>NC_062566.1:9500000-14955000 GCF_022837055.1 Prionailurus viverrinus
CAGAATAGACTTTATTAAAGGATTGCTCTGATTTTTTTTGGTTTTCTTCTTTTTTTAGATTATGAGCTTTTATAAGGACAATTAAAAGCTTATGCGATTACTGTTTGTGAAATTTGTAGCAAACCTATTTTTCCTTTCTGACATTTTAAAAGTAATGACAAACACTTAGCAATGAAAAGATTTTACTATGATTGTGTGCTCATTTTGTGTGCGTGTGTGCGTGTGTGTGTGCGTTAAATAAGTAAACTCTGCTGCTGTAACCTGGTTAACAGTTGTTGGGTTTTCATTAGTTTTATTAATTTTGCATTTATTTTGGAGGACATTTCTGATTTTATTTTTTTATACGAACTTTGCACATAAAAAGAACTTTTGTTTAAGAGCTTTACAACAACTTGGCCTGACGAAAGGAACATGTGTTAAATGTTTATGCCTTACCAAAAATAATCTTGTCTAGTTTGTGAGGAATCTTAAAACTTTAGAATACCAAGAGGGTCAAAATGAAACAAAATCTTTCCAATACGCCGGACTGTTTAATGCATTACTGAAGCTTCAATACAACATTTTATGAAAGGCATGGCCATTCTGAAATGCAGTGATATGCACATGTAGTTCCAAAATATTCTAATTAGATGAAGTTCTAAATTTATATTTGAAAAGGAACTGTAAGCCTTTGCCCGTTCGTAGAAATGAAAGCTGTAGCTGGGCGTGAAGGAACTCAAAGTCAAAAGAGCTTCCTACCGTCCAGCTCCACCAGGAGAAAAATGATCAGAATCCAAGGCAACCTTTTTTGTAAAAGAGACAAAACACACATATGTTGCAGAACATTTTTTTTGGCACATTGTACACTGACGTGTGTCCAAAAATGTAATCATTGTGTGCAGACGCATTGATGTGCATTATGTGGGGGACAGTGATAAGTTTTTTTTTTTTTTTGGAGAAGGGGATTATATCTATCATTATCTCTACACAAATAGAAGATTCACTTTTAATAAAGAGATACAACATTTTAAGTGCATATCTTTTTTTAATCAGTCACTCTTTGCAAGTCGAGCTTTATTACTTCTGGGGTTTTTGACAGGTACTTGAAGAAAGGTCACATAATAAACTGTGTTTATTTTTCATTGCAGAAAAACAATAAGTCATCTCTGCATCCATTATTGACCAAATTGTCTTCATTTTTCTTCACCTGCTGGGTTTTCAGCAATAAAGATAAATAGTATTATAAAACTAGCTTAGATATTTTCACAATTATCCAGAACTTGACAGAAGGCTAATCTTCCAGAGTCGAGAAGAGTAAAAGAATTAGGAAGAATTTGCCAAGCATGCTGTTTGGTAGAAATATTTTAAAGGCTGTTTTTCACAGAAAGATACATCTGGAACCACAAATATATGTACTGGGGGAAAAACGCTTTTAAATAGAAAGTGATGCAAAAAATTTTCATTGTACTATTTTTCTTTCAAAGGGGTGATATTTTATAGGTAAATAGAAAGTACCTTCTTTTCCAAGTCTTTTTCTCCCTTGACTACTCTATTATGAATAACTACTGGCCTGATGAAGCTACTCATTAGACTGCAAAGAATTTTTCTTAAAATGTCTTAGCAAAGAAAGGAGGCATTTCAATGTGTTTCCTTGCAATTAAAATAACTTAGCGGTTAAGAACACGAGCTCAAAGACCAGCCTAGAAATCCATTCACTGATCCATGCATGCACTAAACTAGCTATTTAATTTCTCTGTGCCTCAGTGGTCCAACCCAAGTAAAATGGTGGTAATGTGATATATAATACCTGGTGTTAAGGAAATTGCCCAGAGTCACGTAACAAGGAGGCTGATGCTGGGGTTCGAACACAGACAGTTCAGATTCAGCCTCTGTGCTCCTAACCAAGAAATAGCATCTTTTCAACGACAGCGAAGGAACCTCTGAAAACTGCCTTGTACCATGCCCTGCTACCTTTGTATGATTCCGCTGGAACCCAGCTCAGAGCGTCTTACCAAAAAGTAGATTACTCAAATTAAAGGGACCTCCAAACTCAAGAATGTGGAGCACCCATCATCGTCTGCCATGGCCAAGGAGGCAACCTGTGGAGAAAGAGAGCAAAGCCGATGGCAAGATCTGCCAATACAGAGACATGCAGAGATCCGAAGAGGGAATGTGATAAGAGCTTCCAGTGTTCCTGAGAGCCTTCCTGGCTTTCTCCCTCGTTTGTGAGTTTCCCTGGAGGCACGCCATGCCTTTAGTTGGTAAGAAAAACCCACGACCTCAGGCTTTGCATACGTGTATGTATGTTGGGAGAGCTCGTGAGATTTGAGCCAATTTGAGTGGGTTTCTATGCTTTATCTACATAAAATGTTTCAACGCATGTTGGTCATACTTGGCTATTTTTTAAAGTTTCTTTATTTTGAGAGAGAGACAGAGCGAGAGGAGGAGGGGCCGAGAGGGAGGTAGAGAGAGAATCCCGAGCAGGCTCCGCACTGTCAGAGCAGAGCCCAACCCGGGGCTTGATCCCAGGAACCATGAGATCGTGACTAGAGCCGAAATCAACAGTGGGACGCTCAACCGAGTGAACCACCCAGGAGCCTCTTTATTGAAATGGTATATACCCTTTTTCATGGTTTCCCGATGTATGTGACGTAAACTTAAATTTTTCTGGCCTCTTCTTTTAGGTTCATTATTACCCGGCCCCAAACAATCCCTCACTCAATGCTTCCCCCATCCTCTTTTTTTGGACTCCAGCACTGCCTTTGCTCAGTAGATACTTTCATTTGAACTCCATGCTCCCGGATTTTTCTAGGCAGTCTCCTGCTCAATACAGAACTCAGCAAAGTAGTCCCTCTCCAGTGTCTTCGTCTTCCTGAACGCCTCAGGAAGAATTAATGCTTTTCTTGTTTGTATTCACATAACACTTTATATTTGCCGTTTCACCCATTGCTTTGTCATTAGTGGCTCAAACATCTCTCTTCCAAGCGGAGACTGGGAATCTAAGTAGTATTTACTTTCTTAAACGTCATCACTTCCGATGGAGTCTGGGGCATAGTAGGTGCTCAGAAAAACCAAACTGTGTTTCTGGGTGACTGAAGGAAACAAACGCCCCTGGAAATCGATTACGTCTGTGTGAGATTTTGTGCACTGTGCTAACAAAGTGTGGTCCTGAAGTACTCTAAATGTGTATTACAAGAACTCGATACAGCATATGATATCTACTCATCCAGAAATAGAGTTAGTATAAGTTACAGAACAAACACAGGTTAGTCAAAATGGAGGGATACATTCAACTCAATTAAAAAAAAAAATACACACCAATATTTTACCTCGTTTTTTCCTCTAAACCAAAATATTACTTGAAAATACACAGCTTAAAAGATTACCTTATTGACCTAGGCTTACGTATTCCAATCAGAAGACGGATTTACTCTTCACGCTATTAAATATGCATATTTGTGTGTGTGCGTGTGGGTATTAAGGTTTTAAACTGTGCAGCATACATTACTTTCCGCAGTTTAGGTATAAATGTTCTTAAGGACTTCCACTCATTTTAGTACTACGAACACATTGCATTTGGCAATATGTTAGCTTTTTTACTTGTTTTTGTTCGTTGTCTTACGTCTTTTTTTTTTCCTTAATCATTGGATACACATCCTAGTAAGACCCTCTTTTTCCTTTAGTGCCTTCTCTATCTGCCTTTTCCTGGCAAGCAGGGACATCACAGAGCATTCCAGACTGGCAGCCAGGAGGTCCAGCCCCGGCCCATCAGCTCACTTGGTGAAAAGTCATTTAATATTTTCACGCTTCAGCCCGGAGCAGAGACCTCCTCTTAGCTCTATTCTACTTAAGTCTGAAGGTTGTTGTGAAAATAAAATAGAATGATGTGCATGCCAGTGCTTCGAAAAGTATAAAGTGCTATATAAATGTAAGATGTTATTGTAAAAGAGGGCTTAAAACTATAGCATAAAAAGCCTTGTTATAAAAATAAAATAAAAGTGACTCTAGTCACTTATTTTTATGAGGTACTTTTCTCTCTTTGGAAAAATATAATTTACTAATTCAAGAGAGAGCTATTAATTTCTCAGTCCTTCACAGCCATTAAAGCAGGGATGATGACTTCAATTCAGTTTACAAATGGAGTGGGCATACTGCAGGGGAATGCTACTCTCTGGTTACATATAAATGGAATTAAATTAAATTAATGAAAAGAGAAGGAAAGCCTGGTAGATAAACAACTAACTCATCCCCAGTGAGGTTCGACCCATGTCTGAAGAAGACACCGGTTAAAAGAGTTGGCACATTTCCTTTCCATGCTTCTTCGGACATCAGTTGGAAATTATTTCTAAAATACTACATATTAATAGGGGCGCCTGGGTGGCTCAGTTGGTTAAGCCCTCCACTTCGGCTTAGGTCGAGACCTCACAGTTCGGGAGTTCGAGCCCCACCTCGGACTCTGTGCTGACAGCTGGGAGCCTGGATGGAGCCTGCTTCGGATTCTGTGTCTCCCTCTTTCTGCCCCTCCCTCACTCACGCTCTCTCTCTCTCTCTCTCAAAAATAAATAAACTTTCAAGAAATGTCAAATACTGTATGCTCATTAATAAGAACAATCTCTGTTTGGGACCTGTAACACTTATGAGTAAAACTGTCATCAGGTTTTAATTTCAATGGGGTGTAGCGGGCCTCTCATGCATCTACGATGATACATTGAGGAGAAGACAGAGATTTTGTACGGTGTTTCCAAATCGGTAGCACAAATCACTCAGTTTCAGAAGGTCATCTTAGTAAATGGTGGAAATCTGAACTCACCACAATGGAGACTTCTAATTAGAAAAGGGTATACTTTGATTTAAAAAAAAAATTAATGTTTATTTTTGAGAGAGAGAGAGCACACAAGCGGGGGAGGGACAGAGACAGAGGGGGAGATACAGATTCCGAAGCAGGCTCCAGGCTCCGAGCTGTCAGCACAGACCCGACTCGGGGCTCGAACTCACAAACCGTGAGATCATGACCTGAGCCAAAATGGGACGCTGAACCAACTGAGCCACCAACATGCCCCTGTACCCTTTTATTTTAGACTATTATGTCGAACTGCTTTGAAATTTTTAAATAATTCCTAACATATAATGGCAGATCCAAAGTGTGCAATGTAAGAAAAGGAAGATAATTCTCGAAAGGGCTCAAAGCATCATTTGTTTTGTGAGTCATCTGATGCAGCCTTCCCGATGATTAGTGATCATCTGCTGGCAACAAATCCTGTTGGGCTTGGAGAAGGGAGAGATCTCTGAGTGACCTTGAGAAATCTTGTGAACATCTCTGTGACTCAGTTCCCTAATTGGCGAAATGTAAACATTGGTACTTACTTTTCAAGCTCTTTTTATTGCTGGAAAGAGTTAATTGTTTTAAACCAAATTATGCAATACCTCAAAAGGAGTAACCTCCACCAAGTGTAGCTTTCACTGCTGTGCCATGGTGTTGTGTAAATACGTGCCAAATGACAGATTTGAAGGAGGTATTCATACCAAGCCATAGGACTCTCTCTATGTAGCTGTCTTTGTCATGTTATTGTTGACAATTTGTAGGAACGTAAAAGAACATTAGTAGAATCTACTAATGGCATAAAAACAAGGGCATCAAAAATCAGACAGCTCAATTGATGCCCCAAATGAACTCAAATTAAGAAGATGAAACTTATGGGCCTCCTGGGTGGCTCGGTTGGTTAGGCGTCAGACTTGGACTTCAGCTCAGGTCATGATCTCACGGTTCCCGGGTTCGAGCCCCGTGTCAGACTCTGTGCTGACAGCTCAGAGCCCGGAGCCTGCTGGGGATCCTGTCTCCCTCTCTCTTTGCCCTTCCCCTGCTCAGGCTCTGTCTCTCTCTGTCTCTCTCTCTGTCTCTGTCTCTGTCTCTCTCTCTCTCTCTTTCTGGACAGTAAATAAACGTTTTTTAAAAAGCAGATGAAACATAAAAATATAAGGGGTTTCGAAACCCAAATCTTGAAAAACAGATTGGAAGAAATGTGGCTTAGCAGTAGTAAGGCTATCTGTATCTGTCTGTCCATCTGTAAACTAAATGAGAAAAATAGTTATGGGCTTAAATTAAGAGTAAGCATAATTTAAGTCATCAGAAAGATGTGGTTACAAAAGTATTATGATTTTTGGCCAGTGGGTACCATGAAGTATTTATATCTGAAACAGTCTCACTATATTCAAAATTAACTGGACAAGCCTGAGAGTATTTTGTACTGTTCTCGAGACCAAGTTTGGAGAAAAAGACACATCTGGAATATTAGAAAAGAGTAAGAAGGACATTAATAGTAATTGACATTAGTTATGTGTCAAATCCATTTGTTTGTAATTGTTTTTTTAACATTTATTCATTTATGAGCGATAGAGAGCACGCGCAGGGTAGGGGCAGAGAGAGAGGGAGACGCAGAATTGAAGCAGACGCCAGGGGCTCGAACTCACGAGCTGTGCGATCATCACCTGAGCCGAAGTCGGACTCTTAACCGACTGAGCCACCCAGGCGCCCCTATTTTTTTGTTTTTAAAGATCTAACTGGCTTTATTCAATGATTCATGAATCAGGCAGCATCCCATTCAGCAAGTGGAAAGCAACTCGCATGCTAAGCTTTCATACGGATTATTTCATTCATCCCTCACATCAGCCCACCGTGGGGAGAATCACTTTTACCCTCAGGTTTAGAGGTGAATGACATTCTCGTGGCCATAAAGTTAGCAAGTGCTGGTGCCGGGTTTGAACCTGGTTTGCGTGTCTACCTCCTGAACTGATCATGTCTAATTCCAGGCGGTTCTACCTGTAGAAGATAGGGAACAAGGGGTCAATTCGGTGTGGAAGAGAAAAAAATTGAGGGGAAAGCTGAAACACACCATCAAATATGTGAAGGTCTCTTAAGGGCAATGGGAAAAAACAAAGATGGTTTTCTGTCAAATATAATGCAGCTGATCACAGGTGACAGAGAGAGAAAGCGGGGTGAGGAGGGAGAGAGGGAGAGAAAGAGGTTCCATGCGTGGAGGTGGGGGGGGAGGGATTCAGCATCAAATCTGCAGCATAACTAAAACAACAACAACAACAACAATCAATTTGGTGTTAGCAGCATCAAAAGATCCACAATAAATTCCAATGTTGTTATTTACTAGCCTTGAGATTTGGGTCAAAAGATTTTAAATCGTTAAGCCTAACTGTTTTCTTCTCTGTAATGGGATTGAAATTCCACATGCCTGAGATTATTCTCAAAAAAGGGCCCCCCACAAACGGCGAAATGTTCAATAAACGTTAACCCAAAAAGAACGTTTGGATCTGAGAGTTTGCAACAAGCGAAAAATGCTGCTGTGCCTCAAAAGCAACGACAGAGTGGCTTTTTTCGTTAACGTTAATTCGGCTAACGTTGATGAATGTAACATTTTGATTCTCGGCTAATGTGGCTGATGGAGTACAGAGAATGGAGGCCTGGTTGTTTCTGAAAGCGTCATTCATTTATCGCGATGTGTTCAGATGCACAAGGAAGTTTCTCCTGATGGTGAAACACATTCATGCCTCGCACGGTTTGGGGAGACTGATCATTTGTAGCTTCTGCTGAGGAATCAACTGCTCTTAAGTCCCTCTTATCGTTTCTGAAGAGAAACCTGACCTTCTTTTTTTTAAAAAATTTTTTAAATGTTTATTTATTTTTAAGAGACAGAGAGAAACAGAGCACGAGCGGCGGAAGGACAGAGAGAGAAGGAGACGCAGAATCCCAAAGAAGCTCCAGGCTCTGAACTGTCAGCACAGAGCCCGACGCGGGACTCGAACTCACAAACTGTGAGATCATGACCTGAGCCGAAGTTGGACGTCTCACCGACTGGGCCACCCAGTTGTCCTGCAACCTAACTTCTTAAAATGGACCAGTTTCACTTGCCTTTTACATAATTTGTTTTAGCATCTACTGAAAAGAGTCTCTAAGCAAAAGTAGTTGTGTACAAGCTTAGACATCACTGAGGGAACAAAAGAAGACTGAATATACCTTTACCTTTGCAACAAATTTCATGTAGTCTTAGTTGTCCGTGTCTCTTTTTATTCCTACTATTCGTTATTACAGAAATTTAAAGATCTCCTTTAGCCGGGTGGCTAGGTTGCTCGGTCGGTTGAGCGACCGGCTTTGGCTCAGGTCATGAACTTGCGGTTTGTGAGTTCGAGCCCCGCATTGGGCTCTGTGCTGACAGCTCAGAGTCTGGAGCCTGTTTCGGATTCTGTGTCTCCCTCTCTCTCTGCTCCTCCCCCGCTCATTCTCTGTCCCTCTCTCTCTCTCTCTCTCAAAAAATAAAAATAAACGTTAAAAAAAATTAAGAAAAAGTCATCTCTACATGGTGGGAAGGTTTCGTGGCATTCTGACTCACCCTTAGCCCCTCTTTCCCCCGGCAAGACAGCGGTCATGGTTTTGAAGCGACAGCAATCTGGTTCCCGGTTTCCTCCCTCGATCCAGAAGGAGCAGCGCAGACCTTATCCACAAGTTATTGTAGACATCTCTTCTAACCCGTTTGGGAGATACCCAAAGGACTAAAACAAGATGTTTATTTCTACTTTGCCTATCTCAGAATTCAGGGAGAAAAGTAACAGGCACTTTTTATCAAAGCTACAAGGGACCCATAGACCCACAGATACCTAGAACAAGGCATTATGAATGGACTACCCGATAGACCGTCAAAGGCCTGGAAGGAGATCTGGAGGGAAATTGGGGAAATTTGGACATCTAAAAGCAGCTATATGTAAAGGGGAATGTGGAAGGCCAAGCCTGTTTCCAGGCAAGATACATGCTCAGAAAAGTCCTAGGAAGACCTTAAGCTCTGAGTCCTAGGTTCAGAGCAAGCCTAAATAAGTGTTGATCAACACCCCAGAACAAAGTCAATCTACCAAAACTGGAAGAGCTCCTGGCATTCAAAGAAGTCTCTGTCAAAACATTAGCTTACCAGAAGCCAAAGAAACAAACCTTAGTGATCACGCATCATAGGAAATAGTCTTTGAAAAGAAATTGGGGCAAGTCTCAAACAAAAGCGTACTACAGCCTTCAGCAATCAGATGTGTGTGCACGCGTGTGCACACACACACACACACACACACACACACACACACACCTACATAGAAAGAGAGAAAGAAAATCAAACTCTGTGGAAAAGGGAGAAGCTGATTTCCAGAGTTACCACATTATAGTAGTCAATGTCAAGTCCTCTACAACAGAATCACGAGGTATTCAGAGAAACGAGAAAGCATAATTCATACAAGAGAGTGAAAGTAATCAACAGAAATCATCCCCCAAGAAATTCAGACAACATGGTTACTAGGCAAAGACTTTAAAATAACTATCTAGGGGCACATGGGTGGCTCAGTCGGTTGAGCGACTGACTTTGGCTCAGGTCACGATCTTGTGGTTTGTGAGTTCAAGCCCCGTGCCAGGCTCTGTGCTGACAGCTCAGAGCCTGGAGACTGCTTCGGATTCTGTGTCTCCCTCTCTCTATGAATCTCCCCAGCTTGCACTCTGTCTCTCTCTCTCTCTCTCTCTCTCAAAAAGAAATAAACATTAAAAAAAATCATTAAAAGAACTATCTAAAATATGCTCCCAAACAAGCAAACAAACAAACAAAAAACCCACACAGAAACAGCAGGAACTAAAGGAAATGAGAGAAATAATGCATAAAGTAAATGAAAATGCCAATAGTTGGAAATTATACAAAAGAATCAAACAGAAATTCTAAAGCTGAAAAGAACAATGACTAAAATGAAAAATTCACTAGAGAACTTCAACAGTAGATTTGAGCAATTAGGAGAGTGAGTCAATAAACTTGAACAGAACAGTTGAAATTATGGAGTCTGAGGATCAGAAAAAAACAAACAAACAAAAAAAAGAATGAAAAAAATTGAACAGAACCTAAGCGACTTTTGAAACACCATCAAGTAGACCAACATACGTGCTAATGGAGTCCCAGAAAGAGAAAAGGGAGAAATAAAGGGACAGAACGTTTTGAAGAAATAATGGCTGAAAACCTACCAAACTTGGTGAAATTCATGAATCTATAAACTCGAGAAACTGAATGAACTCCAAGTAGGATAAACTCAACAGACCTAAACAGATACACATTAGAATCAAACTGCCAAGTGACAAAGACAAACCATCCTGAGAGAAGCAAGAGAAAACTCCTTCATCACATACTATAACCAGCCAAACGATCCTATGAAAAATGAAGGCGAAAGAAAGACATTTTGTGATAAACAAAAGCTTGGGGAGTTTACTACCACTACATACGTCCCATAAGAAATTCTAAGGGGACTTCTTCAGATTGAAATGAAATGAGGATAGATAGTAACTCAAAGCTGCGTGAAGATAAAAAAAGATTGCTGATAACGGTAAATACAGAAGCAAATAAATAAATAAAATCCAGCATTATTGTAACTTGGGTTTGTAACTCCACTTTTTATTTAACAGATAAATACATAAAACAAAATAAAAGTCCACATTATTGAATATACAATGTATAAAGGCATACTTTTTGTGGCAGCAGTAACATGAAGATGGGGCATGGAGCTCTATAATAGTGCACTTTTTGTTTGCAGTGGAAGTTAAATTGGTATTAATTAAAATCAGAGTGTTATAACTTTGGAACGTTATATGTAATCCCCATGGTAACCACAGAGAAAATATCTATAGAATATACAAAAAAAAAAATCAAGTAAATACACACAAAAAAGCAGCCATGGAAGAAATGAGGGAGAAAAAAGCTATAAAACACAGAGAAAGCTAAGCAAAAAGGCAGACGTAAGTCCTTTCTTATTAGTAATCACTTTAAATGCAAATGGATTAAACTCTGCAATCAAAGGGCAGACGTTGGAAAAATAGATTAAAACACAAAACAAGATCCAGCTATGTGTGGTCTACAAGAGTTTCGCTTTAAATCTAAAGACACAGGTTGAAAGTAAAAGGACAGAGAAAGACATTGTAACAAAAGAAGAGCTTGGGTGGCTATCCTAATATCAAACAAAATAAACTTTAAGCCAAAAAGTATTCTAAGAGACACACAAGAAAAGTACATATTGGTAAAAAGGCCAAGTCACCATGAAGGTATGTCTATTTTAAGCATGTGTGCACCAAACAATGAAGTCATAAAATATATAAGACAAACATGGGCGGAAGTGAAGGGGGAAATAGCTCCACAATAATAATTGGAGAATTTTAGACCCTACTTTAAATAAGGTTCTCTTTTCTCACCTGCCAACTGGGAAGAAAATGCTACCTACATTTTCCACCCTTATTTTTTTCCGTCTTCTCTTTTGTTAGCATCGAGAAATGCTCCTTCCTCTTATCTATCACAGATTGCCCAGTTTTCCTCCAGCTATTGATTTTTAGTTTCATTGCAGTGTGATCGAAAAAGAGACTTTGTATAATGTCAGTCTGTTAAAATTTATTAAGACCTATTTTGTGTTCTAACATGTGGTCTACCCTGGAAAATGTTCCATGTGCACTTGGGAAAAATGCGTATTCTGCTCTCATCGGATGGAGTGGTTTCCCTCTCTATACATACCTATAAAGTCTAATTGGTTTATAACATTGTCCAAGACCCCAATTCCCTTATACGTCTCCGCTGGAAAATATAATACAATAAAAAGTCAATCTAAATTCCACATTCTTCTCCAAATCCCTTTGCTTCAAACCCAGTTCTTGAAAGGATAGGGATGGAAGAGGTCAGCGAGTTTACATACTTGGTCATGAGGAAAAGAAAATATTTTGCCTTAAAGCTTATCTTTCTGAGGAGGAGGTAAAGTCATCAGATGTAGATGAGAAAGAAGGCGGGTGGTACAGACTCTAGACTAGAGAGGAAAAAGTCTGCAAGAGTTGTGGAGTGTGAGCTGTGAACACTGTTGAGAGTAATTGGAGATTAGGATGTAATATCCTGATTCTAATAAGCCAGAACTCAATATGATGAGCTGTAGACACTTACTACATCACTTAGAGGCCACTCTTTTGGATGAATTATGGCACTCTGTTTATGGCTTACTATTTATTTATTAGATACATAAAATATACGTCAACGAAAATTTAAGCAGCTTAAGTATCAAGCATTATTCTTCTAAAATTTTTCAAAATGTTTATTTATTTTTGAGAGAGAGAGAGAGAGAGAGAGAGCGAGAGAGAGAGAGCACAAGTGGGTTAGGGACAGAGAAAGAGGGAGACACAGAATCTGAAGCAGAATCCAGCCTCTGAGCTGACAGCACAGAGCCGGTCTTGGGGCTTGAACCCACGAACCGGGAGATCACGACCTGAGCCAATGTCAGACGCTTAACTAACTGAACCGCCCAGGTAGTCCTCAAGCATTATTTTTTATTTAAATTACCCCAAATTAACATTTAATAATAAAACGGATTTGAAATGAAGAATCTAAAAATATGGTGACATATCTGTAATCATTTTGTTCATTAATAAATTTAGTTAGGGGATTCCTGGCAGACAAAGCAAAAAGAATACATGTTGAAATGTAGATTTTTGGATTCCTTATTACCATTTAAAGGAAATCACCTAGGGAAAGAATACTTTTTTTGGTAGCAATTGTGTTACACAAAGAGTACTGTATAAATACGTCAGGTATTGTAGTGAGCCATGGCTTCAACTCTGATCTTCCAAAAGCACAGAACATTCTTCAAGAGGACATTTCCTACGATATCCTTCAAGGAAAGCTCAAGGAGTAATGTTAAATCTCAACTCAGAGAAGGCATTGCTCTGGAAAGTTAAGATGTTGCCGCCCTATGTAACTGTAATCTGATGATTTACTTTAATCTGAGAATTCCAGAACAAGGGAATGATGTTTATTTGTGCCTCCAACCACTGCTCTGAAATATTACATCTCCAGCGAGTTTTTGGCGAGCGTTACTGTAAGATCCATTTCTAGCTGAATCGTCTGGCAGGGACCTGTATAAATATTAGTCTTCCAGATCGCTAAATATGTTCTTCAGTTATGCTTAGGGTGCTATTTGCTCATTGGATCAAAATTCTATTACTATTATTATTAGCATTAATAATAATAACTTCTAATGAGGCTTCTTTTAATATGTGGATCTGTTTTCTCTATTAATGTTCTTTGTTTCCCAAAGTATATTTTGTGGAGGGAGGCGTCCTTCTTGTTTTTGCTCGACAGTGCGTGATTCTCAGACACGTGCACAAGTTTATGTATGTGATTACAGAGGCCTTCCTCCAATGATGGTGTAGACACACAGCATCAATCGCCGGGTAGGGAGGAAGTGCTAGTACTCAGTCTTGTGAGTATGGAGATGTCTCTTTCCATGTCGATGTCACCATTTTGTTTCTCTATGCCTTCAGAAAGTTGAGAGTTGGAGTGAGTGTGGTTCCATGAATCACGCTGATGTGGTGACCAAAATATCACTCAATGGGGTGTCCATTTTGCCATTTCTCTTTGGAGTTCCCCAGGAGATAATTGGAGTTCTCCCCAGGAGAACCAGATTTCTGGTTCTCATCTTCTTCTTAGGTTCAAGTTCACAAGCCTTTCATTTCTGAGATTTCATTTAATTTCGGATGTAATATGACCTGTCCCCTTTTTTTTTTAGGTGGAGTTAATTTTTAAAAATATTTATTTTCCATAGTGACGAGGTATTTAGGGCAGGACAGGGTGGGGCCATTGCCTCTCATGTTGAGCCTACCAACTTGTTCAAATCCTTCATGATTCCTGTGGGGCTTAGAATATTAAATAAAACAAAACAAACAAAAAGCACTTAATTAAATGGTTCCCTGAAAAGATATTTCTGGTGAGTGGAAGACCCAAAAGCTGATTTTAAACACGACCAGATTTTACTTACAGAATAATATAAAGGATTTACTCTATTGATTCATGAAGCTGAAAATGAACAAACCTAACATTTAAATTATGATTTTCTGTAGCGGAGATGTCTCTTTCATAGCTCATTGAGTATTTTGTAGACTATAACTGCCTGCACAGAAAGCCCTCACGCAGTGACTTTTATATGGATCTTTCCATTTAGAGAAATAGTCGTCAACTGTTTTTATATTCCAACCTTCTGACAATTAAGTTTATTTTTCAAATAATCTAAATTCTTTTCCCCTTTCACAGTACTTCTCATAACCATGATGCTTACAGTAATTTAACAGGGATTTTACATTTGTAAACTGTAAAAGGCCATGAAGACGTGGCACGCCATTTTAGTTTCAAGGCCTGCGACCGCAAAATTTGATCAGGTTGTGGTTGGATCAATTTCCAAGCTTCGGCAAAAACAGCCAAATTCCCTCCTTTCGCAGATAGTATGGAAATGCTTATTGAAGACACCAGCAATTCTGAAGCATGGCCAGTAGCATATGGGTCACCACACCCACAGAGTACAACAAAAAGCAGTAGGATGACTCTCTCAGGTGTAACTACCTCGCTGCCATTCACTTTCTTGCTCTCGTCTTTCTCTGCCAGGTTGTTTTTCAACATATAAACAAACATTCACACACACACACATTAAGGAAAATGATGTCAGCCACTTTAATACCTTTCTTTCTTTCTTTCTTTCTTTCTTTCTTTCTTTCTTTCTCCCTTCCTCTCTTCTTTCTTTCTTTCCTTCTTTCTTTCTTTCTCTCTCTCTCCCTCTTTCTTTCTTTCTTTCTTTCTTTCTTTCTTTCTTTCTCTTCCTGGTACAAAGGATCAGAAGGCTGAATGAAGATTATTCATAAGACAGGTATCATGTCAAATAGAATTGTACGCTTTCAATATGAATAATGGTCTTCAACACCGAGAAAGAAGAAAAAAAAAAAGCGTCTGCTTTCAAACACAGGTGACCTAGTCAGCACTTTATAAATGACTAGGGGAACTCAGTTTCTTCTTCTGGAAAATGGAATTGATAATATTAAATATTTGGTGAAGGGCTATTTGGATGTGAAACTGCATAAATTATATCCGTGATATTGGTATCTGATAATTGCATTTCCAATAGGAATTACAATTAAGACCCTTGCAATATGACATACTTTTGATCATTTTAATTTCCTTTGTGATTGCAGAGAATGATAATTCTTTGGGGGACTTGACTCCAATTTTCACATTACAAAAGAAAAGTATGGATAATGGAATAATGCAGAGATGAAGGGAGTCGTCGTCTCCAATCTCTTATTTCTCTCATTCCCATTTCTGCAACGGGGATGCCACCTGTGTTCCGCTCATTATAAAACTTTTAGCAAGAGGCTAATGAAATGCAAAGCTTTCTATAAGACCAGCACTAGCCTTCCTATCAAATCATCTGAAATATTTATTTGCTCTCTTGAATAATTGATAGGGGCATCAGCTCTCCCGGTCAATTGATTTATTAAGGGACTGTTTGGAATTAAACAGCTTAAAGATATTAGATTTAGCAGTGATCTTGCTTGTTAGCATATTCATTTACCTACGGGAGCCCCCATTAGATATTGTTAATACATGACGTTTCCAGTCACGGCCTGGATCTCCTCAAATTGCATTAACTCCAGGCTGTTTAGCCACAGAATAACAGGTTTGATTGAGTGCTTGGGTTTGGTGTAATTAGATTTTCCTAGAAAAGGGGGGACTACTTTAATGCCATGTGCATTAAACTAGATATGTCATCAGCATTACTGTAATTGGCCAACAGAAATGCCGGAGACCTGGCTGTGTCTGAATGTTTGTGTTTATGGCTCACCCGTCCATTCTCATAGATGGCACATAATAGCTATGCTTACTTACATATGCATGACCCTGGGAAAAAAAAAAAAAAAAGGAACTGACCTCTTTAATAAGCACCTCTTTTGAAAAAGGTGGAAAATTCTATCCTGAGTAATGGGATCAATTTTTCGTCTGTTAAAACTGCCAATTATTTCTCTTACTGAAAAGGTCATGTGGCTGGTTAATCAATGATGAAAATAGTAGGTGAATATACATGGGTATATTCATGTATTTGATTTGCATTTCGCTCTAAGAGGATCTGCTCCCATTTCAAAGTGTTATTCTGATGAAGGGCCACCGCCACGCCCCTGGAGTTCTCTTTCACCCCCACTTTCTCCCAGGATTTACGTCTTCTTATTAACAGAGGTGCGTATAGGAAATAAAATCATTTCTGATCACTTTTCCCTCACGAAGCTGATTCCTTGTGTGTGCCGATAGCACTTGCTTTGCCCGTGCGGGGACAATGAGCTTCTTCTCCATTGCCTCAGGTTCTGAGCACGGACAAAAATACAGAACCCTATTGCGTTTTATGTTACAGGTCTACTAGGAAGTTATAATCAAGCGTTTATGTCACTCTGTAATTTAGAAGGCATAAACTCATAGGCTATCCCGTTCATTGCTATCAATTCCTTTTTTTTGTTTGTTTGCTTGTTTAAAAAAAATATCTGAGGATCAGAGAGACTGAGCTACTTCTCTAAGTTCACACAGCGGACAGGAGTGGAATCGGCGTTTGAATCTCTTCATTGTTCACGTTCTTTCCATGAAAATATGCTATCTCTTAATGACACTGACAGTCCTCCGGTGTTTTCTGAAGATGACTCCCTAATGCAAAGGAAGAACTTACATGGGTTTAATCTGGGGGAACAGATTCACCAGCAGTTGTAGACGGAGTTGAAGAAAAGTGGCCAATGGCAATGTTTATATAGGAGGAATTATGGTAGCCATCATGGGAAGGAGACTTACTTTTTTTTTTTTTAAAGTATATTTATTTATGTTTGAGAGAGAGCGAGCGTGAGAGCCGGGGAGGGGCAGAGAGAGGGAAAGAGAGAATCCCAAGCAGGCTCCCCACTGTCAGTGCAGAGCCTACGGTGGGGCTCAAACCCATGAAGCTGTGAGATCTGCCACCCCACCCCCAATCATACCTACACTTTGAGAGAGGAGGAAGGTCGGCAAGAAGGCAAGAGTTGCTTCAATCCACTTCCATTGACCACCTGTCGGACTGACGTTATCCTGCCTGCTTGTAAACAGTATCGAGGAAAACTATTTAGCCGTCACGAAATTTGCGATGGCATTCTAACCTCCAAGCGAACTTCTCAAAAGCAAACTGATTCCCAAAATGTTTTATGAGCGTATAAACAATGAGTTGCATCAGCGATTATCTATGAGTAAAGATGAAATCAAATGGGAATAAAAGGTGTTTGAGACTACTTTACTCCATTATTTTATCCCCTAAAGGTACTTTCAATCCTCTTTGCCAGTCAAAAATATAATCTTAATGGGACACATTGTGCCTAATAACAGTGATACAGTGAGTTTGTCTATTAATATAGAGACTAATGAAGATGTCATTTCCTAGAAAGGCGATTTTTGGGGGGAATTAAACCTCAGAATTAATATAATCTACTTCTGTTACTAAATGTACAAAGATATGCATATGAATTTATGTATATAAATATGCCCATATATATATATATATTTACATACGTTTATGTAATATTGTTGTTATACGTAAAGGAGAGCAATGACTTTCCGTAATGAGACTGTAAACTGGCCCCCAAACGTTGATAAGAGGGAGCCAGTGAACTATGCTGAGTGTTGCTGGAAATATTTCATGGCCTCGTAGCCTTCAGGGAGCTAATTTGCAGGGTAGCGGGCAGTATTTACTTGGGATAATACTTCAATGTTTATTTTATGTAAATATAAAAATATATTTTTAAATTATCTAGAAAAATTTTTGTATCCTCTCTCTCTATCCCACACACAGACACACACACACACATACACCCTGCGTTCTTCATGAGCTACGACCACAGAAGGTCCCTGTCCTACTATGGAACTCAGCCTCCCGTGGGGCCTGGGCACAGGTGTGGGGGAGGGTGAGCACCCCGTGGTGTTTAGGGGCTGTGTTGTCAGCATATGGTACATTCAGCAGGCACATCAGCAGGGGTCACCCCGAATTTTCGAACACACCCCAGAGCACAGGTTGCGATGCGTTAAGAATGTGTGCGAAGGTGGGAAGCTGCCACCCATAGGTTAGGTGGCCACACCCCAGGGTGGGGAACTTCTGACTCCCGGGCCTAGCCCGTATTTTCATTTAGCACCGGACCCTACACATTAAAGATCCTGTCCTGCATGTGTAGACGCTCACACAAAGGCTCAAATCGAACATCCAAGAGCTGCACCAGCTCAAATAATCACTGACTCCAACCGCCTCTCCCAACATAGAGCCAAACTCAGACTGAGAAATACTAAGCCTTATAACGGTGTAGTGATTGGCCGATGTTTACAGAATGTTCCGAATACAGTTGTTGTTAACAGGGAAGCCATGAAATGCTGGTCAAAACCCCCTAGAGATAGTGGGTTCGTAAGTTACTTAAAGCCTTTTCTAGGGCTCAGTTTCCTCATGACCAACGTGGAGGTATCAATCCATGATTGTTCACGATCAATGACATTTTAACATTTCTGTGAATATTATTTCTTCTTCTTCTTTTCCCCTCCTCTTCTCCCTCCTCCTCCTCCTCCTTCTTTCTCTTCTTCTTTTTTTTAAAATTTTTTAAAAAATTGTTTTTAATGTTTTATTTATTTTTGACAGAGAGGGAGAGAGAGACAGAGCATGAGCGGGGGAGGGCCAGAGAGAGAGGGAGACACAGAATCCGAAGCAGGCTCCAGGCTCTGAGCCATCAGCACAGAGCCCGACGCGGGGCTCGAACTCACAGACTGCGAGATCATGACCTGAGCCGAAGTTGGACGCTCAACTGACTGAGCCACCCAGGCGCCCCGTTTCTCTTCTTCTTCTTAACTGCTATTATTATCATTAGTGCATGACATCGAAAATTCTGGATCAGATCAAGGAAATTAAGATCCCTGTGTCCATTCCTATCACCACTGGCCACATCACCTCCTGAGTGTGATATGGCCCTAGGTCCCTAAGGGCACTTACCTTCTGTTTCTTTTCTTCTCCATCTCAGGCTTTCTTTCCCACCTTTCTATTCCCTCTTCCTCCTACCCTGTCTGGTTTCCCTCCCTCAGAACCATCTCTGAACAGTGTCAGAATCGCTGCAGGGACCACAAAGCAAGGTGCCGTGCACCCCTGAATTTGACGGCTCCCCCGACAATAACTTGAGTTGTTTCTCCTAAGCTGCCATTTTTGGAGACAACGCGGGCAAGAATCTACGCAAATAGTTGGTAAATTTCCCTTGAGGACTGTCATCTACAGATGCGAAGACGTTAAATATTCCACGTGGGTTTTTACACTTCTCTTTGATTAAAAAGTCCCACCGCCTCGGCTTTTCATAAGTAACCTTGTGCCATCCCACTCTGAACCAGGATCAGGGTTACTCCCCAAATTGGGTTGTCTGGGGCTTGATACAGTCCCCTGAAGAGGCCTGACAGGTGCCATAACTTTTCCTCAGCCCACCGAGCCTATACAGCTTCCCGTTTCTGATTCACGGTCAGCTTGTCAGTGACTGTGAGCCCTGGATTCCGCATTTGTGGAGTTCATTGTTTTTTTTTTTGTCTTCTCTGATGTGTGACCCTGCACTCAGAAGACCTCATTCTGCTTGTTTCTGACCATTTCTCCAACTTGTCAGAGCCCTTTTGATTTATACTCCTGGATTCGTGAGTTCCAGTGGTCCTTCTCCGTTTGGTTCAAAGCACAGGTACAATGGGCGATGCTTCACGTAAAGACATTTCTGTGGTGAACACCAAATATATTTTCAATTATTTTGGTTACGGTGTTGTAAAGAAAGATTAAAGAGTGGGGCGTGTACACGTACATGTACACAGCGTCTGTAAACAGGTAGCTGGATTGGTATGGATGTATGCTGCTGAGCGTGATGTTTATTCTTCTGACTTAAGAAAGCGGTTCGACGGAGTGACATGTTTCTGCCAAACAGCACGCATCAAGGTTTGTTATGCTGTTTCTGATTTACCCCACGCATGCAAGGGATTGGGATTATATGATGCCCGTTACTGAACCGTACAAATAAGCAGTGGATGTTGAACTGAAGAAGAAACTCCCGCTTACACTCATCCCCTGACGTGTCATCTAGAAAGCCGAGTCTCATCACAAATCTAAAAAAAAAATAAATAAAATAATAAACAATAAACAATACAAAAAGGGAAGGGAAACGAATATCCTGAAATATTCATTTTCTTTTTCCGGAAAATAGAACATCTCACCTTCAAGGAACATGAGTCCTCCTCCCTAACTCCCCACCCGCCTCCTCCCTCTGGATCTCAGCTTTGGCGCTACTGAGCTGGTTTTTAATGTGGTTTCTTTATGCGTGTACGTGCGTGCGCGCGTGTGCGTGTGTGTGTGTGTGTGTGCGCGCGCGCGCGGAGGGAGGAGAAGCCGTGTGTCTGAGGTGGTGACAACAGTCAGCGGAGCAAGAGCCTTAATCACTGTTTACCGATTTGGTCCATTTTACTAGCAGGCAGGGCTTTTCCAGAGAGCTGTTTGCCCGGCAGGGTGCAGACGCTGCTTTCGGGGGCGAAAGTGCGTGTCTCCGCGCCGCGTCGCGCAGCACCCCGGGCACCGTCTCGCCACCCCTGGCAGGGCCCCTGCGCGGAGCCAACCGGGCCGGCGTGTCCGCCCCGGCTTCCGACGGTGCTCCTCTGGTGGCCGTGTTAATGACAGCCGATCAAAGCTGGAGAGGACGCACGCAGGACCCAACGGGGCGTCACAACCGTCCCCATGGCAGGCAGAGAGAGCCAGCACCTCTCACACCGCGGCTCGGCTCGTGCGGCGAAAGGAAGTGAAAATGACAGAGCGAGGGTGTTACCTTCGCCTCTGTGTGGCCTTTTGGTTCCGTGTGTTCGCAGTCCTCCCGGGTGGCGGCGGTGGTCGCTTGCCTTCCCTCGTCCGTGCGACGCTTCTAATAATGGATGAAGCCCGGAAAGGGAAGGCGGCCGGTTAGGGGTGGCTGGGGTTTCGCCAGGAGTGCATTGTCACCTTTAATGCCTCCTTCTCTGGTCCCCTGTGGGTTGTGGTCAACTCCCGAACGCCTCGATCTACTGACAAATCCAGGGGATGGGGGCGGGGGGGGGGGGCTGACCTGTGAAATGAGGGCTGCAGGTGAAAAGGGAACCGGGTGGCAGGGGCTTTGGAAACACCCCGGTGGGATTTCCATAGGCACGTGGGCATCCAAGGTGCCCCCGGGCTTTTCTAGGTAACTAGGCAGAGCCCCAACCAAATGGCTACAATTCATGGCCATTCACAGAGGTCACCCCCTTCCCCCCTCCCCCCCCCCCATCCATTCAAGGGAAGAGGGCTGATCCAGTTGTCAGATGTGGGGACTCTCATCAGTCGTGGGCCTGAAGAAATTCAAGGGCGGGATTCTGCAGCCGAGGCTGGGACCCAAGGGCTCTGTGCGGAGGGAAGCAGGCCAGTCCCAGCAGGCGCTCTGTCTCGACGATCCCCGAAATTAAGATGCCCCCATCCTCCTACCCCCCCCCACGCCCCCAGCTGCGACTCCCGCCTCTTTGGGACCAGATGCTTTGAGGGCGGTTTTCCGGTCCTGCCCTGGCATGCATTTGTCTCCTTGCGGGGGTTTTCTCAGCCCAAATAAAATGTTCAGCATTGGGTTGAGAAGCCATTGGTGGACTCGGCAGGAGCCCCCGATGGAAGGTCCCCGGGGCTTTGAAACTTCCTAACGTGGCATCTTCGTCCTCTCGCTGTCCAGGAGACCCTCCCACACGGAGGGGGCTTTTGGTCACACCTCTGCCCCAGTCTTGTCCTCCCAACAGACAGCTGTGCAGCGGGCCCCGTTTCTCCTTCCCAACAGGCGGCCTCCTTGGGCGCCTACACATGATCTCTACAGTCTCCTGGTCTCCCATGAACTCACAGGGCTCAGAGAGACTCGGTAGTGGGGTGGAAGTCTGTGGCGCATCTCGGGAACATCCACCGGCACCTGCTACCTCAAACCACCCCATGTATTCCTAAAACACCTGCTCTAAGGCATGCTGACTGTAATTCATCAGGATTTATCACAGCCTAGGCTGGCGAGAGCCTCCTTTCCAACTTCACTAAAAGGCCCTCTGATTTCCGTACTGTCATTATAAATATTAATAATAATATAAATAAAACATAGCTAATGCCTTCATAAATAGCCATCAGGCGATCCCGAGGACGAAGTTTTGGAAAATCCGAGAAACGTCGGGTAAGGTAAGAGCTTCAGCCTTGCTCTAAGCACACTGGCCACTACCTGCGCCTGCCGGAGATGAAATTGATGTCCTAGGAGTTAATATTATGCGCAGGGGCACATCCACCAGATGCGAACGGTTGGAGCCCTTCGAGGCACAGAGGCGGACACCAGAGTCCCATTTCTGCTCTGTGTGATTGTGGAAAGTGACACCGACACCATGTCAAGGGCTCTTGACTCACCAGGGACGTGGTTACCGATGGGAACTGCTGTGCTCGAAAATTCAAAGCAATAGCTGATGTAAAACGGATCAGTACCACCCCTCAGATGTCGATACCTTGTCTACATGAAGCCTAACACGGCACAGGGCACCATGCTGGACTTTTGCAGGGCCGAATTCTCCTCCCAACGGTGCCCTCGTCTTCACAGATATCCACAACATTGTGTCACGTTTTAGAGTCTGTGTTTCTCCTGTCTGCCCAAGGTAGATAATAATATCTGAGGCGGAGGAGAGAAAGGAAGGGAGACAGAGAGAGAGAGAGAGAGAGAGAGAGAGAGAGAAAGGGAGCAGAGGGGAAAAAAGGAAGTGAGGAAAGAAAGGGAGAGAAAGATCACCTTTAAGTTCTTTTCTCTTTCTTTCAAATGACACAATAGAATTTTTTTTTTCCTAAAGTTGTATTAGGGATTCACTTAAGCAGAAATGAACTGTAATATGCAAATAGTTCTAATTGGACTGCTAATAGAGCGTGTCTCTGTTGTTTTTTTGTAGGGAGTTTTATGCCTATGTAATCAGTGCAGACAGCCGTTAAGTAAATGAAGAGGCAACTAACAATGTCAGAAAAGAGACCGGGCGGTTCTGGCTGACACTACCCTAATCTTCCAGGACCCATTAAATGGCAGTTTCAACGCATTACCTACCATAACATCCTTGAATATCACTGATTTTATTTGCAGTATCAAACATTCCATTTCATGCCCCATTAACAGTGGGAGCTTGAGCTTTTTGACGCAGCTAAACATTTTACTAACTACCTGGACTAAGTAACCAATTAACTTTTGGAGACAATACGGCCAATTAAGCGCGAAAAGGTAAGGCTGTCATCCCCCACGAAAATTGAATTTCCTTTTCCTGATGGCACTCATTGTAGCCGCTCAATTGTTAATGGGGATTCAGTCCCTATTAAAGGAGGAAGGCAAAGCAGAATGGAAAAGTTCAGAGGACTTAGTTCCTAAAGAGTAGGTCACCAAGTGTCCCAGTTGGCCACTAATTCAGTTAACTTTTCTTCATGCCAGCTTACGTATTGGATGAGACTGCGGCAGGGCTCTAATATGACATTCTGTGACAGCGCATTGCACAATCTGGTAGCTTCCAAGGAACCCGAAGGCCCAGGGCTGTAGTTTGGGACCTTATAGGGGATGTTTAAAAAAAAAAAAATTAAAAACGACGAACTTTTTTTTTCTTTTTTGAAAACGGAAATACCCGTGTTGGACAAGATACTGCCCTGGCTGTCACCCGTTTGGACTCTTCAGAGATAAACACAAGCCTTCCTCCCGAAAGGTGTGCTCCAAATTAACCCTCTGTGGTTTGGGAAGTCATTTTGTAAATGGCAGACAAGGTCACGGGCGGTGATTCTGCGGGGCGGGTTTGACTCCAGTTGACTGGAGTGGCACGCAAGTAATGAGCTTGGATATCATATTTTGAAAGCTTGAGGCAAATCTCATCCTCTTGGTAGGAGTCTTTTATCTTTGGAGGTACAGGAGAAAATCTGGCCTAGAGGGCATCTTCCATAGGCCCTGTATGAGTGAAAAACACGAAGCTTATCCAGAATCCGAGCCCAAACGAGATCGCACCAGCTTTGTGGAAATGCAATTGTTCTAAATGCAAAGAAAAATGGGGAAACCATAGATGATGATGATCTGAATCTGTGTGACGAAAAATTTAAGGCTTGCGTAATCAATGTTGTCAAATCATCCCGAGAGCAATACACTTTGTTGACGTGTGTTTACAGCCTGTTCACGTACACTTAAAGTCTGAGGTGAGCCAGAAAACTGTAAGTAAAGCAGGGATCTAAACTGTGCTCAGGATTACTCGTTTTCTATATTGTTTTAATAGAAAAGGTGCTTGGTCCCCACAGACGAGCTGTTGAATGGCCATGGGAAGAAAAATCCATAAATTCAATAATGATATTAGTGTTCTAGGTTCGTAATTTTTTTTACTGTTGTTTCCGCCACATTCTATGGTGATAGGAAACAGGAACAAAAAGAATTAATGTTGTATCCTTTCCGAGTGAAGTGCCTTTTGAAGAGTTTGATCCGAATTGTAACTTTCAAAGAAGATCTGAATAAGAAATAATTCTCCTATATTAGCCTAGATCAATTAATAACATCGATCAAAATTCTCTTTTGAACTTTCCCTCGGATTTCAACCTTTTCTCAAGGGACACGATTTTCTTTCCAGAGGTGACTGCCGTGGGCTATTTATTTTAGCCATTTTCCCATGGCAGTGGATGATTTAGAAATGATTACAATAGTTTGAACTTCCTGTTCCTTGAGATAAAAGAGTAAAACCAGCTCTCAAATGCTTCCCACTCTCACCCTCCAGCATCGCTACGTAAGAATAATGAAAACAAACAAGCAACGACAAAATTCCGTCAGCAGCCCTCAAACTGTGGAAAGGGCTGGTGGCCAGAAGTTTCCAATAATCCACATCGTTAAGTAGAGGTGGCAGGAGGCACTGCAGAAAGCCCCAAAGCTTCCTCCCAAGCTGCTCGGCGTCCGCTGGAGCCCAGAGAACCTGCTGGAATTTGGAGGTCTACTGGGGCGTGGTGATGGAAGAAGGCATTCGGGGAGCCCCAGGTGCTATTTCTTCTAGCGGTCTTTCCTGTGAAGGAGGAAACGAAGTCTTTTGCCTCTTGGGTTTATGGGGAGTGAAAAATGAAGAGGAAACCGAACAACCCATGCTCTATCTGATGCAGATAAGTCTTCAAACCCCACACCATGTCTCTCCCACTAGAGGAAAATGCATCGCTGAGGGGCCAACATTGACATTGGACATTTAACGAGAGGAAAGGGCTAGCTACCAAGGTTACCTGGAGACCCCATCTTGAATCCCCAGGCTACAGAAAACCCAGCGCTCAAATTTTATATCTTAGTCGAGAAGACACAGGGAGTGGTAAGGGGGGTGGGCAGATCATGGGAGGGGAGGGGCGAAAAAGGAGTGGGGAGAGAGGAGACCGGCTAACTGCGTGAAAATACAAAAACAAACAAAGAAACAAACAAAACAAGGATTCACGACCTTGCCTTAGTGTGCACAGAAAAGTATATATACATGAGTTCTGTAAAAAGAAAAAAAGTATACATCCAGATACCTCAAATCATTTAGGAGAAAGCATGGGTACATTTGCCATCTTAGAGTGGGTAGGTCCTCCTAATAAAATTCAGAGCCTGTAAGAAAGTGGCGGATATACCTGAAAAAAATATCCTGGATCACAACAACAAAAACAAATACCACAGTTCTGTAAAGTCTAAAAATCAAATCTAGCAGGGGGGGGGGGGGATGTGTTCTTCATTTGACAAAGGTCTACTTTTTTAACTAATAAAAACTCAGATACATTAATAGAAAAAAATGGAAAACTGGCAATTTACAGAGAAATACAAATGGCCAATAAATCTATTCACTTTCTCAGTTTTACTTACGATTTTTTAAAATTGCACAATTTTAAATAACGAAACAACAAAAGGTTATCCTGTTTTATCTCACTGACGAAACACATGCCAAGGTTGGTCTGTCCCCAGAAAGAGACGGGGTACAGGCTGACAGCCACCTCCTCCAAATTTTCTGAAGAGCAGTGTACCGATGCATTTCCAACGTAAAATACTCTCCACGCGCGCACACACACACACACACACACACTTCTCATATATAATTTACATATGTGTGTTATAAATATACAGTGTTTATTTTTTTTTGGCAAAATGTTCTTAAAAAATAATTTGAGGGGCGCCTGGGCGGCTGAGTCGGTTAAGCGTCCGACTTCAGCTCAGGTCATGGTCTCACACTCCGTGAGTTCGAGCCCTGCATCAGGCTCTGTGCTGGCAGCTCAGAGCCTGGAGCCTGCTTCGGATTCTGTGTCTCCCTCTCTCTCGGCCCCTCCCCTGCTCATGCTCTGTCTCTCTCTGTCTCGAGAATAAATAAAAACATTAAAAAAATTAAAAAATCATCATTTGAATAGGGTGGCTCAGTAGATTAAGCTTCTGGCTCTTGGTTTCAGCTCAGGTCATAATCCGATGGTTCATGAGTTCGAGCCCCACAGTGTCATTGTGGAGCCTGCTTAGGATTCTTTCTCTCTCCCTCTCTCTCTTTCTGCCCCTCCCCGCTCATGCTCACTCTCTCTCTTTCTCTCTCTCTCTCTCAAAATAAATTAATAATCTTTCTGAAAAAAATGATAATTGGGTCAACAAAATATCTGGTAAAATGAGAGTGTTAAATTATGATATACTCCATTGCATAAAAAGATCCCTGGATATAATATTAAGTGAAAAAAAAAATCAAATGTACCGTGATTTACGTACTATGATTTCTTAGAAAACATGATGTTATTCATACATTGCATATGCACACATGTATATATGCACATCTGTTTTTTATATATTTTGTTTCTATTACATATAAACATGAACACATGCATATGTATAGATGCTTATGTGCTGCACAAACTAATACGTTGATGAATCTTCAGGTCTTCTGGAAAAAAATCCTAAGGAATTAAGAACATGAGGTGCATTTATGGATCTGGTGACGTCTGTTGAAAGGGAGACTTTGTTTCACTTTTTACTTTGGTTGTTTTGAGTTTTTTAAACCATGCCTATGTATTCTTTTACGTTATAAATTCGCATCAACGTTGTTAGTGAGAGTATTATTTCCCATTGAAAACCATCAAAATCTCTTTTATTTTTTAGTAGTTTTTTTTTAATAGTTCTTTTTCCCTGCTACCTGTGTGGTTGTACATTCATTATAGAGATTTAGAAAACATAGCTTCTTTTCCTTACCATCAGAGCCCAAGGTATTTTGTCCCTACGGATGTGTTCTGAGTGCCTATTGTGCCCAGCACTGTGTTACAACACCAACATGACTCTTCCCTCACGAAACTTACATTTTTTGGTTTTTATTTAAATTCTAGTTAGTTAAAATACAGTGCAGTGTTAGTTGCAAGTGTATAATACGGTGACCCAACACCTCCATGCGTCACCTAATGCTGATGACAAGTACAGCATCCGCCCCCCCCCACCTTCTGATAACCAGCAGTTTGTTCTCTATGGTTCGAAGTCTGTTTCTTGGAGATCTCTCTCTCTCTCTCTCTCTCTCTGTCTCTCTTTCTCCTTTGCTGGTAGAAACATATTTTAGTAAGGCATGTATGTTCTAGTATATTTTACACGTAACAATAACAATAACAATAACAATAACAATAACAATAACAAGGTGTGGTTAACGATCCTTTAAGGGTACGTGCAAGGTTGCTATGACAAGCCTGCCCCTTTTGGGGCCATGTGAGTCTCTTACATATATGCTTTGCACGTGGGAAAACCTGCATTATGAACCTAATGGGAGGGGCGCCTGTGTGGCTCAGTGGGTTAAGCGTCCGACTCTTGTTTTCGGCTCAGGTCATGATCTCACAGTTCGTGGGTTCAAGCCCCGTGTTGTCAGTGCAGAGCCTGATTGAGATTCTGTCTCTCTCTCCTCCTCTCTGCCCCTCCGCTCACTCTAAGTAAGTAAGTGAATAAATAAGTAAATAAGTAGATAAATAAATAAACAAACTTAAAGAAAAATAATGTGACAATGTGTTGTGAAACCCGAACACTCCACTACCGTAGTGTTGTTTATTTGTTGATTTGTTTGGGAACATCTGGACTGACAACAGTGTGCTCTTAGGAGCCTCTGAGAGGCCATTCTAGAAGTGACTACAGTTACCTAGGCACAGAGTGGTGCAAGCCTGAAGTGAGGTGAATGTAGGAGGCATGAAAAGGCAGGAATGGTGTGAAGGAATACCACGTGGGCGGGGCAGAGAATGGCCGGATGAGCCCATAAAGGGTGGGGCATAAAGGAAGACTTCGAAGGAGACTCCTCCTTTCAGGTCTGGGCAACTTGTTAACGTGACCTTGACAGACATGGATGAAGGAGAAAGAGGAGAAGGGTTAAGGAGGCAAATAATGACAAACATGAAGTCAACTGCTTATTCAGAAAAGTTGACGTTACCTTTTGGTGTAAGAGGCAATCGAGTCTCTAAGGTTTTTAAGGCCTAAAGGAAAAGAAATATGACCACTGTGATAAAAAAAAAAAAAAAAAATCTAGGCAGCCCAGGGTCGGCACGTCGGATGCTGGATGGCAGGCTTCTGGTCTACCCTTAGGAGTCAGATGACTAGCTTACAGGGGGTCCACAATTGTGAAAATAGATGGGGAAAAGTTGACGTGGAGATGTGACGGAAGTTACTAGACGTAGGCCTTTCCAGGAACGGCTAGACTACCAGGTAACCCAAAGCTCTGAGGATGGGCATAGTGTTACAGGACCATAGACAAAATGAGGGAAATGAAAGGAGAGACTTAGACACTTTTTTATTATGGGATTGAATGCATTCACAGTCACTTCGATTGTAATAATGAGGTTCGTTTAAGACCTGGGACTTGCTGAAATAATATGGTTAAAGCCATGACGCATTAAGATTGTACTTGCCATAACAGAGCCCGTTTGGGCTATTATTAATCTAATCTCATAAGTGCCCATAATACCCAAGCAAGCAAACCAAAGCTTTGAATTGGGTTTACACTAATAGTAAGACTATCTCGTGGGCTTTTCGCTGGGATTCTCTGTCCCATTAAGCAATTACTAGTGGCTAGAACACTAGCCCACATGTCGCTATTTCTGGTTAGGGGATTTTCTTGCCTGCCTCACTAAATCTTCCAATTAAATGCAATGGTACTACATTTATTTCAGTTCTTCATTTACAACGCACAGTGGAAAGTATTGTTACTCTAAACAAATAGTATTAGGAGCTGTTGAACCACACACGTGGCATTGCTGAGTTCCAGCATTCCACCAGTGACAGCGTATCATCCCGTGACAAGCAAAAGGTAAGTCCGGAGACAAAGAGAAGTCCTTCTTTTTTTTTTTTTATTGCTGTAATGGCGACATCTTTATCAACAAAATCACTCCATCCAAGGACACCTTCCAACTATGTCTTTGTATTCATTTCTGTTAATTTCATCAAGAGCGTTACATTTAAATGTGTTCTACCTAAGGCTCTGTCTACATTTGAAGTGCGACACGGAACAAAGAAGCATAGAGTCCCTGCTACAGAGTTTCTCAAAAATAAATTTTAAAGTTCTAAACAAAGTCATGATGGGAATGATGACGATTATAATGATGATGATAATTTATTACTATGTTTATGTGGAGATTAAAATAGAAAACATAATTGGATTTTACAAAAGAAGAAAAAGATCCATGCCTGAACATTAACATATTTAGTGGTAAACCCAATTCTTGAATCATTTTTAGTTGTTTACCATGAGGATCTTTCTTTCCATAAAACCAGGAAGCTGTATAAGATCAGTATATAAACTTTCCTCAAATCTCAGAACACCAGTAGTAAGAGATAATCTGAAATGCAAGGTAGTAATTAAGCGTGCAGGCTAGTAATATCATATCTAAATTCATGATATAATTCTGACATCAACTAGCTCTATAACTCTAGGAAATGTAACCTATCCTGTCAATACCTTGGGGTATCTGCAAAAAAGAGATCAGTAAGGGTCCTTACCACACAGAGTCATTGTCATAGTGAAATCAGATCCTAAATTCACGAGCTGACCACGTTGCTTTAATCATTTATAAGCAGGTACCGTTTCTGAACCCTGGGGACCATATGCATTATCTCATATGCTAATGATGTAAGATAATGACTATATAAACATTCAGGGGAATTTAGGTTAAATCATGGACAGTGGTAAGTCCTCAGTGTTTTACTAGAATAGAGTCAAGTATATATGTATTGTATTTCTAGATTTAGTAGTATAATCATGGAGAAAATGCCTCATGGTGTCACAACTGAAGACCGTTGATCCCGTTCAAAAGCACTTGTCTTAGGTACTTGTAGAAATAGTTAACACTTGAGTTGGACGAGTATATAATTTGTTTATATGTGAAAAACAACCTCTTGCTCCCCCTCCCATTCTTAGAATATTAAGCAGTACAGAATATTAAGCAGTATCAGAGCCTGACGTGGGACCCAGTCTCAGGAACCGTGAGATCATGACCTGAGCAGAAACCAAGAGTCAGACGCTCAACTGACTAAGCCATTCAGGCACCCCTTCCTCCTACTTTAAGTGGGAAGAAATGATTTTCTGTGTCTGACTTTAACCTGATGATTTAATAATATTAGGAGGGTTTGGGTAAAATCTGTATTATTTTCAGCTTCTTAATGGTGTAAGCGATATCCTGCTTGTTAAAAATCAAATCTAATCCAAATTATTTATCATTGTGCCTGTAATTCCTCTAGATTTCTATATTAGGGTACTACTTTCTTTATTAGATTACCTCTAATTATAGAAAAACGGATGGGAGGAAGGGAGGGAGGGAGGTAGAGAGAGAGAGAGAGTCCCAACCATTTCTTGAGCTTCCAAATCGTCCTTTTTACAGTTAACTATTCTATTCAGACACACCAAACTGATATAATTAGCCACAATTAACTCATACTTTTGCTCTCTTTTCTTTTGTTGGGAAGGCTTTACTACTGCACGGTTTAAATTTTCCAAGGCTCTTTCTCTGCTGCACAACTTTTTTATTATTTTATTTTATTTTAATTTTTTAATGTTTATTTGAGAGCCAGAGAAGGAGAAAGAGAGAGAGAGAGAGAGAGAGAGAGAGAGAGAGAGAGAGAAAGGATGAGCAGCAGGGGATAGACAGAGAGTGAGAGGGAGACACAGAATCAGAAACAGTGAAACAGGCTCCAGGCTCTGAGCTGTCAGCACAGAGCCTGACATGGGGCTTGAACTCACCAACTACAAGATCATGACCTGAGCCAAAGTCAGACACCCAACTAACTGAGCCACCCAGGCGCCCCTTATCTTGTTTTATTATTTTTGCTTTCTTTAATCCTGGACTTGAAAACAAAAAGCACCACGTAATTACTTTAGTCTCACTTTTCAAAGTCAAGACTGATGTTCAGTGATAAAAGTTTGAGGGGTTTAATAAGATAAGAGGAACCCTATTCCCCACTATGCAATTTTATAACTGTTTGCTCCTACTTCTTTTCCAAACTAAAAGCCTTATTCATTCCCTTAGAGCCTGGACAGAATGGGAAACTGCAAGACCCAAACCCCACGTCCAGAAGCATTAGGCATTGACCCCGTGGCTTCCGAATAGATCCGCAAAGTGCTTTGTTCCTGGAAATCATCCGATGAGTAGTTCAGCGCTATTGTATATCTTGTTAGAGTAGCAGAAGTGCCACAGAATGAACTAAAATCTCCCTGAAGATTTGCTGCATCATATGCTGAGAACATTCTGAACTTTCAACAAATTCCTGGTTACCATCCCGGGTAGCCATGGTTAAGTCTGGACAGGGGTTAAGTGAGAAATATGAGTCTGCTATTAAGTGTCTTTTGAGAGTGACAGAGCTCTGGGCATAAGGGGGTGGGAAACAAGGGACTCTCTCTTAGCCCTTTCCAGACCTTTCAAGTGTATCACAGACATAAGGGATAATGCAAAGGGGCTCAGGTACCGACCTCTCCGCAGCCCTATAGCCTCAGGCAGGACCACTGACCCTCTCCACCTTGGCATTGCTCCCTCTGTGGAAGGAAGCCCCTCCTCTATTATGGAATTTACTGTGATATCTAAATAGCTGAGAAGGAAGACAGCTCATCTGTTGTAACTATGCAGTCTTTTCCCTCTTTCTCTCATCTCTCTATTATCACCAACAAAAGCTAGTGACTTCTAGAATATTTGGTTGGTAGTCCCACCATGTCTTTGCGTTTTAGTTTTCGTTTTTGTTTTGAGGATCAGCCGGATCCCATCCCGCCGATAATACCATTATCACTCCACGTATGTTTCCTACATTGCCATTTTTAAAAGCCACTCTATTGAAGGATAAAGTGCACGTAATTCAGGTGCATATTTTAATCCATTTGGCCATCCATATAAAACTGTGACACCATCGTACAGTCAAGGTAATAACTATACCTATCACCCCCAGAGGCAAAGGTTTCCTCGCACCCCTTTAAACTTCCTTCCGGCCCTCCCTGCAGATCCTCTGTCCTCAAACAACCCCTGATTTGTTTTCCGTCTTTATAGGTTAATTATCATTTTCCAGGGATTTATGTAAAAAAAATTATTCAATGTATATCCCCTTTTCCCTGGATTATTTCACTCAGTGCAATCACTTTTCTCCTTATCCAGATGTTTACATGTATTAATACTCCATTCCTTCTGGTCACTGGGTACTAATCCATGTTAGGGCTACACCAAAATGTAAGCATGTCACCTTTTTGTGTATTTATTTTAATTTTTTAATGCTGATTTACTTATTTTTGAGAGAGAGAGAGCAGGGGAGGGGCAGAGAGAGAGAGAGAGGGAGAGAGAGAATCCAAGGCAAGTTCCAAGCTGTCAGTGCAGAACCCGAGGCGGGCCTAGAACCCATGAGCCTTGAGATGGTGACCTGAGCCAAAGTCAGACACTAAACCGACTGAGCCACGCAGGCACCCCTTGTTTATTTTTTAATGAGTTGTTCTTCTTATTATGAAGCTTGAGCAGTCTTTATGTATTCTAGATACAAGTTCTTTGCTGTCTAAGTTCCCCCCCCCCCCCGGTCTGGTCTAGTCCTTTTCATTTCCTAGTATATTCTGAGGAATATAAGTTTTAAATTTTGATGAGGCTAAATTTTCTTTTCTCTTTATGGATCCCGTTTTGGTGTCGCTCCTGAAAAATCATTGTCTACCTCAGGGTCACACAGGATCTCCTTTCTCTTCTCTTCTCATGTCTCTGGGAGTCTCTGAACCACTCTTGAAGACCGTTGGTTGTTCAATGGCATCAGATACAAAAAATCGCCCCTTTCGGTCTCGTGGAATATATCATTAAAACGATAATCATGGTTTCACACTAGGGTCTCCTGGAAATGACCCTGAGCCTGTGGCCCTGCATACTCATCTGGCCATTATGCTTTAAGTCATGGAAACAGCACCCCACAAACTCAACCCAACCCCTTGGGATCAACTGAATGAACAGCAATGGGAATTCGTAGACAAGGGGTCAGCACTACTAGCCATTGTGGGTATACAGCTCAATGGAATGTTGCCCTTTTCCATTGCTTAGCCAAGATATGAAGGACGGGACCCAAAAGTCAACACACTTGGTCAAGTGCAAACGACCATTTTAACTCTGGATACTCTAACCAACAAGGGGTCTTATCTTCACATTTATCATAAACTATTGGGCCAGTGCCTAAAAGCCGTCCTTGAGGGTAAGAAAATGCCGAGAACCTCTTGCCTCACAGATAACCCAAACATAAGTCAGAATCATACACGTCTCTAGAAGTGCTAAGACTACAATACAAGACCTTGTCAGGACACTCTTTATTTCCTTCAGAACTGTACACATTACTGGTTGCAACCAAGATATACACTTTACTTTACAAAATGCATAACGCTGGGCTCATGGAAAAAGCAGTCAAAGGAACTTTCATGTGCCTAAAAGGTCCCAGTTGCTGGTTTAACTGAGAGACATGAGGTCTACTCGAAACCTCTTTTTCAAGTTCGAGTCTCATAGATGAGTCTATATTTTGCTCCTATCTTTACACATTTTCAACGCTGCCCCCAACCCATAAACCTGGTGGTCAAATTGAGGGCATATATTCTACTGGAACCCACTAATCATAGATTTACCCATGGGTCTGGCATCTGCTCATTTGACATGTGTCCCATTTTAACTTAAACTTCCACCGAAAATCGAACAACAAAACTGTTTCAAGTGACCAGTGGTCTCCTTCCCTCTCAGCTGGGTGCTCTCACTGATTTACAGTGCAAAGGCCCAAACCCTCTACATAAATTATTGTTTCAACCAAATATGACAACCGCTGAGACTCACATCAACCCAAGTAGGTACCCATTGAAAAAGAATGCTTCTTGTCCCACATCCCAGATGGAATCTTCCTGGCCTGGCGGCTCATCCCTGGAAATGACATTGACCCAGATGACATCACCCCCAACCCAAGACCCTGCCCTGCAACAGAGACAACATCACTCTGGGCACTAAAATCTCGGGGCCGGCAACACCCACGGGCTGTTTTTCCTAAGACACAACTGGGACCCAGGACAGTTTTGCTTCTCTTCCTTTGTAAGATCAAAAGGATTCCACTATGTTTCTGAGCTTGCTGTCTGCTTCGCCCATGATCCTGGTATACTCAGCTCCACCAAAATATTAAAAGCAAAAATTCCAAGTCTATTTTCCTGGTGAATGCCGTATAAATGGAAAACTTAGTTATTGGCTGGCTTGCACAGACACTTTACACTTCTTTTTGTGTTCTGCCTTTCTACTTTCGTAATAAAATGCTTTTTACACTGGTTAGGGCAATTATGCCCTGGGCTCTAAAAATCTCCACTATCATTCCCCCAGTCCCCCACCAAATTTCCTTATTATGAATATAAACTTATCTTATGATTATGTTAAACAACACAGGGCCAGTTGGGTCCATCAAATTTTTAATTTTGTAAATATTTTATGAGTTTTTGGTATCTTTGGGGGTCCTTGCTGGCAGGGTAGAGACTGCCCCTCCCTGGGCTGGCTAATTCCTAGAGACAATAAGCAACTTATCGGAGAGCCTGCCTTTCCTATACAACCGAACAATTCGGTGTCCATATCTCTGACCACCTCCTTTATTTAACTCACACACCAATCCGATTTGTCTCCTACCCTAAAATGATCCAGAACCAGGAACCAATGACTAGCAGCAGTTCCTAGGACCTAAAGCCTGCTGGAATTATTCAAATTAGCGAATCCTTGGCTGATTGTTCCGCCCTGCCTTGCCTTTGCCCCAAAACACACAACAAAGGCTGTGACCCTAGGCTTTCTTCTTGTTCCTTTCCGCCTCCTGGTTGACACTGGTGATTCCCCCTGTGGCCCTGCCACTAGGCATGCCTTGTCTTGCCTCTCATCTCTAGGGGAACTAACATTAAACCTCTCTTTCTCTGGTAGGGTCCCCTCCCTAAGGAAAGAAAACAAACAAACCAACAACCTCAAGGCAACCTGGCTAAACGCATACGTGACAACATCCATCAAGATCTTTTAACATGAGACCCCTTAATCAGACTGCATGTTTATGTATTTCCATATATGGGAGACAAAGAATATAAAAAACTATGTCGCATGGCATTCGGGGCTCAGTTCTTCGGGTACAAACCCAACTGAGTGGTGCTGGCACGAATAAAGTTGCTTCCTGGAAAGCAAAGCCTCGGTGTCATGACTGTGTGAGAATCCTGCTACATTTCCATGGGATGGACCTCTCTGTATCATCGCTCAGCACCTTTATAAAGTCGTCCCCGGCACAAATCACTGAAGGACTTCCTTTAAATTTTTCAGCGTTTATTTGAGTCTTTTTCGTTGAGTCTTTACTATTAATCGAAGCATTACTCTGCCTTTGCTTTGCCAATATATTTTCTATCGATATACAATTCAGGTTGAACAGTTTTTTTCCTTTTAGTACTTTATTGTTCCACTGACTTCTCATTGAATAGTTACAAAAGAATTCTCCTGTCATTATTATCTTTGTTAACATTTTTTTTCCTTTCCTCCCTCTATGTATGTATGTATGTATGTATGTATTTCTTTATTTTATTCTGGTTGCTTTTAAGATTATTGATTATTAATCTATGCTTTTCTTAATATTTCTCATCTATGGATTTTATTCAACATCTTGGATCTGGGAGTTTATGGTTTTCTTCAAGTCTGAAAATCTTCTGGTCGCTATTTAACTCAAATATGTTTTATTCTGTCTCTGCACCTTCTTCAAGAACTCCCGTTATATGTATTTTGGGCCACTGGAAGTTGTCATTCAGCTCTCTGACCCTTTCCATTTTTTAAAAACATTCAAATTTTAGATTCCTTTCTTGATATAACCAAGCTCTTTGCTATTTCCAAGGTTATTTTTACGTTGCAAAAAAAAAATATATTCCTTCCCCCTCCCAATCACGTATTTTATTCTCCCATTCAATCTTGGCTGCTACATTCAGAAAGCTCAAGGATACTTTCCTGTTGTATCTATAGTGAAACCCTTAGCAGCATACAAGAAGTGTCCCATGTCGGTCAAATAGATACATTTCTTTTTTTATTATTATTATTTTTAAAATTCTTTTTTTCCTGTATGTGTTTAGTTTTGGAATTTTTCTCGTTGTATTTAAATTCACTATGTCTGCAAAGTCTAATCTGCTGTTGATTCCACTGCTATGAGTGTTGGTCACACATTCATATGTTGGAACCCTAACCTCCAATGTTATATATTTGGAGATGGGAACTTTAGAAAGTAACTGGGTTTAAATTATTTTTTAATGTTTATTTATTATTGAAAAACAGAGACAGAGTCAGAGCATGAGTAGGGGAGGGGCAGAGGGAGAGGGAGACACAGAATCTGAAGCAGGTTCCGGGCTCCGAGCTGTCAGCACAGAACCTGAGGCGGGGGTCGAACTCACAAACCGCGAGATCATGACCTGAGCCGAAGTGGGACGCTTAACCGACTGAGCCACCCAGGCGCCCCTCCTGCAAATATTCTTGAACTCTGTTCTAGGATGCAGTTAGGTTACCTGAACACAGTTTGAAATTTTTGTGTCTTGCTTTTAATATTTGTCAGGCAAGGTCAGAGCAGTATCTAGGGCCAAATATTCCCCAGTACTAAGGTAAGACTCTTCTCAACACCCAGTAATTTCTGGGGCATCTGGGTGGTTCATTGGTTGAGCATCTGACCCTTGATTTTGACTTAGGTCATGATCTGATGGTTCGTGGGTTGGAGCCCCATGTGGGGCTCTATGCCGACAGTGTGGAGCCTGCTTGGGATTCTTTCTCTCTGTCAAATAAACATGCAGTAACATATAAATTATGAAGTTTTCCAGCTTGGCAATAGGGAGCAAGCACTCTTTTTCTACCCTGTGCTATGCCCAACACTGTTCCTGCGAATCCTTTCAAGTGGTTCTTTCCCTAACTTGGGATATATTCATCACACACATGCTCTGCTCTGTACTTTGATCAATGCTCAAGGGGAGTCCTCTGCAGACCTTTGAAATTCTCACTTTGTTCAGCCCTCTACTTTATGTTTCCTATCCTGTGAATTCTCACCAAATGAGCCTCTCCAGACCTTCATCGTTGTGTCCTCAGCTTGGAAAGATGGCGTCCCTCCTTTCTTCCACAACCTGGAAACTTCCTCAAGGCAGGGAGCTGAGGAAGTCATAAGATTCATCAAGTTTTGTTGCATATGTCTTAGGCATTACCGCTTTTCTGTCTGGCATCTGGTATCATGGAAACCCTTCTTTTGTCTGTTTTGTCTGGAGTTTTTGGTTCTTTCAGACAAGAGAGCAAATCTGTTTTCTGTTACTCCCTCTTGGTTAAAAACAGAAGTCCTTGCTTACCTTCTCCTCTGGCATAACTTACGATAATGTTTCTATTTAAATACTATTACCCCTGTTAACTCTCTCCTTTTCTTTTATGGAATTTCATCAGCTACAATGTCCTGTCTTTAATCTCCATGTGCTTGAACCAATTTACTTCTTTCCCTTCCTTTCTTTCTTCCTTCCTTTCTTTCTTTCTTTCTTTCTTCCTTTCTTTCTTTCTTCTTTCTTTCTTTCTTTCTTCTTTCTTTCTTCTTTCTTTCTTTCTTTCTTTCTCTCTTTCTTTCTTTCTTCTTTCTTTTTTTCTTTGTCATTTATCTCTTTAGCTTTCAGAGTAAAATCCTTACTTGCCTTAGTTCTAATTCTCTACTTTTCCTATTGTTTACTCAGCTTGCAAGTTAGTACATTGATTGAGGCGACCCTCTCTTCCTTTATTCCCTATGTGCAGGCACAAAGAACATGTACGTGCTTGGTATAAAATTTTGCAATCAAGGGGCTCCTGGGTGGCTCAGTTGGCTGAGCGGCCGACTTCGGCTCAGGTCATGATCTCGCGGTCCATGGGTTCAAGCCCCGCATTGGGCTCTGTGCTGACAGCTCAGAGCCTGGAGCCTGCTTCAGATTCTGTGTCTCCCTCTCTCTCTGCCCTCCCCTTCTCACACTGTGTCTCTCTCAAAAAATAAACATCAAAAAAATTTTAAATTTTGTGATCAACTATAAATATTGATTCTACTATACACGTCACATTAAGAGAATGGCTAGCATGCAGATAACATTTTCCAGGTTTAGGGATACATGACAATACTTCATGTTTCTTCATATTTCTGGCACAATGTTAATTTTGAATCACTGATTTAGTGATTTTATGTATATATAAAAGAGTAATTTAAAATAGTAAATAATAATATTATAGTATAGATACATGAGGTGGGAAAGTTTCTTTTAAAATCAAAGATTGCTAAAATTAAATGAGATAACTGAAAGGTGACTAAAAGAATAATTAAATAAATGACGGCATATCCATAAAGTGAAATGTTTTAGAGATTTACAATAATGTTATAGAAAAAAAATTAACGACATGGAGAAGTGCTCATGATGTTAAGTGAAGAATTCAGTTAAATTGCTTACATGATATGATCAATATATATTGATATGCCATTATCATAGGAAATTCTGGAAGAAATGCCATATGTTAAAATTTTAATGTCGGTTAATAGATAGCCGGTTTACAGAAGATTTTCATTTCTTTTATTCCACATGCGTTTTCTCAATTTTAGCAAATGCAACAATTTTTTTTGTTATTACCTTTGTGGTAGAAAAACCAATGACTTTTTTTAGTTAGAATGGTTAGCACAAGGTGCGTCTCAACATAAGCATTGATTAATTTTAAAAATATCTTTCATACCCTTCTTCCTTCCACTGTGTAAGTTGTTGCTTTATTTCACATTGCCTTTATTTTTAAATGTTCAACATGTCTACATGTTGAATAGAGAATAAGGTTATAAAGCACTTGAGTACAAGATCATTGTCTTTCAACTATTCTTTTCTTAATTTTTTTTAATGTTTATTTTTTCTTGAGAGAGAGACAGAGCATGAGTGGGAGAGGGGCAGAGAGAGGGGGAGACACCGAATCGGAAGCAGGCTCCAGACTCTGAGCTTTCAGCACACAGCCTCATGCTGGGCTTGAACCCACGAACCGCAAGATGGTGACCTGAGCCAAAGTCGGATGCTCCACCAACTGAGCCACCCAGGCGTGCTCAACTACTCTGAAGTTCAATTAGTATAGCGCTATAGTTGCTGGGATTCACAACGAATTCACTATATATTTATTGATTATTTGAGGTATGTTTTTCTTCTTTTGTCTGCGTTTTATTTATTTATTTTTTTTTACTTTACGTATTAAGAATTGAACAAGGAGCTGATTTTCTTCAATATTTTATAAACGTTAGAATGATGGGAAAATGTATAATGATATCTCTTCTTTAACTTAACTTCAGAAAGTTGTTAGAACCTCTCAACTGGGAGTGAAGTACTTTTGATTACGTGTGATTGTCTATTTATTTTTCCTCCTTTCCTACACAAGGCATCGGATTTGTCTTTGAAGTCATTCCCTGGATAAGGCTCTTTCTAATCTATTGGCAAAATTCAATTTCTGCCTGCCGTAATCCAGACGAAGGCAGAGAAAACACATGAGAAACTTGCCACTTCATGAAATAATTTCATTGTGCGGCCGAAAATCGTTACTAACCTCTGTAACACTTAATTAATTGAAATGACTCCAGCCGTGGGATTCTGCGGTGAAGAGGTTTCTAGTAGTTATATGTGATTCAACCTGAAACTCAGTGAAAACTGAAGGATACTTAAACATACATCAATGAATGAAAAATGAAGGCCTGTTGAATTTAATCAATCATTTGTCTCTTTTTTTCCTTCCTCTCCTGTACCTTGTTTTTCTTTTGGGATTTAATACATTTAGTTTATTTTCTTGCTAAACAAACATTCGCAATACTTTTGGTTAGTAGACAGAGAAAGTACCAGATGTTGATGGGATGATTGATATATTTTTTTTTTTAGTTAAAAATGCCAAAGTATATACCTCATTCATTTCATCAAAATGTTATCATGTGGGTCAAGACCAAATTTATCTGATCAACATGGCTATTGATAAAGGCAACTGTATCACTAACATAAAATTCTTGCTTGAACAGCTTTTCCACTCAGTAATAAACCTATTTACCACATATTTATGTATGGCTTATCAAGATCTCTAGAACTTAGACCAGGTTTAGTGCACCAAAAATTAACAAAATAGTCTCAGCCTTTGAAATCTTCCAATAGCACCTGCAAACAGATGACTGATATTTCAAGATGGAACCACTAGCATTTTGACATCTCCTTGGTAATGTCTCCTTTCTCTTCCTCTGACATCCACAACTGCAGTTGCAGGGTCTATTAATTTGTGCAATATCTTCTGTCTTCCTTTCTCAGCCAGGACTCATACAGCTTTCCACCAGATGAGTCTTTCTCAAGCACTCCACACATTGCCCCCCAGTACTTCTTGTACCGATCAATGTGGTCATCTGCTTCCTCAAAAGGCTTTACTCAAATATTTCTCAAGTGCCTGAGGTCAGCGGAAAGCCACGCTAGGTCCTGGGGCTGTGTACTTGAAAAAAGAAAAAGACAAAGACAAAACGCAAGTGCCAGCTTTCAAGGAACTAAAAGCAGAGAGATAGGGAAGAAAAACAGTGGGTTGTTTCAGCATAGGATGATTAAACTCTATGGGTGAGGTGTCTGTGCTGCCGGCTGTATTACTAGAGAAAAGGGACATATAAGGGGTGCCTGGGGGGTTCAGCACATTAAGCTTCCGACCTTCGATTTCAGCTGAGGTCATGATCCCACAGTTCGTGGGATCAAGCCCCACATCAGGCTCTGGGCTGACAGCGTGGAGCCTGCTTCAGATTCTCTCTCTCCCTCTGTCTCTGCTCTTCCCTTGCTCATGTTCTCTCTCTCTCTCTCTCTCTCTCTCTCTCCCCCTCAAAATAAACAAATAAACTTCAAACAGAAAAAAAGGGACATATAAGTAAGATTCGGGCAGTGGCAGCACAAACAAAATCTGGTAAGATTGCATCATTTCCCATGATCAATGAAAGCAGTGACCACAAGTACATGAAAATGGGTAAAGACTCAGATCTGCAGGCAGATGTGACACTTCAAGCATGTGGGAGGGTCATAGCTTGTAGGCTCGTAAACATGAATCACGACTTCCTTATTTTCTCTTCTCATTGTCAGTGTTTCATTGAAATCTACAGGGTAAGTTGGGGGGGGTGGGTGGACATGTAATTCCCACTGGTCCCCCTTCCCACCCTTAGAAACTCTAAAAAGAGTTCTGAAATTAACAGAAGAAACACATGGAGAAAAAGCAATGGAAAAATAAACAGTGAAACAAATTAAAACAAAATTCCACCTTCATGAGGTTAACTAGAAAGGCACCTCCTTATATCTGTCTCTCACATTTTTTTAGTTTTCTTTTTCTACTAGGATCTCAAAAGAGTACCCCAAGTGGGCAAGGCCTTATAACCCATGTTTTTTTTACATGAAGAAGTCGAGAAATTGGGACATGATGGAAGCCACCTGACTTCACACGTAAGTATCTAAACAGGCTTCAATCTTCCTGCAATCTTCCTGCCGGGAACCTGGTATTTTTCGCTCACATGGAATGGCGGGAAAGTCTTGACAGGATTGTGTGAGCTACAGAGTTGCAAGATTCCATGGTCATGCTTTCATTAGCAGCAGGTTCAACCCATATTTGAGATGCCAAATAAAAGGCATCGGGGACTTAGCATCAAAATGTATAAAACACCTCCATGGGAATTTATATAGTGTGATCTTGATTTGAGACATAGATTCTGTTGCCCGGAAAGATGATCTGAATATAAGGATTGATTGCTTCAATGCATTTTAAAACCAGCCATGTATTTATCTCTATCTGTGCACATTTAACAAGCGACGATGAAAAGTACAACCTTGTTTCATTGTATCCACTCTCTTGTGCGCAGCTGCATTAAGCCAAGGAACAGAATGGTAGCCAAGAGAAGCATTGTTTTTCTGCAACATTTGACTCCATCAAATGGAGTTAAAGAAAGGCACACACTGTGGGCAGTGTAAGCACACTCAGTGGGTGAGCTGCTCGGAAGGAAGAAAGCCAGAAGGGAACTTGCAATGCAAAGCAACAAAGTGCTTCTAAAAGAGATCAGCTGGCTCTTTTTTATTTTTGCTTTAAATGAGACAATATTCACAGATGACACAAAGTAAGGAACACATACAATAAAGAGCTAATCAATAGATTTCTTTTTTTTTTTTATTTTTTTTTCTTCAACGTTTTTATTTATTTTTGGGACAGAGAGAGACAGAGCATGAACGGGGGAGGGGCAGAGAGAGAGGGAGACACAGAATCGGAAACAGGCTCCAGGCTCCGAGCCATCAGCCCAGAGCCCGACGCGGGGCTCGAACTCACGGACCGCGAGATCGTGACCTGGCTGAAGTCGGACGCTCAACCGACTGCGCCACCCAGGCGCCCCGCTAATCAATAGATTTCAACTGATGCCAGGGTTGTTTTGAATGGTTTAAGTAATTTTTTTTTAATTAGAAACGTAATAGGACAGCCTTATGGAAATCAAGAAGAAAATTATCTTTCTTGTACCATTAACCCCTCGACGCAATCATTATTCATTTGTGTTTATCATCTGCGATATCTTTATCCTAGGCCTGTTTTTTATAATGGGAATCACGGTGTCTATACGACTTCATGTTGGGTTTTTCCACATTTAATTATGGAAGTAGTTTTTCAAGATGCCAAACTGTTTTCCTCTTTAATATTTAAATGCTGCATGGTATTCACTTTATTCTTCCTATTTCATTGGGTTTAGCTCTGTAAGCTTCAGTTTTTGATTTTATTAACTTTTTTTTAAAAAATTTTGTGTGTTTTTGGCTTTTTTGATTTTTTTTGGTGGGTTTTTTGTTTGTTTGTTTGTTTGTTTTTGCTTTGGAAAATAACCCTGCCGTATCGTACACACAGATCGTATACCAATTCATGGGTATTTCCTTAGGTTAGGCTTTCAGAAATATATGTTCTCTGCCACAGGGTCAGGATATTTTACAAACGTCTTTACTATCTATTGTCAAAATGATGCCCGGAGAAAGTTGTTGGTTCAGAATGTATTTACATGTACATGTTGTTTATTTATAGCACAGATGTGTTATGGTGAAACGCAGGAAAAAATTAAAACGAAAATTACTATCAAAGCTAAAATCCATAAGCAGCGAAGATGGAGAAGAAAAGAATTATATATGCAACAAAACAAAACCAAGCTGGTTTAGCAGGAAGCAAGGAAATTATCAAAGATCATTGAGACTATATCAACAGGACCCAAAGATGGGAAAATCTGAGCATTAACATGACTGCAGTGAGCATTCATGACCTTCCTTGGACCAGTATCCAATCCTGGATAACTTATTCCATTTCTTTATCATATCTTCTCTTTTAATCTCTGATATTATGAGGAGAACTGACCAGTAATTGCATGACTTATATTTACAATAAAGTAATAAATTCATTAAAAAGTCTTTTGAGAATTTATAGTTTATTGCATACAAGTCACTTTGGAAATTTGGTATGTAGGGCCAGGTAATAGTCGTGTCGAGGAAACAGTAGCTTTTTAGTGCTCTGAGATAAAAACCACCGGTTGCCTATCTTAAGACAGTCTCTCCTACTTTATCTAATCTATATATGACTTTATAATGTTGCGCCTTATGGAAAAGAACCGTGCTTAATCACATGATATCAAAATGTCTTACACCAAGGCATCCGAATCGCTCTGGACTTTTCTAATGACGATGAAGATGTGCGTTGCTTTCCTGTTGGGAGACACTCCCGATGGAGTGTGCGGTTCAGAAATTTCGGTGTTCATCAGAACCAGCTGGTGGTCTTATTAAAACACAGACTGTTGCACTCCGTGCCCAGAGATTCTGGTTCAGTAGGTCTGCGGGAACCTAAAGCGTCCACTGGGGAAAGCATAGTTCTCTGAAAAGATGAGGCTAATCCTTTGTACATACTCGTACGAAGTTTCCCATATAAGAATGTGCATTTCTAACAAGCTCCCAGGGGGATGCTGATACTCTGCTATCAGTCCAGGGACCACCCTCTAAGAACCAACAGCGGGGTGGTGCAAATGAGCCACTAAGTCAAATGAACCTGAGTTCAAACTCAGACACCACCGCGCATAGGTAACATGATAACGAGCTTCCAATCTTCCAGTTCCAATGCGTAAAAGGGAATTCTGGTGGAAACGTCATTGAGCGCATTATGACGTCAGAGGAATGAAGTCTCTAAATTTCGTGGATCTCGGAAAGCAAGGGTTAACCAATTATTACCGAATATTACCAATTATTAAGTGTTACCAATACTTCTGCCTGCCTGTTGACCTTGCAGCCAATCTGAGGCTCCAGAGGGCATGACGTGCTGAATGGGGTCCAAAAGCTGAATATTCAGCATGACCTCCACCTACCATCTGAGTTTGATTTGGGGACTAAGCCTCTGTGTATGACTACCCTGCATCTGTTCCTATGGTTTTGGCCTATGCAGCCCCGTATCTTGTCTTTCATCTGGAAGCTCCCTGTTGAGAGCTTTTGTTCTGGGGGCGCCTGATAATGCCCCTTATACAGTTCAGGGCACACTGCTGCTGGGATACAAGCAGTGATCCTAATAAGGACCAACAGTAAATAACAAACACGACAGTAGATAACGATATCCTTATGACAACTCGGGTCGCAAAATCAGTCTGGCAAGCAGAGTCCTTCGGGACTGGTCCAAAGCACTTGGGGAGAAATGGCCACGGTAGGCTCTCTGCAAGCTTTTAATCGGACCCGCGCGAGGGGTCCCCGACCTGGTCTGTGATGTGGCAGAAAACGCTCGGTTCTGCAGAAGACAAATGCAAAGCCATACTCTGCGTTAGGAAACCCTCCGGGCTGGGTGCTATAAATAATAATAAAGATAAATAATAAAAAAAAAAGTGAAATGTTTTAAATGAAAGGTGATGCACTGTGAACTTAACACACTGGCCCTTTAGCCTTTCTGTTAACAAGGTAATCTGATTGCCATTGATTTTTTTCACCTCTGTTACTCAGGAGGTGATGGAATGCTGTCCACACAGACGTATTGAATCAGATACTAAACAAACAGCAACATAAAGAACAATTATCAGCAACCTTGCTTTCAGCCTGCTGATTATGACATTACTAGGAGACAAGGTCTGGGTGACTTAAAAAAAATAAAGCAGGGGGAGGGGTGCATAGATAAAAGGAACGCATGCAGGTAAGTTTCTTCTGAAGAGACGCATGTTCATTTCAGAAGAATTTCCCAAGGAGCTTTGTCTCTGCTCCATAGCTTTGAAAGGGGCCATTTCTACTTCTGCAGTTTACTGATAGGCATTCTGGTGTGATCTAATTAACTACTTTTATTATGCCACAGAGAAAATAGCACGGTAGAGATGAGTCACTAATGCACATGTTTTTGCTGTATAGATTGTGGCTGAGTATTGTGCAGAAGGAATCGTTTAATTGGCCTATCGGGGTTCTCCCAGGAGCCCCCAAGAGTGAAGTAAGACCCTAAAATACTCTTTGAGAGAAAGGCCACACTTATGACCTGTCGATGAACCTCATGGATGGTTTGTGATGAGTGATTAAGACACCTTGTTTGAAATGCATGACCGGGGTAGAATTAGCGTGCGAATGCGGACTTCATGACCTATGCTGAATTAACTTCCCAGTCTCAAATATTTCCACGTTGCATCGTTTTATTTCATTTTCATTAGACCAGTTGCTAAAGTCCATGGTAAAGACATGTATGTCTAAGCAGGTTTCCTACCTGTCGTCCTATGCTTTTGCCTAAACAAGAATGCCTCCGTTATCGTATTGCCTTTGACGACGTGTGCTTCTAACAGCAATATCTCATCGCGGCATTTTCTCAAGGGCAATGCTCCAATTCTTCTGCCCTGACCAACTCTGGCAGCCATTACTAATTGACTGTGAAAGTGGAAAACGCAGTGGTCTGAAGAGATCTCTTTTTGGAAACTTCAGTACAGTTTGGGAAATGTAGTCAACGGACACACACACACACACACACACACACACATACAAGCTCAATAAGTGAGATCAGGCCACATGGTGGTTCTGAAACAATATAGAAAAACTTGTAAAGGAAACAACAGGTCACCACAGTTGACGACGGTCATTTCAGTGCAAGGATGGTCATTGAAAAAAGAAGAATTCGAATTGTTGGCCCGATGGCATCCTTCTCTTCAGCCTCGGTCCAGGCAGAAGTCTTGCGGAAATCAAGCTTAACAACAGGGGAGAATACAGAAAGAGGTGTAAAAAGACAGAAGGTAAGCTCCAAACTGGGTGGACAGTAAGCAAAGAGGAAAACTGGAGAAAGTTAAAAACATAGATTTTTTTTTGAAGTCAGGGTAAAAAGCAGAAAACCCTTCTTACATTTATTTTTTGTATGACACCTTGTCCTTCCACAGATTATATTCAGGTGCTGATATTACTGACCACGGTGGGGCAGGGGGCGAGGGGAGAGTCGTTTGGGATAGCAGTGGCAGAGAACTTGAGCATGCTTCAGAATCACTTGGAAGGCTTGTCACAGGGATTGCTGGATCCCACTCCCAGAGATCCAGATTTGCAATTCTAGCAAGTTCTCGCGTGTGACCTGTGCTACTGGTTATAGAAATATCTTCGGGGTGTCCATAAGCTTTAAGGCTTTTGTCCTGGGAGATGTCTTTGACCTCTACCAATCGGGTAGAAGTCCAAACAGCCAAGGTTTCGTTTAGAGTATTAAGTGTTACAGCTTTCTGTGAATTTGGATAAGTAACTAATGCTAAATCTCAAAATGCAACATACTGATACTTTTCCATGTAGATTAAATGAGATACATAAAGCAGGGTAACCCTGAGCCAAGCAAATATATGAGATATGCTTCCTTTACTCTCCTTTCTTTAACGGAATTACAGATGTTAGCTCTTGGGGTCCCATGGAAAGAATGGATACTAATGGATTTCTCCCACAATACAGAAGATAATGACGCATCTCAGAAGTGTTAATAAAAAATTATTTCATGAGCTATAGCTTCCCCTGGGATACTGTGGATGGCTAGTGGGATTCAGAAGGGCAAGGACCCTCAGTAAGTATTAGTAGGCTAGCTCTAGTCGGAACTAATTGCTGTATTTTACGTAAAAGTTATTGCACTAACCACACTAATGGTGACACATGTACTTTTGTTTCTCAAGGGACTTTTTAACTCATCGTGGATGTTTAAGGGCCACGCAATTTTAAGACCACCAGTTTACAAACCTCAAACAAACACGGTGGGGCAGGGGCAGGAGAGAAGACACCCTCATACAAGGTTGGTTGGAATATAAGTTGACTCAACTCCTATGGGAATGCATATCAAAAATCTTACAAACTTCACACATCGTGACTCAGAAATTTCAGCTTGGGAAACATACCATAAGGAAAATCATAAAGATAGAAGAAAATAAGATTAGGTGTAAAGAGAATCATTAAAGCATTATTTGTATTACCCAAAAAAAGGAAAGCGGAATAAAAGGGAAAGGATAAAGCCAGTGACAACCCTTTGTCAAATGAGGGGAAAAATGCAAAATATATTTGGAATAGGATCATAGCTGCAAAGAGGGATATAATTGGTTTTTATTGCTGCCCATATCCATAAGGATGACCTTGAATCAACGTTTCTCAACCAGGGATGATTTTGCTGTGCAGGGGGCATTTGGCAATACATAGGGACAATTTTATTGTCACAGCTGGGGAGAGAATGATAGTGGCATCTAGTGGGCCAGTGACGCCGCTTCACATCCTATAATGCCCAGGGCAGCCCCCACAACCAAGGATTTGTGAGCTCAAAACGTCAATATGGCTGATGTTGAGCATCTGCCTCAAATTCCATGACTTCTTTAAATGTGTTTGTTGAAATCTAAAAACCAAAACCAATAATACCTAAAGAATCGAATTGTTGGGGGAATGAAATGAAATCATCTCTGAAGAAAATCTGCTCTCTGGGGCACCCGGGTGGCTCAGTCGGATAAGAGTCTAACTTGGTTCAGGTCATGATCTCGTGGTTCGTGAGTTCCAGCCTTGCCTCAGGCTCTGTGCTGACAGCTCAGAGCCTGGAGCCTGCTTTGGAATTTGTGTCTCCCTTTCTCTCTGCCCCTCTCCCACTCATGCTCTGTCTCTCTCGCTCTCAAAAATAAATACACATGTAAAAAAATTAAAAGAAAGAAAATTTGCTATGGCTTTTAGTCAATTCCCAATGAATTGATTTAATATGATTTATCTATCACTATTCTACCATGTTTTTAAGAAACAGGAAGGAATGGTACCAACTAAATGACCTTTATCCTTCCTTCAACTTTTCAATTTTTTCCAAACTTTCTCCAATATGCATAATGAATCATATTAAAAACCCAGATATTTAAAATATTGTTTTTGAATGAAGAAAGACTTTGCTGTGTAGTTAATAACCAGAAATACATTTTTTTCTTATTATTCAGGAAGTGGAGAATTTGAGGTGTCGTATGGTGAGGCCAACCTAGCAAATATTTTTTGCATTTGGACAATCATCCAATTGTTGCAATATAGCCAGTGAAGTTTGGCAATATCTCCTACCCAACTAAAATGATTTATTTTCAAGCTACACTTTGAGATAATGAAGATTCTGAGCGTGCCAAAGAGACACTTTTAGGCACCACTTATACAAAAGAATTCCCGTTATAAGTCTAGTGATTGGTTAATGGTTCAAATAATAATATTAATATTAATGCCACTTTATTGAGGGTTTGCAATGTTCTTGAGGGCAGACCCTAGAAGAAAGGTGAAGTAATACTTCTAATTTTTGAAGTGACTATATATGGAGGAAAAAATATTTCAATAATTAGACAGTCTAAGTATTATGAAGAATGAAATTGTGGGGGAGAAAAATAATTTTTCCTCTATCCTTCTGAATTCGTAGCTGAGACCCCTATAATTAAAAAAAAACAGATTAAAAAGAGAAAAATGAGCTGGGGTGCCTCGGTGGCTCCGTCAGCTGAGCGTCCGGCTTCGGCTCAGGTCTTGATCTCACGGTCCGTGAGTTTGAGCCCCACGTCGGGCTCTGTGCTGACAGCTCGGAGCCTGGAGCCTGCTTCTTGTTCTGTGTCTCCCTCTCTCTGCCCCTCTCCTGCTCATGCTCTGCCTCTCTCTCTCTCTCAAAAATAAATAAACATTAAAAAAAAAGAGAGAGAGAAAAATGAGCAGAAGTTTAGTAGAATGTATATCTCATTTATAGAAAGGAGATACCCAGGGAAAATGAATAACTCAAAAAAATGACTTAAGAATTTGGGATTACAAATCATCTTGTAGGGAAATGGGAAAGGGAGGTTGGCCTCTTAGGAGAGAATAAAGATTTGGGGGAAAGGTGATTTTTCAGAAAGATAAAGGAGGCTTAAAAGAATAGATGGGAGGTATGATAGTTTGTGACAAAGTTGCCCTGGGTGTGGTGTTGACATCTCATCTCCTCTTCTGTGCTAAGAATCAATCTTCCCTGCTTGGTGAAACTCCCAGGGAGGGGACTTATGACAATTTGGAGGTTCTTTTGGAGGTTTTATCTTCAGGTACATAAGGGGACTTCAGAGAAAGCCTCTCCTTACAATGGCTGGTTTTCAAGTGTCTACGGCTCAAAATAATCAATATACCAATGCGGCACATTTTGGGTTGACATATTCTTTTCTCTTTCGGAATCTTGACACAATCCTTTGTTGGTCCAGTTTGGGTTGTAGCTAATGAAACTCAGGCCATGGCAAGAGCCCTACGAGGTTGACGGTTGGTGACCATAGTTAGGTTTGGGCTATGAAAGAAAACCACCCGTCAAGTCGATTCAAACCCTAGAAATCAGGTAGGCGGAGTGCTAGAAGGGTCTGGGGATTCTTTCAAGGAAAGAGTTTCCCAGATTATAAACAAGTGGGCCTGTTATGCCTGTGTGTATTTTCGTATTAGCTTTTTCTGTCTTCGTTACAGAGAAAGCAGGGAGCAATATTTGAAAAGAAAATATTCTCTTGGTATTTAAACTGAACCAAAAAAAAAATGCACATAACACAAAGCTTAAAGGAATTTTTGCTTGTGGAATTTCCACATCACTTTTACCAAGCTAACCAGCCCTGTTATTTGGGACAGGGTTACAGCAAGCTCTCGAACTTCTGGGTGTCTATCCTATTCCAACCCTTAGCCTTATGGAAGCTCCTTCCTAAATATTAGGGTCAGAAACTGCCTTGTCTCAAGATGGCCCATTGATAGGGACGCTCTGGAAAAATGCGGGTCTAAACTGGGGAAGGCTTTATTATTATTATTTTTTTTTTAAGCAAATAAAACCCCAGAATGGATTTTCTTTCCAAGATGTGTTTTTGTTTTTATCACAATGACCTTTCTCAGAAAAGATGAAGCCAGCCTCAGGTAAAAAGAAATGGCCACATTTCATCTACAGTTAGCCTCCATGACCCCTGAACTTGGTTTTTCTATCTGTACCTCTTTTCATGCACCATTTCTCCTGGCGTCTGATAAGGGACACTCAAGTGATGAAGCAAGGCCAGATTGGAACTTTGACTTTTATAAAATAGCCCGTAAACAAATTCTGTCCCACTTTAATTGGTGATCTTATTCTCCCCGCCTCCCCCCCCCCCTTTTTTTTTTAATATCACAAGGCATTGATAAACGGACAGAGTTGATAAAAAGGCACCACGCAGCACAGCAAAATGGAGTCATGAAATGAGGCCCCAACACCGGTCAGAGATCCTCGGTTATCATGCACGGTATTGGAGACGTAGTTGTATCCAATGTATAGATCTCGAAACACACGCAACCCCCCACTTCTGTGTGTTTACACACACGAGCACCATCCTCGGTTTTTTTTTTTTTTTTCCTATCTCTAACACAAAAGTCAAGAGGTTTAGGAACACACACACACAAAAAGAGATTTCTAAGAGAGGAGGCGATTGGGCCGGGGTCATTCGAAAGGGTAATTATTGTTAAATGTCAGGTTAACTCTGAAGGCCTCCGCTCATCCAACTGAGAACAGATTAGCCCAGATGGAGACATTTTCAACACGATGCTGTCTGGCCAATCAGAGACAGCTGGGATTAGCCAAATACCTTTTCTCATCTGCTTTGCTCACAGAAAGGTCAGTTTCTGCTCATTGCTTCTCTTTTAAGATGTGCTTTTTTTTATTTATGGCAGCCGTGTGCAGGAAATCAGGTCCCTTTTATCAGGGAATTAAATATTCAACATCTAAAACCCACTTTTTTGAGAGTCAACTTCATTCACTTTCAAGACCACCTTTTATCTTTTTTTTTTTTTTTTTAAGTGCCGAAGATCCACCGGGCGTCGTCTACGCAGTGCGTATGTTGACCCCAGCCCTCCCGCTAAGCTGGAGGTCTGCCTGTCGTGTGTGGCGTATGTTTGAAAGCTTCCTTGTTTCATTTCATGCGTTTTCTTCTTTAAGGGCGCCGGTTTATGCGTCCTATCGTTTTCTTCATAAAAAGAAGAGGGGGGAAATGAAACTAACCCTGGAGTGCTCTAAAAGATAATCTGTTTTTATGGACAGCCTTCTCTCCGCCTAAGCAACGTAAATGAGCACATGCATAAAGATCAGTGACAAAATGAACAGCAAGAGAAACAAAGATCAGGGATTTGTGATTCCTCGAACTGGATGCACGCACACACACCCCTTTCCTGTAAATTATCCATAGGGGGCACATCTATATTTGCTGAATGTGTTATTTAATATATTCATATGTGAATGTGTGTATTCTTAGGAGAAGTACGTGGTAGCACTTCTCCACGCTTAAAATGTCATTATTCCCCCCTTTTCCAATGCAATCCGTGTGAGGCACTACAACACTCATCTTCTGAAGAATTTGTTATAAAAGCTGAATGAGGACATTGGGAGGAAACCTTTGCCTTGTTGCCACTATGGACCTGTTCCCATTATGTTCCTTTAATTCACCCCCGTCCTGACTCCCCCCATGGGTTTTGGGAAAGTGGAGGTATTTTACACAAGAAGACAAAAGGAGAGGCAAAACAGAGTCTTTAATGGGGAAAATTTTACCACCGGTTTATATCGTACAGTTGCTTTAGGCAAATACTAGGGTAAGAAGCACAAGGCCATGGGGCGCCTGGGTGGCTCAGTTGGTTGAGCATCCGACTTGGACTCAGGTCATGATCTCGTGGTTCGTGGGTTCGAGCCCCGCATCGGGCTCTGTGCTGACAGGGCAGAGCTTGCTTGAGATTCTCTGCCTCTCCCTCTCTCTCTGACCCTCTCCGCTGGTGCTCATTCTCTCTCCCAAAATAAATAAATAAACTTAAAAAAAAAAAGAACTCAACAAAACAAAACAAAACACCCCCACATTGATAGGACTATGTCAAAAGAACACAAGAGTTAAAAAGAGTGCCCAGTGGTCAAAACTGGAATAATGTGACCAACAACGACAAAAAAGAAAGTACTATTGGATTATAACTCAAGTATAAAATGAATATCCACGAGCCCATGTCAATATACGTTCATGTCGTGTCCTGAATGGGTTCCTCAAACAGAACCAGGACGTTAAAGGAAAGAAAAAAAAATTGAGGAAATCTGAACTGAGTCTAATCTTTGGTTAATAATAATAAGGGGCACCTGGGTGGCTCAGTTGGTTTTTGGCTCAGGTCATGATCTCGCGGTCCGTGGGTTCGAGCCCCGCATCGGGCTCTGTGCGGACAGCTCAGAGTTTGAAGTCTGCTTTGGATTCTGTGTTTTCCCTCTCTGTCTGCCCCTCCGCCTCCTGTGCGCACATGTTCTCTCTCTCTCTCTCTCTCTCTCAAAATAAGTGAGTGAATCTTTAAAAAAACGTGTTATAAAAAAATCAACTCAAACTGTGAAATATCTTCAAAGGCAAGCTCACTTAAACGTCAAATAACGTTTCTTTAAAAATGACCATTCCGGCTGGTATGATCCCTTTGAACCCTGCCTCTATGTATTGGCTCTCTTTCATTCCCTCCACTCTGGATTTGGACCTGAAATTTGACCAACGTGGGTCTTGCGTCTAAAAGGCCAACCCCGGAAAATGCAGAAAATGCAGACAGAGGTAATATAAGTACAAACATAATCGACCACATAATGCCAAGACACCAATCAGATCATGAATATAACACACAGTAAAATATTCCACCCACCTTTTCCTCCATTAACTAAGTAATGGAAGTAGAAACATATTAGACTCAGTGGTTGTGAATAGTTATTTCGATGCTTTATCCATTCAGGGGTATTCATAACATTCATGCCAAACTTCAACCAATTATTTCTCATTTTGTTATTAATCATTGTGTTTCCAGTCGGTACACATGCTTAATTACTACGTATGGATGTTTGATGAACTGCACGTGTAATTTTCTAAATATCTTCAGACTGTTTGGTTCTCAAGAGTGGTGAAATGGGAACAAATTTTAATGTCCCTAAGACAAATTTTTTTTCCCTAAGTAGTAGGATGCTTTATTAGTTCTTCAACTTACATTGTGTTTTAGAGCTAAATGCATTTGGCTGCTTTTGGTGTTTTGTTTTGTTTTTTTTTTTTTTCCTTTTGAGGGAGATGAGCTTTGTTGCCAATTTCACATCTAGAGATTAAACCACATAATGACCGTGATGTTAGAACTTTCAATTGTTATTGTTTTCTGAACTGACTGGATGATACTGGATAATAATGGGATATTTTTGACAGTCTTTTATTTATGTGTCTCTGGATGAGTTTGTGTCTGAGTGTGGGTAAGCTTCAGTGTTGCACAAATCAGAGTAATATGTACTGTTAACATGGCCAAAATGAATTTGTTTACTCCCCAAATGCATTGATTTCCAGATTCCGATAAAACAACGTTTAATTGTTCACCCACCACAGGGAGTTATTTATATAGGAAGCAGGATGTAAATGCAAAACGAGATTATAAAAATAGGATTCTGGAGGAAAAATTGAGTTCAGGTTTGTTTTTGGAACCACCCACGTGGCAAAGTTGGTCAGCAAAATTCCTATGAATTTACTGCAGAAATAATAAATGAAATCTTTGAGCAGCTGACCTTTCTGTTGCACATGTCACCAGAGGTAAATTCCTTTAATGTGCAGAATGCATTTCTGCAGGACTTTACTTACGACGGTATATTTTGCAACTTGGGTATAGAGTAACAGTGTATGAAACTAAAATATAATGGAACTTGACCGATATTGCCTTGTATAGCTATGCTATTATTTTGATGTCAGAAATTCATATAAGGACAACTGACATAAATCGTATCAGCCTGATGATTCTCAGATCATATAGCGCATCTGTCTCAAAAGGTTTAGTGATCACATACTGTATGCCAAACAGCTTATAGGTACTGAGGAAATCGAAAAATCCATTTTGCCCCTAAGAGGCTCAGGGCATCTTCTGTGTTTTTGTAGCATTTATAACAGTGGCAATTTGGGGCACTTGGATGGCTCAGTCGGCTAAGTGTCTGATTTACCGTCTGTCAGTTCAAGCCCCACCTCGGGCTCAGTGCCCACAGCTCAGAGCCTGGAACCTGCTTCAGATTCTGTGTCTCCCTCTCTCTCTGCCCCTTCCCTGCTCCTACTCTCTCTCTCTCTCTCTCTCTCTTTTTTCTATCAAAATGCTGACAATACTTCACCTGAGAAACACATAGCCTGGCTTTCCTTCCCTCTTCCAGGTGATTGTGGAGTTTCTTGGAAAGTTCTTGGAAAGTTCTTGCTGCAGTTTAGAAACAGATCAACCCTGAGGGCAGCTGGGTGGCTCAGTCAGTTAAGCTTCGGACTCTTGACTTCAGCTCAGGTCATGTTCTCATGGTTGGAGGAATGGAGCCCTGCCTTGGGCTCTGCACTAATAGAGCAGAGCCTGCTTGGGATCCTGTCTCTCCTTTTCTCTCTGTCTCTGTCTCTCTCTCTCAAAATAAATAAGCAAAAACTTACAAAATAAAACAAAAATAGAGCACCCGGACTGGCTTGATGACTCACCAATATCTGGGAGCTGAATTATGAACATGAAAGTCAATCTTATAGGAAAGAAAGAAAGAGAACAAAGAAAGAAAGAAAGAGGGAGAGAGAGAGAAGGAAGGAAGGAAGGAAGGAAGGAAGAAAAAAGAAAAAGAGAGAGGAAGAGAGAGAGAGAGAGAAGGGTGGGAGGAAGAAAAAGGAAAGAAAGAAAGAAGATAGAAAGAGTGAAAGAAAGAGAACAAAGAAAGAAAGAAAGAGGGAGAGAGAGGAGGAAGGAAGGAAGGAAGGAAGGAAGGAAGAAAAAGAAAAGAAAAAGAGAATAAAGAAAGAAAGAGAGAGGAAGAGAGAGAGAGAGAAGGGTGGGAGGAAGGAAGAAAAAGGAAAGAAAGAAAGAAGAAAGAATGAAAGAAAGAAAGAGGAAGAGGGGGGTGGGAGGAAGGAAGAAAAAGAAAAGAAAGAAAGAGAAGGAATAAAGAAAGAGTGAAAGAAAGAATGAAATAGAGGAAGAGAGAGAGAGGGGGGTGGGAGGAAGGAAGAAAAATAAAAGAAAAAGAAAGAAAGAAAAGAGAAAAGAAAAGAGGAAGAAGAAGAAAAGAAAAAAGAAAAAGAAAAGAAAAAGAAAAAGAAAAGAAAAAGAAAAAGAAAAAAGAAAAAGAAAAAGAAAATAAAAGAAAAGGAAAAGAAAAAGAAAAAGAAAAAGGAAACAAAACAAAACAAAAACCCCGAAACATATATGGAGCCCAGGGCCCTGACAGTTCAGCGGAGTCCCCTTGACCTGCAATGAAGGGCCTATCTCCAGACGTTGACATAATAGAGCAGTAAATTTCCATCTTCTGTAAACTCTATTTCCTGTTCTGTTAGCACTGGTAGTTCAACAAAACTTTTCTAATCCATTTCAGATCATTATAAGTTCCTACGGCTAAAATTGGGCATGTATGGCGTACAAACAAATCCTATAAGGAGCAGTATGTTGCTTCTTTTCTCCACAATCGGAGTCTTTTATTTTTTTTATTGAGTTACATCAGGGATTGTCCATTCGGGGTGATTCTCCTCTCCCCCTCTGCTCCCCCAGGTGTCTAAAAATGTGGGGAGACACTGGCGATATTTTGGATGTCACGGCTGGGCGATGGGGTGTTGTTACTGGCACCTAGTGGGGAGAGGCCAGGCACGCTCATGGTCTTTCAGAGCACAGGACAGAGAGCCCTGCCACAAAAAACTTATCTAGACCTGAATGTTAATAGTGCCGAGGTGAAGAAACTCTGGGTTACATCTTTTATTAATTAAGTTGCCTACACAGCCCACCTAACCTTTAACTATTGATTAATGTTTGCTTTTCAACGTGAACCTGTTGGTTGACTTTGCCTGCACAGGAAGAAAATTGCCACGTCACTTCAGATCTTGAAGCAAAATTTGCTCACCAAAAGTATGTGTCACGCTGTGGGGTTAGGTGGGAGGGTGTGTAATATACAAAGTATCGGCGCCGTGAATTCTCCTGCGTAAAATACGGCAATATGAAGGGGCACGAGAGAGTGTCAGATAATTAAAGGGGTCAGTGTGATAGGCGCAGCCGTTGAGCGAATTATGCCGCAGAATAAACTGAAGATGGTTATGCAGGTGGGTGAACTTTTGTTTGGAAATGAAGCCACAGCTGAATTGGAAACTGAGATATTGTAATAAGATACCCACTAGGAGACAATGGCTAAAGTTGAAAAAAAAAAATGCTTAGATGTATCTGGCGTCTGTAAGACTTCCTCCTTTTCCTCTCGGATCCCAAAACAGAAAGAGAGAAGGAAAGAAGTAAGGAGTGAAGGAGGGAGGGAGGAAAGAAACGATGGGATGGAGCTCAAAAAGCAGTTCAACCGACGAGTGATCCGTTAAAAGTCATCAAAATTAAACTAAGTAAGAGCAAAATCCACAAAGGCCACTTGAAGTCTGGAATGACCGTGTCCTTGCCGGCAAAGTAAACCCTCACCTAGCATTCAACGGTTAATATTTATAGGTAACTTTATAATCATTGCTATCAGCAGAAAAGAGCTACAATAATCCGATTGCTATCCCTTTAACCAAAGCCTGTGTCGTAAACCTTGTAATTTTCTGCTCTCAGGCTCAGCCACTTTCAACACATTTAAATTAGAAAGGACTATGCTAATTTTGCTTCATAGCCAGGGTAATTGTTGGAAGACATAATTATCTTTTTTTTTCCCCCAATCGTTTTATTCTCTAGTGTTGTTTAAATTCAGTCTCAGTTACCCAATGTCTTTTTAAGCCTGGGCCATCTCTAGCCCCCACCCTGCTGGAAATATTCCTTTCATCTTCTTTAGCTATAAAGAGCTTAGATGTCCTTCCCCAATCGCCATGTTATTCCTCTGTGATCTTCCTCAGGAATTGTGTGTGAGTCTAAGTCGGTGAGTTAACTCTATATTTAATTAAAAAGTGCTGCCCTTTATTTTCCTTATATTAATGCTTAACATACCATAGAATTGACTCCAGAAAAAAGTAATAGGATGGCCCGTTGAAACATTTGAAAAGAGATTGGAAGGGTGGCCGGGGCAATTCTCTGTTGCTTTTAAATACTTGAAAAAGGAAGACACTTATATTGATCCAGACACCAAACTGGAACAAATGAGTAGAAATGACAGGGAAGGAGATTTGGGCTTTCAATAAGAAAGAATGTTCCATCAGTAGAAGGGGAGTGGGTTTTCTTAGGAAGCAGTGAGCTCCAGACCTACAAGTGTTCACCCTGAGGTCAGGGACCCCCCCCCCCCCCCCAACACAGAGAGGGAAACAAGATGGCAACTTTCTTTCTTCTTTGAAGACAGAGATTCACCCCTAACAAATTGTAAAGGTAAAGTTGATATTAATTAGATGGTATCCGACTGCTCAAAAGAGGGAAAAAAGATGCACAGAGGAATAAATGACATTTTGCTGGCTGCTGGGGTGGGGGTCCTCTCATTGTTTTGGTACTGGGTGAGGAACAAAGGTGAATCTTTAGGTGCTCAGTCATCTGAGAAATCGACACCAGCTGAATTCATCTCTTTTCTCTAGTGTCCTTTAACTTCTTTCCAATCACCTGTGATGTCCCTAACCTAACATAGCCTGAACTACCTTCCTCATGAGCTGCCTTTCTCTTGACAAGTCAGCTACCAGGAGCTTCTCCCAGCATTTGGAAGAGTGCCATCAATTACATTGCCTTAAACTCCCGGACAGGTCTAGTCACAGAGCGTCGTAAGTCAAGTGTTTATATCAAGGTTCAATACAATCACCACGCTTGAAGCCTACCCATGACAAGTCCCAAGTTCCAAGTGTTAAGTTCTCTACTTTTTAAAAGGCTGGGACCCAGGCACCTGGGTGGCTCAGTGGGTTCAGCTCTGACTTGTGGTTTCAGCTCAGGTCATGATCTCTCGGTTCGTGGGATCGAGCCCCACGTCTGGCTCTGTGCTGACAGGGCAGAGTCTGCTTGGAATTCTCTTTCTCCCTCTTTCTCTGCCCTACTCACGTGCTCTCTCTCTCGCTCTCTCTCTCTCTCAAAATAAATAAATATTCAAAAAAAATGCCTGGCACCCAAGGAGGAGGGGGACCAAGGTCGGGGAACGTGGCCATGTTATTCATGCCAAGAGCTCGCACTTTTCAATGAGCCTTGTGCCTCTTTCCGGGGTGCGTGTGAACACTGCTTGAGTTGGGATTGAAGAAAAGAGTGACGAACGCAAGGACAGACAGCCCCTGATTGTCTCTGAGGTCTCAATTCCGTCACTGTATTTCTCGGACTACGCCAACATCTGCAACTAGTGTCAAGGTATGAAAAGAGAGACGCCCACAAGGAGGTATTTCAGCTTCGTCTTGAGGCCAACAGATTGGAGTGGGCTCTTGTCTTTCAAAACACGTTAAAAATGTGTTGAGGAAACTTCCCTAACCCAAACAGTATTCATTATACATATGGAGTCAGCATGCGTGCATATGCATTCATACACATTTATTTAGTGCAATCTGTATCATTGGCCAACCATTTAGACAATTCAGTTATAGTTGGTATAATGCATTTAAAAAAAAAAGTAGAGACGTTCTCTGGAACTTTTGAAATGAATGCTTTATGCCAGCGGGCATTCGCACATACGACACATTAAAGAGGAAGGCTTGCGTGCCCTCAGGAGGCCGATTTAGGAAAGGTCAATTAGCTTTGTTCAGTCTCTGCCATTAAGAGCTCACCCAGCACACCTCAGTTTCCTCACCTGTATAATGGGGTTGAGACTATTGCTTTCTATCTCTCAAGGGCGTTTGAAAGATGGATGAGATCAGTTTTCTAAAGCACCGTGAGCTTCTTGGGAAAAGGTACTATGAAAAATAAAGCATCATTATTCATTTTGTGCTGGGACAGGACCCTTGGGGGTCCCTGAAAAAGAACAAATAGAGTCATTTTTACTGGAGACAAGAGAGAAATGTTCTCACAGGAAATTCTAAATTCAGCGGAAAACAAGGTTGCTGGGGAACTTCTTTGGGTTCTGTCTTTAAAACACGCATTGCGTGCCTGTACTAGTTCCCCTCTCTGTGGCATCCTGGGAAACTAGAACGTCAACTATGCACGTAGGTAACTCTGTGTGTGTGTGTATGTGTGTGTGTGTGTGTGTGTGCGCGTGTGTGCACAGGCCTTCGTGTGTGTGTTGAGGAGAGAGCGAAGGAGAGACAGAAGGCAAAAAGAGAATTAAAAGATTTTCTAAGTGAACGGGTTTGAAGAAATTCATCTTGGCTTATCTGCATCGCTGTTAAGTACCCGTTTACAACGGGGGCACCCGGGGGGCTCAGTCGGTGAAGGGTCGGGGGGGAATATATATATATATATATATATACACACACACACACACACACACACACGCACACACACACACAGACCACCAGGCCATCATCATTATCAGATATCGTTTCTATTCATGGTAGGGGGATTAAAACTGCACGGAAATAACACTTTTTCTTTCTGTTTGATTATATGACTGTAAGGGCTATGCAGCTTTGCAAAGGAGTAGTTTTGATCGGCTGATCAACTCCCGAGGACCGGAAGGCTTATCCTCTCCCCCTGGAAAACACACAAGCAACACCAAACACCAAAACGCAAACAACACAAAGAACTCCCAACAACCCGAGGGCTGGCGCAGCGGCTTTCCAGGCTGCCACGTCTTTCCTGGGACCCTCTCTGGTGTTCTGCTAACATCCTTTTTCTCCTTGACTCGCTATCAACCGCTAAACTCGGAGGCCTCAATTGTGACTCACCTTTGACCCGAAATGAGAAGAAGAAACATTAAGCGTTCTTTTTATTTGACATTACAAGTACTGTACTGCCCCTTGGTTATTATCCAATCATGTAATGGAGCCCTCGGTGTTTGGTTTTCTTTCTTAATTTAAAGGATCTTAACGCCGGACAACTTGACAGCTGTAAGCACGGGGCCGCCCGGTTTAACCACCGGGCGGCCTGGTCTCCAGCTCCTTCCTCCCGAGGCTGGGAGCGAGTGGAGAGGGTTTCTTTGATTTCGAACCACACTGGGCCTTATAGGCTATAGGATGGCGATCCTCTGGTGCTCCCTGCCCCCCTCCTGCTCGGAGGAAGGAGCTCCCCTGTGTCATTTACACCGGGAGGCCCAGCTGCCTGGGGGGGGGGGACACTTTTCTTTCCTCCTTCCTAGGACTAGCCGGTCCTGTCCTTACTGTTTGTGCTGTTTCATCCTCCTCCGGCAGCGCTAGGCTCGGGCAGGCATGCCAGGATTCACACATCCTGCTCTGTTCCAGGATCGCGGAATGCAAAGATTGGAATCCACCGCAAGGGCCGTGGAACCTTGCTACTCGAAGTGCGGGCCCTGGACTGGCGGCATCCACATAGGCTGGGAGCTTCTGCAGCTGACCCCTGTGGCTTGTCCCAGACCTACCAGCATGGGTATTTGCTCTTTCTCCGGATCGCCAGGTGAGGCGTAAGCACGTTACGATTCGAGAAGCACTGACCTAAGTCCACGTGCCCCCCTGATTTAAGAATTTTACGGAATTCTGGGCTGTGCCAGGAAGTCACGTCAAGCTTTAAAGATTCTGGTTTCGTTTTTCTGGGACACAGCCTGGGCACCCGTCCCCCATGTGCGTTTCAAATTGAGAAACACGGATGGCTCTAAAGCCCTGGTTCTCAATGTCTCATCCCCAGAGCAATAACACCAGCATTATCTGGCTAAAATGCAAACTTACGGGCCATCCACTAAACACACTCAGTCAGAAACTCTGGGATTGGGACCCAGCAGTCTGTGTTTTAACATGTCCTCTATGCGATGCTGATGCAAGTTCTACAACTACAGGTTTAAAAAAATAGAGATGCTCCAATCCTAACCCTAAAGAGTAAGTCCGGGCCGGGGTGCCTAACTGGTTCAGTCAGTTAGGTGTCCAATATTTTTGTTTTACATTTTTTTTAAAATGCTTATTCATTTTGGACAGACAGAGAGTTGGGAAGGGGAACAGAGAGAGGGAGGAACAGAATCCGAAGCAGGCTCCAGGCTCTGAGCTGTCAGCACAGAGCCTGATGCGGGGCTCAAACTCGTGAACCACGAGATCATGACCTGAGCTGAAGTCGGAAGCTCAACCAACAGAGCCCCTCAGGTGCCCCCGTTCCTTTTTTTTTTTAATTTTAGGTGTCCAACTCTTGGTTTTGGCTCAGGTCATGATCTCATGGTTCATGAGTTTGAGCTCTGCATCGCGCTTGTGATGAAAATGCAGTCTGCTTGGGATTCTCTCTCTCCTTCTCTCTCTCTCTCTCTCTCTCTCTCTCTGTCTCAAAATAAATAAATCAACTTAAAAAAAAACAGAAAAAAACAACAAAAAAAATAAGTTGAGGCGTATGGCCTCCTATGGTTGTTTCAATGCAGTTTCGTTGAAAGACAATTAAAAATTTAGGTACTCATTTGAATTTTGGAACTCACCATATTTTAATGTTCATCGTTTTGAAGTCAGGGAGAGAGGCAGAGAGAGATGGAGAGAGAGGGAATTCCCAGTAGGTTCCACGCCGTCAGCACGGAGCCTGATGTGGGGGCTCCATCCCAGGAACCATGAGATCATGACCTGAGCCAAAATCAAGACTCAGTCGCTTAACTGACTGAGCCACCCAGGAGCCCCTGAACCAGCCACCTGTTAAGAACTCAAAAGCCACAGGCCACTGATGGCCACAAAAGGGACGGCACAGATATAAAACATCTCTGTAACTGCAGAAAGTTCTGCTGGACCGTGCTGATCTAGTCTTTGGACTAAGGCGAAATAAATCATCATTGTCACCATCATCATAACAACTATGTCAAAACAACATGTCCCGTATATTGAGTGATTCCTGTGTTTCAGGTATCAAGCTAAGATATCAAGCGATCTCTCTTTTTTCCTTACACGTTACCAAATTATTATTTAATCACAGTGGTTGAGTCTACGAAGGACTTTCAGGACATGAGAATAATTTCTGCCCCCGCCCCCTTCTGCCTGCTTCCCTGTGACTGCCTCACTGTGCCTTGTGACAAGTCTGTGCCACCCTCTTCTGCTTGCCATTGGTCTCCGGGCCCTCGCAAAGCAGGCAGTCCTTGGGCGCGCTCTGAGACCTGCTGTGACTAATCGTGCAAATGTCAACATGGCGGCCGTTCCTCTCGTGGAGCTTATACTCCACCGGTGACCCCTTTGAGATCAGAGCTCCCTGGGCACCAGGGGTCTTCTCTCTGGCCCCTGGGAAGGCATGCGCACCATTTTCCCTAATTGCCCACGTCGCCTCTGACACTTGACTAGACTCTTGGAAGCACTTTACTAAAAACCCTGGGGGGCATGGGCAGTACCACACTCTCGAAGCCACAACTATTCTAGAAATAGTGATCCACCGGGGCTCTACGGGGACGCAGCTCGGCCAGACCCTTCTGTTTTCAGTATCGACCAGCTATGAAGCACGGAAGTTTCCCCAAAGGTTAATTAAGAGGTCTCACCAAAATGGCCCCTCCCCTTATAAACAGAGGGTCTGCCTGGTAAGCAGATTCCAGGCTCCACCTAGGAAACAAAGCTACTTGAAAGCCCCCAGGGGTATAGACTTCCCAGCTTCCAAAACTTCAGGTTTGGTCTTAATTATACAAGCATTTTGTCTTGGCCCTCCTACTTGCCAATCCTTCTAGAATGTTTTGTTTCCCCATCGCTCAAGGAGGAATACACAGGAATACACAGAGGGAGTGTCCCAGGGTGAGGTTATCTGGGGGCTCCCAGAAGAAACTTGTAAGTATTACTTCTGCTTGAATAGAAGTCAAGCCCCCACACGCATTTTTAGTAATAGTTTATCTTCGGTTCAACGTGCCCATAATCTGGGTGCATCGTAACAGACTCCTAGAAGTTTTAAGCTCAAAGGAATTTAGGGTTGGTCTAGCCCAGTGGATTTTTGGATGTACTTAATGGCAAAATCTGTCTTCAAACAAAACCTTACGTGGCAAGTCCAATCTATGAAGCAGGACAAAACAATGCTTCTCGGATTGAAACAGGGAAGGTCAATGGGACCACCCCGTCCCTCTTGGGACTAGCTTTTGAGCTCTTGTTGAAGCCATTTATCAGGCCCAGCCCCTGATTTTGCAAGTGGAGCATCTAGAGCCATTAATTAAAGTTAAATAGTTTTCAGAAGATGGGTTTCTGGTGAGCCTGAAACTGTGAGACTAGGCCTCTCTCTGTTCCATGTTGTTTTCATTTGGTTACCCCATGATGCTTTTAACAGAGTGGTTGTTGAGGTAGAAACTCTCACAAATGAATAGTTCCTTAGCTAGAAAACGGACCTCATCCTTCTTCTGCTTAAAATCAATTGGCTTCTCGTATAACTCAAAATAAGACCCCCAATCCTTGCAGTGACCACTAAGGCTATCCATTTTCTGCCCCTCCCTCCCTTTTCTGACTAAATTCCCGATTCTCTTCACTAAGTTTACTTGACATCAGCCACACTGGCCTCTGTGCCTTCCGCAAACACATCACGGACACTCCTGTCTCAGGATTTTGTACGTGCTGTTCACCCTGCTTGGAAATCTCTTCTATGGATATCACAGGTGGCTCTTTCACTTCCCTCGAGTTCTTCCCCCCTGTCGCCATATCAGTGGGGCCACCCCTTTATCGGTTATGGCAGCTACTTTGCAAAGATGGCCCTCCGATGAACCACATCTTCTGTTCCACCCCTTATATCAGAGGGACCCTACAGCTTGCTTTTGACCAGCATAACATGGGAGAAATGGCAATTCGTACCTTTCAGGTGGGGTCACCTGGACTTCTTACAGTACTTGCTCTATGACATATAAGAAGCCTGACTCTCTGAGCCCTAGGCCGTGAGGAAGCCCAGGAGGGCCTCATGGAGACATCATGCAGAGGGAGAGTGTGTCTGGCCAGAATCCACCTGACAGCCTGGTGAGTAGAGAAGCTACCTTGAACATCCAGCCCGTTCAGTTCTTCGGATGACTCCCGTTCTGGTTGCTGAGTGCCTGCAATCGGATGCAGATCCCAACTGAGAACTGCCCGGCTGAGTCCCAGTGGAATCATGAGAAAGAAGACATTTTTTTTTTTTCAGCCAGTAGATTTTATGGTGATTCACTGTGCAGCAGTAAGTATCTAGACTGGAAATCAATATACACTGTATCCTTCCCGTGCCCCTAGATACACACTGAGGCCCCATATCCTCTTTCCCGTGCTTTATTTTTCTCCCATAGATCTCTTATCACCAGCTGGCTTGCTGTGGACTCCTCTGTTTGTTATTGTCTCCCTACCCCGCTGGAAGCTAGGCTCTGGGAAGGTAGCGACTTTGTCTTATTCACGACCCGGTCTCTCCTGCCTGGAACATGTCATAAGCTAGACAATAAATATGTGTTGAATGGATCAATGCACTTAATTTCGCTGATTTTCTTAAGTTCGCTTTGACAGAGTATAACAAGCACATAAAAAAAAAAACACTGAAAATATTTAAAATACTTTCATGACTATGGACTCCCACGGATACGACATCTGGAATGGCCCCCAAAGGCCCAGCCTTCCCCTTCCCGTTGAAGCGTACCTTCCTTTAAGGGTCTTAATACATAATGACTCCCCGGAAACAGTACTAGAAAGAAAGAGTCAGGCCAATTCAATCAGAAGAGCTCAAACAACACCCAAACGGAGATGGTTACCAGAATCAAGTCAAGCCCTGTTGAAGAGCTCTTGTCCGCAGACCTGCAGCATACAAACTTCTCCCTGGTTCCATAACACTTGTGGAATGCCTGTTCTCTCTCTCTGTCTCTGTCTCTGTCTCTCTCTCTCTCTCTGACACAGTGGTTACAGAAAGTAAAGGATGCATTCCCTACTTTCAGTGAAGGGAAAATAAAGAGAGAGAGATAATGAAAAAAAAAAAAAAAAAAAAAAACCACTCCAAACTTTGATACAGCATATGTAGAGTGATTTAGAAGCTTGTGCAGAAATACAGTTCAAGCTACTTTTTCTCATGTCAACAACTTTGTGGAGAAATGAAGGGTATGAAGATGTTTCTGCTGTTAGCTTTGTTTACCTTTTTTGTGTGTGTTTCTCTCTCTCTCTCAGTGCTCCTGGAGAAAGGAGGAAGGGACTGCGGGTGTATTTTCAAGTGGAAGAGACGCCTCATGGTCTTTAAAAAAAAAAATGGTTCTCTTGACACGGGCCAAAGTAAATATGACTGCATTGGCCTGGCCCGGAGATGCACCCATGAACACCCAGGAGAAGGTAGAGTGAGGTCTCCAGCGCACAAAGTAACTCTATAGCTCTTCAGCATTTTTCATGTTTGTGAGTAACGTCTGTGTGATCCTGGCCTTGTGCTAAGAGAGGAAAAGCATGACTCCCCCCAATAATGCCAGATGCCTTCCATTTCCTCTTCGCTGGAACAAGACAGATCAGTAAGCAGTAACTCATGCACAGCTGCCAAGAAATACATCCCCACTCCTCACCCCTCACCCATAGCCCCACCTGGATGGAAGTTTTCCCATTCCAAATGTGCCCTCAGCTAAGGAATAGCTGATACTAGACAGGTCTTTCTCCTTCTTCCTAGGGCTGAGAAGGTCGAATAAAGAACAGAGTTTTGTATTTCTATCCCGCCATCCCGGGTTCTTACGGTAATGGTGACGCAAATCACCCATGCCGATGGCAATGAATACAGTCAGAATTTTTTGGGCTCTGTCCCACAATGGAAGCAGGTGATGGCTCACCCAGACTGAGCACAGTCTGCTCTGGCTGTGAGTTAACGACACTCGGGTCCTTGGCCGCTTGGATGGTCTGGACCATTGTGCTGGGTATACAAGGACCTGCCTGTGGGAGGGGCAGCCATGGCTCGGGCTCTGGAGTCTCAGAGGGAAATTTACACCATGCAAGTCAACACCCGGATGAGCTCTCAACAAGCAGTCGCAAAGGTAGGATGCATAAGGTCCCAGACTCCCGTCATAATGAGTGCGTCACCTCAACCTCTCTACCATCTACTCGAAAGTTATAGTGCCGTGCAGGGGGACATCAAGGCTGCCCATAGTTGCCTTTCCTTTTCTTGAGCTGCTTATGATCTGTAATCCATGGAGAGAAAGAGAGAGAGAGAGAGAGCAGGAAACAGAGGGCCTGCCCCGGACACTGCAGGGGGATTTTTGTTGCTTATGATAGCGGGACGATGTTGATTTTTATTTTAACTTGGTGTGGCTCTTCCTTCACCTGGTGTTGCCTTCCCTGCGTTGGAAGGGGAAGGGTGGAGGGATTCTCTCCTCCCGGGTGCTGCTGGCCCACCGGCCGGAGCTTCCTGCTTGCTTTTAACCTTAATGGGTTAACTTCATAAAACGGTGGCTCTTTATTCCAGCCTGAGATTTCCCATCATACTTTAGGACCAGTGAACCGTCCCTTCTCTGATGGCACCTTTTGGCTCCACAATAGAAGCCAATTTGTTAGACTTCTTTACAGGTCAGGGGCTGTGTGGCGATGTGGGGGGGGCGCAGCAGCGGGCAGAGGAAAATGAAGTTGTATTCGGTTGGCAAATTATACGTCTGCTGCACTTTATGGGCCCTGATTTCCTTCCCTCTCCTTTTCCCTCATTCTTTCGGCCCCCACCCCTATTCTCGCCTTTTCCTGAAACTGAGGAAGCGTGCATGTGAGATATCGTCACATATCCAGTTAATGTAGGTTAATAGATTGATTCCAGGGACACGGATCATAATGAACAGTAAATTGTTTTATCTCTTAAGTCTTATTTGGTCAGCCAGGAAAACATATGAGGTAATATGGCTTGAACTAAATGGACCGTATAATAGATCTCCTTCTAAAGAATAAGGACAGGGGTGACAGCGCCTCTTATGATTAATGAAAATAATAATGGTCCTGAAATTGAAATTTTTCTAATTTTTTTTTCCCCTTCTCCTCTCTTGGCTGCCGCCAAAAAACTTCAGCCAGGAGATGATTTGTGTACAATAACTGACTCTTACTTCTTCGTGAGCCTGAGAATACACACTTAGCAGTGGGGGGAGAAGAGGGGAAGCAAGCAAAGGAAGGGAGCAGTTTATGGAATTGTAAGTCTGCCATGTGGAGGAAGGGAGGGCATTAAAGCAAATTTATTCTAAATTGGGTTCTAATGTAAAGACTTCATACAGAACATGAGAAACTCGGGTGGGAGGTCTTTGGCATCAGATGTTTTAGAGATCAGCCCGATTCTTTACCTGGAATCAAACTTATTGGGTCTTTAGATTTATTTTTACATAGTGTCTTTTCCTCTTTCTTCCCATCCATTTCTGCCCCTTTGGGCAAAAGAGTTTGCTTTCTTCCATACCTCGACATCAAGACCCGTATCTTCTCATTGATCATGAGAAAAGAGCAAACACATGTCTCAGTTTTTCACGGAGTAGTACTTTGAAACTCTTTGGGAAGACGAGGAGAGGAGGGGAATTTGGATTAACTGTTTAGCAACAACACAGAGGCATTACCCCTTTGGAAGGTTATGATGGTATGTTTTGTCTCAGGGGGCTTACTCTGCATATGATGACAGACCATGGGACTCACGACGTGATTAGAGAAGCCTGCCTTCTTGGGACATGGTGAGAGGAAGAAATAAGGAGATCCAGCTTTTGGCTTCCACTCGAATAAGGACCATGACCTTTGAGCCATTTCTTCCACACTCCAGGCCACATGTCATTGTCACAGCAGCTGGAGAAATGCATTCAGTCTGCTCAGGGTAGGAGTGGCCCGTGTAACTGAGGAGCCCATCTTTCTCCTGGATTCTGTCCCAGTTGATTTCTCAGGAATTTGTCCTGCACAGCCCTAAGGAGGTCCTCCTAGATAGTACTCGTGGAAATACAGTCTTTTCTCTCTGGTTTTTGCCAAAGGGAAGTAGGCAATTATGAAATCAGGAAGACCTACGGCTTATCTTGGATTGCAAATGTGTCGGCACCTGTTGCTTACCTATGTAGAACATGATGAAGGCATCGTTAATCCAGTGCAATTACTTAGTATCCTTTCAATATCAAATTTCCTCTAAAGAACCCTCTGTATCATTTTTACTCGTCAACCAGTTATCAGTAAGATGTCAAAAGGAAGTCTCTAGGGGGTCCTGGATAGCTCAGCTGGTTAAGCGTCTAACTCTTGAACTCTTGGTTTTTTTGGCTCAGGTCATGATCACACAGTCACGAGATTGAGCCCTACATTGGGATCCACACCAAGTGTGGAGCCTGCTTAAGATTCTCTCTCTCTCTCTCTCTCTCTCTCTCTCCTTCTCTTTCTCTTTCCCTCTCTCTCTCTCTGCTCCCACCACCCCACTCATGCATGCATGCACACACTCTCTCTCAAAAAAAGTCTCTATTCACTTATAAATAAAAATGCTAACAAAAAATAAGATTTTGGTATGGAAAAGGAACCAATAATTTTGATAAGTTTTTTTTTTTTTTTAAATTGCAAAGGCACCTGGGTAGCTGAGTCAGTTGAGCATCAGACTTTGGTTTCTGCACAGGCCATGATCTCAAGGTTTGTGGGTTCAAGCCCCATGTAGGGCTCCGTGTTGGTTGTATGGAACCTTCTTGGGATTCTTTCTCTCTCCTTCTCTTTCTTTCCTCTGCCCCCAAATAAATAGACTTAAAAAAATTGCAAAATAATATATATGACATGACTCTCTTTTATGTTTGTGTGTGTCACGCTATGAAGAAGTGAATGAACAAATGATGAACTTTTGTCACTTTCAAAGAGATGAAGTCTGTTTGAAAGAAGTAGAAATAAGGAAAATATTATAGTTATTTTGGTAATTTTTGGCATGTCCCAAAAACAACGCTTTTTGAAATAAAAAAGTATGTACATCTTGCTTCTCATTACTCTAGAAAAGTGCATAAATAAAGACCTCTTAAATATTGTTTGAAAAGGGCTCACATTTTCAGACGCATTTGGTAAGTATTTCTTTTCAGAGCATTTCTTGATATTCAACGATTATCAAGTAATAATGAGTTTCTTTAAAATGATAACGACAGCACACTTGGGTGACAAAATATATTTGATCTAAACTTAAGGAGTTCGATTATTTGTCCAGCAGTTTATTGTGCTGTTTTTATATCTATTTTCACATTTTATCTTTTTACTTTGTCTCTATAAATACATTTGAGATTTTAATTTTTTTTTATATTTTTTTTCCAACGTTTTTTTATTTATTTTTGGGACAGAGAGAGACAGAGCATGAACGGGGGAGGGGCAGAGAGAGAGAGGGAGACACAGAATCTGAAACAGGCTCCAGGCTCCGAGCCATCAGCCCAGAGCCTGACGCGGGGCTCGAACTCACGGATCGCGAGATCGTGACCTGGCTGAAGTCGGACGCTTAACCGACTGCGCCACCCAGGCGCCCCGAGATTTTTATTTTTAACCTTTCTCTTTACAAGGTTTTTTTTTTAATTTTTCTTATTTTTTTATTAAAAAAAAATTTAATGTTTATTTTTGAGGGAAAGAGAAAGAGAAAGAGAGAGAGAGAGAAAAACAGAGCACAAATGGGGGAAGGGCAAGAGAGAGAGGGAAACACAGAATCCAAAGCAGACTTCAGGCTCTGCGCTGTCAGCACAGAGCCCAACGCAGGGTCTGAACCCACAGACCGCGAGCTCATGACCTGAGCTGAAGTTGGATGCTTAACCGACTGAGCCACCCAGGCACGCCCAAAATTTTATTTTTCAAAGTTATTATTTTGTAGGCAAAATTCATACTACCCAGATTTGGGAAAACTCAAATTTCACTTAGAATACTCCATATACTTAACGTTAAGTGACTTTTGTGCTGAAAAAGAACTGCTAAGGATGTGTTCATGAATAGTTGTAGATCTTTTGGAAATTGGAACTCATTCCTATGGCCTGAAAGGCTAGTGTTCAGCCTCCTTGAAACCATAATGATAACCCCATTTGAGAAATCAAGTCGCATCCTGGGAATTAGGAAGAAGCCTTCAATTAAGAGGTTGAAATCTGAAAACTGACATTCTGTATCATCAATATCCCTAATCTCAAGTAGAGGTAGTAGAATTTTTTATGACCCATGACGTTTCATGACATCGAGCAGTGTGGAAACATCTCAGCCCAGAAGTCATTATACAACACAGTAGAAAATGTCATTATGCACCGCATATCGAAGTGGGTTGTTTGAGGGGGCAGATCTTACCCATTTTAGTTCGCAGTTTTAGGTGGTAATAATAGAGTTTCCAAATGAGCCTTTCAAGAAATCCAAAGGATTGATTATGGAAAGAGAGAAGTGATGCGGAGAGATAGGTGTATTCATACTCTCAAATTTTAACAGAGACCTCAGAAGGGTTCAGCCTGGGCTGTGTGCCTGCTTTCAAAGTTGAAACCATTTAATGACCATTTTCTTTTATTTTGGCATTCCCCACGTAATAAGGCAATATTTAATTTTCATCACCCAATGTATATAAGAAAAACAGGAATAAAATTGTACAGAAAGATGTCCAATCTGGCATTGCTTATCATGGCGTATGTTTATAAAGCATCCAAACACCCAGCGGGTTTGATTAAGCTTTCTTACATCCGTATGAGAGAATATTAGATTATCTATCTATGATATTTACTGAGAAAAAAGATAAGAGAAATAAATAAAGCCATGCGTGCGCTATAATTCCAATTTTAAAAAACGACATGCACACACAATGAATAAGAACTGGGAAAAACAGTGATCATCCCCAGATGTCAGCATTAATATATCACTTTTTCCTTTTTAAATACATTTCTGCATCCTATGAGATTTTGACAGGCACATATTCCTTTTATAACTAAAAAAAAAAACCAATAATAGCTATTTGTTACTATGTTTTAAGTACTGTATCTAAATCAACACACTTACTTCTCATGAAATAAGTATTATGTTTATCCCAGTTTATAAATGAGGGAACTGAGTCTCAAGCGGTTAAGTAAATTTCGGTTTGCTCAAGGTCATCCAGCTGGTAATCATGGTGCCAAGATTTGAACCCAGGCTGCCTGATTCCAGGATTCATGCTTTTAATGCACTTTCTAAATACAGGACCTCCAAACAGCATGGTTACGATTACACAGTTTTTAAAACTACGTGTTACTACCCGGGAGGATCACATTAGCGCTGGCAAACCCAAGTATAAGCTGCCCAAGTCTGAAAAACAAGAAGCACATTAACACATTTCTGACGTCAAGGTTCCGAGGTGTCTAATTTTGCCCAATTTGGTGTTGTTTCTTCTCATTGTAGACTTTGCGAACAAGTCTATCGCAGCCTATCTTGACCCGTGTTCGTGCTCAAAGATGGCAGGATCTCCACAGTCAGAATCTGGCCGCCTTGTGTATATGCTGTAACGTGGAGGTCGTCTGGGTAAGAAAGCAACGTGAATAGACTCTTCCAAAAGCCCACAGGAAACATGGTCTCAGATCGATGACAAAGTTGTTGAACCTCCATTCCAATTTGAAACATGTATTGTCATGATTAAAAAAAAAATTATCTATTTTAAGTATGTTTGTTCTTATGAAACGTGCTTCCTTCAAAGAACAACGTTCTCATCCTTGCCTGGCCTCACCTGTCTCCTCCTGGATCTTTGATCATCGAATGGCCCTATGTGAAGAGCTTCTGGGCCCTATGTGCTTAGGATAATTCTCAAGGCTTGCTCTGTGACCCAGCTTTGCTTCCTGACACCTGCCCAGGGGATGAAGAGACACTGAAATCGTTCCGTTCTTTCGCCTTTTCTCCCGCTGCTCGTAGTCGTTCCTTCATTCTACCCAGATTATTGTGTTTTCACCTCTGCACTGGTAAGTCTTCTTTATTTCCTTCCAGATCATGCCCACCTCTACCTTTGTCCCCTGTTTGTCCTCTTGGAGAAAATAAAAGTAAATATTAAAAAATAAGTTAGGGGCGCCTGGGTGGCTCAGTCGATTAAGCGTCCGACTTCGGCTCAGGTCATGATCTCACGGTCCCGTGGGTTCGAGCCCCGCGTCGGACTCTGTGCTGACAGCTCGGAGCCTGGAGCCTGCTTCGGATTCTGTGTCTCCCTCTCTCTCTGCCCCTCGCCCACTCGCTTTCTGTCTCTCTCAAAAATAAATGAACATTAAAAAAATAATAAAAAGTTTAAAAAATCATCTAATTATGCCTGATGAACATAAACGCAGTTCTTGCCTATAAGAGCAAAAAAAAAAACAAAACAAAACAAAACAGAAAAACAAAAAACAAAAACAAAAAACAAACCACAAGAAACCAAAACCAAAACAAAACAAAACACAAAAGAAAGCCATGAATCTTAAAATTAAACAAAATATAATCTAAACTAGTGTCCATAAACATCGAATCTCCTACAAATGTACTCGAAGAGCCTTTCAAAATCTCCATGGGGTTTCTCCTCTTTCTTCTTATTTTCCTTATTTTCCTTAAGAACCAAACACACGCATAGCTACATAAATATTTCCTATGGCATATGTTTTATCAATGTTGCAGCAAAATTGCTCAGAATTGCAACCGTCTCGTAGGTTTTGTTTTGAGTTAGTGTGGGAGTCTAAGCAGCAGTTTGTTATAAAATTCTCTGTTCTAGATTTCAAAGGCCCAGATAAACTCCCCGAGTACTTCCTAAATCTTCAACCATAAACTCACAGCGTCGCAGGCTCTCTCACGGCGGTTCCTGTAGAGAATGTACGTCTTTACATATTTGCAGGTTCACGTGAGAAACTTGAGATTAGCCTTCAGGAGCCTTGTGTTAATTAAAAAAGCAAAATCGATGGGCCTGTGAATCCACCTTTTCCTGGGGTTGATGAAAATCCAAGACGAAATGAAGGCCAAGTTAAACAGAAGAAACTACCTAAGTGGGAGGAATATTGACCACGGGCACCCAACTGACTCTCAAGGACAAACAAAAGACATTATTTTATTTTATTTTATTTTATTTTATTTTATTTTATTTTATCTTATCTTATCTTATCTTATTTTATCTTATTTTATTTTATTTATTTGCCGAAGCAAAAAAACGATATTAAAAAATCCGGTGACTGATTTTGCTTCTTGAACCAAATCAAATATTTTCTTGTCAGGGCGCTCATAACTGCAGCCTGCAGAGGTCACGGCCTTAGCTTTCTCCTTCAGATGGTCTGTGAGTGGAATGGCCTTGCGATTCAGGCTCCTTTTGTTTTCCTTGGGAGGGTTTTGCTTACCCTGGCAAGCGCCTGAGACGCACCGAGGTTCTCTAGACTCTGTTTATTAGATTTTTATCTTCTTATCAGTGTCTTCCTTCTTAAATCATGTCAGCATTTTACCACCCTTTAGGGATTCCTGGTGGTTTATTGTCTATGAACTGCTTGGGGGGCGGTCGGGGAGGGAGCTAGCCTGACAAATATAACATTTATATAATAGTAGGGACGGGGAGGATGCTACACGTCCTTCTTATTCCCACACTCGCTGAGCTTTCCTCTCCCCCTGCCTGTGAGCCCCCCGGAAGCCCGGCGCCTGCCTGCTCTCACCATGCTTATTTGTCAACGCGGTGACATGGCTTCTCTGTGGACAGCCTGCTTTTCAGTCCTTTTGAGCGGCTCCTTAAACCCGTATGTACTTGCTTAAGCCATTTTCAACCATCCGGAGAGACCGTCGGGTGAGTGGGTGATTGCTTTGAACCTAAGAATGTTTGGCTGTCTTAGTCACAGACAGAATAGGGCTGTAGAGAGCCCATCCCTCCTCCCGTTCCTGACCTTTCTTACCCCACCGGACTGCAACTTTAAGACGACCTCATGCAAAAGTATCCAAACTTTGCAGCCTGTGCAGGAAAACTTGCTGCGCTTTCTAGAAGGGTGGGGCGTTATGGGACGGTGGGGAGGAGGTGACGGGAAACCAGGAAGCCCAGAGAAAGCCTCACTGCTGGGAAAGTGAACCGTCTCCTTTTCCCTTTCATTGGGTATCCGCATGACTCATATTATTATTAGCTTCTAACACTCACAGTATTATTATTTTTGACCGTAAGCTGATCTTAGCCACAGGTATCTTCGAAAAGTGTAAGTCCTCTGTCAATAGGGTTAACTAGTAAAACCAGCTGGTCAGGGAAAAGATCCGTATCTTCCCATCGAGGCCTTGAAACATGCTTACGGTGTGGCTGCATACTGCTTTCAGAATTGGTGAATGACTAGAAGACCGTTCGAATGGACGGTAACTTCTAGAGAGGGCCGGGGGCCGCAGGTCAGGCGACCTGCAAATCCTCTTGGGTAGGAAGTGATTTGTATTTGCTTCCCATACACTCGTGGAAGGTGAGAACTTGATCGACAGTGAGGGAATAGAGTCATCAGAGAGCATTAACATGTTTTCTGACGTTCATCCGTCCTTCAGAAGATGTTTAGTGAGTGCTTACCTGCGTGCGGCATTGTTTATCTTGGAATCCCTGGCCCCCTGGGGCACTGGAAGACACACAGGCCGGACACAAGTGGCTGTGTGTACTCTTGTCCTACCGTGCTGATGCCAAGGAACGACATTCTCCCTCCAAGTGAGGAGTCAGCTGTTGAACTTCTACTCTTTGCTAAGACCTTAGGCCCTGTGCAGCATTCCATGGGAAGGGAAGGGAAGGGTGAATTCTATGGAGAATCAAGTATTGTGTTTTGGGTTTGTTTTCCTTCCCCCCCCCCACCCCCCCTCTAATGAATCTTCGATGACTATTTTCGTTTTCCTTAAGAGCATTTTCCCAACTTATTAAAGCAATAAGTTCCTGTGGAAAAGTGCTTAACCTAACAGTTTCGTGGCCAGCTTTTCCCTTCCAGCTGATAACATCACAGTGAAGGAGAAGAAACACAAGGCTTGGAAATTTGGGACCGAATGCTACCAACGTGGTTTTTGAGATAAAGAGGAACAGTGATGAAAGATGTGTCGTGAAGACTTGACATCCATTTCTCAACTGAATTTCCACTTTATTGTTGTTGTTGTTTTTCCTCAAATCTTTTTTAACTTCAACTCGAACTTGACTAACACACACACTCAGACTTCATTTGTATGATTTTCCATAATTTGAATGTTCCAACTATTTAGGACTTCCCTCATTTTTTCAGCGTCATTATCACTTCCACCTTCATAACTAGTTTTCCCTTCATAGAAAAAAAATACGTAATTATGAATCAAAGCCTGGTCGTTAGCGGAATGTAATACATAATTGCTAATCCTGTAGTGGATTGAAACACAGATAGGACCCTAAGCTTCCAGGCTTTCTAAAATTAGTGAAATAATATTAGTTATCTCCTTGTTAGTGCCATTGTAATCATCTTTTAGAGATACTACGGTTGACCCAAGGCCATTCATGCATTATTCATTCAGCTAACATTTATTTATTAGCTATTCTCTTCTAGAACTAGCGTTAGGTATTAGGAGAAGGAGGAGTTAAACATGATTGTTTTTATTATGAGCTCCTACTGGAGGACCTTTGAGTTTCACTGGAAAGTAAATAAATATTTGCAATGCAGTAGATAGTGCTATTGGTATCTCTCTCTTCTTTTAATCAATTTATGTTGAGGGAGAGAGCATGAGCAGGGGAGGGGCAGAGAGAGAGGGAGAGTGAGAGAGAATCCAAAGGAGGCTCCACACTGCCAGCATAGCCTCCTACGAGGGGCTGGACCACACAAAACCATGAGATCGTGACCTGAGCTGAAATCAACATCAGATGCTTAACTGACTGAGCCACCCAGGCGCCCCAGTGTTGTTGGTATCACAAAGGAGAAAGCCATGGATTGCTTGGAAAAGACCTGGCCAACCTGTGATTAGGTCCCGGAGGAAAAATAGAAATCTGGGGGAGGCCTTGCATTTCAGTCTAAGTGTTAGGCAAGGCAAGGGATAGGAAACAGTCAGCATGAATCACCCTGGGGAAAGCACAATTAGATAGGAGGGAGTGACCAAAGTTGACATTCAGAATTAGAACAGGATTTGCTTACCAAAGAGTTCCTGTGCTACACAAGGGGCATGGTGATGTCCACCTTATCCCCTGCCCCCTGCCCAACAAAAAAGAATATTATTTTTCATACAACATGTGGTCAATGAGCTTTATGAGCCCTAGCCTAAGTAGTATTAGCCTTATTAACTGCAAACTTCTAATTTTTAGAAGTTTAGCAGGAAACATGAGACCCATTGTATCTGTGACTATTTTGACAAACCTTTGTGATTCAGGCATGTTATAAGGATAACATTCTCATTTTAAAATATTCTCGTTTGGAAACCCTGATTTATTCTGTGTACATCAGAAAACAAAACAACAACAAAAACAAAGGCGACATAAACGATAGACCAAAAATGTCTAATTTTCTACTTCGGAAACACTGGGCAGTGATGAGATCTACCAGCGGCAGGAAACAGAGAAGTAGGATCAGAAATGTATTTATGTGTGAAGTCTCTAAAGCTATCTGTACAGCTATGTGAGAATACCCACTTGTTCCTAGAAATACAACCCGTAGCCTCCAAAAAGTACAGCGTGTTTAAGATTATCCAGCCTATGGTAAAGTTCTCGTCTCAGTTAAGAAACACATGGCCAGGGGCACCTGGGTGGCTCATTCAGTTAAGCATCCAACTCTTGGTTTCTGCTCAGGTCATGATCTCACGGTTCATGAGTTCAAGCCCCGTGTTGGGCTCTGAGCTCACAATGGAGCCTGCTTGGGATTCTCTGTCCTCCCCCTCCTCTACCCTTCCCTCGATCGTGATCTCTGTCTCTCCAAATAAATTATTTAATTAAAAAAAAAAAAGAAACACATTGCCATATAAATTACAATGTGTGTGTCTGCACGTGTGATTTGCAAGACATGTTTTTGTTTTTATTTTATGTATCGGAACTGTCATCTTCCTTTGAAACTACAGGTGGGCCGCACATTCAAATCGTCATTTATTTTAGGGATTAAAATTAAAATGGAGCATTCAGTCCGTATGTAAGCAAACCTGAAGGCTGAAGAAAACAATGCACAGTATAATACAAGAGATGGGACTCCTGAAAAAAAAACAGCTCAGGGGATAAGCATCCAGATTTCAAAATATCAAGTAGATTTCACCCATGCCTAAGAGATACAGAAGTGCCGGGGTGCCTGGGTGGCTCAGTCCGTTAAGCGTCCGACTTTGGCTCAGGTCATGATCTCTCAGTCTGTGGGTTCAAGCCCTGCGTCAGGCTCTGTGCTGACAGCTCGGAGCTGGAAGCCTGCCTCAGATTCTGTCTCCCTCTCTCTGCCCCTCCCCTGCTCACGTTCTGTCTCTCTCTGTCTCTCAAAAATAATAAATAAAATTCTGGAAAAAAAAAAGAGTTACAGAAATGCTTTGGTGACAGTTTTTTTAGATGTGTTACGAATGCAGCTAACTAGATAAAGTATTATGATTCTAAATCAGATTCAGAAAAATAGAAACGTGGGCGCCTGGGTGGCTCAACCTGTTAAGTGTCTGACTCTTGATGTCAGCTCAGGTCATGATATCAAGGTCAAGACTCAAGGGGCGCCTCGCTGGGCATGGAGCGTATTGAGATTCTCCCTCTTCCTCTCGCTCTGCCCCTCTCCCATGCATGCACCTATGTCTACTCTCTCAAAAAAAAAAAAGAGAGAGAGAGAAAGACGCAGATAATTAAAAGTACAGTAATTTTAATATTATACAACAAAAAGCCAACAGCAACAGACAGTAGATGCTAAATCTTGACACTAAATGTAGGGGTAACGTAAGTGTATTTCACAGCTCAAGATGAGCGAGCCACAAATCTCCTAACCTGCAGGTTAATTGTTTGCCTTTACCAATAAGCACATACACACGGTGGACTGTACTTTTGTAACTCGTCCTCCCAGATCTCCAAACAGTCCTATCTCTCAGTTTTTGCTGCAAAGGTAATTATTCAAACTTGGATAAGTGACCCATCTCAAAAATAGAATGTATGTGGGGAAAAGACTATATGAAAAGGCAAATGTAGTGACTAATATTATTTCATTAGACCCACAATCTAAGTCTGTGTTTCCACTAGTTTCCAAGTGATCAGACACTTAGCCTTAGGTCAAATGATTTCTATGTCATATAAGTCATCTCAATCTTTTTTTTCCTAATCCCCCATTTCCACCTCTTGGTGACACCCTGTCTCACACACATGCACACGCACACACATACACACACACACGCACACAGGCTCCATTCCACACATCTATACACACCACTTCTCCACGCAGGCACACCCACGTTTTTGACCTACTTTTTAATTTTTCTCTCTGCTCCTGTAAATTACGGCGGCTATTGTCACTCACGGGCAGTGCACAGAGCAGGAAATCATGAGAGAGAGAGGACACATCAAAGAAGAAAATGATCGACAGTAGTCTGCCCACTTAACTCTCGTTCCTTCCTTTCATGTTTGATTTCACGTAAGCCAACAAAGTTGGTCTTCATGAAGAGCATGGCAACAGACAGGTTCATGCCAAGCACGCTCATACTTCAGTCTCAAAACAAAAACCAAGGCATCATGAAGGTTACAGAATAGGAAGCATGGACCGAGGACAGTGTGTTGTTATTTTTGTTGTTTTAATTCTAGACCTAGAAAACATAGAGACTCAAGGAAACAACTAGCATGAGTGGAAACTGACACATTCTCTTATGTTTCATGAAGCAGATGGACAACCTGTGTCAGGAGCCTTTAAAATAGGATGCGCACTAGGGGCGCCTGGGTGACTCAGTCGGTTGAGCGTCTGACTTCGGCTCAGGTCGTGATCTCACGGTCCGTGGGTTCGAGCCCCGCATCGGGCTCTGTGCTGACAGCTCAGAGCCTGGAGCCTGTTTCGGATTCTGTGCCTCCCTCTCTCTCTGACCCTCCCCCGTTCATGCTCTGTCTCTCTCTGTCTCAAAAATAAATAAACGTTAAAAAAAAATTAAAACAGGATGCCCAGTGATCCAGCCATTTCAGTGTTTAGAATACAGTCTAAGGACGCCATCTGAGTCAAAGAAATAAAGTTTCGTGCCTGATGTCCCATAGCGACCAATATCAGGTTATGGATAGTGGCCAAAATCAGGGTATAAGAAAATATCCAGTAGGGAAATGGTAAGTAAATTAGGAAGTATCCTCAGAGTGGAATGATGAATTAAATTTTTGTTTATGAATTGTCTGTAGTAACGGGGAAATGACAAATTGCTAAGTGATAAAGCAGAATTCAAAGGTCTAGATAGAGAAGGATATTATGGATGAAACAAAGGCTAAATAAATAAATAAAATTTGAAAGATTGATACCAAGATATTGGCCGAAGTCATCTGTAGGCAATATGATTATGGATATTTCTTTTCTTTGATACTTTTAAGTGGTTTCCAAATTTTTTTTACAATACAATGTGATTTTATAATAAAATTAATCCAATAAGCTTCATTTTAAAAACATAACAGCATTGATTGGCTCTATTGAATTAGCTTTATCAGTTTATTTTCCCCAGTAGTTTTATTATTTAAATGATATCATGTATGGAGTAGAATTCTTAGAGACAATGCAGGAGTTCTTGAGTCACCAAGAACATATTTTGCTAAAAACGTCTTGAGGTTAGGAGGACGTAGATCAAATATGATTTAAAACTTTGGGATTATTCAAGCTGATATTAGTTTCTCATAGCTGGCATCTGACTCACAGAAAACAGATGTTTCTATTCTTATTGTTGACAAATTTCAGGCAATCTGGAAGCTTACTAAAGTTATCCAAACTCCGATAGTGGAAACTTAAGGTGAACTATTAATGATGTCTATATAAAATTTGAAATATCGATCATAGGAATAGATCTGTTTATAAATTTATTTATAAATTTATAGATTATTTAGATTGGATTATTTATAGATTTATTTATAAATCACTAAAATTCATATTTTGGCGATGGGGGAGACGAATATTTGTGAAGCGCCTGCTATTCCTGAACGTCTTAAAGCTGCTTTAAATTCAGAGGCTATACCCCAGAGATAAAGAGCGTGGTCTCTGGAGTGATACAAATGGGTTTACTTCTCAACTCCAGCTCCTACCGTGTGACCTTGAGCAATCCCTGTAATCGCGCATCAGATTGCTTATCTACAAAATGGGCATATTAATAGCAGTAATTTCATTTGAGCCAAACAAAGACTGAGGAAGCAGTCTGTGCAAAGCTTCCCCAGAAACACAGCGTGGCCTGTTCTGGGGACCTGGCTATCATCCCGTAGGACTGGAGGTTAGGGTACAGGTGGGAACGGAGGAGACAAGTAGGTGAGGTGAAGCAGGCCAGATCCAGAGGGCACTGGATTTAATGCCCACGGGTTTTGATTTTATCCAGAAGGCGACGGGGAGCCGTTGACGGGACGGTGTGAAAAGGGAGATGCTTCTCAAGCATTCTTGGAATTACCAGGCAGTTAAAAACCGCCCTGCCTAAATGGCCAATAACTCGGGCATCTTGTCCTCGGTCATGTTTGTGTAACACGGCACGGTTTATGAAAGGTACAGAAGGTCTTCAAGGCAGGCTTCTCTGATCCCCTGGGTGTTGGCAGCAGGGAAAAGGATCCCGTCCCCTTCCTAGAGAGGGGCCCAGAGGACAACTGTCCGTCTTCTCCTTACTCCCTCCTCGCTAGGGGTGAAGCACCTTTATGTGACACCTGATGTTGGAAGAAGGAACTGGACCCCTCTCGCTTAGTGGTTTCCCTGCCTGCCTGCAAGGGACCGGTCCCTCTTGAACTTGCGGCTGGCTTAGCAGAGAAGGTCTTGTCCCTGACCCAGCTCCCTGCTTTCCGGCGCTGTCTGTCACGGGGATGGCAGATTGAATTCAAGAGTGCGCGATGAGAAAAAAACACTTGGATACCAGGCCTGAATCAGTACTCTCCAACCCACCTGGAATAAATATCGTATTTTGATCTCGTACACAACTCCGTCTTTCTCACCTAGCTCAGAGGTAATGTTAGCCCCCCTCCCCGCACCCCCCACGACAAGTCCCAGAGACAGTTCTGGGAGCCAACTGTGTACCAGCAACTTCAGCCTTCGAGGTACTCCGCACAGAATGAATATGTTTAGCCAGTGGAGTAGAACAGCTTTAAATTTTTTTTTTGACGTTTATTTATTTTTGAGACAGAGAGAGACAGAGCATGAACGGGGGAGGGGCAGAGAGAGGGAGACACAGAATCCGAAGCAGGCTCCAGGCTCCGAGCCGTCAGCACAGAGCCCGACGCGGGGCTCGAACTCACGGACCTCGAGATCGTGACCCCAGCCGAAGTCGGCCGCTCCAGGCACCCCTAGAACGGTTTTATAACACTGGCTAGGGAGAGACTGACAGCTGCCTCCTATGGTAGACATATTACAGCGTGTCATTATATTTCAAGGGACAAGATAGGATTCATTTTCCATCTAAATTCACGTAATGATGAGCTGTGCTAACACACGGTTCAGAACCGGGCAGAACTGTCTGGTTCTTGCATGCCATTAAAATGCTGTCAGTTTGTAACAACAGGACCGCTAAAAGCCCCTGATGTCATCAGACATTGTGCTAGCGTCAGCCGAGGAATCTCACAGTGTCGGCCATAATGACCGCAGTGTGTTTGCTACTGTGGAAAGATACGCTGGGGCTTATGGAATTTTCCCGAACACAATTAGGCTGTTTGCCATGCGTTAATACCCAGTGGATGAACAAAAGATCAAGTTACTTTGCCAAATTCATAAGCAACGATGACAAAGTTACCACTATTTTGAGACGGTTACCAACGTTGAGCAGCGAAGCATGACAGCAGTTCTTAATATTTTTCCAACCATATGGCATTTCGTCCATGTAGAAAGGTAATGTCCATTTTACAAAAATTATGTTGCAATCATCATAATAAGGAATCGGGGGGTCATTTAGAGAATTGGAAATCACTGAAGGGAGTTTGTACTATAGAGTTAGTTCAGCAGCATCGTAGGAATAAACGGACTGAACAAATCCCATCCAGAGCAGGATAGTTACACCAAATTTCTAAACTAGTTGAAGTTGTCACATTGGATTTCTGTGCTAAACAGCAAACAAGCAAACCAACCAGGAAGATTTCACTGACTGAGGAGCATGCATTTTCCAATCCCCTAACCTGACGCGGGAGATTCTTTCTCTTTTCACATTAATGCGTGTTATATTTCTACATGACACGATGAAACACATTAAATTGTCATTAGGTTCCTGGCTTCAATCCACCAAAATCAGGGAGAAGAAATCCTATTATTTATTTTTTTTTTTTTCTGCCTGCCTTGCTTAGGGACCTCTTTAAAAAGCAATTGGTCCTTGATCAAGAATAACAATAATACATGTATACATATCCGAAACTCATGAATACGCAAGTAAAGGCACACTCTTAAAGAAAAAGTCAGAAAAGTTTTCGTTTTCCCATCTTCCATCAATCCCTTAATTTTGTCTTTACCAGGCTATCAAAGTTCACAATAAGAACAATCTTAAACAGCTGCAAAAGCCAGGCATCCCTACAGTAGCCTGACCCTGTTCCAGTAATTCATCAGGGGTGTGATTAATTCAATAGTCCCACTACCAGAGGAAAATAAGCAACAATTAGTCCTTTACTGCAAGTACAAATGGTTGCCTATCATCCTTATTAATTATCGTTATTATATTACAATAAGAATATTTGGGGCGCCTGGGTGGCTCAGTCAGGTGAGCGTCCGACTTCGGCTCAGGTCATGATCTCACCGTCTGTGAGTTCGAGCCCCGGGTCGGGCTCTGTGCTGACAGCTCGGAACCTGGGGCCTGCTTTGGATTCCGCGCCTCCCTCTCTCTCTGCCCCAACGCACTCGCATTCTGTCTCTGTCTCTCTCAAAAATAAATAAACATTTAAAAAAATAAGAATATTTGATGGAACCTGGATGGGTAGACAGTCAGATATTCTCTCTCCCTCCTTTAAATACATCTATTTTCTTTCTCCTGTAGGTAACACACATACAGGTTATATCTACAACGTGCTTTTGCTATACCTCTTTGGCAATAAACAAATTTGCCTACAAGTAGAAATGTTTTTTATTGCTACACATACAGTCTACACGCTTTGGACGGAGCCCTTGTATCCTCCATTTCTTCCTAGTTATGACCACTCTTACCTGCAATTTTATACATTCTGTTCCCTCACCTTAAAACACTCTTCCCTCTATCCTCTCCCTAATCTCTTTTTTGACTTCATAACTTCCATGAGCTATCATTTTCTCTTTCAATAAACTGCATTCATTTGCCCTCATACGTAGTCTCCGAGAATCGCTGTGGTGGAACTTCGAGAGCTGTTGTAGGGTTTTTTGTTGGTGGTGTGGGACTCATGTCGAATCATTATCCTCCTTGGAAGGAGAAACTCTTAACTGTTGTTTTCTCAGCATATGAATCAGATCCTATCAAGCCTCACTGGTGTCCAAGACCTTTGGCTCCTTCTTCTGATTTTCAGCTAACGCTGGAAAAACCAGTTCTGGGAGGACTCCACCCAGTCTCAGTGTCTCAGGGGCACACGACCTGAGAGAATTTCTTTTCTTACCCATTCTTCTCCAAGGCTTCACTATTGAGACTGACGCATGTGTAATCCGGAAACGCGGAGAAATTAATGCTGGGTGCACCAACTGTTGACCAATAGGGTCCCAGACCACGTGGATAGAGTCTTGCTGATTCCTCCCCCAGGGTGGACCATCACAAGACACAGCCGTTTAAACGATCTCTTGGAGAACAGTTATGCACGATCTGTTAGAATGTAGTAGCTGGCTTAGGAAGAGACCCTTGTACCGGCTCTTCCCTTTTCCCTTCCTTATTCTTTTCCCTTTGTGTTACTTTCCCAGGGTTATATTCCCTAACAAAAAAGTAGCATATAAACTATTGTCTAAGAGCTTGTCTCTAGGGAAATACAGAGTAAGACAGATGGTAACCAGCACATAGTAGTTGTTTAATAAATAGTTATCAGTTGAATTAATAAAAAATTTTAGACTCAAAATGTTAAAGACATAGCTTCTTAAGTATTTTCCACTAGTTCAGAATCTTATATATGCAGGGGGAAAAAACACAATTCAGTCTTAGCATTAGCTAACGGCAAATCTATAATTGTTTGAACTAAATTTCATGAGGGAGTACTACAGAGCTGCAGAGGGTGTTTTTCCATTGATCATTTACACAGAAAAAAAAATAGTTGTTGACTCCGAACTTCCTCCGATATTTTCCCAAAAGGCTTGAAGTGCTATCTAGCATAACACGTGGATATCACGCATACGACAGGGGGCAGTTTATTAGCAAGAGGAGGGGCTGGGAGAAAAACAACCAGGTTTTTGTCACTTGTCGGACCACCACCAGCATGAACTTAGGCAAGTCAACAAAATATCTTAAAATGTGATATCTTCATATGCAGTGAGAAAACCAACTATATCATGTACCTATGAGCTAGATGCACAACCCAAATCCCAAGTCTGGATTGGGAAGGGGAGAAACACAGACTTAGAATGGGCAAGCAATAAATTTCCAAAAGGAGAAGTCACCTGAGAAAATACCCAGAGAGGAGTACACATTTGCCTCACCAGTATACAGATCTTTGCCCTAAAATATCAGACCCGGATGATGACGCCAGTTCCTTTCAGATTCAAAATTCCACAATCCATTAGAATACTTAAAATAGCATACTAGCAAGCTGCCTGGATGGCTGCGTTGGTTCAGCGTCCGACTTCGGCTCAGGTCATGATCTCACAGCTCATGTGTTCAAGCCCCGCGTCGGGCTCTGTGCTGACAGCTCAGAGCCTGGAGCCTGCTTTGGATTCTGTGTCTCTTTCTCTCCCTGCCCCTCCCCTGCTCATGCTTTATCTCTCTCTCTCTCTCTCTCTCTCTCTCTCAAAAATAAGCAAAAATATTAAAAAGATTTTTTTTAAAGCTTCCTGCTCTAGGACTATGTTAGGAATTACCAGTCCTATGGTCTACTTTCTTTTCAGTCCCTATTCGAGATCAGTACTTCATAGTACTGTTTCTTTGTTTATTTCCTGCAGATTGTGAATGAGAGGCTGGGGGTCAAGACCACTGAAATGTGGTGCTTTCATGGACTTATTCCCATGATGTGCACCCTGCTCAGTTCACACCCTCAGTGCCTCAACAGCAACTTGCTCGTCTTGTGTCTTCCATTCACATCCTCAAAGACCTCCATGCTTTTTTCTGTGCCTTTCCCGTGTTTGGGCCAGAGGGGAAATAAATGAATCTTTTATATCCCAGAGCAAGTATTCGTCTTTAAATCAGTTCCAAAGTGTTTGCCTCCCTGTCCTATCATCATTGACAAAAGAAAAGCAGTGAACATTCCACAAACCGGAATTCTTTCACAAATTGGGCTTACAGGACAAATGCAGAATTCAGAGTTGGATGGTTTATGAAACATGCAGGTTTTTATGAAAACCTTCAAAGCAAAATCACACACACACGCACACACACACACACACACACACACACACAGGTAAATACATATAGTTAAAATTCATGATAAAGTCAAAAGGATTTGATGAGTGCAAAACTTGGCATAAGTGTGTACGGATGAGTGTTAATCTATGTATTTTTTTTTTGGTGCAAACATCTATAGATTTCATTAGCCAGTCAACGCCAAATATTAGTTATATCCAAATATATATAATATCCACAACTAATGGATAATTAGTTTTTTTTCATATCTTCAAAACGTAATCAGAACAGTTTCCTACATATTTTGTTATAGCATAAACATCAGGTAAATTTTAGTATTAACGAAAAGGCCATCCCGAATAGGAAATGGCTCACATTTCTTCTCTCTCTTTTTTTTTTTTTTTAATTTTTTTTTTCAACGTTTATTTATTTTTGGGACAGAGAGAGACAGAGCATGAACGGGGGAGGGGCAGAGAGAGAGGGAGACACAGCATCGGAAACAGGCTCCAGGCTCCGAGCCGTCAGCCCAGAGCCTGACGCGGGGCTCGAACTCACGGACCGCGAGATCGTGACCTGGCTGAAGTCGGACGCTTAACCGACTGCGCCACCCAGGCGCCCCTCACATTTCTTCTCTTTACCTACAATAGAAATCTCCAGCTTTAATCCAAAAGGAGCTTAAAATAAGATCAGCTATTGGTTAGCTATAAAGAACAACCATTGTCACTTTTTTAAAATATCAAACTATTAAAAAAGTTCCCAAGTAGGGGCTCAGTCAGTTAAGTAACTGGTTCTTTTTTTTTAAATAATTTTTTTTAATATTGATTTATTTTTTGGAGAGACATAGAGAGACACAAGTTGAGGAGGAGCAGAGAGAGAAGGAGACATAGAATCCGAAGCAGGCTCCAGGCTCTGAGCTGTCAGCAGAGCCCGACATAGTTCTCAAACTCACAAACCGTGAGATTGTGACCTGAGCCGAAGTCGGATGCTTAACTGACTGAGCCACCCAGGCACCCCAGTTAAGTGACTGATTCTTGATTTCAGTTCAGGTCACCATCTCAAGGGTTTGTGAGTTGGAGCCCTACGTCCAAGAGTGGAGTCTGCTTGGGATTCTCTCTCTCTCTCTCTTTCTCTCTCTCTCTGCACTCGCCCTTCTCAGTATAAAAAAAAAAATAAACTTAAGAAAAAGTTACCAAGTAAATAAATGAAGATTCTTGAAGTTAATTATTTAAGATATTGCTGTCAGAAATTTTAAAACTCTTACACGTTGTGAAAATCCATGAAGCGTTGGCAGAAGTTTCCAGTTTCGCTCAGGGAAAGCCAGGCAGCAGGAAACCAGATATTTCGGACGCTGGCGGTCAAATAGCTGTGGCGAGTTTTACAGCCTCCCCAACAAGGGCTTCATTACCTACCTCAGAGTCATAAGCTTCTTGTTTCCTAAACAGCTTGTGTGAGAGGAAAGTGGGAAAATCAGACTTCTCAAAGACGTTGTGGACTGCGGGCCTGTTTGTTTAAACCTACTTTCTGGGATTAGCTCTATCTTACTTTGTGCGTTTTGGACTGAAGGTTAAACAAGGGTCAAGTAGGAGATTTCAACACATCTGATAGAGGTTTGTTCTTCACGAAAAGAGGAAAGCTTTTCACCAGTCAGGCCCAACGTTCCCCCACCCACACCCCCGCCATCTTAGACTCTTTGTACTATTTGTATTTGTAAGGAGGCTCAGGGCGGCACAGGGCAATCTTAAACCTCAGTGCACAAATCCATAACATTCATCATTATCTATCTTTAGGAACCGTTATACAGCCTCCAAGCTCAGCTCAAATATGGCAGCTGCATCGGCTTGACCAGGTCACACTGGATTGCGTGAGTGAATTAAGAACCAGTTGAAGATCTTTTTATTTTGGTAGTAATTATCACAGCTCAATATTTGTGACAGCAAAATAAAAGGGCATTCTTGCGTGTTGAAATGTGACACTTACTCTCTATTTAAAAAAAAATGACTGTGATGATCTTCATTTTTTTTTTTTCACAGATACCTGTTCATTCTCTATTAGTGTTTGCCTATTGGGGTAGATTCTAGTTTCAAGTGCTTTTATAAATTCCCAAGAAGGTACTAAAAGTTCCACCTCCCTCAATGACATCATTGTTTTTCCCAACTGTATTTTAGCAGAGAGAGAGAGACAGAGACAGAGACAGAGAGAGACAGAGAGAGAACAAAAAACAAGAAAAGTAAAGACAGAGGGCGGCTGATCCCTGCCTCACACCCCAGAGTTCACACTGTGAACTGAAGCCACACATAACTACATGCTATACTGTAAGAGGATTGGGAAATGGGAAAGAGGGTGGAATGATATTCCCTTTCCCACCTCCAAACCTTTGCATTGACCTCTACTCCTGCCTCTGGGTCTTGGTCAGAGGACTTTTTTTTTCTGAAAATTCCCTGTATATTTCGAACAGTTCACTTATCACTTTGCATTTATCTTTTTTTTTTAATTTTAAAAAAGTGTTTATTTTTGAGAGAGAGAGAGAGAGCACAAGCTGGGGCAGAGAGAGATAGGAAGACACAGAATCTGAAGCAGGCTTCAGGCTCCAAGCTGCCATCTCAGAGCCCAATGCGGGGCTCGAACCCACGAACCATGAGATCATGACCTGAGCCGAAGCCAGATGGTCAACCGACGGAGCCACCCAGGTGTGTCATCCCTTTGCGTTTACTTGTGTGTTTCTTTGCCTGTCGTCTTTGCTAGACTTTAGTCTACTTCTGCTTCATTTATCTCTATGTCCCCAGACCTTGACACAGTTCTGAGAACAGAATACGTGCTCAATAAATGTTTAAGCAGTGAACCAATGAACACCCAAGTTGTACCTACTTGATGTTAAAAGATGCAACCTCACCCTGCTATATACGCTCACATTTACATAATAACATTCAGCATCCGAGCAGCACAAGTCACTTATTTAATTAGTTGTATTGTCTTTCGGGTAGAACTTTTCTGTCCTCAAACTATGCCATGGTTGAGCATTGCCCGCCTTGCCTTCACAACTTCTGTCACTTCTCCTGAATTATCCAAAGGCATCTGGAACACCTGGCCATAAAGTCTTTAGACGCTTTTTTGCACCCTTTGCACCGGAGCCATAAATGAAAGAGGAAACTCTTTCCAAACAATGCAAGAATATCATAAATAAGGTCAAATAGCATCCTGTGAAGAAACGGCTAGTAAATAAAAAGCAAGGTAGCCACTGAAGTTGTCCAAACCCCAATACAGAAGGAAAACAAGACAAATATGTTTGAATGACATGACAAGTCAAATTTAACGCAACTGTTTTATAATTTCGTAATCAAGCATTTTAGTTGACATTACTTTCTAATTAAATCCCAAAGCCTATCACATTTTCGATGACCATCCATCAATGTTCCATAATATGAAGGCCTTCACCAGCAAGTAGCCCATCGTGCTGTTAACCCTCTACATCCTGTGTTTTATTCTATAGTTTCAATGACCACATGTAAAATTGCACACTGTATTTTTCTCATACACTGTGATCTCATTAGGCAATTGCTTGGAATTTATGGTTTAATTAAAATTATAGTGTCGCCTCATCCCATTAAAGAATAGTTACAGGGGCGCCTGGGTGGCGCAGTCGGTTAAGCATCTGACTTCAGCCAGGTCACGATCTCGCGGTCCATGAGTTCGAGCCTCGCGTCAGGCTCTGGGCTGATGGCTCAGAGCCTGGAGCCTGTTTCCGATTCTGTGTCTCCCTCTCTCTCTGCCCCTCCCCCGTTCGTGCTCTGTCTCTCTCTGTCCCAAAAATAAATAAACGTTGAAAAAAAAATTAAAAAAAAAAGAATAGTTACAAAGGGGTGCCTGGGTGGCTCAGTTGGTTAAGCGTCTGGCTCTTGATTTTGGCTCGCGTCACGATCCCATGGTCATGAGATAGAGCCCCGTGTCGAGCTCCGTGCTGGGAGGGGAACCCGCTTAATATTCACTCTCTCTCTCTCTCATTCTGCCTCTCCCCTGTTCACGTGCACTCTCTCAAAAAAAAATTATTATTATTTTAAAAACTTCTAAAAAAAGAATAGTTACAGAAAAAAAGGGACCCATATGCGATGTGAAAAAATGATGGATATGTTTTGGGGTTTTGACCCTAGGATACCATCACCTTTTTACTGGGTCCTGGCAATAAATAGGATCGTTATTGCTCATGATACTTCTTTTTTGTCAGCCATCTTTGACCTTTTGAAGCCAGAGTAACTGTTTCGATGACACTGAGCACAGATCTTACCAGGATCTTGATTTTGCTTTTAAATTTCACATTTTCTTTTCTCAGTGGTTCTTCTCTTCCTAAATATCAAAATCAGGACAGATGACAATTCATTTACCCTTATAGTATTTTGCGTAACCTACACTTTGTACTCTCGCGACAGATCACAAACATCTCTTCTTGGACCCTAGTCTTGTCAAGTCAGATTCCCCTTTCCTCTTTGAATATCTCAAATGGCCTGCCCACTACTCCGTATCCATTCAAAACGTAAAAGTCTGCTCCTATCCCCCACCCCCCCCCTTTTTTTTTTTTGCTTCTTGAGGGATTCTTTGAACAAAATAATTATCAGTGATATATATCCCCCTGGGTTACTATGGCATTTTTTCCACAAGGTTTCCATTTACCGACTGGTAATATATCATCTTTATTTGTTCATTCATTATTTTATGATTATAAAAAGTGGCTGTCCAATGAGCTCATAAGAGAGGTCGCAAACTCTTTCTATAAAGGGGCAGATAGTAAATACTTTACGTGTTGCATGCCATATAGTCTCTGTCATAGAGACTAAACTCCTTCGCTGTAGGGTGAAAGCAGCCATAGACCACATGCCCATGAATGAGAATGGGTGTATTCCAATTCAACTTTATTCATTGGTACAGAAGTTTGAATTCTATACCATTTTCACCTGACATAAACATTATCCTTTTGATTTTCAACCATTTAAAAATGTAAAAACACCATGGTCACTTCACAGAGGGCAGGCTGGATTTGGCCCATGGGCTGTAGTTCACCGACCCCCAAGATTATAAACTTCTTGAAGGCAGAAACTGGTCTTATTATTTTGTGTGTCTTCCATGGTAACCAGAACTGTGACAATCTTCTTTTAGAGCTCAACAGTTGTTCATCATTCACATAGTTAAATGCTCGAGTTGCTCATGATTCACGTTACAATTTTAGCTGTCCAAATTGAGAACGTTAGGAGGGCATGCAGGAGCTGTAAGAGAGAGAGAGAGAGAGATTTGAGAGGTTGACATTCCCAAGGAAGAGGGAAGCGAAATCTCAACTTCCCCTGCGACTTTGCTAAGGTATGTGGCTATCTATGTGCAAACACAGTATTTCTTTGAACTAAGCAGAATCTAAGAAAGGGCAGAAGGCAGTCTCAAAGCTGCAGATGCCATTTTGAATGCAAGCTTCATATGGTCTCCGTGGGAGTCTGTAAAACCCAGCTCTCTGCTCTGTGGGAGTTCTTCACTTTTAGCGTGATGGCTCTGTATTTAATTACACTGTATATTTTCTTCTTTAGGGCTGTGATACAGAAAGACAGAGAGGTAGAGTGGAAGAGATAGGACAAGAGCTATACTCCAGCTCTGAAGATAAGGGCACCCTCAACGTCCAGACCACGAAGCACACTTAGATACTCCCCCTCGTCCTTATTTATCTAGAATGCTCTCTTTGAGTTATAGTACCAAGGCAGGGGGGATGGGGTGGCGGGGGGGGGGGGGGAAATGCTCATTTAATGACGAGAGAGTTTCGTCCAGTGTAAAAGCCATAATTTTGTATGCATGTCAGAAAAACACATAATCTGAACAATAAATTCACCCAGCCAGACTGAGGGCCCGCTTGCCCCTGGAATCTGTTTTTCTTTTTAATATAATGAAGCGACATCCCTTTTCTTGGAGAGGAGAGTTCAATAGTTTAATTTTTGTTAACTGAGATCCCTTGTACGAAGGTAAATTACATTGCCTTTTCTATTACTAGCTCTGTTAATTGTCAAGCAATCAGAGTTTATGCACTCATCCAAGACAGCGGAGAATTTCCCATAATGTTACAAAATAAAACCTGACAAAGCACAATAATCTTTAGTTTATTGATGTGCTACCAGGCTGTTGAAAGCATCAGATCAGTAATGTGCTTTGGTTAGGAAATTGGGGTCTAGGGAGAAATATTGGGAGTAACAGAGAACATCAGGCCTTGAAGGAAAAAAATATATATATATTAGGAGTTAAAAGGGAAAAAATGTTTGTGGTGGGATTTTAGATTTTATGAAAAAACAACAACAACAAAACACCGAGATCTTGTAGGGATTCTGAAGGAAAACACATCTGGGGTGGACAGGGGAACTTTGCCCCCACTGGCCAAAAGAGATTGATTGATTGATTGATTGATTGATTGATGGTGGGGGCATGGACCACGTATCATAATACAAATAACACACTCAAATGCCAGACTTCCAGCAAAAGCACACTCTGAAGATATTTATGGCAAATAATGAGAACTCCTACAGTATGGTGTAACAACCAAGTTCAGGGGGCCAAGATGCAAAGCTGAATCTAGAAAATCTAAGTCTAAAAAAAAAAAAAAAAACAGAACAAAAGGCTAAAAGTAGGAGCTGGCGAAAACACCCCAGATGCTTTCCTAGGCTTCTTAGAAATCTGAACTTCCAATGCTGAGAAAAATAATCCAACATTTGCTGTGAGTCTTGGGGACTTCCAAGACATGCAAAATTTATTTTCAGAAAGCGACCGCTGTGGAGCTCATCTCGGTGCTCTTCCTTTCTCGGATAAGGATCCTGCCTTGAGCTTGCCAAGGGACTCTGCCCTCAGGGTTTGCAGGTATGCGTCACCGTGAAGCACTCTGGCTGCAAGGAACAGACCCACAAGGCTAAGGTCATGCAGCCTTTCGGGCTCCCTTCTGCATGCTTGGAAGGTCTGAGCTTCCATTTGCAAGTTTGACTTTCGTAGCCGTATTGACTCAAGGAATTAAGATTCCACCCACTTTATTAAATTGTTCCCCCAGTTTGGGATTTTCAGCTCTAAGCAGCTAAATCCTTTGCTTACCGACCGCACCTTTGGGACGCGGTTTTATATAAACATTGCAATCACCCTCAAACTTCTCTTGGGCGTCAGAGGAAGACCATGTAAAACACGTTCAGTATTCGAAAGGGAAGGGTTGAGGGGGCGACTCTCTTCCCAACCCTGAATCCAAGCCACCTACAGGCAAAATAAGATCATAAATGTCTGCGGTCTGATACGTAACCAAAAGGGGGGTGTGCTCGATACATGTGAAGTTTGCGATTGTGTACGGGAAGTAGCCGTGTGTGTGTGTGTGTGTGTGTGTGCGCGCGCGTGTGTGTGAAAGAGCGAGAGTGCAGGAGAATGAGAGATGGAGATTCTCTACCTTGCAATAAAAGATGGCAAGGTGATAAATTAGCGCTCTCAACTGAAATTGATTACTTTGTGTTCCCATCCAGTTCATATGGCAGCCACACAGATGCTCTGAAACACCTTAATGACACATCGGAGAAAACTTCTCCAGTGGCCCCGTGCAGTGTTCGCTCCCTTCTCCCCCCCCCCCCCCCATTGGCTCCAAGAGGGAACGCCTTGCCATGCTGCACGCATTAGGGGGAGCGCCAGGCAAACATCCCTCTCCTCCCTCCTGTGCGGAGATGTCTTCATTTTCCATCACGAATCCTTCAGACGATCCTAGGAGCCTAAACGCTAAAATGACAAATGTAAGTGATTTTGTCTTTTCAATGCTTGGATATATCTGTCCCCAGCTCTCCGGAGAGGTGGCACACATAGCAAAACACGAAGCAGCGTCGAGCCACCTAGAGGCAATCTTATCCAAGCCCGCCCGGCAGAGCAAAGCAAAATTATGGCTTATTGCCATAATTGTAGACGAAATGAAACCGCCTAGTTTACTCGCAGAGATTAAAAGGAACAAATTCCCAATACACGTGAATTAAAGGAGGACTACACGAGATGGCATCATCTCAATTAAGCCCTCAGTTTTAAACAATTCAAAAAATCTCCTTCTGGTAAAATCCCCGGTGAGATTGATAACTTGCTGAAATGTAATCAATCCCATTCCTTGGCAATTGTGACAATAGGCGATGAGCTGAGAAATGTCAAAAATATTCAGAAATATATACCTATATATATATACGTATACGTATACATATATACATATATATACATATATGTATATGTATACGTATACGTATATATACATATATATATACACACACGTATATATACAAGAAGTACTTACTCTCTTGGACGATTGTTGTATTCATCTATGTAGCAAGCTACATGTTTGGTCCTATATAAAAAGGAACTTGTACCATTGCTCGTGTCTATTGGCCACTATGTATACATATATATATATATGTATATATTTCTGAATATTTTTGACATTTCTCAGCTCATCGCCTATTGTCACAATTGTACACATATAAATACACGTATGTATACATATATACATATATATATATACACATATGGACACATTTCAGAATTTAAAAATTAAAATTAAAAAAGGTTAAAAATTCTCAGGGACTACAGCACATTTTACAAGTATAAGAGAAAAAATTTAAATGAGGCTTTACCACTTGAGGACCTTATAGCTTTAAAAGACGACCCAGATCTCAATGTTTGTGTGAGTGTGTAACTAACTTTTGAGCTCTGCAAAGATCGGTGACATGTTCTATGAGTTGTTTATACCTTATTTCCTCTAGGCTTACTAGTCTATATTTATGTGTTTCTTAATTCTGTGTGCTTCATTATTATGCATCTGTGTTCACTATTTCTTAGTGTTCTATAGAATCTAGAACTAGTACACTTACAGTGTATGTATGCTTTGGTGTGAGTTTTTTTGTTTGCTTGTTTTTTTGGTCTTTGGGTTTTTTTGTTTTGTTTTGTTTTGTTTTTAGAGAGAGAGCGTGTGTGTGCATAGGGAGGCAAGGGGGACAGAGAGAGAGAGAGAGAGAGAGAGAGAGAGAGAGAGAATCTTGAGCAGGCTGCACACTCAGCACAGAGACTGATGCGCGTCTTGAACCCACCACCCTGGGAGCACGGCCTGAGCTGAAATCCAGAGTGAGACACTCAACCGACTGAGCAGAGTCGGTTGGAGCGTGAGCTCATGGACGGTCTCCAGGAAAATAACAGGATGCTGTTGGATAGAAGTACTTGCTCTCTTGACAACAGGGCTCTTTGATAGGGGCTGGACGACTGCTGTATTCGTCTACGTAGCAAGCTACACGCTTGATCCTGTATAAAAAGGAACTTGTACCATTGCTTGTGTCTACTGATCACTACAGTGTCCCCTATCTACTACAGTCTGTTCAATCATCATTACTCTTGTGACAACGGTTCAAGGTCTAAGAACACCAGACGGGAGGGGCGCCTGGGTGGCTCAGTCGGTTCAATGTCTGACTCTTTTTTTTAATGTTTATTCACTTTTTTTGAGACACAGAGAGAGACAAAGCTGGGTGGGGGGGCTGACAGAGACACACGCAGCATCCGAAACAGGCTCCAAGCTCTGAGGTGTTGGCACAGACCCAATGGGGGCTCGAACTCAGGAATCATGAGACCGTGATCTGAGCCTAAGTCAGGCGCTCAACCAACCGAGTTGGCCCAAAGCGGCTGACTCTTGGCTTCATCTCAGGTCATGATCTCGGGGTGGTGAGTTTGAGCCCCACATCAGACTCCGCGCCGGGCGTGGAGCCGGCTTGGGATTCTCTCGCTCCCTCTCTCTTTGCCCTTCCCCCACTCATGCACACTCTCTTTCCCTCTCTCTCTCTCTCTCTCTCTCAAAATAAATAAATAAACTTTAAAAAAAATTTAAGGGATGGAGAAGTGGAGCATTTGACTGTGGTGTAATCAGTGTCTCTGAAAGAGCTTTTCAACCCTACACATTTATCACCAGGGGAGAACGATAAAACTGTCCTGTGTAATACAACTCACATAGAGCCGTCTCAAGTGCATCTGGTGGTGTTGGGCTATTTCTAGAGTTCTATGCTTTGTTCCCAATAGTCAGTGGGTATCATACGGATACTCCAAGCCCCTTGGAGTCTACCTAGACCAGAATAAGGTCCTGGGCCTCTGGATCCCAGGATGTCACTGCTGCTAACAAAACCCATATTTGCAGATTTTGGAGAGAAGGTGGGACCAAGACTGATGAAGAAGAAAGGCACATATCTTTGTACCTCACATCTCATTTTGTTGGGGGGCACCATTGCCTCCTGTTTTGCCTAAGAGATCCATCATATTCTGAGGCAATGGTTGTCAGACATTTTTTTTAAATCAGTAGAAACTGAATAAATTAAATTTTGTGTTGAGCTGTTTTTCTTTTTAATTAAAAAACTTTTTAATATTTATTTATTTTTGAGAGAGAGACAGAGCCTGAGCAGGAGAGGGGCAGAGAGAGAGGGAGACACAGAATCCCAAGCAAGCTCCAGGGTCCGAGCTGTCAGCACAGAGCCCGACGCGGGACTTGAACTCATGGACTGTGAGATCATGACCTGATTCGAGGTCAGACGCTTAACCGACTGAGTCACCCGGGTGTCCCAAGCTGTTTTCTTATAAACAGGCAAATGCTAAAAAACTTCCCTTAGTGAAGACCCCCTTGCCCCATGAGATACCCTTTAAAACGCTAGAACTCCGGAGAGCCTGGTTTGAAAATAATTCTCCTAAACGATTAACCAGAAACACTACCTTGAGCAGAGGTCTCTTCATTCGTGACTGAGGAGTGAATTCAATCTTCTTCAACTCAGTCTCCCCCTTTCTACTTCTTCTCCCCAACTCAATGAGCCCACTGAGCCCAACTTAAACCTCTTTTTTTCTGTAATTCGATCAAATACTCCCTGACAACATGGACAGGGTCTGCTAACATGCTAAACCTTAGTTCAACTTCAAGAAAGCCCTTCCCATTCAATGATTACTTGTTGAGTATCTTCTATATTGCCAGGTCCTGTGAAATCCGAATGTTTGTGTTTAGAAGTCAGGAGATTCGACTCCACGGCACATAACTCTGCGTTTTTCTGCTTGCTACTTAACACACCTCAGAATGGTCAGAGATATTTAACCAAAACCAGAAAAATTCAAGTGGGAAAGAAGAACTGATATTTCCACGCAATCTTCAATTTACAAGTAAAGGCACAATTAAGGTAAGTGGAGAGTCACATGCAATTACACTCAGAGAAGTGTAAGCAGGGCTTGTGAAATAGTTGTTGCATTTCCTTGTATTAAATAAAATAATAAATTATTTGAATAGTTCTATTATCTATCCTTAACTGAAACATACAGTGCCTGTCCTATTTCTTCAAAAAGCTTGTTAATATGCAATCACCTAGTACAACTGCTAAGTTTTTAAAGGTCGCCCATGTTTTATTCATAAAGGGTGGTTTTCTGGAGGGGAAAAGGTTACAGTGTCATGTTATACCATATTCTGATGGAGGCTTTGCTTTCGAAGGTATGTTCTAATGGATCAGATGGGGAAAGGGAGAGATTTGGGGGAGAGCGAAGTGAATTGTTTCAGAGCTATCAATAAAACTTCGTTTCGAACCAGAAAAATTTTCAAATGAGAGAGAAAGGATTCATTCTACTTTTTCAACTATTGAATAAGCATGGCAGCCTGTGTTATTTATATTCACAAATATATTCAGTTTTTCCCTAAGGCCGTGTATATGAGAGTGAATGTTTCTCAGCCCTCTTGACGGTAAGTGGTCATGTGGCTACATCTATCCAATAAAACGTGAGTAGAAGTGAGTAGAAATGTGTGTCGCTTGCAAACTGCAGCATTGAATTGAGACTGTTCAAACCACCAGCTCCCTCTTTTCTCTCATGGCAACTGGGAAAGACAGTGTATTCAGTGTGTGGATCAGGGTCCGAATCACGGAGTTACTGTCTGAAAATCCATTATCCCAGAGTTGTACCCAAATGCAAATTTTTTTTTTTTGAATAATGTTCTGTATCCGAGGAAAAAACATTTTGTTGTGTTGAGGCAGTGACATGTTAATGCTGTTACCTGCATCAGTCAGAAGTCTCCCAGAGAAACAAAACCAACGGGAGAAGATTTATGATAGGAATTGGCTTATGCCATGACAAAGGCCAAGAACTCTCTTGACCTGCCATCTACAAACTGGAGAGCAAGGAAAGCCGGTGGTGTAATCGAATCCAAGTCCAGATGTATAAGTCCCTAGATGAGACTGATGGCCCGAGCACAAGGAGAGTCAATGTCTAAGGACAGGAGAACATGGAGGTCCCTTCCTCCACCTTTTTGTTCTTTTCAGGCTCTTAATGGATTGGACGATATCACCCTCATCGGTAAGAGTGAAACGTTCATCCAGAAACACCCTCATAGACAAGGCCAGAAATACTGTTTCACAAGCTATCTGGGCATCCTTAGCCCAGTCAAGCTGACACAAAATCACATGACCACAGTGTAATGTAGACATCTCCTAACGGAGACATGTCCCAAGATAACATATCCTTTACACATGTGAAAATCTGAGTCTCTTCTTTCAGGGGTCAGCTTAACTGCCCAAAGCAGCTTCAAATTTTACTTGGTTCATCATCCTTTTGTAGAGGTTAATCCAGTTTTCAAGGTCATAAAATATTTTTAGGTATGGAGGATAAAAAAAAATAATAATAATTCAGGTAATTTGATTCCTAGTCCAAAGCTCTTTATGTAGAAAATAGCCCATATTTCAAGAGGAAATGGTAGTAGGTAGTATATTCATCCTTGGGTAATGTTATCTTTCCATCCCTTTAATCTGTACTTCTTTATAGAGGACAACAAAACTGGTACCTTGAGTATTTTTCTTAAGTTTCTCAAAATACCTCAAACTCAAGTACAGAAATACAACATTACCCTCTCCTTCTAGGGACCATGTCTTTTTCATCATCACATCTCTCACCACGTCAAACACATTTGTTTGTATTAGAGCTCAATAAATGTTTGACTTTAATTGAAAAAAATTTAATTTCTCTTTTTTTTTCCACCTTGATTAATTTGCATTTTATCTTTCTAATCACTGGAATTACAAACCTCAAGGTCATCTTTGATTTCTCTGTCTTCCTCAACACCAAGAGCCAAATGGCCATCGATACCCTTCTTGGCATCTTTATTCTGTTTCCAAAATCTATACTCTTCTCCTACTGCTAGTTTGCCCCTTCAACTCTCAACCGTGACCTACCTTTCTCACTTAAACCTCTGATTATCCTAAGGTCCAGACAGGTTCCAGAAGCAAATCATATTTCTTGGCTTCCTCTCTATTTTGTTCATGCTTTTCTCTTATCATTTTTCTTCTGGTCATTAAGGACAGTTTTTCTGGAAAGAGACAGAGAGATGTAGTGTAGTGTGTTGGTTAAGAAGGAATCTGGCTCTGCAGTATAATGTCCGTGTGCTTATGGACCAACAAGTTAGGGTTTCTCTGCTTCGGTTTAATGATATATACCTTATGATATATACAGATGGAGCCTGGCTTTAGTATTTACCCTTTTCATGTTCTTAAAGGTCTCCTAATAACATCTACTTATACACAAACACTCTCACACACACACATACAGGACATTGATGAGCAATATAGAAATGATTAAAGATATCTCAGGGAAGGTGAAGGATAGACCCTACATCACATTGCCTTGTGCAAACCCCTTTCTCTTTGCCCATTGTCCATTCATGTCTCTCTGCTTCCTTATCTATTCTTTTCTGAGCTTTACTCTCTGTGTCTCCAATTCTTCGTCCTCCTTTGTTAAAGATTTGTTTAATGTTTATTTATTTTTGAGAGAGAGAGAGACAGAGACAGAGACAGAGACAGAGACAGAGTGTGAGCTGGGGAAGGGGCAGAGAGAGGGAGACACAGAATCCGAAGCAGGCTCCAGGCTCTGAGCTGTCTGCCCATAGCCCGATGTGGGGCTCAAAGCCATGAACCACGAGATCATGACCTGAGCCGAAGTCGGACGCTTAAGCCTACTGAGCCACCCAGGCGCCCCTGTCCTTTTTTTTTCATATAGAGCAAGGTAGCAACCATAATTTTCTTGGGACTTTACCCTCAACTTCAAGCAGCAGATAGAAGTAGACTTTCCAAATGTATGGGTTGTTTCTCCAATAGTAATTCTCATGTAAAGTTTTCTCCCGAACTTGAACTTGAGATAATGTCACTGAATTACGATGATATGTAATTGCTTGGGACAGATGCTATTATATATAAGCACTCAATAAATTTGGGGTATCAATATCATTATCATAGGGATCCGGGTGCCTTATTTGGTCTGGTATTTGTGGATGATAATCACTACTGAAGTTTCCGCGGTCTATTTGAATCAGGGTAAATATCAGTGGCTTAAAACAATAAAAATTAATTGCTAGCTCAAGTCATATGCTGATGCACACTGGGCAGACCTCTTGGGGGCTCTCCTTTGAGCAATAACCCAGGCAACCTGGTTCCTTCCATCCTATGTTGTGTGTCATGGAAGGAAAAGAGTGGAGGGGCTGTCTGGTTAAGCTAGAAGAGTCAGACATCACGCTGCCCACGTTCCATTGGCTGGAATCAGTCATGTGACTGCAAGGGAGGCTGAAAAATATCACTGTTTCCTGCCGGATGAGGAAATGGGACTGGGGATCTAACCTTTGACATAAGGTCTGTGTTATTTCTTTTTTTTTTTTTTTAATTTTTTTAATGTTTATTTTTGAGACAGAGAGAGACAGAGCATGAATGGGGGAGGGGCAGAGAGAGAGGGAGACACAGAATCGGAAGCAGGCTCCAGGCTCCAAGCCACCAGCCCAGAGTCCGATGCAGGGCTCGAACTCACAGACTGTGAGATCGTGACCTGAGCTGAAGTCGGACACTCAACCGACTGAGCCACCCAGGCGCCCCTGGTCTGTGTTATTTCTAAAGTAAAAGTTATGGTGAAGCAAATCTCAAGATAATATGTATGAGTAACATTTTGATGAACTTTTCGTACATGGTTGAGTTAAAATAAGATTTAGGTATATGATGAGAGTGGACACATAACTTTGCTCCACCATTTTCTTGCCTATCCGTTTGTGATGGGCTGCCACTAAGATGGTCCCCAATTGTTCTCACCTCCTGACGTTCACCCCTTTGTGTAACCCTCTCCCCTCAAGTGTGCCTGGGTGAATGATTGCTTCTAGCCAGTTGCACATGGCCAATGTGATGGGATCTCCTGTTCATGATTACATTATAAAAGACAGAACTTTCCTTTTGCCATCAGTCCATTGCCTTCGGGATTTGTGTGCTTGGGTAAAGTAAGCAGCCATGTTGTAGTGCCCGTGTGCCAGGGAACTGAAGACCCAAGTCAAAGAGGTCTCCAGATACTGCATTCTTCCAAGAACCTAAGTGAACTAAGGAAGGGATCATTCATTCCCCTCCGGTGGGCTCTCAGACAAGATGGCAGCCCCAGCTGACACTTTGGTTGAAGTCTAGTGAGATGCCCTAAAAGAGAGGCTCCCCCCCCCCACCCCAGTTAAGCCATGTCCAAGCACCTGATCCACAGAAACTGTGAGATAAGAAATATGGATTACTTCTTTATTTTTATATGACTCCTTTTCCTTGTTGTTACACCAATAACCGCACGTATTTAATGCATACAATTTGATGTGAGATCATCATCATAATCAAGGTTGTTCTAAATCACTAAGGTTGTGGTAATTTGTTATACAGTAATAGACTCTAGTTAGTGTTAAGATTTCTTGACGTAGATATATAAAATAGAAAGTAATATATGTAAGATCTATTTTAATAATATAATATGCATTAGAAAGTAATATAGTAAGATCTATTTTAATAATATAATATGCATTTTATATCTTTTTCCACTTTGAATTCAACTTACCAGTTTCAGCATTTGTCCATGATTTGTATAGAGAAATAGAGGCTTCCAGATTATAGGAGAGCACTCATTAGGAAACTTGAACTAATATCAGTCAACAGGCGTGCCAAAAAACACAGGAATACGGTAAAATAAAGAAATAGACCAAGTTAAGGTTAGGAAACAAAGAAACCTTAAGATTTGTAAATTTTGGGGCTCCTGGATGGCACAGTCAGTTGAGCGTCAGACTTCAGCTCAGTTCATGGTCTCACGGTTCGTGCCTTTTGAGCCCTGCATCGGGCTCACTGTGGTCAGCGGTCTGTACGTGCTTCGTATCCTCTGTCCCCCATTCTCTCTCTGCCTTTTCCTTCGCTTGCACTCTCTCTTCCTCAAAAATAAACAAATCTTTAAAAAATAAAAAAATGAAATATCTGCAAATATTATTAGTGCTAAATAAGAAACATAAAGCTGGGTCAAAGCTTAAGAAATACGTGAAATATTGGTCAAAACTTTGAAGGTTGAAGTGTCCCTTTGTTCTCCATTAAAGTAGCTTAAAAACAGGCCAGGTTTGATAAGCTTTTTAAAAATCTACATGGATTTCCATTCCTTTTGAACAAAAGCCACACCATCCTGCAACCTGTATTTAAAAGGACCAGATGCATTTTCTTAAAAATGGCCCCTTCTGTCTCTGTCCCCTCTTTTACGTTTCTAAAGGGTTCAGAAAGAGCCCTGCTATTATATCCTTAGGTCACAAGGTAAAAGTTAAATTGTAAGGGCGTTGTGGAAGGTAAAGGCTGCCAGATGAAGTAATAATGTAAAACGCATTGGTTTAGGGGCCGGGTTTTATTTGTTAATATCGCCGCTGTTATATTTTGAGAATATATTGTAATGAATGATTGGATTATACTTTCACCCAGAGGCGCCGCACAAAGGATGCAATTTTAAAATGCAACAAATGGGTTTGATGGCTCGTGTATGTGTAGAATACACACTCATTACGTGTCTCTTTGTGCAAAAAGCAGTGAGATCGGTGAGTCGATGGTTGAGATTCCAATGTCCGACTTGACCTCATTCCATGTTTTTCTCCTCAGGACCAGAGGACAGGGCCAGAAAAACTTAAGTGAAAGCTTACGCAGCTTTAGGACTTCACTTTTGCCTTCTTGAGAAGGGACAAAACTGGAAAGCGGACTGTTTTCAAGTTTAATAGTAGAGTTCACCACCGAAATTGCCTATATTTCCTCAACTCTTACCCCAAGCACATAGTAACAAAAGGGCCAATTGTAACATCAATGTTTGATCCTGGGGCAAACAGTTACTCTTATTTTTACGTACGCTTTCGTGTATAAAAGCCTTTTCCTGTGCAAACTGAGAAGAGGAAGAAGGTCCCCATCCACAAATAGTCAAATGACTATATCTAGGATTCTTGACTTCATTAGTTCAAGCTCCAATTTAAAAATGCAAACGTACCCAGAAGAGAGTTAGTGGGTCAATACTTCCATACTTTAACGTAAATAAGTTTGATCAAAGATGTCTCCACAGTTTAGATGAGATGGGGGTCTGGGAAGAATGGAGCTTTGGATAGAGTAGGAGAAGAGGGCCGTGATAACTCAGAAGTGAGGATGCCCACCCCTACACCGCAAGGAGTTGGGGGGGGGCGGTGAATGGCTTGGGAGAGTTTCAAAACACAAAGAGAGCAAAGAAGGGCTGAGATCCCGCCGACTGGTACATGCATTTACCTTTTGGAATCTGTGATTATAGCCTTCCCAGTCAAAGAAACAAAAATGTGTATCAAAATTAGGGGTGCCTGGGTGGCCCAGTTGGTTGAGCGTCCAACTTCAGCTCAGGTCATGGTCTTACAGTTCATGAGTTCGAGCCCCACATCGGGCTGTGTGCTAACAAACAGCTCAGAGCCTGGAGCTTGCTTCAGATTCACCCCCCTCCCCCTCCGCTGCTCATTCTCTGTCTCTCTCTGTCTCTCAAAAATCAATAAATGTTAAAATGGTATTTTCCCACATTTTCAGATGAAATTCAAAATAAAATATTAGTGTGTGTGTGTGTGTGTGTGTGTGTGTATAAAATCTAAAATTCAAATAGTTCCTCCCCCAATAGATTTTCTGATTGGAAAGTTCTAGCTAAATGTTGTAAAACTGGTCTTAATCTTTTCCCTGCTTTGTTGGTGCTCTAAGCATATCCTTTGGCCAACTCTGGTTACCACCATGTGATTGTGTCCAGTCTTCACAAACAAAACACCAAAGCAACTTTTCCTGACTGTTTTCTGACAGTGTATTATGACTTTCAATTACTGTTTTAGCCACCTTGCCTGACATGTTCTTTATTTCTCCCCCAAATTTGTCATTTACTTATGCTCCTTTGATCAATTCTGAACTAATAATAATTTACTGATGACTTAATCAAGAAAAAGAAAATTTAACATTTAGAATCCTATTGCCACTGGAAACGTAATTTCAATTATATACACACATTTTGCTTGCAGAAAATCCTTCCTTCTTTCCTTCCTTCCTTCCTTTCTTTCTTTCTTTCCTTCTTTCTTTCTTCCTTTCCTTTCTTTTTCTTTCTTTCTTTCCTTCCTTCTTTTCCTTCCTTTCTTCCTTTTCTTTCTTTCTTTCTTTCTTCTTTCTTTCTTTCTTCTTTTTCTTTCTTTCTTTCCTTCCTTCTTTTCCTTCCTTTCTTCCTTTTCTTTCTTTCTTTCTTTCTTTCTTTCTTTCCTTCCTTCTTTTCCTTCCTTTCTTCCTTTTCTTTCTTTCTTTCTTTCGTCTTTCTTTCTTTCTTTCTTTCTTCTTTTTCTTTCTTTCTTTCCTTCCTTCTTTTCCTTCCTTTCTTCCTTTTCTTTCTTTCTTTCTTTCTTTCTTTCTTCTTTTTCTTTCTTTTCTTTCTTTCTTTCTTTCTTTCTTTCCTTCTTTTCCTTCCTTTCTTCCTTTTCTTTCTTTCTTTCTTTCTTTCTTTCTTCTTTTTCTTTCTTTTCTTTCTTTCTTTCTTTCTTTCTTTCTTTCTTTCTTCTTTTTCTTTCTTTTCTTTCTTTCTTTCTTTCTTTCTTTCTTTCTTTCTTTCCTTCTTTTCCTTCCATTCTTCCTTTTCTTTCTTTCTTTCTTTCTTTCTTCTTTCTTTCTTTCTTCTTTTTCTTTCTTTCTTTCCTTCTTTTCCTTCCTTTCTTCCTTTTCTTTCTTTCTTTCTTTCTTTCTTTCTTTCTTTCTTTCATTGAAATATGGCTGACATACTATGCTTTATTAGTTTTACAGGTGTATGATGTAGTGATTCAACAATTATATACATTACACAATGCTCACTATGATGATGTAGTGACCGTTTGTCACCATATAAAGTTATTACAATGTTACTGACTATGCTCTCTATGCTGTACTTTTCATCCCCCTGACTTATTATTTTTATAACTAGAAGTTTGTACCTTTTTTTTTTTACCAGAACAGTTACAGAATTCTCCATTGTTTTTCCCCAGACAAGTTCTTTAAAATATGATCTATACAAATGATCCAATTTCTTCACCGTCTATTCAAACAAATTCACTCTTTTCAGGTAAATTTCATCCCTTGCCACTTCCTCACCCTCTAGGGTTGCCAGATAAAATACAGGACATCCTGTTACATTTGAATTTCAGGTAAACAACAAGTACCTTTTCAGTACGAATATGTGCCAAATATTTGCTAAATCAGGCAACCCCTAGGGCCCCACACCTGGAAGAGTCTGTTACAAGCTTTTACGACCAGTCCGTGCACTGACATGACCAGAGTGGACCATGACCGTGACACAGAACCTAGACTCTCATCTGCCCCACCTAATGACTTCGGGAACATCACGCATTTCCTAGCAAACTCGTGGAGCATCTCCAATGGGCTCAGTAAATGCTTTGCGTTGATCTAGGTGCTGGACGCAGCAGAATAAGTAGGGCAGTGTTTTTGGAGTAGGAAACAAAAAATAACCTTCAGCCTGTACTATTTTCAAGCAAAAGCCATTTCTATCTCTCAATGGAAGCTCCAAGTGGAGGTCCAGCATGCACAATATATAAAAACAGAGCAGCTGTCATTGAGAGCGGAGACTTGACTTCACCTTCTGGGTTCTTCCTTCACTGAAGATTGCAACATCTCTAATGGCTCCAGCCCACACGGAGTGAAAATGCTTGCTTGGATTCACCAGCGTGGGCGTAATGTTGCTAAGAAGAGAAGGCACTGAAGAGGAAGGAAGGGGTAGGAGATATATTCCTGGTATTTGGGCTTCCTTCCCCACATTCTCTGTTAAAGACCAACACAGTTCACTTCGACATGAACGTCATCTAAAGAAAGGTGGGGTATTTTGGTTTTATTTTTGTATTATGCTTCCCCCCCCCCCCCCCCCGCCCCATTTAACAACATAATTATTTTGGCTGTTCGGTGATTGACTGTGTAAAGGATTTTCATGCCTGGATTTGATAAAACAGCCCATCTGAGAGCATCCTTGGAAAATAAAAAAAAAAATCTGTTGGCAGATATAATATCAATGTAAAATATCTTCATATGGGTGGCCAGGTGTGTAAGTTTCTTGAAGGTATATATGTTAAGGGCATGTTGTTTTAAGGGAGACGACGAGTCACGGGCCACTGGGAGAGAGAGTCTCTTTTGGCCAGGCTCCAGCGGGGACAGTTTTTCAGCCTCACGTGGCTAAAAGGCAAAGCTAAAAGCCACGCCCCCTGTGTTTGTGTAGGTGTCTTATTATTGCCGCTTTATTCAACCCTGGGAAACGTGATGCTGAAGTGTAAGTGAATGAAGCAACTCTTTCCCTTTTAAAAGTCGCCAGGTCTCTGGCGTTACTACACCGGGGAAGACACAGTTTGCTCCAGCGTTTAGACCCCAAGTGTGCTTCCTAAATAGATCTCAACGTCAGTAAGATCCTCAATCCATGCACTCATCAGGACTGTTTACCAGCAGGGACCTTTCTTTGGCCTTTTAGGCAGTTTCTAGTTTATCCTTTTAGTTGAGACCTTTGCACCTGGAGAAGACGTCGCCGGAGTACCCCCTCTATATGACGGCCACTGCTTTTCCAGGTGGGATTTGCCCAGTCTCGGGAATATATGGCTCACGTCCAAGGGATGGAGGGAGGAGGAAACTGAGGGTATTTGGGGAAGGAACTATCTTGCCGCCTTATATCCTTGTCACTCAAAAGCATCCTCAATTTGCCTTTGGACAAACCTCACCCAAGTTGAAGAGCCGTTTTCCGTTCTCCATTCCCATGACCTTAAACCTGTCAAAGGCACATTTATTTTACCGGAAACTCAGTAAGTCAATGTCAGAAATGCTCTTCCCGTTTTTACAAATGGAATTGTACATCAACTTTCAATTACCAGGGGTATCTGGTCGAAGAGAACAACTCCCAGATTTATCCTGAATCTTAATTTGCCAGCTGCTTTAGCCTTCCTTCCTCAGAATGATTCGCGATGAGCAGCCAGAAGAGCTGAAAAGTGACTGAACAGAGTAATAATAGTATTAATATTAATAATATGACTTAAAGTGCTTTTGAATTCATCATCTCATCTGGTTTTCATAAACCCTCTGAGATGGAGATAGAAAGTGTGTGTTTTCACCCCTTTTTATTTATTTATTTTTTAAATTTTTAAATGTTTATTTTTGAGAGAGAGAGAGAGAGAGAGAGAGAGGCAGAATGTGAGTGGGGGAGGGGCAGAGAGAGAGGGAGACACAGAATCCAAAGCAGGCTCCAGGCTCTGAGCTGTCAGCACAGAGCCTGAAGTGGGACTCAGACTCATGAACCATGCGATCGTGACCTGAACAGAAGCAGGACGCTTAACCGACTGAGCCACCCAAGTACCCCTTTAAAAGATGGGGAAGCAGGGAATGAAATTTAGATCCCTTGCTTATGTGTTTGGCTAGTGAGTACCTTTGATTCTCTCTGTACTATATGATATTACAGAGTCCAAGATTTTACCACCACACTATCACTTTGTTATCTGTACATCTTCATTTCAGGAGCTGGCAAGAAGCTGGCGAATTGGGGATACAAAGAAAACAAACCTAGTCTTTTTAAAAATATGTATTTATTTATATCGAGAGAGGGACAGAGTGTGAGCAGGGGAGGGGCAGAGAGAGGGAGAGAGAATCCCTAACAAGCTGCCCTGTCAGCGCAGAGCCCAACATGGGACTCGATCTCACGAACCATGAAATCATGACCTGAGCGGAAATCAAGAGTCCGACATGCAACCGACGGAGCCACCCCAGCGCCACGGAACAAACCCAGTCTTTAATGAGACATTTAAAACTTCTCTAGGATTTCTTCCGATGATCTTGGGAACTTGGTTTTGTGCATTTCCCGATCACCATCTGAAATTCTGAAGCCCATTCTCTCTCTCTGTCTCTCTGTTTGAGATTGTCTTTTTGTAATGAGTAGCCCTGTCCTCTGGAGCAGGAAGCCAAGTTTGACAGTGTGAACAGGCGCACATACAAGGCATCACTTGCCGTGGAAAAATGGGATAGCAAAGCCATTGTTCAAATGAAAGTCTCGTATTGATCTTATATATTGTTTTAGCCTGTGCTGTGAGTTTTATAATCTAGATTCAAACATACGATCCAAGAATTGAAAAGATCTTCCGAGAATCAGATATCCTGCCTGAGGACTTTTCACTTCTTCTTACCATGTGTAAATAGAAGACATTTTTGAGGCATGAGACAGAGTCCACTACTCATTTGTGTTATTATCACCCTCTTGGTCTCTTCCTGCTCAAGATTTCACAAAACAGTGCTCTGTTCGTGGGGTTGGCAGAAGATGAGAAGCAGAGAAAAAAAAGAGATGGAAATATTGGTCAGACAGTACTCGACTTTTTGATATTTTTTCCCCTAAAACTAATTATTTTGGCTTGAGAAGCTAAAGGAAAGCTAACCAAACACTCTGAATCTTTACTTGGGGTCAAGTTTTGCTTACAGCCAAAATATTAGGCGGGGCTTAGGTGAAAAGCCTATTAGTTTTCTTTAGGTTAGCCACAAGTTCAAACCCTGTGATGTAGTCATTTTTTATTAGGTTATTTCATGGCATATTTACCCCACTCTTCAGTAAATATTCTGACTTAGAGACAATAAGACTGATATCCACTTTAAAAATAGAACTAAATGTGGGGCGCCTGGGTGGCTCAGTTGGTTAGGCGACCGGCTTCAGCTCAGGTCACGATCTCACGGTTCGTGGGTTGGAGTCCTGCGTCGGGCTCTGTGCTGATGGCTCGGAGCCTGGAGCCTGCTTTGGAATCTGTGACTCCCCCCCTCTCTCTGTCCCCTCGCCAGCTCATGGTCTGTCTCTGTCTCTCAAAAAATAAATAAATGTTAAAAAAATTAAAAATAAAATAAAAATAAAATAAAACTAATTTTGAAGGAGCATGGAAATTGATACTGTCAAAAAAATGCCAGCAGCCACACTCACCTACTTCTACCTCATTCATTGATTCAAATGGCCAACAGACCCATGAAAGACACTTACCATCACGAGGCAATAAGTAAAGGCAAATCAAAACCACGATGAGGTTCTATTTCCTACCCACTAGGATACTAGGATATGTGTGATCAGAAAGTCAGGGAGTAGCGAGTGTTGTTAAGGATGTGGACCAAAAGGGGCCATGCCGAGGATGGGAATGTAAAATGGTGCCCCACCTCCAATCTGGAAAATAACCTGGAAGTTCTTTGAAAGATTAAATATAGAGTTACTCTTGACTTGGCAATCCACAACTAGATATATACCCAAGAGAAATGAAAACATATGTCGACACCAATACTTGTGCGTGAATATTCACAGCGAGATTATTCACAAGAGCCAAAAGTAGAAACCACCCAGAAGCTCCTCACTTGATGAGTGGATAAACAAAATGTGGTATCCCTAAACAGTGGAATGTTATTTGGCCATAAAAAAGGAGGGAAGCACTGATACACAACAACACGGATGGACCACAAAAATATTATGCTAACATTGGCGATGCCTACTAAACAAGCGTTCTAGGCTAAAATACTTACCGACGTGTGCTATGAGTCCGCTGTAGAAAGCTAGTTCAATAAGACATTTTGTGAAAAGAGGGGACTATAATTGAATCGGCATTGGAAAATCTGACTGCCCTTGGCGATCGGCAGCGTATGTGAGTCTAGTCAAGACTTTGAAAAGTCCCTCAGGAAGATCGCTGGTTGAACCTTCTTTATCCCCATTGATTTCCAAACTCACTTGATCCTGGAGTTTCCCTATCATCCTTAGAAAATAATGCTTCGTGTAGAGCATTGTTCTGCAGAGTAGATACTGGAGGTATTCAGCACCCGTTTGCCTATCTGGAACATCCTAGGAGCAGAACAGTTCCTGAAGAAGACTATGATTCTTCTGGGCTGAGTTGGGGAAAACGTCTGCCATGTGACAGGAGGACTTTCACATTGTTCAGCTCAAGATTGGTTGTCAATGCTGTAGGGTGCTCCTTTAATCGCTCCAGATAGTACCTGAACTCTAAATTCTTGCAGAAGACTACTTTAAGCTCTCTGTTCTTTTACCCTTCCCGGGTATCTAGATGTGAGATGCAATACTCAGAAGTCTCACGTATAACACAGATCAAAGACTCCTGCATCAGGCATTGGAACACAGACCCTCTGGGATCTTACTAACCACCACTCCTCTGCCCACGGGAACGATCGGCTTGATGTAGCCTGACTTGACCACCGGTTTTCCAAATTCTACTTTGGATAATTACCAGATCATAACCGAGCTAAAATTTTTCCGGCAATATTTTACCTCTTCCTGGACTTACTTATACTTCATTTTATATGAGTGTTAGGTCACTGCTATCCTTCAAGGATTATTAGAAGAACCGTCACATCCGAATGAGTATTTTAATTATTGTATGGAGGTTGGCCAGGCTCTCGTCTACCATAGAGTACAATGTTCTCTAAATTAAGAATCCATGGGAGGATTTTCCCTCTCATCTCAATATCTGGAAAATCTCTCCTATTTGGTTTTAGCATATGGTCTATCATCTGGTAAGTCTTTAAAGCTGATTGTGATTTTTTTTTTCTTTGCTTTGATCACTGGGACGTAAACTTGAAGCCAAAGTTTGATTTACTTCCAGCAACTTTACAACACCTTGTGGAAGGTATAACTTGTTTCTTAACCTTATCTTACCCTTTTTCCTTAGCCATTTTTTCTTTACCAGGAGTCCCTCCATTATTTATCCGTATCCCATATGCACACACACATTTCTGTGTATGCACACATACACACACAGAAACATATACCTTTGTGTAAATACTTACGAACCATCACAAATCCTTTATGGAACGGGGTGGGGACACAAACCAAAATATAGCGTGTGCATGTGCACATTCGGTGTCCGTCCAGCACAAGTGTCTTACACATAGGCGGGGCCAGGTAAAGATTTCCAGATCATTCACCGAGGAGTGGAGATTCCCTTGAAATATCTTCCATGTTAAATTCTCTGGTAGCTTTATTAGTTGATATGCTTTCTATTATGTCCACAATGGAAAACGCTTCCAAAGCATATACTTTGTTATCAGTTACCAGGAGAAGTTCAAAACGATACCGTCTGGTCAAAGATACCGTCTGGTGTGGAACTATGCTCACGTGTGAATGGTTTTTCAGGAGCACGGTGCTCAGAGGAGATCTAAGGCTCTTCCCAGGCTCGCAGGGAAGAGTTGGGCTGATTAGTGCCGTCCGCAGTGGATATACGATGTGGAAATGACAGCCCATGGGCCACACACATGCGATTCCTACGTCACAGTGATATCCTCAGCAAAATAATTTACTCCGCTTTGCGTATATTTAATCAATGAAAAAGAAACCGATGGCTTTCACTTTAGCAAAGATATATTTGGTCACCAAAATGATCTCCAAATCTTCATTTGTTTCTACAATCATTCCGGCACTTGGCGTCAAAATCAACGGAGGGAACCGTCTTTGGCTTGGCGTGGCTTTCACTCTGTTAACACATTAATCTTCTATTACCCGAATGGTGTAGGGTATCACTGAAATGCTTTCCCATTGACTCCCGCATGAATCTTTCACACGTGGAAGATTGAAATATACGTAAGCATGTTTCAGAACACGCTGGTATAAAAACAGGGATTAAATTTTACTCACCACACTCCTAACTAAATTTCACAGATGTTTTATGTGAATTAAGGATTCTAAAGCACTTAGAACAAAAGAGCAAGTGCAGTGATTACCTTAAACTCAGTTTTAATGCCAGACAAGTTATTGCATCTGTTACCAAATGGAATTTCAAATTAACAAATCTCTACAACCTGTTCATACCGTTCAACGGAACTCTGATATTTAAATGTCTAAATTGTAAAAATCTCAAGTGATAGGCATGAATTAATTCGTTTTGAGATTTAATACTTGTAGGAAACTCCTATGTTAGGAGGAAAAGTCTTTGTGTAAGGCACATAATTTTCCAGAATCCTAGCCTGCTGGAGTTTTTAACAAAATCATGTGACTTTTCCAACTGATTTTCATGTTTCGGTTCAGTGCCCGTAGAATAATCTGCCCACTGCTGTCTCACATAAAGTTATTCTATTACTATAAGAATTCATATGCAAAACTGTCTAAAATCCTGAATCTTAAAAAAAAAAATTCTTTGAACATAGCTAGGTGGTAACTGTTTTCCACAGAATGGTTGTATTTCTGAATTTTCACTGCGTTACTTTATCCAAACATACCTCCCATAGTTATATTCCCTAAAAGGGATAAAATGAAATAGATTGAGATGAATTAGACTAATTAATGGGTATGAACTGGCCTTTCACCCTAATAGTTGTAGACAAGCTCCATCTAAGAACTTAAATCAGGGTCTGCTGTTCTAAGCCTTAGTGGACATCAATTCACATCATATAATTTGGCAGAGTTGGCCCAGAAATGAACTTGCCATGGATTTGACCCTCCCAGTCATAGATGGGGCAGCTCAGGGAAAGGAAATAAGAACATACAAGCGTATACACACACACACACACACACACACACGCTCCAGAGCATTGCAGCTGTCTGAATTTTGTGAAAACGATCAAAAATGCCACTTCAAAGGTTTTTTCCTTGAATTCATTGGTTACCAATGAAAATCCTATAAAATAGTATCATTGTCCATCCCTCTTTATTGATTTGGATAGAATAATTCCAGTTAAGACTCAGAAATAATCCGTTAATTTATATCCTCATTTAAAACGATTGCCCATCAGTCCTGTGAAACAAGCAGAATTTTAGGCATACAGGGATCATCCACATTTGCATGAGTTCCTCTTAAAAAAAAAAACAGCCATCAAAAAAATACCATTGCGACCTTCTCCCAAGCAAGACACCTTTTAAAGAGATACATTTCTCATTGTATTTATAAGCTATAAACACTTTGTAAAACAATGTAAATATACATTTGTATGTAGATGTGTGTTTTAGTATTCTTTACACTGGCAGACAGGATTGCTTTCCTGTGAGCCCCTCACTTTTTATCCAAAAGAATCATGGAGAACAGTCACCAGTGGTCACAGCCGCCATCAGCCAGGGACAGACGGTCCCCCGAGAATCCCCTTGCCAATGAGCTCAGCAGGGTTTGGGGCAACGGGTCAGCTAGCCAGCATGGGCGTCAAGCTGGTCTGAATCCGAAAGCTGTGAATGGCAGAGACGGATGGATTTCAGAGAAGCCTTCTGTCACTGCGGCCGCGTTAGCCTGATAAAGCACCGCTCCGGACCTTGGAGAGTAAGATTGCTGTTAGTGAGTATTTGTACATTTGGCAGTAAGAATATTATTTTACTGTTAATGCAATTTTCTCAATACTTGGCGACTGAAACGTACAGCACAGTCTCTTCTGAAAGGTCACATATCCAAAAAAGAAAAAAAAAAAAAAGAAAGTGAGACAAGTTTCTAAAAAACAAAATATTCTTGTGTTAAAAAAAGAAGAAAAACAAAACCATGTGAAATCCGTGCCAAGTCTGATGGGAGTTTAGCAAAACACATTTATTTGTCCATAGTCAAAAGCAAAATTGAAGTTAGAGATCTTTAAGTTGTAAACGCAGAATCCATTTGAATAGATGTTAGAGGCTCTCTAAAGGGAAACATCTACATCTAGTGATAACAGGTCTCTGATTAGGATACAATACAGCGGCTTCCAGACTGATTTTGCTCAGTTAAGTCATGCTTCCTCTGTACGTTTCTCTTTGTAGGACATTTGAAAATGTGCTCCTTATAGCAACAGATAAACGGATACTGAGATATACTCATGTCTCATTAATAAAAGTATCATGATCGGGGCACCTGGGTGGCTCAGTCGGTTAAGGGTCTGGCTTCGGCTCAGGTCATGATCTCGCGGTTTGTGAGTTCGAGCCCCGCGTGGAGATCTGTGCTGACAGCTCAGAGCCTGGAGCCTGCTTTGGATTCTGTGTCTCCCTTTCTCTCTGACCCTTCCTTCCTCACGCTCTCTCTCTCTCTCTCAAAAATAAATAAACATTAATTTTTTTAAATAAATAAAAGTATCACGATTATATATGGACAATACTGGTTAACCTTCCTCAGCAATAACTTTGGGAATGTTCCTTACATTTTTAGCTGATGGCTGAATGATTTAGAAACAGGAATTGCTAGGTGATTGTCTAAGAGCATAATTTCATGAATAAACAAGTTATGCACACACAGCAGTGGAATTTGGGACACAAAGTACAGGCCAACATTATATCATAACTCTCAGATAACTCTGCATTCTGTTTCTGATCTTTATTGGAGCCAAAAAGTCTCAGTTTACCAGTTCTTTTTTTATTATCTCTCTGAGCAACCCCCACCCCATTGTTTTTCTTCCCCCAAGCTTCAGTGGGATTTAAGCCATCTTTGTGTTATTGCTGACAAGGGGAGTGAGAAACCATAAAGATCGGAAAGAATTATAAAGATCGATCATACAGATTCTTTTTGTTTCCTTTAACACACTGCTGAAAAGCCTTTCTGCACCAGGGTGGATGAGAAGTTCATTTTGACGAGAAAATTAGAAAGTTGGACGTATTTATACCAATCGTGGGGAATGTGCATATAGTTAAATAGGTCATTTCCAATTTTAACAATTCCACCCCCGATTTCATTCAGCATCTTTGACACAGAAACCCAGTTTAACTCCTCCTGGGACAGGTGAAACCCTGGAGCAAGTAACTCCCTGAGTAGGGCCATTCATCCCTGGGAATTCTCCTTTACTTAAGGAGAGCTGTTCCAACCTGTGTGCGGCTCCCTGCAGACGTGCTGGGGGGACACCAGGGAAGGGAAAATTATTTAAAACATCAAGGCAAGTTCGTAGAATGTATCCACTGCTGTCGATGAAGGAGACTGCAACAGACACGAGTTGTTTTAAAAAGAACCAGGTGAAATCAGGACCCTAACCTTGAAGTCCTGAATGTTCATTCATCTCTAAGAACATCCGGTACCCTACCCAACCCTTTATTTTTCTTTGTAAAGTTTATATTTTCTTTGTGAAGACGCTCCGGGATTTCTCTGTAAGGATACCAGTGGCCCAGGGTCTTCTCATTGGAGAACACAAATTTCCTAAGCAGAAGTCGACTTCTGCTTAGGAAGGCAAAGGTTACACTCAATATGCTTTTCCCTCTGCTTGCCAAAGGCCAGTGACTCCAAAACTCCTCGCCAAATGTCTCCAAGTTGCGATCTGAAATTACCTTTAACTGCCTGCATCATTTGGTAGGACTACATACATACCCAGGGAGTAATGTATGTAGTGAAAGCCTTGCAAGAAATAACAATGGTTACTGATACAAAGGCGGATGGCAGAATAAATTGGGTCATTGACCTTGAACCTCTAAAGGCCTGAGGTTAGATCTGGATTAAATCACGAGTGAAATGATCACAGAGGTTTTGCTTCAGAAATTAGCACTCAGGTTGATTCACTTTGACAGGAGAAGGCGAGGATGCCAGAGACTAAATTAAATAGAATTAGATTGTTATGCCTAAGTGGGGCATCTGTTGAGGCTTAAGCTTTTTTCTCATCCATCTTAACCTAATGAATACCCAAGTTGGATTTCTTTTTTTTTTTTTTAATAATACCTGATTTAAAAATAGTTCGGAGATGGCATGTAGGATAGCAAGATAGCACAAGAGGCTAAAAATGCACAGTGGCTGCATTAATTTGACAAAAATAGTTTTTTAATTAATTACAGTTGAGTTCCAGTCCTTGAAACCTAGTAGATACATCTGCGTTTCACTAAAGTATCCTTTTAAGTTTATATTCCATCTCCCTCTTTATTAAACCTCTCCCTGGTATTGGGGAAAATAAATACATTGGTCTGGCCGCATTGTGATTGTAGGGGACATAGTATCTCAAAAGAAAGATCAATTTTTTTTTTTAAGTAAACTGATCTAATAATAGGTACCATCCACTTAATGAGTGATTTTTAAAGTTCCAGAAACTGCGAAATATTTTATATTTATTATTTCAAGTGCTTTCCAATGTTTAACGTAAGATAATTTCAAGCAGCACAAAGACAGAGCAATGATTATCTTAAAACCAGTAGCTATAGGGGCGCCTGGGTGGCTCAGTCAGTTAAGCATCTGACTTCGGCTGAGGTCATGATCTCACAGTTCGTGGGTTCGAGCCCCGCATCGGGCTCTGTGCTGACTGCTTGGAGCCTGGAGCCTGCTTTAGATTCTGTGTCTCCCTCTCTCTCTGGCCCTTCCCTTCTCAAGCTCTGTCTCTCTCCTTTTCTCTTTCCCAAAAATAAAATACACATTAAAAAAAATTCAAAAAAAATAAAAATAAAAAAGTAGCTATAAAGTCACCTCCTTTTTCATTATCTCCCCTCAAAAATTTATATTATATATATTCTTTGAATAAGTGCCATATTTATTTGATTCAGAATTCAGAAGGTTATAATGTGAAACATCTCCATTTCACCCCGTATGCTAGGCATTCATTTCCCTTCCTGTGAATTTTCTGTGTATATTTCATTGTGTAGATTACATATACATATGTGTGTATTACATATATATATATGTATACATATATATGCAAACATACTATACACATTGTTTACTTTTATCAATATGTATTTTAAGTGATGCTTTTATTTAGCCACATAATATCCCACCCTGTTTTCTTTCATTCTTAATGACATAAAGGAGGAAACTTTCGTGTGATGCCACTGTGTCTGAAATGGCTTTTTAAAACGTTCGAATCACCCTTTTCACAAAAAAGATAGTAGACCTCAGCTACCTACTCTTAGGAAAATAAAAGCGGAGCCCTGCTTTTATAAATAGGGGTATAAATAGGGGCCAAGAAATTTAAACATGCAAACTGTGGGGATATGTTAGGGTGTGGATATTGAAGAGACCTGGGCCCAGTTTGCCAAGTGATCCAGAAAGACATTTCCAGGGTCTCACTGCAGAATTCAAATCTATCCAGATCCTCCGTGCTATTCAGTGCCTCCCTGCAACAGTTGTCTACTCCGGCTTCAGTATCAGTAAGGATGGCTCTCTATCCTGGAGCTGGCTGGAGTGTCGAGGAAAGTGGCCATGATTCCAGAACTCTCTCACTTACTTGGTGTCCATTTTGTCCACTCGATCCAAAGAGATCAGGTCAGAAGCCTAATTGTGGACCCACTGTATGCGTTTTACGTTCCCCAAACCAGATCGTCTGCTGTTTCCCAGCCCAAGCTTGCCTCTGGCTCCATATTTCACTCTGCTCATTTCCTTTTTTTTTTTTTTTTTTTTTCAACGTTTATTTATTTTTGGGACAGAGAGAGACAGAGCATGAACAGGGGAGGGGCAGAGAGAGAGAGGGAGACACAGAATCGGAAACAGGCTCCAGGCTCTGAGCCATCAGCCCAGAGCCCGACGCGGGGCTCGAACTCCCGGGCCGCGAGATCGTGACCTGGCTGAAGTCGGACGCTTCACCGACTGCGCCACCCAGGCGCCCCTCACTCTGCTCATTTTCAAGATGAGAAGTCTTTAACCTTTATAGGTCTTAACATGTGCATCAGCCCTGCACAAAAGCGTATTTTCCATAGAAATTAATTGAGCACGCTCTGTTGATTGAATGTCCCAGGCATAACTATCTGCTTACTACTCTTTTTAGTTCTGTCTGTGGAACTGGTTGAATGAGGACTCTAAGAACTAGGATTCCCAGTCCAGGGCCATTCTGTCTCCATTCCCCTATCCTTCTCATTGTTGGGTTAAGGAAAATCTCCCGTAGTGGCTCCCATAGTAGGTGCTCAACTAACTATTTTCATATAGTTCAACTTCCATTTTCACTTTCTTCGCCATCTCCTCTTTATGGTAAGGTATTTCTCTTCTTCTTTATTGTGCTTTCATTATAAGGATGAATGATTTGTCCCCCCAAAGCCCCAGGGGGGTGGTAAAATCCCCCAGGAAATGATTATTCAGCATGTAGTAAACTCAGACATAGACCTAGCTAGCAACAGGATGATGACCCAAAAACCTAAGATGCGGGGAGCTTTGTACTTTCAATAGTATCTGTGGACCTCATTTATTATCTCACGACGGCTCAAGGGATCCCCAAACCTGGCACAACAGTTTGGTTTGTAATACACAGTAACACTGAAATGCCTAAGTACTAGCCAGGGAACATCTGCTTGCTGAGTCTGTCTTCTATAAATTGGAATTTTAAAACTGTGATGGGCACATTGATCACAAATAGAGCTCTAGGAAAAATCACGCGACAGGAAGCTGATTCCTTGAGGTTACATTGGTGGACTAGGATTTCACCTGTATCCAAACCACACAAAAGTAATACTCTCCCAATTTTTTACTTTGAAAAACATTCAAGCCTAGGGAAATGGTGAAAATACAATGAATACCCACATACCCCTGTAGCTGTATTCACCAATTATTCACGTTCGGCTGAATCATTTGAAAGTAGGCTACTGAAAGCGAGATCCTCTGTGAGTAAACATTGCATTGCGTTATCTCCAAGCACGAGGGCATTCTGCATCATCACGGAAGTGGTTAACCCACCAAAGAAAGTTAAAATTGGTTAGAACTGCATTTGCAATGCATTTTTAACCCCTATTCCTAAGTGTGCTTGACCTGGGGTGTTTTACTCTTGGAGGACTCTGCTCTATAAACTCTGATGATAGGTGCTCAGAATCCCACTCGTTAATGGAAGCAGAAGGGCATGGAGTTCAGAGGAAAGGACAGTCTTTCAGGGTACACAGCTTGGATTTGAATCTAAGCTCTGCCGTTTACTGTCCATGAACTTGACCCCCACTTAACCACAACTAATCCCCTTTTCCATGCTATAAAAGTGGGTAAGAATACCTAAGTCATTGGGCTGTGATGAGGTTAAATGAGATAAGGTATCAAAAGGCTGAACCATAATTGAACCCCAGTAAATATGGCCTTTCCTTCTATACGGTTCATAGAAAAAAAAAAGAATCACCTTGGAATTTTCATAGGAAGAGGTATCTCAAAAAAGAAAGAAAGAAAGAAAGAAAGAAAGAAAGAAAGAAAGAAAGAAAGAAAAAAGAGGACAGAAATATAAATCAATCAATCAATCAATCAATCAATAAAGCCAAACTATTTCTTAGGTTCCAAATGGACCACAGCAAAGAATCAAGGACCAACTGTCCCCTGGGCTTTGCTCAGCTTGTCTGAATTGGGGGTGACGGCAACCATGCCTGATCTCCGTTGGAGAATGAAAGGGTCAGGACTTTAGCAGTAAATATGTGGGTTATTGTTTATTTCACTTAAGCAGTTTGCCTAAACTTAATAAAACCCTAATAATGCAAATAGTCGTGGAAAACCTGAATTTTGCCTACTTCCCTTTCAATCTGAGTCTCACAGGCCAGCAGAATTGGGTCCAGACTAGGTGGTGGACGCAGTTGTGTGTCTGAAAATCTCAGCTTGGTAAGGAGTGTTCGGTTCTGAGTCTGAGGAGGAGACAAAAAGGGAAGAGGGTCCGCAAAGAGATGCACAGTTTCCTGCCAGTGTGCGGGGCCAGACCCAAGCTGAGCACCTTGTACCCATTTTAAATTAATCCTCACTGGGCATCAGGAGTACACATTCGTCATACCGTTTAGCAGATAAGCAGAATGAAGGTCAGAAAACAGTATGTTTTTTCTTCTAATCTTTTGTAAAGTTTATTTTTGAGAGAAAGAGAGAGACAGAGAGTGAGTGGGGGAGTGACAGAGAGAGAGGGAGACACAGAATCTAAAGCAGGCTCCAGGCTCTGAGCTGTCAGCACAGAGCCAGACTTACAGATTGAACTCACCAGCCATGAGATCATGACCTGAGCCAAAGTCAGAGGCTTAACCGATTGGGCCACCCAGGCGCCCCTAGAAATGAGTATTTTTTTTTAAACTGGCTTAACAAAACAATGTTTAGAACTCATCTTTGAGCCTTTGGAAGAGACTGTGTTATTGATTTTCATTCTACTTAAATAACTCATTAGAGAAGTTGTATGATATGCTTTTTCTTGCGTAAGAAGAAACGAGCTAGTGGAATTTCCTTGTATTGCTTCAGTGAAACCCGCAATTAAGAATTTTAAAAGTTCCAACTCTGTATTTACCTGTGACAGGTTGTCTGACCTTGGGAATTCTCCTATTCTGATATAACTGTGCCCCTGTGCCTTTAAATTATACACACACACACACACACACACACACACACACATATATGGAACGGATGGGATAGTATACTTTTAAATAGATAATAGATGATACAGGATTTGTTTTCCTTCAGAACCACCAGAAAATTAAATATTTTTCAAAGTCAAAAAAGTACGACTACGAATTTCAATTATTTTCCATCTCCGTGCTGCCTCCAAACTTCCTGATTCCAGCTGGGATTGTGATCAAAAATGCAAAAACATATGTAGGAAAGTTATTCTTGTGGAACATCTGACCGGAAGCAGGAAATGCAAGCTATCTCATGGGACTGCCTATTATCAAAATATACACCCGTCCAGCACTGCAAAGACAAGACAATTCGTCTGTCACCCAGATAAAGAGAGCCATAAAGGATCCGGTAAGGACGCATCGCTGTGAAATGCTAGCGGACAGAAATGCCCCTTATCCGCTCCAGCTCCGGCCGGCTGGTGGATCACTGTGTGACCTTGCAAAGTCTCACTTAACCTCCGCCAGCCTCATTTAAACACATCTACAAGACAAATCTTAATAACGATAACTTGAAAGCACATCTCCTTTAAAATTTCTCTATGGAAAACTACAATTATTATGCAGTGATAAACAGAAGAGTGTGTATTCAGAGCAGTAAGGGCTAAAGATTACTATATTAATTTGCTCCACCCCTCTGCGTAAAAGAAAGCCAATGTGGCTCTTTTATTTTAAAATGAAATATGTTGTTTTTCCCGTATGTTTTACAAATGTATTTATTTGAGCATTTCCAATAAACTTTGGTTTTGTGAAAACATGTATTTTAGTTACTGGGTGGATATTCTTTCTCTCTTTCTTTCTTTCTTCTTCTTCTTCTTCTTCTTCTTCTTCTTCTTTTAATTAGAATAAAGAGAAGTGCAACACTCTTCAAGAATTCTAGCCAGGTATTCTAAACCCATCCATCATAAAATCATTGGTACACAGCAGGCAACTGGAGAAAAGGATACCTTTTAACCTCAACTGGCATAAATGTGTATATTTATTTTTAAGAAGTGGAATATAAACAGACATGCTGAGAGCCAAGTGTTTTATGAATAAAAAAAGATTCCATGCACACACACACACACACACACACACACACACACATAAAACTTTCCCCAATGGGCCACCGAGGATTTATGTGGATGTGAACTCTATTTACTGTTAGTATTAAGGAAATAGTGGCTTTTTAACAAGTTACTCATGCCTGGAAAAAATCCCAGCTTTGCAACTTATCCAAGATCCTTTGCCAACTGTCCGTGGGAATCACAGGGATGGGAAAAGTTCAAATTTGTTTTAAAAGGACTTGCTTAATGGAAAATTAAAAAAAAAAAAAGGTAGAAGAAAACAAGCAACCCACTGTGCTAATCTTTCGGTTAAATAAGAGAAATCAAGTATGACTTCGTTGCTTTGTTTTTCTTTAGTATTATTTTAAGAAAAGGGGAAAAATTAAAATTTTCCATTTTTATGTTACCCATAAAGTCACATTTAGGCCTTTTATTGCTTTAGCCAAGGGCTTCCTGACTTTTGCTGGCTTTGGTGAGCCTAAAATTGTATCAAAGGGGGCAGGACGGCATTGGTCAGTGTCATTAAATGAGAAACTTGACTCCTTATTGTCTGTCATCTTCTTAAAGCTCTTATATTTTCTATTCCAAACAGCAAAGCCTGGTTACGTTGTTGCTGTTGATGTCAAAACTGCAAAGGGGCTAAAAAAGCCAAACTGAAGCGCCATGGAATGCCCAGTTAACAAATGGCAGGGGCGCCTGGGTGGCTCGGTTGGTTAAGCGTCTGGCTCTTGACTGCAGCTCAGGTTATGATCTCATGGTTGGTGAGTTCGAGCCCAGTGTGGGGCTCTGTGCCGACAGTGTGGAGCCTGCTTGGGATTCTCTCCCCCTCTCTCTGCCCCTTCCCTGCCTACTCTGTCTCTCTCTCTCTCTCAAATATAAATAAACATTAAAAAATTAAAAAAAAAACAACTTCCCCGTATCACACAGATTCTAAGGGGCAAAGCTGGGTTGGGCAGTCAGGTGAGAGGGCTGGGTTCTTTCTTCTCACCTCTTCAGTTATGCTGCTTCTGAGAAAGTACGCTTCATGAATTCTTTTACCAAGAGATTTTACTAGAATATATGACAAATTAGTGTGGTTCTCTTGTGATAGGACAGAACCTGCTTCCATACAGCAGGGAATGAGAAAATGAAAGCTTTGCTTTTCCATTTGTGATAAAACAGATGTGAAAGTTATCTTGTAGTCGCCCACCCAAGACATGTGCAGATTCTCGTTTTATTCTTCAAAAGGACCCTGGGCAGAAGCATCAGAGGCAACCAGGCTCACATGTAGAGACTGTTCTTATCTAACAAACAAACAAAAGACCACCCCTTATTCTCACTCAAAATAAATCTAGATAGTTTACTGTCTAGAAAGGTAAGGTGGCAAAAGGAAAATTCTAAGTGTTTTCTAATGCAACCAAATTATTAATACTTCTTAAGGAAATTTGTTCTTCTGGGTAGACATTTGATTAAAAAGAGTGTTTTACTGTCTTAATATTTATATCTTTAGATAGGACTAGTTGAGCACGTTCTGGAAATTCTGCCCATCATTTATTTTTAATATTCACACTCTTACAGAAAAATAGTACCTCGGGTTTCTCCCCACCCCCAATGGCATTTATATTCCTTGATTTTTTTCTGAATTTAATATCGAGGTGATTGCTTTTACGTGGCACGATTGGGAAACACTGCCGGTCCAGATCTAAATATTTTTGCATACAACAACAACAACAAAATTGTGCTCTGCTAAGCTCTGTTGATTTATAGAGCTTCAAAAAATGGATTTCAGATGCGATTTTGCCAAGTTGTAAACCAAGAAGTCTTAATTTAAATTTTTCCTGACAGGAACGCTAATTCTTCATCTGAGATAAAGTATTTTAGTATTTTCACACTCATAAAATAAGGTTTATAAATTGCATTCAAGCTGGTATTATTCGTACTATGGCTTTTTTAATACCTTGATATGCCACATAAACATACAATATTTTCACTGGGTAGAGTCCCATCGGAATGACTAGGACAAAGTTTATGCCACTGATGCTAGTTATAATTTTTATAGTGAAAATACTAGTCAGCATTATTTTATATTCGAGTTGAGGATGCAACTTTAAGGCATAAAAGAAAGTTGAACTTCCTAATTGCTATCAAGCAACTTTTCTAAGGACTGTCCAATCCACGGAAGTAACGAGCATGTAACTTACCTTTTTTAAATGTGAAATTAACAATAATGTCTCCTACAGTCAAGAAGGATTTCATGTATGACACTTGATCGCTTTGCTGGCTGCTGTTTAATTACACATGATAAAGGCAGCATTTCGAATCAAATGAGAAAGATGGAATTATTCACGAACGCCTTTTAAACGGGATGTCTATCACTGGGCAAAAAATAAAGTTAGCTTTCTCCTTCACATCATTTACCAAGATACATCCCAGATATGTAACACTTAAATGAAGAGAAGACACGGGGCGCCTGGGTGGCTCAGCCGGTTGAGCGTCCGACTTCGGCTCAGGTCAGGTCACGATCTCGCGGTCCGTGAGTTCGAGTCCCGCATCAGGCTCTGGGCTGATGGCTCAGAGCCTGGAGCCTGCTTCCGATTCTGTGTCTCCCCCTCTCTCTGCCCCTCCCCTGTTCATGCTCTGTCTCTCTCTGTCTCAAAAATAAATAAAACGTTAAATTTTTTTTTTTTTAAAATGAAGAGAAGACAAAACAAAGAAGAAAATCAATGAATAATTATTTTCATTCCATTAATACATAAACCCTCAATAAAACGGTTTGGTTACAATTACCGCCAGGGTAAATCCTCTCTAAGCAGGACACCAAAAGAACAATGATTGATCGGGATCATACTATCTTTTATAAATAGAATGTTCTTACAATCCAATAAGAAAATGATCAGCACCTTGATAGGAAATTGAGTACAGATACAATTTTATGAGTAGGGATACAATTTTACAGGTCGAAAAATGTGAATCCAGATAAACAGTTACAGTGTTCGCTTTTCGAGACTGGTATTAATTGGTACAGTGAGTGATACATTTTGTGCGGTGGCACAAAGTGATACCGGGCATCTGGAGGAAACTACCCTTGAATCTAGAAATTTCACTTTTTAGGAATTCATCCTATGGGGAAAACATTAGGGGTATCCGCTGAAATGTAGGCTCAAGAATAACCATGGCAATAGGGTATCTGATAGCAAACGTCTGAAAACAGCCAGCTTTATAGAAATATTAGATGCTTCGAAGAAAAAAACAGGCTCACATAGTAAAATATCCACACATAAAAATATATATATATTTTTTTGATGGCACGAGGAGTAATCTGTTATCACACTGAGCAAAAGCCCTCACTGAAAAGCAATAGGAAGAGTGCGGTTTCACATTTGTGTGTGTATGTGTGTGTGCATAAAGAGATACACGCTGATATTTTTTATATTTTCAGTCCCAGTCTTACAACAAGTTTAGACCACGCAAGAAACAACTTGAGACACATGCAAATGAATGGTAAGAGCCTACTCTTTTTTTCCTGAGCTCTGGGAAATGAGCAGCAACGATACTTTTAAACGATGGAAGTGACATGTTTATGAAAACCCAGGGCAATCATTAAATTATCAACTACTTCTTTTTGGGGTTTTTCTTCGGAAGGTCACAATATTATTTTAACCAAGGTTAGCTCTCTTTCCCCCTCGCTTTATATTGTTGGTGTGGAAAGTAATTTAAACTTTATGGTCCATTTGAAGCAAGATTATTTACATCTGTGTGGCCAAGTCTGTGTGTGCGTGTGATTTATGCCCCCCTGCCTTCACTTCTCAAATTCCTCCTCCTTGCTCGAATTTATTTCCTTTGTAAACTTGCTACTTTTCACTTCAGTTAGTTGGATGTTTGCACACGTCTTTTAAACGCTTTTTAGCTAATAGAAGTGTGCGTGTGCTTTTTCCTTAGCATTTTAGGTGTTTGGAACTTGTTGCTGGGTGGTGGGGAGAGAGCAACTCCACAGTGGGTATGATGGCATGGGATAAGGTTCTAATTAGTTTACTGCGACATTAGCTTAGAAAATCATACCCAAACTATCACCGTGGAAGGCACACGGGCAAAATATTCCTTGGAGAAGTACATTTCTGATTAAGAAGGCAGCAGAATATGTATAACTCAAATTAGAGCTTCCTATCTTTAGTACAAATTAGGAGCCCTTCCTGTTGGGATGCCTGGGTGGCTCAGTCAGTCAAGTGTCTGGACTTCAGCTCGGATGGTGAACGTGCAGCTCGTGGGTTCGAGCCCCGCGTCGGGCTCTGGGCTGACAGCTCAGAGCCCGGAGCCCGCTTCGGAATCTGTGTCTCCACTGCTTCCCCGCTCACGTGCACTCACTCCCAAAAGTAAAGATTAATAAAAATCTTAGAATAAAAAACAACAACAACAAAAACCACTTCCTGTTAATTTTACCTCCAGAACCTTGAGTTCTAGAATTCGGCTTATTGTATTATGTAACAAGGGGAAATTTTCCCCAAGGAGTTAAAATTTAATGCTTAAATTGAGTCATATTTCCAAACCTAACACCATTTCAAGACCCCTCATACTATGTTTGAGAAGAGGATGTCTGTGTTGTACTCTGCCTGAATGTCTCCTGACAAAACTGTGTGTCATTTCCTGTAAGTTGATGTGTGTAACCGTGAAAGATTTTTTTTTTAAATATTTTTCATCTTTAGTGTCTGTAATAATGCAGTATGATGGTGGGAGGAAGAATTTTAAACGAGAACTTGAGATCGTCAGGGATTCACGGTATGATCTAAAAACCTTTCCACCCTTCCGTGCTCCCTAATCATGAGGTTTTTTTTTTTTTTTTATTTAATTTTCTTTTAACGTTTATTTATTTTTGAGACACAGAGAGACAGAGCATGAACGGGGGAGGGTCAGAGAGAGGGAGACACAGAATCTGAAACAGGCTCCAGGCTCTGAGCTGTCAGCACAGAGCCGGACGCGGTGTTCGAACTCACAGACCGCGAGGTCATGACCTGAGCCGAAGTTGGCCGCTTAACCGACTGAGCCACCCAGGCGCCCCACCTAATCATGAGTTTTTATGTCTCTCCACAAGGGCCTGGATACAGGAGGTGTGAACATTGATCACAGTATGTCTTTCTTTGTTCAATTTTTATATTCTTAATTTTTCTAAAATTTTAGAATTTCCTAATACTCTGCTTCTCCATGCTCTTCTAGGATCATGCCTAAGATTTCTATTTGACCCAGTAATACCATTTCCATTGCCAATGCTCTCTACCTTTTCTTGTCCATTACGATAAACAAAGAAGGGGCGCCTGGGTGGCTCTGTTGCTTGGGCGTCCAACTTCGGCTCACGGTTTGTGACTTTGAGTCCCGCGTCGGGCTCTGTGCTAACAGCTCAGAGCCTGGCGTATACTTCGGATTCTGTGTCTCCCTCTCTCTCTATGCCCCTCCCCTGCTCGCTCTCTCTTTCCTTCTCCCTCTCAAAAATAACCATTAAAATAACATTAAAGAAATAAAATAAAAGGTTAACGCGTCAAAAGGGAAACTGAGGTAAATCCTAATCCTCAAAGAAATTTTGGGAAAACAACCAATAAATAAATAAACAAACAAACAAATAAAAGTCTTATCCCTCTCCTCCCACCAGAAATCTTTTATTTCTATGTATTTTTAAAGTTTATTTATTTTGAGAGAGAGAGAGAGAGAGAGAGAGAGAGAGCAAGTGGGGGAGGGGCAGAGAAGGGGAGGGAAAGAACCCCAAGCAGGCCCTGCACTTCACGGTCAGCACGGAGCCTGACGCGGGGCTGGATCTCACAAATCAAGAGATCATAACCCGAGCCAAAGTCTGAGGCTTAGCCGATTGAGCCACCCAGGTACCCCCTCCCACCAGAAGTCTGAAAGACAATAGAGTTAATCAAAGTTGTGTTGATCCCCATCTGAGGTCGTCTTGCTTTCCATTTGGAAGGAGAAGATGAAGTGAAGTGGCTTGTGCAGGAAAATGACCCAAAGGGGGGTGCCCGGTGGGGGTCCCAGTGAAACAGTTCCCCCTGCAGAAGTGGTAAATGATGTTTGGTTTTAAATAAAATCCATCCTGGAAGAAATCTCTCTTTCATTCTTGTAAGTGGTACCTGGTCCAGGAAATAGAACACCTTAATCTAAACAAGTTTATCGAGGTGTTATTGGCCTTTGTTTTTTCATAAATGTATACGAAATTGCGGCTTTATGCGGTTTATTGTTAGTGACAACAGAATCAGGCTAAATTTCTACAGATAAGGCGAAGGACAAAATGCAACTCAATCCGTAAAACAGTGAATATTCATCGTTTTGTCATAGAGAAGCCATTTCTTCTAAGTTCTTCTAGTGCGTGTGAATATTTTCTATATAAACATTCATGGGTTAGTTGAAATCTTGGACTCTGCACTAGAATTTTTCTCTAAGCCTGGGGCACCTGGGTGGCTCAGTCGGGGAGCGTCCAACTCTTGGTTTCGGCTCAGGTCGTGATCACACAATTAGTGGGATCGAGCCCTGCGTCGGGCTCTGCACTGACAGTGTGGAGCCTACTTGGGATTCTCTCTCTCTCTCTCTCTCTCTCTCTCTCTCTCTGCCTTCTCCTTTCTCTCTCTCTCTCAAAAATAAATAAATTAACATTAAACAAAAGAATTTTTTTCTAAGACCGATTCGATTCCTCCACTGCATCGGTCACTTATTTTTCAAAAAGCGGAGCAATTGTTCTCGCTTACTCCCTGTTACCTACAACTGTGCAGTAACGTTTCCGTAGGAAACAATTCATAAATAAAACCACATAGCATTCTGTTGTCTGGAATAAGACCTAACAGCCATTTCATTATTTGGAGAGAAATGGGCTCCAAAATAAATTCAGGGGGGTGGGCTGGGGGCGAGAGGGAGAAGCTATCCCTCTGCAAATGCATTTGTAAGGCATTACGATTAAAATTGATATAATGCCTCTATATATCCACTTGGCACCTGTTGAATTGTTGTACTTACCCATTAGCACTCCATTTAATACCAGCAGGCAGTTAATAAATTCTTCCTTCCTGTGCAGGAAATTGACTAAAAGACACAAAATTAGCTTTTAAATTTTAAAGAATGGAGATCTGGGCCGCTGACTTCTTCCTTCATCCCGTTACCTTGAGAAGGAGCTCTGGGCCTTGTTCTTGACACAGCTAGCCCCTGTTAGATCCTCAGACCTCAGACTTTTTCTCCTGAAAGAGGCAATATCTGTCTTTTCTCAGATGCTCGCTGCAGCCGTTCTCAGGAAAGATCCCAGGCTGGATGATTGTCTAGGCCTCAGGCCCCAGAGGCCGGAGAGGTCAGGCTTTTGTACTGGGATGTTGCCCGAACTTCTTTACGTTCTTTGTCTGATAAAAGATAGTTTTGGCATTTTTCATCATCCACCCTCCACCCCCAACTGTATGCACAAAGGCTTTATGGCTTCCATGGAGATTTTATATGGCTATTTTGAATTTAAGAAACAAAAAGACAAATTGTCTAAGAAGCATAATGCGAGGGGTGTTTGATTCTGTGCAACAAAATCCCAATGTGAGAAAACTACATATATTGAAGGACAAAAATAGAACCTCTGCATTGATAAAACTCAAAAGAGAATAACTTCTGAAACTTTGTAATAAGATTCACTTTATGCATGTTAACTAGGCTATTGTGGTCTGCAACTATGTCAATTATATCTCAATCAAAAAAAGAAATCTATTGAATTTTAATGTGATGCTTCAAATGTTGGGCGCAGAAAAAAACCTGAAACAAAATACATCAGACATTTTCCTTCAATAAAATAAAAAATTATACCCGCACAAGTCTCTTGAATCGATGTTATGGACACTGAAGAAAAATGGCCAGTATCTTAAAGGAGAATGTTGGGATTGTAGTGGGTTTTCCTCGCTCATCTGTTTGTTGCTGTATGACAGTTTAAGCATACGTTTATTTATGATGCTTGTTTAGTCCACAAGAAGAGAGAAATATTTATTATTCTTACAGTATCCAAAGGAAGATCTGAATTCTTTGTCTTCCCCCCTACGTCTTTCCCCAAAACTTTGGTAAAGGATGGATCGGAGCAGAAAAATCCAACATAACAAACCACTGTTTTTGTTTTTGTTTTTGTTTTTGTTTTCCTCCAGCATCAGGGGGTCTCATATTCTTCTCTGTTTCCTTCAGTGGTACTGGAAATCTACAAATACACCCACATCTACTTTAGAACAAGAGGATGTATACCTCCTGAACAAGAATGTCCCATTATCATGGGAGACACCCATAAATTGTCGAAATGCCGCACACAAAAAAAGGGAAGCATTTGCTTGAAGCTCTCCTCGAGGCAGCCTTTGTCCCTTTGTTGAATATGTGTGAATTCAGCTTCTGAAAATTAAAAAAAAATACACACACACACACAGATCTAAGATGGAGGTTTAAAAGAATAATAATAAATTAAATTCAAAATACGAATTTTCATTTTAGCTCCAGTCGTGTCTACTATGCCATTTTACAAGACATCTAGTGGAAAAACAATTGTTCCAAGAATGATTGGTACCACCACCACCCTTAGGATATTCCCTTTGGCATCACAGTCATGCGTGCACAAGAAAATTCAATTTCTCCTTAGTCCTGAAAACCAGATTTTTCAAACATTTCAGAATAATCCACTATCATCACTTGTCCCCAAATCCTTGACCTCATTGCATTAAATGGTTCCAGCATGGAGTTGTTTTGTTTTGTTTTGTTTTGCATTTTATTCCTTTCAATTCCATTTGTCCAAATTGACTTTTTAATAAGGTAATGGGAAGTGCTACTTTCCAAAGCCAGAACCCTTTACCAAGCTTTTAATAAGCACTGAATTCTCAGAATGTTTCTGAAGTTTTGGAGAAACTTCTCCTGGCCCATGTTTCCTACCTAATTATTACCTAGGCAGGAGAGATATTGGTAGAGGAAAACCAGATCATTAAGAACAATTCTCTGAAGTATGGTGGAGGACTTCCTTAGTGGCATGAATACTTTGTATTTGCCAACAGCCCTGAGCCCTCTGTAGGCTTTGTATGGGATGCTTTAAAGTAAATTGAGTGTCCAGGAGCAATCCAGTGCCTTTAACTGGTACCAGCTACAGCCAGGGAGTTATTATATATATATTAGATAATAGATATATATCAATTATATTAGATATAATATATTATATATATCTAACATATTATATATTAGACATAATATATTATATATTATTATATTATATATCATATATATTACATACTTTATGTATATATTATATAATATAATAATATATTATACTATACATTATATATTATACATTATACATTATATATTATATATATTATGTATGTATTATATATAATATATATTATATATAATATATTATACATAATATATGTATGTAATGTATAACATACATGTATATATATGTTATACACACATATACATGTGTATATATGTGTATATATGTTATACACATACATAAATATATGTATATAATATATTAATATATATTATGTACATAATATATAATATATATGTACATATAATTATATGTACAAAATATATAATATGTATATTATATACATAATATATAATATATATTATATATTATATACATAATACATATGTATATGTATTATGTATACATTATATATGTATACATTATATGTATTATTATGTATTATGTATTATGTATTATTATATATATTATGTATACATTATATATGTATACATTATATGTATATAATGTATATGTATTAATACATTATGTATTACGTATATAATATATAATATATATTATATATTATATACATATAATATATACATAATATAATATATATTACATATTATATACATAATACGTAATATATATTATATACATATAATATATACATAATACATAATATATATTATATACATATAATATATACATAATACATAATATATATTATATTATGTACATGTATATATATACATATACATATATATAATACATATATACATATACATGTATACATATACATATTATATAATATATAATATAATATAATATAATATTATATATATTATATATTATGTATACAATACATACATAATTATATATAATATATATTATATGTTATATATATTATATATACTATATGTTTTTTATATATGTGTGTATATATATTATATATATATATTATATATATGTGTGTATATATATTATATGTTATATATTATGTACATAATATATAACATATATAATATATAATATATATATTATATACAGTGTCTTCTATACAGTGTCTTCTAAAGGAAATTCTGGTCTCAGTAATGGTGCATTTTGGGCAAGAACTGAGATGTTTTTGCAGACCTGCTCTCACTGTTTATATGTATACATCATCTGGATTTCCCTTGTGCCGTGACACTTCTGCCCCAGCCGAAGAAATCTCCACCATTCTTCCATCCAACGAATATTTGGAGTTCCTACTTTATTCCAGGTACTGTGTTAATGAGACTACAGTGCTTAACAAAATCGATATAGTTTCCCACCAATAAATAATTAAAGAACATCAACCATATGCCTCGCACTCTGATAAGGGGATAGACTATAGATTCCTCTACCTTTGTGGATGTTAGCCTGGTTGAGAAAAAAAAAATGTGCACACTCAACCCTATTATAAAACAATACAGTACGGTATTCTTTCCACCATCCTACACAATTCTTCTCCCTTTCTTTAAGTTCCAAAAAACTCTACTCAGTGTCTATGAAATTAAACATTTATGGGACGATCCAGGGAATGAAAATCTCCCGGACCCAGAAGGCGTTTCAGAACCTTCTCTTTTCCATGAACATTGTGTTCCCCCGTACCGCTGAAAGCAGGAAGCCTGCTCTTCCTCTGGCTAGTTTGAACCCCCTAAACGTTAAGCCTGAACTGTAAATCGACATCTCCATAACCAATGATTGTGTTGTCATGTCCTTTTAAACGTGCTTCTAAAAAGTGTAGTTTCTGTGGGTTGAACACGTTTCGGAGAAGTCAGGGGAGCTCAGATTAGCTTGGTTTCTAGCCCAAACGGGAGGGATTCTGTTCTGTCTGGGGAGTATTGGCTTGCCATTGAAACAGGGGTGAGATTTGTGTCTTTCTGAAACGTTTTCTTTTGTCCATAGATTTAACAGGTGTACTCTTCCAGAGCTTATCTTTGACCTCTTTGCACCGTCTCCTCAGAAACATCCCTTATTTTTCACCTGTGGATCTCAAATGAAGAAGTTTAATCTTCCACTCAATTCTGTCTCATCTGGAAGTTGCTTCTTTCTGTCCAAATTGATCGGACAAGATTACTCTACCTGGTCGTCATTCTCCCAGACACGGGGGACAGGAGTGGGGGAACGTTGTTGTGGCTGCCGTGTACTTAGACAGGGATCTCTTGCTCTCTTGTTCTTAACCACTGACGTGCTGCCCACAGTCCACTCTGAGACTGGAGATAAATTTCAGTCCAGAAAACATTGGTTTCATCACTGCCATGTTGTTGAAATCATAAAACTACATAACCAGAGTGCAGAAAGCCAAATTTTATAAACACCCTAACGTATGGCACATGACTAAGTGAGAGGTCTTGACAAGTTTACCAAACAAAGTGAAAATCTTCATTTGTCTTAGGGGAAAGGAAGCCCTCACATGTGTTCGGACACCTTCACAGTCAACATGTGGCGATTATCGCACGAAAAATAAGATCACTATAGCTGCTGCTGCAAATTACAGCCTCATCGAGCGGTATCTTATCCCCCCGCCCCCCAAACTCTTCACCTCATCCCCAGTAAGGAGACACACAGGCTCACGGCCTTGGAAGAGATTTCTCCAAAACCGCTTTAGAATAGACTTGCTCCCAGCAAGCTGCCCTACACCATTATACAGGCTTTGCTTTTTGTTTAAGGATATCTTGAGTTTTTCTTACACACCATTAGCGTATGTTTACTTAAGCACTAAAATTAAATACACATAATGAAGCCATCTGTGGCAAACAGAATTAATAAGTGGAATACCATATTGCTGTGAAGATGTATAGTCAACAAACATGTAACGCACACCATTCTCTGCGGAACTTGGCAATGCTCACGCGTTGCCAAGAATATTTGAATAGGTCCCAAGTTATTTCGGTGTCTGGGGATTGCATACTGAGGCTGGAAACCTCACCAGTAAGTCCATCCCATAAAATGTTTCCAATTCCTTGTACGAGACTTCTCATCTTGAGGCTGTAATGCAATAGGCACATGTTATGAAGTTTGAGAAACTGATCGCATGAGGATTACCGCACGCCAATTGTCACTGAACTCTGAAGATGGTTCTTCCTAGATTTCCATTCTGTTTTCCCTCCACATTAACCAGACCTGATTGAGGCTTGATTAATTTTCAAGAAATATCTGAGGGACGTTCCCCCATGATGTCAGACTGCCCCACTACATCGATCAGAATTTCTCGGAAAAGCAAAGAAATAAAGTATGCAGCAATCATCCACACGCTGCACCTGGCTTCTATATAAATATACGAAGGATTGATTATTTATGCCATTTCTGTCAAGCCCGTGTTTGTCTTTATTTCACAAGCAAATTTCATATTACGCCGGAGATACTACAAAGCCTGCCTAGGGTAGAAAAATGGAATTTAGCCTTTGAACCTGCTGCAGAAGAGAGGTAAACTGAAGTTCAGATTCATTTCCTTCGGCCGCCCCTAGATAAAAGAGGGCACTCGCCGATATGTGTGCAGCACGGCTAGTCTTAGAAAATGAGGATGGCTCTACTGAGGGGAGGTACGCCATGTGGACTGGCTCTGGATAAGCAAACACAAGCTTAACCAGAGCTGACTTTCTTCCTGCTTGCACAGTACGGCTGTCCCAGCACGGTGGCTCCACCCGAGGGTTTCCTTGGGTGTCACTAGGGCTACTTGTCATTTTCATGCAAACTTCAACACCAAGCCCTCCTTTGGCGCAGCAATGGATTCTGTAAATGTCACACAAGAGGAAATGTTGCACCAGCCCCTCTCCAGGTGGCTCAGAACCTGGCACACCCAGTTTCCAGATCTCGTAAGGACGCAGCCTGGATTTCAGTATTTCTTGGAAACAAGGCTGCCGGCTACATTTCTCATATCTGTCCTCTTTCAGACACCTGGATAAATAAAAATTCTGATCTCTGGCTTCCTCGCTTTCTCCAGCCCACAGAAGTAGTCCCACGGACACAACAGGTTATACCAATTGAAAGGTGAGCCTGCTCTGAAAGCCGCCCCCATCACCTCACCACTGTTGAAGTTTCTGCCCAGTTGGGCTAGTTCCTGATCAAATCTCCCAATTTCTGGTCATCGATGGGGGGGAGGGGGGGGGCTCATTAGAGAGAACACCGTAAGTGGTTTTTCTCTGGAGACGTTGACTTAGGTGAATAATTTAACTTCTTTATACTTTTTATGCCTTATTAAAGAATGGAGAGAGGAAGTAGAAAGCAGACACTTGATGAGCACTGAGCACGTGATGAGTGCTCAGCAACCTGGGCTCTTATACAGACGTCCGATTTTAATCCCTCAGAACCCATCAGAAGAATGTTAATTCCCAGATGTTTAAACCCAGAGTCCTAGAGACAGTCAGTGGTAGAACCTGAACTTGAATCTCTATATGTCTAAACCCAAAGCTCTTTTCTTTCCTTCAAACAGCTTCTAATTGTTTTCCGTGATTTTTTTGTTTAAGAGCAATGCCTGTGACTCATCATTGGAGGGTCTCACCAGCACAGTTGAAGGCTAATTATGTGGAAAATCTGCTGCAATATGACAAAACGCTCCAATGCCAGAAGTGATGTTGGCAATCAGCATACCGGGTAAAAGGTCAGAGTAGCTGGCAAAGAGGTATATAAATTGATCCATAATTGTCCTTCTCTATGGCTGGCCTCTTGTTGTATGATCCAAATGCAATAAACTGTGTAAAGAGCTAAGCTCAGTGCTTGGCACCAGGAGAATACCTACTTCCTTCTGATTAGAGTCCCAGATGTAGCCAATAAAAATACATGTCAACTAGTTTAATTTGAATTTCAGGTAAACAAATGAGTCGCTTCTTAATATAAGTATGTCCCATGCAATTTTCAGGATATACTTATGCTAAAATATCTTTTTTTTTGCCATTGTTTTCTTTTAATCCAAAATTCAAATTTAGTTGAATATCCTGTATTTTACTCACTTACCTGAGCGCGATGAGTATTAAAGCCATTAGGCCCAATACGGTAACCATAGTCTCTATAGAAAGACAGTTTACTATTTTAGTAACTGAATAGTACCTACTTCATAGGTGCCCAGGAGGGTTGTAGGTAATTATATATGTAAAGCACTTATGTATGGGACAGGGTTAGCACAGAAAACTAAAATGCTTATTTTTTATTTGCTTCATGAGGGTAAAGTCCTGAGATCCCCTAAAACTGTACTAATTTGAGATCCATAGAGGACAAGGAGAGCTTGGTGGCTCCTCAAAGTTGTCTCTGGTCGGGCTGCCTGGGTGGCTCAGTCTGTTAAGTGTCCAGCTCTTGATTTCAGCTCAGGTCACGATCTCACGGTTCGTGGGTTCGAGCCTTGCGTTGGGCTCTGGGCTGTCAGCACAGAGCCTGCTTGGGATTCTCTCTCTCTCTTCCTCTCTCTCTCTCTCTGCCCCTTTCTTGCTCTCTCTCTCTCTCAAAATAAATAAACTTAAAATGAAAATTGTCTCTGATATATTCTGTATATTCTTTAGAACCTGTGTAGCACCTCAAGCCTATAGCTTTTAATAACAACAAAAAACATGTACCGGGCAGTGTTTTAAGTAAGCAATATGTATCAAATATTTTAATTCCCTCCATAACCCTAGAAAGTTACCTTATCTTCACTTTGACAAACTGAGAGGCTGAGGAATAGAGGGGCAAAGTAGACTCCGGGAGTCTCTCACTATACAGGACAGGTCCTGGGGCCAGGCTCTAGGCTCTGGGGAATTCCTCGCCACCTGACTGCATGGAACTCCATGGTGGTCTGGTATTTGCTGCTTCCCCTCCACATCTGAAGACAAGCGTTACAAAAGGTGGGTGGCAAGGGTATGGCTTTAGAGCTGCCCTCAGATGAAAAATCTCCACCGTCAAGGGCTTTTGAGTGATTGGCGGGACATCTATTTTGTGGATGCTGCGGCGACTATAGCAGGGACAGCTGTCTGTGAAGCTGGAAGACCAGGTGTCCCAAGAGCTCTTTGCACCCCGCTGACACACCCGTGCTTCTTCCTGCTGCTGAGAATATTTTAACATTCTGTGGATGTTGGCTCAATACCCAGAGCCACTCAAGAGGCTACACTGTGAAGGAGCGGTGGTAATTCACCATGCCAACGATCGGCCGGTTAAATAAGCATTAGGGGTCTGAAGGCCCTCTTTGAACCCAAATGGATTTCTTTTTTTTTTTTCAACGTTTTTTATTTATTTTTGGGACAGAGAGAGACAGAGCATGAACAGGGGAGGGGCAGAGAGAGGGAGACACAGAATCGGAAACAGGCTCCAGGCTCCGAGCCATCAGCCCAGAGCCTGACGCGGGGCTCGAACTCACGGACCGCGAGATCGTGACCTGGCTGAAGTCGGACGCTTAACTGACTGTGCCACCCAGGCGCCCCATAACCCAAATGGATTTCAATGAGGCCTCTTCTTTACTACTATCAGAAGATAATGTTGATGTAGAACCAGGCTTAAATGACCAAAACTGTAAGAAGATCAAGTCAATTTTCGAAACGCCCACAATATGCAGAGAATAGTTGATAGAGTTCTGAGGCACTATACTCTGAACAACATTCTGGATTGATTTCCCAGGCAAAGCTCTGGTTACACTTCAAGATAGGAGGGTGATGATCAGTACTTTGATGATAAGTCTTCCTGCGGTAAGACTCAGGGCAAATGAGGAGGACCTAGGACTAAGGAGGATGGGAAGGATCCTGGCTATGATGCTTTAACATCGTTTGCATTTCTCAATGGGAAGATTCCAAGACGGTGAGCTGGAAAATGTGGATTTGAGAAACAGATCGGTGTGAGCTACCGGGTAGGGGTGTCTTGTGCTCATTGCCATTAACCCTCCTCCCACGGGGGAGTTCTGACGAACAGCATATCCGTCTCGCCTCAAACTCTAAAATGTCACTTGTCCCTAGATCAAGCCAAATCAAGAAAGGCTTGCTAGTCAAATTGTACCGTCTTTCTCTCCTCCCCAAGAGAATTTCTCTCAACCATTAGCCCACATTAAGGATCTTGGAGGAAATCGCCCAATGTTGCTTTTGCCCCCATCTGTTGGGAGGGTGCCTTGACCCTTCCTCACCACAGGGTACAGTGTCCCATCTATGAGACCGCCCGTCCCAGCAAGAAATGCCTGTCTGAAATTAGTAGTTGTGAATCTCCAAAGCAACTGGCGATTATTCACTTCATGGTGGTATTAAATATACATATGGAAATGTTTTTCTTTTCACTTTGGCTGCCAGAAAACTGAAAGCCAGCTCTTGACTTTGCCCGAAATATAAATAAGGGCATCTTGGCCAATCTTGTTAGTGGTATCATTTTGTCGTTCTATTTTTTTTTCCACTTTGATTTTAATTCATTTACTCTCTTATACTATTTTAATTACCCATTAAGACAGTCAGAATACTATTAATACAAATATGGTGTATTTACATTACCAGTAGTAGTTGTGTTATCTAATATTATTATTTCTATCAGTATTATCATTTCTTTTTTTTTTTATTTTGAAGGTGGTGAATGGTAGAGGGGGAAGGAAGAGAACCGTCATTAAGCCAGACGCAGGGCTAGAAGCTCTAGCCAGTGACCTCCTTTGATCCTCAAGAATGTCTGACCGTGAGAGCAGGTGTTAAAATGCTCTTTGTGTAACTGAGTCAGGGAGGCCAGGAGGGAAGCCTGCTCAGGTGCCACAGCTAATGCCAGGGCTGATGTTGCGTCCACATGCACGTTCTTTCCAGCGTCCTGTGGGCAAAGAGACCCAAGTCTGGGTCTGTTTGTTTGTTCTGCATACCTCATGCATTGCAGAAAAAATTCAAGAGTGTGGCCCCTGTTACTGATTTCACATTTTAAGCTCTGAACATGATTCTCTTCCTTCCAGGAGACTTCCGTGATCCACTCTGGCCCCTTCGGTGTCTTTCTGCTACCTTTGCTCCATCGTACTCTGCCCTTCTCCCCACATCCACTGGCAGGGAGCACCCTGAGGACAGTGGCTAGGGATGTCTTCTCCAGCACTGTGTCTGTGGTGCCTAGCAGAGCCCCTGACTGAGGACCAGGGCTCTTAAATAAGTGTGAACTAAGTAAATGAATGATGAATGGAGACACGGAAGCTTCCAGAAGTGTGCATCTCACAGTCTCCTCTCCACACTGTCTTCTGTTCCACTGCAGATGACTAGACCTCTCTACGGAGGGAGCATTGTATCCTCAGCCTCTTGGAACATCTTGTTACTTTCCTGCCAGCATTTCAATTTCTCACCCCTCACACTGGGTCCCTACTGGAACTTCCCACTTTCCTGGTTGACGTGTCGCCAGGGGTTCCTCGACCTGGCCGACCGAGAAAGCGGTCGGAATCCAGGACTAGCCTCAGATCGCTAAATTGGAACTTCTAGGATTGGGCCTAGGCGGTATTGCTATTCACATTCAATAGCGAAAACAAAAGCCAAACAAACAAAACCACACACAATCTCCCCTCCTCCCCCACAATCCCTCCTGGGGAACATGGACTCTGTCCTCTACAGCAATAACCCACTCCAATTAATGTACTGATGTAACACTCGGAATAACATCTCCCCTACTCTTCCTCCCCTGCCACATTGGAAATGTGAAGATGACATTTTTCCCTCTGTGGGATTTTTACCTCCGGTCCCCTCCTGTTCTTCCCAATGTCCAAAGACAAAGGTATACCAAGAGATAGAATTCTCTTTCATTTGGAAATCTGGGAGAATGGGAAGAAGATGGAAAGGGAGATGGGGCAAAGCTAAGAACACATGACATTGGCTTGGTGGGGGGTGGGGGGGTGCGCTGTGGTGGGGAGGAAACAACTCTCATAGGCTGGAGATGCGGGGATGCTCACCAGGCAAAAATAAACTATATGCACACACTGGCACCGGGGTTCGTTTGGAAGAGGGACTCCCTCTGCCGAACTAAGAGAAGAAGCCGGAAAATGGAACATGTACTTGCCATTAACTGAGTTTGGGAAGATGTTAAAAGGAGATGAGCTCAAGGAAGAAAGTTGTCAGTTTGCAGGCGGTGATGAAAAGACACGAGGTATTTGCAGATATTTGGGTTTTGTGAGGTTGGGCAATGGGAGGGCTTTAGAAATAGGGTTAACAAAGCTTTGAGTGATGAATGTCAGGTAGACCATTCAGTTGACTAAAAACTGTCAGAAGGGGTTCCTGGGGGGCACGGTCAGTTGAGCACCAGACCCTTGATTTTGGCTTAGGTCATCATCACAGGGTCATGGGATCGAGCCCGTGCAGGGCTCTGCACTGGGCATGGAGCCTACTTGAGATTCTCTCTCTCCCTCTGCTTCTCTCCACTGGTCACACACTCTCTCTTTCTCTTTCTAAAATAATAATAATAAAAAAATACTGCCAAGGCAAAGGTCAAGTTAAAGGTAGGAACCCTCTCAGTTCATTGAAACACTCCAGGGAGAAGATTGCGTTATGCTCGTGGCTTCTCCAGTGAAATTTAAGGTCATCACGTAACTGCCATAGAGTTGAAAGAAAGGCCTGAGAAAGGTAGATGAACAAGCAAGAAATAAAGACCTGAGAATATTTAGGAGAAAACTTTGGGTATGGTTTGGACACATTAAACTCACAGTAAGCAGTGAAGATACCCAGTAACTGAGCAGTGGAGAGACAAGGGAAATGAAAACGCAGCCCTGACCTTCACACTTGGGATCTCCTAGGATGTGGAAAGAGAATATTAATCACTACTGTTTGTCATGGGCTTACTAAGTGCCAGGGTCGGTACTAAATGTACCTGCCTTTGTAAGATGAGCATCATTTTTCTCATTTTATGGGGGGACCAAATGAAGGCTTAGGAAAGCTCACTTGCTAAGGACCACTTAATTATTAAGTAGCAGACCTGGGAGTCTAACCATTGATAAAAAGAAACATCCCTGGACACCTGATAATGGTGACAAGACAAATTTTATTTGGACTGCTGCAAAAAGGGAGAGAGACTCCAGTATAAACTGAGCTCAAGTTCAAGTTGGACAAAAATGATTGAATTTTTTAAAGGAGGAACAGACATGGGACAAAAAGAGATTGTGGGGAGAGGTTAAGGGTTGTGGGAACAAAAAGGGGACTAGGTGGGCAACAGGAAAATGGAAAGTTACAGAAGAGGGGTCAGTGGAGACCCCCTGGAAATGGGTTGGCAAAGTGGGTTGGGACAATGGACATTTTGTGGTTGGGCAGCACAGTGGTCTCTTGAGCAGACTCGGCATGGGGTTTAGGGTCCCCCTGGAGGGCATGGCCTAGTGCCGGGGGAAGCCAGGCTGAAGTGTGATCAAGTGTCTCAACACAATGTGGGCACAAGTCCCTTGTGGTAGCTGGGAGTTAATGGTTCCCCCTCTGGCCTGGCTGAATCTAAAGGCCTTGCATTTAATCCCGTTTGCACACTATGACAAACTGATAATTGCCACACCACTTGAAAACTGGCCCAGTGCCACATTAAAGTAATACGGGTTAGTCAGATGAGAAAGCATGAAAGTGGAATCTGAAAAGTACATAGGGAAGGTCAAACGGGTTTAATACCAGGTCAGTTTGGGATGGTGGGCAGAACCCAGGACACAAAGTCCCTTGAAAGCCAAGCCAAGGCATCTGGGTTCTCTCCTGAGGATCCTGGGTGCCATTCTTGGAGGTTGACGGTGGGAATAATGCGATCGGATTTGCGTTTCGAGAAATCACTTCATCATGGAGCGCTCTTTGTATCATTCGACCCTTGATATGGATTAAAATATTGGCTTCCGCACAGACTGACTAAACGATTTCGAATGAATCATTTAACTGCAACACAATTTATTTACCTTTAGAAGGCAGTGATCACACTGTTGGTTCCACCAGCATCCATTGTGCCTCTTCCCATTTGGTAGCAGCCATCGGTGGGGTGGGATTGATTCAAGATTCAGCCCCATTCAAGTCTGAATTAGCCCAAGACAATCAGGCTAGTTTACCTTGCCACCATGATGGGTTCAGGGAAGAGCTATTCACCCAATTACAATGAAGCCTAGGACATTGCATAGAATAAGGCAAAGATACCCCTTTTTCTGGAGAGCGGTGTGCCTGGATGTGAATTCCTTAAAAATAATTTTTTTTAATGTTTCTTTATTTTTGAGAAAGAGAGAGACAGAGCGTGAGCAGGGTAGAGGCAGAGACAGAGGGAGATACAGAAACTGAAGCAGGTTCCAGGCTCTGAGCTGTCAGCACAGAGCCCGACACGGGGCTCGAACTCACAAGCTGCGAGATCATGACCTGAGCTGACATCAGACGCTTAACCGACTGAGCCACCCAGGCACCACCGGACGTAAATTCTGCAACTCTGCAGCCATTTTTCCATTGGTGGAGCTGAAGGCCAATGGGCCAAGCCAAGGAGGCAGAGGATGCCGAGTACAGAGATTCACGGAGGAATGGAGGTGAGCTTGGGTTCAAACCTCTCCTCCCCATACCTCAAGACTTTCTAGTTGCACAAGGCAATAACTTCTACTTACTGTTCAAAGTGGGTTGGTGTGAACTTTTATCATGTGCAGCCTAGATCATCAAAAGTTACGTGCTTACCCATAGAGTGATGTAGGCAGAAGAGGTTATATTAAAGTAAGCAGAACTCCAAAACTGTGTTTTGCCCTCAAATTGCACGATGTTTCCAGTGTCCACGGGAAGCCGATCTCTCTCGTTTCTCCCACTCAAAAGTACCACTCTCGAACCTGATATACGGGCCATTCCTTCTTCATGATGGCAGAAGGACTTCTCTAAAGTCCACAAAGTGTAGTTAATTACACCAATTAGGATCAGGCCACCATGCTGATTTGAAAGTACCTTCCAAAGCGCAAGTACGAATGACCAGAGGCCATGAAGAACGTCCACTGCTTTCAGAATCTGCTCAAGAGGACCTGGGCACCCGTCAAATGACTCGTCCATAAATCCCACTTGTATTCTCCAGGCTGGACGGTCACTACTCTTTCGGCCCCAGTCATGAGACCGATTAGTCAAGTCAAAAGGAACGTGAGACTGATCGTGTTTGTCCCTCTGTGTCAAATCCAGCAGTGGGCTCTCATTTCACCCATCAAGTGAGAGAGGAAGCTGGAGTCCAGACCCTCGGAATCGCCTGATTCTAACCTCTCTCCTGAGACCACCAGGCCAGGCTGCTTCTTCCTGAAAAAGCCATTTGAAAATTTTTTTTTCAACGTTTATTTATTTTTGGGACAGAGAGAGACAGAGCATGAACGGGGGAGGGGCAGAGAGAGAGGGAGACCCAGAATCGGAAACAGGCTCCAGGCTCCGAGCCATCAGCCCAGAGCCCGACGCGGGGCTCGAACTCCCGGACCGCGAGATCGTGACCTGGCTAAAGTCGGACGCTTCACCGACTGCGCCACCCAGGCGCCCCTTCCTGAAAGAGCCACTTGGACCACGGAAGACCAAGCCTCAAAAAGTGCTATTTTACTTATTTATTTGTATTTCTTTTATTTATTTCTTTTTGTTTATTTTATTTGTTTAACGGGGTTCCCCAAATTGTGGATGCTTACCTGAATGCTACCTGAGCTATTCACGTCTCGGGGGAGAGCGAAAACTGGGCTGCAAATTTCCCGAAAGACAAACTTCCTTGTAAGTGTTTCAGGCTGGCCTGCTTTGGGTCAGGCGAGAGAAACTCTTGCCATCCCTCCGGCTGGACTTCTACGTCTCTGCTGGGGCTGAACAGTTGAGACAGTAGGAGGAAGTCCCCGGTGGAACATGGTGGGGTAGTCTCAACACCCCCCCCCCAAAGTCTGCTGCCAGCTCCCACCAAGACCTAGATGTTTTCCCATCATCTGAAACAGCAAGTGCAAGGTCCTCTGGGCACAGCTCCAGGTGGCCTCATTAGTGGAAAATTAAATAAAAGCATTCTCTTACTTTTCCCCATGGAAAGTAATGATATTTTAATAATGCTATGCCATTACTTTCTTAGGACAACAACCAGAGAGAAGAACAGCAAGGGACATCAGGCCTGGAAAACTGCCCAGAATATCGCATTAGGTGACAGAGAACGGGAGGAGCCAGAGAAGGAAGGGAGAAGGCTGGGAAATACATCGACCGTCAAGGGAGGGGAACATAAACATCTATGTGGATCTCACAACGTGAGGTCATCGTTTCTGAGCGTTCAAAGCTTGATGAACGGTTGGCATTTGACTCTTAACACACACAGCCCTAAGATCCAGAGGCTTTTTTTTCCCTTTTTCTCAAATGAGAAGCCACAGAGAGGCAGAAATGGCTTCTTTCGGGCAGGCCATTCTTCTTTTCCAAAATGTAGATGTCAATTTTCCTCTTACACAAGGTTTATTGATCACTTTCCAAACAAACATAATTCAGGGAAAATGGAGTCAGCCTCGTTTGGCTAATAGTTGGTACTTTCTTTCAGGCTGTGGCATAAAGCTGGAAAGTGCGGGGAGGTGGGGATTTTCACATTATTGTATCTGACTGTTGAGTGAAGTCTCGGGGGATTGTGGGTGATTTGTGACAAGCCGAGGAATTCCTTGGCAGCCTGCAGTAAGCGGGAAGCACATTATTTAAAACCTACCTAGATCATTGATACATTGTCATCTTCTGCTTTTAAAAGGACCCTCCCCCCCCCCCCCCCCCCCCCCCCCGTAACATATAATTTCCTGGATGGCCTTTAGCTTTTTTGTTTCAAATCTTACTCTTTGACGTTATGTTGCTTTTCTCCAGATAAAGAGCCATTTAAAACAGCTATCCCGTTTATTAATTTGATTATAGATTTTTTTTTCGGCTTTTCATTATTTTCGAATTTATTTCAGCAAACGTTTATTTAACTTCAAATAAGCAAAGTAACAAATGCATAACTATCGTCAGTGGCTTGTTTGCCTTCTCCTGAAAATGTGGCTCGCACTGATTCTGTTGTGCTCCGACCCACTGCGGTCTTTAAGTTTGTCTTCTTCACTTGGGCCGTGTTGTATGGTGGCCACCCAACTCCACCGATTCCCCTCAACGGCCCTGCTTCCCACCGTTCGTGGCCTTGTGCAGTCTCTTCCCTCACCAGATGGAAGCTGGGCTGTGAGTAGTGTCGGCCAGCAGACCGTGGGGCTGCCCATTCTGAGTTTGAAGTAGAGAGAGCCAGACGGAACCACCTTTGCACTTTGGGGAGACTCGAGCCATCCCGTAACAAATCCCAGTACCCTCTGACTGTTTGAAACCCCTACCATTTAGGGATTGCCATTTAAATGCAGCTGATACAACTATAGATGCTGAACCTCATTTTCTGTATGTTTCATCTGGAGGTCAGAGATTTCCACGGTCCGTTATCTTGTGTATCTGAGTGCGTACCTGAATGCCACACATAACAATGTCACATGAATGAATGAATGACTGAATGAATGAGTGAGTGAATGATGGACAAGTGAATAAATGAATGGGTGGGCGAATGAATGAATGAGTGAATGAATGCATGAGTGAATGAATGAGTGAATGAATGAGTGAATGACCGAACAAATGAATGAGCATATAGACGCCATGATACTGAGGAGAGAAAAATGAGCCACGGATTGACAAGACGTTTTATCTGACATATCTGAGCACATCATTCATGACTCCATTTTATTTTGTTGTTGTGAACCCAATCCTCTAAGAATGATGTATCTTTTTGCCTATTAACTTAATTACCTATCAATTTATTAATTATCAATTTCCCTACCGGTCCAAACTCTTGTCACTCAGACTGCGGTGAGGCAGACGAAGCCTCACCCAGGAACTTAGGAAAAATACAGGATCTCGGGCCCCCTCCCAGGTCTCCTGAGTCAGAATCTGTATTTTAATAAGATCCCAGGTGGCCCTGCGCACGTTATAGTCGGAGAAGTGTGGCTCCAAGCCATACGCCTTTCTTTGTTCTTTGTGAGCCTACCAAATGAACACGCTGAATAAATGCTTAAAAATATATGACAATAAATAGGATTCTTCGAAGAAGATCTTATTTGGGATTGACTGTGTTTCACAAACAAGTGCATTCCGATGTCAACAACATCCCCATTCTCTAAAGACTCCCCGACTCAGCCCCAGTGTCACCCAGCTGTGACAGCCTGAGTGATTTCAAACACCACTGATTGACATCTTAAACGTTGCCTGGAAATGCCGCGCTCTGCAAAATCCTTCATCGCAAGAACACATCTGCCTTAAAGGCGGCTGTCCAAATGGAGGGGCATTTCCTCCAGAAAGCAAGACGCCGGGCTTTATCTCCTCGGAGCAAACCCACGTCTTTGGGTACAAAGAGGAGTTTTCCCGCCTCTTCCCAGCGACTTGAGTGCCCCTCCTGGGTCAGCGGCAGGCCCTTAGTTCGGGGCCCTGCCCTGAGAACAGGCTGGTGGAAGGATTATGCAGATGACAAACCTCAGGGCTACCAAGCAATTGCCTTACATCCCAGGATCAAGTTGTGTGAGTGGCTGACAGGAAAAGCCCAGGAGAACTGGGTTACAGGAAAGGGCTGCCACTTATTTATTTATTTTCCTCCTTCTGTAACTAATGCCAAAAACAGAGCCTCGCCTGAGAGCAGGAGCCCCAGAGAACAAGGGGAATTCGACACAATTCTAATTGGGGAACGGTTGACTTCATTGGTGTCCATTTGGCAGACAATGGGAAAGTCTCCCCAGCTGGGCTGGGAAAGGACCCAGGGGGAATATAGGCAAGAACCTCCAACACTCTGGAAGACCGACTGTTTCCTGAGGTGAAACCTGGAGACCGGGGCTTAGATTAACTCTACAACTGTCAAGCTCCATTAGGGCCAATCAGGGGAGACAGAGCATGGGTTAAACACAGGAAACGGAGCTGACAATAGAGGCCCGGGTCTCCAGGAGCCGGGAAGGGAGACAGGCATATATATGTCTAATAACAAACACAAACATTTTTCTTTCAGGTTCAGATGTAGCCCTGATGGGTCAAAGATAGTCCTCAGTGCGAGGTGTTAAATGTCAAATATTAGGAACCTAAGTGGTTCAGTTGCACAGGCTTGTTTTGTGCAACTCGATGGTGTTGAAGACATGTCCTCAAATCCACGGAGAACAGAGTGGTTGCTGAAAATGGGGAGCTGAGGGCGGGCCTGGCCGGGACCCAGGAGGACCAGCCTCCACTCCCTGCTCTGCCATTAACCAACCGTCTGCCACTGGACCAGCTTGCTGGGATCTCTAGACCCCTGTTAAGTCATTTTGGAAACGGGGGGTTATTACTGATCATTTTCGAGGAACTTTTAGCACTAACGTCCCATTAGCTTAGCTCTTACTTGAGTTCTAACAACGCGGACTCTTTTCCTCTGTGTGTGGGGGCGTGTGCGTCGTAAGCGCGCACAGTGTGAACTGTGTGGGATGCTCTGCCTTTGTGATACAGCACAAAATCTTGTGTCTTGTAACTCGGCCGTATTTTAAAACACGGAAGATGAGGTTCAGAAGAATCTGGACAGGCTTTGTTCAGTTTCTGCTACACTCTCCTCATGATCGTCAGCCTACCGTATTTTCCCATGGCTGTCCACTGTCCATAAAATCTAGCAGAAACATACTTGTTTAACCCTTTCCTTGAGTCTCTATTTCCTAATGAATGCTCTCACCTCACATAAAATTTATGTTAACTAAATGCGTCTGCTGTTTTGTTCATCTGGCTCTGTCAGGTTAATTTTCAGACCCGCCCCAGCGTCCCCAAGAGGGCCGAGGGAAACTTTTTCCTTCCCTTTATTACACATAATTGTCATGTATCATAAAATACCCCAAAATAGAGCACTATGCTATGTTATATTTTTCTATTAATATTTAAAACATCATAACAGTAAAACTCATATTATATGCCAGCGTAGAGAGAGCATTAGGCCAAAATTTAAAACCACCCTCATCCAGTGGATGTGCTTAAACTCTACTCATATGAAAGTAGTCCTTTGAAGAACTTGGTTCACAAAGAGGTGCGTGGGGGTGGGTGGCTCATTTGGTTAATTAAGCATCAGACATTCAGCTCGGGTCATGATCTCGGTTGGTGAGTTCAAGCCCCACATCCGGCTCGCTGCCCTCCACCAAGCCCACTTTGGATCTTCTGTCCCCTCTCCTCTCTCTCTGCCCCTCCCCTACTCATACTCTCTCTCACACATAAATAGACACTAAAAAATTTTTTTAAAAGAATTTTTCACACAAATATTTCATCTCCCTCAAAGATAAGGGACCCAACTTTCTCTTTGGGCACGTGTCCTCTCGTTGACCGTGGGCTTCTCAAAGGCAAGAGGTGCATGGAACTCTCAGTGTGTGGCCAGGGTCAGCGTGAACCAAAAAACCAAGGCAGATAGAGGCACATTATATTAAGGTGGTATCTCAGATCACCCGAGACTACATCACGGTTGGACTCGTCTTTTAAGTTCTCCCAGAACAGACTCCAGAGTGAGTGATCGCTCTGACAGGTGAGAAGCGTGGAAGTGGAAGACGAATCCTCTTAGAAGGGAGGGCATAACCGTTCAACAAAATTGACCAGTACAGTCTGGAGCAACGAAGCCTGGAGGAAAAGGTTACCTCATGTCATTTTTTTTTTCCAGAATTGTCCAAAATTCATAAATTCATAAATGAAACATCCTTCCTCCACCTCGAGAAGAATAGCACAGATGACAGGAAGTCATTTTGTTGTCGTAATGCAGACGTCCTCCGCAGGCATTTGAAGTCCCAGGGAGAGCAAGGGAAGAATTCTTTCCCTTTTGTTCCCCGGGCATTTCCCCAATGGTGGAAATGAAGTCGGGAGCTTCAGACTAAGAACACAACACAAGTCTGCAACAACCTTGACCTTTAAAATGGAAGGTTGGCAAAATCCATTTTGATCTGAGCTCACCTGTCTGCCTTTCCTCCTCTTCTGAAATGTCAATCTTACCGAAGAATTCGGTTTTGTGAGATATGAAGAATCTTTATAGGCAAAACAGGTATTTAAATGCAACCCTTTTTCTCCTCTCCTGCTAGACTGTTCGACCAGCAAGGAAGAGCTGTGAGTTTTCGGGGATTTTTTTTTTTCCTCTTTTACTCTACAAGTTTAACTTTGAATTAAGGGAAGTACCTTCACTTTCCCGAGAGGAGTAATTAATTCAAAAGGGGCTTTTCTTATTCGGGTCAAGATATTTTTAAAACAGGTGAGCTGTTAACTAGTGATGACAGGAGACTAAGGAAAAAGGAGAAAACCTTTGTGACTGAAAATGGATTAAACTGGAAAATAAAAGTAATGGCAGTAAGAATGCAACTATTCTTTGGCCTACTTATGCCTCAGCTGTGCAGTAAAATCATGCTTTTGTTTTGTTTTGTTTTGTTTTGTTTTGTTTTGTTTCTCCTAAGATGTTGGTCAAGGACGTTGTTATCTCCGGGTCAAGTTGTTTGTGCTGCTGGTGGTGGGTTGTTTATTTTTACCTTCGGAGTATACGGTTCCTCCTCAACCACCTTCTCTTTGTTCTTTGCATCTCCTAGACCAGACCCAGTCAGCCTCCGGGCTTGTCAATTTTATGATTCATGGGCATATTTTTCCTAGCCTCCCACAAAGAAGGTCTTGGAGTAATTTAAAAAGAGTTACTTCCACTGGCAAGCTGGGTTGGAAAAAACAATCCCTTATTGACTGGTCTCATCTCGTATAATCTAATCTAATCATAAGACCTGTTCTCGGAGGAAATATTCAGTAGATGCTACAGTGTAAAAGCAGATTTAACACAGCATGCTCAAACACATTAAAGGTAACAGAACTGTCCAGTTAGTCTCTGTTTGCCTTGCCACTCGAAAAGGGAGGGGGTGAAGACAGTTTTTCCCCAAGTCGGAGGTGGTCCCTCCCCATGCTAACATTCCACGTCTATGAGCCCATGATTTGCATTCGCTTTAGACATACTTTTAGACAATAATTAAATGGCCGCTCATTTCTAGAGTTCTTTGCAGTTTTTCAGGTGGTGAAATGCAGAATAACAGCTCAGTTTACTTATAGCAAGTGGATAAGAGTAGCTTCACATGCCAATAAATTCTTTCATCAACTATAATTTTCTGAGCGCTTACATTGGGAAAATTGCTGCACAAGCATGATTTCCTTAGACCATGCAACTGTGTGAATTGGTACCTTGCTTATCTCCGTGGTACTGGGAGTAATAGAAAGGAAAGGAGGTGGAAACGGCAAATATGTGGCTAAGTAGCAAGGCTCAGATAGGATCCGTGTGGTCAAGCTCCATTACCGTATGCTCTTAACCTCACTATACAGCCTCCAATCTTAGATGGTCCGTTCTTCCATTAATTTCCAAATGCAATTATTTTTATCTTAGAAATAGTACTTGGGACTACAAGAGAGGAAAGCGACAGGAAGTTGCTTTTGCTGAATATACACCACACACCTGAATTTGCTCCGCACTTTATGTATCTATAGAATTACCTTTTCTGTGTCATTCATACGCAAAATAAGTCTTACGGTATGTTTTTACAAGCAAGGAAACTGGCGCTTAGAATGTGAAGGAACTTGCTCTGAATCGGTCTCGTTTCTTCGATGTGGGATTTAAACCTAGGTATGTCTGTCTCTAAAGTTCGTTGCCCTTCCGTTAGATGCTCATGTGTCCTCCTGCTTTCCTGGAAACGTACCCTCCAATTTCACTTCATGAAATCTTTCTTGTTTATGAGGATATCATCTCCAGGCTGCCGTTTTTGGCACTCCTGTGGTCGATATTCTTAATGGGCTCTCTTCATTTCATCCTTTCTTTCATTCATTCGGCACGTTTTTCGGTGACTCACTTACCGGGAACCAAAACACATTTGTGAAAACAAAGATGGCGGCCATTTTCAGCAATCCAAGAAAACGACTCTATGTTGTGGATGTGAAAGGAGACTATTCTGAATTCATTATCTCCTGCTGTACCAAAGGTCAGTTAGTCCATAAAGTAATTGTCTTGAGCCCACTGTGTGTGAGATGCTGTGCACAGACCTTGCATTAGTTCTAAGGAGAGGTTGTTATTCTCCCGAACTTAGATATTTTCTAGACCCCGTGTGCCTGCCATAATGATTCTAAAGCAGTTCTGAAAAGCTGATAGTGACTTATGTCAGAGGGCTTATGGTACTGCTCTCCCATTCTAACATAGGGCACAATGCCGGGCACCTGGAAAACTACTCAATAAATGCAGAACTGAACTTACTTTCCCAGACTCTCAGTCTAGAAACCTTGCAGTCCTTAAACCCTGAAATTGTTTTAGGCTTATTTATTTATTTTGAGAGAGAGAGAGAGAACAAGTAGGGCCGGGGCAGAGAGAGAGAGGGAGAGAGAGAATCCCAAACAGGCTCCAAGGTGTCACTGCAGAGCCCAATGTGGGACTCGAACCCACCAACTGTGAGATCATAACCTGAGCTGAAATCAAGAATCAGACACTTAGCAGACTGAGTCACCCAAGTGCCCCTTAAACCCTGACATTTTAAACTACCTTTTTCTACATTCTTGTCATTAAATCCTAGCATGTTTTCCTTCTAGAATGTTTACTTTCCTTATGCGACTGCTGAGTCCCTAATATTGCTCAGTTAGCACTCTGACCTTCTATCTTATCTTCTGATGAAGGAGGCACGCTCCATCATCCTTCCTTCCAGATAGATCTAGCTGTATTGGCTGATAGTTTATCCAAGAAGCCACAGTTCCCCGTTGCCAAACTTCTTAAATTATCTTCATTTTCCCACAAATGGGAAATGCTGTTCATACAATGGCGCTCACTGAAGAGGCACTTATGATTGTAAAATGTTGGAAACAAATCATCTGTAGGAGATTTTTAGATCAACTATGTGCATTCATACAATGAAATACCACTGCAGCAATCAAAAAGTAGGAGGCAGTATGATAAAAGGAGAATTTTCAAGATTTCTTATTGGAAGAAAGTAAGGAACACTAGCATCTGAGTTAAGGAAAAATAAAAAGAAAAACTTGCATAAATGCTCATTTATTTATTTATGTGAGGATCTCTTGGAAGACTCTACTCAAAACTGATAATAATGTCTGCCTCCAGTGACTCGAGAACTAGGAAGAGAGACTAAGTTTTACAATGAAGCCGGTGGAAAAATTTGCATTATCATTTGCATATATTACTTCTTCAAAGATATAACGTTAAAAAAAATACTTCGCTTCACTTTCAAAGTTTTCTTTGCTTTGTCCCTATGCTAACTTGTCCCTTCCAAAAAAATAAATATAGTTTAGGACATCACTTATGAGACCATACATTTCTTAAACTGAAAATCAGTTCTTTTTTCTTGTGGTTCACATACATAACGACATTTACCATTTTAACCCTCGTTAAGTGTACAATTCAGTGCCATTAAGTACATTCATGATTTTGTGCAGCCTTCACTGCCATCCATCTCCAGAAAGGTTACATCTCCTCAATCTAAGCTCTACCCATTAAATAAATAATAGGTCCCATCCCCTTCTCCTTTCATCGCCTGGAAACCACCATTCTGTTTTTTGTCTCTATGAATTTGACTCTTCTAAGTACCCCGTATATGTGGAAACGTACAATATTTGCCTTCTTGTGTCTGGCGTATTTCACTTAACGTCGTGTCCTCAAAGTTCATCCATGTTGTAGCACGTATTAGTATACATATATATTTTTAAGTTTATTTTTATTTTAGAGAGAGACAGAGACCGTGTGAGCAGGGGAGGGGCAGAGAGAGGGAGAGAGAAGGAGGATCTCAAACAGGCTCTGTGCCTGCAGCACAGAGCCCGACGCGGGGCTCGAACTCACAATACCGTGAGATCATGACCTGGGCCGAAACCAAGAGTCAGCTGCTTAACTGACTGAGCCACCCAGGTGCCCCTGTAGCACATATTAGAATGTCATTTGTTTTTAGGGCTGAAGAATATTCCATTGTGTGTATGCACCGTATTTTGTTTATCTATGCTGCGTCAGTGAATATTTGGGTTGAAAATCAATTTTGTTAGAGAGAATCTTTTTGATTCGCCATGTTTCTCGGTCTCCTTTAAGAACTTTTGAAGGTGGTGATATTCACATGTCATCGATGTGTTGTAACACTGAGGCTGCTGGCCAGCCACATCTAGAACATCTGTTAGTATCTTGTCGGTGACCCTCTGGAAGTGAATTTTTAAAAATTATTCATAATTAACAACATACTCGAATTAAGAAATCCTTCCTCCAAATGAACACTACCTACACTGTACACACACACACACACACACGCACACATTTGGTTAAGATAGTTAAACGCAAAATATGGAATATGCTTGTAACAGCTCCTTAAGTTAACAATACAGGTACACTCAAGGGCCTGGTAAGCAGAAACATCTTTACTTGAGAAATATTTAAGTGCTCATCTTAATAACTTAACAGGGTTTTTAGCATGAAAGAACAGAGCCTCCAACATAAACGTATCTTTATTAAATTGTAGTCTAAAATTGCCAAAATTTAGTTACCACTTTTTGTAAATTTCCTACGCATATAAAAATTACACCATTAATTTAAATGGAGCCTCTTTTGGAAACGTACTTTCTTCATTATCATAATTATTATTGTAATTATACATATTTTACCTGGAGTAACCCTGACATGCCTAACATATTTGGGTTATAAATCTGTAAAGAGAGCCTTGAAACTGAAAAACAGTATTTAGAGACTGAGTAACTAAGTTACAGAATGGCTGGACGTCTGAAAAAATCCAAGAATTCAGGCCTGAGCCAGACATTGCTTTTGGAAATGATGCAAATGAAGAATTCTTTGGCTCCTCTGTTTCGCCACCAAATTCTTTTACTGATTTCAGGTTTGCATTTATCACTCCTTGTTTTAACAATCAGTTCTATTACATACACACATAGTTCCATATATCTCGCTTCTTAAATAGGAGCCCCGCCGGGTTATTTTACATTTTCAGCTGCTGCACATGTTAAAAAATAAATAAATAAGTCGACCTAAAGCGAGATTTTGGTGCAGCAAGAAAGAGCAGGAGCATTTGAGTCCGAGAAATTGGTGTTTGAGAGACAGCTTTAATTTTTTTTTAAGTTTATTTATTTTGAGAGAGAGCATGAGCGTGGGAGGGGCAGAGGGAGAGAGAGGGAGAGAGAAAGATTCTCAAGCAGGCTCAGTGCTGTCAGCGCAGATCCCGACTCAAGACTCTCAGCTCACAAACCATGAACGAGGCCGAAACCAAGAGTCAGACGTTTAACCGACTGAGCCCCCCAGGCGCCCTGTAATGCAGCTCTAATTCTCATCCGCTTGTCTTGGGGAAAATTATATAAGCTCTGAATCTCTGTGTGCTGGCGAGTAAACGGGAAAATTAAAAATAAGCCCATATGGAATGATTGTGGAAATCAAATGAGACGAAGCAGTTGATGTGCCTAGGCCGGGGAAAGTCAGGAACATTGGAGGCGTTCGGCAAACGTTGGTTCTCTTCGCTCCTTGAACGGTGTTATTGTACGATCTAACGGCGGGTTCCCTTAAAGAGTTATTTTTATTAAGATATAAGATATTTAAAAACCCGCAAGCACTCCTTTTGTCACCAAATTCAGTTCTTTGCAATGAAAGTTCCTAAAATTTTCTACATTGATTTATAACCTTTGAGGGGAAAAAACATTTCTTAATTCTCCATGGTTTCTGATCACTTAGGCTTTTCTGGACCGGGGTAACACGGCATGCCACATGTTTTCCTAACAAATTGCATTCGGACACTTTCCGACACTTTCATTATTTTAACTCAGGTAATAATTAGTCACTGTCAGAGGAAGGACTTAGGTTGTGCAAATCAGAATAAATTTACCTTGCCGTAGCAGCAGTCACAAATGAAGCAATAAATTAGAAATAGCAAATTGTTACGGACTTAAGAGATCACAAATCAAAATCGCTCCCTGAAATCCAGGAAAAGGTAGAGGACTGCCAAGATTTCTTTGAGAGCTTAATTTTTCCAGATAACTTTTGAGTTGAATCAGTTTATGACAAATCCCAGAGACGCTGCAGACACCGATCACCATGATGACATTCTGGGACTTCGCTCCTGTACCATAAGCTATTTCATAATGCTTCTTATTGAAGAGGAAATGAATTTTCTTCTGATATTTGGGAGCCCCCTAAATCTCTTGCATACACACACACACACACACAGCCACACACAAATGTGCAGGCGCATATACAGAGCCACCCCCCACCCGCTCACGCATACACATATAGACACACACACAGAAAATTAAGAATTCTTCTGAAAAGTTCCCTTGAGTATACAAAGCCCTTCCCGGCATTCCAGTGATCAAAGGGGTAAAATCTGAGATCGCGAGCAGGTTCTGGACTTAGTTCATATTCCCAGGCATGGGCAATTAAGTGAGTTGATACGGTGCAGGGTGGGGGGGGTGGTGGAGATGTGTCTAAGGGCGTGTCATGGCCGCCCTGTGCTCAGCTTCCTCTAGTTCTGCATTTTTTTTTTTTTTTCTGGGATCAGAAGGATGATATAGAGGCCGCGCCCGTCAAATTTGCTTCAACAGACCCAGAAAGGATCTTGGACGCAGCGAGTGAAAGAATGCGAATCGGTGTGAACGATGCCCCAAATATACAGTAACGTAAGCGGAACAAATGGGAGGTCCCGCGCTTCCTTCCAAAGAAGCAAAGGCCTGAAATTATTGGAGGAGAAACCCGTGGCTTAGTCAAAGCCTCTTGGGCAAAGATTAGCGGCTGCAATTGAGAGAAAGGGCCGTTATGTGTCAACTACGTGATGTGACACCCAGGAAGCTGACACAATGTTGCCTCTGATTACGGAAGTACAGTCACCGCACTGAAGGAGGCAACCATCCTACTTAAGCACTGGTCAGGGAACGACCAGTGTGGCATGTTCATTTGTGTGTGCGGCCTCCTCAGAAACACACAGAAACATTGAAACAAGGCCCTGTGAGAAAGCATGAGTCTTCCCATTGGAAGAGCATAGGTCTGTTTCACCCAGAGGACAGAGAGACTCTGGTTCAGGGTGGCTACTCATGACAGTTGTCCTCCATTACTGGCAGAATTACCCTGCAGAGGAAAGAACAGATTTGCTCTCTTTGGAACAAAGATAGAGGAGAGACTCTGGTCCCAAAAGATGGAACTAAAACCAAAAGGCTTATTTCTGGTTAAATGGCGCTTGACGTTGAGAATCTAATTTTCCACACCCCCCCCCCCATTCCTGTGGCCCAACAGGGTTATCAGGAAAATTATCAAAGTCTCTGTCACCAAGGAAAAGCCTGTGTCATCCATGCAAACAGAGACTGAGGTGGCAGAAATTTAAGAACTGACCGTATACGGTACGGTTATGAAAACCGACTGAAGGGAGACTTTGAGAGCCGTGACGCTCCTTCCTGAGAGACTAGCACCTAATCGTAATAAGCAGAGAAGCCCTCACGGAATCCCGCTAACATTTCTGATTTGTAGGGGACGGGCCAACAGGATGGCCAGCAGGTGGTGTCCACTCAGGAGTCCCCCTGATCACTGATGCTCTTGTGAGCCTAGATGTCATTCTGTGGCTACAGAAGGAAAGCGGGTGGGTTCACAACTTGCAGTCGGTTGGGATAGATGGATCTTTCCTGGTGGTGTGGCAAACAGCATCAGGGACAAAGCCCCCTAATCCATATTGGTGTAGAGAGGAGGTTTATAAGAAAAGTGGGTGTGATTTTGTGTTCCTCGGGTACCATTTTATCGAAGAAGATATTCTGGAAATTCTGAGTTCTGACTTTCAACACATTCCTTCCAGACGTCGGGAGCAGGACGTAGGTAATACGATGTAATATCAACCTGGCCACTGGTCTACAGTCTAGTAGGATCATCCTAGCTGAAAACGGTTGAGTGTCATAAAATTAAAGGAGAACCCACCCACCAAATATATAGATGGCACATGGCTGATAGGGACTTCTTCTCGTTTTAGGTTCTTTTTTTCCTAAGTTTCATTATTTGTTTTGAGAAAGAGAGCGAGTGCAAGCAGGGGAGGGGCGGAGAGAGAAGGGGAGATAGAATCCCAAGCAGACTCTGCACTGTCAGCCTGGAGCTAGAGGTGGGTCTCGAACTCACAAACAATGAGATCGTGACCTGAGCTGAAATCAAGAGTTGGGTGCTTAACTGAGCCATCCTGGTGCCCCTCATTTTAGATTATTGAATATAAACAGTGAAAAGAACAACAAACAGTAAAACATGACTATTGAAAGATTTGGTAACCTATAACAAAGCCCTCACAGAGAATATTAAAACTCTATTTTTAAAATAAAAATGAGAAAAAAGAACATAAATAATATCTACTTTATATTCACAAAATGACTAAAAACTACAGACCTATGAAATGGGAGGTTAAAAAATAAACTGAGGGGAAAACCAACTGAACTGAAAAAGAAGCAGATTTAAGGGGCGCCTGGGTGGCTAAGTCGGTTGAGTGTCTGCCTTTGGCTCAGGTCATGATCTCATGGCTCGTGAGTTTGAGCCCCGCGTCAGGCTCTGTGCTGATAGCTCGGAGCCTGGAGCCTGCTTCGGATTCTGTGTCTCCCTCTCTCTCTGCCCCTCCCCCACTCATGCTCTCTCTCTCTCTCTCTCTCTCTCTCTCTCTCTCTGTCAAAAATAAATAAACATTTTAAAAAATTAAAAAAAAAACAAAGCAGAATTAAAAATAGAATGAGCATAATGGAACAAAAAACATACAATACCAGAGCGGAAATTTTCCCTAGACCAATTACAAAGTGAAACGTTAGTCTGCAAGAAAATTGATCCTGAGGTGGGATTTTCACTGAATGAAGAATATGAAGATTTAAACATTTGTAAAAGAGGTCAACAGAGACCCAGTCCCTTAACAATTGGCATGTATAAAAATGAGGCCAGAGAGGGGCACCTGGGTGGCTCAGTCGGTTGGGCATCCGACCTCAGCTCAGGTCATGATCTCACAGTCTGTGAGCTCGAGCCCCGCGGCGGGCTCTGTGCTGGCAGCTCGGAGCCTGGAGCCTGCTTCGGATTCTGTGTCTCCCTCTCTCTGGCCCTCCCCCATTCATGCTCTGTCTCTCTCTGTGTCAAAAATAAATAAACATTTAAAAAAAAAATGAGGCCAGAGAAACGGAGTTGAAACAACACACAAGGAAAACTAACATAGAAATGGTAGAAATAGTAATAGAAAAAAATGTTGAAGGACTGAATAAAGCTCTGTAGATTCAAATAAGATCTTGTGTATAAAGAAATTGATTAAAAGACATCAATCACTACACAACTTGGTTAGAATATCTGCGTGCAAGAAAAAAGAATCCTGTGACTATCTAGGAAGAAAATATCAATGACTTATTTCTGTCAGTCATCCCCCAAATCAGTTTGATATCATAGTTCTCCTCTGTAGCTCTAAGAGCCAGAAGACAATGGTGTCATTTATAAGATGTGAAAATAAAAGCATCTGCTAGAAGAACCCTCTAGTTGGGGCGCCTGGGTGGTTCAGTCGGTTAAGCATCCAACCTTGGTTCAGGTCATGATCTCACGGTTCGTGGGTTAGAACCCTCCATTGGGCTCTGTGCTGACGGCTCAGAGCCTAGAACCTGCTTCAGATTCTGTGTCTCCCTCTCTGTCCCTCCCCTGCTGGCGCTCTGTCTCTCTAGGTCTTTCGAAAACGCATAAGCGTTAAAAAAGAAATTAAAAAAAAAAAAAAGAACCCTATAGTCAAGTTGTGATTCTTTGTAGAACCCAAATAGATATTTTCTGTACGTGAAAAACACTCGGAACATTTACCACTCACTTTGGTTTCCTGATTCATTACTTAAAGATAGATTCTAATTAACATGAACGGTAAAACTATGGAATAAAATAACTAGCAAAACAGATTACACAATGTCTAACTATGATTTAAAAGGAAAGTGGCGATGTTGCTGATGATTCTTGAAGGTGAAGTTTTCCCCGATGAAATTTTCTAATTCAATCATAGTAAATAGGACCTAGGGCATCGCTCTATATTTTTCGACACAGAGAGTTCTTTTGGCTTGAAGGAGTTCACAGACAGGTTGGTGACTCCTTTGGCCTCGCTGGCAAGATCAAGCATAGCTACTTGTGAGGTCAGAGTCACGAGAATCTTCCCAAGGGTACGATTTCCTTCTCTCAACCACCATAAAACTTCATTTGCAAACTTCTTCTACAGCAATTAATACGTTTTGGCGGATGTTTGTCTCATTTGCTCACAGTCTCTCTTACGACTTCAACAAGGACTTAAGCCCCATGGGAGTAAAGTCTATATTCTGTTATTGGCATGGCCTTCAGACCTCCCAAACCAGCATCTATATGGGCCTGACCCTGGCAATCACTGAATAGATGCTCACTGCTTTGCGTCCCGTTACAGAAATGCTGAATATTCTTCACTCTGCCACTTGCAGGAATGCAAGTGCTTTTAGAAGATTCCGGAAAACCCCTGAGGTAATGAAAGAATCATATAAAATCACCCAATGGGCAATCATCGATTGGATATAGATGACTGCCTCTATGTGGAGAAAAGTGGGTGCTCTTGGCCAGCTGGCCTGGGACCGTACCGTGGTTGGCTGCGACGTTTGTGGAAGAGTCCCCTGAGAAGTAAAATGACAGAAGATTCAAAGAGTTTGTGCAGTTTTAATGACGAAGGCGTGTGAGAAGGATCTTTTACGTGGGGGCTTTAAAACCTGAAGAATCACAAGAGGCAAGAAAAAAAAAAAAGTCCCCACTCCTGGTCCTGCACCGTAATAAAAGCCACAAATACGAGAAAGAAGAAGCCGAGTTCAAGCAGCAAGAAGTAGGTAAGACTAGAAGCCACCTGCGGGGGACAAGGCACACCCACGGGCCACTGGCGGCGACAAAAGGGCTCTCGGATATTTTCCTGTGCTTTTCTGTGAAAACGGAATGCACCACTCTGTCTCCCTCCTACTTATGTCAGCCTGGTTTACTGAGAGTCCTTCTGGACATCCTTCAGCCCAGAAGTTTCCTTTTATAAGTGGTACCTTTTTGAATCCCCATGTTAATCACGAAGTCACGCGTATCCACATGACATCTCCTTAAATAATCTTTGTCGGTTCCCTGGGTGCATAGCCATTGCTGTATTTTTTTTCTTTTTTTTTTTTTTAGATACTTTATATTTGAAGAATATCCAAGCCTCGATTATCCCTTCCATCTGAGTTTAGGCTGTCAGGAAGTCCTCCATAGATTTTCTGCCACAATTTCCATCTCCCAGAGCCCACCCATCCGGTCTTTGCTACACATTAATGTTGGATTCCTTTGTTGCTGTTGTTTTTTCCCTATGACATGCTCGAAGACATAATAATTGAATTTTAAAGCTGGCAGAGGCCTTAGACACCTACTCAAATACTTTCTAAATGGTCTTCCTTAGAATGCCAGTTGCTATAAATATTCTGCACAAAAACGTTCCCCAAAGAGCTTGGGAACTTCTTCAGTCTAGAGAGTCCCTTTGAGATTCATAATGCGAATTTGCACACTAAAGACCAACAAGGCCCTCAGTAAAGAAGCCAGCTCAACTTTGTAGAACTCAGGTGACCACATTCTGTGGGAGATATTGCTTGAGTCCCACAACCTCATTTCGCAGAGATTCTCAGACCAGGGGAGCTTAAGAAACTCAACGTAGCCTTTCCTGCCCACCCCTGTTACAAATAAGTGTTAGGTCCCCTTTTCTGGACTTCTCACGGCCCCTAGTGTTTGTGGCTTGGAGCGTCTTTTTACTTTAAATTGTCTACTCAATCGCTTAAAATAATTATGAATTATGTGGAATGTAGAACGTCTACATTTGCTCTATTGGTGAAGTCCAATTTACCATCAAGGCAGAGTCCATGCTTCTTTCGGCCACTACTCCCCTTCGTGCTTAGCACACATCTGGCAAATGGTAGGTGCTCTGTAACGTTCACCGATGGCCTGACCAATGGTATTCGGGTGAGAGCTTGTGGGTGGGGTCTGTGTCATTTGCAGCTGCTCCTCCAACTTTACATAATTATGGCATAACCTTCCTCATCAACGGATGGGTTAGTTTCAGAATGAGGTGACCTTTTGTATCGCGAGCGCTCTATAGCCCGATAGAGTACTCCGCTTAAGGAAGTCTTGTGAAATAGCCATATTAGCCGTGGGGAGACAGGGCCACATCACATCCAGGCTGGGGGGACACCACGGTCGAATTCCTATGTCCTCACGAGTGTTCGCCGAGTAAATAAAAGAATGCACGAGGCGACAAGGATCCTAGAACCTCTTGCTCCTCCTGACTTGGCAGTGACTCCAAGAGGTCATGTTGAGGAATAGGTAGAATGCATAGTGAAAGCATTTGTATTCCCTGTGAGACACCAGCGTTCTCATTGCGTCCCCCACCTGACACAGCGCTGGCAGCTTTCCAAGTCTTTACGTAGGTGTCTGACTCTTGCCATTCAACTTTCCTTCTCTTCCCCAAATCCACTGCCCTGAGCCCCATTCACCTCTTGCCCTGGTGGCCCACCTCCTTTAGCGATGGGGGCGATGGCATTTGTGGTGCAAGAGGAAGATCCCTGGGCCTGAAATTGAAAAAAAAAAGTTGTCTGAGTCCCAGTCCTTCCCCCTCAGAACCTTGTAAAAGGTGAACATGGCGTGAACAACGCTGAGCAACTATTTCTTTCTGCTAACGTGTTCACGGTGAAGTTCGCCTTGTCCAAATCTAGAAAAATCAAACTCAAAAGGGAAAGTGCTTCGTTAACCACAGAGCCCTCTGCGTATCAGAGTCTTACAAACTCGCCCCTTCAAGACTGCAACCTGTGACCCAATATATTTGAAGAAAAACACTGTCCCCCTCTTTTAGATATGTATTGTGCTCATTAAGAATTAGAGGCTGAAAAGGCTTGCAGCAAATAAACCTGCTTGATCCAGAGACTCCCCCCAAGAAATCTTAGCACAAACCCTTTTTGTTTGTTGGCTTGCTCGTTTTGATATCATAAAATCAACATGGGACAGACACTGGTTTCCACACTTCGTTTCCATGGAAAACGTTGCCCGACTCCAGTGTCAGGGGATGGCGTTGAAAATGGGCCCTGCTTCACAGAAAGCTGTTGCTGCTTTATTTTGTTTTAAGGGACCTTGACTTCTTGAACTAATTTGAGTCAGATGCAGTGGAGTTATCAGGTACTTTGACAAAGGAGGAATTTGGGAAGAGAGAACGTTCTGACAGACAGCTGATGCCTTGTCTTGCGTGGAAAGCCAGCCTTGCAGAGGCCAACACGAGTCTGTCGGGTCCTTTCCATCCGCTCCGTGCAGTTGACACTCTCGTTCTCTCTCCCACCGACTCATTTACCAGCCTCCTAACCAGCCCGTGTCATCCGTCTTACCCTTGGCTGTGCAGGTCACTCTAACGAAACACACCCTTACCATACGATCCACCAATCCCGCCTCCGGGTCTTTATCCGAAAGAATCAAAATCTAGAACCCGAAGAGAGGTTTTCACTCCCATGTTCATTGCAGGGATCTGCTCTATAATTTTGTGCCTTTCGTTCAAACTACAGTATATTTATGTATGTATGTGTGTATATATATACATATATACATATATACATATATATATGTATATATGTATACATATATATTTAAAATTTGTTAAGACGGTAGATGCCATGTTAAATAGTCTTACCATAATAAGAAGAAAACCAACCTTGTCCTTTGCTTACTTGAGAATCCGGTGGCTCTCTCTCGTTTTTGTTTTCTCCTTTAAATGAGATGAAGCCTAAACTCCTTGGCAAAGAATCCTTGGCCTTCCACCATCCGACTCTAACCCACCCTACCAACTTCATCTCTGGTCTGGTCAAGACTGTGCCTTACCTGTTCTGAACGTTTGGCTGTTCCCTGAACGTGACACCCCTTTCCACGATTCCAGACTTTTGCACATGCCGCATTCTCTGCCCGGAAGGCACCCTACCAAATTTCTCTTTTTGGCACGTGCCTTCAAAACCTATCCTAGATATTCACTCATCTGCGACTGCCCCAGGCAGTTAACCCCTCTCTTCGCTGGAGTCGTTAGGCTTAAAACTACATTGCATATAGCTGATGGGATACATCGACCCTGGGCATTGAGATGTAGATTTCACTTTAGAGTTTGTCTCAGTCTGCCCAGGCCACCATAACAAAATGTCATGGATGGAGTGGCTTAATGGACAGAAATTTATATTCTCATGCTTCTGGAGGCTAGAAGTCCCGTATCAGGGAGTCAGTATGGTCAGGTTCTTGGTGAGGGCCCTCTTCCTGGCTTGCAGACCACTCTCTTCTTTCTTTGTCTCCACATAATGGAAAGAAGAAGTTCCAATGTCTCTTTCTCTTCTTGTAATGTTAGTAATCCCATCATGAAGGTCCCCCACCAAGACCTCATCTAAACCTAATTAGTCTCAACGACCCCGCCTTGTAATACCATCACATGGAGGGGTGAGGGCTACAACATCTGAATTGTGGGAGGGCACAAACATTCCGTTCATAACAAGATGAGTCATACATGTATCCCAAGTGTGTGTGTGTGTGTGTGTGTGTGTGTATAGAGAGAGGCAAGTGTGTGTGTGTGTATAGACAGACAAGCATATAGCCTGTGTGTGGCTTATAGCAAGTAGTTGACGTGTGTTAGGCACTTAGTACATTTTCACGGACACATATAGACCATCCAACATAATAATCCTAATGAAGAAGGTGAGGTGAGAAGTTAGACAGTCACACACAGAAGATGGAGTTGTCGCTATCAGCCCAGGGGGCAGAAGGAAAAAGTATTAAACTGGCCAAGAAACCCATCTAGGGGTCTGGAGCAGAAGGAAGTAATGGCAGAAATGTGTCTCTTCTAAGCGCCAGAAGCAAATGACACAAAATGACTTTACTGGCCACCTCGGATTTCTCAGTTCAGTGAGGTATACATGTCCTTTGTTGCCTTTATACACGTTTGGAATCTCGGCGTAAATATTTTTGGCTTTCTCTGTCTTGAAGGAAGAATAAAGGATGTTAGGCAGCTGGCAACAGAGTCTTCAGAGAAAATCCTCCGGCGTTTCAGTCTCTGGACTACAATATGTTAAGTTGATCTAATTGATCGATTTTGCAAAAAGATTCCTTTGGGTCTGGTCATTTCAAAAGAAACAGGAAGTACATTCCCTTAAAATCATTGGAAAAATTTTATCTCCATGCGTCGCTATGGGGTGTGGGTTAAATCCCGTTCACGTAATCCACGTTAGTTGAGTACCTACAATATGACATGTCCTAGGTACTGGGAACAGGGCAAGGAGCAAAGTCAATGTTGAAGAATGAGCTGTTTGTCGCTCAGCAACTCAGGAGCCGGTTGCTACCAATTAAAGAGGCTGACACCTATTTGTTACCTCCTTAAATGGCTGAAGGAGCTGTTGACTGCGGGCCGCTCTGCTCAGGAAACCACCATATTTGCAAATACAAATGCATATTTACACTCCGATGAATAATGAAGGTTATTTATCGCATGTGCTTGAAATAATGGTTGATTTTGGAGTGTCGTTCATAAAACGCGCATCAAAAAGTGTGTTATGGCCTGACGTTTTCATTGCTACCAAATTGCAATCATAAAGGCAGGGGTTCAGACTGGGAGAATCATTTTATATTGTGAACTTCTGGATAATATATAACATAAAGAGTTTAATTGAATCATTCACTTGGGTTTTTGCCCAGAAAAGTGGGAATTTAAATGCTGATACAGCTTCAGTTCCCAACGACACCAGTCAGCACTCCTTAGATTGGATGTAAATAATCCTATTTGTGGGTATGCAATACGATACGAGTATGCTTGTCTGTAAACTTGCTAGCAAAGGTAATTAAATAATGCCATCATGTCTTAATACATAGGAAAAAAAATCACTGACCTCGAAGTATGATTCGATATGTACTTTCCTTCTAGTTACTAGAAGAAAACACTGAATTGTTAGCAAGCTATACCTTACTTTGGAACTACAGAAGCAAGATAGAAACTACACACGCTCCCAAGTGCACACACGCGTGTGTGCGTGCATGCGCACGCACACGCTCACACACACACACACACACACACACACTGAATGCTCAGAAGTTACCATAGCAACATTAAATCTGCTTCCAACCCATGTTTGCAGAAGTTTGTGGCAAACATAGTCCAACCCAATTGGGCCTTGTGATTCTTCTTTCCTTGGATTAGAGATTTGAATTTGGTTCACATTCTATGTTTTCAAGTTCATCTTGATTATTTAAATTCTGAATTTCGCAAGTCCTGTTTCCTGAGCTCCGTCCCTATCACAGTGCTCGTAGAAAAATGAATCAGCTACAGGGTCACTTAGAACATTGTAATCCAGTCCACACACAACAGGAATGAAATGTGTCTCAAAATAGAAGCTGTTCCAGCAAAGCTGCTTCGGAGATGAGCTTGTTTGGAAAGAACTCTTCTTGGTATATATAAAATGGGCCTTGTTTGCGTGACTAAAAATCGAATCAATTTATAGACAGAATATTTTTATGGAAAGAAAGGAGGAAGGGGTTGTTTGGGGTATGCTTTCTCTGGAAATCTATCTCCCTGTGATCATAAGGACGATGATATTAAGCACTGTATTTTGGCATCAACTTAGATCCTCACTCTTGATTCTTCACATTATGATTATTCCTTCTCAGTCTCTGTATTTTCTTCCTCTCCTGTTCATTGTGTGAACATTGGGGTTCCCAAGAGCACCATCCCTGGTCCCATTTTCACCCCAATGGCTGTTCCTATCCTGAGTGAGGTTACGATTTGCAAAAGCCTACAATTTGCAACCATCATGTCATTCATGGCTATGTTTCCAGAAAGATCTCCGTCCAAAACCTGACTCTGTTTCTAAGCTTATTGTGCCCCCCCGACCTTTTAACCAACACTCACCATTGTCTTCCTCAAATCAGCTTTTCCATCTCAGTTAGTTGCTCCTCATTCATTTTAGTCTTTAGGCTCACATATTTGAAGCGATACGACACATTCCCTTCACTTCATTCCCTTCATTTTTTTCTTTCCGTGCAGTTTCATGGAATTTCTAACATGTCTAGAAATCTGACCTTCTCTCTATCCCCTGATGCTGCCTTGAGTCTGCCCCCATCATCCCTCTCGGGGGCTTTTTCAAAGGTTTTCTCAGCTGGGTTTCCTGCTCCCTTTCCAAACCTTTCCTTGCATGGTCCCACATAATCTTTAGAATAAAATTTGTACTGTGCTGAGAATTCTTCCATGACCCTCCTATTGCAGACACTATTAGGGCCATTGCCTCGGTCTGACATTTTGCCACTTCACTTAGCTCTCCGCTGCTCTGGGACACATGTCCCTCCCATGCCCTTCCTTTCCCATGCCTTAAATCAAGAGTCTTGACTTACAATGTCTCCTGGGTGCTCGAGCAGATGTAAGCTGATAGGGAGACATGGGGGCCTGTGATAAACTGGAGAGAGTGTGTGCGATTCAAAACAATTAAATATCATTTTAAAAACATCGCTAGGCAATCAAAACTCCTCTGTGCACTAGATGCTGTCTTTGGGAAGCTGTCATAACCTCGGCCTGTGCTCTGGTCACATTCAAAAGCTTACGTCCTGTGAATGAATTAGGCTCTCTGGAGGCTCCAAGCATTTTCATGTACTGTTTCCTCTAGATTCTTGGCGGGATATCTATCTATCAAGGTGCGACCTTCGGCTATGTCTCTCTCCATTTTCTGCAGATAATTTCACCTAAAGCTTGTAAGTCCCTCAGAGTCCAAAGCCTTCTGGGGCTTTGACTGGGCTAGAAGGGATGGGCCAAGGTGGTTAAGGTGGTGTATTATGTCCTTACAAGCTTGAAAATAACAGCAATAAAGTTTAGCATTTGTATAGTGTGTGATAGCTTCTTAAGCACTTTCATACATTAAATACTTCTGGAAAGAAGGAGAACTTTAAGAGGCACGAGAAAGCAAGAGGGAAGTGAAGAAAACTTATTTACAGGCAGTGGGCAGAGAACCAAAAAAAGAACCAAATTAAACCATCACATTCCATCATAGAAGTCCCTCGAATCACTTCCAACTTTCAACAATGTGAATGATCACCCCAAATCCACGTTACAGATTGACTACAGGTACCATGCGCCCTAAATTTGTTTTTCAAGAGCACATACCAAGTTCTTTTTTTTTCTGTTTTTTAATTATAGCCACATCATGCTTCTATGAAGGTTTCATATTTGAATTTATGGAATTGTTATATTGAAATGGAATTGTGTTACACCTTTAAACCTCAAGTGGCTACTAATATTTTATTAAATACAGCTGCCACTAGGCAATAAAAATCTCCAAGGGGCCCAAAAAAAAAAAGTGCGGTGTTTTTCATATCTGCTTTCTTCTTGCAGAAGCCATATGCTCGTAATACGTATACGCTGTCTGGTGTTCAATATACGCTCCGGCTCTGTATATAGTTAGCCCTAGAGCATTACACACCGCCTGCATAATTTCAAAACATTGAACACTAGATGTCACAAAACAAAACCCTGTGCTGTGCTCTCAAGCACAAATGCATTTACAGTTGGTTAATGAGATATACAGAAAGCTGCTGGAAAGCCAAAGAAGTTAATTTCATTATACAAGTTTAGGAAATAATGGTGGACTTTTGAGGACAGATATTCTGCCCCCCCCCGCCCCCCCCCCCCCCCCCCCCCCGCCAATTAGCTTTAAGATAAATCCATTTGGTATGCCTTTGGTTTTTCATTAGGACGTGTTTTTTTTTCCCCCCCCTCCCATGTGCAGCGTTTGAAAGGTTTACATTACATAAAATTAGGGCTGTATAAACTGTGCCTCATCTCCTTCTCTAATGTGATTGTGCCTTCCCTGGAACACGGTAGCCGAAATGATGATAGCCCCCATTGTATGCAATGCACGTCAATAAACAGAGAACATGAATGTGAATCAATATCGTGTTAGTATTGGGATTAAGCAAGCTATTTTCTCCTCCTTTTTTTTTTTTTTTTTTTTTTCTCTTCTGGGGAGATGAATATGAGTAAATAAAATGAGTGTTTGTCTGAAACTGTGTTGGGGGATTAGGCTTTGTGTTTTCCTTTTGAGGGGCGGCTTGCCAGCCGGCAGGCCTTGGCGGGCTACCTGGGCGAAGCATAGAAAACGAAATGCTCACCCTTGCAGCAGCCAGGCCTGCGGCTTTGAAGGACGCGGGGAGGCGGGCCTCCTCCAGCCCAGAAAAACCAGGTGCGACTTCTGCAGCCGGCAAAGGTTATGCTTCATATGACTTCGTTTTCTCGCTGCAAATTAAAGGACAATTTATGAGTGTCTAGACAGGAATTAATCGGAATAATATTGGCTGCTTTTGACCCGAGAGTGCTATTACAATAAAGCATATACAACACAAATATAGGACAAAATCATTTATATAGCCTATTATCATGCCAGCATCCAGAGGTACCTTACAATAATAAAATGATTTACAAAAGAAAACACTCACCAAAACATATCTCTGATGATGAATGGCTTTGAAAAGCAAACTTAATCTGTTCCTGAAGTTATAGTTAGAGAGAGTGCTTACGAGATAAGGAGATTTTAAATGATGGCAAAATAATAAAAACAGATTGGTGGGGGCGGGGGAGCTGCAGATCTAGGACAGAACTAGTTTCTACGATTTATAAGGAGTCCGTGTGCGAGAATCTTCCAAAATCCCTGTAAGCACTAAACCCGGAGAAAATATGTTCAAATCTAAACGCACTAAATGCCCGTGACATAGACACAGAAATTTTGCGCACAAAGAAGGAAGGAAAATGGAAGCTTTTTCTATGGAAAGACATGTTAAAAGTGCAGAAACCAAAAATTTTATGCAAATGACAGATCATATTTCTTAGGAAATTTAAAAAAACGATGCCGGGCAAAGGTAGAAAATATTTGAGGAATTAAACACTGCATAAAAAATTTCATATGTTACGTATGCTCCTCTCCCCAAAACGCTATTTAAACAGCCTCAATTCTAACGCCTTACCTGATGTCTTTGTCTGTTTTCTGAAGTTAGAGAGTTTACTGAATGAAAATGAATTTTCAAATTTAATCTTGTATGCAATCGACCTTTTTTCTAAACACAAGGAAAATATGATGTCCTGTTGATTAGTTTAAAATAACTCTCTAAAGCGATTCAATTGCTTAAGAAACACAACCTTATTATACAAAACTTGGAAAATACAGAATCAAAAAGAAAGCAAGATTCATACACCATCTCCAATCCCAGAAATAACAACAGTTAATATCTCGGTGTATTTTTTTTTTTCCAAAATGGAATTTCTTCCAAATTAACTCTAAGTTAATTCCAGCTTAATTTTAAACTGGAAGAATGAATTACTCCTATAAAAACTCTGGCTGCATCAAGTAAAAGTGAAAATTATGGTAACTTGGGGCAATTGATTTCCCTTCAATAGTTTTACCTATCCTGATAATTATTGCCAAACCATTTTAATTGAAGTATCATAGTTTCAGTGCTCTAATTTTATTTAGGAAAGAGAAACAAAGCACCTTTTTTTTAAACCAAATCTTAATATTTATATTATGTTTATATTTATATTAAATAATTAACTTCAAGTTGTAAAATAGGTAACCATTTGCATTCTTTTTTTTTTCCTAAGTAATGCTAACTAATAAATTTAATCGCTTAAGTACACACACACACACACACACACACACACACACACTTGCATATATACTGGTATATATTACTGGTATATATACATAATATAGCTTCTTCCTACTTTTCTTCTTTACTATAAGAATAGAAACGTTTCCACTGTTCTATATGTATCTGCTCGCTCAAAAAAGAAAAAAAAATGGGGCAGAAGATAAGAGGTTATATTTCTGGTTTTGTTCTAGCAACCCAGCCCTGAATGAGCTTAAGCAGCTGAGAACATGACTGTAAAGGCTGGGCTCCTGTGTCTAACTCCACTGAGTGTTGGCTTCCCGCGACCTGGGGAGTGACACCCTCTGTCTTATTTCAGTGTGAATTATTTCGAATGGGATTGATTGCGAATTGCTAAAGCGTTCTAGGAGGAGATAGATGGAGGCGGAAATCTTCACAAAGAAAATACAATGCAAATATAATGTGAATATTGTCAGACAAAAGGCTCTTAGTTTGGATTTTTCTAAATCATTTGCTGCTTTTTTGCCCCTTAAATTTGTGATTCACACTTAAAGGTGGGAGGAAGACTCACCTGTCTACCCCGCCCCCAACACAACGGACCCTTCTCCCGCTCATTGCGTGATTGCCAAAATCAGTGCCACACGCCCCCGGAATCCCCCTGCTTTTTCTTTTCCTACACCACAAATACACAGACCCAGTTTTAAAGGCAGTTTTACCTGGTTGCGTATTTGCTTGTGTGTGTATTTTCGTTCTTTCTTTTGCTATTCCATTTCCTTTGATGGTGGCGATTACCCACGCTGTCAACGACTGCCTTTTAAGAAAATTAAATAGAAAAGATACCTTCATATTAGAAATCATAGGGACAAACTGATCCACTAACTCTCATCATCATTTAAATCTTCATCCGGCCTTTTGAGAACTTTAAGTTTAGTGATATAAACTCAGTGCCGACAGATGGTCGTAATTTGCTACCAGTGTGAAGAATCGTATAAACTGAACTGGCTTCCACTATCTCCTACTGACGTTGGAAATCATTGGCTTCCTCCCGCAAACCTGGCTAACCCGTCTTTCTTAAGTTTCTGAATTGTATTGTGTAATTCTTTGTCAGGGCAGCTTAATCTTACATCCTAATACGCTTAGGAAATAAACCAGCTTCATAAGAACCCCTCCCCCAAAAAAGTAATGTGAGAAGGCAGTCCTAGCAAGAAGCTCTTGGAACTGAACTCCAATGGGAGCCCTCAATATCCCCAAACTAGAAGGATTTGTCATTCTCTTCTCCCCAAATGGTGCGTTATCTACGATGAATTTTGAAAACACAACAGTGGTCATACATGTAACGATATACAATAATTTATTTGGAAGAATGCTGTGTTTGCTTGCTTGTTTCTCCCCATCAGCTAGTCAACTACTAGGGTCTCATTTCATTTCTTACCACATCAATAACAACAAAATGACCTTTGTCGCTCATCCTAATAGGAGTTTGGACTTCCCGATATGGGTTCCGAACAGGTGGAGAGTGTAGGCACTATGTACCCGAGGTTCTCGGGTGGAAGAAAGAAAGAAAGGAAGGACTCTCGTGTCAAGCTCATAATTCTTTTTGAGCCACTTTTGGGCTTTTTTTTTTTTTTTTTTTTTTTACAAAGGCTCTTGTGTCACTTGGAGAAATAAACTCTTTTAGATAAAAGTAACCGGAATTATTGTCAGACCTACTTGCATTGGGATTTCTGCCCTTTACCAAACAGGACCTGTGACCTTGAACTCAGAAACTTAGCTTTCGGAAGGGGGATTCTCTTATCTTTTCTGACCTGTGGCTCTCCCTCCAAGATTTTGTGAGAAATAAATGAGACAATATACAAAAAGCTCCCAGCACTTGATAAATGTTGACTTGAACTAAAATCTGCTTCATCCTTCCCCACGTATGTAAAGCTGGGATGCTGTACTGTTTACGTGCACACTTTTTTAAAGTTTATTCTCCTTCTGTTGGCCCAGGAGATCCACCAAGCACTACCTACTCAAATGATCTCTAAATTATTGTGATAGACATCGCTCAGTGCTCACTCAACAGCCAACACTCACTTCTCCAGCTCATTTACTTTTTCAGTGCAATAATATATGCAACCCCAAGCCACCAATAATTGCTTAACTTTGTCACAACACACTTGGTGAATTATCCAGTGTCAATTGTAGATGGAAGTGGGCAATAACACACACACACACACACACACACACACACACACACACACAATGTGCTGGAGGGCTCCAGGAAAAGATTTTACTCACCGATAAAACAAAGAAGCTCCTTGTGTGTGTGGCTTTCACTTTCTGTCTTGAATGCATTTGGGGAGGGTTGAGCTGCCATATTGTAATCTGTGGCAGCCATATTGTAATCCGTGGCAGCCATATTGTTATCTGTGGCAGCCATATTGTAATCTGTGGCAGCCTTATTGTAATCAAGAGGCAATACTGAAGAAGGTAGAGCAAAGTATTGGAAAGTCCTTCATGTCAGCGTGGAGCTGCTTCCCTGACTGTGGAACCACCTGTCCTTCTGGATAGGAAGATAATTAAACTGCATTAGCCACCACTAACTGGATATGCTGCTACTTTTATTTGATATAACTATCTATCTCTAAATCTCCTATTTGCTCAGTTTTGCTCTCTGGCTTCTTTGTTTCTTTTCTTTTTTTCTCCTGGCTCAATGATGTGTCACAGTGTTTTAGAGAGAGAATTAAAAGGAATAAAGAAATGCCAAGATATTCCCAGAGTCAGATGAGAGACTGCATTTGCATAAGTAGACCTTAGGCTTCTGAGGTGAATAGTAAGAAAGTTAATAATAGCACAATAAAAGCTATCAGTTGTTCCACTTTGTCTCTTGCTACACTTCTAAGCTTTTACTGGCTCTTATTCCTTACAACAACTGTAGAACAGGACATTTTCTATTCCTGTTTGACAGATGAGGAAGATGAGATTTAACTTTTTTTTAATGTTTCATTTTATTTTTGAGACAGAGAGACAGAGCACGAGCGGGAGAGGGGCAAAGAGAGAGAGGGAGACACAGAACTTGAAGCAGGCTCCAGGCTCTGAGCTGTCAGCACAGAGCCCGACGTGGGGCTCGAACCCACGAAGTGTGAAATCATGATCTGAGTTGAAGTCAAACGCTTAACTGACTGAGCCACCCAGGAGCTCCAGGAAGGTAAGATTTGAAAAAATCTGAGCTTTCCAACCTACCCTCCTGAGTTCACAGATCTTCCTTCACCCCTTTGTCTTTTTCATTCTAGCGTCAACAATCCTTACCCATCCTGCAGGACCGAAATGAAACACATCTTCCTTGGAAAAGCCTTTCACGACATCAGGCAAATCAGACTACTCATGCCCATGACCTATGAGAACTTTCTGCGTCTCCTTCATAGTCTTTCACACACTTTCTCGTAATTATCCCCATTCCTTCGGTTTCTTGGGAGGAGTCACCATGTCTACTCTGCTCTCTGTAGCTACGGGGTCTGGCGCTGACCTTGCTTATAGCACTAGTCATTCACAACGTTTCTCTGTCCTCAGCACTGTTTAGAATTCTAGAATTTTCATAGCATGTGAAAAGGAAATTTGAAGAATTCGAGAAATTTCCAGCATGTGATGAGGAAATTTGAGAGTATCTGGTCACACCCGGAAAGCATCAACCCTTATCCTTCTGGTGGCTTGTTTATGCTTCCAGACTGTCTCCGGCTATGTCAGTAACCCACCACATCTCCACTTTGGGCTTCAGCAAGGCCAAGTTCTAATATCCATCTAAGACATGGCTTCTAACTTGAAGCAGCTGTGCCCACTGCACCTTATAGCCTCTGAGCTGTTTAGCTCGGCAGTTCTCCCTACCGTGTTGTGGGGAAGGCTGTGAAATGTCATCCTGTCACCCTCTGCCCTTCTTTTTCATAACAGAATCTCCCTTCCTGAGATTTAGATACCAAATGGCCACCCAACTAAAAGCTACATTTCTCAGACTTACTTGCACCTTGTTGTGGCCACGTGGGTGTTCTTGCCAGTGGAATGTAAGCAAAAGAAGATGCTCACAAGTCTCTCTTTACTTCCTGGCCCTCCACCACTACCCTTTCCTTCTCCCTGAGGGTCGTAGCAGAGTCACAGAACTTGTTAGCCAGGTTTGACATAATTAGGGGCTCGGTCAAGGATTCGCTAAGCAATAAGATACCATTGCAGAGGAGTTCAGGACTCATCAACCACTTAAGGTAGAATCAACGAGTGCCCACATTGCCTACTTGCCTCGGAGAGAGACTACTTTTTACCCTGTTGGAGTCCTTGTATTTTTGCTTCTTTTTATTATCAAATTTTAGCCTGTCCACCAACTAATGCAGATAAGTATATGTAGTTGCAACAAAGAGAAACTTGAGGAATCAGTAGACCTCTGGTGGAACTGGAGAGTTTGCAGAACATCCCTGCCCTGTGGCAGCCCATGGGTCTAGAACCGATACTCTGCATTACCCAGAAGGACTGAATACACTGGCTTTATCAGCTATCCCCTAGCACAGTAATTCTCAAGTGATGTGCCAACAGCTGCCCCTTACCTTCCTAGGTAGCTACGTGGGGAAGCAACACACCTGAGCAGAGACAGATGAGGCACTCCATCTGGTATGGGAAGATGTAAATGTCGGGAAGGAAGGGTGGACATAACTATCCATTGTCCACTGATGCTCATATTATTTTCTGTCCTGTCTTTCCAACAGATCCTGCCAAGTTCTGAGGGAAGGTGGCAGCATTAACTTAAAAAATAGTCACGTAAGTCTGTTTCTGTTGTAAAGAAACTGAAAGACAAGATTCCTAATTTTTCTGCCCAAGCAATGGCTGCCTAAGGGTAACGTAGCAATGTTTGGACGCAAATTTTGGTTAGCGTTCTTCCTTACCATGACGGTCGTGGGTGCATAGGTGACGAGGGACGTATAGATGACAGTATGAAGGCAATGACCCCATGAAGACCATGCCAAAACTTAGATTCAACCGTGTCTTCAGGAGAAACCAGTACTAAGAGGAAACAACGTGGGAGGGCAAAGTGGAGATGTTTGAGGACAGAGGTGGCCCCTAGAAATGGCAGAGGGAAGAGCAGAGCGAACTTGTAATAAAAGGATTTCCGTCATCATAGTTAGGGATGCAGAGTTGGGCCTGGCCTCTGCCAGAATCAGGGAAGTACTTAAATTAGGGATGAGAAGCCCAGCCATTTTGCTTGTGGGAGGCTTTTGTGGCTGTTTTTATTATTATCCTCACCCATTTGATTATATTCCCTCCAGGATGGTATGAGCTGAGAAACCTGGACCACATTTATAATATATGAATATCTACATGTAAAGCAAATCTTCATTATTTATCATAGAAGTCTGCCTGGGAATCATAATAAACAATTATATAGTGAGCAGTGGGGCAGGCATAAGAGTGAACGGAACACGTCCCCCTCCAGCAATAAAGAAAAACATTCTGGGGTCAGGCCAGGCTCCTCTGGGGATCTTTTTCACAATAACAAACTAGACAGACACATACTTTAGTCTCAATGTGCATTTCAGAATGATTGTCCAAGTCAAGTTTTAGGGATCTTAGGCTGATATAAACACACTGGTACTCGTGTTCTCAACCTAGCATATGCAGAACATCAAGAATTGGATGCTCACCAAATAAATAGTTCAAATTTGTGGACAAAAAAATAATCAGGAAATAAGTTCCAGAATCTGGAAACCTATTAACAGAATCTGAGTGCGAGGCAAATGAAAGTCCATAAGCCTGAGGAACTTGGCAGGATCGGAGCAGCCAATCAAAGTGTTCACACAAGAGGCAAATTGAGTGAGGAATACACATAAATGACTGACTTTTTTAAATATAGGAAACAGTGTTATATCCCTTTTTCTGCTTGTGTACTTATGACTCTGTGCGTATGTTTTCTCTATGTAACTATCTTGTGCGTTCTTTGGGAACTTAGACTCTTTATAGTGCCTGGTCTCCAGGAAGTGAGGCAACTCTTCCAGATGAAGTGGCTATGAGGATTATGTGGGGTGGAAATGAATGTATCGGTCACAGAGCAGAGAGAGATAAGGCTGAAGGGTTGGGGTTCCAGGCCGATCGCGAAAGACCAAGAAGTGTCCCTTTATGATTTTCTCAGTTTATAGTCACGTGATAAGTTCATCATTTCAGAAGTCTAAATATATTGTTATCTGTGCTCACCGTTTCTTAAATATTCATCACCTGAGGTCTTTGTTGATAATGAGGTGGGTGGATTTTCCATAAAATTATGCAAAACATAGTCACGAAGAACAGAGTAAGTGTATGTAGAGTTGGTGGCATATTAGGGACTCCATAACAAAAACTGTTGCCGATGGGGAAACCTCTCGACGGCACTGATCGCGTGGACGTTTTCGTCAGTCTTCTGAAACTTTAGCCATCTTCCAACACGCATGATGAATCGGTAGTTTAAACTTGTGGAAAGGCCAACGTTCAGGTAACAATCACATCGCAAATAATGGCTCTTTATTTGGAAAGGATCTCTTCATGTCTGAGAACAGAGGCTCAAGCCATCTTTCTAAATTTATCATGAAATGACAATAAATTTTGTTTCATGTAGTAAAAGACATTAAATTCCTAAGAGAAACCCAGAGGCCTGGACTAAAGTCCATGGTTTATAACTGTTACAGGAAGGTTGAACTGGGATTTCGTCTTCCAGTTGATCTTAACTCGAAGGTGTAAAGAAAACACATCATTCAAACTCACAGCGCATGAATTAATGTCTTTCTGTCACCAACCTCTTTTTTTCCCCTACTCATTGGGTCAAGGGCCCCATGGCCTCTCCTTTCCTCTCTGGGGAACTTTGGAAAATACTTTTTCAAAAAACATGGCTTTGGAGCTGCTAGCACCTGTATTTTGTCTCAATCAAGACGGGTCTGCTTGTTCAGAAAATATTTCTTTAAGAAGTTGAGAATGATTTTGGTGCCCACCAGTTGAGAATATAAACTTGCCTACTTTAATCTTGGTCCTGAGAAAGGTGACCATATAATTTATTGTCCAAACCTAGACACCTTTTAGAGAGAAGGGGGTACTAACACGAATTATACTCGGACAACGGGTAGATACTCTACACAGGCAGGGCATGGGGTGGGGGGAGGGGTTATGTCTTATATATCAAATTAGGGACTGTTTTCCTTATCCTTAGATCAATGGGAAGTGACAGAAATTTCTAAGTAAAGTAAGACAACCAAATGTATGTTTTAAAAAGATGGATCACACAGATCACTACAATTTGGGGATGCCAAAAGTGACTGCATATTTCAAAAAATAGGCCAAGAAATATGATGGTGGCCAAGATTACAGGGGGGCAATGGACATGGATAGAAGTATCCAAAGTATTCAGATCTGAGAAGTCTATTGAGGATTAAAAAAACCCAGCTAAACGTACAGATGGTTTAGATGGGGTTAGCAGATAAGGGAGAGGGAAGACCAAGGATGACTCTTTTATGACTTATCTAACTGTATTGGAGGGTGATGCCATTTAGTGGGAATTGGCAGAGAGCTAAGATGGCGGGTGGGGTAGTGAGACGTAGGGATTATGAGTTCAATATTAGGCATATATGTTAAAGGTTTGGAGACATTCCAGGTGATATTTGTATTAGGTTCTTACAGAGAAACAGGCATTTATTATAATAAATTGGTCATGTAGCTGTGAAGGCTGACAAGTCCCGAGACCTGCAGGGTGAAGCTGGAGACTCAGGATGGTCTCTGGGACGGTCTCTGGGTCTACTGGCCATAGGCTCAAGACACCCAGAAAGACCTGATGTTTCAGTTCAAATCCAAAGGCAGGAAAAACCAACAGCCTAGTTTAAAGGAGGAATTTTTCCTTGCGGGAGAGTTAACCACTTTGTTCTGCTCAGACCTTCCACACTAGTGTTAAGCGCCCTCTCTCTGGGCTCCCTGCTTTCACCCCGGCCCATCTTCAGTCTTTTCTGAATACAAAAACCCAGAGCTCCTAACACAGAGTTTCATCGTGAAGCTCTTCTGTTCAGAATACTCCAATGGCTTCTCATCTCACTTCCAGTGAGACCCAGAGTCCTTCCAGGGACTCACGAAGGCTTAATGTCGGCCTCACCTTCCTCTCCCTTCCCACTTGCTAATTCCCGGGCAGGCATACTGGCCTTCTTGTTGTTCTTCAAAAACTGTCAGTGGCGTTCCCATCTTTGTTCCCTCTATCTGAAAGGCTTCTCTCAGGAATCTGCAAGGTTTGTTCCCTTACCTTCTTCAGGTCTTTATACAAAAGGCATCTTTATAGGACATCATCCCTTGACACCCTTTGAAAGTATTTCCCTTTCTTCTACCTTCTCCCACCCCCGCTCTCCCACATTCCCTTTTTCCTGCTCTGTTTTATTTTTTCCTTCAACCTTTTCACTCTCTAGCACACTTTATACACACACACGCATGCACTCATGTACATATATATATATATGTACTTAGACATTGACTTGTTTTACTTATTTACCTTGCTCACCCTCCTTATTTCCCAATGGAATATAACCTCCATACAAAGGGGTTTTATCATTCTTCCTGTCTGTAACTGGATGCTTGGGACTGTGCCTCTGCATATAGTAGGAGCCTAATAAATATTTATTAAATGAAAAACTGGAATTAATCAATAATCAACTAAAATAAACCCTGTTGTTACCATGTCAGTTATTCCAGGTATTTGTGGAACATGGCTTTATGTTAAAAAAAAAAAAATCAGCCTCTTTATTACTTCCAGATTCAGGGCTGGGCAGGGGAAGGTGCTATAAATCAAACTTTCAGGTCAACCATGTGGTATGGCTAAGAACAGATGTTGGATTCTCTAGAACAGGCCTCTTGCCTTCACCGTGGTTCCCCGTACACTTCACAGAGGTCGTTGGCCACTGGACTCAAGAGGGGACCTTGTTCTCTCCACCCTGCCTATCCTGTCCATGTCTGGACAATTGTCTTGTGTCTTAGTTCAAGTTGCTGTAACAAAAATACCATAGCCTGGGGGACTGCAACAGCAAACATTACTTTCTCACAATTTTGGAGGACGAGAAGTCTAAACTCAGTATCGGGCAGGACGCTCCTTCTTGGTTCACCAATGGTCATCTCCTCATTGTGTCCTTGCACGACAGAAGGGGTGAGGGAGCTCTCTCGGGTCTCTTTTCTAAGGACACTAATCCTTATTCATGAGGCTCCACCCCCATGACATCCCCAAGACCCTCACCTCCTGATACCATCACACTGGGGATTAGGTTTCAACATATGAATTTGGGGGACACAGAAACAGCCGGTCTATGGCACTTTTTATTTCCATCTCCCTCGTGGGCTCAGTCCCTCTACTGACCACTGCCCGTAATATAATTTGGACACATGGCATACAGTAGACACCCTCTAAAGATGCTACATTAGAGGGAAAAAGGAGGGGGGGGAACCCTACAGGGATCATGGCTATTGATTGTTCAAAACCAAAAGAGAGGAGAAAGAGGTTGGCAATGAGAAGGGAGAAGTAACCTCCAGGCCCCCCTGGTTTTGCTCCAGGGAGTGTCATAAACCTCTGTGGTTTTCATGATTCTCCACAAGACCTGATATGAGTCTCCCATGGGGGTACTTTTCCCCACGTGACTCTCTCCCGAGGAATATTTCAGCTACACCACTGTGATGGCAAACCTCTTTAAGAGACCGGGTTCAATCCAAGTAATCATTTATTTACAACTTAAAAAAAAAGTATCTATAGAGCCCATATTATGGCCAGCTATCTACTCGGGGTGGGGGATTCAGGAGTAAAACATCTGGACATGATGCTGTTTCCTTAGAAGTCACGGAAGTTTACATATGGCCACAGAGGAAGATGCCATCGTTTTGGACAAGACCCAGATGCTCCTTATCTGATAGTCCCGAAACAGCCCAGCCTCTTCAATTTAAAGCAAAGAAAGTTTCCCCTACTTGTTTTGGGGGGGGGGAGAGATACCATTTCCTCTATGGCTAAACAAAGCAACTGCTCATTAAGAACAATGTTGTAAAGCCCCCCACTCCTCTACACACACACACACACACACACACACGCACACAAATTACTCAAGACAGCAGCCCAGCCAGAACATCATTTCAAACTTGTTTGAAAGGGCACAAACCCTTTTAAGCTGCTTAGGATATTATCTCTTTCCCTTAAGTGGTAACCAGGTGACCCGAGAAGACACATCAAGCTTCCGAAAGGTGCTTAACCAAGAATGAGAGAGATACTTTGGCCCCAGAAACTCTGGATCATTAAATAATAGTTGCCTTAAATGCACCAATAAAACATTGCACATTAAGGGTTGGCAATCAGAGGGACGAGCCCAAAGATAGCTTCTTAAATTCCTTTTAGAGGAATTGGAACGGAGACTTAACTTTGCTCATCTTTCTATCACAGAGGGTGATCTCCCCGAAGACTTCATTGGCAGCAGTATCCCTTCCAAAAGCGCTCACTGGCCACACTGCTTTAGCCTCTCCTCCTGAGAACCACAGTCCCGTGAGAAAGCACGTTCACACTGCTCCGCTGTGGGAAACACCAGGAGAAGGACTTTTCCCAAATCTGTTCAAATTGAGCAACTGGAAACGACGCTCACAAGCTTCCTTGTTTATGTTATTCTCCGCAAAAATATTGGAAACCCAAAACAAGTCAGAAGCGCGTTGGCACTGAATTATGTCAGGACAAACATTCAATTCAAAAGAATGGCTGGATTTATTTTAATAGCTGAGAAACCTGGAGACATGTGCAGTCTATTCTGGCTGTCAATTTATGATCTTTAAAAACATTTTTTTTTTAAATTGACTGGTCCTTAAATACATCCCACCTCATCTTGTTCGAGCCAAGTTTTACAGATGCCATCTTAAAAATCAATTCAAAGAGCAGCCATAAACTCGAAAGCTTCCTCCTTGAAGTGTATATGGCAGAATGCAATTTTGTTTAATTTTAATTGACAGCGATGTCAGCCTCAGAGAATATTTTAGAATATTAGTAGGAACAGTAAACTGGTGCCTTGACATTTTTATGGTATAATGGTATAATTCCCTGGGAAAAAAAAAAAAAAGCTCTACTGTCAGGATATACACTAAAGCAATACATGTGTTCCTTTTTTCTTCCCCCTCCCCCCCCAGTAAAGGAGTGACAAATGTATTACTAATTACACAATTGCTTTATTATGCGGAGCTGTAACTAAAATCTTTTCTGGATTTTCCAGCAAAATTGAGCTTCTTCCGAGATGATTAATCCTAGTAAATGGACGTGGGTAGAAAAAATTGATTCCAGCTGAAGGAAAAGTAGGTCCCTGCCGCCTGCCATTGGGAGAGGCAGCAAGAGGAACGCGAAAACTACTGAGGACAGACTTCCAGGACTGAAGATATATTGAATTTTACCAGTGTAGGAGAGTTCCAACGAGAGATATGGGAAGCTAAAAGATTCATTCTAACTTTAGGAATAAAGGTAGTTGAAGATTTGGGATAGGCGTCCGAAGATAGTATAAACTGAAATCATTTGGGGTTTTTAACCCTTCATGTCAAGGCAAATGCCTCCTTTTGAGCATACGTTAATGCCCAGTGCATACGTTGGCCTGAGAACTTAGGAAGTTTTCTTGAAATAATGTCTTTGTCTATGTTGTCACCATCACAACACGTGAGAAGTCTCAATTCACGTTAAATGTTTTTTAATGTTTATTTTTGAGAGAGAGAGAGAGAGAGAGTGAGCAGGGGAGGAGCAGAGAGAGAGGGAGACACAGAATCTGAAACAGGCTCCAGGCTCCGGGCTGTCAGCACAGAGCCCGACGCGGGGCTCGAACTCACAAACCGGGAGATCATGACCCGAGCCGAAGCCCGACGCTCCACCGGCTGAGCCACCCAGGCGCCCCTGTCTTAATTAACTTTGTATCCATGATGCTTCGCATAAGTCTTGGCACATAATAAGGACTTGAGAGAGGCGGGCTGAATTGAAGTTGCAATTTTAACCCCGTTACTATAAGCCCAGTGATGGTATCTCTGCAGTTTGGGCTAAAAGAGAAAACACCACTTTTCCAAAAAAAAAAAAAAGGGTTCCTGCAACCCTAGGCATAACCTTTGGTCCGCAAAAGGCAGGTGCCATGATGGAGGATGAGGTATTCCCTATCAACTTCTTGGGGTTTCTCAGGCTTAAAAGAATGTTCCAAACCACAACAGAAAAAAAAAAAAATCAAGGAACACAGCAACCAATGCAGGACATCTTCGGGGCATGGACCAGGCAGAAGAAGCTTGGAAAGACGACGTGCTTTCATCTCAGACATTTAGCCACTCAGTTGTGGAAGAGTCCACAGTCCCTTGGCTGCGGTAAATTTCACTAAGCCCCCTTCATTCTTGAAGAGATAGTGATTTGATGGGGGTAAAGGTAGGGTGTAGGGAGAGAGACGGACAGGCACTCATCAGTTACTATTGCATAGATTACACACTGATGAGATCATACATGCAAACTTAGCACAGTGACAGGCTCAGAATCAATGCTTAAGAAATGGGAATTAAAATAATTTTAAGATCTAAGTGTAAGATGAGGAAATGTGTGCCCAATATTAGTAGAAGTATAGATTGCTAAGTAAGAGCCAGAGGGGAAGATTCGGTGTCAGATAAAAAGAGTCTTCCCTTGCCTTTAATAAGGTTCTCTCGGGGTGAATGGGATTCAAAGAGTGGCCATTGGGGGTGAAGGGATTTTTAGGAGAAAGCATTACACGAGCCAAAGCAGGGAGATAGGGAAGCACTTGGAGGGTTTAGAGAATGGGGGGAAGTTTGACATTACTAAAATTTAGGTTGATGAATGTGTAATGGGTGGTCCAGTTTAAATGGTCTGTTGGGATTTCTGCATGGTAGGCTATGAATGCTATAATAACTCGTAAGAAGTTAAGCCAAAAATTAATACGTGCATATCTTTACTTACCCCTTAAGCCTACCCATGGCAAGGGCTTTATCTTTGGATAGTCCTTTTTTTTTTTTTACCAAAGGAGACAATGATGATATAAAACAGCAACTAAGAGTTCTCCTAGAAGTCATTGTCCAACGTGTTTATGTCATCTATTTAAAGCAAAGTCTTGGAGTCACCCTCGGATCTCCATTTCTATTTGGTTCTATCAGATTGAACTTGTATCAGGGTTTAATAAATTGTGTTCTGAGATGCACAGGATTAGTAAGTTATGAACTGGTGTTTCCCTACAAAGAGTTAATGGTCATGTACATTGTAAAGATGTTGGGAAGATGATCCTTCTCTAGGAAATTCATAATACACATCTGTGGTTAAAAGATTCTGAACATCAAACAACGGAAAAAAAAAAACAGTACAAGTGTATTTCATCCCCAATCTCACAAACTGTTTTTTTTCCTTCAACGCTTTTTATGTATTTTTGGGACAGAGACAGAGCATGAACGGGGGAGGGGCAGAGAGAGAGGGAGACACAGAATCGGAAACAGGCTCCAGGCTCCGAGCCATCAGCCCAGAGCCTGACGAGGGGCTCGAACTCACGGACCGCGAGATCGTGACCTGGCTGAAGTCGGACGCTTAACCGACTGCGCCACCCAGGTGCCCCATCTCACACACTGTTTTTAACCATGAAAACTTAACTCCGTGCACGGGTGTGCAAGGGTGTGTGCATGTGTACGTATCTGTGTGTGTGTAGAATAACCATTAATGTATCACTGACTTTGTGTTTTAGGGAACATATTTTGGGAAATTTCCAGAGCGGTTCTTGACCTGTTGCAGTGGTAGCTCTGGAGGGACCTGACTTTGAACTCTACGCAAAGCCTTACGGAATAACAGAGACTTGCTTTGCTATTCATTTCATCCTTGAAGTGGACCAAAACAGATTGCTCCCACCCAAATTATATTGAAAGTCATCCTAGAGGATTACTACTGAATCCATCCTGCCTTACCAGTGAAAACTTTTAGAGAGTCATATAGACCTGCCCTGCCAAAGTATTTCCATCTACTAAATGGAAAGAAAAAAGAAAAAAAGAAAAAAAACAAACCTTGCCACATCCTGTTCCCAGAGTTTGACAGATAACGTGAGTAACTCTAGGGGCGCCTGGGTGGCTTAGTCCCTTAAGCATCCTACTCTTGGTGTTGGTTCAGGTCACGATCTCACGGTGTATGAGTTCAAACCCCCCATGGGTCTCCGTGTTGCCAGTGCAGAGCCTGCTTGGAATTCTCTCTCTCCCCCTCTCCCTTTTCCCTCCCCCACTTTCTATCTCTCTCAAAATAAATAAATGAACTTACAAAAAGAATGGAAAAGGAAAGTTGCATGGGAAAAAAACAAGGTACCAGCAAAGATCAATGTCCTGTAACCAATTCGTGACAAGACGCTGCACCAGGACCCAGGTGGTCTATCTCCTCTCTCGGCCCTTTCCCGAACTGTGAAGGTTTCTCACCCCCAGCAAGAGGCAATTTGCATCGACGCAGAGATGAAGGCTGGAGGAAGAACATAAATGCTCCCTCTAAAAATTTTTTGGAGGAAGAAAGAGGTTATAGCCAAGTCAATCAGGGCTAACAGGCATCTTTGGAGGGGAGAGAGAGAAGGTCTGCAGAGAACATGTTCGCAGGTATGCCGGTCAGGAAGATAAGCCAAACGGCCAGGTCGAGATGGACAGCGTGCACCAAGTGAGTCAAGTCGAGGTAAAACATTCAGCACCTTGTAAGGTTTGCGTCTGATTGCAGCCGACACTGGGGATCCTTGTCTCTGCACCCGTTCTCTGGACTCGGCATCCATTGTCAGCACATCGCCAAGTCCTTTTATCCAGCAGGAGAAATGTGGTGGGAGGGGGGAGGTGAGGGCCAAGAAGGGGAAACCAAGGGCAGTGCCGCCGATGCTCTGTGATCTGGGAGCGCGTGAATTTTAGGTCAGCTAAATCAGGACACAAAGCTACAGCTGCTAAGCCACAAAGGCCCACATATAGTTTCTCTGGCTCAATTGCTTGCCATCCTGAAATCTGCGGAAGAGAGCCTTCCATGGGGGAACCTTCTTCTTCCCCAATTAGTGCCTTTTCACAGTGGCAGGATGGAAAAGGTTTTACTCGGCAACATTACTGAGTATCAGTAATATGCAAAAGATCTGTGAAATCAATTCCCATTATTTCAAGGGACGCTGCCTAGTAAAAATAATGCATAGTAAAAACACTGTAATGAAACCACTGCTTAATCTGCTGTGATTATCTAAGACGAACCAGCAACTGTTTCATTCTTATTTCACAGCATCTGTGCGGTGGTACATCCACTGTGTGTGCCACAGCCAGGCTTCCTGCTATGACAGTCGAAACTGTGGATTTCGGGGTGTCGCTGGGGTAGAGGTTCCGGGGGATCAAATATCGGGGCTGAAGGTCATTAATATTCCCCGTTGTTGCCACTCTGTTTCATGCTTTTCTGCACTGTTGGTTCTCTGAATCACCTTTCCCGTAAGAAAAAAAAAAAAAGCTTAAAGAAAAAAAAGTGCAGGAGCTAAGTGTTTGGTTTGTTTTTGTTTTTTGTTTTTTGTTTAAGCTGGATTGATCATTATGCAAATGGCTCACTGCCCACATCCCCCCTCCCCGCTGCGTGCCCCTCTGCCCCTGGCTAATAACAGTCAGCCTTGTTTGGCCGCCGCTTGGCAAAACTCTCCAATATTTTTGCCGCTCTATATTTCAGCCATGACTTTTGTCATATTTTGAAGAGAAGCGTGCACCTGGCCAACGCACTTGCATGCCAAGCTCTCTCGCCCATTGAGATTTCAAATGGATTTGCATCGATTGCCCTATGAAATTTAGAATGTATAAAAAAACAACAACAACGCAGCAGTAAAAAGTCTTTGTGTTTTTATTACTGTTATTATGCCTTAAAATTAACCTGGTGCACAGGTATTTGGTATTGGACAGTTTGTTAGTACCTTTAAGGTAATTGCTTTAGTGAAAAATAGAGCCCCCCTTTTCTCCGGCGATTTGATTTTTTTGCTTCCACAAGAGTATCCCCAGGATATTCCCAATATTCCTCTGCTGCTATCCGCTCAGGAAGAGAGAGGTTATGCGGTTGCCAGTTGTGGTCACTAGTGAAAACTCGGGGAGGCAGCAGGCTTCTGAAATTGACATGCAGGCAGGAACAGAAGCTCCCCGAAAATGCTCAGGCCAAGGAAGCCCCCCGCCAAAATGCCAAACAGCCCCTATTTCCGGTCAAGGTGGAAGGTACTCAGGAATCACTTCAGATCCTGTTAAAACGCAGATTTTGATTCAGTGGATCCGAGATTCTGCATTTCTGACACTTTCTGTGCTGCTCTTTCGAGGACCACACCCCGAATACCAAGGTTTGAGACAACTGCGCCCTTTCCTTTCCCTCGGGGGTCACCTATATTTTAAAACAAATTTCTGAAGGTCATGATAAAACTGGGCCCAAGCCTAGGAAAATGGAAAGCCATGGCCCCAGACCCACAGACACAATCTCGAAGGAATTTCTCGAAGTCAGACAACATGCCCCAAACACGAGGCAGCGAGAGCAAGAACGAGCTGGGACACAAAGAAACAAATCAGATGGCCAGGAGATCCGAAGACTGTCCTTACCCTCTCAAAAACACCAGTTGACATGATGGCATCTATTTTCAATATCTTTGATTCTAGACGTTTTGATCTAACGATTTAATAAGTATACGCCATCTCTTAGAGCAGGTTTAAATCCACTTTGTAAAGAAGAGATCCGTTGATTTTAAATAAATACGAAATAAAATTTTATTCTCGGTTCTTATGCCATCAAGGGTAGTTATTTGTGACATTCTGATTGTGGCGACGCGGCTGGGTAGTTGATGATTCACAATGTCATTGGAGAATCCACACCAAGTCCTAAAGGCATCTTGGCCAATTGTACGGATGCATTTTGACAAACGGAGCCAAGGAGCAAGCTGAAATGCGCCCCTTTAAAAATTTGAATAAGAAACAAATCATATGAATAGTTTCTAATGGATATTATGTAAAATTCGTTCCGGGTGACACCCTTACTTTATCCTTCGGCAGAACAAAAAGAATTAGTTTTTATTTGAAACTCTCAAAAACAATTGTGCAGTGATTATTTGTGTGGGTTCATCTCTCTGTACCTGTCCCATTCTGCATGTAAAGCCCTTCTTGGTATAACCAGACATGTGGCCACACCAGCAATAATGGGCTCTCTCTCTCCCTCTGTCTCATCTTGACTTCTGGGTCACCGTAGTCTAAGCAAGAGAGTCTCATCAATTATAAACCTATCTTGTCTTCTGGCAAAAAAAAAAAACAAACAGAAAGGGGAAAAAAAAGGAAAAAACTGGGCATAACATTGCCGCTGAGTGTTCTTATTTCCTTTACGTTGCAATGCAAGTTTTATAGAGGGAGTCTGATTTTTAAACAAACATTACGAATACAAACACTATAGGAAGGCAGTGATTTCATCTCGGTCACATAGAGAGGTACCTGTGAGGCAAAAAGCACAGATGTGATCTTCACATGTGTAGGGCATGATGTATTTTTAGTCCACAGTAGGATTGAAAAACTAAAATGGATTTTTTTTCTTAGTCTATCTGTGGCAATCTATGGAGATAATGTATCTGTACATACGAGTCGGCAGAGGGAATGACAAGTAGCTTATAACTTTAGGAACCTGACCAAAATAATATTTTAGAAGCCCTAGCAAATAAAAGAACGTAAGTCCAAATTGAGCATCATCCAGTGAAGGGGCGGCCTACTTAATCTGCCAATGACTCCATCTCAAAGTCCCGTGTGGAAAACAGGTTTTACTCCTTAAAAGAGACATCAGCCAAAGAAATAAAACATGTTCCTTCCGTTCAGATTTAGAAGGATTCCTTTCCAGGAAGGCTAAAGTCCTTAACTGACTTTGAGAATAAGTCACTCTTTACTGCATAGGCAGCTCGTTTCTGTCCTCGTTGTGTGAAACGTTCCCCTTTTCTGTGCAATTTCAAACACGCCTCCACCTCGAGCGGTGGATGATTCTGGAAACGCTGCATTTTGCACATCACTGCCAACGAATCCAAATCTGAAGAATGCTCTTTTTCACGGAGCGGGATAAACAACCAGAGTTGGAAGTGTCACTGGAAGCCCACATCGTAGGTTGTGAATTGTTCCAGTGTTATTTTGACAAGCGATATGTTTATTTTGTGATCAGTTAGAGGTTCGGTCTACGCGTCCCAGCTGAGAATCCCAAGCACTTCCTCCGTTCCCAAGAAATGGAGAACACCTGGAAAAGGACTCTCTGTAAAGACATAAAAGAATAAATAAATAAAAAATGAAAATAAAAAAAAAATACAAGCCCTCACCCCAAACACATGCAGACAAGGTGCGTGGCAACTGCCGATCTGTTTGCAGTTCAGAAACAAACACCCACGGATACAAACCGAGTCGAAGACGTCTGTCTGATTGTCCCTCTCCGTTGAGTCTTTGGTTTCAAACAAGCAGATAGAGAAATAAACATTCCCCAAAAAGCACCCCCCTCCCCGTGCCATTAGGATCTCCAAAGTAAATAAAAAGTGGTTCTGCCGAGACTGAATTGCCGTGGCAATTCCAGGGAGAATCCCGGTTTTAGCACCACGGTACCAAATTTGTCATTTAGGGAAGCTCCCGCTCCCTTTATTGAGTTCCACTGTAGCGAACAATTTCTGCCTGCATCCCTCGTGTGTTCTTTTGGTTTATTATCTTTCACTGTGAATTGAGCCTCGACAATCAGTTTCACGGGCAGCGTCATTTCGCTCACTGCTTATACATATGAGGAGACACCCCTCCCTGCCTCCCCCTCTCCCAATGTTCTTATCAAATGAAGAATTGTGGATAAGGGTTAGGTGCACATAAACATGAGTGTAGCACTTCCAGAAAGGTCGTGACCCCCCCATAAGGTGCTTCTTGTTATGCCTGACCTTCAGATTTTCATCATCAGCCCGCCTGACAACTTAATAATGCAGAAGAGCAGGATTCATTTCGCCCCTCTGAGAAAGCCAGCACGGGACGCCCTTTTCCCTGATTATTTCCCTGCACTCCCGGCTGCCCTTTATAAGCCAACCAGAACGCCATCAATCATGCTCCTCTCTTCCCTCGCCTCCTCAGCCCCCGGTTCTGCAGGCTCTAAAGCTGCCTTGTTCCTTTTGTCTGGGGCTGGAATGTGTATACAAAGATCCCCAAAAAGGGGGGCGACGGAAAAGATCACCTTCAGTGCAGAACTGCTCCCCTTCTGTGCCTCTGCGTCTGAACGCTGTGGATTCCTTTTTTCTTTCTCATTTTGTTCTCTCTCTCCCTCTCTCTCTTTCTGGTAAAGAAATGCTTTTTCAAAGTTCTTATCTCATTTGCGTGTATTTCTGTCATGCACCATCTCTCTTAATGAGCTGCGATGGAAGTTAGAGGTTTCTCTGGTTTTCTGCCCTGGCTTCTTCCTTACTGTGGGTATTGTTGTTATTAGAGATTTTATTGTTCGGGAAGTAGTAAGAGGAGATGAAACCTGTTTCACACCTACCTTCGCAACCCTCTTTTCTCCTTGATGCAGCAGAGGAAAAAAGGAGACGAGGATGAAAACAGGCCGACGGGGAAAGAAAACAGTCGTGGCTTTGGGGGCGTAATTGGGCATTCATTTCACCTCGGTCAGAAGGAAAAGGGGCACGCCTAAGTTTGGAGGGAGGAGCATGAGTGCGTTTGGAAGATGATGATGTGGATTGGGATCGGATCCTAATAGCTGTAATAAACGTGTTCCATAAAATATGCATGGACTTCACCCTTCAACCTCGCAAGTGTTTTCCAGCCAATAAGGAAGTGCTTTCAGAGGGCGGGAGAGGTTGGGTCTCACCAATGGGTCCGGGGTGCCTTCTGCCAGCACCAGGACCATGGTCTTTGCTCTGTCAAAAAGGGACAGCATCTCCCCTAGGCCAGTAGCTCAGCTGGATGAGGGACTGTCCTTGCGTTCCAGGCTGCCTGGTGAGTAGGACGGAAACCTGCACCCAGCTGGATTGGGGTGTTAACGTCAGCCCCGCTCGCGTTAGGCTGATGCTGAATTAATTTTTTTTTTTTTAAGAAAGAGAAAGGAAACGCATACACTGTGAAAAATACAATAGGCAACAGATTCATTTGATTGCCAAATACCCATTTAAAAGCAACAACAACACCAAAAAGGAAGAGAGCCTAAATTACCTTTGACAATAACAAAGCCAAGGGGTAAGTGCAGAAAACACATCACATAATGTTTAACCCAAGCGATACATCTATTCTCTCCGTACCAATAAAAAACCTCAAAACTCTGTGTCGAATTAGAACACAAAGTCCCCAGTTTTGTCTTCTTGAGTAAGTGACTGGCAGCCTGGAGAGAAGAAGTCTCTCGGTAAACACGAGTTAATGGACACGTGTTTATTGAGGGTATCGCAGGCCTAATATGTACTTGGTCCTAAGTGAGATGCCATGATGCTCAGAGCCTGATATTAACTGGAAACTTGTGTTATAGTTGTGTGGGGAAACTCAAATCAAGGTGTCTGATACTAACATCTTATTTGGAACACCTATGTCCAGAATGAATAATGTTAGATAGGAGCACTTAACCTTGACTTGACTTCTAAGAATTTAATGTGGGTGTTGTTCATCTCTCTATCTCTCTATCTCTCTACCTATATTTTCATTTTTTTTATTTTAAAAAATGTGTAAAGTTTATTTATTTATTTTGAGGGAAAGCACACGCGTGGGCAGAGAGAGAGCGGGTGGCGGGGGTGGGGGAGGCAGAATCCCAAGCAGGCTCCACACTGTCAGCATAGAGCCTGATGTGGGGCTCGAACTCACAAACCATGAGATCATGACCTGAGCCAAAACCAAAAGTCAGACGCTCCACCAACTGAGCTACCTGGGCGTCCCTGCCTATATTTTTAAAATAAGGGGGTCGCTGTACTTATGCTTTGGATTATTCCGGAAGACCAGAGATGAAAACCAAAATACGTCTACCAAGAGATCTTTAATTTGGTACACTGAGAGACTGGAAACACCAGGAATGATGATCAATCACCTCCCTCCACCCTATGTGCCTTCCATGATTATACTGTAGTTTTTAGGCTAGTGTAAGCCAGCTGGGAAGGTCCCTCTGAAGATGCAAGTTTAAAGGAGGAGGCGATAAAGTTATCTTGATATTTCTTGAGTTTGATGCTTGCCAAACATGCAGGCAGTGTTATCTTTGGAAGGACAGTTGTATACATGAGTACAGGGGTGAGATCAAGACTCAGCAGATCGTTAAAACCACGAGAAAAGATAGAAAAGTGTGAGGAATGAGAAAAAACATAAAGAGAGCAGCCTAAAAAAAACACCAAGGTTAAAGGGTTGCTGGAATAAAGAGAAGTCTACGTATGAGGCAGAGAAAGGTTAAGAAGTACAAAATGAAATTGCTTTGTTTACATGTTTATTTACTTGTTTAATGCTTCTCTCCACCTCCGCTTACGCATAAAGTTTCTCTAGGGGAAGTCCTTGCTCACAGATCTATCTGGAATATAATAGGACACCAAGTAAATATTTGTTTACACATAAAAATGAATGGATGGGTAAAAGGGAAACCCGGAGAGTGTGGAATTGAAGGAACATAGAAGTCATGCTTAGCAAAAAAGGACATAAAATGGAATAAACAGAGAACGCATAGTTTAAGGACTGGAAAACTAGACATTGGACTTACCAGTTAGCAAATTATCGGTGATTGGTAGAGAGCTCTTTCCACAGAGCAGTGAGAACAGAAGCTGGGCCACCACCAGCCACGGTCCCCTTTGTCAGCACCTCACTGGAGTCGTCATAATTGTTGCCAGGTGAGCAAATCCCACCTTCCAGTGATGAACCCCCCCCCCAAGGGGTGGGGCTAGGCAAAATGCCTTCTGGTGAAAGTGCTCAAGCTGCCATGTCTCTGGGTCCTCCCTGCAGACCAGTTCATACAAAGGGAAGCATTCAGCAAGCGGTGGGGCAGGTCTTGAACAAGATGATTCCCTAGGAGGTCTCTACGGTGAGGGGAATCGAGAGAACAAGTTAAAATGTCTGTGAAGCAAAAGATGGAAAATGAGGGCGGCTACCTTTCACCAAACTGACAGGCTTGGGAGAGGCCATAAACAAAGATTCCCGTGAATCATCATACGACACCCAGTGCTCATCCCAACAAGTGGCCTCCTCAATGCTCATCACCCATTTCCGCCCCCCCAACCCCCCATCCCCATCGACCCTCAGTTTGTTCTCTGTATTTAAGAGTCTCTTATGGTTTGCCTCCCTCTCCGTTTTTATCTTATTTTTCCCTCCCTTCCCCCATGGCCATCTGTCACGTTTCTCAAATTCCACCTATGAGTAAAATCATATGATATCGATCTTTCGCTGAAAGACTTGTTTCGCTTAACACAATATCCTCTAGTTCCATCCACATTGTTGCGAATGACAAGATTTCATTCTTTTTCATCGCCGAGCAGTAGTCCATTGTGTGTGTGTGTGTGTGTGTGTGTGTGTGTGTATACCATATCTTCTTTATCTGCTCATCCGTTGATGGATATTTGGTCTCTTTTCATAATTTCACTACTGTTAACAGTACTGCTATAAACATTGGGGTGCATGGGCCCCTTCGAAGCAGCATGAGAACAGGAGGAATTTTAAACACTAGGTGTAGCACGTGACGTTGCCGTGGGCAGAGCCCCGCGTGTGCTTTCAGTTTGGGTGCGAGGCAGGGGAGAGGGCCACCGAGGGGTCCCAGATGGGTTGGAGATGCTGAGGGTTGGGCAAAGAAGTGAAATGTAAGATGACAAAAACAGCCACCGAAAGAAACTTCGTACCTTAATGGAAACCAAACATAGAGACACAAAAGGCAAACCGACTCTGAAAGGTAGAAATTTCTACAAGAAACAAAGGCCAGGGCCCATTCCCAGTGATAATTAGTCTCATCGTGAGAGGGGTTGTATTTTTTCCTTTTTTTTTTTTGTCCCCTTTCAACAAATTCTCCTCCATAACCCCTTTTTAAAATCCACTTCGAAATTCCATTATCTACGGAATCGTTACATTAAGAAGCATCTACTTGGAACAACTAAAGAGTGTGGTTCACAACTTTATGGTTGAAACAAGAGTCGGTCTTCTAAGGCGTATACCATTTTAAGTTCTCTAAGGTAATCCGCATTCTGTTTGGGGATGGGTGGGAGGAAATAACCACGATACATTGGAAGAGAGGGGATATCGTGATCATCATAGACCTTTACGAGGACATTACCTTATTCTGAGGAAGAGAATTAAAGGGGTTTTGAAAGAGGACAGTAGAACGGGAGGCAAGCAGCGAGTTGAACTTTGCTTAGTTTATCTTTTTTCCTTAGGCTAAGTCTGCCTGAAATTAGGAGAGAAATGTGGTTGGTGGGGGGGGGGGGGGAGGGGAGGATTTCTTCTTCTTTTCTTTTTCTCAGACTTGTGCCAGAAAGAACTTAATCATTTGGAGGAAGGAATTACAAAATAGCTGGGGAGTGCACAGGAGGCTGTGGCTCAGTGAGGCAACTTAACCATCTCATTATCAGCGAACCTCAGTCAGGCAGCTAAGACCTCTCTGTGGAATCCATGGAAGGTGGGCCCCCATTTTCCCTTCACCGCTGTTCTTCCTCACATTCCTTACCTTCCATCCTTGTGCTTTACACCCCGTCACTGTCTCCCCCTACACTGCCCATTCCACCTGACGAGCGTTTGCCGAAAGTCCTGGTACCATATCCACCCAAACACTGCTGCCTCATACCCAAGGACTTCACTTCCATCACTTTCTTTGCCTAGTGGCTGTACTTTCAAGGGAGAAGTCACAGCGCCAACAAGTTGTTGCCAGGAGAAAACGCATTCTCAAGGCAAAATTATTGACTTAAGTCTGAACGGCGGGGATACAATGCCTCCTTAGTTTGGAAACAGCCTTCCTGTCTTGTATCTCACACCTCAGAGACTCTAACTAGATTAAAAACACATTCTCTGTGTAAATACACAAGTCCGTTCTCTTATGCCTTTGTGTGTGGGTTGCACATTGCATGTCAGTCGGAGTCACAAATGCCGGTTTGTGTAAATGAAGGGACCAGGCTCGACTAAAATCACGTGCATAATTTTGCCTTAGCCTTTGACCGATACTGTGAGCATTCCTTCTCGGAAGGGGTTTGCCTTATTGGGTTGGGGTGAGAATTAAAAAAAAAAAAAAAAGTCTTCTCTGAGGTTAAAAACCATACTCATTAGAATAAAAAGTGTTAGTCTAACTTCTCCCTCCTTTTTCACCTTGAAAGTCACCAAACTGGAAAGGCCAAGCGCCAAAGAATCCATGCCCCTTTGTAAAAATCCACTCTCTGAAAAAGGGAGATAAAGGTCTCCAGCCCCTCATTGGTTTTGTTTTGATTTTTGATTTTTTAAAAGTTTATTGGGGTGCCTGGGTAGCGCAATCGGTTAAGCGTTCGACTTCAGCCAGGTCACGATCTCGCGGTCCGTGAGTTCGAGCCCCGCGTCAGGCTCTGGGCTGATGGCTCGGAGCCTGGAGGCTGTTTCCGATTCTGTGTCTCCCTCTCTCTCTGCCCCTCCCCCGTTCATGCTCTGTCTCTCTCTGTCCCCAAAATAAATAAAAAACATTGAATAAATAAATAAATAAATGTTTATTTAATTTGGAGGGAGACAGCGTGTGAGCAGGGGAGGGGCAGAGAGAGAGAGGTTAAACACAGAATCCCAAGCAGGCTTCCGGCTCCGAGCTGCCAGCACAGAGCCCGACCCGGGGCTTGAACTCACGAACCGGCAAGATCATGACCTGAGCCGAAGTCGGACGCTTAACAGACTGGGCCACCCAGGCGCCCCTCCAGCCCCTCGTTTTGAAAGGGAAGACTCATCTAGGACAAATGCACACTGCCAAAAGTGAAATTATGTTGGGCCTACGTCTGCCTCCATTCTGACCCACTCCTGGCTGGAAGGAATTTAGAAATGGAGGAGGGAGATCTCTCCCCGTGTCCCCAAAGACTGGGTTACAAGTGGTTTCCTGGGGGGTACGGGGCAGCCCTGACCTCAATGTCTCCATTCTCTGGTTTGACGGCATTTCTTCTTGGCAGAGAATCAGTCAGGAAGCCTGACTAGCTCAGGATGCAAAATATGGAGCTCGAATACATTACAGGGAAGAGTTCTTTCATATTCGGAAATACAGAGATGAATCATTGATACTTATTTCTAAATAAATCCCATTCTCATTATTGGGGAAAGCAGGTTATTTTGGTAACTCAAGCAGAATGACCTAATTAAAACTTGATATAAAAATTCAGCATGCCGTAGAGCACTTTACCTGTCCAAAGTAAACACAGACAAGCACAATTTATTTTACTGGAGCATCCGTCATGCAAAATTACTAGTGAGTATATCACAACCAATTACAGGCCACTGTATATGCAGATTATTACTCTTTCAATTATTTATAGAGAGCTGCGAGAGCACACAGTTCTTTATAGAGCATCAAACACAGAAGACAAGAGCTCTGAATGAGGAAACCTAAATAGCAGGGAGTTCTCGTGAAATGACATGGTTGGGTGGCAGAAAAACAAAAGGAAATTCATTTGCAGACAGTGAAAGAAGGAACGGGGGGAAAACACGACTTCCGCCGCTCGGAAGAGCGAGTGAAAATGAGTCACCAGAACAAGGATGGGCCCCGCGCAAAACTGGGACTGTGGCAAATGTGTGTATTTTCCTCACTTCCTTACGCCACTCCCAACGCTACTGTATTGTTTTACTATAAGTTATATTCTGGACTTGGCTTTTATCCTTATTTTTTTACTCAAACTCGCGGACAATAAAAGACATCGTAAGCTAAGAGACGAGAAGCAAACTGAAATGCGATACTTGGACATGTCTAGCAGTCAAGGATGAATATCCAGAGTATGGAAAAAGCCTAAGATCAGTAAGAAAATGACAAACGACGCACTCCCAATCCATTGGCAAATCATAGAAACATACCGTTATCATAAAAAGAAACACAAGTGGTCAACTACACATATGAAAAGATGCTCGACGTCACCAATAACCGGAGGAAACATCAGCTGAAACAAGATATGCTTCTGGCGACAAAGTTTTAAAATTCGGCAACGTACTGGAAACAGCAAGGGGACGTCGAAAATGTCAAACAGTTGGTTGGAGTGTATATTGGTATGGCTCTTTTGGAGAAAACTGGCAGTCTTGATTAAAATCATTTTCCAAAGTGTATATCCAGTGCCCCAGCCAATCCACTTCTTGTTGACCACCCAAGAAATACACTCATGAGCTCAGGAGATGTGTTTAGCAATGCCTTTCGAAAGATTTGTAGAGTGGTGGAACTATTCTGTATAATACGGTAATGGTGGGGGGTAAGGGGGCGCCTGAGCGCCTCAGTCCGTGGAGCTTCCACTCAGGTCATGATCTCGAAGGTTCCTGAGTTCGAGCCCCGCCTGGGGCTCTTTGCTCTCAGTGTAGAGCCTGCTTCGGATTCTCTTCCGCACTCTCTCCGCCCCTCCCCTGCTTACAGTCTCTCTCCCTCTCTGAAAAATGAATAAGAATTTAAAAAAAAATACTGTAATAGTGGAAAATGGCAGTGTGCATTTGTGAAAACCCCTAGGACTTTACAACACAAAGAGTAAACCCTAGTGTAAAATATGGACTTTTTATTTAGCAAAAGTATCTCAGGATTGGCTCGTCAATTGTAAACGTACCATACTAAGGCAAGATGTTAGTAGGAGGGGAGACTCAGGGTTGGGGGGGAGAGAAGAGGATGTGGGAAGTCTCTGTACTTTTGCTCAGTTTTTCCGTAAACATCAAATACTGTTCAAAACCCCCCCCCAAAGATTTTTAATTGGTTTAAAAAAGAAGAAAATGGGGAAAGTTTAGTGCTGTTTGAGATACGGTGGTGTTACCAATGACAGCGTTGCCAATTAGAATGATCTAGTAAGTCAAGGTGTGTGTGGGTGTGCTCACGTGCACACACGCATACGTTTAACCTACAAAACCTGGTGATGGTGAATGTGTCTTGTTTTTGTCTTTTTCATCTTTTTTGAAATGTAGAAGTAACTTTTCTCCACTTAGAACATAAGCTGCTTGAGAAATCAAAGGCTTTCCTCACGTCGATTCCCTTCTAGTCGCCCTAAGCAGAGAAAGAGTAATGTCATTACCAGAATGAGTATTACACCTTCACACCAAATAATTTCATAGATGGAATAAGCCAAAAATGTGCCAGAAATAATAGTAGGTAATATTAGCATTAATATCGTTTTACCTGAGATAAAGTGTATTTATTTATTTTGGGGGGTGGGGAGGAGGGGCAGGGAGAGAGGGCGAGAGAGACAGAATCCCAAGCAGGCTCCGTGCTGTCAGCATGGAGCCCAATGTGGGGCTCAACCTTGAGAACCTTGAGGTGAAATCATGACCTGAGCGGAAATCAAGAGTCTGATGCTTAACCGACTGAGCCACCCAGGCACCCCAAGATCCTATTACCTTAAAGGGAATTTAAATGTTAAAAAAAAAAACAGAAACAAAGAAGGAAAATTAATTTTCTGTAATCAATTTCTATTTTCTATATTTCTAGAACCACTTGGTTATCATGATCTCTACATTTTGCTTCCCTTCCCCGTGGTTTGTACCAAACTCTTCCACGTTTGCCTAACGACATTTGTGATCCTCTAACGACAACATATAAAGCGTTGTCTTGTGTTGTCCCTTGCTTGTTGGTTGGTTTTCATCCTTGGCATCCCACCTCTCCTGCTTTCACCTCCTTCCTGCCTCCTCACTTAGAAATCTTAATTGGATGCGGTAACATTGCCAGCTCTCATCTGCCTCTCATCTTCCACATCTTTGTGTCTCTCCTTCCGCAGGGCTATAAGCCAAAGCTTCCAGACAAATTGGATGGCATATTAGCAAGTTACCAGGTGATCCCTCCATGGATTCAAAGGGCAGTATGGAAAGCCCCAAGATTAAAGTTCAAACACTAGAAAAAATCTTCTTGGATTTCAGGTTGGGTTTCTGAGATATTGACGTTTACACAAAGCGGTCACCGTCATCTGATATTTGAGAAGGACCCTGGAATTGGACCAAAGGACTGTTGAAAGGTCCAAGGCATTGCAAATTGACTTGGCATGGGAAGATCCTCCCGAGGAGTAAAGAAAACCAGTGCAGCTTCACTTTCGGCAACGAACACCATATGCTTGACTCAGCATCCATTACTGAGAAGGTGACAGAGCCGGAGAGACCTGTATACATGACAAGTAGGGCAATGCTTTGTCACTCGGGGCGCAACGCTTCCTCTCACTCGAATAAGTTTATGAGAACGTACTCTTTGCCACAAAGCACCACTGAAACCTGGAGAGGTGTGTCTTTGTTGTGGGGGGGGGGGGGTCATTTCAATTTTGAAATTCCAGAACCACTGCTAAAAAAGGAAGGATGTGCGGAAAGCGATAGCACATTCAGCTGAGACAGGTTTCTTGTCAAGAGCTTACGTATGTCAAAATACACTTCTGTCTTTCTTAAAGATGGAAACTAATTGGGAGGGAAAAGGATGTATGGAGATCTTGAGTGAAGCTCCTTGTTCCCGGCTGCTTAGAATTTAGAGAATAATGTAAAGAAATCTTGTTAACTATTGATTAAAATGCTTGTGAAAATAGACATTGTATTCCAGAGAATTTTCCAGACATAATAAATGAATTCAATTCATTTTATCATTAAAGCAATCAATTTCGGGAGGAAATTTTGAATAAATCCATGAGTAAGAAAACAGACGCAGGAGAATTCTGTGTGATACATTTTTTGAATGCGTGCAGTCATATGATAAGACTAAAATTGCCCGAGAAAACGTTTTCCTCTCCTTTTAGTAACTCCCAAAGCAAAGGATAAAACAGTAACTAAAGTCCATCCAAAAAAATCGATAATTGAGGGTGGTTATTAATGAAGAGAAAGAAATCTTGAGAATGTAAGCCTCAAACTTATCCAGAAACATAACATTGTATTTGCTACTTATTTTTATTGACTTGATTTGTTAAATTACAAAATTCTTTCTCATTGAAATGAAAGGTGTACCTAGGAGAAAAAATAATATGCTCCCGTCCCTACCTCTCACCCTGTATCTTTGGCAACAAATGAAACGATGCGGAGTTTCTCCTTTCATAACATGCCATGATAAATACTAAAAATACCTTAAATAGTCTTATATCAAACTTGGAATCCCTTGCTAACAGAGATCATGTATTATTCAATCATGTATCTTCAGTGAATCAATAATGATGGAACAAACAGATGAATGAATGAATGTTTACTACTGTTTGATGGTAAAATTTCTTGAGGCAGGATACTATGTCTTATTAACCTGGGCATTCTAGTTAACTAGAACATTGGCATAGAATAGTTTGTAGTCAATTCATTTTTCTCGAATTGTGGAATAAATGCATGAAAGTAGGGGGAGTTTCAATCCCAAATGGGTTAATATGGGGGAAAATGAACGGAAAGAAGTCAGTAAAATTAAGAAGCATTAAAAAAAAAAAGATGAAGAAAGTGTGAAAGAATGAATGAGGGCAAAAAGGAAGGTGGAGGAAGACGGGGACAAAGGGACCTGAAGAGAGAGGTCCCTGATGAGAGGACATCCATGGTAGCCGGAAGGTTAAGAGAGCCTCCGTACACGCTGCATTCCTGAAGTCTCAATGATTTCTCTACCAAGAGCCATTTTTAACTCCTTTTACTTCCTTTCCCTCGACATCAAACCCATCACCAAGAACCTCTCTGAAGTTTGGCCAATTGTTTTCCTTCCTTACCAGCCTTTTACCCCAGCTTCCTTCCTGACCGCAATCCATAATATATATGGCTATGGAATTAATTCTCCCTGCAACACTGTTTAAACCATAGCACTGCTTAATAAAACAAGTTTGATTCCTCTATGATGCTTAATAAGCCCGAATTCTACAGCTCTACATTCAAATGATTTCATAAGCTTTTATTTATTGTACTTTTAAAGTTTATTTATTTACTTGTGAGAGAGAGAGAGTGCGTCAGTCAGGGGGATGAAGAGAGAGAGGGAGAAAGAGAGAGAATCCCAAGCAGGCTCTGCACTGTCAGTGCAGAGCCTGATGCAGGGGCTCAAACTCATGAACCGTGAGATCATGACCTGAGCCAAAATTAAGAGTTGGATGCTGAACCCACTGAGCCACCCAGGCACCCCTATGAGCTTTTATTCTATACCTTCTGAGGCCTTTCCTTGTCTAGCCAAGATAGCTAATTTATCATTTTACATACATTTCCCATTCCTACTATACCTTACCCAACCCAGAATATTCTTCCCCAATCTAGTGAACGCAATGTTATCTTTATTCTGTAGCTACAAGTGTGTGGTCACTTTACGTGCCAGGAAATATTAATAACGTAACTTCTGTAATATAGACCCATGTGGCTAGCCATTCTGTATTCATTCTCCTAAAACTTCATGATACAATTGAGTGTTTGATTGAACCATGCATTCCTTCACAAATCAAATCGAGCACCTACACTGATAAATAAGCCAATAAACACAGTACTTACCCTCCTGGAACCCGAAGTCTAGGGAAAAAGACAAATAATTATAATAATATATTATGATTATTATAATAGGAAAAAAAAGACGCCCCCAAACGTGTCAAAAGGTGAAAACCCAAAACTGAAACAAACCAACACAAACTTACCACAAAATTTTAGGAAGACTTCCTATTGTGTATAAACCCAGTTGAAAAACGAATGTCTGATTCTTGTTTTTATCTCATGATTGTGGTCCTAAAAGAAGCCAAAGCCTTTTTTTTTTTAAATTTCTTTTTTTATGTCTATTTCCTATCTCAGACACCCAGGGTTTGGTACAAGCAGAGAGCTGAGTAACGACGATCCCTTTGCTCTACAAATGATACTTTTTGAGTATGTTTCCTCTTCCATCTTTCTACACTCCATTCAGAGAGTTCCAAAAAAAAAAACAAACCCACAAACAAAACAAAAAACCCAGCAGGAAAGGAAACAGAGGATTGCTGATGGAATATTAGATCATTGGAATTATAATACTCATGATGCATGCCACTCTTTGCAAAACACCATATGCTTGACTCAACGTCCTGTGCCAAGGAGGTGAAGAGCCAGAAAATATCCTGTTCCTGACTATCTTCCATCCAATGATATTACCATGTATTGATTATTCCTCTCAGAAACCTTTATTTTTTTTTCAGATTCCTTTATTATGGCTGTTGTAAAGTGGCCAATCTTGTTAGCCTTTCTGGTGAATGTGTACTCTTCATTTCATTGCAATTGTCACTGGTATTTTTTGAGATTACTAATCACGTACAGCAACTTCCACTGGTATTTTTTGAGATTACTAATCACGTACAGCAACTTCCATATGATTATTGGTCACCTCAATAGCCTCTTCTTGAAGTGCCTGTTTCCGTTCTTTTTAAAAATTGTTTCTACCCAGTTCTTTGTCTTTTTAAAATTTATTTTTAGGGGCACCTGGGTGGCTCCGTCAGTTGAGCGTCTGACTTCGGCTCAGGTCATGATCTCATGGTTCATGAGTTCAAGCCCCGCGTCGGGCTCTGTGCTGACAGCTTGGAGCTTGGAGCCTGCTTTGGATTCTGTGTCTTCTTCTCTCTTTGCACCTCCCCCACTCATGCTCTGTCTCTGTCTCTCAAAAAAATGAATGTGTTAAAAAATTTATTTATTTGTAGCAGCTCTCTATATATTTCAAATAAGATTCTTTTCTTAGTTATGTGTATTTCAAATAGCTTCACCCTTTTTGTATCTTTTTTCATTCTCAATAGTTTCTTTTGATGAACATAAATACAGTGAAGTTACTATATTAGCTTTTATGTATACTTTTTTTTGACTAAGGCTTTTTGTCTTCCATTTAAGAATTTTCCCCCCTTACTCCTATATTTTTAAAGCTTTATTTTTTATTCTTTTAAATTAAGATCTACAATCGATAACAGGGCTGAAAATGAATGAACTAAGTATGTCAAAAATAAAAAAAGGATGGGGCGCCTGGGTGGCGCAGTCGGTTAAGCGTCCGACTTCAGCCAGGTCACGATCTCGCGGTCCGGGAGTTCGAGCCCCGCGTCGGGCTCTGGGCTGATGGCTCGGAGCCTGGAGCCTGTTTCCGATTCTGTGTCTCCCTCTCTCTCTGCCCCTCCCCCGTTCATGCTCTGTCTCTCTCTGTCCCAAAAATAAATAAAAAACGCTGAAAAAAAAAAATAAAAATAAATAAATAAATAAAAAATAAAAAAGGCATAAAACAATAAACCCAGAGAAAACAGTCAATAATAAATATAAAAGCATAAGTTAAGTGTATAGAAAGCTTACACAATAAAAATCAACCATTTTCTTTTTTCTAATTCTTAGAAAAGACAATAAAATGCAGAATGCAAAACTAACAAATATCAGGAATGAAAATAAAAATATCACTATTGATTCTGAGACATTAAAATGATTATATAATGATACAGTGAACACATTTTTGTTAATAAATTTGAATTGACACAAGACGAAATAGACAATAGGCACAATCCTTTAACTGTTAAGGAAATTGAACCTATAATTGAAAACATATCCCAGTCTTATGCATGATTGAAATACCCCCAGCACCTCACAGAGGACTCTAGTTATTATAAATGCCTTATAAATATCTTAAAATGATTAATTGGCTTTTTAGAACACTCCTATAGATCGCTATTGGGAGTATAAGCAACATTTCTGGAGAGAAATATGACAATAAATGAAAAACCGGAAAGTGTGTATTTTTTTTAATAAAACATTTATCCAGAAGAGGTTGCCAAAGATGCACAAAACACTTGTCCCATTTTATTTTTTTATTTTTATTTTTTTTAATTATGCAGGGTTCTTTTAAATTTTTTTAACGTTTATTTATTTTTGGGGTAGAGAGAGACAGAGCATGAATGGGGGAGGGTCAGAGAGAGGGAGACACAGAATCTGAAACAGGCTCCAGGCTCTGAGCTGTCAGCACAGAGCCCGACGCGGGGCTCGAACTCACGGACCGTGAGATCATGACCTGAGCTGAAGTCGGCTGCCCAACCGACTGAGCCACCCAGGCGCCCCAACGCTTGTCCCATTTTAAAAACAATATTACAAGTGTAAGAAACTTCAAGGTATAACGACAGAGAATAGATTAAATCAACTATATGTGTGTAGATATGGGCTAGATTTCCTGAATATTCTGTAGGCATTAACAGCCATCATGTAGAATTCAGTAGCATTAGAAAATACAAAATATTATTTAATGAATAAAAAAAATTACAAATAGCAAGTACAGTTTGGTCTCAACTTTATACTTTTGGTTAATAGATTGTATATATCCATAGGTAGAACATACGGTGGGATACATTGTGTGCTGTCAGCGATAAATGTCTACCCATGCCCAAAGTTTCCACTGTTTAAATCAATATAACTTTTTCAGAACAGATTAGCACTGAATGGTTTCTTTTCCCAACTCTCTATAGAAAGCAGGGATTTTGAAAAAAAAGCTTGGTGCATTTTTCAGGAATGTGGAGAAATGAGGACAAATGTTTATATAATTCCCATCTCTTTGAACACGATCTGCCTCACATTCTGCGGTGCTGTAAGTAGAAAGCAGGTACCGAGTAATGAAAATATATGTAGCCAGAGCAACGAATAGAGAGCTATTTTCTAATCTAGGCCAGGGCATATCCAGGATGAGACACTGAGGATAAAATTGTCTCACTACAATTTTGCTTAGGATAGTACGAAATCAGAGCCAGCCATCCAACTCCGCCTATGCACATATCCTTCACAGGTAATTCACACTTTAAACGTATCAATGAATCCGGACCCTGAAAGAGACACATCTCCAATTTGTTTAGGTTTGCTCGAATGCCTTATTACCACCATTATCAGTACATCAAAGAAGTAGGTATTGTGTGTGAAAGATAATTAAAGGTTTCCGAACTCAGCGGTGCTGACCAAGAATGGGAGATTGTTGTCATGAGAAAGATGGCGGTGAAAAAGATTGAGCTACAACAACTAAAAAGGAAGTCCGCCAGATATAGGGATTTTATTGATGTCAAGGTTCCCAAATCCCGAGAGACACAAAAGGCAAAAGATTAACGGGTTAGGAATCACCTACTCCTATCATAACATTTGTATTTTAGTCTAGCTGCCTGTTTATTTATCTGTTTTTTCAGTAGTCGATGGTTTCTTGAGTGCACGGCTGTATCGTTTTCAGCTGTGTAACCCTCTACTGAGCCAAGTGTCTGGCATAGAAAAGAAATGCAATAAATGTAAGTTGAGAACCCAAATTTATGAATGAGAACCAAAGGGGGAGAAATAAAAATATGCCATCCAGAAGTAGAAACCGTCAAGTTATCTTTATGCAAAGACCGGGAACTTGCAAAGTTTCAGGGCTTAGGAGTCTAAGCCATTCCCACTTCTGGGGAAAAATGAACATGAGAGCATTGTCCATATCCGTGTCTTGATCAAAGTATCCTTGAAATTTATAAGAAGCAGTAATTTTTTAATCATTGGAACCAAGTAAGAATCCTTATTCCTACGGCAAAAACAAGTTAGATTAATTTTCTTGAGAAAACAGAAAGAAGAAAAAACAACTGAGTTACTAGTCCAACACTGTCCAGTTTTTAAGATCGCCAAAGTAGATTTAAATTTTCACATTCCTGAGATGATGAAAGAAATTCCTGCATTAATACAGAGGCAAAAATATGGAATTGGCTCTTACATCCATTCAAATTTTAAGCCCTAATATTCTCCAACTGCAATGTAAATGTTTCATTTTAGAGACAGTTGTACAGTATATCATAAATTACAGAAAACTCACAATTACAGAAAGAGATAGTCTGGAGACTCCAGATTAAATTTGATGCTTATATGGAATCATATTCTCTTACCTTAGGAACATAGGTAAAGACGTGACAATTTTACGTGGACGTTAGACACAAAGTATTTGGTGGAAACACAATTTCAGAAAATTAAGTCTCCAGTAACACCTTGGTTTGAGAGCATTATTCACTACGGAAACAAGCTTGTAATCCAAAGTACTTGTACATCAAAGTGAATTAATTTCCCAGTAAGGAATCATGAAAACTCATGATTCATTCCACAACGCAAAATATTTGTATAAAAATGATTACCATACTGTAATGTAATACAAAATAAGAAATAAAATACAAAACATAAAGAAAAATAAATTAACCTGCACTGACCTTTGAAAACCTTCGTGGCCCGAGTGAGGGTGACGAGAGAGAGGAGGGTCACTAATGGACTCGCTGCTATCTATTGGCTCAATGGAATCTTTCTCTCTTTGTGCAACTGTAACCAGGAACCTATCCAATGACACTTGCTTTTGCCTCCTTTTGAGGACTTCTTGGAAATGTGACATTACATTGATGACCACCCACAATCCCACAATGAGGGAGAGAGAGAGAAACCTCTCTCAGTTGTGCTCATGTGACATTCGGCGTCATACTACTCCCATTGTAAGACACCGCTCATTTATCAAATTAAAATTTATTAGAAATGTTTGCTCGTCTTGGGGAACACTCACAGAACAAGTTACTCGCAATCCTAGGTTTTACTGTGTACACCCGTGAGCTCGTTAACATCTCCTAAATCATTACCTAGGAATTACACTCAACTTTGAAATTTCTAAAAGTATATTTTAATTTATTTTGGGGGCGCCTGGGTGGCTCCGTGGGTTAAGCGGCTGACTTCGGCTCAGGTCATGATCTCGCGGTCCGTGAGTTCGAGCCCCGCGTCGGGCTCTGTGCTGACAGCTCAGAGCCTGGAGCCTGCTTCCGATTCTGTGTCTCCCTCTCTCTGACCCTCCCCCATTCATGCTCTGTCTCTCTCTGTCTCAAAAATAAATAAACGTTAAAAAATTTTTTTTAAATTTATTTTTATGTTATATTCTTTGTCATTTCGTTTTTAAACATACTGGTGATTCTTCTCTGAGTCCAGCTCTGTCCCACAAATTTTGAATACGACAATTAGTGACGATATCATGTCCTGCATACATATCGCCGCTTTCTCCTTCCACGTACAACTGGGAGGTCATTACCTACCCTCAGAATCCTTCTCATCTCAGGATTTCAAGCAGCCGCTGTCACTGGAAGAAGTGCGTTCAAGATGCATCCAATTTGCCATTCCTGAGAAGTGACATCAAAGAACTTATGTGTAGCTGGAGACAGTACACATTCCATGAATGTTGGCGTGTTTTAAGGCAATATTTTGATTAGTAAAATGTGTGCTGTATGAGTTCAGTGGAGGGAGAAATCACTGCAGGTGGGAGCAAGAACAGAGGTAAATTCAGGTAACTTGTCTGCCATTGGGTCTGTAAATATAGCTTAGAATTTAAAGGGGGAGAACATTCCAACCGAACAAAGCAGTAAGAACAAAAATGTAGGTAGACGATGAATGTGCTCTGCATTTATAATGATGCAAAGTAGTATTTTTCTTTTAAAAAAGTGAGCTAACGTAATTTCTTAAATCACAAAGAAAATGCCTGATTCTAGCTTATTTTACCTTGATTGTTAAATACGCCTTCCATGAATTTTAAACTTCAGACATTTTCCCCTTCAGCTTGTGGGTTTCCAGCTAGTTCTACATTTTCCAGTCTATCACCTCTTATCCCCTTGAGCGTTTTATTTGTCATGCTCTGTACAAGTTGCAGGCTCATGAACACTTCCTTGAAAGGAGCAAAGGACTGCGGTGACAACAACTTCTCATGTACAGACTTGCATGAGCTTATGACGAAATGCTGGTGTAAACAATCATGTCCCAGGAAATCCTCTTGGACTGGCTGCTCTCTGGCTTTGCCTTTCACATATCATCCATTGTTAATCTTGTTTAGCAGAAATTTACAGGGTGCCAACCACCCACAAGATTTTGTCCGAAACATTGAGGTTAAAAGATTAGTAAGATTAATAGGCAATGACTTTTGTCCTGAGAGACCAAATGTTTCCGGAAAACAACAGATGCATATAAAAGATTATTTCTAAGAACGGACAAAGTTCAATGATAGATATAGTCACAGAATGTCTTAAGGGCAATACGTGATCTATAACCTAGCTTGGTGAAGGGATAGATCAAGGAAGACTTCAGTGAATTGACGTTAGCCAGGCAAACAAAGAGGCTTCTGATATATCTTCTTAGCAAAGATGGGAGTTATTGCTTATCCAACTGGACACTGGTTTATGTCATTTGCTATCATTGTGGTTCTGACTATCACACCCAACTGATTAAACTTTGGCTTCTCACAAAAGTCTATGCCCATTTCAACACCGCATTGTCATACCCTAAGTTTATAGTTTCGTGTGTGTGCGTGATTTTTTTTATGATAAAAGTGGGATTCTAATTCATAGTATCTGGCTCCAGAATCCGTCCCCTTAAACGCTATCCCACACCATCTTCAACAAATTCCTTTAGCACTTCCTTTGGGTTTCTTTCTTCTCTCTCTCTCTCTTTCTTTTAATATAATTGATTGTCAAACTGGCTAACATACAGTGTATACAGTGTGCCCTTGGTTTGGGGGGTAGATTCCCGTGATTCATCGCTTCCATACAACACCCAATGCTCGTCCCAACAAGTGCCCTCCTCGGTGCCCATCACCCATTTTCCCCTCTCCCCCGGCAGCCCCATCAACCCTCAGTTTGTTCTCTGTAGTTAAGAGTCTCTTATGGTTTGCCTCCCTCCCTCTCTGTTTGTAACTATTTTTTTCCCCTTCCCTTCCCCCATGGTCTTCGGTGAAGTTTCTCAAGTTCCACATATGAGTGGAAACATATGATATCTGCCTTTCTCTGACTGACTTATAGTTTCGTGTTTCTGATTTAGCATGGAGAACATTACAATGACTTAGGCTGTGATGGCTCAGGGATGATCTGGGCTGAGAAAGGAAAATGATTTACCCCGGATCGATGCTTCTCCGAGAGTTGCCCCTGGGTTGGCAACACCAGAAACACCTGAGGACTTGTGAGAAAGGCAAACTCTCAAGCCCCACCTCAGACATACTGAATCAGGAGCTCTGGGGTGGGGCCTAGCAATCTGCTTCAGCAAGACTCCAGATGTGTCTGGTAGATTTAAAGTTCGAGAACAACTCTACTGGATAGGAAACGGGTTGCATCCTACCAGTGAGCATTGGTTTTTCAAAAGTTGTCCGGAAAATCCTCACCAGAAAGGGAGAGAAATGGATGATGGCCATCTGACAAGATACGTCAAAAGTATCTAGGAAGGCAACAAAGTAAGACATGATGACACCAAACTGGTACTCTTTGTGTTCAAGTTCAGCAGTCAGCTGTTCGATTTCCTCCGTGAATGAAGTATTTAGGAAAACAAAGAAGAGAGTAGATGTGTAGAGACTTTTTTTCTATTTGTGTGATCACTGTAATTAGTGAAATAGTTAAGGCAATTTAAAGCAGAACTTTTAAAAATCACATGGCTCTGCTTTAAATCAAAGTCTTCAACTCAGATCTTTCTACTGTATGACATTTCTACTTGGCATTAAAATTTCCCTGTGCCAAGGAAATATGAAAATCCATATCTTGCCATTGTAGCATTTTAATATTCATTTTAATGACATAATATAAAAATTCCACTTTGCTAAGAACATCCAGAGCATAAATACCCTATAATAAGACATTTTAACTTTAATAGCAAGAATTTTTGCTCTTGTATCACTCTAGCATGATGGATAAGAGCATCCAAATTAGGTTTTTAGCACAACCTTTGGACTACATTAGCAAAAATAAATATTAACATAAGAAATGTATGATGGAAAATCTTTAGCACTATACAAAAAATTAATTCCAAAGGGTATATTGATCTTTAAGCCACCTAAAATAAAATGTATGAAGCAATTCTAAATATTTCTGTAGCAAAAGGGCTCAATATTTCACACATTTTTTAGACAACCTAAGTAGAAAGGACTCATTAAATATTGAGACAAATCCTGAAAGCTTGGGTCAGAGGTAGCGGTGTACCTAGAGAGGATTCCGTGATTTGAGAACACGTTCCTGGCAGTGGTTTTGAAGTCAACCTCTCAAGATAGGTAAAGAAGATGACTGTTGTATTTTGATTACCTGCCGAAAAGAGAGTAAATATTCACACAATTTGCTCCCGTCTCTTCATGCTTGTTTGGATAAAACAGCTGAGCGCTAGGGAACCCCAAATGCTGAGCAAAAATATTTAATTTTGACAGAGAAACCAGGAAAAGGCGATCCGTGTTGTAAGAAGAGTGTGAGAAAATAGCCATTAATTTTCTCATCTTGTTATGGCTTCTTCCCATGAGTGTCAGTGCAGGAGCTACAATTCTGAGAGGAACCCTGGCTTTCAAACTAGACAACTGAGCACACAAGACCCTTGGCATTGGAGAGCGTGGGGGAAATATTGAGAAGGAGAGAAGAAATACCCAAAGCACACATCTCAACTGGCAGAAATTCCCAGCTTACGCTCTAAGTTGCGCAAGCACAGAACACATCCAGGAAGCGGAGCAACCATTTGAGAGCTGAACTACGATACAAGCTGCTGTCCACGTCTTACCTGAAACCTTGGTTCTACACTCAAGGGGAGAGACACCTCGGAACAACTGTCCACAGAAGGCAAAGCGGAAGTTGTCATCTGGACCTGATTGGGCTAATCGAGTGGGAAAGAAAAACTCGAAATTCTCCAGAGAATGTTAATGGCTTCAAAAGTCTTGCAACATAATACTCAAAACTCTTAGGACAAGATCAAAGTTCTTAAGCCTACAGAGACTCAGGAAAATTTAGACAACCCTCAAAAGAAAAGGTGATCATCAGATGCCAATCCGCAAATGACATAGGTGTTGGAATTATAGCACAAAGATTCTAAAACAGCAACATAACTATTCTTCATAAGATACAAGCAAACATTCTACAGTAAGTGGAAAGGTAGAAATTCTCTGCAGAGGTAAAACCTACCAAAAAAATGACAAAATGGAAATGTTAGAATTGTAAAATACAGTATCTGATTTTTTTAAAATTTTTTAAAAAGTGTATTTATTTATCTAGGGAGGAGGGAGCAGAGAGAGAGAATCCCAAGCAGGCCCCATACTATCGGTGCAGAGGCCGATGTGGGGTTGAACTCATGAACTGTCCTGGGCCGAAACCAAGAGTCAGACACTTAACCGACTGAGCCAACCAGGCACCACTGAAATTTTTTTAAATCGAGATATGTTTTTCATAGAAGAATGGAGATGGCAGAATCAGTGAACTTGAAGGTGAATCAATAGAAATGATTTGATCTGAAGACCTGAGAACAAAACACACACACACACACACACACACACACACACACACACACATATATATATATATATTTTTTTAATTGAAGCTTGGGGTCCTGTTGGATATTATCCAGAAGTATAACATTTATAACATTGGAGCCCTAGAGGAGAGGAGAAAGGGATTGACAAAGATAAAATATTTAACCAAATAATGGCTGAAAATCTCCCCAAATTTGATAGACGGCATGAATTAAACTTTCAAGAAAATTAGAGAACGTTGAATAGAAAAATGTCAATGAAAATTATGCCCATACACATAAGGAAACTTCTGTAAACCAACGATAAGAAAACATTGTGAAAACAGAGAGAAAAAAATGATACATTACATATTGAGAAGCAATGGTTGTAGACTTCTCATCAGAAATCTCGAAGGCCGGAAGACAATGAAAGACCTTTAATTTGCCCTCCCAGACCCAGCATAGGAAAAAAACTGCCAGTGCAGAATTCTATGTCCAATGCAAATAAGTGGGAAAAGCAAAACAAACAAACAAACAAACAGGTCTTACATAAAAAAAACTCAGAGAATTAGTGAACTGCTTGAAAGTAAATGCTGAAGTTGGAAGACAGAAGGAGAATAATACCAGAAGGAGACTTATAACTCCAAGAATAAAAGAGGGGCAGAAAAAATGGTAAATATCTGGGTAAATATAAAAAGTTATTTTTATCCTCTTAAGCTCTAAAACATGTCAGACTGATAAAAGCAAACATTGCTGAAGGAGGGGACAATATATGTGGATATAACAAATGGGACAAACTTTTAGATAAACTGTGAAAAGATAGGACCCCAAGGAGAACCACCAAAAATATAGAAAGTGATCAAAAGCCAACAGATACATTAAAATGAAATTCTAAGATATTTAAATTGAGGAGAGCCCGGGTGGCTGAGTTGGTTAAGCGTCCCACTTTGGCTCAGGTCATGGTCTCGGGCGTCATGAGTTCGAGCCTGGTATCGGGCTCCATGCGGACAGCTCAGAACCTGGAGCCTGCTTTGGATTCTGTCTCCCTCTCTCTCTGCTCCTTTCCCTCGTGTACTACCTCTCTCTCTTTCTCTCTCTCTCTCTCAAAAATAAAAAAAAATTAAAAAATTTAAGAAAAAGACATTCAGATTGTTCAAAATATAGTAGGAAATGGGAAACGGTAACAAAACGAACAGAGGGGACAAACACCAAAACTATTAAATGGTGGACCTACCTCGAACAATTCCAATAATTACGTTACATGGACGTGAGCTACATACCAATTAAAAGACAGAAACTGTCATGTTGGATTTAAAAAAGAACAAAAACAAGCTGCTGTTCAAAAGAAATTCATTGTAAATATAGTGAGAGAGATAGCTTAAAAGTAAATAGATAACAATATGTATAACACGCAGACACTAATCTAAAGACAGCTCTACTGGATATATTAATATCTGATTAAGTAGATTTCAAAACATTTTCAGCTGTTTCTTACAAAGTTAAACATAAATTGGGGTGCCTGGGTGGCTCAGTCGTTTGGGCAGCTGACTTCAGCTCAGGTCATGATCTCACAGTCGGAGAGTTCAAGCCCCATGTCGGGCTCTGCACTGACAGCTCAGAGCCTGGAGCCTGCTTCAGATTCTGTCTCCCTCTCTCTCCCTGCCCCTCCCCCGCTCGCACTTTGTCTTTCTCAAAACTAAAATAAAAACATAAAAAAAATGTTTAACTTACACATAAATTTTGTACATTGTACTGCAAGGTATTCGCCCAGGTGAAGTGAAAAACTCTATGTATTTCAACATTTTTATGTGAATGTTTGTGGATTTGTTAAGGAATTGCCTTAACCTGGGAGTACCTTGCTTGTTCTTCAGATGGGTAATAGATAAACAAACTCTAGTACATTAGTGAAATATGATACTACTCAGTAATAAAAATGAAGGAACTGTTGAAACCTGCAACAACATGGATTAATCTCAAATGCATAACGTTAGCTAAAGAAGCCAGACTCAAAGGGCACTGGATGTATGAATGCACTTATCTGACCTTCCCCAAAAGGGGGAAAACCCTCTAAAAATGGAGGACACATTTTTAAAGGTTAATTGTGGGGAGAAGAAGGGGGTACATTAACTGTGGAGGAACAAAGAGCCATTTGGAGAGGTTGTGTGTGTGTGTGTGTGTGTGTGTGTGTGTTTAGTTTATTTATTGATTTTGAGAGAGAGAGAGACAGAGAGAGGAGGGAGGGGCAGAGAGAGAGGCAGAGAGAGAATCCCTCCACAAGACTCGATCTCACAAAGCGTGAGATCATGACCTGAGCCGAAGTCAGGAGTCGAGCACTCAATGTACTCAGCACCCAAGCACCCTTAGAGAGATTGTCATGAACAGTTCTGTATCCTGACTGTGGTGGTAGTTGGAGGTAATTTAGTGTTAGTCAAATCGCAAAATGCAAAAACTAAACTCAGTGGGTGAGTTTTGATTTTAAAGTACTATAAACGTCATGTTGGAGCAAAGTGGAAGAAAATTGCCTCTAGACCGTATATGAAATAATGTCGTTAATATTGTCATTACGGTATCGATGCTAATTTTCTTTGCACTCATAGGCGATTGTGCTTATTTGCGGAGAATTTACATACTTTGGGGAGATGGATCCTGAGGTATTTATAAATGAATGTGTTATGACACCTATGACTTCTATTCAAACACTTCAGCCTGACCCAAGTGTAGGTGAAGAAAACAAATGTGAAAAAATTGGCGGTTAGTGAATCTCTGTGAAGGGAATTGAGGGGTTTGTTATGCAAGTCTTTACAATTTGTGTGGGTTTTTTAATTTGTTTGAAAAACACGTTTGACGAAATGAAGACTTTTTCTAGTGTTTTATTCGTAGACTCATTGCTAGAACCTGTTATAATTAATATAATGACTAACGAACATGATAAAGTCATTTTGTATGTTTTCTAAAATTAGTAAAGCTGAAAGGGAACATATCCAGAAGCTCTATGATTTTGTCCAAAGAAAATGGCCTATAAAGGTATCATGGGAGAAACATGGCTTAAAGAGATTATAGTTGGAAGGACAGGGATTCAGTAACTTCTTTATGAGTTAACATTTAGAACTTTTTTGTTGAAAAACCCATAAGCAAAAGACAGGAACGAAAAGTATACTGATTGACAGCAGTTTACATTTTTTTTCTTTTTTAAGGATCTCTAACAACTGGGGAAAAACTAGAAATTTCTGTGCCATACGGCTGTCGTAAGCAAGAGACTTTGGTTCAGGTCACGGTCTTGCAGTTCATGAGTTTGAACCCCACGTCAGGCTTGCCGATGTCAGCACGGAGCCCACTTTGGGTTCTCTGTCCCTCTCTCTCTCTGCCCTCCCCTGCTCGAGATCCCTCTCTCAAAAATAAATAAACATTAAAAAAATCATGAGTGACTCTACATTACCAGGATAAAATATACGTCTTTGAGTCCACTTAACAATTTCCATAGACTGTTCCCTTCCGGCTTTTTCATCTTCTTTTCCAGCAATTGTCCCATCAAAACGAAGCAAGCCAGACTTCCACCAACTTGTAGAGGACTACAGGGATTTTTCCTTTTCAATGTCATTGACAACTCCGGCTGGCTGGCCAAGTCCTTCTCAGCTGTCTGAGCTGGGCTCGAGGATAATCATTTCATCCATAAATCTTTCTATGACCCTCCCCTAACTAGAATGATCACTTATCCCTCAGAATATTCTACTTATTTCTCTCAACTACCCTGAAATTATTTGGATACATCTCTGCCCGTCAGGGATGATGCCTTATTTGTTTTTGTGTCATTAATATCTAATATAGTGAGGTGTTGATTCTGAAATCAACACAAGTCTACTTGATAAAGCACCTTGTGTTCTCCACATGTAACCGTGGTCGGTGACACGGGAGCTAAAGCAAAGTGAAGAAACAAAGCCAAGAGTGATTTTTGCCAGTATGGAAAAGAATTGTTATTCTCTTGACAAAGACAACACTTCGCTTTTGGACTCAAATCTGAGTCATGACAAAGAGACTCAATCCAATTGACTGCAAAACTAAACAAAAAAAATCCCCTGAGTCATCAGAGCAAACGAAACCATTTTGTTTTTATCTACATAGTATCAAAAGCTACTGAAATATAAATGAGAATACCATTGTGAACTTTGTGTATCTAAATAGCCAAGAAGTGCTATTAAATATAAAGGGAAAATTTATAACGATATGTATGTTGCTAAACTTCTCTTAAGTGTATTGTCTTCTATACCCTTATAATTAAAGCATGGTCCTAAGAAGTGCGGTATTTACGTTGCCTAGAGGCTTGTTAGAAATGCGAATTCTCGGTCCCCACCCCACATCTGATTCAGACCATGCATTTAACAAGATCCCTAGGTGATCATACACATATTAAAGTTTGAAAAACACTGTCCTCAAAGATACCTCGGATATCAAGAAGAAAACCAGAGTTTGACTAAACATCTCTGGGGAACAGAAAAAATTTGTATTTACCCTGGTGTCGTCAACTCAGCAGCAGAAGCACACATTCCTAATGCACAAGATTGCTGATAGCATTCGTATCCGTCTTGTATCCGTGTTATCAGGCACCCACACTTGTCTGCATCTGCCTGTTTCCAGATAAAGTTAGCATTTTTGAAATGAGTAGCTATATCAATGTATTGGTGCGCAAATAATCGCCTAGTGTTTATTTTCTGCCTATGGAAGAAGGTGCACGAGTCCACACACCCCAACGTGTCTTCAGAATGTATTCATTCTTTTGTAAATTCAAGGAAGGAGGAGAGAAATGTGTATTTGGGGGGGCGGAGGACTACATTGACTTTGAGAGATGAAACATTACTCGTACAGAAATGGCTCAGGTAACACTGGTTTCCTCGTTAATTCTTTTTCCTAGCTGCGCTTCCGGAAACTGACTTCATTCAGTTTCTCTCTTCAGCTGTAATTTGAAATGCAAATAATAAAGTTATTTAAATTCCTCCTGATTATGCTGGGACTTAAAAAAAAAAAGGAGAAGAAAGCATCTTTTGCTAAGAGAAATGCTTGAAATGTAATGACCTATTTAGAAGGGAGAAAGTGTATTGAATGGTGTAATAAAAACAGCACTTCCTTTGCATCTGAAAAACCTGTGATTTGACACTTTTTGTTTATCTTTCAAAATAAATAGCACATTAGCTAAGAAGGACTCTGGTAGCTTAACTGTAGAGAAGTTCTGCCGCAGGTTAACAGGTAACGCCTGTGGCAGAATGACATCTACAGGATTCTTCGTTTGCCATCATTCCTTTCTTAAAATCTTCATGAGTCAGTCTTCATGTGGTCTATATGCCAGCATATATGTCTTTTGAGGGCCAGATCAAGAGCTCTGTGGACTGTGTCTGGAAGGAAGCTTTCAGGGATCATACCACAGCTCACTTACTTAGTTTTTCTAGAACAACCAAAACGAATGGAAAAATAATTATGCCCACAACCAACCTCGATGCAATAAGAGAAGCCATTGTTCATATCAATTAAAAGCTAGAAATTAGTACGAGCATGAACGTATTTTTAGATATTTTATTTAGTTATCATTATCGTAAACACATTTCAGACAGCACACATTGATTAATAAATTTTAAAATCTTTAATGAAGAGAATGTAATAGATTAGGTTTTAATTTTTCTACTGACCTAAGTATTGACCTTACAGAGAAATCATTACTCATAAATGCTTACAAATGTAATGTATCTCGTCACTTAAACCAATTCGATTAAATCCATATGTTTCTATTGATTTGTGGGGAGAGTTTGGGGAGAGTTTGTGAGGGTTTTTTTAATGTTTTGTTTTTTTTTTTTTGAGAGAGAGAGAGAGAGCGTGTGCTAGGGGGGAAGGGGCAGAGAAAGAGAGAGAGGGAAACACAGAATCTGAAACAGGCTCCAGGCTCTGAGCTGTCAGCACAGCAGGGCTCAGATTCACGAGCCATGAGATCATGACCTGAGCAGAAGTCGGACCGACGTTCAACCCACTGAGCCACCCAGGCGCCCTGTTTTTGTTTTTGTTTTTTAACATCAAAGTATACTCTATTTAAAAAGAGGAGTAGATTAAGTCCAAAAGATGAAATGAGGCTGTGTTCACTTGGGTTCTACTCACAATGTGAAGAGTCTCCCCAAGTTTCTGTTTTAAAAAGTCTTTGTTAGTTCTGACCCGGAGTGTTTGTTTGTAATCATCCCTGGGGTTTTGCAGCTTACTTATGGAATGGAAATGAGGGAGGGCTAAAGGTACGAAGAATTTGAAGTCATAAATTCAAAAAATGTTTTGCTAATACCGTAATTGACACATAAGATTTTAAAAGGATGCCCTCGAGAGTGAAACACATGAAGACTTATTCAAAAGGTCAAGGAATGCTCATCTCTCTGCAAGGATGTAACTTCACTTTAGATACACTGGGGACTTTGAGGTTATACAGGAGAGCTGTAGCTAGTATGTTCATGTAGAACAGTCACTAATAAAAATACGACTGTCGTGGGTGCCTGGGCGGCTCAGTTGGTGAAGTGTCCAACCTTTGATTTCAGCTCAGGTCATGATCTCATGGTTTGTGGGAATGAGCCTCGCATCGGGCTCTGCACTGACAGTGCAGAGCCTGCTTGGGATTCTCTCTCTCCTCTCTCTCTTTCTGCTCCTCCACTGCTCCTATGCATGCATGCACTCTCTCTCTCTCTCTCTCTCTCTCTCTTAAAATAAACATTTTTAAACATTAAAAAAATACGACTTTCAGAGTCAAAAGTTAAATCTCAGCCCGGCCACTTTCTAGCTTTTTGCTTTGAGGTATATTTTTTAACGTAAGTGATGGAGTTTTAAAAAGTAACTTAATTTGCAAATATAACAACTTTTTATTTCGGACCACTAGAAATGATATGGGAGCAGATGTAACCAGCCCGTGATAGTCCCATAAAACTCCCATTTGGTAAACCAGTCCTACCGAAGACTCTAGTCTCTTACAGTAAAGAGCGGAGTCACCCGGTGATGTGTAGAATCCGCCCATGTAAAGTTGCTCTCCTACAGGACAGCTTGCATTGCTGGGTTTAGTTGTCCTTTAAAACTATTGCGTATTATATATTGCCATTTGTAGACCGAGAAAAATTATTTTTAAATTATTTCATTGCAGAAACATAAATATTTCAACTAATTACTTGTAGTCGTGGAGTTGGATTCTTGGTTTTAACACCCACCCGTTGTCCCTTTACCAGGAGCTGATGTAAATCTCCTCTGCCTTCTTCATCATCTTTTACTCAGGTCTGTTGAGTTTCTTTGTTTAATGGTTTGTATCTGCTTTACATGTTTCTTCTACATTTAGTAAGTTTTCCAGTCACCATGTTCTAGTGTTTATGCTGCCTTAACTGCCAAAGTCTTCCACTCGGAAGGCTACTTTTCTGGTTGTTTTCTGTCTTTGGACAGTATTCATTTGTTTCCATTTTTTGTTTATTTTCTCTCTGAAAGTTGATGCCTTTCTTCTTACTATGTTGCGTCCAAACAAATTTTAGATTACCTTTCAAAGCTTTACTCTCTCTTTGGTGAGCTAGGCCTGAGGACATGTTCTAGGTCACCCAGAAATCTGAGTTATCTCATCGAGTGTCTACTTACAGCATCAATAATCCAGTTGGTCTCATTGGTTTATTCCTAGAGAGACATTCCCTCACGATAGCTTTGTTTTTTCAATCTGATTATTTCAAAAAGTATTCCTTGAGCAATTCCTTTGTTTGGAATTTTAGATACTGGAATGTGAGAGTGGACGAACAAATAAATTAGAAATGGAATACGCCTTCAAGGAGCTTACAGACTAAGGTGAGACTAAAACATACCTCCACATACAATCCAGTGTCCTTAGATAGGTAGTCAGTAAATAAATAAAAGAGGTGAAGGAGGATAGGGTAGAATATATGTGGGGAATAGCAAGAGATCTGGTCTGATTAATTTAGCGGTGAGTAAGGAGAGAAAGATCAAACTTGGAAAAAAAATCCAAGTATCATTTCTATTCTTTTAAATTTGTTGTTGAAGTGTGTGTTGTGGTCTTAAATGAGGTCTAACTTTTGGGATGCTCCATGTGAACTTGAAAAGAATGTGTTTTCTGTTGTTGGATGGAGTGTTCTATAAATATCAATGACATCAAGTCAATTGATAGAGCTGTTCAGGTCATCTATATCCACACTGATTTTCTGCCTGCTTGATCTATCAATTACTGACAGCAGACTATTCAAGTCTCCAATTATATTAGGGGATTTGTCTATTTCTCCTTCAGTCCTATTAGTTTTTGTCTCATGTATTTTAACGTCCTGTTGTTAGGTGCATACATGTTCAGAATTGTTATGTCGTTTTGTAGTATTAGTCCCTTTATCACGTAATGACCCTCTTTATCCTTGGTAATTGTCCTTATTGTAAGGTCTGAAATTAATATAACTATTTCCACTTTCTTTCTTACCTTCTTTTTTCATATCAGCATGACATGTTTGTCTATCCTTTTAATTTTAACATTTCTGAGTATAAAGATGTGGTCTAGAAATCTAAATGAGTTTCTTGTAGACAACACATAATTTGATTTTTAAATACAATCTTACAATTAAATAGTGTGTTTAGACCATTCACACTTAAAGCGAGTATTGATATGGCTAGAATAGTATCTAGCATTTTTCTACTTGCTTCTGACTTGTTGAATTTGTTTTTTGTTTCTCCCTCCCACTCTTTTCCACCTTATGCTTTATGTGATTCCATTTTCTCTTCTCTCTTTTCGTATAATTTTATGCTTTCTTCTAAGCTAGTGATTAGCCTAGAGTTTATAATATACATTTTCACAGGATCTACATCCACCTTCAAATAACATACCTCTCCGTGTGTTGCACAGGTAGCTCATAACAAATTATTCCTAATTCCTCTTTCCTAGCCTTTGGGCTATTGATGTCACTCATTTGACTTATATGTATACTAAAATCACGCAATACGTTGTTACTATTATTGACTTAGCATTAATTTAACCTTTAATTGATATTTCTGATTAATTAAAATAATAATAATATACCTTATGATTTCTCCTATCCTCAATTTCTTATGTACATCCAAAGTTTTGACCTATGTCCTTTTTCTTCTACCTAAAAATTTCTTTTAACGGTTTGTATAGAGGAGGTGTGCTCTCAGTGAACTCCTTCAGTTTTTATTTGTCTGAGAAAGACTTTATTTGACCTTCTGTTTTATTGTTATTATTATGATCAATAGGTAGTTGACCTATGTTAGTGTCAGGTTTACAACATAGCGATAAGACAATTCTACACATTACTCAGTGCTCACCGTGGAACGTTTAGTCATCATCTCTCGCCATATGTTATTACAATATTATTGACTGTATTTTCTAGGATGTCCTTTTCATCTCTGTTACTTATTTTATAACTGTAACTCTCAGTAACCTTCACCTACATCATCCCTCTCCCCCCTCTGGAAACCACCAATTTATTCTTTTTAGTTATGAGTCTGTTTCTGTCTTTCGTTGGTTTGTTTTGTTTTTTTGGATTCTATATGTGAGTGAAATCAGATGGTATTTGTCTTTCTCTATTTGACTCACTTCATTGAGCATAACACCTGTAGGTCCATCTTTGTTGTTGCAAATGGCAAGATTTCCTTCTTTTTTGTGGCTGGGTAATATTCCATCATGCATATATATACCACATCTTCTTCATCTATTCATCTCTGCATGAACACTTGGGTTGCTTCCAAACTTGACTATTGTAAATCAGGCTGCAGTAAACATAGGGGTGCATATATCTTTTTGAATTAGGGTTTTTGCTTTCTTTGGGTAAATCCAGTAGTGGAATTGCTGGATCGTATGAGAGTTCTATTTTTTATCTGGTGAGGAATATCCATACTGTTTTCCACTGAGGTTGCACCAACTTACATTTCCATCAACAGTGCACCAGGGTTCCTCTTTCTTCCCATTCTCACTGACACTTTTTGTTTCTTGCCTGTTTGATACTAGCCATGCTGATTGGTGTGAAATGAAATCTCCTTGTGGTAATGTTTGTGTTTCCCTGACGATTAGTGATGTTGAGCGTCTTCTCATGTGTCTGTTGGCCATATGTGTTGTGCAGGACTGCAGAATTCTTTTCTCCCAGTGGGAATAAAGTTCAGAACTGCACTCTGGTGAGGTCTTTTTTTTTCCCTAGAGATAAGCCTTTGTTACAGAAAAGGCTCTGGACGTGTCTACGAGAGGAATCCTTCTTGGATCCTCACAGGATTCCTAGCAAGAAAGCTCAAAAAAGTATGGCGACCCCTAAGACTGTCAAACAGCTTTTCCCCTCTTGGATCAATCAATCCATACTCTGCCTTTAGCAGTTCACCAACATTGCCATTTAAGTGTTCCTACCAGTTTGGGTCCCAGGAGCTTCTGTTCCTGGAAAATAGATTTCCATTTCTGTGTTTGTCTTCAGATTTCAGGGTGATGTTTCCACTTGCCACATCAGTTCTCTGATGGGTCTAAGAAAAGTTATTGATGTTTAGCTTGCCCCACTTTTCCTTTTTTGTTTTTATTTTTTTAATGTTTATTTTGGGGAGAGAGAGGCAGAGTGTGAGCAAGGGAGGGGCAGAGAGAGACAGAGAGAGAGAGAGAGAGGGAGAGAGAGGGAGACACAGAATCTCAAGCTTTTCCAGGCTCTGAGCCATCAGCACAGAGCCCGATGTGGGGTTAGAACTCTCGGAGTGTGAGATCATGACCTGAGCAGAAGTCCGACGCTTAACCAGTTGAGCCACCCAGATGGGTGCCCCCCTTTTTTTTAACTTTTTTTTTCTGCCTAGATTTTTCTTATAGGAAGGATGGGAATGACTCTGAGCTCAATGAATATCAGAGATAAAAGCAAGAAATCTTAGAAAAGAAGTTTGGAGCCAAAATATGGAAGGATTTATTCTAGAAATTTGGATTTGAAAACCACTGAAAGTTTGAACAGAGTTCAAACCTACATTCCAAGTAGATACTAAAGGAATACTAATTTACAGTTATGCTAAAGTTGGTTAAAGTCAGAAGAGACAGTGGGATGGAACACCAACTGGAAGGTTACTGATGTCTCTGCAATGAATATTGACAGCTTAAGCACAGGTAGCAAGAGTGATAACAGCGAAAAAGACGGGCATAAGAAGAACTTCAAAAACAGAATAGGTTCATGAGTTTACAACTCATGGCAAGTGGAGGAAGAGAAGGGAAAAGGAGCAACCAATGTCGATTCAACGATTTTAAGACCATGGTGAAGGCGGGGTGGTGACTTTCACAGTAACAAGGCCTAGAAGAGAAAGCAGAAGCTTGAAAGGGACATGAGGATATTATCAGGGTATGGAAGTCACCATTTAGAAAAGACCGTCATGCAGTTAAAGTCAAACAGTGTACTAAAAATAAGGCAGCTGGAGAAGTATATGGGAGTCAGTCACATGGGGACTGTAGTTGAAGTCATGTGGCTGATTGTTTTCATGCATATGACATTTAAAAATATTTTGTTGAACAAGATTTATTAATCACCAATACTTATTAATCACCCAATTTAATCAAAATTAGTGTTTATGCAGGTATTGTTGGCTCTCTCTCTTTTTTTTTCAATCATAGGCAAAAGGGATTTAAAACAAGATACAATTAGCTGTCAATGAATAAAGTATTACCTAATGGATGCATCAAATGTGGGCCACATTTTTAATGGACCTCCAATGGTGTCACATTTATCAGGCTCAAATATATACCCAGAGGTATTAAGGAAGTGTAAATTTATGGACACAATTCATTGGATGTGAAGTTGACCATAACACATGGTTATTTTCATCCTGACATTACTAACGATGGAACTGAAATGCACTTGAATCTTTCCAGAAACATCAAAGAAATTCCCATATAGTTGATATTCATAAGTACTTTACCCAGGAAAGTAGATTTCTTTTGAATTATGTACATTATGATACATTCCAATTCCATGTGTTTGTAAAGATAAACACCTAGTAACAGTGATTAAGAGGAGAGAGTATAGAGGGGAATGATTTCTAATATTACAGTATTCTAATAATACAGTTATATATTTAGGGAACGCCAACATCCACTGTAAAGAAGAAACTAAAATATTGAGCACATTGATCATATTGTGTTCGAGCCCACAACTGAATTTGGATAATCAAAGAAAAAATTTGGTGGCCCAATGATTACTAACCAACTCTTTTCAAAATCAATTGACTTCTGAACGAATAACATTGTGTTCTCATTGAGAGGGTCAAATTACCCAGAATTTGAGCCTCATGTCAATTTATAAATAGACAGATCACCATAGACACATCACCCAGCATGGCTCTGTTCTATTTCTGCGAGTTCCTGCTTGTCACGTTTATAATTAGACCCTGGATTCTTTCTACAGCCATTTTGCCTTTGCATCTCCAGAATTCCTTGAGGATGTGCTCATGTTGTCATGTAGAAGATGAACTAGTCCATTGGACGGGGACAACACATTTCCATGGGAATCGATGTGGTTATAAGTCACAGATGCTAACCTGGGTGTTCTTGGAGAAATGCTCTTGAAGAGCATTTGTGGTAGGATGCGAAGCTATACCACCTCCAATATTCTCATGGGAGGTTGTGACTTCTGTGCAATGGCAGCCCGTATGTAAATAGTATAGACTTATATTTTCAATGCATATGGCCTCACTGTAAAAACACATTTACAGTTACCATTTATTTTTAAATAGTTCTTTTTTTTTAATTAAAAATTTTTTTTTTTTACTTTTGAGAAACAGAGTGAGACAAAGCGTGAGCGGGGGAGGGGCAGGGGGAGAGAGGGAGACTCAGAATCTGAGGCAGGCTCCAGGCTGTGAGCTGTCAGCACAGAGCCCAACATGGGGCTCGAACCCATGAACCATGAGATTATGACCTGAGCCAAAGTCAGACGCTCAACCTACTGAGCCACCCAGGTGCCACTTAAATAGTTCTTGAATTAACAAGGTACCCTGTCCATTCAAGGATTTCAGTGAGGCTCCCCACCAATCAGGACATGAACTCTCTGACTGGAAAATGAGGACAATGAAGGAAAATGAACTCATGCCCATCTGGAAAAGGATAGGAGGGATTAGAACTGAGGCAAAAGGACTTTCCATTAAAGAGCAGCCGGTGCTAGGGGCACCTGGGTGGCTCAGTTGGTGAAGCGTCCAACTCTGGGTTTCAGTCCAGGTCATGATCTCCCCATTCGTGAGTTCGAGCCCCACATCAGGCTCTATGTTGACAGTGTGGAGCCTGCTTGGGATTCAGTCTCTCTCTCTCTCTCTCTCTCTCTCTCTCTCTCCCTGCTCTCTCTGCTCCTCCCCTACTCACGCACGTGTTCTCTCTCTCTCTGTCTCTCTTAAAATAATTACAAAAACTTAAAAAAATAAAAAAAGCAGCTGGTGCTACCTGGCAAACTTTCCATCTTGGCATGGGCAGCTGGACGAGAAGACACAATTTTACATGGTTCCTGACTCTCTCAGATTAGTTCCCTCTGTTGATCAAAGACACAAAGCGCTTGTTTTCCACTTCATTTTGTATTCTGAGGACAAGGTCCGAACATATGACAAAAGCTAACTGAGGGGCGCCTGGGTGGCTCCGTGGGTTGGGCGTCCGACTTCAGCTCAGGTCATGATCTCACAGTTTGTGGGTTCGAGTCCTGTACTGCTCTCGCTGCCGTCAGCATGGAGCCCACTTCAGATCCTCTCTCTCTCTCTCTCTCTCTCTCTCTGCCCCTCCCCTGCTCACACTCTCTCACTCTCACAAGTAAATAAACATTAAAAAATGTACTTGGGAACAATACAGACCGTACATATAACGAGTCTTAATAGAGCAAATATTCTCTAAGAAGCACTTCTATGTTATTTTCTCTTGGTGATAAAAATACACGCTAACTTCCGAGAATTTCAAAAATCGAGGGAAAGGAAGCACAAAATAAAAATCACTGGAATCTTCGAATCCAGTAACCACCTTTTGCCATCTTGGCTCATGTTCTCCTAATCTCTTCTCGAGCACTTTAAAGAGAACTACCAAAGCCAGAAAGAGTTTAACTTTTCTCCCGGAATATTCATTTTTCATTTATATAATGACATTTTTATTTTATGAACATAGCTGCACGTTCTAAATGACTGCAAAAAGTGAGTTAGAAATTTTGACCAAGGGGCGCCCGGGTGGCTCAGTCAGTTTTAGGTGCAGCTCCAGCTCAGCTCATGATCTTGCAGTTCGTGAGTTCAAGCCCCACACCCAGCTGTCTGTTGTCAGCACAGAGCCTGCTTCGGACCCTCCGTCTCTCTCTCTCTCTGCCCTTCCCACGCTCGCACATGTGTGCTCTCCCTCTCTCTCAAAAATAAATATTTAAAATTTTTTTTAAGAAATATTGACCAAAACGTCACTTGTTGGCTTAGTTTTCTGATCTCCTGGGAGCTGTTGCGATTTTCCTGACTTAAATAAATGGACCACTGTCCTCAACTTCACCATTTGAAAGACATTTTGAACATAACCTTGAATGATCCCACTTCAATACCACGCACAAGGGAGAGAGAAAACATGCCATTTGAATAAAGGACAAATATGCAGCGATTAGTACCGTAAAGAGGAGAGATATTGCTTTTGTGCAGTGTCCAACAGGGTCCCACGTACTCACCTGTCTCAGAGTGCGCCGGGAATTGGAATGTTCCACTTCCACACGTATTAGACCTATTGTTTACAGCGGTTCTCACCTTTCCTTTTTTCACCTTAAAATACATGTCAACGGATATGAAGGGATCCATACGCGCTAACCCGCTGGTTTTGTTTTGTTTTGTTTTTTATCATCGCAACCTCACGATTTGCTTTAGCACCCTCCTCCCCAAGCCAAAGCGGCAGCGAAAACGCCGAGCTTCCATATCTCTTACCCCTCTTCTCGCTAAACTATCACCAGGTTCGAGCTTTAAAATTACATTCGCCGACAGCTCAAGTTGGGGGCATCAACATGTTTAATTCATTTGTCATTAGGCCATGTGACATCTTGTTCCTTCAACTTTGCAGCCCTTACAGCAGCCTAGCCAAAGTCCCTCTTCTCTGCGTGGGCTAGTTAAGATGTATCTGGCTGTTTTGCACTATCTTTAGTATGCAGGGAGCACACAGATGGAGATAAAAGGCGAAATGTCTATCTTTGAGTCCTCGGCAATACCGAATAAGTTATCAACCCACTAACATGCATGTCTGAATAGACTCCTTTGGCAACAGTGAGATGTTATCTTCCGTGACATGTGAATTCCTCCCTCATGTCAATCCATGAAAGTACTAGAAGCTGAACGCACTAGGAAAATGAATGTGGCAACACCACTGGGAATGTGAGAGCATCATATTTCCCCCCCAGCCCCTTAAAAAAAAAAATTCTCCAGCCGCATCCTCCATATATACATATAAATTAGTCATTCTGAATAACCGCTTGACAATCCATGGCTTTAATCTCATGGAGTAGGCGTGGGGAATATACTCTGTTTGATGCTCGGGGGCCTGGATTTTCCCCTTCAATTTTGCCATCTTCCTTCACCAAGCAGCCCACACAGATGGAACTGGAGACACGCGGAGGTTGCAAGCTGGGCGGTTGTGCTGCCCAAGTAAGCGTGTGCTTGACTGTGGCGTGACCCGGGGTAGAATGCCACCCCCCCTCCGCCCCCCCCCCCCCCCCGCCCCGGCCAAAGCAGGTGCGAGGTCCACCTGCTTCATTCATAAAAACGATCGTAGAAACGACAGGTGGCGTCGTGGGAGGAAAGGCCAAGGCCCGCCAGATGCTACGTAAGCAGGTAACATCCGTGGGCCGCGGGTTGCTCCCAATAACCCTGTAAAGCTGCATTTTATTTTTATTTTACAGAAGGGAAAATGGAGGCATAGCAAGCCTAGACAAGGCCAGGGAGCGGAGAGGTGGCGTCGAAACCAAATACTGTGGCGCTCGAACCCGTTCTGATCATCTTGCGCTCTGTGGTTGGTCTTCTCCCTGCCTCCGTTTTTCCGCCTGTAGCCTGTTCCTGCCTCATTATAATCCTGTAAAGTAGGTTTTGCTCTCCCTGTGCTTAAATGCAAAAACACTCAGAAGCAGGACTCAAAGAACAGACGCCTTTGTAGAAACTTCCCAACCACCTGTTTTATTTAGTTGGGTAGGATTCAATCACTCACCAATCTATTTAATAAGAATGTGGGTTTTTAGGCCCACGTATTTATTTTGACAGAGAGAAGGGTGTGTGAGCAGGGGAGGGGCAGAGAGAGAGGCAGAGAGAGACAATCCAGGCGGGGCTCCAGGCTATCAGTGGGCTCGAACTCACGAACCGTGAGAAGGAACCTTAGCCAGACCCAAAAGTCGGATGCTTAAGCGAGTGACCCACCCCGGCGCCCATAAAAATGTGGTTTTAAGCACAGCACTGAAATGATGCATCTTCGTTTTATTTCTCGAACTCGGATTGAGACTTGGATCTAACTTATTGGACTTGGCTTGAACTTGGATCTAACTTATTGGACAAGCAGTTAGAAGCACAGTGAGGTTTGCAAAGCTGGAATTTGAGAATACAAAGGCACGAAACTTGACATGCTGGCCGTAAATTGCTCACGTTAATTTCCACTAAAAATATGTTATATGCAGTCTAGATGCACCATGGCCATCCTAGGACCAATAAATAAATAAATAAATAAATAAATAACAATTAAAAATGAGCCTTTATTCCAAAAAGCACTACCATGATAAAACGAAAAACACAGAGAGAGGACTATCAACACTGAAATGCAAATCAATGAATCAATCTTTCTATCTGTCTAGAGAATGATATAAATAAAGCAAAATTTATACAAAGAGAATAGTACTAGCTAATGGGGAATCTGTAGCAACATTTAATTAACCATAATTTTATTCAAGAAGCAGTTAGGAAAACTTTAATCCTATATAGGGAACTCTGCTAGGCGATATAATTAATATAAAATTAAAAAAAAAATTAAATGTCATCTCTTGAAAAGTTTCCAAACGCTAAGTAGGAAAGAAATAAAACCCGTAAGAAACACAAAAGAAGCGTCAAAACCGGGAATACGTGCGTTCTGCATAAAATTTAAGAGACACAAAACAGAGCAACAATTCAGAGAAGGTGAGTTTATTTAGTTCAGGAAGAATTCTTAGATGAAGAAAGATGAACTGAATTTTGAAGACAGTTACGGGCACACGCTGGAGAAAAAGGATCAATGCCAACGTCACTTACAAAGCTATGGATATCCCAAGCAATGTCAAAGGGCCAACCGTAAGGTTTGAAAGGTGGGATCGTGAAATGATAGTACCAATTAATATCACAAAATAGGATCACTGATGCCAGATAATGGTGAGAGGGTATAAATGCCACGGTGGGGAGTTCATTGGGATCAAACCAATGATAAGAGGCCAATATAGATTCTGGAGTGATCTATAAGACACAGTGCAATGGGTCGATGGTGGAAGCTTTGTAAAGAACCTTCTTTCTTGGAAGGAAAGGAACCACTATTAAAATCCATATGACGTAACTCCAAGCCTCAGGTGGAGTTTCAAAGATTTGTCAGGTTCCTCTGAGTCTGAAACATTCTTGAGCAATGTCCTCAGGTCTTTCTTCCGCCACTGTGGAATGCCTCACACACGTGGACAGGACCGTCATACCGAAAGAAGATCAAAATGCTGTGCAATCTAGTTCCCAGTTATTCCAGTTGGAAAACCATATTATTATGATTTTTAATATGTAGAACATGGGCTCTGAGACATAAACAAAAGTGAATCCTCCCATAAAGCCAGAAACTAATGCAACCAAGGGGACGCAGGCACATCTAAATCCACACCCATACCCTCAAGATGGTTATATTCCACACAAGAAGACAAGGTTCATGATTCTCTCTCTTTTTTCTTCCCCATATAAATATTTGCTTAGTACTTTTCCATTTAAATATTATGTGCCAGCACTCATAGATTGGTAGATTATAAAATGAATTCTCATTCTCCCCATTTCCCTGTGCCCTCTCTCCCCTTCTCTATTTGCATTGGCATGAGAACCTCTAGTTCCACTAAATGAGTCATTTGGGACAAGAAAATTAATTTATTTGAGCAGATGTATATAAACGTTGCTCAGAATAGAATCACAAAACAGCCCACTATTTACATAAGGTCCCTATAATTGATGACCTTTTATAGTTTTGTGTGAAGAATCCAAGGAGCTGACTAAGAAGCTACATGGGAAATATCAACATGATTAGAAATACAAGCTCATCTCTTGAATTCCAATTCTGTGGTGATACACAGTGAGCCCAGATGAGAAAAATAACCACAGAATTCCTCTGCGCAACTGATACCATAGTTTGAAAGTGTCAAAATTATGGTCTTCGACGTTGTTCGCTACAAATGTTGAACTCCACTTTTTGGCCAAGAGTAGGAAATATCTAAGTTTTAAAACAAAACCAAGCATTCGTCTTGCATTCTACTTCAACAGCACCATTCTATTTATATTAAAACCAATCATCTCCACTGTGTGACATTTTCAGACTCCTCACTGTAGATCTTTTGCACTAAACGGAGAACACTGTGTGTCCAAAAGCTTGTAGCTAAGCGTAATTCTTATTTTATGGATCAAAGAATTTTCCTCAAGACGAAGACCTTTCATTCTGCAATATTGCAGATTTCTGAACTTCTTTACCAAAGTGGGGAAGAAAAGTCATGGTTTGGACTTAGGCTTCTTGACAGCTGTGGATGGAGTTTTCCAAGGGAAAAAGAAAGGCCAGGTGAAATTACCAGAACACATTTCTCCAAACATCCATGCATCCACGGATGGAATCGCAAAATACTTGAAAAAAGTAAATAAAATAACTTGATAATAAGAACCTACTCTGGACAAGAACCGACTATCTGAAACTTAAGTGCACATCATTATAAATGGCAATTTATTTTGAAGTACTAAATGTAAAAACACAGTCCCTTCCCTCAGAGAGTTTATAAGGTAAAAAGCGCAAGAAAGGCAAATAAAAAGAGGCGGGGAACGAAGAGAAAAAGCTAAAGGAAAAAGAGCACATTTTAGGGAGGAACCAAAAAACAAGTGATTTTCAGTGGAAGGCGATGAGAATCTGGCAAGTTTTTATCAAAATCCCTTCCTTACAAGAATTTCACGAAGTCAGAGGAACAAGTCTGTTTCCTACCAGGAGTGGTAAGAAAACAAAACTCAGTGGCTAATAAATATGTGCCCATCTACGGGTGCAGAAATTAGCACCCCCAAACAATAATGACGATGCTTGTCCAAGGGACATAGAAGCAGATATCTACTCGTATACTCACTTATCCCGCAGTAGGATTTATTTATCCTCCTGTGGGGAGGCAGGGACACATCTCCAGGAGACAATGAAAGTGCACACACCGCCCAGAGGCAAAAGCAGGGCCTGGCCCTCAACGAGCTCACAGTTTAGTGACCAAGACAGAGGAGGTGATCCCGAGTTAACACAGCTTGTCGGTGCTATGCTAGAGAACTGGGTGTTGTGGGAAGACAGACAAGGACCTCTGGTCCGCTCTCAAGAGCCTCACTCAGGCTCAGAGGCCGATCCATCTTGGTTTTCATAGGAGCAAGACCATTATTAACCATCAATGGAAGGTTAGGTTAAAAAAAAAAAAAGATCTTAACAGGCTTTATACACTGGGAGCAAAACTGTAGGACAAAATGAAAGTGGGATATGATTCCAGATAACTTCATATACCCATGTTTTTGAATTTGTCACCTTTACTCATCAACAGGAAGTTACATATATTTATTATAGCAAATGGGTTAAAAATGAAAATAAAGTACCTCGGGACACCTCGGTGGCTCGGTCGGTTGAGTGTTAGACTTTGGCTCAGGTCATGATCTCACACTTCATGAGTTCGAGCCCCGCGTCGGGCTCCGCGCTGACAGCTCAGAGCCTGGAGCCTGCTTCGGATTCCGCGTCTCCCCCTCTCTCTGCCTTTCCCGCATTTGCACTCTGTCTCTCTATCTCTCTCAAAATAAATAAACACAAGAAAAAAAATTTTTAAATTAAAAAAACAAATAAAGTACTTCTAATTTAGCCACCCCATTTACTGCTGATATCATATATTTTCTCGGGTCGCATTTTCTGAACCACGCCGAATATTGAACTCTGTATTTCTAACCTTGTATTGTTAAATGTCCTTAAAAAGCTTTCTGCATTCTCTAAGCAGCACCCCCTCCCCAATATTTTCCCCACATTTCCACTGGGGAAGAAATACGTGATGTCTCCAGTCTGTGTGTGGGATGCCGATGCTTCCAGAATGAAAGATGTGTTGAGTAATCCTGGAGACAACCCGGTTGATGTATCAGAATACATTTGTTTTTACCGTCCTGTTAACGCACTATCTTATCAATGTGTGCTTTATCTCTCCAAATAGAAGGTAGAATCTGTGTGGGCCGGGACTGTCTCTTAGAGTGTCTGTATCTTCTATGACACCCGTAAGGGGCTGGGCATATAGTCAGTGTCAAAAAAATCCTTGATCAATTGATCTGTCAGGTCTCAGACTTGGGTAAGAATTTAATCACACGCCATTGGCCTCGCATGCTTAGGACTTGGCACTCAGTTTAACTGGCCAGAGATGAATAGAGATTTGAGGCACAGCCACCTGGACCTTCACCCATGAAATCCCGGGACTTGCATGTTGTAAACCTTTTAGACTCTTTCAATGTTAGAACCATAAATTACGTAATTCTTTTTAACAGCAATTACCATGATTTGATCCCTTGAAACACTTTCATTAGTTGACCCCGAACTTCAGTGAGCTCATATCTGAACCTGAATTATTATCCTTTTTTTTCTTTCTTTTTAATTTCTTCAATTTTCCAAAGGGAAAGCACCCCGAGGGTGGCCTTCCTCTGAGGTGACAGTGTGATGTAATAACACTCAGGTCACAATGTCATGAGCCATTGTCCAGAAAGTGATAACCCCCTTGTCCACCAATCTATCCTTGAGTGCTGAGGTTGGATTCAATCCGGCCAAATGGGAAGTGGCCGGGCAGGCTCAGATATTTGCCCCCAGACAGCCTGCACGGAGCTATTTTAAGCACCCTGAACAGCATGAAAAATCACAAAGCAGCAGGAACATTCACCGTGACACTCTCCTGTAGAATCAGTTCCCGTGACAGTTAGAATTTGTTTGGTACGTTCCTCAGTTAGCTGCTTCAAAAAAAAAACCAAACAAAACAAAAACAAAAAGGAAGAAAAGGAAAGAAAGAAAGAAAAAAGAAAAGAAAAGAAAGAAAACAGAAAAAAGAAAGAAAAACAACAACAAGGAAAAACATAACGGCCTTTTGCCCCCCTTCTTCCCCCTCCTCCCCTCCCTGAGGGCCTCAGCTTGTGTCTGTGCGCAAGTCAAGTCCTGGGGTCTTGGGTGTCAAATGTCAGGCCTTGTACTGAGCTGTCAAAGAGAAGAATAGCCTGGGATGATTGATGACGGGGAGGCTTGAAACCCACACCTCCACTGAAAATGCTGCTTTTACAAAAAAGCTGGGGCTACCCACAGCGCCTATATTCAAGGTCACTTGGCATACCATTACACCCACCGCTTGGGCTCCCAACAAGCCGGGCCATTCACACAGGGGCTGACTTCTCTCCTCAGCTGTGCTCACTGCCTCCCCCTTCCCCCCCTCCCTAGCTCCCCTCATGAGCCCTGGCCCAAGTGTTGGGATATGGAATCCCAGTCAAATAAAAAGATAAACGAAACGGTATGACCTTTTTGTTTTGTTTTGTTTTGTCTTGTTTTTCTTCAGGCTACATTTGCTCTGAGAAGCCATGGGGCTGGAGCTTTCTGGAGCACAAGTCAGATGACAAGATTATTAATGGGAGCAGGGCAATGTCATATCTGATTTCATGCATATTCATGAAGGGAGCCACACAGCTGGGACCATGCGCTGTGGAGAGGGAAAATAAAGAGGGCCCTACCCCCCACCCCAGGCATGAAGAATGTCATTGTGGAGATGAAGAGCCTGACTGGAAAAGTTTAAGTGACTGTATCCTTCGTTTTGAGAACCAAAAGGAGGTAAGAACTTGCAACCACAACTACCACAAACACCAGCTTTGGCTCCTCCCGCCAAACTCCATAACTCAACACTGACATAGAGCCTCATACCTTAAATCACCTACCTAGAAGCTCTCCTCTTTGACGTATGCACGGGGACAATCTTTGCAACAGTGTCAACAAAAGGAGTCAACGTGTTGAGACAAGAACGAAAGAAAGAAAGAAAGAAAGAAAGAGAAAAAGAAAAGAAGGAAGGAAGGAAGGAAGGAAGGAAGAAAGAAAGGTAGGTCAGTGAATAGAAAGGAGTTGCTCATGGCAGTTAAAACATTGCCTATTCTCCCAATAAAGGACAAATTATGATTAGTGATAGATTTGGGGGGAAAAAGTAAGGTCCTCAAGAGGAGTACCTACACCTGTAGGAACCAAACAGCTGCTGGGAAGCATTTCCCTTGGCCACCCAGCTGGGTCCGACCAGCCACAGGGAACAGTGGGTGGTTAGGAGAGGCCAAAAACCAGATGCCTCCAAAACAATAAAGGTGGCCATGTTGGACTTTTCTTGTTTCTGACGTATTTATTTATATATTTTACTCTGCGTATCAATTCCCTTCAAAGTTCACAGAGGGTGCTGTACGTAGTAAAGATCTTTCGTGCAGTTTTACCCCAAGCTGTCAACGGCATAAAAACATCAGTTAACGGTTGGATTTAATACCGCTGTTCTCTGAAAGAAGACTAACCCGCTATGGAGTAGGGGCAGACATTTTCGAGACTGTTTTCTTTCCCTCCCTCGATTGGAACACTCTTTACCAACCTAAGTCCCTTCTTAAAATCTCTCTCATCTCCCTTAGGAAACCTGGAGAACGGGGCATACTGGGTAGCCTTATCAATTAGGCTAAGAAGTTTAATGATATTTAACCAATGTTCATAATTCTGGAAATTGCTACGAAAGGATAAATTCAAAATATGAAACAACATGACCAAAATAAGTCATTGCGATGTTATTTATGTTGATGTAAAAATAAAATAAATAGAAAGAAAAAAATGAGTTAAATGTGAAACCACAGACAAACGATTAGGTAAATTTATGTTTCATCAATTGGAAGCAATAAAGTGTATTGACATATTCTGACCAATTTTTGACAGGAAACAGGGCAAAATACTACTCTAGGATTATTTTTCTTGTAATTTTGTAAATGGCCTGTTATTTTGGAAATGTTGTGTAAATGTCAGTCACTGGCATAATGGGACTTAGGCTATCTATTCATGATATTGAATATTGAAGTAAAATAATAAATATGCTTCTACCTATTTAATATCTCCCATATAATGATAAAATAGAGGACAGTCACCTTATTCGATGAAGCCATTTCCACCCATATCGTCACTTTCTTGTTTCCAGAATTTCCAGAATTATGCCATTCGAGAATATTAAGGAAGCAAGCGATAATCAGTAATTTTTAACTATATACACTAAATTATAATTCAATCCTGGCTTTGCGTCTCAACTATCCCTGCGGAATACGAATGGGAGCAGTGACAAAAGACGAGGTTTTCCATTTTTGTAGGCTCGGAAAGTGACTTCTTTCTCCCTGTCCTTCCCTTACTTACATGATCCACCATATACATAAGTCACTTGCAAATAATAGCGTGAGATGCAGGGACCCCAATTTCAATAAACACAAAGTGAAGGCTCTCTCTTCCTCTCTTTGTCCCTCCCTGTCTCTTCTCCCCCCCCCCTTTCAAAATAGATAAATGAACATTACATAAAATTAAAATCAGAAACTCTGGAGGTTGACGACTAGACCAAACTTACATCTTTAAAGGTTTCCGGACGTATATTGGGGGTTAGCCTGTGGCTGGGTGACGGTGACCTGGTTGGGATGACTGAAGAGAAGGGTCACATATCTCCAGGGAGTTTGTGGTCAGGCCAAAGGTGGTGGGCAACCAGCCCAAGTTTTTACCTGGTCCCTGGACTGCAACCTCTATCTCCCAGCGTGGAGTGATGGTTACAGTAACAAGTAGGCCAGGCACTCAGTTTAGTATCTTCACTCTCCCCAAATGATCCCATGAGGCAGATAGTTTCTAAAGCTCCCATAGGAACTAAATGTATCCAGGGAGGGTGGGGGACTAGAATTTGAAGGCAACTGGCGTCTGAGTGCTAAGCCCACTGCTGTAGCCAGTGAAATACCCAGCATCCAGGACTGTTGCGTTGCAGAGGGAAGGATTGATTGGCCCAGTACCAACGAGGTGTCATCATGATTGTAAATTTCTTGAAGGCAGATCGACCAGCTATTTCTTCCACTCTTAGACTCCCACAGTGGCAGTATGCTTCAGCAACAGACGTCTGCTTATCGTTACGAGGCAGGTACCTGCTCTACGTCTTGGCTTTGTCACCTGTCAAACAGGGATTACCAAACTAAGCTGTTTTAAAACGGAATACAATTACGGCCGCAACTTATTTTCAAAACAGGCTGGCAACCATCTCATTTAAATGTGTAATAGCCACGACTTTCTTGGCAACAAATGCGAGAATGACTCAAAAGTCAGACCCCGCCCTGCAGTGTTTTTCTGGAGACTGGTTGGCATGACAGTTTCAGGACTGGCTTTGCGGTGAGTGGCTCAACTTTACACGCCGGTAAGATGTTATCAGTTTCTTATATTTACACACACACACACACACACACACACACACACGCATGCGATTTTTTTTTAATTTCTAGGGCACGCCCAAGTGCCCCAGGCCCTCAAATTCTTCTGCATGTTCTGTATAAAGATTTAATAAGGTGTAGGTGCTGGAAATTAATCGTCCTCAATCGATATACTCTTTGAGGAACAGAGCAGAAGAGAATCGTGTAATTTGTCTACAATGCTAAATGGATACACTGCACTCTTCCTCTGCAAATACATAGATATGTACACACTACACAAAACACATCTGCCCATTATACAGGTTAGTAAACTAGGATTCGGAGGCTTGTTACCTTTCACATAAACAATGAATGACAGAACCAGATTTCTCTAGTCCAGGCCTGTCTGAATCTGACACACAGCATGTGTTACACATGATGTTTGACGTTGCCTCTATATTGTTAGGGGAATCTTAAATTCCTTAATGTAAACAAATGTCTTCTAAGCCTGAACATATTACTTTTATTTAAAAACAAAACCAAAACCAGCTCACACGTTCCATCTGAAACTTTATTTTCCATTTTGATTCCTTCATATCATTCGAGATTTTGTATATAGTATGTTTAGAAGGTGTAGAAGAAAACCTTTTGCCTAATCCCTCCTTCTGAGTGATAGAACACTGACTGTTCTCTGAACACATGGCGATCCTAAATGAAGGCTACATATCTCCGCTTGCCTTGTATCTATCTGAGTGCGGCCCCGTCATTAATTTCCAGACAGAGAAACGTAAACAAAACTGTATATAACTTGCTAGAAATAGCCAAAGGAAAGAATATGCTTCTCATTCCTTTCCATCTTCCTGTTGGTGGAAATCTGTACGTGGTTGCTACTGAAGCAGCTACTCGCTGTGGGCCATAAGGCAGAAGCCACATATCGAGAATGACCAAAAAGCCAGGAGAGAGATGAAACCATCATCTTATTCGCGGATTGTCTATGATCACAAAAACTATTTTGGTTTCAACCAGGTTATCCCTCCAGGGAGAGGCAAACTACAACCGACCCTTTCAAATCCTGCCCACTTTCTATCTCTTGTGAGTAGAGTTCCATTGGATTGGTTCATTACAGGAATGTCATCCATTTAGGTATCGTGTATGGCTTATGTTGGGCTACAAAAGCAGCGTTGAGCAGTGGCCGAGTGGCCTGAAACGCCTAAATTATTTGCTAGCTGGCCCTTTGCAGAAGCTTGTTGACCCCTGATTTAAACCGTTGTCCACTTAGATTTTCTATCACTCAAAGCTAAAACTAATTCATATGAATATAGAGGACTTTGATACATGTCATACTGAAAAACAAACAAACAAAAGAAAACAAAAAACAAGGAAAATTTTCCGGATGACTATGGACAACCATAGGGGTTTTCCGTATTCATTTTTGGTAGGTTTTTACTCCCTTTATACTTTAGAGAGAGAGAGAGCACAAGTGGGGGGTCCGGGGGAGAGGCAGAGGGAGGGAGAATCAGCTTGATCCCACAACGCTGGGATCACGACCTGAGCCGAAATCAAGTCAGACGCTCCACCAACTGAACCCTCCAGAGGCCGCTGTTTTTGGTAGGTTTTCCTGATGTCTAATTGAAGCACTATAACCCACACGCGTTTAAGGAGTAAAAATGGATCAGTTCTGATACATGTATGTTCCTGCGAAGTCATCACCACGGATTATGAAGAAACCCACCACCACTAGGTTTCCTCATCATTCTTTGTCCTCCTTGTCACCCCCACTCCCAGAGGGCCAGAAAGCTTCTTCCTAAGTGTGTGTTCTAAACTTTTTTTAATGTTTAGTTTTGAGGGAGAGAGACAGAGAGGGCAAGAGCTTGAGTGGGGGAGGGGGAGGGAGCGAGAGGGAGACTCCAAATCCGAAGCAGGCTCCAGGCTGTGAGCCGCCAGCACAGAGCCCGACGCGGGGCTCGAACGCATGAACCATGAGATCATGACCTGAGCCGAAGTCAGACGCTTAACCGACTGAGCCACCCAGGCGCCCCTCTAGAATTTTTTTCTAAATCATAGGTATTGTGGATTTATGGATTCAAACTGCATATACTCTTTTTTTTGCTTGACTTCTTCACATAGCATAATAATTGGAATTTCTCCTTGTTCTTGCGTGTTTCATACCTCAGTCTTTTATGGATGTATTTATTTATTATTTATTGCTTAATAGTATCTTATTGTATCCATATATCACAATGTGATTATCCACTCACAAGCACAAGTTGATGGGTACCGAGGTACGATGTAAAGGGTCAATTTCATTTTTTGATTATTTATTTCTGGTTGATAGGAATACAGTTGAGTTTTGCACATTTATCTCGCATGACCGCTCGATTTAAGTTAATTAGTCCTAGTTTTATACATAAAGGGCATGTCAACTGCAGGAAAAGACAGTTTGAACTCTTCTTTGTCAATATTGATATTTTAGGTTTTTTTTTCGTTTTCTTCTCTGCGTCACTGCATGTCCAGAATTTAGGACGGTGTGGAGTGGAAGTTGCAAGAGTGAACATCCTTTCTGGTTTACCGATTTTAAGGAGAACATTTTCAGCCTGTGTTCATAAAGTCTGATGATATCTACAGGTTTTTGGTAGATGACCTTTATGAGGCCTAGGAAGTTCCTATTCCTGATTTGTGTGGAGCTTTTAATTATGACTAGGTGGTGGGTTTTGCCATATGCCTTTTCTCTGTTCAGGTGACTTTGTGATTATTGTTCTTTACTAATATGCTATGTTGCATTAGTTGACGGGTTAATTATATTAATTAAGTGATAAATTGCTATGTTGTATTATATTAAACCAACATTGCATTTCTGGCCTAAATTCCATTTGTCATGGTGTATAATCCTTTTTATATTTTGCTGGCTTCAGTTTGTTAATATTCTGTTAGGGATTGTTGAGTATCTATTCACAAGAAATGTTGGTCTACAGTTTTCTTGTGACATATTTGTTAGACTTTGGTAAACTAATACTGTTCATATAATGAGTTAAGAAGACTTCTCTATTTTCTGGGAGAGTTTGTAAAGGATTGGTATTCATCTTCTTTTAAGTATTTGATAGAATATTTCAGTGAAGGTAGTTGGTTCTGGGCTTTTCGATGTTAGGAGATTACATATTTCTTCCTGACGCAATTTTGGTAATTTTTGTCTTCCTAGGAAGTTTTCCATTCCATTTATTATCTGATTTATTGGCAAAAAGTTGTTCAAAGTATTCCATAGAAATGCTTTAATTTCTTTCCAAACAATTTAGGAAAAAAGCTAAATTTTAGCTAAAAGCTAAAAGCTTTTCAGTTGTGTCAATGTTTTAAAAGAAATAACTTTTAGCTTCATTGTTTTATTTTTCTATTTGTAGGTTTTCTATTTTATTGATTTCTGTGTAATTTTTACTATTGCTTTCTTTTTTATTTTGAGTTTAATTTGCCCTTCTTAGTATTTTAAGTTGGAAATCTAGAATATTGATTTCAAACTTTTTCTCTTTTCAAATATATGTGATTTGAAACCATCAGTATCCCTCTAAACATTGTTTTAGCTTCATTCCATAAATTCTGATATTTTCTTTTCATTCATTTATAAAAATATATATTTTTGAATTTCTGTAGAGATTTTGAGACAAGGGTTTTTTTTTTAGTAGAGTATGTTATTTAATCTCCAAATATTTGAGGATTTCCCAAATATCTTTCTGTTGCTATCTAATTTAATTCTTTGGGGATCAAAGAGCATATTTTGTATTACTTTAATCCCTTTAAATTTACTGACACTTATTTTATGGCCTAGCATATAGCCCATCCTAGAGAATGTTTCATGTGACCTTAAAAAGAAAGTACATTGTGGGGGTGCCTGGGTGGCTCAATCGGTGAGGAGTCGGACTTTGGCTCCGGTCATGATCTCATGATCTCGTGGTTGGTGAGTTCCAGTCCCGCAGCCCTCTCTCTCTGCCCTTCCCCAACTCACACTGTCTCTCTCTCTCTCTCTGTCTCTCTCAAAAATAAATAAACGCTAGGGGTGCCTGGGTGGCTCAGTCGGTTAAGCATCTGACTTCAGCTCAGGTCATGATCTCACAGTCCGGAGCTCGAGCCCCACGTCAGGCTCTGTGCTGACAGCTCGGATCCTGGAGCCTGCTTTGGGTTCTGTGTCTCCCTCTCTCTGCCCCTCCCCCTTTCATGCTCTGTAAATAAACATTAAAGTAAAGTAAATAAACATTAAAAAATTTTTTTTTGAAAAATAAACACTAAAAAAAAATTAAAAACAAAGAAAGCACGTTGTGCTGTGATCAGATAGAGCACAACATAAATGCCCATGAAGCCAAAATATTGATAATGTTGAAAAGAATTGAACCACCCTACCAATGTCAATTCTTTTCTATCACTAAAGATTTCTTTCTATGTCTGAGAGGAAAGTACTGAAATTTTATTGTTGAACTGTCTGTTTTTCTTTTCAATTCTATCAGAATTTTACTCATGTGTTGTAGGGCTATATCGTTAGACGCCCATACATTTGTATTTATCTTATCTTCCACATATATTGACCTTTAGCAGCATTTCTTGTCATAAAGTGTGTGTTATCCAATACTCCTGTAGCTACTCCGTGTCTCTCATAGTTACTGTTTGCTTGCATGGTTGATCCTTTTCTGTTCTTTTAATTCTACCTGTTTGTGTCTTTAAATCTCGAATTAATTTCTTATAGACAGCAGGTAGATGAACCTTGCTCTTTTTTTTTAAAGTTTGTTTATTTTGAGAGAATGAGGTGGGGGTTGCGGGGAGCAGAGAAAGGGGCAGAGAGAGAATCCCAAGCAGGCTCCATGCTGCCAGCACAGAGCCTGACATGGGGCTCAAACTCAGGAATGGTGAGATCATGACCTGAGCCAAAATCAAGAGATGGTTGTCAACAGACTGAGTCACCCAGGCACCCCTGAATCTTTTTTTTTCATCTAGTCTTGCAATCACTGCTTTTTCATTGGAGGAATAGTCCATTTATATGTAGTATAATTACTGTTGTGATTTAATTTACATCACATTTAGTTTTAATATGTCTCATGTCTTTTTGTTATCCTGTTTCTCCTTTCCTGCCATGTTATCATACACACACACACACACACACACACATATACATATATGCACACACATACCTACACACATACACATATATTTGATATAATGGTATATATAATTTGCTACATAGTACAATGTACGCAACATTATATACATGTATACTTGGTGTTATTTACAAGTATATTTGGTTTTATACATACATATGTATATATATACACACACATATGGTATTACATATATTTGGTTATATATGTATCTTTCATATTTATATGAAAGATAAGATCATAGGGAAAGAGAAATAGTAACAAAAGAACGATGAATAGCAATATGTCAAATACCAATACGGCTGATATTTATTTCTATCTAGCACCATTTTTTATTTCTCCATTGATTTATGTACATACATTTAGTTATATTCTATGGATCACAAATTCATTATTGCGTTTAGATTAATTGTTGTAAGACATAGAAATTTTGTTACACTATAGCTTTATTTCCGTCTCCCTTATTTTTACTATTGCTGTCCTATGTTTTGTATCAACATCCCTTATAAATCCAACAATGATGGGCTGTGATTATGTTTTATGCAATCTTGTGCCATTTGAAGAACTGAAATAAAAACAGAAAAATATATATGGGCTTCTATTTCTACCCACGTATTTATCATTTCAGGTGCTCTTAATTTCTTGCTGTGGGCTTGAGAATTCACTGATGTCTGATGTCATTACTTTTAACCTGAAGGACTACCTTTTGTGTTTTTTGTAAAATAGGTCTTTGTTTATCTGACTTATTTTACTAAGGCAGATTTTCTTTTCTAGTATAATTAGAAATAACTAATATGGCTTAATTGCAGTACACAAATATTGAGATGCTTTATTTTTATTAAAATAGTTTCTAATTTCCCTTGTGATTTCATCCTTGACCCATAAATTATTTAGAAGTCTGACTTCTAGATTTTTGGCTTTTCTTACATGTTTTCTTTTGATTGACTTCAAATTTCATCCTTTTGTGAGCTGAGGATGCACTGTATATAATGTTGATCCTTTTAAATTTAATAAGAATTGTCTTATATCCCAATTTGTGATTTATTATAGGGACTCCACCATGTGTTCTTGAAAAGAAGGTTTATAATACACCTGTTGGATATGATGACTGAAATGTCAATTAGAACAAGGTATTTGATAGTAGTTTTCAGATATTCTGGTTTCTTACTGATTTTTTTCTGATCTATTAATTCATGAAAAGAGACATTTGTTGAAATCTTCTACAGTGGTTGTAAAATGTTCTGTGTCCCTTTGTCTTTTTTTTTTTTTTTGCTTTTTGTAATTTCAGGCTATATAATTTTAAGACATTTTTAATGTTTCCTTATTTTTGAGAGAGAAAGAGAGAGAGACAGAGCACGAGCAGGGGAGGGGCAGAGAGAGAGGGAGCCACCGAATCTGAAGCAGGCTCCAGGCTCCGAGCTGTCTGCACGGGGCTCGAACTCACCATGAACTGCGAGATCATGACCTGACCTTAACCGACTGAGCCACCCAGGGACCCTGAGGCTATACTATTAAGAACATATACATTGATAGTTTTTGTCTTCCTCATAAATTGTCCATTTTATCACATCAAAATATTTCTTTTTATGCTATTGAAATATTTCTTTTTATCTCTGGTAGTACTCTTTTCACTGGCTTTATTTTATCTGTTGTTAAGATAGCCAGTCTAGCCTTTTAATGCTTACTGTTATCATGACATGTATTTTTTCCAGGCATTTACTCTCACTAGGGCACTGTTGTGTTTAAAATGTGTTTCTTATAGGCAGCACGTAGTGACATCTTTCTTTCTAAGCTATTCTGTCAGTAGTTCCTTTCTGGCTTTTTTTTTTTTTTTTTTTTTTTGTAATTAGAGTAGTTAAACCATTAACATTTAATACAGTCATTGATATGGTTGGGTTTCTATCCGTGATTCTATTCTTTTTTTTTTTCATATTCCATCCATTTTTGTATTCCTCCTTTTCTTTCTTCTTTTGAATCATTTGAAGATTTAGAAAATATTTTACTTTATTTTATTTTATTTTATTTTATTTTATTTTATTTTATTTTATTGATTGGGCATTTGTACATATCTCTGTATTACTTTTAGTGATTGCTCTAGAGATTTCAATAGGCACACTTAATCTTTATGCTTAATATTGTACCACTTTATGTAAATTGAAATCTTGGCAACTGTATCAATTCCTTTCCTCTCCCCCCCCACACTGATCTTCATCTTCTATTATCATATGAACTACTTCTGTATACATCAAATGCTTAATCCAACAATATATATATAACAATATATAATATATATCCAACAATATATAATGACTTTTACTTTAACAGCCATATGTATGTGTGTGTGTGTGTGTGTGTGTGTGTGTGTGTGTGTTATTCAAGAGGATAAAGTTAGTCTTTTATATTTACCCCAATATCAGTCATTTCTGTTGCCTTACTCTTATTCCTAAATGTTCACATTTCTGTATCATTTCTCTTTAGCAGGAAGAAATTCCTTTAGCATTTCTGGTAAAGCAGATCTACTGAGTATAAAACTTCTTACTTTCTTTCATTTTAAACTTTCTTTATTTCACGTTCCATTCTGAAGAATATTTTAACTGGAAATAGAAATCTGAGTTGACAGTTCTTTCTTCCAGTGATTTAAAGATATTTAAAGAGAAATCCATGTGTATTCAATTTGTCCTTCCACTATATGTAATGCCTTCTTTCTAGCTACTTTCAAGACTTTGTCTTCTTTGGTTGCGAGCTGATTATAATGTATCTAAGCATGATTTTCTTTGATTTTGTCCAGGCTGGAATTTGCCAATTTTCAATCTGTAAATATTTGTCCTTCACAGAATTTAAGACGTTACCAACTATTACTGCCTCAAATGTATTTTTTTTTTCAGCCTTCATCATCCCGTCTCCTTCTGAGCTCCAATTACAAGTATGATCGACCTCTGATGCTGTTCAACAAACACTTGAGTCTCTGTCCATTTTTTTTTTTCAATCTTTTCTCCCTCTATATTTAGGCTAATTCCTACCGATACATCTTTACTTATTCTTTCTTCTGTTATCACCGTTCTGTTAATGGATCCACTTAGTCATTTTTAATTTCATATATTAAATTTTTCACTTCTAAAATTCACATTTAGTTCTTTGTTGAGTTTCTATTTCTGTTGGCAATTTCTCATTGTTATCACTCAATCAAGTGTGGTTTTCTTCACATATAAACAATAAAAGCTTCTTGAAAGTATTTGATATTTCTAACATTTGCATTAATCTCAAGCTTGGCATACATTTATTTTTGCCTTTGACATTTTATCACATTCTACTGTATCTTTTTGGTTATTATAGTTATTTCTTTTGTTTATGTATCGATTAATATTTGATCGTACTCTGGACGTTTTGTGAAGGTTAAGCTGTTGGATGTTGGATTTTGTTAAAGTCTTCTGAAAAATTTTTCTGCCTTGCTTGTAGCAGGCAATCAGTCTAGTTAGGTTTCAGTTGTGAGTTGTGTCTTCTCTTCTGTGGAAAGTGGTTCACTTGTCAGGTTAATTCTCAAAGTCTTTGCTATGCTGATCTCTGTCTGCCCTATGCACGACAAGCTCAGAAGTTAGACAGGTACTGGTGCTTCAAGTATCCTGGGCTTCAAGGTGGTTCAATTCAGTTCTACAAACCTTCACCATTTTTATTTGGTATTTATCCCACATGTATGCTCCTTAGAACAATCCTGAAAGATGTGTATGTCATTCAAATATCTTTTTGTTCATCTCAGTCTTAGCTAAGCTGGTGTGGGTCTGTCCCGCACAGATGTAGCTCAAAGCTTATACTAAGACTTATCCATTCTTATGCATAGAATTAGAAGATTCTCTTCTCTCTCTCTCTCAGCATCCATCCCCCAATAATCCTTGAAAACCTCCTTTTCCTGGCTCCACTGGCCAGAAACACAGTTTCTCTCAAAGTTTTGGCCAAGACGCCATTGCTGCCGCCGTGCTAGTGGCTTGACTGGAGGCATAAAAAGGGGAACGATGAAAAGAAAAAGAAAGACCATTCCAAAAAACGCATGTCTGTGCAGTCACTTTGTCAAGTTTCAGATCTACTAGACCTCTTTTCGTTTACTTTTCAGAGTCCTCGGGTAGCTACTTATGTATTTTGTGCAGATAATTTAGATGCCATTAGTGGAAGGGATGGGCTAAAATGGACCTTCATCACCATGCTTGTACCTTCTCATCTGCTCCACGACATAACATTTTTAAATAAGAGAAGTTAGTTGGTTGCTATATGGGAAATATATATGACAATAGAGCAGCTCTTGAATGATGCCATTTAGATGAAGGCCAAAGGTGGCTTGAACTAAGATAGAGACACTGGGATAGCAAACAGCGTGGATTAAGAGAAAGAACTGATGGAACACCAGGAATGAGGGGTGCCTGGGTGGCTCAGTTGGCTGAACATCCAGCTCTTGATTTTGGCTCAGGTCATGATCTCATGGTTCATGGGATAAAGAGCTCTCTCTTTCTCTCTCTTTCTCTCTTTACCCCTCCCCAACTTACATGTGCTCTCTGTCTGGCTCTCTCCCTCAAAATTAATAAATAAAGTTAAAACAAAACAAAACAAAACAAGCATGATTTGATATGAAGGGGGGCGGGAGGAAGAGCCAGGGATGAAACCCCTGTTCCGACTTATTTTGCTATATATTTGGCAAGTCCCTTCAATGAAATGGGGAGAAAAGAAATAATTTGGGGATGGGCACAAGGTAAAAGTTTCAACTTGGATGTCTTAAGTTTGGGCGTCCATGGGGCATCATATTGAGAATATTTAGTAAGCAGTTGATAGAAACACTAGCATAAAACAGGTGCTCCGTACATATGATGAACAAATTAAATTAAAATTTACCTTTAACAGAAAAGTGCTATGAGACTCTCTTGGACTCCGAACATAAGCTATTATATATTTTATTTCCCCTCTGCTTTATCTAGCGATGAAACATTTGATTAACTACTGGAGTTATTGACATTTTACTTCTCACCACCGCCATCAGTCGTAACTTAGGATTTAAATATTACAAATCGACTCGACAGACTAGTGGAGACATGGCCACTTTGGTTCCACCCTGGTGCCTCTTTTTCTCAACTTTAAGACTGTGAGGAGTTCCTAGATGAGGAGATACAGAATTACTACCGACTTGTAGTTTTGTCATAAACGCTAATATGATACTTTCTGATTGATTCAAATATTACATTTCCAATGGGCCGATAAAGGGATCTAGTTACTAAAACTGCATCTGCCTACCACAGAAAGTAAGGTAGCATCTAATAATTGTTAATCATATCTGGAGGCAAAAAAAAAATGGGTCTGCTAAATGGAAGGGGCAGGAAGAAAGGACTAATATTTAATGAGTCGTTTCAAGTGCTAGCTTATTGATATCTGTTATCACACTCGAGCTTCATATAATCCCTTCAGATAGGTATTAGTAGATCTACTTTGAAAGTCGAGCAATTGAGACTGAGAAAGTGGAAACTAGCCCAAGATGACATAGCTGGTGATCAACAGAGTCTAAGCTCAGGCTTACGCTAGATGACCTTCATAGCAGGTGTTGAAAGATATTTGAAGATCGCCTTCTCTTGTTTATGTTAGCCTAAAACATTGAATAGTTCGATAAATAACTTGGAAATTTGCAAATAATTTAGGTATTCCAATCTTTGGTTCCCATAAAAATCTGAGGGGTAAAGTAGGATTTTAAGATTACAAGGTATGGAAGCCATGCTTCCAATCACTTATGATTAATCAGTCTCATAGCTCTTTTGGCTAGAGGAAACATTTTCTCACGTTCAAGTTTGTCCAAACATGTCAGCATGTCAGGACTGGTTGTTGTTGTTGTTGTTATTGTCGTTTAGATCTTGCTAAAAATATCAAGCCAGGCAACTGTGTTTAAGGCCTAATAGTAAGGACCAACATTCTGTGCTGCCTTGACATCTGGGGAAACCGGGAGAGCCTTGAATGGCCTAACCACAAGTTTTTCCCCTCAGTCTTCTCCCACAGTTAAGGTCCCCTGGCTAAACAACCTTCCAACCCTGTCAAAAGGACCAGGCACAGTTCCCACTTACCTCCGAGTATCTCTGAGTAGTTCGCTATCTTTGAATAGTTCCATAGGAAATTATTAGAATTATTAGATGATGATGATGATGATGATTATAATTATTACAATTCCCTGTGGAATTCTACAAACAAGCGATCATATCCTCCTGTGGAAACTGGGGGGTCACCTGACCCTCTTGATACTAAAACGAGTGCCTCCCACAGACCCACTTTATCTTTCTTTTTATCTTTTATTTTTAGAGAGAGAGAGAGTGTGTGAGTGGGGGAGATGGGCAGAGGGAGAGGGAGAGAATCTTAAGCTGGCTCCATGCTCCGTGCTAAGCCTGGCACGGGGCTCAATCCCACCACCCTGGCATCATGACCGGGGCGAAATCAAGAGTCAGACACTCAACCAACTGAGCCACCCAGGGGCCCCAGCCCTGCTTTTTCACTCTGTCTGGAGCACAATCCCCTTGTGGCCCCGTGCGGCAGGCAGCGAGGATATGTGACTAACGAAATACTCTCGGTCTCAGCTGCCTGGTTATCAAGTGTCTTATGTTGGTCATTCTCATAAGCTTAGGGTGGGACTCCCTCCTTCGCCAATGAAGTAAACAGGAAGTGATTGAGACATTATCACCAAAGAATAATCCTTGTGAAGTAAGGATTTTGATTTATAATTCAGTTCAACCCCAAGAGCCGCTCAGGTGGTCAGAGAAGCCCTGAGCCTTGCTAACACCAAAAGCGGTCCCTTATTTCAGTGGTGTCCTGAATAAGAAATCAGAAGACTATGGATAAATGACTTCAGGATGCCCTGCCTTGTTTCACGACACCCACCTTGTGAGTAAAGGAGAGCTAGAAACCTGGAATCTGGAGCATTACCTTGTGGGGTAATATAGCACAGTGGCTAATGGTGCAGACTCAGGAACTGAATTAACCTAGGTTCAAATCCTAGCCCCCTACATGTACAGACTTTGTGGTAACTGGGAAAATTAATTAACCTCTGTGACTAATTTTCATCAATTGTGTTGTCAAGAAATAATCGTATCTATCGATATAATGGTACATATTGCGTAGGTTGTATGAGTCTAAGTAAATAAAGTAACCTGTCACAACACTTGCTTTTTGGTAAATGTCTTATTTTTTTTTTAATTTTTTTAAAGGTGTATTTATTTTCGAGAGAGAGAGAGAGACAGAGTGCAAGTGGGAGAGGGGCACAGAGAGAGGGAGACACAGAATCGGAAGCAGGCTCCAGGCTCCGAGCTGTCAGCACAGAGCCCGACATGGGGCTCGAACTCACAAACCGTGAGATCATGACCTGAGCCGAAGTCAGATGCTCAACTGACTGAGCCACCCGGGGGACCCAGTAAGCGTGGTCTTATTAGTGACACCAGTATTGCTATCAGGAATAGTATTCGAATTAAATTTATTAGGTTACTATTATGTTGAAGCACATGAAATTAACACTTTTTAGGTAAGAATGAGGTAAAGTACAGGCAATTTCTTTCTTTTTTTTTTTTTTGATGAGATATAATTTATATACAATGTGATGTCAGTTTCAGGCATACAACCTAATGATTCGGTATTTGTGCACGCTGTGAAATGATCACTACAGTAAGTAACCAACAGCCATCACCACCCATGACAAGTATTTTTGTTGTGATGAGAACTTTTAAGATCTACTCTCCTCGCAACTTTCAAATACGCAGCACAGTGTTATCAACTATAGTTTCTATGCTATGAGTTGTATCCCCGTGACTTATTTATCTTCTGACTGGAAGTTTGTATCTTTGGATCTCCCTCACCCATTTCACCCACCACACCCCCCCCCCCCCAGCCTCTGGCAACAACCAATCTCTTTTCAGTATCTATGAATTCAGGTTTTGGAATTTTTTTGTTTGTTAGCTTTTTGATTCCACGTGTAAGTTAGACCATAAAGTATTGATCTTTTTCTGTTCTACGTATTTCATTCAGCATAATGCCCTCAAGGTCAATCCATGTTATTGACATAAGAAGATACCTTTTTTTCCCCCATATCCGAGTATTATTCCACTCTCTATCTGCATACACCACGTTTTCTTTTTCCATTCATCCACTGATGGACATTTAGGTTGTTCCATGTCTTGGCTATTGTAAATGATGGTGCAACGAATATGGGGTTACAAATCTGTTTCTGAATTCGTATTTTCATTTCCTTCAGATAACTATGCAGACGTAGAGTTGCTGGATCACCTGGTAATTCTATTTTTAAGTTTTTGAGGAGCCTCCATACTGTTTTCCATAGTGGCTGCACCGATTTACATTCCCACCAATAGCGCCCAATAGTTCTCTTTTCTCCATATCGTTGCAAATACTTGTTATTTCTTGTTGTTGTTGTTGTTGTTGTTGTTGTTTTCAATCATAGCTCTGCTGACAGGTGTGCGATAATATCACGTTGTGGTTTTGATTTACATTTCCCTGATGATGAGTGATGTTGAGCACCTTTTCATGTACATATAGACCATTCCTATGGCTTCTTTGGAAAAGTACCTATTCAGGTCCTCCGCCTATGTTTTAATGGAATTTACAAACAATTTCTTATAGTCAGTTTACTTCATTTTCATACTCTTGTTCATAACTGAAAAGGTGACTTCTGAAACGCCAAGATATTACTGATTTCTGACGTTGGAGGACTGCATTATAACAAATATAATGTATTTCTTCCTAACCACTGATATTCCACCTTACATGATTCCATTAATGTTTAGCTCTGCTTAATAGCAGAGAAGCAACAGTTGCGTATTACTTAGGAAGAAAGAAGAGGCATTAATACAGAAGGGAATCCTCTCCATTTTCATAAGAATAAAGTTCCACAGCTGCCTCTATCGTCATGTCCTTACAACTTGTGTTCATCCTCTTTTTGCAGGACTTTTTTACTAAGCAGAATCCTGTATTCTTAGTTCTGTCGCCATCTCTGTGGCCTTGGAATTATCTGCTTAGCGTTTTCACATTTTGATTAACCTAGGAGATCTGGGTGCATGGTTCCTTTCTTGAGCTATTGCTGGCCACAGCAGATTCTCTACTGAGAGACATTACTGTAAGAAAATCTTCCTGTGGTATGTTTCCAATTAGATAAAAACAATACAGCTATACAGGGCGGTCCTAGTTTAGCCGGGCTTGAATGAGGTGTGGAGAATTGGGGCAGGAGGAATTAAGCATTAGTAAATTCAACTGAGGCACTATTCATCCAAATAATTTGTTAAATAAGACCGAATGTTTTTATTTTATTTAAAAAAATTTTTTTTTTCAACGTTTATTTTATTTTTTGGGACAGAGAGAGACAGAGCATGAACGGGGGAGGGGCAGAGAGAGAGGGAGACACAGAATCGGAAACAGGCTCCAGGCTCCGAGCCATCAGCCCAGAGCCTGACGCGGGGCTCGAACTCCCGGACCGCGAGATCGTGACCTGGCTGACGTCGGACGCTTAACCGACTGCGCCACCCAGGCGCCCCAAGACTGAATGTTTTTAAAGTGGCAAAAGCGGATTCAAACTGAGGCAGGAAAAGAATTCATTGGCGCACTAGATGGATGTCCAAGAGAACAGTTAGCTAAATGGTCCGTCAGATGCATGGATTCAACACATATTGTCAAGGATCTTTGTTTGCATCTACTTGTAAGTTCCCCTTTCGCTAGAATTGAAGGTTTCTTTCATAGAGTTAGTAAGATAGTCACTGGCCACCACTGGCCATCTTTGGCTCACTAATTCTTGGCTTTAGAATTCCAAGGGCGCCTGGGTGGCTTGGTCGGTTAAGCGTTCGACTTCAGCTCAGGTCATGATCTCACCGTCCGTGAGTTCGAGCCCCGCGTCAGGCTCTGTGCTGACCGCTCAGAGCCTGGAGCCTGTTTCAGATTCTGTGTCTCCCCCTCTCTCTGCCCCTCCCCTGTTCATGCTCTGTCTCCAAAATAAATAAACGTTAAAAAAAATAGAATTCCAACATAAATAGGTATTGTCTCCTCCCATTAACATGAATCAATATCGCAGAACATTCTGCTGTCCAGCTTAAGTAATATGCTCATTTCTGAACAAATCTTTGGATCTAAGGAGATAGTCTTATTATTGGCCCAGCTTGGGTCACAAGCCAATAACTGTGGTCAGAGAATATGATCAGAGGTTGTGGAACATCATGAGCGAGGGTGTCCCAGGATCATCTTGGGTGGAGAGGAGTGATTCACCTAGAGAAGAGAGGCTGACAGAATAGAAATAACGTGTCCACCAATTGTCTTCTGATAAGAGTATCTTTTGCGGAGAGATCATATTGTCCTTCCAGAAAACATTTGTCAAATCATCTTGACAGAGCTACATATAACACATTTCTGACTGGTTCCCTTAAAATCACTGGGTAGAAGCTGTGCTTCTTTCTCTGGAACAGAATCTAATATTGGAAAGTATTTTAAAATCAGAGCCTCTAATAGAATAAGTTTATAGCTTCATTTGCACTGATTTTTTTAATGGAAATCCCCCATGTACTTCGACTTGAAAAGCCATGTGTTATTACAGAACCATTTCAAGGGAAGGATCGGTCCAAAGGGCTCTTCAGAATGGCTCAGAGCACTACAGTCCTTTCTCAAATTCTGCTGCACCAACTATAATCCTGAATCACATGTGATTGAATCACATGATTCAATCCTGAATCCTGAATCCTGTGCAATGCTATTAATTTATACATGTATAGATATTTCTTTTTGATAAAAGAATGAGGAAAGAGGGGTGCCTGGGTGGCGCAGGTGGTTGGGCGTCTGACTTCAGCCCGGGTCACAATCTCACGGTCCGTGAGTTCAAGCCCTGCGTCAGGCTCTGTGCTGACCGCTCAGAGTCTGGACCCTGCTTCGGATTCTGTGTCTCCCTCTCTCTGTGCCCCTCCCCCACTCACAATCTCTCTCTCTCTCTCTCTCTCTCTCAAATGTGAGGATTAAAAGAAATTAAAAACAAAAAGAATGAGGAAAGAGATTTTTATTCACGTTGTTATCCTGAGCTACTTATCGGACCACGAAAAGGTATTCTGAAGCCTATGGTTGACAGACCCTTACTAATAAACCCTGAAGAGCTGAGACTGAGTTATGTTGACATCTGAAGTCTGGCTTTGAGCTTTTGCACTTGTGGTTATAGGAAAATGTATAAACCAACAAGAGAGTGTTTTAGGCACTGCTCTATTCACACTCACACTTACTCGGTTTTTTTTAACCAGCAAAGTTGAAGCTCTGAATCTCGCTGACCTCAGCCCCTACTGTCATAAGTGGAGAGGACAAACCTGTGATAAGGAGTTCTAGAAGCATGATGCCATCGTATTAATTAATTAGTCCTGGCGGCGCGCCCTTCACAGTGAAATACTCCAACATAACTATAGAAAAGACTTACTTCTGGTGTCCCTTCATTATGCGAAGGGAGCGAGAACAGAAAACAGCGTGATAAGAGGCCTAAAAGAGGAGTCACAGCGTGGCACCTTTATGGGGAAAAGAGATAACTTTGGATGGGAGGAGGTTAGAATGTGAGAGGCAAGGGGTAGGAAATGACCCTAGAGTCCAGCATCAACTAATCTTCTTAAATTTACAAAGTCATCTTGCGCTCTTTTCATCCTTTTTGCATGCTATAGTACAAAATGTATTTCTAAGTAAATACATTGATTTACTTAGATCCAAGCATTTCATTTTGGATGAGGGTATTTTTGAAATTTATGGTAAGTTTTATTTGACACCATCTCTAATGATATTTACAACGTAAGTGTAGTAACTACAAAGCATGATGGGTATCTTAGAGCAGGTTCCTGGAAAGATTTGATATGGAAAGATGATTGAGAAGTGCCCTTAGCATCAACTCTTGTAGAGAAAGCAAGGAAGTAGGATTGCGCGGATGGATAAATGCAATTTGGAAGGCATCAACCCAATTCCAAGATTCCCTGGGGAGTTTTGGAGGTGGATCATCGCTTGGAAATTGCCTGCCTTGAGGCAAAAAGGCTGAACTTTTGGCCTCTGTATTACCAGTCATGGGGCTGTGCTTCCATTAGGGGAAAAATCACAAATCTGGGCTAGGGAGTTCTTTTCAGCTGAGGGCAATTCCTAAAAATGGAATCAACTGAGAGCTGTTAGCCACAATGTTTCTAATTGGTAGGGGAAGGAGTGACTTAGTTCTGAAGGATGAATGTATGTGGTCCACCATAATATCTACTATAGGGGTTAAGAACATGGTTCTGGAGACAAACGATGTAGTTTTATCTACTGCCTCCATGTTGTATTATGCATGAATTTGGGTAAGTTAATGAAGTAGTCAGAAGCCTCCATTTTGCCATAGGTCCTAGTCAATGAAATAAGATGACTACAGCAGAAGGAGAAGAAGGAGAAGGAGAAGGAGAAGGAGGGAAAAAAGGAGGAAGAGGAGAAGAAGAAGAAGAAAAAGAAGAAGAAGAAGAAGAAGAAGAAGAATTAGAAGAAGAAGAAGAAGAATTAGAAGAAGAAGAAAAAGAAGAAGAAGAAGAAGAAGAAGAAGAATTAGAAGAAGAAGAAGAAGAAGAATTAGAAGAAGAAGAAGAAGAAGAAGAAGAAGAAGAATTAGAAGAAGAAGAAGAAGAAGAAGAAGAATTAGAAGAAGAAGAAGAATTAGAAGAAGAAGAAAAAGAAGAAGAAGAAGAAGAAGAAGAAGAAGAAGGAGAAGGGGAACGAGAAGAAGATTATATTTAACGAATAAGTGAACTTTAAAAACTTGTAAGATGTAAAGTTAATATTGTAAGTGTTAAAAGATCTGTAGTATTTCTATATACTAACATTAAACAACTAGAAAAAATAAAAAAAATTCAACTTATAATCACATCAAAAGTACTCATATTAAACACTTTGGAATAACTCTAACAAAAAGTAGACAAAAACCTCTATACTGAAAACTACAGAACAGTATCGAGAGAACTGGGAAAAAGATACAAATAAACGGAGAGATGTATCATGCCAATTCTCCCTAACTTGATCTAAATATTGAATGCAATTCCTACCAAAAAGATATTTTGAAAAAATAAGCAACTGTATTCTCAAATACATGATCAAGAAAAACACATTTTAAAAAGAACAAACTTGGACAACTGACCCAATCTGATTTCAAAGCTTACTCTACAGCTATGATAATAATGGATCCATAATCAATTTTTGGCTATGACAAGTCAAACTAATTGGGAAAGAAAAATCTGGATATCCATATGATTTCTTTTTCAAGCTATGGTGCATGCGGGCACGCACTGGCACACACACACCCACACACACACACTCTCTCTCTATCTCTCTCTCTCTCACACACACATACACACACACACACACACACACACACACACACACACACACACATTTCACAATGAATCATAGACCTAAACATGAAACTCAGACACAAACAGATTCTAATGTAAAACAGTAACATATCGGGGCTCCTGGTGGCTCAGTTGGTTAGGCAGCCGACTTCAGCTCAGGTCATGATCTTGTGGTCTGTGGGTTTGTGCCTCGCACCAGGCTCTGTGCTGGCAGCTCAGAGCCTGGAGCCTGCTTCCGATTCTGTGTCTCCCTCTCTCTCTGACCCTCCCCCACTGGCTCTCTCTGTCTGTCTCTTTCTCAAATAATAAACATTAAAAAAAACAGTAAAATATCTACATGGTTTTGAGAGAATTTTCTTGGGCATGCTATATAAAGCACTAACCCATATGAAAAAATAAGTTATAAAATTGGACTTCATCATTTAAAAACACTTAATTTTCAAAAGACCATGAGAAAGCAAACAGAGAGGCCATACACTGGTAAAACATATTCTCATATGTATCTGACAGAGGTCCTGTATCCAGAATATGTAAAGAATTCCTACAAATCTACAATAACACAAAAGCAACCAATTTAAAAATGGGCAAAGTGCATGAACAGATACTTCACATGTTACCGGGCACTCGGCATCATTAGTCACAAAGGCGAATGAAATTCACAACGATAACACTCAATGATGCCAAGGATAGGGAACTACATTGCAGGAGGAAATTTAAAATGATAATACCCTCTGGGGAACTGTTTGGTAGCTTCTAATACCCGAAGACCCAGCAGTTCTAGTTCTATACATTTACCCAAGAAAACTTAAAATGTATTTCTAACCTGTCAAAAATAATTTTCATAGCAAACTTATTCTCGGTAGCCCCAAACTGGAAACACCTCACATGTTTCATAACGGGATAATGGTGAAATGACTTGTGGTATATTGATACAAAGAGCGAACACTTGCCATAGAAAGGAATGAGCTACAGTGCGTGGAATAGCATGGATGAGTCTCCGAAATGTCATGTTACGTAAAACACATATTATATATTTTCACTTACATGAATTGTAATAGGCAAAACGAATCTATGGTGATTAAAATAAGGAAGTAGTTTCTTGGGGTGGTATGGAGACCTGGTTGGAAAGAGACCCAAGGGAACCTTTTGAAATGATGTGATTTTTTTTTTATTTTTTTAACGTTTATTTATTTTTGAGACAGAGAGAGACAGAGCATGAGCAGGGGAGGGGCAGAGAGAGGGGGAGACACAGAGTCGGAAGCAGGCTCCAGGCTCTGAGCCATCAGCCCAGAGCCCGACGTGGGGCTCGAACTCACGGACCGCGAGATCGTGACCTGAGTTGAAGTCGGATGCTTAACCGACTGAGCCACCCAGGCGCCCCTGAAATGATGTGATTTTATTTTGCGGATGACTACACAGATGCCTCCAGTTTGTCAAAACTCATCAAAGTAAACCCATACATCTGTGCATTTTGTTTTCTAATTTATACCTTGGTTATATCTCAAAGGTATCTGGAAACCTCAATGTTTGTTGTGTCTTCCGTTTTGTGTGTAAAATAAACGCCAGCAGGTCTTACCTGTTGTCACAATTTGGGGGTTGGGAATAACAGATGACAAGTTTGCCACAAGGTATTGGGCATGCCGTGGATGGACTCCCCCCCGAAAACTACCACCCCACACACAGGGCTGAGGTACTCATTTCTTAACCTGATGAGAGAGTTGACAGGTGAATTTTATCTCCCAGCAAATACCCTTCCGGAAGGACACATTCCATTCCCAGGATTATCCTGTATCAATAACTAGTAAATGCAGAGGCATAAAAGCCTGTTGCCCCGGCTCAAGACAACTCCTCGGGGCCATCCCAACTCCAGGGTTTCCTGTTTGGTATTGTCTGAGGCAGTTACAATATTATCACAATTACATCACAGCTCAACTTCCCCCCGCTGCTCCGTCCTGTTTCCATTATTCCACACAGTTGTTGATCTCAAGATGCTTCCAAATAAACTTCCTGCATGCCAGTATCCACCTCTCGATCTGTTTCCCGGTACAGCCAACCTACAACAGTTGGTGCCAAAAGCATCCCAAGAAAACAGACTCTAAAAATGGGATCTGGGAGTGGGGGTGGGGGTGGGGGTGGGGGACAGACCTCCTCTGGCTGGCATTGTAAATCCAATCACTCCTGGGAGGTGAGTCCTTGAGGACCTCGCACTGATGGCTTACCTGCTGAAGGGAACGCTTTCGCTGAAACAATGAAGCAAGTGTTTGAGAAGCGTGAGGTCCATTGTCATCGCAAGAACAATGGAATTCGATGGCCAAGGCTAGAGGCCACCAAGGCTTTGGAGAAAGACAGTGAGATGCTGCAGGTGGTTAACGAATCATTAAAGGTCCAAAGTGAAAGCCAGAGACCTCTGACAAATTACAAAAGATTCTCCTATGTAGTTGCTGGACAAAAGCACGGAGAACCAGACCTGAAACTTAATGTTATGAATAGTGGGGTTCCAGACAGGGTGTAGGGTTGAATTCTCAGCTCTGACAGATCTAGTACCAAAAGAAAAAAAAGTGGGGGAGGTTGCTGCGATTGGGATGGAGTGAGACCCTAAGAATTAGGACAGGGACGTCTGAGGTTTTTCATCAAAAACCTTGAACCTCCAGATCCGCCGAACCCCCTGTAGGCCACTGCAAATAGTCTCCTCCTCCCTGTGAAAAGCTAGACCTCCCTTCTTTCACGGAGACTATACAGAATTTTCTGCCCTGCAGAACAACCATGTGTCCCCTTCGGGATCTGCTTATGATTCATTTTTAGCCATTAGATCACTAACAAGAGATAAAACGCGATGATACCTAGCCAGCAAATTGCCGAGCCTGCCAAGAGAGGAAATGAATTTGCTCTAGGACCATAAGACAGAAGGCGGGAGATTATATATGGAACCAGACTCACAGGAGACTGAAGTAAGCCGAGCAGAATGTAAGTTTGCACACAGAGAGTTTGACAAAATGGGAACGCCACCAGGAATATAACATATAATACTCTGGCAAAGACCTTGGGTGGGGATTTTAACACAGTGTTAGGACGTCTCTTAGAAGCTTGGGGAAGTCAATGACCCTCCGTAGGTTGAATAGAAGTGTCACAATGGCCATCGTAGACCATGTAAAAAGGAATCCAAAGGCTCAGAGAATGCACATGTTAGAGTTGGTGTCCTAGGTAAGACTGGAAGACCTGCCAACTGACTATATTCTGCGGGTGACACTACAGGTCACCCTGCCCATGTAACTGCCAAGCGATGCACTTGATGAGAGGGGCACCAGAATTGCCGGTGGCTGAGGGCGGGCCAGTATTGACAGGAGAAGATCCTATTTAGAAATAGGTTGGGAAGATAGAGTTCAGAAATAGTTGAGAATCAGTGGCGGCACTTATATATTCAAAGCTTTCTCGGGGCACCTGGGTGGCACAGTCAGTTGGTTAGGCATCTGACTTGGGCTCCGGTCATGATCTCACCGTTCTGGGTTCGAGCCCCGCGTCGGGCTCTGCACTGACAGCTCGGAGCCGGGAGCCTGCTTCGGATTCTGTGTCTCCCTCTCTCTGTCCCTGCCTCGCTGGCGCTCTGTCTCTCAAAACTAAATAAAAACGTTAACAATATTTAAAAAAACAGAAAATAGGCGTTTTCCCCGCTCCCTTTACAAAGTGAGCCATTTACCTGGGTAGCAAAAGAAAGTATCCAAACATTGATTGTGAGAGCTTTTGGACAAGGTATCTGAACTGATAGTGATATTTAGAAATCCGGAGAATCGTCATCGACACTCTATCAGTGTGGTTGTGTACGGGAACCAGGTAATAAATGAAGTCCGGCATCACCCCCACCCAACGACAAAAACAAACAAACAAACAAACAAAAAGGCTGACAGGTTCACAAAGTGCAGAGAAGGGAAGAACTTTGAAGCAGACATAATCTGTGGTACTTTGAGCACCCTGGGCACTTGAGCCATGACGTCTGGAGCAAACTATGGTATTAGATGTGTCAGTGATGAGAAACTACGCAAAGACAGCACTAAGTAGGGAGAGAAATCGCCACCGTCTTGGCAGGGTAACTGACGCTAGTCCTCGGAACGAGATAGAGGCTGCATTTATACGGGGGGGGGGGGGGGGGGGGGGAGAAGTTCAGTCACCATTTGGGCATCTCTTACTATTCTTGTGCTTAATTTTGAGGGTAAATGGGTACATCCGTACCCTACGTAGCAGACGTAGCCTGAGAAGGACGTGGTGACCAGGGGCTCACCTCCTTTATAAATAAGAATCTTTTCACCCACTCCCTAGGTAAGCTACCTAGACGAGCAAGGGCGTCATGCTACAAGGAAGGCAACCTAGAATGGATAGTTGAAAAAGGAAGTCATAAGTATTGATCGCAGCCTCAGGAGCAGCTTCAGTAGGGGGCGGGGGGGGGGGGGCTCAGTATGTCTTCTCATACATTTCCTCAGGAAAGGAGGCCACCATCATTCTCAAGAAGGTGAGCCCCGAATTTATATGAAGCAAGTAAATCTTAGTAGTGCAAAGGATGGATTGTAATAAACACCGTGAGATGCCAACCACGCCCCCCAGGATTAAAACACTTCTGTTTCTCCAGCTATTGAGAGGGCCGGTGACTTTCATCTTGTGCCGGAAACATGACCACATCTCCACCCAGTGAGTTCCCCGGATGAGAGACGGCTGTTTCATCGACGCTCACGTGTCCTTCCTTGGAGTAACTCACCTACAGTATCTGATCCCTATAAAAAATCCCAGCTCTTTGCTTCGGTTTTGGGCAACTCTGCAGACCGATCCCAGCCCGGGGGAGACCTATGGTACAAACACACGACAGTCTGATTTTTTTCCCCCCTGTCAAATCTTGATTTCTTCACTCCCCCAAAAGTGTGGATCCTGAGAGCATGTCCCCAAATCTCTGCCGCATGATTTCCTGGGAAATCTGACTCGTGACATAAAATTATGCCCCGAATAAGCCCTAGGTTACTAGCTATCATCGCATAATTGATCCACCCGGACTTGACTGGGTACCAGCAGAAAATAATTTTATTCTCTACTCGCCACCTGCTTTGAAGACGAGTTCTCCGCTCCTAGATGACGTATCATCAGCTCTTGAGGATTTCCAGCCCTCTTCAATCACAGAGTAGACTTATTTCGGGAAGTAAAATACTCTTCCTTTCTTGGCTCTCTTCACCTCTCCAAGCAGTTTTCCCAGGTGATGTGTCTTTCAGAAGGTTCCGGCAAACTTCCTCCCAAAGGACTCATATTTGGTACTTGTGAAACCCATGCCATCACAGTCCTCTACACGAGTGGAAGAGGGTCCCTGACGTCGCCTTCGGATTCCAACAGGTGACGAGAGGCACCACGAAATTCTAAGAAGCAGGCCATTTGAAGGTTTTTCTCTCACTTAGTCAAAGGTACAAAAAACCCACCTTTCTCCACTGCCTGAAGGTAAGCTCCTGCTTTGTCTCACCAACATATACTTTTATGGACCAGAGGCGGGTTATCAGTAATTCTGGCTGAATAAGTTGTGGCACATCCTGTTACAGTAAACCAACTCTTCCCTTTAGACTGGGAGCCTTCTTGGAATATTATATTGTTCTCAACCATGGGGGCCCTGGCCATAAAAAGGAGACCAAAAGATCCCTCTTTAGCATCATATTATAATTATTATTAAAAGTAATTCTATGTAAAGATAAACATCCACGATTTCTCAGAAAGCAAATGCCACTCTCGTTATTTACCTGAACGTTAATTATGGGAAAAGTTGTTAACAAATGATTTCTAAGATGACATATACCACGTATGGGTATTTTTTGTACTGAACGTATAATAAAATGTAGATTGGAAGTGAATTATTTCCCAAAACATAAAAAAGAGATAAAGGGGCTCCTGGGTGACTCAGTTGGTTGAGCGTTGGACTCTTGATTTCAGCTCAAGTCATGATCCCAGGGTTGCGGGATCAAGCCCCACATAGGGCTATATGCTGAGCATGGAACCTGCTTAAGATTCTCTGTTTCTCTCCCTCCACCTCTCATCCCTGCTCTCTCTCTCTCTCTCTCTCTCTCTCTCTCTCTCTGTCTCTATAAAATAAAAAAAAAAGATGACTTTATTCAAAGACTAATTAACATTTTTGGAATTTGAAATATCTCTCTGCCTCTTTCATACACACCTAGAGAGAGAGAGAGAGAGAGAGAGAGAGAGAGACAACTGGTTAATTTATTTTATAAATGTTATAATTTGTTTCTAATCTCTGATTTTCAGGAGGCTACTGGCAGGCACAATTCCACATATAAACTATTATGGGTCCAGGTACATTATTTTATTACCAATAAATTAAAAGAGAACTTTTAATAGGACACATGGCATCTTTTTCGCTGTATTTTTCTTTTCTAATTTTGGCTTTTGATTACTAGGCTACTGGAGACATCTCTTGATTACTGGGGGTATTTTGCTACAGTTTGTACATAGTGTGAGTGGATGAATTCAGCCTTACAGATCCACGGAAGCCCATTGCCAATTTTCATACCGCTTATGAACTTATAGTTTAACATCAGCCTTTCAGGATTCCTTTCTTGAGTGAACGGCCGACTATAGACATAAGGAAGTATGTTTAAGAATAAAAACCAATGTGGGGCGTCTGGGTGGCTCAGCCGGTTGAGTGTCCGATTCCGACTCAGGTCATGATCTCACAGCTCGTGAGTTCGAGCCCCGCACGGGGCAGTGTGCTGACAGCTCGAAGCCTGGAGCCTACTTCAGATTCTGTGTCCCTCTCTCGCTCTGCCCCTCCGCTGCTCATGCTCTCTCTCTCTCAAAAATAAATAAACATTAACAAAAATTTAAAAAAATAGAAAAAGGCACTTATATAGGCAATTGCTTCCTTGTAGAGGATACAGATGAAGAAGAGGACAAAGACGATATGCAAGTCTGGTTTGGGGCACAGTTTAGGTACTGGTGCCACTCACTGAACTAATGAAGAAAGAAAGAGGAATAGGTTTTTGCAGAGGGTGATTATCTCAGTTCAAGATATTCTCAGCTCTGGCTATTTGTGGACAATTTAAGGAGCTATGCCGCCTAAAATAATTTCATCCAAAACTCTGGAGAGAAGACAGAGAGTAATTGGATTTGGGGATGTTCGGGTAGAACCCTGTGAAGTGTCTCCATAGAAGGGACTCACACATCAACGGCTAGTTACTGCTCCCCTGACGCAATACTCATCCTTTCTTTTTTTTTTGTAACTTTTTTTTTTAATGTATATTTATTATTGAGAGACAGGGAGAGAGACAGAGCATGAGCAGGGGAGGGGCAGAGACAGGAGGAGACCCAGAATCCAAAGCAGGCTCCAGGCTCCGAGTGGTCAGCACAGACCACAGACCAACGCGGGGCTCGAACTCACAAACCATGAGATCATGACCCGAGCCCAAGTCAGACGCCCAACCGACTGAGCCACCCAGGCGCCCCAATGCTCACCTTTTATATCAGTTTAAGGGCCGTGACTCAGAAATTAAATCCTGATAGCATGTAGTAGATGTGTTCCTTATCTATCCCCAAAATATACAAAAACAGTTGGGATAAAACCAGACTTTAGAATCTCCATGGCTTGTGCCTTACTGCATCGCATGAAATCAAAATCCATGTAACTAACCTCTTTTAAAGCAAAATCCAAATAGTAAATTCTGCCTCATTATTCTGCACGGATCGGGGTCAAGAAAGATACGCAAAAATGAGTTTGGACAACACTTTGTGGTAGGACCGAATAGCCAGGCTCTGTGGCATTTCACATTTCGTGCCGCGTGCTCAAATACAGGCTGGTGATACTGCTAAATATAAAGTCCTATATTAATTTTCTGTATTTAGGCGACCTCATCATTTCTGCAATCAGTTGCATCGTGGATAATTTAAAGCACTACAAAAATGCCATGTTTCCCAGGCCGATAAAGCAAAGAAAAATCCACTGATAGTGATTACAGCAGTGCGAAGAACATGACAGGGGGATCAGAACAGAGGAAGGAGCATGTTAATGACATTCACTATTCTCCCCGTGTCAATTCATCAGCATTTTTATTGCCACTATTTCTGAGCATACACTATTAGAATTTATTGAGTCAATCTGTCTCCATCACCTGTGATATAATATATTTTATTCCATAAGATATGGAATAATATTTATCTTTCAACTCCAATGGCTGGCTTTCAGGACAATAACTGCTTATCAACCAAGCATTGCAAGAGTGGGAGAGGTTGTACATTTTAATATCTGACCCGCGGGTTGGCATTTTAGCATCTCTGCGTTTGGTATTACGAAGTGTGCGGACTTCAGTCCAAGAGATCACTCAGATTCAGTAGGTATGGCGAATGATGGTACCAAATCACGTTTTGAAGTTTTAGCCTAGGGAAGCATATCGCAAGAAGGTGAGGAAGGAAAAGACTCGAGTCTGAAGTCGACCCTCTGAGACGTTTGCCCTGGATTGTCTATACTGGAATAAGAATCAAGTTCATGCCTGAGCTTGCTCGTAAGAAATATGGGAACGGAAAGTGGGCGTTTTGGCTTGAATTGCCTCGAACTGCTTTCATTGCAAACTCGAGGTAAAAGCCAATCTGCAAGTTGTGGCCTCGAGTCGTCGGTGTGATCCGGGGGGTGTTCGGGGCTGAACACGGTGCCTCTGCTTTTCGCCTCGTTGATGTAGCCGGTATTTCACGGCCACCGTCTGGAAGGAGGATTGCTTTGTTGACGGCTGTGTGGTCCTTTGGAGGAGAGAATCCAGGTTTCGTGCAATCGAGTTAACCAAGTCCTCGACCTTCCGCACAGTTGAGATGCCCGTCGTGCACCTCAGCTCATTCCGAAAAAGCAAGACTCGCTACGTTATCCTTCTCTGTGCTTTGATGAACACGTACTCCCACCCTCTTTCTCCCCAGAAATGTTGCATCGACGGGGACACAAAGGGCTGTCACAGCCCTGACATGATTGAATTGGTATTTGGTGGTTTCGCCCCAGCAACGAAGGGGTCCGGAACTCCTGCTGGTAAAAAGCACTAATTTCTCTGCTTTTAGGTTTGCTCACCAGGAAGTCCCCTCTCCCGGGCAGAGAGCACAGAGCTACTTCCTGTCAGGCAGTTTATTGCTTGATTGGGTCAGCAATTGCTGACCTGCCTGAGAGGGTCGGGCAGCAGGTAAAAAGACAAAGATATCTGCCTTCCAACAGGCACATGCCAGCTCAGCACGTGTGGTGTTACCACTCTGTGCGCCCAGTGTAGCCATTTTTATTATTCCCTGCTGTTTTCGGTTTGTTTGTGTTTTTAAGCCTTAGTCCGAGCTTTCAATTCCAACAATGATCAATTGCCGTCAGATTTCTCTGTCCCACCCGCACACGCCTCTGGCCTCTTTGTTCATTACTTTCTGCATATTAGCAGAAAGGAAAAAAAGAAAAAAAAAATGGTGCTGGAGTCATCCGAATTGAATTCACATCCCGGTTGAGCAACTTCCTAGCTGTTTGATTTTAAGTAAACCCATCTCTCGGAGCTGCAGTTTGCTTGTCATTAACGCCCGCCTGGAAGGGGCCACGAGAAAGAGAAATGAACCGATGTATGTAAAGGGACCGCCCCCAGGTCTGCCTCACAGTAGGTGCATTTGCTTCCCTCAGGGGGGAAAACAAAAAATTAAAACAAACAAACAAACTAAACTTCGAGGCTATATTATCCTCCCAAAAGAAAACAGGGTAGAGCGTTCCTTGTTGGTTCATTTATTTACTTATTACCGCAACAGGAAGGGGAGACGGGAAGGAGGAAGTGTGGTTGGGAGAGATCAGGCATTAACCCCATTGGGAATTGCTCTAAGTGTGTGTTTTGTGTATGCTACTAATATCTTCTTAGAGTCCCCATTTTAAAAGCAAGCCCTTTCTTTACTTTGGCACCACACAAGACGGTAACAATAGGATTAAAAGGAGTGTATCTGGTTTAAGATTTGTCTTGAAGCTTTACGGAAGCCAAAAGGAGGTGTTATATTCCCAGCTTAGCGGGGGAGCATTTGGCACACGATACCTCAACCTCAAATCCTTGGCTGTTCTCCATACATTTGAGGTCGCTTTGTTGTGTGTGTACCTTTGTGTGTTGGTGTTGGGGGTGGGGTGGGGGGGGAATAGAGGAGGTTTAGGAAGGGGGTGTGACTTTGGGGAAAGTGAACGGAGCGGGGGACATCTGATCAAGTGATGTCTGGGTTTGGATCCGATCCTGATGCTCTCGTGCTCTGGCTGACTGTCTTGTGCACAAATGTCAGCTCTAACAACCTCAGCAGGTCCCGCTTTGGGCAAGTATTTTAGCCGTAAGGCACTTGATTTATCTGTAGAAGGGGGAAGAAAATATATCTCAGGGAAGCCAAATGAGGAAATATTTATATAAAGCATATAGAACAATGACTGTTGATCATTTAACGTACGCCAATTTCCTCTTATAATGTGCCTTCTTACTTTCCGTCCTGCCCCTAGAGGAATCACAATGGGACCTTGATACCCCATGCAAAGCCACCTTAGACTTTAGGCTTTTCCAGAGAAGCCGTTTCAATCCTTCTTTTCCATTCAGTGAAATTCCTTAGATCATTTGTCTTGATTGGACATTCAAACTATGATTCTGTGAGTCCCACATGGCTCTCTTTCTTGAGTACATGAAAACAAGCAATCCAATTCAGGATCAAGAACAGAAGTTGGGGCGCATGGGTGGCTCAGTCGGTTAAGCATCCTACTCCTGGTTTCGGCTCAGGTCGTGATCTCACGGTTTGTGAGTTCGAGCCCCGCATCAGGCTCGGCACTGACAGTGCGGAGCCTGCTTGGGATTCTCCCTCTGTCCCTGTCTCTCTGCCTCTCCTCTGCTCTCTCTCTCTGCCTCTCTCTTAAAAGGAAGAAAGAGAGAAAGAAAGAAAGCAAGCAAGCCCTCAACTGACCACATGGTTCCAATGGAAAGGTAGTTTATTAAAGTCCTCTCCGAAGAGGTAATGTATCTGAGCAGAGATTTTATTGAAGTGAAGGAGAAATCTAGGCAAAAAAAAAAAAAAAAAAAGACTATTTCAGAAATAATGGGGCTAACCTGATATTTTAAGAGGACAACAAATGCAGGAGAAGGGGATATTGGACAGGTAGGATGTGGGTCACATAGGTAGTCAGGAACCATCAATGATGGGTTTTGTTATCTATTTTCTATTTTACTGAACTTATTGTCTACTTAACAGAGAACTTACTGTGAATGATCAATGGTGAACAAATACTACTTTAAGTATTATTTAATCAACGCAGTGTGATTCCACGATGAACATGACAGTAACAGATTGGATTACGCAGCCTACTCCTTACTAGTAGACTGACTTTAGGCTAGGTACCAAAGTTGGAGCCTCAGTGTTCCCATCCATTAATTGGGAAGAGGATCACCCACCCACAGGGCTGTTCTAAGAATGTGATAAAGGGTATGTGAGATGTTTAATGATATAGTTGGAAAATAATAAGCACTTAAAAAATGTTACGCCCCTCCTTGTTCCTCACCTCAACCAGTTACTCGGTAACTTAAGCCTAGTTAGCTTTTACCACAGACAAGGTGCTTCAAAGGTGCTTCAGTCATTACTGTGTGCATAATATTGAAAATATACGATAAGTCCAGGCTGTGGAGGCCCTGGGATACTAGGTGAGGAAGGACGTTCTGTCTTTATACTTCATGACCTGTAATTCCCAACAATGCACAAAAACACCTCGTGTCAGGAGCCTCTCCATCCGTATCTTGCCCAGCTGCGAAGGTTCTGCTTGCCCGCAGGTGCCACAACGTGAGAGAATTTTGTCGCTGGTGAGGTCTTCATTTGAAGAACCATGGCTCTCGTTCTGAAGTGTTCTGGTTACAAACGGAGGAGTCACAGACAAAGAGTTGTGTGGCCAGGGAAGGTTACGGACCGAAAGGGTGGAAAAGCACAGAAATGAATGAGGGGCCATAGGTTTTGTCGGGCACAATGTGGAAAGCAGTCCATGAGGATGCTATGAAAGACTTCACCAAAGGAAATGGTTACCATCTGTGAAGCTGGGGATGGTGAAGAGAATAGCCAAAAGATTCTGTGTTTCATTTCTCAGCTGCGTGTTGCCCAGCACTAGGTCCAAAATGTCACTGTAGTTTCTCCTAATGCAAACTTCAAGAGGCTATGTGCTTCTGGACGGACGTCCACCTGCTAATAGGTATCTGGGAAATCCATTTTCGACTCTATTTGTTAATAAATCTTAGTAAAGCATGAATTATAAAGAAATGTGGTGTCTTGGCTAGGAGAAATCAATAATGCTTTTAAACACAAACTCATTAGTATTAAAGATTATTCCCATTTTTCATTATATTGAGAAAGAAAGAAAACGATAATCATATCAATGCATGCCATCTAGTGAACTGACACGATGTCAAATGCATTGTTTAAAATATTAAAATGTTTCATACATATCGGATATTATTTATTTATTTACTACCCCTTTGCCCCCCACACACAATTCTTTTACTCTCCTATTCTCAATTCTTTCCAAAGAATATTTGAGACACCTTCTACAAAATGCATACAATTTACTAACACATAAGTAGATAAAGAAATCAGAAAGGCCTATGTGACTATTAAAAATAGCAGGCCATATAAATGATAAAAGGAATAATTAATATATCATGTTCTTTAATAGCGGTTCCTTTTCATCCTATAATCTAAAGTACTCTATAGATATCACCCTATTAATAGTCCTGTTAGCTTTGCCCAGGTAATTCATTTTAGGGAAGATTAATATTCAATAAGATACAAGTCATTTGAGATTATCGTAGAAACAATAAATATTCTAGAAAACAGTGTTCCATCTCTTAGGCCATTTTCACAAGTCATAAAAGAATTATAATAATAATTCTTAACATAACAAGAAAATCTTGCTGGAGTATTGTCTGTGCATGTCAACTCCGTTTTACTCCCACATATTCACATCCAGTCACGCTTACGCATATGGTCCTGTTACAGTGCATTGTAGGCATACGCATACTTGCTTTGTGCAGAGGGACAAAGATTTTTCCAGAAGGCAACTAAGGAAGGAGGCTATCACATTTCTCATTTTCTTGGGTGTGCAAGCCAGTCCTGCCCCAGACAACTAGGCAAATGGCCTTTTGCCAAGCAGGATTTGATCACCGGGAGGCAACTACTTGTCCCCGCCTGTGACCACCCCCCCCCCCCCCCGCAAGGTAATTGTAACAACCACTTGGATTCCTTACAAGTAACGGTGTGAGGGTGGGGTTACCCATGTCAACTGGTAAGAGGAGTGCAGGGATCATGCTAATCCTTGTACAAGGGATGCAAATCCACAAAGCATCTCAATGCCAGCCGGTCAGTGTGTTCGTCCTTTAAGGAATCCAATCAGCAAAAGTCTCTCCCAAGATAGCAAAACACAATTTTTTTAAAGGGACTCAGAACTTTTAGTGGTGTTTTTGCATTCTACGTAACTCCACGCCCAATATTTATTGCGAAGTATTACTACTTTTTTTTTCTTTTCCTGGTTGTTATTTAAAGGAGAAAATTTCATTAACAAACCATGGATATAAAATATGAAATCTAGATCACCTACTGCCAGGGAGAAGCCAAACTAAAAAGGATTAGTTTCTTTCACTGTCTAGAAATTTTTCATGGAAGACCTTGGCTGGCCTTTTGATATTAAAACTTCCTAACAAGTATTACACAGGAGTTTTAAATTAGAACTTGCTGTCACTGAGACAGTTATAAACTGTTAAATATGTCCTTTCTATGCTAAGCTCCTGTAAAGTATGCACACGGCCATGGCCGCGACGCTCTTCCTGACAAGTAGCCGGGTGAGATCACTGAGATTGTTTGCAAGCTGCCTGCAAGGTTGTGCAGGTGGCCGCGTGAAGTGTGTGTGTGTGTGTGTGTGTGTGTGTGTGCGTGCGCGCGTGCACGTGTGCACGCACATGTGTTCAAAATAAGCCACGCTTCTCTGCTTCTCGAATCATGTACTTCTCTCCAACAAAAAGTTCTCGTGGAAATGCACATTATACTCTTCAATGGCATCTAGAAACCAAAGAGTGATTTTCAAACTGGCTTTGCATGCATTTGGACTGATTTAATACTGAGCTTTCTCAAATAGCAAGAACTTAAAAAGTCATTCTTGTCATCATTATCCATAAGGTATCATAATTTCGTTGGCTGTAAAAAACTGAGCCACCGCTTAAAGGATTATTTTCCTATTATCATTATTTTTCGCAAAACAGAAAAGTGGTGTGTGAGGTCAAAGGCCACATCATAGGAAAAGTGGGAGGGGCGGAGAAAAAGGAGACTCAACCTCCCACCTTTTTTTTTTTTTTTTTTGGCTCCCATGTCTCATTTTGTGTATCTTATATTATTTTCCAGCAGCCAACGTCTCCTTCAAAGGTTGATTCGGGAGGCTGCAAAATGGACTCTGCTGTCTCCTGACTAGTAGAGCCCATAATTAGCGCTTAATTATAGTTTATATGGCCACTTTGGTCAAGAAGAAAAGAGCTGCTTTGTTACAGTCAATGAAGGTATTTAAAGCTATACCCAGGACAGGGATGGGTTTATTAAACACTTGGGTAAGCAATGATAAACTTACATTGATCGAGCAATTCGATAGATCTCTTTCATGTGCTGCCTTAAAAAAAATCCAGGTAGAATTGAAAATAACTGGAAATCATGTTGCATATGCTAGCAGTAGTAATTCCCCACAAAGCCAATGTAACAGGAGAAACATAATCCCTCCTTCCAAGAAAAACTGACTTTCCCCAAACATGAGATATTCCTGCTTTATGCTGACTTTGACAAAAGGGATAGATTTGTCTTATATTACATCATAAGTAATATGCCTCGAGAGCCAGGCATGGGCTCAGCACTTTTCTTGGCGTAGGAAGGTTGAATAAGTTGCCCAAGGTCACAGAGCAAGAATTCGAATCGAGGGGGTTTTGTCTCACAACCGAGACATTAACTTGAAATTGATGTTCACCGTCTTCGCCTTGCATACGGGAGGATGCTGCTTGTGTGAACATTTGCCATTCATAATTTTTAAGTTTTTTCACTTTACTTCTCGCTGGCCATCCTTCCAGAATTAAACCTTGCTGGGAGACAGAAACCCCTTCTTACTTTAGAAGCTAAAGGGACTGGTAGTCATTTTCCTTGCTTCTCCTGCAGCAAGGAAAAGGCCATGCGACCCAAGACGGCCAGTAGCCTGCAGAAACTTGAACTGGGAGCCAGGTTTGCTCAGAAGGGGGAGAAGAGGGTCATTCATTTTGCTGGCAGCAGATAGAGCCAATCTTCCTGGGTGGAGAGGTCTGCGGTGCCAGCACCCGTGTCCACGGGACAGGGGACAGTGCCACCGGCATGTGGCAATGCGTGCCACAGCATCTGGGCTCAGTGGGACCACAGCTGTGATGGTACAGCCCGGGTCTAGGCTGCTGCCTGGCTTCTTTTGGCTTCTAGGTTCTGAGATCGCTTCCATATTCTCCCCTATTCTCTGGAAGCTTCAAAAGTCGGTGCTCCCTGTTTCAACCCACCAGAGCTGGTCTGCTGCTTACAACTGAGATCTCTGACAAACACTTAATAATAAGTTGATGCTCTCCTTTATTTAAGTGCTCACCAATGTAATTGGGTTTGTCGTACTTTGCAATATCAGGTGAATTTCAAATTTTGACCTTGGAGAGAGACGCTGAAAGCTTTGTCATTGTTGGGCTGTCCCTGACCACCGTTCACCCAGCTTGAAACGTGTGGATAGAGGCAAGTGATCTGAGCCCGCTGCTCCTGAACCTGCACACCTTCTGTTGGGGGTAGTGGGGAGAGGGGAGGGAGGGTTCATGGTCACACTTGTTAGTGCTGTCCTGGGATCACTGCTCAAAGCACAGGGTGAACCAAAAATGAAACTGGATAACCTAACGTACAAACTGACTCCTTCTGCGTCCTCTATCACCTCTCACGTCTTTTAGTAACAAAGACCATCCTCAACAAAATGCTGCAAATGTTGTGATTTAAAACAACACCTACCTCTTACAGTTCTGGAGGTCAGAAGTCTAAAATGAATTTCGCTGGGCTAAAATCAAGATGGCGGCAAGGGCTAGTTTCTTCTTGAGACACGGGGAGAATCCATGTTCTTGCCTTGTTCAGCTTCTAGAGGCCACTCACATTCCTTGGCTCATGGCTCCTTTCTCCACCTTCAAAGTTAGAAGCCTTGCATCTTCTCTCCTCTCTGACCTCTGCCTCCATCCTTCGATCTTCCCTCCTGCAATCCTCCTGCTTCCTTCTCATAAAGACCCTTATGGTTACTTTGGACCTCTCTGAATAATCCAACATAATCTCTTTACTTAGCTCAAAATCCTTAACTTAATCACATCTGCAAAGTGCCTTTTATCACGTAAGGTAACATATGCATAGGGTCCAAAGAGTAGGCAGTGAATGGGGGCATTTTGGGCACATGGAACAGTTGCGCAAAGATGCTGAGACGGTTTGGAACAGGGTACAGTTGAGAAATTGAAGAAAGTCAAATGGAATATTGCAAAGAATGTAGCACGAAGAGGCAACAGGGAAATAAAAAACATCCAATGCACAGAGAAAGCCTTGAAGGCCAGGTCGAGGGCTTTGCTAGATGGCCTTATCCCAGAGAAGCCAAGATCCCATGTATATTTTATATATACGTATATTTTTTTTTCTATCATTTGAATGTTTCACAGAGTTTACTTAAATCAGAGACCACTATAAACTGCCTTGCTCTGGATATGTTTTCTGTATCTGATTTGCATGTGTCGAGATGGCCATGAGTCCAAAGTGAACTGATTGGCAACACAGAATGAGAACAAGAGACAGAAGGACCCGTGAGGACTGTGCACAGTATATTCCAAGAGAAAGACAGGAAATCAGACTCCAGCATACTTCCAGAAGACCAAAATGTGAGATGGAACATCTCCTTCACACTCCTTCCCGTCTTAACCCTGTTGAGACACAAGCCGTCCCAACTACGGTGAGGAGCCTCTGAGCAGAAACAGGACTTTCAAAATCATGGTTAGCAAGGCAGCGACATCCATAACCTGGGGGACTGAAATAAAGCATCATAAAGTAACATGAACAATACATCTTAAAGCAAAGCCAATTCCTGAAGAAACACTCTAAAATAAACAAGAATCATCCGTGTAAGTCTTCTGTCTTTCTTGAACAAACTTTGCCCTGTTGGGTTCTTTTTCAACTCAGTCACTGTGCCGTTGATTCGCCTGAGAGTTTTAATTATGTACACTCATCTTGTTTGTAAAGTATCTGAACTCCCTTCTACTGACTTGAAAGTTTTAAAGCCTTTTACATTCGCCGCCTCCCTTATTTACACATGTCCTTGAAAAAAGAAAAAATATCCATATTTTTATATCCCATTGTAAGAGTAACTACGCTTGTCCTCAAAATATAGATAAAATTATTTAAATACTCACTACACTTTCCACACAAAGTCCACCATCTTCCACAGGATTCCTACCAATTCTGGCGAGATGATATTTTCCTGGTCACCTCAGCCTTTGACTTCTTTTCTTGGATGAATTAGTTTGGTGTGGAGGTTAATCTCATCTTTCTGTGCATAGTTCACCAGCCCCTTGATTCTTATGTGTGCAAAACGCTTCATGGAAGTTTTCAACTGTGTGTTAATTTTAAGCAAGAGAAGCTCTGGTTAGCTTATATGAAGTGAAGAACAAAATAAAATAACAAAAACAATGTAACGTTTATTTTTTTTTTTTTAAATTTCTTTATTTTGAGAGGAAGAGAGGGAGAGAGAGAGAGAGGTGGCGAGGGGCTCAGGTAGGTTCTGCACTGTTAGCCCAGGGCTGGGTACAGGGCTCAATCCCATGAACCGTGAGATCATGATCTGAACTGAAACCAAGGGTCGGACGCTTAACTGAGTCACCCAGGTGCCCCAACTATTTAAATATTAAATCGTTGCAACTCTGAGCCGCTTCTCATAAGTGTCAGGATTTCACATCTTCTTCAGAGGTTCTCAAGGACTCTCTCCAGGAGTATTTACTCAGTCTGAAAGAGAAGATGCTAGAGACCTTTGCAGGAATTATAGTCAGTCTTCTGAAAGAATCTCCTCTCCTCTGCTGTGACTGACTCGTGGCGGTGCCACCCAAATCCCCTTGCAACCATTGGTGTCATTTTCCACAGTCGTTTCTGAGGGCGGTGCATCTGGAACATTTACTACAATCACTGTCACAAGTTTCTCGTTTAATGTCCTAATAGCACATCTGAGGATTCCTTCCTCCTTCCAACACCGTCTTCCATTGGTTTCTGTGAAACGATGTTCGGGCTTGCCTTGGCCCTCTCCTATCCTCTTCAACTCAGCTACGACGTGTTGAGAGTCTTTAAGACTCAGTCCCAAGCCTCTTCACTCTGTATAGTTTCCTTGTACAGGCTCTGATCTATGCGGGTTACTCAAATTGTTCTTAAGCTCAAAGATTTAACTAGAAGAGTTAGACTCCAATGCTCATCTTCACTGGGATGTTCACCACGTCTGTGAATAAACTTAGGTTCTTTACAAACCCTCTTTCCAAACTTGGTTCCATTCATGTTCCTATTTCATCAACCATCCACCCTGCCGGGGAAGTCAGAAACTAAATGTCCTTCTTAGTTCTCCGCTCTCACTTGTGGGTGTTTCTGATGCAACCAGGTTCTGTTGATCTTACCTTCCATAACTCTCCTGAGAACTGCAGTCTCGAGAGTCTGTTATTTCACACTAGCATGACTAACTGCCTTTCATTTCTTTATACGTGGTATGCTTTCTACTTTCTTAGGACTTCTGCACCTGACAGAATCACCACTTAGTTAACTCAGATTCCAAATATCCGCTCCGGATCATAGAAAGATGTGGTGAACTTCCCAATTTATTTTTTTTTATTTTTTTTAACGTTTATTTATTTTTGAGACAGAGAGAGACAGAGCATGAAGGGGGGGGTTAGAGAGGGGGAGACACAGAATCTGAAACAGGCTCCAGGCTCTGAGCTGTCAGCACAGAGCCCGACGCAGGGCTCGAACTCACGGACCGTGAGATCATGACCTGAGCCGAAGTCGGCCACTTAACCAACTGAGCCACCCAGGCACCCCTGAACTTCCCAATTTAAATTAGTTTTGTTTATTTTGCGTGCCTGTGAGCCCTTATTCTTTGCCTCACATGACTTCACGTGATTTTTTTTTTATTCATTTAGGTGATTGTTTAATATGTCTTCTCCACTAAATTATAATTTTCAAAAAGACAGGACTCGTATGTATTTTGTTCATTAATATAGCCACCATATCGCACAAAATTGGGCATATAATGATTATAAATATACATTTATTTAATGAACAAATGAACTTGTGGCTCAAAAAAATCACAGTAACCTTTCAACGAGGTCAGAGATCAATAAGCTTTTAGGTCAAGGCCAGATAATAAATGTTTCAGGCTTTGTAAACCTATAGGCTCTGTGGCAACAATTTGCTATTATAGTATGGAAACAGTAATAGACAATTTGTAAACAAGTGGTAAATAACTCCATATAAAGAGCATTACATCTTTCTTTTTGATCATTTTTCAACCTTTGACAAGGTTCCAAATTCCTCCAGTTCAAATTACTAAATAGGACGGTTAACACATCCATCTTTTCACCGTATTCAAATTTCAGGTCTCACCATTTTCCTCTAGAACAAAAGCCAGATGCTTGTTTTTATTCTCTTCACTGAAGGGCGGCCATACTTGGTGATTTCCTAACACAAAGGAAATCAACCTCGAGGATACAAAGGATTTCTCTATCTCCCCATGGGAGCTCTTTAATGCTGCTGAACTGGTCAAAAGCACTTTTTCGGTCATATTACTGTTCCCAAATGTCAACGTCTCTCACCTCAATGGGTAAAGACTCTACTTCTCCAACCCGTGGCCAAGTGCCTTGCTTTAGCAAATGTATTGTGATTCAAGGTATTGGGTGTCGATTCCAAGCAGAAAACTTAAGACACAGGGTGTGTTTCTTTTCCGTTGCTCTTCATGCTCACTAATATTCTAGAGAGAGGCTAGTCTATGGGCCTGGGCCCAAAGAGAAGATAACCTGGAACACGTTTGCTACCTACGTAATGGATTTATAATGGAAGTGAGAAATACATTTGTGTTGTTGCAAACCACCTCAATCATGGAGTCAATTCTTATTTCATCACATCCCCCCCACCCCACCATCCTGACGAATAAACTGGAAACCTCCCAGGTCAGATGTCCTTCTTGGAAAAGCCACTGTTGATAAGGAATAGCTATATTCTACATTGATGTGAAAAGGATCCCAATTATAGTCAGTAATAGCATGATGAGGTTAAATTGAATGGATGGGCAACTCTTGTAACGAAGGGCACAAACCATGTTTTGTGAAAATGTTTTAAAAAATTGAACTGGTGAAATTTCTTTACAATTTTTAATAAAATATGCCAGCTTTCTATACCCACAGGAGATCTGGTGTGATTGCCTAGCATTCCTACATAGCAAAGATTGGAGCTGATTTTCAACTGCTCCCTGTAAACATGCAGTCTACTCCCTAGTTTGCCACAGTCCTCTCCACTCATATAAAAAATACAGAGGCATCTCACCAACTTTCCCTGAACCTGCCCTTCCCATCTGCCATGGCAGACTTCGTACCTGGCTGGCATCCTGGCTATACCCTCAGTCACTCGGTTCTTGAGGCCAGTGACCGTGCCTTACTCAACTTTGCATCCTCAGCCCTAACACAGTGCTTGGAACACAACATATGTTCAGTATATATGAGCTAAATACATAACTATAGTTGAACTACTGGGCTAGAAACTTCCGTAGAGCTAAAAACTTGATCAACGAAGCCTCAGATTCACTTCGAAGTGAAAAGTCTATCAATCCATCTAAATACTTATTAAATCCAGGGCACCGGGGGGGGCTCATTCAGTTGAGTGTCCAACTCTCGATTTCAGCTCAGGTCATGATCTCACAGTCCGTGGGACTGAGCACCGTGTCGGGCTGTGCACCGACAGTATGAAGCCTGCTTGGGATTCTCTCTCTCCCCCTCAACCCCTGCCCCCCTCAAAATAAATAAATAAATAAATAAATAAATAAATAAATAAATAAGTTTTAAAAAGAAATTTTTATTCAATCCAAAGACGTGTTAAAGAGACTATGTAGGCAAGATGGGAGAAAAAGAACAGAGAGTCCGGGCTGGTCAAAGGGGTGTATGATATTGACGAGTTACGAAGCCTGCAGGATCTTTTCTGATACTCAATGGGACCTTTAGGGTTTTAGCAGAAGCAGAAAATGTAAAGACATTTTCATCCTTGATATTTAGCATCACTTAATCTGACACTCTTGTTCCAAGCCAGGTATGGTAAGGTTCATCCAAATCTCCGGAAGAGAGAATAAAATTTGATGTCTGTGAGCCCAGAACTTTAATATTAATCACAAAGGCTATATCCTTTTCCCAAACCTGCTGTATTTCACATCTCTGTCCTTCCCTCTCCCACCCTCTTCCTTGCTCCATTACACTTTATTCTCTTCTTGGGGGTGGGTGGCAGAGGGAGAGGTAATTCATGCCGCATCTTCAGACTGTGCAGAACGTTGTCTCCTTTCAAGGTGAACGACACTAAGTCAAACTCTTCATTCAAGGGGTGAGAATGGGATCAGCAGTCAGGAAAAGAACTACACACACAGATCAGCAGAATCTGGCCCAAAATGGATATGGCACAGAGAGACCTCTTGGATGTAGTATTTATTTACTTCCTGGTATAGTTAAGAACTGCGTTTTAAGACATGCACAGGATTCGGGACTAGAAATGAGAAGGCTGGGGTGATTTCTTTTTTTTTTTTTTCATTCACAATTTTATTTCTTTACAGCAATAAAGAAGTGATGGGGTTTCACTGATTCACTTTAATAAAAAAGAAATAAATATATAAGCAGTGATTTTTATTATATTTCGGTTTTCAGGATACATTCGATTTAATTAACATAACGCTCTCACCGCTGACAACGTTTTACAAAGAACTGCTCTTAAGTAGAACTCTGCATTTGACTTCAGTCTCTCCAGTGGTCTTATCATCAATCTGCATCACACATGGTTTTGCAACAGGGGAATCACAGTATCTTGTAAAAAAATAAATAAACTCAGTAAAAAGAACTTGCTCAGAGTGCCTATACTTTATTCATAGGTGAATTTCTATTGTCCATTATCATTTATATCTAATATGAACCATTCTACACTGCTTGCCTCTAATCCCCATGCTTGTTAAGGAGCTTAAGAGGAGAATCAGTTGATTTCAAGGCCTTTTGGAGTTCAAGGGCAAAGTGATTATTTCCTTAAAGGAAAAAAAAAGATCACGGACTCATCACAATTTCCAAAGTTCAGCTCTTTTTTGCTTCACTAATTAGAAGCCAGACCAAATGCATATCTAGAGGCTTTTATACAAGCTATCAGCCCTTTGCCCTGGGACCAATTACAGAAAAGTATCTTTTACACATTACTCTCTGTGAATATCTAGTGTTCATACGAGCTGTCATGTTTCACCATGAGTCATGCTAAGACCATATAATCACATGGTTGGAGAGCTAATGATATGTTTGCTCTTCTCGCTTTAACTCACAAACACAACTGCACTTAAACGCCCGTGGCTTATTTGTAGCTTAAACAGTAAGGTGTATAAACACACATACATGCGAACGTTTTGTCATTTTTTTTTGTTTTTTTTTAAAGAGAACACTATTGAATCAGTAAATGTAATCACGCTTTTTCATCTGAAGAGTATATTCCTAGGTTTAATTCTGTCCCTAGGAATGTTTTTTTTTTTTCTTGCAAAATGAAAGCAACAGTTGAACATACATATTGAGAGCCTGATTTGGATATCAGCATGAAATTTGTGTGTGTGTGTGTGTTTTCCGATGTGTTTTAGAGAACTATGGATGCACTGGTTATGGAGATCTACTGTTTAAAATGGCTTCGTATTTCCAGTTGTACTGCTCTAGGGGTGGGGGAGATGAGAGAGAGAGAAAGAGAGACAGAGATTTGCTTTGACGAATTGGCTCATGTGGTTACGGAAGCTGAGAAGTTCAAGATGCACCCCTGGCAAGCCCCAGACCCAGGAGAGCGAGTGGCGTAGCCAGTCCAAAGGCCAGCAAGCTAGCGACCTAAAGAAGAGCCCAGGTTTCGATTTCCAGTCTGAGGGCAGGAAAAACACCGTGTCTCAGCTTGAAGGCCGTCAGGCCAGAGGAGTGCCCTCTTACCCAGAGGAGGGTCTGATTTGTATTTTCAGGCCTTCCACTGTTTGGATAAGGCCCATTCACATTAAAGAGGACGATCCGCTTTACTTGGTCTGTTGTGTAAAGGTCAGTTTCACTAAAAAACGTTCTCATGAAAACACTCAAAATAACGTTTGATGCAACATCCATGGCTCAGCCAAATGGACACATAAAAGGAACCATTTCACCTCGAGGCCCTCACATGTATGCCTCTGGTAGCCCAATGTAATTTGATGTAAGTAAGCCAGGGTCTGAAAGGTCTTAGCTCTTGTCAGAGACCTTTAAAAATTTGAGACATTTCAAGAAAACAAGAAAAACTCACCCTTAAGAAGGTAGCAATGGTATCGTCTTCTCACAGTTGATAGTCTCTAGAAAGAACATGAAGAGGTCTTTCAGAGATGACATTTTGAAATTAGGATTTTTAGTAAATGCCATGTGCATATATCAATAACTCCACTGTTTAGAAAGGGCCAGCAGTTGTGACATTACAAGTAACTGTTGTCATTGAGCGTTATTAATGTTGAATGGTGAGGGACAAGTCTCACAAAATAATTTTCCATGTCTTCCTCTGGAGGCAACATTTGGTTACGGTTTACAGAGGGAAAAAAAAATGGCTTTCTCTCTTAATTGCCTTCGCTAGAAAGCTACGTTAAGCTTTATTTTGTCGGATATTGCACTTACGGCCACAAAGCACAGCATATGCCGACTCCCTATTTTTGATATGAGGGGAAGAGATTATTAAAGAGAAGATTTAAGGAAAGAGGAGAGAGTCATCTTGTGAAGAATTACATACCGGTGTTGGGATGGTGAGCTAAGGCTTCAGACAAGATATTCTGAGAACAAGCATTTGGAAATATTTGTAAACTGCTTACTTTGTGTAGATATTATATGAGTGAGGGTCTTTTAGGTTCAGGATAAGACTGACGCCCCAGGGTGAATTTGGTTTATCTGGCTGATCAATAAGGTATTCCTTCCCTTCTTCACGTCCCAACCTACATTTTGTATTTCAGTTCAATGCCCTTTCCAAAGACAGAAGAAAAATTCTTTGGTCAACAGCACACAAATAAAAGCCATCCCTTCCTAAAAGTGCCAAATAAGTATTCCAGGTCCATTATTTACCACCCGCTCCCCGCCTTGTTAATTGTAGTCTCTGTACCTGTCCACATAATTTTGGGCAATTCACTCTAGAAGAATTTGGCCAGAGTTGCTTAGATTTTCTTAACGTCTGCACTATGTGTCCAGTTTCATGAAATTAACTATTCCTTGCAAGAATTCCATCCTGGTTTTGATTTTATAGGGGTGGATCCAAATTCAAGATCTCTTACTTTTAATAATACACTTCCTAGTTTAGTAAGTCATAATGGATGGTACTAATTGTTGGGGAATGAGAGATTAGAGATTAGCCTTTCCAGATTCTTCCCCACCAAGATACTTACTGACTGTCTTCTCTCTCGCTTCCCTTCCAACATAGTTTCCATTCATTGCACCTTAGAGTAGTTCTGCCCCTTCATATCGTGCACTCTAGGCTTCATGTAATCAAGGTATTTTTTTCTCTAGGAGCTGGGAGGGATCAAGAAACACACAAGCAGCATGTATTTCCATGAAGGAGATAGCTGTATAAACAAACATAATGTAAGACAGAACATAATACCGGTAACTTAAAGACACATGTAGTATGCTATGCAAACACAGAGGACCCAGAAGTAGTGGGGACTGGGAAGGCTTCCATCAGATGGTTGCATTTGATCTGAGACCCTCCAAATGAAAATTCTTCTATGATTGTGGTAAAATACACATAAACATAGAAAACAGTTAAAGGGCATGGATATGATTCTAATAGTCAGATTAAGACACTGAACTCCAGGAATGGACCAGTTGCCCACCACAACAGGAAATTTGAAAGCACACGAATGGTTTCCGTGGATGCCTGGGGTGTGGGAAGTTTAGAGAACATTAGAACATAAAATAGGTAAATTGGGCCAGAAAATGCTTGATTCTCATACGAAATTCTTGGAATTTCTTTTGCAAATTATGGGAAAACAGATGGCATTTGGGAGGGTTTTAAGGCATGAAACTATCTCTAAGAAGATAGTCATTGTAAATGAGGGTGGAAATGGAGACAAATGGCAAACAAGGAGACAGAGTAATATCGTAAATGTCCAGATTAAAAAAAAAAAAAAGTAAACGTGATGAATAACATAGCAAGATGCACGGCCCATTAAATTTAGAAGGTTGGCAAAGAAGGAAGACCTGATAAATAAGACCTTAAAATGTTGAGAATTTAGGCTGTTGGGAGCTGATTCAAGAACGAAATGTCAAGGAAACCAATGAAAAGGTAATTTCAAGAATAGAAGCGTTTCAAGATGAACGTGGCAGGCAATATTGGCTCACTCTTCAGAGATTTCAAGTGGGCTGAAGGGTCTCACGTACATTAGAAAGCGAAAGCAAACCAAAACAGAAAACCTTGCTTCCTTCGGTATTATGCGTTCAATTGCTCCAGAAGCTTCCCAAATCAAAGTTTTCAAACTCTGAAAACTGGAGAGAAGAAAACCACTTGGAAGTCCAGAGGAATTTCCAGCATAAAGAAGGACAGAGTGAGACAAGCCAGGGTAGTTCCGGAATTCGGCTCAGGAATTACAAGCTTAACCAAGACGGCAAATTTTAGGTTTTTTGCTCCATAACTTCTTTCAAAAGACCCAGTAATTCAGCATTTAAAGAAGCTGCATATACATATACAGTCCCCAAGTTAACAGATCCGGAAAGAAAAGATAGGTTCAAAAATCAATTAAAGAAAATATTAATACATATTTTAGGGATGTTTGATCAGGGAGAATACCAAAAAATAGTGCAAACAAGCAACCAACACTATATAAAATCTTATTTTATCAAGAGAGACAAGCAACAAAAAAAAAGAAATGGAAGATTCTAATAAGATTTCCTAATGTATGCATATTATAATTGAATATAATATTGCTTAAGCCATTCATTTGCTGCCTAAATGTAAATTAAATTATGTATTGATTTGTAAGCCAAAATAAAAGCACAGATTGCTTTAATACATACAAAGCAGATGCTTTAAATATCCCTATATTCCACGTATATGGGGCAGTGCCTGAGTTATGAATACCCACTTAAGAATACCTATTCCTAATTTAAGAATAAATTGCACTTGAGACCCTAACTGCACCCTCTGTGACATATATGGGAAGGTGGTCAATATTGGACACTGTGAGGAAACCGCCAAGATTTAATGAAAGTGTTAACTCACCATGCTGCCATTTTTGCTACGTTCTAGGCAAAGGAATAATCCTGGGAGAGGTTCTGGAGAAGCCATATTTTAAGCTGATAAATTGATGGCTATGTTCTTTTTCCCTTCCATGTGGGCCTCCGTGAAGCATAGGTCACCAGAGTGACCACATCCCCTAACCACCACCACCACTAAAACCTAAAACTCTCTTCTATGGCCACTATGTCTTACCATAGTTGTGCCTTGGCTGGTTGCAATCTCCTTCATAGAGTTTTCTTTAAACTGATTGATGCAGAATGGTGAAAAAGACAAATCCTGGTTTCAAATGGAATCATCAAAATGGTCAAGTTGTTGTGCAGTGTCTAATCTTTTAATCTGTTCCCTGATGTGGCCCATTCATTAAACTACAGAATCCATCATCCGCTGTCCTTGGTGCATGGAGGAACTAACCAGGAGAAAGAGTTAAGTGGGGAAAAATATTGTTTTCTAAGGGTATCTATAAAGATAGAACGAGATATAGTTGGAGCGGCCTTGAAACGTAGCTTAAATGAAGTCCACTAAAAAGACTGGGGATGTTGGTAGCTTGGAGCAAAGGGCCCAGGAGAGGAGGGATTATTTAGAGAAGAGAAGGGTACTCACGTATGAACCAACGACAACAAGAATAAAGAACCTGAGAATAAAAGGATACAAACATCGGGACACAGAAAACTAATGTACAATTTTAGGTCTCACATCTTATTCTCGGAGCTTCTCTTTATACTAACATTCAGATCCCTAGGTAGATTTTCTTGGCACTCTGGCCATAGATCACTGAGCTATGGATGCCCAGCTGATCCGATCTGACCTCATGAGATTGTTCTCCTAGAAATATAGAAACAGGGCAGAGAAATGCTAGTAAACCTCTATTAACTGAATGAGCTGGGAAGTGATTAATACAGACATGCAATGGTCTTGACCCCCCCCCCTTTGTTTGCCTACACTGAGGAAGTTTATTCTATAAAAGAGAAAGTGGAAATTGGAGCAGTTGTGAAAGAAACAATGGTCACATCTCACGGGTCCCACAGAACCACTCGGTTTGTGTTGGTTCCCAACTTCCCAGTCCTCGTGCCAAGATGGAAATGAAATATGGTTTCATATCTAGCCTTTGATTCTGTGAGCTCTCTTAATAAATTATCTTTTTCCCTTTGTATGTGTTAGTTTGAACGGTTTCTCTTCCTTATAACCAAACTATTCCCAAAATAAAAAAAATGAAAGGACTTTTAAGGTCTCAGTATACATTTATTCAGTATATACTATTTCGGTGTACTATATACAGGTCGTATATAATATTTCAGATTTGTTTTGGAATTAAATAGATTTCTCTGAGATGGGCTCACCCCTAGTTCCGCCATCACTCTATAATAAATCAAGCGGAGCCAAACCATGAGAAAGGTTGGATGACATTTTTTAGAATATTGGGAAGCCATTTCTCAAAGAAGATTAAAAAAAAAATCATATCTCTCTTGAACATAAACATTTTCCCGACAATTAATTAAGTTTGTATCTTCCAAATAAAAGGAATAATCCCAAATTCACCCAATCTGCAAATGAGGAAAACTTAATTTTTATTTTTTAAATCACTGACTTCCCCAAAGGACGGTTCAGATCCATGAGGAAGGACAAGACTCTTTTAACTGGGAGCCGCAAAGTTGGAAATAATTCGTGTTTGACTGGACAGGGAGAGATATGAGAATGGTTAAAGCAGTTCATTAATGTCTGTCACAATACAGAAGGTTTAAGTTAGTATAAATTTCCAACTGGAGTAATGATGATAAGTTTCCTCTTTTGAAAGGGAAGGACTGAAGGCAGTAGAGCTATCTCTTATTTATTAGGTATTAATGGGGGATAAATATTATTGTCCAGGCTTCTGGTTCAAGTGCACTAGTGAACTTGGTAAAAACTTCCCACTAAGGACAACTAGAACAGCCAAATGAAATCTAAAAATCCATCTACTTGAAGACTCTTTAAATAATCTTAATTCTAGGAATATCGTTAAGATTATACCAGAGTGCAAGAAGGCCCCAGGACCTGTCAAAGGAAAACATATGTTGTTTTGGAAGAAGATAAAACCATGCAAGCTTTAAATTATTTCAACAGATAATTTTCGAATGTAATATCAGATAGAAACATGACCAAGCCCACGAGGAATTCAAAACTATGTGGAACAAACACAGTAGACATAGGTTATTAGGGGTTCCAGAATTTGGAATCATCAGAAACAGGTTTTAAAGCAGCAGCTGTATTTAATTCATTCTACAATTTAAAAAAAGGATGTGAGAATTTTTGAAGGGATCTTAAACTAAAGAAGAAAATGAGAAGGAGGAGACAAAGATGAGAAGATGAAGACATAGAAGAGGAAGGAAGAGAAGGTAAAAAGAAAGAAAGAAAGAAAGAAAGAAAGAAAGAAAGAAAGAAGAAAGGGACGGAGGGAGGAAGGAAGGACAGAAGGAAGGAAGGAAGAAGAAAGGGAGGACGGAGGGAAGGAAGGAGGGAAGAACGGAGGGAAGGAGGGAAGGAAGGATGGAAGGAAGGAAGGATGGAAGGAAGGAAGGATGGAAGGAAGGAAGGAAGAAGAAAAGGAGGGAGGGAGGGAACAAGGAAGAACAGAAGGAAGGAGGGAAGGAAGGAAGGAAGGAAGGAAGGAAGGAAGGAAAGAAGGAAGGAAATGAAAAGGAAAAAGAAAGACAGACTAAGTTTCAAATGGCTTCATCGTGGAATTCCATCTAACTTTTGGGGAAGAAATTATTCCCATCTCACACTCTTTCACAGAGGAGGAAAAGAGAAACTTATCTGTCTCTTTTTACAGAGGAAAGCATGGCTTTAACATGCACCAAAATCTGATTACAAGAAAGGAAAATCATAGTACTTAAAAGCTAAAATTTTAGAAAACTGAATACGGCCAAATATAAACATGATCATCTCCAATAACCAATTTCGGTTAATTCAAGTATTCAAGGTAGGTTTCATATTTGAAGTAATCGCTGTCTTCACAACACTAATCAAGTGAAAGTGAAAAATGCTTAAATACGCGTCAGTAGTAAATGCATCATGGTGTATTCATACAATGGAATATTAGTTAGCAACAAAAATGAATAAACTGTAGCACAGACACACAGAAAAAGTCCCACAAAGATAGTGTTGGTCAAAAGAAACCAGGCACAAAAGAATAAATGCTGCTGGATTCCATTCACAGAAGACGGAAAAAAAATGCAACAGCAGCGTTTAGGACGCACGCACAGGCGGTATAAAGAAACAAGAAGGTGATTATATAAATTCCAAGGTAATGATTACCTTCAGAAAGAGCCATAGGAGGTGGTAATCGGGGGGGGGGGGGGGGGCGCAAAATCGGGGACACTGGTCATGCTCTATTTCTTGACATGGGTGAGAATTACATGGATGTTCATTTTGTGATAAATCGCTGAGCTGCGCAACTTTAGTTGGTACAGTCTTCTGCACAGATTTTGGTTATGTTTTATAAAAAGTCTTTGCCAATCATATCCCCCTTACAAAGGAGAGAAGTAGATCGTCGTATCAAAGGCTTATGACATAAATACGAAAAAACTGATAAAGAAGCAGTATTCTAAGGGCGCCTTGGATGGTTCCTTCGAGTGAGCATCCAACTCTTGATTTTGCCTCCGGTCACGATCTCACAGTCGTGAGATCAACCCCCCCCCCCCCCCCACATGGGGCTCTGTGTTAAGCGTGGAGCCTGCTTAAGATTCTCTCTCTCCCTCTCTCTCTCTGTCCCTCCCCCCTTAAAAAAAAAAAAGAAAAAAGAAAAAGAAAGAATCAGTATTCTAATCACTCATACGAACAAATGCAAAACAGCACTTTTGACCTTCCCTCTTAATTTATGTCTACCCAAGTAAAGACTAAATCATCTCCGGGGCATACAAATAATAAAAGCTATAGCCCATATGAAGCGAACTGAGCCGTGACCTCAGCCACTGAAAATACACCAAAATATTTTGCTCATGTGTAACTTTGAGAATGTGCTTGAGACATGAAACATAAACATAAACCCCGGCAGATAACCCGTGAAGTGCTATAACAAACAAATGAGTTTATCGATTTACTTTAAAAAAAACAACAACTCCGCATCACACAGAACACGTATTTTTACACTCCTTTGATGTGCAAATGGTTTATCGGACTTCCATTTACTAGTTAGATCGTCGCTTTAGATCCATCAAAACTGCAACGCTTCCGGAGGACAGAAGCTGGGCGCCATTTTATTTCCGCTACTCCGAAACGTGTCCAGGAATAGGTACCGGTTAACAGTGTACGTTTAATTTTCAACAGGCCAAATCTGAGCCACATCTGAGATAAGAAAGAATACTGAGTCAAGGATGAGAGAAGATAGGAAAGTCGCCGTTGAAAAGGGGACTGGAGAAAGAAGGGCCCATCCTCAGAAAACTTCATAAAGGGAGAAAACGGTTGGCCTGAGGCGACGCGGAACAGACTCGGCTGGTAGACGAGACTAACACAGGTTTCCCCTGGAAACCTGACCTTTCAGAAACATGGGAGCCATGCTTTGTTGTGACAAGTTAACTCTAAAAAGGTAGGGAGGGGTGTTTCAAGAGAAGAGAAAACAAAACAGGAAAAGGGTGGAAGGAGAAGGTGGGGAGAATTTCTGGAGGGAGGGAGTGAGGTTCACCGCAGGGGGAGGGCCCACGGAAATAGAAACTGAGGTAGAAAATGATTTTGCCCAGGGCTATAAACCTAACTCATCTCACACACACACACACACACACACACACACACACACACACAATGATTTTCCTGTTTGGTGTCTTTAAAAAGTGTTGCATTTCAGTCAAAATATTGCGGGATGAAGGTGGCCACATATGACAGTTAAGACGCCAATCAATGGATTTGACCCTCTTTTCTTTTTTTCCCTTTTGTGCCAGGTCAATCAGAATTGTAAAGATGCAGGTCTGACCAACTTTCATCAGCCAGTAGAACTCCCCACTGTCCCAGTTAATGGAAAGACGGTTTAAAATGGCTCCCTGGCAGGGATATGTACAATTATTACAAACAGAGTAGGGGCAAGAACCCTGGAGCAGGGCAGGTCATGGTGTGTAAATGGCCGGCCCTCCAAGCCGTCTGTTCCTTCAGCAGAGAGATTAGGGAAGCTCTTGGTCAAGGGGCAGCAGAGGGCACTCCAGGCCACCTCAGGTTAAGTTGTGGTCACTTTATCTCTTGTTGTTGACGCAAAGTCCTGAGGCCACGGCCCAGGGTTTTCCTGCAGAAATGTGTTTACAAGCAGGTCAAGGACTTGCAGACAGATAACCATTAGCAAAACAACTTTTCTATTGACAACAGAGCAAAGAAAGGTGTGTCTGCAGATGAATTATCACTTGCTTCTTAAAGGAAGAAGAAAGCTCAGTCAAATCACTAAATCCCAGCTTTCTTACCCCTGACCGAATTTTCCGAGGCCCATAGGAAAAATGGTTTCTTGCTTTTCTCACAACTACATTCACATCTCAGCAACCGCGGATAAATCTGTAAGGGCCCTTTTTAGCCTTCAGTACGACCTGCAAATCATCCATTTGGGTCTTATTAAGATGAAGAAACGATTTTGTGCCAGGATTAGAAAAAAAAAAAAAATTCAAGAGAGCATTTCAATCTCCTGGGCAAGTTTCGGGAATATCTTATGATGGGCAGGGAAAGCGAATTCTTGAACTCTTGGTAAAATCCTACATTTCTGAGGACTGAAGACCGAAGAAGGAGATAACCCAAGCGCCTTGAGGCAAGTGGGGGAAGAAAAAGCAAAACAAAACCAATCAACAAACAAATGCACAAAAAGGCTTAAAATAAGGTTATCAGCAACAACGTGAATGAAAAGCTTAGCTAATGAACACGTTCAAAGCTTTGAACACTGTAGCCTATTTCAACTTGGAGTGTGAGGTAACTTTTGCATAGAAGCTGGAGGCCAGGTGGGGGGGGGGGGAGGCTATGCTCTTATGCTAAAGAAGGGAACTCACATTTTCACTAAAGGAGAAAAATCTGAACTTGGGAATCAGCCCATGGGTAAATATGAGCTGTCTCATTAGAAAGATACTTCTCAATTAGTTTTCTTTTTATCCTCCTTTCTTTTGGCTCTCAGCCTTCTGACGCACACCCACACAGACAGAGTCCTACACTTGCGAAGGGTCAGAAAGGTTCCTGCCGATTTCTCTCCATAGAAGGCCTGACAATGTGGCATGTGCAGTCTCGACAATGACATGCCATTCAAAATCCCTCCCTTCAGATTGTCCCTCCCTTTAAAGGAGACAGCCAACGTGAATGAAACACTCTTTTCCCCCTGGGGACGTCTGACTTGCTTTTTATTAACCCAGATACAAAGTGCCACTCAGAGGTCTCAGACAGTAGAATGCTTTATTCTCTTAACTAGCAATTCATTTGACCCTCAAGAATAGTATTAGGGCTCCACAGTTTTCTATATTTCTTATTTATTTTATGTTCCCACTGCTCCACGAAGCATGCTTATAAAAACATTGTCATGTACTGTAAAGTCTTCATATTAAAAGGACGTTTTAAATGGTTTCATCTTAACATGTTTCTGCCACTCAAATTGGAAAACTTTATGCTAGTTCCTTTCCAAGCTGTTAAAGATTAGCTTGATGTAGATAAGGCTATTCCCCAAACTCATTATCTGTCTTCCAAATGCACCTTAAGGACTCCTTAATAAAGTCAAGGTTACGTGAAGAGTATTTTCCTGAAAATCAGTGAATGACTATTAATAAATCTGCATTACAGATGAGTTATTTTGTCTCCGTCTCTCATCTTTACCATGAATGATCCTTCTTTTTTATTAGGTTTTTAAACAATAAGATTATTTCTTCATTCTACATCACCCATGAATCAGTAGTAACTGGCTGGAAGCAGCTAGAAAATATTTCCGCCAACGTATACATAGAGGTAGGCCGTCCATTCTGCCGGATATGTTGCAAGAATATCTTTGACTTCTACATCACCCCCAAATTAAAACTCTATCTCCACAATCCACCTCCTTGATGCCAGTGGTCGCATATTCAACACGCACACACGCACACGCACACACACACACACGCACGCATCGAATGAGAATAAGAACATGAAGAAGTCCCATCTGACTATTACGGTTTTAGACCTGCTAAAACAAAACTCCGGTCCATTTGATTCTTTTCCAGATGTTTCTCCAGCTCATAGAGATCTAAATGCGCAGCGGAATTAAAAGTCAGTAATTCTATTGCCACCATACCTCTGAGTAACTGGATTTCCACCCAGATACTACTTTCTGGCATTCAGCTTTCTTTGAAATTGGCACCTTCCCTACCGCACGCTACAACTATCACATGCTGTTTGTGCAAGGCTAGCTTCTTTTATTTTAGAGTCCGGATTTCTAATCCCTCCACATTCTCGTCCTTTCTCCGCCAGACCCAAGATCCCAGGGTTACTCGGAATTTTTATCAAAAATAAAAATAATTCATAGTGATCTCTGATTCATCATAAGCCATCAGTGAGGGTCTCTCCTAAGGTAAGATTGATCGTCGTAGAATTTTTACATTTTTGCTTTTGCCACATACAACAAAGCTGTGAGCAAATCTCTTCACGCATGCTGACTAACAAAGAAATGTTTCATTGGTTGCTCCTTTCGGAAAAACCTGAGCCATGCTGAAATCTTCCTGTGGAAAACAAATTTTCTTACTGGGGATCTTCCAAGCACTTGGCTTTTCAGGAGTGATTTTTTCTCACCTTTCTGGTGTAAGTCAGATTAAAATACAGTGTGTGTGAATCATCTATATTTATTGATAATGTTGACTCAAGCCAAAATCACAATCTGCAGACATATAATCATAGTAATAGTGGTGTGGGAAGCAATGAGATAATGGAACATTTAGAGGCTGCACCATCTTGGCTCCTGGGAATTATATCAGGCACAGAATAATGTTGCTAAAACTGCACCTTCACAGGCGTGAATATGGGTAAAGGAATCCTTGTTCCGGGGGCCACACCTTCCCAAATAGAGACACTCACCTACTGTTGAGGGCCTTCCCGGTTGCCTAGGCGTTCCAGATTTAGAGCCCGCGATCAACCCGCTTGCCTAATGGGACAAGGCAAATATGACATCATGATACCGGGGAAACTGATGGGGATACAAAGGATTCCTTAAGGGCTCTTCAAGGCCATTCTTCCTCAAACATTCTGGGATGTTTTGGTTCTGCAGTTGTCCTGAAGGAGGCCAGCCTGGCTTTCTGGCTGTCTTCCCTCCTCTTTTTCCTTTGCGGGTGATTCATGGCTCACAGGATGGAGGGGCAGAGGCCAAGGAGGCCTACGGTGTGAGCCGCAGCGCCCTGGGATCTCTGGCTCTCGATGGCAGTCCCCGCAGCAGGGGGTTTCCAGGGGTGCGGATCAGCGCGGGCCCCTCCAGATGGTCACCACACAACTAATCCCGGTGACCATGAGAGGATCCGTTCTGATTGAGAAATTAATAACTCCTAGGGGGGAAAAAAAAAGAATCGGTTTCAGGGACAGAGGTTGCAAACGAACTTGCAACGGAAAGCCTTTAAAATATTTTTAGGTCCTGTTAGAACCGTAAAAGTGGCCCATGGAATAAGGAAACTATCAATGACATTTTATACATTTGAAATTAGTCACAATGAGTACTGTATATTTTAAGTTCCACTTGTCAGCCTTTACTTGCTATAAATTTTCAGTGTCCTGTTTCACTGAGACACTTGGCGATTGCTGGAAAAAAAACCAAAAAACAAAAAACTTTTTTTTTTGTTTGTTTACCAAAATGTACTTGAAAACAACACTAACTCAAGCATCATATATTTGCTCAATGGTGTTCTGATTTTATGACTCCGATTTATTGGTCTCTAATTTGAGAGTCCCGGTGTGGATCCTGACACCAACCCCAAACATGAGCTTTTCTTCCAGGCTTCAGGTCTGGCTCTGTGGTCTATTTTTAAACTACCTTCTCAAGAGGCAGGAAAGTAGAGTGGTCAAGGTAATACACTTCAGATTTAGACATGAATTAAAACCGCAGACCCACCATTCGCCAGTCATTTTTATGTTCTATAAAGGAGAATAATAGTGGTTCAAATAAAGGGGGAAAAAAACCACATTTTATATATTTCATACACCTATTTAACCCGTGTGACTCTAGGTTTTGATCGGGACATCACTAATTTCAATGGTCTAGTGGGAAATTAAATTAAATTAAATTAAACTAAATTATTTAACAAATATTTGTCCTATACCATCCGTCATTGCGAACAACTAATGACTCACCTTGTCTATACATGCAAATATGCATACATATATAGAATATATGCATATAAATATAAACGGACACAAACACCATTATATATAATAGTTGTGCGTGTATCTAGATCTATCTAGTTACATATATGTGTCACATATAGTTAGACCAAAATTCTTCATGGTGCCTAAAAATATCCCTAATTAATGCCCTACTTACTGAACCTTACACAGGACAGTTGAGGGGCTACTGTGGCTTCAAGTACCTCTTAGGTGGCCCAGCGTCTGAAAACCTTGATTTATTCTATTAGTACAAACTGCAGAAGGCATAATTTACAGTCAGATCACCAATAAGCCATTTGGTGTCTCCTTTTATGATTCAGACATGGCCATCTTTTTATATATATTATGATCATGTTATTAGGTTCCTACTAATTCAAAATTGTTTCCGCCTGATGAGTTATTTCTTCTTTTCAGAATCTAATAATGATTTTGCTTTAAATTCTATCTCATGGCGGGGGGGGTGCAAGGGTGGCTCAGTCAGTTAAACATCCAACTCTTGATTTTGACTTGGGTCAGGATCTCACAGTTCATGAGATCCAGCCCTTCACTGGGCTCTGTGCGGACAGGGCAGAGCCTGCTTGGGATTCTCTTTCTCTCCCTCTCTCTCTCTCTATGCCTCCCTTGCTCTCTCTCTCTCTCTCTCTCTCTCTTTCTTTATCTCAAAATAAATAAATAAACTTAAAAAATAAAGTCTGTCTCATTTGATATTGATGAAGCAAACAGCTCTCTTTTGGTGTTTGCCTGCTACACGCATACACACACACACACACACACACACACACACACACATTTTAATCCTGCTTTTTACTTTCCTGTGCCCCTGTAAGAAGGGATTCTTCCTATAAAAACACATAAATAGATTTGATTTCTGTTATCCAATTGGGCCATTTCTGTCTTTTGATTTCAAAGTCTAGTTTATTTATATTGTTGCAATTGGTGACGCCTTTGGATCAATTTCAACTACACACTTTTTCTCTCCCTAGTGTTCTCTAACGTCACACTTGATTCCTCCAATTTCATCAGTTATGCTCCTTAAGTGTACATTTTTTTTTCATGGAAATACACTTACTTTTAGTTGAGATAATATTTACATCCAATAAAACGCACCGTGCTTAAATGTGAGGTTTTCAATTGTGTATACCCCGGTGACCACCACCCAAAATGAAATATAGACTATTTCTATCACCTCAGGAAGTTCCCTTGTGCCATATTCCTGTCGATTTCCAAACTCTGTAGATGAAAAATGTTCAAATGTTTACCAGCCGAGTTTGGTAGAGACTCAACTAAAGCTTCACATAGATGGCATCATAAAACTTCTTTTTCGGTCTGACTTCTTCCAGGCAACATATTGTTTTTGTGTTTTATCCATGTTGTGGTATGTGTCAATACTTCTATCCTTTTTATTCCTTAGTATTCCACTGTGTGTGTATATATATATATATATATATGGTCATGAAATCAGCAGTCCATGAAAACCGGAGTAGGTAATTTATATATATATGATATATATTATATATAGGTAATTTATAATTATATAATTATATATAGGTAATTATATATATAATTATATATAAGTAATATATAGGTAATTTATAATTTATATAGGTAATTTATATATGTATACATATGCATATATACACATATATATGCATATACTTATATATACATATAAAACCAGAATAGGTAATTTTTGTGTGTGTATATATATATATATATACACATATATACATATGTATATATATATATACATACACATATGTACATATACATATACATATGTGTATGTATATATATATATATATATATACACACATATATATAAATTATCTATTCCGGTTTTCATGGACTGTTGATTGTTTTCCATTTTGTAGCTATTATAAATAAGATTGGCATGAACACTCTGGGATAAGTCTTGGTGCTGGCATATTTTATTTTCTTTGAGAAATACCTAGAATTGGATTGGAATGGATGAGTGGGTGGGGGTATAAATGAACGTTTTACTTCATAAGAAACTGCCTAATAGTTGTTCAAAGTGGCTGTACCATGGGAAAGTCAAACCAGAAACACAGAAGAATTCCAGTTGATCTGTATAGTTGTTCAATATCTCATTCTCTTGGTTTTTACATTAATCATTCGAGTGGATTAAAAAAATTGGTATCTTGCTGTGTTTTTAATTTATATTTGTCTGATGACTAAATCTACTGGACATGTTCTAATGTGTTTATTGTCATTTCATATCTTCTTTGGTGAAGTATCTGTTAAAGACCTTTGCTCACTATTAATTGAGGTTTTTGTCTGTTTATAGTTGACTTGTAGAAGTTCTATAAGAGTTCCGGACACAGATTTTGGTCAGGTATATGGTATAGCATACATTTCCAGCTTATAATGGTACCTTTTAAGGAGGAGGTAATTTTGAAAAAAATTACTGATTTTTATGGTTAGTGTTTTTTGTGTCTGTATAAGAAATCATTTCTTATCCCAAGGTTGTGAATATAACCTCCTGTGTTTTCTTCTGAAAGCTTTATGGTTTGAAGTTCACATTTTGGCCTTAACTCAAGATGATTTTTGTGTATGCAGTTAGATGGGGATTGTCGTCAATTTTTTCCCCTAATGTATTTCCAGTTGCTCTAGGAATATTTGCTTAAGAGATTTTTCCTTCCCTCACTGATATTGATCAAACATGTCAAAAATCAATTTTATGGGGCGCCTGGGTGGCGCAGTCAGTTGAGCGGCCGACTTCAGCCAGGTCACGATCTCGCGGTCCGTGAGTTCGAGCCCCACGTCGGGCTCTGGGCTGATGGCTCGGAGCCTGGAGCCTGTTTCCGATTCTGTGTCTCCCTCTCTCTCTGCCCCTCCCCCGTTCATGCTCTGTCTCTCTCTGTCCCAAAAATAAATAAACGTTGAAAAAAAATCAATTTTATGTAAATATTTATATGAATATATAATATATTTATACATTATATTCATATATATATGTGTGTGTATATATATATATATATATATATATATATATGATTTTAATGATAGGTATCTCACTGAGTTTCACTCACTTACATGTGCATCCTTAAGGCAAAACCACAGGGGCACCTGGGTGGCTCAGTCAGTTAAGCATCTGACTCTTCATTTCAGCTCAGGTCATGATCTCATAGTTCATGGGATCGAGCCCTGCATCAGGCTCTGTGCTGTCATTATTGGAGCCTGCTTCAGATTCTCTCTCTTCCCCTCTCTCTCTCTGCCCCTCCTCTGCTTGTGAGCTCTCTCTCTCAAAATAAATAAATAAACATTTAAAAATAGACAAAACCATAATACATTGATTACTGTAGCTTTATAAATCTGTAAATTAGGTAGCATAGTTCTCCAACTCTATCTTCTTCTACAAAATTATTTGGCCTACCTAGGTCCTTTAAAGGTACATACACATTTTTGAATACGCTTGTCAATTTCTACAAATCAGTCTTCTAGGACTTTGATTGGGATCATGTTAAATCTACAGATCAGCTTAGGGATAATTGGTTGTCAATATTATTAATCTTTTCAGATAACTAGTATTTGACTTTATTAATTTTCTGTGTAATTGCTTTCTATATCATTGATTTTCTGCTCTTATTTTATTTATTTCCCTTTACTTTGGGTTTAATTTGCTTTTCTTTTTTTTTTTCATGGTTTCTTAATGAGGAAGCTTACATAATTGACTTTATATCTGTAACTTGTAATATACGCATTTAAAGTCATACAATTTGGGGGCACCTGGCTGGCTCAGTCGGTGGAACATGTGACTCTTGATCTCAGGGTCGTAAGTTTAAGCTCCTCACGTTGGATGTAGAGATTACTTAAAAAAAAGTTTGAAAGAAATAAAGATATATATTTTTCTCCAAGAACTACTTTTACCACACCCAACAAATTTTAATATATTGTGTTTTCACTATCATTCAATCCAAAATGTTTTGTAATTTTTCTTGTGCTTTTTTTTTTGGATTCATGGATTACGTAAAAGCATATTGATAAATTTCCAAATACTTACGGATTTTTTTTTCAAATATCCTATCACTATTAATTTCTGTGTCACTACCACTGTGGTCAGACATCATAAACTGAATGATCTCGAGCCTTCACTATGTATTAAACATATTTTAGTACTCAGTCAATGGTTTTAATAAGTGTTCCATGTGTACTTGTAAGGCATAGCATTCAATAAGTGTTAACTAGATTGTATTGGTTGATAATGTCTTTCAGATCATCTGCATGTTTATTGAAATTTCTTTTGGTCTTGTTTTCTCAAATACTGGACCAAGAAGGATTTTAAAGTCTTAAAAGGTGCTCTGCATTTGTTTACCCCCCCCTTTTATTTTTGCTGAAGTTCCCCCCACCCATATGAACATTTTAAGGTGGATTCAGTTGAGGAATTCTATCTCGAAGTTTGTTTCATGTTTATCCCATTTCTTCCATGCCAAAAAGGTGCATTTTTTTTTTAATTCCATTCTTCTTGGGTATTCGCACTTAGCTATATTTTTGTGCTCTCTTGGATGACTGCTCTAGCAATTACATTATTTATCTTCACATAGTCACGGACTACCTTCAAGTAATATTTTACTATTTGAAAAACAATATAAGAATCTTACAACTATATAATTCAATTTATCCTCCTCTCATCCTTCCTTCACTTTTCGTATATTTTATTGTTCTATACGTTACTGATCCCACAGTACATTGTTATTGTTTTTGCTCTATATTTTTCTTAACATTTATTTATTTTTGAGAGACAGAGAGAGACAGAGCATGAGTGGGGGAGGAGCAGAGAGAGAGCGAGACACAGAATTTGAACAGCTGAAAAATATTACGGTTCCTTTTGGGGAAAACTTTTTGAATGTGGAATTAAAAAATATGGTATGGGTTGCTAATTTTGCCTTTTACCTTCCCATGTGGAAACTCAGAAGGAAATGCTCCATTTCACCATCAGTTAGAACATTGAATATTTGTCAATGATAGTTCAGATACCAGGGTAAATGCTCACCTTCCAGGCTTGTGGGAGTCACTCCGGCTTTGAGACAAGTACCTTACTCCCGGGTGGCAAACACCTAAATTTTCCTGGGGTCTCAGCTATGCAGAACAGATATCAAATGTGTCGCAGTATGTCTGGCTAACTACTGGTTTATGCCCAGCAGAGACATATTTACATAAGAAATTAGAGGTTTCCTGGGAAATAATTTACCTAGAAGGAAGAAGAAACGAGGAGCAAACATCATTAGCCAAGAAGAAAGCTGATTCCCTCAATCTTTCCAGGAGGAGGGATGATGACTGAGTCATTGATTTTCTTTTTTATATAAGTACATATAGGAGAATCTCTAGGGAAGTTTATCAGAAATTTAGCAGTATGTGCTAACTTACTGTTAGCTGATAACAATATTCCTGCAAATGTGATATTTGTATTTATGAGATATTTGGATTATTTAAAGATAAAGACAAAAGCCCTAAAGAAAAGATTGCTGGATTTGGGCTGAATCTAAATGTAAATTTCTGAGTTCTAATTCACACGTCAAAATTAGCTAATAGGCAAATGATCAACTTGCAGATATTCAAAACAAAATAATTAATAACCACCATATGTAAAAAGCTCCAGAAAAGAATGCCTCTATTAAAAAAATATGTGAAAGCATAAAAAAAGTCACTTCACAAGAGAAAAGCACATGGAAAATGAACACATAAAAGACTATTTAACGCATGGTAGGTGAGGACGTAAAATAATATAACAATAAGATGTACTATCTCATTTGCAACAGTGGCAAATAGATTTAATAATATCCAGTATTAAAAAAAATTTTTAAACTTGGGGCACCTGGTGACTCAGTTGGTAGAGCATGTTACTCTTGATCTTGGGGTCATGGGTTCGAGCTCCACACTGGGTGTAGAGCTTACTTAAAAAAAGAAAAAGAGGGGCGCCTGGGTGGCGCAGTCGGTTAAGCGTCCAACTTCAGCCAGGTCACGATCTCGCGGTCTGGGAGTTCGAGCCCCGCGTCAGGCTCTGGGCTGATGGCTCAGAGCCTGGAGCCTGTTTCCGATTCTGTGTCTCCCTCTCTCTGCCCCTCCCCCGTTCATGCTCTGTCTCTCTCTGTCCCAAAAATAAATAAACGTTGAAAAAAAAATTTTTTTTTAAAAAAAAGAAAAAGAAAAGAAAAAATATCTAGTACTGTGAAAGTCCATTCATAGACATCTAAGAAGCTTTAAGAAATTATGTTTTATTCATTGATAGGAATATGTACAGCCATTCAAAGTTATTTAGGAGAAAATATAAGGGCATTGAAAACAAACCTTATATTGCTAAAGAAAAAATATGTTCCAAAATACAATAATCCCATCTTGTAAACAAAATAAAACAAAACAAAAAGTATGAATATATGAATCTCAAAACTGGAAGGATATATGTATGTCATCCTTTTCAATATGGAAATTAAATTTCTGGGACTCTAATGAATGATAAAAACTACAATTTTATCAAGTTAGTGGAACATAAAGGCATTGCCGGGAAAAAATAAAAAGCATTATGTTTAAAGCCTAAAAGGAATGTACTACAAAATGGAAGAGATCTATAGCATTAAATATCTGCTTTGCTAATTGTACTACTGATCGGCCGTCTTCAATCTTCTGGTGAAAATATTATTTTTAGCACCCTTTATTGGCTGAAGGCAATGGGTTCCACTAATTGTATGTCACATACATGCCACTCTGGTGTGAATATTTTTAGCCTCGGTTAGCATTTTGCCGCGACCCTGTGTTTCCTTTTGTTTAGTTTCAACAGGTATCAGCAATTTAAATACCCTCTGATCTTTGTACAAAATCACATTTCTTTCATGTATCTTTAACTGTCTTTGTATCAAAGGGGTGGAGTCTAAAAGAGATGTCTGAACTGAATTCTGTAGATGTAAATATGTTGTCGATTTTAAATTTTGGCAGAATAGTATGAAAGAGTGTCATCTCCAAACTTCAGACGGCAAAGGATTATGACATCTCAAAATTTAAATTATGATTATCTGGGCAGAATTATAAGTGATTTTTCCCTACTGCTTTTATGTAATTTCCAAATTTCTACAATAACATATCATACTCAGAAAAAAATAATAAATGCAGTATGAGAGCACATATATAGACTTGTGGTTTTGGGGGGGGGTGGTCTCTAGATCTAGAAATCATATCGAAGGATGCTCTAGTTAGTTGGCAGTAATTGGGTATGTTTTTTTTCCCGCACGAACCGGAAGACACAGCATCTTCTAATGTGATTTGAGGGCATTAGGAAGAGATAAATTTGGGTCTTCTAGCCCTGAAAATATCATCTTTGTCCGGTCTCAAGAATAAAAGTGTAATGTAATAATTTGAGAAGTCAATAGCAGTAGTCCACATAGGTATGCCCAATTTTACGGTGCGCATAAAGCTTAGAAAAATTATTTAATCTGATGTTGGCACAAATGAAGTTTGATGTAGGAGTATGCCAATTCCCATTGAGATTGCCATTTTAAGAAATAGAAATAAAAGCCCAAGAAAGGAAAAAGAAAAAAAAAAAGGAAAAGGAAAAAGAAAGCATGCATCCCTTCCTTCGAAGAAAAATTGGATTTGCAGCATTTTGCAGTTTTGAATTTCACATGAAGATGACCTCGAAAACAGTGACCATTAAAACAGTTGTTAGAAAAGTGTATTATTGGGGCGCCTGGGTGGCGCAGTCGGTTAAGCGTCCGACTTCAGCCAGGTCACGATCTCGCGGTCCGTGAGTTCGAGCCCCACGTCGGGCTCTGGGGCTGATGGCTCGGAGCCTGGAGCCTGTTTCCGATTCTGTGTCTCCCTCTCTCTCTCTGCCCCTCCCCCGTTCATGCTCTGTCTCTCTCTGTCCCAAAAATAAATAAACGTTGAAAAAAAAAAAAAAATTAAAAAAAAAAAAAAAAAAAAAGAAAAGTGTATTATTTACACGGCAGGCACTTTTCAAATAGAGGTTACGGGAATCGTACAGGAGGACATAATCTTACCAGGCCGGGTAACCTACTTTAAAAGGTGGAGGCAGAATAGCAAAAGAAAAAAAGAAAAAAAAAAAAAAAAAAAAAGTCCTGACATCACACTTGTCAAGAAACAGAAGTTTTATTACCAAGGAATTTCACTTTTGCTGCTTATTCTTAACACCAGCCCAGGTACTGAGAGGATTTGTTGATCTAATATAGATAGTGATGTCTTGGGTTTGTTCAGATTTATATGGGCAGCATCTGGGGATCAGGAATTACATTTAAAATGTAATAAAATGTTCCTGTGCACTTTAACTCACAAATACTATACTTAAAAAAGTAAACATCAAATAATCTCGGGTATCTTTCAAGAAAATGTTGACATAGCTCAAGGAGCTCACACAGATATCTTTGAATCATTTCTAAGTAAACTTAATAAACTCATTTTCGTATTCTATTGCAGTACAATAAACTATCACACCTGGGAGAAGAAGAAATACCCAAGCATATGCTCTCATTTGCTCCAAAATGGGTGTTTTCTAGTTTTAAAAAGAAGATTATTTTTTTTTCCCAAACACTATCACAAAGGTCCTTTGAAACTAAAAGTAAGTATATATAAAGGACAATCTATTACCAAGAGACCATAATAACACATATCAGTAATCACAAAAAAAAAGAAAACTGTCACATTATCATATTGTTCTCCTGAAGAGTCACTATTACACTGTGACTCCCGAACAAGGACACTTTCAATTTACATTTTTAAAAAACCTTTGGATTGAAATCTTCCTTCCAAAATTTCCTTTTTTAAATTTCTTTTGTATGTTTTATTTATTTTTGAGAGCAAGAGAGACAGACCACAAGCGGGGGGGGGGGGGGGCAGAAAGAGACGGGGGGAGACATAGAATCCGAAGGAGTTTCCAGGCTCTGAGCTGTCAGCACAGAGCCAGATGTGGGGCTGGAACTCACAGACCTGGAGATCATGACCTGAGCCAAAGTCAGATGAGACGCTTAATGGGCTGAGCCACCCAGGCACCCCAGAAATTTCTTTAAAAACAAAATAAGGAATCCACTTAAGTGGGGTTAAAAAATAACTAAAGAAGAAAAACCCCTCCATTTTTAAAATTCATGTTTGACTTCTTTCATATCTGAGAGAGTGTTAGCAAGAACCTACTCCCTCCTACCCAAATTTCTACCCATTCATACTTTTGATGCATTTGGATTCACAGCCAGACCAGTGCGTACCCTATGTAGGAATGTAGTGACATGCGTTGGGAAGAAGGCTGTTGCTTTGCAAGTTCACGAAGTTGAAAATAGTTTTCTAATAGATTCATTAAATGCCAATAACTTTGGGGCACCTGGGTGGCTCAGTCGGTTAAGCATCCAATTCTTGGTATTGGCTCAGGTCATGTTCTCATAGTTTGTGAGAGCGAGCCCCGCATCAGGCTCTGCACTGACAGCACGGAGCCTGCTTGGGATTCTCTCTTTCCCTCTCTGTCTTTCACTCTCTCTCTCTCTCTCAATCTCTCAATAAATAAATAAACTTCAACAAATATAAATAACTTTAATGAACTATATTTTGAAAGATGGTATTTAGGGCCAAGGTTTTAATCAATGGAACCACATAGCGTAGTGAATAAGCTGAAAGAAAGAAAGAAAGAAAGAAAGAAGAAAAACTGCCTTCGTAATATTTTGAAGATTTTACTTCAAATATTCTTTTTCACTTTAAATTACATTAATGGAAGATTGTTCACTCCCAACAAACTGTGGCACAAGAAGTTACTTTCTAACACCAAACTATAGACCACATCGTCACATCCTAGCTAATTCCATTGACTGAAATTGAAACCAGCCGAGATACAAAGATTATATATTCTTATTATATTAAATATTTATATAATATATATTTATAAGATTACTGATTTATTCAGACTGTCTTAGGGTCTTCGATGCAAAAATAATAATAATAATAATAATAATAATAATAATGAGTATGCCAAAGTTTATACGTCCCCAGCTTTATATTCTTCTAGTGAGAAGAAAATAATCACAGGTTGTTTTGTGTCAAGTTTTTATTTTTAATAAGTAATTGTTTAAATCCTTATTTATTTTTGAGGGGGGGGGGGAGGGGCAGAGAAAGAGGGAGACACAGAATCTGAAACAGGCTCCAGGCTCTGAGCTGTCAGCACAGAGCCTGATGCGGGGCTCGAACTCATGGACTGCAAGATCATGACCTGAGCCGGAGTTGGATGTTCAACCGACTGAGCCACCCAGGTGCCTCTTTAGTAATGTAATTTTATTAATTTATTTTTTAATATGAAATTTATTGTCAAATTGGTTTCCATACAACACCCAGTGCTCATCCCAACAGGTCTCCTCCTCAATGCCCATCCCCACCCTCTCCGGCCTCCCACCCCTCATCAACCCTTGGTTTGAAAGTCAGTATCTGTTCTTCTTGAAAAGACATTGAATGGTGTGAACTTCTGTGTATAAGTGTTTGTAGATGTGTGAGAGAGAGGGAGGGAACGAACGCAAGCACAAGATGGAGGGAGAGAAAGACAGAGGGAATTTTCTCAGATTCGCTTTAATACAGAAGCCTGTTTTCTGAAGCATTCCACAAAATTGTTTTTGATTTTTGCCACCCAGGATTGGGAAGCCATGAACATGGCATATGGCTGAACTTTGCACAGCCTGGAACACAAAAACACTAATGTAGCATAGTTTTCAAGAAGGTCCAATCACCTCTGGGCTGAGTCCTGTCTTCCAATATCTTGAACCAAACATGGAGAGTTTGGCAGCTACCCTATTATTCTTCAGAACTGAACAAAATGAAACGGCTGGTATCTCTTAATAGAAGCGACAGGTCTCCATCTGTCACAAGTACTCGGATGATGCTGAAGAACCACTCTTATTTCGGAGCCCCTTATAAAAACATAAAAGGACATAAATAAATTCAAGATGGGTAAATATTGATTTGGAAAATACGTCTTCCAAAAGCTCATTAGGCAAGTTGACACTCTGAAGCGGAAGGAAACAACAATGCCAATGTCACCTTGTATAGGTCATCAATTTCTGCGAGGCGGAAAGGAGTTTAATGCCTTTTGTTTATTTGTCAAATTTTTATTGAGATCCTACTATGGGCCAGGCACAGTGCCGGGCTCTTTTCAATACCTCTGACAAGAGAAATTTGAAGAATGAACTTGAAATGTACATCTACTTAGATAACAACGAAAAGCAGATCTATGACACTTATCCAGCGGGTATGACAATACATGATCAGCCAAAAGTGAATTCAAAAGTGAATTCAAAAGTGAATTCTTTGCATCACTGATTTATTCAAAGAATTTTGGAGATTTTCATGTACCTTGAAATCATTCTACCTTCCTAAGGTGAAGCAAACTTACAACCTTCACCTCCCTTTGCTTCTCTTACTCATGTTGTGGTCATGATTTTTGGTGGTTGTTGCCATCCGCATGGACAAAATGTTAAAAAAATATCAGTTGGCTGATCATGTCTAAATCAGGCCAACATTTCAACTTGTTGTTGGTAACACCAGCAGTTCACCCAATGATTTTAACTTTCAGCTGAAGTAAGATTTGTTTTGTTTGTGTAACTTTTTTTAATGTGCTCACCAATTTTTGTCCATGAAAAATCAGAGGAAACAATATGATTATATTTGAGGTCAGTATTGTTATATTCTGGGTGCATTGTTTATGAACATGTTTTACACGGAGATACATGGCATTTTAAGTTTATTTAGTTATTTTGAAAAAGAGAGAGAGAGAGAGAGAGTGTGTGTGTGTGTGTGTGTGTGTGTGTGTGTGTGCATGAGCAGGGGAGGGACAAAGAGAGAGGGAGAGAGAGAGAATCCCAAGCAGGCTCCACACTGTCAGCATGGAGCCTAACTCTGGGCTGGATCTCACAACCATGAGATCATGACCTGAGCCAAAGAGATAGATAACATTTTCTATTGTTAAATACATTTCTGTCACCCAACTAATTTGAAAAATTACTGTTTTATAGATAGGGTTTTTTTTTTTAAAGAAATATGCTTTCAGAAATGTTTGGTAGCTTCCTCTCATCAGAACATAACATTTTCTTATACTATGAGTCCTAAATCACAAGACTTCCACAGTCTGGGTAACTTTTCTTTTCACACCAGGGGCCAAATTGAGACTCTGCAATTATGTAGAACCCTATGCAACTTCCAACTTTGTATCATATTGGATATGTGATGGTAAATGCATATCTTAACCTTCTGAGCCTCAGCTTCCTCCTAAGACAGAAATGCCTGTCTCCTAGAGTCCGGGTGAAAATTACATGAGATAATTTGCATAAAGCACTTAGCAAGCAGCCCATCCCATAAATGTTCAGCACGTGTCGGGTGGGTAGGAAGACAGTAGCACCAACAGAATCAATGAGCTTTAGTTCACACAACTGTGACAGTTCAGTTATCCAATGACTCCGGGGCCAAAGTGATACCATTTTCTAATCACCTGAGCGTTTCCATCTACACATGGCAAAATCCACTGCTGTTGGTCACTACTCGGTTCTTCTCCAATGCCAGCACAGAGGGGAATTGTACTGTCCAATCCCTGGAGGTTAGGTTAGGCCATGTGATTACCCTTGGCCAATGAAATAAAAGTGAAAGCAACACGAGCCGTTTAGGAGCCGGGACGCGTTCTGACTCTTGACCATGCACCTTTCGTTTCCTGCCTCAGTGCTTGTGAAGCGAGGGATGATATTCAGGGGCCATAGACGGCGCAGCCTGGATTGCGGGGCCAGCCCCACGTGGAGGAAAACTGCCTGGGGATTTGCCTAGACTCCTCACTCAACTTTTGTTATGAATGAACTTTTGTTGGACTCACCGATATCCTGAGATTGTGTGTTACTGGAGCACAAAGTAGCCTGTGATCACGGATAGGTAAACAGACGTAGAGTAAAGCATCTATATAAACACAATTGGAAGTTGCCCTTGATTTGTTAGCGTTTGTAGTGATGTTTACATTAAAAAACACAAACGTGTTCCCTTCCTCTTCTCCCTTCTTGTCCTTCTACTCTGATGGGAAGCCCCTTGACTTCCTTCCATGGGACAAATTCTAAAAACAAGCATGTCAGTAGCCAGGAGGAATTTAGGGAGCTGAATGGCTGTGTAGATTCATTATCAGGTCAATTTTAGAGTTGATGTGTGTTGGAGCTTTGGCCTCAATAGACTTATTAGTATGGCAAAGGTTAGCAGTAGATATATTTTAAACTTAGAAAAATTAGAAGTGAAGGAAGTGGTAAGAAGAGACACATAGTTGTACACCTGAAACTAAGGTAACAGTGTGTGTCAACTATACTGAGAGAGACAGAAAGGCTTAATATTGAGGTGTCTTTTTAATAGGTGTTGTATTTTCTTCTTAGCTTTGACCAAAAATGTGATGCATTTATCAAATCCTTGGGACTCCTGGACAGAGCACTGAAGCCCAGTAACTTGACGTGATTATTACATAAGGTATCCAGGGACCTGAAACAAAACCCAAAGCCCATGTTCTTGCCATTACACATCCACATCTTTACCTTAAAAAAAAAAGTCCATTCATGTTCTGGCAACCAGTAAGATTCCCTCCTTTTTATGGCTGAATAATATTCCACTGCATATGTATACACCACACTTCCTTTATCCATTCATTCACTGATGTGACAAGATGGATGGACTTTGAGGGCATTGTGCTAAGTGAAATAAATCAGACAGAGGAAAACAAATACTGTATGATCTCACTTATATGTAGAATAAAAGAACAAGAAGAAGAAGAAGAAGAAGAGGAAGAGGAAGAGGAAGAAGAAGAAGAAGAAGAAGAAAGAAGAAGAAGAAGAAAAGGAAGAAGAAGAAAAAGAAGGAGAAAAGGAAGAAGAAGAGGAAGAAGAAGAAGAAGAAGAAGAAAAGGAAGAAGAAGAAGGAGGAGAAGAAGAAGAAGAATCTCAGAAAAAAAGAGATCAGACTTGTGGTTACCAGACTCATAGCACTGGTGAAGAAGGAATTGGAAGAAGGTCAAAGGGTACAAACTTCCCATTAGAATATAGATATGTACTAGGGGTGTAAGGTCCAACATGATGACTGCAGGTACTTCATAATACACAGGGAAGTTGTTCAGAGAGTAAATCCTATTAGTCTTATCCCAAGGAAAATTTTTTGTTGTTCTTTCTCTTATTTTTACCACATGTATATGAGACGTTGGATCTTAGCTGAACCTAGTGTGGCAATGATTTCACAATATATGTAAATCAAACCAGCATGCTGTGTGACAGTGCTCTGGTCAATTATTTCTCAGCAAAACCAGGGGTGGGGGAGGGAGAAAAAGACGTATCATACAACAAAAACGTTCTCTCTCCTACAAAGAACTGGGGCGTTATACCGCATGGCTTCTACCTTCCAAAGAGGTGATCATTGGTCTCATTTCCTCTCCTCATATTTAGCCTCTTTCTACAGCATTTCTCAGCTTGGATCCCTAGTTCCTCCTTGTAGGACCCTTGGAACAGGTATCTCTTTAAACATTTTAGCTTTGTGGCTTAGAATGGCCATTTCTTGCCAGGCTTTTAGATTTTAGAGCTCTGTATACTTGCCCACAGATCTCTTAACTGTAGACTTTCAAACATTGCATATTTCTTCACTTGGGATTTCCTTGGATTACCCCGTGCTGGGTATCAGATGAATTATCACATATTTAACACCACCTTATTCTCTCCAGCTGACAGAGAAACTTCCTGATGTGTTCCAGCCTCTTAGTCTGAAAATATAGGAGTAAAACTGAGTGAGAAAGAGGGAACTATTTTGTGGTATATGCTCGAGCTATATAGAGATGGAAAGATGATCTAACTGAAACTAAGTCCTAAGTTTGTAAAATAATATTTTAAAACGTTCCATCTATGTCTATTTCTGCTAATACAAATTGGGATCAACATTTGTCAACAATTTAACCACATTAACAGAATTGGTTAAAGATTTGAAATGGAAATGCCTTTTTAAAAATAATATAAATGTGATGCCATATGGAGTGCTAACAAAATAAAACTTGAAGCAAGCACTAATTTCAAGAAAATAAATGAAAAAATACAAATGAATGACAGAAAACAAACCTATTACAGAAATTACCTTGGAAAGAATATAATTATTCCAAGGCAATTAAAAAATGCATTGTTGCCCCAGCAATTTGATATGCACACCCATGGAGATAGCCTCAGACACAGTCCCGCCTCCTTGTAGAACCTCTCCAAATTAAAGCAATCCTGCGTGTCCTCAGAAATTAATGACTTGAAGGTTATCTTTATAGTTACTATATAGGAAGCTTCCTAATTTCTAGCATATCTCCCCCAATAGTGTTTTAGCAGATACTGTGGGCTGACCAAACCCGGATTCCAAACCCGCTTCTCCCTGGTCACTTTCAGTTTCAGAGGGCCACAATACACAGTGCTGGCCAATGAAATGCAGCTGAAGTCCTCTCTATGCCCAGAAAACCATTCCTCTATGCATTTAGGGACCCTCGCCCCCCCCCCCCCCCACTCCTTACTCTTCCTCCTTCCCTTTGTAATCCAGACAGGAGGGTTGTGGTTCCGGCAACCATCCACCACAGATCGGAGGAATAGCAATGGCCTCAGCATTGGAATCATTGAGAGGCTGAGCCTTTTGTATTGCTCAAGAAAACATTCCGTAATGTGTGAGCCATTGCAGACGTATTTTCTGTCACTACAGTCAAGATCTTTCCTATTTGCTTCAAGTGTCTTAACGCGAGTTTACTCGCTCTGACAACATTTTTGCTGAACGCCCAAACAATCTACCATTTTGTCCAATAACTTATTGATAGGTACTTGATTTGGTAGATTGCCTGACTTGTGTGAAAACTTGGCTGATTCTGAGGTATCTGTCATTTCAACAATCCCTATATCTGATCACGCTACTGTAATTATTGCGGAGTATAAATTTCCCCCAATTCCCATGTCAAAGTCTGCTATGTTGACTAGAAAATGTCACTTGCCAACATGCAATCCAATTAACAAGCTACCTGATGATAGTATCAGATAAGTTCAGACTTGCAAAGACTGTGTTCCCTAACTTTAAGATCCTTGAGAATAAGGCTCCAAATCACACACACATACACACGCACGCACACACACACACGCACACACACACACACACACACACACACACACAAATACTTTCCTGGAATATGATGGAAAGGAAGGAAAATTTAAAACCTTACTCATGGAGTTTCGTTTTGGACTTCCCCATTATTGTTTATTAGATGTATGGAAAATAACTTTCGCCAAATTCGAGACTTCAGGCATTTTTCAAAAATCTTCCACAGGACAGTTATTTTGTTGATGGAAATGGTGGCCTGGTATTATCAATTCAGATCATGCCATAAAAACGGAAAGATGGATATCAGGGGCACCTGGTTGGCTCAGTTGGTTAAGCGTCCGGCTCTTGGTTTCAGCTCAGGTCAAGATCTCACAGTTCTTGAGTTCAGGCCCCCCCTCAGACTCTGTGCCGACAGTGTGGAGCCTGCTTGACATTCTCTCTCTCTCCCTCTCCTTCTCTTCCCCACTCATGCTCACTCTTTCTCTCTCTGTCTCTCAAATAAATAAATGAACTTTAAAAAAATTGTAAAAAAAAAAAAAAGGATATCAAAAGTTGAGGTGAAAAACTATCCTACAAGATCCAAGATGGGAGACAAGACACTAAACACGAAAGTTTCAAGCAGAATTTTGAGCTATGAAGCAAATATTAAATGAAATTAAACTCAGGTGATTAATATTAACCGGGTAAGACTATGTTGGTATATATGTATGTATGATATATGATGTGTACATAATTTATATGCATGTATATGTATTTATGTATATATATAAAGAATATGTATGTATACATATATATGTGTGTGAAAAACTGTAACAAAATTCCATTTTAGGCACAAAATTCTATAGAAATTCATCGAACATGATTTACGATGGATTTATCCCATTCCATTTTTTTTTGTCTTGTGAGCCAACACAAGGCCAGCACATAATTTCCTTCATTGGCCGCACTTGTGTAAGACATCAACTAATGGGAAACATGGTCTCTACCAACAGAAAAATTACAGTATCCTAACATTCCCATAGAATGGGATTCTATTCCTCTTGGGCCATGTGCAGTATTCAATAGAGAACGACTTGTACATATCTAGAGGTGCCTTGGAACAGAACGTATCTGTATTCTGTGTTTCTTTATTATATATTACAATGAAAACTCCAGTCCTACTCTTTGGTCATTAGTTTGGCACCTGTAGAATTAGGGTGTTAGATTAGAAGAGGCATAACGGCGCTTCCAGACCTGAAATTCTGAGCCCTTATTTTTCTTTATCTATTTTTTAATTTGTCCCTTGATATTTTATTGTCATTCCAATTGGAGGGATAGGGCAAGGTTCCAGAGTACAAATTAGATCATTACAAGCATGTATAGCAAAAGGAGATGATGTCTATAGGATTTAGTAAATGCATGAAAATAGTACAGAGCTGTATGCACTTGAAGTATGCAAAAAGTATGCACTTTTTGTTTGTTGGTTTTTTGTTTGTTTGTTTTTACTATTCTTCAGTGTTATTACATGGTTAGGTGTCCTTGGCTTCCCTTTCTTATTCTCCAGATAGTTCTTCTAAAATTATGTTTTAGTTATTGCACACACAGCACTACTAAAGTCAGGAAAATTAAAAAAATTTTTTAAATGCAGAAAGTTATGCTACCCTAAGAAAAAAAAAAGCTTTCCCTGAGTGTTCTCTTTCTGTGCCTGCCCATTTATATGCAAGCATGCATTTGCTATTGTAATCATTTTATAGATACCATTTTTGTTTTCTTCATTTTTTATTTAACTTCCATAATAGCCATTTTCTCGTATTGTTATGCATTTTCTCATTTCTCTTTAGGGCAAGTTCCACTACTTGGAACTACTTTCTGGATCTGTAAATATCCTTATATGGTAGCAGTCACAGTTTCTCATTTTTTCTCCCATGGCCTTACCATTATGTTCTGTATATTGCCTTATCTAAATAGAGGTAGTTATTCCAATAATAGATCAATCAATAGCTATTTTAGGCCTATTCTAATTTTGCTAGCGCTGTACCTAATTTGCAGATACACATTTTAAGAGAGACAGGAAAAACTTAAGTACGTGCAGATGGAACCAATAAAAATGATTAAAGTATGGGAAAATGGGACCTCTAAGGAAAGATAAAAGGAGATGAGATTATATGTTCTTCAGAAAGGAAACCCAAAAACTGGGAGTTTTATAATGTTCTTAAAGAACGGGCAGAATTATCAAAGAATGAGTGTTTCTACTCATTTCTTCTATTTTGTAATAGACCACGGACAAGTGGGCTTAAACCGTAATTAGAGTAGGCAGGAAGATTTCATGATGGCATAGCTCTGGAATAGAGCCACCAGAAAAATCCAAGAAAGAAACATGTTAAAGCTTTGAAAGACTCAGGTGTTTCCCACTTTACTAAGGAGGGACGCGTCTTGCCATATGTTGCTTGTGAATAGTTCTGTTCTACCTTTCTTCAGGACACTGTTTGTTTTCCAGAGTGCCTCATGTCCATTCTCAGTAATTGTAGCCTCTGATGAATGCATTAATGTTGACCCCTGATGCTGTTCTGGCATATTCAAGCCAGTGCTCCGAAACAGATCTGGTCTTTGATCCCTCTTCCATTTCCCTTGGATGGCTGGATACCCTTGAATGGCAAGATCCCAAGAAGAAAGAATTCTACCCAATCTTATTCTACTCCATACCTCCGTCTCTCTTCAGCTTTATCCAGGACATGCAGTCAGCTGTTTAAATGTAGGTTTCACTAATAAATTTTTTTTGGACCTTTTATGATAGAAAGAAATAGGTCAATTAGGTGATTTACCCTCATGGTATAATTCTTTTCAATGGATTTTTATGAAAATTATTCTCATAGACTCGTTGCTTGTTTGCCATAGTTTAAGTCCACACCTAAGGTCCCCGATGTCATCCACGGCTCCCTCGCCACAGGGGAAACAAGCTTTTTGATAGAGACCTATGATTTCTTCTCATTAGTGGGGCAGAGGTTGTTCTATTGATGCGCTACAGTTCTCCAAATTCTCAAAAGCAATAAGAATGCCACCATTTTGGAGAGGTTCCATGTTATAAACTGTTTACCTTGAAGACTCTAGAGTCAGACTCCCTGTGCTCACATCCTGGTTGGAACACTGCCTGGGCTTGCTGGCCTTGAGAAAGTTCTTGGCGTGGCTTGGTTTCTTTAACTGCCCAATTGAATTCATAGTAAGAACTCATTTCATATCACCATGGTCTTAGGATGGTAAGCCACCGTCCCAAGTTCCCATAAGCTCTCTCAGCAATGTTCTCTGTTCTTACCACTTGTACCCCACAAGAAGACTTTCTTTACAGAGTCCGTTACAAAAAAAAAAAAAAAAACAACAAGCAAAAACCATATTCGTGAGTATAGCAGACTATAGAGATTTAGGGTCAGGATATCTATCACGTGGTGAACAGTTTTTCAAGTTTATCTTATTTATTCTGTCTTCTCCCTTCTCCCCCGGGGGTGCTATGAACCACGCCATCTGCCCCTGACCTCAAGAAGTTCAAATTCTTCTCTGATGGGATGCAAACCTCTTTCATCAAATATTTAGCCAGATACCATCCTTCCTACACTTCTCCCCCTTAGAGAAGTTCAATGCCAGATGTTAAAATAATAATGCTGTCCCTACCTCGTGACTCTAAGTTTCAGTCCTGGCTCAGCCACTCTGTGGCTTTGTGGCTTTGCTCACGTCATCTCTCCTCTGTAGACACTCGTCTCTTGGCTGGAAAGGCTAACGCTGTAATGCACGAAGTTTTAAGTAGGGTGAATGCACGTAAAGTTCCCGGCAAAAAAAATGTATATATATCTGGCAATGGAACATCCGCAATAAAGTTTTAGCCATCTTATTCCTCAATTCACTGAGTAAATATAACAACAAATTAAATGAAGATTCTAAAAGAATTTGATCAGCTGCAAAACCCTGATTGTTACTGATGTTATGTTAACCATTATTGGAATGGACCCTCTTTCCTGCTTTTATCTCTGGGCTTCTGCACACCTAATGCAAGGATTGTCATAAACTTTGCGTCAGTTTTCATGCTCCAAAGGGATTTGCCAAAAAGAGTTTGGGACGCTTCTGTTTTGCAGATTTTGCAGAGTCCCCGGGTAGCTTTTGGAGAAGGGGCTTTGACATCTCTGAGCTCCCGCACAGAGGTAATCAAGCTCCGGATAAAGGATCAGTTAGGAAATTCAAACAAGACTGGAACCACCTCACAAAACAAAGTGCAAATCACGCCTTCTTCTTTTCTTTATCAGTTAATTAATAACTCAGTAACTGGGTGACTAACCTAACTTGGACTTCTACAAGTACTGGATTTCTGTCCCTGAATTGGTATCTTTACGAGCTTTGAGATGATTGCAGATTATCAAGGTGATTTAAATAGGAAACAGGGACCACCAGCGAAGGGGGTTTGCTATGCCATGCTACCTTCCAATATTAAAGATTAAATAGTTAAGAGAGACGTATGTCCACAAGACTTAGAAATGGGTTTTAATGGCGTTAGGCTAAGCCTACAAGACATGTTGCTAACTTCTTTAAGACAAGCGAGAGGAAGAGAAAGTTTGCTGGACATACATTCCTTTTCAAATAGGCTTGGTTTGGCTGTGATTGAGAAAAGAAAAAAAAAGTGTCTTAGCAAGTGAAAAATAAAACATGGGAACTGTATTTTGAAAGAAAATGCCCTCTTTAGGGGAGCCTGGGTGGTTCAGTCGGTTGAGCATCTGACTTCGGCTCAGGTCATGATCTCACAGCAACTGAGTTCAAGCCCCGCATCGGGCTCTGTGCTGACAGCTCAGAGCCTGGAGCCTGCTTCGGATTCTGTGTCTCCCTCTGTCTGCCCCTCCCCTGCCCATTCTCTCTCTCTGTCTCTCTCTCCCCCCCCCCCCCGCCCCCGCCTCTCTCTCAAAAACAAATAAACAACAACAACAAAAATTAAAAAAAATAAATAAAATCTCCTCTTTAAAGGTTTGTCTGTAGGGTCAGGTTAAAATGAACATTTAGTAAGAGCTTATTGGGTGCTAAAAGGTTTTGTTAATGCTTTCTGGTAAGAAAGAAACCTGTGAAATATACATGGTTATTTCCAGGTTATAGATGATCAACTGAATCGACAATAAACCCCCTTTCTATGATGGGTGGTCTCGTACACTATTTAGCCAATTTCACATCTTCAAGCTTAGCTCATGGGGCTCCAGTCACAACTGTGTTCTTAACTGTGACTAACAATCTCGAGAAACGCATGCGAAAGGAAGGCCAAACAGTATGGGGTGAACCATTCTACTCTATATGATCGAGCTCTCTGTAAATGCAAGATACTCTTCCCAGTTCTTTATATGCATCTCATTAAATTGGCTTGTTTCTTGGACTGTTTATGAAGTGGTCCAAATTATACACTAAGGTACAGTGGTATACTAAACCTTATACCACACATATAAGTGTGTACTATATCTATGCTATAGTATTATACCAAATATATTCTATAGTACTATACTATACATATACTATAAGTGGTATACTATATATCTTATACTATAGGGGATTGTAGGTAGAGTAGGTAATTAGCAACTTTTACTGAATCATGATATATAGTCCTTAAAATTTCCTCTATCTTCTTTATATCCGCCTTAGAAAATATTATTAATATGTATATGAATTTTGATAAATTTAAAAAACTTACATCAGAAGGCAAATGTGTAGGTAATCCTGTTCCCAGTAAACACTATTTTAATTTTCTCGTATACACTTGAACTATATTTTCACACATGTGCGATTTTAATCACAAAACCAGTGCATACCACACCTTCTCTTTTATATGTTGCTATTTTCACTTAATCTGTCAAAAACATTTCTCTCTATCATTAAATGACTTTCTAAGGGGTGACCGTTAATATCAGCAGGTTACTCTCTGCTTTCCCCATAAAAGTTAATATTTGAAGCTTACGTTTTAGAGCCGAACGGCTTTCATTTTTTAACTTATTTCTTGACTATCAATACTTCAAACATTCATCAATGGGACCAACTTTATAACAGGGTTAGTGCCCGCATACACACACTGAATTTGGTGTTACCAGGATTCCCTATATTTAGACACAAGGAATTTTTCCACGTTCTTATGTAATTGCTTTACTCTCTTATAGATCATGATTTTTATATTCCTTTTGATAAAGTCGAGAGAAGCTGTCTTTCAACCCGTTTTGGCCAAGTGTGTTTTTTTAGTTATTGGCTCTTACATTGTTCTAAAGCCATTGGTATGTTAACACAATTGCGATTGTGGTCATCTTTAATTTCTTATAAAATTCCTTTATACTGAAGTTTTAAAATGTCTTAATATTAATTAATAAAAATGAAATGTGTATTCTTTACAAAAATTGCCCTAGTATGTGTTGACAGTCCCTTTTCCTTAAATATTTTAGCATATTTTTACCTTTCATTTTTTAAATTAGAATTTACAGAGAGTGTTTTATAGCAAAACAGTCAGAAGCCATGACGTCTAAAATTTCTCCTTTTTAGAATATTGAGGCATTTTGTCACCAATATAATATATTTTGGCAAATTTTTCAGGGCACTTGAAAAGAACAGGTAGTATCAGGTTTTGGAAAATAACTCTCAATATACATACAAACACTCGGCATTACGTTGTTAAATTAATTGTATTTTTGCTACATGTTTATCACAGATGCTTTTCCTAGATTTTTATACTTTGCCATTTGACTCTGTAGCTTTAGTATTATAATATCACCTGTTTAATTTTATGGTTTGAGTTCACTTTTCCATTCTGCTTGCTTTCTTTTGTGCGTGTTTTATATTGATTTGCATGATATAATTTTGGACTGTCTTTATTTTTTTTTTAAGTTTATTTACTTATAATGAGAGAGAGAGAGAGAGAGAGAGAGTCATGGATGGGAGACAGAGAGACAGAAAAGGAGACAGAATCCAAAGCAGCCTCCACACTGTCAGCGCAGAGCCCAGCGTGGGTCTCAAACTCGCGAAAGGTGAGATCATGACCTGAGTCGAAACCAAGAGTCAGACACGTGACCAACTGAGTCACCCAGGTGCTCCTGGACTGTCTTTACTTTTAGTTCCATTTTTTATTTTAGCAATATGCCTTATAATAGCATAAAATTCAATATTGTTCTTTGACTCAAAATGTAGAGTATTTGTCATTTAATGGGAAAGTTTAAGACAGTCATATTTGCCAAACTCCATGTATTCTTATCAGAATCTATTACGCTTTCTCTTTTTTTTTAAGTTTATTTGTTTATTTTGAGGTGGGAAGGGGAGGGGCAGAGAGACAAGGAGAGCAAGAATCCCAAGCAGGTTCCATGTTGTCAGTGTGGAGCCTGAGGTAGAGCTCAAACTCCCGAACTGTGAAATCATGACCTGAGCTGAAATCTGATGCTCAACTGACTGAGCCACCCAGGCACCCCCTACACTTTCTGATCTTGTTTCTTCTCTCTTTACTTTTTTATGTTCCCACAATTAGTTGTTCAGAGCTGGGTCTTTTTTTTTTTTTTTCGTGGTTGCCATTATGATCATCATTTGAATTTATTTTTCTCTAATTATGCATGTCAAGATTGATGGAGTACGTATTTAGAAATTTAACATGCTTTTACAGCTTTTTTTCCCATCCCATTCCCCAATTATTTGCATAATTTGGAATCTTACTCAAATTATAGTTAATAAATCATTACCTTCACAGGATTTATACTTATGTTTTTATTTTTCCATGCAGGTATTTGTTCAATCCAAACCATTTAATACCTCAAATATCTCAGGGACTCCTGGGTGGCTCAGTCAGTTACACATCTGACTCTTGAATTGGGGTGAGGTCATGATCTCAAGGTTCATGGGATTGAGCCCCGTGTGGGGCTCTGTGCTGACAGCACAGAGACTGCTTGGGATTCTCTCTCTCTCTGTCTCTCTCTCTCTCTCTCTCTCCCTCTCTCTCTCTCTCTCCCTCTGCCTCTCCCCTCCCCTGCTCACACGAGCACATCTCTCTCAAAATAAAAAAAACATGAAAAAGATTTTTTAAAACTATCTCATTGTGGTCAGCTTTGTTTTGATTCACTTATGGGTCAGCTGAGCTACGCCTCCAGTCTCCTCCTTCAGGTCGACTGAATTCATCAGGTCATTACCCTTCCTCTACTTGAATTATCTTTTTATAAATAGAGGATTTTTCTTCAGTTGCTCACTCTTTCTCCACTCTCAGGTGTCTGCCTCACAAATTATACTCACCTGTCTGTGTCCAGAAATCTTGTTTTCTTGTTTTCTCACAGGGCTCGCCTTCCCACAAGAGAGGCGGTGGGATTCAGCCCTTTGACCCTCCGGAGTGCTCCGTCCTGATCCCGTGTGCCCTTCGCCCACACAACTTCTCCAAATGTCCTGTTTATGGAGCTATCAGATCCCTAACTTTGAGTCCTTGCTATCTGCTTCCTTTATAGTGTATTGATCATTTTCACGTAGGGCTGCCGAATAAAATGCAAGACAGTTCATTTGCATTTCAGATAAAGGAGATGGGCACATTTTTAGAATAAAACTTGTCTCAACCTCTTTTTGTTTTTTTTTTCCTTTTTTCCTCTCTCCTTTATTTCTTCCTTACGACTTCATTTAGTGTTTAATATTTAGCTCGTAAGAAATGACAGAAGTCATGTGCTTCACCAGCCTACTTAACTAATGAGTCCATTGCCTCATTCTTAAATAAAGGTCAAACTCCACTTCTTCCGAACTAAGAAAGTACTGTGCAAGGAGCAGGTGCAGAAATCTAGCAACTAGCAAACTAGATTTCTTCCTAATGAGGCCCCGATCGCCCATTGGTCCCAGCGTTCTTTGCTTTCATTCCAGCAAGCTCTGAGAACATAAGTTTACAAAGTTCTGACATCATCAAAGGAAACATACCACAATCCAAAGTTGAAACTGTGAGCTACGTCAAACGAAGAGAACACACACTACTCCACAGAATTTGCTGCGATTTTCCCCCAATTTTTCAATCTCCTGTGGAGCACATAATCGGGCATTAATTTTGCCAGACCAGGGGGTATAAAGTGGCATCACTTTGTTTAAAACCATTAAGGAGATTGAACATCTTTTCAAGTATTTATTGGACAACTTGTAATTTTCTTTGTACATTTTTTGGAAGTTTGTTTTTCTTTTCTTCTTCTTTTTTAATAGGAGTTCTTTATATACTCTAAAAACTAATCCCTGTACAATATGTATGAACAAATACAGTTTCTCGGTCAAGTCTTTGTCTTTAACGTAGTTTATTCTATCTTTGTTTACCAACACTGTTTAAGTGGAATTTAGACTAACGTTGATTTTAGAACTTGAAACTGCAATGGATTTATCTACTTTAATCTTCTCACTTTAAGGAAGAAAAAACTGAAGGTGATAAAAACATGTATCTAAGATTATCTGATTAGTGGTACAAAGAAAATCAGAAATTGGTTCTCTTGATTTCTGGGCTAACGATGTGGAATTATACCAGCATATTCTCCATTGGGCTCTGGTTAAAGTTTTATTCTTAGAGGGTGGGAGAGGGAAAAAAAAAATAAGATAAACCCACATACATTCACACCCACCATTCATTGTGTCTTGAATCATTCATGTACTGATTTTTTTTTTTTTCAACAAAGGTTACACTTGGGTGTAAAGGACCTTTTCAGAGTTCTCCTTTTCCTGTCTTTCCTTTCTACTAGGCTTCATTTGATAGCCACGAACTGTGGATAAAGAATAAATATGGCTTTTCTGTACTCTAGGACTATCCTCTGCCTTATTTATGTTCGACCTGGTACAACACTGCTGACCTTGGAAAGTTTAATTGAGGCCGGAATTATATGGCACAGCTTGAGGCCACCTGAATTTAGAGGGTGTGACATACACAAAGACACACACACACACACACACACACACACACACACACGGTGACAATGTACCTGCCTGAGGAACGGAGTATGTGTGCTTGTGTGTGTTTAGCTCTGTTGAAATGACTGCCACGAAGTGGCCTATTATAGTTTTTACTAAGCTGAATTCATAGGAAATAAAATACACCTGCACTCTTCTATAATTAAAATATAGAATTTATTCATTAAATAAGTGTGGCATTTCTTAAATATGGAAGTTACTCAGGCTTTAAAAAGCAATAATCAGTCGTAACTAAGTCAAAGCATAACTGTTCTGTGACATATTTCTTAAATATGTTAGGGTAGTTCACGTGTTTGATAAATGTTGACCTTTCCACTGTCGTTAAGATAATTTAATAACATAAAAGCAAGCAGAGATTTTGCTAATTGATTTGTTTTAGATAACCATTTAAATTTTTAAAGCTATCTTAAATGGTCATTGACAGAAAAATATGGTCTACTATATTTAAAAAGATTATAACCAAGACTTTAGATATGATTTGTACACGAAACCAAAGACATTCCTCTTGAAGAGGAAAAAAAAGTTCAATTTTTGTTTATTAATTAGCTCAATTTCAAACCAATTGCACTTCTAACTACATATTCCCCGGTTATCATTTTATTCCATGGTAGATTTGGAACTATTTTAGTATGAGTGTCACTGTAAATGGTAAATCTGAAAATTAGACGTGTTTATTGATGGTAGTTTTATCTAATTAAACAAATAATTATATCATTATTTTCAGAGGTATTACTACATATCTTGGGTAATTAACAGCCTGCAAAGCCCAAATATATTTGAGAGACTAATTCCATTTTGAGGAAGTATAAAATCTATTTTTTTTTGTTTTATTCAGCACACTAAAATAAGTCCCAAAAGTTCTTTTTAAGTGACCACGAAATAAGATTAAATGGATCAAGACATGATATTTTCGTGTGTGTGTGTGTGTGTGTGTGTGTATAAAGGCTCTGGAGAACATACCTTTATTTAATTTTTTTTAAGATTTGGTTTTTAAGTAATCTCTATACCCAACGTGGGGCTTGAACTTACTACCCTGAGGTCAAGAGTCGCTTACTCCACTGACTGAGCCAGCCAGGTGCCCTGAGAACATGCCTTTTAATAACTAAAAATCTAAGAAATCTCTCTCTTTTATTTATTTATTTTGGGGGGCACAGGGAGTCTCATAGATGTGAGCAGCGCTCAGAATTTGAGAAACACAAGAGAAGAACTCAAGCTTGCCCACAGGGCATTCTAGATTCACACACATAGAAGCTGGACAGATAATTGCACCCATATGCACCCACGTAAACTCACCCACAAAGGAGGTTTATAGCTATAAGTGAAACTCAACACGTCACCAAGTCACAGCTTATAGCTTCATTAATCAAAACATTAATTAAAATTATTTTAAAATTAATTCTCCAAGGGACACAGGATTTTCTTTAGTTAAAAACGTATCCCTCATAGAATATAAAGTTATAAATATACAAAACATATCAATAATTGTTACGACTCAAAATCAATGGTTGAAAACATGAAGGAAGGAAAGAATAGGGGCTTCTGTCCGTATTCTGCCGTGAGTCCCAGCTTTTATAGATTTTGTTTTGCTAGCGGGCCTAGCCAAATTATATAGCTCTAATAATTGTGTTCTAATTAAAAGATCTGAATGAAAAAATAAAAATAATTAGTATGATTATCAGCATTTACGTAGCCCTATGTGCCAGGTACGAATCTAAACACCTCACACATAGTAACTCATTTAATTGTAGTTCCTCATTAATCAAATATTCTTGCATGGGGAGGAAGGAAATTTATTTGACTACTCAGAGATAAACTTGAAACAGATTTTTCACATAAATAGTGGGAAACATGAAGAACAAGGTGTTCAGCCTTTATCCGACCTCACATTAATTACTTATTCTGGGTCATAGCACAAAAGCCACAAAGATTTATGTGAATTCTGTTTGAAAATGAATGGAAATGTTCTTTTGATACCAAATCTTAAATTATTTTCAGTAAGAGAACTAGATAGTTTTTAAAGAGGCCAAGGGAAAAAAAAAAAGTGTGGCCAGAGTTAGATCTTCTCAGTGTAAGGATTCTCTGAACATGTTAATAATTAATTTGAAGACATTTGATCTTGATCTCCACACAAGCCCGGATTCCTCAATACCTTCTGAATACCAACAACATCTCGGGCCCAGAAAGTCTGTTATTCGGTAATATAAAATAACAGGAGATTCGGAACTCAAACTATTCTTTAAAAAATAGGTGTTGGATTATCATATTGCTAATGTCACAAACTGTCCATACAGTGGATTCCTGATGAATTCTGGTTTTGCTTATTGTCAGTTACACTCATTTATGCTTTGATACCCAGGACTATTAGTAAAATGTGACTGACTTACGGCACGGCATTGACTATGCCTAGGAAGGATGGTTGCCACACTGAACATAGAAATTATTACTGAAAGTTGAGAATATTGGTTTTCCTTCCCACTAAGGTGGCAGGAAGCTTAGCATAAAGAATTATGTTTGGCTTCGTCTGTTCCTTTTCAATCCATTGAGCTACAGAGATCCTCTGCTCTGACATTATCTGTAACTAAATGCTTGGAAACATAAATTCAACCAGATAAAATGAACACATAGGCATATCCCAGAAGAACAAAAGATAGAACCAAATAAAAGGGCTTGAATATCTACTATCCAAATAGGATGATCTTTCCCTTTCACGGACTATCCCAAGACAGATATAAACTGAGCGTGTGGGATGCTAAGGCTGACATATGGGCCGTATTATTCGGGGGGACGTTTTATGACTGAGAGCTATTGCCTTCAGGGGATGAAACAGACACAATGGACCGCTTCACTTGAGACCACAGGCCACACTCAAGTCGCAGCGCCCAGAGGCCTGTCATCCCAGAGAACCTACCAGAGTCCCTTTTTTGTCCAGGTCATCGTTTTCCTTCTCTGAGGTCAAGAGGGCCAAAGGCACTGAGATGATCTAGATGAATCTATGCCAATACACTGATGGTGGGGGATTCACTTTCATCAGACCTATCTGCTTTAGGTCAATGGAAATGCCACCGTGGAACACGAGATAGCGGTAAATATCCGTAACTCGCAGAACTTTGGGCCCTTCAAGAATTATACACACTTCAAATAATAAGATACAGACACTGTGATTTCTCCCTAAAGAGCACCTTGAGCGAAGTTCCCACCACTGTTTTTTTGTTTGGCTGTCTGATTGTTTTGAATCTGTTTCGATTCCTGGCGATTTTTCCCGTGTCCTTTCTGCCGTTCCCACCAGGCTTCCGCGCAGGCTTATGGGGTTACTTCCTTAAGTGTGTAAATAAAGTCTATTCCTTCAAATGACAAACTTTACTGAAAGACTCACAAGGCATCATTTTGAAGCTGTCATATCTTGAACATGACTCCAGCCAAGTTTATTTTTTACAACTGTGAATAGAATCCCAGCATTGATGAAGATTCTATACATTTATGATGAGTAATATAGGAACAAAAGTACTAGGCCTGGAAAGAAATATTTTTAGATTTCTTATTTATTACATTTTTAATAGAAACTCAGGGAAAGCCTTATCTGCTGTCATTTGGTTTAAATTCCACAGTACTTTTTGTATTTGACCAAATTCCCTTATCTCTTATTTCCTTGTATTCTGCTGTGCCAGCCTCCTAGCAGTTGATATACTTATCTGTGGTTTTTATAATAAAGTTTTAGCTTCTACTGAGGGAAAAGAAAAAAAAAAATAGAAAGAAAAGGAAAAGCTGCTCCTTAGATACTAAATATACCAGCTGCCGGCGTCCATTATATGACTTTGAAATGGCTGCCTGTTCTTGGCATATTTGGGAAGCTGGGGGGTGAGTTGCATGCATCCAATTTAGAGGTACACAGGGTGCCTACTGTCACATCCTGTGATTTCTTTATAGCAGGATATGGATATGGCGTACAAGGTATAACAAAGGAAAGAAAACCGTGTGGACACCAACACACGCACGCACGCATGTGTGCACGCGAACGCACGCGTGCACGCGTGCACGCGCGCAAATGCCAAAACAGAACTACAAAGAGGATGGAAGTCCTATATTCCTAAGGGCCCCTCCTTGTTCTTTTATTTCGGTCCAAAGCAAGCCATTCTCGCTGCTTCAAAATTGAAGAAAAAACCTGGATCGTGTTGGGCGGCCCTTCGTCATCTGAAAGTACGAGCTTTGCCTCTTTTGATCCCAAGTCGACAGGGAAGGAAAATCCAAAATCAGGTGACACGAAAATGTCAGCTGGAAACCCGAGCTGTGGAAGGTCAGGATAGAGTGTGGCTCCTGAAAGTTTCACCGTCTTCATGCAGGGAGGTGAGATCCAAACTGATGAACAAATAAATGAAGATGCTATTCGAAGTAGCTGGACAAGGACATTCTTTTTCAGAGGAGAGGCTAGGTTTTATTGTACTAGTTATTGATCTGGTGAGGTCAAGTAGTCGCGAGGCCCCTACTATGTGGCAGAGCCTCCTCGGTGCACTGGCTCCTGCAGAGACCAGTGACATACAATGCTGATCTCTAATGTCGAACCTTGTTATCCCACACTTCGTATCAACTCCCCTGACCTTTGAGCCTCACTTACTTCGTCTGTAGAATGGAGACCCCACTGCCTGTCTTGCTTGAAGGCAGGAAAGACGACTACGTGAGGGTTTGGAGTTCTTGCAAACGAATATAACTTCGCGACTTGAATTATTTTGCTGGCTCTACGGACCCAGATATAGAGATACAGGGACTTAACTTGCGTCTCCATGAAGAAACAGCACCGCTATCCAGGAAGCGAAGGTGGACTTCTCTGACCGCACCGAATTATGAGAATCAAAACATGCTAATTTTAGGTCCCTTCTGAATCATCCTTGGGGTACCCACTTTGCCAGATCGGACGGAAAGGTGCCCTTCCAGGGTGCAGAAAATGCACGCTTTGTTTGCTCTTAGTCGGGACTCGTCCGGTGCCTCCCCAAAGCTGGGATCTTGGAAGCCGACGGGCTGCCACTTTTCCCTGGCAGTAAATCCCCCAGAACTTCTCTGTGAAATGTTCCTAAGGAAGATGGAGAATCTCCCTCGCCTCCCTTGTCTTCGCCAACAGATGTTTTGCCTCTGTGACACAGTACAATAAAGCCAGTGAAATAATGAAGGAGGAATTCACACCGAAGCACCAGCTACTTCTGAAGGGAACAAACTGATTGGATTGTTTCCACGATATTCTGCTGTGACAGAATGTGACAACTCTACCTTTTCATTTCCTATCCAGCCTCCAGGAGACAGAAGATTTAGTATCCTTTCGCACACTTCAAGTCTGAGAAACTTCTCCTTATGGCTTCTTATGAGTCCTGGAGGCTGGCAAAGAAATCAAGTTGCTTTAGATTTGAGGCGAAGCTTCATATTAAGTTGCATCAATTTGCAGTGGGGATGCTGGTGGCACTTTGCAAGTATTGTCGCCACTGACCTGCAGAGGTTGTATATCTCGACCTCTGAGCACGGCTTTCATGTCAGCAAATGAGCTGTTTTCCATCCCTGCTCCACACGTTTTTTTTCTTCTTTTGCTGTTTTTCCGGGTTCCAAGCTGAGACTGTCAACATTGCTGTAACTTGTGATCTTGTACAGCCATCAGTTTAAAACAATTTCCATACGCATTTATTCAGGCTGAGACACAGGCAGGCGGTCCCAAGGTGGCGCATTCTTGCATTACTCTAATCCAGTTACCACAGAGTTAAAATGCTTTCATTACAGCTTCAAACCCCTGGGAGAAAGTGGGTATGACAAGCCGGGCTCCGCTTATTATGTTTTAAACCAAGATTGACTCCAGGAAATAGTAGCAAGACTGAACAAGTACATTTTCACATACTTCCCCCTTCTTCTTTCTTGCCTGGTAGGTGGTTTTCGTTCTTCTTCATCTGAACCCTCTTCAAGGTCCTTCGGCCCACCTTGCGAGCGATCTGCCGAGCTACAAGACAAGCCATGATTACAAATAAATTATTTACGCAAAGCCCTTTGGAAACCTTATGGGTCGCGGGCACGCTTTAACCTGCCCCTTACCACCCCCCGCCCCCGCCGCTCAACTGAGATAACTTTGAAACTGTCTACACCTGTTCACCTTAGCGTTAGTAAATTATTAAAAACTAACTACTTCCTTAATCATTGCAGATGAATACTCTAAATCAAATATTTAAGGTACAATTTGACATAAAGCAACTTATTTATTCAGTTAATATTTATGAAATCGCTACTTAAATACAGGTACTGTGCTAAGCATGGTGTCTCAAAGGAGGAAACGTGGCCTTAATACCAACCTTCCCCGAGCTCACAGATTTAGTGGGGACACTGGACAAATAAGCCCGTAGTTTTAATAATTGAAGCGATGGGTTATATCAGGAGAGGGAAAGAACTGTGGAAGAGAAATCTCCGGGACCCTTGCGGAGAGACTCATCTCCCAGACGAGAGACAAAGAAGGCTGTCGGAGGGAAACGAGGCCTGGGTTCGAGCTAAAGGGATACAGTGTGTCTTAGAGGAAGGACAGAGCAGTTTCATGCGGCTTCGTTAGCCATACTTCAGAGAGAAGATCTCAGAAGGATTTCAAAGAAATCCGAGAAGGAAAGATAGGGAAAGAGCGGCTGTGTTCCAATGCCTCTGCCTGCAATTTCATTTCGACAAGGCTGCTGAGTAGGTCAGTTTCCCGAATATCTGAAACTCACACTATTTACGTGCCCAAACTTTACTTTTGTGACAGCCATAGCGACCTCTATCACGAAGGCACCGCCTCGCCGCTTGCCTCCCCCACCAGAATTACTTCCCAGGAATTTTTCCGGACCCGGTGTCCAGTGAAAGAAATGAGAAGCAAGTATGAAGGTGACTTCCCCTTCGATCTAGTCTGTAAGATCTTTCAAACCCTGGAGCTCATTTTTATATAAGCTTTACGTACTCTTCGCTCAATGTATGTGCTGAATTTACGTTTACGAAATGAGGAAGGCTTGAATGAATGCACAAATGAGTACAGGAAGTTAAAAATAACAATTCAAAAAAAAACTGATCTGGAAAACAACTTCACTCAGAGAAACATGAAGAGAAGATGTATGTTTTGCATTTCTTTGGCATTTGGCTTAATTATTTTATTAATCATTTTAGTAGATGATTCTCAGCTCTCATTTTATTCTTTTTAAAATGCATACTTCCGGGGGCGCCTGGGTGGCGCAGTCGGTTAAGCGTCCGACTTCAGCCAGGTCACGATCTCGCGGTCCGTGAGTTTGAGCCCCGCGTCAGGCTCTGGGCTGATGGCTCGGAGCCTGGAGCCTGTTTCTGATTCTGTGTCTCCCTCTCTCTCTGCCCCTCCCCCGTTCATGCTCTGTCTCTCTCTGTCCCAAAAATAAATAAAAAACGTTGAAAAAAAAAAATTTAAAATGCATACTTCGGAATCTAGGAGATAGCTGCATCTTTGATGAATTTTATGAGAAATTCACAGGAAAGTAACTCTGCCTTGGAATTATTATAATGTAACCCACCGTAAGAATGTAAACCCTTTTTTTTTTTACTTTCTTTTTGAAAATTTTTGCAGCCTGACATTAGTGGAAATTAATGGAACCCTCGAGTTGATTTTCTCCTTATTGTGCAGTTTATATTTGCGATACTAAAACTGCATTCGCCTAACACTTTGTGTGACTATCTCTGAGAAAGCCGTAATTAGAGTCTAAGTCTAGACTAGACTTTAATTCAGCTCAAATCTATAGCTTGGAGGGTTGAATGTAATTGGTGGAGAGTGTGAAATTTCATAAATCTTTGTAAAATGACTGGTGAATTACATGAAACTTTGAGTCACCCAACACCAGCAGATGATAAACCAATCAACCACAGAAAATTGTCCCTGCCATTTTGATTACTTAAAACTGTAATTCACAATCCCAAAATATTCCAAAATTTCTTCTCCATCTATTTTGAAGGATCGGTAGAAAACTATTGGATACGGAGGTGTTTAAGATCTGTGGATCACACAGATGTTTATCGAATGCCTACTACGTGCAAAGCAATAAACCACAGTGATATTAATCTGTGAACGAAACAGATACAGATCCCTGCCCTCAGGGAGCTCACGTTCTACTGGGTGGAAATAGACATCTAACGAATAACTAAAATCTATGCTACGTTGGATGGTGGTGCTATGCAGAAATATCAAGAAGTATATAATCATTTTAAATCTCACAGTCAGAGGAACCTTCACTGAAGAGAGGAGGTTTATTCAAAGAGGGGGAGGAGGTGAGAAAGTAACTGTTCTGGGAAAGGGCATTCCAGTCAGAAGCAATGACAAGTGCAAAGGCCCTGAGGTAGGACCGCATCATGAGTTGGAGAGATGAGAAAGAGATGGCATGGGAGGCAGAGTAAATGTAGGGCAGAATAGTAGGGAATGATGTCAGACAGGTGGGTGTAGACAGGTGTAAATCGTGTAGCCTTTGGGAAGACTTGGTCTTTTTCCGTGAGTGTGATGGGAAGTGGCTGGAATTGGGGGCAGCGAGTGACATGATCTGATTTGCTTTTTCCAAAGAATATTCTGACTGCTCTTTGAGAATTCTCTGTCGGGAGGCAAGAATGGGTGGGGAGGGAGAAGGTAAGAGGCAGCACAGAGAAATCCGTATTGCCACACTCAGGGGAAGGTTGCTGGCGGCTGGTCCCAGGGTGGTGGCAGTCAAAGTGATGAGACGTGGTCAGATTCTAGAAAGATTCTGGAAGTGGGGATGACAGGTTTCGGTGATGGACTAAAATTTGGACATTAACAAAAGGCACAAAGAAAACACTGGGATTTTTATCTCGGCAGCCAGTCAAAAAAACTTCATTCTTCTTGGGAAAAATGAGGCATGAGAGACCAAAGCAAATCACAAAACGAAACTTTTGTCTTTTTTCTTCTTGGGAGAATAAGAAGAGAAAATCGATTTCTTCCTAGCAGTGCGATGAATGGAAATTCTGGATTTCAGAGTCCAGATCTGATTTTGAGTCAGGACGTTCCCACTTACTCCCGGGCTGGTGATTAAGACAGAGTTACTTAACTGTGTTCACTTTCTTGTGTATAAAAAAAAGAAAAAAGTGATGATAATAATAGGACTTCCTTCACAGAGTGTTTGTGAGTACTACTTGAGAAAATCTGTGTAAAGTGACTGTCAGAGCGAGCGACTCACATCATTGCTAAACACGTAGCAGAAAAACAAATTGATTTTTTATGAAAGTAGGGAAAGCTAACCCTTTCAATTGGGACGAAACGTCCCATAAACCACAAAGAAATGGTCTTAATATTAGCATACAGATATGTGTTCAAAAAACGGATTATTTGTAACACGCGTAGCTTAGTGAGACTGCTTGAGCACCTGCCATACAGCGGTGTTAATAGAATAGAAAAATAAATAGCATGGTCCCTCTTTTCGAAAAAGTTACAGATTGGGGGGGGGGGCACCTGGGTGGCTCAGTCGGTTAAGCGTCTGATGCTTGATCTCAGCTCAGGTCTTGATCTCAGGGTCATGAGTTCAGGCCTGCCTTGGGGTCCATGCTGGGTTTGAAGCCTACTTAACAAAATAAAATGAAATAAAATAAAATAAAATAAAATAAAATAAAATAAAATACAGTTTGAGGGAGTAGACAGATAACTGCACAATATAACATAAGAATCAATGAAAATTTAAGGAAAATAGTGATTTTTTTCCCACTGAGAATGGAATTAGTTTAGCTAAAGTTTCTAAGTGGGAATGAAAACTTAATAGTATAGTGATGATGTTTTCTCAACCCAAATCAGTGCCTGTGGTCTGAGGAGCACAGTCACGGGGGAAATAGTGTCAATTACTTGAAATCAGGACTATCCTACCAAGTTCAACACTTACAATAATTTTAATGTGCATTACATCGCAGTGATTACATGAGCCGCTGTGAAAATGTCTGCCTTCTAACATCCGTGCAGCTGAAAACCCCGATGGAGGCAGAGTCGGTTTTCCCTAAAAGAAACCCAGAACCCAGAAATACATTTACCACGCCCTGAATTGGGAGTGCTTATCTGAACTGAAATCAAAACCTTGAAGTTTGTCACTTTGCCATTATTAATGGATGGTTAACACCCTGCTAAGCTGGTCTTCCACTCGGCTGTTTTCGTCAAGTCGGTTGAATAGTTGGTATTCTTCCTGCTCACAAAGTCATTGTTAATGTTCATATTGCAAAATCATCCTGAGTAAACAGTCTGTGTCATCTGTATTGAGGGGAAGTAATGTATGGATTAGTGTATAATAGCATGGGTTAGGGAGAAAAATGAGTCACCAAAGTAGCTGGTTCAAAGGAATAAATAGCTAAATCATTATCCTGATGCCTGACTTAGAAAGCTTTAGCTCTCAAAGGCATAATGTCTAAAAATAAAGACCATTGTGTAAACCCCATTAGGGACTGCGGTTTGATAGTTTATGATGGCAAACTATGGGCTCTGCCCACACTGCCCAAAATGCAAGGTTTAGAAGGGAAAAGATGGAAAGAAAACTAAAATAACATTCAGTCAAGTCTCTTGCTCCCTGAAATGGTGAAAATTAGAAGCCATTGCCACGGAAGAGATATGATAGGTAGGAATAAATTGTTTTGCTTATCAAATGTAGATATATCTGGAAGCATCTTCCTGAAAAGGTTTGTATGCATTTATGGTATCCACTTCATGTTCCCGGTGCAGGAGAGGCAGAGACAAATGAGATACATCTCTCATCAAGGGCATCCCAGTTGGGAGCAGATACAGCAGATAGATTTCATGGATGTATCAATGCTAGTTGGTGAGAAGAGTTACCTGTGGCGTTGTTTTGAGAGGCATCCTGACTCAGGAGGAGAGAGTATTGTGATCTCTTAGCCACTCTGGCAGGGATGCTGTATGGAAGTGAAGACTCAAGTATTGAGTGTTGATGAAAGTGATCCGGAGGGAGGGATAGACATGTAAGCAAAGATGGAAGGAAAGAAGGAAGGAAGGAAGGAAGGAAGGAAGGAAGCCCGGAAGAGTCTAAGTGCCAAGAAAGAGTAACATAGGGAAAGACCTCCTTGACATTGGACTTGACAATGATTTTTTGGATGTGATACCTAAAGCACAAGCCACAAAATCACAACTGGACAAGTTGGACTACGTCAGATTAAAAACCTTCTGCACAACAGAAGACTTAAGTAACATGAAAAGGTAACCTACAGAGTATGGGAGAATACATTTAGGAGCCGCAGATCTGAAAACCCAAAATATATAAGGAATTCATTCAATGCAACAGCAAAACAAACAAACCAAAAACCAAATAATCCAATTACAAAACAGACAAAAGGCCTGAATAGAGATTTTTTTTTTCAAACAAGATATTAAAATGGCCAATAGGTACACGAAAAATTTCTTAAGGTCACTGATCATTAGGGAAATGCAAATCAAAACCACAATGAGATATTACCTCACACCTGTTAGAATGGCCGTCATCAAAAAGACAAGAGATAACAAGTGTTGGTAAGAATTTGGGGGAAAAAAGCATTTGGAGAAAAGGGAAAACTCATACACTATTGGCAGAAATGTAAATTGGTGTGGCTGCTAGGGAAAATTGTATGAAGGTTTCTCAAGAAATTGAAAACAGAACTCTCCCTTGATCCAGCGACCTCATTTGTGGGTCTATATTCAAAGAAAATGAAAGTATTTTCCCAAAGAGATTCTGCAACCCTATGTCCATTGCAGCATTATTTAGAATAGCTAAGACATGGAAACAACCTAAATGTCAACTAATGGGTGAAGGCATTATACTAAATGAAGTAAGTCAGACAGAGAAAGGCAAATCCTGTAGGATCCCACTTACATGCGGAATCTAAAAAACAAAACAAAACAATAATCAAAAAAACAAACAAAAAACCCTCAGACATCAATAATAAAGGATTTTTATTTAAAAAAGAAAAGGAAAGGAAAGGAAAGGAAAGGAAAGGAAAAAGAAAAGAAAGGAGAAAAGAAACATACATCAGATTCCTGATTGCCAGAGGTATGGTGTTGGGGGTGGTGGTGAGGAAATTGGGTGAAGGCAGTCAAACCTCCAGTTACTTAAGAAAACAATCCTGAGGGTCGTAATGGACCCCATGGTGACTAGAGGATAACAATAACTTTTTGTGTGTGTGTTTGGAAGTTGCTAAAAGAGTAGATCTTAAAAATTCCCATCACAAGAAAAACAGTTGTGTAATTATGTGAGGTGCTAGATGAACTCAACTTATTGCCCTACTCATTTTGCAATACATGCATCCAATCATTCCGTTGTATACCTTAAGTTTATACAGTGTTATATGTCAATTATATTTCAATAAAACTGGCGGGGGGGTGGGGGGGAGGAAACAAAGCCAAGAGGGGTGTAAGAAGAACCAGTGAGGAGTAACGTACTAAGAGTCGTTGCAAGAGAGCTCCAGGACAGAGAGAGAGAGAGAGAGAGAGAGAGAGATCACCACTGCCATATACAAACATTTGTCTCTCAAATAAGGACTCTGAAGATCCATGGTTTTAACTGGAGGAAAACAAAACGTGCATCAAGGGGATTTTATCCATCAAATTGTGGTGTCCAATAGGGCAGAGCGTTTTCTGATGAAATTTTTGTAGTTTGGCAAACGCTTTGTTTTGGGTGCACCTAAGAGTTTGTTTAGGCAATAATTTCGGAGAAAGAAAGCAACTGGAAAGGAGAAAGCTAGACTGCTTAATTCTGCCCAAATTTCTGGCTTTCTTTCTTCCTTCCCAATCTGTTTTGCCATCAAGTCTACCTTATTTTGTCAACCGTGCTGGAGACAGATAAGGATAGCAGGTATGCAGCTTAGCAATCATTAAGTCGCAAGTCGTCTTGACATCTGCCAATAGCTAAAACACTTTATTTTGGGTCTGGATTATCTGCTCCTTCACTTTGCTAGCTATTCAGCTTTAGTGACAGAGCCAACGTAGAGCACCATTGCCAAGAAGCAAACTACATTGTAGGCGATGAAAAATTCATGTATAGAAAGCCAAATTACTTCCTAGTCATATTTATTTTTTCTATTCTATTTACGTTTTGTTTTCTGTTTATTTTTAAGTTACTCTTGCAAACAAAGAAAATTACTTTACGGGGCTAAGTCAAAAGTTGAAAACTTTATACTCAAAAAGAGTGGCAATAAATTAAGAGCGGGACTCCACAGGCATTTCAATACTCAGTTGGGTTTGGTGGGCTTTTATTCAGTAAACCTGGGTACCAATAATGTGTTCATGATGAGAGAAATCATTGTAAAATTTGAAAACAAAATTAATTGAAAAATGCGATTTTAGGGGCACGTGGGTGGCTCAGTCACTTGAACTTTGGACTCTTGATTTCAGCTCAGGACATCATCCCAGGGGTGTGGGACTGAGCCCTGTGTAAAGCTTCCCGCTGAGTGCGGAGCCTGCTTAAGATTCTCTCTCTCCCTCTGCCCTCTCCCCTTCTTGCTCTGTTTCTCTCTCTAAAATAAATAAATGAATATGCTATTTTAAAATAATTGCAACTGATAATTGTGTAGTTGTACTATAAAGTTCTATAGATAATATCGACTTATTCTCCAGCTTAATAGAATTTTAAGCTAATAACTAAGTACAGTACAAATTAGGTATTATCTCTAAAAATAAATTCATTTTTCAAAATAGTTTTTTTTTAATTTGTCTTGCTAATGTCACTCAATTTTGGAATTACACTTCCGAAAGAAAGAGTTTTCAAATGTTCTTTTGGGGCAAAATTCAAAATTATAGGTAGCACACACATATTGGAATAGATGTGTTTGAGTTCAGTTGTCTATGAAATTAAATTTAGATTTAGATTTTTAAGGGTGCCTAAGTAGCTCAGTCAGTTAAGCGTCCAACTCTTGGTTTTGATTCAAGTCGTGATCTCATAGTTTTGTTAGTTACAACCCCCACATCAGGCTCTGCACTGGAGGCTGCTAGGGATCTTCAATCTCTGTCTCTCTCTCTCTCTGTCTGCCCCCACCCCACTCACACTGACTCTGTCTCTCTCAAAATAAATGAATAAACTTTTAAAAATTTTTAAAAAATGAGATTTTTAAATGGAGCTAATAGAAAAATAGACAGAAAGAACGCCCATGCCCATACACCTAGCAAGGATTTCTTTGACCCAGTAAGGATCTGAGAAGTAATACAGGTACAGTTTACAGTAATATATAGTAAAGAATTTTCATGCCAAAGCCAGGCTACTTGAGTATGAGGTAGTTCCTCACTTAAAAGGTAAATAACACTGGGACAGTTCCTGTACTTGTCTGGACTGAATATCCTTCTCTCTAAAATGCAACCAGTAAATATCTCACAGTGTTTTAATGAGGTATAGTTAAATTAAATGTGTAAAGCTCTTGGGAAAGTGTGGGCCTCTATTTAATGTTAATAATTCTTTGCTTTTAATATTATTACCAGAGATAAAATTCCTTAGAATGTTTATGGGGCTCCTGGGTGGCTCGGTCGGTTAAGCGTCCGACTTCAGCTCTGGTCACGATCTCACGGTCTGTGAGTTCGAGCCCCGCGTCGGGCTCTGGGCTGATGGCTCAGAGCCTGGAGCCTGCTTCCGATTCTGTGTCTCCCTCTCTCTCTGCCCCTGCCCCATTCATGCTCTGTCTCTCTCTGTCTCAAAAATAAATAAACGTTAAAAAAAATTAAAAAAAAAAAGAATGTTGCAGGAAGTCTCCCATAGCAAGAAATATAACATTAGAACATTACCTTTCGGAGTCATAGTTTAGAAATTTAAAGAAAAATTGAGTCTGAATCTTACTAAAACCAAAAAAACATACACTATTGTGTCTTAGTATGTTACATTATTACACCCCATATATTCAAAATTCCAGAGATGAAGGGAATTTTTGTTTAAAATACAAATAAAATTTTATTGTGAAATCCTCAAAGTCTTGTTGGTTAAAAAAAATGATGTTTAAGTGCTGTTGATTAAAAAAATCCAGAGGATACTTGTAGATGAAAGGGAATAGTTTGTAGCAGGCCAATTCTCTTGATGAGAAAAACCCAAAATCTGGAAGATATTATCTACCTATCCATCCATTTATTATTATCAATAGAGATGTAGAGATATGACATATACATAGATGAGATTATACAAGTGGCATCATAGATCAATATATATAACATTTATATGTAACATTATACACAAACACACACACACACACACACACACACACACACACACACAAATACACATCAATACAATTCAAGCATCCAGGGGCTATTCAGGCAGCAAAGATAAAAAAGCCAAAATTCCAGAAATAAGGAAAGCACAGAGAAATTAAGCCCTCATTTGATATCACTTTTCTCTTTGAGGATAGTTCTGATTCCTGAGGACAACTGCTAAGCAGAACAGAAAGTATCAACTCAGAGGCAGAGAACCTGGAACTGAGCAAAGACGGCAGTAATCTCTTCTGCTGAGGGGACAATAGTGGAGTTCAGAGTCCTTAAAGTGAGGACTCTTCATAAACAGCAAGTTCTCAACTAGGACATTAAAAACTATGAGCCACAGTATTGGAGGTGAACTGGAAATAAATTAGTTCTTACAAAGGCCTAATCCCCCAGCTTTGAAGCATCTGAATTGACGATAGGATTAAATGAAGGTAATATACCACTTCCTAGACTGCTTGCTAAAGCAAAAGTAAATTCTCACTCAAGGATGATAGCATCTTCCAAAGTTTCATATTGTTCCCATTTTTTTTAAATATATACACAATGTCAAGAATTTAATTCAAAAAAACATGTATTAGGTGCACAAAGAGAGAACACCAACGTACCATAAGCAGACAGAAAAAATATGCAATAGAAGCAGACCATTGGAGATGCAGGTTTTGGAGTCATCAGTCATGAATTTTACAATAACTATATTTAACGAATAATATGAAGGTCACTGTTAATACGTTAAAAATTTAGAAATTAAATGAAAATGAGATGAAATCATACATAGAAATTCTGTAAGTGACAAAAAAGATAACCCCACATGGGAGGCAAGAATCCAAAGGATGGGTTTATTGACAAATTAAGTTGAAGAGAAGATAAGTGAACTAGAAAATTACTTAAAGAAAATGTCCAGACTGGAGGGCAAAGAGGGAGAAATATCAAATACACAAAAACAAAGTAATGAGAGAGAGCGATGCAATATAATACAAATATTTAAGACATTTTGGAATTGGGGTGCCAAAGTGAGGAGCAAGAAAGAATGAAATAGAAACCATAGATGAAAAGAGAACAACTAAGAATTTCCAATGTGATTAAATACATTGAATCCCAGACGTGGTAAATACAAAAAAAAAAGTGACACTTGGGTACATCAGATCAAAATTTCCAAAAATCAAAAGCAAATATACGATCTTCGTAGAATCCAGAGAAAGAGCATACATTTTAAAGGAAGCAACAATAACCTTGAGAACTGGCTTCTCAACAGAAACAAGGTTGATCAGAAAACAATGGACAAGGATTTTAAAGTGCTACCACAAAATTTCTAATACCAACATAGGATTTTATACCCAATGCGTCTGTACTTTGAGACTGAAAAAGTAAATAAATCTCAGGTAATAACATGAAACTTACACTGAGCATGTCTATACTAAAGAAGGGAAGTTCTTCCAACAGAAGATACATGAGCCCGGATGGAAGTATGGAGATACATAAAGAAAACAAATGGAAAAGGATAATATGCGGGTAAATATAAATGATTGTACTATATAAATAATGGCAACGTTTTGTTAGATTTAAAATACAGGTCTAATAGAAATACACGTCACCTGTAACACAAATTACATACATTAAATGGAAGAATTCTAAGGTTCTTGGGTAGTCCAAAAATTGTTAAGAATACTATTTTTTTAAGTTTATTTATTTATTTTGAGAGAGAGAGGGAGAGAGTTGGGGCGGGGGGAAGGAGGGACAGAGAGAATCCCAAACAGGTTCCGTGCTATCAGGACATTATTATAAATGATGCTGCAATAAACATAAAGGCGCATATATTTTTTGAATTAATGTTTTTGTATTCTTTGGGTGAATACCTAGTGATGTCATTACTGGATCATAGGGTAATTTTATTTTCAATTTCTTGAGGAGCCTCCATACTGTTTTCCACAGTGCCCGTCCCTGTTTGCATTCCCACCAACAGTGCCTAAGTGTTCCTTTTTCTCCACATCCTCACCAATACTTGTGGTTTTCTAATTGCTTTTGATTTTAGCCACTCTTACAGGTGTGAGGTGAGAGTTTTGATTTTCATTTCCCCACGAATGGCTGATGTTGAGCATCTTTTCGTGTGTCCATTTGCAATCCGGGTGTCTTCCCCGGAGAAATGTCTGTTCATGTCTTCTGTCCATTTTTAATTGAATTGTTTGGGGGGGGGGGGTTGAGTTGTGTCAGTTCTTTGTATATTTTGAATACTAACCTTTTATTGGATATGTCATTTGCAAATATCTTTTGCTATTCCAAAGGTTGTCCTTTAGTTTCGTTGATTATTTCCTTTGCTGTGCAGAAACATTTTATTTTGATGTAGTCCCAATAGTTTATTTTTGCTTTTATTTCCCTTGCTTCAGGAGACCTATCTATAACTTTTTTGTTTTAATCTTCATTTCTTTTTGAGAGAGAGACAGAGTGTGAGCAGGGGAGGAGCAGAGACAGAGGGAGACACAGAACCCAAAGCAGGCTCCAGGCTCCGAGCTGTCAGCACAAAGGCCAACACGGGGCTCGAACTCATGAACCGTGAGATCATGACCTGAGCCAAAGTCGGACGCTCAACTGACTGAGTGACCCAGGCACCCCTATAACTTTTTTTCTTAATGTTTATTTATTTTAGAGAGAGAGAGAGAATGTGAGCAGGGGAGGAGCAGAGAGAGAGGGAGACACAGAATCCAAAGCAGGCTCCAGGCTCTGAACTGTCAGCACAGAGCCCAACGCAGGGCTTGAACTCAGGAGCTGTGAGATCATGACCTGAGCTGAAGTCAGACGCTTAACCAACTGAACCACCCAGGCGCCCCAAGGAGACCTATCTATAACTTTTAAATAACCCATAGGCTTAAGTAAATTACAAAGTAATTTTAAAATATTTTGAACTAAATGGCAATGAATTTATGATATTTCCAAATATGTGGAATGAAGCTAATGTCATATCAATAGGGAGATTTTTAGCTCTTATAGGCTAAAGGCTGAAAATGATTTAAAAAAATATTTATATCCGTCACAAGAAATTAGAACATTGAACCTAGAGGGTAAGGAATAATAATGATAAGAACATCATTTGGGGCACCCAGGTGGCTCAGTTGGTTAAGCGTCTGACTCTTGATTTCGGCTCAGGTCATGATCTCATGGTTTGTGACTTTGAGCCTCACATCGGGCTCTGCACTGACAGTGTGGAGCCTGCCTGGGATTCTCTCTCTCCCTCTTTCTCTGCTCCTCCCCAACTCTTAATAAATACATACACACATAAACAAATAAATAAATAAATACTACAATAGGACATTATTAAATGAAATAAAAAAATAGACATACAACAGAGATCATCAAACCAGCCAATTGTTGCATATCTGAAAGGTATTTAAATTTTTTTTTTCAACGTTTATTCATTTTTGGGACAGAGAGAGACAGAGCATGAACAGGGGAGGGGCAGAGAGAGAGGGAGACACAGAATCGGAAACAGGCTCCATGCTCTGAGCCATCAGCCCAGAGCCTGACGCGGGGCTCGAACTCACGAACCGCGAGATCGTGACCTGGCTGAAGTCGGACGCTTAACCGACTGCGCCACCCAGGCGCCCCTGAAAGGTATTTAAACTGATGAAGTCCTGACAAGATTGATCAAAACTAAAAGGAAGTCACAATAATGAAATATAAGAAGTTAAATGGGAAATGCATACATATATGCACCAAAAGGTATATTTAAGAATGTCATAGAGACATTTTCCATAAAATGGAAACTAGTTTCCATAGTTTGAAACATAGTTTCAAACTACAAAAATCTCAGCAATAGGAAGGGTAAATAAATTATGGAATATTCCTACCACAGAATACTGTACAAGAATGAGAATAAAAAACTACGGAACACTCTTTTTACATAGATAAATTCAATCTCTTCCTCTTTATTTTTTCTGCTTAAATCGCCCTTGCATGGTTGGATTGTGTGTGTGTATGTGTGTGTGTGTGTGTGTGTGTGTGTGTGTGAATATATATTTATAACGTTGCATACAAATGGCGTATATGTGTATATATGATGCCACGTGCATATTTAAATTTATTTATAAATATTTATACATATTCCAGATGTTTGGATTATTCCCATCAAGAGAATTACCCTGAACAAATTATCACTTTATATCCAGAAGCATTCTCTGGACTCCTTTTGTTTCTAATGCTCATTTTTATTGATTTTGGGAGAGAGAGGGAGAATGACCATGAGATGGGGAAGAGCAGAGAGAGGGAGAGAGAGAATCCCAAGCAGGCTCCACACTGTCAGCATGGAACCCCACGCAGAACTCAATCTCACCAACTGAGAGGTCATGATCTGAGCCGAAATCGGGAGTCGGACACTTCACCGACTGAGCCACTCGGGACTCCCTGGTCTCGTTTTAATCAATACCACCCAGACATATATTTTCATTGAGACCTCTAAAATAAAATTCTATTTTTATCTAAAATAAAAATTCTCCTATCTCTGGAATTTTAAATATATGGAATATGATCAATAATTTAGTCCCAAACATACTGCTCAAAACAAAAGAAAATGCAGAAATTGAAGGATACCTACAGTATGGTTCTAGTTACATATATTTTTGCAAAGGGAAAACTGATATGGTTTTAGAAGTTTGGTTACCCCTGGCATAGGGGCAAGAGGAACACTTACATGATGCTGGAAATGCCTGCTTCTTGATCTAGGTGACGGTTACATGAGTGTATTTTGTGCAAATTTATCAATGTCATCAATTATGACGTGAAGATTTTTGTGAATTTAAACTATACTTTGAAATTTTTATTTAAAAAAGAAGGATCCAGAGTATTATGCTCCTCTTGACAGTATGAAATGCATCAGTTATGAAAAAATAAGTACATAAAATCTATTTGGTAAAATTCTACTTTTGTTCAAACCCCAAATCAAACAACATTCTAAGGATGATCACGAAGCCAATTAAAGTATCTTTACCATGACTTTATAGAAGACAGTGCTCTCAAAATATGGAAAAACTCACATTTACTATTTGAGCATTATTTTTAAATAAAAGTGATATATAATCATGGCAAACAATTTTTGTTATCGAACAATTTGCAAATATATACGTGTTATATGCTTCTATATGTATTTATATATATAGGTGTACATACTCAGGTGACATATATGTATACGTATGCACATGTTTACGTAGACATACATTTATAGAGATATGTTTGGGTGTATATGTTTACACACATACAACACTCACAAATGGATATACTATGGTGTAAGAGCATGCCTTATTCTTTTCTGCAACTTGTTATTCTCACTAAACAAACGCTTAAAATTCTTTATGTTAAGTAAGATCTTTTTTTTTTCCAACGTTTTTTTATTTATTTTTGGGACAGAGAGAGACAGAGCATGAACGGGGGAGGGGCAGAGAGAGAGGGAGACACAGAATCGGAAACAGGCTCCAGGCTCCGAGCCATCAGCCCAGAGCCCGATGCGGAGCTCGGACTCACGGACCGCGAGATCGTGACCTGGCTGAAGTTGGACGCTTAACCGACTGCGCCACCCAGGCGCCCCTATGTTAAGTAAGATCTTAATTTTCACTTTTACTGATTTAGTTATTTGTCTGTGACAGTGGAACTTCAAACATCTTCCCAGTGCCTAGCATACTATCATCATTGATCCGATACAAGATGGTGGAATTGTCTCACAGCTGTACCATGGTATAATTGCACTTATTATATGCATCATTCAGCTGCTTACTTTTCCTTCTCAGGACTTGTTACCCATCTATGCTTCTTCATATCGTCTCTTCTGTTTTTGTCTCCCTGCCACATGGCACTCGATAGTGTTCATCCACCACATTTTAGCCATTGATGCTTCCGGTGATGAGTACCCAGGAACCGCCTCCAACTTCTCACACCACAAATTATACTGGAAAAACCAAACAACCAAACAAACAAACAGAAAACCAAAAAGCAACCAGGTTCATGCATGCCCATGTATGGACCTGAATGAGAATTTTCTTCAGTATGTATTCCTGATTGCAGAATCACCAGGTTTATTTCGTATGCATGTATTTAGTTTACCTAAACACCACCAGATTTCTCTCCACAATGGTTGTATCAGTCTATATTCCCTCCCGCAGGGCATGGGGGGGGGCGGTTTCCACATTCCCACTTTGCCATTTGTACTTGGTATCATCCAGCTTTCCAGACTTCTGCGATTGAATAGGTCAAGTGATATTCATTGTTGCCTCCAGTTGAATTTCTTCAACTGGTAAATTTTTGGACTTCACTTCAACATTGCCTATCTACGTCTTCATCCATTTTCATCTTGGAGTTGAGGTAACTTGTTGATTTACAGAAGCTCCTTGTGTATTCAAGATACTAGTTTTTTTATAGTTTTTGATATTACAAATATTGTCTTGCATGCTCTTACCTGTCCCTTAAACATTCGCATGTTATTGTTTACTAATATCCAGTCTTCATTTTTGTTGTAATCAAATCTATTTTCCTTATGGATTTGTCATTTGAATATTTTGGAAAGCTATTCCATGTCCCGAAATCATGAAGATTAACTCATATTTTCTTTAATTATCGTTCGACCTTTGACATGTTTTTCCTTTTCACGTTGACCTACACGGAATCTATGTAGTGAAAACATAATACTTTTCAGTTGGTGATCTCTTATTCTTCCTAATGGTTATATAATATTGCATCCTATGAATACACTTTATTTAACCAGCATATAATTAAGCCTGTTCAGATGACTTCTTAGACTTTGTTATTATACTCAATGACGTAAAGAATATCTTCATGGCATTGCTAGATCAATGTGTATATGTATATAGATATGTCTTCTTTGTTTAGATTGATCTTGTCAAACCGCCCATCAAAGTATTGTTCTATCTGTGATGTCTAGTAAAAGTACCAGTTATCTTTCATGCATATAAATGTATAGGCAATCAAAAGTTATCAACAATTTGATATTATGCTGTGATATTAAAATTTTTTTAATTAAAACATTTTATTCCACCACCCATGCTAAAGATTGGGTTCTGTTTTTATTTGAAATCCTTACCTTTTTCCTGGAATTATTTGTTATGTCATATTATATTTTATACCACTTTCCATTGGAAAATGAAAATGGAAGACAGTGGCAGAATAGTAGCAGATGTGTTAAAAGAAAAAAATCTTTTGAAAGTGTAGGACTTCTTTATTATATTCCTCCTCTGGGAAGGGACAAATAAAAACGGGCATCTGAACACTGCATATTAAAATCGGAAACCTCACTTACAAAGTGATTATCTAAACCTAACCATCACCACAATTAATTTTTGTAAATATTTTCACCAAAGGGCTCTTGTCTTATCAAATGGAATGATGGTAATTATCACCAAATATTTTGAAGGTATTTGACTATGATTTTGGCCCAAAACAAAGTTATTTGCTGCAACTAGAAACCATTTCGCAGTCGGTCCCTTTGTGAAAGACAGATTTTAAATTATTTGTGGGGAAAAATACACTTGGCACATAAATATATCACTAGCTCATTTTTAAGCAAAACTAAGCATTTTATTTCAGGGCAGGAAAACTCTCCTGCATGAATGAAATATTTAGTGGCCGAGCTAAAAGGAGACAGTACTGATATATTTTTTATTTTAATAGTTTGTGGGCTAGGGTGTGAAATGATAGATACTTCCATTCATTGCTGGTGGGGCTGCAAAATGATCTACAATTTCTAGAATACAATTTGACAACACGTCCAATACATTAAACATAGGATGTTAGTTAAAAATTGCAGGGGTGGTATTATCAAAGAGAATATTTATACACACGGAAAAATTATTTGAAATTTATTAATGACAAAAGCACCTAAAAAATGAACACTGTACACATTTTGCTTTTTTTTACTCTCCAGCGATAAGAAAGTTATATATTCTAATTACTACTACTCTATTAATATCAATCATGAAACAATATTTATTTATATCCCCAAAGAATGCTATTTTCCTCCTTCCTTTATACTTGCCAACAATTTCAGCTTTGAAATTTAGATTTGTATTGATAAATTATTTGCACCTTATTTATCTCCCTTTCAAGAATCATTTGTAGCAGGTTCATTATATTCCTTAACGATATCCTGCAGTGCATGTTTGGAAAGAAAAAATCCTAAGTTCTATGGGTTTCATTTCTTACCGCGCTTTCCTTTTCTAGAACAGTCTCTCGATTCCTATGTCTGTTGTGTTGATTCATTTCTCATTTGGTTAGAATATGTCCTTAAGTAATTTTTTTTCACCAAAGTTTCAGCATCGTCTATTTTCTGGAACCCTCTGGGTCTGAGAACATCCTTTATATCTCATGTTTGAATGAGTCATGGCTTCTCCTTACTTGAAATCTTGGATGACAATTTTTTACCATCAAAGCATAGCAGATATTGTCTCCTTGGAGTGAAGCACTTTACGAAGACCAGAAGTTTATGCCAAATTGCTCTCCTCCCTTCTCTGTAACCCTGACTTTTCCTGTGCTAAGGTTCATAACATTTTTTTGGTTTTTCTTCACATGCTGACTTTTTATTCAAATAAGATTGGATGAAATTCTCTTTCTTTTGATATTTTTCACCCAGGCACTTGGTGAGTCTTTTAATCTGAAGATTCACTTTTTTCCTCACATCAAAGAAATTTTCTTCTATTGTTTCTCATTATTGCTTCTTTATCTGCTCTGTTCTTTTTCTGTCTGTAATTCCTCTCCATTTTCAGCTTGTACCTACATCCTGAGATGACCTATTTGTGGGCCAATTTGAGGCTTTTTTTTCCTCCTTCATCTGGAAGCAAACACAGGGAGGGCATATGGGAGTGGTATTTGTAGTCAATGATCTCTTAGGTCGAGCATGAAAGGTAATTTGGAAATTTCAAAAATTTTAAATCGCACATGTCCAGCTTTTGAAGATGTCTGCAAAGAACATATATTACCTTTTTAGTAGGAAAAAAATTTATTTGCAAACGTAAAGGAACACTTGAGCAGGAAGTCCTGTAAAATCTACAGGGGTCGTCTTTCATTTCAATAATTAGTGACCAACCCCAGCCACGCTAATATGGGCACTTGTTACGTGCCACAACCTAAGAGAGCTATGGGATCCTGTAAATGACTTAGTGATGCTCATAATCATGGTTATAATATCGGAAAACAAACCCGTAGGTAAAGGTACAGAAGAGAGATTATACTACCTGAAGACAGAACATTAAGGTGAGCTCAAAAAGACGTTTTTCGGTGTAAAGGAGGCTTTCATATTGAGATCGTATGTTTCCAACCTATCATTTCCACTTCTTTTTTTTTTTTTTTTTTTTTTTTTTAATTTTTTTTTTTCAACGTTTATTTATTTTTGGGACAGAGAGAGACAGAGCATGAACGGGGGAGGGGCAGAGAGAGAGGGAGACACAGAATCGGAAACAGGCTCCAGGCTCTGAGCCATCAGCCCAGAGCCTGATGCGGGGCTCGAACTCCCGGACCGCGAGATCGTGACCTGGCTGAAGTCGGACGCTTAACCGACTGCGCCACCCAGGCGCCCCTCATTTCCACTTCTAATAGAAAGTTCATGGTCTGATATCTTTCCCCCAACAATGAGGATTAGATTCCAGAAACCTCCCACAGCGAAAACCTTGGCAATTAAAGAAATTCACAATTGGATGTGAAAAATAAAACTGGAATTAAGTCTCTGAAAGCACCCCCCCCCACCAAATGTATTTAAGTACAATAAAGTAATAATGATAACACAGTAAATAACGTCTGTTGATGATATCGAAATGTTACATTTACACTGATTGATAATGTGCTTTTCATTTCCATTTATTCTTCCTGACACTTCTAGAATTTTTTTTTAAATGTCCCTCTAATAATGCAAATATATGAAAGTAGTTTTACTTTGTGGCACTCCTCGACATGTTTACAGGGACAGGTTATTCTGTGGAGGCTTGTTCTCTATGCCCCAGTGATCGATGCATTTTGTGACCCCTCACCTCCCACCCCATACCACAAAGGGTCTTATCCCCGTCAGCATTTCTTGGGTTAGTTTCACCCTCTTCCATGTTTTTAAAATATTTTTTAATGTTTCTTTATTTTTGAAAGAGAGAGACAGACAGACAGTGTGAGCAGGAGAGGGGCAGAGAGGGAGGCAACAGAATCTGAAGCAGGGTCCAGGCTCTGAACTGTCAGCACAGAGCCCGACTCAGAGCTCAAACTCACGAACCGTGAGATCATGGACCTGAACCAAAGTCGAACGCTTAACGTACTGAGCCACCCAGGCGCCCCCACCCTCTTCCTTCTTATAGATGATTCCACGTGTGGACCTAAGGGTTTCCCTTGGCTTTTCTTCATTTTGCTTGTCTCTTAGTCTCCGATCTTCCAGTAGTTCAGGTCCTGAACTGCTGGGGCAGGCTTTTGGGCACCGTCCACAAATCTATACATGGTCCCAGCTCAGGCCACTTTTCCCGCCATACCCAGTGCCTGATCAGGTGAACCACTCAAAGCCCTGCCCACGGGAAGACCTTGCCTTACCACTGAGTTTCAAGCAACCTTTGACTGTGTCTTTTATGCAGCCAGTCTTCCATTTTTGGCTCGCACACATGGACTGAGATGACCTATCTTTTAATAATCTTTGGGGTTCATTTCCTCCTTCAACTTGTCTTCCAGGATCCCCCGTACGGCCATCACTAAGAGTTGAGATAGAGGCACTGGGCTCTCCTGTGGCACACTTATACCCTCTGGTTCTACCCTGGCTTCATCTTAGATGTTCCGTTTCCTTGATGACAGAGCCCTGGGCCGTCTGTCCGTTGGATGTGTGACTCTGACAGAACTCAGCTCATGATGGAAGTTCTGGAGACGTGGTTACTTGTTCTCAAGCATTCTGCCTCTTCCAGGACATGGTAGGATACCGATGTACGATTCTCCATTGCAAATGACATGTCCTTGTTGCAGAAGCCCAAAGGCCTCTGCACTGTGATTCTCCCCCTGGGATTTGTCATGAATTTTCCTCTGCATGGCTCTTTACCCCAGACACCTGACTGGGTGGCCCGAGCGGTAGGGAATGCCTGCACGCAGCCCGCGCCTGGGGCTGATCCTTTCCCTACTGCGGGAACCACTCAAAGATGACAGAATATGTGTCAAGGTGATGTTCCCAGTTGTGTGGAATTTGTTATTTTGATTATACATAGGAAGCAGTACCTTCATTGGTTGCCCATTTGTTTCGGCCCTGGGAACACTGTCCCCCTGTCTTCCAAGGAGCAATCTCCACGATTCTGTGTGAGGCAAAGCCCTTTGGTTGCCACTGTGGTCTTGGTCCTCACACGACTGTCCCTACATTCTAGTGATTCTGGGCACCACCGGGTATCTAGTGTTTGAGACCCCACCATCCCCACCGCTCTCAGTGAACAAGCGGCATGTCAGCCCCCAGAGGAGGGTCCTCACTGAAGTTAATGATGCCAGTGCCTTTCTCACTGGCACCTTCCAGCAGCCTTGCGAATCAAGGTCCTCTGGACCTTGCTGTGGGACATGGTCTTACGTCCTCTCCGGCATGGCCACTTGGCCCAGCCTTTCTCCACCACCTGCCATAGCTGTACAGCTTCGCAACTTTGCTCGGTGTGGACCATCTCCTCTTCCAGGCTTCTAGAAGTCAACCGCCCAACAAGTTTGCCTCATCTCCTGGTGTTAAATCCCACATCCCGACACAGGGATCCACTCTCTCTAATGATTCCTTTGTTCCAAAACCTTGATCAAGCACCCTGAACGTCTAGCCCAAAGATGCTCCTGCGGTTTCTACCTGTTTCTACTCGTTTGCATATACGGCCCCTTTGGCACAAAGTCCTCATCTGGCTTAGCACAACCTCAGTATGCCATGACTTAACCTCAGTGTTCAGCTTGCGGTTGGCAAAGGAAGAGGCAAGTCCTTGAAGGGATAAGAACTCAGGAACATCATCCCCCACAAGGGAATGCAGGCTCTTCCTAGGGAGAGGCAGTCCGTCTCTTTAGGCTCTGAGGACTTGGGGGAAGGGGAAACCAAAGTTTACTGGGGGGAATGAAGTTTATTGGGGTTAATGCTCAGAAGAGATAAAGAAAGAAAAGGCAAGGGGGGGGCGCCTGGGTGGCTCCGAGGGTTGAGCGTCCAACTCTTGATTTTGGTTCAGGTTGTGATCTTACACTTTGGGGGATCGAGCCCCACATCAGGCCCTGTGCTGTGGCATGGAGCCTGCTTGAGATGCCCTCTCTCTCTCTCTCTCTCTCTCTCTCTCTGCCCTGCCCCCATGCTTGTGCACACGCACGCATGCTCACACTTTCTCTCTCTCTCCCAAAATAAACAAACCTCTTTAAAAATGTTTATTATTGAGACAAAGAGTGCCAGCAGGGGAGGGGCTGAGAGAGAGAGAGTGGGGCGAGGGGGAGACAGAGGATCCGAAGAGGGCTCTGGGCTGACAGCAGCAGGCCTGATGTGAGGCTCGAACCCATGAGCCACGAGATCATGACTTGAGCTGAAGTTGGACGCTCAACTGACTGAGCCACCCAAGTGTCCCTTAAATAAACTTTTTTCTAAAAATAGAGGGAAAGGCAGAATTTGGCAGGAGAGTCTCCAGTTGTGATACAGATCTGACAAAGCCCAGCTATGCCACCAAGAGCTCCGGCGTGAAGCACGCCTGGGTTTTTGGGCTAAACGTACCGGGCACTGGTACCTTCTGCCATGTTCGGGCATTGAACAGGGCTGCATGGAAGAGTGTGATGTCAGCTGGAAAAGCTTCAGCGGAACCCGAGGAGCTATAACTGAAGGCTGTCAGCTAACTGTGCTCCTTGTCCCTGAATGGTAGGATCTTTCTTGAAGGAAGATCTCAGAGGCACAACCTACAGCTGCGGGAGCCCACAAAGATCTTCTACGAGAGTGTATTAAGAAAATATCAGCTGTTTTCTCCAGGGCGCATGCTCGTGGAGATACACAGCGAGCGAAATAGCCCAACACCATGCATTGTTGTCTCTTTCTCTTAGCAATACATTATCTGATTGGTCACAGGTTAAATATATGGTCATGTGATTTCACTGCAGCGTAAATACTAAAACCGAAATAATTTTCAACGTGATTCACCCACTACCTAGTGTTCTTTACTGCTCTATATTTCACATCTCTCTATCTCAAAAGAGAGAAAATTAAGTGCATGGATGGGACCTGAATGCTTACCAAATTAACTTTCACATTTTATAAATTGGAGAAATAAAACGTCAACTCCATCAGCGGGCCCTACGTGGAAAACACAGTTCTTAAGATTGAGGGTTGTTGTCTTGAGCAAATAAAAATACAGGCTGGCTAGTTAAGTTTTCATTCGAGATAAGTAACAAATCATTTTTTTTGACATAGCCATATCCATGCACTATTTGGGCCAAACTTGTACTAAAAAGGTGTGCATTATCTATCTCAAATGCAAATTTAGCCAGGGCCTCGTCTTGTATGTTACCTCGTATGTATGTATCTTGTCTCGTACGTTCTATGGCAACTCTCCATGCTTCGGGTATCGCCTCCTCACGTACACCCTCCACTCCAAAATTCTCGGAGGGTGTTATAAATTTCTGTTGTGGGCTAACACTAGAAGATGCTCTGTGCTGGGCTACGGAGAAGAGATCACTAAAGAAGATACAGCCGAGACAGGCTACGCGTGGCCATTGGGAAAAAGATAAAAATACTTTGTAAAAATGGTGTTATTCAAAACGTACACACTGCTCCACTACTCTGTGCCTTGCTGGGTGCTGAGGCTGATGCTTTTCACACCGCTGGTCATGATTTAGAGGGGTGTGAGCAGCATTTTTTTGTGCGGTGAAAGGGGATAGACTGGAATAGAAAAAGCCATCATGTAATTTCATGTAGTAAAAGTCAATATTTTGTGAAAATCTTGTTGCCGTTATGGATTTGTGTGTGTGTGTGCTAGATCACACTACGTGAGGACCCCCGCGACAGCGGATGAAGCCTGAAATCAGTCAGGAGAACTGGTTGCTGCACTTTTCTTATAGTCTATTTCCCTGGAGTCTGAAGGCCTAAGTCATGCTAATGGACGTAGCAACTGAGGCCATCACCCGCATCATCCCCATTGGAGAAGCAAAAAAGGGGCTCTATCCTAAGGCACAAAGGCATTTATGACAACTGAGGATTAACATGAGCTTTCAAAACATTCTTAAACAGCTAGCAATGCATCTCCAACCTTAACGGTTAAGATCCGTTGGACTATGAAGGTCAGGGAAAGTCAGGGCAGAGCTTCGTGACTATTCTAATGAAGTCACATGTGAACCAAATTTCCAAGTTAACCACAAGTACTTCTCCTAGTGCAAACACATTATCAATTCCTCTGGGCTACGATTCTTAGACATGTAGTGTTGGAGGAGATTCCTTTGGAATTCTGTGCTTTCAAATAGCTAAAACGCTTTAAAGGTGTATCTTAAATTTTATTTTCCTCCCATTAGATCGCAAAACATGACATCTTGGTAATAACATGTTAAGAGAGTATGCTGATTATAAACATTGGTTTTGTTTTCCTACTCGAGTAACATTTTAAAGAGGAGCATGGTTATGTAAAAAAGGAGGGCACAATTCAAAGCATGAAAAATAGTTTGTGATATGACTCACTCAGGGTCGGCACTACCCTCAGAAGCTCTACCCAGTACCCTTGACCGATGGGTTAGACTGCCTTTTTCAGCTTGCACACTTACCCATCAGGATGCAAAAGAAGCTGATACTCATTTTTCTGTATTTTTTTTCCTTTCCAATATGTTGGAGTTTTTAAGTTCTAAAAAGGGATCATGCGGCACATTGTATTTATTCTCTTCAAATCCACCGCATCTGACTTAGTGAAACAACAAAAGAGCACCCAATAGCATCTTTTTGTTTGGTGTTTTATTGTTGATGTTATTCGCTTGCTTGGTTTTTCTTTTTTTATATAATCCTAAAGCGGAAGTGACATCAGAGAAAAAACTCGTTCATTCCCTGTAGGTATCCTATCTAAAATAAAATAAAATAAAATAAAATAAAATAAAATAAATGAAGAGATGAATCTCTGAATTACACAAACTAGCAACTAAATGGAATCATGCATGTTGTTTTAATTTAAAACCCTGAGACGTGGAAATAGCATAAAGGAATGAAATGATCTATAGCAAAGGAAAGTGGAAAAGTTGGACTTGGTTTTTCTGTGTTTGTACAGATTTTATAAAATGGAATAAAGGGTCCACAGGGTGATGCATGGGAATAACCCTGTGGCCGTGTCTTTGGGTTACATCTTGTCCTTTTAGAATAGCTTGTGTTTTTAAGGGGGCAGAGATACCACGGACATTTATAGCAGGAAAAGAAATCACTCCACTCCCCAGTGCTTCAGCATACCTTTAGAACTGAGCATTTTTGCAGAGGGCAGCTTCACATTTGCTGAGGAAATATTCTAGCAAATGAATAAGAAATAAATATCCTCAGATTAATGCTATATAAATACATTTGCTATAGGTTTCATTAAATATTCATGGTACACACATGTACAGGTCAAATTACCTTTAAATATTAAATTTCTTTCCAGTGGTAGGGAATTTCAGATTTATTCAGTGTTTATAAGGAGCAGGGATGAAACCCATGTGTTATTATCTGCCAGCAAACTCAGCTGCTGGTTTAACTGGGTCCCTAAGGTTAGCAGGCCCTTAACTCACAAAAGAAATGTGAAATAGCCTCGAGTGTCTTGTCTCTGTCCTAAAAATCGCAAATGAAATTTAAAGATGCACTAAAAACGTAAGTATTTTACGCATACTTGAAGGAAGAAATGGATTGTTTGGTGCCTCCTGTATAATATGCCTGAGGCACGTGACACTAATCTCATTTAATATGACCAGACCACTGGAGGAAGAAGTATTATCCTTCTATACGATGCAGGTGAAGAAAGACTGGGTTCAGAGAGACATCCTAGGTTGCCTGTGGTCTTAAAAAGTGGGAAAATCTGGATGGAAACCTGAGTCCCCAGGGTCCAGGGTTCAAGTGTGTTTCCGGTCACAGCAAGTGGCACATGGGGCATTAGAGATCACCATGTTCTCCAAGCATTGGGTAACTTTTCCTGTATGCACTGCAGAGGAGAATTGCTCTCAATTTGAGTTGGAAAGATTTTTGGTCCAGAATCTGTTGGATATTTCCTATTGCTCTGATGTTTTTGGTTTTTTTTTTTTCATCAAGGATAAAATGGAAATTATATTATAGGTGCTGTCTACCTTGCAGTGATATCGAAGGACCGGTTGAGATGATATATGGGGCCACGCTATGGAAAATACCAAGTATAAAACAAATGCAGGTCTTGTAGGGGGGTCCCATCACCCATGCCCCTGGGAACAGGCTGGTCCAGCTCCTCACGCCCAGTCACCATGACTTCCGGTGTCTTCTCCATGGAGATGGCGTTCATGTTCATTCTCAAAGCCCATTTCTACCGAGATTTTTGATGTTTCTGGGAATAAGCTTTCCATAGAGTTACTGAGCCACTTGCAGAATATGGAAAAAAATGCATGTAGACACAGGTTTTAACACATTCCCAAGCTGGCCATACCATTTATCGTCCAAACTGGTACTTTTTTTGAGTGTCTTTCATAATGATGCTGGGACGATGGGGGTAAACCGGGACTGTCCCACGTAAGAGGAATGATTACTCCACACATACCCCATTATAAAACTATCCTATTTCACTCTCCATGCATCAGTATATTTTAGGATCTCTATTCTGATTTAAAGAAAAAACAGACACAGTTGGATTGTTTGTGTGTACTGTAAGTGTTTTTTTGATACATGTAAAAATGTTAAATACGCCACAAAATGTCTAAGCCTGTTTTATTTTTTGCATGCCAATTAAAATTGTGTGTTTTTTTTACTATAACAATTCTGGGAAGAGTCTAGAATTCTCTGATCCTCGAACGAGCTCTAGCCACACCCCTAGACGTGATCTTGTCCCGGGTTCCATCAGGGAAGCTGGAACTCTCTGGACATTCTCAATTCAATATAGGTAAAGCCACACTTCCTTGAGACCGGTTCACCTCCCCTTGACTGGACGAGGGAAATTAACAGGTTCCACCATCTTTTGGTGGAGATACCACAGTGCAACACTGTGCAACTCTTGAGCTGCATGGGAAGCAGAGGGAGAAGAAATGTAAATGAGGGTCAGGGCCAGAACCCCTGTTTCGTGGCACTTCCAGCAGCTTCTGTTGCCTGTGATTTCTCACACTCCACGGGGCAGGGTAGACAAGCTGCAATGTCAAAGAGAACTCCAGGAGCAGGGCAGAGAGCCAGGCACCTGAGCCCGGGCTGGCAGCGTGAAAGTAGCTTCTGGGGAAGGGAAGGTGACAAGGACACACGCTGGTTCCCCATCTGACACTTACCTGCGGCGCCATCTGTAACACCTACCCCGAGCCGGGAAGTCCCAAGGCCTGTGGGAGAAATGAGAGCCCTCGGCTGCAACCCCATAGACCCTGAGAAGACTCTGAAGGAAGAGTCGCAACTCCTGGTTCATCAAACCCTACTGGGCTAAAGACGCCTTGTGGGAATCTTCCAGGAGGCTTTGATCCTGACACCCGTGGAATAAGCCTTCCAAACAATGGCGTCTTTCGCCTGGTTGAATGAATCACTGCACACACACACAGACACGCACACACACACACACATACCTACGCACCCCACATATAACGTCTCCACACCTTTAAGCCTGAGTTTCACCCCCTTCGGCGTACGGGTACGCCTTCATGGAAGGAAGATCACGAACAGTCATCCAAATTAATGGCTGGTGTTCTCAGGAAAATGCTGGAGGTAGCCCGAGAGACGTGATGGGGGCGGCCCCACAGAGTCCCACGAGGTCGTGAGATGTTGCCTAAGATTGTAATGATCGTTCCGCTGAAGATCCCTGTGGCAGTGGGGCCCGCAGAGGTTCTCGGATGCCCTGATGCCCTTGACCAGCCCCTCAAGTCACTAAGTGGCATCCTACTGACCTCCATGGTGCAACTGGGGCTGTTGGAACCCACAGCGGAGCTTGACTGGGCCCTTGAACCACTGAGCAGCCAAGACTACCACTCAAGTGACCACATGAGGAAGGGAGAAACTTCTGTTCCAGCTACTGCCTTTCGGGTCTCTTTGTTACCAGAACTTAGGCCTGCATCTAATTCACACAGGTGTTCCACACATATTTTCAGCTTTCATCTTTCACGTACGCATTATTATTGCGTTTATGCGTCCGAACACTGGATGTCGAAAGGTGAAGTTACTTTCTTAAATCCTAACGCTATTACGTGGAATCGTCAGTGTTTAAATACCCTTTTTTTTTTGGTCAAGGCTGCACGTGGAAATTTTGCTTACACAATTGGATATTCGTTGTTAAAAATAAAAAATAAATGTTTCTAATTATTATTGAAAATTATTTTGGTTTCTCAACAGTACAGAAAAAAAAAGGAGCCTGATTCAGTGTTCTTCATTCAGTTTCCGAACTGGCATGGAATTAGGAAATAAAAATGAGTAATTTATTACGATTAGAGGAGCATATTGTAAAATAACTTGTATTATCTCTAAGTGTGAATTCTTGCAAAATCACGATAAGGGCCACAGAGAATCACACGGTTGATGGTCTTGCCTGGCAAATAAATCACCTTACAGAAAATTTGAAGAAAACTTTACGATCAAATATGTGTTCTCTTCATAACTAAAAATATTTTTTTCTCATAGACTTTAAACTTCTTGAATACAGAATCTGTCAGATTCGTCTTTTTATCTATAAAACTTCTCACACATTTCTGATCATAGAGTAGATGCTTAAAATACGCTTATTCACTTAGCTTATACAATATTCCGCTTACAGTTACGGCCTCTGAGAATAAAAAAGTATTTCCATGGCAGTTTGCAATTTATAAATCACTTTTATAAAGATATTTTCATGAACAATTACTGCGATTATCTCCATTACAACTATAGAAGCCAGAGCAAAAACAAAAACATCAAGTTTCCCAAGTAGACAGGGATTTTAAAAATTGTCTTGATAGGTCAACATGGATCATCTGACTTCAGGTCTTACGATGTTGCCTATATGCACTTGTAGACTTTTTGAATGAATGGGTACATCAATCAAACAATCAATCAATGAAACCATTGGAAAATGAGCAGTACAACCATGTTGTGAAGCACCCAGCTAATTGGCCAGTCCCAAGGTTACTGTTTATGTGTTCTTAATTATTATTTTTTCCAAACAAGAATGAGGCAGATGAAATGCAAACACAAAACAAACAAAAAAGTACTCCGCCCAAACCGTGGTGACATCGTCGTCAAGGGGTTTGTGTATACCTTGGCCTCCAGAGAGGTGCAGAAGTGCTCGTTGATGGGAAGGACTCACAAAGAGCTACACGGTTCGGCATCATAGCCCAAGTGGTTCCTTGCTGGCGATGGCCATTGTCATAAGGCTGAATTTCACTTCAGAAGTATTGCATGCCATCTGGCTCCAAAGAGCAAATCTATTTTTATAATATCAAATTTGCAATAAGGGAAAACAACACACATGCTCGGAGTTGGAAGAGCTTCCATTTTTAACACGGCTGACTTTCATTCATCTTCCTGGGGGCCACGAACTGGGTGGGCTCTTTTTCTCTGCTCCCGGGCCTTATCTCTGTTGAAGTTGTACGATTAGGATCCCCGAGTCACTGAACAAACAGGGTAGGAGTCTCCAAAACAGACCTTTTGTTCATGTACATTTCACTGGCTTTCGTTCGAGAAGTCGAGAAGTTCGAGAGAGTGGCTATCATCTCCACACTAATAATATCCTTCAGTAAATGATAAAGTCAAGTCCAAAGTAAACCGAGAAGCTTTATCAGCATGTCAAAGCTATCCCTTTACAGCTCTGTAGTTGCCAACTACGCATCCTTTTCCTAGACACAGACTTGATGCACATTAAAAGGCACTTACCAGAGTGGGTGTTTGTTTGCCCAAGGGAGAGCAGGCTGCCCTCTGATTCCAGCCACCCTGGTTGTCACTCTCATCAGAGGAAGAGAAGTATACTTTACAGCTAGACTCCTTCCTTGATGATCTCTTGACTCGAGTCTGGGGGAAATTCAGAGCTTCCTGCCAAGTTATTCTTTCTCTTTCTCCTTGTTAATATTAACTGATGGACTTCTCACAGGGAAAGTATATTTCTTACGGCGGAGCGAGAGAACACTGTGGTTGACCAGTTACTTTTCCACCCTGTTGTCAGAGAAGATGAGTCAAAAGGGATTTACACACCCGGTTAATCCTGACAGATGGCCCTTCCCCTGTATTCGGAGAGAAGTTGAAAATCAATCCACATCCTCTCCAATTCCATACTAGGCAAATTAGCACACTGGCCTCGATTGTCAGTAAGCAGATTTAGCAAAATGGAGACACAGTGGAAAAGAGGAAAGATTTTTTTTTTAATTTACAAAAGCCCTCAACTCACCTCATTCCCAATGCTACCGCCGCACCCCATATCCGGACGTACAATTAATGCTTCTCTGCAAAGGAGTGAAAACGGTCATATTTTTCCCTTTTCTTTCCTTTCCTTCCCACGGGTGTGTGTGTATGTGTGTGTGACCTACCACTGTATATCCGGGAAAGGTTGTTGCATGCGTACATATGCTGGTATAATTTGTGTGAGTGAAAAATCTAAGTATATCAGACGTATGTGTTACAAATACATCATACACCCAAAAGGCCTGTGAGTCTGTGCAGTCAATAGCGGGAACATCGGAGGTTGCTTGCGTTGAGAATGGCAATGTGCTGTATGTTTTCTTGCCTTTTTTTTTTTTTTTTTTGCAATTGTAGACAAATATTCCTCTGGGAGCGGCTGGCTGAGGGAAGGTGTGATGGGCTATGAAGCCTTTCGTCATAAAATCCCTATATAAAAATCTTGTCAAGATTGATAGGGACTGAAGAATATAGAACACTGTTGGCCGTGTTGGTTTCATTCCAAACGCAGCATGCTTCTGAATGATCTGTCATTACCATCAGACCTGAAGAAAAGAAAAGCTTGAGAGAGAAACGTCTCATTGCCACCTATAGGCTGCAAGGGGAAGGTCCGGGGGACAGCCACAAAGCTCGGGGAAGCCGCAGGAAGGAAAGGATGTTCCGGAGGTCTCGAGGGTGCATTCACGTTTACTCTGCCTTACCCCTTCTTTCAAACAACATTTCTTGTGCCAACAGTTGGTGTGGGTCCAGTGGAAGATACAAAGGTGGAAGAGAAATGTATTCCTCCTGTGTGACAGCATTGTCAGCTCTCTGGCCCAAGTTGGCCAGTTGGCTTCTCCCTTACGTGAGCTTCTTCACTTTAACAGAGAATGACTGAGAGCCCAGGTTAGGTAATTCTGGGACTCCAGAGGAAAGGTCCCAAAGCAACAGCTACTTGGGATCTCAAGACCTCAACACTGCTGTGTTTCCAAGCATTCTGAGGCCACCGGATTCAATGTCTTCATGATGATTTCAGTGTCCTCCCAATGAGTATCTTTTTCTTCCCCCAATAAGGTAGCTCAAGTTATTTTCTGCTGATTACAAACCAAAGAAACCATTAATACAGTTCCATTTTTAGTATCATAGTATTCTTAATTGGTATAAAACTCATTGGTGATTTTTCTCCTTAACAGAAAATGAGCTATTCCTGCGGAAAAAAAAAAAGTGTTCCATTTATTTTCAGAGCAATAGCATGAGAGATCAGCAAACATCCAGCTGAAAGTTCCCTGAGGAAAGTGATTGTGTCTTACATATTTTTGATATTGGACTCATCAAATTCCCCAGGGTAGTAACTCACTAGTTATTCCCATCAGTTAACAACCCACCAAATAAAAGTCTCAATGTTTCCATTAAGATCATATCACTCAGAAACCTACTGGCAAGAAGATCCAAATACCAAAATCCTACTTAAGAATTAGAGAAATGTAGCCCTTTTTGTGTTCAGTTCCACTTATAGGGAGCTAACTGCGTGTGTTTCATTAATGTGCTTAAGAACGATCGGTTGCATCTTGCATCGACTGACCAGCCGAAAGGGATTGCTGAGTAGCTGATACTGACCATGGCCAAGATCTCCACAAATTAGCCCTGTCATTAGAGATAACCTATACTGGAGAAAGACATTCCACAGCCTCTCACTGTGACTCAGTATTGCAAATGAAAAGGTTTGCCCATCAGTATGATTCCTTCTGCCCTCCCACCTTGCCTCTTCCTGAGCGACCATCTGGGTAGAGATGCATGAAGCCATTGCCAAAAATTGCCTCATCAAACAATAGGTGTCACTGTCCGACAGCATCCCAAGATGAAGCTGTTACCTCAGAGTAGCGACAAGATCGGTATAAAAGGGTCTTCTAGACTTTGGATTTAGTATAGAGACCTGTTGGCTGGGTTGGTTGTGGTTTTCAGTCCGGCCACACCTATTCATGTATAGCTTAATCTCTGCTGTCCAATGCGCCTCTGTGACCAGGAAGAGTGAACAACGAATGACTTGTACTGTCCAAGAGCCTCAGATAAAGCACTTGGAAAACCTTTGCCTAATAGGCAACTGTAAAACAGTTCACGACAAAATGCAAGCTGCAATTCAATGACCTCACCAAGGAACAAAATATGTATGACTAGCTATCATCCATTATAACTATTAATTCTATCATCTCGGTTTTGATACCCTTCCCTACCAAATAGATTAGGAGATACGTGGAGATGGGGTTGTTAAGAGCCCAGAGCAGAATTCTGTCTGGCCATCTGAGTTACTCTGAAAGCCCCAAACACCCTCCTTTTCCATGTATTATGATAAAACAAATTATTCTGGTGTCACAGACCTTGAATGCTTACTAACCTTGATAAGCACTTACATCTAAACAAAAAAGAGAATCAATTTGCATTTTCCTTTCTGCTGGCTAACATAATGCTTCATTTTACAGTTGCCATTAAGGGTTATTGCTATCTTGACATACAACATTAGGCAGTTTGTGTCCATTGTTCATGCATAGTTCCATTAGAATGTTTCAGGTTGAAGGCATTTTCACAATGACGTTGCTTTTGTCCTGCTCCAACTCTATTATCTTGAATGTGTTTATCCCAACAGGTCTCTTCAAGACCTGAACACTGTCCTCTGTGAGAACACGTCAGTCAACACCTTCATTCACAATCAGAAGGAACAATGCTCAAGGTCTCAGGGAGCGCGCGCACGCACACACACACACACACACACACACGCACAACTTACCTGGGTTGGCAGATAGGTAAAGCCACAAAGCTGCTTGAATTGACCTTAATGAACCAAAACCTGCGTAGGCTCAAGAAATCCCTTGAACAAATCATAGAAACCTAAACCATTTCACCAGGCTGACAAATGCAACCAACCAAACCATGCCTAGCCTTTGAATTAGCATTTTCTCCTCTGATCTATGGCCTCTTAATTTTCTGGGGCAGAGGAAGCAAACCACAGGCATTCATTAAGCAAACATCTGTGTATGGGAAGAAATGAGAAGCATACTCAGTCTGGAAACCACAAATACTTGAGTTAGAATAATTGAGAAATGGCCACTGTCAGGTAGGGTAACACAATTATTATAGATGTAACCTTTGGGGAAGTAAAACCCGAAAGTCTTAACCTAGAAAGATAGATGCACTCAGTGAAAAAGAATGATCACCAAAGACCCATTTTACAATGAAAAAGCATATAAGTAGTGGCTGCAGAACACCATTCCAACAATGACAAATAGCTTGGTCAGAGATCAAAAATTAAAGCATAAAATATTGATATTTTAAAATCGAGTTTTCACAATAAAAGAAAAAAAAAACGCACAAAAGAGCCATTTTCTCCTGGTATGTTTGGCAACCAGATTTTAATATAGAGTCATCTATCCTTCATTCCGTATTCATTCTGTACTCCTTGTATGTCCTGATTCCATTTTAAATCAATAAAGAATACGTCTGGAATATTTTTACATTTGTGAAAAGTCTGGATCTTGAATGCCAAATACTTAATCTCTTCATTACTGATGGATCACGTTTCTTTGTCATGAAGAAACTAGGTTCGAAGATCCTAACGGACAGGGAAAGTATCTTTAAATTTTGCCCCGGGCCTTGCGTGAAGTAGTTAATGACGTTGGTAGAGATGTTGATAAATGAAATAATAGAAGCACTGGCAGGATTGTTGTTCGTTGATCCTTGGAATACATCGGCATCCTCCAAAGAGTCTAAAATATAGCCACACTTCACTCAGAAACTTCTACTTTGGTGGAGTCCAGTGAAAGAGAAGAAACTACCTATTTATAGACAAGGAAGTGTGGACTCCATTCCACTGTCCGGAGTAAGCCCTCGGGGGGAAAAAAATGGAGGCGGAGGACTCACACATGCTCTGGGGAAGTTTCCAACCCGGAATGGAGTTTGACAAGAAAGCAGTCAAAACATAGAATGTGTTAAGCGCTTGATTCCCCCTGGCGGGGTTGAAAATCATTTCCATGTTACCATTTCCGGAACCCTCATGATTGTCCTAGGAACCCGGTGTTAATTATCATCAGTCCACAGTAGGACATTTTGGGACGCTGGAAGGTTACAGGAGAGTCAGGTAGGAAGTCCGGGCATGGAACCTCAGTGTCTCTCCTCTGAGCATCCAACATCAGGGAGAGTTGTAACTTTCCACATCATTTCCATAGAAGTGTAGAGCCCACAGACGTTTCTAGGCTCCTCCTGAAAGAAGGCAGAGCTGCTTACTTCAACTTGCGCTTCCTCTCTCACCTGTCAGCCCAACCCCAGGCTGACCACGCTCGCGAACAATCTGGAAGAATAGTTAGGGGATTCCATAAAACCCAGTTCAGAAAACCCGAAGACCGCTGCCATTCAAATTTCCTCACACCCTTCCTGTACAATGCCAGATTAAAAGTTTAGTGAAGAAAGTGGGGGAGACATTTACTCTGCTAAAATGGGAGTGATTTTTTTTTTCAGAAATAAAAATACTCTTAGCGATGACTGGAAGCTCCACGGAAAGGATGTTTAACTAACTGTTGAAACCGATCAAACATTGTGCAGGGGGTGAATATCTGTGTTATCCCAAGGAATTCGGCTCCCTACCGAATTCTTCGCAATGGTGAACTCCCCTGGTGCATTTAAATGGTGTTTACAGATTATTAACTACTCACACAAAGGCTGGTGCAGAAAAACTGCTGAAGTATGAGAATCTCTCATTGATGAACCAAACTGTCAGCGATGGAATTCAGTTTGCCGGAAGTGAATATTCATAATGGATTTTGGAATGTGTCTATGCATGTAAGTCATTCTGACATAAGATTTCGTCCTTGCTTGCAAACAGAACCCCAAGTTTAAGAACGTGTTATTTACTCAGTTTTGAATTTAGTATAACATTTTTATTGAAGTATGGTTGACCCCCAACCTTGCGCTAGTTTTGGGGGGGCGCCTGGGTGGCCCAGTCGGGTAAGCATCCGACTCTTGATTTTGGCTCAGGTCATGATCTCAGAGTTCAGTTTGTGAGATCAATCCCCGTGTTGGGCTCTGCACTGGCAGTGTGGAGCCTGCTGGGATTCTCTCTCTCCCTCCTTTTCTCTCTCTCTCTCTCTCTCTCTCTGCCTCTCCCCCGCTTGCACACGCACGCTCTCTCTCTTCCTCAAAATAAATAAATAAACTTTAAAAAAGTAACGGAACCAATTGCTATTATTTCAAAAAAGTGTCACACTAATTTTCAGGCGTGCAACATAATGATTCGACAAGTCTATACGTCAACCTGTGCTCGCAGGTGTAGCCACCACCTGTCACTGTGAAAACTATTACATCGTAGAAGTAGAATTAATGGCCAAAACACACACGATTTTTAGTGTTCCTGATATAACCGGTTCAAATAATTTTCAGAAAGGTAATTCTGACATATGTCCCCTCCACCCCAATGGCCTGACTACTGAATTTTCACCAGGAACGAGTGAACATTTTAAGAATGGCTTCCCGTGTTTTAGGTGAAAATATTACTTTTGGTTATTTATTTTAAAATCGTCTGACTACAAATAAAGTGGAATCATTTATTATTTTCATTAGCGATTTGCATTTCCTCCTGTAAATTGCTTTTCTGGGCAGTATCTTCCTGCTGGAAATCTCAGCACTTTTCTTATTGATTTGGATGAGCTCTTCACATATTAAGGATAACACAATTCCTCTCATATAAGTTACTAATGTTTTTTTTTTCTAATTAGGCATTTGCATTTTAATTTTGTTGGTAATATATTTAACGTGGGATTTTGATTTTTTCCCCCAAATCTTGACTTAGAAAATTCTCTCCCCCAAACTGCATTTAAAAAGTTACATGAAGACACTCATTTATAAATGTTTTCTTCCATTGCTTTCAATCCTTTTTTTTTAATGCCATTACCAGCTGGATGAGTAGGATCACTTTCCTAATCTCTCAAACTGTTTTCTCTTTAATAATGTGAAAATGATACCTACTTTATAGAGTTCTAGGCATTTGATGAGATGACACTTGAAAGTTCTTTGTCCTCAGAAGTTGATAAAAAGAAAAGTTCAATAATATTTTGTATTAGCGCTGATGAAGCTGGTATGCCAAAATTTCCAACATATCTTGGCCAACAAGGCAAGATAAAATGCATCTTGAAGAGTTTTCAACAACGCAGAGTCAGTATTTGGCTTTGGCCAAATGTAATATCGCTAAATTTTACATGAGCATCGTTGAACCAAATTTCATGATGACCTTTTACCCTTACGGGTTTGTTTGTTGTTGTTTTTTTTCCGCTTCCAAAACCTTCTCCACGTAATGTGTAATAAGGGGCTCACGAGTCTGTGAGATGAACAGAACCTTTGAAACTCTTTGCACTCTGATCTCCGGAAAAGATTTTCTCCCTCGAAGCCACTGCTCCCGCCCCCCCCCCCCCCACCTCACTGCCCAGTTTAATATGGCTTGGACTGTCTTCTCCTATCCCCAGCTCCTATATGAATCATTTTCAGCACTGAGTTCTGATCATTATATACAAGGTCACTTTTTAATTAGAACAATATAGTAAAACATATGCTCGGAAGATAAATGAGGTACAAAGCTAGCTGTGCTACAGTGAACCCTTTTATTGGAAAGCCCTTAAAAATAATAAGCGTCATGTATAGTCCAGGGGCCTTTGCAACATATTTCAGTACAGCAAAGTGCCTGCCATAGTGAATGAATACCCTGTTATAGTGAACAATCATTCGGCGGCATAGGTTATTTTAATGGACACATCACTTTAAACGAAGCTTTCGCCATCTGTTCTGCCCTCTAATTACAGATGCAAAAAGAACATAATTCACAATTGCATCATAAAAAAGTAAGATATAAGTGATTTAAATGCATGTGTATCTTCCTTATTCAATGCAGCATGCAGCTGTTACGTTGTTTTCATGTTTCAAACACAAATGAGGCTGGAAATCGCTCTTCTCTGATGGAGTAAATTCCCTGATACAGGACATTTTGGGGTGCGAATAAATGCAAAAAAAAATTGTGTGCTTCTGAAGCAGCTTCGCATCAAATGGGAGGCGAGGCTATTCTGTGAGGTACTCTGATCTGTTAACCATGTGTGATGGAGTGCATGTTTGTGGTAAAATCTAATTTTCAGTTGATCCTTTATTAGGCTTTTCACATCTCAGCGGCTGGTCGGGTAAGTGTACTTTTGTAATCACCAACCAGCGTAGGTAGATGTGTTAAAACAAAGAAAGCCTCCTTCCCAATCGGGTGGGCACAACGGTTACCCTGATATCGAAGAGGCGACTCTTGGCATATGCCCGTATATACCTATCTTACAGGAATCCTTTCTGATTTCCCAAGACTAACTCTGTGGAAAGATGAAGGTCCTTCCCTTTCCCCTAATGTCTCAAAAATACTTCAAGACTCAATCATGGATTTACAAGTTAATGATTACCCATTTGGGGGAAGGATATCTTAACATGTGAGCTTGAAGGTGAACTTAATTCCTCAGGGAGGCTCTGAAAATGTCCACTGTTGGTACCCACACAATCACGGTTTATCCAGAACACAATTTTGCTTCTTAAAGGAACTTTGTTAAATTCATTCTAGATATGCTCCATTTGTTTTCAAATGATGAAGTTGGATAGTCAACTGAAATTTTAATCGAGTAAAATATTTACCTCTTGGAGCTAAGGGCTGGGGCAGGGGTGCTAAAAAAAAATAAACTAATCGGTGAAAAGAGTGTCAACAAATAGCTTAAAAAGCCATGCAGATTATTTCAAATTCCATGCTGTAGCCCGGTAGTGGTAGGAAAATATTGTCCCTGCCAAAGTTCTTCCTTCAGTTTCTCTACGATCTTGCAAAGAATGATTTACACTTTACATAGTCATCGCTAATAGACAGGTGTTTTGAAAGTGTTTGTTAAATAGTTTGAAAATCCATCCTTCCCCGGAGAAATTTACATTTCTAATATGCCTGGCAACCATTCTATTTTTTCCACAGATTAGTCAGAGGTAAACAATGGTTAGGATAATCTAAACATCGACATTCCAATTATTATATTCAAAACGTATAATTTGTAAGATTGGATATTGTATACGTACACGCAACTAACATACAAACTCTTAAATGTGTACATTATGTATAGGCATATATTTATGCACATGTAACAGACATGCTACTCAGCAAAACATAATTCACCCAGATTGATTGTTTATATACAGCAATGTTTCCTGTTGGGCAATGCCTGCGCAGAACTGCATGTTACATATTTGCACATCACCTCTGCGCACCATCTACAAGAAATTAAAGTATAATGCTAACCAAGGTTGTCCTTGAATGGCTATATTTTAAGGAAGTAATCCTCTTTATCTGGTTTTTCCAAATTTTAAACTTCCATTTTGAGGACTCATAATTTTAAGTACTCAGAAAATGTCTATTTTAAAACTCCAAACAGGAACAAATTGGAGTGTTAAAGCGCTCCAATCCATTTCAAACCTACTACTGAATTCATGTTTTTACGAGACTTGGTTGTGGTTGGTGTAGACCTTTTTGATGATTTCTCTGTGTGTCATAGAAAACTTGACCACACTTTGATTCAAACTAGAAATAACCAATCCATTCATTATATGGATTCATTCATAAAACAGCTTGATAATGAGCATGATTTATATTATTAAAAAAATCACTGTTTTTAAGGAAAAACAAGCACACCATCAGGAAATTCCCATCAAAATTGCCTAAATAGTCATTGGTGTTTCATGATATTCTTTTTTTTTTTAATTTATTTTTATTTATTTTGAGGAAGTCACTGACACTAGAAAAGACATACTACCAAAATGATATGTGCCATGGGGCGCCTGGGTGACTCAGTCTGTTAAGCGACGGCCTTTGGCTCAGGTCATGATCCCACGGTTTGTGCGTTCGAAACCCACAGAGGGCTCTCTGCTGTCCACACTGAGCCTGCTTCAGATCCTCTGTCCCTCTCTCTCTCCGCCCCTCTTCCTGGCTTGTCCTCTCTTTCTCTGATAGAAAGAAAGAAGGAAAGAGAAAGAAGAAAGAAAGAAAGAAAGAAGAAAGAAAGAAAGAAAGAAAGAAAGGAAAGAACATACTACTAGAATGAGAACCCTAGGGAACAAACTGGTTCTATGAAGATCTTTAGCAACAAACATCAGCTCACCTAGACCAGGCTTAATCCCTTCTGTCATGAATCTATTCTTGCTTACCTTAGGACAAATGGGGGAAAATAGGTCCAGATATCTTTTCTAATGAATTAATATTAAAAAAAAAACATTATTTTAATCGTATTGCCACATACACAGTATATACACTCAGTAGCCTACTTCCCAACAAGCAAAACAGAAGACTAAGAACCAGAAACTGTGTAAACAAAACAAAACTGAAATGTGCTATCGCTGTGCTCAAGAAAACAAAAGGTAGTTCAATCCACATACACCTGCTATGTGAAAAGCACTGGGAGAGGGGGCACCTGGGTGGCTCAGTTGGTTAAATCTCCAAGTCACGATCTCGCAGTTTGTGAGTTCAGGCTCCGCATCTGGCTCTATGTTGACAGCTCAGAGCCTGGAATCTGCTTTGGATTCTGGGTATCCTTCTCTCTCTGCCCCTCCCCTGCTTGCGCACACACGCGCTGCCTCTCTCTCTCTCTCTCTCTGTCTCTCAAAAATAAATAAACATTAAAAAAAAGGACTGGGCTACACACTGCAAAGGAGACAAAGGGAATGGGTATTCCTCTTCGAGGAGCTTACCATCCAGTTAGGAATTATCCAGTTAAACATGTAATTCAGAATTACAACTACATAAGGCTAACAGACGCAACACTTCTTTTTTCTTTTAATGATTTTCAAATTTTTTTTAATGTTTACTTATTATTGAGAGACACAGAAACAGAGCATGAGCAGGGGAGGGGCGGAGAGAGGGGGAGACACAGAATCCGAAGCAGGCTCCAGGCTCCGAGCTGTCGGCACAGAGCCGGACGCGGGGCTCGAACTCACAGACCGCGAGATCAGGACCTGAGCCGAAGTCAGACGTTTAACCGACCCAGGCGCCCCAGATGCAGCATTTCTAATCAATTAAATGGAAAATAACAAATTGTTTTCCTTTTCCTTTTAAAGCCGTTTCACAAAACTTTTCCCAAACAGATGGGAGTCATCTCTTCCGCTGGGCTTTCACAATTCTTTGGAACTCCTTTAAAACGTGTTCTTCATTGCACTGAGCCTTTCTGGGCCTCAGTTTTCACATCTGAGAAATGGGATACTGAATAACTCCATAGGATTATTGGCAGCATTAAAGAGTCAATGGCAACAAGATGTTCAGAATATGAGGTGCCTGGGTGGCTCAGCCGGTCAAGCTTCTGACTCTCGATTTTGCCCCAAGTCGTGGTTTGTGAATTTGAGCCCCGCTGATGGTATGAAGCTTGCTCGCGATTCTCTCTCCCTCTTTCTCTGCCCCTTCAGCGTGCTTGCGCGCTCTCTCTCTCTCGCTCTCTCAAAATAAATACATAAACTTTAAAACGTTCAGAATATTTCCAGGCACAAAAGAACCACTCAGTCAATAAAAACCGGTGTCAATAGAATTATTAGTAATTATTATTGTGGTTGTTATTACTATACCTACCTCTCTACCTAACTTCCTGTCCAGATTTATAAGGTTTTACAATCTTGTCCATAATCCTAAGAGCTTCTAGAAGGCGGCAGTAGGTATTTTATGGGTTTTTTCAACTGAGAATAACGAAGGATATGGTAAATGCTAATTAACATCCGAGGGAAGGCATGCACGGGGCTCTAGAGAGGTCAAGGCAGGCTTGCTAAAGAATGTGAGTTGGAATGTATGAGAAAAATAAAAAGACAGCTTGTTCTGGGTGGACACACAAGGTTGAGGAGAACACACAAGGAGAAGAGAGGTGGCCGGAGCAGAGAATCATACTGGGTAGTGACGAAGAAAGCACTCAGTTAGAGGGTCATGGCAGTAATTCAGACGTGAATTACTGAGGGCCTCGATAAAAGGGGCGACAGAAATAGAGACGACAGAATCAGGACATAGAAGCGGAAAAGGTTCAGTGGCACTGGATGGCTGCTAACACATAGGGACGGAGAGAGAAAGAGAAGACAAAATTCGGAGGTGCGACTGAATTTCTGAGTTTGGACAGCAAAGACCATGATAATCCTGCAAACAGGCAAACGAACGAGAAATAAGAAGCCAGTTTCCCAAAGGGAGACAGGAACTGAGTTTGAGCCGTGTCCGGTTTCGGGTTCACAGGTCATGAAATTGAACATATTTACTAAGTTGGCTATCACGTGAGGTGGAGTCACCGAGGGCAGAACAAAGCCAGACGGTCAGACACGATGGTTAACTCTTTCATTCAACGGACCTGCGTCCTCGTGAATTTGGGAACCGAGGTGCCCAAGTAATCAGACGCCCTCAGCAGAAGCCTTTGGTGCCAACATCAAGGAGAAAAAAGGACAAAACAAACACGGCCCCTCTTTTTTCTGAGTTTGTTCCTGGGGCCTTGGTTCTGCAAGGAGCCGGGGCACCGGGGAAAGCCACTGCAATTTGCACAGAGGGAGTTCTTCGGTCTTTGGGTGGAAAGACAACATCTCTCCCTTGCCTCTGCAGTGATGGAGACAGAGTGAATGAGGGGCAAAGACGGGCCTTGCTGGCTCAGTCCAGCTTGCAATACGCCTGCCATTTTCACACTGTGACCTCAATCCAAATGTACGTGTTTGCATAAATACAAATGGAGTGCTATACGCATTTTACCGCAAAGAAAGGTTTTATAGCCTACAAAGGAAAAGAGGGTTCCGTCAGATAGTAAGACCTTCGATAAGCCAGACCACAAATGTTTATTTAAAAGAATTCTTAAACTCTGATTCAGACTGGGAGATCCAGGCCAGGGGCTGAATCCCATGGGGGCGTCCACAGGCAGAGGTCTCTGCCTGGAAAGTCAGTTTTTAATGGGATGTGTACACAACTTTGTGTCCTCAAGTAGGACTAAGACAGCTGCAAAGATATATCGATTCCAGTTCTGGGACTCAGGCCTAAATATGGAGAAGAAATGCTTGGTCGTATATGTCCATCAAATTCACTGATTTTTTTTTTTAGATGCGATATCGACAGTGCCTTTAACTGAGATTACGTTCTTCAATGTCCAGTTGTGTTCTTAAACACTGTCTTTTCCCCCCCAGGATTACTTATAACTCAGCTCGCTATTAGAACGTAGGGAGGAAGAGAACAAGGACAAAAAAAAAAATCATCCAGAGATGGGTAGTTTGCCCATTTTACAGATAAGAAAACTGAGGGGGGAGAAAAAGGTTGTCCATGTGCAGTTAGGACAGCACAGACTGGCACCGAGGTCTTACCAGGACCCAACACGTGAGTTTTTCCAGTTGCCTTCTTGACTCCGCTCACGTGGAATTCCGAGCATCGGGAGAAAACACCGGGAGACATTCTCAACCCTGCGGTCTGCCAGAAAATTCCTGGTGGAAAGTTCTTCCTGCGTTTGGAGCCAGGAGATAAAAGTGAAATAGAGTAGGGAGAGAAGTGAAACACGTCCAGTCACTTCCCGGTTGCGAGAAGATCTGCTCCGAATGCCCGCTCTGTCTCAGGCATCTCTCGGCATGAAAAACCTGTGGGACCACATGGGCTCTCGAAAAGAAGAGACTAGGAGAGGCATCCACGGACCCAGAAAAGCAGAGCACATTTTCCACTTGCTCAGAGCTCATCAACCCATGGAAGCACTCTAGATATAGCCTGAACGTTTCTCTTTCCTACAGCTACAGACTGGGTTTCTGTTTGCTCATGTTCAGCTTCTTCCTTTGCTACAGAAAGTTCAGCACTTCGTGTCTGAAAGCTGTCAAATGACATTTTCCATTTGACGACCCAGAGGAAGAAGGGTGAAGAAAGCCCAGAGAAATGCCCAGGAGTCCAGACGAATGAAGGACCCAAAGGCTCAAGAAAGAGGCAGGGCACAATTGATTAAGCAGGGGACATAATTAGGTTCCCGCTAAAACCAGATCTGGGAGGTGACAATAGAAGTTGCATTCTGGCATAACTTATGATTTCTGGAAACCATCAAGGCTCTACCGGAGGGGGAATGATCATAAGTACAAACTGGGAAGAGTGAATTCAGGAACTCCAAAAGTCAAAAGAAAAGGCCACTGGGAGAAATCCACTTTCTTCGAAACATGGCGTATTCGCCAACAAGTCAAAATTATTGACACATAACCGTTCAAAGGCAACCCATGGTAAGTTCAAGACAGGTTCTGTTAAGTTCACGGGGAAATACATAAGCTACAGTCTTCACCCAAAGAAGAGGTTAAATCAGTAGCAAGGGGAAGCCCGTCAATACACATGCTATTTTCAAGACACTTGTTTTCCAACTTGCAGCCAACAGTTTTAGAGTAAATTTGTACACTTCAAAAATTCACAGAAAGGATCTAATCTCAAATATTTTCCCATCAAGGAAGACATCTTTCAATATTAGCCTCGAGCAATGTTCTCTAAAATGCAATGTTCTCTAAAAAGCAGAGTCGTAGAGAATAAAGCTTTTGAAATAACTTGGATGAATAATTTCCAAAATATACGCTCAACTGATGCAAACAAATGCCCCAAGTAGAAGAGGGCTCTACACTCAGAAACATGAGAGGGACTTGGGAAGGAAAACTCAGCCAGATGTCAAAATTCCACTAATGTACGATTGATCTGAGTTCCCCTGTTGGTGTTTAAATAGAGCTTTCCTCTGGCACTCACGTCTCTAACTCTTCTTCAACTTGAACACAAGGGACCAGTAGGTATTTCAGCCACCACACCTTTCTTTTTCTGCACATAAAATACTCTTAGATAACTCTTTAGAACCTGGGTGCTCTAAGGCTCCAGAGTCCACTGGGAAGACAAGGAGGTCCGACAAGAGACAGGTGCTTAAACTAGGGGTGACTCAGATATTATCCTCCAATGAACCTCTTTAGACAGATGGAAAGTGGCACTCTACAGCCAGCAGTTTCAGGATGAGATTCAGGAAAGGTGATCCTCTCCAGCCGACTGAGCTTAGTCATAAGCCATCAAATCCAAATGGGTCCTGTGTTCCATATTTCAAATTCTTTCTTCCCTAACACACAAAAAAAGGAACAATGCAAAAGGTTTACCTATGCTGATGTCCAGTCACATAAAAAACTAATGATGACGACACCCCAGTGCAACAGACCACACCCCTGATGCGTTCCTTCCGTCAGCACGTAGAATTCTAGAAGCCTTGCGTCCCCGAGAGTTTGTCTTAGTCTTATAACAAAACGTTCCCAGGAAAGCATTTTACTGCCTGGCCTTGTGACAATCAGAAAGATGCCAGAGTGGTTTTTAAAAGTCTTTTAAATCATGTAATTGTACATGATTTCCAGCCTTGCTTCCTGCCTCCATTCCCCCACCCCCCCCCCCACTCTAGGACCATTTCCAGGATCTCAAGAAAATGAAAGAAACCACTGTGACCAAGCTGGAATGCATGAAAACCATGCCACTCCTTACAGAGGACAAGGGACAGATCCCACGGCTCCGTATTTATGCCTGTCTGCTCCTCTCCCCTCTGGCCACACGGCCGCTCTGCACCCTCACCGCTCTCCCAGGTTGTCTCTCCCCCTGCTCCCTGGCGAAAGGAGACACAGTTATATCTCCTGGGGCCATGATGTGAGGCCTGGGAGGAAATGTTGTCTTTTGGGAAATAGCAAAATTGTGTGACTACATTAAAGTCAACACTATTTATCTTCACCTCTTGTCCTATGGGCTGACAAAGGGACACCACTGTCAGGCCCAACCCCCCTGCACAGCTGCAATAGAAAGAAGGCAGAGACTTGTACTTTCAAGTGTCAGACCTTTTGTGCCTGACTACTAGTTTATGAGGCTGATGTCAAGCATTGGAGTCAATGAAGTCTTTGTCCTAGGTGTACAGGGCAAGACAGTGGAAAAACTGCCCCCTCTTATATCCCAGGCCCGTCCGTATCCCCCCCTCACCCTGCTTCTCAACTTCTCTGTCTCTTGAGCCGACGGGGAGAGGATCCCTCCTGGGTTAATGTACTGGAAAATTGCTCTGCATGTTTATGAGGGGGTCCCTTCCAAATGAAAGAAAAAAGGAAAGGGGAGAAAAGTGGGAAGAAGAGTCGTTTTTCCCACTGAACTCATTGGCCTTGTGCTTGTGGGTCTGACCCTGATTAAGAAAATCTCAATGCCCTGCTAGGAGGTTTATTGTCAGAACGGACTTCCGACTGAATTGTTTTTATTATTATTTATAATCACAAAGTGGTTTTGAACAGCTCCTATCAGCCATCCCACCACCAACTACACACACACACACACACACACACACACGCACACACGGACACACACACATACACCAGCCCTTACCTTTGAGGATGTCCCATGCAGGCACATCCAGTTTGCTTCAGAACAATCTATTCCTCTCTGCAGAATTGGTTTCCCCAAGCCAACCCTCCATAAGGAGCTAACGTGTTGTCTTCATACAGTCACACGGAAGGTTGGACCGTGTGAACTTCGCTGTGGACGTGAAGCCGAAAGGAGCTGCCTTCCCTGATATCGCACATTTGCTTATTTTAACTCTTGTTTTTCTAGCTAAAATCAGTGTCCTCCATCTCTAATCTCTTCCCTCAACTATTGAGTTTTTATTGCATTCACTAAAGGCTTCAGGCTAAAACCAAACGCTGTGTAAGTGGCTAAGGCATCGTGAGGTACTAATCATGCACGCTCCTGGCTGCAGTGGCACCAAGAGATCTTTCACAAAACCAAACTGAGTCCTTCCAGAAACATCTGAGGAAAAAGCATGGGAAACACAAACACAAAATTCTGGATAATTGCAACTAATGCACAGTGTCCCCTTTAGAGGCCAACAGACGCGCGGTAAGCGTTCGTTCAGAAAACACCGGAAGGAAGATTCAGCACCTTGGTGCATTGTTTTCTTCCTTCAACCCCTTTTCCAGAAATTGCTTTGTGCCTCCACCGATGATGAATTTGGCCGGAAAAATTAAAGCGGGGAAGAGTCACGCATAAAAGCTCCGATTCTTTGGTGTTAGGAGAAAGACGAGGACTTTTTTTTTAAGGGAAAATTGTGGAAAGGACATAAAAGTGACTCAAATAAAAAAGGTTAACGAAAGAGTGGAATCAATGTTGAATCCTCAGTCTCCCCTCAGTTGGGAGTGTTCTCTCCTTACTCTGAACTTAAGACACCAATCTCTGCAGCAAATACTATATGAAGTTCCAATTTCCGGGGAACCGAATGGCCAAATCACCTCTCCTGTGAAGGAGGCTGGTTGCCGGGGTGGCAGACCGCAATCACAGCTGAGTTTGTGTTCTTCCTATGATGTCAAAAGTTGAGATGTTCCTGCGAGAGGATTCGGTTCCAGGGCGCAAAGAGTTCCCTGGGTGGTTGGGTTTGATCTCTCACTCTCGCTTCATCTTTCGCATTCCGTGTCTTTCACCAAGATTTCCCCTGATTGAAATCTTTCTTCTCTGCAATTTCCAACTGTCCCACCGACGATCACGGGGCTCATTTACATAGGTAGCAAGGTGAGAAAAGAGAAATGGGGTGACACTGACAGACCAGGTCCGGGAGATGGGGGGCGGGGCGAGGGGTCAGCAAGTCTGAAACAAATGTTAACAGGCACCCCTAATCTCTTAGCCTGTCCCTTTTTTTTGTGGAAGGAGGTCACAAGTGGTTGGTCCCCATGCCTACTCCCCAAAGACTCTTAACAAGCAGATGTTACTGTAACATGCACAGGGAATCAAGCATCAATATGACCCCTGCCCTCAGCTGTCAGCTGATCTGCTGAGTCTCTTAGAAATATACTCTTAACTTTCCTAAATTCCCACTCTTTCCCACCATCCCCCCTCCACCCGGCTGGGCGCCCCTGCCTCGGCTTCTATGCCTGTGGCTCCTGGCATGGAGCTTGCACAGTTGTGCTCAGTGTGACCTTTCTCTTCACGGAGGTCAAAGGCCTGAGACCTCAGGCCGGCCTCTTTTCTTGCTAAAGGCCAGCTGATGAATCATTCCCAACTTGAAGGGAACAGAGGAGCGGGGAGGGCTCCGCGGGCCTTTTGAGAGAAACAACTGTGGCCTATACATCAGCATTTACACCGTTCTGACACTTTCAAAACTCACGCTCCTCTCTGGGAACCACAGAAAGAGGGGACAAGAGGAGGGGACAGAGAGGTCTCACTGACCCGGATGGAATAAACAAGAAGGAAAGAGCGAGAACTTGCGGCCAGGCTTGAGGATTGTGTAACGGGAGATAGAATCAGGGGGCAGGGAGGGGGTTGGAAGCTGGGCCGGCTAGCGAAAATACCTAAAATCGATTTCATTTCTTACTGCCCTATTCTTCCTGTAAAGCTCTTGTGTTCACTTTTCCTGTGCAAGCAGGACAGGTCTTACCTGAGGTCGTTCAGGAAGGCTTTGGTAGCCTCACAGGAAGGCGAGGGTTTGGAAACATCCCTGAAGACCATTGAAATGCTGGAAGCAGGGCTGACCCAGCTGACTCATAGGGCCCCCCCAAATGAAAGGAACCCAAAGGAGGTTTCTAAACGGAGCTCTACGAGATCAGTGCTGGAGTGCCTCAAATACCCAGGTCTTCAAACAATTAGCCAGTATGATTCTCTTTCACCATGTCAAGAAATGCAAAAAGCAACCACGGAACAAGCTAGTGGCACCCGGCATAATGTGCATTCAGAAAAATATTTGCTTCCGCTCGTCTTTATCAGAGCTTTTCCATATCGGCCTCCTGTAAGCCTTTGTTAACGCCAAATTGTTCAAATTAATGAATGTTCACTAAAATGCAAAACAAAAAAACCAGGAATTGTATTTCCACCTTTGCTTAGAAGTATGTTAACGTGCACAAATATGCTCCTGTTTTCTTGCCTTCTCCTTTCTTCCCTTTTGTTTTGTTTGTCTTGTATTTCTTTCGTCTCTTTGGGCAGGGAAATACGGGGATTGACAAAAGGCTGGGGATATTATTTTTCAGATCTTAACACCTAAAAATATAAACTGAGAAAGTGAGGGAACCAGGTAGAGTGTCTGTTACTGGATAAAGCAACCCAAGATGGCACCTCGTCTCCATTCTTACTGTGACTTTTTCCGGTCTCCGTCCGAGCTCTTAAGAGTTCACCTCCAAACATCAAACCACTAACGATGAGGTTCCCTTGCTTCTTTGATGGTTCTTGACACAAGAGTGTTGACTAACTCAAGACTTCTCAATTTAGGTCATCATCAGGAGAACTTGAACACCCTTGAAAGATGCAAATTGTTGGCCAGATCCCATTTTTGCGGAATAAGAGTGTCTGTGGATATTTTTTTTAGGGCATAAGTGTATTCAGTATGTTATCCAGGTGATTCCTATCATCCGCTATATTTGAAATTCCCCTCCCTAAAGAACAACACACTGTTAAATTGCACCGCCATGACTGAATGATGTGTTCTTTCTCAGGGTAGAATCTACCTGTATAATTATCCCCTGTACCGGGGTGAGCTTCCTGGAACCACAAGGTAAGGACTGAGTTATCAGTTAGGGCTTCCAAACTTAGCTCAAATCCTCACACAAGATTTCTCTTCCTCTAACTCTGAGAGGCTTCCTTGTTGGAATACAGAAAAGTAAAGATCCGATCATATCTCCCCTCTTCTCAATTCTAAAGAGCTAACTGGGAACAAATTCCTGTTTGTCTTCACAGCTCATGCTTCTGGAAAAAAAGAGAAACCCCAGGGAATAATGTCTCCTCAGACTGATAAGCCAGCTGTTGCCAGCAGGATAGTCCCACTGACAGGGATCACCAACAAGACCACTGTTTTAGACCAGTCCACTAAAAATCCATTCCCTAAGGACCCATGACCCCGATCTTCCTAAATTGATGGATTGAACACACACTTTGTAAAGGCTCTTACTTACCATGAGCCATATTCTCCACTGCATTCTGCTGAGAGAACATCACTGTTTTACTGCTCCTTCTCTTAAGCAAATGGGCTCCTATTCTGGTGTCCTGACATAAAGTTCCATTCTCCATTGGCACAAGCCATTGCTAGGCCCCTTTTTTCTCTGGCTTTTTCTTCTCTTGTCCCTTTTGCACCCGTAGTTTCTATCAAATCTAATTTGGACACAACTCTTACCCTACTGTTATGATTGACACCCCCTTTGGAAGAGAGAGGACTATCATATCTTAAACTCTATATTTAACTACATCATATAGTTGGTCATCTTCATACTGATTCAACAAACAGACACACACACACACACACACACACACACACAATCACACAGTGCCTATTAGATATTGTAAGAGACACAAAGATAGGTATAACATAAGCTTACCTCAAAAGGGTTCTCACCTTTCTAGAATAGATCAGGCAGAAAACAGATAAATATAAATCAAGACAATAAACATTAGTGTAGTGAGTTCTAGCAAATATTTAAAATGACAAAGATGCCCATTCTCCACAATCCTTTCCAGAAAGTCTAAGCAGAGGGAACAAATCCCACATCATTCTAGGGTGTCGGATTGATCCTAATTAGGTATTTGCCCTAATACCAAAACCAGATATTACAATGTAGGAAAACTGCAGACTGATATCTCTTATGAACACATGCACAAAAATCTCAGCAATATAGTAGCAAATCAAATCCAATAATGTATAAAACTAATTATATACTAGGGGCACCCATGTGGCTCAGTTGGTTAAGTGTCCAACTCTCGATTTTGGCTCAGGTCATGATCAAACATTCATGATATAGAGCTCTGCATTAGGCTGTGCTGGGCATGGGGCCTGCTTAAGATTCTCTCTCTCTCTCTCTCTCTCTCTCTCTCTGCCCCTTTCCTCTCTCTCTCTCTTTAAAAAAAAAAAAAGTAATTATACACTACAACCAAGTGAGATTTATTCTAGGTGTACAAGTCTGGTTCAACATTCTAAAATCAGCCAATGTAATTTATGACATCAACAGGCTAAAGAAGGAAAATCACGATCATATCAACTGATTCAGAAAAAGCATGTAACAAAATCTAGCATCATTCATGATACAAACTCTCGGTAAACTAGGATCAGAAGGAAACTTCTTAGCTTAATAAAAATGAATCTACAAAAATTTCCAATGAACATCACTCTTCCTGGCGTGAGACAAAATATCGTCCCTTTGAGATCAAATAAAAGAGGGATATTCTCCCTGACTACTCCTATTTAACATCATACTAGAAGCCCTAGCTAGTGCAATTAGATGAGGAACAGAAATAAACAGTCCAAATAGGAAAGGAAAAAATAAAACTTTTTATTTGTAGATGACCAGATTATCTATGTATAAAATTACAAAGACTAAAACAAAAACAAAAATACAAGAAACTCCTAGTGCTGCTAAGTGAGGATAGCAAGATTGCAAGGTCATAGAATATCAAGGTCAATATACAAAAGTCAGTTTCTTTCCTATATATTAAAAATGAATCATCAAATTTGAAATTATATATATATCTGTATATATATACATATTATACATATGTATACATATTATACATATTATACACTACCTGTATATACATATATATATATACACACATATTATATACATATATATATCTGTGTATATATATATATGTATGTGTGTGTGTATATATATATATATATATACCATTTATGATAGCACTATAACAACAACAAAAAGTACTTAAGCTAACAAAATAGTCATAGGATCTATATATGAATGACAAAACATGTTATAAGAAGTCAAAGAAGATCTCAATTCGTGTAACAATATTACGTGTTCATGGGTGAAAGATTCAATAATGGCAGGATCCACACATCCCAGTCAACAATCAGAATCCCATCAAACTATTGTATAGATATTGGCAAACTGCCTCTAAAGTTTATATGCAAAGGCAAAGAACCAACACAGTGATCATAACACAATAACCAACACAATTCCGAAGAAAGACAAAGTTAGAGGACTCGTACGATCTAATTTCAAAACTTAATATAATGCTACAGTATTCAAGAAAGCATGGTACTGGTGTAAGGAATAGATACATAAGCTGACATAACAATAGAAAGATGAGAAATAGAAGCAAACAGATACAGTCAACTGAGTTTTTGACAAAGGTGCAAAGGAAATTCAAAGGAGAAAGAATGGGTTTGTTCAAAAAATGGCATGGGAATACTTGAAGGTCCATACACCAAAACAAGACAAAACAAAAACAAAACAAGACAAGACAAAACAAAACCCACCACAAATAGGGGAGAATAGACAAATCTCCCACGAAGAATTCCAAAAATTTGATACTCCACTCCCAATGAGGATTATAACTTTCCACTGCTTTAGTGTCTGCTGTGCATCGCATGATGATTTCCTTTCAAAGAGGAAAGTATGGAAAGAAGGAAAAAACAATAACTTTACATCAGAGAAACCTCATGAATCATGTCCACAGTAGATTCCCTTAAGATGTGATGAGAAGGTCACTTATCCTTTGTTGTCTTCTTCCCTAAACCCTGGAACACCAGTTTAATCATGAGAAAAAAAAAAAAATCAAACAAATCTCAACTGAAAGCCATTCTATGAAATATCTGGGTGGTACTCCTCAAACGTACAAGGTCTTTAAATGGAAGAAAATCTGAGAAAAAGACCATAGCTTGTATGAACAGGATATTAGCGAAAATATTCTGAAAAGCTAACAAAACATAATTTTAGCTAATAATAATGTATCAATATTGGTTCATTAAGTGTGACAAATTTACCATAGGAAGGTAAGATGTGAGTCATTGGGGGAACCGGATGGGACCTCTCTACAGTATCCTTTCAATTTTTCCATAAGTTTCTATTCTAAACATTACAAGAAATTTGATGAGGACTCACTCTCTCCAAGCAAAAGATGAAATTAATTGGTTTTTTCCCTTGGCTAACCTTGTGAAACACTCTATTTTTTTCTCTACTGAATAAATAAAAAAATAACTTAAAAAAAATTTTTAATGGTTACCCAATCAATCCATTGTTCGTGAGAGGACCTTCCGGACCAGTCAGCTACTTCTCTAAATGAGATGTTTAGCACATACAAAGCAAGCTGTACTTCCTTTTGATCCACAAAACCTTACATGAAATTCTTCTCTGCAATAGATTCTGTTTCTATTATAACCAAAGGAGGGAAGTTGGGATACAAACACACTACCTGTTATTTTTTTTTTAATTTATTTTGAGAGAGAGAGTCAGCGACTGGGGGAGGGGAGGAAGGGCAGAGAGAGAGGGAGAGAGAATCCCAAGCAAGCTCCACCCTGTCAGTGCAGAGCTTAACACGGGGCTCAGACTCATGAACCATGAGATCATAACCTGAGCTGAAACCAAGAGTTGGACACTTAACCAACCGAGCCACCCAGGAACCCCAAACCTACTACCTGTATTAATTAAAAACTCAATTACTGAGGGTACGTGGCTGTCTCAGTCGACAGAGCTTGAGACTCTTGATCTGTGGGTTATGAGGTCGAGCACCATTTGGGGGTGGAGTTTACTTTTTAGAAAGTTAAGAAAACTCAATTGCCGTATTAAAAAAATGAAAAGAAAGAAAAGAGAAATGCTATAGACAAATAAGAAAGCATGCTTATACTGTATCTAGTCTTTTTTGTACCCACTGAGCCTTTTCAGAAATGACACAGAGTATTACCGGGGACTATACTGGAGGTGAGAAATTTTCATCACCTCACTCTAGTCATCAGAAATTTTTCCCACTCACTAAGAACTCAGAAAATACATTTATTCATTTAAAGCAGCTTCCTGGGGGGCACCTGGGGGGCTCAGCCGGTTGAGCATCAGCTCTTGATTTCGGCTCATGTCCTGATCCCGGGGTTGTGGGATCAAGCCCCATGCGGGACTCTGTGCTGTGTGGAGCCTGCTAGATCTAGATATCCATCTAGATCTAGATATCTGTCTATCTATAGAGAGAAAGAGGTGGGGGGGGGGGGAACAGCTTCCTGAACACTCATTATAATCAGGGTACTGTAGTTTGACCTTGGCAAATTGAATCTGACAAATGTCTTGATCTCAAAGAGTTCCTGAGCATAATATACCCACATAGGCAGAGAAAAGAAGACCGAACCCAGGTCTGAGGGAGGTGACGAGTTTGGAGGATGAAAGGCCCTTTGGTCATGGGGAATCTGAGGAAGGTCGAGGAGAAAAGAAGAGGGCCCTCCAATTGTATCATGTCACCCGTACTTCCCCCAGTGCTCAACTCCCCCTCAGCAGTGACCATATACTTTGTGCCCATCAATCCTCCTGGAAACGTGTCTGGCTTTTCTTCTCCCGGTCTGGGCTGTAATGATGGCGAGGCACAGCTCTCAAGGAGCTCTTGGTCCTCGGACAGTAGTGATGATCAAAGACACCCACTTATTGTCTCAGTTCCGTTTTCTTCTTTTTCCACAGGTACACCTTCTGCGTGAAAAATATAAACACACTCACCGTTCAAGATGCTGATGAGATTCCTTACATTGTTCATTTAGTAAATAAAAATCTTCTCAGACGTGGCCTATACATTTTTTTTTAAGTTTACACCTGCCGATACAAGTAAGAGATCTACAAAAAAAAAAAAAAAACAAAATATCCTCTGGAGTTAGAAGTAAATATTTAATACAACCAGAAGACTTGATAAGCGTAAAAAAATATATTTTAAGATCTAAACTTTCAACATGAAGAAGTTAATTATATGATTGCTGTGCTGTAACCAGAAGTCCATAAAAATCTTGTTTTCAAGGAATATTTAAGAGATGATATTCCAAAACATGATGTTAAAAGGAAACAAGAACCATGTACACTTTGATTTCCAAAACACATACACATACACAAAATATAGCAGAAGAAAACGTACCGATAACCGAACAATGGTTCTAGGGGTAATGAGCAAATTCTTTAGCTTGCGTTTTCATAGGTAACACATTTTCTAAACCTTTTCTCTTGAACAAGAACACCCTGAAAATTTCCCCATAATAAAAGTTTTATGGACTTCTGAAAAACATATTTGTCATGCTTCTAAAAATCACATTTACTCAAAAGAAAGTAATTATCAAAATGAGAACTTTCCCATGTATTTGCTAATATCACAAATCAACCTGTCAAAACCACAAATGGAGAGACTGATGTTTGGAGAAAATACCTTTTTGTTTTTTTCAATATGTAGTCCCTGCCCCACTTCATGGGTAGCACTGATCATGAGGACCAAACGTGGTGAGCATGTCAGTTGTTTCGAAAAGCAAAACACTGCGTATTATTATTATTATACAGTCACTGTAGGCGGAACCACTAATGTACTTCTGCACGCATTCTTAACCAATCAGATTTACATATTTATTACGCATCCTGATTAAATTACCCACCTCGCTGATTAATTTCAATAGGTTTTCCGACACTCATAGGAAGCATTAAAATAAAATGTTACCCTGTTTCGATTTTTGATTAGTTTCTTTTCAGATTGCAGCAGACTTTAATGAGTGGGGGAAAAAAATAAAATCAAAAGATGGGCAGGATTGTTTTTTTTGCAGATCTTCAGCCCTGACAAAATCGCTTTGGAAACAAAGTTTCACATTGTCACTGCTCTTCCTTCTGTAGCCTTATTCCCTGGCCAGAGTTCTCACATTTTCTTTGATCTGCTCTTTTGAGCAAATCTGAAGTGAGATATTACTTAGAAGAGGAAACTAAGGAGAAGATACTAGCCAGGGAAAATCATTTGCAGGGTGTGGAAACCCCGCCCTCAAGCAAAACTCTTGCTCAACAGGAACCTTTTGGGGAGAGGAGACCAGGGCTTTGAGCTTCTCTACAGAGGGGGCTTAAAGGCTACCACACCCAGCCCATTGAACACAGTTGGTTGGACCATCACATCAGAGTCAATATCAGAACCGGGAACCTTTTTTTTTTTTTTTCCAGATGAGTATTATACGCATAATACTCACTAATAAATACTTCCATCCTTCCAGAATGTACTTTCGCACAGACATTTATTTCATCTGTCAAAGGCTGGATTATCTCCATTTTCTAGGTGAAGTATTTGAACTGGCACAAGCTGAAAATGGCGAGATGTGGGGTTTCACACCCAGGTCTGTTTGACCCCAAAGCCTTTCATCTTTCCTATATCGTTGAGATTCCCATTGAAGCAGTCTTCGTGGGAGGGGTGGGTGCTGGGCGAGGGGCAGGGAGAGGGGTGCAGTGCAGCTGAAGGCGGGCATATGAGTTAAATTTCACTGAGAGATCAAGAACAAAGAGTGCGGCTTTTAGCACATATATTGTGGATCCAAAAGATTTCTCGAATTGTGCCTGGGAAAATGAGACTTGCCGAGCTGTGTTTTAGGTAGCTGTGTATAGAATTGCTTAGAGAACCGAGGCTTTGCAGATTCAATTAAGAGATTAGTCTGAACAGTAGAGCAATCATGTAGATCCAAACCCGAGTCCTCTTGATGGGAAGAAAAATTTTATGACAAATGAAAACAAGTTACCAAGGTGTTACTGATAGGAATCAGTGACGAAGGAAACACTGGGGCTAAGAGATATGTAGGGAACAAAGAGGACCTCTGAGACTACATACCGATGAAACGGAGGTGAAAATATTATGAGATAAGGAAACCAAAAGTTTCCAGTGGAGAGGTCTTAACTCTGTTTGGGACCAGGACTGAACGCTTTAAAAAATTACAACTAAGAACCAACCTAGAGACAATGAACTGTAGGATGCTTTGAAATGATCTTGGTTGTTTTCTATAATGATGCTGACTTAGGGGGGCGGGGGAAATATAACCTCAGTCATTAGAATAAAATCCAACTATGGCTAAGAATAGTTCTAGGCTTGCGGTGGGATTGAGCAAGAAAGGGACGGTACGTACATAACAGTTGGATATAGTCATGGGAAATGGCCGATACATGGGAAAGAACATAGAGAAGCAAATCCTTGGGGATGTAAATAGGATCAATGAAATTCCTTGGTACCACATTTTTAAAACCCCGAGAGGCAAATGGGACAGACAGATGGCTCTTTAAAGCTTAGGATAAACTTTCTTTTTTTCATCTAAGAAAGAAAAACTACACTTGCCCTTAATTTACCCTCAACGAATCCATAAATAGATGCACGCCTCTTACTATAGTAACACAGTAATGCCTAAATTTTCATTTCTCAATTTATCATCCCCATACAACAAGCGCATCAATTCCTCTGACATTGTTTCCTAACTGGTTTGAACAAAAAGTAGAAGAAAAGAGCTTGGTTGGTAAAGTTTTTCCTGATAAGAATGAGCAGTGGTTAGTTTAGATAACTCTATGTGCTTGGATATGTATGTCTCTTAAGCGGGAATATAGAAATGCATGAAAACTTTGCCATCAGTAAATACGACGTATGGAGACCTTCTGTGTACAGACTGTGGTGACTGACGTCATCAGAATCAAAAGCATTAACTCCTAAAGCTGATGTGGAGTTAAAAAAAATTCTCTCTCTGTTTTATCAAGGCTACAGAATCCAACTCAATAAGAAGGTCGTAACGCTAATGAAAACTTGAAAAGAAGGACTATATTCTCCTAGAGGGCAAAGGGCTGATTGAATACTGAATATCCTCCTCAGACGTGTTGGTTGATTCTATTTCTGTACATGTGCATTCATGGATTACTAAGTAGACACTGCATTTGTTCAACACATCACCATTGGCCCCCTATGTATTTGTAGGTGGTGTTCTTTGAAGAGTATCTATGTAGCCAGTTGACAATGCAGTCACTCCTTCCACAGAATTTGTGATGTTCAGACCCTGACTAGTTTATTCAAATTCATTCACTCTATAAAAACGCTATCTCCACGAGTATTTATTGGGCACGCGTTATATAAAGCACATCAGGTAAATTAATCTCTTAGATGACTTACATGGTTGTTTGACCAAACTCACTGGAGGGATTTGTAAAAATGGTTAAGCTAATTATGTGTGTAGAAACAGCAACGCAATCAATATCTGAAAAGACCTGGATGTTTAATGTCAGTGGACATAATGATCTGCGAATTTTATCCAGATGATCAAACAAGTTCCAGATTATTTGTTGTTCTGAAGGCAACTGATGTAATAATGCGTCAATAAATCAACTATGGAGTAGGGACCTGGAGAGATGTTTGTTCTTAAATATATGCCACTGGTGGCTGGGCAGGCATACATTAGTCCTTTCTGGATTTTGGGGTTTTTTTTTAAGTTTTATTTATTTATTTTGAGAGAGAGAGAGAGAGAGAGAGAGAGCATGAGCAGGGGAGGGGCAAAAAGAGGGAGAGAGAGAGAAGCCCAAGCAGGCTCTGCACTGTCAGCATGGAGCCTGGCGTGGGGCTCGAACCCATGAACTGTGAGATCACGACGTGAGCTGAACATAAGAGTCAGACGCTTAACTGACCGAGCCCCCCAGGCACCCCAGTTCTTCTCTGTTTTGATGTGCCCTCCAACCATTGGTACAACACACTTTAAGAGACATACACTGCCATACGGCAGGTGAAAGCCGCCTTCTGTACTAAATACCCCCTGCACTGACGATTTCTGTTATATAATAAAATATGCAAGTTACATAATGCATATTCTTTAGGTGAGATTATAATCACTGCCAGGTTCATACTGCTTCTCTGTCTCCACAGTTCCTTTTTACTATAGCTAATTTCATCCACTTATTGAAATATTTATTCGCACACGCTACATCCCAAGCCGAGGATAGGGACACAGGAAGAAAAGGAGGGCAAACGATACCGACACAAGTATCTGACCAAAATGGCTCACACCGAGGGCCAGCTCGAAATGGGAGGGAGAGAATGATTGAGTGCCAGGGAGTGCCGGGATGCCGTTGTGTTCCCAGGGGTCCTTGCAGAACCTTGAAGACGGTATGAACGCCGTGTTCAAGACTGGAGTGGATGGTGGAACGGAAGGTCGTGAAGAGACCCACCCTACCTATTTCACAGGAGAGTGAGTCACAAAAATGGAACTGGATCCCAGGTCCAAGAGCCAGGTATCTTAACATCAGGTGTCGCGTTACTGCCACACGGGTCCAAAAGGACTGAGAGTCTTTTTCCACCATCTCTGTCTGATTTTGTGTTTAACCAGAGTCTACAGAGCCTTAACCCAAAGTTCCTTGAGATTTGTCCTTCCATCTTTATCCCCAATGCTTGGCATAGCACGAGTCATAAAATATATGCTCAGTAAATGTGTGTTGAATGAATAAGATGAAGGGTTGGGCATGTGGGCACAAAGCAAGGCTATGAGAAGGTAGGTAGGTAGATCGATAAACATAGATACGGATATATAGATAGAGATCGGAAATACTTTTTTAAAACTTTTTTTATGTTTATTTATTTATTTTAAGAGAGAGAGAGAGAGAACGGGGAAGGGGCAAAGAGAGGGGGAGAGAAAGAATCCCAAGGAGGCTCCGCACTCAGCGTGCAGCCCGACATGGGGCTTGATCTCACGCACTGTAAGATCATGACATGAGCCAAGTCAAGAGCCAGATGCTCAATCGACTGAGCTACCCAGGTATCCCAGAAATATTTTTTACTATCTCTCAGATTATTACAGAAAAACAGTTCTAAAGTTTGTGCAACTAGACGTATGATGATATTTTCTTTTGTTACCTTCACTCAAGACAGTAGATTGTCATCTACTGGTCAGTTTTAACCTTGTTAAATCTACTGATTGTCATCTACTGGTCAGTTTTAACCTTGTTGCCAACGCCATTGCCCAACTAAAAAATTAGGAGGGCCTGTCCTGTCACCTAGAAATTAAACTTCAGGAGGGGCATCTGGGTGACCCGGTCGGTTAAGCGTCAGACTTCGACTCGGGTCGGGATCTTGCAGTTCGTGAGGTCGAGCCCTGCGTCGGGCTGAGTACCGACGGCATGGAGCCTGGAGCCTGCTTTGGATTCTGTGTCTCCCCCTCTCTCTGCTCATGCTCTGTCTCTCTGTCTCACAATAATAAATAAACGTTACAATTATTTTTTAATTAAAAAAGAAAGAAAGAAATTAAACTTCAGGAGCACCTGGGTGTCTCAATCAGTTAAGTGTCAGACTTTGGCTGAGGTCATGATCTCACGGTTCGTGAGTTCAAGCCTTGTGTCGGGCTTTCTGCCATCAACACAGAGCCCATTTTGGGTCCTCTGTTCCCCTCTCTCTGCCCCTCTCCCGCTGGTTCTCTCTCTCTCTCTCTCTCTCAAAATAAATAAACTTAAAAAAAAGAAATTAAACTCAGATTATCAAGAAAATCCAGGAAAGTCTCAGCACTGAAATTCTTTGGCAGAAAAAGGCTAATCTAATGCATAAAGCTAAAGATGTGGAGGAAAGGGCAACATTCTGCGTCATTATAATTATACTAAACAAGCTACTGAGATCGACTCGAGTTTTGCACTTTTTAATCATGATGTTTGAGGGTAGCCAACACATACTTTTAATATTATTCAATTAAAATATTATTAAATTAGGGGCACCTGGGGGCGCCTGGGTGGCGCAGTCGGTTAAGCGTCCGACTTCGGCCAGGTCACGATCTCGCGGTCCGTGAGTTCGAGCCCCTCGTAGGGCTCTGGGCTGATGGCTCAGAGCCTGGAGCCTGTTTCCGATTCTGTGTCTCCCTCTCTCTCTGCCCCTCCCCCGTTCATGCTCTGTCTCTCTCTGTCCCCCAAAAAATAAATAAACGTTGAAAAAAAAAATTTAAATTAGGAGCACCTGGGTGGCTCGGTCGGTTGAGCCTCTGACTTCCACTCAGGTCATGATCTCACGGTTTGTGAGATCCAGCCCCGCGTCCGGCTCTGTGCTGACAGCCCACAGCCCAGAGCCTGGAGCCTGAATCCAATCTCCCCCTCTCTGCCCCTCCTCCTCCTCCTCTCTCTCTCTCTCTTTGTCTGTCTCTTTCTCAAAATGAATAATCACATAAAAAAAATTTTTTTAAATAAAAAAATAAGGCACCTGGGTAGCTCAGTCGGTTAAGCGTCCCCCTTTGGCTCAGGTCATGATCTCACGGTTCGTGAGTTCGAGCCCTGCTTCGGTCCCAGTGCTAACAACTCAGAGCCAGGCGTCTGCTTCAGATTCTGTGTCTCCCTCCCATCCCTCCCCACCCCAGCTTGTACTCTGTCTCTCTCTCTCTCTCTCTCTCTCTCAAAAATAAATAAACGCTAAAAAAAAAAATTAAGAAAAGAAAAAAATAAAAAATTAAATATTATTAAATTAAACACCCATACAAGTCTCCCATACTGTTAATATTATTTCAGAGGGCTCACAATATCACGTCTTCATTTGTTTCTAATTAATACGTTTGAAGGAGTACAGAAACTACTTCATTAAGCTAAGCTCCGCAAAGAAAAATAAACTCTTGTGGGAATCTCGTGCTTTCGTCATTCAGCAACCTTGCAGATCAGAGAGGACATTCGCACGAATAAATACGTCACATTTTTCAGCTTTTGTGCCACTGGCCGTGCATCCAACTCCAATCAAAAGTCTAGTGGATCTGTTAAATGTTGCCTTTTGTAATAATCATAAAACTAATTTGCGGCTGAAGAGAAAACGACTTTTCTTTACTCTTCATGCATACACGCCACTGATAACGTTCTTTCTTTTCCTTTACTTAGGAAAAAAAAAAAAAAAAACCTGAACACTTCGATTATTCCAAAGACTCCCAATATTTTTCCCCATCCCTTACTCCAATGTGGGGGGAAAAAAAAAAAAAGTTTAAATCTTCCAGATAGAATTTCTTCAGCTCACTCGAAGAATTCCACCTTCTCAACACCCTTGCATTTAACTTAATGTTTTTCAGATTTCCAAACTCTATTACCACAATGCTAAACAAATAACTATAGTTCAAGGGTCAGGGAGAGGGGCCTACTGGGTGAAAGGTGAACGAGTTGAAAGGACAGGGTTACAGCTTTAAGAAAGAGGCTTAACGGGTTTGAGACCTTTTGCCGCTGGCAACACTCCATTCTTTCTGATTCGGTCTCTTCACCACGAAGGTGTTAACTTTTTAGCTGCTGGGGATTTGAGCTTTATTACGTTTTCTCCTTCCATTTACTTATTAGGTTAGAGGGACCATCACTTCATGGGCAAAACAATATTTTCAGATTTTATGAATTAGCTTGCCTGAGGGGAAAACCCAGTTACGTTTGTAGCCTAAATTTGTTCTCGTATTTATAACCGAATTAATTCTGTAAACACAATTCTTAAGACACGCATTGAACCATTCAGGTTAAACGGGGGTTACTCGTCCCTGCAAAAGACTCCAAACGTGATTCTTTATGCGTCTAGGTACTCGGAAGGAGAGAAAAAGTAAGCCACGCAGATGCTAGGCGGCTCGACGGCGCGTGTGGAGAGACTGGCCGTCATACTGACGTTCTTCTTGTCCTCTTAGTGGCCTCCTCGAGATTTTTGGCGAAGAGGAGAGAAAAGACTTGGCTGAATCTGTTTTCAGGGACTGGACGGCCCGCCTGTGACTGAATGGGATGCGACCAGCTAGTCAACTACAAGGAGGCCGCAGGCTAACCAGGGAAATGGGGAGATGCAGAGATGAGAACTGGGGGTTGCTGAAGCCGGTCATGTGCTCGCTCACCTATCCATTCACTCCCCAACCGCTGGAGGGACGCCTCCGAACCTGTAAGACATGGTGCCAAGTGCAAAATGTGGCATCCACAAGCGAGAGGGCCCTGGGAACCGGAATGCACCTAGGAGGCAGATTTATTTCAGACGGTTGAGTAGAAATGGACTCCAGAGTTCAAAAGGAAGGATCCCTTTTCAAGTTTTGTAAAACAGGGCTGCGCAAAGTATTATTACATGGGCAGTCTCTAGGTTAGGAAGGACGCAGAAAGGAACTGTGTGGGTTCAACTGCGGTGTAGGTGTGGACATCCATGGGTCTGGACACGAGAGGCTTATTAGCTGTTGCTAACTTCTACTTGTGGTTAGACTAAAGGCAGCCGGTGGCCGCTCCCCAGCCTAGATCATTCGCGGAGCCACGGCTCAGTTAGACCTCTTAGTCATTCCCACCCACTGGATGCATTTTCCTAATCCGGTGTAATAATGGCAAAGCTTTCTCTCCACCCTCGTGTTCAAATTTTCCTGTGAGTAACCCTAGAAAGACCGAATGATGAGGGTGGGGTCCGTTTTGTCCAGCCAGGTGTTATCTCTCGTGTACTCAGATTTTTAGAGAATATTCTGAGTTATACTTGACATAGCCTGTCTTACTCCCTTTTCTCACTTTACGTGTATATGTTTGCCTGCGTGGTTTTCTCTTTTAAACCATTCCCATTTAGGTATATGAGCTGGTTCAGAGCAGAAACAGTCCTTTGTTGTTGTTATTGTTGTTATTATTTTAGAGAAGGAGTCCTCGAGCCGGGGAGAGGGGCAGGGGGAGAAGGGGAAAGAGAGAGAGAGAGAAGAAGAGAGAGAGAATCTTAAGCAGGGTCCGAGATCACGGTGCAACCTGACACAGGGCTTGATCCCACAACTCTGGGATCATGACTTGAGCCGAAATCAAAAGTTGGACGCTCAACCGACTGAGCCACCCAGGCACCCCCAGGGCAGAAACTGTCTTATTGACCTTTAGATCCTTGAATCTTCGCATATATTAACGAGAAGAGTTCAGTAATTTTAACTGAATGTGCTTCAGACGACGTCGACCACAACTTTGTAACGGGCTGGATCGCCCGTGATAATTTCCGACTGGCACCGGTCTTATGAGTATTTGCAGAACAAGAATGGAGCGCGGGCCAGGTCTTTCAAATTGAATCAAGCCAAAAAGACAGGTCCACATTCACACAGTTATTCTAGAACTTTTCCATTCCCAAAAGGTTCACCACGCTCAGCTCGCGCTTAGCTGACATTTGCAGGCTATTATTACTAAAGCCAGAACATGCGTCAATAATGTTGCTGAAGCACTTATCAGAGAGGCCAATCTGGGATCAGACCACAAATCAACAGGGCAAGGAAGGATGCCGTTTTTTTCCCAGCAGTATCTCTTCAAAGTGGCCTGGGACTTGCCTGACAGAGGAACTCCCGACGGTCCTGCATCGGCAGGAACATGTCCAGCGCTTTAAACTTCACGGCTGCAGGGGAAGAAGGAGCTCACTAAGTTTACAAGCAGTCCCTGTATTTGCTCCGAATAATGCTCCTGGAAAAGGCATTGCAGTTCAAAATGATGTCAGGGGAATCTGATTTTCCCATTGCAGCAATGTTTTCATGGACTCTGTGCCTGTCCCAAAGTCTGTTGCTTGATGACTTACAGAAATGACAGCAAACACCACATTTAATTAAATGTGTAACATATTTCAGTGCTTTAAGGTGTAAAACTTTCCAAGGTGTGTGTGCAGGGCCCGTAAACTGGAAGCTGGATGGCAAGTTCTTTGATTTTGATCATGTTGCGTTTCTTTCGGAAAATTCCAGACGAGGAGAAGGGAAACAAGTGGAATTTAAATAAAACATCCAAGCTGCCCTTGGGAGAGATGATGTGCGGGACAAGCAGAAATGAAAGCACAAAGCCACGCAGAAAAAAAATGACCAAGATCCTGGGTACTATGGCTGCTGAGGACAAGACACGTGTGCACCGGTGTGGTGAGGTTGGGCACAGAGTGTTGCCTATGTGAGTCACAGTCTTGAGCTTAAGGGAGCCATAAATGGAAATATAAAACATGAGCCATGAGAAATCTAGCTTCTCAAAGTCTGAACAGCAAGAGCAAGTGAGGGAAGGAAGGAAGGAAGGAAGGAAGGAAGGAAGGGAAGGAGGAAGGAAGGAAGGAAGGAAGGAAGGAAGGAAGGGAGGGAGGAAGGGAAGAAGGAAGAAAGGGAGGGAGGGAGGAAGGGAGGAAGGATGGGAGGGAGGGAGGGAGGAAGGAAGGGAGGGAGGGAGGAAGGAAGGGAAGAAGGAAGAAAGGGACGGAGGGAAGGAGGAAAGAAGGGAGGGAGGGACAGAGGAAGGAAGGGAGAGATGGAGGAAGGGAGGGAGGAAAGAAGGAAGGAAGGAAGGAAGGAAGGAAGGAAGGAAAGAAGGAAGGAAGGGAGAGAGGGAAGGAGAGAGGGTGGGAGAAAGGAAAGAAAGAAGGAAGGAAGGAAAGAAGGAGGAAAGGAAGGAAGGAAGGAAGGAAGGAAAGAAGGAAGGAAGGAAGAAGGGAAGGAGAGAGGAGGGAAGGAAGGAAGGAAGGAAGGAAGGAAGGAAGGAGGAAGGAAGGAAGGAAGGGGGAAAGGAAGGAAGGGAGGGAAGGAGGGAGGGTGGGAGGAAAGAAGGAAGGAAGGGAGGGAGGGGGAGGGAGGAAGGAAGGAAAGGGGGAGAGAGAGAGAGAGATTGATTAAAAGGCCCTCTAGATTAATATACCAGATTTACTGCCTCCTCAAGGATCGTTTTGCTAGTATTTCAAAGGCAAGAGGTAAATGACATGTGGACAGAGCAGAGAGGTGTCAGTTACATTTCTGTCAAGCCGTGTGTATTTTCAGAGTGTTCCTTACACGTGGCGGGTACAATGAGGCAGAAAGGACTTTTAAGTTTTATATCTATTAGTAAACAAAACTAAATAGGCGGTAAAAGAAATTCTTTGCAAATACAAAGGCAGTTGAGCAGTAACTTACCTCCCCCTTCCTCCCCAATGTAGTTTTAAAAGAGTGAAGATTCAGAAGAGGAAGAATCCAATGAACGTTTCCCATAGACTTCGATTGGATCAGGATGTGAAGAAAGAGGAGGAGGAAGAGGAGGGAGAGGAGAAGTGGAAGAAGAAGAAGGCAGTCAAAAGCATCCTTTTTTTAGGCGAGGTTGAAAAATCAGTACTCGTCAAAATTCTTTGCAATACGTCTTCCCATTAAAGAAGTAGAATCCCCAGTTCTAAACCCTATAAGGAGCAAACACTCAGACACAGACACAAATCCTATGACTTGAAATTATTTCATTGAGAATACATCCCACCTTCCGGTTTAACCCATGCGTGCACGCGTAGGCACACATACGTGTACCTGTGCATGTACGATCTCTCCTCTTCTCACTAGTTTCTTTCTAGTCATTCGAGAAGGAGCAAAGATTCCTGTGTGAACGTGGTTCAATTTCTAAATCCAGAAGACCCAATCTGGGGATGACAATCCAGGGTCTTCTACCAGCATAAAGAAGATGAAATCCAGGTGGTTCTGACAAAAGCATAGACGAGAGTGCTTTCTTCTTCCTCCTGGACACACGGCTCATCCACATTTCTCTACCCCCGTCAACGACAGGGGCGGACATCAGACCGCAAGGCCACTGAAGGAGCTTCCGCACGGTGATGCGAACCTCCTCCAGGCTCTCGGGAGCAATCCTCATGCCCGTGTCTCCTCCTGCAGCCACCATGGTAGCCACATGCTGAAGAAGTTGGAGCCACAAGACAGAAGGAACCTGGGCCTCTGGCTTACTTCTCGGATGACACCATCTTGGAGAAACACCCACTTGGAATATATGTGCTTGGGAAATCACATCGATTGTCTGAAGCCATCGACACGTGGGAGAGAGATTTACAGCCGTCATCGTCACCTTAAGCAAGCGAGCTCTCCCACTCTCCTCCTCACCTGTTCCCACTTTGGTACCACCCAAGGGCTTGAGTCCCAGGGACATCTGAATCTGAACGACTCTAGACGCCGCAGTCTCCCGGTGTTATAAGAATCGCCAGGCACTCACCTTGGTGACCGGTATCTGTCACATTGCACAAAGGGAAATAACTTTCTTAAATCTCTGCTCTGGGAGTGCGTGGGTGACCGAGTGGGCTAAGCCTCTGACCCTTGACTTTGGCTCAAGCCATGATCTCGAAGTTCGTGAGTTCGAGCCCTGAATCAGGCTCCACACCGATGGCGCACAGCCTGCCTGGGGTTCTTTCTGTCCCCCTCTCTGCCCCTCCCTCCACCGCTCATGCTGTCTCTCTCAAAATAAATAAATACAACAAACATTCAAAATAATAATAAAAATTTTAAAAATAACACAAATAAAAATAAAGTCCCTGCTCCGTTCCAGTCACTTTCAGAGTCTTCCCAAGATCCTCTTGATTCTCATGTTAAGATCAGTGCGGCGAGGTGAAGAAAGGCAAAGGCTCGCATCCTGGCAAATCTCTAGGACACACGATTCACACAGATTCACATATGAACGAGCCTCTCTCAATTTGCTCAGGGCGCGACTTACATAAACCCAACGTAAATCGATAGGCAGCATCCAGAGAAAATCAATTTCTTCCTCATGATATCTTTCCAGGCTTTGGTTCCTGACACAACTTTCTCTGCCTTTTATTTCATGGAATTTCTCACTCCTTGGAAGTTGCAATCGCTTTAAAGAGCTTTGGGGCACAATCTTCTTCCCATATAGAGACTGTTTACCACTGATGCCACTTTAAAAGCCTATAATTCACTGGGAAATGGGATTTCTCAGTATTCCAGCCATAAAAAGAATTTTCTCTTTCTCCAAAGCAAAGATTTAATTAGGGGGGTTATTAATAACTCTGATATAATCTAATAATGATCTGTTAAAGGCAGCAAAGCTTGTAGGAGAAAACCACAATGATTTTTTTTTTTTTTTTTATAGAGAGAGAGAGAGAGAGCACACAGGTGCGGTGGAGGGTCAGAGAGAGACGGGGGTGGGGGAGAGAGAGAAAGAGAGAGAGAGAGAGAGAGAGAGAATCTTAAGCAGACTCCACCTCAGCTCTGAGCCGGATGTGCTGCTCAATCTCACGAGCCATGAGATCATGACCCAAGCTGAAATCAAGAATCGGACAGTCAACTGACTGAGCCACCCAGGCACCCCAGCACATCGAAATTTTTAAAAGCAAACTTGTCCCCATTCAATTATCAAAAACATGAACGACACACACCAAGGCACGACAGATCCGTGTTACGTCACCTCATGTTCTGAGACAACCGACTTTCCGACGGTCCTGTGCAGACTTGGCCCACTACTAAATTTCTGGAAACGTTCCCATTGGTCATAATTACCCTCAGGGCAGAAGGCCATGCCCCCATTTGCAACGAATTGGGAGTTTATGGGGAGAGGGGCGTGGGAATCTATCCACATCAAAAAAATAAATAAAGGGGCGCCTGGGTGGCTCAGTCGGTTGGGCGGCCGACTTCGGCTCAGGTCTTGATCTCGCGGTCCATGAGTTCGAGCCCTGCGTGGGGCTCTGTGCTGACAGCTCGGAGTCTGGAGCCTGTTTCAGATTCCGTGTCTCCCTCTCTCTGACCCTCCCCCATTCATGCTCTGTCTCTCTCTGTCTCAAAAATAAATAAACGTTAAAAAAATGTTTTTTAATAAATAAATAAATAAATAAATAAATAAAACCTGTCAGGTTAGCGTTTTGTTCTAAGCACTCCACAAACAAGCATTTTCTATATCCCAACATCAGTCGAAAGGTTCTAATGATTTTTTTTTCATTGCAATGATTAGGAAGGTATAGTTAAACAGAACCCCACTAAGTGAGGCTGTGAGCCATAAAAGTCTCCAAAAGTGTTGTCGGACTGGGCCTCCTACAGATGGGAAGCATCAGGCACCAGCGGCTCCCAGTGAGACCCTTCAGCACCACGCACAGCTGTGGGAGATTGAAAAAGTGACAGGTTTCTCGACAGCAATCTGGAAAACGTATAATCTGTCCTCGGAGATCACTAGAAAGAACTGGAAGGATCGCCAAGGCTTCCGCTAGGTAAAGAAGTCCTCAGTGTTGAATGATAGAGGAAAAAAACTAAATGCACGGGGAAGATTAAGTGATCATTCTATTTGCGGAGGACAAAGCAGGCTTTACATCAAATTCTCATTTATGTGGGTCATAAAGCAAGTACGATACGGGAATGTTTCTTTGGCCTCTGCTTTGTTAACTACCTGGCGAAATTGGGAACATTTACTGAACACTTACTCAGCATCAAACACTAGTGCACAGTGGGCACTGGGCAATCGTTATTTGAATTCATATCAGTCAAACAAATGATATTTATTGAGAAGCTACTATGAGGGAGGTAGATAAAAGCTTGTCGGCATAACAGGGGGAATCAGATACGCAAGGGCACACACGGGGAAAAAATACAAATTGATAGGTTATCGAGTGATAATGACAGTGGACACAGAGAGTGGGATCTGGAAGGATGGGCTGGCCAGTCTAGGGAACCTTCTACACTGGAGAACCCTAGGAGGAAAATTAAGTAAGCTGCAGTGAGCATGCAGTTGGGCAAGTACCTCTGGAAGGCTAAAATAATTATGGAAGGTCAGGACAGAGAGCAAAGGCCAGTGCTGCTTACTATGAGTCCCGCTTTCACATCTATTTATCTATCCAAGCAAAGCCCAGACCTCAAATTTCCACTTTAAAAAAAATTTTTAATGTTTATTTTAGTTTTGAGAAAGAGAGAGAGAGGGAGAGAGAGCGCCTGTGAGTGGGGGAGGGGCAGAGAGAGAGGGAGACACAGAATCGGAAGCAGGCTCCTGGCTCAGAGCTGTCAGCACGGAGCCCGATTCGGGGCTCGAACCCATGACCCAGGAGATCATGACCTGAGCCGAAGTTGGACGCTTGACAGAATGAGCCACCCAGTTGCCCCTCCACTTTTCATGCTGTTCCCATTTTCACACACACATACGATATTGACCATATAAAAAATATTACTTTTCGGAGATATGTTAATTTTAACCCTCCTCCTCCAAAGAAAACCAGGGTTCGTTTTGTTTTCCACATTTGGCTATGTACCAAAATAAAACTAATCATATCATTGTCCATTTCCCTCCTTATTGTTTGCCTCCATAAACTCAAGTACGTATCCGGAAATCTTCAATTAAAAAAAATATATCCAGGGGCCCCAGAGTGGCTCAGTCGATTAAGCTTCCAACTTCGGCTCAGGTCATGATCTCATGGCTGGTGAGTTCAATCAAGCATCGTATCGGGCTCTGTGCTGACAGCTTAGAGGCTGGACCTGCTTCACATTCTGTCTCTGTCTCTGTCTGTCTGTCTCTCTCTGCCCCTCCCCTGCTCATTCACTGTCTCTCTCTCTCTCTCAAATATAAACAAACATTGAAAAAAATTTTAATATATCCAGGGGCGCCTGGGTGGCTCAGTCAAACATTTGACTCTTGACTTCGGCTCAGGTCGTAATCTCATAGTTCATGAGTTCAAGCCCCAAGTCTAGCTCTGCACAGAGCATAAAGGTTGCTTGGGAGTCTCTCTCTCTCTCAAAATAAATAAACATTAAATAAATAAATATATATATACACACACATTTATATATATAACATAATGTACATGTATATATTTATATATACACAGTGTTTTCTGAAATGACCAGGTATCTGGTGCCCTAATAACACTTTTACTTTGTGAGCTAGCTTGTCGTATCAGGATTCTTTTTGTTTGTTTTTGTTTTGTGGTTTGTTGTTCCTGTTTTTTTATTTCACTTAGATGTCTTTGTAAGCTGGCATGGGAATGACATCTCAGACATGATTTTATATATATATATAGACACACACACATACACACACATATATATGTATATATATAATTATATATATATATGCACTAATTATATATATGCACTAATTATATATAGATAGACACACACACATATACACACATATATGTATATATAATTATATATATGCACTAAATATATATATATATAGACACACACATATACACACATATGTATGTATATATGTGTGTGTCTATATATATATATATATATATATATATATAATTTGTGCATAGGGGTGTCCTCCATAAATACACTGCCTATATGTGACTGAATTTCTAATTTGTTGAAAGTGAAAACTCTTACCCTGAAGGATCATTATTACAATTTCCCTGGAAGAATAAAATACCGCCAAGCAGCATACCTCAGGGAATAAATATACATCATACTTTCATGAAATTTGCACACAATCCGGGTCAGGTGGTTAATGAAGCCATAAACTATACTATGTCTGAAGTACTAAACATTACCTTATTCAGTTGGCCTCGGCGGTGTTAAGAGAGCGGAAGATGTTTATTGCCAGAAGCTACCCTTCTCGCCTGGCGAGGCCCGTTGATAGCCAGCTCTTTGTAAATAAACATATAACCTTTGCAAAGGTAATTTAAGGCCGTGCCTTAAAGAAGATGGTAAGGTGCACGGGGAGGGAGAGCGAAAATAAAAAATCGCATGAATAAAGTCGAAGGCTGCAGGCTAGGGTGGTTATTAAGTCCCAAGCTGTTTTTCCTTCACTTTTCCTCACCACCGAAATAAAAACAATTATTGCTATGATGCTCTAAAATTAGAACACATTTGTCGTTTTTAAAGGCAGCCACAACTGAACTTGAGCTCAGCAGTAAAAGCGGAGGCAAAGCAAACAGTTGTGCCCGGGGCCTGCCCTCTCGGAGCTTGGCACCAGCCGGGGAGGAGAGCATCACCCCTGGGGTGTGGGTTTAAGCGCAGGGGCCCTGGCGGAAGAGGCATCGTAAAAGGGATTTAAGAAATCCCCATCGGCCGGGGCTACAGAGCGCATCACCACCCCACAGAGAGCGCCCCTAAACCGCCCTGTGCGGGGATTGGCTGCAGCCCCACCAGAAAGGTAAGCTTTATTATTCCATATGGCCAAGCTTCATGGAATGTGCTGGTGTGTTCCAGAAAGCCGGGGGTCGTTAAACAGGATTCCTCCCCGCCCTCTTCTACTCTACTACTTCTCTGCTGCGCAGAGAGAGATTTGCCTAAGTGATCAATTATTAATGACCCAAAGCCTCCGCCTTCCTTTGGCTAAGAGGAAAAAGTTCAAATTTGTGACTCCGGGTTCGATTATCAGAGCGTGTTGGCCAAAGGAGGCTTTTATTCAGAAAATGCGAGTGTTTCCACCTCCCCCAGCCCACATTTTCCTCAACTTATTTAGACATCACTGCCAAAAAAGGTTTGGCCGGTCCCCTTAATTACTGAGATAATTGCCTTAATTCTCTCTTCACTTTGCTAATGTAGCTCTGGTTTTGAATCTTATGTTTTATCCATTAGATCATTGTAATTGGAAAAAAAAAAAAAAACAAACCTAGGTTATGACCCAGTGAATCCTAGCCTAGGCTTTTTAAACAATGTGGCGAAGGGTAGAGATTTAGATACACGGAGGATATAGATAGATATAGATATAGATATACATAGATATAAAGTTATGTAAGATTTATATAAAATATAGAATCGTATATATTTTCCATGTATATTCACTCATATACATGAAGTGAAAACAGATTTCCAAGGGAGAAATATTCTCACACATATGCAAGCTCAAATTTTGAAACGGCTTTAAATAAGGAAATTAGTTCTCTGTTATGTAAATATTTGATTGCACTTACAAATAATCTAGTGTTCCACCGCGAATCTGGTTTTTTTCAAAAAAAACAAAAAACAGCTAAGACTGAGGGATGTGGGATATGGGAACCGAGAGCTCTGATTCAGCCCGAGCTGTTCTGCACAGATCCTTGGGTTCCAAGCCTTCCACGCCAGCGAACACTCATTCCCTCTCCTGCCTCCTGCCATCACGAGGTGAAGGGCGAGTTCCAGCCAGAAAAGCGAGACAAGGATTGTCCTCTCTTCCATCGGCCCACAGGCCGCCTCTGGTTTTCAGGACAAAGACACAAACTGCTGGCTTTTAGTGCGGACCCCGTGGCAATTCCGAGAGAAGACCTGGCTTTCGTTTTAATGCTATTGTAAAATGTCTAGAGATGCTTAGCTATAAGGCACCATAAAAGTTTAAGATATTATTGTTAAAAGGACAGAGCAAAGCTATTCATGGCAAAAGGTTCAGCCGAGTGCGGAGACACAGGGGCTGGAAAAAAGTGTGAGGAGAATCCAGGAGGGCTATTTGTGGCTGGTCGTGTTGTTTTGATTTTCATTTTCAAGTCTTTATGTCAACAGTTTTACGGGGCACAGTTGTTTGAGGTGCTACAGATGGGGACTTCACATCAGCTTTGCTTTGTTCGAGAGAGGTTGGAGTTCGGCTGAACTGAAGAGCATAAAAATATACATTCAGAGCAATCAAAGAAAGCCAGATGAATTCATTAACCCACGGAGAAAACCTCTTGTTCCTAATTCTGGCCCTGAATCCTTTTCTAACTTTGCTTCAGTCGGGGGAAGTGCTGTTTTGGTGGCTAGAGATGCTTCTGTTTTTATCACAGTTTTGTCCAATACCTCTGGAACGCGTCCACGTCCGTTTTCTGGATGATGGACTCGCATCCCGAAGCCACCGGAAACTAGGAGCTGTATTGTAATTTTCAGTATCATTCCCTCAACAGACACTCGCGGGATATGTTCTACCTGTAGGCACTGGACCGTCTTCTGAGGACAAAGCCCTGAGTAAAAGTGAACGTGGCGTCTGCCCTCATGCAGTTGAAATCAAGCCAGCGAAACACACATCCATCGCATCAGCACGCAGCAAAACAGAAAATTCTGACTGACGCAGGTGCTGTGGAGAAATACAAGGAGCTGTGAGCATTTAAAGTAGGGGATAGGATCAAGCCAAAGAAAGATGTCCCAAGAAATAGTAAAAGCAATACGTATTGAAAACTCACTACGAACTATGGTTCAGAGCACTTAGACATATTTTTTTTCTCTTCAGCCACATGAGACAGGGATCGTCTATCATTATTCCCACTCTAGAGATGAGAAGGCTGAGGCAGAGACTCTCAAGTCGAGAGCTGAACTTGGGATGCGCTCAGCCAAGATAGGCAAGGTTATGCTCTGCTACCAAGAATCCCCCAAATATGAAAGTGTACTGCTTGCCTCGATATTTCAGGAGGGGAGAATAATCCAGATGTAGGTGTCATCGTATGCGAAGACCTTGCTCGTGCATGGAGCCTGGACAGGATTGCAAAGCAGGGTGGACGACAGGTCTGGAGCAGACCAGGAGCAGACCTGGAGACCGGCAGGTAGGAGCTAGACCACTCAGAGTGCATCCTGTAGAGCGGACTTAGCAAGTATCCACTAAATAGTCAAGAATGCCAGATCTCATTCCGGACACTTCATTCAACACAGCCTTCCATCCTCCCGAGCCCTCTCTTTTCCTTCTTTTGTTTGCTTTTTAATCTCTTTTACTTGCTTCTTTATTTTTGAGAGAGAGGCAGAGCGCAAGCGGAGGAGGAGCAGAGAGAGAGGGAGACACAGAATCCGAAGCAGGATCCAGGCTCCGAGCTGTCAGCACAGCTCGAACTCCTGAACCGTGAGATCATGACCTGAGCTCAAGTCGGACGCTCAACCGACTGGGCCACCCAGGCGCCCCGCCCTCTCTTTTCACTTGAGATGTTTATTTTGTACTTATTGAGCAGGCACTTTTAGACCTAAGTATACCAGTTTTGATCATCTGTCGTGCTTGGGCGTGTATGCGTGGATATATACTCAAAATCAACGAGTTCCGGAATGCTAACACTTCTTACATTCTGAGCCAGGCTCTGCTGAATCAGTGTTTTACTCCAAATTGTGGATGTCAATGTCTGAGGTTTTTTGTTTGTCTGTTTGTTAGTTTTTAAATTATTTATTTATTTCGAGAGAGACAGAGACAGCATGAGTGGGGGAGAGGCAGAGAGGGAGAGGGAGAGGGAGAGAGAATCCCAAGCAGGCTCCATGCTGCCAGTGCAGAGCCTGATGCAGGGCTTCAGCTCATGAAACCAGGAGATCATGACTTGAGCCAAAACCAAGAGTCAGGCGCTTAACCAGCTGAGCCACCCAGGCATCTCAAGATGCCATCTATTGTAAAACACAGTCTGATTTCAAGACTATTGAAACGTGGGGAGATATTGGAATTGAATAATATGCTAGTAGTATTTACTGAGTCCTTACTTGGGCCAGATATCGAATTAATCGTCGCATACTAACTCATTTCAACTTTGTAACAAGCCCAGTTAGGTGTTATTTCTGTCCCCACCGTGCAGAGGAGGAAACAGAAGTTAACGCCTTATCAGAATCGTGGATCTGGGTGTAAACCCATGATCTGCACCTGACACCTCTAGTTCTGAAACATTACAGTAATTGTAAGCCATTTACTGGTGGCATAGTGAAACTTGAGGCTACTGAGGGCGTTTGTCTACTCTAATTGGAGAAGACCGGGGATATTGCTCAATGTTTTTTTTGTTTGTTTGTTTGTTTGTTTGTTTGTTTGACTTGATCGACATAGATGCAATCCAAATCTATGTTTATATATAATGTCACCTACATTTCAGATCTGGATTCTAAACGCTCCCCAGAAGGAGCATTTGAGCCGGTAAAATACGGTTGACTTTTCTCGGTGGGAGTTGTTGCAATGGTGATACCGAATTAGAGAAGGAGAAATACCCTTCTCATTGCTGTCAGGGAGCCCACCTTGGTCTGAACCCCAAGATCACACTCCCCAGCCATTCATTTTCAGAAGGGGAAGAACGTAGCTTGCCCAGATGTGGCTCTTCTGTGAATTCCTCCTGTCTCAGAATCACCTATGTTCGATCCACCTGTGTCCAGTCTCCAGCAAGCTGTCCTTTCTGGGCACGTCTATTCTTCCGTCTGGGTCAAGTGTAAAAGACAGTGAGGAGGTTAAGGCAATCCAGGATACACTCGTAAGAGTCTTGGACAGTTCGTGTTACTCCACAAATCCAGATGATCGCTCACGTTCCTATGAAATGAGTACTTACACCCTTCGGTTAATCCGTATTTCTCTGATTCAATCCTGATGACAAGGGGAAATTACCCGGTGAGAAAAGCCTAGTGAAAAAGTGAAAAAACACAGTTTTCCTACTTCCCTGTCAGACCCCGCAGGAACCTGATGAGTTCAATCTCAAACCAAAGGTGAGACTTTTAAGCTCAGATTCCATTTCCTTTTCAGCCCAAATCTGACATTCTTCTGCAGATAAAAATAAGGTTTTAAAGATGGTTTTAAAGAACAGCATTGGGTTTTTTTTGGACACCGAAAATGTTTTATTAAAAAAAAAAAAAGTTCAATGAGTTCAGTTTAAATGAATCAGAAACATATGGGTCAAATTTTCCTTAATATACACTTGGGCTTAAAAATTAAGGGAAAAGTACTAGGGGAAAAAAAAAACTCTCGTTGTGCTGAAATGAGAACATTTGGAAAGAAATTGCCAACATTTGACAAGTTTAAAGTATAGCCAATTTCACCCATCTCTTGGTGACAAAAGCCTGGGGACCATACTGTCATCATTAGGGCAAGGGTAGGGCGTCATGATGGAGGATGTTGGAGAAATACTTTTTTTTTTTTTTTCCTTCCAGAACTTGAACTCCTGTATGTACACGCAATTATTTCATTCTGGAGCAAAAGGATAGAGACATACTCTAAAAACATTCTGACTTGGCTTCTCATGGTATATTAAAAGCATACCATAGAGGCACAGACTCAAAGTTTGGAGGTTTAACCCCAGGGAGAGAAAATTATGGTTCTCTCCATTTATCCCTGAACCCTGCAGCTGGTAACAGTGTCCTCTGTTAGCAATTACACTGAACAGATGAGGGACTTTTTAATTTTTTTTTTTTTTTATTTTGACCTGCAGTTAAACAAAATTTGCTTGTTTTATTTTTGGTTAAAAAATGATGAGGCAGCACCAACCCCAATTTCACCCCAGAGCTGTTGATTTTCCCCCTCCTTCCTAATTTGTTTCAGACTATGAGTGCAGAGTCCCTTTTTTAGTGGGAAACATTTGCTGCCAAGACCTTCAGGGGATTTATCTGCAGTTTATTTTGTTAACTACGAGTTTTAGATTGTTGCGAGTTTTTTTTGTTTTGTTTTGTTTTGTTTTGTTTTGTTTCTTTTGCTCGTTTCGAACGTGGCAACGGGAAAGTTCACCTTCTGCTTTTGGGAACCAAATGCACAGCGAGAGAAAAAGAAGCGTGGGTCTAAAGTCATCCCAAAGTGTCACCCACGGCCTCCAGCCAATGGTAGCTATAAAGAGCGATAACGAAATAATACAAATGAATTCACTGTCTTAAAAGGTGTGGGCTCCACTCTCTCACCCTTCCCCTTGTAATTCAAATTTAACACTAATAAACGAGAGGAACTAAAGATAATTGGCTAGAATCAAGCATTACATCTGGGGCATTTCACAAGCTGGCCCCAGCCAGGCAACGGCAACTCAGTGCAGTTTAAACTTCTGCGTTCAGAACAAAAAACAATGGTTCATGAGGTGGAAAGAATGTTGTACAAACACCCCATCGCCCTGGCTGGTATTTATAAAGTTTTGGCAAAATTTCATAACAAATTTTAAAATAATGTGAAAGTGCCCTGTTTCCGGTTTCTACCCCGCACCATGCCTGTCTTGAGGATGTTGTGGTTCAGGGCAAGGGGCCAAGGATTTTGCCTGGCAACCAGAATGGAACAGACAGGCGCTAATAATCTGCACGTTTGAACAGGGCTTTCTTATTTTACGTTTCGAGCAGCGTTCGTATATATCCTTCCACAGGCTGAGGTCCTCCTCCCCAGCCTGGTGGACCAGGCTGCTTTTATTTTCTTGATGGGGAAACCAAATTAAGAGAGATGAGGGGCACACTTAACGAGGATTACTGGTGGAATGTAAACCCACTTTTCCGACCCTTCAGCCAAAGAAGTGTTCATTGAGATTCAAATGTGGGATAACTACCCCCAGTCCTCTTTTTCACCCTCTTTCCTCTCTCCTCTGTAGGGCTTCCCTCCCCACAATCACAGGGGAGTCCGTGCGTGGTCCCAAGAGCACCACTAGAATCATGCAGAACCTACCAGCTATGCTGCAGCGAGCAATTCATCTGAGGCCGACCCACTGTTCGGTAGGCACTGAAAGCACTAAATTCACCGATCGGTATTTTTTGCAAAAACAGAAAAGCAATTTAATTTGCAAAAACAGAAAAGCAATTTAATTTGAAGGCCAGTGTGGGGGCGCCTGGGTGGCTCAGTTGGGGAAGCGTGGGATTACTTGATGTCAGCTCAGGTCATGATCTCACAGTTCGTGAGTTCGAGCCCTGCACCTGGCTCTGCCCCGACAGCGTGCTCAGAGCCTGCCTGGGATTCTCTGTCTCTCTCTGCCCGTTCCTCCCTCCCTCTCTCTCTCTCAAAGTAAATACATAAACACCTTTTAAAGGCCAATGTGAAAAATTCAGGCTATTGGCATTTTTTGCCGCTGTCCCTAAAATTCGAAGGATGCGAGCCACCCTATAAAATGTAGCCAAACATATATCTTCTTTTCCGACACATATTTTATCCATGAAAATGTGCGCTCTGCCCATTTGGTGAACAGCAATGCATCCGAAGGAAGCACAGCGTACTGGAAAGAAAAAAGGGCTTTGAGGCAAGGAAAGCCTGGGGTAGTATCTATTTCTATCATTTCAGAGTTATGTGACTTTGAGCATGTTATTTTACCTCACTGAAACTTAGCGTCTTCTATAAAACCGTTCCTTTCATCTGGGAGGATTTTTAGGAGGATGACACTCGACCACGTATGTGACACATCCGCAAAACGGTAGCCTCTTTGTCAAATACGGTACAGGACGTTTTTAACTCACTGATGTTCCAGAAGCTTATTCTCCAGCTTTGGTTTTCCAGATGGAGTTCTGGCCTGTAACTGTATCTGTGGGACCGGCTTGTGACCACAGTAACGATGGTGTAATGTGCACGGGATGAAATGGCACGGTGTTAGATGATGCTGTGACACAGGTGGTTTTTTGTTTGTTTTTGCTTTGTTTGCTTTTGTGTTTCCTACCGGAGACCTGCCCACCCACTGGTGGGTTATGGTAAGGATGGAGTGGAGGGGGGGGGGGGGGGGAAAGGGAAGTGTGTGAAAAAAGGACTACTTAATTCTTTAAATATATTATTTCATTTAATTCTTTCAACAACCTGAAGTGCAGAATTAAGCAATTATATAATTAGCCAGCGAATAGATCAGCTATTTGTATACCCAAACTCAGTAATTAGGACTGAAAACATTATTAACTGAGTTTGTAAATGAACCCTTCAGGTATTTACCTTAACTCTGCTTCTTTTTCTTCACCGTAAATTATCAGGCTAGGATAATTTATTCGGTTAACTTAATTGGCATTAGAGCTCAACCAGATAATTCAGATCTAAATTATTCACATTATCTTTCAAATTATCCCGACATTCAAAGAATATTCCCACTTCTGTTCGCCTTTATGTGTGGGGTTTTGCCTACAATGAGACAACCTACGTACCATAAAACCCTGAGTATACACTCTGCCTGGTTGATCTCATCTTGGGATCAAAAGGAGGCAAAGCGAAGTTTTCTAAAGTTTTAAAAACTAGAGCAGTGGCCTTTTTGAGTGATATGCAATGTCAGATATTTCAGGGCTTTGAGCCGAAGGACTTTCTGTAGGTTTAGATGTAGGATTATTCCAGGATCCTAAAAAACTGAGAACTTTAGTAAAAAGTATTTTGCAGTTATATTGAAAATTAGGGTAGGTGTGTGTATATTTAAGAATGAAGGGGCATCCACCTAAAATATAAAAAGAGTCTTTTGTTTTTAGATGACATTGCAAATTTAAGGTTTCATTTAAAGCTAAGTATTGTAGGGGCGCCTGGGTGGCTCAGTCAGTTAACCGTCCGACTTCAGCTCAGGTCATGATCTCACGGTTCGCGAGGTCGAGTCCCGCGTCGGGCTCTGTGCTGACAGCTCAGAGCCTGGAGTCTGCTTCAGATTCTGTGTCTCCATCTTTCCCGGCCCCTTCCCTGCTCACTCGCTCTCTTTCTCTCTCTCTTTCAAAAATAAATAACCATGAAAAAAATTTAAAGCTAAGTGTAGTAATACAATTATAGAAGAGAAAAAAGAAAGTAGATATAAAGCAATAAAAATTTAAGTAATTCCCTATAGACTCATCGTCATTATGTTCTATTCCCCCACCAAATCCTTGAATTATATGTTTAGATATTTTGTTCATTCTTGACATATACTGCATTTAATAGAAAAGTAATAGGTACATGGATATTAATACTCCCCTGGACTGGAAAACATGTCATAGAAAATCAAAATACATTCATAAATACAATGGGGATGTTGTATATATGGTATCCTTCAACCACTGGGTATAACCGTAATCAAAGCCGGGAAGACCCAACAAACATATGTCTTATGCAAAATAAAAGTGCGATTTCCTGCTATCTTAATAGCGTTACTCAGTTTCAGAATCATAGAAATTTGGGACTTAGGACAACCCTTTGCCATTTTGAAGTTGTGGTTATGAGTATTTCCAAGTCAGACCTACTTTCTAGATTCAAATTTAAGCATCTGTGGACCACCTGGCTTCAGTACCCACTTAACTTGAGATAGGAGGTGATTTTTTCTAGAAGCATGCAATCACAGTGGTTCCCCCAGAACATAGCAAGTACAAGCCACAAAGTGGTAGAAATTGGGCCAAGAATTTAACATAGAGTTGCTATGTTTTCTCCTCTTCCCCTCGCTGTATTATTCTTACAACGTTGAACCACTGAAGGTTGAGGATAAAGGAATTCCAGACCTACCCATTTTAACTTGTTGTAAATTGGATCAGTTCAGCCAAATTTTCTTACATACAAGAACAGATGGTATGATATTTTATCATAAAATGACTTTTCCTTTGCTTTACGGTAAAAAAAATAAAATAAAAATCCAACCCCAAATGACAGTATATTTTTCACAGACCTGTGGCCTGTTATAATCTGAGTTTATTTCAGCTCCCTGACCTAATTTGTGGTTGAGTATGGCTTCTTTCGTGCCTGCAGATGTACAAAATGAAAAAAGTTCTTTTACGAATGGAAATCTCTTTTTTCTGCTTATGCAATAGATGGCTGTTTAAGAAGAGGGAAAAATAGTTCCCCCGCGTTTGTCATCCAGGTTCCATTTGTTCAGATAATGGACTCACTACTTTACTTATCGGGACATTGCTGTCTCGTTTCAAAATTAATTATAGAACATACTCAAATGTGTACCTCTGCCTGTGTGTACACAAAGTGGACATTTGAAGAAATCACTTGAATATTTCAGGCAAAAAAAATACTTTATTTAAAACATGTAATTGATTAAGGGAAAGGTAGAGAATTTTGTTTGAATTATTAAGAGAAATGCGTGCTGTTAATTTCGTTTTTGTGTGAGTAGAGTCATCTTTTAAATAATTCATGCTTCCTTATGACTAAGTTTTCTTCCTTTGCTCGTATGTACTTTGCAGATGATTATAGATTCTGAAACTACAACACGTGACCAGGAAGAATGAAGGCTCATTCAATGAATTTCATGGTATCCCAGTATTTTTTTTTTCTTCCCTCACAAGATATGTTCTCTCTCTCAGCCTGGATCACATGCTGTGCCCCCAAATTGGTAGAATTTAAAGAAATTCGGGATTTGGGGGTTGGCTGGATGTGTGTGTGTTTCTTGTCTTCCCTCTGAGAAATGGAGAAGTTAGTTTCCCTTTCTTTTTCACATCTAGTTTCCTTAGAAGGGACTAGAAGCTTATTGCCGTGTGAAAGTTTGGACTTAGGGATGAGAAAGTGAAGCCAAATACAGATACCCATCTAGCATGCATTCCTTTACAACTCGTGCTAATTGGCAATTTTGGGTGGTCTTGGTAGAGAGACTAATAATTGAACAGGAAAGAAGTCACAATTCCCGAAATGGACCTACTAGTCCCTGAGCAGCGTCATCGTAACAAGAATGTACTGGAATGTTCAGCTAATTTCCTCTATAGACCTACTGCTGGGGTAAAGAGGGGATTCGAGCTTTGCTCTTGGGGTGCCGCCTGTCACCAGCACCAAATTTAGTCCCAAGACACCGGAGGAAACTATGTCAGGCCTATTTTGCAGCATCTTTCTGATTCACAGCCGAATCACAATGTCCCATGAAGGGTTTGCAATAAAGAGTGATATGTTAGGGAAATTAAATCATGAATTAGAGCTGTTAATTACACACACGTTGGTTTAAAGCTGAAACAAATGCTTCTATCTGCCCTTTGTTGCACATTTTACATGCCTGCCTGTTCCTCCGCCGCTGGTGCTCGGTCTGTTTCTCTCTGATCTACCGCCCCTAACACCTTCGCTACCCAATTCCAAGCGCTAACACAAATGTAAAATGTAAATTGCGGCCTAGATTGTTGCTACCAGAGTGTGGAGAGAGACTCCGGGTTCCGTAACAGCCTAGACGTACGGAGGATCGACTTCTGCATCCTTGTATGTTGACAAACTCTTCTCTTCTCCATCACTTTCCCCTTCGGTTCCTCATCCAGTTTTGTTCTTGGCCAATCGCATACATTTCCCCTACTAATTCACATGCATTTTTTTTCTTGGCAGGGAAGAGACCGCCTCTGCGCTTGAGACCTCCAAGCCAACTTACTTCGCACTGAAATTTCCTTCTTCTTTTGCTTCTCATTATAAAGGCTGACGCATAATTTAACCAACGTTTTCCTCCAGCGGCGATCAGTTCTGTCTTGCTGGGTCATCCCCAAATTGCGAAGGCACGACTGACGGCCATAATGTGCTTTCACGAACTTCCATCCCCCCCGCCCCCGAGAACTTTCTATCAAAGAAGTGGTTGAGTTATTCTGAAGTTGAAAACTACTGAGAGAAGAAGACAGGCAAGACACAGCCGGGCGGACCCAGTGTGCATGGAGGATGAGGAGTAAGTTACTGTGGTTTACGATCGTGCAGGATAAGAAGCGACAGGAGATGGGCTACGAAAGGAATATTATGTTCCAATTATGATAGCTCTTAGGCAGCAAGGATTTGGATTTCATCCAGCAAGCAGCAGGAAGGAATCAATGGACATTTTTGTCAAGAGATAGTATCCACTTTGTTGTTTAGAAGAAAAAAGACACACACACACACACACACACACACACACACACATACAAGGTCCGTTGATGTTACAGAAAAAAATTAACCGAGGAAAAGAGGAAAACCGTTGCGCTCATCAGAACAAGAGGTGATGTGACCTAGTGTAAGGCAGTGGGAGCATGTGAATGGCAAGGAGGAGACTTAGTTTGGTCCCATTTCTGAGACCAAGGGATGGCGGTACTTAGCATTCTATTGATGTGATAGACGGTAGAGAAGGGTTTAAAGTGGATGGATAATAGCTTCTGTCACCCAAAGAGGTCAGAGAAAAGAACAGATGTTGCCAAACAGTCTCTACATTTTATTTTAGCTATAACGCATCTGAAATTCTTAAGGATCCTCCAAGAAGAGATGCCTGTAGACAGTTGAAAACGCAGCCTGGTTTTACCTAGCGGAGTCAGGGCTGAAGAAAGACGTTAGGTGACCATCAGAAGTTACTGGAATTGCCTGCAAAGAGAAAGAGAGTGTACGATGAACGGAACTGGGAACAGAGCCATCAAGACCACCAGCATTTAAGGAGCTGGGGGTAGGGCCGGGGGAAGGGGCACCAATGACTGAATCAGAGAAGAAACTAATTGAAGAGAAAATCGGGGCAAGATTCTTGCTATAACATCCCAAGAGTGAACCTGCCAGCTGAGGGATAGGAGTGCAGGCTGCCAAAAAAACAAACAAACAAACAAACAAACAAACAAAAACCCCATGCAGATTCCACTGCTAAATGGCAAGGAGCACATAACCCCTTCTAACCTTCCAACGTTTTTTGTTTTTGTTTTCTTTCTCTCCAAAAGCTACTACAACCCCAGACGAGCTTTGGGAGTCAGTATTTAAAAGTTCCTGTTTTAATTTGGATGGTTGTTGCTTTTTAAACAAGCAAAATAAAATGGGGATTTTTCCAGTCCTTGAGATGTGGTTAAGTCCTTGAGAAGGTGCTCAGCAGTGAATTGAAGCAAAAGTGTTCCCAGCTTAAATAATCATATTACTGGTTTTGTGTTTCATGTTAACAAACAGCAACTTGACCTGAGTTGTTGGGATTTTTTTTTTTTTCTGATGTGTATTTCTTCTTTTATTTATTTGTGATTGGCTTGGGAATTCCGGTGACTGTTTACTGTGACTGATGAAAATTAAATCAGAAAATCATTACTTAGGCCTGTACTGAGAAATAGGATGTTATATCTACAGCGGATACTTCTGTTCTGAAACTAATGCTTTATTTATTTAGCTGTTCATTTTAGGAACATGAAAAGCATGTTTTAAAAACCCCCAAATTAGCCTTGGGAACAGATGAATAAATATGAAAACAATTTATCCCTTTAACAGCCTAATAAAATATGTTTTCATTATGCTAACTGACCCTGATAAATTCAAGAGCCATCAGTTAAATATATCCATCATCCTTGAGAAGTATATCCAAATGTTTGCTCATTTTCTGATCCTCAACGAGCCTTGGTCACATGATGATCATTAATTGTGACATCTCTAATGTAATCCGTTTCGGCTCTCATTTTTTAAAAAGAGGGGCGCCTGGGTGGCGCAGTCGGTTAGGCGTCCGACTTCAGCCAGGTCACGATCTCGCGGTCTGTGAGTTCAAGCCCCGCGTCAGGCTCTGGGCTGATGGCTCGGAGCCTGGAGCCTGTTTCCGATTCTGTGTCTCCCTCTCTCTCTGCCCCTCTCCCGTTCATGCTCTGTCTCTCTCTGTCCCAAAAAATAAATTAAAAAAACGTTGAAAAAAAAATAAAAATAAAATAAAATAAAATAAAATAAAATAAAATAAAATAAATAAAAATAAAAAGAATGGTAAGGTAGATCTTCTCCCTTCACCAAAGGAAAGCTTTCTGAAATCTTACTTCAAGCCATTTCCCAAAATGTGACTTCAGTTCATTTGGTTTGTCTTGTCCGGTTTCTTTAGGCTCCTTCCAACTCTATAACGACTTTTTGCTGTTACGGAGTTAACGGCATTGCTTTGCCATCAGGTATTGACTCGCCTCTCGCAGAGCAGGGGGCGACGGCTGTGATCTGGGGTTGTCACTGCCAATGGTGGCAGCCGCATCTTCCTGAGGGTGCCCCGTGGGTAGCACGGGTCCTGCGAGGTCGTCTTTTTTTTACCCTTCACTCTGCATTTCAGAAGGACTAATACTTAGGGTACATGAGGGGAAAGAGGAACCTTTCTGGTTGCTTGACAACCCTCAGATTGCGTCTGAAAGTGAGTGCATCGGTCAGGACCCTGAGAAGTGGATAACCTTAGGGCCAGAGGAAGGCAGTCACCCTCAGTCAGTCAAAGCTGGCAGGCCTGGGGGGACGTCCTGGGCCAAGTTCCCCAGTTAGCAGATATTCACGAGTGCCTAAACATGACCGATAGGCAGGCATCCCAAGAGAGCCTTTCCAGCCATTTCTTGTTCTTCATTTGATAGGCTGTCACGTGGTTTTCTCTTCCTCCCCTCCCCCACGGGGCCTTGCTGCTCTAATCCCTAAAACCAGGAACACGTGCTCTTGTTTGCACATCTGGCCTGGGTGAGCCTGGCTCCAATTTAAAAACCTACATGTTGGTCCAATTCCATTATTGGACAAGGAAATTCTGTTAACTGGCGGGCTCATTTGCATGTCATTACCCAGAATGCCTACCCAGCCCACAGATGTTTCCCAGACGCGGGGTGGGAAGAGAGCGGGGGTAAAGGTGATGGTGTGGAAACAGAGCGATTTGTGTATATGTTACTCAACATTCTTCTCCCTCTGTTTCGTATCAAGAGACATAATGTAATACAAAGTTAGGCATTTTCACCTCGCTTCGAGAAAATGTTCACTCTGATTTCAGGACATCTAAACAAGTGGAAACCAGAAAAACTAACCACCAGGTAATGTTCTCTTAAGGCCTACAGTTAAAAGAGAGGAGAACCGATTTCCATACCGTATTCTCAATGTTTGCCGTGGAATTCTCTTTTCCTTGGGGATCGAAACAATTTTTTTTTTTTTTTTTTTTTTTTTAGTGATGTTAAACGGATAAAAGTGTGGAGGGTCTCAGTGGGACTCGATTTTTATAAGGCTTTTAATTGGATAACTGGCAGTCACACCATTCTTGTCTTCAAAATGGAACACATTTGGTCACAATGTAAACTTCTCTGTTGTTTTGTGAAAAATGTCTAAAGGCGTCTTGGCAACAGCTGTGAAACTGGGCGCTTTCCACACACAAAAAGTGACGACTTAGAATGCCCACAGTGAAAGGTTTGGGGGGGGGGGGTGTTTCTGCTTATATCGTGCAAAGGAAGGAATGCTTCGTTCACAACAGAGACCAAAAAAAAAAGAGAGAGAGAGACAGAGAGAGGGGAAAAGAAATGAAATCAAATATAAAATAAAATAAGATAAAATAAAATAAAGTCAAAACTATAATTGCTTTGGGGACTGAAGTTAAAACGCAGGTGTTTTGAGGGGAACATAAACATTTTTTTCCTAAATGAGGCGTTGAGGGCTGGGAGAAGGGCAGTAAAATTAGTGGAATTACTGCCTGATTTTAACCAGATGATTGTTGCAGTTCGACACCAGCGAGTTTTCATTAGGGACTCTAATTTACAAGCCATTCAACACATTCCAGTGGAACACAAGTGCTCCCCCAGGTCCTAAAGAATGCCAGCTCTCCCACTTTATGGCAGAGAGGCCGGACTGAGAGGTTTTTAAAGGCCAACAGGACTTCGGAAGGGAGCCCAAGATCTGCGAACTGGTGATGATCGCCCTGGCTCCCTGAAGGAGATGGTCCCAGGGAACCAACTTCTGTGCGACTCGGCCGCCGATCGCAGCCACGTGGTCGCTAGGCGTGGGCCCCGGGAATGGTGTTTCAGATGTGCCCGGGACACTCAAGTGTTATCCGTTCGCATGTACCAGCATTAGATTATCTTCTGATTCGTGCCTCAGAGGGGATGTCTGGCCTGATTTCCCTCAACACTTAGGATTGGCGGTCACGCAATTGCATTCGGTAAAGAATCTTGCAATGTTCCACGGCGTGTGTATTCCTGTTAAGTGTCAGGATTTCTGTGGTCTGCACCTCATGTAGTGCACCTAGACAGCTCACGTGTTTTTATTGTGATACGTTGGCGCGTGATGTTGAAAAGCCATGTGTCGAGGTCAGGAGTTCAAACCCTGCTTGTAGTCGCAAACCTGCTCTAACCCCACCAAGGTCAACAAGGGGAACAACATACGAGAGCATCCCAAACCAAACTCGTCTCCTAAGGACGAGGCCACTGGGTGCCTCGGTAGAGCATCGAGGGCCTTATTCTGGAACCCAGAAACAGGCCAGGCAGGCCGAGAGCATTTGAGATCTTGAATACTCTGGAACAGAGGCTGGGCGTCATTAGAGCATCAGAAGTAAAATCAGCACAAGTGAACGTAACGTTCACTGGAAGACATGGCCGAGATCGGGCACCTGAACCCTTCTAGGTTCACAAAATCTCTCCAGTTGTAGGAAGTGGCCTCAACGTTGCGAGTGGTAACCCACTTGCCCAGCACTGGTGAGACTTGTCCATAACATCAGGAAAAGCTGACACAGTCCATTTACCAAGCCATATTGTCCCTGTTGTCCGTGAAAAACACCAGCCCTTTGCTCCCCCGCAGGTATCCAAGTGTTTCATGCTCATCTGGGCTTTACCATTCCTTTTTATCTTTTCGCCCCGGCTGGTGGAAGGTGGCACAGGCTATGATCTACAGAACCTCAGCAGTTGTGTTTGTTCATATTTTATCCGCGTGGATTCTATACAGGGGTTGAAACTTAATTAAATGTTATTCTGCACATCCAGCAAGTACTCCTCTGCTGATTGGCCAAAAAAAAAAAAAAAGAAAAAAAAAACCCATAATAAACAACGAAGCCAAAAACCGTAATAAACAACCAATTGAGAGCCAATTGGGGTGACAAAACCTTAGAGCCTCGTTTTTAAAAACCTGCATCTAGAGAACCAATACTAGAAGAAATAAAGATTTAATCCATAGGTAGATAGGCCACTGAAGGCACAGAATTACTTTCGGTAATTCATGACTGAGAATGATTTGTTTCAACTCGTTTTATGGTGGGGTGCGCAACAAGATTAAAAGATTTTCATTTTTTGGTTTCTCCAATTATATTAAAACCAAATAATTTATCTTCTGGTCATATAAAGGCAATGAATCATTACCTTTCTTAAAATCATGAAAATCTAATTTCTAACTCACAGCTAAAGAATCAGATTATTGTGACTTTCATATTTGCCCATAAAATTGTTTGTGACTTTTATTTTTATTTATTTATTTTTTTAGTGTTTATTTATTTTTGAAAGAGAGAGAGCGCACGAGCGGGGTAGGGGCAGAGAGAGAAGACACAGAATCCGAAGCAGGCTCCAGGCTCTGAGCGGTCAGCACAGAAAACCCGACGCGGGACTCGAGCACACAAACTGTGAGATCATGACCTGAGCCGAAGCCGGACGCTTAACCGACTGAGCCACCCAGGCGCCCCTGTTTGTGACTTTTAGTGAAAAAAATTCTAGCAGGTGATCTTGGGCATTATCATATTTGCCACAGGTAACATGAAGAATGCCATTACCTGCATGAGAAAATTATTAGATGTCCACTTTACTTAATGCTAATTAAATGGTCCGACCACTGGAAGTTCCTTTCAAGCACCAAGAAAAGTCCCAGAATATCCTGTGGAATGTTTCTTGATGAGTCATATTTTTGGAAGCATTTTTAAAATGCGTGCCAAGACTTTATCTGTGTTGAACTTGGTGCCTCTATGAGATTTCATTTAGTTGAAATATAAATCCAATTCTTCATTACGGTAACAAAAAACAAAATGACAAGCTTTGTAATAATTATTATTTTCTCTGCCATCTCAACAACCGTACTGTGAATTAGGTAACGTAGCTGTTAAGAATTCTGTATTTTTACAGCGCTTGGGGGACTCCCGTCGGTTGAGCATCCGACTCAGGCTCGGGTCATTATCTCTCGGTTCGTGAGTTCGAGCCCCGCACCGGGCTCTGTGCTGACAGCTCGGAGCCTGGAGCCTGCTTCCGATTCTGTGTCTCCCTCTCTCTGTGCTCCTCCCCCACTCACACTCTGTCTCTTTCTCTCTCTCAGAAAAAAAAATTAAAAAAAAGTTGAAGGAGAGGATTCTGTATTTTTACATTTTAACATAGCTATATCAAAAAAATGTCCAAGTAGTAACAATTTTCTGTGAGCAGGGGTGTGTGGGGATGTAGAAGGTAGGATTTAGGAAGGTGACTGAACCTGAGAAATTTATAAATAGAATTTTTTATGTTCCATTTGAAAGGGTCTCTGTATAGAATTTGTTAACTTTTTTATAAGACAAACTAAGAAGATAAAAATAGCTTGTAATCCCATCACCCAGAGAACTGTACATCAGTATATATGTATCTGGATTCTAGAACCATTGCTCTCATAGAGCTTCCTGGTAGCAGTTTTTGCTTCTTTTAATTTAATGGTGTATCAAAAGTACTTTACCTTATCATGAAAGATTCTTCTGAACTAGGGTTTCTAATAACTATAAACCTATTCCATTTAGGTATGAAATCCGTCATTCTGTGTTGGGCTTTGTGTGAGGGGCTTTCGCTGTTCTAAATAACACCATGTAGTGGGAAAATACATGGTAACAGAAATTTTACATTTAATCTTTATTTATACTTGTAATTATCTCCTCGGGATAAGTATAAAAATTTGAATTTTTAGGTAAAGCATGCGCACCTGCTGAAGGCTTTTGATTCCGTTTGACAAACGGTCCTTCGGAAATGTGGTCCTGCCCCAATTTTCACGCCCAACAGCAAGGTGTGGGAAAGCATTTTGGTCCACACAGGGCTTTTTCAAAACCTGTACATTTCGTAAGAAACCTGCGAAAGCTTTAGAAATACCTTCTCAACAGAATAGGCTGTCAGTTACGTTTGATCCATGGTTATTAATTGTGTGCTTACTCCTTGGTAGAGTTGTCTGTCCATTTATTTCACATACATCACCTAATGTGATACAGACAAGAACCCCATGACAAACATCCTGTCCTCATTCCCAGGCTGTGAGATGTGAGAAGGTAAACTGCCTGCTCCACATTACACATATACCATGTATCAAAGCCTGGCCTTGAACCGTGATCTGTTTTACTTCAAACTCCAAGCTCTTAACTAATGCTAACCTGCCTGCTTCTGTCTTGTACGGATAACTCCCGATGAACCAAATACTGACCATTTTGCTCTACCGTACTGCTTGGCTTGTCCACAAACTGGCTCATAACCAGGATAAAGCTGCTTTTTTCTAGGATGAATGTTGAAAGGCTAATCTACTCAATCTGTAGATTCATGTTTTTCACACCTTTTACATTTTTGCTTCAGCCAGGGCACGGGCTACGTCTGGGTTCTGTTCGTGCTTACAAGGGCCTGCTGAGCACAGATGACCATGGAAGAAACAAACACACTGAAGAGGCTTCTGCCAACAACATTCTCCGGGCTGCTGGAAGAAAAACATACCACCAAAGGCAAAGCGATGTTTAGCCTGCACTTAAAAATGCAACTCTCCTTTCCTCTCCTGTTTCGAAACTCATTCGCCCCGTGGCACAGTTGGTGTTCAAACTTCACCCAAATGTATGAGCAGCTAGATAGAATATGTGACGATTGGGATTCGATTTTCAGATAAACCACGAAGCTGGATGAGCTCATGTGGTCCCGGATGCATTATCTCCTCATCTTCAGGAAGAGGCTCATTCCCTGAGCATGGAAGGACCTTCCTTGAAAAAGCGGGAGCAACCATATCTAATCCCTGCTCTGCCTGGCAAGGAGAAAGCTCACCTACCTTCCATGTCAGGGCAAGAACCAGAATTCCTCTGAAATTCTTAAAACACTGCAGAGTAACGCCAGTAATATGATTCATCTCTGAGTGATTAAAAATGGAATTTATGGTACCAGAAAGAAAATGATAAACAATTTTAAATTCCAAAGGTGCGGAATGCTCTCAGTCTAATAACCAAAAAAAGAGCATGGCTTGGGGAATGTGCATATAATCAGTAAATCTAATTCACTTAATCATCTGGGTAACCGGGTATTTAAGAAAATAGACTAATCAATGGCAAAAGCCATTTGCCATTTAGAAGAGGTTGTAATATGTGGGCAAAGAGTTTTCAAACAGCAAAGATTCCACGGGCTACTTAATGAATAATTCTTAGCATTGTGTCACTGGAGTCTTGCCATCTATAAAGTAAAAAGAACATCCATTCATTCAACAAGATCTTCTCGAAAGCCAGCCTTTGGCAGCCATGGTTCCTGTACTCAAGGTTCCTACAATCATGCGGGCTGTAACTTTACCGAAGACGTTTTAGGGAAAATAAGTAAATTTGATAAATGTCCTAAGTTACTCAAGTGTAAGACAAATAGCCGACGCGTGTCTTCCGGGAGAGCATCATCTAGTGGACAGACTTTCACACCCACTACATCAGTGAGTCTCACGGTTTCCTCAGTTTTGGCTTCTTCACCTTCAGAATAACAGGAATAGAGAAGGGGGGACAGGCTGATCTCCAAGCTCCCTTTGAGTTCTTATCCAATTTGATTTTCAGGATTTACTGAGCAATCACATTGTGCAAGATGCTGACCTGGGTACAGCTCCGATCTCTCCTGATTCGAAAAGCGAAGCAAGATGGAATCATGAAGTGCTAAGGTTCCATGGAAATTGTTTAAAGATTACCCAAGCAGATGGCACCGGACATTCTTAGAGCAGCAAAGTCTCCCTTAGCCTCGTAGAAGCAAGCTGACTTCTTCCAAATTTTCCCAATTTTGATGACTTGCATAACCTGATAAAATCTTTCTGCCTTTATTCCTGTGTTCCGCTTGCGGACCATTTCTCGGTGGGTATACTCGTTTGATTTTGCCAACTCACTCTTCAGTACTTTGTTTTTAAAGTGTCATGTTAACTACCTTTTGGATGTGCGAGGATGTGTATTCAGCACATTGCTGAGCTCAGACTGATCGGATTTGATCATGGCCTGAAGGGCCCACTCATTTATTCCAGAAGGGTTTATTGAACTTTACCAACACATCACTGCAGTTCACACATTAGACAGCCAATTAGAGTTATTACCTTTCTCAGGGCAGAAAATAGATACGTATTAGTTAAGTTAGTGACTTCCAGTCTAAACTAACTTGATGTAGTTCAAGTCTCCTACCAGATTTTTAGAGTCCTGTCCAATTCCTTTTCCTAGTCCCATCCTTTATCCACTTTCCATTGTTCTGTTCCCCTCGATTGCTTTTGCATCCATTATCTCTTGTTCTTGTTTTCAATTTCTCTTTTAATTTTTTTTTTTACTTACAATGGATTTTTTTACCCAGTCATCATGCATGGGTAGCAATACATTACATGTATAGTTATTCTGTGGCCCAGAATCCTTGACTTTAAATCAAGATGCAAACATCTGGGGTTCAAGGCTCCTTTCAAACTAAGACAACTTCAAGTTTCCAACTGTATTTCGAGGTAATTTTCTTCCAATTTAGCCTTAGAGGCTCCTTATTTTCTCCCAACTATTTTGTCTTAAGCCCCCCGGAACTTCTTTCATGATAGTACCGTCATCCACCTATCATCATTTCTCTCTCTGCCATTCCTTTATCTTTGCCAAGCTTCTAAACTGAAATTGCAAAGCTAATTTCCAGGAGGGAATAACCTGTCCTCTGTGTTCTTATGGATTTTTGTTTTGTTTTGTTTATGAGATACTAAGTAATCGGGTTTTTTTTTCCATTTTCACCTTGTTATATGATCTCTTATTCCAACCAACAGAGTTTATCTTTCCCCAAATCATTCATTGGCAAAACCAGTACTCAACTATTCATCAGGCTGGTCGCAACGCCCATGCTCTTTCTAGTTATCATTAAGAGAAAATACAAAAGAAAAATCATGACACTTTAAATACTATTTTTCTAAGTAGGCTCCATGCCTAATATGGGGCTTGAACTCATGACCGTGAGATCAAGAGTTGCATGCTCTACCCACTGAGCCAGCCAAGTGCCCCTAAAGACTAATTTTAAGTGGGTAGAAAGAGAGAAAGGAACATCACTAACAGAAATAAAGGAGACTTTTTATTAGTCTTTGTGTTAGGCTTGTCGTTAGAACTGATGTGTATAACAGCAGAACCTTCAAGCAGACGTGTGTACTGGGAATCTGGAAATTTATGATCAGAATTCGGTAATAGCAGGTCCAGATACATAAAGTATGAAATCATAATAATAAAAATCATGGAATCTTAATGTTTGTCAGTAGCCCTAGAAAGTGACCTTCCAACTCCTGTATTTCCTAGATGGCATGTCTGTGTAGAAGCCAAGTGTGAGAGAAAGATAGAGTCATTGAGAAAAAAAAAAAGAAGAACAAAGGATTATGCTTTTTAAGAAAAGCCATAATTTGGGAGCATAAGGAAGAAAAAGAATCAGGGGAAGGAAAAAAGAAATAGAAAACCAAGATAGCTTGGGATCATGGCAACTCTAACCTTTGTTGCTATTAATATGGATTCTGTCACCTGACCCTATTTCCAAATCCCAAGGATGTTGTGTCTACAGATCAAGATAATTACCACTAAATGGCGCTATACCTTTCAGAGCCCTCATGCAGGGGGTCTTGTTGACAATGACTGTTGAGGATTCTTCTAGAGATCTTTTAAAAGCCAAGAGTGCTTTTGTAAATAAAATTATTTATTGAGCTATTTCCCCAAGTATTGACAACCTTTATAGACTATAAAGCTCCTAAGGATTTCAGAGTATTAATTTAATATGACAATAAATAAAATGGAAACCTATTCCAAGTTGAGCCATTTTGTGTTATTTTCAGGATTTCACTGCCTCTTCAGAAACCTCCTTACGTACTTTCAGCCATGACAGTCTTCTTGCTTCTTCACCCCGATTCGAAAGCATCTGGGAATACACACATTTTTGTCCCGCCCCTAATAGCTTTCCCAACAGTTGACCCTGAAGCTTTTTTGCTGTTTGAAAATCTGGAAATATATTTTTGTGATCCTTGACAATCTCTACTGAAAATCACCAGTTCCGGGTCCTTCCTCCAGACACTAGGTTGTTCATTGGATGGTCATTCAAGGACCTTTATCCACAGGGCCCGTGGCAAAGAACATAATACAGCAACAGCTCAGTTGTCTACTTTGTGTTCATTCCCCTCTCCCTTCTTGCCGAAAGAAACTTGGATTTGTTTCTGATAGTCAGGTTCCCAGTTGAAGAAACTACATTTCTCAGTCTTCCTTACAAATAGAGACATCCAGAAGACAAAGTTCTGGCCCATAAAATACCAAAATCAGTTGTTGAGTAGGGCTTGGTGGTAGGATCCAACCCAACAGACGTGTATCTTTGAAAGATTTCTTCCTTTCCACTCTTCCTGCCTAAAATGGAGGTATAATGGCCGTAGTTGCCGTAAATCATTTTGCAACCATAAGATAACCTTGTGCTAAGGATCTGGAGCGGAAAGCCAGAGCCAGGCCCTCTAGATTTTATGGAAGCACCATGTTGTGAGGCAAAAAAAATATCAGATTGGCTAAACCGCTAAAATTGCAAGGTCTGTGTTATTGAAGTCAAGTACCCATCTTTTTTTTTTTAATTTTTTTTCAACGTTTTTTATTTATTTTTGGGACACAGAGAGACAGAGCATGAACGGGGGAGGGGCAGAGAGAGAGGGAGACACAGAATCGGAAACAGGCTCCAGGCTCTGAGCCATCAACCCAGAGCCCCACGCGGGGCTCGAACCCACGGACCGCGAGATCGTGACCTGGCTGAAGTCGGACGCTTAACCGACTGCGCCACCCAGGCGCCCTGAAGTCAAGTACCCATCTTAACGCATCTTGACAAACTCTAGATTGTGTGTGTATCTGTGTGTGGGACGTCGCATGTGAATGTCGATCTTAGCACGCATTTATCAATAGATAAATGATAGAGTCTTATGGTATTCAGAGTCTATTCGGACCCTCTAATCATCTTTTACATTTATATAAAAGTGGTAGAGGCCATTGTGAGATCTCCAAAAATCTTCATTGTTCCACTCCGTGTTTATTTATCTAATTAGTTAATCAATTAATAGAAACGCTATAACCCAAAAGGACCTTAGCAGTTTTATCCTCTTGATACTTTTAGCCAGCACACAACAAAATATGATCCCCTGGTTACCAGTCTTGTTGAACGTTCCCCAAAACCTAAATGGGTTTCCTAGGATTTGAGCTTCGTGGTATATATTAAAATTTTTGAGGAAATCTATGCTAGAGAAACTTGGTTAACTTTGCCTTTTCCTGACCTATCTAAGGAAACCCCGAATGTCCCTTAGAGCATATTGGCAGGAAACTATCTAGGGGAAGCGCTTAGACTTCTTTGAATGTCTTATGGGAGAGCACAGACTGAGCGGTCATTAAGTCACCGAATTCTGGAAGTTTTCCGACAGAGGCCAAAGGACAAGGGACGTTCAGGGAAGAAGAACGTTCAAGGTGATCACACTGTCAAAATCCATTCGAGAAGCTCAAGAACAAAGGCGGGGAAAAGGCCATCAGTGATGCCAATTCTTTATTTGATGTCCCGATGTCCTTTAGCCAAAGCCTACGTTCTTTTGAGTACCAGACGTCTAGCCCATCCCTCCCCAAATAATGTCTAGTGTCTCCTTTGGGCAAAGGTAAGGAAACCTTAATAATTTGCATTTTCGATAGTCTTATTTGCAAGCTCCCCGTAAAAATGCGTGGCTGATAGGAGCTGAGCTCTTTCTCCGTCTTTCAGATGCCCCACTTTGTACTTGGAGTGCCAGTTAACCTTAGCAAAAAATTATTGTCAGCAATAAATATTTACTTTTCAAAAATATCCTGAGGAGACTTGAAACAATATGGGCAAATCTCTCTGGTACTGTTTTTTCATTTAGAGATGACAAAAAGTCTGGGGAAAAAGTGACAGTTTTAAGGGCTTTAAAAATATCTAATGCTTTAGGTTGGAAATTGGCGGTGAGCCAGGTCCTGTCTTAAAGGGACAGACACTTTATTATACTTTCTAATTCTTCCAAAGTCTGTCTTTAGGATATATGAGCTGCCTCTAATATGACTACTGTATTCTCATCCTCTGGTGGTATACTCAGGTCTCAGCTCATAAATTGAAAATTGAGGATCTGTAAATCAGGCCAGACTATTTCAGAGAGCCATTGTGAATTTCCAGTCAAATCTTCCAGTTTATCTTAAATATTTCATCTTAATGTCACCTTAAGAAAAGTCTTTCATTCAAGTCAGTTACAACATCAAGTTCTAAACTGATTACACTTCTCTACTGACCTTCTGCTAGGAGACTGCTTTTTGGCATTCATGTCACTTCTGCTCACCCATTTTTGAACTAAAGAGGGACTTGGAAAAAAAAAAAAGAACTCAGGGGCGCCTGGGTGGCTCAGTCAGTTGTGCCTCCGACTTCGGCTCAGGTCATGATCTCGCGGTTCGTGAGTTCGAGCCCCGCATCGGGCTCTGTGCTGACGGCTCGGAGCCTGGAGCCTGATTCGGATTCTGGGTCTCCCTCTCTCTCTGCCCCTCCCCTGCTTGTGCCCTGTCTCTCAAAAATGAATAAATGTAGGGGCGCCTGGGAGGCTCAGTCGGTTAAGCGTCCGACTTCAGCTCAGGTCACGATCTCGCCATCCGTGAGTTCGAGCCCCACGTCGGGCTCTGGGCTGATGGCTCAAAGCCTGGAGCCTGCTTCCGATTCTGTGTCTCCCCCTCTCTCTGCCCCTCACCCGTTCATGCTCTGTCTCTCTCTGTCTCAAAAATAAATAAACATTAAAAAATGAATAAATGTAATTTTTTTTAAAAAACCCAGATGATTGGACTATAAACAAATAGAGAACAGTACCCCCAATGTGGACACTGCTAGCTGCTCTGTAGGAAGAAGCAGTTGAAAGGATTGCTTTCTGTTCCTTATTTGCTATTGATCTTTTTGTTGCCATTTTGTTCTAAATGTCCATGCTGAACTTCAGACTACCCTGAGGTCTGAGGTGAGTGACTCAGGTTACACACTAAAGCAACCACCCTAAAGTAGTGGCTAAACATCTGTTATAAAAATTATTCTTTTTCACCGTCTCGGTATATTCGTAAGCATGTGAACTTCTGCCAGCACTGATTGCCCTTGGATGGCTGAAAAAAAAAAAATCGCGTCCCTCCTTTTTTCTTCATTGGAATCACTGTTCATCAGGTTAAATGGAGTTGAGGATATTTCCATGTCTGTTTGTTTGTACAGGAATAAACATATCCCACACTTACCCAATAACAAGTTTTATGTTGAACTTTCTTGTCATTTGATCTGGCATTTAATAACCTGTCAGTTGAAAGAACTTTAAATAAACATTTGTGTATAATATTTAATACAATTCAAGGGTACGTGCCCTGGGGCCAAAGACGAGTCGACAAAAGTAACAAATACATATATATATATATATATATATATATATATATAGTACCTACACATCTTAATCCTTTAGTCCTTGAGATTTATAGCCAACAGCCTTAGATCCACAAGAATCCAAAAATAAATAAGGTAGTAATACGCGTATGATTCAACTTCCTGTGCAAGACCCTGTTAATTGCTTCCCTCCATTCTTTCTAATCAGCTCCCACCCACAGAATCAGCAAAGAGACACGGAGCAAGGTTATTCCATTTGTGCCAAAACAACTTGTGATTAACTTGACGTACGAAAGGAAAAACGTGTCAGGTGTCCAGTCTTCCCAGAAGCAAGAATCCCAGCTGGGTCAAGGTTGGATTGGTGGATTAAATCCTCCACACCAGACCTGAGGATGGGAGGCCAGCTCGATGGCGTGCACCAAGTCAGAAAATCTCAACCGGCTGAGGTTGGGGTGGTAACATCCGTTGTGTGGCCTGGGCCAGGGAGAAGATAATGGAGAAGGGGAGAAGCTAATAGCAAACTGGAAGGCTTACACTCTCACCACTGCAATGCATTAAAAAAAATTTTTTTGAAAACCCACAGATGTTAAAATAACTGCGTCAACCAATCAGAGAAGAACAGAGGCAGAATTTGGTCTGCCAGTAAGAGACCTTGGTCTTCGTGAGGAATGTAAACTAGACGGCTGATCGTAAAATGCAACTCTCTTGGCTCGATCAAGAGCATAAAAGATATTAAAAATGAGCCGGACAGAGAATTGGATGGGCCAGAATTTCATACAATTGATTCATTATTTTTCTGTGCTACCAAGGAGTGACTTGTATAAAATTCAAAAAAAATGGAACAGAGACCAGATTTACACTTTTGTCTACGTCAGAGGTGGAGCAGCTTCGTAGGTGCTTTCATGTACATCAACATATATGTGTGTGTGTGTGTGCTTTTTTAAAATAAAAGGGAGATATGGGAACCAGAAAAGATGACAGTGGAATATCATTTGTTGTCATCCACTTGTCTGAAGTTCTCGACGGGCTTCACCCCATACTGTTTGCTCATTATTTGTATTTCGATGTTATAGTATTACAAAACGGTGTTCACCCCCCTCAAGCTCCTGTGCCAAACGTCCTGTCCTTAAATTGGGCCAATTGCAAAAAAAAAAAAACACACAAAAAAACCCACACTTGCTTTTTCTCTCTCCTAAAGCTAAAAGAGTATACCACCTCATTACAACTGAGTTGGCACAGCAGAGAAAATTCTCAATCCATCTATCACCCGAGTTTCCACAATGAGGTCTGCAGTCCTCGGTGTTTTAGGAAAAATCTGTTTCCGAATTTACCTCAGGTATTGGATGAGATTTCATTTAGGTCGTCATGGTGCTGTGTAAATTTGCACTCCAAATGGTAAAGTGAGGGGCGCCTGGGTGGTTGAGCGATCGATCGACTCTTGATTTCGGCTCAGATCACGATCTCACAATTTGTGGGATCGAGCCCCACATCAGGTTCCTCAATGAACATGGAGCCTGCTTGGGACTGTCTCCCTCTCTGCCTCTCCCCCACTTGCTCTCTCTCTCTCTCTCTCTCTCTCTTTCTCTCTCTCTCTCAAAACAAACGAATAAACGTTTTAAAAAGGGTGAAGAGATTTTTACCCCTATTCAACAAACTAGAAATTGGTTAAAATATATCAAATCAAAATTGTAAAGATATTCAAGCTTAAGAATGTCATCAGTGACCTACAAACCCACTTCCTGTTCCACAGGTAATTCTCAAATTTCAAAATTCAAAAATGTGATAGGATATCGACACGCAAACTGAACCCAACATACAGTCAAATGGTTTCCCTGCCAAGAAAGAGTTCCATGTCAACCATCTATGGCTCCCTACTGGCAAAGACACAAGAGAATCACTATCACGGGCCATTTCTAATATGGCTACCAAAGAACATTTTTCTCTGTCGACAGTATTACTCCAAAGGGCTCTTTCACACTGACAGGCCCTGGTATATCACCAACCGTGGTTGTAGGGAGTACAGAGTCACACCCTATGGCAAAAACAAACAAAAAAACTCAAAGAAAATTTAAAAGCCCTGAATTCCAACTCATTGAGCTTGACAGGCTGTGTTTGCTTAATTAAATACATTATAGATTAGCTCTGTCAAAACCTACGTTCCTTAAGAAGATCGGTGGAAGGATAACTTAACGTTGGGCATCATGTTGATCTTAGAAATGGCTATGTTGCTCAGTAAGCAAAAGGTATGTGTTCAATGAACAAAAATGTATCTGTCACACCAGTGACTGCCACACCATTGATACTTTCTGCTATAAATTATAAACAATATTCGAGATTTCCTCCTTCCTTCTTCCAGTTCCCTAGCGTCTGAATGCCTTTAATAAACTTTATCGTAGAGAATAGGCAAAGATGTCTTCGCCTCGACACAAAATATATGGTTGGGGGTTTTTTTGTTGTTGTTATTTGGTTTTTTTGGTTTTTGTTTTGTTTTGTTTTGCTTTTTTGTTTTCTTTTTCACAGCTGCTTATTCCTGTTTCTAGACCGGGTTAAATCAAAGAGCATCCCTTCAACCATGGTGCTGATTCTGCAGTTACCACAGCGCTCACTTTCTTCCTGGAGAACATCCCCGACGCCATCATGTAGAAATGATTTGAAAATTCCGAAGCGCCATGTCAATCCCACCCAAGACCCTCTGTTCCTTCATAAAAACATGCTACGTTGTTCGTCCAATGTACCATACCAACAAGCCATGAGCTGGAACATGGAGCTGCTGGCAGAAAACATAGCAGAATCATTTTTATTAGGTTTTACCTCAGCAGGAAGGAGCAGAGTGACCCCCAGATGCAAAACTAATGGGCAGCGAACAAAGAGGGTAAGACCGGGTTTTCCTTACCAATCAACAGGCTCTTGTTCCTGGGAATTGGTATCTGCCTCACATCCAACTGGCCAAAGTGTTATACCTGGCTGGGTTTAATTTGTTATTTATGTCAGCTTTGCATATTTGTAAGGTTCAAGGGTTTATTGCCCTGGCCTGACCTTGCCAAGTCAGAGTTAACATGTGGTTCTCTAGTAGCTGTTTCTTTCTAATAAACTTTACTTGAAAGAACATGTGTGATAGATTTTGCTCATGATGAAAAAGAACAGTTCTATGGTCATTGTTCTCCCATTTGGTTTTGAAGTTCTGTTGAAAGTCACCTCTGAACTTAAAAAAAAAGATCCAAAATATTGGATATTGAAAAGTCTCTTTTAAATTTCATTGCAGACCTATATCGTACTTTACGTTTTAAAAGGTTGCCTTGTTTGTGACTGTTCCGAGAGATGAAAACCATCTGAGAAGCCAAGCTAAAGAATAGGTTTGCAAATGGTTCATAACATGGGATACATCGTTTAATTTTGGTTGTGAGAATTATTACAGTTTATTGAGCCATCTCGGGTTTAAAAAATTAAATAAAATAGTTCAACTAATAGGTAAGTAATTTGTTTTTGTTTGCCCAACCATAGGATATAAGACAGCAGAGTAAATGAACATTATCTATGACGTGCCTGGTTCCATATCACCTTTAATATTTGGAAGCTACTTTGAAGGTAGAATATATCTAATCTATGACAATCATTTCAGGCCTTTCAACGTAAGGACCCAACTTCCATAGCATTAGGAACTGGCACCTGCAGGAACCCTCCTACACTGTTGGTGGGGATGCAAACTGGTGCAGCCATTCTGGAGAACAGAGGAAGTTCCTGGAAAAGTAAAAATAGAACTACCCTATGACCCAATCATTGTACTACTAGGTATTTACCCAAAGGATACACAAATATAGATTCAAAGGGGTACATGCACCCCAATGTTTATAGCAGCATTATCAACAGTGTGTATGTATATATATGTATATGTATATATATATGTATATGTATATATGTATATATATGTATATGTATATATGTATATATATGTATATATATGTATATATATGTATATATGTATATATATGTATATATATGTATATATATGTATATATACACACACACACACAGTGTATACACACATGCACACACACACAATGGAATATTACTCAGCTGTCAAAAAGAATGAAATCTTGCCATTTGCAATGATGTGGATGGGGCTAGAATGTATTGTGCAGAGTGAAATAAGTCAGAGAAAAACAAATACCATATGATTTCACTCATCTGTGGAAGTTAAGAAACAAAACACATGAAAATAAGAGAAGGGAAAAAAAAGAGAGGGGAAACAAAGCATAAGAGACTGTTATCGATAGAGAACAAACTGAGGGTTGATAGTGGGAGGTGGGTGGGGGCATGGGCACAATGGGTGGCCGGTATTAAGGAGGGCACTTGTGATGAACACTGGGTGTTTGTTATATGTAAAGGATGAATCGCTAACTTCTACTCCTGCTACCAATACACCAATATTACACTATATGTTAACCGACTAGAATTTAAATAAAATGTGGGGGGGTGGGGAAGGAATTGGTTCCTGAAAAGGCACTCCCCTATCCATTGAGGGTGACTTGATGTGATCCGGTTTGCCTGGGTCTTAACCGGTTTTAAAACAGAAAGCCCCCTCTTCCAAGAACCCCCTCAGACCCAGGCCAACTGAGATGATGAGTTACACTATGTAGCTCCCGGATCTAACTGGATCCTTTTTCTTTGGGTTACTCGAGGGTACCTGTATAACATAAATCTCGCCTTGAGGGCTAATGGATGGAGACATTAACCAAAATCTAAACAATAAATTCATCAGCTTGTTCATCAGAGGGAACATGAATCGACTCCAGCTCACGCTGTTGAAGCGGACATCAACGTTAAATTGTTCACTTTAGGGGCGCCTGGGTGGCTCAGTCGGTTGGGTGTCCGACTTCAGCTCAGGTCATGATCTCACAGCTTGTGAGTCCGAGCCCCGCGTTGGGCTCTGTGCTGACAGCTCAGAGCCTGGAGCCTGCTTTGGATCCTGTGTCCTTCTCTCTGCCCCTAACCCACTCGCATTCTATCTCTGTCTCTCTCAAAAATAAATAAACATAAATAAATACATACATACATAAATTGTTCCCTTTTGTGAATTTCACAATGACGAAATCAGTTAACCTGGCTAAAAAAGCATTTTAAATCTTTTATGCTCATTATTAGTTCTCTTTCCTTTCTAATGTTTTTTTCTTCCTGTTCCACTTTTGCTTTTCACTGTGAAACCCTGGATCCTGCATGAGGACCTCAGACCATCGGGGAAACAACATTATGTTAAAATCTAGCTGTAACAGGACTGATCTGGGGAAAAGAAAGGCTATGAGTAGGCAGGCTCCTGACAGTCTGCACTTGGGGCTCAACACTTATCTTCTCCAGAAAACCAGAATGAAAATGGGCACAAAGTTTTACAGACACTTGGTCTTACAGAGTCCTTACCTTAGATAGCACTATCTTTTTGATCATGTGTGAATAAACTAGTTCGTTCTAAGTTTCATTCCTTAAAATTGATATAGGATTAAAACCATTATAGCTTCTACAGTACAATCAAAGTCAACTTAGTTCAAAGTCATGTGATCTGGGACTCAAGAAGAAAACCATTTGGAGATTTAGAAACACAGGAGATAGATTTATATATCATATATACATTTAGGATATTTACGAGATGCATATATCTACATATATCTATACTTATGTATATATCGAGTGTGAAGATATTTGGAGATACAGATATATATCATATAATATATGTGATCAATATTTCCAACTCTGTGTACAACAACAAGAAAGGGAATGTGAGAGATTAAAAGATAGTTATTTAAATAGATTTGTGTTTCAAAGCCCCCCCCCCCAAAATACTACAAGGTGTATCCAAGGAATATTTTTTCCCTAGATCTCTAAATGTTATGAGGGCATCTCTGTGTCAGTGGGCAAACTGGGTGAGGTACCCTTTCTACATCCCTCCAGCCCTACACCCCTTGCTCCTATGGCCTCTTCCCTCTGTCCCTGTGCTGCTGTCCATTTCCTTCCCTGGAACACAAGTACGCACTCACCCTTCCTCACTAGAGCCCCGTGCTCAGAATGGTGCAAATGTGCCTGTGTCAGGGAGGTGAGGAAACAGAGTGGGGAGATGAATAGCTAGATGTGAACAGGCCCATACGTGCATTATTGGGGGTTTATATCTTCCTTTGAAGTATACAGCATTAGCCACTGTCAGGGAGAAGATACCAAGCCAGACAGTAATTGCAATAATGGAAGAGACAAATGGTCTATGTCCCCATTAAAGTCATCAACACCTCTAATTTTTGAAAGGGCCTTGTTTGAAATACAGTAATTGTGATTATGTTGTCCATAAAGACTACGGGTGATCAGCAATTGTAAGCATTTCCAGGGCCTTTCCAAGATCCTTCTGAACAGAGCTAACTAAATCTGAACGCTAAAGCAACATTTATTGCTGAATAACCTTACAGAAAGGGTGTTTCATAATGTTCAAAAGTTTAATCCAGTATCTAAGTAACACCTTCCATTTGTAACAATTTCTCTTTTTTTTTTCCCGATCTTTTTTTTTTCCTTTACATCTCTGTTGTTAAGTCCTTTAATACACAGCGTTTGCTCCAAAACCAAAGAGCCTGGTCCTCCTTCCTCATCCCGATGCTGTGCCCAACCCTTGTTTGTAATTACGCTTCCCGCATTGTCTTGATAATATCCCCCTGGGCACCCCTGCTTCTCCTCTAAAGGTCTCCTCTTTCTCCTTGGCCTGCCTTTTTTTTTCCCCCTCTGAGCCTAATAATTATGTTTCCACAAGGTCGCGGTTGGAAAACAATTGACAACATAACATCCATAGCATGTTGTAGACAGAACCCTCAAAGTTGAATGCCAAGTAGACGAATGGAGAGTTCTCATCTTTCTCAAAATCCCAAGGACCTGATTCTCCTGGTAAATATGCTTCCTTTCAGGGAGACAAAATGCCAGGAAAAAGAAAGAAAGAAAGAAAGAAAGAAAGAAAGAAAGAAAGAAAGAAAACAACTAGTCTCATCTCAGAGGTCACTGGCCATTTTGAACTGATCGTTTGGAGTTGAACATGAGCCATGAGGTTCTCAGTTCACATCAAAGAATGTAATCATTCCAATTAGGAGAAGCTGCATCACATAAGTGATGGAGACCAAACGGTATAAAATTAATTTGATGTGAGGTATCATCGGCTGATTCTCCATTACGTTTCTTTGAAGTATCTAGCATTCAGTCTGAGAATAACTGTTTCAACCACACACCGGCTACCAGAAAACCTCACTGTTAACAACGTTCCTTCATTCTGACTCTCTTGACCTATCAAAAGCCGAAAGTCAACACTTTGCCAGTTTTAATCTTCAGCGAGGTCCTGGGCCGTTGGAACTGGTACGAAGTGAAATTTACGGGCTAACATTTAGCTGTTAAATGATTCTCCAAATCAGTCGAGGTTACTCTCCACTCTGGCGAGCCATGTTTTATTAGCAAGAGTAAATATATAAAAGCTTACTGTTAAAACACTGAGCAGCTCTCCTCTGTCAAGGCCTTGAACTGCAGTGTCCACTCCATTTGGAAGCCTCTGTTTCTCTTTTTCTCCCTTTGTTTAAAATATGCTGACCACACAGTGACCCCCTCCTAACCCATCGGTCGAAAATTACAACCAGCCACACAAACGAGCAGCCCGGGGTCAGAAGGAGCAGGGTCTGCTAAAAGTTAGTAATCATACATTAATTCCCTGACATAATTAATCAAAATGAACCCCCGTTATCTAGCAAGAAACCTTTAACCTATTACAAAGGGGTCAATTTGCGAACCACTTGAGCCTGTGAGTTCGGTACAAACAGCATACTTCCTTCATCCGGGATGCCCTAAGTAGGGAAAAATGCCTTTGAAGTCCCAAATCTACTAGATTTAGATATAATTTCATCAATCAAGTTAAAAGCCTGCCTCCCTCCAGAAGGATTTCGTGGAGCCCTGTCAACCAGCTTCGTGGAGCGGTGACTGAAAATCCATTTGTAAGGCTTTTTCAGTCAGGAGGCGGCTAGAGATGGTCTGACCTGACAAAAGAGCCAAGGGTTTATCAAATAGAAGAGGGAGAAGAATGACTTGTGGAGGAACCTGCTTCCCCCTTGGTAAGAGGAGTAGCGACTTAGGTGTTTCTTATGCGCACAGACGGGTGTGTGCCTCCATTTACCTATCTTCTAAATGCCCAGTATTTGGAACCCGAACCCGCCGTGTGTTTAGGATCCATATGTACTTGGGCAGTCAGAGGGAAAGAAAAAGCAGAGTTCGAACTGTACAGCTGTAATTCAGAGAATTTTTTCATAGTTTCACATGTGTATAAGGGAAGTTTGCTCCCATCGTAAGGCAAGCATCGTAATGAGATACACGTAGGTGTCCCATCTACAGAGAACATGGTCCAGAAGCATGAACCACGATCCTTCTGACTATATTCCTCTTTCCAACTACTTCCTCCATCTCCTGAGACTGATGGTGCTTCCAAGAGCTCAACATACCTTCCGCTGAAACTGTGGCATCATCACGTGCTTAGGAACTTCTTTCTATCACATCGCCATTTCGATGCAAAGACGAAACTCAAGAGAAGGCACGTTGAAGCATTAGCTATGTTTTGAAACAAGTTCGCGGGTCAGTACCGGTGGTGACGTATCTCAGAGGAAAATTATGGTAATCCGGTGTGAAATTCAATGTCTGTCATGGCACAGACACAACTCTTATCATGGTCCCCACGTGAGAAGTTGATCCTGGCAGTAAGGCCATATCCTTTCGGGGAAGGTTCCGTCCACTTCAGACGGTTTTTCAGTCAATGTCTCTGTTTTGTTTAACTTTTACTTTTCCTCTTCTTGGAACAAGTGCTTCCCTCCCAATCTCATTAGACACGCTTTTCACTGAATGTGATCGCTGCAGTGGGCGGCCGACATTGGCCGGGAGGGTCTTCGATATGGTGGTATGGTCACATGGACTTGAACAGTGTGCTTAGTCCTTCCAAATCGGTAGATCCTTGAAGGCACCGCAATCTTCACCTTGGTATTTAAGTCTTGAGTCTGTTTTCAAGAAGAAATGGAGGCCCGGAGAGGTGTCATACCTTAACTGAGAACACACATCTAGCAAGTGGCTAAGTCGGTGTTCAGATCCGGGCCAGCTTGCCTTCAGACTAACCCATTCTCACCGATTCAAACTCTTTTTATAATAGGCAGCATCTGTGGTGACTCTCTTTATAACAAATTCATTTTTTAAAAATTGTAGGGGTGCCGGGGTGGCTCAGTCAGTTAAGCTTCTGATTTTGGCTTAGGTCACTATCTCACGGCTCATGGGTTCGAGCCCCGCGTCGGGCTCCGTGCTGACAGCTCAGATAGAGCCTGGAGCCTGCTTCGGATTCTGTGTCTCCCTCCCCCTGTTCACTCGCTCTCTCTCTCTGAAAAATAAATAAACATTAATTTTTTTTTAATTTTAAAAAATTGTAAAAAAGGAAACTTTCAAAAAAAAAAAAAAAAAGCTTGTGTGGAGATGAAGCATAAAACAAGGAGGCAGAACATGCCCTTATTTTTCTAAGTCTAACTCACCACCCAGAACAAGGAAGGGGAAATACGTCCTCCGTCTAGTTTATTTGCTCAGCTGGAACAGCAACCCACAAAACCAACCCGGCTCTCAATTCAAGCCCCGCTGTTCCTCTCTTTCGGTCCCAAGAAGAAGCTAGCTCGTCTCCTCCTCAGGGTCTTTACCGGTGCTGTTCCCGCCGTCTGGAATGCTCTTTCCCCTCACACAGATCTGCGGGGACCTTGACACCCTCCAGCTGGCAACTTCAGTGTCCCCTCTACAGCAAAGCCGAATTTGGCCTCCTCATCTGAAGCCAGTTTTTTCCTTTCTCTCATCCAGCCATCGCATTATCCTCTACTAGGTTTTGTTCTCAGCCGCCAACAGAATCCAAGTACATTGTTTATTTTATTTGTTTTACATCTCATTCCTTCCCATCTCTCCCACCCAGTGCAGGCATCCTGTCTGTCTGGCCGGCCGTCACGTTCCCACGGCCCGGCGCAGTGCCCGAATGAATGAGTGAATGCATGCATGGCTTCTGGCAAAGTCATGCCTCGAGATGGAGTTTCTGGAGACTAATGCTTTATTCAGCTGTCTATGGGGGTGTTGCAGAGGGAACAACCACAGCTACGGGGGGTTCTGTGACTTGGGACGGCAGCAAGGAGGCCGAACTCCTCCTTTGACAAAGCCCTAAGGGCAAATCCAAGGACTTTCTGTTCTGCACAAAGGTTAAGGAACTGTATTCTCTCTTCTCTAAAGGGATCTCTAAGGACAAGCATTTTGATGCTTTCTTTGGCTTTACCGCCCTGCTAGGTGCCTTCTACGGACAGTCCTGTTTCAAAAGCATGTATGACAAGAAACTCAGAGGCTCACTCTTGCTGGAGGGCCCCACGTGCCTGGATTATGACATACACTTTTCAGGTTCTCCTAAAAAACCCTCACCCCCATTCTGTTGAGGAGAACAGAGAGGCTCACTGAGGACAAAACTTGGGAAGACGTCCAACTCGAAATCCCGTGCCCTGCCCCCATCGTGCGCCATAGTCGGCATTCCGAACAGAAGGCCCCCAACACTAACGAGCACGTGAATGCGAGACATACACAACAGACGTTGTGGAACAAGTTCGTGAGACTCATCATTTGAAAATAACCCAGTAAAAATCACTAACGCTTCATTTGAGATAATATGCTACCATCATTCACCCAATTACGGGAAGACAAGAGTAGATGGTCCCTTTCAAAATGGCTGGCGAATAGCCCAGAGCTGTGTCAAGGCCGCCCCAACGTGGCGGGTCTTAGGATGCTGATAGGTCAGTAGGCAGACATCCCATGGGCTCCTTCACCTGTGTTTGTGAGTGTGCAAACGGGGAGTGTGAACAGTGCCCTGCAGTCACCTACCAGGATGTAGAGCGCGAACACATGAGAACCTTGATCCATAGAAGCCTCTGGAAGCGCTTCCTCTAAAATCTCCCGGAACTCTGAGATGATAGAAACCCAACGCTGTCCTCCTTGCCGAGACTGGGTGGTCACACGTGCCCCAGCTGCTCCCACCCCTGCAAGCCCTTCCTCTGAGCCACTTCTCATTGGAGCCAGGTCGTAGCCAGCCCTGGGTCTCCATCCTTACCAGAGAGCAGTGATGGCCCCCAAACCCCACCCTCCCTGGGCCTGTGCAGCCCAAAGTGTGCTGCTGGCCCCACACATTTCCAAGCCCGAAGCTCCTGGGAGAGAGGTGGAGCCCTGCTGGGAAAATGTGAGACCTGGGCCACCCTGCTTGCCTTTCAAATGAGAGAGCAACCTTGCTGGGAAAATGGGTGGATGAAATACAATGCTCAGCAGCCCGCACCTCCACGGGGCTGTCCAAACAACGGAGTCACGCCAAAATGGCCCGAGCTCACACGGCCGAGTGACAAGAGAGGCAATTGTAATCTCGTGAGCTGTCCGTACGTTCGTTCTTGTTCACGTCAGGTACGTTCCGACGATACGAGGCAGGCGGCAGGATTTTATAACTTTGCGAGGGCTTCACAAGCAAAGACAAGCTCCCAATTGTACAGTGGATGTGCAAAGAAGGAAAAAAAGTCGGGGAAGAATCTCTAAAATTGCTCCTGTTCTCAGGAAAGATGCAAATCTAGGCCCCAAAGGCTACTCATGACAACCCACCGATCCGCTCATCGGAGCCCTTCCAAAAATTTCTAATCACATGTTTCCCCCTTAACAAGGAGGGAGGGAATCATATTCCGTTAAATGTATATCTCCCATATTCTCCCAGTGAAACAATTTATTTTATTTTATTTTATTTTATTTTTTAGGAACAACCGGAGGTATTTATTTGACAAAGTCATTAGAACCCAGTGAAGGAGGCTCGCTGTTAAATTATGGGAACTTGACGTACAGCCTGGAAGAGAAGTCTTAGCCAGGAGAGGAAATGTTTAGCACCTCACAACAGACGGTGGTCTTAAACATTACTAACAAAACTCTGCCGACTGAGTGTGTCCTCCACGAATAGATGCTTTCTGGAGACAGAACTCGGGGCCTCCAAAGCAATTTCCACCCTGTTCTTGGGAAGACCTCTAGCAAGGTGGTGGTTCTTTCCAGGACAGAAGATAAGACATCAGTATGAGCTTGTGCTAGAATCAGAAGAATTTGAGTTCAAATCCCATCTCTTCCCCTACTAGCCTGTTGACCTTGAGACGGTTATGTGGGTCTCTAAGCCTTGGTTTTGCCATCTGTAAGACGGGGACATCAACTTTGACTTTAGGTTGTGATTATGAAGATGGGGGGGGGGGTTGCACCTAAAAAATGAAGACGATTGTTTTATTCCTGGGATATTTACCTAGTACAAATGTGGGATAGTTTTCACTACTCTAAACCGTACATTTCTTTGAAATGAATTCAAGTTCTAAGTCTCCTGGGATGAATCATATTGTTCTAACTGTTCACAGATGAGGAATTTGGATTTGAAGCTAAACTATAGAACCCAAAGGGAATTCTTCCCAGGAAGCATTGGCTCCAGTTATTAAAAATCCTTTTGTTTTTGTTTTTTATTTTTTTTCCTAGGACAGCTGTACTCAGGAGACATTGCAGGGCACCCCGGTGTATCTCAAATGATCTCTAGGGATATTGAGAAATCTTCAAGTTATTCTCAAATAATTTTTTTTAAAGAGTAAACTCCCCTGGGTTTTGGGATTAGCGTTTACCCTATATGGACCTATTTGGTTGGGCGACGATGTAATGGAATGTAGAAAGAAATGGGGTCCCAAAGGCCCAAAAGATTGGGTCTCTCCCTCTTTCTGTCCTTCCCTGCTTACACTCACTTGTGCACACTCTCTCTCTCAAAATACATCAACAAACTTTTTTAAAAAGTTAAAAAATAAAAATAAAAGAATCATGCAAATGCCGTTCAGAAATGAGAATGGGTTCTCCCCCCTTCTCTAAATAAGTTACTCTGAAGAAATGGTAACCTACCTAAAATTAAAGTCAATACACAGCATAGAGGTGTTGAGGACAACTTTTTCAGAACTTGTAGTTGTTGTAAAGAAAAGAGAAAAGAAAAGAGAAAAAAGAGGAGAGGAGAGGAGAGGAGAGGAGAGACGGGGTGCCCGGGTGGCTCAGTCGGTTGAGCGTCTGACATTGGCTCGGGTCATGATGTCGCGGTCCATGAGTTCGAGCCCCATGTCAGGCTCTGTGCTGACAGCTCAGAGCCTGGAGCCTGCTTCAATTCTGTGACTCCCTCTCTCTCTGACCCTTGCCTGCTCACACACTCTCTCTCAAAAATAAATAAACATTAAAAACAATTTTTTTCTTAAAGAAAAGAAAAGGAGAGAAACACCAAGCTACTTGGCTCCAAAGGTCTCCTTGAATAGCATAAGCAAATAATAATAATAATAATAATAATAATAAATAAACATCTCTCCGTCATTTTAAATGATTTCCAAAATGAAAACATCACTAACTTGGTTGGATTGAAAAATCCACCAAGGATCATCCCTTACTCTGACTGGTTCTCAGAGTTCCCATCTGAAAATGTGGTGAGGACATTTCTCTGTCAGTGATAAAAACTCTTTTTTGATATGCTCAGACCCTCAATTTTAAGGAGAATGGGCAGTGACTGGGGATCTTAGAATTATGACTGTCGAAAGGACATGCAAATGGGAGCATTGGCTTTGGGGGGCCATGTGGAAGTTTGGGGGGAAGTCCGTTTCTGAGAGGGGACAGAGGGGCATGGATGGTGAGACGTAATAAATATCATTTTTCTATTTTCAGAGAACACTTTAGGTAAAAACAAGAGTCTCCTATCAAGTGCTGGTGATGCTCAGTCAGCGTGGTTTGCCCCTGAGCTTCGAACCGTTCTCCTCACTTTCCCCCTCAAACAACCCTAGCCTTTTTCCTCCACAATCCAGTCTTCCGCTCTCCCTGGTGTGTGTCACGAGTTCAATTAGGTTATTTAGACACTTCGGACATTTAAATTCTTTGTTTGTGTATGTTTAGAATCAAGGGAAAATGTCATGGAAGGTTACCAAATCCATGTAATTTACCCAAGAAATGAGCCTACTGGGTAAATACATATTGAGGCAATTTTTAAAGTCATATTTATTTACTCTACACACCTCGGTCTGTGGAATAAATAAACATTTGAGCTGTGCATTCTGTGCGTTAAAGCACCTCATGAAAATGTATGGGGACCCTGGATGTGCAAGAAGAAACTCTTCTAAGTTTTATATCTAAGCCGTTTGACTTTGGGGGGTAGAAAAGGAGCAAGTGGAACCATTTTTATGGGTGTCATTATCTGCTCACATTCTTCACGGCCCCCCCACCCCCCCCCAGCAACGCCCCCACCAAAACGTATTCAAGATCAGCGCCTGAAACTTTCCACAATTTTTCCCTTTTCTTTTCAAAGCATCTTGCACCGAAAAAAAAAAAAAAAAAAAAAAAAGGTCGCTTTATAATTAATTCCTTTGCATCCCCGCCCCCCCCCCCTTACCTCTTCCTCCAGGAGGCGTCAGATCATTTCCGGAGGGGCCCATCTTCCAGGGAGATATGTTGAAATGGATGGAATCTTAAAATCTGTGGGTTTTCTTTTCTTTGTTCTCTTCCGCAGACCTGGGAGCAGTACCCTTCAGACATTTTATTGATCTTTCTCCCCCTTTCTCTCATACATGCTAATTGTACCTCTGTAGCAAAACAATCTTATTATCATGTTAATTAGTGGGAGGGCTGTTGAGGTTTTCCACTTCATTACCTACTAATTTCAAGATAAATGAATCCACAGGTTACTAAGTAAATAAGGTCACCTATCAAGCGCTTGTAAACGTGTTGGTAAACAGGGAGGGGGGGGGAGGGGGCAGCAGAAGGAAACACGTTGGCTTTTCAAATGACTGGGCTAGTTGGGTTTGACTCTTGGTGGAGCCGGGGAGTCCCACCGGGGGTGGCCCCGTCCCCGAACTCATTTGTAATGGAAAGGGAACGTTGGCCGTCCACCTGGCTTCCCAGTGGGGCATTTCCTTTCTGGCTCTCAAAGGGCTCTTTGTGGCCTAATTCATTCTGTGGGTTGGGCGCTCTTACGTGGTCGCTTTTGTAGAGAGAGCCAGGAGTGAGGTTTACGCTGGGCACGAGAACTTTGTAAATTTTTTTTTAACATTTATTTATTTTTGAGACAGACAGAGAGAGAGAGAGAGAGAGAGAGCATGAACAGGGGAGGGTCAGAGAGAGAGGGAGACACAGAATCCGAAACAGGCTCCAGGCTCCAGGCTCCGAGCGGTCAGCACAGAGCCCGACGCGGGGGCTCGAACCCACGGACCGCGAGATCGTGACCCGAGCCGAAGTCGGCCGCTTCACCGACTGAGCCCCCCAGGCGCCCCTGGGCACGAGAACTTTGGAAGGGCCAGGCCCGTGGGGGATGTGGTCGCAGATCACACTGTTCCCGCTGCCCACTCTGCCTCCCCGTCTGGGGCCGGCCTGTCCCTGTGGTTCCTGCCGCTGATGCACAGGTGGAAGGAAGCCCTGCGAGTTCGTTAAGGAAGAAAGGGGAGAAAAATAGAATGGGAGACTTTCACCTTAAACCCCAGGGAGTTGAAACAAAAAGGTGGCTGGGGAGTGCCTTTCTAACCCCTCTCCTCATTTGTCTTTTAAAAAAGGTCAATCCCCAACGTTATCGTGTTGCCTTTTAGTCTGCCAGTGACGCCAGATCTCAAAAAAAAAAAAAGTAAAGACTATCAAGTAAAGAAAAAGGAAAAGTGTCGTGTTCTGTTTGTTTTTTTGTGGTTTTTTTTTGTTTTGTTTTTTTGTTTTTTTTTAAGTCACCCCCGGAAATTCCAACCTGGAATCTTGGCGAGGGTTGGATTTTCTATGTGGTATCTCCTGGGGCGTCCTAGTCCAAAGATCTGACTGGCATCTGAAACGTTGAATTCTCTCTTCTCTCTTTTTTTTTTTAATTAAGATAATAAATTGGTCTTAAATTATCCCTGAAATCAGACCAGTGTTGATTACAATGGGGCTCATGCTGTGACAGCTCAAGATGATGTTATTTTTATTCCTTTTCAACGAGATCTTAATCTCTCCCTGCGTGTAAACAAATTGTCACTGTAACCTTGTTCTAATCTCCCAGCTGAAGACCTTTAAAGCATTGAGAGATAACGGATCAGGCCGATTTCATCAGCTCTTTAGCGGATGGGCCGCGTTTCACTCCCACTGGCTGGGTCTTTAAACATCGAAGGGGAGTTAATAACTACATCTTACATGAAAAGCTCCACGGAGATCTTTGAAAGCGGTGTGGCTCGTGTAGTTACAGTTCCAAAACTGCAAGCCACCGGACTGGGTGAGAAATGCCATCGCTTCCAGGAGGCCAGCCCTCCTCATCCTCCGCGCCAGGTCACCCACAGCGTGGGGAGTGGGACCCCAGAACAGAGACAGTCGGAGACAGAGACACAGAGAGAGAGAGAGAGAGAGAGAGGCAGAGAAAGGGCAAGAAGGTGACAAGAGAGAAGCAGACAGAGACCGAGTGGGAGTGAAAAAGAGCGAGGGTGCTGGAGGAAATGTTTGACCCAGCAACTGGTAAACACAACGTGACAAACCACTTTGCTCTCCTCTCCACTTTGCTTGCGTGCAAAAACATTCCAGAAGAAGTGGCTCGGATTACTTTCCCAGCCACTGCAAAGTGGCCCATGTGTGACTTGCCATCTGAGAACGGTCTTACAATGCCATGAAAGGGAAGTTCTGGAAACCAGTCGCCAAACACAAAGGAGCAAGAAGCGATTGAGATGAGGTATCTGGGGAACCCCAGTGTGGAGCCCCCAGAGGAACCATTGGATTTGCTGGTGTTGAAATGACTTAAGGGCCAGTGCCCAGGGTGTTGCAGACCCACCAGGGAGCGAGTCCGAGAGCACGAGCAGCTAGAGTCAGGTTTGTGGGGAGCAGGAGAATTCTCTCATCCCGGACGCCAGCACAACCCACCATGACATGGTGACACGGGCTTCCCTAGGTCTTCCCAGTCTGCCTTCCCCTGTCCCGTGTCTCCCAACCCTGCCTGGCTAACTTGGTTAAAACATAGGACAGTGACTGGGGCGCCTGGGTGGCGCAGTCGGTTAAGCGTCCGACTTCAGCCAGGTCACGATCTCGCGCTCCGTGAGTTCGAGCCCCGCGTCAGGCTCTGGGCTGATGGCTCGGAGCCTGGAGCCTACTTCCGATTCTGTGTCTCCCTCTCTCTCTGCCCCTCTCCTGTTCATGCTCTGTCTCTCTCTGTCCCAAAAATAAATAAAAAAAAAAACGTTGAAAAAAAAAAAAAAAACATAGGACAGTGAGGTTTAAGGGGTGGTTTTCTCTATAATTAATAGGACACCTCGATCACCCAGAAAGGGTGATCAAATTGGCCCGAATTGGCCCGGCCTCTACACCTTTTCTTTGTAAATGACACGGATTTCCTTCCTCCAGCATCATCTGAGTAGAAAAGTCACGGTCTCTGGTTCAGCTGTATCACCAACCTCTACGGATCTGTGAAATGTGAGAAATGCTAACGTTTTCCCCTCTGGGTTACTGCAAAAATTAGGTGAGTGGACACAGATAAGATACGAAAGACAGTGGCTTCCCCCGTGAAAAAAAAGAAATGCAGTTTTTCCTCAATGAATGCTAGTTGTCAGTGCCCTACAGAGCCAATCAGGACCTGAATTTAAGTACCGACAGTCACTGGACAAAAGCATTTGTTTTGAGGTCTGAGTAAAGCTTTGCCTCAGCAGACAGGAGGAACCACTTGGTAATTTGCAGGCAGGCTGTGGAAAAAAAAAAAGAAAGAAAAAAAAAAGTCCTACGCATAGGAAATTTCTTCCTGGGTCAAGGACTTCTTTTGCCAGTTTCTCCAGGGACGTTTTTCGTCTTTAAGAAACACTGGCTTTCATAATATTAGGTGATGTTTAAGTACCTGCTGGGTATTAGTCCGCTTAATTTTATTTTTCATTAAGTCAAAGGATTTGCACATAATTGGTTTCCCTCTGGCTTCCATACCCACCTGTGGTTAGCGGCCACAATTGGGATACGGCATCCAGACAAAGGTGGCTTTACTTCTTTTCTTTTTTTTTTTTTTTTTTTTGCTTTTTCTGTTTTTAACAGCTTCTGGAGACTGACATCAGGTCATGGGTTTACTTCATTTTTGACGATAATATTTATTGCACTTTTTCTGAGTAGAAGAGTCATGCGTTCATTAAAGAACTTTTGGCAAAAAACGTACACATCTATTTCCTACCATTTATTGAGCACTTATTACTTGCAAGATCCTTGTAAAGCCTCGTGCCTTGCAGGCATATGCAGTTTAATCTGCATAACGATTTTGTGAAATAAGTAACTTACCCAAGACCACAGACTGATGAAGTGAGAAAGTGAACACTTGAACATAGATCTGTCTTTCTCTTAAGGGGATTTTTTTTTTATCCCTACCTGCCATAGGTAGACAGACAAGAGGCACGCAGTTAATTTATAAAGAGGAAAATTAAAACCAACACGGCCACTGTTATCAACTGGGTTGAGGGGATCTTTCCTTCTAAAGTGCAGTTGATCAGGGCGGAGATTTGAGCCATGCTGGTTTACTAACGTGAGTTTTATGTCAAACAGGTAAATGGTAAAATCCTAGTCTCGCCATTCATTCATTAAGAGATAGGACTTTTGAGTATCATAATCCGGTCGGGCGGCTATAACAAAAAGCACAGAATGGGTGGCTCGGAAACACCAGAACGTTATTGTTTCCAGTTCTGGAGGCTGGAAAATCACGGCGCCAGACTGGGGATGTGAGGACCTTCCGGACGGCTGACTTCTTTCTGTGTCTTCATATGGTAGAAGGGGTGAGGTTAGCTCTGTGCGATCTCTTTTATTTAATTTTTCTTAATGTTTATCTTATTTTGTTTTTGAGACAGAGAGAGACAGAGCATGAAGGGGGGAGAGGCAGAGAGAGAGGGAGACACAGAATCCGAAGCAGGCTCCGGGCTCCAAGCTGTCAGCACAGAGCCCGACGCGGGGCTCGAGCTCACGGACCGTGAGATCATGACCCGAGCCGATGTCGGACGCGCAACCGACTGAGCCACCCAGGCGCCCCTATGTGACCTCTTTTAGAAGAGAACTAATCCCATTCATGAGGGCTCCACACTCATCACCTAAATACCTCCCAGAGTTTCCACCTCCTAATAGCATCGCCTTTGGGGGTTAGGATTTCGACACATAAATTTTGGGGGGACGCAGACATTCAGACCATAGCATTGAGTACTTTACTTTCCTTGTCTTCTGTCTTCATCTGCAATGAGGCATTCAACGCACAGTGGACGGGACGATTCAGTGGAAGACAAAATTGTATAGAAACCACTGAGGCCAACAGCATAATAACTAAGACAGGTGAGGACTCATTACACACACGTGCACACATACTAGTTACAAACGTGTTACAAAATTAGAGCGCCACTCTCTATAACGTTCATTCTCTAGAATACTTTTAAAATTTAACATTGCATCCTGGGTATTTCCCCTGTCAGCTAATATCCTTTAAATAACAATATACGTTTTGTTTCTGACAGTTTCACTCTAATTAATTTAATGATTCTCTTATCGTGGCACATTTAATTCATTTTAAAATGTTGTCATTTTGAATAATGCTGCCGTGTAACCCTGATGCACGAATCACTGAGTGCCTTTTGTGTTTTGTCTCTCAGAATTGCCCTAAAAATCACTGAGTAAAGGCATATGCACATTTTCATGGCTTTCTGTAAATACTGCCAAATGCTCTTCTGAAAGGAGGGCAAATTTACACTCTGATAAGAATATGACTACGGTTTTGTGTGTGTGTTGGCCAATAAAAAATGACCAATTTCCTACGTCAAGAAAGTCTCTGCGGGGGCGCCTGGGTGGCTCGGTCGGTTGAGCCTCCGATTTTGGCTCGACTCATGATCTCCTGGTTTGTGAGTTCTAGCCCTACATCAGGCTCTGTGCTGACAGCTCAGAGCCTGGAGCCTGCTTCCCATTCTGTGTCTCCTCCTGTCTCTGCCTCTCCCCTGCTCATGCTCTGTCTCTTCTGTCTCTCAATAAGAAATGAATGTTAAAAAAAAATTAAAAAAAAAAGAAAGTCTCTGTGAAACTTTAATTTTCTTCTCCAAATAAAAATAATTTTTCTTTGCCAGGGTCAGTGAAAACATTTCATGTTTGCATTGACTACTTGCATTAATTTTCAGAGTTATCAGTATTTATCTTTTTCCATCTACTTGGTTTTTAAGGACTCATTACAGATTCCAACTTTTTTCAATTTAATTTCCTTGATCTTGCAGAAATTTTTAGGTTACTTAGTTAAATGTCTGTTTTCAGAATTCCTTGCTTTGTATTTACACTTAGGAAAAGATAGAGTATATTCGTTTATATTTTCTCCTAATTATTTATGATTTTAATTCAACAGTACTTGGGTTTAGTTTTCCTTTTAAGGAGAATATTGACTTAGAACCTAATACTATGTCCTGAATGGGGATGCGTATATATTATCTCATTTAATGCTCCCTGCTCCCCCACCCCCCAAAATAAGGCAGCTATTAACACATCCTTTTCACAGATGAAAAAGTGGACTTACTCAAGTCCAAGAAACATCAGGTGACTGGATTGTGATTCAGATTCAAATGTGGGGCCTAGAATCAAAATTGTCTAGTGTCTTTATCACGCAGAAAGGGTAGGTAAAAATAAGAGAAGGTGTATAACTCAAGGAAAGTTAGAAGAATGGATGAATGGATTGATGGATGAATGGAGAGATGAATTAGTAGTCTAAAATACTGATTTACCAGCCTGACAAAACGTCTCTCTCTGTTCAGTAGACCGTAAGTCTGGTCAAGCCTGTAGTCATTTCACTATTGTCCAGCCTCCAGATGAGGCTCCCAGATTATTATGGGGAGACAGGAGAGATTCACGGGGCCAAAGTAACTGGTGGGCGTGAGAGAGTCTGTACTCCCTGAAACCACCAATTTGTCCGTGTACCCCAAAGCCATAATATGTCAAAGTCGGACCACAGGTGAGCACTTTAACTGGATGCTTTGTAGAAGGCAAGAGCAAGGGCTTAGGAGGCTGATGGTTCCAGTCTGAATCTCAGCTTCCCAGCTCTGTGACATCAGCCAAATAAGTTACTGAACTTCTCTGTGCCTCGGTTTTATCATTTGCAAAAGAGGAGTCACAGTTACTATCCCAGAGGACTTCTGTTGGTTTGTTGCAGATCCACGAATTAATAAATCCGAACCCTTCTAGATCGTACGTGGCACACAATAGGTGTTCAATGAATGTTCTTAATTATCATCACTGTTATTTTTTTCCCTTATGAGTTATATGTGCATGTGTATGTGTGCTATTTCATAAATGTAGAGAAGTTCCATAGGGATTCTCCGGGTTGAGTAGTGTGGTCCCACATATGTCCCCCAAAATGTAAGAACAGAGAACTACCCAAATGGACTATGATTCACCTTAAAAATTCAAGCTTTGTGGGGGAGGCGCCTGGGTGGCTCAGCCCGTTGAGTGTCGGACTCTGGCTCCGGTCATGATCTCGCGGTCAGTGAGTTCCAGCCCCACGTCGGGCTCTGTGCTGACAGGTCAGAGCCTGGAGCCTGCTTCAGATTCTGTCTCTCTCTCTCTCTGCCCCTCCTCTGCTCACGCTCTGTTCTCTCTGTCTCTCAAAAATGAATAAACGTTAAGAAAAAAAAAATTTTTTTAATTCAAGCTTTGGCGACACACATGATTATTCTGAGGTTATGTCAGTTACACCTAGATTTCCAAACATCGCTAGCCACAGTATAGTTTGCATGTAAAAATCATGATTTCTGTATTTGTCAAGATTGCATCGTAAAGATGATCGCATGTTGAATCGGGAACGATTTTGCCATGACTACATCTCATAGGCTTTGGCAGTATCTACATCTTGTTGGAAAGTAAAACTCAAGAAACCGCTTATTCAACATCATCATGAGCCCCTAAATCTGAGTATCCAACAGGGATCAGTGCGTGTGTGTGTGTGTGTGTGTGTGCAGTGTAGACAATCTTGAATTGCCTGATATTGAAAAAGCAGACAGTAATAGTCACATATGGAAGCACCAGGAGATTTTATGGAGAGCAGTCTTTGAGATCATACGTGTAGAAATGCTCTCCCCTATCTTATCCCCCAGCATGTGGACTCCCCACCACGCACAGAGTGCAGCCCGCACAGTCAGAGAGCAAAAGAGACACCCACACAAACAAAAACGGCCCGAGATAACCACAGTGCAAAGTTTACAATAGAGAAGCATCCTACTATCTCTGGATAAGCAGGGTCTCTGGGGGTACTCCTATTTTTCTTCTCAGATTTCTGAAATCTCTCCCCCTCACGTGGAATCTGCACTTTGCTCCTTCCCCCCACCACCAACACCATCACCCCTGTTCCAAACAAACTCCCGGGAACTTTGATAGTACAAGAATGTTTGCATTGGTGAGAAGCTGGGTGATAAGTTCCTTCAGGCTAAGCTGAATAAAACCGAGCAAGTTACAAGGCCCCTGGTTAGCGATGTAATTTATAAAAGTTAAAAAAAAAAAAAAAAAAGCTTCATCATTTCACAGCTTCATTGTAACAACAACCAGAAGATGTTCTAGAAACGATTATCCATGTCTTACAAGAAATTGGTGCTTTCTCAGGGGCGCCTGGGTGGCTCAGTCGGTTAATGTCTGACTTCAGCTCTGGTCATGATCTCATGGTTCGTGGGTTCGTGCCCCGCGTCGGGCTCTGTGCTGACAGCTCGGAGCCTGGAGCCTGCTTCAGATTCTGTCTCCTCCTCTCTCTGCCCCTCCCCTGCTCACACTCTGTCTCCCTCTGTCTCTCAATAATAAATAAACGTTAAAAAAGCTTTTTTTTAAGAAATTGGTGCTTTCTGGTACTTCATACATGCCAAATCAGAACTTTGTGCTAAAAACCTTATACCTGCTCAGACGGCAGCAAAAGGGAGAAGGGGTGATAATAAGCAATCGTATCTGTATGTTAGCTGCAAATACACCTGTGTTTATTGGGACGTGAAAAGCTATCAAAAGTGAAAGACAATTTTAATAAAAGTATCTTGTATTTGCCCTTTCGAAGAAAAGTATAATACCATGGCAATCAAGTAATAAATGTTGTAACTGTATCATTTAAACAAACACAGATGTTTAGAACGTGATGTGATGTCTACCAGTAGGGTAAGAAATAAAAACATTCTAGACAAGTGCACACAGTTGAGTAATACGAGGGGACTTCATTTTTTAGGCAAAACCTCAGAAGGCTGGATAGACCAGCGGGTTGCTTTGGGATAATGGAAAATATGATCTCATTAGCACCCAGTTTGTTATTTGTTCTATAACAAAAAAGTAAATTACAATGTATTAATGCAGTTAGTGTTGTTTTTAATGTGCGTGGGGATACAATAAAACTTTTATTAGGGAAGTGTGATGGCATGTTTGTGCCACAATATCAGCATCCCGCTCTGTTTCAATAGCCAATCATGTGGCCCAGTGGAACATTCTCATAATGATGTAATAAAATTTGACTCTGATATTGTAAAATATGTTTATGGTAAGGCTGTTGGGATATTTTTATGCAATCTTATTAGAGCAGGTGCCTAAACCTATTATATTTTGTAGTCCAATTTCGGTGGAATTTTTAAAATGTCAAATTCCTAATCTGGAGTTTGAATACTGAAATGATCACATTATAATGCATAATATAACATGCACCCCCGCCCCCGCCCCAAGCCTCACTCATATGAGTTCTCACGCAATTGCCATCTGAAAGCAGAGATCTAAACGGGCATTTTGTCAGTTAATACAAATATATTGGCCATGTCAGGAAATTTTTCTCATGGGCCATTGGGCATTTTCTTTCTTTTTTTTTTTTTTTATGTGTATTTATTTTTGAGAGAGACAGAGCACGAGCAGGGGAGGGGCAGAGAGAGAGGGAGACACAGAATCCGAAGCAGGCTCCAGGCTCCGAGCTGTCAGCACAGAGCCCGATGCAGGGCTCAAACTCACAGACTGTGGGATCATGACCTGAGCCCAAGTCGGACGTTTAACCGACTGAGCCACCCGGGGGGCCCCTGGGCATTTTCTAAAGTAAAAATTACAGGTATATGTAACTCCACAGGTTTCTCTGAGGCTTCTCTGTTGAATACAGCGTATTCTTCGTTATTTTCTTTCTCCTATTGTTGGCCACTTTCCCCTTTTACCAGAGGGCGGTTGAGCAGAAAATCTAATGGCAATGTTCGGAAAGGAAGGGCATCACATTTCCCTATGCTTTAGACTCAGCCCTGGGTTTGCAGAACTCTTATTAGGGTAGCGTGAGTCACTCAAAAGTAAATTAATTCATGGGTTTTGTTTGTTTGTTTGTTTGTTTGTTTGTTTGTTTTGGGTGGGGAGAGGACCCGTAGTGCAAATAATTGCTTTACTGTATAACGCACAGCAAATACGTAGAAGGTACAAGGCTAATAGGTGGCAAGATGGTGGGAAGGGTTCAAAACTACTAACTTTTAGAGCGGTTTTCTAAAATACACTTCTTAGAACACCAGCCTTGAGAGATGTGCTTCAAATATATGTATATATACATATTAAAACCAAATACATTTAGAAAACTTTGCATGTAGCACCAAGTATCGCAAAACTGCTGTGCACATTCACACTGCGAAGTTCTGAATGGGAAGCCCAACCTGGATGCGTTAATCGAGTTTATTTCAAAATTATTAGATCGCGCAATCTACTCTATGGCAGTGGTTGTTATGTTTCTGTATAGCACACTAGAAAATGCCGTAACCGGAAAAAGAGTATAGCCAACATAAACAATTAGAATAACTGTCTAGGAAAAAATATTTAAAAATCGTTTGTTTGCTTAATTAATCAACTGGTGAATTAGCACTATGGAATCTTAAAGCTGACAAACGCTTACTTCCTTGACCTACATGTAAATTTGCCACTTCGGGGCAGTTTGTTTTTAAAACCACATTCTGTAACTTCGTTCGTGGAATAACTTGTGTTAAGCAAATTTTTGTTTCCAGAAGGTAAAATCCTTCCAAAATGTCTACAATCAAACTCAAATGAATTGCTCTCCTCAGGGACTGAAATGCCGGTCAGTTTAATTTTTTAATTACACGGGAAAGCCTTTTTGTTTCAACTTACTATCGAAAACTTTTCTTAAATGTATAGGCATGTTTTTGTAGATTATTATGGATTGCTCCTGATCATAACTGAGTTTTCTTCTATCATTTCAACTTTTCCAGGTGGCTCAGTCAGTTGAGCGTCCCACTTTGGCTCAGGTCATGATCTCGCGGTTTGTGAGTTCGAGCCCTGCCTCGGGCTCTGTGCTGACAGCTCAGAGCCTGGAGCCTGCCTCAGATTCTGTGTCTCCCTCTCTCTCTGACCCTCCCCTGCTCGTGCTCTGTCTCTCTGTCTCTCAATAATAAATAAATGTTAAAATATATATATATATATAAACTTTTCCACGATGCCTCTGAATTACCATTCTAAAGATCATTGTTGTAAATAAAGATTTAAAGGACCATAGTAAGAGACACTCAACGTGTAGGAGAGATTGAATTGAACTGAATTGATGAGGGCCTTGTGTCTCATTGGCCTGATTTGGGTTATAGCCCGGAATTGTAGTGTATGCATATTGAATGAGGTAGGAGAGGGGCTGTCCTACCATAACCACATAGCCTGAGAGTGGAGAGAGTTGATTTCCCAAAGGGAAAGAGAGGGTTCTCTGAAGAAGACAAAATAGATCCTATGCACACGTGTATGTACCCCCCCGACAGTTGAATAATATAATAATTAATATTGAATGTTATTTGTTTATATTTTTCATAACATTTAGATTCACAACTTCTTGATATATCAGGTGATAAATTACATTACTTTTTTTTAGAAGAAGGGGATTGAATTTTGCCCACAAAATGGTCACCCATATTTCAAAATGGTGGCATTTGAATATTCTTCAAGCTTGATCTCTCTTTATAGCAGGTCGCTTCCCCGTGTTTGTTCTTGGGCCACAGGACATGGGGAAAGACAATCGCAAGATGTCCTGTACCCCATTACAACCATGTAATGGAGTCACTTCTGGCAGAGGGTGCAGAAATAGATAAATTGAGACAGAAGGATTTTCCTTCACGGACACACCAACATACTCTGTGGCCCACTCAGAGAACCCGTATCAGTAGCTTGTTCTCCATAGAATGAAGGTGGTTAGATGCTCCGGTACTGACGCAGGAGAACACTCCCTGACCAGGGACCAGAAGGTATGAACTCTAGAATTCTCTTCTGCATTCCCTTTTCAGCTCCCTGTTTTCTCATCTGCAAAATGAGGTCTTTACCAGCAGAGCTCTGAGTTCCTTCAAATGTACAATCCTCAGGGGCCTCCGGGTGGCTCAGTCAATTGAGTGTCTGACTCTTGATTTAGGCTCAGGTCATAATCCCAGGGTTGTGGGATCAAGCCCTGCATAAGGGTCTATACTGAGCGTAGAACCTACTTGGGATTCTCTCTCTCTCTCTCTCTCTCTCTCTCTCTCTCTCCCCCACCTGTGCCACTCTCCCCACTCATGCTCTCCCTCTCTAAAATATAAACAAAAAGCCAAACAAATAGATAAATAAATATACACGTCTCTACAATGACACATACATTCCATCACATTCCCCTTCATGCATCAGCTTCTGGGAAAACCCAAACTGAATTTAATGTTGATTCAACAAATAAATATATGGGGGCACATACTGACGTCTAGACACTTAACTCCACATTTGGTGGTGACCAAAGTCCCTGCTCTTGTGGAGTTTGTGTTCTAGATGATTTATAGAATTACAGCTACCTACATTTTAGGAATAATGTTAGTGAGCTTTGGGTCTCGCTTTCTGTGTAATTCCATCTAATTCATCATTTAATTGTCTTTGGTATAAACAACCTCAAATTCTTTTCTAGGGAAGCAGGAAGGCTCTGAAATAAAAATAAATCATGATTTTTGGACACTATGGAGAGCAGCACACAGTGTCTAAAACCTCCAAACGTCAATTACAAAGAGAATCCTGGTGAAGGATTGTATTGTTGGTAACAGCATCTCCAAAAAAAAAAAAAAATATTTAATTGATTCAAGTTTTTAATGGAAGACAACAGGAAAGTCAAGGTGGAGTAGTTATGCCTTCTCACAACACCAAAGAAGGTCATTTAGGAAGAAGTATCGATAAGGTTTTTAAAATCCTTCCTTCTTATAATGCATAGAGCAAAGCTTACAAGAAAATCAGCACTACAAAAATTACAAATGGTAATGCTATTATGTGGCACATAGTTGCCAAAGGCATTCGATATAAAGATTTTACAAAGGTGTCAGCTGATATATAGCAAACACACAAACAGTCTCAAACTGTAAAATATGCAAGGGGAACTGGGGCGAAATATTAGGCATATGAATTATATATTTTTGCAAGGTAGGCTAAGAAAGTGCTTGCTCGGCACCGTCGTTAAAATAAGCAATAAATACCAGGGTTAATGCTCCCAATGTTTCGTTGAGCAAGGAGGAGCTTGTTTCCACCCACCATTATTCTGGTTTCCCAGTCCATGTTTCCAATCCGGAGTTTGGATAACAAAGTGATCAGGCTATTTAAAACAGGTTTCAGCTTCGCTCCGTCTGTCTCTGTCTCTCCTCTGCTAACTGTGCCATGACGGCCTGTCCCTCTGCCAAGCACATCGTGTTTGGCTATTGGTGCATTGGGAAGAATCGATGCAGGAAAAGGGAAAATGTTGTGTAACAAGAAATAGGGTTTGGAATCATTTCCTTACCTACACGGAAGCTAATGGATCGCCTATGAAGAAAAGGTTATGGCTCAGATACCCACTTGTCTATGACTGTTTTGATCAAACAGTAATAGTAACAACACGTGACTACACTACACTGGGGAACAGTCAGAAGATTGGCTTTGAACTCTTTCGATGAGTCCAGCAACAAACAGGTTGTTTTGGCTTTGTTCTTAACGCAATTATGTCGCTGTTTCCTTTTGGTCGCACTGACTAGAGAAAATCAGGGTTGTGTTTTGTTTTGTTTTGATTATACTAAGAACACATAACTTGAGATCTGCCCTCGGAACAGAGTTTTAAGTATACGGTACAGAATCGTTCACTATAAGCACCATGCTCTATGGCACGTCTCTAGAGAGACACAGACTGGTTTAGTTTTCCCTGTATTAGGCTTAGCCTATCCGATAAAGGACATTTCTGCTTGTTTATGCCACTTCTCCTTTCATAGCCTCCAACTTCGTGAGTCCTTCAGATTCCATCTTACACTCATTTCTACTCTGAGCGTATTTGAAGCCAGAAAGGACATTTACCATCACACCTTGCGTCATCTGGACAGGAGAACTGCTCTGCCTCAAAGGTGAGATGTGAGGGGAGAAATTAGGCAGCGGGAGTGGCCAGAGACCCTCGTAGGTAAGAATGTCCAACATTAAGCTTCCAGTGGTCTGTTTTGCTGTAAAGTAACCCTTTTCTTCCAACTTATTAAAGTTTGTTGTGCACACAGCTGCTTACCACCCTGTATTTTGTTTTGTTGTGTTTTGTTTCTTTGGAGAAGTCATTGCAAAGAGATGGTTCTTGCCTGTGTCCCTGGGGTGCAGAGGGAGGAGCCAGAGGAGGTGAGATGCTATCGGGTGAACACTCAAGAGAAGTCAAAAACAAACCAGGGCAGAAATGACTAGAAATACTCAGAGGAGGCGTGCCTGGGTGGCTCCGTCGGTTAGACGTCTGACTCTTGGTTTCGGCTCAGCTCATGATCTCGCAGTTTGTGAGTTCGAGTCCCGCGTCATGCTCTTTGCTGACAGCTCGGAGCTTGCTTGGGATTCTTTCTCTCTCTCTCTCTCTCTCTCTCTCTCTCTCTCTTTCTCTGCCCCTCCCCGGCTTGGCCTCTCTCTCTTTCTCTCTCTCAAAAATAAATTTAAAAAATAAAAAAGAACATAATCAGAGGAGTCTCTGAGGTATTGGGGGCGAGACACCAGACTTTCCACCGTAAGTAAAATGGAGGTTTGGGTCCAATTTAATGTAAGTTTTTCTTTTTTTTTTCAACGTTTATTTATTTTTGGGACAGAGAGAGACAGAGCATGAACGGGGGAGGGGCAGAGAGAGAGGGAGACACAGAATCGGAAACAGGCTCCAGGCTCTGAGCCATCAGCCCAGAGCCCGACGCGGGCTCGAACTCACGGACCTCGAGATCGTGACCTGGTTGAAGTCGGACGCTTAACCGACTGCGCCACCCAGGCGCCCCTAACTTAAGTTTTTCAAGAAGATGAGTCTTAATTACCACGTAAATGAACATATGTAATATATGCAAAGCAATTCATGTGGTGCCTAGCCTGTGGTGACCCCATAATAAATGGTTAATATTATTGTCATCGTCACTTATTATACGATGCTTTTGCATTCAAAGTGACAAAAGGTTGGGGCGCCTGGGTGGCTCAGTTGGTTAAGTACCTGAATCTTGATTTCTGCTTCGTCATGATCTCACGGGGTTCTTGAGTTCAGGCTCCCCGTCAGGCTCTGCCCTCGGCTGATCTCCCTCTCTCCCTGCCTCTGTCTCCCTCCCTCTCAAAAGTAAATAAATAAACGAACTTAAGGAAAAAAGGGCCAAACGGTTTTCCAGCGTCTGTCTTTATCAGGAGGAAGTTCTGGCAGTTACACACAATTACCATCGAAAAATAGTCTTGTTGAAGCCAATTACCTTTTCCCATCCCTGTGAGCCCTATTACAAGCTCCCAGAGTTTTCCTAAGTGGGCTTACCTCTTGTCACCCCTGAGCACCCAGGAGGAACTGGTTCTCAAACTCCAAAGAAAAGCAACCGGGACCATGGGTGGGAGCCATTGACGAAGCCCAGGTGTTCTTTGGTGAGCGGTGAGTGTTCGAAGTGAGTGGAGGGCATCATGATTAATGATGAAGCGTTCTTTTGGCCACCTAGTGTTAGCATTCCCACAATCTCTGTGCCCAGGCCAAGCATTTTCTCTCCAGCAGGTTCCACATTCGTGCATCTAAGATATCACAATGAATTATTGAAAATCCCAGGAAAGCCTTGGTGTGTGTGTGTGTGTGTGTGTGTGTGTGAGAAAGAGAGAGAGAGAGAGAGATGACTGGGGACCCTGGACTTGAAGACACAACTTCAAATCACCTTTAATACATGGCACCCTATGAGCACCATAAAAAGTCACGAACTGTGAATAAATGATAAGATTCAAAACTAGGCAGGAGCATAAGAATTAGAAACAAAAATTTAGATCCCCTGTGTCTAAATCGATAGTCCCCTAAAAATATGAGCAGCCCAAGATGACAGAGGAAAACTTTTAAGATAGAATGATGCCAGATTATTGAAACGTATTTAAGTTCCCGAAAAATGTAAACATTAAGATTCAGAAGGCTGTGATTTATTGCTCCCGCTAAAAATCCAATAATGCATCACTGCAGACGTGAACACGGTCATCAACTCTTGAAGGGTAAAAATTGGATATATGTCCAGGATGTCTAGTGGGTCCCTCGCCTGGGCTCCCCGGCCGGTAGGCGAATAGAAATTTCCTCAACATTCTTTTCCTCTGGGAGAGGCAAAGTAGTTCCCCTCAACAGAGCCCCGTCATGGCTTCCGAGAACCACCCAGGGGTACTTCAAGTACATCTGCTTTGGCGCTCATATAGCCCAGTGAGGTAGACGTGAGCGGCCCCATCTGACAGGAGAGGAAACTGAGGATCAGAGATGTGAAATACCGTGTCTGAAGTCACACAGCTAGGGGAGGAAAACTGGAACTCGGAGCCACTGAGTCCAAACTCCTGCCGTTATGAAGATCATTCCGATCCCTTCCCAAACGTACAGGACTCACCACTACGTTGATTATCGTCTAATCTCGGCCTCGGTCAAATTTTAACCGCGTACATTCTCAGACAAGATGACGTATAATTGGGTTTTAGCTCCCCAAATAGCTTGTTGAATTGGTTACGTTCGAAAGAAAAGATCGAGACCTCACAATGTGTCCCTGTCCTTCAAACGGACCCCTCGGCTCTCGAAGGGAAATAGGACTCAGCTAAAGTTAAGTAAGACTTTCGGTTAAGGAGGGCCTGCCTGTTTCACATGTTTCGATCCAACCTTCCTGTTCCGATCTCGCAGGGAAAAACTCCACCTGATTTTTCAAGTACCTTCGGAATTAAGCAAGCCACGTAGCTCTAAATAGAGATCCCGGTTTAATGCCCCAGCTCGTGGAGGGGAGCAGACGGCTAGCTCTGCAACTGTGTGCAATTCTTATCAGGCAAAGTTCAGCTGCTCTTGGCTAACTAGCTTGCCCAAGTGACTCCCCCGGGCCCCAGCCAGGAGCAACTAAACTGAAATGCAAAATGCACAACCCCTTCCCCCTCACAGATAAAAGGCTGGCGAATATATAGGCCTCGTTTTAATAGGGCCTCGGCTAGGTCTCTGTTTTTTGCACCCACAGCTAATTGAAGGGGCAGCGAGAGCAGACACAATTGAACACGTAGTAAAGGAGGCATTTCACCACCTGGCTTGCACATACAATTAAATATTTGCACCTGCAATGCTAGTATGTGTGAACGTTATCCCTGTAATTAGTTGCCGGGGTAGAAATAGATGGAGTTTTAAAACCCCTTTCTAATTCCAATAGTTGTGTTTTTTTTTTTAAATAGATATTTTTTTGTTGAAATACAAGAACTCCAGACCAGTTAGTGTTTTTAAAAGAAACTATTTCATATTGAGTTCTTTGCAGGTAATCGGCTGGAAATATGGCTTTCGGCGATTTCTCTGTGAAACCCACGGGAGTGTTCATTACTCGTATGTATTTTCTTTTTCTTTTTTTTTTTTAATATGAAATTCATTGTCCAATTGGTTTCCATGCAGCACCCAGTGCTCATCCCAACAGGTGCCCTCCTCGATGCCCATCACCCACTTTCCCCTCCCTCCCACCCCCCACCCCCCACCCCCCATCAACGCTCAGTTGGTTCTCAGTTTTTAAGAGCCTCGTATGGTTTGGCTCTCTCCCTCTCTCTTTTTTTCGTATGTATTTTCAATGGGTTTGGCATGCAATTAAGTACTCATTGCCTTCGTTCATGTCTTCCTTTCATTTATTTGATCGATAAACACACTGAGCACATACTATATCCTGGCTCCAGACGTACCGAGGCCCGTAAGAGAGCACAGCACATCTTTCCAGAGGCTTCTGGGCACGGACCGGCGCTAGGGTTGTTTTCATCAAATCATTAGAATTCGGTAGGACGAGTGCGTATCACTTATCAGAGGTGAGGGTCCACACAAAATACCAAGCAGTGCTTAAGTTTTCCCGGGAAGGTCTTCCGAGGGAAAATCTTGAATTTCCTTTCTTTTCTTTTTTTTTTTTTTTTCTTTAACATGAACATTTGTGTTGCTCTTCATCAGCGGAGGGACGGCACGTATAACAGTTTGGGCAATCACCCAGGCTCCTCCTTCGAGAAGATTCTACCGTTTAATTCGCTTCCGAGGCTGGTTAGCAACGTGAAAGGATTGTCCGTTTTCTCTATGTGCCGTGTCAAGTAGGACAATAAAGGGTTTTAGCGAGTAAGCGTAGGGTTGCGCGGGGGGACTTGAAGGGTCTTAGCGATGGCGAGACAAGAAGCCCCCTCGCTTCCCCCCGCAAGACACACACAACACGCCAATGTGCTAGGGACCTCAGTCCCCTTGCGTATTATCTGTTTATCCATAACGGGCCTTTGTACTCCAATCGTTACTCCCGCATTCCTTATATTTATTTAAACAACGCGAGGGAATGTCGACAGCTCTCCGAGGAACCCCACAACGTTCAGATTTCACGTGGATTGCCCCTCTTGTCTTCACTGTGTACTTGATTTCTTACCTCCACGAACACACCGCTTTGGCCAGAGCATATCTTGTCTCCCGATCGGCTGGCCTGTTTAGGGTTGACCTGTAGAGGTTTTTCAGTCCCGAATCCTGTGATTATCACACCCTATGGAATTCCGCCCCAAACATTCAGAGTGTTGAGAAAACTGTAAAGGCACCGGGAAGGGCCAGCCTTCCCAGTGAGGGGACCTGTAAGGGGGGCCGGCCAGGAACGCTGAGCGGTCGCTCTCGGAGAATAAGCAAGGGGGTGTGGGGGAGGCGGGGGGCAGCCTCTGGACCTTGAAATGTAACAGCTGTGCACTGTCGAGGCTGAGGATCAAGCAGAGAATATGAGATAGGCAAACGTTGGCTTAAACTTTCTTCTCCCTTTGATTGTCCTTGGACATCTGCCTCATCTCCTGTCAAGAATGTTTGGCAGCTGTTAGCTCAGAATAACACGGTCCTGCCGCGCCAGCCGCTACACTGGTCTCCTAATACTTTAAGCCAACTAGTCTCCGTCATACGCCGGCCCGATACACAGCTATGCTAATGCCTTGAGCTAACTAGCTTTCTATCCGCCATGGAAAACACAAGGGGGAGAGCCTTCGGTTTATTTTCCTCACGTGCTAATTGGCTTTAATTGTTGGCCAATTGGATTTCAAGTTCAGAGAGGAGTGGGCTGCACAAAGGCAAGCGTTCACTTCAGACCGTGGGAGAGGCTGGCCAGTCCTTTTGGTCTCTAATGTGGTAGACTTTATGCAGATGAGCCTGTCCCTGAACACAGGGGTCCAAAGGAGGATTCTCCGGGCCATGATGGTGGTTTCTTAAAATTCATACTTGTCCCCATTGGCCAACAACAACAACAACAACAACAAACAAGCACTAACACTGAATTGGGAGAGGGGGGCAGGGGTTGTCCTCTATATTCATCCATCTTCAGAGAAAATGTACGCAATTGGACAAACTTAAACATATTTAGCTCCTTTTGAGTCCCACGCGTTTACTCTCAGAGCCTCCTTCCTGTCGCTAAGAAATCACCCTTGTGAGAAAAACTGCTGAGTTATAGATATTGAAAGTGGACATTTTTCCACTCACTCCATGAGACTGATAGGCCATGATAACAAAAATGTAGATTTATTCCACTTGTACTCCTCCGTAGCACCCTCATAAGAATTCCTTCTCAGGAAAATAAGAGCATTGAAACGGGCGCCCTGAATAGCCAGGCTTTCAAAGGAAAGTGCAGATGAAATCATAGTGGTCGACTGTGCAAGAAGATCAGGGCAGGTACCGTCAACAACGTTGACTTATTTCCAGCAAAGGTTATGGGCTGCTCTTCAGGTAATGCGGAAGCTTAAATTCCCCGCTGGCGTCGAATGATTTTGCAAGATGCTGACTTAACTACCCATCCTCTGAGTCAAAATGGCCCTCAAGGAGATTACTCACTAAGTCCCCAAATTCTCTTTTTCTATATTGGGTCTGAAATGTATCTACGAGCACAAATGGTTCCACTGCTTTGATGGAATCGACCGGTCGGTCAGCTTCACACCTGTCAATGCAGTCACAGAATTTTTGACATTTTTGACTGCATCGAACAGGTGTTAGACCGAACCCGCTGGTCGATTTCATAAAAATTGCCAAACCAGCTTTCCTGATTGGAGAAAGTCAGGATCTACACCCTTATTAGTATTCCTCTCTACACCTTGTTAACACACTTAGTGTCTCGTTTTCCTGAATCTAGAAGCAGAGGCGTCGTGATTATACATACGTTCATGTATGCATATATCTGTGAGGATCTCGGCCAATTAATGGTTTCTGCATTCGCAATGCACAAATGGTACAGCCTTACCATCCATCCATATAGCCATAACTTCAAATAACATCCTTTAATCACCTATCAGTTTATTCCATGAATAGTTTTCATTTCTGGCCCTAATATAGCAAAGAGTGTGGCAAGGGCAGAATAATCCTTGCTTGGCAGGCAGGCATATGATTCCAGGCCATGTGGAGTTACTTTGGGAGGGAGCTTTTCTTTTCTTTTCTTTCCTTTCCTTTCCTTTCCTTTCCTTTCCTTTTCTTTTCTTTTTTCTTTCTTTTCTTTTCTTCCCGGCAAGACTTAAGCAAGTTGAGAAATAATTTACTACGAGGGTTGGTCATTGTCTGTCCCCACCCCACCCCCACCTCCCACAGGAATTTAAGCACCAGGAGAGCAGAAAATCTTTGCCTATTTTGTTTCCTGATGATTCCCAAATGCCGAGAGCTGTGTCTAGTGCGTGGTGCCTGAAGATTTCGGGACCAGCAAGGTTCACTGTAATGGGTTGGGTCAGGGAAGCCTATTCAGGGACTTCTTTTTTCCTCTTCACTCCCTCAGCACTTTGCACTTACCTTTCTTGAATTCTTTAGCCCGTTCTGCATCGCATTGAAAACAATGCAGTGCATTGCTTCACCCTCCTTTTCCTAGACTGTGGCTTCCCAGAATATGGACAGCACCCCTGGCGTAGTCCATTTTATGCCCATCACAGGACCCTACAAGTAGTAGACAAAGAGAACCCCGTATGGAATTAAGAACGTAGTCACTTATGAATAACATAGCAGTAGTCACTACCCACGGTCAATGCTCACTAGAAACACTTCTCGAACTTTACTACCTAACCCACACCATCCTGAGGCAGTTCAGTTTGGATAGGCGTGGGGGGAAGGGAAAGTTGCCATCCAAGTAATTAGAAGAAACAAGACACGTTGTCATTCGTTGACGGTCTGGATCGGAACCCAGAATTAGCATCTTTCACTGACCTTGAAGAAGATGTTCTTAAAAACGTGGATCAGCGTAGCCCCCTGCTCCCCGAATTAAAGCCAGGTTGGTTGAAAACGTCCCAGTGTCTCTCACGAAGGACACTGCTGAGGAACTGTTTACAGCCAGCTGATTCCCACAAAGGGCATTTGTTGAACAAGATGCCACCATCTTTTTTAGAGGATGACCTTTTTTTCCCCCCCTTTCTTTCTCTCTGTAACCGTCCGGTGGCATCATTCCATAAGTCACCTGGCCAGGGGACCGAGAGCTGGGCACACTCTGCGGTCATTTTGACACTTGGTGTGAGCTGGAGACCCATCATTTCTAGAGCCTTCACAAGACCAGCTACCTCTGCTTGTCGCCCTCATTTTCCTCCAAGAGTAAACTCCTCCTGAAGAGCTAAATGACACGCTGAGTGACACTTGGACTGGATGTCAATCTACAGCCGGAGACACCGTCCTCCTCAAGGTGAACTGTGATTATCACCTCAAGCCTTGAGAAGGTCTCCGGCTGCTTATATTTTCTCTTTCCCAATGTCTGCCCTCACCCAGCATCATTACCTTTCACGGTTTGTCTTGAGCAGCCTTCTTTCCCCCAGTCGCTTACAATAATTACACGCAGAAGAATGTCTTGATTCTTAAATATCTAGAGCTCCGGACCTGTGTTCATAAATAATAATAGGTACCGATTGTGGAATATACTACCTGTCAGACATCGTGCTGAGCATTTTACCTCAATTCAACCCCGCCAATAATTTTATTGGAAGTCTTTTTTTTTTCCAACTTATTCGTCACGTTCACCGACATGCCCTACATCACCAGCACCAACGTGGCCTCCCACCACGACAACCAGGGTCTCGTGGGCATAAAAGTCTCAGGATACGAGTGACGGTCGACGTTCGAAGCCAGCAGCCAAGAAAATCTCAGGGCCGTTTCCTCCAAGATTGAGTCGCAGAGGCAGGTAAAGACTAGCACTGAGTCCGAGAAGTCTAGACATGGGGCACGAGATTGAAGTTGGAGTTAATGATTTGAATGTTCTCTCTGCCCAAGGACGGGACCTTAAGCCAGTCACCAACCCACTCTCCTTCAGGCTTCTTTTAAATTGAAGGGATTTGGGGAGCCCTGGGTGGCTCAGTCCATTAAGCATGTCACTCTTGGATTCAGCTCAGGTCGTGATTGCTTGGTTTTGTGAATTTGAGCTGCGTGTCCAGCTCTGTGTGCAAAGCGTGGAGCCTGCTTGGGATTCTCTCTCTCTCTCTCTCTCTCTCTCTCTCTCTCTCTCTCCCCCTTTCTCTCTGCCCTTCCCCAACTCGTCCTCTCTCTACCTCTCTCAAAGTAAATACATAAACTTAAAACAAATAAACAAAGCGGATTTTATATTGACCTGTATGTTGGGAATATCCGTAAATGAGAACAAAAGCTATTAAAGAATCCTGTTCTATTGTCAATGTAATCGTTACCCTCTCTTCCTATCCCCACGTGTCTCCGCAGGAGAGGTTGTGAAAGGAGTTGGGAAAGTCGGTCCGCGGTAGTTACCAGCTATGCGGCGTGGTGCCCGACATAACCAGTGTTCCATGACTGGTGAGTAGAACTCATGACTGGTGAGTGAGACTGTCACCCTACACCAGCACTAACACATTGACTCCTTCCATATTAATGGTCCTGAACCCTAGGAAGAGGCTATGAATACTCTATATTTCGAAAGTGAATGTAGGAACTCCTCAAGGTAGAGGGACTGACAGACCATTTGATGCAGTACAAAGATGATCACAATTGTCTTATTGGGGGTGGTTTGTGGCTCCATATTCGAAAAGCCCAAAGAGATTTTGAAAGCTTTCTCCGGATCAAACAGTTCACAAAGTTAGCATCTCTCATCTGATATCAGACCAACAATACTTTTGAAAATGAAAACAGGGGCGCCTGGGTGGCGCAGTCGGTTAAGCGTCCGACTTCAGCCAGGTCACGATCTCGCGGTCCGGGAGTTCGAGCCCCGCGTCAGGCTCTGGGCTGATGGCTCAGAGCCTGGAGCCTGTTTCCGATTCTGTGTCTCCCTCTCTCTCTGCCCCTCCCCCGTTCATGCTCTGTCTCTCTCTGTCCCAAAAAATAAATAAACGTTGAAAAAAAAAATTAAAAAAAAAAAAAAAGAAAATGAAAACAAGTTTTGGGGCACCTGGGTGGCTCAGTCGGTTAAGCGACCGACCTCGGCTCAGGTCATGATCTCGCGGTTTGTGAGTTCGAGCCCCGCGTCGGACTCTGTGTCGACAGCTCAGAGCCTGGAGCCTGCTTCGGATTCTGTGTCTCCCCCTCTCTCTACCCCTCCCCTGCTCACGCTCTGTATCTCTCTGTCTCTCAATAATAAATAAATGTTAAAGAAAAAAATTTAAAAACAAGAAAATGAAAACAAGTTTTAAAAGCTAACAATCGTACGTGATTCAGGGCTTCAAACTGCAAGAGGTTGGCGTTTTAGACACAATGATTTTTTTTTCCTCTTGTTGCGTTGATAGGTTGCATGTGGAAGAAATACAAAAGAATTAACATACAAAAAAAAAAATATCTTTCTGGCCCAAAGTGGAAGCCGGCTCAGCAGCACAGCTGTTATGAGGCAAGTCTGCCTCCATTCTGGGCTCGCCTGACCTCAGGCTTCTGTCTCTCCTCTGTCTGTTGGAAACATCTTGTTCTCCCAGGTGGATCATTTTCCTTTGAAGACTGATGCTCGGAAGAGGAATCTGGAAAGCCTCCTGCTATCTGCTTTTCTCTCTGCTCAGGACAAGACCACCCAGAGCTTTGCCTGGGGAAATGCTCCCCATTACTCTAATTCCTACGAAAAACCCGTGATGTCAACTACAGCATAGTAAGTTTCTGGCAGCCTTTCATTATGTAACGAACACCCATTGTCTCAGCAGCCCCCAAAGAGACTCTTTTAAGACAGACAATGTTTGGGGCGCTTGGGTGTCTCAGTTGGTTAAGCGTTGCACTCTTAACTTGGGCTCAGGTCATGATCTCACAGTTTGTGAGTTGGAGCCCCACATAGGGCTCTGCACCGGTGGCGTGGAATCTGCTTGAGATTCTTTGTCTCCTTCTCTCTGCCCCTTCGGCATTTTCTCTCTCTCTCTCTCTCTCTGTCTCTCTCAAAAATAAATAAATAAACTTAAAAATAAAAGTAAAAAACAAAACAAAACAAAACAAAAACAGACAATGCTTACCTCTCCATCCAGAAACTTCTCTGGGAGCGAACTGCTCACAGTGGGCTTTTCTCAGTGTTCTACCCCTCTTATGTCGCCCTGCCTCTGATGCCCATGAGCTCTCCCCTTTTCCATCACCTAACTCTTTAGCTGATCAAGCAGGACAATTCCAAACCAACTGAGAATCCAGATGCTTCTTGGCTCAGCAGGATTGTGTCTCTCTGTAGCTTGCGTGCTGATGACTGTTCCCCTCCCCCACCTGGGGTCCATGTTGGATCGGAAAGAAAGACTTCCACAATTTTCTCTTGGGGCTGTTTCAGTGAATTTCCAAGTTACGGGAGGACAAAGTCACAGTCTTTGCAAACCTGTATCCTATGAGACGGCCATAACCCAGCCAACGGGGAGCTCACTCCCTCTGAAGCCCCTCCCCAGATGCACGTGTCCACACTGGAGTTTCCTCAGTGACTTTCAGGGCCACTTCTTGACCCTGTAGCTACCAGACTACCATGTCTCCCCGCATTATTTTTTACCCAAACAAAGCTTTGAACAGAATCTCTAGAGGCCACCAGAGATTTGTGTCTTTCCAAGACTACCCAAGGCATGCTATCATTATTGTGAGTGAGAACATCAAGGGGGAGAGAGGAGACTCTCTAGCTGTAAAAGAAAGAAAGAAAGAAAGAAAGAAAGAAAGAGAAAGAAGAAAGAAAATGCTACTCCAAAGACTCAACATACTTGAGAGTAGCATCTCTGCTCTTCAAATGTATGGCTGGAGTTAAAACATCTTAAACAAAAATTCAAATATACAGTCACTGCTCATCCAGGACCTCTAGAAGGCTAATGATGAGTCATATATGAAGGTTTTCCACCCTCAGAGGACACACTGACACAGAAACAGTTGCTCTATCACTCCTGGTCTATGAGCCCTCAGTGCATGTTCTACTCAAGGTCTCAGGGACAGTCCTCTGAACTGAGGACTCAGAGGGATGGCCCCTAGTCCCCTGTTAAACAACTACATAGGACAAGATAGAACCAAAATTCAGAGCGTGAATTCCTATAGATCAGGGTTGCTCAACCTTGACACTATTGACATTTTAGACTGGATAATTTTTTTGTGATGGGGACTGTCCAATGCATCCTGGGATGTTTAGCAGCATTCCTGGGCTCTGTCCCCCGGATGCCAGTATACCCCCTTCCAACTGCAACAACCAAAAATGTCTCTTGGCCTTATCCAATGTCCGCTATAGATCAAGGAAGATAAGGGTGAATTTTAAAGGGAGGGAAGGCTTCGGGCACCAGGGTGGCTCAGCTGCTTATGCACCTGACCCTGGATTTCAGCTCAAGTCATAATCTCGTGAGGTCAAGCCCCGCGTGGGGCTCTGTGCTGACAGCGTGGAGCCTGCTTGGGGTTCTCCCTCTCCCTCTCTCTCTCTCTGCCCCTCCCCTGTTCATTCTCTCTCTCTCTCTCTCTCTCTCTCTCTCTCTCTCTCTCTTTCTCAAAATAATTAACCTTAAAAAGTAGAGCAAAGACTCAATCTGTGGCAGAGAAGAAAAAGCCAAAGAAGGCAAGTTAGTCAGCAGGAACAAGGGTCCAAGCCTTCCCAGCGCCCGTGACATAATGCATGCCTCCTTAGTCTAGCATTCAAGGTGTTTCATGATTGACCCCAGCCTATCTGTTCACATACTTCAACTTCTACTTCTGCCTGTCCCCACAGCGCATATTCCAACCACACCCGATAAATCACTATCGCAATATCACATCTCCCTTTTCCATGCAGCATGTGATTAGTCATTCAGAGGCTTCCTTTCCTTCAAAAATGTCTTCTCTTGCCATTAGCTACTATCATCCTTTAAGACCAAGGCTGGGGCACCTGGGTGGCTCAGTCGGTTAAGCATCGCCTTCGGCTCAGGTCATGATCTCATGGTTCGTGAGTCCCAGACCTGCGTCGGGCTCTGTGCTATCAGCTTGGAGCCCACAGCCTGCTTCAGATTGTGTCTCCCTCTCTCTCTTTGCCCTTCTCTGGCTCACACTCTGTCTCTCTCAAAAATAAATACAACATTAAAAAAAAAATCGAGGCTGAACTCAGAGAGTGATTCTTGCATGAAGCTTTGCACAATCCCCAAGCCCTTGTTTTCTTCCCCGCTTGCTATGTTGGTCCCGACCACCTGTCTGTCTTCCCAAATGAGCTCCTGAGATGGAACGATGTCTCCTGTTCATCCTGGAAACCCGGGACATGACATTCTGCTCTGCAAAGAACATGGTCAGCACAGAGCCCGACGTGGGGCTCAAACTCACAAACTGCGAGATCATGACCTGAGCCACAGTCGGATGCTTAACCGCCTGAGCCACCCAGGCACCCCAGATAATAAATACTTTTAGTATAATTTTTATGTCATGATAAGCGCAGTAATAACATGGTAGCCATTGTGATCAATAAAGGGTGACAGGAGTGGAGCTAGGCTAAGCATGATGGTCCAGAGAAGTCTCTTTGAGAAGGTTAACTTTTGAGTTGAGTCCGAAGAGGTAAAAAGAATTTAGCTATGTTAAGCATTGGGCTAATAACATTGCAGAGAAGGGGAAAGTAAGTGAGAAGTCCACGTGGTGGCAAATGGCTCACCTTAATTAAAAAAGAGAAAAGAGGTCACTGTCCTAGAGTATGTGAATGATGGGAATTAAGGTAGGAAATGAGATTGGATATAAATAATTTTAAATAGTAGCAGAAGGGGAACGAGCTAGCAGCCCCAACCACATACACACACAAGTGCACGTGCACGTGCACACACACACACACACACAAATATACATATAACCGATATATATATATATAAGAGAGATATATATGTAGCTGATATATATATATATATGTGATATATAGAGATCTATAGATATTTTATACAATAAAAGTCAGAATCATTAGACCTCTGGAAATAATAATATTACAAGTTTTAGCATTCAGGCTTGTAACATATATCAGATAAATATATCTGATATATATATATATAAGATATATATCTATAGATATCTATATTATATAAAGAGTCTATTACTATTTAACTCTATATATTATATAACTCTATATTATGTTATATAGCTCTGTAGATATACATAGATATATGCAATAAAAATACATATATAGAGATATAACATATATCTCTATATATTAATATATAACGCAAATCATAATCTTTAGACTTCTGAAAAGAATAATTACAGGTTGCAGCATTCCGGCTTGCAACTTACCTTATTGAATTTCAAGATCCCCCTAAAAGATGGAGATTATGATTTCCCTTTTCTTTCAATGAGGAGACCAACCTGAACGTGAAAGTGAAGTAATTTCCCCAAGATCGCACAATTAATGAGCGACAGAGCCAATGTCAAATCCACATTTGCTCCCACCCACTATGTTCTCAAGAGTTACTTCAAAAAAAATAACAAGTGGGTTCTTTTCCTTCCCGGACATTGTCGTTTCCTTGTGGTTTTAGCAGAGCTGAGGGCTACGTGAAAAATAAATAAATAAAGGAGCACAGCTGACCGTGAATTGCCAAGTAGATTCATAGGTGAATTACAGATTCATGCGTTTGCAGTAATTTCAACTTTAGGCTCTTGATCACAAACATCGTAATATAGAAGAGTGCTATTACCTGCAATATCAACTTCCTTTTCCACGGTCGTGGAAGACAGACGCTTTGGTACAAGTGGCGTGGAATGTGGGAATATTTATACGCCCATGCTAGAAATTAGGGACTCACTAACACCTTCAATGGTGACCCTTTGGAAATGTCTGGAACCGTGACAGGACCAGTGGCAAAAAGGAAAGTCCCGCCCCGATCATGGAAGCAGGAAATGAACAAAGACTGGTCACATGCCATGCCCCGTAAATGCTTAACATAAATCCTGTTACATTGCTAAGGAGTGACTGCTAAAGAGATCCTTCTCACGGCGCTCAAAGATCGGAGCTCGAGTTTCCACAAATGAGAGATGGCGTGGTGTGGTTTAGAGGTATTTGTATTCCCGAAGTCGTCTCAAAATATATTCTGCCTCGCGTTAGCAGCCCTAAGCCCTGGCTGGAATCTCACACCAAGGGTTGGCAACCTATTGATTGCTTGCTGGGATGTCCTCCCCAGATTTTTCTTCTAGAACGAATTTAGAGGGCCGCGCCAAATGTCAGCTGCGTCCTCACGAACCGTACTGCTGAATCGGAGCGAGCTGATGGGGGGCTGCTGGCTCTCCTCTATGTGGTGGTCTCTTCAGTGGGGCGTTGGATTACATCACCCAGCGGCCACCAGCTCTTCCTTTGGCCTCAGCAAACGTCGCAGCGGTGCCGTTTTTTTCCTACCCAGCAGGCCCCACTAGCGTCTCTTTGGCTGCTGGGGCGGAATCCCAGGAGTCAGGGGGTGTGGGGCCCAAATTGATAACTGTGTCCATTGACTTTCCGTTCCGAATTGCACCTCTTTCATTATGTTGGGCAGCTTTGTCCCAGAGAAGGAGATTATGCGGTGGACAGCAGAGGAGAAGGAACTTCAGAAAGATAGAGCGCACAAAAAAGTGTGACAAATTGCCATGACAGGGCTGGGATGGTCGCTTGTGATGGAGTGAAATTAAATCCCCCACCAAACAATACCGCTTTATTCTGTGTCTATGGGGACCCTTGTTGAGCCTAGATTGAGAGAGAAAGTCAGAAGAGGATAAGAAAGATGCACTCACACCGTCAAAAAGGATATTTTTTTCCACAGCCCTCGGGCTTACTTTCTTCCACAAAACGGCCATATAACACACATCTGGAGAGGTGGTAAATGTATTAATATGTAGGAGAGTTGGGCCACTCTGTCGCTCACTAATCCTTAGACTAATAACCCAAGGTTTAAGATGCAAAACCGAGTCCCTTCTCACACTTAGTCTCTCGGTTCACACCATTTCTAAGGATCTGTCTTAGAACCCTTGTTCAGAACAAAAATCCGCCTCCGTGACTTAGGCCTTTGTTTCTCGACGCATGTCACGGGTTCCGTTCACCCACCACCCACTCTCTTAGGGTTTATTCCTGGACCCTAAGGAGAATCGTTCGTTTGTGTTTCTATCAGCCACCGATGTCTGGTAATGTAGATCGGAGACAAATTCCTGGGTACGTGGTCACGAATCCCACCTTTGGTAACCGCCTTGGCTCGCTTCACAAAAGCAACCGAGCTCTCCATCCAATGATGGGCAGGGAGGTACGTGGCAAGTTCACCGCGGGGACCCTCTTGACCCTTTAATGTCAGGAAGGGGTGAGTTAAGGTGATTGAGTGTTGGACATGTCTCATCTTTATAGTGCAGTCTTTCTCCTGGTAAAATCCACACCATCTAAAAATCTCCCCCTTTAATCCTTTTAAAGTCCAGTGGCTTTTAGTTCACAGTGCTGTGCAACCTCCACCACTATATAATTCCAGAACATTCTTATCACCCCGAAAAGAAACCCATCGAGCACTCCCCATTTTCTTCTCCCTGCCCCCCCCCCACCCCAACCAGGGGCCCTGATGACGGCTAATCTGCTTTCTGTCTCTATGGTGATGCCTACTCTAGACATTTCCAGAAAAAGAATCACACAATAGGTTTTCCTTCATGTCCAGTTTCTCTCATTTAGAATAATGTTCTCAAGGTTGACCTACATTGTAGCATGTATCACAGTCCCATTCCTTTTTTCGGGCTGCCGTATTCTGTCTTCTCTGTCCATCAGTTCTTGGACGTGTGGTTGTTTCCATTTTTTTTTTTGGCTACTATGAATTATCTGCTTGAACATTCGTGTCCCAATTTTTGTTTAACATATATTTTCACTTTTTGGACATAAACACCAAGGAGTGGAATTGCTGGGTCATGCATGTGGTGATTCTATGTTTAAATTTTCGAGGGGCACCTGGGTGGCGCAGTCGGTTGAGCGTCCGACTTCAGCCAGGTCACGATCTCGCGGTCCGGGAGTTCGAGCCCCGCGTTGGGCTCTGGGCTGACGGCTCAGAGCCTGGAGCCTGTTTCCGATTCTGTGTCTCCCTCTCTCTCTGCCCCTCCCCCGTTCATGCTCTGTCTCTCTCTGTCCCAAAAATAAATAAACGTTGAAAAAAAAAATTTAAGTTTTCGAGAAACTGCCAAATTGCTTCCACGGTGGCTGCAACATTTTACATTTCCACCAGCGTTCTAGTTCCTCTAGACCCTTGCCTGCTCTAGTTATTTTCTCATTTTTTGTTTTTTTTTTTAATAGCCATCCCTAGGGGCACCTGGGTGGCTCAGTTGGTTAAGTGTCTGACTTCAGCTCAGGCCATGGTCTCACAGTTCACGAGTTCAAGCCCCACATAGCTCACTTTGTCAGCAGTTAGCCCACTTTGAAAACTGTGTTCCCCTCTCTCTCTCTCTCTGCACCTACTCCCCACACAAAAAAAGAAATAAGCATTTAAAAAAAAAACCCATCCTAGTCGGTACAAGGCAGTATCTTCTTACAGTTACAATTTATACTGCCCTAATGACTAGTCACATTGAGTGTCCTTTTCTATGCTTGTGGGGCGTTTGTTTACCTTTTTGGAGAAATGTCTTTTCGAGTCATCCGCTCATTTTAAAGATTGAGTTGTCTTTTTATTGCTGAGTTAATGCATTTTGACGGAACAGTGATAAACACTCCAGAAGACCAACACTGTAGGACAGAAGTAGCCAGGAGCACGAATGAGACTGTTTTCATTGTGAGTCATGACACACTAACCTGGATGGAGTCCTTGCTCTGTCCTTCAGAGGCTAGATGAGCCTTAGTTCGTTTCTTATCATCCCTAAGTCTTACAATATGACCAATATGCGCATTAAGCGAGATAATGTTCATACAGCTAATGGTACCGTGGCTGGTATAGAACAGTCAAGTGCACGTTGACGTCTGGCTTGCATATTCAACCTGTCATTACAGCTGGCATCATGGAAAGAAAAGGAACTGGAGAATTCCGGGCTAAGCGCACGGCAACCCCGAGACTAAGACCAACGCATTCTGGATAGAATGACTGCTTGTGCCCAGCTACCCAGTGGAGGATTCACCCCACCGCCCTATGTTACCAGGAAGCAGCAGCAAGCATGAACTCACTCAAAAACAAACAAACAAACAAACACTAAACTTGGGGTGGGATTTTTGGCGGGGGGGGGGGGGAGCGTTTTAACCCGAAGTTGTTGGCTGTTGCTATTCCGTAATTCAAGTGGGTCACGTGATAAATAGGTCCTGAGCATCCACACTACGCTAGTGGCATAGAGATAAAGAAAATATACCCTGGAGGAGAAATGGAGACGAGGTAAAAAATGCAAAGATGAGCGTGTGTATCGCTGCCTGTGAGGCGTAGGTCCAGCAATAGGCTGACTTTTAATGGTCATTTCATGAAGAAATCTTTCAGTAAAGAAATGCTAGATTGGTGATGTCAACCCATATCTACATATGTGAAACAAACAGCTGCAGAAAACAATCTTTTGATCATCGTCTTCATGAGCAATTGCCAGTTTTGCTTTGGATCTGTGGCTTAGAAAACATACGGTGTTTTAACTCTGTGTATCGTAAAAGAAGTATCAAGGCATTATTCCTGGGGACGCCCGGGTGGCTCAGTGGGTTAAGCGTCCGACTTGGGCTCAGGTCACGATCGCTCGGTTCGTGGGTTCGATCCTTGCGTCAGGCTCTGTACTGACAGCTCCGAGTCTGGAGCCTGCTTCACGATTCTGTGTCTCCCTCTCTCTCTGCCCCTCCCCTGCTCATGCTCTTTCTGTCTCTCTCTATATAAAGTAAATAAACATTAAAAAAAAATTTTTAAAGGTACTATGATTGCTCTTTGGTTTTTGGATTTGATCCTTCTATTTTCTTGACTTAAAGACTATAAAATAAATGATAAAGAAAAACATGTAACCTCCCAATTTGGAAATAACATCAACCACCATTTAATTTATTTGGAGGGATAGGTTGGTCCAAGGACTATAAGAAAATGCCAAGGTAAAAAGAGTCGATCTATGAGCATATGAGCTGTGTTCAATAAAAGTTTAGAGTATCTCTGATCTGGTTTTGGTCTTTTCTTTTAGATCTCCAAGTTAAATTCTGGGAAAACGTGGCATGCAAATTGTTGTCAGCAATTGCTCTGGGGACTTAAATACTGGAACAAGGGTGCTGTGTTTTTAGTATTTTTAGTGTGTTCCACATTTATCATTAGGATATCTGTATCTACAAAATACTGTGGACCCTGTTCCCACCATCCATTCCCCAACATGCACACATAGGGAAAGTGGAAAGTGAGTTCAACTTGTTTGGATAAACAGCTAGCCAGCCAGCCACGGGACCACGCCACCGCATCCTAACGTAGACTACTTCTGTTTCCCGAGATTCACCCTCCCCAGTTCTTATGGATATTGTCACTATTATTATCATATGTTTGGCGCATTTGAATGAGACAGTGGTTCAAGCCGAGAAAATTTTTATGGACCAATTCCCCCGCTGTTTTCCCCTCCTCGATTTCCTCTTCCCCTCCCCGTGCACAGCCCAGCTTCAGTTGCCTTGGCCAGACTTTAAAAACATTTCAGACTTAAAAGGTTAAGATCTAAGGGCTGCTGATTTTATCTGGGCTTTTAACTAACACAGGCAGGTGGATTAGAGATATGTGTACAATCCCTACTCTAGACACTTGGGTAAATATGCTTAAGTGCAGGGGCAGCCGAAGAAGAAATCCGATGTTATTGTCCTATTAATTCCAAAGTGGAGATTAAAGAAATCAGTAGTGTAAATATCAAAAAGGATTTCCACTTACATATAAGAACGTACTCAGGCAGACTGGTTGTTCCAAATTACATGAAGGCTTTTGGCTTTAAGAAAAGTGCGCATTTGTTTTGCTTGAAATTTGCATACTTTTTGGTCTCTCTTTGTCCGCACAAAGGGTGCTAACCCACCAAGAATTCCGTTCACATGGTAGTAATTTGGGCTGCTTATGGTTTCCATGTAGTTTTACCACAATAAAAGATATATGTGCCCGAGTTGTGATGTCGAGTCTAACTTTTTTTTTTGGGGGGCCCTCTTTATGTAACATTTCCTAGAAATGCCAAAATACAGGGTGAGGGAGGCTGCGTATCGAGTTCAGAGCATTTCTAACTTTAGACAGTATAAAATCCCCACCTAGTTTGGCAGATTTCTTTTCCCTCAGAGTTTCACAAGCCACCCTTGTGCCACCGCAAATGAATGCTATCTGACGGCTGGGGAAGTTAAATACGAATCCAGCGAGTTTTCCAGCCCGTGCAGGCAAGCTGGGATAGGTGCTCCAAAGCTGCGCTTTGGGGAGGGAAATGCCAATTAAATTGCAGGTGCCCCAGTTTCAACAAAAGTCATCAAGGATCGCCATTAGCTTTTATTATACTATATGTGCATTAAAAAAAAAAAATGCACAGGCTTACGCGGTTTTTTAATCCGCCCAGCAGCACGGCCAAGGATGTAGCGAAAGGGTCACAGAATTTTCAGAAATTGGAAGAAGAGGTGACTTTTTCCACCCTGCTTTTTGAGACCCTCGTTGCAGATCTCAGGTCATCTTGAGCTGACGCACCCTTGCACGCGGCAGAGTCCTATGGAACCCACGACCACGGCATAACTCTCTTTGGAGTGATTATGCCAAACAGAAGACAGAGAAACACAACACACCGTCAAAAAGGCTACGCACGATGCTCTTGGACATCGCTATGAAATACCCAGAGAACCAGCCAGTTCTAACAAGACACCTGGTCGATCCAGTGAAACAGATGCGTTAAACCTATTTTGGCGTGAGTGAGAGCAAAGATCAGAGACCGTGCAAAAGAGGAAGGCCAAGCATCTGACCCACATTCATCTAAAGCGCGGGAATTGGGAGGAAGGAAAAGAGGGAGTGACTGCCCTTCAGGAAGAAGCTTGTAGACGTCTTCCCCCTGTCGAAACTGTTACTTCTAGTTAGAGTTCAAGGTGGATGGCCATGGTCACTGGTGCTCCTTTTAATCCAAAAGGCTGCCCTTTATTGTATTAAATGTCTTTAAGTTTATTTATTTTGAGAGACTCAGAGAGCACAAATTGGGGAGGGGCAGAGAGACAGAGAGAGGGAGGGAGAGAATCCCAAGCAGGTTCAGCACCGTCAGGGCAGAGCCCGATGCGGGGCTCGAACTCACGGACCGTGAGTTCACGACACGGGCGGAAATCAAAGAGTCGGATGCCTATCCGACTGGGGCACCCAGGCGCTCCAAAAGGCTGCCCGTTTTGCTCTGATGTGATCATTGCTTCACATTTTGGCATGAGTAACTTCCAGACAATTAGCTTGCAGAACAACCCATTGGGATGGACAGCATTGGAGACAAGGAAGTTTAGCTCAGGGGTCAGAGGTGGGGGGATGTTCACTTGAGGGAACACTGCTTCAGGAAACAGGAGGCGTGGGGGCTGAGCAACGACACAAGGTTTGCATGCCTCAAGTGTCTCAAGGGGACAACGGTGGGCAGCCGGGGAGGTAGGAAAAATGCCTCGGGCTACCTCTCTCTACACTGAAATTCTGCCCAGGATTTGGTTCCATCGAAACTCATCTACTGTTCTGCTGATTAAGGCATCCGTTCTTGTAATTAAGGAGTTTGCAACAAATATTAAAAACGTGATCAACATGTTAACAGTTTTGTAAGTTTATTTATTTATGTGGAGAGAGAGAGAGAGCGAGGGAGCACAACGGGAGAGGGGCGGGGGAGGGGGGAGGAGCAAGTTTCCCAAGCAGGCTCCGAGTCGTCAGCACAGAGCTTGAGGCGGGGCTCCAACTCACGAACGGTGAGCCCATGACCTGAGCCAAAATCAAGAGTCAGACCCCAACCAACTGAGGCACCCAGGCGTCCCGGCATATTAACATTTTAATTTTCAAATGTTCGCATGGAATTTAGCACATAGAGTCATAAGTTCAACCCCACTCCGGGCCACTAACCTGTCACGGCGCTTGACAAATGTCCGACCCTGGCACGTGAAGATGTTTGTCTCTGATTCTTCTAGTATTGGGCATGGGGTAGGCTGCACGTAACTCGGCTGGGAGTTACATGCATGTAACTCCTCTGAAAAGGAGGAAAGGTGGGGCGCCTGGGTGGCTCAGTTGGTTGAGTGACCGACTTCGGCTCAGGTCATGATCTCACAGTTCGTGAGTTCAAGCCCTGCATCGGGCTCTGTGCTGATGCCTCAGGGCCTGGAGCCTGCTTCGCATTCTGTGTCTCCCTCCCTCTCTACCCCTCCCCTGCTCACGCTCTGTGTCTGTCTCTCAGTAATAAATAAACGTTAAAAAAGAAATTAAATAAAATGGAGAAAAGGTAGGTACACCCCCAAAAGATTCCCCTGAAACACTCAGGTCACGTGTAGCCTTTAGCACTCTTGTCACCGATGTGGCAAATTTGTTGTTTCTTTTTTTTTTTTTTTTATAAATTCAGGGTAATCGATTTCAACGTTTATTTATTTTTGGGACAGAGAGAGACAGAGCATGAACGGGGGAGGGGCAGAGAGAGAGGGAGACACAGAATCGGAAACAGGCTCCAGGCTCTGAGCCATCAGCCCAGAGCCTGACGCGGGGCTCGAACTCCCGGACCGCGAGATCGTGACCTGGCTGAAGTCGGACGCTTAACGGACTGCGCCACCCAGGCGCCCCGACCGATGTGGCAAATTTGTGTTGAATCTGGGGAAACTCTGAGGAAGTCAAGTGCCCGGCTCTTACCCTCTGCATCTGGAAAGATGAGACCCATTCTCACCTTTACAAGAGTAACAGAAAAAAAAAAAGTATCAATGAAAAAAATAGAGCTGAAAATGTTCTTGGTTTAATATCAGACCCTAAAAAGCACGATGTTATTTATATTTTCTTCAGAGGCATGTTTTCGTTTTTTAAAACTTAAAACAATGTAGTAGGCTTGTTTTCATATTAAAGCAGAAAATAAACGTAGGTATGTCTTTCGGAGCCCAAAACTTAGAAATTAATTAAAAACACGAAACGCATTATGTGACTCTCTTATTCTTGTGCAGATATCTGAGTCCTTTTATGGAAAGCTGTGTTCAGAAGCCTAATTGAGATCTACTCATGAACATTCGTTCACAAAATCTGGGATAAAAATCAATAAATCATGTGATTTCAATGATGATGACTTTTCTTTGGTACCTCTCTGATCCTCGGATACGGGAAGAAAAATCAAATAATGAAAACAGAAGTGTAGAACTCTTAGGCTGTTTTGGGGTGAGTGTCTGGAATGGGGAAGGTTAGGGGAAGAATGGTAAAATCAGTCTTTGTGACAAATGATTAATAGTTCAAAGTCCTGATGGCTTTTCTATGAAGAACAGACCCAGGAGGTACAGTATGAAACAAAACAGATCTCCTCAATTAGCTTGTCCACACTCTCTTTGGGGTTCTGAAGGAGTACGGTCTCAAGGTCAAAGGCTGTTTCAAGCCCCAAGCTCTCAGCGCACCCCCACACATTTGGGTGTCTCTGGTTTCCAGAATCCCGACGCCTGGATTCTGTTGGGCAATTGCAACTCTCTAACCAGCAAGCAAAGGCTTTGTTACAAAAAGAAGGACGTGTGTGGGCAATGCCACCTCGCTGAAAGTCATGTGACCCTTGGGCAACTCTTCTGACCTTTCCCAGCCTCCGTTTTGACATCTGTAACATGGAAACAATATCTCGTTCGAGGCTGAGGTTTGCTTATGAAACGTAGTGAAACCTGTGAGGGTCTGTCTGTATGGACCGAAGTGTTACTATTCTAGGTTTCTCTCTCTGCTCTGTTTAGTTCACATGTGTCCACACCTCGACAAAAAACTCAGGACATATGTTTTGTCCATCACAAAGGCACACTTGTGGATTCAGTTCCACAGTCGTCCATGTTGAATTCTTCCCCTTGTCTGCTTTTCAGTCGTACCGGGAGCTTCGACGGCCGAACCAGTTCCAAAGAATTCAGTGAACAAAGAGAAGACAACTTTACAAAAATGAAAGAAGTACACGGGTCAGCACAAATCTCAAAACCAAACCTAAGCTCGCCAGCTTCTCTGAAATCCAGCTCAAACTCGGTGAAAACACGGAGCATTCCTGGAAAACAGGGATCAGCCCCAAAGGTGCACGCCCTTTGTGCAGAAACCAAGCAAACTTCAGCGTCCAAGTTAGCTCGAAATCAAAATCAATTGACAGATAAGGAAGCTAGTCCAAAAATAAGGGACCGCAGAAAAGCAAACAAAGAATCTTCCCCGTGCACCTGCTGGAGATGCTGTGTTGCAGCCTCCCCACTTCGACCCTAACCTATATTTGATATGGTGTTGTTGCAGCTGTGGGACCGGAGTGGTTTATTTAAGTGGCTCCAAATGCCTGTCAGTGTGGCAACCAGCTGAACACATAAAACAGGCTCTCCAAACCCTTTATGGCCCAGGGTCAGAGTAAATGGAATAATAAAATCCAAATGCTTTTGTCTCATTTTCCATCACCCAACCCTTGTGCATAAATCTGCAGTTTCGCTGTGACCTTCGTGTTCCGTGCGGGATGAGGCCGCGGGTTGGAGATACATTTGGTCTGCATCTTGGGTCTTTAAAAGCTTTTTCCAATTAATTTTAACTGGCTTCCATAAGGATCAAGCACAGCTTCCTCCCTCCTGCCACCCTTCTCTCCTACCTTTTTAACCAGCCGAGTGACAGAATGTTCTAGAGTAATACAACAGGTATCAACCCGATGATGTTTGGAATCACCAGAGAGAAGGCATGATTCCAGGTCCCAGAACATCGGAAAGAAACAAACTGTCCTTGCTTCCAAAGCACGGAGACAGACTTGCCCTCGATTTGGCCGCCTTCCCTCCAGTCACCGAGCCTCTCGACCCAAAGTGGGGACAATGGTGCAAAATCCTGAGACCACGCTGACTTGAATTCTGGCAGTCAGAGCCTTTGTCCTTGGAGTCCACTGAGGGAGCCTCCCGTCTGATTCTCTGTGTGGCGGGGAGATCTGGAAGCATGGCGTTAGAAAAGCCACTCGGCCTGATAGGCTTGTCCCCGGAGTGCTCCCCTGAGTGCTCCAGAACTCGTGCACCTGCACGAGTCGCAGGTGACCTGTTGCCAAGCACAGAGAGATGGAAGAAAAAACTGTGACCCGTGGGACCTCTTCCTGCCATCCACTTCCCTGGCCTCTGGAGTGGAGGAAAAAGCAAACCGCCCCAGAAGGAAACAACAGGAGACTCGTTTATTTTCATTCGCCAGAGAAGTTCGATTTCATGCTGCACGCTGATTTCGTGTGTCATTTCTTTGCGCTCCCCGCGACAAGGGGGGCAGACCTGAATAAGACCCAGTTCCAGTTTTCCAAGTGTTCCGTCTTCGGGGGAAAGGTGGCGAGCCCACACACAAGAGTCACCTTGAGAAGTGTCCCAGTATCAGGGGAGGGAAGGATTTACATAAGAACTTTGAATCCTTTGCTCTTGTTGGAATATGATGGCGTCCCCACCCCCAGGACAGTGACCCCTCATCCCAGCATATTGAACGCTTTCCACCCCCGTGCTGCCTGTCTTCTGCCCCTTTTGTTCCCTCTTTTCAAATTGGTATTCCCCTTTCTTTGGTTTGTCCCTGCCTTTTTCTCTATTATTTTGTCTCTAGAAAATCCAAGGAATTTACAAAGAGGGGAAACCTTAATACGAAATCTGAAGATACATTTATCTAAACATTCGATCGTGTTTCGTAAACCTCCAGGAAGGAGACGGGATGTTCCCTGGTCTTGACATCTGTCATTTTGTAGGACTAAACGAAAACTGTGGAAGCCGGTCCTGAGTGAGGGACGCATTGTCCAAAGCCATAAAATCAGGTTAGTGGAAGGGCTGAGTGACCACGGATCCAACTTTCTCTCTGAACTGCCACTGTGTTAAGTGCTTTTATTTTTTTTTATTATTTTTTTTTATTTTTTTTCAACGTTTATTTATTTTTGGGACAGAGAGAGAGAGAGCATGAACGGGGGAGGGTCAGAGAGAGAGGGAGACACAGAATCGGAAACAGGCTCCAGGCTCTGAGCCATCAGCCCAGAGCCTGACGCGGGGCTCGAACTCCCGGACCGCGAGATCGTGACCTGGCTGAAGTCGGACGCTTAACCGACTGCGCCACCCAGGCGCCCCTGTGTTAAGTGCTTTTAAATGGGACTCTGTTAACTGCCAACCTTTCTGTGCAAGAACTTTCCTGCCAGTGAGCGGTGCGTGGGTCATCACGTTTGATCACTTCCCATTCCACACTTAACTAACCTGGAATCAGCTAAATTTCAGGCAGAAAGAATATACTTGAAGTTGATATTTCCATTGCTACAAGGTTTGACTAACTAAAGAAAAAAGAAAATTGGACTCACGCCTGGGAAAACGGGTCCCCTGAATCGAGTCAACATTCCCTAAGTGTGAATTAAGGATCTAGACTGCTGGGATTTCAGGTATAAACCATGAATGCCAGAAAAAAAGATTCCAGCATCATTTTTTTCATTGACTAAAGGTCTTAGCCTTATGTAAATCAGCCCTGAAATTACTTAGGAAGGTCGTCTTTCAAAGGAACACTGTGGTCTCACTGAAATTAAAGGGCCATGCATGATAATGGAAAGTCATGGATCAAAAGGGGCATCCTATGTGGGAGTACACCCACAAAAGAATGGAAGAGCGGAATTCGGTAGTCCTTAAATATCATCCATATTTACCCACTGAATCTTCTCCATTCAAGCTTATCATGGACAATTCCACTGGAAAGGGACTTAAGGTGTTCTTCTAGGAAACCACTAAATTTTGTTCACTGTTTTTACCCTTAAAGACATATTTTTGCTTCCTTCTTTTTTCGTTTTCCTAGCTCGCGTTTTCAAAAAATCTGTATTATACTGTCCAAACACATCTCTGTGGGACTTCAAACTGGCCATGTGGTATTATAAAAAGAGCATGAAATTTCAATGAAAATATTTCCAGGTATAAAACTTACCTGCGCAAAGCTGAACAGATGACTTAAGCTCTCTGGCCATCAGTTTCTTCATCTATAAAATGTGGACAGTAGAACATACCTTGCAAGGTTGTCGATAAGGATTAAGTGGAATAGCATAAGTTATGGATGGTGACATACATAATGGGCATATGGCAGCATATATCCCCCTGATCGATCTCTCTCTCTCTCTCTTACACACACACACACACACACACACACACACACACACTATACTAATGTGTGATTCTACTCTTCTCTTTTTCAAGTGACACCCAACAAACTATTGGTAGGCATGGGCTATTTTACCAGGTTAACACCCCCGGTGGCTTTGACTATATCTAGTAGTCCTTCAAAACTCCACTTCTCCTCTGGGTGGTTCTCCCAATTTTCTAATATCCTTCTCAAGGAGGTAGACGTAATTTTTTTCAGATGGGGGTTAACTACCACAGAGAAAAAGGATATTTAAGAGGATTTTTCATTCATGCAGCCTAAAAATACATTAAGGTCGGGTAGCTTATTCTGTCCAGGAGGACCATGGCCCAGCTGCAACTTAAGGCAGTCAAAAGGACAGGCAATCCAATGCTCTCCCTTGGTCATCAGTTGTCTTGGCCAGAGTCAACTGGCCACTGGCCACATTACACAGTGATAAGCCCGTGTCCTTATCATTTCCGAATCTGAACCAACCATACACTGTGGCCCCTACTTACATACTCTGGCACATACATCTGCTGGCTTAAAACGACTGTCTGACCTCCAATTTTTTTACACATAAAGTAGGAATTTTTAGATAAGCTTTTGAAAAAGTGAAAGACATCCATAACAAATGACCCCAGTTTCTCCAAAGTCAAACACAGACTTTGGAAACAGGAAACAAAAGTTTTGCTGAAACCTTGCCTAAACGTTTGACTTGTTTTTCAGCCTAGAAATCATGATGTGCTCTTCATGTATGGAGATAATTGTACGTTGTGTTGACTGATCCAGGCAGAGAGTCTGTGAAAGTATAGATCCCTTTTGGGCTATAACTCTACACTTGTTAACTGACTGCTTATATTCCAATTCATTGGCAAGAGTATTCTGAAGGATGAAGCTATTTAAGGAAAGAGCTCACTTCCCTGGAGAGGCTGGATAACCCAGTGTGAAGTCAAAATAGTAACACAATCTAAATCAAGCCAAATAGGAGTCAAAGCAGCCATGTCAATCCTACCAGGGCTTCGGATTTGGGGCCACCACAGATAATGCAAAGAGCTTGGCGACTCTACACCGGAATCGTAATGCAGGTTTTCCAGCGGGAAGAACTTTCTGGATCAGAGCTCATGAATGACTCTCACTGCTAACTCACAGCAGTGAGATTGACCGTCATCATCTCCAGTCTTTCCTCTACGATTTCCCAATCTCGTCAATGTGCACCTCCTCTCGGCCACCTGTGCACCTGCCACTATGATCACGCAGGAAATCTCATTGCCTGCTTACTTCTCTTCTGCACCAGACTCAGAGCTCTGAAAAGACCTGAGCCCACAGCTACAGCCGATTTGTTACTGCCTCCCACAGGGTCTGAACCTTAGCAGGCATCAAGTAAATGTCGAATATATATATATTTTTAGGTGAATGAATATTCCTGAACTCAGAGGTAGGAAAAAAAAAAAAACAGAGGGCTTACCCATTTCTCATCCTTGGGATGTGAGCTTCCAAAGTTGAATGCTTGGGTTGTGCACGTAGCTCAACGCGGATCACAGGAGCGCAACAAATACCCCGTTAGGCTCCTGGGATGATAAAAAGGACAGACAGAATGAAATGCACTGAGGCGGGGTCAGTGGAATGCTGTGTAACACCTTTTGAGGAATGGTTGGCATCTGGGATATATGGCAGGGAGAAGATGTCTGCAATAAACTGGTTACCCCACCATCGGTGACTCAGTGGACTAAAGGCATTTATATCCAGAGCCCAAGGATGCAGACCTCAAAAGAGTGGGAGGAGCACTGGGTGTTGTATGGAAACCAATTTGACAATAAATTTGAGATTAAAAAAAAAAAGATGGGAGAAGCAAAAGAAAACAAAAACAGACCAGTGAGGCAAAGCAAGTGAGAATTTTGGGTGCAGACAGACATGATTCCAATCCAACCTCATTACTCTAGCACATTACATGTATCTGTGCGTTTAACCTCCCTCATACTCCAGGGACGGGGGAGGTCTCCGTAAACTCGTAACAGTAAGATGTATTTTCCAAGGCTGTAAAGGAAAGAATGAGATAAGGTAGGTAAGTAATGAGCTTGACAGGAAGAAGGGCTTTCATATTATTACTGTTTTTAAGGGAAGCTTGGATAATTTATGCAGGCAAGTACGACACAGCCAATCGAAATCCGCGTAACAGAGACAGACAAAATGCCACCTGCAGTCATGAAGGACAATTGAATAGGTGCTTGATAAATCAAAGTCTTTCATAAATCCCTCCTAGGAAGTCATAAAGATTTTTTTATCTGGTGAAATCATAATGTTTTCTAAAGAAACCAACTACAGTGTTAAACCCTGAAGTCCTGGGTCCCCCGTTGAGACACCGGATCTTGAGAAACGTCGAGAAGAAACAACATGGGATCATTTTCGTTAGTGTCTGAATCACCGATATCCAAATAATAAAATATCTGAATTATTATATTTGTTACATCTAAGATAGTTTCAATGTTGAGATACACTATGATTTAAGAGGCTAAAAATATTATAAAATTTAAGAATGCGGAGTTAAGAGAAGAAATGTCAAACATTTCATAACTAGAGTAGTTGAAAACCAACCATGACTTTGGGCGCACGTGTGTGTGTGCACATGAGCACACGTACGTGTGTTGCTGAGGTGGGGTTCAGACATAGTTAGCAACTTTTCAGCAATCCTGACCTGTGTGGTAATCATCACTTTTCTCCAGAGTGAGCATGACGCCTTTTTCAAGCTTCCTGCCTTGCCTTCCAAAAGCCACATCTCTCGTGAGGCCCTGAGAGCAAGAGCCTTCATAGCCTTCTAGAGGGGCAGCTGGAATGCAATCCTGATACTCTAATTCTGGGACTACATCTGGAGTTGCGACATTTATGTGGATGCTAACAGATTTAGAGAGAGAAGACAAAAACGCTTCTACATGGGTTACTCTGGGAAGGGATGATGATATGGGACAATGACATCGTATGGAGCATTTGCGCTAAAACTAAAATATTGTGGTTCCAACGCCTAGTTTTGTGTGAAGCACAAAAATTTTTCGGTAACGGAAACCTCAAGGTGACCGTTCACTCTCAGGTCTGGGTGTGAGTGTGTGTGCGCACGCGTGCGTGTGTGGGTACATTCTCTTTTGCCCATTTATTGACATTCATGGGTTTCAGACTGCAACGATGCAGATCCAGCAGTCCCTTCAGACTGTAACATTTTTACCTCCTTTTGCCTCTCGTCTTATTTTACACATTTAGGATAAAGAAAAAAAAATAATCTGTCGGCCAATGTTTGGTTCTGGATGGCAGTTCCATTTCACTGATCATTTATTAATCATACTTAATTTAGGAAAAGTTAGGATAAAAATAGAGTGTTTAAACCCAAAACCGAAGAGGCGATCAAAAGTCAGAACCTAAAATATGCTATTGTATGCCTGCTTTATCTTAGAATGACCCGTTTCCTTCACGAAGGTCTCGGTGAATTTCAAAGCCTCATCCAAGTTCACGAACACCAAACACTTATGGGTCAAGCATTCTACATTAATGATCTCAGATAAGTTCCCCCAATAAACCTGTAGCATAGGTATTATCAAACCCATTTGCCGAAGGGAAATCTTAAACACTAAGAAGTTATTCAACTCCAAGAAATAATTTTTCCAAGGTTGCACAATTGGACCGCAGCAAAGCTGAAATTCAAACTCTGTATCCCACTGGTTTTAAGACCTGCGATCTTTCCATCCTGAAATCTCGCTGCTCCCAACCATCTACTGAGCTAGGAGTAGATATGTCCCTGTCTGCCGATCATTGCCCCTCTTGAGGAAGAAAGCGAGAAAAGTTCAACCGTATCAATGGCGTATCCCCAAGAGAAATTGTTGGTTTGCCTCAGTCTTTCATTCCAGCAATAGACACACTTTTGAAATGATGCATCAATATGCTGTGTAGGTGGTGAGCTCACCTGCCCCCTTTAGTAGGAGGGACTTTCACTGACATAATTCCTGACTCAGGGAAAAGCAGCCTGAACTATACAAAAGGCCTACTGGAGACCACGTATCACATCCATTTCACAAGAATGCTAAAAAGAATTTATTTGAGTTAAAATACTCATAATGGCTTCATTTTTCTCATTTTGCATACCTATCACTTAAGAAAATAATAAAAGACTGCCATATTTTGTGCTGGAAAGAGGTAGCTTTTAATTCAGAAATGCTTCATTAATATGGCCCAACAATATTGTTTTTTGTTAAGTTTATTCATGTCAAGAGAGAGAGATAGAAATTGGGGTAGAGCCCGAGAGGGGGTGGGGGGAGAGAGAATCCCAAGCAGGCTCCGCACTGTCAGCATAGAGTCCGATGCGGGGCTTGAACTCATGAACCGTGAGATCACGACCTGAGCTGAAACCAAGAGTCTGACGCTTAGCCGGCTGTGCCCCTGGCCCAACAATATTGTGAAAAATCAACCAGACTATAAAAGCGTGACATGAAGAGGCCACAGGATGGTTGAGAATATGAACCATACGAACCGGCAATAACAATCCTCGGTATCCACCCAAATGAGTCGAAAACTTCTATCGACCCAAAAGTCTGCAAACAACATTTATAGCAACTTAGCTCATAAGGGCCCAAATTTGGAAGCAACCAAGATGTCCTTCAGTAAATGGGGGGATAAATAAACTGTGGCCCATCCAGACAATGGAATATTATTCAGCGCTGAAAAGAAATGAGCCGCTGAGTCATAAGAAGACATGGAGGAAATTTAAATGCATATTATGAAGGGAAAGAACCAGTCTGTAAAGGATATGTCCCATATGATTCCAGAGATATGACATTCTGGGAAAGGCAAAACTACGGAGAGAGTAAAAAGATCAACGATCACCGAGGGATGAGGAGGGGAGGGATGAATGGGCAGAGGCACAGGGGAATTTTAAGGCTGTGAAATTATTCTGTATGATATTTTAATGATGGATGTATGTCATTGTACATTTTTCCAAATCCATAGAATGTATACTAAGAGCACCATAATGTCAACTTTGGACATGGTAATAATGACGGGTCAGTGTGGGTTCATCGGTTCATTATCAACCCCCCAGAGTGGGGGATGTTGGTAATGGGGAAGGTTGCACCTGTCCGAGCCCAAGTGGGGAATCTCTGTGCTTTCCTCCCAATTTTGCTGTGAAGCTAAAACTACCCTAAAAATAAAGATTATTGGGGCGCATGGGCGGCTCGGTCGGTTAAGTGTCTGGCTCTTGATTTCGGCTCAGGTCATGGTCTCATGGTTTCTGGGATCCAACCCCCTGCACGGACAGTGTGGAGCCTCCTTGGGATTCTCTGCCTCCCTCTCTCTGCCCCTCTCCCTGCTCGTGCTCTCACTTTCTCAAAAATAAATCCCTCGACGTTAAAAAATAACGTTCATTAATTAAACGAATGCATGTTTTTGTTTCCTCATTTCAATAACGAGCCAACGATATTAAAAACGAAAGTGAAGAAACTGGTTTTAAAGCGCAGGGACAATTTGGGGGATGGGGAAAATCTCCTGTTGCCTAATGCCCACTCTCCTTCGTAGCCTCATTCCTGGAGAGGAAATGTCTCCTAAGTTCCGAAACGTAGTCCCCGAAGCTGGTATATGTGCTGTCGGTCTGTCAGGCGGGCGAGCTGTTATGCTTTCTGGCATTTCCATGCCTCTTCAGCTGGTCTAGGTCAAAGGCGTAGTGACGGGGAGCATCTGGCTGCCCAGATCAAGGGCGGTGGCTACTTAGCATCACACCAAGGGGCCAAACATCTGGCCAGAGCCCAATAGAGGATGGTAAGGGAAAGGAAAGGGAGCTGGAAAGTGAACAGGGAAGGGTCCAGGAGGAGGGGAGACCCTGGGAAAGAGGGGAAGGTTTTGCAGAGATTTGGGGTTGTATTTACTGTCAGTAGTCAAAAGAACTGTGTCCCAAACTTGAGCCCCCCGGAAGGAGATCCGCTCACCACCCTCATCAAACAGACAGGGGTCTGGAGACCCTGGGACCACGGCAAACGGCAGTGAGCAGCTCTAAAGGGCCTACGTCAGCAGGGCTTGATTGAGAGCATTTTTCCTCCATTGAATTGAAATTTTATTAGCTAGCCTCCAGATGCTTCTCCTTAAGACAGATTAATATCAGGTTCGTTGTTCCACTTGAGATTAGGGAGTGGGAACAGCAGTGCTACAGCCAAACACGTGTGAAGTGTTCAAGAGCCCCGGTAGGAAATCTCCTTCGCAAATAATTTATGAGTGAGCTCTGTGGTACTTCGTGTGGATCACCTTCAACACGCCAGAGCAGACAGGAGGGGCTGGGAGGCTCTGTTTCCCCAACATAGTAAACATGCATTTATTGTCTACAGGCAACTTTGTATTGACTACAAAAGGTGGCCCTATGCTACTTGGGTTGTGCTATATATAATTTATCGTCAAGTGAGCCAACATACAGTGTATACCGTGAGCTCTTGGCTTCGGGAGTGGATTCCCATGATTCATGGCTTACATACAACACCAAGTGTCCATCCCAACAAGTGTCGTCCTCAACGGCCATCGCGGATACACCCCTCCCCCTCCCCCCATCAACCCTCAGTTGTTATTTGTATTTAAGAGTCTCTTATGGTTTACCTCCCTCTCTGTTTCTATTTTTTTTCCTTCCTTTCCCCCATGGTCTTCCGTTAAGTTTCTTAAATTCCACATATAATTGAAAACCTATGATATCTATCTTTCTCTGCCTGACTTATTTCACTTAGCGTAATACCCTCGGGTCCCATCCATGTTGTTACAAACGGCAAGAGTTCATTCTTTTTCACCGCCGAGTAGTATTCCATTGTGTATATATATGCCACTTCTTCTTTATCCATTCATCAATCAATGGACATTTGGGCTCTTTCCATAATTGGGCTGTTGTTGATAGTGCTGCTATAAACGTTGGTGAGGTTCACATGCCCCTGTGAGTCGGCACTCCTGTCTCCTTTGGGTAAATTCCAAAGGGTTGCTGGGTTGTGGGGTGGTTCTATTTTTAATTTTTTGAGGAACCTCCACACTGTTTTCCAGAGCGGCTGCACCAGTTTGCATTCCCACCAGCAGTGCAAGAGGGTTCCCCTTTCTCCGCATCCTTGCCCACATCCATTGTTTCCTGAGTTGCTCATTTTAGGCACTCTGACCGGCATGAGGTGGTATCTCAGTGTGGTTTTGATTTGTATTTCCCTGATGAGGAGTGATGTTGAGCATCTTTTCACGCTTCTGTTGGCCATCCGGACGTCTTCTTCGGCAAAGTATGTATTCATGTCTTCTGCCCGTCTCTTCCCTGGATTATTTGTTTCTCAGGTGTTGAGTTTGGTAAGTTCTGTGTAGATTTTGGATACTAACCCTTCATCCGATACATCATTTGCAAATATCTTCCCCCATTCTGCTGGTTGCCTTTTAGTTTTGTTGATTGTTTCCTTTGCTGCATAAAGGCTTTTTATCGTTCTCCGAGGAGAATATCAGAGTGCTGGGCCGAGGCAGAGAAACAGCAAAAGGGGAGAGATTTCTATGAGACAGTTCTTAGTAGAGAGTTAATAGCTTCCAAATGACATGGGCCAGGAGATGAGCATGAGATGGACACTGGCCTCATTTGACAAGAGACGGTAGGTATCCAGGAAAACCCCAAGAGGCCACTCCTGTTCTCACTTTCCAGGAGAAGGGGATTCTGGGACTATTTATCACTGGGGCAAATAAAATGGCTACAAATGACCACCACGTCTGCATCGGTTGTCTCTCAAAGAGACAGAATCTCTGCAACTAGGCCAAATGTTAAGAAGTGAAGGCCCCATTCCTGAACCAAGCTCTCCGGGGACCGGTTCACGCTCCCTGTATTTAAGGGCATCAGAATGACAGATTCACCCTAAGCTTTTCCTCCGAGACAGCACAGGGGGCTCAAAGCCTCTCTCAGTGTCATATGGTTTATGTAGAATGAATCACCCTGGCAAAAGTTCATAGAAACTATCGTTTGAGGCCAAACGCCCAGATAGAAATGAGAGGCACTAATATGACAATGAGTACAGCGTGTAACTGACTTTGCAGGGCTCCCAGATCTCCATTCTGCACGGAACTTGGAGCGTTCCCAGGAACGGTTGGTGATGGAGTAGGGCATTTTCCATTTGGAGAGGTGATTTTTATTATTATTACAGGCTTTTGTCAGTATTGCAGAAATTGGGGGGAGAAAAAGAAAAGGAGCTAATCACAAATGCTATTTACCAAACCACATTAGTCAAAATACTGCATTTTAAAACCCCTTAAGTTGTTATACATCATCATATAAGTCATCGCCGAGTAGTAATACAAATTCTTGAGAGTTATGTTGACATGGAATTTGTCAGCCGAAGTGCTGGAAAATTTACCTCTGCTCATATATCTGTAGTCATATCCTCCAAAGAAATTAACATATCATAACGCTAATATTTCAAGGTAATGTTTTCTCATGAGGATGCCATATTTTATCAGTTAATATCATCTGTGTAAAAACTATTCAATTACAGTATCAAGCTGTATATGATTAATATTGATTTCGGCTCGGTGACGGTGACTTTGTAAGGCACAAAAGTCTAACATTCAACTCCACAGTGAACCTGGGGAAAGAAATGACTTCTATTTCCGCTAAGTCACTAAAAGGTGAGCAAGCGGGCGACTCACGAAAAAAAATGGTGGGGGGAGGAATCAATGGACCTACTGAGAGCCAGCCACCTTTTCTAATAGTCATAAGGCTTTGGGATTCTTCTGAATTAGGAGAGGATTCGCCTGAATTAGGCGGCATTAGGGGAGGAGGCTTTTTGGAGGACCCTGGGGTGCAGAAGCGTGGGGACCGTAAGAAGGAAGGAGTCCCGATAAAAGTGCCTGGAGACTAGTAGGCTGCAAACATTCATCATAAAGAATTCAGGACAATTTTTAAAAACTAGCATTTTTTTTTTCTTAATGCCTATGCCATTCACTTCTAAAAAAATATATATGGATTCATTTTTGAGAGAGAGGGTGAGCAGGGGGGGGCAGAGAGAGAAGGAGAGAGAGAAAATCCCGAGCAGGCCCCGCACTGTCAGCGCAGGGCCCGGTGCAGGGCTCGAACCCACGAACTGTGAGATCATGACCGGAGCCAAAATCAGGAGTCAGACGCTTACTCGACTGAGCCACCTGGGTGCCCCTCCATTTACTTTTGTTATGACTCTTCTCTCAGTAACTTTTTGGGTCTCTCGCTTACTTACCGCCCTTAAGCCTTCTTTTTCATCTGCCACTTATGTGCCTCTTTGCCCTCCACTCCTTGATTCTTCCAAGCTTTCCTTCCTAACTCTAGAAATGATTCTTGAAATCTCATCTCTTTAGAAGGGCTTCCTGACTGCTGGTCAGAGATAGTGCTTCCTACCTAAACTCCTGGCTCCTTCTCCAACCCATGGTATTCATCTATAAAGTTGCTTGATTGTAACTTAAAGCCACCCAAATATATGTACATATCCATGTCAGAGCCCAGAGATTAAAAAAAAAATGAGGGGTCCATCGCCGAGAGAGCCAGAAAGCTCTACCTAGTTTTACTGATGACACCCTTAACAGTGACCAGCCATCTTGCACACTCCTGCCATCGGTCTGGATGAAAATCAAGCTTGAGAATGTGGCCCTATGGTTCTGGTTTTGAACAAGAAGCTACGAGCTAGTATCCTGCGACTGGTGAGCCTGAGGCATGACCACAGATAACAGCATAGGAGCAAATAGGCTTCATTAATCTGAATACTTCATGGAGAGCTGATGCTAAACACTCAAATGATTTCTGGGTCGGAAGGGAGGAACGGTGTGTGTTTCATTGTTTAACCAGTAACTTATTTTTGCTGTGTAGGAACGGTATAGTACTGTAAGATTTTTTTTCTGAAAGGAAAAATCTGAATCTGGATTTCTATGCATCATCTCCCGACTAAATATCGGAGATTTGGTACAGCTTACACAACCCATATACTCAGACCGGCTCTAGTCTACAGTTTGCCATCTGATTTAGAGCTCTGTGTTCCCTCTCCCTCCCCATCGCTCAAAGCGTTTTGACCGGCATGGATTCAGGTGTGAATGGTGGACTCTATGAAAAGTAATTTCGACTGAAATAATCTTTGCCCATTTCATCTACGTCAGTGTTTCCCAAAGTGTCTGGAGGAACGACCACGTTCGCCAATGGCTAACAGGTGTGGCTTAAAAAAAATTTCTAATGTCAAATAAGTCTTGGAAACATTGCTGAAAATGGCAATAAGGACATAGGAGTTTGGAGGGACAGCATGAGAAGCCCGGCAAACCCTCCTGCGAAAAATTGTGAAACTGGACAAAATTGTCGAGCGCAACTTATTTCGGAAAATCAACCCAAGGCACCTAACACGCCAAGGAGGATTTATTAAAGCAAAATGGCGGGAACTCAAGTGAAGAGCTGTGTTCCCAGCTGAGGCTGCTTGGACCCCCTCCACATCAAGTCTGAGGGCTCCGTAGCCCTATCGGTGTGGGGTAGGCCACGCAAACCAACAGCTTCACCGACACAGAGGGCTGACTTGGAGTGAAACATGAAAAAAATCTCACGCGTAGAGATTCGACTAATGAACAAAGACATTTCACCGACCGGTGTTGCACATAGATTGAGATCGCATTCTGGTTGGGGAAAGCCAAAAGCTAGGAACCAGGGATTTACCCGTCAGACGTGGAAAATAAGACAGGCACAGCAAGCCTTGAGAAGTTCTCACGTAACCCTGGCAGTCTGGATCTCACGTAACCCTGGCAGTCTGGAAACCTATACACCTGTTCAAGGCCGCACACACTCTCAAGGAAAACCAGAGGGGGCCCCAACTGCCACTGTATCTTTGGCTGAATGTTAAGTCTTGTACACACATAACAAAAACAGGGAAAATAAAAGCCGAAGAAGGCTTTGAAATGAACTGACCTCTGAATGAAACTTCTAACTTCACATTCAGGTCCATTGGCAAAGGACGGAAGCCTTACCGGCTTGTGAAATGCTTGAGAGCAACCCGTGACCAATCGTCAGCCGGGCTGGTAATCACAAACTCAAGAAAGATTTATGGATTCAGGACAACCTCTAGAAATCCTGGATTAAAAATAAAAACAAAATTTAAACAGGAAAGAAGGAAATTTATTTATCTATTTATTTATTTATTTATTTAAGTTTATTCTGAGAGAGAGAGAGACAGAGAGAGAGAGAGACAGTGCGGGGAGGGACAAAGAGAAAGGGAGAGAGAGAGAATCCTAAGCAGGCTCCACACCGCCAGCATGGGGGCAGGCGCGGGGCTTGAACTCACGAACCCGTGAGATCATGACCTAAGCTGAAATCAAGAGTCCGATGCTGAACCAAGTGACCCAGGTGCCCTGAAAGCAGGAAATTTAGAGTCCCCGGCTGCCACGCACTGTTTGACTGTTTGGAAAACGGAATCCCTGTAATTCTGCCTCACAAAACACTAAACAAACAAACAGCAGAAGAGCGGGTAGGGGGAGGTTTCAGAATCCAGAATTGCTAAAATACATTATCCAGCAAGTCCGGTTTTCTACAAAAATTTATAAGACAGGCGAGAAAACGTTAAACCGTGACTCAATTCAACAGGAAAGCAGTCACTAAAGATTCTCTGAGGAGACCCAGATGTTAACCTTCACACACAAAGACTTCAAAGTGATTACTTAAAATATGCTCAAAAAAATTAAGGACAATCACGCTTAAAGAATTAAAAGAAAGCATGGCAACAAGGACTTACCAAAGAGAAAGTATCGATAAGCAGAAAAAATTACTCCTAAAAGATACATCTATATATTATACGTAGTAAACACATACATTAATACATGCATAATATCTATTTGGAGGCGTATGAATATATATTGGGTGGAGGGACAACAGAAATGCAAATTCCGTAGCTGAAACGTTGCAATAACCGAAATAAGAAATTTACCAGAGGAGTTCAAGAGCAGCTTTGTCTGGAAAATAAAAGAATCGGTGAAATGAAAGATAGATCAATAGAAATTATTTCATCCAAAGAACACGGAATGAAGATAAATGAACAAAGCCTCAGAGAAGTATGGGCCATCACGAACCACATCAACATACATTTAATGGAAAGCTCAGAATGAGAAATTAGTGAGAACCAGCAGAAAAAAACAGGTCAAGAAATTATGGGTAAAAACCTCCCAAATTTGGTGAAAAGAGGATTTTTAAGGCAGAGAAACTATCCTATATGATACTGTAAGAGTGAATACTTGCCATTAGATACTTGTCAAAAGCCTTAAAATGTGTGACATCACGAATTGAAGTCCAACGCGCTATCCTTTGTGCGACAGAGCCACTTAGATCACCAGTAAACTCTAACGTCAACTATGGCCTTTAGGTGATAACAATGTGGCAACATAGGTCCATCAATTGCAGCAAATGTAGCACTACGGGGTGGGATGTTGACAGGGTATAAGGGGAGAGGGTACATGGGAAGGGACTCCATACTTTCTGTTCAATTTTTCTGTGAACCTAAAACTGTCCTAAAAATCAACTCCATTAAAAAGAAAAGCTTCCCCAACTTAATGAATAACATTGAGGTAGCTACCCGAGAAGCTCAACAAACTATAAAGCATAGGATAAGCATACAGATCCATATACAGAAATACCATAGTCAATTTATATTTTTTATTATATGAAATTTATTGTCAAATTCGTTTCCACACAACACCCGGTGCTCATCCCAAAAGATGCCCTCTTCAATGCCCATCACCTACCCTCCCCTCCCTCCTACCCCCCATCAACGCTCAGTTTGTTCTCAGTTTTTAAGAGTCTCTTATGCTTTGGCTCTCTCCCACTCTAACCTCTCTTTCTTCTTTTTTTTCCTTCCCCTCCCCCATGGGTTTCTGTTAAGTTTCTCAGGATCCACATAAGAGTGAAAACATACCATAGTCAATTTAAAGGCAAAGAGAATCTTAAAAGTCGCAAGAGGAAAAAAAAAATGACTTGTCACATATAAGACACAGAAAACAAATTTGTCATTTATTTTTTTTTTAATTTTTTTTAACGTTTATTTATTTTTGGGACAGAGAGAGACAGAGCATGAACGGGGGAGGGGCAGAGAGAGAGGGAGACACAGAATCGGAAGCAGGCTCCAGGCTCTGAGCCATCAGCCCAGAGCCTGACGCGGGGCTCGAACTCCCGGACCGCGAGATCGTGACCTGAGCTGAAGTCAGACGCTTAACCGACTGAGCCACCCAGGCGCCCCATATTTATTTTTAATTGATGTGGTTGAATTTCAAGCAAATTCAACCACATAAATGATTATATTAACTGAAAAAAAGTTACTTAAAACAGTGTGACTTAAAAAAAAAGTGACTTAAACAGTCCATTAAAAAGTCAGAGATTGCCACACTGGATTAGCAACAAGTTCAAACTCCATGTCTTAAAGACACACACTTGAAGTTCAAAGACACAAACAGATTGAAAGTAAGAGTTTGGAAAAAATATGCAAATTTTACCCATAAGAGAGTTACACAAAATACACAAAAGTGTCAGACCAAACACACTGTAAAAAAAAATTAGTATGAAAGAGGGACATTTCCTAATGATCAGTATGGCCAATTCATCAAGAAAATATAAAAATTATAAACACTTATACATCCAACTAAAGAGTCCCAAGATATATGAAGCGAAACCAAACATAACTGAAAGGAGATAGGCAATGTCAATAATAAGAGTTGGAGATTTCATTGCTATGCTCCCAGTAACAGTATACTCTGAGTTGGTCTGGAACACTTAGACCAAAAATCATTAAGGACATACAAGAATTGAGCAACACTCTCAACTAACTTGAACTAATTGATACCTATTGAACACCATACCCACTTATAGTAGAATGTACACTGTCTTTAAGTTCTACCTTGGAATATTCACCAAAGTAGACTACACTCTAAGCACGGAACGAGTCTCAAGAAATGTAAACGAACTGAAATCACACAAAACATATTCTCCGACCACAATGGAATTCAAATAAAAGTTAACAATAGAAAGAAATTTGAGGAATCCCCAAATATTTGGAAATTAAACATACACTTTCTAAAAAAAAAAAAAAAGTATGTCTTAAAGAATAAACACAGAGAAAATTAGAAAATATTTTGAGTGAATTAAAATGAAAACACACTATATCAAAAAATTATGTATACATATATGTCTATATTAGAAAAGAAGAAAGATTACCAATCAAAACCAAAGCTTACTTTATAAAAAACTGGAAAAATACTATCATCCTGAAGTCAAATCGAAAGAAGGAAGGAGATAATAAAGTTTAAATTATAGAAAACAAAAACAAAATTAGGAAAAAAAAAAGAAAGTTCTTATTTGAAAAGATCAACAAAACTGACAAATTTTTATTTAGACTAAACAAGGAAAACAAAAATACAAATGATCAAAAATCAGGAATAAAAGAGGAGATATCACTAACAACCCTATCAAAGTTAAAAAGATTAAAGGGCATGCCCATAAAACTTCTGCTAAAAAATTAGACAACTTAAGTGAAATGGATATGAAATAAATTCCTAGACAGACACAAATTAAGCAATTAAAATTTTTTACACAAAGACATTTCAGGTACAGAGAGCTTGGCTAACAAATCCTATTAAATATTTAAGGAAATACAGGGCGCCAGGGTGGCTCAGTTGGTTAAGTGTCTGACTTCGGCTCAGGTCACCATCTAGGGGTTCATGGGTTCGAGCCCCGTGTCGGACTCTGTGCTGACAGCTCAGAGCCTGGAGCCTGCTTCGGATTCTGTGTCTCTCTCTTTGCTCCTCCCCTGCTCACACTCTGTCTATAAGCATTAAAAAAATGAAAGAAATAATACCAATCCTTATAAACAACATTTCACTAAAGAACTCTCTGAATTGCTAACAGGCGTATGAAAATTGATCGACATTATTAGTTGTCTGGAAAAAGTAAATTAAAATTACAATGAGATGCTACCTCACACCCATCAGGATGGTGATAATTGAAAGACAGACAATGTCGATTTGGGGTGAGGATTTAGAGAAACTAGAAACCTCACCAGTTGATGCATGGATGCAGAAAATATTTATACAACTGAATACGATGCAGAAATAAAAGGAAGGAACCACTGATACCTGCAGCAATGTTTCTGATTCTCATTTTGCAGGGTAAAAAGAAACCAAACATACACAAAAGACTTTGTACAGTAAGATTTATGTTAAATGACAAGGAAAGGCACATCGATGGAGACGAGACAGAGAGCAGATTATTGGCTGTCTGCTCTATGAGTTGGAACAGGGATTGACTAATTGCATATGGGGCATTTTGGGGTGATGGAAACATTCTAATAGTAGGTTGTGGTGGTCACTGCACAACTTTGTGAATCTACTAAAAATCGCTGAATTTTTTTGTTTAAAATTAGGGAATGTTATATTACATAAACCACGCCTTAATAAAGCTGCCAGAAAAAAACGGCATTATATTGGGGTGGCTCAGTCGGTTAAGCGTCCAACTTCGGCTCAGGTCATGATCTTCCGGTCCGTGAGTTCGAGCCCGGCGTCAGAATCTGTGCTGACAGCTCGGAGCCTGGAGCCTGCTTCGGATTCTGTGTCTCCCTCTCTCTCTCTGCCCCTCACCAGTTCAAACTCTGTCTGTCTCTCTATCAAAAATAAATAAACATTAAAAAAATTTTAAAAATCGCATTATAGAGGTTAAATTTGTTTGCTGCCTTATTTTTCAGAGCAAATAAGCACTGTGCGCTATAAATCTTTAAGTGATAGATTACAGACCATTTCCTAAGCTAACTTAATCATGCAACACTATGTATAAAAATGTATCAGATTTAACATATATATGTATTTATATAGGACATATATATTCTATTTACATATATTATATGTAATAATATGTAATATTTTCCTATATGAAATATAAATTATATATACATATAAGCTTTTATATATGTATAGTTTTTATATAGTACATGTATATATATATATAGTTTTTTATATATATACACATATATACATATAAGCTTTTATATATGTATATGTATATATACAGTTTTTGAAGAGTTTTCTCTTTGCTTCTTATTTTATGTCCATCCATGATATGTACACTCTTTCCGTTATTGAGATCCCCGAGATACTTTCTATAGAAAGTACTAGAACTCACCAAGGTTTCTGGCTCTCCTCTTCTTCTGGATGGCACATGCCCCATGCGATTGCTTTGGTCAACAAAAGGGGAGCTGAAGTGCGTCACTTCTAAGTGGGAAGGCTTTTAAAGGCAGTGTTTGATGCTCCAAATGTTCTTCCCCTGCCACCATGACCCCTGAAGCCTGGAATTAAGATGATACCGTCCTCAGGTGAAGGAGGCTCAATGTACCGGGCCCCCAAGGGTATAAGAAAAGCAACCTCCCCTCCCTAACAATGTTCCTTGAGCAGGAAGCTTGAGAGAGAAATAATGCTCATTGTTTTTAAGTCGCTGGGACTGTTGCATAGTGTGACTTACTTAGCTTATCCTTACCGGCACAACCTCCAAGTTCATCGGAAGTGAGAAGGATACTACAATGAAGGATTAAGAGACACGGGGAGGTACTTGTTCTTCAACCAAGTGCCTTAAACTCTGTGCCCATTGTGAATAACTCATGCTTACTGCTTGTGAGCAGATAATCTAGCAACAAACACCACTCTCCCCACCCAGGCACTTGTCGACAACTTCCCTTATTAGAGGTGTCTAATACGTACCAAAGCGTAAGTCCAATCGGACATTTGAAGATTTTAAAATAAAGAATATACACGAATTGCCCAAGCTCGCTGGCAGCATTTGGCACAGATTATACACTTTGGCTCTAAAATTGCCCCCAATTCCCAGAGCCTGGTTATTCCAAGACAATGTGGGTCAGAAATTCCCTCTGGGTCTGGGTGATAGGCAACAATCCTATGTTTCTCGGTCTTACTTGTGGAAAATAGAGCAGAGTGGATGTGGCTAATGATAGAAGCTATGCCACACTTGAGTCAACAAATTATAAGCCCAGGGAATATTGAGTTAAGCTGGAATACCTGGGGAGCACAGACAGTTCCCCTCTGGAGGAAAGCAAAAATAGATGTAATACTTAGAGATTTAACAAGTGACCCAAGGGATCCACTAGTGAAATAGGCCTGCACATCCATTTTAAGTGAATACACCTATGAATTCAGCAGTTTTGACATAGTCTAGTCACGTACACTTCTGTCCAATTCAATCAAAATGGTTAAATTAGTGATGCCTGCACGGAGTCAAATGTACCTTTCAACAAAGTCTAAGAAGTATGGGGTGTTTGTCTAAATGAGCATCGGGAGATTCTGTTGCGAAGGAAGGAAGCCATACTTACGTACAGTCAATAAACTACTACGGAAACGGTAGTTTCTTGCTGTTTTGTTTGGTTTGATTTGGTTTGGTTTTTTGTAATTATAAGCCATCAGCTTCTCCTCTCTGAGAAGGGCTCTGAGAAGGGCTCTGAGAAGGTGTCAGTGGCTCGTCAGCAATGAGCAGGGAAGAAGGTGCCGGAGAAAAAAGAAAAATATCCAACATCCTTGTCCTATTAGGGCGCAACTATTAGATATCTATCTGATCCAAAGCAGAATGCTAAGCTAGTCACACACACTTTGTCTTAGGTAATTCTCAAAATAATCCTCTGAGGTTTAAATCATTTCCATTTTACCCTCGGAGAAACTGAGGCTCAGAGACAAGCACTCAAAGGGCTTTGAGAAATTCCACAGTTAGCCAGTGACCTCGAGTCTTAACCGAGCTTAACCTTAACCTTAACCTTAGCTTTAACCTTAACCTTACAATGCTCTCGCAGTAATATCGCCCCGAGCAATCCTCACAAACACTGCGGGCCTCTGGATTTGGCTTTTGAAATTTCAAATGAGGAGCCTCCATTTCAAAACCCAAATGGCTGCTTTCTAAGGACAAATCTGATGACCACCCAAAGTTGGCCTCTATGTTCACAAGGCAAACTCCCACGTGCTGTTTCTTTTGGACAGGCATGCACTCCCTAGGACTCCACAGTCTCGCCTGGTCTGCCGTCCTCTTCTTCATCATTACTTGGATGCCCTAGAAATAGTTGCATTCGTGATAACCAAAAACATCTCTGGACATTGCCCAAATGTCCCCTGGGTGACAAAAGCAGCCCCCGTCGAGCAGCTAGTCCTTGAAACACTCTTTTGTTGAGGTCCAAAGCACTTCAAATGTGTCACGCAAAACAGTGCCTGTAAACAGTTTTGTACCGACATCAACTTCCTGGTTTTGAACACCTGTCATGACTACGCACGATGTTTTGTGGGGGGAAGTGGGTACCTGGGAACTACCGATGCTGTTTTGTGGAATTTCCCATGTGTCTTTAATGCCTTATTCTTTAAACACGATTAAAAATTAAAGAAACAGTTGAGCGAGTATTGAATGAATGAATTCGTACTGAAATGCGGACCTATTAAAATTTGTAGCACCGTGGGGGCGCCTGGGTGGTTCAGTTGGTTAAGCGTCCAACTCTTGGTTTCGGCTCAGGTCATGATCTCAAGGTTCAGGAGTTGGAGCCCCGCATCAGGCTGACAGCACAGAGGGATTCTCTCGCTCCCTCTCTCTGCCCCTCCTCCACTCATGCTCTCTCTCTCTCTCTCTCTTTCTCCAAATAAATAAATAAGCTTAAAATTTTTAGCACTGCGTATTTTATTTCCTTGTGAGTAGCGACCCTCACAAGTTGTATTTCTCCATGCCACGTGCCTAGGAAGGCACCCGGTATAGAAAAGCCTCAGGAAATAGTTTGGGGCTGGGTAATGTAAGGCGAAGTCCATAAAACTTGAACTCGTGTGTGTCAACCTCTTGGAAAACTCTTGAAGAAAAAGACGTTGCTTTCTTTGATAAAGGATGGGCAAAGAAAGAGATTAAGGAGATGAGAAAAGGAACAGGGAAGAAGTTTGGACTGCTCAACTCATTTGATATGTTTAACAGAGGGAAGCACGTTTCAAAGGAGGGACAGAGAAAAAGAAGGAGGGTGAGGGGGAAGGCACGCTGAAGAGGAAAAGAAATTATTCCTATAATGATTCTCTGTAATAAACACATTTTGAGCAGATTGTCAAAAGTAATTCAACTGAAATTAGATTACAAAGAGCACACGATATACCGAGTATAGCTGTATTAGGGAAACGGGAAATTCATTAGTCTGGAATACGGTATTCCCACTAGTTTGTAAGAGTCTGGGTCTTGTTGGTGACAATCTGGGGTCTTTTCTGGTAAAGTCCTGTGAGTCACCGTAGCCTGACATGTCCAGGCTTTCACTGGCTCACCAGGACCCACCGTAATTAGTCACTTGATCCTTAATTTCAGTCTGGGGAGTGACACCTGGACTCATGGGAGACTTTCTACATTATTAGAAGAAAGCTGGTTATTTCCAGCTCGGCATTCACTGAAGCAGCTAACACAGGCCGTGACATTGGAGATAGGCCAGTGCAAAATGGTAAGTGGCAGCTCTTGTAAGATTCTCCCTCCAGGGTGAGGAAAATTGTTTCCAATTAGAAACTAATGCATTCATTCATTCATTAATAATTCTGAGAGTCAACAACTAATAGATCCGTGGAGAATTACCATCATTTTTCTTTAGAGGGAGAGAGAGAGAGAACGAGAGAGGGGCAGAGGGACAGCAAAAGAGAGAGAAAGAATCTTCAGCAGGCTCCACACTCAGCATGGAGCCCAATGCAGGGCTTGATCCCACGACCCCGGGATCGTGACCTGAGCTGAAATCTGGAGTCAGGCGTTCAACAGGATGCGTCGCCCAGGCGCCCCACTTCCCATATTCTGATCATTCATTGGGCCACACCACACGCTTGGCATTTTATTTCAGTATGGGGCATTGGATTGGATTGCCTTGGGCTGAGATGAAAAGGCTTGATAGGATTTTCGTGGCGGTAAATCATCGGCACAGCACGTGACAGCAATTTTGTAAATGTGTCTACATCTCACATGAAAAGAAGGCCGGAAAGACGGTTAAGAATCTTCAAGCCCCCTGCATACAGATATCAGGTGAGGACGTTCAGATTGGACGAACAACCTTGACCCAGACTAGGTGCACTCACAGTATATTTCTCCATCCTTCCCGTGGTCCGATGAGCTCAGTATTATTTTCCCCCCATTTAACACATTAGGTCATTAAGGTTCCAGGAAGTCAAGTGATGTCCTGACTGTGGCACAGAGGGGACAGACCTGGATTTTAACTTCAGGTTTGAATCCGAACTTTGGGTGCCTGGGTGGCTCAGCCGGTTCAGCTTCCAACTCGCGATTTTGGCTCAGGTGGTGACCTCAGGGGGCGCGCGAGTTCGAGCCCCGCCTCAGGCCGGCTCTGCCCTGACGGTTCGGGAGCCTATGTGGGATTCTATCTCCCCCTCTCTCTGCCCCTCCCCTGCTCTCTCTCTCTCTCTCTCTCTCTCTCTCAAAATAAATAAAGAAGCATTAAACATTTTTTGGATTCAAACTTGAAGTCCTTGTTCTGGCCACTTTCCCCCACTGCCCATATCATGAATCACATCGCCCGCAACCATGAATAACACTGACCTCCAGGAATAGAAAGGCGAAAAGAAGGTGAAGTGCGCAGGCAAAGAGGCACTCGTCCCCCAGGGCCAAGGCTGCCTGCTCTCCGGCTCAAAGCCCCCCCCTCCACCCCCCACCCCTGCAGATCCATCACCACCAGGAGTGAGAGAGGCGCTTAGCATTAGGACTCTGATAGCAATCTGAGTTCCGTGACAAGTACCAACCGGGAAATGCCAGAGCCAGCCTTGCAAGGCCCTCCAACCTCACGCCTGATTTCCTGATACAACCCCCCCCCCCCCCTGCCCCACGCCTGCCTGCCTGCTGTTCTCTTACCCCCAGGCAGCTGTGCCACACTCCCCAGTGGGGGTTATTTTAATTTCTGCTTTGCATCACGCTCCAGCATGAGGGAGGCGCGGGCCCGGCCTTTCTCCCAGCATCTCTCCATTATCAAACACGCTCCTTGTTCCGACTACTGGCTGCTTAGGGAGATGTTAACCGATTCCCTGTTTTCAATCTGCAGCACTTCCAAAGGCTGTTCTGTCTCCACGAGCCGCGGAGACCTGGCGCGGGGCCACGGCCGGGGGTGGCGGGGGGGGGGGGGAGCTGAGGTTTGCTCCTGCGTCCCAGTGCAATCACGCACTGTCTGCTTGTCTGCTTCTCGCTGCTCCCAAGTTCTGGAAGTGTTTCCAAATATCCTCCAGTGTTGCCAGAAAGACAATTGACTCATGATAGCCGGAGTCACCCAGGTGCTGAGAAGCGCCTGAGTCAGAGCGATTAGAGGAACATTTTCTTGCAGGCCGGGTGGGTCTTGGGGAACCAGCTGAGGCCCTTCGGCAAGGGAGGCCCGGGAGGCCCGGGAGGCCAGGGAGGCCAGGGCACGTCTCGAGAAGCTCTCACTCTGCATGACACCGAGGCTCCGGCGGTGCAGGAGTCCCACAAAGAAACGCACACGGTCCCCAACATCTGGGGTGTTTACAAACCAACCATCCGACCAAAATAACCCCGGGCAAGGGGCTGGAGACACTTGAAGAGAAAGGACATGATGCCTGTCCTCAAGAAGCTTCCTTTCGCAAAGAAAGAGAAGACAGGAGAATACATCCTTACCGCCGTTGAGTGATTAGTGAGAAGACAGAGCTCCCCACGAGGAAGCCCAGAGAAGCCCGCTTGGGATAGCGCGCGTGCCTGTGTGTGCGTGTGCGTGCGTGTGTGTGTGTGTGTGTGTGTGTGGTGAGGGAGGGTAGGGCCGGGCTTTCGGAAAGAAGCATCAGCCAGACAGAAAATACCACAGACGGTAGGAGTGTCCCTTCTGGCCGTCGTGCTCCCATCAGACACCGAGGCAGGTAGGGCTGGAAGCTGAACCTGAAAGGAAAACGTAAGCTTGACGTGAGACAGGCCTCCAGTGCTGTGCGACTGGGCTCAGGCAGGTTCTCCACAGGGCTCCTTAATTTTCCATCTGGGCGACGGTGTCGTTAGTTCCGCATCGTGGGTCCTTCTGACTGTCGCACTGAAGCAGATGTGGCACCCATGAGATCCACGGCTGAAAGGTCAGTGGAAGAGGCTAAAACTTTGCTCCAACAAGCGGCAGCTGGAGTCCGAACCCTGGAGACACCGATACCTCGTTTTGCCCCCAAGATATACTTACAAGACACCCTCATGGACTTGGGGTGAGACTCCCAGGGAGAGGTGAACTGACGGGGCTCCTGGTGCCTATCTCGGCTGTTCCAGGAAACCACGTCAACCTGCCACAGGTGAGTAGGTGAGGTGATTTTACAAGGCCCCGGATATTTCCGTCACGAGCAGAGGGGAGACGTGGGGGTCATCGGTCCAGCTTTGGAAGCCACAAGAGTGAATAAGGTTACCCAAAACTTTGGAAGGCAGAGAAATTCCAGGATGCATGTGTTCAGATGTAGAAGAAATGCACCAAAAAAAAAAAAAAAAAGAATCTAATTTTCCAAGAGAGCAGAGGGGTGAGTGGGGACCCTCAAGGCTTCCCTTCTTCAGCTGGGACTCTTTGAGTGTTCCCCAAAGCTCAATGATCAATCGAGCACCGTAAGCATAATAATTAATGCCTGGTGGACAGGGCTGTGGAGAGAGTTGCAGGCAGCGTGAGTCATGTCTGGAACACAATGGGTGTTCAAAACTGGCATTACCATTATTATTTTCACTGTATGTAAGGGGGGGTGGCTAGTGGTAAGAATGGAGAAGGTCCCGTCTTCCCCTTCTCTCTGATTCATGGGGACTTGACATTTATTCTGACGGGCAGTACGAAAGGCCAGGACGAGAGGAGAACAACAGGGCAGACAGTCCCAGCGCAACCCCACTGGGGTTCATAGAGGAAACAACCAGCAGGTGGGAGAGACCCCTAAAAACTGCACCGCGGGCCCAGCCACCACCTCGGTTCACAGCCCTGGGGCTCAGCATCACAGAGGCTACAGGCTTAAGTCCTCAGCGGGATTTGTTTTTCCCTCCCAGGCTCACCACACGTGAGCTCCTTCTCAGAGATCTACCAACAACACTGAAAATAGCATGTGTAGATCTCACTCTTGCAGAGGGGTACTTAGAGCATTTTAAAACTTTTTCTAAGAAAATCTAGCCATCAAACTGAGGAAAAGCCAAAAAAATGAAGCGTGCGTCATGGATTTGCTAACAAAACAGAATCAAACAGAATCTGTCTGTCCTCTTCAAACGTTGAGGCTGTTGGTATATGGTGCATATATATATGATATATATACATTATACATAAATAATATGGTATATCATATATAATATATATTATATAGACATATCATACATATTATAAGTAATACATATAATACGTATGCATATTATGATATAATTATATATCGTGTATATTATGCCATATTATATATACGGTATATAGCATATTATATATCTATATAATATATATGCCATATATCAACAGCCTCAAATACATGACATATCCCATATTATGTATATAATATATATACCATATGCTAACAGCTTCATATATTATGTATGGTATCTAATACCATATTATATATATATACACACTCACTGTCATATGTATGCTGATATACACACACACACATATTATATGGTATATATATACATATACATATACACACACATACATAATATGGTGTGTATATATATATGTATATATACACATACACACACACATAAATATAATATGGTATATATATACATATACCCACACATACATATAATATGATATATACACACACATATACACACACATATATAATATGGTATATATATACATATACATACACACATACACATATATATTATGGTGTGTATATATACATATATACATACATATACATGTATATACATACATATATATACACACATACATGTATACATATATACATACGTATATATGTATATACATATATATGTATGCATATATGTATATACATATATACATACGTGTACATATATGTATATGTATGTATACACACGTATGTATACATATGTGCATGTGTATACATATGTGTGCGTGTATACATATATGTGCATGTATATGTGCACATATGTATATACATACATATACCTGTGTATGCATACATATATAGGTATGTACACACATATATACATATATATGTGTGTATATATATATACATTGATATATATATATGTGTAATACCTACACACACACACATATGTATATCTCTCTCTCTCTCTCTCTCTCTCTATATATATATATACTTACACACACACACACACACACATATATATATCAGCATACGTATGACAGTGAGTTCTTATCTAGGAGTGTGAAAGGGGAAATAATGTTGATTCAGGTGCCACCCAGGGATCTTTAAAACTCAGCTGTTTCAAAGAGGCAGGCACTGTGTCTCTTTTTTAAAAGTTTTTTTTTTCAACGTTTATTTATTTTTGGGACAGAGAGAGACAGAGCATGAACGGGGGAGGGGCAGAGAGAGAGGGAGACACAGAATCGGAAACAGGCTCCAGGCTCTGAGCCATCAGCCCAGAGCCCGACGCGGGGCTCGAACTCCTGGACCGCGAGATCGTGACCTGGCTGAAGTCGGATGCTTAACCGACTGCGCCACCCAGGCGCCCCAGGCACTGTGTGTCTTAAACCAGCATCACTGCTCACAGCATCCTTATGAGGATGCTCTAATATTATAGAACTAACAGCCATGGCATTAAGTAAGACGTACAAAAGAACAACTCCTAGGAGGAAGTAGCTGTACAAAAGAATTTTCACAAATACTTCCAGAAAAAAATTACTTTCTTCGCTTGCTGAGGCTGATCGAGATAAAAGATCCCCTAAATTAGTACAGTTCCTGGAAAATGCCATAAGAGAGACAATAGACAAGGGGAAAAAAAAAGAAAAAGAAAGAAATTTAAATCAGGCCTGGGTTATGCCAAATAGAGACTGTCTAATTAAACAAAGAAATAAGACAAAATTAACGTACAGGAACTTGTTCCTCATACAGAAAGAAAATAAAGCCTGACAGTTTAAGTAGGAAAGTTTACGGTAATTTTCAAAGGAAAGAAAGAAAAAGTGAAGACAGACGATTGGTTGGTATCAGACAGTTGATACATTTGCAGGTAGACTGGTATTTCTTAACGCATCGCATGAGATCTCGTGGCCATGATGCCTGAGGGGATCTGGTGAGGGAGGGCAATGATATGGCTCCAAAGAAAGTTAGAAAGGCAAGTGGGTGGAGATGGCTAGTTGCCCACCAAAATTGGTCCTTCTCTATCGCTCGGACATTTGGATACACGGCATTTCCTCACCATCTTTGCATTGCAATATAGTCATGTGACCGACTCAGAGCAAAATGAATCTGAGAAGCAGTAATGGGGGCCATTTCCTCACCATGGCCTTGAGTCATTGCCTCCCTCGTGCTTTCATTCTCTTCCTGCCAGCTGGAACGCAGAAGGGTTGTGACCCAAGTTTCAACCTGACAACGCCCCACGGGAGGAGCCTGAGTCTCCAAATGACTCTCTAAAGGAGACGACTTCTGCCCACACGGACCACTTGTCTTCAAGCTGAATGCCTTCTGAGGTCTCTACACCACTGTCTTTTCGTTTCCATATCTTTGTTTTTCCCTGAACTGAGGTACCAAAAACCAAAAGATTCATTCGAAATTATTTGTTGAGAAGTTGCTAGGTCTTCAGTCTGGTGGTAGGCACTGGACGTCCAGTGCTAAATCAGACTCACACATAAATGACTCACCCCAGTGTAACCATCACCTTATTCTGGAGCCGTACACACAGGGCAATGGGCAAACCAAAGCAGGGACATCTCATTCTGCTTGGAAGAAGAGAGGGAGGAATCGGAGCGCCAGTGGCATGTGAAATGAGCCCATAAGCAGACTTCCTCTGGGCAGAGAAGGGAAAGAGGGAGCGGGGAAAGAAACAGGGGGGAGGAGAGGGGGTGGGCAGGGTGGACCCGAGCAAGAGGCCAAGACAGGGACCCCGGTGTGGAAATGTCAGGCGAGCCTAGCACGGCGATGGTGGGGGAGTGACTGGGAACGTAGCAGCGAGACTAGAGAGGAAAAGTCCACTTTGACAGACCTTTCAGAGTGGAGGTGGACGGAGCATGGCCACAACTGGACAGAGTCTGTGTGGGAAAGACTAAGTCACCTGCTCACCTGTGGTTCTCACTCTGGATTCCTGACTGTTGATCGCAGGTCATTTCTGGAGGAATCAATTCACTTTCCCTCTCCCTCTCTCCAGAGCACAAAGCGGTCCACCTTTACAGATCCTCATGCCCCTTCCTGTCACCTCCTACCCACGCCCACCACTCACCTACCCAAGAACCTTCAGGAGCTGCCCCAGATTCAAATCAACACCACGAGCGTGTCTAGCCTTACCTTCTAGAACCTACCCCTTCCTCCTTTATCTGAGGACCCCCCCCCCCATGTCTTACAGCGGAGGACTGACCATGTTTGGTCTGAAGGACGAGGCTAATAAGGCTGAAGACAATGAGTGAGGTTTGCCAAAGCAGAGTAGCATTTTTAAGTCAAGAGAAAAGCAGAAAAGTAAAAGAAGACGGACATTGGGCTAGGTGATGAGCCTGGGCTGGTCACAAAACCCCCTCGGGTCTCATATTTGTAAAGTGAAAGTATCATGCACAGTACTTCCTAAGAATCTTGATAAGCTGGGCTGGCTGGGTGGCTCCATGGGTTAAGCATCCAACTTGATTTCGGCTCAGGTCAGGATCTCGAGGTTCGTGAGATCAGCCCCACATCCGGCTCTGCACTGACAGAGAAGAGCCTGCTGGAGAATTCTCCCTCTCTCTCTGTCCCTCCCCTGCTTGTATTGGTGCTTTCTCTCTTCTTCTCTCCAAGTAAATAAACAAACCTGAAAAAAAATAAAAGTAAAAATAAATAAGAAGAAAAATCCCGATAACCCTCACAAAAGTAACAAACAAACGATTCTAGAACAATGAAAAAATAATTGTTGTTCATGAGTTGTATATTACAGAGCAAATAACAACAATGTCTAGATTTCAGAGATGACCAAATTAACTTTGTAAAACTACCTAACTAAATCACAAATTAAATGAGCTAAGAAATGGAAAAGTTATATGAGTGCATGTTTTTAGGGCCTAAACAAACACAATAGTTTTAAGATTCAGAATCATTTACCGGGAGTCAATGTAGAATATGGAATTAAATTAACAATAATTGCCACTCTTACAGAAGGAATAATAATTCTAGTAACCAGAAAGGATATATAAAATTAATACTAATAATTACAGAGGAATTACTTAATTATCTGACTTATCAAGAGAATACAATCAGATGCTATTAAATAGAAATGAACCTTATATTACTTTACTCTTATGTGTCAGTCAAACTGGATTTTTTTTGCAACAAAGCAGTGTTGAATTGATGCATTATGCAAGATGAGGGTTCGCTAGAATAAATTATCAGCCCTAATTAATTTAATTTATTTTATTGTGCCCTAGGTTCAGAGAGATACAAAAATTACAAAATATTTGGGGACATCACACAATCAGGCAAATGTTAAGGCAGTGGAAACCTTTTCATGACATTTAAGGCAAACATGCCAATCAGATTTGCAATAAAGATATTATTATACAAAATCCCACATGATGGTCAACGTTTCTCAAGTCTTTTGGAAAGAGTTTTCATCTAAAGGCTGAAAATCCTCTCGAGAGCATTAAGAAACACACGTAGGCATGTAGTAAGATATCTTAGAATTATTGAGCCCTGGGAGATTGGGACTATAATTACCCCCATTTTCAGGTGAGGAAACTGAGGCAACGGTGCGGTACCGAGAGGCTAAGGACAATACAGACAAGGAATTTCTGAGCCAGGATGTAAAGCCCAGCAGAGAGTCAATGTTCTAACCACTGCCCTTGGCCTCAGTCGCCATAATTCCTAACCCCCTGGACAATAGGAGTTTACGCCCGCCTCTCCACATGGGCTGTGGGAAAATTAGGGTAGGAAGGACTTCCTCTAGAGCATGGCCAGCTTGTCCTCGGGAAAGAAAGGTAACATTTTTCCTTACGTTTCCAGTGGCAAGATAATTCATTGTCCAAATCAGCCCTTCTGAGAAGAAAAAGAGACGCTACTAATAATGACTCCGTGGAAAAAAATAAATAAATAAAATAAATGGCAAAAACAATGCTTGCCCCATGCAAATTGGGAGATGTCATCGTCACACTATTCACGGGTTATTAGTTTTTCATCTGGATTGTGATGCATTACGTCTTTTTCCAGCTTTGCGTTCCTTGAATTCGGTTTTAAGCTTTCCCAGGGAGAGAGAAACGTGGTTATGGCCACGAGTCAACAAAATCATTTCTCAGCAGCAGATAAGGAGAGACCTACAAAGCAAGGAGGGAAGGTCTTCAAATGTCATACTGAGCGCTACCTAAGGAGACAGCCTGAAAATGTGTCCGGTTACCAAACCCACAAGTGCTTAAGGAGGCTTATCCAGACCATGGGAAATAAACTAGTTTTCTTGTTTTCTGCTAGTTATCCTTAGATTGATTAATTTGGAGAAATGTTTAGAAATGTTTCATTACAGCCACGGAGAACCAGTAGACTCATTTCATTCATTCACGCATTCACGTTAACATGGATGTAGTTTCTTAAACGAGCATTTATCAGAATTGGAGGTCAGCGCTTCCTTTTGTCCATGGAAATAATCTACATTGATGCATTCATTTAGTCATCCCGCTTATTTGAAGGTTTATGTGCCAAGCACTATATATACTAGGGACTGACAGATATATCGTTGAATTAAATAAAACTCACCTAGTTTATGTGCTCGGAGCTTGCAAAAACAGATAAATTAAGCAATCGAAAATTAGGAACAGTGCCGTGAAGGAAATTGTAAGTACATAAGATGCGGGGTTGAGATACAACAAGAGAGATCCATTTCATCGTTTGTCTATTTACAAATATGTATTTAGCGTCTACCTTGTCCGCAACCCTTCTAGGCACTGAGATCACCGTGATAAAGGCACATGATTCCTTCCTCATCCAATATACAGTCAGCTGCAGAGGACAAACAACAAACAGGTTAATGAGCACAGGGTTATTTTTAAACTGGAATGAATGACATCAACAACCCTCAAGAGGTACGGGGATCAGCAAACTATGGCCCACAGGGCCACGTCTGGCACTCTCAATGCCTGTTTTTGTAAATAAAGTTTTATTGGAACACACCCCCTCCCAATCATTTATGTTTTGTCTACGGCTGCTGTAACCATAAAAAAGCAGTTAAATGGTTGCACCAGCTACCTTATGGCCCACAGAATTTGCAATGTTCACTATCTGCTTCGTTATTTTTTTTAATGTTTATTTATTTCTTTTGAGAGAGAGAGAGAGAGAGAGAGCACGCGCAGCCCGCACACTCATGCAGGTGAGCCGGAGAGGGGCAGAGAGAGAGAGAATCCCACACACGATTCGCACTGCCTCCAAAAGCCCCCACACGGGGCTCGATCTCATGAGCTGTGAGATCACGATCTGAACCGAAATCAAGAGTGGGATGCTTAATGGCCTGAGCCACCCAGGCGTCCCCCGCTTCACTATTTTTTAGTGAAACATTTGCTGACCCCCGCAATAGGGTGTGAGGAGCGATGGCAGTTGGAAAGAGGGGGAAATCCTCCGTAAAAAGAACAGTCAGGGAATATTTCCTTGCAGACGTGACATTTGACGAGGGGCCAGAAAGAAAAGGAACGAGTCACAGGAATCAATGGAAAAAAAGGGCCCCGTCAAAGGAAATTACGGGAGCAAAGGGCCTGAGGCAGCAAAGAGGACAAGTTGCTGAAGGGAGGCTTGCGCAGCTTCAGTGGGGGGGAGGGCGGAAAGGGGGGGTTGCTGGGGATCGTGAAAGGGGCCAGGCTGACGAGGTAGGCAGGTGGCAGATTCCAAGGGAATTGGCATTTGTGACAAGAAGATTGGATTGCATTCTGAAAGCAACGAACAGCCGGAAGGACATTATATAAGGGAGTAACGTGATTCACTTGGAATTTTTAAGGACTGTTCTATCTGCTGGCCAGTAATTATAGCTGGAGAGATGGAAGATAAATGCTAGCAACAGGTTAGGAGACTCTGCCTCTTGTCCAGGTGACAGTTGATGGCCGCTTGGCCAGTGGATTTGGAAAAAATCAGTTCTATGGAAGCGTGTTAGAGCTAAGGGCTTCTAGACAGTGTCTCCATCACAAGAGTGTGAGTCCAAGATGGGTAAGAATTTTCCTTGCTGCTTGAGAACAACAGCCGGACCCCCCAGAATTTCCGAGGCGGATTCTAAATCTCACTTGAACTTTATGGTCCACAGATGAGCTACATGGTTTTACGATCATTCTTGATCTGGATAATATCGTTGGCGATGAGCTCAGAGCTTAAAATCTAGAAGGCTGGAGAGGTGTGGCTCACTTTGGAGCCCTCCAGAAAGCAGAGCCTGAGGCAGGGCTTACAGACGCCTCAGAGAGCAGCCAGGGGAGAAGAGCACACAAGGGAACGTGCTTGGGTCAGTCACTGCTGTGGGCACCAGGGTCCGATCTATTTCGGGCCCTCCAAGGGGCACTCGGAACGGGTCTCCGAAGTTTTCACCCAAGTACAGCGCACAGCGTCATTTTCTTCTGGCTCTTGTACTCCATCGTTCAGTTTCTTCATGGGTCCTTCTGAGTAATTCAGGCATGGCCCTCACATAGCATCGGGGAAGCTCTGACCCAGAAGGCTAGAGGGACAGAGACCTGGAGAAGCTCAGGGACGGGCTGACAAGCCACAGCAAACAAGTTGTCAAGCTGTCGGGCTGCTTTGTTCCAACAACAACTCGGGTAAAAAAGTGGGTCTAAATCATGTGGCGAGGGGCACATTTACAGACCACGAAGCACATTTATACGCCTTCTCCCATCTGGCCTTCATCAAGACCTCTGAGATCTTTATGCAATTTTTTTTTTTTTTTTAGTAAGGCTTAGCATTCCCATTTTGTAGATGAGCAAACTGAGGTACAATGGAAGAAACAATGGAAACAATGGCAGAGCCAGGGCTAGAATCCACACCGTCTTATCCCGCCCTAGTGCCCCTTGCCCCACACCTGCTACTTCTCCCAAATAACTGAATAAGACACCAAGTGCAACAGAGAAACAGATTCTTGGGCATATGAATGCAAAGGAAGGGGGAGGAAAGCTGATTTTGCTTGGAAGGGAGCACTATAGGAAGGTCTCTCGATGAAGCCTTCTTGTTCGAATGATCCAGTGTTTGGTTAACAAGTCCTTCATCACCCCCTTCAGTATTTGATACACTTACAATAATGCCCTCTCTCAGCTTCCGCCTTTCCACGCTGAGTAATCTCGGGGCTCTGTGGTCTCTATGCCCATGACAACTTCCGTTGCTCGTTGCGCGTGTCAGTTCCCCTTTCAGGAGGGAGAATGCGGACATTCCACAATGTGCTGAAAAATGCTAATTACTATTTATCCTCGAAGAGAAACGGAATCAGTCCAAGTGTGTAATTGAGCTCCCGAAGGCAGAGAATGCCGTGGTCCCTGGTCCCTGTCCCTGATCGGGCAGGGGACTCTCTTGTGTGCTTAAATGTACAAGCAGAGTTAAAGTCAACATCTCAGTGACCGCAGAATCATCACTCATGTTCCCACACTTGATGGGGAATCACCTTTGGGTTTTCTTACCTTCCACGTGAATCACCTGGGAAGGTGACCATGTGGAGGCAGGATGGGGCGGGGGGGGGGGGGGGCGGTGGTGGTGACACGTGAAGCCTGCAATGATGTGGCCACTCGGTCCTCCCAGGCAGGATATAAACTTGGCCCCAAGGAGTAAAAAATAGCTTTATGTAAAAGGACAGTCTAGATTCCATGGTCACTTACATAAAATAAAATAAATCCCTGGCAATCTTCATCCCTTGAATGATGACGGATAATGAGTCATGGGAGACCTCGCTCTGAGTGCCAGCCTCTGTCTGTGAAGCAACGGCCTCCACGGTTATGGCAAATTTAAACTAGGCGCTTAAAACACGGTGATCGGCAATATTAACCCTGCCCCCACAAGAAGACGGCCCGGGATAGTGTGAATAACATGGTGTCTGCGTGATTGCAAACGCCACTCCGTGCTTGTGTCTCACATTAAAGAAAGCTACTACCCTTTTAAGCCTTGATTTCCTTCTCTAAAGAATGGAGACACAGGGCCGCCTGGGTGGCTCAGTAGGTTAAGCGGCCGACTTCGGCTCAGGTCATGATCTCGCAGTCTGTGAGTTCGAGCCCCGCGTCGGGCTCTGTGCCGACAGCTCAGAGCCTGAAGCCTGCTTTGGATTCTGTGTCTCCCTCTCTCTGACCCTCCCCTGTTCATGCTCTGTCTCTCACTGTCTCAAAAATAAATAAAACGTTAAAAAAAAATAAAAAAAAAAAGGAATGGAGATACACAAGAACTGGCTGAGCAGGGCCAAGCACATAGTAGGTGTTCAATAATAGCGTTATTATCTACTTAATTATATCAAGTTAATGTACTGTATATATAACCATTATTATTGACTTAATATTCTAAGTAATAGCGGTAGCATTATGATCAACAAAGAAAACTAGCCTGTCCAGTGACTCACGGAATTTTCCCCCAAATAAACCTGCTGGGACCCAGACTGCGGTGTCACCCGCAAGTTTCCTAACAAACACTTTCCCCTGCGACCGAATATAAACCAGCTTCACGATCCTGCCAGCAGACCTTCTAATTATCTCCACTGTTTACAGCATCCAGCCCCTCCGCTACCAAATTCTCCATTATTCTGACAGCCGACAAACTAGGCCTATTAGAACTCAGCACAACTTCTGCCTAAGGCAGGAACTTTGTGAGACCACAAATCGTCGCGGTATTAAAAGTCGGTGCATAAGAACTGCCCTCAGCTTTTGCGCTAAATTGCTAGTTTGAAGACATTCATTGCAGTATATTGTATTTCCACTATATTTTGCTTTAATAGACTTCGCGGTGAAGTGTATAAGAAGAGTTTTAAAGCCCGAGGTAGCACGCAGCCAACTTTTTTTTTCCCCTTTTATATATTTCTCCGTCTTTTGTTTGTCACCTTATATTGTTTTGTTGCTTCACATACATAAAACAACCTGGCAATCACACAGCAATCCCCAGCAGTTAGTTGGAGGCACATATTGACTTCACTGTTAAAAGTTGAAACAATCAAGCTAAAGAATCTGTAGTGTATTTTTCTGCCGCTTGCATGAGACTTTAATTTGAAAACGGATGGAAAGTATCCCCTCTGAATGTAATAGCGTTTTCATCGACCTTGGTTTATTTCTATCCTTTTGCATTGCTTGCCTAGGACAATCCTGCCATTAGAGAGAGAGGTGGAATTTTCACTGGGCGTGTCGGGGTGCCTTATGGCCGTGATCCTTTGACTCCCAGTTAATTGATGGGCGGAGTGATGCCCGCTCACCTTGCCTGCCCCGGGTTTAGGCAGAACTGCCCACTCCTCATGTTAACCTTCGAGATGCCACGCCAGCGGTCTAGGTGTCCTGAATGAACACCCTACATCACTGGGGATAGAGGAGAGGGAAGCCTACATATGCCCTGTCTTCAGGTGACGTAGAGCCTTGCGGGAGAGAAGAGAATTAAATAAACAGCCGTGCAAACACACCTAATGACTATGGATGCCTCCGGCTTCTTTTCCATCAGAGTTACAAAGGACATGGCTTATCCGGGGATCCACTTCAGATGTGGGGGTCAGAGGAGGTTTTGTGGAAAATAACTAAGATTAGGAGACGAAGGGATTGACTGAGAGCCCTCTGGAGGGAAAAAACACCCAAAGAGAAATCACACATGAAAAGGCCTCAGGACAAGAAAGATCTAGGACTTTTGAGAAACCGAGACGAGGAAGACACCACGGAGCAGAGGCCACGGTCAAGAGAAGTGGAAGGGAGAGCCAGAATGGCGGATAGGCTTCGAGCAGGGAGACCCTGGAGGTGATGATGGAGCGGAGATGTCACTCCAAGGTCATCAGGAGGCCACGGAAAGGATTTCAGCAGAGAGGTTGCATGGTCCAGTTTATACAGTCTACTTTTGGAAGAATCTCCCTCCCTCTGGCTTTGTCTGGAGAATGAATTGAAGGAAGGCTGGAATAGAAATGGAGAAAGAAGGCCATCTTGAGACAGTTGAGTTCGCGTGACAGACAGTAACTAAAATGAAGGGCTTGGAGGGGGGGAAAGATATTTGGAAAACAGTGACGTCTAAGGGATTTCCGAACAGACTAGAATGGCGTTGAAGGAGGAGACGGTTTTTCAAAAGGTGCCAAGGGGTCCAACTCTTAGTCAATCCCCTCATCAGGATCCAACTCCAGCTGAAGAAGAGATCTACCAGGAGAAGATCTCACCTAAGTCAAGGGAGAAGCGATATCCAGAAAGAGAAAAACCCGGGAGTCCACCTCTCCAGGGAGCAGGAATTCCTTGACCTTCCAGGCTCTGGGGTTGCTATAACTCAGTTCACCGACTCCCAGTCTCTGTGTATCTCAACCACAAGCACCAAACATGAGAAGAGACAATCTGATCAACGTGGTTTAGGTTTCTGATCCACATGGTTTAGGCACACTCCCCCAGTCAACAGGGGGCAGGGAGACAGGACCTTATGCCACACATACAGCCTCTCCAGGCTCATCCGTGTCGTTTAGCAGCACTGTTCAGAGAAGACTGTGACTTGTGAAATGGGAAGATGCCCCAAATATCTCCAAATCTATATTTGCCATCTATCTCATTTCGCCTTTGCAACAACTCTGTGAGATTTGATCCTGCAATAATCATGCTATGGAGAAAGACATTAAACCCAGAGAAGTTAATCAGCCTCCACGGCTACACAGTTAGTAGGTGACGGAACTTACAGTTAACCCCACGCCGGTCTACAATGCCTTCAAAATCCACTCACAGCTACTCACAATGCACTCTCCCAGCCCTGGCCTTACGATGCAGCATGCTGAACATTCCAGAGGAGAGAAAAGAGATTTGGTTAAGTTTAATTATGTTCTGGTCGATTCATCAGACTTCTGGAATCTGACATATATGCCTTTCTGCAGATGGTTAACATGACGATTGGAAGGATAAAAAGTGCATTTGCCCAGAGATAAATGTAAGTTTGGTTAAAGCAGCATGATTGCTTCTATTTCCAAGCCTGGCCCAATGCTGTGACTTTAGGAGACCAAGAAAGCAAGAGTGAATATCTCCTTCTGAAGCTGTCACACAAATTGTTCACAGGTCTTTCTGTAAATCCTGTGATAAATAGATGAGATTCATCTTGACTGAAGTGGAAAGAATGGAAATCCCTCCATCAACATCCGAGGGAAAAGACTGATTACACGTAATAAAATACCCTCCATCGTGCATCAGACTCTCTTTTGTATTAAATGGATTTGTGAATGACAGCAGGAAATATATTAGTGATATTGCAGAGAACTTCTAAACATGTGTACCGGGCTGACCAAAGTCTCCTCGACACGAATGTTAAGTCTGTAAGTACGGGGGCTGTGCTGTTCATTGCAGGATCCAGGGTCAAATCCCTTGTCTGGCATGTGATACCCAAATGCCTACCACCTGCCGAAAGAAAGAAGGAATGACTATAATCGCCCAGAGAGCCGTCAATTTATATTCTGTGAAATTCTTTTTTCAAACTTTTCTATGTTTATGACACCACAAGAAAGTCAAGTTTCATCCGTATAGGAAAGAGTAGAGAGTCAATAAGGTTGAAAACAGGAATAGGCAAATCATCCAAAGAACATAGTACAGGTGTTTGCTTCCACGATGTTCTTGGTTTCCTTTATCAACCTTCTCATCTGCCCATCTACTCTCCTAATAGCCCTTACATATGGATGGGAGGGTGGGGGGGAAGGTAGATAAAGGCAAGCTAACGAAAATAAACAGAAGTTAGAGGAACTCATTCACACTTGGAGCATCAACCGTTATTTTTTTTTTAAGTTTATTTACTTATTTTGAGACAGGCAGAGACAGCACAAGTAAGGGAGGGACAGGGAGAGAGGAGAGAGGATCCCAAGCAGAGCCCAACGTGGGGCTCGCACCCACAAAACCATGAGATCGTGACCTGAGCCAAACCACGAGGTGGACGCTTATCCCACTGATCCACCCAGGTGCCCCAGAGCATCAACGCTGAAATGCTAATGGTCTCGCGGCTACCATTTTCTTGAGCTGCTAACCTATGTTTCCAATGGACCCAGATGCTCCATGGTCACTTCAGTTGAAAACAAAAGTCATTGGCTTTCACCACACTATTCGTGCTTCAGTTTCTAATCAACCACAAATCCCACCCCTCCCCAATGTGAACTGTAAGCTCAAGTTGCCATTAACTGCCCCTTTCGGCCCCACCTCTGAATAGAGGCTGAGTCTTGCCCTGTCAACTTCGGCCATCTTCCCCGGGCCACTCTGTTGTCATGAAGAAGCCCTCATTCTAGTCTAGATCATCTCTTTTCAAGGACCATTGCATTGGCCTCCTATGGGATCCTCTGGCTTTGACCTCTACTCAGTCTACCTGCTCTGTCTTCAGCAAAGTGGACTTTACAACACAAATTGGGTGAGAGCATTTCCTCCATTCAACTCATTTTTTAAGAGTCACAACACTTTTAGGTAGAAACTATTTATCGTGGCATTCGAAGTCTTCTAGAATCTTCTAGAATGTGGCACCAAACTAAGTCCTTCCATCTTGCCTGTCCCCTTGCCCCCTTACCCACTGCTTATTCACTCATGAGCCTGTAAGAGAGCACCACATACTCAGGTAGGAGGCTGAGACTTACTCCTCGCCCTCGAAAAGAAACTCAAAACCATGTGGGGAAACTGCTGAGCAGATAATCATGACACCAGATAGTAAGGATGGAGATAGAACATCTAGAGCCTTTTCAAACCGATTCTTGTTTCTGAAGCTTGCAGCCCTCAGGCCTGATTTTCACACCTCTCTTCTCTGACTGCATGACCTCCTTACCCACCTGCCACACCCAGAAAACTTCTGCCTGTCCTTCAAACCCCCAGTAGCTAAACTGATTCAGGCAACGTGTCTTTCTTTCTTGGCCTTAAATCGGATATTTAGGCCTATGGAGATCGGCCGCTGGTCACCTACCTCAGCAAGCAACCTGCAAATACGTACCAAATTGATGCTATAGGCAAAGAAAACCGCGCACAAATCAAGTTTCATCTGGAATGCTCCTGAAAACGTTTTTTAACATGTTTATTTATTTATTTTGAGAGAGAGAAAGAGCGTGCATGCGAGCAAGGGAGGGGCAGAGAGAGAGAGAATCCCAAGCAGGTTCCGCTTGTCAGCAACGAACCCGACGCGGGGCTCAAACCTACCAACCGTGAGATCGTGACCCGAGCCGAAATCAAGAGGCGGATGCTTAAACAACTGAGCCACCCAGGTGCCCCAAAAGAATTTTTTAAATGAAACAAGAATGCTGATTCTCAGGATTTTTTTTTTTCTGATTTCCAGGTTTTATTCCAGTTTTCTGAATTGAAATTTTATGGGGAAAGCCCTGATAACTGGCCTACGTAGCAAGTTCACTGGGGAAAGTTTGAGGAAGGTTACTCTGAGTCGGTGGTGCTCGAAGCCAGGCTCCCCGACCGACTGACGATGCCGGATCGGGTTGAGGCCACTTGGGCAGAGAACACGCTTAGAGAACCACTCCTTCAGGCCATCATTCTCTAACCCCGGAAGCCTCGCATAATGTCACAACAATCTCATGGAAAAGGCAGTGCACGGAATATAGCGTCAGATGGTAACACCAAGGCTGAGCAAGGCTACTTGAGTCACAGGACAGTGACACAAACCACGTCATCATTGTGGAGACAGACATACTGACGTCAGTCTGCTACGCTTCCCGTGTGTCCGTGAGACAGCGTGCCGGCCGTGCCCCTCACGGGGCTGAAAACGCAAGAGACCCTGAACGAACGCCCTGTGAGGGCAGATCAAGAAGACTGCTGTCTGTCTGCAAACCAGGAAGAGAGCTCTCACCAGAACCCTACCGGGTCCAACCCCTACCATCAATGGGATGAGTGTTGAAAATGCACATTCTCAGGCTTTCCTGGGTCTGCTGAGTCAGACCCAATTCCGTTCCCAATTCCTGGGAACGAGGGGCTTGAAGACCAGCAGGCCATGTTCATCAGCCCTCCAGGAGATCCTGCTCCATACTTGGGTGTGAAATCCAGGGCTCCACGCCAATCCTTGGGAGTAGAAAATTACATTTTGGCCCGATAAAGATCTCGGTTGCCCCAAAACACGAACGCATCCCCATAAGGACCCTTCTCTTGGGCCCCGGTGCGGTTGGTGCTAACCTGAACAGCACAAACAGAAATTTCGGAAAGGCCATAGGGTCATGTGGGCCCCAAATCAGAATTTTCTGTTACCACACGTCTGGAACCATTGAAGCTCTGTAGACATTTCCATCTTGCGACCAAATACACATAATGAAAGGCGGCAGGGTCGACGAAACGGAGAGGAGAAGCAAACCAACAACAACAACAACAAACAACAAACTCTTCAATTATCTGGATATTTCAGGGCACAGCAGCAAAGATCTCCTCTATCGATCATTTTCAAAATTTGGTTTTAGCCAGAGCCCTTTCTTCAAACACACAATAAGTTTAACCCCAATTTATGGCACAGAAAAGAGACTCTGCTGGAGTCCGGCCCCATGGCCTTCTTCAGCGACCCCGAGGCCCCTATGGCATCGCGGTGAAACCCCACGACTACGGCAAAGGGCAGCTGGAACATTCCTCTTCTCGAGAGGATTTCCTTCTTAATTCGCATCATCACAGACAACCGAAGCGACAACAGAAACTGAAGCATTCAAGGCAGCAAAACAGAAGATTGTTGTAGTGTGGAGTCAGTCGAGGTCCCTAGACTATGTTTGAAGAGATCAGCATATTTAATGGATTCATAATGATTTGGAATTTAACCCAAAAGCCAGGGGTGGGGTGGGGGGAGGGGAGGGGAGGGGGGAGAGTAAGAAAGCCAAGCGGAAGAAGAAAGCAAGCGGCTCTGAACGACGCCACAGTCTCAATGGTTTTTCCTTTTCGTCTTGCGATGCTTCCCTGGAAGGACTAACTTTTGTTGTCGCTCTGGGCCCACGGCGCCCCTTCTTTCCCACGCTGACCTCTGCCATTTCTGTAGGTGGGTTTACATAGCAGAGTGCAGGGTTACAGCTCTTGGGCAAACTTCTTCAGAGCAGAAAGGGCAAACAAGGTTTCACATAACTTCCTGTTTCTCAACAGAGCCGTGGGTCTGCCCCCTCCCCCCTGTTTTTGTTTTTCTGCTCATTCTCATGGAGGAAAAAAAAAAAGCCTGGCGATGGTTGGAAAAGGAAAATAACTTAATTAAAAGCAGGGGAAGAATCAGAAACTTACATGGGGCTAAATGTGCATTTCATCTTTTCTTCTCCACCCCTGTTATTAGAGCAGTTTGTATATATTCTGTCAATTTTGTAAGTAGCCAGTGAAAGATGTAACATAGGTATAGCCTTTTCTTCATGTGTTTTATGGTCATTTCTTTCTTTCTTTCTTTCTTTTTTTTTTTTTTCCTTAGAAGTCAGATGCCCTGGAGAGGTTTAACTCTAGGGCTATTGTGTGAAGAAGAGTATTTGGGATTAAGATTTTCAGATGAGGCTAAGGCTTTTTGGTTGACCCTTGACATGACCTTTAGCAGGAAGCACCCCCAGAGAAGGAACTTGGGCTTATTCATCTTTATGACCCCTGTACCCTCATCACAGTGCCGGGTACAAAGTGGACACTCAGAAAGTTTACTAAGTCACTGTGGGTTGAATGTCATAACCCCAAACTTTCCTTTACCATCTGTAAAGATAGTAACAATAATACGGAGCCAAGAAAATTGTGTCATTTGCAGCTTCTGGAAGCCCCTGAAAATTAGTTCCAGAAAGCTCGTCCACGTCAACCACCGCTTGAAAGAATAAGATGCGGTATGCACCGTTTTAAACCGACTTGTTCGATGCAAACGTTCTCCTTCCCTAGGTATGAATAGATTTCCAACAAATGTAAAATGTTATGTTTCACATGAGGAGGCCGATGCCAAAAGGAGTGGCCAACTACGTGAGATGAAAACAGTCTCCTGGAAACAGCCAGGTGGTTGACTGTGTTATTTTCATTTGCCAAGCGGTGATGGGAAATTCTATGAAAGTCTGAAAGATGCCGTCGCCCGCAGACAATAACCCGGAAATCAAAATGTGTCCTAACGTCCGTCTCTGTAACCTTTAATACGGGCACGGATGCCTTCTTTAGTATGGAACCATTCAGATCCCCAAAGCTGGGAAATTTTCGTAGGAGGAGCGCTTTGCCCTTAGGAACAAACACGGGAGCTCGAGTCCCCTTACCATCTCCGTCTTGAGGAGCCTAGACATTCAAGGCAACTATGAATTCCTTTCCATAGCCCAACACCACATTTGTTGAACATTTCTTTCATTCCAGTCCAGACCAGAGTGTTCAAAATTCCACCCAGATTGTTTGCCAACACCCACACTTGGTGAGGAAGTTTGCCCCTAATGCGAAGCTCCCCCCCGTATGTAATTAACGAGACTGCAACTGTTACTCTCTCCAACTGAGAGGACAGAAAAACCCCTGAGAAACGTCACTGACAAGACAAGACCTTAATTCCCTTACCCGTTAGTTGGAATGAATGATGGGGTCCCCCAGCAGATCTTTGCCTCTCACTTACCTGGATACTCACTGGAAATCCATCGAAACTTCTTTAGAAAGTGAAATTGGACCAGAATTACATTGCGATGACAGTTCTCACATCAATTCCCTGCATTTTGCTCCTGTCGACCAAGGAATATAAAAAGAGATTTTCTTAGAGGATTCCAACAGCAAGGAGACTCTGGAAGGCAAGGGTGCGGGAGGAAAGATTGAGGGGAGATGAGATTCAAAGGTGGGTTTAGGAGAACGTGGGAGAAACAATATCCGCTTTTATTTTTGTGAATCGGGGACTTCGGCAGAGCAGATCGGACATCCTATTACTGGCTGTGTTAAACAGTCTGCAGAAGACAGAAGCGGAAACCTGAGGCAGGGCCTCCGAAGGGACATGGAGGAATAAGAGTCAGAGAAAAAGAGAAGGCGAGAAGGAGAGGGTCAGAGAGGCAGAAAGGAGGGCAGCACTGGGAGAAGACATGAAAAATTAGAACAGGAGCTCAGAGCACTCGGGAGAGCGGGGGGAAATGACAGTTGAAATTAGAACAGGAGCTAAGAGGAGCAAGCAGAAGGGGACGGCAGGAACCAAGAAATTTAAGGAGGGGAGAGGCAACTGAGAGAAGTGGCCAGAAAAAAAGCCAGCCGAGCTTCCGCGAAGAGGGCCGGGGACTCCTGTGTGTCCGCCAGCCGTGCCCCGCGCGGATCAAAACAAATTATTTGTCATTCTGAAATGACTCTGGAAGGGGGAAGGCAACGTGCCCCAACAATCAATATTAAATTTTATGCCTGCTGCACCTTTCAAAAGCCTCGAGAAGACATTGATTCAAGTAAGTGTCACCTTTTTTGTTTTGGGGGTTTTTTCTGAATGACCTTTGATTATTCACTTTAACAGTTTTAGAGCCAAAGTTGGCAACCCCCTGACTCGGGGGCCAGTGCAAACCGAGGGCTGGTTTTTCCAGGCGGTAGGGCCGCTGCTGGGAGGTGCTGTCGCCGTCGCAAGGGGGAGGGGAGCTAAGGCGGGAGGAAGCGCGTTCCCGTCCAACTGGAGCACGCGTGCGTGGGGAAGCTGGGCGTTTGTGGTTTTCATGATACGGCAGGCAGGCGTTCGTAGAAAGCCGAGAGGGGTTGTGCTTGCTGGCTGGTCTGGCCGAGTGGTTTGGGGCACTTTTCTAAGTTGTGTTTTGTGGCCGGATTTACAAGAGGAAAATCCCTGATTCCGATGGAAGGGCTTGGGAAACCGAACGAAGGGGTTTCCCAGATGAGGCCTTTGTAGAACCGGCCTCATGTGGCTTTGCAGTTCGTACCCAGTGCCTTATCGCTTGCACTCAGACACCCATTCTGGGTCAGAATTCATTTTCCCAGCTACAGGCTTGTGTTTGGAGCTGAAGGAATAGGATTTCAAGCTGGGACACATGATCCAGTCAATGCTCTGTGTTTCTCTGTACCTTAGTGCGAAACTACAGCCTGGGTTTCAGGCCTAGAACAGTATCTTCGTTATGTCAGAAGTTTCTAGGTATTGTTGATCTGTCTCTTTGGAGGTAATCCACCTTCGTGTCTGTTCCGTGCTCGATTTAAATGCGACCCTCCCGAGAATCTGACACCGGCCATGGTTCTTCCTTGATCTGAGTCTGAATCTTTGGTTCTGGTGACCCATTCTGTGTTCTAACTGTGATTGATTTTCTGGAGTCGGATTCTTGATAAACTCCCTTTCATCAGCTGGTCCTGGGAAACCCAGTCCCACCCTGGGAGGGTCACCCAGCCAACATCCCGTCATGTTGCAGATGGTGTGGAATAGTGGTGTCTATTTCCAGCGCTTGCTTGGTAGTTACGTATTTACGTTATCCGATTAACTACTCCGTAATGACTGTCTTTCCCCAACTGGTTCTTGGCCTCAGCCTACAAGTGGGTACCTGCCTCCCCAGTCCTGGAAACGGATTCATTTATCCATTCCTTCAATAGATGTTTAGGAAACCGGTATGATGTTCCAGGTACTGGGCTACCTGGCCTGGGTTAACTTGTATTCAGTTGACTTTTACTCGTTCAAGTATTTGTTACATATGAACCATGCGTGGGGGGGGGGGGGGGTGCTAAGTGGTGGCAACAGAAGACAGGGATAAAGTTGATGATGGAGATGAACTTCCAGTTTTCCTAGTTCTCACATTCAACGGAGTGAAAGCAGTAAATATACGAACAAAGAGGGTAGGTCAGATGCTAATATGGAAGGAAATAAAGGAAATATTTTGTATAGGAAAGGCTTCACCTCAAGGTGACATTTGCGCAGAAGTACAATGAAGTAAAGGAGAAAATTATACAGATTGTGGAGGAAGAACGTACCCGTATGGGGAGACAGCACATGCAAAGGTCCTGAGATGTTTTCTTTGTGAAAGGAACAGGTAAGAGACCTATGTAGCTGGAGTAGAGTGAACTGAAGAGAGTGAAGGAAAAGATGAAGTCAGAGAATTACCAGGGCCCAGATCAGGTAGGGTCTTGAAGCCATTAAAAGGATTTTGTGGGTTTTTTAAAAAATTATAATTTCTTGTCAAATTGGTTTCCACACAATACCCAGTGCTCATCCCAAACAGGTGTCCTCCTCAGTGCCCATCCCCCACTTTCCCCTCTCCCCCCCACCCCACCATCAACCCTCAGTTGGTTCTCAGGAGTCTCTTATGATTTGCCTCCCTCCCTCTCTGTAACTTTTTTTCCCCGTCCCCTCCCCCATGGTCTTCTGTTAAGTTTCTCCAGATCCACATAAGAGTGAAAACATATGGTATCTGTCTTTCTCTGTGTAACTTATTTCACTTAGCATAACATTCTCGAGTTCCATCCACATTGCTACAAAAGGCCAGATTTCATTCTTTCTCATTGCCAAGTAGTATTCCATTGTGTATATAAACCACACCTTCTTTATCCATTCATCGGTGGATGGACGTTTAGGCTCTTGCCATAATTTGGCTATTGTTGAAAGTGCTGCTATAAACCTTGGGGTACAAGTGCCCCCTGTGCATCAGCACCCCTGTATCCCTTGGGTCAACTCCCAGGAGTGCTATTGCTGGGTCATAGGGTAGATCTATTTTTAATTTTTTGAGGAACCTCCACACTGTTTTCCAGAGCGGCTGCACCAGTTTGCATTCCCACCAGCAGTGCAAGAGGGTTCCCGTTTCTCCACATCCTCTCCAGCATCTATAGTCTCCTGATTTGTTCATTTTGGCCACTCTGACTGGCGTGAGGTGGTATCTCAGTGTTTTTGATTTGTAGTTCCCTGATGAGGAGTGACGTTGAGCACCGTTTCATGTGTTTCGTGTTTCATCGTTTCATGTCTGTTGGCCATCTGGGTGTCTTCTTTGGAAAAGTATCTATTCGTGTCTTCTGCCCATTTCTTCACTGGATTATTTGTTTTTCCGGTGTGGAGTTTGGTGAGCTCTTTATAGATTTTGAATACTAGCCCTTGTCCAATATGTCATTTGCAAATATTTTTTCCTGTTCCATCAGTCGCCTTTGAGTTTTGTTGATTGTTTCCTTTGCAGTGCAGAAGCTTTTTTATCTTGATGAAGTCCCAACAGTTCATTTTTGCTTTTAATTCCCTTGCCTTTGGAAGTGTGTAGAGTAAGAAATTGCTGTGGCTGAGATCAAAGAGGTTTTTTCCTGCTTTCTCCTCTAGGGCTTTGATGGTTTCCTGTCTCACATTCAGGTCCTTTATCCATTTTGAGTTTATTTTTGTGTATGGTGTAAGAAAGTGGTCTAGTTTCATTCTTCTGCATGTTGCTGAAAAGGACTTTGGCTTCTAATTTTGGTGAGGTCTGGAAAATCACGAGAGGTCTCTGAGCAGAAGGCGGGCACAAATAATATTTTCAAAGACTCACTCTGGCTGTTCCATTGAGAAGAGACTCTGGATGGACAGGTATCGAAGCAAAGAGACTGGGCAGAAGCCTACTGTAATAGTCTAGGCAAGAAATGATAAGGACTCGGACCAAGATGGCAGCAGCGATGTGGCAAGAGGTGATGAGATGCTAGACGTATTTCTGACAGAGAGTTGACAGCATTTGCTGATGGATTGCTTTGGAGATGTGAAGACAAGAAAAGGGACAAGAATATCTGCATTGGTTTTGCCCGGGAAAGTGGAAGGCTGAAGTTGTTATTTACTAAGAAAAGACTAGAGAAGAAACAGGCTTGGAAGACGGGTCGTTAGTGGGGGGAGTTCTGAGTTTGGTTTTAGGAGTGTTGAGTTTGAGATACCATTTAAATATCCCAGTGGATGTAACAAGTAGATACATAGTATCTGGAGTTGAGCCATCCAGGCTGGAGACAGGAGTTGAGAGTCCCCAGGATTAGGTGATACTTAAAGCCAAGGGCAAGATGGGATCACATAGGAAGTCAATGTAGAGAGAGACGGAGAAGAAGACAAAGGAACAGTCCCCGGGGTGTTCTAAAGTTTCCAAATCAGGAGAATGAGGCAACAGAGTGGAAGGAGGGTCCAGTGATATGGGAAGAGAACTAAAAGAGAGGGTGTTCTGGAAGCCAAAAGAAGCACAAAAGAAGTAGAAGTGTTCTGGAAGCCAACAGAAGTAGATTGACTATGCGGATACAGACACTGGGTAAACGTGTATGGACATTGTCTTCGAATTGCTTCTGTTCTCTTCCCATTGAGTCTTCGGTCACTTTTCCATCCCAGATTCGGTGTGCTTTACCCATTGTCCTCAGCATTTCTGCAACAAGCCATGCTACACCCCACACATCTTGAAATGCTCCCTCATTTCCATAACCAGGTTACAACCGGGACCTCTTGCCATCGTCGTTTAAGGTTCTCATTATGTTTCTATCTTCCTGCTGGTCACAGAAAGCACCCTCCCGCCAAGAGTCTGCCCTTTCCTTCCCCAGAGTCAGTCACACCACTATAACCAGTGTTCCCATGCCCGTGTCTCCAGCCAGACGGTCCCTGATTTCCCACTCTCCATTCCAAACTATCTGCCAAACATTTTGGTAAACTATTCTGCCAAAATATGCAATCACTGGGTCAAAACAGGATATTTTGAGCCATATTTCTCACTTTTCTCCCCAGTACAGTTCCTCATCTTGACTTGTCCACGGTGAGTAACAGCACACTGAGTCTGTTAGATCTCTAGATTTCTAGAAGAGACATTGATTTGAACTTTCCTCTTCCTCCAGTCCCCATATCCGATCGGATCCTCCATGGGCAGAACCATTGTCTTCACAGTCTATATGTCTCAAGGAGTCTATACATCTAGAGGGTCTAAATATAACAGTTACTTGGTTGATATGCTAAGTGATCCTCATGCACTATTTATAAAACCTGCCTATTGCCTGTGCCATGCTGTCATACTGTCTGTTCATTCACCACTACCAGAGCCTTACTCCCAGCCCACTTTGCTTTGGACCTCCCAGCATTAGCACAGCACATCGGTTGACCCACAAAAGAGGCCATCCCAATCTGCAATAGATCTGAAGGGGTGTAGGGAATAGAATGACTAAATGTTATAGAACTTAGTGTCTATTCAGAAAACATCCTTCATGGCTTTGCAAATAGGCAAAAATGTCAAGTCAGCTCTACTCTGAAGCCATTTGGAGACATTTGCAACAATGAATGCATGATTAAGTTTATTGTTTAGTAAACAGTTTGCAGACATTAGCCAAGGAAGAGTTATGGCGGCAGTTTACAAATAATTGCAATTGAATTAGGCAGACTGCAATGCAAAAGCAGTGCAAATAACTTGCCAATTCCATAAAATGTTTTGCAAACAGATTCTGGGAGAAAATAGAATGAGAAAAGCAGAAAATCCAGAAAGGGATGTTTTCAGAGTCTGCTCTGCAGTTACCGAGAGAGGATGCCGTCATATTTTACCACGAGAGTGAAGTACTAGTGAAAGGTGTTTATTTCTGCTTTGCCTCAGAAACAGAACTTGGCACAGACTTCAGAGGAGGGAAAGGGGGCATGACTCAGTGATTTGGCAGTTAACAAACTCCATCTAACAAAAGTGGCAGAATAATGTTAAAATAGAGTATATGTGTTTGTACTGAGGGGCATTGGTCGGAGTGGGGCAGGATCTTGGCTTATGGAAACGTACCTCTCAGAGCACTGAGCAATCCATCGCCGAAATGAACCTTCACCCGTTGTATATCTGGAGTACGCCTAACTAAAGATACTTATTTTATGAAATCTATACTGTATAACGTGGGTATTTACATTTTATTAAGCAAATGTTAAATATTTTGTTAAACATTTACTATTAACATATACTTTAAAAAGCGGAATGTAGCATATGAAATGAACATATATAATTATGTATTTATAGTATACATATATGGTATAGTATAGTAGTTATAGTATACATTATAGTATACACATATAGTATACTAAAGTATACATATATAGTATAGGCATATGGTATACATATGTAGTATAGTATACATTATAGTATACATATATAGTGTATAGGCATATAGTATACATTTATAGTATAGTATAGGTATACGTATATGGTATACATATATAGTACATATATAGTATAGTATAGTATACATAAATAAGATCATATACATATATAGTACAGTATACATATATAGAATAGTACATATACCATGTACTATGTACGTATATAGTATAGTACATGTATATACATTATATATAATGTGCGTACACAATGAATAGATCATATTTAACAATACACAATAATAAATATAATACATACCATGTCAATATCAAGGTTTCTCTCCTATGCTAAATGGGGCAAAAACATTACATTCCTTAGCCATGTGTTTGCTTCCACTGAGCGGTTTTATTCATTTCTTACCACTGATTCTATGGATTAAAGATAGAAATGCGGGTCCACACACATTGGAACGAACGTGGAAACAAACACATAGACCCTATACTATGGTGCTTCGGTTGTACAGTTACTCCCTGGAACTGCCGAGGGAAGGGTTCTTCAGCCACTTGAACTTAGCTTTTATGTTTAAGGAAGAAAAAAGCACAGAGCATTCATCAAAAGTGCAAACGTGATTTAGTGAGTGATCTTCTGGGTTAGAAGTACCCATAGGGTTTTCCTGATTAGAGGTTGGCCCTTTGTCTCAGAATGCCTCCTGGATATGTGGTTTTCTTATTCTAACCACCCCCTTTATTATATGCTATTGATTTGGTAACTATCCAACAAGATTCCGAGCTTCAAAGCTGCATTTTGGATAGAAGATCTAAAACAAACTCATGAGCTTGATCCCACATATCAAGGATTGGGGCCATTGGTTTATGTAAAAAGGTGACTCCTGTCTCCTCGGAAAAAAATCCAGGATTGATCACAATGAATAGCAATTTGACGGAGACGGAAGTATGGATTGAGAACGTGCATTTTCATCCCTTCTCCAAACCATTTTGAAATCTACCACAGATACATAATTTGGGGATTTACCACAAACTCGTGTTAAGTCTGCAGATCTGCCTAGTAACTGAGACTGGGATAATGGGTCCAGTATATCATGCTTGGAGACTTCTTTGCACCGAAACGAGATGCAAACATCTTCCCATCATTTCCCAAGACAAATTATATTTACGCAGTGGTAGCTTCATTTTGCACATTCGCAAGTTTCACCGTCTACCATAGTGATGTGGGATGAGATCGATCATGCCCACAAACGGAGCCTTTGGATTTCAGTCATTTACAGCATTTTTAGTTGCAAAGCAATTTCGTATCATCTAGGTTGGCATAATAGGAAGCTTCTGCATTGGAAAATAAATAAAAGAGAACACGAGATGGCAAGGTGTCCAGGAGCGATCTGTCCCTTTTACTCTTTGCTCTTGTGTCCCTGAAAAGAACCAGCATTTTCTCTTTGCAACATACAGAAGAGAAAGATGTCTGGTTTCAGGACTTGTTGATCCCATTAACAGGGAAGATTGACAAGGAGTAGACAATTGTATCTGGCATGAATGTGGGTATGGAAGGGATTGTTGAAATGGAGACCCTTGCTAATGGAGGAAAGATGACCCCAGCCTTTTGACGGATGTCAAGTAGACTGGAGTCCAGTGAAGCCACAACCATTTAATCTGCATTGCAAGATGTGTGACTGTTAACTTCTTTATTTTTTTATTCTATAATTTTGTACTCTACAGTGTAGCATGAGATAGAGTTCTCCACTTGTTAATGTGGGTCAGTATTATTCGTCCGCAATTTCAATGGCATCGGGGCTTTTGTTAGTTGGCGGCCTCTTCTCTGGGTCAAGGAAGAAAAGAAAGAAATGAAAAAGAAGTGAATAAAGAAATGATATAAATCAATCCCCAAATCATGACTCTTCAATGAGATTTTGACCTCAGTTACAGGAATGCAATTTCTGACTCTGAGAGGCATTAAGCGAAGTATTTAATGCATTATATGAAGGTAGGATAAGTATGAAAAATGTACTTGAACTTTATTTGGTTCTAAAATACAATGGAGACAGAATTTTTTTTATTCCAAAATAATCTTTTATCCTTTTGAACTGTGTGTGTGTGTGTGTGTGTGTGTGTGTGTGTTTCTGAGTGAAAATTGTTTTTAAAAAGAGTCGCTTTGTTTCTCTAGTACCTAACACAAGCAGGGGTGGGGGAAAGAGTTCACGTGTGGACCTTGCATCCATATGCATTGTGACTTTTATTATTTTCCCTGCCTGGAGAAGAAGGTTCCCAGAAACTCACCCCCTGACCCCGCTCTTCTGGTTAGAGCTTTTGAGTCCTAGTCAAGACCAATTCAATCTGGGAAAACTTAGAATGTTCCTCCAATGGGAGAAATTTCCTGACACTGAAATTTGATGACACCCCAAGGTGAAAAATACATAATAAATCCCATCCACTGAGGATAAACGGTTTTCTCTCAAAGTTTCAAAGGTGTTCACAGTGTGATTCAGAGATGCCCTCTCACTCCCAAGTGAATAAGGCTGGCCTGGTGAAACACCTAACTGCTGGAAATCTCACACAGTTCGCCAGGTTATACGGCCTCGTATTCCACCATTTCCTTAGGATAGCCAGGTTGCTTGTGACGTTCTGGAGATCGCTGCGCAGTTTTTGAGTGTCTGTCATGGTAGACCGTTCGGTAGGGGCTATCGCCGCAAAGACAGGGGATTTGACCTCAAGTAACTTACGGTCAAGGCAGAATTTCCCAGGCCTGTCCTTTCGGTGCAATGTGACAACATAGGGAGGTCAGTAAAGGAGGAACAGGTGGCATGTAATCCCTCTCAACAACGTCTAAGTGTTTTCTGCTCAACAGAAACATCCCCAGAAAGCTCAACAGTGAGTCAGATGAAGGAATACCGTAGGTTTCCAGGCCAGAAGAAGAAGTGGGAGGACAGTCACTCAGAAGTGACCCGGAATGACGAGTGACGAGTACTCCTCCGGAAACTGTACCGTCCCAGTCCAGACCTTACACCGTCCGGTCAAACTTCAGTTGATCCCTCCAGTCACAGCCCCAGTACCACTTTGGCCATGTGATTCCCATAAGCACCCACCCGTAGGAAGGGCTCCTTGCCTCTAGGAACTTTGAAAAGTCTCGCCTCCTTCCTTTCCTTCCTTCTGTTTTTTTTCCCCATTTTTTTTAATTTGTTTTAATTTTTCTTGAATCCTTCTTACTCCCCTCACCACTCATTTAATATGTTTTGAGTGCTCTTGCTGAACCAGGATGCTCTAAGACGGGACATGTCCCTGCCTCATTTAATCCTTACAATAATCCCTTCCCATAAGTAGTATCACTCACCCCATTTTACCGATGTGAACGCCGAGGCCCGGTTGCATTAAGAAACTGGCCCAGAGATGTAGCTGATGAACGGTGGAGCCCGGATTCCACCCCAGGCGGTCTGATTCCAGGACCACTACACGAAAGTTGTTTTCATGTGTCTTATCTCCTGAACTAGATTTCAAGCCTCATGAGGGTAGAAGCCATAAACGTGTTATTTGCAGTTTAGATAGCGCCTACTCCCTTGACACTGTAGTTGATGATGACGGACTATTTGTTGAACGAGAGGGCGAACGAACAAACGGATACACGAACTCTACTTAAAATGTTGGTGAATGGTGCGCCTGGGTGGCTCAGTCGACTCTTTGTTTCAGTCCAGGTCATGATATCACAGTTGCGTAAGCGTTCGAGCCCCATGTCGGGCTCTGTGCTGACAGCATGGAATTCACTTAGGATTCTCTCTTTCCCTCTCTCTCTTGCGCTCTCTGCCCCTCCCCCACTCACACTGTCTGTCTCTCTCAAAACAAATAAATAAACTTTAAAAATTTTTTAAAAATGTTTTTAAAATGTCTTTAAGGATCACAGGAAAAGCAGTGGAATACAGATTATGCACCCGACACCTGCAGTAGTCAAAATATTGGTCACCACATCTGGGTCAGCATAGATGCAGTGGGAGGGAAACATGAGGGCTAGATGCCTGAGTCACCGCAGAGGGAAACCTTGGTGAATGTATGTGGAGACAAGTGGAAGGATATTATGGCAGTAGAAGAAAACGTAATTGTCTTAATGGGAAAATACAGAAGGACTTAAAAGATAAAAGGAAAATCACTCATGACCTTACCATCTAGTGGCAAACAGAATGGACATTTTTTTAAACGTCATCCACACCGGTCATCGCACGAAAAGCGATTGAAAACATTAGACAAAGCAAGAGGATAAAGTCATGTCAATTTCTCCTCAACATTCCAGTCCTCAACTATTACACTGTATTAAGATCCACTCTGTGTGGCCAAATGACTGGTGCATTTGATGGTGTGGAAACTGAGCACAGATGTAAATCACTGAACGGACTCAGTTAAACACTAAACTGACTCAGCTTGAGTCCAACTTCATCATCATAGGCATCATTCAAGGACTCGAACGTTGGTCCTGATCTTCTGAACAGCGAAGCATTCCAGTGAGACGCCTTCTGGTTTGACTATCTATTGATCAACAGCTCTGACCCAGCTCATTCATTCTAGATAAGCATTATCAAGTAGATAACGCTTATGGGGCTCTTTATATGTCCCTTCTGCCTAGTTTCTTAAACACACACACACACACACACACACACACACACATTCATTAAAGTTGTAAATATCACCTGTGTTGTATACATGGAGCCTCCGTCTCTGTAAAAAAACACAAATTAATTGAAAAGGTACATTGCAGATCCCAATTAAGTAGAAAATTTATTTCTCAGCATAGTAACTTCAGATGCGGCTCACTATGAATGCATATGTAAGCCTCGGGAATCACAAAACAAATATGTTGAGAAGAGAGCAGGAGTTATTGTTTTCTACATTTCCTCTGGTATTCCTTTTCAGGAGGTGAGCCTCCCTAGTTCCAGTAAAATGAAACGTATTGTTGTTGATTAATAAACCTAATACCCTGCCTTTGCTCTGTGCCAGGAACTGTGCTAGGGGGTAACTTAACCATAATCACATTTTTTCCCCCAGAAATGCATCTGGCCGTACATATGACCAATGCACATATGTGCTGTCCTTACATTAGGAGAATTTATGAGGCAATTGCTATCGTCCGAGTCAATCAGCTTGAAGAAGACTGTTGTCAGAGGAAGTATTTATTCAGTAGATATTTGCTACCGCTTTGGTATGTTTTCCCACCTGTCTCCACCAGCAGATTTTAGCTTGTAGAATTTCAGGAGACATTTCTAGAACTTAAATTCGACTGTTACTATAGTGGGAAAAGACAGTGTGGTTGGTATTTTCGGTGCCAAGCTATTCCCAAGATTTATTAAGTACCTATTGTATGCTCCAAGCGACCATTAGATATTAAGGGGTCTTCAGTTAGAAAACATTTTCCTGCAAACCTAGACTTTGAATTTGGAACTTATATTTATTGGTTGTTCTAGTGCGTATACATGGAAGGCAAAGTCTTTCAGAAGTTATTTGATTACATTTTGATTACCGATGTGAGTTGTTGATGATTCCGTGAATCAAAAGGGACCTGAAAAAAATCTGCAAGTTACACGTGTGACCAGTTGACTCAGAACATCTAGCTCTGAACCCTGGTCTTTGGAGATATGTGACTGAGTTGATCATACAACCTCTCTAAATGCCTGATTCCTTCACTTTCATTTTTGTGATGACAATGATACTACTCTAATAATGAGATAATGGATGTGATGTGCTTTGCAAATTCTGTAAGTGAAAAAATTATGCTATAAAGAATATACTATCTTCATAATACTTCACTATAAAGCAGTAAGCTGTATCTAATCTTAAATTGCCATCTTCTTTCCCAAATTCGTGGCCCACAACATGTATGCGTGATAAGAACAATTGCAAAAATTCTTATAAGTGGGGTTAACTAGAATTTAACTGGTCACTGATTATCTGGGAGCCTACTGTGTTTAAAGTAGAATCCTCTCTTTATTCTTAATATGCCGACATGTCGCCGATTGATTACTGGGGAAACGTGCTGACGGCCAGACAGGTTCCGGTTTTGCCCTCTCGTTCAAGGTCTGGGGTCAAGAGAGCAGTTGATGATGAAGGGGCGGAGTAAAACCCCCCCAGCCCACCAGAAGGTAAACCAGGCCTTCTTCTCTAACATGGTGCTTCCTGCTGGACATTCTGTTTCTGTGGGACTTCCAATGTATAGCAGTGTGAAGGAACTTCCAAAAGGTCACCACCTGTGGTTCTTACCTGCAGGGAGGTAGACTCAGCTCCAAGGGCCCCTTGGGGTTAGCTGCTCCAGAGAGCCCAGAAGTGTCTGCATTTCCGATGCAGCAAGACACTTCCCTAAGAAAGCAAAACTCACCCTGGAGCCCCCCACGTACAAATTATAGTCACCATTTAAACCATCATCACAGTATTTGAGGTTAGTAAAACATATTGCTTGGGCTATAAAACATTCTAAACTAGCATTCCAAATGTCTAGCCTCAAGCAAGCACTTAAATTAAAGTTTCAGACAGCTGGCACTGGAGTCATAATAACAGTTTTTTACACAAAGGGATTGGCTAAACATGATTATTGATTTGATAATTTATCGTCAACAGGCATTATTGTGCCTTGATCCCAACGCTTGGCTTTCTTTCTTCTCTATTGTCAACAGGTGATGACGAGGTCTGGCTAGGGTTATGTAGGGAAGGAACATTCAGTGCCCTGGTCCTAGGTAGATTTCTTTCTCTGTCGCTCTCTCTCTCCCTCTTTCTCTCTTCCACACGCTCATTCACTCACACACACACACACACACACACACAGCACATTAATTTCCATAATCCCATCATTTTTACTGTCTCCTTCCTATAAACTGCTTTGTTTATAAAGAGGAAGAATCTGGAAGTACTATTCTTAGCACCCTTATTACAAAAGGGGGAAAAAAAAGGTTGACTTTCTAAACACAATCTATATTCCCTTGGAATAGCCATCGAATATCTGATTTCCCATACCTCCCTTTGTGAAATAGTTGAAAGCAGAAAATGCCACAGTCTTTCTTTTGCATTTGGAAGCAGGTACATGATGCTGTAGCCTTGTGTCCTTTTAGGCCTTTGGGTTCTGGTCCACCCAAGACACAGACAACGCTGACGAGAGCTATTCGCCCTTTAGCCAGTTCTAAAACACAATATTTGTAAGCCTTATTAACATATTTTCAAGCATAACAGATTCTCTGTTCACTCCAACTTGGAACACTTTGAAAGATTTTCTTTCCGCCACAGGGAAATACACATGATTGACACCGTTCTGTTTTCCTCAAACTGGACCCATTCACAGGTTTTCTAACAGAATTAGAAACACAAAATTGTATTTGCGTTATTAAAATTGAGCCCAGCACACAGTACTGGCAAATTTTGCTCTCAGCCTCTGTGAACTGTCAGAAACAGGGTAGTAACTTCTTTTGCCATTGTTTTATGAGGAAGTAGACGCTGCCTGTCTTTGGGTGGTTTGCTGTATAAACACAACAGGTTTTTCTGGTTTGCATCTTTCTGTGGACAAAACACACACTAAAACAAAAAATTGGATGAGTCAGAAACAGTATTCTTGGATCAGTCAAGAGGGAAATAAAAGGACACTTTTGAGTACCTTTATTTATTATTTTTTTTTCTGAACATGACTTTTCCATTGACTTTAATTAAGGTTTCATTAAACCCTGAGTTTGGAAAGCTTTTAATTGAGAGAGAATTTGCTTATTGGGCATTTTTTTTTTTTTTCCCAGAGAACGGCTATAATAAATGGGTCTTCCCACTTTAGAGTAAAATTCAACTCTGCTCTACCTTGGCAGAAATTGCGTATAGATCCACTCTTAAGAAACGAGCCATGCCACAATAATGATTTTTTTCGCATGATCACTGGCTCCACTATACTTTATAAATGTATTGCCTGCTGACAAATTAATCCAATTAGCAAAGGTGAAGGTTTATAATTGGGGTTAACTAGAATTTAACTGGTCACTGATAATCAAACCCTCCCTTACCTCCTCTAGAGCGCAGTCCCCTAAGTTATTTGAGTGGTTGTATCTCGTCCCCTGGCCAAACCAAGAGTGTGACTTCGGAAAGCCCTTTTCGGGAAGATCCGATAGAGCCATTTGTGCCAAAGCCATGACAACAATGGAACTTGGCGGCATGGTATTTTCCTGCTGTTTGGGGGAGTGAATCTCCGCCCCACCCCCTTTCCACTCCCCTCCTACTGAGAGTATTTTTATATAGTTCAAGTCCCTATTGGTCTGCAGTTTGCAGTGCGGTTTAAAAAGTAATACATCTTTTCTTAGATGTACCCCAGTTTCTGCTTTTTAATAGACATGATAATGAGCTTCTGGGTCTCCATTTCCCAGTGTGCAGAGAGCTCGAATAAATCTTCGATTGTTCACAACCCAGGAGAAGGTTCCGGAGCACTGGGATCCATTGAGGTCTCTCTAAACAACTATTGTTTTAAGCATTTTTTTTTTTATGTTGGCCTTTTCTGATGCCACTGATTTTTTTTTTCCAATATATTCAGTAGCATCTGCTTATAATGAGCTGAGACAGAGTGAAATTCCTTTTGTAGTGAATCAGAATGAATGAAAGTTCCCAACTGTTTTGGAATGGCATAATATGCTAACTGTAATATTGGCTGTAGGAAAGATTCCCTGGTAGGTAAAAAGAAAAGAAAGCTTTATTCTAGATTTCCACAAAAACACGTCTGCCCGGGGAAGTCTGGGTTTTGCTTCCTAGATCTTATAAATTCTGGAAGCTGTTCCACTTTTGTGCAGACCAAAGCCAACATGAAAACACGTTTGACCAACTTGAGGCTTATTTCCTGTTTTTGAAGACTTACTGATGTTCATCTAGCATAGCGTAACCATGTTACCATTGTTAACAAAACGCTTTCCCCCTCCGAAAAACAAAAGGCACATTCAGAGGTCCAAGAAACTTAGAAATATATAACGACATAGTTCTCTCAATTTTTTAAGAAATCAAAATATCCTCCGAACAATTTCTGTCTTCAGATTTTTGGACAACTTGGAAAATAGAAATCCAGATACCGCAAAAGCTTAGCGTTACCGGGTTGTTCGTAGATTTAAAGGAAAAAAATCTGCGCCTTCTCTCCCTTCTTTTATTGGCAGGGGGAGACAACGGCATCCGGTATATAGTTTGCTATGACCTCAGGTTATGCTTAAGAAAACTTCGATTACATTGAGTAGAATTTTTGTTTATTATGGCTGAGGTGATTGATGATGCTTCCACTAATTCTAAAATTATCCATTGGAAATTATCTTCCTATTACTACAGATAGAACTCCATCTATTTCCCTAGCCAGCTGGATCTGGTGGGAGGTTGAGATGTATTTTCGTTTATTTTTTATTTTTTTATTCGCGTCCTTATGAAAAAAGAAGGTGGTGGCTCGAGCCCATCCCCAAAGCTTTCACCAATTGACTATGATTGAATACTTTTTCTTATTACTGTTCACTGGGATCTTCTTATGAAATGCACATTTCATTTTTATCCAGGACCTGGGGATATGGGGCGACAGAGGAATATTACTTGAAATTCGGCACACCACGGTCTATGGAAAGCTCCACGCCAAGACTGTGGGAAGAGTTATAATTTTCATTCTTTTTACAGTGACAAGGTTATTTCAAAGTTAAAGCATCATTATCTGTTAAACCAAACAGCACTGGGGCAGTGTTAGTGGGGCAGGGTGGCTGATTCTAATTGGCAGAATCTGTACATCCCTATGCTGAATTTTAGATCTAAAGCATTTCCAAATTAATAGGGTGACTGAAGCGGAGGGATATATTTGCAATCTGTTTGGGCGGAACTGGGTACTTGGGGCTGCACAGCATTTGCTCTTTCTGACTCTCCTAGTTGCCCCCTGGCAATCAATGAATTCCTGAAAAACAGTAACGACCGGAAAAGATGAGAGCTCTTGTAATACCAAAAGCGGATGGCTTTGACATTGGTCAGTGCAAAGGCCGTGCTCGCCCAGTCCCAGAGGTTTAAGAGCACGGACGCTTAGCTGAAATAAAACCAGATAGAATTCCGCAATATCCTGTTACTCCACGGAATGGGCCGTAACTCTGGGTTTTGGTATGAGCTTCAACTGTGATATTCTCTGTTTATAGAGTCTGTGTCAACAGTAGGGTTTGGTTATATGACTCATATCAAGATTCTGGGCTTGTCATTTTGTTAGCAACATTTTTCTGGTTTTGCGTAAAAGGGGAAAATAAAACAGGAATTTGTTTTATCACAGATGATATAATAGGGATAAATATATATATATATTTATGTGTATATATGTTAGCTGTATACATAGAGGTATATGTGTACGTATAATGTATTGCATCAAGCATTACACATATTCAGGACTGAAAAATTCAGAATTACGGTAGAAATCAAAACGACAAATTTATTCTGTGTATACTATTTAGCAGTTTATATTTCCAATGTATAATATGTCTTCCTCCTAAAGGTAATTAGTGGTGAAATAGACCAAGTAACTTGGAAACGTTTTCAAAGTGGAAAAGTAAGAATTTTGTTCATGTTTCCCACAATGGCAACAGAGGTTTTTCACAATCATTTTATGGTGCGAGATCAAAAACTAAATAAATAGATAAATAAGTTGTGGGGCGCCTGGGTGGCTGAGTCGGTTGGACATTCGACTTTAGCTCAGGTCATGACCTCGCCATTCGTGGGTTCGAGCCCCGCATCAGGCTCTGTGCTAACAGCTGGGAGCTTAGAGCGTGCTTCCGATTCTGTGTCTCCCTCTGTCTCTGCCCCTCCTCACTCATGCCCTGTCTCTCTCTCTCTCTCTCTCTCTCAAAAACAAACATTAAAATACATTTTTTAGGGGCGCCTGGGTGGCGCAGTCGGTTAAGCGTCCGACTTCAGCCAGGTCACGATCTCGCGGTCCGTGAGTTCGAGCCCCGCGTCAGGCTCTGGGCTGACGGCTCGGAGCCTGGAGCCTGTTTCCGATTCTGTGTCTCCCTCTCTCTCTGCCCCTCCCCCGTTCATGCTCTGTCTCTCTCTGTCCCCCCCCCCAAAAAAAAAAGTTGAAAAAAAAACTAAAAAAAAAAAAAGAAAATACATTTTTTAATAATAAAATAAGTAAATAAGCTTAGATAAAGCCCAATTAAATGAGAGCTCTCTAATGTCACCGAGAGGGATTGGCATGGACCCTTCTTCTTCTTTTCTCTGATACATCTGTAGGAAAGGATCTGATATTTGAATTCGTGGCCGACATTTAGGAATTGAGAGTCCGAGTAAAAATACAGATTGTTAAGTGTTTCTTGAAAATTCAGATATGGCAACACTGGACCTTTACTTCTACTTGTAAACGAAGGGCTTGGGTTGAGCGACTGCCCGAGTAGACCAAGCCCGCTCTCTCCACCCACTTTCCACAACGCACGTGGGACATGAGTCCCCATAGGGATCATCATGACCTCTCGGTTGCCAGCCAATCTTTGGCTCGAAATGGGAACAGCCACACCCTCTGACTCCACACACCTCTCTGTTCTTCGTCAGGAGCCATCTTCTTCAGCCATGTCAACCGGTCTCCCATCTTCTATCCTTCATTTGCTGTTTCTATACCTATAGCTTTCCCCTACTCAGGAAAACTCACCTTGCTCCAGTCCATGCTTCTCCTTTGCCAGAGACAAAACCTCCCATCCACGGAGCCCTTTCAGTCACACGTGCCCCGGTCCGGATTCTACTCGGCATCCCGTCCATACTTTGCTACGTGATCCATCCAACAAAAGCCTATGGTATCAAAGAAAAATTGATATTGGCTGAAATAAATGTATCTTCAGTGACATCATTCTCCACATCAACTTCTTACAGTGACACAACAGGAGAAAGGCTGCAGGCACTCATAACTAACTTCCCTGTGAGCTAGGCTTTGGTCCCTGTCATCAGATATTAATAATAATTTCTTATGTTCCCCTATAAATATTTCTACATCTCAATCTTACCTCTATACTCAGTCTCCTCAAATATGAGAAAATTCTTAAAGCCAAGGACAAATTCTTCCTGTTCTTGGTACCCTTTAAGGACAAGGGATATGATCCTATGACACAAATGCTGAACCTCATCTCTCTTGCATCAGAATTCACATCACATTTGGGGCACCTGGGGGACTCGATAGGTTAAGCACCCGACTCTTGATTTTGGCTCAGGTCATGATCTCGTGGTCGTGAGATTGAGCTCTATGTGGAGCCTGCTTGAGATTCTCTCTCACTCCTCCTCTCTCTGCCCCTCTCCCACTTATGCTCTCTCTCTCAATCTCTCTCTCAAAATAAATAAACAGTTTTTCAGAAAGAACTACATCACATTTTATACCACTCACAATGAACTTAACACATTTTATTTCATATTACATAGCAATAGACTATACTCTCTTTAAAGGAAGAGATTGTACCTTATTCAACTTTGGATTCTCCTTTTTTTTAAAATTTTTTTTTTCAACGTTTTATTTTATTTTTGGGGGGACAGAGAGAGACAGAGCATGAACGGGGGAGGGGCAGAGAGAGAGGGAGACACAGAATCGGAAACAGGCTCCAGGCTCTGAGCCATCAGCCTAGAGCCTGACGCGGGGCTCGAACTCCCGGACCGCGAGATCGTGACCTGGCTGAAGTCGGACGCTTAACCGACTGCGCCACCCAGGCGCCCCATGGATTCTCCTTAAAGATAATTACCCTTTGCTTCAATAAAAGGTAAGCAATCATCAAAGAATATTGACTAATTCTATGGACATGCATACATAAATTCCCAGTGCCTGAGATTAACATTTAAAGTCACCAAAAACTCACCTAAGATTCACACTCACAGCTTAGAATGTCTGCAGGTTCTCCAGGACCAGGAATCACAGAAAGGAGGAACTCTCAGGCAGGGAGCAAATGTGCTTTCAACTTACTCACAAAACAGTGCTTCTATTTCCCGCAAGATCCTACCTCCTGTCTCCATGTCCCTTTATTGCTGGAAATATTACATTGTAATTTGAAGGGGCGCCTGGGTGGCTCAGTTGGTTAAGCTTCTGACTTCGGCTCAGGTCATGTTCTCATGGTTCGTGGTTCGAGCCCCGCGTCGGGCTCTGTGTTGACAGCTCAGAGCCTGGAGCCTGCTTCCGATTCTGTGTCTCCCTCTCTCTGGGCCTTCCCCTCTCGAGCTCTGTCTCTCTCTCTCAAAAGTAAATAAACATTAAAAAAAATTTTTTTAATTATAATTTGAAGGAAATTAAATGTAGACTAGGTGTTTTCCACCATTGGCCCTTCCTTGGATTTAAGGGCTTACATTTTCCTGATCAAATAGACATACATGCAAAAGGGTTATTTTTTTATAGCTCTGGAGTAGGAATCAGTTTATCACTCTATCTAGCCTAGAATAGTCCCTCAAGAAAAAGGGACATAAGATGGATAGGTTTTGATCTATGAACTGGGAATGAGAATAACAAGAAAAATCTGGAATGGAGAATCTTGGTGGGATATCTGTGTTGAGGACCTTTATTTTAGGGCATCATAGGTACAGAGAGGTAATGTCTATGTTTGTAAAGGGCTGTCATATGATCTTGAAAATAACCTTGTGCGATGTCTTTCAAACCCTGCTCTAAGGGTAATTGATTCAGGGTGCACTGGGGTAACTCAGATGCCTCCCATAATTTTTTTGTATTTTTTCCAAGATTAAAAGAACATTATCATAACATTTTTTTTTCGAGTTGTATGTTTCATGTATGACTTCAAAATAGGAATGCAAATTGGTAGAACCTTGCAACTCACATATGCAAAATTCTTGGGGGGAAATGGCAAGTCTTCAAGGATGAGTCAATTTCTCCATAAGAGAAACAAGAAAAACGGGAGGAAGAGTAATTAGAAAGGGGGGAAGGGAAGACAGAGGGAGACAAGTTTAACATATTGCCTTTAGCTTTCCTTGTTTCTAATTGTTATGCCAAATTCCACCAGTTTCAAAACATGTCCTTTTCTCTCAGCTTCCCTTTTCACTATACCAGTCTGTTTCTCGGTCTCTCTATATCAGTAAATGTGTACACACACACACACACACACACACACAGAGTTTAGTTTCCTTATTCTATGTCTTTCCAACCACAGAAATGTGAAGCAGTGACGGGATGATGAGAGCTTCCTACCAGACTGCAAACTCTTGCATGATATGGCTTCAAAATCACATGGACCCAGTTATTTACTGGAAGGTACTGGTGTCTGCATCTATGCCCTTAGGATGTGCCTTAAGGATTTTGCATTTTGTATTTCTGAACAGGTACCATTAACAATCTTGAAGGAAATAAATAAAAATAAAAAACAAACACTCCCACTTATCATTTTGGGGACCTTAAACAATTTTTTTGACATGATTTTCCACATGTTGTTAACAGAGAAAAATGACACGACCTTGTGAGATTATTGCAAGGGTTGGTAAAATGAGAAATCACCCAATGGGGGTGGCGGGCGTGGAGTGAAGATTCAGGACGTATGGCTGTTTTCTGCCATTTCCTCAGCATTCCTTTGCTTGGCCCTAAAGGAGTTCAAGGAGTCATTTGCAGAAGTGTTCATCAAGTTTGTATCTTTGCCCCCCCCCCCCCCCCCCCCCCCCCGCACTGGGTGGCTCAGTTGGTTGAGCATCTGACTTCGGCTCAGGTCATGATCCTTCGGTTTGTGAGCCGGAACCCTGCACCGGGCTCTGTGATAGCAGCCCGATCCTATGTCCTGCTCTTTCTCTGCCCCTCCCCTCCTCATGCTCTTTTTCTGTCTCTCAAAAATAAATTAAAAAATTTTAAATGAAAATTAAAAAGATAAAATGCGTACCCTTAACCAAGTCAATGGCAGTTTTCACTTGTGTTACAACTGGATGGTGAAAGGCTTGTGAAAGCAGAAGCACAATGAGACTGCATGGATTCCACCAGCTACCTTCTTGGAGACGACTTGTGGGCAACAGAACTAGCAGGTTCCATGGTTGGGAAACTACACTGTTCGGAAGAAAACGGACCCAAGAAATCTCCAGAATTCTATCCCAGGCAGAGTTTCCTCACAGTGTTGATATGTCATGGATTCTTCCACCTAGATTATTAAAAGACCATAGAAGAAAGGAAAAGCCACGTGAGCATTCTTTTCCAAATATATTTCAATGTCCCTGTCAATATTCACTTGGGATACACCACTGATTCTGAGATCGTCAAAGGACATTTGGTCTAGATTAATAGCCTAAATTAATTAATTAGCCTCCTTGTCTCTTTGCCTTTACTTCTCGTCCTCTGTCTTTCCTTCCCCCCTCTCCCAATTGCTTTCCCTTTGTGTCTTTTCTTTCCCTTCTGGAAGAATCATTTACCCATCCTTGAAGATTTACCATTCCCTCAAGAATTTTGCACATATGAGCTGGGAAGTTCTACTAATTTACATCCCTATTTTGAAGTCATATATGAAACATACAGCTAGAAAAAAAATTGATATGGGATTTTACAATTATGTTCCTTTTATTCTGGGCAAAATGCAAAAAAAAAAAAAATATGGGGAACATTTGAGATAACGGTGAGAAATCCCAGTGTACTCTGAATCAATTAGCCTTGGTGCAATTTTTGGGGAGCGATCACTTGAGGTAGGTCAAGGAATTTTCCATTACAGGTTGAATGAAGAATCACCACGCATTGAGATGGGAGGCAAACAGAGTGAGCGAGGCAACATTTACGATTTCTTCAAGATCGCCATTTTGAGTTTTCCCCAAATTCAATCCTACTGTGGTCAGATCCAGACAGGAAAGAATTACCAGCTACCCCCGCCAATTCATTATAGAAACGGGGGGTCCTCTGAAGTTCCAGAGAGGCATTCGCTTTGTTTGTGTTTCTAGCAAGCCCTCCTATACAGGTAAAGATCTCCCTTGCCAGGCTTTAAGATTTAATAAGAAATGATTACATCAGTTGTGTAGCGTTAAAATGGGGGCTCAAATGAGGATAGAAGGGGGATTTAATCAGTGGAAACTGAAGGCTCTGGTGAGAAACCTTCCTTTCCTCCTTTTTGCCTGCACTCTTTCTCTGCCAACGTGTCTCCTCCTACTCCTGATGGGAAGTCCACTGAGCAGAAGACGGTCACCATGAAAGCAAGCAAAACATGGGGGGTTTGCCAGTTAATCAGTATCTCTGTGGCTGGCCATTGTTTACAGAGGGAAGGGGCCCCAAGATTCTTGATCTCCCATACGGGAGGGCTCCCAGCTCAGCTCTTCAGCAAGCTGCCACAGCCTCAACTTAATTAACTGCCTATCCCTGCCCTGGTGTGACTTGTATGGCCGGGAAGGTGTTTCCCAAGGAAATCAGAATGGGGGGCAGAGCGGGAAAGAAGGGGAAAAAAAAAAAGGTGAGTTCAGGAGGGCAATGAGGCGGGGGTTAACAACGCTGCTTAAGATCAAGGGCTGGGGTGTTGAGATGCTGCCAGACTTGAAAACTTTAATTTACTGTCACTGTTAGCCCCCTTTGAGGTTTATAGTGGTATTTATACACACAGCATCAATCACATGAAACAAGGAGGGGATTTATAGTTTGTTTTAAAGACTGCAAATGCAATGTAATGCAAATAGCTTGCCTCATGGGCATTTACGTTTAATGGGAAAATTACAGATGCAAAAGATTGGTAGAACAAATTTTAAATTGACTTTATTACATCTAGTGCTTTTCAGAGAATACTATTAAAAAAAAAAAAGAAAGATATGGTAATGGAGCTCTACACTGTAGCCTGACAACTTAAATTCCACTTAACCGACTCCCCCTTTTTTTCCTTCCCCCTTCTCTTTCTTTCTTGTGTGTGTGTGTGTGTGTGTGTGTGTGTGTGTGTGTGTTTTTGTTATGGTCGTTCGCCTCTTCCTGCTTCCATTACTCTTACAATAAGTTTGGCTGAAAATCCCGCGTGCTCGTAAATGGATTAGATATTTGGTTTTTCGTGATTTTTGCTTCGTGTTGCTTTTTTCTTAGGCCCAGCCAAATAACGTCCACATGAAACGTATTCACAAAATGGGATCACGGTTGCGTAGGCTCTTTTCGCTTACGCCTTAAAAATGACTGCTTTGTATATTAACGTGTGAACGTCTTTAATCAAAGATTTAAAGTTTCGGGATACCTCGGTTCTCTTGCCCTCAAGGCTTTAAAGCATACATGTGTGTGCCTGTGCACGGGCACGCGTGTGTGCACGTGGATGTCCCGGCTCGTCCCAGGCAGACATGGGTCTTTGGCTTTGACCATTTTTGGTAAAGATGTCTTCCTGAGCTGTGAACGCCAAAGGTTATCAAGCGTTAGCTGTCGAATTGTTTGCATGGGATGAACTGGTGGTCTCAGCTTGTACTCTGGCCAGTGCCTGGTGCCCCCCCCCACCTCCCTGCACAAAGCTGACACTTAAATTGGTACCACCTGATCAAAGGAAAGACAAGAGCTAAAGAGGCAGGCGGGGGGGAGGAAGCTTCACCCCTACTAGGGGCTGCAAAAACTCCATCCACACATGGGCAAAAGCACACCTTTCATATCAGTTCGTGAAGAACATTTCCATGGATAATCTGGCCACTATCGATTAGAAGCCGCATCTATAGTATGTTCTAGAAGGGTTTTGTTATGTTGATTTGTTCTTTACTCCCTACCTCCATCACAAGGGACTTCGAGTGGCTTCCAGAGATGCATATGATTGTAAACACAAGCATTTTAGGATTCTATTCTACTTTTATCAACTTTATAATTTTATTTCGTAAACTGTTAAATTTTTATGTATTGCTCATAAATATTCTAGTATTTACATAAATCTCCTCCAATACAAATTAAGGTGCACATGATGTAGAATTGCCTTGTCTTCGTAACTGTTTGTCTGTATTCTAAACAACGAGCAACTAAAGTTAGAAAGAAATACACCTTTTCAAGACACTCATGGTTTCCTAAGAGTGATTAAGGAAATCCCTGCAATGCTGTCCTGATTTGACTTCCAAACACTTCCGCAGTAAGACTGATATATGACGGTTGGGTTTCATTGTACATAACAGTGAAGTTCCAAATAACGGTGGTGAAACTAAGAAATCGATCCCTCCTGTTTTAGGCAAATCGAAGCAGCTGTGGGGGACCTCTTCCACAAAGTTCACAGGAACCCATACGTTCCATCATCTTCCCTTTTCATACATGACTTCTATCCTAGAAGTCACCCACTCCATTTTTCTCCACGATGTCTCCCTTTTAGCCAGAAAGATGGAGAAGGGGACAAGGAAGGACACAAAGCCCGCAGTCCCCGGTTTACCTACACTTCTCAGGAATCGTATGTATCACTTCTCCTTTCATCTCATTGGAAGTTTGTCACATGACCACACCTTGCGTCAGACGTTTGTCACATGACCACACGTTGCTTCATGGGAGGCTGAAAACGTAATCTTAATTTTCTCCACAACTAGAAATCCAGGTAAAATCTAGGGGTCTGGACTAAAATAAAAAGTGGAAGATACACACCAAGGAAATTAGCAGTATATTACTATACTATAGTATATTACTATACTATATTACTATACTATATTACTATATTACTATACTGCTATTGCGGTGTATGGCAGAGTTAACAAGATTATTTTTACCCATAGTTTGATTGATACTAATCCTTACACTCAGAAGAGTCTGATAATAATCTCTGGGTATAGATAAGACGACCAGAAAGAACAGTTTAGTTACGTGATTCTTGGATCATCCACTCTATAGACCTGCCTCCATTCATGAGACTAGTATTTTAGTGTTCAGCATTCATGATATGCTATGGTTTGATTTTGTAAAAAACTGACAAGCATAAACATGACTTCAAGATTTGCATTAGCAGCTCCTTGGTAGTTTGTATCTGGGTGCGTTCGCTCAGGTGTTTAAAGCAAAACCACATGCATTCATTTGTCTTGATTCCGCAAATAACGGGGGACATATTTGGCCTCATATTTCAAAATCAAAGTTGGCTCGATAGCTTCCAGTCCTCTATTCCTTTATGCAGAGTCAACTAGTATTTATTGGAGATGCCAGCATTTGTCAGACACTGGGCTTCATGTACTTGTTTCATTTCATCCCAGATTGGGGGTAAATAGTGGGAGGAAAGGACTATTCTCTGCCTCTCTCTTCACACATGATACTCTGCAGTTTAGAGCGCTTAACAATAGGCTAATTACCAAGGACCGATGCCATTCATCGGAAGACCAAGCAGCCTGAGAGCAAGTGGGGATACCTGAAAGACGCACGTGAACAGAAATCAAAGAAAAAAGCCATGAAATTTATATTAACAGCAGGAATGTAACTACCTTTAAATGATTAAGCAGCCTTTCAAATGCAAAGGCAAGTGACCAATTAAGGCTTAACCCTTTGATCTGTGAATTTGCTAGTAGCCTTGAATTATTAAATTAAAAGCCAAGAGACACAAATAACTTCATTAAGTTGATCTCTCAGTAGATACCAATAGATCTATTAAGGAAAAATTATGAGAGAGTAAAATGCCTTCCCACCAAAGTGGGAAGTTTCAAAGTGTTTTTGTTTCATTTTGCTCTCCTTGATAAAAATCAAAAGGGCTTTAAAAAAAAAAGTGTGCAATTTATAGGGAAAGATGCTGCAGTTTTTTTTTTTTCCCTGTCAAACTTATTTTATCTATTGGAGGGACCAGAAATTTTATCTAGATGGGACCTGAAGTTTCTACACTTTAGGATAAGGAGGAGGAGACTTAGGAAAATATTACAAAAATTGGGGCACCTTGGGTGGCTCATTTGGTTAAGCGTCTGGCTTCAGCTCAGGTCATGATCTCACGGCTCGTGAGTTCCAGCCCTGCGTCGGGCTCTGTGCTGACAGCTCAGAGCCTGGAGCCTGCCTCGGATTCTGTGTCTCCCTCTCTCTCTCTGCCCCCTCTCCCACTCATGCTCTCTCTCTCTCTCTCTAAAAAAAATAAACATTAAAATTTTTTTCAATACAAAATATATTAGAGTTTTGCAAACTTTACACAAATTGATGACCATGTGAACATTGTTTGAGCATCTTCCGGGTCCTAGAAGGTGTCATGCAGCGGAGGACCCCGGATCATTCATTTGCCGGTGAATGTGCCCCTCATCCTGTCTGCAGGTAAGGAGGTCGTGGCCGCGAGGGCATCACGACAGCCTCAATACCCTTGCCCCTGCCAATATCTAGGTTTGTCATGAAAACATGCTGAGTTCACTGGAGTCAGATTTCATTTCCTACAGTTTGGGAGGCACCCCTAAATGTGAAAATCTTTCAGGAGAAACAAGAACACAGCAGCCTGGATGGATAATGCTCAAACGTGAATTTACATCAAAAGAGGGGCTGGGAGAAAAAATTCATCTATTATCCCAGATACTTCTCATTTTCTCAATAAGCATATGTTATTTGTTCTAATTTAAAAATGGCGGGGCGCCTGGGTGGTGCAGTCGGTTAAGCGTCCGACTTCAGCCAGGTCACGATCTTGCGGTCCGGGAGTTCGAGCCCCGCAGTCGGGCTCTGGGCTGATGGCTCAGAGCCTGGAGCCTGTTTCTGATTCTGTGTCTCCCTCTCTCTCTGCCCCTCCCCCGTTCATGCCCTGTCTCTCTCTGTCCCCCAAAAAATAAATAAACATTGATTAAAAATGGTTATACAGGAAGTATTCATCCTAAGAGAATTGAGTGATGATGCCTTATTTGTTTATTGACTAAGAATCTATCTAGTTGCACACTTTTCCCCCCGATGTTAGTAGCTGTGGGAACAGCGTGGCCTAAAATAGGACTTCTTTCTAGAAAGCAGGCGCTCTCAAAATATTGGCAGGGTAGGTGAAGCATAGTGTAATTGCTACCTGCCCTCAACCTAATCTTTGTGCTCGTGATCACCTCGGCCTTTGGGAAAATTTGTTCATAAAAGTCAACGGCCAGCACTCTGAGGCCATCATGATCTTAAGGTTTCGCTCTTAGAGTAACGTCCCCAAGGGTGCCTGTGCGGTTCAGTCAGTTAAGCATCCCACTTCGGCTCAGGTCATGATCTCACGGTTTGTGGGTTTGAGTCCCACATTGGGACCGGCGCTGACGGCTCGGAGCCTGGAGCCTGCTTCGCATTCTGTGTCGCCCTCTCTCTCTGCCCCTCCCCTGCTCGTGCTCTCTCTTTGTCTCTAAAATAAATAAACATTTAAGATTTTTTTTTTTTTTTTTTTTTTAGAAAAAGGAGTGTTTCCAGACAATTGTAAGCATCTCCCGGGAAGTTGTTAGGAATGCAAGTTCTCAGGCCTCTCCCTATACCTACTGAATCAGAAACACTGGTTAGTGTTGAACACAACTTCTATGCTGCACGCTCAAGTTTGAGAACCACATCCTAAGAGAAACTCTCCCAGGTTGAAAGTAGGCACTTAAAAAATGTCCAGTTTGCCCCTATTATCCGGGTAGGTCTCTAATTCCTGTATCGTTTTCTACGATTAGGTTCTCCATAAAGGTAGTCAAAGGGCCGTCTTTCCACTCTGAAACCTGTATGTAAAATCTGGGAGAACTACAGATTTACAAAATACATGTCTGTGCGTGTTTGGTTTCCTTCGCCTTTTTTTTTTTTTTTTTTAAGTGTGAAAAGGGAAATGAAATTAATTCCCACATGCCAAAACTCATTACCAAGAGAAGCCAGGGAAGAATATACTGAAAGTCATTTAACTGCTGACAGAAAGGAGGCCCAGGGTACCCAGATGTTGGGGTTTCGGGAGAAACAACATTTTAGAAGGAATGCTAAGGCCTTTCTTTTTCTTTCCTTTCCCAAAACATTTTTCAAAAGTCCAGCTAACACTACCATCAAGTTCTTTCTATTTTCTTTTTTTTTTTTTTTTTTTTTTTTTTAAATTTTTTTTCAACGTTTTTTATTTATTTTTGGGACAGAGAGAGACAGAGCATGAACGGGGCAGGGGCAGAGAGAGAGGGAGACACAGAATCGGAAACAGGCTCCAGGCTCAGGGACATCAGCCCAGAGCCCGACGCGGGGCTCGAACTCCCGGACCGCGAGATCGTGACCTGGCTGATGTCGGACGCTTAACCGACTGCGCCACCCGGGCGCCCCAAGTTCTTTCTATTTTCGTACTAGAAAACAAACGAACAAACAAACAAAGCGATATACTTCCAGTCAACTACAATAGAAATAGACTTTCCCAAGGAAAAGTTTTCGGCAAACCTACACCACCATTTTGACCACAGAGGGTAAAACTTTACTCAGGGATAGTCCAGGTTGCTGGCTTTGAAAGAGGTTTTTGACAATTACGAGGAACATGTCCCGAGACTTCAACAAATACCTGCCTTTGCTAACATCCCTTGTTTGAACATCTGGCTCTCCACTGAGACACAGATCCACCTAGAGCCATTCGTTCAACAAAGATTTGAGTGCCCGCTGGGAGTCAGGCAACGGTCTCCATGCTATCATGGAGCGAAGGGAGGCCTGCCCTCGGGGATCTTGCACTCCAAGCGGAGGAAAGAGACCGTCAAGCCAGTGCGTGGGTGCTTTCAGGTGGTGGTAAATGTGTGAGGAAGAATAAAGCAGAGATGGGGAGTGTTACAGATTGCATCACGTCCCTCCAAAACTGCGACGTTGAGGTCCTAACCCCAGGGTGGCTCGGAACAGGACTCTATTTGGTGACAGGGGCACTGAAGTTAAAGTAAGTTCATCAGGGCGGACCCTAATGCAATATGACTTGTGCCCTTATAAAAAGGGGAAATCAGGATACAGACACACAGAGGAAAGACTAGTGAAAACACAGTGAGAATACGGCCACATACAGGCCAAGGGGAGAGAACTCAGAAAAAAAAAGAATCTCACAGCCTTCCCGCTCTTGCATTTCTAAGCTTCCGGAACTATGAGAACATAAATTTCTGTGAAGTCCCCCACTCTGGGGTACAGGGTTACAGTAGCCGTAGCAAACTAGTACAGAAAGCTTTAAAGATGGTGAGAGATGGTCTCTCACAGGGGCCTTTGTGCAGACATTTAAGTTTGCTGCGGGAGTGCAGCATGCCTAAATTTGGGGGTTGTCTACTGCCCGCCGAAGGACCAGCACCTACCTCTTAGATACGTAGCCTTATATGGCAGTCTCACTACTTATATGCCATTCCTACAATTTCTCTATCCTTCGATGGCCATTTTTCACAGAGGCGTAGATCTGAGAGCTGGCGTGCCAGCTACACAACTCAACGACACAAATGACTCGACCCCATACATACTCTTAGTAGTTTGGGATGGAAATTTGTGCCTCCGTAAAAATGCTACTTTCTGCCTGCAGACATCCTTCTGATCTGCTCAGAAATCACGGTAAACTTCAAAGTGACATCCCACTGTGCCAAGATCAACCTTGGTACGCATTGTGGGTACGCTTCTCAGCCGTCTCTCTTATCGGATTGCAGTCAGACTGTTACTTCTTTAAATTTCGTATGGGAAAGCCATACGTAATCGTAAGTTACAAAGCAACGGCTTACTTTGGTTATTCTTTTTCATTTCGTTGCTCCTTGGCTTGAGAAAAATTCTGATGTCTCCCTGTTGGGTTAGTCATCTGATGCCAGTTTATTCTGGTTTCTTCCTTTCTTTCTTTCTTTCTTTTTTTTAGTTTATAATTTATATCAATAACTATATCCTTTAGTGGTACCATGGGTTCTTGAACAGACTGCTATTATGCGTGCTTCTTGCAATTTGGCATCAGAAGTTGTCAGTCTACATTGAAGCATTATTTTGAAACTGATTCAAAGAGGCATTATTCCGTGCTTCTTCACCACAGGCTAAAGGCCCGCTCTCATCTGGGAATTTCCCAGCGAGAGCGGCAGGCCAAATCTGGCTTGAATTTATCCAAAGCGCGGCCTCAGTGTTCGCATTTCAACGCTGAAGGGGCTATTGAGTTCCACTACCGCCCCCCGACCACTTTCCCTCTTGAAGATTGACCGTCTCTCATACAGGAATCTGTAGATTTTTCATTAACTTGCTCAAGTCTTTGCAATGGATTACAATGAGGTGTTTGCTCTGATGCATTTCGTGATCGGGCATTGAACAGGGCTAAAGATAGAAGAAAGCGGTGTATACGGGAAGCAAGAATAAGATAAACCATTTTTGTGTGATTTTTGGATGGCCCATCTGGCTTTGAGACCTAAATATGGTCCAACGCGTTCATTCGCAAGTGGACCCAATTTGAAGTTCAATTTGGGATAGACCAGAAAGCTTTTGACGTTGCTCAAAGCACCAGGACCTGTTTCTGCTGCAGAATTTCCTTGAGACATTTCAATCTGCAGGAGCTTTTCCCTGTCAATATGGCCACTGAAATCATAGTTGTAACTGAGCATTTAGGATTTAAATGTTCTCTGAGTATGTTTCCTGCTCATGCATTCTGTCCTTCCTGGTTGGCAGAGAAATGTTTGAGGTCAGGGAAATGTGTGTTAGGCACCTCCTGGACCATCCTGGCTTCTAGGCGGTTCCTGCTCAGTAGTAAGGAAGTGGCTAGAAACTCTTGGTTGGTAAATAAATGAATCATTTTCTTCCCCCAGAGCCTTTGCAAACATTCCTCGCTATTGTTTTTCTGCCTTGATTTCGGGTTTCACCACTATCACGTCCCACGGAGATTGGTATATTCACTTTTCTTTTTTTTTTAAATATGAAATTTATTGTCAGATTGGTTTCCATACAACACCCAGTGCTCATCCCAACAGGTGGCCTCCGCAATGCCCATCACCCACTTTCCCCTCTCCCCTACCCCCCCATCAACCCTCAGTTTGTTCTCAGTTTTTAAGAGTCTCTTATGCTTTGGCTCCCTCCCTCTCTAACCTCTTCTGCACTTTTCTTTTTTTAAAAAGAACATATAAAAACTCTGAGGAAGGATTCCCATGGTGACTTTACAACATGAGGTAGTAACAACAGATGAACTTCAAAAGGACAGGAGGGCACTCACTTTCGAGTGCCCAGGGCTGACCACAGTGCCTAGAAGATAGAAGCTACGTAAAAAGATTTGCTGGGGCGCCTGGGTGTCTCAGTTGGCTAAGGGTCCAACTCTTGGTTTCTGCTCAGGTCATGATCTCATGGTTTCATGGGCACCACCCCCACACTGGGCTCCGTGCTGACAATGCAGAGCCTGCTTGGGATTCTCTCTCTCCTTCTGTCCCTGCCCCTCCCCCACACCCTCTCCCTCTCTCAAAATAAATAAACTTAAGAAAATATTCGCTGAATAAATGCACGTACGTGTAGAAGATTTTTATACAAATTGACTATAGCTATGCCCTATCTCTGTAGAATGACACCACACACTTCTTTCTAGAATGACGTGTCTCATTTTCTTAGATTTATTTATTTTTTTAAATGTTTGTTTATTTTTGAGATGGAGAGGGACAGAGTGTGAGTGGCAGAGGGGCAGAGAGAGAGGGACAGAACCCGAAGCAGACTCCAGGCTCTGAGCTGTCAGCACAGAGCCCGACGCGGGACTCGAACTCACGAGCCACGAGATCATGACCTGAGCCGAAGTCGGGCGCTTAACCGACTGAGCCACCCAGGCGCCCCTAACTTTCTTATATTTAAAGCAAAGTATCTGGTTGCAATGCTTTGGGCTAAAAGCATGAGTTCCGCTATGGGCATATTAGGAAGGAAGCAGAAATCAGAGAATCCGCAAACCTGATTAGTGAGGAAAAAAATTAAGAATTTTTAGCGTTGGGAGCAGCTTGTAGGGGCCCAAGATGTAAAAGAGTCTGGAGAGGAGGGACAATTCAAACAATGCAGCTTCAGGGTGACATCTGCTACAGAATAAGGCTGGGGCTGGGGCAGAGCAGGTCGGGAGAAGGAACGTCAGTGACGAGTTCATCTCATAGTTTTGGTCGTTTGCTCTGTGAGGCCGTGAAGCTATTTCTCACATCGCCCCGATCACCCCCAAACCTTCGATAAAGTCTGTGCGTTCCTGAAAGCCTTCTACGAATACTGCTCACGAAAAAAGCAAGGAAAAGAGAGCCGGGTCCCCATGGCGGTGGCAGAAATGCAGTAGTAGCCATCGTGGCTGAGATCTAGTGTGTTCTGTGGGCGTTGAAAGGAGGGGCAAACGAACCGCATCTCCTGGGAATTCACAGAACTCTCAAGAAAGGTCAGTTGATACATATTTCATGCATAATTTTAGGACAAGCGTGTTCACGTTCGTTTTGCTAGCCTCTCAAACTACAGAGTCCCCTCAGTTGCTCTTCAGACTACAAGGGAACTGATGTTTTATTTTATACTAGCAAGTACATTTCCAAAAGGATGAATGTATTTTAAAGTATACTTTTTCTGATTATAATAGTCAAGTTCAAGGTACAAAATGTATAAAACATTAGCAAAAAGGAAAACAATTCAAAAATACCCATAATCCTTTCCCCTAAATACAACTGCCATTTGTATTTTGTTCGCTAATCTTTTTTTTTTCTTTCTTTCTTTCTTTCTTTCTTTCTTTCTTTCTTTTTTTTTAAGAGAGTGAGAGAACACAGAAGTGGGGGAGAGGGGCAGAGGGGGAGAGAGAAGGAATCTTAAGCAGGCTGCCTGCTCAGCACAGAGCCCAACATGGGGCTTAAGCCAAAACTCGGGGCGCCTGGGTGGCTCAGTCGGTTGAGTATCCAACTCTTGATTTTTGGTTCAAGTCATGATCTCATGGTTCATGGGTCCAAGACCCACATCGGGTTCCATGCTGACCTGCTTGGGATTCTCTCTCTCCCTCTCTCTGCCCCTCCCCTACTTGCACTCTCTCTCACTCTCACTCTCTCTCTCACAATAAATAAATACACTTAAAAAAGAGTCAGATGCTTAACCAACTGAGCCACCCAGGCAGCCCTTGTTAGCTATTCTTCAGGACATTTTGCTCAAATCCTTGAATCGTGTCTAGCCTTGTGACTTAAATACCCTGCAAATGGCAGAGTTGCAGTTCCAAACCTACTCTTAAAGAAGCTTTGCACATTTCCACTCTTGTCCTTAAAATTTTTCTCTGCCAAGAAAACAAGCTCGAGGCTTCCTACCATAGAGAGGAGATGCCAATTGCCCTAACCAAAGCCATTCTAGATGAGACTGCAGCTAGTCCATTTACACATGTGTGAGAGAGCCTAGCCAAAATCAACAGAGCCACCCCCCCAGACAACGACGGACCACAGAGACATGAGGACCCCCAGTCTTGTCCCGTAAGAATCACCTGTTGACCTTCAGACCCACAGGAAATAATAAATCAGTGCTTATAGTTTCAGGCCAATAAATTTTGGGAGAATTTTGTTATACAGCAATAGCTAACTGATACATCTTATTTTGGAGAGAACAAAACCACGTTCCGTTTATTAAAGATTAAATGACTTGCTCAAGCAACATACCATATAAAAACAGAACCAGAGCTTTAATTCACGTCTTGTGTGTCCCAACCCAGTGATTTTTTTCCTGATATACGTCTTTCTAAAACAGTTTTCATATACTCCTGTTTTCTTAAACTCCAGATACTATGTTCAAATTCTCCTCTATATTTAGTCTGATAACTTCTATAGAGGAGATGAATTTTCCTGTATATTAAATGTATAAACTACTTCTGTCTCCAACTTTCATAGTTTGTTTTCAGGGAGGCTCAGATATTCCGTTAGATCCTAGATATTCTCCGGAGAGGTCCACATTACTTTGAACTCAAAAGGTATACGCTAATGTTTATTACCTGCTTCAACTTATATTCCTTTACGTACACACACGCAGCACGGCTCCTTGGCTTCCGTATCTTGTTCAATGACAGCCCCAACCTTGTGGTCATGCATGGCAAAAATCTTGAGGTCACCTCTGACTTATCCCTCTCTAACAGAAACCAGATATACCATATCCCATGGCACGGATTTCTCCTTCCGGATGTCTCCTATGGCCATCCCGTCCACTTCAGGAGCCCTGCCACGCCCCTAATACACACCGTTTCTATTTGTACATTGATGTTTTCCAATTCTGCCTCATCGTGCTTCTAGTGGGAGAGACTGGAAAGCTAAAAGCTATAACCTCCAGGCTCCTTTTCAGTTCTAGATGTGGATTAGTCCTGTCACTTAGATGCACTTAAACAGGATTTGGAAAGCGGAAGGAAGACATTACACTTGTCAGATCGCTGACTCCTTTGTAGCTCTCCCTATCTGTAAACTAGACCACAGAAGCTGAGGTGTGACAGTGGCAGTGTCCTAGTTTCCATTGTCTCCAGCTTCCTGAGTGTCAAGAGGCAGCTGAGAGCTGAAGCAGTGGCCTCAGAAATAGTAGCTTCCTGCTGGGTCCATTCTTCGGTATTCTGGAAGCTTCCCTGGAAAGTCCACCTATGTCCTATTCCTTTAGCACTTTCAATGATCTTGTCGACACTTAACTTTTGTATTAAGTCCCATTCTCCTTATAATGTCTGAAATCATTTCTAAGAATTTGAAAAATATAATTAAAATCCATTATGGAATATGGAACTCTGTGCCTTCCCCCCCCCCCACCAAATGGCTAATACAGGTTTTTATTGAAATGTCACTCCGTCATTTATAGCTGCATTTCTCTGAGTATAGCTACACCAGGAGCAATTATTGGTGAAAAATGAAAACCCTCAGCCCTAATGAATCATAATCTCCAGAGAGGACCTGGATACATGCCATTCAATAAGCACCTCAAGGATTCTTATGTACCCTAAACCATGGGGATCGCTGACTTACAATAATTGTGCAAGTGTTGGACTTCATAGAAGATCTCAATAAATAGAAACGATGCGTGTGTTTCATTTTCAGACCCACACGGTGAAGCTAAATGTTAATAACAAAGTATTGTTTCATAATAAACAAATAATTGAAAAGCATACATATCCTACTCACTAAAGAATCCCAAAGAGGGAAGGAAAATAAAATTATAAGCTTGTTTGACAATTTTATACATATACATATACATATATATATGTATATAATTATTACATAACATGAAGTTATAAATGCAGTCTAAGGTGCATTTAGAAGCAAATTTATGGATGCAAACACTTGTTACTGAACAGGAAAAAAATGAAGTCAACTTAAGAAGTTAGAAAGAGAACAAGACGATGAAAACCCAAGGAATTAGGAGAAAAAGAATAATAAAACTAAGGTAATATACCAATAAATTAGAATAAAGAAACTAAATGGAACTAACAAATAAATATAAGAATTGATATTTGAAGGGAATATATTAACAATTTTTAAGTCTAATCACAAAGAAGAGGAACTAAATACCAAAGTTTTTGAATGAAAGCATTAAATAATACAGAAAAATATTAATACTTTGAAAATATAAAAAGATTAGAAGGGTGCCTGGATGGCTCGGTCAGTTGAGCGTCCGTCTTTGGCTCAGGTCATGATCTCCCAGACCGTGGGTTTGAGCCCCGTGTCAGACTCTGTGCTGACAGCTCAGAGCCTGGAGCCTGTTTCAGATTCTGTGTCTCCCTCTCTCTCTCTCTCTCTCTGCCCCTTCCCTGCTCATGCTCTGTCTCTCAAAAATAAATGAACATTAAAATTTTTTTTTAATAAATAAATAAAGATAATGCAAAGAATTACCAGGAACCTGCCAAAAGTTCAGTAAAATTTTCTTAACTCCTAACAGAAGAATCGTGTCAACAAAACAAATATGGAGGACATACCAATGTTCACGAATATCCCATTCTTGACTTATGAGTGCGGCTTCCTAACTACCATAAAGGTAGTCATGGCCATGTGACTAATGCTAGCCAATGAAATGTGAGCAGAAGTGACCCATGTCCATTTTCAGGCCAAAGCATTTTCTTGCCATACTCAATTCTGCAATCTGCCTTTCCCCGGCGAAGGCAATTGTGAAAGCATTTTTTATATAAAGGTGTCCCAAGGTAAATTCAATCTGAGTCACTCAGTTAACATGTGGAGGTGACTCTCCTGATGGATTGCCCAGACCTATAGGGGGCTTTGCCTGATGAAGCAATAAATGTTTACTGTGTAGAACTAAGATTTGTGGGTGGCTACTGAAGGAAGGTCTGTCCAAGGCAATGAAATGACTACTCAAAGGTGACCGACATTCCCACAATACAGTTAGGCTATAAAAACAGTTAGATAATATGGTGGGAAATTCGGTTACATTATCATGAATATTAAAATAAATATATCATGACTATACCAAGAACATAAAACTTTATTTAAATATGAGTGTAATAAATGGGAAGTCATACAGGATTCCAGTCATGGGACTGGAAGAGACGACAGTATAAGTTTTTCCACCTTCTCTCAACTTCATTTAATAATTTAAATGCAACTGAATAGGGGCGCCTGGGTGGCGCAGTCGGTTAAGCGTCCGACCTCAGCTCAGGTCACGATCTTGCGGTCCGTGAGTTCGAGCCCCGCGTCAGGCTCTGGGCTGATGGCTCAGAGCCTGGAGCCTGCTTCCGATTCTGTGTCTCCTTCTCTCTCTGCTTCTCCCCACTTCATGCTCTGTCTCTCTCTGTCTCAAAAATAAATAAACGTTAAAAAAAATTAAAAAAAATAATAAATGCAACTGAATAATTTTTAATTGTAATGCTAACGTAATATTTTTGTAAACTTAACAAAACCATTACGGAATACATCTGAAAGAATAGACAGTTGAGGGGCGCCTGGGTGGCGCAGTCGGTTAAGCGTCCAACTTCAGCCAGGTCACGATCTCGCGGTCTGTGAGTTCGAGCCCCGCGTCGGGCTCTGGGCTGATGGCTCAGAGCCTGGAGCCTGTTTCCGATTCTGTGTCTCCCTCTCTCTCTGCCCTTCCCCCGTTCATGCTCTGTCTCTCTCTGTCCCAAAAATAAATAAACGTTGAAAAAAAAAGAATAGACAGTTGAAAATAACAGTTTTGGAAAGTAATGATGGGGATCTATGCTATTAGATACTTGGAGACAGATTCGCCATGTATCCAAAAGAACATGTATGCAACATTCATTTGGAAAACAAAACAAAAACAAACAACAACAGCAAAAAAAAAAAAACCTCTTATAACTTCATAATGAAAAAACAACCCAACTTGCAAATAGACGATGATTTGAACAAATACCTTACAAAAGCACATGAGCAGTAAGCACGTGAAAAGATGTTTAACAACAGCTGTCATCCAGGAAATGCAAATTAAAACCCCAATGGGATATCACTACTCGCATACTAGAAGAGTTAAAATTTTAAACGACTGATAACAGGAAGTCTTTGCAAAGATACGGACCGACAGAATACGGTGTGTGAAAGACGAAAAGCGCTTTGGAAAAGAAATGGCAGTTGCCTATGAAGTTGAAATGGATTCTTAGCATATGGCCCTGTAATTCCAGTGCTAGATGTTTACCCAAAAGAAATGAAAAGATATTGCCCACAAAGTCTCGTATAGCGATGTCCATGGCAGTTCTATTTGTGACAGCTGAAAACAATGCAAATGTCCATCAGTAGGTACATGGATAAGTAGATCGTACTCTCTCCATATCATGAAATATTGCTCAGCAGTAAGAAAGAATGAGCTACTGGGGCGCCTGGGGGGGGGGCACTCCATCAGTTGAGCGTCCAACTTCGGCTCAGGTCATGATCTCACCGTTCATGAATTCGAGCCCCGCATCGGGCTCTGTGCTGACAGCTCGGAGCCTGGAGCCTGCTTCGGATTCTGTGTCTCCCTCTCTCTCTGCCCCTCCCCCGCTCACGCCGTGCCTCTCAAAAATAAATAAACGTTAAAAAAATTTGTAAAAAGTTATTACAGTTTTGTATGTAAAGTTATACCTATATAAAGTTGATTTTTAAAAAAATGAAAAAGACTACTAAGATAATGTCATCTTTCTTGACCCTAACATTCTGTGGTGTAATAACTTGTGATAAGGTAAGTTTTAAAAATATTACCTCTCCCTGAAGAATTCCCTGTAATGCCTCCAATTTTGGAAGAAGCAAAGTCTTAGGAACAAATCTCCAATGGTGGAACTTGAGAAAATAGAATAGAAATACTATCTTTCCTGTCTCTCCTGTGTTTCATTTACTCTAGGATTTCTTTCTTTTTTTAATGTTTATTTATTTTTGAGAGACAGAGAGAGACAGGACATGAGTGGGGGGAGGGGCAGAGAGAGAGGGAGACACGGAATGGGAAGCAGGCTCCAGGCTCTGAGCTGTCAGCACAGAGCCTGACGCGAGGCTTGAACTCACGAACCACGGGATCACGACCTGAGCTGACGTTGGACACTCAACCGACTGAGCCACCCAGGTGCCCCTAGGATTTCTATTTAGACTGAACTTCCTACTGATGAATGGAAGGGATAAGCAAATCATGCTTACTCTGTAGTATTGACAGAGAAATCAGTTGTACTTTGTGTTCAATGTAGCTGTTTTTTTTTTTAATTTTTTTTTTCAACGTTTTTATTTATTTTTGGGACAGAGAGAGACAGAGCATGAACGGGGGAGGGGCAGAGAGAGAGGGAGACACAGAATCGGAAACAGGCTCCAGGCTCTGAGCCATCAGCCCAGAGCCCGACGCGGGGCTCGAACTCACGGACCGCAAGATCGTGACCTGGCTGAAGTCGGACGCTTAACCGACTGCGCCACCCAGGCGCCCCCAATGTAGCTGTTTTTAGACTTCAACTGATACTTAAAAACTTCTCATTGAAACAGAAGGCAGTGCCTATGACAATGAAAGATCAATCGGAATCAGGTATCAAAAAGAAGAAACGGGAAGGGAGGAAGGAGGGAAGGGAAGGAGGGAGGAAGAAGTGAGGGAGGAGGGGAGGGGAGGAAGGGAAGAAGGACTAGGACAGCATTTGATAAGTCAGAAACAGATAAGGCAGATAAAACAGGACAGCCTTTGTCTAGAACATTTCTGTTTGGCTAGCTTAAGGCTATGCTTTGCTATCATTGTTTATCTGGGAACTTTTATGATGTATGATGACATCAGTCAGAGGCCACTGAGAGAAACCAATTCTTCTTTGAAGATGCAAACTAGCCAACTATTCTCTTCAAAGGTTAATTTAAAAAAATAGTATTGGAATAAGCAGGAAGCCCAAAATCTAAAGCCAGATCATTTTGAGGTTCTCTTAACCCTTTCTTCTTTGTTCTATCTTCTCTCTTCTTGTATCTTTGTTCTATCTTCACCAAATTTGATAGGGCGCCATTTATAGGAAAGTCTTTTTTAATTAAAAAAAAAAAATCAAATATTTTACATATTGTTTACGAGCTATAGTCAAAGGCAAAGTCATGCAAAGGTCACTCCTTACTTGCTCTTTGTGGAAACTAGAAACGAATGAGCAGTGTTCTCCCAAACTTGGATGGCTTTTCTACTAACATCACTAAAAAGTCCACAGAGGCCATAAGGAACAAGTTAAGAGTGGGAACAATTGCTCCTCTCTCTCTCACCCACACACTCTGAAAAATAAATAAACATTAAAAAAGGGGGGGGGAGGGGTCGCCTGGGTGGCTCAGTCGGTTGAGCATCCGACTTTGGCTTCAGGGCATGATCTCACAGCTCCTGAGTTCGAGCCCCGCGTCGGGTTCTGGGCTGACCGCTCGGAGCCGGGAGCCTGTTTCAGATTCGTGGCCCCCTCCGTCTCTGCCCCTCGCCTGCACACCCTCTCTCTCTATCTCTCTGAAAAATAAATCAACATTAAAAAAAACAACAACAGGGGCGCCTGGGTGGCGCAGTCGGTTAAGCGTCCGACTTCAGCCAGGTCACGATCTCACGGTCCGTGAGTTCGAGCCCCGCATCGGGCTCTGGGCTGATGGCTCAGAGCCTGGAGCCTGTTTCCGATTCTGTGTCTCCCTCTCTCTCTGCCCCTCCCCCGTTCATGCTCTGTCTCTCTCTGTCCCAAAAATAAATAAACGTTGAAAAAAAAAAAATTTAAAAAAAAAAAAAAAACAACAACAACAACAGTGAGAGCAATTGGGGTGAATGCGCTTGATGGAGAGGTCAGAATCCAGTTTCCTGTGATAGGCGAGTACAATTTCTAATGGCAGGGCTGGGTCCCTGTGTCCATCATCCCTCGGCTCAGGCTGAGGCCTGCAGCATCATAAAGCAACCCTGTGGACGTGTCTTGAGGCCATTAAGAGATCAAACACCCGTGGAGAAGTGCAGGGCTCTGGCTGGTCTGCAGTTGAAACCTAGGCCATAAAGTTCTGGAAATGGGGGGGGGGGGAGGGTTTGGCTATCAAGCCAATGATTGCCACATGCCAAAACATAAACCAGATTGCATAATGAGTAGGTTTTTCATAATTTCCTCAAATTAGGTTTTTATTAATGCCTGTCAACAGCAAATCACGGGCCTACATTGCATCAGCAGCTGTTGAGGACCAGGCCAGCCCTTGATATCCCAGGTCCTCTAAAAGCCTCTGGGAAGCCAAGGAACCCTCGGCTCTGTTTGAAGGCCACCTCGAAGGGTCTTCCTAAAGAAAACAGAGCTGAGTTGGGGTTTCACCGTGAACGGTGGAGAATTGTTGCTGCATGCCGTTTGAAAGATGAAATGGCTCTCCATCCCCAGATGAATGCCCTCACTTCTCTCCGTTGTTTGCAGACAACTTGATTTAGTGCAGGGCCTCTGGCATCGTTCTGGAATATTTCGAGGGTTCTGGTCTATTTAAGTTCCACCCTCCTTTACCTTCTCACACGTAATCAGGGAAGACTGGTTGCTTCCGAAGGGGGATACTGATGATGTGGTTGATTTCAGAGGCAATCTCATGTTGGGCTTCTCGAAAAAGGAGCTAGGGAGCAACCTTTTTTTTTTTTTCTTTCTTAATGTTTATTTATATTTGAAAGAGAGAGAGACAGACAGAGCATGAGCGGGGTAGGGGCAAGAGAGAGGGAGACACAGAATCCGAAGCAGACTCCGGGCTCCGAGCGGTCCGCCCAGAGCCCAACGTGGGGCTCGAACCCACGAACCGCGAGATCAGGACCTGAGCCGAAGTCGGCCGCTTAATGGACTGAGCCGCCCAGGCGCCCCGAGAGTAACCATTTTTATTTATTTATTTATTTACTTATTTATTTATTTTAAAATTTTTTTTAACGTTTATTTATTTTTGAGACAGAGACAGAGCATGAATGGGGGAGGGTCAGAGAGAGAGAGACACAGAATCCGAAGCAGGCTCCAGGCTCTGAGCTGTCAGCACAGAGCCCGACGCGGGGCTCGAACTCACGGACGGAGAGATCATGACCTGAGCCAAAGTGGGCCGCTTAACCAACTGAGCCACCCAGGCGCCCCAAGAGTAACCATTTTTAAGCAAGGTTTTGGACAGAAAGTGAACTTCGCTGATTACTTTCGCTTTCATGGAAAACACAGTAAAATCGAGACAAAGAGACTATTTTCCCCAAAACAAAAACACTCTTTTTATTAATCCCATAAACATGAAGCCCCTAATAACTGGGAACCTTTTCATGAGCGAGAATAGTTCCATGCCAAGGATTCAACTTGGCAAAACCTAGACACCTGTGGGGACACTGGGGGCTATGAGGAGGCCCAGCCTCTAAGGGAAGGAGCCTTTCTTACGGGGACGAGGTCAGAAGGCGAGATAAATGGGAGAACTGGCCCGGATCTCAGAGCGAGGGAGGTAGATTTAACGTCACATGCCACCAGAGTCGATGCCCAAATATCTCCTACCGTGGTGGCGACAGAAGTGTTAGCCAATTATTTGGAAGAATAACGTCTTCTTCAGCGTCGTATATGTATTATATATAACTTATTATTGAGTTATTATAACACAGTATGGAAAATTGAGGGGGAGGCTTACCCACCAGACATTTATTTCCGACAGTTCTGGCCGCTGTGAAGGTCAAGATCAGGGTGTCGGGCCATTTGGCTCCTGGTGAGAGCGCCGTTGCTGGCTTACAGATGGCCTCTTTCTCATGACACAGAGAGGGAGAGGGGCCTCTGGTGTCTTGTCCTCTTCTTATGAGGGTACTAATCCTATCATGAGGGCTCTACCCTCATGGTTTCATCTAAACCTAATCACCTCCCAGAGGCCTCCCCTCTTAATGCCGCCACACTGGGAATTCTGGAGGGACTCCAGCAGTGAGTCTGTAACAAATGACTTCAATGGTGGAGAAGATGGAACGAGGAAAAGGTAGCTGGGAAATAAATGTGATAACGCAGAGAAGTGGAAAAAAAAACCCTGAATTAGAGTGGTGGTGTGGAAATGGCGGTGGGGGAGATAAATCCATGTGACATTTTACAACAATTAAAGGGTGGCATGACTAAATGACAAATAACGGGGGCACCTGTGTGGCTCAGGGGACTAAGCATCCGAGTCTTGATTTCACCTCGGGTCAGGATCTCACCGTTGATGAGATCGATCCCTGCATCAGGCTCTGCACTGAGAGCACAGAATCATGTTTGAGATTCTCTCTCTCCCCCCTCTCTGCCCCTCCCCCGCTTGCTCTTTCAAAATAAACAAACAAACAAACAAACGAGCTGGTCCCGAGGGAGAAGGGTACCCAGAGAGGTGAAAAGGAGGCCGTCCTCAGGGTGCACAATTACATGAGCCACTGAGAGAGAGACACTGAGGGAGAGGCCATCTTGGATCCTATCTTCTTTTTCAGCCTCTTCCCAAGATCTACTATCCTTCTTCACCTTCTCCCCTTCTCTTCTTCTCTGTGTTTTCTGAGGTAGCTTCAGCTCATTTGTATTCCTGGGAAGAAGAGAACCTTGACTGAAACAAGGCTGGAGACGGGCCATGGTTTGAGATGTCACCAGCGTATGGTTAGTAGGTAAGGAAGTGAGCAGTTCTAGAAAGAGAACACAAGGGCACGCATGAGAACAAACAAGTATTGAAGGGTAGCAAAGTCTGTAGGAAAAAAAAAAAAAAATGAGGTAAACCAAGAAGCAAGAGACCCGGCAGAAGTTGTGTTTTAGGAAGCCAAGAAAGCAGTAGTTGTAATAAAAAGGCTAAGGTGAATTCCAACGGGGAAAGTTTGTAATTATAGTAAACGTGACTGTTATCAAATATCCTTTTTTCTTGTTGGTGCTGAGAGAATACATATATAGCACTTGGAAGGGTGGATTTATTCCCCAAGTAGTGCCGAATTCCAAATGCTGACGTAAGTCCTCACCTCTCCATCAAAACAGAATCCTCGAAAGGCTTTGTTGGCTCACCAGCCAGTTTCCATTATTTTTCTCAGTCAGTGTGTATGTCCCATCATTATCCAGGGAATCATTTCCAGGAGGATCATTTCCTTATTTCCCCATATCCCCCATTGCTGATCACAGTGACAACTTTATCAGCAGCTCCCCAGGTAGGCAAAGGTGGAAACCAGAAATCTGTCGGACTCTTCAAAACTGTTGGCGGGAAAGTACGGGGAAGTGATTGGCTAACAAAGTTCGTTTCTTCAACTGCCAATTATTCACGTAAGCACATTGTTACCTCACTGGAAAGCGGGGCGGGGGTGAGGGGGGGTGCGGAATGTAGAACTCTCTGAGGGCAGGATTGGGCCGTCTTGGTAGATCCAACAGCCTGTTGATCATTTGAGCGCTCAATAAGTCGTGGCCACATTGAAAGGGAAGTGCATTCCTCACTGCACAAAATTGCCACCATTCTCCGCGTTCCCGCGGAATTTCAACCATTTTAAATGGCTAACGTTTCCAAAGGTGGCCCACCCAAGGCAAGAGTTCAAGTGCTGTTAGCACGTATCATCAGCACGTATCGTCCAAACTAATTCCTCCCAATTTTTAAACTCTGTTGCAGGACACCTTGTACGTTTTGCAGTGTTAAAAGCAAGTATTTATAACAATCGTTAGCTTTGTGCCCCCGACTCCAGCTCCTTTAATTGATGAAACTAATCCAATTTGCTAACAAGTAAGTAAACCCAGGGAGAAGAAAGGGGAGAGATAGCTAGTAAGTTTTTAAGTGCCTGGAAGAAACTAGAAGTCTCTTCTTCAATAGGGCTTCTTTTTAAATGAACAAAAGCACGTGTGGCATTTGGATGTAATAACAAATTGGAAGCGAAATGTAGGCAATTCAGAATGTTTGGGGGGAATACGTGAGTTTACAGAGTCCAGACCCTTTTTTTTTTTTTTACTCTCTACATTAGAAAGGAAAAAGTCGAAAAGCTTTTCAAAGGGCTGAAATAATCAGCCCAGCTTCGTGTAGTGGCGGGAAAATAAGTTTCCAGGAATCCTCAAACCTTTCAAAACTCCCTCGCATTTTTTTTCCCCAAAGGGAAGTTTTAAAGGGAGGTCTTGATCTTGACTTCATCGTTCTTCTACAGTAAGTCACTTCTCAGCCTCCAGGCCAGGACGGACGGGGCCACAAGAAATTTCAGTAGGTCACTAAAACAGTGATTTTACTCACCGGCGTGGAGTGGACTCGGGGTGATGTGTTACTAATAATAAGTGCCAAGCTTTTGAGTGATCACGGGCACGCGCACACACACACACACACACACACACGGACAGAAGCAGATTTCTTCCTAGATCACTAACATTCTGTCCCATGCATGGGGACAAGCGTTCGTGTCTAGGAGAGATGCGTTAAGGCACCACAGCCAGCTGCCAGAAACTACCTCTCCTAAGAACTCCTAGGAAAACATAACTCACTTGTGTGCTACCGCCAAAAACAAAGTGTCATCGCTTTTTTCTCCGGGCAAAGCCTGTGCGGTAACTTGACCCCACGGAGCACGACGCATAGCACAGAATAGCGTGAAAGGAAGGGCAGCTGGGCCTTAAAATAATCGTTACTGTTACCTACAAATAATCATCTATTAGGTGGATTTTTTTATACACCAGGCCTTTAGTCTGAAATAATATATGGGGTTTGCTTTGACGCAGGACAATACGGACGACATCTCATCATCACAAAACTTGGATCAGAAGAAGTCTAGCCCTTCCTTGCGTCTGGTACGAAGCTAGAAATGGTGCCTCTTGTATCTCTAAGGCTCATTTCAGCCTCGAAAGGGGTGGCACTGCAATGCCCTAACTGGTAACAGGAAACTGAAGTTGAGACAAATTAATGTTACTCGGCCAGCAGACAGCCGAATTGAGTTTGGGGCTTTGGTGTCAGAAAAGCCACCTTCCAGACGAGCCCCGAGCTGTACTCTTCTGTAACAGATCCATCACAAAGCATCTTAGAATTCTACAGGTAACAGAGATTTTAGGGATCATCTCATCTTCCTCTTTGAGGAGTCAACTCCCCCCCCCCTTTAAACTCTCCTGTCCTGAACCAAGTCATGATCCTTCATTCCCTACAAACCTTGTCTTTGACCAGTGTTCCCAGTCAACCTACCACTGATCTCACCATCCAGTGGATCATTCCATCCGAAAGCCCATTCTTGAGGACATGTTCTCATTAGATTTTCAACCTAACTCATTACCAAGTGCTGCCCACAGCCTCTCTTAAATATCTCTTCATTCTGTCCATCTAGCGTGAGCCCCTCAAGTCTTGACTGGTCAACTGTAATAACGACCTACTCGCTTGACCTGTTTCCGCTCTTGGTCTCCTCCAAGTTTCCCCCAATTTTGTCCAATTTGGATCTGACCATACCTTGTCCTCTTGCCACACACCTGCCTCTGCAACCACTGTGTCTACCATACTGCCCTTGCCCCCTCGCTGTCCGTCCTCCGACCCTGCGCACCTGCCTCACTTCTCCCCCGCACATTCTGTTCGCTCTACCTGTGCAATACTTCATCACATCTCACCTCAAGACCGGCTCCCTCCCTGAAGGCTCAGATTCCCCCCTACGCACTCGGATTGCCATTTCTTTCTCGCTGTTGCAATTCTGCTGCCTCCGTATTGGCGTTTGATGAATGTCGTTCTCTCCCAGTCGACTCCAAGCCCTGTGAAGGGCATGTGCCACCTCCCTGAGCTCACTTTTGAGCCCTCAGAATCTAGCAGGGTTCGTGCTATATGGTAGATGTTCAATAAATATTAATTGAATAAATCCTCCCTCTCCATTTTATAGATCATAAAATTGGGCTCCTTTGAGGGTAAGTAAATCTCTCAAGGTGCACAGCTGGTTAGGGGCAGAATTGGACTTTAAGCCCACACGCCCTCACTCCAGGGTCACTGCTGCTTCCCCTGCGGGCCCCTCCCAGCAACCCGCACCCACTTCCGATCTGCCCCAATTCTTCTGGTGCCTTGTCACCCCCTGACACACGCATACACGAGCTGTATGTAGAAGGCACAGTTCTTTGCAGAGCCAAGATGGCAGGGACTGAAGGACTCCATCCTCAAAGTCACGAGCGCGGTAAACAACGCCAGCTTCAAAACTGAGTCCTCAATAAGCCCCTCGATCCAGGCGTTCCTTCATCGTGACAGGAGGACGGTTTTCTCAACTGTCACCATCCCATCAATGATTGGCTTCAGTAGGGAGGGAGGCGGTCCTTCTAACACACAATGGAAATTGAAATTAAGCTAATTCATTTGAAGGAGCACTTCAGTGCCATGGTGGTAGGCGCAGAGATGAAAGACGGAAAGACCGTTGGAAATTGATGGTTATGTTCGGTGTAGTTTTAGATTGGAGGTAACTTCCAGAGATTTGTTTTATCATTAAAATTCCATACGCTGACGAGACCCAACTGCTTAACTCTTTAAATACCCCCAGACAGACAGACACACACACGCACGCACGCACGCACGCACAACTTCAGGTAAAAGGCTACAAAGGTTAGAGACAAATCAGTTCCGACTTCTGTATTTCTTCTTTGGTTTGGGTGGCTGTGTAAGGTGTCTTTTTTTTTTCTCTCTCTCTAGTGTAAAATATATAAATAGGGTGCCCAAGATTAATTCCTGTGGTGGCTTGTGATGAATACTTGGCGTGATACCAATACTATTTCTGTCAAAAGCCTCACCTTCTGGGGCTCCTGGGTGGCTCAGCCGGTTGACTCTTGATTCCGGCTCAGGTCACGATCTCACAGTTGGTGGAACCAAGCCCCACATCAGGCTCCGTGCTGACAACATGGAGCCTGCTTGGGATTCTCTCTCTCTCCCTCTCTGCCCTTCCCCTGGCCATGCTCTCTTTGTCTCTCTCTCTCTCTCTCTCTCTCTCTCAAAATAAATAAATAAACATTTAAAAAAGTGTAAGCTTCTCAATGAATTATCCAGTGCTCCCACACCTAGATCTGCCTGTCGATGTATGAAAAAATCATGGGCACTCGGCCTCCGCTTCTCATTAATAATATGGCACTTGCCCATATTTCAGAAGGAAACTGATGGGGCATTATTGAGAAATAGTGACTGCATTCCAAACAACTGAAGTGCAGCTCAAGAGAGAACAGGTCAGCAGCTGCTTAATAATGCTTTGTATAATAAAATATTCATATCATCATATATTTCCCATCATAGAGGATGGATCTTAATGCCATTTTAATATTTTTTTCCGACTAAAATAAAATTTTAATTAAGGCTAAAGATATATTGCCTAAGGAAAGCTAAACTGTTTAAAATTATTAACTGCTTGAATACTTGTTGCTATCCTACAAACTGCCGTAAAAGAAAAGAAATTAAGTACTCGAGAGATTAACGCAATTTTGAAAGCTGTACCACCGCCCCCCCCCCACCTTCCCCTTTTAGATACGCCTAGCTGAGCCATAACTATTTTTCTCCACTCAGCCAGACTCCAGCTTTGTGGCTTTTTTTTTTTTTAATAACCTGGCTTTTCAAGGCCCTGCTCCTGAGAGCCTTTTCATTTCTGCCGCACTACCTACAAGCAAATTTCTTCCAGTTGCCCCACACAGTCCAATGGCCTCCCTTTCTTCGTTGCTGAAGCATTTCATTGCCGTTTCATTGACGGGGTGGTGTTCTGTTACCGTGCAATCAATAGTTCAGCGCTTCCCAGCACACCGATTAGCTTGTCACTCAGGACCTGGGGGAGGTCGTGTAAATCCCAGAATACCAGGGGCCAGGAGTTTGGAAACGGAAGAATGCAAGCAGCGCTCCCCCCCCCTCCCCGCCCCCCGTGGTTGTTCCCCACCTGTTGCTCTCCAGCATGTGCAAAGTGAATTAACTTTGTGTGTGTGTGTGTGTGTGTGTGTGTGTGTTGCAATATGTCTTAAAGGTCAACGGCGATGGAAGGCTTCAGCTTTGGGAATATTTTCCCTCATTACAAAAAACCCACCGCTCCCGATCAGTTACTGGGGCCGTGACCAAAAGGGAATTTATTCTCCGATAGCTAAATTTGACCAACAGGGTGGTGGGTGGGAGGAGGTGGGGGGGGGGGGGAGCGGGGGAGGGAGGGGGAGGAGTCAGAAAGAGCATCTAGGGAGGGAAAAGTTGGCAATGCAAGAGAATGAAAAGATAAGCCCGAAAGGATGATGCATGATTTCTTGGCCCGCCGACCAAAAAGCAGGGCAAGTATTCGAACTAATAGGGGATTAGATAATTACCGTCTGTGAGGACATGATTACGAAGGGATGTTACTTTAATATATATATGTGTGTTTAAAAAGGCTTCAAATTCCATCGTGGAAAGCCGTGCAATCAAGTACTTAAAGTGTCAATGATGCCTTCCAGTCAACCTCAGGAAATCTTTGTACAGATATTTATTATCCAAAGCCACGTCACCTCAGACCACAAAAGGAAATTCTGTGCTTAGTACCTAAAGGCACTACGGTCTGAGAAGGGTTTCCTTTCAGCACTCCAGAGTTTTCTTGCAAAACCTCCATAAACTCACCACAAACCACAATGTAAACCAGTGCACTTCAGCTATAACTCGTTAACCTGATTCTCCCAAATTAATTCACCCATTTTAAAAGGGATTTCTGACTAATGATGCAAACAGGAGCGCTCCAGAGCCACGAGAACACCCATTGGAATTCAAAGGTTGGCAGGGAAAATATTAATCTTGGGGGCGGGGGCGGGGGGAACACATAAGGAAAACGCTGAATCCTACAGGGCCAGATGTAATATTTTTTAAAGTTTAACTTAATTCCATCTAAGAAATAAATATGTCCATTTCAGGACAGAGAATGTATGTGGCCTCCCAAGTCCATTTCCCTCAAGGGATAAAAGAATGTGTATTCTGTTTTCAGTGGCGGGGTCCCTTATCTTTCTGCTATTCCATATGTAAGGTTGCTAGAGAAATGTTACAAAGGGTTGAATTCTAATTGGGTTTTTATTTTTTATTTAGATTTTAATGTTTTATTTACTTTTGAGAGAGAGACAGAGAGATAGGGGCACCTGGGTGGCTCCGTTGGTTAGGCGACCAACTTCGGCTCAGGTCACGATCTCGCAGTCTGAGTTGGAGCCCCCGCATCGGGCTCCGTGCTGACAGCTTTGAGCCTGGAGCCTGCTTCGGATTCTGTGTCTCCCCCTGTCTCTACCCCTCCCCTGCTCACGCTCTGTGTCTCTTTGTCTCTCAATAATAAATAAACGTTTTAAAAAATCAAAAGAAAAAAGAGAGAGAGAGAGAGAGAGACAGAGAGAGACATAGTACGAGCGGGGGAGGGGCAGAAAGAGAGGGAGACAGAATCCACGAAACAGGCTCCAGGCTCTGAACTGCCAACACAGAGCCCGATGTGGGGCTCGAACTCACAAACCACAAGATCCTGACCTGAGCCGAAGTCAGAGGCTACACTGACCCAGCCACCCAGGCACCCCATCTAATTGACTTTTTCAAAATGTGAGTATTTTATTTTGTTCCCTCCCTCCTTCGTTTTGCTCACATATTTAATTGCACGGGCATTTACGGCACCCACGCCACTGTAACTGGCAATGAGGGATGCCGGGATATGGACATGACCCGACGAAATTAACCCGCTCTCTGGACTCCAATCTTCTCAACTCTGCAACATACCAAGTCCTGCGGGGTTCGGAAACAGAAACTCATTCCCCGTAGGTGGTAAACACAGCAATTCCACTAGGCTGACTCAGCGTTGGATTCTTTTCCAAACTCTCTTGCTTCCTCTTTCTCTGCAAGCAGTACATCCTAACTTTGCACATGTTCTCGGAAGATTTGGTGACCTAAAATCAAACAGGGCTTTCACACCTTGAGAAAATGACATCCCCGCTGGGGTAATAGGCATTGTTTCTCCTGCGAGCGTTCAATTGTTGCTAACAGGTGCTTTTTCTCGAAACACGCCGCTACCTGTAGCAGGTGAATTCAGGAGCTGCTACAGGAACGACTTAAAACTTGTGTCACTACGAAAAAAAAAAAGGGGGGGGGAGAGAGAGACAGATACAAAGAAGAACGATCTGGTGTTGCCTTGTGATACTCTGAGAATTTTCCCCAGCGCTTGCCAGATCCACCCACATCACTCTGGTCCCAAAGTAGATAAGTGATGTACGTTGGGTAGACAGATATTTGCATAGACTTGAGAGCGTAATGCTATGTTTACAAGAAATGGGGAACGATATTGGAAATTTCTTTTATCAACCTTCTGTTTAAATTTCCATCTGTAATCAAAATTATCTTAGCTGTGGGGTTCCCGGGTGGCTCAGTTGGTTTCAGCACAGAGCCCCACGCGGGGCTTGAACTCACTAACTGTGAGGTCATGACCTGAGCCAAAGTTGGACACTTTCACCGACTGAGCCATCCAGGTGCCCCTGATGTATCAAATTTTTAATTATTTTGTTTAGTTCAAAAATATTGTATTAGTTTGTGGAGTTCAAAGAACATTGTGTTTCTGTTACCTTTCACCGTATGTTAACATTGCATAAATTTCAAAATCATCTCAATTGTTTCTCTAAACTTGGGCCCAGTCGGCGATCTTAAATAGCAGTAGCCACCAAGAGATGCTGCTGGAACATACACAATTCTCCGATATCTGCTCATTTCCGGGAGTATACCGTTGCCTAAGGAATTCAAGAAATGAGGTGACTCAACTCCATTGTTCTTTCTGGATAGGATTAAAATCTCGGTTTTTTTAACTACCATGGGAAACCTGACACCCCAGGGACACCCAGAGCTCCAGTACCCTGTCCAAATTTTATCGCAGTGGCTAATTGTATTTTGGATTTTACTCGATTGAAGGTTCAAGAAGAGTTCACGGGAATTATAGCTACCATACATCTAGATAACATAACAATGGTAGTAAATAGGCGGAGGAACAAAGAGAGAAGTCAAAAGGAAGCCAGTAAGGCAGATGCATTCTGCCACCGAGTGGGGGAGGGTTCAGCTCGGAGTTCAGGCTCAGGTGACTGCCACTGTTGTCTCAACTGCCACCCACAAAGGTCTGAGGGTGACACTGCTTGTAGTTATTCACCAAGTTGTAGCAGACACCGGAGATGAAATTTTATTTGGCCACCCCAGAGCCATAATGGAGAGAAAGTGAACGGTAAAGGTCTTTATTTTTTTTTATTTTTTTTTTTAAATTTTTTTTTTTTTTCAACATTTATTTATTTTTGGGACAGAGAGAGACAGAGCATGAACGGGGGAGGGGCAGAGAGAGAGGGAGACACAGAATCGGAAACAGGCTCCAGGCTCTGAGCCATCAGCCCAGACAGAGCCTGACTCGGGGCTCGAACTCCCGGACCGCGAGATCGTGACCTGGCCGAAGTCGGACGCTTAACCGACTGCGCCACCCAGGCGCCCCAAAGGTCTTTATTTTTATAGAAACCGTTATATAAAAACATGCCAAGTTGACCTGTTGAGCTATAAATTCTGTTTCTCTAATTATCTGAATGACTTAAGGCTGAATTTATCTGAGTTTCATATTATGATTGGCTTTACATTAAGCACTGCAAATGTGAATTCCGCGTCCCATGCAACAGTTTCTTCTTTACATTAACCAATTGTCAGGACCTTTGCCTGATATTATAGCTTTTCAAGAACTGGCTATAAATGTACACAAAATCCCAATTCTACCAGTTCTGTTCATTCGGATCAAGGCTCTTCATTCTTGGGAAAATCGCTTCCAAATCCTTTCCGCTTATGACACACGCCCAATCTCTACCTCCGCGTGTGCAGCAGAACTTGCTTCTTATTTTCATTATTTTGCTTCATCATCTACCCTCTGGTAGGAAGAAGAGGAGGCAAGGAAGGTTGGAAAGGAGAATGGGAAGGATGGGAAGGGGAATGAAGTTGCTCCAAACAGTAAAGGGTGACATATCGTCAGTGTTCGTTGGTCCCCAGCACCTGCAACCACATTGTCCGTGTTTGTTGGTCGGGGCGCTCTCAGAGCTTTCTGCTTAAACATCAGGCCTTCCAGGTAGCAGCCTAAATTAGCAATCCACTCTAATGTCAGCAGTTGTGATGAGGAAGGAGCAAAAACGTTGGGGTCAGGTGGACCTGGTGTTAAATTCTACCCTTGCTGCTTAAGAACCTGTCTTGAGACGTTCGTTGGGTCTGTCACTTAACCTTTCTGAACCTTAGTTTAGCCTCAGTTGTAAACACGAGATGACAGGGTGGTCATTCCTTATCGGCAGTGTCACTTGCCCACGGTCACCAGCCATCCAGAAGCAGATGATCCTCCCTCTGACGTATGATCAGAAGGTCAGGAGGAGCTTAACGCTATGTCATAATGCCTCTGTCATTCCTTCCCACAGTGTGTCAGCATATGGGAATTTTATCGTCTCACATCATCACAAGAAGAAGGAATACAGTACAATAGGATATTTTGAGAGAGAGAGAGAGAGAGAGAGACCACATCACATAACTCTTACTGCAGTATTTTCCTAATGGATCTATTTTACTATTCGTTGTTGTTAATCTCTTGTTTTAATTATTTTTTAATGTTTATTTATTCTTGAGAGAGAGAAAGACAGAGACAGAGTGCAAGCGGGGGAGGGGCAGAGAGAGAGGGAAACACGGCATCTGAAGCAGGCTCCAGGCTGTGAGCTCTCAGCACAGAGCCAGGCGCGGGGCCCGAACTCCCAAGCTACGAGATCACGACCGGAGCCGAAGTCACACGCTTAACCGACTCAGCCACCCAGGTGCCCCCCGTTCTTAATCTCCCACTGTGCCTAATTTAGAAATCAAACTTTCTCATGGGTATGTATGTATAGGAAAAAAAATATAGCGCCTAGAGGGTTCAGTACTATTCACCTTTGCAGGTATCACCTGGAATCAAGCATCAGTCTTGGAATGTGGCCCCCGTGGATAAGGCAGAACAAATGCAACATCGGTTTTCAGGACCGTTATTAGGATTCGCAATATACGCGAGCACCTGGTAGCACGTGGTCCGGGACAGGCTGGACACTCCATAAAAACGTAGATGATGTTATTAAGTATCCTGCTGAGAAATAAATCTATTATATCCCCAGAAATGAGCTGCAGCATAACAGATTCTTGTTTCGTTTTCATGCTTCTTTATTTCTTTTGAGAGTGAGCGTGTGTGTGCGCGCACACAGGGGAGGGGCAGAAAGAGAGGGGGAGAGAGAACCTCCAGCAGGCTCTGCCCCGTCAGCACAGAGTCAGACAAGGGACTCGATCCCACGAACTGCAGGATCACGACCTGAGCTGGAATCGAGCGTCGGATGCTCCACCCACCGAGCCGGCCAGGCACCCTGCGCAGCATAACACATTCTAAGCCAAGTGGCCAAGTCACATGATTTTCCGGATCGTGCGTTGAGTCCCAGTGCTTTTGATGATGGTCCTAACCCTAGTGTCTTGAAGACACTAGAAAGTCATATTATCCAGGCCTCATCAGGGGACCTAGGAGGGATCACCAGGTTGTCCGTCCAAGGAGACGCGAATGCAAAGAGAGAGGTGCGATGTTTTTAAACTTCTAGTTGTTTAAATTGATGTTTTTAGTACTTCTTAGTGAGCCATTAAACCCTAGGCAAAGTAGTTTCTAGACATCACTTCTTTGAGACAACAAATCTATAAGGCAGGTACTATGTACACAGATGCTCTAAAGTAGAGAAAACAGACACAGGGAAGAAATTCCCTCCCGGTCCCCTGGCCTGTAAGTGGAGTTGATGAGATTTTAACTCACACAGTTGGACTCTAGAGCGTGTCCTGTTAACTTCTATGTCAAGATAAATACAAGGAGCCAAGCAACAGATCAAGGTTGTGATGGAAGAGGTGCTAAAGGATTGGACAGAAGGAAGAGGGAGGGAACACAAATTTTAGGTACAGACGTCAAGAGATTCGGCAAGGCACCAACAGGTACCTTTGGTTGGTTGACTTTGGCTCAACAAGTACAACTATTTGTTTCAGGGCCAAGGACAGCCTCTCAAAGGGACCAGGCTGAGCTAGAAAACTCAGCACATTTCCGTGCAACTTACGACATCTCCTTCTGAAACCACAAGGCACGTTCTCAAAAAGAAGGCTTTTAGACAGACATACGGATGGCCAAGAAGCATATGAAAAGATGCTCAATATCATTAACCATTAGAGGCATGTAATTCAGAACCACAATGAGATACTGTTTCACACAAACTAGGATGGCCATCAAGAAGACAGACAATAACAAGTGTTGACAGGATGTGAAGAAATTGGAACCTTCGTACGTCGCTGGCAGGAACGTGACAGGGGAGCAGCCGCCACAAAAAACAGTTTGGTGATTCTTCAGTTAGTTAAACAGAGAATTGCCATATGACCTAGCAACTCCACCCCTAGATATATATCTGAAGGAATTGAAAACAGATGTTCAAACAAAACCGTGTATACAAATGTTCAGAGCAGCACAGTTCATAGTAGCCCAAAGGCGGAAATATCCCAAATGTCCATCAACGGATGAACAGATAAACAAAATGAGGCATATCCCTATAATGGGATACTATTCGGCCATAGAAAAGAATGGAGTTTGGGTACATGCTTCAACCCGAATGAGCATTAAAAACATCACGTTATGTGAAACATGCCAGGCACAAAAGGTTACATACGGTATAATTTCATTTATATGAGATACAAAACTCAAGTCGACGGGGCACCTCCGTGGCTTACTCGGTTAAGCGTCTGATTCTTGGTTACGGCTCCGGTCATGATCTCATGGTTCGTGGGTTCAAGCCCCGCCTCAGGCTCCACACTGTCGGTGCGCAGCCTGCTTGGGATTCTCTGTCTCCGTCTCTGTCTCTGCCCCTACCCCAATCAGTCTCTCTGTCTCTCTCTCTCTCAAAAATAAACTTAAAAAAATTTTCTTGTAAACGAGTCAAAAACAAAAACAAAAACAAAAACAAACCTGGAGATAGAAAACAGATGAGTGGTTGGCAGGGCTTGGGGGCTGACAGGAGACAGGAAGTAACTGCTTCATGGGAAAGGGGGTTCCTTTTGGGCTGATTAAAATGTCCTCCTTAGTGATGATTAGCTACACTGTCACCAATGGCAGTAAATGTCACTAATGGTAAAGTTCGTGTTCTACGTGTATTACCACAATTTGAAGAAAGAAAAAGAAAACCTTTATGGAAGCCCAATATGTCAAATAGATCAAAATATGGCCTCTGGCATAGATACGGACCCTGGAGTCATTGACTTCCAGCCTCACTGGAAACACTGTCACTAAAGCAGAGAAGGCCAAGTTTACTCATATCACCCGGACCCTGCAGCTCTGAGGAAAAGCAGAACTGAAGTGTCTCTGTTGCCCACACGGAAATGCCAACAAAGCTTTGAGCCAAATGCCGAAGAAGAGTTTTTGCTGGCTAGAATTTACAGAATCCACTCGAAGAATGTTAATTTGCGTGGAAAACTAAAAGCTAGCGCCTCAAACAAACAAAAGTGCAGGGGATTTTTAGGGTTATTTGTAAGTTTTTACAGAGAGAAAGCATTAGTCAAAGTACCAGAACTAGTCTCCGTTGGCTGTCCTGGGAAAAGGAAGTGTAAGGAGTCGTCTCACTTTATAGCACAAATTGCCATGTCTTCGTTATTGCCACAAAGCCGGGCTCTACCTTTTCATTTAGGTTTGGGGACACGTCTCCCAACATGAACCCAGCATTTTAAGGAACACGCCATTCGTGGCTTTGAAAGGTGGAGTGGAGGAGGTGGAGTTCTCTGTGTCCACTGGTCCGCTAAGAAGCATTCCACTTGGGGGGCGGAGTCAGGATTCAGGATTCAGCCTTTCTCCGGGTGCTGCAAAGGAATTATTGGGTGACCGTGCTCCCGCGCTAGAACCACACTTGAACTTGCAGGCTCTTATCTCTTCTGTCCTTTCTCCCTCTGGACAGTCTCCGACAGCTGATTACGAGGCTCCAAGTGTTTGCATCTCCGCCTGGCAAGGGGGGTGGGGAGCGTGTGGGATAAGATCCTTTCTTCATCGTAAGGAGTAGATTTTCCTCAAGGGCGACGTGGCCAAGTGCTAGAGTTAATGCTGGAACCGGGCTTTCTGGCCACTGAGTGTGTGTGTGGCCCAAGAAACAGCTCTCGACTTGTTGGTAAGAAGCCTTAAACCCAGATTATAGCACCTCTCTCTCCAGAGTGCTCTTTTTGGGTAGGAGGTGAAAGGTCATCCTCTCAGACTGGATAGTTGTACTCAAGCAATTACAAGACCCCAGCGTTTCTACAAAAGAGATCTTTGAAATTCCATCAAGAGATTTTTTTTTTTTTTTTTTTTGGCAACTGATTTACAGAAAAGTACAATTAAGCAAAGGGCAGCATCGTTCAAGACCGTTTGGTGGACGAGGCCGCAGGTTTTAAGTTCTAGTATAATTATTAACAGCAAAAAAATAAAGATGTCTTAAAAACTTGTGAATAAGCGACTGTGCATTATCGGTCCTATTTGAATCGCCTAAAAAGTATCTCCATTTATTTCGTCAAGGTCCAAATATCAAAAGAGGTGAACATTGAACAATGGAGATGCCAGAATACAAGAAATCTGAGCAGATGTAGATAATACTCAGTAGAACATTGTGGGTGGCCTTGGACTCCCAATTACACATCTTTATTTTCTCTGTTCAACTTGGGGAATTAAAACTGCTGAAATGAAAACCAGATTCGATGTTTTTTTTTTTTTTTCTTTTCTCTGGGCACCATTCAACCAAGGACGGCGACTTGCTCGAATTTTCTCCGTTCTTGAAGGGCAATTGTCAAATGTGAATTCTCCAACATAAGGTGTTGAGTCGGTGTATTTCTGTGTCAGAGTGCAAAGCCTGTTGTGGGTCCGAGATGCCCTCCTTTGGCCTTAATATAATCAGAGAGAATTTAGGTCAACACTTGGGGTGTAGTGAGTAAGTTTATCCATAGCTAATACTTGGCTTTCCTTGAATTCCTTTAGGGCACTGCATACATTTTTTTTTTTTTGACCAGATCCTTGCTCTTGTCTTTTCCACACTTGTTGAGCAGAAAACCATTTTGACAAAGAGATTTTCAAAGCGGAAAATAAATGATCCGTTTTAGGAAATACCTTCGCCCTAAGACCGTCTTATCTTGTCCCGCACAAAACAACCACCCACGCTCTTCAACAACATGTCCCAGCGACTTGTAAGGAAGTCTGAAGAATAATTAAGTGGTGCATTGCTATCGCTAAGTCGAGGGCTGGCAGTTGGCACGTTCACACTCCTGGGCTATAAAATGGAGGCCCAAACAATCATTCACTCGGTTTGCAAATACTGACCAGGAACGTTGAGGTTTCGATGACTTCGCCGCAAAGCAGAGCGACGAGAAATCAGCCTGGAAGTGACCTCAGGGTACGGTCATGAAGTACAAAGTGCAGAAGTTTCCAACGGAGCGTGACCAATAAAGGATGACGACTAAAAAAGGCATTTAAGTTTGTCACGTATTTAAAATTGCATATCAGAGAAAGATCAGTTTACATTTACAGGGTTAAAAAAATAACACTTTAAGGAGAACTTTTCAGGGTAGAGGCCATGTGTCTGATGCCATCTTGGGCCTGGAGGGGCACATGAATGGAGGTGGGGTAGGGACAGTAATGTTCTTATGCTTCCTTGTATGCTCAGCTCTTAAAAAGGTACGACAACAGAGATGCAGTGTATCTATAATTCAATTTTTTGAGATATAATTGATATATAACATTGTATTAGTTTCAGGAGTACGACATAATGATTTTTCTTTCAAAATGATTACCACAATATGTCCAGTTAACATCCATCACTACACAAAATTACAACTGTTTTTTCCTCGTGATGAGAACTTTTTTTAAACCTTTTTTTAATGTTCACTTACTATTGAGAGAGAGGGAGAGAGACAGACAGACAGAGAGAATGTGAGCAGGGGAGGAGCAGAGAGAGAGGGAGACACAGAATCCGAAGCAGGTTCCAGGCTCTGAGCTGTCAACACAGAGCCCGAGGCGGGGCTCGAACCCACGAACCGTGAGATCATGACCGGAGGGGAAGTCTGACGCTCAACCGACAGGACCACCCAGGCGCCCCTCGTGATGACGACTTCTAAAAGATCGACTGTCTTCGCATCTTTCAAATATGTAATACAGCAATATTAACTATAGTCACCGTGTTGTACATTGCATCCCCATGATCTGTTCTCCATTTTTCTTTTTCATGAGGTGGTTCTTCTTTCCAAGGAAACCACAAAGAGGCCAAGTCCTTAATGCCCTCCTAACCATTGAATGTTTGCTCTGAAAACCTTGGGAAATAGCCTCCTTGTTCCATTCCTCACCTAATTCTTCAGGAAAATCGCCTCTGTGAGTGAAAGAGTTCAGTAGCCCCTGATGTCCGTAGAGTCTGAGCAAATCTTTCATGAACTGCACGAAACCATAAGCCTGGCCCACCTTGTGTGAGGTACTGTTCTGGGCCATAGACGGACAACAAGAAACAGAACAGACACAAGTCTTGCCCTCACGGAGTTTAGGTTCTAGTAGGGAAGGACAGACAGGATCGATGAAGCACATGATTATTTGTTATGTCAGCCGGTAATATGAAATGATGAGGAGGAGAAAAGTAAATCAGGATCTGGCGGAGGGCACTGATATCTCACCTCACGTGGAAATGGAAGGTTTCTCCTAGAAGGTAACCCTCGGGCAGAGACCCGAATGAAACGCGTCAGCGCCATGGGGACATCCGGGGAAGAACATTTTAGACAAGCGGAACAATAGAGGCAAAGACCCATCCCCCCCGTCTGCTCATCCGAGCAGGAGTGTGCAAAGAATAACTGAGCAAGGGAACAGCGTGGCTGGAACAGAGTGAACAAGGCGGGAGGGTGGGGGAGAGGCAGGAAGCTGAAATAAAACTGAATCACAGATGAGCAGAAGGAAAGCTTGGGAAGCTACTGAAAAGACTTGCTTGGGAAAGAGTTGTGGTTCCAGAGGGATGACAAGTGGGAGGGTTTCTAGTACAAGGGCGCCGTGCGTCCAGAGCAGGTCTTTGGAGGGCCAGGGCGGGGTGGAAATCGGTGGTGGTGACTTGGCCCGAGGTTTCTTCCTTGCCAACTAAACGATCCTTCAAAGAACAGAAGGAGTTGCCTAGGGCTAATCCAAACCTGCGGTAGAAATTGCGGAATCCTCTCCACCAAACCCCAGCCCCATGGCCCCGCCACGGCCCCCACTCCAGTTACACGACCCCACACATGAGCGGGAAAGCGAGCAAGCAGCTCGGCTCCAAATTCCGGGTGTGGGAAGATTCATATTACATGAGTCAACGCATCTTCACTCCTCGAATCCGCCACAAATGAAAGCACTTCCTCTGCCCCCTCACAACATCTGGATGCTGCCTGCCGGGCCTCAGAGGCAAGTGGAAACATCTGGGTATCAGCAAAGAGGGGGAGCCGGGTGGCATCTGAATACGGTTTTGCAAAGTTGCACGAGTGAAAGCGGTGAAAAAAAAAAAGAAAAGAAAAGAAAACGAAAGTTTGGCCTTTGATGATGTAAACGGACAGGAGATTTCAATACACTTGTCTATTTTCCGTCCAGCCTCCTTCCCCCCCCCCCCCCCCCGCCAGGAGCGCCGTCCCCCCCACCCCCACCATGGGAAAGAGACATGGCTTGATGACCAAGAAATGTGGCTCTGTGGCCAAGCGGGCCTTCCCCAGCCAATCTGACTATTGACTCCTGAACGTGGAGCCTTTTTTTTTTTTCTTTTTTTTTGCCCTTTCCGCTCCAGCTAGCTAAGTTCCCCTCGGCGACTCTGCAAATCTGGAAATCCTGGGTAATTCTGGCACCGGCCGATCTCAACTCCCACTCTGCATGCTTTTTGTATGACCGGCTTTCACTCAGGAGGCTGGAGGGAAAAATGGAAGCGGTGTGCCCGCGAGGGAGACATGTGGCCCTCAGTCGTTTGATTCAGCGCCTACATACGACACGGCCATCGCTGTCGAACACAAAACCAGTGCAGCTAAAACGCTTAGCCATGTGCTGGTCTGTTCCCACAGCTCCTGCAGAAAACCCCGAGTAACCGAGCCTCCAACGTATCCCCTCCTCCCCTCTCCAGCCCGAGCTTTAATGCGGAGGGGGGCAAGCTTCCTGGGGCTGTTTATTTTGGAAACAGTTGGAGCATCTGACCTCAAATTTTCCCATTGTTCAGCTATGGCCGTACAATCCCTTATGTGAACTGAAATATCTTATAAGAAATGGTAAGGCCAACTTCGGTGGCTTGGGTAGAGGCTGGTTTGTTACAGGCAGGATTATATTATTATTATAAATATTAATATGATTTTTGGTAATAAGTGGGTTTTTTTTCCTTTTTTTTAAAGTTTATTCATTTCCAGAGAGACAGAGAGGGCAAGTCGGGGAGGGGTCCAAAGAGAGGGAGACAGAGAATCTCAAGCAGGCTCTGCACGGTCAGCGTGGGGCCCGACGCGGGACCGAACTCGCGGAACACAAGATCCTGACCTGAGCCGCAACCAAGAGTCGGAAGCCCAACTGACTGGGCCACCCATTTAAACCGTTACACTTGCAGCCTTCTTGCGAGTAACTGGGTTCTCATAACCACCAGATATTGAATGTTCACTCCATTATATAAAACTATACTGAGGGTTTTACGTGTACGTTCGTTTAAGTTCTTGTCACGTACCTCGGAGATCCATGGTGTTAAGTGTATTTTACATATAAGATAGCCAAGGCACAGAGGAAAAGGAAAGCGAGGGAAGTGACTTCTTGCAGTCACTCGGACAGCAATAGGCACGGCCGGGATTTGAATCCACATCTGACTGATTCTGAAGCCCATGTATTAAAACCACTTGGCTAGATTGCAAGTTCACGTCTAGAAGTGGGAAGACATCTTCCTGCTAAATAAATGTGCACGCTGGAAAGCAAAGCCAGGGAATCAGTACTGTGACTCCCCCAACCCCAGTGTAGAAATCAGCCCTCGAATTCCCAGACTCCCTTGCATCTCCCAAGGTGCCCCGGGCGTGTGACATACTCCTATGAGCATTTGGTTCAGACTCCTGGTGGAGCTTCCATTTTCTTGGTATGTGTGGCAATGTAAGCCTCCAGCTTTGGGTTGCGATGTGGCATTCCCAGGTTTGACCTCCAGCCGTGCTGACCACAGCAGTGTTGCAGAAGTTCCGAGAGTCTTCTAGAAGCTCAGGAAGGAGCAGTAACAATTGTCTGCCCATGCCGCAGTTTTGTGGCTTGATGTGGGATACGTTTCTGGACACAGCCTCAAATCTATTTCTGCAGCACCCCCCTGACAATGATTCTGTGAGCTAATTTCCTTTATTAAGTCTCTTTTCTCTCTCAACTAGCTACGGTCGATTCTATTGTTTGCAGCTACGAGCTGAACAATACGTTCCGAGGAAAGACACATGGATGGAATGCATGTGCTTCCCCTTTCCCTGCAATTGTGTCTGCTGACCTGTCATCTAATGCCACCAATCCCCATAGAAACTGTCTGATCCCCCACAGAAAGTGCTGAGGTTATCCTGTGGGAAATAACACCTAACATCTCCCGTCATGGCATGGGAGTCAGAAAACAGAAGCTTGGGTCGGCCAAGAGCTTCTCTATCTGACCAAAACAAGGAAAAAAAAAAAAAGAAGAAGAAGAAGAAGAAGGAAAGGGAGCTTCAATTTTCCCACTGGAAGCCTCACCCACAGCGAATACAGATCCATTTTGTTAGGGGCAGGTCTGAAAACATGGTTCTTTCCAATCGTGCCCACAGGCCCCCTGGGAGTTGAAAAACACGAAACTGTACACAGCCGTGTTCTCCTTCCCTAGAGTTGTGTTTACCACTCTCTGCTGATTCCACACGTTTCCAGACGAAGTCAGGCTCCATTTCGTTTCATTGAAGCAAAAGCCGTTCAGCTGTGCCCACAGTGGAGTCGAAAAGCATTCCACTCAAATGTTACTTACATCCAGGAGCAAGGGATGAGGGCCAGAAATGAAGAAGTGAAGCCTATGGTGGCCTTGACCGGGGCCAAGCAGAAAGCCGAGAGAACCCAACCACGGCTGATGCAAAGGAGCACAAGCAGGTAGTGTGGGAGCACAGCCAGGCTCGATGGGAGCACCCAGGAGACTGTGGTCCGGGCAGGCAGGTGGCACAACAGGTGGGCATGTCACAGGAAGAGCTTGAGTCTAGGACAGGTAAACGGGTAGCAGCGGGTGATCCAGGAGCTTTGACGGCAGATGACGGCTCCTTTTTCTCCCCCCCCCCCCCGAAAGAAGGTCTATTGAACACTGCCAAAACATAACTTCGATTTGAAGTGGCAATGCAGGGGCGCCTGGGTGGCGCAGTCGGTTAAGCTTCCGCCTTCAGCTCAGGTCACGATCTCGCGGTCCGTGAGTTCGAGCCCCGCGTCGGGCTCTGGGCTGATGGCTCAGAGCCTGGAGCCTGCTTCCGATTCTGTGTCTCCCTCTCTCTCTGCCCCTCCCCCGTTCATGCTCTGTCTCTCTCTGTCCCAAAAATAAATAAACGTTGAAAAAAAATAAAAAATAAATTAAAAAAAATAAATTAAAAAAAATAATAAATAAAATAAATAAAGTGGCAATGCAAATTCATTTAGCTGTGAAGCGAGACAAAGTTAAATGCCTTAGAAATTCATGATGTCTCTTTTGGGCAATAAAGGTACCACTTAATAGCTTATTACTCCAGAGTTTATAAATTCTGGTGATAGGTTGTTTTTTTTTTTTTTAATAGCAAACTTTTGCTGTTCCCACCCTGTGTTCTTGAAAAATACGAATGAGACTAGATACTTGGCGAAGTAGAATATCCCTTTTTTTTATTAAAAAAAAAACCACCTTTTTTTAATGTTTATTCTTTTTTTTTTTTTTTTTGAGCGAGAGAGAGAGGGAGATACAGAATCTGAAGCAGGCTCCAGGCTCCGTGCTGTTAGCACAGAGCCCGATGCGGGGCTCGAACTCGAGAAGCGGGAGATTGTGACCTAAGCCAAAATCATCGCTTAACTTCCTGAGCCACCCAGGTGCCCCAACAAATTAGAATTTCTAAACTCCCTTAGAGAAGTTCCAAACCACACTGGGTTACATTAAGTTCCAGCATCTCCACTATGTGTTTTTTTTTTTCCGTTAACATCCAAAAGGCAGAAATCCAACCTTAAAGGCAGCAACATATGATACAAAGGAAGTCTCAGAGTGGAATATAGAAGACAGTCCAGCATAATTTTCAGTTTGGGGAAAAAAAAGTATACACACACACACACACACACACACACACACATATGGGCTTAAAAATTTTTTTACAGAAGTTAACAAGTGTAGCATCACAATTTGTGTGTACCTCAACTTTCCAATCTTATCCTATCTTCTCCAAACTCACTCACGCTATGTATGTTCATAATCCTGATGAGACAGCATGATTTTTGATCTAATAGCTTCACTTGTAAGCAATCCATGTGAGCAAGGAAAAATCATATAGGCGGCCAAAATGTAGGTGCGAGATTATTTATAATAGTAACAATTTACCCAAGTATCCGGAAATGGGGGAATTTTTAATCCGTATTATGTAAAACGATAAAAAAAAATACTTACTAGGAATATTACAGAATCATTAAAAATATAAATTGTAAACAATATTCGTTAGTGAGACATGTTTCTGAAGTGAACGTGTAGCCTCCAAAACCACGGGTCAGTGATCCTAACCCAATTTTTCTTCTCAAAATTCCTGTGAGAAAAGACTGGAAGAAGAAAACAAAACAAAACAAAACAAAACAAAACGCCGAAGGATTTTCAGCCATGGGATTTCCAGCGCGTTTCTGTTTCCTTCTTCATAGCTTTCCCAATTGTCTTGATGATTATGTAATATTCTTTTTATGTAATTGGAGAGATCGGTAGGTCTGACTTACAAGCCCTGAAAGAAAACCAAACGCTGACCAGGCAATACTTTTTCAGTTTTTAACCTGGCTTGAAGTGGCCTGCTCCTCTGACCTAGGGGTTAGAAGCGGTTGGGGGTAAGGGAAGGAAGAGGGTCATGTCTGCATCAGACAAAGGATGGAGGCCGAGGTGGTGAATAATCTCAGAAACAACATTTATTGTGAAGTGACTTGCTTCCGATTCAGAGAACAGCTTCCACAAGGTGACAGAAACCTAGCTCCCCTAAGGGAGGGCTACTTTGGGATCAGCTAGAAATTACCCGGACAACCCCGGTTCTCAGCTGTCATCCTTTCTTGCAATGTGTCCTCTAATATCTCTGCAAAACCCCCTTCTCTGTAAAGACGATCATGTCTTTAGGGGCCGGTCTGTCTTGTTTGCTGGGTGTTTACCATGGCACTCTCTGTGCTTTATATTTCTTTGTGGTTTTTTAATGTTTGTTTCTGTCTGAGAGAGAGAGAGCACAAGCGCTAATGGAGGAAGGGCAGAGAGAGGGGGAGAGAGAGGATCCAAAGGGGGGCTCCGCGATGACAGCAGTGAGCCCCGTGCGGGGCTCGAACTCAAGAGCCCTCAGAGCCGAAGTTGGACGTTTAACCGACTGAGCCACCCAGGCGCCCCAGAGTGCTTTAAATTTCTAACTGGAAAGTCTGGGAATTTGGTCTTAGAGTGGAAAAGAATATTGGAACCCTTTCCTGTCCCAGAAAATCTGATACTTCTAAGTACTCTTTGCATTTAGTTTAAGTAAGTGTATTTAATGCAATGAAGAAATCGATGATGTTGCTGGAGATAATGATGATGAGTGGCCCAGTTTCTTTAGCTGCGAAATGAGGAAACATCTATTTTACAGGGTTTTGGGGGAGAAGATAATGAGATGATTCCCTATAAAGCCCACGGCAGCGTCTGGCAATGACTTATTTATTTATTTATTTACTTACTTCCTTATTTTAGAGCAAGCCCACAGGCACAAGAGTGGGGGGCAGAGGAAGGACAGGGGGACAGGGAGAGAGAGAATCTTATGCAGGCTCCGTGCCAAGCACAGAGACTAAGGCAGGGCCCAATCCCAAGACCCTGGGTTCATGACCTGAGCGGAAATCAAGAGTCGGAGGCATAACGGACCGAGCCACCCAGGCAACGAGTAATTTTTTAAGGGTGTTTTCCGTTGCAGTAGCTGGTCCCTGGAAAATAGATGGTTTGAAAGGAAGAAAGCACTAGAAGGCACTGTCACCACAATGCCCCTGGAATCACAGAGGGGGCAGCATAATAAAGACCGCGTGGCTTTGCCTTTCTTCAGTGGGCCGTATTACTTAATTTCTCCGCCCCTCAATTTCCCCCCCATGTAAAGTGGAGTTGATAACAGGGCCTGCTTCACAGGGTTATCATGAGGTTGAGGCCAAGTTTTGAGGGGAATGCCTGGCGAACGGTCATCACTGGAGGTAACCGCTAAGGCAAGTCTCTTCCTATTGTGACTTGTTGCACAACGGCACACATGAAATTGCTTAGGGGGAGGCGGTCCCCGTTCTGTGAGGTTTGCTTGGATGCCCAGGGTCACGAGCCCCTCTGCTCTGCACCCCCTTCACCCACAGAGGTTTCTTAGGTATGTGTTCCTTTCCTCCGTCCTTCCATAACTAATCAAGTTCCTGACTGGGCCTTATTCATTCCCGCGGCCCCCGAACTAGCACCCTATTTGTCTACACTGAATGTTGAATGCCAGTAGGAATAGACTAGAACACCTACTGAGTCTGGACAATGGATTTTGCTAATGTTAGGCTGTCTTATCTCCCTCTGTCCCCCCGCCCCACCCCCACACACATATACTTTATTCTTTAGGGGAATTTTGGAAGAGAAGACACATTTCACCTCACGCATTGAAAGGTATTAATAAGGGGCGCCTGGGTGGCGCAGTCGGTTAAGCGTCCGACTTCAGCCAGGTCACGATCTCGCGGTCCGGGAGTTCGAGCCCCGCGTCGGGCTCTGGGCTGATGGCTCAGAGCCTGGAGCCTGTTTCCGATCCTGTGTCTCCCTCTCTCTCTGCCCCTCCCCCGTTCATGCTCTGTCTCTCTCTGTCCCCAAAATAAATAAACGTTGAAAAAAAAAATTAAAAAAAAAAAAAAGAAAGGTATTAATAAATCTGTATTCAGACTCCTTTTTAATAAAATTCACATAAAATTGTTAGAATCCTGGCAATTAAAACGATATCACTGACTCGAATTACTTCACTCTGCCTAATTAGAGAGATAGCTGCATTATTCCAACTTGAACTGCTAAGAGAAACCTCAAGCAGAAGACACTTAACCAGTTACTTGCGTGCTGCTAAGAACAAAAACAAATTTCCAACGACAGGCTCACACAAAACTTCCTGGGTAGACAGAGCAGGGCTCCCGTGTGAACACGGCAAAAAGTAGGTTGGACTTCAGGCCTGGGGACTTGGATTCTGGCTCAGGTGACCCTGGGGAAGTCACCGCACCTCTCCGGATCTGATTTCCTTCTTTGCAGAGCAAGAGGGCTGACAAACCGGTCTGGAATTCAGGCTCAGGTGGAAAGGCAAATACTGGGGAATAACTTCGCCCCGCTTGGACGATTGGGGGCGGGGCGGGGGGTGGGGGGGAGCGATGGGAGCAAATAGCAAGGAGGGCATGAGGAGCCGCCTTTCATTAAGGGAGTAACGAAAGTATCTTTCGCTTGAAATTTCTGGACGAAGTTTCTAGATGCTTCCCAACCCGTGCTTTCTATCTGGATTTTCCCGCACGGCTCCGGGGCATCCTTAAACTGTGCAGCGGACGTTCCCAGGCAAAGCCTTTCAAGCCCTTGGGCTCGCCTACCGCTCCCCTTCTCATATCAAAGGGGGCTTCCTGCTGAGTTTGTTTACACCATTAAATTTCCTCACATGTAAAGCCGGGAGAATTTTTCCAGGTGTTCAAATTCCTGGAGGGTGGGGAAAGTGCCGAGGCCTATATTAGATCAATACCACGCTAGAGTGGAACACAAAGAACCTTTTTCACGGTGTGGCCCCCTCTGGAGATCTCTATTTTGGAGGCTGCCTTGGCAGGGCCCGAGGCCGTCTGTCACTCTCCTGTGACACCGACGGCCCCGACCAGGGCGGTCGCGGGGCTCTAGTGCGGGGGGGGGGGGGGGGGGGGCGGGGGCGGGGAGGCGCAGAGTCCCGGCACTGCCTCGATCCGACCTGCGCCACGTGCAAGGTGGCCCTACAAGACTCACCTGTGGGGCGCGCCAGGTACCTGTGGATCGATCGCTGCCGGTCGCCCCAGGCGGCGACGGAGCGCGAGGGACCAAGGGATCGGACCGCACCCCCGCGGTTGAAATCGGGAGGGGAGGCGGTTGCGTCCGCCGCGAGCCACAGGTAGAAATCAGAGCACGATCCCGGGCTTCCCCGAACCAGGTGAAGAGAGCCGGGAAGGTCACCCACTCAGTCACCAGGTGGTGCATTTAATTTAAAAGGACTGTTAACCTTGTTTATACAAAATAACACCAATATGCAGAGAAGCAGTAAATCCATTGTCGTTAAACAGCGGGGAGCCGCTGGCGCTGGCAGCCTGCCCACCGGCGACGTGAACTCGGCTGGCACCGGGCGGGGGGAGCGGCGCGGGCCGGGCGCGCACGAGAAGGCCCGAGCCGTGCCCTCGGCGCCCTCCAGATGACTCTCCGCATTCTTGTCACATATATTTAGAACAAGAGGTGTCCGCTTAAAGAGAAACATTTGCGAATCACTTAAACGCAGGCGCTTGGGAGCCTGCCAGTTTGCACCTTGGGAAGTATGTGGGCTCGGTTTCCAGCCAAGCCGGGAACTCGTGTGCACCTTCTCTTTTCCCTCCGTGTCCCCTCGAGTTGACCCGAGGTGAATGTCCCTAGCACCTTATTAATTTTCTACGCCGGCGGGCTTTCCGGAGTCCAGGCCAGGCTCGCCTGCGAACGCTGACGGAGATAAATGAATGATGCACGGCTACAGAGAGAGAAAGAGAGTGGTGTTTCTTTAAGCAAGGGACAGATTAAAGTTGAATTCCTGTTGACGGAGGCGCTGGTGTCCACATCCTCCTTGTTTACCAGCAGCTGTCCCCGTTAATGACTCTCTGATAAGTTGCGGAGGCTGCCCAGCGGTAGGGGGTGACGCAGATAAAGGGGCCTCTGTTTAAATAGCCCAGTCCTCGACCCTGCTCCTTGTAACTTGCCTTCATTTAACAATCGCCGAGACTGTTCGGAAAAGGCAAACCCCGGGTGCAGAGGCTTTTACGCTCTGACTCGCGAGTTCACGGCGTTAAAACCCGCGGCCGCGGCCGGCAGCCCTCTCCCCCTCCTGGGGGGTGGGGGAGGGGCGATGAGGAGTGGGGTCCCCGGCAGGGGCGCGGGGAGGGGGAGAGGCGGCAGGTGGGCGAGGTGAGGGGGTCAGCGCTAGGTGTCTGGAAGAACTCTTCATTTTGTCCGAAAACCGCGGACACTTCCCCACCCCCAACAAGTCTTGGAAACTGACCCGTCAGGGACAGGGTTAGCCAGTTACTGTTCTTTTTTTTGAGGGCCCATTCAGCATGAGGGTTAGCCCCCCGGGGGGGAAATGGCTTTTCGTACTTGGAACAATCTCCCTCTTCAGATTGTAATGTTCAAGGGGTCCTTGCCCGGCACCCAAGCTGACAGCTGAGAAAGCAGGTACCCAGGATACTAAGGGGCTTGGCGGAAGTCCGCTGGTGAGGTGAGCCCGCGATGGGGGCTGGAACCCAGTTCCCCATCAGACAGAGGTATACAAAATAATACACATATTTTATGACATATATCTGTACAACATAGTCCTATAATATATCCTATCTACATCAGCATAGGAAGAGGAAATTTAAATACTATATATATTTAATGCATATATGCATTATATATATATATATATATATATATATGTATATATATATATTTATATAAAATAGGCACGGATCTTTAAATTTCCTCTTCCTCTTCTGCCCAGGCAGACAGCAGCTCGACAGTGCACTCTGCACTGAGAGGCAGCCAAAACCCTCACCTGGCTCCGATCCCATCCTGGTAGATCCCTGGGCTTCCCTCGAGACCCACCCCCCCACCCTGATTATTTCATGAATACAATCCATCCAAAGATCAACAGTCCTGGAATCCCCTGATCTTTTTCGTGTCCTAACTAGTCAAGCAGACGTACCTCCAATAAAGCGAATGCAGAGAACAAATTTATTTCTGCTTTTAGGAAATGAAGATGATGTGAACCAAACGGTCACGTGATGGCTCAGACGCTTGAACCAATTTCTGTTCACCTCCGTGTTGTCATCTACGGGATGTTCCCGAGCCAACCCAAGAGATTTTGAGGCGGGGGGGAGGGAGTAATTAAAAGCCAGACAAAGTATTTTGAGATGCTCAGAAGGAAGATGTTAACGGTTTTAGGTATGTGATTGCTTCAGGAACGTTCTTTTCTATATCTTTAAGGACAAACCACTCTAATGTATTCTCCAGGGGCAACAATAATGAGATTTCTCACTTGTATTTCCAAACTGTAGACTCCACAATTTTCTCTTTATAATAAGGTATTATAAAATTATTCTTTCTTTTTTAAGAATGTTTATTTATTTTAAGAGAGAGAGGGATAGAGAATGAGCAGGGGAGGGGACGAGAGAGGGAGAGAAATAATCCCAAGCAGGCCCCACGGTGTCAGCATGGAGCCCGACATGGGGCTCAAGCTTACCAACCATGAGATGACCTGAGTGGAAACCAAGAGTCGGACACTTAACCGACTGAGCCACCCAGGTGCCCAATGAAATTATTGTTTCTACAGAATCTAAATGTAGCTTATAATCTCTTTATGGCATTTTTTAAATTATCGGCTGTGATGTGTAGAACCGTGTGCCCCCTAGATGAACATGTTGAAGCCCTAATGGCAGGGGCTTCAAAATGGGACTTTATTTGGGGAGGGTCTTTACGGAGGTAAATCAAGTTAAAATGAGTTCTTCAGGGTGGACCCTAATCCAAGATGACCGGGGTCCTTATACAAAAGGGAAATTTAGACACAGAGATGCATACAGGACAGAAGATGCCTCCCGATGCCCTAGGAGAAGGGCGTGGAACAGATCCTTCCTCTCAGCCCTCAAAAGGAACCAGAGCTGCCTACACCTTGATCTTGGACTTCCAGCCTCCAGAGCGATGAGACAATAAACGTCTGTCGTTTAAGCCACCCAGTCCGTGGTGCTCTGTTACAGAGCCTTGCAAAACTAATACACCAACCAATTTTAGCCATCTCAGTAACTTGAAAAGTCCCCTATCATCAATAGTTTAATTTTTTTTAATTATAAAACAATTCAAATGGCTTAAAATTATTTTTACAGTGTTGCATGTAAGGAAGTCAAACAGAAGTGAGAGTTATTATACTCAACTGTATCTTCAGCAGGATTTGGGGAACTTTATATATTTTTGTTCCCTTTAATTGTTTAACCGTGGTTTCCATGATAAAACTATAATTCAATTGAAGCACAATTTTTATAGTAACCACATTTACAGTAAACATGAGTAATTTAAATGAATACCAATTATAGGGATTGTCCCTCGCTTAGCATATTTCATCAAATTACATATCATAGAAGGTAGAATCTTCTCTACCTTATGAGCAGTGCTATTTGTTGAATTCTTCTCCATCATTTCACCCACATTTTTGATGTATAATATAATTGATGGTTGAGCGGTTTATAGTGGGTTTTATCAAGGACCCAATTGTGAACAGAGATTATAGAAAAGCACAGTCAGTCAAGAAGGTTTGTCAAGTAGGTATTCTGTATAAAGTCCTAGAAGGAGAGAAAGATGCAGAGGGGGGGGTGCCCGGGTGGCTCAGTCGGTTAAGTGTCTGACTTCGGCTCAGGTCATGATCTCGCAATTTGTGAGTTCGAGCCCCGCGTCGGGCTCCGTGCTGACAGCCGAGGGCCTGGAGCCTGCTGCGGATTCTGTGTCTCCTTCTCTCTCTGTCCTTCTCCCTGATCATGCTCATGCTCTCTCTCTTGAAAATAAATAAACATTAATTTTTTTTTTTAAAAAGCCGCAGAGGGGGTACTTCCTATCTTTGGGTAGCTAAGACCCTAATTGGTGAAAAAGGCCTAAAAGCAAGTCAAGAAAGCAAATTAAAATTACACTTACCAACAATACCTCATCAATCCAAAAGAAAACAAATTCAAGATAGGGGACCGCAGGTCTCATATACCTTCAATACTAAGTCCCAGATTATACCTGCTACCTAAACTTCATTGTGAAGAGTGCCACCTTTCACTCCCGGAAGTGTCCAGCTTTGATTGAAAAAAGTCTGCAGTCACCCTACCTCAGAGTTTCTCAACCTCAGGGTCTTTAACAGTTTAAGCTAGCTAATTTTTGTCACGGGGAGCAGCCCTGTGCACCTACTGTTCTCTCCCCACTAGATGCCGTTAGCAATGCCCTCACCCAGTTGTGACAACCAGAACGGTCTCCAGATATTTGCGAACGTCCCCTGGGTGGGAAGCAAAATACCCCCCCAGCTGAGAATCACTGGCCTAGCCCAAGATTATATGAAGGTTAGAAAAGGGCATGTGTAGGAATGATGATTAAAGCATGGAAAACTATCTTGAGAAAGTTCAATCCCAACATCTGTAGATAAGGAACGTGAATGGGCTGAAGGCTGAGGAGGACATTCTGCATATAAAGGGATGAAAATAGAAAAGAACAAGTTGAAAGTCAAAAGTACAGGAGAAGGCAGTAACCAGGAATATAGATTGGGGCATTAAACCAATTAACCAACCAATTTACCAAGCTACAGCTATATCCAGGTACCTGTCAAGAATATTTAAAAGATAACATGTTGCTAAAACCTCTCAGTTCGTGGGCATTCGCAATTCTTGGTACAGTGACCAGAATTAGGCTGGTTACATCACTGGGCATCTTCCATACAAATAGAGGGGAAGGGTTTGTGCCCCGGTGGCTCAGTCGGTCAGGCATCCAACTCTTGATTTTGTCTGAGCTCGTGATCTCATGGTTCCTGGGATCGAGCCCGACATTGGGCGATGCACTGTCAGCACGGAGCCTGCTTGGGTTTCTCTCTCTCCCTCACTCTGCCCCGTTCCCCACACTCACAAATAAATACATTTAAAAACAAAGAAACAGGCTTCCTCAAACTCTTCCTGAGAGGAGAAGAGCAGTGTAGAGCACGATAACAGAACATGGAGAAAACCTTATTTATTTCGTGTCTCCTGTATCCCAGATGCTTTTCAGAAATGATCTGGTTTAACCCCTCACCATGTTGGCAGGGACAGTATTAGCTTCCCTGGGGCTCAGTTTCCTAAACGGCGGAGTGAAGGAAGGCGGTGTTACACATTTCTCAAGTGGCAAGGCAACGACTCGAATCTGGTCCCGCTACACCAAGCCCTGATACGGGACTACCTGAAGCCCCACGTCACTGGCAAGACAGCAAGCAGAGGAACTTCTGAGTGCAAAGAGAACCCAGCCAACTTAAGAATACACGAAAAGAGGTACCTGGGTGGCTCAGTTGGTTGAGCCCCTGACATCGACTCAGGTCATGATCTTGTGATTCGTGAGTTCCAGCCCCGCGTAGGGCTCACTGGTTGCCAGTGAAGAGCCCGCTTCAGATCCTCTGTCCCCCTCTCTGCCCCCCACCCACTCCTGATTTCTCAAAAATGAAAGAAAAAATGAAAAGAGAATTATAAAAAAAATATAGGAAAAATGACCTTTTTTTTTCATACTGAGAATCTGAAAAATGGGGAATGGGGTTGAGACTTGCTTCTCTGTACTTGAAATTAATCTTTAAGTATCGTGGCTCTCTTCATCAACATGGAGAGATCTTCATCTGGTTTCTTTCATTTGGATTAGGGGTTTCTAGACTGGTTGATGTTTAATAGAGGCATACCAGCATGATTCTCAATATTGGCTATGGTGAAATCCCTCAAAAAGAAGACTTACGCTTTAATTTTTTTTAATCTTTTATTTTTTTTTAATTTTTTTTTCAACGTTTATTTATTTTTGGGACAGAGCGAGACAGAGCATGAACGGGGGAGGGGCACAGAGAGAGGGAGACACAGAATCGGAAACAGGCTCCAGGCTCTGAGCCATCAGCCCAAAGCCCGACGCGGGGCTCGAACTCCCGGACCGCGAGATCGTGACCTGGCTGAAGTCGGACGCTTAACCGACTGCGCCACCCAGGCGCCCGTAAATTTTTTAATGTTTATTTATTTTTGAGAGAAAGAGACAGAGCATGAGTGGGAGAGGGGCAGAGAGAGAGGGAGACACAGAATCGGAAGCAGGCTCCAGGCTCCGAGCTGTGAGCACAGAGCCCGATGCAAGGCTTGAACCCACTAGGGGTGAGATCATGACCTGGGCCGAAGTCAGACGCCCAACCAATGGAACCACCCAGGCGCCCCAACCTTTTCTTATTTCTGAGAGACAGAGAGAGAGACAGAATGTGCGCGAGGGAGGCACAGAGCGAGAGAGGGAGACACAGAATCGGAAGCAGGCTCCAGGTTCTGAGCTGTCAGCACAGAGCCCGACGTGGGGCTCGAACTCACGGACTGTGAGATCATGACCTGAGCTAAAGTTGAAAGCTTAACCGACTGAGCCGCCCAGTCACCCCTGAAGACTTACACCTTAGATTTCTGTGTAAGACTCTCCCAGGCAAGGATATTCAATATCAAGAGGCAGGCTTTCTTCCCATCTCATTTCATCCTTCCTTCTTCGCTGACTAGGTCACACATGCGGCTAGAGGGAAGTTATCTGGTTACAAGGAGATCGCCACGAAGACACGAGTGGTATCAGTTATTACTATCGCTTGCTTTTCTTGGCCCTCGACCTCCCTCGGCCAGCTGGGGGAAAACAAAATCCTCACAGCTCTGGGCTTGTGGGACAGAACTTTCATTTTAACGTACCCATGTGTTATTTGTACTAAGGAGAATTAATATGTCCGCAGACATAGGATACAAGCTGGGCCAGAAACTGTGCTTTCTGCCTGTCCAGGGTGGACCAGCATGGTGCCTTGCATCTACCATTTCGCTGCATCAACCCCCAAAGCCCAGAGGGAGGAGACTTTTTGTAACCCCGTTACTTAGGTGAAAAAAAGGGAAAGAAGATCGCAGAGAAAATAAACAATGGGCTCAAGGTCACATGACTAGGAAGTAATATGGCTACCGCCCATCCCCGGCCGGGTCCACCTGACTTCAGGGTATGTATTCTTTCCACTAACACAAGCGATTCAAAGAGAATTTAGCTATTTAGCTTAAGAAAATGAAGAGACCACACTCCCAGCTTACCCCAGCGAAGAGAGAAGGTGAACCCCAGGTCAAAGAAGAGGTACCAAGGCTTTCTGGTTCCCAGGCTGTGGCTCGCGTCCACACCCTGCCGTGCACTAAATGACATCCCTCCTAGAGGAGCAGTGGTTGAACATTACCTCGTCTTCTGAAAGACTTAATGACTCTGATTCCAACCCTCAGGATGTCAACATGATGCTAGACTGTGGCTTTAAAGGATCATTTCCAGCATAGGTGATATTGCAGAAAGTTCAAGGAGAAGCAGACGACTTCGCCGGAATCTGAGCACAGTTTTTTCTTTTTTTCTCTCACTCACCCCTTCCATTCATGTCATCTACAGAGCCCCTCAGAGAGGGAGACAGCCAGCTCTCCCCAGCCGGACACACTGTTATTCCTGGATGGGACACCCGTCCACAGCCTCGGGGAAGGTCCCAGGAGAGCCGTGTGCAAGGGAACGAGGAGGTTGGAGGGTGTCACATGCTTCCCCCCCCCTGCCTCCTGCTCATCCAGTGCTCTGGGAGAGGGCTTGCGGTAGGAAGGAAGGTGTGCCCCGTCTGTTTCCACCGAAAAACACGAATGTGAGGGAGAACTTAAATCACGTGAAGGGGGCCCATAAAAACGTGAATGGATGCAGGTATCTGCGTATTGCTTCCACAAATACGTATCTACTGTCACCCGAGTGACAGATGGCCTTCTAGGAACAGGGGTTATGGTTGTGAACATAGCACAGTGCCCCCTGCACCTTCTATTTTGTAGGGCAACGAGAAGATCCATATAAGGTCTTTCCAAGGAGGCGACATGAGAGCAGAAAACCAGATAAAGCACAGGAACCACCAGCCATAAGGGCATCTGGGGGAAAGAATGTTCCAGACAGGGGGGAACCGCCATTACAGATCCCCGTGGAAGGAGGCCATTGGTAGAAAAATGGAGGATGGAGCAGATGAATGAACTACTGGGATAGCTACAGCATTCATTTTTAACTGCTGTATAGTATTCCTGGTAGGAATAAACCGTGCTCATGAATTTCTCTGCTGACGTACGTTCAGCTCTTTCCAGTTATTCAGTGTCATCAGCTAAGATGCGCAGGGTGAAGCTTTCCCTAACGTCATACATCAGGACGTCCAATTGCTGGCCACCGTGAATGAGATTTTTCTGCTTCGTTACCTATTAGGAAACTCTTCTCCACAGTGATTTGCTCTAATTTACCTCCCCTGCCGCAGTACATGAAAACCCCCTTTGCCTTTTCCTCACATTTTCTCCACTATTCGGTGCTATCAGATTCCTTCTTTTTTGTTGTTGTTGTTGCCCGTCTATTGAGTTTGAAACAATCTGTCTTTGTCATTTTAATCTACATGCCCCTCATCACAAAACAGGAGGAAGGGGTGCGATTTTTTCAAATGTTTCTTGTCGATTCAGGCTTCCTCTTCCGCGGTTGCCTTTCATATCCTTTTCCCCATTTTTCTATGGACCACTTCTCTTTGATTAACTTGGAAAACTTTTTTCATGTATCCTTGATAGGAATTGTGAGTATTCAAACCTATACTCTCAGAACGTAGGATTTTCAAAATATTTGCGGATGCCTGTAAACAAAGAGAAGAGTTTTCATAGAAGAGTTTTCGCTCCAACCAAAGTCAATGATCTTGTTAAGATGTGCTCTTTTCGTGGTTTGAAAACTGATTTCCTCTCCTGAGGCCTTAAATATAATCCCTTTCCTTTTTTGTCTAAGGATTCTAAAGCTTTGCTTCCTGCTTTTAGCGTCTGACGTTTATTTTTGTGTAGGTATATCTATATCTGTTTCCTTTCACAGGAGAACCCATTCTTTGCCGATTGGTGTGTAAAACCATCTCTTAATACTCCCCATATCTGTGTGGGTTTGTTTCAGGGATCTTTACCACCTGCCTGTACCACCAGAACACTGTTTTGAAAACGACAGCTTTAAACTAATTCCATCTCTAACTTGCTGTGTGCTGCTTGTTATTCTCTCTGTTCAAAATCCGAGCTCTTTGGGGGCCATGACTCTTTCGAATGAGAGAACTAGTTCCATTTGGACTGACTGTTTCTTGGGTTAAAAAAATATACATATTGAGATTTTTAATGGACATTTTAGATTCGTTTGGGGATAATTGATCTCTTTAAGAAAATAAATTTTCGGGGCGCCTGGGTGGCGCAGTCGGTGAAGCGTCCGACTTCAGCCAGGTCGCGATCTCACGGTCCGGGAGTTCGAGCCCTGCGTCGGGCTCTGGGCTGATGGCTCGGAGCCTGGAGCCTGTTTTGGATTCTGTGTCTCCCTCTCTCTCTGCCCCTCCCCCGTTCATGCTCTGTCTCTCTCTGTCCCAAAAATAAATAAAAAAACGTTGAAGAAAATAAATTTTCTCATCTATGTCACGGATCTCCATTTATTTAAGTCTTTTTTGTGTCTTTTCTACAGTACCGTACAATAATGTTCACAAGTATCGTCCATTTCTTAGAATTATCCTCAGCCCCCTGGTGGGTATTGAACACGGAATCCTGGAAAGATTACATTTCCTGGTTGGCCATTGCTGACACTTAACCACACAATTAATGACACGTATTGATATTTAAATATTGCCCTTGTATCTGTCAAATTCCCACAATTATTTACGTGGCCTATCAAAAAAACTGTACTGTCTGGGGCGCCTGGGTGGCTCAGTCGGTTGAGCGACCGACCTTGTCTCGGGACATGATCTCACGGTTTGTGAGTTCGAGCCCCGCATCGGGCTCTGTGCTGATGGCTCAGAGCCTGGAGCCTGCCTCGGATTCTGTGTCTGCCTCTCTCTCTGCCCCTCCTCCACTCACGCTCTGTCCCTCTCTGTCTCAGAAATAAATAAACATTAAAAAATTTTAAAAAAACAACTGTACTGTCTGCAATCATGACAATGATTTCATTCCAATAATATGGTTCATATTTCACTTACTTGTATGACGTGCTGTCGAAGACCTAGTGGCAGTAATAAGTGAACTCATCGTCTTATTCCACACTGTGAAGGGGAACATTACTGATATTTTAGCACAACACATGATTTTTTTTAATTTAAGTGTTTATAGATAAATTTATCAAATTGAGGAAGTTCCTTTTGTTTCCAAAAAACTCAAGGAATTCTGATAATACTTCTGGAACTTCAAGTGCCATTGCCGAACTGGTATCAGGCATATAATGAGTGTGGCCCATTCTCCATCGACAGGACGGTAAATAGCTAACAACATAAAATGTCTAAATGTTCATAGTGTTTATAGATGATACACTTGCTCATTGCCCTCCTGTGGGCTAATATTTGGGATTTAATGGTGGAAGAATGTAACATTTTCCAGAAAAAGAGTCTCTTTGGGTTTAGAACGGTCTCTTTTGAGCATCATCCCTAGAGAGATGGAATTTTATCTCTTGCCTCACAAAAGCAAAGTTGAGAGCTCAAAATGTAGAAAAATTATATATTAGAAAATTCTCACGAGAAGTATGAAACGAGCAGACTATACTAAGTTTAGTTTCAAATCTCTTACTCTGACAGCCGCTCAGAAATAACTTGGGGGTCCCAGGGGCCCATCAAAGTAACATCCACATTTCTAGATGAATTTACTTTAAATGAGGATATTTTTCAATACATTTGTTGATAAGGCCGAAAATATTTACAAGGCTTTCTTTTACTTAGGTTTTCTTGCTAATCACACCCACTACTCTAAGGGCGAAAAATGACATGTTTTTAAGTAAATATAATTGAAATTGGAAAATGATATAGTAATTTTAAAGCGTTCAAGAAGGCGATATACACCATTTGAAGAAAAGTAAGAAAGAGGGAAAGACCAAATTCCTGGAAATATACTGGGGGAATCCATTGATTCAAAGAAATAACTAACTACATAATGTGGCTTCAATTGAAGTCAGGACCTGGACCCATTACCAGAAAAATCTTCTGTTTGTCAATGAAAGTGACAACAACAATGACTACAACAACAACCTTAGATATTAAAAAAGGCAGATTAAGGCAATAAAGTATCGTCTTGCCCTTCTTATTTTAGATTACCTTTTGTTTGCTCGATCCAGATATCCATAGGTCAAAGGCAAGTAGGTATTTTGTTAAGTTAGCTAATGGTCCGTATGACATCAGAAACATGCAGTCAATTCTTTCATACTTGGGTTCCCAGTGGGAGAAAATACGCCAAAACAGCTACATGAGGGGGATTTTCATTTTTTTCATAATTTTCGCCACTCAGACTGCTTTCAAAGTTTTTGTTTTGTGTACTATGATTCCTACTCGAGATGTCATTACATGTGGTAAGAGCTAAAATCCCAGTTTTATTATTATAACTCAAAGGTATTATGAGTTTTGAAATGGCAGGAAGTTATTAGAAATTTGGATTTAAAAATTTTTTTTTCAACGTTTTTTATTTTTATTTTTGGGACAGAGAGAGACAGAGCATGAACGGGGGAGGGGCAGAGAGAGAGGGAGACACAGAATAGGAAACAGGCTCCAGGCTCCAAGCCATCAGCCCAGAGCCCGACGCGGGGCTCGAACTCACGGACCGCGAGATCGTGACCTGGCTGAAGTCGGACGCTTAACCGACTGCGCCACCCAGGCGCCCCTAGAAATTTGGATTTTAAAAAACGTTATCACAAACCTCTTTTCATAGCAATCGTTTAGATTATTACCTTATGGTTTAATTCTGTACTTATTAATGTTTTTGAGAGAATAAATCTTAATATGGAAAAACCTGGGTAGTGGGTCCTGAAGAGTTATATCAAACTGAAAAGAAATATGTCCTTAAAAGCCTTCTCTTCAACCCGTTTCCTGTAAATCAAAATAACCCCAGATACTCCTTGAGGTCATTATCCAGTTAAACTCTGGTAATAGAGATTCCTGGGATTTTTTTTTTTTTTTTTTTTTTTTTTTTTTTTTTGAGGGAGAGAAAGAGAGAGAGAGAGCAAGCAGGTCAGGAGCAGAGGGAGAGGGAGAGGGAGAGAAAAATCCCAAGCAGGCTCCATGCACAGTGCACAGCCTGATGAGGGGCTCGATCTCACGATCCAGGAGATCATGATCTGAGCCGAAATCAAGAGCCAGATGCTTAACAGATTGAGTCATCCAGGTGAACTTCCTGAGATTTAAAAATATATCTACTTCTGACTTGAAAAAAGTGTCCTAGATTTAATAGGGTATCATAGGACATAGGCCTGTGGCACCTGTGGTTTTAGCAAAGTTCTTTTATTTAATTTTTATTTTTTTAATGTTTTTTAAAAATTTATTTTTGAGAGAGAGAGTGGGGGGGGGGTGGAGCAGAAAGAGAGGCAGACACAGAATCCGAAGCAGGCTCCAGGCTCCGAGCTGTCAGCACAGAGCCCGACGCGGGGCTCGAACTCGTGAACAGGGAGATCATGACCGGAGCCGAAGCCAGACGCTCCACCCACTGAGCCACCCAGGCGCCCCTTCTGTTCAGCAAAGTTCTTTAAGGGACTAGATGTAGAGTAAATATCAGTACATAAATAATACTACCAACTAGGGCAATGTAGTTGACCTACCGCAGACTACAAAATGACAATAATTATTATAATAACAGATCACCTAGCCTTACAACAATCCGGTTTTTATATACCTGTTTTACAAATGCAAAAGATGCCTGTCCGAGAGCAGCATGCACACGGCTCCAGGGCCATAGGTAACAGGTGGCAATGGAGAGATTTAAATTCAAGGCTCACTCCAGAGCTCTATGCTTAATCAGGGAACCTGAGGAAACCAAGGTCCCCTCATGAGATCATTATCAGCCTCAGGCTCTCCCTCCACACTGCTTCTGGACCCCTCTCGTGTCAGAACTTTCAGAGGCCAGACTGCCTTTTCCTATGACCGCCCGTCCCCCATGATCCTCCACGGTTGCCTACCTTCATGCCTCTAAACACGTGCTGTTGTGGAGAAAGTGGAGAAGAGGAAGGAAGGAAAAGTGTTGTCGCTGGAGGGGGACAGTATAATCCTGTCCTACCAATTCTGTAAGACTCAGTTCAAACCTTACCTTCTCCCTAAGCCTTCCCGATTGTCTCTCAAGTAGGCACTGGCCAAGCAAAGATCTGCCAGGTTCTGGTCGGCAGACAGCTGGAGCCTCTCCATCCGTGGCTCCCAAGTGCCCATGAATGGTAAGCTTCATCTACGCCCCCACACTAGACAGCCCCCCGTCAGGACAGTTACAACGCAAAAAACAAACGTTATCTATGGCCGTAGTTTCATCTAGACCCCGTTAGCAGTGAAGACGTTTCTGATAACAGGTTTTAAACCAACTAGTTATGTGTACGTTTTCAAAGAAGTTGTATGTTTATTTTTCTGAGTTCCTTAAGTTCAACTGTTGCCATTTATCTTGAAGTGAGACTAAATATTTTTTCGATTTGGAATGACAGGCTGATATGGCCCAAATTCTTTTGCCCCGCCAAATTCCAATTTCTTAGAAGGATGCAGTTTGCAAATTTATTTTGGAAAGGCCAGTTGCCTCAGAAGGTCATTCTCAAGCTAAGTGGATTTATAAAGCCTATTTTTTTTTTAGGCTGTTAATCCTTTTTCCAATTCCCTAATGCTCATAACATAAAAAACAAAAAAAAAAAAAAAAAAAGGAAAAAGGGAAAACTACGCAGGCCCAAGACATACCAAAAATAATAACTTAAAGTTTCATGTCTTTATAGACTGTCCCTCCTCTCATTGGTGTTTGGAACACATTTTAATGTGAGAAGGAAAAATAATTCTATCACCAGTGATACCTCGAGTGCATGCAGGGACTTTTTTTGGTAAAGTGCTCAAATAGCTTTTCACTTGGTCTCTAGAAGAGCAAATAAAATAAACAGATGACAAGAAGAATATCGGCGTGTTTCTCTCTCTGTGTCAGACACTGGACACATATCATCTCATTTAATCCCCAGAGAAATGCAGTTTTAATTGCCTACCCGGGAACAGAGAAAGCGAAATTTGGAGAAAATGGAGAAACTGGTTACAATGACACAGAGGTGATTAGGATTGAAAGCCGGGTGGTACGTCTCTACCCTTGAATACGGTGCTACAGCAATTATGCCAGTAGGGCTTATGCTCAGGGCTGTCGTGGGGAGTGCAGCCGGGGGGCAAACCCTCGCTCCCTCTCCACCTGACCTCACACCATCAAAGGCGAAGGGTCACCAGCTTGCTGCCCATCTGGTTCATGTCTATCCAGGATGGGATTAGGGATGAATTGCTCTTCACGTAAACCTTTCTTTGAATATTAGATCGACCTAGGATGGCAATAAACCTATGCTCATCCTTTCAGTTTAAGGAATTAGAATTAGAACCTCTCTTGCGAGATGTGAATTGAACATGAAACGCTGTGTCTTGAGGCAAAAGCCGATGGACTCCTCGCAAGGATAATATCTCTTGTCTGTATCCGCTTTAACGTTTTGCTTAATTTGGTCGACATGGAAGCCTAGAATTCGGAGTTTTGAGAAAGACCTATGAGACGCGTTCCGTTCATTCCAGTGGAAGTGATCCAGCTGGTTAAGAATGTACTATTACCTTTAGAAGATGTTTTCCCACTGGAGTTAAACTGGGTTGTTTTGTTATTTACACCACGATCTGTATCACCAGTGTCGTTCTTAAAGTACACACCAACTCACCATCTGCAATCAGGTTCTTTTCACGTACGCATCCACTCAATAGTTGTTTATTTCCGCCCGGGACAAAAATGACCCCGTACGTTAGGTGTGTGGTATCCGTATCACAAATGCTTTCAAGTTTGCGCATTGCCCTGGCTTCGGGCATGAGACACGCTCAGGTGAAATCTTTCCCCTCTGTGTAATCTTGTAAATGGGTGAGAGAATTATCAGCCTCATCTCTAAACACCAGTCTTAGAGTTTAGGCTGGCAGACACCAGCTGTTCCCTAAATACAAGTTTGTTGAAATGATGGAAGCCACCAGTAAATATCCAAATCTACTGTTTCCAAAATATCTTTGGAATGCAACATGTCTTCGGTTTAATAATCATTAAGGAGACTCGTGGACTCCATACCACGTTTGAAGAAATACTTAAGTAGTGACGACAGGCACCGTAGACCCACAACACAGCCCCGCACCCTGATTTGGCTTTGATGTAGTCATTTTTTTTTTTAAAGGCGCTTAACCATCGAGAGCTCTGCTAGGCAGAAAATGTGCACTGCTGGTCATGAATGCTTCCTAAGCAGAAGATCTAATTTCGGGCCTTGGGTTCTCTCCTCCACACTTTGGGGATCTCCTTCAGGATTTTCCAGGGCTCTTCTGCTGGTCTGCACATGTGGACCCGGGGGGGAGGGGCGGTCGCCGGGAACATGTTCTCGGCTGCGGATCCATCAGAGTCCAGATCTCTGGGTTTCTTGCCCAGTAGACCATCATTTGTAACAGCGGCCCCTAAGCTGGGGTCCTCACAGCTCTTGAGAACTCCCGAAGGGAGCAGTGGAAGCCCTACAATCTTTTCCTACATTTGGAGACGCCCAAGAACCCCCACATTCATCAACGAAGCCACGCTGTGTAGTTAATAAATGCAGCGGGGGTAGTTTTCAATTAAGGGAGTCGGAAGCAGATAACCAAAGAGGCCCTTGCGCTTTGGCACAGAATATGCTCTGAAGAGCTATGGGAGAATATGAGCTGGCACGCACGTATTTTACATGGCCACGTGGGTGGATATACACACGCACGCGCCAGTTTCACAGAGTGTTAATAACCAATCGCCCTGCAGGTCTGTGTGGCTGCAGCCGCCTCCTTTAGGAGGCGCATGCATTTGACTGAGGTCATGGGCTCTCGGGTTTCCATAAAATGAACTCAACACAAGTACACAGAAAGGGAGGGGAAGAAAAAGAAGGGACAAAGGGAAGTAGGGGCGGGAGGGACCAAAGAAGGTCTAAGAATGATTCAGACACCTGCTTGTGCCTCTGTAGCTTTAGGACACCTGACCTCACCTGATAATTCACCAAGATGCAATTGCAAAGTCAAGGCGTTTGCTAGGGGCCCCGCGGAAATGGCTTCCCTACATTGCAAGTGGGGAAGAAAAAAGGAAACCAGATGATCTTTTTCCAAAAGGACATAGGCAGACGGGGAGGTCTCCGGCACCTCCGAGTCAGCCGGGTCTATACGGGATTCAGGTTCCCGATTCCCGGAAGGTAGACGGCCTGGGCACTGGGACGCATGATCCGGATGTTAGCGGATCGTGCTTGTGTCTACAGTATCGACAGATGTGATCTCGTGTCATCAGCCCGTGCTCTGACTCAGGGGGCTGCTGCAGGAGAGGGATCCCAGAGCTGACTCGGGTCTCACCCCCAGCACTTACCGGCTTTCCTGTGAGGCCGCCTTCTGTTGGCATGGCGCTCCCAGGCAGATGGGCACGAAAGCATCCTGCCAGGAAAACAGTATGTGCGTCGTGTGAGTAGTTTAGAGGGAGGCTTCCCATCCCAGAATTCCAGCTGAGAAGTTTGGATCATATAGTTCTATGCCTAGAAAAAAAAAAAAAAAAAACAAGTGGCAACTCCCAAATCTTCGCCCCTTTCTATCTTTCCAGGATTTATTCACGGGCAGGAAAAACACCGCTTTGGCAGGAAATTGAGATTCGAAATCATTGTTGCTTCAGATTTGAGTTGTTAGGATTTAAGTTTTCAGATCGCTTTTCTCAGTGCCAAAGAATTCGCTTTTTCAAAGGAAATTTCTTCAGATGCTCAGTAGACAGCAAAACGAAACAGCCAGGGAGGTTCACAGAGGGGTGCCCGGTGGAAGGAGAGGGATGTGTCCTCACCCGCCCCCACGGCCTTCTGGGACTTGGAAGAACACCTCTTAAAGGCTACTGAATGACACTGAACCCTATCAAACTGAAAATGTCCCCATTAAGGATACCCGTTTGCATACCCCCCAAGCATTCGTACCTATCGTGAACAAATGCCTAGATAGCGAAGCTTGTGGATATTTCCCTGTGAGCAGGCCCAGCCTTCAGATTCAGTTTTAACACCATTAACTGAGCCCCTAACAGCACCAGAGACCCTCGAGATCCACCCATGAAGCCCAGCAGAGACTGATTTCGCTGACAGTATAGCCCTGGCTTCTATGTCAGTCCAGGACCTCACGGAACAAGGAGAAATGGAGAGTCAGATGGCCCGTCATACGACAGCTCCCCCAAATCTGGGCTATTCTTACCAACCCTGAGCAGACTGTATACCTTATGCCCCAGAGGCTGTCCACTGAGCTCAGAAGCTGCCCACAAACGTGCCTTGTTCAGCCCTCGGCAGAGTGTGATATGGTATGACAGGATATATAAAATGAAGTGTACGTATAAAATAAAATGCTCACATAAACGAAACCATACATGCGAAATATGTTATAAAATAACATGTGTATTTGGAAATTCTTTTCTTTTTTAGTGTTTATTTTTGAGACAGAGAGAGACAGAGCATGAGCAGGGGAGGGGCAGAGAGAGAGGGAGGCACAGAGTCTGAAACAGGCTCCAGGCTCTGAGCCGTCAGCACAGAGCCCGACACGGGGGCTCGAACTCACGGACCGCGAGATCGTGACCTGAGCCGAAGTCGGACGCTTAACCGACTGAGCCACCCAGGTGCCCCAATAACTTGTATTTGTAAAATAATATGCTTATCTACTCTATGCGTAATGTGTGTATATATGCATATATATCCAACAATTTTTAAATCTAGCGATTCCGTATATTACAATGATAGATAATGTGCCGAGTCAGGACCCCTTTTCCGCACAGAAACAGTAGCCGGAGACATGGCTTCTCCTTCAGATGTGTACACGTTCTGGGGTTTGGCTTACTAGCTCAACTTCACTCACTGCTTTTGGGGGGATTCAATGAAACACTGTATGTAAATAACCTCAAGATGTTCCCGGCACGTAGTAGGGATGCAATAAAATGGTAGCTGCTTTTGTTTATTTGTCTAGCCCGATGAGGCGTGTTGAGTTTTCGACCCTGTTTTATACACAGAGTCTTCTAGAAACCACTCGCGAATCTCTATTACCTGCATAACAAACACCGTACACGGTTGGGTATGTTTAGTGGCGTTAATGTCCAATACAGGAGAGTTTGGTCAAAGAGAAGATAACGTCAACCTAAACATATATTATTAAAAATGTCTCTGCGTGTGGCTGTTTTTTACAACTTCACAAGTCAGGCAGTGAGATGAAAACAATTTACGAGTGACGTGTAGATGAGTATAAATACATCCAGTGTTTATTCAATGTACAGGTGTCAGGCATTAAAAACACAAAATGCGGCAGATGCGATAACTGTGCGAAGCCTCAAAGACTCTTCCTGAAGAAGATTCGGTAGCGGGACTACCTGATGTAGCCCCACAGCTAACGTGAATTTTCCTCATATTCGCCCAAATAGCGGTGAATTCCCCAAACCAATCCTACTGGAGGGCATGAGGGAGGACAGACATTAAGTGCAGCTTGGGGTGGGGGGTGGGGGGCGGTGGGAGGGGAGAAGGGGACACAATGACAAGGAAGCAGGAAGGAGTTATAAGCTCTCTTAGGAAACTGGGAAGAAAATTCAAGTTGGACTCAACTTCAACCCCTCTTGCCTGGTCCCTTTCCCCTCTCACCTTGGCCTTCCCACCACCCAGCGGATCTGCTGCACCTTCCTTCCTTCCCCCTCCCCCTAAGAACATTAGGTGTCTTCATGGTCTGTTAAACTTTTTCGTGTTACTTACCCCCCACGGCTTCAGCTGAATGCAATCTCATCATGGTAAACACTGGGAAAGCGGAACCATAGGACCAGGCCATCAATGCCCCTGTGGGAGTTGTCTTTGCTGAGACATCAGGCAACCAGTTGGGGTATTGCGGGTCTAAAGAAGAAAAAGAAAAGAAAGTTACTAAAGTCCACTGCAAATGTTTACATTTCGGGGCCAATAGATGGTTGAGTCTTCGTTATTTTTGTATCCCCAAATCTGCCTTAGGGCTATGCCACAGTGTGGGCTCAGATAGATGTTTGAATGATTGAGCAAATATAATTTGGGGGCCACTGGGTGCCTTCTATTAAAAAGTATGAGAGTACACCTCACTGGCTGCTCCTTCTCAGCCCCCTACTCTATTTTTTTTTAATTTTTTTAAGGTTTATTCATTTCTCAGAGACAGAGAGACAGAGCGTGAGTGGGGGAAGGGCAGAGCAAGAGAGAGGGAGGGGCACAGAATCTGAAACAGGTTCCAGGCTCTGAGCTGTCAGCACAGAGCCCGACGCAGGGCTCGAACTCATGCACCTCGAGATCATGGCCTGAACTGAAGTCAGATGCTTAACCGACTGAGCCACCCAGGTGCCCCTCAGCACCCCCCTTCTAGATCCTCTTCCCCTGTTTCATCCATAATTGTTGGAATAACTTTGACTCTCATGTCTTCTCTGTATATTTTCATTCGTATTTGATAATCTTATTTCACTTCTTGGCTTTGAATACCATCTGTTCTTGGCTCCCAGAGTTCTATCTCTTGGCACTTGCCTCTCCACGGAGCTCCAGACTCATGAATCCAACAGCCTACTGGACACCTTTACGTAGATCTTAAATATGTACCTTAAACTTAATGTGGTCAGATCAGATCTCCTGGTTCCTCCATACCTCAGACTTCCATTCTCGCTCCTCTTAATTCAGGGACAGCACACTCCATATATCTATTTAGTATATGACTCTAGCCCCAAACCCACGTGTTCTTGATTCTTTTTTTCCCCACACTGCCAACAGTGGATCCACCAAAGAATCCTCTGTTTCCATCACCACTTCTTTCTGACTCCATTGCTATAATCCTGGTCCAAAGCACTCTCATCTCTTGCCTCCTTCCAGCAGCATCTCTTGCTACTTCCATTATTCTAGAACCCATTCTATTTAAGCAATGTCAATAAGACCATGCCACTCCCCAGTTTTAAAACTCTCCCGCAACTTCTTAATGCATTTACCATGAAATCCAAACTTTATCCTGGTTTATCTGGTCCTACATGGTGCTTACCTTGTCTCAGGCTGCTCTCTCCCTTTTTCATTATGATCCCAGCTCCACAATTGTTTCTATTTCCTTCTTTCTTTCCTTCCTTCCTCCCTTTCTCTTTCATAGGCTCCAAACCCATCGCAGAGCCCAACGTAGAGCTTGAACTCATGACCCTGAGATCAAGACCTGAGCTGAGATCAAGAGTCAGTTGCTTAACTGACTGAGCCACCCAGGCACCCAATTTCTTTCTTTTTTTTATTTGAGAGAGAGAGAGAGAGAGAGAGAGAGAGAGAGCGCATGAGCAGGGGAGAGTGGCAGAGGGAGAGAGAGAGAGAGAGAGAGAGAGAGAGAGAATCTCAAGCGGGCTCCACACTGAACACAAAGCAGGGCTCAATCCCATGACCCTGGGATCATGACTTGAGCCGAAATCAAGAGCCAGACGTTCAACCAACTAAGCCACCCAGGCACCCTCAGGTGCCCCATTTCTGTGTTCTTTAAACACAACAACTTTACTTCCACCTTAAGGTCCTAGAACCTGCTGCTACCTCTGCTTAGAACGTCCCCATGCTTTCACACCAGCTATTTTATATAACCCAGGTTTCAGGTCAAACATCCATCCCATCCTCAGAGATACCGTCCTGACTGCCAAAATAATACGCCGCACCTCCCTGCAAATATCTATGTCACCACCCAGGGATTTTTCCTTTATCATTACCAAACTCTTACCACTGTCTGACATTACCTTGTTCTTTCTTTGCATGCTTATTTATTTCACACCATTCCCCTTTAGAATATGGGCTTCCAATTCTAGAGGATCCTAACCCATCTCATTTACCGGTGTGTCCTCACAGCCCAGCACAATGTCTGTCCTCGACCAGGTGGCCTGTTGAATGAATACTCTGCATAGCATCATGACATTGATCCTGACCTGAAGACAACACCAATGGTAGAGGCAACTTAAGCTCTCGCTCTGCTCTTCATGATCTGCTTGACCTTGGGCAAGTTATTTGACTTTTTCAGACCATAAACTGGGAGTTTAGGAAGGAGACTACATCTAGCATCTTTGATGAGGTTGGAAAAAAAAACTCTTCAAATGGAAGAAAGAGCAGAAATAGAAGACAAGGGCCTGGAATGTTGGTTAGGAGGAAGGTGGGAGAGAGTGAGGTCTAATATCTTGGGAGGAAATGTATTGGTGTATAGGTGATGGAAAAGATCTGTGATAAGGAAAGCCATTATCGCCCAAGGAATGGTAGAACTTGCAGTTATCCTATGAGATGGGATTTACCCCTGATATTTGGAATTTTTTTAAGTTTATTTATTTATTTTTGAGAAAGAGAGAGAAAGCATGAGCATGAGTGGGGGGGGGGTGCAGAGAGAGAGGGCGAGAGAGAGAGAATCCCAAGCAGGCTCCCCACCATCAGCACAGAGCCTGATGTGGGGCTCGAACTCACAAGCCACGAGATCATGACCTGAGCTTAAATCAAGAGTTGGAAGCTTAACCAACTGAGCCACCCAGGCGCCCCTGGAAATCTTTTTTGTGTCCCTGTCTCTTCCATCAGAATGAACTACCCTTGGCTACCACATGAATGAAGTGGAACACAATGACCTAGCCCACAGTCCGCACCAGAAAATCATGTTTTGTCTGTATCCGTTGTCTTGAGAGTAGGGAAAATGGCCCCACGGGGTGAACAGTGACAGAATATTAGAACTGTTAATGAATACTGATTTTGTGTCATTCTTTCCATTACGATTTTGCCTATGTTTAATGCGCATAACATTTTATTAGAGTAATGCGTGTCAAACACCTATAAGAGCATGTACCCAAAGCAAGTCCCCATACAGCTGTAACTTCCTCTTTTGCCTTCCTGATAAGAGTTTTTGGTCAAACTTTTAGATGTGACTAGTTTTCATGGTGCCTATAACTCCGTATTCCCCCTTACATTTCAATTCTATTTTTAAAATGTAAAGATAACGTTTCTACAACTAGATTAATGTATTCGTTAAGAAGACAGCCCCGGGGCCCCTGGGTGGCTCAGTTCGGTTAAGCGTCGCCTTCAGCTCGGGTCACGATCTCACAGTCAGTGAGTTCGAGCCCCGCGTCGGGCTCTGTGCCGACAGCTCCGAGCCTGGAGCCTGCTTTGGATTCTGTGTCTCCCTCTCTCTCTGCCCCTCCCCTGCTCATGCTCTGTCTCTCTCCGTCTCAAAAATTTAAAAAAAAACTAAAATTAAAAGAAGACAGCCCCTGTCTCACACATCCACCATCAGCCTGTTTTCCACAGACATCAGCCGAGTATCTTACAGTATGACCCCCCCCCCCCCCCCCCCCCCCCCCCGCCCCAGGACTCCATGAGCTCTTGTTGACTGATGGACGGAGATTAGAAGAAACCACCACCTCAGAGACCACACGGTGAGAGGGACAAGTAAGGCTAGAGAGTTTGTTCTGTATGACCTTCCTTCAAGAAAAGTGGAAGAGAGGGACGCCTGGGTGGTGCAGTCGGTTAAGCGTCCGACTTCAGCCAGGTCACGATCTCGCGGTCCGTGAGTTCGAGCCCCGCATCGGGCTCTGGGCTGATGGCTCAGAGCCTGGAGCCTGTTTCCGATTCTGTGTCTCCCTCTCTCTCTGCCCCTCCCCCGTTCATGCTCTGTCTCTCTCTCTGTCCCAAAAATAAATAAACGTTGAAAAAAAAATAAAAAAAAAAGTGGAAGAGAGGGGTGCCTGGGTGACTCCGTTGGTGAATCCAACTCTTGATTTCGGCTCAGGTCATGATCCCAGGGTTGTGGGATCGAGCCCAGTATCAGGCTGTGCACTGAGCATGGAACCTGCTTGAGAGTCTCTCCCTTTCTCTGTCTCTCTCTCTCTCTCTGCCGCTCTTCCCCTCACATGCTCTGTCTTTCTCTCTCTCTCTCTCAAATAAAAATTAAGAAAAAAAGGAAGAAAAAGACAAGTGGAGGAGTGCCCTTTCTTAAGTCGGGATTTAGATATGCTTCACTGTTGCAAAAATCTCCTGAAGAAATTTTATGATTTTGGTCAAGGAAACCAAGAACAAGTCCCAAAGGAACTAAAATGTTTGCCATCTATAAAATCTCATCATCATCACTGTCGTATGTATATGTGTGCATGTATATATGTTGGTTTTATTCAACATGCATATCCATTTTTCTATATATACCTTGTAGTTATATATATGTACATATACACACATACATATATGTGTTATAATAACACGCATCTCTCCCACATGTGAGACATACACATGTATTACACACACACAGACACACACACAGACACACATACTACTGTCAGTTTTGGTATCTTTCAGAGTCACCATGATGCGTCATTTTTTAAGTCAACACCAAGGCACCTGTGATGTCACTATAGCTTTGATATTATAAAATATCCTATGAAAGCTTTTTTACCTACCTTCATTTGTGCTCCAAGTGTTACTAATTTAATTGCTGGAAATGTAAATAGAAATTAATGAATACTTTTTTCCAATTGTCATTTTATGGATTGGAAAATGGTAAGCATTTCTTTTGCACATCTATAATTATTTAATGATATCTACATAAAGGCTTTTAATTATATGGGAATAGTGATAATAATTATAAAGGCCCGCACTCAGCTGATAAAATATATATTGCTCAAGAAAAATTATTATGTCCATTAAAAATGAATTATTTCTGCCAGTGAATGGCTCACATGGCATTTTTCAACATTTAAAACATAGGCAGTGTTCTGTTTTTACACTGATTGAAGACAAAAATTGCTGGTTGGTGAAATCTGAAATTTTTTTTTTGGCTCATTTTTTTAACCCCTCCTAAGATTTTTATTTATTTTCTTATTCTTTTGGTGTCAGGTATATGCTTACCCAATCTAAAAAGGATGGTCCACAGAAAAACTGGGGTTGGTTTTCCATGTCGAACTTTAGTTTAAAATTGCTAATGTGGAATAGTGGAATCGGGTGTTACTACCCTTGTGTGTGTGTGTGTGTGTGTGTGTGTGTTTACCAGCAACCGAACTACAGCTACCGGTGGAGAAAGTTTTGTCCCATCTTTTTCCTCTAAACCGCGATGTGGACATCCAGATTTCCATAACTTTCGTATATATTCACCAATATCTGTAGCATCAAGATGAATCAAAAATCTAGTATGTGTGCGTTTGATAACTTCTAAAATAGTGTTTTCTTCGGATATACAGCTTGCACTAAAATCGCAATAAATAATTCAACAGAGGAGACCATTATGGTTTAAAAATGACTTAAAATGGAGAATTTCGTGTCCTGAGGTGAGGCTGGCAGTTCACCGAGCCACACGAAAAGACATTATTGCAGGTGTCACTAGCATAGTCTTACTACAATTTTCTTTGTTTCTGCGAACTTACAAAGGAACCATTTATTTTTACAAAGCCATTTACCTTGTTTGGCCTACTGCAAAGAAATACTACTGAAATAACCTCCTGAAATGAGAATGTTTCTATACTGCATTTCAAAATTGGGGTTCGGGGAGTGGGGAAATGAAGAAATTAGGCTGGTCAATGCGATTCGTGTTTCAAAAATAAAAGAGAGAGAGAGAGAGAGAGAGTCCAATTAGAAGTATCCTGGGGTTATTAGCGATAACCGTGCTCATATCCAATTAAGATGAAAAGCATTTTACCAGCTTAATGTGCCACCTCTGGCAGTGTGGGTTTATTAGTTTTATCAGACTTGAGAACCGAAACTTGAAATGATACGTATGCAGGGTACCAAAGAGACACCGTTAAGACTTCGAGAGATAATTGGAATGAAATGAGATGCCTCAAAAGTTGTTGATTAACAAGTAGTGTGGATTTGGGGCTGGGGAAGAGATGGGTCACTCAGACAGTGCTTGAAAGGACCGGACTCACTGGGTTGTACAATGACATTCTGAAGACGAGAAGGTTCTTCGACGTCCAAAAATGTGCTAATATCCGTACAGGACGAGACACTTTTCAAAACCCGTGATGCACCTTCTCCACAAGAATTCCAGTGCACAAAAGCCATTGTTTGTGATGAATGTCAGGCTTCTTGTTTTCCCTTCCAGATTAAAGGATATAATAACTAATGATTGGTATTAATATTTAATAAGAAAATCTCTCGTATTATTCTAGAGCTTTCCAAGATGGGCTACACCACCAGTACAACTTATTTTGTTAATTAAGTTTTATTCCTTTATGTTTTCAAACAATCACACGAGCCTTTCAAGAACATTATCTTTACATTTCTATACCACCCATTGGAGTGTCACAGAATGATTAAAAGCAAACAAAGACGTACACAATAAAGCTTTCCACTTAAGCAGCAATAAAATCACTGTTGCATTGCTTCAATAGACATCTCCTTGACTAATAAAATTCTTGTCACTCATTTCTGAAGCTGGTGGGGGAGAGCCTTTATCGTGCAGGCATAGTGTTCTGGATGCTTGTCTTTAGTAAAATATTCAGTGCACGGTCAGGAATGTGTAATGGAAATTGTCGGTGAGATGGGGCCCGTGGCAAGTCCTGCCCTGGTGACCCGTGGTCTGATGAGAGCAGTTCTTCTGAGAAACACAACAGTATTCCTCTGCTGAAGTGTTTGAGTCCCCTTGTAAAAGACCTCTTCCATGATACTAAGGAATAAACAAGAGAGGCTGGGGGCAGGTGTGGCCCATCCTGGGAGAGAGAGGGTAACACGATCAAGGAACGAAACACGGGCCACCTCCGCTAGATCAGGAGATAAATGGAATGTTCATGAGGAGAACCGTGTTTCGATGGTTTCTTGAGGAGGTAATTTCTAATCACGTCTGTTTCTTGGGAGTCTTTCAACTTCATAAAGGAAGGTACGTGCTACAACGTTGGCCGCTTGGATGTTTGTTTCTGCCAACGAGAAAGCCAGGGGCTCTGAATATACCTCGTGTTGGCACTGGTCACACGTAACCACATATAACTCTTCTAGAAAACAAAGCAAACCTTAAGATTAAAAAAAGGTCATGAACTTTTCTCATATGTGCATATATACACACACTTCTCCCAGACTTTTTCAATCGATGTAGCTTAGGGCCAAAAGCAATGGTTACCAGTTGGTAGTTTTCAAAGGGCAACATTTATGTGGCTTGATGAATAGCATGTATTTTAAATATTTCCGAAGCTATATGTATTCTTTAGGTGCGGTCGTAGGGTAGCCAACTTGCTTAACTAGTATCGGTCACCTTCTAGGCTAACGTTATGATCAAGATGGAGTGAGAATTAGTGAAAACAAGGCTTAACGAATCGATGGGGTAACTATACGTGTACATAGTTTCATTTATAAAAAAGAATCATACATGTTTGGGTTTTCCATTATTTAACAGTTAAAATTTGACTTCCAGAAAAATCCTAGGGGACAGATATGTGTTTCAGATGATAGAAGAATTGAAATAACTATAGGATAAAGGAGGAATAGCACTGGAGACAATGCACATTAATTGTCAGACTCATTTGATGTCATCAAGAAATTTAAGCTTTATCAATGTTCAAGTGGATCCCTACGAAGTTCCGTAAGACCTAGTAGGAGAGTGTGGTTTGATATTCCTGCCTTTTCCTCCTCTCAAATGAAATGCAGAGAGGTGGGGGAAAATGGAACTGAATTTACTCATTATAAAAAAAAAAGGCACCATACTGAGAAGCATTTCATACAACCACCCTTGAGACAATGATGATAAGCCTGGAAGTTGGGACTGGAATTTATTTTAAGTCCTATAGGTAACAGTCTCAATTCAACTCAAGCTATGAACATAATAAAAGCCTTGAAACATTCATTTTGGGACATATCCATTGCATCAAATCAAGAAAACTCAGCTTATTTTTGCTTACCTGATTTTACTCCATCCAAAGGAAAAAAATAGCATTATCATAAATATTCTTCCAAAAAATTTTCTACTTGAAAAAGAAAAACCTAACCCAAAAAGCAAAGGCAATAAAAGCAAAAACAACAACAACAATAAAAACTGGTGAGACTACCTCGAATTTAAAAAGCTTCTGGGGATGCCTAGCTGGCTCAGTTGATAGATCATGAGACTCTTAATCACAAGGTGGTGAGTTCAAGCCCCATGTGGTGCATGGAGACTACTTGAAAATTAATTAATTAATTAATTAATTAACTTAAAAAATTCAAAGCTTCTGCACATCAGAGGAAACCATCCATAAAATAAAAAGCTAGCCTATAGAATGGGAGAAAATATTTGCAAATAATGTGTCTGACTGGGGGTTAATATTCAAAAAGTATATATCAAGAATTCATAGAACTCAATAACAACAACGACGGAAACCCAATCTGTTTTAAGAATGGGCAGAGGAACTAAATAGACATTTTTTCCAAAGAAGACATACGCATGGCTAACAGGTATATGAAAAGGTGCTCAACATCACTAAGCATCAGGTAAATGCAACCCCAAACCACAATAAGATGCCACCTCACACCTGTTAGGAAGGTCATCACCAAACAGACAAAAGACATCCAGTGCTGGTGAGGGTTTGGAGAAAAGGGAACCCTTGTGCACTGGTGGTAAGAAGGTAAATTGGTTCAATTATGGAAGTTCCTCAAAAAATTAAAACTAGAACTACTCTATGATCCAGAAATCTCACTTTGGGGCATATATTCAAAGTAAGTGAACACAGGGTCTTGAAGAGATGCACTCTTGTATTTATTGCAACATTATTCACAATAGCCAAGATAGGGGAACAAACTAAGTGTCCATCAATGGATGAATGGATAAAGGGGATATCGTTTATCCATATATATGGATATATATACAACCAAATAGTGTCTTGTGTGTTTGCGTCTGTCTGCTTTAGTTAGCAATTGCTGCATAACAAATGCCCACCAACCTAGCAGTTTAAACAATACATATTTATATCTATTATCTCTTGTCTGTGGGTTAGGAATATGGACACACCTTAGCTGAGTCCCCTGCTTCAGGATCTCTCACAAGGCTGCAATCTCGATCTCGTATTACCTGAAAGTTCGTCTCATCCGAAGGTTCGATTGGGAAGGAGTTACTTCAAAGGTCACTTACGCGGTTGTCGGCATCATTCAATTTCTTTCGGGCTGTCGGATTAAAAGAATTAGTTCCGACCGGGCTGTTGGCCAAAGGCTGTTCTCAGCGTTTCGCCACAGAGATCTCTGCAACGTGGCGCTTTGCGTCCTCAAAGCCCGCGAGGGAGAGTTGGCTTGCCAGACTGAAGTTACCAACTTACATAATATAATCACAGAAATGATATTCCATCACCTTTGCTCTATCCTTATGGATTAGAAGTAGGACTCGGGCCCACACGCAAGGGGAGGGGACTATGCAAGAATATGAATACCAGCAGACAAGGATCATTGGGGACCATCTTCTACTCTTCTCACTGTGGGTCTGTGGTTGGAGGTGTGAAAATAATCTGACAAACGTTGGTAAGGTTTATTTACATAGAAAAGCCATTTCTGGACATGACAGGAGATATTTAATCTGCAAGGTTATAGAAAAAAACAGTTCACTTTTAATAACTCTTGGCTTTAAATAGCTTTTTATTTACAGAAACTCATCTGATTTGGATATTTCTGTAATTATCAAAAAATATTTAAATTTGTTAGATGTTAAAAACAATCCTTGTGCTGTCCCTCATGGCTTTCATAAGTCCAAATTTAATCGAATTTACAGCATCTTACTGATGTAATGTGTACATAGTTTAACCAACCACCATATAATTTTCTTTGGAAAATAAAAAATCTATTAAGATATGGATTTTACTGCATTTCACCTTTACATCTGCCTCACAATATACATGTGAACAACAGTAATTATGTGATAGAAATGTTCTATTACTGGTAATAAAGAGTTTTTATTTGAAAAATATCCCTATTCATCTCTTTCAAGAATGCATTTAAAACGAGCATTACTTAATGTATAGAATTGTCAAATTACTATGTCATACACCTGAAACTGATACAACATTGTATGTCAACGATACTTCAATGGTAAAAAATTTTTTGATTTATTTATTTTTGAGAGAGAGAGAGGGAGACAGAGTGTGAGCGGAGGAGGGGCAGAGAGAGAGGGAGGCACAGAATCGGAAGCAGGCTCCAGGCTCTGAGCTGTCCGCACAGAACCCGGTGCGAGGCTCAAACCCATGAACCTCGAGATCATGACCAGAGCTGAAGCTGGAGGCTTAACTGACTGAGCCACTCAGACTCCTCAGTGATAAAAAAAAAAAAAAAAAAAAAAAAAAAAAAAAAAAAAAAAAGTTGTTTTAATAAAATAATTAAGATCAAATGCATGTATAAAAACGTGGAATCGCGAGGAAGAGAGACTGATAACAAAAGACACAGTAGGTGGTCAGTTTTCTGATGACTGTCAATGCCCCAGTTTGCTAATATCTGCCCAGAAGTTTCCCCAGTTCACTAATGCTTTTGGCTTCCCAGCAAAAAGTCCATTCTCGTGGCTGAATGGGGACGGGACCCAGGGTTCCACCTTCCCCCAGGCTGGACCTTAATTTGCCATAATCAGCAGCTTGAATTACAGGTTCAGCTGACGGAAATGTGTTCTGTCTTCTGGCCAATAAGAGGCTTCTTTCCATTACACCTCCCCCCCCCCCTCCTTTTCTAGACGAGAGGAGAAGAGGGCAAGAAATTAATGCCTTTTTAAATGGGCTGACCACAAACTGAAACATTTGTGAATAAAATGGAACTTAACGATAAAGCACCGGACTGCCCAGCTTTATTCTCATTAAAGAGGAAAGTATTTATGTGTCCCGTAAAGGTTTAAAAATAACGAAGCAGCTAAGCAGCACCAACTTAAAGTTGGAGAAATAATGAATCTGCAAATCATTATTGATTAAGCGGTGAATTCCAGATCCCTTAGCCTGAGAAAAGGTCTTGACCCTTACTTTTTTTTTTTTTTTTTAATTTTATTTTGTCAAACGAATTCAATTCAATCAGTAGTACTGAGCACTTATCCGATCCACGGTACTCTAGGAGGGTGGGCTCATACTCAGATTCTGTCTGTGGCCTGCTCGCCAGGAGCATAGTTTGTAGAAGTGATGTCAGGACTTTCTTCCAGTCCAGCCCGACTTGCTCCTCAAGGCAGAAGTCTAGGTCATTCACTTATAGAGCATTTTGTCCTATGGCAGTGCGTGTACATGTTTAGCCCCTAGCAGAAATATCTTGGTTCCATCGGGGAAGCCGACTTCCTCCAGAGAGTGAAGAAGGAGGCGTAGTTTCCACGTACACAGGATGGGTAGAGTCCTCAGCTCTAGGTCCCTGGACGCAGTTTTAATCCGTTTCTTCATCTACCGAAATAAAAACTGAGACCCTATTTGACATAAATCTTGAGAGGATTAAGTGAGGTAACACTAGGTACATGTACACTGTATATAAATCCTGCCTCATTTTCATAGTAAATGGCAGATCGATCAATATACAATGAAGAGAGACGAGTTCGCATTGATTAATCTACTTCTGAAATCGTCTTAATAAAGTTCAGCTGCAGGTACACGGGCTAGGAAAAATACTTGGGCCATAAGATCAGAATCCTTAGTGACAACTGCATTCCTCGAATTAACCCTATACACGTTACTTTAAAGCGCGCAAGCGTATATTTACAAGGAAGAGCGTCTAATTTTTCTCACGGGTTTCCTCTGTGTTCGCGATAGGAACTTCTGCAATATATCCTCTTGTGGCTTTGGCTGTGCTTAATTCAGGGCTTATGATGAGCCGGGCACGGAGTCATTTGTGGACCGTACGGTCTTATCTTCGTGGCAACTCCGTGCGTTGGTACCGTTCTTCACAGATGAACAAACTCTGATGTAGGAAGACGCGGGACTCTGCCCCAAGTCATAGAGTGAGTGCACCCGGAGCCTGCCAAAGGCCAGGCGTCTGTTTGGTGTGGTTTGGGCTTGGGTTTGTTTGCTTTGTCGCTTTGTTTTGGTTTTTGGTTTTTGCCACCAGTATATTGGGATAGCACAGGCTTTGACGCGCTGACCCTGAGAATCTTCAGAGAAACCTCGAGTGCGGGCGTAGCTGTTTTCATTGAATATAAGTAAGAAAAGAGAAGCAAGTCGTGCCGTTGATCAGTGCTACAATCCTGACCTCACAAGTCCTTCCTTTTTCATGACCCTTCTGATGGAAATTAAATATTAATAGCATCCTGTTCGAAATACTAGCTTCTGATATTTCTCCGTATAATATAGGTCTTTGGCCACATTTCAAGGGCTTCTCTTTATTTGGCATTCATACTTTCTCCCTTTCAAATTCTTTGTCTCACCAGCGTTTCTGGATGGCTCTTTCAACCCGTCCAAATCCCGATGACAGCAACCCTTGCCTCTTTCTCTTCCAGCTCCGGTGATTACCACCCCTCCCAACACAGGCTCAGTCACACCCTTCCAGAACTGTGCTTGGCCACCTTTGGCCCCTCGAGGGCTGTCACCACAGCTCAGGGGCATCAGAGCCCGGATGCCTGGAACACCACCTAGGGACACAAAAGAGTTCACGGAAGACAAAACACATAAACACATGCATGAGTCACAGTTGATTCCACTTCAAGCACACTTTTTTTTTTTTTTGATGTTTTTAATTGTTTTTGAGGGAGAGAAAGACAGAGCATGAGTGGAGGAAGGGAAGAGGGAGAGAGAGAGACAGGGAGAGGGAGACACAGAATCTGAAGCAGGCTCCAAACGCAGAGCCCGATGCGGGGCTGGAACTCACAAACTGTGAGATCATAACCTGAGCCGAAGTCGGAAGCTTAACCGACTAGCCACCCAGGCGCCCCCAAACACGCTTTAAAAAAATCTTGGGGCGCCTGGGTGGCTCAGTCGGTTCAGTGTCTAACTTTGGCTCAGGTCGTGATCTCACGGTTCATGAGTTCGAGCCCCACGTTGGGCTCTGTGCTAACAGCTCAGAGCCTGGAGCCCGGTTCAGATTCTGTGTCCCTCTCTCTCTGACCCTCCCCCACTCGCACTCTCTGTCTCTCTCTCAAAAATAAATAAACGTTAAAAAAAAATTTTTTTTTTAATCTTTCCTGGTTTTTTTTTTTCAGTTTGGGCAAGGATGAAGAATTCCTTAAAACAAATATGCCTAAAAAATATTGCACTTACACATTACAAATGGGGGAGGAAAAGGGAAAACAGAAAATATTACCTATAGCCTGGGCTAGCCAACTTTTGCCATCCTGATTTACCTAAGATATGGGCTTGTATGAAAGGTTTTTACGGGTGTCCTTTTATTATTTTTGAAACCACCTTCTTACACAATATTTTGAAAGCAACAACACACAGTAAGTTGTATTACCAATACTATGAAATATACGAAAACATAATAAAAACAAAATTTTAAATCAAGTTTTTAAGATTCATTTGCTTACAAACACTACTTTGGTTATTAGATATTAGATATTAGATATCTTCTCATTCATGGGAAATGATTAGGACACTTTGGGAAATGAAATCTGAGACCATAAACTTAAAACATAATGCCTCACAGGATCAAACAGGGACCAGATCACTTCAGCTAGGCTCTTGGGTGAAAAGTTTACAGCGAGTTTTGTACATCATGGTGGGGGGTGCAGTGAATGGAGAGGCAAGGGGCAACTGAGTATGATTTCATCAAAAAATGCGCTTCTGCATGAAATCAAAACCGCCTCCAAATTGTGTGACTGTTGAGTTAAAACTGTGGTCATCCTCTCCCGAGAGGACACAATTTTTAAAATAATCCAAAATATTAATTCTCCAAGAAAAACTACCCAATGAGGACTTTCGTTAATGTGGTAAGATCCCCCCCCCCACACCCCCACCCCCCTGCCCACCGCCTTCCTTCCATCTGAATATTTAACATAAGAGAAAAGTCCTGCTCTATTTTTCTGCTGGAATCACATCAGTTTCTGTTTCTAACCTAGGAAGAATGTGGTTGGGACTGAAAAGCCCCCTGTCCTATTGTTAGACTCCCCAGCACTGATCCTTGCTTTTAACATCATAATGAAGGATGCTCTTTAGTGGATTATCTTGAGAAGGGATTAAGCCCTTCAAGTCTTCTAGGGGGCAAGGTGTTTTGAGCCCTAAATACACACCAATTGCCTGCTTAACTTTTCATCTTATTTTGAAAACTGCCCAGCTGGAATTCAAATTCTTTTCCATAGAGCTGAATTTTATTAGTAGCAAAGTTGGAGTTGGGGAGGGGGGGTAGCAGATGCTATATATAAGCACTGTTCTTTTAATCTCGTGGGGCCAAATGTTTCAGATATTCCACTGAGACAGGCACGTCAGGATAAGACTCAATCTAAACTTTGCTGTAGACTTCTGCCCGTGCTTAAATCCTCGCCCCCCGTCTCCCAGGCCCATCGCTTAAGCTTTCAAGAAGACCATACTTTTACTAGAACTCTACCTTTAAACTCCATTTGGTCCACAGGATCCTTGCTTCCTGGCTTTTAACATTATCATCAGCTGGTTTTTTTGTTTTTTTTTTTTTAAGTCACACTGAAACTTGAATTCAAATACCTAATAAACACACACACACACACACACACACACACACACACTTGAAAAGAGAACTAATTGCTCTATAATTTATAATCAAGTGGTTTCTTTGGCCTCTGCTTCTTATCTTAATAACCATTTATTTCTGTCTGCCTGTTACATTAATACCGAAATCTTGGGTTTGATTTGTATTCACCTTACCCCTTCCCTCATTTCTGTTATTAACGACCCCATTGTGTGATCGTATGATTTGCCAGGAAACCAGAGAGTTTTAAAATCTGTTCTTTCTCCTGCTTCTCGGGTAATTCCAACTTTTTTCCTTAAGAGCTTGTAACTTTCCTTTGTTCAACCGAGGACTATTCTTGTGGCTGAAAACACTCATTTTCCAAGTGTTAAAATGTGCAAAGATTCCTCTTAAACAGATACACGACAAAACTTTTTCTTGGAACTTTGCCTTTCAATGTGATTTTTTTTTTAATCAAATGGCGATATGTCAAAAAGAAGGTATACATAAATTCAAAAATGCTCTGTTCGTTGTCTAAGAAGTTTTACACGTAGGTACAGCAAAAATAACAATGAAAAGATCTTGAGAAAATGAAGTTTCGTGATTTTTTTTTTTAAAACTCAGGGCAGCCAGGTGCACTTTCCTGTGAACAAAATGGAATGAACTCGTATTCTTTGTTTTATATATAGAATAACTGTATTCCAGGGGCTATGCTTTAATTGTAAATAATCCCCCCACATTCTTTCAGTGTAAACTCTTTAAAGAGTCATGAATTTTATTTATACTCTCTCTCTCTTTGAGAGTCTTTTGTTTATTTGCTGTTTCGTTCTTTGTGAAATAACACTCCCAGAGGAAAATCCCCCTCTCTGCTTAAGGAATTAGGCCAGAGACAAAAGCAGGGAATTCTTTAAGCCTTGTTTTGTGCTAAGAGAAATGTTTGACATTTCTGTGGAGAGGTGTTTAGTTTGGATTCATTAGGTCTTAGGGACTCTTTTCTCTTTTCTCGCCTTTCAGATTCTGTCACTGTTTTGTTTTGTTTTTTTTTTTTTTTTCTGTGTTTGGTAGACTGAAGAGAATTTACCAGGGTGTAATTAGGTTTCCTACATTCGAATAGCAAAAATCCAGTTGCTTTAAATGGAAAGACCAAGTGTTCCTTTCGCTCAGCAGGCCCGAACCTGAATCCCACTTTCTGATACCCAGGAAGAACATGGGGCGGAGGACGCTAAGAAGAAAAGAAAGGGCTTTCACAGAAGTCGTTGTCCTCATTGAAATAAATACCTCTCTTGTAAGCATCTTTCAACAGTTACTTGACCATCCGTCCCCTAGTTCCACCCAGGAAGGCTAAGCCATTTGGCCGTCCTGTGCTTTGTCTAGAAACACCAAACAAATTCAGTTTTAACCTAAGTTTCAACACAAAAGGAAATTTTAAAGTACCTGCTTTGGCTGGGCTCCGTTCCCTCCCAAGTTCATCTAAAGGATATTTACCGCCTGATACGTTTTTGCCAGATCATTTGCCTTCTGCTAAACAACAGAGATATTTTGCTAGGTTATGAGCGTCATCCCCTGAATTAACAGAAGCTCAAATATGCGGTAAGTCCCCAAATCCTAAAGCCAGAAATAGCGCTCGGTCGTCTTTTTGCCTTTTCTTCTTGGATGTGACATTCTAGACTCGACCACAGTGAGTTGCTCTCTTGTTTTTACTCTCGTTGGTATCAAAGCAGGGAAGGAGGGGAGGCAAGGAAACCTTGAAGGCTCCGCTCAAGAACCACTCAGAGATTAGCGAGCATGAACCACACAGACTGTACGAGCTCTTTTCCAACGAAATGCCGACTGATGTTCCAAAGCTTGCCAGTCTCAGCCCAAAGGCCCCCACTTTCGGCTTAAGAAACATGCCCTCTAGTCACTGTTGGGTTTTACTTTCCACATTCACACCACACCTCAGAGAGTGATGAAGTTACCAAGGCGGCCGAAGAGCCCCAAGGCCAAACCCTCACCGGTGACATCTTATTGGAACACAAGCTTTCTCTGGCTGGCTGACGATAACCCTTTGGCAGATCTGGCTGAGGAAGCATTAACCAAAAACAAAAGACAGAAACACTATAGAAAGGTCTAGCGGCCGTGATTATATGGGAGAGAGACCAGATAACAGCATCATTTCAACTAGTGGATTGCACCTTTATCAAGGGTGTCTCTCCAGCCCTCCCCCACACGCCCCAAAAAGCACTGATTTGTCTTTACTGAAATTGTGGGGACCCTGTCAGCCAGGTCAGTCTAGCCCCATAAAGAAGGATGTACATAAAGCGCTAACTCTCTTCAGCTAACTTTGTCGAGGGACACTGTCACCTCGTGTCCCAGTGGATCCTTTTCCACCGGACGTTGAACTCGGCCATGTTTGTTAAAATTTATTCGAATCTTAATATTATGTAGTAGACTGAAAAACTCAGACTGTTATGCCCTTCTTTTTGAAAACCTGGGTTGTAAATTTCAGTTCAATTTCCATGGGGATCTGGAGGTGTGGATCGAAAACCACTTTGCATTGCCCCATGATTTAGAAGCCTCTGAGAAATACATACATATGTGTGTGTGTATACATACATATATATATATATATATATATATATATAATTTAATAAAAGTAATGGTCGAAATCACTGATTCTCTAAGAATGGTAAAAGGTAAATCCCTCAGACTTTGTTCACTGAAGGGATAGCAAGATAAACATCTGTCAAAAGATATGAATATCAATAAATAAAAGAAATTATGTAGGACATTAGGAGAAAGATTTAGTAAGCCAAAGATAACCTTAGGTTGAAATTGCAAAGTTTCTTTTCTGGGGGCACCTGGGTGGCTTAGTCGGTTAAGCGTCCGACTCTCGTTTTCAGCTCAGGTCATGATCTCGCGGTTTCTTCAGTTCGAGCCCCGCATAGGGCTCTGCGCTCACAGTGTGGAGCCTGCTTGGGATCCTCTCTCTCCCTCTTTCTTGCCCACCTCCCCCCCCCCCCACAGTAAGTAAATAAACTGCCCCTCCCACTCGTGCTCTCTCAAAATAAATAAATAAACTTTAAAAAAAAAGTTTCCTCTCCAAAAAGAAAGAACATAATGGTCTCTGGGCAGGAAAGGGGATCAGAAGGAAAAGCCAAAATGCCAAAAAGTGTAGCAAATTCAAGCCTAGACACTACAGTCACCCAAATGTCTTTCTTTGACTCGAGTCCTGGAAAACTCGTCAGGCAGGTGTTTGGCAATAATGGAAAATGTCCCCAGACCCTGAGATAAGAATGGCATTTCACTGATCATTCCCCTTGGGTAAAACCTATCAATCTCATCCCCTGCCATAACCCTAAAGTAATAGGAGAGGCAGGAGCGGGAGCCAGTAAGGGAGTTTCAACTTCCAGCTGAGAGAGCAGGGAGAATGAAAACATATGTCCTAGACCTCAAAGTATGCTCCTTTGGGCAACAACACAGGTCAGTACACTTGCGGGGGAGAAACTCAATTCTTGACTCTTCATAGAAAATAAATTTGAGTTGCCCAGGTATATTTACCTGATTGTATTTATCATGTTCCCTCCTGTTAAAAAACTCAAAGGCGGGAGAGAGAAGCCAAACTCTTCTTGAGTACCAAAAAGAAGCCACAAGTTGCATAAAATACGCTTTGGCATGTTAATTATTCGGTGGCGACTAGATTGGGCTGTTTCCCCCTGGAATGCCACGAAGCTAAAGACTAACAATAAGGATGTAACAGTGATGAAATTTACTCGGCAAGTATGCCTCTATTCAATTGCTATGCCTCCCACAGGACTTTTTTGCCCCTAAATCTACCCAATATGACATATTCTAACAGGCAAAGAACGATACAGAGGGCAGTCACTACCTTAACCCTGAAGTCCTTGGCCCTGAGCACCCCAACGTGAAGATGCAGGGTCTTTGTCAATTGTCATTAATTAGAACCAAACGTGTTTCCATATTTAAAATCTTTGTGTCAATATACTCCCTGTATTCTAACCAAAAACAGCCACGTCCCCCCCCCCGCCCCACCCCGCACAGCATTTCTGTTACTTGTACCTCGCTGCCCAGATAGTAACTTCAAATAAACATGATCCTTAAACTCCTTAATAAAGACAAATTGCCTTCTTTAGTCATTGTAAAAAGCGGTATATTTTGGGATCGGAGGCTGGTTTGTAGTTTGGGGATATTGTAAAAGTTAGCATTGCTTTTCAGCGGTAGCTTTTATTTTTCTTATAGGGTCCAAACCACATCTCATCCTCCCTTGCTTACTTGCAGATAAGGCAGAATACTTGAGCCATTAGAGAGATGTGATTAGGTCCAGTTGATTACCAACCTTTTTCTCTGTATGAGGCCTAAGATGGTCAGGTCGCTGTTTATACACAGACACACAGACACACACAGACACACACACACACACACACACACACACACACATATATATGACTTCTTTTTTTATAATTTTTTTAATGTTTATTTTTGAGAGAGACAGAGACAGAATGCGAGTGGGTGAGTGGGTTAGGGGCAGACAGAGAGGGAGAACAGAAGCAGAAGCAGGCTCCAGGCTCTGAGTCGTCAGCACAGAGCCTGACGCGGGTCTCGAACTCACGAGCCGCGAGATCATGGCCTCAGCCGAAGTCGGACGCTCAACCGACTGAGCCACCCGGGGGGCCCCAATATATACGACTGATCTCTGAAGGGAATGGTTGAAACAAAAAGAGATGCATTGCTGGAGATAGTATGTTGGGGGACCATTTTTAGAAACAAGCGAGCAACCTCAGAAAACTGTTCTAAGTCTATACTGGTTCTTTACAGAATGAATTTCACTTAGATTTTTCAGGGCTTTATGTTGTACCGTGTAACAAAACGAGGTGAATGTTCAGGGTACCTTTCCAACAACCGGAAGCGTTACTTCTGTTTCGCACAATACCAGCACATGATGCCTCACCATCCGGGGAGATTTCTAAAGAAACTTATTTTTCTCCTCCATCTGGGTTAAACGGAAAAATCCAGTGTTTTGCTTACGGGCACTAATGGGAAGTTTGGGTACAGCATTAACCAGACACATGCCCCAGGTAACAAGACCACGTGCTGTATTTGACGTGTATTGTAAGGGTTCTTTTGCAGATATTGGTTCCAGTGTGATTATCTGGCCTCCTTTTTTTTTTATTATTGTTACAAAATAAAGACTTTTTCCCTTAGGTTACCTGTCACTTTTGAAATGGGAAACATGATGAATTATGGGACATTCGCCTTGCTGTGCTTTATCAAGCTCATTAGAGATGATGCATGATCTGAACTTTACAGAAGGAAAAAAAATACGTAGGCACCCTCTTTCTTAGCTTCTCTGTTTACCTCTGCAATTGTGCTATTTCACTTGTTGCACCAATTGACCATCTATTAAGAAAAAAAAAAAAAGTCTTGTCTGTAAAACTCATGCCTTCCCTCTAGAGTAGCCCTGCACTTAATCTGTGAATTCTCTAGAAGTGGTATCTCTGAACTTCTAGCTCAGAATGCTTGGTTTTATTTTCTCCGTCATCATGCTGAGCCAACAGACAACTTCATATGCGTGTATAGATTTGACAGGAAATGTTATTTTTACCTCAGTTTTCTCATGAGATGGTCTCATGATAAAAGTCTTCCGTGAGAGAACTTCAGTTTAATGGAAGCAACTTTCATCCATACGTTTCAACAGATCTTCTTCTGCCTTAAAAATCTCATGGTTTTACTGAGTATTCATTTTTAAAGAAAGATTGAAGACTGAGTTTTAAACTGATTTGTGCCAAATAAGCTTTAAATAAGTCTTGATAACCCAAAAATTACTTCAGAGCTCAAAAGCCGTATCTTCTTACCTCTGTCTACAGTACTTTGAAAACTCGATTCGCGCTAAAACCTAGACAGGTCCACCGTGATGAAGGTCATCAGATAAAAAAAAAAAAATGTTTCTGCAAGTTTAATCCAATGCTTATCAGCTAGAACAATTCCTCTCGAATCCTTCAGATGTTAACTACTGTTGAGATCTAAAATGCAAATATTATTTTTAAATGTGAAATACAGAGTTTGGATAAGCATTTGGCTTCAAAATAAGAAAGGTGACTATTTGGACAGCAAATATACATATTATTGGAATTTCATTTTCATTGAAGCATCTTCTACTTCCGGTATTTGTGATTGATGAGTTTCCTTGGTAATGGAAAGAACACTCAGGCACTTACCATTACAAATTCCAAGATCGTGGAGAAGTGCACTACAAATCCTTCACATATCGCCCGGAAGACTCGTCCAGGCGGCCCATGGGTCCAGCTCTACTCGTGAGGCTGTTTTCAAAAAGAAGGTCTATGGGGCGCCTGGGTGGCTCAGTCAGTTGAGCGTCCGACTTCAGCTCAGGTCACGATCTCGCGGTCCGGGAGTTCGAGCCCCGCGTCGGGCTCTGGGCTGATGGCTCAGAGCCTGGAGCCTGCTTCCGATTCTGTGTCTCCCTCTCTCTCTGCTCCTCCCCCGTTCATGCTCTGTCTCTCTCTCTATCTCAAAAATAAATAAAAACGTTAAAAAAAATTTCAAAAAGAAGGTCTACACTCATGCTTCTGTAGTTAATCAGTTCACACACACGAAGTTTCAGATGGGCTATCGCCGGCATCATCTTGTTCCCTCCCTTCCGTCACTTCGAACGCATTCTGTGAGATGCACTCTGCTGGGTTCTGGAGGATTGACCCTGCCCTGGTGGAGATGACAGTCTGGAGGAAAGATCAATCTTAATCCAATATCATGTCATTTAGATACAGAATGAAGGTATTTCTGACTGAGGTGAGTCCTTGAAGAAGGATGCAGGGGGCTTGGCCAACACATGGCAGGGGTTCCTGACCTGGCACGGGATGTCAGAGGGCCCTTACTGATAGCAGGATGTCAGAGAGGAGGGGAGAGACCTAGTACCTGATGTCAGAGGGGCTGGACCTAATATGGGATATAAGGAAGGGGCGAAGATCTAGCTCAGGATGTCCTTGACATCCCTCTTTAAGGAGGAATGCTGAGGTGAATTCAAGCTTCTAAAAGAAAGCCAGTCGGGCAGAAAGGAAGTTATAATCAAGGAGCGTTGTCAGAGAGAGGAGCCCGGCAAGGGAAAGAAAGAGGGTCAAATCATGCCAGGCCTTGAAGTCATGGTAAGAATGTGCAGTTTGTTCAAAGACTTGTGGAGAGCCATCAGGAGATTCAGAAACAAACTTCAATGCAAGGAGAATGACACAACCTGGCTTGTGTGTTTTAAAAAAATTTTTTTTTCAACGTTTATTTATTTTTGGGACAGAGAGAGACAGAGCATGAACGGGGGAGGGGCAGAGAGAGAGGGAGACACAGAATCGGAATCAGGCTCCAGGCTCCGAGCCATCAGCCCAGAGCCTGACGCGGGGCTCGAACTCCCGGACCGCGAGATCGTGACCTGGCTGAAGTCGGACGCTTAACCGACTGCGCCACCCAGGCGCCCCAGTGGCTTGTGTGTTTTGTAGACGATCAACAGAGACACCCTACGAGGTAGACAAAGTAAGTGTGATCAACCCCTCTGAACAAATGCAGAAACCACGATCCTACAATTGGGCTTCTTGCCAAAGGAGGAACGGACAGCCAGCGGCTGGTATATGCCCTTGCCCGCACTCATGGTATATGTCTTTCTGTGCACAATTCTGTTATTTCTATATCCATCAGAGGTCTCTGTCCCCTACTGCACATATTCAAAATCAAGGCCATGCTTCTCATTACTTTTCGGTGATATTTCATTTTAAGGCCGAGTGGGAAAAATACAAGTTAGGTAGTTTGTGAACTAGAAGAATCTAAGAGAAAAGGTTTTTTTTTGTTGTTTTGGTTTTTTTTTAAGTAAGCATCAGGCCCAGTGGGGAGCCCGACTCGGGGCTTGAACTTAGTATCCTGAGATCAAGACCTGAGCTGAAATCAAGAGTCTGTCGCTTAACTGGCTGAGCCACCCAGGCGCCCTGAGAAGTAGTTTTTAATAATGGATTTCTCTTTGGTGTGAATCTATTGGTTGCGTCAAGAATTGACTCGCTACATTATTTTTTGTATAATTTTAGAATCATTTCAGCTTAAGGGCTAGAATGGCATTTACATGGTAACAATACTATCTACTCTTAAAAGCGTATTAAATAGAATATTACAGCTACATCGTAAGTTCCATTATTTGTACTAAATAATAATTATAAGTAGATTTCTAACGTTGAAGTAGGATAAACATAAGATCTAAGAAAAATACAGTTTGTGATATTGTACTTAATTCTGACAAGTGGGGAGACACCACGTGAAGGAAAAAAGCCAGTCATGGTTTTTACTAAGGTAGAGAGGAACACCTCTCTCTGCTGCTTTTTCTGTTCCCTGGAAAATGCCAGATAAGAGACCAGCTCTGGGCATTCTTCCCCAAGGCCTCAGTATATAAAGAGTTTGTCCAGGGCTGCCTGAGTGGCTTAGTCGGCTAAGCGTCTGACTTCTTGATTTCCGCTCAGGTCATGATCTCAAGGTTTGTGAGTTCAAGCCCCACATTGGGCTCTATGCTGTCAGTGCGGAGCCTGCTTGGGAATCTCTCACTGTCTCCCTCTTTCTCTGGCCCTCCCCCGCTTGTACTTTCCCTCTCAAAATAAATAGACTTAAAAAAAATAAATAAATAAAATAAATAAATAAAGAGTTTGTACATTGCCAGGAACCAGAGGGAAACATTTGGACTTGGAACTTCTCCTTCCAAGGACGGAAGAATAAAGAAGTCACAGCAGGAACATTTCCGTTTTGCAAGGTGGAATTGTTGAAAATCGCAACAGAGGATCCTAACCTCCGTAGCGGTTGTCGAACGGCCGGCAATTTCTGCTTTGTCATATGAACTTAACCAAAAGTGCCTTCAAATTAATTGCCTAACAATTCCACAGCAGACAGAAGCTGTAACGCTTATAGCCACATTTGCACACTGACTGTGTCTTAGTTGCGGGCTGCTATAAATAGATACTACAGACTGGGCAGCTTAAACGAAAACATTCACTTCTCCCAATTCTGGAGGGTTGGAGGTCCAAGATCAAGGTGCCGGCATCATCAGGTTCTCTGGAAGACCTTCTTCCTGGCTTGCAGAGGGCTGTCTTTTTGTAGTTTCCTCACACGGCAGGAGAGGAACAGAGACCTTCTGTCTCTTTCTCATTCTATAAATGTGTTAATCCTACCATGGGGACACCACTGTCATGACCGAATCTAATCCTGATGACCTCCTGAAGTCCCCACTTTCCAAATGCTATCACAGAGGGGATGAGAGTTTTAAGATATGAATTTGAGGGAGACACATTCAGTCCCTAATAGACTGGCTTGCTTATAAAGACCAAATTACCCCCCCTCCCCTCCAAGAAGTGTGCTGAGCCCCCACCTCACAGGACAGAGTGACAGAGAAAGCCCTACCATCAACTTGGGGCACTCTCGTCATCTTGGGTCTTCAGGCGGCAATCATAGACAGTTGGATGAAACAGTGTAGAAGTCAAGGCAGTGGACTCTAGACAAATATACAGACGCGGAAGCCAGCAAAGAGAATATAAGAGAAGCCAAGAGCCGAATGTAAGGCTCTGGGGAACATTAACTCCCGTCACACTGCCTGAGCCCTTCTCTGTGTTGCATAATTTAGCATCAAACGATACGTCTCGTGTGATTCTAATTCCTCTTCTAGACAACTCTCGTCTTGTCAGCTAAACTGTTAGATGCCTGAGGTCAGGAGGACGTCATGAGATGCTCTATGGCCAATCATTCACCCAAAATAGAAGCCAGGAATTTAGGAAACTATCGAAATCCTACCACCAAAAGCCACCCAACCAAGAAGCATTGGATTGAATATTCCATTACACTACCTGATTTCTCCACTTTGGTTTATTGCCTAAGCTGCCTGGGCCATCATCTATTTCTTAAAGTAGGTGAGGCCAGTGATTCTTCATGGGGTACAGGTGAGGCAAGGGGGGGCGGGTAGCAGGTGAGAAAAGAATCTCTCTTGGACGTTCAGGTTCCCAAACGCGATGAGCTAAGTGGGCGAAAAGTGTCCCTTCCAAGACGTTAGGAATCACTACATGTTTGAGAAACTTCTGAAAGCGTGAACCCCCTGAGAGCAGAGCATCTTTCTTCTGTCACCTCATACAGCAAGATGGCCTTCTGTGATCGGTGCTGAAACGTAATTTTAGTTGTGCTTCCGGACACGAAAAATTGTATTTACAAGGCCAACTTTAAGTTCTGGTTATATTTGTTCTCTCAATACTATTTTTTTTTTCTGTTGGAAACTAAAAATAAGATTAGCTCAATAGGTACCCGAGGCTGTGTGTGTTGCCTCCCCGCCAAGAAAAAATTCATATTCAGTCCCAGCCCTCATGGTATGGTATTTGGAGATGGGTGGTTGTTAGGTGTAGATGATGTCATGAAGGTTTAGATGATCCCCCTGATGGGATTAATGTCATTGTAAGAAGTGACAGCAAGGAGAGCTTGTCCTCCCTCTCCTCCATGTGAGGACACAATGAGAAGGCAGCTGTGTATAAGCCAGGAAAAGAGTCCTCACTGAGGAATCAAATTGCCTGGTGCCTTGATCTTGGACTTCCCAGGCCCCAACTGTGAGAAATGAACTTCTTTAATTGAAGCCACCCAGACTAAGATATCTTGTTACCGCAGCCCAAGCAGACAAATACAATGTGTATGTCCAAGACGAGAGCAAAACATTTCTGCAAAACAAAGGAAGTTGACTTATACATGTAAAGTATAATAAGAGAAATTGATGACAATGTCTAACATAGGACTTTTAAACTCTTGGATCATTTGGAGCGATTTTAGAAGGCTTTCTGGTGATATAATTGAAGAATATATTCCATTTAACCATAGTCAGTAGGTGTTTGGGGGGTCGCAGAGCCCCATTTTGAAGATAATATTTTATAGCTCATTTGAAAAACTTGCATCTGATATAAATATATCTGTTTATCTAATTAAACCAAGTACAACGAGAGAGTTAAGTTTTGTGCCAAGAATATCATATGGTAGTATACCTTCTCGATTAAAAAAAATAATAAACGTTTCCAATTTGGAAGAAGAAATTTTAGTAAATTCTTGAAATTTCAAAGTTGATTTCATGTCCGGATTCTCAGCGGGGCATCTGGTATGTTCCCTTGAAGCCTGTCTACCTAGGTGTATCGGTACAACCATTAGATTAATACATCTTCTGTGAAACAGAGAAGAAGCATGCTGTTCAAAAGCTGGCAAAAGGTGATGGCCAGCCATGAAATGAAAAAAAAAAAAAGTCGACTTTCATTTTGGAAAACAAGCCCCTTCTCAGTTTTGACTGAAGCGTATTAAGCAGGATAGAGAGACTATCTCTTGTAATTGTCAGCAGATTGGCAATTTGACATACGATTCTGGCAAACCTGTATTTAATTGCTAAAATATGACTTCCTAGCAACTACAAGTCTGTTCTGCCAATGTCAAGTTATCCCAAACCACATGACTTGACTTCTGCTTTAGAATTAAAATTGAAGATTTATCCCAGGTTGAAGCTGTGCCTCGTGCATTCTGCAGGAGTTCTATGCACTGCAGACAGGAAAACGGGATACCGTTAAAGCACTGCAGTGCCCCAGGGGTCAATGTCAGATACAATCTAATTTAACATCTTTATTAAGGATCTCGAAGAGGGAGTAAGCCACATATTAATGAAATGTGCAAATGATATTAAACTGGGAGCTGGTGCAACCACCAGTAAGGACAAAGAAATAATAGAAATGCACCAAAAGAGGTTAAAACTATGAGCAGAAAATTATTACATGAAAATCACCTTCTTGGGATTGATAGTTTGGAGATGAGCACTGGGAGTCAGAAATCTCAGAGTTTGGGGCTGTATGCAATTGGGAATGAAGAAGAAGAAAAAGAGGGCAACCTTTAGCCAGTATCTAATTTAGACACCAACGTAAACACTTTACATTACATTATGTAAATTTAGACGGTCTTTAAAATCAGAAAGATCACCAACTCTAAAATTTAGCTACAAGCCAACCCAAATGGGGTAGCTTCACGAAATACGGCACACGTAGCTATTAAAATGACCAGTACATGGATTATATCAACGTGCAGAAGATATGAAAGAGCGTGAAGTGAAAAAAAAAAAAAAAAGACAGGGGCGCCTGGATGGCTCAGTCGGTTGAGCGTCTGACTTCGGCTCAGGTCATGATCTCACGGTTTGTGGGTTCGAGCCCAGCATCGGGCTCTGTGCTGATAGCATAGAGCCTGGAGCCTGCTTTGAATTCTATGTCTCCCTCTCTCTCTCTCTGCTCCTCCCCCGCTCATGCTCTGTCTCTCTCTCTCCTTCAAAAAATAAATTAAAAAAAAGACAGAACATAATACAATGTGCATAAGGATAAAATATAACCTAACACAACATAAAATATATGTACACTCATTCAGCCAGCTCCGGAGGTCTTCACCTAGAAACTAATTTTCTTTTCTTTTTCTTTTTTTTTAACGTTTATTTACTTTTTGAGAGGCAGAGACACAGTGTGCGCAGGGGAGGGGCAGAGAGAGAGGGAGACACAGAATCCGAAGCAGGCTCCAGGCTCTGAGCTGTCAGCACAGAGCCTGACCCGGGGCTCGAGCTCATGGACAGTGAGATCGTGACCTAAGATAAAGTCAGACGCTTAACCGTCTGAGCCACCCAGGCGCCCCAGAAACTACTTTTCTAATACACACTAATTTGGAAACACAAATAAATGTGTCTTTTGTTTAAAAAAAAACATCACAAAACAGGAGCGCCTGGGTGGCTCAGTCAGTAAGTGTCCGACTCTCGATTTGGGCTCAAGTCGTGACCTGGGTGTTGTGGGATCGAGTTCCGCTCAGGCTCCGTGCAAGGGTGTGGAGGCTGCTTAGGATTCTCTCCCTCCCTCTGCCTCTGTCCCTCCTCTGCTTGCACTCTCCCTCTCTCTCAAAACAAATTTAAAATAAATAAAAATAAATAAAAAATCACAAAACAGCTTAGAAGCTTTGACCTTTTAGCCTCTGTATCTCCATGCCTCCCATATCCCACCCAAACAGCAGATGAGGCAACTCTAAAAATGACATGGCCAGAGTTGTTGCTAAAATAGAATGCCCTTGAGGCAGCATCTGACAACCTTTCAGTCTTCAGTAGGAATCCTTGACTGCCTATAATCTCCTGAATTCACTCTTTCTGCCTTTTCTACCCGTGTGACCACTCCCATGCCAGCAACCTTGGTCACTCCGAGGTACCCAGTCATTGTGACAAGAACTTTTAAGCAAGCAAACACCCTGAAGCAATGGTGTGCATGTTAGGACTCCTTCCCTTCTTCCTCCCTTAGAATTCCTCACGCAACTTCTCTTACTTGAACTACACGCAAGGGCATCCCCACCGCAAGGAGCTGGAAAGGGCGTCCTTTCAAAACCATGGCATTCCTGAAATATTTGACTTCACCACTGGATCTTTGGTGCCTACTCAAAAAAAGGTAGCTTCCACTTGCCTTCTACATTCTTCCGTGACCCCTTATCTGCTTTCAGGACCCAGGAGGGAAAATAAAGAAGGAAAATTCCCCGGTGCCCTCAGATATACCAAAAGGGAACTCATTTGACCTAGCATGGAAACCAAAAGAATGGCTCTTTCTGAAGAGCAGGACATCAGTAGCAAATGATCCAAAATGCAGGTGTAGGCGAATCCAAAGAGTTGAAGATGCTGAGGTTCTAAAGTAGTAGGAGAAAAAAGAAAACACTATTTTGTTTGGGCTTCACGCAAAGAACCTAACCGACGTCCCGTAACGGTGGGGTTTACTGCCTCTGTATCCGAATGATTCAGATACATCGGTGGGTGGCCAGAAGCTTGTAGAAACGGGGCAATGAACACATGAGGAAGATCATAAATACCAAACAAAGATCGTAGCTAATAGAGGGGGTAGATCGTAGCTGAAAATGTTCCAAGGATATTCTTGCCAATGAGGAAGAGGAATTATTTTAAATATACTAGAAGGACTTACTGGTCCTATGGGAATAAAATTCAAGGAGCAAACGAGTATGTGAAATCTTAAGAATTTTATTATAGCTTAGCCTTTTCATGGATTTAAGACACTTAAAGGTAAATTTAACAAACATCGGAAACGCACAGCTTTATTAGCGATTCTGCAATTATACTGAATTAGACTAAGCTTCTCTACCTGGAGTGTCAAGTTTCCTTTAGTTCATTACCTGAGTTCATTTACAAAGTAGAATTTCCTTGTAATCTCCTCACTATTTCAAGCGCAAACGAATTCCACCTCACCCCACCCGAAGTTAAAAAATGTTTTCAAGAAATTATTTAGTGTTCTACTTCAGCTTGCCTTCCTGTAGGATGAGAAAACACATCAGAAGTTCAACTATAGAGGCTGCAGAGTGGCTTATTCTGTTAAGCCTCTGACTCTCGATTTCGACTCCGGTCACAATCTCCCGGTTCGTGAGTTCGACCCTCATGCCGGGCTCCATATTGATGGTGTGGAGCCTGCTTGGGGGCTTGGGATTCTCTCTCTGCCTCTCTCTCTCTCTCTCTCTCTCTCTCAAAATAAATAGATAAGCTGAAAAAGAAGTTCAACTATAGAAATTTTCTAAACTCTACTATGATAAAATAGGTGGGTTGTTTTTTGTTTTTATTTTTTTTTGTTTTTTTTTTTGTTGTTTTTTGCATTAAAGAAAACAATGTGTTACCTATGTCTTCTTCCGGGCATACATGAAGTAGAAATAGTTCATGCCATGAGGCCTGGGGAGACATTTAGGCTCACTGTACAACAGCCAGTCCCATTGTGGGAATGCAGAAAACAATCAGACCTAGTCCTTACCCCTAACATTTTCACCATCGGTTGACGGAGGTTAACCAATAAAGAGTTCTCTATCGTAGGCTTAATTTAAGCAATGACATTAGGATTAGTAAGTCTTCCAGGAATGCCCCAAATAGTAAATAACGTGGTTTGCAAATATTAAGGTGCACCTTCGTTATACGGAAATAGGTGATTTTTTTAAAATTTTTTTAATGTTTATTTATTTCTGAGACAGAGACAGAGCATGAGTGGGGGAAGGGCAGAGAGGGGGAGAGAGGGAGGGGAACACAGAATCCGAAGCAGGCTCCAGGCTCTGAGCTGTCAGCACAGAGCCCGACACGGGGCTCGAACTCACAGACTGCGAGATCATGACCTGAGCTGAAGCCGGACGCTCAACCGACTGAGCCACCCAGGCGCCCCATAGGTGATTTAAAAAAAAGAAAAAAACGGTAACTTTCAAAGACCATCATAAAAGCCTGGGACAAATATTAAATTGTTCACTGATATTTAATTCCCCTCTTCTGGGCACATGAAAGGAGTTTCATTCCCTGTTTCCCTGAAATGAGGCTTGGCCATGTGATTTGCTTTAGTTAATGTCATAAGAGTTGAAGAAAAGAGTGGGATTTCCCTGTAAACGTTTTTAATTGGCCAGCAGGTGGATTTTTTCTGGTTCTGCCTTTGCAGTCCCTGACATGCATGTGCATAGGAAGGTAAAGTTCAGAGCAGTCACCTGGAGGAGAACTCTGAGAGTCACTTAGATCCCTGATGAACTTTGCAGGAGCCAGAATTAAATCTATGTTGTTAAAGTCACTGATACTTAGAGATGTTTGTTACTGCAGCACAACGTTGCTTATCCTAACTGACCACACTCATTAAACTTATGAACAAATATGATGGCTTCACTACAAAACAAGTGTTGCTCAAAGAAATGTATTAATTCGGGCGCCTGGGTGGCGCAGTCGGTGAAGCGTCCGACTTCAGCCAGGTCACGATCTCGCGGTCCGTGAGTTCGAGCCCCGCGTCAGGCTCTGGGCTGATGGCTCGGAGCCTGGAGCCTGTTTCCGATTCTATGTCTCCCTCTCTCTCTGCCCCTCCCCCGTTCATGCTCTGTCTCTCTCTGTCCCAAAAATAAATAAACGTTGAAAAAAAAAAATTAAAAAAAAAAAAAAAAAAAAAAAAAAGAAATGTATTAATTCTAAATGAGCTAATTGTCAGCTGGTCAAGGAGCATTTATTGCGTGTCCACAAGGCTTAGAATAGCTTAACCGAGGGCACCTGGGTGGCTCGACCGGTTGAGCGGCCGACTTTGGCTCAGGTCACGATCTCAAGGTTCATGCGTTCGAGCCCCGAGTCGGGCTCTGTGCTGACAGCTCGGAGCCTGGAGCCTGCTTCGGATTCTGTGTCTCCTTCTCTCTCTGCCCCTCCCCCCGCTCGCACTCTGTCTCCCTCAAAAATAAACATTAAAAAATTTTTAAAGAATAATTTAACCAGCCATTAGTCAGGATTTTAATTTTGTAGAATATTTTGAGGCTATAACTTTTCCCAGCTCACCACTATCCATGGATAGTGACAATAAAGGGACCTGATGCAGAGCAGGTGAGTTTCAAGCAGGCCTTTCTCTTCCATCCCACAGGTAGTTTGTGGGTCCGAATCCATACACACCTAAAAGAAGCATTTTAAGATCCTCTAATGAAGGCAAGATAGTTTTACCGTTTTCATTGTCAGACACTTAAAAGACGTCTGACAAGGGGGAAAAAATACAAGTGATCAAGAAACTGTTCTTCAACTTGACTATAGAGTTATAATGATGGGCAAAAATAAAAATAAATATGTCTAATCACAGAATGGTTTATCATGTGAAATCAAACGAACGCTCTTCTGCATTGAAGATCATTCTCTTGTATCTAATTTGGAGAGATACTTAACAAATAGTGTAACAAAGGCTCTCTTTCTATTATAATAAGTAATTGATGTCGACTTAACCATTTTGCCTGATGGATTTCAGAGCCGAAGAGTGACAGTTGCTTACTGTACCATCACTGAAAAGCTGCATTCTAGATGATTTGATTTTTTTAAGACATTTGTATGCTTCTTGAAATGGGAAAACATCCTAACCATGAAAGAGAGCTGTCATCAAAGTACCACGTGCAGAATTTCAAAACAACACCGGAGCTCTAGCATATCAGGCCATTGAGAATGACCTCGTAAGCGGTCTGGACTTTCAGTCGGGGAACTGTTTTCCTGGTCCCTGGACTCAGGTCTCTTTTGCATCCAAACCTCTTAATACTCAGCCACCAGAGCTAATCTTCTAAATATAAAGCTGACCTCGTTCCTTCTACTTGAACAACCTCCAAAGCTTCTCAGTTGCCTTGGGCATAAAGTTCAAATTTCTTAGCCCACTCCTCTGTCCAAATTACCCTGTGCTCCCGTCATGCCAAGTGGGTCTCTCTCCCCAGACTTACCGTGCTGTTCCGTTCTTTCATCTGGGACATGCGTCTCCAACTTCTTTTTCTGGACTGGTAAACTCCATCATATGTTATGCTTGCTCTACGTAGATTTTTTTATACTTAGTTGTCTAAGTGGACTAATCCAATCTCTTCCATCGCAAAAAGATGTATTTCTATTTAACTTTGTGTCCTCTCCCCCCACCCCCACCCCGCCGCCTTTCAAATAGCTCAAGTACCTGACATATAAGCGTGGGTGCATTTTGGGTGAATGAGTGAATGAATGAATAAATGAACGCGTAAATGAAGGAATCAGACCTGAGTTTAGCCCATGACGTTACCAACAAGCTCCTGGGTGACCTTGGCCTTGTCTATTTATTTCTTTGTGCCCCAGAATCCTGAGGTGAGAAAGGGGATCATAATTGCTACCTGCCATAGAGGGATGCCGTGAGGATTAATGAAATAATTTTGGTAAAGCAGTTTGAGCTCCCTGGAAGAAAAGCACTATGTAAGAACAAAGTGTTATTATAATTATTATGTAGCACCTTTCATCTTAGAATCTCCAAGCACTTCACAAAACATTAACTCATTAATCTTTCCAATGTTCCTGCAAGAGAATTCCATTATCTCCCTTTTAGAAAAGGGCAACATGCAGACGGCCAAAGGTTAAATACCTAGTCCATGATGCTATCCCTGTTGAATGCCAAATCCAAGAGCAAGACTTCAGGACCCCCAGCACAGAGACAGCCCTTTGAACCTCCACACGCCGCACCTTCCCCCCCGCCTTTTTCCTGTACAGAGAAGCCATTGAGCAGCCTGGGCTGGATGGCAAAGATCCAGTTGGAATGGGAGCCCTGGGTTAATACCTTCCATAGAAGAAGGGGTGGGATGCGGCCGCGAGGATTGTGGTCATCACAATTCTTCCCTCTTCTGTAACAGTAAGAAGCGAACGTAAGCAATGCCTGCAATCAATCGCTCACCTTCCTCCAAGGGCTCGGCCTCAGATCTTTTCATCAGCCCTCTTTTAACTCGACACCTTTCTGGGATGTCTGTCTCCCAGCCAGAAAACGTCTCATCACCTTTGAATACAAAGGTAGCAGTTTAGCCACCAAAGAAATAATCCTAAAACACTGCATTCAAAAGAGCTTTCCTCCCCTAATACTGTTTTTCCTGCTGAATCCCATGAATGTTAGCTGAGACAGGTGGTGCTAATCCGCCTTCTAAAAGGAAGAGGAAGAATGTTAGCTATTCTGCATATACTTAGGGCAGGAAAAAAGCCATAGTTTGGATAAAGATGCGTTACATCAGGATCATCTAGCGACGCGGAGCCGTGTCTATTCATAGCGAACCAGAGAGGCGGCATTTGTGCCTTTCTCACAAATGTTGAGTTCCTTCTTCCTGGAGGTTGTGGTCAAGATTACCGGCCCAAGAATGTGGGCAGATCTGCGACAAACGTCCACGGCATGTGTGTCTCAACATCCCGGAAATAACAGGATTGTGCCTAGAGGTCAGGTGACTCCGGCAACCATCGCTCCAATTACGACTCTTTCGTAGCACCCATTTCTGGGCGACATATTGCAGTTGGTCTTGATTCTAAATCCCGACCGGCATAATTAGTTCACTGTGATGGGCTTTCTGCTGACAGCTCCCCTGACTGTCCCTCCACTTCCTTCACGCTTGTGACCTTCCTGTCCATGCCAGTCATTAGCGGGCCCTACCTCTGAGGTCAGCGTAAAGATCTGAAACTCCCGGCCTGCTCTGCCTGGACACGGACCCATTCACCTTTCTAACCTCCTCACGCCTCCTCCGAAGCCACCTGTAGTCGCAGAAAGAGAATGAGCTTGGGGACCACCAAACTGGCAGTTAATCCTAGGGACTGCCACTTCCTCGTTGTGTGACCTTGGGCAAGCTTTTCGATCCCTGGGAGCCCTCTTTGGTGCCCCGAAAAATAAGGATCGTAAGTCTATATCGCAAGCTGCCTGAAAGATAATGGGCATAGGTAATAGTTCTCAGCAAAGATTGGTGTCTGGGCTGATAGGACCTCCAAGTGCTGATCAGAAGATTAAGTCTAAGCTCATATAATGAGCACTGGAAGACCATAGATTAGATGTAGGCAAGGCACTGACAATGGAAATCCAATAGGTGGAACCAAGCAGCCCATTGGTGGGGGCCGAGGGGGACAGGGAGAACAGACCAAGGTTAAGGCCTAAACTGGCCGGTAGCAGTTGCCAGGAAAATCTGCAAATGAAGGGCCAGAAAATCACAAGGACCAGAGTTTTGTGATCCTAGCCCCGGTGGGAAACTCAGACAAGGAGGAGTCAAGGAATTAGGGAATAGGATTAGGAATTAGGCTAGGATTTAAGCAAGAACCTCTGAGCCAAATGCCTCTAGGCAATGAGAGGTGGGAAGTATACAAGAACCACCTCCAAGGAGCTGACTTTACAACCTCTCCTCCCTCCCCACCTCTCGGCCACACATTAGCTTCCATGGTTCTGAACCCTCTCAAATCAACGTCTTTCTTCCCCTCTACCATCTGGTCGTATAGGGGCTTGGATATTGAGCCTGAACGAACTGTTTCATCTACGACGGACTCAGAAGCCTCATTAGATACTAGAGTGGTGTTTGCTCCCAGGCATAGTAGACATCACATGCTCGGTCACCACGGTCCCTCAGGTGCCCTGGGCACCGCTTAGCAGATTCCCAGCCACTGGCCACTCTCCATGAAGAGGAACATCAGGCAAGAATGGGAATGAATTACTGGGATTCCAGTATGGAACACTATGCCACCGCAGGGAGAACAAGAGAATGCACAATGGCACTGGCGTGGACGATCACGTCCATTCCTCCTGAGGAGATAGAATCCAGACTCTTGGGATGCTGAGTCGGCAGGTGGGAGGCCGGTCGTTCCTCTGTGGAGCTTGGCAGATCATCGCCCCAACCATCTACCCGCTGACACTCTGCCGGTGACTTCTGATGACCTCGTGGCTTCAGGTCCTGCCCCTGAACACACGGCTTCCCCAATGTCCATCTCTCAACTCTAGCTTTCCTCTACTAGAGCTGCAGGCCCACGTTGCAAAAGGCTGGCAGGCATTTCACCTAAGTACCCGAAGGACATCTCAAATCCATTAGTGTCCCTCTCCACTTTTATTAGGGGTATCAGCTATCTCCCACATACCAGAGTCAACGATGCTTTTACCGTCCAAGTTGGGGATTCAACAGCCTCACACCCAGACCTCAGAGCCAGTGGGAATAGGGTCTCACTGTGCGTGAGCAGGGCCGGAAGATACTTTTGTGCTTCGACCCGAGACGCTCCTGCAGTGCATCCAACCATGGCAGAGGCCTTCACTCAAAGATCAGGTGGAACAAATCTCGAGGGGCGTCTGCGAGAGCCAGAGTCCCCGCCCATGAATATAAACAGTGTGTCCCAAGGGCTCCCTCGCACACCGACTGAGGGCATTCGAAGTGACAGAATAGAGCAGAAGTGACTAAGTTAGCCTTAAGACGTTCAAGTGGATTCAAAAATTTAACCATCATACCCACTCTGTATAGCTCCTCAGTGGAGTGAGTTCAATGATACAGAAGGAAGAAAATTAGTAGTAGTGACTATAATTTCTACACCCACTCTCAATACATCCCCCCCCAGCGTCCAGCACATGTTAAGTAATTACATATTTACTGGAAAAAAGAATGCATCTTTGATGTTTAGATCTAGCCTTTATTTCTTTGATGTGTCTTGTTACCCGTGAGCTCTTGCTTTCCGGGTTGTTATTTTTCCCTGCCACTACTTAGAATTCCGAGCAGCACTTGACTTTCCACGTGGAAAGTACATTCTACCCAGTGACCCAGGGCTGTGAACCAGTCGGCACCGTGCAAGCACTTACTTAAAGGATGGATTGGTACGGGGCACCCCATGTCTCAACGGAAGAATTAGAATCACCTCAGGTGAAGCAGGTCACATGCGTCCCAGATGAGTCTGCCAACAGAGAGTGGTAATGACACTCGCTTCCGTTTTTCCGCCTTTTACGATGGGCCAAGCCCTGTGCTAAGCCTTTCACAGACTCTAATGTTCACACCACAAGAAAGAAGACCGTATGATTATATGAGTAACGAGTAAGTGGCCGAGCTTGGATCTAAACGCGGGTCTCTCTGCTCCCCGAATGGGGTTCCTCCCATCATACAATTCACACCCCAAGGGGAGTATTTGTAGTTCCGTCAGCCTTCTTGGGCGCGAACCTTGGTGGGATCCTTGCCAATGTTCCCACAGTTCTCAAAAATGTCATGTCCAACTCAGGCTCAGCAGAAGATGCATGTTCTGTGGTAATTAACAAATCCTAAAAATAGAAATTGGAAGTCTGTATATCAGAGAGGGTAATGAAGGAAGGAGTCCTCCTGGCTCGGACAGAGGAACCTGAGAGAAACAACCAAACAAAAACAAAAACAAATCAAAATAAAACAAAAAACCACCACCACCAAAAAAGAACACGTCGTTTTTGGCTTTCCCATGGGTTTCGTAAACGTGAAATTTACTCAACCAGAATGAACATGTCAAAATAAAGACGTCTCCATAGTGCAGACTTGGAGATTCGGAATGTCGTTGAAAATTAAGATGTTTTTGAATGAAATCACTCTTCTGGTAAGTTATGTCTGAACATGACCACTGGAATTTCAGAATTGACTATAGGGAGATAAACGATGTAAATGAGCTCTGCCTGGAGGATCCCAGGCTGCAGGGTGTTCTGGAAACAGTGATAGGAAGTTGAATCGCTATGGTTTCATCCCAAGTAAATTAACCTTGCATTAAGGGCCAAACTTCTTATTCATGCCAAAAAGTGTCCCCAGATGTTTCTATGACTCAACCATTTCCAAAGAGTGGGATTTTACTTAGGGGGGAAAAAAATGCCGGGTAACATTTCCCTGTTGCCACCCATGTGGCTAGGTTAATTAGCATGTTCTTCAACGCTGCCCTTTTTAGATTGACAGCTTTCTTTCCAAAACTGAGGACAAGAACGATTACTGGAACATCCAGAGCCTGCAGTGTTTTCTGCACTCGACAACATTTATGGGCCTTTGAAATTCTCACCTCCATTTAGGGACAGTTTTAATTGGACCCTTGATCACTCCGTCACTTTCACACCTCCTGTTCCAGAAGATTGAAGGGAGGCTCGGGATCCAGATTTCTTCAGCAGGATGACGGGCAGGTGTTTGAAAGGACAGGCCTGCTGTGCTTCCTGGACTTTCCAGGCTTAGAGTTATTGCTTTCGTTCTATAGCGACCCACTGCTGCTGGTATCATTACATCGGATCGAAATTATGCCAGGAGCCAGGAAAGCCCTACACCCGGGGCCAAATGAGGCCAGGAAGAGAGCAAGACAGAGCAAAAGGCAAGGAGGGAAAGTGAATTCTTAGCTCACACTGAGCCAGAAAGGGAAAGATCCAGACTGCAATAGCAACCAGACATGAGGCTCTAGGATGTCCTATGATCCCTAGACTCTGAAGGGGGTAGAGCTTTCCATCCGCCAGATCTCTTACCTTCGCATGCATGACAATCACTTATTTGTCTGTACTCCCTACTAAAATCTTTTAAGCGCAGGAAATGGCTCCGTTTCCTTCACTAACACATCCCCGAAGCGCATAGCATGATGTCTAGCAAAGGGTGGGCACGAAAAACATTTTTTGAATGTAAGATGTCACCCAGTGAGCTGTTTTTGTCTTCTGGGCAATACTCACTCATTTTGCAAATAAATATTAAGTTGCCATCTATGTCAGTAGGATGAGGTTAAGGATACCTGAGTTCCTTTTTTTAAAAAATATTTATTTATGTTTGAGGGAGAGAGAGAGAGCGCACGTGGGAGCAGGGGAGAGGCAGAGAGGGAGACACAGAATCCAAAGCAGGATCCAAGCTCTGAGCTGTCAGCACAGAGCCCAAGGCGGGGCTCAAACTCGTGAACTTCGAGATCGTGACCTGAGCCGAAGTCGGACACTTAACGGACTGAGCCACCCAAGTGCCCCTAAGGACACCTGAGTTCTAACGCATCAGGCTAGACGGTTGCCAAACTCCCACCGCAGAGCCAGTGATCCCGGCTTGGAGTGAGGAGCCTCAGCTTCGAGATGCAGCGAGGCGAGGAAGGAACCATTAGATCCTAGGCAAGAAAGGTAGTCACACAAGGAGGAAGGAGGAAACAAGGGGCTGACACCCAGGTGGTTTGGGGACTTCCTCTCCCCGCGCTCTGCTCTGTTTTCCTGCCTGGGTCTGAACGTGGAAAGACCGTGGCCGACGGGTGCACCGGCTCCCGGGTGAGGGGAGCTCTACAGGTGTTCACCGTTCTTGAGCGCAGGGCCAACCGAAAGCTGTGTCCTTGGGGAGTTGGGGAGTTCTCGCAGCCCCAACAGCTGATTCCTTGTCATTACCCACCGGGTCAGCATCGAGCAGACAGCTGCTCCGTGCATGTAACCCTTTGTCAACCTCCGCACTGAAGGGGCGAGCCCCACTCACTGAAGGCCGCACCAGTCCCGGGGCTGCAAAGCCTTGGTGCAGTCTCATGCCATCATTTATGAGTTCAGCGACTTAGGAAGACCCCTTCCCTGAACCTCTTTCCTTCAGAGAGTGATTCCTGCCCTTCTTTGCCCCCTAAGCTTCTTGAGGATGAAAAGACACGCAGCGATCGTAGAGAAAAGTGAAATGTAACATGGTGGCTGAGAAAGAGGAGGATGTGAGTAAAAGTGGTTCCCCCACCCTCACCCCCCACCCCCCGTAATGTCACCCAAATGCAGTCAGGGGTGAAAATAATGGAGACGGTGGTAAATCGCTGAGTATATTCATTCAAAAGGATAGAACTGATTTATTTCTGTTTTCATTCAGCAAATTATTAAGTACTTGGTACATCGCTGCTCCATTTATCTTCAACAGAACTTCCCCTGCTGTTTGATGATGCTTTATCATGATGTAACATTTTCCCCCAGTGAGAAATTCAAGGGAATGGCTGGGGTACCAATAAAATCACTCAGAGCGACATAGATGGAGAATTGGTAACTTCTTAAGAAAACGGGTACCTTCGTGGGCAGCGGGCACGTCTTTCTGCCCTATCCGCTTAATCTTAAAACCGAAAGTTTGGGGCACCTGGGTGGCTCAGTCGGTTAAGCCACCGACTTCGACTCAGGTCACGATCTCAGGCTTCCCGCCGCGTGTCGGGCCCCGTGCTGACAGCTCAGAGCCTGGAGCCTGTGTCAGATTCTGGGTCTCCCTCTCTCTCTGCCCCTCCCCTGCTCACTCTCTCTCTTTCTCTCTTACTGTGTCTCAAAAGTAAATAAACATTAAAAATACTGTAAGTTTGGGGCACCTGGGTGGCGCAGTCAGTTAAGCGTCCGACTTCAGCCAGGTCACGATCTCGCGGTCCGTGAGTTCGAGCCCCGCGTCGGGCTCTGGGCTGATGGCTCAGAGCCTGGAGCCTGTTTCCGATTCTGTGTCTCCCTCTCTCTCTGCCCCTCCCCCGTTCATGCTCTGTCTCTCTCTGTCCCAAAAATAAATAAACGTTGAAAAAAAATTAAAAAACAAATACTGTAAGTTTGCTGCACAAGTATTTGCAAACTCAAGCATGTGAGAAGAAGTGCAAAACTGAATCTTTTTAAAGCAGTGGTACTCAAAGTGTGGTCCCTGGCCTGGCACCTTCGGCGTCACTAGAGATCTGATCAGAAATGTCAATTCTCAGGGGCAGCTGGGTGGCTCAGTCAGTTAAGCATCCCACTTCGGCTCAGGTCGTGATCTCGCGGTTCATGCGTTCAAGCCCCGCATTGGGTTCTGTGCTGACAGCTCTGAGCTGAAGCCTGCTTCAGATTCTGTGTCTCCCTCTTCTCTCTGTCCCTCCCCCGCTCATGGTCTGTCTCTCAAAAATAAACGTTAAAAAAAAATTAAAAAAAAGAAAAAAGAAAAGAAATGTAGATTCTCAGCCCAGCCCAAAGCTGCTGACTCCGAAACTCTGAGGGTGAGATCAGCAACCTGTGCATTGACAAGCCTTCCACGTACTTTTGATGCATCAGGCTGGAGAGCTTTCTAGATAACCACTGAGATGCTTTACTCAAGGAAGCTGAAACTGGGGAACCTCAGCACGAAGCCAAATACCCAGAGATGAATGAAAAACAGGGTTTAATTCCTCATCCTGTAGCAGGGAGAGTTTTTATAATTGTTTGGAAACGTTTTACACATAAGCTCAAATAAATCATCGTAAGTATCAAAAGACTATTGTGGCTATTATATTTTGTGTGTGTTTAAAATTAGTGCCGTCCCGCCTGGGTGGCTCAGTTGGTTAATCGTCCAACTCTTGATTTTGCTCAGGTTGTGATCTCACAGTTATTGAGACTGAGGAAGGCATTGAGCTCCTCCCTGAAGGTAGGATTCCCTCCCTCCTCTGCTCTCTGTCTCTCTCTCTCTCTCTCCCTCTTGTGCGCGCGCGCTCCAAAAACAAACAAAAAAACTTAAAAAAAGCTTTAAAATTAGTGTGGTACCAGAATCTCTGAAAGTGCCCGAACGGGAGTGGGGAAAGTAACTATGTGAAAAGGAAGTTTCTTTTTTGCTTCTCACCTTAATCCTTATTTACAAAAATTTTTTTTACTGTTTATTTTTGAGAGAGACAGAGACAGAATGAGAGTGGGTTAGGGGCAGAGAGAGAAGGAGACAGAATCCAAAGCAGGCTCCAGGCTGTGAGCTGTCAGCACAGAGGCCAACTGGGGGCTCAAACCCTTGAACTGCGAGATCATGACCTGAGCTGAAGTCGGACACTCAACCCACTGAGCCACCCAGGCGCCCCAATCCCTATTTTAAAGATGGCCAAAGCATTTTGATGTAAAGTGTTGTTATTAACATTATTAATGAGGAAACAGACATTGAGGGAAGTGAGGTAGGAAAGATACGAACTTTGTTACGTCTATGTTCTTCATTCAATAGCTATCTGTATCTGATGGCATTCTAATTTTTTTTTGTTTTTTTTAAACATCGTAAGTAATCGCCTCAAATCCTAAACTTATTGGCAATGGAAACACAAGTGATAAATAGAACTTTTTCTACGGTGTTAATTACAAATTTCAATCATTAACAACGCCCCACCGCCAAAACTCCAATCGAAGCCGAAAAAAAAGCAAGCTAAGATCTGTGGATTTTTTGCACTTCTCATAAAAAGCAGGGTAAAGATGATTTTAAATGAAGTGCCTTCTCGTTATGTTAATCTGTGGCCACAAAGTCGCACCCAGGACTCATGCTCACCATCAACTATGCTGGTGATAGAAGTCGGAATGTGGTAAGAAAATGCTACTTGGTTTCATGTGGATTTTTGGAAGCATCCAACCTGAAGTTGTTCTGAAGTCCTTTTAGCCGCCCACTAACCTGTTTCATTTATTTATTAGAAACTTTTAGTGAGCGCAACTTTTCATGGTTTTTTTTTTTATAGATCATGATCCATTAACGTAGCTCTTTACCCTACCGCGTTCATATTTAAGAACACGTCACTAAATAGACGCACAGGCAAAACCAACGAGTGTTAATGCCTCGAATTCGACAGGTGCTAATATGAAAATAATGGCAGCCACAAATTAAACAGCTGGCGGGTGCCTGCTCTTGTCCCCCCTCCTTTAATGTGAATACAAACAGATCTGTGCTATGTATAGATTCATATCTAATCAGATGGGGTCTATATAAAACTATCCTTTAGAGCATCTCCAGACATTCACTCCCAGTCTTGGACTCTAAATTCTGTCCCTTCACTTTTCCTCATTTCCACCCACCATATTTTTGTTGGTCATCTGTGACAGGCAACCCTATATTGCTTTCTGTCTTTCCTAACATTGCGTGTAAACAGCCCGTCCCTGGGGATATTAGAAGGGCCAATTAGCTTCGTCCCTAACTGAGCTTGAGAAATTAGCAGAGCGCTGTAGAGTCAACCGGGAAAATTGATACAAGGAATTCTTTCCTTTCTGGCATCTGAGAAATGAAAGCCTGTTGCTGACCTGTGTCTCTTGTCAGTTAGCACTTTCCGTCTCACAGAAGGCAGGATGAGATTGTAAGCTATCCTAAGAATTTGATATGTCTTCCCATTTAAGGGAGGCAAAGGATAACATCACGCACTGAACTGACCAGTTGTTTCTTTCAATTGATGGAAATAATCAGGTGTTCTCGTATCTTACTATCTGAATCGTCCAGACGACGTGGTCAGAATGGTAGACCCCAAATTCATTTGCTCAAAACAGATTTTTTTTCCCGTTAATACATGTGTTCTTTTATTGAAATGTGTTTGACATATAACATGGTGTAGATTTAAGGTGTACAACATGTTAATTTGATATATTTACATATCTTCATATGATTTCCATTATGGCAATAATTACCACCTCTCTCGCGTTACATAATTTCCTTTTAGTGGTTGGAATGATTAAGTTCTAGTCTCTTAGCAAGTTTGATGATTATAATACAATACGGTATATTCACGAACTGGGCACTAGATCTCTAGGACTTACTATTCATTCCACGCTTGTGTTCTTAAACAATATCTGTCCTATCCCTGCACCCTGCATCCTCTAGTGACCACTATTTTACTCTGTTTTTATACGTTTGGCTTTTGTAGATTCCACATCTAAGTAAGCATACTGTCCTCAAGGTCCAACGACGTTGTTGCAAATGGCAGGCTTTCCTCATGCCTCATGACGGAACAACATTCCATTGTGTATATAGACCACCTCTTCTTTATCCATTCATCCATTGACACGTGCTAAGGCCCTTTCCATATGTTGGTTGTTGTGAACAATGTTGCCCTAAGCATGGGAGTGCGTATGTCTCTTCGATACCCTGTTCAAAATAATTTCAGTGCCTGATAAATTTCTCCTTCAAAATAAATACCTCTGCCTTAGTACGAGTGAATTATGAGAATATAAAGTTGTGCAAAGTTAACAATAACCTGAGTGCCAAAATGGAAGAATAGTTAAATAAAATACAGTCAGCCGTAAATAAAATACCAAACAGGGGTCCCTGGGTGGCTCAGTCGGCTGAATATCTGATGCTTGACTTTGGCTCAGGTCGTGATCCCAGAGTCGTCGGATCGAGCCCTGCATTGGACTCCACACTGAGCATGGAGTTGGCTTAAGATTCTCTCTCTCTCTCTCTCTCTCTCTCTCTCTCTCTCTCTCTCCTGCTCATGCTCTCTCTCTCTCAAAACTAAAACTAAAACTAAAACTAAAACTAAAACTAAAACTAAAAATAAAAATAAAAGTAAAAAATAGAATAGAACCGAACATATTCACTTTAATTATACAACATGGATGAATGGCATGGAAAGATATCTGGGTTATATTTAAGTTAAAAAAACAGATTACATATTTCAATATGATACAATATTTAAATATTGTATATATATTATTGTATATTATATATATCATATATTATACTATATTATATCGTATATATTATATACGATATATATAGTATATATATTGTATATTATATATATTGTGTATATATATAGTATATGTATACTATACTATATTATATAGTATATATATGTATACTATATTATATAGTATGTGTATATACACATACTATATATATTGTATACCTGTAGTATGTTTATACATGTTCTCTAAAATATTAGAAAGTCATCCATGGCTGTAAGAATTCTATTTCTTTAGTTCGTATTTTTTTCACTTACTTTACTTTTTGTAATAATTCTTCACTATGTGTTGCTCTATAATGAGAAGAAAGCAGTACCTGCTGGTTTTATGTTTTTAAGGAGGTACGCTTCTCAGGACATGACTGCAGAAAAGTCTAAATTTTTTGGCAAACCCAAGGAAAATCTCACCAAGAGCGTTCGTGGTGTGAGTCTGTTTCTGGTCGAGAAGCAAGTTCTACGGGTGAAAAACTCCCCGTACGTTTGGTAGAATTCCCTGTATGCTGTCTTCCATTGTCTGTAGCTTCTCTTTCTAGTCACTAAAAGGATAACATAGTTCTCAGGGTGTTGTCCTCATTGCTTCTTGCTCTCTTTTGATGGGATATCAGAATTTCTGCCCGTAGACTTTTACTACCACACAGAGGAAGGGTAATTCTCCATTTGTGAATAGGTAAAGTCCTAAATGTTTGTCACTAAGTTGATGGCTTTGGTGTCAGAATGCATCTTCCCATAAAAACCATGATCCGCTACTGTTCTGTTCCAAGACCCATAACCCATATATCCCTAGAGGCTGTCATTGGTCTGGGAGGGAAAGATCAATCAAAACGTTGCCAGCATGTGTAATGGGCGTTCAGAGAATTGACTCGGGCGGCCAGAAATGAGGGATTTCTTTCCTACCTTTTCCTCCTTTGTTTCTAATAAGCATTTGGGAGAGTGGCTTCCTGGTCCCTGGCAGGAACTTCACTGAACGGTGCAGAGCAGGGGCTGGAAAGGGAAGAGTGAGCCCTTTAGGCCAAAGGCAGGGCTCTGAGGGTCCGAGTAAAGCTCCTAGAGCTGGGCCTCAAGGATATGCCTTGGTCTGGGATCAAAAGCTAGGAGGCATTTTGACTCCTGACTCAGCCCCTCCCCAGCTGGGTGAACTTGAAGCCTTAGCTTCCTGAGGCCCACCATGATGGAAACTGCAGGCACCCGGGTATGTTTCTCTTACGCCCCCAACCTGAACTTAGCACACAGCCCTCCTTTGATTTTCTTAGTATTATGACTGATCACAAAACAGGAACAACAGTGATGACAACAGCACCAGTAATAATGTCTCATTGCACTTACGGTTTTTAGGGATTGCAAAACATTTTACAGACATAAACTCACTTCCCATGGAAACTTACAGGAATCGTGTCAGTTCCCAGCTTTTCCTTACTAGCTTTAAGACAGGCAAAGTCACAAGCATGTGAAACATGAGGCTTGTTCCGATCCTCTGTGTCTTAATGATCCACTTCCGTGGCAAACCATCTTCAGGCTTGACGTGGCATTTTATCCAAAGACGTGGGTCTCTGTAGAGCACGTGGGAGTAGAGAAGAAAAAAAGACACCAAGGATATTTCTGTGATGCCTCTTGACCTGGGACAAAAAGAGAGATGGACAGGGAGGAAAAATTTGTCCCAGAGGATTCCCCCTTCTCATGGGATGGACTTTCCCAAATCAAATATCTGATGGAAGTACCAGAGGAAGAAGGAAAGTCGAAGTGAAAGCCATTTGGCAACTTGACTGGTGGACATCTGTCCAGGTGGCCTTTCAGTATATAAAGGAACATGGAAATTTTGTATAGAATGGCCTGTGTTTGCAGTGCTAAGTCACTGCGGAACAACTTGCGTTGCATTTAACGAACGTCTCCTTAGAGTTAGCCAGAAGTCCGCACTGCGTCGAGTCCTGCCAGTGCTTAATGACCGCTTATAGAGTGTTCTGCGTCCAGGGTGCTAGTCCCTTTTTAATAACATAGGACGGGTGTCGTCTGCGATCACAAATTTGCTTGTATCATTTACTGATAGTCTAAATTGCGGTAATACTCCTAGGGCTCAAAGCAATCAGGGTAGATGGAGAAATGCTTTCAGAAATGGAGCTCCAGACAATCTGCGAGTGCCTGCAGGTACGCGTTCAGGGGAACGCGTGGAATTCAGAGGTGCTTCAGAAAGCCCAGACAATGGCATATTTGTGTCAGCTATACAGCAAAGACGGAAAACTAAGTCCGAAACATAGACCGGGATGTCGTTTCAAATCTCCACTTCTTTGTGCCTGTTAGAGTCAATGTCGAATGTTAAAAAAGACGTATGCCACTTTGGTAGCATCTAACATATTTAGAAGCAAATATATAAAACTTACTTGAACTATCTTCGATCAGCGGCTCAAGGGACAGTCAGAAGAATTGCCTGCAAGGCTCAGCAAAAGAATCTGGGCTCTCCTTCAAGCCTGAGTTTGGTGGGTTCCAAAAATCCGTGTTGTTAACAAATACCCTGAGTAAACTTTAATGTGCACCAAAATTTGAGAAGTACTGATGCTGACCATCATTATCAAGAACTTCTAGCAGAGATACCCAGTCCCTTACTAGTCGTAGAGTAGATTTTTTTCGATTTATGTTGTGAAATTTTGGCTGACTATTCCCGGCTTCCCAATTGGCAGGTCTGGGTTTTTGGTTTTTTGCTTTCATTATCTTTTTCTTTTTGAAATTTTATGTGTGGAAAAAAGATACATTCTTTGGAAACCTATAATGTAAATTCTTTATTCTGTATTATTTATTCTTATTCTTATTACTTATTCTGTTACTTATTACTTAACACTTATTACTTATCCTTACTCTGTATTATTATTACTATATTCTTATCAATAGATTTCTGCATATTTGCAGTGATTTATAATTTAAAGTTATAAATTATTCTGTACAGTTTAAATTATAAATCATTGCAAATATGCAGAAATCTATTGATAAGAATATAGTAAACACTTCTATACCAACCTTGGTGAATTTCTATTATTGTTGTTATATATATATATAGATAGAGAGAGAGAGAGAGAGAGAGAGAGCACGAGCAGGGGAGCATGATAGGGGGAGAGAGAGAGAATCTCAAGCAGGCTTCAAGTTCAGCATGGAGCCTGACATGGGGCTCTATCCCATAAACCTGGGACCATACCTGAACCAAAACCAAGAGTCAGTCACTCAACCAACTGAGCCACCCAGGCGCCCCACCCCCAGTCAATTTCTATATATGAAATTGTCTTTTGTCACTAAGTCAAATTTAAAAAAATAAAATCCTGGAGTGCCTGGGTGGCTCAGCCGGTTAACGGTTCGGGTCATGATCACACAGTTCGTGGGTTCCAGCCCCGCATCTGGCTCTGTGCTGACAGCTCAGAGCCTGGAACCTGCTTCGGATTCTGTGTCTCCCTCTCTCTCTGCTCCTCTCCCCCCCTCATGCTCTGTCTCTGTCTCAAAAACAAATAAACATTAAAATAAATAAATATAAATAAATACATACATACACACATAAAACCCTTGGGTGCAATGGTGCCCTCTATATTATGCAAGGGGACTTAAAATTTAACAAGGGTGGGGGCGCTTGGGTGGCTCAGCCAGTTCTGTATCTGACTCTTGATTTCTGTTCAGGTCATGATCTCTTGGTTTGTGAGTTCAAGCCCGGAGTCGGGCTCTGCACTGAGAGCGTGAAGCCTACTTGGAATTCTCTCTCTCTCTCTCTCTCTCTCTCTCTCTCTCCCTCGCCCCTGCTTGTGCTCTTTCTCTCTCAAAATAAATCAACAACAACAACAACAAAAGAATTCTCTAATGACAATCTTGAATCCTTTAATTTTCACTGGGAGACCACCCAGTTAGACACATGCATGAAAATACAGCTGAGTACGGATACTTATAGTTGCTGAGATTACGTACCTTCCAACGGTCTGAATAGAGAAAAGGAGATAACTGGGAGGGCCGAAAAGGAAAGAAGAATGAAGCCAAGTGATGGTTGAGGTGTCCAGTTTGGAGACTTTGATGACCAAGCACCAGCCTCCCAGAATTTTCTTTTTCTGAATTTCCCACTGGGCCCGTGCAACCAGGCATGGGTCACTTCCATGCATTTCTCAACTTTGGCACCTCGTGCAGATGGTGGATGAGAATTTTATGCTGAGCTCAAGTTGAACAGCTTCCTGTCACAGACAGCACAACCCAGGCCAGTGTCTCCTGTCTGTGCCATGTCTTTGATCGTTATTTCTACTGGGCTCCCTTGGTTTTTCGCTCTTAAAATGGTGGAGTTATCTTGCTCATCTGCTAGTTAACAACTTGGACACAGAAGGGATGACAGTGCCTGATGAAGCATTTGGAAGGACAGAGCCATTAACATGACAGCATGCTGATGCCAGATGTTGGGCAAAACCAAACGTTGTCTGTAAACCTACCCAATGACTGACACACAAAAGAATATTGAGTTATTTATTTGTAGAGCACTTACTACATATTTGGGCTCCATATGCACTGTTCGAAATTCTCATCATGGGGGTGCATGGGTGGCTCAGTCGGTTAAGCGTCAGACCCTTGGTTTCGGCTCAGGTCATGATTTCACCGTTCGTGAGTCGGAGCCCCACATCGGGCTCTGGGCTGATAGCTCAGAGCCTGGAGCCTGCTTTGGATTCTGTGTTTTCCCTCTCTCTCTGCCCCACCCCCCAAAATAAATAAATCAACTTAAAAACAAAGAGAAGCATCCAACTTTGGCTCAGGTCATGATCTCATGGTTCATGAATTTGAGCCCCTCATCAGGCTCTTCATTGACCGCTCAGTCTGGAGCCTGCCTCGGATTCTGTCTCTCTCTCTCTCTCTCTTCCCCTCTCCTGCTTGTGCTCTCTCGCTCTCTCAAACATAAGTAAATAAACATTTTAAAAATTCAATTAAAATATTAATGGTGAAAAGGGAATTTTCATCATAACCTGGTTAATCAGATAGCATCACCCTATGAATGACCAGAAAGCTAAGGCCCAGATGAGTTGGAGAACACGCCCACATTTCCAACGTGGGGGATCTGGGATTCAAATCCAGATCCAATTGTCACAAAGTTTTGAGCTTCCCTCGATATCTCACTGTTTTTTACAGAAAATATTTAGCACTTGTAGGCACACCAGTTGCCATTTTCCTTAGCAATCAACCTAAACTCTCTGCCCAAACTCGGCCACTGCCCCTCTAACTGATTGGCTGGTCTGCCAGGGGGGTAGCCATAATCTCTTCTTTTCTACTACGCTCTATAAATTATTTCATCAAATATTTATTGAGCCCTTCTCATATGCCGCACACTGTGTCTCGAGTGTAGGGGTGGGCCACCGGCTTACGAATACAAATTTTTTGAAGAACTCTGTAGTCTGTCGGTTCCATTCATCCCAAAACGTAGACGGACTGTAATTACTAAGTGACTCTTTTACAAACAGTGGGTCACAGCTTCCTATTAGAGACATCATTTCTGTGGTTTGCAAATAGCCTTTATCTTTAAAGTGAAACAGAAGACAATTGGGAATATCTGTGTGCACTGTGGGTAGTAAAGGACCCATTACATTGGCAAGTTTTGTCTGTTATACACATACGTTCCCATGGGTGTGGCTATATAAAATATACATCTTTTTTTTTTAAGTTCCTTTATATATTTTGAGAGAGACAGAGACAGCGCGAGTCGGGGAGGGGCGGAAAGAGAGGGAGCCAGAGAACCCCAAGCAGGCTCTGCACAGTCAGCACGGAGCCCTACTCGGGACCCAAACCCACAAACCATGGGTCTCAGCCAAGATAGTTTGAAAAACATTTATCTACACGAAAGGCTCTTGAGAGCAGTAGGGATGTCTTTCATTTTTCTGTCTCCAAATGAGCACGTCGCCGCTGCTCCTGTGGGTGGGTTATTCTCTCTAATTTTGAGAGAAAGTTCATAGCTTGTTGATTCCGAACGCCGACTTTGAGAATTGCAAATGATGTCCTGACGTTCTTAATGTGATTGTCTATTCCTTCATTTATCAACGCAGCATCAGACGGTAGGCTGTCTGGATAGCATAATTCAGCGACTTTTTGTAAAGGAAAAAAAATCTTTCATTAGTAATGCACTCATTTATTCTTTTCCAAAACACTTTTCATCATGTGGACATGGTCTTAGCACCTTGAATGTTAATTCTCCACTCAGATGATACTAGATATTCCTGTGGGGAAAATACATTTGATGAGTTAGTCTGGGGGGAAGAAAAGTTCGGAAGCATATCTCTTCAGTATGATTTGTGCAAGGCCAATTTTGGAAGGTCGCCTGGGATTGGAAACTCCAGGCCAAACCCCAGATTTGTTGCGAAGCTGGACAAAGTTTTGTAAAATAAACTCAAGGACAGGTTAAAAAGAATTATGAATTTTGTCAAATCATAATTTGGTGACCCAGAAACAAAAATATGGTGTAAAATATGGAAACCACACCCACCTTCCACAATGTATATCCAAGGCATTTCATTGTCAAGCTCACACATATGTCCAGTGGAGACTGACTTTGAAGTCAGAAAAACTCATTATTGTTTGGAGTTGGGATAGAAGGGGAGAAGACTTTGTAAGTGAGAAAGGAAACCACAGTTTCAAGAGGAAATCGGTGCTAGAAATTGGGGCATCGTTATTCCCCAGGGTTAAAGGCAGAATGTTAAAGATTAGATAAGGGATAAAAATTCATGTCTTCTCTGGATGACGAGACATCCCCTCGGTGCTGGTAAATTAAAAATCAGCTTTGTTTTTGCCTGCTACAAGATGTTTTGGCCCGGAATGGAATCAAACAGTGTGGATGAAAAGAAAAATGCCAAATATTCAGTTTGCTTGGAAGTGCTTGTCTCCTCCCCATGGGTAGAGCCTGAACTTGCTTGGGTTGGTCAACACTCAACATTTTCTTTTGCCTCACCAATCTTTCTTTCTTTTTTTTTTTTTTTTTTGAGAAATCTTTGCAAGTCTCAATTGAGAAGTATGCATGGATTACAAATTGTTGGACTAGAATTTGTGATCAGAAAGGAAAACGAGGCTTTTGCATTGCATGAACTGAGTCCTTTCTGACATTGTGATTGCCTGCGACACTAAATTTGCAATTAAAAGTATGATTAGAGGAGTGCCTGGGTGGCTCAGTCGGTTAAGCATCTGACTCTTAATTTTGGCTCAGGTCATAATCTCACAGTTCCTGAGATTGAGCCCCTAGTCGGGCTCTGTAGTAACAGCTCGGAGCCTGCTTGGGATTCTCTCTCTCTCCCCCCCACCTCTCTCTCTGCCCTTCTCCTGCTCCCTCTCTCTCCTTCTCTCTCTGTCTCTCAAAATAAATAAATAAACTTTAAAAAAAAAACCATGATCAGATTGACGGCAGAAATACCAATGAAAAGTACAATGACCTGTTCCGAAATCTCACAGGATCATACACTCGAAGTGGCCTATGTAAGTGCAGAATTTTAAGGCGGTAAATAGCGATTCCCAAAAGCCCTAAAAATGCCCCAGCTGATTTTTCCTCATTTACTCTTGAGCTTTCATTGAAACACAAGGAGAAACCAGAAGGGACAAGCTGAGGAACATCCTCTTGCTTTTGCTTACACATAGTATTTTATCCAGGGTATTGAAATGTTTATGTCACATGCCATGCCCCCATATCCTCTTCAATTATAGAAAAGAGAACTGGAAGAGAATAAAGACTTATCAGCATCAATTACCTAGCCGTTTCTGTTCGTGGCTTCATGACTCATTGAATAAGCTGTCTTTCACATGGTGACTACGGGGGAACTCTTCTTACAATGTGTCGTCCTTTTGTCTAGCCGCCTGGTCTCATCTCACATTCACCGACTCCCAAGTAGTGGCACAGAGAAAATCTGGTCTCCTCAATCTCCAAGACCTTATGAAACAGACACGATATACACACGAGAGAATGACCTGAAAGGCTACCTCTAACGCTAACGTTCATTTTGCTGTAAGAAAAATGTTCTCCAGTAATCAAAGTCCTGCTGATAACTTTCTTCCCTGGATTGCAGACCTTGTCAACATTGGAAAAGCATCCAACCGTTTGCTTAAAACCGTGCTCTGTGATTCCTTGCTAAGAAAGATCCCACTATCACCAGGCAATGGCAGCCCTCCAAAATCAATCACAGACACCAGGGTGATTCTCACCCAAACTTGGTCTCAAGGTTACAACACATCAGGTGAACAGCCCCTGACCTTCTAGGGGCCCTCCCAGGTTCACTTTGGCCTCTGATGAGCTAATACGTGCAACAAGACTGTACATGTTTGGGTAATTTACTTATTAAGAACATTAAAAGCTTTTGGCTCTTTGACATCCAAAGAAAAAGCAAAGCAATCAAGTGACTCCTGACCCTCGCTTATCAGATGACGGATGTCATGCTGTCAAGGCCTCGTCGCTGACCACGTGAGGAAGGCCACATTTTATGGGTGTTTACGGCAGTTTAAGGTTCCCGCTGCCAATCTGTGTCAACACCAGGCCATGCAGGGCAACCAGCCCAGTTAGCGAGGCCAAGCATAAAAAGAAAAGCAATAGACAGAAACCCTTATCTAATTAAAGATCACATCTTCATTTCCACACACACACACACACACACACAACTTTTTAAAATCAAAGGGAACCAAACAGAGGAAAGCAATCCTCCTTTGTAACTGTCCCTACGTGGTCACCAGTAGTCGGGTGTCGATCGCGTTAAATATTGAAATATTACAGAGGGTACCAGTGAGTCAGGCTGAACTCCACGAGTCCCTGGAGAACGAGATCCCAACTTTTTGCCAAAACAACAAAGTATTTTTCCTTTAGCCATAGTGTTCAAAGAGAGAAAACTATCACCTTGTTCCAGTGAAAAGCTTAAACAAGTCGTTGGACGGGTTTTGTGGGGCATGTGTGCGTTAATGTAATACTTCACAGTGTGAGTACTTCATAGGTTTTGCTTGTGTTTGTGTGTTTGTGTGTGTGTACATGCTCTCATGCCTGCCTGCCATGTGCACCCTGATTTTGTCTACACTGTGGGCAATCATGCTACGATACCCCCGATATAATGCTCTCTGTCTGGAGTCAGTAAGTCTGGGGTTAACACCAAAGGCAAAACACAAATGGTTTTGGTTGTTTAAGATATATCTGCAATGCATTTGGATGCTCTGGTGGATGAGAAAGGATTTTCTTTCATGGAACTGAAATGTCTCGTGTCCCGTGCCCATGTTTGTATTTGGTACTTTCTAAGAAGCTCTGAGAACACCTGCTGCGTACCTAGAAAGCACCTGTTTATTCTTTTGGCCATTGAACTTTATCTGTCCTAGTTTCTTTTTTTTTTTTTTTTTATTTTTTTATTTTTTTTTTTTCAACGTTTTTTATTTATTTTTGGGACAGAGAGAGACAGAGCATGAACGGGGGAGGGGCAGAGAGAGAGGGAGACACAGAATCAGAAACAGGCTCCAGGCTCCGAGCCATCAGCCCAGAGCCTGACGCGGGGCTCGAACTCACAGACTGCGAGATCGTGACCTGGCTGAAGTCGGATGCTTAACCGACTGCGCCACCCAGGCGCCCCTATCTGTCCTAGTTTCGATTTTAAAAGTTACGACTTGCTAACAAGATCTTTTGTATAGACGGTGTATCTCTCAAGTCAAGTCTTCAGGCTGATACCCAGCTAAATTCCACGTTGATACACTAACCTAAAGCCTCAAGCAATTTGAACTTGAATTATCACTCATTTTACACTCTTTTGAAGGTTAACTCAAAAGGAGATGACTGGGGCGGGGGGCGCCTGGGTGGCTCAGTCAGTTAAGCGTCCCACGTTGGCTCAGGTCATGATCTCACAGTTCGTGAGTTCAAGCCCCGCATCAGGCTCTGTGCTGACAGCTCAGAGCCTGGAGCCTGCTTTGGATTCCCCTCTCCCTGACCCTCCCCCACTCATGCTCTGTCTGTCTGTCTATCTTTCAGAAATAAATAAACACAAAAAAATTTTTGAAAATAACTTGGTATTACAAGTTGGGCTTTTATGGACACACACGGAATAGCAATTCACCCACACTGTTCTCATATGCTTGGTGAAAAACTTTGGCTTATTTATTTGCCATAATTCATCTAAGCCTTCTTCAAGAACTTTTCTTCCCCCACCTCCCTGACACTCCCTTCCCCCCCCCACACACTCAGCCCCCTGGGTCGTATGCGAAGAGAAAGAAAGTGACCTTGCCAAGTTTCAGAGTGAGAGCCCATCTCTGCTTGAAAGTCATTGCTTTCTGGTAACTAAGCATCTCTCAGATAAATGCTCAGTCTTTCGGGATTCCTCCCCTTCTCCATTCCTTCTGGAGATTGCGTCTGCGAATGAGGAGGCTCTCTGTCTTTGGAACAGGGGGAAGATGGCGGGCCAGACTCACGTAGGGACTCTGGGTGTACCTGGAGCCTGATCAGGACTGGCAGGTCTGGCCCCACTCCTCAACGGGCAGGATGTCCTTTCTCGTATTTTCACATGTCAGACTTCGGGTCTCAGAGGTTCCATGAACCACTGCATCTTTATTCTGACTCTAGACCTCTGCTAGCTCACTGCCCAACCTAATACATCTCCTCGTGGAGGATTGTGGGAAATTCTGAGACCCGACAGGCCTCATGCTCAGCAGGGAAGTAAGGCAGGCTCAGGGCTACATCTATGAAACCCAGATGCCACCACGTGGCTCCAACAGCCAACAAGGCCTTCCTTTCTAAGCAGAAGGATGGGGCGCCTGGGTGGCACAGTCGGTTGAGCGTCCGACTTCAGCCAGGTCACAATCTCACGGTCTGTGAGTTCGAGCCCCGCGTCGGGCTCTGGGCTGATGGCTCAGAGCCTGGAGCCTGCTTCCGATTCTGTGTCTCCCTCTCTCTCTGCCCCTCCCTCGTTCATGCTCTGTCTCTCTCTGTCCCAAATATAAATAAACGTTGAAAAAAAAAAATTAAGCAGAAGGAGACTTCCCAGACTATGCCAAGGAACTAGGCAAGGCCCCCTTCCCTTTAACCCCCTAAATATAACAGGTCATTTCTAAAACCACATCCAGATCTGTTCACCCTATCCCTTTCCCCCCAGAATTGTAGCTTTGCCCATGACTCCCCTGGATAAGAATCACATTTTCTACCTTTCCTTACATCTAGGTGGGCAAATGATCAAGTTCTGGCTGATGGGATGTAAGTGAATTGGTCAAATTCTCAGGTATCCTTAAAGTTAGGGAGTGTGGTCATACATAGAGAGAGAGATAGATAGATAGATAGTCTTCACTGGCTGGGATGTAGATGAGTTGGAAAGAGCTAGAGCAGCTATCTTGGACCAGGAGGCAGCCTTGGAATGGGGTCATGGTAGATGATCCCCTCCACTCAGGTGGAGCCTGAGTCCCTAATACCGGAGAGTGCCATCCCATCCTTGAACCGCCTTTCTCCAGGCAACCACACAAGAGAGAAATACATTTCTACCTTGTTTCAACCGCTGTTTAGACTTCCTATCACCCAGAATCACACCTAATCCTGACATATCTTCTGTGTCTCCCACCTGCCTCCTGTCCTCTCCCTGAGTTAAAGAGTGAATTTCCCCTTCCTCTTCCTGACTTCCAAAGACCTCTCTTCTTCAGGAAGGCTAAGCCCCCTGGCTCAGCCTTTTTGACAGAAGAGTGGGAGCCTGTGTCTGGAAGGAATGGGGGATATCTTCCAGGCTGGACTTGAAATAAGTTGGCAAGAATTTTAAGGGAATTTAGAAATGTGTTCTTTCCCACAGAGGCTAACCTGCTACGGATGAAATGACATCCAGTGCCTGACGTTAGAAGCTGAATAGTGTATCCCTCTTCCTTTTTGCAGTTCCGTTAGAATATCCTCCCCGAGGCAACTAAGTACTTTGGACAAGATAGGTAGTTGTGGTTGTGAGAAGGTAAGTGGGAGGTCGCACACTAGGGAAGAGGGAAAAGGAGGGGCAGAAAGGACACACCATCATCATTTAAATATTCATATATGTTCATATACATGCCCACATGGGTGGGTTTGCGTGCGTGTACGAATATACCACACATACACACACACACACACACACACACACACACAAACTGCACAACTGTGCATGGCAGCCTGCTGCCTAACAGCCACTCACCACTCCACTATGAAGCCAAACCCACTGCCCTTAGATAGGGGGGCTCCTCCGCGTCTTGGGTCCCCCCCCGGAGCTCCCAAACCTGTCAAATGCTTGAGATGAGTCCCTCCCTGAGTCATGACTGTGTGACTCTTAGTCTGTAAATTGTCCAAAAATGGGGAGTCTCCATTCCTTGGTGCCAGTTTAACTTGAACCCCAAGTCAGCACTGCTTGAACCCCAAATGTTAATAAATCCCTCACAAAGACTCCCAATGAATCTCTCTCTCTCTCTCTCTCTCTCTCTCTCTCTCTCTCTCTTCTGGCATTGAGACCTCATCCAACCATTCATCCTACTGTTCCCCATCGAAGGATCTAAGCACAAAATCTCAGCCCCTGGGTGGATGCCCTCTTGCCTACCTGCTCCCATCTCATCCTGCACGAGGCTCCCCCAAGTTCCCAGGCTTTAGCCTGGCCTTCGTTCACCAGCTTAAATGCACCATGTCTCCTCCACCCATGGGGCCTCAACATGAGCTGTCCCCCATGCCTCAAATCTGGTACCCCTACCTCACACCCTTCAGCTCTCAGTGCGCCCTTCCTTCTATCCCCAAGTGGGACTACCCATTACCTCTCAGTTGCCCTCACTTCTCTTTTTAATACTTCACACGTCCAACACTTTTACCGGTCTGTGTGCTAGATCTGTGTATCCACCGACTCCAAAGAATGGCTTGATGATCTTGTGTTCTGGACTCCGCTTCATCCCTCGGAGACAGGCACTAGCTCACCTTCCCCTTACACTGCGTGACTGGGATGATGGGACCTCGGGGAAGATAAAGGTTGAATGAATTCCTGCAAAGCGTAAGAAACCTTAGAGTTCGGACTCGTAGGCCGAATCTTCTGATAGAAGTTTAAACCAAGTGACATAACCTTAAAACTTTAAAGAAAGAGAAAAGAATATACCTAAGAAAATCACAGTTTATGAATGTTTCCTTTGACATATCCAGGTTGACACCTAGAGGAATGTCTAAACAGTTGCCTAATTCGTTTTTTTTTTTTTTTAAACCGGTGAAACAGTGAATGTTCCAATCCGAGGCAGACGCATATGTTGCTCTGACTTGCCTGTTTGAATGCCTCCCTTTACCTTTGCCTAATCGGGCCATAGATCCTTTCTGTATGCCAGTTCTCAGGACTTTGGTGGCCTCTCCCTCGTCCTTTCTGGGATATAAGCAGAGGTGTGTGGGAGCCCGCTCGAACAGACTCCAAGGGCCCATGTCTGCTTCCCTTCCCAAATCTGCTCTCAGGGCCTCGCATAGTAGCTCAAAATTGCGTATGATAGGGATATCACGGAAATCGGCCAACAGCACAAAAGAGCTTTAGTTCCAAAGAGCTGGTTGTTAACCTTTTACCAGCACACCATTGGAGGTAGGAAAATCCATAACCAAATGAAGAGTCATGTTTTCAAACGAGTTAATTTAGGGCCACTTGGCCCTGATTATATTTCCTCCGTGTTTCACTGAAAAGATCATGTACAGCTATTTTATTTAGCACGTTATTTTGAAACCTTGCATGTGTTTCTTGGGGGAAACTCTTAAGCCACAGCAAGATGAAATAGCAAAGTAAGATTAAATGGAGCCTCCAGTGTAGAAATTTCTCGTTAAACTCAGAGCTGTTCATCTACTCTGGCCTCACCGATACCGACTCTGGGGCTTCTAGGCGTTGTTTTCCCATTTGATTAAAAGATAAAAGTGAACGGCTGCTCCATTTGAAGGCGATGGTCAGAAACAATACAGGAAAAGGGAGGAGGAGGGGTTATTCCTGAGACACCCAGGACACCTCACCTCTGTACCCAAGGATCTTCCGTTCTGTTCTTCTTAGCACAGACTTGTTCCGTAACAGTTCCGGTCTCTGCCCACTCCAACTCCTCATCCTCTTAAAAACCAGCGTTGTCTCATAGCAAAGACTTTTAAAACTCAATATTAAAAGGGAGAAGCAGAGACAAGTCAGAAAGCTGGCTGAAATGAATGGCAAATTGCGTGAATAATCTAATAGTTACCCGCCCTTAAGTGTTGGAAACAAGGAAGATTTCCTCACATTCACTTAACTAGCCAAGGCCAAAATTTTCCTTCCTCCTCTCTTCAGCTTTGGAATAAAACAACTCTAAATTTAAACTTACACCAAATCATATAAATTCTCTATCTGGAGCCCCGTTTTGATAATATGTCCTTTGGGATCGATCTCCCTCTCTGTCTTTACTTAAGCGAATTTATAAATTCGTAATGCGGTCTTTTGGTTCGTTTAATGGAGAGGATTAACGTGAGAGAGCACAAGTCTTCTGCATCTTTAAATAGACCTGTGTCCCGAAGCACATATGAGCATTTTGTTCTATAAGAAACAGTCAGACGAAATGAAGCACGACCTCAGGATAGAGGGAAAGGAGTTTCATTTTGAATATTTGGAACCAATAAAGTTAGAGCTAACACGCGTATGATATTTGTGATGTGCAAAATGTGCCAAATGTCCCGCCAAGATTCTAAGAGGTACTAACTGTTATCGTCCCTCCTTGCACGTTGAGGAAACCGGGGCAAAAGGGGGTTGAGATAACGGTCCTGCGAGCACATACAGGTAGAAATGTCTAGCTGGGATTTGAACTCAGTATTCTGGCTCTCAAACGTGCGCTGTCTCGCGGAACATACGTGTAAGACAGGATCACCCAACAGCGGCACAGCCGAACAGTCGGGCTTCATGGGTTTAATGACGTCCTTGAGCTACCTCAGCCTCTGTCTGTGCGGAGTCCAGGGACCCCTGAGCGGCACCCTGGCCCTTGTCAAGAATGCAGGGTCCCAGGACCCTGCATGGACCTAGCAGGTTCCTCTGTGTCCCACACACCAATACTGGAGAACCAGAACCCAAGGTGCCTCTGTCCCAGCCTGAGATTTCTGGGAGGAAGCTGTTTTCAAGTCACCGTCTCATTGTTTGCCACACACCGACGTCGAAATTAACCAGTGTGTTAATTTTTTGTGTTTTGTGTGCCCGCGCGTTGATTTCTTCTGTCAAACAACAGAACTTGAATTTCTCGCTGGCTGTGGATGTAATTTCAGCCAAATGGGAAGGATCAAAACGTTTGATGCTATCCACCTATTGCTTCTTGGGTGTGGAAACATAGATACTTTTGCAAACACACCTTTCCTCATCATCAACAAAGCCTCCATGTGGATGCCCCTTAAAAAAAATAAAATAAAAACTGACCAGATATTCTAAGAGTGTTGTATGGTGACCGATGGTAGCTACAGAAGTGGGGAGCATAGCATAACATGTAGAGTTGTTCAATCACTATGTTGTATACCTGAAACTAATGTAACGTTGCGAGTCAGCTATACGCAACTAAAAAAAAAAAAAAAATTTACTAGAAGAAAATCCAGACTGTCTTGTGGTAGGGTAAGCCTGAACTGTGTTCAAAATACTTGGCAATGTCCAGATACTGTGATAACGAAAGCAATTAACATTTATAAGTTTATTTATTTCTTTAGAAAATATTCATTACAGTCAGAGTTTGAATGCAAAACCTCATGCAATGGGTAAAGATAAATGGGCTTTGATAAAGTAATGTAATCATCCAGTAATGTAATGATCCAATCTCCAATCAATGGAAGATAGTAGAAAAAATTTTTTAGTGTTTATTTATTTTTAAGAGAGAGAGAGAGAGAGAGAGAGGAAGAAAGTACAAGCAGGGGAGGGGCAGAGAGAGGGGGACAGAGGATCCAAAGCAGGCTCTGTGCTGACAGCATAGAGCCTGATGCGGGGCTCACACTCACGAACTGTGAGATCATGACCTGAGCCTAAGCGAGCTGCTTACCAACTGAGCCACCCAGGCGCCCCGAATTTTTTTTTTAAATCTCACCACTTAACTACAAAGATCTTTCATTTTTTTAAACAATCCAGCCTCTAAAATATTTGCAACCTGCATAAGTCTATGTCACTTAACAGATCTGTTATTTTGTGATAGTATGAGTGAAAACCCCCAAGAGATGCTCAATGCATATCTTGAATCTAAATTTGTCTTGGTTGGTTTTACTTATACAATGCTTTTAAAAATGTTGCAGAACAGAAGTACCCCTTCATATACATCCATTTCCTGTTGAAGACTAACTGGTATCTCTCTGGTGTCCTTAGGTCTAATCAGTGAAGTCCCATCTCGTGTGGGGATTAGAGCCTATGTGAAACGGACATGTGATGTACAGGTCCAGATTCCTCACTGGAAACACAGAGACAGTGTAACAAGGATATAATCTACAGGCTTTCTGGAGCAGGGGGTGGGGGGGACGATGAGTTCCAGGAACTCTTCACTAGAAAGAGAGCTTTTGCATCCTAAGGAATAAATAGGATCCTGTTGGGCAGAATAGTTGGAAAACTAATCTGGATTGTAGCATCAGAATGCTCAAATGTATGAAAACATGGAAGAATGTGGGGTGTCAGGGCAACCACACACAGCACTCCATGCTCCGAGTCTACAGTGAGCGCAACCCTTGAAGTACTTTCAAATTCTAGCGAATTCGTAACTTCTGAAGCTATAAAAGAAGATAGAAACAAAATGTCAGGGCTCTTGGGGATCCAACCAAGGATCATGGACTTGATCTTGTAACTAACGGGGAGTTACTTAAGGTCCAAACAAAGAAAGAGTATCATGTTTGTGTTTCAGAAAATGATACTGCCCAGGTTAAGAGAATATCTGAATGTGAGCCAAGGGGGGGGGGGGATGATAAAAGTAAAGGGAGCAAATACCATTTGTTGTAACTAGAATTTTACATTTATTTCCTTTATGAAACGTTACCGAATATATTGAAGGTGAACTACTCATTGACAGAGTACTTCCTGATTTGAGTTGCATCTCAAATTACTCCTCGGACTGCTAATTGCAGTTCAAAACTTTTGGGAGTTTCAAGGAAAGGTAATCAAGTTTCAAGATAATTTTATTCTTGTATTAAATTTTTTAAAAAGGTCTCTGGGAAGTGAACGTGTAGGTTACAAAACCAAACAAACAAACAAGGAACAGACCAAATACATGGAACCATGCATTGGCCCCAACCAAGCCTAGTAAGAAAATCCCATACCAGGCACTAAGGCTGAATCAAATGCAGTTGTATAAAACCCAGGATTTGAAGAGGGATTTCCTTATTATTTAGAACTTTTATTTCCTCCTTGTTAAAATTTGGGAGCTTTATTTGCTGTCTTTGACATAACATGCCTGTAGGAAAACACAATTCCAAGAGAGGCCACTTTTCAATAATTCCAGCTTCTCAAATTAGGAAAACGATACATTCCATAGTGTTAGAATATCCTACACTTTGGTAAAATGTAAATGGCTTCGTCTCTGATCTTGCCTGTAGTTTCTCCCTACAGCCATCCCTCCCTGTTCTTCGTCTACAAAACCCCAGTGGTCTTCAGATATTAACCTTCTATCCTTCAAGGAAGTCTCAGTCCCACAGTTGTGGGGTGAATCCGTCATAGAAATTATTCTCCCTTGGCAGGGCTTGATTTTGGAGCGGGCAGTGATGAAATTCCTACCAAAGTGACCTGAAAGCAAGAAAAGTCAAGGCTTTCTGGGAAAGGTTTCGCGATCTCTGCCCTTGTTCTGCTTGTGTTGCTGAATTAAGTGCTAAGTCTTAGAGCTGCGCTCTGTAGCAACATGGGCGGGACAAGACCACCATGCTGATAATAGCACAGCACAAAAATGCAGCCTCTTTGATTCTCAGCGATGCCACTGAACTTGTGAATAAACCAAACCCAGGGCTAGCACCCTACCTCTAGACTTTGTATTACATTAGATAATAAGCATCCTGATCATTTAGGCCAATTGAATTAATGTTTCTGTCGGCAGCCAAACACACCCCGGTCAACGTCCTGTATACAGTTAGACACGTTTCCATCAAAGGTGCTTTTTTGACTTCTGCCTGGTTCACTTTCCTGATTTGGTTACCTCTGGCTATGGAAGACACATCCCATCGGTGCAGCGCTCATGAGATAAATGCTCATGAGATATCTCTTCTCAGTATATTTCGTAGTGTATTTCCAAAAAAGTGATATTTTAAGTTGTACAGTAGATTGTTTAATATTGGGCAGAAGAACAGGAAAATCAATCAAGTGTGACTATGCCTCTATGATGGCAAAGCTGATATGATAAATCATTCCGGTTCCTCTGTTGGACTAGTCTGGGAGCAAGACGAGAGAGACGGGTAGGGGCCATTTTCATTTTAGGCATATCCTTGTCTCTTTCTGCAACACGCTATTTCTGGGTCCTCATACTACCCTGTAGGTTTCATCGAGGAAATTATGACTTAGATTCTGCAAATCCTCCAATTGAGATCCAGAAAGGTGGAATGAACACATCGTAAAATTAAAGAATAGCACCCTTGAGATCTAAAACTTCTCCCACTGGACCATATTGTCTGAAAGAAAGAAAAGTCTGAGTGGTTTTATGTGCTAGTATAGACATTATTACTGCGAGCACAGTGCTTTTTTAAAATAACACCACCGTTAATGCGCCAAGGTTGAGTTGGCATTTCCATCTCTTTTCTGCCAACCCCCACATGTTCTCTGTGAGCAAAATTTCAGATTAAAGGTGGGTTGAGTGGAGGGTTCTTTGGTTGCAAACATATCTCACTCTTCTGTCGGGTTCAAGTTTGTGCATGCCACATATGTAGAGCAAGGAAAGCCGAACCCATATAAATATGAGGACATAAAGTCATTTCAGGAAAAGGATTACAGAATGCATGGTGAAGGATTCTTCTCGCAAAATAAGAAGAACCCTACCTTGAACTGAATTGACAAAATGGAAGTAAATGGGAAAGACTTTCTCTTCATTCCTATAATAGTTAGGACTTTTTGATAGTAAGTGACAGAATCCAACTACAGAAAGCCAACTGGGCCTCAGAAACAAAATGGCTCCAGGGATGCTAATAAGACCCTCTCTCTAGTCCTCCCTTTTGCAAGTATCTTCATCCCTGCCTCTTTCTTTATACTCTCTCTTGAAACCAGTTTTCTCTTCTTTCCTAAGTCCACATAGTGGGAAGCACTGCCATCAACAATCTACTAACTCAGTTGCCCAGTCCAAGTTTCAAAGTTCCTAGAAGTTGGCTCAGTTTGGTTCAAGTGTCGGTCTTTGGGCCAAACAGTTTTGCCTATGAGAAGAAACTCTGATTGAGCCATCTGGAGTCACGTGTCCTTTTTTGAACCAATCAAGCATAGCCAAAGTGTACTGTCACCCTGAACAAAATGGCCGCCTTTAGTATCCCTCTAGTGGAAATGAAGAAGGACAGGGTTCAAAAAGGAGAGTCAGAAAGGTTATAAAGTAATGCTTGTTTTCAGAATCGGTTGCATAATTTTCAGGGCCCGGTGCAAAATGAAAATGTGGGCCCTCCGTGTTCACAAATTAAGAATCCTAAGATGAAAGCAGCCGAGTATTAAACCAAATGTGAGGCCCCTGTGAGTGTGGGGCCCCATGTGACTGCACGGGTCTTATGCCCATGACACTGGCCTTACTTATCTTCTGCCCTTCCCATCAAAATGTCAAAAAAAAAAAAAATCTTGAGTGATAAATTTGATCAAATTGGCTTGCCTGTCAATAAACAATATACATTTACTGAGAGCCCACCCAGTAGATTTTCTTCTATTGATGTGAATCTGGTCATTCACCGCAATGCCAACTGTCCCTTCCCCCCATCTCAATGAACTATTCCTCAAAAAGAAGTGTCCACAGAGAGCTGGAGTTTTAAATACAAATTTTATCTTACCACATTACACTGGGAAGCAGTAAAATCAGCTTCTTTATCTGTTTCACAAAACTTGATTCCATTTTAGCTTATTTTAATCTCAACTTTCTTTTGTTTCTATAGAAACAAATCAAACCCTAGCATTTTAGCATTCACACGAAGGGAATTTTCAATTTATAAAAATGGTCCTCCATTGTTTTAATGTCTAACAATTTCAAAAGTGCTGTTGAAATCAAGTTATTTATCATAAAATCCATAATAAAAAAAATACCTCCACCTTCCCCGAGAAAAACAACAATGAAGAAAATTAAACTATATTTTAGAATGTTCTTGAAGCTAGTAATTCCACAACATAATAAAGAACTGTAAGATGACACCTTGCTTAGTCGACTTGGTTTTAATTTTATTAACGTGCATTCCTTCTTTAATGATTACTTTTACTTACCTGATTTGTTGTTTTCTCATGGCCTCTGAAAACAAGAGGGAAATTGCACCTGTGCCCCGAACGATGGCAATATTCTTCTGTTGAAAGTTCAGGAAAATATTTTGAGATGTGGTATTGCCAGCGGAGGATTTCACACACATAAATGTGAAGATCCAACTTTAGGAAGTGTTCTGAGGATGCAATATGCATAGTACGCTGTGTTAGGGTAGAGTGGAAAGCATCAAAATGACTGAAACTAGCATCTCAGACTCGCCATTAAGGTAGAAGACTTCAGGTAAGTTATCGATCCTGTACATACGTCCTCAGTCTCTTAAGCCACAAAATGGTGGCAAAATCCATTCATTACAGGGATTATAATAGCCACCATTCCTGGGCACTTCACAAACACGATCTCCTACAACTCTCGGAACAGTCCCGCTTAGGAAGTAATAATATCCCCGTCGGTCTGACAAGTAACTGACGATTCAGAGGGGTAAGATTTGCTCAAACAGTAAGTGGCCGAATTGGAATTCACCCCCAACTCTCCGATTCTAATTCTTGTGCTCTTAATTGCTGCGTCCATCTACTACCGCAAGGAGAAAGTTCATTGACATTAATTCGTTTTCTCCCATTTGTGAAAGCACTGGCTTTCAAAGTGTGGTCGCCATACCATCAGCCATGGCAGCATCAGTATTCACCTGGGTGCTTGTTGGAGATGGAAACTCTCAGCCTCCACCCCCCTAGATACAGTGAATCAGAAACCCTGGGGATAAGGCACAACAATCTGCCTCACCAAACCCTCAGAGGACAGTGAAAAGCCATATACTCATGTTGAAAAGCCATTCTGTAAAGATGGCATAATTGGGGTCGGGAGAGTTAAAAATCAGGGGCTCAATTTAAAAACATAAAGACACGCAAAAAATGCAAGCCCCCATAATACAAGTAAAACCTTGATGTATATAATGAAAGAGATCAACAAAATGCAGAGGAAAAATAATGGGGAAAGAAATGAATTTTGAATGAACTCCCTGCGAATCTGAGCAGGACTCTGAAGGATACGTAGACTTCAGGGAGCAAACCTGGAGTTAAAGGTAGGGCAAGAGCGAGGGGAAGTGTGCCAGCAAGATATTCGATGCTCTCCTTTGCGGGGAGCAAGAAGATTGGGAGATAAGAAGGATATCAGACTGAAGAGTAGGGCTGAAGCCAAACAGAGACTTTGGGGTCTCTTCTGGGGGGTGGGAATCAGCAAGGTTTTCACCATAGTTTAAGACAGGGAATAGCATGGCAATAGCTGTCCTTGAAAAGAGAAATCGGAGGGCAGTATAGAAGTTGGGAGAGGTGAAGGCAGAGCATGGTCCCAGGCTTGCTGAGAGCCTAGAGTTCCTCTTCTGGCCAGAGCCTGAACTCAGACCTCACATCGTGTGCAGGCCTGAGAACATATCAGCTCAGACAGCTTAGGTATGAAAAAGGCCAATACATGATCCCTTCATCCTCTACGACGTGATCTTTGTTAGTTTTTCTTTTGAGTGATTTATTTCCGGTTACCAAACTCTCAACAGAGAAAACTCTAAACTTTAGAAAAATATGAAGATGATCAGAGAAATCACTTAAATTTGGAGCAATGTTAGTATTCTGAGAAAAGCCATTTGAAAGTTGTGTGTGTATGTGTGTGTGTGTGTGTGTGTGTGTGTGTGCGTGCGCGCGCATGTATCATGGATGGATAGATGATAGATATGAATAGATAGATGATAGATGATGATAGATAGATAGATAGATAGATAAAACCTTAATACAACTGTCTTACTTATCACTGAATATAGTGAGCCCTCGCCTATGCGGAAAAAAAAATATTTGAAAATACAAATCTTGATGACAACATAATGTTCTATCGCATGTGTGGTCTGCAGTTTGCTTAATGCCCTGATGGCCATCATTCTACACCAAACACTGCCCACAGTTCTACATTTCTAATCATCTCCGTAAGTAGATTTTTGCAAGTGCAATCGATGGTCAAGTCTATAAATATTTTAGGGATCATGTAACATATCATGAGGTTGACCTCCAGGAATGCTGTACTATTTTGCTCTTCAATCAGTTTGTGAACATATCAATCTTACCAGAACTTCACCAGCATGAAGTATTGTGATTTAATCTATCTCGATTCATTCTTTTCCTAACAACATAATACCATTAGAACTGATATAACCCAACACTTGCGTTGCCTTTTCAATATAGTCTGACGGTGACTTACTTGACATTTTCAGAGTGTAGGCGCTCCCCCCCCAAAAGACCACTTTTCTGACAGAGTCATTGTCAGTCTATGAGTACCAACACATACTGTCAGTGGCTATCAATAAATATCCCAAACTATGAGAAACTGTAGAGTGAAAGGTCACGAAGATGAAAAGAAAAATCCCATGAGAACCAGAAGACAACAAATACATCTGGCTTCTGGACCTACAGCAGATTCATTTATTAATTCGTTCATTTTGGTAATATGCCGGGTGATAAATGTGAAATAACATACATAAAGGGCTCCATTGATTATGAACAGAACACTGGGTGCAGACAAGATTTTCTTAATGCATGAGAGGTTAAGAATGATCGTTTTTGATGTTAATTGGAAGAATTCTCTGTAGGGTAGGTGCAGCCTTGACAAATGAGTTCTCAGTTAATTTCAGGGCATGGTAAGTGAGTGGTACACTCTTTAAAATCCAGTTTTCCTCTCATTTATCAATACTGTGCCCTATAATGCTATATTTAAAATTGCTTTCGCTTACGATTACTTTCTTTAAAAATTAAATTCAGAATGAGGTCAAGTATACGGCCACTTTGTTTTTCACTGGTTAATTAGCTTACAAAAATAGAAAATTTATTTTTATGTCTCTCCGGGTCGCCCTGAGACACTCCTAGGAATACACAGCTCAACTCACAACATCACCTCCTCTGTCTTCTCAGCCATTGCCCAGGTGAATTAGTCACCTTTTTTTTTCTCTCTCTGCTTCTAGAATTCCTTGCGCCCATCTCTATTATGCCAATTATAGCATTCACTGGAATCAGCTGGTGACGTGTTGGTCTCCCCAGCGAAAACCCTCGAACTGTAAGCCCTTGAAACCAACGGTCATGGTTTGATTCATCCCTAGCATGCAACACGGTGCCGGTCATCAATAATTTCTTCTTAAATAAATGGATGGGTGAACAGATACAATAGTAGCCGCAGAGCATGGACACAAATTTTGCTTGGCGGTCATCCAAGCAGAAAGATGATGAGGACATGAACTGAAGTTCTTTTTTTTTTTTAATTTTTTTTTTCAACGTTTATTTATTTTTTTGGGACAGAGAGAGACAGAGCATGAACGGGGGAGGGGCAGAGAGAGAGGGAGACACAGAACCGGAAACAGGCTCCAGGCTCTGAGCCATCAGCCCAGAGCCCGACGCGGGACTCGAACTCACAGACCGCGAGATCGTGACCTGGCTGAAGTCGGACGCTTAACCGACTGCGCCACCCAGGCGCTCCTGAAGTTCTTTTTTTAAGTTTATTTATTTCGAGAGAGAGCATGCGAGTATGAGCAGGGGAGAGGCAGAGAGAGAGAGAGGGAGGGAGAGAGAATCCCAAGCAGGCTCTGTTAGCACAGAGCCCGACGTGGGGCTCAAACCCACGAACCACTGAATCATGACCTGAGCCGAAGTCGGATGTTTAACCAACTGAGCCCCGACATGAACTAAAGTGATGGTAGTAGGAAATAAGGTGTAATTAGGCTCTTTTATCCTACCCATGGAAGTTTATTTTATTTTTTTAGGGGGAGGTGTCTTTTTTTTAATATTAAATTTATTGTCAAATTGGTCTCCACACAACACCCAGTGCTCATCCCAACAGGTGCCCTCCTCGATGCCCATCACCCATTTTTCCCTCCCCCCAACCCCCCATCAACCTTCAGTTTATTCTCCGTATCTAAGAGTCTCTTATGCTTTGCCTCCTTCCCTCTCCATAACTTTTTTTCCCTCTTCTCTCCCCTGGTCTTCTGTTGAGTTTCTCAGGATCCGCATATGAGTGAAAGCATATGGTACCTGTCTTTCTCTGCCTGACTTATTTCACTTAGCGTGACACTCGCCAGTTCCATCCACGTTGCTACAAAGGGCCAGATTTCATTCTTTCTCATTGCCAAGTAGTATTCCATTGTATATATAAACCACATCTTCTTTATCCACGGAAGTTTATTTTAAGAAAACATAGGGAATTAAGAACAGATTTTTGGAGTCTACCCAATACCCTTTTGCTGATTGCCTACCCAAAATCATCTTGCACTTTCTTCCTTACAAATAAAACTCTCATTTATTGGGGGCACCTGGTCGCTTAGTCGGTTGAGCATCCGACTTAGGCTCAGGTCACGATCTCAGAGTTCGTGAGTTCGAGCCCCACATCGGGCTCTGTGCTAACAGCTCAGAGCCTGGAGGCTGCTTCAGATACTGTCTCCCTCTCTCTCTGCCCCTCCCTCACTCTCTCTCTCTCTCTCAAAAATAAATAAACATTAAAAATTTTAAAAAAAGAACTCCTAACTTATTGGAGCAGCACTGGGCCCAGATTCTTTACACTACATTTCTCTGGTCAGGGGCCATGCAGCCCTGCTCCAGCTAATATATGTAAACAAAGATCACTGGGTACTGCTTTCAGGAAGGTTCTCCTTAAGAGGCAGATGTGTATTTCTGTGATCTTCCCCTTTCTTCCTGCTGAAGTGCAGACATAAGGGCTGGAGTTCTAGCACCTATCTTGAGAACATAAGAACAAGCATCACAGGGGCGTCTGGGTGAGTCAGTTGGTTCAGCATCCGACTTCGGCTCAGGTAGTGATCTCGAGGTTTGTGAGGTCAAGCCCCACGTTGGGCTCTGTGCTGACCACTCAGAACTGGGAGTCTGCTTTGGATTCTGTCTCCCTCTCTCTCTCTGTCTCTCCCCTACTCATGATCTGTCTCTCTTTCTCTCAAAAATAAACACGCATTAAAAAATTAAAAAAAGAGGGGCGCCTGGGTGGCGCAGTCGGTTAAGCGTCCGACTTCAGCCAGGTCACGATCTCGAGGTCCGGGAGTTCGAGCCCCGCGTCAGGCTCTGGGCTGATGGCTCAGAGCCTGGAGCCTGTTTCCGGTTCTGTGTCTCCCTCTCTCTCTGCCCCTCCCCCGTTCATGCTCTGTCTCTCTCTGTCCCAAAAATAAATAAACGTTGAAAAAAAATTAATAAAAAAAAATTAAAAAGAGAAAAAAGAACAAGCATCCAAAAGAGACACAGACCCTCGCATCCGTGTAGCTGTCTTGGAAGTGTGACAGATTTTGTGAGATAAAATTGACAGCACTTACAGATAAATGTGGAAACTTCCAAGAAGCTGGAGGTCAGATGAAATGTTGGGGTCTTAACAGCAGGAGAAGACAATTTCCACTTTCAAACAAAATTACTGAAACCAAATGGAAGGTATAGGAGACCTCATTCACAGAGAAAACTTGATGAGTCTGGATTTTATACACAGAGTTTGAGAAAATCCTGGTGAAGATAACAAATGCAGGTGAGAAAAATATGGCGGCCCAGCCTTGGGGTGGAGGAAATAACTGGAATGACAAGAACGGATGGGTTTGCCTAAAGATAAAGCCTCCAGCAAAGAGAAGGTGATAGAGGACAGAATCCTGAGCAAACCCTGTAAGGCCACAGAAAAAAGGGAGTCAACGGAATTGGAAAGAAAACGAGAACAGTTCAGCAGAGGTTTCCAAGAAGGTAGTCCATGATGTAAAGTGGCAAAGGAGAAAGAACATTCACAAATTGTCATTGGATGGGGCGCTTGGGAGGTCAGAGGTGTCTGTGAAGAATGTAGCTTTGGTACCACGGGGTGGGTGAGCTAGGGATTCAAAGCCCATGATGAAGCGTTTGTCAATAAAAAGTATATGTTCAATGGGGCGCCTGGGTGGCTCAGTCGGTTAAGCATCTGACTTCAGTTCAGGTCATGATCCCGCGGTCCATGAGTTCAAGCCCCGCATCGGGCTCTCTGCTGACAGCTCAGAGCCTGGAGCCTGCTTCGGATTCTGCGTCTCCCTCTCTCTCTGTCCCTCCCCTGCTCATGCCCTGTATCTCTCTGTCTCAAAAATAAATAAAAACATTTAAGAAAATTTAAAAAAAAATGTATTTATTCAAGCTTTTTGGCTAGGAAGGGAGAAAGAGAAAACACCACGTGATCGACACCTTAAAGATAGCAGGCTTCTCATTTCCCCCAGAGTAGATTAAAACCACAATGTTTTCATTGGATAAAGAATATGGCATTTAATATTTAATCATGTCTAATGTTAACTAAATCCCTACATTTCATATGTGTAGGGAATACCGAGTAGAGAAGACTCAAGTCATACTTGGGGCCAGCCAGGTTTGGCAGTGAACATGGGTTTGGAAAACAACAATCTTCCAGTGGAATTCCCAGTATAAAGAGAACTTTTAGAAACGCTGTCCCGCCAGGTTGGAATTAAGAGACTGTGGGTTTCATGTTTGAATTCCGCAACAATTTTATTATGACTTTTGCATATGTTTGCACTTTTTCACCTACCTCTCTGCTGGTGAAAATTAGATGCTAAAAATTGCCAAGACCAGCATCGCTTAATACTTGGCATCAGCTCAGGGGGTGTTTTCCACTCGTCTCACCAGATCCTTACATTCAGCCCAACCCATGTTTTGGGTCTGCCCAAGTGTATGTAACTATGGCTCAGGGCGGTATCTCACAGCATGTCAGTTCACCCAGTAAAACTCTGCAGAGTGGGTAACTTCAAGGGAGAAGAATTCAGGAGGATCTCTCCGGATCCCCACATGTTTGTATTTGGGCTGGCTTCTAGAATTGAGAGCATATGAAATCACCATCATCATCGTTACTTCATTTTTTTTTAATTTTTTTTAACGTTTATTTTATTTTTGAGACACAGAGAGACAGAGCATGAACGGGGGAGGGGCAGAGAGAGAGGGAGACACAGAATCGGAAGCAGGCTCCAGGCTCCGAGCCATCAGCCCAGAGCCCGACGCGGGGCTCGAACTCACGGACCGTGAGATCGTGACCTGAGCTGAAGTCGGACGCTTAACCAACTGAGCCACCCAGGCGCCCCTATCGTCGTTACTTCATACAGTTCTTAACAGCCACCGATTTTTCCAGCGTTAACCATGTGCCAAATATCTTATATACCACATTTCATTTACTTAATCCCCGCAACACCCTTCCCATCGCACAGATGATAAAATTGATGGCTGACGATAGTTAGTGACTTACACAGACCGAGAACCAGGAAGCAGAGGAACAGGGATTTGAACCCAGATGTTCGACCATAAAGCTCAAACTTCTAGTAACTGGGATGCACTAACTTTTATAATATCATCGTAATTTTCACCCGACAGTTTTAAAAGAATTTTTAAAGCACTTTACTCCTCATAATACCCCACTTAAAATGGGTGTAGTGATGTTTCATTATTTTTATTAATTTGACCCAAAGGAAACTGAGCCTCAGAAACGTGCCCTAGTCACTCTACAAGTCTACATTCAAGGCCAGATATCCAAACTCCAATCCCCTTGCGCTCTAAATTACTTTATACCGGAACATCGAGCACGTTAATAAAATGTGGCCTCTGCTATAGTGACCTGATACCTGTATTACAACTATTTTGACTGCGTGGGGGTTTTGTTTTGTTTTGTTTTTTTGTTTTTGTCTTTGTTCGCGTGTTTGTTTTGTTTTGAGTCATCAGTCGAAAATAAAAAATTGTTCTCCGACGGTTTCTAAAAGGCAGCCATCCACATTAGAGATGGACCAACCAGATCGTTTGGAACAAGGCTCCGGGGTCAATCATTTTTAGAACCAAAAGCAGAGCAAACCATTTTTAGTTTACTATTTTGAGGTTCTGAAATGTTCAGTTGGGTTTGTTCCCTTTGGTCCAGAGCCAGGAACAGAGGCAGAAGGGTTCAAATACCAAATGAAAGGGTGTTCTCACAGTGTTCCTGGCTAGGACCAGAGTAGAAATATCAGAAAGCTCGCAAGCAAAGCTGTTCTTCTGAGATTTCATACCAAACCTGCAAAAAGCAAGATGTTTGGGGGGGAAAAAAAGACGGAGTAATTATCAGAAGCAAATTCAAACACCGCCCAGCCTGATGGTGAACTTTCCACCTCCATCCGTCTCAAGACCGTGTATCCACTCAGACGCACTTTCTTCTACTTATACCTCAATGAAGAGGTGATTCTTTTATGAATATGTCGCAATCAGAGATGCACTTTGCCACTCTGGCTCTGTGCTCCCAGGAGGACAGAGTTGAAGACAAATATTCCACTTAGGCTGGAAGTGCAGGCCAGGCAAATGATGTTGCCAAAAACCCGATGTAATTATATTCAGTTTCCCAAAAGCTCCTAAATTCTTGGCTTTCCCCATAGTGGATTCCAAACACAATTTTTCATTAGATAAAGAATATGACTTTTCATATTTAATTAAGTCTAACCTTTACTGAATTCCTACATGTAATATGTATAGTTTATTTATTTTTAGTGCACCTCTGTAAAATGTCTACCAAATGATGTTGACCATTGGATTAATTTAGCTACAATCATAAGTTGCATTTCTAATGTCAGCCCATCCTTCTGGTCTCACAAAACCCTCTTTCCTTTATTTAACCATGGCTTGTGACTTCCTACTATTTAGCTATTAATTTTATTTCTAAATTGACAGTGCAGGGTTTTTTTTCTAGAGCATTTTTGTTCGGCCTTGATAAACTCCGTTCAAGGGCACACCACAATGGTTGAATAGAATCCTTTCTAACTTAAACCAATAGTTTGGAAAAGGAGAAAATAGTCTTCAGGACGATGACAAAAGCTCGGTCTTCATCAGACCGACACATGCAGTAAATTTCCCTAGGGAGGCTACAGAATATTAGAACGTGAGTTGGGAGATCGCAGAGAAGAGCGATCCCCAAAGCAGGTCGTGTTGAACGTCAATTAATAGTTGCCACCTGAGAAGGAATTTGGTGGTCAAATAACGTCGAGAAGCACTGCGTTCGACGTTCATTTGCTTCAGTGCTTTCAGGACTTTAAATGTGCTCAGGGTCCCAGTAATGGTCTAGAAGGAGGTATCATGAGCACCAACCAGTGGGACTGACAGGTGCACCATCTTCCCATAGAGCATCCTGTGGGGATGCTCCTCATAACCCACTGTAGGGAGCCCTGACCTAGAACAACAAAAACCCATTGGAAGGAAGAACAATGAACCCCTTCTGACCTTGCTGTGGGTGACTTAAATACATCATTGCACTTGACCATCACAACAACCCTATACAGTGGGTAGGAAATTGCTATTCCCGTTTTGCGAGCGAGGACACTGAAGTTCGACGGATGTGTCAGGAGTTACTGACCCTGGCTGTTTTGGGACAACACAGGGACCAATCTGTGACCTGCTGAACCAGAATCTTCGCAGTGTGGCCCAAGTGGATATGCGTGTTTGTAAAGCTCAACAGACAGTTTTGTTATACAGCTACGGTTGAGAACCACTAGAATAAACTATTTCCCAACGGCCACCTATCTTTCAGTGAAAGAGCTGAGGTTTTGAATTCTATCTCCTGACTCCCACATCCAGTGCCGTTGCTACTATAATATGCCTTCCGTGAATGAGTCTCTGCTTCCTGGTGCCTCCAGGTAGAAATCTGGACATTGTCAGAAGGTCCACACTGGCTGATCGGTGTGCTTTCTCCGTCATGGTTCAAGGTGGAACAGTAACCTCTAAGATAGCCAGGTAAACAACATGATTCTTTAGAAACAGAAGTCAATACCTTAAATTACACATTGAATTCTTGCAAAACCACCTAGGGACATATCTTATAAACACTGCATTGTCAAGTGTGAATGCTTTCCTTTCCATTATCGAATGGAGGTATTGTTCCACTTTTCTCAACTGTTATATATGGATTTCGAATGTTTGGTGACTTGTCCTTAAAAATCTAAATTAAACTATGTTCTCAAATATAAAATAAGCCCTTTCCTTTGGCCTCTCTAAAATCCATAAAACTTTCCTTTTTCGCGTACAATGGTGAGTTTTCCAGATCTGCTTGCCTGCCCTTTCATTCTGATTATTAATGTTCCTGCCCAGCTTCCATTTCTGCAACAACACTGCTTGTTTAAAAAAAAAATTGCCACCAATTATTAACCCCTTTGCCGCTGCTTTCTCTGACGGTGGGTAGCAATTGGACAGATTCCCAATTGAAATACAACGTTTGTCAGATTAAAGTGCCTTAAACTCTAATCGATGGGTGGTGGGGGGGGGGGATTCTTTTGCTATTTTTTCCCCCTAAAGCACTCGTTCTATTCTGTAGACATTTCCCACTTTCGATTTATCTTCTTAGGCTTTTTATGCTTTCCTCGGTTAATAAGGAAAGTCTACCAGAACTTAAGCAGGCAGAATGCCCCTCACTAAGACCACTCAACAGATAAACACACTTCGTGGTTATTCCTTGAACTTTGGAACAAAGCAAGCACACACGGAAACCTTCCGAAAATGTACCCCACTGCTCTAAAATGAGCAAGTTTTCTTAAGAAAAAGGAGTGAAGGAGAATTCAAAAAGGTAATGGCTTTCCTATTGTATTTACAGGTCAAATGTCTATTTTAGGATACGTTATGCGTGTTTTCATAATATATAATATTCACTCAGTTGAGCCTAATGGCTCTTTGAAAGCCATTAAACAGTACTAAGTAAATACTTATATTTTTTTGGTATGTGTGCTAATTTGAAAAATACGTTGCCTTCTTTATAATGCACTTCTTCACAGTAGAACATACCTAGGGTGCAGAAGTGGCCCAGTGTTTGGATCGGGCAGTTTGTCAAGGGTGGGGGGCGGGTGATGAAGCGTGGTGGGTGAGGCTTGATGTTGCTTCTAGGAAAATTCTGGCTAGGAGCCTTTGAACACTGGGAAAGTACACGCTTTGGGGGCTATTCACACGATCTAAGAGTTCCAAGCAATTCCTGACGAGAAGGAGCTAAGAATATCAACAAAAGTCTAGAAGACTTAAGCTATCCTTCTGGCATCCAATGTCAAGTGCTTCATAAATTTAGGACGACCTTTGGCACAAGTGGGGAATGCCAAAAAAGGGGGTACCACATTAAGTGGTCGCTAATTAATCAAATTAGAATAACTTTTTTTTAAATTAGGAATTATTTGTCAAATCTACTCATTCTGTCAGAGGGGAACAGGAAGCCCAGACAGCTCAAATGACTTGTCTGCAATCCCAGAGCTGCAAAGAAACACAGCTAATGCTATCAAGGCTTTCATGATTTTCCAGACAGGCCTTCACCACGTATGAGAAGTCATAAACGCAGCTCGTGTCAACAGAGCTTTACTGGAGCTATTAAAAAACCCATGGTCATGGCCCAATTCTTAAGGAACCTACAATGTGATATACACATCTCTGATAAACTGTGTCATTGAATGCCTAAAGTTGAGATCTAAACTCACATATATCTATGCATTTTCCAGCTCGGATGATGGAACCACCTCAGAGGCCAAAGCTTCAGAGCTGGGAGTCACCCTGAACTCTCCCCTCTTCCTCATGCTCCCCCCCCTCACCCCCATGCACTGCCAACCCCCAACACACACACACCCCCAACTGCTCTGCATTCCACTGCACTGACCTGGCTCAACAACTAAGTCAACCTTAAAACAACCTGTCCCTGGACCACAGACCACAGCACCAGTTTCCTGATGGGTTTTATCACCCCAATGGCTATTCTCCAGTCGGCTTTGGGAAGCAATATTTCAGGTCTGCCTTCTCATGGTCTACTGCACAAAGCTTGAGCAAGTTGGCCATGAAACACAATTCCCATCATCTCTGCTTCCTTCTGCAATAGTACCATTCGATTTACTTCTAGCTTCTAGCCTTGGGTACCATAGCACTGACTACTGGCACTCCCTTCCACACCCTCCCCCACTCATGTGGGTTCATCTCTCTATGCCTTTGATTTTCCTGGCTCACCCACTCCAGTCTCCCCAACCTCGACCACTTACATGACTCCAACACATGCACAAAGTCTTTTTTTTTTTAATTATTATTATTTTTAGAGACAGAGCATGCGTGAGGGGGGAGAGAGACTGGAGGCGGTGGGGGGGAGAGAGAGAATCTCAAACAGGATCCATGCTGAGCGTGGGCCCTGGGATCATGACCTGGGCCGAAACCAAGAGGAGGATGCTCAACCGACTGAGCCACCCAGGTGCCCCAACAAAGTCTTCATGGCCATACCACCACCACCTCTCCTTAGAAACCTCCCCTGCTGCCATCTATGCTCCCCCACCAATTAGGATCCCCCCTCACTGCTCCTATATGGCACTGCACCCCTACATTTACTGTATATAATTCTCTGTGTGTGCTCTCCCCCCGGACTCCAGCTCTTTGAAATTGAGAATCATGTCTTACTTATCCTTGTATTCTAAATGCCTAGCATGGGGCCAAATACGTAATAGGTGCTCAGGGTTTATTGGACAAATAGAGAAATAAAGCATTTGTATCCCAGATGATTGCCTTCCCCAAAACTGGACTATAGTGGGGACTATCATTCTAACCTAAGTAAAAGGAAGCAAACTTTCAATTCTATTGTCTGGCTTCTTTTTTTTTGGAAACTGCTGGCATGTACATTTTTACTTAACATGCAATATCAAAGGATATGACACATTTTAAGTGCAACTCTTATAATAATAGTGTGTGGCCCCTAGATACAAATAAGTCATCCTCTCCTAACTGGAAAGAGTAACGAAATCAGGGGTGGAGGTGGAAAAAGGGAAACGTCATACAGAATATGTACTATTAGGAATTGTAATCTTGGCTTTGCAGGTGAAAAAATCTAGTCATGTGGAGGTCAAATAACTTGCCCAAGGTCCCAGTGCTGTAAGTGTGTAGGAGAATCAAGATTAGAACTCAGATATTTCCCACATTCTTCCCACTGTCCCAAGCTGCCTCAAGCAAAAACATCATCGTGTCGACCTTAGAGATTATCCCACCATCCAAGAATCTATGGTGAATTGTTAAAATGTTCAGTATGTGTGAGATTCACAACCTTGTTTATAATGTATTATATCAAAGCGAATTTCATTATTTCAAATGGCTTGTGTTTGATTTCTTTAGAGAAAAGAAATAAAGAGTCAAAATAAAGATATAAAAATCTTGCCTGTGAGCATTGCTCACCCTTTTAAAGGCTATGGACCATGGCCTCTGGCTCAGAGAAAGCCCCAGATGAATTCTATTTTCCCTTCTCCTTCACCCAGTAGAACACAGCTTTGTAACCGTCCTTCCATTAACTACCTGTTGTTTCTTTCGCCAACCCCATCTCATTTTAAAATATCATTTTTACGAAGGGTAATGTTACATGGTGGAAAACTGTAAAAAATTAATGGATAGAGTTGGCATAAAGAAAATACATTATTTTGATAGTTTTATTATTTTTTCTCCATTACCCACTTACAGGCTTTTTTGTTTCTATGGATATGTCTCATAGATGGCTCTATTCAAAACAAATCACTTTAACACTTTGATCATTGAGAAATTTAAATCAACACTCTATTTGCTTTTCCGCAGGACAAACCCTTCTCTAAAACACATACCTGGATTGCTTTAATATTCGTTTTCTTTTTCTTTAAAAACAATCTGTCAGAAGCTTTCACAGATCATCATATGCAAAATCATCTTAAAGGTTGAATGAGTGTCGTTAACCCATTAACCACATCTAGTTTCTGAAAATCCAGCAACCAGTATCTGTTAGACTATGTATTTCTCTCACTGCTTTCTTTTGTTTATCACTGAATCTAATGCCTGAAACAGTGCCTGACACCTCGTAAGTGCTTTAGAAGTCCGGTTCGAGGAGAAAAAATTCTCCAGAAATCTGAGCTCTGGCATCTAGGGGTATTTCTCGTGTACTTGCATGTTTCTTCATAGACTATCAGTCGATCAGTTACACTCTAAATTAAGCAAAAGAAAAGAGGAAAATCATTGGGATAACACAGAGCGTTCATAGAACCCCAAAGCTGGGCACTCAGGACTTAGAAGGACAAAACATAGACCTGAAGGACTACAGGTTGCTAGGTCATAGGAATTCATAAACACCCTCGCGTGAAGGTGTTCCTCCCAGGAAGAATCTGTTCCCAAACTATTCCCATTTGGGGTCTTTCCACTCAAAGTTCAGCTTCCCAGCCTAGATCACCTAAGTGGCTGAGTTGGGACTGTTTTCAACGCCAGGGATTGGAAGGGGACAGGAAGTAGACTCAACACGAACATGGGACCCAGCAAGGGTGGTTCCCCCAGAGGAAAGCTCAGGTGTGCTTCCTGAACGAAGACACCCATGACAGACAAAATCAACGGACACTCACCGAGGCTCCAACAGCACAGGGGACGCACTCAGATTCTATCTTCTAACAGGGTGGTTGAATGTTTTTGCGTATTAATTGTTGGATCCTGAGGTCTCAAAGTTCATTTTTTCATATACGGTAGCGCACAGTTCTAGATTATTTTTTTCTAGTTGTACACTCCCCCTCTCATTCTTCTGCCCAATTCCCATGCCCAGTCAAAAGCAACAGGGAACTGAATAATCAATTAAATATAAAGAATGAGTCACTTACATGGGGGGCTGAAGAAGTTGATTTGGGATGAGCAAAACTGTAAAATCATTATATCCTAAGCATAAGATATAAAGTATTCAATTATATTAACTGATGAATACTAATGAGTATACTAATACTAACCGATGAATAATAGTGTTTATTAGAACCTTTTCGTTCATGTGTGGATCTCCTATAATAGAATCCAAACGATACAATTTATGCTCAGGTAAACATGAAAATAGGCAAATCGTTCAAAGAATCCATAAAACAAGACTTAGGGCAAACTGAGAAAAACACTATAGTGTGTGGGATACGGGGGAAAAAAGCAGCTGGTTCTCTTTCAGGGTCCAAAACTTTGCTCATGCTATTTCCTTTAATATGTTCTTGCTTTCTCTTTCAACAGCCAGCTTAAATACCTCCTCCTTTTAAAATATTCTCCTTAAAAAAAAAATAGAGGGGCGCCTGGGTGGCGCAGTCGGTTAAGCGTCCGACTTCAGCCAGGTCACGATCTCGCGGTCGGTGAGTTCGAGCCCCGCGTCGGGCTCTGGGCTGACGGCTCAGAGCCTGGAGCCTGTTTTCGATTCTGTGTCACCCTCTCTCTCTGCCCCTCCCCCGTCCATGCTCTGTCTCTCTCTGTCCCAAAAATAAATAAACGTTGAAAAAAAATAGTTAGAAACAGAGAGGGAGGAAGGCAAACCATAAGAGACTCTTAAATACACAGAGCAAACTGAACGTTGATGGAGGGGGCGGGGAAAATGGGGGATGGGCATTGAGGAGGGCACTTGTTGAGATGAGCACTGGGTGTTGTATATAAGGGATGAACCACGGGAATCTACTCCACCAAGAGCACACTGTAAACACTGCATGTTAGCCGGTCTTCAACCTCCATTGTCCACAACCTCCAGATGTTGTTTGACTCAGTTGGCCTCCTGCTTACCCATAAATGGCTCACGCAGCAAGAGCACAATCCTGAGGCAGAAAACATTCCGAGAGACACGTACCTCGGGAAAACATTTCCCAGGTATCTCCTATAATTTCTACAAATCCCAGATCACGTAGCCAGACTTACTCAGCTTCTTGGACGTCTTAGAGTCCCAGCTTCCTTCTTCCCCTTTGACAGAAACACATGATCAAATATTCTTTGATTTGATTCTGAATCTACAGGGTCTCACCAAGTTTTCAACAAAGGTATTATTTAGGCAGAAATGGCAAAATACCCAGCGCAATGTCTCCCAGTCATTAGCCATTTTCTCTGTTGAAATCCTAAAACCATTAAGAAGACTGTAAGTGCCTCAGTGGTATTCGTATCATCTTTATTTTCTAACTGAGCCCAGTACAGAGACATGTGATATTTCAAGGAGCCAGTCTGGTAGAGTGATTGAACTATAACATTTGAATGCAACTTAACTAGGAAACAAGTAACTTTTTTTTTTTAACTTTTTATGAAAATTACGAAGTCACTCAGAAACGGTCAAGTTCAAATCCATCGGGATGCTTTTCCCTGGCAAATAATATCACCAGCAATCATAGAGTTACTCTCCTTAGAAAGGGCCATAAGTCAGTTGAAGAAATGTATTTATTTATTTATTTATTGTGATACTTCCCTAACATCTTGAAAGCCGTGTGTCTCGGATTCCTTGTTTCACCTTTAAAGTTAAAAAGGCCCTACTGCGTGTTGGCAATTAGTTACTAGAGTGACTGTTTTATAATGAATCTTTTTTTCTATCTCCTATTTGAAGGTACATGTAATACATGTCATAACTACAGATTTTGAAAAGAACATAGAAACGATTTTTTCTAATACAAACTACTAAAATGAAGCTTGATTGTATCTTTTTGGTTACCGCAGGTGATTCTCCAAACTTCAGGGTAAGGGCGAGTTTGAGACTTTTATGTTCCTCAAGAGGAGACTGGTTTCAAAACTAGCTGAGAAATCTTGACATAGAAGACGGACATCTTTACTTTCTGTAGACTTTAGGATTGTTATAGCCTTCCATATTTCGGTCTGTAATCACGTAACATTCCTCCATAGAGGTTAGATTCTGAAGGTGAAACTGAATTTACCCTTGGAAATCCCTTAAGCCACCAGTAGCATAGAAGATGTGTGGCTGTATGATCGCGTACAACAGTCTCATGTTGTATATGTTCTAGAATCACAACGCATACAGCGAGATGCTCACCCTGTGAGCAGAGTATGGGTGAGGGGCCGCTGAGGATTACTGAGGGGTTGGCAGATTCAAACCCTCCTCCAACACTTCTCACTCCCAGGAATAAACAAAATTAATGCAGTGGAAGGCAGAATTGGCTACCCTAGTTATTCTTCTTCTTCTTATTATTATTTTTAAGGGCAAACAAGTGAATTTGCTGAAGTTAATAGACATGGATGCAATTCCACTGTATATGCAGGAAGGAAAGGGGTCAGAAAGACTACTCAGCCCACGTATGATCATTTATCTCACACTTTGTAAAGACACTTCAATTCCCCATCAACTTTCCGAATTCTCTTTCGGTTGTATGACTGTAAAACTCCCTTGTAATGAAGTTGGTGAACAAAATAACGAATTACTCTGAGATACTATCATTCCGAATAGGCTTTATGAAATCATTCTATTTTTCTAATGCAAACTCATTTTCTAATACATACATGAAATCCAGTCAATATGGAAAGTTGTAAGAAACTGCAAGTTGTCCAAAATCAAGGTAAGTGTGAAGGACAGACCAATGGTCAGGAATACAGTAGAGGTCGAGGGATATCCACCGAATATATTATTTGGTGATTTTTTTTTCTTTAAGCAGGGATTTTGACCGGGCCAGCCTATGTCAGGTTCCCATAGCAGTGCCCAATCAATAAATGTCAGGTGAAGATGTGATGTATCAGAAGGCTCGTTCGAGAAGGTTTCGGACTTGGCTGCAAATTTAATGCAATAGTGCAGTCACAATCTAGACGTTACTGTTGTCAAGGATTCCCGTGATATTTTGGTTTCCAAACTTACCAATATTGAAAGTGAAGTATCTCAAGTAAGATTTTTTTTTTTGTCTTTGAACAAGTTGAGCAAGAAATACCATTGCCCATTGCATTATAATACATCAAAAAAAATAGAATTATCTGACGTGACATATTCCTTCTCATCATGATGACCTCCCACCTTTACTGTGGCACTGTCATTCTTAGGTGACACCTGCTTAGCTTGCAACCAACAGCCCAGTGTGTGCCAGGCCACAGCAGATGGCTTGAGGCGTGATGTGTTAATGGCAGTGATTACTTTATGAATAGTGACAGCTGATCGGGGACATAATAAAACAATAGTGGCTGCCATCCTGAAAAAGGTGCTAAGTAGGGGTGACACGTTTAGTGAGGGCTACCCCTCTCTCTTGAACCTCATTATCAATTCCAAAGGGACGCACTGGCCAACAGGGCAAGGGCAGGTTCAGACACAGAGGAAAGAACACAACCAGCACAAAGATTGCCCTCTGCTCTAATTGGAGTGGGGGAGGGTACCCGGCTTCTAGTGTGCAAGCCATCCGGGTACACGTTAACGTGTCTTCTCAGTTTTACTCCTCGTTCGCCATCCTCTGACCTTGTGGTCTGCTACTCACCGCTTTTAAGAAATCTGGTTCCTACTTTTCTTTCATGCATCATCACCTTGAGCTAAGGTAGAAATCCCTAGGACAGAGTAGACAGAAGTCAACCTTTGTGTCTCGTGAAGCTGTGTTTATGAGATCCAACAGTATTCTGATCAGCTTTCTATATCTTTGACTCATACCGTTCAGGAAAGAGTAGGTGCAGGAAGTCACAGATAGGTTTCTGGTAAGGGTTATTCATTTAATCCACAATCTGGACGTTAGGAAACACAGCAAGTAAATTGGGAGTCCTTCCTTCTCTTCGAGGAGTATGAGAAAGACCTATACATAAACAGTCAGTTATAACCCAGACTGATGATCTTCTATGTTGAGTATAAAATTAGCGTGGGGGCCAAACGATGTCACCAATTTAAATATATGTGTGTGTGTAAATAAATGTACATATTTATACCACGTATGTGTAGTGTATATAAATATCGATTTCTATGAAGTTACCTAATAAAACGAACATTCAATGTTCCAAGGAGTTTATCCAATCCTAGTGATTTATCCTGGATTACCAACTTGCCTTCTTAAAATAGAGCTTTTTGCTGATTCAAAGGAACGTGAGGTCTTTCATTTTGTACCTGTTCTTTTGAGGCTTCTGATGGGTTTTGCTCTCACCTTAATTGTTACCCCCACACACGAAAACATAGTACACATAAAGGCTTGGAATGACCTAAACTAAAAAGCACTATCTACAAAAAACTTTCTACTTCCTTGGTTAAGGAGGTGAAAAGAAACATTGCAATCGATTTAAGGTATTTATCCTTCAGCATCTGAGGAGGATAAAGGGCTGCGTCATTTTCATTTAAGTTCCACAGAGAGCATGACCCACGGGCCTCGAAAGGCCAGCTCGTATCATGCCACGTTAACAGGCATCTCTTCTGTACATGGGATCTGCCACCAACAGTCTCTTTCTAAGTCTCAAGACCAAAACTAAGCGAGACTCTTACACTGATTTCATCCTGCCCATTACAGTATCTTTCCAGAGTGACTTTTCGAGAATTACTGTGTTATGTCTGCCCTGGAGACATCCGAAGGTCCTGATATATTCCACTGATTTTAGTTAACCTAGCAATTAGTTTACACAGTTTTATGGAGATTTTATTGCTTTGGAGACGACAGTTTTTCTTCTCAAGATGAGTTTGGATAGTCAGTCATTTCATTTCATGGTTTATGAAGGATCTGATATATTGGTTAAAGATCTTCATTTAAGATTAGAGAAAAAATCCTCTTTCATTAAATGAATGCAATTTGGTGTACATTCTCAGTTTCTTTTGTTATTGCTTTAACCCATATCCTGCATGCGATGTTTACGAGGAAAAAAAAAGGGCAGTTTCGATGTATGGCTGAGTCTTATTAAGAATAGCAGGAATTTGGGGCACCTGGGTGGCTCAGTTGGTTCAGCGTCCGACTTCAGCTCAGGTCACAATCTCGCGGTCTGGGAGTTCGAGCCCCGTGTCGGGATCTGTGCTGACAGCTCAGAGCCTGGAGCCTACTCTGGATTCTGTGTCTCCCTCTCTCTGCCCCTCCCCCCCTCAAAATAGTAAACATAAAAAAAAACAGAACAGCAGTTTTAAATATAAAATGCAGAGAAATGATTTAATAATTTCCAAGGCTGTGAAAATGTTACCCATGGATGTATAACAAGTTCACAAAAACCCCACCACGGCTCTGTTAATTCAGGGAACAAATATTTACTGAGATGTGCCTTCTGTGTTCCTGACACTGTCCCAGGCACTGAGGCATGGCAGTGAAAAATAAAGTCCCTTCTGTCTCAAAGCATACATTCTAGAGGAGGAGAGAAAAAACAAATAAGTGAAGAAAGGTAAGTGAATAATTACAAAGAGAGGAGAAAGAATGATGGAGAGACCAAAAAGAAGCCTCGAGGGTGGAGAAAAATGTAAGAAACTTGAATGAGGTGAGGAAAGAGGCCATGCAAAAATTGGGGGGAAGAAGGTTCCAGAAAAAGGAACTAGACAGCATAAAGGCACTACCCCGAGAAAGAGTTGAATAGTTTTAGGCACGCGTTCATAGCATACTGAGTGAATACCTCAAGATTGCCTTAGAACCTGGATTTCATTAATTCATTGACATTAAAAAATGGGGGAAGTTTCCAACCAAGAGGCAGGAACCATAGACTGTCATGTCATCTATGTATATGAGTGTGTGTAAAATTTCTCAGGCCCAACAACAACAACAAACAAAAAGGACACTTATAGAAACTCTTCTCTCTCTTTTTTAAAAAATATTTCTGAGACCCAGATAGAATAATCCATGTACGAATTACCTCTCAAAGCATGACAGAGGTTGTACAGCCAGCTTGCAATGTCAGATTCAAGTGTAGATAAAATGCTTTGATATTGAATTTTAGGAAACAGCTTCATAATCATTCACTTTTTTCCTTTTGCAATTAATTTTTGACTTTAGGAATAGAACATGAATATTGTATTATAAAAACAAACAAACGCACCTACAGTTAAAGAAAAAAGATTCTCATTGACCCAAACAATCTCAGTTCCGCCCCTAGCTCCTCGGAGGTAGAACTACCCTGCATACCGATCTTTCCAGAATTTATGGGATATTTTTAAATGTGTTTATATGAGCCCATGGCAAATATATACCATTGTTTTATTGGGTTTTTTTTTTTCATGCAAATGCTATCACGATGCATTGAATATTCTGAAATGTGATTCTTTTCTCCCAATATGTTGTAGAGAGCCGGCCTCATTGTTACAAAGAGCCTTAACTTATTCCTTTTAACTGTTCTAGAGTACTCCCTCCCAGAGTATATTTACCCATTCCCTTGTGATGGACACTGAGGTTTTTGCCAAGTTTCTATTGCTGCAAACAATGCTTTTAAAGAAACTTACAATGGTTTTAAAGAACATTACGCGGGAAATGCACATGAGAAAATGTCGCCCTTATGTAGCTACCTTAACCCGCTACCTTTTCTTGCTAGACTTTCCGTCTTCTTCCCTTCCCTCCTCCTCCACCAGGGCAAACATAAACATCACTGAAAGGATGCTCCTGTGGCTCCGTGACACCCAGTCCCGACTCTAGGGTCAAACGGACTTGACTTATTAAGGACCACTCATCACCACCAAGCAAAGCAGTTGCAAGACTAGAGGCCATCACACTCCAATCTTTGACTTTCACCCTGCGTTGAAGATGATCCTTCAGGAAAACATGTGGTGAAAAGTAGTTTTGTCCCCTGAGCCAATAGAAAATTGGCCCTTGAGGGGACTTGTAAAGGGATTTTGTGAGCCATGATCAGAACAGCATGGGTTCTGACTAGGCATGGGATTCAGAGTTGTAATAGAAAACATTTATTTGGCTGCAGCTAAACATCCTAACACATGTTAGCATTTGCGGCCAGTATGCTCCCTAATTAAGAATAACGTAAAATCATAGGCAACCCTGTATCTCGTCTTCATCACTTTTCGTGTATCTCTATCCCCCCCGGTCTTACCTCTCAAGTATAGCTACCACCAAAAAAAAAAAAAAGACAAAAAAAAAAAAAAAACAAAAAAAAAACCAGGTTGATTCAAAAGTCCTGTTTTTCCAACCATGAACAGTGGTGTCATTAACAAGATTAATGCACATTCCAGAACTCAACACCAAGCATTTTCTCCTCCTTAAACAAATGCTGCTATTAAAAACTAATTTAAAAAGAAAAAAAAACCTAATAAGCGTGCCCCAAATAAAAGACCTGCACCACGTCATTGGTAAGGTGTCGTCTGTAACTGATGGAAAACTTCAAATTTTTTTTTTTTTAAGTGCCTTCTCTCTAGGGTTGCCTGAACTGTTGGCCATGGTTGTAGATTTGATCATGTTGGACAGATTTCAAGATGAAGGACAGACCAGGATCTGGTTTTCCTCTTAGGTCCTCCTTAAACTCATGTTAATTTCATCTGAAAATATTTAGAGACATACCTGTGAGTATAAACCATCACTCCCTCATTAACACACAACTAGGGATTAGGTGATTGCCACACAGGTAAAGATACGTCTAGTTACTTCGAATTAAGCCTAGAATGTGCACGAGTTGCCCTTAGAAAAACTCTCAATTTACCAGTCGGGGTGTAGGCTTTGACCTCACATGGCCGAACTAATTGCTTCCTTTCCCTACCATCAGGCCAAAATTAAAAATTAAGAAACAATCACTCTGGCGGCACACTGTACATTAACTTTCTCCCTCTGGTTTCTACTCGAGTTTTCCCCCCGCTCTGAAATAGACTCTGAAATGACACCACAGAAATAAAACCTGGGCCTGAAAAGTGATCCGGAAACATTTTCCATAGGACTTTGTAATGATTTGCAGAATTATTATACTTTTCTTCAAATGAAACGCGCAAGCTCCCGCTGCCCCCTTGCTGAGCAAGGCAGTCCTCTTCGACTTTCCCCCTCCTTCCAAATCTATTTATTGCTTGTTGTTCTTGGCCCATTGTCACTTTCCATTTTTCATGATTAGTTCTTTATGATCATGTGTTTCCTTTTCTTCTCCCCGCCATGGCTGCCGGCCCAGTTCTCTCCGGGCCCTCGAACTTCCCCTTGCTAATGAAGCAAGGGCTGCCTCCCGCCCTGGTTTTTGCCATCCAGCTGTTTCCTTTTTAAAGTATAAACTCATCTTTATTCAGTGAAGTTCCGGGGCCAACCTGACTCCTTTCACGGAACAGTTGATAATCTCACGGGGGATTAAGAAGGTTTGAAGAGAAAGCCATATCTGAGAAGCTTGGGTGTAGGCAGAAGGGAGGTAAACAGAAACCAAGTTCATTTTTTTTTTTTTTTTTGAAACCTTCTGGAAAAAAAAAGAAAAGAACGAAAAAGGTTTTCCTTAATGTTTTCATCCTTGGGCGGCCCTTGATGGCAAGGTGGTCTTGAGCGTGTCCTCTTGGATGCCCACCCATAACAGCTTCATGGCGTCTTAAACCTCCCGCCATGCCTGCGTCACGGCTTCTGGCCTCTGAGAAAGTAGCCAAGCTAACACCACAAAACTGCATTGTGGGTGATTAGGTGGTGAAGGGTGCCAACCTGAGGGGCAGCCTGCCAAGGCAATTTACTGTAATGCTTTGACTGTGCGAGTAGGTTTAATCCCTCTTCAGTCTCCAGCGTGTCCTTGACATCATGGAAATTGCCAGCAAAGTTAATGTCATCAGATGAACCCTGCTAACTCTTTCAGAGAAGGTTCCCTGAACAAAACAACCTGTTTACTTTATAAGCTTTCGGATTCCCCCCCACCAAATATTTCAAGAAAAATGAATGAGCCCACGGGTATCCTCTTTCAATAGGAGAGTGGCTAATTCTTTTTCTGTATTATAACTGATAAGACCTCATGTGACTGGAGACGTATATTCTACCCAAGCATAAGTTGAATGTATTGTATGAAAGGCCGAGCTGATTAGATAAAGAGGTTTATTTAGCAGCTCAAACAGCTCCGAGTTAAAAAAAAAAATCTCTTTTAAATCTGAGAAACCCTCCCTTCTCTAAAAATATTTTTTTTCTGATACAAAATTTCCAATGGAATCATTTTTCACCAGAAATAGAAAAGAAACAAAAACATTTTTAAAAAAGGAAACAGAAAAAGGATTTGTCATCACAAGAAAAAATATTTTGCGACTGCATGCTGATCGATGTTAAGCGGACCTATCTTAGAAATCATTTTGCAATATACACCAATATCAAATTGAAACTGACACATGTTCTATGTCAATTGACATGTCAAGTTTTTAAGTATATATCAGGTGATGTAACTCCATCTGAAAATAATTATCAGGTGGATAAAAACTAACATCTCCACTGGAAAGAAATGGGATTACAATAAACCGGTACAGGGTGATTTTTCACAAATCAGTTGAACCTCACTCTAACTCCATAAGGTAAGGCGCTAGAAAGTTAGGGTCTTTGACGAAAAGCCTCAAATTTTTCCAAGATAAACATTTGCTTTGAACTGAGCTTGCATCAGAATACACATCCTGGATCCTGGCACCACGGGCATTTCTCAGAACACTCTCCTGTCTTAGAAGGAAGAAGGCCTAAGCAGGGAGGGCAGATATTGGCTATGACATCGTTTTCTCCAGTCAGCTCCAGTAAAAATAATTCCAGAATCTCCCCAGAAAGAAAGAGCTGCAGCCATCTCCTTTCCTCATCCATGGTTTCACACCCAGGGTTGATGAGCCCAAGTCCTGTAGACAGGAGTCCTACCAGGAAAAAAAAAAAAAAAAAGGCAGGAAGACGTAGGGCCCAAAGCAAGAGACATGCTCAATTGTGAAATTAATACCTGCCCACCATGCCCACCAGTGTCTTAGCCCCAAGTTCTTCCTGAACCTGGTTTCCATTGCCTGTCTGGCCCTTTCATACCCCCTTGGCTGGCTGATTGCCAGCACCTCGAGTTCTGACTCCCAATGCACTTGATCCCAACCACGGGACTCTGAGACGCTCACTGTGCCTGAGACCGATCCTGACATCTGGATTCTGTTTGTCCGTCTGGCACCCATAGAAATACCGGCCCGAGGTTTGCTTTGGCCCTACGTGCCCCCCACCCAACCTCACCATCACACCGGGAGCCAGACAAGGTATGGAGCCCAGGGGTTATAAGCTCACGGGGGCTGTGCCCAAAGTGTAAGCTCTGAGAAATCAGGCAGGTTAAGAAAAGCTATTATAGGGTACTGATAATCTATTTCCACCCCGAATTCGGACCGCTGTAAATCCAACATACCAAAGTGTGGCAAGAACCCAAGACTGTGTCCCGGGGCCCCTCCTCCAAGGAACGGATCAGGGGAAAGAATTTAACAGATATTAAACTGCCTCTGTGTTATCAACAAAAATGTTTAATTCTCTGTTTTTATTTTGATCATAATCTTGTAAGTATAAATGTGCCACTTAAAGCTGATCTCCTAGGGTGCCTAAATGGTTCAGTCCATTAAGCACCCGTCTCTTGATTTCAGCTCAGGTCATGATCTCACGGTTGGTAAGACAGGTTCCCCATCAGACTCTGGGCTAACAACACGGAGCCTGCTTGGGATTCTCTCTCTCCCTCTCTGTCTGCCCCTCTCCTGCTCATACGTGCACTCTCTCTGTCTCTCTCAAAATAAATAAACATTATTTAAAAATAAAAATAAAGTAGGGGCGCCTGAGTGGCTCAATCGGTTGAGCATCCGACTTTGGCTCAGGTCATGATCTCGCAGTCCGTGAGTCTGAGTCTCCTGTTGGGCTCAGCACTGACAGCTCAGAGCCTGGAGCTGCTTTGCATTCTGTGTCTCCCTCTCTCTCTCTCTCTGCCCCTCCCCTGCTCACGCTCTCTCTCTCTCTCTCTCTCTCTCTCAAAAATTAAAAAAAAAACCATAAAATAAAAATAAAGTGGATTTCCTCAAAATTAAAAAAAAAATAATACCTCTTCTGATTGTTGCCAGATCTTACTGCTTTACTGGCAACAATGGAAAAAAACAACAGAAAAGGATCTGAAGCATGAAGACGGATGGATTTAGCATGAAGATAATGAAGCTTGAGCTTTAAGATTCCTTCTGTCCTTACATCACTTCCAAGGCCCTGGGAAGAAGGCTGATAATTTTGTTTTCACTCTCTTGTTTTTTTTTTAATTTTTAAAAAATGTTTATTTATTTTTGAGAGAGAGAGAGAGAGAGACACAGAGTGTACAGAGCGGAGGGGCAGATGGAGAGGGAGACGGAGAATCGGAAGCAGACTCCAGGCTCTGAGCCATCAGCACAGAGCCTGATGCGGAGCCCGAACCCACAAAGTGTGAGATCGCGACCTGAGGACGCTCGACCCACTGAGCCGCCCAAGTGGCCCTCACTATGCCTTTATTTAAAGAAAGACCTGAAAATTGTAAACTGTTCAGGCCCACAAAACCTAGATCCACTGGTAAGTAAATTATGTATTTATGTCAAGGGAAGGTCAAATTCTGTGCGGACCATAGCTTTGCAGGAGTTCAATTAGAGAGAAGTCCAAGAAGAATTGCCTTGCACACCACATGGAAATATAGGCAGGCGAAAATCAAAACATCTTCTGCACGCCAGTCAGCACAGTATCAATGCCATGAATGGGGATTTAACGTTAACAAACCGTCATCCATCACGTTAAATCAATGTTGTTAATTTGAATGCTGTGTTTGTCGTTCTTGCTTGAACGCAATCTGTAAATTTGTTACAGGGTTGGTTGTTTCAGGACCATAAACTTAAGGAGTGTGCTTATGTTCAAGTTCCATTACCTAAGTAATACTAGAATATGAAATAATTTCAATTTAAGAGAAAGCAAGGAAAGGGAGTAGGGGCCTCAGTTCAGAATCCCGACGACAACTACGTAGCCAAAGGATCTAGAATTCCCAGGCACCCCTGCCTCTAACATTTCAATCTTGTTTAATCTATTGCTTTGCTGCTACAGAATGAGGCCCTTCCAAAGCAGGAGCATTTATTTATTCAACACACATTTCTTTCTTTTTTTTTTTCTTTTTTGGGAAAGAACGTGAGCAGGGGAGGGGCAGAAAAAGAATCTCTTTTTTTCTTTTTAAGTTTATTTATTTTGAGAAAGAGAATGAGCATGCATGGGGTAGGGGCAGAGAGAGATAGAGAGAGAATCCCAAGCGGGCTCTGAGCTGTCAGTGCAGAGCCCAATGTTGGGCTCCATCTCGAGAATGGTGAGATCACGCCCTGAGCCAAAATTCCAGAGTTGGACGCTTAACCAACTGAGCCACCCAGGCACCCCAGGGAGAGAGCATCTTAAGCAGACTTCACGCTCAGTGCCGAGCCAGATACTGGGCTCCGTCTCATGATGGTGAGATCATGACCTGAGCCGAAATCGAGAGTCAGACGCTTAACCAACTGAGCCCCCCAGGTGCCCCAACAAACATTTCTGATCATTTTGTGTGCAGGTCACTGTATTTGAGTCTGAGATGTGGTTATTTGCTATAGCTTCTAAGAAGGATGGGGGTGAGGGCATAACATTCTCAAGGTAAAATCACGCACACCTAAGTAAAACTAACCTCATTTCTGTGATTTTTATAAATGTTTATTGAATTCCAGGCAATATGTGAAGTCTGGGAAGATGCTTAAAATTATGCTTTCCTTTAAGATTAAAATAACTTTGGGATTTTTTTTTCTACATAAGTGCCAGAAAATGTTTCATCTTCCATATTCCAATGGGCATGCTCTTCAACCAACTCCCTCTGCAATTTAACCTCAGAGATACTCTGGGGAAACCAACTAATTTTTAATATTGGGCTAAGCAAAACATAATTAGGAAGGCAAATTTCTGGGGGCGGGGGGAGAATCATCTGGAATATCCCCAAGTCAACTGATGTGATTTCACCGCATCTACTGCTTGAGCTTTCCACTCTATTTCTCTCCTTCACAGGTAATCATGAATTGCCTGTAATTAAATAATCCCAGGTAAGTAGCAGCAGGACCATCCTCCTGAGAATTGCTTCTTGGGTCTCCGTAATAAGCCTAGATCTCTATATACACCACTATTTTTGATACTTGGCATTCTTCCTCTTCTTCATCTGCTTCAAACTTGAGCAGATCTAAGAGCTCTTTCCCTTTGATCTGGAAGGAAGGAAGCTTCTGTTTTATATCTACAACTACATCTGGGCTCAACAGCTGATTTCCGGTACCTTGACCACTTCATCCCCATCCCTCAAGGAACCAGCCCAAAAATGAAAGGTAGTTTGGCTATGGAATATCACAGCTCGACAGAGCCGGTGAGATGAGCTTGTCCAACTGGGTTCAAAGAGGTCACATAAGATTGAAAACATTCCTTTGTCTCCTTGGACAGAAACCTTTTCTTCTTTCCTTTTTATTTTTCATTTTATTTATTTTTAGAGAGAGAGAGAGAAAGAGCACAAGTGGGAGAGAAGGGCAGAGGGAGGGAGAGAGAGAATCTTAGGCAGGCTCTGCGTCCGGTGAGTAGCCCAATGCGGGGCTCAATCCCACAACTGTGAGATCATGACCTGAGCCGAAATCAAGAGTCAGATGCTTAACTGACTGAGCCACCCAGGTGCCCCTACTTGGAGAGAAACCTTGACAGGGCCTCAGGAGCTGAATGTTTATTTCTACATTTGATTTGCCAAATAATTATCGAATCCCCTCTTCTAAAAGGCACTAAAGTAACAACGATGTCATCCAAGGAAATATACTTCTTATTCATATTGTTTGTTTATGGAAGAACATTAATCTTCCAAAAGATGCAATCCTTGATTCTCACCTGTGCCGTAAAAGAATGGCTATAAAAAAGGAAAATTGGGTGCCTGGGTGTCTCAACTGGCTAAGCGTCCAACTCATGATCTCAGCTCAGGTCGTGATCTCAACGTCGTGAGACTGAGCCCCAAGTCAGGCTCTGCACTGACAGCACAGAGCTTACTTGGGATTCTCTCCCTCTCTCTCTACCCTCCCCTCACAATAGATCAATATTTTTAAGTAAAAAAAAATAATAATAATAATAAAGGAAAATCACCTTGCATTAAAATGCCCTTACAAGACGAATCCGCTGTTTAGATTAAGTCAAATCTTTTACCCTCCCGTAAATCAAGTTTTCACTTGGAATTACCCACCGTCCTCTACCTGATTTACCCAGGGTAAAAACTCAAAGATGCAAAACCAAAAACGTCTTCAGTTTGCCATACAACGTGGAAAAAAACCAGCACCGAGAGTTGGTTATTTGCCCCTTGATTTTACCCTTCGATTTCTTTTTCTGACATGTTTCTATCATTTTCCGACATGTTTCTATCCTCTATCCCACCACTGTGATCCCTTATCTGGGAACAGGAGCAAGGCACAGTGTCCAGGGATCACCCTGAATAAAACAAGGGAAAGGGCTTTTGTTTTTGTTTTTAAACAGAGGAGTGCAAGTTACAGTTCCAGGATATCTGAATATAAATTAAAATGCAAATGAGAGTCCCCCATTATTCCTTCTTTAAGGATACCGGTCCACTTAAAACGTAGATTTAGACATAGATGGTGTGTGTGTGTGTGTGTGTGTGTGTGTGTGTGTGTGAGATCCCTTCCTCTGACAAGGTCAAAGTGCTTTCATGCTTTCATATATGAATTTAAAACCATGAAATGCCAGTGCAGCAGAGAATAGTATAAGAGGGAGGACACAGAAGCACCTAAAAGCAAAGTCAGAAAGACAGCTAGATTCAGATCTATTTAACCGCTTAGCAGCTCCATGATCTGGGACAAAACCCTCCGATTATCTGCTTCTCAGAGCACAGTTATCAAAACTCAGTGGCATGAAAGAAACAAAACATTGTGTTTGGCATAGAATACGTACTCAGTAAGTATTATTGCCACATGGAGGGAGGGGATCTGGGGTGTAAGAGATTAGCTGACTTAGAGTCATTTAGCCCCTGTCTGCACCACCTCAGAATAAATGTTTGCCATGCCCAACAAGGGGTCAGGCAATAGCCTGTTTATCTGCATATTAAGCAACTATCATAAATTTATAAATTTTTTTTTCCTGAACAGATTCTTTTTAAGCTATATTATCATCTCCCCAAGCCTGCCTTCCTCCTGCAAATGCCCTGACATACACACACACACACACACACACACACACACACGGCACCATTTACCATTTAATTGCCTGGTGGTTTTAACTTCCTGGAGAGACGAACACAGAGCTAAATATAGCTCTATCCGTCCCAACTAGCAAGCCTTTAAAGGAGCTAAATTGCCTTGCTTTTTACTCCCTCCCCAAACTTGATCCCAAGCTTTATAAAAAAGAAAGACTGAGGGCCTCCTACCATAGAATGTTTAGCAATTGACATGTTGTCCACTGTTTGAGAGGTTTTGTGTACTGGTACTTAATCCTCGTTTCGGTTACAACCCCTGTAGGGAAATTTGAGTCCCGTACACGAGTTCTTCATTTATTTCTGAGCCAAGATAATTCTAGGATTACCACTTAGAAAATTGGGAGAACAGACTTCTGTAGAGTGACCAGGCCGACGGTATCAAGAAAAGGAGCATGTGGACTACCTTTTTGGCGACAAGGTTAGGGATAGGTATTGTGGTTAAATCCCATTAGCAACAATCTTACACTCATTAAGTGAACCCTGGATGCTAACGGAGAAGCCTCCCCCTCCCCCTCCCCATTTCCTCTCCTGCTCCTAAAGGCAGGCCCCTTCAACACAGTGGATTCCTTGCCCAAGAAATGCCTCTCTGGAGTAGATCACAGAGGCTCCCATGCCAAGTAGCTCCAAAGCCAGAACATACTGCGAGGGACACATGCCATTCTCCAAAATTCTACCAGCGCACCCCATTCATAGGCCGTCTCTCTCTCTTATTTCTTGGGTGACCTTTACGGCCTGGAAAGTATGCCTTTGTGTTAAGGCAAACACACACTATTCTGCAAGCATCGTCGAAGAATTTAAAGATTCTATTAATCTGATGTCTTAATTGTTATTGAGAAGAGGAAACAGGAGTGCCTTTGTTCCCCCAAATGACCACAGGCTTCTAAAAAGTGGCCCACGATGGCGGAGTTTGCATCTCAAATTGCAGGCAGCTCCCTGCACAGTGGCACTTTAGTGTAACTAATTCCCAGACGTTAAAAGGGGCAGAGAAAGAGAGTAACGTTGGGTAAGCCCCCAAGCAAGCTGTATGGGTCCACAGCGGAGGAGTTTTTCTCCCACACCTCCGTTTCTCCTGAAGACACTCTTCAAGTAGTGGTTAACAAATGTGTATTTCAAGACTAGAGGAGCCAACCGGGTTAATAAATAGGGGAACCACACACGCAGACACACAATGCTGGACAACATGCAACAAAAGAGAAAGAAAAAAATCTCGCAACGGTGAGAAAGAAATAGCAATCAATGTAATTCAAAGAGTACTCTGTGAGCACCTACTATTTAGGAGGCATTGAGAACCCGGACACAGGGGGAAAGAAAGTAAGGTTTAGCTGCTGTCCCCTAAGTGTTTGTTTCCACTAGGAGAGAATACATCAGGTATAGGAATATCTATGATACAGGCTGCCTAGAATCAAGAGGGAGAGAGCGTACCAGCTTGGCTGAGGGAGAGGCACATGGGATTAAAAATAGCTGCATGGAGGGGGGTGGCTTTGGGGTTGGACCTCAAGGACCTGCCAAAACTTGAACTTGACAAAATGGTTGAACATTCTAGTTGAAGAAAATGAAGATGAGCTAAAAGATGGAAGCAGAGAGATGCGAAGACTTTGGGGGAAACGGTAATATTTTGGATCGAGCGTAGAATGTTTTGGAGCTTGGTGGAAGACGAAATCAGGAAAAACGTCAGTTGTGGGTGTCTTGAAAAGAAGGGCTTGCACTTAATTCTGGAGATAAGTAGTTACTGATAGTTACTGAGCCCTGAAATAATATGATCAGAGATGATTATCATGGAAAAAAATACAGTAGCAGGCAAAGCTATGCACTCATTCACTCCTTCATTCAACAGACATGAATTTTATACTTACCACGTGCCAATGCCTGGATCAATTTGTTCCAGTCCAGAGGGTTAAATTAGTTAAGTTCATAACATACGTGTTTTAAAAAGTAGGATCTATATAAGACTGGAGAACTTACTGGATGGGACAAATCAGGAAAATGGAAAAATAAGGTGGACCCCGAGGCTTAGGGCCAAAGATAATGGGAGATTGGGGTGGCAGGTATGTGCCGAAATAGAGAAGCCAGGAAGATGCTTTGAAGGGGCAGATAAGGCAGGTTCAGAGGTGGAGATGGTCACGGGGCCGGTATAGGAACTGAGGCATTCCTGACTCGTGTTCTGGACTCCCCTGCAGAGAGTATAGCCAGTAGCTGGGGGAATTGGGAGATCTGGCAGAGGACAGAGAAAGGGGAAAGCCAGGAGTTGGAGGAATGCCCATATTAAAAAAGGAAGGAAGGAAGGAAGGAAGGAAGGAAGGAAGAAAAAGAAAGAAAAAAAAGAAAGAAGGAAGGAAGGAAGGAAGAAAGGAAGGAAGGAAAGGAAAGGAAGGAAGGAAGAAAAAGACAGAAAAAAAAGAAAGAAGGAAGGAAGGAGAAAGAAAGAAAGAAAGAAAGAAAGAAAGAAAAGAAAGAAAGAAAAAAAAGAAGGAAGGAAGGAAGGAAAGGAAAAGAAGGAAGGAGAAAGAAAGAAAGAAAGAAAGAAAGAAAGAAAGAAAAAGAAGAAAGAAAGAAGGAAACAGGGCCTTAAAGAGACAGAAGGAACGCCATCTTGAAAGGGGAAGTTGTTTCTAAAATGCTCTAGAAGATGGGAAGGAATGAACAGTGAGCATTTTTCAGTTTGAAACCATTTCTGATGGAAGTTTAAAAGGCCCAGAAGGAATCCATCAAAGCAAGTTTAAAATGTCACACAACCATCCAGGAGATCCCAGGATCCCACTTGGTGGGTGCAATACTGGGAAATGCCCAGAAGTTATATAGCGCATGGGGGTGGTGGGTTTTTCTCCGTCTGGTCGCCCAGGCGGGGCCACCAAATTACAGTATCCTTTACGGACAAGCCTGCATAATGACTATCAACAGCAGAAGATGTGTTTTCCCCAGGGTTCAACCACTCACTGACCAGAGGTGACAAGTGTCACACACACTGTACGTGCACCTTCCAAGTGTTTCTAGATTTGAAAAGAAGCGGAGTTGGTGGATTTGCTCGCGCTCTCTCTCTCTCTCTCTCTCTCTCTTTAACATCTAGTATGACTAGGTTTTGAGTCTTTCTGAAGCAAACATTGACAGGAATACAGGAGTTTTGAGTCTTCTCCTCAGGGCGGGACGGAGGCTGAGTCCCGGGCAGAATTAACTCTGCAAAACCGTGTTTGAGGTTGGCAGCGGGAGCGGTATTTGGAATTTATCAAGACAGGCTGGGAGTTGAAAAAAATTGCAGTGCAGGTGCCTTACCTTTCCCTCCACCAGCTACTCTTCCCCCATCGCCTGCCGCCTACGAGTTTATTTACTGAGTCAATTAACAAAAGATAACCTCCCATGGTGCAACCATCAATAAATCAATCGTGTTAATACTATCTTGGAATGTCCCCCACTATTGACTTTCATATTGTTTACATTAGACACTTGAGAAAGCCGGAGCCCTTCAGCCAGCTTGTTTTGGCCGTAATGGATTCTGGAGGGGCCATTAATACATAGAACTCTCTCGACAAAATATTTCAGTTTCTCTGAGGTTCACCTGCTCGCCGAACATTGGCAGGGCCCTCTCCTTTCTCCAGGCTGCAACATCCTACAGATTCTGATGAATACTGAGGAAGGCAAACACTTCTGAGCAGTAATGGAACAGTCACTTTGGGCACACCTACCTCTTTGTGATTTGAATAATCTATTTCCACCCACCCCAGCCCCCCACTGTCAACAACCCTCAACAATCTAGGGAATCAAATTAATCTTCAATTATGTGAAAGAATTTCAGGAACGAACATGGCTCAAGTTACCAAGTAACTTGCTGTTGTGAACAGATTCGTACTGGAAGCAGCCTGAATGCAGGGACTTTTCAAGATCTTTTTCTCCCTCACTTAATAATAAGGGAAATCTTTCCAACCGGTGATAATCTCGCCACAGGGAATCTGTAAAAAAATTTTGAAAGCTAGTTTCAAAATGAATGCCCAGAAGACATCTCCCTACATGTTCCGCCGGCTATAGAACACAAGGCGAAATATGGTCATTAGAAAGTTGGATCTCACGTTTGGTTTTTGCTTTTAGTACTTCCTCTTGAATGCCATCGAAAATACTTAGATCAGGTTTTCTTTTAGTTAGGAGTCGGGACTCCTCTGCTTCCAGACCAAGGTATTTCGTAAAGGCACTGGATATCCAGGGATTCCAAAGGAAGGGGGGCAGGGAATCCACCGGTCCTAAACCCTCTGAAGGTTCAGATTTCAGTGCTGGCTGCAGACCTGAGCAAAGTTCACTGCTCCCTTTTCACGACATGCTACATACTTTGCAAGTTCCCACTTGCTTCTTAGAGAGGAAAAAATGTGGCCTCTGAGTTCAGGTTGCTAAGGACAAACGGGGCCAATTTAACCATGCATTCCTGCTCTGAAAGATAGGCCAGTTGTTTTTCTCCCCACCCCCCATCCCTACCCCCGCGCCGTAAATACCAGAAGCTCTGGGTTCTCCCCGCACTCCACAAATACTTTTGCTCCAACTTCGAAGCCCTCTTTCGTCCATGGTGGGAATTCAATTATTTCATTCAGTTGTTTTTGCTGCCTGCGTCTGACATCTTGACAACACGGAAGATTGTTGGACTGTGTAGCACATCTTCTTATCAGACACTTGGCTTAATTTTTCTCTTGATAATGGTGGGTATTTAAGAAGCACGTGACTGTTGGACGATAAAAGAAAACTTTCATGATTCTGTGTCTTTCCCTTTTCTTTTTTTACTTTTTTGTTTTGTTTTGTTTTTACTTTGACCTCGAGATACATATGTCTACTTAAAGGTGTTTTGAAGAGAGTGAAGGAAACAGACAGGGCTTTGAAAGGAAAAACAGACGTCTAATTGGCTGTCTTTTGCAGACCCTTCAGTGACCCTGCACTGAATACCTCTAATGGAGATGTGTGATCTTGAAGCCTCCACCGTGATAAACAAATTCTATCTCTTCAACTTGTTTGGCAGCAGAATTCTTTATTCTCCTCATAAAGGACTTTTTCTGTAAATGAGTAAGGCATTAGCATAGGTACATTCTAGAAGGGGATAAGATGGCTTTCCAATTTTATAGATATACTATGTTTTTAAAGGGGAATTTGGGGGGCGCCTGGGTGGTGCAGTCGGTTAAGCGTCCGACTTCAGCCAGGTCACGATCTCGCGGTCCGGGAGTTCGAGCCCCGCGTCGGGCTCTGGGCTGATGGCTCAGAGCCTGGAGCCTGTTTCCGATTCTGTGTCTCCCTCTCTCTCTGCCCCTCCCCCGTTCATGCTCTGTCTCTCTCTGTCCCAAAAATAAACAAACGTTGAAAAAAAAATTTTTTTTAAAAAAAGGGAATTTGGGTCCCTCATGAATGTAATTCACGTCCGTGTGTCATTTTCCATGATACTATAAAAAGCAGAATTCATTTGCATTCAAAGCCATAGTTGCTAACTTCAAAAAGTTCAGAAAATCAGTTAGGAGGCAACCAGCTTTACTCCTAAAATAAATAACCCTTATGGCATTGTTTTTGTGCAACCTTGGAACTTCCCGTGCTGTGAACCGTTTGGGTGGTCAAGGGGGAAAGTAGTAAGAGTCAGTTCAAATTCGTCTGTGCTTCAAAAAACACATGGGATGATGGGAGGTTTTCATTAAGTGATGTGGAAATAGGAGAGGTAGGGAGGGGATATCCCCATTCCTAGTGTTGTCAAAAGGCTGCAAGGGTCACTCACCAGAAAGCTCTGCATTTCACCTCCACCTTAACTTCTTGGGGATGGCTGGGGTCGTCGCCTCCTTTCTTTCCCCCCAGGCTTTTGGAGTTACAGAAAGGTTGAGACCAACGTCACATTCTGGGATTCCAATATATGTAAGAATAAAGACATCCCCAAGCAACGTTTTAAAAATGGGTGAGGCTTTAATATTTAATATTTATTAATGTCATCTGTGAATGTTCAATATAATAGAGGCTATCATTCCAGTTATAGCATATTCTTATGTGGAAATAGCACAAAAAAATTTGCATTTCAGGCGTGAATGTGGGGCTCATGCCTCCAAACCCATCTCCGTACCAGATCATGCTTATAGACAAAGATCAGCATGGCGTAATGGAAAGAGCACTGGTTGGGGCGCCTGGGTGGCTCAGTTGGTTGGGCAACTGACTTCAGCTCAGGTCATGATCTCACAGGTCGTGGGTTCGAGCCCCACATCAGGCTCTGTGCTGACAGCTCAGAGCCTGGAGCCTGCCTCAGATTCTGGGTCTCCCCCTCTCTCTGCCCCTCCCCTTCTCACTCTCTGTGTCTCTCTGTCTCTCAATAATAAATAAACGTTAAAAAAATTTTTTTAGAGGGGCGCCTGGATGGCTCAGTCGGTTGAGCGTCCGACTTCGGCTCAGGTCATGGTCTCGCGGTTCATGGGTTCGAGCGCCGCATCGGGCTCTGTGCTGACAGCTCAGAGCCTAGAGCCTGTCTCAGATTCTGTGTGTGTGTCTCTCTCTGTGCCCCTCCCCCACTTGCACTCTGTCTCCCTCCGTCTCAAAACTAAATAAACATTTAAAAAAAAATTTTTTTTTTTTTTTTAGAAAAGAGCACTGGCCTGGAAGCCATGAGGATCTCATGAGGTTCTATTTTTATCTGAGCCTTGGTTTTCTCATCTAGAAAGGGAATATGTTGCCCCAAGTGGTCCCCCGGGTCTCTTCTGGTGCTCTTTTTGGGACCATGTATTGTGCTTACGACTCCTAGACGTGGGGCCTGTCATTCCAGCCAGAAATGGAGAAAAACAAGGCGAGGTAATCAGATACCAGTAAAGATAAACAGGCTTAGAAACACACATGTCAGAGACCAAGTAAACAAAGACAACGATGTCGGACGAGAGTTACAACGGGGAGACGGGCAAGTGCCAATGGACGTCCGCTGCAGCTAACTCTACCTTTGTTGGTCTCCTGACAGGCAGCGGCAATCATGGCGGCTCAGGGCACAGTCCCACAACGTCCATGAGACCCAGACCCGATCTCCCATCACCCCCCTCAGCGGTCCAGTTCTTCAGGGTTGCCTAATAGGTGAGTACAGCTCACAGGAAGAATCATGCCCTTGCTTAATGCTTTTGATGTCACTCATTCCCCATCACAAAGCAAAGATCTCTCCTCTCAGTGTCTCCTACGAAGAAAAACATGAAAGCAACACCACTACCAGTCCACCTCCACACAAGTCTTCATGGTGAGTAAGCCCGAGATCCAAGATCAGGAAAGATCAAGTAGAAACAAAACTCTCTTTTCCCTCATGGTGTAGGCTAGCTAACATTAATGATTAAAATATTGTGCTGTTTCGTCTCGGATTTCAACAGCGCTTGAGTCCCAGGGTTGAGGCCTCAGGCACTAAATAAAGAGAACACTGATTGTTGGAACTGGAAAGCATCTAAGCATCTATTAGCTCAGCCTACCATGAAAAGTAGGAATTCCTTTAACAAAATTCTCATACATGCCTATCCAGCATCTCAGTGGTAATAGCAGGAACAATGTAATGATGATCATTATTATGATAATGACACTTATTTCATACATACCACGTGACAGACACTGGACTAAGTACCTTGAGTACTGACTACAAATCAGCACTGTTTTTAGGATGTTGTATATACTAACTTCCTGAATCATTGTAATGGCTCTCACGTTATGCAGGAATCGGTGGAAACAGACAGGGGTTAAAAAACTTGCACGAGGTCACACAGCTGGACAGAGAGGAGCTGGGGAATTGAGAGAAAAGTCTAGTTCTGGATCCTGTCCCTCTAGCCCTATGGCACCAGTGGGGACAGGGGAGAGAGACAGGGTAAGGCCATGGAGTATGTTTCAACACTACTTAATAGAAAGATCTTTAGTTCTCTGAGCCAAATCTGCCTCTTTCAATCTTCGTATTGCCCACTAGCCTTAAACAGAGCAATAATTATTCCTTCTTCAGTCTGACAGTCCTTGAGTTCAGGGGTTTGCAAACTCTGGTCTGATTTTGTATGGGCCATGAGCTCAGAGTGGATTTCAAGTGCTCCTGTTGTTGAAAAAAACAATCAAAAAGAGGATAATATTTCATGACACATGAAAATACATGAAATTCAAATGTCAGTAGCCACAAATAAAGTTTTATTGGAACACAACCGTGCTTCTTCATTTACACACTGTGACTGCTTTCACTCTACTGCAAGGTCAGAATTAAGTAGCTGCAGCAAAAAACCAGTGGCTCAGTTGGTGAAGCTGCCGACTCTTGATTTCGGCTCAGGTCATGATCTCATCATTCGTGAGTTTGAGCCCCACATCGGGCTCTTCACTCACAGCACAGAGCCTGTTTTGGATCCTTTGTCTCCCTGTCTCTGCCCCTCTCCCACCTGCGTACACATGTGCGTTCTCTCTCTCTCTCTCTCTCTCTCTCTCACTCTCTCTCAAAAATAAATAAGTATTAAAAAAAAAAAGTAGTTGCAACAAAAAACTCTATGGCCCAGCAAATCATAAAATATTTACTATATGGCTCAGTTGGTTGAGCGTTCGACTTCGGCTCAGGTCATGATCTCTCGGTTTATGAGTTCCAGCCCCACGTCGGGCTCTGGGCTGACAGCTCCGAGCCCGGAGCCTGCTTTGGATTCTGTGTCTCGGTCTCTCTCTGCCCCTTCCCCACTCATGCTCTGTCTCTCTCTGTCTCAAAAAGAAATAAAACATTAAAAAATTTTTTTTTAATATTTACTATCTGACTCATTACCAATAACATTTGCTGACCCCTAGATACCTGAAGGCAGTTCTCATGTCCGTTCTTAAATGTGCTCTTTTTCTATGGTGAATATTTCAAATCCCCTTCCCTCCTCCAACCTCTCTTATCTTGCAAGCTATTCCCTGGAATTTCTTTGGTACCATGTATTTTATCCTTCTTAAAGTGGCACCCAGTGCTACAATCCCACAATGGAATAGGTCTCAACAACGAAAAGGAATACACTAGCCAGATACCCAGTGGCAAGGATAAATCTCCAAATCTTTACGCTGAGTGACAAAACCTTACCTAAAGAGTTCTTATGATATGATGGTGTATACCCGAAATTCTAAAGCGGGCAAAACTAATCTATGGTGCGGAAAAAAAAAGAAACAAGTGAACACGAGAGCCAGGGTTGTCTATGGGAGAACAGGCAGGGATTGGTTGGGATGGGCATAAAGGAACTCTCTGGGACAATGGAAATATTCCAGAGTTTGACAGTCATTTGGATCACACAGTTGTGAACACTTGCCACACTAAATCTAAAGAGCGGCTTGCAACTTGTACCTGACACTGTATCTGTCACCACCCTCCCCCAAAATATTGTCAACGAATGTTGAACTCTACTTAATGCTCTGCATGCTGGAAGGTTGCGGGGGGGGAGGGGGGGGGAGTAAGGGTATCAACGCCCACAACCTATTTTGAAACGTGTCCCCAAGTCAACGTGCAAACATCAACGCGATCGCACGGTCGGACAGAAGAACGGACAGATGACGAGGTACGGGACAGAGCAACATGAGTAAAATGTACAGTGTGGAACCTGGGTGGCGGGCACGTGGGCGTTCACTGTCGACTTCTTTCAGCTTCCGCGGTTAAAAACCTTTCATGGTAAATTCTCTTCTTCCAAAGAAAATTTCCATGATCAGATACCGAGGTGGGGGAGGGGTAAAAGTCATGCCTGGTGTGAACCAAAGTACTTCAAGTGTAGCTCAAAGCGACACTATGACGTCCCCTCACCTGGCAGTCATTTTTGTGTTAACTTGTGTCGTCCTTCCAAGCAACTGTCTGGGTTCAAGCGTCCTCGCTTCGTTTCACCCAAAGAAGCGTCTGGGGTGTGACTGTGGGGGCTGGTGATGGGAACGTCTTCAAACTTCAGAACTTCAAACTTCAAACTTCTACTAAGTTCACCTCGCGGCAAGAGCCCCCCCCCCCCCTCCTTAACTTCTGCATCGTTTAAATGCTGGGTCTGCAGTTTATTACACAAAGATGCCGAAAATGAAAGGCGCCGAAACCTCCCCCGTGCGACGTCTCCGTCAAATTCACTTGGGGAAAACAGCGGAGATGCCACAAGCGGGCTTGCGGGCCTCGTGGAGTTGTAGAAAGAATGTGTTTGATCGTGGCCGGGTTCCTGGCCTCCTGCACCTCGCCGGTAGGTCGGCATATGCGTTTCTCACACCACGGTCCGCTGTCACCCGACAAACGACAGGCTCGCCACTGTTAGAAATACCAGATGAGCATGTGTGCGTGATACAAATTTTAAAAAGTCCTCAAAAATATGCAGCCTAATGTCTGGATCCACTGTTTCCTTAAAGGACCTCTGCAGTGTGTAATCCGCGGGCTGATTCTGTTGCTTTTATGCAAAGCCAATATTAGTAGCAATAACACAAGCATGCTTCGACTATTTAGAGGTCAATTAGCTGGAAAATTCTGCTTTCTGAATGGAAGCTAAGAATCAAGGAAGCAAGCAAGAAAAATCCTGAGGGCGGTCAAATAGCTGTGGGAGCCTCAGGGCACCAGGCCTCCGTACTTACTCCTGGAAGAGTCCCGAAAGCCAACACCCACAGTCCTGTGATACGGATACTGGGAAAATGCTAACAAGTCTGGATTTCCAGCTCCTACCTGACCAGACGTCGCACGTAGACAGGCACCGGGAAAGCAGCAAAAGTGGGAAGAATTATTACCCACCATGGGAAACTCAAAACAGACTATAATTTGGAAGGATGAATTTACGGGCAAAAGAGGCCTATGTTAATGTATGTTAATACTACCAATAAAAGAGGGGCGCCTGGGTGGCTCAGTCGGTTGAGTGTCCCCCTCTTGATTTTTGGCTCAGGTCATGTTCTCAGGGCTCATGAGACAGATCTCCGTATCAGGTTCCGTGCTGACAGCACAGAGCCTGCTTGGGATTCTGTCTCTTCCTCTCTCAAAATAAATAAATAGGGGCGCCTGGGTAGCTCAGTCGGTTAAGCATCAGACTTCGGCTCAGGTCATCATCTCACGGCTCGTGGGTTCAAGCCCCACATCGGGCCCTGTGCCGACAGCTCAGAGCCCGGAGCCTGCTTCAGATTCTGGGTCTCCCTCTCTCTCTGCTCCTCCCCCGCTCATGCTGTCTCTCTCTGTCTCAAAAAGAAATAAAACATTAAAAAAAAATTAAAGAAAAAGAATAGTTCCATAAGATATTAAAGAGGATCTTTAAAAAACAGAATTAAAAAAGGGGAGGGGCTATTACAGACACATTCAGGAAATGTTGGCCTAGTAGTTAAGGCCGAAACATTTCTATTATGATTCTAGCCATTTCTGAAAAGAAAGAACATTGGGTTTTATTGTGGGGTGGTTTTTTTGTGTGTGGTTTTTTTTTTTTTTTTGGTGTTTGGTTTTGGTTTGGGGGTTGTTGGTTTTTTTTGTTTCGTTTTGTTTTTTTCCCTTCCTTTTCCCACCCCATGCCTTTTTTTTTTTTTTTTTCTCGTATTTTGGCCGAAACCTAGTGATGCAATTCTCTGTTCTCATCATAATGATGTCCACCGGTCTGCCCACATCTTCTGGTCTAGGCGTGGCGCTGATTCTCTCACACAGGTGTTTCCTCTCCTGCCCTCACACTTGATAATTCCCTTTGCACAAAAATCTGTTTCGTACAAATTCCAGGCACCGTTTCTAGCTTCTGAGAACACCTTCTAAATCGTCCACGTGATCGCTTTCCTCTCCGCTTCCTTCCCTTGGCACTCCCTAGTTTGTTTCACCCTCTGTTTCTTCTCCAAACCGCGTGCCAACATTTTACGTGCAGAAGCCACTTTTCGGTGCCTCCTGTATTTCCTCTCTCGCCTAGTGGTTTTGCACCCGTTTTTCTTTTTTCTGCTTTTGCTCTCCTCCGCGACGCTTATTTCATATCCCGAATCTCCACGCTCTCTCCTCTTCTGCTGAACCGAAAGCCTGAAATGGACACCTGCTAAAACTCTCCCTTTCCTTCCGCTGTACCAACCCCGCCATCTGGCCCCTGAACATGGATTTCTCCAGAGTGAGCCCAGCAGCCTGCACAGGGTCAACGGATATTCTATTCCTCCCCTTCTCTGGGCTGTCACCTTGACAGACAGCGCCCACCCACCTGTCGGCATCGAACTACAAACCGACAGACCCGTGTTCAGTCTTGAAATCTGCCTCTTATTCAATTTCTCTCGGCCTCCGTTTCCACATCTATAAAATGGACCTATATAATACCCATCCTGTCTCTAATGTCTCTAATTCTCGGGTCTGATCTATCTGACGGGGTTGGGTAGGGCCAATGAGGCCATGTGTCTAGAACCTCTTCATTGGTTGTAGAATGTGATTGCTTTATTCTTTCACTTGGGAACTTCCGTTCCTATTGAAGTCCTGGGAGTAGAGCCTCATTTTCTTTTACTGTCTTAATTTCTTCTTGGTCTAACGGGTATGTGCTCAGGCCCCGCTTACCACCACCAAATTCGCCAGCTGAGATGAAATTCACTTCCGGCACCACTGTTTTATCAGGACAAGGGTTGTCAACGGGGAGCCCGACGGGAGAGGGGTTACGTGAGCCTCAGATTCTCTGGCCGAAGAGCCGGCCCCATCACTTGCTAGATGTGGGAAATTGAGAACGTCCGCTAGGCTTTATTTCCTCAGTTTTCTCATCTTTCAAATGGGGGTAGCAGCGACCATGTCCGGTAGGGCAGGTGGCTGTGATGCTGAGGGCACAGTCAGAGGCCACAGGCCGTGCCTAGCACATGGTAAGCTCTCAGTGACGCGTGCCTCTCGGTTATTTGTCATTACCTGCCTTTTCCGCCCTGCCTTCTCCGTCGTAGGTCCCTTTCATTCTCCCGTTTCCTTCTGCCTCACCTCTCTGCCTGTCACTCCCCTGGCAGCGGGCACTGCCCCCCCCCCCCAACACATTCCGTGAAATCTCAGGGGAAGAGTTCAGACTTTGAAGCCTCCCAAAGGTCCTCTCCTCCTCCGGATTCTTTTCTGGCATCCTCCCCGTGTTTTCACTGTCCTCCTGATTCGAGAGTATGTCAGCATGGCAGGATAATTTACTGATATATTAATTTGTGCTCCTATCTCAGCCTTTGCCGGCTCTCTGCTCTACAGAGGAAGCCAGGCCCCTCTGTGCCCCTGCCTCGGGGGAGGTCCGTGTTGAGAGGACAAAGGGAAGGCACCTGGCTTTTGTTTCCCCAGAGCCGCATGCTCTGGAGGGAGATCATGCCAGCCAAGAGGAAAAGAAGGAAAGGCCAGGAACTGTGAATGGAGAGAGAGAGAGAGAGAGAGAGAGAGGAAGGGAGGGAGGGAAGGGGAGAAGACCAGGCTCCTAGCAAGACTGTGGCCCCCATCTGCAGCCGCCCCCCACCCCGGGGAAGCAGCTAGGCCACAAAGAGGGTGGCTTTAAGTCATGTCTCGATAACTAGCCACTAGGAACAGGCCGAGAGGCTCAGCAAACATTCCACCAACTGTTCCCTTCACTCAGCGTGTCCATGGGTAGCAGAGCCACAGCAGTAGGAAGCCCATGGGGCACCTGGGTGGCTTGGTCAGTTAAGCCTCCAACTTGGACTCAGGTCATGATCTCGACGTGGGTGAGTTCGAGCCCCGCGTCAGGCTCTCTGCTGACAGCACAGAGCCCGCTTCAGATCCTCTGCTCCCCTGTCTCTCTGCCTCTCTCTGTCTCTCTCTCTCAAAAACAAACAAACAAACATAAAAAACAAACCAACAAAGAAAGAAATAGGGACGCTCGTGCAGGCCAGGACGGCGGCGACCAGAGGAGAGAGTGACAGAAAGGACACAACGCCTGTGGCCCTCTCAGACTGTTCCGGGATCTTCACAAGCGTGAGAGCTGTTGCTCCCCAAGACGCAGACGGGGAAGCTGGCTGATGCACAGAGAGGTCAAGCAACGTATCCAAAATCGCACAGCTGGACATGGTGAAGCCAGGGGCCTAATTCAGGTAGAAATACTAAAAGAGGCCACCACCAAAACAACAAGCAACCACAAAAAAGGCCCCCAACGCATCGCGGAATGTGAAGACTGAAATGCTGCGCAGACCACAAAACAACAACACTGAAGCTGAAACCAAGAGATGATCTGCGTGCCACGGGAAGCGGGGTGGGGGCCGCCAAGGAAAGGCCTGGAAGAGCGGACCCACTTGTTTTTCTGCGAAGGGCCCGGGCATCAGTGGCTCTGTGGCTCCTGCCGAACTGCATTCCGACGATGGAAATACTGTCTTCGTTAAGATCAAGCAGCAGCACACGCGGTCAGAACATAGAGTCAAGTCAAGGGCGTCCAGAACTCGCCCTCGTCCCCTCCGGTTACCCCGTCCGTGTGCGTCATTTAACCGTGCCGAGCCTGGCTCTCACCTGTAAGATGAAGACAAAGAAATCACCTAGCTCAGCAGTTCTCATCGTGGAGGCACGGGGCAGTAAGCAGAAGGTTATTATTAATTATTGTTATCATTCCACCGGCTAGTCCTGCGCAGTCCCACAGCTGCCCAGATGTTGAGCATCCTTGAATGTCAGACATTGCGCTGGGCGCTGAGGAGTCCCGGCCCTCAAGCCAGCCGGGATCTCCTTGGAACAGAGACCTATGAGGGGGCCCTTCCAGTGCAAGGTGGTGAGTGCTATACATAGGATAATGCCAGGATCCACCTGGGGGGCCCAGGGCCAGAGCCCCTAAGGAGACCGCAGGGTGGGAAGGAGGACAGGTTTCCTGCAGAAGTTAATGGCCCGGAGCCATTCACAACTTCACAAACAACAGTAACCTCTGTCTCACAGCGGGCGAGGAACCTCCCCACTCCCCATCCACCCTTCTGAAAGGCTCCTGGGGCCCAAGCCCACTCCCGATCCTGCTCCAGCAGTTAATCTGAGTTTTGAGCTACACAGAGCTTGCATCATCCTGGGCCCCGGACCAAGCCGACAGCGGGGAAGCCAAGACGGCTCAGAGCTGCCGGCACATTCCATAAACCCAAATTTCCGGTGTTGCCTCGAATAAGAAAGACGTGCGAGGGAAAATCTGCATGTGTCAATGAAGCTCGTTGACCAGGTGACCTAAAGAGGAAATGTAAATGTGGGATTCGGACTGGCAAAGTTCAAAGCCTCCGAGTTTGATACCCAGATAGAGATCGGTAAGCTATTAAGAGTAGTCGGCTTCCAAAATCCAGAGGTCGCGAAGAAATGCCCGCTTTGCACCTCAGAGGGACGACCAACAGCACCGAACAGCAGTCTCGGGGAAATGCTCTGCTCAGTTCCCAGCGCAAAATGTACCCGTTCCACGAGATGGAGAATGAGCTCAACTGTCCCACTTCCCTATCATGTCAAAAATCCCTAAGACACATTCCGTCTCCAAGAGAAATGATGTGTTTGGGGACCATTTATCCCCCCGCTCTGGATGCAGGAGACTGACAGGAAGTCAAGTCCTCACCTTGACTTCCAACGGCTTTTCAACTCACGTCTTCATAGACGTAGCATAAAACCGCGGTCCCCCCCTCCCCCGTTTTCCTTGGAAGTCTGTGTTTTGGGCGGGCACCACGATCGAGTCCGCTTGTCTATTCGAGGACACTAGAGGCTCTAACTAAGTCACAACACCCCACGTATAGCCCATCTATCTATTTATTCCGGAACTCACTGGGAAAGACAAGCTGAGTTATCATTTAGCCAAGAAAACCTGAGCGGCATTTATGTGCGTGAAGTTCAGCACAACCGTCCGACACAGACACAGGCTTGAAGAAAACGCATTACACAGTCTACGCAAATCCCCTCACCGCCCCGGCGGCTGGAGCCCAATGAATGGTCTCCGCGCTGGAGAGCGGCGTTCTAGAATGCTTATCTTCTCCCCAGCCCCCATCCCAACCCTCAAAGATTACGAACACAATCGCTTGTGACAGATTGCTCCCCAGTCTTCCGCCTTAAATTCTAGATGATAAATTCAACACGAAGTGACAGTCACAGCAAGTGTGCAGGGCTGTATCTAAAAAAACTAATTTTACTGAAGTTAGAACTCAGTGAACGAGAAAATGTGAATGTACACCTAGGGCATATCTCAAAACTTTAATCTCTATGAATGCCATAATGGTTATTTATGGCCGGGATGATATTAATATTTTAAAACATTTCAATAAAGAAGCGCCGTGAGACTTTCAAATTGTATTGTTATGCAAAGATAATAATATTTCATTGGGTCCTTCCCTGTGCTGGTATGTTAATGGAGCAAAGCAAAAAAAAAAAAAAAAAAAAAAGAAAGAAAAGAAAAAGAAAAAAAAAATGGCTGCTTTTGTTAACCGAGCAGTGGCCATAGCTAGAGTGCTCTGGGCTTAATTTCTAAGAAATAGCTCTTCTTCCTTTTCTTATTATTTGGGGGGTAAAAAAAAAAAAATTTCTGGGGCTGCTATTGTCTGTTTAAATTAGGTAAATGCAATTAAGACGAGTCAAATATACACAGGCTCCAATGATGGGTAAAATTAAGGTCACCCTTGCAGCCCTAATCCAACCGCATTGCTTAATCTCAGCTTTAGCCATTTACAAGTGAGCAGAATGGTAATGTCTCGCTACTGTTGGGGTTAATGTAGACTGATTGGGGGACTAGAGATAAATCCTGCAGGCTTGCTTGACTGTGCAAGAGCTTATCCTGACATTTTGGGAAAAAAAAAAAAAAAAAGAAAGAAAGAAAGAAAAGAAAATTGGGTTCCATTCCCCAGGACCGGTTGAGAGTCCCTTCCTTGGTTTCCTCTCTGCTAAAGCACAGAGGCAGAAGAACCTTCTTTTTCTTAGGAATTTCTGCCCCACCCTCACCGCCCCCACCCCAGGCCAGGGATCTTTGCATTTGCAAAAAGGAAAGCTCTGCGTCTTAATTCTCTCTCTTTTTAAAATTCTTCTAACGTTTTTCTTTATTTCTGAGAGGCTGAGAGAGACAGAGGATGAGCAGGGGAGGGGCAGAGACAGAGAGGGAGACACAGAATCTGCGGCAGGCTCCGGGCTCTGAGCTGTCAAGCACAGAGCCTGACGTGGGACCCGAACCCACGAACCATGAGATCACGACCTAAGCCAAAGTCCGACACATAACTCACTGAGCCACCCAGGCACCCCTGTGTCTTTAATCCTCTTCAATCAAAAGCTCTTGTCTTTTCTTTCGTGGGTGTAAAGATTACATTTATGTTGCCTCCTGCTATTTTCCTCTGTGAAGGGGTTGCTGGAAAAAAAAAAAAAAAAGGTTGACATTTACAGCCAAGAGAGAGGTACAAAATTGCAAAGGTCATCAATGAGTAAACAGATATTAATGGTTAGCCGGATAACTGGTACATAAACAGGTCACATTAATAATTAACACCAGGAAAAACTTAGCACTTTCAACCAAGCTCAGGAAAGTAGGTGTCAGAAACACCAGCTCCACCCCCGCCCCCCGCCCCCGCCAGAATGAGAAAAACCCAGCGACTTCTGGTTGCTAGAGAGTGAAAAATTACCGGTCCATGTTTACATTTCTCATATTCACACCCAAAAACCAGTTTTGAGAGGGTCACGATAAGGAGTGGGATCATGGGGAAAACTTCCGGGGGACCATTTATTCGAAAAGTTACACTCAGCCCGTCACTGACTGTGCCCTTGCATTCCTTCCATAGTAGTCTATAAAACTGATCAAGAAATTGACTTCTTCACTAAGCTAGACGGGCTCTCAAAGTAACAGCTCTGTCCGTTATTAGGCCCGTGTGTTCTATTAAAACTTCTGTGTGGAAAGGGTTTTGCATGTGATGATTGGCATTTACCTCTATTTTTTTTTTGAAGACATTTTTTCAAGGTTCACAGAAAAATTGAGAGGAAGGTATAGAGATTTCCATATATCTCCTGTCTCAACACGTAGCCTGCCCCACTTCAACATCCCCCACCCGAGTGGTACATTGGCTACGGCTGATGCATCTACGTTGACACATCGTTATCGCCCAGAGTTTATAGTTTACATTTGGGTTTGCTCTTGGTGTTGCACATTCTATGGGTTTGGACAAATATGTGATGATATGTATCCGTCATTATAGTATCATATGGAGTGTTTTCACTGCCCTACAAATCTTCTGTGTTCTGCAGATACATTCATCCTTCCAATCTCCAATGCCTGGTAATCAGGCATTTTGACTCTCTCCAGAGTTTTGCCTTTTCCAGAATGTCATATACTTGGAATCATACAGCATGTAGCCTTAAGGATTGGCTTCTTTCACTTGGTAATATGCATTTAAGGTCCCTCCTTGTCTCCTCATAGCTGGATAGTTCATCACCGTTAATGCGGAATAGCATTCCATTGTATGGGTCCATCATTCCATTGTATGGATCCGCCATGGGTTAACCCTTGGACTACTGAAGGACAAATTGGTTGCTTCCAAGTTTCAGCATTTATAAACAAAGCTGCTGTAAACATCCGTGTGTAATTTTTGGTGTGGATATAAGTTTCATTTTTTTTTAATTGGGAAATGCCAAGCCCGAGCTGCAATCATGAAGCCTAAGGTGGTGGTCGGGGGGGGGGGGGGGGGGGGGGTTAGAGGGAGGCAGGGAGGCTTCATGAATGAGATGGCCTCCCAGGACTGTAAGGAACAGGGAATGAATGTGCCTTCGCCCCACAGACTGTTATCCTATGAGTCCATGGCATCACATTTTTTTTTCAAGGAAACCAGATTTCATGTGAAATGTCTAGGTTTCTGGACTTTTAGATGTAGACAATTCTTTGAAACCTTCCTTAGCCCAAACAATACCCATTTACCACAGGCCACACTAACCTAAATACTTTGTCTAAATTTGGGGCCTGGGTGGCTCCATTGGTAAGCATCCAGCTCTCGATTTCAGCTCAGATTCTGATCTCATGGTTTGTGGGTTCGAGCCCCCCATTGGACTCTGCACTGACAGTATAGAGCCTGCTTGAGATTCTCTCTCCATCTCTCTCTCTGCCCCTCTCCTGCTCACACAGTCTCTCTCTCTCTCTCTCTCTTTCTTAAAATAAATAAACATGAAAAAAAGTTAAAAAAATAAGATAAACCCTTTATCTAAATTTAAAATAAATAAATAAACACAAATCTCTGGAAATTTACTGAGAAGAGCATCTTTCAAATTTATTACAGTCTCTCCTCTCCTTCAAACATATTGTTCTCTATAAAAATATTTCTTTAAACAGAAAACTAATAAAATAAGACAATAGACTTAATAGAAAACTGATATATCTGTCAGGACCTAAACCTTACTCTCAGAACTCTGTGAATAAAAGTCAAATGAGATACTCTTATACACAGAGCCTAATGCTTTACAGATGAGTGAGTAGCACCGCTTTCAAATATAACGTGAAGAAACCAATTTTTAAATAAATGTGTAGTTTGACCATCGAGCCCACAGGAGATATTGTGACGTAGCCAACCTGAAAATCAAATTATTTAAGGTTGGTTATACTAATAACAGCCTCTAACCAACTGCTAAGGTTGACTATAAAACCAGACTTGCCAAAAGCAGCAAACGAGATAGGTTCGAGAAGAAGTGGTAAGAAAATCAGGTAAGGTAGAGGGCGCGTTTACTAGCGACATGTGAGTTAAACTTGCACATGAACTGCAGAGGCTGCCCAGGCTCTTGTTCCTGAACAGGTTGTGGAAGGACACAGGTGTCTGTCCCTGCTTCACCACAGCCCCGCCCCCTCCGTGGTTTCTCCTCACCATGTGAGGTTTCTCCTCACAGGTGACCCCATGTGCCATGCTTTCTCATCTCTCCCCACCTCTCTTAGCCTGAAGCCTTAGCCACATCACCCTCACTTTCGACAGAGGCGATTCCTTATTTGTCCCAGAAAACTCAGCTAAATTCAAGTGTCTTCTCTTCCGGAAAACCTCACCTCCCCCCCTCTGTCCAGGGTTCCTCCCTCTCTCTCTCTCTTTCTGCGTTCTAACTGTCTCAGCGTCCGCTGCTGCACTACGATCACAGGGAACCATGGGTGTCTGTACGTCCCCACCAGACCATGAACTCGTGAAAGGCAAGGGCTACCAAGTTCAAGCTTTGAACCCCTACCACCTAACCCTGTGTGTGGAAAGCAGCACATGAATGTTGAATGAATGTATAGATGAATGGAATGAATGGACCCTAGAGGAAAACACTTGGAAAAAAGACCCTGGTAAGTCGGATGTTACTAAGCGATTTTGCTACAGCTTTCCTTCTTGGTCCAAATCTCTGCACGTGTTCACGGCAACGCCATTTATGGCAGCCAGTTGTATTTTAAAGGATCTTACGACTCTGATCAATCGCAGCCATAAAGGATCCAAAACTTCAGTTCTTCAGCTCCCCCATCTGTAAAATGGAGGTGATGATGTCTGTCCCACTAGGCTCAGAGGGTGGTTGAGGAGACGACCTGAACTGATGTATGGGACCATGTACAAAAAGAATCACCCTATGAGTGACAAAGCCCCAACTGCAATCTGGAGTAGGTGGTCAACTCTCCTCCACTCATCTCATTCTGACTCCGTTAAAATTCCCTACCTACTGTCTATGGCCTCCTCTGCTTATGAGCAAGGACCCTGTCTCTAATCTTGGGATTCTCAGGCTCACTCAGGAGGACACCCAGCACGTAACAAGGGCTCACTAAACGCTTCTAATAGAATGACGCGCATCACAGATAGGATCATTTCATTCATTCAAACTGTGCTAGACAATATGCAACAAGACAGAATAGGAAAGAAAAGAAGGAAGATAGAAATTATTGACAGGCCACCATTTACCGGGCACTCTATATACCAGATTTTACTTACTGATTGTAGAGAATGTTGTCCTTATTTGACGTGGGGACAATCTGAGTCGCAGTCAGGTGGATACCATGCCAGGGGGTACACAGTTGTCACCCCGGCTTGAACCCATACACCACACTACCTTCCCACGAGTGCCTTGAGCTCAGAGTTCTCCAGAACATCTGATGTCACAGAACCAATGACTTCCAGAGGTGAATGAAAACTCAGGGAGCATCTAGTCCAACCCTGGACCATAAAGCACAAAACTGAGGTTCAAAGGGGAGTATGGCCCAGGCCACGAAGACTGTGAAGAAAGACAGTCATGAAAAACACTAGTATGTTTCACATTCACATGGTACGTCCTATCGATATACTATTTTTATTAAATTTACAAGTATATGTATAGATCATGAGACTTTGAAAATTAGTCTACTTTCTTGAGTCTCATATACCTTTATGAAAATAACGTGTATTTGACGTTCACACAGAACGTATCTTAAGTTAAATCTTAATCTTTTTTTTCTTTCCTGACAAAATTCCACGGACCTCTCTCTTGAAGAATAAACGAAGACTCTTGACTAAAAACCCCAGCAGAGAAAGCATAACTCCACAGAAAATGGCCTCCTAACCAACAATTAAAATCATAATGAAATACTGGGGGTGGGGGGGGGGGGCGGAAAAAAGGCAAAGGTGTCCTCTCCTTCCGAAATCAAAGGAAAAAGTAAAAGAAAATAAATTTCCCGTGAAAACTGCCCCAGTCATCTTTAAAAAGCTTTCCCAAATTCCAAGTGGCTCTGTTAGCAGCCATACTTAATGCATGAGGTCGTCATGTAAGAATAAATCTTTACGTAATTCCAAACAAGGACTCTTCAGTAAATAGTTGAAATTAAGGGGGGTGGGGGGAGTTACAGTCATCTGGTTTCCATTAGGATGATAAAATAGTTCACTTGAAACCTTTTACAAGATGCTTTGTTACTGGGAGGTGTCCGTACATATCACTCCATCACTGGCCATTTGACACAACATAAAAGGCTTCAAAAGCCATGTTAGGCCTCTTAATCAAAAACTAATTGTAATAGATATTGGGGAGTGTTAACACGGTGACCGCTAGGTTGTAGCTGTGGTGTGGAAGCCGCAGCGAACATTAAACACAACCCCGAGTTGATAGGCCTTATCTCCATTTCAGAGCTAAGTGCTAAGTACCACGGGCCAGTATCTCCACGCTATGGCTTTGTACCACTTTTGGAGTTAATTGCCCCGCAAGGCTTCATCTTCTTAATGAAATTTATGGCATTGTCAGGGAACCCGGTAGATACTGCTGTAGTTTAGGCCACTTTACAGAAAACAGAGACATAAACAGAGAGGAAAAGAAAATACATACTCGGAGCCTAATGTGTCCGCAGCCCTCACCGAGAGAAGAGACACCCAGGCCAGGAGGGAGGGCTTGCCAACGCGTTAACTCTTTCAGGCCCGTAATGGAATGTTCATACCGTGCCCTTGAAGGGAAGGCTAATAACTAGCATCCTAGAACCCACGGCGGGCATTCGATAAATCCTTAATATTCAGCCTTACAAGACTTGATCTCAGATGGACAGGGGCCCATACTCTGTGGATAGCCAGTTATGTCAATCTGGCAAAGGAGAATTTCAAGTTAAAGACCAAGTGTGATTTTGGATCTTGGATTGGATGCTAGAAAAGGGGGGGAAAAAAAAAAAAAATATATATATATATATATATATATATATATATATATAAATAGGGGAAAATGTGAAATCTGATGAAGTCTGGAGTTCAGTTAATGGTTTTATACTTTATATATACACATGCAACTACCTTCTTAGTATCAGGATTGGGGTTATGGAAAAGGTTAACATTAGGGCAGGCTGGGTGAAGGGTGTGTAGGACTTCTCTGCACTATCTCTGAATTCTTCTGCAGCTCTAAGAGTCTTTCACAATAAAAAGGTCTTGGGGGGGGGGGCACCTGGGTGGCTCAGTTGGTTAAGCTTTTGATTCGATTTCGGCTCAGGTCGTGATCTCATGGTTGTGAGATCGAGCCCCACATCGGGCTCTGTGATGGTGCCGTGGAGCCTACTTGGTTTTCTCTCTCTCTCTCTCTCTCTGTCCCTCTCCCTCTAGCTCTCAAAATAAATAAACGTTTAAAAAAAAACAGGTCTTGAAAGCAGTAGCAACTCCAATAATCAAGATACAAAACCATATTCTTTAAAAGCATCTGAGGGGAGCCTGGGTGGCTCAGTCAGTTAAGCAGTGACTTTGACTCAGGTCATGCTCTCATGGTTCGTGGGTTCAAGCCCTGCATCGGGCTCTGTGCTGACAGCATGGAGCCTGGAGCCTGCTGCAGATTCTGTGTCTCCCTCTCTCTCTGCCCCTCCCCTGCTCACACACTCTCTCTCTCAAAAATGAATGAACATTTAAAAAGTTTTAAAAGAAAAAGAGCATATGAAATGGAACAAAAAAAATACGTTACCTTCATCCACTGGCCAATAGGTTTTCTAACTCATGCCCACTCGGTTTTCTCCATCTTCCTCCGGTGACAATTTCGTGTGTAGTTCCACAAAACTCTATTTGAATCTCTGCTTTTATATCTTTTGCGCTTTCCATTAGCTACTCACGCACAAATTCTTCCACTGTTGAACTCTCAGAGGAAAAGGACGGTGCCTTGTTTATCCTGTACCCTCAGAGTTATTTATTTGAAACCATTTGAGCATAGATCCACAGAAAGAACAGTCTTTAACAGAAATTACCATGATCTCATCCCAAAGAGTTATTATATAAATTAGATCGGATTGACTGCTTTAAAAATGTCCAGAATAGGGGTGCCTGGTGGTAGAGCATGTGACTCTTGATATTGGGGTCTTGAGTTTAAGCCCCACATTGCGTGTAGAGAATACTTTAAAAAAAAGAAATGAAGTTTTGGGGTGCCTGGCTGGCTCAGTTGGAAGAGCGTTCAATGCTTGATCTTGGGGTTGGGAGTTCGAACATCATCTTGGGTGCCCGGCTGGCTCAGTTGGAAGAGCGTTCAACTCTTGATCTTGGGGTTGGGAGTTCGAGCACCATCTTTCGTGTAGAGATTACTTAAAAATACAATTTTTTTAAAAAGTGCCCAAAATAACAAAGGCCAATATGTGGTAGAATTTATTTCTCTCCCATATCAGAGTGGTTCTGAAGGTTCTGTTTCTCAAGATGGTCCAGCAGCCCAGCTCCCTTCCATTTTATTTTCTGTCATGCCCTAGGGCATGGCCCATTTATTTTCTGTCATGCCCATGATTCATGACTCATGATTGCTCTTGACGGCCATTCCAAGATGGCTCCCCACTCTCATGCTCACATTTCAGCCCACCTAAGATGGGAAGGATGAAGTCGAGGGCCAGCAGCTTCCTTTTAAGAGCACAACAGAGCAGTTCCACAAAACATTTCATTCTTAGACGATAGGCCAGAATTTGTTCAAATGGCTGCACCTACTTGCAAGGGCAGCTGGGAAGCATAGTCCAGTTAAATGGCTTTATGACCAAAACTAGGAGAAATGGGAGGAAATTGGATATTAGAGGACAATTCTGAATCCCTGCCACAGTTATTTTATCTTATAGAAATTTACCTAACAAGATATTTATTTTTTTTCTTACAAAAGTTAATTTTAGAAAGCATATTAGTATTTTGTGTGACAGTATTACTGAGAGATCATTCACGTACCTTAAAATGTATCCTTTTGGGGCGCCTGGGTGGCACAATCGGTTAGGCGTCCGACTTCAGCCAGGTCACGATCTCGCGGTCCGTGAGTTCGAGCCCCGCGTCAGGCTCTGGGCTGATGGCTCGGAGCCTGGAGCCTGTTTCCGATTCTGTGTCTCCCTCTCTCTCTGCCCCTCCCCCGTTCATGCTCTGTCTCTCTCTATCCCAAAAATAAATTAAATAAATAAATAAATAAATAAATAAATAAATAAATAAATAAAAATAAATAAATAAAAATAAAATGTATCCTTTTAAAGTGTACAATTCTGTGGTTTTTCCATATATGCACAGAGTTGTACGATCATCACCACGATTTCAGAACATTTTCATCACCTCCCCAACTCCCCATCTCCCCCCCTCTATCAAATACTAGTCCAACTTCTGCCTTTATGCATTTGCGTAGTTTGGATATGTCATATAAAGGGAATCATACACTATGCGGCATTTTCCTTTAGTGTGACATATCTGTCTATGCTGCAACATGTATTAACACTTCATTCCTTTTTGCGATAATATTCCATTGTATGGATATACCACATTTTGTTGATCCAATCATCCGTTGATGGTTTTCTGGGTTGCTTTCACTTTTTGGCTCTTATGATTAATGCTGCTAAGAATATTCCTGAAGAAATGTTTGTGTGGACGTATGTTTTCAGTTCTCCTGGGTATGCATGTAAGCACGCTGGGTCTGATGGTAACTCATGTCTAACATGTTGAGAAATTGTCAGTCTGATTCATGATTCTGCAAACAATGCACGAGGATTCCAATTTCTCAACTTTCTCACCAACACTTGCTATTGTCTGCCTTTTTGTATTTTAGCTACACTCGTGGGTGAGAAGTGAAATTTCGCTATGGTTTTGATTTGTATTTTTCTATGATCTTGACCATCTTTTCATGGGCTTATTGGCTATTTGTGTATCTTCTTTAGAGAAATGTCCATTCAAACCCTCTGCCCCTTTTTAATTGGATCCGTGATCTTTCTAGGAATACCCTGTATATTCTGGGTGTAAGTCCCTTATACATGATTTGAAAATATTTTCTCCTATTCCGCAGGTTGGGTTTTCGCTTTCTTGATGGTGATTTGTGAAGTGTAAAGGCTTTTAAAAACAAACCTTTAATAAAGTCTAACTTGCCCTTTTTTTTTTTTTTTTTTTTTTTGGTTCGTATCTAGGAAACCATTGTCTAATTCAGTTTTGTAGTCTTCTCTCTTTCCTTTTAGGACCATGATCCGCCTTCAGTTAATTTGGGGATATGGTTGTGGGGGAGGGGATCCAACTTCATCCTTTTTTTTTTTAATGTTTTCTTTATTTATTTTGAGAGTGAGAGAGATAGAGAGTCATCAGGGGAGGGGCAGAGAGAGAGGAAGACAGAGAATCACAAGCAGGCTCCGAGCTGTCAGCACAGAGCCCCATGTGGGGCTTGACCTCACGAATTGTGAGATCATGACCTGAGCCTAAATCAAGAGTCAGACACTTAACCAACTGAGCCACCCTGGCACACCCCCCCCCCCCCCCGCCAACTTCATTCTTGCGTATGTATTCCCAGTTGTGCTAGCACCAATTTTTGGAAAGATTCTTCTTTGTTCCATTGAATCATGTTGGTTTCCTTGCCAAAGGTCAGTGAACTGTATGTGTTAGGATTTATTTCTGGATTTTCAATTCTATTCCATTGATCTAATTAATTGTCTATCCTTATTCCAGAACCACAGTCTTCACTAATGGTACTTCACACTAAGTTTCAAATTGGGAAATGTGAGTGCTAACTTTCTTCTTTTTAAAAAATCATTTGGCTATTCTGAGTCCCTTGCATTTCTGTTTAAATTTTAAGAACACCTTGTCAATTAACGTAACATAAAAAAAAGCAAAAAACAAAAAGCAAATATAAAAGGCAGCAGGGATTTTGAATGGAATTTGTTGAATCTGTAGACCATCTGGGAAGTGTTACTATTTGAACACTATTGTCTTCCAATCCATGAACATGGCATGCCTTTCCAACTATTTAAATCTTCTTTAATTTCTTCCAGTGAGATTTGGTAGTTTTTAGCATATAAGTTTTGTACTTCTTTTGTTAAATTTATTTCTCAATATTTTATTCTTTTTGGCACTATTAAGAATGGAATTTTCATTACTAGTTTCATTACTAGTGCATAAAAACACAGTTGATTTTTGTCTATTGACCTTATATTTTGCAAAACTCACCTATTAGCTCTAGTATTTTTTAGTGGATTCTTTCGGATTTTCTGTAAACAAGATCAGTCGTCTTCAAATAGAAATAGTTTTATTTCCAACTATTGCTGTTAAATTGTCTATTTTGCCCTTCAATTCTGTCAGTTTTTTGTTTGATATATTTTGGGATCCTGCGTCAGCACGGGGAGGTAATATGTTTATCATTGTTTAGTCTTCCTGAAGGACTGATATTTTTAATTTTGTAAAATGTCATTTTTTACATCTGGTAACAGATTTTGTCTTCAAGTCTATTTCGTCTGCATTCGTATAGCCATCCCGACTCACTTTTGATTACTGTCAACCTGGTATACGTTTTCCTACCCTTTTACTTTAAACCTATTTGTGTCTTTGCTCTGAAGTGTTTCTTTTGCAGACAGCATATAGGTGGATCATGTTTTTATTACCTATTTTGCCAGCCTCCGCTCTTGATTGAAGTGGTTAGTCCATTTACATTAGGTAATCACTGATAAGGTAGGATTTACAGCTACCATTTTGCTATTTGTTCTCTATATATCTTTTGTGTTTTTTGGTTGTACGATTTATCCACGACTGTCCTTTCTGTGCTAATCTGATATTTTACAGTTTACTCTTTTCATGCCCTGGCTGCTTGTTGTATTATTGTTGTTGTTGTTGTTGTTGTTGTCACGTTCTTAGCGGTTGCCCTTAGTGATATTAAAATCAACATCCTAACTTACTCTAGCAAATCTTACATCTCAGTTTTTGTACTTTTCAACTTCAGAATTCCCATTAGGTTACTTTTTTTAATAATTTCTATCTCTTCACTAATATTCTCTACTCGGTAAAACACCATTCCCATACTTTCCTTGAATTATTTAGATATAATTTCCTTTAGTTCTTTTAAAGTCATTGTCTACTAAGTCCAACATCTGGTCTACTGCAGGAACAGCTCCTTTCACTTATTTTTTCCCCTGGGTATGGGCCATACTCTCCTCTTTCTTTAGAAAACTGGGCCGTTTTAGGGGCACCTGGGCAGCTCAGTCGGTTGGGCGTCTGACTTCAGCTCAGGTCGTGATCTCACAGCTCATGAGTTCCAGCCCCACATCGGGCTAGCTGCTATCAGCACACAGCCCACTTCAGATCTTCTGTCCCCCTCTCTCTCTGCCCCTTCCCGCTTGTGCTTTCTCTCTCTCTCTCTCTCTCAAAAGTAAAATAAAATCTGAAACTTAAAAACCAGAAAACCGGACAGTTTTTCTAAAAAATATGAAGTGGCCCCTCTGGAAATAAGATTCCCCCTCCACCCCCACCTGAGTTTATTGTTGCTGAAGTTTTTAGTTGATGTTGCTTGTTTGCTTAGTGACTTTCTTGAAACACGTTTGTGAAGTCTACAGTCTGTGTCATGTGAAGTTGCTATTTAGCTCCTAAGGGGTCGGCTCATGGCTAAATGAGATTTCCTTAAATGATTTGTGCTAAGTCTCCCCGCCTTTGCCAAGGCAAAGGTACTTTCAGTGCTCAGCCATGTAGCTGAGAACTCCCCCTTAGCCTTCACTTCCTGCTTACACAGAGACTCCAGGTCACCAGAGGCGAGAAATTGGAGCCTTCTTGGGTCTTTCGTGGGCATGCACCTAGCCCTGCACTTGCATGTGGGCTTCTAGATTTTCAAGAATACATCGGAGCTTTTCAAAACCCTCTGTGGACGTCTCATTCCCCAGTTTTTCCGTGTTAATGTTCTGCTTAGTCTCTTGGTAGCTCCAACTGTAGTCAGCAGCTCCAAGAGCTGCCATGTTAAACAATGCCACTGATTGTTTTTAACAAACACCCTAGAGAAAAGGCTATTTGTACAGAGTGAGGTTCGAGTCAGGTCAAATAAAGACAAACTGTGAGACAGGTCAAATGGTGAGAGTTTTCTGGGGAAGGGGTCTTTGGGGAGATTCAAAACCATTTTCCTCTTTCAGCGGCTGCTAGGCTACTTGTTTTTATAGCTACCATACTTATGAGGCTGTTGGTTTTCAAGGCTACTACAGAACTGGAGGGACCCCAACGTACCGTTCGTACATGATTTAGCCATCGTTCTTGAATAAACACTCTTCGGATTACTGCAAACCTTTGGTTAATTTCCAGAGCCCTGAAAAAGTTGCTTTTACTGATTTTTGCCAGGATTCTTATTGCTTTTATGGAGGGGTGAGTTTTGCTATGTCTGTAATCTACCTTTCCAGAATTGATGTCTCACAGAATCGCGTTTCAATCTAAATAAAGGTATATCTTCAAACTTTGCAATCGTGGCACGGGTTGAGTTAAAATGTAACTATGGCAAAGGATGTTGTTCTTCTTGAAGTCCAAAACAGTTGTTAGCCAAACCCAGAAGTGAGTCACCAAACATTCTCTTGTAGAAAATTACTTAAAATTATAATCTTAAATTTTTAGGATACCCATGCTAATCCTCCAAATATTTGAATTTCAGCAAATACTGATGGGTTCCATATTGCATGCAAGTACCCATGTCAGTTGCAACGGAAAATCCAAAGATATGATACATAGAATCGGCTCTGAAAAGACAAAGACTACACACATGCCAGAAACTAAATAATGGCAAAGATATATGCCTCCCATCGGTCCATAGGCAACACGAGGCCAGAGATATGTGTGTGTATGTGTGTGTGTTCTTTGCCTCTTACCTGGTCTGTGATTTGCAGAAGCCCCACATCTCATCTTTCTGCCCCTTCATATTTCCCCCAAAGTCCTGCGTTCTTTAAGAGGTTTTGCATGCCTTAGACCTTGCTTAACCCAGAAGCTGTCAGGTCTAGGGTAGATGAAGCATAATGTCCAATCCTGTTTAGCAGAGGTTGAAGGGGCTGTACAGCCAAAGCCTGGGCTCCATGAAATACAGGATCTGTTTTCATCTCCACTATAAGCAGGGAGTGAAATCTTCCTTCCCGAAGTAGTTCAAACTCCGTCCACACTCTACTCCATGTGATCTTTGAACTTGGGCTGAGCTAGGTTTTATCCCGACTCTTCTACTTATTAGCCTCAAGACTTCAGACAATAGTCACTTTATGTCCGGCTTGTAAACTGAGAATACTAAGGCCTACCACTTGATTTGTAAATGAAATAAGATGAAATATTTACATCATCTGGCCCACAGAAAACACTCGCTCCATGTGTACTCATATTCTCCAAGCAACAAATCCCCTGTTGGGCCACCTGGAGGGGGTGAGTCTGATCCCGATGGTTCTACAGATGTGCGAAGACCACAGTTTCGCATCATTCTTGTTCCGTCCCACACGACACCTCTCCGGAGAGGCCTTCCCTGACCACCCATCCGAAAGAAACTCCCTCTTGGTCGCTCTCTGTCCCGTTCGGAGGGTGGCCAATAATCCCAGTCTGCCTGGAACTAGGGGGCTTCCCAGGATGGACTGTCTGTGCTGAAACCGGGACAGAGCTAAGTGAACCTGGAAAAGTCGGTGCCCCTACCCGCATCCTGCTGCCTTTTGTTTTCTTCTTTCATAGTCTTTGCCACTATCTGGTACCACTAAGTTGACTCGCTTGTATTCTCATTTCCTTCCAACTAAAATGTGAGCCCCTTGAGGGCAGGGACCAGATTTCATCTGGGTGCTTCACCGTCGTATTTGGATGCCCACAGCACTACTTGGCACATAGTAGGTACTAACTAGCTATTTGTTGGAAGACTGAATGAGCCGTTAATTGATTGGCTGACTCGTTTTTTTTTTTTTTAAATGCTCACCCTTTGTGGCACTTGGGTGGCTCAGTCGGTTAAGAGGCCGACTTCGGCTCGGGTCATGACCTTCTGGTCCGTGAGTTCAAGCCCCACGTCGGGCTCTGTGCTGACAGCTCAGAGCCTGGAGCCTGCTTCCCATTCTGTGTCTCCCTCTCTCTCTGCCCCTCCCCACTCGTTCTCTCTCTCTCTCTTAATTTTTTTTTTAACATGTATTTATTTTTGAGACAGAGAGAGACAGAGCATGAACGGGGGAGGGTCAGAGAGGGAGGGAGGCACAGAATCGGAAGCAGGCTCCAGGCTCTGAGCCATCAGCCCAGAGCCTGACACGGGGCTCGGACTCACGGACCGCGAGATCGTGACCTGAGCTGAAGTCGGACGCTCAACCGACTGAGCCACCCAGGCGCCCCTCTCTCTCTCTTTTAAAAATAAAGACATTAAAATTTTTTAAAAAATTCTCACCCTTCTATTTCCCAGGTTTGAACAATATAAATGCATAAGGAACACAGTTTTGTATGACACCACAATTAACTTTTAAAAAAAAAAAAGGCATTTTGTACGGTCATAACGACTGAGTGAGCCGTAAGCCCTTGAACCTGTGTGGCAGTGAGAACCTCAGACAGCTGTGTTCCTTTTCTTCTGATCCCAAACAATATAATTAAAAAGGATTCACTGAAATGTAGACGTTTCTACCATTTACCCTGGAATGTTGGCTCTAGCCAATATACCCCAGTCTGTAAATACAAGATTAGCATCTGTGAAGGGAAAGCTCTCCTTCTATAAAACTGCATTCAAAAGAAAATCTCCACCTCTTTTTCCATTATAGAAGCAGCAGCATTACTCGTAAGACCCATAATTACCTTAGATGTTCCACGAGGATCTAAGAGCTACAAAACGTTAAAACACCATCGGAGACCACATCTTTGGACTCCCCCAAATGAACCAGATACCGATGATGCCCTTTTCCCCCACTATCAGTTTACTATATAAATGAGAAGGCATAACGTAGTTTCAGATTTAATTAAAGTAATTGACTGAATTGCATTTTGTCGTGGTGACAGTCATTAACATTCCTGACCTCTCTGTCACATGGATGTGCCAGAGAATGTTTCCGATGGATATTTATTATGAATATTACCATCAATAAGCACCGTCAACATATTAAAATTAATTTTAACTTCTTTCTGGAAGACTGAAAGCGCCAGCGGCCGCCGAAAACCATCCGTCCTAAATCATTTTTTATCGATTCCACACGGCGAGGCCTCCAGCACAACTAATAGGGAATTTTATGTGTGTGTCGGCAAGTTTCTCTCTCTCGAAAATATTTAATTCTATTTTATATCTGACTCCGGTGGCGTTAATCACATAGCCATCTCGGCCGGGGCCCTGGGATTCAGGTCCCCACCGGCGGCTGCCAGGGCTGTGCCCACGCTGGCTTGTTTCACGGCCACGTGCGTAACTCCGCGCCCCGGGGGACGTCGGGGCTGATTTTGACGGCTGGCAAAGAGCTGCACAAAAGACAGGCCTTGGTGCGTCAAAAGAAGCGAGCCTACAGGTGTTCTGAGCTGGGCTAACTTGTGTGTAGAGCCAACAACCGAGCTCTGGAATTTGAGCCTCTAAAGTGTTATCAGTTGAGCACCTGTCCCGAAGGAAGGACAACACCTTTCATTCCATGACCCGCGGGCGGGTCGGCTCCGGGCTGTGTAGAGTTACAGCCGATCCGATTTAGGCACGCCGGCTGAGGCGCTCCTGCTCCAGGGCACGCTGCCAAGGGCTTCAAGGTGAACGTCGGCAGAGACTATCTCCCTCCCCATCTCCCTCTCTCCGTGCCCTCCGCAGCGATGTGCCTCTCCCCCTGTCTCCTCCTACGTCTAGCACTTACCGAGCATCCGCGGTGCGCCAGGCGCTGTCCCAGGTTTTTCAGGGCCGCACCGCCTCTCCCTTCTCCCGGCGACACCACAAGGCCTCGAAAGACGACCCAGGGCACGTAGGTGCACCCTGGTGCACCCCAGGTCACGTGGGGCCAAGCGGCGGAACCGGGATCCGAAGCCGGGTTGTGTTTGGACGCCAGAACACCTGCCATTTCCGAGGCATGCACAGGTTGCCCCCACCCCTCACCCTGCCGGCGGTCTTCCGTCCTCCCAAGGAGCTGGCCTCCTGGATGCCGTCCTTGACCCGGTGTCTTGGGGCTCGGCCCGCGTTCAGCCCTTCTTCCGTGGCCCCAGTCACCAGCCACCAAGTGTAAAACCCGTCTCTCCATCCTGGCCTTTCTCCTGCACAGCGAGCCTGGGGATTCGACTTGCTGCGCGCGTCTCCACTGCGGGGTGGGGTGGGGGGGCTCGCGGGCTCCCCCGGCGCTGCCGCCTCCAGGACCGACCTGCGTGAGCCCGGTCCTCAGGGAGCCTCCCCTCCCCTACCTGGGCACCAACAGCCCCCCTCTCTCCCTTCTGCTCCTTCTTCGTTCCCACCACCCCTCAGACTCCGCCTCCTCACTCTCAGATCTTTCCCACCATCCCCGTCACCGGCCCAGTCCAGCCATTCTCGACTGGGGGCAAGTCTACGTCGCAGGGGGCATCTGCCTGGAGTCGTCACCACTTGGGGGGCAGGGGGGGAGGGGACGCCGCTGCCCTCCAGTGGGTGGAGCCCGGGGAGAGGGCTCTGTGCCCAGGAAAGCTCCCGCAAGGCAGGTTATGCAGGGCAAGACGTCAGTGGTGCTGAGGTTGACGGCACCCCATCTCTTCCCCGAACTATTGTCGCAGCCCCAACCCATCTCTCCAAAGCCACCGGACCCTCCTGAGCCCATTGCCCACCCCCCACCCTGCCAGAAGGACCTTGCAAAAAACGCACACGCAATGCCTCCCCCTTCAGACCCACCGGTGGCTTCCCTCTGCCGATAAAATCCGCACTTGACCTGGCCGGGAGACCCGGCCTGTTTCTTTACCACCATCAAGCCACCCTTTCCCTTTACCTCGGCTTTCTTCTCGTGCCTTTTGCCTTTCGGAGTTCCTCAGCCCGTGCGCCTCTCACATTCCCCTCCTAGCTTGGCTCAGATTTCCTCTGGACGTAGAGGACTCCGCTGAGTTCCCCAACTCGCCATCGACACACCCTCCTATGGTTATCTCTTATCTCGTAGCTTTGACATCACCGGGCACATTATATATTCCTCTGCCGCCGTCATTGTTTTCTCCCTTCCCCAGCAAGCCTTGAGTTCCGTTACAATAGAGATGTGTCGGGGCGCCTGGGTGGCGCAGTCGGTTAAGCGTCCGACATCAACCAGGTCACGATCTCGCGGTCCGTGAGTTCGAGCCCCGCGTCGGGCTCTGGGCTGATGGCTCGGAGCCTGGAGCCTGTTTCCGATTCTGTGTCTCCCTCTCTCTCTGACCCTCCCCCGTTCATGCTCTGTCTCTGTCTCAAAAATAAATAAACATTAAAAAAAAATCTTTAAAAAAAAAAAAAAAAAAAAAAAAAAAGAGATGTGTCGTCTCTTGTTTGCTGTTGCGTCACAACCTCCTGTAACTGTGCCCAGCACAGAGCAGGTGCTCAATAGGCATTGGGGGGGGGGGGGGGGGGTGAAAAATATAGAGGCACAGATATTGTGGCGTGTTCTTAATTCCCATATGTTCCCCATGCTCAGCATAAAAGGACCCCTGACATTTTCTGTTGCCGGACTAGCATAACAGAGACAATCACATGCCAAGATTCCGGAGAAACCTCACCGAAAGCAAATAAAATGCTGATTCCGCCCAGCCGCTGACTGACAGCTGCAGGTACGCTGAACGTCCGGGCCGTGTAGACCACCAGGCAGGCAAGTCCGCCACGAGCAAGGACCACACACCTCTTCCCACAACGCACAGCATTCGCAATGAACCACAAATCAGAAGCACCAGGCGATTTCCTCATTTGCGGATGGGATTTACTATCGAAATCTGGGTGGACCAGAAAATCCAGGAAGCCTGGTCGTTATAGCCACGGGCCGTCCACCTCTGGGCAGTAGACCATTCCTTGCTGGGCCGCAGGTGCACCTGTCTCTGCCTTCGCAGGGAGAGAGGCAGCCTCTCCGGATGCCGAAATATCAGAATATTGAGAGATGTTGATGTCCTGGAATGCTAGACAGGTACAGTCACCATAACAAATAAAGGAGAAATAGTTTCGGAGCAGTAGTAAATGAGGACAACGATGATGGTTATAGTAAGAGCAGCTGGCACAGGCTGATTTCTTACAATATGTCAGATACTATATACGGTCTCATTCAGTGTTCGCCACGGGGAGTTTTTTTTTTTTTAATTTTTTTTAATGTTTATTTTTTGAGAGAGAAAGACAGAGCAGAAGCAGGGGAGGGGCAAGAGAGAGAGAGGGAGACACAGGACCCGAAGCAGGCTCCAGGCTCCGAGCTGTCAGCACAGAGCCCGACGCGGGGCTCAAACCCACAGACTGTGAGATCGTGACCTGAGCTGAAGTCAGAGGCTTGACTGACTGAGCCACCCAGGCGCCCCAGCAACGGGGAGTTTTATAGATGGGAAAACTCAAACACACTGAGGCTGGGTAACCTGCCCCCCCCCCCCCCGCATGCGGCTGGTGAGCTGCAAAGCAACGACATGACTGTTGGCTTCCAAAACTCAGGTTCTTTCGTCATTTTGCCTTTCCATGTAAAAAAGGAGACCACGCATCCTTCCGAGAGCCTTCTAAGCGACTTCCGTGACTGTAAAGACGGAAAGAGTAACACGGAAAGCATAAAAGGGAAAAATACGAGGAGTAAATAAATACCAAACAACCCAGTCTCCAAGTGCTTTTAAAGCGAGGGAAACAGCAATATCCAGCTGAGCCGGGATCATCACGCTGGGCTTCACGAAGGAGGTGACGATTGAGTTGGACGTGCTTAGAAGGAGGGAGAGGATAACGAAGAGTTTTGCAAAAGGAGAAACGGCATAAGGAAAGCCGTGCCGTGAGAAATTCAAAAGACATATCCAGGGTTAAATAGACCAACGTGGCAAAAGCGAGAAGGTTAGCCAGGGTAGTGTTTCCCAAACCTTTCAACATGGTGCCCCTGCTTGTTATGCACAGAAAAGGGATTTGATGTTCGCTGTGCTTGGGAAATGCTAAGTCAAACAAAAGTTTGCAGGACTTATCAGAGCCTTTAGTGAGGTTAACTGCATCGGGAGTCTCCAGGACAGGATATAATTATAATGCTGGCTTTGTTTTACCAATTCATTTGACTAGTGGGCCCCCCCCCCCCATTTTTCTACAGAGCCCCAGTTATCATCTCATTGAACTGGCAGTCCGTGGAACCAGTTTGGGAAGTTCTGTTCGTGCAAACATCATGGATAACAGCACAGGAAAGCCTGACAGGGACCCTTCCGCGGAGGGCCTCGCTGCTGCGTTCGGGAGGTCTGTGACTGTAGCACCAGGGAGCTCGGGAATGCTTCCGGACAGGGAGCAGTTGTTTGAGAAGACCGGTCTGGCAGGAGAGAAACGCATCAGACCCAGGACATCAAAGGGAACGACTGTGAGGTCCAGCTGGGAGGTCATGAGGGTCCAAACCCCAGGAAACCCTCTCTCGATCACTTTCCATTACTCCAGTTTCTCATCACCAACACTCTGAGGCCCTCATCCATTTCCAGAGATTGTTCAAACACCCACGGCCATGGCTGCGAGGGGGGAAGGGGGCAGTCAGCCAACGCTGTTGGGAGGCCGGCAGAGAACCTGTGGAAACGAATCTGATCGTATCACTACTTTAAAACCCTTCAGGGGCGCCTGGGTGGCGCAGTCGGTTAAGCGTCCGACTTCAGCCAGGTCACGATCTCGCGGTCCGGGAGTTCGAGCCCCGCGTCAGGCTCTGGGCTGACGGCTCAGAGCCCGGAGCCTGTTTCGGATTCTGTGTCTCCCTCTCTCTGACCCTCCCCCGTTCATGCTCTGTCTCTCTCTGTCTCAAAAATAAATAAACGTTAAAAAAAATTTTTTTTTAAATAAAACCCTTCAATGGCTCCTCATCTTTCTTAATGGCCAAAAGAAAATATTGCCCCTGGCCCACACGGGCCTTTCCGCCTCTCCTCCACACCCCAGACTGTGCCCACCTTTGGCCACAAATTCCCAGTGGGACAGCCTTCTCGGACGCTTCCTTTGACTGTCGGCCCTGTGAGGTCAGAAACACGTCTGTTTTTACTCCTCCCAGGGACCAGCACATAGTAGGAGCTCCAGAAACTCTGTCAAGCGAGTACACGGATGGGCAGCTTATCCCCTGGAACAGATGGGGGGTGTGTTGGGATACCTTCTAGCACATTCAAGCGACTTCCAGACCAATCCCCCAATATCAAGATTAACACGCTGTAAAACAAAACCTCTCCGGTGCCTACACAACTCTTTCTATTTGCCTTTATAGCTCACGTGACGTCTCATGTTTCTGTGAGTCAGAACCTCCAAGCTGGCAAGGATTCCATTTGTCATTTCTCCGCAGGCAGAAACCCAAACACCGCAATCTCTGATTGCTTTATCCCTCTTCCTATTCACAGATCGCCCCTCGGGAGGCATCACGTCTTGATTTCCCTTCCTGGCTGCTAACACCTGTCGAATTATGAAACGGCGCGCATTTCTTTTCTCAATTCTTACCTCTCCTTGACCAAAATTTCAGGGGGGATTTCAATCAGGAGAGTCAGGGCAGATACCTGCCCCTCCCCCACCCCCACTTCCGTCTCCCGAGGAACCTTCCTTATTGAGCTGCTTATGTAGGTTAAACCACACCATTTGTTTTCTGCGTTTCAGAAGAATATTCGAGATCCTCAGAGTCTTCCGGATTTAGCCCACACTAGATTTTTCTTCTCATCTCTCATACTGTCAACGAACGGGTGGTTCAAGCTGCCCCGAGTTGTGATGAGCTTCAGTGTCTAGAATCAAAGATTATTTCATTGTTGCTACCGTTTCCCACTGACCAAACTCTTTTCACAACTTCCGGCGGTGGCCTGTGCTGCTTGCCTCTTGCTCGGGCCAGCCAATCCGAGGTTTCAAATTGAATAGGGCTCTTAGGCACTGATTCGGATTTTAAGGGGTGCGGGGGGGGGGGGGGGTCGGGTGACATTGGGGCTTTATTATGCCATGACATCAGTTCTGTTACTACCACTCTTTCTAAGATACATTTGTGGAGACCAATGAATGCTTTGAGTCTCCTTCTGGAAGAAACCTTTTCTTCATTAAAAAATGCCAGATAAGGGGTTCCTGGGTGGCTCAGTCAGGTAGGCGTCTGACTCAGCTCAGGTCATGATCTCACGGTTTGTGGGTTCAAGCCCCCACTTCGGGCACAGAGCCCGGAGCCTGCTTCGGATTCTGTGCTTTGGCTCCCTCTGGCCCTCTCCCGCTCGCGCTCTGTCTCTGTCTCTCGAAATAAATAAACGTTAAAAAAAAAATTTTTTTTTTAATGCCAGGTAAGCCCCAGGGCATTAAGGTTTTGCACACAGATCTGACCACCCTGCCGGGCCTAGAAACATTTCTCTGCAGTGCTTCCAGAAGGCGTCCTGCCCTGATGATTCAGCCCCAGGCACACCCAGGATTCCTCACACCGCACCTCTTACAGCTAGAAAATATTTCTCTGCATCCCTAGGCCAGCGCTTAAGCCAGAAGAGTGGGTCACAGAACACTTTCAGCCAGCTGAGCCGTTCTTAGGCGTGGTTTGTGAAGCTTTGTCTTGAGAACGGTCTAAAATGAATGACCGATGTGGCCACCCTCTGTTTTCCCTTTGTCTCCAGAAACCCCCGGAATGTTCTCCGAGATGCCAGGAGGTAAATTAAAAGTCCCACTCATTTATGTGTGCTGCCCAGCCGTGGTCCGTCAACATCAGCACCTATCTTTGGACATTGCCCAGATAAGTTATATTTGATCTAAGGACCTATCGGTGAATTGTAGGTTATATCTAATTATACTCGTGAGCCAGTGTAAGTCAGGAACAAACCTTTCTATTTCACTCCAAAATACCGTGAAACCCCTTCAGGGAGTCTCATGATTATACTGTAGGGGTTTGTATGAACCAACGAGGGTAAATAATTAGACTATATTGTTAATTAATATTGCAGTGCCTTCTAGCACAAAGATATTTAAGATTATGATGGTATTGAAGTGGAGAAACTCTTGCTGTTGATGAAGCCAGGAGGAACAAAGAAAGTTTTGTCAGACTGACAAAAATACCCTGCAATTTTGGCAATCTGATGTCAAAAGTTTCGAGCGTGTTTAAAGGAAGTTTTCAATTTAGCAAGTGCTCTGTTTGCCAAAATGAATGTTGGTCTTTATTACCAAAAAGAAATCCAGAGAAAATGAAAGGCAGGTACTGTACATTTCTACTTGGCATGACAGCAAAACTTTTTGTAATCATGTGAACTTTCTGGAAATAATAACAATTAACGCAGATTTCAGAATGGGCACTGTTTCAATTTTTGTTTCATTAAGCTGCGTAAAAATACAAGCTCATGAAAAAGCCAGTTCAATTAAAGCGTGAACTTTTCATGATTTCTAACACATTTCACCTATTTTTAATTGATGGAAGTGTTCCCGTATTTTGCCAACCCAAGAATTTTTCACACTTCTTTAATTCAAACCAGCTTGATTTTTGCAATTCAAATAGACAGGTTATTATTTGGCATTAACTGGAAATCAAATAAAGCGAGAGTAAAATTTATTAAATAGATCACAATGCACACATTATTTCCTAAAGAAATTTATTGTACACCATCAAAATACAGGAAATCAATTTTTGTTTCGCCGTAGCTAATCCTTACAACTCCTTAATGAGGAGGATACTGATATTCTGCAAAGATGATTTGGCAAGGGAGCAAATCCAAGCTTTAAAAAGTTACCTAACTTGCGCAAGGTCATCTAGCAAGCGCAAGGTCCATGATCCTAACACAGGTAATCTGGCCACCTGTCATATCTTCTATAGGCTGAAGACAATAAGTTCCTTGAACAAGGGTTGTATCTTCCTTTTTCTTTTTTTTTTTTCTGGACATATTAATTTATATGTTTTTTTGTTTGCTTGCTTGTTTTTTTTTTCCCCCGATGCACTGTTCCTGGGCAAGGCACCTATTAGTAAATCTAGTTAATGGCTTGTTTTCGGCTTTCTATAAACACAGCTCTCTACAACCTGCAACTCTATACATTTACGGTCAAGCAACACTTAATGTTAATTATGGTGACCCCTAAGACATGGCTAGATACCAAAGAGTCATCTGAAGCATCACAGAAAGGTAAAGTTATGTCCACGTGTATCTTGAACTACAGATTAGTTTCTCCAACTATTGAATGAGTTGATCAATGCTGTTGGTCTTATAGACACCACAATTATATCACAGCCCAAAATGAATCAACTTTTTCACCTTCTACTCAAAATCTCTCTTCGCCCGAGCTTCCCAACTAGACCCCAGGGAGTAACCCTCAAGCACTTTTTTTTTGTCACTCACCCCCATTTGGTCACAGAGTATCCATTTTACCCGCTAATTGTCTTTCGGTTTCATTCCCTCCTTTACGTCTTCAGTGCCTTGATTCTGACCCTTATGTTCTTCTGCCCAGAAGATTTTTAACAACTTGGTTACAGGCCACCTTGCACCCAGTCTCTCACGATTGGTATTCTTCCTCACAGGTGCCCACAGTTTCTCAAATAGAAACTATTCACTTCTTTTTTTCAATTTTTTTTAACGTTTCTTTATTTTGAGAGAGATGGGGGGGGAGGGGCAGAGAGAGAGGGAGACACAGAATCGGAAGCAGGCTCCAAGGCTCTTGGACTCAGCACAGGACTCAAAACTCACGAACCGCAAGATCGTGACCTGAACCGAAGTCGGACGCTCAACCAACTGAGCCACCCAGGTGCCCCAGAAACTGTTCGCTTCGTACAGACAGCTGACAGCTGTTCCTGCCTTAAAGAAGTATTTGCCACCGTGAGATCCGTGGAACTCTGAAAACACTGTGAATAGGGAAAGACAAATAGGTTTAAGACAAGCTCTTGGAGGGGCAACTGGATGGCTCGGTCGGTTAAGCGTCCAACTTCAGCTCCGGTCATGTTCTCGAGGTTCACGGGTTCAAACCCCACGTTGGGCTCTGTGCTGACAGCTCAGAGCCTGGCGCCTGCTTCGGATTCTGTGTCCCCCTCCCTCTCTCCCCGTCTCTGCCCCTCCCCTGCTCATGCCCCGTCTCCCTCTGTCTCTCAATAATAAATAAACGTTAAAAAAAAAAAAAGACAAGCTCTTGGAAATGTATAAGGCAGAGTCATATATTAAAGGCCCTGAGAAGTCCTGCAGGAAAGAACCCCATCCAACAGCCTAACCCCACATTCCCTACCTTGTATTTGGCCTTAAAACCCCCTGTTTTCTCAAACAATACCAATTACCACCTCAAGGAACCAGTGTTCTTCGAAGGATAGCTTGAGAAAATACCGTCCTACCAGATACATTCACTGCCATGCCAGCTCAGCCGCATGATTCACCACCTTCCTCGACCAATTACCAATTAGCCATGCTCATGGCTCCTTCCGAGGCGATCACATACTCATTTTGTCGAGTTAAACACGAAGCCCCTTCAGAACAGAAGGTATGCTCCCCGATGTTTCGAACTGAAGAACTTTTCCTAACAACTTCAAGACCCAGCTCAAACGTTAACACTGCTCTCAAGCTCTCCTCAAGCCACTCCTCCGTGCTGCTCCACTGTGGGCCATCGTTCTAACATCGCACGCATTTGTTCACAGGCTCCCCTTCCCAACGAGGTTATTAGGCCCCTTTATATTTGCATCTGGAGTACCCAGCGTATGGCAGCAACTCACCCAATGTCGATTGCAGGTCCATTTCGTCGTATTCTCATTCAGTACCTTAGAGATGGCAGGTGTCAATGCATATGTGTTACAAAATTTCTCATGACTGGTCAAATCGACTTGAAAGAACGTGCAGCTGTAGGGGGTGACAGCTGAGATAAAGGGCTGTTATCTCCCCCGGGAGAGGTACCAAAGGCCCCGCTCTAACTCAAGAGGCTAGATTCTGTCATCTAATCGACCTAGCGGTAGGCTTATTCCTCCCCGCCCCCAACCTCATCAGCACCTCCCTGGGAGGGGACGGTGGTCTCCAAAAGAGGAAGCCATATACTTGTCAGCCCCAGATACAACTCATCAGTGGAAGGCACTAGTGTGCACAAGGCACAATGCTGGACGCCCAAGGAGTCCACGTCCTCGCCCGGAAGTATATGGTACCCAATGAGGTATCCCAAGAGGGATGGCAGCTTCCTTACTACTCAATGCAGGACACAATCCACTGAGAAACAGTCTAGCTCTCCTTGGCTCTGAGGAAGTTAATTTCCAAAGAGTTGCATCGAATCCTTTTCGAGGATGCGGCGGACCTGTCAGAGGAGGATAAATGAGGCAGCATTTAAAACCATTTAACACCTTGCTCGGCACTCTCAATAAGAGTGTATCACGTTTGATTCTGCTGCTCCTGGATTTTACAGTTTATAGAAATAAAAAGAGGAACCACTTACATGAAATTAATAACCAGCTCAAAAATCAGTTACTCAGTGTATTTTGGACAGATCTATTTGTCTCTGCCATTCTCCATGTTAAATGAAAATTAAAACACACTCTTTAAAAACAAACAAACAAAAAAGCCCTCCTAATTCAGCAGAACAGCATTCAGCAGTATGCATCTGAAGCCACTAAAATGTGCTGACTCAATTTATTGTCCAAAGTTTAGCAATTTGAGACCACAATGTCTTTAAGATAAGGTCTGGATACAACCCGTGCATGGATGGTCTGGTTCCGTCACAGGAGAGTTAGAAACTCTCGTTGGAATCTAGCAGAACATAAATGTTTCCTTCGTAAGGTTGGGACCTTTCAAATTATTTCCCATTATTTTGTGAGGGAGTCAGATGCATGAAGCAATTTAAACAAGCCAGGCAGGGAACAAGCCACAGCCTGCACTGGGGACTGGACAAAGTCACACACAAAGAAGACTTGAGCCGTCGGGGGGTCCGGGCCCCAGCTCTTAGGAGCATGCATGTTCCCAGGGTTGGAGTTAATGAGGCCATTGGTTCCCTCCTTCTCCTTTCCAGAGATTATCATGATCAATTTGCATGATGATTATGGAAAAAAATTAAAACACTATTCCCAAAGATCAAGTTAATAAAGGCCTTTGAGACACAGAGCTTCCTGGAGGAGAAAGCTATCTTTTTCTCTGAAAGAAGGAACAGCACTTAAGATGAGCTCCAGTCTAGCTCAGTGAAGCGATGGTGAATTCCTACCCCCCTCCCTATTTTTTTTTTTTAATTCATAGCCTCTTACACCTCGATTAGACCTCTCTCCCTTAAGAGCATGTAACGAATTTAATACAAATTCAGATGGAAATAAAAAGAGCAGGGGGGGGGGGGGGATTGGAATAAAGACAAGAAAAGAATATGAATCGGAGGAATTCTCTTGTGGTTGAAAAGCCATTTGCTGGGGCGCCTGGGTGGCTCAGTCGATTGAGTGCCCGACCTCGGCTCAGGTCACGATCTCCCGGTCTCTGAGTTCAAGCCCTGTGTCGGGCCCTGTTGCTGACAGCTCAGAGCCTGGAGCCTGCTTCAGATTCTGTGTCTCCCTCTCTCTCTCTGCCCCTTCCCCGCTCATGCTCTGTCTTTCTCTCTCTCTGTCAAAAATAAATAAACCTTAAAAAAAAACGAAAAAAATAAAAGCCATTTTGCTCCTCCTTTCAGTGACAGATCCTACGTTTCCTAGATTCAAACTAAAAAAATCATTTCTCCTTTGCGCCTAAGAGAGAGACATCTACGGTGACTCCTCTCTCCATAGGAGCCACAAAACTGTCCTTACTGCCTCGCTTAACGGCAAGAGTCTCACATACAGAGCGATTCCTTCTTCGGTTCAGTTCTTACCCTGTTCCTGTCTCTTACGTGAGACAAGATCCTGCTTTTCCCTTCGAGGGAGGTTTGCCTTTTCTGTTCCGTAGAGAAAGCCTTTAACCACCTTGGCAGCCGGCTCGGAGGATGACAACGAATGAAACCAGTCGGCTCCCACTTCCCCTCTGACAGAATCTCTTGTTTGTAGGCAGTCGTGGTGAAAAGCCCAGGTGATGACGGGGAAAACCTAGCCAACGCACAAGATCGGCTTTCTTAAGCTTGTTCTTCGTGGTATCGCTACAGGACAGAGTGGGCGATAAAGCAGGACTGTATAAAAACGCAAAACAGAAGTCTGTGCAGCCCTTCCGTCTACTGTGCATTTACATTTAGCATCCGACCTATCTTTATCGAATTTGCAACAAGAAAAGTAATAAAGCCAACAAACACTCTTTATCACAACTAACTTTCCCGGCAAGTCATCTCCGTGTCTCGATTTCGTCCCCCTTACCTCACGGTGGGGAGTCCCCTGGGTGTAAAGACATTCATACCCTTTCTCAATAATTTGTGTTACTGTTGATCCAGGCTTTTCCCTAACCCATGCTCCTGTTGACTCCCCGTCGTTCATGGTCACCAAGAAGCCACCTGTCACAGTTTATGTCCAGCAAACCCAGAAGGAAGGAAATACAGTAAAACCTTGGTTTGTGGGCACAATTCATTCTGGAAACATGCCTGTAATCCAAAGCACTTGCATATCAAAGCAAATTTCAAGGGCCATTGGCTCGGTTGCGATCACGTGACCTTCGGTGTCAGGTCCTACTCCTATTGGGAGACGTTGCTTGTTTCTCAAGATAAAATTCATTAGAGGGGCGCCTGGGTGGCGCAGTCGGTTAAGCGTCCGACTTCAGCCAGGTCACGATCTCGCGGTCCATGAGTTCGAGCCCCGCGTCGGGCTCTGGGCTGATGGCTCAGAGCCTGGAGCCTGTTTCCGATTCTGTGTCTCCCTCTCTCTCTGCCCCTCCCCCGTTCATGCTCTGTCTCTCTCTGTCCCAAAAATAAATAAACGTTGAAAAAAAATTTTTTTATTAAAAAAAAAAAGATAGAATTCATTAGAAAGTTTTGCCCGTCTTGCAGAACACTTCCAGAACAAGTTACTCGCAATCCAAGGTTTTACTCTACTCTTTTCTCAGCATGGAATCTGAGGAAGAAACACTCTTAAGAAAAAAGGATACTCTTGGAGTGGCTTTTTTACATTTTATCTATAATTTATCCATTATGTCTTGCCAATGACTGAAGTCACGTCTTTGAAAATTGAAGGCTGTCATTCTAGGACAGCTGTGGCCGTAATAAATCGATTCGAGAACACTCACCCAGGATGCACGTTGTGCCCAGCACTGTGTGAAGTGAGATCCAGCTTCCACCAAGCCCAACACCCGGTGCTGGATCCACCCACCTGGAGGAAAGAAGGCCTTTTGGTCATCCCTCTGTCTCAAGGGGCACCTTTTCCTGATAATCATATTTGATTCAGGGAGCTCAGGGCTCAGGGATATAGAAAGCTTGTGACCTGATGACGCTAATTTAGTAGCAGATGATACAAATTACCCAAAAAGCAGTCTTTATGGATAAAAGGTAAACAGTGGAGAGGCCATTGCTTCCCCTTTATAGTTTCTATATCTAGTCTTTGGGGCAAGCATAAAGACGCTGTCGTGTTCAATCCTCTTAATTCTATGAGGCTTGCCTTCCGGTGAGTCAACTCATCCCCAACCACCCAGCAGCTAATATGTGACCCTGAGATTTCGTTTCTCCCCAAGGAAGAAGGACCCAGAAGAAGGAAAGGTGGGAGGTCTCTGATTGGAACGTGTGGTATTTAGCACTAATCTCTAAGGCCAGGCACAACTCTTGGCACATGGTGGACTCTCGAGATGTCTTGTTGAACTGAACTCAGGAGGGAAGGCTGGAGAACCAAGATTTTTTGAGCAGGTCTGGAAGGCGCCTAGAGGATCGCGTGTAAGGAGGTGATCGCTCTTGGGGTGGCCTCTTTCATATCGCTATAGTGCCCACCCTGCCCCCCCGCCCACCACTCACTGCCCCAACATCACTCCAAGGGATCGGGGACTTTTGTTCCCAAGTGTCACCAACAGGCGGGGAAGTTCAGACTCCTTCCTGAAGTCTCCCCTCTCGCCTGCCAGTTGGCCTTTCTTCCAGTTCACGTACCTGCGCGAGGAGACGGGAAACCCCTTGAGGAAAGCTTCCCATCCATCTTCCTGGTGGTCTTTCATTTCTTTGCCAATAAGACGATCTGCTTCACGACACACTTCGATATATTTGACATCTGTCATAAAACCCGGGTCAGGCATATCTGTCTTCTGTTAAAATAAGCCACTCTACAGAGGCACTTCCTCTGCTGTTAAGGCCCCACCAGAAATAATTATTGACACATTGTCCGCACGTCCAGCCAACCCTCTTAATAGGAGCCATAACTTATGGGTCCTGGGTTCCCCCACTCCTCCAGAGAGACCAGGTAACACTTAGGGCACCAGAAGGAGACGCCATGATATTAAAACATGAAGGGAAAGCTGTAGCTGAAGCAACTGACTTGAAATGAACACCTTCCTGTAACATCTTTCAAAAGTTAGTGACTGTGGCGATGCACAGCTGTTTCTTTGTGAGGAGGCATAAATTTTCCTCAAAACACTTTACCCAGATGACACCGATGTTCAGGCAACGCAGAAGGAAGCTGATCCAAGTTTTCCGAATGACAGTGATTCCTTTTTAGACTTCACGTGGCTCAGCCTTTGGGAGGGTTCCTTACTGGGGACGATTCTGGACAGTTGGACTGTCAGTGCATCCTGTGAACGTGAGAGCATTTGCTTCTGATTCTCGTTGCTCCCTTGACAGGCACCCATGGAAAGGGTAGCTCTCAGCTTCCCCCAAAGACCTGCCAATTGGAAAACTTGTCTCGAGATTGTTAAAATCACTCCTACGCTCAAATGCATTATAGCCCTTTGAGCCTGTGCGGGCCAAGTACATACAGCAAATTATATAACGCAAATTATATAAGAGAGTGTGGGCATCTATACCTCTCCCTGCTGATCAGGAAAGACGAATAGAGATGACTTTTATGAAGGAAAAAGGACTTTTTTTTAAGTTTACCTATGTATTTTGAGAGAGGCAGACAGAGCATGAGCTAGGGGAGGGGCAGAAAGGGAGAGAGAGAGAGAAAGAATCCCAAGCTGACTCTGCAGCTCAGAGCCTGACACGGGGCTCGAACTCGCACGCCGTGAGATCACGACTTGAGCCCAAATCAGGAGTCGTTTAACCGACCGAACCACCCAGGCGCTCCAGTAAAAAAGGATTTTAGAAACGCATGCGCTAACTTCCTGTGTGTTTTGTTGGAGTAAGGAAGGGGGACCCCTTTTTGAAGATGGCTGCAAACGTTTCCTCATGGAAATAATTGCCAGGGAAGTGACATTTTAGCAGTTCAGATGTAGCAGGCAGGACAGAACACGTTCCTCGTAACAAATGTTCTACTAGGCGAGAGTAAAACATTTGTTGGAATGGATTTGGGTCAGCTTGACCACGTGAGCAACCCAAATGGCTCTTCGGTGGGCACACAGCGCGGGGGTGTCCGGGAAGGGAAGGGTTGATGCATAACAAAACAATGCAAAGTTTAAAACTAGAAGTGGCCTTTATTTGGGCCACCAGGGTAAAGAGACTAAGAAAATATCCCAGGATCCATGGTAAGAAAGTTTGTTGTCCCCGCAGACCCAGACAGGGCTTTTAAGAACAGAGGAAATGAAGGGCTCTTGGGTGGATCAGTTGCTTAAGCATCCAACTTTGGCTCAGGTCATGATCTCACGGTTTGTGAGCTTGAGCCCCGCATCAGGCTCTCAGCTGTCAGTACAGAGCCCACTTTGGATCCTCTGTCTCACTCTCTCTCTCTGCCCCTTCCCCACTCGTGCTCTCTCTCTCTCTCTCTCTCTGTCAAAAATAAACGTGGGGCGCCTGGGTGGCTCAGTCGGTTAAGCGTCTGACTCCAGCTCAGGTCATGATCTTGCAGTCCGGGAGTTCAAGCCCTGCATCGGGCTCTGTGCTGACAGCTCAGAGCCTGGAGCCTGCTTCAGATTCTGTGTCTTCCTGTCTCTCTCTCTCTCTCTCTCTGCCCCTCCCCTGCTCATGCTCTGTCTCTCAATGTCTCAAAAACAAACATTTTTAAAAAATTAAAAATATTAACATAAAAAAATAAACGTTAAAAAAAATTAAAAAGTAAAAACAAGAGCAGAGAAAAATGCCCAAGTATCGAATAGTGGACACAAGAAGGTAATAGTTCTGGCTGGCAACGTACTTTCCGGGTCCTTTTTTTCACCCCACGCTTGTAGAGGTGCAGACAATTTTGTTTGCACACACATAACCTGACTGCTCTATGCTAAAATGGGAAATAGACTGTCCTGTTCAAACTGGAATAAATTGTTGAAAGAGGCATAAGGGTTTAAGTGTCTTCTTCAGGATCAGGAAATCATCTATCATTGGGACTTTGAGTTAGAGCATTGTAAAGAAGAAACTTGCTCTGTACGTTTATGCTGCTAAACTAGGAAGAAAGACTGCTGTTGAAAGAGATGTGTTAGCAGTATCTGGACGAGAGATTAACTCTGCAGGAGGCAGAGGAAATCGCCAATTTCCCCTTTGTCCACCCCACTCAACTCAAACCACCCCGAGCTGTCAGTGGACCTGAAATCGGAGGAAGCAGCTAATTGGATGACCAGTAACAACACCGACGCTGAAGGATGTTAAGATAAGGGTAGCGTAACTGATGTTTCCAACTATGAGCAGATCCGTTGCCGAAATCGAAAAACACCAGCAATGCCAACGGACCCCCAAAACGGTCGGTCTTTAGGGTCCCACGCCACAAATGTCCAAAGCAGAGTGTGGTTTATCCTCTGCCGAGCGGATGCCCACGTCCACACCAAAGTCGGAACGAACGCTTCTGCCCCAGGGTTTGTGCTAGACAAGCAGGTCTGACGCTGGCCGGGACTCCCCAGCTTTTCCACAGATGAAGGGGCATCCATTTCTGAACTCAGCGAAAGGACCATCACCTGTTAGTTGGTGGCGGGTCGCGGGTGTCACAGGGTGAACGGATGCTGAACAGCAGGCATCCCGCGATCTGCAGGGAGTAGGAGCCTCCTACACGAGCCCACCCTCCCTCTCACGTGCAAAGTACCTCAACGAGATGCCTGCACCCCGTCCGGTGCCCGTGATAACAGAAGTCAGGCCAGGAAGGTTCTTCATTCTACCCCGGCAGCCAATAGGGGATCGACGTCCCATGGAACGTCAAGTACCTTGCGCATCAAGGCCTTGGCATGTCGCTTGCCTTGGCGGTTGGGGAGGGGGCCCATTCCCACCGAGTGCCGTCTACACACACGTGGCAGATGTGCTGGGGAAGAACTCCCCCACCTTCTTGCCAGATTCTGACGCGGTGCCCGATGCCCGCGTTTGGAGGGAATTGGTGGCACTTTTCCTACGACCGCGCGTAAGACAGCGCGTTGTTTCTCCCTGAGAAATGGCTCGCCTCCGCTACGTAGGCGAAGAGCTGGGTTCTGATCCCAAGGACCGCCCTGGAGGCTGCTGCCCGTGTCCTAGGAATGAAACAACCTCCCGCCCACACATGATGACTTCTCTTGTCCCGGCGGTCCGGCTTCCGCACAAAGGTCTGTTGTACAAAACCCTGGCGTGCCCCTTTCTCACTTCTGCAAGTGTGATCTCCTTTCCATCCTGTGCAGCGTGGAAAGCAAGTGACACGCGTTCAGGTTTTATGCTAACAAGGTCCTTGGCCTCGTCGTGCCCACATTTAAATGTGCCAGGACCACGCATTTCGACGGTGCAGTCTTCACTTCCTGACGCCGAAATCTGTGCCTGTAGGTGAGCGAGGACTGGATGCTATAACCCCGATGGCTGATGATTGATGATAATATTTCTATATCCATCGCTAAGCCTCTTAAGTTTCTTCTTCACTTTGGGAGCACTTAGCATCTCAGCCTCGCTCGGCCAGGCGCTCCATAAATGCACCTTTATAAACCTCTCAGGGGTAAACTGGGTCAGTTGATGTTGTTTCAGAACATCTGGAAAAGAGTCATCGGGGCGGGGAGGGCTGTGAAAGCTCTTTGTGCTCAGGCTCAGGGGATGGAATGAAAACACGGATGTGACACATACCAAATGATTCTAAAACATCCACTTGTTTGTAAGGGCCCCAGCTACGCGCTATCTGCTTTTGCTTCACATAGGAGGGGTTCGGCAAGGACACGGAGTTCAGATTATGTGTGATTCCTCCCACACAGGCGTAAAAAATCCCTTCTCTGGCATTTCTTAGGCGAGGGTTTAAGTTTTTATTTGTTTATTTTGAAAGAGAGAGAGAGAGAGAGAGAGGGAGGGAGGGAGGGAGAGAGAATCCCAAGCAGGTTCCCCACTGTCAGCGCAGAGCCCGACGCGGGACTCGAACTCATGAACCGTGAGATCGTGACCTGAGCCGAAATCAAGGATGCTTAACTGACTGAGCCGCTCAGGCGCCCCCGCAGTATTTCCTTATAGGGAGGGAGATTCAGGCATTTCAGGGAAGGAAAAAGTCGTTCCTTAAGCATCTTGAATTCCAAGCAGGGGAATTTCTTAAGTGACGGAGGGATGCGTTTTATGGTTCTCACTTCCCTTAAAATATTAATTAAGACAACACATAAGAGCTTCTCCTTAAGGGGCGCCCTGAGAGTTAAGCTAGCTGGCCCTCCGCACTAGCCATATTGCACTGTCCTCCTCGATTAGCCCGGGTGCCAGGCTGTTCCTTCAAATTAAGACAATATGCTTGTAGTGATGAACCAATAGTCTTGACCATCCATCTTCCTTTTGTGATCTGGCTCTCGTCGAGCTGAAATGAAGCCACTTCTTCTGCCTGTGGCTGATTAAACACAGAGTAAATCCGCATCTCTAAGGAGGCTCTGATGGTTCTCCACAGAGCCCAGGTCAGGCCAGCCCGCACCTGCCGGCCCCAGCTCGGCTGCTCCCATCATAAAACGGAGCATCGGTGTCAGAGACGTGGTAGGTTTCTTTCATCCGGTGTATCGCTCCGGCCAGACCGAATGAAGCTTGCTGGGGACACGAGGTGGCCTGTCGTGCCACAGGTAACACACAGCCCCCAGGGAAGGCTTGTCCTCCTCAAGAGTGAAAAGCCCACCACTCTGGGCAAAAACCTGTGCCTTTGCTAGAAGTCTCCGCGGCTTACACCCTGCGGTCTTCTTTTAATAAAAACGGGTCAGGAAACATCAAGGGGAATCTTTAAAATAAGGTAATCCTTTATTCATCCACTCATTTCTTCTTCTTCTTTTTTTAATGTTTATTTATTTCGTAGAGAGAGACAGAGAGACCGTGAGAGTGAGGGGGAGGGCCAGAGAGAGACAGAGACACAGAATCGGAAGCAGGCTCCAGGCTCTGAGCTGTCAGCACAGAGCCCGATGCGGGGCTCGAACCCACAAACCATGAGATCGTGACCTGAGCCGAAGTCGGACGCTTAACCGACTGAGCCACCCAGGCGCCCCCTATTCTTTTTTTTTTTTTTCATTCATTCAGTGAAAGCTTGTCGAGCACCTGCTGTGAATGAGGCCCCATGCCAGGAACTGGGATTTGGACAGGAACACGGGGTCGATGCCGCCCCTGCCCTCCTGGAGGTCACATCCTAGTGACAAGACGGATTCATGATGAATGAAGTACTTACCACTGTGAGCGGTACCCCAAAGAAGAAGGAGCACCGGGGGTAGATATGGAGGGGGCTGATGTTTTCTAGGCTTCAGGGACGATTTCCCTGGGGAAGGGATAGTTGAGCTTAGACTTAAAGCACAAGGGGGTAGTAAGTTAATAAAGCGATGAAAGAGTATTTTCAGCCAAGGACACAGCATGTTCAAAGATCCTGGGGTGCAAAACTAATGCTTGGCCCATCTGAGCCGGGTGAGAGGGAGAATGTCTAAAGAGGAGGCTGGTTACATAGCGGGGCTCAAAGGCCTTTAGGCTGAGGTAAGGAGTTAGAGTTTTGTCCCAAAAGCTTGACTGGAACTGATGGTTTGTAAGCAGGAAAGTAAAATGAAATCACTTCTTGCCTTTTATGGGGCGGGGCTAATGTCGCCGGGCTATATTTGCCGGGCGCGGTGCAGATTTGTAGTTTATGATCTCCAAAGATTTCAGCGTTCCTTTCAGGTGGGTATTTTTAGCCCCATCTTATAGGGAAGGAAACTGAGGCTCAGAGAGGGTAAGTGGCTGGCCGAGATCACACAGCTGGCCAGGTGGGGCCAAGTCCCCCCAAGGTCAACCTCACACCCAGGTCCTTTCCCCTGCCTCATGCTGCCTGCCCACACACAGACTGAACGCTCGCCTGCGAAACACTTGTGACATTCACGTAACCTCACTTTCTCCCAATGGCTTGACGTTGAGAGGATTTCCTATTTAGTGATTGGTAATCAATTAGAACTCCAGTTAAATCGTGATAGAATTAAAGATAGGGTCGCCGACTTACCTCATCTCTTAGAAAGGAATCCTGGTACCAAAGTCTTAAATGAGTTCCATTTATTATTATTTTTTTTAATAGTGAGCTCTGGGTTTGTTTTGTTTTCTTAATATTTATTTATTTATTTATTTTCAAGAGAGAGAGTGAAAGAGAGAGAGAGAGTGGGGGAGGGGCAGAGGCAGAGGCAGACAGAGAATCTCAGGCAGGCTCTGAGTTGTCAGCGCAGAGCCTGACGTGGGGCTCAAACTCGTAAGCCATGAGATCATGACCTGAGCCAAAATCAAGAGTTGGACGCTCAACCCGCTGAGCCACCCAGGTGGCCCGAAGGAGTTCCATTCAGAAGCTGAGAACCAAAGATCTGGATTCGGAGTGAACTGGGCTTAAATCCCAGCTTGTCTGGTAACTGACGGCGTGATACAAGGGCGCCTGGGTGGCTCAGTCGGTTGAGCATCCGACGTCGGCTCAGGTCATGATCTCACGGTTGGTGGGTTCGAGCCCCACGTCGGGCTCTGTGCTGACGGCTCGGAGCCTGGAGCCCGCTTCGGATTCTGTGTCTCCCTCTCTCTCTGCCCCTCCCCTGCTTGTGCTCGCTCTCTCTCTCTCTCTCAAAAATAAATAAATATTTTAAAAAATGTGAATACTAAAAAATTAAAGAGCACGTGCATACAAATGCGAAGTCTCAGTTTTATCCTCCGTAAGTGCCTATATTCGGACCACGTTCACTTGGTTGCTGTTAGGATTAAATAAAATAGTGAAACAAACCAATTCTCCACGTTTCTGGCACACTCCATACTCGTTGGCCGTAGCACGACCACCTGCACCACCATCGTGATTATGGTCATCGCCATCCTCACCCTGGTGAGTTCACCAGTTCACCACGTTAGTGGCCCATCAGACACAGCACCGCTTTCTCCTGGCAGGTGATTTCTGCCCTATTTCAAGGGCATCGCTCACGTCCCTGTCCTCGCGTTACTGAAAGGGATGTGCACTCATCCCAGGCAGGTAGCTGAAGACCACGTCCGCCTAATAACGCACGCAGCAATTAAGCTCAACCACGTTGGAACACGACGCAAAGGAGCAAAGACCGAAACAACTTTGCAAAAGGAGATACTTAACGGAGACGGGTGGCTATGGGGCATTTAAAACGTAAGTCCCCTTTGAAATCAGTAGCTATGACAGATGGAAAGACTGTTTTGCCTGGAAAACTGCTTCCTTGTCTCGAGAGAGTCTCTTTTTTTTTTTAAATACGGAAGCTATCAGAGCGATCGTTTTTCACCACGGACAGTTTACATACAGATATTATGTAAACAGCAGGCAGATGCTCGTAGGTCTGATGCAAGTTCCCACTGAAGGATCTCAAATATCTCAGATCCAGAAATATATCTGGGCAAAGCCGTCTGCTCCCTTGACGGTTCTCTAATGCGATTCACAAAATTTACTGTTAAAATGTAACAGCGCCGGGGAGGCGCCTGGCTGGCTCAGTCGGTTGAGCATCCGACTGCGGCTCAGGTCACCATCTCAGGGTTTGTGAGTTCGAGCCCCGCATCCGCCTCTCTGCTGCCAACAGGGAGCCTTCTTCAGATCCTCTGTACCTCCCCTCTCTCCGCCCTTCCCTCGCTCACTCTCTCCATCTCTCTCTCTCTCTCTCAAAACAAATAAACATTTTTTTTTTAAGTTTTTAAAAACTCTAACCGTGTTGGAAAAGCCCCCTGTCCAGTGCCTGGCACTCGTGCAGCCTTTGATTGATGTTAACTATTGCAATAATACGACGAAAATACTTCAGGTGGAACAGACTTCCCACCCCCTTACCTTCACTGAGAGGCAATTGACATGTAACATGTGTACCTTTAAGGCGTGCGAGGCGATGATTTGACACACATACATATACCGCAAAATAATTACCACAGCAGGGTTAGTTAGCGTCTCCCCATCACCTCACATAATTACCAATGCTCTTTTGTTGGCAGCGGAGGGACATTTGATAGCCATTCCGAGTACCTCTAGTCACCATGCTGTGCATAAGACCCTCCGAATTCGTTCATCTGATAACTGGAGGTTTGCATTCTTTGCCCAACATCTCCCCATTTCTCCCAGCCCCCAGATCCTGGTAACCACCATTCCGTCTGTCTCTATGGGTTCAGGTCTTTTAGACCGTACGTGTAAAGGAGATCACACAGGGTTTGTTTTTCTCATCAGACGTATTTCGCTTAAAACAATGCCCTCAGTGCCCACCCGTGTTGTCTAAAATGGCAGGGTTTCCTTCTTTCTTGTGGCTACACTGTTATTTCTACGTGTGCACGTTAGAGTCCCAGAAATGTATACATACCACAGCTTCTTTTTCCATTCATCCACAGGCACTTATAGGTTGTTTTTTTTATGTGGGTTCTTGTGAAGAATACCATAATGAACACAGGAGTACAGACACCTCATGGAAATCTTGATTTCATTCCCTTTGGATACATACTCAGAAGCGGGATTTGGGACCATAGGGAAGTCTCTTTTCTTTTTAATTCTTAGAAGAACGTCCAACCTGTTTTCCATAGTAGTTCTGCCCATGGATGTTTCCACCAACAAAGCACAAGGGTTCCTTTTTATCCACATCCTCACCCACACTTATCTCTGGCCTTTTGGGTTTTGGGGGGTTTTTTTTGCTTTTGTTTTTGTTTCTTTTTGTTGTTGTGTTTTGTTTTAGAGACAGAGTGAGTGTGAGTTGGGAGGGGCAGAGAGGAGAGAGAGACGGTCTTAAGCAGGCTCCACGCTTAGCTCAGAGTTCCTCGTGGGACTCCGTCCCGCGACGGCGAGATCATGACCTGAGCCCAAACCAAGAGTCAGACGCTTAAGCAACCGACTTAAGCAACTGATGCTCAACCCAGTCACATCACTCCTGTCTTTTTGATAACAGCCATTCTAACAGGTGTGAGGTGACACCATTATGATCTTGATTTCCATTTCCCTAAAGAGTAGTGATGTTTGGTGTCTCTCAACGTACCTTCTGGCCATTTGCATGTCTTTTTTTGGGAAAACGTCTGTTTAGGTCTTTTGCCCACTTTTTCGTCAGATTGTTTGGTTTTCCGCTACTGAGTTTTTGTGAGCTTCTTAAGTATTTTGGGTACTAATTCCTTATCAGATATACGGTTCCCAAGTATTTTCTCCCTTTGCATAGGTTGCCTTTTCATCCTGTTGTTTGCTTCTTTTGCTGTGCAGAAGACTTTTAGTTTGAAATAGCCCCACTTGTTTATTTCTGCTTTCGTTGTTTGTGCTTCTGGAGTCAGATTCAAAACTCATTGCCGAGACCAATGTCAAGGAGCTTTTCCCCTATGGTTTCTTCTGAGAGTTCTATAGTTTCGGGTCTTAGGTTTAAGTCTTCAGTCCATTTGGAGTTAGTTTTTATGAATGGTGTTAGATAGGGGTCCAATTTTATTCTTTTGTATGTAATTACCCAGCTTTCCCACCACCACTATTGAAGACACAACCCTTTCTCAGTTGGGTATTCTTGGCTCCCTTGTCATATAGTCGTTGACTATATATGTGTGAATTTATTTCTGGGCTCTCAATTTATTTCCAGTGGTCTATGTGTCTGTTTTTATGCGTTACCATGCTATTTTGATTATAATAGCTTTGTAATATAGTTCAAAATCAGGACATGTATGAGGCTTCCAGTTCTGTTCTTCTTTCCCAACACTGCTTTGTCTATTTGGGGTGTTTTGTGGTTCCATAGGACTTTTAGGATGTTTTTTTTTCTATTTCTGTGAAAAACACCATTGGAACTTTGGTAGGGATTGCACTGAATCTACAGATGGCTTTGGGTAGTGTGGACATGTTAACAATATTCTTCCAATCCAGAAGCATGGGATATCTTTCTGTTGATTAGTTCTCTGCAATTTTTTTGAAGTCATATAGTTTTCCAGGTAGAGATCATTCATCTTGGTTACATTTATTTCTAAGTGTTTTATTTGTTTTTGGTTCTGGTGCCAGTGTCATTTTCTTCATTTCTTTTTTTTTCTTTTTTCTTTTTTTTTGATTTTAAGTAAGCTCTACACCTACCAACATGGGGCTTGAACTCACGACCCTCCATGTTCCAGCAGCTGAGCTAGTCAGGCCCCCCCTTCATTTATTTTTCAGGTATTTTGTTGTTAGTGTATAGACACACACCTGATTTCTGTATACTGATTTTGTATCTGGAAACTTTACTGGATTCCTTTTTAAGAGGTTTTTCGTGGAATCTATAGGATTGTCCACATACAAGATCATATTATGTGGAAGTACGCCCAATTCTCCTTTTTTCTTTCAAATTTGGATCTTTTGTTTCTCTCTTTCTATTTTTTTTCTCTCCTCTCCTCTCCTCCCCTCCCCTCCCCTCCCCTCCCCTCTCCTCTCCTCCCCTCCCCTCCCCTCTCCTCTCCTCCCCTCTCCTCCTCTCCTCTCCTCTCCTCTCCTCTCCTCCACTCCCCTCTCCTCTCCTCCCCTCTCCTCCTCTCCTCTCCTCTCCTCTCCTCCCCTTCCCTCCACTCCCCTCTCCTCTCATCCCCTCTCCTCTCCTCCCCTCCCCTCTCCTCTCCTCCTCTCATCCCCTCCCCTCTCCTCTCGTCCCCTCCCCTCTCCTCTCCTCTCCTCCCCTCCCCTCTCCTCTCCTCCTCTCATCCCCTCCCCTCTCCTCTCGTCCCCTCCCCTCTCCTCTCCTCTCCTCTCCTCCCCTCTCCTCTCCTCTCCTCTCCTCCCCTCCCCTCCTCTCTACTCCCCTCTCCTCTCCTCTCATCTCCTCCCCTCCCCTCTCCTCCCCTCCTCTCTACTCCCCTCTCCTCTCCTCTCATCTCCTCCCCTCCCCTCTCCTCCCCTCTCTTCCCCTCCCCTCCCGTCCCCATCCCTCCCCTCCCCTCCCCTCTCTTCTCCTCTCCTCCCCTCCCCTCTCCTCTCCTCTCCTCTCGTCCCCTCTCCCTCTCCTCCCTTCTCTTCTCCTCCCCTCCCCTCCCCTCTATTCCCCTCTCCTCTCCTCTCATCTCCTCCCCTCCCCTCTCCTCCCCTCTCTTCCCCTCCCCTCCCGTCCCCATCCCTCCCCTCCCCTCCCCTCTCTTCTCCTCTCCTCCCCTCCCCTCCTCTCTACTCCCCTCTCCTCTCCTCTCATCTCCTCCCCTCCCCTCTTCTCCCCTCTTCTCCCCTCCCCTCCCATCCCCTTCCCTCCTCTCCCCTCTCCTCCCTCTCCTCTCTTCTTTTTCACCCTAATTGCTCTGGCTAGGACTTCCAGAACTGTGTTAAGTAAGAGTAGTGAGAGTAGACACCCTTGTCTTGTTCCTGACTTTAGAGCAAGAGCCTTCAACGCTTCACTGAAAAGACTTCTATTTGTTTGTTTGTTTGTTTGTTTCAATCGAAGCATAGTTGACATACGATGCTCTCTTCACTTCAGGTGTGCAGCACAGGGATTTGACATTTGACATTTCTCTACCTTATGCAATGTGCACAATGATGCGTGTAGTCACAAAATCATCCCGTTAACCCCTATGTTTCACAAATGACAAAACTGTGCTCCGAAGAGGTCAGGAAACTTTCACAAGATTTTATAGCTACTAAGACCAGAGCCTACCTGTGAGGGCATTAAGAAGTTCAGTCCATCTAGGGGCGCCTGGGTGGCTCCATTGGTTGAGCATCTGACTCTTGATTTTGGCTCAGGTCATGATCTCATCATTCAGGGTTTCTGGGATTGAGCCCCTACATCAGGCTCTGTGCTGACAGTGTGGAGTCTGCTTGGGATTCTCTGTCTCCCTCCCTCTGTCCCTCCCCGTTCTCCCTCTCCCTCTCTCTCTCTCAAAATAAATAAATAAACAAACAAAAAAGTTCAGGCAATCTAAACTCTGAAATAAGCAGAAAATTCCAGCACAGCCACCTCTCTGAAAAAGATAACCCCATTTCATGGGGCTATTCTTTCATCACATGAACCCAACCTTCATTCCCTTCTTCTCATCTATCCCCACTAAACTTATACGTTCCATGAAGACAAGGACAGTGCACCTGTCACTTCCCACCTTGTCCCACAGCCGCCTGACATGTTGTTGTAACGGGTGCTCATTAAACCATTTGTTGAATTGGATGGAAATGTATCAGCCCATAGCACACTGCCACGGGGCAAGCCAAATTGTTACACTGTCCAACCCAGAATTACGTGCGAGACTTACCTAAACGTTAAGTCGTTAAGTCTCTCACTGGAACTCTGAGAGTTCTAGTTTTCATATTTTGTTTTATAAATAGTTGTAACCCAAAGATACAAGGTAGCACGTGCCCAACCGGTCCTGTTTTCGCTGTCGACCCATTCCCAGTACGACCTCCTGTCTATCTGAGTGATAACTCGGTCTACAATGAGCGAGACCAAGTAAAAATGAGGTGAAGACGGTCCAGCAACTCCAAGACTGACCCTGCAGCTTAAGGAAAAACACACCGCAGGCACCTTGGAGACCACTTTCCGGCCAGAGATGGATTTCCACTAACCTCCGTTTAAAAACCTCATCGCCAGCCATGCTGAGGTTTGCTCGCGGCTGTTGAGAATATGGTTTGATGCTCCCTCCAGTCCAGGACGGGAGGTGCCCGCAGCGATGGAGAAGTCCTGTGGTCTGTAGGAAGGCTTCTATCAACTGCCACCAACCTGACACAGGAATTCAGACATACCATTTCCCAGCAGCCCTCTCCCCGTCACCCTTGTCTAGTGACGTTCCTTCCACTCACTGTAAAATGGCTCAAGAAAAGTGGAGTAAAAGACATCGAGGGAATCACAAATTGTTCTCTCTGAAGCTCAAGTTTATCATCTGTGAAATAATGACTGTGGGGCACCTGGGTGGCTCGGTTGGTTACGCATCCAACTCTTGATTTCGGCGCAGGTCATAATCTCATGGTTTGTGAGTTCGAGCCCAGCGAGGGGCTCTGCGCTGACAGTGTGGGGCCTGCTTGGGATTCTCTCCTTCTCTCCTTGCTCCTCCCTCACTCATGCCTTCTCTCTCTCTTTCTCTCAAAAATAAGTTAAAATTAAAAAAAAAAAGAAAAGAAAGAAGGATTGTAAGGCTCAGTTGGTTGAGCGTCTAACTCTTGACCGCCACATGGTTGTAAGAAAAGTCACAGACAGACATCTTCGGGAATATAAAGACTACATGATCATAAACGGGCTTTTTTTTTTTTCTCAAAAGCCTTCCACCAGGTGTCACAGGGCTAACAAAATGAACACCCCCCACACAACCCTGCCCTTCGGGCACTCACAGTCTAGTTTACACATCTAAGCATGGGCAGTTGAAAAAATACGCACGCATAGACACAACATCGTTGTGTCTGCTACCGAATATCTCTGCAAAGGAGTCCAATATAGGCCACGCCGAAGCACAACTGAAATCATCTTTGATTCTCAACACCCCTAGATCATTTCGCTGAAATCGGCATATAAAATTTTCCATCTTTAGAAGGGAGGAATAAAGAATATGGAAACCGGGTCCTGTTAAGTTCAGTTCCGTATAACTCAATTTAGAATCAGGCATAACTAAAATGGATCAGAAAGATGGCCCAGATCCCAGCTTGACCGACAGAAGTCACACACCGCAACGCGGTGGAAAGGATTTGTGTTGACACAAAGTTGGGATTTTTTTTCTTCCCCCTTATCAAAAAACAGGCATATTTGGCATTCTGCCCAAAGTGCTTAAAGTGGATTATATCTACATCTGACTTCGCGGTAAGTGCAAAGACAAAAATCTCTGAAATTTATAAACAAAAGTTTCTTTCTTACTTCAGAGTTCAAGGCAAAAAAACCAGCCTTCGCGACTCTCAGGCGTAGTACAACTTGGAAGTTACAAGGATGTCAGATATATTTATTATCGCGGTAGCTCAAAATTTCCACCCTGCTACATTTAAACACTGAGTTGGAGTTTGCAAAAAATAGCATCAGCAGCATTGCCAGCGAGATCCTCTAACCTTAGCACAGAGTAAATATGAAAGGAGAAAAGAACTGTAACCTTTTCAAAGTTCTCTCTATGCAAATATCATGCAGAAGTCACTGATTCCTGAGCACTCTGTCGCTTTGATATCTGAACCAGCCCGCGAAACCATCACGGCAAGCGTCTTATTTTGATCTTTCACAGATTTCTTTAAATTCCCGTTCGCTTTCTGTATCTACTAAAAGTAAGTTTCTTTAGCATCTGCTACAGTCCTAGCCACAAAATCACAAAAGAAGCCTTTTATGAAATGCCTGGGTCTGTTTATCCTTTGAGCCCAAGTTGCCACTATACTCAGGCCATCTTCCAAAATGATCCATTAAAAATAAAATATACTAACAGTAGCATTGTCTGTGCTGAGACTTGGGGGGGGGGCCACAAACCCCCTGTCTTGTTATCCCATTTATTTGAATGAGTGCATGTCCCATGTTGTTGGGGGTTTGGACTAACACAGAAAAATTTTGGAGAACAGACATCCGTGAAGGCAGGAAAAGCCAGGTACGTGGAGAAGGGTGCTGTTTTCCCAGGGCTGGAAACTCTGACGCATGAGAGAGACACTGCAGGAAGAGGCAGGGTCTATTTGGATGAAAGCCACAGGGAGACTCCGGTCCAAACTGCCACTGCCTCCGGGCTGAAGTGATAAAGTGGGACACACAGGCAAAAGGACCTCCCCGCCCCCCACACACTCCACTCACAGCCACTCTGACGCTCCGTGCTGAGCTGCAGGGGAGAACTGCCGAGCCCACTGGAGCCCAGATGGAGTGATGGAAGGGACCAGGCAGGCACAGGAGGTCCTGTCGTGTCCAAGAGAGGCTCTCAAGAGCTGATTAAGGCTAATTCGACCTTATGCATGCCCGCAGCTAAGGGAGACCTACAAATATCCAGGTTCCCTTTGAGTTTCTTTGTAACGTTCGTGTATTTATTTTGGGAGAGAGAGAGAAAGAGGTAGAGAGAGAGAGAGAGAGAGAGCGAACCCCAAGCAGGCTCCATGCTCAGCGAGGAGCTCGACACGAGGCTCGATCCCATGACGGGGACATCATCCCCTAAGCCGCAGTCAAGAGCGCGACGCTTAACCGACCGAGCCACCCAGGCACCCCCCCAGGTTCCCATGCGTATGGAATATCCAGCTGACCACATATGACCCACCTGTGAAACATAGGAGTAATATTTGCTAAGTTTAAATGTAAAATTTGAGAATCGCTGACGGAACTCTTGGCAGTAAGTTACCTAAAACGCTCGTTGACCGTGTGAAGCTGAATGCGGGTAGCCTGTCCCTGTGGCTCCTTTCTCTGGGACAGGCTGTCCACCGACGCTAACATACCGCTTCCGCATATTAGCAAAAACTTCTGCAACATTATCTTCGTATAGCTTCTAAGGATGCCTAATTTACAACTAAGCTCAAGCATTAGGAGAACCCCGCTCCCTGTCTTTCAAAACGCATCAAGAATTCATAAAACCTAAATATTGTGACTCATCTTCATTGAACGATTGCTGTCCTTAATCATGGGTGTTAATACGGAAGTCTACAATTCGGCATGCACCTTGTGATGCACAATAAAGGATGCAGAAGTGATTGCTCTCGATAAACTACTCGGAGAATCTGGGTGCGGAATCAATCAGCAATCAATGGTATAGAATGAAAAACACTCGTGTTGCAACATCAGAAGTCACCCAGTAACGGGGCAACCCAAACAGAGGAGAAGAAGTCTGAATTCAGTCTTTCTTCCAGCTTCTGGCGGGAGCTCTGAGCAAGAGGAAATAATCGAAATACCCAAGACAGTTTTGCCTTATATGCCTGTTGGTTTGTTCTTGGTTTTTGAGGCAAGAGATCGTTAGAATTTGTACCTGTATGACTTCTTCCCGCAGCATCACCGTCACCTTAGCAGTTAATGAAGAAGCCGTGTCTTCCCTGAACTGGATAAAACAACACCCTGATCTAAAACAAGAACAAACGGGGGCGCCTGGGTGGCTCAGTCGGTTAAGCGGCCGACTTCGGCTCAGGTCATGATCTCGCGGTCCGTGAGTTCGAGCCCCGCGTCGGGCTCTGTGCTGACGGCTCAGAGCCTGGAGCCTGTTTCGGATTCTGTGTCTCCCTCTCCTTGACCCTCCCCCGTTCATGCTCTGTCTCTCTCTGTCTCAAAAATAAATAAACGTTAAAAAAAAACAAAAAAAAATTAAAACAAGAACAAACAGACAAGCAAAAATAGAACTGTGAGCAAGTTTTGCTCAATTAGTAAATCAAGGCCTTTTCTTATTCTAGAAAGGTGCGTGGGATCAAAAGCGCGGCATTCCCTTCAACCACACAATTAAGGATTTTTGCCCAGTTGTTAATCCAAAAGCATCTTCCTGTGCAAAGAACCGAGTGATCTGACAACGGGTCCGTATTTTAGCATTTTGAAAGCGTGCCTTTGTGAAAAACATGCCACAAAGAAAACATTTAAATGCGTCACATTCAACAATCTGCTCATGTTGGTAACATGAAACACACACAGTCTTTCACGAGGTCCAAACTTTAAGACTATTTTAAATGACCAGTGAGCAAAGAAGTTAAAAAAGAGTTGGCTTCAAACTTTCCTGTTTGATAGCAGTGATGTATTAGAGGAAAGAAAAAGCCGTCCTTGTCGAAACATCAGTTTGTCTCCCCCGACCAGGTCTTCACAAGTGTAACAATTGCAACCGAAGTTTTATTAAGCAGTTAAACTCCAGCCTTGATTCAAGATACTTAGTGCCGGGCCACATTTGTCCTAGAAATGTTTTTTCTTTCTTTCTTTCTTTCTTTCTTTCTTTCTTTCTTTTTAAGTTTTTGCCCAAACGAACGCATTTCTCAGCCCCTTATATTTGATAGTAGACTCAGCGGATCTTGCCAAAGATCATGGAAAACTTCGGAAAAAATCGCTCTTGTCGACTCGCGAGAAACCAGAATGTGAAACGGATATTGCGTGGCGGTGGGCTCACTGTATCAAATCGGATGAGACGGTACTTTGTGAATGGTCGCCAAAGCCCCGTATGCGTGCAAAGTATTCAGACTTCCGTCCCAGCTTCCTTCGTGATGAAGGTGACGAGGACTGTGGTAATGAGAACATTAACAATGGCTATCATTTACTGAATGATTCTCTTTTTTTGGGAGAGACAGAGAGAGAGGCAAATGAGAGCGTGAGTGCAAGAGGGACAGAGGAAGAGGGAGAGGGAGAACCTTAAGAGGACGCCACAGCCCGCTCAGAGCCCGAGCCCTACGTGGGGCTCGATCTCACGACTGTGAGATCACGACCCGAGCCGAAATCGAGTCAGACGCTTAGCCAACTGAGCCACCCGGGCACCCCCTGAGTGATTTCGTTCTGTGCCAGCCACTATGCTAAGCACTCTACACGAAGTTGTTTGTTTGCTACTCACAACCGTCGGTTGATACACAGAATATTATTCTCTCCACTCTACAGAGAAACACGGAGAGCTCAGAGAAGTTAAGCAAATTGCCCAAGGTCACCCAGCTCATCGGCCTACGAGCACGAAAGTAGTTCTTGGCGCCCTCATGCCAACCGAGGCGTTGGCAGAGAATTCACGAATTGGGCCACCGTGTGATGTGCCCCAGGTAACCCAACAGATGGTCATATTACCGTGTAGTCATTGAAGAATGAAGTCATTGAAGTCATTGAAGAATGTACAACTACACCCACCCACCCCCCACACACACACACAAAGTTGAATTCACACAGAGTTGAATTCACACATGGCAGTTGTGTTCCTGTCATGCGAAGAACGACGTGTCTAAGATGCGATTTTGCTATGCAAAGGGTCTCTCTGGCACAGAGCAAGCATCCGCTCAATGTTTGCTAAATGAGCACACGCTCCCCGGTGAGGCAGTACTTACCTTACTTTCTTGGCACAGCGCTCAGAAATCCTGGGCGTGCAAATGACGAAAACTCCACCAGCTCAAAGCTAAAGGAGGAGCCGATTAGTTGACGTAAGCGAAGGGTCTAGAGAACTCGGGGTCCCAGCATGGCTGAGCGCAGGCACTCGGGTGAGATGTCTTAGATTCACCCCACTCTGGAGGCTGCCCAGCTCTGCCCTGTCGTCTTCACTGGCTTCCTTCTCAGCCAGGCTCTCTTTGCCAGCGGTTACGGGATTACCTATGGCTGTTCCAGATAGGAGAGGAACAGAGCCCGGGGAAGTCCCGGGGAAGCCTTGAACTGGCTTAGCCTGGATCACACACCCCTTCTCGAACAAATCATCACCTTCAGAGGGATAAGAATCCGACTGGCTAACAGAGAAGGGGGCCGGGGAGGAAGGGAAGAAAAGAGGAGAAAGCAGGGGATGCTGGTCATATCCAGAAGTTTGACACAAGAGAGGCCTCTCCGCCCAGAGGTATCTTGCTGGGTTTTATCTTCAATCTTATCTCAAAACTTTCGCTTCTAAGGCAGGAAGTGGATTACAGATCACCTCTCCTTCCTTTACAGATCACGTTATTTTATGCCTGCCTTGTTTGTTATATTTAAAGGAAATGAACACAGAGCTTTGAGGACGGCAAGGCTTACTACGGGTGATGCCATTCAGGAGGGAAATTGTTTCTCCCTCTGCTTTATTATATTGGTCATAATTATGATCCGTACCATGGTGACACTTAATTACACTCTTCCAATAAATCCACCTTTGCCTTCCAATTCATAAATTAACAAAAGGAGGCTACCCAGGGTGCCCCGTTACACACTTACGATTTTTTTTTTCAGACCCTAGAGAAACGATGGGAGTTTCCTGTGGTTCTCTCTCACGCAGTCACATCCTTCGGCCCCACTGCACACAAAGGTCTCATTGATTAGAACAGGACACTTCTACGCAGGGGCTGAGGGTTGGGGATCCAGGAAATTCTCAACTGGTTTTACAAGAATGAGCACCACACCTTCGTAAAACTCTACGGTGACCGAGCCCCAGAAATTGAGTCTGTAATGAGAATTCTGGAAAAATTAGAGAACTGCCTTCGGGCAGTTCAGGGTCTGTGGAGATTGAGAATTCAGAGACGAGCAAATGAGTATCTCAGGCCCTTCGGCTTCATTCTCCCGTCACGTGTTTCCTAAGCCTTCTGAACCCCACCCTCGGCAGAGAGAGAAAGAGACCCTCATGGAGAGCCTTCCACAGCCAGACAGGTGCCTGTCCTCACGCCCTGAGCCCCCAAAGCACCACTCTTCTTAACTCCTCTCCCTTCCCGTAACTTTTCCGTCACCTTTTCTTTTTCTTTCAGACCCAGGGGCAGAACATTGAGGAAGTCATACTCCTCAACTCATTATCACTGCACGTGTGTGTCTCCCCTTCCCCCTGCCATTTTCCTGTCCCCCATTCCATAAAAGCTAGCTTCAGGTTTGACGATATCCTGGAATATGTCTGTGTCTTCATAAGACACGTAGTATTCTCTTGTTCTGTCTGAGTGTGTTTTCAGTTGATACGAATGATGTCCACAGACTTTGTTTTGTCTTCCTTCCTTCCTTTCTCCCTCCCTTCCCTCCCCCTCTCTCTCTTTTCCTTCTTTCTTTCTCTTTCTCTCTTTCTTTCTCTTTCTTTCTCTTTCTCTTCTTCCTTCTTTCTTTCTCTCTCTTTCTTTCCTCTTTCTTTCTTTCTTCCTTTCTTTCTTTCTTCCCTTCCTCCTTCTTTCCTTCTTTCTCTCTTTCCCAGCACGGTCTTTAAGATTCATCTCTATCACTTCACGCGGTTCTATGGTGTGGCGTGAGAAGCCTCCTTGGCATCCCATTATCTGTCCTGCTCCCTGATGAACCCTGAGATTCCATCACCCCCATTACCACAAACAACACTGCGATGAGCCTCTTCATCCAGCCTCCCCACGGGGACCTGATCAGAGCTTCCCCGGGCTCTACACTCAGACGTGGGACAGTCAGGTCATGGGACTAAAGGATGGGTCTCCATCCGGCTCCCCGGTTGTGACTCCTTTGTGGGAAACCTACCAGGGTGACGCCATCAGGTTCATATCATGTAAAGGGGAGAGTCTGAGGCTCCAAGAGGTTACGCGATGTGTGTAACTTCACGTCGCCAGTTAAGTATAGAGTCAGGGTTTAAAGCCAAGTTTCTCTGACTCCCAGGTTAGCACCCTTCCATTGTACTATACTGCCTTCCACAGGAATCGTTTGATTGGATGGCCTAGGCTGGAGGCAGCAAGGCCTTCCCTTTGTCTGGCACCCACTCCCTCAAGCTCCCTTCAAGTCAGGAGGGAGTGGCGAGCCCACCCTGCCGCAAGGGACCAGGTTTCCTAGGCTTGGCCGGCAGCGATGTGTAATCAGAGGTGAGGGACAGTCCTACTGGCTGGGGACCAGGAGAGCTTAGCCTCCCCCTCCACGCAGGCACGCACACACACACACACACACACACTCCTGATGCAAGCAGATTAACAGCAGCCATCTGGCAAGCAGAGTTTCTCCATGCAAACTGCAACCCCCCGCCCCCCCTGGGTGAATCACTAGTGCTCCCAATACCAGTCAGGCCCAATGAAAACTTTGATGGCTCTATTAATGAAGATGAAAACTCGAGATATGCCAAATACAGATTAAATGGCATCTTGGGTAACATGATTATCTCTGAATTACTAGCTGCCCAGCGAGATAGCCAAGTGACTAATCCCGGGGCGGGCTGGGCCCTTCGGAGGCGGGATCCACTATGTGCAGCCTCCAGAGTGTCGTGCATTGCATCAGGATGGCACTTCACCAAATGGAACGCCAAGAGTGACTTCCTCTGTTGAAGCCGCACTTTTTGAGGGAAGACTTCATTTCTTCAGGTTCTGAGGTTCCAGATTTAGAGTGGTCTCTGACAAGATGCACGGGGAGTGTGTCAGGCAGAAACAAGGAGAACACGCGAGAATCCGTCTGATGCCCATGTTTACAGCACTGTTGATAAAAACGGGCAGAAGGGACAGGGTGGCGATGATAGAGAGGGGTCGCAAAGCCACCGGGCCTTCTCTCCCACTTTCTACTTCTGTCCCCCATGAGCTGTGATCCAGCAAGTTCTACATTAATGTCTTCAATACGTCAGCTACGTTAGTACACGCAATTTCCATGAGGTAGGAACTGTCGTTCTCATCTTCCGTAGGGGAAAGTTGAGGCTTACAAGTGTCACTGACGTGTCGGAGATCCAACACCTAGTCTGGCCACATTGAAACTCAGTCTGGGGTCTTTTCACGTCCAAGGTTCGTACGGCCTTGCCACGCTTTGACCGTCCCGTTTTAAGGATTTCGAAAGGGCTCCAAGAATTATTCCCAACACAAATGGAACGTCGGCGCAAGTAAAGAGGTTATGAAAAATTCATCCTTAAGACACAAGATTGGAGGAGGGCACCTGGCTGGCTCAGTCGGCAGAGCATGCTACTCTTGATCTCAGGGTCATGAGTTCGAGTCCCACGATGAGGGTAGAGATTACTTTAAAAAGAAAAAAAAAAGGAGACACAAGATTGGAATTTGCCAAGTAGTTGTGTGTTGGGGGGTGGGGCTGTGTATGAAGATCTGTGAATAATTTGACGAGTAAAATGCCTTGCAATTTGACTGGAATTGTGTAAAAAAAAAAAGTCTTCGGGGCGCCTGGGTGGCGCAGTCGGTTAAGCGTCTGACTTCAGCCAGGTCACGATCTCGCGGTCCGGGAGTTCGAGCCCTGCGTCGGGCTCTGGGCTGATGGCTCAGAGCCTGGAGCCTGCTTCCGACTCTGTGTCTCCCTCTCTCTCTGCCCCTCCCCCGTTCATGCTCTGTCTCTCTCTGTCCCAAAAATAAATAAAACGTTGAAAAAAAATTTAAAAAAAAAAAAGTCTTCATCTGGCAGCTAGGGAATGAAGTATGAAAGCTCTAGGAATCCCACTTAGCCCCCAAATGTCTCTAGATATTACAGTTTAATTATAAGAGGCCAAGGACGTGAATTGGTGGCATGGCAATATGGGTCTAATTGTGCCTAGTAAGAACTTATCTAAATACATATTGAGAAAGCCCCACACTATCTCCTCTCTCTCTTTTTTAAGTTTATTTATTTATTTATTTCGAGAGCAGGGGAGAGGCAGAAAGACAGGGAGAAAGAGAATCCCAAGCCGACCCCACGTTGTCAGTGCAGAGCCTGATGTGGGGCTTGATCTCATGACCTGAACCAAAATTAAAAGCCAAGAGGCACCCCCTCCTGTCCCTTGAAGTGAGTGTATTTCCATGCACACAAGCTACGAAGCCAACCATCGGCTCTGAGACTTCTGACATACTCTACCTTTTCAATCAGATGCATAATTGTGGTAGGACTGCCGCTGTTTATGTGCATCCCACTAGAGACTTTAATTTTTGGTTAAGTTCTTAAAATCCCTTTCTGGCAAAACAAATGAGATCACAGTCTCCATTCTCCCGGTTAACAATGCCATTATCACGCACAGATCCTCAAACAATCAGCTAAATTCCATTGTCGTTCTGAATTTCTTCTCTTTCTTTTGTGATGCGTTCACAAAACTTATTCAGTCTTCTGCCTTCTCAATGGAAAAAAAAAATTTTATAGAAACTACCATAAACGATACATAATTGTGAATGGCTCTAAGAAGCCATATGGAAGGATGAATAATCTTCCCTTTTGTTTTCATCTTTCCTAAATACTCTTCCCGCTTTGGGTTTTGCGGTACCTTTTGCACCCAGCTTTGGTCAAAATTGTTGTTGGCCATTTGCCAGTTTGAAATGTCCTACAAAATGAATTGCTCCTTTTGCAAATAAGAACAGACTTTGAGAAATATTGCTTCAAAACACTGTGCTGGAGCTTTGGCTAGGCGGTGGCATTTTCTGTAGGGGCAAAGAGGGTGGCGAGTTTACTGTGTGTTCAGCATGTATAAATCATGATCTAGGTAACATTTTGTGCTTGCCTTCGTATCTTCTAGTGGCTGTGGTGCGGGGCATCACAAATATTCTTTCAGGAGAACAATCACCTACTTCCTATGTCAGGATGGCCTTTCACTTTGGATGAAACTTTCAAATGACACCAGCATCAGATGAAAATTGGGACAAATCTTTACCCGCCAATTTCTTGGCTGAGGCTTAACGAGGACACCATGAGTTCCAAGTGAACAAGTTCACCCACTTTTACTGCCTTCCTTGTCTTTTTACTTGAAGAAGTTAATTTATCCCTCTTACAATTTAAATGCCAAGCTCTTCTAATATTATTCTTGCAAGGTAATTTCTGATTTAGCCACTCTTCCCTTTTTCCCAGATCACCCTATGCTTTTCAGAAAAAAAAAATCTATATCTATAGATAGATAGATAGATAGATGGCACATCACAGACAAATATCAGAGTTGTGAGCTCATTCTTAAACCAAAGAGGTTGTCAAAGTTAACCCAACAATGCACTGTGGGCAATTCATGTAGAGGGCACATTATCATATAAATAATGATGTTTTGTAATTTTCACAAACTTAGAAATGACAATGGAAGCACAGTTAAGGGAAGTTTTTAAAGCTCACATTTAGAAGAGATAAGGTTCTCTATTTTTGCCCAGTGAAATACACACACACACACACACACATATATATATATACATATAAATACACACACACACACACACATATATATACATATACTCACACCATGATGATATGTAGGATTATTAAAATAACTGTCCTTTCAATATTTTACTTTTGAAATACAATTACTCTTGAGCCATGTATCTTAATATAATATTCAAAATTATGAGGACGGGACAAAAAAAACGTTACTGAGACAGTGGACTCTGTAAGGCAGAATTGGATCGATGGTAAATGAAAACTGTATCTGTACATTTCCATTCATGATGTGGATTCTTTTTCGTCACTTCTCAAAATTAGCTGAAATAAGATATATTCTTCCAAGACCTCTGGGCAGGAAATTGCCACTAGGTGTGAACAAGAGACAGCCAATCTCTCCATCCTCGGGCATGTCTCTACTGAGAAGAAAAGACAACATATGCCAAAGATTCACATATTTAGAAAAGTGCCATTTAAAATCAGTTTGTGTATTGGGGCACCTGGCAGCTCAGTTAGGTGTCCGACTTCGGCTCAGGTCATGATCTCACGGTTCGTGGGTTCAAGCCCCGCATCAGGCTCTGTGCTGACAGCTCAGAGCCCGGAGCCCGCCTCAGATTCTGTGTCTCCCTCTCTCTCTAACCCTCCCCCGCTCACACTCTGTGTGTGTGTGTGTGTGTGTGTGTGTGTCTCAAAAATGAATGAACCTCAGAAAAGTCTGGAAAAAATCCATCTGTGTACAACCTATAGAGAAGAAGTGAATCACTCAATGCATGATATGTAAAACAACATCAAGCTTTGTTGATTTTAAGTGTCTCTCCCACAGAGTTCTTTATATGAAAAAAAAATTAAGAAAAAAAAATCAGCTTATTAAATGTCTAACACAGAAGAGAAAAAACATATTTGGCATCTTGGTGCTCCTTAGACACACTGAAAAGAATAACAAAAGCTACTCAGGATCAATACATACGAAACACATGAAATAGTAGAAATAGTTCATAGCATAGTTACCCAACTCATAGCCAAATACCGGCTCAACAATACTCATTGTTGATGAGAGCCTGTTGAATAAGAGACACGCAGATTCTCCATCTTTCTAGATCATACCGCTGTGATCTGAAAGACAACTTTCATCGTGGGAAAGCCTTCATTCTAAAGACCAAGACCCAATACTCCAGCATCTTGGAGTTTAAACAGAGAATGTGGACAGCATAGTTTCAATGGAAATGTGAATGGAGACCAGCATTTACTGATGTCACGACAAATGACATACCATCTTGAAAAATATTAACTAACTCCTAGGCTTCACTGCCGTGTGTGTGTGTGTGTGTGTGTGTGTGCACGTTTTAATACAAGTGTGTTCTTCGAATCAACTCAGCCCAAAACTCCTTCTTTCACTGTGAGTGTATTTTTGTTTTCATATGTGGCACTGAACGAATTCCTGTAGTTGTGAACAACTACATTTGATTAAAATCTGTCAGATTTATCTTTTTAGCAGGAGAAAAGAAATATGTGTTTCCCCAGAAAGGAAATCAATGTGTCTGTATGATAGATGCAGAGAAGAAAGCTGGATACTGTCACTTTAAGTGATGAAGCAGAAAGACAGGGTAGCTGTCTCGTGATCATCATTGGCTGCTGACATAATTGTTGGGAGGCAAAGCCCTGTTGAAATTTTATAATCCTTGTTTATAGGATAGACATACGGCCACTGACCTAATAGCTATCATTCCAACTGGGTACGTTACCGAGTCTCATGTCTGAGGTGTCCACAGTTTGCTTTGTTTAAATTCTCTTGGCCATATCTTTTAGCCAGAGCTCTGCTCTGTTGCCCTTGTGCACCATGAGAAAGAGTGATCCTTTCCGCATAAGAAGGCACCAGGTTTTCGGGGCAGACAACCGTAGCGGAGAATCTCCTTTCTCGAGGTAAACCTCAAAATCATCCCCCAGGCAATGCCAGAGACCAATGAAGCCGAGAGCATTCTCAAAGGGACAATTGGGAGACTGCTTCGTGACAAAAACCCGCCCAGAGATTTCCTCCTTTCTCTTGGGACCCACCAACCTCCCCAGGATCCCAAGTGTCTCCAGAGACAGCTGTGCTAGATAGAAAAGAAAAGCTTCAGCCCTGGGATTGTGGGAGTAGAAAATTCTCCATTCAGAGGTGGTACACTTACCACAGGGTAAGAGGACACTTACCCTGTTAAGGCTGCCTAAGCAGACCGGGGTGAGCCAAGAAGTCTTTGCAGCGTGAGCCTTAGTGTCCCCATGGCTACAACCAGCAAAGCCATTTTAATGAGTTTCTTGCTTTTTTTAATTTATTTATTTTTGAGAGAGAGAGAGACAGAGAGAGAGACAGAGCACGAGCAAGGGAGGGGCAGAGAGAGAGGGAGACACAGAATCCGAAGCAGGCTCCAGGCTCCGAGCCGCCAGCACAGAGCCCGACACGGGGCTCGAACCCACAAACCGTGAGATCGTGACCTGAGCCGAAGTCGGATGCTTAACCGACTGAGCCACCCAGGCGCCCCATCCATTTTAATGAGCTTCTAAATAATTGCCAGGATCTATGAACTTACATGTCAGTTAAAATTATCATCTCTCTTGCTTCGTGAATGGCATCTGTCAGTAAAGTATTTGAAGTGTTTCTTTGCAGCCTATTTCAATAATAATGTTCCATGTATAAGCCCTTCTATTAACTAACTTTTTTAAAAATGACACGTTGTTCTTGTTCCTTTATGAACGAATGTTTCTAGAAGGCATTCCATTGATGTGAGTGTGCATGTATGCGCTCTGTTTGCACATTAACCCAGACCTGACTAAACCATTAAGAGACATTGTAGGCAGAGAACCTAGCCAAGGGTTTAGAACATGGTAGGTATTCCTTAAGGGGTCATTCTTTATTTATGATTCCTCTCTTCAACTGGCATCGCTTAAAAATTAAATAAATCAGCACAAATAACTAATGCATTTGCCTAAAGCCCAATGACTCCTTCTCTTTCCCCCCGAAGTCCCCCTTCCCTCCCAGCCTCACTCCTACAATCTCCAAACTATTCAAGAATCAAAATTTAAGAATTAAACATTAACAATTCATGGGCCACCATCACATCCATTACAAGTGATTGGAAGTCTTCCCACAATTTATGTAAAATTCGAAGAGTTAAGATACATTCTTATATTCTGGCAATAGACTCTATCTGGTAATGGTGTCATATGCTTTTGACACACTGATGGGTTTGATTTGCTAATATTCTGTACATAATTCTTTATATAAATTGGTATTCAAATTCTGTACTGTCCTAAGAATCTGTCTTCAGAAAATTATTTTAGTATCTTTCCTTTTTATGGTCAAATAGATTTTATGTAACACTGCAATTGATTTTCAAAACTGGAATGCAGGGTGCCTGGGTGGTTCAGTTGGTTAAGTGTCTGGCTCTTGATTTTGGCTCAGGTGATGATCTCATGGTCATGAGATCCCACATGGGGCTCCACACTGAGTGTGGAGCCTGCTTAAGATTCTCTCCCTTCCTCCCCCTCTGCCCTTCCTGCACTTGCACGTTCATTCTCTCTCTCTCTCTCTCTCTCTGTTTAAAAAAAACAAACCAAAACCAAAACAAACAAATAATGTAATGAATTCACTTGTAAAACTGTCTAGGTCTGGTGCCTTTTTTAGTGATAGATCTTTTTCTTTCCAATCACTTCTACAATAATTGGTCTATTCATGTTTCTTAAAATAATTACTTTAAGAATTTTTATTTTTACCAGGGCATTTTCCACTGCCTCTAGATTTCCAAATTTATTTCTACAGAATTGTACATAACATCTACCAGTAAGTTTTCTTATCTCCATCTTTGTGGTTATATTCGTTAATAATGTTGTATTTATCTTGCTTTCTCTTTATTGAGCTTGTCAAGGGTGTATGTAGTTCGACAATCTTTCAAAGAAACTAATTTTGATTGTATATATCCCTTTTTATGTTTGTTTTCTATTTCATTAGTTTTAGGTTTTATCTTATTAATTCCCTCCTTCTACATTCCTATTTTATTATGCTACTTTTGGATTTGAGTTTTCTAAAATTTACTCTGAATCCTTATTTTGTCAAACAATAAGGGATCCCAATTTTGGGATACAAGTTATTTCCTGAATAAATTTTGCTTCAATGTCTCATGTAGTAAGTGTATACTCACACTATCTTATAAATTGTTAATGTTTATTTTTTTTTTGAGGGAGAGAGAGACAGAGCATGAGCAGGGGAGGGGCAGAGAGAGAGGGAGACACAGAATCGGAAGCAAGCTCCAGACTTGAGCTGTCAGCCCAGACCCAAATGCAGGGGTCAGACCCAGGAACCACGAGATCAGGACCTAAGCCAAAGTCAGATACCCAACCGAATGAGCACCCAGGCATCCCACTTAATATATTATAACTACACTTTTGTAGCTGAACATCACACCTCAACAGTTGCCACCTTTGTATTATAAATTTTATGTATATATATCTCACAAAAGTTAGGACATCTTCCTCTTTAAATAATTCTTTGTGTCCCCAGAGTACTCAGCACAGCTTTTTGCCCATGGTAGAATTAAAATGTTATGGAAAATTTTTTAAGTTATGGAAAGCAAAAAGACTTGCTAGAGCATTTAACTCGGGGAAATCTATGTACGCCTACCATTTACCTTTTAAGGATCAGGTGATGCTGGAAAAATGGACACTCAGTGCAGGTGATTCTGGTGCATTGGATGATGAGAAGATCTAGCATCAGATTTAAGCAAGATAGAGATGGGCTCCAACTCCACCTTATCAATTTACCAGCTAAGTGATGTACTTTCTCAGAACCTCAATTTATTCCGATATAAAGTAAGTCTTAAAAAAATAGCTCCTTCCGCGGAGGGCTCTTATGAGGATTCAATGAGATAATGCATGAATGTGCCTGGCACATAATAAGAGCTCCATAATTGTGAGTTCCCAGCATTATTGTTATTAATATTATCATTTCAGTCGGGGCAGGGTACTGAGGTGGTAAACAGTTGAGGGGCAGAAGCAAGGTAAGGGGAAGAGGAGCTGGGGAAAGGACAAGAAACAGAGAACCTTAGCTCAGTCTTAACTCAATGGTCCTGGAACCAATGATTATTTAAGGAACGTTTAAATCATTTCCCAATAATGGTGACATTTCTACAGGCTGGGTCTGTATCTTGTTTCCACTTGGCTAAATAACGTTCCACCAATCCTCTCAAAACAGTGCCCTTCCCACCCAATTCACCCCAAAGAGGGCCACAGGGATGGCGTGTGTCAGACGAGGTGAAATGACGCAGCAGTAATGGTACCACCAGCTGACCACTGACCGCCCGTGATTGGAAAACTTCAGCATTCAGGGCCATTCTTGTGGAGAAAGAAAACACCTCTTTTGTTTTTATTTTGTGGGTGGAACGAAGTCAGTGCAGGAGCAACTGCAACTTATCACTGCCCCAACTGGCCAGAGATCTCTTCGAGGCAGCATGGGCTCCAGCCATATGGCTGGGTTCTAACCCCACTCCTGCCATTGACTGGCTGTGTGGCCTTAGACAAAGTGCTTAACCTCTCTGTGTCTCAGTGAAAGGCGGACTTTATCTACAAACACTTATGGCACTATTTTAAGCGTTTTACCTATGTTAACCTATGTAATCTTTCCAGCAAGCAGAGGAGCCAGGTCCGATAGGGTGTGGTGAGGAATAAATGGTGAATATATTTAAAGTACTTACCGACCCTGTTTGGCATAAAAAGTGCTGTGGAAGTATGAGCTGGTATCGTCATCATTAATGTAAATGCTCTACTTTAGCTGTCACCGTCACCACCATTATCATCATCATCACCACCATTATCACCATCATCATCACCATCAGCATTATCACCATCATCATCACCATCACCACCATTATTAGCATCACCATCATCATCATCACCACTACACTACCATCAACATCATCACCACCAGCACCACCATTATCATCACCATCATCACCATCATCATCACCACCATCACCACCATCGTCATCACCATCACCACCATTATCATCACCATCACTGTCATTATCATCATCATCGCCACCACCACCACCATCATCATCATCATCACTATCATTGGGTTCAGTTACAGTACTGCACTCGGAGACGATACCAAATCCTCTCCCCATTTCTCAGGCACACAGAATCATTTTAGTATCTCCTTCACACTCTTATCCTCTCCTCCTCCCCATCTTCCATTTACCCTCCTCTTGTTCTGAGACCCTACTTCTTCCCACCAACTTAAAAGAATGCCAACTCTTGCCAAGTATAATGTTAGGTGTTCCCACCTACATACAGTCTGGACTCAAGGAGTCATGACCAGCCCAGTCAGAAAGCTGAGATTCAAACACCTGCCCATTGGTCTCCAAAGTCTACTCCTTGTCCTATTATAACCACATCACTGTAAAATATCCACCCCACTTTCTAAACATTTTTTTCAAGTTTTTATGTATTTTAAGTAATCTTTACACTTAACGTAGGGTTTGAACTCATGACCTCAAGATCAAGATTCACATGTTCTTCTCACTGAGCCAGCCAGGTGCCCCCAAACATTTTTTTACCTTTCATTCTCAAACACTGAACTGGTTTGTTCACAAGGCATATCATCCAAGTTTTTAAAATAAAGACTCATGCTGGGGCACCTGGGTGGCTCAATAGGTTAAGCATCCGATTTCAGCTCAGGTCATGATCTTATGGTTCACGGGTTCGAGCCCAACATCAGGCTCTGTGCTGACAGCTCAGATCCTGGAGCCTGCTTCAGATCCTGTGTCTCCCTCTCTCTCTGCCTGTATACATGCTCTGTCTCTCTGTCTCTCTCTCAAAAATAAACAAACATTAAAAACTTAAAGACTCATGTTAACTTGATGTATTCATATCTTATTCTCAGTCTTCTATAGGCCCCAAATTTTTTTAAAAAGATACATGAACTGATTTGTAGCACACAATATGCCTTCTCAACAAACAATAGTTTCTTAGTCAAGTACATCAACCTCTTGAGATGATTATACCAATCAAGATGTCTTACTGCATACATTTTAGAGCAACATGTTGACAGGGAGCAAAGTTAGAAATGACCTGAATGTTGCGGCACCTGGGTGGCTCAGTCAGCTAAGTGTTTTGGTTTTGGCTCAGGTCATGATCTCACGGTTCGTGAGTTCGAGCCTCACATCAGGCTCCATACTGACTGTGCGGAGCCTGCTTGGGATTCTCTCTCTCCCTCTCTTTCTGTCCCACCCCTGTTCACTCTCTCTGTCTCTCTCTCAACAATTAATAAACTTAAAAAATAATTTTAAACAGGAAATGACCGGAATATTTAATAAAAGTGAATTGTTAAATACACATTAGTAAATCCAGAAAATGGAATCATTTGAAGCCATAAAAATAATACCAAATAAATAGATCTGTGTATGTGGAACAGGATGCGATTTTATGTGCTGAAAGGATATATACAAATGGGATCACGACAGCTGATTTATTGGTTTTTTTTAATGTTTATTTATTTTTGAAGGAGAGAGAGACAGAGCATGGGCGGGGAAGGGGCAGAGAGAGAGGGAGACACAGAATCTGAAACAGGCTCCAGGCTCCGAGCTGTCGGCACAGAGCCCGACGCGGGGCTGGAACTCACAAACCACGAGCTCATGACCTGAGCCAAAGTTGGACGCTCAACTGACTGAGCCACCCAGGCGTCCCCACAACAGCCTGTTTGTAATGGAAAGGAAAACTCATTTTAAGGATGTTCTTAGTTTTGCTCTTTACATATCTAAGTTTTCTCTGTAACAAGTATACATGGCTTTCTTAATATCAAAAACAATAGAAGAACCTAGATTCTGGTGGAAAACACAGCTGCACCTATCTCAACCAGCTCAAACTGTCCCCACTTAAGCTTTTAATCTTCTGTCTCATCAGGCTGTGCGTTCGTCTGAGAGATGGCTGAGTTGCGTCTGGCCTGTCACTGTTATTTGCTTTGAACTCTACACATCTGGGTGGCAAAGTCGGGGGCTGTTTAATATTGCGGAGGGGGGAGGTTAGTGTTTGAATACATAGAAAAAATACATTAAAATTCTTCAGATCATCAGCAGGGAGTTAAGAACAACTAGTCCTACCCATTAAAGGCAAAATCACCCGCATAAGCACAGTGCAAGAAGAGGAACAAAGATTGACCCACATCACGCTCCTGTGTCCCCTTCCGGGGGCATCCGACACAGCACAGGACCCTGAGTGCCCTTAGCCGTGTTGGAAACAATCACACATGCAGGTTCCTTACCCGCCTGCTGCATTTTCTTCCTGGTATAACTGGAGTTCTCCTATGCAAACTACCCCTATGCTTCAATATATAGTTAACCGTGCTCATTAACAGGTTTTAAAGTTCTCATTTTCGAGGGCGCCTGGGTGGTGCAGTCGGTTAAGCGTCCGACTTCAGCCAGGTCACGATCTCGCGGTCCGTGAGTTCGAGCCCCGCGTCGGGCTCTGGGCTGATGGCTCGGAGCCTGGAGCCTGTTTCCGATTCTATGTCTCCCTCTCTCTCTGCCCCTCCCCCGTTCATGCTCTGTCTCTCTCTGTCCCAAAAATAAATAAACGTTGAAAAAAAAATTATAAAGTTCGCATTTTCGTACCATTCCGAACGTGCACTTTATATATCAATGAAAATGAACATGTGTTCAGGAAATAGTAAAGATCCGCATTTAGATTTTTTATTGAATTTATATTTTATATGTATATTTTCTGATTAAAAATCAGAAGGATGGGGCACCTGGCTGGCTCAGCCGGTCGAGCGTCCGACTCCCGATTTGGGCCCAGGTCACCATCCCAGCCAGGGTCGTGGGACTGAGCCCTGTGTCAAGCTCCACACTGAGCGCGGAGCCTGCTTAAGATTCACTCTCTCTCTCTGTCTGCCCCTCTCCCCGGCTCGTCATCTTTCTCTCTCTCACTTTCTAATATAAAAAAAAAAAAAAAAATCAGGATAGCTGGTATTTTGTTGACTTCTACAGGAGAGAAAGGGAAGGATTGTGGCTGCTCAAAACCAAAAATGTATCTGAAAAACCAAACTTTCAGTTCAACATGCAGATACTCTATCTTCCTCACTTTTTGGGGATTTTTTTTTTTATTTTTATTTAGCCAATTGGCATTGTGTAGAATGCCATAGTGGAACTGAAAAATTCTCCTGTATTTCAAAAACCGGAATAAAATGCACTGATTTTTTTTTTCTTGTATCTTTCTCAGAGCTTTTTGGAAAACCTGAAGAGTGTAGGTTAAAAGTATTAAGAGCCACGTGTTTGTATATAAGAGCTGTAAGACGGACATAGCTGAATATTAAGAAGTACTCAAGAGCCAAAGACACTGGAGAAAAATTAGCCTGGAAAAGAGAAGGCTGGGAGTGATTTAACAATCGGTTTCAGATATAACAGGATGGGAGAAAGAAGAGAGAAACCGTCTTTTGCCAGTCCCACTTAAAGACAAATATGAGAATTGGCTTTCAACCCTGTTACGTGTTAGACCAGACATAGCTTCAAGGCTGGGCACATGATGAATATCCTTCAATACCTTCTATTCAATACATCTCCCACACGCAGGCCCATGTGACCTTGTGAGACAGGGAGACAGATCTGTGCTATGCCACCTACCATAGAGGCGAGTCCAGAATATTCCGATAGGAGCCACTAATAACCGAGGCAAGCTTCAGGAAAGGGCAGCTGTGTAGAAGAGAAAGGCATCAACTGTCTGAGTTGAGTTTGATGGGTGAAGACACAAGGATTCCAGGGAGAGGGAGCTATACGTTCAAAGGTAGTAACGTCCCATCATGTGGTCAGGGGACACGCTTCCATGTGACTACAGAGCAGGATATGTGGCAAGAGGTGGCCCTGGAGAATCTGGCCCAGCCCACATTTGCAAGAGTCGTCCTTTGGCCATGTTAAAAAGTTTGGGTTTCGTCTCCAAGGCAATTGTAGTACTCTTGCAGCAAGGGCCTTTTAGGATAAGCTTTTTTTTAAAGGTTATTTATCTTTGAAAGAGAGAGAGAGAAGGGGAGGGGCAGAGAGAGAAGGAGACACAGAATCCGAAGCAGGCTCCAGGCTCTGAGCTTTAGGCACAGAGCACGTCATGGGGCTCGAACTCACGAACTGCAAGATCATTCCCTGAGCCAAAGTCGGCGCTTTACCGACTGAGCCACCCAGGCATCCCAGGAAGGACCTTTGACAAGGAAATGCCAGAATGACGTTAGCATTGTATGTTGACTATACCATTCTGGCAACAGTATGAAAACTAGATTGGTAAGAAAGCATTACTGGAGGCTGGTGCAATATTCCAGACAAATATATACATACATATGTATATGTATGAATGAAGATGGGGGTGGGGCGCCTGGGTGGCTCCGTCAGTTAAGCGTCCGACCCGATACCAGCTCAGTTCATGATCTCTTGGCCCGGCCCGTTGAGTTCCAGCCCTGCATCAGGCTCTGCACTGACAGCACGGAGACTGCTTGGGATCCTCACCTCCCTCTCTCTCTGCCCCTCCCCTGCTTGTTTTCTCTCTGTCTCAAAGTAAATAAATAAATATTTTTTTTAAAAAGTTTTTTTTAAAGAACCTAATTAAGGGTGTTACCATTAGGGATGGAAAAAAGGAAGCAGAGTCAAAGAGTGGTAGGTCGTTAGCACGGACAGAGCTTGTGGGTTGCTCTGGTGAAGAGGAAAGATGAAGAGAAAAGCCTAGGATAATCCTGGGTTTTTGCCTGGAACAACTGGGTGGCACATTTTCCCAAACTGGGGCATACGGGAGGAGAAACAGATTTTTAGAAGGGAGGTAATTAGGGGAGATGGCACATTTAGGTTTCTAGCATGGCGTTCTTGGTGTCTATAAGATGTCTAGGGAAAAAGTTGCACTTACTAGAACATAAGATCCATGAGGCAGGGACCTTGTTGGTTTAGTTCAACCCATCAAACAACGTGGCTTTCAGCATAATCATTGCTTACTTAGCACAACACGTGGCAGATGATAAATGCTCAGTAAATGCCAGCTGAATAGGTGCTCTTGGATGAACCTGTGGGTCTGGATCTCAGGACAGCCTTCTAGGCAATTATTCAATGCTCTTTGGTGTCCTTGCGCAGAGAATTCTAGAACCTCCTTTGATGTTCACCAAGACCATTTTACACCTTGAAATATTGTGATTCTGGTCCACCCCCAAAGGAGTGAATTACAAAAATGCTGCTAAGGTTCCTAGCGGCCCTATTCCTCTTTGTTTACAAATATAAGCAAGGTGGTTTGTTAACTGACGGAAGAGGCAAAATTGCGAAATAAATTTTGGAAGTGGTCAGATTGAGCGAAATCAGTGGTAAAGTCACAGCATTGGAGTGAGCCTCTGGTATAGTTTTTTTTAATCATACATATGGCTTTCAAGTTCCTATTGAAAAGGCCAGGACAACCAAGTAGAATTGTCGAGGATGGCTGTGATCCACATATACTGACTCTAAAGGAGATGCTTGCATGAGAATGTGTAGCAAGGAGAAGTGTGTAGCTCCAGCAGAAATCTGGAAAAGACTTTAAGAAAGAAGAAAGCAAATCCCCCTAGTAAACGGCTCTGTTTCTTGGAGGAGTTGGAACAAATCTTCCTTGCCAGAGAAGCTTGAATTACCTGCCTATCCCTTTAAGCATTTTCACGTACAAATCAAACACAGATGGCCCATTACGTTTATGACCTCCTGTCAATTACTCTAGATGAAGCATGCATTAATTATTGAAATATTTTCATAGTATACAAGTTTTGAGTGGTTCCATTGCCTCAGATAATTTCAACTTTCTGATTAGAAGCCGGTATAAACTATTTTATTTATGAAAATTAATCTCTTGAATGTAGTAAAAGCTACAAATACAGTAGTAGATTTTTTTTTTCCACTTAACAAAGCCAAACTAAAAATCCTGGCCTCTATCCTTGGAAGTCGGCGTTATGTTAGCAGGGTACGCAATCCATAAACTCTGCCAAAATCTATTACAATTGTAGTAAATTTTGATTACTGGAGTTGTTTGTTATTTATGTCTAGAAGATAAAGATAATATTGGGAATAGCCCTCTTCTATTCGATGTATAAATTACATCCATAAAATACCTTGTTTTGTAAACAGTAAAATAAAAAAAAAAAAGGAAGCCTAAACTTGGTTGAAGCTTCAAATATTTGCATCTACTTTCTTTGAATCAATAAACATTTTGGAGGATGTGAAAGTCCACGGAATGTTTAGACTTTTAACTATGCCACTAGTGTTGGTCTGGCACGGTAAACAAAATACTGGGGCCATTTGACTGTTAGAGAACAATAAGAATATTCCGACGAAGCATCACTTTGAGAGAATGTGAAGAAAGTTGAGAAGGGAACTCAGAAAAAGGCTTACATATTTTCCGTCACTCTGGAAGGAAGCTATTCATTCAGTAAACATCCAACACCTACTATGTGCAGAGAGCCTCTCTGGGCACTTGGAGTACACTGGGGCACAAAACAAATATTTCTGCTCCTATCAGTATAGATTCTAATAGAATTGATTGCCTCCTTTAATCCTCACTGTACAGAGAAGAAAGCAGAAGCCCAGAGAGGCAAGCTAACTCACCTAACATCACCCAGCAAGAAGGCCCAGAGAGGTAAGCTAACTTGTGTACCATCACCCAGCAAGAAAGTTAGAATAAGAGCCCAGGCCATTGGAGCCCATCTTCTTAACCCATCCTATCGTTCAGGCCTTTACCGTTTCCAACTGACCTTTTTCTGGGTCCTTGAGAAGTTAATCCTTGCACGTAATTAGCTGGACTCTCTTCAGTAGATGTCTTCAGCTAGAGAGACTCACCCTAAAAAAAAAAATAAATAAAAGAAGAAAAGAAACTTTTTTTTTTAATTTAAAAAAATTAGTTGTCTGTGTTTCTTCTCTCTGAAATCCACTGATGTTTAGGCAAAGAATGTTATAAATGAGATACCATCACAGGAATGCTGATTTCACAGACCAGTGGGAGAAGGTGGCCCTAGAGGCAGCGAAGTTAGCACATAATCATTGACTTCTTTTTCTGGCCAAAGCCAAAGAGGGATTGAAAACGGGAACTCTAGGTCAAGCACAAATGGAGGGTGCCACTGGCCCTGTGCTGTCACAATGGGCTTACACAATATGAAAGAGAGTGATCTCTACATACTATGGTGGCAACTTGGGCCAAAAAATACGGTCCCCAGCTAGAATCTTGCATAGGGGGAATCTAGCCTATGTGTCAGGTGAAAACGATGCTTATCTATTGGATTCCTCTTGTAGGCATTCACCAAAAAACACAGCCAATGGAGAGAAGTCACGGAAATATTAATGATACTAATTAAATGCTGCTCAATTAATTCGGCGTGTTAATTTTGCCAATTAAAAAAAATATATTATATTTTCCGACCATGAATAATAAAAAAAAAAAATGGTGTTTTAGCACTTCATACTTTCTACAACTTTCTCACTATTGGTGACACAAAGTCAGGTGGCTGCCTAAGGTCACATCAGATCTGACAGAGAACAGCCTACAACCCAAGATTCCTGATTTGTAACATCAAGCTCTGGATACTCTTTCAGGCTTCTTCTGATTTGGTCCTCGTCAAAGTAGATAGAGAAAGTATTATCATGGCCATTGGCCACATGAGCGCCTGAAGCTCAGGGACACAGCACAAGTCAACGCCCGACTCGGTTCAGAGAGAAGTAACAGCATACAAAGTCCATTAAGGGTCGGCAAGAAGGAGGGCATGCATAGGAGAAGCTGAATCGCTCAAAACTGAAAGATGAATTATGCAGTAATAGAGGTACGTACAGGAGAAAGAAGTTATACAGAGCTAGACGTAATTCATTTCATCAAAAATTGAGTAATAGTCTAACCAGTTAGAAATATACCTAATTGGCTGTAATCAAAGCTATAACGATATTGTAACTTGCTAGGCAGTGTCGAAAGCTGTTGTTTTTTAGGAGAGAACATCATAATTGAAAAATTGTAACCTCGGGCTTAATGAATTAGCAACTTTGGACCTACAGCATAGGAATCTGGTTTTTAACAAGCCATATTTGGAGCCCACGGTCTAGAGCCTTGCTACTCAGAGTATGGTCCCTGGGCCAGCAGCCTTTTAGGAATGAGGAATCTTGGGCATTCTGATTCAGAATATGCATCTTACCAAAATCCTTAAGCGACTTCCTCCACACATTACAGGTTTTTTTTAAGTCGATTTATTTATTTTAAGAGAGAGAGAAAGACAGAAGGGGAGGGAGACAGAAAATCCAAAGCGGGCTGTCTGTTGTCAACACAGCCCGATGCGGGGCTCGAACTCATGAACTTCGAGGTCATGACCTGAGCCGAAGTCAGACGCTTAACTAACTGAGCCACCCAGGTGCCCCTACACATCACAGTTTGAAGAGTACTGGTCTATGACATCCCTCGCCTGCTATGTATTCACCTTATCAGAAAAAATAAGTCAGCTTGACATAGAGTGTTCTCAGTGAACCCATGTGGGACCCACGTGATCTCTGCTTCTATCTCCAACTCCCTTCCCAGCCTGACGTTCTAAATCTCCATCACCCTCTGATAAAAAAATTACCGAACATCCAATTAAGATTTTCTCCTAAATCCTGTTGAAACTCCGCATCTAATTCATGGGCTATCGAGTGTTTCAAGCATTTCCCAAAGTCACCTGTGAAATATTTTGGAAAGTAAATCACCACTTGCAGATCTCTCAATTTCCAGTAAATCTCCCATTTTCTACAGTTCCTTGAAGACTAGTGAGGCACTCTGGCAATCCCATCTGCTAGTTTTCTTTGCCCCCCACCCCACAAGATAATCAATCCATCAAGATCAGGAGACAAGGGTGTGTTTATAGTAGCTGGGGAAGATATGACGAATCCTACCCTTGTGCTGAAGCATCAGGTTCCTCTTACAAGTGTTTGTTTAAACCAGTCTCCTTAAGGAGAATTGGTACAGTTTCTCCTTGTTTGTAAGGGCAACGCGTCCTCTGCCCTACTTAGGAGAAAGCCCTCCCGCCGCCATTCTGGGATAACAGAGGAAGGAATCCTCTTCCTCCAGCCCAGGGGGGCCCCACTCAGCTGGGAGCAATACAGCTGGTGCAATGCTTGGATTTTGATATCCACTCAGTATTTCATTATAGAAAATAAATTGTTAAAAAAATAAAATTACTTGCAATTCTACCACGCTGGCAAGTTCATGGGCCATCTGCATCTAGAGTTAGGTTCCCATATGGGTTTGCCATTTCACTTTCCTTAAGGGTATGTCAAAAAGAGTTTTCAATATTGTTACGGCCTTCACAGCAATTTCAGTATTGACCTGCTATGTGTATGTCACCAGTCTACTACTCTTGGACATACAGTTGGCTTCTAATTGTTCATTATTAGAAATAAGTTTCAACAGCTAGTTTTTAGAGACCCAATCCCAATAATTGCCAATTATCTTTAAAGAAAAGAAAAGTTGGTCTGTGGCCAGGATTTATGTTGCTAACTTCCATTAGGCTACTCCTAAGCATATATACCATTAGTTAGATGGGCGGGGGGGGGGGGGGGGGGGACAGGAAGAAAAGTATGAAGAAAATGATATAAAATCAATGCTCTTTACCTTAAAAATCAACCGAAAGTATATGTTCTACTAAGCGACCCCAAAGTATCATTTTCGTCCGTGAATTACTATACATAATATAGACTAAACATGCTATTCATATCCATCGGGTAAGCTTCACTGCGTTACATAGGAGCGCATTTCCTGATTAGATGCTTGCACTAGGGTAACACTGAATAGAAACTTGCTGTAGCCTAACATTTTCATACAGCTGTAATTTCATTACATTCTCACTTTCTGCTGTAGCCTGTAGAATTGAAAACACATAGGGGCACCCGGGTGGCTCAGTCAGTTGACCGTCCGACTCTTAATTTCGGCTCAGGTCGCGATCTCACAGTTCGTGGTCTGGAGCCCCGCGTTGGGCTCTGCCCTCTCTCTCAAAGTAAATGAACTTAAAAAAAAAGAGAGAGAGAGAGAGAGAGAGAGAGAGAAAACACATTGCCATCCATCACTTAGGATCTGCTTAACCTTTGTTGAGATTATACTCAGTCCAGCCATTTTATGTAGCACTAACCCAACATCCAATTTCTGTCTTCCCTTCCTTGTGCTAATACCTGTGGCTGTCCCCCCAGATAATGGTGACACTGGTTTTGGTGGAACATGAGGAAGATGGCACAAGCCACATCGAGTCCCCCACTTTGAGGACAAGGTCTCCTCTGGAGTTCAGGGAATGGCATTCCAGGTCAGGGGAAGAGCAGGAAGGGAGCAAGGTTGAAGGAATCATGATCATTCTGTTTTGCTAAGCTGAAGACAGAGAAAGGAGGAGAAAATACGTTTTAAAAGACTGATCTGGGGACAAATCATGGAGGACCTTGAGCAGTAGAATAAGGAGTCTGAATAATAAGCAAATATTGTAAGGGCGCCTGGGTGGCTCAGTCGGCTAATCGTCCGACTTCAGCCTAGGTCACGATCTCGCCTTTCCTGAGTTCGAGCCCCGCATCGGGCTCTGTGCTGACGGCTCAGAGCCTGGAGCCTGCTTCAGATTCTGTGCCTCCCTCTCTCTCTGCCCCTCCCCCCCTCAAAAATAAATAAACATTAAAAACTATATAAAGAAAAGAAAATATTGTAAACAAGAACTAATCTGAACGAGATTTGTGTTTCATGGATTTAACGGATGCAATGCATGGAAAAAAAGAGGGTGTGCTGGGGTAAATACAGACCGACCATATTGTTTAAAGAGCTGGTGGGGATGGGGAGGGTCTGAAGAGGCAGCAATGAAGACGGAGAGGAGAACATGGGCATGAGGTACTGCAGAGAGGAACAGAAATTCACTGAGTGAAGGGGACAAGGAAAGTTGTTCTTGGCAGCTTGTTCCAGAACAATGTCCCTCCCAGGCCGTAAGTCCTGAGCAAACACCACCTTTGTCGCAAGGCTGTCTCCTCAAACGCTAAACACCTGCAGGCCTTAAGTATGAATTATCCGAAACAATTGTTTGATTTGGGCATCAATGTCATGGTTGAAATAGAAACATGTGATTGACTTTCCGAACCCATTTGAAAAGGATTCGTAGTGGGTTCAGTTTGGTCTGGTGCTGGGACCCATGCTGCACAATCCCTGACTAGCCGGCCACCTCAGTGGGCCTGAAAAGCCCAATTTCTAGACATCTGGCAGGTGACTGGGCTGCCCCGCCCAGCTTGCCCTGGCATGAGGACAACTCGGTGAGAAGGCTCTTTAGATGGTCTCCATCTTCTTGAAGAAGCAAAGGCAACATTTTTTTTTAATTTTTTTTAACGTTTTATTTATTTTTGAGACAGAGAGAGACAGAGCATGAACGGGGGAGGGGCAGAGAGAGAGGGAGACACAGAATCGGAAGCAGGCTCCAGGCTCTGAGCCGTCAGCCCAGAGCCCGACGCGGGGCTCGAACTCATGGACCGCGAGATCGTGACCCGAGCTGAAGTCGGACGCTTAACCGACTGAGCCACCCAGGCGCCCCAAAGGCAACATTTTTAAACAAAGAACGAGAGTGACCAAGTGGCATGTAGGCTTGAGTAGAATTGAGTGGAATCGGAGATTCTAGAAGGACTTTGATTTAGAATTGCTAGGTAGTTTTGCAGTAGGGGTCGGAAAATAAAATATACATCCCCAGCAATTCCACGTTAGGTGCCCATGCTCAGAAAATACTGACAGCATATGAGCATTAGGAGTGTTACGCATGGAAGCATATGGGAAATACTTGAGTACATAAGGAAGTATGTCCAAGCATATTCAGTGTAACACAGTAGAAGAATATGTGTGCAGTGTATGGGAATAACTCAATGAGCGTTGATGGGCATTGGTATATTCGTACCCTGGGAAATTCCTGAAGCACTTGGAAAGAATGATGTATATCTCTTTCTCCTCACAACGCCCAAACCTCCAAGACACTGATGAGTGAAAATAGCAAGTGTACAATGAGACGTTGCCGACTATGACACACGCTTTAGGGCTTCTCTGGCTGGAAAGACAAAAGCAAGCCTTTGCTAACATAGGTCACATCAAGAAAGCTGGAGAAAACGACTCAGGTTGCAGGTAGTGGCAGGGAGAGCGTTAGCCTTAAGCTCTAAACTCTAGTATTTACAAGGACAGTAAGTGTATGGTAATTGCTTTGAGCTTCAAAATTCGTTTAAAAATGTTAAATACCTTGACCCAGAGGAATTGCGCTTTTTTTCCCCCACCAGATATCTGCTCTTATGCCAAAGACATCTTTCCTCTAAAATGATGCCTTCTTTTTCCTTTTTGAAGTGAAGGAGGGGACACCTGGGGGGCTCAGTCGATGAAGTGTCCAACGCTAGATTTCAGCTCAGGTCATGATCGCGTGGTTTGTGAGATAGAGCCCCACATCGGGCTCTGTGCTGACAGTGCGGAGCCTGCTTGGGATTATCTCTCTCTCCCTCTCTCTCTGCCCATCCTGTCCCTCTCTCTCTCTCTCAAAATAAATAAATTTTTAAAAATTAAAAAAAAAATAAAGTCAGCGAAGCACTGGTTTAATCCAAGAGTTAAGGGTTGACTAGCAACGGAAAGATAGATAGATAGATAGATAGATAATAGATAGATAGATGATAGATAGATCGATAGATAGATAGATAGAAATAGATAGGTGATAGATGATAGGTAGATAGATAGATGATAGATAGATAGATAGGTAGATGATAGGTAGATAGATAGATAGACAATAGACATGCAAACCTCCACTGGCCAATCTCCTTTAGAGCTACCAATTTCATCCAGGATTACCAAGGCAACTCTGTTCAATGTAATCGTGCGGTCCCCACAGCTTCAATAACACGGCAAAATAAATACCAATGGCACGCCACTGAAGTGCCAATGCAGAGACATCCCTGTGCATGTCACATTTACAAGGGGATGTGAAACACCTGTCTTCCCGGAAATGAGATCCATGCACGGAGCTGATTTAAAATCAGAACCAAATAATCTCGATTGGAATTTATTCACTGGAATATTTCTCTAGGTTCAGAAATAAGTGGAAGCAAATTATTTTCTAAATTAGAAACTATGTCTACGGTACCTTTATATGACTTCCAATCTTTGAGGACAAGTAGAGCTGATGCAACTTTAATATAGTTTAGCAGATAGTGATTGCTGCAAAATCGTCATCTGCTCCCTCAGGATTTTTTTTTCACTTAAGAACCTGATGGTGTTTGGGGTAAAGTGTTCTAAGAGGGGTTCAAGCACATGACAGAAAAGAAAACATTAACCCACCATGTAGCCAAAAGCTGGATTAATCTTTTAAGCAATTCAGAAGAGAATCCCACCACGAACCCTAAAAGACCATTCAAATAATCTGGAAAATGCTAAACTATCTCTGCTTGTAAGAGACCACAGTGATGGGTTTTTCAGTTATTCGGGGCATAACTTTGACTCCTTGATTCAGAAGTAAGCTTTAGTGTAAGTTGTTTTAGTTTTCATGTGTTTGGAAGTAATAACCACCGGACATTTCTTTGAGCCTAAAGCTGGACACAGTCTGCCACCCTGGGCACATGAGAGTCACTCTGAGAAAGGGTGTTTAATGAGTAACTCTGCAGTAAAAGTCCTCGAAAAACTTCTTCTAAACATTAGACCCCGTACTTTCTTTCTGAAATACATTAACAGCCTCCAGAAGGTTCAGAGATGCTGTGGCAGCCCTGTTGGACTTCAGAAGTCCCTGATATCTCAAGTGCATTGAAAGGTTTGTGCACACTCCCCACCCCTCCCCACCCCATCCCTGCTCTCTGCCCCCCCCCAAGCCCACCCCCTCCACCCCCCAGCCAGTGTCTGGAGATCGCGTTGACTGCAGTTCTCCCGGAGAGAAAGATTGATAAAGCAAAGCAATCAGAGTTATTTCCTATGCATGAAATTGATTAAATGCTTCACTAAATGGCTTATAAATTTGCTTCTCATATTTCTGTCACCGCTGAAAAGATTACAGAATCTCTGCATATAACCATGTTGTATACAATACCAAATTACAAAAGGTTGTAAAAACTAATGTTTTGTTTAAAGTTTTGAGCAGGACCATATGCCTCCAGTGACCTTGAGTAAGCTATTTTAATTCAAACCATTTCAAAGAATAGAAAGGGGAGAAATATTCCACCCCGTAACACACCAGACAAGTTGGTGGGTAAACCTCAGTTAACTACGCTGAACCCCTGCTCTTTTCCTGCCGGGGTGTGGAGTGAATCCTCTCCAGCAAAGGCCTTTGCGTCTCCAAAGCTGGGAAACACATGTGGTGTCAACAGGGATATATTTACAAAGGAGATGAAAATAAGGGCTTTGAGACCTCCCAAAGCTGAATTTGCCCCATTATTTTTCATTCAGAGACATCTCCTAATGAGTTCCGAGTCTTGCGCGGACTTGCGGGACCGTGTAAAAAAAAGACAAATATTAGCACGGGTGGTGGGGTTGTCTTACGTTTAGGGTTTTTGTTTGTTTACTTCTCATCTTTGCACATCTTGCAAATGCCGGTTAAGTCCCATTCTTCCTTCCGGGTGAGAATTGCTTCCAAGGCTGGTGTAACAATCGAGGCGGGGGGGTGGGGCTTTAGCAAAGAAGTAATTTATAGGCCAGCACGTGACCCGCAGATGTTACTTGGGAAACGAATCCCATTCTTAACCTGCCCTTCAAAGCACCTTCACTTCTACGGGAAAAATGATATTCTTTCATAACATTTATTAGACATTACGTCCCCGGCAAGAATTAACATTTGGCATGAACAGGCAGCTCTGTAAGAACCTCAAGAGAGGAAGGTTTACAACCAAGGATGTGCTTAAGATCTCCACTGGGCTGACCTCTGTTAGTGCCCTTTCCCCAACCACCTTCAGGAAGAGCCAGTGTGGAAACCAAGGTGGACCCATGGTCCCTCCCTGGGACCATGTGGAACCCAGGGAGGTGGAAACTATCAGGGCAATACTGTCCAAGGGGAACAGAAGGGCTCGCCAGGATCAGGCGAGGTTCACATCTCCTTTCGTGTGGAGTTTCTGGGGTACATACGGGGAGTAGCAATGGAATTAGCTCTCATTTGTGAACACGCAATGGAATCTCACCAGTAAAATCCAGATTTTTTTTTTCTCTCTCTCTCTCTGTCTCTCTGTCTCTCTCTCTCTCTTTTTAAATTAGTACCTGTTCTGGGAGATATGCCAAAAATTCAGGGATAATTTAACCTGACCATCAACAGCTGGACAACTTATTTAACTCTTTGGTGATGGTTACGTGAACTTTCTCGTTGGCTTTAAGCCACCGCGTAATTAATGTTGATGTCAGACACAGAGGGTTTAATAAATCATAACAAAGAAAGCGGTCCATTATTGTACAACACAGAGAATAACTACCTTGTGCCCACAGGTGTTTGCCATCTTAAAACATTTGAATCCGTGCTTCCGAAAGTTTACTCCTTGAAACGCTAATTCTCTAAGATTATCCTTCGCGAAAGGGTTTTGTCGAACAAATCCATTGGGCAACGCTGTCCTGGAGAATTACAGTGCGTGGTAACGTGTTAGAGGCCTCTGCTGCAAACCATCCCGTTTGACTCAGTTTAACCTAGAGTTTTTCGCTTGACCCGGACTTCTTTTTGTATTAATGTTTCGAACATCGGAACTGTTCTGTAAAACATACTCAGGGTAAGATATTTAAACCTACTGCCTGTCTGGCTGACTAGCCCCCCTCTTTTGAAAGTTCAGCAAGCTCTGGGCTGCCCCTTCTGTAAGATTCTCAGCCAAGATAAGAGAAATACTCCAGGGGTGTCTGAGTGGTTCGGCCGGTTAAGTGTCCAACTCTTGCTTTCGGCTCAGGTCACAATCTCACGGCTAGTGGGTTCGAGTCCCACGTCGGGCTCGGCACCCTTGGTGCCTGGGATTCTCTCTCTCTCTCTACTCCTCCCCTGCTCTCTCTCTCTCTCTCTCTCAAAAATAAGAGAATGGCATTGAATGCCCAGATGAGTATTATTTCCATTTGTAAGTGAATATTCCACATACATTGATTTTTTTTTCTTACGGATTATTTTTGGCCTATGAGGATTATTCACAAAGTCACTTCTCCTTTCTATTTTATTTTTTAAAACATTTTTCTAACATTTATTCATTTTTGAGAGAGAGAGAGAGAGAGAGAGAGAGAGACAGAGTGCAAGCGGGGGAGGGGCACAGAGAGAGAGGGAGACACAGAATCTGAAACAGGCTCCAGGCTCCGAGCTGTCAGCAAGGAGCCCAACGCGGGGCTCGAACTCACGAACCGTGAGATCGTGACCTGAGCCGAAGTCAGATGCTTAACCGACTGAGCCAGCCAGGCGCCCCTCCTCTCTATTGCAAATAATAGATTTCAAAAGCCATGTTTCTTCTTCCGTTTCTAGAATCAAGGTCACTCATGCACCAAGATCGTTCAAGAAAACCTGTGCGAGCATAGGAGAGTGACATAATTCTAGAGATAGGCCGGGATTTACCTTAATTTAATTTTTTAAGGAAATCAGTTATTTGCACACTTCTGCCTCTTAACTCGTTTGAGTAACAAAGGCATCATGTGGCGCATCAGGGGTGACAGAGGACAGCATGAGCCCTGGTGAGGATCTTTGGCTCGAAGTTGTACTTCGATTCCCAAACCTGTAAGGTGCCTCAGGGTCCCCCAGAGGCCGTGTTGGGAGCACAGACCTCCGAGGCCCCGCGCCCAGAGCTCCTGCTTTGGTAAGCTTGGAGAGGGCCCCGAGACTCTGCATTTCCAACAAGCTCCCAGGAGATGAGGCCTGCCCCAGGCCTCTTCAAAGCGCAGGAAGGCTGAGGACCCGGGGATGCCTCATCCAATAACTTGTCCAGTAATTGGTATATTGATTGCTAATGTCACCATGTTTGAGTACCTATAAACCCCTCACTCTATTACACAGCCCCCAACAATCCAAAAAGTCATTGTTTATTCATTGTGACTCCCAAACTGGCCCTTGTCAGTTCCTGCTGGAAGGCTTGCTGATAAAAATCAGCAGATGATTGGACGCACACATTCTTAACATGACTGACCCATGACATCTCCGAGGGCAGTCAGGGAGCCTGTCATTATAGTACAATACTTCTCTTTCTTCCTCCTTATCTAGCCCCAGATGACTTTGAGATTTTTATTAACTCATTAATGACTGAAGATGTCATTAGAGCCACGAGAAGGTTCCCCCTCACCCCCGCCACCACTTTTCTTTCTTCTTCCTTTTTTTTTTCTAATAGGAATCAGCATACAATTTGCTCATGGTTGGGGGGGGGGGGGCAGCCAAGACAAACCAAATGGAGGGACCCTTTCACTTTATTAGAATTTGAAATCTGATTGATGGGTACTAGGATTGAAAATCTGCACCCGGAAATACCAAGTTGTTCCAGAAATACGGTGGGCAAGAAAAACAGGGCAGTTCAATAAAGAAACAGCAACCCATAAAATTCAGCAGTTTCTATTATGTTGCAGGCTCAGTCTTTCCAACCTAACCGCTAAATTAAAAAAAAAATAAAAATTCAGAGGAAGGCCACTGAAACCTCTAAATGTTTCTTACCTCCACATTCATTAAAACATATCTTGTTTCTGCGTGCCTTTAATTTTCACATCTGCAGAATTGCTTTTAAAAATCAAATTAGATCTTTTGAAGGCACTTAAATGGCAACAGCCTTATGTTTTTTTATATGCTCCCCGGGTTTCAGCCTTTTTATCTGGGTTGTGTGTCCCATTAATGGCCTCTCTCAAGGAAGTGCTAATCATTTCGAAAACTTGAGAATATAAAAAGCCAGCAGATTATTTTCATTAGAACTGATTGGATTGAGAATAAGCTACAGAGGAAATGCTCAATAATCATAACTTTTTTGAGATGAGATCACCAAAAAGGTCAGTCACATAAGATGCTTTTCATTGCAGTCAAGTCTTTGAAGACTGGTTTTAGGAGTTGTTTGGTTTTTTGTTTAAGTTTATTTATTTATTTTGAGAGAGAGGGAGAGAGCGATAACAAGCGGGGGAGGGGCAGAGAGAGAGAGAGAGAGAGAGAGAGAGAGAGAAAGAGAATCTCACGCAGGCTCCACGCTGCCAGGACAGAGCCTGACCAGACTTGATTCCACAAACCGTGAGATCCCGACCCGAGCCAAAATCAAGAGGCAGACGCTTAACTGACTGAGCCATCCAGCTGCCCCCAAAGACCTGTTTTCATTCCATTCCTCTTGGGGGTTCAGCTTTGGGCATGTCAGGAGGCCGGGTGGAGAGTGGGTTTACACTGATTTTATCAGGCCAGATCATTCTCTTGGCAAAGAAAATGTCTGTTACTAGATGTATCTCACATGTTATTAAGTGTTTACAAAACTTTACTATTGTCAAAACACTTTGTAAATTCACAGATCCTCATAATACATGGAGACTCGACTCCCTGAAAGAAAAAAGAAAAAAAAAAAGAGTGTCCAAAGACCTAAAAAGATTTTGGCCCAAGGAAACTGCTGTCGATAAACTATGACCAAGATTGAAACATGCCTCAAGCTAAGTTTTTTCTTAAATCACCTAATTACATCTTTCTCTCGGTATTTACTGGCCTGCTGGAAAAATTTTCTTCATTAAATGTTATGTTAAATAGAATAATTAGTTAATATTTGCAGATTAACTAAATATAAAAATTGTGTCTAATTCAGCAGTAAGAGCATTAAATTCTTTTTCCCCCTTTCTGTCCATGATGCCAACCACCAGATAAAACCTGGGAAATAAGAGTCAAAAACCCAGATGTTTTTAAAGCTCCAGATGTTTGCTGTCATATAGACACGGTCTTAATCTGCTCAGTCATAATCACAACGTTCTTTAATATCATTTGCCAATATTTGAGGCCCTTCCCCCCCAAATCATGTCTAACAGTCCTGTTTAATCCATTCATGGGGGAAAACACAAAGCTATTTTCTTCAGAAAATACTGAGTCCTCAACGGACTCAAAATACAGGAACACCAGCCAGAACAGTGCCCAAGTCTTTAGGTTGAAGAACGTTTCCTATCTGCATTTTTTTTTAAATTTTTTTTTTCAACGTTTATTTATTTTGGGGACAGAGAGAGACAGAGCATGAACGGGGGAGGGGCAGAGAGAGAGGGAGACACAGAATCGGAAACAGGCTCCAGGCTCTGAGCCATCAGCCCAGACAGAGCCTGACTCGGGGCTCGAACTCCCGGACCGCGAGATCGTGACCTGGCTGAAGTCGGACGCTTAACCAACTGCGCCACCCAGGTGCCCCTATCTGCATTTTTTAATGATGAAAAATAATACAGCTTAAATGGATGGAATTTTAATTGACATGTGCGTGCTAACTTCGATTCTGGTAAGTCGTTGGGAATAACCAGCTCTCAAGTGCAAATGGCGGCCATCTTTTCAACGGGCTCCTTCCCCAAACTCACTCCCTTGCTGCCAGGTCCCATAAGAGATGACACATTGGGAACAATTTCTGCTCTGGTGACTTTGGGTTAGAGAAGCACTAGCAAGGTAAAGCCTTGGTGAGCCTCAGCACCTTCGTGTTCTGTGTGACCCTGAGTTTGTCACTTAAGCTCTGAGCCTCGATTTTTACCTCTTTAAAACGGAAATAATAACCCTGCCACCAATAAAGCTGAGGATCTCATGAAAGAACTCTGGAACCACAACCGCAAATGCACATGATCATCAACATTTAAAATATTTTACCAGGGGCACCTGGGTGGCTCAGTCGGTTAAGCGTCCGGCTTCGGCTCAGGTCACGATCTCACGGTCCGTGAGTTCGAGCCCCGCGTCGGGCTCTGTGCTGACGGCTCAGAGCCCGGAGCCTGTTTTGGATTCGGTGTCTCCCTCTCTCTCTCTGACCCTCCCCCGTTCATACTCTGTCTCTCTCTGTCTCAAAAATAAATAAAACATTAAAAAAAAATTTTTTTAAATAAAATATTTTACCATGAAGTTTACATATTATTGTTTAAATATTATTACATAAAAGTATCGTGACTGTTAATGTGGAATCCAGGGGCACAAGAGAGACAGCCACACTCAAAAAAGATCTGGCCAGCTAGGGGCGCGCTTGGGTGGCTCAGTCGGTTAAACATCCACCTCTTGATCTCAGCTCAGGTCAGATCTCACAGTTCTTGAGTTCGAGCCCCTCATCGGGCTCTGCACTGATGGCATGGAACCTGTTGGGGATTCGGACTCTCCTTCTCTCTGCCCCTCCCCCACTTGTGTGCGTGCGCGTGCTAGAGCTCTCTCTCTCTCGCTCTCAAATAAATACATTAATTAAAAAAAACAAAGATCTGGCCAGCAATTTACTGTTTACAAATTGGACACAGGAATGACCATAACCCCTGGGTGTGCAAAACAACGTCAGATTCTCCTCCCTTGCGTTCCTGTGTCCTTCCTGAACTTCACCTGGTTGAACTGAGAAATCGTTCTAGTACTACTCTCTTTATGGTCACTAAATAGATTATTCATAGATCCCACTGGCCGGGTCTGTATTACAATTAGGGCACTTCTGCCAATCGGGAACCATAACCTTGACGAACTGTTGGCCTTAACTTTGAGGCAGCTCACACACCATCTTGGCCAATGGCAAAGACTCCATCCAGCCTTTGCATATGGCAGTTTCGCGTCCTGCCGTATATTGAGACAGACCTCACGGTTTCTATCAAGGAACATTGCTTCCATGTTTTGTTTTGTCTTTTACTGTTAATAAAACGTATGTCCTGGAAAGTTGTCATGGAAAAACACACCAACCTTCCTCCCCACAATGTAAGAGCGTGTCTAAGTGAGAAATCAGCTCACACCCCTGTAAAATGCTAAGCACTAAAACACCTTTCCAGCATTTCAATCTTACACCTTTTTGTCATAGCTCCAAGATCTTTGGAAAATACCTCTGATTTTGAATTCTACTTTTAAGATATCGAAAGGTTTCCACAGGATAAAACAAAACAAAACAAACAAACAAATGGGAATGAAACTAATGAAAGGAAGGCGATGCGGTTCATTTAAAATTCGTAATGTATCTGCGGTGTCAGAATGCTCCGGTAAAACGAAAGCTCCCATAGTAAGAAATGTCTTGAAAAGTTTAGTCTAACTTTGTGCTCAATTATATGACCCCTGGGCGGGCGGGGGGATGACCGATCGAGTTTTCGTTTCTTCGCCTTTTTGAAGTCACAAATCACCCATTAGCATGTTGCTGTAGTCGAGTGCTCGCTTCGGAGAGCCAGGAGTCAATACAAAAGGAAACAATAATAGGAAAGGGAAAGATTTTTACCGTCATAATAGGGAAAGGTGTGTGAGCTGGAAGAAAGTACAGTACAGAAGCTCATGACAAGTCATGATAAATGGGTCGTTATAAAATTCATGTTTAGGCAGCACCAGGCCGGGGATAATGCCATTCGTCATGGCAACACTAGGCCGCTAATGAGCCCTCATTGCATATTCATGTTTGCTGTGGTTCTTTTCTCCCTCCCACCCTGAGCTAGTGCCTGGAAATATCTCCACCTCAAGCTGAAGCTCAACTAGGCCTTCTTCGTCTTCTTCTCCTTCTTCTTCTTCTTTTTTTTTTTTTTTTGTATTTGTTATTGTTGTAGCAATTACACTGTAAAAGTGCTACCCAAGATTGATTGCTCTGATCTGTAGTTCAATTGTAAATTAGAATACACATCCCCCCAGGGACACACGGCCCCTATTTGTGATTAAGAAAAAAGCCCCATAATAGACTAATAGCTAAAGTTCTCTCTCTTTTACTTTCAGGCAATTAGCTTGATGAAATGGCCTCTTTTTGTGTGTCCTGGAAGTGTAAACCGATATCATAATGAAGTATATGATGTTTATTCTATTATTTTCACCTTGCAGGGTCTGCAGGAATGCATAAGTAATGGCCGCTTTGTCTAGTACGTTTACTGATTCACAAGTAAACTATTTCTTAAAGATGCAGTGTGTGCATTTTGAGGCTCGAGCTAAGTAACCCCTCCCTGTGGGCTCACCTCCCAAGGCAAAAGACTTTCTACCAAAGAGGAAAAAAACCAAATTGCTCAAGCGAGCTTGTGATATTCAAGAGCCATCTAGCTACTGGACCGCTCTGGGGTGGATGAGGTGGCTGGCGCTCAGGATCAGTAAAGACCCCCGGGGCACTGTAGCAAAGTACCCCATGGCGACGTTGTGCCCCCCCCCCCACCCCGCCCTGAGCCCCGGTGGTCAGCTGACCATAATGTATCCCTTCAGCTCCACGAATCGGTGGCGGAACACCAACTGGATTTCTCCTCTTGGGTGGCCGAAGGCAGCCCTACAATGATTGGCCATTTTTAAATGTGTCGCACCCTCCCCCACTCCAAACGTCTTGTCTTTTCAAGATCCAAAACTTTGATCTCCCAAGTCGACAAGAAAGCATTCCTTAGCTTCCTACATGCACCAGCTGACGGAGGTATTGACCAGCAAGCCAATGAATACAACCACTTGTAGCTGGTCCATTTCCAAAGCCACTTGTGTTGTTCCTCTATAGTCTTTTAATATTTGTTTTCATTTCATTCATGAGGGTCTCAAGAGTAAAGGTGGGGGGGAGGAAGTGTTCCAACTGGCATGATAGAAATAGGAAAGAAGGAAAAACAGAAGAGAACAAAACAAATCTACCTTGGTCTAAAATGGTTTATGGTTTTATACTTCTCCAGATGTTAATTATGGTTCCAATTCTATAGTCTAATTCCCGGTCACTCATCAGTAAGCCAGTTTGTACTACCCCAAACGTTTTCTGGGCTTGTGTTGTCTGAATAAACTCACCCCTGTCCTCTTTAATACGAACCCGATCTGAGTCTCTAGAAAGTCATTTTTTTTATAGCAAAAAGATCTCACTAATGTTTTTCGTACTGACCTGGATGTGCATTTTTAGATTTGTCAGGTTGTAAAACTGATGTCTGAGAGAGAGTCTTCTGTTACATATAAAATGTGTTTGCATTTCCTCCCGGTTACGCGAGCTACTTCCTGGTTAAATAAGACTTTTTGAGAAAGTTTATTACTATATCCCAAAATGTTTAATGTTAGATCATCTCCAAACATACTACAAAATGAGCTACCCAGGAATATCCCAGGAAAATTCACTTTGATATCTTTCTTGCTATAAATCACAAGGTTTTACCAGTCTTTATTTGGGGACTGACTTTCTCGTTTGCGATATTTATACATTGAATTGCTTGCCACGTCAATGATAAGCCTGCAACATAATGTAAATTTCCATTGCTTTCAGAAATGTTTGAATGTCTGGCTGTTACATTGCCACCATATTTGAAATACGTTATCGTAAACTTTCAAGTGACATTGAGCCTGGGAGGGTCTCGTCCACACTTAACAGCACCTACTTCCAGTAACCAGTAACATTTTTTAAGGGTACACTTATTCTATAACAATAATGCCTGATATTGACCAAGTGCCTTATAATTTTTGAATCTCTTTCAGACAGATCCCCTCACATGCATGCTTCTATGAGACAAATGAGGCAAATAATTTAATTGTCACCCCAGAGTTGGAAGGGAGGACACTGAAGCTCAGAGAGGTTAAGTGACTTGCCCAAAGTCACAGGTCAGCAATCGCAAAGTTGAACCTTGTCCCCAGGCATTTAACTCCAAACTCTGACCTCCTGCTGGCTGGCCATGTTGCCTTTATACTAGCTGCACATTCACCATTGGGAGTAACCCTCCAGAATCTCAAAGCTTTTATGAAAAACAAATCTTGTGATCTTCATTTATACCTGGGCAAGATAGACAAATAAATGTAAAGATCCGTGCGTGCACACACACACACACACACACCCCTTGATAAAAGCCTACAAGGAAAGGAGGGAAGGGATGGAATTCACGCAGATTGTTGCCTACCTACCTAAATATAAGATAAAGAATCTACATTTGATTACTAACAGATGCCTAGCCTAGGTAGGTACTAGCCACAAAATTGAAGAAATTATCTAGAGAACTCAACTTCGAGGGACAGGGGGAAGACCACTCTTTTCAAGAGACATGGGTTTGTATCCTAATTTTCCAGAGGCTTGGTTGAGCCTTCTTATCAGACTTATCTCCAGGACCTTTACACACACCACTGCCTCTGCCTCATCCTTACCTCCTGTCACATATTCCCATAGAACTAATTCAAATCTGACCATCAATCTAGAATTAGCTCAAAGATCATTCCTCCATGGAGATGGTCCCTGGCTTCTCTCTCTCTCTCCCTGTTCCACATACCTCTTAGATTTGATCCACAAGTGAGCCTCCTTCGTCCCCATCCATAATGACCTTTTCCATCCTGAAGCCAGTGAAGACAGGATTTGGATCTAGAATCCAGCTACCGACTCTTCCAAGGGTGTGCTGGACCTGTCTGCTGAAATGTTCCCACTGTCAAGATCACCAGCATATCCAAGTGCCATGCTCAGAGAGCCCTGAGATTAGCAAAGAAGCTCCGGGCCATTCTTTGCCAATGAATGGTCATGACATTGATGAGGAATGGCCACTCCTTTGTTGGAGTGGCCTTGAAATGACCAGATAAAACACACAAAACAGAATCCACTGGAATAGGCCAAACCGGAGACCAAATCGCCTCAGCCAGGATTTCCTACAAAAAGCTATTCCTGCCTGAACATGAGATCAAGACCTCAGAAGTGAACCCAAAACAAATGATCCCCAAACAAAGAGTTTATAAATATGTCCAAATCCCAGATGGGACATTCCTTAAACTTAAGGGAGATAGGAGAGGCCGTATCATTATGTCATTCATTCATCTATCCCTCCATTCAATAAATCGTTCAACAAATACTTATTGAACGTTGAGGAGATAATCACAAAAGTAGACATCATCCTCGCCCTCACGGAACTCACAGTATAATAGGGGAGACAGATATGTAATTGCATCATCGAATATAAGATTATATATGTAATGCATGCAAGAGGCATCAGTACAGATAAAATGGGACTCTTGGTGGGAACTTCATAGAGACAGACGCTTCAGTATAGAAAGTCTTACAATACAAGCCTGAAGAATGAGGTTACAGATGAAGGTACATGGGGGAAGCACTGGCAAAGGCCCAGGAGTGGAACACAGCTAAGTTAAAGGGCCATTAAACAGTCCAGCGAGAATGGATCCCTGGGATCTGGAGGCAAAGTGGAATGTGACCAGCCCCGGGGGACACAGGAAGGTTGGGCCAGACCACGCAGGGCCTTTGAGGCCACAGTAAGAATTTTGAATGCCACCTGGAGTCCAGCGCAAGTCAACTGAGGGGTTCTGAGCAGGAAACGCTCATTTGTAATAGGCTAGCTGAGAATAGTATGGTGACAGTCTGGATGAGGAACCTCGATGTTTAAAGCGTACGATGGTCTTCTTTTCCTGGCACGGTCTACTATCCCTGCTCTAGGGAACCACATCCCCCTTACCACTAGAAAACAGACCTCTCTCCACCCCCTGTTCTGCGTGAGCCCAGCTCCGGGCCTTCCCAGCGTCGAGCAGGGAAGATCTGGCATATCAGGCATGACATCAAAGAACATCTGAGTCAGTTCCAAGAAACAATGACCGCTCTTTTGGTAGCAAGCCCTCCGTTCACAGGCAACAGCCAGAGCTAGGAGATGCTATATAGGCTCTGAATGAAGCAGGCTGTCCAAAGATCCTGTAAGCGGTCATTCTCAACATCTTGAAAAGCGGGCTGTGGTCACAGGCCATGCTCCTGAGTCACTTCCCCGCACCCTTTGACCAGGTCAGGACCTACTCACTTTGAGCCCCCCGCCCTGTGGTAGAACCTCTGCTGCCATCACTTGTTAAGGGTCTTGTCTTCTCCACTCGACAGTAAGAGCCACAGAACGGGAGGGATGCCTCTTAATCCCTTTATGGCTAATGTACCTGTTAGCGCTCAGTAATGGGGGGCTGTTTCATTTGCTCCGTGGTATACAACTCTCCGTGTTGATTCTTCTTCTGTCTCCTTCCAGGAGTTCCTTGAGAGCAGAGTCAATGTCGCCATCTTTGTGTCTCGTGTCTCCAGTTGGTACTTGCTATAGGATTGATTATTTTCTTAGTCACCTAATACACGGATAAAAGGTCCTCGTTAAGACAACCAATCCTACCTCCCCTTCAGTCAGCCACAGGCTATGCAGAACCACATCATCTGAGGATATTTTATACCATCAATACTTACCAGTGAGAGATGTGCCTTAACACTGATGGTCAATGCATTTCTCCAGATTAATATAGACCCTAAAAGAGAATGCATAAAAAAAAACTGTTTAAGTCCCAATAAGGTCTATAGCTGCGATAACAGTGCTGAATCAATTTCCTAATGTCGACAAGGTACTATGGTTGTATGAGATGCTATCCTAGGGGGAAATTGGGTAAAGAGGACAGAGGATCTCTCTGAATTATTTTTACAACTTCCTATGAGTCCTAAAACTTTTCAAATAAAATAGGATAACTTTTTTTTTTAATTTTTTTTTCAACGTTTATTTATTTTTGGGACAGAGAGAGACAGAGCATGAAAGGGGAAGGGGCAGAGAGAGAGGGAGACACAGAATCGGAAACAGGCTCCAGGCTCTGAGCCATCAGCCCAGAGCCCGACGCGGGGCTCGAACTCCCGGACCGCGAGATCGTGACCTGGCTGAAGTCGGACGCTTAACCGACTGCGCCACCCAGGCGCCCCTAGGATAACTTTTTTAAAAACACATTTGTATTTTTTGTTCTTATAGTCATACGCCTTCATATTTTTGTTTATATATATATATATATATATATATATATATTTTTTTTTTTTTTTTTTTTAGTTTCACATGTATTTGTAGAACAGCAAAGAACCATCGTAAGGATTAAATGATGCTATCCTGCACAACACTATCATAGAGGAAAGGCAATGCCCTGATTCTGGGCATTGTTCTCCTGGTCTGATCAGGCTGGCATGTCAAATATGCTGGAAGGAGAGGGAGGTACATTACTTTTGTCTGATTCAAGCTCATCCTCAAAATGATGTTTTCATCAACAAAGCGCCGACGGCTATGATCTTATCTTCTCTTTTCCTTTTATCCTAATTCAGGTCAATAACAGGTATTTCTGCTGTCTTCTGCAGATTCCAGGTTTTGGAAGAGAGAGAGCTATTATAAGCTACAGGGAAGTGTTAGTGAAAAACTCACAAGAAGCCAGCGCGCCTTTAAAGTTCTTTCTACCTTAGCGTGTCTTTAAAAAAAAATGAAGGCTAATTTTATGTATTTTTTTTTAAATATTTATTTAGGTTGAGAGAAAGAGAGAGATACCGTGCAAGCGGGGGAGGGCAGAGAGAGGGAAACAGAGAATCCCAAGCAGGTTCCACATCATGAGCACGAGCCTGACACAGGAGTCAAACTCACAAACTGTGAGATCATGACCTGAGCCAAAATCAAGAGACAGCCGTTTAACCAACGTAGCCACTCGGGTGCCCCAGTTTTCCTTTTTTTACTTTTTATTTTTAAGAGAGAGCTAGAGAGCGAGTGGGGGAGGGCCAGAGAGAGAGGGAGACAGAATTCTAAGCAGGCTTTGCATTGTCAGCACAGAGCCAGACGTTGGGCTCGAACTCACAAGCCGAGAGATCGTGACCTGAGCCGAAATCAAGAGTCGGATGCTTAACCATTAAAGTCCCATTTTAGAAAGAGATGTTTCAAACAAATAAGGCTGGTGTTTGTGCTCTGACCGTGTTCCTGGAGTTTTTATTTATTTTTTTAAAAAAAATTTTTTAACGTTTATTTATTTTTGAGACAGAGAGAGACAAAGCGTGAACGGGGGAGGGGCAGAGAGAGAGGGAGACACAGAATCTGAAACAGGCTCCAGGCTCTGAGCTGTCAGCACAGAGCCCCACGGCGGGGCTCGAACTCACAAACCGAGAGATCATGACCTGAGCCGAAGTCGGCCGCCCAACCGACTGAGCCACCCAGGCGCCCCATGGAGTTTTTAAATCACACGTTCAAGAACCCGCGGTGGGTTACGCGGATAACAATGTGGGTCATTGGATCAAAACTCTTCTGAAGCATAGTAGGCAGTTTTTCTACAATTGAGAGATCGGAGAACCACCCACGGGAAGTTCCTAGGCACGGAGATCGAGGTAAAAGTTCAGTTTGGCTTCAACATGGAAATTTAAAAAGGACTCCCTCGGCGTAAGAAGCTGCCATTTATAATACCGTTCGGTTTATAAGCTTCCCGTAGTCCATACCGCGAGAATTACCCCCTCGTTTTGTGATCACGTGCTTAAATTAAGTTCAGCTCGAGGTGTGATACCGTAGCCGCATCTTAGTGACCCTCAGGCTTGCGCAGAAAAGATTCAGCAGGATACGGTATGCCGGTTGCTAAAAAAGGTCATCAGAGAAGCCCATCCATCTTTACTTCTTCAGGATAATATCCAGAAGCTGTAAAGACAGAGTTTCCCTTAATTAAAAAAAAAAAAAAGGAGAAAAAATGCAGAACTGTTTTTACCATTTGCCTTATTGATGCGGGAACCAAAGAAAACACACACACACACACACACACACACACACACGCGCGCGCGCACACACACACACACGCACACACACACAATCACCTGTGGCTCCACCAGAACTGAGCGATTTCTTCCGCACAACCTTTTCAGGAGCAAGAACAAAGCTTTCCTCCAAAGAAAATCCACTTTAAAATACCCACAAGATTCTGCAGCTCTTTAATGCTTGCCATGGGCCAAATCGTCCAATTAGAATCAGTCACTTTAAGTGCTAAAGTCATATAATGCTAATAGATCACTTTATAATGTGAGCAGTTTTTAAAAGTCGTATTTAATTTTCCATTATTACTGTACTGAATGCTAGCTGCGTCCGTCCATTCGCTCATAGATTCTTAAGTCCAGAGAGGGAGGGGACAGGATGCCGCTGGCCGAGGCATTGCTCGATTCTGGCTTTAATTCTCAGAGAATTAAGAACTCCAAACAGGCCCGATTTCAACCCTCTTCCTAAATGTGTTTGTTGTTATTTCTGAACCAAAGGATGGGGGCTCCTTTTGGTTTCATAATTATTTTATTTCCAAACATACACATCAGGGCAAAAGCCTCACTGATGTGTGTGTGTGTGTGTGAGCGTGTGCACACATGTGTGTGGTTTTCTTTAAGAAAATGAAATGAAGCATAAAATAGCCCCTTAACGGTAACCTAAGGAATAAAACAAAATCATTTACAACACACGGGATTGTTGCAGGATATGTCAAGATTAGATGGTTTAAGGGCACTATCCCGAATGTGGAAGCAATTATAATGAAATTCACGACTCATTAGCAAACATTCCATATTGTGTTTCTCATTTCTGGGTCAATGTTACCGGGAAATATAGACTTAAGATTGAGATGTTTCATTGACTTCGCCGCTAGATTATATAGTTGGACCATGCAGTGACACAAAGCAAGGACTCCACGATGAAGTTCCTCGTTTCTCAGACGCTGGCAACTTGGTCCTCGAGCCAAGTGTGAACAAACTAACCTCGAAAGCATATTGGGAAGAATTAAGTTGGTGATAGAAGGGTTGACTAGCGTGAGACAAATACGAACCGGCGGATGGCGGGGGTGGGGGGGGTCGATTTCGCATGCACACTGCTTGGTATGCAAAATGCCTGGTGAACTCAAGTACCCAATACTGTACGTAATGGGAACCAGATGTCTAACAGAGAGAGAAAAATATTTTATAGCAATAAATGTGACATTGGCTCTTAAAAGGTTTGCCGCTTTTAAACAACTTCCCCGTCTTACTTTCCCTCATGTTTCCAAAGAGCTTCAAGTGGATTGTGTAAAGAGATGATTTTCCTATTTGAAAAAAGAAAAAGAAAAAAAACAAGTGTTTCACCTGCCGCGGACTTCTCAAATAAATGCCTATGTAAGGAGAAATGATCTGAAAGCAATAATTTGGGAACGCATTCGTTCACGAAAGCACTGTGCTCGGCGATGCAAAAAGGACATTGAGGCAACGAAAGCACAACTCCCCCTGCCCCTTGTGAACTTAAACTCTCCAGGCTGCCGCAAGGTGCGCAAAGCTGCCATGAGGTCGTGGCACAAGGGAGCCCGGGGAAAGAGACGCAGAGCGTTTTTGAGAATTCACAGGAGGAAGAGGAAACGCCTGTGCTGGCAGATTCCACGGAGGAGGGTCTAACTCCAGGTATCCCCCATCCACCCCCTTCTCCGCACCGCACGGACGCTGCTCGCTGCGGCCCTCCCGCTCTCCTGCTGGCCACGGCAGCGGACAGGCACGAAGCCCCCCTGCTCCGTCTGCTGGCCTCTCCTACCCACTCCCAAAGCAAGCCTGCCTTGGCTGCCGGGGTAGTCGTTCTGAAGCACGGATGCCATCTGGGAGTCAAGCGGTGAGCTCTGTAGTCAGGCCTGAGGTCCCCTTCCTGCTCTGCCGACTGACTGGTTGTGACCTTGGGGAAGTCACTTAAGCAACCTCCTTCTATCCGTCTTTCCTCATCTGTAAGGCGAGGGGAATAAAAGCACACGTCTCCTGGGCTCGGTGTCAGGACGTAATGAGGTTCTGCACACATCGTACTCTGCAAGGTGCCACCATTGAGGTCAGGGCACTGTTAGTAGGCACTCTTTGTAGCTATTCTTTGATCAGTCACCAGCTCCAGTTTTTATAGCAAAAAAAAAATCCAAATTCCTTACTTTGGCATGCCTCCCCAACTCTTTTCTCTCGGTCCCTTCCTTCGAATATCCAACTCCTCTCCCGTCCCATCTGTTTGTCATCACCCAAGCAGGCCTCTGTGCCCAAGCCCCAGTACCTTTGCACATGCTATTCTGCTCGCCATGGGTGGTCCACCCTCCGTCTGAGCAACTTCTTGCTTACCCTGCAGCCCTCCTTTCTAGCACAGCTCTCGGGGGAAGCATAAAGGCCCCTTAACTAGGCCTGTGGTCATAAGCCCATGGCTCATCCAGATAGCAAACGTGGTGGGGACAGTGCTAAAAAAGAGAACCCAAGCCCTGGCTAACGGATCAGCCACTCCTCACTGCTGCTGGGGTAAATGAGGGCTCGGTATTACCAATACATCCATTTATTTGTTTGTTTGTTTCCAAAGGGAGACAGAAATCTCCAGTTGTTAATGGTTGGCAACTAAAAATGTTTTAAGTGCTGTAGCTTTGGACCAACCAACACCCTCTGGAGACCATCAGGCTACCCATGCGGACCTTGGCTCAGGAATTTCCTTACGCGGAACCGCCTCCTTTCTGGCAAATTTAACTTGGACCTAGAATTGTGTGTACATCTGTTTGTCCAACAGACAATGCTCCTTGAAGACAAGGAGGCTGTTGGGTTTTCTGTGTCTCTCCAGTGCTCAGCACAGTGGATGGCTCAAAGAAGCATCTCACGGGATCTCATGTGGATATTTCCTGAGCCAGGAAGCCAAGGAAGGGTCTACAGGTGGATCATCCCCAGCAGGTCAAGGGATCAAGGGGTTCTTATTTCCAATATTCTTATTTCCAGAGAGGAAAGACTGCCTAGATATCATTCAGCCCTGGTCAGTATCTGACTTCCTTAGAACGGTCTAGAACTCTTCCTCAAATCTCCAAAGCCCACTCTGTAGTTAGCAGGAGTCAGCTCTGAGAATATAAACCGATCCTTTAAGCCTAGCTTATACACAAACTTAATCTGCACCTGGCATGTGAGCGCGTAACTGAACGAGTGAGTGAAATCTACTCGGAAGAGCCTCAATTTAAGTGTCCGATGTAAAAATCAACAAGTAAGTAAATAAATAAAAGAAATGTCAGATGTTACCCGGTTTTCACTTTGTTGGAAGCTGAGCGTACAACAAATCCTGGACCCAGAAAGAGACACACTGTCTCTGAAACTGTGGACAAGAAAAACATGGGAAAGCCTGGGGTGTAGACAACTTAGATGATTCAGCAAAAGCAGTGACAGTTCTGAACTCTTCAATGTCCATCATCTGTGGTCTGAAGATGCAACTTCCAGCACTTTTCTCAAGAAAATCATACATGGGGCGCCTGGGTGGCTCAGTCGGTTAAGCGGCCGACTTCGGCTCAGGTCACAATCTCACGGTTCGCGAGTTCGAGCCCCGCGTTGGGCTCTGTGCTGACAGCTCAGAGCCTGGAGCCTGCTTCAGATTCTGGGTCTCCCTCTCTCTCTGCCTCTCTCCTGCTCGCTCCCTGTCTCTCTCTCTCTCAAGAATAAACAAACATTTTTTTTAATTTTTAATAAGTAAATAAATAAATGAGAGAAAAGCATGCATAAATATTTGGGGATCTTCATTACAGCTTTGATCATAATGCTGAAAAACAGGGGGGTCGTTTCATGAGTAATTACAGACAATTTAGGATTTTGATCATTCATGCAACTATCCGCAAAATCTACTGAAAGCTTACTCGTGTGGCAGATTGTGTTTTGGGGACGTTTGATACATTACATCACTTGACCATATTGTTATATCCATGTTACGGATGCGGACTCTGAGACACAGAGTGTTTAAGTAATTTGCCCAAATCACATACCAAACTAAGTGGCAAAGCAGGCATTTTGGACTTAATGCTACCTAATGAGTCAGAGTTTGAGTAGGATGGTCCACTTTCCCCATAAATACTCAAACATCCACAGCTGTCCCAAACTTATAATCTGGAAGAATGGATAACGACCCCCCCCCCCAACAAAAAGTTTATGAACCATGATTAAGTGACAAGAGCAGGTGGCCAGGGAGTGTCTCCTCTCTCAACTATTGTTAGGTGGAAATACCAGAATCCCACAGATACAGCTCCCCCACTGAGGAAAGATGTGAGATACGAACAAAAGACCAGGACACAAAATTCCCCGAGGGAGTGAGTGGCAGGATCCAAGCAAAGCCTGTCAGCAACTGTCTTCTCTACTTGTCTCTTGCAAACCACCTTCTCCAACAAAGCTTTAGGCTTCAAAGTGAAAATTCCAATTCCCACCTTGATGTGCTGTTATGGCTCCAGATCCTAATATCATCCGGTTTCATCCTAAGGCGAGAGCTGATGGCCACAGAGGTTCAATTAGCTGGGGCCCGAGACTGTAGATTTATAACAGTTGAGTCTACAAACCGGGGGCGCCTGGGGCGGGGGGGGGGGGTGGCGCTCAGTGGGTTAAGCGTCTGACTTCACCTCAGGGCACGATCTCATGGTTCATGGGTTCGAGCCCCGCATCGGACTCTGCACTGACAGTGCAGAGCCTGCTTGGGATTCTCTCTTCCCCTCGCTTACTGCCCCTCCCCTGCTCAAAATGAACAAACTTAAATATTTTGTAACGAATAAATACACATTTAAAAAAAGAGAAAACAGTTGAGTCTATAAAACAGCAAACCGCCTGAAGGAAGGCACTGCCCACTACGTAGATGGTCGTGATTCTATTTTGTTGCAAATAAAAATGCTCAGTATGGAGGGGTCAACAATGTCGATGGCTACGACGTTTGTTTTCTTATGGTTTTTTTGCGGGTTCTAAGTTTTCCACAGCAGGTATGTATCGCTTTTATACGAAGAGGAGGAAAGGATCCCAGTCTGCATGAGGATTAAAAGTGAATGTCTATAGTGGATAATATTTGGAGACCAGAGACCAAGACGAGGGGGGAAACATGTCTTTAGGGGTGATGGGATATAAGACACTCTTACCAGACAAAGGTGGGCAGCTGAGCAACATATCCCGCCTGAAAGTCCGCGGGTGTGAACGAGGCCTCACCGCGAAGATGTCAAAACTGTATCCGACGGAGATGCTGGGCGTTGGGCACACCGGGGCCATGGCCCTGCGACACGCCAGACAGACGGCACCTAAGATAAGACAAGTCAGACAGAGAAGAAAGGCATGAGCTACATGGACGGAAGACACGGCGTTAGAAGGCAACAGACAATGGCCCTGAGGGGGGAGCCCTCAATGAAAATACAGATTTGCAAGCGGGCAGGTGCGTGGGACGGAGAAGGGCAGGGAGAGCTACTGGTCTGACAAGGGCAGCGGAGAAGCCAAACTCGAGGGAGAGGAAGGGGGTGGTGCCTCTTTTCCACGCACAGAAAGTATCAGGTGATGACCAAGGGAGAGAAAGTGATGGAGACAGCTTTCGGATCACAGAAGAATAACGTGGTTGAAAGCAAGGATGGTTGGTCGGAATGCAGGTGAGGCAGGGGGAGAGAAAACAGGTCACAAGATAAGAAGGTATCAAGACAGACACGAGGGCTTGGACAAAGCGAGCCGGAACACCCACTCCAGAGTTAGGGGGTGTTAGCCGCAGCCATCTGATTCGCCCGCAAAGCCCTCCAGAAGATAAGAGGCCAGTGCCCCCCCGCCCAGTGCCGCAGGCCTCTCCACATGCAAGAGCTGACCTTGTACCCCACTTGGTGCATATCCCTCTACCGCCCCACCCTTCTGGAGCCTGGATATTTCATTCGTTTGCGAGGATCACTGGCTTGACTTTCAGAGCTCCAGCTAGACAAGAAGGTTTGAAGGTCGAGAACAGGGGACGTCGTGACTGGACATCTTGGCGGTTTTCAGCCACAGCCACAGCTTCTGGAACACTCCTCAGATCCAGAGGAAGCGTCTGCGTGCCTTCTCCTTGAAACTGAGCTGAACTTCCTCACTCGTGGACCCACAAAGTATTGCCTGGGCCGGGCCAGAGAGGAGGGTTCAGCTTCCACCTTGCTCCCTTGGGTTACTCGCCTTGGAGCCCCGAGTAGACCAGGAGAGAAGCACAGGGACGAGATGTGGTGAGAAGTGAGTAGGACCCAGCCGAGGCTGCGGCGAGGGCCAGCGTCAGTCCTCGAGTGCCGGCGAGGAAGCCTTATGGGCGACCCCAGCCTGGGCCACCAGCGGACCTCATCATATCTCCCGATACGTTTTCTCTCTGTCTCACCCTCCACAATTTTACGTTCCTCAGTCGGGTTCTTCTTGTCTTCCAGTCTCTTCCTTACCCTGTTTTCTGTCTCTCTCTCTCTCTCTCTCTCTCTCTCTCTGTCTCTGTCTCTCTTCAAATCCAGAATTCTCCCCTTTTTTTTTTTAATTTTTTTTGAATGTTTCTTTATTTTTGAGAGAGAGAGAGAGAGAGCACAAGCAGGGGAGGGGGAGAGAGAGAGGGAGACACAGAATCCGAAGCAGGCTCCAGACTCTGAGCTGTCAGCACAGAGCTCAACACAGGGCTCGAACTCACGGGCCGTGAGATCATGACCTGAGCTGAAGTCGGATGTTCAACCGACAGCCACCCAGGTGCCCCAACTCCCCTTTTTTTTAATGGCCAGGGGACTTGTGGAAGAGAGCACCACATTCTCTTATACCTATAGAAGGCTTCTGTTTTCTCTTTTTTGGCATACATAAGCTCAGATCCTTTAAAAAATAACCGGTCCCATTTTTGTTGTCCTTTGCTGATACTATCCCTCCTTCCTGAAGGATCTCTGGGCCTCGGGCATACTTTTTGGGTTGTAAAAACTATGAACAAGGGGTGTCTGGGGGGCTCAGTCAGTTGAGCCTCTGACTCTTTTTTTTTTAAGTTTATTTTTATTTATTTCGATAGAGATATAGGAAGCAAGCAGGGGAGGGGCAGAGAGAGAGGCAGACAGAATCCCAAGTAGGCACAGGGCTGTCAGCACAGAGACTGATGTGGGCCTCGAACTCACACCCTGTGCAGATCATGACCTGAGCCAAAATCACGAGTCAGACGCCTAACCGACTGAGCCACCCAGGTGCCCCCCGGGGGCTTCTGACTCTCGATCTCAGCTCCGGTCATGATCTCACAGGCGTGAGCTTGAACCCTGAGTGGGGCACCCAGCTCGGCACGGAGCCCGCTTGGGATTCTCCCTCTCTCTCTCTCTTTCTCTCCTCCCCCCCCCCACTCATGCTCGCTCTCTCTTTCAAAAAACAAAACAAAAACAAACATCAACAACCACAACTGTGAACGAGATACTCTCCCCAGTGATGATATTATCTAGCCTCTTCTGGAAAGCACCGTTGTTCAGGCCACCCTCGGATCTTCCGGTCGCTGTCCCGCCCACCTGCTGCGGGGGAGTCCTGACTCACTTTCCCCAGCGGGGACAGGGGTATGCAGGCTGCAGCTGATCAGGAGCTTGAGTGGGAAGACAGCGGGACGGGGCAGGGGGCGGGTGGGGGGGGGGGTCAGGATCGCTGTGAGGACGCCCCAAGTGCAGCTCCAAATGAGACCTCCTAGGAGGGGTGCAGAGACCGCCCGGTCACCTTGCTCAGAGAGGGGGTGACGCCCAGAACGGTCACCGAGCGGCTGGTTGAGCAATGGAGGCTGAGGGATGGGGCAAACACCGGACCAGGACACGTCCCCGCTCACTGAGTGGAAGGGAGCGTCTCCCACCGACGCTGCCCCCAAGAGTCGCCTGAGCCACCACCTCGAAATGCCACCTAGGTGGGTGCACGTGGACAGATTCAGGTGCTTGCACAGATGCCCAGAACTCTGGAGGGGCACAGCACCCCCCAGCAATGGCAGGCACGTGGCTCAGAGGACCGCGTGCGGCCTGGCCGAGCGCACCCCTGGCAGGAAAAGTAATACCATCTCAGGTCAAGGAGAAAGCCCCGCAGCCCAAAATAGCCGCCCTTCCCAGTTGCCACACGGTCTAAAATTATACCATTGAAGATTTATTCCTTTGCACACCTCGCTTCCATGGGGGCCCAGCCTGGAGCCGGGGTGGGGGAGAACCCATAAAATGTCTTCACGTTAAGGTGCAAAAGGCCCGGCTGTTCCACAGAGTTCTGTAGGGCCGGGAACGGAGGGAGGTGTTGAAAGGAGAGGAAGAAGGCAAAGGACGCGTGGGTGAGGGAAACCAAAAGGGCACTTCTCCCATTTCAGGGTTTCTCCCGGAAGGAGCCTGGCAGACCGCTACCTCGTAAACCCGAGGCCCGCGCACTTTGCCAGTAAATTTGAACCGTGTGTACAAACAATGCTAATAACTGATTCCTTGAAAATGCCTTTCTAATACATTATCGTGCAAAGCTGCACGGGCCTCTCCTTCGAATTGCCTACGTGGGAAAAAACTAAAAGTGAATTAAGGGGCAATTAGAAAGAAGAAACGCTGTATGCCTCTCATATTCTGGAACACGGAAGGAAGTTACAAGCAGGCAATCAGGTCATTTTAACCAAAGTCTCCGTTTTCTGTGGGGGAAGGATTGCCTCAGAAATTCAGGCAGAGCCCCTGTCTTTCTAGAAGTGTGGTTCATCTGACCCCGGGAGACCCAGCAGTAAACAAAATAAAACCAAGCAATCGCTGTTGGAAATACACCTCCAGTCCCCTGTGTCAGCCGGCAAAATGTTTCAAGTCCTTAAGAAATAGACAACATTTCAGGGGTGCCTGGGTGGCTGGCTCGGTCGGTTAGGTGGCCACCTGTTGATTTCGGCTCAGGTCACGATCTCCCAACTGTGAGATCAAGACCCACGTCGGGCTCTGCACTGACGGCTCGGAATCTGCGTGGGATTTTCTGTCCCTCTCTCTGCCCCTCCCCTCCTCGTGCTCGCTCTCTCTCAAAATACATAAATAAACTTAAAAGAAAAGAAAAAGACAGTATTTCGGAAAAGTAACCACCACCCCCCCCCAACCCCTGTGCCGCCCTTACCTAAGTCACTTAGCGGAAAGCTAAGTGCCACGGGGGCCACTGATGAGTTTTAGGCAGAGGCAGGGACAAAAACAGGGAACCGAGAAAACAAGGAAGGAGACGGGAAAGAGAGAAGAAAGGGCGTGCAGGGCTGAGGAGGAGAGACCAGGTGACTTCCCCAAGGTCATCCAAGGGAGGCGGCTGGGGACACGGCAAAGTGCTTCACACCCACTGGTGTCTAACTAAGTTCCCTGGGTTTTTTTCTACTCCAACGGTCTTTGGAGTTACAGAATGTTGGGATTCAAGAAGTGTAACTCCTGGGTCTATGGGAACTTACTGGACGATTTCTATAACTAAGGCTTCCCTTCTCCACCTCCATTCATTCACTCACCCAACAAATAAGGATGGAATCTTACCTCCTGCCAGGCATTGTCTGGGAGCATGGGTTCACCTTCATGGAGATTTCACACCGATGCTTCCTTGAGGGCCAGCTCAACCGGCCCCTTTTCAGTGAGTTACTCCCTGACGGTGCAATCTCATGGGGCCCCTTCCATCCTCTGCCAACCACTCTTCTCTAATTTTCCCATAGTACTTACGACGACTGGAGACCCTGTCGTTCATCTTCGTTCACTACGTCGCTGCTCATCTTCTCTAGGAAATTGGGTCCTTCCAACAAGGACCCTGTCTCATTCAACGCTGTCTCTCCAGTACTTACAATGATTCCTGCACGCAGTAGGTACTCAAAAAAAAAAAAAAAGCTGTCCAGTAAGTGGAATGAATACCAAGGAGAGCTTTTTTCCGGTGCCTACTATGTGCCAAAGCCATATGAGACTATGCACATCAATCATCTCGTTTAATCAAGATCGGATACACCAAAACCGAAAATACCTGACGAAGACAGAGTTCTAATGATGGCGAAGGGCTTGGAAAAATTAAAGCAGAACTTGAAACGCCTGGACCCCGGGCCCCTTCATGCAAGAACAAGGCCATCCTGTGACGTTAAAAGGTAACAAATTTAAAATGAAAAAAAAAAAGGAAATACTTCTTAAAACAGCATATAATCTACCTGTGGAATTCACTGCCGCAGGGTATTATTGAGGCAAATAGTCTAGCAAGATTCAAGAAAGGATTAGACATTTATATGAATAGGAATAATATTGGCAGTTACGCTAACTAGGTTAAAAAGTTACAAGGCATGGCCGTCCTGGGCTCCAGGGCATAACTGTTCACCAGCTGGGGTGAGGAAGAAATTTCCCCTCGCAACGGAGCATTGCATAATTGGCCAGATGCATGATGGCTCGGATTTTTGCCGTCTTCCGTAACATGGGCAGAGACGACTGCCCAGGGAAAGCTCCTGGAGAAGGCAGCCCAACGACTTCTTCCCATGGCGTTTCTGACTCCATACTGCACAATCCCGGATAAGAGGTAGGGAGGCCACAGAAAGTCCTTTGGGGGATTCACACCCGAAAATGTTTCCACTTCCGAACAACAGAAACGGTGCAAAATAATTTTCTTCATCCTGATGATGAAAATATTTCATGGGCTGATATCGGGCCCCGGCTGTCAACTTCTTAGCGCCCGGAGGATGTACGGGCATCTCTAAACCTCAGCCCATCAGAGTCCTGGGAGAATCTTCTACAAAGGCATCACCCACCCATTTGTCACATCCGTCTAACACTGTGCCTTACGCACACGCGCTTGGCAAAGGTGTGTCTAAAGGTAGTGCCTTTCTGCAGGTGCGCTAAGGAAAGCTATTCATAATGCCGTCCACTCGCATTCCAAAGCTTTTTTCGATTACACTGCCAGGCACAGACATGGATTCTTGGTGATGTGTGTCGCGCATTTTTTTTTTCACCCTACCATGGAAAATCCAGAAGGCAGTCGTGAGCCTTGCGTCCAAATCCAAGCATTCACGGCAACGCGGTGCAACTAAATCCTTCATGAGACTCGAGTGACTTCACAAACCTTAGTGTCGCAGGTGTAGACGAGGCTCCAAAGAAACCGTAGGGGCGTCTGGAGCACCAGCGAAACAACACCCCCCCCCCCACGTCGGGGGCCAAAGAACATTCTGCAAGCCAAAACACAAGGGGACATTTTGATTTAAACCTTCAACCCAGCCACAACCCTGAAAGCTTTCAAAAGTAAACAGATATGTAACAAAACGCGGCACAGATGGACACGTACGTATTTTTCCCCCCGGAATCAGACACCACAGTTGCCACCAATATTGTCAAATGCATTCTCGCACAAAATAAGCTAAGAACCGCCGGTCTAGGGCCTGGTCCTCAAGAGAATTCTCAAGTCTCTTTGGACAAAGTCTTTCCCACCTAAACGCAAGATTTGCTTCCTTGTAAAATTTACTTCCTTAAATTGGCAGAATAATATTAATTGGATTCTCTCAGCGAAAGAGAGAATTAATTCCCATCCAGAGAAAAGACTTAAACAGTAACTGTTGCTTCAGATACCCACCTGGCATGTTATTGGCTGGTTGCAGATGAGCTTTTTCAACTTTGGCGCGTTCTCTTGGTCTAAGCTTTGCTATGTACTTTTCAGTGTGATTACCAGAAGAGCAAAGTTTGTCAGATTTGTGTGTGTTGATGCTGGCTTGTTTTGGGTTTGGAGTTTGGGGGCTTCTTTCCAGGGTCTGTTGCGGGGGGGGGGGGGGGGTTGGGTGGCTAATATTTGTTTTTTACTTAAAATTATCCGCATAAAGGATGCGTGGGTGGCTCAGTCGATTAAGCGTCCCGACTTTTGATTTCAGCTCAGGTCATGATTTCACGGTTCGTGGGATCGAGCCCCACGTAGGGCTCTGTGCTGACGGTGGGGAGGCTGCTTGGGATTCTCTCTCTCCACTCCTTATCCGCGTACACATGGGTGCACGCTCTCTCTTGTTATCTCAAGATAAATCAATAAGCATTAAAAAATAAAATTATCCACACGTCATGAGGAATGATAAGAGTGTAAACTCTGTCGTCAACCAGGATGGGGTTCAACTCTCACCCCAGCAGTCCGACCTCAGATAATCCAGTGAACCTTCCTCTTTCTTTATCTGTAAAATGGAGACCAAAAAAATCTGGCTTAATCTGGCGAGCACGCCCAAGGAGGCAGTGATTACAAAGGATCTGACACATCGCCTGTCGTGTATTAAGGAGACAATAAATGTTATCCATTATGATGACTGAGCATATCTTGCCCACATATCTGTAATCATCAGGAGTACACATCCATCCCGATGTTATGACATCATTTGCCAACCAACATCAAGAAAACATTTGATAGTTCCATGTCCCATATTCTTAGGTTTACATTAAGATTCTAAGTACTGTAAACAATAGTTTAAAGAACATCTTGGAGGGGCACCTGGTTGGCTCAGTCCGGTGGAGCATGTGATTCTGGATCTCGGGCTTGTGAGTTCGAACCCCATGCGGGGTGTGGAAATTCCTTAAATGAATAAAAATGTTTAAAAATTAAAATTAAAAAAAAAGTAAAGAACACCTTTGAGCAGTTGTTGTTGTTGTTGGTACTGAGATTGATTCCCAGGAGTAAAATCATTTGCTCAAGGGTTATGAAAAATTTTTATGGTCTTCACACACTGCCAAATGGGTTTCCAAAAAGGGTTTTGACAATATACCCCAGCTATATTGGACTCCCCCCCACTTTTTTTTAAATAACTCCAAGTGTGGGTCTATTTGTTTAATCTTTATTTTCGAGGGAGAGAGAGACAGAGTGTGAGTGGGGGAGGAACAGAGAGAGAGAGAGGGAGACACAGAATCCGAAGCAGGCTCCAGGCTCCGAGCTGTCAGCACAGAGCCTGACGCGGGGCTCGAACTCACGCACCCGTGAGATCATGACCTGAGCCAAAGTCAGACGCTCAACCGACTGAGACCCCCAGGCGCCCCTGTAGGACTCACTTTTGACCACTGCTCTGTAAACAATGGGAATCACCATTACCAGGAATAAAAAGGGTGGGGGGGATAAATAAATAACAGAAAGACCGTGTACAAGTAAGCTTTTGTGTTTCCAGATCTAGAAAAAAATGCTGTGAATGGTACAGATTTCCATTCCCTCAACATCTGTCAGTTTCCTCCCAAGCCCTTTCTCCAAGTATCCTACTCAACCTCTCAGCAATGTCTCATCCGACGGGCACACACCTCGTAGTTTTCCGGCTGAGTGAAGTCACGGCTTCCTGTTTTCTGCCAGATGTCCAGTGGTCCCGTGAAGGCCAGCGATTCGACTGCCCGCCCCTGGCATGAAGACAGCCCGCTCAGGAGCAATCCCAGAGGAAACGAGACCTGGTGAGGCCCATATAGAAATATTTTCTTTGCAAGGTGGAGTCACGAACAATGACACAGCCCACATCTGACCACAAAACGTGGAAGGTGTAACCCGAAGAGGCATATCGCCTGAGCTCTGGAAGGCATAATCTGAGGAGGGACAGTTGGTCTGCGCAGCTTTGCAAGAGACCTAAATAATACCTGGTTTTGTGGGAAGAAAACAAGAGAGAAAGAGAACCCTTTGGCCTTCGCTAGTGAGTTTAGCACACGTGAAAGGTGAGGGCTTGACAAGGTCGAAATGGAAATTTTCTAACGCAAGGCAACCAGAAAGAGGCTTCTCCTCACCCTTTCCACACCAACGTCCTGGTGACCCCCTCTTCCTCTTGAAACCAGTCCTGAGGAGCCCCAAAACTTCATCTGAAGCCTGCGTGGGCATTTTTCTAATGAGGGGACCTCTGACCCCCACTCATCCCCATAAAACTCTCCGAGGAGAAATCTCTCCTGGGTTGCTGTCTCTTATAAGGAGTGTTCAGCCGCTTCTCTTGGCTCCGTTACAATGGCATAGGGCACACATCACAGCTGGACTCTTTCGACGCTTCTGGATGGCGCATGGCACCCTTTGCTAAATTCCAGAACGTGGCGTTAGTTAAACAGGCTAGTGAAGACTAGTTACTCCAATGAGGGGGATCGTTGGCATGGCCTTTTTGCCTGGTTCCATGGATGCCTGCACTGCTGGGTATGAAACCCCCCTACAGGCAGGCCCCAGGGTTGGAGAAATAAAGACTCAGCCTCCTATCGCTTACTACCCGTGTGACCCAACGCGAGCAGTGAACCAGTCTGAGCCTCCGCTGCCTCCACGTTAACGGGAAATAGTAACACCCGCCTTGCACAGTTATTGTGGGGGAAGTCCCTGTTCCTGGTACACAGAGGTTGTTATGTCCACACACACACACACACACACACGCACGATGCATATGCAAATACAGGTGCGTGCACTTGAGTTTTTGAAAATCAATTACTCCTCTCCTTTTTTATAGCTCACAAGGTGATTTTTGAAAAGTCAATCAAGAAAGGAAGGAAAGAAACAGATTTTCCTCTCCAACAAGGAAAAGCAATTAAACGTCAAATATTAACTGTTCCTGGGAGTAAATTTTTTTAATGGGTTAAAGGCCTGGCCATTACAGGCCTCCACTATGTAATTTCTAAGAAAGGACCAGGTAATATTTTTAAAAATTAAGTGGAAGATAAAATGCTAGAACCAGCGCATCTATTCAGAAACCACTTTTTTATCCATTTTCAGGGGCTTCCCAATTGCATCATGCCTTTTAAGAGACCCAATCTGTTTAAGAGCACTTTATTTCAAACCTTCACTTGCGAGAAGCATTGATTTATGATAGGGCTGATTAAAGCAATGGTGTCTTAAGCAATAATGATTTCAATTATAGGACTTTTCACCAATGTGCATTATTCTGGTTTGCTCTCCACATGTCTATTCACTAAGGGAGGGAGTAGAGGTAGGTGTAATTTTGAAAAGTCCCTGGACAAATTTAATACCAGAAAGGAATGTAGAGACAGGTGGACTGATGTATCCTTTTTGATGATGTGAATGTATTGTATTTTAATATGCTCTGACAAACTTGAACAATTCCCTGATGGGCTCCTACCCGATATCATTAGGGTTATTTAGAGCTCCAATTCTGCTCTATTCCCACGGGGGTATATTCAAGTCGTAGGAATGTGCCCACTACAAAATCCCTCCAAGCACAGTACGTAAGAGTCTCCAGTCTCGGGCTGGAGAAAACCATTAAGCTCAAGGTTAGAGCTTTAACTCATTCACATCTGACATCAATAGAACACATACCAGGGGCGCCTGGGTGGCTCAGTCGGGTAAGCGTCCGACTCTTGATTTCAGCCCAGGTCATGATCTCAAGGTTTCAAGCGTTAGAGCCCCGTGTAGGATTTTCTCTCTCCCCCTCTCTCTCTCTGCCCCTCTCTCTCTCTCTCTCTCAAAATAAATAAATGAACTTTTAAAAAAAGGGGAAAAAGGGGCGCCTGGGTGGCGCAGTCAGTTAAGCGTCTGACTTCAGCCAGGTCACAATCTCACGGTCCATGAGTTTGAGCCCCGCGTCGGGCTCTGGGCTGATGGCTCAGAGCCTGGAGCCTGTTTCCGATTCTGTGTCTCCCTCTCTCATTGCCCCTCCCCTGTTCATGCTCTGTCTCTCTCTGTCCCAAAAATAAATAAATGTTGAAAAAAAAATTTTTTTAAAGGGGAAAAATATAACACATACCAAATATCCTCCCCTTATCTGAGTGTCTATCCCATGGACCTGCCTGGTAGGTAAGAAAGTGAAGTCATCCTAGAGTCAAATGGTTAAGTGGCAACAGGAAGGAGCCCGGTCTAATGGAGGCACCTGCTCTTGGGTCCCAGCTAATTGTCACCATATATAACTGTGGAACAAATAGGGCCACACCCTCAGAACTGTCAAAAGAATCCAGAAATCCATATTGTTTTTGTGAAGTTCAAGTTTTCCAATTTTTAAAATTTAGACAAACACTGGTTAATTGATCTAGTAACTGGGGGGGGAGGGGGGGAGATGACATGACATCTTTTTGTTTAATTAACAAAGTATTTGGGGGCACCTGGGTGGCTCAGTCAGTTGAGAGGCTGACTTCGGCTCAGGTCATGATCTCACAGTTCGTGAGTTCGAGCCCTGTGTCGGCTGGCTGCCCGCTTTGGATCCTCTGTTTCCCTGTCCTCTCTCTCTCTCTCTCTCTCTCTCTCTCTCTCTCTCAAAAATAAATTTTAAAAAAATTTTTTTAAGAAAATATTTTGATGCTGCTACTTCATAAACATTTAGTAAAAATCTAATATCGTGCTAAGAACCATGTGCCAGGCATTGGGAAAGCAAAAATGAATACCCATTTTCTCCCATCAAGTAAGTAACAGTCTTGGGGCACGTGGGTGGCTCAGTTGGTTCAGCATCTGACTCGATCTGGGCTCAGGTCATGGTCTCCATCTGTGAGTTCGAGTCCTGTGCTGACAGTTTGGGATTTTGTCTCTCCCTCCCTCTGCCGCTCCCCTGCTCACTCTCTCCCTTTCTCTTTCAAAATAAATTTAAAAACTTAAAAAAGAGAGAGAGAGAGAGAGAGAGAGAGAGAGAACTGATAGCCTAGCACTTAGTATAAGAAGTATGAGGGATTTCATGTTCAAAAAATTTAGGAGAAATGCAACCTAACATTGGGATTCAATCTATTACTTTTTTTTATAGTAAGTTTCTCCTTTGCTATTCTTCAGGTCAGTTAGTTTGTCCTTTGGCTCAGCTTTGAAGCTCCATTTTAATTTGAGAGCTAGTCCCGTGAATACTAAAATTGAGGTAGGATATATTCCCTGGAAAGGAAAATTCGGATCACACCTTGACGGTGTTCTTCCCTCCGTCAAATCAACTTTACAGGTTTCTTAATTCTGTGCGATTAATTGGACTCTCGCGCAATTTCAATCTAGCTCTTAATCTCCACTATTCTGTGATGCTGTGGGCTTGATGAGAGCTGACCAGCAAAATGCTTTACGCATTAATCCCTCTGCAAAATCACCTTAATAAATTTTTTAACTTCTTTTTTTTTTTGGAATTAGAGAGGTCCCACGAGACGCAAATGAAAGGGTTTGGGTCCAGCCGTTAGAATTTTCAGCTTAGCACTTGAAAAATGATGAGCCTAATTGCTTCACAGAAGAAAATCAGATCAAAGTTAAGATTCTTTCTTTTTAAACTTCACAATTATTTCTCAGACACCTCCTTGAAATGCCTTAAAATACTTCCATTGAAATGTATATGGGCTTCTCCCCTGTTCTTTTCAAATATGCTCAGTCGTGACTTTGCTGGGTCGTCTTCCACTGCCCCCTCTTTGATGGAACTGCCTGAAAGGAAAGTTCTCAAACATCACCACCACTGGCTGGGTATAGAGACAGACAAAACAGGTGGTTCGCTGTGCTAACAACTAGGCATCGCACCGTTTTAAACACAGCATTTGATCCATTCTGTAGCTCGGAAACAGGCAATTACAGGAGACCTCATTTCCTTCTTTGCATAAAATTTCAGCCAACGCTTAGCACACAGATCTCCTTTCTGTCCCGTCCTTCCCAGCCCAGCCCCGTAGCAAACCCGCGTCCTGCTTCCCAGGAGCATTAAATCACAGCTAATACACTTCAACTGCTCTGGGTGCTGGCTGTTGGGGGAACATCTGAACCTTCTCGTTTGCTTTACACAGCAGCCAATTCTTGCAAGGTTAGAAGCTACCTTGGTGATTCTTCTCCAACCCCTTTATTGGACAAACGAAAGGGGAAAGACCCAAGGAGAGAAAGTGACTTGCCCAGGCTCCCACAGCAGGTCCCTGTGACTTTCCTTCCGGTGCTGTTCCCACGTCCACGCCCAGCCACTGTGCCAGACCAAGAAACGGTTCTCAAACCTGGGATTTTACGCAGGCATCGCCATGAAAATGAATTTATTATAAAAGCATTGATGGGCCCCTATTTTGTGCCAAGTGCTGCGTTCATCTCCAGAGACTCGATAAACCATGCAAAGCATTCTAATACTGATTCGATCACCCGCTAATGATCTTCCTCACTGAGCTCGTGCACAGAGCTCCTACTGACTGCACGTTGCATACGGGGTGAAAGCTAGGAGGAACCTTAGAACTTTCATCCTGACTTCTTGTTTTATAGGGGAGGAAACTGTGACCCTGAGAGGCCTTAGAGTCAGTTCATGTCCCAGGCAGGTGGAGGGCCGGATGGTGTCAGAGGCAGGTCTAGAACCCACGATGCCGATCACTAAAGTCACATTCGCTTTGCTTCAGGACATTCATCTCATTCATACATTCAACCTAACATGGGGGCTCAACCTATCACATTTATCAGAAACATCATCTTTGTTACCTGTGCCTATGCTATGCCCTGAAGCTCCATTTTAATTTGAGGACTCCTCTATGAGTACTAAAGACCATGTAGGATATTCCCATTACAATCCCCACCAGCGGGGTGCCGGGAGCCGCAGTCAGGTAAGCAAGCATTGGCCTGTTCATCTTGGCTCAGGGCATGATCTCACAGTTCCTGAGTTCGAGCCCCACCTCGGGCTCTGAACTGATTGTGCATTGCCTGCTTGAGATTCTGTCTCTCCTTCTCTCTGCCCCTCCCCGGCTTGTTCTCTCGCTCTCAAAATAAATACACAGACTGAAAAAAAACTGGGAGCACTTGGGTGGCGCAGTCGGTTAAGCATCTGACTCTTTGTTTTGGCTCAGGTCATGATCTTACAGTTCGTGAGTTCGAGCCCCATGTGGAGCCTGCTTGGGATTCTCTCTCTCTCTCTCTCTCTCTCTCTACCTCTGTCTCTGTCCCTCCTCTACTTTTTCACCCTCTCTCTCTCTCAAAATAAATAAATAAACTGTAAAAAATATATTTTATTATAAATAAATATATTTTTTTAATTATAAATAAATAAATAAATAAATAAATAAAATCCCACTAGCAATTGGACAGTGGTCCCTGGGACCCAGAGTTTAGCTAAAACCTGTGCAGTAGAACTATAGTGACTTCCATGGTATGCATGAGAACGGCATACACCCATTCCTCTAACCCCTTCTAGATAAATCCAAAGGACTGGTGTGATGAGCCAGATCAACAGAAACACTAAGGGTAGTGTTTGCACCGGCACCATACTAATGGAATTGTTAGCGTTACCATAGACCTATTTAAAATAGTCACGGCAGTTTATGTATATTTCCAATAATCTTGTAAATCAACAGTGTTCAATAATCTTAGCTGACGCTATAAATGCTATCCGGACCCATTAAAGAAGAAATAAGTTAGAACTTCTATCTTTTTTTTTTTTTTTTTTTTTTTTTAATGTGGTCTTCCAGGAAGCTGCCTCTGGACATAACTACAGAAAATTAACACAATAAGTAAAGCATTATAGAAGAGCTATTAACTGATTACGCTAATAAAAACCAAATGGGGGCCTTAATTCTGCCCCTCTGGGAGAGAAGGACAGATAAAATAAACAACAGAAAAAGAACACGGAGTAAAGGATAATTGACTTTAAACAATAATAATACAGAAACCTCCCACCAAGCAACCAAAAAAAAAAAAAAAAATCCAGATTGCTACCTTCACTTTGGGAAACATCGAAGAGAAACTTCATTCCGCCTTGTGAAGACCTCAGTTTGATACTGATCAGGGTGCTTTCCAGGCTAACAAATTGGAAAAATTAAGGCGGGCTAACAAGGACGTTCTTAAATGCCAGGCACCTGGCCACGACGACTATTTTGCCCTCATATCGAAATGAGGAACCCTTCCTGTCCCGCTCAGAGGCAAGTCAAAATCTAAACATTCAGGGCTCATGCTCGATCAGGCTGGGACGGGTCCAGTGATGTCTGGCCTCCATGGAAAGGGCCAACCCAGGCAGAGGAGAAGAGGAAGGCAGGGACTGGAAACCCCGAGAACCCACCCGGTGCACAGCACTGCCTGTCGGCTAAACCCTGAAATCCTCGAGCGTGCTTGCAATTAACTCCGTGTAGCAGAGAAAGGCCTTTTCTTTCCATTTTGTTAGCTATAACATGGCCTGTGCCCTTGCCTTCAAACCTGCCCAGGAGCTTGCACTTTGTCTCCGTAAGTGCCTGGTAGGTAGCAAGTGTCCAGATGCCTTACACACGTTGTCTGTCGTCCTAACGTTTTACCGGTAATGACCCCCAATTTAGAATCGCAGAAATGCGGTCTCGGAGTAATAGGGAGACCATGCGTTCAGCTTCCCAAGGCTGTCGGGCCCGACCCTCTCCAAAGCGCTCAACCCTTCTCTCGCCACATAGGTGACCCCAACTGTGAGTAACCGTCGCTCTCACTCTTCTTCCCAGTCTCCCCCGTGGAACCAGCCCTCCTCGCACGGGCAGCTGCGAAATCCCAGGTCATTGTTACTTTTCGCCGGCAAAAAAGTCAGCAAACGCAAATGAAACGGTTCCTACGTGAGAAAACAGTGGAGCGTTTTCTCAAAATGCAACCATTAAAAAAAAAAAAAAAATCTTCCACAAGACGCTAACTTTGAAGGTGGCGGGAAATAGCCTGGTCGTCTCATATGCTGTGCTAAGCAAAACGATAGCAGTTCAGGTTTGCCATGAGTGTGGTGGTCTGAGAATTGATCTCCCCCAGAGGATTGTGGGTTTTTAGAAAAGAAGTTTCAGGAGGTAAGTGATGAGGTTGTCTGTATAGAGATAGAAAGTCTATGCGTCCGAAAAGGGTAAGACTTGTTCAGTGCTGGGCAGGGAGGGATGGGAGTCATCCAAGGGGACCAATGAACAGAAGGTTGACGAGGGGGATTGCCATTTGAAGCCAAAAGCACTTTCCAAAAGCCAGAGTTCTTCAAAACTGCCATGTATTCAAGCCATCACATTTAATAGTCAAATATCAGAGGCGTTTCAAATAAAGAATGTTTTTGAATAATCTGAAAGTTCTAACAATTTGCAATACGACAGGAAAAGATGAAGAAGTGACGTAATTTGTTGGAAGAGAGCAAAATTAGCTCTATTTGCAGATAATAGTTAGCTATATGCTTCAAAAGAATCGATTAGCAGGGGCACCTGGGTGGCTCAGTCGGTTGAGCGGCTGACTTCGGCTCAAGTCATGATCTCGTGGTTCGTGAGTCCGAGCCCCGCGTCAGGGTCTGTGCTGATAGCTCAGAGCCTGGAGCCTGCTTTGGGTTCTGTGTCCCCCTCTCTGTCCACCCCACCCCTGCTTGTGCTCTGTCTCTCTCCATCTTTCAACAATGAATAAACATTAATTTTTTTTTTAAAGAATCAATTGGCAAACTCTCTAAATAAAAAACAGAAAAGTGGTTGGGGCACCTGGGTGGCGCGGTCTGTTAAGCATCCGACTTCAGCTCAGGTCATGATGTCACAGTTTGTGGGTTCAAGCCCCACATCGGACTTGGCACTGATTGTGCAGAGCCTGCTTCGGATTCGGTGTCTCCCTCTCTCTGCCCTCCCCTGCTCTCTCTCTGTCTCTCAAAAAAAAATTTAAGCAGTGAAGTGGCAAATAGCAAATAAAAATATGTAAGTAAGTAACTTTCCTCTGCAGGGGTGAAATTTAATAGAGAAATTGTATTCATAACAACAATGAATAAACTTGAGACTGTAGTGAGAAGTTACACATGGAAGCTACAACTTGGCAAGAATCTGGAGGAAAAGATAAATGGTAGATGAGAAAACTCAGAATTAAAGACTTCAAGTCCCCACACATTAATGCATAACTTGCACTCACATTTTGAACTGGATGAGTTCGTGCAGAATAACAAAAAGGGGGGCATAACCCAGAAATTAATTGTAAGGATGACAAATTTGTATTACTGGATGTGAAAGCATATTCTTTTTTTAATGTTTATTTATTTTTGAGAGAGAGAGACAGTGTGCGAGCAGGGGAGGGGCAGAGAGAGAGGGAGACACAGAATCCGAAGCAGGCTCCAGGCTCCGAGCTGTCAGCACAGAGCCCGACACGGGGCTCGAACCGTGAAATCATGACCCAAGACGAAGTGGGATGCTTAACTGACTGAGCCACCCAGGCGTCTCTATGAAATATTCTTAAATTGCAATAAGGAAAAGGGAGAGTTTTGGCCGAAGTAGTGGAGGCATACAGATAATGCAATAAAATTTAAAAAATACAGAAAAAGACCCAATAGCATTCAAGATTTAGATCAGTAAGCAAATGAGGTTTCAGTACCTAGATTCTTACCACACAGACCAAAATAAATTCCAACAACGGAGAGATTTAAACACTTTTTTAAAAAAATTAAAAGAGCCACAAAAATACCAGTAGAAAATGTAGATTAATATCTCTCTGACCCTGGGATGTGCAAGGTCTTTCTGAACATAAAAGCAGAGGAAGGAAGAACAAAGAAAAATATTTATGTACTTGGATTTATAAACGCACACCTTAAGAATCCATTAACAATTAAAAATCAAATGATAAGATGGATAAACTGTTTGCAGTGCCTGATCGTGAAAGAGTTAATAAGCCATGCGAAGAAGGTTTCCAATTTAACAGAAACTCAATTTCATAAATTTTTAAATACGTAAATGTGGAAATGACAGACAAATCACATACACACAAAACAAGCCAAGCAGCCAAGAAACATGAAGAAAGTTAGCATCACAAATAATCAAAGAAATACAAACCATAATAGGATTCTAAATTTCTTATCTTAGTTTGGGGAGACTTAATGATGGTTGGTGAATTCTGCATTCTCGTTCACTGCAGGTGGGAATATAAATTGGCATAAATACTTTGGGCTCTGCAAATTTTAGTCCAAAAAAAAAGGCTTTGACCCAGGAATTTTGCCTACAGTCATTTCTAAAGGAAATGGAGATGTATACAAAGATTTTATAAAGGCAAAAAGTGATAAACAACATGAATATCTAACGGGAGGTCAGTTGAGTTACGATACCTACAAATAAGGAAACAGGGCGCCAACCTAAAAGTCATGTTTTACAATGGTTTTAACCACATGAGCCAATACTTACTACGACTTGTCCGATGGGAAAGCCGGATGACAAACTAACGGATGATAGCAAGGAGTCAATCTTGCTGTTCAAGCATACACACGCATGCACGTAAAAAAAAGTAGAGGAAGAAGATTAGAAAAGTAGGGGCACCTGGGTGGCTCAGATGGTTGAGCTCCGGTCTTGATCGGCTGGGGTCACCATCTCAAGATTCGTGAGCTCGATCGAGCCCGAACATCAGCGCAAAGCCTGCCTCAGGTCCCCTGTCCGCCCACCCCCCTTCGACCTTCCCCAGGTCTCAAAATTAAAAATAAAACCAAAAAAAAAAAAATGCTAAAAGGAAAAAAAAAACATACCAAAGCGTTGGCAATGATTTTACTCAAGCGATGGGTCCATAGGTCATTTTCATTTTGCCTCTACCTGTGTTTCCATAATTTCCAAATGTTCTACAATGGACTTGCACTATTTTTGCAATGGAGGCGGTAACATTTTTTTCTTGTGTGTTTTCCAGTCTAGTCGGCCGGAATCGTGGAAGCCTCGGGTCAAGAGACTGCAGGAGAATAAAGCGGGACCTGGTCTGCAGCCTGCTCAAGCGTGTGAGTCCTGTGGCTTCACCTTATTCTGGCTTTCGTGTTTGTTTGTTTGTGGTGGATCCTTTTAAATCTGTTCGCAGAGAGCGTGCAATTTCTGACACTGTTTTATTTGCTCCTCCCGCGAGTGACAGAGCAGAGTGTCCCAACAATACTCAATGTATTTCGCGTCAGGGGCCTGTGGGTCAGCAAGGTTATTAATAAACATAGCCTCTCGTTCTAATTTAGCTCCCTTCTCTCCTTCGTGTCTCTCCTCCTGCCCTGCTTTTCCCTGCGCTGGTCTGTCTGACCCTCTTCCCTTTCTCCCTGATAGAAACGATTCTGCCTTCCTTTTCGCTCAACTTCTGGCGCTTTTCCCAAAAGCGCTTTGCTGATGCTCTTGTTGGTCCTGTTAAGTTTTCACGGGGAATTTAATTTTTGCGGAAATGCGTAGTGTCCTAAATCGATTCCAGCCGGGCCGATGCGATACCACGATCTGCCACGCCTCGCTGAGTGCAAGATTGAGACAAAATGTGGACGAGCCACGAGGGCCACCTTGTTTTGCGAAACTGAAGTCTATTCAACAAGATTCCCGGACACAAAATTAGCTAGACGCGAGAGGCCGCCACGGTCAGCCCTTCATAAAAGGAAAGGAAGTTGAAAGGCACAGGCAGCTTTGAATTTTATTATTTTTCTATTGTCTTTTTAAAATTGTTTTTTAAATATTTATTCTTGAAAGAGAGATCGAGCACAGGCAGGGCAGTGGGGGAGGTGGGCGGGTAGGGGCAGAGAGAGAGGGACACACAGAACCCCAAGCAGACTTCAGGCTCCGAGCCGTCAGCACAGAGCCCGACGCCGGGCTTGAACCCACGAACCGTGGGATCATGACCTGAGCCGAAGTCGGACACATAACCGACTGAGCCGCCCAGGTGCCCCTGTTACCTTTGATGAGACAAAGAGCATTTACAGAGTTGATCGTGTATATTTGGAGTGTGTGTATCAATTTTATTTTCTGTTTAGACCATAATGTACTACCTAAACTTATATTTATTTTTATTTTTGCTGTTTTATTTTTGCTGATGTTATTACACAGGTAGGAGTGGCTGGAGGGTCGTCTTGACTTACCGAATTTTTGGCCACATGCCCTACAAATCCTCTGGTCTTTGTACAAATCCTGTTCCAATTTTTTTCACTGTCAACATTTCCTAGCTACAACTTCAAACCACAGAAGATTACTCTGTGAACTGAAAAGAGTCAGTTCCTGCACACACACACACACACACACGAACACGCGCACACGCGTGTGTGCAAAAACGTCTTTCCACATGTATTGAACTTCAATGGTTACTTTATTCTAATAAACACAATATCGCATCTCCTGTCAGAGACCTCAGGAAGTCACATGTACCAACGGGGAGTTTGCTTAACAATGACAAAGCAACAGTTTTATATGGGAAAATACGTAAAAAGAAATGCATGGTTCTGTGTTGAATTATTCATACTTTTCAAATTAACCTATTGCACTTCTTCCTGTTCGAGAACACAGTAGTTTTTGAATATGACCTAGACTACCTTTTCTCGAATAAGTGAAAGTCTTTTACAGTGATGCGATTTTTTTAACACATGATTAATTCCACTCCCAACGAGGGTCCTCATCCTGAAGAAATGAGAACCAAAAAATGAAGAAATGACAGGGAAGCGAAATTTATTCTGGAGAAAGATAGTTTTCTATGTCCAAATTCATTATCAGGAAGCATACCACTTTTATAGCGTTAGTAGGATTGCGCCCGACTTTTGGTCTTTCCCAAACTAAGGAAGAAAATCTCTGTGCCCTTTGAATGAATCACGCATTCAACGTTCAACTTCTTAAAATGGTCTCCCCTAACCACTGCACATTGATAGAGAGGCAAGGCTCCTATACTCAGCTAAAATAGCCACTGGAAGTAGTCATTAATCGCGCCTGACTGAATGTCTAGTTCGGTCCCTTTTTATTTTTTCCTTTTCCTTTTATTTTTTATTTTTTTCATTTTTTATTTTTTTTCAATGTTTATTTATTTTTGGGACAGAGAGAGACAGACCATGAACGGGGGAGGGGCAGAGAGAGAGGGAGACACAGAATCGGAAACAGGCTCCAGGCTCTGAGCCATCAGCCCAGAGCCTGACGCGGGGCTCGAACTCACGGACCGCGAGATCGTGACCTGGCTGAAGTCGGATGTTTAACCGACTGCGCCACCCAGGCGCCCCTTTCCTTTTCGTTTTAAAAAGATCATTCTCATTTGCCCTCTAACAACCATCAAAGGAGGAGCATAGCTTTAAATGTGTCCTGTTACATATATGGCCATTTGTCATTCGTGGAATTCTATTTAAGTTATTTTCTTTAAAGGCAGTATTTTTCTTAATATACATAGGCTTACGTGAGCATTAAATTATTATTAGACCGTGGTGGGGAAAAAGAGGAAAAAAGAGGAGGAGGAAGAGGAGGAGTTGACCGAGTGCCTACTTTGTACCGTACAGTATGACAGCTGCATCCATTCATTCGGTGGAACTTTTATGTTGTGCTGAGTGCTTCAGCATAACCTTTTCTGGTGTTGTCTACACAGCACCACAATGAAGAAGATATGGGTCACCTCAGGAGGCAGATGAGAAGACTGGGGTTTAGAGAGGTCAAGCAACATACCCCAGACGCACGCTCAGGGCGCCACGGAGCAGGGACTCGAGCCGAGGCTCTCCTCGCCAAACTCCAGCCTTTTCAACGATTGGGGGTAGCCGACTTCATCGTCGACAGTGGCAGGTGCTCAGGGTAGAAATGAAATCCTGGAGTTTACCGCATTCTGGGCTTGAGGTCAGTGACACATGATGGTTTCTAAGGGGTGATGTGGGTACGTCTGGAAGAGCAAGAAAGAGGTCCCCGAGAATCACCGTAGATACCATGGTGGACAGAATCATGAAAGGGCTGACACGGTAATTCTCATGGGAGCGTGACAACACATCTGTTCCTATATCAGAACACCCATGACCGGGGCGCCTGGGTGGCTCAGTCGGTTACATGTCCGACTTCGGCTCAGGTCATGATCTCGCCGTCCGTGAGTTCGAGCCCCGAGTCGGACTCTGTGCTGACAGCTCGGAGCCTGGAGCCTGTTTCAGATTCTGTGTCTCCCTCTCTCTCTGACCCTCCCCCGTTCGTGCTGTGTCTCTCTCTGTCTCAAAAATAAATAAACGTTAAAAAAAAAAAAAAAGAACACCCATGACCCTGTGGGACTTGAGTGGACGAACCAGTAAATTTCAAAACCTGGGCATCTTTGTGCCCTTGCTTTAGGTATTTTAAGTACTCTGTATTAAAGAGGGTCATTGGTTCCAAGATGTTCCTTTACGTTTTGATAAATAAATATTCTGAGGACCGCCTATGGGCAATTCTTCCCTCACATAATAAGGTTGGATGCAAACGTCTGCCCTGTAGCAGATCTTTTGTGCATTTTTTTTTTTAAGTTTTGTTTTGCTTCGAAGTCTTTTGTTTTTTTTTTGTTGTTGTTGTTTTTGTGTGTTTTTGTTTTTTTATGCCCACTCTGCGTTAGCTTCCTCCAACTCCCAGCCTGGGCTCGGCAGGCCGTAGGACGAGGAGAGGGTGGTGAGTGTCGGGCTACAGTTCCGAATGCTCCGGGGCTAAGATTTCTTATGAAAACCGGCAGCTTTTTTGTTCTTCCTCGGCCTTTTCTCATACACGGCCAGGTCTCTCTCTGTGTAGCTGCGCCCGCCGTGGCTACGGCTGTCCCGGGCTAAATTTTATGCCGCTGACAAGTGCCATTGAAGTGCCTCGGTGGCACAGAGTCAGTGGGAGTTGTGTGTATGTAAGCACAGGCCGACTTTGGCCCGCTGAGTGTAATAGCATATCTGCCTTGGGAGATTATGGGGATGATATGGGCGAGGCGTAATGGAGAGGGCAGTCTGTGTACAAATTTCAAATGACTTGCTACACCCCTCCAGGATGGTTGCTGTCAAAAGTATTAGCACTTTAGACACACAACAACTGCGTATCATATTACCGGTGGCCCCTGCTCCCACAGAGTGGCTCCTCCCACATCTCCCAGAAGGTAATTGCTTCGGGGGTACCTATTGAACACATACAAAGGAGAAAACACTGGCGAATTTTATGCTTTGAGCTCCACTGTAGTCATATAGAAGGAGGAAAACACTGACCCTGTTTTAAATTAGCATGGATGGAAGTTCAAAGGGAATTACGGGGCGGGGGGGGGGGGGGTGGGGGGGGGGGAGGAAGGTGTCTCCGAACGATTTCAATTCGCCATCCAAGTAGGACCTGATGTCATATACCGAAGCTGAACCCAGGGGAGCGTTCTGTCGCTGTGCCCGTAAACCAAGACCTACCCTGATGTGGGTTGGCACTTTCGTTTCGGTGTTAGTGGAGAGGTAGGGGACTGCAGAAACTTCCAGGCCATGGATGATGTCTAAAAACATTTCATTTATTTCAGCATGGAGTTCTGAATGAGTCTGCCCATTGCTGGGGACTCTGCAAAAGTTGAAACCACGTGCGGATCTGACCAAGGGACGCTAGCATTCTTTGGTTGAGCTCCTTCCTGCGCTAAAAATAGACAGTGTCTCCTCACAGCTTGGTACAAGCAAATTAAGCAGAGCCTTTCTTTTTTTTTTTTTTTTTTTTTTTTCCTGAGTTCAGACCGGGGACTGGACCTAAGCGTGTATGCGACTTTTCTGGCCTTCCATGCTAAATGGAGGCATAACAGATTAACATCAATAAAGACAACAGTGACATGGATGATCCTTCACGGAACAATTAGCAGCAAAATCACCACCGTGATGATGGTCTGAGGTTGAATGTGCTTATCCAACCTGTTTCCCGCGTCAAGGTCTTTCTTATAGTAACACTGAAAATCTGTTAGCGTTAGAGGCCATCGCGTTGATTATACTCCCTGCTTGCATCAGTGTCTAAAACGCTGCGGCACCTCTGTTATCTGTTTACCCAATACATTAGCCCCAAATATATTCCAGGCACAGTACAAGTCTCTGGAGATACAGCTATACGTGGTCCCCGTCCTTAGGGATCTTGTCTTGATTTACGTTCTTTACATGATAAATAGTGCATGTTAGGTGCCTTTCGCTTTACCATCGGTGATAGTTACATTATCATCTCCATTTACAGATGAGGAAACTGAGGCACAGACAGGTTAAAGCCACACGCCCCAGGTCACACATCTGGTATATCAGGAGACTCAGGATTTAAACCCAGGCAAATCTACTTCCAGAGACCCTACCATTAATCACTGCTTATGAGCCTATGGAAGAAATAAACCTGTAACTCTCTTCAATATAATTACTAGTGGCATCAGAGATCCTAGTAACTCCAGAAACCCAGGATTCTGCAATATTTACATCACTAACTGGGCAACACTTTGTAAAAGAGGAGCACTTTGGCTGGCTCTTTTGGTAGAGCATGCGACTCTAAATCTTGGGGTTGTGAGCTCAAGCCCCACGTTGGGGGTGGAGCTAACTCAAAAAAAAAAAATAAAAGTGGGAGTCAATTTGTAAAGGAACAAAAGATGAGAGAGACAGACTCTATAAGCTACCAAAAAGCCAAGTCAAAATGCAATTTAATGGGGATAAACATGAGACGTTCTTAAATGCAATAAATCCCCTGTACAAGCCTTAGATGGCTGAGATCTGACTCCTGGGATGGGGGCTCCTCCCTGGCTCACGGCTCTGTGTAAAGCCAGTCACAGGACCTAGTGGACAGCACTGGTCGCGAGATGTCTAAGTATTTTATTTGTTTCTGGACACTTAAGAGAATCTGGCAAACCAAAGCCAACCGAAGAAGACCAAACCTCCGAGTCCGGGTCATACGTGGGAACCAGAGAATTTCGCCAATAAAACAAAAGCGGTGGGGTACCTGGGTGACTCAGTCTGTGAATCACCCAACTCCGGATTTTGGCCCCGGTTATGATCTCACGGTCGTGGGATTGAGCCCCACATCAGCCTCCTTGCTGAGCATGGAGACTGCTCGAAATTCTGTCTCCCTCACTCTCTGCCCCTCTCCTTCACTCGCATGCTCTCTCTCTCTCTGTCAAAATACATAAATAAACATTTTTTTTTCAGTGGTGGTTTTGAGATGGTGGGGAAAGGGCAAGTTGTCTTCAAGTGTTTGAGGGTCTGTCATATGATAGAGGAGCGAGGTCAAGTTGTATAGCTTCTGAAGACAGAATCCAACCCAGTAGAAAGATACTCCAGAGACATGAATTTTTCCTTCCATAGAAGGAACAAAAATTTCTAAAAACAAAGCTCCCAACAGTGGTAGCCTTGGAGAGAGTCAACCCTGCCCCTCCCATCTCCTGGGTGGCTGGCCTTGACCAGTCTGGCAGCCTTCGCCCAGACCATCACACCTTTATGTCAGCCTGACCATCTGCCTATCTCCAGACCTCTGGCTTCAGCAAAAAGTTGGACCGGTGTCCTCCAAGCTTCCTTCAAAGGAAAAGTCGCCATGACTTCTTGATTCCATTACAAAGCCTTGAATTCCAAAACATTTTTTTTTAAACCAGTTACCCCTGCTTTATAGATGAAGAAATATCGCAGGACTGAGTAACCAATGGAATCAGGGACAGATAAAATCTCCCCTTTCATACCTAGATTCCTGCTCACACTTGAATAACTATTTCTACACAACCAACCTTAGCATTGTTCCAGAGCAACTTAGCCCTAACCTTATTCTAGAAAATTGGTCTGGTCCCCCGTGGCCACTAGATCATTTAGCTGAGAGCTTACTATCATTTCTCAGTTAATTTGTGAGTTAATTGTAAGTGTCAGGAGGCTCTGACACTGCAGAAAGTGGTAAATTATTGAGATAAACCAGGGTCAGGAAAATCCCTGTTGTTTGTTGATCAGTTTTTATCAGAAAAATATGGTTGACATGGGAGGGGCCTGGAAGGGCACCAAATATGAGTTGCCTCAGAAGACAGCCTCCACTAAGTGGACACTTGATTCTTGAGTGAGAAAAATGCTTTGGACACCAAGATTCCCGTAACACTCCACGACCACCACGTCAATCACGTTTTCATCTAAATAACTATCCAACCTATAGGACTTTCTTTTTTAATGCTGGCTTGAAATTTTTTGTAATGTTTATTTATTTTTGAGAGAGAGACAGAGGGCAAGCAGGGGAGAGGCCGAGAGAGAGGGAGACACAGAATCCGAAGCAGGCTCCAGGCTCCGAGCTGTCAGCACAGAGCCCGACGTGGGGCTCGAACCCACGAACGGAGAGATCGTGACCTGAGCTGACCTTGGACGCTTAACCCACTGAGCCACCCAGGTGCTCCCCCTCCCTATAGAACTTTGAAAAGAAGAGCTCAGTCCCTGCCTGGGACATTTCCAATGGTCTAAATGTGGTACTGAGAGCGGTTAGATCATAAATCTCTGAGCACATACGCATTACGGCTATCGGTAAAATAACAGCTTGTCTTTTCCACACCGCTGCGTTTGGCAGGCCTGTGCCCCCCATTTCTCTTCCTTGCCGTTTGACCTTTGTGGTTCCCTTCCCCCGGCAAGGTCAAGCCCTTAACATCAGGATTACGTTAAAAGAAGGACGAAAATTTTCAAAAAACTTCTGGAATCATCGATCGGGTTTGCGCAAAGTGGGAACTGGCCCTCCTTTGGAAAGGGAGCAAACTGAGCCTCAAGCCCAAATGATTCAAATCCCTACCAGCTTCTGAGTTGGGGACCACACGGTGCCTCTTTGTTGCCCACCATGGCTTGGCCACTATCTATGTCTGACTATTCTCAGCAGTGCAGGCTCGTGGTATAATTTCACAATCTATCATTTGTTACTGATTAATCCTCAGTACGTTGGCAAATGGGGCTAAACTGGAGTGCTGTGGGAATCAGGCAAAGGACGTCAGAGAGCTTTTATTTTATTTTTTTTTTTTAATTTTTTTTTCAACGTTTTTATTTATTTTTGGGACAGAGAGAGACAGAGCATGAACGGGGGAGGGGCAGAGAGAGAAGGAGACACGGAATCGGAAACAGGCTCCAGGCTCTGAGCCATCAGCCCAGAGCCTGATGCGGGGCTCGAACTCACGGACCGCGAGATCGTGACCTGGCTGAAGTCGGACGCTTAACCGACTGCGCCACCCAGGCGCCCCAGCTTTTATTTTTTTTAACTTCCTCTGCGAAAATGATTTTGGAGGAGTAGCAAGCTGAAAAACCATATCCTGACACATCATACCCGGTCGGACCCTTGTCTGGATAAGAGGATCCAGTGATAAAAGAATCCATGCTTTCATGCAGGGATGTACGTGTTAAATGTCTTACCTAGAAGACAATACTCCGTTCCCCATCCACTTTACAGCCAACAGCAACAAGGCTTTTCTTTAATTTTATTTTAATGTTTATTTCTTTTTGGGGGGGGGGGGCGTGAGCAGGGGAGGGGGAGAGGGAGACGGAGACACAGAATCCGAAGCAAGATCCAGATGCTGAGCCATCAGCACAGAGCCCGAGGCGGGGCTCAAACCCACGAACCGTGAGATCATGACCTGAGCCGAAGTCAGACGCTTAACCGACTGAACCCCCACACACACACAGGCGCCCCTCAACAAGCCTCTTCTCTCTGCTTTTTCCTATGCTGAGACACATGGGTCAAAAGAGAAGTCAAGTTAGGCCAAAATTGCTATAATTTTCAATCTCCAGTCTGTGGGCCAGAATCAACCGGGTCTTGGCTACAAAACGTAAACAGAGCATTGTTGCCTCTTAATCTGGGTAATTGGTCCCACATGCTGTTGCCACTTTTCAGATCCGATGCTCTCCATACTTTTTTACAGAACCTGGAACTTTTCTCCTTTGGCAGGGAAAAGTTTGGAGCGTGAGCTGTCTTTTCATCAGCGCTCACACTCCTATAAACAGCCAGGTGATTCCATTCGGGGGCCTGTAAACACAGGAGGCTTGGGCCTGCTTCGAGAGTTCCACTCCGTTTTCAAATGTCCATTCATCTATCACTTGCTCCCACACCCGAGCCGACTTCGGTGTGTTTACTTAACATGCACAAGCGCCTGCAAGAGCTGAGCAGACAGGGCCACCTCTCAGAGGATGCCAGCCAGAATTCAGGAGCCGGCCCATGTCTCACTCTGGCATAATGTGTTCTTATCGGGACGTTCCTTGTGGGTAATGCACCGTAATGAATTTGGCCGAAAACCAGTGGTTTTATGACATCATTTTCTGGGCAAAGCCCTAGGAAGGCTGTGTGAGAGAAGCCGCCAGTGGGGTGTTCTGAGAGGAGACCGGGCTTTGGAACACTCAGGGGGACTGCAGGCTGTGCGAGCCCAGGCAGGCAACAGAACTTCTCTGAGCCTCGGTTTTCAGATCTATAAAGTGGGTGATACATAGCTCGCAAACCCATCACAAGAATGAAATGAGAAGGTGAATATAAAAGTTATGGAGGCCTGCCACCTATTACGATGATACAAAGCAATTGTGGGGTTGGTTTTTTTTTTTTTTAAGTTTTTAAAATTTATTTTGAGAGACACAGAGACGGTGCAAGTGGGGAGGGCAAGAGAGAGAGGGAGAATCCCAAGCAGGCTTTGGGGCAGCTCAGAGCCCGACACGGGGCTTGAACTCACCAAGGCGCAAGATCACGACCTGAGCCCACATCAAGAGTGAGACGATTAACCCACTGAGCTACCCAGGCACGGTTTTTAAGCCGTAGTGTTTTAGCCTATCTTTAAGCCTCAACAACACAAGACAGGGGAGAAAATCAGTCTTTCCTGTGAAATCTCTAGCTCGGGCTTCAGTATTCCAAGAAAACAGAGCTTGCATTGTGGACCCGGCAAGACATTGACACAAATCTGAATTCCCTTAATTTGCTTTCCTCTCAGACTTGCTGTTTTACGGATTTCCAATCTCCTTCATGACATTTTTAGGCCCTTCCTTTCTCCTGTAAATGTGTCTAGGATCCTGTTGAGTTCTACATTGACTGATGCTTCTCCAAGTTTTACTTATTTAGGTTTTTTGTTTGTTTGTTTTCATCTTTCCTCCCCAATCTCTCACTGGGTCGTTCTTGTACTTTTTCTAAATCCCATTCCATTTATCTCTTCCACCTTAGCATTAAGGTATTCTACACAGGTAGCATTCCAAGTGCAAGCTCAGCAAAGGCTTATGGGAGATTTGGGATGTCAACTCCCTTCCCACTTCTGGGATAAGGTTAGACAAGAGCGAGCTTTCTCTCCTTTGGCTTTTCCCACTAAATTTACTATCGTTCTCAGTAGTTTAAGAACAGGAAAATGGGGCGCCTGGCTGATTCAGTCGGTTGAGCGTCCAACTCTTGATTTCGGCTCCGGTCATGATCTCACGGGTTCGTGAGTTCGAGCCCCGCATCAGACTCTGCACTGACAGCGTGGAGCCTTCTTGGGATTCTCTCTCTCTCCCTCTCTCTCTGACCCTCCCTTACTTGCCCTTGCTCCTTCTCACTCTCTCTCTCTCAGAATAAAAATAAGCATTTAAAAATTTTTAAAATAAAAATAAAAACAGAAAGATCTCTCTCTCTCATTCCTCGTCTGTGGCGGTTTGTTTTCCAAACAACACCGTAATTGTGTTTCCTCTGTGGGGTCAGGAGGTGCTGAAGCGCAGAGATCCCAGGACCAGACGTCCTGGGGTTCAAATCCCCTTTTGGAACAGTGTAACCTTGGGCGAGTTATGTAACTTCCCCGTGCCTGCTCTTTGTTCTCAACAAAATGGAGATGATAGTGTTTGTCCGGTACTGTGATGGCAAACCATGTTGGATCACCCTACATAAAGTGCTTCGACCGGTGCCTGATTATAGCAAGCACTCAAGAAATGCTGGTGAACGATATTCCATCTGGATCCTCCTTTTCAAACAATCCTATGTATATTTCACCGTCAGTCCTTCCTCTGTCTCTCATACGTGGTCCTCTTTCCACACACATTGAAAGTTTGCTTCAAATGCTATTCTTCCCCACTTCTGAAATTTACAGGAAATGTGAAGAAAAAAAGAGAGAGAGAGAGAGAGAGAGAGAGAGAGAGAGAGAGACAAACAGCAATGTCAAAACCATCTTCTGGTTCTCTTCCCCAGTGCATCATCTGTTCATCATTAGCTAAAGCGGGATGAAAGTTTCACTGTGAACCCACAACAGAACCCCAGTGTACCTAAAGTTAGTGAGTCTGGGTCAGGTTCAGGAAAACCTGGTTTGAATTTTAGGTGAACCTCCTTTCTACTCTCAAATGCCAGAAGAGGATTTATAGTTTCAGGTGGATAGCAAATGAAATTTGGTAAGTTCATCCGGGTTTTACTTTGGGTTTGTCATTTGAATGAACTCAAATTTCATGCAGCCTTAATCCTTATATTTATGGGTCTTCTGCCATATTCACCCCAGTTGATAAAAAAAAAATTTTTTTAATACAAATTGAGGCATGCTGTATGGTATTTGAGCAAACTGCAATATTATCGAAGGCATGCATTTCTTTGTCTTGATAATACAAAATTATAAGGAAAATATATTTGGGGTAACATGTGCTTGAAGGAGTCAAGCTATTTGGGCAAATATTTCTCTTTATAACATACTGTGTTTGTTGGCCATGAGATCCCAACCTGACCAGATGATAATTAACAAAATTATCTATTTCTGTGGACACTTAAAGATCTGCATCATCCTTTATCACTGGCTCCGTTAAACTGTGACTTTAAAATCAAATTTGTACAATTTAAGCTTTCTCCATTTTTGCATTTCATCCCCCAGAAGTCAGAAGCCCAGACTTTAAACTAGCCAATTTCCTCAAATTATATGCTAGAGGTTTGAGGAGATTTAAGGATAGATCTTTTATGTCAAAATGATAGGTTCACAGTTTGTGACTGATGATCTTGTACATATAAATGATATATGCCCATTAGATAAAGGGGCCTTCTGGGATGAGAAGATTGGGCAAGAGTGAGCTTAGAGAAATTTCTAAATCCTACCTTTACGGCAACATGCTTCCACTTTCCCTTTTATTATAAGCCAAAATAATCTTAAATAACTTACATATGGAGATTAATATATCAATGAGCCCTAAAAAGATTATTTGCCTCAAAGCGCATTTTTCACTCCAACCGTTAAGTGGAAGGAAGCATTGTAGTTACATTACTTTGAATATCTATTTCTTCATTTAACTAAATAAACTTATTCTGGGATTAAATGTTTTTAATTTTTTTTTCCCCAAAGAAATGTGCACTGGATAAAATTTCCCCAGATACTGCAAATACCTTTTCATAAACTGACCACATTTTAAAAATCAAAATCTAAAAACACAAAATGTCATGGTTTTCTTCTTCTTCCCCTTCTTCTTCTTCTTCTTCTTCTTCTTCTTCTTCTAATCTGTAGTCCCCAAATGACCGCTCATAAAAATAAACTTTACAACATCTTCGAGAATCCCAAAGAACCCCGGTCAAGATTTTTTTGGCTAGAAAAGAAAGCAGTTTTGATATTCAGAAATTTGGCCTTGCTTAGTCAATCCCCAAAAGGGGAAAAAAATCAGCTAATCTTAGAAAGATGGTAAATTTAAGTATTTCTCTAATCCAAGTTAGTCCTCAATCACGTTTTGAAGTATGATCACACAATAAGTACTGGGAAAAGTCATAGAAAGCTTCAAAAATAACTCAAGATAGAAAAATTAAGCATTTCTTTACGAGGCTTTTCTGTTTCTAAATTCGAGGATGAATAGTATCTTACTGGAAAATAGCAGCAAAGTTTGTGCTGGCATGCCCCCTCCATGGTAACAACGACAACAAAAAAAGATCCACTAACGTATTGTTACTGGATCGTTTAAAGCCGCATTAAACATCAGATTCGGGTTGGTCGACTATTCCAGGTGTCACACCGGACAGCAAAACCAGCTAAACATGGACCCATCTACACGCAGGCTCTAACACACAATAAACAACTCGGCAGGCACGCACCCTCGCACACGCATGCGCACACACAAACATACACACGCGAAACCTGACCGGGCTCTGCTCCGAGTCCCTGATAAGTCTGGCCCTGGAAAGAATTTTAATCTACATGGTTTGAAAATAGGGGCCTTTTAAATATGCTGCAAACAATTTGTGATGGTCATGTCTAAAATGCTGCCCCATTATCCTTTTCCATTTGGAATGAATGAGGCTAATTAATTTCAGGCCATACTTGATGAGGTCAGCACCATACGAGGGGTGCGTGCTAGACATTGCTAATCTCTTTCAGCTGAGAGTGATGAATTAAAGATGAAGCATGCCTTTGCAGGCCTAATTTAGAATGTATATCAAAAAACCTACAGCAAATAATACTATACCCTACAACAAAGGAAAACTTGTTCTCTCAGGCTCCCTGAGTTGTGTTGATTTTAAAGACATTTTCAGCCTTCTTTGCAATCCCAGCTGGGGATGGGTGAACCATATCAAGAAAATCAAGCCATCTCTCACACATGGCCATGTGGACAAAAAGTGGGATTAAAGGAAAGAAAGAAAGAAAACAAAAACAAAATACAACAATCAGGGTTTGATCCCTTGTGTATTAAAATTCCACCTACACATTAGGCTCCCCCCCCCCCCCCCCCCAGAGCTACCGGACTGACAAAGATCCCAAATTAGCAATACCTGTATTCAAGCAGTGACCACCCAGTTCTGCTGGGACATTTCAAAGCAACATGCTAAATGAGGCGGCCTGTTGTTTTTAAAGCAGATATCCTAATGAGGCTTATTAGGTTTTTCCATGTCTCTATTTTGAAAGCCAATAGAGATTGACCAGGTAGATAATGTGATAACTTTTATTAAGCCAAGAAAGAAATTATAATACAGATGCCTCCGGGCCAAAGTGTTCTTATGAAAGTTAATGCTAAGCCAACTTCCGAGTTGTGAAAAAGGGAGCTACTCACTGATCCCAACTGGAAAGAGAAGGAATTAGTCATGATTTCTCAAAGATGACTACCACAAGTCCCTAGGGGTGGCAAGGAAGGTGACAGAGCCCAGACACGAGAGAATACACCTCGCAAAAAATATTTCAGCAAACCTAGCCAGAGCAATCCTGACAGATTATCCTAATGAGGCTGAATTTCCAACTGGGGGCCGTCAAGAGCTCCTCACTCGGTATCCCGGTAGCTTTCATTAGGACAAAGCTGCTTCGAATTAGGTCCAATCTACATGCTGAATCAATCTTTCATCCTTTTGATTGCTTCTGAAAATATTTATATTTCTTAATAATGCACATTTTGTCTTGCAACTTCTGATGAAACCCAGACGGGGGTTCCCAAAGCAGGCGATGTATGTGGAAGGGTGATTTGGGACAGGAAAAGGAAGATAAAAAAAACACAGGTTTTTCCCATTGGGGAACCATTAGAGAATATAAATCTAGCAAGTTTGGTTATGTATACATCAGAGGAGGCTTGTAATAAATACAGATTGGAATATTACAGTGACCTAATGGAGATTACAGCATATTCTATTACTGTGTGATTCTTCATAGCAGCTGCGACTGTTTGGCTGGTTAACTTAGTAGATTTTATGAAAAGTTATTGTGGGAGAGATTTAGGAAGAGCTCACGTTACAACCAGTAATAACGCACATAACGTATCATGTCAAAAAATGGAGTCACAGAAGGGCGCCTGGGTGGCTCAGTCGGTTAAGCATCCAACTCCTGATCTAGGCTCAGGTCGTGATCTCAAGATGGTGAGATCGAGCCCTGTGTCGTTCTCTGCGCCCGGGTGGAGACTGCTTCAGATTTTTCTCTCTCCCTCTGCCCCTCTCCCCTGCTCGCATGCACTTGATTGTGCTCTCTGTCTCAAAAAAAAAAAAAAAAAAAATAGAGTAACAGTCATAATGGAGCCATGGCCAGATGATCTAGTCTGTTTTTGTGGAGGCATCTGGGTGGTCCAACTTCGGCTCAGGTCATGATCTCACGGTCTGTGGGTTCGAGCCCTGCATTGGGCTCTGTGCTAACAACTCAGAGCCTGGACCCGTTTCAGATCCTGTGTCTCCCTCTCTCTCCGCCCCTCCCCCACGTGTGCGCACGCTCGCTCGCTCTCTCTCTAAAAAGTAAACATTAAAGGGGCGCCTGGGTGGCGCAGTCGGTTAAGCGTCCGACTTCAGCCAGGTCACGATCTCGCAGTCTGTGAGTTCGAGCCCCGCATCAGGCTCTGGGCTGATGGCTCAGGGCCTGGAGCCTGTTTCCGATTCTGTGTGTGTCTCTCTCTCTGCCCCTCCCCCGTTCATTCTCGGTCTCTCTCTGTCCCAAAAATAAATAAAAACGTTGAAAAAAAAAATTAAAAAAAAAAAGTAAACATTAAAAAAATTAAAAATGAAGTATGTTTTTGTGGAATGAGGAGCAGAGAATTGGGAAGATGGTTTTTTTTTTTGGGGGGGGGGCACTGGGAGTGGATTCCTGGTTGAGGGGGCTGAGAGAAAAGGGGCTTACTTTCACCTTGCCACCAATCAGCTGGGTGACCTTATGTAAGTCACCTAACGGCTCCGGACCTCGGGTTTTTCCTCTTCTCTCTGGGAAAGTTTTTCTTGCCAGTGTTCAATTGCTTGGTTTCCTAAAGAACCACCAGTGTCTTAAATATTCAGCGCTCTCTGCAAGCGGAGAGAACGAAAGCAGAGACCTCATCCAAAGCCAAGTGTCTCCAGTTGGAGAGATGTTAGTGACACCTTCTCAAAGTGCCCTACACATTACTCGTCCCCCTCACCCCCTCAGACCACGGCCGCTGCCCCGGGTCCTCATTTCTTTCCTCTCAGACACCATGACAGAAGAAAGCACCCAAAACCGACGTGTGTAGTTTCATTTACTCCAACCCTCCCATTTCAGAGATGAGGAAAATAAAAACCAAAGATGTTGAGGTCACACAGTAACTGGTAAAGCTAGAATTTAAACCCAGGTCTCCTTATTTCCAAACCAGGGTCTATTCTGCTATGACAAACTGTCTCAGAGTCCGAGGGACTTCGCGTTCCAAAAATCAGTGGGATTTCTTGTGACGGCCCCATAGTATTGAAGATCCCTTGCAATTAGAAACGGGAACATAGTCCAGGGCAGTGGCTTTGAAATGTAGATTTCGAGGAACACGTCCCCAGCTTACTGGCAATGTGAGTTTCGGGTGAGTCCCCAAACTCTATTAAGACTCTGGGGTTCTTTTGGCTCTAGGATCGTGGAAATGATAACTGTATTTACCTCCGAGAGTTGGATAGAGATTAAAATGAATATCTTATATATGAATATATCGAGGTGAAATGAAATGACACGTGTAGAAGTTTCCCGTTCTTGCCTATAGTAAATGTTACCTGCTATTAGTTTCATTGTCATTATCTTCTTCTTCATTTACATAATGACTCGCCACGGGGAGACCCTGAAAGGAACCTAGGAATCGTAGTTAAGAATTCTGGCTGTGGGAAGCCTGGGTGGCTCGGTCGGTTACGCGTCTGACTTCGGCTAAGGTCATGATCTCGCGGTTCGTGAGTTCGAGCCCCGCGTCAGGCTCTGTGCCTGGCGCCTGCTTCAGACTCTGTGTCTGCCCTTCCCCTGCTCATGCTCTGTCTCTGTCTCTCAATAATAAACATTAAAAAATTAAAAATAAAAAAAGAATTCTGGCTGTGCTCCTTTTAGCTTCATGGCCTCAGATAACTCTCTGAGCCTCAGTCAACTCAGCAGCAGAATGGGAATTCAAAGTATCTGCCTGTGAAGAATTCCTGTGACAATCCAGTGAGCTGTGAATGTGAGACAACGTATAAACAGGTGGAACCCTCCAAAAGCCCACGGGTTCATGGTTGTATTCAAACATTATTATTCCTAGGTTGGAAACCCTCCGGCTGCCTGGAGTTGGTTAGCAGATCATAAAAGAGATAACGCCACTGTTTTATTCCTCGAGTAAGCCACCTTAGACATAAAACACCATTAAATCATAAAAGGATAGATGCGTTTCCTCAATTATCACCGTTATCCTTTTAATCCTATTCTACTGTTCTCTACCTAAGCAGGTGGTTCTCTCATAATTTTACCTTACCAGAGGATTAGATCATGAGTAGCTCACAGGGACAGGGTTTAGAACAGGAAAACAGCACACCCACTCTCCTCGTTGCCTTCCAAAGTAAGGGGGAGAGAGATCTCGAAGCAAAGAAAATGCACTGCACGAAATACTAAACGCAGGCTTCTGAGAAGCCTTCACAGCCTCGTTAAAATACTATCAAACTTTGCTATTGACTAGCTGCCCATTGCACGTGAACTTAAAAACATATTCGTTATTGAGATACAATTTTGTTTCAGCTAAAGAAGCATCATGGGCTCGGGAATTGTTTTCTGAGTGGGATTATTAAAGGGCTCGGGGCCTAAAGGTGTATGTCTATTTTAAAAAGAAATTTTCTGATTGCAGATAACTTCTCAATTTGATTTAGTGTCGAACGATAGTGATGGGGTTGATAAGTGAGCGTTCATCGGTAATTCATCTTGTGCTGGTAGAAATTTACAGCAAAGCAGTGCTTTCCCAACAGTGACAAGCCCTATTAATCTTCTTCAGACACATTTCAATAGGTGTTCCCATCTGTGGCCAACATCTAAACACTCTGGCATCACCAGCGACTTGAAGACACCTTCATTTCAAGTTACACTACTGAAAATGTGATACTAGATTGTACTCTATTTTTTAACCTAATTCTCTCTCTTCATTCAATTAGCCTTTCTTGCCTGGATTTTCTGCTCATGTGTAACATCATTTCCCAGGGAGAGCTCTCAAAGATTCGGTTTCTTAGAGATGCACAACCTCCTCCAAGGTTAACAACCAACAACTTTTTTACAAATTAAAATTGCATAGATTCCAGTTCTGACAGTCACTGGCCTCTGATTGCATATGTCCTTAGAAAGCACACCCTGCTCAAAGAAAGCCCGCCAGTGCTTTTGAGAGGGCTTAGGAAAAGGAGAAGGCTGTAAGATCCATTTGTGTTCATATTCAGAATGCAATTTGTTATCCTCAACTATGATGTTAAATTTCAGTGCAGAAGAAGGCTGAGAAAGGGAGAGGCAATTAAGAAAAGAGGGTGATGGAAATGTAGCCTCGCGTTCAAATAGCCACATTCACTCAGCAGATTCATTCCATAGGATAAAATCCTCTCCTGTTCCTTTGCATGTGCTGGGGGACCTCCCATTAGAGAAAGAAATACAATAATCACTTTAGGAATAGATTATTTCACCTAAATTGGCTTTATTCTACAGGCAACATGCTCTCTCTGGCTACGAGGTTAGTCAAGGCAAAAAATGTGGAGGGAGTGTTTGATTTTGGATTGCACCTAAGTGCTTTTTTTGTGCCATTTTCAACCTCATAATGGACTTGGTCTTGCAAAGAAATAGGATTTGAACAGCATTTTTCTTGTGCACTTCAGAAACCTTTCAAACGAGAAGACTCCCTGACACATTCTTACTTTGGAAAGGTTAGATATTACCTGCATAATGAAGGGAATCATTTCTAACTTCATCGAACTTTTTTGTCCATATGTGATCTGAAATACATACGTGTTACGTGTGTGTGTGCGCGTGCACGCACGCGTGCGTATGAGCATTTGAGTTTGTTATAGATCTCAATAACCTTATTGTAGGTGGCAAGTTTAAATGTGCCATATTAATAACTTGTTTTCCAAGACAAATTAAGTCCTTATGTGTCAAAAGCACTCCGCACTGGATTATCTACAAGACAAGTATTTATTGAATAAATGTTCAGTCCAATTTCATTTTAATGTGACTGACTGTATGTTTCAGCCTCTTAGGCAGAGATAAAAACACTCAGACCTATAACTGTGTTGCAACATTACACCTAACTTGTCTATTTCCATTATTGTCTCCTAACTTAGAATATGGAAAGAAGGCTTTTTTTTTTTTTTTTTTTTTTTTTTTTTTTTGGTGGTTGTTGTTCTCAAGAGCAGGGAGAGAGATAGAAAAACGGCTGGCATTCAGCCTAAAGAGAAATCATTGAAACAAATTAATCCTATGCCGTTTAAATTGACATGGTAATCCATCATCAGAGAAGGCAAACTCTGAAAGCAATCTAGAATCTGCCCTCTGTTCTTTCACTGGCCCTCGAGGCACAAAGACAGATAGTAAAGGGGGGGGGGGGGGGGGGGAAGTATCATAAAAGTTAGGAATGACTTTAGAAAATAATAAAATTGATTAGACCAGCTCTCACTGTCCAGCCTCTGCAAACCTCCTTCGGAAAGGAGAGGTTAACTTTCAACAGTTGCTTTCAAAGTTTACCTCGAAATGGTAGGTCATCTGCAGGGGAACAGTTTGCTTCCTTCTCAAGGCGGCCAGGCTGCTGACGGGTGTGACCATTGCCTGGCGTGTTTAAAAAGTAGACCAACTGGGAGTTCTGGCAGGACCCACAGTTACACAGAAACTTTCCCTCCAGTGGTAAGGGGCTTCTTATGTGGGGTGTAGGATTGGGGCTTGTTTTTGTGTTTGGTTTTTGTTGGGGGGGGGGGTGGGGGAGGCATCTTTTTCTTCCTTTTTTCTCCTATCATCATCTTGCTCTGCCCTCAGTGAGAATGCATGTTATTGTGATGTTTCAGTGTAACTCGCATAACATCTTGAAAAACCAACACGAGCCACCGTGCCCTGCCTCTTATTTGTGTTTCTTTTTTTCTTTTGGAAGCTGATTTTTCAAATCTTCCTTCACTCCTGTGATGCTATGTTGTTTAAAACTGGTCTAAAAATCATAAATTGTGTATAAAACCGAACTGTCACATCCTGGTGGATAGTTAAGATGAAAAAAAGCCTTACTACGAGCTCCGTTGTAAAAACAGTGTGCTTGTATTTCCAACACACTGAATCCTAAGGTGGTTTTTTTTTTTTTTAATCTCTCTTTAGTGTGTTTATGTAATGCTTTTATTTTTGTTTTTGTTTTTTGGGAGGCAAGGGGGGGGTGGTTTGCAGAATCTCACCTCCTCATTATTGCCTAGACATGTAAACTTGAACACAGAAATGAATATTATTTTTAATTTAATAATACATCCAGCTATAAAAGCAAGACAACTTGAATTTTTTTTTTTAATGTCAAAACCTACTCTGTTAACAATAGACAGTGTGTGAGGACAAAAACCCAGATACCTTAGTGCCAAAGGCAGGAAGGTAGGACACGGGTATAACCATACCCCACAGCTGCCCTATTTAGGTTTATCTAGGGTACAGTTTCTTCTAGTTTATTAAGAAAACTTTGTATGTTCCTGAAACTTCAAAGTAAACATCACACCTCTTTCCTAGACTCAGGTTTTTTTGCTCCCTGGTTTTTAAAAGAGGGTGAATAATTCTTGCATATTGAGTAATGCTTTTTAAAGCACAAAAGACACATTAAATGCATTTCCAGGGTAAAGAGAAAGAGAGTTAAAGGCTCCATAAAACATTCATCCACAGTCATGCCCGTAACAATTTTAAGAGTTGTTAGCAAAGAAGAATAGGTTTAGATGTGTGTAAGCGTGTTTGTTTTAAGTAGAAGCTAGGAAATTTAAATAGCAGTTCTTCAATAACTGAACAGTCAATTGCACTTTCTGAAAAAGATCTGCGTTTGATTTTGTTTTATATTTATAAACAATGTAGACTCCAGCAAAATAGTATATGATTTTAAAAGCCATTAAATTAAGCAATATCCTATGAAAAGAATCAATGAGGAAATAAGCGTGAAGTCTTGGAGACTGAAAAAAATTACTTTTTGGCCCCACCCCTTCACCCCCCAAGCCCCCTTACATTTTTCAATATTAGCTTCCTTCTAACTGTATGGGTAATATGGCAGCAAAGTATATGCAAAATGAAAATCTGCATAACTTTTGGAGTCAGGAAATGAGCTATTAACATACATTCTGCCAAGAAGTAGGGTTGCCTAATTTGTTAACTTGCCTCTGACATATGATGTGATGTGGTCCTGTCAGGAAATACCCAATGTGACATTTTTCACGGAGGCCAATATTCCCTTCCTCTTATGTTTTCACTTTTGCTTTAAACTGTTTTAAGTGATATCATCTAAATCAATTTACCTCAGTCAAGCGCTTCGTAATCTCTTAGATAAGGTTGATTAATTTATTATAAATTGTAATGGACAGATGGGAAAAGGAGCTTTCTCTATCCCATATTCAAAATAAAAGGGCCAGTGTGCGTTCTATTTAAATACTACACTTTGTAAACTCTCAGGATGAAACGTCCTGTGGTCAAGAAGCTGAATATTATGTGAAACATCTTCCTCTTCATTTTGGACAGAGGTCCTGCATTTTTCATGTGTACCTTCAACATTTCAGGAAATCAGCCTTTTAAGAGGAGAAAGGCAATTGGTAATTAATTAATTATGTGTTCGAAATTCACACATAGTGCTTTTCTCCCCTGGCAATGTGTCTCTGCTCATGCACTTGTTTAAGTCTATGCTTTATGTTGAAACTTTGCTTTTTGCCTTCTCAAAACCAACAGAATAAAAACTGCTCCTTCCATTATTTTTCTCCTTCCAAAATTCACCTTGAGTTTGTGGCTAAAGGAAATTAAATCAGATAACCCCCCCCCCTTTGTTGTTCTGTTTGCATTTGATTCAAGTACAGGGATCCCACTAAGCAGCAACAATAATTTCTCTGGATATGTGCCTTACTAACCCCTTCACATTTAAATGACTGGCACTTGATGTCATTTGATTCATGCTTTTTGTGACATACCAAAAATGAACTGTCATTTTGAAAATTTCATAACCAGGCTCTTGTGAGAAGGGGGGGAAAATACATGGAATTAGATGATCTTCCCTCACTCTGTCCACTCCTGAGAACTGGAGTCCACATGGCTTTAGATGTCTTTAGAACTTTCTCATCAGGAATTGCCTTACACGATAATATTAAAAGCGTGTATAGCCCACATGAGACTTGGTTACACAGGCAACAAGCCCCTTATGCTAGCATCTGTATCTAGCACCTCTCCTCTTTGAATTCTTCAATTCACCGAGGAGTAAAATAGGGTGGAATGTTTAAACACCTACATTAGGCAAAAGACGCTCACCTTTTGTTTAACTGGCCTGCCAAAGCTGCCACCCTGAAAACTGACATTTTTACTTTGAAGTGCCTTTCTATGATTCTGCAAGGCACAATAGCTTTACCATTACTAACTTGCTTCAGCTTGTATTTCAACAATAGTGATTCCAAGGAGCTTATTCAGAACTCTTTTTTGCACTGCTTTCTGCCAGACCCCCAGCATGTACACATGAGTGACAGCCTCTATCTAATGCTTGAGTATATGAACCTTTAATCCATCATGGAACTTCTAACACCCTAAGAATATATACACACCCACGTGCATACACCTTCACGCACATAACTGTTGCATAACTGCCCATTAAAATGCCACCAGGTCTGAAGCCAGCAGAATGAATATTTTCCTAATCTCATCCAGATCTTGTGGCTGTAATTTGGCTACTGGCAAGATTCTAAATTAGCTTTTACTGAAATGAAAGAAGGTAAAATATGTAGTGTAATACTCTACTGTTGTACACATGTCAGAATTTTTTTTTTTTAAGGGAACTGGGTGGTCAGTTAAATGGAAGAAAATATTTCACTACATTATGCTTTCTTATTCCCTAAAGTCCACCTTCATGGAGTGAGCTTCCTTGATGGATGAGACTGTTGTCCCTCTGAATGGAAACCTGCTTTCCTAGGAAGGACGGGGGTGGGGGAGACCAGTGAAGGGCAGCAAATAGAGCGAATTTTCCCTCCCTCGCCCCCTCCCTCTTTTCTTCGTCCCTGCCTTCCTTCTTTCCTTTCTTTCTCCTCCGCTTCCTCCTCCTTTCTCTCTCCCTTCTTCGCTACAGCCCCTTTGGTACATGAGTGTAGTTAACCTCCGCTCTGGCCAAGACCAGGAAGGGTTAATGGAGACCGGGGTCCTGACAGTGTCCAGGTCATGAATACTCTGGAGCTAACATCGCAAGAATTAGAGTCTCACCGAGCCAGGGATTCCAGGCACCAATCGCCTCACACCTGAACACACTGCGCCAATCCATTAGGATTCATATTGAAAAATAATAATAATAACTACCCCTTCTGGAAAACGGTTAATTGGATCTGAAGTTCTATTTCCTGTTGCACTGAGGGGCCAGGCAGGGCGACCTGAACTGAATTCCTCAAGCTGCCAAGAAAATCGAGCAATTTGGGGGGAAGAAGGAGGGATGGATGGATGGATGGATGGATGCATAGATAGATAAATAGATAAATAAATAAGTAAGTAAATAAATAAATAAATCTATTCGCTTTTCGGCAAGAGCAGATTTTTAAGAAAAGGCCAGGTGTTGGAAAAGGAAGAAGAAACGAATCAGATTCTCCCCTTGCCTCACCTTCCGCCCCTCCTTCCCCCCCCAAAATTAGTGTCTTCTTGATTATTTGCAGCTGTGTCGAGCCTCGAGGTTTGTTCGCAGTCACCAGCGAGGCGCCCGCTTCTAGAAGTGAAAAGCCATTTTCACGCCAGGACTTTGCTGCTTGAGTTTGGGGAGAAGGTTTCCTCACCCTCCCAGCAAACTCCCCCCCAAAGCCTGGCTAACTTCAGCGAGCCCTGCGAGCCTTTACCCCTCTGCCACTTGAGGCTCCTGCACGCAGCCCTGGGGCCACAGACCGATTTCCACCGCTGGAGCGTGGCTTGAAGCCCCCAAAGCTAATTCCCCGCCCTGGAGGGAACCGAGACGTCTTGGGGGCTTCGCTAGTGTCTGTCACCCAGCCCCCGACTGCCTCGTCGGCCTCAGACTTCCTCCCACCTGCCCAGGAGCCCCGAACCTGGAATCCACTAGCCCTGTGGTCCGCAGCGGGTTCCGCCACCCGGCGGCCGCCCTAGACACTGGGTGGGTGGGAGGGACGGGCAGCTAGCGGGGCTGGGCCGCCGCGTCCTCTTTAGGAACATCAAAGGAGGAGAGGGACAGAGATGTATCTAGGAGAAAGTTCCAGGATGCTGCGGGTCGCGGCTGGGGCGGAAAAATGCAGCCCTTTTGGGTCACACCTTTACTCCAGGAGGTCGCCTGGAGAGATGCGCTGTGAGGGGACCTGCCAGCGTCCCCGCGCCGGGCCTGCGATCCACTGCGGCGGCCACCTGACCACTGTCACTCGCAGCGTGGAGCCCGTGGCTCCCAAGCCCTTGGCCCCGTGGCGGCCGCGCAACCCTCCCCCGGCGGCGGCCCGCAGGAGCCGGGCCTCGGCCGACTCCCTGCGGATTGCCGCGCCCCTGCGTCTCCCGTCGAGTAGGGAGGGACGGAGGCCTGCGCCCGGGAGCTCCCTGGCGGTGGTCCGGCCGCCCCCCTCGAGGGTTGCTCCCCCTTCTCAGCCTCGCCAAATCCCTGAAAGCCTGGGCCCCTTTCGTCACCCCGGGGGCTTCTAATCACTCCATATCGATTTCCCTAACTCTTTTCATCCCGTTGAAGACACATCTTAAAACACTCCAGCCCGGAGTGTGCTCTGGGCTTTATCCACACTAATAAAATGATTTACCCTTCTCTCTGCGCTCTTCTCACAGAGGAAAATCGTTCGAGCCCCGGCTACTTGTGTGTGATCAGTAAATATTTAGTGCGGTGACATCCTCAGCTAGTCTTCGGATCGATTCGGGGACCACCGGGAGGTGCACACGGTCCGGGCGGGGCCGCGCCAAGCCCGCCGAGGGGGCTGCTCCCGCCCTCGCCGCCGGCCGCTGATTTACGGCCTCGGCAACCAGCAAAAGGGGGCGAAAGCGCGCCTGGAAAATTGGCTTTTCAACCTTTTTACTTTTGACATTCAGCCACCTCCCCAGGCTCTAATTCTCGCCTCTGCTCCTGCCCACCCCGCGCCGCGCCCGACCAAGGGCGCCCTGTGCGCCCCGCGCCACCCTACCCGCGGCAGCGCGCTGCGCTCGCGCCCCCGCGGCCCGGGGACCACCTATCACAACCCTGCGCCGCGACGCGGGGAGGCTCAGGCCCCTGCTCTGGGGGTCGTCGCCTTCGTGGTGAGGTGCACTCTGCCCGCCCACACCTCAGAGGCTGGCGAGAGGGTGGAGAGGCCCAGAGCTCCATTCGCCCAAGGAGCCAGTCTCCTCGCTACCTTTTCTCCGACCCTCGGTCATTCCCCCATTCCTGCGCCTGGTCCTCGACGCCCTTCGGGCCGGATGGCGTCGAGTGGGAACTTTACTTTCCCCGCAGAGGAGCTCCCGTTTCCTTAGAAGCGAAAAAGCGCTGAGCTTGGATGTGCCGGGAAGGGGGCCTCCTACCCTGATCTTGACTGCCGCAGGGCTGCGGCCGCCGCAGTGGCAGTGTCCGCGGCCCCTTGGCCCTCCCAGCCTCCCCTGGGCGCACGCTCTCATTGCAAGGCCGCGCCCTGGACCCGGACACCGGGCGATGGGCCCGACCTGGCACGGGGCACGGCACTCTCTCGCCACCCCCCCCCCCCCCGCCACTCCTGCGGGACCCGCCACCTCAGCCGACTACATTGTCCGTCCGAGTAAGGAGACGGGAGGGCTACTAACACCCTGGGTTCCACCTCTCTTCGGCCGGGGTCGGGGGCTCGGGCCTGACCACCTGTTAGCGGGCCTGCTCTCCTCTCACCTGAGGCCCGGGCCTCTGCAGTTCCCTCGGGCCCAGCGAGGAAGGCAAAGGCGACCTTGCTGGGTTCGCGCACCCCTCCCCAACGCTAGCGCCCTCTCCTTTGTCCTAAGCATGATTTTCTAAACTGCCTTATCTACAGACTATATCTTTATACTAATGCATACTTAATTGGTCCGTCTTGACTGTCCATATAAAACAATTTAATTAGGGTGCTTTCTTGCTTTGGAGAGCAAAGAAAAAAAAATCTGCCCAGTGCTTATTGTATTTAGCACCAATACAGGCAGAAAATGTAGCACAAGTTTTTGGTTGAAAGAGCACCTCTGTGCCCATTGAAGGGCGTTGATCCGAAAAGACAGAAAGGACAAGTAAAATCGATTTGAAGCGACCCTCTCTGTCCCTTTCACACCATTCAGAAACTCCATTCCTTCTAAGACAAAGACCAGCGCCTTGGGAATTCTCAGGGAAAAAGAGGACTCCAGTCCCACAAGCCTAGGGCACTTTTTAAAAAATCCTTAATATTGCACTTAAAACCGGCCCTCAGTTCTGTGCCCCCCACGTGTGGGTTTCACAGACACCCCCTCGGAAGCGTCAGGCAGTATGGCTGGCCACACCACCCACCCCCCACCTCTCCCCGAGCTCGGCCTTCTGGCCAGGCCAGACAAGCCTTTTAGGGTTAGTGCAGCCCTCACCTTTGACCCCCAAGATCGGAGTGGCTGTCACGCTCCAGAGTGCAGAGTTACAACTCAGGCCAAAGTTAAAACAAAACAAAACAAAAAACAATTCTCTACTCCCAAACCGGTTCTGGTTCCGCCGCCTGAGCCACCTTGCCCAATAACCCCTTCCACACTCAACTTTTTTTTTTTTCCCCCCCTTCTCTTGCCATGAACTGCCCTAGCCACCTCTGAAAGAAGGAACTTAAGATGCCAGGGCAGCGTGGCTGGGTTGCGGTGAGTTGTCCTCCATTAGGAACCAGAATGCCAGGTTACCCGACAGGCGCCCAGGCTGGGGAAGGCGGTCATCGATCAGACCTGGCAGGGAAGGGAGGAGGGAGAAATGAAGAGAAGAGGGCAGGGGAGAGGAGAGGCTGGGCAGTGATCACCTTCACCTGCCCTGAGCCCAGCCCCCCCACCCCCATCTCCTCCCGTTCAACTATCCCCCCCCACCTTCTGCCGGGGTTAAAGGGGGCGGGGGCGGAAGGGAGGGGGCACCCCCTGAGTTACACAAGTGGCCTCCTTCTACAAGAGAATGAGTTCACCACCTCCCCAGAGAAACCTCACCATCCATCCACTCGATATAACTGATGAGACAAACCACAAGGAAAAACTTCTGTAGCCCATATTTATGGTATTAATGAATAGTTAAAAAAAGATTTACACTTCTTATGATCAATATTCTGAGTTATTTCCCTCAAAGTATATAATTACAGTGTCTTCAGAGTTTTCATCATTGTTTGAGGTGGCAAAACCATTTGTAATTTTCATTAGCCAGTAAACATGTAATTAACATTCAGCACTGTGTTTAACTTAATTCCTGTTTAAGACAAGGACAAGAAGCAGCCGAAGAGCGTTAGTTCCATTTGTCAAGTCTGACATACATCTTACCATAACAGTTTCCTAAAATAAAAGATCCGTGTTTCCCCATTATTCTTCTCTTAAAACAAAACAAAACAAAAAAATCCATTAGTTAAAACTGTATTAAACTGCAAGAGGCAGCATAGTTTTTCCTCAATTTTCTCTAGTTACTGTATTCCTGCTTCCTTTTTCCATTTGGGAGGGTGGGTGGAGGGAGGGGGTTAATTAAGCATTCATTATTTGAAGGCTTGAAATTGGGAACCCCTCCCCCCCCCCAAAAGAAATAGGTTTCCTCCTCAGGAAAGTTCTAGAATGGGGACTGGAAAAGGGGGGCACGGCTCTGCAGGGGAGTGGGAAAAATCACTTGGGGGGACATGAGTTAAAAGTAGAAAATGAGGATTCCAACGGATTCCTAGGAAAAATGTTGCCCTCCTGCTTCAAGTTCTATCTTTGATCCAGGGTGAGGGGAGCCTGTCTGCCAGTCTGCTAGGAGGCTGCTTTTTCCCCCTCCTCTCCCACCTCTGTTTTTTTCCAACTTGCTTTAGGATTAGCCTCCATCCCTCTCGACCCCAAACAGTGGAATTTGGCTGTGCCTCGGGTCGTCTTGCTTTGCAATATCGCCTATAGTTGCTGGCGGTTTTCCGCCGAGGCTGAGCCGTTTGCTCCAGCCTCCGACTAAACTCATTAAGTTGGGAGATTTTTTTCAATTGGACGGGTGTTTTTAAAGTCTCGTCTTTCCAGCCCCAAACAAGGTGTAACAACGCACTCTTCCTTCTAAGGAATGAGATGAGAGACAAGGATCACTCCAGACATCTCCTACCTACGGTTTGGGGTTTTTTTTCTTAAAGGCGAGGCTCGCATTCCTCAGCAGCTATGTACAAAGCTCCCTGAAACCTCGTCTCTCTAAAGTTAGTGTGCAGGGCTTTCCAAGGCTGAGAACGCCTAATACATGGGGAAGCACTTCCTTGAGGTGGAAGGTCTCTCCCTTCACCTTTCCTCTTTTTCCCTGCAGGCTAGTGCCTACTTTTTATCAGTTTGCACAATCGCTTAGATAAACACCGAGGAGGAGATTCTCTTTAATTATCAAAGACACATCTTTTCAGGGGGCCAACAAAGCGTTTATTTCACCCGCCAAACTAAAGGAGAGTTATTCCAGTTTAGAAGGAAGATGCAAGCGGTTTGGGACCTTGAACAAGGCAAATATGGTTTTGGTATGTTTACTTACAGTATTTTTTCTCTCTCTCTCTCTCCTTTCTCACTTTTCTCCTTGTGCTGTGTGGGGCTGGGGGTGACTTGGGGCTTTTCAAAAAATCGGTTTGCTAACGTGTCTGAAATGCCTAGGACTGTGGTTTCAGGGGTTTGGGGAGGGGGGGGACAGTCAATTCAATGCATTGCCATATTTTATTACATGTGTGTGATAGGGGAGGTGGTGGAGGGGGGAAGAGGGGGGGAAAATACAATTGCAAAGCTGCCAAAATATGATTAAACCGAAGCGTAAAGACTGCCGTGCCTCCCCATCTCCTCGTCCTGTCTCCTCAAACTCCTTTCCTTCCAGAGAGCAAACTAAAAAAGCCAGTCCTATAAGCGTGTTTTTCCAAGCAACAGACGACTCGGTTTTCTAGCAAAGGAGCTGCGAGGCTCGCTCTAAGTATCAGCATTTACTGTTCGATTTGCCTCTGCGCTTCATTTTGCAACCTTGTGCAACTGACAGCCAGCCAGGCAGGGAGGGAGGAAAGTCCTGCCCGGCGCCCTCGGCCGCGGCTCGGGGAGGCAAGCGCTCGGTTAAAGCTAGGAGGAGAATCGCAACGAGAAGGGTACTCACCATCGGGCGGGGTGGCGGAACTGGCGTGCGGATTTCAGGCAAACGTTTACCTTTTGGCTGTCTATTGCAACCGCGTCGGGCTGACTTAAGAAGCAATTCTGTGCTCTGTCCAGAACATTCAAGGAACGGTTCCTCATTTTTAAAAAGCCAGCGAGAGAGACGACAGAGACAGAGAAAGAAAAAGAGAGGAGGGGGTGAGGGGGACGCACATAAACCCAGTTCAGGGAGGAAAAAAAAAAAAAAAAAAAAAAAAAGAAGATCACCTCTCCCCGCCAGTGACTCGGGAAACGCAGCGGTGGCGAGATCCGAGTCCGGTCCAACCAAGCTACAGCCAATTAATTTTAAATCCTGAAGAATTATTCAGATTAAAATGTACAGAAGTTTCATTCTCGTATGCCTACGTGAGCTCCAAGTCGTTTCCCTTTAAGAGCTCCTTTTCTTTTAAAGTTGAATTTTAGGCAGCGAGGACTCTTACACTAGGGGGCAGACAGATACTGTACTTGCTCCAATGTTAAGCAATTTTTTCCCTCCCAGCATATGCTCTGATTTAGCACTGTAAATTTTTCAGAGGACCCAACTCTGACAGCCCCTGGTGATTTTCAAAGTACCACAAGCCAGTGGTTAAAAATTGCATTGACTTGGAAGTTCAGAGGGACACAATGGAAACCCCTTTCCCTATTCATGGAGCTCCAGTGTGGTGGAAGAGAAAAAACACACACGAACTAGATTGAGGGAAAGGAGGAATTCAATGAATCCTGGTGGACAGAACTGGTTTCTACTGAGTTCAGAGTTAAACTCGGCATTTGCTGGGGTCTGTATTCATATTGTGATTTCATTTGGGGAGAATGACAGCCGTCAGGCCACTTGCTGCAAGAAAATCATATTCCTGGGTGGGTTTGCTTTACTTTTTTTTTTTTCCACCAGAGTAAAACAAATGTTTTTCCAACTTTCTCCAGCCAAATTAAAGCTTGCCATTCCCCTCATTAAAATAAATTTACATCTGCAATAAAAGACTGGGCTGGATTTTTTTTTTTGAACAGTAACGACATATTGATATTTCTCTTTTAGTCTTAGAGCTGTTTTATTCAAGGGAAATGAGCATCTCTGAAGAAGGCATTTGAAAATATTCTCCCCTCCTTTTTTTTTTCTCAGTCTGCAGTCCTTTCTCTTCTTATATGCAGTAAAAATTAACTACAATTGATATGGTCATTTATTTATTGTTTTGAATTTCTAATAGCATCCCCATAACTGAATGAATCTAAAATACAGAGTGAAACACGTCTGACTTCATGGGAAGCCTGTGGTCGTGTGCTGTGGCAGGCTCCAGTTTTGTAGGAGATTGGGAAATTCTTCATTTTAAATCTGAGTCCATCAGAGCATACTTCAAACACCAAAAATCTCTAAGTGCCCTGTGGAAGCTGTTGCTTTTCAGAAATTTCCCACTGCATGTCTGTAAAAGGTGATCTTGCTATGGAAGTGTCTGCACTCAAGAGGCAAGATTAAGATTTCCCTACAATCAATTATTCTCTTCTATTAAATTGAGATGGGTATGTCCATTAGATTTCCTGTCTCATCCCAGCCCCACCACATCTCTGCTGAGATTGCCCCTAATCTACTGACATTTGTAGCATTAGGCAATCCCTTGAATCATAGGAGTTGAAAGGGGGGAAAAAAAAAACCTTTGAAATGATTTCTTTTCCATCCTTCTGTCCTCTTTAAGAGAAAGTGATATTGTGTCTCTAATCAACCTGAAATTCTCAGCCTGCCTTCTCTGTGGCAATCTCATTGCACACCAGGTTCATGATAGTTCAGTGTCCACTGTAGTTGTTGTTTTTTTTTTTTTTACAACTTTCAAATAATCCCAGCACCTGCAGCTTTAGTGAAATACGTGATTTCAGCGGAGAAAGGGTGAGGACTAAGAAGGTTTCAGCAAGGAAGTGTAAAGAGGGTTTCTCCTCTCCTAAAAACTAGCCCCTGTCTGCCTATATCTTCACTTAGTACGTACCTTGTATTCTGCCTGTGGGTAAAGGGTATTTATTGAATGCAAAGAGCACACACCAGCACAGGTCAATCGTATGTGTGGTCTATGGTTGGTTTTTTTTACACCTTTCATCTCGTCCATTTTTTGCACTATCAAGGATGCTTTCCTGGGGGTCATTACTTTACTCTTCATATGTGTTCATGTTTCCTGAAACTCGGTGTGGTTGATGTAAAATATTTCAACTGTTCATAAACCTGGTTGGCTTCCAAGTTTACAGTTTTTCTTGGGGCAAAACGTGTGCGATGCTGTCAAAATTTTGTTTTCTAAACGTTGAACAATCATAATGAACTTCTCATGATCAAACCGAAAGGTGCCTGCCCTGAAATACAGTGTGTTCCGTGGGGCCAATTCTAGATGTGTGATGTTTAAAGCCAAACGCCCTGGAGTTCAGAGACACATCCATGTTGATGATTTTAGCACATTGAAGCAGACTGGCATAGGCTATTAAGTTGTTCTTATTGCAGTGAATCTCTTGAGGTGGCCTGTGGCTTGTGTGTGGTTCCTGTGAGTTGTGCTTGGTATTATTTCCAATCTGGAGCAGGATCGCTGGTCGTGTTTTAATGACTCAATGGATGCCTAAAAGGAACCTGAGGAACAATGAAGTTCGTCCTCAACTGTTCCATGACCTAGAAGCATAGGCGCTGAAGTCTTTGTCTGTGTACATTGACAAATATGCATCTGATACATGTGCGCTTACATGTGTGTACAGAGGGTATGCACAGGGGAGGCTAGGAGGCTGGGAGGCTGCCTCGGCTCGTCCATCAGCGGACAGAACGGTCTATTCACCTCTCTCCACGACTGGGTAGTGTGGCAGGACGTTGGCTTGTGAGTTAGCTATAACTAATGAGAGAGGATGAAGTTGGGGAAAATTGATTTTAATTGCGTCATGACAATGAGATGAAGTCTACTTGTGCTTCTCAGCATCCGAGATGTTTCATTTGAGCAATTAAAATGTCAGGCCACATACCTGTGAAATGTTAACCCTGCAAGGAAAAGACAGATACCAAATGGCTTCTTTCTTTTTTCCCTCTAAAAAGGAAAAAAAAAAAAAAACATATGTCTATCAAGCCACAAAACCAAGCAAGTGATCAGAGTTGCTTAAGAGAAGGGTCTACCGTCACCCGGATCTGACCAAATGTTTCGTTTGCAAAATGCCTCCAAGCTCGGTTCTCGGCACCTATCCTGACCCCACCCACTACCCCTCTGCAAAGAAACCGGGGAACTTTTCTCTTTCTCTGGCACTGTGGGCACAAAGATGCGCCGGGAGTCCCGGGTGGTGCGCGAGCGACGGATTTCGTGGCATCGCCAAGTTGCGGGAGGCGAAGTCCTCGATTCCATCCAAAGCCTCTCGCGGAGCCTTTAAGAGGCGTTGTGTGTGCGCGCCGCGCTCCTCTCCCCGTTGGGGCGGAAACCTCCGGTGCGGGGTGCGGAGAGCTCGGGGGCCGCGTGCCCGGGGCCGGCCCGGGCCCATCCCCCGCCCGGCGGTGGTGGCGGCGCGGCCGCCCCCTCCCCGCCCCCCTTGGCCCCCCGCGCGCCCCGCGCCGCGGCCGCGACGCCGCTCGCGCTAGGACCGGGCTGAGCCCGCGGCCGCCATGGCGGGGCCGCCGCGCTCCGGCCAATGACGACGAGGGGGCGGCGCGCGCGCGCCTGGCCAGGCCAACCCCGGCTGCTGCCTTATAAGGCGCGCCGTCACCATGGCAACGTGCGCTAAGTTGCAGCAGTCGTGTCAAAGTTCACTATATAGAGAGCTCAGTGAGCTGATCGCGGAGAAGCCACTTCTGCCAGCCCCGGCGCCTATAAATCGCATTCCCTCCCGCGCCCCCCTTTTTAGCATATTTGATCACTTTGATTCTCTGTTCTTTTCTCTCCGCGGTGTGTGTGTGCGTGCGCGCGTGTGTGTTTTCTTCTCCTCCTCCTCCTCTCCCCGAGTTGCCTCCTTTCTCCGGGTGCCGTGCTGCCTTTTTTTCCCTTCTTTCATTCTTTCTCTCCGTCTTTTTCTCCCCCCTCTGCGCACGAAGGATGTGCTTCTAGGTGGTGATCTGCCCTCCTCTCTCTCTTTTATCATTTCTCCCCCGCCGCCGGCGAGTTGACTCTTTCCCTATGTGTGTGAGGCGGCGGCGGCAGCAGCAGCAGCAGCGGCTCCGGCGGCGGCAGCAGCGGCAGCAGCGGCTTCAGCGGCGGCGGCGGCGCTAGACGCGGCGGCTCCGGGCCCGACCCGGCGGCTTCGGCGGCGGCGGCGGCGGCTCCGGCGGCGGCGGCGGCCCGGGCGGCCCGCAGGGAGCGGCGAGCGGCCTCCATCCGGCGAAAGCGGGCGGCGGCGGCCAGAGCGAGCGAGGCGCGCGCCGGGCGCCCGTGGCAGGCGGCGGCGGCGGCCCAGCGCCAGGACGACGCCGCGCAGCGCCCGACGCGGACCACTTTCATGCTGATTCCCCCGGACCCGGGCAGCGCTCCGGCCACTCCGCGGGCCGCCGGCCTCCGCCCCGGCCTGCCCGGCTCTCTGGGCGCGCCCGCGACCGGCGCCTCCGCTCTCCTAGTCCTCCTGATTTCGATGGCTTTCCTGAATGGCTGACTGTGGGCTGCCCTGGACTTGGCCCCCGGACAGTCGCCTCTCCTCCTCCTCCTCCTCCTCCTCTTCCTCCTCCTCTTCCTCCTCCTACTCCAACTCCTCGGCACACCAGCTCTGAGAGCGAGAGAGTGAACGAGAGAGGGAGGGAGTGAGAGCGAGCGAGATCTTTGGAGAGATTTTTTTTTTTTTTTTTTTTGCCTCCTACTTCTGTCTTGAAGCCAGACAATCGACTTGCAGCTCTCCCTCCCCTCCCTCTCTCTCCACGTTCTGCTCCCACTCTCTCTCCCCTGGCCCCTTCCCCTCCCCTCCGGGCCGAAAGCCCCCCGAAACCAACAAAGCTGAGCCGAGGGAAACAAACAAAACAAACACACCGGGCCAGACAAGCAATCGACAAAACTTTGCAAAAGCAGAAACAAAAAAGGAAAAACTAACCAACCTCAACCAACCAGCCCCCGAGCCACCCGGGGCGCCCTCCCGCGCCCTCTCGCACCCTCGCACACACAAAAGGCGGCGCGCCGGAGCCCGAGACCCGGGAGCCGCCGCCGCCCGCAGCCAGGGGAGCAGGAAGTCCGGACGCGGCCCCCATAGATATGGCAATGGTAGTCAGCACGTGGCGCGACCCCCAGGACGAGGTGCCCGGCTCGCAGGGCAGCCAGGCCTCGCAGGCGCCGCCTGTGCCCGGCCCGCCGCCCGGCGCCCCGCACACGCCACAGACGCCGGGCCAAGGGGGCCCGGCCAGCACGCCGGCCCAGACGGCGGCCGGTGGCCAGGGCGGCCCTGGCGGCCCCGGCGGCGACAAGCAGCAGCAGCAGCAGCACATCGAGTGCGTGGTGTGCGGGGACAAGTCGAGCGGCAAGCACTACGGCCAGTTCACGTGCGAGGGCTGCAAGAGCTTCTTCAAGCGCAGCGTGCGGAGGAACCTGAGCTACACGTGCCGCGCCAACCGGAACTGTCCCATCGACCAGCACCACCGCAACCAGTGCCAGTACTGCCGCCTCAAAAAGTGCCTCAAAGTGGGCATGAGACGGGAAGGTATCGGCCTCTCATTTCTCCCCCCCACCCTCGCCTGGGGTCCCGGGGCCCTGGGTGCGTTTGGCTAGCCTGCTCTGGGTAAGGACGCAGAAGCCCCAAGCTCTTCTCTTCGTATTGCAGCTGAAAGGGGTTTTATACTAGAAGCAAGTTCTGCACTGGAACCCAGACCCCCCAAATCCGCATGCTTTGGCCGACTGATTTCCTCCTCTACTTTCTCTTCGGGCTGTTTCATTTTCTTTGCATTGATTGCGAGTTCATTCGAGTTCGCCTTTCTGCGAGGGATGGGGTGTTGTCTGTTGTTTTAAAAGCCTGGTTTACTTCTCCGTCTTTCCTCTCGATTTCTCCCTCTCTCCCCCTTGTTTTTCCTGCATGTTCAACATATGTCCCTCCTCCCCACCCCTTTCCCCAGCCCCCACCCTCTCAAAAAAAAAAAAAAAACCAACCTGAGATTGTACTTTTGTACAGGAGGTTCAAATTACAAATGGCAATTTTATGCACTTCGCCGTATTAACGCTGCCGCCCGGGCAGCGCTCATGTGACCCTCCGTGGATTAACATTCTGCTAAGAAAAAAAAAAAATACCTCTGTTTTCTTTTTTCCTTTCACTTTTGAAAGGAGGAGAGCGCGATAGGAGTAGGGACGGGTGGGCGAGGGGCCCTCGGCGGCTGCTTTCGCTCTGCGCGAGTTGGGTCTTTGTGATATGAAATTCGCCGAGCGCCGCGAGCTGTGCTCGGCCAATGGCGCGCTCGGCGCCGGGCGCGGGCTCCGGGCTTGGGCGAGCGAACGCCGGGCTTTCTTTGTGTTTCTGCGAGAGCGACTCTCCCGGTCCGGCGTCAGATAACAGCCCGAGCCCGAGCCTCGCCAGGTTTCCCCGGCCGTCTCGGGCCCTACCCGGGCTGCGCCGGCGCCGGCCGCCTGCTCCCCGCCTCTCCCCGGCTTCCTCTCGCCTCGGCCGGCCTCTCTCTCCGCCCTCTCCCTCCGTCTCTCTTTCTTCGAGCACACTGATCAGGCTGCCGCCAGACCTCGGCTCTCTGCTCTTCTCTCACCGGGGGGCTCCCCGCCGGGCTGGGGCTGGGGCTGCCGGGTTGGGGGGAGAGTCGTGGCACGGTGGCCGCAGGCCGTCTGGGGTGAACCCTTGTGTCTTTTGCAAAAGCGTCTCACCCTCCCCCCCAGACTCGCCCCTCCCGCTCCCTCTCCTCCAATCAATAAGAAATATCAGCTGTTTAGCAGTAAAGAAGAAAGATGCCCCCAGAATGCTCCATCCCGCCCACAGTGCCGGGGACCCCGAGGCAAAGCGGCCAATTCTGGGTCCTCGGCGGCCCAGCCCCGAGCGGGCCTCGGAGGCAAGTGTGCCGCTCTGGCCGCCAGAGCTTGCCTGGGTGGTGGCTTGAGTGGAGTGCTGCCGGGCTCCCGGCGACTTCCAGGTCTGTGGCCCTGGCGCGCTGGCGAGAGGGGCAGGCCTGCCTGTTCGGGCGCGGTGCGGGCTCTGGGTCAGGCGGGGGTCGGGCTGGGGCAGACCCTGCCGGGGGAGCTGGGCGACCGACGAGGCTGGTCATTAACGGCGGGGTGTCTCCTTTCCTCCCCGCAGCGGTGCAGAGGGGCAGGATGCCGCCCACCCAGCCAACCCACGGGCAGTTTGCGCTGACCAACGGGGACCCTCTCAACTGCCACTCGTACCTGTCCGGATATATTTCTCTGCTGCTGCGCGCCGAGCCCTACCCCACGTCGCGCTTCGGCAGCCAGTGCATGCAGCCCAACAACATCATGGGCATCGAGAACATTTGCGAACTGGCCGCGCGGATGCTCTTCAGCGCCGTCGAGTGGGCCCGGAACATCCCCTTCTTCCCTGACCTGCAGATCACCGACCAGGTGGCCCTGCTTCGCCTCACCTGGAGCGAGCTGTTCGTGCTGAACGCGGCACAGTGCTCCATGCCTCTCCACGTCGCCCCGCTCCTGGCCGCCGCTGGCCTACACGCCTCACCCATGTCCGCCGACCGAGTGGTCGCCTTTATGGACCACATACGGATCTTCCAAGAGCAAGTGGAGAAGCTCAAAGCGCTGCACGTCGACTCCGCCGAGTACAGCTGTCTCAAGGCCATAGTCCTGTTCACCTCAGGTAGGAAGGAGCCCTGCCCTCTCATGCCCAAGGACTCCTAGCTCAGAGTTAGGGCCCAGAGAACTTGGGAGTCCCCAGAGTGAGCCCAGCCTCCCCCTGGAAAGGCCAAACTATTGAGGGCAACCTGGAGTGGGGACTTTGTAGAGCTGCTGGGCCTCGCCAGGCCTGTCCTGGGGACAAGAGAGGAAGGCTGGGGCTTCGGGAAGGTCCCTTAGGGCACATGCTCTCAAAATGGGCCATGGGGAAGCCTCTCAAGCCTGCCAGACTGGCATGCGTGTTTCCTGTGCCTTCCCTTGGCCCAGGCCTCCTGGGCTGGCTGGTCCTGTGCAGCCTCCTCTGCCCCAGGGCGCTCTCTCTGTCACCCTGACTGAGTCTCCAGGAGATGCCTCTGGGCCCTGCAGCTGTCCTGGCATCATCTCTGCAGGGGAAAAGTTTGCCCCTGCAGGGGAAAAGTTTGCCTGCTAACTCAGTGGGAGCTGGAGCTCCAGGCAAACCCAACCTGAGGGCAGCAGTTTTCAAAATCATATTCTTATTAAAACAATGCAGACTGCCAGGAGAGGAGGAAGGCTGTCAGGAAGGGGGCAAGAGGAAGAAAGGGGGCATCATAACTGTCCAGGATGTCTGCAAGGGGTTGAAGACTCTGGCCTCTAGCTTGCTCTGCCCAGGCAAACACTTCAGACAATTTTCAGACAACCCAAAATGTATGCCAACTTGGGCTGGGTATGAATGTTGCCAGAGATATAAAACCATCATTGACTGCGTTATGAAATCTAATTAGTTTGTATGTAGTTTAACCTGTGTGAGTAATAGATCTAATATTAATTAACTCTTGAGGCCAAATGATTTCTGAAGGTGTCTGGCTTTCCACTTTGGGCCACACCTGAGCCTTTTGGCTGCCTCCAGGCTGAGTTCAGCACATCCCAGGTGGGTGGAAATCACCCCCTCTCCATTCTCTTTCTAAGTTGTCAGCTGATCCCTTTGTCATGGCTGAGAGGGGGGGAAAGAGGTTCCCAATTAAGAATTACAAACATTTGGACGTTTGTGGGGCTTGGAACCTAGGAACTGCAGTTTTTTACAGCTTGTAACCAGGACACTCGGAGAGCTGGGTAGTTCTCGTGGCAGACAAAAAGATTCACAGTCTCTTCCTTATTGTTTGAAGGAAATCTGGGGACCCAAGTCATTAGCTCAATCGATTGTAGGTTCTGAGTCCTTAACCCACTGTCTGTTATACGCTGCTGTTTTTTTTTTTTTAACACATAACCTCCCCCCACAGCCACCCCAAATTCTGCCTTTGAAAGTCCTTAGGTAATCAATTAAAGGGCAGTGTCTGGGCAAGGAAGAGCTGTATAGAGAGGCTTGGATCTGGAGTATTTTTCTCAGGGGAACTGTCATAACTAGAACATTTGCCTGATGCAAATGTACAGGCAGGATATTCCCCTAACCCCATAGCCCCCTTCACCCCCAGCCCACAACCCTCCACCCAGCCAACGATCCCAGACGACGGGGGGGTGTTGTTAATTTCTCCATATCATTGTTAGCTCTTAGCCTTACCCTTGGTCTCTTCAAGGAAAGAAATGCCTGATACTGTCGTAAGAGTTTAATTTATTACTATTTGCAAAATGCAGAGGCCTGTGTGGAGAATGCAGATCGCCTCACAAAGAGATAAAGGTCCCTCTTATCTGATTCGTAGGGAGACACACAGTGTACCCATGCAAAGGGAGGGAGTCCAATGCAGACAGATCTTTTAATTCCTGACCACAGACACCTATGCATTCTTTACATGCAGAGTCCCTGGATACACACATGAGGAAATTACATGTGTCTTCTGGTTCTGGGGGCTGGAGGTAGTGGCGGCTGTTTTGAAATATCTGTTTTAAGGATTCACAGTATGCATGTGTTAGCCCCAAGTCTCGTCTGGGGCGCCCAAAAAGGTCAGGTCACAACCTGCGCCGCCCTCACTGAGAAGCCTCTCATTTCAAAGGCATTTATTGTATTTTCACATATCCCAAAGAGAAAAGTGTTTTCCTGAAGATAACAGGGAGGGGTTTCTTCTTGGAGGGAACTGGGTTTTAAAATAAATAAATAAATAAATAAAGGAGGGTAGGAGAAAAAGGGAGAGAGGAGAAAAGGGGGGAAAAGAAACAGCTCAAATGAACAGAGAGATCACAGTTTGCATGGCTGCCCTTCAATAGGGCTAAACTGACAAGATCAGTTTTAAAGGGCCACTTAAATCAGTTTCAAAGACCGGAGAAAAATGAGTCGCCCTCTTTGGGGAGAATCTGAGGCTGGGTCGTGGACGCCATTACTAGAGGCTGGGCCAGGTTGTGGCCCTCCTCTCCCACCACCACCCCCCCCCCAATATATAATTATAAGCCAAACTCTTATTTACAGAGGAGGAGGGGGAGGAGCACTGGCAGTTTTGGTTTCATCTGTTTGTCTGTCCGTCAACTGACTTGAGCCAGATTCACCCAGTGCACTTTGCTTGGGCCTCCCAGGGACCAAGCCTGAGTTCTGGTGGCGTGAAAGCCTGCGGTGCACTGAGCTGTGTTTTACTTTAAAGCAAATACCCCCAGGACCATCTCGTGCTCTCCAACACCCCCCCCCTCCCATCCAAGTTTTCAGTATACTGGCATTTGCTCCAACTCCGGTTGGGGCAGTTTGACAAAGCACTGCACACACACCTCATGTGACCCATTTCAAACCTCTTAATCTGATGACTGAATCCTTCTTCTTCTTCTCCTTCTCCTTCTCCTTCTTTTTTTTTTTTTTTTTAAACTTTCTTCCAGATGCCTGTGGTCTCTCTGATGTAGCCCATGTGGAAAGCTTGCAGGAAAAGTCCCAGTGTGCTTTGGAAGAGTACGTTAGGAGCCAGTACCCCAACCAACCAACGCGATTCGGAAAGCTTTTGCTTCGCCTCCCTTCCCTCCGCACGGTCTCCTCCTCAGTCATAGAGCAATTGTTTTTCGTCCGTTTGGTAGGTAAAACCCCCATCGAAACCCTCATCCGGGATATGTTACTGTCCGGCAGCAGTTTTAACTGGCCGTATATGGCAATTCAATAAATAAGAAATCAAAATAAGAAGGGGGAGTGAAACAGAGAGAAAGAAAAGGCAAAAGACTGGTTTGTTTGCTTAAATTCCTTCTGTTAAGAAAGGATATAAAAGGATGTTACAAGTTTGCTAAACGAAGAGAGGGGAAGAATTTAATGGACTGTGAATTTCAAAAAAAAAAAAAAAAAAGACTGTCAAATGAACTTTTACAGAATGCATTAAAAAAAAAAAACTCCTGTGTCGGTCAGAACAACTTGCTACTTATCATTTTTGTATAAAAAGGAAATTAGTCTTTTTCTTTTTTTGGTAAATTTTTGAAAAATATTGCTAAAAGTGCATTTAAGGAGATTGGGAGAAAATTAGCAGAATGGAGAAAGTAAGTCTTTTTTTTTTTTTCCAAATTATTAATTGTCCTGTGTCTATGTACCTCTAGCTGTTCTTTTTTGTACTTTTCTGGTTCCAAACCAGTTTATTCTGTGGTTCTATAATAAGTTTTGATATAATCTTGGCTTCTTAAAAACTGTGTATCCTTAAAATATATGTTCTGCAAGAATTAAAACTGAGTCCATGAAAATACCATAGGAAGACATAAAACTTTAAAAGGCAACTCAAAGGTGATGGAAACGCACTTACAAGTGGTGACCAAAAATTTTAGGTGAAGTTGAGCACTCTTTAATTTGAGAACTGGAGGAACCACACACAACACTTAACTTCCCCTACCCTGCCCCCCCCAAAAAAAGACACCATGACAAACCTAGCTTTTTAAAAATATTTTAAGAAAGAGAATGAACTGTGGAATTTATTGGCAGCCAAGGAATGTGTCCAAGACACGTGCTGAGGTTTTGAATAAAAAGTGAACTTTTGTAATTTGAATTGGGTCCCGCTTAGTTCTTGAATTGTTATGAAAATCCTATATCTGTTTGTATATTTGCAAACCCTTTGTATTATAATTGTTGATATTTTCCCTTTTTAAAAAATACCATTGAAATCAGCATGACAAAATAACACTGTTGGCACTTATAGGTAACGTGATTGATTCAGTATCTTAGAGTTTACAGTTTGTGTTTTAAAAAAAAACTGAAGGTTTTTTTTTTTTTTAAGTGCAACATTTCTGTATACTGTAAAAGTTATAATAACTGAACTGTTTGGTCGAGTCTTTGTGTGTTATATTCCAAGGAAAATTGAAAGTATTCAGAAATTAAAATATTATTTGATATCTGAAATCTGTTTGGCTGTCCCCACTCACTGTCTTTCCATCGAGAAGAGCCCCTGTGAGCTCTCGCTGAGCCGGGCTGGGGGCTTTCATGTGTTTACTCCCCTCAGTTTGTTCAAAGGTGGACTAGTGTATTTATTTGCCTGTTTAATTTGGGTGTGTGTGGGGGGGGGAGAAGCTGAAGTTAATGGTTTATCTATGGTTTAGGAAGTGCCATACTGATATAGTAAACCACCCCCATTCACCTAATCCTCCTTTTAATTAAAAATGGATTTTCCAGGAAAAAAAAAAAAAAGGCCCTTATATTTGTCACACTTAAGTGCCTGCTTAGGGAAGGTATTGTGGAAAGTATTAGAAATCTTGAGATCAGTATCTATTTTATGATCAGAAAAAAATACTGTTTTGTACATTTCTGACAGTTCAGCAAAAGACAGTTCTAGCAAGCTAATCACAGCATTGTAAATAGAGGGCAGTTGTTTGCAGTGAGTTTTTCCTTAAGTAGGTGTGATTTTTTAAAAATACTCTGTGGTTCTCATCTAGCTTGGTTGTTGAGAGGATTTCAAATTCAGTGGTATAGCTTATAGTGCTGAAGGGTCTGTTGTTAGTGTATATATGATAACTTGCCGCTGGCCTGTCTTTCCCCTCCCCCCCTTTACGTTCATTCTGTGAGAGCATGACCACAGGTCAAGGGAGTCTTTTCCACTGGAGTTATGTACATAAAAACACATCGACATTTTGACATTTCGGATTGTGTAGATACAATCTGTACTGCTCTTGGGATCCTTTGTCCTTAGAAGCCAAATTAAGAAAAAGAAGAGAAAGAAAGAAGGAAGGAAACTTTACAGGGTGTGCTGATTTGGAAGTAGTAACTATTTTGTTTTGGAGGTTTTTTATTTTTTCCTCTTTCTCTTTTCCTGGTTTGGAGGAAGCTCAGTGTGTGGGAGCTTGCAATTTTGTTCTTATTGAGGCTTTCCAGCACCACCCCCCACCATGCTTCCCCATGTTGTGGTTCAATTTTAAAAGCGGGTGGGTAGGGCAGGTGGAAGAAAGGGGATCATTTTGTAAAGTGTATTAAACTTTGATACTCAGTTCCAGTCAATACATGTAGACCAGAAAAATCTGTCTGATGTGTGCATTTGAGCAGAGTTCTCCAGCTGACCCTCAGCTTCTTTCTGTAGATATATACATCCAGAAATACAAGTACGTACTTAGGGCAGAATATCGCTGACCTTTTTAGTTCCAGGTTTGTCGGTTGCTGTTTATTTTCTCCTCTTGCAAGTGCTATCCATGTGAGTGTGTGAAGTTTCTCTAATAAGTAAAACACAGGCCCTTTTCCTTGTTTGTTTTGTGTTAGTTTATTGTAAACAGCCATTTGTTGTAAATTATTATTGGCATTAAATTATAATTTATGATTTTCAAAGCAAAAGCCAGTCCCTGTTTTATTATGCTTTAAGCATGTGTTCTAGTCATTGGAAATCTCTCTCTCACTCTAAGTTTCAGCAAGGAGCTTGGGGGTCTGCGAGGCAGAAAAACAGGACCCAAAATTTTTCAAACGGGTTAAAACAAAACCCCTTGTATATGTTTAGAGTGGCCGGAGGAGGATCTGTTTAGAGTCTTGAGTTTGGTTTAAGTTTATTGCATTTAAAGAAAGTTTTTCTTTTCACGCTGAGTTAGAACAAAAGATCTTTGCTGCAACTGAACTGGACAAAAGACGAGGGCTGGGACCCAGAGAGTGCGTTCTGTGTGAAATTGACGAGATCTTTAAAAAAGCTGCTAAACATGGCGACTCTTTCCCTTTAAGTGTCTCTTTTTCCTTGCTGGTTTCTTTTTTTTTTTTTTTTTTCTCCTCCATCTGATCTGAGCTCGCTTTATTTCTTTTCCCAACCCGCTCCCCCTCCTCCTCTTGGCGCTCGGGGGTGTGAGAGAACCCAGTTAGACGCGAAATGCAACAATAGTCCGAGGAGAGAGAGAGAGAGGGGCGATCGCTGCTTCTCGCCACTTTCAAACAAACCTGGGGGAAAGACTGAGCTGGGGGTGGTGGTGGGAGGCGGGAGGGGGGGGGGGGAGGATCGTAGCCCGTTCGCTCGGCTCGCGGTCGCCCTGCCTCGGCCTTGCAGCGTTAGTTCTCTCTCTGGGCCGCGAGGGGCTGGGGCTCAAAGTTAGCGGGCGATGTCCGGGCCTGGGTTCGCATCCGGCCGGCGTGCAGGGACGGGGGCCTGGAGTTGGCAGCAGCTGCGGAAAAGTGCCTGCCCCCCCCCCAGCCCCCGCCCCCCACTTACGTGCGGCGGAATTCCGCCAGCGCCCCGGGAAAGTCCGGGGTGCCGGGCGCGCGGAGCTGCACTCCCTGGATGTGCACGAAGCGGCGGCAGGCGGGGGGCGGGGGCGGGGGGCGGGGGGCGGGGGGCGGTCAGGGGGAGCTCGAGCGTGTGAAACTCTGCCTCGAAGCTCGCTTTTGACTTGGTCCTATGAGCTGAGCCAACATGGCGTCTCCCATTGCACCGCGAGCGCCGGGCTGCCAGGCACGGCAGGGCCGGGTAATAGAAAACACATTGGTTACCAAAAAAGAAAAAAAAAGAAAAAAAAAAAAGAGGTGGGGGGGGCGACCAAAGACCATTGCATCTGCAGGCAGAAAACCCTCTTTTAAACTCTTGCTGGCGAGTGAGTGCGGCCCTCGATTGTTCTGTAATTAGAGCAGCAGAATTCGTAGGGGAAAGATTGGTAACGCAGTGTCCCCTTCTCCCTTCGCTCCCCTCCCCCCTTGTAATTAGAGTTTATTTCATGTCTCCCCTCCCAACAAGAGCCAAATTAGAAAAAGCAAAAGTCTCTTATCCTCAAAGCATCTTAAATGTCTGAATGGTATAGGGGGAGGGGAGAGGCCAGTATTTACAGACCTGGTCAGCGCTCGCGCTCATTAATGCAGGGGCTGCGCCGGGGTTTGTGCGGGCCGGGTCCAGCTGGGGGTGGAGGCTGGGCTGCGAACCCCGCCAGGCGTGGGCAGAACTTGCTGCTTGCCTGTCAAAGTTACAGCAAAGGTGGCTTTCCGGGCGGAGGGCTGACTTGGGGGCGCGCAGCGGCGGAGGGCGGGTTCCGGGCGGGTGGTCGCAGGCCCAAGAAATGTGTGAGCCTGCGTGGACGGCGCCCCTGGCAGGAGCGCGCCTGCAGCTGAAGATCCCCTTTCTTTAATAGGTTTGAGCGGGCGAGGCCGGCCGTGGGACAGATTTGGCCTCCCAGAGAGGATCTTCAGAGGGCCTCTGGAGAGACAGTGGATTGGCCCGGGCCGAGCTCTCAGCGGATGGGGGAATCGCCCCTTACGTCCAATGCCAGCCCCTGCCCGGGCCTGGAGACCCCTACCCTCAGCCGCCTGGGAGGGAAGCGAGGTACTCTGTGAATTCCGGGCCTCGTCAAGATTTATTGAAGTTGGGTTTTAAAAACGTGCTTCAGATGATTTTTCCCATTTTCTCAGATTTCAAAGGCTCCCTGCAGTGCGGCTGCCTAATTAATGGTGAAATTCAACTAAATCTAATTATGCAGTAATTTTAAAGCAGTTAGTGCTGGGCGTTGGTTTGTAATAGGACCCCAGTTTTTTAAAGTTTGCTTACTGTGTTGGTTTAGGGGAAAGCCATCTTTTGTATGGCAAAGAAAGACGGGGAAATAGTTTTGCTGCACAAACCGGAGGGCTGAGGACCGCCCCCACCCCCTCACCTCTGTCCCCATCCCCGTGTCTGCCTCCTGTCCCTTCTTCTCTCTCTCCCTGTTTTGCCCTCTCTCAGCTCAAGCTCAAAAGCTGAGCGAGGTGCTCACCCAGCAGAGAGCCCCGTTTTCATAGCCAAATGGGAATGAGACAGTTTTTCATAAGGAGACACAAAGGGGCTTCGTATCTGCCCTCCTGGACCCATCTGTAAGTGCCCGAAAACAGGGAAGGGACTCTCATCTTCTCTAATAGAGAACAGATTTCCTCCCCTTCACATCCATTGTCATTAAGGCGAAAAGCTGACTCTTGGAGTTATAAATCTTATCGTCCTTCTGATAACACACTTGTAATAAGTTAGCGTCCTATTCAAAGTGAATTGTAAAACTGCCTCATTTAATATGGCATCTGTGTCATTAAAACTTTTATTATTTTTTTCCCCCTCGCGTCTTGCAGGCCTGGCATTCTGTGGAGCTCGGAGGTGCCTATTGGCCTCTGGGGTAGGGCCAAGGGGGGAGAAGGTGTGAGAGATGGGCTTCCTGGTTTCAGCCTCTGGATCCTAGTCTGGGGTGAGAGACCCCTGAGGCAGAGAGGGCCTGAGGGGGGGGTTGTGTGTGCCGTGTCCCCCTTTCCCATCCCCTGGAGCGGCCCCCTCGAAATGACGTTCCTTGAAAGAAACATGCTTGTGATTAGCTAAGCAAACACATCTGCTTTCGGAGTTGGGCCTTCGTTAATTAGCTGAACAAAGGGCCGTTTTGCCTTTTACCTTTTGCTGGGGGAGAGTGTGTTATTTCAGGAGTGTCGCGGGCCCACCTCTTTTCAATTGCAGCCACGACGTTAATTTTATTGGGATTACTGATGGGAAATGAGGTGGCGCAGGCTTCCGAGAGGAAAAGCTTGATCATTACCCCCTTTGGAACTATATTTTTCCACCAACCTCCTGCTCGCGAGGAGGGGGTGGGGGGGGTGCAAAACTGCGCCGCAAGTTCGGAGCCATTGGAATCAGGCTCGCGGTACGCTGATCTCGGGTGACAGAGCGTGTGTTGGAGCTGAACTCTATAATTTGCGCTTCTGTTCCTTTATTAGCCCTGGACAACGAACTAATGAGCTTTGGCCCAGCACAGTGTCACTTGTATTTATTTTCTTATGGCAACTTTGAGATAGCGGAAGTGTTCCTTACCAAGAGCCAGAGAGGGCCGGGAGTGCTGACCGCTGCCTTCCTGGCCCAGGTCAGTGGCTGCATCCCAGGGGAGCCAGGGCCCGCGCAGAACAGACGGAGTTTGGGGACCGGGCCTTTAGGCAAGGTCTTGGGGGTGCTCGGGAAGGCGTTAGGCCCTTTGGAGGCCCAGGCATTCCTGCAGGTCCAGCTGCCGAGGTTGAGGTCGAGGGACGCGGGCCAAGTCTGGGGCAGGTCCCCAGGCACGAGATGGTGGAGGTGCAAAGGTGGCCTGGTGCTCTTCTGGCCTAGGAAGGGGGAGGGATCCACTGAGCAGAGCAAGTCAGGCCAAGGCACCCTGGGAGCAGCCGGGGTTATCGTGCCCTGTGGCCACGGGCACTGCCTGCTTTGTGCTGAAGGAGGCCCGGCTCAGCTCTCTGGCCAACTGTTTGGGGCATGAGTGGGGTGGAGAGGTTGCTTTAAAGGAGCTCTTGGAGTCCTCGGGTGCGGAGGCTCCTTTCGCTCTAGTCCGGCTGCTCCAAGGAGTCTCAGTTGGAGAGGCCTGGAATAAAGTAGAGGTGTGGGGGGTGGGGACAGATGGGGGCGATAAAGGCAATGCGGACGTCCCTTGTGCCCTGGTAGAGAGAAAAGGAGCCCCTCACGCTGCCAAGTGCGTGTGTGGAAGGGGGTGGGGGGAGAGCCAGGGAAGGGGAAGCCCAGGGAACTGCCAAGCGAGCGGGGGACTTCTCCGCTCGGCAGCCCGCGACTTCCTGCGGCTCTCGCCTCGCTCCCCGCCAGGCAGCCTTTGCTAATAACGCCCAGGCTCGGTGCCCCCCGCCCGCCCCATCTCTCCTCGCCTCTCCTCGCTTTATCCCTCTGCCTTCCTACCCCTCCCCACCTCTTCCTTCCTTCCTGCAAATGGGTGTTAACGTGGGTCTTTATGTTCTGTCTATAACTAGGATGTAATCACGCGCCCCATGCCTCTCTCTAAAAGCATTTAATAAATGTCTATTAAAGCGCTACAAATGTAAGATGAATTTAGTGGCGCGGCTGCCTCCCTGAATCCGAACAGTAATGATGGATTTATCAACGGGGATTCGCCTTCAGCACAGCGAGGGAGGTTTACTCAGCAAATATGTCGGGGAGCACCCACCCAAATACAATCATTTGACCCCCCGTGCGGGGCGCTAGCCGCCTCACCCATTCTGCCGGGTCAGCACCGAGCAGGGAAGACCCAGAGGGGCATGGCCGCTCTCCTGGCCTCTCACCCCCTCCTCTGTCTCTCCCCGTCCCCCACCCCCCCAGCCTGCAGGGCTCTTGGCGGGGGTGTGGGGGACCTGGCATGGAGGTTTGGAGGTGGGGAGCTGGTGGGGGCAGTGTTAGATCACACGATGAAGTGTAGGCTGTTCTTGGATTTGCCGGGAGACTTCAGTGGGCGCTCTCGTGACCCTCTTGGGTCTGAAGGGGTGATAATTGTTTCAGTCTGCGAGTGGGCTCTCGAGTACCTTGACTTTGACCAAATCTTAGGTCATGGGGTCCTCGCTGGACCCGCAGGCCTATTCTAGGGGAGGGAGCGCCGAGACAGACACCCCCCTGGCTCCCAGGCCCTCAGAGGGGCCTAAGTGTGCCCAGGGTGGGTGCCTTGCCCATCTACCTTCCCTGGGCTCCCGGAATCCCAACCATCCGAGGCAGAGGCAGGCGCCTGTTATCCAAGGGTAGGGTGTAGCCTCCAAGGTGGGGGCAAAACTCCCAAGTCTCCTCTTGCCCTGCACAGATCCGGCTTCTCTGGCACCTGCCCCAGCAGGGCCCACCTGGCCATTTTAAAGTTTTCGTGGCTGTGGATTTTGAGAATTTGGTTCGGACTGTAATCGTTAACACACGCAGCCCCAGTGACCACCCCCCTCTTTCTTTTTGTCTTTTATCTTTCTTTCCGAGGGGGAGGAAAGTGCTGGCCTGTTCCATCAAGCCCAGTTCGCATTTGCTTTGGCCTCTGATTTCTCTTTCTTCTTTGGAAATTTCATTGAGATGTCTCTGTACTTCGCTTGTCAGTTATCTTTGTTCCTTTTAAATAAAGGGCTTTTAAATGGACTTATTGCTCCCAGCGTGGGTTCCTCTCTCTAAATGTTAGAAAATTGTGCCATCTACCCGCTATGCTGAGTACTGTCACACTCGGAGACCTCAGGGACCTCCGGGCCGGCTTCAATGCTGCCGTGTCAGGGGCCGCGGGCGGCAGGAGGAGGGGGCGGCTCACGTGGATTTTTACAGATCTCCGCCTGCAGCCGGCCCGCGTGGCCACGCCAGGGCACGGCCCGCGACGAGCGCAGCCGCCAGCTTGATGGCGGCCGCGAACTTGGCGGCAGTGGCTGATCGCGGACCAAATCGCAGGCGTGGCTGGGACCCTTCCCTCCTCGGAGATGCCCGGGCCCCCGAGGGGTGTCGTGCGGGGGTGGGGGTGGGGGGACGCTGGTTTAGAAGGAACAGCCGCTGGGGAGGGGGGGGGTCAGGGATAGCAGAGGACAATGTGGGGGGGCTGCCTGGGAGGAGCAGGGAGCGGTTTTGTCGCGCAGCTTTGGGGAGCTCCTGCCGGCCTCCAGCTCCCCCTCTCCCTCCGGAGAAGCCGGGCTGAGGCCGATGGAGAGCGACGGCCGCCGCCGCCGAGTGGCTTCCCGGTGTTTGGCTGCAACTTTCAGCTCCGTTTCCCGGGGTAGAGAGAGATTTCTGGTGTCTTCTGGAAGGCCCGAACTTCCTTTCCTTTAGGGGAGTGTGGTTTAGATGGACCACGTTTGAAACAGGTCAGATGTCTGATGTGGGGTCTCCTCGCCCCGACCCCTCGTCTGCAAAACATCCCTCCCGCAACCTCAGGTTCTTTTTGAATGAGTTAAAATGGATTAACAGTTTAGATTTTATTATGTGGCTACCTCTCTCACAGGGCTGTTTTTTTTTTTTTTAACCCCTTAGGGGTATTAGCTAAGATTTCCAAATGTCAGTTGGGTATTTATGCTTGTGGGGAAAAAAAAATTCTCCGATACGGTTTATGACTTTTATTACATGTTTCACACTGTTCGAGAAATGGAGTTTTAAGCAACATACAATTAAACCTATATTGCTCTTTGGAGAAGGGCCAAGGAACTCGACAATCAATTAGTTTAGATCTTTTGATACTTGTTGCTAAAATTAAGTGTAAAAATACAACCCCAAGGTCTAGCTGCTTCCTCATTTTTCCTAAGGTCATGGAGCCACCTCGTAGGAAAGGGCACTTGCTGTTTCTTCCTCCCCCAGTTGTTTTTCCTGATTATTCTGCACAGATTAGTCTTTAAAGAATCAGGCCCTTTTCTCTGTGTTTCCTTCTCTGTCTCTCGCTCTCACTGCAGTCTCTCCTCTCCTGCCTTTATCGTCCAGGGTTCATTTTTACAAACACACTCATTTCAAATTGGTATTATTTGAAAAATGAATTTTCCTTTCGCCCTCCCTCTCATCCCTGCTCCCCTGGCCTGACACTAAGAAGGGAAACTGTGTTGTTTAATAACCGCAAAGATATGGTCTTTTCTAGACAAAGACAAAATTATATTCTTTATAATCACAACAGGATGGGGATTGGGGATGCTCTCTCTCTCTCTCTCCCTCTCGCTCTCTCTCTCTCATCTCTGTCTCTTTAAATAAGCAGCTTAGGAAATATAATCTCTGCCATTGAACAGAAACTGCTTCCTTCTTGAAAATGCCACCGCTCCCACTCCCCTGGCTCTCTCTGGGCAAATCCCCTCTGCTGCCTGGCAGGTATCTGCTCGCCCTTGGTCCTGAGTAGGGGTGGGGGCGGGCATATGGAGATCCCAGGGCCCATGAGAAAACTGCTGTGGGGTCCTGCCCGCCTGTCCCCCGGCAGCAGAGGCAGAGCGATAACAAATTCCAAAGAGGGGCTTGCTAATTTATTAAATAATTCTCACCTCCCCTCTTCTCCCTATAACCACCCATGTTCCTAAAAGGATGGGGGAGGGGTCTGGGAGCGCACATCTACCCCCCTATTTCCTTTTCCTCTTTCCAGCCTCTCACCCCCACCGGCTCACCAGCCTCATCACTAATTTAAAAACCCCGTGGCTTTGGGACTGAGCAGGCCAGTCATTGAACTGTCAATCTCCACCAGGATGGAATGTCTAGAATATCCTCCCTTCTCCAAAAACAGGTTCGAAACCAAGTGAAGCGATTGGGCGGAGTGCCATTACCCCCCCCCCCCCCCTTCAGAAGCCTTCCTTCCTTTTCCTCCCAGGACTGGAGGCACCTTGGCCTCCACCCAGTGCTGTGGCCCCTGCTAGGTTGCCTTCGACCTCTCGCCCCTCTTGCGCCCATCCCTATGCCACTGCCCTAATTGTAAAGCAGGTCTGGGAAACATTTTCTCTGTGCTAATTTTATATTTCCCCTTTCCCCCTTGCAACATTAAACATAATTTTGCGCTGTCACTGTCACTAAGACTGTGGTTTGTTGATGTCTCTACTTGGAAACACGACCCCTTTGCCTCCAACAGGGAGTCCTCCCCAGGCAGCCTCTGGGAGGCCCATTCTCCATAGGTGACTTTAGGGTTTCTGTGAAAAGGCCAAGGGGGCGGAGAGAGACCACAGCAGTGAAGGCCAGAAGGGTTCCTACCGGAACCCCATAATCATTTCAAACTCTCTTTCCCTCTGACAACGGGAGCAAATGTGTTTTTGATGTGCCTTTAGTTGTTGGCTTGTTTGTTTAATAAAATCCCTGTGTGTGTGTGTGTGTGTGTGTGTGTGTGTGTGTGTGTGTTAATGTCTCAGTGTCTGTGACATATGTAACCACAGCCACTCGACTCTTCAAATTTCCCTTTGAATTTCTTTTTTGTTTGTTTGTTTTTGTGTCTGTCCTCTTCAACTTCTCTCTCTGTTCTTCAGCCCTCTGCCCCACCGTCCCCACCCCGCCCCCGTATATTTTCTCTGGCTAAGCAATAATCCTCTGGCCCGGTGGCCACGTTCCTGGAGATAAAATCCATTTATCCCTTGTGTTGCCTCACCAAGGCCCGGTTATCCGGGGCCTTTGGTGACAGACTGGTGCAAGAGAGATGAAGACATTTCTCATTTCCCAGGCCCCGCTCCTCCCTTTAATGTGCCAGCCTAGGGCGGCAGGGGCGGGAGGTGGGGGCGGGGGTGGCGTGGTGGGGGAGGCTCCACAGTTGAACAAATGTACCCAATGTCTATAGGTTTGCTCTCTCGGTGCCTGGTTGTGGCTCTGCCTGCTTGCATTTGTTTGCCTTTTCTTTGGAGGAGCTGGCTAGTTACTCTCCACAACAGTGTTTCAGAGCTCGTTTGCACCAAGACTGGTGGGTTTCAGAGCGATTATCTCATTTCGCTGGTGCAGAGCGAAGCCGCTTGCAGCCCCTGGGTCAGGCATTCAATGCAGGGCCCATGTCACAGACCCAACCCCGAAGGTTAATTTTCCCTCATTAGCATCTCCATAGTTCTCTCCTTGCACAGGATCTCAGGTCCTTGCCTGCTGTCTTCTCCCTGCTCCCCCCACCGCCCCCCCCCCCAAGTCTCTGGCATGTTCTCTCTCATGGTTCTCTCTGCACCGGCTTATATTCTGCAGGTTCCTGTTGGACCCATAGACTCTGATCATTGAAAACCCATCTCATCAATTTCCAGTTTGCCTACGTTTATCCCAGAGCCCCTCTCCTCCGTCCACATCTCCCCTCCTCTCTCTCCCTCTCTCTCGCCCCTCCACCTCATTTACAAACGCATTCTGCTTTATTTGAATTAGTTCGCTTCTCGTCTCTTACTTTATCCCACCACCCCCCTCATTCGTTTATTCACTGCTAGAAAAAGCAAAAGATACAAAATGGCAAAGTTCAGCTGCGCGTGCATGGGGGGAGCCCGCCATCCCAGCCACCTAGAAAGAGGCTGGAGATTTGTAATGACAGAAGAAACAACAAAGAAAAGAGAATTGCATTTGCGGCTTAAGTGGGCAAGTGTGTTTGTGTGTCTATATCTGTGTGTGTTTTTAAGATTTCTTTGAACTGCTTTTGTGCTGACTCGACAGAGGCATTTGCCGAAGCTAGTCACGGTATAGGAACTTTGAGTTAACCTCTTATATCAAATGAATCTTTTCATTTAGAGACCAATAAATCTCCATCTCTAGCTACCTATTGTAGCCTGAGCTCCATGAGACAAGACTGAGGTTTATAATAAAGGCCAGATAAAGTTTGTCAAAGTTATTTTTCCCCTTCCATCTCTTTTTCACCAATCTGGAAAATTCCCCCATCCAACAAATAAAAGTTCAGGGAAGTAGCAGCTTTTCCTCGTGAGTAGAAGGTTGGAAATTTCTTTACCTTTTCACAGCAAGCCTGTTGACTGAAGTGGCTTTCCAAGCTCAGACAACCGAAATGATTTATAGTTTTTCAACAAGTCATTATTTTGGTGCGTTGTTGAGGTGGGGCTGAGACAATCTAATAATCAATGTAAGACTGGGGGAGGGGATTGTCTGTGACCAAGAGGAGAGTTAACACCAGAAACATGAAAGCCAGGCGGGTCTCCAGGGATGGAATTTTGGAAAGAGCCTGCACACGTCTGCTCCTGGGCTATAAAGAAATACATTGTTAACAACAACAAAACAGACAATGCCCTGAGCTCTGCCTTGATTCAGAGCTGAGCTACTTTCAAGATTTTTTAGCAGCACTGTTCATTTTGATGGGGTTTCTGGGCCATTTGAAATTCAACCTTTAGCCAGCCTGCTCATGGGGTATGGTTACAGAATTCATTTTCTGATTTACTACCCCTCCTCCTATATTTTCTTTATTTCCTGATGGCCTCCCATGGGGCTAATCTTTTTTTTTTCCTTTCTTTTATTTTTTCCAGTTTTGTTCTCCTCACTAACGACTCAGTGTTTTTCCTGTTTCTACTGATCACTCATTTGCTTCCTTTCTCTCTTTCCTTCCTTAAGAGACAGAGGAAAATAAAAAGCATGGGAGGGGGATTTCCAAATGATTCCTAAGTGTTATTAATTACTGTTACAAGGCAGGCGATTCTTAACTAATAACAAAGTTGTAAATTACCACTGACTTTCAGATATTTCTCATTTGTCAGCGCTGATTGACCTGATTAATATTTCACTCTTTGAAATAATTTTAGCAACACTTACCATCAGCTTCAGCCATGAAGCAAAGAGCAGATCGCCACCCCCTGCACGGGACCCTCTCCCTCTGGTTTTACTCTTCATGTGAAGTTTTGGTTTCCGTTCTGAGGCCTGATTTGGACGGGACAGCAGTGGTGGAAAGGTTCACAGGCCGTGAAAACCGCAGGGATGGAGTTCACTGGCAGACCTGTAGATGTTCAGTGATTTCTACGTAATTTGGAAAACACTGTCGAGGAAATTGATCGTGTGGAAAAAACCAAACAATATCATTTCCTGGGTCTCCTGAACATTTTTTCCCCTCCAGATTCAAGGCTGAAGGAGTGGATCTTTGAAGGATCCCTAAATCCATGAAATCCACCCCCCCCCCCAAGCAAAGCCCTATTTCTCCTTAACCTCCTCCTTGACATTTCTATGAAAGAGCCAGCCTATTCTCTGCTCACCTATCAAAGATGGGGATTATTGGTGGTGGTAGGCGGAAGGGGGGGGGCAGGGTCAAAGGGACTCCCAGGACAGGAGAGCAGAGAAGACCTCACATGTTGGGAACGGGGTTATATTTTCGAGAGGTCCCTTTCCCTTCCACCATCATATCCAGAATGCAATTTTTGAAGCTATCAATACCTGCTGCCTCCAATACCTCTCGAGTTTTAATCTTAATTATATTATTAAGCGAAGTGGTGTGCAGTCAGGGAATTGAACGTGATTTATGACGTCTGCCTATTAAAGGATCGATTGTGAATATCGCTACTATCATCTATCAATATTCTTAGGCCGGGGGTATTTCTCGCTCCATGGTTGTTATTTGTAATACCGAAATGATAGACTGCAGGAAAAGACTATTGCTTCTTCGCAGGACTAGCTTTCCAGGTGCAGCGGGGAGTCCGTGTGGGGAGACAGGGGACTCTGCGTGCTCCAACCACATCTCACACCCAGAGAGAGTTTAAAGATTTTTTTTTTTTTTAAACCAGTGAATTCCCCCTTAGGTCTACTAGAAGAACGAAAGCCAGAGTCGTTTTTCGGGAATGAAGTAACCTCTGCAGGTCGATAACAGGGGCGAGCGTTTTCCAGCTGCCAGGTGATTTGCAAGGAGACTAGAAAGGAAGAGGAAAAAAAAAAAAGCAACGAGGGGCCCCCTTTATACAAGGATGTCTGGATGGGGGGCTGGCGGGGAGTGCTGGGGGCAGACTGTATATTTTTGGAGCAGATGCCCGGGCCGTGCTTATGCCCTTGGAGGTGTCCAACTTCTGGGATCAATCAAGGCTCTCTGCTCCAAGCCACCCTACAGCGACACTTCCACCTGCACCAGCCTCTTCTGCATAGGTGGAGGCGGGTGCGAAACGCGCCGCGGCTAAGCCTGGAGGAGCCTGAGCGCGGAGGCCTTTTGTCTCCAGACAGAGCGCAGCGCCTGCTTTTTTCCACCCGCGCGGGGCACGGCACGGGGTCACGGGCTAGTCTCAGCCCCTGCTTTAGGCGGATGGGAGGGAGAAGCAGTGAATGCAGCAAAACTCCTGCTCCCGGGAAGCGGCCTCGGAAGGCGAGGCGGAGAAACCCGGCGGGGTGAGGTGGGGCCGGGAGCGGCCGGAATGCTCCCAGGGCAATCCGGCCTGCGCCCTGCTGCTGGCCCCAGCGCGCACCAGGCCTCAGAGGCCGGAGACTCCCTCCTCGGCTGCGGAGGCCCCGGAGGCGGTCAAGCGCCCCCTGGCACCACGAGGGAGGCGCACCTCGCCTGGAGCAGTGCGGCCGCAACCTGGGCAGAGCAGGCGCAGGACGCGGGGCCCCCCCGGGCCTGGCTGGGAGTCTGCCCTACGCGCGCAGAGCGCTCTCCATCCGCCCGGGGCTGGCCTTCACGGCCCTTGGCCGCCCAATCGACTTCCCTCCAGGGTTCCAGGGCGAAGAAGTGGGAATGTCACTGGAAACTGTTAGGCCTTTCCTCTGCCCTGCTACAGACGACCGCAGGCGGGGAGGGAGGAAGCATTGGCCCGGCTCCTGGCTGCCAGCGGCGCCCCGCCTCTCCTGGCCCGGAGAGAATGCGTTGCGGGGCAGAAACCTCTACCCCCGCCACACAATGGCACCTATCTAGCTACCTGCCTGCCCCATCCCGGCCTCCGTTGCTCCAATGGCCAACCCTTGGCCACCATGTTTGACCTCAGATTTGGAGGCTTCCAGGGGTATGGGCACAATGACTGTATATAGTAAGCACTCAATAAATGTTAGCTGTTATTATCACGAAGCACATCAGATCTCCTCCGTGGGCATCTCAGTCTCTGGCACACATTTATCCCAGACCAATCACCGCATAGCTGGGGTCCCCAAGATCCCTACCCCTGCCCCCTCTGAGCCCTGGAGCCACAGCCCTCCACCCTAACAGGCCTGCAGAAAACGTGAGGCCTCTGTGGTTCTTCCCCCCAGGGTGTTTGTCCGGGCCTGGGCCACTGAAGCCTGGAGCAAACGTTGCACTCTGCCTCGGTCAGCGCGGGGGCTAGGGAATTTTGGTTAGATAAGAGCATCCTGGGACAGGGGGTGGTGGTTCATCGTTTCAAAACAATAAAAAAAAAGGGGGGGGGGAACCCTTCGGTGAGGAAGAGAGACAAGAGAGAAACAGAAAGTGCGTGGGGGTGGGGATCAGGGACAGGCGGAGGCAGGCGTGCCAATCGTAGATGAGTCAGAAGCAGCGGCATGACACCTTTTTCTTCCAGAAACAATTATTTGAGTAGGCTTTTAATCGCCAGGCCGAAGGGAATGAGCTGTCCGAGACAGCGCCACCAAATACATGGACCACGCCGGGAAGCCGGGTTTTAGTGTTTGACCTCCAACAAATAGAAGCCCGTCTTCCTGATTCCTCTGATTATCAGCAGTACTAAAAATACTGTTTTTCTTATTTTGCAAACGACGTTTCAGAGGGCCCTTGGAGCCGGGCAGGAGCCACGCCCAGGACCGCGATCACCTGCTGCGCAAGCGGCCGGGACTTGGTCCCCCTCCTCTCCTCTGCCCTCCCCCACCCCCCAGGCTGGTGGCTATTCTCGGATGTGGACCCCTTTAAAAATGACAAATGTCTTGTCAATACAGACCATCCACCCTCTCTTGCTTTCTCATCATTTTTCGGCGTGAGGAGGGACCCAGGCGCAGGCCGGGCGGCGCGTGTCACGCGGCCTGCATTGTACCGTAATCGCCAAAACCTTGGCCTAATTTGCAGCTAATATATCTCGAGCGAAGGAGTCGGCCGAGAAATCAGTGGCCCAAGGAGCTAGATTTAAGCTTTGTTGGGATCGGAAATTAAGGGACTGCAAGGGGGGTGTGATTCATATTATTCTCCCCTCTCCCCCTCCCACACACGACCATACGTCTCTCCGCTCGGCCTGCAGGGACGCGGCCCTTATCTCTCCGCGGCCTGTGTCCCTGTCGCTTGCTTGTCTCGCTCCGGACCACTGTGTCTGGGGCGCCCTCCGCCTGGTTTCTCCTCGCCCCCGGGAGGAGGCGCTGGTGTCCGGGTCGGCCTCTGGTCCCTCCCAGCCGGCGTCCCGGAGCCCCCATTCACAAAGCCCGGCTTGGAGGAGGCGACACCACACACACGCACACACACACACACACACACACACACGCACGCACACACACACCCCGAAGAGGGGAGTTTGATCTTGTCTCATTGGCGTCTCGGGCCTGAAAGGAAAATCGTTTGGGTAAACAGCCAAGCTTCCAGGCTTAACGCCCGGCTGCCGCCCCCGCCCCTCCGCCCCCTCCCGCCTCCCCCACTCCCCTTCCACCCCACCCGCCACCCACACTCCGCTCCGCAGCCGGGCCCCGAGCGAGCTCCGCGCGCCCGGGCGGGAGCCGAGGGCTCCCCGGGTTCAAAGGGCCGCAGCCCCGAGGGAATGCCCTCCTCGCTGTGCCCCGAGGGGCAGAAGCGGACCGCAGGGCGGTGGGACCGGCCCGGGCCACGGTAGGAACCGCGAAACCTCCCGCTTCCCTAAGTAGACCTCGTCCCGGGGGAGGGCGCCGGGGAGTTCGGAGCCCGCAGGGACCTTTTCGCCAAGACCCAAGCGGAGGCCGAGCCCGAGCCCGGGCCGCAGGCTGCGCCTCGGCGCTCCGCCCCGGCCACGGCGGGGCACCCTGGGCCCACCAGGCTGTCGCAGGCGTGTGGACACGTGTGGCCCGACCACGGGCGGGGGCGGTGAGCCTCTGCTGGCCGCGCTGAGCTCCGCACCCCCTTGGGTGATTACCGGGTTCCCACCTCCCGAGGCTCCAGGAAAAAGCCTTTAATCAGATATTAAGCGTTTTCCGAAGTTTGATTCTTTCCAAAGGACAGTTTTTCAGCTAACTGGCTGTAAACATAATTAATAGTTATTAACATGCAAAAAAAAAAAACCCAAAAAAACCTCTGTGGTGTTTGAAAGGATATTGGTCTCTCTCTAGCTCACACTCTCAAGCCTGGAGAGAACATTGAATTCGGAAAATATCCTGATTAGATTATTAGACCTGATTCTGTGATGCTTCCCCTCCCCCCTCCTCTAATGAAATTCCTCTCTCTTCTTCTCCCTTCCTGTCTCTCTCCTGTTCTCGCTCTCTCTTTCTCCTCCCAGTCTCAATCTCGCTCTAATCCAGGAGTCATTAGCAACACCCTCTGGCTACATGTTTTGCATCAGTGAAACATTGTGACATAGTTGTAATACAAACTCTGAGCCTTACACTGCATCTCGCGGTAGGAAGTGTAATAGCAATAAAAACCATTTTTCATCTCCAGGCATTATTCAGTACCAAAAAAAAAAAAACAACAACCAGAAAATCTGAATGTGAGCAGGGGTGGAGGGAGAGAGAAATGAAGGGAAGGAGAAGAAGAAGGGAGGGAAGGAAAGAGAGAGAGAGAGAAAGGAGCAAACCTTTCTAATTTAGAGACTCCCTTTCTCAAGCATTTCATTTGCTGATGTTCTCCTCCCTTCTGTTTTTGTCCCTGCCCCTCACCCTTGTCCCTCAGTGGATCCCAGGACCCACCCTGCAAGTACCTCTTAGCTCCCAGGATCTCTCAACACCTTCCTCCTCCCGGAGGTAGCATCCCTCCAGACAGGAAGACCCCAAGACTCCCAGAGGCCAGGCCACCCCTCCTCCGCTGGCCAGAGTGAGAGATCCTCATTCAAGTCCTGCTAAGAAATTAGGGCCTCTTTCCTGTGTGGTCCCTTTTAGGAATTCTTCCTAGCCCGATGGGGAAGGACAAACAACCAGAAAAACAACCTGGCTTCCCCCTCCCCCCTCCCCCCCTGCACAGCCCTGTAGTTTCTGAGCAGGGCAGAAAGTACTGGTCACAGTGAGAGACGGAGCACACCCTGTGAACTTAGGGAGACCGAAGATTCAAGAAAGGGTCTCTATGTTGGATTTGCTCAGGCAGGAAAATGCGGGGGCTTACGCACCACCACATCCACGTTCTCCTCCACCCCATGGGCCCCAGTTCCGTCATCATTATATGTGCGATCCACTGAGTTCCTTAAAACAAAAACCAAAAGAAACTTGTGGTGGAAACTGCCTTAGAAAAAAGACTGTACCCCCCCCCCCCCCCCGAAAACAAAGAAACCACACAAATGCTCTCAGCACCACCAGATACATGCCCTACTTTTAACACCACGTTTGGAATCTTCGCAGAAAAAAAAAAAAAAAACTTGTTTCGTGAAATTTGTGTTTTACTTATCCCTTCTGTCTCTGGGATGGTGCACTTTGAAAACAAGTCGAAGCAAAGCCTCACTATATTCAGCGAATTAATTTTGCTGTATATTTTTTAGTCGTGAGGGTTTAAGAGCCGGGCGAGCCTCTTAAGTTTTCAACTGGAGGAAATAGGGTCCAATGCAGTATAATCTGTGCTTCTCGCTGGTGCTGCTTTCACCTGCGGACAGGTGTATATGTTTAAGGGCTGCATTTTGTGATTATTTTGTCAGCAGAGCCGAAGGCTGTGGGATATGAGGTTTGGTAGGCTGGCCATTGGCATGGCATGGAAAAGTCCCTCTTATGTCCGACTGACCAGAATGAGTGAATTTGGGTGGACTTACAATTGGGAAGGGAAGGCTTCATAGGCTTCATCGGAGATATTTGCACTGGCCTCAGCTGACTGGCCCGAGCTCGGCGGCCCGAACCCATGGGCCTCCAAGAAAACATCTCTCATTTAGTTTATCTTTCGTATCAAAGCAGTGTCACAGCTTGGACTTGGTGAAATTAGACCTATTTTTTTTTCTCTTTCTCCTGCTATTTTCCCTTCACCCCAATGCAGACATTGTGCGATACGTCGGTCACAGATAATGGGTTTTAACCGATGGGAAGAAGGCCTGTGCGTTTCGGCTTCTCGTAAGGTTTTGACGAAGGAAAAAAGTCCGGTGACGGTCAAGTTAGGCTGCAGAAGGCTGGGAACATGGCCATGCCATTCCAGTTTCCGCAGCGAGGTGGCGCTCCAGGGTGCGGCAGCGCACCCAGCCGGCGGCCGCCGAGCGCGCCGGCCGCGTTCCCGCAGCGACGCAGCGGCCGCGGAGCCGGGTTCGCGCCGGTCCCTGTCGCCTCTGCACCCGAAGTCGGAGAGCGCTCAGCCCCCTCTGGGCCGACCGGTCCGCAGGGCGGGCGAAGGCCTGAGGCCACGACCGGGGAAGACGGGCGGCGGCGGCGAGCCGCGACCCCGGCCGGGGCCGGTGCACACTCCCGGCGCTGTTGCTCCGGGGAATCTGCGAAGTTCGCGTTCGCGGTGGGACCCGGGCGGGGCCGACGCCAGGGTGCGGGGACCTCGGAGGCTCCGGGATCCGCGCGCCGGGCTTCAGCCTCCGCTGGGTTTGCGGGGAGGCCCGCGCTCCCCACCCCAGAGCGTCGCCCCCCTCCTCCACCCCCAGGGTCGGCAGACTTGGCTGCTTCTCTCTCTTTTCTTGTTTTAAGAAAAAATAAAGGAAAGAAAATCGTATGCGCTCGCTATTGCTTTGTCCTCCAAAGTAGGCAGTTTTTCTGTTTAATAGGTTTTTCTTTTTCTTTCCTGTAATTTTCCTTTCCTTCTCTTTTCGTTCCTTATTTTTTCCCCCTCTTCCTTCCTTTGTTTTCTGTTTTCTTAATTTTTTCTTTTCTTAACTTACTTCTAAGAGATGGTTCTGAGTGAGTGGGTGGGAAAGAGAGAGAAGGGTCTGAGTGGCACGAGCCCTAGAGGACTCAGCGTTGGCAAATGGCAGCAAAATTGAAGAAGAAACTATTTCGATTTATTGAACGCACTTGCGTCCTAGCGATTTCGTTTCCACACTTCTGCCTTCCCTGGGTATCTCACAAGCTCTAGGTCAACGCTGACCCGGAGGAAATGCCTTTCACCCGGTCACACTCCACCTGTGGTTGTCGGAACGGGGGGGGGGGGGGCGCTACCCAAACATTTTTGCAACAATGATAGGAATAATAATAGTAACAGTAAAATGAACAGCCTTTCCACTCTGCATGAATTCCTTCCTGGGTTTGTAGCCCGGGCTCCGTGAAGCAAGGGCAAGGCGGGCATCGAGCGGCTGTTAGCCTGGGCCCTCTTTCCAGCAGTTGGTTGCACTGGAACGCCCTGACCCGGGAGCCGCCACCCTTCCCAGTGGCCTCGGGTGCCCGGCCTGGGCCACGGTGGCCGCTGGCAAGCTTTGCTGAACCTGCACCCTATCGCTTCCTACCAGCTGTGCTGCTGCTTTTAGCCGGTTTCTGGCCAACCTCACTTTCCTTGAAGTTATCTAGCGTAAACGCAAGAATTTTCGGCCCAATTGAGAAGTCTACAGAAACTCCGGCGGGTCAGGTCATTAGGAATGTGAACGTAGCGACCAAGAATTATAAACATGATCTAAAAGTCTCTTCCAATTCATTTCTTCAAGTATTTATTTGAGTTAAGTGATGAAAAGTGACAGTTGTGAAATAGACAGCTTTTAAAAGTAATGAAGTCAGATGAGGCTTTAACCTGTCGATTGCTATAAATCAACTTCGAAAAAGACGAATGAAGAATATTATTTGGGCGCCTAACAGCCAACATTTGCTGTGCGGGTTGCGGGCCCTGGAGTCGGCCTGCGGGGGGCTTCCGGAGTGGCGGATCCCCGGGTCCCTGCGTTGGGAGCTAGCCCGAGTGAGACCCACGCTGTCTGCAGCGACATTTTGTGGTGGGCGGGTCTCCATTTCCGCTGAGACTTCGGCCACGGATCTGGCCCACCGTAGTGTGTCTGGACAGTCATCAGCACAGTTGGAAATTCAGGGGACTGAATGCCACAATGTAGATGGGCGCTCAGCCCGGCTCCCCAGCTGGCTGAGGGTCTCTCCTCTTGTTGATCCAACCGCGTGGGGAAGGGCCAGGGCCTGAAAGACCCTTACTCTTTGGAAATGGTGGTGACTGAGGTGGGGGAGGAAGGGGAGGAAGATGAGCAGGAAATTATATTTCCTTGAGGCCCTGGCGGGGGGGGGGGGGGGTGCTTTGGGCTTTCAGTGACATCAACGGGCCCTAATCTGGGAGGGAGCTCCAGGACAGAGGGTGACTGGGGCAGGCAGTTGAAGGTCTCCTAATGGGGGAGAAGGTTCCTAATTCTGCACCTGCGGGGGGTCAGAGACCAGATATGGTTTCTGTAGGGTGAACTGGTGGGGTGTTTTAAATAAATTTTAAACACTTTCTTGTAGATCACATTTCCCCACCACTGCAAGGTGGGTCACAGCCAGACTCGGGGGCATGGCCCTCTTCCCAGTGACTTCAACCGGTGTCCTCATCCCATCCCAAGTCTGAGCGAGGAAAACACGCTCCGGGGTGCCTGGCCTTCTGGGTCTGTTGCTCGCTCTTTCTCCCAACCCTTCCCCGAGGTGGGGAGGACACAGATGCTTCCCTCTCTCTCTTTTATCGCCCTGCGTCGTTGCTTCTAGGTCAAGTCGGTCACCTAGCGACCTCCCCAGACTGCTGGACCACCAGCAACAGGTTCTGGTGTACTTCCTCCCTGACTCTTCCACCCGGTTCCCTCTCATTTCTGGGTCAGGTGGGTGGGGACGGAGCACCTCTCGCCCTCTTCCCGCTTGACCAGCGAGTGCAACCCTCCAGAGGCGAGGAGGCGGCGCCCGCATCTTTGGGCAAGTTGCCTGGCTGGGTGGCTCTAAGGACCATCGGTGGCCCCGCATTCTCCTAGCTCAAAATTCCCAGACTGTTGACTGGTGGCAGCAACTCAAAGCACCCTCTGAGGATAAGATCCAAGAGAAAGTATAGGGGGGAAGTGGGGGGGTAGGGAGTGAAGTGGACCACGCCCTCCCTGGGACAGTCCCTAACCTCTTGGGGGCAGGCTGGGCTGGTGGCTCCATTCGGGGCCCCACCCTGGCCTACGACGCCTCCTCGCTGCTTGGGGGCCTGGTGCCGACCTTGAGCAACATCCCCTCCCCCCCGCCTTCAGGTCCGATTTCCCCCCCTTTTTTTTTTTTTTTGGAGACCCGAACGTGGGAAAGGAGGCTCCCGCTCTATCTGCGCCCAACTTGCCCTCCGGGTCAGCTGGGGCTGGAACCTGCCCGGCCGAGACTCTGCAGCAGGCTGCGCGGCCACCGCCCCCGCCCGCCCCGCTGGCGCCAGGGTGCCCGGAGTCCCAGGCTGGGGCGCCGAGGGCGCGGGGGCCTCCAGGACCCGCCTGGGTGGAGGGTAGGGAGGAGGGACGGCAACTTCCAGCTTCCGGCGGGGTGGTGGTGGTGGTGGTGGTGGCGGGGGTTGGGGTGGGGGGACTCTTCGGAGGAGGCCGGTGGAAACTCCTCCTCCACTCCGCCCCGAGGCAGCCGGGACTCGGCTGGCGGCGCGTCTCCGCCCGCCCGAGCGTTTCCATAAATCAGGCCGCTGGCAGGCTGCTAATTAGCTCAGGCCGAAAAGAATAGGAAGAGGGAGAGTCCAGTAGTGCTCGGCGGGGTGGGGGTGGGAGCGCCGTAGGTGGGAGATCAGAATTGCCCCAGGACCTGCGGGCGACTGCCTGGGGCACCGCAGCAGCCCCCCGCGGAGGCCACCGCAGATCGCTTTCCCCCAGCCGGGGCCTCCGAGCTGGGGCCTCCCGATCACACGCCTCCCGCGCTGCGCGCACCCGGGTGTTGGACCCGGCCCGCCCACCCACGCCGAGGCCCCCTCTCCCACTCGCTGAGCGAGCCCGGCGTTAATTAACTCTCCCCTCGCCCCCTGCAATATCGGAAGACTTTCAGAACTCATCCCCAAGTGTTTCCTCTTTAAGCCTGAAGCCTGCGCTTGGAAACAACCGCCAGGAAAAGAGGGAGCTGGGTCTGGAAGGAGGGTCGGTCACCTCAAGGCTCCGGGGTAACAGGGCTCCCCCAAGGACTGCGGGTTGTAGGCGGGGAGGCTGTAACCCCACACCTCCTCCCCCAGTGAAAAAAGGCAAGACGGGTCAATCAAGATCAGAAATAACCCTAAAGTCGGATTATTGATTTCCATGTAAATCCGGAGCAGAGGACGCGGCGAGTGAGAGCGATTTCTGTTTATTTTCTTTCCGTTCCTCCCCCACCCTTCTCTCAGCCCGCCGGGTTTGGCGCCCCTCCCAGTCCTCTCCGCCCTCCGCCGGGAAGGGACTCTGCGATGACATCACCGCGGAGACCCGCGGCCTCCCCGCCCCCGGCCCCGGGACCCCGGAGCGGAGATTGACAGGTGTCGCTCGCAAGGACAATGCCTTCCAGGTGTCACCGTCACAGTCTCATCCCTCCTAACCCGCCCTCTCTGCCCCCTTCCCTTCCAACGCTCCTAGCCGCCCCACCCCCCTTTTCTTCTCCGAGGGAAGCTCTCTCGTCCCCCCCCCCGCCCCCCAGCTCCGCGCATCTGGGTCCCGGGTCTAGATATGCGGGCAGTGGGCCGGCGTGGAAGGGCAGGGATGGCGGAGACTCGGCTTGCTGTCTGCCGCAGGGCGGCTCGGAGATTCCAGAGCCGCGGGAAGGGTCCACGCGGCCGTAGCCCGAGAGTGGGCAAAGAGGGAACGGGCGTGTGTTTTTAAGGAACCAGCGCGGTCTCTGGACTTCCTGCCTTCCCTCTGCACCCGCTCCCCCCCCCCCCCCACCCACACACATAATATAACAGACGCTAAAATAATCCTGCCATCTGGCAAATCCCAAATTTGGCGACCAAGCTCCTAAAGCAACGGCGAGGTGTCATCCCGGGAGTAGGTGGCTGGTCCTGTCCCGCTCTCCCGAGCGGGGACAAGGGCATCGAGCTCTGCCCGCACCTGCCCCCACCACGGCCGGACCTCGCCCTCCCCCCCCCCCCATCCTTGCTCTGACCCTGGCGACTCTGTGGCGCTCTCCTCCCGATCTGGGCAGCGGCTCTGGGGGGTGGGGGGAGGTCGGGGGGTCGGGAATGGGGGTGCAAGAGTTGGGGGGGCTTCCGCTCCAGCTTCCACCAAAATTGCTCAATGAGCTAAAACCCAAATTCGCCTTCATTATGTAACACCGAATGTAATTTATAGCCGGGCGGCCTGTCGGCGGCGATTTAGATCATTTGGTGCTAAGGATCACACTTATTAGATTTCTTCAAAGCCGATGGGGGTTTTCTTTTTCTTTCTTTTTTTTTCTCTCTTTCTCTCTCTCTCTTTTTCTTTCTTTCTTTCTTTTTTAAGGAGGGTATTTGTACTAAATTGCCCAGTGCTGGTGTGATAACTGTCAAAAGTTTGACATCAAAGGAGCTAATATTATTCAGTTACCAGAGAAGCTGTCTGTCTAAATAAGAATATCTTAATTACTGCATCACAAAGGTAGGAAGGCAGAGGCATTCAGCCGCTCCTTTTGATGGCGCTATCTACGTTAGACCGATGCGCCGCTCCTAATCAGGCCTAGTCCGATTTCCTTTCCTCTCCCTGTCGGTCCTCTGAACTTTATAACTATATGTAAACACGTTGTCAGTGGGGACCTAATCTTCTCGGGTTCTTATTAGAAGAAATTTCCATCCTCTCTCGTTCTAGATTAGGCAGTGGAGTCCGCTCCGTCAATGAAGGGACTAAGGTTTCGTGGACAATAATGTGGCAATTGTTGATGGTTTGTGACCCATAAAATGTGGAGGTGACTGTTCTGGCTTTGGTATGTAATTATGCAAAACACTTTCCATAAAGACTTGCCATTCGATCTAATGGCAGTCCCTGCGGTCTATTTCAAAAAGGGAGGGTCTATGTACAGAGAGAGAAAAGTAACATTTGTTTTAACACAGGTTTTATGGGGGGGGGGATGGATAAATACAAACACATCGCAAAGCCGCCCAAAGTATTTTTTGGAGTCAAATTAAAATAATTACGAAGGGGTTTAATAAGTTAATCATAGCAACACGGCCCATCCAAACACAGAGGGAGGGGTGTTCAGGCTGTAGCTCACCACCTCCCAGCCCGGAACTGTCCTTGAGGGTGGCGATTTACCTTCTGCTTGTGCAGGGGTGGGGTGCGGCTGTGTCTCAGCTCAGTCCACCTAGGTGCCCCTCTGGGATCCGAAGCCCCAGTGGGGGGCTGAAATGGGGGGGAGGGATGGGCGATGTCATCCACCCCCAAATCTCGTCTGTGGAGTTATTTGACAGAGGGCACTTGTAACAAAGCAGCTGTCTCTGAAGAAGCCCCCCCCCCCACCGCCTCCCTTTCCCTCCAGGGCCCCCAGGGCCCCAGGATTTAGGGATCCCCAGAAAGGCAGCTCGGAGGGAGTGCCAGGGCTCGGAGGGAGTGCCAGGCAGTGCCTGACCGGTTTGGGTGAGGAGTCTCAACCCCGAGTCCATGCTCAGAGACGTCCGCAGCCCAGCGGGGCCGACTCCCAGCTGCTAGAGCACCTTTGCCAAGCACCCGAGGTTTTATTTTATGTGTGTGGTTTTTGAAATACAACATAAAGAATTTTCAAAGGCCTGAGGAGGAAAGGTGGAATAAGAAGGGTCATCATCACCGGTCCCGACCCAGCTCCGACCGCCAGTTAATACAAGCATTTCTCTGCCACTTCCAGGGCCCCCATCCTGCCTGGATCCACATCCCTCCCACCCCCCCAGAACTGCTCTGCCACCAGCTCGGAGGCCTCACCGCCCACCACACAGCGACACTGCAGTGTGAGCCCCGCAGAGGCAGGCGACAGGGGATTTTTCAAGGGGGAAATGATGATTAAAAGACAGAATCATCTAAATATCAAAGTGACACATGGGAGACCTGGAAAAAATATTTAAGCTAATGAAAAGCAAATAAAGAAGGAGGCACCGAGGCTGGGAAATTAAATATTATGTTTAAGATGGCGCTTTTGTGTGGGCTTGAAGATTTCCGATTCATGTACACATAATAAACACTCAGGTTTGTCATCTGGAGGTGCAAATCTGAAAGATATTCCAACAAATAAAGTGCTGGCAGAGAGAGGAATAAAGAGATCGGCGCCTGTCAGGGGTCAGGCAGCCTGAGATTGCTTCTAGAGATCTTTTGAAAATTTCACACGATTGAAGGCTTAGGGGCTTCACTACGCTCGCATTTCAAACTCAGATCAGTGGGATCACAATCAAAAATAGAGGTCTGGAAAATTGTGATGCAGAGATGGCCACGGGCTGCAGGACCTCTCTCACGAGTGCTCTCTCGCGCGCGCTCTCTCTCTCTCTCCCTCTCCCTCTCTCTCCCTCTCTCTTTCTTCTCTTCAAGACAGATACTCTGACATGGGCTGTGATCCTTTGGATGACAGTTGTCAGAAAAGAAAGAGAAAATTGCATCTTGTCTCGTAACTTCCTTCTAGTCAAAAGGAATTTAGGGTCTTGTTTTCAAGAAAAGAGGGAAAAAATTATTCTTTGCTAGCTAGCATAGGACCATAGCTCAAGAGTTTGGGTTTTCCTAATTACTGATCTACTCCTGGACTTTTAGATCTGGTTTGTTAACACGATTTCTCATTTAGCGTGTTTTCCTGCAGCACACTGAAATTTCTTACCACTGGCAATTTATGCAAGTTCAGGTATGTAGACAGGAGTATACACTTACACGCACACGTATGCACACACAACTTTAATCACTAAACCCAGAGATTGGCCTGGTTGCCTCTTATTTGGTGAGAGTTAATGCTCACTCATATTTCGCGCCCCCCCCCTCAAGATGTCAGCACTTTCTGGTTCAAACAGGACACAGAAAAATCAATTGTCTCTGTGATTGATCCACCAGGGGAAAGAAAATAAAAGGAACTGGTGGGAAGGGCAGTTCTATGAGAACAGACCAAAGTAAGGAATTTGAAATGGGACCAGGCTGAGCAGAAGAAGAAGAAGAAAAAAAAATACTGGTTAGACAGCTAGGGCTGGAGAACACGTTGGGGACAACCAGAAGCAATGAACGTCAACTTTGCCAAAATAGGAATCACCTCCAATTAGCTTCTACTGGTTTGGGGGAACTTTAGGAGGAGTAAAACAAAGGGCTAATTTATCATCACTGCCAACTCTAATTTTTAGCTGGCTATCTTAGATAAACAAGAAGTGATTTGGGGGAAACCATCTGAATTATAGTTGGGTTTCATTTCCTCTGAGACCAAGAGGAGCACAAATGAGTTTCCTAAGAACTTCCCTTAAGTGCAGGTTTTAGGAGATCTCTCTTGAGGAGGGACCCTCCCCCCTCCCAGGGGAGAAGAGGCCGGTGTAAAGGACTCCTGTTTTCCTGAATTACCGACTTAAACCGTTAATAACGTGTGTTCTTTAACAGGTGGGCAGACACGGAAAAGTTCCATAAGAGTTGCACTAACTGGTTTCACAAGTTCAAATCCGTGACTCCTCCCGCGTCTGGAGTTTGGGGCAGCGGCTGCGGGAGCCCCAGGTTTGAGGCGCGGCGGGAGGACCCCGCAGGCCGCCGGGCGGTGGGACAGGCCCCAGCCCCTGCAGCTTCGCTGCGCCGGGCGGAGAGGGAGCGAGAACGCGGCCGCAGGCGCCCTGGGTTTGGTGATTCTGGAAGCAAGGGGGAGAAAAGTGGAGCGTGGGTGCCCCTCGAGTCCTGTACTTCGAGCTTTCGCAGACACCCGAGGAGCCAATTTCGACCGCAGAACTGGAGGCCCTGTGTCTGAAGGGCGGCCTCTACCCTCAAAATCGGCCTCTCGGTTCCCCGCCCCCCAGAATCACAGTACCGGAAGAGCGAGCAGGTTCCAAGTAGAACTTTAAAAAGCTCGAGCAGAGTTGCAAACGGAGGGGAGCTTTCTCTTTGCAGAAGGGCCACCCGCAGTGCTCTAAGTCTCGCTCCCTGTCGCCCATCAAGGACCAAGCCCTCCCAGCCGGGTTTTAAAAGCGAGCTTTCGTGCAGCGAATACTATGGGGCCTTTCCTGGCACTCCGGAGAAGCTCACGGAGTGCAAAAGGGGCCGGCAAGGATAAGCAGAAGGAAGGAAGCCGGGAGACTGAGGAAGGGACCCCCCCGGGGCCGGAGGGGGCTGCGTGTGCTCGGAGCCGGAGCCCGAGCCGCGCCCGGGCCCCGGCGGGGAGGCGGCGCACGCTGGCCAGGGTTCGGTCGCCATCGACGCCACCGCGGGCGTGCTCAGGGCCCGGGATTTCCCCCAAGCAGGCCGGAGCGGGGGTCCAGGCTGCTCCGCTGGAAAGTGGGAGGTCTTAGGGTAACTCTTTCTGCAGAATGCAGACCCGGCCGGAGCCTACGTGAAAAACACCAAGAGCGAAGCGGTCGTGAGGGCTGCCCGCTTGGCCCGCAGCAGAGGGGTTTCCTCGGACCAGGGAGGCGAAACCCGCGAAACTCGACCCCTCCTGCAACCGCTTAACCGGGAACTCCAGGGGCGGGGACAAGCGTGACAACTCCAAATCACAGGCTGCCGGTGACCTCTGGTTATGTTGATGGCTCCCTGTTTCCTACCATCGCCGGCCCTGGGAGCGGAGGACAGGCGAGGAACCTTCCTCTAGCCGTCCCATTCTCGCCTTACGAGAAAAAAAGAAAGAAAGAAAGAAAGGTCAGGGCCGGGCCCAGCGGAGAATTGTAAACTGGAGGTCAGAGGCTTCACGGGGCTGGAGAGGAACCCGCGCCTCTAGGTTTTAAAGCAAACAAAGCCAAAAACAACCCAAACACGTCTGGCTGTGCATGGCCCAGAGCCCAGTGCGTCCAGGGCAGAGCGCGCGCCGAGCGCCCTGCTCCGGGATCATTTCGGTCCAAACTCGGGGCTGGGCCCCGCGCGCCACGGCCTCGGCTCGCCTCGACTCAGGAGACCCTGTGTGCACCCTTTTTTGCAGCTGTCGAGCCCCTCCGGCCAGGCTGGCTCTGGGAGGGGCGGGGAGGGGCCAGCGCCCAGGCCAGGGAAGGCGTGGGGTCAGGTGGAAAGCTCAGGGGCACTGGTGGCAGGGAGGCCACCGCCGGGACCCCATCCCAACCTCTGTATCTCGGGCTCTGCCCTCTCCGGGAGTAAAGCACTAAAACATCCCCGGGTCTAGCGAGTGCTGGCTAGGGAGAAGCGGCGCCACCGGAGGCGTCTTCCGGCTGCGTTAACACTGGCGCGGAAAACCGAGCGTTTCCACGTCGGAAACATCCCGTGGCTGCTGGGGGAGGCCCGCCCCGCGGGGCGGCGAGAAAGCGCTCGAATTCCCACGTAGCCATCTTGGCCTTTTCTGAAATGAGGTTTTAAACAACTAATCATGAAACTGAAAACTCCAGGCGAGCCAACGCGTTTCTTCCCGTTTTGATACGACATCCACTAAATAAACCTGCGCTTTTAGGCCATCTCCTCTCCAGCTTCAAAGGAGCGAATTTTGCCTTCATCTAAATGATTGCCGAGGCTGCCTGGTGAGGGCCTCTCCCCCTCCTCCAACCCTCCCTCCAGATTTTAACGTGTGGAGTAATGATTTACCACTGTCCTGGAGAGCAAGCAGCTCGTCCCGGCCTCGTCCCCACCCCCCAACACCTTACTTCATTTTTGTTGATATTCTTAATTTCACGGAACGCTAGAGTTTAGCATGAACTGCACGTGCCGTGACACCAATGGCGAACGTGTCTGTTCTCTCCAATGAACTCCGAGTGCGGCCCCCTAGGAGCAGACCCGACCTCTCCTTGGGTGCCTGCGGACCACGTCACATGGGCTTCGGTGGGCACCATGCCCTGGGACGAGGCTCTCTAGCCGAAGCCCGGCCATGGACCCAGGCGCACCTAGGTGGCCACATTCCCAGGCGACTTTGCCACCGGGGACTGCAGCTCTATTCCTTGGGGGCCACGGCTATGGCGGTGGAAGAAAAGGAGAGGAACTTCGGGAGATCTTTTTGAGCCTCGTCCAGCTTTTAGGATCCGGTGCAAATTTCTCAGTGTGTTTCTGTCCAGATAGACAAAGCTCTTTGGAGTTAATTAACCAGAGGTCCAGCTACAATTAATAGAGAGCGAGGAAAGACGGAAAGGGGGGGGGGATTTGTAGGAGGAACGGAAAATAAGTAACGTCCGTTTGGCCACATTCCTTTGCACGGCTCGGTCGCAGTTAGTTACCGACTTTCCAGCAGCGAGGACGATGTGCGCCATTGGTTGTAATTGAATTGCTGTTGTAACACCTTTCAGGTGGACGGCAAAGCGTTTCAAAAAAGTTGTGCGCGCGGCCTGCGGCTGCCTGGCCTCTCCCTGCCGCGGCCGGCCGGCCGCCCAGCAGGCAGAGCGGCCACACCGGGATTGGGGACACAGGGCTCGAGGCGCCCCCGGGCGGAGCTCGGAGAAACCTGGTCCCTGGCGAATCCATCGCGGGCGGTGGACGTCCCTACCCTGGCTGGTACTCTGGGGAAGCCGGGCACCCCGAGGGGGGCTGGAACTCGGAGCGGAGACTGAATAAGGTGATGAGGTCAGGATCAGGACTTAGAGACACCGGGAAAGTCAATGCGCGGTCGGGAGTGAACTCCGCGCTAGGAAGGCCTTTGCCCTCACCGTTCCACTGGATTTGAATTCGCAGTGCTCGGTGCGGCGGCTCCAGGTGGTTCGGGAGCGCCACCCCCTCCCCCCTCCTCCCCCCAGCCTTGGCCTGGCCTCTTCCAGGTACCAACTCGCCCCGAGGAGGTAGGAAGGTTTCCCGCCCCGGGGCTAGAAGCCAAAGGTTGGGGCCTGTTGCTGAAACGCCCCCTCGTGTGCTCCGCCTACCCAGCTCGGTCTCCGATGGTGCTCCCTAGCCTGGGGTTTCTGCCTTGAGGGCCTGGGCAGAACGTTCGGGGCAGCAAGATTCGTCACCTCCTTCTCGCGCGAAGCCTCTGGCCTCCTTCTTGGGCTTGTGGAACTTACCCTCACCCTTCCTGCCCTCGGGCGCGGCTCCCCTACCCCGCAAGTGTCCTCGTTGTGACCGCAGGGCCAATGCTTTTCTCTGTCACCTCTCACTCCGCGCTCGCCCCTCTCGCGGGCTCCACGCAGATTTCTAGGCACAAAGAACAAGATTGAGAATCGTACGACGCTCCCCCCCAACACACACACACACACACACACACACACACACACACACACACCACCCCCCAGCCTGGACCCCCCCCCTCCCCTTCAGCACACCGTCAGCGCCCGCTGTTACCAGAAGAGCAGCAGGTTGAAACAAGTAGGGGAGAGGGTAGGGCAATCCCCGGACCCACTGCCCTGAGTTAAGATCCCCATGGCCCGTTTAAAGGCTGGGAAAAGGGAACGACAAGTACTAGAGGCGGAAGGGTGCCTCACAGGCCCTGGGAGGCCACCCGAGTGAGGCTGAGCCCAGGACCCTGGGCCCAGAGGGTACCCCGCGGACCTGACCATTCTGTCTCAGACACGCAGGTCAGCCAGAGAAGGCTAAGACATTCGCAGCCACGCCGGGCTCCCCTCTCGGTCCAGCGCTGTGCGGGGCAGAAGTCAGTTAGGCTCGAAAGAACTGTCCAGGGGAGGTCGAGGCTGAAACCAGAGGGCAGAACAGGCGAGAAGGAGCCACCATTGGGTTTGGCCCCGCGAGGCCCGGTGGGAAAGACTTATGGCCTTTGTTTGGGGCTCACCTAACCGATGTCTGTGCGCAAGGTGGGGGTGGTGACAGGAAGACAAGGGGCTGGGAAACTTGGCATCCACCACACGCGTTACTGGGACCCCAACCCGTCCTTTCTTTTCCTGGGGGAACTTCCGCTTCCCCCGAGGCTTGCTAGACCTAATTGGCCTTGGGAATCCAAAAGGCTATTGCTCTTGGAGGCTTCCAGCAAGGCGAGCTGACGCCTCTCCTCTCCTCCCCCGCAACGACCCCCACCGCCTACATCTCCTTTTCTTCGCAACCGAGTTCTTTTCCTTTCCTGCGTGATCAGATGACGGGTACAGGTTCCCTGCCCCTGGTCCTCGTGGCCTCCTGCAACGTCCGAGCAGGTTTGAGATGGAGTAGTTGGGGAACTCGGTATTATCTGCAAGAACTTGGGACCGTGCGGCCTCCCTCCGCGTTGGGGGTAGATTACTTCAAGGCTCAGCTGAGGACAGAAGAAGAGCAGGACCCAGTCCGCATCTGGCCCCAATTTTCTCTGCTCGGAACCCCCCTCCCCCTCTCCCCGCTCTTGGATTTGCAGCCCAGCGTCCCCTAGATCGACAGTCCCGCGCTTGCCTCCCTCTGCATCATGGTGAGAGCAAGGAGACACCCAGGGGAGGCAGGGCTTCAGAACCCGTTAGGGACTCAAGGGCAAAAGCCTCGTTCTTCTCACCCTGGATCAGGAGCGAGACCTGGGGGGGGTCTGGTCAACAAGAGACCCTTCTCACCAGGAATGGCAGCCAAAGCTGGACTTGGAACTCGGGCTTCGGCTGCGGCCCTTTTCCCGGTTTCCCCTCTTCCACCGCCCAGTCCTGATGAAATCCACACGCGCTTTTGGCCCCGCCTCCCATCTCTAAACTTTGCCCAGCCGTGGTTTTCACGGGGTGTTAACCTTCCTGCAACAACTTTGTCAACAGCTAGAAAGATTCTCTGGGAAAGACGTGGAGAAAAAATAGAAATAAAGGGTCAGAAATACATTCTGGAGCCCTGCAGGTGGCTAAGCCTGTTACTTGTAGTTATGTCTTTATACCCTCACACACCCCTGAGACATAGGTACTACAATGGCCTCCTATTTTTTTTTTTTTTTTTTTGCCTGCTGGGGAAAGGAAGCTTCAGGGAGGTTGAGAGCCCTGACTAAGCTTAGCCAGCTAGCAGTATGCCAGACCTGGATGGAACCAGGCAGATCCTACTGGAGGCCAGCTTCTGTCCTAACCCGCACTCAGGAGAGAAATCCATGCACTTGGAGAGCAAAATGGAGCCTCTCTCTGGGACCAAGCAGTGGCCTTGCTTGGCGATCTGACCACTCCCCCCCCCCCCTCACTGCAGAGCCCGTGAGGGGCTTCAGTGCCTGAACCCCTCAGCTGAGGTCAGGGATTCCCCTCCATGCTTCTAGAGCTGAGAGCCATGACTTTGCACTTTCTGTATTTTAAGTTTATTGATTTATTTTGAGAGAATGAGAAGATCATCGTTCCTTTCTGAGGTCCCACGAAAAGAGCGCTTGCCTTTGGATGTAAGGGGTGGGGGTGGAAGGAGGAAAAAAAGAAAAGAGAGCACCTGTACTATGGGGCAACGCTTGTGCAGATTTATTCTGGGGATGGGTGCGGCTTGGTGCGAGGCACGTAACACAATTTGTAGCCCCAAAGCAACATTTCAAACACCCCAACACGCTCCCTGTTATGATGGGGAGAGACACTGATGTAAACACACGAAGGAGAGCTTCCCTTTTACTAAAAAGTCCCATTTCCTCACGGGACCCCAGAAAAACGTCCTCAGGGTGGAACAGAGAGCTGTCCCTTTGTGTCACCGGAAGGACCTGTCTGCAGGTGTTAATGGAGAGACATAATAGCGAGGAGGACGTCTCCCCCCTTTTTTCTCATCTACTTCCGTGCAGTCTTCACAGACTTACGTAGTAGCAATGATAGAGAGCCATGAACTATCTTACCAAGTTGGGACGGGTGATATTTGACCTCACCATTTTTCTTTACTTTTTAAGGTGTTCCTTCTTTAACATTCTCACGAGGGTGGTTTCTTAGCTAAGCAAGTTCACGTTCCATATTAGAACGCTCCTTATTAGGACCCCCCTCCCTGTATGATTCTCTGTAGTTATATATTTGCATTCTCTGTAAATATATATTTCTATATATATTGCTATTTGCTTCCTTTAAGTAAATATACGAACATATATGTTACATATTGTTGGATAAGTAATATAAAAGCAAGCAAGCAAATAACAAATGAGATCTATGGCTGTTGTCCTGATGGTAACCACGTTGACCTACATATGGCAGGTGGAAGCAACGAGACGCTATGAGGATAATTCTATCTGTAGCCTATCGTTTCCAATGTTAATACCTGTCGCATCAGGTGTTAACTTTTATCTGAAGGACCCCTCAGCTGTGTGAGCCAGACAGGTTCCCACTTCACTTATTTATGTCAGATACCTTAACTCTTGCAACAAGTGTAGGACGGCAGAGAGAGGTTACCTAATAGGCCCAAGGTCATACACAGCTAGTCAGCGGCAGAGGCAAGATTAGAACCAAGATTCTTTCATCACAGAGTTTCTGCTAATAAAGTCAGTAGCACCAAGTTATCCATTTTGGCTATATGCAAAAGCGTTCCTGGATTTCAGAATCTATTCTTTTTTTTTTTAAGTTTATGTATTTATTGTGAGAGAGAGAGAGAGAGCGGGAGAGAGAGAATCCCAAGCAGGCTCCGTGCGGTCCGCACAGAGCCTGAACTGGGACTCGAACACAGGAACCGTGAGATCATGACCTGAGCCAAAATCAAGAGCTTAACCAACTGAGCCACCCAGAGGCCCCTCAGAATCTATCGTTTTGGGGGGATGGGTGGATCAAAGGGTGGGGAATGTGACTTTAACTCTGTTTCTCCTTCCCCAGTTGTCTCCATTTTCCATTCCGTGATCGTCTTCAAAATCATTACTTCCTTAAGAGATCTAAATGCCTTTCCCTGTCTTAGGTGCAATGCCACATGTGTAGGTCTCTGCAGACATTCGGATGGTTGGTTGGTTTTTTTGTTTTGTTTTTTTTTTCTGTTTCACTGACTGCTTGGGATCATTTTCTCACCTGTGAGAAGAACCTTTGCCTGTTGGTCATAGGCGGGGCGTGATTGCGCCTGAAAACCCTGCTAAGACATTGTCCTTGAGGGGTGGGACCTGTCTGGATGCTGAGATGCTGAGGGGGCCAAAGCCTTGTCCCCAGGGAAACCGGAGCAGGATCCTTCGGCCACAGCCCACTGACTCACGCTAGAAGTGCCAACCTTGGTTCACGGAAATAAGACAGCCCCAGTTTTTTCTGCTTACCCTCTTTGGCTGATCAGTGGGGACTGGAAGGCAGCTGACAGCGCAGGTTTTCAGCCAAACAGGAAGGAGAATCCAAAGCAAAACTACCTGGTGATTCAGATTCAAATCTGGTAACCTGCTTCAAGCTAAAGTTACATCTCCATAAGACGAAGGCATCTCCATAAGGCCAAGCAGCTAATATATTGTTTAAATTATTTTATGGTTTATTTACTCATCCTGAGAGAGACAGAGACAGCACAATTGGGGAAAGGGCAGAGAGAAGGAGAGACAGAGAATCCCAAGCAGGCTCCAAGCTACCAGCACAGAGCCTGATATGGGGCTCGAACTCATGAAGCCAGGAGATCATGACCTGAGCTGAAAACCAAGAGTCGGACACTTAACCGGCTGAGCCATCCAAGGGCACCGAAGCATCTAATATTTTCAAGGCCACTGTAGAATCAGTGTGCCTAGGTAGTCGTTATTATGTTGGTTCAAAACTGCAGAATGACTGATAGCATTCAGATCTCCAGTTTGTAGGAGGGAATCATCCACGTGTGTGTTACTCCTCTGGAGGGAGGTGGTTAGCTTGGGTCAGTCAGTCCTAGCGGGACACCGATGGTCAGGATTGGCTGTGTCTACTGGTTATACCCCAGGCCTATCCTGCATTTAAAGCTCCCTGGCTTGGCAAGTGGGTCCTGGGACGCAGTAGAAGTGTGGGTGGGGCCGTGGGTGTATAACGTGGGGAATACAGAACCTAGTAGAAGGGGAAGGAATGGTTATTTTCCTGCTCTTCAGGGAAACTTTCTCACTTATGCATGCATTTAACATCTGCCTATTGAGTAGGTAAGATGTTCCCAGCCTGGGGTGACTGAGTAGCTCAGTTGGTGAAGCATCTGACTTCGGCTCAGGTCACGATCTCATAGTTTGGGGGTTCGAGCCCCACACCGGGCTCTCTGCTGTGGGTGCAGAGCCCTTTGGGATCCTCTGTCCCCCTGTCTCTCTGCCCCTCCCCCTCTCGTGCTCTCTCTTTCTCTCTCTCAAAAATAAGTAAACATTAAAAAAAAAAAAAAATGTTCCCAGCCTAGAGCAAGGTACTTGTGGACACAAAGATTAGGAAGTCATGGGCCCTGGCCTCAAGGAATTTTCAAGTTTGCAGGGACGGGTAAGAAAATGTAACCTACCGATTCTGACAATGGATACAAAGAGTTTTGGAAGCGTGAAAGACAGAGCGGTCCCTCCTGCCACAGAAAACTACCTGGGCAAGACCTCATAGTGGAGACGATCTCACCTGGGACTCAGAAGCCGCAGCAGGTGCAGCAGAACAAGGGTGGGGACAAGAGAGAGACATTGGTGGCGCAGAGTACAGGTAGAGAAGGTCAGATCGGGTTCTTCTTTCTTGGGGTAACAGTCAAAGGCAATGCTCCTTGGCTTATCGGGGGCCTGTGTAAAGGAGCTGTAGGTTTCGCATACAGCGTGTCTTCTCCCCGTCTGTCCTTTTCATGGAGGGGAGGAGGTAGGCGAGACTGTTTCCCAAAGGAAGGGGTTTCTTTTTAGTCCAGCTGATGAGCCACATTTAGATTTCCTTCCAGAGGGAATAAATGCAGCTCCTTGTGTCCTGAGCGTTCACTGAAGGTTTAAGACAGCGAGAAGGACGCATCCGAGTAGACCAAGTTGTGGAAACGTCAGAGGAGATTAGCATATTGAGCGCTGTGGCAAAAAAGAAAAAACGAATTCCTGCCAGAATGTATTCCTGACTCTGCAAGTGTGCCAAAAAGTACTGGTACCAATTGGCTTCCTCTTCGGGGCTCGCTCTTCTATCAGAACAGATGAAACACGATGCTTTGGTGAGTTTTATGTGTCTGTCTCTCCCTTGGAGGCTGGGAGCTTAGCTGATTCACTTCTGTTCTCAGCCCCTGGCACAGTGCCAGGCGCATAAGACGAGCTCAGTACATTCTGAATGAGCGAGGGATACAAGTCGAAGAATATTGGTTTTTCATTTGTGTTCATGAGAGGTGGGGCATCTGAAATGTTGTCTTCAGCTTATCATTTGGAGTCTTCACCTGTGATTGCACAGAGTGATCGCAATGCAAACCGGTTCTTTTAAGACTAGTCTTTACTGACGGCGGGGACTGGCCTGCCGAAGTGAAGGGTGAAAGCACCGTAGATATTAAACTGTGTCCTCTTGCCTTGACCTTGGGCAGTCACCTCCAAGAAACTCAAGACCCGCAAGTTTGAAAAACACTGGGCTGGAGGCTTCAAATCGATGTCCAATTTTTTGCCTTAGTTACTTCTCAGCATGACAGGAAGGCTCAACCGTGCTCTCTTTCTTGGTCTTTGTGCCATTCAGAGCTACAGTGAAGTCTCCTATGACCAAAACTCACTTGGGTGTGCATGTTTTGTTGTTGTTTGTCATTTTATGTGTTGTCTGTACCTTGGCCAAGATACTTTCTCAATTAGGCTCAACTGTGGTTCTTCCTGTGGCTTCCTTATAACTTTGGGTGACCCGAGGAATGCCAATAATCTGGATTCTTGAAAGTTAGTACCTTATGGCCACTTGCCCAGGGAAAGGGCAAGATCTATGTGGGAGGACAGATTAATCTAAGATGTTTTGATGCCCTTCTTTGTACCACTGTTCTGCGTTAACGTTCTCTAACATAGGCACCAATTAGATCTTGGAAACAAGCATGAAGAAAAGCATAAAATGAGATCAAAACATGATCAGCTCCCTTTGAATTCTACCTTATGTTTTAGCCAGTCTATTGGCTCCTTGGCTTGGAGAAATTTCAAATTCCCACTGGCTTAATGGCAAGATATCTTCCTATTCTTCTTTTCTAAATACGTTCTCCCTTAAAAAAAAAAAAAATCCTCCCGACCCCGGTATCTCTACTGTGAATTCTCTTTTTAGAATTCGAACTGCAAAGGAATTCACAAGTGAAACAGAACACATTTTTGAGAACTGTGTTTACTGTTGTGCGTAGCTCCTGGGAGCAGCAGACACTTTCAGTAAAGAAGTTTATAGCTTTTGTTTGCTTTGAGTTGAGGAGGCCATGGTAGCCTTGATAATCATCTCAGAGATCCTGACCTGAGTCTCAGTATCCAGAGAGCTGAGATGTTGTCTGAATGTCATCCGGCCATCAGCATGTGACTCAAAGAAAGGCACAACTTTGAGGGCGGTGGGTTCCCCGGGGGCAAAGATCAATCTTTCCCATTAGCAATATGAAAACATGGTTCCAGAGAGCCCATGCCGAGAGAGTCCAAGGGGGTGGGACGCACAAAATGCAAAAGATGGGGGAATTCAGCTTTTGGTCAATTGCCAGCCCTTCGGCATCCGGGTGGTTCTTGGAGACCACAAAACACAGAGCCTTCACTTTTGGGATTCGGATAGGAAGCCAATAGCTTCTTCCACCTTGGAGAACTGTCTCCATGTGCACGTGCCTACCCTTAAGTATCTAAATAATTGTTACAACAAATGTATGGATTTAACATTCTTGATTCAGGCATGTCTAAGAAATACCAAGGAGGGAAGAGCAATCGCGTCATCATGGGACAATTACAAATAACATTCTGCAGCCCATGATTGTCTTTATTCGCTGCAAAAAAAAAAAAAAAGTGGAAAGAAAATGAAACATTCATTAATCATTGAACAGTGATTCAATATCTAGATGTTCAGGAGTTTTTATATAAATCATGGAACACATTTCCTGCTTTGCAACCATAGCTTTGGCTTCGTGCACATAGATCCAATCTGTTTTTCATTCCCGGGCAAAACAAAGGAAGGGCTGATACTAAATTCTGTCTCTTGCTGAGAAAAGCAAAGCTGAGAACAAAGAGTTAATATTTACCTGTCAGGAAAGCAAGCATTTCAGAGCAATGAGCTATTATCTTGGCATAAATCTGAAACTGAAAAAAAAAAAAACATATATGGAAGTAAAGTGAGTTCAAGAAAGAAGGTTTTCTTGGATTTCCCCAGTTTGAGGAAGAAGCACTTAAAAATGGTAAAATGTGGAGTAAGAGGAGGATTTTGTGTGAAGGGGCAATTATCCCAAACCTGAAATTATAAACGTGTGGATTAAAAAGATAAAAATCATTTTCCTTTAAAACTCGGGATGCTAATAGATTTCCTTCTGTATGAAGTATGGCTACCTGTCCTGTCTTTACTTGTACGAAATGGCCTTTAATAATCTTCCATGGTAGTCCGTGAAAAAATTCTTCCTATGTTGCCAATTTAGTGAGCATAATTTACTGGGAACTTTATATGGAATAAATTATGTTCTTAAGCCTTCTCAGATGTGCAGCCAATAGCGATTTTAAAGCAGAAAGCGAAATGCAAAACTTAGCTCGAAGGGGCATTGGTTGTATTTGCAGCCTTCTCCGGAGTTGTTTTCTCTCTGCCCCTGTGAGGGGATTACAGGGGCTGCATTCCAACCTGAGGCTTTCTTAGCCACATGCGGCTCTTCAGAAACCTGCATGGGGTTTTCTTCTTGGATTTAAATAGAGCGACAAGGAATATTGCAAAGTGGATGTGGCGGGTGGGCCCAAGGAAGAAGGAAAAAAAAGAAAAAAAGAAGAACTCCGCTTGAGTCACACACAGGACAAAGAGGGAAGGAGTCTCTGACCCCGGATGTGCCATTACCTGACTTTCGTGCTTTTGATGAGAACCCCAAGCTACCAACTTTTTTTTTTTTTTTTTTTGCAAGACCATTGTAAGTGCAATTCATGGGTACTCCTCGTGAATGCAAGGTAAGTTTAATTGATTTGTGGCTTTCCACATTGCCGACGATGAAATGGTGCTTTGGCTGTTGAAAGGTGAGGGGAACTCGATTTCACCGCAGAGATGAGATGCCGCATCCTCTCCACTGACAGATGGAAAGTCCGCTTCAGAATTCATTATTTGCCGTGAAGGACAATGGTGAAAATCTGAATCTGCTAAACAGTTCAACAGGTCAAAATACAGACCATTAAAAGTTAAATGAATTGGAACGTTGAAAATCATTGGCAAATACACGTAGGTGGCAGTTTCTAGCGTCCCTGATGATCTTTCTCTGACAGCCTTTTCTGTGTCACTGGGAGTGTGCCCCACTCTCTTTGAGCTAGCTGGGATGGCGCCCAACTAGAACTTTGGGTCCATGCAGTATCTTGACACATAAATGGAAATAACACCCCTCCGTTAAATTCCCCCCAGACATCTTGGTGGGGGGAATTGATGCGATTATGGTTTCCTGTGGAGAGGGTAAGAAAGAGGAGAAGGCCTACCCCTACCCCCTATGTCTAATGAGTCTCCATTCCCGTCCCAAGCACATGGTCATAAATAGTATATCAATAGAAAATTAAGTTATAAAATAGCACTTGTCAATTATAATCCGTCAAAGCACGGGCGTGTGCGTAAAGACGACTTTAATAGTTTTCTTTCCAGTCAGCTCCGCTCCATGGTTTTAAAATTATATCCAGGGATTCTCTGATGTTTCCCTCTTTGAGAGCTGGAGCCTGATTTTGAGACGCGGCGTAGAACTACTTTGGAGACTAAATGAAAAGTAATCAAAAGCCAATTGTGGCTTTTGGTTTGGATGCATGTTCTCTCTTTTTCTTTCTTTGGATCTCTGGCTCTGGGAAGCCTTCCAGAAGGGTCCACATGGCAAGGAACTGGTGTAACAGTTGGTAATAGCCAGCCAGGAACACCTAGGTGAGTGAATTTGGATCCAGATTCTTCAGCCTCCATAAGCCTTAAGAGGACCTCACCTCCAGCCAATAACTTGACCGCAATCGCACAAGAGACTGAGCCAAAAGCACCCCCCCTCCCACTCCAGGCTCTTTTCCAATTCCTCACCCACAGAAACTGTGAGACCATCAGTGTTTGTTGTTTTTACTTATCAAGTTTTGGGTTAATTTGTTACATAGCGATGGGTAACGAGAACATCCCTAAGAAGTAAGTCGCACAGTTTCTGGGATTGACTAGAAAGCTCATAAATATTTGTGGAGACTATGAATTAAAATGAATACATGAACAGCTTAACGTACATCCTTTCACATCTTTTCGTGTAGCCTCTTCTAAAATAGCTTCACAGAAGAGTGTTTCTGAAGGAGGATCTCTTTAATTATGAAAAGTTCAGTCCTTGTGCAAATATTTATCGCTGCCCACTAGTGGGACCACTCCTTAACTATGAAATACTCGTGAGCCCATTTGAACATCTGCCAGCATTTTGTTAAACGAATACTTGTTGAAGCCCTCTCTTTACGTCTCACTGCTTACAGAAGTTAAAACCCAGATTTTGGGTTTGGTAGGTAGACGCGACCAACCCAGATGAGTAAGGGTGTCACCACAGTGATATACTCAAGGTATTCATGGGTGAGAATGAGTCCAATCACCAAACTGAAGGATGTGAATAATGCAAGGCATTTAACAGTTAATGGGAGAAACTTGGAGGGGGTAGGGCTCACCCATGCCTTCTGTGGTGCCATATGTGATCAGAGCTGGCCTTTGGGTCAGATGACCCGGCTCAGAATCCCACCTCTTTATTTACAAACCGTGAGAACTTAAAGAATTCATTTAATCCCCTGGAGCCTCATTTTCTTCATCTATAAGTCAAGCAAACAAAGAGTGTGATAGAGGGTTTTTAATTTTAATTTAATTTAATTTTTATTTTTTTTTATTATGAAATTTAGTGTCAAATTGGTTTCCATACAACACCCAGTGCTCATCCCAACAGGTGCCCTGTAGAAGGTTTTTCAAAAGACAAGGTATGGAAAGGTTTAGCTTACCTACCACCTGGCGTGCAGGAGGTCTCTCGAAACTTGCCCCTTTCCGTGATGAGTTGTTCTGTTTCCTACATTGTTAGACCGCTCGGCTGCCCTTCTTACCCACCAGCAGTATGGTGGGATTGCCTGAAAAGCTGGAGACAAGAAGTATGATTAAAGCATGGTTTGACCCCTCTGCTACCGTAGGAGGAGCCTGACGAGGTAGGATAAAGATAGTAGGGACACATTTTACAGCCTATAGGACGGGACTCTGGAGAAGGTGCTGAACATTCCTGCTCCTGTTCTACCAGTTCCAACTGTTCTATCAGTTCCAAATGGCCTTCTGGCCGGTGTCGGTTCTGCCCTTTGACTGGTCTCTCAATGCATTTGGAGACTCCTCTTCCACCACTCAAGGTGACCTTGAAGCCGTAATTCTGAGGTTTGAGCTAGAGGCGCCATTGCAGAAATGGCTCGAGCGGACTTCAAGGCTATTTAGTGAGGGACTCAAGTCACTAAGTGGTTCTCTTGTCCGTCACTTGGTTACTTCACCTTGACTCGACCATGCTTGAAATTGTATGAGACTCCCTGCATATCCTTATCTCCTTTTTTTTTTTATATCATGTTAACCTTGCTCGCTTTGCCAATGTCTTCTAGTCCCATCCAGTCCTGTAATCTCCGTCGTTTACCCCTTCCTCTTTCCCATCTACCTCTCTACCATGGAGAATGAAGTAGGGGAGAAGAAAACCAGGAGTAGGGCTGGATCCATTTTACTTCCTTCCTTTCCTGCCTTTTCCTCACTCGTGTTATGTGCTTCTGTTTAAAGGCACTTTGAGGGGCGCCTGGGTGGCACAGTCGGTTAAGCGTCCGACTTCAGCCAGGTCACGATCTCGCGGTCCGTGAGTTCGAGCCCCGAGTCAGGCTCTGGGCTGATGGCTCGGAGCCTGGAGCCTGTTTCCCATTCTGTGTCTCCCTCTCTCTCTGCCCCTCCCCCGTTCATGCTCTGTCTCTCTCTGTCCCAAAAAAGTAAATAAAAATGTTGAAAAAAAAAAAAATTAAAGGCACTTTGAAATTGGCCAAGCAAATGGGTTTTTTTTTTTTTTTTGGATGGATCCCGTGATATTTTATATTTTAGGTGGAAGTCTAGGGCTTACATGAGCGTTCGATAAAAAGCGTGAAAGTCTTCGGATAACACAGACAAATATCCTTCTCATTTGTCTTGCTTCCTTCCACCAAGTATATCATTATTCCTATTCTCAACCTTTCGGTGTTTTCCTTGAAGGGGTCTTCTGACCTTTTGGCAAAACAGGAATACATAAAATTTACCATAGTAAATTTGGACAAACTTCTTGGTTCTGAAAGTAGAGGTATGATGAGCACAGCCAGGAATATGATGCTATTTACTAGATTTCTTAAAATGTCCTTGTTTTGCAAGTTGCTTGGGCCACACCTGCAAATAAATATGACCGATACATTAAATGTGATATCTAGTTCTGGTAACTCTACATGTCTATTCCCTACACGTTTACATTAACATATGTATCTTTCAAGTCTGACGTCTATTTTTCTGACATTTAGTAAGATAAAACACCCCTTTTAAATTTTTTTTTTTGAAGTTCTGGTGGGACAAATGGGAAGACGTAGTCAAGGAAATCTCAGAGAATGCCCCCTCCTGAGGGCAGAGAAACCCCATGGCCTCTCCTTACCCCCATCTCTCCCTCCAACTTATAAAGGAAAATATCCTAGCAGATCTGTGGGGTTCGTAGCTTCTTTTTGCTCTAAACCCCATTATTTCAACGTAGGAAACATATATGCCTAGCAACTTTAGCGAGTAAAAGAAAATGATTTTATTATTCAGGATAAGCTAGATTATGCTGCTGTAACAAAGGCTTGTTGCCTAACAAAACAGAGGGTTATTTCTTGCTCATACTTCATGCCGGTTGCAAGTTGGCAAGGGGACTCTGTTCCAAATACCCACGCGAGGGGCCGATGACAGAGGCTCTGCCATCGACAAATAGGCCATTTTGAATTAGTGGCATCCTCTGTGGCCACAGCAAAGGAAGAGAGTTCGGGAATGTCTCATGCCCAGAAGTGACCTGTCGCTCTTTTGCTCATGGGCGGTTGGCAAGAACTCGACACCTGTCCAAACATAACTATAAATAGTCTACGTGCCTGAAAGGGAGAGGAAAGCCATATCCCGGAGCGCAGCAGTGATGCCCATCCCATTATACAATTCAATCCTTTTAAGACAATTGAGCCCCAGAGGTAGTTGTGTCCTAGGTCACAAAATAAGCCAGCGGTAGAGCCAGTAACTAAAACCTAGCTCTTTCGATGCCTGGTATTACTTCTGTTATTATTTATATAGTGGTTAACTCTTTTTTGTGTATGGAAATTGATGACACGACAAGGTTGCAGAGCTCTAGAATATGTCCGAGAAAGCATCGAGCATGGCTGAAAAATGAAGACTTTCTTGTGTTTTTTAGCTGCTTCTTCTTCTTCTTCTTCTAATTCTTCTTCTTCTTCTTCTAATTCTTCTTCTTCTTTCTTCTTCTTCTTCTTCTTCTTCTTCTTAATTCTTCTTCTTCCTTTTCTTCTTCTTCTTCTTTCTTCTTCTTCTTCTTCTTCTTCTAATTCTTCTTCTTCCTTTTCTTCTTCTTCTTTCTTCTTCTTCTTCCTTTTCTTCTTCTTCTTCTTCTTCTTCTTCTAATTCTTCTTCTTCCTTTTCTTCTTCTTCTTCTTCTTCTTTCTTCTTCTTCTTCTTCTTCTTCTTCTTCTTCTTCTTCTTCTACGCCATCTCCTCTGGTACCACAATGAAGGAAATCTTCTCTCTTGCTCAGGCAAATGCAGGTTTTTGACATCAGAAGTAGTCACGATACCTTGCATGGACCTTCAACTTCCCAAGTCATTTCCAAGTAACTTTTCTTGTTTGCTTCGCATACAATGTACCGGAGGTAGGCAGGTTGAATCGCTGACTTAGTTTTACAGATACCCGGGGCAATGACATGATATGCTCAAGCTCACACAGCCAATGAATGGGACTGGAACCCAAAGCTTTGAACTCCAAGACTAGTGCCAGAGCACAAGCTAGTTTTTTCCTTCCTCTTTCCCGGCATTCTCCATTTCCTGGCGTGAAGGAATGATTAGGCGGCTGCCTCCAAATTTCAACAGCTTTTCAGTGGCAGAATGAGGATAATTTGACTCTTAACCAAAGTGTTTTTTATAGATTCTTATGTTGATACAAATACAATACCTGTTAACATCTGGAAGGTGTTACCTCCAGGCTAAACTTCCATCTCAAGCGCTTGGCTGTCTTCTGGAACACTGAATTCTCTTTTTGGGTTCCTTAGTGGGCACAGTGAGAATAATGATTCCACCAAACACATGGGATGAAAAGAGCACCTGTCACATTGAATGTGCTGTATGCGTATTTGCTGTGACGTTTAGTCAACGTGCTGGAAGGATCAAGAATGATGAAGGAAAGTGAAACGTTTGCAGGAGTAAATCCCAGCTCCGCAGATTTTCTTTCAATGTCTTCTGTCGATTTCTGAGAAGCCATCAGAGTCCTGGCAGACAAAACATGTAATTCATAGAAACATTGCACAACTGATAAATCCCCTTGGGTGAGTTGAGGTTGCTTTCAGTTGCAAGTAATAGAACCTCGCTAGAAACTGGCTTAATCAGAAAGAGAATGTATTATCACCTGATGGAAAAGAACAGGGGGACAGATGAGTGTGCCCATAAGGCCCCTGGGAAACTTGTTTTTATATTTTGGCTCCACTTTTCTTCGCGTTGGCCTTATCCTCAAGTAGGTTCGCTTCAAGGGGCAGCCAAGATGGCTACCAGCACCTCAGCGATGCTGTCTTAGAAGTTTAGCCTCTTTCCCAATAGTTGCGCCAAACCTTGCGGGTTTGATACCCAGAGGTCTTGATTGGGTCCCTGGCCCAGACTTAAAAAAACAAACCCAAAAAAAAAAGAACCCAATCACCGCCATTTTGATTGGTCAGGGTTAGGCCACCCACCCACCATTGGAAACAACAGGTGGAGTCAGCCCCAATGAAATCTTAAGGACTGAGAGTAGAGAAAGGGGCCCGTGTCTTAAAGGGAAACGGAGGTGCTGTTACCTAAGACGGAATGGATGTTGAACAGAGCAAACCTACAGGCATCTATTCTCCCGCTCAGCGCTATGCGTGAGTACTCGCCAAGTGCGGGTGAGCAAATACACTGTTGTAGTCAAGGGTGTTATTTTATGCGAAAAGCGACAAGAGTTACAATGCTAAGGACAGGTGGAAAGCTCTGATGGTTGAAACTGGATCTCAAGTTACCTTCTTCCGTTTAACACGACATCTCCCCAGCAAGGTAATAGCAGTGGGTAACGTCTTTTACATTTTCATTTCCTATGGAAAAATACATCGAGGGGAGGATGTACAGGTTATAAAACAAAATTTTGAGGCCTTATGAGTGATCGGTCTTCTCCAAGTAAATACATGTGGAAATGCTGGTCTCTTCTTTCGATAAGATCATTTTTTAATCCCCAGGAAATCCCTGTTATTCAAATGGATTTGCCTTTGCTTAATCTGTGAGCAGTGCTGGTCCCAGCACAGCTGTGTTCAGAAGAGGAACCTTGTCTTTGATGTTCTATTTTTCTGTAGGTGCCAATTACTATGTCCCCAAGCCTGGAGTTCATGGTTATGGGACAGACGCTTCCTTCTTCAAGTCACATCCATTTATCTGTGTGGACAAAGTCCGTCATTTTCATCCATTTATCGTATCTGGTTTGGGTGGAACTCATTCCCAACTGTCACACATAAAATACTCCCTAAACACCAACTGAATTCGTACAAATCCATCAACAGACTACACTTGTAAATAAACCTTATCAGCTGATATTTGTATAGCACATTCCTGTTTCCTAAGTTCTTGCATGTAAGGCATTTCTTTCACCCAATCATCATGGGAGCTTTGGAAGGCAGGCAGGGTAGACATTATTATTCTCATACCACGAATGATGAAACCGGGAGTCAACCCAGATAATTAGTGCAAGTCTTCAGATTCCGGACCTCAAGTTTTCCCCATTACATCAGGTTATCTGAGATTGGGTGAGGGCAGGAGCGTAGGCTGGTATCTAAGAAGAAAACTCTAATCAGATGACCAATGGTTTGGAGACTGGCTTTACCCATTGGGAGTCGTGTGACCTTGGGCAAATTTCTTAATCGCTTAGCCTCAAAATACTCATCTGTATTGTTATAATTCTTCCACGCCTCATAGGATTCTTGTGATCATTAAATGGCATAATGCCCAGACAGTGCTTAGCAGAGGTTCCATAGTTGGCCCCGGCTTGAATATGCTAGCTGCTGTTGAATCTCGAAATGTAGTTTCAGCCTGCATTCACAAAGAGAGAATAAATAACTGAATTGTTCATCTGTAGTGTTCCATGTTTCTGCCTCTATTAACTGCAACTTTCAGGTCTGGGTGAAATGGGAGGGATGAATTGCGTGAATCAGTCCTTTACCTTGCTATTCTTGCTATCTTCTTCCTCCTCCTCTTCCTTCTCCTCCTTCCCCTCCTCCTCCTCTTTCTTCTTCTTCCTCTTCCCCTCTCCTCCTCCTCCTCCTTCTTCTTCTCCTCTTCTTCTTCTTCTCCTTCTCCTCCTCTTTCTTCTTCTTCTTCTTCTTCTTCTTCTTCTTCTTCTTCTCCCTCTCTTCCTTCTTCCTCTTCTTCACCTCCTCCTCCTTCTCCCCCCTTTCTTCTTCTTCTTCTTCTTCTTCTTCTTCTTCTTCTTCTTCTTTCTTCTTCTTCTTCTTCTTCTTCTTCTTCTTCTTCTTTCTTCTTCTTCTTCTTCTTCTTCTTCTTTCTTCTTCTTCTTCTTCTTTCTTCTTCTTCTTCTTCTTCTTCTTCTTTCTTCTTTCTTCTTCTTCTTCTTCTTTCTTCTTCTTCTTCTTCTTCTTCTTTCTTCTTCTTCTTCTTCTTCTTTCTTCTTCTTCTTCTTTCTTCTTCTTCTTCTTCTTCTTCTTCTTCTTCTTCCTTCTTCTTCTTCTTCTTTCTTCTTCTTCTTCTTCTTCTTCTTCTTCTTCTTCTTCTTCTCCCTCTCTTCCTTCTTCCTCTTCTCCTTCACCTCCTCCTCCTTCTCCCCCCTTTCTTCTTCTTCTTCTTCTTTTTCTTCTTCTTCTTTCTTCTTCTTCTTCTTCTTCTTCTTCTTCTTCTTCTTCTCCTCCCCCTCCTCTTCTTCTTCTTCTTCTTCTTCTTCTTCTTCCCCTCCTCCTCCTCCTTCTCCTCCTCTTTCTTCTTCTTCTTCTTCTTCTTCTTCTTCTCCTCCTCCTCCTCCTTCTCCTCCTCCTTCTTCTTCTTCTTGTCGAGAGAAGCAGTGAAAGTGGAGAAGGAACAAAGAAATCTGTAAGTGGCTGTGATCAATTAATTGTAAACACTACTGCACTCAGACAAGACTGTACTTGTCTTCTAATTGCTTGATTTATTTTTTCCCCATTCCAGTTGCCCACCACAAAGCCAAGTATACGCTGTGTATACTTAAAAGATTATAAGGTTAATACCCTTTGCATATTTTAGCAGATAAATGTGACCTCAGCAGTGAGACTGAACAATTAAGTTTAGACTTATGTGAAAACAACAGCCATCTGAGTCTTTCTTCTTAGACTAACTAAGCCCCAAAGAAAGAATTTCTTAACTTTGTTTCAAACTTTTCCAATGCAGACTGCATTGTAGATTTCCCAGTGTCTTTTTTTTTTTAATTAAGATTTTGTTCTTTCTAAGTAATCTCTATACCCAACGTGGGGCTCAAACTCATGACTCCAAGATCAAGAGTCCATGTTCCTCTGACTGAGCTAGCCAGGCGCCATATTAGTTTTTTAAAAGATAAATCATTTAGTTCCACACAACCCTGATAGTGGCTCTTCTGTCATATAATGGTGAAAACAGCCATTTCATTTGAGCAGCCCTTCCTCAGCACGTGGTTTGGCAGAGTAAAGGCAAATGGAAATAGCATGATTTTATGAAGGGGCAGGCTTCCCCTTTTTTTTTTTAATTTTTTTAAATGTTTTTATTTATTTTTGAGACAGAGACAGAGCATGAGCAGGGGAGGGGCAGAGAGAGGGAGAGACACTAAATCTGAAGTGGGCTCCAGGCTCCGAGCCATCAGCACAGAGCCCGACGCGGGGCTCGAACTCACAGAGTGTGAGATCATGACCTGAGCTGAAGTCGGACGCTCAACCGACTGAGCCCCCCAGGCGCCCCAAGGGCAGGCTTCCTCTTGATCTTGGTTGCTTCTTTGAGCCAGCCGTTCAGGACTTTGAACAGCGTGTCAGAAGCAGAGCTCAGTGGTGGGGAGCAACAGTGAGCGCACAAGACCAAATCCTTGCCACGCGGAGCTTGCAGTCTGATGGTGGGAACGGAAAGTAAACAAATAATGAAAGATGGCAATGGAAGCAGAGGGAGCTGTGAGCGAGGGTATAAGGAACACCCCACTCAGATTTAGGGGCTTCTTCTCCGAATTGATGACATCTGAGCAGAGGGCTGGTGGGTGAGTGCGAGTGAGCCAAACGGGGGTTTGGTTGGGGGAGACCAGAGGCAAGTAAGGGAAGGGAGGACACCTAGCTGGGTTGCGAAGTGTAGGACTTATGGAGAAATCTGGCAGGAGAGGGGCAGAGGAAAGAGCAGGACGGAAGGGGGAGGGAGTGTAACAATGGGAGCTTCTCCCACTCTGGCCCCCAAATCCACGAGACAGGAAATGACCTCCACTTGTCCCTTTCTGTCTCCCAGGGGAAAGACGACTTCCCTTAAAACCCAGGCTTTCTGGGGATCGAAGGAAAATAACCACCTCTGAGCACTTCTTATGCACCAGGCACGGTTTTGGTGATTTCGTATTGGTTTAAACTTACGAGCAATCCTATGGCGTAGGCAATATTGTTCTATGCGTTTTACAGAAGAGGATGTCCACGCAAGGGGAGTGAAAAGATTTTCCCAAGGTCATCCAGCTGATGAGAGGCAGAGCCACAGCTGGATGCCAGGCTGTCTGGTTCCAGAGATTGTCCCCTCCACAAATGCGTGCTTGTAGCAATGAGGTGTCCCATGAGCTGATTCAGGAATGCCTTGTAGAGTTTTTCCAACGCAGTGTCCTGGCAGTGAGAGAAAACTTTGCTGACGTTAACACGGAGATAGATACTTTCATCTTTTTTTTTAGTCTTCAGGTCAGGACGATGTTTTCATAGAACATGCTTATGAAAACAAGGATGTCTGTAAGTTCAGATTAGAACTACGATTTCAAATTGCGGAGAACTTCCAGACACCTTTGCTTTTTATGTTTGCTTTTCCTTTAACATAGGTGATAAAACTAGACAGATCAATGTCCCTTAAAGTCGGTAACGCTTCCTGGTTCTCGGGAGGTGACAATGATGGCTTTTCAGCCCTGCTGCACTTTTGTGAAATTCAGCGACTCGGTTTTACTATGACCTGTTGAAGACTCTGTTTTGTAATTTTGGAAAGCAAAGTTGCCCTTTTTCGTAGACTGTGCCCAAACACAAATGCAGGCTCCAGTGACACCTGAAATGCCTTTTTAGTGTCTCTTTCTGAAGCTCATGAATTAGAATGGCAAAGGTACAATATTCCTTTTTTTTTTTAAGATTTTATTTTTACGTAATCTCTACCCCAACGTGGGGCTCGAACCCACAACCCCTGAGATCAAGAGTCTCACGCTCTACCGACTCAGCCAGCTAGGCGCCCCTGCTTTTTTTTTTTAAACATAAAGTGTTATGTTAGTTTCAGGTGTACAATATAGGGATTCAAGAACTGTATACATCTCCCAGAGCTGATCGCAAATGCCCTCCTTAATCCCCCTCACCTATTTCGCCCATCTCCCCACCCAACCTCCCCTCTGGTAACCATCAGTTTGTTCTCTGTAGTTCAGAGTCTGTTTCTTGGTTTGCCTCTTTCTTCTTCGTTCGTTTGTTTTGTTTCTTGAATTCCACACGTGAATGAAATCGTATGGTGTTTGTCTTTCTCTGCAATGTTGCTTTCGATACATCCGTGGCAGTGCAAAGGGAAGTCCTAGAGACAACACGTTTCCAAGAAAAATAAGGTAAAGAGCTGAGATCGATTTAAACGGAAAAAGATGCTGAATTTAACCTGTGATGACTTTATCAAAGATGTTTATTACCGACCTTCATCATGACAGCCCCCAAATTAGCATTGTCTTGCCAGTATTTCCCCTGCATTTGCAGCTTTCGACTGAACTCCACTTTCCACTGGGAAAAAGCAAAGTCATAAATGTTAAGCGTGATCAGGTTTGGTAGACGTACTCCAAGAATACTTGTCGGAGAATCAGATCAAAAAATGAAAACGTTGTGTGATATTTATACGGCCAGAAAAAAAAAAAAGGTTTGGCAAAAAAAAAAAAAAAAAAAAAAACAAAAACATTTTAGGAACACCTATAATTAGTTCCTGGAATTGATCTGGGCATTGTTTAATGTTTTGTCCCTGTCAAAAAACATTTGTCATATTGGATCAGATCATTTGATCTTTATATCCTATTTCCGATTTCCTTCCAGGACGTGTGAGCACGTGCAAAGACTTTTTAATTATCCTGATCAAGTGTGGGGGACATCTTTTCGCTGACCCCACTTGTAATCAACTGTGATCTCCTAGAAGCAGGCGAATTGATTGCTTCTATCCTTCCCAACTCGCCAGCAGAGTGGGTCATGCATTATCCTGCCCCTTTGAAAAATCCAGCTCAGTGATTGATTTTATGACTGCCCGTGGCAGCGAATTCCTCCGCATGAATTCTACCAGGTGAAGAAGTATTTCCTATAACTTGCTTTAAATTTCCTTAGCATTCACTGCGCAGCGCAGTGCAGTCTCTTTGGGGACAATGTAATAAGGATCCATCGGTTTTCCTGGCCAGTACATATCTTTAATGCCTAACATGCCCGAGTAAATCTCTCTTATTTTCCAGCCCAGCTTTAGTAATGCCAACTTTTGAAATCTCCCGTCACGAGTGAGTCTACAGTGCACTCAATTTCTTGCCCTGCCTTGGAGTTTGGCCATCTTTCTGTCACATCATTCCTTCAGGTGAGGAAGTGAGAGGTGAAGACAGGACACAAAGGAACATGTAGTATTCTCTTCTGTGATGCTTTTCTACTATGTTCTTTCCTTCCTTCCTCCCTCCCTCTCTTCCCTCCCTCTCTCCCTCCCTCCCTCTCTTCCTCCCTTCCTTCCTTCCTTCCTTTCTTCCTCTGTGCCTCCCTCCCTCTCTTCCTTCCTCCCTTCCTTCCTTCCTTTCTTCCTCTGTGCCTCCCTCCCTCTCTTCCTCCCTTCCTTCCTTCCTCCCTTCCTCTCTCCCTTTCTCTTCTTTCTTTCTTTCTTCCTTTCTTTCTTTCTTCTTTCTTTCTTCCCTCTGTCTTCTTGATTTCTCTGCACACACACCAAAGAAAGAGAAATTCATTGAAAGCAAGGGAACATTTCTTGGAAGGATTTTTATCTAATTCATACACTGTGTAGTGTCTGGTCCCTATACAGCCCTGTATAGCTTGGGACTTTGTATCCTACGGGAAATGTCCTAAAGGGGCTTGGACACGACTTTGTTCCAATTTTGACACCCCCTGGGGGCAAGCAACTCTTCTTTTTCCTAAGTAGGGTAGACATCATTTGAGTAACTAAATGGACACCTCAAGCATTAGTTACTAATGAAATAAAAATTTAACTAAAATGTCTAGCTCTCCAAAGACCCCGTTTTCTCTAGATTTTTGCCAGGATGTGCCTCGTTCCCACCTGCATCCCCCAAATAATATGATTCCTGGTGGCTTCTTTTTATTAGTTTTTGCAAAACTAATGTCATCGTCAAGATGGAATTTGTTGATGTCTTAAAACTTCTGTAAGATTTTCAAAACTTAAATGGAAAAATTGTATTTTAGTAAGACATATCTTGCCATTTATTTATTGAGATGTTGTGTGAGAGAGAATGATATTTCGCGCTTGTTGGGTAAATTGGCTTTGAAATACATTTCCACTGTGGGGGCCCAGAATGACCAAAACGAAGGATTAAATTGGGGGTACACACTGAAAGAGGGAGGCTTTTAACTTTATTTTAATGTTCATGTTTCTGTAAAGAGGAGAAAATTGAGGAGGGAGGAACAAAGAGAAAGAGAGGCCAATGAGTGTGTGTGTGTGTGTGTGTGTGTGTGTGTGTGTGGTGTGTGGGGGGGTAACGACAAATTAGAAATGCCTCCACAGTGACACCTTTTTATGCCTTTCTTCTCTTGTTCCTCTTCCCTCCCTTTCTCCTTCCCTTCTCCCTCTGTCTCTTTCTGTCTTTTCTCTTTGACTCCCATCAAAGATTACTAAGCACCTATTCTGTGCATGCGCTGAGGCACAATGGTAAGAAGACAATAGTCCCTGAGCTCACAGAGCAGGAAACAAACCCTTGAAAAAACAATTGCATAAAGTTCATTAGTCATCTTTTGGGAACCAGAGCCCCGTGGATGAAGAGGCCAGGTTCTGGTTGGGGGTGGTGGGGGGGGGATGAAGGTTTCTGGTGGGAAACCATGTTAAAACTGATGTGGGAGGGATGGGGAGAAGTTGGCCGAAGGAGGAAGAAGGAGTTAGGGGGACAAAAAGTCATCCACAAAGCACACAGATCTTGTGGCCGAAGAACCCAACAGAGCTGGATGGGTGGGTGACCAGGGGTCTAGGGGAGGGTTTGCTCCTGAGGCCATCAGAGCTCGGAGTGCCGGCAACTCTTTTGAAAAGAGTAACGACAGGGTTTGGAAAGCTATTCGGGGGACCAGAGGGCGTACTTTTCCCAAAAGCGAATAAAGATTAGGTAGAGTTGCAATTATTACAATGAAGTTCTTTGAAGTGGCTTCAGAACTTCAAGGAAGAGAACATTAGACCTTCAAGAACATACCAAACATCGGCCTCCCTGTCTCCCGCTCTCTGGATGGGGACCTGGCTATAGGGTAGGGGCAGCCCAGGGAGACGGGCTGGGAGCAGCAAAGGTTACTTGTCTGTAAACCAGCGAAGAAGCGCACCTTGTAGAGACAGATCTCTCTACAAGTGCTCCTCAGTATCAGACACACATAACTTAGAAGACGCCTTTTCAGGTACTTCATACTTTAATATTAGCTTTCAAAATATTCTTTCTCTCTTTCTTTTCTTCCTTCCTTTCTTTTTCTTTGCCTTTCTGCTTTCCTTCCTTCCTTCCTTCCTTCCTGTAGCCAAAGCCATAAAGGTTACAAAAATCAAGCAACTTTTTAACTTTCTCACCCAGGGAGAGGGTTACTTGGTTGACAATGAAAGAAAATTAAAGGTCAAGGTCATGTTCCCCTTGCTCCTCTTTTTATTGGTGCAGAAAGATAAATGCAGGGCTCCGAATGTGCCCGGAGATAAAAGCTCTAGCCCCCTGCGTGTATCCATCCGTGTCCCCATGACTGACAGAATGCCGAGAGGTAGTCAGCCTTAAGTGGGAAAGAAAATTTGCTCGAAAAGGCCTCCCCCGAGCCCAGTAGAGCTTTGCTGCTGGAGTTCTGACGCATGGGACATCAAGAATGCAGTGGGGGCTGCGGGGAGGGCGCTTGAGTGGTTCAGTCCATTAAGCATCTGACTTCGGCTCAGGTCATGATCTCACGGTTCGTGGGCTCGAGCCCCGCACTGGGTTCTGTGCTAACAGCTCAGAGCCTGGAGCCTCCTTTGGATTCTGTGTCTCCTTCACTTTCGGCCCCTCTCCCGCTCATGCTCTCGCTCTCTCTCAAAAATGAATAAACATTTAAAAAATCAAAATAAAAAAAGAATGAAGTGTGGGACCACATCCTTCTTCCAAATAATTCTTGATGAATTAGCTCAACTGCTCAGTTTGATAGAGTATCTGCTCACCTACTCTTCTTCTTCTTTTAATGTTTTTATTTATTTATTTATTTATTTATTTATTTTAAAATTTTTTTTTCAACGTTTATTTATTTTTGGGACAGAGAGAGACAGAGCATGAACGGGGGAGGGGCAGAGAGAGAGGGAGACACAGAATCGGAAACAGGCTCCAGGCTCCGAGCCATCAGCCCAGAGCCTGACGCGGGGCTCGAACTCCCGGACCGCGAGATCGTGACCTGGCTGAAGTCGGACGCTTAACCGACTGCGCCACCCAGGCGCCCCTTTATTTATTTTTGAAAGAGAGATAGAAACAGAGTGTGAGCGGAGGAGGGGCAGAGAGAGAGAGGGAGACACAGAAACAGAAGCAGGCTCCAGGCTCTGAGCTGTCAGCATGGAGTCCGACGCGGGGCTCGAACTCACAGACCTCAAGATTATGACCTGAGCCGATGTGGGAGCTCAATCAACTGAGCCACCCAGGTGCCCCTGCAGGGTGTATTTTCAAAGGATTTTAATCAGAAATTATTTTATTCAAATATATATATATATATTTGTATATATATGTATATATATATTGTATATACATATATATTACGTATACATATATACATACATATATATAGTATATACATATATATTGTATATACATATATACATACATGTATACATACATATATATGTATGTGTGTATATATATGTATGTATCTCCATGTATATATATTTTTTGTGGAGGACAGGGATCAGGGTGAGTGTCTGTTAATTCAGATTCAGAGGCCAATCTTTTATTTTGAGGGACTGTCTGCAACGTGGCACGGCATCATTTACCAGACAGCCGCGTCTGTGGAATCCCCCGGTGTCCCCCGAGTGCTGGTGGGGCAGGGACCATGTGGGGTTCACCTGTATCCTGGTGACAACCCCTTACCAGGTCTTCTGCAGAAAAGCTTCTCACAGTGCATTTGTTGAACCGAATCGAAAGACTGACCTGGCTCAGGCATCCGAGGCCACTGAAACCCCCAGCCTCAGTGTCCATGCCTGAGCCCTGCTGGTACACCCCGTTCCTGCCTATTTCCTGTTCCGGACAGAAAACAAATATCCGTAGCTGGGTAGTCCCCTGGCAACAGTGATGCCATAGGAACTGAGACTCAGCACTCACTATGCACCAGAGACCGTGCTGGGCACGGTTGTTTTCTGAGATCCTTATAGCAGCTCCAGGAGGGGTATGTTCCTTACTGTTACTATTTCCATTTGGCAGCCAAAGAAGAGGGAGGCTTAGAGAACAAGGGCTAAGGGCTCGTGGCCCAGAGCTGGGAGGGGGTCGACCCAGCGCTCAGGTTGGTTTCTGTTGTCTGATTCTGGACCCCCGTTGCCCTTCATCGTGATCCCGACCCACCGGACTGGACCTTTAAGCACCGAATGTTCTAGAAAAGAAGAGGGATTTCCCAGTTCACCCAAAGCAAACTTAGAGTGAGAGATGTCTCCTGGGGACTGGTTCTGTCTTTCTTTCCTTTGTCCTTCCTCTGTTTTTCTCATGATGCCATTAAGCTGTGCTAGGAATGGTGAGCAGGGGTGGGAGAGAGGAAAGAGAAAGACGTTGCTCATTCTGACCCTCTGCCCTCTTCCTGTTCTTCCCACAGGACCAATGGGCTGAACGGTCTTAAAACCTGGCTGTGGCCAGCCCTTTGGACGACTCCAACAGACCCACGTGTCCTGCGGTTCAACTTTCCAAACCCACCCTGTTTGTGATTCCTTGGCAGGATTCTGGGCCCTGCCGTCAGATTTCAGCTTTACAGTTAATCAAAAATATTTTGATCCAAATTTGCCCTTGGTGTCGTGCTTTACTAACGCGATATGACTCGTATTAGCGAGTGCCTGCTTTTGAGCCATATGCCCTGAATAAGTTATCAGGTTTCACTGTTTACCCTTAGTTAAAAAAAAAAAAAAATTCCACACACTCTGACCTCATGACACCTAAACCCTGCCCATGCAGTTGAAACAGGAAAACTAGTTATCTGATCTCGTGAAGGCAAATTAGCTGGTAGGTGCCCTCAGATGTTTCCATTTCCACCCGGGTGCGGGTATTGCGGGGAGCCATCGATTATTAATGAGGAATGCACAGGAGAGAAGTTCTTTTGGGCTTGTTTGTCGATTTCCAAAACAAACCCAGCACAAAGAGACACAGCTCCGGCGCTTGTATTTTTCACACATCATTATGGCATCATGTAAGAATTGCCCAAAGAAAGAAAGAAAGAAAAAAAAATCACCGCATGGATTGCTTAATGGCCCTCCCCGCTCCGCCTGCCTGTGGAGTTGTCTGAGAAAGGAAAAACATGAGCATTAGTCAGGCCCTCGGGGTGAGGAGGCTTCTTACCGTGAGCTAGTGCCAGGTTAGCCTGGGTGTCTGCAGAACAGGCTTTGGCAGGCCACCAGAGAGAGGGCATTTCATAATCCAGGACTCATCCCAGAGGATTCTGAGCCAGCGAAACACTAATGGGAATCCGGGGTGAGAGGAGAGTGAGGGAATTTATTCTGTGGATCAAAACCTTCAACACGGAAAGACGTTTCCTTTCTAGTTCTGATTTCTTTTTATTTTAGTGGAGGCCCTTTTTTTTTTTCCTTTCCTCACCAGATTATACGATGCATCGGACTGTTCTGTCTTTGGCTCCCTTGAACACGTTGTTACACAGATTCATCAGGAAAGAATATACTGGCTATTTTGGGAAGGGGTTGGGGGGAAAGATGCTGGGTTTTGTAAGAAGCTATAAAAATAATGAACATTTATTGAGCGCTTACTTGTACCAAGTAGTGTGCCCAACTGGGATATCTCACTACCTCTCAGATCCTTAGTGTCTGGGTATTATTACCAAGCCTAACTTCAGCTGAGGAAACAAAATAATGCCTGAGGTCCCAGAACAAGTAAGCAGCCAAGGCAAGAAGTAAACCCCTGTAGCTTGATCAAGTTCAAGTTCAAACTCTGTGTTCCTCCATAGGGCGGTGACAGCTCTTGCCTTGGTGTCTATCAGGTGCTGTTGGTGGGGTCTGGGTTTCCATCATTGCTAAGAACCTATTCTGCTAACCGATATGTACTTGAAAACTACCTGAAACGAAACAAAACAACACAAAAACCACACTGAGTTGGAAGATACTTTGACAGTTTCTTACAAAAGTAAACACACTCTTACCATCCGACCTAGTAATCACATTCCTTGGCGATTCTGAGTTCCGTCTGAGTTGAAGATTTCTGTCCATGCAGAAACCTGCCCATGAGTTCATAGCAACTGTTTTCATAATTGGCAAAACTTAGAACCAATCAGGATGCCCTTCAGTAGGTGAATGGATAGACAAAGTGTAATACAACCAGACACTGGAATAGTGTATATCAAGAAAAAGAAATGAGCTATCAGGGCACCTGGGTGGCTCAGTTGGTTAAACGTCAAACTCTTGGTTTCGGCTCAGGGCGTGATTTCACGGTTTGTGAGATCAAGCCCTGCATTGGGCTCTGTGCTGAAAGTGTGGAGGCTGCTTGGGATTCTCTCTCTCTCTCTCTCTCTCTCTCTCTTTCTCTCTCTCTCCGCCCCCCCCCCCGCCTCTCTCTCTCAAAATAAATAAGTAAACATTAAAATAAAGAAGAAATGAACTCTTAAGCCATGCACAGATATGGAGCAAAAGTTTCCTCCAATACATGTGTATTGTTAAGCCAGCCTGAAAAGGCAACATACTGTCTGATTCCAACTACTCGCATTCTGGAAAAAGCAAAAGTATGGAGACAGTAAAAAAAAAAATCAGCTGTTTCCAGAGATTTTTTAGGGGAGGAAAGATGACTAGGTAAAACACACAGGATTTTTAGGGCAGTGAAACTATTTCTTATGCTGCCATGATGGTGGATACCTGTCATTACGCAGTTGCCAAAACCCACAGAAGGTACAACACAAAGAGTGAACCTAATGCAAACTATGAACTGTAACTAATAATAATGCCTCAATATTGGCTTATCAATTCTAACAAATGTGCCATACTAAAGCGAAATGTTAATCATCAGCAGGGAAGGTGGGGAGAGGTGCACGGGGGTATAGGACCTTTTTATACTTTCCACTCAATTTTTCTATAAACCTAAAATTGCTCCAAAAAAGTCTATTAATTAAAAAAAAAAGGGGGGGGGGTTGTTGCTGGGGCACCTGGGTGGCTCAGTCCCTTAAGTGTCTGACTTCGGCTCAGGTCACGATCTCGCGGTTCGTGAATTCGAGCCCCGCGTCGGGCTCTGTGCCGACAGCTCAGGGCCTGGAGCCTGGTTCCGATTCCGTGTCTCCCTCTCTGTCCGGTCCTTCCCTACTTGCACTGTGTTTCCTTCTCTCTCACAAAAATAAACAATTATTTTAAAAGTGGGAGGGTGGGGCACGTGGGTCACTCAGTTGGTTGAGCGTCCAACTTCAGCTCAGGTCATGATCTCACAGTTCGTAGGTTCGAGCCTCACATCAGGCTCTGTGCTGACAGCTCAGAACCTGGAGCTTGTTTTGGATTCTCTGTGTCCCTCTCTCTTTGCTTTTCCCCTACTCATGCTCTGTCTCTCTCTCTCTCTCTCTCTCTCTCAAAAATAAGTAAACATTAAAAAAAATTTAAAAAGGGGGGCATTGGTAGTTTGGATAGGGGGGCTGAAAAATAGGACTAGATGAATATTTTTCACCTTTTATTACCTCCTGCATGTATTTATTACTTCTTTTTAAGATAAATTAAATATATAAAAGACAGCAAAGGAAAGAATTCTTAACTTGGGTATGATCCCAAGACTGTGGTTTCAAGTTTGGCCCATTTCTAGTAGTAGAATTTGGGTCTCCCATATTCTTGACGTGTTAGAAGTCCCACGTTTGGGAATGACCCACTTGGCTAGACAGTGACCGAGGCGAAGTCCAAGGGCACCAAGTTGGAAGTTGGTATAAATCTTCATGCTGCCTGCTCGGACCCTTCCCAATTTCACACCTTTCCAAATCTGTTCTTTAGAGATTCAGTGGAGAGCCCACTCTGGTAGGCTAGTTTGCATTCTGAGGTTGCTGAGGTGAGACAATGCTTGGGAGGAAGAGGAGAAAAAAGAAGGCAAGGGGGGGGAGAGAGAACAAAGCAAGGGAGAGAGGAAGGAACAAAGGAAGGAAGGGAGAAAAGGAGGGAGGGGGAATGTAATTTTGATGGGTCAATCAAATGGCTGGTGTAGCCACCCATCAAAGGTGTGCTCTTGGCAAATGATCCTGGAGAAAGCAAGAAGGGTGCCTTCAGATTTTCTAGCAAAAAATGGGGCTGGAATTTTTCCCGATTCCTTTCTACTTCAAAGCTTGGAAGGAGCACTAACCAAAAAGGGGACCAGCTCATGTCTGTCACCGTTTCCTGCATTCTCCCCACCAGGCCTGGTAGATGCCATTAATCACACAATGCGTCCATCTGTGTGCCTGTCATTTGAGCCGCTCCCTATGGTCAGCAAAGCAGATGACAGGCAAATGCCACACACTTGGCTATGTGGGTCTTCGGTGGTGACTGCGTAGACGAGTTACTTCTTTTTGCCTATGTTTTAATTTTCCCGAAATCTAATTTACCCTTCCAGGATGAGGCAGTTATGTTGAGGGAGAAGGGAGTGAACCCAATTCCATCTGGCTTTCTTGCTGAACTGAAGACATTAGAGGTTTTAAATATCACTGGGCAGTTGATTCAGTGCAAACACACACACACACACACACACACACACACCCCAAATCTGACACAATGAATCAGCAGTAGGGTCTATCTGCACAAACTGGCTTTCTTTCTAATCATTCAAGGAATGTTTGCTTTTATATACAGAAGTGTTATATACATCCTGCACAAGCATTTTATTTAGTGATGTATAAATGGTTTCAGGTTGGAAACTTCCAGTTTTTATCAACTCCCCCATCCCCCAGGGAGATTATACTCATGAACTCTGATATACCAGGGTATCTCCTAAACTTTGAAAAATTATTTTCAACGTGAAATATTATTCCAGATATATAGGCCACCCCCACCCCTCCAAAGGCCCAAATAAAACATAGCCATTGGCTTAACGTAAAGCTCCCAGAGAACCAGGGCTGATGGCTCCTTCCCAGGCAGGGTAGATTTCCTGAGAACCGCCAGGTTCCGTCTACAGATACTGAAGGCTGCTGGCTTCAGGGTCTCTTTAAGTTCTTTTAAGAGGCATCTTTAAATGGCACCTCAGTCTATCCTTACGTACGAATTCCAGAAAGGTTTGATCCTATATGCAGAAGTGAATGTATCGTAGCAGGAAGTAAACAATATATTCCAACTGTCTACATTCTCCTTCAGCTCTTAAGACTCCTCTTTGGGTCAGTGAAACACCTTCCCTGAGACTCCTTTCCTCTGTTTTCTTCAGCAGTAGAGTGGACTTGGGTTGTCTACTCCAACCCACTCTCGCAAGGGCTTCTCATCCCCACCCCGGTGGGACGAATTCGTGCGAGGCCAACGTATGAGTTAAGGTCATGGGACAAAGAAAGATAACCGGGCCTTGTTCTCAGCTTGCCTTCATCCAAGCCATGCTCCCCCAGTTTAGCCTCTGTGTCCAGGCGTGATGAACTGCTCAGTGGAACTCTCGAAGAATGCATTTCTTTCCGAAGTGAGTCTTTCACTCATTTCCCGTGGATCTCTGAATGAGGCCACAACGAGCCACTGCCCATTTACCGGAGGCCTTTCCTGGTTCGGCCACCACGGCAAACGTCTCCCACGCTTTACATCTACAACCTCATTGCTGTTATGTCTGCCCTACAGATGAAGATTCCAGCACTTAGCGAGCTTACTTCAGTTTCCAAGACAGAAGTGATGGTGCTTCACACGGATTTAGGACTAAGTCCTCTCCAGATGGGTGGGAAGCATGCTATCTCATGAAGCCTCAAACAAGTTTGTAAAGTAAGGACGATTGTTTTTAATGTTTATTTATGTTTGAGAGAGACAGAGCACGAGCGGGGGAAGGGCAGGGAGAGAGAAAGAGAGGGAGACCCAGAATCCGAAGCAGTTCCAGGCTCCGAGCTGTCAACTCAGAGCCCGGACGCGGGGCTCGAACTCATGGACCGTGAGGTCATGACCCGCGCCGAAGTCCGCACTTTTCCTATACTTAAAACAACTTTAGGGGCGCCTGGGTGGCGCAGTCGGTTGAGCGTCCGACTTCAGCCAGGTCACGATCTCGCGGTCCGGGAGTTCGAGCCCCGCGTCGGGCTCTGGGCTGATGGCTCAGAGCCTGGAGCCTGTTTCCGATTCTGTGTCTCCCTCTCTCTCTGCCCCTCCCCCGTTCATGCTCTGTCTCTCTCTGTCCCAAAAATAAATAAACGTTGAAAAAAAAAATTAAAAAAAAAAAAAACTTTAATACTTGCGAAAGTAGAGGTTAGATAATAAGATGATGGCAGGTCCTGGGGCAATACAGTGAATGCTTTTTTTTTTTTTTCCCTCAAGCATGTGACTCATACACGGGGTTGTTAACGCTCAGGAAGTCGAAATCGTTTGCAGAAATCATAACTTGGGGTTGCAAGGACTATATGTCAAAATAAATAAGTAATAAAACATAGTATTAGACTATGACGTAGTATCAGTCATAGAATCAGGACACTTTTCTGAGAAAAGAAAGATGTGCGACAAGAAAACTTATTTCAGAAAGTGTAAAAAAAAACTTTTGAAAAAAATCGCCTTATTTCGTCTATTTTTTCGCGGTCGAGACCAATCGGAGCATCCTGGCCGCGGCTAAGCGCCTCTCGATGACTTTTATCGGTACACTTCGAGTGCAGGTTGGTAAGGCACAAGAGGGGCTGCGGGGGCGATGTGGTTGCATATGGCGGCCACCCAGAACACAAAGGGCGTCAGCCTGCTGAAGTTTCAAGGACCTGTACCAATCTTTCTGCCTCCGGTGTCTCCATCGCTGCCCCTTCCCCACTGCCAGCACTCACACGTGTGCACGAGCGTCACAGGAGGCGGGGGGGGGGGGGGGGGGGAGTTTATTCGCCATAAACAATTCGCTCTTTGGCCACTCTTGGAGCGTGCCAACCAGGTTGCCAATTCTGATGTAGACACCTGTCCATTTGGAACAGGAATGAAAACAGCCACTCATTTCCTAGAAGCCATCAAACACCCTGTCAGCGAACAACAGCTCTGCGTTAACTGCAATCTGGGCGAGACAAGAATGGGTCACATTGATAGCCAATTACCCATCCTCTAAGCCATTGAGTTTCCTTCGGATTGATCACAATTTCTAATTCTTTTGCTACCGTAGCGTTTGAGGAGGGTTATCGTTTGATCACGGCGGTACCCTGCTAAAACTCTGTGCTATGCGATTGCGAACCAGAACTTGCTATTAAGAGTCCAAGGTCAATCCATATTTTAAGGTGGCTTCCTGAGTGACACCTTCATCGTTCGAACAACGGCGAAACTGATTTCCAACCACATTACCATTGGATTGTGGAAAATTTCAGTAGTTGCAAATAGAAGCAAGTATGTGTGTGTGTGTGTGTGTGTGTGTGTGTGTGTGTGTGTTTTGGGGGCTCTTTGGCTCTTCACCTGTTCCTCGGTTTCTTGTCTTGTAAGACACTGGCCCGGTCTTTCCGAGGATGGCATCCTCATGCATCTTGGATGAAAAATATTCTAGGTTAGTGCTTCTTGTCACTTTCAGACGACATGTCAGCATCGAAGTGAACTTTTTGAGGAGCCTAGGTCCCATGGTCAGGAGTTCCTGTCTGGCGGAGGAGGCTGGAGACTAATGTGGGCTTAATGTTGTTATGAGCCAGGCGGCGGAGCAGGGTAACAATACGAGTCTGTTGGACATGTCTTCTGGGTTGTCACGTTCAATTTGCACATGACCTCTTGGCCAAAAAATGGGAAAGAAGTGCTAGAATGTGGGACTGAAAGCTCATATTATTGCTTTGACAGCTTCACTCATCTAGAAGTAATGCAAAATGCAATTTATATTTATACACTCTGACCTCCTGCGCAGAGAGGGAAAGTATCTAATGATGGGCCGAGGTAGTGGAGGAAGAAACGGATCTCCATACGGCTGGAATTTGGCTACATTTTTGCTTTTCAACCATTCAATTACGGTCAAAAGAGAAATGAAACACGAACAGGGCACTGGTGAGGCAGTGACACAATTATTTTATAGTGACTGGGTTCTGGCTTTGAGTCTTGGCAAAGGTGGTGGCAACACGCCTTATTTCACTGGAGACAATCTGCCTGCCCTCACCGGACAAAGGCCCTCTGCTTGGAGGTGCATCATTATGCCCATCAGAGAGGAAAAAAGACACCAGCGAGTCAGTGACCCTCCAGATCTGCATTTGGAAATTCTTGAGAGGGGCTGACACGTTAATCCTATTAACCAAGATAAATCAAGTCAGGCCTGGTGGTAACTGGGGCATTATTCGCTTTCGAGTGGAAATAGGCAGTGGGCAGAAAGCACCCGTTTCTTTTGTGCGGCGGGAAATTTACTGGCTTTTACATGCCCCCAAATGGCTTCCTTCTGAATAGAGCCTATGAGCTAACTGGGGAGAATGGGGCTATAATTGTCAGGCTCCTCAAATATGTCCTGAGTGTTGCCGAACAGTGTTTTAAATGAATACTGTTTCTAGGATTCGCAACCTTGTAGTTTCTACAAAAAGTAGGACACACGGGGGGGGGGGGGGGGGGGGGGGGACAGGGAGTCTGGCTTTGTGCAGAGATTAAAAGGGACAGTAATAATCGCCTTCATAAAGGCAGGAGCACTGGCCCAACTGATAGCAAACTAACCACTTTCAGATGCCCCCGTCCCGGGACGTCCTAGAGACCGACCCATCAAGCTTGAGAAATAAAACAGAGGAGAAATGAGGGATGGCAAGAAACAGCGCGGTGGGCTATTTCTAAAACAAGTGCTCAACTAGAAATGCCTTTTCTGGGTTCTTGCTATTTTTCCCCTTAATTTTCTCTCTTTCGGGGGATTAAAAGCCTCCCCTGCTTAAGTTTGCCCAGATCCATTAAACTCCTCCCCACTAGATCTCACCGGCTCGTTTCGTGCAGAAGACAGAAATGCATTTGTTTTGCTTAACTAAACAGAATGGACTTTGATGGGGAGGAACAAGAAAATGACCACTACTCTCAAATCACATGGTTCCACTCTCCGTCTCTTATCACAATTTGTGACACAAACTCTTCCTTCTCCCTCCCACTCCCCCCTGCCCCCAACGAAATCGCCTGCAGAGTTCAGCTGGCCATTTTCTGCAGGTTTCCTTTGGGGGACAGAACGTGGTTTGGGTTTTTCAAGTATTGCTTATTAAGGTTGAACCGGCTTCCGGGCGTAGAAAGAAATCAGCAGACAGTGTGTGAATTGGCAGAGAGGGGTGGGCACAGGAAGTCTGGAATCTCAGCTGGATAGACCAGAGTCAGTGGGCATCTCTTTTGGAGAAGGTCAAGAGAGGCAGGCCGAGGGTGCGAGATCAGGGAAGGCTGTTTCTGCCTCACAGCTCGATGAGAATAATTTCACAGCTCCCCTCCTCGCTTGGGGGACCTGGAAGACTTGTGGGGTTGGACAGGGGGCCTCCGGGCTCAGGAAGGGGACACTCACACCGTCTCTTTGCCTGGCCACCCTACTTCCTTCTTTAAACAGATAAACCAATGACACAAGGAGTCACCAGGAAGACGGTGGCAGGGATCCTGGCTTGGCTCCTCTTTCCCAGTCCTGACACAACCTTACCGGCCTTCCCCATCCTCCTCCCCAAGCGGGGGACTTCTGTCACAGATGGTGAAAGTCACATGAAAAATATTTGGTCGATTCCACCTCTCTCATCAGCGACCTTAGAGAATGCTAAGGTGACATCTCGGAGCGGGGGTCCTTCTAAATGCATAATGGGGGGGGATTGCGAAGCCAGAGTGCGCTTTGGGGGGGGGGGAGGGCTCACCCCTGCAGGAAGATAGCACATCCGGGGTTGGGCAGCCGAACGCCCCGGCTCTCTGGGGCTCCCCATCCTTGGTGAGTTCACACCGCGGTCCCGTGTGAACCCTTAACGTTCACAGGTCGGATAGAAAAATCTCGAACACATGTTACGAAAAGAATTACAGGATGGGTCTCCCTAATGAAGGGAAATGGTTCGGCCCAGTTAAAGAACCAGCCCAGTGAGAAGCGCCCCCCCCCCCCCCCCATGCTGGCCGCGGTGACCTCGGGATCATTCAATGTGACCCTATCCAGGTCTGTTCCTCTCGGTCAAGCTCACCCCCTACCCCATTAAAAGAGGAGGAGGAGGAGGAGGAGAAGAAACGAAATGTGCAAACAGCCTCTTCTCATTTTGAGGAACACGCCTTGGCAACACGTGTGCGCGCAGCCCCCAGAAGCCCAGAACTTTCTCCCAGAGCCGAGCCCGGAGGCTGCAGGGGACGCACCCGCACCCGGCCGGCATCTGGGAGCGCGGGGCCGGCCCCGCAGGAGTTAAAGCCCGAGGCGGACAAAAGGGAGGCCGCCTCGGCTCCTGTCCTCGGCTATCAGTTGCAAATGGAAAGACTGGCCTCTGGACGCTACCTCCCGCCAGAAAGGGCATTTTATTACAGGTTATGACAAGTTGCCGAGAGACACGGAGAACTCAATAAGAAGGAGCGGCGGGTGGAATCACAAATGCTCGAGATGTTTGGAAGACAGAGCGAAGATGGCTTCAAATGATAGGTGTGAGCCGGGCTCGAGATGGAATCCGGGTGGGCGCCGCGGCGCGTGGGTGCGCGGGGCCCGCGGGGCGACGCGCGGGGGCCGGGGCGCCGCCCCCCTGCGCCCTAGGGCGCCGGGTCCCACCAACCCGCGCCCTGCCTCCCGGAGCCGCGCCGCCCACGGCCCCGCGATCGGCCCAGAAAATTCGCGCCACCCACCCCTTTCCCGGCGCGCAAATTTGCGTCTTAGGTTCCAGGCGGCAAGCGTGCATTTCCCTGTCTCCCCGGCTCTGTTTCTTTGCGGACCTCTGCGAGAACAGGGATGTGCCCCCCACACACTCCCCCTAGATCTCCTTTGAGTTGTTTTGGGTTTACTCTGAGTTTACATCCTCTCGCCTAGTTAAAACAGAAAAAAAGAAAAAAAAAAGGAAAAGAAAAAAAGAAAAAGGAATCGAGCAGACTTTTATTTTCTGTAAGGTGGGAGACGCGGCCTTGGGGGTTTCTGCTAAGTCTGCTGATTTTGCAGGGTGGGGAACGCGTCCTCTCTCTCCCTGGCAGCGTTTCAAATGTTTTTCATCACCCATCGCCAGTGGAAAATAGTTTTGTCTCTGTGAGTGCTCAGACCTGCCTCGCCTGGCCCTCAACTCGGAGTAGGGTAGGGGACCCCAAACGGAGCACAAAGCCAGCGCCCCACAGGGAAGTGAGCTTGCAAGATTTGGGTTGCTCTGGGGAGGCCAGCGGAGTAGGGGTCGGGGTGGTGGCTCAGTTATCTGCAGAAATGCAGGACAAAAGGGGCGGGGGGCAACGTTGTATCCTCCAAAGGGTGATATGTTTCTCCAAATTCTAGCCCCGTTTCTCATATCTAGAGAAGGCGTGGCTAGTAGTTTCAAAAGCAAGCCTCCGTCCAAAATTCGTTGCTTTGAAGGATTCGAACTCAGTGAAAGCCAGGAAACTAGAAACTTTCTGCCAGCAGTGCTTAGCGCGCCATAGCAAAATGCGTTAAACACAAAAACAAACCCCCAAACCCTACAGATCCTTCTTTCCCCCCTCCCGATGCCCGTCTGAAAAAAATTATGCAAATAAAACATGAACCTCTATCCTTGAGGAGGGAGAGAAATTAGATAAACTGTAAACAAACAGCTAAGGTCCATCAGTATTTCCCATTCAAGAAAGAGGGCTGGGTCCTGAGGGGTGTTTGAAAAATTGTTCCAGGGCTTGGCTGATGAGTGAAGCGGATAAAATGTATCAACTCGAAAAAGTTGTAGGGAGTGGTTTTAAATAGTTTCTTGGAAGCACGGTCTGGGGCACATTGTACCCCTCCCCCACACCATGCAACAAGACCGGTGTAAACCCAACTTAGTTTTTCTAACCTCAATACAATCTTTTACTGTTAGTTTTTTTTCCAAAACTATTTATTCTCTTGTCAAATATGCCTGATTTTTTTTTTAAATAAACCATTGTTTACTGTTCCACTGGAACTTTCGGTTAAACGTCCCTCCTCCCCCCAACCACTTTGTCAGACAGACAAATAGATCTACAAGTTGGGAAGGTTCATATTGTAACAACTGAGGCTGAAAAACAAGTCGTGAGTGCCCACGGTGGGCACCTGCTGCAGAAAAGACGCTGAATTTAAAGAGCCACTAAACTGAGTGGAAAAGGTGCCTAAAATAGATAATTTTTATAGCACTGAAGTTACAGAATGAATAGGGTAGGAGATACTATTTTTCTGTCATGACGTGCGCCATTAGTACCTTGAAGATGAAACTATATTTCCCCCAAAGACCGATTTACTGGGTTATTTTTGTTGGCAAACTCTTAAGAACTGAAACATGCAAAATGCTTGTTCTTTATACGCCTGGCCATCAACAACCAATCAGCTAAAAGGTTTGCAGAATTCTAGGATTCTTTTCATGGAAAAAGTAACCCGTAGAAAAAGTTTTAGCCCCCACGATGGATAAACCTTCTCTAATGTTTGGCTTTTTGAAAAGATTGGGAGAGAGAAATTGTAAATGAAATCACCCCCGGGCTTGGTCTGTGTAGACTGGAAAGCTTAGAAATCTGATGAGGCAACAAGAGCCATAAGGGAATGAAAACTGCGTAAACATGATGCTCATTTCTGCGTTGGGGCACAGTCTCACCACCTAAGAATCAATCTTTATTTATCTTTTTGTTCTGTCTTCCTTTTTGGAGTCTGGACACACACACACACACACACACACACACACACACACATCAACTTGTTCTCCAGAACCAAACTTCAATATGCTTAAAACTTCATTGATTTCTCTATACTGTGCCCCTCCCTCTTTCTGGAAAGAGCCAATTATTGAGTGAAGAAAATCACATATCTCAACCCCCCCCCCCACCCTTCCAAAAAGAAAAGAGGACAGAGAGATTTAAAAGTAGAAGATACACGAAGCTGTCACAAACAGTGCCCGGGGAGGAGGGAAAAAGTTGCAAAGGTCATGTGTAAGAAAGTTGAAACAAGAGTTGTCATCTGTAACTGACTGAAATTGACCTGGCAGAGGTGTTCTGTACTGTGGCAAAAGAAAAAATGGGAACAGAATTGCCACTGGGAAGAGAATCAGAATGAAGGCACTAGTGAGGAGGAAAGGAGAGGTACATGGAAATCCGCAAAGTCCCCAGGAGTATTTTTTGGCTCCCCTGTCCCATCTTTACAAATCTTCCAGTCAGCTTGCAGAAGAACTGGAAAGCAGGGCCAGCCAGACAACATAGAATTCTGAGGAAGCCTCAAACTGGCTGAGCCCCTTTGTGGGAAGAGCGGGAACATCTCTTTTTATGGGTTTCCTCCCTTCTGAGGCTGAGAATAATAAACTCAAGTGGCTGCCCGTCAGCCCCTGTCCATCTTCTTTAGCAAACTTGACATAGTGGAAGAAATATGACACGTGAATTATTAAAGAGGAGCTAGTTGACTTCTAACCCTGATTGCTTTTCTCAGACCCCATTACCTGCACATTTATCTAGCAACACAGTACAGGAATTACAGGGCGTGCAAGCTAGGCAGAAAAGAGGAGAAAGCGAAGCCAGGGTTTGTGAAAATACCAGGGAAAAGCAGGGTGTTTTACGTTCCCAGTTGCCCCACTCCAGGGGGTGTTACAGAAAACAAACCACTCTTTTGAGAAAAGGTTCAGTTTCTCTGTCCAGGAGAGCAGAGACAAGAGTGTAAAGGGACTTCAGCAACACCTGACATCTGATTCCCAATTCCCTTTACGAAAAGCGTCCCTGGATTTTAGTTTTCTTGATCTTCAACCTGATGGAAATGAGTTCTTCACTTTCTTTTAAGGAGAGCGCCAAGACCCTAAGTTGGACTCTCCCAAGACCTGGGGAAACATCCAGAGACGATTTAATTTAGGCAACTGATAATATTATAAAAATCAGCAATAATCATTCAGGCATGCACACAAAAGTTGCTTTGTGTTAATTAAGCGGCCATTATCCCATGGGCTTTAGTAACTGGGCAGCTGTTGGTTAGGCTAAAATAGAAAGGGGTTTTGGAACACTTAGGAGCTTCTTCTTTTAAAAGGAACAAAGGGAGAGGTGCAGCAGCAATAATAATAATTAATCCTAATAACAACAATGTCCTTTGGGCAGAGATTCGTATATCCCGTTGCCAGGGCGGAGGTAATAATTGAATCTATCCCAAACCTGAGTGATGGAGCGGTCAGAAACGACTCCATCTGACAGAGGAGCCAGGAGGCAAGTGATGGATACTATTGTCCAAACGTGACCCTCCATTAACACCACCTATCAGCATCTGGATCCTGTCACCGTGTCCCATCGCAGAGCCAAGAGGCTGCCTGGCACATTCCAAGTGCTTCTAGGGCTTTCCGGCTGCACTCAACCTTGCATCAACTAAATGGGTGGGGAGGCTGACCCGAACCTCGCTTTCTCTCTCTCTGCACTAGCCTTATTACCCTTTCGCAGGCCCATTGTCTGGCAGGTGCTGGCAATTTGCTCTTTATCGCGCCTCTGTTTCCGAGGGCTTTTTCTTAATAATAACAAAGGGAGAAATGGTATTGATATGAATTAACACAATAAAATGAAACCGTTTTGGGACTCCACAAAATGAAACATCTCCTCCTCTAATTGGAGCTGGAGAGAAAGGGGAGGGGGAGGGGAGGAGCTGGGGGAGGGGGAAGGGGGAGATACAGATGACCTACTGGGTGACAGGCACAGGTTGGAAGGGTGACATTTTATTGTAAGCCTCCCAATGAAAGGAAGAAAAGGAAGGGACCAGTCAATTTAATGCGGGGACCAAGAGTGCAAGAGTGTTGCTAAGAGACAGAGATGCTGCTAAAGTTCTAGCAGAAGCACTACTCTGACCTTATGCAAATAGAGGCGGCCAACTCTTTGTGGAGCGGCTGAAAATTCCACCCCCTGTGTCACCAATACCTGGCATCGAGCCTTTTATTCAGATGTTCTCTAAACACACACACAGAGGATGTGACAAAGCATGACACATTTAGGGGCTGAGGGGGAAAAAAAAACAGACAAAATTGGGGGAATGATGATAATAGTAATAATTTTTAAAAACCCAGGAAAAAAAACCCGACACCAGATCTTGCTGTGGAAATGTCACCCATCTTTACCTTCTGTCACTGTCATTTTCCTGTAGCTGAGAAGTAACCTAAAGATTCAGAAATTGCCGTCTCATGGCAGAAACAAGCCCATTAAGACCCCGCCGTGGCGCCTAAAGTACTGCCCCCTAATTTACACCCCAGGAGTGTGGGAAGGGGGTGGTGTGAGGGTGCGTGGGCAGGGGGTGTGAAAGCCTAGTGCAGCCTAGCGCTATGACACCATACGCGCGCCCCCAACAAAATCAAATACGTATGATTCTCCTTCTGTTTTGACTATCCACTCTAGGATGGGGTTAAATGCCAGAGGCAAGAGGGGTTCGGGGGCCGGTTGGGTCTTCCAGGAAGTTGACTTGTGCTGATGCTGGCACAGACTGGGAAGGCGACAGGTTCCGGAGGGCGGCCTGGGGGGCGGCACCCAGGTGGGCGGGGCTCGGACCTGAGCGGAAGGTGGGCGCAAGGACCCACCCTGGAGGAAGGGGACGCCCCCCGCCCCCCGCTGCCCCTCTGCAGCAGACGGTGGGACTCCAGCCCCAGCGCCCCCGCTCCACTGTGCAGCCCTCGAGGGGCCGTCGAGACAAACTGTATCCTGGGGCCCGGTGTTGCCATCTTGGAGCCTCTGGGTTTGCCGCTTTGGGCGGCGGGACCTTGGGGTTAGGGTGTGTGCACCCGCCCTTCCAACGGTCCAGGCCACATTCCTTCTCTTCCTTCCCCCTCCTCCCCTTTTCCCTCCAGGGTAGCATTTGCCCCTCGCTGCTTCGTTGCAAAACACGTGGCAAGGGAACCACGTTTCTCAGGGCAATCTTCCTGCCAGAGAACCACCCGAACTTAGGGTGCCAGTCCTGAGAAGTTGCCAAACAGATGACACGGTTCTCGGGGGAGGTTCCCCCTCCCCCCCGGGGCCACCCCAGGACTGCAGCCTTGGGAACTTGTAGAGCTTAGAGCCAGGCGCACGGGGAAGGGGAGCGGGGAGGAGAGGGCGGCCTCACCCACCGCCCCGCCGGCGCTTGGAGCCTCCGCCTCGGACCGGCTGCGGCCAGAACCCAGCCCATCCTGGAAACTTCCGTCGGTTCCTCAGGCACCCCCTTGCCCCCCAGGGACGCCTAGCTGCGGCGGTGTAGAAACATCCGTCAGTCACGGCAAAGCACCAACACGCACAACTTTGCAAACTCAGTTTAGCCAGCGGGCTTTTTACCCACTTGCCTCCCTCCTTCGCTTTTGATTTGCGTGTTGATAAAATGCCCACCGTTTCGCGTCTTTATGGTAATAGTCGCAAATGAATTCATGTAATGACCTGGGAGGGGGGCGTTGGGGGGCATTTCAAGCGTTCAGTGGAGGATAACTTCCCAGGGCAACTTCTCCCTAGGACCCTCCCGCGTCCCCTCTTAATGGTGGGACTTTTCATAATGTGCACAATACTATTAAAATTTCATATTAGCAGTGTGTATGGTGAACTTTGTAATGGGAAATTCAATAGCTGCTGTAAATATTAATGGAATATGAAATGAAGCCACAGCCTCGACCAGCCCTGACAGTAAAACGGAGTGAGCATGTGGCGGCCCCGGGGCGAGAGAGGCCTTTCCTCTTGTCGCTCTCGCTTTATTACATTAGCGCGGGCCTCCCCGCGCCGGCGTGGGCTCAGAAGCCGAGGCGCCGGGTCACCCATGACAAATGTCCCCGTGTCTCGCCAACAGGCCCCGCCTGGCCCTGCCACTCCATCTGCCCAACAGGTCCCCGGGGAGTGCTTGCGGGTGTCAGTTTCAGGTAAAGAGCTCTTGAAAGCGCCAAGTCTCCAAAAAGGCTGTAAGGATTCCAGCGCCTCCCCCCCCCGTCCCCGAGGCCCGGGTCGCCGCCACGGCCAGCTGAAGCCGCACCCGGGGGTAGGGGGTCGGGGGTCGGGAGGGGACCTCAAGCGAGTTTCCGGGATGGAAAGCGCTCTTAGGGGAGCCAGATCCCTCCTTTCCTCCCTCCCTCACCTGGATCCCTCCCCGCCTCCGGCCCAGGGGACGGAGCCTCCCAGTTGGACGTGGGGCGTGGGCAGGGAGTCTGCCGGGGGACTGGGGCCTGTTAGGGCCGAGGGGGTCCGTGCAAGCCGGCCGTCCCGGTCCGGTTCTTTGCCGGGTCTCCATCTGTCGCCTTCTGCGCCTGCGTGGCACGGGCCGCCCAGGCGAGCCTGCGACAGTGCGGGGCAGGGAGCCGGTTCGCGGCGACCTAAGTCGCCCCCGCCGCAGACCCCTGGGTCCCCAAAAGCAGCCTCTCCCCGCTCGAATCTTCGGGAAACCAGAGGGGAGGGCGTGCGTGGCCGAGGGAGGAGCCGCGCCGAGTGCGGCCGCGCTCGCGCGCGTTGGATTGGTTCCGAGCCCCGGTCGCCGCCGAGGAGGGTCCCGCGCGGCTCCGCGCGCTGACAAACGTGGCCGTCAGCACCTCCGGCGGCCCCGGCGGGTTATTTCAACAGGCTGGGAAAGATCGGCGTTTTGAATGGCAGGCGACGCCTCGCCACGCTCGCAGTGTTTGGGCTGGAGCGACGGCACTTAGGAGAGCTTAGTGTGAGATGGGACATTAATCTGCACTCGTTAAGAGACAGCCCGTCGGCACTTCCCCGGGGCTCCCCGGGCTCCCCCCCCCCCTCCTGGCCTCCGACGCCCTCCCCGGCGCTCGGCCACTCCCCGTCCGGCCCTGCCCCGGGCGCGCGGTGTCGCGGGTCCACGCGCGACAGAGGAGAGGACCCCGGGGTTACAGTGGAGGCCAGGCGGCCGCGTGTGGGTGGGTGGGGGGACAGCGGGCGCCAGGCGAAGGTTAAAGTCAAAATCGACTTACGGCCCAGCCTGGGCCGGCGCTCTGGAGGGTCCTGGCACCAACCCCCTGTCATTGTCGCCTGTTTGCAAGCGGGGAGAGTGGCTCCTTAATCACCGATGGGCTTTTTCTCAAGCCACAGAGCACACAGGCGCTTAGCACCCTCGCTGCGAACTCAGGGCAGTTGTCTCCCTGTTTCCCTAGTACTGACCCCCCCCCCCCCCAAGTTTCACCGGTGTGCAGTCAGCCACGATCACCCCTTAACCACCGGGTCTATGGGGTCACTTTTCTAAGTTCACTGGAGCCCCCCTCCCCACCCCACCCCTGCCTGTTAAATGATTTCTTGTCCAGCAACCCCCCTCCATCCCCCCCCCCCCCATAAATCCGGAATGGTTCTCTCATCTGCTCCAGAGGCAGGCAAACTGCAGAGCTGAAATAAGAACGGAATTGAAATAACGCGTTTGCTTGTGCACCCGGGGGCTTCCCTGCCGGGGTAGTTTCAACAAGGGTATTCACTTTTTTTTTTTTTTTTTTTTTGAGACCCATTGCAAAGCTTCAGGCATGGTTTGCATTCTGCGGGGGGGGGGGGGACGCTCCAGACGGTTCCCCCACCCCCACGGCTGTTATTTGTACACCGCCCCCCCCCCCAGGTTAGGCTGCCGCGTCTGTTTCTTTGGGTCCATTAAATCCCCTTCCTCCACCCGAGATGGCTCAACTTCTTCCCCCTGCTCTTGAAAAGAGTAACACTTTGGAAAGAAAAAAAAAAAAAAAAAAAGGACAAGAAATGGATATAGGTTTTGTAAGTGTTAAATAACTTTCTCAGCGTGTATTAAAGGAAGATTGTATTTTATCAACAGCTGATTGATGCAGCCGTGTGATCCTGTCGGTTTGTCTATAGTATCATATTTATTTAACCTGCTGAGGGACCGTGTTCAGGGGCAGTCTGCTCATGCTGACAAGATCATGCACATTACACACTACCCCAGGTATTTTGATTGATTGTTCCCACCCCAAAGCCTTTGGTTCATAATTTAGCCCAGCAGGCTCTGCATCACAGGCTAGGTTTCAAAAAAAAAAAAAAAAATATCCTGTAAGAGATTTCAATGAACAACTACGGCCAAGAAACCTTTCTCCACCTGCAACCCCCAAATATTTTAAATACCTCCTGAGATGGTTCAGTGTGGGTAATTACAGGGCACACAACCTTTATTTACTCTGGTTCCCCAAGTGTAATCAGATTATTCATTTTGATTTGTGGCTGGGCTAACATTTCCTTAACTGGGGGGTGGCAAGGTGGTTGGGTGTCGTGGTGAAAATGTCAAATAGTGTGGGCTTCTCTTTTGCTTTTCCTTTGCTCTCTTTCAATAACAGCTATGGGATGTGGAAAGCAGGAGACAAAATGGTTTGTTTTTGTTTTTTTTTTTTACAGTTTTCTGAGGTTGCCCTGGGAATTGGTTCCTAACCTCCTCTGGCAGCAGACTGGATTGTTACTAATATTCAATGGCCCCAGACCCCCAACCCTGTGGGTGAGAAAACGATCCTTTCCACCCCCCCCCCCCAAGAACAAACTGTCCATACATACACTTTCATACTATTTGGGTCTTTTCAAGTAAATGATCCTAATGATCTGGGCACATCCTAGTGAAATTAGCACTACCTATTGACGGACCAGTGAATAATTACTTCCTATGAGATTTCTGGAGGAAAGGAGCTTTCTCCTTGACTTTCGAAAAACTAACACCAACAGAGTACGCACGGGTATGGGTACTAATTTGTGCTTGAAAAAATAGTGTTTCCAAAAATGGAACACGTTTTTTGGTGCATCTTCTTGGGTTTCTATTAATCGGGTTAGCAACGGGTGTGTGTGTGTGTGTGTGTGTGTGTGTGTGTGTGTATAAAAGTAAAGTTTCAAATGTGTGTTCTTTTCTCAGTAATAGACATACTGTTGTTTATTGTGCTTGCTACTTTTATGTTTGTCCTTCAGAAACTCTTGGGATGACTCATGAAGCCTGGAAAGGCCACCTTAGCACTGTTATGAATCTCTTTGTCGATCAGAGTTTCATTTTGTCATTCTAAATCAGATGGGAAGGTCATTATCAGTGTGGTTAATTGCATAAGTATATAATGCTGCACCGGAGGGTGAAGATTCATAGCATTTTAAAAAGATGTTAAGTGCATAATTGCCCCCCAAATAAGTCAGCGCATCTAAAGTAATTATTTTTTCTCGTCAGGTCTTAGGTTAACATTGCAGAAAAATTCTTGTATATCCCAGTGATAGCAACAATGGCAACATTTATAATGAAAACTTTCTTACTCTCTCATCCATTCATCTACTCATTCATTCATTTCCCTCCCTTTCGTGCTGTTATTCACAAAAATGCATCTTTTGGCTTGATTGTGTACTTTGTAATGATGGTGAAGAGATTAATCAAATGTGATCTCTACTTTCCATTCCAGAGAACATTTCCTTTTAATTGTCCCTTAGACTTGGGGCAGGTGTGGGTGACTCTGATGGCATACCTTCTTTGCTGACAATACTAAGTTCAGCAATTTTTTTTAATCCTTTGATGTTGCTATTTATCCCTAGATGGTGTTCAGTGACAAGACCCAAACTATTTGCAAAACTCCAGGACATGCGTCTTTCTGCGGAGAAAAACAGACATTATCAAAAGTAAGTACAGACACAACATCCACAGAGACAGAGAAAAGGGTAGGCTGACAAAGGAAATATTTACCTATGACAGAGTGTCAGTCAGGGGGCCCTAAGGTAGCAAATGAAGCAAGATGAAGGAAAGGCCAATTTGTGGTGAACGAAATCTCCACATTTTAATGAGGTGAGCTAAGGAGTTCTGAGTTACGCTGTAAATCAATTTGCAGCCTTTTCCCAAACCGTTTTTACAAATCATTGGTTTGCATTGAAAATAAACCTTTTTTTAAAGCCATCCACCACCAGGTTTCTTTAATAGAATGCAATGTATATTACCCCCAATAATGACAAAAAAAAAGTACTTTCCTATATTGTCTCCGGGGGAGATCAATAAATTGGCTGGGCTCCCATTTCTTTTCAAGGGGGCACCTTTGCCACGTCTAATACATGCTCACGCACAGACACGTACGCGACTGAACTTGTTTGAAGTTTGACCACTTCTTAGCTCTGCAGCTCTGGGCACACGTTACTACAATTCTCTGCCCCTCAGTTTCCTCATCTAGTGAAATTATAATACTGCCTGCCTCGGGGGTTGCTGTAAGGAGCGAGTTAAGATACGACGCTCCTAAGGCAGCGTCCGCCGTGTGTCTATTACTAGGCTGGCATCTGCTAACATCGCAGACCACCGTTTGCATCAGTGTCGCGTTGTGTTATTGACAACAGTGCTTTTTGTTTTTTTAACGTTTATTTATTTTTGAGACAGAGAGAGACAGAGCTTGAACGGGGGAGGGTCAGAGAGAGAGAGGGAGACACAGAATCTGAAACAGGCTCCAGGCTCTGAGCCATCAGCACAGAGCCCGATGCGGGGCTTGAACTCATGAACCGCGAGATCATGACCTGAGCCGAAGTCGGACGCTTAACCGACTGAGCCTCCCAGGCGCCCCAACAGTGCTTTTATTTACGGTCACCCACAGCGTTGTGATTAGACTCCAAAACTTCAACTCTGTATTTGAAGTGGTTCTATGAAGGCGCTGAACTGCAGTGCAAAACCGTCCCTGGGGCCGAGCGATGACTGTCTTGCTCCCAGTCTCCCGAGCCCCAGTAAGTCGCCTTCCTTGTAAATGTCAAGCTAAAACGCTGCTGCAGGGTGTGGTTGGCACCCGCTGAATGGTTTGTAGGCTGAGTCACAGGAAAATTCCGCTAAGAGCCTCTAAAAAGGCAAACAGCTATGTGACTTCTTAGCCCCTGGTTTGGTAAGGATGCCAGCACACTGCTTCCCCATTTTGCCTTATGTACTTAAGTCCTTCGTGGCAAATTTTAACAGCCTCTGGGTTTTATGATATTCTTTTCCTATGTGCTAGGAATTATCTTCTATGAAGCTGTTCAAGTTTAAATGTATTAAAGAAAAATTTTTTTTAAGTTTAGGGGCACAGAGGCGCCTGGGTGGCTCAGTTGGTTAAGCGTCCAACTTCAGCTCCGGTCATGATCTCATGGTTCGTGAGTTTGAGCCCTGCGTCGGGCTCTGTGCTGACGGCTCAGAGCCTGGAGCCTGTTTCGGATTCTATGTCTCCCTCTCTCTCTGCCCCTCCCCTGCTCATGCTCTGTCTCTCTCTGTCTCAAAAATAAATAAAACATTAAAAAATTTTTTAAAAAGTTTAGGGGCACCTGGGTGGCTCAATCAATTAAGCATCAACTCTTGGTTTTGGCTCGGGTCATGATCTCACAGTTCCTGAGTTCGAGCCCTGAGTCTGGCTCGGTGTTGATGGCATGAAACCTGCTTGGGATTCTCTCTCTCCCTCTCCCTCTGCCCCTCTCCTGCTGGCACTGTCTCTGTCTCTCTCAAAATAAACAAGTGCACTTAAAAAAAATAAAGGTTTAAAAAAGAATTTTTTAAGTGTATTTATTTTGAGAGAGAGAAAGACAGAGAGTAAGCGGGGGAGAGGCAGAAGGAGAGAGAGAGAGAGAGACAGTGACAGAGAGAGAGAGAGAGAATCCCAAGCAGGCTGCATGCTGTCAGCACAGAGCCTGACTCAGGGCTCGAACTCAGGAACCCTGAGATCATGACATGAGCTGAAACTAAGAGTCAGACCCTTAACTGATTGAGCCACCCAGGCGCCCCAAGTTTAAATTTCTTTTTTAACAGAAAAGGATGTTTCCTCATTTCCTCATGTTAGGATATTGATTAAAAACTAGAGTCTTGGTATGAAAAGGAATAGAGTTAGATAATACACTTTTTTCAGGGTTTGATTTTTTTTCACATGTTGACTTTTGGAATTAAGACAAAGCCAGTTTCGACTGGGAATAAAATCAGCATTGCCTCAACTATGGGATATCTTTCTTTATGTTTTTGAGCTGATCTAGTGCCATTCCAGATAGTAACTCAAGATCTGGGCTAAATGGAACCAGAGTCCTTGAATGGCAGCTAACAGCACCCGTCCCCAGTCCCTCCAAGTCACCCTCCAAGGATACAGAATATGACTTGCTTTTGTTACGATTAGATCGCAGAACCTCAGGTAGGAATAGTTTTCATTTTATGTCACTTCCCAAACCAAATCTTGCAAACACGTCCAGACAGGAGCTGGTGTTTTCTTACACATGTTAACATTGACCTTGCCACCTAGAATCAACCCCCCCCCCATCTGTTTAAATCAGCATTCCACATCCCTTTCACATCTTTTCTTTTCCACCTGCTCCGTGGGATAAGCCAGTCTGTTTCCACTCTGCACATACGCCAAAAATCTGTAGAGTCCCAAGAAGTTGGACTTTCAGTGACTTTAAGATGCAGAAAACCAGGCATGCAATTTGCTCATTGGCTGACATATTTCCTTCTAAATACCTGCCATTGCTGTGTTTGATAGGAAAAGTGCATCTCAGATATTTCAAGTCAGTTTCAGTGTTAAGTATTTTCTCACCTTTTAATTAATTCACTCTTAGATCAGGGAAAGGTAACCTCAGTGAAATATACATAACTTCCTGTGTGTCTTTTTGTGGTTATTCCATAGGCCTGGAAGGAATCTTTGACTTTCTCCCATGTGAACAAACAACAGCTTCAAAGTTGTCGACAGTGTACTAAGCAAAGATACGAGAATATCCCCAGAAAGGAAAATACGCCACGATGAAGTTGTTTCCTGTATGTGAATGCTGAGATTTAAGGAAATATCGTGGCTCCCCTTTAACTCACAAATAAATTCTTTTTTTTTTTTGAACAATTGCTCCCTTTGAGATTTGCAAATAGTTCCACTAGTTTACATAGTTCTTTTTTCCTCCTTCCTTTTAAGTATACCTCTTAAGTAAGCAGACACTTTAACTTGCCTTCTTATTAGACAGCTTTTTCTTTATTGGCTTTTCATAGCACAGCTATCAAAAATAAGATAATACGCAAGATCTGGGACCTAATCAGCTTTCTAGCTGAGTTTAAAGAGTCTAGAGGCTGTTTAAAGGTAGCTCTGGTTATGTGTGCGGGCTTTACTGCCTTGTTTGCTCGACCACATTTTGATGGAGAGGGTAATGTGTTTGCTAGATAAGGCAAAAGGGACCAGCCAAAAAAGCAAGGCTGTGTTTGATAAACCCTGACATATTTAGCCATTTTTCTCCCACATGAAAGGAAGCTTTAAAACTCTAAGAAAAATAGAGGTGTCCGTTCAAGCACGCTAATGTTGATCAAGACCAAAAAAAAAAAAAAAAAAAAAGAGAAGTAAATAAAGAAAATGGGCATCTTTTAGTCTATTAAATTAATTAGCTCCAGAGCGTATCACGCAGTTGAAAAGCTGGATAAAATACAAGTCTGTTTCTCGTTGTTGTCATTTGATGTGAAGGGTGAGTTCTTTAAGTCAGTGTACGTTGAAAAGACAGTTGTTCTGTTCAGCTTGACTTGCCCTGGTGGAAGGTTTGAACCCTGTATGAAGGAGCTCATTAAGCAAAGTTAAACTCTTATAAGGCCGATCAGCATGGACTTGGGATGAGAACTCAGTCTGAAATTAGGGTTGAACACACATGATGACAGTCTTTGTTAAGTGGCCTATAGCCTGAAAACAGATTTAAAAAGCCAGAATCAAAATATGTCACCGGACATCTACCGGTAACTAGAGGTCCATAGATAGCTTTACAATCTGGAATGATGTAAAAATGTTGGAGGTGAACTATTGATTATCTTATAATAATTTTCCTTTTCTAGAAAAAGTAAAGGAATAAAATGTCAGAAAGCTTCACAAAATAGAGCTGTCTCTCAAAATGAGACTTGAACTGGTATAGGTGTAAAAATAATTTGGGGCTCAGTTTTTATCCCATGGTCACTTTCAGTTAATGTGGAAGGAAATATCAATCTTAAATCAATATCCTAGTAAAATTTTCTATTTTTTTTTTCTCTAGAAAAGACACTTTTCAGGGCGCCTCGGTGGCTCAGTCGGTTAAGCATCTGACTTCAGCTCGGGTCATGATGTCACAGTTCGTGGGTTCGAGCCCCGTGTCGGGCTCTGTGCTGACAGCTCGGAGTCTGGAGGCTGCTTGGGATTCTGTGTCTCCCTCTCTCTCTGCCCCTCCCCTGCTTGTGCGTGCGCACTCTCTCTCTCTCAAAAGTAAATAAACATTTTAAAAAATTAAAAAAAAAAAGAAAGGATATTTTTCTGATTTCTTGTTTTTCTAAATCACAAGTATTTTTATTATTTTATTTGATTTTATTTTAAGATTTTATTTTTTTAAGTAATCCCTACACCTGAGGCAGAGCTCAGACTCACAATTCAGAGATCAAGAGTCATATGCTACACTGACTGAACCAGCCAGGTGCTCTGAGAGTGGGGTTTTTTTCTTGTTTGTTTTTTAAGATTTTATTTTTAGGTAATCTCTCCACCCAACCTGGTGCTTGAACTCACAACTTGGAGAGAAAGAGTCGCATGCTCTACTGACTGAATCAGCCAGGCGCCCCTATAGAACGTTATAAAATATAATCACTTGAATTTTTAGAACTGTGTTTCTTCTATATATTAATCATTTTAAACATTTTTTATGGCTTAGTGTTAATAATCTCTATGAGTGTAGATTTTTAGATGAATTTAATGTCAACTAGGGATTAATGTGAATTAATTAAATTGACTGTATCTTCTTTAATGAGAAAAAAAGGATTTAGTTTTAATACTGATGATCTTAATAAAGCTTCTCTCTACTTATCTGTATTTTCTCAACATTAGGAATTATTTTTATTAGAAGGTGAATTAATTTAATAACGGCAGAGTGGGAAAACTTGAAATAAATCAAGTGATTGCAAACTGACTTTGCTATTGTTCTTGAGGCTGTGTAATCAAACCGAATAACTTTCAATTAGGAAAGACCCAATTTGTTGAAGCCACTTAAAAATAAAAACATAAATTGGAGTTCACGTTTATTTGTCTTTTGAAACAGCCATCCAACAGAATTTGAAACAATATCTACAATGGAAGGTAAACGAGCGTTTAACACACCTGACTCTACTCAGTAAATTATAAGAAAAAAATCACATGTTACAAACGCGTCTCCAGTAGAATCATTGTCCCTAAGGATGCAGTACCGTGAAATAAAATCCTAGCAGAAATCTGTGGATCTCTGAGCGCCTGGGTGACTAAGTTGGTTAAGCGACTGCCGGTTGATTTCGGCTCAGCTCATGAGCTCATAGTTGGTGGGATCGAGCCCCGTGTCGGGGTCTGTGCTGACAGCATGGAACCTGCTTGGGATTCTCTCTCTCTCTCTCTCTCTCTCTCTCGCTTTCTCTGCCCGTCTCCCACTTGTGCTTTCTCTCTCTCTCTCAAATAATACATAATTGAACTTAAAAAAAAAAAAGAAATCTTGGAGCTCTCTGAAATTAACTCATGGCTAAGTGACAAAGACACATGGAACTCCAAGCACATATCTGAAGTGCGTAGGTTTTATGACGCCTGGTGTACAAGGTAAGACGAATGGTTGTTGAGCACGTTAGACCACTGTGTAGCTCTTCTTCTGTATTTTGGGGAGCATTCATTGGACTTATAGGCTACAGTTCTTTTTTTAAATTAAGTTTTCACTTATTTGTTGTTTTTAATTTTTTTTTTATATTTTACTTATTTTTGATAGAAACAGAGCACAAGTGGGGGAGGGGCAGAGAGAGAAGGAGACACACAATCCGAAGCAGGCTCCGGGCTCCGAGCTGTCAGCACAGAGCCCGAGGCGCCGCTCGAACTCATGGACCGTGAGATGGTGACCTGAGCCGAAGTCAGTTGCTCAACCGACTGAGCCACCCAGGCGCCCCCCTATCCTTCCCCTTATTCTACTGAGACTGTTGTCTTGCGCTTAAGGGCCCGACAAGCTCATTCCCAATGGCCTGCGCTTACAGATGGACGCATGTGATGGATGATGTGTTCTGCAGGCCGATGCTGGCGTCTTCCAGGGTGCATCCCCCAGCCAGTCAGACCTGAGGCTGCGTCTAAAACAAATGACGCGCTGATATGCTTACTCACTTTAAACCTGACAATATAGTGTTCTAGATCAGGAAGCTCCCAGTTTAAAACATTCCATGCCCAGATCTGGCTACCAAGTGGTGCCAGGCCCTTGTAGCTTTGGCCCCCGTTCTGGCTTTGCCAGGGAAAGAGTGGGTAATAGAATTCACTTCTCTGTCTTGTTGAGAATGCGAGAGAAGGGATCCAAAGTCCCTAGCTCTGCGTCTGATACAGAAGATCTTCATAGGGGACGAATCTCATTATTACTCCTGAGGATGATGACTGTAATGGATGTCAGTTCCGAAATAAAATAAAGATCAGTTGAGACATTGTTGGGGTGGGATGTGCTAAATGTCCTAATAGAGCTTTCAAAGGGGATCGAGTAGGAAACAGGCATTGCAGGTGGTGGACTTCAGTATAAAAAAGTGGACTCCATATAAAAAAGAACTTTGCAATAATTTGATTGGCTTATAAACATTTTAAAAAATGACCATCCTGGGGCGCCTGGGTGGCTCAGTCGGTTGAGCGTCCGACTTCGGCTCAGGTCATGATCTCACAGTTCGTGAGTTCAAGCCCCACATCGGACTCGATGCTGATAGCTCAGAGCCTGGAACCTGCTTCAGATTCTGTATTTTCCTCTTTCTCTGCCCCTCCCCCACTCGTGCTCTGTCTCTCTCTCTCTGTCTCTCTCTCTCTCAAAAATAAATAAACATTAAAAAAAATTAAGTAAATAAATAAAAGTGACCATCCCATCTGTCTGGGGTGGCAGAGAGTAGATAATTGTGTTAGTTGGGGTTGAACAAATCAGTGTTTCCTAAACCTGGTTGCATGAAATGGAATCACCTGGGAAGCTTTAAAAATCCGCATTTTACAGATACATGAGAAACCGCTTCCCGCACAAACACAAGCATACCATTTCCAAGCATAATTGCTGCTATTTGTTAGAAATGACACACTTTGACTGTGTAATACCGAGACAAGATGCCGCCCGCGCGAGAACAAAACTGTTTGCTTCTTAGATGGTTTCCTGCGAAACTCAGCAAATTACACCGTGCCTCCCTTTTCCAAATAACATTCTGGAGAACTCTCATGAACGTAAACATCAAGGACAGCCACAAAGGAAGAAGATACAGAACCACAACACAGAGAGCATCCCCAAGCCAGGGTTTGGTTCCAAGTTCTTTTTTTCTGTTAATAAATGATATTGTAATGGTAGCTCCCATTTATAGAAGACATCCTGTTCCTAAATTGCTAGCTGAATGTTCCTAAACTCTCTGACACGAGCTTTACTTTCACGATTGGGGGGATGGGAGCGTGGAACCAGATCGGGACTGATCATTCCAAATGCACACGGGGGCATGAAGGGGACTGTAGGTGGGTTGTGGGGACCAGGTGTGGTCATGGAGAGCGGTGGGGACCATGGCAACACGGACGGCATGGACCTTTTCTAAAGAGGGGTGCCACTGTTTGACCCCTTGTTAAATGTGACCTTGTGGAAACACAGATTCAATTTTATCACAGGTTTTGATTTTTCAAGATAGCCTAGTAATTCCAAACTTCAAAATGTGAAAGTGGCCATTTAAAATATCATTTCGCAGTTCCAGACGGAGAATCCTGGAGGCTGGATCCGGCCTATGGGTCACTGGTGCTTATTCTATCTGGACCGGCTGATGGCTATGGGTGCCTTCCATCATGAGTATTTTCCAGCAGCATTTCTCAAACTTTGATGTGCATAAGAATCGCCTGGAGGGCTTGTTAAATCGCAGACTTCTGGGTTTCATAGTAAGCGACTCTGATTGGGATTTCTTGCAAGTTCTCTGTTGGTACCGAGACCGACGTTTGCCCGTGACTGTGTAAGCCAGAACTCGGTCATAGTCCTGCCCCCTTTGGCTTGGTTATTGTTGGGTATTCATTTGATCAATTCAGGGAATCTCCCTGACTCCTCTTGTTCTGCTTCTCCTGTCTCCCTCCCTCCCGGTATCAAGGTGACACCTTCGGAAAGGTTGTAGCTGGCACTTTTGCATTAGGGCAGGGGAAGCAGTGCAGTATTAATGTGCTTAGATTCAGTCCGGTTAACTTGGCAGGAAATGCTGGATCCCGTTCATTTATTGTTATTATTCGTAAACATTCGATAAGCTTAAGGTGTACAACATGTTGATTTGATACAACATGTATATTGCAACATGATTCCCACTGTAGTGTTAGCTAACACCTCTCTCGTGTCACATAATTGTCGTTTCTCTTGTGGTGAGGACATTTGAGAATCTAGTTTCTTAGCAACTTTCAAGTATGTAATACAGTATTGTTAATTATAATCATGCTGTACATTAGATCTTCAGAACTTATTCATCTGACCACACATTTATACCCTTTGTCTAACATTTCCCCATTTCCCCTGCCTCCCAGCTTCCGGTAACTATCATTCCGATCTCTGTGTCTATAAGCTAGGTTTTTTTGTTTTTGTTTTTGTTTTTTTTTTTTTTTTGTATTTTTGTTTTTTTTTTTAGATTCCACAGATTCCACATCTAAGTGATATCATACAGTATTTGTCCTTTTCTATCAGATTCATCTCACTTAGCATAATCCCTTCAAGGTCCATGTTGTCTCAAATGGTAGGATTTACTTCTTTTTCATGGCAGAATAATATTCCTGTGTGTGTGTGTGTGTGTGTGTGTGTGTGCATATCACATCTTCTTTATCCATTCATCCATTGACTCATCAACAGACACTTAGGTTGTTTCCATATCTTGGCCGTTGTGAATAAATACTGCAATACACATGAGAGAGTAGACAACTCTTTGAGATCCTGCTTTCATTTCCTTTGGGTCTATGGCCAGAAGTGGGATTGCTGGATCGTATGGTAGTTTTGGTTTTAGTTTGTTGAGGAACCTCCATACTGATTTCCATAGTGGCCGTACCAATTTACATTTCCCATCAACAGTCCACGAGTGTTGTATTGTCACCACATCCTTGCCAACACCTGTGGCCTCTTGTCAACAGTGGTTGACAATGGACAACAATGGATGATGGAATGGTTGATCCTAACCATTCCAACAGGTGTTGTGAGGGGATATCTCATTGTGGTTTTGATTGTCATTTCCCTGATGATTAGTGATGTAGAGTATCCCTTCATGTACTTATTAGCCATTTGGATGTCTTCTCTGGAAAAATGTCTACGCAGTTGCTCCTCCCATTTTTTTTTTTTAAATTGGGCTGGGGTTTTTTTGTTGTTGTTGTTGCTGCTGTTGTTATTGAGCTGTATAAATTCTTTATAGATGTTGAATATTAACCCCTTATCAGATATATGGTTGGCAAATATTTTCCCCCATTTTTAGGTTCCCTTTTCATTTTGTTGATGGTTTCTTTGGTTGTGCAGAAGTTCTTATATTTTTTTTAAGGTTTATTCATTTATTTGGAGAGAGAGAGAGAGAGGGGAGGGACGGAGAGAGACAGAGAATCCCAAGCAGGCTCCATGCACGACCCAATGCAGAGCTTGATCTCATGAACCGTGAGATCATGACCGGAGCCTAAATCAAGAGTCGGACGCTTAACTGACTGAGCCACCCACGTGCCCCATGCGGAACCTTTTTAGTTTGATGTAGTCCTACTTGTGGAGTTTTGCTTTTCTTGCTTGTACTCAATCCTGTGTAGAAATAGGGTCACCCCTAAACACTTTACAGATAACCAGCTTCATAAGTAAGTATATTCAGTGACGCACGGGTGATTACTCAGTGCTGGGCAATGTGCAAGGTATTTTTTTCTGTGCTACCTTTAGTGCGAACAACCATTTCTGAGGTAGATATTTTCATTCCTACTTCACTGAGTCTCAGAGAAGTTGCATACCTCCTCTTAGGTCACACAGACACTAAGTGGCAGAGGAGAAATTTAAAGGAAGGCAGCATGGTTCCGAAGCCTATGCTCCTTCTTTGATACTTCCAAACTTACATGCGCACACAGTAGTATAACTTGATAGAGTAAAATTAGTATCAGATAAAAATCATACCTTGCCCCGTAAAGGATGCAAAGTGACTAACGAAAATGTCAATTATATTGCCACATAAAATAAATTAGAAGCAAATAAAATAAAACAAGAAGGAAAGAAAGATATAGTACCAAAAGGCTTTGCCTGAAGTCGTATTCCCTCAGTAGCAGTGGCTCATGAACCTGACCCTGAGCTCCTAAAGAAAGGGTAGTCTCTAAGGGCACCATGTTATGGGGTGATAGGCCATGTGAAGGCGGAGTGGTCTCTATCCTGAGTCCAGTATGCTCATGACCACCTGAGGAGACTCTGGAGGTGTTCATGGATCTACCTGTGTCTCCAATCCCCAGAGAAGTATTGGGTGCTGGCTACGAACAACCCTCATTGCTATTGACCTCAAACAACCTGCATGGTACTGTAGATCTGAAGCCTGGGATCCTGTCCAGGTAATTCCATCTGTCTGGCACAACACTGTAGACAGACAGGTTATGAATTCAAACACTGCCAGCAGGTTGATGATAATCCTTCGGATTAATTGCTTTAAATTAAATATACAATCACGGCCGTCATGCACTTCAACCCTGGAAGTCTGTCTTTGTTCTCCCACTTCACTTGTTTTAAGGTTCAGTACCTTAAATTGGTTGGTTGACGCATACGGAGAGCTTTCTGATAGATGACTTCAGAAGAAGAAGAAACAAAATGAACCACGGGGAAGAAATAAGATAAATACAAAACAGAAATATCTCCTGTTCAAGGGCAAGGAAACTCGCTCACATTTGAGAAAAGTTCCTAGAGATCTTATCTGCAAGTTTCCCCATCTGAAAATGAGGAGGTTGGCGTGCTATTGACATTTAAGCTTCTTTCTGTCTGCAAGAGTCGGGAAGGCACGATTCAGACTGTGATGTGATGGCGTCAGAGGTGAGCACAGGAGAGGAAGTAATCCCCAGAACGCCACGGCCGAGCATCCATCGGAGATGTAGCCAAGCAGCTTGAGCAGAGACTAATGCAGGGCTCAGTCTCATGAATTGTGACATCATGACCTGAGCCAAAATCAAGAGTTGGAGGACTGAGCCACCCAGGCATCCCGTTGCCCACTTTTCAAATTAAGTTTCCAATCTGAAAGCATGCCCCTTCCTATTTTTATTTGAACTTGTTTGGTTAGTGCAAATCAAGTTAAACTAAGCAGAAACAAACCGACAAAGTACCTTCTGAAGCTTCCACATACGGCAGGTACAATAGTTTGTCCTCATAACTTTGGGATTCTCGCATAGCTGACTTGGCTTGCCAGATTTGTTCACAGGACCACGGTCTGGGATCTCTGGGATCGCTACATAGTTACGTCTCCTTTATATACAGCAAAACCTTGGATTGCGAGTAATTTATTCTGCTAGTGTTCTGCGAGACGAGCAGACATTTCCAATAAATTTTAACTTGGTAAACGAGCGATGTCTTGCAATGTGAAGAGTAAGTGATGCCGAACATCACATGATCACAACTGAGCCAAAGGTCCTTGAAATGCACTTAGACATACAAGTGCCTTGGATTACAAGAATGTTTCCGGAACGAATTGGGCTCAGAAGCCAAGGTTTTGCCGTCCTTCACTCTGGATGTTGTTGTTTGTACTTCAGAGTGTATAAGCAACTGGATGGCTGGGCGCACATTTTAAAGCAAATGAGTTTTTTCAAAAAAAGGTCAAACACAAAACCAATCAAGGCATGTTATATTCCAGCCTGTTTAGTTTTTTTTTTTTTTAATTTTTTTTTTCAATGTTTATTTATTTTTGGGACAGAGAGAAACAGAGCATGAACGGGGGAGGGGCCGAGAGAGAGGGAGACACAGAATCAGAAACAGGCTCCAGGCTCTGAGCCATCAGCCCAGAGCCCGATGCGGGGCTCGAACCCACGGACCGCGAGATCGTGACCTGGCTGAAGTCGGCCGCTTAACCGACTGCGCCACCCAGGCGCCCCCAGCCTGTTTAGTTTTGAGGCTATGTTGGTGGGATGGTAGATATATGCTGCATTCCCTACCCCTTACTCTCTAGCTTCTAGTTCTAGCTCCTGCCCTCACTTTCCTGGGGAGCCATCTCTTCTCCACAATCAGTTCTTGGGGCTCTGGTGGGGATGCCTCCATTATGCTTCCTTGACCATGGCGACTGGTCCAGAGCTTAGCGAGCAGTCCGTCAGAGCCAATCAAAGCTTGTAGCAATTAGAATGAAGTTTGGAAAGACATCCAAAATGAGAGCGGCTTCAATAAAAGGCATTTTATTTCTGCCTCATGGGTAAGTCCAGAGGTAGACTGTTTTAGGAGAGGTACGCTAGCTCTGTTCCAGACTTTTATTTTTTGGAAGAAATTGACATGCTGATTCTGACATTTACATAGATGTGCAAAGAACCTAGAATAGCCAACATGTTATAGAAGAATACAGTGAGAAAACTCTCAGCACTTTATTTCAAGACTTATTGTAAAATTATAACAATTAAGCAGTGTTGTATGGTACAAGGAGGACAAATAGGCTAATGAGACAAATTATAGTCCAGAAACAGCCCCACTCATATATAGTCAGTCAGTTTTCAACAGGGACACAGAACAATTCAGTGAAAAAAAAAGAAGGTGTTTTCCATAAATGGTTCTGGAACAACTGAGATGGGAAAATGAAAAATATGGTACCTATGTTATAGCCTATACAAACTATAGTTCCAGACGGACGATGTAAAGTGTAAGCAATAATCATATTCTTTAAGAATATGGGGTAGGCAAATATCTCTCAGAATATAAAGGCATTTTAAAAAACAGAAAAAAATCTGGGGTGCCTGGATGGCTCAGTCGGTTAAGCCTCTGACCTCAGCTCAGGTCAGGATCTCACAGTTGGTGAGTTGGAGCCCCCATCGGGCTCTGTGCTGACAGCTCGGAGCCTGGAGCCTGCCTCGGATTCTGTGTCTCCCTCCCCCCCACTCAAGAATAAATAAACATTAAAATAAATAAATAACGATAAAAATTAAATAGAAAAAGATAAACTGCTTCATCAAATTATTAGTTCTATTTAATAAAAGGCATTATTTTTTATTTTTTATTTTTTTTAATTTTTTTTCAACGTTTTTTATTTATTTTTGGGACAGAGAGAGACAGAGCATGAACGGGGGAGGGGCAGAGAGAGACGGAGACACAGAATCGGAAACAGGCTCCAGGCTCCGAGCCATCAGCCCAGAGCCTGAAGCGGGCTCGAACTCACGGACGGCGAGATCGTGACCTGGCTGAAGTCGGACGCTTAACCGACTGCGCCACCCAGGCGCCCAATAAAAGGCATTATTAAGAAAATGAATGAGGGGCGCCTGGGTGGCTCAGTCGGTTAAGTGTCCGACTTCGGCTCCGGTCCGTGAGTTCAAGCCCCGCGTCGGGCTCTGTGCTGACTGCTCGGAGCCTGGAGCCTGTTTCAGATTCTGTGTCTCCCTCTCTCTCTCTGACCCTCCCCCATTCATGCTCTGTCTCTCTCTGTCTCAAAAATAAATTAAAAAAACGTTAAAAAATTAAAAAAAAAAGAAAATGAATGGTATTTTAAAAAAAGAAATGAATGGGATTTGTTTTTGTCTCCATTTCACAGAACTTTAATATAATTTGGATTCTTTAGTATTTAGTAAAATGTATAGTTTTTTGAACCTTGCTTAGAAAGAAAAGTACTGGGGCGCCTGGGTGGCTCAGTCAGTTATGAGTCTGACTTCAGCTCAGGTCATGATCTCACGGTTCTTCGTGAGTTCGAGCCCTGCATCGGGCTCTGTGCTGACAGCTCGGAGCCTGGAGCCTGCATTAGATTCTGTGTCTCCCTCTCTTCTGCCCCTCCCCTGCTCATGCTCTGTCCCTCTCTCAAAAATAAATATTTAAAAAAAAAAGAAAAAAGAAAGGAAAGATATTTTTCAACTTGCTTTTTTTCTCCCTAAAACTTCCTTTACCTTCTTTGTCGCTATCAAGCACCTACATAACTCTGTGCCTTTTACCTCTCAAACCCCAGATTTGCTAACTTCAGTATCATCAGAATATTATTTGCTTTTCTACATGTACGAAGTCTTAGAGCCAATTCATTCCATCTATGCAATTACCCCTTTGTCTATAAAGATCTCCACTGGGATTTCCCTGGAAATATTTCAGTGATAGCTTCATTCTGCAGACAAAGGAAATGGAGAGAATAAAACATTTCCTGGAAATTTGACAGTCTTGGCGTTGAAAAGTTAAGCACTGTAAATTTAACAGATGCAAACAAATTAGTCCCCCTAATACTAATGTCAGAGCATCCCCTGAATTCCTATGTGATCGCAGCTCCAGAGACAGGCTGTCTAGAAAGCCTTCCCCATCCTGAGTTCCTTCTTTGTAATACCTGAATATTACCAGTTAAGCCTGCACGAGGATTATTTTATCGGTAGCTTTATAAAATGGGGTCTGGGTGCATGTGTGTCTGTGTGTGTATTTAGTATACTTGGCGCCTATGTATTCTTCCTCACCACAATGTCTTAAAATTCTTAAAATTAAAAAAAAAAATTCCTTAAACTCATTTTTGCTGATTAAAACCTGATACTGTTAAAAGAGAGGCTAGGGGAACAGTGGCCGAGGGAAGAGAATGGCTTATCTCCCACAGGTTCTGTGCACATAGGTGTCAATGTTTCTTTCGTTAAAGATTTTTTATTCAAAAAAATTTTCTTTATGTTTTATTTATTTTTGAGAGCAAGAGAGACAGAGCACGAGCGGGGAGGGGCAGAGGGAGAGAGGGAGACCCAGAATCCGAAGCAGGCTCCAGGCTCCGAGCGGTCAGCCCAGAGCCCGATGCGGGGCTCGAACTCACAGGCCCCGAGATCACGACCTAACCGACTGAGCCACGCAGGTGCCCCTAAAGATTTTTATTTTTAAATAATCTCTACGCCCAGTGTGGGGTTCGAACTCACGACTCCAAGATCGAAGGTCGCACGTTCCAGTGACTGAGCCAGCCGCCTTCATGGTGTCTACCTTTCTAATACGTGTCTGGTGGGGCTGATACGCCACTTTGCATTTGCAGACGGGGCTGTGTTTTATGAAGGATATTCACAGATATGGCATTACGTAATCCCAGACAACACGGGAACTCTGCTAGCGTATAATGTCTCCTGGTTTTACGAATCCTTTCCCAGCGTGTCCTTGAAAAGACTGTGGTTGCCGAAGCTCCCCAGGGAGGAGTTACACTGCCTCCCCCCACCCCCGCCCCCCAACCTCCAACGACGTGATTCCAATGGTGTTTTATCTTCACGAAGTTCCATGGATTCTTCATGAATTTGTGGCCACCCCGGGTCGTGAGGTTGTCCAGAATGCATGCACACCTGTCCCGCCACCCATCCTGTGCAGCGTTCTGGGGCTGATATGCTGCCAGAGCAGTCCGGAGGGACACGTCTTTCTTTCCTCTGTCCCAGTACAAACAGACCGGGGCGTGTGTCCTAAGCCTTGCAGATAGGTGGGAGCAGGTGTAAGACCATCCTCGCCAGACACTTCTGGCCAGGAGATTCCTTTTTACTGAGTTTATTTATTTATTTTGAGAGAGGGAGCGTGAACACGAAAACAAGGGAGGGGCAGAGGGAGAGGGAGCTAGAGAGAGTCCCAAGCAGGGGTCAAACTCATGCACTGTGAGCTCACGACCTGAGCCGAAATCAAGAGTGGGGCGCTCAGTGGACCGAGCCACCCAGGTGCCCCTACCCCGCAGACCCCTATAGTAAGGGTGGCCTTGGGGGGCTTGCCTCCACCCTCAAGCGTCGCCTCTGTTCCCATCTGCTCCCAAACCTGGTTCTATAGCCTTCCTGTTCCTAATCTCCTTCCAACAGATTTTCTTCGCTTGACGTTGGCCGGCGTCATTTTTCTGTCGTCTCCCCTCAAAGCGCCCGTCTGTGTAGGTTCTCTTTTGGAAACGTCATCAGACGTTGTTTGCCAAAGTGGTTTGCAAGTGGGAGCGGGTGCGGACTTCGGTAACAATACCTTGATTCCCTCGAACAGAAAGGAGGAAGCTGCCGGAGGACAGGACTTGATAGAACTTTTGCCCAAATGACACAACTCCTATGCTTCCATTTTCCGAGGTCTCCTACCAGTCACAGAGATGAACCAGGCCGTGTGCACACGTGAACACCGAATTGTGTTTGACATTAAACTGTGCACGAAGCTGACCATTTCCCAAACGAACTAGGAGGTACTCACGCCTAGGATTTTCCAGGCATCAAGGGTTATGCTAAACATTGTCTGTGCATTATCTCATTTAATTCTGAAAAAAGACTTGATGAGATAAGCACCATTAGTGTCCTCATTTTAGTGATGAACCAAAAAAGTTAAGTCGCCGGTACACGGCAGAGCCAGCATCCAAACTGAGGGACTGAGTCACATCGCATACCAACCACTCTGTGCTAATATAATAATTATGAGCTGCATCGCAAGGCCTATTTTCCGATTACACAGATTGTGGAAATAGATAATTTTTATTCTTCATGTTTATTCTTAGCTCCAACCACACATCTAATTAATAGATTTCATATTTATTTTATTTGTTTATAAAAATATGCTTCGCTTTTATGATGAAGTGGCTAAGTGTCAGGGGCTATAACTTACCTAATTACGTATTGCTTAATTGGTGTAATAGTTAATTACACGGAGTTAATTTTTAAAATTAAGTCATTGTATTATATAACATGTTACTCTGCTGATGTCGATCATATTTCTCTGTTAACTTTGAAACTTTGACTCAAGCATTATTAGATGTATCAATAGTTCATTTTAATACTAAATTAGTATACGTTAGCAGTAAGATTATAGACCCACACGGTGTCATCTATTAAAACCATTTATTTTCACAATATGCAAAAAATATTAAATATGAAGAAAAGTCTGCACGTAACTGCCAAAAGTCAGTCTCAATGTTGAGATCAGTTGGGACATTTTATTTACTTTTGGCATTTCTTAGTCTTAGTATTCTCTCCTGTCCTTTAAATAGAAACAATTCTAAGTTGAAAACCTACTGAGAGAAAATGACTTAACTATGTTGTCACATTCTCTAGGACAGGGTCACTGCTTTATATTCTTCGCGCGGAATAGCTCCCGGCACAATACATGTTTGTAGAATTTGAATTTTGAATTTAAGTGAAATGATGCTGAAAATTTTACATTAGCTACAGCCATCCATCTGAATTTAAGCCAACAGTTGCTATCTTGCATAGGGGAATCCTTAATGAGGTTTCTGGTGAGATTATTTTGGTGACAGTACAAAATGAAACATTTCTTCTCCTTTGAGTTTTCTGTTTCAGTCATGCGTGGCTTAGTCTTTAGGCTAGGGTCTCTGACTCCAGTGAAAATTAGAACATTCGTGATCGTTAAGATTTCCGATACTTTATGGGAAAAGAAATTAATACATTCCACTCTATCACCTATTTTCGTAAGGATAAAGAAACTGAAGCCCAGAGAGGTAGAATGATTTATTAATGTCACACAGCTCCTAGTACTAGAAGTGCCTTTTGAGTGTAGTGACTCTGGGTCTCAGTTCAGTATTGCTTCTACGGCACCTAGCACCGAACATCGCATTCCGCGATTAGAAATGAGTTGTAACCCATTACTGAGCTTAACGCTTCCCTACCAGTTTCTCAGTTTCGATCCTTATTCAATGTATGGGATGCATCACAAAAACAAAATGTTCTAGGTGGCCACTTCAAGATAAGAATTTCCTATGAAGTGTTTAAAGCACTTCCAACACTTAGAATGAGGAGAGTTTAGTACTCCACTGCTGTGGAATTGTAAGTTGGGACAACCTTACCGGAGAGAGTTTAGCAAGAGATATCTACAACCTTTTATTTATGTTTTTAATATAATTTTTGTCAAATTGGCTTGTGTAGAGATATCTGCAACCTTAAAAAGCATATTCCCTTTGGGGCGCGTGGCTGGCTCAGTCGGTTAAGCGCCCGACTTCAGCTCAGGTCATGATCTCACTGTTCGTGAGATCGAGCCCCGCATCAGGCTCTGGGCTGACAGTGCGGAGCCTGCTTGGGATTCTCTCTGTCTCTCTGCCTCTCTCCAACTTGCACTCTCTCTCTCTCAAAAAAAAAAAAAAAAAAGAAAAGAAAAGAAAAGAAAAAGCATATTCCCTTCAATTTAGCGGTTCCTTGCTAAGATGTTATCCAAAGGAAACAAATCTGGCAAATGCACTGACACGAACGGGTGTGCACGTGTGCCCACACGCAATCATCATAGCACTGTTTAAAAGGAAAAGTTGAAAAAAAATAAAAATAAATAAATAAATAAAAGGAAAAGGTGAAAGCACACGCATGTCCATCAGTGGGGGTTGGTTCTGGTACATACTTACCAGAGATGTGCAAAGAATATGCAGCCTTTCTATTTCGTGATATTGGATTGGATGCTTCTTTGAGGACCGACCTTCTTGGAGGGTAATAGTGGGGTTGGTGGTGGGTGCTTGAACTTTCAACGTGCCGCTTAGTGAAATACAAGCTTCTCTGCTTTCAACTGTCTGCAAAACTGTCTCTTCGGGGCCAATGCACAGTGTTTTGGGTTTCTTTCTTTCCCTGCTGCTTTTTCCTGTGGTCGTCAGGGAGGAGGAAGAGCTTGGCTTTATGTGGCCTCTCCTGTGCTCTTACTGGTCTCTTCTCCCATCTGGCCTTTTTCGAGTAGTTATGTTCTTGGATTCACTGTGCAAATGCAAGCTGGGGAGGGGCACAGAGAGAGGGAGAGAGAGAATCCCAAGCAGGCTCCACAATGTCAGCACAGAGCCCAATGAGAGGCTTGATCCCATGAACTGTGACATCATGACCTAAGCCGAAATCAAGAGCTAAATGCTGAACTGACGGAGCCACCCAGAGGTCCCCCAAAATGATAGCTTTCTGAGAAAGCGAATGGAAGGAAAATTTTAGAGACACATCTGAATGTATCTGTATTTTAGCCTTTAGTTTTATACTTAGTTTGGCTAGGTATAGAAATCTAAGTTAGAGATCATTTGACTTTGAAATTTTGAAAAATTTTGCCCCAGAGAATAAACTTCCAGTCCTTTGTATCTAAGGTGAGGGTGGGCTATTTCTTGGGTGTGTGATCTTAAAAGAAGATCTAGATATTTGACTTGTTCTTCAGCAGATTTAAAAATTTTTTTTTTCTTTATTTTACTGTCCCAATCTCTCCTTCCCCTCTCACTATAGGTTTTAGACATATTTGGTGCCATGCATATTTGCATCCTTGGAGATTATTTTATGTAATTCATATCTGTTCACAGATTCCTTCATGCTTGGCTTATGGTTCAGTTTTCTAGGATCTGCTAATTCAGTGACCAGCCTTTCACCTGCTTTATAGATTCCAAACTTTGATTGCTTTTAATATTATCTTTCATTCTCCCTATCTTTGTAGACTTATGTCTTAAAAAAAATCCTTTTCTAGTATTTCGTGGGTTGGAGAAAAGAGAAATGAGTGAAAGCATATGTATATGAGTGAAAGCATCATGTATAATACTTGATTAAGAATTTGGAATAGTTCCTTATTTTCCTTTAGACTTCTACTGTATTCTAATTGTGAATATTTTATTGTTCAACTGTAGGGTTAAAAGTGTATTTAGGAGCACTTGGCTGGCTCCGTTTGTAGAACATGCAATTTTTGATCTCAGGGTTGTGAGTTTGAGCCCCATGTTGGGTGTAGAGATTACTTAAAATTAAAATCTAAAAATAAGCTTATTCAAGGACACCTGGGTGGCTCAGTTGGTTAAGTGTCCAACTCTTGATCATGACCAAGTTCAGGTCATGATTCCAGGGTCTTGCAGCTCAGAGCCTGCTTGGGATGCTCTTTCTCCCTCTCTCTCAGCCCCTCCTCTGCTCACACGCACACTTTCTCTCTCGAAATAAATAAATAAACTTAAAAAAAACCATATTCAAAAATGTTTTTTTTTTAAAGCTTATTTATTTTGAAAGAGAGAGAGAGTGTGTGTGTGTGCCCACGAGCAGGGGAGAGACAGAAAGAGAGAAGGAGAGAGAGAATCCCCAGCTGGTTCTGTGCTGTCAGTGCAGAGCTTGACTTGGGGCTCGATCCCAGGAACTGTGAGATCATGACCTGAGCTGAAATCAAGAATCGGACACTTAACCCGTTGAGCCATCTAGGTGCCCCTCAAAAACCATTAAAAAAAATTATTTATTTATTTATTTATTTATTTTTTCATTTATTTTGAGAGAGAAGGGAGAGAGAGAGAGAGAGAGAAAGAACCTGAGCAGGGGAGGGACATAGAGAGGGAGACAGAATCCCAAGCAGACTCTGCACCATCAGCACAGAGCCCGATGCGGAGCTCGAACTCACAAACCATGAGATCATCACCTGAGCCGAAATCAAGGGTCAGATGCTTAACCGACTGAGCCGCCCAGGCGCCCCAAACATTTTCTTAATGAAAAAACAGGGAGTGCAAACTGGTGCAGCCACTCTGGAAAACAGTATGGAGATTCCTCAAAAAACTAAAAATAGAACTACCCTATGACCCAGCAATGGCACTAGGAGGCATTTATCCAAGGGATACAGGTGTGCTGTTTCGAAGGGACACATGCACCCCCATGTTTATAGCAGCACTATCCACAATAGCCAAAGTATGGAAAGAGCCCAAATGTCCATCGATGGATGAATGGATAAAGAAGACGTGATAATATATATACGTATGTACATGTACACGTACATAAAATATGTATATATATTATCACGTCTTCTTTATCCATTCATCCCTCCATCCATTCATCCCATCCATTCATCCCATCCATTTATATATATTATTATATAATATATAATAATATACAATATATATTAATATATTAATATAATCTATTAATATATAATAATATATAATATAATATAATATAATAATAATTATTATTATATATATAATGGAGTTTTACTCAGCAATCGAAAAGAATGAAATCTTGCCATTTGCAACTACGTGGATGGAACTGGAGGGTATTACGCTAAGTGAAATTAGTCAGTCAGAGAAAGACAAAAGTCATATGACTTCACTCATATGAGGACTTTGAGAGACAAAACAGATGAACATAAGGGAAGGGAAACAAAAAGAATATAAACACAGGGAGGGGGACAAAGCAGAAGAGCCTCCTAAATATGGAGAACAAACTGAGGGTTGCGGGAGGGGGTGTGGGAGGGGGGATGGGCTACATGGGGAAGGGGCACTAAGGAATCCACTCCTGAAACCATTGTTGCACTAGATGCTAACTCATTGGGATGCAAATTAAAAAAAAAAAAAGAAAAAGAAAAAGAAAATTTAAAAAAAAAGAAAAAAAGAAAAAAACCCAAAACTACTTGACAGCACAAACTTTGTAGCTCATGAGATGTTCACTTTCTCATGTGCCATTTTCGTTTTTCCATTTTCTGGTTGAGATAAGAGAACTTGGGGAACCACTGCATCACTGAAAAGCGGGCATCTTGAATGTTTCATGAAGCACCATGCTTTATTCTTGGAGTCCCGGGGAGTACTCTTTTGGTCGCGTGATGTATCTGAATGACTCATGTCATCCTCTCTCATTCTCTCTTTTATGAACACGGCACGGGAATTTGCGAAAATAGACGGGACTGGGGTCGCTGTCCTGGATTGTGGTACCAAGAGACTTCGGAATTTGGGGTGCCATAACCACATCCTGGCCTGAGAAGTAACCCTAACTTCTCGACCGAAATAATGCATGCTGGACGCAACACGCCTGCCTTGTTCTTCAGGAGTCAAAGAACCTTCTCCAGAGACAACCCAGCGTATGGAACCTCATCAAGCAAGAGCCTGTGTGGTTCTCCCTGTCTGAAATGACCGCCAGTTTTCTTGGTGACAAATGTATCTGTGGAATGGTTTCGGGAGTCTACAATTTTGGGGCGGGAGGAAATGTGGAGAATCTCGCTGCCTTTTGAAGGCTGAGGTAATACCCACCACAGGAATGCCAAGACTTTTTATGGGCAGAGATTAAAGGCTTCCAGTGTCATTAAAACCCTGGACACAGTCAGGAAGACGTTGTCTCTGGGGACCACATATTCCCCTCTCCAGACTGCCATCCCCTCTTCCCCATGTGGGGCTCGAACTCATGACCCTGAGATCCAGAGTCACGTGCTCTTCAGGCTGAGCCAGCCAGGCGCCCCTCTACTAAGTGTTCTAAGGAAAAGATAAGAGTGTCCACGGTTACCACCTTGGAAATCACACGCATTTTAAATTGGGCTTCGAGATCTCACAGCCTTCATTTTCTCATCCGTCCAATGGAGCTAACACCGCCTACAGCAGAGAGCTGTTTAAATAGTTGGAATAAACGAAAAAGCCGACCGCGATGCCTGGTAGTTGCCACTCTGGTGAAAGGAGAAATTTTATGGCAGGGATTATACCTGCCCTCCCTCCTGAATCTGGGCTTCTGCCTGCCTGCGGGGCTGCCATTGCAGAAAAACTTATCAACCAGCTTTGGGATGGGTCGATTGATGGAAATCTTAAAAATACTTCAGGATTTCCGAGCTGCTCTTGGAAATACATGTTTATTGGGGCGCCTGGGTAGCTCAGTTGGTTAAGTGGCCGACTTTGGCTCGGATCATGATCTCACGGCTCGAGAGTTCGAGCCCCGTGTGGGGCTCTGGGCTGACAGCTCAGAGCCTGGAGCCTGCTTTGGATTCTGTGTCTCCCTCTCTCTCTGCCCCTTCCCCCCCCCCCCCAAGAAAAACATTAAAAAAAATTTTTTTAAAGAAAATATGTGTTTATTAACTAGCTTAGTGGAATAAAACCTCTTTATCGCAGGCATGGTGGAATCCCGGTGGACAAGAGTGCTGGTCCAAGTTTGGCTGATCAAATGCAAAAGTAAACATTCTAAGTGGCTTTAGACTCTTTCCATTGTATTTTTCCCAGGCATAGGGAAACCAATGAAATAAATCAAGCCCGTGATAGCAAGGAAAATAAATAAAAAGAGAAGCCAAAAAAAAAAAAAAAGATTACTCGTAAGGGTTATTTTATTTCCTCCAAAGGTGTCTCCCGACATTTACAGGGAGTAGATAGGGTCCTACAGTGCCTGCAAGAGATTGAATGTGTGTGTCCTCCCAAAATTCAAGTGCTGACGTTCTAATCCCAGGATGGTCGTACCAGGAGGGGGATCAGGTCACGAGGGGGGGAGCCCCCCCTCTTTTCTTAGAGGCCCCAGAGAGCTCCCTCACCCCTTGCGCCCAGTGAGGATACAACCTGGCCATTTCTGAACAAGGAATTCGGCTGTCACCACACGCTGAATTTGCCAGTGCCTTGATATGTACTTCTCAGCTTCCAGAGCTGTGAGAAATACATTTCTGTTGTTTACAAGCCACTCAACCTGTGGGATTCTGGTAGAGCAGTCTGAACGCACCAAGGAAACACCCAAAGGTAGAGCCTACGCCTACGGGAACATTTCCAACCATCGTTCCAGCACGGGGGCCTTAATTTTATTTTTTTATATTCTAACCGCTTGGAAAATCAGTTCTAGATGACAGCCCCCTTGGAAATCACCATTTCGTTGCTACATTTAAAGAAACAAATGGCCTAATCGCTAAACAATGCAAGCTATTTGGGAATTCATCTTGTCTTTCAGAATTGGACCCAGTTTACCTTGGCCCGTTGACACATGAGTCAAGTAGACTTTACACTGGATGCAGAGGAAGAAGGAGACTACAATGACAAGGCTCTGTTCTCTCGTTTTCCGACAACATTCAAGAGTGTGGAGAAATGATCCTAGAGGGTAAATGAAAAAAAGTCAAGTTGAATAATATTTAGAACATGATTTCGATTTTGTCAGGAATCTGCATTTGTATATGAGCATAGGACAAAAAGCTTAGTGTTTACGTGACAAAACGTCCACCATGGCTTTCGGGAATATTTTGCTCTTGGGACATTTTTTGCGTGCATCATATTTTCCCTGAAGATCCTGTCTTCTCCTTAAAATGAAGGAAAAAAAAAAACGTTGTTGATAAGAGAATTTTCTCTTTGGGTTTCTGCAGCTATCTCCAAACACATCATTTCTCCATTTAAGCTAGACCTGAATTTTTATGAAGTTAAAAAGTAGTATTTTTACAGAGCGGTTACAGGTTGCCCCCGCTTTTATAAACTCTGTTTTTGAGTAACATCTACTCGATGAAATTATTTTTGGTGTCCTAAAATGAGGGCCAGCTAAACTCGTAGGAACATCCCAATGGATTACGTAATGAACTTTGGTTTCTTTTCTTGTGGTGGCAATCGAAAAGATTGTGGCCAAGTCGCAGCCAAGACCAAGGCTAAGGTGGAGTCATTTGTTCCCAGGACAGCAAACTAAGACTTAGTTGCAGTTTCAACCACCCGAGGGGTAGAATTTTAAGCTAATCAGTCTGGAATTTTCTGGGCCGCACCCAGAAGCCATCACAGAGGCTCTACCTAAGAAGACCCCCCACCCTACCCCGACCTTCCTCCTCAGGGAAGGTGGACTCACGTGGACTAATCTTTTCTTTTGGAAAAACTTCCTCGCCCCATCCTCCTTCCTATAAAACCTTACATTTTGTACACATCCTTGGAGCTTCTCTGTATTTGCTAAATGGGGTTCGGGTCGATGGATTAATCACTTAATTAGGCCAATTAAACCTTCAAATTTATTTAGTTGAATTTTTGTAAGTTTTTAATTATTATTTTTAAATGTTTATTTATTTTTGAGAGAGAGAGACAGCGTGTGAGCAGGGGAGGGGCAGAGAGGGAGGGAGACACAGAATCTGAAGCAGGCTCCAGGCTCTGAGCTGTCAGCACAGAGCCCTACGTGGGGCTTGAACTCACGGACCTTGACCCTAACTGACTGAGCCACCGGGTGCCCTGAATTTTCGTTATTTAACAGACTTCTAGGATCAGTTTATGGGGCAGGGGAGATGATGGGACATTAAAGTTGGAAAGACCATCTGGATCATTCCAGAAGAGAGGAAAGCTCAGAGAAGTTGCCTAAGGCCTCGGGGCAACTTGTCATTGGCTGACCAGCAGAGATAGTCTGGCATCTGTTACTCAAAACTGACTCTACCTTCTTCCCCCGGTCCTGACATCCCTAAATCCCAGTGCATCAGTTGATGGGCTTGTTTTCTGGGGGCTTTAGGTAAGTTGTGGTTCACTTTTTTTCTTTTAATTTTTTTTTTTTACATATATTTATTTTTGAGAGACAGAGACAGGCAGAGTATGAGCAGGGGAGGGGCAGAGAGAGAGAGAGAGAGAGAGACACAGAATTGGAAGCAGCCTCCAGGCTCTGAGCTGTCAGCACAGAGCCTGACGTGGGGCTCGAACTCACAAACCACAAGCTCATGACCTGAACTGAAGTCGGATGCCTAACCGACTGAGCCACCCAGGCGCCCCAATAAAATTTTTAAAATTTTATTTGTTTATTGAGAGAGAGAGAGAGAGAGAGAGAATCCCAAGCAGGTTTTGCAGTCAGTGCAGAGCGTGATGCAGGGCTTGATCCCAGGAACCTGTGAGAACATAACCTGAGCCGAAATCAACACCCTGTGCCACCCAGGTGCCCCTGACTTTTGTCATTTTAAAATAGAAATCTTTCCTCAACAATCTTTTCTACATTTGAAATGCAAAGCGATACTAACACACCCCCTCAGGGGGGATACTTAACGCTTGGGGGAGAACTTAAAATTAAAAAAAAATTTTTTTTAATGTTTTTATTTATTTTTGAGAGACAGAGTGTGAGTGAGGAGGGGCAGAGCGAGAGAGAGAGAGAGACACACACACACACACACACACAGAATCCTGAGCAGGCTCCAGGCTCCAAGCTGTCAGCACAGATCCCAATGCGGGGGCTCGAACCCACCAACCGTGAGATCATGACCTGAGCTGAAGTCAGATGCCCAACCACAGGCGCCCCTAAAATTTTTTTTTTTAATGTTCATTCATTTGAGAGACAGAGAGACACAGAATCCAAAGCAGGCTCTGTGCTGCCAGTAGACAGCCTAGCCGGGACTCGAACTGACGAAGCACTAAACTGTGAGACCGTGACCTGAGCCGAAGTCATCCTTAACCTACTGAGCCACCTAGGTGCCCCTGGCAGGGAGAACTTTGTGGACCTCCCAGACGCTAGAGGGAGGTACTTACTTATGTATCCCAAGCACTGAGTATGGTAATTCCAAGCAGGTGCTTTTCACTGTGAAAATGAGATTTTTAGTAACCTATGCTGTTTCAAGTTTCTTAAGGCTCAGTTTTGTGAAAGTACCTCTGGCCCCAGCTCCAGAAGTTCTGCCTTAGGGCTCAGTCCCCCCCCCCCACCCCTCACAACTATAGGAACTTCAGAGGTTTAACGTCCCTGCTTATCCAAAGGTAAAGAGCCCGAGGATACGATGATACGTGATGAAGGCATTTCGTTAAATGTGTTGCTTTCAGATGGATCCCTCTGGAATTTGAAGTCGAGCAGCTGAAATATTATGCTTCCAAAATGGAACTCTCGTCCTCTCTCATCCAACCAACACGCCGACTGACGCACACACCCTTCCCCTTCTTTTGTTCCTGAATCCTTAACTCGGCGGTGGCAAGAAGTTGCCATTTACTAATAGGTGCTCTTTGGGTAGTAGGGTGAACATCTTGAAGAACCAGATGGAAGCTCAGTTGGAAAATCACAGGAACAATCTAAATGAGAAATAGCCGACTTGGGACAAGGACACAGAGAGCGGAAAGTAAACCGTGTCTGTGCAAAGTCTTATTAGACCGGCTAAATTCACGCCATCAACCCGCTTTCTTGGCAGTCGGGTGGGCATCGAGGTCTCCCCTGGGGGCTGTGCACACCTGTTCCCTGGGGGGGGGGGGGGAAGGGGGGTGGGGAGGCAGGCTGAAATCCTACCTCCCTGGCTGCCTGGGCTGTGCTTGCTGAGAGGGGTCACATTTTCCTAATTTGCACACAGCTATCAGAGGGATTTCGTGGTAAAGCTGGTCTAAATGTCAGCAAAAACAGTCCTGAGTCAATATTGAGTCGCCGACAAAGGGCTGATATTCTTATAGATTAAGGCAGGACAGGAAACGCCTACATTACAGCAGGATTTAGGCCGGATTGGGAGGTTTTGAAGGAAAAAACAAACTGCTTTCTTTCTCCGATGGTTCTGGATCAACAATCGCGCTGACGTTTAGTGGCCCCGTAGGTTTTTATGAGACCGTCGAGTCACTGCAACAGAAACTTCAAACGTCTCCATTTTTCCCGTTGGCGTAACTATGCGCTACACGGGGTCGGCTCCTTCGACAGGAGAGTGACACGTGTGGCTGGCAATTCGCTTATACAAAAACGCTGAGATTTAGTGATTCTGACATATCAGGACAAATGTATAAAATAGACAGTAAAATATATAGAGATGCAATTGACACGGAATCTCACTTGGCCTTCGGGGGGTGGAGTCTGGAGGCACTGCCTTCTGACTGCTGGGCCCTACGGCGATGTGACTGTCCCTTGGCCTACTTACTCTCGGCCTCCAGTCTTTCAAACGGGGTCCTTCATACAGTGGAGTTAGGAAGCTGGCAAAATAAGGTCAACTAAAAGTCAGAGTGATTATCTAGCACACCATAATAAAAGATCAAGAGTTCCTGCTTATTATCTTATTTTTCCTGCTTGCTTCACCAGGCGAAGGCCCAGTCTGGTTATGGATTAACACGGTGATCAATAGTAAGCCTGCTGTCTCTCTCTCGGCGGGGGAAAATGAACTCAAAATGCAGTCAAAGTCTTATTGATCAAGGATATAGGTCTCACTTTCATTACCTCTGTCTCCTGATAACCCACAAATAATGTGATGAGCTGCTAATCTCTCTGATTTTCAATGGACCCTTCACCCCTCCTGTCGGCACAGAGTAGCTTTTATTTTCATCTTTCTACCCGCTCTGTGTAAGTCACGTAGCACTAACTCTCACTCTCTTACCGCCAGCCCTGGTCAATCAGAGCGAATGGTATCACTCTTCACTGGGGACGGCGGCTCTGGTGAGTTCAAGACAGAGTCCCCCAACACGGCCAGGAAATCAAGGCTCCTTCTTACGGGGACAGAGGGGTGTGGCGTCTTCCTGGTGAAGGGGCGCTCGTATTGGTAGTAACCTTCTCGGGACCCGCCCTGCTTCTGCCATGGGAGCCCCCTCGTTACAAATGCAAGAGGTCAAATCTCTTCTTTCTTTCTCTTTCTTTCTTTCTTTCTTTCTTTTTTCTTTCTTTCTTTCTTTCTTTCTTTCTTTCTTTCTTTTTTCTTTCTTTCTATCTTTCTTTCTTTCTTTCTTTCTTCTTTCTTTCTTTTTTCTTTCTTTCTTTCTTCTTTCTTTCTTTCTTTGTTTCTTTCTTTCTCTTTTGTAATCTTTATGTGGGGCTTGAACTCACAACCCCGAGATTAAGAATCTTAGGCTCTCCTGGCCGAGTCAGCTGGGCTTGTTTGGTCAAATCTCTTGTATGGCTAATCCTACCTTGGCTTCTGCTTCTCAGTAGATCTGAACTACTGCAGGAGAGCCTTTTACCAGTGGGAATATTGGCTCTCAAGGTAGTCATGGGCTGTGATGCCAGGAGACGAATGTCCCCTCATCTTTGGTGTCTTAATGACCTCAGCAAGTTTCTGTTACATGGCTGTAGAAAATACTCTGGGAGAAACCTAGAAGATTGAGGGTATTTCAAATATGGTATTGTGTTGGTTTCATTCATCAAAGGCCGTGTGGTGTGACAAAACCAAGGTGACTTTGGAGTCCAAAGCCCGACTCTGACAGTTCTGGTTCTCCACCCCCTCAGATAGGGAAATGAAGGGGTTGTGCTTGGCAATATTAGATCACTTCACTTTCGCCTAGAAAACTCTCATCTGCTTGAAGTTACGAGACGAAAACAGAACCCAACGAGACTCTCAGGGAAACAGCTATTTTTAGAAGCTGAGTTTTTATTATTTTTATTTTTTGATTTGTTGATAACTCATCATGACTTTATGACTTTTGGGGGAGGGACCTACAAGTTATTACTTTATTCATTTATTTTAAAATTTTATTCTAGAGAGAAGGAAAGAGAGTGAGTGGGGGAGGGGGCAGACGGGGGGAGAGAGAGAGAGAGAGAGAGAGAGAGAGAGAGAGAGAATCTTAAGCAGGCTTCCTGCTCAGCATGGAGCCTGACTCAGGGCTCTATCCTACGATCCTGGGATCATGACCTGAGCCGAAATCAAGAGTCAGACATCTAACTGACTGAGCCACCCAGGCACCCTTATTATTTTCTCAAAAGCCAAGTGAAAAAAGAAAAAAAAGCCAACTTCTGTAATATGTCATGTCAGTCACATTGGTTAGGTATCAGGGTGGTAAGAGATCCTCAAATAAAATGATTATCAGGGGCTCCTGGGTGGTTCAGTCGGTTGAGTGTCCAACTCTTGATTTCGGCTCAGGTCATGATCTCATGGTCGGTAGATGGAACCCCCCTTTGGGCTCTGCACTGAGTGTGGAGCCTGCTTGAGATTCTCTCTCTCTCTCTCTCTCTCTCTCTCTCTCTCAATCCTCCCCTGCCTCAAATAAACAAATACAATTAAATGGTTAGCAACCATGAGTACCAGAAAGACTGTACTGAAATTCATGATTTCCTCGGTCCGATAGTTGAAGTTGAATAAGCCAGCAAAGTTACCTTGCCGCTCTGACATAAAACCAGTGAATCTCACTTAACTGAACCGCTTTTGGGAGGACAGTTGTAGCATTCTCAGCTGCCAATCTGATGAAAACAAATGCCATGGATGGGAATAAGAAAGTCTTCTCTTTCTTGGAGAAAACACCCAGCGACCAACAGCAACTCAACTACTAAAATCATCCGCTTTCGTTTTCAGCCCCTGGGGGCTGAGTGGTGTTTTCTTGCTTCGGTCCAAACAATTTGTACACCTGTTGAAGAGAAAATAAAATCTGACGGCGGTACAAAGTCCGGGGGATTAAAGCGATTTGCGCTGAGCTCTTAAAGCCGAGATAATTGCGGGTCTCGGTTTCTTCTTTTGTTCTGCAGAACGGCATCTGAAATTTGACAAGCAAGTCCTCTCCCCACACCCCCTTTTTTTTTGTTGCAAGGGACCGGGTGGAGATTTCACCAGATCTCTCCCTTTCTGTGAGGCTGCGTCTTCCTTGGAATGCTCTGGTCTCACCGGGCTTCGCGGCACGTCGTCAAGCAAGGCTGGCTTACTTGGCCGGTTTTGGAGCTACCTTTGGGGGAGTGCTCTTTTACCTTGTTTCCCAATCCTGAGATCAGGGGTGCCCGGGTGGCTCCTTCAGTTAAGCCTCGGACTCTTGGTTTCGGCTCAGGTCGCAAACTCACGGTTCACGGGTTCGAGCCCCGCATGGCGCTTTGGGCTGGCATCACAGAACGTGCTTGGGAGCCCCTCTCTGCCCCTCCCCTGCTCGTGCTCTGTCTCTCTCAAAGTAAATAAATAAATTAAAAAAAAAATAACCGAAGTCTGAGGTCAGAAATCCGGGAGGATGAGAGGGAAGAGAGGGCTGAAGCTGGTGAGGAAGCTTACACAGCTTTTCATAAATGTGGCAGAGTGACTTCAGAGAGTCCCTTTGCCCTCCCAGGGTCTGTGTGTCATATACATTCAGGCTCTGATTTGCTATACTTCTCAAGCTGAACGTATGCTACGGGATACCTTTGATGTTGCCATAATTGTGTGTGGGATCTTCAATCATGATGTCATCAAATTTTATTAAACTTAATATGGATAAAACCAAGACATTATTGATTAGTTCTGCCAGGCAAACCTCCCAGGCTTCCTCTTAGAGTGGTTTTCTTCCGGGGAAGCTGTCTTTATCCTTTCGATAATACTCATGCCCTCAGAGCCACTGTGGCTTCTGAGTTTTCTTTTGAAGCCCACATCAATCATATAATTAAGACGTCTTAATACAACTACAGCAATCCCGCCATATTGCGAGGCACGCTCTCTGGTCGGCTGCTGAAATTTTAATTCATGCCCCTCTTTCATGTGGGTGTAATTACTGCTGCTCTTTGTTTAGGGTTTTGTGCGTGCGTGTGTGTGTGTGTGTGTGTGTGTGTGTGTGGCGTATTTTCCGTTGATCCAGATTTAACCAGCTAGACCCCTATTTGGATCTCAACTTTTCTACCTTAGTGATAAGATTAATTTGGTTCCCACAAAGTAAGCCGTATTCTCTTTTCCCATCTTCTCCACCACGCTCTCCATAAAGGCTGTGTGATGGTGTCCAAGCGACGCTTAAACATTCAGCTGGAGAAACGTAGAATTCAGACGGCCTTCCAGATGCCCCAGATGACCAGATGTTTGATATCATGGCCAAGCAGCCAGATCGCTGACTTCTTTTTTTTTTTTTTTTTTAACGTTTTTTAAATTTATTTTTGGGACAGAGAGAGCCAGAGCATGAACGGGGGAGGGGCAGAGAGAGAGGGAGACACAGAATCGGAAACAGGCTCCAGGCTCCCAGCCATCAGCCCAGAGCCCGACGCGGGGCTCGAACTCACGGACCGCGAGATCGTGACCTGGCTGAAGTCGGACGCTTAACCGACTGCGCCACCCAGGCGCCCCGATCGCTGACTTCTTAAAGCACTCATTTTTCGCCCGGGTGTTCTGGTGTTAGGCAAATGCATGAAATTGCCAGTTTCCGGTTTTCATGCCTCTGTCCTATTTTTTTCTTCTTCTACCTTATTATCAAATCTTGTAGTCTCTTTATTTTTCTTCTTTAACTCCTTCTCTGCATTCATGTTGAGAGTCCAATCCTAACATCTAACATGGAAATGTGGACTGGAAAGCAGGGAGGGGTTGGGGCGCCTGGGTGGCGCAGTCGGTGGAGCGGCCGACTTCAGCCAGGTCGCGATCTCGCGGTCCGGGAGTTCGAGCCCCGCGTCGGGCTCTGGGCTGACGGCTCGGAGCCTGGAGCCTGTTTCCGATGCTGCGTCTCCCTCTCTCTCTGCCCCTCCCCCGTTCATGCTCTGTCTCTCTCTGCCCCAAAAAGAAATAAACGTTGAAAAAAATTTTTTTAAAAAATAAAAAAATAGAAAGCAGGGAGGGGCAGTGTGGGAAGCACAATACTGGGGGGGAAGATCAGAGATTTCTGATTCGTTGTCTTTCCACGGTATCAGACAAACAACTTTGGGTCTCAACCAGGTATCTGCACTTCCCGAAAAGAACTAGACCCACTCTCAGATGAAAACATTGGCTCTCTCTGAAGAAAAAACAAAAATACCTTTGGTGTTTTTCTTTTTTTTTTTTTTGAATAGGGTTGGCCTCCTTCTGAACTTGAAAAAAAAGTCTCACTCTTAAAAGACAAGCAATGAAGATTAACAACTTTTCTTCCTGTCCGGTGTGTAAAGCATACAGTTTCCAGCTTAAATAAGATCAGGAAATATCTTCACTACAGGTCTCGTTAGAGGATTATTTCATGGGTTGTTGACCATGCGGCATGGGCTAGAGGTTTGTTCAAACATCTCATATTCGTTTAGCGTGTTCGATTAAAAAAGAAGGAGAAAGAGAGGGAGAAGGAGGATGAGGAGGAGGAGGAGGAAGGGGAGGTGGAGGAGGAAGAGGAGGAAGGGGAGGAGGAGGAAGAGGAGGAAGGGGAGGAGGAGGAGGAAGAGGAGGAAGGGGAGGAGGAGGAAGAGGAAGGGGAGGAGGAGGAGGTGGAGTAAGGGGAGGAGGAGGAAGAGGAGGAAGGGGAGGAGGAGGAAGAGGAGGAAGGGGAGGAGGAGGAGGAAGAGGAGGAAGGGGAGGAGGAGGAGGAAGAGGAGGAAGGGGAGGAGGAGGAAGAGGAGGAAGGGGAGGAGGAGGAGGAAGAGGAGGAAGGGGAGGAGGAGGAGGAAGAGGAGGAAGGGGAGGAGGAGGAAGAGGAGGAAGGGGAGGAGGAGGAAGAGGAGGAAGGGGAGGAGGAGGAGTAAGGGGAGGAGGAGGAAGAGGAGTAAGGGGAGGAGGAGGAAGAGGAGGAAGGGGAGGAGGAGGAGGAAGAGGAGGAAGGGGAGGAGGAGGAGGAAGAGGAAGAGGAGGAGGAAGGGGAAGAGGAGGAGGGTGAGGAGGAAGGGGAGGAGGAGGAAGGGGAGGAGGAGGAGGAAGAGGAGGAAGGGGAGCAGGAGGAGGAAGAGGAGGAGGAGAACCAGCCATAGCGTCATTTTGCCCTGGTCCCTGGAGTAAAGGCTTTCCTGACTTGCACATTAATGGTGTGAACCTGGTGACTTACCAACGTCTGCAGGAGGACATTTGGACAAAGTGTGCGCACCGCTTTCTTAAAACTGTACTTGACATTAGCAACTTTTCCACAAAACCCTTATGAAAAGGTAATACACTTCTTTCTGACTTGAGTCTAGTTTCTGGACAAAATGTCAACGAAAACTGGTGCGGGTCCCGTCTTTTAGCTAAAAAGGAAAACTGCTCACCCAGGGCACGTCCTGTTTGGCCTTAGCTACTGAGAACCTCTCTAATTTGTCATCAGTGCCGAGCATCTGGGACGTGAGAACATCTGTTCCCTTTCTGCCTTTGGAAAAGTGGTTTTCAACCCTGGCTGCACGTTGTCATTTTCTGAGTGGTTTTTTTTTTTTTTTTTTTTTTTTTTTTTAATACTGAAGCCTGAGATCTGCCCCCTGGAAATTTTGAGTTGATTGATTTTGACTCAGAGCTTACTTGGTAAACGCTTTTGGAAGTTGGCGGAGTAGATACGCAGGATAAACAGACTATGTTAAATCTTGTGTTGAGAATAAGACAAGGTATGCATACATGTATACAGAACACTGATAAACCAGCAAAGAAACTCCCAAGGGGACCCCCGGACAAGCCACTTAACCTGCCTGGCTTTGCTGCCTGCGGCAGGGCCCCGCTCTGGCCTGGGGTTCCCCCGCCAGCCTTCCCCAGCCCTTGGCCTCTTATCCTCCAATTGGCCCAATCTTCTGTGCCTCCGATAATCTTTTATGCCTGCTGTTTTCATTCTCCTTTTCTCAAGACCCTCCAATGACTTCCCATTAGCTTCTGGGTCATATTCAAATTATTACCTATTGGTTCCAAGACCTTTAGCCAGGCAATCCCTTTTTATGTCACTTTTAATCTCTCCCCTTCCTGCTCCCTTTGTGGCTGTCAGGATCGTCTTCACCAAGCCATCCTTGTCACTCTTTATCTCTCTTCTTCTGAGCGCTGCTTGCTGCGGCCGTGGGGCAAAACTTTCTAGATTGTGCGCACCTGACGTGAGCCTCTTTCTTGTCATCCTACTGTTTAACCCTCCGCACACACCTCAGTTACCTGCTGGTGTTTGCAACCACGTGACCAGCTCTAGCTGGCCCGAGGACAGCCAGAAAGCCACCGGGCAGTTGTCCAAGGACCCCTTTACGTCAAACCACGTAGAGGTGAGCCAACAGAGGAAGGCATTTAAAAACCGCAGATGGTGTGACCTACAGTCTTTGCCCACGCTCCAGGTCGCTTGATGGTTCCCCCAAATCGCTCATCAATAAATCAATTGTTCCCCTGCTCCTCTCCTCTCGCGTATGTTTCCTTTCCACTGCTAAGTAAGTCCTTAAAATGAAGACAGAATCCGATATCCGAGACTTGGGGCTAACGTGATTAATTTCTTGTTGTAAAATTGTTACAAATTGTTATTGTACCATGAATTTGAATCTCCGGTGATGGATTCTCTAGCTTTCAAATGCAATTGACGATCGGTTACCATATGTCTTGCTTGGAATTTATTTCGTAATCGTCCCTTAGATAGGAGGGGACGAAAGAAATTAATCTTAAGTATCTTGTAGCTTCTGGACATCTTCCGTTACACACAGAAGCGTTCAGCACATTTTATTTATTTATTTATTTATTTATTTATTTATTTAGGATGAAGTAAAACCATCTTCAGAGCTGTTTTACTTCTCGAACTACTAGTAACAGAATCACTGGTTAGAGATGGTGTGTGTGTGTGTGCGTGTGTGTGTGTGTGTGTGCACATATGGGGGGGGTGTCTCTTAGGCTCAGTCAGATTCTAAAGACTTACGCTAGATTCACTGAATTTTAACAAGCACTCAGGGAGTTTTTATGCACATTAATATTTGAAAACCTGGCCTTACGATAATGTTCAAATGTAGCCTATTACAAATTTTACCCAAGATTCAGAAAGTCTCAGTTCACATAAAACAAGTACACAAATAAGGCCTTTTCCTATATCTTACGCATCCGCCCACATCAACAGGCAGTTACTGAGGTTCAGAGAATCTCTGTCAGTCTTGTCCCTAAATCTTTTTCATCACATTATAAGACTAAAGTCAGAGTGTGGCCCAGACTGTTAACCAGCTTACTTGTCTTTTAGTCCCGACCGTCTATCCTTGACCATCCAATGGAAGAAACAGATCAGAATGCATACCCAGTATTTTAAACGTTTCTAATTCTCAAAGACCTCATATTTTAAAGACAATATATGAAAGTGACAATATTTTCCAATGCATACTGATTTGAAGCTATCAACCATCAACAACTATAATACAATAAGAAATAACGGTAAGAAGGATGAGAATAGAGTTTCTTTTTTTCAAATGTTTATTAATTTATCTTTGAGAGAGAGCACAGGCAGGGGAGGGGCAGAGAGAGAGAGAGAGAGAGAGAGAGAGAGAGAGGGAGACGCAGAATCTGAAGCAGGCTCCAGGCTCTGAGCTGTCAACTCGGAGCCCAACACAGGGCTCGAACCCATGAAACATGAAATCACGACCTGAGCCGAAGTTGGACGCTTAACTGACTGAGCCACCCAGGTGCCCTGAGAATAGAGTCTGATTGTCCTGGTAAAATATTCCTTTTTAGGCTGTTCCTGAAGTGAGTCATGATCAAGCAAACAATTTTTATGACCATGATGGGCAGTGCTTCTGCTGTTTGCTTTCTAGCCTGTGTTGGGCCACTTGAGACAATGTGGAAAGGAAAAAAAAAATAAAAAAAACAAAACAAAACAAAAACAAGCCAGAAATACCACATCCACACACACTGATGTCTAAAATCCTGAGATTTCTCTAAGATTTATACCCCTTGGCTAGTTGTGTAGCCTGTTTGAAAACAGCCACCCTATGCTTTGGCTGCCTTACCCCGAATCCCTAGCGGACGAACTCTGTTGTTGGGAAATTTACACTGCGTGTTGACCCTCCACCTGGGAAATTCGGTTTAAACAGTTAATGGTTTCTCAAAGAACTTTCAAACCTCAACGAAAGACAGACCCAATTGGATCTGCTTCAAATAAACGATTTTGAACGATAGTTGATGAAGTATGAATTTTGAGTGGGGTGCTAAATACAGGACATTTGTCTATTCTTCATCTATCATCTATCTATTATCTATTTATCAGTCGTATCAAGCATCTGTCTATCCCTACCTATCCATCCATTTCTGGAATGGAATGCGCGTCATGGGGTTATCGTGAACGTCCATTGGAGGAATTCATTGCCAAGTGCTTAGTGCTGTGCATATCAGGCAAGTGCCCAACAGATAACTGTTGTTATTATTGCTGTCTTTACTGTTATTTCTCCTATCAACTATACCTTCCATGTGTAAAACATACAATATAAATTGTCCGGCGTAATTTAAAACCACGTTCGATTTCAAGGCCGAATACTCGAGAACTTCAACAATGGGGTGCCAAGACAATCCTGGATTTGAATTGTATTGTTCCAGGAATGTGGGCACACTCTGTAAGGTACCCACCATTTTTCACGTCATTGAGAAACTCCATTGTCTGCTATAATTGGAAGCAGGCAGAGATTTTTACAAGATGGTAGAAAGGCAAAGGCACCTTTGCGTCCTGTTTCCACCCGGCTAAATCAAGGTGGGATTGGCTCCCTGGGCTTGGGGATTAGGCCACCAGAGGGGCAGAACCTCCCTTCTCCCCAGTCCACGGGCCCCTATGTGTAGACTGACTTTCAATGCCAAAGGCTCCTTTATAGCTTTCTTTTCTTTTTTTTTTCAATGCATAGCTTTTATTTTTGTCAACAAACTGTGTCATTTACCATAGTAAGAAAACTGCTGTTGTTCGAGGTCTTTATCAGAGTTCCTACAAATCAGGTTAATTGGTGATCAACAGGGCTTTTCTGCCTTTAATGAGGCCTAGTAGCCCAAGGCAAGGCCTACCTCTTGATAAGGGACTTTCTTTTTTCTTATTCTGAACTCTTTGATCACTATAAAAAAAAAAAAAAAAAAAAAAACCCCAGGAAGAACAACCACCGGGAATGTCATTGTTTTTTAATTGCCTGATTACCAAATGTTGGAGATAAAAGATAGATGTTCTCAATTAATAACATTTACATAGATTAGCATCACTAACAAGCCTCATTAGTAGCTGCTGATTTTTGTTTAGATGGTGTCCCATGTCATTTGCTCTCTCTCTGGTTGTGCAATCGAAAGCACCTTTAGTATGACAAAACATTGCTTTCTAATCTATTTCTATTAATCAAACAGTAAGGCATTTTAGTACGCAGTCAGGTTTTTAATTAATTAAAAGTTAGTATTACCTAGCGTGGATTAACGAAAGGTTTCCTATGTTAATAAAGTCCAGCAACTGTTGCTAAACTCTGGCTGTCTTTTCTAGAGTCTCAACACCTTCACTGGGTTCATCACAGCACAAACACATCTACATTCACGTAGAAGAGCACCATAGAAAGACGGTCCACGTACTGGGTGCCCGCCACGCGCCTGGCACTTTCCACACATCGTCCGGTTAATCTGCCAACAGTCTGTGAAGGAGGGAACATTAGCATCATCACTGTACGCATGGAAACGAAGGCTCAGGGGAAGGGCCCACGGTCCCTCAGACCTAGCTCTGAGTTTTAAGTCCATGATCATGGACTGTTGCTGCTTTACCTATGCATCTAGAAAAAGAATTCATTGCTACTCTGAGCCGAACAAAATGTTCAAGATAGCCTACAACTAACCATGAGTCATATTTTAAACCGCATCGTTCATCTTTTCATTCATGAAAACAAACGGAAAATAAACAACTAAAACTAATCGGTAAATGTGTCCTGTAAATAGCAGGAGATACCTGAATTGGAGATATCTGAGTATATCATGATCTATGACCATAAAAATGTCTAAAAATCTGAAGCTTAAAGATCACAGAATAGTCACGAATTTTCTGTCACTCTAAGTGTGTACATACACTATGTTTGTCAAAAGAGACATTTTCCTCCTAAATATTGTGAGAAAAATGTAAAATTATTGTTTTTTTAACATCTTATGGGAAAAAAAGTGTGTGTCTAATATTATGATAAATATTTTAGGCAGAAAAAACATGTTTTCAGACTCTGTAAGATACCAGTGCAAACTTCTTACCAAAAAAGAATATGGAAGCCATAAAACAGATTAAAAAACAATTGATAATTAAAACTTTGAGGGAAAGAAACATTTGAAAAGACCAAAGAATGATATCTTAAAAAAAATTTTACTTATTTCTTTTGAGAGACTGAGAGAGAGAGAGAGAGAGACAGAGCACTGGAGGAGGAGGAGCAGAGAGAGAGAGAGAGAATCCCAAGCAGGATCTGCATTGTTAGCGCAAAGCCTGATGTGGGTTTCAAACTCACGACAAACTATGAGATCATGACCTGAGCCGAAGTTGGAGGCTTAACTGACTGAGCCACCCAGGTGCCCCCAAGAAAGAGAGCTTTTTTTTTTTTTTAATTTTTTTTCAACGTTTTTAATTTATTTTTGGGACAAAGAGAGACAGAGCATGAACGGGGGAGGGTCAGAGAGAGAGGGAGACACAGAATCGGAAACAGGCTCCAGGCTCCGAGCCATCAGCCCAGAGCCCGACGCGGGGCTCGAACTCACGGACCGCGAGATCCTGACCTGGCTGAAGTCGGACGCTTAACCGACTACGCCACCCAGGCGCCCCGGAGCTTTTTTTTTTTTTTTTTTTTTTTTTTAATGTTTGTTTATTTATATTGAGAGAGAGTGTGTGATTGGGGGAGGGGCAGAGAGAAAGGGCGAGAAAGAGCGAGAGAGAGAGAGAGAGAGAAGGAGAGAGACTCCCAAGCAGGCCCTTCGGACTTCATATGCAATATATACGGCATAGATTTTTGAGAAGATGATCAGATCCATTATATTTTGAGAAAAGTTAAAAAAAAATCTGTAGCGTTCTTAAAGGCAACAGCTGTTCATTTTCACTCTGCTGTTCTCAGGACTCAGCCCAAGCCTGGCTCAATATGTATTTATTGAAATGAATGAGTCAAGGAAAACATCGTTTGTAAAGTGCTGTCAGTATCTTTATTGTCCCCTTTCAATGATTAAATTAAGATCTGTGGGTTGTAAAATTTCACGCAGTACAAACATATATTTAACTCACAAGGTGAAAATACCTATGAAATGAAGTCATTGTGAATGCTTTTGTTGTGTTGTCTTAGCTCCACCAAATAACTACAACTGGCGGTCATGCTCCGAGGGTTCAGGGTTCGTAACATTTTTAGCTCTGCCTGAGCATCTGGGCAGCCATGGCTACCCAAGTTCACCAGCCGGACTTTTAGGTGAACCCACTGGCCTTGGCATCCTACCTTGGTTGGATGGTTTTCTGGAAAGGTCACAGGATTTAAAAAAGACACAAAATCCCATTCATACAATCGTTTTAGTGGATCTGGGATTTAATATTTGTACGGTAAATTCTCCTTTTACTTCTGTGAAATGACAGAAGTTACACTCAAGATCTCCACGCATTCTGCAAACTTGAACACATGTGTACCACACCCTGAGACTTGAAATTCGCTTGCTGCTTTAATTAGCTATCTAATAAAGACAGCAATCCTTATTCTCAGACTATTGTGTCAGAGGTGGAGACGGAAAAACCTCCTTGTCTAATTGCTATTTTATTGGATCATCAGTTGCTACCAATAAATAAATAAGTAAATAAATAAAACAGAGAGAGAGAGAGAGAGAGAGAGAGCGAGAGCTATTTAAATTGCCTCAAAGAAACATCTACCTGGAAAATAAAACCATACCATCTTCTAGAGCCTCCAGGGTTTAAGTGATTCGCCCAAGGTCACCCACCCAAGATTAGGAGCCAATTCTCCCGGCTCCCAGACAACTGCACTTCTGACTTCACCACTGGAATAGTTGCACTGGTAACAGTTGATAATGAAGCCTTGGAAAAATTCCTGGATGCACCATCAGGGTCTCTAACATAGGCTGTGGTCCCAAAGCTAAGTGTCCTCATGGAGCCACTGGAGAGAGGAAGAATGAAACTCACTGACAAGTTGAAAGCTGTTCACAAAGATATTCCTTTTATTAAGTACGTGCTCTAATTGTGTATGTGCGTGGATGTCAATAGTCAACAGATTGGACGACTTCGTCATCAGCATCTGTAGCTTATTAGTTGGGAGATGAGATGAACATCTTTTTATAATCCTAGCCTCGCCAGCTTCCGCATGACTTCCAATTCAATAATATTCAAGTGAGTAGCTTGTAATAGTCTACAAAGCAGTCGTCTAGATTTGTAGACTCAAATAAAAACTTTAATTAAAAAAAAAAAGACGGAGGAACTATCAACATTACCCTTCTGAGCCTAGTTCTGAATCAACTGTGTGTGGAGAGGCCAAATGTCTTTGCTGTGGTCTTGGTTGGACCTTCCAGTTTTTTCTCTTACTACGTACGTGACCTGAGTTACTCAGATTCCCTAAGTCTCGAGTTCCTCATCTGCCAAGTGGGAGATTAAAGATACCCATCTCATGCCTTAGACTGGAAGCTGATCACAGGGACCAACTTCCAGGTGACAGTTACGATGGGTTTTAGGAGGTCGATGGATTGCCGCTGAGCTCTCTGGTAAGGGTTAGTGAATCTTCAGTCTCTATTATCTCCCTGGATTTCTGTGTTGGAAATTTGCAGAAGCTAAAATAGAAGTAAAATGAGGGAAAATAATTCTTATCCTTTCCTAGGCATGGCAGTGCCGGTTCTGCTCGCTTTCAGACCATTAATGCCCCTGACATTCCCCAAGGTTCCTGGCACATGATTCCCACCCATTTGCCTGATGAGGGTATTCAGTGATGACAATGGATTTCGAGGTTGAAAGTCTTGCCTCGGGGCTTGGAGCTAGCTAGGCACAGGGAAGCCACTTGAGTGTACGATTCTCTAAAATTTTTCAGCTTCTTTATCTGTTAGTTTCGGATGTTTGGGAAAACATCGCTAACGTGGCGGGTTTTCTTAGAAATTTGGTGTGCTTAAAAACAGCTCTGAGCAGGGCGCAGTTAAAAAAAAACGCACAACAGAATTAGAGTGTCACGAAATGATCCCCACAAAATACAAAGGTTTAATTTCATCAGGGAATTTCTAATTAATGATGTTTGAGTGGGTTTTAAATTCCCCAACCACATTCCCACCATCCTTACTCACCACTTGGGGAAGGTTTAAGCCTTAGGGCATCTTTTAGATGAATACTGGTAGTCCCATTTCGGCCGAATGGAGCATCGCTAGTAATGCAATTATAGCAGAAAGGAAACCTTGCATCCCCAGGATATTTCACTCAAACTCCATTACCATGTCTTACCCATGTTTCTTTGTTTCATTGCATTAAAGAGTCATGGCAAATGGCTACCGCCAAGAATAAAACAAGGGCTTTATTTCACATTTCCCTTGAATAACCCAAGAGGCACTCCCTTATTCCTGGGTGGGTGCAGTGGAGCATTGATACCTGCTCATTTTCTAACCCGTGATTTCAACGGCAGGAGGCTGTCTTACCTGATCCTTTGGTAGCCAACCCGGGTAAGCTGCATTCCGTTCACTCTGGGATTCCATGGTGGGTGCAAGAGATTATTTCTAGAAGGGTCTTAGAGTCCCAGGGGAGCTGATTCCACTCGGCAGGGTGAGCAGCTCACGCACACAGGTCCATTCACTCCCTGTAGGATTAGATTTCTGTTCCGGCTGCCAAGAATCTCTGAACCCTCTCACTATGCTGGCACATAAGGGTTTCTTCGGTTAAATGGAGAGTCAGTAGAAAATGGGTTAGAATCAAGATGAAAGGGGGAAAAGGGTGCCCTGTGGTTCAAGGTTTCAGGCTATAGGAAGTATGTCCGCATTTTCTTCCATGCTCCAGACATGTCTATAGATATACGCAATGGAATGCTACTTGGCAATGAGAAAGAATGAAATGTGGCCTTTTGTAGCAACGTGGATGGAACTGGAGAGTGTGATGCTAAGCGAAATAAGTCATACAGAGAAAGACAGATACCATATGTTTTCACTCTTATGTGGATCCTGAGAAACTTAACAGAAGACCATGGCGGAGGGGAAGGGGGGAAAAAAAAAGAGGTTAGAAAGGGAGGGAGCCAAAACATAAGAGACTTTTAAAAACTGAGAACAATCTGAGGGTTGATGGGGGATGGGATGGAGGGGACGGTGGGTGATGGGTATTGAGGAGGGCACCTGTTGGGATGAGCACTGGGTGTTGTATGGAAACCAATTTGACAATAAATTTCATATTAAAAAAAAAACAGAAATGCATTTTTGGAAATTACCACGTGTACTACTTTAAACATTTATAATTTCTAGTTCAGAGACTGGCTTTGTGACCCTAAATGGTCTTTATTTATTGCAAAGGTGCTATGAAATTCTTAAACTGAAGTTACCTTTAATTGATTATACAAGTAATGTGTGTATGTCCATATGGGCTCTTAATAATATTTTAGAAGGAATCATTCTTTTTTTTTAATGTTTATTTATTTGAGAGAGAGAGAGAGAGAGAGCAAGCCAGGGAGAGACAGAGAGAGAGGGAGAGAGAGAAAATCCCAAGCAGGCTCTGCACTGTGAATGCAGAGTCCGATGCGGGGCTTGAACCTACTAAACGTGAGACCATGACCTGAGCTGAAATCAAGAGTCAGATGCCTAACATAGTGAGCCACCCAGGCACCCCCAGGGAGGTGTTCTTTTTTTTTTTTTTTTTTTAAATATGAAATTTATGGTCAAATTGGTTTCCACACAACACCCAGTGCTCATCCCGACAGGTGCCCTCCTCAATGCCCATCACCCACCCCCCCCTCCCTCCCACCCCCCCCAACCTTTTAAAGCCATCTAAGACTGAAAAGTTGTGGTGGCATTATAGACGCTGAGTAACAAGTAACCCTCAGACAGAGAGATTATCGAAATGGCACCAAAACCAAGTTTGCGATGGGTAATCACAGGTTTCAATGCTGCTGTGGCTGCAGAAGTGTGAATATGGAATAAAAAACACTGTGAGTGGAAAAATACTAATTACACGTATGTGCATATATTTGTCTGCTGTGAAAAAGGTAAGCTATATCTTTAGGACATTTGGTGACAAAGCAGTTAATAACAACAGCAGCCAACAACAAAGACTATTCAGAGCCTGTGAAATCTCCTACTTTCCATTGCACTCCGCAATTGTCCATCATCACGTCTGAAAGATGATTTATCATATCAACATTTCCCAGAGATTTGCCCCAGATCTGGAAACACCAGAGACAGCGTTCTAAATATTCGAAGTCACAGGTACCGCATGGCCTGGAGGTCCTGACTCAGTGGATGAGACGAGATTGTGGGATCGGATTTTTTTTTTTTAGCAAGTCCTAAAAATGGTGATTCTACGGTGCAGTTGGGTTGAACACGTCTCAGCCTGGCTTCTTGCCATCATACATTCGAGAACAAGAACCCAAACAATCCAAACGAGGTAGTTCAGTAAGAAAAATACGTAGTTACGTGTGTTTAAAAAATGTTTATGTATTTTGAGAGAGACAGAAAAAGCGCATGGGCGAGTGGGGGGAGCGGCAGAGAGAGAGAGAGAGAGAGAGAGAGAGAGAATCTCAAGCAGGTTCTGCACTGTCAGCTCAGAGCCCGACGTGGGCTTGAACCCATGAACCATGCGATCATGACGTGAGCTGAAATCAAGATTTGGACGCTTAACCGACACAGCCACCCAGGCACCCCGGTAGTTATGTTTGCTTAACCAAGGACTTCAGGTGGCTTAGAAAAATCTATTTCAAGAGATCTTCCAGGTAGCAGGGTGGCAATTTATAGTGACCAATGACAGTCCGCTCGGTACAATGTGTAGACGTGATCAACGTAAGTTGTGTTGTTTTATCTTTTTAGAAAGCAGCAAAGCGTGGGGTTCCTGCTTGGGTGTGCCATGTTGGTTTTTTGTTTTTTTGTTTTTTGTTTTTTTTTAGCTCCATTTCCCCATCTGTTGGGACGAAGAGGAGACTGCTGCCAATATCTGGAGCATCAACCATACGTTCGGGCCAGTACTAAGCATTTTGTACCAATGGTGTCATTTTGACCTTCACGCAGACACGAAGAGGCAGGGTGGGCCGGTAAAATGAGAAAACCAAGGTGTGACGGGGTTGGGTGACGTCCCGAAGGACACATGCTAACGAATGGCAGAGCAGGAATTCAAACCGGGAGGGCTGACTTGGCACTCAGTGTTTGGAACCAAAAATGCGTACGTTTGACGACGCGGGTTGGGCTCAGTGGGTAACTACAGATACCGCCCTGTGCCCCCTTCTGATGATAATACGGCTTAGCTGGAAGGAAATTCGTGATTATTTGTTTCCCCATAATTTCTCCTCTCCCCAGCTCCTCTCTAATACCTCGGAGCTGTGCCAGATAAGGTTGAGAGGTGTGAATTGGCTTAAAAAATCCTTTTCCCCCCATCTGTGACATATTACTTACAATGGTCAGATCACGAGCTTGTGAGGTTTGACAACTTTTCCTTTTGATAATTCCGTTGAAATTATGGTTCAAATGATGGAAGAAGTCGAGGCATTGGATAACATGGACACCACGAAAGAGGAAAAAAAAAATTATTATTTACTTAGAGGACTGCCCTTTCTATTGTTACTTTCTTTTCAAGTTCTGTGGAAATAGGATCCCTGCTGTTTGCAGTTTCTGGCTATCTTAATTCCCCTCGTTATTAATTCCTTTTACCCCTCTGCCTCTAATCAGCCCCAGTGGCACGTATTTGGAAGCCTGGTTTTACTGCACATTTCATTTTGGATTCCAGGGTGACTAGTAGACCCAGGCAAAGAGTCGGTCAGTAGCCAAGGTCAAGGGCATACCTGGTGAACACCACAGCCGCATCTCACACACAGTTTTTGCCACTGTTACACTTCAGGGTCAGAGTTCATCGAGAATTTCCATAAATCTGATGGGTAATGTGCCAAATGAGATTAGAGAGGGCTTCATGCGATCACGGTCAAATGAAAATATCTTATGTTAATTTCCTTGCCTAAGCTTGAGACAGGTAGTTAATACTTTTTGTGAAAAGCCAGAGACACATATAGGGAGGAAACACAAGCTGTTGTCTACAGAGAAAGAGGAAGCATGTGGGGCTCCTAAGAAAGAAAAATATAGATGCTGGAATTTGCGAAATTTTGCCACTAAGTCTTAGACGCCGCCCCCCCTCATGTTTTTTACATTGTCTGTTGACTCTTACCCTAATTGGTACCCTAAAGCACATTTTTCACTTAGATCAATTTTATGGGTTGCATTTATATATTTAGATGTCAACACATTCTTCAAGTTATTTTGTTGCAAAAAAAAAAAAAAAAAAAAAAAGAACCAACAAACACCCAGAAGGACAAAAGAGCATTAGCAAATGGAGGGCTGTTTACGGATTTAATCTCTAACTACTTATCCATACACACATTTTTCTTTTAAGCCTTGACCCGAATCAACCCAATTCAGAAAAGTGCATTTTAAACCATCCATCTTGGAATTGATACAAAACATCGGCTCCCTTATATTTGAAAAGAAGACATCATTAATATTTTAAGGCAGTCGTAAGAAGAGGACTTAAGAAAACAGACCTGTCAGCTCTCCCTGGCCTTCTGGTCACCCAAGACCGCGGAGAACACAGAGTCTTAACCTTCGTCTTGGACGTTCATTGAATACGCCGAGAAATGCCCAGATGTAAAGGCAACTCAAAAAATAAATTCGGGGGTTGAAGCAACTATTACTGATGACCGGGGCTGTTTGTTAGTATTACAGAGATTTAATTTCACTTAGCACGCATTTAGTGAGCCCCTACCCTGTCCCTCACAAGGCTTCGGGGATTACCGACGGTGTGGAGACCCTCAGGAAGAATCAGATGGCTTCTGCAGAAAGCCTGTAAAATCTCATTGGGGAGACAAGGTCTTCATAACAAATAAGCAGGAAACAATGCCAGAAGGTGCGTGATTAAATGATGGCCTGGTAAATACAGGCAGGACCACTACAGATCAAATCGGGAAGAAGCAGAGAACAGAGGGTGCTCGGGGGACGATGGCTTTGGAGGAAGAGATAGGATTTGGGTGAGAAGAAAAGGAAAACAGGGGCACTTTGAGGTGGTGAGAATAGCGTGGGATCAGGTGGGACGATGGGTCCGGTTTTGTTCCAGATTCCTCGAGCTGAGTTAGCAAAAGCTCATGGGAGACAGGAGACTCCGATTCCTGTTCCGCCTCTGACACTTCCGTCCTGCAAGACCAGGTAAAATTTAAAAGTTTTTTGATGTTTATGTATTTTTTGATATAGAGAGACAGAGTGCCGGCGGGGGAGGGGCAGAGAGAGAGAGGGAGGCACGGAATCTGCAGGCTCCAGACGCTGACCGGTCGGCACAGAGCCCGACGCGGGGCTCGAACCCACGAACCGTGACATTATGACCTGAGCCGAAGTCTGAGGCTTAACCGACTGAGCCACCCAGGTGCCCCGTGACCAGCTGAGATTTAGTTAACCTATTTCCTCCTCAGTAAAACGAGAGTATCAGCGCGGCATCTTTGAGGTTCTTTCCAGCTCTAAAGCTCAGGGAGCCCTGAAACTCAATGGCTCTGATTTGAGGTCTGGAGACAAAGAGGACTGAGTTCTATTCCTGGCTTTCGCTAGTCGTGAGAGCTGGCTTCCTAACTACGGGGAATCTGTTACTCATCTATAAAAGGAGGACGATATGCCATACAGTGGTTGAAACAAGTGAGTATGTTTGGCATGCAGTGGTTCTTAGAACGAGTTAATGGTTTGCAAATTCTATGAAGATTGATTTTTTTTAAAGGGAGATCTGACTGGGGCAGATCTATCTATCTATCTATCTATCTACCTATCTATCTCTGTATCTATCATCTATCTATCTATCCATCCATCTATCATTTGTCATCTGTCTATCCATCTATCTCCTACTTATGTATTTATTTATTTGCAAAGGATATCTGATTCAGTAGCAAACTTGGGTAAGCTGCATTCAGTTCACTCTGGGATTCCAGGGTGGCGTGCAAGAGATTCTTTCTTTCTTTTTTTTTTTTTTTACTTTTTTATTTTATTTTTTTATTATTTTTTAAATTTTTTAAATTTTTAATTTTTTAATTTTTTTATATATTTTTAAAAATTTTTTTTAATGCAAGAGATTATTTCTAGAAGGGTCTTAGTGTCCTAGGGGAGCTGATTCCCCTCAGCAGGGTGAGTAGCTCATGCACACAGGTCCATTTACTCCCTGTAGGACCAAATGTCTATTTTGGCTGCCAAGAATCTCTGAACCCTCTCCTCAAGGGGGTGCATAAGGCGGGGGGAGGATGTTGGTTGGTCTCTACCAATCAGTAATGATTACTAGTGGATTAATTGATTGATTACTGGTAGATTGAGTAAAGCAGGGTTTTTTTGTTGTTTGTTGTTTTTTGGTTTTTTTTTGGAAAATTGTGAAGACCTTGCTTGCCAGGATGACAAAGTTGGAGTTTATCTAATGGGGAATGAAGACTCATCATGGATGAATCGTAGGGGTGTCAAAAAGGAAGTGGCATTTTAGGAAGACGAATCCAGAGGCGGGGTACGTAGATTTGATTTTGAGAAAAATAAAGAAGTCTAGGTATAATATATATTAGAGGTTGGGCCATGGTATTGCGGAGCGTGGTCTGATCAGAGAGAAGGCAGAGAAGGAATTTGGCAACTCCTTAGGTGATGGCAAGAACATGAACACCTATGATTCCTAGCCCTGGTGCCGGGAGAGTGGCGGCGGCCAGGATAGACAGAGGAGGTTTGGAGATGAATCAAATGTAATGGGATGTAGGGCCGGGGAGGAAGCCTATGGAAGGTACTAGCGCCTTGGATTCTTCCCCAGATGATTCTGATATAATTGGTCTGGTGTGCAGTCTGGGCCTGGGGATTTTTAAAACCCCAACAGGTACGGAGGGAAGACAGCAAGATCTCAGCACGCTCTTTTAATGAGTGAGAAGCATCTGATGAAACTTTACCCGTTAGGTGCCAGGCCATCGGTCTGGGAGCTTTGTATCTCTGTTATCTGGTGTAACGCTCACAACGGTTCTCTGCTTCTCCCAGAAGGGCCCCAGCTCACTCCAGCTTGGGATTCCGAAAGCACGTAGAACGCACAGACGTCCTCCTAGCCCTAACTCTCCAACTGTTGTTTTTAAGGGAATAAGAGTCCCTTGGCTAGAGTGTCCCCGTCATAGTCCAGATCTCGCTGATAGCGCACGTCACCTCTCTGAAAGCAAGAATCTAAGTTTAACGTGACAACACTACCTATAAAATATCCTAAATTTATTTAGTGCTTTACTTTGTTCGACATTTTTCACGGTGTCACTCAGGAGCGAAACGTTTCCGCTGCAACACCGTTGACAGCAGCTTAGTAATCTGGTGTGCCAGCTCAGTCAGGAAGGCCTAATAATTCTGGAGGGGAGAGGCAGGTATGGAAGGACTAGCTGGTAATCAGGAAGCCAAGAAAAAGGCTTGGGAGTAGAAACGCGACATTTCTGGAGTCTGTCCTACGTGCCAGGTGCTGCGAGAGACGCTTACCGTAGGTCCCTCACCTAACTCGTATAGGAGATGGCTCGTCTTTCCAGCAGCTGAACCCATTCTTCTTTGGGGAGCATCTCTGTGCTGTGGGTTTTGGGAGGGCAGAAGCACGGGAGATGGTAAAGAGACGAGAGACTGTTGATATCACGCCCCCATCACGGCGGCAAAAAGATCTGATGGTGGGGCGTCTGGTGAGGTCCTTCCAACTGGACAGCCAGGAGCCTGGCTTCTCCTCGGCTCTCTGCTTCCTGGCTTCTTGGTTCCTCTTCATTTCCTGTGTCTTGTTTTCCACGTGTTCCTTTAATTCAGCGAGTTACCCGATGTCTTTCTAAACGTTTCTTTTCCGCTTCAAGTTGCTGGAGACCCTTTCTCTTCTTGGCAGCTAAGAACGTTGATTGGTGCAGATGCTCAGGACAACTCTGAGAGGCTGATTTTATGATGTCCCTTCTTAGAAATGAGGAAGCAGATTCGGAGAGGTTAAGCAACTTGTCCGAGATCACAGAGCTAGAGAGCGGCAGAGCTAGGGTCCCCTACTGGGTTTGTTTCCTGCCCCCCTATAAGGGGGCAACGGCCCTAACCCTTAAAATACCCCAAGGACTTCATTGTTTCATTTCATACAATAAAAATGAGACTCCTTTGACCTTGGGGTACTGTTAAGTCATAATTATTTCAGAGAAAAGAAGAAGGTTTACTACCAATTTTCAAGCAACAAACCCTGTTTTGTGGGTGGCTCATTTAAGCCTACAACTCTTGATTTCTGCTCAGGTCACGATCTCACGGTTCGTGCGTTCCAGCCCTGCATTGGGCTCTGTGCTGACAGTGTGGAGCCTGCTTGGGATTCTCTCTCTCTCTCTCTCTCTCTCTCTCTGCCTTTCCCCTGCTCTGTCTCTGTCTCTCTCTCACTCAAAACAAATAAACATTAAAAAACCTGGTTTTATAAGATTTCACCGAATTTGCGTTGCAAGAAGAACTATTTGAATGCTTACAGGTAAAGCTTTTGGCTCACTAGAAAATTCCCTCAGGCAGAACACGTTTGACAGAGGCAGGTGCAAAGTTTTCATCGAACAAGGAAAGGAGGGATTCCCAAATGCACGGATTTCCTCGGAGAGACGCACTTTGCTGGGCCTGTTTGGGCACAGCGGGAGCAGTTGGACATAGTGGCCGAGACAAGACGTGTAAGCACGGGGCGGAGACATGAGTGGAACTCTTGTCATCCTGCGAGTCACTGTCACGCAGCCCTGGAAGTGTGTGTCGTGTTCCCCAAACCCTCGGAGGGCGACTGTGACCGATTACACAAGATGCCATGTTCCCTAATCATATCACTTGGGTTCCTCTGAATGGTGGTGACGACAGGGTTTGAAGGCAGATCACAGCTGTCTGATAATAATAATAATAATAATATAATAATAATCAGATAAAGCAGACAGCCTTGGAGCCCGCAGATCACACACTGGCCCGTGAAGGAGGCTTGGCCGATGGGGTTTTGCCTTGTTTCTAACCCAGCTTACCGCCCCCCACCATCCCCCCGCCCATTCTCTTGTCTCCAGAACCCCTTGGTCACATCGTGATGGGGGCTGGGCAGGTGTGGCTCCTAGCCTGGGTTTATTTATTTATTATATTAGCTCATGCTCCCTGTTCTGTGAAGTGAACATTGTCACTTGGGTAAATTTGGGAAATTTCCCACTGCCAGAATCTAAACAGCTCTTGTGAATCAAAGGAAAGCGCTGGGCCCCCCCCCTCCCCCCGCCTCCGCCCTGCGCTTCTCTGAAGCCGCCCTAAGCTTAAGACACCACCTCTCTATTCTGCCACTCCGTTTTTAATCTGTCTTCAAAGAGAAAGCCAACTGTCTTGAATTAAACACAAGGCAGTTCTTGAAGTCATGTGTGATGAAAGTGATTAAATAATTAATTCAAACAAAGGTGACTTCTCAGGCAGGTTGGAGGTCAGGAGAGAAAGGCTTGATTTAAAGCAGCATTTTCTCGGCCTGCTATGGGCAGAAAAAAAAAATTAATGTGATATGAAATGACCACGCTGGAGAGCATTAACCTCTCTCCCTTGCTTCCTTAGCTCGAGACACATTGGTCTCTTGCTTCTCCCTGAACAGATGAAGGCCATTTTTCTCGGCCTCAAGGACGCTGGTTCTTCTCTTCCTTCTTCTGGAAGACTCCTCACCCCACTCTTTACCTGGGTCATTCTTTTTCAGGCACGTGGGTCTCCATTCAGCTCCTCCGAGAGGTCTTTCCTGACCGTCCTACCTCCTCTATTGCCTCCCCCCCCCACCTCGCTTATACCCTCTTCTCATTTCTTTATAATTCCTATGATTGCCTGGCATACTGTCATGTATTCAGTCTGTTTTCTTGTCGCTCTCCCCTACCGGAACGTAAGCTCCAAGGAGACAGTGTTTTACCTGCTCTTTGCCCCCTGCAGAGTTCCCAGCGCCTAGAATAGTGTCCAGCACAGAATACATAGCAACAGATAGTTGATCGATGAACCAACAAGCGTCTGAACAACAAGCGTCTCTTAAAAAATTTTTTTTTTCAACGTTTATTTATTTTTGGGACAGAGAGAGACAGAGCATGAACGGGGGAGGGGCAGAGAGAGAGGGAGACAGAATCGGAAACAGGCTCCAGGCTCCGAGCCATCAGCCCAGAGCCCGACGCGGGGCTCGAACTCACGGACCGCGAGATCGTGACCTGGCTGAAGTCGGACACTTAACCGACTGAGCCACCCAGGCGCCCCAGGCGTCTGAACTTTCAAGTTCAGTCTTGTCTACCACTGAAAACAGCTCTCAGAAATGCTTTAGGTAATGAACTAACTTCTAAGTTAGAACCCCCCCTCCCCCCCCCCCCCGAATTATAAATTCGGATTCAGGCTGAAACTGACGTGGTAAGAAACAAAAGGGAACAATGCCAACGCTTTCGACCGGCTGCCTTCCTGGCTTTGAAACAAACCATTGGCCTGTAGAGATTTCCTTCTCCAAAGAGTCAAGAATGTTTATCAGAAGTCATGTATGGCTTCCATTTTTGTGATGAAATATGTCCCAGGAGGAGCCTACCTCCCCGTGTGCTTGGCTGGGTGTATATATCTGGTTTATAGCAAGTGAGCTGAAGCGGACAGTTCTTGAGCCAGTGTTTTGAGTGTAAGTGACAGCCAGTGTGATGGGGACTAAATTGCGCGTGTGAGCCTGGCTGTATCCAGCTGTTTGGAACCACCGCACACAATTGTTTGGTAAGCCCTTGACCCTTCACCTGTCCAAAGTGGCGAGTACGTAAGTGGATTTGGAATGGTAATTATGCTCAGTGTCTCAATACCGTGTTCTAATCTCTGCTATCTCTAGACGACCTGTTAGATTTCTCTAAGAGCCCGATGCTGATGATAAAACTCACAGCCCCAGACTTCTCTTAAATCAGATACTCTGACCAATTAGATAATGTTGAGTTTTAAAGCTAGAGAACATTCCTTCTCTTAATGAAGTCATCCCAGTGATATTTTATTCATGATACTATGCAGCAGAACGAGCACAGACAAAAAAAAAAGCTTAGATAAAATAGTAATTATTTATACGCGGAAATAGAAAAATGAAAACACAGGGCAGTGTGAGATTTCGAAGCCACTGGCATCATGCAAGTGGGCTTCGTGCAAGGGATTCTGGGAGAAGCAGGAAGTTTGGCCCAGGTGGTATAGGGACCTAGAGGCATAAGTGTCAAATGTCTGAAGGGCATTTGCAGATTCAGGTGTGGAGGGGGGGTTCAAGATAGAGGAGGCTAGCGTAAGAGCAGAAGAAAAAGCCTAGCATTCATTGTCATGGGTGGTAAGAGGCAGTGAGCCACAGTTCATGGTTAGGGTCCTGGCCTTTAGGGCAGAGGTCAGGAAAGGCAGCCTTTGAGTCGGGGTTCTGGGCACCAGCGGGACACGGGAGAGAGGTTTCCATTTCATGGGCAGTTGAAGTGCACATCAAAGAAACTAAGGCCAGAAGTCACCTACGTATCACTAACCAGCATAGGCTGAGGTTGGAAAGCATGAGCCAGAAGCCATTCAGGTGGAAAATGACCATGTCGGTTCCTTCTTTTTTTAAATTTATTTGGAGAGAGACAGAGAGATAGCACAAGTGGGGCAGGGGCAGAGAGAAAGGAGGACAGAGGATCCAAAGCAGGCTCTGTGCTATCAACGGAGAGCCCGATGTAGGGCTGGAACTCACGAACCATGAGATCATGACCTGAGCGGAAGTCAGAAGCTTCACCGACCGAGCCCCCAAGTGCCCCGTGACCATGTCGGTTCTTGAGAATCTTTGGCTTTTGGGCTCTGGGGCAGCCGGAGAATTTTAATTTGTGCTCTCTTTCCAGCCCCTGTTAAGTCAAAACAAAGGTATTACATGTATAGATACACGCTGTTAATCAAAATAGCTCTTTAAATTGCATCTACAGGCAATTATTTCCTGCGATGATTTAACGCAGGATTTTCAGTAAATATTTGCGATTCTTTTTAGCGGAGGATGACATATTATAATTAAATAATTAGGTCTAGATATTATGTCATGGTTATAACTCTGAACACAAAAGCATCATTAAAAATTTCAAGACCAATGAAAAAGCTTCATTTAAAAGTCTTCTGTCTTTAGGAGAATTCAAATGGAAATAGTGTGGTTGGAAGGGACCAGAAATTGTATGAATGTTATGATATATAGAGACATAATTGCTGTCAATGTAAGTAATGTGGCTTTGCTGAGTAAAATGAGATGATTGCTTAGGGTTTTCCAAAACCTCCTAAAATTGCTTCTCCACCACATGTAACCACATGTGGTATAAATAAAATGTGAGTCAAAGGAATGAGGAAAGATAAACATATAATTAAAAACAGCTCAGTAGATACTTGGGCTCATTCATTTCAATGATGGCATCTGCAGTTTATGGAGCGGTTATAGACCCGCAATATATCGGCGTTGACTACATGCCGTAAAACACATCAATGCAGCTTGGGCCCAAATTATTATACACAAACAATAAATCCATCCTGTTAACAGGATAAATATGATAACTGTTGATAATGTTGGAAAGTGGCAGAATGTGACCCCTAAGTAAATAGTTACATGTTCTTAAGAAACAAAGATTACTTTAGCTTTTAGTGCCCTCCCATGACTTCCGTTCTATTATCTGTATTATCTGTAGTTTGAATTAAAAGAAAGATTGTGGCCTTGAAAGCACACTGATTACTGTTTGTGATTCTAATAAAAGACATCAGTCCCGCCATTTATTTGCGAAAATGAAATCTTCATATGTTGAAGGTCAGTTTTAGTTGAAGTAATATAATAGGCAAGAGTCAAGGTTCCTTTACCATTAAAATTACTCCTGAAGCAAATCTTTGGTGTTTTACCCTTAACCTTGAATTCTGCCCTGTATGTTGTAAGAAAAATACTAAATTCTTGTCACAATACGATGATGGAATCACCATGGCTTTGAGATTTTCTTTAAGAAACAGTTACCCAACCAGATGGAAAACCTCTTCACAAACATTATTAAATGAAATAGTCTGATAAAATATATTTAAACATGGATTGGGAATTAGCTTTTCATCAACCCTAGTCTGAATTTGTCCTCTAAAAAATGGAGTTGTTTTTTTTTTCTTTTGCAGTATGGTTTACATCAAGGGCTACAGTGAGTAAGTGTTTAGGGACACTGAAAATGCTATTTCATATACTGTTGTATAGAACATACGTATGGATCGTAATTTCTGAGTGCGGAGGAAACAAGCGAACAAGTATATATAAAATTTTATTGAAGACTCAATTTTTACAGCTGTTATTTTGGATAACGGGCACTTTATTTTGCATGGATGTAAAGGTTTCATTCAAAAAGTATATCCATGGGTAATACTGTGTGGTGTGTGCGTGTGTGTATGGGTTTACATACACGTATATTTACAGTTTTTCTCTTTGAAGACTTTTTACTCGACTTCACTGAAGTATAATTTACATACAACAAAGGTCACCAATTTTAAGAGACACTGTGATGAGTTTTGACAAATGCAGATGGTTGTGTGGTCATCACTATCATGATGTAGCATTTCCATGATATCACTCTCCCATGTGATTCTCTCCCACATGATTCTCTCCTGCTCGTTATTCTGTCCCTTTCTGGCCTGTGACAACCACTAACATATATTTTCAATCACTGTGGTTTTGCCTGTTCTAAACCTTCATATAAATGGAATGATACGTTACATGGTATTTTGTGTTTGGCCTTTTCCACTTGGTACATTATAATGCTTTTGAGATTAATTCGCGATGCTCTGTATATCAGTAGTTTTTTCTTTTTCATTGCTGGGTCACAGGGTAGATGTATACGTAACTTTGCAAGAACATCCCAAACTTGTTTCCAAAGTGGCTGTCCCATTTAACATGCCACTAGGGGCACAAAAGATAATTCCAGTTTCACACATTTGCCAACACTTGATAGCATTAGTCTTTTTAATTTTAGCCGTTATAATGAGTTTGTAGTAGAAACTCCTTGTGATTTTGATTTGCATTTCCCTGATGACCAATGATGTTGAATACCTTTGCATGTAGTTGTTTTTGGTCCTTCAGGTATCTTCTTCTGTTGCTTTCTGTGCACTTTACGCATTAGGTTGTTTGTCCTCTTCTATGTTTTGGATAAAAGCTCTTTTTCACAGAGATCTTTTGGACACATTTTACCCTCATTTTATAGTTTTCTTTCTCATTTTTTAAGAGTCTCTTGAAGAGAATAATTAAAAATATTTGATGAAATCTAATTCGTATGTGTTTTTTTATTTAAAAAATTTTTAAACGTGTATTTATTTTTGAGAGAGACAGAGCGTGAGCGGCCGAGGGGCAGAGAGAGAGACACACACACAGAATCGGAAGCAGACTCTGGGTGCTGAGCTGGCAGCACAGAGCCCCGTGCGGGGCTCGAGCCCACAGACTGTGAGATCGTGACCTGAGCCGAAGTCGGATGCTTAACTGACTGAGCCACCCAGGCACCCTGTATATATTTTTAATAGTTAATGTCTCTCTGGGGCGCCTGGGTGGCTCAGTCGGTTAAGCATCTGACTTCGGCTCAAGTCATGATCTCGCAGTCTGTGAGTTGGAGCCCCGTGTCAGGCTCTGTGCTGACAGCTCAGAGCTCTGGAGCCTGCATCAGATTCTGTGCCTCTCTCTCTCTCTCTCTCTTTCTGCCTCTTACCTGCTCATGCTCTGTCTCTCTTTCTCTCTCTCTCAAAAATAAATAAACATTAAAAAAAATTTTAAAGAATAGTTAATGTCTCTGTCCTATCCAAAAAATTCATCTGGGCAAACATATTTTTGGCAAATGACACAGATTTTCTCTTATATTTTCTTCTGGAAGTTTAACAGTTTTAGCCATTATATTAGGTCTACTATTATCTTCTTTATTTAACTTAAAAAATGTTTATTTATTTATTTTGAGAGAGAGAAAGCATGCATGCACGAGCAGGGGAGGGGCGGAGAGAGAGGGAGAGAGAATCCCAAGCAGGGTCTATGCTCAGAGCACAGTCGGTTGTTGGCTCGATCCCACAAACCGTGAGATCATGCACTGAGCCAAAATCAACAGCCAGATGCTTAACCTACTGAGCCACCCAGGCACCCTCACTTTAGTTAATTTTGTTGATGATGAGGTAAGCATCGAAATTCATTATTCAGGTAAGGCTGTGCAATTGTTAAAATGCCTGTGTTGGGAATATTATCCTTTTCCCATTGAATAGTCTTGGCATCTCTCTTGAAAATTCATTTGTTTTATGCGTCTGGGTTTGTTTCGGGACGCTCAGTTCTATTCCATCGTACTAGTTTTTAACCTCATGCCAATACCATGCTCTTATGATTATTGTAGCTTTCTAATAGGTCTGAAAAAGAAAGTGTAAGTTTTCCAAATTTATTCTTTTTTATCAGAATTGGGTATTTTGGTATTTTGGTACTTTGAATTTCTATATAAATTTTAGAATCATTTGTTTATTCCTACAAAAATTCCTTCTTATATTTTGATTAGAATTTCATTGAGCACATATATCAATTTAGGGGTAATTGGTATCTTCACAATACTGAACATATGAAAATGGTGTTTTGCTTCATTTATTTAAGTATTCTTTAATTTCTCTCAGTGGTGCTTTGCACATATTTTGTTAAATGTGTCCCAAAGTAACTTATGTTTTTAATGTTGTTGCAAATGTTACAACTTTTATATTTCTATTTACAATTGTTTATTCCTAATATATGGGAATATAATTAATTTTTTAGGACATTGACCTTAAAGCCTATAAACTTTATGAAATTCACTATTATTATAGTAGGTTTTAAAAACATAGATTTCTTAAGATATTTAACCTAGGTGATCATGTTGTTTGTGAATGAAGAAAATTTTGCTTCTTGTTTTTCAATATATATGCTTTTTATTTATTTTTTCTTGCCTTATTACACTAGCTAGGCCCTCTAGTGGAATGTTGAATTATGAGTATTGGGGGCAGACATCCGATCTCATTCCTTTGCTGTAGGGGAAAGCTTTCAGTCTTTCACCAATAAGTATGGTGTTGTAGTTTTTGTTTTTTCTTTTGATTTTTAGATTCCTTTTATCAGGTTGAGGACTTTTACTATGTGATGAATAGATGTTGGATTTTGTCAAATGCTTTTTTGTCCTCTCTTAAAGTAATCAGTTTGTAGTTGTTGTTAGTCTGTTAATATGGTGAACTATATTGTTTGATTCGCAGATGTTAAACCAATTTTGCATTCTTGGGATCAACTCCACTTTGTCATGATGTAATACCCTACTTACATGTTTTTGGATTGGATTTCCAAAAAACTTTTTAAGTTTGTGTTCATGTTCGTGAGGGATACTGGTCTGCAAGTAATTTTTCTTGTAAATTTTGTCTGGATTTCATAGTAATGGCCAAACCAAGGCCTCATAAAATAAGTTGGAATGAATTTCCTCCTTCTTCGATTTCTGGAGGAGTTTATGTAAACTGCTATTATTCATTCCTTAATTGTTTGGTAGAATTCACCAGTGAAGCCATCTGGCTCTGGATATTTCTTTGTGTGAAGGTTTTATAACCATAAGGTAAATTTTTAAATTATTTTTTTTTCAACGTTTTTATTTATTTTTGGGACAGAGAGAGACAGAGCATGAACGGGGGAGGGGCAGAGAGAGAGGGAGACACAGAATCGGAAACAGGCTCCAGGCTCTGAGCCATCAGCCCAGAGCCCGACGCGGGGCTCCAACTCACGGACCGCGAGATCGTGACCTAGCTGAAGTCGGACGCTTAACTGACGGCGCCACCCAGGCACCCCCATATGGTAAATTTTTAAAATAGATGTAAGGCTATTGGCATTAGCTAATTCTTGTTGAATGAGCATGTTTTGATGGTTTGTATCTTTCAAGGGATTTGTCCATATCATCTAAATTGTTGAATGTCTTGGTATAAAGTTGTTCATAATATTCTTTTGCTAACCTTTTAAAATCTGAAGCATCTGTAGTGAGGTCCACTCTTTCGCTCTTGATAAGAGTAATTTGTGTATTCTCTCTCTTCCTGTTTAGGTTAGCTAGAGCTGTTGTTTTCAAGAACACTTTTCAAACAGTTTTCCTGTTTTCCATTTTGTAGTTCTTGTTCTTATCTTTATCATTTCATTTCTTCATTTGTGGCTTTAACCTAATCTTCTTTTTCTAGTTTCAATGGATTAAAACGTGAGTCAAGGACTTGCTTTCTTTTTGTTCTTTAATATAAGCACTTAATTCTAATAAATATCCCTCCAGACGCACACGATTTTTTAGAGATAGCACACAAATTTTGATATATTTTGCTTTCATTTTTATCAAGTTAATGTTTTTTCTAATTTCCCTTGTAATTTCTTCTTTGACACTTGGACACTTAGAAGTGCATTGCTGAATTTCCAAATATTTTCAGATTTTGCAGATGTCTTTTTGTTTTCACTCTCTAATTTTAATTCTGTTGTGGTCAGAGAACACACTTTTTGTTTCAGTTCTGTTAAAATTATTGAGTCATCTTACATGGTTCAGAATATTGTCTGTCTTGGTAAATGTTCTGTATACACTTGAAAAGAATGTGTTTTCTGCTGTTGCTGGAAAATGTTCTATAAATGCCTATAAAGGTCAGGTTGATTGATAGTGTTGTCCAAATCTTCTAAATTCTTACTGGTTTTCTATCTAATCGTTCTATCAATTACTGAAAGAGGAATGTGGAAATTTCAAACTTAAGTGTGGATTTGCTCATTTTTCCTTTTAGATCTATCAGTTTTGCCTCATGTATTTCGAAGCTCAGTTAATGAGTGCATACACATAAAGAATTGCTTTGTCTCCTCGACGAATTATCATTATAAAATATCCCCTTTAAACAATATCCTTTATTTTGGTAATGTTTATTGTTCTATTTACTTTGTCTGATAATACCATATCCACTCAACTTCCTTTGGGTTAGTATTTGCATATATATCTTTTTCCACTCTTGCATGTTTAATGTGTTATTGTTTTTATATTTAAATGATCTCTCTTGGAGTTAGCGTATGGTTGAGTCTTGCATAGTTTAATCAGATTCGACCAAATATGCCTTTTACTTGATGTATTTAAACCAGTGCAATTATCAAATTGTTGTAGTTTAACCTATAGTTGGGCTATTTGTGTTACGTTTTTCCTTTTTTCTTTTTCTTTTGTACTGGCTTGCTATGATTCCATTTTTTCTTCATTATTTATTTATTAGTTTTTGTTTTGCTTTATTTTACTTTTAAGGGGTTGCTATAGAGTTTACAGTATATAACATTGTCTTATCACAGATGGGCTTTAAATAATATTGCACCACTTTATGTATATAGTGGAAGAATCTGTACTAGTACATTTCCATTCATACACCCTCTTGTTCTCTGTGTGTCATACATTTTGTTGTCCATTTTATATGTTTATTTATTTTTGAGAAAGAGAGAGAGAGAGGGGGAGAGAGTGCACACAAGGGGGGAAGGGGCAGTGAGGGGGCCAGAGGATCTGAAGTGGACTCCACAGTGGCAGGGGAGAACCAGACGTGGGGCTTGAACCCATGAACCACAAGATCATGACCTGACCCAAAGTCAGATGCTTCACCAGCTAACCACCCAGGTGCCCCAATATGGTCTTAATTTTTAAAATCTAATGTTTTTCTAAAAAATGCTTTCTTTTTAAAGATTTTTAAAGACTTTTAAGTAATCTCTACACCCAACGCGGGACTTGAACCCACAACCCCAAGATCAAGAGTCACACGCTCCATCCACTGAGCCATCCAGATGCCCCTAAAAATTGCTTTTAAATAGCCCATATACCTTAAAAAGATTAAAACATGAAAGAAACCCAGTTTTTTTTCATTTGCAGACATATTATGTAGAAAACATTGCATAATTGTTGAGTTTTAGCTGTGACGAAAAAGCACTCTAGGTGATAGGTTTTGGAGAACATATATGCACACTTCTGATGCACACAGACCCAGAAGTTTAATTGCTAGGGTCACACGATATGCACATATTTAGCTTTCGTGGATAACACCAAAGAGTTTTCCAAAGTATTGTGGAATCTATCACATTTAGAACCCATTTGAATGACTCATTTAAATTATCTGTTTATCAGCATTGTGTAGAATTTCTGGTTGTTTGGGGACTCTTACTAAGATCTGCTATACAGTCTCCCTATATCCTTTGGGAATGCATTCGTTTACTGAGATGACCAGAGACAAAAACATGAACAAAACAAAACAAAAACAAAAACAAACAACTTATGTCAAACTGAAGGACAAATGATAGGCACGTATTCAGGCAGACCAACCCTGAGAAAGTGGCATAGCCAAATCTTCACAAAGGAAATGGAAGTTTGAACTGGGGCCTTGAAGGGTGAGATTCTTCTTAGAGACAAGAGGAAGGCAGCAAAGATTCTAGGCAGAGATACTGGCATGAGCGATGTGGCCGAGAAGCAGATGACATGGCAGGTATCTGCGTGAGTGTATATGTAGTTCAACTGGGCGTTAGCCTAAAACCCAGCTGTTGGCTTATTCATGGCTTTTGGATCATCTCCTGAGCGTCAGGCCGTGCCTTAGATTCAGAGTGGGAAAGAGACACGGTCACCACCCTGAAGTCACTATCAGATGATCAGGGGAGGCCACCGCGTGTGTTATGCTGTTGAGTGCAATGCTGTGACATCTGGTACTTAACTGTAACACAAGGGGTGCCTGGGTGACTCAGTCAGTTGAGAATCTGACTCTTGGTTTTGGCTCAGGTCGTGGTCTCATAGTGCGATCAAGCCCTACGTTGGGCTGTCCGCTGGCAATGTGGAACTTGCTTGGGATTCTCTCTCTTTCTCTCTCTCTGCCCCTCCCCCACTTGTGCGCGTGCTCTCTCTCTCCAAATAAACCTCACAAATATTTTTTTTTTTTTTTACAAAAGTAACACAAGGCTAGGGAATAGGAAAATTCATTAAAGTCCGAGGACTCTTGTGTAGATTATAATGATGTTCCACAGGTAGGAGGTAAAGGCTAAGTTTGTGTGTTCCCTTTTCTTTCCCTGCCAATCCCCGCCACAGGCAAAGGAAACTGCCTTGTGTGGCTAGCAAGGTGAACCACAATCAGCTGGTTCCTACAGCCCTTTCTTCTTCACGCTGCGAGAGCCACGGCAGCCATCAGCGTCGATGGCTTCCTTCTACAGCTGACATGAATGCAGTGGTTTGTTCCAACCCGGTCTTCCTGCCTCCACCTCCTGTTCCTCAGCAGAGTTGGGAGGGAGGTAGAGAAGGGTCTTTAGACTGTGACATGGCGTTTTTAATAAATCATTATAATTCAGTTCGAAAGTAAAACTTGAACTAGCGTAGGTGGCATTGAAATGGGCGGCCGGGACCAAATGTGTACTGACATTCCACCACATTTTACCACTGGAAGTCTGAAGAAGAAAGGGAGGTAACTCGCTAAGTGCTGCGGGAGCTCAAGAGGTGTAGCAATGACTAGGAGGACTTAAGGCACGGCAGTGGCCAACAAAGCACCTTGCTTCCTGTACCAAAAGACCTCGAGTAGAATTGGTTGACGAGAAAATGTATTGGCTGGGGCGGATGTGAACCCTATGCAGAATTCAAGTGACCCACTTGCCTTTCACGTTGGGGGCTCCATTGGAGACAAATCTATTATGTGCCCAATGGTCACATGTTCTCTATCCCATAATCACATGCGTGGTCTTGCGATAATAATGCTTCTATGGGTACCCCAGAGCATGATATTTAAATAAAAACCGCCAAGAATGTTCTATTGCTTCATCTACATAGATATTTATTGGGCCTCATTATTCAGTTTTAGGGTAGGGCACTTTCCTGGGCTGTCTTCTATTGTCTCTGGGATAAGAGTGACTTTTCATCTGATTTTATTCCACTATCATTCCATCTAATAAGTATCCCAGTACTTCTATTTGTAAGAGTCAACACACACACACACACACACACACACACACACTATTTTGAAGATGCCTTATCTGTAGTTTAGTGGATTTCTAAGTTAAAAACAAACAAGGAATGCCTGGTGGCTCAGTCGGTTAAACATCCAGCTGACTCTTGATTTCGGCTCAGGTCAGGATCTCACGGTTGGTGGGACAGAGCCCTGCATCGGGCTCTGTGCTGACAACATAGAGCCTGCATGGGATTCTCTCCCTTCCTCTCTCTCTCTGCCTCTCCCCCTCTGCTAGTGTGCTCTCTCTCTCTCTCTCTCAAAATAAATAAACATTAAAAAAAATAAAAAAAAACAAAAATGGGAATGATGAATCCAGACATTTTTCTCAAAAAAAAAAACCCCATTAAGAATAATCACTCTAATTTTCTATTTCTGTGATACAGATCTTTCTTAAATAAACTGGCCTGTCTATTCAGTCCGTAGAGCCTATTTTAGGATAGTAATGTCATAATCTTTCTGCATATTTTTTTTCACAGAAGGTTTTTTCTTAGAGAAAAGCTATCCGACCAACTAAAGATAAAAATAGACCTGGTGCACTTTTGAACTTCACCTCTAATCCTCAGGCTAAAAGCAAAGTTTGATGAAAGAAAATATCCCAAATCGGAAATTTGCCAAATGCCCCAATTTTCTAGAATAAATAGGAAACCATAGAAGGGCTACAGAAATTCCAAGCGTGGTCTGATTTAAAGTTTTTAACATTCTTTTTTTTTTTTTTTTTTAAATTTTTTTTTCAACGTTTATTTATTTTTGGGACAGAGAGAGACAGAGCATGAACGGGGGAGGGGCAGAGAGAGAGGGAGACACAGAATCGGAAACGGGCTCCAGGCTCTGAGCCGTCAGCCCAGAGCCCGACGCGGGGCTCGAACTCCCGGACCGCGAGATCGTGACCTGGCTGAAGTCGGACGCCCAACCGACGGCGCCACCCAGGTGCCCCTAAAGTTTTTAACATTCTTAAAGTAGGAAGGTAGCTCATTATTTTTCCATGGTCTTGGCAAATGATTGTGACAGTAGCTGACATTTGCTGAGTCTTCTGTCCCTCTCGGGCACATTATGCTAAGTGCTTTAGGTGTATTGTGTCATTTAGCGCTTACAAAACCCTAGGAAGTATGACAATATCCATGATTCCTACTTGGTAAGTGAGGAAACTGACCCAAGGAGCTTGTGAATCTTGCCCCCGTTCCTTTGCTGGTCAGCAGTAAAGACCCAAGTGTGGCCTGTCTTACCCCAAATCATCAGGCTCCAACGGCAGGGGAGGCTTGGGGGAAAGGCAGCTTCGGTTGCACTTCGTGATTTTCCATTAAGAGCCGGCCTGCGTTCTGTGTCTCCTGTGAGAACAAACTTTCCCGTCTTTAAAAAAATCAATGGGCTCCGATTCTCGAAGACGTAGTAACAAAATGAATCAAATAAAAATTGCGATGTTACTTCGCCAAAGTAACCGGTTTGATATATGAAAAACCAAATGAAATCATAGGGCATATACTAGTTTGAAAAAGATTATTTTTACCTTATAATATACTGTGAACATGTTTCAGTGGCGTTCTATTTTCTTTTCCCACGTCTTAAAAATATTGTACGCAATCCCGATCTTGGCTGCCTGATTGCATAACCAATTGTTATGTTTTGTTGAGAACTGGCTAGCTCCCAGGCTGCCACTAAGGGTTTTATATGTCTTTGCTTGTTTAATGCTAGTGTGAACTTAACTAATTCTCTTGGCCCAGACACTTTCTTCTTTTTCTGGGGGGAACGGCCAGTAGTATAAAGAACCATGAGTGCGCCCAAAACCTTAGCCATAAGAATATTCACTGCAACTCTGTTTTCCTTTAATAAGAGAAATTCATTTTTTAAAGGTGGGTTTTCTTGTTGGTGAGGCAGATAATTTCAGAAATCAGGACTGACCCGGAGGACTTTCACAAAATTGGGCTGTGGCTATTTGGAGGCTGAGGGCATGCGTTTTGGTCTTGCACCTTGAAGCTCTGTGAATTCCGTGTTAGAGTAAGGAGAGAAGCATGAAGCAGACTCACTGTGAAGGAGGAAGATTCCTTCTCCCCTCCTCACCTTAACAGAGGAGTGAATGGGGGAATCCATGCTCCCCAAATGCCTCCTGTTGTAGACCTCCGATTACTTCTTAAGTGAAGCAAGTATCAGCATTATTGGTTTTTATAGTATCCTTGCTAAAATCACAGTCTTTAGAAATACTTTGTGCTGGGCTTGAAATGGGTACTTTTATGGGGCTCCTGGCTGGCTCAGCAGGCTGAGCAGCTGACTCTTGGTTGCAGCTCAGGTCATGATCCTACGGTTCATGGGATCGAGCCCTGAGTCAGGCTCCACTTTAATTGTGTGGACCAGCTTGGGATTGTCTCTCTCTGTCTCCTTCTGCCCTTCCTCTGCTCTCTCTCTCTCTCTCTCTCTCAAAATTAATAAACTTAAAAAAAAAGAAATGGCCACTTTTATGACTCTAGCTACATGTTGAAGACTTCTGATTAATTCTTAAAATGAAATAAGTATCAGCATTACTGCTTTACGTAGGGTCATTTCTAAAATCACAACCCTTGGGGCACCTGAGTGGCTCAGTCGGTTAAGCATCAGACTTCAGCTCAGGTCGTGATCTTGCTGTTCTGGAGTTCAAGCCCCGTCGGGCCCTGTGCTGACAGCTCAGAGCCTGGAGCCTGCTTCACATTCTGTGTCTCCCTCTCTCTGCCCCTCTCCTGTCCGTGCGCTCTCTCTCCCCCAAATAAACAAACATTAAAAAAATAAATAAAATCACAGTCCTTAAGAATACTTTTCATTGGGTGCTCCTGGGTGGCTCAGTCGGTTGAGCACCTGACTTTGGCTCCGGTCGTGATCTCACGGTTCGTGAGTTCGAGTCTCCACCGGGCTGGTTGCTGTGCACGCAGAGCCCGCTTCGGAGCCTCTGATTGTATTGCAGTCTGCATACACTCCCGGGAGACCCGTTATAGTTCAGAGTGTGGGTGTATCTATTGCCGCCGACCCCCAGCCCCCCCCCCCCCATTTCAAGGATGGAATATGTTGACCACTAACACTGAGTAGACTCCAGCCTGTTATGATTTAGAAGGCTCCAATTCTGGGTCCTGTGGGTACCATGAATAGCTCGGTCACCAGCAACTCTGCCTGCAAATAGTTTATTCACTTCGGGTTTGGCAGATGTAGAGCACGCTCTTGTGATTCTGTGGGTTTTGGTAAGTGGGGAAGAATGGATACTCCAGAAGGGCTACACATGTGCTCATCGTGCACCATTTTTTTTTTTAGAGCTGGGAAACCCAGGCTGTAGAGCCTAGAAAGAATTCAGGTTGGCTCCAGGGTGGGGCGAGGTGGGGTGAGAATAGAATCCAGTAGTGCACAAGGGCCGAGTGCGTGGGTTCTTAAGGCGGACCGCCTCGTGTTGTCTCCTGCCGGCTGTATTGAGCTTTTCTAAGCCCGGAGGATTAAGTTGCCCTTTGTCACGAGGGCAAAGCATTCGAAAAAGGGTTAACTGCACTTGCTGTGGGCTGCTTTCAGTTTTCGAAACTTCCAGAGGCTTGAAAAATACGGAATCAGAATCAAACAATGTGTGTCCGTGTCATCACGATCTAGATTTAAGAGCTGTTAATGTTTTATCTTTTTTTTTTTTTTGCATTTACACACACACACACACACACACAATCAAAAAGAGAGAGAACATCCCGGATAAAATAGCAGTCCTTTCGATACTCTGCCCAGTCCCAAACCGCCTTTGCCTCCATGAGAAAGAACCACCGTCATATTCTTCCAGCTGTTTTGGATGCTTTTCTATATTAATAAATACCTCCAAAATAATATTTCCTAGCATTTAAACTCATATATAAATGTTATGTGCTAAAAGTATCATGTGGTAGTTTTCTCCTTCATTTAGCTTAATATATTTGAGAAGTACCTTTGTTGATAGATATATATATTATATACCATATGTATATAATATATTGAATTCATTCATTCAAACCGTTCCATAGTATTTCGGCATATAAAGCCCAATTTATTTTTCTTTCCTTCTATTAGTGTACATTAATCTTTTCCATTTTTTTTTTTTTGGTTTGCCATGACAAAGAATCTGTAACAAATATCTTAGGGTAGGTCTTCTATGTTCACATTTTAGAGTCTCTAAACAGAATAGATCAGGGCAAAAGTGTTGGATTGTACGAAAGGTGCATTTTCAGCTTCTCTAGATAGTGCCCAATTTCTGTCCAAAATTGCATCAATTTTCCCTCCCATGCACAGTGCACTCCCATGTTTCCTTATCCTTTATAGTATTTAATATGTTAGAACAAAACTTTTACCAATAGGATGAGTATAACATGTCATCGTTATTGCTTTAATTTTTATTTCTTGGGATTACTCTTCTATACTCTTGGCTTATCATAGAAATGGGTTTGGATCTGGGATTTGGAACAGGGGACATTGGGATTGGGCCAAGAATTTGAGGGGCAGCCTGGAATATAAGTTAAGGTGACCCAGGATGGATGTCCAATGGCCTGACACGTTGGCTTTCGCGTTGTGCTCTGCTGTCCCAGAGAATCCTTGAAATTCCCTCTCAGGGGGTCCTGTGGCAGTGGGCGAGTGGGGGTGGGGCGCAGGGCGGGGAGGTGCTGGGGCACAGACACAGGGCAGGCTGAGCAGGGGTTCTGAGCCAATTTCCACTACAGCATCGTTGCCTATATTGTCTTTATGAGCTTTTATGTGATTTCGTTCAAATAAAGTGCTCAATGGTTAAAGTAAGTTCGAAAACCACTGGTTTCAAATAAGGGTATAAGTGGATATTGGCATATTCTATTAGAGGACATTTATGGAATTTTTTATGCTTATTGCCTAGGAAACTCCTCAAACCACCGATGTAGAACGCTTTGGTTGATTTGGACAAAATGACTATAACTAGCAAGGAGGAAATAATCTATTTCTTTCGGGGAAAAAAGGAAGGAGACTGATCTCTTTGAAAAATGAATTTCTTTCGTCTTCCCCCAGAGAAGAGTCCCTGTCCTTTGGGCCAGAGCCTCAATGTGGAGGGGAACAAATAGATGAGAATTGTCAAAATGACTCTCATAATAATACGAAGGTTGTTTTTGCCTTTTTCATTTTTATTCTCTCGTAAGTTTACAGTGGAACTTTCCAGAGGCTGCAAGCTGTGTGATATTACATGAGATAAAATGCAGAAGCAGACATGAGACTCCAGCTGTTTTTTTTTTATCAAGCCAAACTTTGAATGGATTTATAAAAACGTCAAACAAGCCTACTCTCCTCACAGGTTTGTTTGTGTTTTTTTTTTGCGATTATTATTTTTCATTAAATGTGTTACTTACGTTAGCATGCGATGGCTTATTTTGGTTATCCTAGAATTAATTAAAATTAACATTTGAAATACTTCTCAATTTTAATTTCTAATACTGCAAATGTTGACACATGTAACCTACCGAATCAAATATTCTCTGCTTACTTCATATTTTTTTTTTTTTGAGTGTGAGACCAATCTTTAGAGCGTGCGATCTGATAAAAAGACATTCGAGATTTACTGCTAGTTTTGGGTGCCGAGAGATTGGAAGTCTCTCGTTCAATGCCTCGCTTTGGGATTCACCAAAGTGAACCCTGCTATACCAATGTGCAGACCTCCCAGACCGTGGCATTGGCCAGAAAGAAGGACTGGGGGGGTGAGAGTCATGAAGGATGATTCTATGGAGGAGAACATCGGCTACTGGCCCTCCAATCTGGGAATGATACAATATGGTCTGTCCACCAGGGTAGTGAGTCTGTGAGTGTGGGACCCGGCGGAGGATCTGAAGCTGCAGGTGTTCTGTACATCTGTCTGGTCTTCTTGGGGTCACAGGTAGGGAGGAAATGAAGGTTTCCTTCCTCATCATGGCCTCCTCTCCCGACTCTTGCACCGGGCAGCTGTTGCTAAGTTTAGCACCTTGTCTTAGGCTTTGGAGTGTTCCCTTTTTTTCCGGAAAAAGTAGGACCAACTGTCAGCCTAGAGGATTTGTCAAATATGGTGTGACACTCCCGGAAACTCGCCAGGGGCAGCAACACCCTCTGTGCTAGTTGAAGGTGATGTTCCAGAAGGCTGTTCGGGGACCACCCTCTCCGGACATGGCTATACGTTCACCTGCTCAGCCATCACTCAACTAAGAGTGGCCAAAATAGAGAAGCTACTGGCTAGATCTCCTCACCCAGGGCCTCAAGGGGCCCCATGCGGGTGTGAATTTTCAGGTGGCATCCCCAAAGCCCCAGGCCTCTTACTCATTCACTGGACAGTCTGAGCATGTTGTCGGGCAGAGTGTAGAGTGACGTCATGAGCCAGCTATTGTCTGAACTCCAGACAGCAGGCAAGGTCAGAGGTTACCTTCCGTCATTCGTTCACGTGCCAGTACTAATACAATCCTACGGCCAATGAGTATTTATTGAACACCTGCTATGTGCCAGCTATCATTCTAGGTATTGGAGATACGGCAGGGGACACAACACTCAAAAATCCCTGCTCTTGCTTTCTAGTAGGATACACTCAATAAATAAGACAAATACATATAATAAAGTGTGCGTGTTGAACAAGCTCGGTGGGTGTCATAAAAAGCTTATGAACAAAGAAGAAACCAGGGCAAACAAGTTTCTATGCAACATCCAAGGGGATGGATAAATAACATGAGTTAAATGCCTGAATACATTCTTTTTTTTTTTTTTTTTTTTATTAAGATCTCTTCCCTTTATTTCCCTATGGCTAAGAGCCTGGATTCTTTACTAATAAACAAACAACACACACACACACACACACACACACACACAAGCACATGCACACACACAAAACAAGAACCAAACTACTTACTAAGGCAGAAAACAGGGTGACTTTGCATCCTGGCCAGTCGGAAAGGACATGTGACGCTGTGTGTGACAGAAAGCAAAAAGGCATTTAGGACCATACACCCAGTCCAATAGATGACCATCCAAATATCCCTACGGGGTCCCCATTGATGTCAGCCATCTTGTTAGCTCATGCTGATTGAGAATTTGGGGCACCTGGGTGGCTCAGTCAGCTAAGTGTCTGACTTGGGCTCAGGTCATGATCTCACGGTTTGTGGGTTCGAGCCCCGTGTCGGGCTCTGTGCGGACAGCTCAGAGCCTGGAGTCTGCTTGGCATTCTGCGTCTCCCTCTCTCTCTGCTCCTCCTCTGCTCACTCTCTCTCTCTAAAATAAATAAACGTTAAAAAATAAAAAAAAAAGAATTAATTGTGTGTTATGTATGTAATTGCAATTTCCTCAATGAACAAAGAATTTTGTGCTTTTGTCTGTGTCAGGGCCCAAGGGGAAGGACCTGGGGCAAAACAGCCACGACCACAACACGACCACAACAGTACGCACTTCTCTTTTGGGTTTCAGTGTGAAAAGCAAGGCCGGCTTAGGAGGATCTAAAAGTCTGTCGTTGTCCGGGCCAAAGACCCCTCTCGCCATCGTGAGAGAGTTTCCATGAGTCTGCTGGCAGGTGGCTGGCATCCCTCCGTCCTCCTTGCCCCACTCTGGAATGGATTCTTGTTGCCCACCACCCCCGTAACCATGGCAACTGCTGGCAAACCATGAGCCATGAGAATTCCTGTGGGTTTTCAGAAAACCAGGAGTGGGCCACCCATCTGACTTTTCTCTCCTGCTCTGCCCATCAACATCGTTCCTTCTCTTGGTAAAGCGTTGGGGTACCTCTAAGGAAGACGTTATTGGTTGCCCACCACTAACTACCCAATGGTGGTTATTTGGAAATGTCAGATACTTGTTTCCCAGGCTCCATTGCATGATTCTATCCTAGAGAGAGATCTGAAGGAAATCTTCCTTTCCTCCTCCCCTCCCCCCTGCCTCCCGCCCTCCCTCCTTTGCTCCTTCCTTCTTTCCTTCTTTCCTTCCTTCCTTCCTTCCTTCCTTCCTTCCTTCTTCCCTCCCTCCCTCCCTTCCTTCCTTCCTTCCTTCTTTCCTTCCTTCCTTCTTTCCTTCCTTCCTTCCTTCCTTCCTTCCTTCCTCTCTTCCTCCCCTCCTTCCCCTACCCCTCTTTCTTTCTTTCTTTCTCCCTTTCGGATTGGGACAGGCAGGAAGTGGGATGGGAGTGTTGGACAGCTTCTGAGAAACATTTTTCTTCCTGTACCAGTCAGGGTCCCAGCAGGAAACAGATGGCTCACTCAGACAGGGTCATTAAGGAGGATTTAATCAAGTGACTGCAAAGTTCGGAGCCAGGTTAAGGGAAACTTGCAAGGGATGGTTAAGGAGATCCGTGGTGGAGCTAGAATCAGAGAGGGACATTACCACCCTAGGATCGAAAGGGCACATGGAGAAAGGCTATCAGAACCCAGAGAGACTAGTTGTCTCTGTTGGAGAGGGCCATCCAATCGGAACCGTGGCTTTCAGCCAAGGTATGCAGCCAACTGGAGAAGAGGAGGAAGCCGAATGCAACTGAAGGGCAGAGACCAAGGGAGGCTATCTAGGTTCAGGAAGGTCAACCTCCAAGGCACACAGAGGGTGGAGGAGGTGGGGAGGTGGAAAGCGGACGTAGAAAAAGACATATCCAAGGTACTGCCAGAAAAGAGAGAGAGAGACTGATCCAGAGAGCCCGAGAGAAGATCTAAAAGAAGTATGTTCACCTGCCTTCATCGTTCAGCACTTGCTCTGAGAGGTCAGCTGATCAAAGCCATGGTGGTGGTTTTGTACCTATGTGGATGGAGAAGGTGGAGACAATCTTGTGCGAGCCCCGTCGTGGTGACTGGGCTCTGGGACCACCTCTTCCAGTCTCGTGTCAGATGAGAAAAACGAGTGGCTGTTGTTTCAACCCCTTTTATTCAGGGGTTTACTTGCTGTCTTAACATCTTAATGGATGCAATCACCTACACAACAGTAAGGAAATGAGGATTTTCTGAGCGCATACTATGTACCAGAGCCTTTTCACACACACTGGATTAGTTCTTTCAATAAGCCCTTTGGGTGACAATCACTGTTGTTATTATTTCCATGTCATGGACAAGGGACCCACGACTAAGAGAGAGAGACAGAGGTCAGAAGTTAAGGGCTAAGCTGGAATCATGTTTAGGGCTAACTCATGATTTCTCTTGATGCTCACTGCCTAGATCTTCTTGGTCCCTGGGACTTTCCCTCCTTTGAAGCAAGAAAGCCATCCTGACATTGAACGGTTTGTGTGTTGACCTCAGGGAGGTCTCCTTGAACCCCACCTCTCTCTCTCAGTAACTTCTGGAGTCTTCACTCATCTCAGGAGAAAGAGACACCTGGTGTTTCAAGTTTTGCTTTATGATTCCAGGGAGAACACAGTCCCAATCCTTCGAAGGGCCACCGGGAGACTAATTCTCCCTGTCTCTGAGCTGGTGAGGTGTACCATATGCCAGCTCACCTCATTATTTTCATCACTGATTTGACAGCTATTTGTGGAGCCCTGGTTATGTTCCAGGCAGTATTTTTAGCATCTAAGGGACCAGCAGGGACCTGACAGAGCTTGTGTACTAGGGTAAAAAACAGGCAAATAAACAAGGCGATTTCACATGACAATAAAGAGTCTAAAAAATGTAATATGATAGAGACCCAGGTGTGCAGGGGGAGCCTTTAGATGAGGTGGTCGAGAAAGTTCTCTGAAGACTTGACATGGGAGCTGACAATGTCAGCTCAATCTAGGGACACGTCCAGCGCGAGAGAATGATGGAATAAGAGAGCTAGGAGGTGAGTTCACGTGATCAAGGACCAAAAGTATACACATGTGGCTAGAGGAGGGAGGACTAAGAAGAAACTGGGGGATAGGCAGGGCTGTAGGGCCTTGAAGTCCATGGAAGGAATTGGAATTTTATCCTAGGAGTAAGAGGAAGGCATTGGGTTCCAAAAGAAGGAGTGATCTAATTTTGATTTTACAAACAGTGTTCGGAATGCTGGATGGAGAACAGAATGGATTGGGGCAAACGTGGAGGCAGGGGGCCGGTGATGAGGACATGTGCAAATGAGAGAGGGAAGCTTGGACCAAGGTGATCGCACTGGGAATGGAGAGTCGCGAAGAGATTTGGGGCGTGTGTTGAAAGTTGAATGTTGGTGGTGGAAAAGAGGGGGAAATAATCCAATGGCGACATAGAGCTTTAGCTTTAGCAAAACCCTTTGGATTGAATACTTCACCAAGATTTTGCCTGTGGCATCCCTGACAACCAACATCACCTCTGCACCTGGGCCAAATATCTGTTGAGGCACCTTCCGATTTGAGCAAGAATTAAGTTGGGATTACACAATGTTTGATCTTGAGAAGATCGTAAAGGTTTTCGAAGCCAATCTTGTCTCTTTAAATTTGAGGAGAAGGTGGTGCAGAAAGATTGACTTGTACTTCTAGGAGAGATAAGCAAGAATTGGACAGGATCTCAGGACTGCTTTTGCCTGCCCAGCATATTGTATGAGAATTTGTTTTTAACTATAAAATGTGTTTTCTCAAGTGATCCCTTTTTTTCCCCATGCAGAAAACTGCCTTGAGATTAAAAAAAAAATCTGGAAAACACCAACTCAAAAAAAAAAAAGGAAATTCTGAATTTTGTGAAATCTTACGTAGTAGCAGCTCTGCTGGGACCAAAAATCATGACAATTTTCATTGATTCCTTTATGGAGTAACACCGCTTGTAACGGTTTCACCAGACGACCCAGAAGAGGGCAGCTGCCTGTCTGTATCTGCCCAATAAGTGTAGGAAAGTGTAACCAAGCAATGCCAATTCCAGACACATTCCTTGGTTTGTATCTTGGCCACATCCAGAGTATTGGTATGTATGACGTCAAATGGGCAAAACATTTCTTTGGCAAGCCACTTTGTGGCTGAGTAGCAAGTGCTTAAAATGCCAGCTCATAAGGGCTCCTCAGAATCAAGGTTGGGAAAATGTGTTGATAATCTTCGGATCTCTTAATTACATAATTAGATGGTCAAACAATGGCTAGTACATTCCGTATGCCTAACATGTGATTGCTGCTTTATATAACTTAACCCATAACATCCTTATGTTAAGCATGTGAAGGGGGATAGAATACACCATTTGCCCATATTTTCCTTTTCCCACACCTTTGTCGTATTCACTATGGGTGGAAATACTTTCCTATCCCATTGATGTTGGGCTTGGCTGAGAAACTTGCTTTGGTTATGGGCATGTAGAGTGTCAGTGTTAGGAACGAAGGCTGTAAGAGGCTTCATGGGTTTTCCTTCATCTCACTTAGTTTTCTGACCTCTTCCAATGGGAAGAGTGTACCCCACATCCCAGATTGAAAACATGGAGAGCAAACCTCCATCTCACCCAAAGTCCGCAGTCCAGCTGAGTTCAGCTAAGTCCAGCCAGAATCAGCTGAACCTTAGCCAACATCCAAAGTCAGATTTAAGAAATGTTTGTTACAGGACACTGTCACTGCAATAGCTGACTGATACACTAAGTGTGCATTATTATAATGAAGCCAAGTCTTGGAGCTGTTAATGGTCTGCCTCAGTTTATAGCACTGAGAGGTGGCTCACATCAAACTGGGCCCTTCAAATTTTTGTGCCCTCTTCGCCCAGCGAAATGTGTTCTCGCCCCTCCCCCACATGGAGAAGGGCAGAGCTTTTATCATTTGGTCTGTTATTTTCCTTTGTTGCTGCTGTTCTAATTTCTTACAAGGTCTTCATTCCATAAGATCCACACAGTGACACAGAGTGAAAGACATATTAAGTATATAGATTGCTATAAAAGGTTACCTACAAATTTTATGATTCATTTCTGCACTCAATTATATTGTGAGTCATGAGCGAAAAATAATCTTTATGCTTTGTGGAAAGGTTGAATTTAGCCTTTAAAAATTAGTACGGTATCTATTCACGCTGTACAATATCATCCAGAGAGGTGAACATTATTCTCCTCAGTTCACGGAATAAATTAAGACGGATGGATGATTCACTTACTTTTACCTCATAGCAAGGTAATATATTGATTTCTCCCCTCTTTTCTTTGAAGTCTAAAGGAAAACTTCCAATAAAACCTAATTACATCACTCGCATTCTGAACCCTTCTAGAAATTACAGAGCTATCAATATCAAGTGCATTTACACCAATTTGCAAATCTACTCGGCCCAGACACGTGCCCAGCGCCACTTTGGCTTTTGTGCAGTTGAGCTCCTAACGGTGGTGTAACATGTTTTCTCTGATTACTTTATACTAGATTAGTTGAGATTTTCAAGGGCAAGATGGGAAATTGGACGGATACTTAAAAGTGAATGTATTCACCTAAGCAAATGGGAATGAAAAGGCAGTGGGCTCTGCCCAATGAGACCAGCTCAGAGGGTGCACATTTTCAGGAAAGCGTAGGCTGGTTGGGCGGTGGGGGTTACGAGGCAGGTCCAACCTGCCGCGTGGCACAGAAATGATCCCGAGTCCCCCAGTTCCTTTACGTTCAGATTCAGAGGACCTCCAGCCAAAATCACTCCATAACATTCCATTCAAAAATGAACCGGAGGAATACTAATCAGTCACAGCGATGACAGTGACACAGATCGTCCCTCACTGGGGATCAGGACTGTGCTGTACACAGAGACCTCAGGCCACGGTCCTCCCATTCAACCCCCCACTCCAATGCCCAAGGAGAGGCACATAAAGGGGAGAGGGAAGGTGGTCAGTTTCTGAAAAGAGATCCTATGCCTGGCAGTGCTGGTAAGGAGCTCTCATCTCGGAAACACAGGGTGGGGAAATGGTCACAGCTGAAAAGGAGAAGCAAAAGCCTGGACCCTCACGGTCTGCTGACTTCTAATCCTGCCTCTGCACCTGCCTCATTAAGAGACATTAGGCAAATCCCCCATTAGCTTCCTCTCACAAAGAGGAGGAAGTGCCGAGAGACAGGAGGCTGACGTGAACAGCCCTGGCTCTTGAGAAGGGGGAGAGAGGATTTTGCAAACTGTAGACCCGTGAGCTTAATGTCAATCCTGAGTGAAATTCTAGAGTGGATTATTAAGAAGATGGTTTGCGAGCCCTTGACCAAAGGCAGTGGTGGTCTTGGGAACCGGGGTGGATTTGCTGAGAATGAACCTTGCCAGATTAATAACTCCATTTCCTTTTTGGATGCAGTTACAAGTCAGGTAGAGATAAGTGAGTATGGATTTCCGAAAGACAAGTGATGCAGACTCTCCCCAGAGCCTTATAAAATAAGGTGGAGAAATGCCAATTAGGTGGTAGTGACATTTGGGGCTGGTGGATCGATTACCTTGTAGGGTGTTGCATAAAGTACTGCTACTCGTCCTGAAGGTGGTCTCAGGCTCTTCTCCATCCAATCAGGCCAGTCTAGTTTCTGCTGGTGAGAATGGCTACCGTGGGTGGCCATTTGATCTAGAACTAAATCCACTACTGAGGTGAGGGTGCGTCTTGCCAGGCAGATGTTGCAGGGGCTGGACCAGGAGCAGGTCAACTGGCAAAGGCTATGGAGGCTGAAGCTCAGGTCAGCCAACATCAAGGTCCGCCATTGGGGGCTGGTTGACACAAAGTTAAGTGATGGTTAGTGGACAGTCATGGTCTGTGGCCTCTCAGTACCTATGAGTTATATTGTGAAAAGCCCAAGTTTTCATTTGGGGATCCACCATATCCCTATTTTATGTGCACGTGGTTCCTGCACAGTCCCACTTCCGGCTCTAGGAAATACCACGTGACCCATACGTGGCCAATCGAGGCAGCAGATCTGACGAGGGACAGTGATTGGCTCAGGGATGTGCGCTTGGTTGGGCTGGTTAATCAGGATCTAGGAGACAGGTGTTTGGCACTTCTGATTGAGTTGTGTAGGAGCTGATCTCACTACTCTGTCGGCGTCAGAACATGCCTTGATGGTGTGATAATGTGCGTCTGGTGCCCTCAGTGGAGCCCGAGAATGAAGCCAATGTTGGAATTAGACACAGCCCAACAGCTAGAGAGAAGACAAATCCCGATGATACTGTCCGAACCGTGAGTTCAGAATTAAATCTACATCTGCACTTTGCTGCTACATGAGGTAGTGAATTCCCTCTCTTGCTTAAATCTCTGTGTGTGGAATTTTCTATTATCTGCAGCAGGAGTCCTGATTGATATGAGGAATCTTTGGAGCTTGTCAGTGAGGAAGCCAAGAAGAGGTGATGATAAGAGCTATATAGCAGGCGGGAAGCATCAGAAAAGTAGCGTCCTTATCACCATGCTTGGTTTGGGGAGGAAGCTGGTCCCAGAGGAAAAGAAGGAAGGGAGAATGCAACAGCAATTGTAGCAGAGACAATACCCCGTGCTCATCAAGTCCTGTGTCATTTTACTCTTCCAAGACACATAGGAAGCCTTCCCTGCTGTTGGGTGCGTGTGTGGGGAGGTGTTTCTCCATGTTTTGACCCCTGGTGCCATGTGAAATGACTTGTGTGATATCCGGGAGGAAGCACTGAAGGGCAGGTGTGGGCTCCCTGTGCTCCCTCTCTTGCTGTGGTGACTGTGAGGGCCACACGCTGAAATCGTAGCACTGTGAAATGGAATCTGTCTAGAAGCGAACTCTCCAATGCTGCATAAGTGTGAGACAAAGTTGGGTTTGTTACTGACTGAGCTTTAGGGATTTGTTTGTTCCTGCACATAGCCTAGCTTAATTGAACTAACATGGTCCTCGTGCAGCTAATGCGCTAGTCTGATTACCAACCCAAGGACCAGAACACCAAGGAGTTAATCGGCAGTCCAGGGGATCAGAGCTGGATGAAATAGGTTGAGCTGAGGCTCAGATTCTGAGTACGAAGCTCCTTCAAAGTCTCTTTTCCAGGATCAGGATTGGTTCTAGAGGCTGGGATTAGGAACGTCTGCTAATGCGGAGTCAAGAGAATTTCACTTTGTGGGAAAAGAGGAGCTTAAAACCAAGCCATGACAGATTTTCCTTGCATGGTAGAGGTGAGATCATTGGTGTCTGGCTTCACTCATTCGAGAATAAAACAAGGCAGAAGGGGAAATGGCTGTTTTTCATGACAGACTGCAGGAGCCCCATAGATAGACTAGCAGGCTGGACCATGGGCTTAGCATCAGCTTTCCGGGGGATAAACTCCTGCACCTAGACCTTAAAGCTACTGCTCTAGGATGACATACAAAAAGACCTGGAGCTTCATTTCCCCTAATTTTGGCATGAATAGGCAGGGTAATCAGGGAGTCACATCCTAACACCATTCCGTGTTGTATTAAGAGTAATGTAGCATCCTTAGAAGGGCTGTGCTAGTTTTCCCCGGCTTAAAGGCCGGATCACCCATGGAGATTCTATTTCATTTTGGCTCCACGTTCTATGAAGGATGGTGAAAAGTTGCTACAGCTTTCTTTTTTTTTTTTTTTTTTTCAATATATGAAGTTTATTGTCAAATTGGTCTCCATACACCACCCAGTGCTCATCCCAAAAGGTGCCCTCCTCAATACCCATCACCCACCCTCCGCTCCCTCCCACCCCCCATCAACCCTCAGTTTGTTCTCAGTTTTTAAGAGTCTCTTATGCGTTGGCTCTCTTCCACTCTAACCTCCATGTGGCTACAGCTTTCAAGACAAACATTTAAGCATTTATACCCTTTCTAAGTATACCCTTTAGCATTTATAGAGAACTCAATGTGTGCCAGACACAGTGCTGAGTCTTGAGGATGAGGAATGAGTAAGAAAAGGAGCCTGCTCTAGAAAAGCTTGGGTTTCGAGGCTCGGATGTCATCTCATTGGTTACAATGATGAAAGTGTAAAGGAGTTGGGGAGGGAATTTAGCTTGAATTAAAGAAGACTTAAATAGACAGGCATAATTACTGTCTCTTGCTGGTTTCAGGGTTTCCACGTCAAATACAGATTAAACCTGTCTTACAGGGCCCTAGTAGGCAGAATTTCAACGAAAGGGTAAAAATTCAGCTGATTTTGTGGAGGCACAAAGGGAAGGGTCTTAAAATAAAAATGTCTGCTATGCACAGTACCGAGCTGCCTATTGTTAACGGTCTTCGAGTGGATATGGGGTGACCGATTAGGGAAGTAACAGAGCACTTCACATTCAAATCCCAGCCCCTCTGGATTTGGCCAGCCATTTAATTTCTCAGTTTCTCCCTGTGTAAGATGGGCCAGTAATACCCAAGTCAGAGGGTCGATGGGAAGATCAGTGGAATGATACTTGAGGAGGGCCAAGCGCAGCGGCTGTTCAGTTGATGCTCTATAGAGACCCTGATGCTAAATATGGTACCTGTTGAAGTTGCTGATGACATGGTCATGGGCATCTGAACGTCCAGAGAACACAACCATCCAAGACCCTTTCCGATCCTGAATCTTCATGAGTTTATGATTCTGTACTTCAGTTTGCTTGTCTGTGATAAGGAAAGAACTCCGTCAAGTTCTGAAAGCCAACGTAACACCACTATTGCCTTGGTTCTGCAGACGTACATCTCATACAGGATTCATGTCTTCCGACTGCTGATGTTCTCTCCGACGTGGGCAACCCTCTCCAACTGGCTTTGCTTTGCCTGCTGAGCCCGTGTCTGAGGGCCGACATTGGCCTCAGATCTGAACTTACACTGAGGTTTTGTCTTCCCTGTAATCCCTCTTAAGTCTTGTGAAAGACTGAACACCCCAACTAGCTTATCCCAGCCCCTACTGGTCTGGCCAGAGGGAATCTCTCTTTTGGGGTAAACTTTACAGCAGCTGCCCAGTGACTCTGATCTCTGTCAAAGAAGCTGTGTACCTGGAAGGCAGACTCTTCAGATGGAGGCACTCCGATTTGGCTAAAAGCAACTTCGCTAATTTTTTTTTTTTGCTAAAAGAAGCTGACTAAAGAAAAAGGCACAGGATCTTTCACTCCTCCTGGTGGTCTTCCATGTTTGGAATTCTGTGCCTCAGGGACAGATATTTCTCCAGTAACGTTTATGTTCAACATCAGTGGCGGAGGATTTCAAGGTGCCCAAATGAGTAATTCCAGTAGAAACGGAAGGTTGGGCAAAGCTTCTTCTCATCATGAAGCATGATCGTGTGAATTTAACTCTGTCAAACAAGCTGGCCTTGGCATTTGATTGTACAACCTTCAACATCAACAGACCCTGAGGTTCCTCCCTTCCCTCCAAATCATCTCCCTCCAGTGAAAAATGTAAGCGGTCGATGCGAATGACGGCCTTTCCAGAACTTGCTGCAGGAGGCAGTTGAATCAAAAGGTTTAAGATGAGAAAAGTTCTCTTTTCCCCATGTGTTGAGGTTTTCTTTAGCCTAGGGAGTGAAAATGCCTTCGAAGCTGGAACACGCACATGCATTCTGAATTCTTTGCCGAGGCACATTGTGCCTTTGCAACTGATCTGCTCCGTAAGTAGGAAATGTCAGGAAAAGGTCCCAAGTGCCGCTGGCACCTAGAATCACATACAATAGATTTCTGAATGCCCAAAGCCTCTTATTCACAGAGAATAAACATATATTTTACTGTATAGATTTTTTTTTTCGGTCGGTATGAGCCAGAGTTATGGAATATTTGCAGGCACAGAGACGAACAATTCTCTTCTCACTGTGTTTTATAATTCTCCAAAGGTGGTTATTAATAGGTGTCAGAACAAGGGTAACTTTTTAAGCCCACAGTCCCTGCAGCAACGCCTCCTGGCCCTTGATTGTTTAGGTCTGCTAATGTAACCACCCCGGGAAAATGTTTTAAATGCACCAGCACTTCTAAATGCCATTTTCTCATCAAAATATTGTCCCTTATTTGGTCCACCGAGCTAATGCATTTATGTGACACCTACATTAACACTGTAGTCACTTCGCACCTTGACCCCTTCCTTCTAGTCAAAGCACACTCCATGGCTGTGGAGGGCAGGCCTCCGAAAAAGAGGGAGGCAATTAGGTAAAAAGTAATACCGGGGTGTGATGGTCTTTGTTGATTGAGTAACCACTAAAGTGGTTCCCAAATTGTATGATGTATTAGGCCACAAGAAAGAAAATAAATTAGCTGGGGTCTATATCTATTTCCATATCTATATCTATATCTATATCTATATAGCTATAGCTATAGCTAATGGTACTCTGTCTTAATCATTTCAGTCTTGTGGGTAAGAGAAGTCCTGGGGGCCCACTGTTTAGCACCCTAATCTCATATGAACTCATGGGTAATGGGCTTCATATCCATAATCTTTGCCTTGTAATTCCAGTAACCTAACTGAGCCCGGAAAATAACAATGGAAAACGTGTCTAGAATTGAAATATGATCAGATAGCAGATGTAATAGGAAATATAAGCCCTTCTTTTTTCCATTTACCTTGTGTTTGGTTTACATGCGAATCTATGTGGATGTGGGATGCTGGAATACCCCGAGTTTGTTCTAAGCAAGATGCCGATATTGTATGCAGGAAGGCAAGTGCACAGGTAGAGAAACAGTTGGAGGTTGCAAGGACAGGAAGTGAGGCTGGCCAGTCACCATCCTCCCGGACTCCATGGTTTAGTATCTAATATAGCTTAGGGTGTTGGAAATAAAAGAAAAATAATACCTAGACCCAGGGGCCAAACTTTTGAGTACAAGAAAATGATTCAAGTAGAGTGGAGGGAATTAGGAGTGAGAGCGTGGGTAGAGGCATGGATAATCATGAAGATTGTGGGGTGTTGTGCCAGGGTTTTGGTGATAAGCTGGCACCAATGTGGTGTGGTTAGGGACAGAAAGTCCTGGCCAAGCTTGGAGGCAGGCTTCCAGGAGTTTCATAGAGGAGCTGGTGTGGGAGCATTACTGGCATCTAGAAGCCCTGACTGAATTTGAACATGAAGACAAATACCTCTAGGGAGGGAAAACTCAGAGTTGGGAAAGTGTTGGGCGTGTATGGAGAATGCAAATATCTCCTTTAAATCTCAACATCATGAACCAAATTAGTAGATATTTATTGGATGTCTGTATTGTAAGTACAAAAGGTCAAGTGAGATCTTTTCTTTCCCACATGCTCTGCCAGGAACTTAAAATAAAGGGAAATAAAGTTGTTTTCAGAGTATTAAACTGTTAAAAATTCATGAACAATGGACACGACGAACCATCTGTGAGAGTAAATCAAGGCATTTTCTGTAAAGTTGAACAGGGGAGTTTCAGAATAGCCAAGAGTCCAATCCAGGTGACCTTGTAATTCTTAACAGAAGGCAGGCCTAGAAGCAGGAATGTGATTGCTATTTGGTGAGTAAAGACCTATTTTCTTATATTGTGCTTGGAGAGAGAATTTCTGAACAGAAGGGACTTGATAAACTGAGAGCAGGGTTCCTGATGTATGGGAAAGGGGTCTGGCGACAGCCATTTTCTCAATCAGTCAACAGCTATCATCCTATGAGATACCAGTGAGTGTTGTGTGTGTGTTAAAAATGAGTCTTCATCTTGAAAAAGGACATTATGGACCACCAGCATAGGGGCTGATAAAAAGATACAGAAAAAGCCAGAATTTAGCGAGGTTTCTTCAGGACCATCTGGGGAAGGAAGATAGTATGAACATTCTGACCCCAGAAAAGGTGCCATCTTTGTAGAATGAGTCATCAGGCCTCACCATGACCAACACCATTTATAGCGGTCATTCACAGAGGGCACATTATATACCTGAGACTTTGTACATACCGCTTCATTTCATCTTTATGAGATCTCATGAATTACACCTGTTTTAAAAAGCAAGGAAACCAAGGAACTTGCCCAAGGTTGTACTCTTGGCGGGGGAGCTGGAGTTGATTAATGTCTTCCCGGACTTCCAAGCTGTTGTGTGGAGTGAGAACATGGACATTTTGCAGAAGGGAGTGTCTTTTGGAAAGAAGAATGGTCTGGGTACAAAGTGGCATCACTGAGCACTTAGCCTGATGCTTTCCTGAAGCAGACTTGAAAATATATTACATAAATAAGGAAGCTATGAGACCCAGTGTAAGGAAGGTCAGAAAGAGAGCGGGCGTGATTCTGGAAGATGCATTATTGAGTATTCACTCCACAGGGAAAAGAATCAAAGTAACAAGTTATTAAGCCAACTTAATCAAAACCTTACTTTTGTTAGCTGCTTTCTTTCTTTGAATAGTTGACACGTCGGATTGTGATAGTGTGCAAGATTAATCTGGTTATTTTTAAGAAATAGGAAAGGCTGAACGTGCACCTAAGCTGGGTATGAGCTTATAGAATGTCAAGAGTACCAGCTTTGAAATATGATAGATCTGGGTTCTCACATCCCAAGATCCACACCTTAGTAGCTCTGTGGGCCTCAGTCTCTCACCCGGAAATAAAAATCCTTAACTCACTGGATTGTTGTAGGGATTAAAAGAGAAAAATGTAGTAAGTGCTCAATAAATGTAGCTGTTTCCTTTATGCACTTTTCTTTTCCTTTCTCTCGTCCTTCTCACTGTGTTACTCTCCAGCTTATATTTCCACCCTATCTTTCCCGAAAATATCTGGGTCGTTGGACTAGTGCTTTGGTAATAACTTTCACTCCAGTTTATAAGATACATGGAATAGCCTGTCTGATCCTTTTGTGGTATGCAGTCAGGTGGACCTGGAAGGAATGGGGATTTGTTGGGTCATCCTGGTGACTGGATCTTTCTAAGATGGTGGTGGGTCCCTTTTACCTGATGCTTGATTCACGTGCTTGTGTTATTCTCTTTGTGACTTTTTTTTTAGTGTAATCTCTACACCCAACATGGGGCTCAAACTCACAACCTTGAGATCAAGAATGCCATGCTGTTCCGATTGAGCCAGCCAGGTACCTCGTTGTTCTCTTTGTATTACAACCTAACCAGAGGAGAGAAGGAGACTAAGACAAACTTTAAAAATTAAAACTCAATGTGCAGTGAAGGAAATCATTAACAAAGTGAAAAGGCAATGTACCGAATGGGACAAGGTATTTGCAAATGATATATCCAATAAGGGGTTAATATCCAAAATCTATGGAAGATTTACACAACTCAACCCCAAACCCCCACCAATGATCTGATTTAAAAAGACCTGAATAGACGTTTTTCTAAAGAAGACATACACATGGTCAACAGGCACATGAAATGATGCTCAACATCAGTCACCATCAGGGAAATGAATGAAACTCAAAACCACAATGAGATGCCACCTTATACCTGTCAGAAAGGCCAGGATCAAAAAGAAATAACAAGTATTGGCGAGGATGTGGAGAAAAACAACCCTCACGCGACGCTGGTGGGGAGGTAAATTGGTACAGCCAGTGTGGAAAACAGCATGGACGTTATTTAAAAAATTAAAAACAGAATTACCGTATGATCCAGCAATCTCGCTTCTGGGTATTTACCCAAAGAAAACAAAAACACTGATTCAAAAAGATATATGGAGCCCTATGCTCATTGCAGCATTATTTACAGTAGCCAGGATATGGAGGCAGACCAAATATCCATTGACTGCTGAATGGATATATACGTATATCTTTAGCCATTCACATGGATATTACTTAGCCATAAAAAAGAATGAGATCTTCCTCTTTGTGACAACATGGATTGACCTAGAGGGTATTATCCTAAGTGTAATATGTCAAACAGAGAAAAAAAATACCATAGGATTTCTTTTCTTTTCTTTTCTTTTCTTTTCTTTTCTTTTCTTTTCTTTTCTCTTTTCTCTTTTCTCTTTTCTTTTCTTTTCTTTTTTTTTTTTAAAGTTTATTTATTTGGAGAGAGAGAAAGAGGGCAAGGAAGGGTAGAGGGAGAGAGAATCCTAAGCAGGCTCTGGGTTTTCAGGGCAGGGTCTGATGTGGGTCTCCAACTCATCAGCTGTAAGTTCATGACTTGAGCTGAAATTGAGAGTCGGTTGCTTAATCAACTGAGTCACCCAGGCGTTTCCCGCCCCCCCCCCCCCCGGATTTCACTTATATGTGAAATCTAAAACACAAAACAAATGGGGTGCCTGGATGGCTCAGTCAGTTAAGTGTCAGATTCTTGGTATTGACTTGGGTCAGGATCTCGAGGTCGTGGGATTGAGCCCCGCGTCAGGCTCCACACTGACAGTGCAGAGGCTGCTTGGGAGTCTCTTTCTCCCTTCCTCTCTGCCCCTCCCCAGCTTGTGCTCTATCTCACAAAATAAATAAATAAACTTAGAAAAACCCTTCAAAACAAATGAAGAAAGGAAGGAGGGGAGGGAGGAAGGAAGGAAGGAAGGAAGGAAGGAAGGAAGGACAGATCCTTAAATGCAGAGAATAAACTGGTGGTTGCCAGAGGGGAGGTGGGTGGGCTGATAGCTGAATAGATAAGGGGATGAAGAGATACTAACTTATAGTTATGGAATAAGTAAGTCATGGAGGTGAAAGGTACAATCGGATGGTGACTACATTTAACATGATGAGCATTGAGTAATGATAGAAACGTTCAGTCAATAAGCTACACACCGGAAACAAAGGTGACTTTGTATGTAAATGTTACTCTAATAAAAAAAATAAGACTTATGCTTTTAAGCTTTCGTCATTCTTTTTGTTTAAAGTTTCATGGCTGAAAAAAATGATTCTTTTCACCTGATAGCCTGTGACGACTGGGAAGAGGAAGGTGAAACGCTTTCCTGGCCATTTCTTCAGAGAAAGTTTTTTGTTTTTGTTTTTGTTTTTGCTTGTTTGTGTTTGTTTTTGTTTAAAGGAAACCGAATCAAAAGTGACATGTGAAGAGGTGTACCAAGGTGAGAGACCGCCTTTCCTTCTTAGCTGGAGAGAGTGAAGGGAAACAGGCAGACAGGAGGTTGGTTAACCCTGGACCCCAGAGCAGACGAGAATTTTCCAGGTACGGTTTTTGAGGCAAGAGGTAGATCGCTGTTGGAGAAACCTAGGTCTTATCTCTTGATTGCCAGTTCAAAAGCTCACATTTATTACGGGTTCACTTGTGCCAGTCACTGTTGGATGCGTATTAACCCCGTAATTCTCCAATAACCCTAAGATCTAGGTGGTATTATCCCCTCCATCTTCTAGATGGGAAAAAGGAAGCAAAGATGCACGTGTTCTGTCCAAGCACTCACAGGGGGCGGTGGAGCAGGGAGCATTTAACACTAGGCAGTCTTATTCAGATTTCACTAGTGACTCGTCTATCCCTCTCCCGCCAGACAAGGGGACTGGCCAATTGATCAGGTCTTCTGGTCGGCCTCCTGGTTCTGAGATAAGGAGACTAGGTCGGGCAGTGAGCACGATCAGGGCAGGGACAGACCAAAAACAATGGAGGGTGACAAGTAGGCTGGCCCTAGGGGATGAATGAAATGCCAGGGGAAGAACGATCAGGTCTTCACGGAGGTGGCATGGGCCCGCAGACTTTAAATGCACACTTTCCGGTTTTCCTAGGAGCGGGATAATTACATATCCAATGAATTGGGTATGCTTACCTTGAGACATGCTGGAGTTCTAGAATTTAGGTGGAGAGTCTTAGGACAGCGGTCTGGCTGAAAGGAGGATTAGGAGAAGTTACTGGAAGCTGTGGTGGCCCATGCTGTTTTTGCTTTCGACATCTTTAGGGTGGTTTGAGGGGGTGTTATGAGGATTATCGGGAGGAAGCTGAAACTCTTCCCCTCCCCACCCCTTTGCACCTGCATCATATCTACCTGTCAATTCAGTTACAATTTTTCCCTTTCCGTGAACTATTCCGGGCTTTGTTGGAAGGAAGTAGTTATGTATTGCATATTTGCAATAGAAAAAGATTTACTTCCATTACATATGAGTTTGTAGGAGCATTTTACAACCTTCCGCAGTCTTTAGCAGCATGGAATCAAGTCCTTGGTATTATCTATTTAAGCCTTTAAATTTGGTATTTAGGTTAAATACAAAATATAGTTCTTAGCGTTATTCCAAGGTCACTATTCATGATGGAAAAAATGTTAAAAGCATAGAAGTAATGCATGAAAAATCCATTATTAAGAGCGGCACCCCCTTATCTACAATAGCAGTTACTTTAACATGATTTCCGTGCATTGTAGGGACACGCTATTGCCGTCCCTGCTAAAGCTCTGTTAATGTTTCCATTATACATCTCTATTCAGCTTTCCACCAGTTTATAATTCAACGTATTCTTAGGCTAAACTTTGGTTTATGGAAATCTCCATTTGAAAACTTCCCCAAAGAAATTAAAAACATATGAATGAAAATGCACGGACCATCCCATTTCTGGGGCACGGGGGGGGGGGGGGGGGAGAAAAACACCTTCTTGTTTGGGGGATTTGAGTGGGAAATTGATTTTTGTCCTTTAATCAGTTGTGACCAGGATTATAATGCTATTAATGCAAAAGCATGCTGAACTAATTAACAACCAGGGAGCTGGAAAGGAGCCTAGGAGGTCTCCAATAGGCAAGGTTATATCAAAACCTCCCAGACAAACGGGGTACAATGTCCAAAGAGCCCTGGGAAACCCATTCCACAATTGTTATTGCTAACTTGTTCCATTGTTTAACAACCCCTACTGTCAGGAATATTTTCCTTATGTCGAACTCAAATCCTCGCCGTTTACGCCAATTTCCCGCTGCTTTTAGGGGAAATGGCAAACAGCTGTTGGACATCGCAGGGATAAAGAACTTGTTTTATTTGATATAGACCGCTGTTGGAGCCCTCGTAGGCTCAGCCCTCCCAGAAGAACATTTCCTTCCTGGTTCCATTTTTGAAACTCTGAATCATTGTCTCTATCTTCGTAAGTGTTGGAGCCTCTTACTGGGCCCTAATCTAATAACCCCCTTAGAATGAATTTGTCCTGCCTGTTGGTGCAGAAATATCTTATGATTTTCATACGGCCAATTAAAGCTTTCCAGTTCTTTGCTTGTTTGGGAAAACAAAATGTACCTTGCTATTTCTCTTGAAATTGCACCTGAACCCAGATCATTCTTTGCATCATTCGCAAGAAGCTGTTTGGCTCCCAAAGGTGCAGATCTGAACGCAGAGACATGAGTTGAACCCAGGATCTGTCCGATTTCATGGGACTTCCCACTGGCCAGTGGTGGCTCCTCAGTTTCTGTATAAGAGGAATTTATGGGGCAGAATCTGGCTGGCCAGAAGGACATGGACACTTGTCATAAAGATGCATTTGCTTAGTAAGTGTCTGAATTTCATATAGATTGAGCATTTACTTAAGCAGGATTGGGAAAATAACTGAAATCACAGGGTAGAGGATGAAGGAAGCTAAAGTTCATTACCCTACTAGCCTAAAAATGATCTGGGGCCTCGAAAATGCCCAGAGGTGGTGGCGATGGGTTGGGAGTTAGTCATAAGTGTTGAGCAAAACTCCTGAGGCACAAAGAAAATGCAAAGCCAGTAAGTGGTTACCAAGTGAGTGAAAGGTGTGGCCAGAATTTGAATTCAGGTCATCTGGTTCAGGAGTCTGTATTCTTTTATTTTTTATTAATTTTTTTTTTTACTGTTTATTTATTTTTGAGAGAGACAGAGCAGAATGTGAGTGGGTTAGGGGAAGAGAGAGGGAGACACAGAATCCAAAGCAGGCTCCAGGCTCTGAGCTGTCAGCACAGAGCCCGATGTGGGGCTCTAACTCATGAGCTGTGAGATCATGACCTGAGCCGAAGTCGGATGCTCAACCGACTGAGCCACCCAGGTGCCCCGTGTATTCTTTTATTTTTTTAAAAATAATCTCTACATGCAACATGGGGTTCGAATTTACAACCCTGAGATCAAAAGTCGCTTGCTTTCCCGACTGGGCAGCCAGGTGCCCCTGGGAGTTGGTATTCTTGACCACTATGCTCTGCTGTGTCCCTATGACAGACACACAGGCGAGAGAGGGAAGTTATCTCAAAGATGGGGCATTTACGTGTTTCGTCATGAGAGATGAGCTGTTAGGATAGAAATCAAAAGCAGCTCAGTATCAGTAGAAAGAATGCTTCATCATAGTCTGACAACAGAACAAGAGGGAAGACAGCCAAAAGATTAGTAATGGAATGCAACGATCTAGAAGAATAGAACAGGAGAAGAGACCACCCACATATGGGGTGTTCAAAGAAAAGAGGGACATAGTTGGATAAGTCTTTGGCTTGGGGACTAATTAGGAGACATGCCCCTCTGCCATATCAACTTTTGAATGGTTTTCTTGCTTGGCTACAACTGGGGCGGAGTATGATCTTAGGACAAAAGAACTGACTAATAGATCTGGATCCACCCAAAGGGAAGTCTCTAGCAGCTGGCCACCTGGCTCTGCCCTTGACTGAAATGTCAACTTTATCACTGAGGATATACATGGATCTTGTGAATCACGTGAGCATGATCTAAAGCTCGGAAAGTCAAGACAAAAACTATTCACAACAGGTTGGGATGATGGGCTGAATCTTACAAGACCAGATTTTATAAAGAAAATAGGAGAATGTGAGCTTACATGTAAAATAAAAAGGTCAACTGATGTATCAAAGCAGGAGGGAGAGGTCAAAAGCAGCTAAACTATTTGAAAGGATGTAGAGACTTTAGTTTCTTTTAAGCTTAGGTGGACCCATTAATGGGGGGAGAGTGTGAGGAAAAAAAAAAGAAAATTGTGAATATTAGGTAAAATAAAACTACAATTCTTAACGAATACTTGATAAAGCTTCCAACTGGGAATCAACTCCATTCTAAAAAAATGCCTCCTCTGCCAAGGTGACTCTGGGGGTGGGTGGGGCTGGCAACTTTCTTCAAATATTCAAATGGTGGGCACCTAGAAGGGATGCCGTCAGTATTTATCTATACAGATAACAGAGGAAAGGTTCTCAATTGCATTGTTGGGGTGTCTGTGGGGGTATGTTCTTAGTAATCAGTTGGTAATATCTTGGTCTTACTATGATAAAGTCTCCCTCATTTCCTCATTTTTTTTTTTGACATTGCTTTTCCGGGGCTGGAGAGGAATGAGGTATGGTTATAGCAAGTGAGGTGGGAACTCCTCTAAACCAGGTCTGTTTGTTTGTTTTGTTATGTTTTTTTTCCCCTTTTTTTAATGATAACCGAGTGTTACTAGTGCCCTATCAATGTCAAAATTACCCACTTTTTGGGGGGATGGGTTACAAGACACTGGATGGGGCATAAGAAGATGTCAGGGATGTGGAATGCTGGGTAAGGAATATAGATGTCTTTTCCCCAAATGGGGATTGTCAAGGGCCGTGATGGATGCAACGCAGTGTGGTTTCCATCTGTGAAGACGCCGCAAGACTGTGCTATGGCAGAAACGCTACTTTCTGTAAACACAGGAGCTTTCTTCCCCACTCCATTTAACAAATGTTAAGTTTTCCCCTCATAGAGAAACAAGTTATCCTGGGAACATTTTTTCCTTTAACATCTCTTGCGCTTCCTTGAGCTTGAAGGGTTTGTTTTAGTTAGCAAACCTGCTAACAGGTGAAGAACTCTGTAGGAATAGATTAGGAATCGCTAACTAGCACCATTGTATGAAAAGCATGCAAGATGGTTTGAACAAGAGACGGGCAATTCTCCTTCCTCTTTCCTGAAGTTTCCCACTCCTTTTGCATGGCTGTGTGCCACATGGATGGTCAAGGAATCTTTCCTTGGGTGTAACTTCAATTGATATTGAGGTCATTTAAACCAAATATTGATTGCTGCCTTTCTGCTTTTGACTTCTCTCTTGTCAATGCAAGGATTTTTGTGTTTTTGTATGAGAGATGCTGATATTTGGCTAGTGTCCTGTCTGAGGCAATTTATTCAGAAGTACAAAGCCACTCTTCCTTTAAAAAGTGGTTATATATGATCTCATGGTTTGTGAGTTCAAGCCATGCATCAGCTCTGCTCTGACAGTGCAGAAACTGCTTAGGATTCTCTCCCTCCCCCTCTCTCTAGCCTTCCCCCACTCATGTTTTCTCTCTCTCTCTCTCAAAACAAATTAAAAAAAAAACTTAAAAAAAAGATCGAATTAGGAGCGCCTGGGTGGCTCAGTCGGTTAAGCATCCGACTTCAGCTCGGGTCATAGTCTCACGGTTCGTGGGTTTGAGCCCTGCATCGGCCTCTGTGCTGACAGCTAGGAGCCCGGAGCCTGCTTTGGATTCTGGGTCTCCCTCTCTCTCTGTCCCTCCCTCCCTCACGCTCTCTCTCAAAACGAAATAAACATTTAAAAAAATTTAAAAAAAAGATCAAGTTATACATGCACACAATTTAATAGAGCCATAGTTGCTCTATGAGTTTTGTTAGGAAAAACCGTAGACGCCTGCATCCCTCCCTACATTTCTTCTCCCCAGGAGCAGCCACTTTCTTGACTTTTCTGATTATCTTCGATAATCTTTCCCTATTTCTAACTGCTGTGCATGTATATTGACTACTTGATTTTTCAGTTTTAAGCGAACGCATCCCTTTTCAATGTTTTTGTTCTTCCAATAAAGTTATTTTGAAATTTTGTTTAGATCACAATTCATTGTTTATATCATTCAGGCCATGCCAGCATTCTTGTTAAGACATTCAGGGACACTCCGTACTCTATTACTTGTATTTTTTCTCATGGAGCTGTCTTCATCAGGGCTGGTTGCCATTCTTATCTCAGGCCAACCTTCCTTCACCTGAGATTCTGGAGACTGTCTCTGCTTTTCTCCTGTTTGGATCTTGTTTTCTCTCTCCTATATCTTTCTTTTCCTTGGTTTACTCCCTTGACTTAGTAATGTACATCCATTAGTAGCTTTCTGAGACAGCGCACATGAGGGAAAATGTTTTTGCGACTCACATGCCTGAGAATGTTTATATTCATTCTTATATTTGTTTGTTAGTTTTGCCAGAAGTAGAATTTTACGTTGACATCTTTTTTTTTCCTTTCTTGGTTGTTAAAGGCATTATTCTATTGGCTTCTAGCTTCTAGTGCTACTGTTAAAAAGTTGAAAGTCCTGGGCACCTGGCTGGCTCAGTCAGCACCTGGCATCTGACTCTTTTTTTTTTTTTTTTGAAGATTTTTTTAAATGTTTTTTTTTCCATTTTTAAATCATTTTATTGTTACATATAAACCCCACATATGAGGCATAAACCATATATGTAGAAGATAATGAATTTCATAGTAACCATCACTCAATATATCAGCTTTACAAAAAACTTAAAAACTCTTTTCATGAAGTTACTCATATAGAAGAATATACAGATGGTAAGTATATAATTCAAACTAGTTTTCACAAACCGAACAAAACCAGGTAACCATTGTGCAGATCAAAAAATAGAGGACATTCCAAGCACCTTCCAAAACACCCATGTGTTCCTTCCATTCATTATATGTCTTTTTTTAAATATGAAATTTACTGTCAAATTGGTTTCCATACAACACCCAGTGCTCATCCCAACAGGTGCCCTCCTCAATGCCCATCACCCACCCTCCTCTCCCTCCCACCCCCCCATCAGCCCTCAGTTTATTCTCGGTTTTTAAGAGTCTGTTATGGTTTGGCTCCTTCCCTCTCTAACTTTTTTTTTTCCTTTCCCCTCCCCATGGTCTTTATTGAGAGAGAGAGACAGAGAGAGAGGGAGAGAGGCAGAGAGAGGGAAAGAGAGATCCCAAGTAGGCTCCATGATGTTAGCACAGAGCCCAATATGTGACTTTATCCCACAAACTGTGAGATCATGACCTGAGCTGAGATCAAGAGTCAGACTCTTAACCTACTGAGCCACCCAGGTGCTCCAAGCATCCGAGTCTTGATTTCAGCTTAGGTCATGATCCCATGGTTTGTGGGATCGAGCCCCACATCAGTCTCTGCGCTGACAGTGAGGAGCCTGCTTGGGATTCTCTTTCTGCCCCTCCCCCACTTGCATGCACTCTCTCTCTCTCTCTCTCAAAATAACTAAACATTAAAAAATAAAGAAGTTGAAAATCCTTCTAATACCTTATTCTTCCTATATGACCCACTATCCTGCATATCCAGATGGTAGGCTCCTACCTTTGTCCCTAGAATTCTGAACTCTCCTGACAATGTGCTCGTTTGGATCTATTTTCATCCATTACGTCTGACACTCGATGGGCATCTTTCCATCTGGAAATATATATCCTTTAGCTCTGGGGAAATCTCTTGAATTACTTCATTGATGACTTCCTCCTAATCTTTCTGTTTGTTCATTCTGGAACTTCTGTTATGTAGATACTGAAGGTTCTGGGTGGGTCTTGTTCACATACCGTGAACACGCGAGACATTCACATAGTTTTTTTTAATTTCCTTTTTGTCTCTGTGCTTTAGTCTTTTAAAAGCGCCCAATTTTAACTTCTAACCTTTCTACTGATGCTTTTACTCCCCCTATTATACTTTTAATTTTGAACGGTCTTCTTTGTTAGTTCTTCTAAATCTTCCTTAAAAAAATAGTGTCTTACAGGATATTATTTTATTGTATTTTGCTCCTATGTTTCTTTTTTTTTTTTTTCTGATCGGCTCCCAATTGCATTACTTTCTCTTATTTTTGAGGGGACATGAATGATAGTTTATTTTAACATCTCTGTCCCTTCAAGTTGCTTTTTCTCTTTGTGTGTTCTTGTCTCCATCTTTCATGTTGGAGGCTTTCCTGGTGCCATAATTTCTCTTTGCCTCTTTGTGTTTCAGAAAAGGGAATTGCATTTTTTAACTGTTTTTGAGGGAGCCTCCATGCTGTTTTTCAGAGTGGCTGCACCAGCTCGGAAAAAAAAGAGGGAAGAAAACCAAGAAGCAGACTCTTGCCTGTAGAAAACAAACTGATGGAAACCAGAGGGGAGGTGGGTGAGACCCGGGGTTGGGGATGAAGGAGGGCACTTGGCATGATGAGCACCTGGTGACGTTTGGAAGTGCTGACTCACTAAATTATAGATGTGAAACTGACATTACGTGGCAGGTTAAGTAACTGCAACTTAAATAAAAACTTAAAAAAAAAGGAAAAGGAATTCTAGAAGTCTCTTGGAGCTTACCATCTGGGAGCAGAGCTTTAGTGTGGTGCAAGTGGACCATTTAGTTGGGGAATCTCCAGGCTCAGCATCTTTCAGTCTTTGGGAAGAAGGCAGTAACTTGTTTGAAAGGTCTTTTAACCTCTGCCTTGAAGGTCAAGCTTCCAGCGTTCTGGAACCATAGCAGATGGAGGGCTGTGGGTCCCGTAGCAGCCGGTGCTGGAATTCTCTTGGATTGCATATGAAAACTTCCCTGAGATGTGTCTGGTGTTTCCCCGGTCTAAAGATTCTGTTTTTTTTTTTTTTTTCCATCTAGTCAAAGATTGGAATGCTCATCTTTTGCTAGGGTGGAGTAGGAACACGTCACCCCAGTGTGTGGAAATGGGGAGATTTCCGAGAATCTAAAACACATGCTTTCAGGGCACCTGGGTGGCTCAGTCGGTTGAGCGTCTGACTCTTGATTTGGGTGCAGGGCGTGATCTCGCAGTTGGGAGACGGAGCCCCTTGTGGACCTCCGTACTGAGCACGGAGCCTGCTTGGGATTCTCTCTTTCCCTCTCTTCCTACCCCTCTCCCACTCTCTGTCAAAATAACGAAGTGAACATTAAAAAACACACTTGCATTTAATCCCTGTGTTAACACCAATTATTCATGGCCCATTTTCCGAATTGTGTGGTAGCACTAAGTTTCGAACATTTTGAGGATGGCTGGTATGAACCTGGTCAGTTGTGTGCCTTTCCCGTGCGAGGTTAGGATTCTGTTTTTATTTATTTATTTATTTATTTATTTATTTATTTATTAATTTATTTATTAATTTATTTATTTTACATCCAAGTTAGTTAGCATATAGTGCAACAATGATTTCAGGAGTAGAGTCCTTAATGCCCCTTACTGTTTAGCCCATCCCCCCTCCCACAACCCCTCCAGCAACCCTCAGTTTATTCTCCATATTTATGAGTCTCTTCTGTTTTGTCCCCTTCCCTGTTTTTATATTATTTTTGTTTCCCTTCCCTCATGTTCATCTGTTTTGTTTCTTAAAGTCCTCATATGAGTGAAGTCATATGACTTTTCCCTTTCTCTGACTGACTAATTTCACTTAGCATAATACCCTCCAGTTCCATCCACGTAGTTGCAAATGGCAAGATTTCATTCTTTTTGATTGCCGAGTAATACTCCATTATATATATATATATATATATACCACATCTTCTTTATCCATTCATCCGTCGATGGACATTTGGGCTCTTTCCATACTTTGGCTATTGTTGATAGTGCTATAAACATTGGGGTGCATGTGTCCCTTTGAAACCACACATCTGTATCCCCTGGATAAATACCTAGTAGGGCAATTGCTGGGTCGTAGGGTAGTTCTATTTTTAGTTTTTTGAGGAACCCCCATACTGTTTTCCAGAATGGCTGCACCAGCTTGCATTCCCACCAGCAGTGCAAAAGAGATTCTCTTTCTCCACATCCTCACCAACAACATCTGTTGTTGCCTGAGTTGTTAAGTTAGCCATTCTGACGGGTGTAAGGTGGTATCTCATTGTGGTTTTGATTTGTATCTCCCTGATGATGAGTGATGTTGAGCATTTTTTTATGTGTCGGTTGGCCATCTGGATGTCTTCTTTGGAGAAGTGTCTATTCATGTCTTTTGCCCATTTCTTCACTGGATTATTTGTTATTTGGGTGTTGAGTTTGGTGAGTTCTTTATAGATTTTGGATACTAACCCTTTATCTGATATGTCATTTGCAAATATCTTCTCCCATTCTGCCGGTTGCCTTTTAGTTTTGCTGATTGTTTCCTTCGCTGTGCAGAAGCTTGTTATTCTGATGAGGTCCCAGTAGTTCATTTTTGCTTTTGTTTCCCTTGCCTCCGGAGACGTGTCGAGCAAGAAGTTGCTGCGGCCAAGATCAAAGAAGGTTTGCCTGCTTTCTCCTCGAGGATTTTGATGGCTTCCTGTCTTACATTTAGGTCTTTCACAGGATTCTGTTTTTGTGTGTGTGTGTGTGTGTGTGTGTGTGTGTGTGTGTGTGAGCTATTTTTCTCTCTGATTTACAGCTTTGAAAATTTTGATGCTATAGTAACATCTTCAGTTCTTCCTGCCTCTTGAAGTTTGTTCCCTTAGGGAAAAAAAAAAACTTTCATTGTCCATTAATAAAAATAGATGCACGCAATGAGTCTACGTCTTTATGCTGAAGTCCATTGCTGTGTTTATTCACTTTCCTTAGTTAGTGAGCCCAGAAATTAGAAGAGAGCGAGAGGGGAGAGGGGAAGAGGAGAGTGAGTGGGCCAGGCAACCCCAACCACTGATAGCTCATCATCTAAAGAATTCAAGGTATGTGTAAAGAAAGAGTTTGAGCAAGCCATTGTTACTCATTGTTCTTCAATTTGGGGAAAACACCATCGTCATCAATTCTGAAGTACAAGCTTTCTCTAGAAGGTCCAGGTTTCCTGCATGCAGAAAAACCCACTGGTTTTGAGAAAAGAAAGTATTGGCATGTTGTAGCAGACTGTTGGGTTCACAATCCTGGATCTGTTAGCTATTAGCTGTGTGTTTTGGGCAACTAATCTATTATCTTCTCTTTGCTTTAGTTTCCTCTTCCGGAAATAATAGCAGTATCTACCTTTCAGTGCTGAAGTGAAGTTAAATAAGTAAATGGAGATGCTTAAAACAGAGTGCCTTATAACTGCGCCCAAGTACTGTTTTGATTTCCATAGCCTGGCTGCTTTTCCGTATTCAGATGACGGCAGTGAGGTGCCTGGAGATTAGAGTCAAAGGATGTCCTGATCTTGGACCAGACATCTCTTGGATAGGAAAGGGGAGGGAATGGGTCCATTTCTTGATGTCCATCAAATGCTCATTGAGTGCCAGGCCGTGCTTCTTCCTGAGAAGGCAACACTGAACAAAAGCACAATAGTGTCTACCCTCCTGGGGGAACGTCTAGAGGGTCTATAGTCATCTGGGGACTCCTGTAAGAGCTCCTCCGTGCTTCTAGAAAAATCCCATGGCAACAGCACTCACTGAGTCCCATTCCTGGCATCAAATGCAGCTGGTCCCAAGCCACAAAGGACCCTGGGGAGCAGCTACAGATGGCAGCCTCAGGCTCAGGTGTTCCTTCAGGTTAAATTTCCTGCCGCCCCATCTCGTCACACTTCACTTCCGGGACATCTCACTGTGGGTCAGAGAATCTCCTGCCACAGAGCCGGGACCCCCTTACCCCATCAGCCAGGCCAGGGAAGGGCAGCTGGGTCCACAGAGCCCATTACCAACCTGGAAACCTGGAAGGGAAGTGCCCCATCCGGACAGTTGTCCAGGATAAAGCCCCCTAGCACCTTCGTCACCAGCAAGCCTTGTAGCCTACTTAGTGACTTGCCTCCGTGCCTTGCAAGATGGCTGTCGCAAGGCAAACTTTTTGGAAAAGAAGCCCACCCCCTTGGGTGGAAGAAACGGTCCATGCATTTGGGCCGGCCTCTCACGAAGGAAGTAACGCCGCTCGCATATGTCTCCTGCGAAGCCTGGGGAAACTCACGCTGCTCACATCAGAACTCTGGATGGCGGATGATTTGCTGCTCGGCGGGAGCACATTGAAAATTCCTGAAGGAACTACGTGGCATCAGTAATCTCAAGGGTGTGCTACGCGGTGGGATGGAGACCGAAGAGCTGTTTTGCTCGGGGGGCCTCCTGCTCTGCGTGGGGCGCTCTGCGTGGTGTGCGGCTTGCATTTCCCACACTTCTGTGGAACAAGAGGCCCGGGGAGGAGGGGTGGCAAGAAGGCAGGAAACCAGTGCCCTGTGTACACCCCACGCGTGCCCTGTGCTCTCAGATGTCTTCGCAGCTTGCTCCGTGACTGAAGGCCACGCGTGAAGCCGCGGCGGGTGTCCTTCCATTTTGCGGAAGCGGCCGTCCAAGATGGCTTCCGGGCGTGGGTCTCTTCCCGCACGGAAGGACGGCTTGCGTCGGCGTCTCCTTCCCGGTGTGTCTGGTGAGACGCTACATGCACGTCCGTCTGTCGTCCGCCTCACCCTCCACGGGACAGCTGAAGATCTTCAGGCACGCCATCTGGGGGAGGAAGGAGAAGAAACCAGAACACGAGGAACGATCACCGAGGCCACCCTTACCCTTCGCCTGTGTGGGCCTCAGACACGCCGCGCGCTGCTGGACACTCCGCTGCGATTTCTAGCAATTTCTGTGTCCTGCCCCCCGGCTCCGAGTCCTTTGAGGGCTGGAACGACAACAAGTTCACTTCCAGATCTCTGGAGCGTGCCTGGCCCTGCGGGGGCTAAATGAATGGGTGATGAGCCATAACCCGAGCAGCAACGAGGCCTCTCCTGTGTCGTGGGGAGAGCACGGAGCAAGGATCCCAGCCATGCGTGTGTTCTGGGCTCACATTTCCCAGGGGTGGGCTGCTCGTCTCCGGAGGAAATGAAAGAAAGGATCCCTTCGGTTCGGGCTCGCTTTATTTATTTATTTACTTTTGAAGTTTGTTTATTTTGAGAGAGAGAGAGAGAGAGTGAGCAGAGGAGGAGCAGAGAAAGAGAGAGAATGCCAGGCAGGCTCCACACACTGCCAGCGCAGAGCCTGAGCCGGGGCTCGAACTCACGAACGGCGCGAGAGAGGAGTCAGCTGTACTCTGCGACAGATTAACGGACCCAGAGCCTCGTTTCCTGGGCCCTGGTGTGAATGTGTAAATATCTCAGGCTCCCTCGGTTCTTGGTCTGTCAGAGCACGGAGAAGAAGAGTCAGGGTGTCCGCGGGTGGAATGCACGCAGCAGACCCCACGGGCACTTCCAGGGTCACACTTCTGTTCCGCAAAGGCAGCTATGGCTACAGATCAGGATCGTCAATCGCCCCAGCCCTGGGGGCCACCCTGCCCGCCGGGTCTCCCAGCACAGGGCCGCTGCAGGCTCCTAACTTGCCACCCAGTTGGGGGTGACGTTGTCGCTTGGCTGTGACCGAGGCACTGTGGTCAAAATGAAGCGGAAAGCGACCGTCTTCTCATCCCTGCCCCCCGGAAGCAGTCAGCTGGGGGTTGGCATCCACAGCACGCTTGGTGAACAGTATGCCAGCCTGCTGGGCCGCAGAGATGGGCTCTTCCGGAGCACAGAAACGGGCTCGGTTCCCGATGCACTTGTCTCTCTTCTCCCCTTGAACCTGCGTGCTTCCTCACCCCGGTAATTCAGGGGAATGCAAGCAAGAGGAAGCCGCTTGGGTCCCCACTACCATACCCACAACACAGCCCTCCACTGTCTGGCCCCAGCCCCGTTTGGGTCAGCCTTGAGGTCACGGGGATGACTTTACAAGTCTCAGCGGTGTCGATTACAGCTCGGCTCCGTGAGAGAGGCCACCTTTTATTTCAGAGATGTCTTTACTGGGTGAAATATGGACTTCTGCGCAACTCTGGGGCTTTTCCTCAGCTCTTTCTGCAGCCCTCCTGTGTTTGCTGGGTGTGTGTGTACCTCTGTGAGCGTGTGCTCCTGTCCGGGTGAGGGTGATCGGTCCCCGTGCGTGCCCTCTCTCTTTCCCAAGGACGGCGAACTCCTTAGGAGCGAGGGATGAGCCTCTGTCCTGTGCGCCTCCCCGGCCCCCCACGACTCAGTAAGCGTCTCTCACACTGAATGCAATCCTCTCTCCCACCCCCACGATCATCTTTCAGACTGCGTGGGGATTTGGAGACCTTCTGGAATCACCCTGCTTTGCCTCTAATTCCTAATCATTTATACCCCCCTGCTACAAAAGAAACGCGCACAAAAGGAAACGACAAGGCAGCAAGCTCTCTTAGGGGTCAGATAGACGTGCTTCGGTGTGACCGAGGATTTTCAGGGTGCCATCAGATGTTCCCGCATGTGGAAGCTTTTTGAAGATTAGATTTTCTCCAGCTTGATCTTCATTCCTACATAGCTTTTTTTCAGAGTGCTTTTCAATTTTTAAAGGACTCCCTTCATTCCACAGATTCTAGGTTCAACATCTACAATACAATCTTTTGTTATTTTATAAATGTGGGCTTTATTTATTTATTTATTTATTTACTATTTATTTCTTTATATATATATTTAGAGAGAGACTCAGCGGAGGAAAGGGGCAGAGGGACATAGAAAAGGGAGAATCTCAAGCAGGCTTCATCCTCAGTACGGAGCCCAACGCGGGGCTTGAGCCCATGACCCTGGGATCATGACCTGAGCCGAAAACAAGAGTCAGCCGCTCAAGCGACTGAGCCACCCAGACGCCCCAAATACGGGCTTTTAAGAACCAGCATCTGAAAAAGCCCAAACCTTTGGCACTTTAATTTTAGAGATGTCACTTCCTCCCTGTTACAAAAAATAAGAAGGAAGAAACAATGCATGAGGCTGGTGAGATTTGATGTAGTCGAATCCTGTGTTGGGGAGGTCACGCAGGCATGCCATCTGAGTCCCCTCGGAGGCATCTAATAAATGTGCGGTGGAAAGGGACACTGCACATTTGAATCTGGAAGGAGCGAAAGAGTTAAGTGACTGTCCCCAATTACAGCCTCGGAGGGGGTGATTACGATCAAAATTGCAGGGAGGTTTTTAATTTAGCTGCCTAGGGAAGTTGCCCCCAGTCGAGCCGCGCTCATCAGATCATACCCAGGCTTTATCCCCTCACCCTGCACTGTCACTCAGAGCAATTCTATCAGAAAGGGCACCAAATGGATTGTGTGGCCCAGGACCCTTCGCCTGCAGGTCTAGCAGAGTCCCCTTACCATTTTATTAGAGAGAGCAAGAAGGAGCAAATCAAGCTGACGTCCAGCCCAACAGGAAACTAAAGAGGGAGAAGTTTCAAGTGTGGCTTCGTGCAGTTGTGCGTTAAATTCGTGCCATTCTTTCTGGCGGTCAGCACGTGCACGTACGGCTGTGCACAAAGCCTGAGCACCCAGGCTTCGGCTTGTCACCGTGGGTTCCCCCTGCTACAGACACGTCTCCCCTGAGCCCGTTTGACAGATTTCATCGGAAATATTCACCCCGCACCAATGTCTTCTTAATGCTAGGTGTAACCCTACATGGTAATGCGTTATTATACGGAGACAATGTGTAGTTGGCCAGAGGAGTTAACTTGGGAGATGTGTGCGAGTGAGTGAACTTCCTCCGGGCTATAACGATGCAGTGATGCTTTGAGGGAGAGGGACCTTCTAATAATACTGCTGACAGCTTCTCCCGTTTCTGTCCTGCTTCCTATGAGCTTCCTATGAGCATCGTGCTAGGTGTTTGCATTATATCTGATACTGAAAACACCTGCAATGTAGTTCCGGTATGGCCCCCATGCAGCGATGCTGCGCATAGGTGAAAATAATGCAAGACAATGCTTGTCGATAAACATTCTCTGAACGTTATACGTTACTCCGAGGTCCACTTATTGATAGGCCCGCACATCCATTATTTATATAGATAAGGCCAATATAATTGAACTTCATATTAGCATAAACCCGGTATAAATATTTATAAATTACCGTTTAATTAACATGTTGATTTCAGCGGGTTTCTATTGGTAACGTATAGTCGATGACATTGCAAAGTTTCAGAACTGTGTAGGCCACGAGTGTTTGTCAAGTTAATAAGGCTATTTTTCATATGAAAAAAAAATGCAGGTTAAAATCAGTACCCTGTGGACCATTTCTTATGGTTTTCCTAATAATATATTCTCGAATATGAATGCGGGCCTATAGTTAACTGTTCAAGGCCTCTTAATTAAATTAGGAGTAATGAAATATTTTCAGGATTCCCATTAAGAACATTTACTGATGAATACGGTTTATTCCTTTCAGACTAGAGCTTGACTTAATTCAACATTCTGATTACATTGCCCTATCATAGTAGGGTGGCCTCATCAAAATAATGATAATCCTTAATTCAGTACTTTGAAAACAGCCAACTTTTTTCCTTGTTTAATAGGCTCCAAATCAGTAAACTAAATTAATAAGAAAAGTCTTTAGCTCAAGTAATGATCTGTTTTCAATTCAGATTTTTACTTTGTAAATCTATCTATTCATCATGGGCTCCAAAGGAAGGTACAATGACAATGAGGTCATTTAAGGCCAGCTTGATAAAATGTCTAAAAAGATTTATTTCAGCCTTACTTTTGTCAAATGGAAAATATTGTCACACTTGAAAAGCTAAAGATTTTAACTGTTTCTATTGCAAAAATATATAATATTAAATATATAACATACTTTGTAAATATATAGACACCCATATGCCCATAACATGTATACACAAACATACATATAAAATTACTGAACATAAAAAAAAACATGTTAATAATTTTTTTAAAAACTATATTATAACCTAAGGAGCTTATATCCTTTATCAGAAAGTTCCCTCTACATTTAATTGCCTTTTTTTTTTTTATTTCTGGAAAACTCTATTCTATTTTTCACCCTAGAATTTTCCCACTCATTACTAGATGATCTGTTCCTGATTAGGTAACTCAGGCCAGTTTGTGATAAAGACTTTCCATTGTGAGAAAAAATTACATCGAGAAAATTATTTTTATTTTTTGAAATTTTATTTCACTGAAATCTGCACATACAAGCGAGGGAACTTATGGTTAGAATGTATTTTGTTACCATCTGAGAAATGTTCATGAGTCATCGTTCTCATCTCTGATAATTCTTGGAATGTAGACGGTAGGACAAAAGGCCATTGAATAATTTTGATCTGCAGTGATACATGCTCACATAGGAAAAACATTAGAATAAAACCAACATGAATTATAGTGCAAAAGATTGTATTTTTGATAGTTACCACCAATAAATTCAGGTCAATACTTTCCCCTGTAATTGGTGCCCGTTATAGTTTGTGAAAATTTCAAAAGATTTATAAATAAATGTCAACGTAGCACAGACTATCAAAAGAAAAAAAAAGTTTTAAATTTTAGTACAGTAGACTCATTTAAATATTGTGTTAAACTTCCTTAAAGATTGACGTTTCTGCACGACAATATAATTTGCATCCAAATAATTCAAAATTAACGGGACTAAAAAGTACACGTATATCTTTCCTTAAATTATAATATGCTATCTATGCCTTAAGCCCTTTAAAATATGAAGCACTTTATCTCAGCTTGCATTTGAACGCGTGGCATAAGTAAGCATTTTGCTTAGTTCAATAACATAATTTTATGGAAAAAAATTATGATTTTTTTTAAGTTTTTCAATTTCAAATCGAAAAGGGTATTATAACATTTTAATATGAACCCCAGATCCTTTATTTCTACAATTTAAATTTCAAGAAGAAATAGAAATTCTTTTGTTTTTTCCTCCATCAACGCTATTTGTCAAGTAACTTTTCCTCAATCAAATCGAAGGCTAAGTAAAATTATCACACTAATATTTACTTAAATGTATTTTTAACAAACGCCTTTTCCTTCAGGTGCACACCTCAATGAATGGGATTCAGAATACTGTCTTGAATATTTTTTGAAGCCTAAGTCCTTGTGAATCATTTAGATAAATATTTGGAAATTTTTAATCAAAGCCACGGATTAGACATTTAAGATTTACTTTAATAGCATTAAATTATGATAATTGGAGTTTAACAACAACATTGCTTTTTTATTTTGCTACAGTAATTTATTTTTCACTGTCGACATTGCCAATATTTTGAATTTAGGGAAGATTAATTTTAGATGTATCTGATTACTTTTCTATTTGATTGTAGACTATAATACAAGAAAAATAAAACTAAGTTCATGCAGTTCCACAATTTTTACATGGACTGTCAAAATTAGAGACTTTTCTAGAGAGAGTAGCTTTTCCATTCTATTCTAATTTATGAAAAAGATTCCTTCTTAATAGTAATTCTATATAATAAAAGTCCACCGCAATATATATTCCAAGGGCAATAAGAATGGGGAGATAAGTCGCACAAGTTTAGAAAATGTTTTTGCTTCAATATATTTAATATTTTGTAGCAGCCATTTTAAAAGGCTGGAATTGCAAAGAAAGTAATGATTTATGAGTTTGAGTTTGATGTGATAAAATTTTAAAATCTTTAAATTTATGATTTCAAGGTAGTGATGATTTTAAAATGCATTCTCTCAGAGAAAATTATCAGGACATATTGCTATTTGTTTGCGTAGTCCATAATGAGTAACAAAATCTAGCAAAGCAATTCAAGTATATCTAGACCCGTTCTGTTGGACTTATTTCTGGATCCTGGATCGTGTGTGCCAGGCAATACAGCGGTTGTAGTTCATGAAGACCAAAAGATATTTCAAAGGTATAATTCTTTAAAAATTCTAACTATCAAGAAGTAAACCGGCGAATAGTCCGGCATTTTGGTTATCATTCAGAAATGATACTGTGGCAGACAGTTCTGCTAGGAGGGGGAAATTTTCTGAGCAGAACGAGAGTAAATTTTCTGTTTCTCATCGGTTTGTGTCAATATTGGAACAAGGGTACTCTGTTTGCCTTTCATTTATTTTCATTTGTAAAAGTATTTCACAGAAGTCTGCAAGATTCAATTCATTGTATTTGCTTTTGTGCATTTGAAGACTTCTTTAAGTATTCTCAGGTAAATAAAGAAGAATTGCTTTAAAAAGCAGGTAGTACAAAGGGACGCATTTTTTTCTGTCTTCAATTTATAGAATGTTTGGTAGATGTTGATCGTGTTAAAAACTTTTTTAAAAGGCAAAATTTCCAAAGGCAAAATTGCATTCTTTTCTTTTTTTTTCTTTTTGGCATTTACTTTCTCTGTTCCTTAATTATAATTTTATAATTTCTGGGCAAGCAAGAATCAGTTTTCTTCATAAAAAATATTTAAAGTTATTTAAAGTAAACATTTTTATTATTTCTTTAGTGCCAATATTTATAAATTCCCAAAGCAAAAACTTTGCAAACACGTAACTGTTTTTTTTTGCATGAAATATCTTGATAGTTTAGTATTTAAGTACATTGATAGACACTGAACTAATATTCCAGAGCAAATACCATAGTATTTTTCATGTAAATGTTCTATGTTAAATAAATATCACTGAAATCCTAGTCAATTTTAATTATTTCAATACCAGGTCTATCACTTCAATTTATGACTTAAGCTTAGGTTTGCTCACCGTGTAAATTTTTTCACCAAGGTAATTAGTGTAATTAATTAATTATTCAATAATTGAAATGCAGGTTAACAAATTTCTCTATATAAAAGTTAAAAAAAAGTCCTTTATTCAAACTGTGAACTCTAAGCCTATAAAACTCTTCAAAGAACCCCAAGATATCAAGCAATCTTTTATTTAGCTAAACCTACCCCCCACCTTCCCTCTTATTCATACTTAAATACTCAGTATGCTCACAGCTTGGAAAAAAGCTAGAAAGCCTTAATGGATCACTGATTTTAACCAAAGAGGTAGGTGCACCTCCCTGATAAATGAATTCAAAACAATTTTTGTTTTAGCATTAATACTTTTCATCAAATGAAAACAAGCTTCTTAGTGTAGGAGAATAAAGTCCTGAATAGGACACTTATTAACATATCTTTTATTTTAAACTCAAGGACAAACATTCTAAAACAATATCTATTACCGTGGAACAATGATGCATTTCCCCCCAGCCCCCCATTTTCTAATATTGCAGCGATGGGCTTCTTTTGAGCAGAGGGTAACCTAACCAAAGTACAAAGCGAAGGACTCAGTAAAAACAGCAGGAATACATAAAATCAATTTAGGGAAAACAATATTTAATCTTGTCATAGCTTAAAGCTAATTGAGTGAATGTGGGTTAGCCTTTCATTTTTCATGAGGTATATATTCTCAGATGAGGTGTTATGCTATTGAAAGTGTATTTATACAGAAAGATAATGAGGTACAGATTTGAATTTTCGTGTGGCTGATATAGAAGTAACATGTTTTAAAGATGCTTATACATTTTTGGGAAAGTTGCTAGAATCAACAGCAAGAATAATTTCCAATGTCATGGTAAGCTGTCTCAAGATGAAAACGAATAAAAACCTGGTAGTGCTTTAGTTTTCTGGTCCTTAAATATCTGCATAATCTCTTTTAGAGGACATACACGTTGTTACATTTCTACCTCTCTTTTTTCTCTGAATAATCCTAAATGTCAAACATTTCTTTTAAATAATTTTTTTCTAGCCTTGACAAATGTACAACAATTTGGAAAGCGATGATGAAATATATGACCTATTCTGACCAAAACAGCGAGAAAGGACATTTCTATTTTTCAGCTAAAAAAGGAACTTCAACAGCATTAAATCAGGGATGATAAAAAGCACTCTAAACTATTCCAGTGTTCTTTTTTTCCCTTTCCTGAATGGAGTACTCACAACCTTTAGTATTGGAAACACAAAACCAATCGTAAAACTGGTCGTGATCATTTGTGCAATATTGATCTTGTAATTACCCCTTTGAGGACAAAATGTATCTTTTAATGTGTGATTATGAGATGTCATCAAAAGGAAAAGCTTGCAACAAGTGTCACTCTTCTTTAAAAAGCATTTCCATACACGCTGTGTAAGATTCATTTGCTGAATTGCGAAACACACATTTTCACACGAACAGCTCTAACTTTGTGCTTTCTCTTTCAAACGGAGGTTTTATTTTTAACGGCATTATTGATTGTGCTGATTAAAAGAATTCTTCACATATTTTCTCTGCACTCTTTGTGTTCACGACCATGACACCTTTTAGTATTCTGGTTTGGAAGTTTTCATAATGCCCCCCCCCCCCCCCCCCCCCCCCGCCACCTACCCACATCTTTTTGACACATCACTCTGAGGTATTCTCAAGTCCAACCCAAGTAGTAATCACACATCCAGGAAGACAGGAGCAGTTTCTTTTTCTAACCTTCTCAGTGAAAACAGGTAGGGGCATGAACAAGTATATTATGACCCCAGTACATCTGTGGCTTTCGAGTCTGACACGTGTCAGATAGAAACAATCTAGAGATGCTCTTATCAATTACAGGAGATCACCGATATCACGGGCATGTTGGAATGATGAGGAAGCCTTCCATTTTTTTTTTTTTTTGAAAGCATGCCATCTGTAGCTATTAGAAGGGACTGAGAAAAAGACTTTTAAATGCTGACTGGGAAGACAATCTGAGAAATATAGTCTTGAAGGCATCTAGTTGCCCTGTCTGTAGCAAACAGAGATTTAGGGACCGAAAGCTTTCATTAATATCCAAGGCTATCGTCAGATAGCAGAGCATAGCCTAACACAGCAAAATGAAACACCGATATTAAAGATCTCAACTCTCCCAGTTAGCTAATTAAATATCAACAGTTGGAGCATTAAGGAATATCCTGAAACCAAATAGAATTTATTTTTATCTTGTTTTTCTAGAGCCAGATTTTATGCCGTAACAGAAATAAAAAGATTTATTTTGTTACAGAAAGCTAGGAAGGCAGATAATTTTCTTCAGGTATGGAACCTGATCTTAAGGGGGAAAGGAAACTCTTTGGCTAATGAAGAAGAGAAAATTGCGTAGTCTGTCCTTCTCTCTAATTTACATGATTTCTTTTAAATAAAATCATTTACTCAGTGACAGTAAATGCAACCAGCAGATGTTTAGTTATTTGCTGAAGCAAGACATTATATTAACTGATGGGAGTATCAATTGCAGTTATTAAAATAGACGCTATTTGGGAGAAATGTGGGATTCAGAAATAATTATTCATATAATTAGAAATTGGAAATGAGTCAACAGGAATTGTTTTGGCATAAAAAGACATTTGAAATGACTTTAAGTGTGGTGCTACCAAAGTCTATCCCATGCACATAATATAAACATTAAATTCGCTGTTTTATTTCTAAGATCATCCTGACACCTTTGAGATAGACTGGATTCGGTGCAAATGAAAATCCGGGTAAGTTACATGTATTTTATGGCAAGAGTTTATTTGAATATCTTCAAGGCTGGATATACTTCAAGGTATTTATTTATTTTTCTTAATTGGTATCTTCCATATTAATTTGGGCAAATTGTTGCCTATTATTTGACAGGAGACACGTACAGGGAGGACATTTAAGATTTGCTTATTGTGGGCAATTATGTCATTCTCCCTCTTGCCTTTAAAAATAGAGCAGAGAACATGAGAATCGTCTGGTGCTAAAGGCACTCAGAATAAATGATTACATTTACGAGAACAGGAACTCCTCTGTGAACACATTCCCTCAACATCAGCATCACTACTGAACTGTTACTTGGATTCAGCCCATCTGAAAGATGGTAAACGACTTAGAACGACCTCACTCCATAAAAAAACGCCATCACCGATCCCTAGAAATTAACAACAGTGCTGTTAATCAAGGATTTCGTCTCCACATTCAACCAAGGCCAAATTAGGAAGGCTGTGACGCGAAGGCGCACAAAAACATCGGTTGAGCAAAGTCAAAATTAACGACAAACAAAATCAAGTTTCCTTTGTGGCCGATTTTCAGGCAGCTGCATGTAAATATAAAAGAACCATCAAAGAAAGATACCCATTAATTATTAACTCAGAGCAACTTCAGAAAGCAGAGCCCTTAAACCTCCATTGACATCATTCTGCCAGTCTCCTAATCTCTGCAAGTTTTTGGTAAGAGTTGCATTAAACACAGCACGCTACCAAACCCGCCTTTAACAATTGCGGCTCCAGAGCCGTGCACTGCGGCCTGGAGACCACACGAGAGAAACTATACTTTCTGTAAAGACATCTTTAAGAAACATTTACAATCGCACGTTCTGAATAATCTCCTGGGTGACTTTACCTCTCTCAACCGCACAATAGGGTGTCAATAGCCTACTGGCAACATGCACGATGAAGAAACTCCTCCATTTGTCCCCCCTGCGGACGTAGGAGACCACTGTCATGATTAAAACGCTGTGCCACCCTGTAGTTTAATGCAGTGACATGTATAGATCAGGCCCGGGCTTTTTCACTGCGGAATAGAAGAAAAGGCTCTAGTGTAAGGGACGTTGGAAAGTGTGGACGTATATAGGGCTGTTATGTCACTTGGCAAATAATTTCGGTCGTGAAGTATTATTGTGAGGGTTTGTAGTTTTTTTCATTGAAATTAAGTACTTTTCAATTGCAGGTTGATTGCAAGCATCAAATGGAATGCAATCTCTGCGAAAACAGCCTTTAGAAAACCTATGCTAATATTCACGATTGTGAGTCTAGATTTCTACGCTGGACTTGGAACAGTCTGGGACCAAAATACAGAGAAACAAGATTTTTTTTTCAGTCACTTTTGAATTTTTCTTTCTTTCTTTTCTTTTTCTTTTTTTCTTTTCTTTTCTTTTTTTTTTTTTCCAATTGAAGGATAGCTGACACACAAAGTTTACACTTGTTTCAGGTGTACAACAGAGTGATTCAACAAGTCTCTACCTTACACTAGACGTTTTGAGTTTTTATAATTTGGCATCATCATGGCGGCCTTACTGTTTTGCTTTAAAGTACAGAGATACAAAACTCTCCTGTAGTATGTTTCCGACCCGAATATCAACCTGCTTTGAGAGAAGATGGCTCAAAAAATATCTTAAAATGGAAGTAAAAATGAATGCCTGCATATATGAATCGTCCATACTTGTGATTTTCGAGAATGCTTTTCACAGGTGTATCTCCATGGAAAGGGGACCACTGTGCCTGTAGCAGGAGGGACATAATTTTCAGATTCGATGAGCAAGACCCTTCTTCCGCATCTTTTTTCTCACTCTCTCTGTCTTCTAAAAACTTATCAGGGTACAGACAAGCATCATCTAATCAAAATAAGCATCAAAAACCACCACATTTGAAAACAAGTATAAAAGCGATCAGCAGTACTGAGAACAGATGACAAACATTAGATCAAGCTGATCTGTCATAAACCTCCCAACCTTCCGGCGATAATCCAGCTGACCACCTGCAAATTCTTCAGATCGTCCCTTCACATCAACAGCACTCGAATTGCTACAAATCAAAATGTTAACTTTTTAGACCATTGCAAAAAGGACAGGATGAGGAAAAGTGTGCATCTCTGTGATGATTCGCATTTAAAGGTTTTATCTCTTTACTCTATTTGATTAAAGGCCTTGTATTGAGTTAAGCAGCAAATCCTGGAGAATAATTAGTGGCTGCTGGGATTTTTTTTGTCCCCCCCCACCCCGCCCCCCCTTTTTAAAATGAAAGCTTAAATGGGGGAAAATGGAATGTCAGTCAGAAACTGGTTCGTACCAATCATCATAATTATAATCTATTAGAATTGAGCCATAATCATTAAAATTTCTTCTTTTCTCCTACCTTTGATGGACTGTTTCATCTGTTTCATTAAAGTTGTAATTTTTACAGATGCTCTTGATGTTATGTTTTCATCAGTGTCTAAGACAGCCTAAAGGAAAGAAATAGCTCTTTGCCTATAGAAATATATGTTAATACATTAGTTACTTGAAGCGAAGCAACTTTTGCAATATGTGCGTCTGGGTGTCTATAGTTGTCTTTATTTAGGCCTGTCCAGCATTTTGTTGAATTCTACTCTTGCCCAGCAGCTGGACCCTGACCTTCAAGTTCTCGCTCTCTTTCTTTTTTTTTTTTTTAAGAAAAAGAAAAAAAAAAGAATTCTTTTCAGATTCCAAGTTCCCCCCTCTTACCCTCCCACTGACACCATCCTATTCAGAACCGGAGATAACTTTATTCATCTACACATCATTGTATCAAATTCAATAGGCAAACAGCTTCAACATGCCTCAGAGCTGGACAGGACAGTTATGTCTTCATTCCCATCCCCCCTCCCTCCCCCCTCCCCACCCCCCTTCCGACCCCCGCCAGCCCCCAGTGCAATGAGATTTTTACCACTGCCTTTCCAGGCATGAAATGAGCACAGTTACAAAAAATAATTTCAAACAAGTGTTTTAACACTCTGTTGGGTCACTGTAGGTATATTTCCCTCTAAACTCCTCAGTTGGATGGAATACATTACCGCCAGGCTAAGTTGCTTAGAATCATCTCGAGACACTACATGCTGCAAAGCAAGAAGGGAATCTGTTTATTCATTAAGTTCCATAAACTGCTGATGTAGATTTTCGACGAAGAATGTGCTTGCAACCCAAGTGTTTGCTTTCGTGTAAAATTCAGAGAGGCGAATGTTAAAAAGCAACACCGTTGCACAGATCACACAAAGCACTGGATGGAAGAATACAGCAACCAAAAGCAAATATCCCGTTGTCTGAAAACAAAATATTATGTCTGTCTTCTGATCGATTTCGGAAAGAGAGAGGACTGAAAGCTGTTTCCCCCCTCCCCCGCCCCCCAGGCTCTATGACACTTTGATTTCACTTTTGGGAGTTTGGTATTCTTAAAGAGAAAAATAGAACTTGCTTAATGTCAGGGACGTCAAATAGCTGTTTGATGTTGGACACTCTTGCTACAAAAATCAGTCTCCTGCCTTCAGTCAGGATGACTGGGTATCAGATTAGTGTTTGGGGTGGGAACCCGGCTTGGATATGTGGATTCTCAATGAGGTAGGCAGCAGGCTTTTAGACAAAACAGCTCTTTTCCTCCAAAGTTGGGTTTCTTTTTGAGAACTTCATCAGGAGTCCTTCTGAAACAACATACCCATTTGCATTCTGATGTTTAAAACAACAACAACAACAACGATCTTGGTCAAAACCGTCCTAAACTCAACCGGGCATCCTTGTCCCTTCCTGGGACCCCCGCCTCCTGCCCCCCCCCCCACCATGTCAGAATGCAAAGCCTGAAAGAAAGTTGAATGATTAAAATGACATAGAGCATCTGAAGTTCTTACACTAGCCAGCCGTTATAAAACATTCTAGATCCTGAAGGTAGAAAGGAGAAAGATCTTTTAAAAAAGCAGACTTACATCATTGACTAGGTGTTTTCTGCTCTAGCTTCTATATGTTTATGGAGAGGGCGTTGCAGACATTTGGAAGGATTTGGGGGTTTCAAAAGAGAGAAGTTTATACATTAGTGCTGCAAGTTGCAAAACACTGTTGATATTCAAATGTTTATTGTGTAAAATCTGGGATAAGCTTCAGCATGAGGGCCCCTTTAAGTGCCTACAACTCTTGCTAATTCCCCTCAGCATTGAGGCTTGCACAAAGGCCTTAATCCAATCCCACTGTTTTCAGAAAGCCTATGCTGTTTTCTCTCACATAAACTAACAACACTACCCCATCACTCTGCAGAGTGGGTCAAAGAAAAAGAGCTCTCTGTTTATACTTCACCAACACTTTGTGTTTCTTGGGCAAAAGCATAGCAAGGAACTTTTAAGTGGATCCCCAGGCCCCACGACATCTTTAGGGGGGAAAGAAAAGCCTCCAGACATGGAGGGACTGGTGTTTAAGGACGAAAAACGCACTTGGGTGTCAGGCATTCTCCTCATCTGTTATCTGTGAAAAGACATTGATCGCTGGAGCCTCATTCTGGCAGTGGGAAGTCAGGCTAGCTTTGACGAGGTGGCTTGCACATTTTGATAAGGTGGCATTATTTTTCTCCAAGACTAGGTTCTTTCCGCCTCTTTCTCCCTCCCTTTCTCTGTACCTTCCTCTCTCCATTCCTCACCTCCTCCTCTTGCCGCCCCCCACCCCACCCTACAATTACCTTTCATTATTTCCTGCAGAGATTTCTTAAGGTCATAGAGACAATTCTCATTATTTATTTTCTCTATGGCCAGTTCCCTTTATCGAAATGAGCTATCGATTCAGCCCAAATTTTAGGCGTTTTCCTTTTCGCACCTGTTATTCTGGTGGTCATTTCTAATTTCAGGTGGAAATTCTGCTAACAAATAATTACACCTGCCGTTGGCAGGGGAGATCAGGCATTTGCCTCCGATTGTGAGGACACAAGTGACCAATTACTGTGGTAATTAAGTAACTGTGGGCGCAATTAGAAACGACCGTGATTTTGCCCCACGAGTGAATTAGCTAGGTGGGAATAGGAAGCCAAAATAACAATGGGTAGGAGTCATTTTCAGACTTCTGTCTGGGCAATGGGTGCCACCAAAAACCAAACCACACAGAATTACGTGTCCCAGTTAGAGAGAAGGGTGTTCTTTCTATCGAGTTCTATTCATGATGTCAAACTGAGGAAGCTCATTTTGGCTACTTTTGAATGCTTTCACATTTCCGTAAAACCTATGAGAAGAAATTATGGCGGACAGATTTCAAGTTCCTATGTTTGGAACTGCAGTAGTGGATCTTTGTAAGCTCGTGTGGAAAGGTGGCTCTGTGTTCAATAAGCTTCTGTAACAACAACAACGACAACAACAGTGACACAGGACACACTTGATGCAAGACAACGTACCTTAAATTTTTTTTTAATGTTTATTTATTTTTGAAAGAGAGAGAGACAGAGCATGAGTTGGGGAGGAGCAGAGAGAGCGAGGGAGACACAGAACCGGAAGCAGGCTCCAGGCGCTGAGCTGTGAGCACAGAGCCCGAGGCGGGGCTCGAACCCACGAACTGCGAGATCATGACCTGAGCCGAAGTCCGACGCTCAACCGACCGAGCTACCCAGGTGCTAATCTTTGCAGCAAGAGACCATCGCTACTCAGTTCAAGATTAACCTCCGGCACTCTTGGATAATTTTTCTAATGAGTCGTGCCAAACGTTCCAAATGGTGTCTCTCTTTAACCATTTCCACAGTGGTGGAAATCAGCTCTCTATAAGGCACTCAACACTCAACCCCACGTGGTTGGAAGAAGACATTTTCTTTGAGGAGTTTGTGTCAGAAGGAAGTAATCAAGGCAACGGTCTTTCAGACCCTAAATCAATCCCATTTCGAGGCCCGATACAAACCCTCTGACTTCCGAGACTGTGTATTTATCGAGGCGGAAGAACCATGCTCTACTTTCCACTTTTAAGATTTCCCGATGATTTGTATCTTTGAAGTTATTTTCACATACGTCCAGCTAGTAAAAAAAAAAAAAAAAGAAAAAAAAGAAAAGAAAAGAAAAGAGAAAAGAGGCTGCACGAAACAACCAAACGTTGAGCAATTTGGACATCATAACGCCGAGTGGAGCCCACTTGTATCTGTCTGCTATCTAATGGTCAACTATTACATTATCGAAATTAAGTCACTTATATAGTTAGCAAGGTTTTCAGGCTTGCAGGCTTTCTCAGAAGACAGGCCAAAGACCCGAATGGGCATGGTAATGGATTTCTCTTTTTGTCTCATGAGGTCACTCCTGGAGGGGAATCCGCAGAGCCATGAATAGGGCCAGATCGCCTCTGCTAGGAAGGGTGACAGGTCCGTGATTTCTCCTAAAAGTGGTGGTGATGTCACTTAAAAACAGGAAATATGAAATGACACTCTGCCAGCATAAGAAAAAGGATTTTTGGCTTGCAACAAAACTGCAGTCTGCAGCCTGATGGTGAAGAGTCAGACATGCGCATACGGGGCCAATCACCCCGGAACCTGACCTGGAGCGGTCATCACGTGGGTAATTAGCAGGAATATATATATATATATATACACATATATATACATATATGTGTGTGTGTGTATATATATATATATATATAGCGATTTTCATTAGTTGGGCCAAAGATCTGAACGAGGCGTTATTCTCCCCCCCCCCCCCCCCCCCCCGGAAGAAAAGAGAGGAAAGCAGTCAGCTACCCACATTCAGTTCTTTCTCGGAGAGGACCGGAGGGTAAATAGTGGTTTTGAGCTGAGCCATTTTGTTTTAAAGGATTGTTTCTCATTCAGAGAAACCTCACCAGCACCATTAACCCAGTAAGATGCAGGGAAGATGGAGTTATCCACAGGCGGGTTAGGATGTCTGAAAGTATTGCCATTTTAGCCTCTGTACCATAATCTGAAATTCAAATTGAGTTCATGGCTGGCCAGTTAGAAATGGCTTGCGGTGGGGCCCATGGCACACTGGGGAACACATGTCTTACCTAAAGCGTATGTATATTTTTGTTATTGTTTTTCCGCTCAAAATAAGGCCACTGGCCAATTGGACTAGAGGGCAATACTTGCAGGCAGGGAGACCCCTTAAAACGTCTGATCCTGAAGGCTTTCATGGATAAAGTGGTCTCTAACACGCACATAATACAGCGCCGTTACAACATTCTCCCATTAAAATGTAGCATTAATTAAGGAAGATTTAAAAAAAAATTTTTTTTTTAACGTTTATTTATTTTTGAGACAGGGAGAGACAGAGCATGAACGGGGGAGGGTCAGAGAGAGAGGGAAACACAGAATCTGAAACAGGCTCTGGGCTCTGAGCTGTCAGGACAGAGGCCGACGCGGGGCTTGAACTCAGGACCGTGAGATCATAACCTGAGCCGAAGTCGGCTGCTTAACCGACTGAGCCACCCAGGTGCCCCAAGGAAGATTTTTTTAATTCAACATAAAATGTATCACATTAAAAAGATAGTCCCGGCGCCTGGGTGGCTCAGTCGGCTAAGCGTCTGACGTCAGCTCAGGTCATGACCTCGCAGTTTGTGAGTTCGAGCCCCCCCCCCCCCGCCCCGAGTTCGGCCTCTTTGCTGGCATCTGGGAGCCTGGAGCCTGCTTCCGATTCTGTGTCTCCTTGTCTCTCTGCCCCTCTCCCATTCGCACTCTGTCTCTCTCTTTCTTAACGATAGACAAACATTTAAAAGTCAAGGAAAAATAGTGATGGGGCAGACTAAAACTTGGATTGGCGAAACTGCAGAAGATAGTCCTCGTTCCAGCTTTGTGCTCTTTGCTAATTTAGTTTGAGCCCAGCAGCCATTCTAGAAGCTGCGCTGGCGGTCAGGCAGTGTCAGGCAGTAGGGGTTGTCTCTCCCAAGTTCATTCCCCGGGGCTGCCTGAGGTCCTGCGGTGTGACCCAGCGTCCAGGCCTTGGGAACACTTGTCTGCTACCCATCATCACTGGCCATCAGGTTGCACTTGAGTTCTGACCTAACTGTGGGTCTTTTCACATCAGCACCGTGTCTTCATGGCTTCTCTATCGGATTTGGCACAAGGGCGGATCATGGGTGAGTCGCTTGGCGGGATTTGCCCTCTGAGCTCCTGCCGCCAGCAGGTAGGGTGCAGTCTAGGGTAGAGGCACCTCCCCTAACATTTGGTCTCTTTTAGCTGTTGTGTCTTCACAAGCTTCCAGAGTTGCTGGCTCCAATTCCTTTGGAATACTCAAAGGGCTGGGTATCTGCTGTGCCTGGGGTCGTGGTATTGGAGAAATTCGAGGGGAAATACACAAAATAATGTTTCAACAAACTAGTAGGTAATAAACATAATAATAGCTCCATTTTTGTGGTTTTTTTTTCCTCCCTGAACTAAAAGTAGTGTGTTAAACATACTCGGAAATTTTATTCGATATGCATTTGGGTGCCTCCCATGATTTCCGGCGGGCAGTGAGGAGGAGATAAATATATCCAATCCCCAGGGAGCCCTTATTATATACCGGGGACAGCCACAGCTGATGAAAAGAGCCAAAAATCCATGCCAAACAAGTAATTTCCACGCAATCCTTACTCCTCAAAACAACCGAGAGAGGCATTATTCCCATGCCCATTCTACAGATGGGGAAAGCGAGGCAGAAACAAGTTTCCTAAGTAACTTGCTGACGTCCACAGAGCTGGTAAGGGGCTGAGGTAGCAGGAGGTTGTTGGCGGGCTGACCTCAGTTCCTGGGAATTTTCCCTTACCACTCAGACTCTAATTATCCGTCTTAAAATATATTTATCCAGCTAGAGTCTGTTACTTGAGAGGCAGAATGGCACTAGCATCAGAGTCTGGAAAAGAGTTATTAGTCCAAGTTGATGATGCTGTGACGGCTCAGATTCTGAGCCGGCCGCAGTCGGGAGCCTTAGGTGGCTGCTTTGAGGACGTTCCCCCCCCACGCCCCCAAGTCCTTGCTGTCCCCCCCCCCAGCCACGCCCTCTTTCTAATTGCAACACACCAGTGCTATTCACAGGTGGGACAAGCCAGCAAAGGCTCATTTAAACCCTTCTCTCAACGGCTTTCTCTCACCTTCTAAACTCGAAAGGGGGCAGGAAGAGACTCACAAAAGCCTCTTCTTCCCGAAGCTCTTGTAATAGGCTCATTAAGCACCCGTCTGGGCTTGTTATAAAATACTTTGGAAGCAGCCCCTAAGTAGCTGACTGTTTGTAACAGATAATATCAAATTGGAGAAACATGTAAAAGCACATACAAAAACAGTAAAATGAGATGGGCTCTAATGATACCAGCCAAACAAACAGGGAGGTAATTAGTCACTTCATGTAGGTGGTTTGAGATTTGTAGTCGAGCTAATTTTATGTGAGGCCACATCAGCTTCTAACTTTGGTGTTTCGTGTATGCGGTAAATAAATGATGTTCTGCCGGGAGCTCTGTGTTGTGGCCGGTTGAATGATGCCTCTATCTCATTTTGGTAGTCCTACATCGTATTTATTAAACATCATTCTTAAGCCTCTCTGAAGGGACGCCGTGGTGGGTTTTGATTATTTATGTTTTTGCTTTCATCACGTATACCTTTATGTTACGTAAAATAGTCTGATTCTAGATAAAAAGTATTTATGATACATAGAGTGACACCATTTACATTTCGCGGCGGTAAGGCTAAAATTCAATTTCTTGATTTACAAGGACTACTCAAGATACGCCTTCCTCTATGTAAGACATTGAAATGAGCGATCTACAACCAATTGATGACTGTTGATTACCTTCTTGGAATCTACACTTTGAAGGGAATTATAGTTTGAGGGGGAATTTCTCAATTTGGGGAGATAATTCAGTTTTCCATTGTGATTTGGGAAGTGCTCATCAGCTTATGTAAAAGTATTACTATACTCATTTCAATGAATTATTCCTGAGAAAACGACATGTACAATCTCTCTGGAAATAAAACATTTCCTATGCCAAAAAATATAAGAGATACAAAATATTTTCGGACGCCTCATCGGAGAAGAACCATTAATATTGACATTGTTGATATAACTTTTGATATCTCAAATGCTTGTTGTTAAGCGTAATTTTTGTAGAACCTTATTTATTTCATCAAGATGCCAGTTAGATAGATACATAAATGGCAGTCCTTCCCACCAAGCCCTGAATTATAAGGCAGTTAAAATTACTCTTAGTTTAACTTTAGTTAACTAAATGTACTTTAGTTTAACTCAAAGTTTAAACTTTGCTTCTTGTCTTCTGATTTGAGTTCATGAGGTTCCAAAACTAAGAAGGAGGTAATCTCACGTGAAGAGAGACACTTGAAACTGAGCAAGGACCGTGGATTGTCCTGGGTGTTCCCTGGCCAGATACAACCATGGACATATGATGATGTGTCCTTGGTGTCGTCATCCGTCAAACAAGAGGGTTGGAAAAATAATTTCCATGTTGCTTTCCAGCTCCCAATTCTATTTTTATAATGTGATTGGGATAAAGCATCTGCACCCATAACTACCATAGATACCCAGGTTGAGCAGACTTCTTTAATGAGCTTTATCACTTTGGGGGAGAGGATGGCTTAGTAAAACTAATTGCACACCAATGAAAAAAATTCTAGGGCATTTTGCATCAGATGATGCTGGGTGGTGAACAGAGCCCCCCATTTGAAAATCGACATAAAATAATACCTTTTGTTTGTAATATACTTTCAATTGGACAAATTATATTCACATCTGAAGATCTCCTTAGAACCATTGGAGAATTAGGTCAAGATTAAGCGTGTACATATTCTCTGACCCAGTAAAGCCACATGTAGTCATTTTTTTTCCTACAGATATAAGCACATGTGTGCAAAGATGTCTATTTACCTGTAGACGTGGAAGCATCGTTTGGGACAGTAAAAGGTTGTAAACAATTTACGCGTGTACCAATAAGTAACTGCCTAAAAAACCGTGACACTTCTACTTAATGAAATCTGGTGTGTTGATACTGACACGAGTGAGCATCTCTCTAAGGTCTGCTAGGGAACTACGTTCAAGATGGATTATTGAGTGAAACAAGCAAAGTGCAGAAAATGATAGGCAGGGTATTCTATCATCGATTTTTTTTTTTTAAAGAAAGGACGGACACACACGTATGTTACATGTTTATAATAGCTGTGAGAGGTTACCTAAAGTCACGGTAATCTGATTGCCTTAGGGAAGAAAAGTGAGTGTCCAAGGATAATGACAGGTGGCTGACTTAGTTTTCACTGTGTGCTGCTTTATATCTTTTTTTTAAAATTTTTTAAATGTTTATTTTTGAGACAGAGAGACACAGAGCATGAACAGCGGAGGGTCGGAGAGAGAGAGGGAGACACAGAATCTGAAGCAGGCTCCAGGCTCTGAGCTGTCAGCACAGAGCCCGGAGCGGGGCTCGAACTCATGGACCGTGAGAACATGACCTGAGCCGAAGTCGGACGCTCAACCGACTGAGCCACCCAGGTGTCCCTGCTTTATATCTTTTTAAAGTTTGTACCATAGGCATCCACTATTTATTTATTTATTTATTTATTTATTTATTTTTGAGAGAGAGAGAGAGAGAGAGAGAGAGAAGAACAGACATAGCTGGGGCAGGGAGAGACGGGAACAGAGGATCTGAAGCAGGCTCCGTGCTGACAGCAAAGAGGTGCTTGAACCCGCGAACCAGGAGATCGTGACCTGAACCGAAGCCGGGCGCTTAATCGACTGAGCCACTCACGCGCCCCTAGTTATTATTTTTTTTAAAGAGCTAATAAAAACAAATATTAAGTGTTTGGTATGTACCAGGCACTGTTCTAATGCCTACGTATATTAGTTCGGTGAATCTTTATAATAACCACATGAAATTAAAACTGTTACCATCGCCCCATTTAGCAGATAGGAAAAAATGAGGCAGGAGACAGGTAAGCCACTTGTCCAAGCTCACACAGACAAGGAGGGGCTTATAAGTACTGAACTTCCTTCCTAAAACTCTTTGTCTAAGGTTTTAGAACACCTTCCCAGATGCCGTGTATACATCTTGTATACACAGGCGTGTTGAAGTCTCCTGACTCTGGTGGGACCATCTTTCCCACTCTACATTTAGTCAGATGATGATATTTGTGCATGATTCTGCCCAACTGCAAGGATTAGTGGTGGCCCGTTGGCTCATCCAACAAAAGTGAACAGGGATGCCTCTGTCTTGGGTCCGACTCTGCCATACATGGAGACTCAGTGTCCTTTCATCTAGTCCCCGAGTTCAACCTTTACTGCCTGTGCATCATTATAATCTGTACGGTCCCTTCCAAATACTCTTCTTGTCTCACAAACTGGCACACTTATTTTTAAAAAGTTGGACCCCACTTTTTCTAAAATATTGTCCGCAATATGTTAGAGCATCCAGGTAATCCTCTAGACGACTCGCTTCTCAGCAACAAATATACTTTCTGTTTAATTGTAAATACAATTCTTTAAAAAAATTTTTTTTTTTTGCTGTTTATTTATTTTTGAGAGACAGAGAGAGACAGAGAACGAGTGGGGGAGGGGCGGAGAAGGAGGGAGACACAGCATCAGAAGCAGGCTCCAGGCTCTGAGATCTCAGCACAGAGCCCGATGCGGGGCTTGAACCCACAGATTGCGAGATCAAGACCTGAGCCGAAGTCGGATGCTTAACCGACTGAGCCACCCAGGCGCCCCGTGAATACAATTCTAATTAAAAGCCAGTTCTAGCAAAACAAGAAAACAAGACAGCCTTGAAGCTAACACGCTCAGGTAGGAATGTGAGTTCAGGCACCCCCAGGACGGGGAGGGGCTAGGGTGTGGCAAAGAGAGTTGAGCTGTGTCCTTGAGGCTGAGCGAATCGGAAGGGGAAAGTTCATATCCTGGAGGTTACCCCTCTTTCCAGAAATGAACGTGAAGTCTTTTGACACATCGCATTCACGTTTTGGAACAAATCTGCCCGTGGATGTTTTGGAGGGTAGACCAGAAGTTTATTTGTTTGTCCTAATAGGCCTTGTAGAATTCCCATTTTCTTCGGAGGGACCTGGAAATTCCAGTGTCTTTCCATCGCCTTCGATTCCATTAAAGTGTTTCATGAAATGTAGAGCTCTTGAAGGGATTTATTCTTTTACCAGCCTTGGTGTTTGGAAGTTCTTGCTATGAGCAGTGAGGTTTTGGATCTCATATCAAAGGGTTTAAAGTTAATGATTTTAAGTATGGTTGGATTTTATTGCTCCTCTGGTGGGCTAAAAACTTCAGCCACTCTTTGACCTCTGCTCAGTCAATTCAATTCTATCTAATGCTCTGTGACTAATATGGTGGATATTTAATCTACTTTGCTGCTGAAATTTCTTTTAGAGTCACTGGTTTTTTTCCTTGAAAAACTTCCTCCGGAGAGAAATTGCTTATCGTAAGCTCTAAATACGTTGCGTATTACAGAATATATTTTTGAAAGCTTTTCTTCCAGAGACAATTAAACCTTATCACTTATTTTGCTATCACGTTACAAATGAGACAGGGAAGGTGATATTATTTCTAGAAGTAAAAGTAAAATCCAAAGGAAGAATGACCCGAATCTGCCCTGATCCTGGTATCAATGTCGATATCGTAAGCAGCCATGTCTTAGCCAAATATTTCCTGCCATGTAATTAAAGGGGAAGACAAAAATCAGTAAATCACGGGGTTATGCATCTAAGTAGGTTACTTTTGTCTATTTCCTTGTTAGGAACGTGGGTGGCTGCTTCGCGAGGCTCATTTGGAGGCAAACATCGTCTACGTGTTCGATAAGCAATATGTTGACTGCTTTGGATGCCCGGGAAGGTGTCATCCAAATGCAGCCTGAATGGATGCAGAGAGCTGACATTATTCCCAGGATCAGAGAAACTGGGTCTAATCTTTCCCTTGTCCCTAATTAATGGTGTGGCCTCAAGGCCAGCCTTCAAAACCTGTGTCTGACTAGAGGATTTGCGAAGCGTCCGATCTAGAGTTAACTGAGACCCAAGCTGTGGTCTCCTGTACCTGAGCTCTGATGAAGGCAACTGGGTAGTCATGTAGGACGACCAGGTTCAGGGTGAAGTAGGCAGAGTCCTTTCTTTCCTGTGGCCAATCTTCATTCCTCAGGCACTTAAAAATGCTTCCAGACTCTGCTTCCCACCATCAGTCACATTAAGGATAAAAGTCTCTTCCCAGGGAAATTTGCATTTAGACAGAGATCAAAGCCCTAAACTAAGGAGGTAGCTAGGGAAGGTGGAAAAGGCCCTGGGGCCCCGGACATAAATTTCCAATCCTGGTGTTACCACCAACTCATTTGGTGGTGTCACTTCTCTGAATATCGGTTTCCTTCACAAATGAAAGGAGTGACCTGTAAGGACCTCTAATCCTCCTTCTAATTCTACAAAAGTGGCCACCTAGAAACGAAGACTTTCTGCATGTATCAGAAATCAAGGCCAGTCGCCTCCTCAAGGTTGGTCCTAGCTTTAAGCTTCCTACCCAGTGACCTTAGCTATAATGGTCAGCATCATTCGGCAGTAGGTGGCACAGTGAAGAGAGATCTAGATTCAGATAAGCCACAGGCAGCTCTTTCTGGCTCGGCTTCTGGAACTATAAAACGAGGACAGCAATACCTCTGTCACTGAGGACTTATGATGACAAGACCAATCCAGACGGTGTTCACCAGAGAAGATTCGAGAAAACCTCATTTTCCCTCTGCCTATCTCTCTGTCCTCCGCCACTGTGTTATGATTTCTACTATTCTCTTCCAAGAGAGTGAGATTAAGGCAGGTAGACGTAGGAGATTGAGTTCCTGGCCTCTATTTTTACATTCCATCCATCTGTATCCCACTCGCTAAAGCCATGCGAAACTTTCAGTTTCTCCAACAAAAAGGAGAGTGTACTTTTTTTTGTCCTTTCGTTTCGGGTTTGGCCACGTGACTTGGTTTGGGGCGTTGGCGGATGTAACCCAAGTGAATCTGCAAGTGGGCTACCTTCTTGGACTTTACCATTGTCGTGAGAACATACCTTGGCTGGTCATTGGCTCCAAAAGGGGGGTGAGAGACACAAGGGAACAGAGCTGCCCTGCTGACCTTCAAACTCATGCATAAGAAATCAGTGACTGTTGTTTTATGCCCCTGAAATGTTGTGGATGTTTCTTATGCGGCGTTATGGTGGCAAGAGTTGCCCGAGTAGTCCTCGGCAAGTGGTAGAGGAAAAATAATGGTGACTTCAGTGTTCGCTAGCATGTATTCGAGTACTTACTACTGTCTAGCTTCTGAGCTAAAGGACCGTACCTGTCTCTTTTTTTTTAAGTTTATTTATTTTTGAGACAGAGAGGGACAGAGCATGAACGGGGGAGGGGCAGAGAGAGAGGGAGACACAGAATCGGAAGCAGGCTCCAGGTTCTGAGCCATCAGCCCAGAGCCTGACGCGGGGCTCGAACTCACGGACCGCGAGATCGTGACCTGAGCCGAAGTCGGACGCTCAACCGACTGAGCCACCCAGGCGCCCCGAGGACTGTGCCTGTCTTATGTCAATGAATCTTCACAGGAACCCTCCGAGTTGGTCTCATAAATCGTGTGGTCATCCCCATGTTACCAATGAGGAACGAGGGAAGAGAGAGGTTATGTAATTTATACTAAGCCACGCAGCGCATGAGAGGCCAAGCACGGGTTTGAACCCGGGCAAACTGTAAAGGAGCCTGGGAACATGTATTCTGGCTTTGTGCCCAGACAGGAAAGGAAACTGGTTTAGTGAACCCATAGCCATATCTGCCATCACAAGTATAGACTGGGGTCACTGGCACCTATGGGGGCCATATCTGTGCAAGATATGGAGGGCCAGGGCAGTGCAGAAAGGCCTTGGAGGACCAGAGTGGGTGTCCTCATTTTAGAAGAGCGTCCCTTAGAAGGGCATCCCTTAGAAGGGCGTCTGGTTAAGCAGATCTTTCCGGTTTTTTTTTTTATGTTTATTTATTATTTATTTATTTATTTATTTATTTATTTATTTATTTTGAGAGAGAGAGCCAGCGAGCATGAGCAGAGGAGAGGCAGGGAAAGAATCCCAAGCAGGCTCCGCAACGTCAGCGCAGAGCCTGATGTGGGGCTCGAACCCACAAACCGTGAGATCGTGACCTGAGCCAAAAGCAATGGTCGGACGCTTAACCGACTGAGCCACCCAGGTGCCCCTCGATCTTTCCAGTTTTTAAAACAAATGGGGATCTGGATGTTTATGTGAAAACCGCTCATTTAAAAGTACTCATTTAAGTCCATTTTTTTTTAAAGTGTGCAAACCAAAAGCATGTATCTGTAGGTTCTGTTCGAGATGCAAATTGCTAACTTGCGTTCTCTGGTCCCGACACTCTGGGGGAATGTGTATTCAAGATGAAGAGACGAGGATACTTGGGGCTTTCAGAGGTACGCGGGGGGAAGGGAGGAGCTTATGATGGCATTTGGGTTCCCCAAAGACAAAAGGAAGGTTTGTGGGTTGTGATAGTGATGAGGATTGTAGTTTCCCAGAGGTGAAAGGGCCTTTTCTAGGCATGAGACCTGTTGACTGGCTAAGCATCACATGTCTGCCTTGGCCTGATCATCTCATTTCCCATTTATCCCACGGTCTGTCACAGTGTCTGACGCATCGTTTACGTATTTGATAAACATCTGTCAAGAGGCACCTGGGTGGCTCAGTTGAGCATCTGACTGTTGGTTGCAGCTGAGGTCATGATCTCAAGATTTGTGGGATTGAGCCCTGCAGAGGGCTCTGTGCTGACAGCACGGAGCCTTACTTGGGATTCTTTCTCTCCTTTTCTCTCTGTCCCACTGCTCTCTCTCTCTCTCAAAATAAGTAAATACACTTAAAAAAAAAAAAACCCTGAAAACGATCTGTTGAACGAATGAATGATTGGCTTCAACTGAGTGAATAAATGAATGCAGCTTCCAAAGCCACAATGGGTGTCAAGAGAGTGACGCAGAAACATGCACTCTCACCGGGGACCTGACGAAAGGTCCCTGGGACACTTGTGAGGTCCCAGGAGAGGAAGAGGAAGAGGAGGGCTTCCTGTTAATGTTGGATGTAGGGGGTGTGAACGGTACGTCACTTGACTTAGAGAATAAAGAAATACGGAGGGTGTGTGTGTATGCGTGTGTGCGTACGTGTGTGTTTTACCTTCTGAGTTCTGGAACACAATTCAGAGCTGTTATTAACAGCTGGGATGTGGCAGCATTTCCCAGGGGTGAGGCATCCAGTAAGAAGAGAAGAGACCCCAAGGCAAGGAGCAGGAAGAAACTTGAGAGCGGGGCAGAGAAACCTGGCCCAGGGTGCTGAGACGAGGGGGCGGTGGGAACCGGCTCCAACCAGCAATCCCCACCGCTGTTGCTGTCAACGGGCAGCACACCTTTGTCTTGTTAAAGCTGTTGCAAAAGTCACCGCGGTATCTGCCTCGCGGACCTTTTCGTTAAGGAGCCGTGCTGAGTTTTACCTGCATGGAAGAGATACACGTTCAGTCACCACGTTGAAGTTACACGCACCTGCAAGCCCACCCCTCTCGGCGGTGAGCTTCTTCCTTCTGTGGCTCGGGTGTGTTTGGATTTCCTCATCTGTCCAGTCAAGGCCGTCGGGGGCCTGCCGCTGAAGGTTGTCGCGAGCATGAAATGAACTATCGTCAATAATATCGGCTTAGCAGGGAGGCCTCTTTGGATCAGTCGATACCAAAAAAAAAAAAAAAAAAAGCCACCTCGCTCCAGGATTGCTTCTCCTCTCTTCTCTGCTTCGCTTTGCAGAAGAGCTTTGTTGGGCTACTGCCTGACCTCGGGTCCCCTGCAACTGAAACATAAGGCCCAGGAGGGAGAAAACTTTGTCTATGTTCTTCAGTGCAGTAACCACAGAGCCCAGAGTGTTTGCTCAGTACATAACAGGTGCTCAATAAATGTTACTGGTATGGGGAAAGAACAGTCTCTTCAGCAGATGATTCGGGGACCACTGTGTCTCCACATGCGGAAGAGTAAATGTGAGGGGGCGCCTGGGTGGCTCAGTCCGTTAAGCGTCCGACTTCGGCTCAGGTCACGATCTCTCAGTTCGTGAGTTCGAGCCCCGCGTCGGGCCCTGTGCTGACAGCTCGGAGCCTGGAGCCTGCTTTGGATTCTGTGTCTTCCTCTCTCTCTGCCCCTCCCCTGCTTGCGTTCTGTTTCTCTCTCACAAAGAAATAAACGTTAAAAAGTTTTTTAAAAAGAATAAATGTGCACACCTATTTTACACACTACATAAAAATAAACAGAAAATGATCAAGGTTGTAAATGTAAGAGCTAAACTATATAACTTTAAGAAAAACAATCTTGGTATCCTTTGAAATATTGAATAAGGCGACGGTTTCCTGTAAATGATACCCAAAGCATAGGCAACCGAATTAAAATGGGTAAATAGGACTTCAACAAAATTAAGATCTTTTGTGCTTCGAGAGACGGTATCAAGAAAATGAAAAGATAACCCACAGAATGGAGAAAGATTTGCAAATCATAGATCTGATAAGGGTCTTAGTATCCAGAATCTATAAAGAACTCATAACAATAAAAATAATAAAAAGACAAATGTCTCAATTGAAAAATGGGCAATGTATTTGAATAGACATTCCTCCGGAGCATATGAAAATATGCTCAATGCCATTAATCATTAGGGAAATGCAAACCAAAATTTCGATGAGTTGCCACTTTACTTTCCCTAGAATGGCTATAATAAAATAACAATAATAAATGCTGGTTGGATTGGAAAACAGTGCAGACACATCAAAAAAACAGACTGACAGTCCCTCAAAATATTCACCCAAGAAAGTAAAAAAAAAAAAAAAATTACGTTCACACAAAAACTTGTACGTGAACGGTGATGGCAGAATTATGTACAACGGCCAGAAAGTGGAACCAGTTCAAACATCCATTCACTGATGGATGCATAAATAAAATGTGGACCATCCACACAATGGAATATTATCCAGCAATAGAAAAGAAGGAAACACTGAAATCTGGTACAACGTGGATAAATGTTGACATTTTGCAATGTGGAAGAATCCAGGCACAGAATGTCACATACTGTATGGTTCTATCTTAGTAAAGGTCCAGAATAGGCAGACCCTTACAGGTAGAAAGTAGATAAACCATTGCCAGGGACTGGAGGAGGGGCGGATATAAGGAACTGCTCAGGGGTCTGGGAATTGCTTTGGGACTGATGAAAATGTTCTGGGATTAGATCGCGGTGATGGTTGCACAACCTTGCGAGTACACTCGCATCGTGAAATTGCACGCTGCGAGGCAGTTGAGTTTTATGGCATGGAAATCATATCTCAATTTTAAAAAGCGGTGACTCTTGTCATTGGTCGTTTGAAAGTGCACCTTTGGAGCAGGGAGCCATAAAAAGGAGACTAGAGCAGAGGTGCAGGAAGCATGAAAGAACAAAATGATGGGGGACAGCGTTATTTCCTGCCCCACCTACGTCGCCCTATGAAATTTGTAAGTCTTATCTCATTAAGAGATTCGAATTCCTAGGAAACAGCCTGATGTTTGGGTTTCGGGTGCCTTTACTATTTCCTAAGGCCAGATGACGCCAAAACTTGGCAGAGATGCTCTTATTCTGTGTTTCAGTCATAAAAGCTGACTTGTCTCCTCAAACAAGGCATCAAAGATGCCTACTGAAGTCCCGTCTAGACGGGGGTCATATGTTGGGGAGCATATAGGCTCTGGAGTGGGAAGATCTGAATTCAGGTTCTGCTTCCGTTATTTGTGTAAAAGTGGTGAATTTTTCTAAGCCTCGGTGTCCCCTTTTAAAAATAATACACCATTTCCTCCGATGGTCCAATGAGGTAGTGTACTGGTCAGGACTCTCAACTGCGAGGGTTGGGTAGCCCAATCAAATGTGATTGAGGACCAGAGGGGATTTCTTGGTACAACTCACATTCCAGGAATAGGTAGGCTGCAGGTATGACCGGATAAGGGAGCTCGAACAGTATCTTCTTGGCTCCTATTTTCTCGGTCTGCCCCTCCCTGTACATTTCCTCCTCGTCGGCCCCACCCAGAGGCAAGCTCTGTCTGCTGGTGGTATGACAGTTTCAAGACCCTCCACAGGTTCGCACGCTAACTTCTCAGCAGCCCCTGGGAATGAGGCGAGGGACATGGGAGGGGGAAGGACAAGAAGAGACTCCAGGGCCCTATCTTGGAGCTCTGTGGAAAGAAGAGCATCCCTTCACTTAGCAAGGTCTGAGCTGATTGGAAGTTACTGGGACTCTCATTTCTCGAACCCATTCTATGGCAAAAGGGGTATAATGTGCCACTGGGCAGGTCGAAGCCCGGTACCCGGCTCTCTCCATGAAGTATGAATGAGGGAAGGCGGGTCCCCGTTGAGAGTTGGGGTGACTTGAACCGAAGAAGGGTGGCTCACAAGTCGGGGGAAATAGTGCCTGTTCTCTAGAGCATTGCTTCTCAGACCTTTAAATTATCGCCGAAATTAGAAATCACTTTTACATGAAGATCTGGTACGCATATATGTATTTTTTTATAGTAAGATAACTATGGAGTTTGCGCTTTTTCTTTATTTTTTTAAACTTTATTTATTTATTTATTTATTTATTTATTTATTTTTAACGTTTATTTATTTTTGAGACAGAGAGAGACAGAGCATGAACAGGGGAGGAGCAGAGAGAGAGGGAGACACAGAATCGGAAACAGGCTCCAGGCTCCGAGCAGTCAGCACAGAGCCCGACGTGGGGCTCAAAGTCATGGACCGCGAGATCATGACCCAAGCTGAAGTCGGACGATCAACCGACCAAGCCACCCAGGCACCCCACTTTATTTATTTATTTTGAGAGAGAGAGAGAGAGAGAGAGAGAGAGAATGGGGGAAGGGCAGAGAGAGAGAGAAAGAGAGAATCCCAAGCAAGCTATCAGCGCAGAGATCTACGAAAGGCTAGGACTCACGAACTGTGAGATCATGACCTGAGCCGAAAGCATGAGTTGGAAGCTCAGCCAACTGACCCACCCAGGTACCCCATTTGCTCTTTTTCTTGAAAACGTCCCAAATTTTCTAAGTTTAGCAAAATCTGTGTGAGTATTTAAAATTCAAGTATAATTAACATACAGTGTTACATTAGTTCCAAGTGTATAATGATTGAACGATCCTTTTTGTAAATGATTCAACAATCCTATACACGTATGTATTTATAATATAAATGAAACAACAGTGTCGCCAGAGATAACCAACCTCACTGCATACAGTGGAGCTAGATCTATTTTCTAGTTCATTCTAATTTGTGTTGTTCAATCTTCTCCCATTTCGTTGCCAAATGTAGTTTACAGCAGTAATTTGATTTTATAATTCACAAATTTATTTAAAATTTTTTAAGGTTTATTTATTTTTGAGAGAGAGAGAGAGAGAGAGAGAGAGAGAGAGAGAGAGAAAGCAGGGAAGGGGCAGAGAGAGAGGAAGACACAGAATCCGAAGCAGGCTCCAGGCTCCGAGCTGTCAGCACAGAGCCCGACGTGAGGCTCGAACTCACAGACCACAAGATCATGACTGGAGCCGAAGTCAAAGGCTTAACCGACTGAGCCCCCCAGGCGCCCCTATAATTCACAAACGTGAACCCCAGTTTACAAAATACTTCTTCACAGGAAACATATTTCGAAGTACACCATAAACTGTAAAGCACTATTTACCTGTTAATATAATATTATATATTAATATTAAGAGGGGGTCCATGCCACCTTAATTCTGTAAACAGAGTATGAGAAGAAGCAACTAAACATTGTTGGTGTATCAGTGAGTGTCCAAGGGCAGGACATGTGGATTGACCCAGGTACTCTTGGCCTGTGGAGTAAGGTGCAGCTCAACCACAAGCAAGAGCTAATTGGCCCAGTTATAGATTGTCCCAGGTAATCAGACAATTGCTATGATTTGGACAAGGCAGGGGAAATCCAGACCAGAGCAGCTAAATGGTTTGCTGCAGTGAATTGCAACATAAGAACAGAAACAAGTGGTTTAGAAGATTCGGGCTCAAGCAGAGATGACCATAGTGCGGTTTTACTTGGCAAGCCCAGCACTCTGATTATAACTCATATGCTTAAGGTTTGCCAGTAAGTAAAATGGGTCCAAAATAATAGAGGCATAAACAAGATAGAACTGAATCGTTTCTCCTTTACATGAATGTATGAAGACAGACAGTCCAGCGCTGGTGGGGGGTTCTTCCACATGAAACTTTCAGGGACTTAGGACTCTCCCCACTCATAATGCTGCATGCCCACAGTGAACCCGTGTTCTTGCATTCCAGGAGGATGGCTGGAGCCTCAGTCATCAAAATGGCAGAGCAGGTGGCAGATAAAGGAGGTGAGGGAGGAGAGAAGATAAAGCGGATGGTCATACCAGCCAACTTTTAAGAAAATCCCCAGAACATGCGACGGCACTTTATATCTCCTTGGCCACAATGTGGTCATAAGGCTGTATCTAGCTGTAAGAGGGCCTGGAAAGATTGCCCAGCTTAAAACAAGAGATTTCTTTTCATTTGTATTAATTAGCTTTTCCCGCAAAACAAATCACCCCCAAAGTCAGCAGCTTAAGTAGCAACCATTTTACATGGCACTCGACGTCTGGGACAGCCGCGTGATTCTTCTGCTCTGGCCAAGTGTGACTAACTTCAATTGACGGGATAGCTTAACTGGGGTGTCAGCTTTGTTCACCTTCACATGGGTTCTCATCTCCAGCAGGCTACCTAGGATTCCTTGTATGGTGGTATCGAGGTTGTGCGTACAGCGGAAGGGGGCAAGCCCTAAGGCGGAAGCATTTGCAAGACTCTACTTGGGTCAGGGTTGCTGAAGTTCCATTGCCCAAAGTGACCAACGCTGATTCAGAAAATAGAGAAGTTACACTCCACTTCCAGATGGGAAGGGAAGAATTTGTGGCTATTTATTTTGATCTACTGCACAATAGAAAAAGAGGAGAATGGATATTGGGGGACAGTCGTCAGTCTCTCATTTTATGCATTCCATCTTCACTTGGGTGTGTCCTCAGATGTCTAAAATTCAACATCGTCAAAAACATAACTTCTGATTTGTCTCCCACACCTAACAAAACTGAACAAAGCTGGTCCTCCTATGGTATATGACACCATAACCCTTCCCATTAGTGACTCAATCCAAATAGCTGGAAGTTCTCTTTGACACCTCCTTCTCTCTCGTGTTCTCGAATTCAAACTATAACTGAGTTCTGTTGATTTCATCTTCTAATTATCTCTGGAATCCACCCGCATGTCTTGGTCTCCGCTGCCACAACCTAAGTCCGAGGGCCCAGGCATCCATTCTTGCCGTCTTCAATCTGTTTTTCATATTACAGCCAAAGTGATGAAAATATAAATTTCATCATGTCGCTCTAGTTTAAAAGCTTTCACTGGTGTCCTCCTATTCTTGGGATGGAGATAAACCACATAGCATGCAAGATCTTGCATGATCCTGGCTCCTGCTATTCTCTCTCTCTCGCTCTCTCTCTCTCTCTCTCTCTCTCTCCTTGCTGAAGCATATGGCTTCAGAGGAAGGTAGAATAATGTAGTTTTAAAACAATAATTCATAGGGGTGCCTGGGTCGCTCAGTCGGTTGAGTGTCTGACTCCTGATTTCAACTCCATTCATGTTCTCATGGTTCGTGAGTTCGAGTCCCACGTTGGGCTCTGTGCTGACAATGCAGAGCCTGCCTGGGATTCTCTCTCTCTTCCTCTCTTTCTACCCCTGCCCCGCTCAAGCTAGCAATCTCTCTCTCTCTCTCTCAAAATAAATAAACTTTAAAAAACTTAAAAAAACCCAATAATTCATAAACCAAGATGACAAATTGCACCTTGGACTGCCAACACCTTCGCTCTCAAAGGTCTATGTGCTACAAGCTCACTGTAGGTCCTTTTTTCTGGGCAACTGGAACATGTTTAAGTTATTCCTCTTCTTTCTCTGGGCATGAAAGTAAGGGAGATTTCTGTTGAGGGGTTATGATAACGTCAGAAGGCATTTCAGGGGTTCCTATCTGTGATTGGAAGTAATAGCTAATAAAAATGGCTACATGGGTCTGAACTTAGATGGAGGCCTTGAAAGATGCAAGGTGCTCCACTTGGGAGGTCCAGCATGGACTCACGTAGACAGGCTAGTCTGAGCTTAAGTTCAGGTGAGGGAAACCACAATTTGTTTCTAAGATATAGATGGGGATGGAAGACAAATGTTAGGTCAAAACAGAGGAAAAATGGCTCAGAGGAGAATGGGGAGGGTCAAGTGGGTCGGTGAAGGGACAGATAGTTCAGTCAATAAGGGACTTTTCTTGTGCTAGTCGATTCCTCTGGGAGTTTCCTTCCTCGATGGCTGGTTTGTTGAGTATTTTGGAAATGAATATTAAATGAAGTCAAGTATTTTTGCCCAGTTCTAATCTAATTCATCTTGCCTGGGACAGTCTGTAGGACTAACTAGCAATTCCATTTCCTCGGGCTTTAACTGTGTTCCCTCAGGCATTAGCTGGCCTATCCACCCCAGAGATGTCTCTCACCTGTTCTAAGGGTGAGAGCAGAATTCCTGACCTTTCTTCAGTGACCTTCTTATTTGAGGGGGTTACGGGACAACTGGACAGATTCATAATTGAATGTCCTTCTGTTCCAACACGTCTCCACCTGTTAGAACCTGAACAAGAAACTCACTCTCATTTAATAGCATATTTGACAGTAACTGAGATGCAATTATTGGTGTTTAGTAACCACTGGAAAATCATAAACCAAGGGAAGCAGTAGATAGTAAAATCAAGAACTAAGGCAGGCTGAGTTTGTACAAAGGACTGAAATTCTGCAGGAAACTCAGGATGGATGGCATAGGGGCTATCTATCTATCTATCTATCTATCATCTATCTATGTAGCTATCATCTAGAATTCATATCAATAACAAACAATGTCAGAGGTAAATTGGTGACCTTTAAAGAATATCTGTACTTGAAACTCTACTTTGAGGGGCAAAGAGGATTTGCAAGCAGGGCAATCGAAATGACCTGATTCAAAGGATCTAGGCCTATTCTTTATTTGCAGGGATGTCATTTTCCTTTACTCAGTGGACTTGTGAAGGGCAAAAGACCACCTTTTAAAAGAAGCGTATTTCTTTATTTTGAGAGAGAGAGTGAGCGAACATGCACGTGGGGGAGGGGCAAAGAGAGAGGAAGAGAGAGAGCATCCAAAACAGGCTGCACACTGTCAGCACAGAGCCTGATGTGGGGCTCGATCTCTTGAACCCTGAGATCATGACCTGAGCTGAAATCAAGAGTTGGACGCTTAACTGACCGAGCCACCCCGGTGCCCCAGATCACTTTTTTCTTGAGTTCCCAACTTGTGACTTTTTTTGTGGAGTCCCTGTCCTGCCCAGTGAATGCTCCCTGGACATTCGACCATGTGGCGCCTGGGGTGTTGTTCTGTTACCATCACTCTCCATGTAAATCCATCAGAATTTTTGCATTCTCCATTGTCTCATATATCCCCAACACAATAACGCCAGACAAAGCAAGAATTCAGAGACAACAAATCATACATCAGGTGGAGTTCTTGACTGCAAACAAAATAAACCACCTCTGGCTAACTTAAGCAAGGGAAGAGTGCACTGGGAATGACAGAAACCATTGTGAAGCCTGGAGAGTCCTGCCCGCCCACTTCACACTGTGGGCATCAAGGGTCAACTACAAGCACATTCCTGCTGCTCCTGAGTGAATACAGCCCCCTAATCTTCTGAAACCCAGGTAACAGCATCAGTTTAGGCAAACCACGTTGGATACTCACTCTCTAGTTGCCAGCAGATAAGAAGGGGGTACATGTGGACTGCTGGCCTCCCGAGAAAAGAGCTGGATATGTTTCCCACCACCAAGCCACCCGTAAGGAGGACATCCCTGAATAGGAAGGGAGCACCAGAATAAGGCTTCAGATAGACAGATTTGCTTCTTCTTTGCATCGATTTTGGTCTCTCTGTGTCTCACATCAGTCAGGATTTGTCTTCAAATGACCTAAGAACCAGAGCTGTCCCCGAGTCTGAGATGAGACTAGACCCTACACAAGGGTTAAGTATGTCCAGCTATGAAAGCTGGTAGGATTCGAGGGTGCATCATTTCAGGAACTTCTTAGAACATTGCTGTGCTTTGTCCAGCAAAATCTCCCTGTGTTCCTTTTTGCTTCTCTGTTAGTGGAGCTCCTGAAAGTTGTATTGAAGCTCACTTCTTCTCCTATGGGAAGCATGAAGCACGGAGAAGCTGTAATGTCATGTCCCGCTTAGCCCCCAATGTCTAATTTTCATAAAGCGTATTTTTAAAAATCATTTTATTTATTTTGAGAGAGCACGAGTGGGGGAGGGGGCAGAGGGAGAGAGAGAGAGAGAGAGAGAAAGAGAGAGAGAGAGAGAGAGAGAGAGACTCCCAAGCAGGCTCTGTACTGTCACGTGTGGAGTCCCACATAGGGCTCGAGCTCACAAACTGTGAGATCCCGACCTGAGCTGAAACCAAGAGTCAGATGCCTAACCGACTGAGCCACCCAGGTGCCCCTCATAAAGTGTATTTATGAGCCATCTGATATATAATATTTCACTGAGAGTTGCATATCCCTAAGCAAGCTGTCTTTTGATTTATTGTTGCTGCTGTGGTGCCTATTGTATTGTATATATGTTTTGCAGGCTATCATAATCCTTTGTAGAAACGTAGGGCAACAGCCAACTAGTGGCTTATTAGCAGACTCCCTAGCCAACTAACTAACTAGATGAATGAGCAAAACAAAATATATGTTAAAAAAATGAGTTCTGGCCTTTCACAAAACAGGTCTGACCATACCTGTCTAGGATCTTGTCTATTTCCAGCAACAATCGACCAGCTGCAAACGATCTGTTGTCCTTGTCCTCTCTTGCTCTGGGATTCAGGTAGGTAGTTCTGACCGCCATCACCTTGTCTCTCCCCCAAGTCTGGCCGTGACTAAGCATGACTTCCCGGCTTAGAGGAGAGAGCTTTCTGTTTTCAGTGTTCTGTGGTGGGCAGAGTGGTTTAATCACGGAAGCCTCTGAGTATGCTACCCTACCTAGCAAAATAGACTTTGCAGATGAAATGAAGATTTCAAATTTACAACAAGAAGATTACCCTGGATTATCGGGACGGTCCCCATCTCATCAAATGAGCCCTTAAAAGCAGAGAACTTTCTCCAGCTGGAGACAGAGAGATGCTGTAGAATGAAAAGTCAGAGAGATTCTAAGGGATGTCATTGCTGGCTCGGACGAGGAAGGGCCCAGGGACAGGGATCAGAGAGATATTCCAGCTCCTAGCCCATAGCCAGCCAGGAAGTAGAGACCTCGGTTTTACAACCGTAAGAAGCTGGGTTTTTCCAACAAGCTGGATGGGCTTTGGAGCCAATTTTCAGAGCCCGTTGATAAGAGTTTTGACAACAGATACCTTGATTTTGGCCTGAGAGACCGAGAGCATGTGCACTGTGAGATAATGAGTGGTGGTGTTTGAAGCCATTAAATTTGTGGTACTTCGTACTGGCAGCAATAGAAAATGAATACAAACCCTTTCTTTGGACCTTGTTTCTGATGGGGTTTTAAAATAAAAGCCCACAAGGTCTTTGGGGAGAGGAGAAGGTTCTGAGCCCACCCTCCTCCGTTAGAACCCGGTTGTGATGATTTCTCAGGCTCTTCGGGTCTCAGGCAGTGAGGCTGAGACAGACCTTAAGGCAGCTGGAACCTCTTCATTACCCCCACTCCCATCAGCCGGACCATGTCAAGCTTTCAGTATTTTATCAGGAAGACAACAGGCATTTGTTAACTGTTGCGCAATGTGCAAAGGTGTCAGGGTATCACTCTGGTAGAGAGGGAATGCCAGTCCTTGGAAAAGAGTGGTAGGAAAGCCTCCTCACGGATAAACCTGTGTCTGTGTAGACGGTATTCCCAATGTAATGAGGAGTTTCCTCCAGCATTTCCATAGACGAGTTTAAAGGTGGGACCCATCAACAAGATAAAAGTATGATTAGTAATAGTGTCCAATGTTGGCTGCTCAGAAGGTTAAGGCATTTTTCCAACAGAGTCTCAGGAGCAGTTACATTACCTGGTGTTGAGGCTGCTCTCACATTCAAGTATGGACTTCCTGCCTTAAAAGCAGTAACCCAGAGTAACACTTTTCTGAAGCACCTGGATTAAAAGTACTTAGAAGTTGCAAAGTTACTCTTTACAAAGCGTCAAATGGATTCCCTTTATTTTGTTAATAAGAATAATCTGTAGACTGCCTAGAAACCATTTCCATTAAATAGCCAGCTTAAAAAAAAGAAGAAGAAGAAGAAGAAGGAAAGAAAAAAGCTTTGAAAACTTTACTCACAATATCTTTTCATTCTTTCTTTGATGTATTTGGAGTGAGGAGAATACATTAGTGCCTTTTAGCTTGGCCGTCAGCTCACTCAAATGTAAGTAAATGAAAAGAACTGACTAGAGTATTTACTTCTTTTTCAGAATTCTAATGTCAAGATTGTTTCCTCAAAGGCTGAAAAAAAAAAGTGGAAGCAGGGCTGAAGTTTTAAACAATGCCTTTCCTTCTTGGGATTAGCCAACTTCCATGAAATGGATGCTGTCATGCAGGAGATTTTTCTCAGGAACAGCAGAAATTGCCAGTCCTTGGACCACACAGGCCATGGCCAAGGTGGTGGCCAAGCTGGTACCTGGTGGTCGTGCTGGAGATGAGCCTCATGGAAAAGTGATGGAAAAGTTAGTTTTGACTCTACAGCAAACACTCCATGGTCATCAATAGACTGTTCCTCATCTTGCCAGACTCCTAGATATCTTCCCCCCCCCCCCCCCAACTGCTCCTCTCTTTTCTCCCAGAAATAGTTTTTGCTGGCACATGACCTCCCACTTGAGATGAGATTTTACAGCCTTTCTGATGGTTAGATGTAGTCAACAGGGCATAAGTGAATGTGATGTGGGCCATTTCCGGGTCGTGACCTTAAAACAAGGAAATGGACTCCAAGGAAATGGCCTCCTCTCTTCTCTCAGGATAGGACATGGACTGAGTTCAGAGCAGTGAGCCAGCTGCCTCCACCTGGATGAAGATGACACCCGAGGGGGCAGTGGTACAAGTTGGTACTCAAGACCACGGGTGAGTTCTGAGGAGGCCCCACCATCTGAACTTGCAACCGACAGAGTCACGTGAGAAAGAAATCAACTTGCGTATTCCTGAAGCCACTGAGTTACAGCTTCTCCTCGTTTCCACAGCTCAGCCATTATTCATCCACCACGCTCACCCCTCCCTCTGTACCCAGAGCTGTTTTTAAATACAGCTCTCGCTTATTTATTTTGAGAAAGATAGACAGAGAGACACAGAGAGAGAGAGAGAAAGGGGAGGGGCAGGGAGAGAGGGAGAGAGAGAATCCTGAGCTCCCTCCACGCTCAGCATGGAGCCCGGTGCAGGACTCGATCCCATGACGTCCGGACCACAACCTGAGCGGATATCGGGAGTCAGAGGCTCAACTGACTGAGCCACCCAGGCGCCCCTGTACCCAGAACTTTTTTGTTGCTCCACACTCATTGTGGTGCCCTTACCTAGATCATGCCAAGCGCCATGTTCTGCTCTAGAAATAGTCATACCAACCACCCCTGCACATTCCTGTGTTCCATGAGTCATTCTCTTAGGGTTAGTCAGACCTAACCTTCCAAGTCCCCTCTTTCGACAATCTTCTGCTAATGTACGTCTGCCTCTTCTGGGGAAACGGGTGGATCCTAACATTGGACTTCAAGGCACTGTCTACACTCTAAATAGCAAGTCTTGTGGTGGGGGTTTCAGGGAAGTGTGGCAGGACAGGTGCATCGAGTACAGTATGTCTCAAAATGCTATGCCCAAAGCTGTTGCTACCTTCAAGATTGAAATCAGTTTAGCCCCTTCTGGTGTATTAAAAGAGATACCCAAAGTTTGAGGGAATCTTAAGATTTTGGCATCTTTATTGATTAATTGTAAGCACAATTTTGCTTTTTATGAAATGACTCAAGTTTGACTTAAAAATGATTTTTCAGAAGGTCATCATTAAAGTTAATAAAAATATAAGTAAATGCTTTCTTCAGCTTCTTGAAGCCGGGCAAAGCCGAGAAATAGGATAGAATCCTTAAAATAGACTTAAAATTTTAAGTTATAGGATGCTTACCTTCCAGTAACGCTGCTTTGTGATTTAAAAACATTTTTTTTCAGTGTTCATTTATTTTTGAGAGACAGAGACAGAGCGTCAGCAGGGGAGGGGCAGAGAGAGAGGGAGACACAGAATCGGAAGCAGCCTCCAGGCTCTGAGCTGTCAGCACAGGGCTCAATGCGGGGCTCGAACTCATGAGCCGTGAGATCATGACCCGAGCTGAAGTCAGACGCTCAGGTGACTGTGCCACCCACGTGCCCAAAACTGCTTCATGATTTTAAAGTGGTCTTATGTGGCAGGATGTATAAAATAAAGATCATTTATGACCAAAAGAAATGTTTTAAAGCCCAGGGATGCAAACGTTTTGAACCTTTAAGAATTCCTAACATTAAAAAAGTTCTGTCTTAGGAAGAGAGATGGTTACTACCATTTCAAAAGCATTCAGTGTGCGGTTTCTTTTATAGGCAGCTCACGCTGTGTTTCCATATCATTTGACTTAAAAAAGTTCATCGTTAAAAGTTATCGGTGACTCCTGGGAACATCCACAGAGACAGACTGTCCCCTAGAATGGAGGGTGCAAAATCTTCCTTCTATAAATAACTGCTTAACACCTTACAGGCACACACACACCCACACGTAATTTTATAGAAATGCACTTTGTTCACACAAAATTCTGCAGGAAAATGGAAGCTTTTCCTACCAAGCTGGTGTAAACAGTGGCAGACCAGAAGACGGAGAGAGACATCATGGCAACTTTTACGCGGCGGGATGAGCACTCATTTGCTCCTTAGAGGTTGGTGCATCTTAATTTTACATGTGCCTTCAGGAAAACATGCTTAAAATATATAACCTATCACTCAATCAACAAATATTTAACTGGGCAGTACTAACTACTGTGCCCTTTCATACACTGAGCCTTCAGACATGAACCAGACCTATCTCAGTCTCAGATCAGTAGGACTTTTTTTTTTTTTGTAAGTCGACTGTAGGGGTCAACAAATAACAACCATACCAAAAAGAAAATCGAGCCGAAGTGTATCATCTTTGGTGTGCAAAAGATAGCTTCAAGAGGGCTGGGTGTGGACGCCTGTCCCCATCCTAACCCCTGAACGTCCCCACACCTCTCTTTTTTCATCAGCCAGTGCTGGCCATTTCTCTTCACTTCACCAACTTCTTACCGCATGGGCTCTCTCCACGGAACTAGTAGCGTGAAACACAACACAGCGGCGAGTACCAACAGGTGGATGACCAACTGGGGGGCTAGATTTCAGGTCTGCGCTCTTCGTGGGTAAGTGTCTTCGTTTGGTGCCATGTTGGGACATCTGGAGATTCCTCTGAGCTTGAAGGATGAGGGATTCTCACAGCACGTGAGCTGACTGTTGGGGGTCTTTCTGGCCCGGCCAGAGGTGTGGGAGCTCAGGAGCCAGGTACAAGGGGGCCGAAGGGAGGTAGCCACCCAAATCTGCTTTGGCATCTTCGGGGTCAAGTGCATTTATCCAAAGAAATAGAGAAGAGAGAGGCGGAAGCCCAACAACTTTAGAAAACCAGGAGTGTGAGTCAGAGGCGACAGAGGAAAATTGCCACTGAGTAAAGTTAACCTGTGCAGGAGGTAGGAAGGGGAGTAGCAAGTCCCCAAAGTGTGATGAGTCCCCATGCCCTGCTCCTGGCTGCACACTCCGTCAAGCCTGTATCTGGTGTGAAACATTTTCTACTCATGGGGACGTGCCGTCACCCCACCTGCATTGTGATTTGGAACCAGCCCACTTGTTAGAATACAGCCGCTTCGTCTGTCGACTCTGTACAAAGCTGCCTGAAGTCGAACTAACAGCAGGAGAGCTATTACCTTGGGAATTATAACACGTGAGTAGGGGTTTCACTGATGGAAGTTTCTCGCCAATGGTAGGCCCTGTGGAGAAAGAAGAGCCGCTCCAGGCATAGGTTGTGAGATTTATCTCTGCCTTGACCAGGATAGGGGTGGGGGGTGTGGTTGATTCTACACGATGGGTATTGTTTTTAAGAGGGAGACTGAGGAAAGGCTGGCGCACCATCATGCGAAGCCAAGAACTCTCTTCGGCTGGCACGTGAGGAAGCCTACGGGTTAAGGTTCATGTTCTTGTTTCGTGGCTGCTGGGGGAAATCGTGGGGTGGTGGTGATTTTGTTGATGCCGCTTACTTGGTTGGGTGTCGGTGGGGGGAGAGAGGGAGGGAAGGCTGAAAAGGAGGGTGGTGGGGGGAGAGAGGGAGGGAGTCCATGAATACTCTCGTACCATCGCTCAGAGGAAGTCTGCCCGTATTCAAAGTGAGATACGTCTGCTTATAAGACAGGCTGGAGGCTGGTTAGAGGAATATAAATGCCTGTTGTCCTTCTCGGTGGCGGAGGCTTTATTTCCAGCCAGGAGCCCATCAGGGCCTGTCACATCAGACATGGTTATCACACATATTATGTATCCTGGAACTTGGTGAGCACGAGTTCCACTCAATTTAACTGTGTTACTCGGGAATACAATTTCCCCTGACCTAGAGGAAAAAGTGTATTCCTGAATCTGTGGACGCGAATCTATCGTAGGAACAACATTCACCAAATACCCCTCGCGTTAATTCAAGAATTTCATGGCTCGCCTCACCGTCCTAATGACACAGCGTGCGAGGAATTTGCCTCGAGTCAACCCACGGGATTTTGCGGTGAAGCCGAACCGTGTGATTTTTTTTAGTATTAGTTTGGTGAGAATGTGGTGCACACGCACGTGTACATATGTACGTATGTATGCGGGTCATCAGGCACATGTGAAGGGATTGTCTCTTATTTTGTTCTGTATTCCCCATCGTGGTCCATATATGTCATTTCTTGGTGCTGCATGGCAAGCTGTCCCCAAACTTGGGGGCTTAAAATGATGACCATTATTATGTCTCATGACGCCGTGAGGTGACCGGGCATTTCTCCCTCTGTTCATGGTATCCCCTGGGTGATGACATGGATGGAAGGTCCACGTGGCTGGTGGTTAGTGCTGGGTGGGATGTCACCAGCAGGCTGTGGACCCGGACCTCGTTTCTCCAAGCACATACATGGGTTGCTTGGGTTTCCTTGGGGTCTGGGTCGTCTAAGGATAATCAACTTCTCACACGGCAGTTGGCTTCTAAGAGTGGAAACGCAGAAGCTTCTCGGACTTATCAAGGCTTCGGGATGAAACATCCCTACGAGCAGCATCTCTTCTGCCATATTTTATTGGTTAAGGTAGATCCCAAGGCCAGCCCAGTTTTATTTTATTTTATTTTTTTAAAATTTTTTAATGTTTTATTTATTTTTGAGACAGAGAGAGACAGAGCATGAACGGGGGAGGGGCAGAGAGAGAGGGAGACACAGAATCGGAAGCAGGCTCCAGGCTCTGAGCCATCAGCCCAGAGCCCGACACGGGGCTCGAACTCATGGACCGCAAGATCGTGACCTGAGCTGAAGTCGGACGCTTAACCGACTGAGCCACCCAGGCGCCCCATGGGCCAGCCCAGTTTTAAAGGAAGGCATGAATGTTGTGAGGTGGGGTCCACTGGGGAGCTGCTGAAGCAAATATATATATATATATATATATATATATACACACACACACACACACACATATATATATATACACACACATATACATATATACACACACACACATATATATACATATACGTATATATATGTGTGTGTGTGTATATATGTATATATATATATACCTCTACCTGTATTATCTGTCATCTTTCTATATCTCAGTCTCTCCAAACACTCACACGCTTGAATGTGGTCCTCGTTTTGTAAGAAGAACCTGTCCAATGTGCTCAGCATTTGATACAGGGTCTGATTTGAGAACGAAGAAGGAAAGTATCCCCAGGTATCAGCATTTCAGAGGAAGAAAAGAGCTAAGAAATCATGTAGCTAAACTTTCTTCTTTTCCGATGAGAGAACTACCTTATTACTCAGCACCGCCTCCCCTAGACTGAAGGCCGTTTGCCCTGTTTCAGTGACAAGACAAAGGAACCATTTTGCACTGATTCAGTCGTTCCGACATCAGTGTAGTTGAACAGTAAACAATTCTAACACCCGAGTCAAGTAAGAAGTTGCACCCTCCGGTCATTACTTTGGGATGCTGCTGATGATCTAGCATCTAGATTGGAATTACTACAAATGACAACACTGGCTCTCAGGGCACATAATCAGGATTAACGTGATACATGTGGCAAGTTTCCGGGGAGAATGGAAGGCAGCATGTGTGGAAGAGATCTCACTGTAGGTGGGAGAGATCATTCTCCCTGGCACTAGGACATTGCCCAACTGGACCAAAACATACGCGTTTTCAAAACCTCAACAGATTTCACCTTGCTCAGATATTTTGTTCCCACCAACAGCGACGGATGTGAATATAACGTTGTCTGTGAGCAAGTCGATCTATACGTTGCGTACTCAATTGATGAGTCCACTTCAACCTGTCCTCTGTTGAGTGATCCCCAGTGTGTTAGACAGTACAGACACAAAGAAAAAAGACGCCTATGCCTCACCATAAGGAATTAGCTAAGTTAATTATGATACATCCACAGGAATTACTATACAGCGATTGCAACAGAAGTTAGAGGAGGATGTTTTTTTAACAGCTTTATTGAAGCATAACCGATATATAGAAAACTGTGCTTATTTCGTGTATACAATTTGACATTTGGATATACGCATGTACTTGTGAAACCATCCCCATAATCAAGGGAATAAACACATATAGAAACGCATTTAACACAGAGAGACGCTCAGGATAACTAAGTGAAAAATAAAGAGGCTAAGGTCCATGGAACGAGAACAAACACACAGGACACGCCCGTGTCTTGAAAACCGATCTTTGTGCGTGGCAAGGAACGGAAAATGTGAATCGATGATTTCCGTTTCCTAGGCCAGTTTTCTAGGTTCCCGAGATGCTTTTTTCCCTGGGGTTTGCCGATTTTCCACAATGCACACATATCACATGTGTGTCCACACAAAAAGGAAATAAAACTCACGTCAAACTACAGAAGGCTCTCTTTGTCCGTCGGTCTTTGCTATCCATTTGTTTCCCAACTTCTGAGTTTTCTCTGTTTACCATGTCCCCAAGAAGGCGGAAGTAGTCCCGTGACACCTCTCCGTTTCCAAAGAAGGGTATCGTAAGCCATGAGAATTCTAGCACCATGCCTGTCGCCAGCGTGAGGCTACAGGACAAAAGCTGGCGAATCATCCGAGGCCCCTTGAAGCTCTTCCACGAGCGTGTGGGCCCGCACGCCACCCCTCACCCTGACCTTTGCCTCGTGCACCCATATCATCACAGCATAAAGCCATTTGATTCCAAGCCACCTTTGATCAATGTTTAATGATCGGAGTTTCTGTAGCAATCAAAGACATCACGAAGCAGGAGATATTTCTGGGCTCTGCAAACACAGCCTTTTCCGTGGTGCACGCCCGTTCAATTGACGCCATTGGCATTCCGCAGCACGCGGAAACATATCAAAGAAATTTGTTATGCTTTGAGCATGAAAGCGAAGTAAAACACAGATAATTTGAGAAACCAGGAAACTTATCAGGGATGGGATCCACAGGCTGCCTGTCAGTTGGCGGACGCGGGGCCACGGAGCGCCTGGCAGGACGGTGCACGCATGCAAATGTGGGCCGAGCAGCGCCACCGCAGCTCCCCCCCCCCCCCCCGCCCGCGCCCCCACCCCCTCACCCCTCCCCAACTGGAGGATGTTGCTATTCAAGGGGACTGATGAATGAAACCGGAATTGCATCAACTGCAGTGGAAAAGGCGGACAGGAGCAGCAGACAGCTGCGCGGGTGACCGCTTTACAAGTAGGAGCTATCAATCAGAAGGCGTGAAAGACCCAAATCCGGGGAAACCAGGATCCCACCCCCTTGATACTAATCCTAATAGAGTGCCAGTCACTGATGCAAATATGGGGCCGAGGAGCGTGATGATAGCTCCCGCCTTCCCCGCAGAAGGATCTCAGTGAAAGTTGGCGGCTGTCCTGATTTGCAGACAATGCCGCGCTGCAGCTGAGAATCTTTTTCGATGACAAAGATTGTGGCTGGCCTGTCTTAGACTTGGTTGAGGTCTCTTTGGGACAGTTCCTCGTGGGCCGGGGCACGGATGGTTCTAGCCTTCTCCTAGCCACCACGGAGCTCAGGGTATCCACAAGGAAGGAGTGAAGCTATTGAGGGTCCAGACGCTGGTTTCTAAGGGAGCATGGCACAGGGGTTAAGAACGTGGCTTCTAGAGCCAGCCTGCTTGGAGCTGGATCCCCCCAAATGATCTCTGTGAACTCCGTTTTCTCATCTGGAAAATGGGTTGCTTACCGGTTATGAATGCGCTCTAAAGCAACGTTACCGGATAGAAATGTGTCAGTTTCTTGAGTCTGCATTTAAAAAGTAAAGACAAACCTGCGACATTGAAGTAATACTTATCCAGCCTGACTCTATCTGCCTGAGGTGTTATCATTGAAACATGCAATCCACACTAAGACGTTACTGATGAGAGCTGATGTCTTTTGTTTTTCATGTTTTTGCTTTTTTGCTTTTGTTTTTGTTTTTGACAAAGCCTTCAAAGCCCAGAGAGTATTTTACATTTATGACATATGTCGATTCAGTCTAGCTGCATTTCCAGTGCTCAGTTAGCCATGTTTGGCTAGGGGATGCTGTATCCAATAGCCCAGCTTTACGCCAGGAGAAACACGATACTATTTGTGGCCGGCCTAGAATTTGTGGAAACTAAACTAGTTTACAGTGTTCCATAAATTTAACAGATAATCTCCCTGAGATCTAAGGCTAAGAAGGTGAAGGTTTATAATTTCCTCTGCCGGGAAAAACAACATCCTCTTTAAAAAAGGTGGGGTGGGAGCTAGAAACAAATAACTCTGATGTTTCTATTTCTACAATTCTATTCATCTCAATCAAAACGATCCATGTGAGATAATAGGCCACTTATTTTTAGAGCTCTTTAAAATAATTTAGGAGACATAAATATACATGCTGATATACAGCTGGGATGCACAAAAAGTCGGCTTCAACCACAGATAAATTATTAACCAATATGGAATGTTAAATTCCAGGGATCCAAGTGGGATCCTCAGAATGAACCACCTCCTTACCTCATAATGACTCTCGTATTCATCACCATTAGTAGCATTCATAACCGTAAAAAATAAAGACACACATCCTAGAACATTAATAACGGTAATCTTGTCATCTTTGAAAAATACGAGACCCGGCTACTTTGCACAGTGGGATGCAGATATTACTGAGAAAAATAATTAAAATATTAATTACACATTGGATAGAGCACCGCCTATCGCTATTAGGTTATCATTATTGTTGTTTTATGTTGCCGAATATTGCTTTATGCAGATTTTGCTTTATAGAGCCTCTGTGAGAAATAAAATCTTTTGTGATTTTCATATTTACTCTCTCAGGCAACTTGAACTCCCTGGGACATGAATGCGTGGTATATCAGATGGAGACTATCAGATTCAGCAACCAGGAAATATATTAACCTGGCTTTGCCGTGGGCCTACACTCATTAATCTGAAACGTTGAGCATGTCCTTGAGTCAAACGGAGGCCTGGATGGAAAAAATGTGGCACATCCATTGCAGGCATGCACTCGGTTAAGTTAATCATGGGTAAACATTCACATGAAGAAAGTGGGAAGTTCTGTAACCGAAGTTCCACGTGTCCCCCTCATCCTCACTTCCAGGGCCTCATTTGCTTCTGCCCTTACAGGGTCCTGTGTGTTCGAAGCTGTGGTGGCCAAAGAGAAAATTGTGGCAGACCATGCCACGGGAAGTGCGGGCTCGTTCAATAAAGGTTGTCCCCCGGCGCGTGGCTCCCCACTTCTCCTCTAGTAAAAAGCAAAGCAGGCCTATCGTCATCACTTCGAGATCAGGCAGCAGGGAAGCAGAGTGGAGGAGAGGCAAGGGCAGGAGAAGTCAGGCCACGATCTTAGGCACTTCCTGTCCCTGCGGGAGCAAGGTCTTGTCCTTGCTCTGCCATTCCCTGACTCCCCTCAGCCTCAAGGTTCACTTGCGTGAAATTGGCGGGGGGGGGGGGGGGGGGGGGGCGATCGTACCTCCCGCACAGTTTTGCAGAAGGTCTGGGGGATGATGTCCCTACGTGAACATGCGCGGGATCCGTGCGACACAAGTGTCGGGTGTTGTTCTTCTGTGTCTTGAATAGTCAGCCGCATGAAACTTGTCCGCATTCATTCAGCCTTTCCAAAAACATTGCGTAGTGGTCCATTTCAGGGATAGGGTGGCGTGGATGGTTGGGAGGAGGACGTGAGGTCCCCGCACCTGGGGATCTCAGTCTGACATACATACAAGCGAAAATACAGACACGGAAGCAAACTGACCCCAGGCCGTGGCAGAGAAGGTGGGCGGTGTTGGACTGGGCATGGTGGCACATCACCAGCGGTGAGCGAAGGACCCTGCTTTTTAATTTTGCTGTGTGGAATGCCGAGATCAATGGGTCTAGAAGCCCTAAGAATGATGATTCAGTCCTGGTTAATAGATCCAACTACCTGTAGCTATATGTATGGGAACTCTATGTCAATACATATTTAATACCCAGGCTGACCTGTTATCGTTCATTTGCCTTTTTCTACTATTTCTCTTTGAGGATTTCTACTTGAATGGCTTCTACAGCTTAGTTTTAATTTCTTAGGTGCCCATCGGCAGGGCATTGGCATGTGTGGTTTATCTCTCTCAGGTCTCTGCTTAAGCAAAGAGTGTCTGACCACAGAGCAGAAATAGTCCTCTACCCCCGTCGGCTTCAGCCCTGGACTTTGCTCAGTTTTTTTCTTCAAAACTGCTGCTGCTACCTGAGAGTTAATATATCATTTGCTTCTCTCATTATAAGATAAACTTGGGGAGGGTGGGACTTTGTTTTGTCTGCTACAGTATTCCCAGAGCCTAAAGTAATGCTTGCCAATCTAGATGGCTGTCAGTAGAGGTGTTTGGAAGGAATGAACACGTAAAGAAACAAAATAATCCTCGAGAAAAGAATCACACGTGTAGGGGAAAGGATGTGGACTTCAGATTGGAGATGTTCAATTTTTTTTTTTTTTTTTTTTTAGTTTCTGATTTAGAGAGAGTGTGTGTGAACGGGGAAGATGAGCAGAGGGAGAGGGAGAGAGAATCCCAAGCAGGCTCCACACTCAGCACGGAACCTGATGGGGAGCTCGATTCCATGACCCTGGGATCACCACCTGAGGCGAAATCAACAGCTGGATGCTCGGCCGACTGAGTCACCCAGGCATCCCAAGAGAGACGTTCAACTTTTGAGCCTGACTCTCCGGCATTCTAAACGTGCAGCGATGGGTGTGTTACATCATTTTGAATCTCAGTTTTCCTATCTATAAAATGGGAGGTCTTAACTATCATGCGTAATAGTAAGAGTGCTTTTAAAATCTATTTACAGCTAGTAATCTCATACAGAGAGTCAAGCCATTTAATGATCTAAATGTGTATGACACAATTGGTTAATTTTGGAAGTCGGTGTCAGAAGTGAGATAAGACAAGCAAGACCTTGGTGCAAGGTTTCTCAAGCTGATGTTTCTCAAACATCAGTTTTAATTCCCAGGTGTTATATTTGAAGGGATCAATTTTGTTTATATTTTGTTATGTTTTCCAAGTCATTTTGTATCCATACATGCTAATCAAATAAATATTAACTTTAAGCAACGAAGCTTAGGACTACCTTTTCAGACAAGATAACTAGGGAAAAATTCACACATTAAAAAAAATTCAGGATCCCACTGACAGCATTTGATCCTTGACACATATTTTCTCTAAAAAAAACCAAAACAAAATCAAAAACATATTTTCTCTATAGTGAGCCATAATTTAAATTGTTATGTGTTTTCTGCTTATCCCTGGGTCCGTACTCCTGATTTTCTTCTTCCTCATACTTGGCTATTTTGAAGTGTAAGAGAATAGCAAAGGAAAAAAAAATAAGAAAGGATTTGAAATTCAAAGTAAATTTCACTCATTTTTAGGTCGGATATAGGGTTCATGGAGCAGAAGTAGTTTCAAGTATTCACGATTACCTTTAGTTTTAAATTTTGGGTCCTTTTGTTTGAATTTCAGGTACTTGAAAATGTTCAACAAATACTGAAATAGTGTCATCTCAATTCTGAAGGTGGGGAGCACTCTACAATCAGTCCCTTGCAATGATTTAAACAACGGATCATTTACTGGAAACACAGTCCCAGGCAAATCAAACTTTTGACTCGACTGGTCTGTGGTAGGAGTCTCCTTCTCCCATGTCCGTTTTTGCAAATGGAAGAGAAATCCGTGTCGAGCTGGGGCTTCCTCACTCTGTTTTAGCCTTGACTAAGATGGGCAAACGCGCTGACCTGAGTCTGTTTGTCTGAAATCCCTGAGTATAAAGCTGGGGAGTTAGGAGAGCTGGTTCTGATTAACCTATATGGAGAGTCCAATGTAAATGCTATTAAAAACTCATTGGATGGTATAGGAACTGATTACTTACCCAGGGAGTTCTAAGTAAATCGAAGCAAATTGCCCGAGATTTAATTTAACAAACATTTACCAAGCATCTGCTCTGCTCACGGCGCTGAGCTCAGAGATACGGGGTGCAGAACTGAAGCAGACACAGGCTGCCCTCCAGGAGCTCACGCTCTGGTGCCACAGCACACACCTCCAGAAAGGGCACGCACCTTCCGTTGTACCTGGGGAACCTTTGACCCTCTGTTCAAAATCTGGGGCACATTGTCAAGGGTTTGTGGCATAGAGATAGAAAACCACTGACCTGCACGGACCCCTGTAGTAAATGCCGGAATGTCTTAGGTGGGCAAGAAAGAGGTTCCCAATTCTGATGGAGAGTACCAAGGTTTTGTTTGTTTGTTTTTGTTTTTTTTTTAGAAGACAGAGGTCTTAAATGAAATGCAATGCTAATCTGTTCTTTATCATACTGCTGTGCTGCCTTTCAAAACCTTGAGGCGGGAAGATTCAGGATGTATTCGAATTTCTGTGCATATACTGCAAGATTGAAAGACAGCCTTGAGGAGGTTGATGAGAGGCGTGGTTTGAAAAGTAGGTAGGGAACAAGCGTGCAGATATTCTGTAGGGAATGGAAACCACAGAAGTTACAGACAGCTAAAATCTCTCCTTTAGGAAGGAAAGGGAGCCCTTTGTAACACAGTCCAAAGCAACTTCCAGGAAGGACCTTTCTGTAAACAGCACTGAACTTACCCCTGTTGCTGCCATGGTCTGAGGGTACAAGATGACTGCTTGGGAGTCTAGCCCTTTTTGGATGCTTTTGAAACCTGTGGCCGATGAGGGAAAAAGAAAAGAGAGAGGCAAAATGTTAGATAGTCACTTAATAGTCTAGATTTCATGACCCCTCTTTGTAGTTCTAAGATTATGACTCTTGTGCTGAGAATGGTGTCAAATGAGTTGAAGATCGTAAGCACATTTCCTGTATAGAATCATTTATTCAAAATGTTCTTCTTTAAACGGTAAATAGATTGTCAAATGATAGCACAGCCTGTGTTCGTGTTAATTTCGCCATTAAAAAATGGCAGCCACCCTTGAAAAAAATGGCACCTGAGAACGTATTTTATTCTATCCCGTAGATAGGAGATTTGGGGGGGCTGCATGATGGGGCCGGGCGAAGCAGGAGTTCTGTTGCAAGTCCTTGAAAGAGGAATTAATTTGGATACTTTTTGATATTATTCCAGCAAGACATTAGAAAAATATTTTTGAAATCATGGCTATTTGAAACCACCATTGGGAAAGTAATCGAAAGGCCATGGGAAGGAAACTCGCATTATAGATTCTAGAATCCCAAAGTTGCCCAAATGGTTTCATAAGGGCAAAACTGCCGTTACAGATCCTGAATTATTCAGACCTGCGCTTTGGAGAAGCGTGGCTTTAGTATGCTGGAGATGTTGTTGAAGGCTTCCGGGGTCACCGCAGATATTAAAAATTGGTAGCAAGACGCTAGACTACTAATCAGACAATGGCAGAAGGACTCGGACACCGCGGAATTCCTAACAATTCAAAGAGGATCTGGTCGATAGCGTTTTTAAACACAGAAGCAACACATCCACATCTAATTAGTGATACATTTGTGCGAAAAATTCTCCAGCGTCCATCTCAAGTTTCTGGAAGCCACGAGAAAACAGAGCTTTGGTGTGCAAGAAGAAAAAGCATTCTAATGGCTAGCCTGATAGTAGAGTAACCCCTACAGTGAAGTTATAATTACAATTTTGTCAAGAGAGTAGGGAAGTCAAAGTTTCACAGGGAAAAAAAACCTATTTACGGAAAAATATTATGCTTTTCATTTGATAGAAAAGTAATTATTGCAAAGGGACTCCTGGAAGATCTTGCAGACTGTCACCCCCTCTTTAATAAGTCCTTGTGGCAGCTAAGTGGGGATCAGGAGTATTCTTTATCAGGTTTGCATTCAAGTAGCACTAAATCTATGCAGGTAGGAATTAAATAGTATCTGAGTTTAATTAAAATTATAAAAAAGGAGAAGAATGGTTGGTAGACTGCTCGACTGCATTTTAACCAGTAACCTCAGACCCTAATTAGAAATGCTTTTCATATCTTCTCTGTGCAAGGGCTTAATCTGACGTGAGTCTGTGAGCGAGGGCTTGGGGACCGGTGTTAATTCTGCATTCGGTCTCGGTTTGTATGGAGGCGGGCGGCGCTGATTGACCGCACCGAAGCACGGATCCCATGACCTTGTGGGGATTTTCATGTGAGGTGTTAATTGAGAGGGTGGGTTAATCTTTGAGCATCATTGTCCCCAAGCTCTGGGCAAAGTTTGTGCTTCGTTTCCTTACTCAACAGCACATTTGATCTCCACCTTGTCCCCTCCATGGCAGTTTCCTAAGCTCACCACCAACTCTCTCTTGATAAATTTGTTGGGCGAAGATAAGCTCTTGCCCTCTTGTTTGATTTCATGAGCTTGTTTTTGTGCCCAGCTCTAAAGGGAGAGGAGTGTCTCACTGAATTATATTCAAGTCCTACTTAGAGACAGATAAATGCACACCCAGTAAAGATCTCTGCTTCTCCTTCCTGCCCCTCTGCCTGCTGCTGTCCTTCCTTCCTTGCATGGCTCAATCTCTCAGGGAAGAAAAGAAAAGACTCGTCCATTGGGAGATGAACAGCATCAAAAACAAAAAGTAAGCAGGAGGCAAATTCTAAGGAAAGGTTTCAACCGTATTCCAAGGGAGTGCTGTGAAAATGTGATTTTTTCTTTTCTTTTCTTTTTTTTTATTCCTCCAGTGCAGAAAGCCCGGAGTAATCACAAAAGCAGGGAGACATTATAGAGATAGCACTTCTATAACAAGACGCATACAGACGCACACGCGCACTAGAGTTTTCCTGTAACACTTGTGTAATGTACAAAAAGACAGCCCATTACTTTTCCTTTTTAAAAATAAATAATGAATGACTTTTTTTTTTTTTCCACGGGTGATTGTACGGGCCTGTCATTTCTATCACGAGGAGTAAATTTTTACTCGAGGCAGGATTAATGTATACTGGCTGACCTTAAAAATGACTCCCAAGTGAGCAGGATGTAGTTAAAAAAAAAAAAAAACAGCAGAAGTAATGGTGCTCACACAGGAAACACAGGGAAACAACAATGATTAAAAAAAAAAAAGATTATGAAAAAGCACAAATGTTAGCCGTCCTTGACATGCGACGCATTTCTCTTATTTGTTTCATGACACCAGCTGTGGAGGAGTTTAATTACAATGCTTCAAGACCCTTTCTAGCGCCATTACTGAAATGCTGGGACACCCAGTGAATCACCGCGTGGTGATGGGCGGCCGCAGACCCCCCCCCCCCGAAGGGAAGGGGGGTTGTCACCACATCTGATCACACAATGGGTCACTGTGCCTCACCGGTGGCAGGCTTCCTCCATCCTCTGCCCTGACTCGGCGAAGCAAGGGTGCCGAAAGAAGGTGGAGCGAGGGCAAGGCAGCTGTCCATGGAACTTGTCACTTTCTGGGGCCATCACCACAATGAGGTGCAGACGCTGCTTTAGTAAGGATCCCTGGCTTCCTCCTTGACACCCCCTCTCCACCAGCTCCCGCCTACACCGTGCCCCCTTTTCCAGGCTGGCTTTTAATTATTTTGAACGGTATAGAGTGAATTAATATGAGACCAAAAAAAAACCAAAACCAAAACCAAAAACAAAAACAAGCCAAAAAACCCCCTCTGTTATTTGAATTGAATTCATTTCCAAGAATATTGATAAAGTAATAGTCATAATAAGTTAATGACTTTAACATTTAGAGACGTTTCATGGTTCTGATAATAAAACTAACCTTTGGCCAGCACACTCGCAGAGACTTTTGGTACACATTGACTGATTTCATACGCTGAAATCTAATCGTCTCCTTAACCAGTTCCTGGATATTCAGATTTTTTCCAAACCTCGCCCACTGTCTCTACCTCGCCAAACACATAAAGTTCTCCGTGTCCTTGCTCCCTTGGGGGATGAATCCTTTTTCTTTTAAACCTGTTGGCTCTTCAAAGACTTCGTCTTTCCCCTCTGTTACACTCTTGACTCCTCTGCAAACTAAGAACTTGGGATTATTATGCACAGGTACGCGTTTGACTCCAGCCCGGGGTTGAAATTCAGGGGACTTCTATTTTAGCCATTTGTCATGCGTTTGCCTTAAAAGAAATCCAAACCTAGGGTTTCATCAGTGTGGCAGTCAGCTCCCTCCTGTCTGTGTGAGTCGGGGGGAGCGGAGGGTGGGAGGGTGGAATCAAAGTCTTAAGACAACCATTTCCGTCACTGACTCCCAAGTTCAAGGAGGCTGCTGCGGTAATCCACCATCCGGTGGGTACCCTTGCTGCCGCTTAATTCTGAGCCCCGATTTCAAATTAAAGTTTTACGTTGGCTTCTTGAAGGACAAGGTTTCAGAAGGCAGGTAAACAGCCTGGGCCTGTGCAAAGGGGACACAGACAAAGAGCCAACAGTGGAGGGAAATGAGGATGTGACAGAGGCCACAGCGAGTTCAAACAAAATTTGGCCTGCAGAATGCAGGAAAAATCCCCTGGTGACAGATGCCATCTTGTGGGTCATTCTGCCATTCTGTCTCCTGCCACTTTTTATAACAAGAAGAGATAAAGGAGGACCACATTCTTAGAGGCTTGGAATTGGAAAAGTAATTCAAAGAAATGTGAGCGGAGTTGGCTCTGGACTTTACGGGAGTAAAGCATGTGCAAGTAAAGCTATTTTACTCCTGGGTTTGGAGCCCCAGCAAGAAATTTCGAGACGGAAGGAGAAAGGAATACCGGTGCAAGCTAACTTGTCTCTTGCAGGTGTAAGAAATGCTAGCTTCTCAACATCAGCAACATCTCCAAAATAAGTTCTTGCTCAGGCAAAGCCCGGACCCCAAAACTCCTCCAGTTAAAACGTGTCAGTTGCAAGGAAGGCATTGCCAACATCTGTAAGCACACGCGGTTCCACGCAGGCATCCTGTGCAGCCAATTTCTTTGAGATAATTCCCTTTGAACCCGTTCCCGTGTAATATACAGGTCCACAAAAATAAGGTCTCATTCTTTTCCCTCGATTTGGACTGTCCAAGAATAAAGAAAAAAAAAAACTACACTAAGTAGCTGAGAGGTCAGCATTAACAATACAGGTTATGGTTCATTTTGTTCATTTGCGAAGGTCCCTCTTGGGTTTTTAGCATATTTACAGGCTATCATAGTCCAGAAACAGGCAAGAAGAGATGGGATTTTATTGGGTGGTGGAGGGGTGGATAAAGCACTCGAGGGCTAACCCCAGTGTCATGGTGCACCACGCAAAATTGAACGATTTTGCTTTATAGCAAAGTATTCTCTTCATTATGAAATTACTTAAGGAAGAGAAGCCCCGATCTCTGTGTTGCATCAGCCAATACAATTTTATTATATTTGGTACAACTTTGTCTTTAGCATTCATGCATAAAAATATCACATCATTTTGTAGACAATTACATTTGGAGTGTACATTTCATTGTCATGTACGTAAGTCTTCAACAGGGGCTGTGTCTCTTGTTTCTTGTGTTTCAAAGGACAATTAACTTAATAGCGGCCGTAAGCCTTTATGTGAGCTTAGTTCAGAGGCAAATTGTAAGTGTCTGTGAGGTTGGATTCATAGGTCTGGCCTTCCCTTTGGTGAGTTCCAGGTCTTTATAGGATTCAGGGATGCATTCCTGACAGCGGGGATTATGTTGCATGCCGGGAGGATTCCTCAGCAAAGCAGTTGGGTACTTCTGTGGAACCCCAAGTTTCCTACTGGGGTGTTATTTTTGACATAGAACAGGGACATTATTTTTGAATTCTTCATGGGAATTTTGACATTTTAATAAAGGGCCAGAAGAACTTCATTAAAGGGTCGTAACGCCAGGTTCATATTAAATCTGGTTCTTTCTTTGCTTCTTGGTCTTGCGGCCTCCCTCCCCCCCGCCCCCCAACTTTTGGGAGGAATATCGAACAGAGCAAGCGAGACTGCTTCCATTATGAACCAGCTTTGTGATCCCAGCCCAAGGTTTTTTCTCGGAGCACGAACCATCTGGCTTTGCATGGGGTGAAAGTGTGTCAGCTCTCCCCCAGAATTTCAGCATCAGGCAAGGGGTGAGGGCGGGGGGCCTCCACTGGAGAGCTAGCCTCTGCCCTATGAACCTCTCCACCTTCCCACCAGTTCCCCCAAAACAACTCTGCGAAAGACAGGAGTCAGCCCCTGAAAAGCATACCAGGCATTTTTAAACACAACCCTGACATTTCCTCAGCATTTCCATAGCTGAGACTTCCCGCGCACAACCTCCCCCCCCCCACCCCCCTTCAATCAAATAAGGCACCCGCTCTCTCATGCTACGGCAAAGAAGGAAGAAAAAAAAAAAGTTGGCAATTTAATTCAAACAAAAGAAGCTTGAAATCTATAAGCACAGCAACTCCGAGGCTTCTGGCAAATAGAATTCTAATTAGTATGCTGTATTTTTCTTTTAGACAGATGAGCGATGCCCCCTATTGACTCTAGCGGGCAGGCTGGTAAGGGGGGAAAAAAAAAAGAGGGGGGGGCAGGTGGGGGCTAGCCAGCAAACACTGCAGATTGCAAATTATATTGCAAACCTTGCCAAGTCCCGGCTCTTGGCATCAGATTTTTAATGACACCCTGGAAAAAGGAAAAAGAAGCCCTCCGCTAAGGGATAAAAATGAAGGGTTTTACACCGCGATAAGTCTTCGCTTAAAACCCAAATGGCCAAGCACACATTAGGGTTTTAAAATATTCATAGATAGAAGTGAAAATGAGGATATGAGGAAGTACATTTGTTGCTTGGTCAATTGACAACTCATTCTGCATATTAATACCGAGGGATGATCTAATTTTAAAGGGAAAGGCTATCCTTTTTTTTTTTTAATGTGACTTTTGATTACTCCGAGACTAAGGGCAAAACATCACAGAAATGTCTTAGCAATGACACAGAACGCTGCTTTCTTTTGATGTAGACCTGGGACTAACTACTTCTTTGGTCAAGAATTCTGGGGGCTTGAAAACTATGCTTCTCTTCTTGTGTAATCTCTCTGATGTATCTTGACTGAGCACTTTGATTTTTTTTTTTCCTTTTTTCTCTCCCCCCCACCACCCCCAACAACCTTTTTCCTTGTTGCGGTGCACGAGGCCCTTCACAGTTGTAGGGTTTTATACACAAATAGATCATCACAGGCAGGAAGGCCATTCCTTTTAACAATTAGGCCGCCTTCTGTTCTGAGGAACCAGTTTTGGTATCTCTGTTCCCACGTGGAAGGTCTGAACACTAAGAAAAGGTAAAAAAAAAAAAAAATGTGGAAGGGGAAAGCATGAGCCTCTATCCAGGCCCAGACACCATCATTCTCTGAGCAACGGGAGTCTCGTGAAATTGCTTTTCATTGAAAATCTTAAAATAGGGGCGCCTGGGTGGCGCAGTCGGTTAAGCGTCCGACTTCAGCCAGGTCACGATCTCGCGGTCCGTGAGTTCGAGCCCCGCGTCGGGCTCTGGGCTGATGGCTCAGGGCCTGGAGCCTGTTTCCGATTCTGTGTCTCCCTCTCTCTCTGCCCCTCCCCCGTTCACGGTCTGTCTCTCTCTGTCCCAAAAATAAATAAACGTTGAAAAAAAAAAATTAAAAAAAAAAAAAAAGAAAACCTTAAAATATACGCTCTGTACCATTCATCCATACAGACTGTATTGTAACTATGTGGGGGTGAGGGTAGGAGTGATAAATCTATTCCACTTATTTGTTTGTATGGACGTAAACAGGATTTCATCTTTTCAGGACAACATCAGAAAAAAAATACTCACAGAGTTCTAAGAACCGTTTTGACTTTTCGAGTTGAAGACCATGCTTGTCATGAATCACTTACATACACGCTTTCGTTTGAAGGGGCCAAAAGTCTATCTGTTGGTCTCGCCAAGCAAGGTATTTTTCCAAGGCGAAGGAGTGGGAATCCTTCAAAAACAAAATGATGAGACCGAAGAAAAGCGCCAGGCCGTGGCCAACACAGGAGGGCCCAGCCCAGGGAAAGTGGGAGGTAGAAGGAGGCAGGGTAAGTTTGCTGGTCACACCGGCCGGGACGCTGTATGTGCTTAGATGACCAGGTACCAGCCACGTAAGGAAACAAAGTTCAATTCAATTCCCTCAGGAAAGAATGAGATATTTAAAAAAATTTTTCGTGTGTTTATTCGTTTTTGAAAGACAGAGAGAGACAGAGCACAAGCAGGGGTGGGGCGGAGAGAGAGGGGGACACAGAATCCGAAGCAGGCTCCAGGCTCCGAGCTGTCAGCACAGAGCCCGACGCGGGGCTCGAACTCATGAACCGTGAGATCATGACCTGAGCCGAAGTCGGACGCTCAACCGACTGAGCCACGCAGGCGCCCCAAGAATGAGATATTTTAAAAGACGTTTTTCAGGAAGGAATCCTAACCAAAATTGTACAGAATGCTTTTGCTGCCTTAAGGAGAAATCAACATGTGCTGGTCAAGCCTTCACGGATGTCGTTAGAGTCGGGGGTTTTCTTGGAAAAAATTAAAAGAAAAAAAAAAAAGAGTGACATGGGGCCCCCAAATGCAATCGGAACTCTATTTAGACAAAATAAATGCCAAAGCTATTTAGTTTAAAAAGTGAGGTTTTTGTTTTTGATATCTGTAAACTTACTTCACACATTCTATTTAAAGTAACCCCTTCTAAGTTCACCTGGGAATGGCTCAGTAATGGGGGGAAAAGATAACTTTAATTTTTCACGGCTCACCTGCAAAGCAATTACTGTTGAAATCTTGCTGTATGAGGTGGTTTGGGATGGCGAGGAGTGCCGAGCCACCACCCTCAGTTAAGCTTCCGACTCTTGATTTTGCCTCAGGTCAAGATCTCATGGTTTATGAGTTCGAGCCCTACGTCCGTCCGGCTCCTCGAAGCAGCGGGGAGTCTGCCTGGGATTCTCTCGCTCTCCCTCTCTCTGCCCCTCCCCTGCTCGTGCTCTCTCCCTCTCAAAATAAATAAATAAAGCTTGAAACAAAGTTCAAAAATTAAAAAAAAGAAGTTCTGAACCACCGTCGTTGGTGACCGCTGGGAAACTCCAGGCGCTGAAATTTGAGGCCTGTCTTTAAAACGCCATCCTGGACAGTGATTCACCTTATTGGATCCCTTAGTGCCTGAGTCAGTTTTTTAAAAAAACTTTTTTAATGTTTATTTATTTTTGAGAGGGAGAGAGAGACAGAGCACAAGCAGGGGAGGGGCAGACAGAGAGGGAGACACAGAATCCGAAGCAGGCTCCGAGCTATCAGCACAGAGCCTGACGGGGGGCTCGAACCCACGAGCGGTGAGATCATGACCTGAGCCAAAGTCAGACGCTCAACCGACTGAGCCACCCAGGCGCCCCCCGAGTCAGTATTTTTAAGGACAGTGTTGCATTTATTTGGAAAGAGGAGCGACGAGATTGGTCAAGGCTTTAGCATATGAGACCAGATGGAAAGTTTAGGGGCCTCACATAAAGACGGTAAATGGGAGAGTCAAGTATTGCTTTTGAGAGGGATCCTGCCATTGAAGAAAAAAGGCAGTGTCCTACCAATTATCAAAACTCGCAATTACTCCTGGAAGAGCTGCTTTTCAGTGAAAAACTTTCTCCCCCTCCCCCGCCCCACCCCCACCCTTACATACTGGTTGAGTTCTGTTCACAGGTGAAGGGAGGTGACAAGCAATTTTAGCACCCAATGGCTTAAAGGAGTTCAAATGACCACTGAAGTCATATTAACTTGTCAAATTGACCAGTATTTTCTGTCATTGAAACATTAGAATGAGTAGCTCCAGACAATAAAATTGTTTCAATTATGCTGCATTAGGCCGGGCTACAAGCAAGCAGAGATGCAGAAGGCAAGAGAGGGAGCAAGAGTCCACGCGTTCTAGAAGGCTGACAGCAGGATTCCACTGGAAACCGTTGAACTGCATACCTGTGCGGGGGGACCCTCAGGCAGTGCCCGTGAATGAATTCCCGTCAAGGGAAGCGGGCCGATAAGTCTACACCAGCCTGTCCCCCCTCGCCGCCCCCCCCCCCCAAAGAGAATGTAACTGTTCATTGTTGTAATGTTGGCTATGGATAGGAAATAGATTAAATGAAATTACCCCCAGTTATTAATGTCACAGGAAATCGGTGCTAATTATACTGATTATTAATTGAGATTTCTTTTTTAAATAGCAAGGGGTGAGGTAAAAAGGAACGATTTTCGTCGTCCCAAATGAGTGCAGTTGTGTTCACCCTTCTGTCCGCACCAGAAGAGGTATTGATCCTTTGCAATCCCCCCCCCTCCCCACTTTGTTTCTCTGAAGACAGAGGCTGCCTGCAGGAGAGAAAATCCTGGAGCTGGTATGGATTCCTGCATCGTTGCAGGTTGCTGCAGAGCGGGGGAAGCCAATTCAGAGTTTCCCAGTGGGATGGCGCACGTGCGTGCGTGCGTGCGTGTGTGTGCGTGTGGCATTGCCCAAACATCAAGGTTCCGACTGCCAGGCCGCTCAACTGTACTTCTATTATGCCAAGGCTCTGTCTCTCCTACTCAAGCAATGTTAGGATGATAGGTTGTTCTCAAGCCAAGAATCTTAGGGTTGGGCTGGTGGGCAAAGGGTACATACAATCATCGAACAGGATGTGTGTGTGTGTGTGTGTGTGTGTGTGTGTGTGTGTGTGGTGGATTGATATGGTCTCCATTTTTTTAGCAAAGATCCATCATGTGTCGGAGAGGTTTATATATCTTTATAACGACCCTTTCTTCTTCATCAAGGAAAACTGTTATCAAAAGAAAATACGTCCTGACTGCGTAGTTACTTTTATTCTCTGGAGTCGGAATCACTGTGGTCTTTTAGGGTTGGGCTGTTTGTTTTTGTTTTCCATAGTCAGGCACCCCGAATTGGAGCCTATTCAGGTGCGGCCAAAGTTCACAATCCTTGGTACGTTATTTTCAGTCAATGACCCGCCTTGTTGTTTTGGTTTTGTGTATTTTTAAAAATTTACCTCAAATGCAGTTAACACGCATTGTTATGTCGGTTTCAGGTAATCACTCAGTGCTCATCCAGAGAAGTGTACTCTTCATCCCCATTACCCATTTCACCCATCCCCCACCCACATAAATCATCCCTTTTTTAAAAATAAGTTCATTTATTTATTTTGAGAGAAGCAGAGACAGTGCGAGTGGGGGAGGGGCAGAAAGAGAGGAGGGAGAGGGAATCCTAAGCGGGGCTCAAACCCATGAACCTGAGATCACGTCCTGGCCGGAAACCAAGAGTCGGACGCTTGAGCGACTGAGCCACCCAGGCGCCCCATAACTGATCCCTTTTTAGTTCTGTTCCATCTCACGTGGCTCCTGAATGTGACAATATCCGTTGGGCACCTGTTCTAGCGCTGTGCTGAGAACTGCCAGGGCTAGGAGGATGAATAAGACACAGGCCTGGACCTCGCGGGGCTCCGAGTCAAGCGCATGTGTGTGCATTTGAGCCGGAGTATGCACATCTGAGCAAGGGCACAGTGAATTCTGACGGAATGTAGAGTATGATTTGCCCCTTCGGTTTGCCAGGCCGGTTAGAAATCCTCTTGAACTGGTTCGCCTTCCTTCCTCTTCTGTTACTCCAGCACAATGAAGGGTGTTCTAACTACCAAAATGAATCGCTTTCTCTTCAAAGTCAAACCAAGTGGTTATGCTAGGCGGCCCTGGTAACCGCCTGCCGGGGCTGTCTCTCCATCCCGTGGTAGTCACGATCGGAGGCCATCGACGTTTACAGACGCTGCACAATTACCTGCTTAAAAACCCACTGGAAGATTTTCGATTCCACGGTCAACGTCACGGAAACGTCTGAGACTATATCGGTCTCTTCGTGACTCGGGTCATTTTGTAGTTCCTTCCCAAACAAATCCTGCCTAGGTGTATTATGCATGATTAAAAAACAAAACAAAACTCCATGCGTATAATGATTTACTGCCTATTTATGCCACAGTCAAATCCCAAGGTAATTCCATAGTCAGGACAGAGCACATACGACTCTTCTGTAACTACTGGCTTGATACAGTAAATTCAAAAGAGAGCGTCGGGGGTGAGCAGTCGCGGCTGAAATGGGAAATCAAGACACAGCGGTAGCATTGCTTTTGTCTTCATCCTGCTCTTCGAGATGTAAGAGTCTCCAGTGGGTGGGAGACCTACAATCCACCTCCCAATTCTGGTGATAACCCTGCAGGTTGCACTTTACAATTACCTTTTTAAAATGCCAATTAACCCATTCAGTGCTGTTTGGCATACTGTGAGCAGTCAGGAACAGCCATTTTGCACACTATAGACAGAGAGGAAGACAGGCACGCGCACACACACCCCTGTGGGCGCGCGCGCACACACACACACACACACACACACACACACACAGATGTCAGGGGAGGAAGGGCAGTGGGGAGAGGAGGGCGGCTGCCTGGGAAGCATTATTGCGGTACGTAATGTTGCCTGGGAACTTAATAAATTTTTTTTTTTGCCATTGATAAAAATCAAGAAAAAGCAGATGCACTGGGATTCCTATGCCATTGAGAAGTATAATGAAGACCTGAATGTACAGATATTATTCACGAGAAAGAAAGCAGCAAATGAGATTTGGCAATATCCCCCATGTTTTAATTGTATCTCACCAGCTTGAAAAGAACTGCAAGTTAATTTTAACCATATCGCCTTGGCTGTTGTATTTAGTGTTTACTCCGAAGAAAGTAGCGTGGATTTAAACTCAACATTTTCTATTTCGAGGCAATTAATAAAATTACTGTTTACTTCCACGGGCGTCTTCAGCCTCCAGCTGCAAAACACTTTCCAAGCACCTTTTTTGCTTCTTCTGACCGGGGAGGACGTTGGGCGGGAGAGTGGGGTGTTTTAGTTTATTTTTGTGAGTGAAGACGTGGAGTTTCAGTTGCCGGATCCTTAGGGCGCGTGGGGAGAAGCGTCCCCAGGTAGCTTCTGGTCAAGGTGTGGCAGGTGTAAGCAGGGTTGGAACTCATTGCATGGTTGCTTGGAATTCCAACCTTCGGTTCGAATACCATCAAAACTCACAGGAATTTTGACTGCCTTACCAAGGAGAGACAAAGTGGAGAGGGGAAAAAAAACAACTGTTCTCAACATGGCAGACACATCACAGACAGCATGGATTCCTCCACACCCTAGGTGCGCACAGATGCGTCCCTGCCTCAATGAATTCGTGGCAGGAGCCGGTTCCCCAAACCCCGATCATGTTCCCACAGAATAAGATGACTCAGACTCCCGGTGTGAATGAAATTCAAACAGAGATCCAGGTCTCCCTGGCCCCAAAGTTCACCTGGAAACCAACTCACCAGGAATAATGTGTTAGGGAGGAGGGGACAAGTCATGGCAATCCTGTGCTCAAATGGAAACATCCAGGAGCAGGTGGCTTTCTCAGGGCCACGCTTATTCTGTTAAAGTCTGTTTTAGGCTGGTTGGTATGAAGCAACTGTCCACTGAAATACTGATGCGAAGAGTTACTCAAGCTGAACACACAAAAATACCGTTGTGCATTTGCATGGTTAATATGTGCTCATTTTATTTTACGAACTGCTATAACTTTACACCAGTACCGGGCAATGTTTCTCTGCATTTGAAATGTTTTTAAGTCTTCAGAAGTGCATTCCCAGGTGGAAGGCAAAGACTTTTCTCGACAAGCAGTGAATGCTGAGGTGCTGACGCAATTTTCTGCACTCATAAACGTAGATGTAATTGGTCAATGTTTCCAGCAAATGGCTTTTGTTCCCCCTTCGGCTTGTGTCAGAGTATGATTTTTCCATCTTTTGTGTTGCAAGAAATAAGAATTACTACGGACACTCTACTGCACCTCAAAACTGAAGAGGGGGAATGATCCAAGAGCAGAATCAAGCTTGGGAGACACGGTTCACTGCCATTGTTATCACGATCGACTATGTGGCTTCCAAACTTGGTCATTCATCCCCAAATGAACAAAAGATAGCTTCCAGTTTCTCTCTATAATAAGGAATTTGAGGGGGGGGATTGAGGAGTGTGGACATTCTAGGTCTGCCCTTGAGTCACAACAAATAAAATACATATTTGGAAAATACCACAAAATACTAAAATAAAGCCTCAGGTAAAGTTAGCGGCTTCTTCAGTTTTAGAAAGAACAATATCCATTGTTCCAGACAGTTTGGAAAATTCTACAATATTTAAGTTCTCCCCAAGCCTTAGTGCGTGTGTGTGTGTATGTGTGTGTGTGTGTGTGTGTGTGTGTGTGTACTTATATATATATATATATATATAAAGGAGAAAGAAGAAATAATTTATAGAAAAAAGGAGAAAGAAGAAATAATTAACTATAAGGACAAGTGAAACCTAGGCTGATGGTCTAAATCAATCTGATCTAAAATAGAGGTTTATAGTTGAGACCACCCTGGATTGGGTGTTCATCCTACTATTTCTATATATTTTACGAAGAATAGGTAAGAAAAAGCTGTAACTCACAGCTCTCTCTCTCTCTCTCTCTCTCTGTCTCCACCTTCATTTTGTTCCTTCTCTGCCTCCCTCCTCTCTACGGTAGATTATGATTATTTTTAAAGGCTATTTCACTGTTTCCTGGTAGCACGTGCATAAAGAATAAAATGCATCAGGGAACAACTACTAGGGAAATTGTAATTGAATATCGGTGGTATTTTCCCCCCCGATATTCCTCTTAACACACGCCAAAAACCGTAAGGTTGAGTAGGAGGGAATTGTTTTATATGCAATGGTCTGTTGCATTTTCTGTATCAACTGGGAAAAAAAAATTACAGCTAACGTCTGGACACGAAAGCACCTGGAGTTATAACAGATGTTCTGGGGACAGTTAACGTACAGGCAGTTGACATATTTAGGGTGATGTGTCATAGTGAAGGCAGTCAGCATGGATTGGTAGCTCTTAGGTTTTTAAGTAACACGGGTATGATCGCCAAGTTGTAAGGGTTGGAAGGACGTGGTAACATTTTAAACATTGCTTGTTAGCTCTTTGAAAGCTCAGTGATAAAACAGAGGTTAGCTGGGGCTTGGCTTGTTAACAACACAATAAAGTCAGCTTTATTATATCGATTTCTAGAAATATGTAATGTATACATCTATCATCTACCTATCTATTATCTATCTATCTATCTATCTATCTATCATCTCCTACCTACTTACCATCTATTTTTTTAAATGACCTAGGAACACAGTAAATGTTGTATATAAATATATTGGGAAGGGGTAGAAAATTCACTGGTGAACTTTTGAGTGAATTGCCTTTGCATTTAAAGCAACACATATAATTCTAGTGTATACCATAAAAACATAGGAAATAGACTTGAGAGGGGAATCGCATCAATGCCTTCCTTGCGGAAGTCTTACCAATTCTTTTCCAAAGCGAGAAAAGATAGGGGTTGAACAGTGTACCACACTCAACGTAAGGATCTCGAAAATGTGAACGCTGTTGAACGCAGTGCAAAACAGTAATTTGTTCGACGCTATCCAGAGCGTGTATCTGAGTGAGACACTTTCTGATCATAAAGTAGAAGGTAGCAATGCTATTTTCTTCATTTTGTGGCAAAAGGTTCACGCGGGGTTTCTGAAAGAGAGTTTCGTGGGCGCACAAAAAAATACATCCGAAAATCATGTTAATGTGAATTTCTCTCTTCTCTATCGGCCCAGCTCACATTAGTGTGCGCTCTGTGTGGCTTTGTAGGTGCAAACTATAATAGGTGGATGGATATTTACCCAAGGAAATTTGAGCCACGGCCTTTCATTTTCAGAGAGCTGCTACCTAATCTCAGTGTAGCATCCGGACAAAGGACACCTCATTCCTCTTGCGCCTGAACTGCGAGCCAACCCTTTGTGAACCACCTAAGCGATTAGAATAATGGGCTGGGGGAGGAAAAAAAAAAAAAAGATAAAATACAAATTTCACTCAGATCTGCGTTGGATTACTTCCTCGTGCCCCTGCCTTTATTGAGCGATTTGGAGTTTCATTAGAATTCAGAATTCCTGTGGAAAGAGAAACCACCGTGGCACGGACTTCTCTTTCAAGGGGATTGCGGGCTGACCCATCAAAATGAAAAGGCTCAATGTTGTGGTGACAGGTCCCCAAGCAGCCCTGAGTGACAGCTTCATTTCGGGAGTTCTCAGATGAGGTCTGAATTGAGGCTGGAGAGGTAGTGCTGGGGACACTTTGTTCCCTAAAAGTGGCCGAGTCCACCCTGTGGTGCGTGGGCCAGGGGCGGAGGTACAAAAGGAAGAAGACCCTTGCCCATCTCCAAGTTTATTATTCATGTCTCACGGATATTCACTGCGCGCGAGGTTGCATTTAAGACTCAGAGTTCCTACCCCTGGATTCTTTTTGATTACAGTTGCGGGAAGAAAGTAAAAAAGAGATAAGAAAGCTCTGTGAAGTGGCTGCAGCCAAAAGGTACCGCGCTCTGCCTGGACAGTTTTTTTTCCCGAAAGAATCCTGATTTCTCTCAACAAATACTGCGGTGCACGTCTTATCAGGCGATGCCCTGCAGTTTACCCTTGAAAAACAGCAAAGTGCAAGCGCTTTCTCCTTTGATATGATCTGAGCCGAATCACAGTAATAATGAAAAATAACAATGCGTAATGGTTTCTCATAATTGTGCACTCAGTATCCTGGAATAAATGTGGTCCATCTTTTCTGGAAACAGGATACCTCCTAACAGGACGGGCTTAGCCACAACTCTGGGGATGGAAAGTGGTCAGATGTTCATATTTCCAAGGCGGTAAATGGTCAGAGTCACTGTCCCCACCTTCCAGTGCCCCAGCCACTGATGAAAGGCAGCTTAGAAGAGGCAGACAATAGACAAAATTCAGCTGCCCCATCCAGCATTTTTCTCATGATGCTATCCCATTTGTATGTTGCATCTCAAGAACAGTACTCTTGTGGGTAAGGGAAAATTACAAAATTTATGCATACTGTCTTAACATAACACTCATAATGTTGAAAACTCTTTTAAAAAGGCATAAGAAGTGATTTATAGGAAATGCAGATAAAGAACTCCCGCTTTTTCCAGATACGTCCCAAATTCATTCCTTATATTCCAAAAAAAGTATTTGCCTTGCCTCTGGGTTGCATAATAAAACCACAACACAGCACTGTTCTTACGATGCACATATTATTATTATTATTATTAATTATTATTATTGTTATCATTATTTTGTAATGGAGTCAGAGAGCCTAGAGTGACATCAATCTTTTGACTTGCCAGTGTAAGTCAGGGGTACTCTTAGGAAACTTTATCCTACATAGTTTTCTTTTATTCAATTTCTTATGTTTTCCTTCAAAAAATGTATATACGTTACATACCAGAACAGTCTTCAGAAAAACTTTTCATCTAATCTTATCTTTCCAATGATTAACCATAGTCTGTGTGTCCCATAAAATTAACAGGACAGAGCATTTCATTGTTTCTAGGAGATCTTAAAAGCCACCCACAGTTTTGATCAACCAGCATATCAGGATTTCTTTGAATTGAAGGAATTTCATTTGTGTTTAATATGTGTGCTAATAAAACGGAGAATATGTTTTTCAAGCATTAATAGTGTTGGAATTTTTAGTCCATGGTTCCAATACGAGTGTATTCCCAACTATGAGTTCTCTTTGGATTCTTTCATTTTGGGGTCCTAAAATTTTGGTTAGTACTAACTAACCAAGAAAAACAGTGAAGAAAAATTATTTAAGTAGATTCAGCAAAACAGAACCCAATCATTTGTCAAATATATTTACTTCAAACATCTAGGTATTTCTATGTAAAAAGTTGATTAATTGTGTGCTGACTAATCTGGGAAAATAGCTGATTTTTCCCTTTCACTTTGCCAGGGACAGGTAACTTACTGGTTTAATTCTTTTTTTTTTTTTTTAATTTTTTATTCACTTTTTGAGAGCGAGAGGCAGAGTGTGAGTGGGGGAGGGGCAGAGAGAGAGGGAGACACAGAATCCCGAAGCAGGCTCCAGGCTCTGAGCTGTCGGCACAGAGACCGATGCGGGGCTCGAACCCACGAACTGTAAGATCATGACCTGAGCCCAAGTCTGATGGTTAACCGACGAGCCACCCAGGCGCCCCAACTTACTGGTTTAATTCTTAAAGGTTACCGGTACCTCTGCTAGAAGCCAGGATAAATAGAATAATATATGCTGTCAAGTTTCCTGCTTGACTATACGGCTTGTGGTATCACCCCGTTGGTTCAACTGCTGTTAATTCAGCACTTACTATGACCAAGCTGGAAACCTAAGAGTAAATAGGCTTTGTCACTCAGTAGGACAGAAGGAGAGCCCAGACTTCATGCAAGGTCACAGTTACCTGGACCGGTCTGCTTTTTCTTCGTATGGCAAGGTGTCTTCTAGGAAATGCACATTTCTGATTCTTTCCTTATTCCTCAATTCATATCGAGAACACTGGCAGCAAAGTGCCAAGTTAGATTCTAGATTGTTGTAGAATTAGTTTATCCCTTCTGGATGAACCTCTAAATAATGGAGTTGTTCAATTAAAATGAGAATTTGGGGAGTCTAGGTATAACAGAAAAGGGGGAAGCAGCAGGTCAGAGACTGGGGATCCAGAAGAGGGCAAAAAAAAAAAAAATAAAGAGTGTGGCTCTAGAAGGAAAAAAAAAACAGGAAAATAAAACATCACATGTTACAAGTTTCAGTACCTGTTGCCCTAAAAATAGAACACTGTTCCTTGAAAGTCAACTCGTGGCTACGTTTTGTCCCTAAAAGTTATGCTCCTTATGAACTAAAAACAAAACACAGGAATTGACAATTTCCTTCTTAAGTTCTCCCCATCTCATTGCAATATCATTCCTAATAGGTTACGGTGCATCCTTCCCTACTGATGGCGTGTGTGTACGTACATATAAACGAATGGCATAAAACATTCCATATATGCTTACATTCCATATGTATTTACATGAGTGGAATAATCTATTACATACATACATGCGTATATATGCACATGTAGATAGATGGATAGGTAAATATTCCTGGAAAGTAGATCTATAGCCACTTTTTTGAAACAGATTTTTGTTTGTTTATTTATTTATTTTGGGAGACAGCAGAAACAAGGGAAGGTCAGAGAGAGGCAGAGAGAGAGAATCCCAAGAAGACTCCGCACGGTCAGCTCCGAGCCCCATGCGGGGCTCCAACTCACAAACCGTGAGACCATGACCTAAGCTGAAACCAAGGGTGGGTCGCTCGACCAACGGAGCCACACAGGTGCCCCTATATCCGCTTTTTAATGGTTGCGTGATATTTCACCATAGGGATATCCTATAGCTGAGTGTACATTTAGCTTGTTTGAAACTCTTGACATTAATGCAACAGCAAATAGCACGTAAAAACAAACACCCTCGTATATGCTCGTTCATTCTTCCCCGATTTAACTTTTAGAAGTGGCACTCCCGGGTCAGACATCAAAGCCATTTCAAAGTCCAGGGCACATTGCCAAATCGTCCTCTGGAAAGGGGTCACAGTCTACATGTTGATGGGCTGTATATATCTCAGCCAGTGACTCCATGCCTTGCCAGATGATGTTATCCCGGCTTTAATGCGTATATTCTAACATGTGAGAACTTGGATTGCATGTTTTCTAAAACTTGCGTTTCTTTCCTCGTCGGCGGGGCTCAGCGTTTTTCTTACATTTTCTGGCATCTGAATTTCTTCTCTGTGAATGATCGGTCGTGTCTTTCACCCCCTTTGTGCGAGCGCGTTTTGTATCTCGTCATAGTTTTCTGGAGGAATTTGGCTTTTTTCGACCAGATAATCAGTGCTTTGGTTTCCATTTCATCATGGTTTTTTGAAGGGACTCCTTCAGTGTTCCCTTCACTTTGTTATTTTGTTACGGTAGCAGATTCCTCATCGCAGTTGGCATGTGGATGTCAAAAACTCAGTTACAGAATTTAATTTGGATAAATTATTTCGAGATGTGATTGTAATTTAAAGCCCTCTCTGAAGCATAGAGATAGACACGTGGCTGAGTGGTTTGTGAGGTTGTATCCATTTGAAGATCCTGGACCCAGATTGCCTATATGATCAATATTTATTCAGTGAATTGTGAATAAAACGGGAGTGCCGACTGCCTTTTAAAAGATCCTCCGGGGAAGAAATAGGTCACAATTTTAGTGTTCTGAATAATACTTTTAAAGCTGAACAGTTTAGAGGAAATGAAGTTCAAATTTGATGCTCATTCTGTAAAGTAAGTCTCTGATGGCACAAAGTCTAAGAAGACGCCGAACAAACCTTAGCAGCGTAATTGGGTGCTTAAAATATTGCTAAACAAGGAATCTGTTTAAAATTTTATCTTAGACTCTATGCAGCCTGTAAGAATGAAATTAAAATGTCTTAATAATTAGAATTAAAGTCACCAGAAAAAATGATGACAATAAATCACCGAAATGATTTCCAAGCATGTTTTGACCTTTTACACTAGACACTAATTTTTGAAGACCTTTTGAAAACCGAAACAGAGGATGATTTAAACCATCCACATTCCTTCTGACTTGAGCCTTCACAGACCTGAATGCTGATTGGAAAATCCTGTCATGGTTTCCCCGAAGTAAAAGGGTAATAATGACTATATTAATATGACATTTCAACACGCGACACCATGCAAAACAAGGTAAAAAAAAAACACACACAAAAAAACCAGAGACAGAAGAAGAAGAAGAAGAAAAAGAAAATTACCCCCAAACACCAACTACTCTGGATGCAATTTTAGCCTAGTGTGGATTTTATTTGCACCCCATTACTCATAAACACCCAAATGTAACTCTTTCTCTAGAACTCCTTTTGAGTTCAATGTGATAATGAATGTGAAGGGTCCAGGCGGGGGGGAGCGGAGGGGGGGGGGGGAACTTTGTGATTTTGCAGGTTCACACCAGATAGGCATTTTTTATAGCCTGAAAGGGGATGTTTTCTTTTGTTAATGGCTTACAATCCGATGAAAGGACTCATCACTCTATTTTAGTGCTCCGCCACATGGCGCGTATCTTTTATAAATTACAGGCTGGCGTTGTGTGCACTTGGGGAGAGAAAGGTTGGTTTTTCTCGCTGTGAGCCATCCTGCCTAATTGTCGTATGCAAATAAAAGCAATTATAAGGCTTTTAGGGTGAAGGGATGACAGCTGAGTTTGGCAGTTGAGAAGGCCTCACCCACCTTGTTGGCATAGCAACAGGGAGGAGGAAGACAAAATGGCGTGGATACACAGGAAATATATATGTTTTGGTTCAAGAATTTTAAAACATATACCAGTGTTGAAATGTAAACGTCAACGTGGGGAACGAATGCCTTTGTTTAAAATATTAAATCAAACGCTATTTCTTTCTCGGCCCTTGGAATGATCCTTGCCATCCTCCCTAGCGTTTATCTGCTATCGTGCGTGATTTTAGTTGCTACTTTGAAAGTTCGGTGCAGAGCGTAACAACACATTGATTCATTAGGAGATTGTAAGTTCTTGATTTTAACAACCTTCAGAAACACCACTGGGTGGGAGTTTTGTGAAAGGAAATCCCGGCAAAGGAGATGATGTAATGTGGGAAAATGGTGCAAAGTATGCGACTATCAGTGCATAAAGTTCAATATTAAAAAAAAAAAATGTTTGTGCTAAAGTGTTAAACAAGTAGAATAAATAGCATGCTACTAGCATACAAAATTAAAATGAGTCACAAATGGATATCTTCTATGGCAATTTATTTCACAATTACTCTTGTGGAAGCTTTCATGAATTAAATATGAGTTCTGTCTTGAAATTAGGTGTTATAAGGCTAAATTACAAGAGGCAGGCAGTAATTGAGGCGGCAGCAACACGGGGTCTGGTGAACTAATCTCTTGCCGTGTCACGTGGCTCCCCATCAGCCAATGAGGCGCCTCCCATCACAAAAACAGAGGCAGCTGAGAAAAATTGATTTCTCATCTGAGCCATATTTGATAGCTTTTGAAATCGAAAATTGAAATTAACTAACCTAAGCCCCGTTGTAACAAAAGAGCAAATTAAATATGCAACATCGTTTCCTATTGGCAGTAAGAGGGCCTGCCAAGGTAAATTTGTAAATAGAGTTTAAGATGCAATTCTGTTCCCTCTCCCTCTCTCTTTCAGTGTAAAAGTATAAGTGTATAGTGGCTTTATAAATTATTTATAAAAAAAAATCATCAGCTGCAAATGGCCACTGTGGTTAAGGACTTCCATGGAGAAAATCATTGCATTAGAAGAGCTCATTGAATGAATCAAAATTAAAAATCATCCTCAATGATTCATAGACGTTACTTAAAAGGAAAAGTAGGAATATTTTAAATTTCCTTTTCTGAACTTTGTCGCCCCCCCCCCTTCCCCCAAAGGCAAAGAACAAAATCTATCACGGTTTACCGAAATTAAAAAACAGTCCTGCTATAAATTTAACCATCCAACCGTCTTGTAAATAATTATAAGAATTAATTTTGGTTTGCTAACTGCTGAAAGCAAACTTAGGGCTCCATTGCGTAGTATGGGATGATATGTGGAGCTCTTTTCAAATAATTTCCCAGGGGCGCCTGGGTGGCGCAGTCGGTTAGGCGTCCGACTTCAGCCAGGTCACGATCTCGCGGTCCGTGAGTTCGAGCCCCGCGTCGGGCTCTGGGCTGACGGCTCGGAGCCTGGAGCCTGTTTCCCATTCTGGGTCTCCCTCTCTCTCTGCCCCTCCCCCGTTCATGCTCTGTCTCTCTCTGTCCCAAAAAGAAATAAACGTTGAAAAAAAAAAAATTCAAATAATTTCCCAAATGAGTCCCAGTGATTCAGCAGGTATGGCTATTGATTTTGAATTTATAAATTTACTAGATCAGAGGAAGGAAATAGACATCTCAGAGGCTATATCCTAGATAAACCGGGAAGGACAGTTTTTAATTTATTATTTCACTCCTGCCTGTGCAATAAGATGGCCACGGTAATGTTTGCTTTACCGCAGAGAAAGTGTTTTCGATCTCCACCTTTCATTGAATTTATAAGTAGGCAAATTAATTTTATATGTTTAAGACATAGGTGATTGAAGCTAAAAATCACAAAATCATGGTACAAGCCTGTCTTCCTTGTTCAGAGCTGAACCATATAGAATTCAATGACAAGTGTAATAGAGGATATTACACTTAGCCTGCCTGTCAGCCCACGGATCCCATAAAATCATTTTCTGTTCTAATTTATTATTTTTAGTGTCAATCAGACGCCGACGAGATGAGTAACATCATTAGGTACCAGGATCAACTACTCAGCACTTTTTAAATGCGGTTTAAGTAGTTGTCATTATCGGTACTGGAAGACGTTGTCAAGGTTCAAAAGTTTTCCTTTTGCGTAGAGATTTTGTTGGAAAAAAGCCTTAGGTAGATAAAACCTAGAAGCTTTTTTTTTCTTTTTTGTTTCCTTTTTTTTTTTTTTCCCTTTCATTTCCTTTGTAAAAATCAAATTGCAGTGAGGCAACAGCATCTCACACGTCACTTCCAAACTGTAGGTGATGGTCAGTTTCCATTTTCCCAGGGAACCTCGAGCCAGAAGTCCTTTTGCACAGCCATGAAGACAATTCTCTCTGCTCTCATTTGCTGAGCTCCTCTCTCTGTTGGAAGAGCATGGGAGACACATGTGTCCAAGGTGAGCAGCCCCCCCCCGGAAGAGAAAGAAACTAAAAATGGATTCAGTCTGTATTCAGGATATTTACTCCCCGAGCATTTTTCTTCATCCCTGTGGTCAACTTTCTTTTTTAAAAAAAAATTTTTTTTTCAACGTTTATTTATTTTTGGGACAGAGAGAGACAGAGCATGAACGGGGGAGGGGCAGAGAGAGAGGGAGGCACAGAATCAGAAACAGGCTCCAGGCTCTGAGCCATCAGCCCAGAGCCCGACGCGGGGCTCGAACTCCCGGACCGCGAGATCGTGACCTGGCTGAAGTTGGACGCTTAACCGACTGCGCCACCCAGGCGCCCCTGTGGTCAACTTTCTAAGAAATGATTTTTTTTTTTAAATTTTTTTCAACGTTTATTTATTTTTGGGACAGAGAGAGACAGAGCATGAACGGGGGAGGGGCAGAGAGAGAGGGAGACACAGAATCGGAAGCAGGCTCCAGGCTCTGAGCCATCAGCCCAGAGCCTGACGCGGGGCTCGAACTCCCGGACCGCGAGATCGTGACCTGGCTGAAGTCGGACGCTTAACCGACTGCGCCACCCAGACGCCCCAAAGAAATGATTTTTAAATAACACGTTTATTTGTAATAAACTCCACTCTGGGAAAGCATTTGCTCCAGATTGATAAATTGCATTATCCAGCGCAGATACACTCAAAATCCTTTTACCCAACTTATGTGATTGAGTTTCAGAACCAGCATTAATTAGCTAGGAGTAGCTGCTATGGTTTCCATTTTACAGATGATTAAGAAAGAAACCATCTAGAGAGATTTATGAAGGTGAATCATGGATTTCCAATTGGTTATTGATCTTGGAATTGGGAATTTAACTTTCTGGCTACCAATCACATGATGTGTATCTGACTCTCTTTTACTTCCTGAAATTAGAAATTGAAATTTTAAGATGTTCCAGTTTGCATCAAATTGTATGCACAGAAGGGAATATGTATGTAGCTATTCTTTTATTCAACCAATGTGATATCCGGAATATTTCACAATCGTTGACTTGGGTACTGATCGACAAGGAGGGATACGAGCTGTCAATAACCAGCATGGTCTGGCGTTGTGCGGAGATAGAACATCAGCTCTGGCCCCAACCAGTTTCCTTAAGAACCTACTACGTACCGGGCCCTATGCTTCATAATCACTGTCTCTGTCATCTTCCTTCTTGCTTCTGTCCTTAATTTTGTAAAATGTTTCGTGGATAGCTAGATGTTTACTATATTGTGCAGTTTCCCCATGTCCTTCAAAATATAAGTAACCCCGTCAGAAAGATGAAAGAATTCACAAACCTTTCCAGTTGGTGGGATTTCTATATTTTTAGTGATCACGAAACAGTCACTTGAAAACTTGATCTATCATCCATTGCCTGGCATCCGCTCTCATCTTGCACCTTGTTTCTACCTCTGCACATGGAGATTCTCCTACACGTGACCTTGTGGGGTTGTTTTAATGTTCCAAAGCGCACGTGCAGAGTCTGAACCCTAGCAAGCTCTCCATAAATGACCCATTATTGGGTATCGCTTCGGAAATGCAGATTCCAGCTCAAAATGCAGATCCAGGCAGGGGATGGACGATAGGCATGCTTTTGGAGGGATACTTCCGTAAGAAGAAGAGGATGGCAATATTTATTCAGGGCCTATTTTGTGCATTCTTTAGGGGCACTTCACATCGGTTTAACGTGGGATCGAATCCTCACAATAATCCGGAGACGGAAATTCTTCTTAAAATGTCCATTTTATAGATCGTTATGTTAACTTCTCAGAGGTGAAGTAACCAGGATTCTAACCAACATCCCCGTCCGAGTCATATTTTCTTTACACCGCATACCTATGTAAACTAACAGGGGCCAGCACCGGCTGTAAACATGTTCATCAAATAAATGGGTGTTCTGTATAATGGAGAGCAGAGTAATTCTTATCTTGCACAGTTTATGCCCAGTTGTGTGCATGAACAGGGTGGATGAGATTCAAGCTTCAGTTGCGTTCTGAAAAAAGAAAAGTGTTCAAGGAAAAATGCTTCATATTCATATTCTGATTATAGCGCTTTTACTTTTCTTTCTGAGCAAGGTCAGATCCAGGCATCTTAAGCCTCCCTTAAGATTTGATAAGCACACACTCCAGAGAGTCCTGTACAACTCAGGACCCTAGCCATTCAAATATGGGTTGGTTATGTTTGCACAGTAAGTGTCTTTTTGAAAAGTTTTCTGATTTTTTTTTTTTCCCTAAGTGGATTGAACTTGGCCTAGGTCAGTGAGTGCCTTGTGAGATCTATCTTCTTAGTTCTGGAGTCCCGAGGATCTAATCTTTTTCTCTCTTATCAGCCGCCACTCCTCGAAACCAAGCATCCCCTGAGATGCTGGGGTTACCTCTGAAAAGAAGAACAATGTGGTCCTTGTTTTCACTGTACTTCTCTCCACTGGTAGACGCAGACAAAGAGACAGCTATTAGGATATGATGTGATATATCCAACGATGGAAATAAGCAAAATGTGTCATGGGAGCATCTAGAAGAGATAGCTCACCTGAGAGTGGGAAATCCGAACAAGTGGTACTTTCTCGGCTAAGAAGGAATCATGCAGGTGAGGGAGGTTGTGGGGATGGGGCGGGTTCAATGCAAGGCTTCCAGGCAGAGACAGTAGACGAAAAGGCCAAGAGGTCAGTGGAGAGCAGGGTCCACTATGAGAACCGGTAATGACAGCTGGAGCATCGGGTGTGGAAAGCAGAGGAGAGAAATTGAAATGGAACAGAAGAGAAAGGCAGCGGCCATATTATAAATGTCCTCCAAGCCATGGTGGAGAGCCCAATTTGAGGACTTCAAGGTTCTTTGAGGAGGAGAATGGTGTAATGGAAATGTTCACTGCACGGCTTAGAGACTGAAAGACCGGAGAAAGGGAAAACGATTCAGCAGCAATTCGGATAAGACATGGCAAGTTTCTACTGGAGTGGTGCCAGTCTCGGAGACGGTGAAAAGTGGAGAGATTTGATGGCTATTTAGGACTTGATGATTAATTGACACCTGGGGTGGGGAGACTAGATGATAAATACTAACTCCAATAACGGAAAGATAACTCCCCCCCCTCCCAAAATGGGAATGAGAGGTAATCAAGGAACTTAGATGAGTAGAAACACAAGGGGCCAAGAAGCACATGAAAACACACTCAGCCCCACCTCCAACCAGAGAAACGGGAATTCGCACCAAAGCGAGATGCTATTTTACACCCACCATATCGGCAAAAGTTGAAAGATCCGACAGTGGCAACAAAAGTGAGAGAGAATAGTAGCATTATTCCAAGCAGCGTTTGATATCAACTTGGAGACCCATTTGGCAAAATCTAGCAAAGGTGACAACGTACGCGGGCTCTTTCCAGAAAGCCCCCTTCTGGGTGTACGTCCTGGAGGAAATCATACTCTTGTAAAAAAAAAAAAAACGGTGTGGAAATACACTCATTCTCGTATCTGTTTGTGCCGTTTGACGAGTAAGAAATAGTAGACAGCTTCAGCATCTCCTGGTATGGAACGGATACCTCCGTGAGATACACTCACTTGAGGGCACGCTGTGTAGCAACTAGCGTGAATGACTCAGATACCTGCGGGCCCATGTGGATCGCATCTAAATAATTCGGGGTTGGAAAAAAAAAACCCACATCATGTTACATGCCTGCATGACACAAGTTGGTTAAAATTCTAAAAGATGCGGATGAAGAGGGGATTTCGACTATGGGATGTATGCATGTGGTAGAGCTAAGGAGACACACACTGAAAAGACACAGCGAATTCATGGTAGTGGCTGGATCTGGGGAGGAAAGGAAAAGGCGAGGAGAATGGGCTTGGAGAAGGGATGGAGTGAGGTATCCAGGGAGTTTCACCATGCCTATAATTTTATTATTTTATTTTATTTTATTTTATTTTATTTTATTTTATTTTACTTTATTTCATTTCATTTCATTTTATTTCATTTCATTTCATTTCATTTCATTTCATTTCATTTTATTTCATTTCATTTTATTTTATTTTACTTTATTTCATGTTATGTTATTTTATTTATTTTATGTTACTTTATTTTATTTTGCGTTTATTTATTTATTTTGAGAGAGCGAGTGAGACAGAATCCCAAGCAGGCTCCCCACCCTGGTCAGCGTGGAGCCTGACCTGGAGCTTGAACCCACGAACTGCGAGATCATGGCCTAAGCTGAGATCAAGAGTCCGATGCTTAGCCAATGTGCTTAGCACAGGTGCCCCACCTTTTTATTTTAGTGAAGAAAGGATGACAAACCTCTGTTAATTCTTGGAGGTAAATACAAAGATGGGTGTGCCATTGTTAGGAGATTACAGGCATGCTAGAAGGAATTCTAAGGCGGTGACGGAAAACCATCCATGTTTTTGGAGGAGGGTATGAATGGTAGTGTGAGACTGGTTTTGTGGCCCGATGGAAGAAAGCTGCAGGGCAAGGAGAAGGGAGGAAGAAAAGAGGGGAATTTCGCACCTCGTCAGACAGTCCACTGCATAGGGAAGGAAAAGATAGCGATATGGTAGAAAGTTTTTATTTTATTATTATTACTAGAAGAAGAAAGAATTGGCACTTTTTTAAATGCTGATGGGCTGGAGCTAGTTCCTGAAGAGTGGGGGAGGTCCAGAGAACATTTGAAGAGCGAAGGCTTGAGCAGAGAAAGGACACTTTTCATGGAAAAGGGGAGGAAGGAAGGGGTGTGGACAAATACATTTGGGCCTGGATGAAAGTGGAGACCTTCAATTTCTCCTGGCTTCACTCTCTAAAGTTGCAAGATCTGCTGCAACATCAGTCACAGCTGCTGACTTATGTACTCCCAGGGCAAAGTTGGGGGCCCAATTCTGGGCAGCCCAGGCAGGGGTATGGTGCAGAGTTGGGCGAAAAATCTTCCTAATTTATGATTTTGTGACTTTGTGTGTTTGTATATCAGATTTTCCAGAAACAAGTCCCCTCTGAAGGATATTAACAGGCAACAGTGGGGATGGTTTCACTTCTTTCTGAAAATGCAGGAAGGGCGAGAGACACTTGAGAGCCCCCTCCCTCCCCCCTGCCCCCGTCTTCTTCGGTGATGTCCCTCCCATTTAAACATGGCTCCTTTCCCTGACACGAGGGCCCACCAGGTGAGCCAGCTGGCCGTAGTCAACTTGATCAAACCCTCTAGATCAGTCTTAAGCATCATAAGCTAGTTTTCTCTTCAGGCAGATGCCCTTTGACTTGATCAGTAGAGTCCACTTTTTAGTTGGAGGGACGGAGAAAACTAGTTGCTTCTTGTGACTTTGCTGTCTCCCACGAATGAAATGAAATGAAAGAATAAAATAAAAACACAGGCGGTTGTTAGTTCCGAGACTCTACAGACTCACTCGCTCTGGCGTCCAAGGTTCAAGTCCATGAAACCACTCAGCATGATTAGCATAGGGATCTCATGTGCACATAGTGCTTACTTAGGCTTATTGCTTTCACGGTCTTCATCCAAAAAGGAGAAAATAATCAGGATACCAGTAATTCCAGGAGGCTTCAAAAATGCTCACAGCCTTAAAAATCAGAGTGGAGACAGATCTATCCCGAGAACGTTTCTGTAGCACAAATTCTACAGAGACTATTCAGCCACTGGGCAAGGTTGATAACTCCGAGAAGCCTACAGAGGCTTTTAATCTTAAAACTGCCAGTACAGAGAAGAAAACACCCTTATGTCCATGCTTCAGATCTTTGAAACAGGTTTTTTTTCCCCTTTTCTTTTTCTTTTAATTCTCAATACAGAGATTGGAGCAAAAGAAAGTTTTAAAATAAGTGGGGCAGGCATTCCTAAAAAAAAAAAAAAGTAATTTGATTATCTGCAACTTTTATGTACTTACAGAGATTAGCCCACTGGAAAGTTTCTTAGAAGAATGCCAGTTTTGTTAAAATATATTTTGATGTGTATGCTTTTAAAAATTATACAGGTTTCAGCAGAACGAAGTTCGCAGTGAGATTGCAAAGGCCTTAAAAATTGACTTTCCCTTCAACGTTGATTATTTGGACTCTGAAACCGATGCTGTAAGAATCACAGACCTGCACATTTCAGTAGGTACCCACTTATTCCCCATGAAGGGAAGATATGGGGGGTTTGCTCTGAGAAAAATAATAGATGCATAAAAAATATAAAGGGACACCTTTATACGGGAGCTTTAAAAATGTACTTTAAGAGTTTTGCGGTATGTTAGTTCTTCATCCGCAGTGGAGGTGAGATTTGCTCCATTTTTGAGGTTTGTCCGATCTCCAAAGTTTCACGGAAAGGCTCCCTAGGTCTCGAACCTCCCCACCACCCTCTCGCAGGGCTGCAAGGACCTTGCCCCATCCCAACACCTACAGAGAAAGTTAGCTGCAGGCCACAGTTACATAATATCACAGAGAAAGATGAGGAATTACATTCTTGTAGTTGCTGGAAGGCTATATTATAGGTATTTCAGAGAAGAGATTTATAGCAGGATTTAATGAATGCAACTAGTTTCCTTATCAGTCAGTAACCATACCCATGTTGTGTGTATGGTAAGATTAAATTAAGCCATTATAATAACCTTACAAAAGGTGAATATTTGGTGGAGGCAAGTCTGGCTAAATGAAATTGCATTAGCTCGATGCCATGGTATTATTCATTTCGACACAGGTTGTTGGTCAAATCTGCCCCAAAATGTGCCTTATAATTTTTAGGCATTTTCCTTATTAAGGAATGTGAAAAGGTCGAGCTTTAAGATGCAGATATTATTGGAGTTATCAATCTCAGCCTACTTAAAAATATCACAGGCTAAAACTTTGGAGCGCTGTTCTTGCGCAAAATTAACATTTTCCACCTTGGAGCGATGTTCACACATTGACTTTTGCTGGGAATTATTATTTTTTTCTCAGGGATCATTATATGACGGGTCATGATATAGACAGGCTAGAATACTGGAAGATTTGGAACATTAATTCTGATTAAAAAAAATCAGTCGGGAGCTCATGAAAAACTAACAGAAAACTACAGTTTATTTTAAAGTCTTTATTTGTTTTTAATTTTTTTTCAACGTTTTTATTTATTTTTGGGACAGAGAGAGACAGAGCATGAACGGGGGAGGGGCAGAGAGAGAGGGAGACAGACACAGAATCGGAAACAGGCTCCAGGCTCCGAGCCATCAGCCCAGAGCCCGACGCGGGGCTCGAACTCACGGACCGCAAGATAGTGACCTGGCTGAAGTCGGACGCTTAACCGACTGCGCCACCCAGGCGCCCCAGAAATTCTTAGCTTTTCTACAAAGAAAAAGAAAAATCCGAAACCAGAGAAATTGTATGGCAATGTGTCTAAGTCTTAAGCGTGGGTATTTGCTATTCGATTATTATCTGGTGCCACTCACACACTGAACAACTGTCATCTCACAGCTCGGGTGGGCCTCCCCAAGTCCAGACAGCGACATTCCCAAGTGACTCGTGATCCACGGAGTTGCTCCTCCCGCCCGCAGGGAGAAAGCTGAGCGGAGCCCCTCCCCAACGTTCTGGATTTCCTGATTGACTCAGCTTGTGTGGCTCGGTTAGGCTTGTAGGCCGCTCAAGACGGAAGAGCCCCTCAGAGGTGAGCTAGTTAATCTTAGACGAGCGTGGTGCCTCGATTTTGCGGAACAGATTTTCAAGCAGATTTTTTTAAAAACCTGATTTTACCTGTGACATTGACTCGGATGAAAGAGGAAGGAGGCTTTCGGAGCACTCCGAATGTCACAGGGCAGGATTTGTTTGCTAATGTCAGTGAAATGTTTCTATCAAGCAACTCTTGTGTATATTTATTTACGTCCATCCAAAGACTCTCAGTCCATTCGATCTGGAAATCCTTTCTGAGCTGAGCAGATAATAGGGGGGAAATAAAAAGCAGAAGGCTCTCATGTAAATAAAATGGCTTGTTATTAATTCGTTATTAAATATTCCTGTGAAAATTTGAATAACAAAACAGCGTGTCTCGCTGTAAAAAAATTCACAGGTACAGAAACTTGAAAAACACTCGACTCTATTGAATGTTCTCCTTTCCTCCAACACTAATGTGATTCTAATTTAAAATAACCAATTTGCTTGTAAAACAAATGTTATATACCATTTAGAAACTGACTGTCTAATAATACCTCTGAGTTTTCCTGTGTTGTTGGTATCTAAGTATTTACATACACGCTACTAACCCTTATTAATTTTACTCTGCAATCAGTGGAGGCCTTAAATTTTATTTTTAGCTGGAGAATTGCTCCTGCCTCAGGATCCATTTCAAGATAAAATTAACTTCAACCTACTGAGAGAAACGTAGAATTTTAAGCCACATTCAAATTTTACAATTTAGCTAATGGCTTCTCTCTATATTTTCTTCCAAGTGTATATTTCACATGGGTTTTTTTTTTCACTTTCTACAATCTTCTAAGCCTTTGTTTAGTTAAAGTTTTAAGGATTTATTTTATTCGTCTAATCACGACATAATAATTAAACATTTGTGAATTTTTATCATAACCCCTTACAAGTAGAGGGCCCTAATTCTTCTTTTTTTTTTTTAAATCATCTAAAATTTTGGGCCATAGTTTCACATGAAGGTTTGTTTCTTATTGATTAAAATGGTCCTTTGTGTGTAGAAATATTTATTAGCCTCTATGACAGAGAGCTTTGCTATGCACTTTTTTATACAACGCGCACACACAAAAATGTATCGCAACATTGCGTTAAGGCTAAAATAAATCCTCAGAATTTTTTCAGAGGTTTAAGACTTAAAGAGTCAGATGTAAATAACTAAAGAATATTCTGCCCGGCCATTGTTGGAATGGTATTCCACAGGGGATATTGTTAATGTGAGTGACAAGTCAATTATATCCCATTCACAAATGTTTTGATATCTGCAATATTAATAATACTGCATTGCCCATGAGAAGTGCTACCCTAACTACTGGCACGGAATAGTCACAATAAATGGCAGCAAATGTAATTCTAACCTCTGACTCTGTGACAAACAGCATGGGTACTGTCTGCCTCTCTGCCTTTAATTTCAGTGGGCATCAAAGGGAAACTCAAGCGCCTTGAAAAATAACTCTAGCCCCATGTCTCTGATAAAATAAAATGCTTACCCACAGACATAAATTACCATGGAAATAAAAAGAGGACCAAAAAAATTACACAGTTTCCTAATGCTCTTAAATCAAAGTAGCAGAGGGAGCCGAGGGCTGGGGGCAGAGCACATGTATTATGCAGTCTTGCTGTTCGGTGCACAATCTTTGATGGCTTTAATCCAACAGGTTTGCGCAGCTGATGATGGGGGAGTGTTATTCATAATTTCCAAGAACAGGGTATTTTAATAGTCGTTTCTGTGGATGCCCGCTTGGAAGTTTTTTGCTGTGCACACATTATAAATTAGAATTTAGTCAATATAAGCCGTAACTGTGATTTAATAGTTACAAAACTATTGACTCAGTGGGATTCCATGCAGCAAACCCGGTGACAGGCAGCCTCCCTCCCCACCCTCTCAGCCATCTTTGCCTGTCTGCCGGCTCTGCCTTCTTCCCTCCTCCACCCCATCCTAGCCCCCTTTCAAACCTCCTGTTTTTACGTGAGAAACAATTTTCCTTAAAAATGAACACACAAGCAATGCACATAAAATCAGAGTCCTACTGGGCACACCCCGTCCTTTCTCAGAGGTAACTTTTGCAAACTGTGCGTCATGGATCTTTGTGGGGAGTCTTTCCCCGTACAAGTACACACTTGTGCACCTACATGTACAAAAGTATAATTGGTGTGCTGTAAACTTTTTATTTATTTATTTTGAGAGAGAGTTAGGGAGGGGCAGAGAGAGAGAGAAAGAGAGGAAGAGTGAATTCTAAGCAGGCTCCACGCTCTAAGTGCAGAGCCTGATGCCGGGCTCGAACTCACGAACCATGAGATCACCTGAGACGAGATTGAGTCTGACACGTCACCGACTGAGCCAGTCAGGCGCCCTTAATCGGTGTGCTTTAAGTTGCCAATGGGGTCAAACTGTTCCTATTGTTTGCAATTGTTTTTAAAAAAAACATGGTATGACTTATACAGAGAAAGACAGATACCATGTGTTTTCACTCTTATGTGGGTCCTGAGAAACTTAACAGAAGACCATGGGGGAGGGGAAGGAAAAAAAACGTTAGAGAGGGAGGGAGCCAAGCCATAAGAGACTCTTAAAAACTGAGAATAAACTGAGGGTTGATGGGGGGTGGTGGGAGGGAGGGGCGGGTGGGAGATGGGCATTGAGGAGGGCACCTGTTGGGATGAGCCCTGGGTGTTGTATGGAAACCAAGTTGACAATTTCATATAAAAAATAAAAATTAAAAAATTAAAAAAATTAAAAAAAAACATGACTTAAAGAACTTTAAGTATCCGTATATAGTGATTTGCCTAATTCCTGTTACATCCTGCATCACATTCTATAGTATAGCAATAGCATAATTTAATTATTCCTTCCTTGATAAAAATACAAATTGTTTTCGTTGCCTGTTGATAATGATATAAAGAATATATGTGAGTAGAACTTGTGTCCATGTCGGGCTTTCTCTAGGGTTTAACCCAGAGGTGGGATTGCTGAAGCAATGGAAGCATGAATTTGCAGTCTTATGGAGTGTTGCCATGTTGTTTTCCAAAGGAGCGATACTCATTTGTCTTGCCAGTCTCCATCAGAGTTTTTATTACATTATATCTCCTCCCGTTCTTGGGTTTGTCAGATGTGTTGGCTTTTGCAAATCTGATGGATATGAAGTGATCTCTCTTTGTGATGTTTATCGTGTCTCCCTGATTACCGATCAAGTCGAGTCAGTCCATCTTCATTCGTATGCACCTTTTGTGGATTTTCTGTTCCATCGTTACCCGTTGAAAAAAATAGAGATATAACTCACAAACCTTGAAGTTCACTCCCTTTAAAATGTACAATTCAGTGGTCTTTGTATGTTTGGCAAAGTTGTACATTGATGATCCCCAAAAGAAATCTCCTACGCACCCATTAATGGTCACTCCCCATTACTCTTCCCTGGCAATCACTAATCTGTCTGTCCCTGTGGATTTCTTGTTCTGAACATTCCGTATAAATGGAATCATTCACTGTGTGGCGTTTGATGGCTGGCTTCTTTCACTGAGTGTAATGTTTTCAAAGTTCCCTCCATGTTGTATACATTAGTCCTTCATTCCTTTTGTGACTGGATAATAGTCCATTGTATGGATATACCCCTTTCTGTGTATGCAATCATCAGTTGAGGGACTTTTGGGTTGCTTGTACTTCTGCTATGGTGAAGAATACTGCTCTAAATATCCACGAACAAGGTTTTGGATGGACATGTTTCCAAATGTCTTGGATATATACCTTGTAGTGGAATTGCTGGGTCATATGATAATGATGTTTAAAGTTCCGAGGAGCTGCCACACGTTGTTTTCCAAAGTTTCCCACCAGCAAAGTATGAGGTTTCCCAATTCTCCACATCAGTTTTTTAAAGTAGACTCCACAACCAACATGGGGTTTGAACTCACACTCCTGAGATCAAGAGTCGCAAGCAAGCTCTGCTGACTGAGCCAGTCAGGCACCACCCCCTCCACATCATTTCTAATACTTGCTATTATCTGTCTTCTTGATAACAGTCTTCTTAATGGGTATGAACTGGCATTACATTGTGTTTTTGATTTGCATTTTCCTAATGAATAGTGATGTGTTTACCGGCCATTTATATATCTTCCTTGCAGAAATGTTTATTCAAATCTTTGACCCATTTAAAAAATTAGATTGCCTTCATTTTTGACTTGTAAGAGTTGAGTTTTTTTTTTTTTTATGGTTACAAGTCCCTTATCAGATATATGATTTATAAATATTTTCTCCCGTTTTGTGGGTTGTCTTTTCATTTTCTTGATGACGTCCTTCAAAGCTTAAAAGTTTTAAATTGTGTTAAGGTGCTATTTATCTATTTTTTTCTTTTGTCACTTTTGCTTTGCTGTCATTGTAGTACGAAAATCCAAGGTCACAAATATTTGCGTGTTTGTTTCCTTCCAAAAGTTGATAGTTTTAATTCTTATAATTAAAGGTGTGTAACCAGTTTAGAGTTACTATTTGCATATGGTGTGAGGTAGAGATTCAATTTCACTCTTTTGCCTGTGGATATCAGTTGTCCCAGAACCATTTGTTGAAAAACTCCTGCCCCATCAAATACTCTTGGCTTCCTTGTGGAAAGTCAAGTGACCATAAATGTAAGGTTTGTTCACATTTTTCCTGAAGTCTCTGTGCTGTTCTTTATGTCTGTCTTTTTACCAGTTGCACACTGTTGATTATTGTAGCTCGGTAGTAAGTTTTGAAGTCATGAAGTGTCAGTCTTCCAATATTCTCGTTTTCTGGTTTGGGCTAATGTGATACCATTTTTTTTAATTGGGTAGATCTTCTTCATTTCTTTGGCCTTTAAGAGTTCTTTTATATTCTAAATATAGTGTTTTCTTTGCAATAGTATTTTCTCCAAGTTTATCTCTTTACTTTGAGTTCCATTTGTTCTATTTCTCATACATTACACGTTTGATGAAGCCAGATTTATTGATCTTTTTGGCATCCGTAGTTTGTATTTTATTTATTTTATTATTCAGTTTATATATTTATTTATTTATTTTGAGAGAGAGAGGGAACAAGTGAATGAGGGGCAGAGAGGAAAGGTGGGGGAAGTGAGAGAGAGAGAGAGAGAGAGAGAAGTGGAGCTCACCCAGCACTCACAGTTTACCTGAAGTGGGGCTCATGGGCACCAGAAGCGGAGTTCGAGGTCACCCAATGTGGGGGACTTGAACTCATGAACTGTGAGATCATGACCTGAGCCAGAGTCAAATGCTTAATGACTGAGCCGCCCAGGCACCCTCTTATTTATTTCTTTTTCAAGTGTATATATTTTGAGAGAGAGAAGAAAGAGAGAGAGTGAGCAGTCGAGGGGCAGAGAGAGAGAATCCCAAGCAGGTTCCACATTGTCAGTGTGGAGCCCAGTGAGGAGCTAGATCTCACCAACTGTGAAATCATGACCTAAGCCAAAATCAAGAGTCAGACCCCTGACCTGAGTCACCCAGGTGCCCCTATTTTTTTTATTTTTTATTTTGAGAGGGAGAGAGAATGCACATGTGCGTGCGCGCACACACACGCGCACACACACACACGTGGGGGAAGGGCAGAGAGAGAGGGAAAAAGAGGATCCCAAGCAGGTTCCGTGCTGGCAATGCAGAGCCCGATTCAGAGCTCACTCTCACCAACTGTGACATCATGACCTGAGCCTAAACCAAGAGTCGGATGTGTAACCGACAGAGCCACCCAGGTGTCCCTGTAGTTTGTATTTTAAATAAAAAGGTTTTTTTTTTAATGAAATATATTCTTTCGAGGGTTTCTTTTAATAATTTGGTTCTTTCTTTAATTTTTAAATTTATCTGTAATTTATCTTGAATATCTTCCACAGTGATGTAGCTTTTTTGATGTGGTTTTGCTTTGTTTTTGTCTTTTTCTTTTTTTCTCAACTGAACAGGCAATATTCTCAACAACTTTTACTGGATATTTTGCCATTTCTCCACTCTTTCAAAATCTGTCCATTGTTACATATTAAATTCCTATAAATGCAGTCTCTATCTACCTATCATCTATCTATCTATCTATCTATCTGGATACATTTGGTTTGAGGTTTTCTATATCTATTGTGATTTATTTATTTAAGGCAACACCAGTAAATACTCTCATTGTGGTTTTATAATATAGTTTGCTCTTTATATGGCAGTCTCTATTTCCACAATTGTTTTTTTCTTTTCTTTTAAAGATTTTCTTGGCTATTCTTATATACTATTTTCCTTTGAGATACATATTATCATTTGTTAAATTTCAAAAAAGGTCCTGTTGCTACTTTGCTTTGGGTTTTATTGAATTTATGAATCAATTTAGTAGGGTATTGCTGGAATTATCATCTTCAGCATTAGGATCTGGGAGCATAAGGTATGTATTTATTTGCATCTTCTTTTGTAACTTTGCATCAACTTTTATGGTTTCCTTCAAATACGTCTTACATATTTGTCACTAGTGCGGCTCACTTGAAATGTATATGTGTTTTGGGGAACTGGGAACTCATTTTCCATAGCAATTTTATAATAGGTACTGGTCAGTCCCTGGACACAGTCACATGGGCTATGAGTCATAACAATGGGAAGCAATGGAGTTTAGTCAGGGTCTGGGCACAAAAGTTAGATGATCTGGAGACCTTCTGCTAGCTGAGTGACACTGGACACATTTTTTTCTTTTTCTGTGCTATTTCTTTGCCCCACAGAGTGATGATAACAGTACCTCCCCCCATGGGATTGTTGTGTGGGTTAAGCTGGATGTGCAGGAAGTATTGAATAAACATTAGCTATGGCTATTAATTTCTAGGAGCACTTGATTTGATATCCAATATAGGTCGCCTGATTTAGGCATACCCTTGACTCCTTCCTTGTCTTTCAGCTTTGCGACTGAGGTGAAGTTAGAGGGAATGTGTTTGGCCTGGTAAGTGGGGTTGAGACCTTTGGAAACTTCCAGGTAGGAGAGGGAGAGGAAAAGCAGAGTGAGATTTAGTAATAGCCATTTATTATTATTTTTAATTTTTATTTATTTATTTTTTAGAGAGAGAGAGAGAGAGCGAGCGCACATGCATGCACGATGCACACACAAGGGAGAAAGGGGCAGAGAGAGAGAGAGAGAGAGAGAGAGAGAGAGACAGAATCCTAAGCAGGCTCTAAATTCTGAGCTGTCAGCACACAGCCCCATGCAGGGCTCGAACCCACGAACTGTGAGATCATGACCCGAGCTGAAGTTGGATACTTAACTGACGGAGCCACCCAGATGTCCCACTAATAGCCATTTCAACACCAGAAGCGATGCGGGTGCCGTCCTCACAGTGCTCTTCGGTGCCTGTCTCCACCAGATGTTGCCACTGTACCCTAACTGTCTCCCTGCTCCTGGTCTCCCTCCAACCAGGCCCCCGCTGCAGCCACAGGGTCTCCTTACTATGCAGATCTCATCATATCATTGCCTGTTCTTAAGCCCTTAATGGTTTCCCAATGCGCTCAAAACTAGATCTGAGCTCCCAAACGTGGTTGTAGAAGACGGTCCTTTATTAGTCCTAAAAGTGTCCTTGCATCTAGCAACTATCTGCATTATATGCGGTGACGTATACCTCGAAAACAAACGTGTTTAAATGGATGCACAAATCTTCTTACCCCAAATTTCGTGACCCCTTGCTTATCCCACAAAAATGGGGTAGAAATAAATACTATAAATTATTTATAGGTTGTCTATTGCCTTTCTCGTTAATTTATACTATGTTAGAGCATATGACATACTGCGTACAATATTCCCCCCCCAGACACACATTTTAGGTTCCCATAGAACTAAATGAAAGCTTAAATATTGACCAGAAGGTCAGCGGTGAACCCTAGGATGGCCAGTAGGGTTATGCTAAGATGCCAAGATGGACAAGATAAATTTAAGCTTACCTACTGAATTCTCTTCAAGTAAGGACAACGATCCTGACTGCAATCAGGAACCAAGGGGACATGATGCTAATCCCAGTTCTGGGACAAATGGGCCTTTGACCCTGAGTAGGAATGGAAAAGAATCCAGACCTTGCTCAGTTACCCGTGTGTGAACCAACTAGAGGCTCTTCCAATGTTCTCCAAGGTTCATCAGACTAAAAAAAATCTTGTCATCTTGCCCCTCTCACCTGGAGAGGCCATAGACGCCTGCTTCCTTCTGAGGTATTTGTTTAGTCCTTGGTGAAAGAAGACGGACGCAAACGAAACAGAATATCTGACCCCGACCTTTGTAGCATTTGTAGTATATTACAGAAGGAAGTGATACACGGACCATTTACTTTCATTTCATGTTTGGGTGTCTTGAGGTTGGCTAATGAGCCTGTGTGTGCAAAATCCAATTATCCATTCTATTTTCTCACCCTCCACTACATATGTGAATACATTCATTACCCACTTCCCTAGACCACTGCCCAATACCACCAACCACATAAAGAAAGCTTTGTGAAAGGGGTGGGATTTGAAGCAAGGGGGGGCGGGGAGCAGACTTGAAAGAGAGGGCATTATTCCAGGTCTCAGAACCGGGGTGGAGGAAGTATAAAATTAGGAGTGGGAGAATCAAACATCAAGAAGTTCAGTTTGGAGAGAACAGAGGGAGGCTTGAAGGCGAGGGTCTTCAGAAGGGAGGACTGGAGGGGAGGAGTGGAGACATTTTTCAAACTAGGATCGAATGACAGCCATGAAAGAAGGGAGACGAAGATCAGAATTAATCTTCAAAAAGTGTAAACTAAGACACAACTTAATACATATATTAAAATGGCTGAAACACTCCCTTTGGGTTCATCAAGTAAGGGTAAAACTGGGTGAAGCCCAAATACCTACCTATGAGGTGGCCCTGAAGTGAGGCATTCGGTACCCATCCAATTATATCTGTAGAGTCGTCAGCTGGGCATCTGTTCTCCCATCAAAGCAATGTGACATTTAACACACAGAGTCAAACAGATGGCTGTATTTTGCTGAACTGGACTTTAATGAAAAAGTCCAGATTCTTTTGTTGCAGAGAAAAGGGATTATGGCCTTAGAGGGGTGTTCATCATGGGTGGAAAAAGATAATGCTACATCAAAGAATTGAAATGGGGAAGAGAATATTGAGATGATTTTACCTGTCATGAGGGAGAGAGGGAGAGAGAGAGAATATATGTGAAATATTACAAATTCATAAAAGAGAAAACTAAAGCCAGTATCCATTAAAAACCTTACGTACTCTAGTTAAAATGATAGAAACCTTAGTTGACCTGATTCAGTGCAAACATCAAGAAACACTGAATGAAATATTTCTTCTAAACACACACACACACACACACACACACACACACACACACAAAGTAAGAGGTAGGGTTAATACCAAAGTATCATGGGAGAAAGTTTGCAAAAGTTTAAATTTGCCAACAAGATCCCAGCCTTTTGAGCTGAGCAATCTCCAAATGAGAATGGTACCCTCATTTTTGACATCTGGGTGCCTACTCTTCTTCATGAGGAATTGGTTAGATGCCCACTAACCTAGGTTGCACCTTTGTGGTTTTCCTAAAGGGGAGTTGGGTCATCGGCTTTGTCTCATAGCATCTTGTCAGAGATCACCGCTAGTGCTCGAGTCAGTTGCTTGTCACACAAAAAAAACCTTCTTAGGCTTAGTGACATTTTTCTTTCTTTCTGCAATTCAAGTGGTTGTGAAACTCCTGATTTGCGAGTTGCAATTTCCCCAATAATTATCTTTGTAACACTTGAAAACGGAAAGAGTAGAGGAGGGTGTACGGCTAGGGTTCTTTTCCAAAGCTCATTAATGGGATGCAAATATATTGTAAACTCATTATAATGCAGGGCGCTTTAATTAAAAATGGGGACATGTGATAGAAGAAAACGGCAAGAGAATGAACTTTGTTTAGAATCTGATAACCATTTATAAAAATAGTTCTTAATCAGTAGCAGAAGGGGCACGAGAACATTTAAGTATTGTTTGTAAATGTAGATGCTTTTTCAGTTCTTATCTTTGGAAGTGAAGTCTCACAGAGGAAGACTCGCTCCCTAGGCTTTGAATTCACTGCGTGGAAAAGTTGTGGGTCGCAGTGGGGCGTTTGAGCACAGCACTAGCTGAGATGCTCAAAATCAAGTGTCTTCAAAGAGGCTTTCATTGGTTCACTCAGGACCAGCTCAGTATCTCATGACGCAGATGGTTTCAAATCAGGGGTTTTAAGTGCATCTTCTAATAACTACAGGCAAAGGAGAAACCCGTTTGCTTTCCTCTAACTCATAAAAATAGCCCCGATTGTCAGATAAATGTAAAAGGAAGTGATCAGTGAACTTGACTCCGACAAATACAAAAGGTTCTTAAGCAGCATGTGTGAGAATGATTACACGTTACCTTGGATGTGTCTACTTTAATGGAACATTTTCTCCACTTGATATTTGAATCCATGTAGTTTAAAACATAAAAAAAAAAGCAAGTCTCAGTACTCTTAGCAGGAGAAATAGAAAATCAGTAGAGCCCTTTCTTCAAAAACTCTTTTATTATTATAGACTTTACTACTGTTAACATTTATGCATACTCCTCTGGATCTTTCTGTGTGCATGTATCATTTTCAACAAAATAAGTCCACACTGTGCACACTGGTTTGTAATCTGCTTTTTCCAATCAGTGATCTACACCTTTCCATGTCAGTAAATGTTCATGGACTGATATTCAGCCTGTGCTTGGATTACACAATTGGCCCCAAATATCCTTTGCAGGGTGAGTTATGGAACCACATATTGAAGTTGGCTGTTACACCACTGAGTCTTTTTTAACCAGTACATTCTCTTCCTCATGACTATGACTTTTTGAGAGCGAATAGATCAGTTTGTTTGCAGAATGCCCCCTTCCCCTTTTTGGATTTGTCTGCTTGCTTCCAATTTGACTCTTTTTGACCCATCATCACAAGATTCTCTTTTTGTTTGGATTGTCTATTTTTTTTTTTTTTTGGCTAGAATTTTTTTGGCTTTGGAGAATAAAGCATCAATTTAAAGAGTAACTGCAAAAGCAAATAATACGGTCAGAAAACTGAGTCAGTTTGCACAGTCCTGTTGTATGATTCACTGGGTACCCCTTCCTGTAGAATCATAAACATTCCCCAATTGGACACGTGGATTAAAAAGTGGACATAATTCAACATTTCCTTTTCCCTTTCCTTGCCTTCAATACTGTATGGACGAATACGAATTTTAGGTCACAACTTCCTTTAATTAAAAAAAAAAGAAGATTAAAGCTTCAATACTTACTGGTTTCCTTGTGCCCGAGTAGTGCTTCTAATAAGTGGTCAGGACGGATATATGCTAATATACTATAATAGTGTGAGATAATTTTCACTGTCCTCATTCCTTCAGAAAGCGAGTTGCTTTTTCATATTATACCTCTGATAATCATTCCAAAATAATGACCTCATTGTCAATCATTTTCTCAACCTCTCTGATTTTTACATAAGGATATGAAAATAGGTGGGATTTTTTTTTGGGGGGGGGCAGAATTTCATAAGCCTTTTCTCCAGTATTAAGTGCAAACTATGCAATTTTAATTAGATAGAAGCTTTATTAATTATTTTTTTAATGTTTAGTTATTTTTGAGAGAGAGAGAGAATGAGAGAGAGAAGGAGAGGCAGAGAGAGAGAGGGAGATACAGAATCTGAAGCAGGATCCAGGCTCTGAGCTGTCAGCACAGAGCCCGATGTGGGACTCGAAGTCATGAGCCACGAGATGATGACCTGAGCCGAAGAGGACCCTTAACCAACTGAGCCACCCAGACGCCCCTAGATAGGAGCTTTAAATCTTTTGAAAATGTATGTACTCTTAAAAACCCACAAGAAGCCTACACCAGTGTTATTGTCCATGATGTATTTACCAAACTCCCTCGAATTTTCTACTTAAGTTTAGCACAATAAAATGGTAATGTTTAAAACCAGAAAACATTTACAGAGTGCTTACCAGGGGTCAGGCACTGGAATTAGTACACTGCAAGGATTATTTTAATTTAACATCACAAAAGCCTTTGAGGTATAAATGTTACTATTATATCCATTTTACTTCTGATACAAAAAAATAGAAAAGTTAGTGTATTTTTTTTGGCGGGGGGACGAATTTAAAAATGTACATTTGTTGGGGCGCCTAAGTGGCTCGGTCGGTTAAGCGTCTGACTGTCGATTTCCAGCTCAGGTTCCGATCTGTGGGGTTGTGGGATCGAACCCCAGGTCGGGCTCCAAGCTGAGTGTGGAACCTGCTTAAGATTCTCTTTCTCAGTCTCCCTCTGCTTCTCCTTGCATTTGCTCTCTCTCTCTCTCTCTCTCTCAAAAAAAAAAAAGTATATTTGTTAAAGAAACAAAAGTAGAAATGTACTTAGTGACCTATACATCACAGATGTGTCTATTTTGAACAGTCCCCTGGAGAAGTTGTCTCTCATATGCCTGAGTGGAAACTACCCACCTACGGCACCAGCATTTACTCACAAAATAGGAGGATCTGGGAAATAAATTTCCTGTAAACACCATGAATTTAGCCTCTGGTAGTGTTCTGTCTTGTCACTGAGGATACAGCAGATAAGGCCATTTAGATTAGCAAGATTTTGAGAGTCTTCAACATAAATGTCAGTCCAAAGGAACACCCCCACCAATCCCACAAACAAACAAACAAACAAACAAACTTTACTTGTATTCATTCCATTGGGTATTTGGATTTACTTTATAATTCTGCCTCTGATAATGCTCCTGGGCGGATTCATATAACAGGAGCATTTGTTTGGAAGACAGACAGAAAAAAGGGCATGTAAATAGCATCCATTAAAAACTTTCAGTCTGATGGTCTGTTTCCTTTTGGGATAAAAAATAATAATTTGTTTCTACATAAATATCTGATGGCAAGATTAATCATCAGGTATCCAGAGATGAATAACCCGAATAGAAGAATGAGTCTTAATTGAATAGTTTTAGTTATTACGGTGACCCTTCAAACATCTTAGGGCTTAATGAAATTAATAACTAAAATATATGGATGTTAAAAAAAAAAGCGGAGACTTCAGAAAATAAGCATTCTATTTAATTCCTAGAATAAAATATTCTTGGGCTATACTAATTGCCATACTGTGTCATGATTCAGATAACTGATTATTTAGACTCCTAGAATGGATACTAAGTGTAGTCTGGTTGGAAAAAAGGGTGACGTAATTTCCAGACCTAGGATTTGAGAATGTTTTTAAAAGCCACCCCAACTCAAGTACATCTACTCAAACTCAATGATCTAAAATGATATTGAAAATGTTATTTAATAATGATTATGGTTAATTGGGCACTCGGTTTAGGTTAAGTACTTTAACTGAGTTATTTTAATCTTCACAGTAATAGTATTATTCCCTGGCTGCAGATGGGAAAACTGAGGCTTGGAGAGACTAAAGTCAGGTCCTACTCCAAGTCTCATAGCCGGGACTGGATCTTTCCTGGATTTCAAAGCGGATCTGTTCTGAAAGTCCAAGCCTTGACCTCCACGTTATAATTCTCCCATTCTTTTTTGAGTTCAGCTCAGTTTACTGCCCAATATTTGATGAAACGTGTTGAATTGCTGAAAGTAGTTGTAGAAATTCTACCACACATGATAGAAGCAGGATACAGGACCATATTCCCGTATAGGAATGCCTGGAAGCTTCCACACAAGTAGAAGAGAGAGTAAGCCAATCATCGAGACCAGTTAACTATCTGGATCCATTCAAAAGGTGAATTTCTGATTTCAGCTTCCTTTCAAGGAAGGCACAAAAGCCACCAGTCTTTCAAATATGAAAATAATAAATACTTCTTATGGGCAAAATGTCACATGGAGAGCAAAACAAACAGTTACATAAAGAAGAAAGAATGCATCACGTTCATGGCACAGCACTGTCTCTGGAGTTTCCATTGCGACTAAATGATTTGATCTGTAATATTTGTTTACGTGCAGGTTTCCTAGATTTTGTTGTCTTGCTCAGCCATTAAATGCAATACGCTTTGTCATTCATGGAAATAGACATTTACTATTCCAGCAGGATGATATGCCCGTGTACATCTATCAAAATCCAAAGAAAAGGGTGTTCAATGTTATAAGCAACATCGAAGGCGTGAAAAACGATCATTAAGCTTTAGAGTATAATGAAAAGTCATGGGAAGTACTTAATATGTTTAACATCTGAAACTATTGCTCTGATAGGACAGAAATGCAGCTTCTTTCCATATTACCCACCTCACTCATTCCCTTTCTTTTGAAAAGTATTGGTGACTGTAATTTTCTCCAGAATGATATTTTCGGCACAAATAAAAATCATGCTCCCTGCAACTTCTATTTCTACGCAAATTCCTCATTTCCTCCAACATTGGAAGACTCCTCTTTAGGGAGCCTAAGTGATTACCTGCCCATCAGCCTAAAATGTGAATGTTGGAGATGATCAAGAAAGTCATCATTTTTATGAGAAAATCACATGCTTCAAACCAGTTTCTTACTCGCCACAGAATTTACCTTAATAGAAATTTTGTGCCAGTAAATGCGGGGACCATAGAGCTGACCAGTAAATTCCAGCATCCAGCACGGTCCCCAACACAGAGTAGGTGCTCACCAAATTGATTTTTTTTGGTCTAAAAAAATTTTTTTTAATGTTTATTGATTTTTGAGAGACAGACAGTGCGAGCAGGGGAGGGGCAGAGGGAGAGGGGGACACAGAACCCGAAGCAGGCTCCAGGCTCTGAGCTGTCAGCACAGAGCCCGACGCGGGGCTCAAACTCACAGACTGTGGGATCATGACCTGAGCCCAAGTCGGATGCTTAACCGACGGAGCCACCCAGGCGCCCCGATTTTTTTTTGTTTTTAATGCGAGAATGAATAATAGGCATTTTTAAAAACCTTAAAGTATATATCATCTCATTTATAATGAGTCACACATATTACTTTAAAGTTTTTCTCTTATTTGGAGATGCTTTAGTGTATTAATAGAGCAAGAGGGTCTCCTTTAATGATTCAGCCTTCCTTTTGTAGTGGATGTTGTCCCTGATGCTGGAGGTTCATACATGAACGACCACAGGGCTCGACTCCATGAGCTTCCAGTCACGCTATGTTCATTCTCTTATAAATGGAGCTTGCAGTTGGGTTTTGTGCTGGTAACCCATTAAATGACAAAAGAGCAGGATTTCTAGCATAGATTTGTGTGGCAAAAAATGCTTTCTAGGCACTCGTTAAGCCCAAAGAGGAAGGAGCTATTAACCTGGAGAGATTTGCACTGAACCGGTCGACAAAGGGTCGGTCTAGCTTTCCAACTGGCCACCATGTCAACTTCTACAGGTGCAAAGTGTTTGGGTTTCCCACGTAACCAAAAAAGAGAGTGAGCAAGGTGGACGTGAGGACACAACTGCCTGCGTCTCCCCACTTTCTCATGATGCAGGCTCAAGTTCAGCTGTGATTTTGGTCACCAAACAATGAGAAGCCTCCCAGGTTGGAGGAACCAAGAAAGCAGGGACTCTCAGCCCTGCAGGGGCCGGGCCTTGGTGGGTGCTGAAGGCTCCACCCACTATCAGACACGAGAATTCTTGGCTCAGAGCTTGCTCCGCCCCGTTTCCTTTTTTTTTTCCCTCTGGTATCGGGGCTAGACACAGCTTTCGCCCGGGTTTCGATTACCTGCACGATTCACAGTGTTGAAAAGAGAGGGAGAAAGTGCAAAGATGTACTTCCAACAAAACAAAACCCTTTGCTATAGGATCCTGGGGAGCAGCTCAAAGTTTCCGTATCTGAATTTTTTATCTGTAAAATGGGGCTAAAAATACTGACTTTCTCATAAGAGTATTGTAAGAGCCAGAGAACATAATACATGTAAAGGGAGCCACCAGGCACTGGAAATCAGATATCATTCTTCTGTATTATTATAATTGGTCATAATGGTAATGAATTGGTCATTCATGGTAACCGTGGGTGGTTCTTCAACTGTTGACAGAGCTTCAATGGCTGGGATGGCTGGAAGGGCATCTGAGGACTCCCCCAGCATAGCCATCCAGATGCTAGGCTCAGCTTTCCATTTTTGTCCAAGGGCAGTTGCGAACTGTAGCCTAAGTGTTGAGCATTCCTTTCCTCTTCTTCATTACTGGGCTCTTTTCTCTTCCTTTGGCTTTCACTAAAATGATCACAACAATGAACAGCATCGTAGACTGTACAGGGCAGTTTTCCATACGATATCTCATTTTGCCCCCACAACAACCCCCGGCCTCATTATTCTCATTTCATAGACGAAACACTGAAGCTGAGTAATAATAGGAAAATTGCCCCCATGTGATTGGAACGGCAACGTTGGACTGTTTGGTCTTCCGCCATCCGATCACTTACTGCGCCCCTATCTTTTACGCTTTTTGAGATTGGTTGGTTTTATGTGAAGGCCCGAACGAGCATGACGTAACGGACATAAAACGAATAAGATGTGAGTGTGGAAAAAGCTGAACGTGCACATGCCGTCGAGGTCTACAGAAACACGCTCTAGAATATAAAAGATGAACTTGGCCTTCAAAAGATGGCACAACCCTCCTTTTGAATCTGTAACCTGCGACTCTGGAATCCAAGTTTACCCATTCTTATCCCCCACAGACGCATTTAATCCTTTTTAATAGAGGCAGCTCTCTTGGAAACACAACCAGGAGTCTGCACATAGCAAAACATGTGTCCTACACAGCCCACGAAGGAGGATAAACCAGCGTGCAAATTACTGCCTCTTGCTTTCACTTACCTGCTTGTGATTGAGCATACTGGACTAGAAGACATTCATCACAAGTCTCCCGGCTGGCCCAAATACTTGAAGGATTAATACACAATGACCAATTCTTGCATTGTGAGACCAAGAACCGTTGAAAAGAGTGGAGGGCCAGATATCTGTTTTCTTTTTAAAATTTTAAGCATGTCCTATATCGGAATGCTCCCGCATACTATAAAAAGCACTGGGATCAAACAACCAAGGTTCATTCCTGGCCTTTGCTTGTTATAAACATGCATGTTAAAAAGAGAGAGAGAGAGAGAGAAACAGAGAGGGAGGGTGAGAGACAGAGAGGGAAAACCAAACATGTGTGCTGCCTTTTAATAAAGATCATATTAAAAATTCAATAAATAGCAATATCTCTGATCTCTTAACAAAAGCTTCTGGTGTACAGGAAATTAAATGAAAAAAAAAAAAACCTTGTTAATCCTTTTTGATTTCTGTACATTGTGGCTAGAAGCAAAATTCTTTAACTCACAGATTTCTCCCTTCTTTTTTTTTTTTCCTTTTTAACTTTTTTTTTTTTAATCTTTCCTTGCACAAACGTTGTCTGGGCAACACTATAAATGCAGCGTGATTCTTGGAAACATTTAAAAATAAAGGGGGGGTGGGGTCGAGAGCAAGCTGTTGTGTCCTTGTCTCATCCCGGTGGCCTTGCGAGGAGGAATCCACCTCGAACCAGGTGATAACCTGATAGACTTTATCTTGTCTTCTCCCGGCCTCCCTGAAGTCTGCCAACACTTCGGCTGGCTGTTAGGCATTTTAAATACCCCCCCTGAGCCCTAACCTCACCCCTTTTCTCTTCTTGTCAGCTGGAATGTCTCAGAGCTGTCAGAAGCTTGTTGCTTATTGATGTTTCCGTGTGTTTTATGTCTTTTCTGAGATATGACAGGCCCTGACACAGTGCTGATTTCAATCAGGCTGCTTCTGGAGAGGCCTAAGATTTTTAGTTGCACAATCCACGTTTCGAGCCTACTTCAGAGGCCTCTGTCTAATGAAAATGTTTCAGGAGGCCGAAATAAAGGCCCTGTGCTCAACAAACAGCAGCTGAGGAATTCACAGGGCTTGAAAAAACACGTGTGTATGTGCACGCACACACAGGCCCACGCACACACACACACACACACACACACACCGTAGTCCCCTTCCCCCGCCCCTGCCTTTTGTTATAAGAAAAGCGAGAACAGAAAGTGACCTCGGGAGGCAAAGGTGCTGACACTGAATCAAATCCCTTTAGACCCGAACTGACAGGCTAGGCCTGGCTTTAGATTACGTTATCACATCTTAGAACGAGGCTTGTATGTACCTCAGGATTCCCTACATGTAAAGAGCTGGCGATTTTACCCCTGCTGCCCTATTAAGTCAAGTTCTGATGTCCTGTCGAGAATGAAAGCTTATCACACAGAGGGCTGGAATAAAGGAGGGGTGGGGGGAACAACCAGAAATGGAAATCAAATGCGTTGCTGGTAGAGACCTGATTTCTGTTATTTACAAGGCCGGCCATGAGGAGATTAAAAATACTGGAAAATCGTTCTTGGTAAATCATATGTGATTTCCTGAAACTTACATAAACATCTCATTTGGTGTCATGTTGGTCGTATTCAAGAGAGGCAAGTAAGGGACTCTGGAGCGCAAAGGTGTTGTATTGTAACCAGCCCGGGCAGGTGCATTCAAAGGTCCCCATCAAATTCATTCCCAGAAACCAGAGCGAGAGCATGGGGTAGTTTTATGTATGTGTCTGTCAAGTTGTACAGACTTGATTAGTCAAATGATCTCCTCTCGTCTGTTTCTCCAGTTTAAAACAGGAATGCTACAGGCTTATATTCTCGGGAAGAAGGGTGGCATTTCATTATTGGTCTTTTGGGCTTTAAAAGTCAGGCGATCGGCACAAGCTTCTAAGAAGGTGATAAGGCTCCAATGATAAGAAACAGATTAAAAAAATTCTCGGTGACTAGTGTTCTGCTTTTTTACATGACAATGTACCCCTCACTGATCTCCAATTAATATTTGTGATATGGTTCGGGACTTTTAAGGATAATAAAAAAAAAACACTTTAAGGAAAAAAGATTATACTATCATGCCACATTGTCTGGAATGGAAGTATTTCTTGAAGGATAAATCTCCAAAGTGAAACAAGCATTAATCAGAGGTACTCATTTTATTTATTTATTTATTTTATTTTATTTTATTTTATTTTATTTTTTATTTTTTTGGTTTAGATGGATTTTCTTTGCAGGGAAAGTGTAGAGAAAAGAATACAGGCTCCAGAGCACAGATTCCTAAATTTCAGGAATTTGAAATTCTCTGGCTAGATGACAATCTTGGTTTTGGGCTGCTTTGGAAAAAAACCAACCAGTCTGGAAATGGCCACGATCAGCTGGCTCTGAGCCACAGCAGCCTTCACTGGATGTGTTCTCAGGCATAGCTGACCACCTCTTTTTTGTGTCCCTCTATATTTAGGCTCCGGCCCCTGCTGCACCTGATTTATAAACCCCAATGTGGAGTCAGGCAGTCTTGTATTTGGACATCAGCTAGCCATGTCACTGTAGACAACTTGCTCAACTGTTCTTGGTTTTCCTCGCTCCAAGATGGGAAGAGGAAGTCCTACTAGAAATGTTCTTTGGATGATTAACTGACATGACAGATGTAAAATGCTTGGTTTATTGAAAAAAAAAAAAGCCTTCAACGGGGGCGCCTGGGTGGCTCAGTTAAGTGCCTGCTTCTTGGTTTCGGATCAGGTCATGATCTCACAGTTCATGGGTTCGAGCCCCCGCGTGGGGCTCTTCACCGACAGTGCGGAGCCTGCTTGGGATTCTCTCTCCCTTTCCCTCTCCCCTCTCTCTTTGTAGGACGTACACGTATGATCACCTTGTTCTTGTTCTGTTTCCAAGTCAGGTTCTTTCCTGCACGAAGTTAGAGTTTCGGTGGTTTTGGCTTAACAAAAAAAAAAGAGAGGGAGCCCCTCTGCCTCTAAGTGACACTGAGTGAAAATTACCACTAAAAAAAGTGCTTCTCTACCTCCATTCCATTTTTAAAATGTTATGGTATTTTTAACAATATTAATATAATAACAGTAGCATGTGTTTATTGGGTTAGTCTGTATTTTATGACTTAGTATCGAATTTATGGCTTGTTTCTACCAGTACTGTCACTATTAATTTTTGTTCCCATTTTTTTCATCAGCTGGAACATTGTCATAGGACTATTGCTTGCTCGTGATAAGCAGCCTCTACGATTATTATTTCAGGCCTGCTTATCAACAGTCAACACATCTCCCCAAATTACTTTTTTTTTTCCGAGAAAAACTATGTTATCAGTTTAACCCCTTGGTCACCAAAGGGACCCTTCCTTCCAGCCACTCCTAAGGATTCTGGCATCTTAAGGATTCCTGCTGTGCCAGTGAGTCAGAGAATCAGGAGGGAAGGCAGAAAGCGCTGTCACTGCAAACAAAAATACCGCGGGAGGTAGAGAAGGCCTTCGCGGTATGGCGTTAGAATGGATATTTTTACTGGACTTGGCTTCTGACACAGCCCGGGCAAAGACCGCAGCCCAGGAGCGCGGGATGCTCCTGCCCCTTGGAAAGAAGGGCTGCTTGAGAGAGAGGCACCGGCTGGGAACTCCCAGAGATCACGGGCCTGCCAGGCTCTCTGAGACTGACTGCCAATTTGGCCTGGTCTCAGCTGACTGCGTGCCCAGGAGGGACAGAATGGCAGTAATAAAGCAGTTTAGTGGAGAAAGATATTGCTTCAAGTTCCCAAGGCTTCCAGTCTATTTTATGACAACATCATTCACTCGCACATCCACACAGATACACACACACGCACACACACATGCACACGCACACACACTCCCATGTGCAGACATGCAAAGACTCATATGATAATCAGGATATATATCCTGATATACACACACACACACACACACATATATACATATACACATGTACATATACATATACATACACATATACATATATATACATATATACATACATATACATACACATATACATATATATACATATATACATACATATACATATATGTGTGTGTATATGTACATACATACACACATACATATACATATACATACACATATACATATATATGTGTGTGTGTTTGTATATATGTATATGATATATATATGTATATCCTGATTATCTCTCTTGGGCAGAGGATGATGTATGCCCAAACCAGAAATGTTAGAGTTTAAAGCTAAGATTCAAATTAGCCCCAAAGTGAAGGAACACTTTAGAGTTTTCTTTCCAGAATTAAAAAAAGGGGAAAAACTGAAACAGGCAACACTTGGACGAAGACTGGGGTTCTGTCAGCTCCGTGGCTGACGTCCTGGACAGTTGTCTCCATCCTACCTTATCCCTTAAGTGGGAGGGGCATTTGGCTCACGAGGATGATCTGAGGGTTGGAATTCTAAGAATCCCTTGTCACTTCAGAGAGTGATGCTACTCACGTAATATAAGTTCATATTTATATATACAATGTACCACAGTATGGTATATATGTCTATCTATCCATCTATAGATAGATAGATAGATAGATGGATAGATAGACATATATTCTATCTATTTAAGCTATTACCCTAAGGTGGTGGGTATATATGTCTATCTAGATAGATAGATAGATAGACATATATACCCACCACCTTAGGGTAATAGCTTAAAATTACTTACACTCTATAAAATTGGCTATTTGAAAATATTCAGGCTTTTTTTTTTAAATACTACACTTCTGAAAATTCATGGGAGAGGAAACAGGTAACAGCTAGGGAGAATTTTTTGTTTTTTATTGTACCTCCCATTTTTGGAGCCAATATGCAATAAGCATGAAGAACTGAATCATACTCGCTGCAGAAAGAAATATTTCTCCGGGTGCCTGGGTGGCCCAGTCTGTTAAGTGTCTGACTCTTGACTTCCGCTCAGGTCGTGATCTCACGGTTGTGAGATGGAGCCCCAAGTAGGGCTCTGCAACGGAGCGCGGAGTCTGCTTGGGATTCTCTCTTTCCCTCTACCCTTGCCCCGTTCATGCTCTCTCTCTCTATCTCAAAATAAATAAATTCACATTAAAAAAGAAATACTTCTCAAATGCTTAGGATGTTTCCGCATTCGTTTGTGCAAATCTCATGACCACCTGGATAGGTAGGGGAGTTGTCGACCCCACTTTACGGAGGAGAACGTTGAGGCTAATGAAGTTCAGCAGCATCCCCACAGCCCTCCAGTTAGCATGTGCGAGAGCTAAGGTTTCAATTCAGACTTTCGGATGTTCTCCCTCTAAATGTATTAAGCTTCAGGAGCCCCTTGTATGAACGAACTTCCTAAAAGTTGAGGCCCTTTAGAGCAGGATTTTGTTGTGTAAGTGCACGGAGATACCTTAAGTATTTTCCACATATTTCCAGTGGGAATACAATTATTAAAAATAAAAAAAATAAGGCCAGCTACCAACAGGTGAAAATAATAGGTTTTCTTGCAAAGATGGCCCTGTAGCATCAGTCGGGGATGCAGTCTCTAAGATACAGGCCCGGAGAGTAAAACTATCTCTAATCCATTTTATGAACGCAATCATGGCTCTTCACACTTTCTCTAAACCGAGATTTAAATGTAAAGATTGGATCTAACAATTTTTAAGGGAGATAATCCAGTCTTTCCTCTCTTGCGAAAGTAATAGCATCTACAATTGACTAATTACAGGGAGAATTGGGCATTCCATGAAGATTAAGGGCAAGCAGCTAATTACACCCACAAGTGGCTAACAGCAGCTACAATTAGCTGTTTATAGGAGCAATTATTGGTGTAGCCAATTTTGTACCCCAAAATAATTACAGGTGCAAAATCTCACATGCCGTTAGAAATGCTCTCTTTCAAAACGCTGGCCCTGTGGATGCGGATTTCTCCACTCATTCGCCTCCATCGAGAAAGACCCAGAGACATCCAAAATGTGAAAATGCCAGGGTGTTACCAGTTCTAAAACTATGTTGCACAAATTTATTTTTGTGCTTGAAAAAAAACCTGTAATTTACCTCAGATGCTCTGTTAACGGCGGAAGCATTAGACAAAGATAGCATTACAGAAAGCTTATGGGCATGTTTCCTTTATACCTGCTATATGGCAAAATGTATTTTAAAACACGTCCTAAAGTCAGAGCAAGCTACGACACCTACAAAAAGTGATATTGTGCAAATTCTGGGTTTATTAATTGACCCCGAGTCTGCATTCGTTCACGTACCCAATTACTAAATGCTTCTGGGATTCTGAATGTATTCCACTGTTTTCTAGATGTGCAGACATGAAAGCGAAGGCACCCAGGGCTAATTCTTAACTTTCCCAATTTCCTAAAGTTTATTTCTTGCTCTGGGCAGCCTAGAAATAGGGGGATGATCAGAGCGTATTTTTTAGCTCGTCACCGAAGCCGGTGACACAATGATCTTAACAGGCGGCTCCCAAGTAAAAGGATGCATATCTTCCAACCCAAAACAAACACCAAACTACAGAACAATGAACAATCACCTTTGGATTTCAAAAATCTTCTCTTTGGCTTCTAAATTATATAATAACATGATTTTTTTTTAAAAGAAAACAATGGCTATCATTTTATCCTTTTATGTATCAGGAGTTTCTCATTAAAAAAAAGGAGGAAGAAGAAAAAGTAGTTCTGGTTATTGTGTTGTTCCATTGTGGATTACTTTAATCATTATTTCCTGAAGTTAACAGTGCAGGCATAAAACGATCTATTCTGAGTCAATCATGAGGCATTATTTTAAGCTCTAATGCTCTCTGATTTTGAAAAGCCAAGCTTGGGACGCAAGGAGGAGAGTTAATGAGATTGTGACTTATTCATGACTGTGTATTTCCAGAAATGAATCAAACACATGAAAATGCCAGATTTTCTTGGTTGAGTCATCTACAAAAACTATTGCTTGATCAGCAAACAGGCTTACTTACAAGTAGAGAAGGGAATTTAAGGTAGGAAACCAATGCTGATTCTGCATGGAACCACAGAGCCATGATCTTGACTGTCACTGTAGAGCTTTCGAATCCTGATGGGGAGTCTAACTTATCTTTCAGACCTTCTGCGAGGTGTTTTCATCCAGGAGCAGCAAGGTTTTTTTCTGGATGGACCAGACAGACTTGGGTTTGAATCCCAACTGCACCGCTTACTAGCTCTGTTAACCGCGTGCAGAGTTCCTCAGCCCTTTGGAGACGCTGTTTCCTCATCCGTAAAACCCATAAAATCGGGACAATTCTGTCCCCATGGGGTTGTTCTTCTTAGAAGCGAAATAATATATTTCATGATTGTCTTTCTTCTGCCTCCATTAAATAAGAGAGATAAACTTCATAATCTGTTATCTTAAGAAATAATAAACACCCTAAAATACTCTTAACTCATTTTCTCGCTTTATAAAATGTGATTCATTACAGTGAATCCTACTTGGATCACAAGAAAGGATTCTCAATTCACTCATTCACTGAACAAATATATATATATATAATATTAATATATATAAATATATAATATATATAATTTAAATATATATTTAAATATAATTTAAAATTTATAATATATTTATATGTAATATATATTTATATAAATATATAAATATATAATATATATGTTTTTAGTAGAAACACATCTAAAACTTATAGCACTTCTTGTGTGCTAAGCAGTCTGTAAACCCCTTACATTTATTAAGCTTGACAACCAATCTTTTGAAACAGATACTTTTATTGGGCCCATTTTACAGACGTGGAAACTAAGTCGCAGAGAAATAACTTGGCCAAGGTCACACCACTGGAAAGTGGCAGAGCCAGGGTCTGAAGCTCGTAATCTAATGCCATAGTATCTTCTATATCCAGATTGCTCGGGAAGTGGGTCTAGACATACAAAATCCAATTAAAGGAGCCGTCTCAGAGTCTTTCTCTGTGTTGGAGAAAGGGCTTAGCAGTTCTGCAGGATGCGGGGATGCCCTATTATGAGAAGTGCCTTTCCAAGCATGATACGTATTGCATTGCCTTAACTGTTACAACTCATTTGTGATCTGTCTTTCCAGACAGGCTTTGAGTTCCCTGAGGCTCCTTCTCTGCCTGGGGTCTGCTCCCCACCAGCGCTGGGTGCATGGGTACTTAATAAGCATGTGCTGAGTGATAGAACCACTCCAAGTTGAGAGACATTGTATCCTGCTGCAGAGGCTGGAAAGGTACCTTGTTTGCTAGCACAGCAAAAATCTCCTAGCTCCCCTGGAGGTACTTGCGAGATCTCTACATGAACTAAAAGTTTGTACCGCAGGCTGCCTTGTTCACTCTGGAAGTAAACTCTATGTCTAATTCACTTAAAATAGTGTTCACTTTCGGGAGCAGTTCTGTATCTGTATTGCAAAAAAAAAAAAGGAGATACTTCAGAACTGAACAAAAGGGCCCCCCGGGCAGCTCCCTTCCTTAAGCGTCCCACTTCTGCTCAGGTCATGATCTTGCAGTTCATGAGTTCGAGCCCCGCATCGGCTCTGTGCTGACAGCTCAGAACCTGGAGCCTGCTTCCGATTCTGTGCCTCCCTCCCGCTCTGCCCCTCCCCCACTCGCGCTTTGTCTCTCTCTCTCTCTCACTCTCCCTCTCTCAAAAATAAATAAACATTAAAAAAAAAAAAAGAACTGAAGAAAACATTCACTGAATTCTTTTCCCAAGAAAACCTATCAGTGCAAAATATAGCATCTGTTTCACTTGTATGTTACAACAGTCAGTGTATTTATTAGTAGACAGATTGGTGAGAAGCCAGGGAATCTTTGACTCTTCTTAACTGAAGCTCCCACCATGAAATTCAGTATGGCTGGGTCAGGTTTGGCACGAATTTCTCACTGCTGCTTTCATGGAGATAATCGGGGAATTCGGAGCAATGCTGGTTTTTGTGTCTGGTTCGCCCACATCAAATAAACCTTGGAGGTATCGGGAACAGATCAGTTTTGAAATCTTTTCTGTGTATGTAAAGTTAAGGAACTTTCAGAGTCAGGTTCGGGACTCTACCCAGAAAAGACTGGACTGTAAAATCAGAGGGATTAAGCCATCAAAACAGCATCTAGTTACTAAAAATGCAGCCTTTGATTGCTTTCTAGACAGAGGAACTATCACAGGAAGCTAGAAGCATTTTTCACTTCTAACTTGAGCCGTGATCTCCCAAAAATGTATATCTAAGGAGACACAAGAGTGGCAATGGACTTGTTTGAACGGTGGTGATCTTCAGACAGGCATGTAGTTATTACCTATCTGCAAATTGGTATGCTAATTTGCATAACAAAACCTGTGGAGGGCCATTAGAACTTGGACTTGGAAACTAAATGCCATGTTCATCAGTAAAACAAAACTAGTACAAATACACTTTTTTTTTTTTTTTTAAACATAGCATTTTTTAAAAACTGGGAAAGACATAGCCACCAGTTTGGTCTGAATTACCACTGGGGATTGCAAGTTTCTCTCTTCAGGCCAAACATCTCTCCCAAGAGATGTGGCTTGGGCTTGTTTTCTGTGACGTGCAGGGACCTCTCGATACAGTTCGTCCTTTTGTCTCAGGAAAACCAGTCCCTGGACCTCCTCACACTTTTCTGTCAGCTCTGGGATCTCGGGAGTCTGGGAAAGAAAGAACTCAATCAAGATCACTCTGTGGGGCTCTGACACACCCCACGTATAGGCTGGTCCTCCCTTTGTGGTAAGACCCTTTTTGGTCTTCAAGAGTGAGGTTCTTTATTAATGACCATAGGCCCCTGTTTCCCAGGAGTCCAACAAAATCGTATGTGTACATTCTAATTTGTCATCCGATTTTTTTTTCTTTTTCTTTTTTGTTTCTTTGTCATCCGAGTTTCAAAGCCCTCCGGGACCCTAAGACTGTGAAGACCCCCTATTTTAAGAGGCTTATCCAAGAATAGGCACGAACTGGACCCTCAAGAGGGAATTCTGGATAAATGATAAATAACAATAAATAATCAATACATAAAAATCATTTAAAATTTAAAAAAAAGCATTTCTTAGAAACAATCGTAACTATGAACAAAATCTTTTTTTTAATGTTTATTTTTGAGAGAGAGAAGAGAAAGAGAGAGAGAGAGAGAGAGAGAGACAGAGCGTGAGTGGGAGAGGGGAGGAGAGAGACAGAGACACAGAATCCGAAGCAGACTCCAGGCTCTGAGCTGTCAGCACAGAGCCCGACGCGGGGCTCGAACCCACAAACCGTGAGATCACGACCTGAGCTGAAGTGGATGCTTAACCAACTGAGCCACCCAAGCGCCGCTAACTGTGCACAAAATCTTAAGATAATGTCTGAATACAATTGTTAAAGAAATTTTTTTTTTTTGGAGAAGTGAAACACCTTGCAATACTGACCTCAGTGTGGATCTCAGGGTTCTGATGGTTTGTGAGATGAACCGACTTCCTGTGGGGATCAGATTCGCTCTACAGGGGTTAGTCAGAGTAGATTTACAGCTTCTTCCTCCAGGAGATAATCCAAAGCTCAGACAGTCTAACAAGAGATGTAGTCACATCCCCAACCCTGGCCTGTGCTTAAAAAGTGTCATGATTATCCACTGTCATTAACTCCACAGTATGGAATACAAGGTCATTCACCATCTTGCCTCTGCACGGTCTCAGTCCGCATGATCCCTGACCCCTTTCACCCCCTGTCCCCGTCGCCACCCCCACTAGACTACTTTTTAATACTCAAGTGAAATACATGACATTTTCTGCATTTGCTCATGTTGTTACCGCTTGGGCGCATATATCCGGTATATGCCGTGTCGTCTTGGCAAAGAAGATTCCACTCTCATTCTGCTTGACCCATTTATTGGGTAAGTTTAAGGTGTGCGATGTGTAGATTGGATACATTTATATATTGTGGTATGATCGTCACCTTAGCAATAACGCCTCGATGACATCACAATGATCATTTCTTATTTTTGTGGTGAGAATAGTTCAGATGTAGTGTCCTAGCAATTTGGAATTATATCATACAGTATTATTGACTGTGATCACTACGCTGTGTATTAGGTCTCCGCCTGGGTCACGTGGAATATTAATCTTTCTCCCTACTTTCTCTGATCTGGCCTTTACACCTTCCCTCACGTATAGATAACGTGATGGACTGACTTGTCCACACTCGTCCTGTTGCTTGGGAGTCAGGTGTGCGTGATGGCTTTCCCACTGTGGTAAAGGTTACTATCCGCCTACTCCAGTCTAACCAGTGTCATTTGCCGTAAGAATATAGTTGTAGCTGGACATGTGCAATTTTTAAGAGACCTGTACTCCTCAGCCCCTCTGTGACGAGAGGTACGGAGTTGACCAGATCCTGGCCAATGGTAGGGGGGTGGGAGTGGGAACCTCTCACCTGCCCCTTTTCCTCCCTCAGCTTCAACCAGACAGATGACAACAGGGGATGGCAGAGACGAGATGGAAGGACCCGGGGGACCGGAGTGGCCAGAAGCTTGCCCATCTTCCAAGACTACCGCCCATGAGAAAAATAAACGTCATTCTTTACGCTGCTGTTTTGTTAGGGTGCTCACTCTGTCTCTCTCATTTTTTTCTTTACAACTACTTGACTTTTCTTTTCCTTTCTTTTTTTTGGAGAGAGAGAGAGAGGGAGGAGAGAGAGAGAGAGAGAGAGAGAGAGAGAGAGAAAGAGAGAGAGAGAGAATCCCAAGCAGGCCCTTAACACGGAGTTGGACACGGGGCTCAATCCCACAACTCTGGGACCATGACCTGAGCTGAAATCAAGGGTCGGGCCACTCAACTGACTGACCCACGCAGGCGCCCCTACAACCCCTTAATTTTCTACCTACCTACCTACCTACCACCCCATGTATTGGTTTTGTGACCTTGGACAATTGATGTAACCTCCGTTTCTGGATCTGCAAGATAGAGATGATAACTTCATGTGGTTTTGTGAGGATTCAATGAGTTGCTTCATGCACAACATGACCTGGATTGGTATCTTGTGCTGTAATTAGTGCTCAATAAACCCGCGGTATGGTGATGGTGACGGTGATGCCCACCGTTACTAGCATCTTCCAAATGGTGCTTTTGTCCATCAGCTGGTCTCCCCGCCTCAGACCTGGCAGGTGCCACGCGATATTTAGTTTTGCATTCCCAGAGCAAGGGCTATCGGAGAGTCTCCAAAATCAGTGTTGCATACATGCCGTTGAATGGTTGGTAAGGGTCTAGAGTGCTTCCTCTTTACCTTCCCCCTTTCCTCTGGGCTCCTGTCTAGACTCACGTGGGCCCCAAATTCCCCAGCCTCTCCCTACACACGTACCCAGTAGAGGGCCTGGGAAATTCACTGCCTACCGTCCTCCTGGTCTGGTTCCCTCACTCCCCTACACTTTGCTTTTTCAATGGGTCGCTTCTTCAATGGGTCTTTATTGAGTAGCCATGACACCTGAAGAAGTGATGGGGTCTGCGGATAAGGCGGCAAACAGAACAGCCAAGTTCCCTCTTTTGATCGCTCTGTCCTTCTTTGGAGGGGAGACAAAAGATAAACGAGTAATCACATACCTAGACCAGAACATGACAGGTGCAGGGGAATGCCAGGGGGCACAACCAGGTGATGTGCTAGAAAGCCCCAGAGAATGTGGTTTGAGCAATGATGTCTGGGCTCATACCTGAACCCCGCATGCAGATTCGCCACGAGAAGAGTGTGACGCCCCATCGCCGTGGGTCACCTCCAGAAGCAGCCTGCGGCAGCCCCTCGTCGTGGATGTTCACTCTCGTTGGAACGGAAAACTACCTCCCTCCAGGGGCCCCTCACTTGCCCAGATCACCCCCTTGTCAGGAGCTGCTACCAGAGTTCTTCACTTTGGTAGTAGAAATTTCTTACATACATTTCTGAGGAAGTTCGAATCCAGGAGTTGGATGAGTGAGCCTGGGTCCTGGACGGGCACAAAAGACCCCACCATGTCTGCAACTTTTAGTCTGCCACCATCTGGAAATTCTCCAATTGTTTATAACTTACGGTGTTCAGGATATGGCGCTAAACAAAACAAAAGATCTTGAGCGCTTCCGAGAAAAATTAGTTGTCATTTTACCTAGAGGGAATAAATTCAAAAACAAACAAACAAACAAACAAACAAACAAACAAAAAACAAACCCCCTGTAAGGACTGGGGTTCCTCCAGGAACCAGTGCAGGCTCTGATTCAAAGTCAAGGCGGTGGACTTATCCGATTCCGTAGACTGAGTTCTCCAGGAAGTGTGTGAATGTGCCAAGGCAGCTTACCAGGTAGCGTTTGTTTGTTTGTGTCTTATTTTGTTGCCGTCATCGCCCTCTCCAGACCTTAACCATTCCTGAATGGGAAGAGAGGGAACACCAACCAGTGTTGACGGAGCACCATGCCCGGGTGCCCGGCCGGCACAGACATGCCTGGATGCTTCTGTTCCAATTCCTGTGTGGTCCTTCATCCCTGCGTAAATCTGCCCGTCCAACCCGATGCTTAGCCACGAATACAGACAACCGGCTGCAAATGCTAATATAGACAACTTAGGAGGGGGCGCTTTCTGAACGGCCAGCTCAGTCATAAATGATCAGTTATAAATAACTGATGAGTAGCAATAGCCACTGCCTGGTCCAGTCTAATTTCCGAGATAATGGCAGGTGGGTGAGGGCTGGGGGCAGGTCACTGTGGAGAGAGAACAAGTAGATCAAGGTGTTTGTTGGGCTTAACTGAGCGTCTGCTCAGATCCCTCCTGCCCCCAATTCAAACCAAACCCGTGGATCCCTTATATTCAAAAATGACCCCTGGAGTACCCGTCGCTTCAATAGAAGTATCGGTGTTTTGCCATAGCTCAGAATTCTCTCTTACTGTGTCACTGCGTGTTCTTTTGTCAGTGGAACCTCACGTGGACGCTTCAGTGCGGCACAGAGTTTGGGAGGAAGAATGGCCATGAGCCCCATTCAGGTTTTCAGCCATTGAGGTGCCTAGGAAAAGGGCATCATCTCAAAGGTGGTTTCACCTGAAAGGCAGCCCCTAGGTATGATTTTGATGTGTGGGATTGTGGTGGCTCACAACCATGGCTACTTTAGGCTTGCCTGGGAGATTTTTTTTTTAAGTTTATTGATTCATTTTGAGATAGAGAGAAAGAAAGAGAGAGAGAGGGAACATGAGTGGAGGAGGGGCAAAGAGAGAAGGAGAGAGAGAACCCTAAGCAGGCTCCACACTGACAGTGTGGATCCCAACGTGGGGCTGGAACCCACAAACCATAAGATTATGACCTGAGCCGAAACCAAGAGTAGGACACTCAACCCACTGAGCCACCCAGGCACCCCTCACCTGGGAGGTTTTAAACGACCGAGTCAGCCCCGGGGAGTTTGTTTTCACGATCTGGGCTGGGGCTGAAACTATTAACGCTTTAAAAACTCCACTATGCCTTCGGTTGAAACTCTCTGCATGAAGACTTTTTAAAAACCAGAAAGCATCGACAAAGTTTCTTTCTCTTATTTCTCCAATTTCAATGCCTGAAAATGGCATTTTTTATCAGTCGTTGCAGATGAGGAATAGAAAAGCCCGGTTATCTAAGAAATTGCATCTGGCATGCAACGTACAAACCTTCAGAAGAGCATGGTAAAAAAAAAAAAGCGATACCTTCCAGATACAGGAAGTTGCTAATCTCAGTTGCCTCGAATACTTTTCTTCCCATACGGAAGCCACATCTCTCACGTTAGCAGGATTTTAGGACCTTTCATGTCCTTCACCCCTTCGATAAGCCAAGGAAGGGTGGTCATGTGTAGTGCACGCTCCAAAGGGTTTCTGAGATTGTCAACAGTTTGCCTAGAGTTGTTGCACAGAACGTTGTCTTTGACCGTCAGGCACAGAAAAATCCCTCGGAGGCAAACGGTGCTCGTCTGCCTTCGAGCTAACAACTGAAGGCCCTGATAGGTGTATCTGTGGTTCTTTATCTAAAGTAGCAAAGAAAGGACAGTAGGTGTTTTAATCGCTTATCTACATAGACGTGGGATTAAATGCAAATCCTACTGAAAGACCACGTCTCGATGTTTAGTTTCCGGCCTGGTGAGGCTTTTTCAAGTCTTGGGAAAGTGAAGTTAGGTGTGGGGAAAAGAGATAAGCCCGTGTGTGAACTTCCCTGCTTGCCCACCCAGCAGACACGCTCCGGATAATGGGCCCTTGCAGTGCAAATTTCCCCATCGAGACATTTTCTGAACGCGTTCAAGGGCCCCTTGAAGGCACGAAGGCCAGTTGTTACAGAAGCCCGTCCCTGGCCTCTCAGTTAAGAGAAGACAACCAGGTCTGTCGACGCCAAAACTTTCAGATTTACCCGCATAACGTTGGTTACCCAGTAAACATTTGTGACTTTTAGATAAAGCGCCAGGCCCCATTTATTGCCTTGGGGTGGAGCTTCCAGCTTCCAAGGGCCTCCTGGAGTAGTTCCTAAAATACAATGCTTTCCTTCCCGGAGGGCAGTGTTCTGGAAACATTTTGTCCTCAGTTTACCTTACCTGGGGAGCTTTGTTTTGAAGGCCGGTGCCAGGCCCTCGGATGAATCTCACACAGATGCAGGAGAAAGACGCATGGCCTCAGGCCCCGTACCCAGGGGAGATGTGAGACCACAGGGGAAGGGTAGGGCATGAGTAGGTGGCCCTTTTGCTCCCTTGGGACTTGCTGAGCCCCCTTCCCATCTTGAGTACCCTGGGGATTTTCGTGAACAAACACGAGATAAGAAAACACCTCTGCCTGTAGAAATCAGCAAGTAAGTGGTTGATGGTTCCTCCTTCTAGCCTTCTTTTAGAAGTTAGCCTGAGAGGGGAGTGCCTGGGTGGCTCAGTCAGTTGAGCGTCCGATTTCGTCTCAGGTCATGATCTGCATTCGTGGGTTCGAGCCCCGCGACGGGCTCTGTGCTGACAGCTCAGGGCCTGGAGCCTGCTTGGGATTCTGGGTCTCCCTCTCTGCTCCTCCCCCGCTCATGTTCTGTCCCTCTCTGTCTCAAAAAAAAAACATTAAATAAAAATTAAAAAAAAAATCCTGTGTTAGAATCCCCCACCCCCCACCTTCTGGCTTTGGACAAATGAGCCCTGGGGATAAGCCCCTCCCATCTTCCTCCTCTCCTCGCCTCTCGCCTTCTCCCCAGATGTCCCACTGGGGTTGGTGCTCACACTGCGGATACTCTGAACTTTCAGATGATGTGAGAACACAGAATTACCGGAAAGAAAGAGAGACATCAAAGAAAAAAGTTAGGGGAGGAATCTCAAATTGGCAGCGGGCAGGGTGTTTTCTTTACTGGGAAATCTCACATAAAAATCTGGACTTCCAGCCTGGCTTGAAAAAAGTAACAAATCTGGCAACACTGACACAGCTCCCATGTGGCGAGGGCTGGCCGGAGAGGAGCTGGTCCAACTGGTCAGAATTCTTTTCCACCCCTGACCCCTCGTTCTAGAGCAAGCCCACTCTGTTGCCGCCGTCATCTGCCAGCTCCCCCACAATGTGCTTTGTGACCCCCTAGTTTAGTACAAGTTATTCCTCCAAGCTTCTCCTCTGACACTCCCAAACTACAGAGAGCTCTGATGTTGATTCCTGAAATTCTAAATTAACCTAACCAGACTGCTGTTTTCATAACGTTCGAGTTTTGAGTTTCATAACGTTGAGTCGAGAAGAGTTTGCAGAGCGAGCATGTGGGGAAGGCGTGGGGGGCCAGGAGGCTGTGCTGTTAGGGGCAGTGGTTGTGGAATGGGACCGGAGACAGCCTCTGTAGGAAGGTTTCATTTGACCCGTCATCTTAAGTGGACTACGGAGCCCAGTATCTTCTAGATGGGATGAAGATCTATGATCAGTTGGCTTTATATGGAAAAGATTGTCCTCTGTAATGTGGGTGGGACTCATCTAATCATTCCTAGGCCTTAAGAGGCAAACAAAGCCTGAGGTTTCCCAGAGAAGAAAGAATTCTGATTCCAGAATGCAATATAGAAACCCTGCCTGAGTTTCCAGCTTGCTGGTCTATCCTAGAGATTTTGGATTCAGGATCACAGCGTCAGCTTTTGCTGGAAAATTTAGCCTCCTGCCCTGCCCTGGAGGTGTCAGGTTTTCCAGCCTTGCGATCCTAGAAGCCAATTTCTTAAGACACACACACACACACACACACACACACACACCCTACTGGTTTTGTTTTTCTGGAGAACCCCGACTGATACAAGTGTCTACTTCGATATTTGTTCTCGGGTCCCACATGATCAGAAAACAATCCTCAGATGCACTACGTGGCTGGTCGTCTTAACACCAACTTTCCATTATGTATTCACCCAATAGCTTCCTGTGGTTTGTCCTGGGATCCCAACACTTCCCTCACAGGAGCAATATTATGAATTATAAACAACAGTTTTAAAACCACCATTTGGAAACAATCTGGCCATAAGCTGGGGAATGCCTAGAAAGAATAAATGAGATAAGGTTCAAATACAGAAACTAGAACTTCGCCAGTGTCTCAAGATGGCCCTCAATGCCCACCTGTCCAGAAGCTGAGCATTGGGTATATTGTTCAACACTTTCTAGGCAATTATTCTCTCAGCACTGACTTTGGTTTTCCTGTGGTATCCTGGGATGAAGTTGGCTTTGTGAGTTCATGTTCACCTTTGACTTTTTTTGGTTTTTGTTTTTTTTGTTGTTCATATTGTTTTGTTTTTAACCTGAGATTGATTGTTGTCAAGCCCGACAATCAAATGCTTACTTCCTAGCCCTGGCAATCAGTTATTTTTGTCTGATTTTGAAAAACAAAATTCTTTCATGCAATGATTTCCTGCCTGTGAGGATATTCGTTAGGCGGGTATGAAAGTTGAGAACGCAAGCGAAGTTCCAAAATTCATTAAACTGTAAACCTAATCAAGTTAAAACAAAACCAAAATAAGTTACTAGATTGTAAGTAGGATTCTCTGGAGACTATTTCTTTTTTATTTACCATAGTATCCCCCAAGCACTGTCATTATATCTCTTAAAAGTTTACAAAGCACTTTGCATTTTAAAAGGCAATTTGAGGGGCGCCTGGCTGGCTCAGCCGGTTCAGCCTGTGACTTCGGCTCAGGTCATGATCTCCTGTCCGTGGGTTCGAGCACTGGGTCAGGCTCTGTGCTGACAGCTCAGAGCCTGGAGTCTGCTTCAGATCCTGTGTCTCCCTCCCTCTCCCTGCTCGCACTCTCTCTCTTTCTCTCTCAAAAAATACACATTAAAAAAGGAAGAGGCAATTTGAGTGTCCTCCATGGGCCAGGAAGCTTGTAAGATGCTGGGCTATGTACAAAGGACACAAAGATAATCATGTATCTGTCACTACCGCTAAGAACACTCTGCCTACCCATCTATCCATCCATTCGTTCAGTTGTCACTCAGCATATTTCTTGAATGCCTACTACGTGTCTCACCTTGCTTAGTGCCAGGCATACAAAAATGAACACAATAGACACGGCGTCTTTCCCTCCTGGGTCTGACAGAGGAGACAGGCAGTTAAAGAAGATACAGTAATAAAATCTGGTAAGTATCCTGACAGAGGAAGAAGTCAGTGCTCAAGGAGCAGCGGCCTAGGCACTAGGGAAGAGCTGCCGATGTTGGAAGGATATCCTTGGCGATTTCGTGTATGCATCCTGGTGTATTTGTAGGGAAAAATGAGAGGAAACATGATTACCTTGCAATGCATAACAATTCAGACTTGGTTCAAGAAGAGGTAGACAATGACTCAACAGACAGAAGAAAAATTTCGGAAATTAATCGGTTGTTTACCATTTTTAAAAAAAAATTTTTTTTTCAACGTTTTTTATTTATTTTTGGGACAGAGAGAGACAGAGCATGAACGGGGGAGGGGCCGAGAGAGAGGGAGACACAGAATCGGAAACAGGCTCCAGGCTCTGAGCCATCAGCCCAGAGCCCGACGCGGGGCTCGAACTCACGGACCTCGAGATCATGACCTGGCTGAAGTCGGACGATTAACCGACTGCGCCACCCAGGCGCCCCTGTTTACCATTTTTTAAATAGGTGCCCGGACCAAATGGTTTTGGGCAGAGTGTGACGTGACTTTTAAACAGTGGATAATCACGGTGTTATTTAACACCGGTGCCTTTCAAACTTCAGTGTACGTTCAAATCACATGGGGATCTTGTGAAACTGCAGATAATTATTCAGTAGGTTAGGGGAAGCATAAGATTTTGCAGTTTTAACAGGTGCTCAGGTGATATCAATGTTACGGTTCTAAAACCCACACTGAGTCACGGGGCTTTGGGCCAATCCAAACCAGAGTGTCTCATTTTAGGTTATAAAGCTATGAAAACCTTACTTTCAAAACTTTTAAGATGGTACAATTTTGCTTAAAATATAAATTCAAAAATATATTAAGTTGAATTTAGCAATGTGTTATTATAAGAATAACATACTTATATAGAAACGTAAACATATAGAACATAAACATATAACATATAGAAACTTAAACACATGAACATTTGGACTTTTAAAAAAAAATTTTTTTTTTAACGTTTATTTATTTTTGAGAAAGAGAGAGACAGAGCATGAACGGGGGAGGGGCAGAGAGAGAGGGAGACACAGAATCAGAAGCATGCTCCAGGCTCTGAGCCATCAGCCCAGAGCCCGACGCGGGGCTCGAACTCACGGACCGTGAGATCGTGACCTGAGCTGAAGTCGGACGCTTAACCGGCTGAGCCACCCAGGCGCCCCGAACATTTGGACTTTTACCAACAGAATTAATTATATCAACAAGCAGAATTTATTTAATCAATAAATGTCACAAAGGCACTTTCTAAAATTTGGAAGCTATTACTGATAAACACTTTATAGCAAAATACAATAAATATGATAAAGGTCTGTATCTCATAACCAACAATGAACACTATATTAAATGTTGAAATACGAAAATCAGTATTTTCTACTAATTTGTTTATTAACTTCAGATACAATGCATAATTCCCACAATCATCACTATTATTTAACATTCTTTGGAGGTTTTAGCTATGCAATAAAGCAAGAAAATGAAATAAGCTACTTATTGAAAAAGAAAAGTATCTTTATTGGTATAATGGCATACTTGATAAACCTAAGAGAAGCCACTGAAATCTATTAGAATTAAAAACAAAATAAATAATTAGAATTAATAAGGTAATATGGATATTCATAGAAAGTATAGAAACAATTAGTTGAAAGTGAAAAGATTTAAAAGAAAAGAATGCATTCATGATAATACAATAAAAAGTACAATTCCGAGAAAAAAATGTAACAAGTCAAAGGATGTAAGTGAAGCAAATTTCAAAATTACATTGAAGGTCAAAAACAAGAAACAAGTTAGAAAGAACAGTGAGTAACATTTTCATTATACAACAACCTCGGATGTCAACCGAACATTCTCAAGTTAGTATATACATTTGCTATAATTCTAATCAGAAGTCCAATCCCTATTTTTGAGAATGAGTGAAGAATGTGACAGAAGGAATTTAAAGTTCACATGGAAAAATAGCGAAACAAGCCAAGAAAATTTTCCAAAAGATAAAGGAAGTATAAAAATAAACTAATTAAACATCCAATGACTATTCGAATAAACTTAGCATGGGAAAAGACCGTCTCAAGGGACTGAAGAAACCAAGAAGTTCTACAGGAAAACAGACCAAGCCTGGGAAGATATGTTGCAATGCACACAACAGACAAAGACCTAGCCCACCAAGGCCTCCACATTTACAAGGCAGACAAACAACTTATGAGAAAAATGGGGACTAGATACCCGTGTAGAGTTTTCAAGGAAGAGGAAATCCTGGCAGAAAATGAACTTAGTAAAAGCTGCTGAACTTCTCTAACAGTGAAGGAACCACAAACGAAAACAAGGCAACAGTTTTATCATTCTCATTGGCAAGGCATAAACAGCCACAAAGACCACATTAAAAACAGGTAATAGAGGATATCGATCAAGGATGTGGGCAAATGGTCACTCTCATGTATTGCTGATTAAAGTATAGATTATTGCAAACTTTTTGGGAAACCATCTGGAAATATCTATTACATTTAAATTTTTAAGTGTTTATTTTTGAGAGAGAGAACAAGCAAGGGAGGGGCAGAGAGAGGGAGACACAGATTCCCAAGCAGGCTTCAGGCTCGGAGCTATCAGTACAGAGCCCCGTCGCAGGGCTCGAACCCACGAGCTGTGGGATCGTGACCTGAGCCGAAGTCCGGCGCTTAACCAACAGAGCCACCCAGGCGCCCCGGTTACATTTAAAAGCACATGTGCCTTTAGACTCTGCAGACCTACTTTGGGAAACCTATTCTTTGGAAATAAAGGCTGATATCAGTGTGGAAGGACTTCCGGACAAGAACATTTGTCATAGTATTATTTTTACTTGCAAAGGAAGACAAACAAGAGGAAAGGAGAAAAAAGGTAAAGAAAGGAAAAAGTCCTGAATATTCAGTGAGAGCAAAATGGTTTAGTAAATGATGGTGTATGTGCAGCAGGGAATATTTTGCAGCATTACAAAGAATGTGTTCTACTTCTATCTTTTGATCTAGATAATGTCCATGGCATTGTTAAGTGACATGAGCTAGTTGCAGAGTAGCATGAATAATAGGATCCCAGGCCTGTAAAAAAGACTATATATATATATGTGTATATATATATATATGTGTATATATATATATATATATATATATATACATATATATATATGTTTGCATATGTTTGATGTGAGCATGGAAAAGGTGTGGATAAATTCAGAGGAGGCTCTTTGGCCCCCTTATCTCCAAGGAGTAAATAATGCAGGGTTTTAGGGCCACCAGATCAGATGGTTATGTTTTCTTTAAAAAAAATAACAATCATTACAACGGATCCCAACACAAACATGAAAGAATGATTAGCTGCTGGCTAGGAGGAAGGAGGAGGGAGTGAGGAGATGTCCCAGGTGTGGGGACAGCCCGGAGCCAGCCAGTTCCAGTATGAAAACTGGAACAGAATTAAAATGGGTAGGATACAGAATAGATACAGCCTTGCAGAGCAGGTCGGTGAGTTTGGCTTGGGCCGGAACCCAATGACACGCCAGGGGGAGAGGCCCGATGAGATCTGAATTTTGGAAATGATTCTGATACTGGAGCCAAGGCTGGGATAAAAACGGCAGAGAATAAGCCAAGGAAGGAGGCTGGGATAGTTCAATCACAAATGCTGGAGGACAGGGGAGGGGAGCTGGGGGCGGGACACGAGGAGGGGTGGGGGGTGGGGCAGGAAGACACGTGAGGGTCATTGCTGAGACAAAACCCGGAGGTCCTGGTGATTCTGTGGATGCGGGTGATGAGGGGTAAGAAGGACTCCGAGTCAGAGGGGCCCCTGGCTTCATGTTTTAATGTGTTGACAGAGATGTGCAAAGAACCGGGAGGAAGGGCGGGTCGAGTGGAGAGAACAACGGGCTCTGTTCGGGTGGGCTGCACCTGCTCTCCCGGAAGCTTTCTCAGTTAATGCCCAGCCTCCGCGGCCAAGTGCATGGTCTCCTTTGATGGGCGCCCCTCTCTCGAGACTCGTTCGGAGGAGGGTTCGGTTCTGAGGTATGGGCTTCCCAGTCCTCTGCCTTGCTTGTTTCGCAGCCACACTCCCAGGCCTTGGAGGAGATGCCAGCTGCGGTGGCGTGGGACCAGTCGGTCGGCTCGGACTTGCCCCTGGCAAACTGGCGGCACGTCCATTCCCGCCCCTCCGTCCCCCGCCCCTCCCCCATCACTTCCGCGAGGGGCCCCAGCTTCCGTCCTGTGGTGCCACCGAGGGGGATCCAGGCCGAACACTCCCGCGACTCGAGAGAGGAAACCTGCGTTATCAGTGTCTGCCTAGCAACTGAAAGGTGACACGGGGGGCCTTCTTTTCAACCCATTTCCTCTTGATGAGAGGAAGGGATTCTCCTGCGAGTTATTACCTGAAATAATACCATATGGTAAAATGTAAACAACATCTGCATATTCATGTAATAATTTCATCTGTTTAATTAGTTCCAGCAAAGCAGTTTACCCTCTGAGGCCCTCGCTGTCAGCTCGGCGCTCATACATCCCGGGCTGGCTGTCGGGCTTGACAACTTTCTATTGTTCATTCTCCGCTGGCGTCCCCGCAGTTACTGTAAGTGAATCTTCCGAGGGGTGGGGTGCTGTCCCCACCGATCCAGATATGGGAGGGGGGGGATCTGTCAGCTTGGCATAGGGTTACTAAAGACACACTTGACAGATCAGGTGATGCTGGAAAAAAAAAAAGAAAGACAGATAAGATTATTTATTTCTTGTGCTTTCCTAGTTTGGATGGAGGCTGAGATGAGCCCTTGTGGTAAAGGGGTTTGAATTCCCTGCGCCGTGACCCCAGTGGAAAACTTGTGAGTCAGACGGACGGGGCAGCAGAAGTAGGGTCCTCAGCCCATTTTGCTCCAACCCCCCCTCCCCCCTCCCTCCCTCCCGCCCGGGGGCACCTGACAACGCATTTGTTTAGCCAAACGCGAAAATAAACATGAGCCCAAAGGCTCCTGGGGTAAAGAAGCTAGCCCTTTGAGAGTGAATCAACACAACACAGACACAAGAGAGAAGTGTTGGGCTGTCCTCTTGTATTTAAGCGATTTGCCTCCCTCTCGATCTCGTAAGAGGAGCCGAAGCGATCTCGAAAGTCCTTTACCCCAGAGGGGCGCCTGGGTGGCTGGGTCGGTCGGTGGGTTGCGCGTCCGACTCTGCTTTTTGCCTCAGGTTACGATTGTTTGGTTGTGAAATCGAGGCCCGCATCGGTGCTGAGTGTAGAGCCTGCTTGGGAATCTCTCTCTCTTCCTTCCTCTCTCTCTGCCCCTCCTGCTCATGCACACACGCTCTCTCTCAAAATAAGTAAAAAAGCCTAAGACAAAACAAAACAAAACAAACCAAACCAAACCAAAACAACGTCCTTTAGACCAGAGCCCCCTTGAAGATCTGGTTAAAATGCAGATTCCCATTCAGTTGGTCTGACTAGGGGCCCAAGATTCTGCATTTTCAGCAAGCTCCCTGGTGACGCCAATGCTGTTTATCCCTGGACCGCTATGAACAGTGAGGGTTTAGGCACCATACTCATTTAATAGATGAGAATCAAGACCAGAGAATTGATGCGGTGTGTCCAAGGTCAGCCGGCTCATTAAAGGTCAAACCAGAACTAGAACACTCACTTTGAAGTCCCGGGTCTTCACATATAGGAGTTATTTTACTTATTTAATTAAAAAAATTGTTTTTAAATAAACATTTATTTATTTATTTATTTATTTATTTATTTATTTTTGAGAGAGAGAGAGAGAGAGAGAGACAGCATGTGAGCGGGGCAGGAACAGAGAGAGAGGGAGACACAGAATCCGAAAGCAGGCTCCAGGCCCTGAGCTGTCAGCAAAGAGCCCGACGTGGGGTTCGAACCCATCAGCCGTGAGATCATGACCTGAGCCCAAGTCGGACACTCAACCGGCTGAGCCACCCAGGTGCCCCTAAATGTTTATTTATTTTTGAATTGAGAAGGAGAGAGAGTTGGGGGTGGGGGAGAGGCAGAGAGAGAAGAGGACAGAGGATCTGAAGCAGACTTTGGGCTGACAGCAGAGAGTCCGATGTGGGGCTCAAACTCACAAACTGTGAGATCATGATCTGAGCCAAAATCAGAGTCAGACGCTCAACTGACTGAGCCACCCAGGCGCCCCTATTTTTTTTTATTTGATTCTCTAAAATCTCTTACACACACACACACACACACACACAAACAATGTTGAGCTGCTTTTCCTGAGAGGATGGAATTAATATAAACAGCAATAAACATCAGCCTCTCAATGACCAAAATTTCGTTTAAATCTTTTGGGGCGCCTGGGTGGCGCAGTCAGTTAAGCGTCCGACTTCAGCCAGGTCACGATCTCGCGGTCCGTGAGTTCGAGCCCCGCGTCAGGCTCTGGGCTGATGGCTCGGAGCCTGGAGCCTGTTTCCGATTCTGTGTCTCCCTCTCTCTCTGCCCCTCCCCCATTCATGCTCTGTCTCTCTCTGTCCCAAAAATAAATAAACATTGAAAAAAAAATTAAAAAAAAAATCTTTATGGTTAGGTTGGCATTAAAAAGTGAGGGTGGGAAATTGGATCCTTGTAGCTGCTGTGAGTTGTAAGAACTCCAGGAGATTGTCACACTTCTAGAGATGGACAGTTCTCATGTGACAGAATCTGACATCGGCCGGAAGCCACGAGATACCTTGAAACAGGGGTGTGCGTAATCTCAGGGATCCGAGCCTTCCCTTTGACACCCCAAATCGTTGTCCCGATTTGGTCTGACCATCTTTCGAAATAGGGAAACGAAATAGGATATGATTCTTGGGGCATAACTTTGCGTTTTGTGACAGCAAGCTAAATGTCGCTGATCTCTTTCTTACGTTGACTCGAAACAGTTCCAGCCCTCGGGCGTGATTATACTCTCCGGAATCATGAAAGCTCCTTGAAATCGGATGCAAAATTAGGGGATATGTGCTTTTTTCACTTGTATTTTTTGTCTGGGGTAAAGGTAACTTCCCCAAAGAGAAAACCGTAAGGTGAGACTGAGTGGTTTGATTCACCTGCTCTGAATTCACATATTTACCTCTAAAATAATATTTTTAAGAGTATTTCTAGGGGCGCCTGGGTGGCGCAGTCGGTTAAGCGTCCAACTTCAGCCAGGTCACGATCTCGCGGCCCGTGAGTTCGAGCCCCGCGTCAGGTTCTGGGCTGATGGCTCAGAGCCTGGAGCCTGTTTCTGATTCTGTGTCTCCTTCTCTCTCTGCCCCTCCCCCGTTCATGCTCTGTCTCTCTCTGTCCCAAAAATAAATAAACGTTGAAAAAAAAAATTAAAAAAAAAAAAAAATTAAAAAAAAAAAAAAAAAAAAAAAAAAAAAAAAAGAGTATTTCTATACGGTAGCTAATTAGTCCTGCAGCTGATTGATTTCAACCTAAAACCCCCTCATGAAAGATAGCCCATGGCAAGGCCTCCAGTCTTGCTTGTGAGCCCCAGGGGCTGGGCCTGCCCACCTTCAAACTAGCTAGAAGTTGTGACTTCATTGTCACCTTGTTGTACACTTTCAGTGGTTTTTTTTTTTTTTTTTTCCTATTCTTGGAAGAGATCGTACAACGAATGGAAACCTTCCCCACCCCCCTCAAAGTACAATAAAATCATTCTTTTAAGTTTTCCCCTTCCATTAAGTGGCTCATATGTGGAGATTTTTATGCAGCCCTAAAGTGGTGCCTAATTTCGCACTCAGAAAAAGTCAATTATACTTTTAAAGCTACTGTCTATAATTGTTGTGGTCTCCTTGTGCATGTATCCAAATTGTTTCTAATGGGCATTTCAGGGCATGGGGGTTAATGGTATCTTAGGGAGGCAAAAATGCTGGCCAAAGCAGGGTTAATTTATCAAAATAACTTTGCATGGTGTTGTTTCCAAGCAATTTGAGTGGTCTCCCAGCCTGCTTAACTCATTTCTGGTATTTCATAGTGTTTTTAATGGAGATACACTATTAAGGGGTTCTGTTTTAACCTGGTGGTTTTAGATAATTCAGCTTTTTTGAATCTACCCAGGTTCAAGGTATTTATTTCTACTTTTGAAAATAAAAAGAGTCTCTATAAAAGATGAAGCCTACTTAATTAAGCCATTTTTGATGTCTAATTCTGCCAGCTCTTTGCTTTATTCCCACCACTCTCCCCCCCCCCCACCTCAAAATCTTGACAAGGGAGACTCCCATGTCCTGATTTGCTGGTTTCTGACTAATCCAATGGCGTTTGCCATGGCATTGGCCATGATCAATAACTAATTATCAAACCAGCATTTCTTTCCAGGGCTCCTTGTTAAAAAATTGCTTTTGGCCGAGAGAGAAGGAAAAAGGTCGTCACTTTGACATGGTCGCGAGTCTTTCAAAATCCAGTGGGCCGTCCAATTGAATTACTGTCCTAAACTAATTGATATAAATTTGAACAGAAGAATGCTTGTTACTGCAGAATCTCATAATGATATCCTTGGCAAGAAGCATTGGGGAGGGGAAAAAAAAAATCCCAGCACCAGTTGCAAAGCATCCACATACCCCTCTACAATTAGGAAAAAAAAAATATTAAAGTTTGGTGGGGAAAGCAGCTGGACACAGTCTGATGGCATGTTCAGACTTACCATATCCACAATATTGTGAGCGCTGAGGTAGTCAGTCTCTCCTATTTTTATAGTCATAAAAAGACAGGGAGTCCTTTGATATATTATTTAACTTCTGTACTGATTATAACTTCCAAAGCGTGTGAGTGACACCTGTCATTTCATTGTTACCTAAGGCTCTTGCTTTGGGCCCACCTGATAAGACGTTGCTTCTTAGCGACACAACTCGGAAAACCGGGCCTGTTAAAATGAGCTGCACGCATTAAAAAATAAATTGTTCCTCCCAGTCACCATCCCTCGTGCCCCCGTCAAGTGGCGAATGACAAGAGAGTGAATAATGTAGCTTCCCGCGTGAAATCTTTTGTGTTTGCCTATTGATTTGAATAGAACATTAGCCTAAAACATCCAACACATAGGTGTGTTTGGATGAAAAGTTTAGATTTGAAGGAACTGCTGGAATCGAGCTGTTGGGTGAGAAATAGATCCACTCCTCTACCAATTTGTGAGGAAAAAATCTATTATGCTGGTGGTTTTAATTGTGCTCCAGAAGTAGACGTGCCCTGGAGGAATCATACTTCCCCTTTTATTGGTGAGTTCATAAGCCTGCTCCGTCGGCTCAGGCCTACGTTGCTTTCAGCTTTAGTCGTACTCGGAGACTTTTATCCTGGTCGAGGTTGAAGTTTCTAGAAATTTCCTTTTCTTTCAGATGCCCTCTGCCTTGTCCTGATGGACTAGCTTGAAAATTCATATGCACTGGATTTATTTCATATGTTATTTTTTATTTATTTTATTTCTTTACGGTTAGTGTTTTGAGAGAGAGAGAGCATACTCCAGTGGGGGAGACGGAGGGAGGGAATCTTAAGCAGGATTTCTGCTCAGTAAGGAGCCCCTTGCAGGGCTCGAATCCATGATCCGTGAGCTCATGACCTGATCTGGAATCAAGAGGCAGACTCTTAACCGACTGAGCCACCCAGGCACCCCTAGGCTTACAATTTTAATGCCACAATACAACTCTTAGGGGAGGTTTCAAGAAGAGAATAGAAAGATCATGATAACGGGAAAAATCACAATGAAGATACAGTAATAGGGACCTTCATACATGCATCCCATTGTATGGAGACAGATGGATGGACAGAAAGGGAGAAGAAAGGGAGAGAAAAAGAAAGAAAACCTGTGAAAAACATAAGGAGAAAGAGAATTACATTGGGAGATTCCAATCCATCGAGTAGGCAAAAATGAACACAGTTTTGGAAGATCTGAACAATATTGTAACAGCGACTTTGTATACTAAAACCCCAAATGTTCCCCAAGGAAAATGTAAACCTCACCCATCCTTTTATTTAAAAAAATTTTTTTAATATAGTTTATTATCAAGTTGGCTAACATACAGCGTATACAGTGTGCTCTTGGTTTTGTGGGTAGATTCCCGTGATTCATCACTTACATACAACACCCAGTGCTCATCCCAACAAGTGCCCTCCTCAATGCCCATCACCCATTTTTCCCTCTCCCCCGCCCCCCCCCCCGTCAACCCCCAGCTTGTTCTCTGTACTTAAGAGCCTCTTATGGTTTGCCTCCCTCCCTCTCTGTTTGAAACTATTTTTTTCCCTTCCCTTCTTCCATGGTCTTCTGTTAAGTTTCTCAAGTTCCACACGTGAGTGACAACATATATCTGTCCTTCTCTGACTGACTGATTTCGCTTAGCATAATACCCTCCAGTTCCATCCGCATTGTTGCAAATGGCAGGATTTCATTCTTCCTCACTGCAAGTAGTATTCCATTGTATGTATAAACCACATCCTTATCCATTCATCAGCGGATGGACATTTGGGCTCTTTCCATACTTTGGCTATTGTCAATGATGCTGCTATAAACGTGGGGATACACGTTCTCCTATGAATCAGCACTTCTGTATCCTTTGGGTAAATACCTAGTAGTGCAATTGCTGGGTCATAGGGTAGCTCTAGCTTTCCTTTTTTGAAGAACTTCCACACTGTTCCCCAGAGCAGCTGCACCAGTTTGCATCCCCACCAAGAGTGCAAGAGGATTCCCCTTTCTCTGCATCCTCGCCAGCATCTGTGGTTTCCTGAGTTGTTAATTTTAGCCACTCTGACTGGTAAAGCTCACCCATTCTGATAAGAGGATGTGGCCCCACCTCCCACTTAAATTAGCGATAACTGCTTCTCTGTCTCTCCTACCCGATTTAAAAATTTTTTAAAAATGGGAAAGAGACATTTTAATTTCTGTTTTCTTGTGGCATCTAGCTCTGAGCTTTGTACAGGAAAATGAATCAAGAAAAGTGGTATTATTTTAGATGTTTGTTTATTCATTCATTTATTTATTTACTTATGAGAGAGAGGGATAAAGAGTGAATGGGGGAGGGGCAGAAAAAGAAGGAGAGAGAGAGAGAGAGAGAGAGAGAGAGAGAGAATCCCAAGCAGGCTCCATGCCGTCAGCTCAAAGCCTGATTCAGGGCTCGAACTCATGAACCATGTGATCCTGACCTGAGCCAAAATCAAGAGTTGGATGCTTAACCAGCTGAGCCATCCAGGTGGCCCAGTGTCACCTTTCCTGAGAAGCCTTCTCTATTATTTTAAAGTCTATGCAAGATTTGTTTTTATCGGGTATCGTAAGGCAAGCAAACACAGAAAATACTAACCTGAGGGAGGACGTTTGTACTCACAGATGCCGAGAACAGGAGACATGCGCGGGACAGGGCCCCACAGGAAGGCATTGGGGTCAGTCAGGAGGAGAGCAAGTGAGGGGAAAACGTGGGCCAGGCATGCTATCCAGGCTTATGGTTGGCTGGTTTGAATCATTTTGGTGGACTCTAGGGTGTAGCCTTTTCCCTGGTTGTCACATACTTGGTCCTGGGGCAGTTAGGTTAGCTGGGTAGTGACCTGGAATGTGAAAGCTAGACAGATATAGTTGAGAGATACAGGTTTTGGATTAGCTGGTTTGCATAGCATGTAGGCATTTGCTAGCCCTGAGAAGGACTGTCTTTCTAAGATTAGCGAGGCCCCGGATGTCAAAACATCAGAAAATATAGAATATAAAAGGGGCGATTAATACACCTATGACAGTCCCACCTCATTACTGTTTTTAGTGTCTTCCTAGCGCTTTTCATATGCTCTATATTCAGGTCACTGCAGTGCGTTTCTCCAGGGTTGAGGGAGGCATGAATTTGTTGTTGTTTTTTGTTTTGTTTTGTTGTGTGTTTTCGTAGTTTTCATCCCTGCCTACACATGAAGATCACCCAGGGACCTTTTGCAAAATGCCATTGCCAAAGACCCACGCATAGATATTCTTTTTTGATTTCTCTGGAGTGGAGAATGAGTGTCTGTGTATTAAATTAGGTGCCTCTAATATGTTACCAGAGTTGAGCATCACCACCCAGCCCATGAATGCATAGCACCTAATGATCGGCAGAAACCAGTGATGGGAATTTCTAACTGTTGACATTAACTCACAAGCAGGCAAGAAGGTACTGACTATTTACATAAATTACAGGCATTTAAGAGCATTTATTTACCTAGTGTTTTAAAATTAAGCTTAGAGAGAGTTGATTTGTTTAGTTGAAGAATTTTATGCCTTGCCAGCACTTATTAACTCACGGTTTTAAAAGTTTTGAGACATCATCGACAAATGCCCGAATCGTTCGAGACAGCTCAGAAAAACCAGACATGAAATGCTAAGGAAATGTGAAGAGGACAGTTCAAATAGACTCTGAGATAAATATGAAATGCCTAGATGAAAATGAATGGAGGATATTGAAGAAAAAGGAAAGACCAACAACTGGAAATGAGAAGGGGAGGGAAACGCTGTTGGAATAATAAAGCAGAAGATACTGGATGCGAATGAGGAACACGGAGAAATCAACATGGACGGGCAAGATACGGAAAAATGAATTACAGTCAGGAGCACCGCAAGATACTGGGGGCAAGAGTTAAACCCATCAAATCATACGCCGCCTGCTATCCTGATGGAGAGGTTTTGCTCCCCTCCACCTGCTGTCTGAGGCCCCTCTTCCGTTATGAGCGTTGCTTGCAGCCGAATACGAGCTAAGACGCAAGAAACTTCTGGGGGAGTACAGCACAACCTGGAAACGCTATCCATTCAGTGGGACTGAGATGAGCCCCAGGCAAGATCTTTAGAATAAGATCACTAGTTTTACTCAATATCATGCATAGAAAAAAATGCTGTCCCATGTGTATTAATTGTATATTCATTAATATTTTACTGGTTGGTATCGGTTTCTGTTAGAACACTGTATGTTTTCCCTATGGGAGCTAGTTGACAATTATTTTATTTATGTGTTTGTTTACTTGTATTTTTTGGTTTGCTTCCTGCAATAAACTGTGAGCTTCCTGAGGGGAGCAGAGGGCATTGGTCTTGTTTCCCGTTCTCTCCTTGGTTCCTTCTGCTTTATTTGGCACGTACCTGGTAAATGCTCACTTAACGTGGGCTGTAGCATGATGTAATGTCTATACCGCCGGCTCTGACTGCGAGAGTGCCATAAAATTCTAACTTAAGTAGGAGAAGTAGGATATAGAGTTGGGAAGGAAAGCTTGAATGATCCCAACCGGAGATTGCAGGAAAGGCTCTTACAGAAGGTGGTAACCGAACCGGGTCTGGGAAGCTTTCAGAAAGCAGCGATTTAAGTGAAAACACCAAATTTACCACCCTAGCCTCAGCCACTACCACGGGGTTCCCTGAAACCACATAAAATAGTTCAAGGTCAGTGTGAACGTCTGCTGGAGTGAGGCAACAAACCAGAGCTTAATTAATAATCTTACCTAACACCAGAGGTTTTGAAAAAATGACTTTTGACATAGTTGCTGACTTATTCAAGGACACTGTATTACTTTCATAATTGTATGACTGTTTCTGATTTTCTTAAAAAAAAAATCGAGTTCTGGTTTATTACAGAAACAAAAGGGAACTAAACCAAGTATTTCTAAGTGAGAATCACACACAAAAAAGGAGTCACAAATTACAAAGCGGGTTGAGCATGCTGAGTCTGGGTGCAAGGAAAACAAAGCAACGTACCAATCTGCTGGTCTGTATTTTTCCAGAGACCTGACTGTGAGGGTATGAAAAACTATGGTGAATGTTCAAAATTATCTTCTCCCCCACCCCTAAAAAATTCTTTATGTTGAATTTGCAGTGAGGGGAGAAAGGTCTCTTCAGGAATTTATAGTCTATACTGGTTCTGAAATTGACGACTCCACCCTGGCCCTCACCGAGTTGTAATTCTCCACCCACGAAGAAAAAGCCGGAAGTGTCCAAAAAACGTGTGTAAACCAGCCTCCCAACATCAAAATAGAATCTGCCTGTTGGCATGTCACTTGAAGGGTGACCTTGTTTTGGGGCCCCGCTACCTGGATTTAGGACAGTTCTCAGCTTCGATTTGCCCTTTCTCAATCAATCAAAAAGAGTCATGGAAATAATTATTAGGCTGGATAATTATTTTACAAAATAGAAGGTGCTTTCCTTGTCCATTTACATTTCAGTGCCATTCATTACTTTCCTGAATACTAATCATGGTGTTCAGCCTTGATCACTTGTTTTAAGGCAAGGGGTCAACTGAAGAGACAGAAGGAGGACCCTGGGCATTTGCAATGTAAAAGAAACCTTTCACAAGAAGAGTGTTAAATAATAAATGTGATCCCGGGGTGACGGTATCGCGCATCTCAAACATGGAGCTGAGACCACGGAGGCCCTGCCATCAGCTGTGCGCTCCTGGAATTGCTAAATTCATGGCGAATCGTCCACTCTTTCTCTGAAAGGTGGGAACTGTTCTGTGGGCGTGGTTGGAGAAAGAAGATGACATTTTACCGGGATCTGGAAGCTTCAAAGATTAGCCTATCATTCGCACACTAGCAGAAGTCAATGCCGAAGCAAAGATTTTCCCTTGCCATGATTACTGCTGTCCTCACCCAAAGTTCTAGTTCGCTTTGGCTGGCTGCCGGAAGCACTCAGCTCAAATTCTCCCAACAGCTGAGGTCCGCGTACCACGGATGACTCTTATTTTTGGAATCTCTTGTCTTGAACCGGGACATGACTCAGTCCAATAGGCAGTCTGTGAGGTGAACCCTGGCCTGGCCTGGTGTTAAGCAAGACTTCCTTGGCTTCTGGAAATTTCAAAAAAACAAAAATGCAATTGCAGCAATAATCTGGGAAAAGATGCCAAGCAGGCCCTCACTCCTCACTCATTACCAGTTTAATGAAGCTGTCTGAGATCTGGGGTTTTCTGCTTTGGGGTTTCCTCTGAGTTCTGAGGCTCAGCGGCAAGAAACATTGACAGTTGCAAAGCTGAGGTGATTTGGACCCATTTGCCTTCTGGGTGGTGACATGAGGTACGTTGTAGAAGACAGAGAATTCCCACACACTTCAACATTGTCACCTGCTTTCACATGGATGGGTCTTCTCAATTCATCTCCGTGGAAACCCTCTTCCATAGCTATTCTCATAGTGCCCAATTTACGGTTGTGGAAACGGAGGCCTGGTGGCATGGTGGACCTATGACCCCTTGACTCCAACCTCCATATCTTTGTTCTACTTCATACTTTTTGTGCCATCTTCTGCATGGTGAAGCCCGGCAAGCTTCCTGGCCTTCCTCCCCTTCTCCAACTCTTCAAGAGACTGTTCTATGATTTTTTTCTATTTAAACATTTTTTTTCTATTTTATTTTATTTTTTTTTAATGTTTACTTATTTTCAGAAAGACAGAGAGAGAGAGAGAGAGAGAGAGAGAGAGAGAGTGCTAGTCGGGGAGGGGGCAGAGGAAGAGGAGAGAGAACCTTGAGCAGGCTCCATACTGGGCACGGAGCCCAATGTAGGGCTGGATCCCATGACTGTGAGATCATGATCTGAGCTGAAATCAAGATTCGGATGCTTGACCGACAGAGCCACCTAAAGTTTTCTATTTTAGTTATGCCGTATGTTGCTGGTTATCTAATTATAATCCACCCTTGGCGGTATTCTCCAATTTTGTGAGGGTAGCTAAGTAAACTGATTTCTTACTCCCGTTGGCAGCCAAGAGAGGCCATGCCTATTTTGGCCCAAGAAGATACGAGTGAAGTCTGTTGGTGGTGTTCCCATGAAAGTTATTATTTCTCAAATATAAAGGGACCGATACTGTCAGCTTTTTGCCTTTGATCCTTATTCTTTCTCTCTGTCTTGATTGAGACCATGCCTCTCTCACGTAGTGGAGGAGCCATTTTACAAACACAAATGTGAAAGAGACACATTAAGGATTGCTGAATGGAAAGAAAGAAGGTTCCTGGGTCTGATGGCGTTAGAGAGTTAGCGTATCATCCACGGAATCACCTCCTTATGGATTTCTTAATACCAAGGAAGTAATTCTAGTTGGGTTTTTGTTAGGTGCAGCCAAGTGCAATTCTGGGACAAGGGTATCTCTGTGATTAAATTAAATGTACCCTGTAACAAATTATCGCTGAATGCCGTCACAAAGAGGGCCGTTAGGACTGAATAAGAGGAATCCTAAATACCATGAGAACATATCGTGACATCAGTTTTGCAGTTACCAACTGCTGTGTGACAAATCACCCCAAACTTTGTGGCATAAGGAACAACCTTTTATTATGCTGACCAGTTCTGTGGGTCAGGAACACACAACGGACATGGGGAGGGGTGGAGGGCCATGGAGTCTGGGCTTGGCTTGGAAGTCTCAAAGGCAGGAATTATCTTAATGGATTAGGATCTGGGATCATCTGAAGGCCTGCACACATTTGCTGGAGGCCGATGTTGGCTGCTGGCTTGGGCTTTAGCTGGGGAATGAGCCAGGACACCTACATGTGGCCTTTCCTTATGGTCCCTCCGCTTATCTGTAACATGGTGTCTAGGGTGCGTGTACAAATATCTTGAGATGGCCCAGTCTTGGAAGTCATAAAACATCACTTGGTCCATAGTCACCTGTACCCACACATGAGCATGGGGTCACATTGGTCTCTCCTCTTGTTGGGAAGCGGGTCAATGTCACAGTAGAAGAGTGTGTGAGATGGGAGGTCTTATCATGCCTGTCTTAGAAGATACAATCCACTCAGCCATTCAACGGATTGTACCAGCCACCTCCAGGAATCCTAAATTCTCCTTAGGTTGCTGTGGACTGGAACAAAAAGAGAGGGCATAAAAAATAGTAAACACAACCTTTATCTTTTCGGTTCCTTTCAGTTTTATATGTTTGTGAAAAAGATTTCAGATGCTAGCAAATAACGGCTCCATTTATTGAGAAGTTCCTAGGGGCCAGGCACGATTCTAAGCTCTTTGCATGTGTTGCCACTTTTAATGTTCGCAATACCCATGAGGTAAGAATTACTATTCCCAGATTGCAGATGAGGATCAAGGAGGTTGAATAACTTTCCCAGTCTCTATAAGAGCTGGATTGTTATTCAAATAGAAATCTGTCCAGCTCCAATGCACTTGCTACTGCTTTCCATTCATAGAAACTAGAAACTGCCTTCCCTGTCCTGCCGATTCAGTGGATGCTCCTTAGGACTGGCTTCCTTGTCCCGGTTTATTTGGTCCCAACTCATGTTCTGCCCCTGGATTCTTACTACCTCAGCTACCTGCCTGCCTTCTGGCCCCTTCATTACAGACCTGTGCCTTGGCAATTCCAGTCCTGACCCCTCCCAGGTATTCAGTGTCCACATTTGCTTTATGTGGGACCTTCCTACTCCAGCTCTCCTAGGTTGGACGTCACTGTCTGGCCCTCTCTCCTGCCTCCAATTTTGGGGGGAATTTAGGTAATTTAGGTAATGAAGTGCTAAGGGTAAAACAGTATAAAAGAAATGCATACCATCTACAAGGGGAAACAATTAATACAAAGGAAAATAAACTCCTATTAGGATATATTGATTACATTTGGGAATGTAATTGATTGGCCAAGGGAATCCTTGTTCGAGTATTTCCAACTTGTATTTTTCTGTTCAATTATAAAGCAGGCAAACCCAGGATGCTTGGGTGGCTGGGTTGGTTAAGCATCTGACCCTTGGTTTTGACTCTGGTCATGACCTCACAGTTCATGGGTTCAAGCCCATGGGTCCAAGCACAGAGGCTGCTTGCAATTCTCTCCCCCCTGTCTCTTTCTACCTTCCCCTGCTCTCTCTCACACACACACATGCGTGCGCTCTCAAACTAAATAAATAAACTTTGAAAAGGAGGTGGGGGAGGAAGGCAGATCCTTCCATGCAATGATGCGGTTCTGGTACCAAGCAGTGGGGACAGTTCTAAGAAGCCCCAGGATATGTTGGTTTGAAATTGTCAGAAAAATAATCTAGAGTGGTGTTTGTTAATCTTTTAAATGGTTAGGAATCACTAGGAGATTGTGGTAAAATGCAGATTTGGGCTCATTAAGCCCAGTAGAGCCTCAGATCCTGCTTTTCTAAACCAACTAATACTGGAGGTCCTTGGACCACATTTTGAGTTGTGAGACTCTAGGCAGTGATTTTCCACCTTAGGTGCACGTTGGATCACCCGGAGAGCTTGAAAAAAGGCTGGTACCTGGGTCACACCCCCCAGAGATTCAGATCTGATTGGGGACATGGCCTGGGTGTTAGGATTTAAAATTTTTTTTTTTTTTAGTATTTATTTATGAGAGAGAGAGAGAGAGAGAGAGAGAGAGATTGTGAGAGGGGGAGGGGCAGAGAGAGGGAGACCCAGACTCCGAAGCAGTCTCCAGGCTCTGAGCTGTCAGCACAGAGCCTGATGTGGGGCTTGAGCTCATGAACCGTGAGATCATGACCTGAGCCAAAGTTGGACGTTCAACCGACTGAGCCACCCAGGCACCCCTGGTGTTAGGGTTTTGAAAGTGTGTGCAGGTGATTCTAATGTGTAGCCCAGGTCTAGAAGCAGTGCTAGATGGTTGTACTTCGTCCTTCACAGAACAGTGTACAGGATGCTCACTGTTCCAGGCTAGGTAGAGAAGTGTTAGGGGTAAAACAGTATAAAAGAAAGACATACCCTCTACAAGGGGAAACAATTAATACAAAGGAAAATAGACTCCTAATAGGATATACTGATTAGATTTAAAGAATACCGAGAATTTACGTATGAAGTACAGTGTCAAGGGAAAGAAAACCAATTCGGAAAGTGTTAATAGTAGGTTTCTATATATTTTTAGCGAACTTGTAAATTGTCCTAATGAATTAAGAATTGATAAAGATTGCCCATGTCCTTGGATGCAACAATTTCTCTTAAGAATTTCTCCTCATGCAGTGTTTTTGGGAATGTCAATTGGTACAACCGGGGAATGGTATGGAGTTTCCTCAAAAAATTTAAAAATACAGATACTATACTATACTATATACTATATATACTATAGGGTAATTCTACTAGTGGAAAGAAAACGAAAACACTAATTTGAAAAGATACAAGTACCCCTATGTTTATTGCAGTATTATTTACAATAGCCCAAATATGGAACCAACCCAAGTGTCCATTGATAGATGAATGGATAAAGAAAATATGGTATATATATATATATATATATATCACATATACATATAAATAAATATAATGCACTATTGCTCAGGCATAAAAAAGAATGAGGTCTTGCCATTTGTGACAACTTAGACGGACCCAGAGGGTGTTACGCTGAGATAAGTCAGACAGACAAAGACAAACACCGTATGATTTCACTTAGATGTGGAATCTGAAAAAACAAAACAAGAACGAAAAACCCAGAAACAGACCCACAAATACAGAGAATGCACTGGTGACTTCCAGAGGGGAGGGGGTGGGCATGATGGGCAAAATGGCTGAAGGGGAGTGGGAGATACAGGTTTCCAGTTACGGAATGAATAAATCACAGGACAACAACAAGCAGCAGAGGGAATCCAGATGTTAGCTACACTTGTGGTGAGCAGAGGATAATTGATAGATGTCAAATCACTATGTTGTACGCCTGAAACTACTGTAACTATAAGTTAATAAAACTTATAGTCAACTATAAGTCAATAAAAAAAAGGCAAATGCCTTTTAAAAAAGTTTTAATCTTAATTCCAGGTAACATACTGTGATATTAGTTTCAGGGGTACAACACAGAGATGCAACAATTCTTTACATTACTTGATGCTTATCATGATAAGTGTACTCTTAATTCCCATCATCCATTTACCCCATACCCCTTTCCTCTCCCCCTTCCCCCCCATAGCCATTAGTTTGTTCTTTACGGTTAAGAGTCTCTCTCTTGGTTTGCCCCCCTCTCTCTCTTTTCCCTTTGCTCATTTGGCTTGTTTCTTAAATTCTGCATAAGAGTGAAATCATATGGTATTTGTCTCTGACTGATTTATTCGCCTAGCATGATATACTCTAGCTCCATCCCTGTTGTGGCAAATGGAAAGATTTTATTCTTTAAAAAAGTAGATGCGGGGCGCCTGGGTGGCGCAGTCGGTTAAGCGTCCGACTTCAGCCAGGTCACGATCTCGCGGTCCGGGAGTTCGAGCCCCGCGTCAGGCTCTGGGCTGATGGCTCAGAGCCTGGAGCCTGTTTCCGATTCTGTGTCTCCCTCTCTCTCTGCCCCTCCCCCATTCATGCTCTGTCTCTCTCTGTCCCAAAAAGAAATAAACGTTGAAAAAAAAATTAAAAAAAAAATAAAAAAAAAATAAAAAAGTAGATGCTTTGAATGCGCGTCAAATGAAAAAGAGGAATATATCCCAAATGATCTTCTTACAGTATGAAAAGAAAAATTGTTGAAAGGACACATTAAAATGTTAATTAAATTAGAACTAAATTAAACATTAAATTAAAAATTAAAAAAAACCCAACCTGTCAACCAGAAGTGCCACACAAATCAATGAAAAGAACTTCTTTTACAATTTAAATTTTGGTTAGCTAACATACAGTGCGATATTCGTTTCGGGAGTAGAATTCAGCAATTCATCACTTACAGGCAATACTCAGTACCCATCACAAGTACCCTCCTTAATAGCCATCACCCATCTAGCCCATCCCCCACTCACCTGCTTCCATCAACCCTCAGTTTGTTCTCTATGATTAAGTGTCTCTTGTGGTTTGTTTCCCTCTATCCTCTTTTTTCCCCCTTCCCATATGATCATTTGTTTTGTTTCTTAAATTCCACATATGAGTGAAATCATATGGTATTTTGTCTTTTTTCTGATGGACTCATTTTGCTTACCAAAATACATTCTAGCTCCATCCACATTGTTGCCAATGTCAAGACTTCATTCTTTTTCATGGCCGAGTAACATTCCATTGTGTATGTGTGTGTGTGCGTGTGTGTGTATGTGTATATATATATATGTATGTATATATATGTATATATATATGTATATATACATATGTGTATGTGTATATATACATATATATGTATATATATGTACATATATATATGTGTATATATACATATATATGTATATATATATGTATATATACATATGTGTATGTGTATATATATATGTATGTATATATATATGTATATATACATCTTCTTTAATGAAAACAACTTCTTGTAAAAAAAATCTTAAAAGAGAGTGAATTAAACTCAATTTTGTGGTGAAAGAAAAAAAAGGGATTTCTCCTGAAAAAAAGGAGGGGAGAGACAGAAGGGAAACCTCTATACCTGACATATCATTGAAAACAACGTGATAGGGAAATAGAAAACTGGTTTTGACCTAGAAATTCACTGAAGTTTTGTGAACCGGTCAGAGTGTAAGCTCCATGTGAGCAAAGACCTCATCTGTGTTTTCATTTGCCACAGAGCCAGAATTGAGCCCGGGACAGGGCCGACTGCAGACTCTCTATGACTATGTGCTGAATGAATGAATTAAAAGCCATGATTTTATAGAGTATGAAGATATGTGGAGATATTTATACTGTGATATTTGGTTACAATTGCAATTACAGCTGTCTTGATGAGGTTACCACTTAATGTTAGAATAATCGTCCTAGAGAGGCAATCTAACTCTAGCTAACATTTTAATAAAATTTTATGCCCTTTGGAAAATCCTGCCTGGAGATTCTACGCATGATTTTATTTAATGTACTTCTAATGTAGATCCATTAGTTAGAACCAATTTATCCTAGATTTCCGTGCCAAGAATGGGTTTGCCTGCAGACTGCAAGCTCCTTGCAGGTGTAGACAAGACTTTATTCTTCATGTGCATGGCTCTCGGGACAGTGTAGAGTAAGCATGCTGTAAGCACTTTTAAATAAACCACTAACGAAGTGGAGGGACTTAGAACATTTTTCTCAGACGTGGGAACTGTGTAATGTAAGATTTCTCTTCACTTCCATGTCTGCCCGGAACCTCTGAGACCAATTTCCTTTCGACTTGAGTATTCAAATCACTTTAGGTGCTTTGGGTATATCTGTTTTCTTTAAATATTTTTGTGGTGTTCTAAAATTTTTCATGATCTTTGTTTGGTTTATAAGCTCCCTCACATTCTTCATGAATCCATTATCGATGAGGATGTTGAAAAATCTGGAAAAGCCATGGAGTGATAAGCAACAAGAAGAGGTGAGTATGCATAGTTGGAAGGTGTAAAGTCATGTTTATTATTATATACTCACTTATGTTTCTTGACTCCTTGTGATTCAAAGTTCTCACTGACTTACCCATTGTTGATAAAATTATTTGATTCATCCATTTACCTTTTCCAGGGAAGGTCATATGTCATGTGAAGTGTTGACTATTCTGTTTTTATAGCCAAGAGAGGGCTTGCAACTTGATTCCACAAGGTAGAAATCAAAGCATTTTCATATCTAATTTAAAAGAGTATTTTCCATGTGTCCCGATCCCAGAAACAGAAGAAATTTCTCTGGGAAGTTCAGTGAAATCTGTCACTCTTTGATTCTTGTGTTGGGAAAATGAATAAAGTTTTAGACCATAAGATGGCCCATGGGACTAAAACGAGCTCCCATCTCTGGCTTAGAAACCCCTCTTGTGGGTTCTTCTTGCCCTGTTTGCCATGCGCGCATGAAAGAACCACCCCCCCCCCCAGATATGGAGGCTGACAACTATAAATTACCCTTCCCGCTTGCATTCCACGATCAGATCTTTGAAGAGATGGTCTCTGAGCCCGCCGGTGTTAAATAAATCTCCGATCCACCAAGATCTCCGAGTGCCGCTTGGTTTTTCCGCCAGCATTCCACCTGGTTCCGTAACACGTTAAGAGTGGAATCGTTTAAATAGTAATGAGTGAATACTTATCAAGCCCCCCTACTATGTGCTTTCATTTTCTTCGAAGCACTTTTCATCCATTAATTCATTGGCTGTTTGTGCCAATCCTATGAAGTAAACACTATTAATATGCCCATTTTATTCTTTCTTTTTTTCTTTCTTTTAGAGAGAGAGAGAGAGATAGAGTTGGGGAGGGGAGAGGGAGAGAAAGAGAGAGAGAAAGAAAGAATCTCAAGCAGGCTCCACATTCAGCACAGAGGCAAACGTGGAGCCTGTTCCCGTGACCCTGGGATCAGGACCTGAGCTGAAACCAAGAGTCGGACACTCAACCGACTGAGCCACCCAGGTGCTCCAATGTGCCCGTTTTATTATAGATAAAGAAAGAAACCAAAAAATTAAGTGACTGCTTAGTTCACAGTGCTTTATGGCAAAGTAGCTTTTGAACCAGGGCTTTTAATCACAGCAATAGCTGCCTAATAGAAATACCAGAAGTCTTAGAGAAGTATGGTTGACCTCAAAAATAATAAATATTTGCAGTGAGGACAAGACCGATGCACTCGTGATAGGATGACTAAGATAAAATTTATTCTCATGACTTATGAGCTAAAACATAAAGAAAGAAACCAGAAAGTGGCATTCTTTTGCCTTGATGAAACGAGAGAGCTAGGCTCAGAGACATTCGGGGACTGCTTCAGGTCACACAGCTGTTTAGCAGGAGACTCAAGACCAGAGCCCCAAGACTTAGTGCTTGACCTTGGCTCATGGGAAACACCTGTAACTTAAGAGCCTTAGTCCAAGAGACACAGTGACTGACTCTTAATCTTGAGCTCTTTCTGCTACTTTCACACATTCCTACTTTGCATCCAAAAGATCACCTGCCTGAGCCAACTGAGGGTTGCATCTGAAAAAATTGTGTGTTTGTTTACACATAATGCTTATATATTTCCCTTACAAAAAAGTACGTGTCTGGTGGTAAGGAGTTAAACAAAAAAAAAAAGCATGAATTAAAAAAAAAAATCCGACCATCCATATAGGGCCTTCTCATTGCTATAATGATATCAGTTGCAACAAGTCCAAGGCCCGACCTCATTACAAGGGTTTAATTGCATTGTTACACGGTCTCACTTCTCCTCTCTGGCCTCTTTCTCTTTATGACAGCTTTAGAAAGGAATTTCAGCTCAAGGTCAAAGGAAATTAATTACTGCTTTCTTAATCTGTGCTCATCTACATTTAGAAAACTTTGGGCTTTCTACCAACATATTCTTGTCTCCTAGTTGTATAGACCCAAACTTATAAAAGTAACACCTCAGACCTTTGTAAAAAAAAAAGTGCACGGAAGTACTCAAATAGCATGTATTTAATAAGTGTGGATCATATTCCAAGAAAGCACCAGGTGTAAGAAGAGAAATTCCAACCATTTAGCAAAGATAGCTGTGCTTTAAAAGTTGAGAATTATCTTACATAGAAAATTGCATCCCATAATTAGACTGAAGGCTATTAAATTGGAGTGTTAATAATGTTAATCTAGTAATGTCAGTAAAAAAGAATGTTCTAAGATAAAAGGACCATGAGTGGGCATATCGATTGGCTGTAGCATGACATAGCTACAGATTTAAACATGGCTTTCTGTGGAGCATTTCCATCTGTAGTTGATTTACGCTCTAGGGGGGAGCTGATTATTTTCATGATTGTATTAACATTCTCAAATGTCCCTTCTTTTCCTTTCTCACATCTTCACTGGCCAAGAAGACACCAAGTCAATGGATGTAAGTCAATGGATATACAGATAAAGGATTGGAAGCCTGCGTTCTATAGGTAATCAATAAATACAAATGTTCTGTCAGAGACGAATGACTCCAAATACCTCTCCCTGGGTATGTTTTTTTGCCTCCCTGGGCACTTTTGAAGGTTTGGTGACGGCATGGGTCTTGGGATATCTGTATTCTAGTGGAAACTCTGAGGCTCTCCGGTCACGGGGTTGGACGGGTCACTTACCTACTTGAGGAACCTTTACTTCTTTTCTAGATGATCTGATGATCTCTAAAGCACCTTCCAGCTTTATGACCCTCCATATTCACTAGTTTCACGTATAACAACAGCCCTTAAAGGGGGGGGGCTATAGATATAGATATATAGCACGCGGTCTCTGGGGTCAGTCAGCCTGCTTCTAATCTCTGGTCCATCACTTACAGGCTGAATGACTTTGGGAAAGTTTCTCAATACCCCTTTGGCTTCCTCCCCCACCCTCATTTGTCTTTGTAAAGCACACGGTAAAGTTGTTGCACAAATTACATGCTCACAAATTCCCATCATTTGGTGAGTGCCTGATTAGCTAAGGTTTACTGGTCTCCAGCTAGATAAACCCATTTTAGGCAACTCAGAGAAAAATGGCAATGTATGGATAGGGCAAGGGGTAAGTGTTGGAGTCAATGGATAGCTGAACAACCAGGCCTTCAAAGCATGTGCATAAAATTTAATATGCACTCAATGTGCGTAAAACTGACCTGGGGGTCTTGTTAAAATGCATATTCTCATTCAGAAGGTCAGGGATACAGCCTGAGAATCTGCATTTCTATCAAAGTCTCAGGCGAGGAAATCCTGCTGGTTCCTAGGCCACACTTTAGATAGTCTAGAAGAAGGGAAGCCAAGTTAGTCCCAGGGATCTGGGAAGGAAGTACAAGTGGACAGGACCTTTCTTCTCGAGACACGGACATTGCTTTTTGGTTGGAGCTTCCTTTACTATGTTCGATATTAATATTTCTTGGGGAATCTGCAGGCCTCAGCCTGGGTTGCCATACACCCATACGCCCTTAGTGAGTGGAGGAAAGGTGACCTGACTGACAGTTCCTCTAAAGGGAACTGTAATAGGGAAGGGTAGGTTCCCTAAGGTCACAGTTCTCAAAATGTGGTTCCCCAGGCTAGGAGCACTAGAATCAAGTGGGGACTTGTTAGAGATGCCAATTCTAAGACCCCCACCGCGGACCTACTGAATCAAAAATTGTGAAGATAATGCCTAGCCACCTGAATTTTAATAAGCTCTCCAGAGTATTCCAATGCATGCTAAAGTTTGAGAACTATTTCGCCAAAGAAAAATCAAAGTACTCTCACTGGAAGAAGGGAGAACGAATCTAGGGAGGGGCTATGGACCGTATTTTAGGATAGCAGCCTGAGTGGACCAATACAGAAGGGCAAAACCAATACGTGCTGCCTATAGGTACTTACCGTATGCCCAGCCATGAGCTGAGCAGTTGGTTAATATGAACACGTAAAATTTCAGATAGTTGGTCTCCTGGGACCACTGGCCTTTGAAAAATAAACATAGTTTTTTTGTTTCCTGATGTATTCATGTACCAAACATTTATGAAGGGCTACAAGAGCCTGTTGATTCAAAGTTAAACAATAGAAGTCCTTTGCTGTAATACTGCCTAAGGTCCATCGGAGAGACAGATGAATGGTTAACACCCACAGTCTAATATGAACGTCCCACGAAAAAGATAACAGCCATGCAACTTTCGTCAGTTCTGGGGTATGAATGCGATCAGCCAATGCTGCTTTGGTGGATGAAACTGAGCAGTGTTGTTAGCAAACCTGATATCCAGAGGGAGGTTTCAGGCAGAGGAAGCAGCCCACAGTAGGCCTGGGGCTCTACAAGAGATTGGTGTGTATTCAGACGTTATGAGCACATCATCCTGCAAGCCTCCAGAGAGCCAGATCCTTCTGAGGAATGGCTGGAGTTCAAACAGCAGGAGCTGAAGTAAGAGAGTCTTCTGTGGTAATCTGTACTTCAGTCTAAAGCTTGAGGTAAGGGGAGTGAATTAGATTTGATAAAAGCCAGGTTGCTATTTGGATGGCAAGAGAAAGGCATACAGTTGAGAAAGCACCTAGCTTTGGAAGACTCAGCTGCCTTGTCTCTCCCTCAATTCTTTAGGCTTACTCTTATTCTCTCTCCTCTCTTTTTAATTTTTTAATGTTTATTTGTTTTTGAGAGAGGAGAGAGAACATGAGCAGAGGAGGGGCAGAGAGAGAAGAAGACAGAGGACCCGAAGCGGGCTCTCTGCGCATAGAGCAGGGCTTGAACCCACGAACCATGCGATGGTGACCTGAGCCGAAGTTTGATGCTTAACCAGCTGAGCCACCCAGGCACCCCACTCTTATTGTCTTAATACATTTGCCCCCTTACATATCTAAAAATACTCTGTAGCTGACTGCCAAACAACTTAGTTAATATGAGTGCAACAAATGATGTACAAGTGTGCTAAAATTCAGATTAAAAAAGTGTTTATTGCTCTGAGCACATAGCTTTGTTGTATACTTTCAGTACGCGTAGAGGTTGTGATACTGAACCATTTTATAATGCTGGTTGGGGTGTTGAGTATGATTTATCATGTTGTCTCAGAATGGTGGGTAAGGGCCAAATTTGAGGGAAAGAGGTGGCCATTGTGCCCCATCCTCAGGGACCCTCAGGCCCCGTAGCCACCTGCCACAGGCATACTGAGAAGCACTGTTCAAAGCACCAGCATGATCATCCGCTAGGTGAGTAAAATTTGAGATGCCTGAAAGAATGGGGCTAGGAGGTACTGGTAATTTGCTATTCAGTTGGATGGCCAACTAGCCAGGAGACTTAGTGATCTTCCCTTAGCTTCCAGAACAAAGAAGGGGGGCTTGAAGAAAGATGGTAGTGTACAGAGTTAGAGTGAGATGAAAAGAGATTGCATACCCACCCTTGACAAAGCAAGAAAAAGCGAATTTGGTTAGATAAATTTGGCAGATAAAAGCTATTGGACCTGTTTTACACAAATACGTAGGAAACAATGAGGGGGAGTCAAAGCCATGAGAGCAGTCAAATGAAGTGCTCCGTCTGTTTAGGGAAGGAAAAGATTATATATTATTGTAGTAGATCAGAATTAGCTTCATGGAAGAGGTGGAATTTGAGCTGCGCCTACAGCATAGGTCAGAATCACACACTCGGGAGTTTGGTGTGAATGGCACTCGGACAAAGAGCAAAGCAAGGTCCAGAGGGGGAAGTGCGTGTTTGTTGACCAAGCAGGGAGTGGTTCGGGTGGAAACTGCAAAGGTGAAATCTAAAACAATCTTGTGTCAGATGGTGGAAAGCCTTGGATGTCATTGTGGGGAGTGTGGGTAGGGGATAATCTGGGGAGGGGATGTCTTCGGACTTGGGCATTGGTATGACCCAAACTAGTCTAACTTGGGCATTGGTAGGACCCAAACTAGTCCTTCTCAACATTCTCATTCCACGGTATAGATAAATAATGAAAATTTGCGTATGGTACGCTGGAATAATAGATGAGGTGGCTTTGCTAGAGGTGGACACTCTGGAAGTTTCTGGTGCCTGATCTTCAAAACCCAAGAGTTATAGGGATGAATCTCTCGGAATATCTGGAGCAAACCCATCACTTACTGGTGCCTACTAGGTGCCAGGCATTGTTTATTGTTGGGATACCAAAGTGAACGAGACAGAAAATCCCCTGTTCTTATCCTAAGAGACGAAGCGGACAATAAGCAAAAGAACAAATTGATATGATAAGGCTAGGCAGTGATTGAAGCTAGGTAGAGAAAAAAAACACAGAGGAAAGAAAAGAGAGTGGTGGAGCACAGCCAGAGTTCCACCCCCATGGTAGCTTTGGTGAAGTGATGGTATGAGCCCAAGATCTAGAGGAAGAATATTCTAGTAAGAGAGAACAAGGTTTTGGACATTTGGAGGAAACACAGCAAGGGCCACACAGGAAAGAGTGAAGGAGAGACTACTGAGGGATGAAGTTGGGCTTATAGTCAACTTAGAACACGTAGGGCGTGGCAGTTCATGGTAAGGAGTTTGTTTTAAATATCAGGGCAGCACAGTGAAGAGTTTTGAGCAGTGAAGCGATGGGGGCCAAGTTATTTTTTCAAAAATCGTTTGTGCTGCGGTGTGAAGAATCGATTGTAACGGGCGAGAGAGGTCCGGGTTTGCACTAGGCTGTTGGCAGACGAGGTGGAGGGAAGGAACTAGATTTCGAAGGGGCTTTCAAAGTCAAGCTGAAAGGAGCTGAGAGGACCTGGGATTGAAACATGAAAAGAAGAGAGATGTCCAAATGAAACACAGAATGAAAGAATCTAGTAGAACATGAAGATAGAAAAGAAAAGAGAGAGGAGAGGGACTGATATTTATTTTACTTTTGCTATTAAGCTGTCGACTAGTATATTTGCTTTTACCCACGGCATATCATGACATGGAAATAATTCGCTCCCATTCGGTGTTGAAGAAATGGCGATTCAAAGCTTTAAGTGGTTACTGTAAGGGAGCTCAAAGTCATGCACAAAGAAAATGGAATAACTGGGACTCGGCCCCAGATCTTCTTGAGTTCTAAGTTAGGTAACAACTTCGCCCACAGCTAGAACAGCTTTGGATCGGTAGAGACAGGGAGGGGTTGAGGGCAAGACATATTGTGGAAGCAGTCAAAGACAACACGGAGACTTGAGGCGTCAGTGACCAAATGGTGGAAACTCTTCAGAACTGGAAAATTGCATGCTTCACCAGAGGTCAAAGAGGGGAGTTTCATGTTTGGCTTTAAACAACTTTGCCAAGGCATGAGCTGATGTGTGAGAAAGGATGATATCATTAGTGCGGTGTTCGGAATGTACCTGTGATGATGATGGGTCACGTGGGTGAATTAGGTTTTGCTAATCACTGATGTTTGACCTCGCTGAGGCTCAGTCTGTATAAGAATCCAGAATTGCCCATTCTGAAGGAAGAGGCCGAATTCCTATAGTAAAGAGAATCTCTGATGGCTCTGTACCAATTTCTTAAGATTTACAAGGAGATCCAAAACTTTGAAGAAAATTCCATCCATCCAGCTTGGCTTCGGAAACCATTTCCAACATTTCTAAGTAGTCCCGGTAAAATCCACATACAATCACTTTGTTATCACACACTTTCTGTGTTACTCTAAGATTACTCAGTGCACAGCTACTTTGTGACTCACTGTATTCTATTCATCTGCTGAATTCTTGCAGCCCACATTTGATTTAGTCCCCTGGCAGCACCTGAATTTAATGTTGTTCCATCCCACTAATGGTGTCTCCCAGTTGACATGGCAAGCTGACATTTTGTGTATTACTTGCTGGATTATTTAAAGCTGGGCTGTCCAATATGGTAGCTCCTGGCCACATGTGGCTATTTAAATTAAATTAATAAAAGTTAAATAAAATTTTAAGTTCTGTCCCTTGGTCACAATACTCCCATTTCAAGCACTCCATAGCAACATTTGGCAAGTGCCTACTGTTTTGTGTAGAGCAGACATGGAATATTTCCATCATCACAAAAAGTATTTTTGGATAGCACTGTCTTAAAGCACCAGCGTTTGGCTTATCTTCGTAGGTCCTCTGTTTTGTAAATATATCAGCTTTATGAGAACTTCGTTCTTTGGGGCAACTGATCCACAGACACACTGCCGGTCCCCAAACACACACACACACACACACACACACACACACACACCTGTCCCAATGACCAAAGCTCAGGTACTAATATCATTCAGAACAAACAAGAATGGCAAAGTAGCAGCCCATGGTGGTTGACCACTAGATGAAGACCGAGCAAGGGGAAAGTGGCTCGTTAGAGAAGTGTCGCAGCTAAATGAGCACATAGAGACAGAGTGGTAGCACCGATGAGAGGGAGGGAGATAAGAGCTATGACGTAGTCATCACATTGGCATAAGCAGTAGAATCTTTGATTCGATTCTTAACTGGATACCTTGAGGAAGAAGGAGGAAATGTGGAACTGGCAACAATGAGTGCCAAGAATCATGCCCAATCTTCCGAATGTAGGAGTGGTTAATATGGGTCAATGAATTTTAAGGCTGATTTGCTTGGAATAGAGACTCAAACCCTGTAGCACCACTGCTCTCCTTAATGCCCAATGCCAAAGCTGTCTTCACAAACATCTGGATTTCAGCCCCTCTGAAACCTGCTCTTTCTCCTCCTCTGAGCACGATCATTTGCCTAATGATGTTAGGGCTAATGCGCTGGCTGAAAGTCACAGCCTGTCTTCAGTTCTGACAAATTTCAAGTCAATTATAAACCACTGTAAACAACCAGCCTGAACGTAATACCTGCGGGTTCTCTTGCATGGAGGAACCAAAATATAAAGCAAGATTGATTGATTTAGAAGTTGAGTGTTGTGGTGGTCAACGTTAAATTCTTCAGTTTCTTTTCTATTTTTTTTTTGTTTAGGCAGAAGAATCCAGTTTCTACAATGAAGTTATTAGATTTGAAACTACATTTTTTTCAATATAAGATTTAAAAAAAATTAAGTTAAATCGTGGATAAGAACTTCCTTTGGGGCAACTCTTTTTAGCTGAGCTTGTCACATTACTTATGGTTGTGGAATCATTTTATCTTAGCTGTTGTTATTTATTGTTGTGATTACTTATCGGCACCCATTCCATACTAGATAAAGAACGTGAAACCCGGAGAAGTCACTCCCTGGCATTCACAGCCCCAGTGAGAGGCAGACCTGAGATGCAATGAAAATAGCTCGCTGATTCTCTTTTGGGATATTTGCCTCTATTTTATAAAAACTTCAAAATCAGCGCAAAGGGTAGACTGACTGAAAGATCACTCAGAGAAGTTCACATTTAGGAACAACACATCAGTGTTGATGAGTTAGGATGAAATTATTAGAGCATCATGAGTGAAGTATAATTGTAAAGCAAGCTAGCATTTCCTGCACCCGTCAGAAAGCAAAACCCACTTATCAAGACTATATTAAACATATTTGAATAGAAGATGCAGGTGTTGCCACGGTGGGGGTTTACCTGGAAATCTTTACGAGTATTTTTAGCTTCCTAAAATAGTAATAAAAAAAAAAAACTTGTATTGGTTACATTGAGCAGTTGTATTGATAACACAGGGGCAGGAACTAATTAGGAAAAGACAAAGAAGAATAACGAGTAGTTGAAGTTTAAAGAAGCATTGGTCCCATGACCTTTTCATTGAATTTTTCCGAACACTGCTCCTCACCCGTGTGTCCGTGCTCCCCTCCAGAATGAGTTCATTACCAATAGCTAACTGGTCTCCTAGTCCCTTGTGTTTCCTTTTCTTGAAGCTCTCATCCCTTTGTATTATCGTTTTCTCTGGTCTGGGGCCACCACTTCCCTGTAAACCTCTCCATGACAGATTTGGGTCTCCAGCCTACGCCAATGGGTGAGGTACATAATAGAATCTCAATAAGCACTTGATGGGTAAATAGATAATTAAACCCCATTTATTATCCTTAGTTATAGGGAAAGGATTCTCTTTAAAGATGGTTTTGATCATGTGGGCAAAAATAGATCATCTGACCCACCCAGGAATCTTGATAATCTCTTACCCGTTGAGGGAGTTATCTGATACTTAGAGTCCGTGCCTTGAGTCTCTCTCTGTCTCTGGGGCATGCCCTGCACAGAGCAAGTCTCTTTGCAAGGCTTACTTAGCAAACACTTGGGAGAAGATGCCAGAATTAAGTCGTAATGGTACATAGCAAAATATTCCTCTCTCCACCCTTCTGTCACTCTCAACAGTTGTGTTTTTGTGGGTTTTTTTCTTTTTCTATTTCTTAAATCTGAAACACCCTGAAAGTGACAAAATGAAAACCTATTCATAAAACTAGGGTCTTGCCAGGTTAGACACTTTGGTAAAGCAACATAATTCTATTTACCTGCAGTTTATAATTTACTGCGAAATTAATGCTATGGCATGTAAGGCCACTGCCACATAAAGGTAATTATTAACCTAAAGAAAAATCTGAATTTCCTTTTTGCTAACATGACAGGATTGAAACCTTTTCATATGTGAAGTTTACATGTATTTCACTTCTGATGATTGAAAAGAAGAATCTTGAATGAGGTTGACTGTATGTTTCAATCATTGGCCAAATTTGAATATACTTAAAAAGAAGAAAGAGGAGGAAAGATATTTCACTTTGTTTAAATGTCCTCTTGATTCCTGGGCACTGAATAACATGAGACATTGGTAACTTTCTAAAGGGAGGCTAGTAGTTAATCCAGAAAGTGCCTCTTATTTTGTTTCTGTACTATATTAAAAAATACATTTTTTTTTGGTAGAATCATCATTAACCTTGGCATTCAGACTATTTCTTAGTTCGGATAGGAAACATCTCAAGTGTTTTCTGTTTTGAGATAGCTTCTACCTTCCATTTTAAAGGGGTCCTAGATGGGGCTCCTGGGCGGCTCAGTCGGTTCAGTGTCTGACTCGTGGTTTCAGCTCAGGTCATGATCTCACAGTTCATGAGTTTGAGCCATGCTTCGGGCTCCATGCTGACCGCACAGAGCCTGCTTGGGATTCTCTGTCTCCCTCTCTCTCTGCCCCTCCCTTGCTTGCTCTCTAGCTCTCTCTCTCAAAATAAATAAATAAACTTAAAAAAAATTAAAAAAAATTTAAAGGGTCCTAAATCCTTTTATCAGATTCCTTTCTCTTCATGAAATTTCTTGAATTTGTGACCATTTCTGCTTGTTACTTAAGTCTTCATCTCCATCATTCTCCCTCATGCTTTGTATCCTTGAGATATTTTGGAGACAGGCATGAAGAAGGGAGATAAGTTAATTCAGATTAAAGTCTAGTCCCACAATCTCTAAGGATTCCTCAGGCCCTCTCTGTACAGTTCTTTTGGCCTCAGGCAACAGACCAAGATGAGAAGAAATACTCCCTCTGCTTGGAATATTCTAGGCTGGCTCTTTCAAATAGTTAAGAGTACACACACACACACACACACACACAAGATTTGGTGAGGAAAAGATTCACTGAGAGGGAAATGTTTAAATCGAATCTCATCAGTAATCAAGAAAATGTAAATTAAGATAATAAAATGCTGCTTTACCCAACAAGAAACAAAGTATTAAGGAAAAGGCGGGTGTGATATTCTTAGCTGTAGAGCGGAGAAGGAGTCACTTTTATTCAGAATCGGTGGGAAATTAAATTAGCACTGCCCTTTTAGAGAATACCAGAATAATAACTGTCAACACTTTACATATATATACTTTATGAATAGTAATTCTTTTTCTAGATATCCAACCTAAAGAAATATCCATATATTTGCACAAGCATGTGCATATCAAGGGTCTGCATAATCATATTGTTTGTCAAGATTAAGAAATGGAAACGAGCCCATTGTGTACAACAGCTGTTTACATGGCTCCCAGTGATGGCTGCCTCCTGGTGTTCATGTCCTTATGGAATCCCCGCCCTTTGCGAGTCAGCAGGACCTGGTGACTTGCTTTTAAGAACTCAAATGTGGCAAAAGTATCGAATGGCACTTCCAGGATTAGGGTTCAGACTTTGCCTTTTATTTTATTTTTTTATTTTATTTTATTTTATTTCATTTTATTCTTTTTTGCTTTCAGGTTCTCTTTTGCTCTTCTTGCCTGCTCCAAGAGAAGTTGGCTACCATGTTGCAAGCCACGCTTTGGAGAGAATGTGGGGCAAGGAAGTGATGACCTTGGCCAACATCCAGCAAGGAAGGACCTGAGATTTGCCAACTGTAATGTGAGGGAGCCAGGAGGTGGATGAGCCCGGAGACAACGGCAGGTCTGGTCAAAACTATGAATGCTGCCCTTGTGAGACCCTCAGCCGCAGGGGCCAGCTAAACCACGCTTGAGTGTCTGAATCACAGGAACTGAGATAATGAATGTTTATGGCTTTTAGCTGGGAAATTTGGGGGCAATTTGTTACTCAATCATAGATAATTAATACATCAATCAGTAGACTAATGCTTAAAGAAATTATGGTAATTCTATACTGTGGACTATTCATCAGCATTTTGAAAGTATGGTGTATCTCTTCATGCATTAATATAGAAAGATTCTTAAATTTATTGTTAAAAATAATAAAGTTGCAAAACCATATATGCAGTAGGACTCCATATAATTAAGAAAGCAAACCTTTGTGTATCTATAAGTAATGATACATGCTTCTAAATCCAGAGAAAAGGTTTTGAAAGAAAAAAGGCAAAGTTGATTTGGGAAGGGGAATTTTTACATAATATTCTATTGTGTATGATCACTTGACGTTTTTAAACAATTATTTCTCATTTTATTTTTTAGAGAGAGAGAGAGAGAGTGAGCAGGGGAGAGGGGCAGAGAGAGAGAGAGAGAGAGAGAGGAAGAGAGAGAGAGAGAAAATCTAAAGTAGGCTCCATGATTAGCATAGACCCTGGGACCCAAGACCTGGGATCATGACCTGAGCTGAAATCAAGAGTTGGACACTCAACCGACCGAGCGACCCAGGCACCCCTAATTACTTGAAGTTTTTAAAGCAAGAATGTATTCACACATTACTTATATAAGTAGGTAATATATAAGTAATAAGTAATAAATAAATAAGTAACATATAATAAATGCTTATTATATGCTTACATATAGAAGTAATATATTTAAAGTCTTTTAAAGTCTATTTGGAAATGTGATTATAAAATTTAAAAAAGCCTAAAAATAAACTGCCCACCTACTACCCAATTATAACCTTTTCTATGTCCATTCCTTTTCCATTCTTGTTTTCCATCCCCCTCCCTTCTCACGCAACATGAGTGTAAAGATGTAAGATATGTTTGAACAGCATTGACATCAACTGTGCATGTGATTTTATGACCTTTTTTTCCTTAATATATAGTAAACATTTTCCATGTCACTAAATATTGTCCAGCAACATCCGTGTTTAATATCTACAGATTATTCCAACATATGGTTATACCTTAAGTTAATTACTTAATTAACCTGTTATTGTTATACATTTGGGTGGTTTTCAATTTTTCTCTATTACAAATAATTCTGTGATTAATGTCTTCCTTGATTCACCTTTGTGCAGTCAATGTTTATTGCCTGGGCATTAATTTTTTTATAAGGGAAATGGTTGGATCAAAAAGCGTGCAATCAACAATTTAGGCTTTCTATACATTTTGCAAAAAGATAACAGTGATAGCACTCAGTAGAATAGTAACGGAAAGACTAAAACCAGTGGTACAATATCATGCTGCCCAACTTAAACGCTGGCCACTTTCTTCACTGTTGTGTTTACTACAGAAAATAATGGTGACGATGGTGATGATATTTATTCAGCAGGCCAGCGTAACAAACATCCGAAAGAAAGGGCAAAGCATAAGACACATCCTAGACATTCTTTTTTTCCCTAACATCAATAAAAATAATATTTATTTATTTATTAATTATTCTTTTTAAATGTTTTTATTTATTTTTGAGACAGAGAGAGACAGCATGAGCAGGGGAGGGGCAGAGAGAGAGGGAGACACAGAATCCGAAGCAGGCTCTGGGCTCTGAGCCATCAGCACAGAGCCCGATGCGGGGCTCGAACCCACGGACCGCGTGATCGTGACCTGAGCTGAAGTCGGATGCCCAACCGACTGAGCCACCCAGGCGCCCCAATAAAAATAATATTTAAAAAGAATTCTGCTTACAAATGACTTTCAAAATTTAAGAATCATGGTGATGTTTGTTTTCAAAAAGAATTTTGAGTTAAAGGGGGATGTAATGTCTTCATTTGTAGCTTGTGTGTCCTTCTAGTGTTTATGACAAGTTCTTGAAGGTACCAACTCATACATTAACTCGTACATAAATGTATACACTAATATATACAAGTTTTTTTTTTATTTTTTTTTCAATGTTTTTTAATTTATTTTTGGGACAGAGAGAGACAGAGCATGAACGGGGGAGGGGCAGAGAGAGAGGGAGACACAGAACCGGAAACAGGCTCCAGGCTCCGAGCCATCAGTCCAGAGCCCGACACGGGGCTCGAACTCACGGACCGCGAGATCGTGACCTGGCTGAAGTCGGACGCTTAACCGACAGCGCCACCCAGGCGCCCCAAGTTTTTTTTTTTTTTTAATCGCACTTGAATTAACTCTTTAAGACCAATCAAGTGTTTAGTTCACTGAAGTAAGACTTCTTGAAATAGTAGTCTGGCTATCAAGAATAGTTGAGGGAAGTTAAAGATGAGAGACTTATGATTTCTAGACCTCTGAAATTAAATCACTTTTGAAGCAGGAGTTTACAAATGTAAATACATATGCAATAAAATATATATAACATGTATAAGATGTAAAATACACGTCATAATATGAATATGAAATATAGAAAAAATATATAAATAATATAATATATAAAATATACAGTATATAATAAAATAAATATATACATAGAATAAAAGCAACCACATACTCCCCTTCTCCATTGTATTAGGAATCCAAGAGCCATAACTAGAAAAGGGTTGACTTTGACCTTGTTCTGACAAATCTTTGCTCCAAGAGCAGTTAACAATGGCAGTCCAGAAGAGCCAATCTTTTTGTGTATCATACATAAGCTCAACAGGCATTAATTGATGTTAAAACCAAAACTTTAGTAGAAGATATTGTTATCATTTTTTGGTTGTTGTATACAAAAGAGATTCCTTTGTGGGATTCTGATATACATCCTTTAAAGAGGCATGGTTTTTGTGTGTTTGTTTTAGAGTTTTAGAGAGAGAGAGAGAGAGAGAGAGAGAGAGGGCACGAGCAGGGGAGAGGGGGTAGATAGAATCTCAAGCAGGCTCCACATTGAGCAAGGACACAGGGCTTGATCCCATGACCCTGGGATCCTGACATGAGCTGAAATCAAGAGTCAGATGCTCAATCGACTGAGCCACCCAAGTGCCCCAGATGCATGACTTTTATTGAAGTCTCCAGAGGATCTAGTAAATATCAGACAGGTACAAATACATAGTCAAACAAAGGTTTTACTGGTTAAAATAGCATTTGAAAATCCACGAATAAAATCAGTGTCCATATTTTACAGATGAAAAATAGAAGGCTAGAGAAATTTGGTTTCTTACCCCAGGCAACAAAACCAGTTTGTACCAGCGTCAGAACTAGAATTTAAATCTTCATCTTGCTCTCCACATTAGGTTTCATCCATGAATATAATCACCACCTGTTGTTTCATGAACATTGTTCCTCTTCAGTAACATTACATGACCTTCTGGTAGCAGGGTAGGTATAAGAATTTCCCAGTGTCTGGCTAGAGCTCAAGATGAGATTCGTAGTAATTTTTCAAAGGTTAGTAAGCTCGAACACTACCATGCTTGATAGTGGCAATATCAACATTTGCTTCCTGATAGGAGGCAATCAGGAAACCCTCTTCTAGTGAAAGTTCTATCCCCAAGGCATAGGTAAGGTAGGCTGCACGTTCTGCATAATGTCCAGCTCAGAGTGATATAAGATATCCAGAGTTTCATGATGGCCTTGGACGTAGGAAGAAACTCCAACATCTAAAGGAACCTTGGCAGTCAAAGTTTGTACTTAATAGGGACGCCTGATGGCTCAGTTGGTTAAACATCTGACTTCAGCTCAGGTCATGATCTCAAGGTTTGTGGGTTCGAGCCCTGCATCGGGCTCTGTGCTGACAGCTCAGAGCCTGGAGCCTGCTTCAGATTCTGCTTCTCCCTCTCTCTCTGCCTCTCCCCAGCTTGCACTCTAATTCTCTCTCTGTCTCTCAAAAATAAATAAACTTTAAAAAAAAAGATTATACTTAATATTTCTCAGAGGCAAGGAGAAATATTTTTGGGTGGGGAAAAGGGAATTTGAATGACTATGCTTGCCTTTAAAATAATGAAAAGAGCTAGTAAGTAAAAATCACAATATGATAGAACTAGAGACTTCCTTAAAGATACTTTTGCAAATGAAACATGGAGACTGCCTAGAAACGGACTTAGAAATAAATTTCAGTTCTCTGTATTTTATTTGTAGTGCATTTTCTGCTCCCTACATAGGACATAAGAATTATTCTTCCTTTCCAACCAGTTTTGGGTAATTCCTCTTTGTAGTATAGCCAATTACATCTGGAAATCTCCCTTGGCTCTAATAAAGGGTGAACACAATCTCTGCTACTCATGAAAACAATTAAACTTAAATGAGCATTTCTTTTAAGACTCAAGCTTTGTTCCCATATATGATTTGAAGTCATACACTGCCATGACTTCAAATGTGGCATTTGAAGTCCATTCTGGGCTGCCACCTTGAGTCACATTTGAAGTTAGATGCTCCAGAACTGGAACCATTGAAGGCTTGCCCTTCACTGGTAAACAGAACCTCACCCACTTCAATGAAGGATTGAGTGACTGAGCCCAATGTGGGCTGAGGTGCTAAGAGATTGTATTCTAAGATGTCGTTCTTGGTAACATCCAGAATCATTCAAGGTGGTCAAAGGACAATTCCAAACAGTTCTGCTTCCGTGACTTCTTTGGGCCTAAAGAATTAACCAAGAAGGTCAGTATGTGTGATATTTGATGTATATGATATGACATCATAGGACTTGTCTTAAATGCATGCACGCACACACACACACACATTGCTACAAATCAAGTAAAGAGAAGAAAAAGGCAATGGACACTCAGGAGTAGGTACACCAATCCCAGGCAAGATAAGGAATAGGGAAATAATGCAGAATTACCAAAATCTGTAGATATTGTATCTTATATCTGATTCTTCATTTTTCTCATCCCTTTCACCTCTAACATAATACTCTTAAGAAGTTAGGTAAGAATGGAAACATCTCCCATATCTAAGACCAGTTTAAAAGATACCAAGTATAGGGCACCTGGCTGGCTCAGTTGATGTGGTGGACTCTGAATTTCATCTCAGGTCATGATCTCATGGTGGTGAGATCAAGCCCCACATCAGGCTCTGCACTGCGTGTCTGCACTGGGTTCTCTTTCTCTGTCTCTTTGTGTCTCTCTGCCCCACCCCCTCCCCCCACCCCGCTTGTGCTCTCTCTTTATCTCAAAATAAACTTAGAAAAAAAATATTCCAAGTAGAGCTGTCTGAATGGAACCAGAAGATGCAAGGAGCTCTAAACAATAAAGAGAATGAGTGGGGCAGGGCCAGATTGTGGGGGACTTCGAAAGCCAGGAAGAAGCTTCTGGATGTAATACTGAAGATCACAAGAATTCATGTGTAGGTTTGTTCTGTAACTTTTTAATGAAAGAAATGATTAGCTAAGAAGTTTGTTTGATAAGGACATGTTGAGTCTATATATATATATATATATATATATATATATACAGTGACTATACAATTAGGAATTTGAACAAGCCAGAAAATGGGTTGGGATTTTGGATAAGAATGATAGCAAAGTGTAAGGGCAAGTCAAGAAAAGGATGTAAAGAATCAAGAGGATTTTAGGTAGATGGAACATAAGGATGAGTGGGAGGTGATATGTATTTAGGATTAGAGAGACCTGGGTTAGCTACTGGTTGGTTCTACTGTGTACTAGCTTTGTGCCCTTATTCATTCTGTCTGAGCCTTAGTTTCTTCACTTGTAAAATGAGAATGATAATAATAATACCTACTCCTTGGGCTAGTTGATATGAGGTGTTGTAATGTGTGCTAAAATACCCAGTCCAGTGCCTGGCCCATAGCTAGTGTTCAAAGTTACCGGTAAATCTTTGAGGAATTAAGACGGATAAGTGATCACCCCATGATTTCTCATCTGGGAGACTGATGGAATGAATTGTAGACAGAATTGGGATAGTTGAAAACAAAGGGCCTGCATATGGAACAAGGAAGGAAGACAGTGAGGGAGAGAAAAAGGATAATTGGTTATTTTAGAATGGGAGATCTTTGTTGAGGATTGATGCAGACCAAGACCATTGGGATCAAGAGATGCAAATACTCTTGGGGCTGGAGGGTTGCTGGAAGCTGATGTGGGGGTGGCTGTGGGACACGGTCCTGGAGATGTCCATCAAGGCCATCAGAGAATATTACCGGGGGTGTAGTGACAATACAGACAAGCCATTACAGTATGGGAACTCAGATGAAGTTCAGGACAGAGTAAATATAGAAAATCGGAAACATTGGACTAAAGTGTAGGTTAAAAGAACCCACAACTGATTTAAAGATTTATGAGTAAGGGGGCCTGGGTGGCTCAGTCATTTGAACACTGGACTCCTGATTTCAGCTCAGGTCATGATCCTGGGGTTGTGGGATCAAGCCCACGTTGGGCTCTGTGCTGAGTGTGGAACCTGCTTAGATTCTCTCTCTCTCTCTCTCTCTCTCTCTCTCTTTCTCTCTCCCACTGCCCCTCTCCCCCCTGCTCACTCTCTCTCTCGAAAATATAAATAAATAAATAAATAAATAAATAATAAATAGCTTCATGAGCAGTTTACAGAATGGCAAATATTGATGCTATAGAATTCCTGGATCCCCTTAGGAAGACTAAAGAAAGAAGATTAAGAATTAATACCTATACCTAACGCAGCACATCAAACGATCAAGAGTAATTCTCAAAGAAAGAAGAAGACAGGCTTCTCAACACTGAATTGCTTATGGTGTTAATTGCCTAAAAGTAGGAAAAGTCCAGAAACCTACAAGCTAATTGAGGGGATAATAAGAACAGAAAGAAACATCTTGCAAGTGGATTCTGAAGTTAAGTGCAAAAGAATTATTTTTATTTTTTCATATTTTAAAATCTGTGAAATCAGGATATATCTTATGATTTAAAAAGTAATTGTCAGTGTATTTCCTTTCTTAGTGGTAGATTACATAATGGCTCACCTTATAATCAGTGGCTTCTTACATTCACTTAAAGAGATTATTTTGGTTTGCTTTTACATATGAAAGGATGGAGGCATTCAATTATAAAGTGTGCAGTTAGGAAAGAAAAGGGAGTATATTGAATTTTTCATGCAATCACTGGAGAACATACTTTTTTTTTTTTTTAATTATACAAGACATTTATCAAGAGTATCCATGTTTTGGGCAAGATAGTAAATGTCAGTAAGAAGTAAATGGTTAATATCACAAAGAACATACCTGTTCTCTGATCAATGCTATAATTTAGAGATGACTAAGAAAAAAATAGTGGGGCACCTGTAGGCTCAGTTGGTTAAGTGTCCGACTTCAGCTCAGATCATGATCCCACGGTTCACGAGTTCAAGCCCCGTGTCGGGTTCTGTGCTGACAACTCAGAGCCTGGAGCCTGCTTGGGATTCTGTGTCTCTCTCTCTGCCCCGCCTCTGCTCACACTCTCTTTCTCTCAAAAATAAATAAACATTAAAAAAAACAAAGAAAAAAAACAAAGAAAAAAATAGTCAAAGATCCCCACATGTTGGGATATGCAAAACAATCCTTTAATAATTCATGGGGACAGGAAGAAAGCATAAAGGAAATTTAAATATATTTAGATGTGAACACTAAAATAGTAAAGATCAAATTGCATGGGCATCAGATAAGGCAGTACTTAAAGGAAAATATGTGGCTCGAGGCGTTACATCATAAAAAATAAATGCTGAAAGTTATTTAGCTAAGCATTCAGCTTAACAATTTGGACAAAGAACAGTAAAGTAAGAAAAATAGAAGGATGGAAAGATAAAATTAGAAATTAATGAAATAGAAAACCAGAAAAATAGAATTAATCAAAAAATAAACTTTGACTAATATCGATTGAGGAAAAAAGTGTAATAAGAAAGACAATATAGGGGCACCTGAGTGGCTCAGTTGGTGAAGCATCAGACTTCGGCTCAGGTCATGATCTCACGGTCCGTGAGTTCAAGCCCCGAGTCGGGCTCTGTGCTGACAGCTCAGAGCCTGGAGCCTGTTTCCGATTCTGTGTCTCCCTCTCTCTGCCCCTCCCCCATTCATGCTCTGTCTCTCTCTGTCTCAAGAATAAATAAACGTTAAAATAAAAAAAAGAAAAAAAAAAAGAAAGACAATATAGAATCGATATAGAGGTAGAAAACAACCCACGGAATAGGGTATAGAACTTAGCAACAGGCTAATGCATGTATGAAAACATTACATATAACAAGGTTGATATTGTCCATTCGTGGCAGAAAAAGAATAATTCAAAAATGAGTACTGGATCTTTTTTTTTTTTTAAATAAAAACATTAAATAGGCTCACAAAAGTCAATTCTAGGTATGTTAAGGATTTAAAAAGCAAAACTTTAACTATTTGGAAGAAAGGATAGGTAAATATCTTAACATATTCAGATAGAGAATGCTTTCTTAAATTTCTTAAATGACAAGGTATAAAAATAAAAGAAAATGTTGATAAATTTGGCCACGTGAAAATAAAAATATCACGAGGTGAAAGGTAGTGTAAAAATGTTTAGAAAATATACATTAGAAGAGTTTTGCAACCTCTCCGACCAAATAAAGGCTTATTGTCTAGAGTAATCGGAAAATCCTGCAAATCAAAAAAAAAATCAAATTAATGGGAAAACGGACTAACGATATACCGGAAAACATGCGTGACTAATAAACATATAGCGAGATGCTTACCCTTATGTTCTGATCAAGGACATGCAAATTAGAATCACAAGAGGACAACTATTATCGCAGCCAGCCGATGTTCGAAACTCAAAAAGCCAATACAAAGTTTTGGTGAGGATCTAGAGCAAAAAGAACCATTTCTTTGAAGAATGGGCAATACTCAGTAAAATCAAAGACGTAAGATCAAAGACTTTGCTTCCAACCACTTTCAGCTCTGGGTTTGGAAGGGCAGTTCTCAAAATTTAGCTTACATCGTGATCGCCTGGAGGGCTTGTTACACTCTGCTCCTGTGACCTTAGAATTTGCATGAGGGGTAAGTTCCCAGATAATGCCGGTGGTGCTGGTCTCAGGACCACACTGAGAACCCCTGCCCTGGAGATCTGGTCCGACAAGAGCCCAGGGAGACAAGCATAAGAGTATTCATTGTATCGGGACGCCTGGGTGGCTCTGTCGTTAAGCGCCAGACTCTAGACTTCGGCTCAGGTCATGATCTCACGGTCGGTCGGTGAGCTCGAGCCCTTCACTGGGCTCTGCGCTGACAGTGCTTGGGATTCTCTCTCTCCCTCTCTCTCTGCCCCTCCCCCACTCGCCCTGTATCTCTCTCCCAAAATTCATATTTAAAGCACAAGTAAAAAATGTAAAAATGTATGGTGAGAAGAATATATAAATTTGTGTAGCAATAAGAGAACCACCCCAGGACGGTGATGATCTCTGGGCAGGGAAGAGACAGCAGTGAATCTGGGGAAAACACACAAGGGGCCTTGACCTACTGATGATGTCTTATTTATTTATTTTTGTGGCATAAAAGACTAAAGCAAAATGGAAAAATGATGAGATCAGGTGGGTATGTGGTCGTTTGCCCTAATATTTTCTTTTTTTTTTTTTGGTGTCTTTGAAATATTTCATAATAATACTAATTTGAATGAAGATAGAAATAACTAAACTCAGAAGCCAGTTAGCTCCCAGACAGAATATTCCGGTTGGGAGGACTTTTAATTTGACTCTATGTAGAGTTTCTTTAACGCTAAAATGTCAACGAAAGAAGAAAAGTAACCAAACTAGGTATTTCAGAGAAAGACTGGTCATCTAGCAAGTTCAGAGTACGTTTGTAACTAATATTAGCCTCTACTTTCATACACTGTATTTAAATTCATTTAATCGTCTCAGCAACTCAAAAATAAGCAGAAAGGAAGTTGTTTTTCCCATTTTACATGTGGGGAAACTGAGGCTTAAGGAGGCTAAGGCACCAAATCGCCAAATAAATGCCGGAGCCTGGGCAGCCACCTGGGCCTTCTACAACTGGTCTCTAACCTTCAGGGAGGCATCCGGAGATGTAAATATCCTAATCAGTCTTCTTCCGGCTGAGTTGGGAATGTAACTTTTTTCCTGCCAATCTATTTTGACTCTCATAAAAAACTCAAAGGATTCCTTGTTTATTAAAATGCTGTCGGCCAGGGAGCTGTTCCGTGGATGTCATGTTCTTGGGTTTTTTACAAGCTCCTGGAGGCAGTGATGCAGCTGAGGGCTAAAGCCTGGATTTTGAAGTTTGTACGGTCTGTTTTCAAGTCCTTATTCCATCACTCACTAGCTGTGTGACGCAGGCAATTTTATTAGCGTGGAGGAACCTCAGTTTCCTTATCTGTAAAGTGGGACCACCTCACTGGTGGGGATTGCCTTATGTGTGTGTGTGGGGGGGGGGGCGTAGCTCAGCGCCTGGCGTGTGAGAACAGCTCAAAAAGTGAGTACCATTTGTTGAATAGTTACGACTCTTATTGGTTCCATATTGATGCTTTATTAAATGTATTCTTTTTCTCTCATTCCATCTGCCCCCGACCAGGGGCTCTGTCAATCTTAGTATCTCCGGCACTAAAGGTAAGCAGGATGTCCGTGTCTCATCAGTTGATTTCTGTCATTTCAGGATGGAGGAGGGGGTGGGGAGAGAAGAGGGAGAGGGGAAGGGAGAGGAAGAGAAATTACTGCAGTTTTTCAGTTCAGCAAAATGCTTGAACAGTTACAAAGTATAAGAAGCGGCACAATGTGGATGCAGGCGGTTGATACGTATTGAAAAATCTGACCCACGCTGAGAGCATTTCTTCAAAACAACGTAAGGGGCGCCTGGGTGGCTCAGTCGGTTGAGCGTCCAGCTTCGGCTCAGGTCACGATCTCGCAGTTGGTGAGTTCGAGCCCCGCGTCGGGCTTTGTGCTGACAGCTCGGAGCCTGGAGCCTGCTTTGGCAGGCTATCATTGTATTCTTCTTCTTCTTCTTCTTATTAATTGTTATTATTGGAATAGCAGGGAGACTCATCAGTCTCTCTCTCTGCCCCTCCCCCACTCATGCTCTGTCTCAGAAGTAAATAAACATTAAAAAAATTAAAAAAAACAACAACAATGTAAAAAACAGCTAGCTTGTACTTTGTGTAATCATCATTGTGATTTCCCACTGGCTTAACGTCCCTGGATCTTTGCTTATGCTGTTTCCTCTGCCTGGTGTGCCTCTTCTGCCTGGAAAATCTAACTCTGGAGTCAAAAAACTAATTCAGGGATTTCTTGAGCCAACTCTGGCCCCCAGGGGAACTGATGAGTCTCCCTGCTGTTCCAATAATAATAATTAATAATAATAATAATAATAATAATAATAATACAATGATAGTAAGCTTCTATCTAAACACTTTATCTAACTTAACTCATCAATCTTCCTCATAACCATCAAAATCTCCCCAGTGTAGGGTTTCTCCAACCAGATCCAGTAGAATACTTATTTTTCCTAAGAGGTCAGCAGGTAAACCTGGAAAATAAAAGGAAAAAACAGGCTAGTTTTGTTTGCCAAAAAAGTCTTGGATAGCATAATAGTCACAATTTCAAGGCTCTGAGAAGTCCTGTAATAAGGAAACCTGTTTAATTTTGCTTCTCACAGAGTTTCCCAAAGAAAAACATGCCCAGATTCAGATTTTACCTTGTTCTTTCTTTCTTCCTCTTCTCCTTATCCACTTTTCCCCACCCCTTCTCTTCCTTCCCCATTCTGACACACGCTGGGTAGACATGTTTCAGTGCCCACATGTAGTTGTGTACTTACCTATCTATAGAGTATTTCTTTATTTTTTAAAAAATCTTTTTAGTGTTTATTTTTGAGAGAGAGAGAGAGAGAGAGAGAGAGAGAGAGAGAGAGAGAGAATGAGTGGGGGAGGGGCAGAAAGAGAGGGAGACACAGAATCTGAAGCGGGTTCCAGGCTCTGACCTGGAACCTGATGCGAGGCTCAAACTCATGAACCAAGAGATCATGGCCTGAGCAGAAGTTAGGTGCTTAACCTACTGAGCCCCCCCGGGTACTCCAGTAATTACTTTTTTCTATATATATTTCCTGTGCTAGCCTGTAAGCTTCTTTCTTTCTTTCTTTCTTTCTTTCTTTCTTTCTTTCTTTCTTTTCTTCAAGCTTATTTATTCATTTGGAGAGACAGAGAGAGTGAGTGGGGGAGGGGCCGAGAGAGAGGGGGAGAGAGAGAGAATCCCAAGCAGGCTCCACGCTGACAACCCTGATGCTGAGCTTGAACTCACGCAACGTGAGATTATGACCTGAGCCAAAGTCGAGAGTTGGTTGCTCAATCAACTGGGTCCCCCGGGCCTCCCCCGGCCTGTGAGCTTCTTGAGGATGAAACTGTGTCTCTTTGTTGTGTCACTAGCTCTGTTCACTGTGACAAGATGGCCGTGTGCAGGTTCCTTATCAGGCTTCGTTCAGGAATGTGTTCCTCAAAAGGGAAAAGTGGGCATCGAGAAAAGCTGACCTACTGGACGTTGGTGACTGGTTGGCCAAATGTGCCAAGACCAGACCCCAAACGAGAAAGACAGCTAGAAGGACATATGAAAAAGTTTGGGCCAAGGAGGGGAGGTAAGAGGTGTAATGTCACCTGTTACTGCTACCATTGGCCTAGAATCGCCAATCTGGCCTGTTAGTAAAACACAACAAAACAAAAATCCGTGGAACTCTGGCCATCACATAAATACCTGGGAGGAGGACGCCTTTCTTCATGAAAGAGTCCAGGAGCCAAGACAGATGCTTCAGAAAAGCATGTGGGTTGGCAAAGCCAATGGTTGGTCTATGGAGGGCCCGTTGGCGATCTAAAGGCGTAAGGCCTTTTGGCAGTTTGGTAGCTTGTAATGCGGACCCGGTTGCAAGAAGAGTGGCCCAACCAGGGAGTCTCGACTAGAAAGCCCTTGACATCTGGGACTTCAGAGGCCTACAAGACAGAATTCGCTGAAAGAAGCCATTCCAAAAATAATCTTGTTACATGGGACGGCAGAACAATATTCTTTCCTGAAGCGGCTTTGATCGGAGAAGGTATGCCTCGGAGGGGTTTATTATCTCCTCCTCAAAGACTGTGAGTAAAACTACAAATGCTTTTTGGAAATTAAAGCCACAGGTTCCCAAATATGAAATATTTGGGAATGCTGGTTTAACAATTTCTACGTGCTAAGTGTTCTATGCATGTTAACTCACTGCGTCCCCACAGTGACTTCATGAGGTAGCAATGATTATTATCCCCATTTTTCAGCTGAGGACACCGAGGTACAGAGAATTCAGTAACCAGCCCGAAGTCCTACAGCTGGTAGTTGATGGAAGTCAGGTTGAAATCATTGCTGGTTTTGTTTCTATCATTGACTGCACTTTTCCTGCACTTGCATGGTGAGCAACATTTTCACAGTTTAGGGTTGGGTTCCACCTGAGTAGTTTGAGACTGTTGTGTTGTTCTGCATAGACGCTGGAGTTATAAAATGATGACAATTGTGAAGGACGCCTAAGAGATTTACAACCATAGGGCAGTGGACATAAGTGTTAAAGCACACGTGAATCTTGGAGGAACTGGGAGAAAATCTATGCATCTCTTGGTACTTGTAAATCTCACCTCTTGTGGAGTAGGACGGGGTGGTGGAGGGAACAGACAGTGGAATATATGAGATCATGGAAACTGATTCTTTCATCAGGAACTCCACTGCCCCCTTGAGAGGTCACCTGCCATGTGCAGAGGGCGTACAAGGCTTAGGTGACACTGCTGGCATCAATTTACCCATCGGAGGCTTCGTTATCCAAGAGCCCATGCACACAGATAAGCACAAAAGTCGTAAAACATGAAAAAGGAATTAGAAAACAAGACTTTACATCCACCTTAGGGACTTTGAAGCCAGGTGATGGCAGAATGGGTCTCCCGGCTGGAATCTGAGGAGGGGGCACTTTGGTTTGTAGATCTGGGGCAACAGATATTCCTTGTGTACGAGGCAGAGTGAAGCCAAGTCCAGAGGGGAGAAAATGATACACTAGTTAGAGAATGGGGAGCAGCCCTGTTCAGAGACAGGGTTTGGAGAACGGATGGGGAAGTAGGGACGTCTCCAAAGGGGCTGCGTTCCAATGTGCGGGAAACCGCATCTGAAGCCACTAGTAACGTCTCTTTGAGGCAGGTTTCAAATGCCTGGCCCATAGCAGGTGCTCAGCGAGTGTTTGCTGACACAATGAATGGATCCCACAACGCAAAAACGTGAAGGGGTTTTGCGGCATCTCAGGACCGCCTACCCGTCAATTAGCCTGAGATCAAATAGCAAATATGGCTATAGAACATGTGAGCCCTCAATTCCTGGACCAAATTTCGGACGCTAAAACGTTGGACTCACTCTTTGGGAGTGTGTGAAGATGGCCTTGGGCACCTGTAGCATGATGTCTAATGTCTAGCCTAGGCCTGCTGATGGGAACTACCTTTCTTTGGGCTGTGTGCGGTCTTTTCTTGTTTAAAGCCATGAGAACTACAGACCCCAGGCCCCAGTATCTTGGATTTATCCACATATCCATAAAAGCCTAGCAACCAAAGGTATTATCTTTATTCAGAAGAAGTAGGGCACTTTTAAGGTTCACGAATATATATATATATATATATATATATATATATATATATACTGGGTTCTGAAATGGTCATTTTTCCCCCCTCAGCTATGCCATTATAGTGATCAGCCAAGCTCTGGCAAGGTAAATACTTTTGGAAAATAAGTGGAAATTTGCTGCAAATCAGTCCCTTTTGTGCATGGCCGCGGGAGCATGTTGAAATGTTTGGACACTAATACCCATTCATTTTCTTGGCTCCATAAATAAAAGCCGCCAGCTCTGTGGCGGCCGTGAAATGGTATTCTTCAGGGCCCAGCAGGGATCCCCACCCTTATTACCACTGCAGGGGGCAGGACAGGCCCAAAATAGCAAGACAACTAAATCAAGACATTTTCAATGTCTAACAAAATGACTGTGTTTTAGAAAGAACCCAAAGGTTGGAAAAAATTGGACAGCTTTTGTACTTAGTGTAATACCTTTGTTAAAAGAGTTCAGATGGGAAAAGAGAGTCTTTTAAAAATGCATAAGCATATTTCGGAATATCATTTAAAATCTCCAAGGATCTTATGAAACTGTAAATCGAAGGTGCCAATGGAGTCATCAGAGGATTCAAGCTGAAGATATATTCCATCTGGGGACCCCAGACCACGGATTGCCGTGTGGGCCGTCAGCAGAATTGGGCCAGTCTTATTATGTGTGCAGGTTTGATGGGGGGGGGGGTGGTGGGGGAACTTCAAAAGGAGGTCAGAGAAGCTTTTGAAGGAAGCTGAACAGCTATTTTGGCCTTCAGATCTTTTTCAAATTAAGACTTTTTTTTTATTTTTTCCTAAGTAGGCTGGTAGACCTGAAGATATTTTACCTATTACCCTTTCTTTCATCCAAGGGAGAAACTAGCAGAAGTATTTTCTAAGAGTCCTAAAGGCATAGCAATAGTTGGGTGGGGAAGGGGGTGCTGGAGAAAAGTATTCCGAAGGTATTTGGGGGATTTTCTCCCTTTTCACTGCCACTCCGCCCTGACAGTTAAGAAGTATTGTCCACCGATTTTGAATAAACAATTAACTCCTCTGGTTGGCATATGATATAGCCTATAAATGAGTCTCCAGTCCGGCAACAATTAGGACTGAATTCTTTTGCATGGCTACACCACGGACATTATTCTAATTCGGCATGTAAATGTAACTCATCATTCTGACACAGGCCAGTCATCTTCTGTAGCATAGCTCAAAAAGTTTGCTCAGAGCGTACACCCCAGAAGACTCTTGCCAAATCTCTCCAAGTCGCCATGCCTCACCAATCTAAAACACGAATCTTCTGGATTTCTGAAAGTTGATAAACAAAGAGCAAACTGTCACCCCCCCCTCCAAACCTCCCCCCCCCACCCCAAACAATGTCATCTTCTGTCTTTTATGACTCAGACTTTAATTAGAGCCATAAACATGACCTTGCCTAATAAAAATTCCAGGATTTCGGAGCTGGCTCGGAGAATGTGAACCACATCTGGTGACAAGTTGAGCTAATTAATATCTTTATAGGCATCTTCCATCCACTAGAGTTTAAACAGAAATAGTCAGGGGTGCTTACATCAAAGCCCGAGGCAATCGAGGGCTGTTGCTTACTTTCCAGTCTCAGCTGATAAGAAGTAGACCAGTTTTTATAGGCGAGTAAAAGCCAAGTGTGGAGATGGCTCGCGCAGGGGAGCACTTTGCTCCGCTCTTCTGGACGTTCTGTGCTCACATCCCCAGTTTTGTCTGCTCGAGGCTAGCCAGCTAGTTAGTTAGACAATATGCGTGGGCCACAGGAAAACAAAACAAAAAACAAACAAACCAAAAACCAGTGGAGAAAGACGGGGGCAGCCAACAAATAGCTATGCTGGGACTTAGACAAAGCACACAGTGACCCGTGCCTACCGCATCTCCTTGCAGAGATCTTTTAAAACTCTGCTCCGTGGAGCATTGGCTTGTGGCTCAGCTAAGGTTTCTCCAACAAGACCGTGTGCAAATTGAAAAGCAAGCTGAAGGCGCACAACTGGTGCTGATATGTGTTTTGAAGCAGACCAGCGGGCCCGGCGCGATGTCAGCTCTGGGCGAAACATGCCGGTGGCCAAGGGGCTTCTTTTTCAAAGGCTACCCTACAAAGAGCATGCCAGCCCTTCTCCGTCAATATGGGCCAGTACCCCGGGAGCTCCCGGACAATCAGAAAATAATGACATCAACCTGACCATGGTTAAGTACATAACATGCTGAAGGTTCACGGATGTGTGGTCTGGAACAATAAAGAAAAAATAAAGACGCTTGCTTGGCGGGCCCCAGCTGTTATTAGCCATGCTGTGAGAGAAAGGAAAGGTATGATATGGACTGCCATTTCGATTGGGACCAGGTTAATCTCTCCATTGGAGGAGAAGAAAAAACAACAACAGAAAAGCAGCTCGCAGAAGGAACGGAGGGGACAAACGACCATATCTTTATTTGCATAATCTGTCTTTAACCCTTTACTAATAGAGACCAGGTTCTTCAAATAAGCTTAATTTTCTTTCGACTGGTGGGCAGAGAGCCCCAACACCTCAAAGTCCAGCCAAGGAGCGTACTATCTAATATTCATTTACTACATATTGCTGAGATGTTCGGCTTAAGGGGTAAAACTCTAACCGTGTAGATTAAAAGTGACAGGCATCTCTTCAGGGAAACACCGTTGGAATTTATTCTGGCCCGGCCTCCACTGCTGACTTTGTGATCTTCAGAAAGTGGCTTAATCTCTCTGCTTTAGCTTCCTCACTTGGAGAATGGGTTAGAATTAAGTAAGAGAGTTGGGGATTAAGTAAGCCTCACACTCCAATATTGTTTGAGAAATTTCTTTTAAAACACAAAGAGCTGTCTGCGTGCTGTTAAAGGCAACTGAATTGCTGATTGCACACTCAAATGTATGTGAATGAGTGTGCGTATGAGGCTGTGCCCTCTGGAAGATGAGGGCAGTCACGGGGGATGTTGGTAGCAAAGGAATGGGGGAGCTAAAATCTTGCAAGAAATTGGTTGGTGGGACTGGGGTTTTTTCACGTGGCACGATCGAGTTTTTAGCACACTATTTTCTCTGTTTCTTCGTATTTGTTTAAAAAAATATTTTTTTAATGCTTATTTATTTTTCAGGGAGAGAGGAAGAGACAGAGCACAAGCAGGGGAGGGACAGAGAGAGAGGGAGACACAGAATCTGAAGCAGGCTCCAGGCTCTGAGCCGTCAGCACAGAGCCCGACGCGGGGTGCGAACCACGAACCGCGAGATCAGGACCTGAGCCGAAGTTGGACGCTTAACCGACTAAGCCCCCCGGGCACCCCTGTTTTTGTATTTGTTTTGTCATTTCCTGTCCCACCACCACCTTCTCCCTATATTTGTTACTTCCCAAGTGAAATATGAGGGCAAGCATTTCTGCAAATCTGAAATGTACTATCTCCCATTATCCCCGAGAAAAGGAAGATAGAGAAGATGTCCCAACACTGTTTCTAGTTCAGCAAAGGGAGCCGCTCTTAGCTTCTGGTGCTACGGCTAATTTGGTTCATTGACTCTCATGTTGTTCTAGACGTTGGAGGAAGTGACGGGCTAAAGACAGATGTGCATACAGGCTGTATCATTACCTGCGGTCCCTTCTCCACCAAGAAACTGGTTTGAACCCTCACTGGGAAGAATTCCTTCTTTTCCCCCAAGTTCTTTACTTCTGTTTCATTATGAAAGTAGTGCAGAGTAAAGCCTGTGAGAGAAGGAGAAGGTTTACACAGTCTTAGCTTCCAGCTCAAACAGAATAACTGTTTTGACACGGTTCATTCTCTTCTAATTATTTTTGTAGTTTTCTTCTGTACGGAGTCAAGATCATGTCATACATAAATTGTGTTCGACTTTTTTCTCAGTCAGTATTCTTCTATGTTACTAGACTCCTTATGAATATGACTTTTATTTGGCTGGATGACATTTCGTGTTCTGAGTTGGGTTATTAGCGAATGTTTAACGTGATATTAAAGTAATGCCACTATAAATGATGATTCAATTAAGTTATTTTGTTTAAGGACTTTGCTCATTTGAGATTTTTTTTTTCTCTTGCAGTGAATTCCTGCTGGAAGAACAGAGTAAACTCTTGAAAGGCAACAGATTTAGTTAAAGATCCTCTTTACAATAAATCCTATCAAAAATCACCAAGTGTTTATATTCTTTAGCTCCAAGAATAGAATGGAAAATATTACAATACTTAAAAAACACATGTGAACAGAACTTTTGTACCTAGTAGTCAGAATAGGCAGTGAATCACACAGATAGAAATTAGGTTATGTGAGAACTCATCACCTCATTCTTGGAAATAATCTCAGCCAATCTGCTAGCCTAAGCCCAGTCTCTGGAGACCAGTTTCGTGGCGCAATTGACTGAATATTTAATGAAGTTTGTGGTATAAGAATCTTTTCTACTACGTGCATGGTTAGGTATGTCCCAGAAAACTTTTGGGATTGTGGACTTTATATGTATTGACTCTAACCCACAGAATCACATATAAGAGTATATTTGGTTTTGATACCTTGATCATAGTCTAAGAACATCATGGCCAAAACCTCCTAATATATACCCCTGCTCTCCCTCAGGCTTTACTCCGGATTAGCATCTAAGGTCCTGCTAAGGTTTCAAGTCCCCAATGCCTGCAGTGGAGGAAAACCAACCCTGTGCTAGTTAACCCAGAGAACTTAACCGATGGCAATCTAGCTAACTAATAGGTAAGCACTGCCTTTAACCAAGGTTTGCTTGATAAGCTGATGCTTCATTTGTGATGTATTTGTGAAAATGTATGCACGGCACTTTTGTATTCAAATTCGGTACTGTCACACTTATAGCTTCCTTCTTAACCAAACCAAGTATTTACTTATTTATTTTTTGGTTGGGTTTTCCAACATTTTGATTGTCTGAGGTAGCTCTGAATCTTTTATTGATTGATTGATTGATTGATTGATTTAATTTTTTAATATGAAATTTATTGTCAAATTGGTTTCCGTACAACACCCAGTGCTCATCCCAACAAGTGCCCTCCTCAGTGCCCATCACCCGCTTTCCCCTCCCTCCCACCCCCCATCCACCCTCAGTTTGTTCTCAGTTTTTAGGGAATCTTTAAAAACACCCTGTACCAAGGCTGGTTCGCCAGTAAAGTTAAAAACACACTCATTAAACAGTTGGCAATTTTATTCAAGATGGAAGCGGATGGCAGGTCACCACAGTTATGAATCTTCTAAAACCAGGAATCCTCTAAAGCCAGGAATCATAAAATTCAGGAGGCTGGGAAAGTAACCTATAAAGAATGCATTTTTTCCTTTGAACAAAAGAATCGTGGCTCATCGTTTTGAAAAGTTTCCATTAAAGCTCCTCTTTAATCTGACAACAGATTACGGTGTCACAGATTAGATCAGAGCGAAGGGAGAAGAATGGCGAGAAAAACTAAGAGGTAGAGAATCACAAGTTCCACTACCTTTTTTTTTTTCCAAGACTAAAATGAAACCCATAAAAAAAATAGTGGTTTGTTAAAATAACAAGGTGACGATGACAGATTAATTTTTTTAGACTATCTGCCTAATGGTTTAACACCGAAAAACGCTGTGGAACAAAATGGTGGAACCACCTATGGTTCGTCAGACTACTTCTTTAATTAAAGAAGAGATGACCAGTCTTTGCTTCTGCCCTTGGTGAAAGGCTCATGGGAAACGCAAGCTCACATTTCTGAAATCTTGGGCCAAATCTCCTGTGAGAGCAAACACTGAGGTTGAAAACCATAGAATTAGGTCTTTGGGAGCAATCTGAAGACCAGTCTTCTGCCTGGGGAGGCTCTAATGGAGGATTAGTCAATAAATGAATTATCACAGGACCTGAGAGAAATCTATGTTATTTCATATGGACCTATTATTTCACAGAACTATCATCAAGTTACTCCTTTAAAAATGACCGTCTCCCTCCTCCCCTGCCCCCCGCCCCCGGCCCCCTGCCAAATGAAGGATGTAAGATACGTCACCTAGCCTAAAATATCTTTTCTGGGCACCTGGGTGGCTCAGTCAGTTGAGCGTCTGACTCCCGATTTGGGCTCACATCATGATTTCAGGGTTCGTGAGTTCAAGCCCCACATGGGGGTCTGTGCTGACAGTGCAGAGCCTGCTTGGGGTTCTCTCTCTCCCTCTTTCTCTGCCCCTCCCCTGCTTGCGCTATCTTTCTCTCTATCTCTCAAAAGAAACAAATCAACTCTAAAATAAAATAATGAAATAAAATATCCTTTCTCAACTTTCTCCCATCTCATTCTTTACCAGTTCTCGTTTGAAAATATGCTCTCTATTTAAATGGGAAAAAAAAATCAGATAGAGTTTAGTAGTTAAGCCATCATTTTGTTTCCTGGGCAAATAAATTAGTTTCAGAAATACATTAAATCCTATCTTATTTCAGGCAAAAATTCTATATAACCGCAATTTGGGGTGAGGGTGAGGTTGACCTCATAGCATGCAGAGAAGTATGTGGCGTTCTAGCTAGCGATCTCAAGTGGACGCAAACCATCCAGGCCTGGAAATGTCACAAATACGTTCCATCACAAAGCCACTGGTAATATACATACTAGGAGCATCTGCTATAATTATGTGCATACCTAAAGCTGCCAGCTGCTTTTAAGTCTGTGTAGGAGGAAGGGGGGGGTTAATATTAAATAATATTGACAACTATTACTCCCATTGAATTTGTGATTATTCCAGGTCCAATCTTAAACTAGCGTCTCGTATTATTATTATTATTTTTTTCTCATTCACTCAGCCTTTCCTCAGATATTTATTACGGGGGAGTTTTATTGTCAAGTTCTGTATCAGAAGAGCAAAAGTAATTCTACTATATCATGTCTCCGTGACGTCAAGATATGTTTTTGACCATCAAGGTACTACCTATCGAGAAGACGTTACTGTGATATTGATTGAATTGCTAGGAAGTATGAATCAAAACACGTACTCTGTCTTTTTGGCTAATAAGATGACCAAGCACAGAGTTTACCGTACTAACTAAATTCACGGTGACGTTCAGCACCTCAAATGCTGACTGCCTTTCTGTACTCCCAAACTTTCTTCTGTTGTGATTATCCAGAACCAGTAAGCCTCCGCCCCTCGGCATCGTCTATAACGTACTATCTCTCCTGAAAATATTTCTAAAGCAAGTGTGCACCCACATAAAGGCCCGGTAGAGCTTCTCAAAAGCTGGGGAATTTGTCTTCATAGAAACTATCTTCTCTCCTCTCCCCGTAATGACCTGCAGAGTTTCGTACATGGGAGGTTAATACAAATGATAAGAAGGAATCGAAATGCATTTTTTTTTAATCATTCAGTTTTTCGTGTTGCCAGGCTGCGATCTAAACACAATGTTGATGATTTTTAAAGGGAGAAAAGTGCCCAGAAAAACAGAAAAAAACCCAGAGGATGGATTTATTTGTTGCTTTTCTTTTTAAATCATTTGTCACAGGTTGTCTTTTCTTTTGAAAGGAAAGATTGGAGGGCCATCTCTGGTTTTGAAAGAATTCAACGATGGGCTGGGGGAAAAGAAACAAACAAACAACAACAACTAAAGAAAAGAGTTGAAGCAAGAATACCGAGAATAGAAACATCTCTGTTCATCCAGAGGACCGAATCTGTAAGATTCCAACGCTCCCTGGGCAACCCCCCGTGGGAGGCCACCTGTAAGAGTAAAAGACCTTCAGCCCCTGGGGGCTCTTTGGGCTCTATACTTTACGTTCAAATACCCAGCCTGCGGTTCTGTGCCGTGCTAAATCTGGTGATGGTCTTTCTGAAGGTACACCTGTCCATTAAGAATGGCAACCGAGACTCCCAACTCATTTTACGTAGGCTACCGCACAGCCGTGGGAGTTAATGACTTTGGAGTGTTTTGTCTTTGACAATAAGCTGAAATCTTGACTATGCAATTGACTGCAACTGCATAAATTGCTATTTGGAACGAATCTTAATATATACACTTGTGTATATGAATACAGCTAGCTGCACTTTCCCCATACGATCACGGTTGTTAACGTTCTACCCATTTTAAGTGAGCAAATTTGAATAAAATGGCTGCGTAATACATTCTGCGTTAACATCAGCTATTTAAAGAGCCCAAGGATTAAAAGTTAATTCCATCCTTTTAATTCAAGGGACATATAAATGGCATTATGGGTAGAGCCAACCCCTTTTTTATCAGCCCTTTCATGCTGCCTCCTCACTAATTCTTGGTTGTTCAAATGCTACCTACATAATAAAAGCCTTGAGTTAATTTACTAAGATTTTACACCAGTGGAAATGAAAGAAAGGAAAGTGCTAAACAAGGCAATTAGCACTCTGTTTAGTGCACTCCCAAAATAAATGTAGGCAATTTACAATTTGGCAAATGGCTCTCTATCCAGATCCAACTCATTTATGCCTAAGGGGGTGGTACAGTTCATTAGGGGGAAAAAGTGTTTATATATATTATGCTATTGAGGCCCAACCCATTTTGTACTCCAGCAACAGATGCGACTCCTCCTGCGGTTTATTAGTGTTTCTTGCAGAAAAATGCCAAACTATTATGCTTTCAAATAAATGGTCCAAAAAGAATGCCTTGTCCTATTGAGTATTAGGAGCTAGCTTTACAAGATGGGGGTGTCTGAGTGGTTGTCGGGCATGGCTTGCAAAACCTAGTCATGGGCCGGAGCCTCTTTTGTGGCTCTTGAAGCATGCATTTCCACTCTGATTCCAGTAGCCGAGATCCGCTGGAACTGTTCATTTGAAGGACTGCTGACTGCTTCTTAATTGACAGGAAGGTTGCTCCGAGACTTTCATGTTTATTCTTGTAAGCCTCTTATTAGCGCAAAAATAATAGATGCTGTTAATGCAGAATCACAACCGACATTAATATTTAAGATGCTGGAACGATAAAGGTTAAACATGTGTTTATATTGCTTTTGAACAAAGGGCTTTACAAAATAGTTCAGCAACGGAACGAGGGGCCAAACTTGGGATCCTTGTGCCCGAGTGTGAGTTTCTCCTTCTCTGGGATTTACTCTTTATTTTAGGAAGATAAGTTTCTGTGCTTCGCTTGTACGGAGTAGTGTCGTGTGGAATTTGGATCCCTGCTAGAAAGAAAATATGAAAAATTAACATCCGCGGAAGTAAGTTGCAGTGAAATCCGCCAGCATCCCCTGTATTTTTGTTTATTTCTGAGTCTATATAATCCCACTCAGTTAGAGAGAGAGAGAGAGAGAGAGAGAGAGAGGGAAAGCAAGGTAAAAGCATTCTTTTGTGCCCTCTAGCTGCTGGAAGGACAAATGGAAAATAAAATTCTCTGATGATTAAATTCACCTCAACTGGCTTTGGGTGGGGGAAAACCCTGTTATCCCCAGGAACTAAAGTTTTTCTTTATAAAAATACACCCCAATAAATGAAAGTTCACCTCCTTGAATGAATTGTGCTTTTATTTTCACCAGACGAAGCAGAGTACTAATTCAGGAGGGACTCTCAGAAAATTAAATTGGTATATCACTTCTCTCAAGCAGCTGATTAATGCGACACACACATTTTGGACTATATACATTGCTTTGAGTGTTGGTCACTGATTTACATCCTGTTTCTAAAGGAAGGCGAGTAAGGCTTACCGTCCAGAGTGACTTTGTTTTGGCTTCTAGAGTTAATGGCAAAGCTAGGATGTCTGTGCATGTTTATGAACATGAACGGGGTGTGCGCTCCATTCGCACGGAACCTTCAGCTGCGAATGCTTCTTTTGCACAAGAATGCTATCAAAATCCGTCGTTAGTAAAATGTTGAATTTGTGGGTGCAAGTTCCATTAGCAATGTGGGCCACAACTCTTTCACTCGGGACTACATTTCAAATATCAAAGTCAGCACCCCCGTGTGGCTCCCTCGCCACTGAAGAGGGTTTTGTGAAGGTGAAATCAACAGCATATTTGTGGAAGGACGCCATAAAGGGAGACCGGGATGCCCAATTTATTGCACAGTCCGCTTACAGGGAGGAAAAGTCTTGTATCCCGGCACACACGAGCCGCCCAGGATAGTGAAAATGGAAAAAGATGAATAGTTTGAAATTCGCAGAGTTATTAAAAAAAAAAAAAAAAAGAAACGCACACAACCCTCCGATTTTCCTTAAAAAAAAAAAAGGTTTCTTAAGTGTTTTGTAGAGTGTGTGAGCCTGGGGAGGGGGCGGACGGGGTGGGAGGGAGTTGAGCTGTTTAATGAGTCAAGGAAATAGACAAGAACACTGCCCCCCCCTCCGCCGCCCCCCGAAGTGAATGCACAGCTCAGAAGGACTTAGCTGCCGAGTCTCAGAGCCATCCCAGTAATTCCCAATACAGTGGAGAGTTCACCATAAAGGGCTCGGTCTCAACAGATGTTCTAAGTGGTGCTTCCTGAGTCGCTCTTGTGTGCTGGAGAAATACAGAAATCAAGCTAAATCAAATTAGTCAGCAGAGTAAGAAAATAAAGGTCAGGTCCACCAGCATCTGAGTAAACAGCCTATGCCAATTTGGCCATCTTCAGTCAGGAACTAATTAAGGGCCGATTGTCCTTCTCGGTGAAACCTCAAAAATGCATGGTGCTGAATTATTAAAAACAACAACAACAAAAAAATAATACAACCCCCCCCCCCAACACACACACTCCGCAGTGTGCCAGATGAAAAGATAGGGGACCATCCTATCCAACGGAATCGCGTCTCTTGGATAGACCTATTCCCTAAATCCCCAGCTCTCTTTGTTTTGATTACAATTTTCCTTCCTTTAAGGGAGCAGAAAGTATGCTCATAGACTGTCTTGTGTTACAAACCCCTTACCTTTGTCTGCCTATCTCAGCTGGTATTTAATTGGCCAGCAATAGGAGGGAAGTCTCCTTTGAGGTAATGAATATTGACTGTTTATGTTGAAATGTCACTGTGAAAAGAAAGCCCATCACCAAAAAGGGAGAACCCAGTGTGTGTGAGTCTCCAACACAAAGGAGATACCACTGAAACGAAGGCATTGAAAAGCAAAGCAGCTGAAATTCAAACAGCAGATGAAACAGAAATGGCCTACATGTGTGGGAATTTTAAGCTAGCCGTTGACAGGTGAAAAAGTCATTATTTTACTTGTTATAGCCAAATGTAATTGTGCGTGTGTGTGCGTGTGTGTGTGTGTTTCCCAAAATGACACAGGGGCCACGACTCATGGAAGTATTTTAATTGGAAAACCATCCTCCTCTTTTATGAATAATTCTCGTTCCATAAAGGTAATGGGGCAAACCTAACGGTTCATAATTACATGGATTCTAAACAGCAGAAAAAGGACGCAACGAGGGAGCTAGGCGGCAGGGGTAACGTTCTCTGGAAAACGGTCGGGTCCTGCATTTTCAAACAGACTTGCTGGATCTAAAAAGTTTGGGCCGTGGTCATCACAGATTTTAAGGTGAAAAAGGGGAGGCAGAGCGGTAACACAGGCCAAGGGAGCCTGCTAATTAGTTCAGATGGGTTGAAAACATGACCATTTGGTAATTTGCGACGTTGGTTGCGGTTTATCTGTAATTTGAGGGTGACCCTTTCAGCTCCGGCCAAGTACATTAAAGTTGTTGTTTTTAAAAATATTTATTTATTTATGATTTAGAGAGAAAGAGAATGAGAGCAGAAGGGTCAGAGAGAGAGAGAGAGAGAGAGAGAGAGGGAGAGTAAGCAGGTTCCAAGCTCAGCTCAGAGCCCGATGCGGGGCTCAATCCCATGACCCTGAGATCCTGACCTGAGCCGGAATCAAGAGTCCGGATTCGGACTTAACTGACTGAGCCCCTCAGGTGCCCCTGAAGTTGGGTTTTGCTGGGAAGCTTGGCTTTTTGCACCCATAAGGGATTTTATGTGAGTGTATGAATCGAATTTTCCATTCTTATATTTCCCCCCAAGTGGTGACCAGCCGGATGAGTAATATCAGAGAAAAGACGGCAAACAGAGAATGGCTAAGTAATTGAAATGCGTAGGAAGTTTGAACATTGCCAAGTTTCTTAAATCCGGGACTCCTCTCCACCCCCTTTAGGCTTCATGACCATTTTGCAAATCAACGATAGCCGCCCATACTGTATTTCTTGCCTTTTTATTGTGTAAAAGAAGGGAATAGAAACAAAGAGATAACTATGTAACGTTTGAGTCACACTCATGGGAGAAATAAAAAGGCTGAAGAACCCAGAGAAACAGAAAACTTGAGTTTCTGGTCTCCATGAATGGGCAGTTGTATTTACAGTGTGGCTTTACTGTTCACATATTTAAAGTTCACATATTTGAACTTCATCATAACTGGGACCCCATCATCACAAATTTCTGAGGCAAGAGCTCATCACCTTTCTCTCTGGATTGCTCCCAAATGCAGAAAGGGTTCTCTGTTTTTATTGTCCAACCATCCAGTTATGTTTTTTTTTAAAGCCCCGTAAATAAAAGATGACATCTGAGTCACAGCCGGTGTCATGCTTGAACCCTAACCCGTGACACTCACCTAACTCGAACTAACAAGATGCACGCCCCACGAGGAGCGATGCTTCTTCATTAGCAAGATCCATTTCACCTTTAAAAACCCTTGGCTTCCCGTTTGCATTAAGCGAGATTGAGACGTCTTAGGTCTCTCGATGGCATTTCGGATTGCTCCAAGACAAAAAAGGAAGTCATTACGTCTCCCGTTCACCTGCAAAGAAGATGTCATTAAAAGAGGAAGCAAAATGAAACCCTGTCAACTTGTTAGGGGCCCAAAAGGTAATTCTGCCATCAAATATGGAGCGGGGGTGTGTGGATAATACAGAATCCTATTATTACTGACACAGAAGAACCTCGTGGTGTCAGAGGTGTCCCGTGCCAGAAAAGTTCAGGTGTTGCTAAATTCATTAATGTGTCAGTTTGAAAAGATGTGATGTCATTCCTGTTATCTATAGCGGTAAAAATTGGAATCTCCTTGCTCCGATCAACACGCCATCGTCTTAGTTTCATTCGCGGTGCACCTGATTTGCCATCTGTAGGGGGTTAAGGGCCATGGGCATTGACTCTTTAAAAGGCTACTGATATTTGACATGTATCATTTTAATCTGCCCTGCAACCACTACTCTCTTCTGCCAAGAAAGAAAGGGAGAGAGAGAAAGAAAGAAAGAAAGAAAGAAAGAAAAGAAAGAAAAAGGAAGAAAAGAAGGAAAGAAAGAAAAAAAGAAAAGACAGAAAAAGAAAGAAAGAGAGGGAAAGAAAAAAGAAAAATGAAAAAAAAAAGTTAAGTCCGTACGACTTGTTTGTGATAGTTTGCGTGACAGAGTTTTGCTAATGAGGAGAATAGAGGGACAGTGACTCTCTTCTGCTCTTTTATTCATTTTTATTATTAAATATACATATGCTTACTTTTTTGGGTAAGCGTTCCTACCTCGGGATAACTGTGATACATTTTGGTAGGAGTTTGGCATTTAAATCTCCAGATTGGAGAGGTTCTTTCTTTCTTCATTTAGGAACGCTTTCTTCAAATTTTATTTCAACAGGTCCTTTGGAAGTGCGAGGGGGACTTCATAGAGAGTGTCTTGGTAAACAGGATGACGCAAAGAATGCTATGTATTTGATGTGATTAAAAAAATGGCAACTCGTACCGCAAAGTATTTAGGTGTTATGGTATAGAAAGCAAAATACAGACTAAATCATTCTGTTGAGTAAAACAAACCACATTTAATACTGGTGTATTAGCAGAAGATGTAACCACTTATTTTTCTAAAGATGGGTGGCGGAGATGATGATTTTGAAAACAGAAACACTGTCATAATTTAATTTTCAAAATTTGAGATATCATACCAGCATAATCCCATTTCAATCGACTGTGTGGATCATTTCAAAAAAGTGAAATCACCAATTTTCGTACGTCGGTTCAAAGCAATATTTATCTGCTTAATTTGCTCTTCAAAGGACGAGATAAAATTCTGTGCAATTTTCTTCTAGAAAACTTCAGTAATTATATGATGATGAGAAAGAGACAAATGCTCTTTCTAGCTACGATGTAGTGTAATTTCTATTAACGTGATTTGAGCGCCTTTCCAGTTTGGTTTCTTCTATTTATTACTATTTATTTTTATTCGCATGGAGGCGGAGTTTAGGAAACACACTATATTGTTACTCTCATCCTTTAGACGCTCATAAACAATGTAACATAATTGCGAGCGTGGGAAAATGATGCGGTCATTCTTTAAATAAGTTTGTTGGGCCACATGCCGGGAAATGTGGAACCTGGTTTTCGTATTACATGTGAGTTCAGATTGTACGCCTCAATTCCTCCCAACTATCTCCACTACTCTGTCCTTGCATCAACCTCCTTTGCGTAAAACAGAAACTTTCTGAAGCGCCGAGCATGATCCATCCACAAACGATATTTTTGGTGCCCCTCCAACCCTGCCTTTCCCTTTCCCCAACCGATTCAATTAAAAACCCAAATATTTCCCTGAGACGGCCAAGCCGGCTGGAGCGGGGCATTTTGCAGGATCTGAAATAGGAAAACTTTTATTTTTAAGCCGTCTACTGACACGTCCAGGCGGTTTGGGTGCCCAAAGCGGCCACGAGTCACAATGGTGAGAGGCGCACGTATGTGTCACTGCCTTCGTGATTTTCTCACAAAACCAAAGAACTTCCTTTGCACGGCAGCCCCCCCAGAGCGAGCGGTGATGTGTCAGGCCCCGATTTCAAAATTCCATTCTGGACGTTCATGCACGCGCTGGTAGGCTGGGTGGAAGGCTTTTCTGTGCCGGAGACAAAAATTCAGCTGCAGAGAGCTACGGCACGCGGCCCTTGTGGGAACTCGGGTCAGCAGGGCTGGCCTTCATTGATAGATGGAGCACTTAACCTAGTGAGTAGCACAGAGGTGGTGGAAGGCTCCCCCTGGACGAGTTTTTCAAGTTGATCCTGGTGGTTGTATTGTCGGTCCCTCTGGGTTGTAGGCAGGGGGTACACAGTCTGGACTTGCACTTGGAGGAAGAAAGAAAATCAATCTTCGTGCCCCAAAGATGGAACCACTGATGCAGAAAGTCACTGAGGCATTGGAGTCTTGTAAGGAGGACTCCGAGGAAATGTCTCCAGGCTTCCAGCAACATGCTGCACAGGATCAGTGCTCTCCGGAGATGCGGAGATGCGGGGGGGGGCTCAGATAGAAATAGAAAGGGTGTGTTTTGGCATTGGCCTCGAGTTGGTGTTTTCTTTTTTTTTTTGATCGAGAGAGAGGAAAAAGAAAACAGCTGAAATTGGGGACGCATCTGTATATTGGAAAAATAAATACAACTGGGATGCTTTGTTCTTTATTTGCTAGAATGTGGCCTCTAGCCTGCTCAGGAAAAATCGCGCTCAGATTGCCATCAATCATTTTCTAGAAGGGCTCTTGTAACTCTTCTGATATGTATCAAAGTTTGCATGTGGCCCTTTTTGTCTAAATGTATTATTTGATATTAGTGATTGCTCACAGTGATGTAACTCCCGTCAGATCGCCAAAGCATTCTGTCAGCTGAAATCATTTTAAAAAGTATTCCAGATTATAGACGGTCATGCCATCGGTGGCTGAATTGTTGTTACTACTTTGAGGAGGCAGTGCATTTCTTGAAAAGAACCATTTTAATGAAGTGACCGTTTTAAGACCAAGAATAAAGGGGGTGCGAGCTTTTCACAGGAGCATTCATTGTAAACACCGGCTTTGTTGCTGAATTCTCTTGCCCTCTGAAAGGCCGACCATTGTTTTGGGGGCACCCATTTGAGACACAGGGAGATCAAGGATTGCAAGACCCAGGTGAGGGTACCTGGCTGCACTATCTCCTAGATTTTGAGATTTAGACTTCATTTCTCGTTCCTACAAAACCGTCCACGATTGTACAACTTCACCGGCCTCACCTCTTCGACAGAATAGAAAAGAAAACTGTTCCTGCTGGCGGCCGTGACAACAGCGATGTTCCCTTTGATTTTTTGCTGTGCTTAGAATCCCCCAAATTCTTTTCCTGACCTGATTGCTTTGCATTAGGAAGGGTGGGTAATCTAACGATTACTACTGTTTTCAGATTAGTGTCAATACTTTTAAACAGTTGCTACTGTCCTAATGAAAAAGGTACAAAGAAAATGGTGCAAGAACATTTTTTTTTGTTTCTTAAACAGCGTAGGTGCATTTGTTGTTCGAATTCCACTTTTCTCTCACCGCAGCAATGTTTCCGGCCAAGGGCTGGGAAGAGAGTCCTCGGGATGTGGATTTTTTTTTCACAGTAGAAAAATCTGAACTTTGGGGAGCACAAAAGCAGCAAAGCAGGTAATATTTGATACGGACAGGGCATTCTCTGATTCGACTCCCCTCTCTCTTCTAAACCTCTTCTTCAGACTTGTCCTCAGCAAACCCCAGCAGGAAATGGTTCTCCAAAAGCAGCTGTGAGGTGTAGCCAGGGGCTCCCCCTCCCCCCACCAGACAGATTTTCTAGAAACCTTCATGCTCGCTTCATGTGGGCTCATGGGACTGAATGCAAATTCTGCTGCCTCCAAATTCCACGGTTAAGCACCCCGACGGACAGCCGCCGCATCTTTGTTGTTATTCCACGAATAAGAGTGACTAGTTTCTCTGTTTGTTGCTTCCTGCAAAATGCAGCCACTTGGCAGAATGCAGTAGGTCAGAGATGGAGAATTCTGGTAGAACAGTGACAGAAACCCACAGTGCATCAAGTGCCCTGATGCTGAAGGTTGGAGAAAATAGGGCATGTGCCTCAAGTGGTCCTCATTTATTGCCGGTGCTAAGCTGTGCCTCTGACATTGGCTTTGAGGAGGAAATTATGACATTTAAAAGAATCTCCCAAGCTTTATAAAAAGCACGTGAATATCTATAAATATTGATCCAAAATGAGTGCAATGAATAATTTATAGTGAAATATACTTTCTTTGTCTTTCTGTTTTCAAAGTGGCTTGGCTTTTTTTTTTCTTTCTCTGAAAAATTATGGTTAGACAAGCATATTTTTTTTCTCGATCATTTTAGAGCCACTGCTTATTTTTAGCAAAAAAAAAAAAAAAAAAAAGAAAAAGAAAAAAAAGAAAAAGAAAAAAAGCGTGTTAGTTTCAAAGGATGTTGGAAGTTGGGGGAATAAAGAAAATCCCAACAATCCACGCATCACCAAAATGGAAACATATAACTTGAGCTTAAGAAAAAAAAAAGTTTATATAATTTGTTGTCATAATTGTGTTGTCTTGGGTGTATATTCTCAGTTTGCAGCATCATTTACACATCTCTTATGTTTACTTGAATAAAAATAGGGATTTCATTTGTTGGAACTAATGATTCCAACCCAAAATATACACTTGTGTAATGAGAGGAAAATAAACAGGTGTGCCCAGCATCACTCACAGTATGCCTGACGAGGGGGCAGACCATTTGGAAGATACGCTAAATATTCTAAAACCTCACCAGGAGTTGGGCTTTAATTGATCACGATTCTGGGTCTTTTTTGGAACGTCTATCAATATTTTCACAAGGGGTCAGAGTGTCTTTTGCTTTCTTCCTGTCTGTCTACACCCCTAGATACAGATTCATGGAAACTAATAACTCCGTAATTTTCTTGGAGAAGCTCTTGGTTGTCAGTTCGTTAGGCTTTTAGGAAAGCTTTCATCCACTTAGAGAAAAGGGCTTTATTTTGTTTGTTTGTTTCTTTCCTGTTGGGCTTGCCATCAGGTCAATCGTTGTTGTTACTGTTTTAAAATTTTGTTCGTTTTTTGTTTGGCAACGTGGGATGGAAAGAGAGACAAGAAAGAAGGAATGTGTGGTAGTTGACCCTCTTGCAAGACTCCGGCGACGGTGGCCTTTCACGCATCTCAGCCCTTTTAGTTCACTCGGTCCCCTGGACCCACCACATAAGTTGTGGGCACCAGTGGGGTGTGAACTATCGTTCAGAAACACATTGAATTCACGTGTCTCTTAAAAAAATCTAGCAAGCGTGCACGACCGTTTTCCTGGAGTCCTTTTGTATGTTCTTTAGGCAAACTCAATTTTTTTTTCCAGAGCTAAAAAAAAAAAAAAAAGAGATCAGAAAATTTCATTGACTGGGAAAGACTGCGAAACTGTATTTCCCCTTGATATATACGTACGGTGGGAAGAGACAGCTCTCTGAAAGAGACATCTGATTATGTAATTCCCCGCGAAAAATCTCTGACTTCTGGAGGCGCCTGGGTGGCTCAGTTAAGTGCAGGGCTCTTAGTTTTGGCTCAGGTCATGATCTCACCCTCTGTGAGATCAAGCCCCGCATCGGGCTCTGTGCTGACAGTGCAGAGCTTGCTTGGGATTCTCTCGCCCTCTCTCTCTGCCTCTCTCTTTGCCTCTCCCCTGCTCACTCACACATCTTCTTTCTCTCTCGTTCTCTCAAAAAAAAAAAAAAATTAAAAAAAATCTCTCAGACCTGTAGTTACTCCAAATATGTCTAAACTCCTTAAGTGATGTTCCAAGTCCCTACCACATGCCCCAGGCTTCCTGTTCTGGGGTGTCTCTCCTGCACATACCCTGAGTCCCGGGCCAACCAGTGCTTATTCCTTCCACACCCCAGTCTCATTTTCCTGCTTCCGCTCCTTTGTGAATCTGCCTAATCAGGATTCATTTCTCTTTCCTCTCTGCTCCCATCGCATTGTGCACCTGAGACTTCGTGCCCTGGCTCTCCCACATGCTGTACTGGAAATTCCTTAGGTCAAGGGTGGAGTCTTAGTCCCTTGTACAGAGCTGCTCAGCACCCAGTGCGTGGGTCCTCCCCTTCACGAGGTGACTACTCAAATATACCTCTAGGTAGAGCGAACCTATAATTTATCATCCAAACTGGGACACTCGTCCAAAGAAAACACTAGATGTGATGCATGCTGGGTCTGCGGGCAAACCAGGTGGCCCATAACTCAGAGGTGGGAAAAAGAACAGCAAATGAACGTTGCCGCTCCTATTCCAACGGGTGTCACTGCGGAACAAATATCCATGGGCTGTGGCGTAGCCCCTCATTTCTTGGTTTCGGTGCTGCCTCACTTTAGGATGCTCTGTTCTTAGGACTGCGGTGTGCCTCCAGCTCTGTAGACGGGTGAGTGGTTTTTCTTATTTTTCTCCGTCTCACAGGTGTATGAGGAGCATGCTGGTGACGATCTGCTTTTCCACAGTGGGCTGAACCCAAATCTGTGTTTGAGAAATGGAGGAACCACTTCATGGGTGTGAAAAGTTGGGTCGGTAGCGTCGGCATGTCCATTACTGATTGAAATCTGAGCATCGCCACTGTAGATCATGTATGCAGTAGAGGGGGGGGGATCGACTTTGAAAAGCATTTGGTGGCATATTTGATAAATGATTGGATTTTAGAAATGATTACAGCCCAATGCAAGGTATTCGGCAGGGATCACTGCTCCCAGAATACTTCAGCTTGTGACGTAAGGGACCACCGAGGGGGACGCTTCCACACTCCCTGCAATAAGGTTCATGGCAGCATGAGATACGCTGTCTTTGTCTGTGCTCTTTAAGTGTTGGCAATAAATTTGGAGCTGGCTACTTGATAGCCAATGGGTATGTGAAGCAAAATTATGTTTGAGATCCAAGCACCAGGCTTTCTTAAAATCTGTAAAATTTCCTGCGTTAATCTTTCTTGCTAAGAAATGTTGTACCGTTCGATGTTAATTCCGTTATCTTTAATGGATTGATTGTTTCTAAGCACGGTGGAAGGGACAGATCTTACACGAAGACTCTGTCACTTGGATACACTTGGGACGGGATGAAAATGTGGCAGCTGAACAATGCTATTTGTACCATATTTATATAAGGTCTACATCTGTGCATGGATGTATTGTTTGCATGGCAAGTTTGGCCATCAAACAACAGTCTTATTTTTTCCTAGCTGTCCGCTCCAACAGAGGCAAGCCTAAAGGACATAAATGCCACATCCCTCAGACAATTGTGTGAATAATTCTCCCTGGGTCCTCTCCTTCTGGGTTTTGGCCCTGGCTCCCGGTGTTCACAGCATTAAGAGGGTTAAAGGTTCTGGCATGGTGAATTTATTGTTGACATCTCACAGTCCTTAAAGGCAGGATCACTAATGGGTGACCTTGGGGTTCGACCGTTCCAGACCCGAGAAGATCAAGTCTCACCCCGCCTCCTGCAAGTGTGGTGACCCCTCTATTCTCACTCTCCCTGGCCTAACCTTTAACTCACTGATCTTTGACCAAAATATTAAGCAAACACCTGCTTGGGTCTGTGGTCAAAGACTGTGGACTTGAAGATCTCCCATAATTTCATGTGAATAAGCTGTGGTAATAATAATGAAATGTAGAGCAGATCTGTGGACGCACTTACAGTAAGTAATTATATTGTTACTGACCACATACAGCACAGATTCTGTAACAGCCCATGTATATGGTGAATCAATGTTAATCAAGTTGACCAGAGGATTAATGAATTGTCAGTGGACACGCCAAGGCTTCTGTTATTTGCATTAACACTGAGAACAGTGCAACAATATTTATTCCCTATTACTGAAAGAGACCCAGTCTAAAATTAATTTTAGAATACCTTATTTTTACCATTGACAGTAATGCAAAATACATTAATGTTTAACAGAGGTGCCGGGAATCATTTCGATGATTAGATGGAAAAATATTTGGTGAGGTCAGCTGCGATGAATTTTTTGCTTTGAGGGAAGGAGGAAGGAATGTTACGTCGAAAAAGACTCTGCATGAAGCTCGAATGCAACGGAGCATTTTGTATTGTTCTAAACCGTTCCACCGGTATTTTACAAAAACAGGTTCACTTGATCTAAAGTGTCCTGAAACGTGAAGTCATGACGACAAAAATGCCTACAAAAGACTGAGACTGTCGCTGTGCGGAGTGACGTGTAAATAAACAAAACAATAACAGACAAAAAATACTTATGATCCTTCATCATTCTAATATAAATTTTATGGTTCGTCGCTGTACATCAAAATAGAATAAGCGAATTAAAAAATAAATTAAAGCAAATAGTTAAAATTGAACTGTCGCTTGTCCAGTTGTCTCAGAAATAAGTGATGGGTTGATGACATATTACTTTTACTCCCTGTTTGGAAATGTTTCATTAGTTTACAGTTGTGTTTCGGCCAGGGCACACGCCTGCCTCCACTCCCAGAGAGCACCGATTCCCAGATGTTGACCCCCAGAATGGAATTACATGCTGTATAGAAGAAACTTCACCCTTCCTCATGCAGTCACACCTTCGAATGAAACAATCAATATTACTGCATTATCTTTGAGTGAAATAATGAACAGTCCCACAAAATAGTAGTACATCAAAGCAGATTTTTTTTTCTCTAAATGCAAATGTGGTGATTTATCAATATATACCAAAATCGATCTTGTCCTATTTCCCCTTTGATTTGGGCAGAGTTCTTCGTTGGTTTCTGATTTTAAGTATGCATCATGAAGCAGAGTCACGATTTAAAGCCTTGGCTGTTGGGGCGCCTGGGTGACTCTGTCGGTTAAGCATCCGACTTTGGCTCAGGTCGTGGGTTCGAGTCCCACCTGCTTCACATTCTATCTCCTCTCTCTCTCTCTCTCTCTCTCTCTCTCTCTGCCCCTTTCCCACTTGTGTGCTTGCACTCTCCCTCTCTCCCTCAAAAATAAATAAACATTCAAAAGTAAAGCCTTGGATGCCATCACCTGTCTCCACCCCCCTGCCCCATCTTCATAATATTATTCATAGTGGCTCATAGAGGTTCCTGTTTGCCTTCCTCATGACCCTCCCTGCCCACCCCTCCCACCCACCCCCACCTCTAAATTTAGACTCATCATTCTTGACCAGACCAGGTGAGGTGGGAACTCATAGCATCTTCCTCTTATGAACCAGGAAACCGAAACAGACGTGACACAGTTCCTAAGTGGCAGAGTTGAGATTTAAATTCAGACAAGCTGACCCCAGGACCTTTCTCCTGACTTCTGTGCCAACTGCCTTACAACCCAAGTAGTAACTCCACCTGGAAGGCCTTGCAGCTTGGGTTCTCCCTCTGCCAGGAAACCTTACTTTACATCGCAATAGATTTAGTGGAGCCTATGTCAGCACCGCCTACGACTTCCTGAGTCCTAAGACTGAGATTATCCCATCTCCAGGTTCCCCAAAATGTCTGGCACGCCGCTGACATCTAAAACATACACGGGTAAATAAAGCAACAGTGGAGGTAGATATAAGTTATGAAAATAATCTTTTAAAAGTCTTTATTTATTTATTTTGAGAGAGAAAGGGAGAGCGTGAGCTGGGAGGGGCAGGGAGAGAGGGAGAGAGAGAATCCCAAGCAGGGTCCGCACCGTCAGTGCAGAGCCCAGAGTGGGTCTCCATCCCGTGAGCTGAGAGATTATGACCTTAGGCGAAATCAAAAGTCAGATGCTCAATCGACTGAGCCACCCACACGCCCCTAAAAATAAATTTTTCTTCCCCCATATACATCAGGTATGACACGTACCTTCCTTTATTATTTTGGTGTCTGGGTCCAGAGAAGAAATTTAGTTAATCAAAAGTCTTTCCCCTAATGAAAGAAACATCATGGTTGCCTTGACCAAAAATTAAGGCAATGCAACATCTTGATCTTGATTAATTTGGATAGATCCTTTGGGCATGCATATGCATTCCTCTTCTGGCAATGATATTGTCTCACACAACCGGGATAAAGATATTTATATGGATCTTTTTGCTTCTGAATTACACGGCCCAGGAATGAAGTAATCTGGAAGCTGTGGGTTCTCATGCATAAAACATAAATGCCAAATAAGTTAACTTGCTTAATTAAGAAGAGAATGCACATGGGTGTGATTAGATGGCACGGGAGAGAATGGTGTTCTGATAAATTTTAGGAGGGCTCTGGGAAAAGAAAAAAGTTTTACCTTGCTCACTTTATTTCATAAGCTCAGTCAATAGGTCCTCAATTTCAAATTAAAAAAAAAAATCTTAGAAGTGATGTGGAAATTATTTGAGGCTTATCCAAGGGGAGAAGAGGGAGGGGAAAGTCGTTGATCTATTCATTTCCCCTTGTTGTAGGCGGTGGTTAAACCATGGTTTCTGTTTCATCGCAGTGACTCATTATAAACTGATGGTCTGGCAAAATCAAGAGTCTGAAGAGGGACATGATGAGTTCTATGACTGAGGCTTAAAAACCCTTGTACTTAAACCCTGCCTTATTTGCCTCCATGAGAAAAATCTCACAAGCAAATTGTTGCATCGATATTACATACTGGTTCCCCTTTTCCCCAATGTGTTTATTAGTGAAATGACTTAAACCACTTTTAAGATGTTGTGAATTAAAATGCAAGAGTCTGCGATGATACTGTGGTAAGAGCCTGAAATATATTTAACTAGAACTCATCATGGTTAGACACAAATATGATTTCTTCTCCGGAAGAAAAGGATTTTAGGTCCAGGCTTCTGGAAGGGAGAAAGGATATAGTCATTGCTTATTACACGTGGCTTCAGAAGCGGAAAGGGTTCTGCGTTTTCAAACCAGAAATTGTTCAAAGGAATCAACAATTGAAAGCTTTCTTGAAGGCTACTTATGCGTATGCATATATGGACATATATATGAATATCTTTTAAAGGACGGTAGCTTCAGGTTTTCAAAGAAAAATTCAGTGATATATGAATGATTTGGAAAGAGCATCCCTGAATGAAAAATGTGCATCAGTCAAAAGCATCAATAAATACGTCTTTTTCATATGCAAATGAAAATTTCTAAAGTAAAGAAGGCATTGTTTTATAAATAGTGAGATAATATTCTTGAAAAAGGTTACCAGTGATTACATAAGTTATCTCCTTCATAAAGAAATTTAGACTCACGGTTGCTCTTTTCATTAAAGCAAGCTTCCCATCCAGACTCACGCTGAAAGCCAAACTCTGAATTTTAATTAGAGATAATAAATAATTATATTACTTAGGAAACTGAAACTATTAAAGACTGCTGGTCCCATACTATTGTATTTGAAGGGTGAGTAGTGATACATAAATCACATTAAAGACAGTAAATGGTAGGTGGAAAACTGACAATAAATGTGGATAAATTTTAACGCTAACCAGATAAAAAAGTAAATACACATTGGGCCAGTCACTAGAGTCCACAAGAGCTCAACTCCTTGTTTTGAGATGATTCTAACGTTCTTTGGTGCCCAAGTAGGGTGGCTACTCTTTTTATTTTTGATGGGAGGGGGGAAGGGCAGCGGGAACTGTAATTTATATTCCCTCCAAGTAGAAAAAATTAAACTTTTTTCTCTTTCTTTCTTCTTTCTTTCTTTCTTTCTTTCTTTCTTTCTTCTTTCTTTCTAGAGAAAGCACATTGACATCTCGAGAGAAATTACTACCCCAGAGTCAAGGGCAGAATAAATGGAGAGACAGACTTCCCCAACCTACACAGCCCAGAGGGACCAGCTGACGCAGAGAAAGCAGAGACTTGAGCCATTAGAGCCAGGATTGGGGCTAACACTGACCTAGCCGACACCCGGCATTGTCCAGCCATCTGCACAAATGTGAACTTTGCCTCCAAAACTTGGCTTCTCAATTAACATGTCCAGCTGGGGGAGAATTCCGTCATTTCCCTAATATCCTTATTGCCACTGGCCTGACATATTAATATTAAAAATATATGTGCATAGATCAAGGATTTTCTTAAGCACTTCTGTTTTTATTGCAGATAATAGGCAGGAGGTGAAAGCAGACACAATATAATTTGAAAAGCATAACCCTGATTAGGCGCTGATTGGAATGCCGTTATACCTTACATTTAAAACCTTTTTATTATTAGAACTAGCTGTCAAAACCAGGCTCTGCATCTCCTATGAGATAGACTCAAGGGCATGCGATGCTTCGCTACTCCGTGCAAATAAATTTATAGTTCAAAGTGCCATTTTCTTTGAATATGTCCTTAAGTATCAGAGACCTGTCATGCGCATTGCTGAGGTGTTGGTAAAGATGTGTCGTCTGGCTTTAATTTGTTCTCTTTTAATGGACACTCATCATTATTTGCGGTTACTGTTCATTTTAATGTGTTATGCATTGACATGATAAAGAAATAAGACCGTAGTATCACTATTTGATGATGAATGGACACTGTTTGGAAGGGTGGGGAGATGGAGAAATTATTACCTCTAATCCTGGAAATGAGAGAGGCTTGTGTATGACATCAATGTTAGCGGGGCTGCCCGAAATCCTTTGATCAAGGCATGGCTTCTAAAGCCTGACTCCCTGGGTTCAACTCCTGGCTCTTTTCCCAGGGAGCTGTAGAACCTTGAGAAAAATTCTTAATCCCCCTTCACCATCACTGTTCTCATCTTTAGAATGGGGTAGTATCCGGTTTGGGGTGCTGAAGGAAAGATTGACTGGGATGATAGGTGGAAAGTCTCCAGAAGAATACCAGGCACATAGTAGCCCATCAATCAATGCAGGCATCTAGTTGTGCTTTGACAGTCTCACTAAATGTTTTTCACAGCCTCTGCTTAAAATACACGTCACGACAAGGAGCTCAGTAAGTCCTCTGGGCCACTGTTCCCATGGTTTTGCTTGTTGAAAAGTTTCTTCAAGGATTTATATGGATCTCTTGTCTATTTCCTCCTTTCACCCTGTTCTGTCCTCATCATCACAGAGATCCAAGCTAAGGCCGCTTCTGGCCGAATATCTGAGAAAAGTAAAGTGTGAGAGCCACTACTGTGTCCAGAACCCTTAAACATTCTCTCCCCTGGACAATTCTCCTGACTCCTCAGTTCCTCATATGGCCCAGATTGAAATTCCCCACTGTTCAGAGTTGCCCAGCCCAACCTTACTTCTCAACAGCCCAGACTTCTTCTACAAACTTAGCCGTCTTTCGTGGGAGAGGCTGACCAGAGGAGTAGTCATGGCCCAGCTTCACATCTGGTCCCTGTGACTTCCTAGCTGTGTGACATGGGCACGTGGGTGAACCTTCTGAGCATCAGGCTCACCATCTGCAGAGCGGGATGATGTTTCCATCCTTGCTGTCTTGCCATGAGATGGATGGCTGGAACCCAAGAACAGCAGTAAAAAAGGACGCATGGTGGCGGGGGGGGGGGGGGGACGGCATCTGAGTCCTGAACTTTTTATCATTTACAGCTGGATTCTCTTTTCCCTCACTTTTAGACAATGCCACAGTTTATCCTCTTTGTGTTCCAATGACAACAGGGCAGGTATAGGGTGAATGAGTTCTAAGCGCCAAGGGAGATGTTGCCCTTGCAATGCAGCACGTGGTGGACGGGTCAGAAAGAGCAGCGGAAATTCTAGTAGGCAGACTTGCTCTCACAGTGGGATTCCACACAATATACCCCGGGCCCGACCCAGATGAAGGTGGGAAGCATCCTGGGATTGCTGACCCAGACCATGCAAAGGCAGTATTTCAGGAAGAAAAAGGAAATCAGAGCCAGGTCGACTGTCCAGTTGGGTTGTCATCCAGAGACCTAGAAATCTGGGGCTAAGTGACTTAGTGGAAAAGAAACGTGGCCAAGCAGATTCTGGTAGGCGGCTGGGAGGCCAGGACAAGGACATACGCCCAGCCTGGAGAAATGTTTTGAAGTTAGGAGAGTAGCTGCAGAAGCCATTTATAGGGAGCCCACGCAGGAGGTGGCGAGAAAGCTGTTAGGGTCACCAGCCAGGGGCACCGCGTGATGTGAATTGTCACGGGCCTGTTTGGGCTTCCTCTCCCTCTGTTGATTGACTGACTCTATTGCCTCCCACGAGGGGGGATGTGGCACAGGAAAATGAAACTAAAGTGAAAAACGAGAATATAAACAAACTTGAGCTGATTACTGACCTCCACCCAAATTCACTTCGCCAATTTTTCTGGACACTTCCCCAGTTGGGATATTTAGAGGGCAATGTAGACGCCTATTTCAATATGCAGGACAACTAGCTATATCATGCCATTCTTTGGTTCAAGACACAGATGGGCTAGATGGTGATGGGTATTTAGGAGGGCACCTGTCGTGATGGGCACCGGGTGTTGTAGGTAAGTGATGAATCACTGAATTCGACTCCTGAAACCAGTATTGCACTGTGTGTTAACGAACTAGAATTTAAATAAAAGTTGGAAGACAAAAAAGAATCACAGGGGCGCCTGGGTGGCTCAGTTGGTTGGGAGTCCGACTTCGGCTCAAGTCATGACCTGTCAGTTCATGGTTTCAAGCCTCATGTTGGACTCTGAGCTGACAGCTCAGAGTTGCTTCAGATCCTCTCTCTCTCTCTCTCTCTCTCTCTCTCTCTGCCCCTCACCTGCTCACGTTCTCTCTCACTCTCTCTCAAAAATAAACATTAAAAAAATTAAAAAAAAATGAAAGGGGCGCCTGGGTGGCTCAGTCGGTTAAGCGGCCGACTTCGGCCCGGGTCATGATCTCGCGGTCCATGAGTTCGAGCCCCGCGCCGGGCTCTGTGCTGACAGCTCAGAGCCTGGAGCCTGTTTCAGATTCTGTGTGTCCCTCTCTCTGACCCTCCCCCGTTCATGCTTTGTCTCTCTCTGTCTCATAAATAAATAAACATTAAAAAAAAATTAAAAAAAAAATCGCAGAATGTTACTCTGAAGAAAATGACATTTTAATGGAGTTTTGATTCAGTGGGATTCTGTTATATTAGAGCAGTTATTGTTGTTGTTGTAGTTTTTTTCCTAATGGCGATTGTGTTGACTTTATTATCTGAAATAATTTGCGTTGTTTCTCTTTTACCGAAATGCTGATAAAGTTTACATCTTCATATTTAATTTTACCACTGTTCTGTTGGTGATCAAACAACACTTGCATATTTGGGCATATTGTTCAAGTATCATGTGTACGTACCCGTTTACTTATAGGCATGTGCTATTCAACTGTGAACGCATGTGCACCTGTCATATTCCTACCTACCTACCTACTTATCTACCTACCTACCTACATATATATATATATATATATATATATAATCCCTACTAATATATATATATCCCTACTATATATATACTATATATATAATATATATATTATCATTATATATATTATATATATTATATTATCCCTACTAAATTTTTACAACAACCTTAAGATGCCCATGTTATTTTCTTCAGGACAGCCATGTGGAAGCAGGCTCTTGGAGGTAAGGAACTCACGGAAGGTTATTCAGTTTGTCCATGACAGACCAGGCTTTGAACTCAAGCCTGTCTGCCTTCAAAGCTTATTTTCTCTCTGCTACAGCCTACTACTTGCTAAGGGGAGAAAACAACCGGCCAGGGAGCTACAAAACTCCAACCCATAGAAATGAATCCTAACTAACGTGTACAGCCGGCAAGAAATAAATATATATACAGCAGGTGCATCATCTCTAACTCATACTGTCTTTATCCAGCAAGGTGACCTTGAGCAGGTTAATGCCCTTTTGAAGCCCCAATTTCTCTCTCTGGAAAATGTGGGGTTTTGCTAAATTAACTCTAATGTCCCTTCATCTCTAATCCTCAATAGCTTTTTCATTATGTGCCTTCGTCCTGGCCCTGGCGTGTGTTCCTTGCTCCCTGGAGCTCCCTCCGAACGTGGTGTGCAGGTTTGCCTCTGTGTGACACGCAGCGTCCTGAAATGTAAACTCGACTGAGTTAGGGATACACATAGAGCTTCATTCCATAATGGCCACTAATGATCCCTAATCAAGACACGATCTGAAAGGTAAACAAACCAACAGCTCCTTTGTTTTTGTGAAGTGAGAACTAAGAGTTATTGATTATTCTTCTGACCCAGGACAGATCTATATAGATCTGGGGAAGATTGATGGCTCTTTTGATCTGAGAATCAGCCAAGCCTGACAACACAATGCCACATTAGAACTGTGCTATCACTACGGCACCTGACGGCACCCCGCCAGCTTCCTCTCCGTCTCCTGCACCCCCTTCGAAAAACTCTGGTCAATTACAATCACCCCCGTGACAAGGTGTATCATGGGGAAGGGCTCCTTACCAGTGCATGGTTCTTAGTCTGGGCACCCCTGAGTCTCAGGGATGGAACAAATAAGAGAGACTTTTTTTTTCCCCAAGCCGTATCATTCATGTTTTTAAAGCCTCGTAGAAAACTGTACATGTGTTCCAGGCTATTTGCTCGACTGTGATTGATTTGTCTGCAATATATTAAAACAACAAATAACAGGCTTGGGATAGTGTAGGTGGTGCCACATATTTTAGGGACTCTGTTTTGTGTTTCTTGCCATTTCTATTCCTCTGCTGGGGTGCCTGCTGCCAGGTGTGACAGAGATCGGTAACTATCATCGTGGGTTTGAAGTTGACCCTGGATGCTTCAGCCAGTTTACAGGGATGCTGAGGGTCCCCGAGAAGCCTGGTGATTGCCCCAGAGGCCCTGGGGTTTGTTGACTTCCTTGAAGTGGTTCACAGTCCCATCTGTAGTTGAGAGACAGAGTCGTTAGGACTACAAAAATTTGCATAGATTTACCCGGTACATAAAAGAAGGATTTGGGGAAGGAACACAAGCGATTACAAAAATGCAGGCTGGGGCACCTGGGTGGTTCTGTAGGTTAAGTGCAGGTCATGATCTCACAGTTTGTGAGTTTGAGCCCCGCATTGGGCTCTGTGCTGTCGGCACAGAGCCTGCTTCGGATCCTCTGTCCCTTCTTTCTCTGCCCCTCTCCCCCACCTCAAAAATAAATAAACATTAAAGAAATGCAGGTCTGAAGTCCTAAACATGTATCTGCAGTAATTTGGAGATACTGTAGTTTGAGGACATCAGCCACCTACTTGTTTGCGTAAGGTGCCTCTATTGGGTCCAACTACCAAGTTGGACACAATAACCCATATGTATAATATATATGTATATAAATTTGCACTGCAGTAATCAATTACCCAAAAGAGTCGGCCACAGCTTAGCTTAGCTGTGTAACCATGGTTAGAGAGGAGGCAGTGACAGGCCTGGAGATGAGAGGTGAGAGTGACCCACTCATTCTAGAAATATTCTTAGCTGAGCGTGAGTTTTTTTGGGGGGAAGCGTTTGGTTAAGGTTTTACGTTATCCTTGATGGCCTAGCGGTTGAGCCCATGGCTGTGTTGTAGACAGAGGACAGATTGCTTACAGGTCTCTTAGCTGCTGGGTCACTGGCTGCCGTGTGAGATAAGTTTCTGAGATAAGTTAGAAGGGGCACCCCATGTTAGGGATATTCTTCAGATAGCTCAGCAATGGTTTCTGCTGTTGCCATCCCTCTGCCCATCTCCTCCTGTGCCATGTCAACACATTGGCTCTCCGCAGAAGGCCCTTGCTTGGAGTTTCTTGAATGATCCCAGGAAGTCGCAAGTCTGTGCTACCAGTAGGGAATTTCTTACCGACTTTTACGGTAGCGGGAGCTTCCCGACAGAGGGCAGAGTCCCGCCTCTCCCAGAGGTCAGATGTGATTGCTGAGTGTCCAGAGTTAGGTCACTTACAAACAAAGAAGGTGATAACACCTTCCATAAGGCGTCTGGACTAAGAGACTCCTTTGTCTGTTGGCACAATCGTGGGGAAACGTTTTTCATCTTGCAATACGGCCAGACACACTAGCCTGAAGTACGTTTTGGCTGACACGGTTGACGAAGTTAACTGCCGGTTCACCAGAAAATGTTTCTCAGGTACTTTTCCTGGGTCTACATTTTACTTCTCACTGCTTTCCCAAAAGGATCACTACCGACCACAGTGAGCATTATACAGTAGCCGTGAGCCGTTAACAGCAAATCGGGGAAAAGAAGTCACATCAAAGGGGGAAGAAGAAGAAAAAGTCTCGCCAGCATTGAAGAAGGCGAGAGTTAATAGACCACAAGTTATTTCTGCGAGCTTCCTAACGGCCAAGGGAAAGAGAGAGGTTTGGCTGCCTCTCCTTAATGGTTCCCTGGCTCTGTTTCATTAAAAACATAAAACAACAGAAGGTAGGAGGGAAATTACATGGGGACATTGGACATTGAGTGTCTTCAATATAACTTAAATAATTGTTGCCAGAAACTGGCTGGGTCCATTGGCACCCCACTGACTCTGGGGGTAACTTTCCAGTGGGGGATATTTAGCTATATGGTATGGATATGTGGGGGTTGGAAGAGCTGTCTGCCCTCCCCACTTACAGCCACACCCCCCATTTGGTTGAATTAGTGTAGACGGTGTTGTCAAACCATGGTCTCCAGGCCAATACCAGCCCATCTCCTGTTTCATAAATAAAGTCTTATGGGAACGGACGCCTGCCCATTTATGTGCAGCCTGCAGCAACTTTCAAGCTACAATGGCAGCGTTGAGCCACAGTGACCACACAACCTGTAAAATCTAAGACGTCTAACACGTGGGCCTTTGCAGAAAACATTTGCCCACCCCTGGTCTAGAGAAAGACCTAAAAAATCTGTACCTAAAACGAAGAATTCACCTGCTTCAATGAACTATCGGGGAGAGGTAACTCACTAAATCGTGATTAGCCATTCAGAGCTTTGTGTAATTGCGTCTCTGTCTAAATATTTTTGTAGGACAGCTAACTGATGGACGTGGATGGAGGAACTGGAGCTCAGGACAAGCAAGTTTTGTTTAGGAAGACAGTAGGGTAGATAAATCTGGCTGAGGTTTCACGGTGGAGGGATCGAGAAGACCAGCGGGCAGCATGATAACAGTAGATGGTGTTGGGATGAGGTAAGACATGGTTTAGAAAAAGAAAGGGAGGATAAAGACGCTCCTCCTTCCTGAATTTTACCTAAGAACACCTCTGGAGATATAAAACGGAGACGTTGTCACTTTTCTCAGTTTGCCAAATAGCACAGGGTAGCCTCTTCATGGTCCATTTACCGGACGTTGCCTAAAGAGAGAGAATCAGACTAACACAGGTGGCTTATGAATGGGGGTGAACGGGGTGGCTTTAGGGTTCAATATGGACTCATATATCATGCGCTGCTTATCGTCCAAACATATATGTAAAACTTAGCCCCAAGTACCAGTGGGACTAGGATGCTGTTGTTTATTTTTATTTTATGTCAGGTCTAGCCCTCTTACCTCTGTTGAATTTGCAAAATTCATGGAAGAGGCAAACAAAACTGAAAATACAAAATGAGACCTTAAAGGGTCTGTGCTTTTTTTTTTAACCTACATATTTTTAGTACCCTACACTTCGAAAATTGGGGGTTTGATGTTTCTGCTCTCAAAACGGTGTAGATAAGTCAACAGAATTTTTAAGGAAATATATCTAAACTCTGTTTCTCTATTAGAGATCTTTTTGGCTTCCATACTTAGTTGATATAAAATGTGCAAAATATGCAAAGTCACTTTCTAGATCTAATTAGGGAGGGAGAAAAGTTTCAATTCAAGCATATATATTTTGACCATCATGGGCAAACTTATTCTACAGTAAAACCTGGGCTTGCAAATAACTTGTTCTGGGAGTGTTCTGCAAGACGAGCAAACATTCCTCGTGAATTTTAACTTGACAAACGAGCGATGTTTTGCAATACAAGTAGTAGGTGAAGTCGAATGTCACATGATCACAACTGAGCCAATGGTTCTTGAAATTTGCTTTGATATACAAGTGTTTTGAATGACAAGCTTGTTTCTGGAACGAATTATGCTCGCAAACCAAGGTTTTACTGCGTTTTGTTTAACAAGACTTTCTCGTGAAATGCATTTTTCCCCCTAATGTGAGAATCTTTCTTTTAAAAACTTGTCCTCCTTTTTTAGCTCTTCTAAAAAGCCATGCAGTTTTTATTTTTATTTTATTTTATTTTAAACTTTTTTTAAAATGTTGATTTAGTTTTGAGAGAGAGAGCCAGAGTGTGAGCAGGGGAGGGGCAGAGAGAGAGAGAGGGAGACACAGAATCGGAAGGAGGCTCCAGGCTCTGAGCCGTCGGCACATAGCCTCATGTGGGACTCGAACCCACGAACGGAGACATGACCTGAGCTTAAGTCAGATGCTTAACCGACTGAGCCACCCAGGCACCCCAAATCCCCTGCAGTTTTAATGAATCCAGAATTTGGTAATAAATTAAAAACAAAAGGTTCTGACCCAGAACCTTTTAGTCAAAAAGAAATGTGATTATTGAACTCCTTCTGCTTGCATTATGTTAGCTGCTGGGGGAATAGAAGTATGAGAAATTAGCTATTCTATCAAGGTTTTTCAAAGCAATAAGGGAAACCAAGTCAATGGTACTAAAAAAAATATCAGTGATTGCTGAATTGTACAACACCTAATGTAAGTTTAGTAGAAAATCTAGACGTTAGAAACTGATTTTGGATAAATCAGATGGAAAAAATGTATGGAGGAGTCAAGGCTAAGCATCATGATTAATAATAGAAATACACTAGTAAAAGGTGAATATTAATGATTCATATAACCTAGCCATTATATAAAAATGGATAAGCCCTCTTAGAAGTAAATTAAATAATAAATATTATATTTATCAAAATGTTTTATTAATGAAGACAATTTGAAAATATGGTAAAGAGCAAAATACTGAATATTCTTTTACATGTTCAGTTTTTAAACAAACAAAATGCTCTCTTTGATTCTTGGAAATATGTTGAACTTCAGGTGACATGAAAAACAAGGTCATTTCTTGAACAATATGCTTAGAAAATGCTGTTGTAATACATGGCTGATCTCACTGTATAGTTTTAGCAATTCTGCTGCTTGAGGCAGACATTTCATTGTTGTTTTCTTTTGTTCATTTCTATAACTTCAGGGCCTAGAACAGTCCCTGGCACAGAGTAGGAACTCAATAATATTTGTTGAATGAATCAAGGCAGGAGTGGGTGTAAGAAGAAAGTTCTATGAAATATAAGGTGCTGTAGAAAATGCAGAATGGCATTGAAGGTAGATGGACAGTTTTTTTCTTCAGTGAAAATCTCTTTCTTTCCAATAATATCATTTTCCAGACGTGGCATATGGTGGTGTAGACTGGAGAAGGTTTTACCAACCACCTCAGAGACAGTTAAAGAATGTGGACCGAGGAGCATAAGTTACTTATTTTTAATTTGATACTTAGTCCAGAGGTCTATGTATTATTCAACAAAACTAGCTGTACTGACTTATGAATTTTCGTGCTCTGAAATTTTGTGTTCAAAAAGAACTTTATTTTTAAAAATCAAGACTTTTGGGACTTCATTAACAATAACAAAGTAAAAATAATAGGGTTACATTTTGGAATTGCATTCACTCCAGTTTTTTATGGAAGTATACTTGGTATATAATATTATGTAAGTTTCAGGTATATATCATTAGAATTCATTATTTGCATATAGCACACGGTGGTTACCACTACAATCCAGTAGTCTAGCTACTATCCATCACCATAGAACTGAGCTCTTTTCCCATTTCACTTACTACCCCCACCCTCTTCTGCTCTGGTAACAATCAATCTGTTCTCTGTATCTGTGATTTTGTTTTTTATTTGATTTGTTAGCTTATTTGTTTTTAGATTTCACGTATAAGTGAACTCTTATGGTATTTGTCCATCCATATTGTTGGTTGTTGCAAATGGCAAGACTTTCTCCTTTTGGGGGGGCTAAGTAGTATTCCAGTGTGTGTGTGTGTGTGTGTGTGTGTGTGTTCATCCACTGATAGACACGTAGGTTGTTTCTATATCTTGGCTATTGCAAATAATGCTGCAATGAACATAGGGGTCCATGCATCTTTTCTGAATTAGTGTTTGGATAAACACTGCAAAGGAGGAAAACCTGGATCCTATGGTATTTCTATTTTTAATTCTTTGAGGAATCTTCATACTGTTTTCTGTAAATGCACCAATTTACATTCCTATCAATAGTGTATGGGGGTTCCCTTTTGTCCACATCCTATCCAACACTTGCCATTTCTTATCTTTTTTGATGTTAATCTTTTACAAAAAATTTTTTTTTACATTTATTTATTTTTGAGACAGAGAGAGACAGAGCATGAACGGGGGAGGGTCAGAGAGAGGGAGACACAGAATCTGAAACAGGCTCCAGGCTCTGAGCTGTCAGCACAGAGCCTGACGCAGGGCTCGAACTCACGGACTGCGAGATCATGACCCGAGCCACAGTCGGCCACTTAACCGACTGAGCCACCCAGGCACCCCGATACTAACCTTTATAACAGGTGTGAAGTGATATTTCATTGTGGTTTTTATTGGCACTTCCCTTATAATTAGTGTTGTTGGACATCTTTCATGGGCTTGTTGGGTATCCTTGAAGCATATCTATTTAGATCCTCTGCTAATTTTTCTTTTTCTCTGTCCATTTTTAAATCAGGGTTATTTCCTTTTTGCTATCGTTGAGTTATATGAGTTCTTTACATATTTTGGATATTAACGCCTTATCACATATATGATTTTCTGATATCTTCTCCTACTTAGTAGGTTGCCTTATTATGTGTTGATGGTTTCTTTCAGTGTGCAGAAAGTTTTAATTTGATGTAGTCCCATTTATTTTTTATTTTTGTTACCCTTGCCTTTGGAGTCAGGTTAAAAAAAATCATTGCTAAGACCAATGTCAAGGAGATTACCACCTATGTTTTCTTCCAGAAATTTTATAGTGTCAAGTTATGCATTCAAGTGTTTAACCAATTTTGTGATTTGGTGTATGGTGCATGATAGTAGTCTAGTTTCATTCTTTCGCATGTGGCTGTCCAGTTGCCCCAAAATTGTTTATTAAAGAGACTTTTCTAGGGGTGCCTGGATGGCTCAGTCGGTCAAGTAACTGACTTCGGCTCAGGTCATGATCTTACGGTTCGTGGGTTCGAGCCCTGCGTCAGACTCTGCACTGACAGCTCAGAGCCTGGAGCCTGCTTCAGATTCTGTGTCTCGCTCTCTGTCTGTTCCTCCCCTGCTCGTTCTCTGTTTGTCTCTCAAAAATAAATAAATGTGAAAAAAATTAAAAAAAATAAAAATAAAGAGACTTTTCTTTTCCCATTGTATATTTTTACCTCCATTGTCACAGATTAATCTACTGTATATGTATGGGTTTATTTTGGGGCTCTGTATTCAGTTCCATTGATCTATGTGCCTGTTTTTATGCCAATACCATACTGTTTTGATTACTATAGCTTTGGAGTATAGTTCAAAATGAAAGAGTATGATAAATCTAGGTTTGTTCTTTCTCAGGATTGTTATAGCTATATAAGGTCTTTTGTGGTTCCATACAAATTTTAGAATTATTTATTCTAATTTTGTGAAAAATGCCATTGGAATTTTGATAGGGATTGCACTGAATCTGTAGATTGCTTTGAGTAGCATGGAAGTTTCAACAATTTTACTTATTCCAATTCATGAGCATGGAATATCTTTCCATTTATTTCTGTCTTCAATATCTTCCATTAGTGTCTTTTACTTTTCATTGCATAAGTCTTTCACATCCTTGATTAATTTTATTCTTAGTTTTTTGTTTTTATTCTTTTTGATGCAGTTGTCGGTGGGGTTGTTTGCTTAATTTCTTTTCCTGATTGTTTTTAGTGTATAGAAATGCAACAGATGTCTGAATATTGATTTGGTTTTTTGCAACTTTACTAAATTCATTAATTACTTCTAACAGGTTCTTTGATGGAGTCTTTAGGATTTTCTATATATAATATTATGTCATCTGCAAATAGTGACAGTTTTACTTCTTTTTTTCTGATTCGGATGCCTTTCTTTCTTTTTCTTGCCTAATGGTGCTGGCTGGGATTTCCAATACCATATTGAATAAAAATGATGAGAGTGGGCATCTTTGTCACAAGTAGCTGTGAACTTGTTATATATGGCCTTTACTATATTGAAGTACATTCTCTCTATACTTACTTTGTTGATAAATTTTAATCATAAATGGATGCTGAATTTTGTCAAGTGCTTTTTCTGCATATATTGATATGATTATACTTTTTACCCTTCATTTTGTTAATATGATGTGTCACATTGATTTGTGGGTATCGAACCATCTTTGCCCCATGGAATACATCCCATTTGATCATAGTGTATGATCCTTTTACAATGTTGTCAAATTCAGTTTGTTAATATTTTATTGATAATTTTATTTGTCTATTTTCATCAGGGTTATTGGAGTATAATTTCCTCTTTTTTGTAGTATCCTTGTCTGGTTTTGGTGTCAGGGTAGTGATGGGATCCAAAATGAGTTTAGAGATAAAATGTCTTGGCAGAGTTTAAGAAGGAGAGTTATTAAATCTTCTTTGAATGTTTGGTAGCATATACCAGGGAAGCTGTCTAGTCTTGGACTTTTGGTTGTTGGAAGGTTTTTGATTACTGATTCAATCTCTTTGTTAGTAATTAGTCTATTCAGATTTGCTATTTCTTCATATTCAGCCTTGGAAGATTGCATGTTTCTAGGAATTTATCCATTTTTTTCTAGGTTATCCAATTTGTTGGTGCATAATTTACATAGTAGTCTATTATAATTCTTTGTATTTTTATTATGTCAATTATAACTTCTCTTTCATTTCTGAGTTTATTTATTTGAGCTCTCTCTCTTATTCTGGGTGAGATGAGCTAATGGTTTTTCAATTTTGTTTATCTTTTCAAAGAATCAGCTCTTAGCTTCATTGATATTTTCTATTATCTTTTTATTCTCTATTTCATTTATTTATGCTCTGATCTTGTCATTTCCTTTATTCTACTAACTTTGGGGTTCTTTTTTTTTAAGTTTTTTTCTGGTGTAAAGTAGATTGAAAATTTTTCTCGTTTCTTGCAGTAGGCCTCTATCATTATAAACTTCCTTCTTAAAACTCCTTTTGCTGCAGCCCATAGATTTTAGGCTGTTGTGTTATATTCTCATTTATTTTCAGGTAGTTTTTAATTTCTCCATTGATTTTTTTCATTGACCCACTGATGGCTCAGTAGCATGTTGCTTGATCTCCACATAGTTGTGATTTTTCCAGTTTTCTTCGTATAATTGATTTCTACTTTCATACCATTGTGGTCACAAAACATGATTGATATGATTTCAATCTTTTTAAAATTTGTTGAGACTTGTTTTGTGACCTAACATATGATCCATCCTGGAGAATTTTCCATGTGCACTAGAGAAGAAAGTGTATTCTGCTGTTTTTAGGTGGAATGTTCCATATCTATCTCTTAAGTCCATCTGGTCTAAAGTGTCATTTAAAGCTAATATTTCTTTGCTCATTTTCTGTCTGGATGATTTGGCCATGGATGTAAATGAGGTATTAAAGTTCCCTATTATTTTAATGCTATCATTTTCTCTCTTTAGGCTTGTTAATATTTGCTTTATATGTTTAGGTGCTCCTATGTTGGGATAGATATTTAGAAATGTTAAATCCTCTTGTTAGGCTGACCCCTTTGTCATTAGGCAAATCTCCTTTTTGAATGCTTTTTATTACAGCCTGCTTTAAAGTCTATTTTGTCTGACATAAGCATAGCTATACCAGCTTTCTTTTTGTTTCTGTCACTTTGAAATATCTTTTTCTATCCGTTCACTTTCAGTCTGTGTGTCCTCAGATCTAAAGTAAGTCTTGTAGGAAACATGTAGGAAATATGAAAAAAAAAGACCTATCTATTCTGTCTTTTGAATGGAGAATTTAGTTCATTTACATTTAAAGTCATTATTTATAGGTATGTACTTATTGTCATATTGTTGATTGGGTTTTTTTTAGCTGTTTTTATAGTTCTCTGTTCCTTTCTTCTCTTCCTGACTTCTCTTATGGTTTGGTGAGTTTTTAGTGTTATGTTTAGATTCCTTTCACATCGTCTTTTGTGTGTATACTATAGATATTTGTTTTGTGGTTACCATGAGGTTCACATATAACATCCTGTATATGTAAAAGTCTATTATTTTAAGTGCATAGCATCTTAAATTTGAATACATTCTAAAAGCTACATAGTTTTATTCCCATTGTCACGTATTCTGTTTTTGATGTCAAGTTTTGAATTTTTTAAATTTTCGGTATCCTTCAGCTAATTATCATGGATATAGTTAATTTTGCTATTGTCTTTCAATTTTCATATAACCTTTTGTATATATTTCCTTTTACCAGTGAGATTTTTACTTTCATATGTTTTCTTAGCACTAGTTAGTGCCCTTTGTTCAGCTTTAGAAAGTCCCTTTAACATTTCTTACGAGACAAGTTTACTGATGATAAACTTTTTTAGTTTTTGCTTGTCTGGAAAACTTTTTATCTCTCCTTCAGTTCTGAAGGATAACCTTACTGGGTAGAGTATCGTTGGTTGAAATGTTTTTCCCTTTAAGCATTTGGAATATATCATTCCACCTGCCTCCTGCCCTGAAAAATTTCTCCTGAAAAATCAGCTTATACCCTTATGGGGGTTCCTTCGTGGGTAACAAATTGGTTTTCTCTTGTTGCTTTTAAGATACTCTCTTTACCTTTTTAAACTTTTGACATTTTAATTATAATATATCTTGGATCTTAATTATAATATGTATGGGTCTCTCTGGGTTCATTTTATTTGGAACTATTAGTGCTTCCTGGAGCTAGATGCCTGTTTTCTTCCCCAGGCTAAAGAAGTTTTCAGCCATTATTTTTTCGAATAAATTGTCTACCCCTTTCTCTCTCTTCTTCTTCTGGGACCCCTATAATGCAGACCCTATTCTTCTTTATGCTGTTCCAGAGATCCCCTAAGCTATTTTCATGTTTTAAAATTCTTTTTTCTTTTCACTGCTCTGATTGGATGAGTTCTACTGTCCTGTTTCCTGGCTTGCTGATCTGTTCTTCCACTTTATCCAGTCTGCTGTTGAGCTCCTCTAGTGCATTTTTTATTTCAGTGTTTGTTTTCTTCAGCTCTCCGCTTCTGTGTACTTTTCTATGTATTCTGTCTCTTTGTTGAAATTCTTACTGTACTCATCCATTCTTTTCCCAAGTGCAGTGAGTAACTTTATGACCATTACGTTTAATTTTTCATCAGGGAGCTTACTTATTTCTGTTTCATTAGTGTCTTTTTCTGAAATTTTGTCTTGTTCTCGTTTCTTTTTTTTTTTTTCAACGTTTATTTATTTTTGGGACAGAGAGAGACAGAGCATGAACGGGGGAGGGGCAGAGAGAGAGGGAGACACAGAATCGGAAACAGGCTCCAGGCTCTGAGCCATCAGCCCAGAGCCTTGACGCGGGGCTCGAACTCAGGGACCGTGAGATCGTGACCTGGCTGAAGTCAGACGCTTAACCGACTGCGCCACCCAGGCGCCCCTGTTCTTTTGTTTCAAACATATCCACCTGTCTCCTAATTTTGCCCGCCTCTCTGTTTGTTTTTATGTTCTAGGTGAACGAGCTACATCTCCCAGTCTTGAAGCAGTGGTCTTTTGTAGGAGATGAACCTTCGTGTTCAACCTTGGCCTAGCTTTTGGATGTTCCTTGGACTTTTATGATTGTCTAATAATCTGATTTGTCCTTGACAGGTCCCAGTTGTTGAAAGTGTGCCAAGACCGTTCAGTGTTCCAAAGGGAGGGGACTCAGAAATTGCCTAGTTTCCAGCTACTTGTAAGGCGGTTCCTCAGACATTAGCTTTCAGGTATGTAAATGTACACATTCTTGTGCGTCTGTAATCATCAACCCTGCTGACTTCCAGACCAGAGATTTGGAGGTGTCCCCTGGTGACAGTTGCAAAAACGATGGCACTACGCCCGTGTATAAGTTTCCATCTGGGAGGTGTCGGTGGTATGTGGCAAGGCCAAGGAAGGACATTAAAATGGTGTCTTTCTGCCCATGTTTCCGGGGGGCATTTCTCTAGCTTGTGGTTGTGTGACAAACCTAAAGACTGACCTTCACTCTGGGGTGTGGTAGCCTACCCACGACTGTCTCTCCTATTGTTTTAGGTCTGTAGGGCCTAGAAATGCAATCCGTCCTGGCCACCAAGGCCAGGCACTCAAAAGGCATCCCAGTGTGGGCTGGGCATGCCTGCTGGCTGTGGTGGGGTGGCCTGCAGGGACAGGGCGCGTGGTCAGCCTGAGTGACCTGGCATGCAGGGGCAAGATACACCTATCAGAGCTAGCAGGCTAGATGGCGTGCAAAGATGAAGCTTGCTAGTTTCCCCATCCCTAGAGAGACCCAACAGGTTCCTATTTGTCGAAAAGATGCTTTACGATTAACAAATGGGTTTCCTTCACATACGGTCTAGGTGCCCTTCAAACTGTTGCTTTTGACTGGGTCCTGGGGTGAGTGGGTCTGTATGTGAGCCTTCTAAGAGTGGATTTTCTATTTCCTATAGCTCTCCAATCTTTTTGGAAGTAAGCCCCATTGGTATTCAAAGTCAGTTGCTTTGGGGGCTCGTTCCTCTAGTGCATTTCCCAAGGGTTGGGGTGCCCGATGGGGGGCACAAACTTCTCATTCCTCAGGGACAAGCTCTGTTCTCCTAGGTTTCAGGTCCTTTTTCAGAGACAACTGTTCCATATACCGATGTAGATTTGTGGTGTTTGTGGGTGGGGCTAAGGTCGAGTTCTTTCTCTGTCTCCATCTTGAACCCTCCCACATTCACTGTATTTTTAATCTCCACTTATAAAAATTTGAAGTGAAAGATTTCTGTATTTTATTTTATTTATTTTATTTATTTATTTGAGAGAGAGAGAGAAAGAGCACACGAGCACATGTCTGTGTAAATGGGGGAGGGGCAGAGGGAGAGGAAGACAGAGGGGATCTTAGCAGGCTCCATGCACAGCACAGAGCCAGACAATGCAGGGCTCTATCTCACAACCCCAGGATCATGGCCTGAGCTGAAATCAAGAGTCCGACACTCAACGGACTGAGCCACCCAGGCGCCCCTAAAGTAAAAACTTACAACCTTCGCTATTTAATAAGAAGGCTAGGAAATATTGTTTGGAAGGAATGTCCAGAATCATGCTTATAAGCAACAGGAAACTGATAAAACATAGGAGGATAGGTACTGGCTGCAAAATACCATGCATAGGAACGAAGGAAAAACAGAGCCCAGCACTGAATGTGTCTAAGGCAAAGAAGGCAGCCTGCTCCATGCACCCTACCTACCTATGCCCCGATGCATGACTAAGCATTTTTGTTTCTTCTTTTTCCTAGTACGAATAAAGCAATGTAAGTTACTCACACATAGCAACTATTACTAGCCAGAGAAGAAAGAACTAGAAAAGTAACTTAGGTGACCGCATTACTTGTACCATTTGGAGAGCTGATTTTTATAAACGCATTGCTTTAAAAAAGGCAGGAACTTATCTTTCATTACTGAAGGACTAGAAAACCGAAATCTTTATTCTAGAAATATTTTTGTCAGTGGAGGAAAGATAGAAAATAAAAATGATTGTAAAGAAAGCAAAATTTTACATCGTCTATTTTGTCCCCTTAAGATAAGCCAAGCATTCAGAAGTAACTGGCAAGCTGAATGGTGGGTAAGATATATTTAATTGAAATGCTCTTGTAAATTTCTAGCTATTTATATACATAGAAGTGTTAAGAGTTATTCATTTAAACCCTATGTGATATAAAAATCTTACCCCTTTGGCAAGTTGTCTGTAAGAGATGTGGATTTTACTATATGTAACATTCTTCTCAGGATATTCTCCATGATTCTTGCCACGAGCTCGTAAATGGGTCAAAGTCAAGGATTTTCATCTTGTGAAAACTGTACAAAACTGAATTTCACAATATCCATGGCAGTCGGGTGCAGTACAAGCTGCATCTTATGCCACAGACATTCCATTAAAATGTTTCAGTAGCAGGATCATACCCCCCCCCCTTTGTCTATTTCTGTTTCAAAACGAGGAAATTCAATTAATGCATTTCACTAAATCGCCAAAATAATACTTATTCATATTAAGACCTTGGGAGTTTCAAAAGCGATAGCTTCTCTGTTTAGTTTTCTGTCTAAGGTTTTCTTTTGTCCTTTTAAATGAAGTGTTACTTCAAAATAAGAAGACTTCCGTGAACTTCGTCCAGAAATATTAACCAGCTAGAAAAGCTGTCGGACCGTCTTGGAAATGCGCAGATAATGAAGATGTCACTTAAAATGTACATGCATTTGGGATATGCAAAGAAAAGGAATACATAGCGATGATATCTTTGATCACAGAAAGAACTCAGAGAGACGAGGACTGTGTCGAGGATGGTTATCATCAGCCCATTTTCTATTCCCTGTGCACAAATCATTTCATGCATTCTACAAACCAAGCCCCGATGTTGGGCTTCAAAAGCAATTTCAGCAGCAAAATAAGGTGCTTTTCTTCAATTTTCAAGCCATTTGTACGAGGTTAGTGTTGTTTACCCACCTGGTACACTGATATTTACATACCCCTTTAAAGAAAATTGGTAGGTATGATTTATGGAGTACTGTAAGAGCACAATTTTCCATGTAGTGCACCTAATCTGAAAGGGCACTTGCAAAGGTCACTCTGGCCATACAAATACCAAGTCATCTCTTTGGAATAAGTTAGGATATTCATTTTTCTTGGAAAATGTCAGCGGCACCCTACTCCAGGGGTTAGTTTATGCAGATAAATGCGTAAGCCTTTAATCTTAGAGCAAAAATACTCTACACAAATGTAAAAGCAGTCCATCTATCACTGTTAAGACCTGTAATTTGTTTTTATTTAAATCTCACGCCGGGGCGGAGTGGGCAACAGGACCGTTAACATGGTATCTCGCACAGAAGCCAAGATCGAGGCGCGTGAATACGCTTCGACTCTCAACCTGGGGGGCTGGCCCACCGTGTGGCTCGTACAGCCAGGACTGCTGTTCTCGGCTCCTCTGCGCTGGCTTGTTCTGCAGCTAGAGGCCTCGTGTCCAACTCAGTGCACAGAAGATTGTCGGGTAAGTCTCCTCTCTGACCCGCGTTTTCTCTGTCTGTGAAAAAGCACCAAGGCCAAATTTGGGTGAATAAAACATTACTCTTTCATTTCTAAGCGTGGGGGTTCAGTTCAACTCCAGGAGAGAAACACCAACAAATGATATCCTTCGTGAGTTTGTTTTCTCTTCCCTCAACGAATGGTCGTATTTAGAGAAAATCTCTGCCTTTTTCCATACAGACTCATCCCCAATCCTGAGATTTTTACATTGGCAACTGACGAGAGAAACAAAGAATGCCCAATTGTATTTAATACATATTGGCACATTTTAGACTCTTGATTTTTTCTTCATGCCGTAGAGTAGCTATTCTTGGAACGTAAACTTTATCCTAAATCACAGTTCGCTGAAGACCATTTTCTAATATTGAATGTAGTCGGCATGAATGGAAGGTAACCTATTACGAAGTGTTTGCCTCTGTTTCTATAAAGTGAGGAAAGAGGGTGGGAAGTCAGGAAGTGATACTGTGACTTTTGCCTCTGAAGAGATTTTGCAAATGAGCATTTGGGGTGTATGGGAGGTGAACGGGAGGCAGACTGTGATCCCTTGAGTTTGAACCAACAGCTGACATTAATTTTGCTATCTCAGTATTGTCAGAGTGGAAGGAAGTCTCAACCACCCGTGCAGTGGATTCCCTTTAGAAACCGTGGATATCAGTGCGATATCAGTGCGAAGGATCATGGGAAAAATAGATGACACCGTTTTCTGTTTTTCACGGAGAGAAAATGCAAAAACACGTCACCTGTGTGGATTGGGGCATCATTCTAAAAACGGTTTTTATTTCCATGTTAAGGATTTACATGGATTTGGTAATTTGATCAATCTATATTAGTACTCCTTGTGGTAACCTGAGCTCAATGATATTAACTAAATTTTAAATATCAAGGTTTCAAAAAGACCATCACTGGGTTTAAGACACAAGAGAAAAACCCCAAGGTGCCAATAGTAAAGAATCTCTAATAAAATTAAGCCCAAACCCTCCGGTTCATCTCGTCAAACATTTTAGTAAAAAGAGTGTGCATAATTTCCGAAAAGTGTCATACTCAAATCGGTGGACCCTGGCCGAACTTCCACACTGTTGAAGAAAAATGTAAGTTAGCAGGTGTAATGGAGCTTGTACGAGATGTATTCTCAGTGTGCACGCTGGACCCGGATGGAGGGTTTGTCTTTCTTTGTTTCCCTGTTCCTAATCCTGAACACGTGGTATATGCCACACTTGGGAACATTGGAATCTCCCCACTCTCTGTTTGGCCTTCCTGCTTTGGTGTCTCATAGACAACTCGCACTTCACGTCCCCAAATTCCTTGATCTTCCACTTGCGAACTTGCTCCTGCCATTGTCTTCCCCACTTTAGTTACTAGCAACTCCATCTTCCCTGCTGTTCAAGCTAGGAGTCCAGGGGGTGGGGCAGGGGGAGGGAGGGTCATCCTTGGTTCCTTCTTCCTTTCCCGCCCCATACTCGTGGCCGGCGCGACCTGCTGTCTTAGACTTCAGTCCCATCCCTTCTTACTGTCTGTGAGAGTCTGAACGTTTATGCCCTCCTTTCATATGTTGAAATGCTAACCCCCCGAACGATGGTGTTAAGCGGGGCCTTTGGGAGATGATTAAGACATAAAGTTGGAGCTCCCGTGAATGGGATCAGTACACTTAAAAAAAAAAGACTCCAGAAAGCTCCATCTATGAGACAGGAAGAGTGCCCTCATCAGACACCAGATCTGCTGGTGCCATGACCTTGGACTTCCAGGCCTCCAGAACTGTGAGAAATAAATGCTTTTGTTTATAGGCCACCTAGGCTATGGAGTTTTGTTCTAATGGCCCAAACTGTCTGAGTCTCCATCTTTACAGCTACCCCTCTTGTTCAAGATCCCCCCTTGCCCTCTGAACAATTGCAGTAATTTTCCATCCTGGCTTTCTACAATTTATTCTTCATACAGCTTCTGGAGTGGTCCTGTTACATTACGAACTAGATTAGGTTATACCATTCCTCTGCTTAAGATGCTTCCATGATCAGGGTAACCTGGGTGGCTCAGTCAGTTGAGCGACTTACTCTTGATATCTGCTCAGGTCATGCTCTCGTGGTCATGGGCTCAAGCCCTGTTTTGGGCTCTGTGCTGAGTGTGGAGCCTGCTTGGGAATTCTCTCTCTCTCTCTCTCTCTCTCTCAATCTCTTTTTGCCCTCTCCCGTGGACACAGGTGCTCTCTCTGTCTCTCTCTCTCAAAGTAAATAAACATTAAAGAATGCTTCAATGATCCCCTGAGAAGCTGTCCATTGGGCACCACATCTCCAAATGCTCTGCCTGCCGCCTCCCAACCCCCAGGCCACCCCTCCCCCGGGTCCTGTTCATCTTTCCCACACTTATTAAGCTTTGTTCCCTTGTCTCCTTGCAGGTCCTCACATGGACTCTCAGACTTTGCTCTTGCAGGGCCTTCCGCCTACAGTCCCCTTTCCCTGGAAGGACACATGGTTGAGTCGCTCCTCTCCTTGAGGTCTTTCCTCAAACACCACCTCCGTGGTGACGCTTCTTTGACGAACCTCTTTAAAAGCCTGTCCCTGTCTCGCTCTCCCACTCCCAAACCATTCTGGCACTCCCAATCACCCTTCGCTGCTTGTTTTATTCCCACAGCACTTATCACCATCTGACATAGCATATGTTTTACTTATTTTATTGTTTACTGCCTGTCTCCCCCCCGTATAACATAAATCCCCGAGAGCAGACATTTCTGTCTATTTTGTTTACTGCTGCATTCTCAATGCCTAGAAAAATGTTTAGCACAGGGTAGCTCTTTAAATATAAATATTTGGCAGTTGAACTGACAAGTGCCTTTAACTACTTGCGAGATGCCAATAACTTCATAGCTGTGTTCTTGTACTTACCAAGCCTCCCCCAGAACGTGTAGGCTCTCGGCCTCACTCATTTGCCACTACACATTAAGAGTAAACAAAGCACACGAGTTTCCTGGGAAGTTAGAGGCCAGAAGTGGCCTCACGCAAGGGCAGGTTAAGTTTGGTCGTCGTTACGACTGAATCAAGGTCTTGACTATGAGTGTGGATGTCTAGGGGATGAGCACCCTAGGTGGAGGAGAGGGAAGCACGGGTTCGTCTTCCAGCTCTGCTAGGTACACGTGGAGTGGTCTTACGTAAAAGCCACCGGGCTTTGCGAGCCTCAGCTTTCTTATCCGTGAAACGGAGCTGTGCAATGGCACCCGTCACAGATTTGCAGTGTGGACCACCCGAGATGATGTCCAGCGGAAATGCACCTGTCGTGCTTGCCACGGGAATCACAGGAGAGCCACGCACTTCACATGTGATTTAGCAGCCTTAACATGTGTGCCTTGTCTTGCAAAGTGTCTGCCGTGTCATAGGCAGCAGATCGATAGTGAACATAATTGCTGCACATGTTTAAACATCACCTGGATGCCACTGTCGAGCCGTAAGAAACAGTCTATCTCCAGCGTCAGTATTTAGGAGAATAAAATTAAATGCCACTACCGTCACACCAGCTGTAGTTTTAAATGCTCAAAATTGGGTTCTGAGAACAGGTAAGAAAGGCTCACACTGGCTCAGTGTGGTCTAGACGGGGGTTGACAAATGGCAGCCCGTGGAAAAATTCCACGCATTCCCTGTTTTGTACAGCTTGAGAGTTACGAATGCCTTTAGTTTTTGCATTTTTAAGTGATTACAAAAATCAAAAGAACACTAATGGTATTTTGTGAAAAATAATCGTTTTAGGAAACACAAATTTCCGTGTCCATTAAGAAGGTGTTACCAGAACCTCGCCAGGCTATTTCTTTCATATATTGTCTCTGGCTACTTTGGAGCTGCAAAGGCGTAACTGAGTAGACGAGACAGAGAACGCAGAGCCCCCGAAGCCTAAAATGTTGCCAACCTTTCTTTTCATAGAAGGTTTGCTGACTCCTGGTCTGACAAAATCTAGTGCCCAATTTAATGGTAAACCCGGTTTTGTGTCTGTCGCTCGAGTAGCAAAAAGCAGTTGAGATGAGCAGGGCTCCATAAAAGTAATTTCTCTGCATTACTGCCAAGAATGTTTCATGCGTCCCCACAGAAACAGCTCATGTTCTTTGTCTCTCAGATGCTCTTCCCCCCTTGCCCCCCCGGCTCCCCCCCATCTCTGGAACAAAATGGCAGAGCCCATTTTATGTCTTCCACAAAGAAAGCCCAACATGCACCGAACGGTTCACTCTTGACCTCACACTGCCTTCTGTGCTTCAGGTCTGGTTGGGATTTGGCCTCAAAATGTAGTGCTCTTTTCAGAATTATTTATTTGCTCAGTTTGCCTTCAGAGTTTTGTATAGTGTCCTACAGGCACGCTTCTCCAGAGATGTCAAGGCCTACTAAATTTAGGAAAAGTAGGTTGCCTTATTCCGGCTTAACTTTTTTTTCTTTTCCTTTCTTTTCCCCCAATTTAAAACCAGCACCCCCCTGCCCCTCTCTCTTTAAAGCCCGTCAATTGATAATTCATTAAAAGAGAAGAGCGCAGTGTTTTTGTTTCTGCCGACGGTGTGGGTGGGTAAAAGATAGCTTTTGGAGAAGTGCTTGGGAACTTCAGCAGATGCACAGGACCGACTTCAGAGCCCTTAATTGCAAAGTGTTCTTTCTCTGCCCGTCGGTGGGGGATTCCCATGGATACAGCTGCGGGGGCTACAGGCCTAGGGTCCACTCCTCTGCTGAAAGCCTCATGATTGGGAGACAGGGTACTTTCTGAGGCCACATGAAGCTTGCTGCCCTCTATTATGAGCCCTGTGACAGCAGGGAAATACCAGACCTACTTTCCCAGCATCCCCCTGAAAAGGGCCCTTACAGCCAGAGGACTGACATTTCACTGCATTTCTGCTTTAATTAATGTCTAGGAGATGAACTCCGATTCCCACCCACAGAAGCATCAATTAGATGGAATTAAATGCAGTGCCTCCTTTCAGTTCTGCTATTTTTACCTGCCGGCCATCATTTTCCCTCTGAAATAAGACAACCTCGCAGTGGATTTCTAGATGGCAGCTTAGAATGAAACATACAGCCACACAGATATCTGTTACCTGAGACTGGCAGACTTTCATGTGCATTGGACACCCCCGTCTCCGGCAGGGTGTGGACTGCACGGTCACGCGGGGAGCACTAGGATCCAGGAGGAAGGGATCTCTGGTGTTCCTCACTGGGCAGGTCTAGTTTCGGAAGCAATGCTATGCGTCTGGCTAAAGACGGCCCGCCCTGTGACCTGCAGAGGAATCAGGAATCATGGATGTTTGGTGCCTTCTCGACTCACCCTAGCCCTTACTGCTTTTCCAGGGGGCCACTGCAGAATGGAGAACACCACGCGGGCTTGCATGATCCTCTGGAACCTCAAAGCTACCGTCACCTTGGAGCCTAGATTCCTCTCCTAGTTCAGTAAGAAAACATGCACGTAATAAAAGAGACAACGTTTAGCTCAGGGTCACAAACAGGTTCTGAACTTTTGCTACAGAGGCCATTTTCTTAACGAGAGCATTGGGGTCAGGCTCAACCATTTTCCAGCTCTGTGGCTGTAGGCAAGTTACCTAACCTCTCCGGGTCTTGCTTTCCACGTCTACCAAATGGGGATGATAATCGTCACTACTTCATAGTCTCTTGAGAAAGACTGCATGAGATAAATCCTATAAATGGCCGTAGGCAGTCATATCTCAACTATCGAGTACGTGCTTAATAGCGGTTAGATTTTGTTATCTCTGATATGATGATGCTCACGATGTGCTAACACTCTGCTAGACCCAGGGTAAAGACTAGTCCCTCTGTTTGCCTCTGAAGACCTCTTGAGATTATGGGCTTTTTGGCTTCATTTAGAAGAAGAAGAAGAAGAAGAAGAAGAAGAAAAAGAAGAAAAAGGAGGAGGAGGAGGAGAAGGAGAAGAAGAGGGAGGGGGAGGGAGAGAAGGAGAAGGAGAAGGAGAGGGAAGCATGACATAAAAATAGTGACTGAAACTGATTTTAGTTGAAGGAGTCAGGCTGAGTATGAACTTCTTAAGTGCCAACAAGGTGTTCCTGTCTGTTCTCAGATTTTTGTAGAACCATAACATTCAGAGTCCCAGAAGCAATGATCTGACTGGAAGAACGGGTTTCTGTCCCGGGGCAGTTGTGGGTGTTTCAAGAGGGTGATTGACTCTCCGGGGAGTAAACAGGGAAAGCCAACCAGCAGACCGAGGGGGCATCCGGGAGTCTCATCTCATGGGAATGAAAGACGGCACAGGACTGTTTTCCCTGGGGCCAAGAAGACTAAGGGGGAGAGCGATCGCTGTCGGGAAGGGGGGTAGCCGTTTGCTTTCTGCACGTGTAGAGCAGCCTAACACCAATTAGGAGAGGTTTTCAAAGAGGTTTGCAGCCTGGATTGATAATTAATTTTTGAAGCCATGCGGTTGGCCTCTTAGTAAAATTTCCCTTCCTGGGGAGTAGTGGAATGCTATTCATGGGAAGGAATGTCTTTCTGGGAGGTCTTTGAAGACGCACCTTCATGATGGGGACGTTAGACTGGCTGGTTTCCGGGATCCCTTCCTAGTCTAAATTCCTAGAAGCCATTTTTGTGAATTTGTTTGTGGCACGAAGAAGCTCCTTTACATGGGCTTAGTGCCCTAAACTTCCCTCGCTTTTCTGTACTGTCTAGATTTACGCAACGGGTCTGAAATATAGATGTGTGCCGTGCCTGTCAAAGCAGCGGCTTTTCCACGAGAGGATGATCTTTGGAGAATTAGAAGCATTAAAAATGCATATCTGCCCATCTAAGAAATAAATCATCCCTTATGTTCCTCAAAAGCAAGATACAAGGGGTGGTGGCGGAGGGGGGGAGGATTCATCTGGAAATCCCCGTCTTTGAACCCGAGTGTGACAGCCACTTCATGTTGTTGCCACACAGACGGCCAAAGTAGTACAAGCGGGATGAACTTCCAGACAGGCAGTTAGTTTGCCATTGAAGCATGACCAATGCCTCCGCTACAACAAGCAAACAAGCGGCTGAACGTGTTAACATCATTTTCTATCATTTCTATTTGATGCGGATTGGGTGGAAGATCTGGGATGCAAGCCATGGTGTAGATTTTCAAAATTGATTAGCATTTTCTGGACATTGGCAGCCATTTCCATGGCATTTCAATGGGAGTTAAAATTGATTAGTGCTTTTGGAAAAACGTGTACCAAATTGCTGTGCAAATTGAGGTAGCTCACACATGGGATGATGACACGATCCAGGCATAGGATGGAATATGAGATCCGTGCAACTGATGTCCAGTCTAGGGAGACGAGATCTTAAAGGAGAGGGTGCGAATGATTCCGGGCGGTTTTAGATTAGCCGTTGGTAGTTGTCGAACACTCAGCCTCTACTTGTGACAATGTGTAAAATGGGTTGCATGCTTGTAGGGGAAAGGTTGTGAAGTGCTTTGTCATAACATTAATCATGGCTAAACTCATTTTCGTTGTTAATGTGAAGGCACTAGATAGTTTTGCAGAAATTCCGCTGCAAACATGTAGATGTTCACGCTCTACAGAGTTCCGGAGGTTTTCAGGATTGACGTGGCAAACATTAGACTGATCCCCCATAACCACTCGCAGGAATGGTAACTTGGTTGCAGCTTTTGCAGTTTCGTGATTCCCCTCCAGTTCGTCGCCCAAAACCACCGTTCTCCAAGCCACTGTATCCCTGCTGTTATCAAACACAGACAGAAAGTTAAGAAGTGAGTCATAGCACGGCGCCTCTTGGAAGACTGAGAACCTTCAAAGGTCAGCTTTTCTGGCTTGTCAATAGCTGACATTTAAGCATTTCTTTCAGACGTTGCTGATAATGTTTTTTGAGATAGTCAAGAAGAATTGCTGTGTTGGTATGCAATTATGTTCATAATGAGATGCAAAAATGCAAATAGGGTGATACGTGCCAGTTCTTTGGAGTGCCTTTTGTCGAACTGCAAGCACCCTGAGACTTTGATAGATACCATGTCACTATACGGAGTTGGAGGGCTGATAGCTTTTAGAGAAGCATCTATAACACGATATCTCTAGATGCTAATTAGCAGGAACCTTTAGCAATGATAAATGTAGAGGTCACTTATTTTTTCTTGGTAAATTTTGACAACTTCATGGAACCAATTGCATCAATAGGATTGTTGGTAGACGCGACAAACATCTTTATCCTTTCTTCTTGAATGCGCCATATAAAATGCATCGTATATTCATAAGCATATCCACTAGAAGGCTACCTTGCATGATTAATTTGTGAAGTTCATTTAAAATGTAAATTAGAGCATAACCCATTAAGTGACTCCATCAAGTACTTAAAAACTACAGGCTATGTTTTCAATATATTATTTCCATCTTTGCACTTTATGCTTTTGTCAGAAACATCCGATGATGACTTCGAAAATTATTGTATATTCTGAGAGATTCCAGTTGCTAATCTGTTGTAATGTTCATGAATCACAAAGTAATTACAGCTAAAGGAATGGGATAATGAAGAAGACGTAAAAGCGAGCCCTTACTTCCAGAACGTCCTTTTCCACAGGCAAAGTATTTGTATTGAATCCTCGCAGTGGTAACAGGAAATGGCAACTTGGAACGGTGAATGATCCTTGCCAAGAAACCGTGTAGAGAGAGATGGAAACTCAGTCCTATGTTCAGCGATCGTTCCGTGAACATCTTTGGGGGCCACATTCTGGCTAGATATGGACGAAAGCAACACGACCATTCCCCTCAAGAGCCTTGGCTGTAACAGGGGTATCAGATATGCAAGTGGACAATTGTTTTTACAAAATGACAAGGGCCACATAGAGGTACGTGCAAGGGGCAGTGGGGTTCTGATGAGGGATCTTTACTTCCCAGCTGGCCTGGCTCCTTTGACGAAGGTCGTTGCCCATGGACAGTACCTACTTTTTGTCAGCTTCCTACTTCCTGCCTCGCTCGTGGACTCTAGAAAAGGGGAGTGATCTTCTGCTTTTTGTCTGCATTGTAGTAAGGCAACCTAGCAGCCAGTACTCACGGGCACCCTGAGACTAGGAGATGGTGACAGCTTTTCTGAAGGGGAACTTCTCTCTTCAGTCTTCCGGTATTTGTAGGATGTGGAGGCAACAGCTGCCAGGGAATTCATTTGAGTCAATGACCTAATTAGAAATGAGAGCTCCATGGGGCGCCTGGGTGGCTCAGTTGGTTAAGCGTCTGACTTCGGCCCAGGTCACGATCTCGCAGTTCGTGAGTTCGAGCCCCGCGTCGGGCTCTGTGCTGACAGCTCGGAGCCTGGAGCCTGCTTCGGATTCTGTATCACCCTCTTTCTCTGCCCCTCCCCAGCTCATGCTCTCACTCTGTCTCTGTCAAAAATGAATAAACTTAAAAAAAAAAAAAAAGAAATGAGAGCTCCTTGAGGGCAGGGAAAATGTTGTCATGAACTCTGACCCCAGTGCCAATCTATCACAATGCCTGGAATGGAGTAGATCTTAATAAATATGGGTAAAGGAATAAATAATCAAAATGTCATTGGATATTCTGATTTGCATAACTAGTATGGCTCGGCAGAAAAAAGAACAGTTATAACCATAAATGCTTTTTCAGAAGTAGAAGTGAAGTCAGAGAAATCCAGTCTAAGGCATTTTCTCCGTTTACCTAATAATCAGTTGCTTGCAAAAGGCTCACAGCTGACTGGTACTAGGTCTGTGATTATGAACTATTTTCCAGAGGAGAGTCATTCCGTCAGGCAAAGGTCAAGAAGCCACATCACATGCAGAGCAAAGGAAGGAACCGGGGTCATTTAACCAGGAACTGAAAAGGTGCTGTAATTCATGAGTGCCACGATTATCTATTTGGGGAAAGCATATATAGATGTCACGTGGGTGAGAAACTTATTTTATTTTACATGTCCTCAATAGCTCAGATTTATATTTAAGCATGCAAACTTAAGACAGGAAGGTTCAATACAGGAAGGATATTTCCAAGGGTTCCCTATTATAGGAGATGCAGAAGAACGGAATGGACGACCCTTTGTTGACCTGTCAAATGGGGGATTCTGGCACCAGTTAGATAGTGGTAGTCACAATGAAAACAGATGCTACTACGTTAGTAGCTGGGCAAACGGATGATTTCAGCTCGACTCTTCCAAGAATCACGTGTGATAGCAACTGTGTCCTGGAAAGGGCAAATCCCGTCGACTACTCAAGAAACACATTTATTGGACGTGGCATAATCTTGTCTATACTGCATAGACCAGTTAGTCAGAACCCAGGGGTTGCAATACGTTATATGCAGTCATTTTCTCTGGCTGGGTATCTGCCATCAAAGTTTTGGCTAAGTCTCTTCTTCTTCTCCCACACCCTTCTAACTCCGTTCCCTCTCCTAGAATAATTGATTCAACGTATACATTTGTTAACGCAGACATGTACTACTAGGTGAACATCTTTCATCTTGGGGAACCATGATTGAGTCCTAAGTGTCTTGACTGCCCATGTTGCGCTCTTGGATTTAAAACCCATTGGGTGTTATACCACCTGCAGGTGGAACTTAGCTGGAGTTCCAATCATGCCATGGGTGTCTATTTTGGTAAGATGTCAGTATGCTGGAGAATATGCCATCTGCGAAGTGTGGAATGGAAAATAAACGTGCACCTTACATTCATTAAATTTCATCTTAACACTTCACCATCAGGACCACGATGCTACGAAGGGCAAAGACTGGCGTTAAGAATACAAATAGCTATGGTAATGAGTGGGAAATAGTAATCTTATGGGAAAGCAAAAGAGTTTGGGTCTGTTTTTTTTTCTTTTTAAAATGATCTGAGTTCCACTATTAATTATGAGTTAGTTTTCACATTCTGGACACACATATTTCTGAGTGGCTGTCAGGGATGCTATAAGTAATAAATTGTATGCCTGGGTTTCTACTTGGATGTAAAATTTCCATTTCAGAAAAAAAAATGATACGTCAGACATTGCATTTCAGGGTGATAATTGCACTTCTCAGGTGGTTAAAAAAAAGATGATCTACAAATAATAATTAAAAAGTTGTGCCCCAAGGGAATGGGGATGTCAGATGTAGAATTCAAACATATGAAACGTTAGACTTAGAGCTTGACCTTGTTCCACTGGTATTCAGTGTTGTAAATTCTCGATACATTTATGCTTCAATATTTGGAGGTGACAATTTGAGGGTGCATTAGGTGGAGAAAAGGTAACGTTTAGACTAGTGTATTAAACTACCCCTTTGACGACATAGCTTCTCCCCAACACTTGAAAAGTGTCAGGCTATTAACACTAGTAATTAATTGACTCTGTGTTCTCCTCTGCACTTTAGAGGCACTTGGCTGGGGGAGGGGACACATCACTTGCCCTGCTCAACCCTGGAACCTGATTAAAACAGGCTAGGTAAAGCTGAGGTTGAAATCCTGCAAAGGTGTTGTACTTTGGTCTACACATTATTTTCGAAGTTTTAAAGTTAGTTTCTCTCACTTGAAAACCAGAGAAGTTCAAACAAAGAATTTGGATTTCTGGAGTCTCTTTGTTTGACGGATGAGGGTGGGTGTGGGAATCCAAAGCTCTAGCAACACCGAATCCACTGTCCTGCACAGCCATCATTAGCTGTGAGTAGAGTCGTGGCCACTTTCTTAGAATAAGTCATGGGTGTTTCAAGTTACGAGTGGGTCAGTTTGCTCTAGTCTCCACTGAGGCTACTTTATTCACTTAATTTCTGCTCTTCCCCTAGCTTCTGTATGAATTAGAGTTTCCATTTGACCTTAATTCTGAAGGAAATCCTAACCCTGCCTGCCTTTCCCAGATCTAGACACAGCCGGAGTTCACAACATGGGGACAGAGGGTCTGCTGTGTTCCACACAGTCGGCTAGGGAACAGAGTGAAGATTAGAAGGATGTTACTCTTTTCTCAAGGAGGCCAGGCCAGCTCAAAGGTCAGATGTACAGATAAATAATGATGGGATGGCAGAAGCTGTGCTGTGGAGACGCAGGTATAGTATACAGCATTCTGGGGACCATAGTGAGTCCCTATCCTATAAAGAGGAGGCAGCATCTAAACTGGGCTTTGAAAGCCAAACAGTAGGTTTTTTTTTTTTCTTTTATGTGGAAGGATGAAGAATGGCATTCTGGGGGGAAGAAACATCCTAAGCAGAAGCACTGTGGGGCCCTAGAGAGTGGTGCAATCGGGGATCAATGAATAGCTCCATATGGAAGGAGGATTGCAAGATAATGGAGATGACTCATGCGCCGGGTTATACCATGGAGTTTGGCCTATAATAACATTTAGGAAATAGATGGGATCTTGAAGACTTCCAGAAAAGAAGTAACCCATCAGGTTTACCTTGAGAAAGAAGTCTTTTCCCAGTTGTAGGAATGGAGGTGCTTTGAAATGTGGGCTATGTTGGTGACATGGAGGGAATCATGTCTGCGGGTTAGCAGGCAGGCTAATCGTAATCAGTGAGTGCTGCCCGTATGAGTTAGGAGGGTTTGGTTCCATAGAGCAGAGGCATGTGTTGTTTTGTTGACCGCCGCGGCATCCCGCGTGCCATGTTGCACCCGTACACAGCCGTCCAAGTGTGTCAGATGACTGCCAATGATGGCAATTCACAACATCAGTGCATAGGTACTCTCTTTGCCATCACCATATGCTGCCACTTGAACAATAGGAATAAACAGATTATGTGGAGTTTGTGTGCGGCTGCCAAGAGAATCAGCTGGGTTCCAAGGAGCGCCTGGGAATCTCATTACTGCTCCTAGAGCACTCTGAAATTCAGCTGGAGGTGATCATTGCAAATGAAAAATCACACAGATGACGATGGCATGAAGACAGGAGAGCCCCGTCCATCAATGTGGCCATCCCAAGGGATGGCAGCCAATTGAGGGGAGGAATAACGTGGCCGGGATGGCCTGAAGGTGGTGTAATAGCTCCCACGTGCAAAAGGAGGACCCAACTGCTGGTTAGTTGTGCCGTGGACACAGACTCGACTGGGTGAGGTGCAGAGGAGGGTAGAGCACGTATTGTCTGACTCTGTGCCAGTCTGAGGGCATGGGCAACGCCACTCTGGATGGAGGCAGATGGCAAACAGCACCTGGAAGGGGCCCCGAGTGGTACTGTAATGTTCAAAACCAGGTGCCATATGTACAACTTTCTGAAACGAAGTGGTACATTGTCATGGTGGATCAAACACCTTCTTCGTTCATTTTCAACTTCTCTGGCAGGTGCTAAGTTAGGTCATGTGATCCTCTGATTGGGTACGAATGCTCACAAAGGAAGGGAAGACGGGAGCCCCGTCTTCTGGCCCGCAGACCAGTGTGTAGTGCCGTGATCACTTTTATCGAGCTCTGCTCTTTCTTCGTTTGCCATCCCTGCTAGATGATTGGGTCCTTGAGGGCGACAATTTTGCTTTTCATCTCTTTTTCCAAAGGGCGTGTTTCTCAAATTGTCGTGCCGAAGTGGAAGTGCCATCTTATGCAAATATTGTGGAAACAAAGCATTTTATATTAAAAGGTTTCAATATATTAAAGGGCACGGTGTCCTATTTAATGGCATGTGGAGATGAAAGACATTTCTAAATTTTTTTAGCTTGGGTGAGACTACTTTGGACTTAGACCTTGCTGGGTCAGGGGAAGACATATTCGTGTGTTCTGTTATTGGGAGCTCTTCCATAGGAATAGTAGCACTCACCGATTGTTTAGTACTTGCCTGTGGAGGGAGGGAGGAAGGAGGGAAGGGATTGGTCACAATTAGTGTTTTCCACATAGTCATCACTACATCATATACGAAGCATACAGTCAATGTTTGGATGGGCCAGTTGGGCAGCGATGTTCCAATATTAGAAACTCCACCCTACTGATGGCACACTAAGTCCAAATATATTGACTTCAAAGTGGTCTGAATAAGAAAAGTAGTAGGGAAACAAAAATTTGTCTCTCCTATGGGTAAATGAAGCCAGAGGCATGCCTTTGGAGGTCACTTTGTCTCTAAATAAAGGGTATCAGATTCCATTAGATGAAAACCTTGGGACTCATTATGCACACTTTGTGGCTAAATACAGATGCTCCCCTACCTTCTCACACTATTTAGTTGCTCACTGCTAATCTTTCCCTTCTAATGTAGATTTTCCATCTGTTACCTAGAAACAACAAATCCCTGGCCACCCACTTACCTCTTATCCTGTCCTCTCCTATGGAGACTGATAGTAGGTGGCACTAGAATGTTAAGCAACTGGACACTGAAATTACTAATCTTAATTTCTTTCCAGCCTGAATCCATCTTCGATTCCCAGAAGTGTATAGATACAGTTGTTGGCTTTTTGTTTGTCAATCCATGGATTCAGTAAAGATTCCTTGGGCGCTACTACATTTTAACCAGTAGGTACACAGACGGCATCTTGAAAGTGCAGAGGATTCGAGAATCTAAGTAAAAACTATGTAAAAACTATGTAAAAAACTAAGTAAAACTAAGTAAAAACTATGCACAACCATCAATGAGTGGACTATGTCCTCATTTTTCACATCTATTTTTGTATTATTCTGTACAGAAGGGCTAAGCGACTCTTTCTTGGTGAGTGTGGGATTCTCTCATTCATTCGTTCTCATCTGTGAGCTAGAAGCAAGATTGTCACCTATTTTGACGGGGAAGAAACTGAGGTACAGAGAAGGCAAATACCTTCATCTCCTAAATGCCAAGAGTTTTCTTACAGAGATTTCTCCTTGTTTTATCTCTCCCTTTCCCCTCTTACCAGCCTCTTCCTCCTTAGAAGTCAGACGAGACCTAATTATGACACTTCCTGGCCATGGAGGAATAAGAGTATGTGTTCCTGGGTTGCCATGGCCACTAAATGAGATGAAGGAACGCGTGGCTGTCAGCTCCATGCTTTCACAGAGGAAATCATCAATGAACATCAGGCCTGGTGTGCCCCATGGACTTGGTCTTGGAGCCTGGTCGAGACGCTCAGGCAAAGGGGGCCCAACGTCAACCACCATGCTAGCGCAAACAACATAAGATCTGTGCCCGCTATCATGACTACACTTTCGGGCTTTTATTCCCTCTTTGATCAGCTGTGGACCAGAGCCAGCATCATGGACACTATGTGTCTGAGGGAAAACAGTTATCTTCTTTGGCAAATCGAGCCCTCATTCCTTTACTCCACGTTCTTCTTTGGTAGTGGCACCAATTCCTCTCTCGAGCACCCAGGCTCAAGGGTGCTAGAGCCATCTTCTGTGTCTTCCTCTTTGCCACCCTCTACATCACATAAGAGGACAAATATCGTTAAATCCACCGGTCTTTCCTTCTTTCCATCCCCACTCTCCTTACCGTGCCCAGCTCCTTGTCATTATGGGTCGGCTCGGATGAATGCTGAAGCCATCTTACTGGTCTCCCCACTCTTAGTTCATTCTCCTGGCACAATTTTATCAGGTTAGCCTCTGTGAAGCACCGTTCTTACCCCCAGATTCTCCGACAGCATATCACCGCTCACAGGTTAAGTCCGGTCTTGTTGACATGGCGTTAAAGGCATGGCTTTCAGTCATGTTGCCACACTTGGCATCCCAGAGTAGAGAGCCCTGAGTCCCAACTTGCTGTGTCCTTTCCCCATATTTTAACTCATGCGCACAAACTGCCCGCAACTCCCCATTTCTCTGGGCTTCCTAGTAGTCTTTGAAGCCACCCTTCCACCCAGCTTCCCCTGACCCCCACTCCTGTGTGCGCTCCCTCTCTCCTCTGCATACTTCAAGGGTGCTTAGGAAACATTAGGTAAATGAATAAAAAATGACTTAGCGAATAAACAAATGAGGAAATGGAAGAACAACTCATCAGACATCGCAGCCTTTCAATGTAATCAACATGGTGTCACTCTAGACGTCTCCTGCTGGAAAAACAAAATATCAAACAATCCAGGAAAGACAGCAGAAAAATCAACATTTAGTAACCACAGCAACGCCAATAACGAAATCCATTTTCCTGACATTTGCTCTCTTAGAATTATGTTTTTAATGACAGGATATTCATTCATGAAATTATTTCCTTTATGTCAAGATTTTCTTCTGTTCCATCGATCTGTATGTATGTCTTTACACAATACCACCGTGTCCTGATTGCTCTGGCTTTGTGGGACATTTTGTAAATCGGGTAATTCGATTTGTTCATCTTTTTCAAAATCATTTCGGCCCTCTAGGGTGTTATGTTTCTTTTAATTTCTACTGCTTGAACAACATTACACTTCTAGAGGACGGGAATGATGGGTTGGTAGACTCAGCTAACGACTGGAAGAGTGGCCTCGGAAGGAACCTCTGAATTCATGAGTGTGTTGACAAAAGCTATTTTTCTTTTTCAAAAATACACATCTACCGCACGTACGAACGTATGCCGCGGGGCGTGCATGAGTGTATACGTGGCGTTTGGGAATGCCTGTGTATATTGTCGGCATGTGTCTATTGTATGTTTTAGAGACTTAAAAAAAAACCAGAATTCTCTACTTCCCAGTCAATCGGTAGTGGTTGGCACTCAGGATTCTGTGCAGGGCCTGTTTTGTCCCCACCCGGGCTCTCTGCGAGCGGGCCCCCATCACTGCTGGTAGGTAACTATGTGATATATAACTTGTGGGCAGCCCTACTGTTTGTTACTGGCCATTAATCTCTCTGGTGCCTTTCTTCCATTCAGACTAAGCCTTTATGTTCTAAATCCAGCTATTCTAACGCTCCCCACTTGTGCTGTGTAGAAAAGACTCAGACCGGCAGATTATCGCAGGGCAGTTAAGCATGTAATTGCTCAAATGAGTTAAAATCCCTTCAAATATCTGTCTTTGTACCTATCACACCACTTCACGGACTCAAATATTTGACAATTGATGAAGATAAACTAAAGGGGCCTTCATTAGCTACCAACCACCGTGACAAGCTTCTTTCAGCGCAAGGCTGGTGAATTTTGGAACTTATTATCTACTTAAAAACTGCAGGAAAGCAGAAAAATACTTCAGTGAACTTTAGAATAGAGAAAGCTAGGAGCTTTGCATGGAAGCCGGGGTCAGGAAAAAAAAAAAAAAAAGAACTGTGGTTTTGCTAATCTAAGGCTGCGCTTGTTAGAAATCTGGGGTAAGACCGGCAGATGCACTTATCCAATAAAGGAAGGGAAATATTATCACATTCTCATGGCACCATCATTAATGACCGTGTGTTAAATTGAGAGGTGATTATAGGAATGGAGAGAGGGTGGCAGAAATCCAGGGCCGGGCAGAGGCTGATCTTAGTGTGGGGTTGCCTGTCTGCCAGGAGCCACAACCCCCTGCTCCAGGATAAAGTCAGGTGCTGGGCCGAGTGACTGTCTTGGGAAATGCATGGAACTTTGCTCTGGCATAAACCCCAGCAAATCCTCTGACTTCCAGGGACCTCGCTGCTCTGTATTAAGCTGTTCAGATCTGATGCCAAGGAAAACAGGTGCTAACATGACCAGTGCGCGTTAGGGTAGAGGAGATGCTGGGCTGGAAGTGTGATGGTCTTTGCATCTTTCCGCTGTGAGATGTCGAGCAAATTATGGCTTCAATCGCCTTTATGTACAAAATGGGCCTACTGATTCATGTCGTATACGATTTTTCCATGAGGATTAAATTAGAGGAGTGCTCGGTACCAATATTTGTTATTGCTTCATACAACAGGGGCAATTCGAATTCTTTACCCTATTTTTCATAGTTAATGTGAACCTGCAAACTCTATCCTCGCATAACAAAAATAATTGGGGAAAAAAAAAACACACTCCAAAAAATGAACATGGAAAACTGGTAGAAGGAAATTTACGGGGAATTATTTTTTGAGATCGGTTTCCATTAGCTTAGCATGGCTAGGCTGTCCTGATTGCTGTGACGGAACAAACGTTTTTGGTTTCCAAGCAATGTCTGGAGTATAGACTCACTCAAGCAGACCCTTGGCTGCCTTAGCCCTGGTCAGACATTACTCTTCCGTCTGGTCAAATAACGTGACTAGTGAACAATAGTGAGTAGACATCTGTGAATCAAGTCTTGACTTTGTCGGGAGTTCTAGTGTGTTATTTTTGAATATGATGTTGGCTTTTGTTTTGATGTAACCGATCTTTTTTTAATGGTTTTTTAATGTTTATTTACTTTTGAGAGAGAGAGAGCACGAGTGGAGGAGGGGCAGAGAGAGAGGGAGTCACAGATTCTAAAGCAGGCTCCAGGCTCAGAGTTGTCAGCACAGAGCCAGATGCGGGGCTCGAACTCACGAGCTGTGAGATCATGACCTGAGCCGAAGTCGGATGTTTAACCGACTGAGCCACCCGGGTGCCCCTCAACATAATAGATCTAATCAAACATGTAAGCAAGATGTTCACGGAGAATGACATCAAAACAGGATTAGCTTTTATAGATTATACAGTTTGTCTTTTCAACGAACCTTTTATCTGTTGCCATAACACACACACACACAAGCGCGCGCGCACACACACACACACACACACATATATTAGGACTGCACAAAAGTTCAGCCATTTTTCTAATACTCTGCCCAAAATTTGAGTTTAAGCTTGGTCTTTGGAAGGCTGAAGGCTTTGGAATGGAACTTTCTGGACCCAGTGTGTAATTGGTGATCAGATGATCATGTAGATCACTATCATATCTAATAAGGAATACAATGTAAGTAATACAAATAATACATTTTTTGAACATACTGTGATTTATTAATACTCATTTTTTGTAAAGTGCTCTGCATGCAAACGTTTTGAAAAATTTTGTAGTTCATATTTTATACGTTGGAGTGCTAGTAGTCAAGTATAAAATAATATAAACGATACAATAATTGAGAAACATGTTACTTTTTAATGTTTATTTTTGAGAGAGAGACAGAGCGCAAGCCGGAGAGGGGCAGGGAGAGATGGAGACACAGAATGGGAAACAGGCTCCAGGATCTGAACTGTCAGCACAGAGACCGACCTGGGGCTCAAACCCACGAGCTGTGGGATCATGACCTGAACTGAAGTCGGACGCCCAACTGACTGAGGCACCCAGGCGCCCCTGAAACTTGCGACTTTTATGTGCAAAGGATTAAAAGCTTGGCAACGATTAAAAAAAGAAATTGATATAGTGGATATGAATACAAAGAATATATTAGATAATTAGAACATTTTATAGCCAACAGCTATTTATGAAATTTTATTAAAAATACAAACAGAAACGGTAATAGGGATAAGATTAGGTCATAATTCCAAACTTCATAAAATTCTCTGGGGCTAGCATTCAGAAGATTAAGCACAACCTTTAGGAACTATACTTACCTTTAGCTATTTAATCCCGTTTATGTTGAGTCTACCAACATCATCGTATCTTATGAGGACGAATTGAAAGGAGACTATCAAACTTAGAAACTCAAAATTCCTTAGGAGAGAAAACTTTCAAAATCTTGTACAATCATGTTCACAATAAATCGTCTCTTTCGTTCAGACATAAAAATCGTAGAGTATAAAAAAATTAGAGAACTCGAGATGCGGCCCCAGGTACTGTTAACAAGGTCAGGGAAAGAGCCCATCCTGTATTGCAAGTGGACAGCCGAGTGACCAATATGATCCAGCTGCTGACCATCCTAAGAAATGACTTTTCTTACATACTTGAAATTTGACTCCAACGGGTGTTTTAGTTCTTTAAATTTTATTTATTTTTTTATTGTTATTTTTTTTACTTAGAGAGAGAAAGCACGCAAGCTGGGGAAAGGGGCAGAGAGAGAAGGAGAGAGTCTTCATTAAGCAGGCTCCACGTTCAACGCAATGAGCCCAATGAGGGGCTCCATCCCATACCTGTGCTGAGAGCAAGAGTTGGACGCTCGGGGTGCCTGGGTGGCTCAGTCAGTTAAGTGTCCAGCTTCAGCCCAGGTCATGATTTCACGGGTTGTGAGTTCGAGCCCCACATGGGGTTCTCTGCTGTTAGCACAGAGCCTGCTTCGGATCCTCTCTCCCCTTCTCTCTCTGCCCCTTCCCAGCTCACGTACTTTCTCTCTGTCTCTCAAAAATAAAAAACAAAAATTAAAAAAAAAGGGTCAGACACTCACCTAGTGGAGCCACCCAGGCGCTCCCAAAAGTTTTTAATAACAGAATTGAAATGAAAGATTTTAGAATAAATTTCCATAAGAATTCTGTAATCCATGACTTAGGCTATTCTAATATACAAAGACACAATGCTGGGGAGTATTTATTTACTTGTTCCTTTTCTACCAAAGTTTTCTTTCTTTAAATCAGGAAGAGATCTGAAGTGGCTTTTTTTGGGCATTTATTTAAGAATTTATATAGTCTGTATCCTTTGATTTCTTAACGTACCCCTGAGGTCTGCGCTCCAGACTTAATTGCTACGGGGGATTCTTTAAAAACAAAATTGTCATTACACTTTAAACTTATTTTATTATCATTATTTGTGCGATAGGTTCTTAACTCGCTTTTCTCTGCCGGCTTGTTTGTTACTTGAAGCGAGGCTGTTCTAGATTCACAAAATGCTATGGAGGACTTTGTCCTTTTCCAGATCTGGAAGAGTATGAAAACTGTCATCATTTTGAGGAAGGTTTGTTATTGTTATATCAGAAAGTTATTCATAACGTTGGCCAAAGCCCTTCTGCTTCCTTTGAGCCCTCCAGGTATACTGCTCTTCCGGGCTTCCCCTCCCATTATCCACCCTGCTCTCCCTTGCTATGCTGTTCCCTGTTCTGCGGAAGCTTGTGCTTTTCAGGTTATTTCGCGTGTCTGTGTTTGTTTCAGCGTCTACCTGTTACAGTTCCAGTTAACTCGTCAATAGCCAATGCAAATATTCCCTCCCTTAGGAAGCTCTGATATTTCTAGTCTATTGGAGGAACCAGGGAGAGAAAACTGAACTGGATGCTCTTCTTATAACTCCACCCCGCTTCTAGGGAGATGTGTTCCTAACACCTTCAGGTGACATCATAGTAGAAACTGGAGGCTAGGTGAGCATTTTGCACATCTGAAGTTTATAAACCACCAACACAAAGGAGGAGCTGAGTGTCAACATGATAACCACACAAGAGCAAGGTCAGTGTCCATGGGGCTCATTGCTATATCCTCTGGACATGGAACAAAGTAGCCACTCAGACAATATTTGCTGTACGAAAGAATGGATGAGAAATACACTGATAAATGAATTGTTTCACGAATGGGCATGGGTCTAAGTAGGCCTTCAGTAGGCCGTAGGATTAGAACACGTTTTCACGTGTTCATGGAATATATACCAAGGCAGATTATATCCTACACCAAAAGCTTATGGATTTTCTATTGCGTTAGCAAACACACGTACAAACACACGCATGCACACACACACTTTTGTTTTGCAGGCTGTATTAGCCAATTCTTCTTTCTCCTGTCATTCCTTTTATTATTTCTGTGTTATATATAACACTATAAATTGTTCTTTGGAGTCTACCAAAATATACGCCTGTGATTATCCTTTGAATTAGGTATGATGTTTTTGTTTAGAGTCTAAACACAAATATATTACTTATATAACTAAAGACCATTAAAGTAAAAGTCTTCTAAGTTATTATAAAAGGTAAAAGGAAATAGAGGAAAGTATGAATAAAGATCTGATCTTAGGTCAGGAATAAGTCTTCAAACATAAAAGCAAAAGAAGAAACCACAGTTTGACTACATTGAAAGGTACAAATTTCTTTCTATCTTTCTATACATTTATAATGTACATATATTTATAAATATTTATTTATTTATATATACACACACACATATATATATGCCCACATAGAGTTAAAAATAAATATAAGTAAAAATGATTGCTTGCAATACAATGTTATTTCTACCTCTTCCTCTATCTATTTATCTATTTATCTATCATCTCTCATCATAAACCATAGGTGCCAGAAGGAAATTATACAATATTTTTCAATTGTTAAAAGAATTGTTGACGCCTGTATCCAGGAAAAACCTTCTTTAGAATGAAGAGGAAATCAGGACATTCTCAAATGAAGAAAAAGTAATAGAATTGGGCTCCTGCAGACCTACTCTAAGAAAGAGGCTAAAGTATATTCTATACACAGAAAAGAAATGATAAAGGAAGACTATCACAACGTCAGGTAAGAAAAAAGAACGTGGTAAATGAAAATATGGGGAAATACAATAGACTTTCATTTTCCTCTTGAGTTGTCTAAACTATGTTTTACGGTTAAAACGAGAAAACGCTCTCTGATGTGGCTCTAAATGTAGATAGAGGAATTAGTTAAGACAACTGAACTTTAGGCAAGAAGAATAAAGAGATATAAAGGGAGATAAGATTTCTGTACTTCACTCAAACTGATAAAATGAGGACACCAGTAGACAGTGATGTAATAAAACACCTGCAGCAATTAGTAAAATAGCTGTGTGAAGTGATAACAGGAAGGCAGAGAAAATAAAACAGAGAAACAAAACATAACATGACATACTTACGGCCTGACACATCAATAATTCCATTATATGTAAATTATGTAAATTACGCATGAACAGGGGAGGGGCAGAGAGAGAGGGAGACACAGAATCCGAAGCAGGCTCCAGGCTCCGAGCCATCAGCCCAGAGCCCGACGCGGGGCTCGAACTCACGGACCGCGAGATCGTGACTTGGCTGAAGTCGGACGCTTAACCGACTGAGCCACCCAGGCGCCCCCAGAATGGATTTAAAAGTGACCTAACTATATGCTTCTGCAAGAAGCAAGTAACTTCAAGTATTATGATATCGACAGGCTAAATTAAAAGGATAGGAATGAATACACATAGATTATACATAATATATATTATACATTATATATCTATACATGTATATATATATATAACATTATTCAAAAAAAAGCAGGAATGGCCATATTAATATCAGATAAAGCAGACTTCAAAGCATCAGAAACTGACACAAAGGATATTACGTGTTGATAAAGGGATCAATGCACCCATAGGACACAGCAATCTTAAATTAATTTTATTTTCAACGTTTACTTATTTTGGGGACAGAGAGAGACAGAGCATGAACGGGGGAGGGGCAGAGAGAGAGGGAGACACAGAATCGGAAGCAGGCTCCAGGCTCTGAGCCATCAGCCCAGAGCCTGACGCGGGGCTCGAACTCACGGACCGCGAGATCGTGACTTGGCTGAAGTCGGACGCTTAACCGACTGAGCCACCCAGGCGCCCCCAGAATGGATTTAAAAGTGACCTAACTATATGCTTCTGCAAGAAGCAAGTAACTTCAAGTATTATGATATCGACAGGCTAAATTAAAAGGATAGGAATGAATACACATAGATTATACATAATATATATTATACATTATATATCTATACATGTATATATATATATATAACATTATTCAAAAAAAAGCAGGAATGGCCATATTAATATCAGATAAAGCAGACTTCAAAGCATCAGAAACTGACACAAAGGATATTACGTGTTGATAAAGGGATCAATGCACCCATAGGACACAGCAATCTTAAATTAATTTTATTTTCAACGTTTACTTATTTTGGGGACAGAGAGAGACAGAGCATGAACGGGGGAGGGGCAGAGAGAGAGGGAGACACAGAATCGGAAGCAGGCTCCAGGCTCTGAGCCATCAGCCCAGAGCCTGACGCGGGGCTCGAACTCACAGACCGCGAGATCGTGACCTGGCTGAAGTCGGACGCTCAACCGACTGCGCCACCCAGGCGCCCCGGGACACAGCAATCTTAAATGTATGTACCGAACAAATGACGAAAATACGTGAAAAACCGAGAGAACCGAATGAAGAGACAAATCCACAATTGTAGTTGGAGATGTCATTGCGTCTTTCAGCTATTGATAGTACAACTAGACAGTCAGCAAGAATATAGAAAAACTGAATATCATTAACTATCAGAACACATATTTGTAGAACCCACATTTATAGAACATAACAACCTATAACCCAAAAATACACGTTTTCACGTGTTCATGGAATATATACCAAGGCAGATTATATCCTATACCATAAAACGAACCTTACTTACTTTACAAGAAGTGAAATCATACAGTGACCACAGTGGAATCGAACTAGCAAACAGGAACAGAAAATAAACAAGAAATTCTCAAAATACCTGTCAACAACACGTTTCTCAAAAAACAAAACAAAACCCAAAAACCCAAAAACCAAAAACCAAAAAAAATCCAAAACAGGGGCACCTGGGTGGCTTAGTGGGTTAAGTATTCAACTTCGGCTCAGGTCATGATCTTGCACTTCCTAAGTTCGAACCCCACATCAGGCTCTGTGCTGGCAGGTCAGAGCCCGGAGCCTGCTTTGGATTCTGTGTCTCCCTGTCTCTCTGCCCCTTCCCTGTTCACACTCTGTCTCTCCCCCTCTCTCAAAAGTAAATAGACATTAAAAAATTAAAAAAAATAAAAACAAAAACAAACAAAAACCCCATTAATGAAAAAGGAAGTTCAAGGAAAATTAAAAAAAAAAATGATCTGGATGAAAATGAAAATACAACCTATCAAAATTTGGGAAAGAGAGTGGGAGCATTGCTGAAAGGAAAATTTATAGCACTAAATGCATATGTTTATAAAGTCTCCAATTAATAATCTCATTTCTTGACTCAAGAATTTTTAAATTTTTTTTTCAACGTTTTTATTTATTTTTGGGACACAGAGAGACAGAGCATGAACGGGGGAGGGGCAGAGAGAGAGGGAGACATAGAATTGGAAACAGGCTCCAGGCTCTGAGCCATCAGCCCAGAGCCCGACGCGGGGCTCGAACTCCCGGACCGGGAGATCGTGACCTGAGCTGAAGTCGGACGCTTCACCGACTGCGCCACCCAGGCGCCCCGACTCAAGCATTTTTAAAAGGAACAAACCTCCATGACCCAGTGGGATTTATTCCAGGGATACAAGACTGATCCAATATTCAAAAATATGTATTCTATCATATTAGTAGGATAAAGAAAAAAAAACCCCACATGATCATATCGATCAATGCAGAAAAAATATCTGACAAAATTCAACACCTGTTCATGATGAAAAACTTTTAGAAAAATAGAAATACAAGGGAATCTCTTCAATTTGATAAAGAACATCTACAAAAAAAAAAAATATCCTGCAGCCGACATTATGCTTGTGTAACAGTGAAAGACTGACTGCTTACCCCGTAAGCCTGAGAAATAGGCCTGGATGTCCTCTCTCATCACTCTTATTCAATGTAGTGCTGGAAATTCTAGCCAACACAATAAGGCAATAAAAAAAAATAATAATAAAAGGTCATGCAGATTAGAAAGGAAAAGAAATATACTGCCTCTCTTTGTAGGTGACATGAATTATGTACATAGAAAATGACAAAGAGTCTATGGAGAAAAAAACAGCAACAGAAAACTCCTGGGACTTTAGCTTGGTCACTGTATCCTAGAACTGATTTTATATCTATATAAGTATACACAAAATAAATTGTATTTCTACATAAATATGATACCAACAAGTGTGTGGTCACTGAAAGTAAAAGCACAATACCATTGGGGTGCCTCAGTGGTTCAGTTGGTTGGGTATCTGACTTTTGATTTCAGCTCAAGTCACGATCCCGGCGTCATGGGATAGAGCCCCGCATTGGGCTCTGCACTGATTAAGATTCTTTCTCTCTCTCCCTTTGCCTCTCTCTCCTGCTTATGCTCTCTCTCTCTCAAAAAAAAAAAAAAAATACAATACCATTTATAATCAATGAAATTTAGAAAATTAGATGTGAATATAACAAAACATTTATATGACTTGTATGCTGCAAACTGCAAACTGCTGATGAAACAAATTAAAGGATTTCCAGATCAATGACAGAGCATACCCCTGTCCATAAATAAGACTCAACATAGTAAATGTCAATTCTCCTCAATGTAATGTACCAGCTTAACACAATTCTTATTCAATTACAAGGGTTTTTTTTTATATGCACATGATGTTCTTCTAAAATGTCTAGGAGATAGAAGGTGCTAGAATAACCAAGAAAATTTGCAAAAGAAGATTAAAAGAAGAAGAAGCAGTCGACCTAATTTTCAGACTTATTTTTTAGTCCAAAGAGTATGATACGGCTATAAGATAATGGATAGATTAATGGAACAGAAAACAGACTCACACTAATATGTGCAACTGTTTTTGACAAAGGTGCAGAAGAAATCTAATGGAGGGAAGAGAGCCTATTCAACAAATGGTGGTGGGGTTAGTGGAAAGTCAAAAACAAAAAAGAACACGCACACACACACACACAAATACACCCCAAATGAAAAAAATAAATTTTCCACTTTACACAAAAATGAACTCAAAAGAGATCACAGACTTAAAGATAAAATATAAAACTATAAACCTTTCAGAAAAGAGAAAACTCTTTGAGATCTGAGGCTAGGCAGAGATCTTATAAATTGGACTTCATTAACACTAAAAAGATTTGCTCTGCCAATTATCTACCTAACAAGATGGAATTGAGAAGTTACAGATTGGGAGCAAATATTTGCAGAGCATATCTCACAACGGATTAGTATCCAAAATATGAAAAGAACTCTTAAAACTCAAGAGTTAAAACCAAACTATCTAGGTAAAATGCGGGCAAAATATATGAAGAGACATTTCACCAAGAGACGATATAGGATGACAAATGAATATGTGAAAAAATGTTTACTATTAGGGAAATAGAAATTTAAACCACAATGGACTATCACTACACTTCTATCTGAATGGTTAAAATGAAAAATAGTGATAATAGCAAATTCTTGTAAGAATAGAGACAGAACTTATGGGAGTTTATTTAAAAAGTCATAAAATTGAAACCGAGGGAGCAAACTTGAACATAATATTTGAAAGAGGCTCAAGAAATCAGTCTTATTATGAAATTTCCAGATAATGGAGTAACATGTTAATGCATACTCTGCACACACACAAAAATTGTTGCTAATGCAACAATTCTGCACACACACAAAAATCGATAAAATTAAGCCTGTTATTGGCCTATTTATAAGACCTTGGTTGAAACCTACAAAGCTTTTTGTTTTTACAAATAAACAATGGTTTTGAGAATCAAAAAAGAAAAAAAGAGAGAGAGACATTGGATCACGAACAAGATGGTAGGAACGTAAAATGGTATGGCCGCTTAGGAAAACAGTTGGACACTTGCTTAAAAATCTAAACATGTGGTTATCATGTGACCCAGCAATTGCACTCCTAGGCATGCATTCCAGAGGGGGGCAGATTATGTTCATACAAAAACCTGCGTATGAATGTTTGTAGTAACTCTTTCATAATACGGTAAATTTGAAATATCCAACTGGCAAATGTTTCCACAAACGGTGACGTGTTCATACCATGGAATCCCAGGCAGCAATCAAAGGAACATACTGCTAACACACCACAACTAGGATAAATCTGCAGGGAATTATGCCGGAGGAAGAAAGCCAGCTCCAAATGGTAACATGCATGTTCCCATTTATATAACGCTCTTGAAATAACAAAATAATGGACAAAGAAAAGAGATTAGCGGTTTCCAGGGGTCAGGAGGAGGCTTGGTGCAGGAGGAAGTGGGTGTGTCTATAAAAAGGCACCATGAAGGTTCTGTTTGGTGACAATATTGATATACTGGTTGTGACACAGTCTAGTTTTATAAGATGCCAACAATGCGAGACGCTGTGGAAAGTATCCACATAATCTTTACTAATTTCTCACAACTGTGTGTAAACCTACAACTATCCCAAAATAAACTTTAATTAAATAAAAGACAACTGATTGTCTAAAACAAAAATAGAAATGCGTTGTACATAGGGATGCCGGCGAGGCTCAGTAGGTTAAGCGCCCCTGTCTTGAGTTCGGCTCAGGTCATGATCTTATGGTTGTGAGATTCAGCCCCACATCAGGCTCTGTGCTGAGTGGGGAGCCTGCTTAAGATTCTCTCTCTCTCTCTTTTTCTCTGCCCCTCCCTGTCCCCCCCCCCTCAAAAAAAAGTGTCATATATAAAATAAAGCACATGACACTTTATTTATTGCACAAGGATGGGAAAGAAGAGTTGGAAATACTGAGTAATTCTTATGATGTCATTGAAAGGTAAACTGTCATGAATTAAATATGCATATGATAAATCCTAGAGCAACCACTAAAAAGGCAGTAGTGGGAGAAAAATGAAGTAAAAAATATTATTTAAAATAAGGCAGAAAAAAGGGAAAGACGAATGGATGATAAAGAAGCAGAAAAGAACTAAAAATATTACATAGATTTAAAACCATGCATTTCATTAATTACATGAAATAGAAATGGTTTAGACATCCCAATTAAAAGGAAGAGGTTGTGACACTGTATAAAAAAACAAGACACAACTTTGTTATGTACAGAAAACCCACTTTAAATAGAGAGACACAAGCAACAAATAGAAGACGGGGGAAAGATAGTATACAAACATGAATTAAAAGGAAGCTAAAGTGTCTATGTCAATATCAGACAAAATACATTTTATAGAAGGGAATATTACCAAGGAGAAATGAATAATTTGCATAATAATGGGATCAATTCAATAAGAAAGCATGACAATCCTAATAACAGACCTTCAAAATGCATAAAGCAAAAACTGATAGACCTAAAAGGAGAAATATACCATACACTGGGCCATAAAACAAACTTCAACAGATTTAAAGTTATTGAACCCTGACAAAGTATTTTTTTCTGGCCATGATATAATTAAGCTAGAAATCAATAATAGAATGATGTCGGGGCACCTGGGTGGCTCTGTCAGTTAAGCACCCAGCTTTGGCTTAGGTCATGATCTCATGGTTGGTGAGTTCGAGCTCTGCTTTGGGCTCTGTGCTGACAGCTCAGAGCCTGGAGCCTGCTTCGGATTCTGTGTCTCCCTCTTTCTCTGCCCCTCTCCCACTCACGCCCTCTCTCTCTCTCTCAAAAATAAACAAAAATTAAAAAAAAATAAAAAAAAATAATAGAATGATGTCAGGAAAAGCTTCAAATGCTAGGAAATTAAACAACATGCTTATAAATAACAAATTAAAAACAAAACCTATGAGATACCTACCATATACACCTATTAGAATGGTTACAGCTCAAAACACTGGCAATACCAAATGTTGGCAAGGATGTGGGGTGACAGGAACCCTCATTCATTGCTAGTGGGAATGCAAAATGCTACAGACATTCCGGTAGCTTCTTATAGAATTAAACATTCTTTTACCATAGCATCCAGCAATCGTGCCCACATGAGTTGAAACCTCATGTCCACACAAAAATCTGCACACAGATGTTTATAACTGCCAAAACTTGGAAGCCAACTAGATGTCCTTAGTAGATGGATGGGTAAATATAATCTCTAATACATCCAGGCCGCGGGATGTTATTTGGTGGTGGTAGGAAATGAACCATCAAGTCTTGAAAACACATGGAAACCTAAATGCATATTTTTTTTATAATTCCATTAAAAAATTTTTTTTGGATGTTTATTTATTTTTGAAGGAGAGAGAGACAGAGCATGAGTGCGGAGGGGCTGAGAGAGAGGGAGACACTGAATCCGAAGCAGGATCCAGGCTCTGAGCTGTCAGCACAGAGCCCAATGTGGGGCTCGAACCTGTAAACCACGAGATCGTGACCTGAGCCGAAGTCAGAGGCTGAACTGACTGAGCCACCCAGGCGCCCCCTTAAATGCATATTTCTAAGGTAAAGAAGCCAATAGGAAAGTCTATATATCGTATGATTCCAACTATAGGACATTCTGGAAAAGACAAAACTATGGAGCCAGCACAATGATCAGTGGTTGTCAAAGGTTAAGGCTGGGGGTGGGAGGGGAAGGGATGAATAAATGGAGCAGAGGGCAGTTTTAGGGCAGTGAGACTACTCTGTATGATATTATAATGATGGATACAACGCCATCACACTATTGTCCAAACCCATAGAATGTACGAACTTTAACTCATGATAATGTATTACTATTGGCTTCTCAACTATAACAAACGAACCTCGCTTAGGCAAGATTTTAAAAACAGGCGAAACTGAGGGGAGGGAGTGAGGATATATAAAAACTCTATTGCTTTCCTCTCATCTTTCTGTAAACCCCGTATTGCTAAAAAATTGTTTACCAATTTATAAAAATATGGTAGGGGGATCCGCTGTAACTCAGTGTCCGGGTCTTCTGGAATCCATTCCCGGGTCCGGGACAGGCCATACGCACCCAGGCCTAGGGGTCTCTGAAATCAGAGGGCAGAAGGTTCACAGGAAGCAAAGTGTGTAAAAGTGGGCCCCCCGACCTCACAGCCAGGTTCTCTGTGACTTGTCCTAGGATCAGAGACGTGTAGGGATAGTTGGGGCCGCAAACAGGGACCTTTGCTGGGGGGGGGGGGGGAGGCAAAAGGGCCCCCAGGGTTCATCCTGTTCCAAAACAGAATTGCCAATTCCCCAGACGTCAGATCTCATGCCCTCCTGGAGCTAGATCAGGACCCAGCACCCCTGCTGGGGGATCCATACCACCTGTACCTGTACCCACACCTGCACAAAGCCTAGAGCCAACTCAGGGCTCAGCCCTGCTGCAGGGAGACCGAACGCCTGCTCCTACTCCTTCAAGAGACCTGGAGCCTCCTTGGGACCCATCACCCCTCCAGAGAGACCCGCCACCAGCTCACACATCTGCAGGAGTCCCAGAGCCAGCTCAGGACAGCACAGCCCTGCAGGGAGAGCCATCCCCGACTCCTGTTTCTCCAGGAGACCAGGAGCCAGCTCAGAACCCAGCACATTTGTAGGCAAAGCCCATGTCTATACCTGTACCTGAAGATGGCCTGAAGCCACCTCAGGACCCAGCACCCCTGCAGGGACAGCCAGCACCTGACTCTGCTCCAGAACCAGCTCAGGACCTTAGACTTTATTTTTCTGTTTGACATTTTTCGTGGCATTATACATCGTAGGTTTTAAATACAATTTAGGTTTTATTCTTAAAAAAAGCGTGGTATGCAATGAAATAAACTCTTGCAGGTAGATTTATAGAATTGAATGTTTATATTAGAAAGCGAGAATTCAAATCAATAGTCTAAGCTTTTGTTTTAGCTAGAAAAGTAGAGGCGATTTTGCAATTATTAGCATACAGAATCCAGCAACATATAAAAAGTATAATGCATTGCAACCAAACCAGACCTACGCCAACAATGCATGGTCTACTTGGCATTCAAAAATAGACTCATGTAATTCACTATATCAGTAGATTAAAAGAGAACCATATCGGGGCGCCTGGGTGGCTCAGTGGGTTAAGTGTCCAACTCTTGGTTTTGGTTCAGGTCATGATCTCGTGGTTTCCTGGGTTTGAGCCCCGCATCGGGCTCTGTGCTGACACAGGGCCTGCTTGGAATTCTGTCTCCCTCTCTCTCTGCCCCTCCCCCACTCACGCTGTCTCTGCCTCAAAAATAAACTTAAAAAAAGACAACCATATAATCATTAATTTTTTTTAATCTTTATTTATCTTTGAGAGAGAGAGAGACAGACAGACAGAGCAGGGACAAGGAAGGAACAGAGAGAGGGAGACACAGAATCTGAAGCAGGCTCCAGGCTCTGAGCTGTCAGCACAGAGCCCTGTGTGGGCCTTGAACTCACAACTGCAAGATCATGACCACGCGCTTAACCCACTGAGCCACCCAGGCGCCCCAACCAGATAATCATTTTAATACATGCAAAAAAAAAAAAAAGCATTTGACAAAGTTCTGCATTCTCTCATTATAAAATCTCTTAGCAAACTATTATTAGAAAGGGGGTTCCCTCCACTCTCACCACTATTATTCAACATCGTATTGGAAATCTTAGCCTCTGCAATCAGACAACACATAGAAATAAAAGGCATCCAAATCGGCCAGGAGGAGGTCAAACTTTCACTCTTTGCAGATGACATGATACTCTATATGGGAAACCCAAAAGATTCTACCCCAAAACTGCTAGAACTGACTCATGAATTCAGCAAGTTGCAGGATATAAAATCAATGCACAGAAGTCGGTTGCATTCCTATTCACCAACAATGAAGCAACAGAAAAAGAAATCAAGGAATCAATCCCATTTACAGTTGTACAAAAAACCATAAAATACCTAGGAATAAATCTAACCAAAGAGGTGAAAAATCTCTACAACTGAAAACTATAGAAAGCTTATGAAAGAAATTAAAGAAGACACAAAGAAATGGAAAAAGATTCCATTATCCTAGATAGGAAGAACAAATTTTGTTAAAATGTCGATACTACCCAAAGCAATCTACATATTCAATGCAATCCTTATCAAAGTAACACCAGCATTCTTTACAGAGCTAGAACAAATAATCCTAAAATTTGTATGGAACCAGAAAAAGACCCCAAATAGCCAAAGAGATCTTAAAAAAGAAAACCAAAGCAGGAGGCATCAAAATCCCGGCCTTCAAGCTATACTACAAAGCTGTAATCATCAAGACAGTATGGTAATGGCACAAGAACAGACACTCAGATCAACAGAACAGAATTGAGAACCCAGAAATGGACCCACAAATGTATGGCCAACTAATCTTTGACAAAGGAGGAAACAATATCCAATGCAATAAAGACAGTCTCTTCAGCAGGTGGTGCTGGGAAAACTGTACAGCGACATGCGGAAGAATGAACGTGGACCACCTTCTCACACCAGACACAAAAATAAACTCAAAACGGATGAAAGACCTAAATATAAGACAGGAAGTCATCAATACCCTTGAGGAGAAAGCAGGCAAAACCCTCTTTGATCCTGGCCGCAGCAACTTCTTACTCAACACGTCTCCAGAGGCAAGAGAAACAAAAGCAAAATGAACTACTGGGACCTCATCAAAATAAAAAGCTTTTGCACAGCGAAGGAAACAGCAACACTAAAAGGCAACCGGCAGAATGGGGGAAGATATTTGCAACGACATATCAGATAAAGGGTTAGTATCCAAAATCTATAAAGAACTTATCAAACTCAACACCCAAAACACAAATCATCCAGTGAAGAAATGGGCAAAAGACACGAGTAGACACTTCTCCAAAGAAGACATCCAGATGGCCAACTGACACATGAAAAACTGCTCCACATCACTCATCATCAGGGAAATACAAATCAAAACCACAATGAGACCTTACACCTGTCAGAATGGCTAACGTTAACAACCCAGGCAACAACAGATGTTGGCGACGATGCGGAGAAAGAGGATCTCTTTTGCATTGTTGGTGGGAATGCAAGCTGGTGCAGCCACTCTGGTAAACAGTATGAAGGTTCCTCAAAAAATTAAAAATAGAACTACGACCAAGCAATTGCACTACTGGGTATCTATTCAAGGGATACAGGTGTGCCGTTTCGAAGGGACACATGCACCCCCATGTTTCTAGCAGCACTATCAACAATAGCCAAAGTATGGAAAGAGCCCAAATGTCCATCGATAGATGAATGGATAAAGAAGATGTGGTGTGTATATATATATATATATATATATATATATATATATACACACACACACACAATGGAGTATTACTCGGCAATCAAAAGGAATGAAATCTTGCCATTTGCATCTACGTGGATGGAACTGGAGGGGATTATGCTCAGTGAAATTAGTCAGAGAAAGACAAAAATCATATGACTTCACTCATATGAGGACTTTAAGAGACAAAACAGATGAACATAAGGGAAGGGAAACAAAAAGAATATCAAAACAGGGAGGGGGACCAAACAGAAGAGCCTCCTAAATATGGAGAACAAACTGAGGGTTACCAGAGGGGGTGTGGGAGGGGGGATGGGCTACATGGGGAAGGGGCATTAAGGAATCTACTCCTGAAATCATTATTGCACTAGATGCTAACTCATTTGGATGTAAATTTTAAAAAATTAAAAAACATCTTCAAAAAACAAAAAAAAGAAAAGAAAGAAAGGGGACTCCCTCAGCCTGATGAAGGAGATCTTCATCAAAACCCCAGCAAGCATTTCTGTAGTAATTGAGAAGTTGATTCTAAAAATCTATATGGGAAACAAAGGCATACTTAGAGCATCAAGGTATTCTTGAGAGAGGAGAATAAAGTTGGGGAGCTCCCACTGCCTGATTTCAAGCTTTCCTAGAAAGTTATAATAATCAAGACAGTGCGGGTGTTACTGAAGGGATTGATGTAACCACCAATGGAACAGAATGGAGAATCCAGTAGTAGAAACACGTATGCCTTTCAGCCAAGGTACTAAGATAATTTAATGGAGAAAGGACAGTCTTTTCAAAAAGATGCTAAAAAACTGGACACTCGTGTGTAAATATACAAACTTTAACTCATGCTTCACATCCCCCCCCCCAAATTAGCTCTAAATGGATCACGTCCTCAACTGTAAAATAAAAAAAAAAACTATAAAACCTGGGGCACAAATATGGAATGAAATCTTTGTAATCCATTGGGCAGCATTCTTACGTGTAACACCAAAAGCACAAATCATAAAAGAAGAAAAGGCTAAGTTGCATTTGATCACATTGACAACTTTTGTTCTTTGAAATACTCTGTGATGAAAATGGAAAGGCAAGCCACCTGGTGGGAAAATGGATTTGCAAACCACCTATCTGATAAAAGACTTCTATCCAGACTATATATAAAAAAACAAAAAACTTAAAATTCAACAATAAGAACAAAATCTCTAATGAAAATTGGATTAAATATTTGAATGGAGTGGCGCCTGGGTAGCTAGTTGGTTGAGCGTCCGACTTTGGCTCGGGTCATGATCTCACAGTTCTGAGTTCGAGCCCCGCATCCGGCCCTGTGCTGACAGCCCAGAGCCTGGAGCTTGCTTCAGATTCTGTGTCTCTTTCTGTCTCTGCCCCTCCCTTGCTCACACTCCGTCAATCTCTGTCTCAAAAATAAATACACATTAAAAAATTTTTTTAAAAAGGAAGATTTGAATGGACCTGTCATTGATGTCTTTCTTCACCAAAGAAGAGATATGGATGGCATACAAACATATGAAAAGTTGTTCAACACCGTTAGTCTCTGAAAGACAAGTTGAAACCATGAGAAGCTAACGCTGCACATCTGTTACAACGACTAACATTGAAACAACAACAAAAATCCTGACAACACCAAGTGCTGACAAAGAGCTGACTAATGAAACTCTAGGAAATAGTTCATTTCTGCTCTATGTGCGAGGCGACTTTGTAAGAGAACGCCTTTTCCACTAGCCTCGCTTTCTACCGGTAATGATGGTGGAAAAGTCACTTCCGGAGAAAGTTAAATACCTGATTAGCAATGCCGCTCATGGGATTTGACAACGTATCCCTGCAGCTAACCATGGCTGTAGCCAATGTATTCGTGGTCGCCAAATCTAGAAACAGCCCCGATACCTGTGAATGAGCGAAAAATCGTGGCGCATACATATATATACATACAGTGGAATACTATTCATTGATAAGAGAGGAAGAGGTGACTGGTCCATGTATTTATACGGAGCAGTCTCAAACACACTAGCTTAGGTAAGAATCATTCCAGGAAGGCCAAGTGGCAGTCATAGGAGTGTATCGTTCATGCCTCTTTAGGAGAGTGTGTTGTGGGAGTCCTGTGTGATAGGCCCGGTGTAAGCCCCATGCAACCGATCTGAGAAAAAGGCTTGAAATTGACATTGGGGTAAATTAATAAGACCAATGGAGATTTATCATCCCGCGTTCAGAAATGCAATGAAATGTACTCAGAATAATTTGAACTCTTAACCTCTCACTGAAGTTAATCACACTTATCTCTTGAGTAAAAATGTTTTTAACATGAAACAATACTCCACTGAGATTCAACAAACTCTATTTTAATTGTAATTGATTTATACCAAAAGATAAAATGAGTTAATTAGGACATGCTATTAGAATTACTGGCAAGGGAATACATTTGATCCAACCAGCAATGAGCGGGGATAAGACAGAAGATTATTTTAAAGTCTGAAACAAAATAAATTTTAGAGTCTAGCATTATTCAGTTAAAAAACACATAGGTCTGTGTGGACTAAAATGTCATTCTTTGACAAAATATTTTTTTTTTCAATCCGGAGTACATAAAATAATCCTCTATATAAAGAATACAGTACAACCTGGTTGGCCAAGACCACCCATGTGTTCATTTTACGCAGGCAGTTCTGCCCTGGGCTTAAACCCCCAACACCTCTGCGTATACAAAAGATTGTTTATTCACAACTGGTACCCAAGTGCTATGGCGGCAGACAGAGATCTGCCTTTATATCTGTATTTCTTGGAATCTATTTCTTTCTTTATTTCCTGGAATTTTTCGCTGTTCCCGTGTCCCATAATTGTTTCCTATAAACTCATTTTTATTCCCCGAGGACCATGCGTGACCAGGAGTGGAGGAAATCAGGCCTTCATCAAGGCAGAAAAATTCTGTCACTGCAATCTGGACTTTACTTCCTCTTGCTTCGCCCTCACAGCCATGAAAAACACCTAAGAGGAATAAGGGAGTGTGTTATTAGAAACAGGATCCCCAAAAGATCACAACATCCAAGAACCAGGCGGGAATATTGGTTATAAAAAATAATTTTGTAGATAAACATTAATAGTTTGAGTCAAAAACCCAATGCAAGATCTGAATGGGTTGGTCAAGGACCTCTCCCCAAGTGCACAGGATGGAGATAAGTGTACAGAAAAAGAAATGTTTAGAGAAAAGGAGGAGAGAAGTAGAAACATCACCAACGAGAAGATGAGAAGAGGAAATGTTTAGAAATAATAAATAAGATTTAACTAGAGACAGAGATCTCAGATTACACATGTCCAGATTTACAGATATTAGAAGGAAGGTTAACGACTTCAAAGACAGAAAATCGCAAGATCCTTCAAAGACAGAAAATGGAATGCCAGCAAGGGAATAAAGAATGGGTTGTTACTGACACCTCCACAGACATCTCGGAGGCAAGAAGCGTAAGAGAACAATTATCAAAAGACTGAACTCCAATCTTGAAATTCAATTTTCGTGTCCATGTGTGACATTGACACGTGAGGATGAAACGAAGGTCTTTAGAAAGAAAAGGTTTCATCAAGTTTGTCGCACGGTAACTTTCTTTGTAAGAATTCTTGTCGATGTAGCCAGTGACAACAGATTCAGAAAGCAGCACTGACTGGGAACGCAGAGTAAGGAATGTGCTACATTATCCTGTTGCCTAAATAACAGACAGAGCAATTCTTCCTTCGCGATACAGAACCAAAACTCCAGAAATTAGCAGCCTGGAAGATGAGGGTTGAGTGGAGGGTTGAAGAAAGACGAAAATAGAAGAAGATTGCCCTCCCCCCTCACCCCCCCCCCCGCTTTTTTTCCTTTTCAGTTAATGGAGGAAAACATATTGATAAGATTTTAAAAATTGATAAGGGAGAAGTGTCAGTGTGGGTTTCAATATCTTAAGGATAAGTAACAGAAGAATAAAGGACCATTTAAAAGTAGGCTTAGACATTTTCAGGGAATAGATAACCTTATCTCATACATGTCCTTAAGAGAAAAGTGAAATATCTGTCTAGCTCATTATTGTGAAGCCGCTAGAGCTAAAACTGGATAAGGTCAGTTCGAGAAAAGGACGTTACAGGCCCAGTGGAGAGCTATCTCCGTGCACTTGAACAGTAGGATTTACCCCAGATGCTTGAGGGTTGTTGAACAGAAGATAATCTCACAGTGTAATTCATTATTAATGGCCAAAAGAAGACAAAGCCTATGATTAACTCAAAAAAATGCAGGACAAATGTCTGTCCTAAGATCTATTTCACAAAAACTTAATAGAAAACTTTGTTATTTTGGAAACCTGAGAAATGTTCCCTGGGTTCCCAACCTCCTCATTAGTTAAAAAAAAAATTTTTTTTTTAAAACATTTATTTTTGAGAGACACAGTGAACCAGAGCGCGAGTGGGGGAGGGGCAGAGAGGGGTGGGGGGATGCAGACTCCGAAGCAGGCTCCAGGCTCCTGAGCTGTCAGCACAGAGGCCGACGCGGGGCTCTAACTCACAGTGAGATCATAACCTGAGCCGAAGTCGGACGCTCAACCGACTGAGCCACCCGGGCGTCCTGTCCTGTCCTCATTCCTTTTTACCTTAGTCCTAGAGGTTCGATACAGGGAAATAAAAACAGAGAGGAAGCTATATAAGAGACAAAAGGCAAGAAACAAAACGTTTATTTTTACCGTGTACATTACATGTAAAATCTGAAAGAATCAACTGATAAGAGTATCAAACGAGTGGGCATTTGACCAGATAGCTTGATTCAAGGTCTATATACAGTTGCCGACATTTGTCCATTATCCCAGAAATAATAGACTAGAAGACATAATAGTAAATAAGATACCATTTTAAGTGGCAAAAAATTCACAGATGACTTAGGGATTAATTTTATAAGGCATGCACAAAACTTTCACAGAGAGAAATTTAAAACCTTGGAAACAACACACACACATATATATGTATACATACACACACATATACATAAATGGAGATATTACTATGTTCTGGGAGAGATGAGAGTGTTATAAAGGTGTTAATTTGTCTAAAGTTAACTTATAAATTCATTACAGCCCAGAAAGGATTTTTTTTAGAAAACTTTGATCCTTATACATAGGATTTAAACAAATTTTAAAAATTGTGAACATACAGGGGTGCCTGGGTGGCGCAGTCGGTTAAGCGTCCGACTTCAGCCAGGTCACGATCTCGCGGCCCGTGAGTTCGAGCCCCGCGTCGGGCTCTGGGCTGATGGCTCAGGGCCTGGATGCTGTTTCCGATTCTGTGTCTCCCTCTCTCTCTGCCCCTCGCCCGTTCGTGCTCTGTCTCTCTCTGTCCCAAAAATAAATTAATGTTGAAAAAAAAATTAAAAAAAAAATTGTGAACATACAAAACAAATTTGGAAAAAGAAAAGCAAGGATGGGAGTGCTGGCATGTGGGATGCAGTCAGCTATACTGGCTATTCCACCATAGAACAAAGCCATAGGAATAACGAAAATGTGAAAAGAATGCAGATATTTAAAATTTAGTGGAATAATTTAGAGTAGAAACTAATCCATGCACATGGGAATTTGATATATGAGAGTTTTGTCAGATTTGACAAATCTGTGGAATCAGTGAGGAAATGAAGTACTTTATAAATGATGCTGGGAAGGGATGCCGGGGTGGCTCAGTCGATTAAGCCTTTGACTCTGGCTTTCAGCTCAGGTGATGATCCCACGGTTCGTGAGTTCGGGCCCTCTGTCGGGCTCTGTGCTTCCAGCATGGATCCTGCTCGGGATTCTCTGTCTCCCCCCGCCCTCTCTCCGCCCCTCCCTTTCTCTCTCTCCTAAAAATAAATAAACATTTATAAAGGGTGCTGGGAAGATCAGTTTATTGTAGGTAACTACTCTGCATCATGTAAAAGAATGAATCCAGATGGATTAAGGGCCTAAAAAGTGAACGTTAAGACTATGTGATCGAAAGAAACATAGGAAAATATTTTATGACTCCAGCTTGTCACCAAGATTCAAAGTATAAAACTGTAAAAGATACATTAATCGGGGCGCCTGGGTGGCGCAGTCGGTTAAGCGTCCGACTTCAGCCAGGTCACGATCTCGTGGCCCGTGAGTTCGAGCCCCGCGTCAGGCTCTGGGCTGATGGCTCAGAGCCTGGAGCCTGTTTCCGATTCTGTGTCTCCCTCTCTCTCTGCCCCTCCCCCATTCATGCTCTGTCTCTCTCTGTCCCAAAAATAAATAAACGTTGAAAAAAAAAAAAAGATACATTAATGGATTTCACTATATCACGACTTTAATTCAGTGAAGGCCATCACAGACAAAAGTAACAAACGACTAGGAATAACACTCTTCATTTTTACATTTGTCAAATGATGAATATCTATCATATGTAAGCACACATGCTGTACCACAAAGGGAACTGGAGTCCCAGATACAAATGGACAATTTACAAAAATGGAAATCCAGATGATGGGTGTGTGAGGCATATGCTTAAACTCACGAATAACTAGACAAACAGAGTCAAGGCTACTTTGAGACACCGCTTGTTAAAAGTGGATATTGTTGGGGTGTCTTTGTGGCTCAGTTGGTCAAGCGTCCAACTTTTGGTCTCAGTTCAAGTCGTGATCTCGCGGTTCTTGGGACGGAGCCCTGCATCGGGCTTTGCGCTGACAGCACGGAGCCTGCTTGGGATTCTCCCTCTCCCTTTCTCTCTGTCCCTTCCTTGCCTATGCTCTCTTTCTCTCAAGATAAATAAACTTAAAAAAAGGTAGATATTGTTAAAAGCTGGATATTCTTCAATGTTGGTGGGGGGGGTGGCTAAACAGTGATGCTGATAGGAATATAAATTGATATAGTCATTTTAAAGAACAATCAGCAGTATTTAGTGAAACGGAATGTGGCTATATTTTATGATTCACTTGCCATTTTGGTTATATATTGCTAGGGAACTCTCAAGTGTGCACAGAGTGATGTGTATGGGGAGATCTTCCTAGTATTTGTTTATTTATAAGGAGAAGAGTTAGAAGTAATCCCAGTGTTCATTAATAACAGATAAGTAAAATGTGGGATATGCATATGAGGAAATCGTATACTGCGGAAAGGATATTGACACACGTTAGCAACGTGGATAGATTTCAAAAATGTAATTGCGTGAAAAAGTAGGAAATAGAACAAAATAGACACCGAAAATCTATTCATTTGATTTTACAAGCAAGCAATATATCTTTTCCTCAAGAACGTAAATACAATAAAGGAGGTATGGAAGGTGATCTATTAAATATATTAGGCAGTCTGTTCATGAACGATACTTGACTGGGTTGGAGGGTGCTTGAAAGAGCCCTTGTGTTGTTACCAATCCTCTAAGCACCAAGGTCGTGGATCTAATCATAACTCTTGCTTCCTTTGTGGACTTACACCATTTCCATGTGACAATTCAGCGTTTTTGGCTCATTCTATGCATGAAATAAGGAAAAGAGGAAAACAGTTTTATCACAAGGAAAAATAGGCAATGAATATTCTTAGCAAGTGGCCTGACTCCGTAATTGTCAAACTTTTATTTTCTTTAGAAGGGGTATGCATATCCATAAGGATAAATGCTGGCTCAGCTATAGCTTTATCTTTTTTAAAAATATTCTTGGACCTCCTTCTTAACCCATAGATACATATACTAAAAAGATCCCGCGCGGGGGATCTGGGTGGCTCAGTCGCTTGAGCATCTGACTTCGGCTCAGGTCGTGATCTTGCAGTTTGTGAGTTTGAACCCCACGTTGGGTTTGCTGCTTTCAGCGCTGAGCCCGCTTTGGATCCTCTGTCCCCCTCTCTTTGCCCCTGGCTCACTTGCACTCTCTCCCTCTCTCTCACAAAAATAAACATTAAAAAAAAAAAAAGATCCAGCAAATGAAAATCCGCTTTCTAATTCTTGACACAGACAAAATTTAGCACAAATATTTTGGCTATGAGGGGAAAACAATGTATCATTGTTTCAGATTCAGATTCTCAAATGAAAGATGCCTCCAAAATTCCTAATTTAAGGCTTCCTTGTCTTTAAGGAAGGTTTTTTTCTTTTTACAAAAATAGAGAACTATAAATGCTCATATTTCAATTAATGGAAAAAAATTATAGCTGCTGCTTGCAAATGAAACTTATGTATACAGAGTTTCTTAAGCTTTAGATCTACTATCTACATGTGATAAAGAGTTCAGGGGCCCCTAAGTGGCTCAGTCAGTTGAGGGTGCGACTCATGCTCAGGTCATGATCCCAGGGTTGTGAGATCGAGCCCCTTGTCAGGCTCTGAGCTGAGAGTGGAGCCTGCTTGGGATCACCCCCCACCCCTCTTTCTCTAAATTAGAAAAAAAAAGGAGTCAATCTTATGAATTCAACATCCCCCAAATAAAATCACGAGGGGAAATCTCATTATGAGCCTGCGTATTCCTGTACTTAAGGAATAACAGGAGGTTTCCACAAAATTATTTAGTATTTTGTTAAGGATGATTGGGCTCCTTATGCTTTACAGGTCTTATTAGATTTTTCTATTTTGGTGCTAATGTTGCTTTCACCTTATGTGGCACCAACATATGTAAACCTGATGCTGTGTTTAGGAATGCACCAAGCATGGAAATGGGAACAGCAGTGTTGTACTTCTGATTAACAAAGGCACAACTTGACCTTGCAATTTAGTGCTCACCCAGTGCCACGGTAAATATAATCATATTAGCAGAGTGTGATACAACCTTCAGGATACGTACCCAGGTCACTACCTTTCTGGAGGTCTTTGGACCACAGTTGTTGCACCCTGGACAGGTGCTGTCCCCACCTGGGCATCCCAAGTGGAGTCATCACCAGTCAGTGTATTTATGATTTATAGTGAGTGAGTTTGGAAACGGAACGATTTGAAAATGTCAACATCGTCACGGGTTTTGTGAGATTAGACTGCTCATTGCCTCTCTACGTACATTTGCGTGAAATATCTTGAGCAAGGTTTGCCACAGGAAAGATGAAGTTTGTATCTTTTTTTTTTTTTAATTTTTTTTTTTCAACGTTTATTTATTTTTGGGGCAGAGAGAGACAGAGCATGAACGGGGGAGGGGCAGAGAGAGAGGGAGACACAGAATCGGAAACAGGCTCTAGGCTCCGAGCCATCAGCCCAGAGCCTGACGCGGGGCTCGAACTCACGGACCGCGAGATCGTGACCTGGCTGAAGTCGGACGCTTAACCGACTGCGCCACCCAGGCGCCCCTGAAGTTTGTATCTTTACCAGATTGTGAGTATGTGAAGTTTTCGCAGCATCCAAAATGTACATCCGTTTTCCCTGATGTTCTATCTCACCCCCTTTCCTTCAAAGGAGCCAGACAAGAATGCAGAGGAAAAAGAGTGGGAGTTAACCTCAGTGAGCGTCCCTAGTACTTTCAGATGTATTTTAGTATTTTAATTTTAGCCAGAAGGGTGTAGCTCTCTTCCCTTTCTACGAATGATGAAACGGAAGTCCCCCAAATCAACACATGTCAATATCGCGCAGTCACCAAAAGGTAGAGTTGAGAGTTTCTCTAGTTCTGATTTCTGAAGCCCTGCCCGTGTCACTCTTCCGGTTGGAAAGGACAGACTGACATGGTTGCAACGTGTTTGAGCGCCTATCAAAGAGAAAACTATATTTCTTACTCGTTTCTTCATACATTTTTTTCACTCTTAGAGGAAAAAATAGGGTCCGAATCTCCTATGTGCCCAACGTTTCTGACATTACCCGAGACCCGTGCATTTGTGCGGACCAGCTGCCAGGGAATCACCGTCACATGCATTAGTCTTGGGGATACCTAATATATTAATTAGTTATGTAATCATTAATTAATAATTATAGAATAGTTAATTAATATACAATAGAATGACTTCTACATTAGATACTTCAGTTTTAAATACATTTTTTCTCTTTCAAAAAATGGGACATATTTCCCACCTGAAATAGAAAATGTTTTATACTATATAGTTTTAGACCAATGCTGAAGAAGCATTTAAAAATCAGTGCTTGGGGCGCCTGGGTGGCGCAGTCGGTTAAGCGTCCGACTTCAGCCAGGTCACGATCTCGCGGTCCGTGGGTTCGAGCCCCGCGTCAGGCTCTGGGCTGATGGCTCAGAGCCTGGAGCCTGTTTCCGATTCTGTGTCTCCCTCTCTCTCTGCCCCTCCCCCATTCATGCTCTGTCTCTCTCTGTCCCCAAAATAAATAAATGTTGAAAAAAAAAATCAGTGCTTGACACACACTAAAAATAATAGTTCCCATGTTCTGAGTGCCTTATATGTGCCAGGTACCTCATAGACATTATGTCGTTTCATGAGGTGGGTGTTACCATATCCATCTTAGTAATGACATGTCTGAGGCTCCTTTGGTTTGTGTGGCGAAGTGGCGAAGCTGGGCATTTTCATTTATTCCATAAATATTTTTGAATGCCTAGCGCTAGGAGTATGGATATTTGGACGCTAGGATGTATTGTGGTCCTGTGTCATGAAGTTTTCTATCTACCAAAGTCTATGCATTTAATCATGTGTCAAAGGATTTTATCCCGCTGCGTGCATTGGTAGTAAGAACATGTGATTTGGAGCCAGTAATTTACTTAAGCTAATTTGGAAGCCTATTTTTATTCCCAAATAACAGGTTTATTACGGGGTTGTTTTTTTGTTTTTTTGGTTTTTTTTTTAAATCCATTCTCCTCCTAAACTCCTTGCCATCATTGACCTCTCTCCAGAACATTCTTCTACTTTTTCTTTGGCTACTTGAGCACTGGCTCCCAGGTACCCCTCCACGTGGCGCCTCCCTTGATGGTTTGCGTCACATCTATGCTGTTTGCCCAGCTTCATCTCGGAGCCTCAACTTTCTTAACCCTATTGACCTTCAACTGCTCTCTATTGCATCTGTGACTGGTTAGACCCAGCTTTCAAGCTTCCAAGAATTTCCAGCTTCTAGAGCTGAAATCCACCACTTTCCCTTTCTGACATCTTGGTCGGTTCCTCTTCCTATTGTCTTCTACCAATGCAGGCTACTCTTCTTTTCTGATATCGCAGCTTAACAGCCACTAGCATTTAATTAATCAGTGCTTCCTATATGCCAGGGACTGGTCGAAGCTCTTTGCAAACTATCTAATGCACCATCCAACAACCCTCTCCTGCCCAGTTCAGACACGGACAGAGCTGGGATTTACACCCGGTTTCTATAACTCCAAATGCAAATCTTTTATCACGGTTTTAATGCCTCACACCCTCTTAATGCACACTCCCATTTCTTTTTTATGTGCCTCCTTCCCTACAGTCAGGAGCCTCAGTTACATTCTTGCTGGCACTGCTGAGTTCCTTCTTTCTTGGACTTTCCGATGTCTACCCTGTGTTAAACTTCATTTCTGAATAAGATTGATTGCTGATTTCTCCACTTGCAACTGGTAAACATCACTGTAGAATGGGGATTTACAGATTGCATTTCAAGACTCTGGTTGTAAGCCAGTCTACTGCCTTGGCAAATACATCCAAAATATCAATGAACGTAGCTTCCATTGCGTCTAGTAGATAGGGCTGAATGTTCTTTTGGGAAATTTTTGTTATACTTAAGTTTTGTTCTACATTTGGGAAACAGATGTATGACAGGGTGGTGATATAAAATGAGATACCACCTTCCACCAGTCAGAATGGTTACCATCAAAAAGACAGTAACAAGTATGGGTGAGGTGGTGAAGGAAGGAATCCTTAATCACTGTTGGTGGAAATGTAAATGGTGAATCCACTGTGGAAAACAATATGGAGGTTCCTCACAAACTTAAAAATAGAAACACCATATGATCCATATAATCTGGACATTTACCGAGTGAAAACAAATAGGGATCCTTTGTTTATTGCAGCATTGTTTACAAAGGGATCCTTTGTTTATTGTTTGTTTATTGCAGCATTGTTTATAATAGCCAAAAAGATATGGAAGCAACCCAAGTGTCCATCAATTGATAAATGAAGAGGGGATCTTGGGTGGCTCAGGTGGTTTAGCAACCAACTCTTGATTTCAGTTGTTGGATCGAGCCATGCCTTGGGCTCTGCACTGAGTGTGGAGCCGGTTTAAGATCCTGTCTCTTTCCTTCTGTCCCTCTCCCTGACTCATACTCTCTGTCTAAAACAATAATAAAAATTAAAAAAAATAGATAAATGAAGATGTGCTATATATGCGTAATGGAATATTACTCCATCATAAAAAAGAATTAAATCTTGCCATGGTGACAAAATGGTTGGATCTTGAGGACATTACGCTAAGTGAAATGAAACAGAAAAACAAATATCACATGACTTCACTTATGTCTGGAATCTGAAAAACAAAACAAATGAGTGAACAAACAAAAAACAGGAATAGACTCACACATACAGAGAACAAACTGGTAGTTGTCAGGGGGGCAGGGGAGTGGGGGGTGAAATAGATGAAAGGGATTAAGAGGTACAAGCTTCCAATTATAAAATGAATTAAGTCACAGGGATGAAATATACTCAGGAAATATTGGAAATATAGGAAGTATAGTCATTAATATTGTAATAAGTTTGTATGGTACAAACATACAAATAAGTTCGTATGGTAACTACACTTAACCTGATGAGTATTTCATAACGTTGGATCACTAAGTTGTACACCTGAAATTAATGTAATACTGTATGCAGGCTATACTTGAATAAAAAAATAATTTACAGGGGCACCTGAGTGGCTCAGTTGGTTAAGCGTCCGACTTTGGCTCAGGTCATGATCTCTCTGTTTGTGAGTTCGAGCCCCCCATCGGGCTGTGTGCTGACAGCCCAGAGCCTGGAGCCTGCTTCGGATTCTGTGTCTCCCTCTCTCTCTGCCCCTCCCTCTCCACCCCTTCCGCAGCTCAGGCTCTGTCTCTGTCTCTCAAAAATGAATAAACATTAAAAAGATTGTTTTTAATCAAAAAACTAATTTACAAAGTAAATAAAATATATTTATGTGGTTATGGGTTGAAAATACATTTAAAAAGTAACTGCTGTAGGGTCACCCGGGTAGCTCAGTCCATGGAGCCACCAACTCGATTTCAGCTCAGGTCACGATCCCAGGGTTGTGGGATCGAGCCCCACGTCGGGCTCCATGCTGAGCACGAAGTCTGCTGAAGATTCTCTTTTTCTCTCCCGGTTCCCCTCCCTCTCCCTGTCTTTCTCTCTCTCTCTAAAAAAATAGTAAAAAAAAAAAATAAAAGGAACTGCCGTAGAAAGTCCTTGTGACTAAGATTATGGGTCCCACCATAACGTGACAACATGGCTTTTTCACTGAATGTCCTTTTTTTTTACGTAGCCCTTGACCAGCTGGTCCTCGCCTTCTCTGTTTGTGCCAAGTCATGTTTGGCCCTCTTACACCTGGCATGGAGCCCTTCTCTTATTAAGATACCGCCACTACTTTCCTGTCTGTCTCATGATTTACTGGCACTTTCTTTCTCCCTGTGTATTTTGGAGAACACAGCTTTACGTTACGAATACAACACAAGCCCTGTGAGTAGCTTGAGAACCCCGCTGACTACGTTCTGCTGTCTCATCCCGTATCCCTTATTCCCTCACTTCCCCACCATGGCTCCAGTTCATTGGTCTTCTTGCCTGTGCCACCTGCGTTTGGAATGTTTTGCCCCCCCCCCCCCCCCCCCCATAAGTGTCTCACTCTCACCTGGCTGACGGGCTATCCTGTGAAAGATATCATCTCTTAAGCCGATGCCATTTCTCTCCCTTGTTGTGTCCCCATAGCCCTCTTCTGGTTTGTTTTCACTCTCTAATGACCCCTTCTGGTTCGTCATACAGTTGGCTGCGTGCAGTCCATGGTTTTACCCCTAGGCAATAAACATTTAGGTTTGTTCTGAGTCTTCTTGTCCTTAGTATCCTTAGTGTCCTTAGTATCTCCCACCTGTCGGGAGACGCAACACATGGCCGTGGGAAGACGCAACACCCAACTTAGGTCCTTTTGGCCCCATGGGAACAAACCTCTGTGACTACCACAGATTAGACCTGGCTCTCAGAGGGGTGCAGAAAGGATACAGAGTGCCCATAGAGCAGCATCAGGCATTTCTCTGCAGTGAGGATAGTCCTTCCAGAACCCACACATGTGTCCAAGGGAAATCTCTTTTGGTCCCTCAAGTGAGAGATGCTGAGCGAGAGAAGTAGTTAGCCCCACCCAGGCAAGTGCTGGAGCTGCCCCAGCTTAGAAGCCCCAGGTTCCCACAAGGAACCAGCATCTTCTAGAACGGTCTCTAGGTTAGCTGCCAGGGCTATGCCCTGATAGACGAGTCATAACACCTTCTTCATTTATACTTCCCCTTTGTGGGGATGCAATTCTCCAGTTAGGGGTCACTTTAACCATAAACAGTGTTGCCTAGAAACACAACTGACTCTCTGCCTTTTATCAGCTATCCCAGCAGAACAGAGACAGAAAGTTAATCTAGTGACAAATGTGCCTGTAGAGAATGAGCAAGGGTTCTGTGAACCCCTTCACCACAGAGGACAGCCAATATCTATTGGGTATCGATTACCGAAATTGTTTTTCAGGGGTTTTATCATCCTATTCTTGCAATAATTTCGAAAATATTCTCTCTGTATGTTTTACAGATGAGGAAACTGAGGTCCAGAGAGGTTCAATAACGTCCAAGGTAATTGTTGAGACTAGTAAGCTATAGAATGAAGCTTTACATTCTCATTTGTCTGGCTTCAAAGCTTGTGTTCTTTTTTTTCTATAACTCGCCAATGAACTTAGTGTTGGGCAAGAGCCACGCAATACATACTGGTTAGCATTAATAAGCTTTCTTTTGGACTATCCTAATACTGGCACATGCCGTATTTTAAGTAAGCTCTCCCCACTACGCCCCCAAGACACAGATGGGTTTGTCATGTCTAAAATCCAGAGTGATTTAAGTAAAATATGATGTTTGTTTTGAAAACAACCTCATGGCAAACAAGCTGAACGAAACTAAAACTTTCAATAAGTGTCTTTGTGTCAGGACAGTCACTCTTAACCTCAGTTTCTTTGCAGAATAAAGGGATTGTGTTTCATGATCTCCACAGGCTTTCCCACCTTGACTGTCCGGGAAGAACAAAGTCTCCTTCCTTTCTGCTACCCCTGGCAGGCCTAGATGGCCAAGTAAGAAGCAAAAATGAAACTAGTTGAAATGTTTAGTTTTTTTTTCCCCCTTTCATTTTTTATCATTTGGTGTTCTCACCAGGAGCGTCATGGGGCGCCTGGGTGATGCAGTCAATTCAGCGTCAGACTCTTGATCTCGGCCCGGGTCGTGATCTCACAGTTTGTGAGTTCGAGTCCCACATGGGGCTCTGTGCTGATGGTGCAGATCCTGTTTGGGATTCGGTCTCTCCCTCTCTCTGCCCCTCCCCTGGCTTGTGCTCTCTCTCTCTCAAAATAAATAAATAAACTTAAAATTAAAAGAGCAAAAAGGAGTGTCTTGCTTTCGGATAAGGCTGTGGTATGAACCAAACATTTAACAGGGATGATTTTCAAAGTATGTGGTCTTGTGCCTCTATAAGAAAACAAAGACCATAGTCCAGTGAGTGAGTGCACCATTCAGTGCAACTGTAGAACCTCCCTCTCAAGCACAATCAATGTCTCACGGCGGGTATTTTGGGCGGAACTAGTATTTATTTTGAAAGGTGATTACCCTTACCGTATGTAAGAGCCTGGGCTTTGTAACTGTATTGAGAAAATACATTTAAAAATTTTTTTTTTCAACGTTTATTTATTTTTGGGACAGAGAGAGACAGAGCATGAATGGGGGAGGGGCAGAGAGAGAGGGAGACACAGAATCGGAAACAGGCTCCAGGCTCTGAGCCATCAGCCCAGAGCCCGACGCGGGGCTCGAACTCACGGACTGCGAGATGGTGACCTGGCTGAAGTCGGACGCTTAACCGACTGCGCCACCCAGGCGCCCCGAGAAAATACATTTTATAGGCAGAAACTACTTTTTCAAATTTTCTAAGCTGAAACCCCAAAGACTTTTCTGTTCATACAAGGCCTTACCTTCATCGTCAGTAAGAAAGCCAGGCATCTAGTTATTTTAACTTGGTTACAAATACAAATAATGTTAAAAAAAAAAAAAGTCTAGCAATGGGTTTTCTTGAATGAACCAGAGCATTAAATACTAGTTTTAATTAAAGATTATTATTTCACTCTCCTAAACCTCGGTGAGATTAGTCATTAGGAAATGTACATGCCAGAGGTCATTTACAGGCTCATTCTAAGATAGGATCAGGGATTTAAATTTCTCTTTCAAATCTATTCTTAGTTCATCAATTTAAGATTTTAAGCTCTTATAAATTGCTTATTTCTTTTTTTTTTTTTTTTTAAATCACCTTTGTTCCAATTCCCTCCACAGGACAGTATCGGGAATAGGCAGATTTTTGTTATTTTTAAAAAAAATATTAACTTAGTTTTACTTCTAAGTACTAATATTTTTGTGTAATCAAATTTGCCAAGAATTTTCTTTATGATGTCTTTAATCGCTTCATGCGTGGAAAAGACTCCACCACGCTGGGGCCATATAGCTATCTCTATTTTCTTTGTATTCCATTAAAAAAAAAATGAACACTGAATGTTCGCTCCTTAAATATTCCATCCAATTAGATACTGGAAGTTTTCCTTTTAAAAACTATTCTGGCTGACGGTTGCACCACAACAATAATCCAAACTTTATTAGCGGCAACTTTTGCGATTTCAGGCATTGATGCCGACATCTGTGGTTGACCTGGGTCTTAATTGATCTGCCTGTGCAATTGACATGCTGCTGTCAATGAGGATGCCGCAAAGATTATTGGATATGCAAATAACAAGTCAATATCTGACACTGTGGCAAGCTCAGATTTGACTATATGTTAATTCAATACAAACGTACTTAAGTTCCTGCTGGGTGGCTATCCCGAAAACTAAACTTATTAGGTGATGCAGAACCGGCAAAGGTAAATGAAACACAGCGCTTACTCTTAAGACATTCACTATCTAGCGAGGCAGCTAGATATATAACAGATAATGAAAAAAAAAAAACAAACCCCAAACTTCGACGGTATCCAAAGTTCTTTGGGGACCCAAAGGTTGTAATTAAAGTCAGATCTAAATTCTCTTATCTTCAGCTATTTTCATTGGGGTATAACCTAAACATCACATTCATTGTGCTGTTAGGAAGGATGTCAAAACTGGACATCCTCGTTTCTTCTCTTCAAAGCATTATAGTGTCAATCCAGAGGCGCAACATCTCAGAATTCTGCAGTGGGCCACGGGGTTTTCTAAATGTCTTGCCGTATATCTCTTCTCAAGGTTGGCGTTCCAATGAAACGGCCGACCCGAGTATCTCCAGGCTTTCCCTGCGCCTGGGGACAGCTTGAGTGCATGCAGTCTCTAAGTAGTCTAGCTTAGTGACTGTCAACTGTCTCCTGTGTGGTCCAGTATCGTGTTAATGAGGGCCAGGGCAAACGCTAAGATGAGCGAAGGGTATTTGGGTTCTTGCCCCAGCCCAAACGGGTTTCCAAAAAGAAGAGCTCAAGAGATACAAAGTCTTCATCACTGATCATGATACATTTGCAATAGCTGAAGCAATTAGAAGCTACTAGCATGGACCCGCGTTCAGACCCTCTGGACTTGGCAAGAGGAGCCATCAGTTCTGGCTATTGACTCTGTTCCTGGCCCTTTGCTGGGTGCTGGAGAGAGATATGTATCAGACACAAATCTACACTTGAGGAGCTTTCTTGCAACACAGGGAGCAAGGGTTTGAGCATTTCTGGAAAAAAATGAACCCTCTCCCAGTGTTCACTTAAGGCAGAGAAATACTTAGACTATTTTGAACTAGGGAACCGTATTATTCTGTGAAATTCATCCACCCTGTACCACTTAAGACAACATTTATCATTAATTAAAGGATGGAGTGATAATCTCATCTAAGCTTGGGTGTCTATATGTTCCTGAGAAAATGGGAAGTGAAATTTGAACAAGATTTTGGAGAATTAAAAGAATCTGACAAATTCAAAATTCAATCATTCCCTTGGAGTTTTATTTAGACTGTTAGTCTTTCTTTTTTTTTTTTAATTTTTTTTTTAATGTTTATTTATTTTTGAGGAGAGAGACAGAGCACGAGCCGGGGAGGGGCAGAGAGAGAGGGAGACACAGAATCTGAAACAGGCTCCAGGCTCTGAGCAGTCAGCACAGAGCCCGACGTGGGGCTCGAACTCATGGACCGCGAGATCATGACCTGAGCCGAAGTCGGCCGCCGAACCAACTGAGCCACCCAGGCGCCCCGTAGACTGTTAGTTTTTCTATCGTTTAAATTTTTCAGAAGATAAGTTGACCATTCATATTGGCTGCACTTAGCATCCGTATGGTTTTTTTATTGCGTTTATTTGTGAGGTATATGTATCAAATTTTAAATCACTCAGGTAAACCATAACTCCTATCAATTTATTTCCTATTTTTTTTTGAAAATATATGTGATTTAAGGGTTTGGTAAAGAATAAAACTTTGTCCAAAAATTTATGAAACTTCAGAGAATTGATTATCTCAGGCAGTTTTAAGTACGGTGATGAGAATTTGAAAGATACAAATGTTGGATTTTAATTTGGTTATCTTTTGCATTTCAGCCATGTAGTGTAAAAAGCCCTCCACCGGACAGCGAGAAGGGAGCTTTGTGCCACATGCTGTGCTCCTGGCCTGTCTTCTGGGTTCATAGGTTCATAGGAGGAACACCCTGGAAACTGCAATGCAATGAAAGAGAGCTAAAATATTTCATCAAAAGGGTATAATTACTTCTGATCAAATGCAGCCTCCCAACTGGCTAGGCTACAGCTTTGGAAAGCCATTCCAAAGCAGATGAAGAGGGATAATCTCAACACTGTCCAATGCTCTTGGCTCATTTCCCCTCGAATATGTTTGTCACCACCCTTATTTCAGGCCTTGCATACATGGGGCCGCACTCTTGGCTTTGCAATCTTTTGGAAGATTCTATGGAGACCCTTTATTGCTCCTAGTGCCTTACGGGGCTTTGGCTTACGTTGAGTTCACTTAGCGCCTCATAGTTTGGAAGTCTAATAATGACCATAATTGTGATTGTTTCCTTCGCATGTCATCCTTGAGCCATATTTGGCTTACTTGAAACTTTTTCTGAGCCTACTACATTTTAACTTCAAGGAGATGCTCGCGAATCACTGGACTGCATTCCCCCCCCCCCCCCCCCCCAGATAATACACCTACTGAAGCCATCTTTTTATACTGTGTCAGTTGCCCCCTCCACATTTTCATAGCCTGTGTGGTTGCATCTCTGATTTGCTTTCCTCCTACTCAATGTTCCTCCATGGTTCTGACTCACTAACCAGGCACAGAGGATTTTCAACATCCCTTAGTTGGACAGAGCTTTGATTTGTGTTTAATCTCCCCAAGAGAGCTAAAAAGGCATTTTCTACAACCATTTCGAAAATCCACAGTGCAATTACTAATTACAGATATTACAGGTATGATGGTTCTAGCAGTTAAAATTTTTTTTGCTCTATACAATTATTTAGTTTCAAGTAATGCTACCTCATTGACTTCTTTTTTTTCTTGTTTTAATGAAAGCTGCCTTCAAGTTCCCATCTCTTTAACTTAGACACGATGTTCCTCATTTATTTTGGGGCTCTGTCTTTTTTCCTTTGCACCTTATATGAGTGTCCCAGGGACGATTCTTACAAACTTCGGTCTTTGGGTCACAGTGTAAGCAGATATTCTAACAGCTTTTACAGGCATAGTCCCACTGAGGCACAGGGGCTGGGAGCTTGAGCCCCTGGGAGTAGCTTCCTTAAGGTACATCCAGAAGCCATCCCATGAGGTCCAGATACTACCCTGGGGCACTGTTAAGGGATGGACTACGACCCTGAGGTTTTATATGAATTATTTCCAAATCTGGGGAAGACCACACAAGCTGGCTTCTGCCCTAGCATCTTTTCAGCACCTTTTCCTTTCACAAATAACCCACTTCACCTAACCCCAATGGATCTTCAGATACTTAGTGTTGCCTCACATTCTAGAAGAAATTGGAAACACATGCTAAAACAATGTCTACTTTTTTTTTGCTTTGTTTTTTTTTTTTTTTACATAAATCTTGTATAATAGCCCTACCCCAAACAATTTCATGGCACAGTATGCCAGCTGCCTTCAGACCTACAGCTGAGCAACCCGGCCTTTCTTAGCCCCCAGGCCACCACTCCTTGGTGTCTAATTTCCCTCTGCTTTATCTTTACCGCACCCTCAGCAACAAATCTATTTCTTCTCTGTATCCTTTTTCTCCATTTTTAATTTTCTACATCTTGTCCCCTTAAGATAAAGTGACTTTCAAGTCACATACACTAAAAGTGAAATTCTTGCGGTTGCCCAGAAATTAAATATGCATACATTCAACCCGTCAAAGTAAAAGGTGGGGAGTATGGGTGCGAGTGTGTTCATGCATTGATTCAACAAACATTAACTGAGCATCTACAATGTGCCAAGAAGTTCTCCAACCTGTGAAATAAATGAGTCAATAAGACGGAATCCTTGCCCTCAAGGAATTCACAGTGTTTTGGGAGAGACTGAGGACAAATTAACTGGCAATGAGAGCACTGACTTCCAAGTCACAGACATAAGCAGGGGGTGGAGGGGTGACGGGGGAGTCATTGGGGGGAGCTCTTTTTTTCACCGGGAGAAATTCCAGAGACTTTCCGAAAGGAGCCAAGTCTGAGGTGCACCCGAAGGATCACGCAGTGAGAGGTATGGCGGGAGGGCTGTGTTCCAGCAGAGTCAGGGATATGTGGCAGGATCAAGGAATTAGAGAAAAAAGTGTCCTATCCTTCCCCCAAACTCAAAGTGCTTCTCTCTGGCTGAAACATGTCCTGCAAAGTGGGGCATGTTTGAAAGGAAGCCTGTGAAACCAAAGGACAGGGGAAGGAGTCAGGAAAGTTCCTCTGACACCTTACAAGACCCAAATGCCCCCCACCCACAATTCAAGGACAAGTGCCGTCTGAAAATCTGTTCTGTGAAGCTATTCCTTCCCTCCTTTGAGCAAAAGTGCCGGCTGGTTGCATAATTTTTCCAGAAACTCTCAGATAACTACCTTCAGTCAATTTTAGTCACAAGGCAGATCCATTTCAGTAACTGAAATACCCAGGCCTGTGTAATAGTCAAAACAGAGAACTTCCGTTAAAGCCTTCTCGCTCTTTCGGTAAGCAGTGGGTGTGGTTGGCTTCTCCACGAGGCTTGAGCTTTGCTTCTGCGCACCCTTCCTGGCCTTAGTTTACACCCCAGCATTCAGGGATGGGGTAGTGAGTTGGTTTTCACAGGATCTGGTTGTGCGTGCTCTGGGCTTGGTGCATGTTCGGGGCTGACGCTTCTGTAGGGGATGATTGAGTGTCCCTTAGAAACCTCACTGAGCACATTTGACTGTGCTCCCCAGCCATGGGCAAAGCGTGTCTTCAAGTCAGCAATTTCTTCTTCCTTTTCAGTCACGTACTCCTCCTCACCACTACCCTATCCCTTCTGGAAACCATCCCGGGCACGATGGGCTCCTGGCCACGTTTCGTCCTGGAGCAACCCATCCGGTCAATGAAACACAGTGAACCATCCCACTCCACGTCCTATCCTTGGTCACGGAGCCACTTCCCAGTGAAGGCTGAGTCTCTGCCCTGTTGCCTCAGCCCTTTCCTTCCTAGCTGCCATCTGTGGGTCAGTGTGCCGTGATCTGCAAAATCCAAGGAATGCACATCAAGGGCCCTGGGTGAGCCCCCTTCGGTTTTCTTTTCCTAGTGAGGGGAGGGGAGGTACAACGCCATGTCGCTTCAGGGACTTTCTCCTTTCCTTTCCCAGGCCTCAGCCATGTCCTACTCTGCACGCGGGACTAAGGCTTGGCATCGATTTTTGACCACCTTCTTTGTAACCCTTGGTTCTTTATTTAAAAAAAAAACAGCCAAACTTTTCCACCGAAGTTTTTCTCGACCTTTTGGAATCTGGATGAAAACAGGAGCCCTGTTTTGCCGTCTTGTTATACACCACATTTGTATTTACATAAAAAGAGTTTTTGCTCTATCTTGGTAAAGCGGGGATCCTTAAATCTGGTCAAGAGCACTAAACGTGGTAACACGAACCTTGACCTCCGAAAGGCATTTCGTGATGTCATCCAGTGCTCCCCACTCCACAGTCCTGCCCGGCAATCACTCTTAGGTAAAAAATTAAAAGGATGGATGGTTTCCAGTTGTCCGATCCCTCAAAGGCTGCCCAAGCATCAGGAGTGGTGCCTTCTGATTCACATTAGACTCCGATAACGCAGGCAGGTGGAGACTGCCACTCGAAACGCCCAGAGCCTGAACCCTCCACTCAATCCGATTTCTTTATTTTCTTTATTCCCTCAGGCTAAACCGGATCAGACGCCTGACCCATAGTCGGGGTGAGTCGGTGAATATGGTGGGTAAGTTAGGGAGGAATGGACACTTTTTGGACGCTGAGACTCTTCCATATTCTTGACACAGCTTCCTCGGCTGCTCCCTACATGGTCTCTCGTTGCGTCTCTTCCACAGCTCTTTTATCTTTCCAGGAACCAAAAAAATGAAGTTGCCCAGGCCACAGCCCAGCGGGGGAAGAGAGCGCCCCGGTAGCTCCTATGTCTACTATGTCTGTGTCTACTCTCTGTCCTTCCTCTTCCACCTCCCTGCGATTCCCCCTTCTTCTGCGTCCCCGGCTGCTCAGATTTCCCTGTAATGCATTTTCTCCCCTGCTCCATATTTAGTTGTCTTCCTCCACGTCTCGATGTTTCTGCCATTATATCCCTGCATTGCTGTTTTAAAAAAATTTATTTGTTTCTCCATTTCTTTCTTTCTAGTCTGCCAAAGTCAGGACGTGAGTGTGCCTCTTTTATCTTGCTCGTCTAATATTTCCTCAGGCAAGCAGGGATGGCTGGGGCCTGAATTGGCCACCAGAAGAATAAGGGTATGGAGGGAAACAGACAGGTGGCCATGTTACTACCCAAGGAGCAGTTGGTGCAGCCAGGATCACCCCGCCCCGGAAAACTGTCTGGATATCCCATTCCCACACTCTTTATTAGCTGCCCGGCCTTTCTCTCCCCCTCCCTTGCAATGATTAACTATGGGAAAAATAACAGCTGAAGAGATCAAGCTCCTCATTCGTCATCCTCACCATCTGACTCTTTATTCTCCAGTTAGGAGATCTCCAGCAGGAAATCACCCACTGTCTTTTGTGTGTGTGTCTGTGAGAACCAGCGTTGTTTGTAAAGTCCCGTAGGAAAGATCCTCAAAGGGTACCCTGCCCACCTGGCCCAGCCTCCCTTTCTGCAGTCCACCCGTCCCTTTCTCAATGGGGACTTTCTCAGTGGGGAAAAACCAACTCTCAGTTGACTCTTAATTCCCAACACCACTGGAAGCCTGACTAACACTCAATAAATGCTTGTTAACCAAAGCGAGAATCTTCAGTGATATTAGATGAGGGCTTCTAAAGGGTTTTTGATGTATCTATTAAGTCAGAGGGAATGGCCAACCAAAGTACAAAGGCAGGAGAAGATTTGAGGGGAAAGAGGAAAAAGAGGGTTGTATGAACCCTAAAACAAGAACAATTTCTCTGAACAGTCTGAGACTGCTGTGGATTCTTGACAACTCTACATCTGTACCAAGAGGACCCCCACCAGGGTGCATGTCTCCTGCAGTAAAGGATCAAGCCTGATCCCAAATCCCAGCTGATGGAGACTCTGAGCCCAGCTTTTAGGTTGGTCTTTTGATTGTTGACCTCAAATGCAATGGGACCATTTTTCAAGCAATGTGAGACCTTTTGTGCCTCCCCCTTCCCGTGCCCATAGCTTGCCACAGGGAAATCTGGATCAGACTGCAGTTGAAAGTTTCTGGAATTGGGTTTAGCCTCAAACAACGTTTTGGTAAAATTCTTAAGAAAGCAGACATCCCAGTGTGATTTACTAAGTGTAAAATGGATGTTTACTGCAATGGGTCGAAATGGGTTGAAAAATAGAGAAGAAATGGTCCCTAACACTTCAGTGCTGTTGTTTCAAAGACTTCATTAAAGCTCAAAGGCATCTACCAGCTTCAACTGACTCCCCTCTCTCCTACTGGCATCAGAGGCTGATCGGATGGAGTGAGCTCAGAGGTCTGGTTCTCGGTACCAAGCAGAACACGGGATTGGGAGCCCACGTGAGGTCAAGGCCAGAGATCGCAAATGATGGCATATCCTTCCCTCACCATACCAAAGTGGGACAAGTCCCCTGACTACCCACACAAGAGCACACGCATCACAGGGCACTTCCTCTTGCCCTCCCATAGGGCAAAGAGGGCCTGGATCTTGGGTAGCATCTAAACACATCGGATATGGGGCGCCTGGGTGGCACAGTCGGTTAAGCGTCCGACTTCAGCCAGGTCACGATCTCGCGGTCCGTGAGTTCGAGCCCTGCGTCAGGCTCTGGGCTGATGGCTCAGAGCCTGGAGCCTGTTTCCGATTCTGTGTCTCCCTCTCTCTCTGCCCCTCTCCCGTTCATGCTCTGTCTCTCTCTGTCCCAAAAATAAATAAACGTTGAAAAAAAAATTAAAAAAAAAATAAAAAAATAAACACATCGGATAAAGCATCAGGCCTGAGTTTGAATAATTTAATTGAAAAGTAGAAGAGATAAACGAGCTAGGGAGTTTTTGGTGGCCCCAAACTGTCTGGCCCTCATCCTACCACATTTCCCCCCCCGCCTTTGCTTCCATCTGGCAGCTACCAGGGGCTTGTGGGGGAATGTGATGATTGTGGGGTATGTTTCCAGCCTTTCAGGTATCTTGCGCTTAGCACCAATGGCCAGAATGTGTTCTCCCTCCCCCGTTTCTTCAAACACTTCCCGCATCTGCCCTTTATTTCCATTCCCTCTTCTCCTTCTCAGGGCTTTTCTCTGCTTGGAGGCCTTTGAAGCTCTGAATACGTGAGACAGGTCTAGGGTGCTAGGGGTACTGGCCTCGGTGGGACAGGGTATTACAGATGAGAGCTCCGCTTCTGTTTTGCCCTCCCTGAACCTTGTCAGGTCTCTGAGAGAGACACCTTTACTGCTGCCTTCTGCTGACATTCTTTATCAGTTATTTATTTATTTATTTATTTATTGACTCACTGCTCTTTGCCCTGGATTTTCTCCCAGGGGATGCTTCCAATTTTTCTGCCGTATTTCTTCTGTTACAACTCTCGTGATTTTATTTCTGCGTTTTGTTCTTTTTCTGCATCTCTGTGTATCATCCTGGATAGCTAGCTCTGTACCTATGAGATTCTCCTTCTCTGATGGGGACGTTCTAGCTTATTCATTTGTACTTTCTTTTTTCCCACAGGAATACAGGACGCAGGGATGACAGAGGCGGGATTGGAAAGCAGAGGTGGAGTTAGATGCCACCTGACTATTCCTGGGGTGTGCGGCCGCAAACCAGCTTATAAACTAGAAGAGTGAGGAATAACTTCTTGCCTTCAGGAGGGGTTCTATCTCTCCTATTCCCTTCTGGCCTTGCCTTTTCTATGATCGTTCTTCTTTGCTCCAACAGCCATCATTTGGTGAAATGACATCTTCATGAAACCACATCTGACCTTCTCCCTACCTGGTTCTCTGCCTTCCAGCTAAGAATTCTGATGCGGCAGCTTCCGGCTTCAACTATAGATCCCACCTCCAGAAAGGCTAAGTCCTTTGAGACTTCTGTGATTCCTATGAATTTGGAGATTCTCTACTTTTTCCGCAAGCTACTTCCCAGGGGCTCCTTAAACCCAACCCAGCCATTCGTGGATTAGAGTCTTCAAGGGTGTCTTTCATTTGTCATCCAAAGAGACTGAGTCCCTGTGTTAACTTACAAATTCAACTTCACCTTTAGAGTCCTGGAAGGTTTGGAGGTTATTTTACAAGATTAAGTGCTTTTAGAGGAAAAGGCACTGTTTCTCATTCATTGTTGTATCCCCAAGACTTGTTCGAGTATATGACTAATACTTGAACTTTCATGATGTGTTTTGAATGACATTAGAATATTAATGTCTGATTTCCAATGCATTTGATGTATATCAGAGATAAGTATGCAGGAGTGTAGGAAGCAGAAATAGCAAAGGAGCCAGGGGGAGAAGGTGGTAATAGGAACCCGTGAGTTTTAAACAGGATTGGATGTCAGCTTGCCAGGTAAGACACAGCTTCTCTGTGTCGGAGTACTTGAAACTGAAGGATCCTAATAGATTCCAGGCAACTTTAAGTCAGTCAGTGACTCAGAGATGGCAGGAGTCCCCAGAAGGTCTCACCTTCCCACGCAAACATAGCCAGAACTACAGATCAAGACAAACCCCTTCTGCCCTTGGTCTAAAAAAAATGTATGCGTTGCATTCAAAGGCTTCATAAATGACTGTGGGAAAGAACAGAGTCCACAAATGCTCCCTTCAAAATAGACATCCTCTTGCCTTCACGGTACGAGGTGACGTCCGGCACGGATACAAGATTCCCAGAGGCCCACGGAGCGGCGGGATGATGCCCCAAGGCTCGGTGGGAGCCAAGTCTTGCCAGAAGACCCAGTCCCAAAGAGTCATCCAGGAATGGCAGGAGCCAAGGACGGGGGGAAGCAATCCCGAGCAGAGAGAAGGATGAGGTGAAAGAAGGGTCAGGGCAATGCATTCTTGCCTTCTCTTTCTGAAAGGAGCTATACCAATCTACCGCATGCAAATGGGATGCCCAAACCATGCGTGGAAAGTCATTCTTTGTCCCACCTGGAGCAGGCAGCTCACCCTACTTCCTGGCTGGATATATGTCCCTTCCAGGAGTAAAGGGAAATCAAGGCTGGCCCTAATTACTATAGTTCTTTCTCTTGGTGACAGAGGCCCAGGCCAAGTCCACTTGTTTTGCGAATGCCTATTTTGAAGGGAGACTCTGTGGTCTCAGTCAGCTTAATTCTCTTCAATACCCTGTCCGAACTATGGCCTGGCTGGGAACCAAGTCAGGATGAAGGACTCGGGGGACACAGTCCAGAGGAAGGAGGCCTAGTAGGGGGATTCACAAGGACTTGAAGTACTCCATTAACTTCTCCCTGACTATATAGTCCTCCCTCTCTGACCCACACCCTGCCCTCCAACCTACACTCTGTCCACAGTGTGGGCAGGGTAAGGGCCAGGCAGCAGTTGGCCCCCAGCTCCATCATTTCGTGAACTTCCTTGTTTCAGTTTTTTTCTCTCTCTGGCAAACTTACAAGGCTCATGCTTTATGGACTCCCTTTTCCTCAGAAATGTATGTAAAGGGTCAGAAGGAGGAACGGGCAAGTCAGACAGCAATTTGCTTCCGAGTGCCCAGCCATCACCACCTCTTACTGCCATCAGAGTTCTTTCCAAAGCATGATGGGTACACGTTATGTGTTCACTGTAGGAAGAACCTTGGCTTCCCCTTGCCCCCAGTACCCAGCCGGCTCTGTCTTCTTTGGCCGGGCAGCCTTGCTTTGTGCTTCCATGTCTAGCCATCACCTCCTGGGTTCTCTCTCCAGGGCTCTGCTCTGTTTCTTGACTCTGAAGATCTATGTTTCCACCCTTTCTGCTGCTCTTCTTTGCTATTTCTTTTCATATTTTGTCTCATTTCGCAGTGTATAATTCTGTATCTGTATTGGTCTTAAGTAGACTTTAGTTAAGTACTAAAATAAGAGAGCTGTTTCTAGGGTGACAAAATTTAAGGACGACGAGGCAAGAAAAGGTCATGGACACCCCGAGGGGGACAAAACCACCTTCCTCTCCTGATGCCCTTCTTGAGTACAGAGATTTATGAGCTAGGCGGTTTGCATTTCCCCTTTCCTTCTTTCTTGGATGCCTCAATTCTCCACTGTCTGGAGAGGGGCAGGCCATAAGGGACAAGCCCCTTACCCTTTCCCCTCCATTGCCTGCTTCAACTGGAAATAGCAAAGAGGTTCTGATCTAACCACTGTACCTCAATCCCATAAGCCCTGACCCTAGAAAAACCTCTCCCACTCCATGAAGTAAGAGCCTGCCTGATTGTCCCTGTACTAGTCTGAAGACAGGCCAATGACCTCCAAAAAGCATTTCCATTGAAGGAATTGCCAGGCCATGCAAACTTTCACTATGGCTGACTCAATGATTTAGGGGTCCTCTGGGTGTTAGAGCCCTCGGGACACTATTTTGCACTTAACATACGGTCGTAAGATTACACACTTGACTGTCTCCCTCCCCTACTCCAACTGTGAGCCAAATGAAGGCAGGAAGGTCTCATAAGGCAGGGACTTGGCTCTGTTTCTCGTGTGCAGCAGATATATTGACGGGGTCTATAGAATATTCTAGAAGAACATGTCTCGACATTAGCTGTGTTCAAGGGCCACAGATTAAGAAAAAACCCGTTGGAATCAGTGCCCAAAGCAGTTCCAAGACCTCTGGTCGGGATACCTTGCTTATTTAACTACACTGTCTTTTTGGTCATTTCCTGAACACTCTACAGCTTCCGTCTAGGAAAGGGCGCCAGCAACACTTTGAAGGCTTTGTTGGCTCTTGGCCGCTCAGGGCTGCCTGGGTTTCAAGCGGGGGTAAAATAAAGTTCCTGGGCTGAGCTCTCACAGGAGCCAGAAGAGCAGCTGACTCTTGTGTAACAACCAGACGCTTGCCACTCCCCGACCATGTACTCTCCCATTTTGTGGTAAGCTAATAAATGTCTCCGGGGAAGACATGTATCCAAGTAGTATGATTTTTTTCTGCTTCTGAGAAGGGGAGCGCATCACACTGTTTGTGCAGGAAATACTGAGATAGGAGTGTGTGGAAGGGAGAAAGAAAACCCTTTGGACAGGACAGTCCGTCAGGACAAAGGACATCGGGGCAGCCTGGGCCACAGATGTCGGCAGGGCCCGGAGGGGCCCGTAGGCATGTCCAAGCTGGAAATGAGCTTTGCTAAAGGCCATGCAGAGCCTGGGCTCAGGGCTGTGGGTTTCTGGCCGCCGAGGGGCAGCATCTGAGAGCCACAGCAAGGGCTGGGCTTCCTAATGCCAAAGGGCACCTCTCAGGTACTCTGCCTGCCGCCTCCCTCGGCACGCATCCCTGGACCCCTGCAGGTGGGTGCAAGAGGGCCAGCTCATCCACAGACTGATGCATAGCTTGACTCAGAAAGGGAACTGGTAGTTTCCTCCCCAGCCAGCCCCACGTTGCTTTCCTTCTCTCCTCTTCAACCCTTCTTAGTGAGGGGCCCTCTACCACCAGGAGGTAGCAGGGCAACTGGTAGTGAGGAGATAAATCCCTGCCTGGAAGGCAAGTGCCTTATACATTTCTGAATCATTTAGAATCTTGCCAATTCCGTCCTGGGAACGTTTCCCCCAGCATTTTTCTCTGCGTCTCTGAAAACTTCTGATTTCTCATTGCATATCTTTTTGAACCATAAAATCCAAAAGAATTTTGATTATTCTCCTGGAGAGTTGGGGGCCTGGGGGCAGGACATGGCCAGCTGCTGCCTATCTGCGTGTCTGTCCCTGCCCCTCCTCCCTCTGCGACCGGGGCGCTCTGGCAGTTGGGGGACCATGGTCACACCTGCACGCTCTTGACCCTTGACTCTGATCAGATCTGTCACCCTGTCTTTGTTCCTTCTGTCTCCTCTCTCTGTACGTCTCTGGATGTACAGAGATGTTGCTCTTTGTCTCTGTCTGCAGATGTAATCACAGAATTTCTCTATCTTTCCGGTGTCCTGTGTCCTCTGGGTATTTGAGTTGGATCCAGTCCCCTTACTTATGCCCTTCTTCTCAGTCATGACCAGAAGAAGTCACTGGAAGCCAGTGAAGTCAGAGACCGCAATAAGGGCCGGGACACTTCACTCCTGTCCATTCCCCAAGCTGGAGTGGGGACATCTTTCTTCTTTCCTCTCAGTGCCCTATTTCTTTTTCTTTCTTTCTTTCTTTTTTTTAAATTATGTTCAAATATACATAGGTTTTTCCATTAAACCATTTCCCGGGCCCTGTTTCTGATTTTGAGGAATCACCTTCTTGGGGATACTCTAACATAACCCCACCTCTTGCTGACCCACTCTACGAGCCCCCCAGACTTCCTCATCGACCATGATCTGTGTTGTCACCATCTTCTTGGGACCAGCCCCTGGTCCTCTGCCCTTCAACTGGGGCTGCCAAGAAGGGAGCTTCCAGGCACAATCTCAGCCCTTGTGAGCACCCTTGAGTCTGGAACTTGGGGCTCCCTGCTCTCCCTTCCCCAGTCCTGTGCTGGCTTCAGGGAGCATCTGACCCTCAGAACCCCTCACAAGCCTGGAGTCTCTAGTATTTTAAAGGTTTCCCACATTGGACATGCAGCCTCCAACAAGAGTGTTTCCTGTTCCTTAAAATGTTAGTAGAGCATAAAGGGAGCTTATGGGAATTTGGACACCCAAACAGCAGCTCCTTCAAGACTATGAGATCTCGACGAGCAGAGCCTAAGCTTACTGCTTGCCACTCCCAAAGTGAAAGTGGTTTTCTGGTGACCTTTTAACTATCTTCATCATCTAAAGTGATTTAAGTTCTCTGTGAGGTGTGCCCTAGAAGAAAGACTATGGCAAATTGATATCTGAGGACTAACAAAGGCTGTGGTGAGCACTTGTGGCCATCACCCTTTCCCCCCGATAGCTAGGACCATGGTCTTCCCTGGGAGGTGGTGAGCCACTTGAGAACAGGGACTGTGTGTCCCACTCACTGCCGAATCCGTGACACCAAGTTCAATAGAAATAGAAACAGTGGAGACCCCAACATGGCAGATATCCAACCGCTCAAATAGTCAAAGCAGCTGATCCAGAGAAAATCACCTTGGGAACCTTGTCGAAGAGAAATCTTAAACCCAAGCCCCGATCCCAGCTGCTGCTCGCTTCTTGAACTGAATGGTAATTTCACCATTTCCCAAGCCTCCAACCCTTCTCAGGCACCATGCCACAGGGAAGCTTGAGCCTTCTCCCAGCTCTGGTCTCTACTGAGCGCCTTAGAGTCAGAAATGTCTGGGATGAGGATCTGGGGAACTCAGTGCCACTTGAAGGGTCTTCTGAGCCTACAACAGGTCTCCTTCTAGGGCGAGTGGACTAGAAAGCAGACAGGGTTGGGCCAGGGCAAGGATGCTGGGCAGGGGCTCCTGGGGCTCCTGGGAACCAGTGTCGAGCACATACATCACAAGGGCTTATTCCATATAGTTCCTGGGCACACAATCTCCAACGTCTCCCCCAAGGAAGTGTAGCTTCTCTTTCCCAACTGTTTGCCCCAGGCTGTGCCAACCTCCGTTTGAGCCCCCTCAGGTTTTAGATTCACATGGCAGCCTGCGTTTAAGGGGAGGAGAGAGGGAAACTTCCAGAAGGGTGGAGGGATCAAAGATCCTGCTTCTGTGGAAATCACCGTATGTCCCCCTTGGCTCAGCCCCAAACCTGCCTCTCTAACTGGACTATCCAGTTGTGTACCCCTCAGTGGGAGACAGGCTATCGGTAAGGTGTGATATTTCTGGGTTTAAACGAAAAGCCATTGGGCTGCCAGAGTTGGGTCTGAGAAGATCTGGCCACCATGCCTCAGGCTGGGAGGCTGGGGGCCTCTGACTATGGGATGTGGGAAGCTCAGATATTCCCACGAAGGGCACCTGGACAAGGTTGGGAGGGAGGGAGGCTCTCAGGAAAGACACTTGGGCTTTCCTCGGGGCAGCCCAGAACCGGGGTCCCAGCAGGTCCCAGAGGTCCTGCCGACAGGCTGGAGATGAGCGTTTCCCCAAGGAATGCCTGCACAATGCCACCTTTGGCTTATAGACTGCTTGCTCCAGCCTCCACTGCTTTTCTTCATTGGTGTTTACTTCGAGAGAGGCTGGTCCTGGGTTAGGAGCAGAGGGGGCAGACCACATGTCTGCACACACAGCATAGAACATGTTACGTTTCAACTCCCAGTAGGAAAGCTTCTCTTGCCAACTCAGCGTCTGGTCCACTCAGCTCCCCCAGCCTCCTCTGAGCCTCTGCCTCTCCCTTGAAGTCTGTGCTCCACGACGGCTGTCTTCCCCAGGCAAGGCCCAGCCAGTTGGCTACTTGGGCACTTCTCTCCTTGCCCTGATTTCCCTCTGACTCTGGTTCCCCTAAGTCCAACACGCTTTTTGCCCTCTCTGATCCCCTCTTTTGTATGTCATGATATTTCAAGTACGTTACTTTTCTCTCCGGTGCCTCTCCTGGCTGTGCTCTCCCTCCCTCCATCTCTTTCTGCAGATTCTAGCTCCCTTTTCCTGCCCACGTCTACCCAAAGTCCCAACTTCTCCAGGGTTTGAGACTTGTCAAATAGCCCTCTGTTGGGACCTCTTTCCCAGGAGGGATGGATAAGGGCAGGAGTGGTGGGGAGGGAGTGGGGTCACCTGACTCTGGTCTTCCCTCTCAAACTCCCAGCTGGGGAAGGGACAACCTCCTTTCCTACCAGGCCTTGTTTCCGATTGCAAGGACGTGCCACCTTGGTGGTACGCCAACGTCAGCGCCCCTTTCCCTGGTCCCTTCCCTGGGTCTCCAAGACTCCCCATTGGCCATCACCTGGGCTGTCACCACCTTCCTGGGACCAACCCCTGGCTTCTGCCTTTTGACACCATTTGGGGCATGTTCAATGGCTTCCTTGCAGTGGTTTCCTTCCCCCCAGCCTCGGTGCTGCTCAAGATCAGGACCCCGATAACATGCGTGAACCTGTGGGAGGTTTTTCGTATTTGTTTCTTTTCTTTTTTTAGACTCAAGTCCTGCTTGAGCAAAGCACATGCCAGCTTCCAACTTCCTGGCGGGTCACAGTGAACACTCAATACTTCCTGATTGATAGGATTCCCCCAGAGCAACTGCCAAGCGCTAATTTTCTCTGGCTGCCGTGTATGTGCGTAGGCCACAACGACAGGGGATGCACGCCTGAGCCATCGAGTCCGGACCTTGGGCTTCTGTTTCCCTTCTCAGCACATCCGTGTGCCCTCTCTCACTACGGACGATATGCTCGACTGCAGGAACTCAGTCTCATTCATCTTTGTATCCCCACTGCCTAGTAGGGCTCAACAAATATTTGATAAAACAATGACCTTATGCATGGGTGAAACCCTGGACAAATGCCAGAAGCTACCAGCCACAGCAAGATCAAAAGGGGAGGGAGAGACACCCCTGGCCAGGACTCCGTCCCCTGCCAGGATGCCTAGCAGATGGGCTGCTGGGAGTTGCTTTACTGGGAAAGTCTTCTGAAGGGACTTTCCCACACAATCCCCGGTCCCGGTCTGCTGGGTGAAGACGTGCGAGTGTGCTCCAAGAGCAACGCCAGGATTCAAAGACCCTGTGCCCTCGCCCGGAGAGAAATCTGCTTCCGAATCGTCCCGTGTGGCTGCCACTGGCTGACCTATGTGGGGAGCCATGTGTCGTCCTTCAGACCACGACCCTTCTCCAGCCTTCTGATTCCAGTTTCCGTTCCGTCTCCAGTTCACCGCCTGTCTCCACCCCGGGCACGGGGCCTTGGGGCCAGCAGAGCTGGGGGGACAGGAGCACCACGTGAGGGGCCCAGAAAGAGCTGTTACACCACCAGGGTGGAGGGAGGAAAAAGTGGTAGTTGCTCTCTCTTGCGGGGGTTTCCTGGAGCGGCCCGGTAGGGGTTTTTGAGGGAGGGGGCCGTGCCTTGACGACCCTCTCTCTCTCGCCTGTCCCTGACATGGCCCGGACCCACAATTCTCCTGGCAGCCTTCCTGGAGGAGGCAGCTCGACCTCCTCCTCAGGCCAGGAGTCATTTGCTGGTCTCTCTCAGACCTGGCTTCCCCTTGCCCTCCCTGGACGGGTCACCCCGGCTGGGGTTCGAGAGGTTCAGAAGGCCTGCAGGCCCGCCCCCTCCCCCCAGGGCTCCGTCCTGGATGCTTCACTGTCCACCATTAGAGGGGTATTTCCTCGTCACTGAACCGATTACTGGTAAGCTGTAATTTCTTTCTGGGAAGGATTCTCACTTCCCATCCTTCCACCCCACCTTACCCTGTTTCCCTTCCTTTCTCTTGTTTCCAGGGCTGGGCTTCTGAGAGGGAGGGTAGGGAAGAGCGGACACAGGGACAGAGACGAGAGGAGGATACTTCTGGGCTTTCCATCCTCCCCTGTCCTGCCCCAGCTGGCCCCTGTGCCTCTCTCTCAGCCATGACCTAGGAAGGAAGAAGCCACCTGGAAGCTTCCGGGCCGTGCTTCCAGCCCCGGCCAGCGTGCGGCTTCTGCCCTTCAGCCCTCCCTACTCCCCCCTACGCCGTGCTGCCCCCCCACCCTTGGCCTCTCCCAGGCCCCACCTTTCTCCCTCCCTTTTCCTCCCTCACCCACCCTTTCTCCACTTCCCCTCACCTCCCCTCCCTCTTAGGGTCCCTGGCCCGCCTCGCCATGGGTTCCCATTTTAGCTCTGACTTTCTGTGCCTCCATCCACCCTGGACGCTTCGCCTTCGAGACTTTTCCCCTCCTCCGGGGCTATTCATCTCTCGACGGCTCTCTTTCACAAGGGCTGGGGCTCAGGCGGGTCGGGGGTGGTGGGGTCAGTGGAGGGTGGGGAGAAGGACTTGGTCGACACAGCCCAGATGGCCTTAATGCCCCAGGCCTGCTTCCTTTAAGCTTCTTTAGGTCCAAGGCCCGAGCTCAGTGTCCAGCTGCGGGGCATCTCAGTGGGCCAGGGGCACCTCCAAGTGCCAGCAAACCCTGTACAGCATTTCTATTTAGCCCTATATACACGTGTATAGGTGCAGTGTTTTTAAGGACCTAATAATTGAGAAGGTGGGTTTTTGCTGGTTCCCCAGCTACCCAGGGGCCTCTCTGAACCCTGGTCTCCCTCTTAAGAAATGTGGGAACTGTGAGGTCCCTCCCTTCAGGTCAAAGAGCCTCTTCTCCCCTCAGGAGGGCAAGGACAGTGAGTGAGACGGTTGAGGGGACCAGGGGCCTCTCGGGCTCCTGGCCCCTCCCCCACCCTCCAGTGGCAGTTGGCTGTGGTTGGGGTTTCCAGGGCGGCCGTGCAAGGCTCTGAATGTGCTTTGGCAGTTGGCCTGCGGAACATCCCCCTCTCCCGTGCAGTTCCTGGGTGCAGAACTCTCCGGAAGCAGGGGCTTCTAAACGGCTCAACCCAGACCTCCCGCTCAGGCCGGGCTGCTCTGCCCCCAGCGGTCGGAGGCCAGGCAGCCGCGTCTGAAACTCACTGACTTGATGGCTCCCGGTGGCAGCCGGGGGGCATCATGGAAAGGGGGGCTTGAGCAGTTGCCTTGGCCGGGATTTCAGGGGGCTGGGAAGGCTCCCGCCTTTGCCAAGAAACTCTCCTCTCCTTCCAGGCGCTTCCTCCCCTCTCTCAAATACACGCCGGCCCACCACGAAAGGTTCCTTCCCTGGGTGAAGGGCAGGCCTCTCTCGAACTACCATTTCCTTGTAGCGAAGACGCATGTCACGCTGCTAGCTGTTTGTCCTTTACTGCGAGTTGTCAGGACCTCCTCTGGGGTAAAGCCGGACGGGGGCGGTGAAGGCCAAAGGCCACGCCCCCGGTGCACAGAGCAGGCCGGAAGGGCGGGAGGAAGCATCTGAAACACAGCCCACATTTGCTAAATGGGCTCGGAGGGACCCCAGCCCCCAGGTGCCGTCTCCCCAGGCTGGCAAATAGCCTTTTCAGATGGTGGGAGTCCCAGTGCCAGAGGACGGCCCGCAGGGCTCGGGATCCTGATCCTGGAGGGATCTCCTGATGGCCCCTCTTCTCTCCCCCACAGACCCTCCAAGAAACAGTTACCAGAAGCCATGACATGTCCCTGCAGCCGGAGGCCTTCCAGGGAGGGCCGAAGAGGCCTCCGGGGCCCAGCGTTACGTGCGGACAAAGGAAGGTAGGTGGTGGAACTGGGGCAGCAGCCCCACATCCGACCCTGAGCTTCTTTCCTCTCTTTCCTCTTCATTTCCTGAATGTGGAAGGCTTCTGTGTGGGGGGGTGGGCGGGACAGAGGCCATCACTGGTTAGGAAGTCCAGAGCGGGGCCTGGACAGAGTGGGGACAGAGGAACGGATTCACTCATTCCTCCCTTTCCCTGCTGCTTTTAGGACCTGAAAACCAGAAGGGACTTTTTGGGTGAGGCCACAGGGTATGGTAGGCTGCTCCCTGCTTGACCTTCTCCATCTCTCCAGCCTCTGCCTTCTGGAAGCTTGCCCTACTTCTGTTTCTATTTTTGCCTCTGGATACCACTGCCTCTGTTCCTTCGACCCTTTTGGTGGAAGCCAATCTCTCCACGGCTTTTCAATCAGTATGGGTCACAGGTGTGGGAAGATAATGGTGTATATTGTCCCCAGGACAGCAGGGTGGGCCTTGGCCAAGCATCTCTTGTACCCAAGTGTGCCCTTCCCGTAATCTTTTCCATGTGTGATGTGAAATCACAAGGTTTAGAAAGTACTGCCCCACCAACGTATGTTTTCCCCCTCCAACATCCAGGCATCTTTGCGTACTTTTTCGATTCTTATCACCCTCTCTTTCTTTTGTCCACAGAGAAAGATTGGACCCCAGCTCAAGGAAGGAGGCAAAAAAACTCAAAGGGGAGGCACCATCCAATACCCCACAGGTGCATAGCCCACTGACTCTGAAGGCAAACACCTTGCTTCACCCCTGCTACTGTCCCTGAGTGTCAGGAATCTCCGACCTGACACCAAAGCTTCCCCCATTGGTCACCACAAGGGAGGCTAACGGTATGGCCCACTAGTGCCCATTTCCTTTCCCCTTTGTCGCCCAGGCCTCAGTTGGAAATGACAAGAAGCTTCCAGGTCAGACGCCATCACCTGGTCCCCTGGAGGAGGTTTCAGTCCTGCCGAAGTCACACAGCCTCTTCACCCACTTTTGAGCTAGTCCCAAGAAGAGCCCCTCCCTCACCAGACTCTTGGTGTGTGATGCCATGACGCGTGCTCATGGCCGACCCCATTCCATATTGACCTGCTTTTCAATCCCAGGCTAAGGCTGCATTCTCGTTGTCTTGATACCTCTTCCTCGTGTGCTCCTAGAGGGCAAGACACTGTTTCTCATGCATTTCTGGATCCCTGGAGATTAGTTTAGCGCTTGGTATGCGTGCCCAGCATATCCTTTTTTTGAATAAAATTATTTCAAAATGGCGTCTACAAGTGTTAAATGTCTTCTCTGAAATTAGAGGTGAGAGAGGCAGAAGAGAGTTTGAGATAATCTGATGTGCTCAGGAGAAAGATGAATGGGGCGAGGAGAGAGTAGGACAGACGTGGTGCATTTAGGTCAGGGTTGAGGGACCCAGTTTGCCTACTGGTGTGGCGTTATTGAAACTCAGTGACATACGAGGCTGATCTTGAAGGCACTTCATAGATTTCAGATTCAAGGTCTATTCATTAGATCCTGAAGCATGTGCTTACTGTGAGTAACAGTTTTTGCTAAATCACTGGAAGAAGGTACATCCCATCAGACTCTGATCAAACAGGAATTTTTGGCTGCTGAGGTAAGGCTCTAGGAATTGCAGCGGAAACACAACTGGGATTTAAAATATTTATCAACCCGCTTTCTCTATGCACGCTCCTGCTATACTACTCCATTTGGTGAAGAGATCATACCTAGGCTGGGTTTCTAGTTATGGCTTTAAAAGTTAGAATCTCGGGACACTTAGGTGACTCAGTTAAGTGTCTGACTTTGGCTCAGGTCACGATCTCTCAGTCTGTGAGTTCGAGCCCCACGCCGGGCCCTGTGCTGACAGTTTGAGCCTGGAGCCTGCTTCAGATTCTTTGTCTCCTCCTCTCTCTGCCCCTTTCCTGCTTATGCTCTGTCTCTCTACATGTCTCTCTCTCTCTCTCAAAAAGTAAATAATTTTTTTTTTAATTGGGGTGTTCTGGGTGGCTCTGTCAGTTAAGTTTCCAACTTCAGCTCAGGTCATCATCTCACAGGTACATACATGAGTTCGAGCCCTGTGTTGGGTTCTGTGCTGACGGCTCAGAGCCTGGAGCCTGCTTTGGATTCTGTCTCTCTCTCTCTCTCTCTCTCTCTCTCTCTCTCTCTCTCTGTGCCCTTCTCCTGTTCATGCTCTGTCTCTCTGTCTCTCTCAGAAAGTAAATAAACATTAAACATTTTTAAAATATTGGGGCACTTGGGTGGCTCGGTTGGTTAAGTGTCCGACCGGCTCAGGTCATGATCTCACAAGTTCGTGAGTTCAAGCCCTGTCTCGGGCTCTGTGCTGACTGCTCAGAACCTGGAGCCTGCTTTAGATTCTGTGTCTCCCTCTCTCTCTCTGCCGCTCCCCCACTCATGCTTTGTCTGTCTCTTCCAAGAATGAATAAAACATTAAAAAATTTTTTTTAATAAATAAAAAAATAAAAGCTAGAATCTTAAACTGTTTCTGGGCCTCCCCAAGGTGGAAGTTTGCAGGTGAGATTAAAATGTGGGGGAAATTGTGTCTGCAGTGAACATTCCTGTGTGTGCATGTGCATGTGGACGTGTATGGTTTTCGTTGGCATTTGCCTGTGTGTTGGGTTCAATGTTCTCTAGATGACTAGAGCCACAATGTTCTTGCATCCATTGCCTCCACTACCAGACCTTGACCAGGGGGTTCCTGTGATGTTGTGACTCAACAGAGTAGGGTGTTGGCAAAGAGGCGAATAGCATGTCTAAGCAGAGAGGGAAAGCGCACAGTGATGGATGGGTGGTGACCTACCTGTAGGTCCACGAGGCCTGTGGACTCACCTCTTCTGTAGCTCCCCAGTCGTGTCCCTCTTCTCTGTCCTCACTGCCTGTGCTGGAATTCAGACCATCATCTGTCCTCTGAACCTATTAAACCTACCCTACTACCACCATTGTCCATACTGTCCCCAGAATGATCTTTCTAGAACTTAAATATGATTGAGTTACTCATGAGCCACAACCCCCACCCACCCACCCCCCACCCCGCTCTTTGGCCTGCAAGTCCCCGCTTGCTCTCTGCCCATCGCCCCATCCTTCCTCCTTGATCCCAACCATGTAGGATCCTCAAGCACACCTTGTGTTTTTCTGCCTCGACGTGCACTCTGCCCTTCCTCCTCCTCTACCTGGTGAGCTTTCAGTCAGCCTCCAGGTCTACTTTTAGCCTCCCCATTCCCGTGTTAGGTTTCTGTTTCAACTTGGCTAAGACAGTAGCCCCTTACTCAATTAAACACTAATCTAGGCACTTCTCTGATGGCATTTTGGAGATGTGGTCAACAGGTGCCATCAGTTGGCTTTAAATAAAGGTTGTCTTTGAGGATCTGGAGGTACCTTGCCCAATCAGTTGAGCGGCCTTAGGAGGAAGACTGAGGTCTTCTGGAAGAAGGAGAAATTCTGCCTCAAGTCTGCAGCATCTACTCCTGCTTGAGAGTTTCCAGCCTGAAGACATGCTCGAAAATTTAGGATCTGCCCAGCTAGAATCCACAATCACATAAGCTGATTCCCTGAAATAATTTTTCATCTCTATCTTTATGTGTGTATGTATGTATGTATCTGATATCTATCTATCTATCATCTATCTGACGTCTATCTATCTATATCTATCTGATATCTGATATCTATCTATGTATCTATCTATCATCTGACATCTATCTATCTGATATCTATCTGATATCCATCTACCTGATATCTGACATCTATCTATTTATGTATCTATCTGACATCTATCTATCTATCTAATATCTGTCTGACATCTATCTATCCATCTATCTATATCTAACTATTCATCTATCTATCATCTCTTATCTATCTATCTATCCATCTATCACCTATCTATCACCTATCTATATCATCTATCTATCTATCTATCTTATTATCTATCTATCTATCTATCTATCATCTATCTTCTATTTATCACTTATCTCTATCTCTATCTATCTATCTATCTATCTACCTATCATCTATCTGTCATTTACCTACCTAAATACTTATCTAATATACTACTGGTTCTATTCCTGTAGAGAAGCCTAACTGATTGACTGTCATTTGCAATGTTGAGAAAAACATCAGTTGGATTCACTGGAGATACACACACACACACACACACTCACACAGATATATATATAAGACTTAAGAGGCTTTTTTATTTTTAACGATTTTATTTTAATTATTTTTTCCACTGACTACAAGAGATCCTGCCTTATCTGTCTTAGCATCCCTTAAAGGTGTCTGCTAGATCGTACTCTCTAGATCGGTGTTTGCCGACATGGCAGAGCTAGGGTGGATTCGGTGGCTCTTAATCCATAAAGTCAGGGGTGCCAGAAGTCTCATGCTGTTTTCTTTCCATCTGCCTCCCAGCGCCTCTGCTGTTAGAATGCAGATTTTTTTTAAAGAATATTTTTTCTCCTTTGTAATAGGGGTTTTCTCCTTTTCAGAGCTGTGCAGGAAGCCCTGGGTCTTAGGGAGCCCCCAGTTGTTGGGAGGACCCCTCAGGTCATGTGTCAGAGGTCACTGGTTCAGGCAAATGCTTTTTTCCATGCCTGTAACCCAGCTCACATGACCTCACGGTCCCTTGGACGCAAAGGCACTGGTGTTTTTTGGCCATACTTGGGTTGGTCTTGTGTCTGGGGTTCAGCCTCACTGCGAACCCCATAGCTTCCCCTCCCTGAGGGCTCCCCACTTCCACCGCGTGTCTCACCCCCCTAAGTGGGACCCATCGCTTTTTATCTCTTAACCGTCTAGAAAGAGCTTCTTTCTCCTTTTGATCAGTTAAGATAACCCGTCTCTTTCTTTCGATAGGACAAGGAAATAGCATCTTTTCTATGAGGTCAGGCTTTTAAGAGAGTCAGAAGGGCTGCGGATTTTAAGCAGCTTCCGGCAAGAATCCCTATAGCAAGAAGCCTCAAAGGGTCTGCAAAATCAAACACGACTTGCTTAATAAACTATGCTCACACGGATGATTATCCATCCATCTGCCCGCTGTAACGTCTCTAACTTTCCAGAACGATAGCTGTGCAAAAATGGCACTGACATCAAGTGAATGTTTTTGCCCATTTGTGTGCTTGTATTTTCTAAATATTTTATGATAACACGATACCTTTATAAAGGGAGAGACTCTTATTAAGCCAGAAGAAGATAACACAGCCAAGAGCAATTTCTAAAGCCAGAAGACTCCGGCTCAAATTCCAGCTTTGCAGTTTGCTTGGTCAATGACTCTTCCACCCCCCTCAAAGTTTTGTTTTCTGAAACAAAGAAGCCAATGCATGTAAAAATTCTGGGTATATGCTAGTGCCTATTTCTTCAATACAGTATCGGAGCTATCACCTGCACTGGATTGTGAGTTTGGTGGTAAAACTGGGTCTCCCCCTCTTTTTCCTCCGCCATCCAGAAGGTCCTGGTTCTTGGAAGGTAAATCAAAAGTTACTTGTTGAATGAAAAACCAAATGAAGAGTGTATTTCTCCCCCCTCCCAATCTCTAGATCTGTCATTCCAAAACTTCGATCATTCCCCGTGTCGAACATCCTCACCTAGAGCCCCGGCTCCCCTGTGAATACGTACGTGTTAAACACACTGGTTCTTCCGGATCGTGTGACAAACTACATGCAGGGGCTTGAAGCAGCTAGTGGAATTTTCCCACACCACCTGTCACGAGCCCAACCATACACATGCTTCTCTTTCGTTTTTATGTTTTTATGACTTTCTAATTACCTGAACACACACATTTTCTATCATTCTGATTCCGTGGAAAAGTTACTCACACATAAACCGTGTGCTTTTCTGCTTGTGATTTGGCATCTGTACCAATGAGAGACTGAGATGCCAGGATCAAAAGCTTGGAAGGTGACCGGCGACATAAGCAAAACACCACCCAGTATTCCAAAGCACTGTCTGAGTGGCACATTCAGCTTAGCCTAAGAGCAGAACCTGCTTTAGAGATTCTGAAGACGCGTCTTATTTACTGTGTATTGTGTGTTATCTGCTGCCACATAACAAGTTACTACAACCTGAGCAGATTGAGATGACACACGTCTGTTATCTCAGTCTCCGTGGGTCAGGAATCTGAGCGGGGCCGGGGATCTCACAGGACTACAGTGATGGTGTTGGCCACGGCAGGGTTACCGTCAAGATGCTGGCCAGAGCTGGGAGACCTTTTGCGGTTCTCCTCTAAACAGATCCACCTAGTGGCGCCTGGCTGGCTCAGTCCATTGAGCTCTTGATCTTGGCTCAGGTCATGATCTCACAGTTTGTGGGATTGGGCCCCACGTCGGGTGCTGGGCTGACAGGGCAGAGCCTGCTCGGGATTCTCTCTCCTTCTCTGCCGCTCTCCCACTCATGCTCGCTCTCGTTCAAAATAGACATTTAAAACAACCAGGTTTACCTCCACGCTCATGGGGAGGATTCAGTTCCTTGCTCAGGGCTGTTGGCTGGAGTCTGTCCTCATCTCTCTGCCCCGTGGGCCTCTCCGTAAGAAGACTGACCATAAAAACCCGCAAGGGAGAGAGTCAGTAGTCTGCAAGCAGGACGGAAGTTGTAATCCTACGTAGCATTATCAGGAAGTAGATATCTCACTGCCTGCACTGTATTCTCTTGGTGAGAAACAAGTCGCAGGTCCTGTCCACACTCAAGGGGCATGCGAGGAAGTTACCGAAAATATTGTCTTTGTCACCGTTCGGTGCTCCTTCCTAAGGTTCTATGAAGCAACTACTTCGACATTTGCTTCTTGGAAAAACCTGACTTCGGTGTGAAGTGGAAGTTTTAATTTTTCTTCTAATATTAACGATGGCCAATCCTTTCTCAAATGATCTCCTAGAGACTTACCTGTAATAATGATCTCATATATATATATATTTGTTTCCTTACTTTTTTCCTACACGTTTTATTTATTTATTTATTTATTTATTTCCCTAGCTATGTCATTCCATGTGTTCTTCTTGGAAGTCACCTACACGAGATGGAATCTGGACAGACAGGGCAGAATTTAGGCAGCCTTCAATCTCAAGGCTTGAACTGGTCGACACATGATAGAATTGAATTCCTGTCGTGGAATAAGACCCCTGAATGTTCTGTATTTTATCTATTCTTTTTATAAATGAGAAGTCTTAGCAGAAAGACTTTTTACAAATCAATTTATAATATTTTGGGGAAAAATCATCAAAGCGGGTTCTAAGTTAGGTCGGATTTGTTTAGTTGGTTTGGTCGAGACAGGTTTTGGAGAGCAGACAATAGCTGGACTGTTAATTTGAACATGAAATACGAACAAGATTTAAAAAGATAGCCTTCATCTTCAAAAACGTACCAATGATAAATGAAGGGCCAGACAATAGATGATCTCAAGATGAATAATTACACAGCCAGCCTGACTCTTAGAGCTTTTGGAGAAGGTCGCGAAAATACACCATGATATTCCATAATAGTCTTCAGCGGTAGACACAGGGCACTAGGGGACCGTAGCAACCACTTGATTTGGGGTTTACAGTTAGTGAAATTCTCAGAGTCACAGAAAATAATTATAGGGGGGTCCTAGTACCTCCCACACAGAGCTTGGCGTGGTGTAACTTCTTCCCGGGATTCTTAGCCTGAGGTCTCTCTGTCATTTTAGGCCCTAATGGCTAACTGAAATACAGCATCTCTTTCAATTCTGAATGATTGGAATAAACCAGGATAATATTAGAACCAGCTGTACTTTGTCGTCAATAGGGACCATTGATATTTTTTGCATCACTACATAGAGGTCGATATCTCAAACTACAGGTCATGTTCATCATTATTTCAAATCATGGCCGTTTTTGAACCCAGTGTTAGCCCTTATTTAACGCATCAGGAAAGGAACGCATATTTGCTCAACCACACATTAAAAAAATTTTTTTTAGACGTTTATTTGTTAGTGAGAGACAGACAGAGACAGAGCATGAGAGGGGGAGGGGCAGAGAGAGGGGGAGACACAGAATCCGAAGCAGGCTCCAGGCTCCAAGCTGTCAGCACAGAGCCCGACGTGGGGCCGGAACCCATGAATGGTGAGATCATGACCCGAGCCGAGGTCTAATGCTTAACTGACTGAGCCACCCAGGCGCCACATCAACCACACTTTAGAATTAGACTTTTGCAACTATATTTGGATGTAATTAGTTTCCTCTATATTCTCATCTATTATATATTATATTATATTATATTATTATATTAATTTTAGTATTTTATTTTATTTTATTTTATTTTATTTTATTTTATATTTATTTATTTTTTTTGTACTTAGAAAATCATGCAGAGAAAGGTAGCCTTCACCAGATGCCAACAGGGTAAGATCCAGGAATGTTGAGAACAGCTTCGGGCTTAGGCTGAAGGTGCCAAGCTCCACAGACGTCTCTCCTGGACAGGATTGTCCGAGGGAGGGCCTGAAGTCAGAGCAGCCCTGCCTGCAGGCAAGACCGTGTTGTTTTCTTATTGCATCCAACGAGGGAAAGAGGAGGCTTGGGTAAGTAAAGGAGCTTAGAGAGGTTTACTGCTGGTCAGTTCTGGGGTTGAATACAGGTTCTGCTTTCTGCCAAGCCGACCTCTTGCTTGGTTCCGTAAAAATTCTCCCTTTGTCCCCTGAGTTCTTATTTTAAAAACATTTCAGGAGCGCCTGGGTAGCTCAATTCAGTTAAGTGACCAGCTCACGATTTAGGCTCAGGTCACGATCTCCCAGTTCCGTGAGTTCGCGTCCCTCATCGGGCTCTGCACTGACAGTGCAGGGCCTGCTTGGGATTCTCTCTCTCTCTCTCTCTCTCAAAATAAATAAATGAACTTTAAAAATTATTTAAAAAAATTCAAGCCTAGGGGCGCCTGGGTGGCTCAGTCGGTTAAGCAGCTGACTTCGGCTCAGGTCATGATCTCGCAGTCCGTGAGTTCAAGCCCCGCGTCAGGCTCTGTGCTGACAGCTCAGAGCCTGGAGCCTGTTTCAGATTCTGTGTCTCCCTCTCTCTCTGACCCTCCCCCATTCATGCTCTGTCTCTCTCTGTCTCAAAAATAAATAAACGTTAAAAAAAAATTAAAAAAAAAATTCAAGCCTACAAACAAGTAATAAAATAGAACAACAAAACGCTATACAGGCTTCACTGAGATTTATGGATTATTAATGTTTTACTTGATTTGTGTTCTGTTCTCTCTGTTTCTACATAAAATCTCTATGTAGTCCCTGTTGTCATGCCCCCAAATGTCCCAATAATGTCATTACTTAGTGTTTGCAGCCTGTCCACCATGTCTGTCTTGAGTCTACGCGGACTTGTCTTACTCTGCCCTGTATCCTCGGTGCTGCCCTTCCATCCAGAAGCCCCCGGCCCTTGGGTCGCCCACTCTGACGGTCATGAATCCCCTCACATCCCCTCCTCTGCCCCTTCTCTGGCCATTTCCAATGGACTGAACCCTTCCGTTCTGCCTCTGGAACTCACAATCCATCATCAGTGAAACTCTCTCCGTTGTCACTTTCTTCTCAGCGTGTTTCCTTTATACTTGAGATCCAGATTCCAATCCAGGATTGTAAATTGCCTGTGTCTTGATTTTTTACTTCTTGAACACCCATAGTCCCACGTCTTTAAAAATGGGAATTGATGACACTCCGTTACTGTTGTACAGGATCGTTAACAAACAGAAAACTCACGCAAGTGTTTTAGACACTACTGTTCCATGAGTAGTGTCTAAAGCAGCTACCGTTCTAGTTTTTATGCGGAGAGTTGAAGGCAAGGTCCAAGTTTCCTCCATCACTTTCTCTTCAGTGCTGAAGTCGCTTTGGTGGCTGAATGATTAGACTCTCATATGAATCTGACAGCAAGAAAATTACCCACAACAGACTCCAGGATTAGAATTCACATCCTTCAGGGGCGCCTGGGTGACTCAGTCGGTTAAGCGTAGACTTCAGCTCAGGTCATGATCTCGTGGTCCGTGAGTTCAAGCCCCGCATCAGACTCTGTGCCGACAGCTCAGAGCCTGGAGCCTGTTTTGGATTCTGTGTCTCTCCCTCTCTCTGCCCCTCCCCTGCTCATGCTCTGTCTCTCTCTCTCTCTCTTTCTCTCTCAAAAATAAACATTAAAAAAAATTAAAGAATTCACGTCCTTCGGTGATGTGGATCGTACTGTGCAGCGTTTACCTAATCAAAAAACAAAGATTCCAACTGAATATTTTAAGTTCACTCAGGATTCAGAGGTCAGTACTACTTTTCACAAGTTTTCTGTTGTTGTAGAATCAGATGTGAATCCAGAGCTATAATGAACCATGTTTTGTTTCCATAACTTTTCAAAGGTACCGACCCTACACCAGATCTCTAATTGACGATTTGCATAGATATTCATCATCAGTTTGTTCTCCCCCCCCAACCCGCTTCCATCCTCTTCTGTAAAAAATAAGTCATCATTATACAACATGTCTAGATATTTCGTAACCTTTGCTCCACATCTATTTACGGCGATCAGTTCGGACCAGTATTTCATACAAGGCGGTTTTAAGATGTACTTCATCTTCGGATGGATATATCCACTATTTGACGTCAGAATCTTGATAGTCTAATACTTTGCTAAGGGGGCAGGGAGAGGGAAGGAAATGAACATTTATGAAATGCCTTTCATGTGCCAACTCCCCCCCCCCCCCTTTACATTATTCATTGCAAAGATCTGGTGCAGCCTGAGCCATCGCCTGTTTTATAGACGAAGAAAGTGAAAAAGGGAGATTGGGACACTGGCTGAAAATGACAGGGTGAGAAGCCATGCTGCTTTCCGCTGCTCCCTCTGTCCACTCCGCCATGCTGCCTTCTGGAAAATGACCACAGGAGTGGGCTTCCCAGATTCTTTGTAAGCCTGAGAAAATAGTGCTTTGTCCACTTCCCCACTGAACCACGCACATTAATTACATTTACACATACTGTGGGAAGCTTTTGTTCTGGTAACACCTTTACTGTAATCCGATAATGTCCAGTGCATGGGTCTTAGCCTGACTTTGGTCTCAATTCAGTTCATGGAACAGAACGACAACCCCAAGAAAATGAGTGATCTCTAGGGAGAAATTCTTAAGACAAAATTAAAAGACGCAAGGAACCTCTTAAACGTTGTAACATTTATAATTTATAATTGCCATGTTTATTCAAAATGGGAGAAGTGCAAAAGGCAACCTTCGCTAACCATCGCAAATTTGACCCCATCTACACCAACTAAACGATATGGTATGGTATAAATTTAAAGAGGAAAAGAAGCAAAAATTTGTTCTCCTTATGTTGTTACCTCCTAAATAATAGGATGAATCAAATTTCCCTGTTTCTTTAGATTTGCATGAGCTTAAAATACTCTTTTATCCACATTAGGTAGAATGTCAAAACTAGCTTTGGGATTATTTTAATGCTTGGTAAGATCACAAGGCTTTCCTGAAAATATGTCCTATCTTGACAATGCATTAAACCTTAAGAAAAGTTTAATTAACAAATGTCAGAATGTGTTTCTTCTAAAAAAAGTGATATATTAACAATTTGTTCCTATCTCCTGGGTCTAACAACATCTTAACCCTTCAGGAAAAAAAAAAGACATATTTTACATCTTCACATGATTTATGCTAACTAAAATTTGAGGTCTTTAAATTAAAGTACATATGACCTAATACAAAATAATGGAAGCATTTTACTGCTTCAGTTGACTTTTAGATGTACGTTCTCATTAATTTACAGACCTAGTTTACATAGATTGTATCATCAGACACAGACCAGTTGTGGTTATAAAACTAGTTCAAGACATTGTGTAAAATCTTCTATCTTTGGGAAAACGAAGATAACTTTACTTCTTTATCTACCTGACATATGGTTTTGGACACAGCACATGGGAAAACATGTGTACTTAACTTAGAGCTACCTTGCTTAACTCTAAGGGGCCATATTAAAGGTTTATTTGTATGTGTTTTGTTTGTATTGCTTTTTTCCCCCAAATACCGTACATGTGCAAAACGCAGAGAATCAAGAAAAAATGAGCAAAAATGCCAATTAGTCATGTCTTAATCTTCTGTCTTGTCTTACGTCACATATCTTTAGAATTTTTTTTTGCCTCCAGTCATATGGAAATATACTCAGAGGTGTGGTTTTCAATGGTTTATATTTTGCATCTCAAATTTACTTCATTGAAGCCTTATTATATAGCCAGTTAATTTCACTGTTACAAGTAATGATACAATGATAATCTGTGTAAATATACCTTTAGACACATCTCTGATTATTTCCTCAAGATAGAGTCTTAAAAGTGAAGTTGCGGAGTGAAGGGGTATGTGTGTGTGTGTGTGTGTGTGTGTGTGTGTATTTAGGATTTTACTACCTATTTCCAAATTGCCCTCAATAAAGATTTTTCCAATTTGCGCCATCGCCAGCAATGGACGAAGATGCCAACTCCCTCTACACCCTTGTCAACACCAAGTATTTGCATTATTTTCAATCTTAATAAGAGGGTTTTGTTATTATGATACATTTTTCAGTATCCCTCATATCATTCTCTCTCTCTCTCTCTCTCTCTCTCTCTCTCTCTCTTGTTCTTTCTCACCTACTTGGTGAGAAAATACAGGTTGTGAAACTGGGAACTGTCCCTCTTTGAACTAGACTTCCTTTCTCTAGAGGCTCAAAAAGCTATTTCCTAAAGAAACGTTGTTCAAGCGCTATAATTTTAAGCATCCCAATCACCGCCGGCCCCTTGTAGGCCTCAGGCCTACAAGGAAGTCTGGACAGCCTAAGGAGAACATTAATATACGCGGCCTTTGCTTTTTATTCCCTTTGGCGACCTGTGCCTTTGGGATGTCTTTGAGATGTTTGATGCTTTTTTGTAGCTAGAGGTATTGATCAGGAGAGCAGAAGGGAGTGCTGGCAGCGGCCAGGAGAGGTATTTTACCTGAGCTCACAGTCAGGTTGGAAGGGGCCTGTGGCAACCCTGATCTCAAAGAAAACAAAACTCAGCTGGAAAATCAAGACAACCCGGTACCTGATGAATTAAAGGGAAGTATTACAAGACACGTTTGCGGTCATAAAGGAGTGGATTGATTTTGCAGCCCTTCTGCGCCCCTGTTACATTTTTAAGTTCAACAAATGACATTTGGGGGCACCTACTGGAAACATACATCCTCTAAGACCCCTGTAGTGACCAATCATGCGATCCAGCACATTTACCCAGTTCTCCTTCTTGGAAAATGTCGGATTGAGCGTGGGGCCTTGGGGTTGGGTGGGGCTATGCGACTACTTCTGGCCCTTTCCTTGTGAGAAAAAGTGACACGAATCACCTCCAGGCTGGAGCATCTAATTGTCTGGGAGTGACCCTCCGGCTTTCCTCCTCTCTGCCCCAGGGACAAGAAACACTGCCGGCACCCAAGGGAGAAACTACGCGGGGCAGAGACTGAAGAGAGCCCTAATTTGACATGCGGTAGAGATCAGAAATCAACTCGTATTGCTTTGAGACACTGAGATTTTTGAGTAATTCTTTCCAATAATGGTTTGTTACTGTAGCATCACCTAGCCCCTCCTGACTGATACATGTTGAAGGATTTCATTTAATGAGGGCTATAAACCTTATGAAAATAAAAATCATCACTGATCACAGGGGGAATTGAATTTTTGATGAAAGACACATGAAAGGCATCTTTAAGAGCTGAAATGGATAAAGCGGTTCCCAGTTTTTGATTGTTTCTAGCAGCTTTTATGCCTAGCTCTCCCTCTACTCAAAATAAAGTTTGGTACGCCAATTAAAGAGTGAGAGAGAAAGAGTGATAACGCATATTGGGTTCCTGGTACGTACCAGATACAGTGGTAGGTAATTTTATTTTACTTGGGGCATCATAGTAACTGTGGGAGGCGAATGATATTTCTATTTAAGGGAGGAAAACTGAGACGTGCAGAGATCGAAGATTTGACTTTGAACCCACGTTGTTCTCAACCTGCTGTTCTTTGCCATTTTCCCTCCTTGCAAATGGTTCTCTACTTTGATTGCGTATGTATTCATACAAATATATAAAATAGTCCATTACTCACGTACTTGAACAACCTATAAACCTTTTTGTTGTTCTGGAAACAAAAGAGAAACCTGGTTCAATTCAGACCCCGAGTCTCTGTGTGTATTCGGATTGCCAACACCACGAGCTCTTCTGAGACTAAATTACATGGCGCAAAAATAAAATGCTTCCGAGGGTCTTCTCTGTCAATAAACATCTGTATTTTCTCTGACTCCAGGTGATAGCATCTCAAGTTGATATTCAGCCCCTTGTCCAGTGGAGCCCGCTGTTAAAGGTCTCAGGGGCTGACTCTGTTTTTGCAACAGTCGAAATAATGTTCTATTCGCAAGCATGTGGCGGGATACCAGCCTGCGTGGGCTCTTGGTAGCAGCACGGTTAGAGCATCCCGCCCGCTCTGAACATTGTGGATGAACCGTGGTCCTCCAACGTCTTTGTGGCCAACGAAGAAGCAGAGGGAGGAGAAGGAGGAAATGAGAATCATTCGTTGTAGCAAAGTGAGGAAGACTCTGTTGCACCACATGGATTGTTTTTGGTTCTCTTTGCCAAGCAAGTTTGCACCTGCTGTCTCCCCCCCCCCCCCCCCCCCCATGCCTGTGCTCTGCAGGACAGGCATGGCCCATCAAGCCTACCAGCCCTTCGTTCTAAGTGACCTTAGTTCCAAGCAACCAATCTCTTCAACGTCCTTCCAGTACAACTTGGTTAATTCTGTCTCAACCTGTCTCCCATTATTCTTTCTCAGATCGGTCATAGTCACGAGCACGTGTCTCTTCGCCGTATCTTCCAGATCGAAAAGTCTGTCTTTCCTCCTCATCACGCAAGAGATCATTTTGGCGTCTTAGTTAAGGATCACGGAGGATAGGAAGTTGGGGATCCCCTGCCGCTTTCTCACCAGAGCGCTTTCCCATCTGCAAGGCCCAGCCCCCAGAATCCTCTCTCCAGCTTCTTCCTTTAAATTACGCTTTTGCTACTCCCAGCTGGCAGCGTTTGGTACCTTTTTCGCCCATTGCTGCGCCCCCCCCCCCGACCCCGACGTGCGTTGGGCCATTTGGGAGAGTGCGAGCTAGGGGAAAGAGACGGACTCGGGAGCCAGACGGAAGCTGAGTTGAAAGCCCTGGTCTGCCACTCAACTGTGTGGCTTTGGACAAAGCGTTTCACCCTCCCGTACTGGGGCGGCTTCGTCTACAAACGGAGATAATAGAGGCTACCTTGGATGGTTGTGACGCAGAGAAGCCCCGTGAAGCCCGACGTCCGACTCAAAAACAGCGGGGGTCTCCCCCCCCCCCTCCCCCCACAGTCCCATGGAGACAGAGACCTCACCCTACACGCTTTTTTCATCTCTCCTTTCCCCCAACATCCACAGAATGCTGATCACACAGGGAGCGCACGATCAATACTCTTTGAATTGAATCATATAGAGGCCAGTCCACAGACACTGCCCTGGAGAAAAACTCCTCCACGGGGCAGGTAGCATCCATACCTTGCTTGTCAATCAAAAGTGTCCTTTGAAGTCCGGAGGCACCTTTGATAGAGAGGAGTTAGAATTCTGCCGATACGCACGGATGCGTCTCCATCATACCAGATTCCAACAGCGTGGGGAAAGTCTTGGGGGGAGGGGAGGACCCGCAACCTGGGGCTTTCTTGGTGTCTGTCACTCCATGTGTGAAAAACACCATAGGTAATTTTCTCTTGTGGGCTGTGCCAGTTGGTTAGGAAAGGGCCGGTTGAAAGGGAGAATTTCCACTTATAATTAAGAAGCAAAATATGTTTTCTGCCGCTGCCTTGAGTTGTTGTTGGTTTTTTTCCCCCCTTTCCTTTTGTTTTTGTGTTTTCCATTTCCCTATTGGTTTTAATTAATTCTGCCCTAGATTCATGAGCTTTGTGAACCTGGAGATGATTTTTTTTTTTAATTTAAATAAATAAAAAGAGGCTGCAAGTTTTCCCCAGATCACCAGGCTTTAATATTAAATTACTGTTTTCTGGCAGGATCATCTGCAAAACTCTGATTTTGTTTCTTTCTCTGTTCCCATCCTGATAATTGTGGCTGAATTCCCTTGTCTTTAATATGCCATATATTCTCCACCCGGCAAAGGATTCAGACAGATACAGATAATAAATACCCCGTAGACATACAGACAGAGAAACTGCTGTAATTGCTTTCATAATGACTCTGAGACATCAAAGGAAGGCAAATAATGGTATTTAACACTGTTTCCATTCTTTCGCTGAAATGTAATTTTATAGAGTTCTTGTCAGGCGGTACGGTGAACGTACAAGTATAACTGTCAAATTCAGCTCATATTAATTAGCTGCCCACGAGAGGGCCAGGCGAGGAATGGCAAAGTTCTCCTCATTTCAGATGGTCTGATATTCAGACAGAACCATAAGTACAATAGCTTGATTAACATAGTTGCTTAGATCAGGTTTTCCCTGGGAGTGTGTCAATTGGCATTTTGAAGAATCAATTAATTAGCACTCCAAATAATCCATTCTTGGGTTAATGAAAGTGTTTTGTACAGCTGCAAAAAATTACACGAAGAAAAACTAAACCTTTCCAAAGTGGCAATGAAAAAGATTTCTCTGGGAAAAGCGTAGTAGTGCCCCTTTCGAAATGCCACCGAAAACGCGTGTTTCCTTGGAAAGCCAATGGAATTGACATGGAGGGTTTCCAGCCACAGTGGGTACATTTGGGCTTAGACTAAGGCAAGCGGTGGGTGCTACAGTGGCAAGGAAATTAGAACTTTTATTTTCACTTCTTTGCCTTGTAATCGTGTTGCTTAATTAGGGTAAGTCACGGCCAACGTTTTGCATACCATTATCTACTATTTTAAACAATTACTCTTTGACGGCAATATGCTTATTAACATTTTTTAAATGCCAGTATCGCGCAGACACTCCTGCTTTCTAAAGTTTGGGATTGAATTCTCAGACAAATGAGAATTACAAATTAAAGAAGCAAATTTACTTTGAATGAAAGCTGTTTAACTTAGGGATACAGTACATTCTTTACAATGAGGTTTAAATTATCGGAAGACCAAACGGTGAAAATCTCAGACACCTTTGCCATCATTACAGTGTTACTTGTGGCACACCTTGTCACTTCCCCTTTTGTGTAAAGAAAGTGTTAATTCTCTCCTCTTCGGCTCTCTGGGGATCCGAATTTAAAGTTCTTACTTTTGTGGAAGCCCTTTCTCCATCTCCGAAGTTATCTTGATCAAACTTATAAATGGATAAAATAGGTTCTTTGGTTGATGTAGTTCTCTCCAGCTTCCCCAACTTGGCATAAGGTATCCACAGTATTTATATAACATTTCCTCCTTCAGGACATTCTACCTCTCATCCACACCCCTGACGTAAGTCACTTTTAAATCACAAAGCCCTTGAAATGAAATGTGCAAAATAAATGGTTGCCGAGTCAAGTAAAGTGAGTTGTAACAGCAACTGAACGTTATTCGGAATTAATGTATGAATTTGATTATTTTTATGTGTCTTTTTTTTTGTTGTTGTTTTACAGTGTGTAAGATGCGATGTCTTATGACCACGTAATTAGTAACTCTCCAATTCAGTCTCATTCTTAGGGTGTGATTATTGGTTTAGGTAGAAACCAGCATGTTTAAAACAGACCAAGGCAGGTATTTTACAAATAGCAGACATGGACTGCTTTCCTTTATCTTATCTTAGTTACTACTTCGTGACGTGTTGGACTTACATGACGTTGGAGAACATTTTCCTGCTTACTTTGTGGATGCGTGGTAGGGCCAGTTACACGATAACAGTAGGTCTTGAAAGCTGATGTATCTAGCATGCCTCAAAATGAAGAATATTGAGGGGGGAGAGTAAACACACACACACACACACACACACACACACATCGAGTATGGTAGAATCAAGCTGCCGTGTCTTCCTATTAGGATGAATAATTTCCCCGAATGTAACTGCTGGCTTTCAAGGTTTAATGAGGCCAGCGATGTGGAGGAGAAAGCATCTTCCTCTCCCGAGGTGTTGAGGGACACACCCTACACCCTCCTCTTCCTCTTCCTCCAGGGTGGCAGAAGGATGGGCAACGGCTTGTTTCTCAGACATCTGAGCGGATGCTCGTGAGATTCGGCATCGCCTGTTTATTGCGTATTCTTTATCTTCAGCTGCTCCCAGAAATGTACGGTGGCAAAGTTTCCCTGTCACCGCTCACCGTGGACTTCAGCCAGAAACGAGATCTATTGCTTATTTTGCTAATCAGCTCCTTCCATATCTGCATGCTCATTTTCTGATAGCTGATGAGGCGACAAGGTCATTGGACGTACAAGTACTTATTTAAAAACAGACATGAGAGTGAGATAGAGGTTAGTTGGGTCTCTCAGAGCTGTCAATCAATTAATGAAAATTATTGAGCAAGGACACTGTGGGGGAAGCGAACAGAAGGAAGGAAAAGGACCATGGAGACACAACATAGGGAAAACGACAGAATTGACTAAATGTGTTCACGTGAGCGCTGGAAACAGACATGCTCACATCCCAAGTGAGAGACAGCTCTGAGAGCACGGTGGCTGTGGTCTGTGCCGCTCCAAAGGCGGAAGGGCTGACAGCACAGGGCTTTTGCCCAGAGGTATACCCGGAACAATGCCTTTCCTTAGACGTGAAGGAGCCGGGCGCCACGCCTGATGAATATTTTATTAACGTGCCAAAGACCTGTGGCCAAGATTTCGAGTAATTTAAAGACGCTATTATGCAGCCCCAAATTTCGGGTAAACAGGGGCCAACAGGGGACAGACAGCCCCCTTATTCAAGGAGGGCAAATAGCAGATGCTTACCTGTGTGACAGGCACAGAGAGCAAGAGGGGGTGATGCAAGAGGGGGGCTTCCAGAAGCCCTCCAAATCGCCCCTCTGTCACTCCTGTGCTGGCCGGTGCCGGACACACGCACCCCGTTTCTCAGCCCAGAGAGGAAATAATTCACAACTCGATCTTCGGGGCGGGGGGAGGGGGGGGGTGAATGGAGGAAGAGGAAAATACATAACCGTGAGGAATGAGGGGAGAAACGTTGCCAATACGGTTGTGCGAATGAAAGATAGTGAGGGAGAAAAAGAAAAAGGCTGCAGAGTCAAAAACGGGGAGATACTGACACCAAATCTCTCTGCAAAGCGTTCAAAATTCTCCAGCTGCCACGCTTTTAATTTGCTACCATTCTAATTAAAATGCAAATTAAATTTATAATTAGCATCAGCGCTTTCTAAAGAAACCTTCTTGTGCTCTGCACAAACATATGGGACGGGGCTGTGGTGTAAAGTTTGTAAAACAGAGGTAATGGCAAAGAGTGGGGGGCGGGGGCGGGGGCGGGGGGGGGGGCGCGGGTTCTTTTCCCGGGGAAGTAAAGTTTCATGCAGAGGCAGGGCTGGCTTGGATGGTTTCTCAGAGGCCGATACGAGTGGGTGACAGTGTCCCGTTGTCACAAAAGGATTGCTGAATATGGAAGATCGGCCGGCCAGGGTGTGACTTTGCAGTTGGATCAGGAGTCAAGGGTTACCCTGCGTGTCATTGGGATTGTATAGGAGACGCCAGAAAGGCAAAAGGGGTCAGAGCTTCTAATCAAAAAGTCTATGGCCAAAATTAACCGCTGCTCGCTTCCAGATAATTAATTTAAGAATTGATGGGGAAACAAAGTACCAACATTACCTCATGATTCACACATGTATCACGTTTTCAAAGTAAACTCTCTCCCCACCCGGCTCTTGGAAGCTGAGGGGTGGGTGGCGAGCGGAGACACACGGCCACCAAACCGGGCATTTGTGCGGCAATCAATTTGCTGCCCGGGCGGGCGTCATCGCTGCCGTCCCTTTGAACACCGATGCACACATCTGGTATTTTTGCCATGTTTCTTCAGCAACGTGGCTGTGTTCGGTGAAGCTCATGGAACAGACACGCGCAGCTTGTGCCTCCAGCAGAAGGAAAAATTAAAACACAAAACAAAACAAAACAAAACACCCTCCCCCCAAATCGTCCTTACCTTCCCCGCAACTCTAGGTCGAGGGAATCTTTACGAAGGAAAAACACAAATAAAAATCTGCTCTCCGCGTGGCCATTGCGATTTACTTCTCAGTCGAGGACGCTACCCGCACACCTAAGTGTCTTTAATATTCTAGGGGCTCTCCTTTATCTATTAACCAGGCTCTCCATCAGATATTTTAAAATTTGAATGTAACGGGAATGAATATTTCATAGATGTGTGTTAAGCTGTTATTAAACTATAATGTAAAGCAGGATTGTAGGAATATTTTTATATGTCAAAAAGTCAATTAAAATGATAAGCCTGTAATATCACTATTGTGGTGCCCTACAAAACGGCATTTCATATGCACGGGAGGTCCTCAACCCCCTAGCATTTGGGTGGGAGGCAGGACTGTTCCATATTCAGAGGTCTGTGTACTTCAATTACATTAGTAACACTTAGGTCCATTTTCGGCAGAGATTAAATGGAGAGCTATGGGGGATAAATCTTACCTGACTTGATTTTTATTTGGTATTACAACAACGGCACTGGGCATTCTTAAAGGTAGGTGCTCACCTAAATGCATGGCCGATTCACTCGGAAATAAATGTCAATTTCTAGGAGAGTGAGGTGGCTGTAACGTAAAATCTCTAATGAGGATGCCTTGACTTGAATAAAAGTGAGGTGAGGTCTGCCAGAGAAAAATAGCACAGAAATACGAAGATGGGGAAGGAAGTTAAAGCTAATGTAGACCGTAATAAAACAGTGTTGTTGTTTTTTTAAACAGATTCGTATTTGCATGCTTTAAAATAAAACACAAGCTTTGCATGGGGAGGTGTTCTTGGGTGTTGCTTGCCTACCTAGCAAGAGATATTTAGAAGGACAGTTGGTAGAATTATGCTAGAATGCCTCACCAAAAGTTAAACGCTTTCCCAAACTCTCTTTGACCACCGATTTTTCCCTGGGCTATGGCCATTGTCAAAAACGGGATGTTAAAAGATGATCTAGCTGACAGGTTTGACGTAGCTCAATTAATCAAGACTTCACGGAAGAAAGAAAAATAACTCTACCCATACGGCGATGAAAAGTGTCTTCTTACATTCACAAAGTAGAAGTTCCTTATTTTTTCCTGGTGTCTAAGAGGAATGCAGGGCCCCCTAAATAAGTCTTCTGTGTGTCAGACAAAGGGCTGAAAAACTGTGGCATAAAAGCATTTCTTTGTTTAATTTCTAATTGTTGTCCTTCTCTTATTCAGAAAATGAAGTCACCTTTGTGGTGGCTTCATGAACCGCTGGGTAATCAAAATTATTATGCCGCCACCTGTTGTCTGTTAATTATTCTGAGAAGATACTCATAAATCATAACACCGGACAATAAATCAAACTGTCAGTTCCCAGGTCAAAGGTTACCCATGAAAAGTTATAGGTCACCCACAGGGTGTGAAAGAGCAGGGTTTTAGAGCATCACTCATTGTCAAGCACTGTTGGGAGAAGTGCCATCGGAACAAAGGGAGGACTGAAAAACAGAAGAATTCCAGTCAGGGGCTGGCCTCCGGCTGCCAACATCAGTAGAGTCGAATTTATGTTAGACGTGGAATGACCGGCAAGGGTCCCTCCATGGCCTCGCTCAGCCTTGCCGTCCCTTTGGGACCTTGTCGCCAACAGTATCCCTTTGGGGCAAAGTCTGAAGAGCTGTGGGTTTCGAACCTCCCCTTCTCTTCGTTTCCTATTCGCTGGAGAACGTGGTTGAGAAGCTGGCATCCTGCGGCATGATTCATCCAGACCATCTCAATACGTCAACCTGCCGTTGATTGGAGGAGGCTTCAGAATGTCTCGCTTCCTAAATTAATTCGGTGTGGAATATGTTTTCCTTGTGGTGTGACAAGAACTTGAACCACGTGTAACATTTTCAACTCATTTCTTTGCAGTCCCCTGTATTTAAAATAACATCGTCGTTGGAAAACCAGCGTGCGTTGATGGATATCCTCGATTTAAAACCTGGCCAGGGGTAAATTATTTCCGATGTGATGGAAGCAGCTTGAGGATGAGGCATAATAGAGACATGACGATAAGGCAGCGGGGACACAGAACTAATGTTCCAGTTGGGAGATGTAGAGCCTGCCGTTTGAACTAAATTCTGTAAAATGGACACCATGCCTTCATTAAAAATTTCTCTCTAAAATGTTCACTCCCCCCCCCCCCCCCTTTGTGATCATTTGTTATTTTCTGCTCAGGTAACTGTGGCTTTCCTCATGAGGAGTAAGTCTACCCTCAGGGTGTCAGATGGGCTCTGATTTTCCTTCTTTTTTTTTTGAGAGGCCACACCACAGTTTCCTTTCAAACCATCCATCCCAGAACCAACACTCAACGAGACCACACTCCAACATATAATCCACCACACCTTCCTCCTTCAATCTGACAAATCACTGTCACCCTCCTTGTAACTGAGGCAAGTGAGTCTCAGAACGTAACGAGTTGTCAGGTAGCACTGGAGGTCAAAGCCTGCGCGCTGATTCAACCTTGACCGTGTCCCTCCCACCCGTGGGACAACATACATGTTCTTTTAGGTTGCAAAAACAAATTATGAGCACCGACTTTCCCAGTTTCCTCTCTGGATAGAGTTGAGAGCTTCCTTTCATTTGACACAGATGCACTGAGGCCCGGCTAGGAGTCCGGCGATATATTCAGGACAGAGTAAAGAGCCAGGAGAACACGAATTCCTCCGGGAGTGTAGAATCCAGCAGATGGCTCTGGTCAGCGGATCCCCTTGGTCATTTCCTTTGGGAAAAGCGTAGGTTGATCGACTTCCTTGGAAGGAGGCTGGATGCCCTTTGGTCCACATGCCGCAGATGGGATTCTGTGCCAGGTGTGTGGGAAATCAGGGGTTTTGGTCGTCCTCCGCAAGGAGAAAAGAGAAGCCAAGCTCTACTCTAGAAACTTGGGGTCCTGGACCATTAAGCCCCTGTACCAGGCTTAACTGAGTCCTTTCAAAATTAATATGGTGAAGCCCTAATCTCCAGTGTCTCAGAATGGGTCTGTATTTGGAGGTAAGGCCTTTACAGAAGTGATTGAGTTAAAATGTTGCTGTTAGCGGCGGGGGGGGGGGGGGGGGGGGTGCTCTACCTCAATTTGACTGGTGTTATAAGAGGAAAGTTGGGCACACAGAGGGAGGCCAAGGGTGTGCACGTACAGTGGAAAGACCACGTGGGGACGCAGTGAGAAAATGGCCACCTGTAAGCCAAGGGAAGAGGCTTCAGGAGAAACCAATCCTGCCAACGCCTTGGCCTTGGACTTCCCTTTCTGGAAGCAAATAGATATCTTGTTTTAGCCACCTTCTGTGGTACTTGCTGTGGCGGCCTAGTGGGTCAGGAGAACCCCCTTCCTGATACAAGGAGAAATATCTCCATGGACGAATATCCAGAGAAGGAGGTTCTGAAGGTGAGGGAGAGTGGTCTTCTATGAGAACCCAGGAATGCTGTATTCCTTGGGGGGAGACTCTACCGCGACGGATGAGCCACCAAGCAGAGATGACAGCCAATGTGGAGAGAGAGACTCTGGCCAGGAAAACTGCTGCTAAGAGTGGGAGAGACCGCAGCCAAGTGCAGCTCAGACAGGGGACACTGCACCGTCCCAGTGTGGGCGGGGTCTGAGCCTCGATTGCTCTCCCTGGTCTCAAGCATCCTGCCCTTTCTGTGATTCCTCACACATGCCAAGCATCCCCTAACCTAGGGTCTCTGCACATGTTCCTCCCACTGCCTGGAAGGCACTTCTCCAGGAGTGCCGCCAGCTTGCTGGCCTACTTCATTCAGACTTCTGCTTGAAGGAGACAGATTTCTTTTTTTTTTTTTTTTAATTTTTTTTAATGTTTATTTTTGAGAGAGGGAGAGAGAGAGAGAGCATGAGTGGGGCGGTGAGGGGTGGGCAGAGAGAGAAGGAGACACAGAATCCAAAGCAGGCTCCAGGCTCCCAGCTGTCAGCACAGAGTCTGACATGGGGCTCAACTCGTGAACCCGAGATCATGCCCTGAGCTGAAGTCGGACGCATAACCGACTGAGCCACCCCGGTGATCTGAAGGAGGCAGCTTTCTTGGTCATCCTCCCAAAGATCCTCCCAGCATTCTCTTTCTTCTTACCTTACTTTATTTTTCTTAATAATACTTATCAGCACCCAGAATTCTATGCGTTGTGTAAGAAGGTAATACCCAAGAGTGGAGACTTTGTCGTGACTTTTCCCTGCTGCAACCTGGTGCTTAGGAGAGGGTTTACCGCCTGAAAGCCTGAATGGAGACCTCCAGCTGTGCTTGTGAGCATTAAGTGAGCTTATGGGCATGACGATCTTACCATGGTGCTTGGCACACAACAGGGCTTCAGAAACCTCAGGCGTCATGGATGAAGATGTCATGCAAGGGGGTTCCATCTGGAGCCACTGGGTTTGTCAACAAACCTGTCCAGCAAATTTTGAATTCTGACATTTGTCTGTGGCATGGCCCCCGGAATGTTATTCCTTTTATTCTCATGTAACTTCTGTTTGCTATTTTCTGGCTAAAATATGTAAAGATATGGCAGCTAGTAGCTGTCAATGAAACATACAAATACTGTCCCGGGATCTCTCTTCCCTTTTCATTAAGGCACTGGGGGTCCAAGTACCACTGATTGAGGTTTCCATGAACAAGCACACTCATATGTGTACATTCCCATCTCTTGATTGGGGTAAGAATCACGTGGGTTTGGTTTGTCCCTATGGAAATGCCACATCAGTACTCTATGCCAAGAGCACTTGCTGTGCACTCATTGAGAATTTCCGCTGGGCCAAATACTGTATGAGAGGCAAATTATGTTCTATTATTACCATTATTTTTGTTTTTTGGTGAAGAAATTGAAGATGAGAGAGCTCTTCCTGAAGTTAGTTACATTGTTCAACCATGAAAAAATTCCTCTAATGAGGTACGGGGAAACTTGATGATCGGGCGTTCTTGGACAAGTCATGACTTACAATGAATAGGCTGGAGATTGATGAGCACCGGGGCCAGTATTCAGGTCTGGGACATCAGAAAGGAGACCTGAAAATGGGGAAGGGAGGGGGGCAGGCACTTTAAAGGGCAAGATGGGATAATTATGAGACCAAAATGTTTCCGACCAAAATGCCATGATGGTTTGGGGGCTCAGCTTTGTTGTATGTTCAGTGAGGAGTCCGGACTAGATCAGGGATTGGCAAACAAGGAGGCGCATCCCATATGCTGCTGCCCAATGTTCGTTTTTGTTGGATTTTTTTTTGGATTTTCAATTTTATTGGACTATAGCCATGCTCCTTCACTTGCAAGTCTGTGGTTGCTTTTGTGCCAGAACGGTAGAGTTTAGGGATCATGACCAAGACGACAAAGCCCAAAACATTTATTTTTTGGCCCTTTGCATCAAAAGTTTGCAGAGTTGTAGACAGATAAATATTAAGGTCTTTCATGGCATCATATTGCCGTATGGTAGAAAGTTCGGCTATATGGTAGGAAGTTAGTCAAGCGCTAATTTTACTGGTCAGACTTAACAAATGCTGTTACAGGTTTTAAAAGGCTTCGACTAGTGATAAGTTAGGTGGTTCAGGTAACGGAAGTACTTTCTCCTGTCGGTATTGTTATTCTCGACCGAATAAGAAAATAGCTAATATGCCTGATCATATTAGGATAAAGCATTGTAAGGCACTGAACTCCCCCCGTTGTGAAAGAATATCTTTGGTGTCTCTTTGGAACTGGGTTGGGACCTTTCAAATATTTTAAACAGTGTTTTACTTAAGATGCACTGAGAATCGGATCCATTTTGATGCAGTTTTTCGCGAAGATAATTTCACACTCAGAATACAATTTTGAAAACACAGTTTGAAACCTTTTACCTTAATCTGTTATTTCCACTTGCAATTTAGTTGGCAGTCGATACATTCAAGCAACAATAAGTCTTCATATGGGAAGTTCAGTACTGCAGTATTCACACAAACACTAAAGCATGAAGACAATGGACTTCCATTGCTGGAGTTCTTAAGAAAATCCCTGCTAATGTAGGTCCCAATTAGTTTTCTTGTGGCTGCTCTTCCATGGGCTAAATGCTGCACACTACCTCCCCAGGCAGCGGTGCTCAAAGGCCCCTGTGTGTACTGAGGTACCACGGTGGCCTGGGAGGGGCCATTCACAAGTCATTCTTACTTTCAGTAGGGGAGGATGTAATCAGCACGTCCTGGAGAAGGAAATGCTTGTTTCTTCTTGTCCGTCCCTCCTTAGCTGTTTGAGGATGGTCAATTTCTATCTGGCAAAGCTCCTGTGCCAATCCCAGTAGGTCTACCATTTTATTTGCAGGTTCCCAGTTATAGTTTTCTACGGTTCTAGAATCACAAGAGAAGTGATAAAAGACGTCATTTCTATTTGATTCAAATGAGTCAAAGATTTATATGGGAATATTTGGGTAACTACTAGAGGGGAATAAAATAATGTATAATAATTTTAATATGTATAATATAATGTATAATATATATAATATAAAATTATTATACACTATAATATAATGTATAATAATATTATAATAATAAGCTAAGAGAGGTGAAGGAAGAGAATAATAATAATAATAATAACGTGATTAATCCCCCCAAAAAAGACAGAGAAAAGAACTAGGTCAAATAAAACATATGCAGTAGGTTGATAGATAGAACTCCAAATACAACAGTAATTACATTAAATGTAAATGGATTACATACTCCAGTCAAAACAGATAACGAACCAAAGGCCACATAAATGCAACTTATAAGAAAACCATATGAAATATAAGGACATAGAAAAGTTGAAAGCCAAGGAATAAAAGATATGCCATACGCACATTAATTGAAAAATAATTGTTATGCTACCACCGGATCAAGTAGATTCTAAGGCAGGAAGCATTACTAGGAAAAAAGAGGAAGTTTTTGAAGTGAAAACAGAGCCAAAAAATATAATAATTTAAACTACATGTATGAACAATCACATAGCTTCAATGTACATGAAACAAACTTGGCAATTATGAGAGATAGACCAATCCATGGTAATAGTAGAGTTTCATACACTTCAATATCTGATAGAAAAAGCACATAAAACCATAGAACATCTAAAGTACAGTTAACAAACGTAGCCAACGTACATATTTATTATGAATTAATATAACATATGTACAATATGGTATATAATCATAACCATTGAATCCAACAGCTACATAGAACACTAAACCTAAGGTCTTGTCATTTTCAAGGCACATTCTATGACCTTGTATTTCTCATTTTGGTAATGTAAGCATACCTCTCTTTATGTAGTAGATATTGTGCCCTCTGGGTGGCTTTTCCTTGTCTACTCCTTCCCTTGGCCACTTCTAAAGTGGGTGTGAGGAAATATTTCCTTCTTGGGGGCTGAGCACCTTTGTAAGTCTCGTTCCTGGCTACTGAATTCCTGTCTCAGGACTGAGTCTCAAACGGCCACAGGCTCCTTTATTCCAGACCTGTAGCTTCTCAACCAATACAGCTCAAAAGTAGCTCTTGTCTATTTGGTTACAGACAAAGTTCTCTAATTTGACATATTGATCTGCTTTCTTACTCTTACCCTGCCCTTACGCTAATGATATAAAAAGGGAGGCATGATTGGTCTCAGGACAGATGAGAATTCTATCCCTGGTGTACCACAGAATTGCAGATACATGGAGATGATAAAAAGGCAGGCTGATTCGGGGTTGGTTTCAGAACTGTTTTTAAAGTCTGTATTGACAATGTACCCCTTTATTGCCCAGACATAGAGACTACTGATCCCACCAAAAAATCCCTTAGTGGCTGCGCCCCATCACCTCTCACATCCATGTTACATGGGGCTTCTGTCGGAAAGCCACACCCTTGATCTCATCTCTCTCCTGAGTTATTATAGTCAACTGGGAAATTTTGACATGATGTAATTTTTTTTTCTTTTTCATCTGCCTTTGTCCCTCAAATTCTTTTAAAATTTCATCTCTTACTCTTTGGTGTCTAAATATAAATGACTTTTCAATACTGAAAGATCCCTACATTTCTAGGCTCTCTCTATTCTTATTACTGCTAGCAAACTTGCCAGTTCGTTTCTAAGCTCATCTCTTTCTTGTAATATCTTGCCAGACGTAGCTATTTGCCACTAACACCTACAAGTAAGGTGTGCCTTCCCATTTCTTCCAGAGCGACAAGATTCTTAGGCAAGGAGTCTGTTTTCCAGGTATCCATTGGTTTACTGTCTATTTGGCTGCTGTCTAACATGGACAGTCAGTTCACGTTGGTTTCCTCACCACCCTCACTTTCCGGCATCTAACATAATTCCTTCACCCTGTATTAGTCAGGCCAGGCTAGGCTTGTGCTGTGTGACAAACGATTTCAAGCTTTTGGAGACTTAGGAAATTTATCACTCACGTGAAGTCCACCACAGTTTAGGCAAAAACCCATGTTGTAAATCTGAGATACTGGCTTCTCCCGTCTCGTGTCTTGCCCCGTCAATAAGGATTTGAGTTCTTTACGTGAAAGAAAGACACTTAGAAGGTTGCGGGTGGGGCGTGTCTCTGCCTCAGCGCGGGTGTGACCTGCACCCATGAACCAGACCAGTCACATGGCCCATCTCACTATGAAGAGAAAGAAACACATGTCCCATGGGTTCTGGAATGAAAACAAGAATCAGACACCGGGAACCCTAGTGATGTTTCTCACGGATAGGAGTTACAGTCTTCATTTTACAGATGGGAAAACTGAGGCTCAAAAACATGCAAGGGATTTGCCCGAAATTCCAGGTTGGTAAGTGACAAAGCCCCAAATCAATCCTGGTATCGGTAAATCTGGTATTCTACCAAGTGACACTCCTCTCCCAGTTTGTTTTCTCATTTCAAACATTTAGGCATCAGATTATTGTCCTAGGAAACTCACTTGGAACATTAAAAGTCACATTTTTCTCTGTGATACTATAATGGCTCCCCATTGTATGTGTTTTTCCTAAATATGTGAAATAATTCCCCTTAGAATACATACATTTTCTCTTTTTTATTTTTACTAATTTTTTAGTGTTTATTTAGTCTTGAAAGAGGGAGAGAGACAAAGTGTGAATGGGGAGGGGCAGAGAGAGAGGGAGACACAGAATCTGAAGCAGGCTCCAGGCTCTGACCTGTCAGCACAGAGCCCGACATGGGGCTCAAACCCACGATCCAAGAGATCATGAACTGAGCCGAGTTCAGATGCCCCATCGACTGAGCCACCGAGGCACCCCTAGAATATGTACGTTTTCAACGACTACTAAAGCATAAGCGTGTATCTTGAGAAGCGTGTGCTCACCTGGAACTTGCTGCTGATGAGCGAACTTACCCAGTACCATAAAGGGTGAGATCGCCTTGCAGGCATCATTGGTACATTGTATACCTTGGTGGTTGCAGCAAAAGCATTTAGGAAGAACCAATGCTTGGAACAAAAATCAGGACTTAGCTGGTGAGGGTAACTGTTGCAAGACACCTAGCCAAGAAGCGGCCAAGGTAAGGAACGAGGTGTGGAAGTCATGGAGAAGCAGCGAGTTAGATGACAGAACAATGGTGGAGAAAAGGGAGATTACCAGCCGATATCAAGATGCCGGAAAACAAAGAGGTGGGGGGATTTTAATACAAGGAAGAAGCACACACGTGAGAAACTAATGGCAGGGTTTTATTTTGACAGCTAAAATCTGTCCTTTTTTGCTGCATGATCATGTCTGAGAAAACAGTGGTTGCTGCCTAAAAGTTTCTCTACCAAATATTATCCCTTTGAGGCTGTATGAAAAGAACTCGAAGCTTGGGATATTTGAATATGCTGTATCTGAAATTCAGGTTAAAGAAAACAACAACAACTCTAAACACCAACACCCTAAAGGCATAATGCAAAAGCCCAAAAACTTTTGCCTTGATTCTTATTTTATGTTATTTTGTTGCATTTTTTAAAAGTGCAATGCAAGCTCATTTTAGTGATTTAAGTAATGTTTCAAAGTAACAAAAAAGTTAAAAAAAAGAAAAGGGAGAAAATTACTTCAAAGCACGTGTTAGAAATTGCCGTAATTTGATGACTATTATTTCACATATATTTATGTGTCAGTGCTCAAATACGATAGCATAAAGAGAGAAATCATTTTATAAAAACGGATTCACGTTACTTGTACAAAATCATGGTAAAATATTTAATAGAATAAGAAGAAACTAGAGGGGCACCTGGGTGGCTCAGTCAGTTAAGCGCCCGACTCTTGATTTGGGTTCAGGTCATGATCTCACAGTTCGCGGGATCGAGCCTCACGTCCGGCTCTGGGCAGACAGTGGGGAACATGCTTGGGATTCTCTCTTTCTCCCCCTCCGTGCCCTTCCCCTTCTCTGTCTTTGTCAAAATAAATAATAAATAGAACTTAAAGAAAAAAAACTTGAGAAATTGCTGGACTTTGTATGCATATAAGTATTCCATTTTTCATTACTTTCTATATGACATCTCTAAGGAGAGAAAAAAAAATAAAAAGGAAATCATAAAGAGGTTGAAGCCCTCTTTTGAAGGCATGTTTCAATTTTAGATGAAGGCAACTGACCCCTGGCTTTGAAAAAAGGAAAAAAAATGTACTGTAACATTTAAAGAGAAATCCTCATTGTTCATCTCCCACTTTGACCAGCTATCGAATTGTTCCTCTCTTTTCAGGATGTATACCATTCAGATTCTGTACCCTAGCCATGCTATTCACAGTTGTTTAGTCTTAATTCTATCCACGAATGGGTTCAAGTCCACTTAAGATCGCCAATTTCATGTCGCACTTCCCTGGATTTTACCACCATGTAGGTTTGGTTTTGGTGTTATTAAAATCTCATGGGGGCTGCTTACTTGAGCTTTTACATAATTGCACATGTCCTTATGCTCAGAGGGCAAATCATCTGGATACACTTTTTTAAAGGTAATGTTTCTTCCATCACTGTTTAAGCATTATTTATCTCTGGGGGTGAGAATGGCATTGACCCTTTGATCACAACTCCCAGGGCTTTTTCATTTGTTCCTTGTTTTTCACGGTCAAGTAACTTTTTTTTTGTTTAAATATGAAATTTATTGTCAAATTGGTTTCCATACAACACCCAGTGCTCATCCCAACAGGTGCCCTCCTCAGTGCCCATCGCCCACTTTCCCCTCCCTCCCACCCCCCGTCAACCCTCAGTTTGTTCTCAGTTTTTAAGAGTCTCTTATGTTTTCAAGGAACTTTTTTTTTTTAATTTTTTTTTCAATGTTTTATTTATTTTTGAGACAGAGAGAGACAGAGCATGAACGGGGGAGGGGCAGAGAGAGAGGGAGACACAGAATCGGAAACAGGCTCCAGGCTCTGAGCCATCAGCCCAGAGCCCGACGCGGGGCTCGAACTCACAGACCGCGAGATGGTGACCTGGATGAAGTCGGACGCTTAACCGACTGCGCCACCCAGGCGCCCCTCAAGGAACTTTTTAAAGAAGAGTGAATGGTGTGATGTTTCTGTAGCTAGTTCACATGACTGATACTTTTACTTTGAAAGGACAATTGTATCCACATTTTATATTTGAAAGCCAAATTCGTTCTTGGGTATAAAATCTGGCTGCCAAACTTTCTCTCCCACAAGACTTTCTGTTATTGTTGTTTATGTGTTTATTTTGAGAGACAGAGCACGCGAGCAGGGGAGGGGCAGAGAGAGAGAGAGGGAGAGAGAGAGAATCCCAAGCAGGCTCCGCACCGTCAGCACAGAGGCCGATGTGTGGTTCGAACTCATGAACCATGAGATCATGACCTGAGCTGAAACCAAGAGTCAGACCCTTAACCACCTGAGCCACCCAGGTGCCCCCCTCCTTCAAGACTTTGTAGACATTGCCTCATTATCAGCTGGCATAGAGTATATGCCTATAGCCACATGTATGTGTATGTATACATATATCATATATGCATATAAATTCACATACATGTATACATATGTTGAAGAGTGTATGTGTATAAAATGTATGAAGCCATTCTGATCCTTTTTGCTCTTCTTTTGTAAGTGATTTGCTTTATTTGCCCGGGTGTTTGAATATATCATTCTGTATCCTTCAAGTTCAATATTTAACCAGGCTCCGTCTCCAAGCTAATTATTTTGTGCCATTCAAATGGGCAAATAAGTTTTTCCTTAGGTTCACAGAATCTTATTCTATGTCAAGAGTCATACCCTTCAAGGTTTAGAAAGGGCTGGTGCATAACAAGCATACATAAAGTAGGCTGGGTAACTTCAAGAGTGATGGTGTCCCTGGGGGATCCAGAACATGAATGCCCTGTATTGAAACAGCTAGATAAAAATTTTAAAACAAGAGAATGCATGGGTCAAAAGATACATGCTCCCGGTGTGTTATTCTTGGATTATGACTCTGTATAATTTGTATGTTCCATCTTATTGTTTTTCTTTTCCAATGTTGGGGACCATGATCAACCTATACTAGACTGCGTTTTTCACATCTTCCCTAATTAGTATCTTCTTTCTTTGTATCTTAGTACCTTCTGCTTTCATTATTGTTTCCTTCTCCTTTCCATTATGCCTGTCATTCAGCATCGTCTGTGCTCCACCATTGGTTCTCAAATTTATTTATTAATTCATTAAGGGCGTGACTTTAGTCCTCAGTGACTTTCAGTTAATGCTTAACCGACCGAGCCACCCAGGCACCCCTGCCAACTTTTTTTTTATAGGTTAGGTTCTTCACTTGTCTGGTAAGTATAACTTTTCTTGTCTTTTTTGTAGCTAGGAAGCTTGCACATTTTCCATGGCATTTCTTTTTATCATATTTTTGGATGACTCTCTGTCTGGACTTCTGATGGCTCTGATATGGTGTGGGTGAACTTCTCCTTGAGTCACACCTAATCTTCTCTGAGTCATGTTTATTTTCTCTGAGCTAATATTCCAATGGACTATGGGCTCAGGGAGAGGGAGAAGCTACGCCCCTTAACTAAAGTGGAGTCCTGGCTTTACTTTTGGAAAGACGCATTGCAGCCTTCTCTGATTTTTCTTGCCTTTCCTGTGCCAGGGGGATGTGGCAAGGTGGGCTGGGTTCAGTCAGGACCCAGGACCCTCCCTCATCTCAGTGTGGCGCCCCACATCTATGGATGTGTCAGAATTGGTCCCGGCTGTTCTCTTGCTCCCGTTCGCTCATTTCTTCCAAGAACTGTTTCCTTTCTGCAGGCAGATGGAATGGATGAGGAAGGACACGCCCACAGTGCAGAATCTCTGATTTTAACCTGAGTCCAAAATTGCAAAAGAGATAGGTTGGAGGTGGGCACCACACCCATCTTGCTCAAATTGCGCTAGAATCTTGTGCTCCTTTTCATTATTTCACCTTTTGAGATTTTGATACCAACCTATGTTCTATTCCTGGTTTGGTTGCTTTTGATAAATAATAATAACAATAGTAATAATAATAATTATTATTTTTAGATATTAAGAGGAAAAAAAGACAGTCATCCCTCTTCATGTTGCTAGCGGTTCTTAGAAATTCTGTCTCTGTATTTACTCTATGGAAAGGAAATCGATCTCATTGAGGGCGTGTTTCAACATGTCTCAGAGCTGGAGACCACAGAAGCATTTGTGATTACTGTAAAATGGTTCCTTGGTTAGTAATTTGCAGATACCACACAAATGGATGGATAAAACTGAAGAATGAAGTACAGACTAGCCCAACAGTTCTGGGGTAATATACTGGCTTCTCTGGGAAAATGATCTGAAGAGAATATACTCTGGGAAAAGACTCAACACCCAAAAGACCGTCGTGACTTACAATGAATGGGCTGGAGATTGATGAGCACCAGGGCCAGTATTCAAGTCTGGGACATCAGAAAGGAGACCTGAGAATGGGGAAGGGGGGGGGGGGGGGGAGGCAGGCACTTTAAAGGGCAAGATGGGATAATTATGAGACCAAAATGTTTCCGGTTGTTTATCTCCCTCTGAAATCACTAGCAGTTGGGCAAGCACTACAAAGTGAAAAGCTTAGAGGACACAACTATTAGGAAGACTGATTGGTGCGAATTCTACCAGGTTGGGAGACATCACATTAAAGCTCCAAACACTAATGCGTTGGTTGGTCGGTGGATGTTTAATAAGCCCGGCTGTGGTGAGACTTTTTCCAACTTTGTTCTGATTTCTAGCGTATCTTTATCTATCTATACCTATATCTATCTATCTATCTATCTATCTATATCTATATCTATCTATATCTATACCTATATCATCTATATCTATATCTCCATCTCCATCTATATCTATCTAGATAGATCTATCTATTTACCTATATTTTTCTTTTTGCTAGTTGAGTGTTTGTAAACAGGCTCAGATCCTTACTGGCAGAAGTGAGGTATAAATGAACACGCATGTTACTGTCTTAATTATGTTATTATTTATAATATACTTTTAAGAACCAAATCCTCTTACTTTGGGTTGGTACCAGTGCATCTGAATTAGCTAGCTAGGTAACGAGACGCATCACCACCGCTTCCGATGGTTAATCGTTTGGAACATACACTGTGTTGCTTCTGGAGATCTTTCTGAAAAGATGAAATTTGGACTCAACTTGGAAAAAGTTGTTAGAAAAGTGTCATTTAATCTTGGTGGTGGGGCAATGAGGCAGAACGTTTTGCATGTTTGCAAAATAAGCTTCATTTTGATGCATTGGCTTTACTGATTATATTAATTAACTTAACAGCAAATGTGAAGATTATTTATGATGCATTAAAAATGATTGGTCCTTAATTGCTTCTCTGGTAGAACAAGGGACCGGAATTTCAGTGTAAGGTTTGTAAAATTTTAGCTTGCTGGTATGCAAATTCAAATTTTAGAAATGGTCCTTTGAAAAGAAATGAAATCTCATGATGAGATGTAATTATGCATAATATTTCCCTCAGAAAGCAGAATTTAAAGGTTTTCTCTAAACCAGCCCCCCCCTTATTTCACAGCTTATGTGAAGACTATTTCTATTTTGTTTCTTTTTAAAGATAGTTGTTTATGTATCTTAAGGTATTCTTTCATTATTTAGTAAAAATATACCCAAGTGTATATTTTTATTATAATATCTAAGACCCAAGCATCATGGGAAATAAAAAAAATAGTCACATGTCACATTATTGGCTTCTAAGATATTTTATTTAGAATATCCTCAATTTTATTTCAGAACCTTAACAGCTTCCTCATATTTTCAATTTCAATTTGATTCGAATGTCTTTGCCCTCTTTTCTCTATTTCTATGCAAACTGAGGCCTGAGCCCTTTTCTGTGAATTTTTTTTTTTTCCTGTTTGGGTATTCATGTGCCATGGGCAAGAGTGAATTTCAGGATGAAAGTTGATGTGGATTCTCCAAGTTCGTTAACCCCATGGAACTTGCTTTACCTGTTACCAACGGTCAATGTATCTCACAGGCAAATGCGCAAAACTCCAGCAAGGAGTAAGAACAGTGTGTAATATTGAGTTATCAGTTATGTGTAATATTGAGTGTGTAATATTGAGTCAAACGTAGTTGACTGGTAAAGACCAGATTAATAATTTAGAGTAGTCTTTTAAACCTTGCACGTAATGTATTTTGTTTTATTTTCTTCTCTGCTGAAGATTTTACTTCTCTGGGTAGGAGGCAGGTGCATAGTAGATCAAAAGTTAGTGGGAGCAGTGGGGCAATCTACTTATCTTAACCAATATACGTACTTCAGGCCGTAATTATGATAGCTCCCAGAACAGGTTCGCACCTATGTTTTTTGGTCCTTAATGCATCTAAAATGGAGTCTGAGCTGCAGAGTTTCTATGAATGCATGTGTAATGTCTGTTTGATAAGTGTCTTCTCGCGCCCTGAGGACTTTTATAAGCAATTTGCATTTCACAATGAGAGAAATCAGCTGGAGAGGGTTTATTGTTTTGTATAATAGAGAGGAGTGTGAAAATATTCCAGTTCTACAGATGGCACTTCTCGTTAGCCTTGAACATATACATGTGCAAGGATTGTTTTATCTTAACTAATATAGCCACCAAAAAGGCTATTTTTAGAGGTGAATTCACAGTTTGGTTGGATTGCAATAATTAGTCGGATTTCTTTAAAGATAGATGAAGTACTTTTTTGAACTCTTGGCTGTAGAGTGACTCCATGATACTGGGAAGGAAATTTCCCTTTGCGTAGATATCTTTTAAAGAGAGGGTTGTAATAAGTCTATACTGCCATCAGCCTGATTTTTAAATAACTCAAAAGGCAAATCGAGGAGTGGAGAGCCAGTGCCGCTATGGACAATCTTCTCATTTGTGGCGGTGACACGCGCATGAAAGCATGTGCGTATGTGAGCCAAAAAAGCAGGTAATAAAACAGAAGCCTCTAAAAAGAATCTCAGAAAGGAAAGCACATGCACTTAAAAATGCATACCAATGAGTAATAAAATCTTGTCAGGAAACATCAGGATCCTCACAATTCGTAAACTTCGCTTGAGTCCTATATATGGCTCCGCCTCCCAAGTAGGGTGTCGACTTCTCAACTAGGCACGGGGATAAACGAAAAAATGATTCCTGTTGATTGGTGGTACTACTGCCCAATTTAAAGAAGTATTTATATTTATATTTTCATGGAAAATGACATATCTCAGCAATTCTCAAACTTTGGGTCTCCTTGTCCCTTTCCTTCTTAAAATTTATTGAGGCTTCTAGAAGGCTTTTGTTTCTAAGGATTGTGTTTATTCATATCTACCATAGTAGAAATTAAAACCCAATATTATTTTGCAGTTCTTATTATATATTTTAAAAATGACTATCACAAACCCATTACATGGTAACATACATGACATTTTGTTAATGTTTATTTATCTTTGAGAGAGATGGGGAGAGGGAGACAGAGAGTGTGAGTGGGATAGGGGCAGAGAGAGAGAGAGAGGGAGACACGGGATTTTAGGCAGGCTCAAGGCTGTGAGTTGCCAGCACAGAGCCCGACACAGGGCTCGAACCTGTGAACCACAAGATCATGACCTGAGCTGAAGTTGGACGCTTATGGACTGAGCCACCCAGGCGCCCCTACATAACATTTTTTTTTAATTCCTTTTACTTTATTTTTTATTTGAGAGAGAGAGAAAGGCTGAGAGTGGGGAAGAGGGGCAAAAGGAGTGAGAGAAAGAGAAGAGAGAGAGAGAGAGAGAGAGAGAGAGAGAGAGAGAGAATCGTAAGCAGGCTCCACGCTCAGGCAGAGCCTGATGTGGGGCTCAATCCCACGACACTGGGATCATAACCTGAGCTGAAATCAAGAGTTGGATGCTCAACCAACTGAGCCACCCAGGTGCCTGCTCACATACACAACATTTTTGGTGGCAAAATGAAAAAATAGTGAAAAGGGTATCAGTGATTTTCATTTTTGCTAATCTTTTTAATGTCTGGCTTAATAAAAGACAACTGGATGTCATATCTGTTTTTGAAATCAACCTGTTGTAATATATTCTTTTGGTTGAAGTATACAAAGAACAATTAGCTTTCATATTGACCTTGAGTTGCAAGAGGAAGTGTTTTAATAGACCTTTAAGACAATTGTGAAGGGGCGCCTGGGTGGCGCAGTCGGATAAGCGTCCGACTTCAGCCAAGTCACGATCTCGCGGTCCGTGAGTTCGAGCCCCGCGTCGGGCTCTGGGCTGATGGCTCAGAGCCTGGAGCCTGTTTCCGATTCTGTGTCTCCCTCTCTCTCTGCCCCTCCCCCGTTCATGCTCTGTCTCTCTCTGTCCCAAAAATAAATAAACGTTGAAAAAAAATTAAAAAAAAAGACAATTGTGAATACTCTTCTTTGACATTACACCCAAACTCAACAAATGGTAGTCTTAAAAATATTAATTGAAAGTGGAATCTTAAAGATCAAAGCTCTGTTACATTAAAGTGATTTGTTATGTCTTGTAGGTTGATTGGATGTTTTAGCCACACATGATTTTATTTTTCTTTAATGTTTTTATTTATTTTTGAGGCAGAGAGAGAGACAGAGCATGAGCAGGGGAGGGGCAGAGACAGAGGGAGACGCAGAATCCGAAGCAGGCTCCAGGCTCTGAGCTGTCAGCACGGAGCCCGACGCGGGGCTCCAACTCACGGACTGTGAGATCATGACCTGAGCCGAAGTCGGAGGCTGAACCGACTGAGCCACCCAGGCGCCTCAGCCACACATGATTTTATATCATCACGTATTGGCCATTTGTAAACTGCTACCTTGCTAAATTATGTAGGTATTCCAAATGTGGACACAACTTATCATACAATATATATTTAAAAAGAAACACATGCTCATTAAAATTACCATTGATATCAGAAATGTCTTTAAGTTTTGGGAAGCTACCATAGCTATAGAGGTGGACACAAAGTTTCCATGATTTTTATATTTGCTTGAGAGCGCGAGTTGGCCTTTGCTAACACACGTGGTCAATGGTTTTCTTGAAGGGATACATTCAACCAGTTAATTTGTGAAGCATTTTCTGCCAAATAATCTAAAACTAAATAACTATATTTTATCTATCCATATTTCCTTTAATTAAAAATAACGTTCCATGGGACGGGGGGGAGAAGTGGCCACTTAAGCTCACACCTCAAACACTAGTGCTTTTCTTGGAGACAACCGTGTGATATTCGTAAGAAGTACTTTGTGCACGCTCCCATTTGGTCAAACAGAATATTTAAAAAGGAACATAAAGACCTGTACTCAAGGGGCAGAATTTAATAACATCCGTCATTTTTCCTGCCTTATCAAGGACCTTCTTAAATGAAATTGTTGTTTCTTTTTACCAGGGAGTGTGTGGGGTGGTAAAGAGCACAATATAATGCAGTCTAGCGTCATTTGCCTTGATTCAAGCACTGGTATCAGCACTTTTATCGCTGTGTCTTTTCCACCACCAGGTTGAATGTTAACACTGTGAAAAGAATAAATAATATCATACTACTAACATGAAAATAGTTTTGAAGTCATGGAGTTCACAGACCAAAGCTTAAAAAGCAACCACATGCCATAAAAAGTTCCATTTGGGTCTATTGGAAGAACATCTTCTTACTTTAAGTGTTCTAAATTGTATCACCTACCCAATTTGAGTCTATGACTTTGAACTTAAGCATTTATTATGAGTGATTGACTGGGTCGAGAAAAGACCTTCTAAAGGTAACTTAAAAATTGAATACTTCTAAAAGCAATCCACAAATCCAAATAATAACATGTTTTATTGGTTATTTTATGACTCAGGATTGGATCAGAAAGACAGAAACCACCTTAGGCATTCTAACAGATGTAATTTAATGTAGGGGATTGGTTTCATATCAGGAGGTATTGGAGGGTTGAAAGAGAAAAAAAAGGTGATACTTTAGTATATCAGAAATGATGACTGCAGAGCCAAAGAACTTAGAAGTTGACCCAGGAAGAGAGTGCTCAAAACTCTGAAAGGTTCATGACCCTACTTCTGCTGAAAAAGTCTCTTTCCTTCTTCTCTCACTTTCCATTCTCCTTCTAGAGATTCTGGTTGTTGGAAACAGAGGCAGTTAGTTTCAGGAAAGTCTGTAAAATGTCATATCCTCAGTCGAAGCTCTAGAATCACAAAGTGGAATACGAAAGAGTAGATTTGTAGCCGAGTGACAGAGACAGATAATTAGCATGTTCACCCTTTGGGAATCTCAGAATTCATGTGCACTCTCCTACAGGTGTGTGTATTGCCGTGTAATAATAACGGTCTCATGCCTTGGTCTGGTCCCTCATGCAAACAAAGGTACTCCCAACCTCTATCTTCAAAGCAGAGGCTCAAGTTCCCAATAGTCATAGTACCCACCCCATGGAAGAAGTTACTGAACTCATATCTGAGAAATGTTTATTCTTTTTCTGGGCTGCTTTCAATCCCCCATTTGAATAATTTATAAACTAAATACAAATGGGGAGACAAAAGTCATAAAAGGATAAGAGGGTGGAGGACAGTAAAATTAGTCGATCCATGTTAATGTTGTATGGATACTGTTAATATTTATATTATATATATTTTACGTATATGTAAAATCATGCAAGGAACAGTTTGCTACAGTCTTTGCTGCTGTAACTGGTCACAAAGCTATAGCTGGCATTCGTAGTATCCTTTTTCCATTACCCACTTCCTGTCCAGCTTCTCCTATGTCAGCACTGAATCTCTGTGGTTCTGAATTTAATTGGTTGCTGTCGTGACCAGTGAACTTTTACTGATGGATATGGACGTACTAAGAGGCATGCCACAGAATATCCTGGGGTCCAGACAATAACTTCCTTCCCCCGTTGCCTCACAACAACCCAATTTCTCCTTGACAGTCTACTGAAGCCAGTAGAATCACACTCTTTGTGGCCCATTGATGTAGTGATGTGAGAAATCCACACTGGCCAGGTGGCAGCCGTAAATTCCAACGCAAGGAAATGATGTTGTATCTCCTAATGGAAGCATACCTCTTTGGGGGAATGGATACTTCTAAGCCAGCAAAATTCAGAACACAATTTCTGTGAGTGGATTATTTAGTGCTAATAGAGGGAGAAATTATTTCCATTTCCTCCTGGTGATTTTTGTAACTCATGGATTTAGGCTTTGGGAGAAACCACATCTTATATGGCTTACTGCCCAAAGAACATACTGTATCTTACAAATGAGATCCCCAATCTTTCATCATATCGTCTCCCAACTGACATTATAAGCCTGAAATTTCAGTAGGTTACTCCACCTTTTTATCAGGCCAGGTGTTTCTGAGTCATGGGGTACATGGGAAGAGGAGTTAACTCTTTTTTTTTATTTCAAGTTTTTATTTAAATTCTAGTTGGCTAACACATATGGTAAAATTAGTTAATTCTATGTCCATAAATCCACTACAGCTATTTTTGTTGTTGACAACTGTGTTTCTTGCTCAGAAGCAAGAATGGTGGGATGTCCTGAGAGTTAATCCGAATTCCTGGTGTGAAAAGTTGGCCCTAATCCATGGACTTTGTAATCTTTGCTGTTTGATGAGTGGACACGTGAGAGAGTAAAATGGATGTTATTCGACGAACATTCACATAAGACAAAAATATCCAGTCTCTATGTCTATCTGGAGAGTTTCATCTGTAAAGATTTCCCTAGAGCTCCTTATCGCCAGTCTTTTTCCTTCAAGTCTTTGTTTAGTTACGCTGATGAATCAATGTATAACGATATCCTTGGCCATTTTTCAGTCCAGCTAAAATGGACCACCAAATGCATTGTTTAAAATTCTCTGCACGGGGGCGCCTGGGTCGCTCAGTCGGTTGAGCGTCCAACTTCGGCCCAGGTCATGATCTCACAGTTTGTGGGTTCAAGCCCCGCATCGGGCTCTGTGCTGACAGCTTGGAGCCTGGAGCTTGCTTCGGATTCTGTGTCTCCCTGTCTCTCTGGCCCTCCCCAGCTCATGCTCACACTCTATCTCTGTCAAAAATAAATAAATTTAAAATTCTCTGCACGGTGAAGATTTTCCTTCACTACTACCTTTCAGGAACTTTCCTATTTGTGGCTGTCATACAGTCGTCCCTCCCTTGTCCACGGTTTTGCTTTCCCTGGTTTCAATTTCCTGAAGTCAGCCACTGTCCACAGCAGATGATCTTCCTTCTGACAATATGTCAGAAGGTCAATAATAGCCTAATGCTACATCACAATGTCTCCATCATTCACCTCCCTTCATCTCCTCATGTAGGCACTGTGTCATCTCACATCATCGCACGAAGTGACTACAGGGCCATAGATGCTTTGAGAGGGAGAGAGAGGGAACCATATTCACATAACATATTTTTTACAGTATGTTATGATTGAAGTTCTATTTTATTATCAGTTATTATTGATGATCTGATACTGTGCCCAATTTGTTAATTAAACTTTATCATTGGTGTGGATGTCTGGGAAAAGACAGTACATACAGGGTTCCACACCATCTGGAGTTTTAGATATCCACCGGGGGTCTTGGAAATTAGTCGCTGTGGCTAAGGAAGGGAGGACAATGGTACTGAAAATACTTGTAGTCTGTACCAATGTATTGTGGAGGAACATTTGTAATCAAGGTCAAAGGTTGTTTTCCTCCTCGGTAATGCTGAATGTCTAGTGAGATCACAGGTGTAGATTGAGCAAGAGGAGACAATGGAACACGTGTAGGTGATACACGTGTCTCAGATATGTACACATGACTTCAAAATCTGCTCAAAGATGATCGCTTATGTGCCATTCTCATTGGATGGTGGAGTAACTCTTGTGCACAACCAACTTTATGGTTTAGTAAAGCCCCTAACATCCGTTTTATGACAGAGAGCTCAGGTTATATAAGCAATGAGGTCTCATGATTAGGCTTTCCGACACTATCAGAACCCAGGCACAAAATGTGGGACTTCTCCAAAAAAAAGTTATCTTCCCAGGAAGGCATGGCTTTTTTCTTTTCTTCTTCTTTGTTTGTATTTTTTTTTAACAAACCTCTCTGGGTCTGCACTGCAATTCCTCTCTTGTGGCTTATAGATGCTCCATAAAACATGTCTATTTGCCTCAAATATGTAGACTACTGGGGACTCTTGTAAGTCACAAGGATGAACTAACAGGGTGAACTGTATTATAGAGTAGGTGACAAAGTGCTTACTTTTTCCTTAAAACCAGCCACTTTGTAGGTTGTTCTCACTTTCACAGACTACTTGCCACTTTAAGGACTTTTCTCTAAAAGCAGGCCACTTTATAGGTTACTTAATAACCTATTAGCACACTCACGGTGGCCTACCTTGCCTCTAAAGTCCAAAGAGACCTGCCATGTAAGCATGAAATATAGCAACTGTTTTTCGCCTAGAGGGACAGTCCATCATACTCCAAATCACTGGGTGTCCAGAAATTTCACGAAGGTGGCAGGCTCACCAATGTTCATGAGATATGTCTTTTGTATTCTCTGGCATGCACGTGTCTGAATAAGTTATCTAGAATACTTGCTTCCACCTGCTCATTAGATTCAATCAGCAATGCTGCCATCAATGAAGAGGAGAAGTGTGACATTTTGTGGGATGTGCTTACAATCACGACCTCTGTGAACTAGGTTGTGTCAGAGAGCATGGGACCTGATATACCCCTGGGGCAAGACAGTGAAGATTCCTGACAGATGAACCTGGACAAGGAGTGCTGTGGTTCCTGACACGTGAAAACAAACAGCTAGTGGTCCTTGCAAATCAGTATAGACAGGAAAAAAATGTGCTAGATAAATAGCTGTATGTCAGACTCTAGGAGACATGTTGATTTGCTCCAGTAAATAATTTATATCTAGAACAGCCACTGTAATTGGATTACCTTATACATTTTATGAAAACCTATAGTTATTCTCCAAGACCCACTGTCTTTTGCACTAGCCCAATGGTGGAGTTAAGTAGGGACGTGGTAGGAATTTGCCTGCATTTTCCCAATTTTTAATAATAATACAGGCTCCTGGAATTCCGTTGACGGTGATACTTTTGCTTTACCATTCTGATGAAGAAAGGGATTCCAGGGGTTTCCTCTTGGTTATTGTTACTATAATAACCCTGCTGATCGGCTCATACCTGAGTTGGTAGTTCACTGCGCGGAGCTCGAGGTTGCTTTCTGTAAACAGTTCTGTGCATTTGAAAGCGGCCAAACCAACACACAATCCTTGGGGTCATCGTGATTTCAGTAACACTAGGTGTATGAGCTACTTAGTTCTCCATAGCACCTGCCTTGAAAGCTACCTCATTCCAAACGACTGAAGTTGATAAATTGTATTATCTTGATGTCCCCGTGTGATGTGGGTTACCAGATTCCATCTTGCATTGGCAATTAACTCAGCTCTGTGCTCCCAACCAAAGGCATGGCCAAGTCAATCCTAGAATACCTCCTCTGGGAGTCCCAAGTACAATATCTTGTCAAGAAAAGAGAAACCATACCACGTTGTTTTAACAAAGCTGATTTAAATTGGCTACACAGGTATTGGGGTAGTGAGAGACAAAAAAAAAAAAAAAGAAAAGGAGGAGAGGAAGGAAAGGAAAAAAAGGAAGGAAAGGAAGGAAGGAAAGAAGGGAGGGAGGGAGGAAGGAAGAGAGGGAGGAAGGAAGGAAGGGAAAGAGGGAGAAAGGGAGAAGGGAGAGAGGGAGGGAGGAAGAGAGGAGAGAAAAGCAAAATCACTGACAATACTTCTATTCTGGCGAGCAAACCTTTATTTACCTACCTTATAGTGATATTATGATAAAGTAATATAACATAGGTAAAGATAAACTGCTATATACAAGTAATGTAGTATGAAATTAAAATATCTGAATTCTCATCGTCAGTATATTTCACTTCTACCTAAACAAGAGTCACGTTTTACTAAAGCTCATCTAGATTTATTTGGTGGCCAGACAATTACATTAATATTTTCTTTTGATGCATAGTGTCTGGTCCATTTCCCTGGGGACTCGGGGGCCTCCTGACCTTGCTGAGGGATCCGGGACAGAGAGCCTTACAGGAATCCCTGAACTTACCCACCCGACTCAACAAAATCCAGAAACTTTTCGAATCACCTTTCCTGTGGGTGAAGAGGGCCATGCAACTATTCTATTACCGCAACTCAAACCTGTAGTGTTTTAAGGTTCACAAACCCCTGGGCATATACATTATCTACATTTCTGTACCCAGAGTTTGGATGCGTGCTAATAACTTTCTCTCCAAAGATCAACTATTGTAGAAGAAGGATGAAGAGAATCACGCCAAACATGAACTCTTCCTACCTAATAGGATATATTTACATAAATGTGTATCCATGTATAGAAGGGCGTGGGTTAAATGTTGTTTTTAATTCCCAAAGCATTCTATTGAATAATCCCAAACTATATGACTGCTAAGGGGTCTGTCTTTTTTGTTTGTTTCTGTAATACGTTTCTGCGTGGAAATGACTATTGCACCCTAACCCGTTTGAATCTATTAATATCCATTAACTCAGTGAAAGGTTGTCACTTACTTTTATGCCAGGCAGTGGACAAACCAACAAGGTCATCAACACTGAGGAGTTCCAGGGAGCCCACATTTTCCTTATCAAGATGGCGGCTGGCAGGGATGTTCCTCAGAGAAGCATCCTAAGATTATCTCATCTTCCTCCGGATTTTTGTCACTTTCTCTACATTCCCAATGCTGTCAAAGGGAAACTGTATCTATATGAAAAGGAAGAGGTGGAAAGTGATCCAAACAAGAACCAATTGGAAAGTGCAGTTTCCGCCTGAATAGAAGTGCGTCCAATTCTTTAAGTCTTTCCTCAGTTTAATTTTTCCATAAAGTGGAATCATTAAAAAAAAATCATCAGGCATATTGGGAGACAGGGAGGTTATCCATAAAGTCCTTACTATGTCATTTGCCTTTACCACATGCAAAATTTCCTGACGTATGGGAACTTCCTTCTCTACATCTTATGTATGAATATTTCTCCATTAGCTCTGCCTCCTCCATTCTTTTAGGACAATTCTTCTGCAGCCTTCCACCTTGGAGTTAACCTTTTGCTGGTCTGTTCAGACTTTCCATCTCTTCCATGGAAAATCCCCACAGGTAGGGCTGTTGCACCTTCAGCGGACAGGAATCCGGATTCCTTCCTTATTTTAGCTTATCTGATGGTGGGTCCTTCTTGATTCTCATCTGGTGGAATAACTCAGATATGTCTCAATAAATGCTACTATTGTATTTTCTCGCTTTGCTTAAGAAAAAACTGGAAACCCACAAAGGACTAATACTCTTTCTTTTTAAAAAAATTTGTTTACATTTATTTATTTTTGAGAAACAGAGTGAGACAAAGCATGAGCAGGGGAGGGGCAGAGAAGGAGACACAGAATCTGAAGCAGTCTCCAGGCTCTGAGCAAGTGGTCAGCACAAAGCCCTAGGCGGGGCTTGAACCCACAAACTGTGAGATCATGACCTGAGCCGAAGTTGGACGTTCAACAGACTGAGCCACCCAGGTGCCCCTTTAAAATTTTTTTTTTAATGTTTATTCATCTTTGAGAGACAGAGAGAGAGACAGAGCATGAGTGGAGAAGGGGTAGAGAGAGGGAGACACAGAATCCGAAGCAGGCTCCAAGCTCTGAGCTGTCAGCACGGAGCCCAACGCAGGGCTTGAACTCCCAGTCGCGAACTGAAGTCGGATGCTTAACCGACTGAGCCCCCCAGGTGCCCCAATACTCTTTCTTTTAATCTGAGTAATTAAAGGGAAACATCAATGTATATTTCTTTTTTTTTTTTAATGTTGATTTATTTATTTTGAGAGACAGAGAGAGAGAGAGCCCGTGAGCAGGGAAGGGCAGAGAGAGAGGAGAGAGAGAGAATCCCAAGCAGGCTCCATGCTATCAGCAACTCCATCCCACATACTGTGAGATCATGACCTGGGACGAAATCAAGAGTCGGACGCTCAGCCGACTGAGCCACCCAGGTGCCCCTGTACTATTTCTTGAAGACACCAGACCCAACCCTTGTGTCAAGGCTTTTTGGATGTGGCGTCCTCACGACCTTTAGCCCTTCTTACACGTATCACCTCAATCGCCACGAACCAATCTCTCCCCTTCCCTCTTCCCTTCAAAGCACTTATCCTCTTCCAATAGAGGCATAATCTATTAATTAATTAATTAATTAATTGGGTTTATTGTGCCTCCACTGGATTACACAAGCCACCCCTCACACACTCTTTTCTTGTAAGTTTTGTGTTAACGGTGCGTCCCCAAGTGCCTAGAACAGCGTTGCAGTCAACACAGCAAATGTTAACACCATGGACGAGGAGGGTGAAACGGATACGTACATTCCTCTGCAGCCCTATCCGTGCCGTCTCACCCTGTCTCTGGCATGCCTATCTCAGGCAGCACGGAAAGAATTAGGCATTGCCAAGCTGCGCCCCCGATCGGTCGCTTTCCAGTACTGCCTACGTGAAAAATCAATGGCACTTTGCCTAACGGTCTATCGAATGCCTGGTTCATACAAAGGCTGTGGAGTCCCGTGCAGGAAAAGCACAGAGATACGTGTGAGCATCGTCTCCTCTTTCAAGGAGTGTAGAAAGTGCTCGACAGACATTGGGAGGGGGCTGGGGCACAGCCGTGGCCATCATGTCCCTCAGCTCCCAGGAAATCTGATGAAGTGGAAATTGAATGCAAAGGTAAAACAGCGCTGGAGCCCATTCAGCCAGAAGGTTCTAATTCATCCAATGCTGATTCACCCTCGTGTCGTGGATTAGAAGCGCTGTTAATAGTTTTTTTTTTTTTTAACCTTACTCTTCTTTTTTGTCTCTAATTTAAAAATGTTGTTTATATATTTATTTTAATTAAGTGGGCCCCATGCCCAACTTGGGGCTCGAACTCGGGACCCTGAGATCAACACTTGCACGCTCTGCTGACCGACCCATCCAGGCGTCCCTAAAAATGTATTTCTTTTTTTTTTTTTAATTTTTTTTTTAACATTTATTTATTTTTGAGACAGAGAGAGACAGAGCATGAACAGGGGAGGGGCAGAGAGAGAGGGAGACAGAATCGGAAGCAGGCTCCAGGCTCTGGGCCATCAGCCCAGAGCCTGACACGGGGCTCGAACTCACGGACCGCGAGATCGTGACCCGAGCTGAAGTCGGACGCTCAACCGACTGAGCCACCCAGGCGCCCCCCTAAAAATGTATTTCTTGAGTATAATGTTTTCTCCGGGTATTTCCCGGCTGTTCTGTCTTTACAAACTGTGCGTTTCTCCCATTAGACTTTTCCTGTATGTCAATTCCTAGACTTTATGTCCCAGAGTCAGAGACATCAGTTAAAACGACATGCTTTTTAGTGTTGCGCTAGCTCAATTCGTAGTAGGTGTGCATCCATGTGTCACTCTGAGAGGTGATAATTTTTTGGCATTGTATGCTTTTAAAATATGTCATCAGGTTTTCTTTTTTTTTTTTTAATGTTTATTTTTTAAAAGAGAGACAGAGAGAGAAAGAGAGAGAGAGGGAGAGAACACAAGTGGGGGAGGGGCAGAGAGCGAGGGAGACACAGTCTGAAGCAGGCTCCAGGCTCTGAGCTGTCAGCACACAGCCTGATGCGGGCTCGAACTCACAAACCCGAGATCGTGACCTGAGCTGAAGTCGGACGCTCAACCGACTGAGCCCCCCAGGTGCCCCTGTTATGAGATTTTCTAAGCATAGGCATGGATTCACTGTTGGTTAAGCATTATGGCTATTTCTGTACTAAAGTCAGCATATTTGAGTTGTCCCATTTCTTTTTGAATTGTGTGTGTCCCATTTACATTCGCAGTTCATAGAGCTATAATAAAGTTCAGCAAAATGAAGATTTGTGTCCGTATTACTTTCAGGTAGAAAGCATGCATGGTTTTCTAAACTATTTATTTTCCTACCTCAGCTAGTTTCCTGTCTTGACCAAATGGAGTACATTATGTGGCCAGTCATCGAAATTGCATGACCTTTTCCTTTGGAAAACTGTCTAAGAAAATATGTACACGTATATTTTGGGCAAGTTATTAAACCTGACAGAAAAAAAAAGCATATTATTTCTAAACAAATACCTTAGCCCACTAGCATCTATACGCCCCTCCAAGGCGCACCTATTTGTAAGACTTTCTATTTTCCATGCTTCAAATTACTCTGAAATTATAGTCTACACAACCGATTATCAGATGGAAACACTGAAACAGAGACAAAATATCTCTCAAACTCCTCCGAACCTGATGAACCAAGAGTTTTTCCCTCTGCTCTTAAATCCGTCATTTCTCTCAGATTAAACAGCCAAATGGAGGCCCCGGTGAAGAAAACAATGTTGTTCAGTTCCAGTAAAGGTAATTCCCATTCTGATAACCTCAACCTGAAAGCAGAAGCCTCTCAAGGCACTTTCTTTGGCTAAACAATTTCTGAGTGGCTCTATTTGCAGAACTGCCCCTCACCTCTCAGCGTTGGGGAGCAGCAGCGAACACTGAGGGTCCGCCCGGATGTTGTGTTTCAGTTGCTGTTAAATTTCAATTAAACAGACAAGACTCCTTCCCACTAGACATTTTCTATCCCTGGTGTGCTAGCCGCCTAATGGTTGATTTCCATGTTTCATCCACCGTGTGGTACAGAGGAAAATAATGGTGGATTGATAGAGTCCGTGGAGAAGGGAGAAATTTAAAAATTCGGTCCTCCGAACCATGAATAAAAGGGCTGAAATACCTTTAAAAAAAATACACACACACACACACATCCTATTTGCAGACCCTGGCGGGAAGACATATCCACAGTCAGACGGAGGTTTGAATAAGGCAGTTTTATGAAGCAATACAATTATTTGTTAAAAATCATGATGTAAAGATAACTTACTAAATTTATGAAATCTGAGTCATCAGAACATTTGTGATAACTCGTTTTTAATTTAACTAAAGGACGGTACTTGAATTATTCAATTTTTTTCTGCGTTTCATAAACCAGCTGACCGTCACTTGGATTTGTTTTCTTCAGATTATGAATAATATGTTACATTATTAGTGCGCAGTATGGAGAATGGTTTAGAAATGTCTAAATTGAAAGACCGACGGTATAGTTTTATATAATCAACAATACGCAGGTGTGGGCATCTGCATACGCCCAATTTAATTCGTAGAGTTACGATTCTCATATCCTTCCAGTATTTCAGAAAGAGAAGGACGTAAACCAACATTTGCGGGAAGGAAACAAGATCTGTGACAATGTAGTCACGTCTACTTGGTGTAATGCACTTTGATCCCTTATTTGATCCCTATTATTACTAACTTTTCTCTTATTATATCAATATTAAAACAAAATTATATTATTTATCCTCAAATTTCAGGATGCACAAAAGTGCGTGGTAGCTACTTTTTACAAATACTATCTTATAATCCTCAAAATAGTGCTGTTGGGTGGGCATTAATTCTCTTCGCTTCACAGTATTTAAGGAAAAAACAGAAAGCATTTCTAGAGGTTTCACGTACAAGGTGTTTCGTTCAATATTGGAAACAATTCCCATGTCCGACAACAGAAGAATGTTTAATAAGCTGTAAGGGACCTTATGCAGCTCTTAAAAATGAGGTTTGCAGCTGCTCATCAACAGGAGACAGTACTTTGTTTCCTTAATAAAGAAATATATGAAAATATATATTGACCACTGTCTCAGTCAGGTCAGAAGGTATTCCCAGAACACAGACGGATCACCCTTAACTGTTTGTTGTGGTCACTTCCATATAGTTTCTGATATGTCTCAGCCATCTTTGTGTTTTCGAAACATTTCCCATAATTATCCTTTACTTTTATTTTTTTTTAAACATTTATTTATTTTTGAGACAGAGAGAGACAGAGCATGAACAGGGCAGGGGCAGAGAGAGAGGGAGATGCAGAATCTGAAACAGGCTCCAGGCTCTGAGCGGTCAGCACAGAGCCCGACGCGGGGCTCGAACTCACAGACCGTGAGATCATGACCTGAGCCGAAGTTGGCCGCTCAACCGACTGAGCCACCCAGACGCCCCAATCCTTTACTTTTAAATAAAACTTGTAAAAAAACAGGATTTGGGTTTTTTTTTTTCCCATAAACAACTGCTGAACTGCCGAGTTTCCAAAGATTTTGTACCATACAGATCCCTAAGGACAGTGATGAGGCACAGGACGGGGACAGTGCTCTGCCATTATTCTTAGATCCCTCTGACAACATCCGCCTGTTCCACGATGGTTTCTAGCTGACACTTCAGCAGCATATTGATTTTAAAGTTTTATTGACTAAGACACTGCTAGGCAAGCTGTAAGCTCTTTTTCTGTAAGCCACTGTTCCTTTGCTCTTCAGTCCCCAGCTTTGATTGAGGTATTGAAAATTTCTTATGTGGGGGCGCCTGGGTGGCTCAGTCAGTTGAGCGTCGGACTTCCGCTCAGGTCATGATCTCACCATTCGCGAGTTCGAGCCCCGAGTCGGGCTCTGTGCCGACAGCTCGAAGCCTGGAGCCTGCTTCAGATTCTGTGTCTCCCTCTTTCTCTGCCCCTCCCCCACTCATGCTCTCTCTCTCTCTCTCTCTCTCTCTCTCCCAAAAATAAATAAACATTAAAAAAATTTTTTTAAATAAAATTTCTTATGTGAAGCCGGGTCCCATTGGGGGAGATTTCTAGCCTCTGAAAAATTCAAAGGTCTAGCTGTGTGCGGTTCCTTAAACTTTTGCAAAGCCCCGTTACTTCTGTGAAAACGTAAATTCGACTTTCTAATACAGAGTCAGACTCATGCTCTTCCTGGAAGCAAAGCTCTCTCCCTCTAGTCACCAGAGGAAGACATATCTGGGAGCTCCAAATACGCATCAGGCCCTGGGCTCACTGCTGAGGTTGCAAGCACGTGTCAAAGGTTGCAAAGGTTGCAAGCCAATCTTCAAAGAGGTCACAATCTGCCGGGGACCATGACTCAGTCCCGATCGCAGTCAAATAGAATAAATGTTATGGAAAATAGAAGTGAGGGTCATTTAAAGAAGTTGGATCAGGACCAGTGTGGGGGTGGAGAGGATCTGCAATCAGCCCTGAAGACAGGATAAGATTTCGACCAGTGGAAAAGAAGGAGAAAAGCATTCCAGGCCAAGAAAACTGGGTACAAAGCGCAACGGGTGAGGAAGTGGAGAGCGTGCAATACGAAAGGAACTCCATCTGGAATCCTAGAAAACATGGTACCCGTGAAGGAACAAAAAAGGTTAAGTTACCCCTCAAAGCTGGAGAGCTTTGCGTGCCCACTCAGGGCCATACGTCCCAATCTCAGAGAAAATGGAGGGATGCTGGTAATTCTTAGAGCATCATTTCAATGGGCAACATAAAAGTGTCCCCATACGTGAAAAGACACTCGCCGTCACCAAGCATCAAGGGACTGAAAATCAAACACACCAGGAGATATCAACTCATCTTCATCAGGGCAACTACTGTAAAAAATAAACAAAACCCACAAAAAGTAGCAAGCGTTGGAGAGGAGGTGCCTAAATCGGCATCCTTGTGCCCTGTTGGCGGGAAAGTAAAATGGCGCGCCATTGCGAAAAACAGTATGGCGGTTGTTTTTTGTTTTTGTTTTTTTCTTTTTTTTTTTTTTTTTTTTTTTTTTTTTTTTAATTTTTTTTTTTCAACGTTTATTTATTTTTGGGACAGAGAGAGACAGAGCATGAACGGGGGAGGGGCAGAGAGAGAGGGAGACACAGAATCGGAAACAGGCTCCAGGCTCTGAGCCATCAGCCCAGAGCCCGACGCGGGGCTCGAACTCCCGGACCGCGAGATCGTGACCTGGCTGAAGTCGGACGCTTAACCGACTGCGCCACCCAGGCGCCCCTGTTTTTTTCTTTTTAATTAAAAATTGAATTACAATATAACCCAGCAAGTTCATTTCCGGATACACATCCAGAAGCATTGGAAGAAGTGACTCGAACGGACATTTATACGCTCGTGCTCACAGCAGCAATATTCACAGAGCCACGAGGTGGAAACAATCCAAATGCCCGCGGATGGCCTGATGGAACATCAGAATGTAGTTTATACATATCATAAGATATTATTCAGCTTTAAAAAGGAAGGAAAATCAAACGCATACTATAACATGGATGAACCTTGAAGACATTATGCCAAGTGAAATAAGATAGCGACGAATACTGCACAGTTCCATTTATTTGAGTTACCTAGAGGTGTCACATTCATGGAGACAGAAAGGGGAAGCGTGGTCACCAGGGCTTGTGGGGGAGGGGTGGGGAATCGTGGTTCAACGGGGACAGAGTTTGCTTTGCAAGATGAAAAGCGTTCCGGGAGATAGATGTACTCAACACCCCCGAACTGCACGTGCAGAAAAGGTCTGTGAGGTTGAGCCCCACGTCAGGCTCTGCGCTGACCTCGCGGAGCCTGCTTCGGATCCTCTGTCTCCCTCTCTCTCCCCCGCACCCTGCCATGCTTGCTCTCTCTCAAAATAAACACTAAAAAAATTTTTTTAATGTCCCTTATTTAAACAAACACGGACACATTACATGATAAAATGACCACCTGGCTTCAACTTAGAGCACAAACCTTGAAAATACTGAGAAATCTGTGTCCAGCATCTCTCTGTATGTCCCCCAAGCCTTTAAAGGCACTAATATAATCCTGTCGACTGATAGTTTTTATCAGTCAGTAGCTTTGAGAAATCCTAAATGGGGACTTGGACTTCATTCCGTGTCAATTTGGTACCAACGAGGGATCTCTACAAAGAGTTTTAATATCTTTATTTTCATCTATGTTTCTGTGTTAGATTTTGACACACGCTTCCTAGCCAAACTTCTTTTCGTTCTCTTTTTAGAGATTTAATTTTATTATGTGAAGGACACAACATGAGCTCTACCCTCTTAAAAGTTTCTAATGAATTCCTGTTGACTGTAGGGTTAGGGTTAGGGTTACAGCAGATCTCTAGCGCTTATTCGGGAAACAACATGACCAGATTTGTGTTCTGGGCTCTGACAGAAGGGGAATGCATAGGAGGAAGATATGGCTGGAGACCCATCAGGAATGGGGCGAAGAACCAGAGACGGGAACTTATCCCTTGTGCTTCATGGACAGCAAGGAGGCCACAGCGGTGGATACGCAGAGTGGACGAGAAAGACAGAAAATCAGGTTGAAGATTCTGTCAGGAGCTGGCACACAGAACGGGGGGAAGGCCCATGCTAGGGATTCGAGATTTTCCTGTAGGCGTAATGGAAGATATTTCCAAAGGGAAGAGGGGGCGGGGAGAAACTTCACTTTAAACCAGAACTCTGAGCTTCGGCTTTGCTCTCTCCATTTGCTGGCCCTCCGTGCCTCGTCACAACTCCTGTTTGACTGGACTGAACATCTCTCACATTTGTGTGGCTCCAGCAACTGTCATCTCTTGCCAGGAGCATCGTAGCAGCCTAATTGTAACAACCTTTTAATTCACCGTTCACCCTGCAGTCAAAAGCCATCTAGGTTTAAAATTTGCCAGCGGTTTCCCGCGGCTGTCCCACTGAAGGCTGCATCTTAACTGGGGCCTCAAAACTCTGCCTGGCGCGGCCTTTGCCAGTCTCTTCCGCTTTGTCTGTCTTTTCTATCTTCCTCCGCGGCAGCGGTAACCGCATGGACCTTATTTCCAACTTTTGAAGGAGAAAGATTCCTCCTTGTACCAAGGCCTTTTCCCCTCGACTTCTTCCTACAGTGCTGCTTCACGGCATTTTTCAAATCTCGGCCTGAACGTCTCTGCCGCAGGAAAGGTGGCCTGGGCCCTCCGGACAGAGCTAGACCCCTGTCCTCTCTACTTCTAACACCCAGCACTGCTTCTGCGTGGAATCCACCGGATGTAATTAATTAGATAATGTGCTTCCCGACGGTCTCTCCTGCCCCCCGCTTTAAGTTTCCTGACTGCAGAGACCGTGTCCCTCCTCACTGCTGTATTTCCCACCCCCCCGCCCCCCAGCTTCCCACAGGGCCCGGAGAGGAGCGGGACACTTGGCAAGTGATGACCCCGCGTTTATGAATGAAGGAAACATTCCACGAAGTCTGCTGCTGAATTCTGACAGAGATTTCATATTCTCTTTCATGTGGCCGTGTTTTTGAGCTATCAGAGGAAAAAGCCCTCGTGTTCTCCCCTTGCACCTAGCCCTACGGTAGTAGGTATGAAGCTTGGACCGGGGGGTACCCGGAGGGAATCAAATCACCATTAGCCGAGGTCGAATTTGGTTAGTACTCATAACACAATGGATGACTGAGGACCAGTGAGTTACCCTTTTTAAAACGGACTTCAGCATTTGACTCGTGCCCTCTGATCCTCCGTTTCAAAACATCCCTGCCCAGGGGGCGCCTGGGTGGCTCAGTCGGTTGAGCGTCCGACTTCGGCTCAGGTCATGATCTCACGGTCCGTGGGTTTGAGCCCCGTGTCGGGCTCTGTGCTGACAGCTTGGAGCCCGGAGCCTGCTTCGGATTCTGTGTCTCCCTCTCTCTCGGACCCTCCCCCCGTTCATGCTCTGTCTCTCTCTGTCTCAAAAATAAATAAAACATTAAAAAACACGTGCCATCTGCCTGTTGGTTCTCCATTGTCACTCTCTTCCTGCATCCTAAGCTGGGGCAGTGCCCTAGGGTTTCCCTTCGGGTCTCTCTTTTCTCCACTTCTCAGGTTTTGGAACACTAGCTCCAAATAGGTGGTGGTCGGGGGGTAGGGGGGACCCAAATTCGGTGTCAAGTCGCAGTCTCTTTACCTAGACTGGCAAGGTTTCTGCTTAAACATTCTGTGTGCTGCAGCAGGTTCTCCTTACAACACCGGATCCCGAAACGTAAAACGTAGTAACAACTGGTTACAAGTCATCCTCGACTATTCTTGTCCTTCTCTGCCTCCTTCCCCGACTTCTCTCCCATCTGTCTCTCCTCTGTCAGTTCCGGTGCCCCCAAAGAGAAGTCTTTTCCGTATGTCTTTGGAGACAGTCTCCAAACAGATTTGCCTGCTTCCTGTGCCTCCTCGCCCCAAATGGTCTTTAGAGCCTCCCACAATTTTAAGTTTGCTAAAGTGCACTTCTAATTCCAGACTTGCCCTGGAAATAGCAATGAGAATCGTTGTTGGCTTTATTGGCGGCTTACGATTACCAGGCCCGATTCTGAAAGATTTACATGATTTCGGCCGTCGAACCATCACAGCAACTCTGTGAAGCAGATAGCCTTACCATCCACAATTAAAAGTGAGGACACTAAGGCCCATATCGCTGACTTGTCGAAGGCCACGTTCAAGGTCATGTAGCTTTTAAGTGACAGAACTCGGGTTCAAGCCTACGCGTTCTGGTTTTGACATCAGGCTCCAGACATTAAGCAGCCTGACTCCACTGTTCTGGGACACCCCTGAGGGTGTTTGGGATTTCTCGGTGATCCACAGGTTAGGATGGACCAATGTGACCTGTGTGATCCATTACGGAGCCATTTGAGAACTCCACGACAGCCTGCCAGAGCTAGACCCCTGAGCTAGAATGGCTCTCATAAATCACCCAATTTATGTATTTCATTTCATACTCCTTGGCTCATTTGTTGGAGAAAGACTTAGTGAACATCTCTGTGCACAGAGTAGCCAGAGGGAGCTACTGGGAGACAAAGATCAGGAAGACCCAATCACTGCTGTCCACACTAATCAGGGCACCAAAGCAATGCGGGTTATGGTAGTCATCTTCGTACCCTGTGGGACCACAAAAACACATTTGCCCCCTTCCTTCCATGGGTTCTGGAAAGGCTCGTGAGGGTAAATTGCCTCACCGAGTCCTAGAGAGGAAGCAGAGGTCAAATCTAAGGTATTACTACAAAATAATTGATTCACATGACATTTCAGCAATACAACTAATTATCATAGCATTTTCATACCTCAGCGTAGATTTCTCCTCACCTCGATCTGTCGTAGTGACCTGCGTGAACTCACAGACAAGGCTGCCAAAGACACGGGCCTAGGTTTTGCCTCATTCATATTTATTTAACACCTATTTGTTTTACGAGGCATACGGAAACACAAATGCCGTGATCCCTAAACTCAGGATTGTCACAACTTAATGCCATGCTCTTTTAGAGGTAGCTCGTTGTCGCTCAGTTTCTCCTTTGGAAAATCAGAGTAGGCACAACCAACCACAGGGAATTTCAAGGAATAAATCAGCAGTGGAATGCTCTGACCCTCTAACCTAATTTCTTCGGTCCGTTAGCCACCGTTGGGTTCTCTTCCTTCCCAGCCCAGCTAGGACCCCATGATAGCTGACTAAATCATTCGTTCACCAGCCCCTTTCATTTTTCAGCAACGCTGACCTTCAAACCAAGCCTCCCGGCCAACTGCCGACCTCAGGTTGTGCTAAGTTCTGCCCTCGCTGCACCTATAGCCACATGCCTAAGGTTGTGAACAACCACTCAGCCAGCCTCTCAGCACTTTCCACCAATTCTTCCACTTGTGTTGGACCAATTACAACCCCTCCCCCATATCGACCAGCACAGACCTTTCCTAGTATCACTGGGTCCCCAGCTTCACGGAGGACAATCAGACCTCCCGTGTCAACCATTTTTGAACTCCTGTCCTGCCTACAAACACACCTATAGCCTCATCCACCTTTGTTCTGTCTCAGAGGCAGCCATAGGGAGCCGGTCTTTTAAAACCCAAGGTCAAACGTGGGCCTTGGACCTCGACCCTTTCTGTCTCTTCTAGGACGAAGTGTGTGGGAAACCACTTCCTGGCTCCTATTCTTCTTCCTAAAGACTCTCTTAAGCATTAGCCTGGCCAAAAATAAGTACATTTTAGAAGATCTCCGTGGGCCCTGGGCCCCTTTTCAGCTGCTGTCAAATTCTTTTCTCCCCCTTTGCCAATGAACTTCCTTCAAGCTCTCTGCTACCCACCTCCCGATGCTCTATGGCTTGCCTTCTAACACCTAATGACTTCTTTCCTGCCCAAACCTGGAGACTCACCTTAGTTGCCCTCTGGCCAGAACTCTGCCATCCTGGATGCTGTTAATCAGCCTCCTCTGAGGGGTGGCTCTTGGCCCCTTCCTGCGTGGGGCGACACGCCCTCTCATCTCAGGACCTCAGAAACCTCCAGCGTGTGACTGGGCCTCCACTTGCAGCCCAAGACTGGCGCCCCGTCTGGAGACTGAAATATCCGCTCCGCTAATTGGCTCAACCAATCTGGCTGTCCGCAGACAGCGCACGCTCAGCGGAGAACTGAGCTCATATTCTTTCTCCTAAGCCTCCTTTCCCCTCATCCCACTGTGACCTCAGGAGTTCAAGCCAGCTGTTCCTGCGTGGATTCCCGCATCCCATCCACGGTTGGTTTCTGCTGATCTCACTCTGCAGCTCTGCCTTGGATCTGGGGCCTCTCTGTAATTCTTTGCCATTCCTCCCGTGGACCGTTGCCAGAGGCTTTATGAGTCTCTCTGTCCAGTCTGTCCACCTCCAGCTCTTCTGCCTTTTATCCCCCCGTCAGAGTGATGGTCCTAAATGCAGGTCTGACCACGTCTCCTTGTTTACCACCTGTCAGTAGTTTCTCCTGGACTACAGGATAAAGGGCTACATCCTACACATGGCATTCAGACCCAGAACTTCCCAAGAGGAAGGCCCTTCTGATGCTCCAGCTCTGTTCCCTGTCCTTCCCTTTACCCCAGGCTCCAACCCCTGTACACCCCAGGCCGCCTTCTTCCCTGCACGTCTCTCCCGGAGCTGTGCTTCGATTAGAAGCTTCGATTAGATTAGGCGCGGCTCTCCTTCCGCACTCCTCTCCATCCAGCTCCCAGCTCTCTCTCCAGGACTACAAGGTAAAAAAAAAAAAAAAAGGAAAAGAAAAAAAACACGCGCGCGCGCACACACACACACACACACACACACACACACAAATCCAAAGAAACAAAACCCAAACAAATTCTTAAGATGGGGATTTGACTTCTTGCCTCGGCAATACTCTCCACCAGAAAACCCCTGATTTCTCTCCGGCTTTGTGCTCTCAACCTCCAGAAGGCTTGGCTTCCCATGCTCTGGCCCCATAATGCCCTGCGCGTCGCTTTTTCCTTTTACGTGCCACGTGGCACTGCCTCTCTCTCCTCCCTCCTTCTCTTTCTCCACAGCTGGAATGTAGCCCCTGGAGAGCGGCTGTCCCATCTGTGTACCCCTGCCACCTAACGTCTGCTCAATAAATGTCAGGAGAACACAACGTTCCCATAGTTTCCGACGGCAGTGAAGGATGGTATAAACGTGTTTACACACTTGGGCGCCTGGGTGGCTCAGTTGATTGGGCGGCTGCCTACGGCTCAGGTCATGATCTCGTGGTCTGTGAGTTCGAGCCCCTCATCGGGCTCGGTGCTGACAGCTCGGAGCCCAGAACCTGCTTCCGATTCTGTGCCTCCCTCTCTCTCTGCCCCTTTCCTGCTTGGTCTCTGTCTGTCTCTCTCTCAAAAATAATAAACATTAAAAAAATTTAATAAAAATGTTTACACAGTCTACGGGGTCGCCACAGTTAAAAAGTGTCTCTATGAGAGAGTGATGCGTGGAATTTTCCATCAAATCAGCATCCTTTATCCTCTATAACGTCACATCTCGAATTGAACCCGTCCCTTTTCCCAGTGTGTCTCATGCAAGGATTATAATGCTTAGGGCTGTTACCAAAACGGCACGGGGCAGTATATAGGAAACACAGGCACCTAACACACGAAGGTGCCCTAAACGTCAACGCATTTCTCCCGGCCTCTGATACCAATATCGAAAGGTAATGTTCCCCCCGTGACGTTATTTTCCCCCTGGTGAAAAATTACTGAGAAGGAAGCTGTCTACAGGATTTGGAAACTGGGGAAGACGGAAATATATGGTTAAGATGTTCATCTGTGCTGCGTTTGCCGTGAATTGAACCAAGAAGAATAGAATGCAAGCAATGCAGATCACCACGATCCCGCCTAAATTCCTGGCGTTGGTGGAGAAGAAGAGCTATTTGAAATACTGCACGCCTAGTAAGGCCTACTCCATCGGGAGGATCCAGGCCTCAGATCTGATGTGTCTGGCTGCATACACGTCTCCCGAGACTCGCTCCTTTCATGTTGAAGGCGTAAGGGACGGCAAAGCCTCTGAGTAAAATTTAAACCACATAACAAATGTTTTCTTCCCACAAATCTTGTTTTCCTTGTAGTGAGGAAGCCAGGGCTTTAGCTCGAACCACAAATTGTAACCCAAGGTGGGGAAAATGTCCACGAAGTAAAGTAGAAGATCTCAAATAGGTTGGAACAAAGAGGGGCCGGAAGGGGTGGGGGGTGGGGGGTGGGGGGGTGGAGATTAATCTTATTAGGATCGTATATCATGAGGGTGTCAGGTGTGAAAGCAAACGAATGGCCTGTGTTTATCTGAGCTAAACCGTGTGGCTCACCCAAACATTCACTTCCCAGAGCGTTTTTTTTACCCGTAATAAATTGGCCGAGTCCTTGTAGGGCGTTGATAATAAAGTACGTCGAGGTGCAGTTAGAGATTTCTTGCCAGGTTTTCAAGGCTACCCCCCTCTCCCACTAGCTTTTTTTCTCTCCTTCTCCCTCTCCCTCTCCTTTTTTATCACAGCTGATTCGCAAAGCCCTTTGGAAAGATGAAGTAGGTAGAAATCAAAATAAATGGATTCTATTAAAACCGGCAATGCATCAACTCCTTGATAAAGTGATTAATAAACAGCTTAGGATGGTGATTGATTAAACTCTTTAATCAAAGTGCTAAACTGACTTAATATGGAGAGTTTCAACATGTTCAAAGTGTACATTTCCCCTGCCTAAGGTTCACAGTTGTTTATGTAACTTTTCTGAAGTGTATCCCTTAGGTGTGACCTCCAGAGAGCCGGGGCTCTGGAATGTGTAAGGATTATAGAGTATCACTGACTGCATTAGCTGCTGAAATGTGTTCGTGAATTATAGGACCTTTCCACCGGGCAACAAGTCATTTTTCAGAATTTTGGACCCTTTCCTCAAGCAGGCTCTTTGCACACATCCTTTCATCACTCTTTAGACCCTTGATGTGTCCAGCAAGGTGGTGCAAGTTTTAAAAGGCCCTGTCATCCGCCTTTCATTCTCTCTGTTCAGCACCGACGGCTCTATTGCGCAAAAGCAAGGTTTGGGTGGTGAGGGAGGAGGCTGAGGTCTCCCCTGAAAGTAGTTTTGTGTTCATTAGAGACGGGGATATTTCACCCAACGCGTGGAACTCTCGGTATCGGGCAGCCTTTGTGATACAACTAATCATCTGCTCACCCACTTACGAGGCCATTTTGGCTCCTGAGAGTTTGTGAGGCTGAAATTGACTTTTCTCGAAACATGGTCCTGGAAGGCTAAACGCAAACGTTTTAAGAGTGGAGCTTGGGGAGAAGGCGGGGAGGGGAGAACTCTGACTGTGTGTTCATGGGAGAGCACGCATGATCCCCGTTGCGTCTGTGTTGATGGGGCCAATTCAACGAATTGATTCCCTTCAGAACACCGTTCCCTGTGCAATGCACTGTGCCGGGCATGGCGTGGGTAACAGAACCGAAAGTAACACCGCTCCAACGTGAGGATATTAGTACATAACGAAGGAGATTACACAAAATGGAGCAAGTGTTTTCTGGAATAATTTAGAAAGACAGGTCTTGCTATGAAGCCTGAATGAAGGCAAAGAAGGTAAGGGGGCATTGGGAATGCTTCCAAGATACCATTGCAGATGAATTGGCTCTGAAAGGTGAATAGAATTCACTTGGGAAGCTAGATGCCTGGGAGTGTAACTCTTAGGAGGTGCTGTGATCATTACTCAGAGGGGTATGCATTTCTAGGGGTCACTAAGGAGCCCGGATTGTCTAGAGTGCAGCGTTCGTGTAAAGAAAACGCGGGACATCAGCGGGGAGGGGTAGGTGACATCGTTTTACAAAAAGTGTCTTGAAGCATCACTCTCTCTCCCCCCTGCATTTTGGGGTAAGCATCTAGCCCGTCTCTTTGATGACGCATCCCTGGTTGACCACGTTTTCTCTTCCTTCCCTACGTAGATCAAGCTCATCCTCCTGCCAGGAGCGACAATCCCAAGTCTCACCCTGTTGTGCATCGTGTTCAAAGATAAACCTGTGGTACGCAGCCCTCTCCGTCAGGTCTGGAAAAGACTCCCATGGTCCAGAGACATAGGCATTAAAAAGAAATGTGACCTGCTCCCTTCCCCCATGCATCCGTTATAAAATACAGAGCAGAGAAAGGATGGTTAGAAACCACTAGTCTAGAGCACCTCTGAAATCCCACTGGGAAGACATTGGGAGAACCCCCTACCCCGGGGCAGAGGGTTTCCTTGCCTCGGCCTGACCCTGCTGTCTGTGAGGCACTCCCTTATGTGCTGATATCTGTGGTCCTGATCTGCCCTATGAGAATTTTCTCCTGGTCTGTTCTCGTCGGCCATATCTGAAACGGGTTTTCCTAAGCCAGGCTTGGGGTTTCCTTGGTGAGACATTTCCTGCAAAAACTTAGTAGGTGCTGATGCATGTGTTCCGTGCATCGGCAACCACATCTGACGTTCCTTCTAAATTGCGCCTCTCGAGTGTTTTCTTTCTTGACACTAGATTTCAAATGTCTTTCTTAATTTAATGGCAGTTGCCCTGATTGGGAAGAACACACTCTTCATCAGATAGGTCCTTCATGGCTGAGACACTGTCACCTGGGAAATCTCACTGGGACCCCGTCCCTGTCAGCCTTTCTTAATCCCAGAATTTAGACTTCAGGGTCTGGAAACAATTGGCCTTCCTGACCCCACAAGTCGCCTTATATTTGGATTCTATCCCTCTTCACTTACGCTTGCAAAGCATCAACACTTTCCAGAATTCACGTTTTCCATCAACTACCTTGCCAAATGTGGCCATGCCAAGCAGCAAAGAGCATTAACATTGTGTTTTCTGGCTTCTTCCCTTAGCGTCATAAACTCAGTAAAAACGTGATCTGCCTTTCAAGTTACAGCGCCTAAAGTTTCACACCTAACGTGGATTTCTAGCCATCTAGCCAGTTATATCCCTTACTGTTTAACCAATGAAATAAAAATTTTTTTTTTTACATTTTTATTTTTGAGAGAGAGAGAGAGAGTGAGCGAGCATGAGCAGGGGAGGGGCAGACAGAGAGGGAGACACAGAATCTGAGGCAGGCTCCAGCCTCCAAGCCATCAGCACAGAGCCTGACACGGGGCTCGAACTCACAGACTGTGAGATCATGACCTGAGCTGAAGTCAGACGCTTAACTGACTGAGCCACCCAGGCACCCCTAACGAATGAAATAAAATTGAATTTTTTTTTTTAATTTGGAAGCTCTGTAGTTCAAAGTACCATGTACCAAAAATATATATATTTTTGAAGGCTCCATAGACTAATATACAGTAAATGATGATTGCTTTCTCATATCAGAGTCCAATGTTGTTGGTGGAGAGGGGAAAAAATCTTCCTCATGTAAGTTATTTGGAAACCCAAATCTCTTTCATCTTGTAATTCTGCCATTGTTAACTCGTGGCTTCCAAGAACCCCATGGAAGAGGGAAATTCATGATCGGGGATCTCAGGTAAGTGAAATCAGGCTTGGAAGTGATGCACATCACTTCGGCTCTCATTTCATTGGCCAGAACTTTGGCATCGTCTCCATGTGACCCCAGGGGAGCCTGAAATATGTAGTTCAACCTGTTGCCCAGGAAAGAGAAATGAGCTTCCCAGTCAGTCTTTGCCACACATAGGATTAACCAAATCACTGATTTCCTTTAAACTGACTATAATGGCCACTAGAAGTAAAAATTCCATATTGTTTCCCTTTTATAAGGTACCAAATCACTTGCTTTTTTCCCTTAAACTAAATTAACTCAATCATTGTTTCATTAGCTCAGGGACTCACCAAACTTGCCCCAGTGACATTGTTGGGCTAAGAGCTGAAGATTTATTATTTTTTTTTGAGAGATCGACAGACAGAGCGTAAGTGGAGGGAGGAGCAGAGAGAGAGGGAGACACAGAATCCGAAGCAAGCGTCAGGCTCTCAGCCGTCAGCACAGAGTCCGACAAGGGGCTTGAACCCATGAACCGTGAGATCATGACCTGAGCTGAAGTTAGACAATCAACTGACTGAGCCACCGAGGTGCCCCAAGAGTTGAAATCTTTTCATTGTTGACCACTACTCTAATTTTGCAGTTGGGTAGTATTTTTTTTTTTTATTTGAAATGCTGGCTTGCAGAAGATGAAAATGTCATTGTTACAGGTACTAAATATTCTCTCATTATTCACGTATTTATTCACTCTCCCATTTAAGATACGTTTGTCAAGTCCTTAACTGTACAAGGCTTTGTGCTCAATATATATGCTATTGCATAATATAATATTCTCATTTCTATTTTTCGATTTGAGTTACTCAGTCAACAGATGTTTATTGAGAACTAGGCTGTGCTGGGGACTGGGGAAGCAAAGATAAATGTCACATTCCAGTCCTAGCTTAGGCAGGCGGCTGGCAGGTAAGCCAGGGTTCTCAACGGCACACAAGTGCTGTGACAGGGCCACATCTTGGGGGCAGAGCTTAGAAAGGGTGTGGACGCATCCTCAAGTTGGAAGCTGGTGACAAGCAAGCAGTTTTAACAGGCGAATCGGTGTTCACTGAGGAAAGAAAGCGAGGAAAAGAATTTCGGACAGAGGGACCTACATGTGAGGGCACTGGAGTGAAGCAGAGACTGGCTAGGAGCAGCAGGTGAGTGAGGCACCAAGAGTCCCCCAAAAGACGACCAAAATATGAGGCTGCCAACGGGGATGAAAACCGAGTCATGAAGAACCACAGGTGTCTCCTGCAGGCACTCAGACTTGAGTCTGAAGGGAAGGGGGTTTTGACACATTTTAAATATGCAAGTGATGAGGTCAGAATTCTATTACAGGCAACTTTGCTTCGGAAACGACATTAACAAGGATACCAAAGTAGCAGACATTTACGGAGAGCTTGCTCTGTGTCCGGCACTGTTATGGCTCGTTTGCGTTGCGTAAGGGATACCCGCTGCACAGTAACTTTGGGAGGATAGCGACTCTCTTGTATTTGTTTTACACTTGTGGGACTGAAGCCCGAAGAGGTTTCATAATTCAGCCAAGGTCACACAGCTCACAAGCACTGGAGGTAGTAACAGTAATGATGCACATAAGAATAGCAGCAAGTAATTATGACAGCTCTCAATTATGGATCTCTCTCTCTCTCTCTCTCATATATACATATATATATCATATACGAATATATATCATCTATATTATATATATGGGATATATATGTTTGTATAATGTATATATCAAATATATGTATAATATATATTATACATACATATACACATATGTATATTATATATATCATATATATGTATGTATAATATATATATTATATTGCATATTATAATTGGTATAGTATAATATATATTATAATTAGTATAGTGTAATATATATAATTAGTATAGTATAATATATTACAATATATTATAGTATATTATTATTATATACTTATATACTTATATACTTATTATTAGATACTTATATACTTATTAAGTATTATATACTTATACTTATTATATACTTATATATATACTATATACATATATATAGCATATATATAGTATTAGTATATATACTATATCTGTATATATACTATATCTATATATATATTAGTTCCCTTCCCCCAAAGATTTCCTAAACGGTACAGAAGGGATTCCCTCTCCAGCCTGTGTCCCTGCAAAGCTGTCACACACATCCGTCTCCTCTGTGACCCCAACACTGCATGACGGAAGACTATGTGAGGGACTAAAGTTTAAGAGAACCTCCCCCTTCAAGTCCACCTGGATGATCACCCACTAGCGTAAACTCAACTGTTGGGTTCTCTGGCCCTCCTTCTGTGTTTTTCTGTAAGTCAAGGTTGCTAAGCAAAATAGTTTGCAAGGTCCTTCTCCTTGTACACTATTCCGTGTTCTCTCGACGGGAGCTCCAGCTTAGGAGAGGGAAAGCTGGCGCTCAGTGTGTGGGTATGGCCACGGAGGCAAGGCAAAGACCCGGGGGAAATGCCAACGGCCATCTTACCCTCATGCCTTCGGAAGCCTTAGGCCGTGATGGTTGGAGCCAGGAGCTGAAAGCAAGGCCCCTCCTCTCCTTTCTGAGCCTTCTCTTCTCCGTCATTCTCACATTACAGGTGGTGGAGGATCGGTGCCTTTAAAGGCTCTTGTCACCCAGGCCCAGGGGCTGCACAGCTGGGTCGCTCATTTTCCAACAATAAAACCTCTTCCAACCGGCTTGCCACGGGTGCAGCACAGTTACAGGGGCCTCCAAGTGGCAGTTCCAGAAATATTAATTATGGCTGAACAAGGCTGCTGAGCAGCCCAATTCCAGGCTCCCTGGGTGAGGGCTCTGTGGCCCAGCTGTGAGAGCCATTTTCAGGCGACTATCAGTTGTAACGGGATGCCCATCCAGCTGAATTGCAGTGGATCCAAAAATGCTAATTAAGCACGGGACACGGCTGCAAAGCAGCATCTTGCAGCCTCTCTAGAAACTAACAGCAGAAGGCTCCAGGAACTGGAATGGAGCTCTGTTGCAATGGTTTTGTTTTTATCTCACATTTGGCATTCAGAGTAAGTAAAGCACTTCGGATGCCTTCCTTCCTTCCTTCCTTCCTTCCTTCCTTCCTTCCTTCCTTTTCTTCCTCCTCCATTTCGCCCTCCAATCCTCCCTCTAGTCTGCCTTTCTCCTTACTTCTTTTCTTTCATTTTGTTTCAAGCCATCTGGGAAAGATGGCTCTCTGGCGGTATATGGAGAGTGTCAGACGTTCTTTCAGATTTCCTGGGAAAAGTTGGAGGCACGATGGGGCTTCTGTCAAAATCCACCAGAGGCAGTGTTCTGCAGATCCGGAATCAAATTCGCTTTCTGAAGTTGGTCACTCTTGGATCTAGTGTCATCTTTGAAAACGAAACCAACCATGCTGGCTTAAGCAAAGGGAAATAGACTGCAGAATTTCTCTAAGCAATCTTTGAGTAGATAATAGTTCCATTTTTGGCCCCATGAGGACTGGAGTGTGGTGCACTGGGCCCCTCGATTCTCTCCTGAGGGGCTGCAGCACCTTTGTGGCCTACGTTCCCCAGTCTCTGCTCCATTCTCTTGTTTCTCTGTATAGACAGGCCCATCTGCTCCCCCTAAGAGTAGTTGGCATGGAGCTTTGGATGACCACGTCTTTTTTTCCCACTCCAAGCACCCCTTCTGTCCAGGCTGGTTTAGTGGTTAAGAGCCTAGGCTCTAGAGGCAACCCACCTGTGTTTCAGGCTTCCTTCTGTCACTTAGCAGCTGTGTGACCTTGAGTGAAGTTCCTTAACTTCTATAAGCCTCGCTTTGCTTCCTTGTAAAAGGGGGATGTTAATAGTACCTAATTCCTAGGTTTGAATGAGATAATTTCTATTAAGACCTGGCGTGCAGCAAGTGATAGTCAAAGGTTGGCTATTGGTGGCAAGTGCTCACTTGTATTCAACTCACGTAGTCTCTGTGTCTCTTAGCTTCACTTCTTCATGGAGCAAAGGTGATTGGTGCACTTGGCCTAGGGATTGGTTCTTCCTTGGGTCAGTTGTGCACAAGGTCCCTCTGGGAAATCAGGGAAGTGCGTAGGACATGTTCTCCGAGAAGATGGTAGGGGTTGGGGCATTGATTGACAATTGACGTCAATATGATTCTTTTTCTTTTTTCCTACCTTTTTTGACTTCATGATCCCTTGACTCGTTTACTTGAGCCAGTATATTCTGAGGAAGGGCAGGAACATCAAAGATTCCAAAAAAGGTGAGGAAACCAAGGTTCTGTTTCACTGTTAGTCACTGATATAGTTGCACCGCTTGTTCAAAGATTGTGTTAGATTTTGTTTGTTGGTTGAATACACTTACTTCCCGAGTAAATGATTTTTCTCGCCTCTGCCATCCTGGGACACCCCACACCCAGGACCACCAGAACCTGTCATAATCTAAAACCAAAGGAGTCACATTTTACAGAGTAGGACAGGTTTGCAAGACGGTTCCCCAAAGTTATGGCCGGCATCCTATCCTCTGCTATAGCTTTCATTCTCCTTCCTTCTATTCCCTACTCATCCAATGGTTCTCATTGTCCTCGCACTATTGGTGGTGGGGAAAATCACTGGATAAAAGAGGAGGAAGAAGTCCGTACTGGGGTGTTGTACTGGCAGAGGGACGATGGCCTGTGAAGTACTCGTGCCCAGTTCTAGGTTCTTGAGTTGTCACCTCTTATGTGTGCAAGTGTTTATTTCCTGTCTACCTAGAAACAGTGGCTGTTATTGACCTTTAACATTTTTTTTCTGGCCATCTGGTGGGCAGATATATGGCATCTCATTGCTTCCAGTTGCGATTAGCAGTTTTTGAAAATGTATGTTCTAATCCAGTTTTTTCTACACATTTTCTGTTAATATCTCATACTCACGTTCCTTTGGAGTTGTGCCAAAGAGTCTATGAGGGCAGAAGAAAACATTGCAACAGTGAGTCAATAGGGTGGAGGAGGTTGGGCTTTGGGAAAACTATAGAAGGAGAAGGGAGAAAACGGAAGGAAAACTGTGTTAGGACCCTTCTAAAGTAACTCAGAAAAAAAATTTTGTTGCTGTTGGAGAACCAAGATTACCTATAACTATGTAAATGTAGGATCTGGGAAGCTTAAACAAATAGAAGTCAACCTGTCCCATATTAAGACCAGAGTTAGATGGTGGCCTTGGTGTTGTTTCAGTGGCTAAATGATATCAAGCCCAGCATAACTGCAGTGCCATTGGCCTTCTGCTCTTGCTTATTGCCTCACGACCACAAGTTTGTTGCTGCAACTCCAGCCATCACATCTTCATTCTAGCAGGAGAAAGGACAAAGAGAAGCCTATAGATAGAATACAGGGAATTTCCTAGGATTCAAAAGATTGTGTCCTCCAGCTATACCTGGTAGAAAGGTTGCTAGGGAAAGTGAGTGCTGGGTCAGCGTCGGATTCATAGGGAAGAAAAATGCACACCTCTAAGACAAACAAGTTTTCTAGCATCGGAAATTGGGTGCATTTGGTCATTTAAGGAAATGTAAGCGGAGAAATAGGTTGAGGTATTTCAAGGCCATCACATGTGAGGCAGATAAAAGTCTGAGATAGAGATAGAGATAGAGATAGAGATAGAGATAGAGATAGAGATATAAATCCGAGTTTGGGGGAGAGATTGAGATTGAAATAATAGAAATGGGAGTCATTAGGTTGGAGATCGGAGAGTAGGGTGAAGAGAAAGGGCAGGGGGTCAAGGACAACACGTGAAGGAAGTTTTGGACACTGTTTTATACCTCTCAAGTTTCTTGAATTAAATTCTCGGAATTGGATACCAGATTTGAAACTGTACCACTACATTTTTTCCCCCCAGCATCGCATTGCTTTTCACAGCTTATTAATTTGCAAATAATAGACTCAGGCACTTTTGCACTGAGGATAAAACTTTCAGAGCTTATGAAGCAGCTCTTAGATCAATAGAAGACTCCACTCTCTAGAACTATTTTTTTTTTCTCTCTCTCTCTCTCACCAGCTCTTCCCTGGTAACTATTCTGATTATGCATTTAAATAAAAGGATAATAAAAAAGAATTCCCTGACACATTTAACTGCCTTGAGGGATAAGAATATGCAGCAGTAAGTGATATGTAAAGTGTCTGTTCCTGTGTGGCCACATGTGTGAAGGTATATGCGGTCGCCCTCTGCCAAGCCTTTGTACTGGGCTTCAAAGTCCTAATGCGGGAGCTCAAAGGCCTGGGGGAGTGGTGGCATCTTCCTCCTTTTTACTGAAACTCGAGTGTGAAAGTACTTTGATAGTTGAGTTGGTGTTTCAAAATGTTGGTTCTGGTAATGCGGTCTTCTGAATGGGTTTTCCATTTCATCATCTCATATTCAGAATGTAAATGGAAAACTCTATTTGCATGAATATTAAAATGGGAGACTTGCTTTTGCTGAGTCCTGGATGCTGTGGAGGAGAGGTTGAAATTGTCAGCTATGATGGGACCTTAATAATATAAATAGCTTACGGGTATTGAGTGTCTACTTTTGGGCTAAGCACTTTAAATGAATGACTTCCGGAACCCCCCCCCCCCCCGGCCAGGTACCCTATGTAGCAGATATTCTTATAATGCCCATTTAACATGTGAGGAGACTGACTCATAGATACATTACCTGTTGTACGATGTGTGTGAAAACAATGGTAAATAACTGTCTACTTTGATTTGATAGGTAGGTGTTGACAGAGAGCTTCCAAAGATCATAATGAGAGAAATGAGATGTCACTGACAGGATGGGTAAACGGCAGCTTGACACGGACACCAAGACCCATCAGCTGGGTAGCAATGGCCTAGGCTGCATTTCTGGAATGTCTTCGGGCCATGGTTGGCTCCAGCTTTCTATGAGGAAACGCTGATAAAAAGATTTGGGGTTGAGGGTTGGAAGTGGAAAAAAGTCATTGTAAATTCAGAAGATTTTGTGTTTTTTTGTACATAATTTCTAACATTTCCAGTTTTGTCACCGAGTTCTAGGGGGGGCAAGCGATAATTATTTAAAACGAACAAAGCTCCGCGTACATGACGCAATTCAAAAATTGTTGCATAGAGCTTGTGGAACTTCTCAACAAATCTACAGTAATTATATTTTAAGGGGTGTTTGTAAACACTCGTGATCACCTACACAAAGACAAATAACAGACACATGAGCTATTTTACGGTAGAAAAACAGGTGTGCCATTGAAATAAGGAGTCTACCTGGAAAGTGCTTTAACATCCTTGGAGGAATTCTCTGCACAGAGGTTTCTGCTTCAACTCAGGGCAATAGTTTAGCTTTGGCATTTTGTGCAATTTTTCTAAACGAATAGAATTTCCAGAATGGATTTACAGTTTTGGTTTCCCCTAGGGTAAATTAGAGGGGATTAAGGTCTAGAGTGGATGTGTGGGGAGGAAACTGGATTCAGAAATTGCCAATAGGCAGGAATTGCCAACATTCACGCAGCATCATTCATCCATAGAATAGCTACTTATGTGCCAAGCCCCAGGCTGGCCATTGGGAACGTACTTAGGACCAAAATGAACTTTGTTTTTCCCTCATGAAGTTAGTACTTGTCTTTCATAATTTCTCAACTGGTTTGGGTTTGCTTGAGGCAAACTCAAATTGCATTTTGTCCTCACAACACTTAGAATGTTTCCCAAGACGATACGGCCCATCCTTTCCATCCCATGAGAGAAACATGGTGCTTTCAACAGCTCGTTGACAACCAGGCACCATCAAGGATGCTTCTACAACATCTGCCGTTCACCATAAGTAGATTAAAACCTATCTGCCTCAAGTTTTCGGCAGAGAAAAAAAAAAGAAGACGAATTAAAAGGGAGGAAAGAAAAACATCAGCCTGATGACTTCGTGGTTTCACCTGCGGTTGAAGTCCTTGTGGGTTGGCCTTTCCCACATGGAACAAGGTGGGTCCTATGCCCCACCAACATTAATGCTTTTTTTTTGTGTTCTGTTAATTCACTGACTTGCAATACAGAGGAATTAAGGGGACAACATAGATCTAGATTCTACTTCTAAAACTCACTTGTCGTGTCCTCAGAGAAGTTATTTTGGGACACACTTTTCCTCCTCTGGAAAATAAGAGATTTGAATTAGATGACTTAACTCTTGGAGTCATGGATGTCTTTAGGAATCTATCGAAAGATACTGATCCCCTACTCAGGAAAATGAACAAGGTAAACACACACACACACACACACACACACACTCACACACACAACTTTGCACACAACTGTAGGAACTCATGGAGTTCTAAACCCATTCATAGGAAACCTGCTTAGAGGTTCTTTAACGTCCAGTATCGCCTGGGGTATTCACTATTTTTGCATACAAAATTGCTTTCCCATCTTTTCCAGATTTCAAATTGATTCTCAGATGATGAAAATGTGGTTCCCTAGGTGACAGTAAAAATGATTTAATGTAATTAGAAATACTTTCGCCCAGAGGAAACCTGCAATATTTTGATCAATAAAATGATTTGGATAAAATGATCAATGATTTTTAATGAAAATCATCAAAGTAAATTGTGTTATCTGACCAAAAGCAACACTGGTGAGAAAGGTGTTGGTTGTGTTGCAGATGTTCATATGTTCTTAAGAAGAAGAAGTCATATTAGGCACACCTGGGTGTCTCAGTCAGTTAAGCATCTGACTCATGATTCTGGCTCAGGTTATGATCTCATACTTGTAGGATCAAGCCTTGCATCGGGCTCCATGCTAGGCATGGGGCCTGCTTAGGATTCTCTCTCTCTCCCTCTCTTTCTCTGACCCTCCCCTGCTCTTGTATTCTCTCTCTCTCTCAAAAAAAGAAAAAGAAGAAATCGTGTTATCATAGATCACAAAGAGAACAAGTTCATGAAAGGTGTAAAGAGGTATAGAGAGATGTGCATTTGGGATGGAGAAAGAGTGGGCCTTTCTCAGAGAAGGAGGGGAGAGAGGTGCCTGGGTGGCTCAGTCGGTTAAGCATCCAACTCTTAATTTCAGCTCAAGTCACAGTCTCCTGGTTCTTGAGTTCAAGCCCCACATTGGGTTCTGTGCTGACAGCATGGAGCCTGCTTGGGATTCTCTCTCTCTCTCTCCTGCTCTCTCTGTCTCTCTCTCTTTCTCCCCCCCCCCCCCCAAATAAATAAATAAACTTTAAAAACAAGAAGAGGAAGGAGAGAAGAGGCTGAACAAGGCAGATGCCATGTATTGGATGATATTAAAACTATTTTTAGAAGTGTGTTAATTAAATACTAGACCTTTGGGACAGCAAGGAGAATAAAAGTACTCCATGCTAAAATAATTTGGGAAATGTTGCAAATGTATTATATACTTGTAGAACACATTTACGATGAGCAAACTAAAGACTGAAAGTCACTGAAGGAGAAAATCTACTCATTTTGGTTAATCCCTATTTTCCAAATTTATCAGACAATGGGATACCTTTTTTAACCCCCTGCACCGACTATTGAGACTAGTCTTGCTCAACCCATTTTCAGAAACACATTTTGAGATATCCTAGGGAAGAAAAACTAAGAATTATTTCCTACAACAGAAGAAACAAATGATGAGTTGAGAAATCACCCATTTGGGAAAAACACACCAAACAAGGAGACCTGGTATGTGGGGGAAGGCGGGCACTATTTTCCTGCTAGACTCGAAGGAATTGAGAGTGGGGTCAAATACCATAAAGAGTTATTCATATTCAATACTAAATGTGTACACAAAAGAAATAGCAGGACTTAAACATAAAGTGCATTGCTTACAAAATGACAGAGCAGTTTTGTAATGACAAGGTGTCTCTACAACTGATGGCCTTGGGATATGAAGATGTTTCTCAATCTTTTAAGAGTTTCTGTGGCCAAGAAGATAGAAAGAGGCGCGGAGTCCTACCCACTGTGAACCTGCAACAGTGATGACGCCCCTTGGGAAATCTGAGACATCACCAGTGGTGGAGCCCGATCTATCAGTTTTATGAAAGATACAAGACAGCACTGCCTTTTGAACTTGGCGCTCTGTTGATTCAATGCCTCAGGACACTTTGTGCTGCCGGGGGAGGGGAGCTTGTTGATGACTTTCAGCTGTGTGTTTCTGATGACAATTAGAGGCTTCCGCATAGATACTAACAGCTTGATTTGATAATAATACTATTGATTGGTGACCTTTCTCGAGATTTTAGTATGTGTGAGACATTGTTGTGTAAGTTGACGATTCATTTTATCTTTACTCTTTTTATGTGTCAGGTTCTATTTTTCCATTTTATAGAGGAGAATATTGAGACTTAAGGAGAGGAAATGCTAGCTCAAGAGGCACTTAGATGACTCAGTGTGTGAAGCGACCAACTCTTGATTTTGGCGCAGGTTGTGATCTTGCGGTTCATGAGTTCGGAACCCGCGTCGGGCTCTGTGCTGACAGCGTGGAGCCTGCTTGGCATTTTTTCTCTCCCTCTCTTTCTCTTTCTGCCCCTCCCGCCACTCTATCTCTCTCTTTCTCAAGATAAATAAAATAAACTTAAAAAAAATGCTTGCTCAAGACCAACAGCATTGTTGTGGGAGAGCCAGAAGTGAACCTAATCTTCTAACTCTTGCTTTGGATTGGACTGGGGAGTTCTGAGGATGGTGATTGTGAATTTATCTCGTTCACCCTGGAGACCTCTGCTTGCAATGGGATGCCACTCTAACCTCAGCGTATAGCATGCACTTTATCTCCTTGAAGGAAAGCTAATGCTAACAATTGCCATGAGACCAACTCGTAGGTGAAGAAATTGGTCCTTAGGGATGAGCCTGAAAACATGCTGATTCTAGAAATGTTGCGTAGAATTTCGACATATGCTAAATCAGTGAGGCAAATAGGCTCAAGGAGACATCTCACTAATAGATTAGGTACCTTCAGAACATTGATACCTTAAGTGTTTCAGAGAAAATGAAGAAGCCTCATCATCTGCTGGGAAAGGAACATTGGAGTCAAGTTTGCGTTCGTCCTCATTGTAGATTTTCGGAGGTTGTGGGGCTAGACATACACAAGACCTCCACAATCTCACGAGGGATTGGACCCATGGCGTAGGTGGGAGCTAACAGACTTTTGGTTCCAATGAGTCATCTTCTGTGCTGGAGTCTGGAGTTGGTGTGAAGGGTTTTAGCTTTTTCTTCTTCTCTGACACTAGATGGGACCCTGCACAGCAGCAGAAGTAGAGAGCAAGACGTGTTTTGACAATTTAGACACAAACATGCAATTCATCTACGTTCTTAGGGACGATACCTGGGATGAAAGGATGCTGTGTTGAATCCTCGACTTGGGCTTTTTACAAGGCCTCAGATAAGAACGTGCATTGCACAACCCTAAGGGTGCCATTTATAATCCATTTGCTGTACAAGGTGGCCCTGGTACTGACATGTTCACAACACCATTCCGGAATGGAACGGGACAAAGGAAAGAGGAATCATCTCCCTCCTCTTCGCATGGCTCTTATCTGGTCACAGAAAGGACTGGGTAGCCGTTGCCAAGTAACTTCCAAAATTCTGCAACATCTCAAATGATTTCGAAAGCCTTCTTGGGGTGAGGTGAGCGGGGGAGAACCAACATTTCATTGCTTACCGTCCTTTTGTATTTTTGATTATATGGCGTAATGGGATGAGAAAAACCTCAGCCTCAATAGCACGACACGTGCTTAGATCATTATATGTTACAAATGCCCCCACTGGAAAACACAACATTGGGGGGCAAAAAAAAGACCCTCTCCTGGAGAACTTGGATATTAATTATGTTTTAGATAAAACCTGTACATTTAGGAAAGAAAGCGTCAGAAAATCGGAGAGCTCCAATCTCCGTTGGCAAAGTTTTACACAGTGCACACTCTATTTGAGAAGGTGTTGCTCAGAGGAAAACCAGAACTCTTTGAGAAACATTTAAAAGACAACTCGATTCGAGTCCGCTTGGGTCCTTTTTCCCAGATTGATACATGTGGCCTCCTACATTTAAAATGAAAAGTACTCAGACAATCCTAATCACATTGTCAGGCAGCCCGTCATCTGCTGAAAGGGGCTCCTTCACCTTTAAGGATGCATGTACAATAGTGATATGTAAGCAGCTCAAAGACTCAATACCCCTTTTTTCTGCAAAGCAAGGCTGGGTTAGGAAAAAATCAATATGTTGGAAGTAAAGGTCAGACTAGGAAAAGTGACATGAAACAGAACTAAGGGAACAATATCCTTCACGAGGACTGTTTGAAGTTTCCTTTACCCTTGTGCTAGCTTCAGTGCAAATGTATTTTATCCTGCAACAGAAGGCTGTATTCTTGAGGAAAAGTCATATTTTAAATATTTATCTAGTTGACAGCATCCTTATTGCATATTATCTTTGTCCTATTGACTCATCCTCAGAAAGAATCGGCTATACTTGAAAATGCACCTCGCACGTGAACGGGGCTTCCCAGATTTTTTTTTCCCCCTCGCAGGCAATGGGATTCGAACACACATATGCATTTGCCTACCGTTTTGAACAGTTCTCAATTTACTTTTTCAAGTGGGCCAGATGTACGACTATAGTCCTTAAAAGGGTCAAGACCATCTCCTTATTTCCCCACTCTCTATACTTATTGCTTGGGTATAGCTTTAAAGTAGCCCATGAACCCTTTTCACTCTGGCAACACATTTACCCACAATTAACAATCAAGCCGCCTTCCCTTCATTCAGGCATCCATTCTCCCTGGCCTCATTTTCCCTGCCTCTCTCTTGATCTACCATTGTGCCGAGAGCTGTTTGTGCCATCTCAATCTGCCCCCCTCACCAGCCGCACAAGGATTGTGGGGGGAAGAAAGCGTCCAGCATTCAGATGCTGAATAGCAAATTGCTCTTGAGTGTCCTTGCTTCCCCCGGCTCCCCCCCTTCCTAGGGAAGGACACAGGGGGCGCTGAAAGCAACCATACATTTTGTTCAGGGCTCTTGAAAACAAGCGTTTCACACCTGAAGCCTTTCACAGCAGCCCAGAAGCACCCCTTCAAACCACTTAATTGCCAATTGCTTCAGAGCTCCTTGTAAAAGTCCATTATGTCAGCCAGCTCCATGGCGGAGACAAAGTATGCGAAATGAGAGTCCTCCTTTTTCCAGAGCCCATGCGGCATTAAACATCCCCAGATCACTGGTTTTCTTGTTGTTAACAGGCCGTGATTGGCTCCCGTTGGAAGCATGCACAGAAACCTCGTAGCATTATTTGAAAATGAGAGGCGCAATTTTCCTTGCGTTCTTTTTCGACATAAGATAAAAATAAAGAGGTACCAGACCTACCCAAGAAAAAGGATCTTCACGTAGTCATGTGTAACGCTGGGAGTTGGGCCGGGGTGGGGGACGCGGATGGGACAGGATGAGAAACACCCAGACTTGTGCACCTGTCAAAACTGAGTAGCCCTCTGGTTTGGGTTCGGGTTTTTCCTTAGGCTGAAAAAAAAAATTACAGTGTGTGCAAATTCTCATAGTTAAGAGGCTCTATCCTTGAAGTCCAAAGAAATTCACAAGAAGATATTCCGCAAGAAAAGAATGCTCACCTTGAATACAATGGAGGTGAATGCTTATTCACCGGAGAGCTGTTGCAAAGGTGCAGCTGTGGAATTGATTTTTGCGATGACTTGGTTCTTTTGGAGGCCTCCCCGTGCCTTCTACCCCAAGCCTTTCCCACAATTAGCCATCGATTTGATGAGGAACCACGCCTGGCAAGCACCTGCGAAATGAATGAAATGTTCCTGGAGAAATACATTTCTCGCTGTCCATACTTCTGACTCTGAGGGGAGGGGGGCTGTCCAGGTGAGGGAGACCTATTAATAAAATACGATCCAGTCAGAGAGCCACCGAGCCTGATGGTAGAGGCAGGGGGTCGGTTTGTCAGGAGAGTTCAAGGTATGTTCTTTGGAGTAGACATTCCGGGTTCCTGGACTCCTATTGTTCTCCACGCGCTTTCAAAAGCAGGGGCCTGATGCTGGAGGAGGTCTGAATATGTCTTCCAGGGTCCAGGATGGTGTGTGTGTGTGTGTGTGTGTGTGTGTGTGTGTGTGTGTTTAAATGCAGTTGTGTTCCTCTGCTTCCAAAAAGGGGGCCATTTAATCTGCTCCTTTTGATCTGAGGTTCCTTGTAGAATTCAGTGCTTTCCTTCCTGCAAAGAGCCAAGGGGAGAGTGAAGTTGAAGACGAGGAGGAAATGTGACTTTATTCTAATAAAACATGTAAGAGTGGGCTTCTATTTTGAGTCTGAACACTGGTCTGTGGTGATGGAAAGGCTGTCTTTCTTATCACGTGTGCACTTCCTTTGAATGAATGAACTTCATTCTGCTGAAGGAACCTTCCCCAGATGGCTCCGTTCTTCTGTTGTCTTTACTGGTCCCGAACTCGGCGTTGGGATGGCCCTGAGAATTGTCCCTGCCACCTCTTGTCAAAGAATTTGGTCCAAGCTGGCTTCTGGGACTTCTGAGGCTAACTCACCAGGCTTTCCCCCTTCCTGTCATGATAAGCCTTTAATTGGGCTGGCCGTGGCTGGCATTATGCAGTAAGCATTCCATACTTCAGTCTCCAGGGCTGTAGAACCCAGAGCAATGAAAGATACATTTTTTGAAGCAGGGGATGCATCCTTGTTGTTCTGTCTATATCCAAGGTACTTTAAAAATTACTTTTAAATCAATTAATTAACTGACAGTGTTATATTAGTTTCAGACGTACAGTATAGTGATTCGGCAATTCTATGCATTCCTCAGTGCTGATCATGGTCAGTGTACTTAATCCTCTTTATCTAGTTCACCCACTCCACTGCCCTCCTCCCCTCCGGCGACCACCAGTTTGCTCTCTCTATTTAAGTCTGTTGTTTGGGTTGTCTGTCTTTTTCTTCGTTTTGTTCCTTAAATTCCACCTGTGAGTGAAATCTTTTGGTATTTCGTTCTCTGTCTGACTTATTTCATTTAGCACTGTGCTCCCTGGGTCCATCCATGTTGTTGCAAATGGCAAGATCTCATTCTTTCACATGGCTGAGTAATATTCCGTTGTGTATATATACCACATCTCCTTTGTCCGTCCGTTATGGATGGACACTTGGATTTCTTCAACAAATAATCTGATTAAAAATGGGCAGAGGGTTACATAAGCATTCTTCCAAGGAAGACCTAAAGATGGCCAACAGACACATGAAGGGATGCTCAACATCAGCCATTATCAGGGAAACGTGAATCGAAACCACGGTGAGATATCACCTTGCACCTGTCAGACCGGCTAGAATCCAAGAGACAAAAAATAGGAAGTACTGGCCAAGATGTGGAGAAGAAGGAACTCTTGAGCACTGTTAGTGGGAATGTAGATCGATGAAGCCGCCATGGGAAACAGTATGGAGGTTCCACAGAATATTAAAAATAGAAATATCGTATGATCCAAGCACTCCACTTTCAGGTATTTATCTAAAGAAAATGCAAACACTAATTCAAAAAGATATGCACCGGGGCGCCTGGGTGGCGCAGTCGGTTAAGCGTCCGACTTCAGCCAGGTCACGATCTCGCGGTCCGTGAGTTCGAGCCCCGCGTCAGGCTCTGGGCTGATGGCTCAGAGCCTGGAGCCTGTTTCCGATTCTGTGTCTCCCTCTCTCTCTCTGCCCCTCCCCCGTTCATGCTCTGTCTCTCTCTGTCCCAAAAATAAATAAACGTTGAAAAAAAATAAAAAAAAAAAAGATATGCACCCTTATGTTTATTCCAGTGTTACCTACACAAGCCAAGATACGGAAGCATATCCAAGGATCTTTAAAGCAGCAAGGCTCATCCCAGAGCTCCTAGACCTCATTTTCCAAGAAAGATGGCTGCACTGTTGTGTTTGATCAAGGGCCATATCTACGACCCATACAAGGTAAGAGTGATTTTCACCCGAAGTATTTCTTTGCTTTTCTTTCTGTCTGTTCTTCCTTTAGGCTTCCCTTTTTGTTATGATTTGCTTGTTTGGCTTGCTTCAATTCTCTATTACTCACCAGGTCATTCTGCACAAAAGTTTCCAACAGGTTACTTTATTCTGTTAACCATCCTTATGTTGTAGGAGGTACGATGTGCTTCGTTCGGTCTTGTGATCATTGCAATGCCGGTACGCATTTCTTCTACACTCAAGTAGTGAGCAGGAGGGAAGCAACACTGGTGACCTCTTGTTCCCCGGCTTCCCCCTCTCCGACCAAAGCCTGTAAAATATGGGAATGTGGATAATGATACTGAGGAGGAAAGCTAGCCAATGCCATCTTGTAAAAGACTCCATTTTAGCACAGTAAGCCTCAGGACGATCCCTAAGCGTAGCAAGGTCAAGAGACTGTGGCCAATTCGCCAAACCTGGGCTGCTATTTGTTTTTGGAAAATACCACAGGAATGTGGCCACACCCATAAGTATATATATATAGTCTCTGACTGCATTCACTTTGGAGTTGAAGAGTTGCAACAGAGACCATCTGGCCCCCAAATCCTAAAATACGCACTATCTGGCCTTTTTACGGCAAGTGTTTGCTAACCCTTACAATAAAGAAAAGGCATTGCCAAGATCTCCTTTAATACGTTTCACACAGGAGAACGTGAAACATTTGCTGAAGACTTAATCAGATAGACTTGTGTTGGGAGCCTGATCTGTATGGGCCAGGAGGAAAACACTGAGATAAACCACATAAGCATGGAGGCATGTTTAATTAAATTTTATTTAATTAAGGACTGTTTGCACGTCTGTCTCTCCTGGTAGATTGCGATCCTTGAAGACAAGCACGCCTAACCTGTGGCCACGGCTAGCAAACAGTTGCCATCGGTATGTGTCGGTCACATGGGCAGTTTTTTGAATGATTGTTCTGTGAAGACCCACCATTTCATAAACCTCTCCGTCTTCAGGCCCAGCTCGTTGGAAATGCAGACCATGGGGGCAGTGAGACGATTCACCCGTGGCTATTTTCGAGACGCGCCCGTCAGATCACTCGAACTCCGGACGTTGCCGAGGGCTGTGTATTTCTGAGTGACCGATTGCGTGCTTTCGAAGTGCCTTTTTTTTTTTTTACCCCCTCCCGTTGTCTTCCTTTTGTTCCACTCACTCCAACTTTCTGGCGTTGTTGAAAAGAAGTTGAGGATTTCTCTGAAGGAATGGGTTTCGTATAATTGCTTTCGCAACAAAAACACCTTTTATTATTCCACAAACAATCTATTTCCCAGGATACAGCCTTGCTTCCTCTTACTCAACATATTCAATAAGGCAGCTGCTTTTTCTTCGGTCCCTTGGCACAGGTGTGCCAAACTCCTTTGCCACTCACCTGGTAACATTTGTTGAGACAAATCGCGGCATATTTCATCAAGTCTTTCCAATACCTCCCCGTGCCAGGTTTGAAATCTTGCATTATATGGGACTCCTCTGGCCATTTCCAAAAGGAGACAATAAAGAAGTTTCCTTTTTCTTGGAAGAACAACTGTTTGTTGGCAGAAAGAGGGTGGCTGAATTAACTCCCCCTGGAAGAATGGAGTTCACACCTACGGGAAATTTTAAACCAAAGAAGTATAAATCTGTCTAACAATGTCTGATCGTCTTTCTGCAGCCCAGAGAGCCTGCTCACATATGTCTAGGTTACAACATGCTTTCACACACAGTGTCGGGTTTTGTTTTTCTTTGTAAAAATTTTTTTAAATTTATTTTTGAGACAGAGAGAGAGAGACAGAGTGCGAGGAGGGGGAGGGACGCAGAAAGAGAGGGAGACGCAGAATCTGAAGCGGGCTCCAGGTTCTGAGCTGTCAGCACAGAGCCCGACGCCAGGCTCGAACTCACGAACCACGAGATCATGACCTGACTCAAAGTCAGACGATTCACCCACAGAGCCACCCAGGCGCCCCATGTCAGTTCTGATCAATGCTTGGAGTTTAGCTATTGGAAAGAAGAGGACCTAATAAGTCTGAATGTTCATTCTGAGTTCCGCACTCTACATGTGTTATCTAATTTAACACTCACCTATGTGCGTTATTTAATTTACTATTAACGATTGCCCCAATGGAAAGCTGTTATCGTCCAAAATTTATAGATGAGGAAAACTGGAGCACACCGAGGTTAATCACGTTTACAGAACTAGAAAGAATAGAATCTGTCAGAAGGATTGATTATATATTCTAGCTAGTTTGCATTTAATAAAATCCAGGTTGGTATTGAACTTCAACATGTGGTCACTACTTGTGCTTCAACTATTGATGTCATAGACTCCACTCTGTTCTCTGATCACCATGATTATAATAATAAGGCAATAACAACAACAATAATAATAATGGTTAACATCCGTGGACCACTTACTATGCGCTGATATGTTACGTGGATCAGTTTGTGCATTTTGCTCAGAACCCTATGAGTATACGATATTATTATATATCCTGTAGATAGGAACACTCAATCTCAGCAATGTCAAATGACTGCTTACGGCTCTGCAGCAAACAAACATCAGAGGAGATATGTAAACATAAACCTTTGGTTGTCGGATGCTGAGTCGATATCCCTTACGCCCATATCCATAGTATGTTCTATATAGGATCCCTGGGTGAGCTTATCATCCACACCGTCCCTCAACAGTCCTAATGACAAGCCATCTATGCCATTCCCTAGGATTGTTCTGCTAAGGACAATCCTATTATCTACGCACATGGGTAGGAGTCTCTACTCAGGCTCAAGTTTGAGGTTGTAATCGTTTCCCCAAACATCCTTCTTTATTTTATTAAAATGATAAATGGTGGCTTCCATCCAACTGCCTGAGTGTGAAGCCGAGAAAGAGTTCCAGTCATCCTACTCCCCCTGAGGATCTCTGACTGTACCATTAAGCCTCCCTCCTCACTTCTTCTCAAATCCGCCCCCTCCCTTCCTTTTCACTGTCCACAACTTAAGTCACAGATCCTCCATGCTCAGGGCCCACCATAGTCTTTGATAGGGCTCCTGTCTCCAGCCTGGGGATCGGGAAACCCACGGCCTGTGCTGGAAGTGAAGTGATTTATCTAAAGGTGATTAGGACTACACTCTGTGCTGCTGAAATGTGTCCAGGGGTTCCTATAGTCTTAAGATCTGCCGAACCCACTCAGAAGGCACTTCTGATTCGGGTCCTCTTCCATGGAATGATGACCTTCCTACGTCTCCCCCACGCTAGACAGCACACAGTCGATTCTCCGTAAGTGGTTGTTGAATAAGTGAGCGCGCTCTTAGTCAAAAGATTCCATCAGAAATGGTTGGGACTTCATATTTAAGGTCTGTAGTAGGAAAAAGATATTGAACTAATTTGGTTTCAAGGGACAAGTAGAAAATTTTTGCAAGCCCATTATTTCCCTCCCTCCCTCCCATCCTCCCTCCCTTCCTTCTTTCCCTTCCCTCCCCTTCCCTTCATTTCCCTTCCCTCCCCTCCCCTTCCCTCCCCTTCCCTCCCCTTCCCTTCCCTCTCCCCCCCTCCCCTCCCCTCTCCTCCCCTTCCTTCCCCTTCCTTTCCCTTCCCTCCCCTCCCCACGCTACCCTTCCCCTCCCCTTACTTTCCCTTCCTTTCCTCTCCCTTCCCCTCCCTTCCTCTTTCTTTCTTTCTTTCTTTCTTTCTTTCTTTCTTTCCTTCTTTTCAACAGCTTACATTTCTTGCATACTTGTGGCTGGCTGCTGGAAGATGAAGAGTAGGAACATGGAATACAGAATGAGATAATATATGTGAAAATCTTTTGAAAAGTATAAAGTACCATAGAAATGACAGAGTTGGTGATGATGATGACAGTGCAATCATAGCCTCTTGGTTGCAGGCCCATTATTTTCCAAAACTGTTTGCAAGTTAGCAATTAAGCTATTAATGTAAATCTTCATGTCATTGCTTATTCTCCACTGAACCATTCTTCTCAAACTTGAGTAAGTGATCACTTACAGAACATTACCCTAAACTCATTGTAAGGCACATGCCTGATTTTGAAGTGAATTGTCTTTTTTTTTAAATTATTTCAACCAAAGCCAAGTTGTTTTTATTGTTGTTTGTTAAAGCAGTTGCACAGTACCCTGCTCTGTGGATAGGAGGCTTGCTTATTCACAGGCAGGATTTGGCAGTAAGTGTAGGGAATGGCTTTGGCAGACTTAGCTGAAGGGACTAAAACTTGAGGACTGGCTACTCCTCGCATAGAAATCCCCAAAGCTGTTCTTAACAGGCCTCACAAATCGAACAGTAAAATGATTTGTTGATGAGAAACAGCTGCCTTAGGGTCTAGTGAAGATTCCATAGGAACTTCTACTTCCCACCCCGCAACCTTGTATGGATTTCCCCTGCTAATCTTTATCATGGGGAAAACCCATGATTTCATGATGGGCTTTTTGCGTACCTTCTCTCTTTAGCAGAACCAATTGTATTGTCTTGTTGTTAGAAAGAATAGAGAGGCTATTGAAGATAATTGAGTTAGCCCCTACCCCATTGTTGCTGTAGGGTCTCAAACTTTGGGTCTCTTTAAGAGCGATTATAGAAAATGCGGAAAAAGAGGACCTGTATTCATCGTAAGACTATTGAAACAGTTACAAAAATATATTTAAAGAAATATGACTGTAGTCTGTTTGACAATTTTAGAATTTTTTTCTGGTTTGCATAGGAAAGAGATTTTTTAAGTATAGTCGACAGGTGATGTTACATTACTTTCCAGCGTGCGATGTGGTGATTGGACAATTCGGTACATTGCGCAATGCCCACCATGACGAGTGTAGTTACCGTCTGCCACCATACGAAGTTGTTACAATATTATTGGCTATATTCTCTACGCTGTACTTTTCATCCCCGTGACTTATTTTTTGAATGAAAGAAACTCAGCTCACACACACTCTGCAGTATATCCAGTCCAACCCCAGACCCCACATACTGGCATTCAAGACAATCAACAGAATCAACCAACGTAAAAACCATCCAGTGCTAGAGAGGGAAAAAAAAAATCATGGCCATGTTCTTCATGAGTGTTCAATTCAAGTGTCAGATTGAAATTTAGGATCCACATTTTCTAAGTAAAATGGAGGAGTTAGATTTCCCAAGGAATGAAGAATGAGGAGCTATTAATGAAGAAAGACAAATTATGCAGTGAAGGGAGCCTAAGTTCTATTTCTAACACGTACTGAAGAAGCCCCATGTTATACTACATCTTGCAGAAAGGAGTGCTTCTTTCTGGTGATGCATATTTCTACACCCCCGCTCCCTTGGTAGGAAAAATCTAATTTTAATGTGTGCTTAGGCATGTGGTGTTTATGGGAAAAGTTGTGTGTGTGGGCGTGCACTTCACTACTCAGGAGGGAGCTGAAGCATGATTCAAGTTTCAGAAGGTTTTCCTACTTCCGAATATCAAGAAACCAAAACAGGCAAGTAGATGAATCTACTTCTAAGCCAAGAAAAGGAACAAGGCATTTTCATATCACAAAAAGTAGGGCAAAGTTTTGCCATGAATTATTTAAGAAATACTTTCCATACCCTGAACAGGTGATCTAGTTCCTGTCCTAAATTGGCAGTTTCCTTTTAAAGAAGAACTGACGTGTCTTTTGATTCAGGACAAATGAAAACCAATCAGTAAGTTTTCAACCCGACAGATCTTCCATCTTTAAGGTCAGAGAGAGAGAGGAGTACGATGTTCAATAAATTATACTGTGCAGGTATTGACAAGATCTGGTCAACATTATAAAAGCTAGGCTTTAGAGCTGAATCTCGATTTTCTAAAAATATACAAAAAGTGTATAAATATACATTTTCATAACCATTTTATAATCATTTTCTGTTCACACAGTCCTGGTTTCTGTGGAATTTTGGAAAATTCAAGATCTCCATTTGCTAAGGAGTCAGAGTCCAAAGTGACTGCAGGGACAGCATCCATTGGAGGCCAATTTCATGATCCTTCCCGGCCTCTGAATGTTGACCTGTTGCCCCGAGATGAATATGTTAACAGGAGAAAGAGGAGGAAGAAAGACTCTAGCTCTGTACACAGTCATGGCCTCAATTCCTGGTTCTGCCGGTTGGCGTAGTGAATGAGAATTTCTTCTGTGCCTTGATGTTTGTAATAGAAATCCCTGGGGTAGAATATAGACGTGCAAAAGCTCAGATAGCCTTGATGAGGGTTGCTTCATAAGTTTTGGCGCCCACTGGTACTTTTTTCCCAGTCCAGGGAAATGGATAATTATCTTGGTTCATGGTGGGTGGTATCTCACTGCTAAATTGTTCTCCTGAGAGTGGAACTGCCTCAGGTTTTGCAGTTAGTGGTCTGAAAGTTTTGGACTAATTGATTTTGATTTGTAATACTCTTTTGTTTTATGTAAAAACTATTGGTCTTAACACTGAAGGACCATTGTAGCCTTGCAGCTTTAAATTTGTGGTCTCGTTGAATTAGATTTGTAATACTTCTTTGTTTGATGTGGAAGCCATTGTTATTACCACTGAAAGACCACTGTAGCCTTGCACTGTCTCCCAGAGAAACTAACGTCTTTGTTTTGGAAGGCGTCTCAGAAGATAGGAAGCTTTAGGAGGGTAGGAAGCAAGTGTTTTGTTCTGCCCCTATGATCCACCACAGTATCTGTGCCAGAAAAATTCAGTAAGGCTTTGTTGAACTGAATCCTGTATGTGTGTCCTTGCTTCTGGTGGTGATTATACACGGGAAGCTGTCTGTACCAGTGGAAAAGAAAAGTAGTCTGGAAGCCATTGTTGAGGGTCTGTCTTTGCTGCTTACGAGTGATGTGATCTCGAGTCAGTAAATCACTTAAACCTACCTTTGGCTTCATCCTTTTTACCTATAAAGCTGGAGTATTAGAAGATACTGATACTGAAGAGAGTTATCCTGTCAATCAAGGGAGAAAATGTATGTGGAAAAAAAGTCTCCTTTATAAAAATATTGTAGTGTAGAAATCCAAAGTATAATTAGAACTGTTATCGTGGGAAAGTATTGAATTTCAGTTTTCTAGCTGATTCTCCGACTGGGATTTGAGATACCGAGTCAGGTACCTCCCCTGACCCCCCTGTGCCCCAGGACTCATTTGTCTTATTTAAGCTTATTTTGCTTCCCTCCAGGATTTCTTCCAGATTTAAATATATGATCTCAAGCCCCAATTTCCTGACTCGTATAAACGAGAGACCATACACTATCCATTGAATTACCTATTCACGTTATTAAATATTTTAAGTTATACAAAAAATAAAGGAGCGGATACATAGAAAGTAAACAAGATGCCAACATGTAACTGAAATTCTAGGCATTTCTGTTTTATTCCAGTGAGTGCTCTGTTTCCTGTACTCGTCCTGCAGAGATTCTTATCTATAGGGCGAAAACTCCACAAGATCCAAATAATGAAGCCATCAGGGGGGATGTTGTAGTGGTATGGAGTGGGGGTCAACTTCAATCAAGAAGTTTCTTAGGGAGATAGTTTTTATGATTGTTTTCTTGTCAAGGTGGGAGAGATCTGCCTACCTGTCAACGTTCCGCTCAAGTGACCCATTCTCCAAGAAGTCTCCCCCGACCCTCCCTTCCATAGGCAGTTGAAGGGACCACTGCCCACTTTGTGTGCCCATCCTGTGCGATGCAGAGATGTTTCTCATCCCTCACCCAAAGATTCATGGCACCGCTTGGCTTCCATACCTACCTCCCTCTACCTGACTTGCCCTTTGGGACACCGTTGCATCGGTGTGTAGCATTCGGTAGGCTGAAGAAGGATAACTGGTTAAAGGACTGAAGGAAACAAAAACAAAATGAAGAATCCGGAGTAAGAAGGATGAGCCAAGGAAAAATAACTGGGCTAAATTAGCCGAAGAGAGTTCTAAAAGCAAGTTTCGGAAACATTATAGAAAAAGCTGTGTATTGTGTGACCCCATGATAGCTGGGCTGGGTGTGAGTAGGGGTTGGCAGGTCAAAATGGCCAAGTCAATACCAAACAGCCTTTCAATGCCAATTTGAAATTCTGATATGAGACGGTGAGAAGGACAAGATGATTTAAGGTGTTTAATGAACGTTCCTATCCCGGGTGATGACGGCAGTCACAAGTGTGATGTGGAACATTAGGAGGCTAAGCGAGGCGATAAATGTGGCTTCAGAGATCGGTTCACCCCACCAGTTAAGCAGCGGGACCGTGGGTTGGGACAGATCTCATTTGGGCCCTGATCCTCTCTAGCTGTGTGGCTGAAGACAGCTTTCGTACCTAAACTTCCTCAGCTTCATGTTTCCTAATTTTAAAATGGGGTTGGCAATAAAGGTACCTCCCTCAAAGCACTCTGAAGTTTGAATAAAACGATCCATTTAAAGCACGTAGCAGAAAAGAACAAACGCTTAAATTTTGTGCATTCGAAACATTGAAAACTTTGCAAAAACAGGATGAAGTAATTATGCCTTGAGCCCTTGGACACCTGCTCGTGGGAACTTGAATCATTCAAAGTTGCCTTTCTTTCTCTGTTTATTCAAAATATTTATTGAACATTGCAAAGCACCGGGCTAGTTTCCCTGAGATACGTAAACACATTATGCATAAGACGCCGTCCCTGGGTTTCGTGTCTTGAGAATGAATGAAGGAGGATAAGGCATGGATATAATACAGTGAAATTAAAAAAAAACCACAACAAACAAACAAGCAAACAGACAAAAAACACCTGCATATAATAAACTGAGAAGCAGGAGAAAAGGGCACTGATGGGAGAGATCAGAGAACCAGGCTTAAGTTCTAGACTCTTGTTTGTTTTCTGGCCGTGGGTTGGTCTTAGGACCTTCCTTGCCTTCATCTTCGTCACCTGGAGTGTGAGAATGCTAGTTTCTCCGATCTCAAGGTCCCAGTTGGGCCCAAGGATTCTAAGCTCAGTAGGGTTATTGCTGCCATTCAGACCAATGGCAGAGGTCATCGCCTCTTCAGGAATGTGGGGAGTGATTTATATAGAGTGAACACGTTTTGGCCCGGTCCTGAAAGGCGAGTAAGATTTCTCTGAGCAGAGAAAGAAGGAGGATGGTCTTAGAAAATGTAGGAGCAAAAATCCCAGGGTGCACAGTGGCAAGAGGTTTTTTGGATTTATCTACAAAACTAGATTCAGCGGATGGGTGTGTAGTCAAGTTATTGAGTCTCAGATTTAACTAAGGTTTACTGAGAATATCTCCTTATCAAGCACCAGCCTGAATCTTTCATGTACGTTACCTCGTGTAAAGCTCCATCAATATGGCGTGATATTGGGTGTCGTTACCCATCCTGTGCAGATGCTTCACGGGTGCACATGTAGATGGCTGCAGACCCATACAGATAATCCAGAAGAGTGAAGTTCATTGTCCGGAGCGAAATGCACGTCTGGGTTCACATGTGGCCCATAGAGCACTGTGGTCAGCTTTTGGTTTGTGGAAACTGAAGTTCAGACAGGGTAAGCAACTCACTCAATGAAACACGGTGGCTATATAATAAGCTTGGATTCAAATTTCAGTGTCTTGAATCTAAGCCTGGTGTTTTTTTTTTTCACCATATGATCTTCCTACTGGAAACATGGGGAAAGAAACCCGGAATGCCAGGTAGCACCCAGATTTTAAATAGACGTAAAACATCAGCCCAAGGATTCGGACTGTATTCAGTGACCAGCCAAAGACCGTAAAAGAATCAAAGTGGTAGTTTGTGTCAGAGATGGAGGGATGTGGCTAAGAGAATACAACTTAGGCGAGGTGTTCTAAGGATAGAAGTAGCAAGGTAGAATGGAATCCAACAGAAATGGAGTGCGAAACACGGGTGGCTGGATAGTGATAGAGCCAAGGAGAGAAACCACTAGTGAGGTCTTTCTTAGGCCATCCTCTCTGGCCTAGTTGAAGAAACTGACATAGACAGAGAGTAGTTGAAACTGTGTGAATGGTTCAAGGAGAAACAGTAAAATCCTACAATGGAATCTATGTTCATGTAGCACAGTTCACCAGATCACAAACCGGCTCTAGAGTTTTCTGTGCCCACCTCGATCACTGAAGCAGAGACATGTTGCTGATTCAGAAATGTATCAGCTATTCAGATGGCATGAGGCTTCAAATTTTAATACCGAAAAACAAAAAAAATTAGCTCAGATGCAGAGAATATTTTGGTTTGGTAAGTTGAGCTTAACTTTGTGTGAAGGACTTAGCTAGATTCTATTCTTTTTGTGTGTGTGATCTCATCGGTTTCTCTGTTTTAATGGGCTCCTTGCAATTGCTTATCTGCCAATACCCTGATTATACAGTTGCCCTTATAACCACAAATGGATACTTTTTTTTTTTTCTGCAGTAGAATTTCACAAATGCTGCTTTGAGTTTGAAGCTGGGAGATCTGATGGAAAGACAAGTAGTAAATGCTTAAGGTACACCTCATATGTACCTCTGATATGGCTAATTTGAAACATTACAAATCTTAGTAATGAAATAAAACATGGTAAACGTCAGTAAATTACCACCAATTAAAATGTTTACATTTGAGTATAGTTTGTATACAATGTTACATCGGTTAAAGGTGTACTGTTTTCACCCACGGTGTAAATTTCTTTTAATTTTAAAAATCTACTGAATACAGAGGTAAATCAATTACTGTTAATTAAAAAAAAACTATTGAATACAGAGGTAAATTGAGAATATAAAGTGGCCAACCTTTTCTATTACCACCGACAGTGTCAATTCAAACCCAATGTTGGGCAAAAATTGAAAACGTTGAAATGACCAGTATAGCTTTTAGCCCAATTTGAAAACTATTTATCTAAGTGTCCATCTTATTTAAGGAGAAAAACCCTTAGAGCATGTTTCAGAGAAGATGATTGTTCTCTAACATAATGGATCCATAATTAGGAATGGGTCATATATGATCAAATTAGAATATAGAAAAGCAAAACTGAAGGTAATGTAATCTAGTATAAAGTGCAAATATATCTAGTCTATTCCATTCTTCAAAAGTAATCTGAGCTGGAATCCTGTTCAGTGTATCACAGACGGTCTCTCTCCTATCCCTCTCAGTTCCAGAAAGTCCAGACTACATGTGGAAACGTATTAGAATGTGGGAGAGTATAGCTGGTATTAAATTAAATATGTTACAAATCAGTGCACATCAGTTTGCCTAAATACTAACAAAAATCATTTTTTATTGAGTAGTTACTCTAAAAATTATTTGGTATTCTTTTCCAATGTGATTTTCTTTCTTTTTCTTTCTTTCTTTCTTTTTCTTTCTTCTTTCTTTCTTTCTTTCTTTCTTTCTTTCTTTCTTTCACTACTGAGCTTGCACTGCATGCAGCCCTTTGACTTGAAGCAATAGTGATCTAAGACAAGGTTCTGCCATCCAGAAGGATTGTGGGCATAAGAGAGATTGAAATTGGCGTGTAATGTTAATGCTTTTTTCATTTCATACCTGCAAAGCCATATGCTAATCGAGCAGGTCTGTGTGTGCACATGAGCTCCCGGTCTAGGTACTAGGCCTGATGGGTCCCAGATCCCCTTGCTTTCCAGGTGGATAACAGCCCGAGAGTCAGTCTTTCGTGCTCTATACCTTGATTAGGTAATAGTATGAGAAAAAGGTGAAAGTCACAGTAATATTTTTACAGCCAGAGTGAACTCAGAAAATCTAGCTTTTCATGTGAAGGCTTCTCCACTGACTTGCTTCCATATACAGTATTTCTTTTTCTGAAGAGTGCCAAGAATCCTTCCCAACCTTATACGATGGATCTCATCTGTATGTTTTGTTTCCTACGTGAGGTAACAGAAATATATTACATGGACCTCAGACCGTCTTTATCGGAGTAAGAAACACAAACTTTGGCAGCGATTTCAATATGATGCGTGTGGGAACAAGGTCCCACCGTGACTCCTTAGGACCATCTCTTATTTATGCATTTATGTATTTATGTATGTAGGTATTTATTTATTTATTTATTTATTTATGCCTGGGATCCTGGATGGGCTGGGCGGTTTCTTCCCGGGTTGCACCCATTCACCTTTTTTCCCTTTCTTTAAAATTGCCGAAGCTTGGCCGTGGCTCTTTGGTATGGCTCGACCCTTCTGGTCAGCCAGGACTCCCGAGGGTGGAGAAGAGCTTCCTAAAGTTGCGAAGGAGAAAATGTAATCAGCAAAGTAATCATTTCTGCTGTGATGGAAAAGAGAAAAAAAAAAAAAAAAAAGGAGGCCAGTGTGAATGAAAAAACAGCTGTGGACCACCAAAAAAGTCAACTGGAATTGGAAGGAGGTAGACCTTAAAAAAAAAAAAAAATTGCTCCAAAGACATAGCTTTAAAGGGAAAATGAATCAGAAAAGAGTTCTGAAGTGTAGAATGCAATGCCTAATAACTTTAAATAGTACATTGAGTCTTCCGGAATTTTTTTTGTTCTTCTTCAAGAATAATCTGCTTACATCGTTAAGACCTCAGCTAAGCTCAGTAACACAAATTACCAGATGTTGTATCCCCTAGTTTTTCCATCAAAAGACCAACCACCAAGCTTGTTGAAAGAGAGAGGTCATCGTCCCTCCCTGGCTATAAAACTATTTTTGCAACTCCTAACAAATGAAATGAGAATACCTTTCAGCTGTCGAAGGAAACTATCTCCCGCTCCTTCCAAGTCTCCCTGTTTCGCTTTGTTATTTTCTAATAATGCACTCATGTGTAAGCTAATAATGTGAACAGAGGGAAAATGAAGAGACTTAAAAAAAAAAAAGGAAAAAAGCAGAGTGAATTAGGGCAATTGAGGTCGCTCTGTTTCATTTTTTGCTGGAAGGATTTTAGCCCTAGTTTTTACCTTATCGCTTATTACACAATTTACGATAAAATGAGATGTGATTCCATTCTTATTGTTGTGCTATCGCCTATTGAACATGCATATATAGAATTCATTTCAGATTTAAACACTATCTTAATTATAAACTGAATAAAATGGACAACCTATCGGGTTCTCTAAATTGCATTCGAACAAATAGTTTCATTTTTTATCACATTTCTACCGATGACACATTGGGTATAATGATGTTCAGGGAATATTCCGTTTTTATGCAGTGCCTTAATTGGGCCAAAGTATTTCCCATATGACAACTAATAGTTTGTTTCTGACTTACAAGTTTGAGAACTTGAACCATACGTCATGACTAACAATATTTCTCATGATGTTCTGCCTAAATAACATTGCCAGGCAATCTTCATGTTTTAAAGTCACCTACAAATGATATAAGTGTTGCATGATGAAAACAGGGTGATTATATTACACGCAACTTTCTAGTTTTGTTTTAAACAATGGGATTGTTGTTTGTATTTAGGATTCATGTATGGAAACTTTTCCAACAAAAGCCGGGCACCATTGGAAATACTGCAATAAATACTGTGATTGGTTTTAAAATGAAATATACATTTAATAAATTATCCAATGTAACTTTTAAGGAAAGCACATAATGTAATTATCCAATGTAATTTTTAAGGAAAGCATGAGCCTAAGAAGTTTAGTTTTACATGTATCCTTACTTGCTACAAACTCTGAAAATTGCTATCAAGAAAAGTTACGTACCTGATTAAACTTATAGTTATTTGGTATAGTCCTTCCGAGTATAATCGGAGTCAACATAATAAGATAGGTCCTAATTGTCAAAAGAGGATACTGTGTATTCTATAAAAACATTGATTTATCTTCATGGGATATTTTACAATATAGAATAATCATGTTTAGAAGAACTCAGACATTGTAGGCAACATATAATTTTGTCGTTAAATGTATACCTTAATATGGGTAGCATTTTTTGAAGAATTTCCAACTCAAAAGGACTTAAATGCAATTTTACACATCAAGTAAGCATTTCAGTGGCAACAGGGGAAAGGGAAAGGGCTAGCGCTTGGATGTTAATTGTTTATTAACGTGTTACATTTTCCAAACTGCCCCATTTACTTAACTAGATAGTTTTGGGTCGTTATCAAAGAAAATTTTGTATGCGTATAAATAAACGCACACACCCACATACTTTAGATGTTTGTCTTCTTTTTAAAGTTCCCCTGCAACATCTAAAAAACAAAACCAAAATCCAAAAACCAAAAAACGAAAACAAAAAACCAACAACAACCAAAAAACCTGGCCGGCTGGGCTAATCATTTAGAATAGAGCCTGCGATTTTCCGAACTTTGCACCTAGACCACAAAATAAAGCAGTTGTCCTGTCAGAGCTGCGAACCACTCTGTCCCCCAATGTCGTCTTGCAGATACTTTTTTTCAACGGTTCAAATGAAAGTCGATTCATTTCTCTCTTTTACTTTAAGCAGGGGGGTTGTCCCACACACACACACACACACACACACACACGCGTGCGCGCGGGCGGGCACGCGCACACGCACGCACAAATACAATTTTTAGTCATTTTTTTCAATTTAAATGATTTGCTATCACAGTTAGTCCATCTTTTATCTCTAAAATAGTTTCAACCCTGTTAATGTGTGCATGTACTTTTTTCTTATCAGTCTCTCAGCAGCATTTGTGATTCATAGCAGCCATCAAAGTGATAATAAACTCATTCACAATACTAACAAACACGGGGCTCCCAGTTATTTACGAGGCAAATTCACTGCAAGGCTGGGCTGCGGAACAGGGGAGAATCAAGATGGTGTTGATTGATAAATTGACAGGTTAATTTACAAGTGGATAATAGGAGTTAGACCCAGAGGGAAAGAGGGAAGGTCTGGATTCTAGCTTGGTTGCACTGCCATCTGTCTTATACTCAGAAATCTGCAGGGCTGCTGGCTGTCAGGATCAAATACATCCGCATTCTTCATAACTTAAAGACAAAGACCTCCATTTACTGCTGTTTGATGGGCTCATTGCCTTGGTTCTTCACACAATTGACCCTCAATGTGTCAAAAACAGTGCCGCGTCCCAGTGAGTTTCAGAAGCACCACTTAGAGCACGATTTAGACTGTTATTCTGTCCATTTCACAAAATAAACAACGCGCAAGATTGTTTTCAAGACGATTATTTCACGAGTATTAATTGTTTGAGCGTTGATGGTTGAAATGTAGTCTTTCAAGGCTTGGGGGGGTGCTCCCCATGTCATTGTTTTAAGGTGTCCCTCTCCCCCATCCCCCCAAACGTCCACCTTTTCTTCTTTATCTCTGGTCTGAGATGCTAGCTGGTCTAGCTGTTTACAACGTATGATAAAACGAATTGTGCGAGTCTCATGATCAACCTCCCCTAAGCATCTTTTTTCTTCTAGAGTTGGGTTATTCTACATTGTGAACATATTTGAGAGTTGTTGTTGTTTTTTTTTAATAGGTTTACAAAGTACTTAGGAAAATAGAGTATGAATACCTCTGTTTATTTTTCTCTTCCAAGGAAACATTTTATCTTATAGGTCAGCCATATATCTTATTAGTTTGGGAGGAAAAAAAAATCTTCAACAGCCAGTTTTGTTTGCCTCCCATCAGTCTGCTAGAACAGGAAAATTTCATCCTCAGTTTCAGGACAGTGCCTCTTTATTGGGCTAAGGCCCCTGCGAGGTAGATAGCAAATCTGTAACTATTGCCACTTTCGAGAGAGCCTCGTCTTTGGTCTTTTAAAATCAGCTGGTTGGAGACTGTTAGAAGCCCTGGCCGTGCCCCGTGCCTCCCAGACAGCGGGCGCTTCGTCCTCATTTGCCAGCACCTATAATCAAGGGGGCTGAAATTCTCCGCTCTTGACCCGAACTCTTCCTCCCCATATCGCCACATTGTAAGCGAACACCCTTCTCCGACTTGAAAATTCATGTAATGCTTAGCTAATGTGAAAACTTGGGGTCGATTTGAACAAATAACTGCTCAAACAGGTTTTGAAAGGAAATTCGAAAAGGCAAAAAAAGCATGTCTGTTCAGCTTCTGTAATTCATTACCAAGTGCCAACACTAATATTTTAAAACAGATTGTCTCCTACTGATCAAGGTATTCAAATGAACTATTGAAACTATGCCTTTAAGTTGAATAACACGAGAAAGCCGGTGGAAAATATCTGATCAAGAATGAATGTCAGAAAAATAAAAACAAATAACTTTGCATGCATGGAATTTTATGGGGTCACAAGGTTAAAAATGTCTCCTTAAAGGGTAAATATCCTTTGAAAAGAAAATGCATTTATGTGTGAATGGGAGCTTGAATGGCTTTTACTGCTTTGTTTAAAAGGAGACAATCATCTTTGTAATTTTTTTTGGCAAGTTGTATATTTTTCAAAAAAGACTCATAAAAGATCATGATATGTTTATATCTAAGATTGCTAATTTTTCTTGATGTGCTGATTGTTTCATTAAAGGGATATATTTTATTTAGATAAGTATTTAAGTAGTTTTTAAACTTCATAATATACTAAGTAAACCTGAATTCTTTCTTTCGACTGAAGCAATGTATTTTATTTTCTGAGCACTAGTAAATATGGCATTACATAATAGTTTTCTATTTAGAGACTTAATGACAAGGACACGCTTATGTAAAATAGAGACATAAATTGATAGCCGGTTTACAGAAATGTGTGATTGTATACCATATTTCTACAGGGACTCTCCTAGAAGATAGATATGTTCAAAATTCAGCCTAATGTCAGGTTTTCCGTGTTTCTAAATTCTGATGGTAAACCGCCAGAGTTACTGAGACATAATGTCCAATATGTTGTACTTTTATAACTTAAAATAAATATATAAGTTAATTTTCTAGAGATTTATTTTTAGTTACTATTTTTAAAAAGCCCTTGATCCCCACTAGACCGTGGCCAGGCTCATTTCAGTCAGAAGCACGTTGATGTAGAAAAGAATAAAAACCCAATGCAAAATGGGCAGGCACCGATCATTTTATGTGCTTGCAATTTTGAATTCTTTTTAATAAGACACTCTTTTCTGTGGAAGCTAAGGAGAGATTTTCTGCCTTTTTCTCTCTGAGGGTAGTAAAAGCAAAAAAAAAAAAAGGGGGAGAGAGATATCAGATCTAATATCCCACCCAATTTCTGAGTTAAGCCAGTGACAGGTATGTTTCGAAGCAAGACTATTTAGACACATTGATTTTTGTTGTCACTTTCTTCTTACTTCATATGTCACATCAAGGCTTGGAAATTAGATGAATGTAAGTAGGGTCCGCTGATCATTGTTCCTCAGGAGGAATTTTCAAAGTCAGCTAGCTGTGCTTGATAAAAGTGTCCCCGCGCAGAGCCCCACTCTGCCTACAGGGAAGTTTAGGCAAACTCCAACTTTACAGCTTCGCTCATGTTACTGAGATTCCTGGTTGTCAAGTAGGCATCTACGTAACTGAAGTCTGGTAAATCTCAAAAGTAAAGCGTGAAGGGGGTGGGGAGCTTAAATCATCTTTATCCCTCTTACTTCAAAGCCCTTTGAAAGAAACGTGGAACTCCAATTCTGGTAAACAAATTTTATGAAGGAAGTCATGCTTTCTTCAATTGTATGCTTCCAGGATAACATGTTGACATCCAATCTTTGTGTTTTGAACGGTTTGTAATAATAAATAGAAATCAATGCGGGAGACTGAGAGGTGCATCAATTACGTTTCTTTTATTTCACAGATTCTATGTGGTGTCTATCCGTCCCTGTGAAATTTCTTTTTTCGCGTTTTAAAGCGTACTGTTGTTAATTGGTAACATAGATTCTGAGTGCTGATTGAACCTAAATCATATTTGACAGAAATGTAAAAAAAAAAAGGCTTTATTTTATGTGCTAGATAAAATATTATGGTGCTTGAGTTTAGAACAGGGAGATTATTTTTTTTTTTTGGTGTATCATACTTAAAAAGAAATTTCAGAACAGGTACGAAAAATAAAAAAAAAACAATAAGAAAACTCCCATGGAGTCACTTGACCCAGGAAAAAAGGGGGGAGGGGGAAGTGACCAAAATAGTTGAAATCTAATAAGTGCAGTGGATAAATATCAAAAAGTTTAAAACTGAAAATATTTAGGGGAAAAGGGGGGTTAATTTCATTCCACTAGAAATATGTTCCTTCCCTATATCCCTTATGCCCTGTAGACGGGGGATGTTCAAAGCTGGCCGGTGAAGTTTCAGAAAGAAGCTGGTTTGGAACTCTGCGGGTAGGCACTCTGTGTAGTTCTCAAGCAGATGGGATTCAGAGCTCCTGGGCAGACGGTGCGTATGTCATGGCCAGGGTCTCAATTATGAAATGTTGCATGGAGACTTGGGGAAGAGGAAAGGATCATGCATACCATCGTAGCATAACAGAGGGATGGATCTCCTTTTCAGAGCACTTAGAATTCCTTTCCCACGTGTGGTCAATCTAGAGTCTTTAGGAAATTTTATTTGAGCCCATGGGGAGAGAGCGCTGGCTAAGCTCTAATTTCCTATGATTTGAAATATGGCATCTGCAGGCCTCCCGTGTAGGATCACTCAGCAAAAAATAAAAACAAAAACAAAACCCCAAGCAAACAAACAAACGAAAGGTTTATCTTTTAAACTTGGCTGAATACCCAGGCATTTTAAACTCAAATTCCCCTTAATGCATTTTCCTTTAGAAATATGTCCACAGAATTGCGAGGACATTTTTCGACGGTGGCATATTGGACGACGTTAATTTTTTTATTAACATGATATTTTTAGCCTAAATGAAATGTTTCTCCTAGTCACATTATTTCAAATAGTGAATTAAATTAATGAATAGAAAAGGATATTAATGTATTAATATAAATGAGCATTTACAAAAACTACGATTGAGGTCAGAATGCTAAATCAGAGAACAAATTAAAAAAATTGTGAATTTCCTGGAGTAAAAACTCACAACTTTGAAGTTCTAAACCCGGGTGATGATACGGTCCTATCTTTGCCATAAATGTTACAGCAGAGGAAGCTAAAACCCAGGAAATAAGGTCCCAAGTTCTCATGGGTAGTTTATGCCAAATCAGTGGCCCGGATCCGGGTCTGTGGATTCCCATATTGGGTTGGCTCCCACAACAGCATGCTAGAGACAGTGCCTGCGGCTGTACAATTTTAGGGGCTACAGCGAGCAAAGAAAGTCAACTTGACATCGAGCCTCAGTTTTTGCCATCTCTAAAATGGAACCAATTGCACTGTCTTCAATTTGTAAATATTAAGAGTAAGCCTTTAAAATTTTTACTGGCCATTGAATGAATGGCGAAAAACCAAGAGGAAAATACACGTGGTATCATTTATGATATATATTGATTCTTTCATCCATCAGTAGGGAATATGAGGTGGGAATACAGGTTGACCATGGCAATGATCATCCTAGAGGATGCCTTTGTACAGTTATGAAGCACCTCTCCCGTGAATAAACACACACACACACAAACGCACATGCACACGCCCACATGCACACAGATTCTTTCTCAGGGAAATCCTTCTGCCATGTTAACTATTTTAAGTGTCATGAAATGGGACCAGAATTTGGGGCCTAAGGATCAGTCTCCTCTTGGGAATAAATTAAAGCCTATACTTCCCCACTCAACCCCTGAATTGTAGTGACCCAGAACTGTCCTCGGTGAATTCTCAAGATATTTCAATTTCTCCAGAGAATCAGGCAGTGTGTGTGTGGGACGCATGCATGTGAATGCATGTGCAAGCAAATGTGGGGGCATTTTGGGAGAGGAGGGTGGCTCGGGTGGTTACTGGGACTTGAGAAAGGAGTCAGCAAGGAGACGGCACACAATGGGAGGAGATGCAGGGTAGTTTGAGACAGCTTTTTAAAATAAAGTTGAACCTTGGGGCGCCTGGGTGGGTCAGTAGGTTAAGCATCCAACTTTGGCTCAGGTCATGATCTCACGGTTCCTGGGTTTGAGCTCCACATGGGGCTCTGAGACTACAGCTCGGAGCCTGGAGCCTGCTTCAGATTCTGTGTCTCTTTCTCTCTCTACCCCTCCCCTGCTCGCACTCTGTCTCTCTCTCTCTCAAAAATAAATAAACATAAACAAAATTTTGTTTTTAAAAAGTTGAACCTTGAACAACACAGGTTTGAACTCCCTGGGGCTGCCTATTTGCAGGTTTTTTTCAATAGATAAGTACAATACTGTAATGTATTTTCTCTTCCTTATGATTTTTAAAAAGCTTTTTAAGTTCATTTATTTTGAGAGAAAGAGAGAGAGAGAGAGAGAGAGAGAGAGAGAGAAGGAGGCTCCACACTGTCAGCACAGAGCCTGATGTGGGGCTCGAACTCACCAACTGCAAGCTCACGACCTCAGCCCAAATCAAGAATCGGGCGCTTAACCAACTGAATCACCCAGGCGCCCCCTTATGATTTTTCTTCATACCACTTTCTTTTCTCTGGCTCACTTTATTGTAAGAATACAGTATACACATGTGTTAACTGTTTATGTTATTGATAAGGCTTCTTGTCAACAGTAGACTATTAGCAGTTAAGTCTCTGGGGAGTCAAAAGTTATACGTAAATTTTCAGTTGCGCAGAGGTTTGGCATGCCTAACCCCCACCTCGTTCAAGAGTTCATTGTACTTTTTAAATTGGTGTAGGGTCAGTCTTAGATAGGGATCCTGGGCAAAATACCTGGGAAGTTAGGGTTGAGTTGAGGTCACGTGTAGTCCCCAGAGCAATTGGAAGACTGAAACTTCGTGCATGTGGGGGCTGCTTTGGCAAGACTAGGCGACCTCATGATTCAGAACACAAATGAATTTCACTACAATGTCACCACCTGGCAGTCCAATTTACATATTGATGCTTATGGTGTTTCTCCATACCTCTGTTTGGTGACGGTGGTGTTGATGATGATGATATACAGGGCTTGTTACATTCTGGGCACTTTATAATTTGTATTAGACAGGCTACTTCAGAGAAAAAGAACCAGTAGGAGATAAAAGGAGGTTTATTATGCAGAATTGGCTCATGTGATTATGGATGCAGAGAAGTCCCACGAGTTACCGTCTGCAAGCTGAAGACCCAGCTGGTGGTGTAATTCAGCAGAAGTCCAAAGGGTCAGAGAAAATGAGATGAGATGTCCCAGCTCAGGCATGCAGCAGGAAGCGAAAAGGGGCAAATCCCTCCTTCCTCTGGTTTTGTTTTACTCAAGCCCTCAAGAGATATGATGGTGTCCACCCACACTGGGGAGGGCAGACTACTTTATGGAGCCTCCCAATTCAAATGCTAATCTCATCTGAAAACACTCTCAAAGACATACCCCCCCAAATAATGTTTAATCTGGGCACCCCACGGCCAGTCAAGTTGACACATTAAACTAACCCTCACAGATTTCAACCTCATCGCCACTTGTGATAGAGTCTATGACTATTGCTATGTTATAAATGAGGGCATACAAGTTGGAGATGTTGGATTAGTTTACTCAATGTCACCAAATGAGTAAATGACGGTGGTGGGATTCAAACCCAGGGAGTCTGATCTAAAGACAGATGCTTAATCACTGCACAGTACTCTATCAGGGACACAGAGATGAATTTTCATGGCAGACGCTTAGCAAAGAGAACTATGTGTTCAGTAAATTGCCAGGAAATTTGCTGAATTGGCACGAGGTCAATTCAAATAGATGATGTTCCCAGAACCGTTCACCTGACATCTTCTTCCTTCCCTATATCCTGCATTCATTCAATAGGTTTTATTCACATTTTTACATTGTCTCCCCTCCCCCACCCCACCCTCTCCATGTAAAGTCAGGGTAAGAAACAATTCATGTTTCTTTGAATCCATACTTTTCTTGACACAAGGTAAGAGTTTTCTAGCACATCTCATTTCTCTACTCGTTGTGGCTGTTAGAAAACTAGGTCTAAGTTTTGTGCCCATTTCTTTTTTTTTTAATTTTTAATTTTATTTGTTATTATTCTTTAAATTTACATCCAAGTTGGTTAGCATATAGTGCAACAATGATTTCAGGAGTAGATTCCTTAGTTCACCTTACCCATTTAGCCCATCACCCCCTCCCACACCCACCTCCTGTAACCCTCTGTATGTGCTCCATATTTATGAGTCTCATGTTTTGTCCCTCTCCCTGTTTTTATATTATTTTTGTTTCCCTTCCCTTATGTTCATCTGTTTTATCTCTTAAAGTCCTCATATGAGTGAAGTCATATGATTTTTGTCTTTCTCTGACTAATTTCACTTAGCATAATACCCTCCAGTTCCATCCACATAGTTGCAAATGGCAAGATTTCACTCTTTTTGATTGCCGAGTAATACTCCATTGTATGTATATACCACATCTTCTTTATCCATTCATCCGTCGATGGACATTTGGGCTCTTTCCATACTTTGGCTGTTGTTGATAGTGCTGCTATAAACATGGGGGTGCATGTGCCCCTTCGAAACAGCATACCTGTATCCCTTGGATAAATGCCTAGTAGTGTAATTGCTGGGTCATAGGGTAGTTCTATTTTTAGTTTTTTGAGGGACCTCCATACTGTTTTCCAGAGTGGCTGCACCAGCCTGCATTGCCACCGACAATGCAAAAGAGATCCTCTTTCTCTGCATCCTCGCCAACATCTGTTGTTGCCTGAGTTGTTAATGTTAGCCATTCTGACAGGTGTCAGGTGCTATCTCACCGTGGTTTTGATTTGTATTTCCCAGATGACGAGTGATGTTGAGCATTTTTTCATGTGTCGGTTGGCCTATCTGGATGTCTTCTTTGGAGAAGTGTCTGTTCATGTCTTTTGCCCACTTATTCACTGGCTTATTTTTTTGGGGGGTGTTGAGTTTGATAAGTTCTTTATAGATTTTGGATACTACCCCTCTATCTGATATATCGTTTGCAAATATCTTCTCCCATTCTGTCGGTTGCCTTTTAGTTTTGCTGATTGTTTCCTTCGCTGTGCAGAAGCTTTTTATTTTGATGAGGTCCCAGAGGTTCATTTTTGGCTTTGCTCTTATTTTCAAAAACTCTTCCTATTTTTCAATTTTCAGATTATTAACCCAGGTGTCCCAGTGGTTTGCTAAGTCGGTGTCTATTCTTTGTATGCTTTAGGTACATTATAGTAACCCAAAGACAGTGGTTCCCAAAGAAAGTTGTATATCAAAATTACCAGAGGGAGAGTGGAATATGTAGCATTGAAGTCACTAGGCCCCTTTCTAGTCATTGTGATCTTGAATTTCCAGGGATAGTATCTAGAAGCGTATATTCTTAAAAAGTGTCTCAGAGAATTATGATAGAGTAAATCCTTGGATTGGCTATCTGTCTGGCTCAATGGATGGCTAGCTGAATGGATAGGTGGGTGGGTGGGTGGGTAGATGGGTGGATGGATGGATTTGTAGTTGTCCATTAATTTAGCAAGTTTCACATTCTCCTGTGCAAACACATGTATAAAGGTTGATTCTAGTCTGTGCCATGACTTACCAAATACCCTTAATTGCTCACTTTCTTCTCTTAAATGTTTTCCTAAAAGCAATAACAGAATTCATAGATCAGGGTTTAGGAATTCCTGACTTAGATACCAACAAACCACATTTACTTGGATAGTTTAATTGTTCTTTGCTCCTCATCGTCTATATAGTATTGATGCCTAGGCACGAGCTATAATAACCCACTCATTACATCATTACAAATATGTTTTCATATCCCATCCCTTTCTTTCCTAAGGGGTGAAGGTGTCTCTAAGTAAGGTGGACACTTTCCTGAAACACATGGGAATTGATCTCAAGAAGAAAAAAGCCAGGAACTGAAGAACCTCCTACCAACTGATGGTGAGAATTTTAAGTGTCAATATACTCTTTAGCCAAACTGTGGACTTGAGGCTAGTATCAGGCCTGGACTACCTACCTGAAGATATGATTTATCTGAACAGAAAAAGAGTGAGGCCTTTCACATAGCTACCAAACTAAGCCCAATGGCTCTCACTTGGGAAGTATCACCAAGAATGGTCCCCAGTATAGATTGTGCCCATGTCTCGTATACTTTTTTTCTTCAATAGCTATTAATAAATGATGATGTGTATTGATGGGATTTTAATGCTCATGTGGGTCATTTTTTTTCTATCTCCAGTCCTGTGTGAAAGGATGATATGGTTGAAGGTATATTTGCATAAATGAACTTCAAATATCCAGAAAAATCTTCCAAGAAGTGAGTGAAGGAACTATTTTTTTTTCCTAATGTTTATTTATTTTGAGAGAGAGAGAGAGAGAGAGAGAGAAAGAGAGAGAGAATAGAAGAGGCAGAGAGAGAAGGGAGAGAATCCCAAGCAGGCTCTGAGCTGTCAGAGCAGAGCCCAACATGAGGCTCAAACCCACAAATCATGAGATCCTGACCTGAGCTGAAATTAAGAGTCAGACACTTACTTGACTGAGTCACCAGGCACTGTGGGAAGCTATTTTTAAACCACTTGTTTCTGAGGATAGCCAGGTAATGAACCTATAAAATAGAAATGCCATAGTATGTTTTCTCATTCTAATAGTATGTACCTGTGATAGAGAATCTTACATACAGAGAGAACGACCACTAGTAAGTTTATCCTGTCATGAATCTATAGCTAATAAATGTCATTAACTGTATATAATTGTATATACAGCTAATAAATGTATATACAGTAAATATACAATAAATTGTATATACAGCTAATAAATGTCAATAACTGTATATAAGTGTGTGTGTGTGTGTGTGTGTGTGAGTGCGTGTGTGTGTCCCCACTCCCTGCATTTTGGCAAATTTGTGATCATGCCATGGTGTTGTTTCATAACTTGTTTTTCCCATGTAACAATATATTTTAAGTATTCCCCACATCATTATGTATTCTCCCGATTGTTTTCAAATAATCTCACAACAGGATTCACTTCGCTGCTGACCTCCTATAAGTAAGAGTTCATATTGTACATTTAAATGTTTATTTACATGTAGCACCATAATCCATGCAATCTTGCATAAATCCTCCTATGTAATTAAGTTCATGGGCTATTACCGAGGGGATTGTTTCTCTTTTCCAACAAATCTAAGCACATCTTGAATATGGAACATGCATTCTTACACCAAAATTACATCAACAATTTTGAATTCAGTTTGTAAAACTCCTTATCCTTTTTTTATGTTTATTTTTATTTATTTTGAGAGAGAGAGAGCATGAGCAGGGGAGGGGCAGAGAGAGAGAGAGATTCCCAAGCAGGTTCTGCACCATCCATGCACAGTCAGACATGGGGCTCAATCTTACGAACAGTGAGATCGTGACCTGAGCCGAAATCAAGAGCCAGGCACTCAACTGACGAAGCCACCCAGGCACCCCTTCCTAATCTTTATCCGAAGTTATTGTCACACCTGTGGCCATTGAAGCACCTGAGACAAGAATTATGATTTCTTCTAGGCTTTCACGTCACTCCAAAAGAAATTGAATCTCAGAGATGAGGAAAACTATTTATCTGAACTGTGGTCTAACCCCTTTTTCTTCCTGCTCTAGGCTGCCAGTTCTGAAGGCACACACTTCAATGTTCTCACTTCTCAATCTTCAGAGAACAGGTGCTACATTCATAGCAGCAGTGACTTACCCACTCTCCCCTCCCAACCAAGACCTACAACCATCTTAGGAGCCTACTCTTATGTCCCTGGCCACAAGGACCTTTATTCACTTTACTGTCCACCAACTTTAGGCCTCCATTCTCTTTTCAGGTCTTCCTATATTTTCTAGAACATTGCTTCCTATTACCATTGAGGTTTCCAATGGTCTCTTAGCCCACTCAGATCTCCTATACCGCTCCTCTCTACATTAAATTCTTGTTTTACGCTCTCCTTACTTTTCAATAATGATCCTTGATTAGGAAGTACTAATGTTGGGAAAATAGGTTGACAGAGTTACTTCAACACTAGTCAGCTGGAGAAGAATCAGAGTTAAAGCCAGTGCACCCTTGAAATTTTCCTGAGGACAATTGAGAGCTATGATTAAAATAAAATGATTAGTCCACAATATTTCTGAACACAGCTACTATCTTAGACTATTTACATTGGCCTGATACAGCCAACAATTTTCCAGGAAGCTTAAAGTAGGTATTATGGCATTTTTTGAGAGCATTGGATGCAATGAGAAGTGTGTGGGAAAATCCATTTTGACTTGGAAAGGAATCTTGACATTGGGAAGAAGGACACAGCCTCATAAAAACTTAAATAAGAAATTGGAATGCTACAATGATTGTCATTATAAGGAAAAAATATCCTGTTGAGTATATTTAACACTTACTTCACAGCCTGAGTCTTTAAAAAGCTTTGCCATCTTACATCATTTATTCCTTGGTCTCTTCCATTTCAGGTTAACATCTGTCAACACCGAAAGGTAGTTTCGATGCCTGTGCTCGCTCTCATGGTTCTGTTTCTCACAGATCTTTTTGATTAATTGACTTTGTTCTCGAAGAGCAGGACTGTGATTCATTTTTTATAATCATGTCTATGGCTTGTGCCTATACCCTGAAAGTATTGGGACCATAGGGGTTTTGTCCTTAAATATCATCTAATTTAGGGTAACACCTATTTTTAGTGCCGGAATCCAGTTTTCGAATGGAATCTGACACTGAACCTCAACATAGATACTGACGAAAAGGTCAACGAGGGATTTTTCAACCCACGCTTATTCAGGCTCCCTCTTGACCAATTCCCTTCTTTTGGACAAACCTGGCAAGACAGGGATAGACCCATACATATGGTTTTGTTGATAACAGTATGAGAATGGCTGATCTCATATAACCTCCTAATTTTTCTTGGGAAACTGAGGGTTCAAGAGATTAAGCCACAGAGCCAGGGTAAAACAACAAGTATTAGATAAAGCTGAGTCTAGAGGTCAGATCTCCTGACACTGCCCACTATGCCTTTCCTTTTGGCAGGGGCAAGAGAGAGAGAGAGAGAGAGAGAGAGAGAGAGAAGGAGGGAGAGAGAAAACCTTGCTGCAGGATGCAACTTTGGGAAAAGTCTATATTTTTAAAGTCCATGTAGACATGGGAATGTTTGGTGCTGACGTCCTATACACGTGTCTGCATTTCTTCATGTATCTATTTTCTTTATACTCCTGGAATGTACCGGTGAATCATATTAGTGGTATTTGACATCCATAGGCAGATGGCTCTGTTGGATATGAAATACTATTCATGTTCATTCAAGACTCTGTTGTTAATATCATTGTGATGATAGACACAAGCTTGATAAAGATGTGGAACAAATGCATTTTTTTTAAAAAGCATTCTGAAAATGAGAATGGCCTCAAATCTCAAAGTGTTGCCAGATGTTGTTGTGGACTGTGTGGTGTCTCTTCGCCAAATCCCTCTTCTCATGGCAGAGGGAGTCAAACAGAAGAAGGGCATCCTTCTTCTGAAAGACTCTCTGAAGTACCGAGAGGAGCATTTGAAGTGGAAGGGGGCTGAAAAACAGCAGCTTGTTACAGCTAAATGCTTTTACCCTGTGGGTAAAACTGTGGTGTTATGATTTCTGGAGTTTCTCATCATGGCGCTTTGTGCCTTTTGCAAGGTGGTTGACTAATAGTGTGTAGCAGAACGCGGGTAGTTCCTCTGCGTTCCAGAAGATGCTTTGACGTTCAACGTGGTCCCACTTGTTGATCTCTGCTTTCGTGGCTTGTGCTTTTGGTGTTGGATTTGAAAAAAAAAATCATTACCCACAGCAATGTCCAGGAGCTTCCCCCTGTGTTTTCTTCAAAGGGTTTCATGGTTTCAGATCTTACTTTTAAGTCCCTGATCCATTTTGAGCTCACTTTTGTGAGTGGTGTAAGATGGGAGATGGGTTTTAGTCTTCCAGTTTTCCCAGCGCCATTTACCGAAGAGGCCATCCTTTCCCTGTTAGTATTCTTAGCTCTCTTGTCAAATATTAGTGCTTGATTTTCTTTCACCGACCCATGTGTCTGTTTTTATCCTGATACCATACTGCTTTGAAAACTATAGCTTTGTAATGTAGCTTGAAATTAGGAAGTGTGATGCCTCCAACTTTATTCTTTCTCCAGACTGTTTTGTCCATTCAGGGTCTTTTGTGGTTCCATGGAGATTTTAGGATTTTTTTTTCTAAATCGGTAAAAAATTCCATCAGTATTTTGGTAGGGATTGCATTGAATCTATAGTTGGCTTTGGATAGTATGGGCACTTTAACAATTAACTCATATTAACTCTTCCAATCCATGAATGTAGGGTATCTTTCCATTTGGTTATCTGTGTCTTCGATTTCTTTCCTCAATGTCTCATAGGTTTGGGGTGGATAGATCTTTTACTTCTTTGTTTAAGTTTATTCCTAAGTACTTTATTGTTTTTCAAGCTATTGTAAATGGAATTGTTTTCTTTATTTGTCTAGTCATAATTAATGAATTCCCTCAATTTATCTCCCCTTCATTGATGAAGGCCAACGTTGCTGGATAAAGTATTCTTGGTTGGCAGTCTTTTCTCTCAACACTTTGAATATATCTTATTTTCTCCTGCTCTGCAAGGTTTCTGCTAAGAAATCTGCTGATAGCCCTATGAGGGTTTGCCTGTAGGAGGCACACTTTTTAAAAGAAATTGCTGCATTTAAAATTTCTCTGGTTTTTAATTATTATTATCTTATTTTAGGTGACCTTATTTTAATGTGTCTTGGAGAAGATTGTTTTTGATTGAAATTTTGGAGTAACCTGTTAGCTTCATGAACTTGGATAGCCAAATCTCTCCCCAGGTTTGGGTATTTCTTAGCCATTATGTCTTTAAATAAGCTTTCTACTCCCCCCTTCTCCCCGCCTTCTCTTTCTGGAACTTCAGTGATATATAGATTGTTTCTTTTAATGGTGTCTCAGGAGTACTGTAAGCTTTTTCATTCCTTGTCTCTTTTTTTCTTTTTTGCTTTTCTCACTGGATAATTTCAAATTATCTGCCTTTGAGCTTGTTAATTCTTTCTTCTGCTTGCTTCAGCCAGCTTCTGAAGGTCCCTAGTGAATTCTTCAGTATAGCCATTGTATTCTTCAGCAGCAAAATTTGTTTGGTTCTTTTGTGTGTTTTCTCTCTCTCGCTGAACTTCTCCTTTTGTTTTTGCACTGTTTTCCTGCTTTCATTAAATTGCCTCATGTGTTCTTTCCTAGCTCTCTGAAACTTACTTGAAATTCTTTGTTGAGCAGTGTCTATCTCTCCATTCTCTTGGGTCCATTTCTGGAGGTCTGCTGCGTTCTTTTGGTGGAATCATGCCATGTCTCCCTGCTTCTTCATGAAGGTCTCTTCTCTAGGTGTCTTCATGAAGGCTTCTTTTGTGGGTGTCTGTGCATGTTAAGAAGTTGTCATCTCTTCCAGACATTATGGATTGATTTCAGTAAGGCAGGCTCTTCACCTGCACGTAGGGGCGTGGTAAAGGATGCTGCCACCTCAAGTCCAATGGTGCAGGTGCTGATGGGGGTGTGGCAGCTCTAGATCCTGGGGGTATGGTGACTCACTGGCTCATGCCACAGAGGCACACAGCACCAACAACTGCATGGCCCTTGGGGAGCCCTGTGGGGGCTTTGCAGGGACTGCAAAGACTGTTGGGATCCTCAGCGGCATCTCCAGGTCTAGTGGCTAAGGACCAGGGTAGGCAGGGTAGGCCGTGGTATCAGTGGTGTGCATACGCTTGGCTGGGGGGTCAGCTGAAAGTGTCTGTGTAATGGCAGGGGCCAGTTGCAAACACACACAGTGTCAGGGGCCACAGGAAGCAGTAAGGCCTGAAGCTAACGGCAAGCACCCTGCAACTGTGAGGTCCCTGCCTGTTGGTACTCACAGCTGTGATGGGTGTTCCCCGCCATGGCCACACAGCAGTGGAGACTGGTACTGGGAGTCAAGTTGACGGCCATGCAGGTGCACAACTGGAGGGGTGTAGCTGCTGGCGATCCCAGTGGTGGAAACCAATGGCAGCGAATACGGCTGCATCCACTCACAGGAGCAGTTGTGTGGGCCCTGGCTGTCCGCGTACCTTCCTGTGCCTTCTGAGGGTACAGTCTCCTCTCATATGTGTGCATTGCAGTGGAGGCCAGTTTTGGTGGGCAGGCTGCAGGCATGCTATTGGATAGCTGGGAGAAGCTGGTTGCGAGTCCAGGGGTCCAGGCCAGCGACAGGAGACAGGGTTAAATGTGGGGCCATAAACAGCTGTGAGAGCCTTGGTGTCTTGTAGTTAGTTGCAAAGCTGCCTGGGCTGGCTGCTGGTACAGATCACAGGTTCCTGCAGGGATGAAGGGAGAGAGGAGAGAAGGACTCAGGCAGTTGGTATCAGGTAAAGCAAATACCTGTGGGATACAAGCTAGTGAAATCTACGCACGGTCCATAACAGTTGTCCTGGCCATTGGTTTCTTTAGTGGTGAAAGCTGCGGGGCAGGGGTCGCTGGGAACTGCGGTCACTCCCACTGCACGTCTGATACGGTGGCCCCTGATTTCCTTCATTGTTCCTAGCCATCTCTATGGGGCTCTGCTTTGTGATTTTTTGTGGAACCAAAAGTGAGAACTTTGTGTTGTCTCCCCAAAGATGGGGGAAGCTGCTGTTCACCCCTTTCAAGTGTCTCGTTCGACTACATTACTGAAGTTTTGAAGTGGACTCCAGAGCTCCCCAAGAGCTGTGTATGTTTGTGGATAATGGTCTAATTGCTGATTTTACTGAGAAGACCGAGTCTGGGGGTCTCCTATTCCGCCATCTTGGTGATATCACCCTTATCAGTAACGTTTTATCATGTCATCCAAACTATGGGTTATTTCTAGCCTGCACAAACCACCAAAAGAATAAAGTGGAGAAGCTACAATAATTATTTTATGAAGCTAATAGAAAAAATTTCCCAAGTAGTGCATAAGAAAAAAATCATAAACCAATCTCTTATATGATCATAAAAGTAAAAACTTTAAAGACTAACCAATGGAATTCATCTGTGTGTATATTTACAGATACACATCTATCTATCATCTATCTATCTATCTATCTATCAAAACATCATCAGGGTATTTGGGTAACATAATCCTAAACTACTGTAAGGAAAAACAAAACAAAATGAGGGTCTTAAACTTTAGGGGCACCTGAGTGGTTCAGTTAGTTTAGCTTCTGACTCTTGATTTCCACTCAGGTCATGATCCCAGGGTTGTGGGACTGAGACCCACATCAGACTCTGTGCTGACCATGGAGCCTGCTTAAGAGTTTCTTTCTCTCCCTCCCTCTCTCTCTCTCTCTGCCCCTCTCCCCTACTTGCATGCACTGTCTCCCTCTCTCTCTGTCTCTCTCTCTCCATCTGCAAAGATGGAAGTTTATATGCCTTACAAGAAAAAGTGGGAGCAATCTTTTTAGTCAGGTAGGTAAAATCCATCCATCATTTAGGGAACTAGGTTCTTCCCTTCTTGTTTAACCATCCCACAGGCTAGTGTTCTCAAACTGTGGTCAAGCCAGATAGTAAATATTTCGGTCTTTGTGAGATAGGTGTTCTTTGTCACAGCTATTCAACTCTGCCATTGTAGAATGAAAATAGACATATGCAAATGAAAATTGTTGTATTCCAATAAATACATTTTTATTCATAAAAATAGTTGGAGGGCCAAATTTGTCCCTCACCATAGTTTACTGAATCTATTCTAAGGCATTACCCTCAGCAACATGGTCAAAAGTGAGATTTGTTCCTGCTTGTCGAAAGGGATAAGAAAGGAACTTCAAAAAAAAATGGCTTGGCTTTTAAGATGATTTGCATGTCGCACGTATCCCTTATGCTTCCCTTTTGTTGCCCTGAACTTAGTTACATAGACGTATCTAGCTGCAACTGAGACTGGGGAATGAATTTTCTAATGTGATAGTGTTTATAAGCTTACATCCTATTGCTACACAAGAAAGGGCAAACAGGATTTCTTGGAAAAGTAGCCAAGTTTGCTCCCCACCCCAGGAGTTCAATGATGGTTACATCTTAGACAATCGAGGGGTGCCCAGATGGATCAGTTTGTTAAGCATTGGGCTCTTGATTTCAGCTCAGATCATGATCTCCTGGTTCCTGAGGTCTAGCCCCATGTGCTCTCTCTCTCTTCATCTCAAAATAAATAAGTAGACATTTATAAAAATCTGTGAATATACCCTTCCATGAGACATGACAAATGACAAAACTCAAGATAATCCATCCACACTGTAGTTTCTGGGGATGTTGCTTATGGGGATGATGCCACGTTAAATTTGAGTAGAGCATGGTTTGCATAGCCAAATATGGCAGCAATGATCTTGGATTAACAGCTTGCATGTGAATCTCCATGGGATCAAATCAATAAATGAAGAAGAGTCATTTGATAGAGTTCAACACTCATTAATGATAAAAAACTGACACTAGATTTCACAGACAAGATAATTTCCTCCATCTGATAAAGGTTATAGTTCAGAAATTTACAGAAAATATTAGATTTGGTGGTGGAAATTTCAAAGCACAACCATTAAATTCAGTAATAACACAAGACTGTCCATTATCAATATGCCTATTAAAACTGGAAATTGGATGCTTTAACCAATGATAAGAAAAAAATGAGATGAAAATCAGAAAGAAACAGATAAAACTACATTTATTTCTAGAATACATAAATTGACTTAATAGAAAAACCAACAGTCTCTACAAATTATTAGAATAAGTATAAAATCTCACTAAGTTCACTAGACAGAATGTAATTACAAATAATAAATTCCTAATCACTAGACATACCTTCCTGTAAATGCAATACAAAAACATCCCATTTATAATTGGTATCTCTCTGGAAAAAAATATAAAATATTAGTGTGGGATATAACAGAAAAAAAATAAATGGAGACATATAACATATCCACATAGAATGTCAACATCGTAAAGACTTCCAGTTTCCTCAACTAATCAACAAATGTATTTCTCATAAGAGTCCCATTTGATTTTTTGTGTCAGATTGAACAAACCGATTCTCAAGTTTACATGGAGTAGTTATGGCAATTTTTAAGAGCCAATAGGAAACGTTCTTGACAAGATTTTATCTCATAATTATTTCAAAACTAGAACATCGTTACAAAAATAGTACACAGAATAAAGGAGTAGAATAGTGAACACAGAAACAGATTCACCCTTATATGGAAATACAATCAACAACACAGGTGATATTATAGACACAGTAAAAAGATGGAAACAAATCAATTACTTTAGGATGTCAGGACACCCATAAAATATCATATCCCCTTTATAATCCATGTATGTTGATTCCAAAAGCAAATGTAAGAAGCAAAAACTTTAAAAGGCTAGAAAAAAGAGTCTAACTTTATGATATTGGAATGTGAGAATTTTTTAATATGGGAAAAATATACAAATCATAAATATGACTATAATAAAATACAAAAAACCCTCCTACCTGTGTGAGTGTTGGTTTGTTTGTTTTGTTTTGTTTTGTTTTGTTTTGTTTTAGAGAGAACAGAGAGTGAGTGGGGGAGGAGCAGAAAGAGGGGAGAGAAAGAAGCCTCATCAGGCTTAGGGCTCAGGGTGGAGCCTGATACCGAGTTCCATCTTAGGCCCCGCCCAGATCATGACCTGAGCTGAAATTACGAGCTAGGTGCTTAACCGGCTGAGTCACCCAAGTGCCCCCAAATCCTCTACCTTTTGACAAAAACATTTTATACAAAGTAAAAAGGCACAGTTCACAGCGCAGGAGGGCTCATTTATTCATTAGCACCCAGAATTGACAAAGAACTTCTAAAGCTTAACAAGGAAAAGACAAGCAACTGACCAGACACTTGATCAAAAGGCACGAATATACAATTCACATAAAATGACACATACGTAACCAATGATCAGCAGAATAGATTTTGAAACCTACTAACAAGGAGGGAAATACAAGGAAAAATCATTAGATACTGTTTCACAGATTGGAAATATTTCAAAGTCTGATAATAAGAATTGGTGGGCATGTGGGGAAGTAAACTCATCGATTTCCAGCAGGTGAGTGGATTGGTAGCACCCCTTTCGAGAGCAATCTTACAATATCTAGTGAACTTGAAGATGTCCATATACACTTTAATTCACGGCTTCCATTTCTGCTGGAAATTTGTGTATTTATGCGCAAGGAAACATATATAAGATTGCTCCCTACAACATGGTTGTACAAAGGAAAATTGCAAAGTACCTAAATGTTCCTCAAAAGCAAGTAGATGAGAATATCTGCAAGAGAGAATACAATAGTTATAATTAGTAATTTAGAACTACATTGATCAATATAGATTTTTTTAAAGAGACGATAATGTTAAGCCAAAAAAATTTATATAATGTTTGGAACTAATGTGCCATCTCTACAAAAGTTAATTGTCACACAATAAAGTAGTGTATATGTATATATACATGTATATATTATAGTTGGTATCTCTCTGGAAGTATATACTATATATAAGTATATATACATATATACCACTTATATTTACATATGTAAATATGTAAAGCAGGCAGGGTAAAAGAACTTTTCCAAGGTTATAAATACACAATTCAGGATAGGAGCTAACAACCCAGGTAAGGAATGAAAGGATAATGTGTTTAGAAAGAAGACATAGAGTTTCAACTTTATACATACAGTTGCAACGTTTTATAACTTACGATCAGAAAGAAATATAGCAAAATGTTAATAAGTGTTAAATTAAAATCTGACAGGTGCGTACACAGATATTATATTCATCTTTATAACATTCTAACGAAGTATTTTCTTATACAAATATTTAAAGGCTTTCTTATTTTAAGGTTTTGTTTAAATTCCAGTTAGTTAGCATACAATGTAATATTAGTTTCAGGTGTACAATACAGTGATTCAACATTTCCATACCTCACCCGGTGCTCATCCCAAGGGCATGACTTAGTAGCCATCACCTATTTAACCCTTTACTCCACTACCTTCCCCTCTGGTAACCAGAAGTTTGTTCTCTGTAGTTAAGAGCCTATTTCTTTGTTTGCCTCTGTCCCCGTGTATTTTTTTTCCCTTTGTTCATTTGTTTTGTTTCTTAAATTACACATGTGAGAACGTGGTATTTGTTTTCTCTCTAACTTATTATGCTTAGCATAATACTGTCTAGCTCCATCCATGTCATTGCAAATGGCAAAATTTCATTCTTCTTTATGGCTGAGTAATCTATTATATATATATGAATAAATATATGATGGATACATACAAACATAAATACAAAAATATAATGGATACGTGTGTGTGTATGTACCACGTCTGTATCCGTTCGTCAGTCTCAGAACACGGATGTTTATAGCAGCATTATCTACAATAGCCAAATGAAAGTTTCTCTTAAGAGTTCTGTTAAATTTGAGGAACCTCTATACTGTTTTCCAGAGTGGCTGTACCAGTTTGTGTCCCCACCAGCAGGGTAGAAGTGTTCCCCTTTCTTCACATCCTCGCCAATAACTGTTGTTGGCTGAGTTGTTAATTTTAGCCACTCTGACAGGTGTGAGGTGATATCTCATTGTGGTTTTGATTATATTTCCCTGATGAATGATGTTGAGGTCTACCCCCATGGCCCTGCAATTGCATTACTAGGTGTTTATCCAAAGGATAAAAAAATGCTGATTCGAAGGGGCACATGCACCCCCATATTTATAGCAAGGCTATCAACAATAACCAAAGTATGGAAAGAGCCAAAATCCATCGATTGATGAATGGGTAAATAAGATGTGGTATACCTGTATACAATGGAGTATTACTCGGCAATCAAAAAGAATGAAATCTTGCCATTTGCAACAACATGGATGGAACTAGAGTGTACTAGGCTAAGTGAAATAAGTCACTCAGAGAAAGATAAATACCATATGATTTCACTCGTTCGTGGAATTTAAGAAACCAAACAAATGATCATAAGGGAAGGCAAGGAAAAATAAGATAAAAACAGAGAGGGAGGTAAACCATAAAAGACTCTTAAAGACAGAGAACAAACTGAGGGTTGTTGGGGGGGGTGCTGGGAAGGGGGATGGGCTAAATGGGTGATGGGCATTCAGGAAGGCACTTGTTGGGATGAGCACTGGGTGTCATTTGTAGGTGAAAAATCACTAAATTCTATTCCCAAAACCATTATTACACTCTATGCCAACTGATGTGGATTTAAACTTTAAAAAATGAAAGAAAAGGAAAAGGAAAGAAAAGGAAAAGGAAAAGGAAAAGGAAAAGAAGAGAAAAGAAAATAAAAGAAAAGAAAAAAGAAAAGAAAAAGGATTAGATTGCAGAAAATCTTACTCTGTATGGGTAAGTGAGAACAGTCAATCCCACTGAATAATTCCACTCCCTGGAAAACATCTTTAACAAACACAGCACCATATTTCATTAACAAGACTATTGGGGGAAAATGCAAATAGACATTGCTACAGGGACAAATAATATCTTACGAGCAGGGTAGTGCTCATCTTTCATTCTGTCCCACCATTGTCTAGCTCTATGATCTGTCTCTAATATCAATTTTTTCCCCAGGAAAATACTTTAGTACCTTAAACTGTCCAAAACCCATTTGATGTCTAGACATTCTTTTTCAATCATCAAATAACGAGTCTCTGGGGAAAGACTTTTCCTACTGATGTGCTCAATAGGTTGTTCCTGACTGGCTGGTTTCTGTCCTGGCACTGAACCCCAGCTCACCTGCACGCACTTTAAAAGACTTCTCAAAGTCACATCTAATTAACACTGGTTCTGGGTATAAAAAGGCTTTGTGATGACTTCTCATACTCAAATGCAGGCAATTTCTTTAGATCTTTCCAATCTCTTAAATACATCGTAAAAATGACAAAGCCTAATATCTACAATACACACGTTACTTAAACCCCTTAAGTGTCTCTTTGTCTTGTGTTGTTGTTGTTTGGTATGTTTCACCCCCTCCTTGCAGTCCGCGCTCTCCGTAACCACCTCTCCCCTCTTCAAAAATCGTAGGTACAGAGAACAGTGATTGCTAGAGCAGGGGAAAATTGGGTGTGTGTGTGTGGACAAATCGGTGAAGGGGGTCGGCAAGCAAACTTCCATTCATAAAATAAATAAATTTTGAAACATAACGTAGAGCGTGGTGACTATACTCAGCAACATTATAGTACATACTTGAAACTTGCCAGGAGAATAAATTCTAGAAGTTCTCAGTAGAAGAACAAAAAAATACTTGTAACTTTCTATGGTGATAGTCGGAAACTAGACTTCACTGCAGAGATCACCTTGCATGTATACAAATATCAAATCATTATGTTGTGTCCCCCAAACTAATATAATGTTCTATGTCAATTATACCCCAATAAAAAAAAATCAAATACTTATTACAATGTAAATTTTTATCACAAGGAGCATATTTTTAAGTCTGTCGAAATCCAATATTAAGAAACCAGATTATATCAGTTTAATATCTTCCTCAGAGTTCTTGTCGAAATGTTGTCTTTATGTATCTGAAAATGTCATTATACTTCTGAAGAAAACTCTACGGATGTTTGAATTTGAATAGGTTTCTGAGCAAAACTTGGTGAAATGAAATGAGAAAAAACAATTTAAAAGCTTCCTAGGAGGAGCTCCTTATCCGATCGATCGCATGAATAAACCTGGATTCCTTAAGTATCTTATTAACTATTCCTCATTAACCAGATCTTCAAATCTGTCATTCACATGGCTGCCCTAGTTATCTTTCTAAAACCTAAGTAAGTTGACCTTTCTCCTGTTCATCACAGTCTACAGGGGCTGGCCGCCTGAAGAATAAGGTTGAAATGCTTTAAAATGACATTTGAGACCGTCTGCAATCTAGTCCCAGGCTTCCGTGGCCGCATCTCCCACCAAATTTTATCAAGCGCACCACTTAACTCTATTTCCACTCGAGAGCATGCACACTCGTGACTCCGTGCCTGTCCTCGCGGTGTTCTCAGATTCCCATATGCAAATGTCTCTCTGGTTTATAGCCTTCTTCCTGCTGGGGTTACAATCCTTATTCTGCTTCCACTGTTGAGACGTGTGATCTCTTTGGAGACAAATTTTATTTTGCCTCCTGTTTGAGTTATTGGCTGGTGGTGCCCTCATTGCAAGGTAAATGCTGTGAGAGAAATTAGTTTCCTACTCAGCTTTGTATTCTCCCAGTAGCTGGGACAGATAATAGGTCCTCAATGCACGTTTGTTGCATCATTCGAGACCCCTTACTCAGTTGGAGGGCTTGATCAACATCATTTCTTAAAGTGATATTTTGTGTTCAAGTTTACGATTTTTCTTCCTTTGTGGTGAAGAATTTGGAATAATGAACTGTCCAGTTATCAGGAGAGGTATTGGAAAGTTACTGGACCTGACTCAAACTCGGGTTGCATCACACGATGCATTTGTAAATTGATACAATTTACATTTACTATGGTTGCTGATTATTTCCATTTATTTTATTCTTTATATTTGTCTCACCTTTCCAGTGTTCCACTTTTTTCTTCTTTTTATGATTTTTCTGAATCAATACACATTCTTTTATTGTATCCCTCCTTCCACTGGTTTAGAAACTTTAAATGCTTTTTTTTTAATGGTCCTTCCTACTTTAATTTTTAACCTGCAGATGTCATTAACAAGGCCAAGTAAGTATCATCAGCCTCCTTGACAAACGCCTGGGAATATTTTAAATTCAATAAACCTCTCTTCTTATAATATCCATTCATAAGTTTTGTTGCTTCTTTTAATACACACGTTGGGAATTATTACCATTATTAGTTAAATACCAATTTTTTAAATTCACACATGTTAAGTCATCTTATTTTACTTGCTATGCTGCTCCCTTTTACATCTCTGAATGTCCTTTGGGGCTTACGGGAATCACATCTTTGGTGGCAAACACTTCCTGTTTTTGTTTGTTTGTTTGTTTTTTGTCTCTTTGGAGGATTATTTCACTAGATTGAACAATTCCAAATTACCATTATTTACTCTCAACTCTCTAACATGTAATTCTACATTCTCCAGTCCTTCATTTTTACTGCTGGAAAGTTGCCAGCAAAAATGTCACTCTTAAAAGTAATCCTTTTTTTTTTTTTTTAAATCTCTGACAGATATTTAATTCACTCACCAAGTGAATGGACTCACTTACATGGACTCACCAAGATTCAAGAATCTGAGGATTCGTATGTTTAATCTGTTGTGGGAAACCCACATACATAATATCTTCAATTATTTCCTCTGCTCGTTCTCTATACTTTCTCCTTCTAGAACTATATTAGACACATACTTGCTTGGACTCTATCCGATATCGCCCTTTAGCATCACTTTAATATTTTCTGTCTCTTTGAGAAGCATTACTGGTAATTTCTTCAGATCAATCTTTCAGTCTTTATTCTCTCCTTTATTGTATCTAAACTAATACACAAACCAATCATTGATTTTCTAATTTCAAAAATTGTATTTGTCACTTCTGGAAATTTTCTTTCTTTCTTCCTGCGTGATCATGCTTTGATAGTTATTTGCTCCAAACTCGTGTTTTGGTATAGTTTATTTTTCCCCCTTGCTTTTCAAATGTGTTAAATCTGATAATTCCAACAATTGAAGTCATTACAGATCTCATTTTGTCCTTAGTTGTTTCTGCTGACTCCCACTAATTGTAGCTTATAGTCTTTTGTATATTGGGATTTTATTATGAGTTGGTGTTTTGTTGAACCCACTCTAAATTTTTTTGACCCCTGCTTTGAAGATGCATTCTTCCATGGAAGATTTATATTTATTTCTGCCATGTATGCAAGGGCACTGGAGATGTGGTTCATTTTAAATTATAGCTCGTTGTTTGCAATTTTAAAGCCATGAAAAAAAATTGTAAACCCAGTCTCCAATCCTACATGAAGGCAAGTCATGTTGCTGATGTTGCTGTTTTTTTTTAATATTCCAACCAGAGGGAAGACACATTGCTTTGTGGATGGTTCTAAATGGTTGTTTTCTCTGCTTTAATCTTTTTCTGAGGGCGAGACCTATCTGGAAATTCCACCTTTATGTAGAATCTTTCAATCAGTAATTTCAGGATATTATCTACAGTTACCCCTTACCACTGGTGTTGCAACATCTCTGTATATCCTCTGGTTAACAAGCTGCTTTATTACTAGTTTTTTTCCTTGCCTTATCTTCCTTTTTCACTCATGACTTCAGATTTCCCATACTTTCTTTTAGGTACATCCAATCATTTTTTTTTAAGTTTCAAATATTTTATTAAGCCTGTAATGGATTTTTTAAAGTAAGGAGTGATTTATATCTGCATTTCTACTGATACCATTCCTCATGAAAACAGAAGTCTGTGTTTTTGTTTGTTTGTTGGTTTGTTTTATTTTTTTTTCCCAAAAGTAATAGGAGTAGTACCCGAACTGGAAGATTCCCTTTGGTCTTTTGAGGAGGAAAAGATTTTAAAGAGTTTAGTTAAGAAGAAGGAACTGTTTCATTAGGTCTCAGAATTGTCAAAATTAAACAGTACAGTACAATGCATTCCTCAGATGAACTGGAAAGTCTAAAATTTCAATAGTTGTCATCGAAAGAGAATTCATCTGCAGGTGGTGTAGACGCTTAGAGCTGGGTAAAATGTCAAGTGACATAAGAAAGTCTACATTTGGAGACAAAAGGAAAAGAGAGCTGGCAGAGTTAGTTTACATGGTCACATACTACTTGGAGAGAGAGAAACATGGCTGAAAGGGCAGGAATGGATTTTGTGTATCTGGACTTGGAGTTGAATGATGCACTACCAGACAATTGCATGTACCAGTCAATTCATTTAACCTAAGACCCCGTTTTGTCAATATAATGAGGACAATAATAAGTTGGTTATAAACTTTAAGAGAACCCATCTATGTGAAGTGGCAAGTGGGGTATCTGGCACAAAATGGGTCCCTAACAATTATTATCTGCTATAGTATTCTGGCAAAAAATGCTCTGCCTACGAGGGGCTGGAGATGCACACCAGAGTTACACTTGGGCTTTTTGCATATTTTTGTTTAAATTCATTACTATTATTACGATGAACTATGTTGCGTTGGAACCATAGTTAAGCTGCTCTCAGCAATCTTTTTTTTTAAATTAGAGTAGATAGAATTCACATACATGAAATCCACCGCATTAAAGTGAACAGTTCAGTGGCTTTTAGTACATTTCCAACAGCATGCTACTATCTAATCCCAACATCTGCATCAACTCGGAGAGAAATTCTGTACTGCTTAACAGTCATTTCTCTTTTTCCCCTCCTCCCCAACCCTCATCAATCACTAGTCCATTTTTTTTTCTGTCTTTATGAATTTACCTATTACGGTCATTTTGTATAAATTCATACAAATATAATCAGGCATTATTTGGCCTTCTGTGCCTCCTTTCACTTCATATGTTTTCAAGATTCATCCATGTTGTAGCATGTATCAGTACATCCTTCCCTTTTAGGGCTGAATAATTTTCCATTGTATAGATAGACTACATTTTGTTTAACCCTTCATCTGTTGGTCAGCATTTGAGTTCTTGCTCTTTGGCCATTACGAATGATGTTGCTTCAATGTGCAAATGTTTTGTAGGAACACCTGTTTTCAATTCTTTTTTGGTCTTTGATTGGGAATAGAATTTCTGATCCATAGGGTGATTTCATGTTTGACTTTTTGAGACACTGACAAATTATTTACTATGGCAGCTGCAACATTTTTACATTCACATTAACAGTATTCAAGGATTCCTGGGGCACCTGGGTGGCGCAGTCGGTTAAGCGTCCGACTTCAGCCAGGTCACGATCTCGCGGCCCCTGAGTTCGAGCCCCGCCTCAGGCTCTGGGCTGATGGCTCAGAGCCTGGAGCCTGTTTCCGATTCTGTGTCTCCCTCTCTCTCTGCCCCTCCCCCGTTCATGCTCTGTCTCTCTCTGTCCCAAAAATAAATAAACGTTGAAAAAAAAATTAAAAAAAAAACAGTATTCAAGGATTCCAACTTTTCCACATTCTCGCCACCACTTGTTATTTTCCTTTTGAGTTAATTTTTGCATATGGTGTGAGGTAAGGAACCAACTTCATTCTTTTGCATGAGGGTGTCTAGCGTCTAAGCTCCATTAGGTGAAAAGCTTTTTTTTCTCCATTTAGTTTTAATAGTTTAGACACCCTTGTTGAAAATGAGTTAACAACAGATGTATGAGTTTATTTGTGGACTCTCAATTCTATTTTATGGATCAATATGTTTATCCTTATATCAGTACTATACTGTCTTGACTACTGTGGCTTTCATGCTAATTTTTGAAATTGGAAAGTGTGAGTCCTCCAATTTTCTCTCTTTTTCAAGAGGGTGTCAGGTATTTTAGAGTCCTGTGAAATTCTATATCAAGTTTAGGAACAGCAGACTTATTTTTTTAGAACGGCATTTGGAAATTTGGTAGAAATTGCCTTGAATCTATAGATCACTTTGGGGAGTACTCTCACCTTAACAATATTGTGTCTTTCAACCTATGAACATGGAATGTCTTTTCTTTTATTTAGGTCTTCTTTTACTTCTTTCAGAAATGTTTTGAGGTTTCTAAGGTAAAAGGCTTCCATACCCTTGGCTCAATTTCTTCCCAAGTATTTTATTTTCTTGATATTATTATAAATTATTTTTTAAATTCCTCTGAGGTGATTCGTTGTCATTATATTGAAACACAACTGATTTTTGTGTGTTGATCTTGCACCCTGAGACATTGCTCAATTCACTTATCTTTTCCAGTTTGTGTATTTTTTGAGATAATCTATATATAATATCATGTCATCTGCAAATAAAGGCAGTTTTAGTTTCTTTCCAATATGGGCACTTAAAATTTTTTTTTTCTCATCTAGTTGTTCAGGGAACAACTTATAGTGCAATGTTGAATAGAAGTGGTGGAAGCAGACATTCTTGTCTTGATCCAAACTTTAGATGGAAATGTTTCATTGTGTCTCCATAAAGTGTAATGTTAGCTGTCAGTTTTTCACAGATAACGTTTTGCTGGTATTTAATTGACAATTTTTGCGTCTATATTGATAAGGGATGTTGGTATGTCATTTCTTTTCTCACAGTGTATTTACCTGGCTTTATTATCAGAGTAATATTCGCTTCATAGGATGAGTTATGAAATATTTCCTTCTCTTGTATGTTTTAGAAGAGTTTGGGGAGTAAATATGTAAATTATTTTTAAGATATTTAGTAGAATTCACTAGTGGAAACATATGGTTTTGGACTTGTCTTTGTTGGTTATTTTGATTTTGGCTCAATGCTTTTACTTGTAATTCCATTCAGATTTTCTATTTCTTTTCTTTTTTTTTTTTAATTTTTTTTTCAACGTTTATTTATTTTTTGGGACAGAGAGAGACAGAGCATGAACGGGGGAGGGGCAGAGAGAGAGGGAGACACGGAATCGGAAACAGGCTCCAGGCTCTGAGCCATCAGCCCAGAGCCTGACGCGGGGCTCGAACTCCCAGACCGCGAGATCGTGACCTGGCTGAAGTCAGACGCTTAACCGACTGCGCCACCCAGGTGCCCCTTGATTTTCTATTTCTTTAAAATCAGTTTTGGGGGGCTCTGGGCTGATGACTCGGAGCCTGGAGGCTGCTTCCGATTCTGTGTCTCCCTCTCTCTCTGCCCCTCCCCCGTTCATGCTCTGTCTCTCTCTTTCCCAAATAAATAAATAAACGTTGAAAAAAAAATTTTAAATCAGTTTTGGTACATTATATTTAGGAATTTGGAAATTTTATATAGTTTTTTTGGTGTGTATTTGTTGATAGTGCTTTCTTTCAACACTTTCTATTTCTGTAAGGTTGTTAGTCATGTCCCCACTTTCACTCCTTATTTTAATAATTTGAATCCCTTCTACCTTTATCTGTTAATCTAGCTAAAGATTTGCCAATTTGTTGATCTTTTCAAATAACCAATTTTTGGTTTCACTGATTCTATTACCTTTCAATTCTCTATTTCTATTCTCTACTTCATTTTTCTCCATTCTAATCTTTATTATTTCCTTCCTTCCACTTGATTTGTATTTAATTTGCTATTATTTTGCTCATTTCTTAAGCAAGGTTAGTTATTGATATGATAACTTGCTTTCTTCACTGTGTTTACAGGTATAAAATTTCCTCTGAACACTGATTTCATGGCATCTTCTAAGTTTTGCTATGCTGTCTTTCTTTTTTATTCACCTCAAAGTATTTTCTAATTTCCTTTGTGATTTATTTCTGACCCATTGCCTGTTTAAGAGTGTGTTATTTAACGTCCACACATTTGTGAATTTTTGTTTTTAGTTTTCCTTTTGTTATTGATTTCTAACTTCATCCCATCGTGGTTGGAGAAGATACTTTGTATTATTTCGATCATTTTAAGTTAATCAGGACTTATTTTGTGGCCTAAATATGGCTATCTTGGAGATCATTCCATACACACTTAAGAAGAATCTATATACTGTTGTTACTGGGTGGATTGTTCTGTACATGTCTGTATATGTCTGTTAGGTCTTCTGGATTTATAGGATTGTCCAATTCTTCTATTTCCTTGTTGATTTGCTATTGGGTTGCTCTACCCATTATTGAAAACCAGTAAATAAAATCATCAGCCATTATTGTTGAATTGTATCTCCCTTCAATTATCACTTTTTGCTTTATATATTTGGGACTTTATTGTTATGTGCACATAAACTTGTAATTGTTGTATATTCTTGATGGATTGATCATTTTATGTAATGACCTTCTTTTTCTCTTGTAACAGTGTTTATCTTGAAGATTATTTTTCTGATATTAGTACAGCTACTCTAGTTCTCTTTCATCTGTTTGTACAGAATATCTTGTCTTACTCTTTTGCTGTCCATCTGCCTTTTTGTCTTTGTGGTGTTGAATCTAAAGTGAGTTTCTTAAAGACAACACATAGACTATGTTCCAAAATTCTATTCTGCTAATCTCTGCCGTTTAATTGAAAAGTTTTATCCACTTTCATTTAATAAACAGATAAGGAAAAACTTACTTCCACCATTTTGATAGAACCTCATTCCCATGGTTTCCTTTAATTCTTCGCTTATGATTTATTTTAGCTCTTTGAGCATATTGTAAATTGTTGAGTTGAAGACTTTGTCCGGTAAATCCAATGACTGGGCTTTCTTAGGGACGGGAATTGCTTTTCTCCTTGCTGTGGATGAACGATATTTTCCTCCTTCTTTCCATGCCTCATCATTTTTTGTTGTTGAAAATTAGACACTTGGAGGGGCTCCTGGGTGACTCAGTCAGGTAAGTATCCAACTCTTGGTTTTGGCTCAGGTCATAATTTCATGGTTTGTGAGTTTGAGCCCTGCATTGGGCTCTAAGCTTGCAGTGCAGAGACTGATTGGGATTCTCTTTCTCCCTCTCTCTCTGTCCCTGCCCTGCACATGCCATAAATAAATAAATAAATAAATAAATAAATAAATCTTGAAAAGAAAAGAGAATTAGACATTTGGAAAGTTATACTGTGGCAACTCTGGAAAGTAGATTTTCTCCTCCTCCCAGGGTTGGTTGTTACTGTTTGTTTAGTTGTTATTTGTTTAGTGATTTTTTGGAAAAAATTTTGTGAAGTCCATATTTCTTCTTGTGCCACTGATATCTCTGTTTAGTGGTCAGCTAGTAATTTGAGAGATTTCCTTAACATCTGGAATCAAAAAAAGCTTACAAGGAAAACTAAACAGACAAAAGCTCTCAGTCTCTGCAATTCATCTGTGTGTGTGTTAGAGTATCCTTCAGTGCTCAGCCAGGGAGTGTGCCTCAGCCTTCACTTCCTACTCACGGAAAGTCCAAAGGTCAGCCAGAAATGAGAGTTTAGAGCCCCCTGACATCTTTTCAGGACGTGCACACAGCCTCAAGTATGCACAAAACCACTTGAATTGCTAGGGATATGTGAAGGCTTTTCAAAGTCATTATTCTCCAAAGTATCTCATTCCCTAGTCTTCCTTCCCAATCCCTTTGGTTTGTCCACTGTTTTCTCAACTGTTGTCCCTCTTCCAGGTGGTAGTGGTGAATGTATTTGCCTTCAGTTTTTCTTCAACATATAATCCATGGATAATTGCCCTAGCTCTGAGAGAGTTCTGAGGTAGGCATAATGGAGGGAAGCCCTTTGACCTGGTTCTTCAGGGAGCAAACAGACAGGTCAAAACAGCCACAATTCTTTGAGAATAAGATCAATACTGCTTTCTCACGTACTAGGAACCTCTATCAAGAAATTCTGAATTGAGGCATACTCAATGCCATTGAGGCATGGCTCAGTAGGTTAAATGTCTACCTCTTGACTTCAGCTCAGGTCATGATCTCACAGTTCATGAGTTTAAGCCCCACATTGGGCTCTGTGCTGACAACATGGAGCCTGCTTGGGATTCTCTTCCCCACCCCTAACCCCTGCTCCTCTTTCTCTCGCTCAAAAATAAATACATAGATTTTTAAAAATGTGTATTATTGTCTTCAAGGCTGACACTAAACTGTGTACTGGAGGCTGGTGCTGAGGTAAAGGAAGATGTCAAAAAGCTCTAAGAGTAAGACTTGACTGATTTTCTTTCTTCTTTCTTTCTTTCTTTCTTTCTCTCTTTCCTTCTTTCTTTCTTTCTCTTGATAAAATATTTCCTTGGTTGTTTTATGCTTTTGATTGGAGTCCAAAGCCCGCCCCTCCCCAATGGATTCTGACAGTTGTTACCAGGTTATTTGTTGCTTTCATGGGGGTATACACTTTGGCACTTCCCTGTTCAACTGTTTTTTTTTGTTTTGTTTTGTTTTTGTTTTTGTTTTTTGCTGATAGCTCAATGAATGCTTTATTAATTTTTGGCTATTTAAAAAAATACCTGAGTGAAAGAATTGTTTCAGGGTTATTTTTTAAATAAGAAAAGCTTGCATCAGACATTTGACAAGATTCAGTGGCATGGAGTGAATAAAGTAGGCAAGGACTGCTCCTGACAGAAAAAGGGAATCTACAACACACAGAAGTAAGCTTAGAAGCCCTCCAAACTGTCTCTGTTTTCCACTGGAAAGACAGACATCAACTATATGATTTTTATTAACCAAGTATAATTATCCTAATAAACAGTGTTTTTATATTTGTTGTACTTTGAATAACTTACGAGTAGCTGTTTAAGTCAGTGCACTTGATGAGAATTTCCTACCAAAGAAATTACAATGTATTCTAATAATTATTTTCTAGAGAGCATTACAATTTCATCTGTGTTTCTGCAGTGTTAAGTCAATAGTAAATGTAGAAGGACCATTAAATGTTTGTTTCAGGCATTTATTTCTCTTTAGGACACATTTAAGTGATGAATTATTTATAGTGAATGGATATTTGGGGGGCTATATGCTAATTAGGAAAAGTTTTGCAGATTGTTTCTTAATTAGTTGGTTAACTAATTAATAGAAGTATATTTGATATAAATGTAATGGCTTAATTTCATTCATGCGGTTAAAATAATAAATGCATCAATTCAAACAGGAAAAGGAATTTGCTTTCAGTGATGGGCATTATTTCATTGGTGGAAGGGACAGTCAGTATTGAGCCCACTTGTTTCTTTGACAAATTGATTGTATCAGAGTAAATAAAAGAGAAGGCCTCACCTCTGACTACAGAGTTTCACACTGCTAGATTCTGTTTCTGTTCATATCTTGGAAGATAATGTTAAATAAGGCATGTGAGGTGTTGTTTTACCAGGTTCAATGCTCTGATGAGGGTTTTGTACCTTAACAGAGGTGTGGTTGGCAGGGCTCCAAAGATGTTCTTCAAGATTCCTATCCCATGATTATTTAATCAAACACCAATCTAGATACTACTGTGAGAGATGTCACAGATGAAATTAAGGTTACTAGTCAGCTGACCTTGAAGGACAGAGATTATCCTGGATTATAGATTAAATCCATGTAATCACATGAATCCTTAAAACAGAGGAAGGCTGAAAAGTTAGAGAGGTGAGGTTCAAAAAAGAGACAGAGGAAAGGTGAGATAGAAGGTGAGATCCTGAGAGATTCTAAGCATAAGGGATCTACTTGCCATTATTGACTTGAACTATGGAAAAAGAGGGCCATGAACTAGATAATGGGGGTGGTCTCTAAGAAACTGAGAATGAGCCATGTCACTGGCCAACACGAAAATGGGAACTTTAGTTCTATAATTAAATGGAACTGAATTCTGCCAACAACCTGAATGAACCTGTAAGCAGATCCATCCATAAAATCTCCAGAAATGAATTCAGCCCTACCAACATCTTGAAACCCATCCTGTGAAACCCAGAGCACAGCTCAGCCATGCTGTGCCTGGATTTCTGACCTACCGATTGTGAGATAATAAATCTGTGTTGTTTTAAACTTCTGAGCTTGTGATCATTTATTATGACAGCAAGAGAAAACCAATACAAAAAAACAATGTAAACCATAGACCTCATTTAGAAAATATTCATGGGGGGGTGCTTGGGTGGCTCAGTCGGTTGAGTGTTCGACTTCGGCTCAGGTCACGATCTCACGGTTCGTGAGTTCGAGCCCCGCGTCGGGCTCTGGGCTGATGGCTCAGAGCCTGGAGCCTGCTTCTGATTCTGTGTCTCCCTCTCTCTCTGCCCCTCCCCCGTTCATGCTCTGTCTTTCTCTGTCCCAAAAATAAATAAACGTTAAAAAAAAATTAAAAAAAAAAGACTTGCTTTAAAAAAAAAAAAAGAAAATATTCACGGCAAGAGGCAATGGTATTGAAAGTGGTAATGGCATCACATGCCCTGATGCAGTAGTATCGAGGAGTGGTTCGCTACAGAGATCACTCTTGTGCTTTAACTCTGTATGTATTCCTGCTCCATAATCTGCTTTGGTCTCTAGCCATTTTCTACTACTAATTTTACCACAATCTTAGTCCTAGAAATTCCTATTCTGCTTAAGTTGGACAGAGTTGGTTTCTGTTGCTTGCGATCAAGAAACTGGAAGTGTATAGACATTGAAAATAGCGAATGGCATGTAAGCAATGGAACTCAATGTTAATACAGGTATTTGAAATGGTTTACCTTAGGAATTAATACAGTCTTTTAGGTTGGGTGTATGGGAATCCATGGTGTATAATGGAATACCTCTAGTGATCGCCTATAGTTACCTAGAATGAGGTGTTTTCTGAAGCAAGTTTTTGAGCGACCGTTTTGCTGAATGAAAGACAGGAGGAAATCAAGATGGCTGCTGAAACAGAAGGACAACCTTAAATCCTGAAGTACTGTTCAAGGCACTAATTAAAGTCCAATACTTTCTTGATCTCAATTTATGTTTCAATGAAGTGGAAGCAGCCAAAGTCTGAGCTTAATGTTTGACTTAAATTACAATAGCCATTGAATTCGAAACTTCTCCATATGTCTTATGTCAAAGTTATAAAAAGTGATTGGGAAGCATTAGAACCTTAACAATTAGATTGAGGATATATGGGAAGATTCATAGATCTTAAACTTCTCTTGGGGGTAGGAAGAACGCCCACCAAATGGTAGTATCAGTTAAATTCAGAGCTCCACCATATCTTAGATCAATAGGACAGTGATTAGGAAACCATAGAGTTTAAAGAGGGATGTATAGGGGAAATTCAGAGGTCTTATCATTCCCTTGGAAGCTAGAGTGACCCTCTTTCCTTGTTGATAAGACTCTCTCACAGTTGCATGAAAGTGTTTTAAGTAACATTCTTTCTTGAGCTATTTACTCTAAAATCAGATCATTTTTGACCATGTATTCTGAGCATTCCTAAACCCTGATTACCTCCCCAAATGTAATAAGCACTATATTCCAGAATACTCCTGGAGAAAATTAAAAAATCAAACCTTCACAAGAGTGCTTTCGTATTAAAAAATATATATGTCTTTACTAATTCATGTTGACCAAAATCCGGGAAATGTGTGTAAGAATGGATCTGAGCTTGCTTTTCAAATGAGGGATCATTACTTTTGATTTGATCAAATTAATTGATATGATTCTAGTATGCTCGTCAGATTCTCTGAAAGTGATTTTAATTGTTTTCTTGGATGGATGCCTAAAATCTGAAATCTGACCATCAAAGGCGACGAAAAAGCAGAAAAGCCTTGTCATAATACATAGAGGAAGCCCCTAAGACTTTGGGATAGGAATGTTGCAAAGCATTTGTTGTGTGTTACTCCAGATCATTTCTTAGCTTTATTCTTCAAGAAATACCCAAAGGCACTCTCTTTCTTCCCTTTTTTAAATGTTTTTAATGTTGTATTTATTTTGAGAGAGAGAGAGAGAGTACATGAGTGAGGGAGGGGCAGAGAAAGAGGGAGATACAGAATCTGAAGCAGGCTCTAGGCTGTGAGTGCCAACACAGAGCCCGGTGCGGGGCTCAAACTCACGAGCTGTGAGATCATGACCTGAGCCAAAGTCGGACACTAAACTGACTGAGCCACCAAGTTGCCCCGAGACCCTCTCTTTCTAAGACTTTGAGAAAAATATTGTGTCACAAGAACACCAACATCTATGAAATATGCTTATTAGTTATTTGTTTAGGATTCAAGATGCTTATAAAGACTGTACTTGAAATAGGTTTCTGGTGTTGGTGAGTAGGAGGATAGTAGAGGAACAGAAGCCATATGGTTGCATTTAATCTCCAGAACAGAAAGGCCAGCATGGTAGACAGACTTTCCAGAGTCTTTGACCATGGTTAATATTATGAGATCCCAGGGATGCCTGAGGGGCTTGGTTAAACGTCCCACTCTTGATTTCAGCTCGGGTCATGAACTCATGGTTCATGAGTTTGAGCCCCACATTGGGGTCTGCAATGACAGCGCAGAGCCTGCTTGGGATTCTGTCTCTCTTCTTCTCTCTCTGGCCCTCCCCTGCTTGCTCTCTCTCTCAAAATAAATAAAAATAAACTTTAAAAAATTTATGAGATCCTCTAAGACAAAGCAGACTCAGAGTTACTGGAAATTTTCCAAATTTCTAAATATAACAATAGGTTGTATATGTTGGAAGAGGATAGAGCTTCATGTCTGGTAAACTTAGGCCAGTTCTGAGAAATCATGATATAAATATGCCATCCTAAACCTAATCCCAAACTAGACCCAGTTACCCTCAAATGAAATGGAGGCAGACAGCATTACGACTGGACCTTGTAATGATATCAAAGTATGTATCACGATTCTTTCTCCAAGTCTTTCTCAAAGGGTGTGGAGCTATTTACCACTAAGAAAGGGGTAGATATCTACACTTTTTATGGATACTAAGTCAATGCTAGAACTGTTGCTCACAAAACCCTAAAATACCACTGTGCTCCATTAGAGTGGTGATTATGGATATCAGATGATAAGCAGAAATTTGGCTTAGGACTCCAAAGTCATTGTGTGTCCCTTTCCTAGTTATATAGCATATATTTGACACTAAAAATTCTATATTCAAAATATATCACACACACACACACACACACACACACAGAAAACCCTCACAAATTTTTGTGACCCATAAATAAAGGTTATTATGGTTATGTACTTGGAATTTCTTCCTCTAAATGAAATAGTGAATTAAAGGAATATCCCAACCCTAAGGGAATATTTTCCTCCATAAAGGGATCGCTGCTGCCATCAAAGACTTGAGACAGACAGAAATGATGATTCATTAAAAAAAATTTTTTTTAATGTTTATTTATTTTTGAGACAGAGACAGAGTGTGAGCAGGGGAGGGGCAGAGAGAGAGAGGGAGAGATGTGATTTCTCTGCTAGCAAAACTCAGCACACTCACTGGCACTTGGACTGAAATGTAGATTTGGGGATGCTTTTCCTCTGCCTCCTAATAAATAGAAAATATCAGCATAAGTTTGCCTGAATAAACAAGAACAGCAACATGCCTTCTCCGTCTTGTCTCACGGTTTCAGCCATATCCACATTCGTTTCCAGGACCCTCATCATTCCAAAAGACATTTTGCTTCTGTGCTACATGGATAATACCATATTGATGGTGCAAGGAGAGAAAGAATGAACAGGCATTTGGGACACCTCCGTGGCTCAGTTGGTTGAGCCCCCGACTTCAGCCTAGGTCATGATCTCCCTGTTCCCGAGTTCAAGCCCCACATCAGGCTCTGACAACTCAGAGCCTGGAGTCTGTTTTGGATTCTGTGTCTCCCTCTCTTTCTCTGCCCCTCCCCAACTCTCTCTCTCTTTCTCTCAAAAATAAATTAAACATTAAAAAAATTTTTAAAAAGAATTAACAGGCACTTAAATGCCTTAGCAGGACACATGCAGAACCTTGACTGGGAGGTAATACCGATAAAAATACAAGGTCTTACCACCTCAGCGAATTTTATTGGGATCCACTGATTTGGTAATTTGTTTGTTCATGTGGTTGGGAGATTGGAGGGGCAAGTTTGGAAAACAGTAACAAAGAGATTTACAGAGGAAGCCTGTGTCTTTCCAAAAACCCACAGACTGTGAGGTTATCGAGGGACGCTTACCAAAGGATCACGCCCACTGTGGGTGAGGCTCTTAATAATCAGTAATGATTTTCCTGAAGCATCTTTCCTTTGTGCTAGTTACAGATTTCAAGTGGCCATGGACAAGGTTAAATGCTCCGCGTGTCTTCTCCTGGACCAAGACCATTTAGGCTACTGTCACTAATGGAAGTCCAATTTGCCATCCATGTAAGTGACAGTAAAATACAGATATATATTACATCTTAGGAGGATTAGCCTTGTTTTGTAACAAGATAATAACATTGAAACCAAAACTTTCCAAGACAGGTTGCCACTGTTCCTCACTGGAATACATATTTAATACGAATTTGGATTTTAAAGGGACTTGCTTATAGCTCTAACATTGTTATAGATTTCCACATAACATCACTTCTAATGGGAAAAAAAAAGCTTGAGAGGAAGTAAGAAAGGCAAAGATTGTGATGTTTTGATTCATTAGCCTGACCATATTTGCCATAACCCAGAAGGATCTGTTATGATGAGACCTTTGAATGGTCTACTGAAGTCTCAGTTACAGTGCTACTTTAAAAAAAAACTTTGGCTTCTTGTGTCCGTAAGTTTGGGGTCTGTTGTTTAGAGATATTAGTCGGTCAGGGAAGAATAGTTCCACCAGGACATACAACAATGTTTCCATTGTATTGGAAGCTAAGAATGCCACCTGGCCATTTTCAGCATCTTAGGACTCTAGGGACAAACGGAAATAATAGACATTTTAGCATTGGCTGGTGTGGTTGATCCTGACTGGAAAGGAAAAATAAGATCATCACTTCACAACGGAGAAGGAAGATTACGGGTGGAACCCACGTGGTCTTTCGGGGCACCTTTTATCTTACTACTTATAGCAGTAGAATTCGATGAAAAAAATAAATAAAACCACACGCTGAAAAGACCGTGAAGGGCATGGCTCCAACAACAATCGAGAGTTGGTCTGTTAGGTTCAAAACAGCAACAACCTCCCTGGTCAGCGGGGGTGCTGGTTGAAGGCAGATGCCGAATTAGCAATGAACGAGAAAAGTCATAAATGGCAGCTTGGCTTTCATGCACAGGTGTCCAAGTGAAATAATAACCCCTATGCATGTCTGTCTTTGTTGTGTGATGACAACATTTATACACTTCAATTCCCGATTTATTTTCCTTTTCCTTCAGCATTGTATTTGGGGTGTGTGACTTAACATTTTCTTCAGGAAAGCTGAACTTCAACATGGGATGGTGTCTGTATATGAGGGATGAGTATCACCCAGTAATTCTGGACTTTGCACAGGCTCCAATTCATTGACAAGACTTCGAGTTACCTCGCTCTGGGGAAACAGTAAACGTGTTTATTGTGGCATGGCTGTCTGATGTGATGAGTGCCCCTTTCCTGTTTCCCCTCTGGAGGTGTGAGCAGAGGAAGAAGTATTTACACAGATGACAAACAGAGGTGGTCTCTTCCCGTAGTCTTGCCTTGTCAGAATCTGTATGCCTTTTGTAGTTTCGGCAAGGGCCCCGCTGTGTTGCTTTGGTGGGACTCCATTTCAGAAATGAGAAAGACTATGCCTCCTCTCTTCTCCCTTCCTAGGAGCTGGAATGAGATTTTCTGTCCTAGGCTCAGCTCATTGGGACTTTGAGTCGAAGGAGGGATGCCAAGATACAGGGGTATTGTAGAAATAATGTAATTTGGCTTTCGAGCTGTCGAGACTCGTGGCGGGGATGTTGCAGCTCCAGAAGCTGAGCTGTCAGAGCGGAGAGGGGCAGTGGAGCTAGCTTGGGTTCCTGTTCAGAGCCTTCCTGTGCCTGGTCCTCGCTTATGGTTCCCACTTGCCAGCAGCACTCGCATGACACCAAGACCCCGAGCTCTCTGATGTCCTTTGCGGTCAAGTTAATAGAATTGGTGTGTGTGACTTCCGACTCCAGCTAATACAATGCTACCTATATTTCGTCAATACTTGCTTGGCTTTATTTTATTTATTTATTTTTTGTTTCTCTTCTGTTTTCTTCAAGGTTTTACTTTGAAGTATTTTCTACACTCAACGTGGGATTTGAACCTACCACCCTGAGATCAAGGGTAACATGCTCTACTGAGTGAGCCACGTGCCGCACTTGTATAGTTTTATACATGTGTGTGTGTGTGTCTGCGTTTGTATGTATGTGTAGTTACATATATGTATAGTTATATGTATATACATATATAATATACATAACAAAATATCAAGTTATTGCTAAGTCAGCATAATATTTTTTCATCTTTCTTTCCATTCGTTAACATTTCCAGTCGTTAACATCCACTATTGATATTCATGAGAAGATAATGGAAAAAGATATTTGTCCTGTAACAGTATTCTTCCCCTGAACGAGGAGCTGCTGTTTATTTCACTTAAACGAGTATAGAACTCTTTTTAATTTTACCTTTTAAAATTAGATTCCTGATACTGATCGCAAAGCACCTTTCCGCATGTGACACCATGTTAAGTACGATGTAGAATGAATGGACAGCCGTGGGCACCTCCTTCCCAAGGCAGCTTGCAGCCCAAGAGAACCAGTGTGATTATAAATAAACATGAACATTCATAGACCAGGACAGACATGGGGGAAATTAATATTTTTATCTATTTCTTTGATATGGAGTACAATGGTTGGGTGTCAGGAGGAAGCTTTGGAAGAGAAATAATGTTTTTATATGAGAAAGAAACATGAAAAATTTGAGGACGTTCCCCCCCCCCCCCCCCCCCCACCAATAGTCAGTGTAATTATTCAACTTGGTGGTAAACTTTTCAGATTCAAAATGAGTTCTTCCTCTATTCATTAAGATAGCATCATGGATGCTTGGCATAGACAGCCTATGTCTGTGCAGGACAATGTGCTATGTCTGACTGCTAATAAGTCCCTCATGAAGTTGAGTCTCCTGTTTTTATGACATTTGAGCTCGTGGCATGCTAATTTTATCTGACACAATACAGTCAGATCCTCCGGATGTGTCTTTGTATTGATCAGTTTCATATAAATAGTTGGTCTTTGTTCCTTTTAAGACGTGATCCTAGAAATAGCTGTTGGGCGAGTGATGACAAAAAACTCCATTTATGCCCACATTGTTTAACAGATACGGTTTGGGTTGGTATTAGAAAATGTTTAGCAATTGAATGTATTGTACCAGCAATTTAAGGCTTCCAAAAAGAAGTTGAAATATTACCACCCCAGCTTTGTGGATTTGAATTTTGTAAAGTGGATTTGAAATTTGAAAAAGTAAAAAATAATTAATATTATGTCTGTTAAATGCCAGTTAGGCAATTACCTGATGTTTCTAAAAAAAAAAAAATACCTAAAGTAAATGTGGTAAACCCGGTTCATTGCCCACAGACGTTAACTTCTTCACACTTGCCTTTCCTCCCAGTAGCCATCTACTTCGGGAGAACCCGGACCCTTCTCCAAAGCAAAGAAGAAAATGCTGATCAGCCTAGGTTCCCCGTGGTGATCCAATGACCCTTTTGTCTGACAGCAATGAGTTCAGAGATGAGCTTGTGACACGGCTCTGGCCAGTGAGACTCAAGCAGAGATTCTAAGAAAGTTTCTCTTGCCATTAAAATAGGAAGAAATCGTTCCCCTTTACCACCTTTGGAAGTATCTGTGTGAGAACACAGCGCCTGGACTGCTACAACCCTTTTACAACCAACAAAAATAAGTCATGAGGGTCTCAAAAGCCAGCGTCTAGGTTTGCAAAGGAGGGAGACAAAAAGAACCTGGCTCATGGATTACGTTATTGAGCCAGTGAATTATCGCTCCAACTGCCCTACCCTTGGGCTTATTATTATGTGACATTTGAAAGTCATCATCATGTAGACCACTTTCTGTTAGGTTGTCTCTGCTTGCCAGTAACGAATCCTAACGGATTTAATAAATACCTTCATTATCAGAAGAAGACTAAAATTGTTTTTCGAGTATATGCAAGTTAGAGTGACATGGTTATAAGGATAGCATTGATTAGATTCTATTAGGACAGCAAATCTTCCACCAGCTTGAGTACTTTATTATTGGTGTGTGGTTACAGCGTTGCTGAGAATCACGGAGAACATGCTGGAGTGGATAAGGGAAATTGCATGTCGTGGTATAGTCTGCCATGGACGGAGATGGGTTGGATATTGTCATTATTATTATCTTCGTCATTAATATAAGCTCTAGTAAGAATCACCAGTGCTCCCTGGACCTCAGTTTTCTTATCAGCAAGGTGAAGTGATTATATAATTTCGTTTCTTAAAACATCCCTTCCAGTTCTAAATTTTTATCTATGTTTATTTATTTGAAAATCAGATTACGTTTCTCGTAAGAAGTAATTTATAAAAGTGTTCCTTGGAACACTGAGGGTTTTTGTTTTTGTTTTTGTTTTCTTTTTTCCCCACTGATTTATTTTCCTTTCTAGGAGATGAAAAGTTATGTACTTTGATACAGGCACTGCACAGGCACTGGTAATCAAACACTAGATGTGATCTGCGCCCTTACTGATCAGTGGAAGAGAATCATTTAAAAATAATTAGAAATATGAATATTCATTGTAATCCAGGGAGTCTGAGAATATATGCCCAGAGAGGTGAATGTGAAGCTGGGGATATGGAAGATTTACGCATTTGAGGGGTCCGAGGATTTACAAACAGGAACAGCATGGGGGAATGTACAATGTAGAGTGAAAGCTGAATACATTTGAGAAACAGAAGGGATCCCCATGGAGTTGGGGCCGTGGGGAGAGACGTGTAAGGTGAAGCTGGGTAAGAAGGCAGGCACCCAGTCTCAGAACACTGTTAAAGATTGTGTAACTTCATCACAAAGACAATAGTCATTGTCATTTGGGGTGTAAAAGGCAAAGTTGGGGGATCCATGATTTCATTTTTCCAGACTTGCCTGCTTTCTGCTCTACTCCAACCATGATTCAACTACTGTCTGGGACATAACCCTGTCTATCTCTGCGAAATCTGCATTCTCAAGACCTTCGCTTTCAGTGTTAGGTGGCATTACATATGAGGTTCACCATTTTGGCAGGAGAAATCAAAGTGGAATGAAAAGGAATAGCCTAGATAAATATTTTCTGGGCAATTGAGTGCCCATCATCTGCTTTTCGTGTGGTAATGACTAGACGACCAGATGGAACAGGCAAAGTTGATCTGAGAAGGGAGCAATATACTAATGTATAGGCTTTTAACACACTTGAAGACCATTAAAATGTCTAAATAACTACTCACACCCATACTAAGCAGCCATTGCTTGGCTTAGGAATTGGAATCGGTACAATCAATAAGAACATTCAAATGCCTTCTTATACTAATCATGTTGACTTATTTTTATCCCAAACGAGCCCTCATTGAATTTGAATATAGATCTATTTATTAAAATAATGTGTTAGGGCGCCTGGGTGGCTCAGCCGGTTGAACGACCGACTTCGGCTCAGGTCATGATCTCGAGGTTCATGAGTTCGAGCTCCATGTCGGGCTCTGTGCTGACAGCTCAGAGCCTGGAGCCTGCTTCAGATTCTGTCTCCCTCTCTCTCTGCCCCTCCCCTACTCATGCTCTGTCTCTCTTTCTCAAAAAATAAATAAACATTAAAAAAATGTGTTGACTTTTTTATGGATAAAAGATAATTTTTCACATTTTATAGCATTCAGATATCAAGGCTTAATACAGCTCCAATATTCTTATCTTATTTAGAGGTATTTCCTACACACAATGTATTTTTATTTTAGAGATTATTTTTGATTTTTATTTTTTTCTTGAGATTTTCTTTAGGAGTTCTGGATATTAGCATTTATATTCTTAATACAAAGCATCTATGATTCAAACCTTTCAGTTCTCTTCTTTTCATTTGGCTGCTGATTTATTGAGTGAGGTATCTTTGTCTTAAATGTAAGGGTGTGTGTTGATAAATTATGGTTCTGCGGCGTGTACTCTGATATCGGTATATTTTACCACCAAGGCATCCATGTTTTTCAAAGAAAAATGAGGAGCATGACAATTTTTCAAGCTGTAAAAACTGATGTAAGTAATACCTGTGACTTTCCAAAACACAGTGTAAAATTGTTGCTTTACTAACCATGACCATTTAACAACTCAGCAGCATAGATGAAAAAAAATCAGGACGTGGTGGAGCTTTACCTTCATACACACCAAACCTCATACCAAATGTAACTAGAAGAGTCGAACAAAACACAACCAAAAATTTAACCTGCTTTTCCGCTTAGGTCACATGACACCTGGTAAGTGACGCAAGATTCAAAATGTAGTCCAAGAGACTACAAAATGAAGTGGCCTGTGGCAAGAAGCAAGGAATCTGAGAGAAGATTTGGTAGCAGTGTAGGATAGGGGAGAGAGAATCTTGAAGTTCCGTGCTACCCAGGCGGCCAGGACTTGAGACACCAAGATGGCAGAAAGAATTACGTACCATTAGGTGAGCTTTTTCTTCTGTTCCACGTTTCCCATGAAGGCATTTTGCTGAACTAGGGACAAGTCCAGTAAAAAGGAGCTGTTAATAGTCTAGGAATCCAAACAGAGATGAAGGAAGTGTCATTAAGTGGAGAAGATAAAATGGCAAGTTAGGAATCTTTGAGAATAGGGGCCATGATAGATACCCCAGAGTTCTGCTTAGGAACACGAGAGGGCTGCAGCTTAGGAGTAAGAAGGTCACTGTCTACTACAGTGACCACAAGCCGCAATGTGACGATGGGGCGTGTAAAGTGAACCAGTCCAAATACAGATCTACTATAAATGTAAAATACACACCAAATATTGAAACCTGATTACAAAAAAGAAGAAGGTTAAATATCGCATTACTGAAAGTCACATTTCAGTTTAATTACTGCCAGGCAGATTTAAAATAATCTCCACCCTCACTCGCTGCCTACCAGAAAACAAAAGAAAATATTCTCTGGAGAGAGATGACTACAGCCAGAATCTTTGATAACTGTTTTATATATATATAATTTTAATTTGACATTCAATCAACAAATATGAGGCCTACTAGAAGGTAAGACTAAATAATTATAAAGCAACAGAAAATGAAAAAAACAACAACATTAAATGTAGACACATAGGGGGTTCAGATATTGACATTATCAGACATAGACTTTATTTTCTTCCTAATACTTTAAAATAAATTTGGTTACTATGTTCAGGAAAATAGATGCCAAAATGGGTAATTTCATCCAGCAACCTACAATGAAAATATCAAAGGGAAAGCCTAGCTTTGAAAATAAAATAACCAAAATTAAGAAATGAATAAATGGGCTTAGGAGCATATTCAGTGCAGAAGAAGATAAAAACAGTTAACTGAAAGAAAATTTCCTAGAAGAGATCCATACTAAAGCAGAGACAGAAAAAGTGCAAAATATGTAAAAGAACATAAGCATCTTTGTAATGAAATGAAAAGTTAGGAAATTCACACAATTTAAATATGTTAAAGAGAAGAGACAGAGAATGTCCAGGAGTGATACTTGACCTGGTATTGGACAAGAATTTTCTTTTTTTTTTCTTTTTATTTTTTTAGAATATAATTCATTGTCAAATTTGCTTCATACAACTCCCAGTGCTGATCCCAACAAGAATTTTCTAGAAATGGTGAGAAGTATCAAGCTCCAGATTTTAAGATTTATAAACATAGATCAGGATAAGTGAAAACAAAGCTGCATGTAAGCACTTCACAGGTAAAATACTAACAATCAAAAACTTGGAGAAAAGTCTCAAAAGCAGCTGAAGAACAGGGATATAGTACTTCAGAATACGAGCAGTAAGGTTGACAATTGACTTTACAACAGAAATTATGGGAGAGAGAAGAAAATGGAATGGCATATTTAAAGGGTTTAAAACATTAACCTAGAACTCCATACACCAAAAATAGTCTTCATAAATGAAGGTGACAGATATCTTGTCACACACACCCACCAGAGAGAATTTATTTCCAGCCGCACACACTAAAAAAAATACTAAAGGGAGCAATTTACGTTAAAAAAAATAGATTAAGACAAGAAAATGAAGAAAGGAATAAAGAGCAATAAAAAAGATATTAATAGTACAAATATCTACATATCCTTAAATATACCTTGAATACATCATCATCATCATCATAACGTATTCTTTAAAAATTTTTTAATGTTGATTTATTCTTGAGAGAGAGAGAGAGAGAGAGAGACAGAGTCAGAGACAGAGCATGAGCAGGGGAGGGGCAGAGAGAGTGGGAGACACAGAATCTGAAGCAGGCTCCAGGCTCCGAGCTGTCAGCACAGAGCCCTACGTGGGACTCAAACTCATGAACCGTGAGATCATGACCTGAGCCAAAGTCAGATGCCCACCTGACTGAGGCACCCAGGTGCCCCAATGCATTCTTTAAAGTAGACAAGGATCTTGAACTCTCCAGGAAGTGATGAGGATTAACTTATATTAGACAGTAAAATCAAGGATGTATGTAGTTATCTCTATGGTAAAAAATGAAAGAAGAAGAATATGTAACAAACAAATACAGAAGAATAATAGAATGATAAAAATGTTTGCTCCATCCAAATAAAGACAGAAAGAAACAAAATAAGTTGAAAGAAAAAAACAAGATTATAGGGGCACCTGGGTGGCTCAGTCGGTTAAGCATCTGACTCTTGATTTCAGCTCAGGTCATGATCTCATGGTTCGTGGGTTTGAGCCCTGCACTTGCTGTTAGCACAGAGCCTGCTTGAGATTCTCTCTCTCCCTCTCTCTCTGACCCTCCCCCTCTCTTCCTCTTTCTCTCTCAGAATAAATAAACTTAAAAAATATATAAGAATAGAAATTTAAATTCAAATATATCAGTAGTAAAGAACTATGTTAAATATAAGCAGATTAGATGCTCTAATGAAAAGACTGGATAAATCTTAAAAGGTTGGTTGAATTTCTGACAGATTATTAGACTGTATAAAACAAGTAGGAAATTAGATATACATATATACATATAGATATAAAAGTATAGATGATGTGTATGGCTATATGTCATATATTTATAAGATGTTATATAGTTATATATATATATATATATATATATATATATATATATTAGAAAGTTTAGGAAATTAAAATGGAAAACTGAAGCTGTATAAAAACTAAACACAAGAATACAAATATAGCAATTAGAATAGCAGACAACATAGACTTTAAGGCAAAAATGTTTTATAAAGATGAGTGGTTCAATCTAAGAGGATGATATAAAAATTCTAAATGTATATGCACCTAAAACTATAGCCTTAATAGAAAGAGAGATTGATAAGACCAAAAAGAGAAACAGATAATTTACCATTAGTGTGTGATTTTAATCACCCTACTTAGCACCTGAAAGAAGAAATAGACAAAATGTAGTTAAGAGTATAGATGGTTTCATTCACATGATTATCAAACTTGACCTTATTTACATACATAGAAATCTGCACTCAATAACTTAAGACCATATGCTGAGCCATATGGTCGTGACAAATTTCTAAGGATTGAAATCACAGAAAGTATATTCTCTAACCACAGTGTAATTACAGTAACGATCAATGGAAATAGAACACAGAAAAGCTCTGATACTTGCAATGTATCAATACATTTCTAAAGAACTCATAATGGATATTAGAACATATTGTCTGCTGAGTGACAATGAAAATGCAACTTTTCATGACACATGGGATGCAACATAAGCAGTGTGTAGAGGGAAGTGATAGTCTTGAAAGCATATATTAGAAAAGGAAAATGGCTGAAAAATCAATGACCCAAGTGTCTTCTGAAGAATTTAGAAACAGAAGTGCAAATTAAACTCTCAAAAAAATAAAACGAGGGCAATGAGTAACAGCAGGTTTATCTTCACAAAATTTAAAAAATACACCAAAGAGAGAATAGCAAAGTTAAAAGCTCACTTTTCAAAAGCCTGCTAGAATAAAAAGTAAGCACAAATTACTAACATCAGGCATGTGGGGAGAGAAAAGAGAAACAATGCTAGCGTGATAACAGGATATTACGAATAGCTTTATGCGAAAGATTTTGAAAAGTTATATTAAATGGACCAATTTCTAGTAAAACATCGCATTGCAACTCTGATATAAGAGTTGCAAGCAATGATTATTTCTATATTTATTGAACACATCAAATATATTATTAAAAGCTCTTCTCCAAAGAATACTCTAGAACCAGATGGTTTCAGTGTTTATTTTTTCAAACATTTAAGGAAGAAATAGCATTGAACGCAAACCCCTCCAAAGAACAGAAAGTCAAGAAAAGGAATAATTTTCATTTTACAAGACCAGCATAATCATGATACCAAAACAGTGTAAGAAAAAATAAATTAATAGCAGTCATGGCTGGGGCGCCTGGGGGAGCTCAGGCGGTTAAGCATCGGACTTCGGTTCGTGGTTGGTGAGTTTGAGCCCCGCGTTGGGCTCTGTGCTGACAGCTCAGAGCCTGGAGCCTGCTTCGGATTCTGTGTCTCCCTGTCTGTCTGCTTCCTCTCTCTCTCTCTCTCTCTCTCTCTCTCTCAAATTTAAAAAAAAAACTTAAAAAAATAGTAGTCGTGCTATATTCATGCTATGGAATATTATACAGCATTAGAAATAAATTAACTATTATAGAAAATACCACCAACATAATACTGAATTAATGGGAGCCAAACAAATTAGAATATATATTTTATAGTATTCAAAAGAGTGCATTGAGTACAATTCCATTTATATAAAATTTAAAACTCAGCAGTATGAATCTGGTGTTAGTTATTAGGATATTGGTTATCTTCAACTGGGCAGGGGGGAGTATGTTAGTAACTGGCTGGGAACATGAGGGGAACCTCTGGTCTATCAATGAAACTTCGTTTTTTGATCTGGACGGTGGCTGCATGGGTGCCCTTCGTTTGTGAAAAGTCATTGAATTGCATCCTATGATTTGCTTACTTTTATGTAGCCTGCTCTTCAATAAAAAGATTTACTTAAAAATTACATGATAGCAAGTTATAAAGCTGAAAGATACTTTTCCAAACCATCAGTAAGTAAAAAAAAGAAACAAAAAGAAAACTTCTATCAACCATGTCAGAAGAAAGACAGGGGAGCTTGGGTGGCTCAGTCAGTTGAGGATCCAACTCTTGGTTTGGCTCAGATCATGATCTTGCAGTTGTGGGTTCAAGCCCCGTGTCAGGCTCTACACTGACAGTGTGGAGTCTGCTCGGGATTCTGTCTCTGCCTCTCTCTCTTTCTGTCCCTCCCCTGCTCATGCTTCCTCGTTCTCTCTCAAAATAAATAAATTTTAAAAAAATTAAAAAAGGAAGAAAGACAAATTAACCTTCTATCATCTCTACAGAAAATTGTTTGACAAAGGTGTTGGCACATGAAAAGTCAACCAAAGAGATATGAATGCCCCCCCCCCCCAAAAATACAGGGATACTGTCCTAGAGGAGTGCGTCAGTTTCCTGAATGATAAAAGCATAATGTTATTTTTTCCTAGAAAAGTTCAACATGTATCAATTATGATGCTTTTAGTTACACATAACAGAAAGACAACTTACATTGGTTGAAACTCACCTAAGTTGAAGCTCCCCTAAGAGGTGGTTCATGGTGAAGAGACTTAGGGTTAGCTAGAGCCAGACGCATCTCTTCTCTCTGCTTTGTTCTACCCTGAGTTTAATTTCACCCTGAATCTAGATACTGTGGTGGCTTGCAATGGGAGTTAGCAGGCTTCATGATTTTTTGTGCGCGTCTAGTGATGGCGAGAAATGAATGGGCTCCTTCTTATTTTTTTTTCCCTTAATGGTTATACATATTTTAATTTAAATCCAAGTTAGTTAACATACAGTGTAATAGTGATTTCTGGAATAGAATTTACTGACTCTTCACTTACATATAATACCCAGTGCTCATCCCAATAAGTGCCCTCCCTAAAGCCCATTACCCATTTAGCCCATCACCCCATCCAACACCCTGCCAGTAACCCCTGCCAGTAACCCTCAGTTTGTTTTGTGCGTTTAAGAGTCTTTTATGGTTTGTCTCCCTTTCTGTTCTTATTTTATTTTTCCTTCCCTTCCCCTATGTTCATCTGTTTTGTTTCTTAAATTCCACAGTGAGTGAAATCATATATTTGTCTTTCTCTGACTGACTTATTTCACTTAGGCTAATACTCCCTAGTTCCATCCATGTTGTTGCAAATGGCAAGATTTCAGTCTTTTTGATCGCTGAGTACTATTCCTTTATCTATCTATCTATCTATCTATCTATCTATCTATCTATCCATGTATCTATCTATGTATCTACCTAGGGATTTTCACCCATGCAGCCATCATCCAAGATCAAACAATGAAATTTCCTTAATACACCACATTAATACACCAGAGGTTCCCCTCATGTTCCCCTCATGTTCCCTCCCATTATATATATGTGTGTGTATACACACACACACACACACACACACATATATATATATATATATATATATATATATATATCACATCTTATTTATCCATTTGTCAGTCAATGGACATTTGGGCTTTTTCCATACTTTGGCTATTGTTGATAGTGCTGCTATAAACATAGGGGTGCATGTGGCTCTTTGAATCAACAATTTTGTATCCTTTGGATAAATACCTAGTAACACAATTGCTTGGTCGTAGGGTAGTTCTAGTTTTAATTTTTTGAGGAACCTCCATACCGTTTTCCAGAGTGGCCACACCAGTTTGCATTCCCACCAAAGGTGCAAAAGAGATCCTCTTTCTCCACATCCTCGCCAACATCTGTTGTTACCTAAGTTGTTAATTTTAGCCATTCTGACAGGTGTGGGGTGGTATCTCATTGTGGTTTTGATTTGTATTTCCCTGATGATGAGTGATGTTGAGCATTTTCTCATGTGTCAGTAGCCATCTGGATGTCTTCTTTGGAGAAGTGTCTATTCATGTCTTTTGCCCATTTCTTCACTGGGTTATCTGTTTTTTGGGAGTTGAGTTTGATCAGTTCTTCATAGATTTTGGATACTTACCCTTTATCTGATATGTCATTTGCAAATACCTTCTTCCATTCTGTCAGTTACCTTTTAGTTTTGCTGATTGTTTCCTTCATTGTGCAGAAGCTTTTTATCTTGATAAGGTCCCAATAGTTCATTTTTGCTTTTGCTTCCCTTGCCTCTGGGAACTCGTTCCTTCTTAAGAACAGGAAAGAATGTGTCCCTAACTTCCAGCCTCTCATTAACCAGAATTGGATCAAATGTGCAATCTTTAAGCAATCTGGAAATGAAATAAAAATTATCCTCAGAGCAAGCAGCTTATCCTTGAAGGTGAAACTCAGCTTGTCTAAGGCAAAAGCGTGGGCTGGGATTTGACTAAAACTCAAGAGGCATTACGTAGTAGAATTGGGATAATGAACAATGAGCACTTCAAGCAGTCCTCAGCGTCCTTTAGGAGATACGGATGCAACATCCATTCAACAATCTTATTCGTAATAGCCCACCTCATACTCATGTTTTATCCACTAGGATATTTTTGTCTATTTCTTACCTATTGTAAGAATTGTGCCTTCAATTGTCGCCTGCAATTAAGCATCTCTGACTAAGATTTTTTTAAAATATAGGCATACCTTTGAGTATGTGCTTTAAAACCTACAGAGGTACACTTAAATTCTTGCATTAAATCTTTAGATGAAATAAAATAACTTTTCAAGTTATAGGCTAGCTTTGGTCATGTATACATATGCATTTCATTCTGGCCTTTGCTTTATGTTGTCCCATTGCATTGAATACTTAGCACAACTCCTGCCTTCACACACCATACATTTCCTTGGAATAGCTGAGACCAATGTTCATAGGGGTTGTTTGGGAATAAAGTTACCTGGCCGAGGCTGGCAACAGCCACAGATAAAGGAATGTTTGGGTATAGATTGAACCACCCTGGTAAACTCGGAATGTTGGCATTTGCATCAATAGGAATTAGTGTTCCCAAAATGTGCTTTAGGACTTTCGAGCAGCTTCTTAGCCGTGGAGCAAATATCAATGTGCCACAGACTCTTTAATATCATTAGTGCGGGAAGCCTTACTCTGGACCGCAGCTAAAAGATGTAGATATTCCTTAACCACACCGTGGCTCAATCAGCAACAGTGCGAAGTATCCGATTTCATTCCTTATTTGCAATAGACAGGAAATATCTTCCAAACTCTCTGACTTTCCTCTACTATATCTTGTTATCCTGTTACCTGCTTATCACGGTCGGTTATGCTATCAAGCTCCCCTTATCACAGATAAGTGTATGTGCACACACACGAAATTGGGGATACTAAAATGAGATTAAAGACATAATCATTTCAATTCACAATACCCATTTGGTACAAAATAATTCACATTTTAAATAATTAACTTCCTTATACATCTGAAATATACTTTTATTCACAAAGTTTTATTTATATGCAAAATAAGAGCTCATTGAATTAATGCTCTGCACCAAAAAAAAAAAAATCAAATTTCCACAAGCTGAAAGCAAACATACTAATTATTCTAGAAACCGTTATCATTCAAACATTGACTATCTCAATATTGTAGGAAAAAAAAAACACAACAGGATATATTTTTGAGATATTGTTTCAACACATCCTGCTCTGTCTGGGAATATGATCTTGAGGTATCACTTTATAAAAGGTTCAAAGAGATCTCTAAATTTCTACACACCCGAAAATGGCAAAGACGAGATATGACCTCGTCACCTAAGGGTGAAGATGAGTAAGGCTGGAGATGCTCCTACAGGGTGTCCAACTGAAGGGTGAAATTGGATGAGGACAATTTTTTAAAGTTTATTTATCTTGGGGGGGGGAGGGGCAGAGAGCGAGGAAGAGAGAGAATCCCAAGCAGGCTCTATGCTCAGTGCACAGCCCAACTCAGGGGTCCATCTCATGACCCTGAGATCATGACCTCAGCTGAAATCAAGAGCCTGATGATGATTAACCCACTGAGCCACCCAGGCGCCCCAGGGAGGGAGAATCTTAAGCAGGCTCCACACCCACACCGGTGGCAAGAGCCTGACTCCTGGCTGGATCCCACCAACTTTGAGAGCAGGACCTTAGCTGAAGTCAAAAGTCAGACACTTCAATGACTGAGCCACCCAGGTGCCCCATGAAGGACAACCTTTCAAACAACAGCTTGGTTGCCTCCTTGCTCTGCAGTGGAGACAGCCCAGGCCCCAGAGCGGGGTAAACCTGGCACGGACCCTGGCCGCCATGTATTACCCGGATGTCTTTGGAAAAACCGCTTCTCCTCCGTGGCCCTCCCTTTTCTCTTTCCCATGGTGGACATATTTGGTGACGGAACATGCCCTGGGATCAGACAGGCCCTGCAAGTTTCACGACCACCGTCGATCAAGGTGTGATTTTACTTCCTCAGTTGTTTTCCCATCCACAAAATGGGAGCGATGTGTACCTTGCAGAGTTTCCGAGAGGATTAAATGAGATGCCTACGGTTCGTAGTGCAGTGGAACCCAGAGGAACACGGAGCCCAGAGGCATTTGATGGTAACAAGCCGCCTCTACCGGGCGCCAGAAAGTACTCGAAGAACAAACAATGCAGAGATGGATAAATAGCAGAACCTCTGACGGCAAACAACTGTCCAAAACCCAGTTGTCGTAGAGATTAAATAAGATAGTGTGTGAAGGCATCTAACACATGTGGACGCATCACGGGGGGCACTTTTTGGCCCCTTTTTCTAAGTTTATTTTCTGAAAGTTGAGTCTTGATCCTCAAAGGATTTAGAGAGGTTTGACGAATAAGAGAGCTGAATGAGTAATTTTCACATCTTAAAATTTTACATCCTTTTTTTTTTTTTTTTTTTTTTTTTAACTGTTGGAGGGTACCACTTGTTTTCTGGGCCTCTCCTGTGGCCCAATGTCATTCCCCTTAGATCCCAGAGTGCCCTCCACAGGGGAGGAGGGTGGAACAGCCCCATCCTGCAAGAGAGGTCCAGCGACCTTGCCAAGGGAAGGCGCTCACACACCCCACCATTCTGCACCCGCACTCCGGTGCCGTCCGGGTTGAGGGTCACAGCAACCCAGAGGCACCGAGACCCAGAGCGGGACTGTGTCCGGACACGGTTTGGGGGAGGGGGAGGGGGAGGGGCAGGCAGCTGCCGCCTCTGTCCCCCGGGCCGCCCCATTTGGGAATAAAGCTGGTGCAAGGTGGTGACTGCTTGGCGGAGAGGGGACAGGGGTGGGGTTGCCCCTGCCCTGGTGCTGCCGCTGGGGCTAAGACGGGCAGGAGAACAGTCGTGGGGGCCTTAGCAGCCGCGCGGCCAGCGACGGGCAGCGGGAGCAGCAGCAGGGATCACACCCTGTCGCAGGGAAGATGGTCCAAAAGGGTTAAGAATCCGAGGACGGCGACAATAGGGACGGGCTGAAAACCCAGAGCGGAATGGAGGGGTGGAAAGGAGCCGGGAGGTGGCGGCGGCTGGGGAATAATAAAATAAGAGGGAAGCTCAACCAGTGACCCTTGTCGGCAGTGAAAAGCGGCAGATTAGAAAATGTTTCATGCTAATTTCCATGGAGATTTCTTTAATTTATCGAAGATTGCTTGCCGGCTCGCCCGGCGCGCGCCGGCCGCGTCCTCTGCGGTCGCGGCGCCCGGGCCGCTGGGCCCCGCGCGGGTCGCTCGGGCGCCTCGGACCGACGTCTCTATCAGACCCGCGCGCCCCGCCGCCGGCTCAGGATGCTTGTCACATGATGGCTTCATCGAGGGGGGCGGGGGCCGCCCTCGCCTCCTGATCCCTTCGAGCTCTCTCTGCTGCCTGGCATATCAAAGGAGATTTGTGGGTCACCGAGCCGGGACGCGGCGTATAAAGTCATCAGCCTGCCGGGCACCACCTCGGTCATTTGCCACATTGTTCTTGCACCAGGCCGAGGACGGCTGGGTCCCGTTCATACCTGGATTGGTAGTTAAAGGAAAAAGGTTAGCTTTTAAAAGCTAACATTTATATATACATATAAATATATAGATACACTTATAAGTATATATATAAGTATAATATATAAATAAGTAGATATGCTTATATATATAAATATATATACTTATAAATCTATATAAATCTGTATATGTATAAATATGTATAAATATATAAAATATGTAAAAATATTTATAAATATATATAAATCTATATATGTATAAATATATAAAATATGTAAAAATATTTATAAATATATATAAATCTATATATGTATAAATATGTGTAAATATATAAAAATATTTATAAAAATATATAAATCTATATATGTATAAATATGTGTAAATATATAAATATATAAAAAATATTTATAAGTATATATGTATAAATATATATATATAAATATATATAAAAATATATAAATCTATATATAAATCTATATATAAATCTATATAAATCTATATATGAATCTATATATGAATCTATATAAGAATCTATATAAATCTATATATGTATAAATATGTATAAATCTATATAAATCTATATAAATCTATATATAAATCTCTATAAATCTCTCTATAAATCTCTATATAAATCTATATAAATATATATATTAATATATATAAGCATATATAAACATATATAAATATATATATAAATAAAATATATATATATACACACACACACACACGGATGGATAGAGAGTACACTTAGGGTGACCAGCACTGAGTAATGTATAGAACTGTGGCATCACTATATTGTCCCCCTGGAACTAATATATCACTATTACCTACACTGGAATTAAAAGGCAAAACTTTAACAGCAACAACAAATACAGGTAGAGACGGTCTGAAAGGTCATCACACCCTCCCTGGTGACCTTTACTAGCGGCATAAGCTAGCATGACTTAACATGTTTTTACAGAATCCTTAGTAATACTTGTTATTTTTTACAATTTAATGAACAATGTAAATATTAAACACCACTGTTAATTTGGCCGCGAAATTACAAGCTGTGCTACTTTGTGTGTGTGTGTGTGTCCAAGCCTTAAAAAAACAAAACAAAACAACAAAACAAAAACAGTTTTAAGGTTACCAAATAATTGAGATTCAGACACTTTCACCATCAGGGTAAAATACATTTTACATGGAAGTGTTACGCAAGATATGCATACGGATAGATGAGTGTTTATGTCTATACAGTGTAACATGTAATTTCCAAAATAAGCCACAGAGAGAGGCTCGGGATTGTAATGGGCGTCAAGGTAAAGATTGCTCTTGTTGGCAGAATTACGTGGGGCCGTACAATTGCTTCTTCCTGCCTTCTGGCTCGTTCTCCCTCTGGCTTCATTCGGCTCTCCTAAGGCAGACACGGTTAGCTACAATGAAAGCCGGAGGCACCGGCTTCAGTGGAAATTTTGTTGGAGGAAAAGTGTTCTGCCAAGTCCCTTTTGATCAAAGACTGCTCCGTGGAGCTAGCTACTCACTCACCGTGCGTTCCTTTCACTGTGTTCCTCCGAAATCTGCACTTAGACCTTCAAGCCTGCATTTCCAAAGGGTCAGCGCCGCGCTGCCTTTCTTTCCCGCAGCCACGGTTGTTATGAATATGCTTTAGTCACATCTTGAAGGGTCCAGGCAAGTTTCTTTGGTATTCATTATCTGCTGTAATACTCCGCCTATGAAAACTGAAGTGTCCCCTTAAAATCTTGCCTCATGGTAGCACATAGATTCCCAACTGGAGAGGCGTGTTTGGGAAAACACAACGTGGGCTTTGCATTAAAATTCAAAATAAGTTCTTTTGGGGTGCCTGGGTGGCTCAGTCAGTTAAGCATCCCGACTCTTGATTTTGGCTCAGGTCGTGATCGCACCGTTGGTGAGTTCGAGCCCCGTGTCGGGCTCTGTGCTGACAGTGTGGAGTCTGCTTGGGATTCCCTGCCCCTCGCTTTCCTTCTCTCTCTCTCTCTCTCTCTCTCTCAAAAATAAATAAGTACATTAAAAGAATAAGTTCTTTTTACATTAAATGTAACTAAATGAAGCAAACGAATAGCAGATCTTATACAACGTATTACATAAGATCTATGCATTTCATGCATTATGCCTGGAAAAATAGAAGTTCTTTCTATGTCACGGGTAGATAAATTCACAGGTACTATAATTCAGCTAATCTTTCCAGAACTTGGCCGTTCAGTCACTAGAAATGATTCAGAGCTGAGATGGCGATTATGTGACATTCATACCTTTGCATTTCCTGTTCTGGTTTCCTTGGCTCTAGATAGCCTCTCCAACCACCTCCCGGGAGCTCAGGGCCTATCCATCAGATGAACTTTATTTGCTCCCACTGATCCAGGTTAACAAGCATATTTTGTGATTGGAACTGCTAAATATGTCCCTTACCATTAGTTCTTAAATATTTAGAAAGTTTTTATTCAATGGCCTCTATAAAAAGAAGTTTGAGCTTTTAAACTTTGTTTTTAAGTTTTATTTATTTATTTTGAGGGAGAGAGAGAGAGAGGGAGCGGGGGAGAGAGAAAATGGGGGAGGGGCAGAGAGAGGGGAGAGAGATTGAATCCCAAGCAGGCTCTGTACTGTCAGCGAGGAGCCCGACGCGGGGCTCAAACTCATGAATCGTGAGATCGGGTCCTGGGGCAAAAGCAATAGTCAGACACTTAACCAGCTGAGCCCCCCGGGTGCACCAGGAAGACTGATTTTATGTGTGCTCCAAGCCCAAAAGATTTTGGACAGATGTGTGATTCTCTTTGGTGTTCCGCCCGGAGAATATTCAGAACCTCGTTTGTGGCATGTAGAGACCCTTGAAGAGTTTCATGCTCTATGGCCTGAGCCAGCCAGGCGCGGCGGAGACCCTTCCAATCATTCCCAGCGTCAAGAAGCAGGCTTGCCCTGAAAACCGGATTTGGACTTCGAAAATGAGAAAAAGGCATTACCATTTCTAATCAGCTGCCACAGTCACTTCCTATCTACAGTTGTTAATGACACGGTTACAAATATCCACAGTGAACAACTGTGATCCATAACCAATTATAATGTTTTTAATAATAGTATCATAAAATCCTTTCTAGCTAACAAACTGCAGATAGGCTATAAAGGAGTCTTCCTTCCTTCCTCCCTTCTCTCCCGTCTTTTTTCCTTCCCTCCTTCCTCCCTCCCTCCCTTCCTCCCTCCCTCCCTCCCCTCCTTCCTCCCTCCCTCCTTCCCTTCCTTTCTCCCTCCCTTCCTCCCCTCCTCCCTCCCTCCCTCCCTCCCTCCCTTCCTTCCCTCTTTCTTTCTTTCTTTCTTTCTTTCTTTCTTCCTTTCATACCTGCATTTTGTATCTCTGATATTGATGGTGAGGCATGAATTCTACAGTAGATATACGGATCTGGAAATGGAGCACATACTCGGAGTTACAGAATTTGGGATTTGATAACCCCTCAGTCACAACAGCGGGCCTGGGTCACTGCTGTCAAACAATGAAGCCTCGGCTGGCACGACGGGGGAGAAATACCAACATGCTTGTTTTACTTGGTTCTCATTAAGCTCCTGTATTTAATACACAACTTGGTCTCTCATATTCAGGGCTCTTTGTCACCCCCTCAAAATTTCAGATCACTCTTGCCTTTCATTCCTGGCTTAATGACTGGTGTGTTCCCGCAGGATCAAATGCCATCATCCAGAGTTAAAGTTAGGAGGGATGGTGAGTGTTATATCATTAATTTCATAAATATGCAACAGTAAAATTAAGTGTTACCCAGTGCTGTCAGTGTTCGGCAAATTCCTTCATGTACGCCAGAATATATTAACTGACCATGTGCCTGGGATATTAGATATTCACACTCTGTAAGGAGATTTTCCAAAAGTGATTTCACCTCCTTTGTTTAAGGGTTGTATGGATTGTCAAGATAGGAAATGAAAAAGGGGGATTTTATGTCACATCTTAGTGCCCAAACCAGATATGTCACCACTTTCCACTGCTGGTTGAAACCTTCTTAGTGGACTTGGAATCCTATGACACACTTTTATCCTTAACGTTAATACTGATGAGAGCCGAGGTATAAGCCAGGAACTATTTATTAGTGTCTTAATGCAGATGATATAACCCAAATAATCTCAATATTCAAACAAAATTTTAGGAGCTTTCGGCCTGCTTGTCTTATTGGATAATCCTATTTTTATCTACTTCGGTAATCTGTGACATGTCCGTTGATAGATGTGGATGGTATGTCCAGTCTTCCTTGCTAATGTTTCTTGGAGTAGAAGAAATGGAAAACAAAGCACTTGGCTTAAGACACAGGAGATATTGGGGCAGAACAATGGAGAGGAGACATCGCTGTAACAAAGGCTTTTAAAATGTTCAGTACAGGGGCGCCTGGGTGACTCTGTCGGTTAAGCCTCCAACAGGCTCAGGTCATGATCTCACGGTTCAGGGGTTCAAGGCCCACATCGGGCTCTGTGGGGACAGCTCAGAGCCTCGAGCCTGCTTCCGATTCTGTGTCTCCCTCTCTTTCTCTTCTGCCCTACTCCTACCTGTTCTCTGTCTCTGTCTCTCAAAAATAAATAAACATTAAAAAAAAATCAAAATTTTCAGTGCAATATGTGTGTTGTACCCCCTTCTCCATTTTTACTTCCGTTTGCTCTACCTTTTCAACCACTTAAAAAAAAAAAAAAACTTTTGAACACTGAGTGAGAATAATAACCCAATACCCAGAAATGGCATAGGGGACTCCATTGCTCTCAGAACCCAAGAATAAATGGGTACTGAGAACAGAGTTCTGAGAACAGACCCTGTCCAAAGCCAGACTCATGGGCCAGAGTTTCTCAGCCTGGGCACTCCTAACATTTGTGCTGGGTGATTCGTATCACAGGGCTGTTCTGTGCACTGTGGGGGAGTCAGCAACACCTCTGCCTTCTAAGCCTCACCCCCCCCCCCCCCACTCCCACTGAGAGCACCAAACATGTCCCCAGAGATCACCAGATGTCCTCTGCGGAGTAAACCGGTCCTGGGTTGAGAAGCACGGCTCCAGGATATTTCTTCTTTGGGCTTGGCTTGGCGTATTCCTCCTCTCTTCCCCTTCGTCTGCATCTTTCTAGATTACACCACCTTTTCTAGCTTCATGCTTCTCGTCTTTCAGGTCTAAACTGAGAAGGCAGCTCCTCTGGGACGTCCTCCTTGACTTGGAAGGATTTAGGTGTCCCCAGACCTAGCATACATCAGTTTTTAGGACCTTCCACCTAAGTCCCAAGGAGTTCTGGTCCTTTTGGGGACAGGAGCTGAGTCTGGCACCCACGTACCTTCTGCTTCTAGCAAGGTGCCCAACAGAGGAGAAAAAGCACCCACAAGGTGGATGCTGGACGAATAAAGGTGGAGGACCACGTTGGGAGTGCGCTTTCCACGCACTAACCCCCCCCCCTTTTTTTTTTGACCAGGGAAAATACCAAAACAATCTTCCCTTTCTTAGCAAATCCGGGACCCGCTTTCCGCAACTGGTACCCCAGCAGCATAATGGAGAGTGTCATTTCGAAGGTGACTGGAGGCTTTATTTGGCTCTTATCTTCCCAAAGAATTCATGTAGGAATTTGGGTTGATAAAAATGTCAGCTCTGCCTGGTGCCTTTCATTTCAACATGGCATGTAGCCCTGGTCCCCAAACCTCGGGGAAAATGTTCCCCAGGAGAGCAGGAGGAAGCGGAAGCAGACCCTTCCTGGTGCCAATGTTTCCTGCCCTGCGCTCCAAGGAGGTCTGCTCGGAGAGAAAGAAGACTTGGCAGCCAGCGAGGCCTTTCCGTGGGCGCGCGCAGGAGATTTCCCGCGACAATGGCAAGCTAGCACCTTGTGTCTGGCTTCACTCCTGCTTCATTAAGATTTTTCTATTCGCTTCCCCTCTCTCATTCTTCTCGGGAAGTGGGCCGTTTCAAAAGGAGTGAGATGACTCTAATTTTGTGCTTTCAAAAAGCACACAAGCAAAATTTGGATACAGAGGGACGCGTGGGCTTCGCGAATCAGTAGCGTTGACTCACAAACACTGAGGAGCCTGCTGTCTGAGGGGGGCGTCCTCTCCCTTCTGGCCCAGGGTCCTCTCCCTCTCCCTGGCCAAGGAAGTGTCTCAGCAGGGGAGGTAGCTTTGAAAAATGAATCAAGGCCACTGGAAGAGTGAAATTTAGCATAAATAAGGCATACAATCCTGAGAAATCTGAGCTTCCATCCTTCTCGTGTGTCTACCCCCTCCCCCCCCCCCACACCTTGCCTGCTTACCAAAAAAATGTCAAATAGCATCTTCAGAGGAGGAGAGTTAGCTGAGACAGAATCTCAACAACACCGTGTTGAGTTGGTGTGGTAGGTTGGTTTGTTTGTGCCCTATCTCCCTCCACGTGTCAAAAACACAATAGAAATCAAGCTAAGGAGCCATTTCCAAATTGCAGGCAATCCAGAAGGCCCTACGTTGAGTAACAGAACTAAGTAACCAAACGACGAAAGACCACATCCGCTCTGGGGATGCAGCGTAGGTTTGTGAATTAATACGTTTCTCTTAACGATCATCAATGACATTTATTGAACATATACTATGTGCTAAGCCACTGAGCTAAGCATCATCTCATTTCATTAGCCACAATCGCCTGTGATTACCCTTCACACCCAGGAAGAGCAGAATAAAATAGAGTAGCCATTTGCAAGAACCAGACAAACAAGAGTTCAACTTAGTTGTTCAATTTTCTTTTTTCAATGAAACTTTAAATGTTGAGATAATTATAGATTCACCCGTAGTCATAAGGAATCAAACTTACAATGTGATCATGTATACTCATTGGCTAGTCTCCCCGCCCCCCTGCCCCCCCCCCCCCCCCCCCCGCCGCACCACATCCCATGGTCACCTCTTGCAAAAATTGAGTGCAATGTCACAACCAGAGAATTTATACTGATACAATCCACCAATCATTATCCCGATTTTTCAGCTTTACATGTTTTTTTATTTCATCTGTCCCCCAACCCAGTCTGTGTCTCTGTTTCACAGTGTGTATGTTTGTGTGCCTTGTGCATTTAATTCATTGCCATTTGTATTGTATCATATATCATATCATATCATATCATATCATCAAATATCATGTTTAGGTCATGTACCAACATCAGAGTCATGATGCAGAGTGTTCTCCATCCCCACAGAGATCCCTCCTGTTGCCCTTTTACGACCATCCCCACTTTTCTCCTGCTTGTTAACCCTTCCTCAACCCTTTGAAACCTCGAACCTGGTTTCCATGGCTATAATTTTGCCATTTGAAGAGTGTTATATAAAGGGACACACATCCCATGTAACCTTTTCAGATAGGCTCTGTTCATGCAGCCTCCTTCTTGTGGGATTCATCCAGTTGTTGAATGTATTTATGATATCTTCTTTTTCACTGCTGAGTAGTGTTTTATGCTGTGGATGGACCACGTTTGTTTAACCATTCACCCACAGAAGGACACCTGATTGTTTCCAGTTTTTAGCTAATATGAACTAAACTGCTATTAACATGTATATGTTGGTTTAATATCAACGTGTGTTTTTACTTCTCTAGGGTGAATACCAGGAGTACAATTACTGAGCCATGCGATAATTGCATGCGTAGTTTTATAAGAAAATGCCAAATGTTTTCCAGAGTGGCTCTGCAGGTTTACCAGAAATATACGAATGATCTGGTTTTGCCACATCCTCACCAGTTTTGGGCGTTGCCACTATTTTTAATTTTAGTCCTTCTGATAGAGCTGTGGTGGTATTTCACAGTGACTTTAATTTGAATTTCCCTAATGGCTAGTGATGTTGAACATCATTTTGTGTTGTTTGACTATTTTGGTCTATAACTCAATTTTAAAACTTTCTCTATCCCCTTCCATTAACTGGGAGTTTTAATAGATAACTATATGTATGAAGCAAGCTGTCAGGGAATCTACAATCTATTATTTGGCAGACGGCACTCTGAAGAAGATAAATAGGTTGTAGTCAAAAGAAATTCATAGGAGCAAGTACCACATGGTCTTTGCTGATGTTTTGCCATGTACAGAGCTGTAATGTAGGCAGTGGGAAAAGTGTGTATACATATATATGTATACACACACACACAAACACACACACACACATTTTTGGCTATGTAGTATACATTTTATAGACATATATGTATATACTTTGACTACATAGTGTACATGGTATATATAGTAAAAATATAATATATGTAATATATTATAATATATCATATGTAATATGTTATATTATATATAATATAATATATTACATATAATATATTATATGTAATATATTATAATATATTAGTTTATATATATTAGTTTATATATCATAATTAATATTTATACATTAATATTTATATATTTATATATCATAATTAATATTATATCTATACATAATATAGTTATTATAATATGTAGTGCTAATATTAATTACAATATATTATGTAGTATATTAGCTAATATATTATAAAACATATAATATGCATTATATATTAGTTTATATATAAAAATATATAATATATATATAAACTCAAGAATATTAAGGATGCTATTCATAGTAAAGAGAAATACCTGATGTATTTAGCTTTTGTTTTGTTTTAATATGAGGAAAAAGCTGCTTTGAAATGCTTGTCATCGTATATGGGTCCATGGTGCAATCTGAAAGTTTGTTCATGTTTTTCGGACAATCCTCTAATTACCATCTAGAGTGCAAGGTCAGTGCTCCTTCCGTTGCGGTCATGAGATAAAAATAGCACCTACTTCACTATAAGGCAAGTCACAGCATGACCTGGAGCCGGTTATGTAGCATCTCTGAGCCCATGTTTCTCAACCATGACTCAGGAATGACACTATGGATTTCATAGTGTAGTTGTGAGGACAAAATGGGATGACGATGTGTCGGACACAGTGTTAGACACAGGTTTTGCTCATGGTAATTACCCTCTCTCAATGACTTTTCAGTTTCTACTTTTTCTTACTTATGGCTCCCAGCTTTACTTACTGTGAGCCCGGATGTTTCCGCCAACAACAATATCGGCTATACGTGTGTGGTTCACCCAGCACCTACTGAAGTCTCTCAAGCATTGGGGATGAGTCCTCTGTGTATCTGACACACCAGACAACCTTTTCCTCCAGTACTTTGAAATTATTGTGCAAGTCAGTGAAACCATTATTTTGGAAGACCAATCCATCTATCTTGCCCTCTTGTTAGTTCCCTTAAAATGGGAAGGCATTAAAATTAAAATTAAAAACTGGCTACCTCCCTGACACCTGCTACGACAGATTAACCTTGAAGATGCTATGCTTGATCAAATAAGCTGGACACGCAAGGACAAACACTGTACGATTCAATTCATCTGAGGTACTTAGACTAATCAGATTCACAGAGTCGGGAAGTAGGATGGTGGTGGCCAAGGACAGGTGGGAGGAGGGAATAAGGAGTTAGTGTTTAGTGGATGCGGAGTTTCAGTTTTCGAACGTGGAAGAAAATCCGGAGATGGATAGTGTTGATGCACAATGTCAATCTAGTTAAAGGCACCGAACTGTACCCTTCAAAATGATTGAAATGCTGAATTTTATGTTGTGTATGTCTTACCACAACTTTTTTTTAATTCCAGTATAATTAACATACCGTGTTGTATTAACTCCAGGTGTACCATGTAGGGATTTGTCATTCAACCCATACATTATGCAGTGCTCATCACGGTAAGTGTACTCTTAATCGTCTTCACCTGTTTCACCCATCCCCCCACCTCCCTCCCCTCTGGCAACCACCAGTTTGTTCTCAATATTTAGGAGTCTGTTTTTCATTGCCTCTTTTTTCTTCATTTGTTTGTTTTGTTTCTTGAATTCCACATATGGGTGAAATCATATGGAAATCGTCTTTCATGGACTGACTTATTTCACTTAGCACTATAGGCTCCAGATTCATCCACGTTGTTGCGAACATCAGGACTTCATTCATTTTTATGGCTGAGTAATACTCCATTTGTGTATGTGTGTGTCTATCTATCTATCTATCTATCTATCATCATCCTATAGACTCCCAAATCTCTTAGTTTTATTGTCTCAATCTTGCCTTAGGGAGCTATTGGGTAAAGTAATAATTGTGATCCTTCACATAAAATAACTCAAAATAGATTGTAGACCTAAATGTAAACTGTCAACCTGTGTATCTGTATATCACATCTGTTTTTTTAAAAAAAATTTAATGTTTATTTATATTTTGAGACAGAGAGACACAGAGTTTGAGCAAGGGAGGGGAAGAGAGAGAGGGACACACAGAACCCCAAGCAGGCTCCAGGCTCCAAGCTGTCAGCACAGAGCCCGACGCGGGGCTTGAACTCACCAACCGCGAGATCACGACCTGAGCTGAAGTCAGAAGCTCAGTTGACTGAGCCACCCAGGCTCCCCTATTCTCCATTTTTTTTAATGTTTATGTTTGAAAGAGAGAGACAGAGTGTGAGTGGGGGAGGGGCAGAGAGCTAAGAAGACACAGAATCCGAAGCAGGTCCTAGGTTCCACGCTGTCTGCACAGAGCTCAACACAGAGCTCAACACAGGGTTCAAACCCATGAACCGTGAGATCATGACCTGAGCCAGAGTCAGACACTGAATCAACTGAGCCACCCAGATGCCCCATATGGTATTCTACTTTTAAATACTTGTGATAAGGTTTGGTCTAAGTTGTAACTGCCATACGGCCACCGACAGCATCCTTCTCACGTGAATTGCCTACCTCCAGACCCAGAGTCTATTTGCTGATTCTTAGTTCACTTGTCCACTCCTCCAGCAGTGGCATAAAGCCTTCTACCTGGGCCCAGTGCTGGGCGCTGGGGATGCCTTACTGCTTCTTGCTGTCAGGAGCTGGTGGTATTCTATGAATTAGGTGGAAGAGGCAATGGGCAGCATGAAGCTGATGGTCACGGCAGGCAGGAAGGAGATGTAGTGAGAGAGTGTGGACCAGATGCAGGGATAGTATGGAAGAGGCACGTGATGGGTGATGATAGATCGAGGCTCCAGATAGGCTTCCCAAAGGGGAGACCTCACAAGGGTCTTCGATAATTTTCTCTACTTGTTTGCTTGATCTTTCAGAAGCTGACCTTTGTCTATGTGGAACCTACTTCTTTTCCCCAAAAGGCCTATGGGATGAGTAAACAAGTGGTTACAGGAACAATCTGTGCCCTGATTCAAGGGAATCTTAGGAAGTCTTGAATCTCTTAATTTTTGGGCTCAGTCTTGCCCTTAGGGAGCTATTGGGTAAAGTAATAATTGCGATCCTTCACGTAAAATAACTCAACATAGATCATAGACCTCGTTGCAAAATGTACAGCTATAAAACTCTATGAAGGTAACACAGGAGAAAACATAGACGGGACCTTGGATATGGCCATGACTTTTTAGATACAGCATCAAAGGCACCATCCATGAAAGAAATACTTGACAAGCTGGACTTCACTAAAATTAAAAAACAAAACAAAACAAAACAAGACAAAACAAAAAACCCTTCTGCTCTTCCAAAGACAATGTCAAGAGAATGAGAAGACAAGTCACAGACTGGGAGAAAATATTTGCAAAAGACACGTCTGATCCCGAACTGTTGTTTAAAATACCCAAACAAGGGGCGCCTGGGTGGCCCAGTCAGTTGAACAGCCAAATCTTGATTTCAGCTCAGGTCATGATCCCAGGGTCATGGGATGGAACCCCATGTCAGGTTCCGTTCTGAGTGTGGAGCCTGCTTAAGATACTCTCTATCTCTCTGCCCCTCTCCCCCCCTTGCACACACTCTCTCTCTCTAAACTAAAATAAATACAACACAATAAAATATACAAACGATTCTCATTGTTTTCTCAACAACGAGAAAACAAATAATCTGACGATCTTAACAGACCCCTCTCCAGAGAAGATACACAGATGGCAAGTAAGCATAGGAAAAAATGCTCCGTGTCACGCATCGTCGGAGAAATTCGGTGCAAAACGACAGCGACACACGACTAACACACCTATTAGAAATGGTCAAAACTTGGAACCCTGACAGCCCCAAATGCTGGCAAAGATGTGAAGTGACAGGAATGTTCATTCGTGGCTGGCGGGCTGCAAAATGGCACAGCCACTTTGGAAGACAGGTTCGCAGTTTCTTGCAAAACCAGACTTCTCCCTACCATGTGGTCCGGGAAACACACTCCTTGGCATTTCCCCCAAGGAAGTTAAAAACTTACGTCCACACACACACACACACACACACAAACCTGCACCCAGATGTTTACAGCAGCTTTATACATATTTACCCAAACCTGGAAGTGACCAAGAGAAACTTCAGTAACTGAATGGATAAACCGTGGCCCATCCAGGCAATGGAATATTATTTAGTACTAAAAAGCAATGAGTGATTAAGCCATGGAAAGACACGGAGGAAACTTAAATGCATATTACTAAATGAGAGAAGCCCATCTGGAAATGATACATATTGTCTGACTCATTATGTTTACATTACATGAAAAAGACAAAACTACGGGGACAGTAGAAAGATCGGTGGTTGCTAAGGGTTAAGAGAGGGAGAGGAATAAATATTCCCAGGAGAGAGGATTTTTAGGGCAGTGAAAATACTCTGTATGATACCATAATGATGAATACATACCATTATCAAAACCCACAGACTGTATGACGCCAACAGTGAACCCTAATATAAACTGTGGACTTTGGGTGACAATAAAAATAAATACTAATAATGTGTCAATGTGGGTCTATCAATTGTAACAAATGCACCACTCTAGTGGAGGAGGGTGATCATGGAGGGGTACGCATGTGTGAGAGCAGGGGTGGGTATATGAGAAATCTCAGTGCCTTTCCTCTGATTTTTTTCTGCGAGCCTAAAACTACTCTTAAAAAAGTCTTCGGGGCGCCCGGGTGGCTCAGTCAGTTAAGCGTCCGACTTCAGCTCAGGTCCCGATCCCACGGTTCGTGGGTTGGAGCCCCACGTCGGGCTCTGGGCTGATGGCTCAGAGCCTGGAGCCTGCTTGGGATTCTGTGTCTCCTTCTCTCTCTGCCCCTCCCCCACTTGTGCTCTGTCTCTCTGTCTCTCTGTCTCTCTCTCTCTCTCAAAAATAAATGAACATTAAAAAAAAAAAGTCTTCAAGGGGCACCTGGGTGACCCAGTCGGTTAAGTGTCGGACTCTTGATTTTGGCTCAGGTCATGTTCTCACAATTCATGAATTCAAGCCCTTAGTTGGGCTCTGTGCGGACAGCAGGGAGCCTGCTTGGGATTCTCTCTCCCTCTCTCCGTCCCTCCCCTCCCTCTCAAAATAAATAAATAAACCAAAAAAAAAAAAAAGAAAACAAAAAACTAAATAGTCTATACTAAATGAACTTTTTCCCAAAAGAGAAATTTTATCTTTACCGGCTTAGATTTGAGGGTCTAGGTAAACACCCAGTGCACTATGTCACAGAGTCAGCGTGCTGGGACAGAGTTGTCCTGTTCAGGCTGGGGAACAACCCGGACTCAAAGCAGGGCCTGCATTTTGCCAAGTTTCTTTGGAAACTTCTCGATCTTTACCCAAGCCTTGACAAAAACGGGTCTAATCACATGATTTAAAATGGAATAGAAGTAGCCATCCAAAGCTAAAAGAAATCCAGGGAGAGAGAGAGAGGAGAGACAGAGAGAGGAGAGAAAGAGAAAGAGGAGAGAGGAGAGACACACACAGAGAGAGAGAAAGAAAGAGAGAGAGGAGAGACAGGGACAGAGTGAAGAGAGAGAGAGGAGACACACACACACACACACACACACACACACACGGCAGTGGGGAGAGGAGAGACAGCGAGAGAAAGAGGAGAGAGAGAGAGAGGGAATCATTTCATTGTTTTCAGGTTAAGTGAAGTAGGATACACTCCCTTCCATTCTAGAATCATTCTCTCAAAGCTCATTCACAAAGTTACCTCCGATACAGACGGTGGGCATAAAACAATTCTCCTTAAGTGTTCTTCACTGACATGAGTTTGACAGCTTAGCTGGGAATTGCATAGAGAACATAAAGCTCTTGGCTTCTAAGTTTAATAGAAACGAGGCAAGAGTGCTGGTAGCCTTGAAGGAGAATCTTGTCTCTTGACATTTTCTGAGCACCTAGACTTAAGGGCTGCTTCAAGCTCAAATACAAATCTGGTCTTTGAGATATTTGTCGGCACTGGATTCAATCGAAGGGTTCCCCACCACCTATCCCTGCAGAAGGGTCAGAGGCCTCCACTCTTCTCTTTAGCCATTGGGCTGCTCTTTGATTAGTTTGGAGTTTTATAGCTAGAGTAAATTTCATTTCATATTTTGTTTGAAAATCGCAAAATACAGATATTGAATTTTCTTTTCTTTCGGGCTTTTAGCTCCCCAGTAGACCTTGATTTATTTATTTATTTTCCTGCGCACTGAGCTCTTCCGAGTGAATGCACACACTCAGAAATGTTAAGGGTAAAGCAGCGGCATGTCAATGAACCTTAGGGGTGTTTTTCGAGAATCAGTTAGGAGGTGAGGTCCTCCTTTCGATTCAAATGAGTCCATAATCGTGTGTCCCTCTTCCATGAGAGCTGCTTTTCTTTAGGACTCAAGTAAAAATGCTTTTCTTCGAAGGCGTAGAATATTTGAATGTTGAACACTAGCTCCTTGCCTGGTTCCTGTTGTTTGGCTGGTGTGATATTGTAAAACACATAATGATGCTCTGTGTGGGTAAAGACAGGATATGGGTTTTCCATACTTTCAGCAAGTGGCACTTAAAGTTTTGTAGATGGAACTGGTGCCAGGGTGTCTAGAACACCAAGCTTTCTGACAGTCTAGCTTTTAAGTGCAGCAATTGCCTTTTCATAGCTGGTGACCCTTGGGACCTGTCCACTAACAGCATTGCCTGACGCTGGTGCTGTATGTATTAGGGAATGTCACAGGAAGTCTAAATTAAATGGCAAGTGCCCTCATGTCTTAGGTCTGCTTTTGGCTCTCTGCACAGAGATGGGCCCTCCCAGAAGGAGGAGGAAAAAAACCCCCTTGGGTAGCCAGAAGTCAATAAAGTGCAGAATCTGTACCAAATTGATTATACCCATAGAAAGGCCTTGGCTGCATATATCAATTAGAGTTTTATTAATAGGTACAGTTTGGAAGCTTAGGTTGACATTAATTTTAATGAGGGGTTTATCAATCAAAACTTAGCCCATAGTCATTTACTATTGATTTCGAAATAGGCACCTTTAATAAATTACAATAGCAAACTAGCTTTGGTAGAGGACGGTTAGCAATTTTTTAAAAATAAAACGAGGTGGTTTTTTTTTTGGATTTTGCAATCTTATATTTATATTTGCATGCTTGTTTTGCTCCTAGATTCCAGAGAATGAGAGAGTGGACTGGTGGTCATCTGGAATGATGACACCTCCCAGTGCTGATGTCAACATCGTGTTGTAAACATATAGCGCGAACCTACTTCCCATGCTATGTGAGATATAGTACCCACGAAGACTTCTGGGGAAATGACTGCCCATAAATAACTTAGCATCCAAATAAGGGAGCTTAATGTACAAAGAAACCCCATGAGGAATCAATGTGCAAAGTGAAGGGATTGAAGGATCTATCTGTCTATCATCTATCTATCTAGCATATCTATCTATCTATCTATCTATCTATCTATCCCTCCTATCCTTCCAACTAAAATCAGTTGAAATGGTGGACTCCAAGGAGGTCAGAAACTGAGTCCTTTTGTTCCTGGTTGTAGCTCTGTTGCCTGGGACGTTAGTTACACTCAAGAAGGGTTTTCTTTGGGGAGCGCCTGGGTGGCTCAGCCGGTTAAGGGTCCGACTTCAGATCAGGTCATCATCACTTGGTTGGTGAATTCGAGCCCCACGTCGAGCCCCACGTGGGAGCCTACTTGGGATTCTCTGTCTCTCTCTGCCCCTCTCACACGTGCTTTCTCTCGCCTCCCTCCAAATATATACACTTAATTTTTTTTTGAAAAAAGTGTTCTCTCTGAATGAGTCAATGGGTGCCTTGCCGAGGTTAAGTGTTTACATAGCACCACCTGGCCATCAAACTGAAGCAGGCGATATTTAACAAGCATTTATAGATACAGTCTGTTTTAGCCGCAAGCAAGATGCTTTGACCAGGTCTCTCAGAGGGCGACAACGAAATGGTTAAAAATGCGAAGCCGGAACTCTGGCTTGGAAGATCATCCACTCTGTGACCCTGGAAGGTTGCTTCATCTCCGAGTCTGGCTTTCCTCATCCATTAAAATGGGTTTTATTCGTGATGATGGTACTTGGACTTCTGTCGTGATTAAACGAGCAAATATCTACGGAATGTTTACAATAATTGGCACCAAGTAACAGCACCATAAATGTTAGCTGTTATTATTACTGTTGTTGATTTTTCTTTTTGGTTATTGACTTTTTAGGCTATTTTACTCACAGTTATTTGATGCTCAAAATGCAAATTGAAGCAATTCTTAACACGGAAATGGAGGTGACTCAGGACTGCTTTTGCCCCCGAGATGTTTAATGACTACCAGTGAGGAGTTCTGCCTTCCTTGTACAAGACTTCACACGCTTCATTTGCAAAATAGGTGCTTACATACACAAGATTTGCCTTTAAGAGTATTTCCTGGCTCGGTTGCCGTTTGTCTGGTTAACCGACCCTCTCTTTACAGACTTGAAGTCATGAAGTTTATTTTTTGTGACATTCACTCAAGTATGGACACAAGAATTGCCAATGGTTTCCAGCGGCCTTTTATGTCCATCCCATCATGCAAACTTGCAGATGTTGTTTCCATGAAAGACATAGTTGTAGAGAGAAGGTGCTATTGACGGTGACATCTGCTGTAAGGGACAATTCCGAAAAGTGTCGTTAAACCAGTTCCATTGTTTTGCTGGAATTTTCCACAATGTTAGGGCCTTATCCATGAGGATTTAACTCAAATTAGAACATAATTTTTGGTAAGCTTTCTTCTCTTTGACCTGTCTTTCTGAGGTTTAATGCACACAAACATCTAAGCAATCAATAAGTGTAAAACTCCAATATCGGGGTGCCTGGGTGGCTCATCCTTTAAGTGTCCAACTCCGGATTGTAGCTCAGGTCATGATTTCACAGTTTGTGAATCGAGCCCTGCATTGGACTCCATGCTATCAGCGTGGAGTCTGCTTGGGATTCTCTCTCTGCCCCTCCTCTGCTCTAGCATGCATGCATGCACTCTCTCTCTCTCTCTCTCTCTCTCTCTCTCAAAATAAGTAAATAAACTTACAAAAAATAAAACCCCAATATCTTCTAAGCACTTAAAACCTTTGAAAGATTTCTAATTATACCTAGGATAAAACCCAAACTTGATCGATGTTCTAGATGATTCTGCAAGATCTGACACTTGCTATTTTTTGCTTTAATTTATGATATACACCATCTCTCTTGCTTTTCCTACTCTGTTCCTCTGGTGGGGTGTTTACTTTTTGTTTCCTTGTTTTTTAATGGAGATAGAATTGATATATAACCTTATATAAGTTTAAGGTGTACAACACACTGATATGTTGATATGATTGATATGTGTCATTGATACGACACATTGATATTGCAATCCAATGGCCACCGTAGCATTAGCTAACATCTCCATTGTGTTACATAATTATCATTTCTGCTACTGCTGGTGACAATTAACATAGCTCATTTTCCATCGTAGAGGTTTACATTCAGTTCTTATCTATCTGGACCACTCCAGATTTTCGCATGGCTTGTTCCTTCTTATCATTTATGCCCTGACTTAAATACTAACTTTTTGGATTTTGTATGGATTTCTCCATACAATACAAAGTAGCGTGCCTCTAAACCAGTCAAATCCTAACACATCTCCCTTAATTTTAACCATTGTTCTTAGCATTGTTGGAAAGTATAAATCCAAAATCAGGTGCACATGGATAGCAAATTTTTAAAATTATCTCTTTATCTGTCTCTCTGATTAAAACGTAAGACCCACAAGACCAGGGTCCTTCTCTGCTGTATCTGCTTCTTCCCTGCTGTACCTCTTGTGCATAGAATCACATTTGGTGGTCAAGTGGATAATCATGTGGATGTGAGGTACTGTGGGGGATACAGAGGAGTTTCAAAGGGGATTTGATCTCTTTAGAAGCCTTCTGTCTAATACGAGAGTTAAGCCACGGGTGTATGAGAAGATAATTTAACAAGCCAGTATAATTAAGTGATGAAAGCCATAAATACTGGGAGATCTGAATACGGTGAAATCACTTTATGCTGATCAAGGGTGGATTGATAACGGAGGTGGGTTTTAAGCTGGGCCATAGCCATAACTTAGCTCTTTATTACACAAATCTAAGCATAAGTTATTTTACTTTAATTGCAACCTAGGTGTATTCAGCAGAGCTCACGTGAATCAAAGGAAGAAAATGCATGCTTGACTTGTTGTTGTTGATGTTGCTGTCCTCCTAGGCTGCACATGAATGAGAAGGTCCTCTAAATTCAGCGCTGCCCACCTTTAAGCTTTCTCACATGCCCCTTGATCCTTGCCACGTATGATGTGGGAAACAAAGACAAATGGAAGACTACATTTCCTTATAACCCACAGCCCATTGGCAAGTCCCTGAGACAGCAGAGTGAGCTTCCTCCAATTGTCTTAATTGTAATGCCTCGCTAGAGGAAGAAGAGGTGGTTAACTGATAGAGATCGTCATGCAGAACGGGAATCTCTATTCGTTTCCAGCTGGCATCGTGATTTGCAAGGACGAAAGCGATTTTATCAATAAGCCAAACTTCTAGAAACCTAGAGATTCAATTTCCTGGGATCCTGGTGCCACCCTTCCTTCCATAGGATGGAAGATCTTCTGTAATCAGTCACCCTTCACAACCCCAGTGCAGCTCTTTCTGCTCCCAGGTCCTGTCCCCATGACTTCATAAGAGCAACTTTTTGCACCAAAGACATCTCACAAATTCTTTTTTTGGCCATTGGCTCCGGATCCCAACACTCCAAACCACACCCCATATACTCCAGACAGAGTGCTCCTGTGTCCCACCTTAGACTCCCTGGAAAGTACTCTGTTCATCCTTTCTTCTGGATCTTCATTCAGGCTTTTCACAGGGCCCATACTGGTTCCCAGGTGTGCCATGTCACCTGACTAAGGCCTTACCATTCTTCATATTGCAGCTTACAAATCCACTGCTCAGAAGGCCATTCCAGACTAGCGTGGGTCTCCCGCCCAGCCCCTCCCCTTCTCTGTACCTTGCCCAGCACAACTCTTTGTCACTGCCTATAGAACGATCATGATCCCCTTGGCCTAGAGACCACGTGAGGGTGAGAATCCTGCTTCCATCACCTCCACGTCTCATGGCCAGCACAGTGCCTAGCACATCAAAGAAGCTAAATAAAGATTTCCTGAATGGGAGAATGCATGGAGAAAGGTAGAAAGCAGTGGTCCTTAAGTGGGATGTTGGAATGCTGAGCTTAACTTGAAACCTTTCTGAAACCATTTTGACACCAATCATAGAATCTTACTTAATGGAAACCAACATGAAAATGCCAACACTACCTTATTTACGAGGTGCTTTGTTCACTAGAGCTATTAAAGGGCCCGCTTGATGGGAAGTTGTGTATAACTGTAGGTATTATGCCAGAGACCGCTTACTGTAAGGCTGCCAGACCAAAGAGGCAGGCACTGTACTCTGGAGACCTTCACCCAACAGGATTATTAAAAGAATCTGTAAGGGTGAATAGATGGGTGGTAGCTCATTAAAACCAACTCTAAATGCTTTGACCGCAGACTCAGAGTATGGGCCATCCCGAAGGCTGGTGAAGTCTGAAATGCATCCCTCAGACTGTATTGTTAGGCTTGGGAACAGGGTAGACACTTGGAATAGCAGTTAATAGCAAAAATGCCTCATGCTCATTGAGGAACCCTCTCATTGGCCAGGCACTCTCCTGGGTGCTTTAGACATATCATGCCAATCCTTACAGAAAAGTCACAAAGTTTAAGTGTTATCATTTCCATTTGTAGTTGCGAAAATTGAAGAGACTTTGTGGCCATAGGAAACACACGAGTGAAGACTGCCTTTTCCCCTTGAGCCTTGACAATTGACTGGATCCATCCAAATTATTTTTAGGGTGTTCCTTATAAGAAAACTGTGTTGGCTGGCAAGACTTATTCATGTCATTCCCTTGAACCTAAGATATTATGCACGGTAGAATGTGTTTTTGCCTCATGATCTGTTGGGTTGTGGGCAAGTCCCCTAAACTTTCTGTAGGAAGGGGATTATGATGGGATCTCTCTCCGAAGCTTGATAGGTAAGAATCAGAAGAGTTGAGCAAATTGATCAACAGCAAATTGGATCATATCTGCATCTTCAGAAGCACACGGGGCATATCGTTTATCATCCCAAAGCATTTGGGGTGTGTGGCAGTTTGTAGACCTTCATCCATCCCTTTGTTCCACTACCATTAAATGAGTGCCCCATGATGTCCTTGTCCTCTAAGACCTGTGGTGACCTCCCGCGTTTCAAGATCTGTGTTCATGCTTCTGGCTATTTGAACAAAAGTTTTTAAGTTGGGTAGTGTAATATTTTAGCAAATCGCAAACACCTGGATTTCATCTAAATGGTCTCTATTTTTTAAATAATCCATTTCATTTTCTCCCTTAACCTATGTCTTCGGAAGTTTGTTGGCTTTGTATCAAGGTTGGTTGGGCTCTTTTGGCAGAAATAACGTTTTCGGGAAAATTCAGTCTTTCCACCAGCCTTTCTCAACTTGGCAAATGTTGGTTTCTGGTGCGCTGTCCTACTTTTGACAGACAGTTGTCTGTAGACAAGTTACTTTTTCTTTTAATATTGGATCTGGGTGCAATATCTTTGAAGACACATAAAACCTATACCAGGTATCCCTATTTTAATTAAAATTTGACTCCGTAAGTTATTATGATCTAATGCAGTGGGATAAAAAAATTTCCCTCCTCCCAGGGATGAGGAAAGTGAGAGCTAGCCTGGTCCCTCTCTTGCTCCATTATACTCTAAGATGCCTTGTTAAGTAACTCAGGGTGTTATTTTCCATCAACAAAGTCACACTTAAGTGAATGGAAGAGATGTTACTTTCTCAGAACAGATGGAGATCTAAATCTGTACTGGAATAGAGATTTATTTTAGCTACATTAGAAAAGGAAACAGGAAGTCAGGTGAGAGAGACCCAGCTCTGCTTCCTCTTCCTGAGCAATGAGAACAGTGTCCCCCTGACGGCCCACGCTCACCCTGTGATACCTACAGCCACTGAGATCAGGGTTCTCCCTTCCTCCACCTTGAGGAAAAAGCCAATGGAGGAGGAATGCTTTGGTTTTCAGTGGATTGCCAAGAATAAAGAGGCTGGGGATTGGGGTGCCTACGTGGCTCCATCAGTTAAGCATCCAACTCTTGATTTCGGCTTCATGATCTCATGGTTTGTGTGTTTGAGCCCAGCATTGGGCTCTACATTGGCAGCAAGGAGGCTGCTTGGGATTCTCTGTCTCCATCTCTCTCTGCCTCTACCCTGCTTATGCTCTCTCATTTTTTTCTTTCAAAATCAATCAATAAACTTAAAAAAAAAAAACGAGGCTGGGAATAGATCCTCACTGTAAGGGGTGATGTCTCAGAAGAAAAGATGCTATAGTGAGACAGGACTCTGAGTACGGGGAGGCGAGGCTGGGTCCTAGGCTGGTCAGGGATATACTGAGCAGGAGAAGTGCCTTGAGCATCAGGCTGAAGGGCTACACTGAGAAGAAGAAACCTCCAGTTTGTGGAGCTCTTTTGTGCTTGTGCTTCTGGTCTCTGACTTTATATGCATTACACGTTTAATGTTCTCCATTCCCTGCACAGCCCTGGGTATTGGGTACTCGCTCTGAGGCACAGAAGGGCTTAGGGACACACTTCCCACCGGCAGTTGCATGCAACTCCCAAACAATACGCCCCCCGTAGGAGAGAACTGAGAATTACTTGGTGGGGGGGTGGCGGTTTGAGTAGCAGAGAACCATGACAGCAGTGAAATATAATTTACACTTTAAGGATTCGTTCTCAAAATCTCGTCCACAAAACCAGTACAAAACAATGAGTCATTAATTCATTTTCACTCGTCTAAATGTTTTCAGAAGAGGCTAAATATAATTAATGTAAGGTTTGGTATATTCGCTTATTAATAAATGAATCCCCAACAAAACTCTAGCTTAATGTGTTACAAGTATCCATGGGGACGTAAGAAGGTCAGGGCATGATTTAGCCAGGCGGGGCTAGATTTGTTTTTATGTCACATCCTCTCTATATCGGTGTGTTACTTTTATGCTAGATTTCTGAGTCACACTAATCAATAGAATTAGCCTCCACTTTCCCTCTGTGCCTTCATTTAAACATCAAGGTGAAATTCAAAGGCTTGCAGAGACTACTTGGGTCATTCAAAAGAGCCCTGGTCTTATGGGAATCTCCTTAATGTTTGCAGCTCTGCATCGGCTTTTGTTACCCAGGTTTGGGTTGTGTGCTGTCCCCAACCGCCCTCACCATCCACAACATCCACGTTGCCCCTGCCCCCACACCGGTTCAGGAACTGAGCACAGCACCTGCAAACAGTCCTGTAGTTATGGAATAAGGTGGGGAGATAGAAAACAGGTTTTATTTTTTTGTGAGCTATTTCATTGCAGTCATGTGCAGGAACTCTCGAGGATGACCGGGGATTTCATAAAACCTTGTAGCCTCATTCAACAACAGACTACTAATTAGTTCATTTACTTGGGTACTAAACTCATCTAAGAAGAGGAGTAGAACCTAATTAGAGAAATCTCAGAGGATATTAAACCCCAGTTCTTTAAAGTTACAGGGTTTTTTTAAAACCACAAATCCACAAAAGCATACATGCTTGCACACCCACGCACACACCCACACACACATTGAAATCAAGCATGTATATGAACCCGAAACCCAAGTATTTGGGTAGAGCTGTTAATTAGAAAGGACTTCGGTGACTGGTATAAAAGAAGACAAAGTAACATGAACCATCTTCACACTGAACCAAACCATGAATTTTATTTCCCCCAAATCATATATTTCATATCATTGAAAGATATTGTGGGAATTATGGGGTATTCAAAAGGGGAGGTTTGGTGAGCTTTTCTTCCATCGTAATAATTTTTCTTGTATTTTATGGGGTTTAGTATGGACCTCTAATCTTATTTAGGCTGACGCTGGTGTTCTGCAATCCTTTCATTTATTTGTGTAGTAGTTATTTTCCCCATGGCAGGTATTTTCCAGGCATTCTGCTATCTACTTTGGGAGATAACCCAGAAGCAGACCTGAGTCCTATCATTCCAGGAGGAGCTATACGTCAGCTCATTCGACAAATGGTTAATGATTATTTGCAAGTGCAAATATTAAAAAGGGATAGCCTCTTTTAGAAAAGGAGGCCGAAATACAACCATTATATAGAAATATGTATATATTCATAATTAATATATATTAAATTCATATTTCATATAGAACCATGTGCAAATATATTACATTGTGTATATTATATATTTATATTTGCAATGCATATTTATATATATATTTATTTTAAACATGTATATTTCATTCTATTATCTATTCTTCCACTTAATTATATTCTTTTTTAAATGTTTATTTATTTATTTTGAGAAGGGGGCAGGGGCAGAGGGAGGAGAAAGGGAGTCCCATGTGGGGCTCTATCTCACAAACCCTGAGATCACGTCCCGAGCTGAAATCAAGAGTCTGACGCTTAACCAACTGAGCCACCCAGGTGCCTCTCTACTTAATTATATACTAATTAACATTCTATTTTATGTATATAAAATATATAACATCGATTATAATACAATGTTTTATAGAAATATATAAATTTATATAAATATAAATAATAGTTATATAAAATAATATACTATATTTTAAATACTATATAGTATATAGTGTACTTTATAGTATATTTACTATATAATAATATACTAGTGTATATATATGTGTATATATATGTGTGTATATATATATATGTATATATATATGTGTGTGTGTATATATGTATATATGCATTTGGGAACTATCAGAAAGAAGGGAGGGATATGGACTGGGAGGAATCAGGAGGTCTTTGCTAAGGAGGCCTCTTGAGCAGGCAGTTCATCAGAGATAAGTGAGAAAATGTCAGACAAAGGGAGAGGACATCAATTTCATGAAGAGGGGGAAAGAATAGCAAATGATAAGTTTAGTAGGAACTGAAATGCTTTGCTATGATGATGATGGCGTTTGAGGCGGGGACTGAAGACAAGTATAACATAGGCAACAATAATAGGAACAATGATCGTTAACTTTATTGGGAAAGGTCCATGCAACAAGATTTCATTGAAAGATGCTGCAGTTCTGGCAAATTCTTTTAATAATCTTTTGCAGAGGAATAGTGTTTAATTGCGATGAGGCCCAATTTCAGTTTTCCCTTTTATGGTTGGTGCTTTGATATGAAGTCTCAGCACTCATCCCGAAGATTTTCTGCCATGTTTCCTCCTAAAAACTCTATTGTGTTACATTTTACCACAATTTCCTTTAATCCAGTTTGGTGGGTTGTTAGTTTCTTTTTCAATATAGTTCACTCAAAACTGTAGGATTTTTCTTATCTGATTCCATTTGGCACCATATGTTAGCATGCCCATAGATGTATTAATAATGTTTTGAGACAATCTCCTATTTGCAGATTTCTTTGAATTTGAAATTTCGTACTTCTGTCTCCCTCTATCTATGTCTCTCTCTCTCTCTCTCCACTTACTGAGAGAAAACGCTCTGCTGGTCATTGCGTTGGGTACATGGCACACCATATACGTGCCATTTAATGGTCACACTATCCTATGGAAAAGACACTATTATAATTATTTCTAATATTTTTTTTTTAAGAAAAAAGGAAGGGCCACTTAAGGTTTTAAAGAACTTGCTTTGGACATAAAACTAGCAATGGCGAAGGCATGATACAAATTCATATGGTGTGATTTCAGATCCCCCTTACCCTATATTGATGGGATGTAAAACTATCTATAAGTTACACACGGTAGTCATATTTGTATATAAAACGTTACTGAACCAAATGTGAATGGAAGAGTCTGATCATAATGTATTATCACCCTCGTGGTTTCTCAGATCCCTTTTTCTTCTTTTCCTTCCTGTCTACTGAGGTTAATTACAGCCATGTGAAGACCCAAAGACATAGGAAAGGTATGTGAAGATTGAGGAGAGGTTGGATTGATGCATTTCCAAGCCAAGGAAGGCCCAGAATTGGAGTGAGGAATGGAACAGAGCCCTTCAGAAAGAACCAACCCACCGACACCCTGATCTCAGACTTGCCTGAGAATTGTGAGACGATACATTTCGTGTCTTTTTTTTTTTTAAGCTATCTAGTCTGTTTGAATTTATTATGGTGGCTGTAGGAAGCTAAGACAGCTATGGTTTAAAATGTCTGCCCATATTATACAACCTAACTAACATACAACCTAACGGATTTGCATTATGCGTTTTTAAATGTGAATTTCCTTTTACTCAGTGTGAGTTCTGAAAAACAAGTGGGTAATAAATAGGGGCAAAGGCACATTCGAGACATTAAATAGTATTTTGGTGTATCTGAACATCTTTCAGAATTACTTTAAAGGCTGCTCTCGGCGTGTGCATGAAATGGCGCATGCTAAATTCATCAGCTGCTCTCACTGTTAATCAAAGAGGGGGTCAGAGGTCATAATCATCAGCTACACAGGGAAGATCCGTTCCCTTTCCCCACATCCTGAGAACGGACTTCCTGGCCTATAGCCAAAGTCAATGTTAAGATGTGAATGGTGTATTTTTGCCCATGTGGAAAGAATAATTTCTGATTATAAAAAGCAATGCCTGCTTTCTGCAAGCAACTCAGAAATAATACAACATGTATATAAAAGAAAATAAAAATCACCTATAATCCCACCGTCCAGAGATACCAACATCAAATGTGTGTATATTACACATACACCAGGTGCGTTCAAGAGTAAAATCAATCCTTATGCATAAGTACCTATCTTTGTATTATAGGGATTGTTCTCTGCCAATAAATTAAATCAAGATCATATTGTTTTAATGTCTGAATGGTATGCCAGTGGAGGGATATAGCATAATTGATTTTAACCATTCTCCTGTTGATGAACATTTAAGCCACTGTAGTAATTTTTGATACTCGGAACCATATGATAATCAACTTTATGCTGACGTATTTGTAAATCTGATTACTTCCATAGAATCAATATTTTTACAGGGAGCTGCTTAAGTTTTGGGGTCCCTGGTTCAATGACAGGAATGCAATACAAGAGGTGAAATGTTAATTCTGGAGGACACGGGCTCTATTTAACCCTGACTGTTTCTCAAACCAGAGTGGCTTCATTAGGTCCGCCCCCCTCCAGATGATATCATTTATGGGAACAGAGCTCTTCAGGGACAAGTAAGATTAGAAGGTATGGCTTCTGCCAGTAAAGAATCTTGTAGCTCAACTATAACATGTGCAGGCAGTGAGTGATTTTTACAAACGGATTTTGAACCACACAGTGCAGACTCGATGAGTAGGAGTGTATGTGCATGTCTGTGGAGTGGAAGGTCCAGGTGACTGATGAGTAACCGATCAAGGTCAGTGTGGGTGGGGCCAAGTGTGAACTTACTGGGATGGAGACACAAGACGTGAGACACCTGACCCAGATGAGCAGGGGCTTAGGGTGGAAGTGAGAGGAGCAATCATGGAGGGGGTAGAGTGGCTTGGATATATACATGGCTCAGCTGCCATGTCTTTCCTTCTGGGAAACCTCCTCTCACCTCTTTGGAGGGAGGAAGCATTCAATTTAGAGTTTCAATTTAGTGAACGGAAGACTAGACTAGAAAGTTGGTGCTCTGTCTCCTCAAGGCTTCTCCCACACATGACTGGGACCCTCTATCTTCTCAGGATTAAATCTCCCCTTAGCTGTGAGAACAATCCTGTCCTTACGAGAAACGCTGGAAGCCCTGATTCAGGAGTCCAGCATCCGGGCATGTGACCTTGTGTCTTACTTCTAGCAACAAAGAGATTGCCTGCCCTCTCCTCTACCCAGATCTGTGGGTGCTTGGATGCACCCATCTTCTCCCCAGGCCTAAGTAAGTCCTTCCAGTGTGAAGCTTCCTGGAGAGCCAGTTCTTCTGGAACCAGGGCTGACCTGCTCTGCTCATTTTCAGCCTAAGGGGCCAACCGAGCAGATGGAGTCTTCTCCCTATTTTGTTCAGTAGCTTTACTGAGGTATAATTAACACACAACAGACTGCATGTATTTTAAATGTGAAATTTGACACATTTTAACCTATGCACACAATCATGAAACTATTACAACAATGAAGAAAATCAACCTATCCATTACCTACAAAAGTTACCTTTTATCCCCGCTAGTCCCTCCCTCGTGCCTCAGGCAAACACTGATCTACTTTCTGTCACTATGCATTCATTGTCCTTTCTAGAATCTTCTATAAATGGCATCCTACACCATGTACTTTTTTTTTTTTTTTTGGCCACCCTTCTCTTACACAACATAATTATTTTGAGATTCGTGCCTATAGTTGCAATAAGCTATACTTTTTATTGCAAAGCAGTATTCCATTGTGCTGTGCACCACACTATCTTTATGCACTCACCTGTCCATGAGATATTTTGTATTGTTTACAGTTTTTGGTTATGACCCAAACTTGCTATGAGCATTCATGAACAAGTCTTTGTATGAACATGAGTCCTTGTTTCTCTTGGGCAAATAACTAGTAGAATGGCTGGACCATATGCCAGGTATGTGTTGAATTTTTGGAGACTGCTTCAAATTCTGTGTCTCCCTCTCTCTCTCTCCACCCCTCCCCAACTTGTGCTCTCTTTCTCTCTCTCTCTCTCTGTCTCTCTCTCTCTCTCTCTCAAAAATAAACACACATTAAAACTTTTTTTAAAAAAGAAATTTGTTTTAAAAAAATATTATCTTTTCACCAATGAATTGCCTTTGCACGATAGTCGAAAATTAGTTGCTCATATATGTGTGGATCTTTATCTGGACTCTCTATTCTTTTCCACTGATCTATTTATCGATCTGGACATCAACATTACAGTGTCTTGATAATTAGGCCTTTGTAAAAAATGTCTTGAAATCAGGTAGCTATAGTCTTTCAACTTTCTTCTTTTTTAAAGTCTTGGCTAGTATAGGCCCTTTGAACTACACGTGTATTTTAGCATCAGCTTGTCAATTTCTACCAAAAAAAAAAAAGCATTTTCATTTAGATTGTGTGGAAACCAAGATAATATAGGGAGATAAGTACAATGTGGGATATTCACACAATGGAATATCATTTAGCTATAAAAGGGAATGAAGCACTATGTCATGCTATAAAGGGGATAAGCCTTGAACACATTCTAAATGCGAGAAGCCATTCAAAAGGCTTCGATGGATATGGAGTGTCCAGAATAAGCAAGTCTATAGACATAGAAAGTGGTTGTTCAGGGCTGAGTGATTGGAGGGAAAAAAGGAGTAATTGGAAATGAACATAGGGTTTCTTTTGGTGGAGTGAGCGATTTTAAAATTTGATTCTGATGATGGTGGCACAACCCTATAAATATACTAGAACCATTTAACTGTACAATATTTAATTGCACAAATATTGCATGCACATGAATTATATCTCAATAAAACACTCTGTTGGAAGGATCAATTTGAGGAGAACTGACGTCTTAACAATCTTGAGTCTTTGGTCCATGGACTTTGTGTATATTTTCTTTTATTTAGGTTTTCTTTAGTTTCTCTTAGCGATGTATTATGATTTTCAGATCTTGCATATCTTTTTTTTTCCCCAGATTTCTTCCCAAGTACTTCATATCTTGATGAGATTATAAATTACATTTTTTATATCAATTTTCAAATTTGGGTTGCTCGTATGTAGACATAGAACTGATTTTTACGTATTAAGGTTGCATGTTGTGCCTTTGTCAGATGCACTTATTAGTTCTAGCAGCTTTCTGGTAGATTCCATAGAGACAATAACATAGTCTTCGGGGCGCCTGGGTGGCACAGTCGGTTAAGCGTCTGACTTCAGCCAGGTCACGATCTCGCGGTCCGTGAGTTCGAGCCCCGCGTCAGGCTCTGGGCTGATGGCTCAGAGCCTGGAGCCTGTTTCCGATTCTGTGTCTCCCTCTCTCTCTGCCCCTCCCCCGTTCATGCTCTGTCTCTCTCTGTCCCCAAAATAAATAAAAACGTGGAAAAAAAATTATAAAAAACAATAACATAGTCTTCAAATAAATCTCTCTCACCGACACAAATTTCTAATGGTGTCTGTGCTTTGGACCCAGATCTTTCTATTTCTTTTTGCTGTACTCTGATGTCACCGAGAATGATTCCCAGATGCTGACTGCTGACAGAAGCTGTCTGAACATGGGGCATTATACTTTCCTCATGCCAGGGCCTATCTCTTAGGAAAAATGAATTCCCAGGCCAAGTGGCTGGCTCCACGCAGGAGCAATTGACCAACTCTATAAGAGCATTTAGTTCTCAGGTCCTGAAGGCGCCGGGTTTTGCCTGCATCATTGTCTACTGATGGCCTTAAGATTGTACTTTGACAGAGGAACACAGATAGGTGTGTTTCATACTATGGGGTTTTCTTGTGAAGGTTTTTTATTGTTTGTTTTTTGTTTTTTTTTTTTTTAGTCTGGGGGAATGCAGGCCCATAAATTAGTATAAATTGCCAACATTTCACAAAAATGGTTGATTGCAAATAAAAATACAAATTTCTGGTTTATCTTGAAAAGTAGAAGGCCCAGGAACACCAGATATATGTTCCCATTTATGATATCCTGTATATGTTATCTTGCTTTGGCAAGATAAATGCTGCTTCTGAGTCTAAATGCTACTGATTTAGGTCATTCACCCAGGGCTTACATATGTATATGAATTCCAGATTCTTCTTTAGTCAGGTAGATTTGCCTACTAAGACACTTTTGCACACTCATTCGTTCATCTAACATTACTCATTGAATACAGTCATTGCATGCCACACACTATGACAGTTGCATTCTAAAGACAAAGAAATAACACACACTCCCTGTTTCCAGAGAGCTCCCATTTTAGGTGAACTAATTGAGACACTATTATTCAGTTGCCTTTCAGCACATGTTCCAAAATGAGGATAGAATGGGGTGGTGGTGTTCACAAAGTACTTTCCATAGGGAGCAACATTTGGTCAGAGTCTCCAGAGTACAAAGAATTTCCAGGTAGAGAAGGAAGAGGGAATGGTGTGCTAGGTTGGAGGAACAGCATCTGGGAAGGCACTGTGGCATGAACAGGAAATAGAATTTCTGCAACCTCTAAGGAAATCACTCTGCCTGCAGCTGAACAACGGAGAGGAATTGAAGCTAGAGATAGTCCTCAAACAGAAGTGAATTAGCAGAGAATACTGCTTGCTGTTAAATAGATTGCCCCTCCCTGTAAGCACAAATAACTTACTTAACCCAAGTGGATAACAACTCTTCAACCAGAAAGAAGATCACTGGCTGCCACATTGGATCTATAAGACCCATCTCCACCACATTCTAACTCTTCTGAAGATTTCTGTCATAATGTAGTGTGTGTGTGTGTGTGTGTGTGCGCGCGCACAGGTGTTGGTCACACATTCCAATTCACTTTCTTTTTCACATGTTTATTTTCTCCCTTTGTAAAAACAATTCTCTATAACCTCTCCATGAAGTTTAATATATGGAGTTCTCAGGAAGGAATACACATGATGACACCATAGCACTAGGACCCGAGTCAAATATTTGAGCTCACAAACTTCATACCTCCAACACAGTATACCGATGGGGGGATTTCTTCGCTGCAGAATTTGCGCTGGTTTCATCCTCAGTGAAGCCATTTCCCACCCTACCCCACTCCCTTTCAACTCAAAATTTCTTGGCAATATCCAGGTGAAATACAATACCCATTAACCCTCATTAACCCAGCAGCATCTTCTTTTAAGGGGCGGTGTTTCCCAGTACGATGACAAGGCTTTCGGTAGTGCTGAGGACGCAGTGTTTGTTGGAAAGTCTATCATAGCAAATCTAAGATGGGGGAGGCACAGAGAAAGGGAAAGGAAGCATAAAAGGCAACGACAATGAAAACGCTGCAACACATGTGAATCTATCATGGTTTCCGTTCAGGAAAACAGGAAAACTGTTCCTATCATTTTTTCCTTAATTGCTTGGTTGACCTCAGGGAGGGGAAAGAGAGAGAGAGAGAGAGAGAAAGAGAGAGAGAAGTCCAAGTTAAATGTACAACATTTCTTTTGACAATGTTCATTCCCTGCCCCCAGTTGCCTTTCTGCCGAGTGCCCATGTGGTTTCTGTTCTTCTGAGCAGAGAGAGGCAGAGCTACGCTAATAGCCCTTGAGAAAGTGTTTCAGGAGGTATTTGCAGAGAGCAGGGTGCCAGGCCACAGCCTTGTCTCCTCGACATGCCCCAGATATTGAACCTTCCAGTAACTACAATCACAACCCAAACCACAAAATGTAGATTTACAGATTTGTTTTCAGCAACACCCATTCACATTTACTTATATTTACACTAGAAAAATTAGGGTAAGTGCTACTGTGACCAGAGACACAGACCAGGATCAATAACCAACCAATTCTTGGCTAATAAAGCACTTCTCTAAGGTCTACGGTTGCTCTCTTCTGACTTTGAGGTTGGCCTCTAATGTCTTACCCATTGACTTTTCCCGTAAATATGTCTAATCGAGGCCATGTAGGATTCTAAAGAGAAATGATACACTTGGTTTGGTAAGAATTGCTAATTAACCAAGTATGTAAAACCTGTAGCTGCTATGGCTCACAGTATATCTCCTGGGGTGAAAATTTATACATGACAAGGAACTAAAAGTAACGTGGCAACTTCCATTTTTCCGTGTGTGTGTGTGTGTGTGTGTTAATTCTCTCTCTTCCAAACCCTAATGGTTCCAAAATCACCTTTACAGTGGAATGAAAACAAATGTCTGTGGTAGTGTTTCCTGAAGTTATAAAAACCTTTAACCAGGAAAATAGTGTGCGGGATATTCTCATGTTACACAGGAATTCTTTAATCATGCTTAACCTCAGTTTATACAAAGTTCTCTTTTTTACGGCCACAAAAGATTATACTTCATATTCGAAAGGTCAAGAGAGATTAATTTGGTTGCTTGTACACTTGAATCATTAATTTTGTTCGGGTAACAGAGCGGGATATTTCATCAAACCTAAAGGAAATGAAATACACGACAAGAGAAAGTCAACAGGGAAAGACCTGGAAAGGCTTTCTGAATCTCCATTTCCAGTTGGGAATATCATGCCACAGTGCCTAGTCATGCAAGGGCTTTCCGAAAAAGCCGACGCTGCCCATTGCTTGATATATTGGGAATACCCTCATCCTTAATATCCTTGTTCCTTATGCCAGAGGCAACAATTCTGGCAGTCAGGTGATTGGAGTCTGGGGCAGTGGGGTGAAGCCTGTGATTTCCGTTACCAGAGGGGCCTGTTAGTGTGGCTCTGGCCTAAGTTCATAAACCTGCCCCATTCCCACCTGTCAGGCCTCATAGCACAGGGAGAATCAGTAGTCGTGTGATTCTCTCAGGATAAAGATATCATGGCACTAAGGGAGAATGTGTGCAGAAATGCCTGCCCTGCACGCTGACGCCCAGCTTTATTGGCACCCCAGGACTCTCTTTTTTCCATCAAATTTCTTGCTTTCTTCCAATTAAAAAAATTTTTTAAATGTTTATTTATTTTTGAGAAAGAGAGACAGAGCGTGAGCAGCGGAGGGACAGAGAGAGAGGGAGACACAGAATCGGAAGCAGGCTCCAGGCTCTGAGCCGTCCACACGGACTCTGATATGGGGCTTGAACTCTTGAACTGTGAGATCATGACTTGAGCCGAAGTCGGACACTCAACCAACTGAGTCACCCAGGTTCCCCAGTTTTTCTCCGATTTTTATGGAAAGGGCATATCATAGCAGGTGGGTAGAAGAAAAAGACTTGGCTTACTTAGGTAGAAACTAAATATAGGCTATGCCTGGAGTAGAGTTATGAAGACACTCTTAGGTGGTTTGAACCATAACGATAGCGGCCAAGGGATAGATACCATAGTCTCTGCGTACCTGTGTCCTGATTGGACCAATCTGGAATTGTTACCATATTATATTCTAAATATGGTAAAACACGTTAATACAACTTTATAAAACAAACCAACACAATATCTTTACAGCCAATTACACATTTGATCCTCAAGGCAAACTAGTGAGGGAGGAATTATTTTTATTCCAGGATTACAGATGAGGAATTTGCAAACTTTCATTCTTAGAGTTCATAGTCAAGTAGAGGTAATGCTGTTATATTACTTTATGACAAGGGCTGCCATACAGGTGTTTGGACAGGGGTTAAGTGAGGACTCCCTAGACCAGGGTCAAGGGTAAGGTGTACATTGTTGTAACAAAAATGAATTTAGAGATACAGGGAGCCCTCCATTATGAGGTACCACTGATGAGTCCTCAGACATTTATCTTGAAAATTATGGGGTGCCAGGGTGGCTCAGTCAGTTGAGCAGCTGACTCTTGGTTTCTGCTCTGGTCATGATCGCAGGATCGTGGGACAGAGCCCCACAAGCCCTGCTTGTGCACACACACTTGTGTTCTCTCTCTCCAAAATAAAAAAAATTAGAAAATTACAAAATTTCCTCCCTTAAAGCACCACTTAAAAAATTAAAGGGATAAGCCAGAACCTAGAAAAAGACATTTACAGCTCCTATAAAAGGAAAGCATGAGACTTCAGAATATGAAAAGAACCCCTATAAATAAAAGGAAAAGGTAAATATACCTAATTAATAAATAAACAAAAGATACGAATAGGACTTTTAGAGCAGAGAAAGTGCATACTGATATTAAACATGTGAAACATTCTTCTTCGCTCTATAAGTAATCATGTAAATGTTAATCAAGACCACAAAGAGATATCATTTTATACCACTATATTGGCAACAATCAAAGAAGTCTAAATAAAACACTTACATGTTTCTGGCAGGAGAGCTAATTAGTACAACTACTTTGAAAACAATGTAGAATTCTCTTCACATATCCTAAGAGTCAGCACATGTGCCCCAGGAGATATGTGCATGAATCTTCATAGTGCCATGGCTCATAAGAATAAAATACTGGATACAAACCAAATATCCGTCCATTGGAGACTGAATAAATAAATTGTGGGATAGTAAACAGGACGATACATCTTCAGTAGTAATATTGAATAAACTATAACTACGACATGGGTACATTCTGGAAATACAACTCGGGAAATATAATACTGAATGACAATAGCAACACTCAGAAGACTTCATAGAGTATGGTACCTTTATAGTAAATCTCATAAACAATCAATCAAAACCAATGAATCAATATATTTTTCAAGCATAATTCATACGCGATAAATAAGGTAAGAAAAGATAAACACAAAGTTTGGGATGATGAGTACTTCTGGAAAGAAGCATGGATGCTGTGAGGAAATAAATGGAACTACTTTTTTAATTTAAATAATTATTTAAAATATGCCCTAAGGATATATGAAGCATGGCATAATAAATATTAAAGCAGAAGACAAGGGATCAAAAAGTGGAAGAAATAAAATGTATTAGTACAAAAGCTTGCTCTTTGGTGGGGGGGGGGGAGATAATTCTTGGGAAATTCAATAAGAAAGAGTGAAAACAAACACCCAGATGATGACAAAGAGAAAAAGACTAACTGAAACAAACTGGACATGAGTAAGAGGTGATGCCTTTACACTCTTTCGTTGTTCTATTTTTAAAAATTTTAATGGCTTTTTATTTTTGAGAATGAGAGAGAGAGAGCACGAGCATGAGGGAGGGTAAGAGAGAGAGAGGGAGACAAAGAATCCAAAGCAGGCTCCAGGTTTCAAAATAATTTATCAAATTATTGTTTGATAATTACAATAGATACTTTAAAAATGAGGATTAAAAACAAAACAGAGCAAGTTATAAAGAATACATGTATCTACATAAATAAAGTCTATAGAAAAAAACAATTTAACGATAATTATTTCTGGGTGATTAAAATTTTCTTCTTTTTGGAGGCTCAGTCGGTTAAGTGTCCGACTTTGGCTCAGGTCATGATCTTTTGGTTTGTGAGTTCGAGCCCCATGTCGGGCTTTGTGCTGACAGCTCAGAGCCTGGAGCCTGCTTCCGATTCTGTGTTTTCGTCTGTCTCTGCCCCTCCCCCTGCTTGTGCTCTGTCTCTGCCTCTGTCTCTCTCAAAAATAAATAAAAACATTAAAAACATTTAAAAATTAAAAAAAAAAGAACAAATATATATACACACACACACACACACACACACACACAAAGTAGCTTAACTTCAATTTCTGTGTACGGGTCGAAATTGGTGCTGAATTAAAAAAAAACTCCACCTTGCATGGTAGTATTTGCCTTTTCTCCTTGCTGCCCCCATAACTCGGATTTTAACATGCTTGAGATTCAGAGAAATTTAGTTGTACATAAATAAAGTGATGACCAAAGATAACATTTTTGGAAAAGCCTCGGTTGCATTTTGTTTACTCTCAGTTGAAAATGATAATCAAAATATTCAACAAATAGGGGCACCTGGGTGGTTCAGCTGGTTGAGCATCCAAACTCTTGGTTTCAGCTCAAGTCATGATCTCACGGGTTTGTGAGTTTGAGCCCCGTGTCAGGCTTTGCACTGACAGTGCAGAATCTGCTTGGGATTCTCTCTCCGTCTCTCTGTCTCTCTCTGCCTCTCCCCTTCTCACACTGTCTCTGTGTCTTTCAAAATAAATAAATAAACTTTAAAAACTTCAACAAATAGGCCTCCAAAAGCTTTTTTGAAAACAAAGCGAAAGCAGGAAAATGATGACATTTACCTACAAAATCAAGGGTGAAACTGAACAAAATAAGCAGTGAGAGCTGAAAAGGTACGTGGTTTAATTTTGAAAGCTCTAACTGTACTTGGGAATGTCTTCATTTGGGGAAAGTGTTTTAAATTCAGTTCTTATATTCAACTGAATCCATTTCTATTCTGCGCCGGAATGGAATGGAATTGAAAAGGCCTATCATTTTGCAGTATCTAAATTTGGGAAAACATTCAAAAGACTCATAAATGGAGACAATTTATTTGATGAGAGTTGCCTTTGAAAAATAGTTGCTCTAGCACTGAGAAGGGAAGCAAAATGACAGCGTCTGTAAAAATATTTTAGCCTAACGATTTACATATTTTCATACAAAACAAATTAGAAATGAAAATTTCCTTCCTTTAACAAAATTTGCTTTTACTTTACCAGGTACATCTGCACCTGTAAGAAAATATAAAATATTTCTTAATTAAAAATGACATGTTCTACACGGTACCAATGATAGAACATGTCAACAATTAAAATTATTAACGCACAGTTCATTTCTGTAGAAGACGGGAGGCAATTTTTTTGAAAAAGTGAGATATAATAAAACAATATATGAAACGAGTGGCATGACATTAGAGCCAGCTTATAAAAGACTAAAAACCTACCTGTGTAGGGACACCTGGGTGGCTAAGCCGGTAAAGTCTCCGACTTCGGCTCATGTCATGTTCTTGCAGTTTGTGAGTTCAAGCCCCACATTGGGCTCTGTGCAGACAGCTCCGAGCCTACTGCCCGTGTCTCCGTGGATTCTGTGTCTCCCTCTCTTTCTGTGTCTCCCCCACTTTCACTCGGTCTTTCTCTCTCTCTCAAAAATAAATAAACTTAAAAAAAAAACTTAAAAAATAAAAAAAAAACTGCCTGTGTAACAAGAAAAATTGTTTGTTATTGTAATGTGTGTGTAACCAATATAATACATTTCTAGAATATATACAATTTGATGTTTTCATATTTCAGACAGATTTTTTCAAAAACTTCTATTTTAGACAGAGAGAGAGCAGGGAAGGGGCAGAGAGAAAGGGACAGAGAGAATCTTAAGAAGGCTCCCTGCCCAGCACTGAGTCCAGTGTGGGGCTCCTCCTGGGGCTCGATCTCAGGACCCTGAGAGTATGGCCTGACACAAAACCAAGAGTTGGGCACTTAACCAACTGAGTCGCCCAGGGGCCCCTCAAATAGTTTTTGAATAAGACTGTATTATAGAGCCATCAATATGGTGAAGCCAATCTTTGCCAACACACAAATATTCAAATGTATAATATATATGGTTTTTAGCATTTTCCTGGCACTCAGAGCTCTCCTTCAAGAATACTGGATTAATTCCATGGTCACCCTATGCTTTGAGGTTCCCTAAGGACCTTAGTGCAGCTCAGTGGAGGTTGGGCATGTATGCTGAAGCTATTGAAATAACCACGTAAAGCAACAGTGGGAAAGGTAAAGAAAGAATGATTAGTTACTAAGAGGATATCTCAGATGATGATGCTGGAAGTCCACAGGAAAGTGAGATCACTGTTGCCTGGAGTGGACTTGGAAGGTTTTACAGAGACGTAAACCTTGGGTTATGCTAAGGAACCAAGTAGGGGGGGTCTGAAGAGACCCAGGCGGAAAAGGCACAGTTTGAGAGAGAACCTTGCGGATAACCACAGTAAAAATGGTAGTCTGGACACCGAGATGGGCCCTGGAGAGAAAGAATCATCCTGACACCTTCTGAGAGAAAACACGTGCAGGTTCTTGACCTCTTTGGGAGGTTACATTAAAACAATCAGCTCCGTGATATTTAGGATATTCCGAACAGTGTTCTGAATTAATTTCCAAATTAATTAGAAAGAAGTTGTTTATTCTTCTTGACAAAAGTTACCATTTTTCCAGAACTTTTCACATGCTGGGTAAGAAAGTTTGGGAGGTGGGACGCCTGGGTGGCTCAGTTAGTTAAGCGACGGACTCTCGATTTTGGTTCAGGTCATGATCTTGGGGTTCGTGAGTTCGAGTCCTGAATCAGGCTCGCACACTAACAGTTCAGAGCCTGCTTGGGATTCTCTCTCTCCACCTCTCTCTCTGCCCCTCCCTTCCTTGCGCTCTTTCTCTCTCTCTCTTGAAATAAGTTAATAATTTTTTTAAAGTCTGCAAGGCATCAGGAAATTAAAAATAATAACGCTTTGCATTTTTACCCCAGCATGGGCTTATCGACAGCCCACAGTGAAAATTCCATTTACGCTAGTTTTCTGCATGGCAATTTAAGGGGTTCTGATTTATTAAAACACAAATGGGCTGTTCTGTACTGTATACCTTAATTCTAATAACGAATTTTACGCACCCACCCGCCACATCTTTTGCGTATTATATTTTTCCTTTATATTTTTAAAGGTTTTCATTCATTTGTTTTATAAATCCTGCTTAGGATTAGTGAGGAAGGAGTAAGAAACAATTGAAAGAACCAAGGACTCAAAACATTTGTTTGCAATTCTAACAAAGTCTCAGTTTCCCCATCGGTAAAGCGGGGATTGGTTAACCTCACTCATCCACACAGTGATCTTTTATTAAAATCTATTACATAGTAGACAGAATGCACCAGGGCTCAAAGTCCAGAAAATCAGATGAAGTAAATACACCATGACAGCAATGTGGCTCATGTTATGGCAGATGTTGGTTTAAGGATCTATAGGAGATAAGTAAGGAACGGCTTTATTGTAAAAAGAAATGTGAACATCTGAATTGACTCCTGAAAGTTGCATAGGATTTTGTCAAAAAACACAAGGGAAGTGTTTCTGGGAAGATGAGAAAGCAATGCAAAAATATTCTAGATTGTTGTTTGATCCAAAATAGATCAGCTCCAGGGGTGTCTGGGTGGCTCATTGGTTAAGCATCCGACTCTTGGTTTTGGCTCAGGTCGTGAGCTCATGGTTTGTCGGATCGAGACCCTCACTGGGCTCTGAACTGCCATTGGGGAGCCCGCTTAGGGTTCTCTCTCTTCTTCTCTCTCTGCCCCTCCCATGCTCGTGATCTCTCTTTCTCTCTCTCCCTCCCCTCTCAAAATAAATAAATCTTAAAAAAGTATATATCAGCTCTAAAATCATATAAGTACAGTTGTCTTCATTATTTTAGTCATTTTGATAGAGAAGTGCTTTAGGGCAAAGCAGCTATCGATTTTTAAGGAGTTTTAATGTGGGAGCACAGTTTCAGTACCGTGGTTTGGCAAACACTGGCCCCCACTCATCCTGATTTCAGCGAAAAGATGCCATGTCGATTGAAGAGTGTACCTGAGCTATGAATTTCTTTACGGTGCAGGTGCTCTCCAATGGATCACCTTGCAAGGTCGGGGTCCCTCCTCCACGGAATCATTTAAAACTATAACAAATGTCTACCTGCCGAGAATTTCTCAGTATTACTTGGAGTGGAGAACAGAACAGGTGGCCTCCTGAGATGCTTACCAATTACATGTGCCCAAACTGAGAGGCAAAATGAAAATTAATAAAGATGATGGTGGCTTAAAAAGCTTATTCCCTCAAAATCGTTTCACAAGACATCCTTTACTAATTTTCCCTCGGCCCTCTTTAATGTCTGTCTTTCTTAGTCTGTCTGGGTTACGAAAACAAAAAAACCCACCATGGACCGGGTGGCTTAAACAGCACATATTTATTCCTCAGAGTTCCGGTGGCTGAAAGGTTCAAGGTTCAGGGTCTGATGAGGGCAGGCTTCCTGGTTCATAGAAGGGTGTCTTCTGGCTGATCATTGCATGGTGGACGGGGTAAGAGAGCACCCCCAACGTCTCTTTTCTAAGTCGGGGAATCCCATTCCTGAGGCCCTGACTCCTAATACCAACACATTCCGTTTATAGGAACTTCTATTTTTGCAATTCCTAAATTTGGAGAGAATACACACATTCCGTTTATAGCAACTTCTATTACCCCAAGATCAAATAAAACATGCCATAGCGGTACTTATCATGAGGACCCTCTCCTAGCCTAACACCAGCATCCCCTGGACCAGAAGACTTGGCTTCAGTCAAGCTAATTTATCATTTATCTTCTGTTTCATTTCCCTACCCCACGATGTCCCCAATTCAGATGGACTTCCCTTTCTTTTGTTTTTGTTTTGTTTTGTTTTGTTTTTGTTTTGTTTTTGTTTTGTTTTTCTTAAACCTCTTTGAGACTCGGCTCAAATCCCATAGATATTATCTGAGTGGAGCAAATATAATCTCTCTGAGATTATACTTTTCCTTGCAGTAACGCATTGCACTATGCCAAGAAAAAATTGTTCTTTTGCACACAACCAGCTCTTCCCAGAATGTATATTACTACAAATAGATTATTTTTTTTTCACTTTTTGATTGATTTGCCTTCCCTTGGCCAGGGAATATAACCAAGATTGGATAAGTCACCACTCGGGGGGGAGGGTGGCAACATTTTGAATTTTTACCATTTGTTCGTTCACTGAGTACTTTTAAATCCTGAATTATTTACATGCTAAGGGGATTATCTTGCATAAATATTACATACAACATTGACAGTAGGACTTGAGCTCTCCTCATATAACCATTCCTGTTGGCAGGAGGGGGGACATAATGATCAGACCTTAAAGAGCCACTGTGGTTTTTAAAAGGTCATATTTGGCCAGCCATAATTTATTCTGTGTGTCTTTCAGGAACAGACAAGAGTGATTCAGTTGACAGAACTTGATTATTTTTTCCCATAAAAGGTTTCACAGATCTTCATAAGGAGATATAATTTCCAAACTCCACAGACTTGGAAGAAAAAAAAATCAATACAATGGACTGGAAAATGAAGAAGTGCCAAATTGGAGATACTAAACCAGATCAAAAGATAATGACCAAACAGAAGTAAATATACACCTAATTCTCAGTTCAAATGTCTCAAGGGCCTGAAAAATATTTAGTATTTCCCCCTACCCTCCTATTCATAAACTAATAATCTTAGGAAGTAGAATTATACTTAATAAATTTAAAGATAGCTTAACACATTTAAGAATAATGTGGTACCAGACAACTTAATTTTTTTTGCATATGCTTGTTCTAACTCAATCATTTTAAGATAGAAAACAAATACTCTTTTCCTGCACTGAAAATCATTTAGAAAAACAAATAACTTTTTCCTAAAAAATGAAAATAGGTGGACTCTTATTTCCTCTCTTTCTGTATATACATATATTTACTCTAGTTACCTTTTTTGTACTTTGCTTTGTTATTCACAGTTTGGTTTTTCCAGAACTTGATCTAGAGTCTCTAAAGCATATTAAGAAGGCTTTTGGCTTGTTGAAAAGCACAGGAGCTTTCTGAAACCTCTTTCTAGAGGTTTATGTAATACATCTTTTGAGCATTTTCTGGTTTTGAAAATATACTATCTTTGTAAAGGTCAAAGGCTATATTTATGGTTATAGGTAATAATATATTATTTCTTTTAAATTCCCAAGTAACTCGCATTTCCTTTTTTATTTATTTAAAAAAATTTTTAATGTTTATTTTTGAGAAAGAAAGAGAGACAGAGAGAGACAGCACACACGTATGGGTGAGGGAGGGGCAGAGAGAGAGGGAAATACAGAATCCAAAACAGGCTCCAGGCTCTGATCTGTCAGCACAGAACCAGAGGCGGGGCTCCAACCAATGAACCATAAGATCATGACCTGAGCCGAAGTCCGATGCCCAACTGACTGAGCCACCCAGGCGTCCCTCACATTTCCTTTTTATTTTTTTTATTTTTTTTTAACGTTTATTTATTTTTGAGACAGAGAGAGACAGAGCATGAACGGGGGAGGAGCAGAGAGAGAGGGAGACACAGAATAGGAAGCAGGCTCCAGGCTCTGAGCCGTCAGCCCAGAGCCCGACGTGGGGCTCAAACTCACGGACTGTGAGATCATGACCTGAGCCGAAGTCAGACGCCCAACCAACCGAGCCACCCAGGAGCCGCTCACATTTCCTTTTTTTAAAAAAAATATGTTTATTTATTTTTGAGAAAAAACATAAGTGGGGAAGGGGCACAGAGAGAGGGGGGCAGAGGATCTGAAGCCGGCTCTGTGCTGACAGCAGCCAGACGGACATGTGGCTGGAACTCGCGAACCAGAGACCATGACCTGAACCAAAGTGGGAAGCTCAACCAACTGAGCCACCAGGTGCCCCATCACATTGGCTTTTAAATACGAAAATATACAAATATGGAAAATCTCATACTCTAATTGAACAAATGGCCAAATTTTCACACACTGGACCTATGTTTGTAATCAGCACCCATCTAGGGAACAGATGGACTGCAATGGAAAAGATCATAATAAATGCGATCACTTCAATGTGCTCAAATATTTGAATCCTACAACCTCAAGGTCACTCAGGCGTCTTGTACTTCGGGGCACTCACTGGGAGGAGATCAGAAAACAGTGAATTCATTAAATCCGGTGAATTAGTATCTTTAAGGATTTAGAGCCACGTTTTTCCTTAAACACCATATCGGAAACAAGCAAGAGCATTGTTTTTCATGGATTACTATTAAAGAAAATTATGCAATTGTTTTCAGCCCAGTGTCTCCAAATAATAGAGCTATAGCTGTATAGAAGCTTTTCTAAATAGAAAGTATGTTTATACTTGCCTCTGATTTTCATTTAGGAGCACTAATGAACAGCCAGCATCAGGTTTTGTAGGTGAAGAACCAGAATAGATTCTTAGTTCCACGTATGGCTTCAACTATGTCCCTGCATACTGCAATCGCTATATGAAACCCACGGAGGTCCTTACCCTCCTGTTAACTCTACAACCCCCCAGGAGTCCAGTAATTCTGCTGGTTAATCAGTCCATTTGTTACTCAGGTAAATTAATTTCCACTTAATCTGGGAGGCCAAGGCAGCCTCTTTCAGAGTGTCCTCTCCATGGTCGTTTCCCTTCAAGGTGGACAAGATGGCTGCGACCGGCTCTCCTGGAGTCCATCTCTACCCTGGGGTCCCACGAGGAGCTTTGTTTTCAGGAAGGACCCAGACTCTTTCTTCTGCCACTGGCTGCCCCTGGCTTGACCTTGCACAAATGCACTCAGGTTCATTCTGACCCCTCTCTGGGTAAGACAGTGTTGCTTCGCTTTTCCAATTATTTTGAAACTGATATTCAACTTGAAGGCCTGAATATATAGTGATGATGGTGGTGGTGATGATATCATTCTATGACCACAATCTTTTCAAGGGTTTGCTTTAGCCAGTAAAAATGAAGAAGGCAATGGTTTCCCAAGGTCAGGGGCAACCCCAGAAAACCTGGCTTCTCTAGGACCAAATACCAAGAATATGTTTTTTTTTTTTTTTACTTCCTTTTGAAACTAACTTGATTCTTTTGGCAGATTAATACTGATTGTACAAGCTAAAATGATACAAACAGTATCCATTATTAACACTTTGATGAACAGCCTTTCAAACATTTCTCTAAGTGTGTCTACCCATGGGCACATACGTCCTTTCTATAAGGAAGATCACACTCTGCATGTTGTGTGGTAATTTGGCTTTTCATTCAACAATATTTAACTGAATTCCCTCCACGCCAACAAATATGACTGCACGGCATTGCTGTATGATCTGCATTTGTGCATGTAACCATGTTTGACTCAATGCTTCATAGAAGAGCATCCATCTTTTCTTATGAATAACGTCCTAATGAATCTCGTACAGTCATCTTTTCCAGCTTGTATGATTATATCTTAATTGAAATATTATGGTGGTATAGAAGGGTCAGGGCATCCATGCACACGATATTGGATGAATGTGGTAAAACTTCCCTCTAGAAAGATTGTCCTATTGATGTGCTCTACACTTCAAGTGAGAATACATGTTTCCACGCCTACAAAACAAGGGATTTTATTAATGCTCTAAATCTTTGTCTCTATTATTAAAAAAATAGTGTCGTGTGGTTTGAATATCAATGAATTTGACACCTGCTACTACATGCTTACCAGCCATTTGTATCTCTTCATTCAAAGATAGCCTCTTTACCCATCTTCCTTCTGGACCTTTCTTTTTTCCCCTATTGTTATTGATTGTACACATCATTCTGATTTTGTGGCTTGTGTTTCGCTTTCTGTTTTATTTTATTTTGTTCTGGAGAAGTCTTGTCTGGTGTTCATTTGAAGTGGTCAAATGTATCAGCTGTCTTTTTTTGTGATTTTTGATGTTTACCACATGCTTAGGAAGGCCTTGTCCACCATATCAGTAAACTTGCACCTTTTGCTTTTATTGCTTGTCAAATGCTGCCTTAAATTATTCGTCATTCTTTTGATGTATTTTACCCATGTCCCCAAGTAGATTATTGATCGAGGAATGGATATTTTTTCCTGTCCTCTGAGTATTTTGTTCTATTATTTCTTATTGCTTATCTTTTGCTCTGAGAGCCCTGTTACATGGTGATGGGAACAGATGGGTAGAGCCTCTATTTTATATTCTTGTTAATATTTTAATTTCTTTTCATGGTAATAGGAACTTTATTTATTACTTTGCAGATCTCCAAGCCACAGTGTAGTCAAGTCTATTTTTATAAAACTTATCCAATGAATTTGGGGGTGGGGGCATATTTTATGTCTCCTAGATTTCTTAGTATGTGCTGACTTTAGCCATACTTTCTTGTTTTATTGCTGTAGGACCTAATTTGAGAAGGTGGCCCAGGGCTGGAGGGGTGGCAGGATAAAATGACACATCTAGAGGGAAGTTCAACAAGACCCAGTGGGGTCTGGATCTGGGACTCAAGGGAAAGAGAGCTCTCTAGTTTCTTGTCCAAGTTCAGCAAGAGCTCTGGCTTTTCAAATGCATAAAGGACTCGAGCTCACTAGCTTTGGATTATGTAGAGAGTGGCTTAGGGCCTGCTGATCTGCAGGATGCAATAAAAGGCAGCATCTGGTGAACATTCTAGAAAAGTACAGGGAAGGATGATGCAGAGGAGTGGGGCTTACTTTCTGGAAGTAGCCATGTTTTAGCAGGGTGGGGATCTTTTGGGGATAAGGACATGACATTTTAAGTTGAGAGAGAAAACATACGGAAATGGGACATAAGAGAATTGTTCACGGATGATGATGACGACAATGGTGGTGGTGGTGGTGGTAAAGGGATAACGACTCTTATTTACTGAACATCTGCCATGTGCTCAGCACGGAGAACCAGACATGTGCTGTATGCCCAGGCACTGGGAGTAAGTAGATATCAATATCTGATTCCAGTCTCACATCACTCCCGGTCGGTATTATTTTTCTCATCATTTATTCACATAATAAAACCAAGAGTTAGAAAGCAAACACGTAGATAAGAAAGTTGAGATTCAAACTGAGATCTTCCTAGTGTCAATGTTTCTTGCTCTTGGATGCTACTGTCCTTCTTCAAGTCATCCAGCTTGTCTGGATAAAGCAAAGGATGCCTAGACAACATGGTTTCATTGGGAATCTCACCTGGGGGAAGAACAGTAGAGGGCTTTGTAGGCCATGCTCAGGAATGGAAGTTTTATTTATTAGGCATTGGGGAACCACTAAAAGTTCTTGAGCAGAGAAATGTTATGAACATGGATTACCTGCCTATGTGTACGTTAGCAGATCGGTTTTGGTATAATGGAAAATAAGAAGGTCCATTAGAATGTGTTACATGGTTGATGGAGAAATCGCAAGGCTTAAAGTTGGAATAGTGGCAGCAGGAATAGAGATAAGGGAATCGGATGCATGAAGCCAGTGGAGAAGTTGGAGGGCTTGACTGTCTGGGGTGTCATAAAGTAATAAAAGTGACCTAGAGCCTGGGCAGAGGGTTGGGGATGTTTGGTAATGGGACTTGCCACGTTAAGAAGGGTCCAGAAGGGTCACTGGCCTGAACACTCTTGTGTGAACTGTCTGTCAATGTCTATAATGCCCACTTTGCTAGGCTTAGTAAACACAATTAAAGAACAATTTTCTACAACATTCACATGCAATGATTCCTTAGGAAGTAAAACAAGTAAAAAACTCAAGATATTATAACAGTGTTTTATACCTCAACAGGTTGCATATAAAAGGAACATACCTTAACATAATAAAAACCGTATGTGATAAACCACAGCTAACTCAATGGTGGAAAGTCGAAAGCTTTTTCTCTAAGATCAGGAGGAAGGCAAGGGTTCCCAGCTCTTCACTCTTATTCACTACAGTACTAGGAGTCCTAGCCAGAGTTTTAGAGAAGACAAAGAAATAAACGACATCCAAATTGGGAAGGAAAAAGAAAAATTGACATTATTGGCAGATGACAGGATGTTATATGTAGAAAATCTCACAGACTTACCCAAAGAAATTGTTGGGACTAATCAACAAATTCAGTATATTTACAGGATATAAAGTCAACATACAAAAATTGGTTGCATTTCCATACTCTAACAATGAGACATCTGAAAAAGGAATAAAGAAAACCGTCCCATTCACAAGCATCAAAAACAACAAAATACCTAGAAATAAATGTAGCCAAGGAAGTGAAAGATCTGTACAATGAAAACTACAGGGTTTTGTTGAAAACAAACAAACAAACAAACAAACAAGACACAACCAAATGGAAAGACATACCGGTTTCATGGATCAGAAGAATTAATATTGTTAACATGTCCAATCTCCCCAAAGCCATCTATAGATTTAATGCAGTCTGTGTCAAAATTCCAATGGCATCTTTCACAGACCTAGAAAAGGCGATTCTTAAAACTTGTATGGAACCACAAACGATCCAACTAGCCAAAGCTATCGTGAGAAAGATCAAAGTCAGAGGCATCACCTTGCCTGACTTCAAACTATACTATGAAGCAGAAATAACATAAACAGTTATGTTATTGATACAGTATGATACATCGAGTATATTTCAATTAAACGATAACAAAAGCCCACAACAAAATCCACCAGGTTATATAGTGTTTACTTGTGTAATGGATGAGGGTGTCCTTCTCTCTCTAATGTATAATTTTGCCTTACTTGTATAGCACAGATGCTGTGGTTGTTTATGGGACCACCGTTTGGACGATCTGCTTGGTGAGCTCCATTGAAGCCCAAGGAGATAGGAGCATTTTACATGGGTTAGTTTACCTCTCACTCAAAAGAGTCACTCAAAAGACATTGGATGTGGATTCCTTATATATAGTTTTGACTCAATCAAGTGGCCTCAAGCCCAGCAATACCTACTGCATTCTAGAAGTCCTGGCAACTGGCCACGTTCTGCTCTTTTCTTTCTTGCATGTTGCAGCTGGCCAGCTGCCCCTCCTCGCCCTTTAATTCTGGCAAGATGCATATAAAAGCCGGGAGATAGAAATGGCCAGCTGTCCAGTCACAGCTTTTTTGGAGAAGTCAGTGGAGGAGTGTATGTCCAGGCATCTCATACAGTAGAGAGGAAAAAGCACCATGATGAGTCTGCTTTCTTATTACCCAGGAAAGGATGACAACAGAGGTCGGGGTAAGGAGAAGAGCCAACCCATCGGAAGCGGACTCTGATTACACCTGCAAATCTGGACGCTTTCGTTTCCCCTCCTCCCCTCTGCTGATGGTCAGGTTTTCTGCCACCCACGTCTTTGGGAAGTTGTCGGCCAGCTCCTTGCCCACACACCCTGTGCACACAGTTACCGCCGGTACTCGAAAGGGGTTTTGACAACAGTAGAAGAAGAGGCACCTAGAAATCCTGCTTTCATTGGCATTTTCTTATCAGGATTTTCCCTCACCTTCCGGAATGCAGGATGCCAAGTTGAGGAGTGAGCTGCTTTCCAGGTAAAGCGAAGGGGCTACTACCTTCCCAAGCCTTCATAAAAGTGACCCAGAGACGCAGCGGGACACTTTCTTGAGATATTGAGGACTTTGAACCGGATTTCGCCCCCTGTCAACTTGGTAACGCTTGCAACAATGCAGAGATCTTTTCCCACAATAAACAAAGCAATTAATGTGCCTTTAATTTGCACCTAACCAAACAGAAAAGGGTGCATTTATTCCATGTGACATGTAGACGAGTTTTTCTTTAAAAACAAAGTTTCATGCTGTGACTACAATTAGTGTAATTGTCAGCTCTTCTCTAAAAACAAATATGTATTAAGAGAAACGCCAGCATTGTGCCCTCCTCTGGTGTGAAAATGAGACAATCAAAATCTATTGTAATTACCTCAGTGATATTATAATTAGCAACGATTAAGTTATTCCATGCTGCTTTTTTCCTCTTGGCTACAATTAAAAAAGTATATATCTTTCTGCTGCACATTACTGCTGATCATTTTACCTCAATACATGTCTGGTAAGTGGATAAATTAGAAGTAATTTTAAAGCACAACTCCGTTAAAACATATATCTTTCTATTTAACTGCCTTAACCCTATAGATACATCTGTGTTCCTTGCTGATTGCTGCAAAAAAGTGTTATGCCCTCGGTTTCTTTACCCCTGCACTTTACCCGCCTCAGAAATCAAACAGATTTTTAAACGGACAGTTCTAGATAATGGATTTTTTGGTGGTGGTGGTTTGTTTAATTACAGATGCCCGAATGATATGATTAATCATTCAATTCTTGCCAGGCTTGCCCACCTAGCTCCAAATCCTTGGGCTGGGCAAGAACCAGTTTTTGAAATAAATGGCTGAAAAGCCAGACAGCTGTACCCACACAGTGAGACAAGGTCCTGGGTAGACGGGTTAGGAGAAAAAGTGAAAAAGGCCAAAATTATAAACGTGTCTTTTATTAGTCATGCATATCGTTTTTAATTTCTCACAGATGCTCTCACGCTATCTCTTCCTACTTAATGTTGATGGAAAAAAATGAATTCATAAGAAAATACAGATTTGGGGCACCTAGCGGGGGTGCTCAGTCGGTTAGGCGTTGACTTTGGCTCAGGTCACGATCTCCCGGTTCGTGGGTTTGAGCCCCGCATCGGGCTCTGCGCTGACAGTATGGAGCCTACTTGGGATTCTCCCTCTCCCTCCCTCTCTTTCTGCCCCCCCACCCCACTTTCTCTTTCAAAATAAATAAATAAACTTAAAAAAAAAGAAAATGCAGATTTGACTACAATTTGAAGCTTGCCTGGCTTTATGAGGCAAGAGGTAGTTAGTGGTGTGGCCTTATTCGTTGTAAACATTTGAAACCAAATAGACTTTGGTGTCCAGGTATCTTATTATGAGAGTTGCTGTTTTTTTCTATGATCTTTGATTCACAGAGACAAATGCCCAAAGTTTTGTTTTCTTTGAAACCCTTATAACCTTGCTCCAGCAAGGACAAACTCTACCCTTCAAGGGAAATGACAGAAACACATTTTTTTTTCCTGTTTTACATTGCTACCGCTAACCAGTTCCTTGCATACTTTGGTTATTCCCCCCCCCCCCCAAACACATATGTATGATTTTTTAGAGCAGCAGCATCTACAACGAGCCTTTTGGATGTCCAGGAGGACTGACAACAGAAATCCAATGCGGCAGCCTCCGTCCAGATCACAGTGAGCGATCCGGAGGTTTTAGGCATGGGTTGCCATTTTGGCTAAGCATTTGCCATTCCCTGAGGCTGAGGGCAGAAAAAAAAAATATCGGAAAAAGGATTCAGCGTGAAACACTTGTGCTGTTTCACAGGGAAGATAACTGGAGGAGAAATGCACACGGATTTGGTAAAGGACAGATGCACGTAGGCCTTTCCAGAATGCTCTTCCCAGGCGACCTGGGACTTACAAAAGGATAGGAATTGGGAGGAGGGCCGGGGGATGTGGGGGAGGCTCCCCGGACTTCAGAGGGATCTCGCCCACTTGTGAAACCCTTCTGAGCGGCCCCTGATTTGCACAAGACGCCATTTTGGAAAGGGAGGCTAATTTTTAAGAATTGAGTACCCAGTGGGACGTAAAAGAATGTGTGCAGATGCGCTAAATCATGCAAAAGTAAACAGACAAAAAAATAAATAAAAACGTATACAGTTGCTTTATAGGAGTTCCAGTGCTTGAATCCTTTCTACAGGGCCAGCTTCATAGGCGTGTGGCCCATGTAGTCCCTTGGAAGGGGACCGTGTTTTTTCAGTGTTTTGAAGTACTCGTCTTGAAATTGTTTTCCTTTTTTTAATTAAAAAATATTTTTTTAACATTTATTCATGTTTGAGACACAGAGGGCGAGCAGGGGAGGGGCAGAGAGATAGGCAGACACAGAATCCGAGGGGGCTCCAGGCTCTGAGCTGTCAGCACAGAACCCAACGCCAGGCTCGAGCCCACAAACTGTGAGATCATGACCTGAGCCCAAGTTGGATGCTCAACCGACTGAACCGCCCAGGTGCCCCTTGAAATTCTTACTTATTTTTTTAACAAGAGGTCCGACGTTTGCATTTCGCACTAGGTGTTGCAAATTACCGAGCCCATGGTGCCTTCCCATTTCTGTGCCCTTCCTGTATCAGCAGAAGAAGCTTCAGTGGCCAGTGGCCAACGCTGCCTTTCCTCTGGAGGGTTTTGAGTGACGTTGATCAGAACTAGTGTGTTATATCAACCACCCTGGATGACGTGGGCATTCTAGATTTCCATACTTCAGATATTTCTGGAAGATATTCGCAGGGATCGGGGGGGGGGAGGTGGGGGGGGGTATGTGTAAATGAATCATCTTACTTATTCCAAACACTGTTTCTCACTCTTTTGTCAGACATTCGACTTGTGTACACAAGCTGATTAAACAAAAATTAAAACAGCCTCATGGAGTGTTATAGTCACGCACACACACACACACACACACACCCCGGGAGGGAACAGAGTTTTTTATAGCCCAGACACTGTACAATCTCTCCCACGACGCTAATGACGAGTTTAACTCCTAGAGTGATATGAAGCACTGTTCCCATTAATATCCATTGTCACTTGTTGATGGCATGTGGGAATTGGGAAGCCCCGCACTCCAGGACACCCATCAGTGCCTCTATTTATGAAGTGATGCCCTCAGGAGCGAGCTGCTGGGTCGCTTGACTGGCTCTGAATACCTCGTCACCCCTGCACAGCTCCCTTAGTGTGAGTTGTGTTTAATACTTCTTATTTATTAGCAAGTTGACAGCTATTTTAGTTCATTGGATATTGCTTTGCTAGAAGAAAGGAGATCAGAGCATGGGAAAGGAAACAGTTCTGCCTTCTAGTGTTTTTGCAGTAACGTGAGAGGAGAGGAAAGGCAATGGGTCCGCCAGGGCTGGGCACAGAAAATGAGCCCAACTTATATGGCAGAATTTGGTTTCTCCGGAGCCAGACATTAAGGTTTATGGAGTGAACAGATCGGGCATCATGTTTATGAAACGTCCAGGAAGTATTCTTTCTCCTTCCAGAACTATCCGGTGCCTTCTTTCCGCTTCAGGTATTCCCAGTGAATATCTATATTCCCAGGCTCCATATCCGTTCACCATTCTCTGCAAAAACACCCCTGGCTTCTGTTCTCTGCGCTTTGCTAAGAGCTAAGAACCCTAGGTGTCACTTAAGCACTATATTGAACTGGAATCTCTCACCTGGGGACCCTGGAGTTTACTGAAATAGTAGTTATTTTGTCATTCTAAAGGAAATACTACACCGCTAAAGCCTTCTCTCCTCCGTGACAAATGTTTTCTTGGCTTTAAAGTTGCTACGGTCTGAATGTTTGTGTCCCCTCAATATTCTTATGCTGAAACTTAACCTCCAGGGTGATGGTCTTAGGAGTTGAGCTTTTAAGGATAAAGCCCTCATGGATGGAATTAGTGTCTTCATAAAAGAGACCCCAGAGAGCTTCCTCTCCCCTTCCGCCATGGAGGACAGGGCAAGAATATGGTAGTCTATGAGGAAGCAGATCTCACCAGACACAAAATCTGCCGGTGCCATAATCTTGAACTTCCCAGCCTCCAGAAATGTGAGATGTAAGTGTTTTTGCTTATAAACCAAACAGTTTTCTGTATTTTTTTTATTGTAACAGCCCAAGTTTACGCACAATATGATCAAGGCTCTCTGGCTCCATACAAGTCTAGACTGTCTAAATCCATCCAACTTTTTTTTTTTGCTTTGAATATTATATTAAAATATCCTTTTTGGAATGCGACACGATGTGTTAATAAAGGAATGAATGAATGAATTTGAAGGCACCATTCTAGAAGTTTCTGAAAGAATAACAACGGTGTGGGATACTATAGAAGCATAGTAGGACTATTACAGTATGGTCATGTGTGTTTCATATGTGTAAAGCTTTCAGGCCCGAATGCCTAGGTTTTAATCCTGCCTTTACTTTTATTATCGCGTATGTCCTAGGCTTCCTCAATGATAACAGATAATAATGATACTCATTTCATCGGGATGATTTGGAAACAAATCAGTTAAAATGAATAAACATTTGAATATTCCCTGTCACATAGAAATTAGTCAATAAATATCAGCTATTAATCGCTATGATTTTTTTTTTCTTAGTTTTGCAAACTAAGTTATCCAAACAACACCGTTTTGTCCTACTCATTAGCTCATTACTACTTTTTGGGATACTGATTGTCACCCAATCCATAGGTGATCTGCCCTCAGCTTTGGTTAAGTCTAAATTTGATTAGTGTTAAATGTAATTTTTCCTTCCCCTTGCATTCTGATGTTTTTGCTTTTACTCACCCTATTAAGTTATTAATAACTTAGTAATCACCAAATATTGCTTTTCGCAGTTGTCACTGTGTTTCATGTGTCCATGACTCCATGACTCCAGACTGCCAAGAATTCGGGAGAATGTTCTTTGCCTCAACTTCCCCACCTGAAGCATGCTGCATATGGATAAGTTTTCACGAGATTTGTGTTGAACCAATGAGCATAAATTCACTTTCATTTTGTCCAAGTAATTCCTTCATCCTTGAGTTTATTTGTTCTAAGACACACCCTCACGAGAAACCTTTGATGTGTCCCCCGTTTACATGATTATTTTACTACAGTCTGGAAGAAAGACTCAAGCATGAGGAAGTACATTTTTAAAATTTTCTCCATCCTTTGCTTTTAGCAGAGAGAGGGCATATCTCTTCAATTATAATATCCTAGCTCAATCATGAGAGGTATCGAATAAATATTTGCCAAATAAGACATACACATTAATATCAATTAGTGTTCGTTTCACCAAAATGGGATACGACAGTAAAAAATATATTTATGTGAATTTCTAAATATTTCAACATTCATGCTCCATACATGCAACACTAGCCCTGTGACAAAAGACGGGTTCTTGTTTACGTGACCTTGAAGAATCTTTCTCACGCTGCATTCTACCTTCAATCTATTTGAATTCGGCGTCCTTCACCATTTCACCCAACTGTTCTTTCCAAACTCACCAGTGAACATGGAACTTTTCATCTCATACTCCACTCACTTGCTGACATCTCCTGGTCTCTCCCACATAGGTAAATGTCACCAACATCTACACCATCGCTCAAGTCCAAATTCCAGAAGTCATATATTTTTTTCTCTGTCTCTCATCTTCAGTCCATCAGAAGTCCTTTTTGTTGTTGTTGCTCAAATTCTAAAACCTACTCCTGAAATACTTACCTCTCCCCATTTCCACCACACCCCTGTCCAAGTGCAATCACCGTTCATTGGGTCTCCAGCCCAGCCTTTCAGTTTAATCTCTGTTTTCACCCTCATCTACCATATGACAGGAATGAAAGCCAGTGCGCTTAGAGTCTGTCCCCTTAACGCTCTGTGGCAAAGACTTGCCTCTTGCAGAACAAAGTCCAGTGTCCACAGCCCGGCCTTCCTGGACTTCTGCTGACCTTATCGAGCTTTATATTTCCTGCTCCCCAGCACCCCCAATGCACCCATTACTCTCGCGACAGAGATTATGCCAAAGAGTTTCTCAACCCCAGATTCCTCTCACCACCCTTCTCATGCCATCTTTGCATTCACAGGGGCTGCCCCGCTGTCCTTCATGTCACATGCACCTCCTTCATGATGTTTACCTCTTCCCTTCCCAACAGGTTATCAGTTCTTCCTCTGAGTTCCTTCCACCCTCTGCACGTGTCCCTTTTGGGGCGCTCATTACACTCCATGATGGTTCTTTCTCGCCTGTTTTTACACTACTCGGAGTAGTTTGGAGAAAAGCACTGTGTCTCATTCATCGAATAGGCAGTGATATACGTCCCGTACCTTCCGCATAGTAAGTGTTCAATAGCGTTCGCTCCTTGTCCTTTCCTCCCTGGTGAGGCAGGGCATCGTTTATTGGGAGTCATAGCATCAAATAAAATGCATATTTGCAAGGAAAATTATCGTCCCTTAGGTTTTTAGTAGTAGTAGCTATATACGTTATGTGTCATGACGTTAAACTATATAGTATAACTTTCCAGAAGTAAACACCATCATTAGATATTCGTCCCAATATTCACTTAAAACTGCAATTCTCACGGTGCCTGCATGGCTCAGTTGGATCAGCGTCCGACTCATGATTTCGGTTCAGGTCATGATCCTAGGGTCGTGGGATTGAGCCCTGCATCGGGTTCAATGCTGAGCATGTAGCCTGCTTAAGAGGCTCTGCCTCTCTGCCCCCATTCATGTTCCTTCTCACTCAAATTAAAGAACAACAATAGCAACAAAAACTGCCATTCTCCCACTTTACCACTTTTTAGCTACTGTCTTGCTATCACCACAATCTGTCCCCAAGCCCTATCATTCCACCCTAATCTCAGCTACCTGCGTATCAGTTATAGTGATTTGACGCTTCCGTATGTTACCCAGTGCTCACGGTGATAAACGGAGTTACTAACATCTGTCAACATGCAACATTATTACTATACTGACTATATTCCCTGTGCTGTACTTTTCATCACCCCGACTCCTTTATTTTATGACTGGAAGTTTGTACCTCTGAATCTTTGTTCGCTCTGTTCCCTCTTTCTCTATGGACTATTCCCTATGCTATACTTTTCACCCCTGTGACTTATCTATTTTCTAATTGGAAGTCTGTTCATGCTACTCCCTCTTTCTGAAATGTCCCATTTCCCCTTCTCTGTTAGAACTTTCCTCCTTTTTTCAAAGTCCATCGCAGTTCCAGTCCGCCCCTGGGGAGACTCTCCAGTTGTTACTGGACAAACCTAACGATGCTGACCCCTGCATGTCCTTCTGGTATCCATCCACCAGTCTTGTAAGCTTAGTCCTGTCTGACGTAGCTGTGCTTGTCCACTGGGTGATGGGCCCCAGAGGCAAGACTGTCCTATTCATGTGTGTGTCCCCAGCATCTTGAGCAGTGCCTGTTAGTGAAACTACTATGCGCCTTCACCTACCATAGAATTCATGTTTGGGGTAGTCAGTGGATTCACTTGACCTTGCCATCACTCCACGGTTATCGGTGGCATGGCTTCCTTCTTCCAATGGATCTTAACTTTCACCTGAAAATTTTTATGAACTATTTCTCTCCCTAACTCTAGTCAGTCCTCATGGTCCTGGAATCCTTTCCTTGGCATATGGACAGAGTGACTCTGGAAAAATTTGTTATTATAAATTAAGAAAGGAAGGAACAAATGAACAAACAAATGAAAAAAAAAAGGAAAGAAAGAAAGAAAAAGAAAGAAAGAGGGGGAGGAAGAAAGGAGAAAGGAAAAAAAGAAAAAAGAAAGAGAAAGAAAGTAAGAAAGGGAGGAAGCAAGAAAGGGAGGAAGAAAGAAAGAAAGGGAGGAAGGAAGGAAGAAAAGAAAGAAAGAAAGAAAGAAAGAAAGAAAGGAAAGGAAAAGAAAAAAAGAAAAGAAAAGAAAAGAAAAGAAAAGAAAAGAAAAGAAAAGAAAAGAAATCAAAACCTAAGGGCAGATAATAGCTGTGTTACTTCTAAATCTTACCTGTTTGGGAACAGTACATTTTACCTTCATGGCTCTTCACAGTTTAGTTCTCAAAATCCTCAGCCAGACTGACCTTGAGTTACATTTAAGCAAATTTTCCTATACGGGACTGAGTTTAAGCTTTGCCCATACCTTGCAATCATAAGGCGTTTGGTTGCCATTCTTGGGACTATGCACTGGCCTTCTTATCATTATTTAAATTGAATTCTGTAACCTGAGTGAAATACTCCCTTTCCAACACTCATATGAGTGTGTAAGATAGATATTAGTTTGGCTGTACTCATTTCACTCAAAGGAAGAAGAAAGAACAAAGAGAGGTAGAAGTAAAAGTGATAAAATTATTCCAATGTGTCATCGGTACCTAGATGTCGGACAAGTTATTCCAGTATCTGTGAGAACAAGAAGTACAGCCGGGAGGAATATTCAGTGAGAAAAAAAAAAAATGTCCCTTGTGATTAAGATTTAAAAGAAAAGAAAAAAAACTTTATTCAGTGGCCCGTGCTTTGCTGCTTTTGGTTCATAGGAAAGAGTAATCCCATGAAAAGTAATGACTAGAGATTGATCGCTCCAAGGGCTGCTAATCAGTTAGGTTTGTTCCGGGTGTCATGAGGCTTCCGTTTTCTCTACCTCCTTATAAATTGATGACATAGGTTGAGGAGAGCCCCTGTGAATATAATTCTGATACTTCAAACTTGAAAACATTAATCTTAAGTGTCTTCAGATATAGGGATACATGCAACTAAACACAGAGTTCAATGGCCTTCATGCTTGAAGGAATAGTTGCTAAATTCCAATGATGCTAGAGACCTTATGGCATGACCTCCTTTGATTTTCTCTGTGCGGTAAATTTTAAGATCTCCACAAATGCAGATACATGGTCTCATCTCCTTATCCAAAGTTGTACCAATAGGTATTTGTTAAACAGGGATTTGGATCCAGTTTTTAGACGGTTCCAGAGCCCATGATCTTTCAGTGTTTAAAGGGCTAAAAGTTACTGGTAACCAAGTTTGATGGAGATGGCCGGAGATCACACCAGCTGCTGTGGGTTGAATTGTGCCCCTCACCTCTCTAAATTCACACGTTGAAGTCTTAACCTTCAGTAATTCCAATAGTGACCTTATATGGAAATAGGGTCATGGCTGATGTAATTTAGTTGGGATGAAGTCATACCAAAGTGGAGTAGGGCCCTAGCCCGATATGACTTGTGTCTCACACAAAGAGGAAATTTGCACATAGACTAACACACAGGGAGAATGCCATGTCGGGATGAAGGCAGAGGTTAGGGCGATGCTTCGAGAGGTCAGCAGAACCAAAGATGGCCCACGAACCATCAGCAGTTGGGGAGAGACTTGGAACAGATTCTCCCTCACAGCCCCTAGAAGCTGCCGACCCTTCCAACACCTTGACCTCAGACGTCTATCCTCCGGAACTGTGAAACAGTAAGTCTTCATCACTTAAGTCAGTTGGTGCTACTCTGTTACAGCAGCCCCAGAAAATTAATATACCAGCTAATAGGGCTTTGTGGCAAAAGCAAAGTGGTACCCGGAAACTAGCCAGACTGATATCCAAGTATGTCTCAAACACTGTCTCAGAAGCAGATTCCAGGCGTTATATGCATACCTTATCTACGAATATAGAAAAAGACACACTTGTTGGAGAAAAGAGAATGATGTTTATTATAAAAACATTTTTCTTGCAAAGTTATCTTTGGGACCCTCTTCCTGATAGAATATAGAATAGCTTTGTCTCAAACACATTCTGAATAGAAAATAGAGCTCCCAATTAGAAATCCTCCCCTTCCATAGTGTGGTGGAGAGTTTTCATAGCCCTGACCCTACAGATTTCCCAAAATAGGTTAGTCTGTGAGAAGGCAACTAGGGAGTTTGAGTTTCTTTTTTTGCTAATAAGACTCATAAGTAATAAACCACAGTTCTCGGTTCAAAAGTTGTTAGCCAAATCCGCCTACAGCAGAAATCAATGTGAATGGGGGCTGGGAGAAGGCGGAGGAGGGAGAAATGCACAGCGAAAGGAGAGGGAAAAAAAAACATAGTCCTATTTTCTGACTCTGACTCTCAGAGTCTTTTTTTCTTTGCTTCTGTCTTTTACCCCAGGACCATATTGTGTTTCTTCTAATCAAGTTTCATGTTGCAAATTGTTTTTCGATCCTTACAGAAATTCAACTGAAGGAGAATATTCTTTCTTCTTTCAAGCCTTGAAGCACACACGCTAACCATCACTAGTTAAAAAAAGAAAAAAAGCGTAAATAAGAGTGCGTCTCCTGACAGCTACATGTTGGCAACTGCTGGTGTCATTCACACGGTATTTGTGCCCCCCAGCATGATAACACCTCCCACAATGCATTGCAAATGTAATTATTATCTCTGGCACCATTTAGGTGATCAACTCCACAATGGCAAAGACCATACATTTTTCTGTTAAACTCTTTTTGTTTTTTGGGGGTTTTTTTTGTTTGTTTTTTTGTTTTTTCTGTTTTAACTTCTGGAAGTGTGGTCCCTGGATTGGCAGGCTCAGCATCAACTGTGAACTTGTCAGTACAGAATCTTGGGCTGTGTCTCAAGCCTACTGGATCAGAGACCACATTTCACGAGATGGCAGAGGACTCCTCCACAAGAAGGATACTTCGAGAAGCACTGCTTTAACTTCCTTCCCTGATGCTGCCGTGCGAAAAGCGTTCCCTAAGCATTTATTGCACAACCTGAGGTGCAGAGCCTACTGGGGTAGGCTCACTGTGAAAGCTTTCTCCTACTCTTCTCTGGGCTTTAGAAAGCTCCAGGAGAGTCTTGGTGCCTGAGGAATGAAAAGAACCAGGGGGATCTTGGAGCTCTCTGAAAACGGAGCTGTGGGGCGCCTGGGTGGCTCAGTCAGGTAAGCGTCCGACTCTCGGTTTCGGCTCAGGTCGTGATCCCGCAGTTCATGAGTTCGAGCCCCGCGTAGGGTGCTACGCTGATACTGTGGAGCCTACTTGGGATTCTCTCTCTGCCTCTCTCTCTCTCTACCCTACCTTGTTCACGCACTCTGTCTCTCTCTCTCTCTCAAAATGAATAAACTTCAGAGAGAATGGAGCTGTGTCCTCAGGGTTGTATGAACCCTTCACAGCCCCCACTCCACCACGTGCAGGTGTGACAGTCCCCAGAGCTTTCCCCAGTCTGGACTATCCCGCTTTTGAATTCTCGCCCTTCTCTATGGCTCCACCCGCCGGCTCCACTCCGACTGCTTCATGCTGTTCCAGGCCTCTCCGCCTCGGGCAAGATTTACTGTGCTGTTCTTTAATGCTCCGTAAGATGTGGCACCTCTTTAGCCATTATTTAAGGGTACGGCCACTCTCTTACCTGCCATTCTGCCCTACCAAACTCTTTGACGGCAGCTGTGACATCATCTTTATGCCTCGGTCATCCGGGAGCCGTTCGAGCCGGATGCGTTGATGAACAAATACATACTTTTCTCACCGTCTTTGCTGGAGTCCGTGTCATCTGCTCCTTGCTTGATGGTGGCTACTGCCATGACCACCCCATTTACAACTCTAGGGATAAAAACGGACAAGTGGTCCCTGAATGGCAGGGACTATATAAGGTTCAAATGTTTACCCTTGTACCCAGCAGAAAATCTAGGGCATAGCAGGTGATCAATAAAGTTTCACTGAATTTGCATTGTAAAAAAATGTTGACAAGTAAAATAATAATAATAATAATAATAAGTCCATTGAATAAATGGGCAAGGTGTAGACTTCTGTATGCATAATCCACACTACAGCCCGATGAAGGAAATGTCATTACTATCATGTCCTTTTTTCTCTGCTAGCTGTCTGTTTGGTTTGGGTTTTACAAAATTTACTACTTAGCAAAGTACCGTAAGCACAGGCTACTTAACTCTGAATAGCACACACTTCTTATCATAGCAGATTATTGCGTGCATGTTCTTTTACTCCTGTGGTCACCGATCACTCTAAATGTAAACACGGACACCCACGATGCGTGTTTCGTAGTATGTTTTCTACGAAATCAATCTTTCTCTGACTTAAATCAATATGTATGCTCAGGTGAGGACACACAGCTACGAAAAGCTTTGGAAACTCAGTCCATTCATTCATAAGCCAACCCTGTGTGTCATTTCTTCAAATGCGTGTTTGTATCTGTGATTAAGAAAGTAAAGAAAACATAACTAGGAAGAGAAATCCTATTCATTGCATGCCCAATAAAAGATCGCTTGCCAGAAGTGATGATGCTGGGCTGTTATGCTTTAATTTGGAATGAAATAGGGGGCAGTCAAATGAGATTTTTTTCCCTACCAATTAGAAAAAAGATTAACCTTGTGTTGACGGAGAACAGATTTGTTCTGTTTCCCTTTTGTTGCACATGCTGGGAACTCCAAAGGAGATGAAACTCCACTGCCTTGAAATTCTGTCACGGGAAGAATTTACCATGTTTTGACTTGACTTGCAAAAACATTGTAGCTAACATCTGACCAGGGCTCTGATCTCTTCTAGTATCATAATAATTTCGGTATAATTGGCAACCTTATGACTGAGGATGGCAACTTTTTATTTCTGAGACTTGGGAGAAAATTATATTGAAATGGAAGCAAAAGAGTTAAACTATTCATAAGACAATGGTTTCATTGATGGCGGCATTCAGGGATAGAGAAGAGGAATGGAGCCATCACCCAGCTTAAAACCATTTTGGGAACGTACATTATTGTCTTCATTATTTAAATTCTTATCTGTGCTAAAAAATACACGGACACGGAAGTGTTTCATTCCAATGTGATTTTTTGAACACGTTGAAAATATTACCAATAAAGTGAAAAAATCAATTGTTTAGAATGAATCATGTTGTTAGGTCTCTAAACGTGGATTCCTAGTTGTTTTTGGAGACTAGTAGAAAGAATGGACCTGTTTTAAAGAGGAAGAAAAGACCTTCTTGAAAGTATCTGCAAAATCAGTGATCTTATTTGCATTCAGGCTTTTATTCTATGTTTGATATTTGTCAAAGCCCAGAGAAAAATGTCAGCAATAAACATGCATTTGGACAAGTAGAGAAACCATGCTTTGCTTAATTATTGCCACATATTATTATTTTTTTAATTCTCCATACTTTGTTATTTTAATTCTTCACATTTTTATATTCTTCTAGGAAATCTGCATTATTTACCTATATTGAAGTATTGTTTTACATGAAGTTAGGATGGAAAAAACAATATAATAATATTATAAAATAGTATTATTTTATAAAACTCTTATTAAATAAATGTTTATTTATTTTTAAGAGACAGACAGAGACACAGCATGAGCAGGGGAGGGGCAGAGAGAGAGGGAGACACAGAATCGGAAGCAGGCTCCAGGCTCTGAACTGTCAGCACAGAGCCTGATGCGGGACTTGAAGTCATGAATGGCGAGACCATGACCTGAGCTGAAGTCGGACACTTAACTGACTGAACCACCCTGGTGCCCCCAAAGCAAACTCTTCTATGTGAGCTGACCATGAACATTTATTTAAATCCATGTTCTTCAAAGAGGGGTGCAAATGCATCAGGGGTGCCAAGAAGGTCTATTCACATGTGGGAGAAATACAATAACATGTGTGATCTTTTTAATTCAATAAAATAAAATAATAATAATCATTACTACTGTTCTATATGTGGCTTAGCTCGAGGGTTCTTACATTTATCAATATATCACATATTCACTCACCAGGTGAGGTAGGTCTCTAAGATGAAATCTGGTTTAGTATTCATTTTTAGTATATCATGAGATACTGCAATTCATGCATTCTTTTTTTAATGTTTATTTCTTTATTTTGAAAGAGAGTGAGAGCATGCACATGTGCACACGTGAGTGGAGGAAAGGCAGAGGGAGAGGGAGAGAGAAAATCCCAAGCAGGCTCTACACTGTCAGCACAGAGCCCGAGGCGGGGCTCAAACGCACAAACCTTGAGATCATGACCTGAGCTGAAATCAAGACTTAGACGCTTAACCAACTGAGCCTCCCAGTTGCCCCAGAATGAGATGGTATTTTGAAAAAGAACGTTCAGAAAAGTTTTCGCTGTTATGTCTTGTATGTCAAATGTTTATCAAATGATATGTGTTCATGTATAAATTTCTGCATGTGCACACCTCACAGACAGACACAAAATCTTGGAGACATCATTTTTCTAATTGTTTTAAAACATTCAAATTACAGCCTCCGTGGGTTTTTGCACCATTTATTGAGCACGTAGAAAGGTACCACCTTTTGATTATTTTGCGTGATGAACTGATAGACAAAACAGAGATTCCATTTGTTGGATTCCGATAACAACTTTTGTGCAATTGGTGGATGCTGTTGACAGAATGTGGCAAACTTCCGTGAGGTTTTTTTTTTTTTTTCAACTATGACAACCATTGTAACTGGTTAATTGGAATAAACCGAACTTAGAAACAGACCTTCAGATTCGCGCAGATTTTGAAAGAGGAAGACTATTTCTGTTTTAGATATCGTATTAGTAATTTTAGTCAATGCAAAAAGTTATTACGACTGTTAATAAACAAAATAAATCCTTTGGCTAATGCGTTTTTTTACTTCGTCGTCCTCTCCTGGTTCTATTGTTTACATAACATGCATAAAGTACTGGGATTTTGTAATCTATTAAAAAGAGTCTATGCATATGTTGTGTTATGCAAACTGATGAGTAAGTTCGAGTGAGTTTGTAGGCCCCTGGAAAGTCTCACAGGCATCAGTATTTGACCCTATGTTGGTCTTGCCTCTCCATATTTGAGAACACATGATTATGTTTTCATTGCAGTGTGGCACAGTATTGTAAAAGATGATTTATTGATGGCATTAACAAAACTGGTTATAGTGGAAGGATTTGGTCCTGGAAGTGTACTGTGAGTGTGTGTGTGTGTGTGTGTGTGTGTGTGTGTGTAATGATTTATGCTATTGTTTTGCTTAGGAAATACTATATAACCAATACAAAAATATTGTAAAACTAGACCATTTCGGACGAATTAGAAAGAAAAGCCTATCTACTTTAACAATTACAACAGGGTTACAAAATTTATTTTAAAAGCAAGAGAGTGCTATTTTCTGACATGCACAGTGCCTTCTCTGGAAAGAGGGCAGCTTTCATGATTTTCAGTTTGCATATACAAATAATTCCATTATTATATGCAAATACATGTCTCTCAAGTGTTTGAAATTTTCTCCCTAGATAAATATTCTTGCCTACTATTTTGTGTACATTGATAATTTGTCCAGCAAATTATTTTATGCAAAGACTTGCTTGAGCCCCACCTCAGTCTTATTTATTATAAAGTCTAGATTAGCAAGGTACGAATTACTTAAGACTTCGTGGGATTTTAGTCCAATAATTGGAGGATTTAAATCTTGAATCTCTGTTTCCATGTCTCCCCATTTCCTTCATGAAGGTGGCCTTTCTTGCCATAAACATTACTCTTACCATTATAAAAAGTGGGGAACTCGAGCTCTATTTTTCAACTAAACTGTCTCTTTTTTCACCTTAGTAGATTGGTAGCCATGAAGTCAGGAAGTGGAGATCTTAAAAGGTCTCTGAAGGCAATAGGTGTTGAATAAGCTGTTAAACAAGAGAATTGGGAGTCCTTTGTCATCATTCTGAGAGTAGCATTGATTGATGTGAGCAGGGCTCAGTATTGGTTTTAGATAAACAAGATAAGGCAAAGATTGAGAGTAACTGTTGAGGCTAAGGTTTAGAAAAGGTGATTTAAGAAAAAAAATACCAACAAAATAACAAGGAACTTTGTTATTTCTGTATTGCCTTTCCTCATGGTCAGGTTCACATCAACCTGTGCACCGAGTTACCTGCTTCACAGGGGTGGTCAAATCCTGCCTGCGTGTGTGGTGTTCATTTCCCCTCCCCATGGGATAGAAGGAAGAAGGCATAGTCATACTCTTAGAGTGTAATGGGATGCACAGGAAATAAAACAAGCTATACAGAGTTTTAAAAAAAAGTTTCTTTTTTCCCCTGGGTATAAAGTTGGCAGTTACCCGGAAGAAAGTCAAGTTCAACCCTGTGAAATTCCATGGAAAGAACCATTGGAGTCACCAACAGATCATTGCTAGGATGCATAAAGAAGCTATTGCTCTACACATCAGAGTATTGGTATAAAAACCTTTATTTTTAGTTGGTATAATTTGACCTGTCCTGGTTACAATTTGTAGCCTCTTCTTGGAGAAGAGATAGAAGGAAGTGAAAGTACTCAATTTTTAAAAATTGGCCCAGAGTGGATAAGTTTGCAGCCAGCCCAGGACAGAAAAAATCATTCTTCGCTTTCAGATGCTCATCTCAACTTTCCCTGGTTGTTGGATGCAGTGAGTGACCGGTCCTGTACCTGGGGACGCCAGCCCTGCGATAGGTGATAAAAGGTCGCAGGTCCAGGGAGGCCATCATTGCAGTTCAGATGCATTCTTCCTAAAATACTGATGGGAACCACTCTTCAGACCAGTATCTGCTGGGCATTGTGTTCCCAGAAGACAGCATGTATTTTGTTTTGTTTTCCTGTATTATCTTATCATTAGCTAGAAAGACTTTAAAAAAATTTTTAAGTTTATTTATTTATTGAGAGAAGAGAGAGAGAGAAAATGAGTGGGAGAAGGGGAGAGAGGGAGAGACAGAGAATCACAGGCAGGTTCCGCGCTCTCAGCATGAAGCTCCATGCAGGGCTCGAACTCACAAGCAGTGAGATCATAACCTGAGCTGAAATCAAGAGTTGGAGGCTGAACCGACTGAGCTGCCCAGGCGCCCGGGAAAGACTTTTCAACATGCAAGTGTGTGTCTTCCAAGAGTTGCCCCAATGTGATCTCAAGGGTCCACAAGAACCCCTTTTCTGGACACTTCCTTTTCCCCGGGATGTATTTTTCTAAGTGTGTGGACTCTCTCACTTGCGAGTCAAACAGTTGATTTCTCATGTCTTCCTACACCCACACTGGAGTGTCATCTCACCTCCTACACTAATCTGGAGCATACCCTTACCCTTAAAAAAAAAAAGTTCCTAATTAGAAAATTCAACCTGCAAGGAAAAAGTAACTGTAGTGAATTTTAAACATCATATAGTAGGCATGAAAAGCCGTTACTGATTGGATGGGATATGGTTAATTTCCAGATTAATAACAATTTATAACACATCTTGTCTCTAATGCGCTTAAACTGAGGAAAGTTAATCAGCAAGAGATAGTGTCTTCTTGAGGCTGGGGAATAAAGTCCAAGTCAGGGCTTATGTTTCCATCCCTGAATGCTTTTAAAAAGTTCCGAAAAGAAAGCAGTCAATATCCTGCCTTACTTATTCCCTTTGGCATTTTCCCCAGTGCCTTCACCTTCTGACCTCACTTTCTGCCCTTCATCCTTCACGCTCCCAAAATTCCATGGAGGCTTCTTCACAAACCAAGTGCCATCATCCACTGGAGCCTAACCTACTGGTTGGTTGGAATTTAATGGTTAGCTTCTGAACCAAACAAAATAAATGCCAGCTTGAAATTACCGCACACGCTATAGATTTGTGTCAAGAAAGCAAGTCGGGAGGCTTCTCCAAGTGTTAGCATTAGAGTTCCCTATACCTTTATATTTATGAGTTAGTTTCTGCGTTGATATGGTACACGGCTGTAGCTCTCATAGGCGTTGACTTCAGAACCAACATATAGGAATGGTTTCGTAGGGTTTAGACTCAGATTTGTATTTAAATCATGGTGTTCTACACCTGATATATGTGTGACCTTGAGTAAGCCGTGTAACCTCTCTAAGCTTTAGATTTCTTACCTATAAGAAGAGGGTAACATATCTTGGCGGAGCTGATGTGATTCGTTAGGATACTTAGTGTAAGAGAATCAGCATATTTCATGGCACAGAATATTATTACGTTTAGGACTATTATTGTGAGGACCTTTCGGGAAGATTCGAAATAATCCTTCTGGTCATTGATGCATTTGGTTATATTCATTCATTCTTTCATGTGTATGTTCATATATACACACTTTTCACCTGATAAGGACATTTTATTGTAGATATTGTATGCCAGGCCCTGTTTAACCCCAGGATAAAAATAAATTGAAGAGCGATGTGAACTGATTTGTGTCCCACAAAATTCGTATCTTGAAACTCTAAACCCCCAGTGTGACTGTTTTTGGATATATGGTTTTTAGGAGGCTATTATGGTTAAAATGGATCATAAGGGTGGAATATTAACCTCTCTCTCTCTCTCTCTCTCTCTCACACACACTCTCTCTCTCTTCTTTCCCTGTGTATGCATTGACAAAAAGCCATGTGAGAATCTAGTGAAAAGGTGGCCCATCCACAGTCCAGGAAAAGAACTCTCAACAGAAACCTAGACCTTGAACTTCCCAGTCTGCTGAATATGAGAAAATGAATTTCTATCGCTTAATCCACCAAGTCTGTAGTATTATATTATGGAAGCTCAAGCAGCTAATACAAGAAGAATCTTGAAATCCTTACAAACTTAAAAAATTCTATAAAAATTATATTTTCTTGGGGCACCTGGGTGGCCCAGTGGGTTGAGCGTCTGACTTCGGCTCAGGTGGCCATCTTGCAGTTCTGGAGTTCAAGCACCATGTCGGGCTCTGTGCTGACAGCTTGGAGCCTGGAGCCTGCTTCAGATTCTGTGTCTCCCTCTCCGTCTGCTCCTCCCCTACTCACACTATGTCTCTCTCTCTCTCAAAAATAATAAACATAAAAAATTTTTAAAAATTATATTTTCTCTTCTTTTTGAGACACTGCAAAACTGTTGTTTAACTAGTAATGGGTAAAGGTGTTGGAATCGCCAGTGTATTGGTGATGAGGTCTACTCAAGTCAGACAGTTTTTCAATAGGTATTTCAAAGGTCGACAAAACACATGAGAGAAGTCTTTTCTTCCTTGGAATCAAATGATACTTGTAAACTTGCATTTTTCTTAGAAATCATCACTGAATTTTCAGTATATTCCCCGTATACAAAATAGTTAAAAGTTGATGACACTGAGATTTCAATTTCCGGGTAGAGTACACCTAAAATACATTTCTCTATTCCTTCCCTAAATACAACAACACCAGCAAAAATCCATTGATATTATCTACAGAACAAAGCATGAAGACTCTGAAAGGTGGAGGGGCCTCTGGGTAGCTCTGTTGGATGAGCATCAGACTCTCGATCTCAGTTCCGGTCTTGATCTCAGGCTCATGAGGGCAAGCCCTGCACTGGGCTCCAACTGAGTGTGGAACCTACTTAAAACAAAACAAAACAAAACTGTGAAAGGTGGAAAGAAGAAAGTGCAGAATAGCTATGGGCCTCAGGACCCAGAGAACAACTTGGTGGTGAACGCCTTGTGTTTTTTTTTTTTGCCTTTTTTTTGGGGGGGGGGTTGTTTTGTTTGTTTTGTTGTCTCTTGTATCTCAGGGTGGGTGCTAGAAAAACGGGAAATCTTGTTCAGAAGAGTCATTGAAGAAATAAGAAGAATGGAATAAAATAACAAGAAACTAGGAGGAGGAGAGTCTTATTTTTTAAGTGCCACATTTTATTATTTAAAATGTGAACTTTTAAACATATAATTAGGAGACATACAAAAAAAAATCAAGAAAGTATGGCCCATAAATAAGAAGAAAGCAAGTCAGTACAAGCTGTCTCTGAGGGAGTCCAGATGTTAGATTTACATTAGGCATAAAATTTAAATAAGCTCTTATAAATATGCTCAATGAACTAACGGAAACCAAGTCTGAATAATTAAAGGATAGTAGGGGAGAAACATTTTACCAAGTAGAGAATACCAATGGATAAAATCCATAAAGAGAACCAAGTAGAAATTCTGCAGCTGAAAAGCACAGTAACTGAAGTAATTTTTAAAAACATCACGGGAAGGGCTCCCATGGAAATCTGAACTGGCATAAGAAAGAATCAGCAAATGTAAGCATGGCTCCAATAGAGATTATGCAACTTAAAACTCAGGGAGACAAAAGAATAGACAAGAAATGAGCAGAGCCTCAGAGAAGCGTAAGAAACCATGAAGGTATCAACCTGAGCATCGTGGGAGCCCCAGAAAAAGAGGGGAGTAGAAGAGAGCAGAAAAGTGTGCAAAAAGTAATGGCCAAAACCTTCCAAAATCTGGTGAAATATCTTTGCCTACACCTCTACGAAGTTCATAAAATTCCTAGTCGGATCCCGATCGCAGACAGGCCATAGAGAAAATATTGAAGAGAGACTCTTGAAAGCTGCAAAAGCAAAATGACCCATTGTGTGCAGGGGATCTTCCATAAAACTTAGAGCTGGTTTCTGTCATAACAGAATAACTAGCGAGAGCAACATGATCATCTCAATAGATACAGGAAAAAAAATGGACAAAATCCAATACCCTGTCATGACAAAAAATACTCAACAAATTAGGATTGGGAGAGACCTGTCTCAACTTGAGAAAGTGTGGCCATGAAAAATTCACAACTAACATCATCTGCAGGCTAAGAGGCTGAACAATTTCATCCTTTTTAAAAATTTTTTATTATTTTTTGAAATATTTATTTATTTACTTTGAGAGAGAGAGGTGGAGGGCAAGCAGGGGAGGGGCAGCGGGGGGGGGGGGGAGACAGAATCCCAAGCAGGCTCTGCGCCGTCAGCACAGAGCCCGATGTGGGGCTCAAACTCATGACCCATGAGATCGTGACCTGAGCCCAAGTTGAGAGTTGGACATTTAACTGACTGAGCCACCCAGGTGCCCCTCATCCTTTTTTAAAGTTTATTTATTTTGAAAGAGAAAGAGCACAAGCAGGGGAGGGGCTGAGAGAGAAGGAGAGAGAGGATCTTAAGCAAGCTCCACGCTGTCAGTGCAGAGCCTGATGTGGGGCTCGGACCCATGAACCATGAGATCATGACCTGAGCTGAAACCAAGAGACAAACGCTTAACCAATGGAACCACTCAGGTGTCCCTTGAACAATTTCATCTTAAATTCACACAGAAGACAAAGATGCCTGTTTTATTACATGTATTCAATGTTGCCTTAGAGATTCCATCCAGGGGAATGAGGAAACAAACCAAAAAGAAAAGACTTTCCATTTGGAAAAGAAGTAAAATTGTCTCCACTTCCAGATGAAGTCATCTTTTATACAGAAATTCCTAAGGCACCCACAAAAATACAGTTAGAATCAACAAGGAGTTCAAAAGTTTGCATGATACAAATCAGTATGCAAAAGTCAATTGCATATCGATTTGCTAACAACGAACAATGCAAAAACTAGATTTTGAAAACGATTCCATTTGTTAACATCAAAGAGAATAAAATAATTAGAAATCAGTTTAACAAAGAAAGTGCAAGGCTTGCTTATTGAATACTATAAACACTGTTGAAAGAAATGAAAGAAAACCAATATAAGTGTACAAACATCTCATGTCTATGAATCAGAATATTTCATATTGTCGAGATGGCCATATTCCACAAACATATCTGCAAATTCAGTATAAGCAATCCCTATCAAAATCTCAGCTGCCTGTTTTACAGAAATTGACAACCTGATCTTAAGACTGAAGGGGCCCATTTTGCCTTTTTTTTTTTAAATAAGGACAAAGTTGGAAGACTTATGCTTCTCTATTTACAAGCTCACAGTTCATGAGCTCAAGCTGCACATTGGGTTCTGGGCTGACAGCACAGAGCCTGCTTGGGATTTTCACTCTCTCTCTCTCTCTCTCCCCCTCTCTCTGCCCTTCCTCTGCTGTCTCACTCTCTCTTTCTCTTTCTCAAAATAAATAAATAAACAAACTTACTACAGAGCTACAGTAATCAAAGTAATGTTGTACTAAAATAAAGGTAGACATGCAGAAGGATGGAATAGAAATGAGAAGTAAATAAACATTTATAGTGGATTAATTTTAGACACAGGTGCCATAACAATTAAATGGAGAAGCGAATAGTTTGCAATTGACAATGTTGTTCCAGCTCGATATCCACGTAAATGAGGTTGGCTTTCTGTCTCACACCATATATAAAATTAATGCAAAATGGGTTGTAGACCTAAATGTGAGAGCTAAAATGGTAAAACTCTTAGAATAAAGCATATGAGTAAGTCTTTGCAACACTGGCTGGGCAACAGTTTCATAGATAACACCTTAAAAGAACAAGAAAATTAGATAATTTGACTTCATCAACGTTAAAGACCTCTGTGCTTCAAAGACATCAAGAAAGTGAATAGATGATTAATTTCATGGGAGAGATATTTGAAAATTATATATCTGATAAGGGAATTATACTTTAAAAATAAAAAGAACTTACAAATCATCAATAAAAAGACCAATAAGAACCTTTAAAAGTGGGCAAAGAGTTTGAACAAATATTTCTCCAAATAAGTGATACGAATGGTCAAGTGCATGAAAAAAATGTTAACCGTCAGTGTGACCAGGGGAATGTTAATCAAAACCGCAACGAGATAATATTGTACACCCTTTAAGATAGCTATCGTTAAAAGATATAATGACAAGTGTTGGCATGGATGGGGAGAAACTAGACCTCTCTCACGTTGCTCGTGTGATCGTAAAAATGTGGATTCACTCTTAAAAACAATACGACAGTGCTTCAAAGTGTTCGACATTGAGTCACCACAAAATTCAGCAATCCACTCCTAAGTATATAAACTAGAGAATTAAAAACACATGCCCCTGCATATGTAAATATTTTAAAAAGTTAGTATTTGCCGGTGAGTAGGTAGCCTATGGTGGCTTTGGTGGTTCCCAAGCAAGGAGCTTTTCACTGGGGTGATTAAAAGTATTCTAAAATCAGATAACGATGGTTACATAGTGGTTGCAAAACTCTGTGAATATCCGTAAATTAGCTTGAATTTTTTTATATTTTTATTTATTTATTTTTTTGAAAGAGAGAGACAGAGACAGAGACAGAACAAGGCAGGGAAGAGCAGAGAGAGAGAGAGAGGGAGAGAGAGAGAATCCCAAGCAGCCTCCATGCTGTCAGTGCAGAGCCCAACGTGGGGCTCAAACCCATGAACATGAGATCATGACCCGAGCTGAAACCAAGAGTCAGACGTTTACTGACTGAGCCACCTTGGCGCCCCCTAAACTACTTTAAATGGGTGAATGTTATGGTGTGTGAATTATGTGTCAATAATGTTGTTATTTAAAAAAAAAAAGAAAAAGCTGAGTGCATTGTCAAACAAAATAAACGTGAAGAAATACACAACAGATAAGAGTCAAATTTGTGGAAACTAAAGACAAAGAAGAAATTTCAAAAGAGGGAATAAGGAAACAAACCCTTCTCTATGGGGAAAAATAATTCAGGTAATACTTAGCTTCTCATCAGAAACCAGGAGACAATAAGCACCATAATGTTTTTTAAGGGGTGAAAGCAACTAACTGTCCATTCATAATTCTCTGCCCAGAGAAAATATCCTTCAGTAATGAAAGGGAAATCAAGACATTCTCAGACGAAGGAAAACTAAGAAAAATTGTTGCCAGCAGACCTACCCTAAAAGAATTGGCAAAAGAGAGTTTGTTACACAGAAAAACAAAAACAAAAACAAAAATAAAACCCTCAAAGAATCTTGGAACATCAGTGTATCAGGTTTCCACCAAAGAAATAGAGCCTGTAGGATATATACAATAGATTTATTTCTAGGAATTGGATTACACTGTTTGAGGGGTGGCCAGGCCAGTCTGAAATTCATAAGGCAGGAAACTCTCAGGCAGGAGCTGGCCTTGCTGTCCACAGGTAAAATTTCTTTTTCTTTAGGAAAATTCGGGGTGCCTGGGTGCCCAGTTGATTAAGCATCCGACTTGGGCTCAGGTCATGATCTCGTGGTTCATGGGTTCCAGCCCCGCGTTGGGCTCTGTGCTGATGGCTCAGAGCCTGGAGCCTGCTTCGTGGATTCTGTCTCCCTCTCTCCCTGCCTCTCCCCTGCTCGTACTCTGTCTCTCTCTCTCTCAAAAATATAAATAATTTTAAAAAATTAAAAAAAAAAGGAATACCTCAATTCTATTCTTCAGTCCTTTCAACTAATTGGATAAGGCCCACCCATATGATTAGGGATAACCTCCCTTTCCTTAAAGTCAACTGACTGGAGACATTCATAAAATCTACAATGATAGCTTCACAGCAGCAACCAAATTCATGTCTGAATAACTGGGGACTGGAGCCTAGCCAAGTTGACATAGAAAATTGAACATCACAGTCCATGACTTGTTCATTTGGCACAAATACACATCTCCTGAAACCATTCTTAATCTACAAATAGAGATCATAACAAAGTCATACGTCCAGCTAACATGACGTGACTATCCTGAGCACAACTGAAAAGGCACTAACGCGTTCCTCAGAAGAAGAGGCAGCATCCTTGGGTGATGCTTACTTTTCTCTTTGATATCATGTAGCTTAATTACCGTGATGTAAAGTTAACTATTATGAAGCCATCCTATGTCAGGCAACAATAGGATAAGAAGAAAAGAAAGATTTACTATACACGCACATACATACACAAACGTATTCATAACTAAATAGGAAGAAATCCTCAGACCATTACTGTTTTCATTTCTGTAACTTAACACACGGTTGTAACTGGTATTTATAACTATGTTCTTCCACTATTCATTCTGTATTTCCTTTGCTCTCAGCAAGTACCTTGGGTTTTTTGTTTTTTTTTTTTGGTTTTGTTTTTGCTTTTCCTGGTGGAGTTATCCGAATCTACTTTTCAGTCTGAATTCTGTGGAATTCCTGTCTGAATTGAGTTGTTAAAGTTTTCCATTGATTTTAATCACTGTAGATGTTGTAAGAAATCTGCTGCATTTCAGATATATGCCCCCCCATACCTCCATGGTGTAGTGAAAGCCCAGTGTCCCCAAGATGATGACAATAAATCACCCCAGCTAGCACAGTCACTCTCTTCTTTGCCTGTTGATTCAGAGGTATGAGGAGCCCAAAGTTTCCGAGTGGTAGTCTTAAATTTCACTCTAAGGAAACATTATTATGGCTCCTGGTAGACGAATTTCCCCCTTTGGGACAAGGGTCACTGGACCAACAGAGTGTAAGTGATGGAGACAAGAAGCAAAATTTTTTCCCATGGATTACTAATGATTCCATTCCTGTATTCTACCTCTTGATTACTTTTTAAAGTTTATTTATTTATTTTGAGAGAGACAGAGAGTATGAGCAGGGAGAATTGCAAGCAGGTTCTGCACCGTTAGTGCAGAGCCCAACGTGATAGTCAAACTCACGAACGCTGAGATCATGTTCTGAGCCCAAACCAAAAATTGGATGCTTAACTAACCGAGCCACCGGGGGAGGGGGGTTTCCTCTTGATTCTTAAAGCCATGAACCCTGGCTATGAGAGAAATAACACCATACATTGAACAATGAGTTAAAGTAAATAGACCCCGATGGAAGACGTTTCTCCACCCTGAAAGGTAGTGCCACTTACCTGGAACAATAACTGAGTTGTCCAAAGGCCATTCCACCATTTCATCAAGCTGGCTGCTTCAGGCTGATGAGGAAATATGGAAAGACCAGTGAAATCCATAAGCACGGGCCTACTGTTGCGTATTATTTGCTGTGAAGCAAGTCCCACAATCAAGCAATGCCGCGAGGCATAAACCATTTTGTAATCCACAGATGGTAGTTTTGGCAGAAGCACTGCACGCAGGGAAACGAAATCCATATGCAGAGTATGTGTCTATTCCGGGAAGAACAAAATGCTGCCCTTTCCAATGTAATCAACCTGCTACTAGGTAGCTAGTTGAACATCCCAGGGAGTGGTGCCATATCAGGTACTCAGGACTGGCTTCTCTGCTGGCAGATTGGGCGCTCAGTGTAACCATAGCCAGGTTGGACTTGGCAAGATAAAGTCTGTGTGGCTGATCCCTTGAATAACCTCTATCCTTGCCACCACAACCATTTTGTTCCTGAGCCCACTGGACAGCATTAAGAGTGGTTGAGGAAAGAGGCTGACTAAAATCCATAGAGTAGGTGGTCTTAGATACTTGATTGTTCAACGGAGCTCATTCTTTGGCGAACATTCACAATCATGTTCTTTTTTAAAAATCTCTGACCATCCAGCCAACCCACTGATCAGATCATGAATCGGTGTAGGCTCATACCTCTGGCCGTTTCTTTTTTTTCCAAGCAAAATGTAACAACCAGGTACAATAAGGTGGATTGTCCTTCACTATGGTCCTTCAACGATGTCCCAGAAAAGTGCGATAGCACCATAGCTTCCAATTTCGGGGAAACTACCTTCATTTCTAGTGCAGAACTATCAGTGAACCAGCCCCCCAATTTCTTTTCCTCTTCCTCTCCCACTGATCATAAAGAATGACTCATAAAGTCATTCATGGAGTCGGGGAGAGAAGATAATATAGCAGAAGTAGGTTCCTTGGGTATGTGGACCAATTTCTCATGAAACCTACTTGTGCGTTTAGGGCCTAGTTGAGTCCAAATTCATATACACCGCTTCCAATTCATAACAGAGTGCTATTGAGCATGCCAAATTTTATGGCCTGATGGATCAGACAACAACCAGTTCATGAGGAACAGCGGAAATCACATGGTAATTTGGTGGCCCGTGGCTAAATTTTTAATTAATACTAAGGACCAGTAGCGAGTCAAAAGGTGTTTCACAGAAGAAGATTAGTTATCTTTAGTGGCAGGCAGGGCTCTGATCCAAATCCTAAGGGACTTCCTGCAATTCACCTACTGGAACATACGAAAGTTCCGAACAGCATTTCTCTGTGGCACTGCCATTTCGAATCTGCTGGGTCTCATGGTCCCGTGTGTCAGAGTAGCATGGACAACACCCTGGACCTGTTGCAGAGCCTTTTCTTGTTCTAAGCCCCTCTCAAAACTAACAGATTTGGAAATCGGCTGGTATATGGGCTGGAGGAGATACCCAGTGAAAAATGCATACCCAAATGAACACATACCCAAATGAAACATACGTTGCCTCCAAGATCCAAAAATGCCCACTAAATATGGTGCTTCTTTTCCAGTTGTAGGAAGGACCATCTTCAACAGCTTTCACTTTAGAAGCGATATCTTGACATAGTCCAGGCCACAGAAGCCTTAGAGATTTCAGTGAGGTTAAAAGGTCCCTGCGTTTTCATGAGGTCCATTTGCCATCCCTGATACACAAATGTCCTAGCAATATAGCCACAGCAGTGGTTGCTTCTTGCTCACTATGTCCAATTAGCATAATTTCATCAATGTAATGGATCAGTGCGATGCGTTAGAGGAGGGAAAGGTGAGCACACTAAGTTACAAGACTGGAGGGTTGATATGCCTCTGAGAGAGAAGGGGTAGAGAAATACAAGAAAGAGAAGGTATATTGTTGATCTTGCCAGTTGAAAAAAAATTGCTCTTGGCGGTCTTTTCCAATAGGTAGTGAGAAAAAAAAGTATTTGCCAGATGAATCCCCGAATACCAGGCACCAAAGGATGTGTTTGCTAAAACAACAAAATTACCTCTAGAAACAGCAGCTGTAAATGTACTTACTACCTGGTGACTTTCACAATAATCCACCGTCGTTCTCCAAGATCCATTTGTTTTCTGCATAAGCCAAATAGGTGAGTTTGAATGGGGATGTGGTGGGAATTACCACACGGCACCTTTTAAATCCGCGATGAAAGCACTCATCTCTGTAACCCATCCACGAATGCAGTATTGATCTTAGTTTGCTACTTTTCTAAATAGAGGCAGTTTTAATGTCTTTCATGTGGCCTTTGCTACCATAATAGTATTCCCTCCATGGGTCCAGAAACCCCTATGGGGATTCTGCAAGTTTCAGAGTATGCCTGTTACGTATTCTGGAAATACAGAAATAACTACAAAATGGGATCTGGTACTCAAGTTCCAAAATCTGTCAGGCAGGCCATTGAGAAGGGCATTCTAGAAACTCTCATCCAGGGCTGATGCTGTAGTTTCCAGGTAGAATTTCTTCTTCTTCACTTCTGCTTTTAAGGTCTTTCGTAGAATTGGATTACGTTTGCTCAAATTATCAAGGACAATCTGTTTAAAGTTATGTCATTTTCTGGGCAAATAAAACGAAGCAAAAACAAACTCAAGAATTGCCATTCCACAGAATACGATTCTTAAATTCATATAATCAAACTAAATTAATAGAAGAAAGGTAATAAGAAATTCTTCAAATACACTGAAACTAAAAAATAAAAAGCATATTTCGAATTATCCATAGGTCGAAGAAGATGTCTCCACAGAAACGAAAAAAAGACACATTGAACTTAGGATGAAAATAACACATGTTAAATTTGGGGAGGGGGGGTACGACTCAAGCAGTGTTGAGAGGGAAATTTAAAGCATTAAATGAATGCATTCGAAGGTAAATAGCCTCAGTACTCATCTCAATAATTTAGTGTAAAAAAACCAAAACAATCCCCCAAACAGGAAAAAAAAGAAATAATAAAGATAATAGCAAACACAAATAAAATATTACACAGAAAAACAGTAGAGAAAAAGCAATAGAACAGAGAATGTATTTTTTAAAATCGACAAAACTCTAGTAAGGACTGAAAAACAAAAATATGAAAAGATACAGATTTACAAATTACCAAGAATATAACAGGGGCTATCAATGCAGACCCTGCAGACATAAAGTATAGTAAGGGGATATTACAAATAATTCTGCACATAATTTGACAATTTAGGTGAAATGAAGCCATTCCTCGAAAAACAAACTACCATGTACAACATGAAACAGATCATCTGAATTTTCTTATGACTACTAAGGAAATTAAATTCATAATTTAAAAACTCCCAAAGGTTATTTTCTGGCCCCAATGGTTTCAGTGGAGAAATTTAATAAACTTTAAAGAATTAACCCTAACTCTAGAAATCTCTTCCAGAGAATAGAAGTTATACTTCCTGATTCATTTTATGAAGTTAGTATTACCCTAATTCCAAAATCAGACAAAACAGAAGAAAAAAAAAACTTTAAAAAAAAAAGGAAACTGCAAGCGCACCAGTGTGGCTCAGTCGGTTAAGTGAGTAAGTCTTAATCTCAGCTCAGGTCTTGTTCTCAGGGTTGTGAGTTCAAGCCCCGCCTTGGGCTCCATGGTGAGTGTGGAGCCTGATTAAAAAACAAACAAGCAAGCAAAAACAAACACACAAACAAAAAACGACAGACAAACATTTTTCATGAATTCACTCATAAAAATCCTGAAGAAAATGCTGCAAAGAATCGAGCAATATATAAACACCACATGAAGTTATTCTTGGCATGCAAAGCTGATGTACTATTTGGTTACCAATTGGTGTAAACCACGATATTGACACAGTAAAAGAAGAAAATCACACGACGCTATTAACTAATGCAGAAAAGGCACGTGACGGACTTTGGTACTCAGTCATGATAAAACGCTCAGAAGAATAGGAAGAGAAGAGGGAATTTTCTCAAATTTATAAGGAGCATCTGCAAAATATCTACAGGCAACATTATATTTGATAGTCTAAGATTGAGGGGTGCATGGGTGGCTGAAATGGTTAAGTGACCGACTTTTGATTTGGGCTCAGGTCATGATCTCACGGTTGTGGATCAAGCCCCACATCTGCCTCTGCACTGAGCATGGAGTCTGCTTAAGATTTTCCCTACCCCTCCGTCTGCCCCTCTCCGCAATCGCGTGCTCTCTTTCGCTCAATAAATAAATAAACATTAAAAAAAATTCTCTTTCTCCCTCTCCCTCTGCACGCCCCCCCCCCAAATTCTCTTCTCTCTCTCAAAAAAAAATAGTGGAAGATTGAATGCTACTCTTCTAATATAAGTAACAAGGCAAGGATGTCTGCTCTCACCACTCTCATTCAACCTACTACTGGAAATTTTGGCCATTGTAATAAAACAAGGAAAAGAAACACAATGCATACTGCTCTTAAAGCTGACTACTATTGTCTATAGAGAATCCTAAATACTATACCAAAGAAATAGTCCTAGAACGAATACGCGAGTTCAGTAAGTTTGTAAAATATAAGATGAACGCACAAAAAGCAATGCTATTCTGAGAGATTGTCAATGACTATGTGGGTACCAAAATTTTAAATAACAATACTGTTGGGGCACCTGGGTGGCTTGGTCCGTTGGTTCAGCCACAGACTCTAGATTTTGGTTCAGGTAAGGATCTCATGGTTTGTGAGACTGAGCTCTGCATCTGGCTCTGTGCTGACAGCAACAGAGCGTGCTTGGGATTCTTCTCTCCCTCTCTCCCTGCCCCTCCCCTGCGCTCTCTCTATTTCTTTTTTTCTTTTTTAATTTTTTTTACATTTATTCATTTTTGAGAGACAGAGAGAGACAGAGCACAAGCAGGGGAGGGGCAGAGAGAGAGGGAGACACAGAATCTGAAGCAGGCCCCAGGCTCCCAGCTATCAGCACAGAGTGCAACACGGGGCTCGAACTCACTGTAACCATGGGATCATGACCTGAGCCGAAGTCGGATGCACAACCAACTGAGCCACCCAGGTGCCCCTCTCTCTATTTCTAGATAAATAAACTTAAAAAAATAAAATAAAATTACTATTTACTATTGCAAAATTTTTAGTTATTAAATATGAATTACTTTGAATATAACAAACTGTGTATAAGATTTATACGCTGAAAACTATACAATGGTAATGAAAAAAAAGCAAAGATCAAAATGAAGAGAAAGTCATACCGTGTTCCTTCTTTGAAAACTCAACATGGTACAGATCTCAATTATTCTCGAATTGACGCACAGTTTTTTGTGAAATTCCTACTGAAATCCCAGTAGGATTTTTTATAGATGCGGACAAAACTATTTAACAATATTATGGTAAGGCAAAAAAAAAAATAGCTAAAACAATTAAGAAAAAGAAAAAGACACTGGGACAAATGGTGTCAGAGTCATTATACTTTTGTAAACTAAACAAACAAAAACAAAAAACAAAAAACAAAAAAACACAAAAAACAAACAAACAAACAAAAAGAACTTTAACCCAGGACTTATACTTTATACAAAATTAATCCAACTGGATCAACTCCAAAGGGATCATGGACTTAAATATAAAATGTAAACATTTGAAAGTATCAGGAAAAAATAGAAAAATCTTAGAGTTCTTGGGCTCGATAACTCCTTACGAAACTTCACACCAAAAGAATACTCTATTGAAGGGAAAGTGGATACGTTGAAAATGAAACACTTTCACTCTATGAAAAACTCTGTTGATGGGATGTAAAGACAATGTAGAGTCCGAGGCACATATATACAAACCAAAAATCTGGCAAAGAACTAGCATGTAGAGTATATAAAGAATTGTCAAAATTCGAGAGTAAAACAAGACAGGTTAATTTGAAAACGGACAAAAGACATGAAGAGATATTTCACGGAAGCGTATACACAGATAGCAAAGTAAGCACATGAAAAGATACCCGGCACGATTCGCCCGTTAGGGCAATGCAAATTAAAAGCACAGAAGATATTCCTATGTACTTGTCAGAATGGTTAAAATAAAAAATAATGCAAACATCAAATGCTGGCAGGGATGTTGTCAAGGAGAACTGCTCATGTATTGCTGGGAGAAACTTAAAATTGTGGAGTTATTCCCCATCAGCACTTTCCAATGAGACTAAGGGTGCAACTATGATACAGCCCAGCAATTGCACTCCTGGGCATTTACACCAGAGTCATAAAAACTTACGTTCACTAAAAACCTGTACAACAACAGCTTTACTTCATAATTGCCATAAACTACAAACAACCCAGATTTGTTTAATGGGTGAATGATGAAAAAAAAAAAGTTTGGTACATTTATACCAAGAAATACTACTTAGAGATTATTGATCAAATTATTTTATATTTGACATTTAAATCGTGACAACCTGGATGAATCTCCAGGGAAGTATGCTGAGTGAAAAAAATTGTCAATCCCTGAAGGGTACAAACAGCGTGATTCCACGTTATATAACATTTTTGAAATGACGCAATTATACCCGAGGCGTAAGTGGATACCAGGGAGTGAAGCAGGGGTTACAAGCGGGACGAGAGCTGGTGTGCCTATCAATGGGGAACCTTGGGGATTTTGTGGTAATAGAATGATCTATATCCTCATAGCATCAATGTTAACGTCCTGGTTGTACTATTGTCATAGAGTTTTATAACATGGTGCCATTGGGGAAAGCTGGTTAAAGGGTACATAGGGTTTCTTTGTCTTATTTCTGAGAACTCGACGTGAATCTGCAATGATCTCAAAACAAAATATTTAGTTCAAAAATGTGAATGGCATTAAATACTCATTTCGTTCTTGAAGAAGAAACAATGAATTGTGGGCTATGTGGAAGTAATCACTACTGACTTAGTGTTTTAAATATCCCATTACTCTAAAGATGTTAGAGATAATTAACAAAATCAATCATAATTAATTCCTTTAGTGTTCACACTCCAATAGTATATATTTCCTGAGGAATTTTAGTTCAATTGGACATGAATGGAGATGGGAAACAGTAAAATGGTTTGGAATTTATGGAATAATGTACGCTGATCCTACATAATAAGATTTTTCTCTGTTGTTGAGAGGTGTTTGTGGCTTTCTCAAGCAAGATTGGGAAGCTCCAACGGTTCATCAGGGTTATTTTATCCGGGGTTAAATGATGGATTTAACATGAATTGCATAGGACGTAAAATAATAATATTGAGATATTTTGGCTTTTCTAAGTCTAAGTTGTGATTATATTTCATGAGATTTTACAGGGGATAAGCGTGGTACTGATGTGTCTTTTTAAAAAAAAATTTTTTTAGCATTTATTTATTTTTGAGATACAGAGAGAGACAGAGCACGGGCAAGGGGAGGGGCAGAGAAAGGAGACACAGAATCCAAAACAGGTTTCAGGCTCTGAGCAAGCTGTCAGCACAGAGCCCGATGTGGGGCTCGAACTCACGGATCATGAGATCATGACCTGAGCTGAAGTCTGACGCTCAACTTACTGAGCCACCCAGGTGCCCTGATGTATCTTTTTTTTTTTAAATCAAGGTTTAAGTTGCATAGAGTGGAATAAATAAATCTGAAGTACCTCTGTGTAGTGCATTCAAGTTTCTAAAGTGTTATTTTTTTTTAATTGGGTTAGTTGAGTTTTAATTTTTGAGTTGTAGAAGTCTATATACTTTATGGATACAAATCTTTTGTGAAATATAAGTAGCCTGTAGTCTCATTAATTGTTTTTAATTTGAATGAAATTCCACTTGTCACTTTTTTTATTGATTACCAATAATACATGGCTAGTGATTACCAACTCCTTTAAGACCTTCCAAAGATTTCTAGAAAATCGTTGATTATCCTAAAGTTGGGAAATGCTCTCCCATGTTTTCTTCCAGAAACGTTCTCATTTTAACTTTTATGTTTACGTCTATGACCCATCGCAGATTAATAATCTTATACAGTGTGAGAATATTTCAGCTATGTTTCCTTTTTTAATATGAGGTGTGTTGTTTCAGGATATCTTTTTGAGAACAATATTCTGTCCCAAGTGTATTGTTTTGGTACTGACATGTAAACTCAATTGCTCATGTAACTATGATTCTATTTCTAGACTCCCTTCTGTTTCATTTTGTAAGTTTTATTGAGGTATAATCAACATATAGTAAAACATGCATACTTAAACTGTACAATTTTTTAAGCTTGTCATATATATATATATACTTAGGAAACCATCATGACCATCAAGATATTGAGCATGTCTATTATCCCAAAAGTTCCCTTTTGCAATGCAATAATCCGTCCTTCTCCTCGTGTATTCCCCCACCCCATGTCCTAATAATTACTGATCTGCTTTCTTTCACTGAAGGGTGGTTTATATTTTCCAGAATTTTACACAAACAGAGTAATGCAGAGTGTATTAATTTTTATCTGTTTTGCTCAGCATGATTATCTTGATGTTACAACAGAATATATCATATATAAAAATTAATTCATTCATTTTCATTACTAAGTATTAGACATATAACATTGTTTGCTTATTGAGTCAAATGTTGAAGGACATATGGGTCGTTCTCAGTTTTGACATCAACCAATTAAGCTACTGTGAATATTTGTGTACAAGTCTTTTCAAGGATTCATGCTTTCATTTGTCTATGGTAAACATCTAGAGATGGAATGGCTAGATCATATGGTAAGTGTATGTTTATCTTTTTAAGGACTGTCAATCTCTACAAAGTTAGATATTTGTTTGTTTGAAATGAGAGGACAGCTTTGTTACCTGCCACTTCATGTTTTCTGGAAGTTCAAGTGTCCTGGTCAATGTTGACGCTTGTATATTTGTATAGTACTACGGAAGGAGTCAGCAAACTTAATAACATACTGATAGAGATTATTCAATCTGAAAAGCGGAGAAAGGAAGTGGAAAATCAACAAAAACTCATCAAAGACACCATTAAATGCACTAATACGTACAAAATGGGAATACCAGAGAGAGGGGAAAGAGAAGAAGGAACAGAAGATTTTTTCAAAGAAATAATGCCTGAAAATTTTGCAAATCTGATGGCAAATATTAATTTACTCATCCAAGAAGCTTAACAAACCCTCAGTGAGGAAATGTAAAAAGATCCATAACCCTAAGACATCATAGTCAAAATGTCAAAAGAGGGGGGAAAAGTCACGGTGATTTTAAAGCAGCAAAGAAAAATGATATCTCACATACAAAGGATCCCTTATAAGTTTGGCAAGTTATTCATTTTCAGAAATAATACAAGTCAGAAGGCAATAAGATGACATATTCAAAGTGTAGAAACAGGGGCACCTGGGTGGCGCAGTCGGTTAAGCGTCTGACTTCAGCCAGGTCACGATCTCGCGGTCCGTGAGTTCGAGCCCCGCGTCGGGCTCTGGGCTGATGGCTCAGAGCCTGGAGCCTGTTTCCGATTCTGTGTCCCCCTCTCTCTCTGCCCCTCCCCCGTTCATGCTCTGTCTCTCTCTGTCCCAAAAATAAATAAATGTTGAAAAAAAAAATTTAAAAAAAAAAAAAAAAAACAAAGTGTAGAAACAAAAAAAGGCCAAAAAGAATTTTTTTATCAAATTATCCTTCAGAAATAAACATCCACAGTTGAATAAAACTGAGAGAATTAATTTATAACATACCTGACTTATAAGATATATTAAGGAAATTTTCAGACTGAAAGTAAGTGCCACCAGAGAGTAATTTAAATCCATGTTAAAAAAGGAACACTAGAAACAATAACTATGTAAGCATTTTAAAAAGACTGTGTAATAACATAATTTCCTTTCCTTTATCCTCATAACTGGCTTAGAAAAGCAAATGAAGGGGCACCTGGGTTGACTCCATTGGTTAAGAGTCCAACTCTTGATCTCAGCTCGGGTCATGATCTTAGTGTTCGTGGGATCAAGCCCCATGTCGGGCTCGCACGGAGCCTACTTGGGATTCTCTCTCTCCCTCTCTCTCTCTCTGCTTGTCCCTTGCTCATGCCCTGTCTCTTAAAATAAATAAATAAACTTTTAAAAAGGCAAATTAATAAATAAAATGCATTTAATTATATTTGGAGACCTATTACATATATAAATATATTTGACAATAAAAGCACAAAGGAGTTGAATGAGAGTAAACCTGTATTGGAGAAAAGAAATAAAACCAGATAGTAAGGTGAATTTGCAGAAATAAATGAAGAGAATCAGAAAGGAAAGATAAGGAAGTTATATGACAAATCTTATAAATACATACTTCTCCTTTCTTGTCTTAGCTTCTTTAAAAAACATAAAATTATACAAAGTGATGGTGATAATTATATCCTGTTGGGTTAATCACAAATATAGAAATAACATATATAAAAATAATTGCAAAATAAAAGAGGAAGGCAAGACTAGAGGTGTTTAGGGATGAAGTTTCTGTATCTCACTGGAAATTAATACACATCTGAATTATATTCTATATTAAGATGTATATGGCAAGCGGTATAGCAACTAAGAAAATAACTTGAAACTTGAAAAAAGCATGATGTGAATTAAAACGATGCAGCAGAAAATAACCATCTGGTACAAAAGGAGACAAAGAAGGACAAGAAAAATGAAGCGATTGGTACCCAGGCCATCAGAAAACAGCAGATAAGTGAAACCATACTAACAGTTCAAGAAGACTCAGCTATGTGCTATCTACAGAAGCCACATATTCAATTCAACATAGATTAAAAGCAAAGGATGCAGAAAGATATGGCACGGAAATAGTAATCATCACATGTTGGAATAAGTATACCAATCCTGGACGAGCATGAACTTGAAATGAAGAAGAAAACATAAAGCATCACTAGAGATAACGTGGGAACATTTTTAGGGTCAGAAAGATATAAGCACAACAACCATGCGACCACTTAGCAACAGAGTTCCAAAATGCATGATGGAAAAAAAAACCTCTAAAAATTAAAGGGAAAATAGAAAATGCAACAATAATCCCAGTTGGAGACTTACGTTTACCAATTTAAGGAATAACAAGAAAAAAAATCCATATGGAGCTAGAAGACTTGACAGACATTGGAAACCACCTAGACATAACATAAACCTTTATTTAAAGCTTTGCATCCTACAATAGCAGAACATACATTTAGGACACTTGGAGCAAAACCGAGACGCTAAAGTGAACATCAAAAAATGTGAAAGGATGAAAATCATAACAAGTGTGTTCTTTAACAAAAAGGGAATACCTTTAGAAATCAGTGAGAAGGAATTTAGAGAGATTTACAAGCACGCGGAAACTAAATTACAGTTCTAAAATACCAATGGGTCCAAAGAGAGAAAGCCTAAAATAACTTAAAAAGAGAAAGAAAAACACAACGTACCAAAATTTATGGGATGTACCCAGACCAGCGCTTACAGGAAAAATATAAAGCTTGTAAATACCTCTATTTAAAAAGAAAAAAGAGGGGCGCCTGGGTGGCTCAGTCGGTTAAGCGTCCGACTTCAGCCCGGGTCACGATCTCGCGGTCCGTGAGTTCGGGCCCCACGTCAGGCTCTGGGCTGATGGCTCAGAGCCTGGAGCCTGCTTCTGATTCTGTGTCTCCCTCTCTCTCTGCCCCTCCCCCGTTCATGCTCTGTCTCTCTCTGTCTCAAAAATAAATAAACATTTAAAAAAAATTTTAAAAAAAAAGAAAAAGAAAAAAGAGGGCCACCTGGGTGGCTTGTTAAGTGTCCCGGTTGGTTAAGCAGCTCTTGATCTTGGCTTAGGTCATGATCTCTCATTTTGTGGAATCAAGCCCCATGTCGGGCTCTGCACAGACGGTGCAGAGCCTGCTTGGGATTCTCTTTCTCCCTCTCTCTCTGTACCCCTCCCCCGCTCGCTCACTCATGCTCTCTCTCTTTCTAAATAAATAAATTGAAAAACAAATGGTTTAACGGGTGCCTGGGTGGCTCAGTCAGTTAAGTCTCCAAGTCTTGATTTCAGCTCAGGTCACCATCTCATGATTTGCAAATTCAAGCCCCATGTCAGGCTCTGTCCTGATGGTGCAAAACCTACTTGGGATTCTCTCTCTCTTCCTTTCTCCTTGCCTCTCTCTCTCTCTCTCTCTCAAAATAAATAAAAAAACTTGAAAAATTCATCTTTAAGAAAATAGTCTAAAAAGAAAAGATTTCAGAGTGCTAGACAAAATAATGACCCTCCCCAAAGATGTCCACACACACCTTTAAGTGTATTACCTCTTATACAACAACCACATACACCTACAAGTGTATTATCCCTTATGTAGCAAGAGGGAATTAAATGTGCAGATGGAATCACGCGATTTACTCATTAGCCGACCTTAGTAGAGGGAGATGATTCTAGATTATCAGGTTGACCCAATGTAAACACACAGATCTTTAAAAGTGGAAGAGATAACCAGAAAGGGGAACTCGAGAGTCAGAGAAAGATTCAAAGATTCTTTGCTACTGGTTTTGAAGATGGAGAGAGACCAGAAGCAAAGGGATGCAGGCAGCCTCTGAAAGCTGGACATGGCAAGGGAATGGATTCTCCCATAACACTTCCAGAAGCCCTGCTAAGACCCTAATTTGAATTCGGTTAGATACATGCTTGACTTAAAACTACAGTACTGTAAAATAATGAATTTGTATTATTCAAGCTGTTAAATTTGCCAATTTGTTATAGCAGCCACTGGAAATGATTACGCATTATCAATAGCCATGCTTTTAAAGGCTAGTAAGTTTGGGGCCCCTGGGTGGCTCAGTCGGTTAAGCGGCTGACTCTTGGTTTCAGCTCAGGTCATGATCTCGAAGCTTATGAGTTCAGGCCCCACATCGGGCTCTGCGCTGGCAGAATGGAACCTGCTTGGGATTCTCTGTCTTCCCTTCTCTCTGCCCCTTCCCCACTTGCTTTCTACCTTTTTCTCTCAAAATAAATAAACAAATATTAAAACAAATAAACAAAGGCTAGTGAAGTCTGTGGAAAATAAGCAGAAAGAAGGAAATAATAAAGATTAGAATGAAAATCAAATTAATAAAATGGAGAATAGAAAATCCATAAAGAAAAATCAATAAGACCAAAAATCAACAAATAAAGAAATCTTTTAAAAGATTAAGACAATTGACTAACCTATAGCTAGACTATGCAAGAAAAGCAGAGAAGATTCAAGGTCCTAAAAGCAGTAATTAAAGACGGGATATCCCTACTGACCTTACAGGATATTTTCTGTAAGGTATTATAAGGGAATACTATGTATATGTATTAAGAGGGAATACTATGAAAATTATGTGCCAACAAGCCCAATGAATTAGATTAAGTACACAATACACAAACCACCTAAAATTACTCAAAAGGAAATACATAACATGAATAGACAAACACCAAGAAAAGGGTTGGTATGGATCACTTAAGGATTTCCCACAAATAAAAGCCAAGCAAAAGACGGATCCACCAGTAAATTCTTCCAAACATTTAAGCACTAACACCAGTGCTTCACAAATTGTTTCAAAAAATAGAGGAAGGGGGATTATTTCCTAAGTCATTCTGAGAGAACAGTGTTATTCTGGTACCCAGCCAGATGAAGATATGGCAGGAAAAGAAAATTACTACCAATATCTTCTATGAATAACAACGTAGAAATCGTCAACAAAATACTAGTGGAAAATGTAGCAACATCTAAACACCAAAAAGAAAAAAGATTAAAACCAAGAGCAAGGGGCGCCTGGGTGGCGCAGTCGGTTAAGCGTCCGACTTCAGCCAGGTCACGATCTCGCGGTCCGGGAGTTCGAGCCCCGTGTCGGGCTCTGGGCTGATGGCTCAGAGTCTGGAGCCTGTTTCCGATTCTGTGTCTCCCTCTCTCTCTGCCCCTCCCCCGTTCATGCTCTGTCTCTCTCTGTCCCAAAAATAAATAAACGTTGAAAAAAAAATTAAAAAAAAAAAAAAAAACAAGAGCAAGTAGCAGGATTCTCAGGAATTCATGATTAGTTTACTATCAAATTTTTTTATCAAATTAATTTATCAAGTTAATCCATGTAACGCATCATATTAATAAAGGTGAAAAGCCACATGATCATTTCAAGGGGTGCAGGAAAATCATTTGACGAAACCTAACAATTCATGCATGGTGAGAACACTGAATAAACTGGGAATTGAAGAGAATGTCCTCACCCTAAAAAGTCGTCTGTGAAAAATACAGTCAAGGTCAGACTTAATAATGAAAGACTGAGAGCTTTTCCTTTAAGATCCTAAAGATGTGGAGGCCCATGCTAAACACTTTTATTCAACATCACTGAGGAGGTTCTAACCAAGGCAATGGGGCAAGAAAAAAAATGATATTCAGATAAGACAGGAAGAAGTAAATGATCTCCATTGGCAGATGGCATGATCATGTATGTGGAAAATATTAGGAATTGACAAAAAGCAAGATTGTGAAATGCAAAATCGATATCCAAAATTCAACTTTAATTCCACACTCTGGGAATCAACATGCCAAAATTGTAATGAACCAATGTCATTTAAAACGATGTCAAAAGGAAGAAAATCGTTAAGAATATATTTAACAGAAGAATGCAAGATTTGTGTGCAGTTTTAGCTGTAAAACATTGTTCAAAGAGATTAAAGAATACCTAAATAAACGGAAGGCATCGGATGTTCATGTATCAGAAATCCTCACGTTGTTAAATGGTAATACTCCTCACATTGACTTATAAATTCAAAGGAGTCTTTATAAAAATCCCAACTATCTTTTTTTCAGAAATTGACAAGCTGGTATGAAAATTCAATGGAAATCCTAGCAGAGTAAAAATTTTGAAAAATTTTCAAAAATGAAATAAAGTTGTGAGCTCACACTTACGATTTTAAAACTTACTACAAAGGTAGATTAATCAGTAAAGGATGGTTCTGATGTAGGTATCAACATATTGATAAATAAAGCCGAGTTATGAGACCAGCATTACTTTAACACCAAAACCAGACACACACCCTACAAGATAAGAAAACTACAGAGCAATACCATGAAGATAGACGCAAAATTCTTCAACATATTATTAGCAAAATTTATTCCAACAATGTTATAAAAATAATTATATACCATGACTAAGTGGGATTTATTCCAGGTAGGCAAAGCTGATTCAACATTTGAAAATCAGTGGATGAAGTCTATCACATCAAAACAGACCAAAAAAGAAACATCCCATGAACATAGCAATGAATGCAGAAAAGGGCTCCTGGGTGGCTCCGTCTCTTGAGCATCTGACTTCGGCTCAGGTCATGATCTTGCCGTCTGTGGGTACAAGCCCCATGTCAGGCTCTGTGCTGACAGCTCAGAGCCTGAAGTCTGCTTCAGATTCTGTGTCTCCCTTTTTTTTCTGCTCCTCCTCAGCTCATTCTCTGTCTCTCTGTCTCCCTCTCTTTCTCAAAAATAAACGAAACATTTTTAAAAAAAGATGCAGAAAAATCATTTGACAAAACCCAACATTCATTTCATGATAAAAACTTTCGGCAAACTAGGGATAGAGGGAAATGTTCTCTACTTGATAAAGAATACCTACAAGAAAACAAAACAAAACCCTAGAGCTTAATGGTGAGAAACTGAAAGCTTTCCTACTAAGATCAGACAGAAGTCCATGGGGGAGGGGAAGGAAAAAAAAAAGAGGTTAGAGAGGGAGAAAGCCAAAGCATAAGAGACTCTTAAAAACTGAGAACAAACCGAGGGTTGATGGGGGGTGGGAGGGAGGGGAGGGGAAGGAGGGGAGGGTATTGAGGAGGGCACCTTTTGGGATGAGCACCGGGTGTTGTATGGAAACCAATTTGACAATAAATTACATATTAAAAAAAAAAGATCAGACACAAGACAAGTGTATCTTCCCTCACCACTCCTTTCAACATCGTATTACAAGTTCTAGCCAATTCTGTAAGATAAGAAAAGGAAATAAAAGTCATCCATATTGGGAAGGAGGAACTAAAACCATCTTTGTTCCAGATGATATAATTGTGTATGTAGAAACACAAAAGAATTGACACAAAAATCCTGGAACTACCAAGTGGTTATGGCAAATTTACAGGACACAAGGTTAATACACAAAAGTCAGTTGCTTTCCCATATACCAGCAATCAACAAGTGAAACTTGAAATTAAAAACACAATAACATCTATGTGAGCATCTCCCCTCCCAAATGATATATGTAGGCACACATGTCATAAAACAGTTACAAGATCTATATGAGGAAAATTACCAAATCAGACAAAGGAAATCAAAGAAAACTAAAAAAATAAAATAAAGAGATATTCCATGTTTATGATAGGAAGTGTCAATATTGTCAACCTGATACATAGATGCAATACCAATCAAAATCCCAGCAAGTTATTTTGTGAATAACTTGACAAATTGATTCTGAAGTTTAAATGGAGAGGGAAAAGGCCGAGAAAAGCCAACACAATATTACAGAAGAACAAAGCTGGAGTACTGACACTACCTGATTTTAAGACTTACTATAAAGCTACGTTAATCGAGACAGCGTGATATTGGTGAAAGAATGGAGGGGCGCCTGGGTGGCTCAGTCGGTTAAGCGTCTGACTTCAGCCAGGTCACGATTTCGCGGTCCATGAGTTCGAGCCCCGCGTCGGGCTCTGGGCTGATGGCTTGGAGCCTGGAGCCTGTTTCCGACTCTGTGTCTCCCTCTCTCTCTGCCCCTCCCCCGTTCATGCTCTGTCTCTCTCTGTCCCAAAAATAAATTTAAAAAGTTGAAAAAAAATTTTTAAAAAGAATGGAAAAATACAACAATGGAACAAAATGGCTCAGAAATCGACACCCAAAATTACGCCAGTGGATCTTTAACAAAGGAGCAAAGGCAATACAATCAAGCAAAAATAGTCTTCAACAAATAGTGTGGGAACATCTGGACATCCACTATTCGAAAAAAAAAATGAGTCTAGACACAGAACTTACATTCTTCACAGATATTAACTTAAAAGAAATCAGGGACCTAACTATAAAAGGCAAATCTCTAAGACTCCTTAAAGATCACACAGGAGAAAACCTATATGACCTTGGGAATAGCAATGACTTTTTAGATACAACAAAGGTGTGATCTATGAAAGAAAGAGTTGATAAGCTGGAATTCATTAAAATAAAAAACTGCTGCTCTGGAAGAGATAAAATGTCAAGAAAATGAGAAGATAAACCACAGGCTAAGAGAAAATATTTGCAAAAGACACATCTGATAATGGTTTTCTAAAATACATAAAGAATACTTAACGCTCTCCGATAAAAGAAAAACTGACTCAAAAAAACGAGCCAAGGACCTTAACATACCTTCCTAAAATATACAGATAACAAACAAGTAAATGAAAAAGATGCTCCACATCATATGTCATTAGGAAAATACAGATCAAAACGATGGGATGCTATGACAGACCTATTAGAATCACCCTTATCTGGAACACAGACAACAGCAAGTACTACTGAGGACGTAAAACAGCAGCGGTTCTCATTCATTGCTGGTGGGAATGCAAAATGGTACAGCCACTCTGGAAGACGGTTTGGGGGTTTCTTACAAAAACATGCTCTTCCCATATGGCGGCAGTCGCACTCCTTGGTATTTACCCAGAGGAGTTGAAAACTGCTGTTCACACAAAAGCCTGTACATGGATGTTTATCTCAGCTTTATTCATAATTGCCCAAACCTGGAAGCAAATACGATGTCCTTCAGTAGGTGAATAGATAAGCAAAGAGTGGTTCGTCCAGAAAATGGAATATTATTTCACGCTAAAAAAGGGGGAGAAGGTGGCTGTCAAGCCATGAAAACACACAGAGAAACTTTAAATGGGCATTACTAAGTGAAAGAAGCCAATATGAAAAAGCTACATGCTGCATGACTCCAATCACATGACACTCCAGAAAAGGCAAACCATGGAGACAATAAAAAGATCAGTGGCTGCCAGAAAACCTGAGGGAGCAGAAATGGGAATAGGTGGAAGACAGGGGAATTTTAGGGCAGGGAAGATACTCTGTCTGTTACCATAATGATAGGTACCTGTCATTACACATGTGTCCAAACCCATAAAACGTACAACAGCAAGAATGAATCCTAATGGAAACTATAGAGTGTCTATAATGTGTCCAAATAGGGTCATCCTTGGTAAAACAGTATACCGTTCTTGTAAGTGATGTTGATAATGGGCGAAATTATGTATGTATGAGGACAGGGGATACATGGGAAGGCTCTCTACCTCCCCCTCAATCTTACTGTGAACCTAAAACTTCTCCGGAAAAGTGAAGTCTTCATGAAAACAAACAAACAAACAAATAACTAAAGAGTGCAGAAATAAACTCTTACTCTTGAAGGTCAACTGCTTTTTGACAAAGGTGCTGAGACAATGAATTGAAGAAAGAAGAGTTGTTTTCAAAAAATGGTGGTAGAACTACCAGATATTCACATACAAAAGGATGAGAAGGACACCTTGCTCTCACCATACACAAAAACTAGCTCAAAATCGATCGTAGACATCAATGTCAAAGCTAAAGCTACACAACTCTCAGAAGAAACAACAGGAACAAATTTCGGCGGGTTTGGTACTAGTTTCTCAGCTACGACACCAAAAGTACAAGGATAAGAAGAAAGGAAATGAAATTGGACTACATCAGGTTCCTTCTACACTTTGTTGGAGAATCTCCTCAGGTAAATATCCAAGTTCATCACCTGCAAGCTCTGCTTTCCACATAACTCCAGAACACAACTCAGCGAAGCTTTCTGGCACTCCTTTCCCTCGCGTTTCAAATAACGTGTTCCCCATGTCTTTCCATTTCCCCCACCAGCAGCACCTTTAATGTTGATATTTCCACCAACAGTCTTTTTAGACAATTAGGCATTTTCAAGAGATATAGGCTTTTCCTACCAGGTCCTTATTTCCGTTCAGCCCTCACTAGCAGAGTCATTCGTACTGTAGTTCTTTGGTTTTTTTTCTTTACTTTTCTTTTGCAAGAGAGGTGGGGATAGCCAGAGGGAGAAAGAGAATCTTAAGGATCTCCACTGAGCATGGAGCCTGACGCAGGGCTCGACCCCATGATCCCGGGATCATGACCTGAGCTGATATCAAGAGACGGATGCTCAACTGGCTGAGCCACCCAAGTGCCCCGATACCATATTTCTATTAAGAGTTTGTTTGGCTACTTCATACAGCGTTGGCAGGGACATAAAATGATACAGTCCCTTTTGGAAAGAGTTTGGCAGCTCCTAAGTTCCTCAAAACGTTAAACATACTGTTGTTTTATGACTCAGCAATTCCACTTCTAGTTATACACCCAAGCAAAATGAAAGCATATGTCCACACACGCAGAAAATTGCACATGAGTGCTTATAGCACTATTATTCATAATAGCAACAAATATGGAACAACCTACATATCCATCAATGTGAAAGGATGAATAAGTTGTTATTTATACGGTGGAATGTGAGTAGGCAATAAAGTGAATGAAGTGGTGATACATGCTATAACATGAAGAAATCTTGAAAGCTTTATGTTAATTCACGAAGCCAGCCACAAAAGACTGTATATTGTTTGAAGCTACTACCATGAAATGGCCTGAATGGGCAAATCTGTACCCAGAAAGTAGATAAGTAATTGTCTGGAAGTGAGTGGAGGGAAGTGGGGGAAAAGAGGAGTGACTGCTGTTGGTCAAAGAGTTTCCTTTTGGGTGATGAAACTGTTCTAATGTTAGACTGTTGTGAAAGGTGCACAACTCTATATACTAAAATTAATTTCATGGTACACTTTAAATTAGTGAGCTCTATGGTATATCATTCAAATCTTAATAAAGCTGTTTTTTAATTATTTTAATTGTAATTTTTGAGAGAGAGCATGAATGGGGGAAAGGGTCAGAGGGAGAGAGAGAATTCCAAGCAGACTCCACACTCAGCATGGAGTCCAACGCGGGGCAAGATCTCATGACTCTGGGATCAGCCAAGAGTCAGACTCTCAACTGACTGAGCCACCCAAGTGCCCCACAATAAAGCTATTTTGAAAATATTTTTAATATGGTGCTTCTCCCCAGCATATTCTATAGATACCACGGCTATTCCTATCAAAGCCCGTAAAGGACTTTTTTGTAGAAATGGACAACCTGAACCCAATATTTTGTAAAAATTCAAAGGACTCAAAATAACTAAAGTATGAAAAAGAAAAATCTTACACTTACTGAACGTACACTAACTGATTTCAGCCTTAAACTACAATACTTACGATGGTGTGAAACCAATAAGGAGATAAACATGTACACCAATGGAACAGAACTGAGATTACAGACATAAATTCTGGAATAGTCAATTGATTTTTGACAACGTTGCTAACGTTTCCTTGGGGAAAAGGATATAGTCTTTTTAACTAATGGTTCTGGGAAAAACTGACCAAAAAAACTCCCCAGAAACAAAATACAAAACTAGGGTTGGTATCTCATATAACATACAAATTTTAATTCAAAATGGATCATAGACCCACGTGTCAAACCTCATAAATCACTTTTAGCACAAAGGGGAATAGGATCGTGGCCTAATGTTAGGGAAATTTTCTTAACTATGACAACCAAGCACAATCTTGAAAAGAAAAAAATATGAATGAATCAAACATCAGGGAATAAGAGTGCCGCTCTTCAAAAACATAATTTTTAAAAAATTAATAAAATAGGCCAGAGTGAGGACAAATATTTGCCAATTATATATTTGATAAAGACTTTCCCCCATGCTATATAAGACACTTTAACAACTCAGTAATTAACAAAAACAAAGCCATGGGGCGCCTGGGTGGCGCAGTCGGTTAAGCGTCCGACTTCAGCCAGGTCACGATCTCGCGGTCCGTGAGTTCGAGCCCCGCGTCGGGCTCTGGGCTGACGGCTCGGAGCCTGGAGCCTGTTTCCGATTCTGTGTCTCCCTCTCTCTCTGCCCCTCCCCCGTTCATGCTCTGTCTCTCTCTGTCCCAAAAATAAATTAAAAAGTTGAAAAAAAATTAAAAAAAAACAAACAAAAGCAAAGCCTAAGAGGAAAAGGCAAAGTATTTCACCAAAGAGGTATTTCATCAAAGGAGACACACAAATGGCTTGTTAATATATGAAAACATGCCTAATGTCATAAGTAACCAGAGAAATGAAAATTAAAACTACAATTTGATCCTTCTACGCCTCTGCTATAATGGCTACAATCAAATAGCCTGCCAATACCAAATACTGATGAGGATGTAGAGAAACCAAAACCCTCACATATTGCTACTGGGAATGTGAAATGGTACAGATACAGTGAAACACAGTTTAATCATTTCACTATAAAAGTAAATCTTGACAGTGTATCAGCAATACCACTCACAGATTTCTCCTCAGGAAAAAATTTAGAAAATATGTAGTTGCCCAAAGATTTGTACATGAAGGCTCATAGCAGCATCACATAACTATACAATAGCCCCAAACTGGAAATAATTCACCTGTCCATCATCTTGTAAATGGGTAAACCAAATGTGGTACATAGAATTCGGTAATCAAATAGAATGGCATACTAATACGTATTGCATGACATCACTTATGTGGATCCAAATATCATGGCTACTTCACTCTAAGCTGAGAAGTTACTGTTTTGCCTTACCAATTCTGAAATTCAGTGTGTGTGGCAATGTTGAAGCTATAGAACATGTTAGCGAACACACAGTAAAACCTTGGTTTGCAAGCATGATTCGTTCCAGAAACATGCCTGTAATCCAAAGCACTTGTATATCAAAGCAAATTTTCCCATGAGAAATAATGGAAACTCAGATGATTCGTGCCACAACCCAAAAACAGTCATATAAAAATGATTACAATCCTGGAATATAATACGATATGATAAAGAAAACACAGAATGTGAAGGAAAATAAATTACCCTGCCCTTACCTTTGAAAACCTTCGTGGCTGGTGTGAGGGAGACAAGACAGAGGAGAGTCATTGTGTAGGGAGACTTTCACTATCACTAACGGAATCGCTGCTATCTATTGGCTCAATGGAATCTTTTTCTTTTCCTGCAATTTTAACCAGGAACCTATCCGATGACACTTGCTTTTGCCTCCTTTTGAGGATTTGGCAGAAATGTGACTTTGTGTTGTCGCTAAACAGATTCATCCCTCGCACTGCTACAGCCTTCTTCGGGTGGTGCTTTTCTACAAAACTTTGCACTGTCTCCGACATTTTACACGTCTCCCTAATCTCATCTGAAGTGAGGGGTTCCTCTGCCTTTTTCTCCTTTTCCACTGCAGATGAGATGCAGACTTCTTATACAATCCCGCAGTTTTGGCCACTTGCATACCTCATTTGCACTTCTCGATGATTTCCTTTTTAACTTCCACTGTAATCATCTCCTTCTTCTTCCTGCCTTTCTTTTCAACCTTTTCTGCATGGGGGCCACTGTACATGCTTGCACGGATGTTGACTACAGTACAGTATCAATAAACTCTTGTCATATACTGTATTTAACATAACTGGTAATAAGGTGGTAGAGGAAAGGGTCTATATCTGCAGGCAGCCTGACCTAGAATGAAGCAAAGCATTCTTAAGCTCACTCTTGGATGGAAAAGCAAAGGACTGTCCATACAGGCTTTGAAGTGACAGAAAATACCCTAGTGCCAGTTGTGGGCACCTTCCAAGGTTCTGAAAAATCATTGATTCTGCCAAACACCTCAGCCTGAGACTTAGCATCCAAGCATGGGAGACGTTCACCCACAATCTTGCAGAGAGAGAGAGAGAGAGAGAGAGGGAGGGAGAGAGGAGAGAGAGAAGAACCATTGGCTCAGTTGTGATCATGTGACATTCAGTGTCACGTACTACTCGTATTGCAAAACATCGCTCATTTATCAAGTTAAAATTTATTAGAAATGTTTGCTCATCTTGTGGAACGCTCGCAGAACAAGTTACTCGTAATCCAAGGTTTTACTGTGTTTCTTTTATCTTCATAAATTATTAATGTTTCAAGTTATCAGAATTTGTCTAAGTATTAAGATAGTCAATCTAAGGCAAACATCTAAAGTGACTTTCCAAAATTAGAAATAATGTCAAACATAGCATATTTTATTAAATCTAGACTCATCTATTTTAACGTGCATAGGTATTTTACATACACATAATAAAGAAATCTTCTCTCCTTTAAGTTATGTCACCTCCTCAGTTGTAAGATGGATTACAATGTGAAAAATATAAGTCTTCATATTTATGAGACTTTCATTTATTTTGCATGCCCCAAAATATATTTGTTGCCAATTTTCCAAATGCAAACCATTTGAGTTTGGAGGTGATTGTTACTATTGGCTTCAGAAAGTCAAATTGACAGCAGAGTTTTACATTTGTTTAAAAAAAAGCTATCTTTAATAGTTTTATAATAAAAAGAGCCATCTTAATCTAGTTTCTGTAAAAGAAAATTGTCTATAATTGTCGTCTTCGTTCATCTATCAATCAACTTAACACTGTAAGAATAGGATTTTTGATGTTACATAAGCGATCCACTCTGTTGGATATATTAAATTGTTATTGGATGTTTGAAATTATTATTTGATTATGGTCAATTCTGTTTCACATATTATTAGTAGGGAATCCTAGAATACTGACAGTCGAAGGTAATTTATTAATCAATCCCATAGCCCCGCTCTGCTAAGCATATTTTACCGATTAAAATGAATTACATAACTAAATCTGGAAGGGAATTTATTTGTAGCAGTAAGAACGAATTTTGAACGTATCTGGAGACTCACAATATTCATGGCTGGCTAATAAAACATTTTCTAGAAGAACACAGCTTGTTCAGTGAGGAATATTTGGCTTTGTGTTAGTGGTATCTCTGAGTATTATGGCACGTCTTCCCTCCAACCCTGTTTCTCATTCTCCATCCTTCCCTTCCCTCTCATTTTCTTCCATTCTTCCTCCCTCTATTTCTTGTTCTCTGCCTCCATTCTTTCCTTTCTTTCCTTTCTTTGGCATAAGTAAAGGAACCTTTTACTAATCTCTTTTGATTCTTTTCTTTTGGTCCTCCTTAAAATAAATAATAAAAAAGAGTTTTCCAATTGCTCCCATACACACCTTTGGAGGAGATTTATTTATTCAACTAAGAAATAAGAAATATGGTTTACTTCTTAAATCGATAAAAATAGTTTGGAATCGTTGTGGTCACGGTGGAGAGGCAAATTTATCTTTGCTTTTTGGACGCTGGTTGTATAAAAAGAACTTCGTCAAATTGACGTATTGGACGTAGACCCGTGGGAAAGGACTATGCTGACAAGAGACTTAATATTCCCTGAGATAGTTTAACCAGAGTTACCTATTTTTTAAGTGTTTATTTATTATTTATTTTGAGAGAGAGTGAGAGAGAAAGAGTGTGTGTGCTCCTGTGCAATCAGGGGAGGAGCAGAGAGAGGGGGAGAGAGAATCCCAAGCAGGTTCTGCACTATCAGCTTAGAGTCTGATGTTGGGCTCAGTGTCACAAACTGTGAGATCATGACTGGAGGCGACATCGGGAGTTGGATGCTCAAGGAACTGAGCCACCCAGGTGTCCCTGAGTTACTTTTTTTTTCTAATTTTTTTTTAACGTTTATTTATTTTTGAGACAGAGAGAGACAGAGCATGAACGGGGAGGGTCAGAGAGAAGGAGACACAGAATCTGAAACAGGCTCCAGGCTCTGAGCTGTCAGTACAGAGCCGGACGTGGGGCTTGAACTCACGGACCGCGAGATCATGACCTGAGCTGAATTCTGCCACTTAACCGACTGAGCCACCCAGGTGCCCCCCGAGTGACTTTTTTTACTGTTGCCTTAGACATTGTTTCTAAGTGACTGGACACAAGACACATTTTAATAAATTCAAAGCAGACATTGCAAAAGCATGAAAACAAGGTATTGCATTACCTGCTTGTCCTTCTAATCCTCAAAGCCTGTCCTTCAGTCAACCTTCGGATGCCTCCAGGAGAACCCAACCCAGGATCCAAACTGTCCTTTCACCTATGGAGTGTCAAGCAATTCGACTGAAAATGGGGCCACCTCCTCAAATGGACTCCTTTCCTGGAAATTTGGTCCCTGGTGTAAGGTCCGTGGCAGCATAGAATAATGTTTAAAGCCTTCCCCTGTGATCTCGGGCTTTCCTCTCGCCTAGAGAAGGAGAGGTTGGCAGAATGTTTTTCTGTTGAGGGATGCTAGGATCCAGAGACTCCAAACAGTGATAGGAACTCGATGCAGGAAAAATATGCTGCAAGGGCACCGAGGGGGACTCCATCCCTTAAGCTTCGGACTCTTGATTTCGTCTCAGGTCATGACCTCACCTTTCGTCAGACTGAGCCTCACATCAGGCTCCATGCTGACCGCACTGAGCCTACTTGGGATTCCCTCTCTCTCTCCCTGTCTCTCTCTCTCCGCCTCCTCCTTCTCCTCTATCTCCCTCTCTCTTTCTCTAAGTAAATAGATACAAACTTTAAAAAGAAAAAGAGAAAAATATGCTGCAAATATGTAATTAGAACGAAAAGTGATGGTCGTTGGTATTAGGCACATTAATACTGATGTTTTAGAGAAATGCAAAACGCTCACATACAACAGATGCTGCCTGAAATGTGTCCATTGTGCAGACCCAATGCTTGTCAGCATAATTGTCCAGGCCGAAGATCTGAGAAAACTGACTGACGGGTGGGCGTAACTGGGAGCCATGCCCACGGTGACAATCTTATCATCATTATTGACTCATTAAAGAAGGTTCTAGTTCACTGTAGTAGCAAGGGAAATTCCTAATTGTATCTTTTAGCCTTAGAAATGAGTTGGAGTTAAGATCTTCCTAAACATGCGATTTCTCACAGTTTCCACGTTTGCCAATATTTATCAGGTTGAGACTCTGCTGATCAGGTAGAATAGGGCACTGAGCCGATCTTTCAATCAATCAGATAAATGCAGTGAGGAAAATAATACAGTCAGAGCCCCAGGTAAGAACACTGTAAGGCTCAGGCACCGTGAGGGGTACAACCTGGCTTGATTTTTAGACAGAAGAAGCAAAAACATTTTGTAGGAAATCCCAAATGGTCACTTATGAGTTGTGAGACTTTGGGAAATGCTCTAGAGTAAGGAGGTCAGTCTCTTTATCACACTAATGGGAATAGCATAATCTCTGTTTTCTTTACAAAGTTATTGAAAGCTATTATGGGAATGTTTCTATTAAAATACCATAATCTCTAAAATGTTAAGTTTCACATGGTATTTATGAAATACTATACTAAAAGTTACAATAGGATTAATAATAATTGGGGGAGATACATTTAAATTTATTAACACATTCTGTAAGTTGGGCTTGTTAATATAAAATAGAAGACCATGGGGGAAGTGAAGGGGAAAAAAAAAGTTACAGAGAGGGAGGGAGCCAAACCATAAGAGACTCTTAAAAACTGAGAATAAACTGAGGGTTGATGGGGGGGGTAGGGGAGAGGGGAAAGTGGGTGATGGGCATTGAGGAGGGCACCTGTTGGGATGAGCACTGGGTGTTGTATGGAAACCAATTTAACATTAAATTTCATATTAAAAAAATGTTTTCTTAAATGTTTATTTGTTTTTGAGAGAGAGAGAGAGAGAGAGAGAGAGAGGGAGAGAGAGAATGAGTGGGGGAGGGGCAGAGAGAGAGGGAGACAGAATCTGAAGCAGGCTGCAGGCTCTGAGCTGTCAGCACAGAGCCCGATGGGGGCTCGAACTCACAGACCACGAGATCATGACCTGAGCCAAGTTGGACGCTTAACCGACTGAACCACCCAGGAGCCCCTAGGTTTGTTAATATAATGTAATTTGGTTCTTGATATTAAGGAGAATTGGAGATCATTGTTAGTAAGAGATGGAAGGAAGGGAAGAACCCAGGGTAGTTAGACTAAAAGCTAAAAAAATACTGTTCAAAAAAAAAAAAAAACAATTAAAAGTGGGTATCTAAGTATGCAAATTTTAGGAATAGATTTAAGAGTATAAATTGATACAGTTTGATATTACAGTTGGTTAAGAGTTGAATGAGGTGCCCCCTTAATGAGTGGCCCGGCGACAAAGGAGAGGATGTGGGGGGAGGGTAACCTTCCTTTCTTGCTGTGTGGAGTCGAACAGGCATGTGATGCAGGATACATGACATGGGACCAGGTAGTTTCTTTCCACCAGGACATGGTGGGTTTTTGGAGCCAATGTACGGAGTCTATCAGTCGAGAAAATACATGTCTTTACACCACATCCTAGATTCCCCAGGGCGGGTGCGGGGGGAGATCTGAGACAGATCAACCCACACGCCAAAGCGTGTGTTCAAAACTCAATTCGAACCTTATCAGCAGGTTAACATTATTTTTCCAAGAGTTTTTTTGTTTTGTTTTTTGAGAGAGAGAGAGACAGAGCATGAGCAGGGGAGGAGCAGAGAGAGAGGGAGACACAGAATCTGAAACAGGCTCCAGGCTCTGAGCCTTCAGCACAGAGCCCGACACGGGGGCTCGAACTCACAAACCGTGAGATCATGACCTGAGCCGAAGTTGGACGCTCAACCGACTGAGCCACCCAGGCGCCCTTATCTTCCCAAATTTTACATAGCCTTCAAACGCATCCACTACTACGACGGTCAGGTACAAAAGAGGGCAAAGTAACATATAAGTCTGATCACCAAATGAAATCGAATGCCTCTCTTGGACTTACAGTTCTCCCCAGTCACTGGCTATTTTCTCCAAAGATGTAAGCAAGAGAATTAAAACGAAGACTGAGCAGGATCATAGGGGAGTAACAGATGTTTGTTAACAGTGAAACGCCACTCCTGATAGAACAGCAGTGTGCAGCTGGAATGCGAAGGACTTTTGCCCCAGGAGGCCCATCTCGATGTCAGATTTTAGCAGGAAATGATGCTTGGGGTGCCTCATACATTATCGCGGGCTGCCGGCGTGAGTTTGGGAAGATCATTTGTGCTCTCGTATTTTGATAACCTAAAATTCTTTCCTCTCACTGGAAACAGCTTCTTTTGGCCTTACTGGAATGGAAGCTTGTAGGGGGCTGGGGGTGGGGGTGAGAGAGAAAGAGACACAGAGACAGAGAGAGAGAGAGAGAGAGAGAGAGAGAAAGAGAATGAGAGCAAGCAAAGGGAGGAGAGAGAAGGAACAGAGAAGGAGAAGGGATTTGAGAATTTCTTCTTTGCTTGTGAAGTATCTGTTTTTCCCGACACAAAGGAGAGTGCTTTGTCATTGTTTTCTTTATAACATTGATGAATTTCCTGTGGAGTGGGTATTGGGTTTTAGTTAACCATGACAGGGGCAGAGATTTATAGGCGGTCGCTTCGGAGGCTGTTTGAAAGGCTCCATAATGCCTCAAGGCACAGATGTGTTTTCAGTGCTCACTTCTGGTAAATAACCAACAGCTTCATACACTCCACCCCTTCGCCCTGATTAGAGCGCTCTCCTTGAAAAATGAAGTATACTGGGGCGCCTGGGTGGCGCAGTCGGTTAAGCGTCCGACTTCAGCCAGGTCATGATCTCGCAGTCCGTGAGTTCGAGCCCCGCGTCGGGCTCTGGGCTGATGGCTCAGAGCCTGGAGCCTGTTTCCGATTCTGTGTCTCCCTCTCTCTCTGCCCCTCCCCCGTTCATGCTCTGTCTCTCTCTGTCCCAAAAATAAATAAACGTTGAAAAAAAAAATTTTTAGAAGAAAAATGAAGTATACTCAATGAAGCTCAAAGCAAAGGCAGGAAAGAGGGGAGGAGGTGGGTTTGTTTTATTTTGTTATTTCAACTTCATGCATCCTCAGAAAGAACTGAGGTATTCAGCCTGTCCTTGTGGATTTTTTTTGTGTGGGGGTTATTTTTTGTTCGTTGTTGTTTTTGACACAAGAAAGGCGATATTCTGCACAATGGATTGTATTCTAAATACTATTATGTTTCTCCTCATACTCTGATAGAGCTAATTCTACCAATGGGTGCTAATATATGTATTTCATAAGTAAATGTTTCTTAGTGGAAGCAAAAAAGTGAAAGTAAAGAACACAACCCCCCCCCACTGTGAACATAAACATATCACTGGATGGTTTCTTTTCTCTGTTTTTCTCTCTTTCACTCATTCTTTCACGTGTGGAATGATCAGTTACAGTTTTTTTTTTCCTAACTCAAAACCCATTGAAAGCTTTTATCTTGTTATTATAAATCTTCATTTAATGACTGTACCACAATTTACTTAACCCTCTGTGTTCAAATTGCCGGTTTTCAATGTTTCACAATTTTGTATAGCACAGAAATGAGCATTTTGCACACAATGCTTTTTTTCTGCAATTAGTACTATTCCCTTAGTCGAGATTCCGGTAAGTGAACTCATTTGGTATTGAATATTTTAAGGACATTTGGTTCATATTGGCAAATGGCTTTTCAAAAAGAATGGATCAATTTACATTTCTATAACAGCCTTTTTGCCATAACCTCCCCAGCAGGAGGTATTTTTCAGATTTTAAAAGTATTTTGCTAATTATTTTTAATGCCTAAAATCTACTAGTAAGTCTGGACAAACCCATTATTATTAATATCTCCCGAATAGTTCACCTTCTGTGGCTTTGTGAAATCTCAGAATTTCTATTTAATTCTGAAGTTTAGATATATCTCTAGATACTATCACAATACATTCAAATATTTCTTTCCCAGATTCCCTTTGCCTTCAAGTTTCAATTATTCTGAAGGTGTTCTTTGTTTACAGCTGTATTGACATTGAACAGAAGGATAAGGTTTGGTAGCATATTTTAAAAATGTGTTAGAAGCCCTTGTCTTCAATGAACGAAAACTAAAGACCTAAACCATTGCCTGAATGAATGCCAGGGGAAGACAACCGAATAGCCTATGTATATTTGGATACAGAAATAACACTCAGCACAACAGTACCTTCAAATCGCATCTATGATCTTCACGTCCTGCCATATGCCTTTGGGTTCCACGGGTTAAGTTTGTCAACTGGTGGAGATCAGATAATGGCTCAAGTTTCTCTGGTGCTCTAGAGAATTTTACAGTTTTCCCTTGGACTCTTTAGCCGGAAGTGGAAACGAAAGTGGTGTCTGGTCCACGTGGCCTTGATTAGGAGTGAGAGAACAGAGGAAGCAAGAGAGTGTCTCCGGAGCAAGAGAACCACTTTGCTGCCTCCAAAAGCGCATTTCTTCCTTTTACCTGAGCTTGTCATGAGCCACCTCATCACTAGCGCCAACCCAGATGGCGGGGAAAGGCAGGTAGGTGGTGAACCATGTAAATGGGGGCACATTTCCACCCTGTGCTCACTCGGATGCTGGCATGTTCATACAGTCCAGGAACCCGATTGTAGCAGAAACGCCACCCAGAGTTCACAAGAACATCCTCCCACAAACAGCAGGGACATGTGTCAGAAGGAACTAACCGTTTCTTAATTCATCTCTATAAAAGGGTATTTACAATTTAAATAGGAATTTTTTTTTTTAAATTTTAAATGTTTATTTATTTTTGAGAGAGAGAGAGAGAGAGAGAGAGAGAGAGAGAGAGATCACGAGCGGGGGAAAGGCAAAGAGAGAGAGAGACACAGAATCCAAAGCAGGCTCCAGGCCCCGAACCATCAGCACAGAGCCCAACACAGGGCTCAAACTCACAGACCGTGAGACCATGGCCTGAGCAGAAGCTGGACGCCCAACTGACTGAGCCACCCTGGTGCCCCATCATATATCTTTTTAATGTTCTTTTTTTCCAAATGCCTAAGATTCTTCTCTTTACATCAGATTATTTAGTACAAAAATTGTTTAGTACAAAAAAAAAATCAGAAATTCATCAAAACCCTTTGGGGGCATCTTATAAAACTGAATTTTCAGCATGCATTACCTGGAGAGAAATGTCTGGTGTTATGCCAAATTGGTGCTGATTTCATGAGTACACTCACCAAAGCCTCTTTACCTTCTTGGCAGATAACCTTCCCCTCTTGGTCTCCATCTCTAGGCTCAAGCCACCGGGGCACGTGCATCTAGGACAAAGATAGTCTGACTTAGTCTGAGGCAGAAAGGATCCTGCACAGGGGGTGGGTACACATGCAGTATATTCTGGACTTCCAGCTTGATTGACATTTGGCTTTCAGAGCACTTCATGACAGCAGGATTTTGTTGATAGGGTTTTCAACAAGCCCTATTTGTTTTGTATTCGACAACAATACAGATTAAACTCTTGGTTGAGAGGTTAAAGAAGTCAAGAACATTCCATACTAGTCATAAGAAAATGACTGTTGGTTATTTGGATACCCGGTTTGGCACAAAAGTGATGTAGTGATTTGATTACCAATCTATTAATTCCCAAGCACTAACACAATTTAGCTCGCTACGTAAGAACAAGGGCTTTGGAAGATGGCAGATATTGACTCAAAGTGTGATATTCACTGGGGGCTAGTTTTGTAACATTTTAGAAGCTTCTTGGCCTCTCTAAATCTCTATTTGTCCTATCTAAAATAGAAATGATACAGCGTCCTTTATCGGGGTATCATGAAGATTAAGCAAGATATTGTGTTCAAGTACATAATGAAAATGCCTGTTTCAACAATCTTTCTTTCTTTTTTTTTTTTTTGGTAATGACTTTTAAGTATATTAGGTAGTATATATGGCCTTAGCTTTATGTGGGATTGGGGCATTTGTGGATCTCTGGTTGTCTCTGAGCCTCCAGCAAATGCTATCTGTTTGAAAGATCCAAGGTCTTCTACCAGCAGCAGAAAGTGTAAAAGAAGCCAGAGAACAAATATTCTAGACCCGAGAAGAGGTGAAGTAGGACTTTCTACTGATTTCTTGACCTCAAACTCCCCATTGAACGCTGGTCTCCTCTTTGGCTTCCGCTCCCCAAGGACCTCTTTCCGTGCTCTCCTCTCGCTGACTTCCCAGATTCCCAAACTCTGATTTACTCCTGTCTCAAGCCCACCAGAGCCCTAACCCACCCGTGGTCTCCTACTCCAGGGTGCAGCCTGGCCAATGTTGCCTTTCGGAAGCTTGGGCCTGACCTAAATTCTGAACGTGAATCAGTTTGGAGCATGTCCATTTTTACTTCCTTCTTTCTTCGTAGGCAAGAGCCTTCTTCCTGATTCTGATTCGAGAGCCTTTCTTCTGATTCTTCCTGATGTTTTCCTTCTGTCTCCTTTTTGAATCATTTAAGAGAACCTTAGGTGTTCTTATGCAAAGTCATGTAGCCTGGGAATGAGCAGGAAGGAGTGATCAAGTAACTCAGGTTCTCCATGCTTGACAATGAGCATGACCTTTAAAGTAAGTTTGCTGCTGCAGAAAGGATGGGTACAATGGGGTTCACGGCTGAGGAACATAGCAAATGGCTGGGTTGAGAGTCGAGGAAGGCTGAGTCCTTGACAATAATTTGAACATCCTAGGAGATTTTCAGAGCCTCCTTTTCAACCACAGAGCTTCCTCACAGAACACCCCACTCAGTGGGCAGTTCAGTTCTCTTCTGCTGTGGATGTGTTTCAGCTCATAGAATTCTGTCCTGTCTGTTGAAGCCAGTTTTGATCTTAACTTTACCATCACAATAACGTGACTCTTCTAATGTCCAGATGGAAGTGCAATGGATTGAAATATGGGGAAAGAGACCTTTTCCTTCTGAACTTGTATATGAAGGGCCCATCCATAGGTGATTGTTTGCTTGTCTTTTGCTGCATATCAAACCACCCTGAAACTTAGTACCTAAAAAAATATTGTCTCAGAAATATTCAATTTAGGCAAGACCTGGGATGAGGTGGATGGCTTATCTCTGCTCTACCCGACATCAGTTGGGGGGCTCACTAGGACTGAGAGGACCCGCTTTCAAGATGGCTCCCTCATATGACTTGTAAGTTGATGCTGGCTGTCAGCTGGGAGCTCAACCAGAGCTGTGGTTCTTTTTTTGTAAGTTTTTCCCTGGGCTGCTTGGGCTCACAGCATAGCAGCTGTGTTCCAAGACGCAAGAGTAAACGTCTTATGGGAGCAAGGCAGAAGTGCAGGGCATTTATGACTCAGCCTCAGAAGTCACATAGTTACTGACATTCCATTGGTCAAGGCAGTCATGGGTTTAAGAGAAGGGGACGTAGACTCCTCCTCTCAACTGGGGAACGACAAATGTCTAGAGAACTTATGGGATAGGAGATATTGCTGTGGCCGTCTTTGGGAAATCCTGGGGGCCACAGCAATTGTTGTGATTTACCTTGAGACAAACTGATAGCACAGACATTCTTGTATTTTTTTATAACTAGAATCAGCAACTAGAACCCACAGCCTCATATTAAAACATACATCAATGGATTCAAATGTTCAAAACCTTTTCTTCTCGGGTACTCCTGCCCTCAGAAGAGATAGCGAGAATGAAGTCCCCGAGGGTTCCGTGTTCGTACCCTTGAAAACCTAGACTTGACCTTTCAGCTTGGCTCTGGAGAATGTGCACAGCATGAGGCATGCCAGAGGCCACATGAAAAGTTACCCCTGAGAGATTTCTCCCTTTAAAAAAAAAATACAGTTTTGAGCATTTGTGATCTATGGCCAATCAGTGCTCTCTCGGGATGATTTTTAATTTGCTCTTGTCAAACAATTACACTCAAGTAGTTCAGCTCGGAGTGAAGGATGCAGAATTTAAAGAGGGTTTTGCATCATTCATACTGTTTCAGTGTTATTAGTGTCAGGAAGTGAGTCTGTATCCGTCTGTATCAGTCTGAGCTCTCAACTGCCTGCAATAGACGCCGACCCAGCCCGTTTTAAGCATCAAAGGAATTCTGTATATTGAGTAGGTCATAGAATTTCTGGGAAGGCTATAGCATCGGGCTTATGAAAAGAGGGGCTGGGAAACAGCGAGGATCCTAGTTTATATCACACCACAAAGCAAGGGCAGTGAAGACACCAATGCCATCCCTGCGACCGGAGGATGTCATGACCACTGGGCATGGGAGTCTATTGCTTGCCTCATGAGGAGAGTTGGTCCCAGAAAAATGCTTGCTGCTGTTTCAAATATTACAGTCTCTCCTCTTTTCTCTCTCTCTCTCTCTTTTTTTTAAGTTTATTTATTTACTTTGAGAGAGAGACAGCAGCAGCCGACAGAGAGGGAGAGAAAGATTCCCAAACAGGTTCCGTGCTGTCAGCGTAGAGCCCAATGCAGGGTTCAGTCTCACGACTGTGAGATCATGACCTGAGCCAAAATCAAGAGTTTGAAGCTTAACCGAATGAGCCCACCCAGGCGCCCCTCTTCTCTTTTTTGTCATAACCATTTCGTTTTGAGATAATCCTAGAGTCACATGCAATTGTTAGAACACAGGGGGATCCTGTGTACCCTTCATCCATTTTTCCCTAATGCTAACATCTGCATGATTATAGTACACACACTATCATAAACAGGAAACTGACATTGATATAATCTACTGATCTTACTCAGATTCCATAAGTTTTACAGGTACTTATTTGTTTGTGTGAGTATGCGTGTGTATTTTGTTCTATGTAATTCCATCACGTGACTATATTCATATATCGCGACTATAGTCAAGATGAGAGCAGTTTACCATGACCAGAATCTCTTTTGCTGCCCTTTTGTAAAAAAATTAAAAACAAAAAACAAAAAACAAAAAAACAGGAAAAACCCTCCCCTCTCCGTCACTAACCTCTGAGAACCACTGATCTGTTCCATGTCCATAATTTTGTCATTTGGAGAACATTATATAAATTAAACTTTACAGTGTGCAACGTCTTCGGGTTGGCTTTTCACTCAACATCATTTCCTTGGAGTCCATCCAATTGTGACACGTATCGGTTGTTTTTACCTTTTTTTTTATGGCTAAGTAATAACATGGATGCACTACGGTATTTTAATCATTTGCCTATTGAACGGTATTAGTGGTGTTCCCGTTTGAGGCTATTGTGAATAACGCAGTTGTGAACGCTCATGTTAATTTTTTTGTAGAAACACAAGTTTGTATTTCTTTTTTTAGGGTAAAGGTCCTAGATGGCAAGGGCTGAGTGGTATGACGATCATGTGTTCAGTTGGCAAGAAATTGCCAACCAGTTTTTTGGAGTGGTTGTACCATTTCATATTCCCCCCCACCCCCCCGGCCCCCAGCGATGGAGGCAGGATCCAGTTTCTCCACATCCTTGCCAGCATTTGATATTTTATTATTTTTTCCATTTTAGCTGTTCTGTTAGGCAAATAGTGATATCTCATCGTTTTAATTCTTAGTTCTCTAGTAAGTAAAGATATTTAATGTGTTTTCACGTGCTTATTTGCAATCTGCATCTCCTTTTCAATGAACTGCCCGTTTGATTTCCTAATAGAATTTTTTGGCTTTCTACTCTCCACGTATGATTTCTTTATATATTCTAAATACTAATGTTTTACTGAATATATGGTTTGAAAATATATTCTCTCAGTCTGTAGTTTGTCATTTGATCCTTTTCACTGAATCTTTTAACAAAGTTTTTTTTTTCCTTTTGAGGAGATCAGATGTATTAGTTTTTCCTATTACTGCTTGGGTTTTTGGTATCTTGTCTAAGAAACTCACCATGAAGATTTTCTCCTATGTTTTTTCTAAAAATATTATCATCTCATAGTTTATTACAGTGTCTTTTAACAGGACGGTAAGTTATTCGTTTGTTGTTCGTTGTAACTCTCTCAAAACTTTGTTACTTTTCATATCTATTTGATTCCCTTTAGCCTCCTATACCAATAATTATATTAATAGTATTTTTGAGGAGTGCCTGGGTGGCTCAGTTGGTTGAGCATCCAACCAATTTGATTTCTGCTCAGGATGCGATCTCAGGGTGGGGGATGGAGCCCCACTTCGGGCTCTGTGCTGAGTGTGGAGCCTGCTTGAAACTCTGTCTCTCCCTCTCTCTCTTTCCCTCTGTTCCTCTACCCCACTTATACTCTTGCTGTCTCTCTAAAATATTTTGAGACATAATTCTCATATTTGCAGATTTCTTAGAATCTCACCTCCATGCTTCTCTCTCTCTCTCCCTCCTTTCCTCTCTGCCTTCAACACGTAGTTAGTGAAAAATCCTCTACTGAGCATTGCACTAAATGCATGCCATGTTGAGTGCTTATTTAATATTGGCTATCATCCTATGGAGAAGGAGCTATTTTAATTTTTTTTTTTAAGAAAAAGAACTGGAGACCTAGAGAGTTTAAAGAACTTGCTTTGGACATGAAACTAGCAAGTGGTGAAGGCAGGGCGTAAATTCATATAGTCTGAACAATTCCAGTGCCTTGGGGCCGGGGGTGGGACCAATGCCCAATCTGAAACTCCGGGACAGCTTCCTGAAGATCACAAGGATTCCAGCATGACTTTGTTTAGTCTTCCAGGGGTTGCCTTGGAGAATGTGCTAAAATCAACACGTAAAGAAACTCTCCAGTTACATTACCAGAGCCATGGAGAGGGTTCTTCTGTAGAAGGAGTCTACGTGCCTGAAACTAGATCTTTTACAATGGAATATTTGTTTTTGAAGTCAAAGGATGATACCTCACAGTTTCTCCCTGACCTTACAACTATAACCCTGAGTGTTCCTGCACATTTAAAAGATAATCTATGGTCCCATTACAATCTTCCCATTTGGTTAAAAGAGAGAGAGAGAGAGAGAGAGAGAGAGAGAGAGAGAAGGCTGAAAACGTTTTAAAGAGAAACATGGACCAAGCAACCCAACCCCAATTCAAACAAACAAATGAGCAAATTTTCAATTGTTCGGTTGACCTAACTGAATTCATGCATGCATTCTCCATGTTTCCTGAGTACAATAGAGTCTGCAATGGATTGTATATCCACCTCCTATCAAATTTGCATTCAGCTCGGCAAGGTCCTCCTTCTCAGGTCCCCTCCTGTATCTCCCTTAACGTTAGAGTTTCACTGTGGTAAGGGGTACAGCATCTTGTAGACATCACTATAGACAAGAAGACATAAATGAGAGTTAATAACCATCAAATGTGCCTATTTCCTTTTCCTATAAATTAGAGCATGCTTTCCTTCTGAATTTTGCAAGAAGGAAAACAGACTCCCTCCTGCTGATGTGGGGAAGTAATGCTAAATCTCCCTCAAGATTGGCTTTGGCTTCTTCCAGCTGTATGTTAGTACCTTTTTATATGCAATTTTACTTCATTTAGTCTTTAAGGTTGTGCCTGAGGTTAGTTTAAAAGGTTAGTTAAATGTTAATGGATGTTAATGCTGCAATTAAATTGTTAAATCAATCGAAAACTGTGGCTCCATTCTCTATCTGCGTTAGCGCCGGCCTGAGCTGCATTGGCGTATAAATTAAAAGCTGTAAATCTAGTGAAGTCTAATTAGAGACCAAATTTCTCATTTATCTTATTTTCACAGGACTGTAAGCACTGATAGATAATCAACGAAGGGCTAAAACTTTTTAACATTAAAAAACTATTTTATCTATTTCAGGATTCAGGTGACTGATTATAATTCAGATCCAATTACTGTAAAAGGTCATATGTGAAATGAAGTTCTTTTAGGCACTCCAAGTTTTATTTTACAAGTTTGCCTACAAGACGGCACCCCCCCCCCCCATCCTCAAAAGCAAATATAAATACATTATTCAAGGCTGGCTTTAATGGCATCTGAGAGTATAACCTCGATGCTACACAGCGTGTTTAATAGACGACTGCCTTGACCAACAAAGAATAACGCTGGATCTGGGGCCTCGCGGGAGATTCTCGGCAGAGAGCAAAACTCAGCCTTCTTTGGATGTCTAGGGTGACCACTTTTCATCGTTGTTCCAGATTGGCTGTTGCCATCTTTCTTTGCCGATGTCTGAGAAGAGTGACGTGTAAGGAATTCAAACGAAGGGAGTGGTGAAGTTTTAGCCCCTTCAGTTGGCTGTGGCGGAACCACTCTGCTGACATTATTCTGTGTGCGACTCAACCGGGTGCCACTACATTTGATCATCCTTAAGAAAAATAAAAAAAGCCCTATCTCTAAGTTACGGCACTTGATGATGAGATCTAACCAGAGCTTTCTCACGGACCAATGTTGACAGGAAGACGAGTTAATATGCAGTTGAACTGTAAGATCGAAAATTTTCTCTCCAGAAGGTAGGGACATTCAGCTTTTCGTTTGCAAAGCTGTTCCCTTGGTATCGCTACTATTGCCACTGTCATTACCCTTCCTATTATTTTAAATATCTTATGGAAGACGATCTTTCCTTCCGTGTAATTTACGTAATGAAATCTTTTGCTCAGAAAGAAATATTTTGGGAGAACAAGTTATAAATGTGTATTCGACCAGACAACTTGCTGCTTCCTTAATTTTGTCATGAATTCTGAGCTCCTAAAATTCTTGATCGCAGACGCTGCAGAGAAAATGCCAGAGTAGGTTGCTTGTCCCCTGAAGCAAATGAAAGAGATGTTGCACATTTTCTCACCCTTAAAAGAGCACTGCTTTCCTGACAGCGCGTTTGTTTCTTACTTGCAAACATCTCAAACTCAAGAACGAATTTCCTGTAACCTGCAAAACCAAAATCGGTCTTTTTTTTTTTTTTTTTTTTTTTAATTGCTGTGACTTTCAAAGACGGTGGGCCAAAAGATCTTAACTAGGGACTTTGAACTTACATTAAAGGGCACATGGCTTTCCACTTAAGCACTTAGTGTGGAACATGGAACCCATCTCTCTCTTTATTTAGCTAGATAGCAAAAGAAGTATCAAAAGACATCATTTTGCCTATTTTGGGAGGGTATGAACTATCACCCTGCTTGTAGAAAGATGCCAGGGTACTCTTGGGGCGCCTGGGTGGCTTAGTCCTTTAAGCATCCTACTTCAGCTTGGGTCTTGAGCACCCTCCCCACACCCCCCCACCCCCGTCTCAAAAATAAGTAAACATCAACAGAAAGATGCTAGGGTATTCTTTAAGCAGAAAAACTACTAGGCTGGAATATTCAGTTTTCTTGATCACCAATCTTCGGGGAACAGGATGTTTTACATTCAAGTGTTGACAGGCAGCCATCTACCGACACTACAACACCTATAAAGGCTTTTACTTGATCTCTAAGAATAATCTGCAGCTGAAGCCTGAAATTCTACTCTTGAAAATTAACTTTCTTGGGAGTCACCTGGGTGGCTCAGTCCGTTATGTGTCTGACTCTCGATTTGGGTTTAGGTCATGATCTCACAGTTCCTGGGACGGAGCCCTGTGTTGGAGCCTGCTTGGGATTCTCTCTCTCCCTGTCTTTCTGTCCCTCCCCCACTTGCATGCACTCTCTCTGGTGGAGGGCAGGGGTGAGGGTGAGGTGGGGCCTTGACAAAGGATCTCTCCCCCAGTGGTGAGAAGCAGAATAGAGCAGCCTTACAAAGTTTGAGCCCTGGAGGCAACAAGCAACTACATTCAAACCCAGTTCTTTCACACCTGCATTCCAGAGTCTTCCACCGGCTCTTGGCTGGTGTTTTCTTCTCTTTTTCTGGCTCTTCTCCATGCGTATTCCCATGGCTTTAAATCCCACCTGATTTCAGATGATAACTAACTTTATTTTTAGCTGTATTCTGACTCTTGATCCCAAAACAAACTTACTCAGAAGTTACAGGGACATCTCTACATAGATTCATTCAGTTATTCACTCATTTGTTCATTCATTGTTGAATGTCGGCAATATGGCAGCCACTGAACTGGGCATTAGAGGTTCTATAGTGAGCAACATAAAATACCTGCCCTTTCAGCATTTACAGACTTGAGAGGGACATAAACAATGAACAACAACAACAACAAAGCAGAAATGTAACATACTTTGGGAAAGGAATATATTCTATGGAAAAACTCAAGGCAGAGCAGAAGCAGAAAGGGATGGAACATTCTATTTGGGATTGATGGGTCAGGAAGCGGAACGAGGAATGAGCTGTCAAAACAGGCCATTATCTAACAAGTATTGTAAGGGAACATGTTGAAAACCACATTGGTGACTCTCTGCCTTCCTAGCTTTCCCTCCCTTCCAAACTTCCTTTTCTCCCCATTTTTCTCATCTCAGTGATGCCACTAGTTACGTAAGGATTCAGGTCTAGAAACATAGGAATCTGATTGGATTTTTTTTTAACCCTTACCTACTTCCATCTGAATACTGTTCATCAGCATCTACACTGACCTACAATCCACAAGAAGTAGGCCAACATTAAATCATCATCTTATAGAGGTCTAACTGAGCTCAGTGAAGTTAAATGACTTGCCCAGGGTCCTACAACCAGCCAATGGTGGACCCAAAGGTCGTCTGAAGTCAGACCTTCTGGCATCCATCTTTGCTTCCTGCTCCCAGCCCCTCACACCTGAAGGGGACCGGTGAAAGGGACAAGAAGAGCAGTCAGTTTCATGTATTTGTCCTATTGCCACAGTTTCCCCCCCTTTCCAGCTTTATCACACCTCCCCTGATAATCTCTACTGCCTCCTACGATTACTAAGCCAGTTTGTATTCTGTCGCACACTCTCTTCCACATGACTTTGCAAGTCCTCCCTCATCAGTTCATGTCTGTCCTGTCTCGTAGCTACATAATAAGGAGCTCCTGAAGGATGGAGGCCAAGTCTCTCTCCGTGCATCGACTTGGTGTTTAGAAAATGCTTGCTACAGTTAAACATAGATCCCATCCACTGTTCTCGGAAAAGTTGCAATCTAGCTGGTGCCATAAACAAGGACTTGTGGCAAAATTAAATGATAGAAAATCAAAGTGAGCAACTGAACATTGTAAGCTGGAATACTTCACATACTGGGAAGCCAAAGGAATCACTGGAAAGCTGCAGAATGGGATACATTTTGGGTGATGAGGAGAGGACAAGGGGAGAATGGAGTAAGTACCTCCTTTTTGTTGTTGTTGTTAATTTTGAGAGAGAGCAGGTTGGGGAGAGGCAGAAAGAGAGACAGAGACAGAATCCCAAGCAGGCTCTGCGCTGTCAGCACAGAGCCCGATGCGGAGCTGGAACTCACAAACCGTGAGATCATGACCTCGGCAGAAATCAAGAGCCAGATGCTCAACCGACTGAGCCACCCAGGCGCCCCAACTCTTAAAGATGACAATGAATATGTTATTTTCAGACTGACACGATGACAGCTAAGGGTTCTTTTTATAGATGAATTCATGACTTCAATGTTTATCAAGTACTTACCCGATGTCATGTGCCTTATGGACCCATACAATGGCGACTGAAATGAATATGGTCTTCCCATGTAGTTAGTTGACAGGTTGGTGCCGGAAGACTGAGAAGTTAACCAGGAAGACTGACATGACAGGCCACGTGTGGTGATGGGCGTTCATTCCAGAAGCATCTAACTTTTTCTTTTAGAGAAGGCAAGATCAAGATCAAGTGGGGCTTTTTGAAGGAAATGCCATCTGAGAACTGGAGAATGATTACTGGAAAGTTACATCTAGAAAATCCAGGTTAGATTGCACCGGGTGGTACCTATTACAGCTGGAAGCACTGGGCAAAATGGGACACCTAGACAGAGGAAGAGCGGAAGGACAAAAGGAATGGGAGGAGAACCGCAAGGAGGAAGAGGATGGGGGGAGAAGTTCATCTGAGGGTGAAATGAGGCCTTTTGTTTTGAAAGCACTACAGGGACCCAAAGAGGGAATGTTCCTTGAGAATATTTGTTAAAGAGGAATGATCCCAAGGAGGGAGCCCATGTTTGGGCTGCAGATGTGAGAGCCTGGTCTCCACCTCACCCAACCAACTGGCCCTTCCTTCCTTTCTTGCCACTGGCAGCTGTACCACTGTACTCTTCATTTTCCTCCTAATTTTCTATCGTCCCTGTCACTCGCTCCCCCTTCTCCCACCATTCCAAAAAAGAGCAGCATTTCCTCAAGCTGTGCCATTGCGCCTACACTTCCTTAGCAAACTCATCTAAACTCTTATTGTCAGCCATCTTCTTTGTACAAATCCCCCCAACTACTTTCGGGTAGAGGGAAAAGGTGTCGGGCTAAGTGACTCTGCAACGAGTGGAGTCTGTAAAAATAAAGTGAAAAGAGACTGTACGTTATCTGAGACCGTTCTTCCCCGTGGTACAATACAGGCTAACAATTCTGACACTACACACAAAAAATCTACACGCGGTGATGGAGGGACGGCAAAGGGGCATAGGAACCAACAGAAAGAGTTCCCAATGGCTTCAGCGGGAACAATGTGAGCAAGAACACGGTAGTATTGGGTTATAATTTAGGTATAAAATCAATATCCATACGTCAGTACTTATGTAAATAATTGAATTTATATGAATAAATAAATGTGGAAAACAGACAAATGTTTTGTGCTAAAGAATTTCAAATGATTTACATAGGTAATTGACTCTCAAGGGGGTAACATACCTCCCCTCCTTACCTAAGTGACTTCCTTGTATTATTTATTTATTTATTTATTTATTTTTTAAATTTATTTATTTATTTATTTATTTATTTTTTAAACTTTTTTCAACGTTTATTTATTTTTTGGGGGGGACAGAGAGAGACAGAGCATGAATGGGGGAGGGGCAGAGAGAGAGGGAGACACAGAATGGGAAACAGGCTCCAGGCTCCGAGCCATCAGCCCAGAGCCTGACGCGGGGCTCGAACTCCCAGACCGCGAGATCGTGACCTGGCTGAAGTCGGACGCTTAACCGACTGCGCCACCGAGGCGCCCCTAAATTTATTTATTTTTGAGAGGGAGAGTGTGTGTGTGTGAGTGGGGGCAGGGGCAGAGAGAGAGAGGGGACAGAGGATCTGAAGAAGGCTCTGCACTGGCAGCACAGAGCCCGACGCAGGGCTCGAACCCACGAACTATGAGATCACGACCTGAGCCGAAGTCAGACGCTTAACCTACTGAGCCACGCAGGTGCCCCAGTAAGCGACTTCCTTTTAAAGAGTACAGAATGGAACGTAGAGGAAAAGGAAAGAGGAAGTTTATCATGGAGGAATCTGACAAACACAACCTCAGCTAAGTCATCGAAGTGAATATCAACAGCGACGGTCATATTAGTAACATGTACCCTTGATATGATGCAGTGAGAACGGCACTGTGGTCTACCTTCCAAAGACACATAACCACAGCATAACCATAATCATGAGAAAAACATCAAACAAGTCTTAATAGAGTGTCATTCAAAATACCTGAGCGACATTCATCAAAACTGTCAAAGTCATCCAAATAAGGAAAGTCCAAGACTCTGTAACAGCCAAGAGGAGCCTAAGGAGACATGATGATTAAATGTAATGTCGTATCCTGATTGTGATTCCACAACAACAACAAAAAAAGATTAGGGGCGCCTGGGTGGCTCAGTCGGTTGGACGTCCAACTTCAGCTCAGGTTATGATCTCGCAGTGCGTGGGTTCAAGCCCCGTGTTGGGCTCTGTACTGACAGCTCAGGGCCTGGAGCCTGCTTCGGATTCTGTGTCTTCCTCTCTCTCTGCCCCTCCCCTGCTCCTGCAGTATCTCTCTCTGTCTCTCAAAAAACAACAACAACAAAAAACCCAAAAACAACAACAAAAAAAAAACGTTAAAAAAAGAAAAAGAAGAGTAAGTAAAAATTAAGGAAATCTAAGTAAACAATGGACTTTAGTTAATAATAAAGTATTAATATTAGGTCATTAATGTTAACAAATGTATCAGACTTATGCAAAGTGTTTATGATAGGAGAAATTGGGTGCATGATATATGGAAGCCTTCTATAGTAGCTTCACAATTTTTCTATAAACCTAATAATTTTAATTTTGTTTAAAACTGATATTTTTGATCTCAGCGCCTATCCTGAGCACAGGACCATGTTTCTAATTACCTGCTGAATTGCTCCAATGCAGTCTTCTGTGGGCACCTCAGATCAAATTGTCCAAATCCAAACTCATCATCGTGAGCATCAAATCAGCTAGACTTTCTAATGTGTGTATCCCTGGTATCAGTACCGAACCATTATTTTACTGGTTTACCAGTCTGGAAAGCTGACAGTCACCACCCATTCTTTCCCTTCTCTAATCCAATGGACATCAGTTGCCAAATATGTACCTTATCAGTTGCCTACAGTGACTTTTGGGTTTCTTCCCTCTTTTTGATTATGATTGTCACGCTGTTATTTAGATACTCGTAGAGCTTTTGCGTCATTTCCAAGGGCCTCCAAAATGCCCCTCTGTTACTTCTCCAAATATATCTCATTGTCTAAGTAGTGTTACTGAAGCATAATTCCTGGGACGCCTGGGTGGCTCAGTCGGTTAAGCGGCCGATTTCGGCTCAGGTCATGATCTCACAGTTCGTGGGTTCGAGCCCCGTGTCAGGCTCTGTGCTGACAGCTCGGAGCCTTGGAGCCTGCTTCAGATTCTGTGACTCCCTCTCTTTCTGACCCTCCCCCACTCACACTCTGCCTCTCTCTCTCTCTCTCTCTCTCAAAAATAAATAAATTAATTAATAAATAAATAAACATTACAAAAAAATTTAAAGCTCACTTTAAAATTCCATCGAAGTTCAGCTTTGCAGGAAATCTGGCCTGTGTTTTTGTTGTTGCTGTTCTAGGCTTTTTCTTCTCCCCTGGTTGAGGCTCCATGGGGTATCATTCCTGTCTCCCGAATGCTGCTTTTCAAATTTACCCCTTTGCCCCATGATTATTCATATTCTTGTTTACCGCATTGAACAATCCTAATTCAACCCATCTGTGTTTTCACTTGCTTCTCTGTATAATGGGATAATGATAATACCTCCCTCAAAGGATTCTTTGAAGATTAAATGGGTTTATGCGTATGCAGTACTTAGAACATGGCCGGACATGTAGTGCTAGCAGGTGATTTTAGTCATTATGACTCTTACTAATCTCATCTGCTAAGAAAGTAAGCAAGGATACTTATTTATCTTTATATTCCCCAAAATGACCTATTTAGTATATTCCCTAAAAAAAAAAAAAAATGCCCTGTATACAGTAGGTGTTCGATGAAAGCCAGCTAGAGTGTAATCTGATGCTTCCTTTGTGAATGGGCGTTGTCTTCCTTCTCTGAGGAGCGAAATAGTGGATCAGTCAGAACCAAGGGCCAAGGCCATTGACCTGAATCAGTGTGCCGGCTCTGCAAGGAAGAATACACGCTCTAGAAGGGTTAGGCAGAAAGAAGAGATACAGGAGGGTGAAATTGCCAGGAGCCAAAGTGCTGAGAACGAACTGTATTAAATAATGCAGTTGTTATTGGTGCCTGATGAATAAATGAACAACACTGATGTCACTTCATGCATACCCAGAGATACGTTCACCTCCAGGGTAAGTTGCTAGAAATGCAGTAGGCTGATGTCCGATATGAGACATGGGGAAAAAAATCCCCTAAAACCGGAGGCCTAAGTGAAATCTTTACGTGAGCTGTGGCTTGTTTGAATGATATGCCTTTTTAACTTGAATGATATTTCTTTTTAACTTGGGTGATTTAAGAAACTCATGTTTAAAAGTTGGACGTACGGATGCCGGTGTGGTTCAGAAACATTATGCAGTAGCCCCGTAATTCCACTTGCAGACGTGAAATATTAGTGATCAACTCCCTGTTGTATAGCAAGAGCTATAGTGGACAGTCCAGACGCATCCCAGGGGATGTGGATTTTCCACCTTCCCCCTTGGTCTTCTCCTCTGTGTGACCTTTGAACAGAGACAAAAACCTAAAACGTGATTGTGCTAAACCTTGTTAGTTAGAACTCTTACACCCACGTTGCCTTTTTGGGGGGAAAGAGAAGAAAAGTGTGTCTGAATGATTTTTTTTTTTTTTTGTCTTCTTAATCAAAATTTGAATTTGGAAGTCGAGATACACTCCTGTGCTTATCATCTCTCCGAGGTTGTTAGGATGTTCCAAATTCAGAGGAAGGACCGAACTATCCCTCAACTGTTTCAGAAGAGGCAGGAACGTGGTCTGCAAACCCCAAACCAGATAAGCAGACTGCCCCGAAAGCGGTGGCCTGAAGAACCCTATTGCTTTTACGGGCTTGACCTGAACCCTCGTAAAACTTTCCTGTGCGAGTTCTCGGGACAATATGAATCCTGGAGACATCCAGAAAGGGAAATGACACCCTTTCCGGCCTGTATTTGAACGCGACCCCGAAGCATGTATGTTTATTGGCCTCGTAAACCCAAGGCAACCGTACGGTTCATGAATCAGGATGAGGGGCTGTGACAAAGGGTAATTTGTCACCGGCGATGACATCATTGTTATCACCTACATCATCCTGGAACATGTCTGGACATCCCTCTGCACGGCCAGCACACCAGCTACTCCAGGGAGCAGCAGACACGTGGCCCCTGTTAGCAGCTCACTGAGGCCCCAGCGGAGGCAAAAGATAAAATTCTTCAGCACTTCTAGGGCCAGCTTTGTGAGGAGCGTGCACTGAACAACGAAATACCAGGGCTCTTAGACATCAGGCCGTGCTTGTGAGGCGTCACGTTTTCTTCCTCTGTGTAATCCGGCGCTCAGACGTTAGCGAGGCCTACGGGTTTGGTTTTGCAATTCATCTGTAATATCTGAATTCTGGCTTTCCTCCACCTCCGGTTCCATAAAAAGTAGGCGGGGGTCTCGGGGAGGGTGGTGAGTGGGTCTTGGGGAACCACATCAGCCGGGGGGTTAGTTCCCTGCATCGGGGGAGGGGGGAGCGTCATCATTAGCCCCCTCCAACACCCCGTTACCAGAATACAGGCGAGAAGAGTGCAGGGAGGCAGGAGCCCCCAGGAGGCATCGCTCCCTTTGAAAAGTTAGTCCTCCCACTTCCCAGCAAGGCAGCCCATCGCTGGCTCCCTCGGAGAGGATTCTGAAGCCAGGTGGGTAGCGATTTCTCTTTCTTCCTCCATTCCCCGCGCATCCCTTCCCCACCCCCACCCGCACCCCATCTCCCGGTGGTGGCAGCCGGGCCAAGTTTGTTGCTCACAGCAGAAAGACTCAAACGCTTTCGTGATCCGACTGTTTTCAAACAGGCTCGGCTCCTGTGAGCCTTACCAGCTGTGACTAATAGCAAAGAGAAGGGGGGAAGAAGCTTCTCGAGCCTGCAGGCTTCAGACAGGCAGGCTCTGGGGGAAACAAGAGAAAGCCATTAACTAACCACAGTGTTATCTTGATTCTCTCGGAGAAACGAGCTAGGGACGCCTAATGAACTAGCCTTAACGTTTCAAACTGAATGTGCCTCTGGGAACTCTCTCTAGAACAAACAGTGTGACAGATCAATGCTTGGTTCCTATATCAAGAGAAAAGGTTACTCTCTCCTCTAAGGAATTAGAGGATTAGTATATCTCTATGATATATTTTCCCTCCTTTTAAAATTTTAACTTTCCTTAGAATGTTCAGGTATAAAGGGTGGAGCGTGGGTGGGGAGGGCGAACACGTGTCCACATGGTGGTTTTAAAGTTCATTAATAGGGTGGATCCTCCCGTGAGATGTTAAGAGCATTGCTTTTACACTTGCTAGGCAAAGTGTCGGTTTGACTAGGTGTCTTAGCCAAATTCCCCAAACTGTGCATTTTCCAGGAAGCTTCGCTTGATCAGTTACCTTTTGAAGAATTTCTGGGCAGAAGGCGAAGTAAAATAGAAAATTCTGGTCAGTCAGTAATGACTGGGATTGGAGTGTGCTCTGTAAGCGTGTCCGTTGATCACCAAGGGGAATACTACTTGTATCTTTGTAGAAAACTGGCCTTAGATTCTTGGATTGCACAACAGAAAGAGAGAAAGAAGGAGGGAGGGAGGAAGGGAAGAAGGGAAAAGGAAAAAAAAAAAAAGGTTCTAATCAATGCCCCAGTTCAAGAAACTGTTGCTTCAGTCAGATTCACCCTTGAATTCCGCTTACCTTTATTCCTAGAGAAGATTTTTAGTTGAATTGGGTCACTTTTTTTTTTTTTTTTTTTTGGTGCTAGTTTTCAGCTAATAGTGTATCTCCAAATTAAGGTAAATTGGTAATTTGGCTTTGATAAACAAAAGTGAAGGCAGACCACCTCTCCTCCTCAGATCTCAGTACCTCCTAGATTTCCAAGTGTTCTTTGGGCACCTCAGTCCTACCAGGGATCCTTAGTGTGGACGACAGCTGATCTACGAGAAGGTTCTACATAGAGTAGCCGTCTTCTCTGACTCTTGTCCAGCAACTGGCCACCTGGCTGCGAAAAACTGTAGAGAGGAGTGTAATATCTAGTTAATATTTCTGTGAAAATTTACTCCCTCAAAGCCTGAAGACATTCCTACTTTGATCCAGCCGTTTCAATTTCAATTTCAATACTTTTTTCTGAGAAAAGAGTCAAGGGTATACGTACAGCTTTACCTGAGGGAATGTTTATTGCAACCACAATAGGTAGAATGTGCTTTTCCAAACTCTCTGCGTACCTGTATTAGAGTCTTCCGGTTTCTTTTTTTCTTTTCTTTGATTGAATACTATGTACTTGCAAAGATAACCAGTTCTTTTTTTTTTTTTTTTTTTTTTTTTTTTAATTTTTTTTTTCAACATTTATTTATTTTTGGGACAGAGAGAGACAGAGCATGAACGGGGGAGGGGCAGAGAGAGAGGGAGACACAGAATCGGAGACAGGCTCCAGGCTCTGAGCCATCAGCCCAGAGCCTGACGCGGGGCTCGAACTCACGGGCCGCGAGATCGTGACCTGGCTGAAGTCGGACGCTTAACCGACTGCGCCACCCAGGCGCCCAAGATAACCAGTTCTTAAGTAAAACTGGGAGATTTAGGTAAATCTGTCTTTAATCATTGCAGTCAGTTGGTCCATTTGAGCTGCTGTAACAAAACACCATAGACTGGGTGCCCTCAACAACGGAATCTATTTCTCACGGGTCTGGAGGATAGACGCCCCAGATCAAGGTGTGGGCAACATAGCTTTGATCCTGAGGCCCCTTGTCTTGGCTGGTGTGCGGCCACCATCTTTCTGTGTACCCGATCACCTCTTCTTTGCATGCATGTAGGGAGAGGGGAGGAGGGAAACATGGGAGAGAGGGGGAGATGGAGGGATAGGGAAAGAGAACTTAAGACAGAGAGAGAGAGACAGACACAGAGAGAGAGAGAGACAGAGATTTCTTTGGTATCTCTTCTTTTAAGGACACTAATCCTATGATATCAGGATCCCCACCCCATTGACCTCATTCAATCTTAATTAGTTCCTTAGAACCCCCTTCTCCAAATGAGTCACACTGGGGGTTAGGGCTTCAGTATAGGAATTTGGGGGCACAGAAGCATTCGGTTTATAATACAGTATACAGTTTCCTGGTCAGTGGAAGTTTTTCTTGGTAAGACATTCGTTAGATAAACATTTCACCGAGTTTCAAATAAGATTGTATAATTAAGCCAAAGAAACTTCACACCAAGAGCTTGAAGCAAGTTCTCCTTGTTGCCTTTCACACATGCAGTCAGAAGGGCTGGACTCTCCCCTTAACTAGAAGCAAGGCCCATAACCTTTCTGGCTCTTGCTGTCTACCTCTTTAAAGAGAGGGGTTTCGACCAGATGTCTTCTCAAGTTTCTTTTAGCTCTGAATTTCACGCATCTGTGACTGTTTCTTGTAGCTCAGTATTCTCACACCTGTGATGCAACTGTCAGAAATTATAACATGGAAAGTAACATATTTTACAGAATGCCTAACTTATAAAAATCGTGTGCACAGATAATTTATGCACGTGTGTTTATTTCCCCACCAGTTTCATTTATACGAATCATTCTGGATTATTGTTGCATTCAACGGAATGAACTGCATCGAATTCTCTTTAACTCGACCCTTGAAGTGGGGAGCAAATGGGATGAAATACAGCTCAAATTTAAGGGAGAAATTGGATCCATATTTGGAATTTCAGCAAAAACGGGAACAAGGAGGAACAGTCCAGTAAAATAATTCATTTTTATGAGTCGAGTATCAGCAAACATATTTCAAAATTGGAGCCTTATTAATAATTTTTATGAATATTTATTGCCTACCAATTTCCTCCATATATGCCATAAAACAAAGACAGTTTTGTTTGATGAGCTCCTCGTACCGATTATATAAACAAGTTGGTAAGGACATAAAAGAAAAAAGGGAAACATATAAAATTTGGATTTTACATCAACAGGTCTATAAAAATCTCAAAGGTCAGAGGTTATCAACTCTGGTTTGACTCTTGGGTTATTCCTCAGTCAGCTAGATTTATAAAGGAAGAAGCCGCTGATGGGTGTGTTAGAGTTGAAACAATCACCCTTAGAAGGGATTGCAATTCAGTAGTGAGTGAAATCATCCCAGGAGTCAAGAGTGTAGAAAATGTTCCAAGGTTCTTAGAGACCAAAGTTACCATTCAAGTGTTTAGTATTTTAATAGGTAATTACCTTAAAAGACACCCATTAAACAATTTCCATTAATAGACCCCTTGGGCATAGACGGTTCAACTCTCTAGGGTTTTCTGGGTGTGTCTTTCCATATAGTATTTTTTAATGTTTTATAAATCTTTTCCTACATCCCATTTTCCACTACCTCCCCTCATTGGCTTGAATACAAAGATCTAGTCCCAACATACTCCATGCTAGAGCCAAGGTAATTTCTTTTAAATTTTTTATTTACGTTTATTTATTTTTGAGACAGAGAGAGACAGAGCACGAGCGGGGGAGGGGCAGAGAGAGAGGGAGACACAGAATCCAAAACAGGCTCCAGGCTCTGAGCCGTCAGCACAGAACCCGACGCGGGGCTCGAACTCACTGACCACGAGATCATGACCTGAGCTGAAGTCGGACGCCCAACCGACTGAGCCACCCAGGCGCCTCGAGCCAAGGTAAATTTAAGACACACTGGACCAAATTGGATTTTAAGAGAGTAAGAGGTAGAAGCAGTGAGGACGAAAACACAGCCCTACCTTAAATGGGAAAATACGCCCCAATTTTAAGGATGAGGAAACTTTTAGAAATGGTGGTCTCGAGGGAAAGCTATTGCCAAAAGAATTTTAAACTGGGCCATTATCCAGAGAAGTGACGCTAGACAGGTGAACGGTTTGGAGGGGCCCAGGCAGATACAGAAAATTTGTAATTTAATTATCTGATTATGCTGTCTGTACACTTTCCATGTATAATTTCCAACTCCCTTTTTGGTTTTATGGTTCGCAAAGCTAGTCATGTGTTATTTCATGATGACCCTATAAAGTGGATTTTGGAAGAAAGATTGGGGCTTTACACTTACACAGAAGTGAGTCCAAATACCCCACATCTTGTACCAGCTGTGTTGTTATGGGAGGATTATTTCTGCCGGCTTCTCTAGCACTACTTTTTGTTTCGCGGGCCTCAAGTTAGAGAACCCCAAGTTAAATAACCCAGTAAGGTTAGGTAACCCCGCTTAACCTTAAATAGCTTCCAGTCTCTCTTTATGTGATTCTATTTTATTTTTACCCCTAACCCTCTTACTAGCTGGTATTTCCTTGTTTCTGTCCTTGCCCACTAAGATGTAAATTTTGTAAAAACAAGGCTCTTTTCTGCCTTGTTTACCTCTATTCCTGAGATCGAGAACAGTAACCTGGCACATAGTGCTTTCTCTGAACGAATGTGATAACAGATATACTGAATGAATGAATGAATGAACGAATGAATGAACAATATTTCGTTGCCTCATCTCACTTGGGGGTGGCATTGCCTACCTAAAAGCTGTCCTGATCACACACTAGGGGAGTTAATTTTAAATGGTTTGCCTAAGAAGTACCCAGGAAATATTCATTCTTTACCCTTCCCCCTTCCCTTTGTATATTTCCTGATTGCAATTAATGAGAGAAACCAAAGTTTTCATGAGTTCAACTTTTGACCTCCTCTTCTCTTTTCCTTATTGTGAAAACACTAAATACATCTCCAGGAAATAGATATGCCTGGAAGTCCTTGATTTCCAACAAACTCCCACCCGCCTCCTTTCCACAAAACAATCGTTAGGATTTTGTGATTTTTCTTTTTCTATTGGCAGTTCTGTTTATGAGAGAGAGATACCTTTTCAGTTCGTGTTTATGTGTGTTGTTTTTCTTAGTCTTTCCTCCTCCTTTTTTTTTTTCCCCCTAAGAGAAGATAATCAGGTTCTCATGTTACTACTAAGTGTTCTAGCGGATGGAAAAAGGTTGCCACATGAGGTCATTGCTGTGTGGATGAACTTGTAGACACTGACATATCAGAGAGCATCTAAGGGAAATATTATAGGGGCCATCAAGGCTGCTTCAAATTTCCTGATTGCATATATTACAACAGGATAAGCTCCAATTACAGGAGTACTCGCTTCAATATAATGGAGAATTGGAGCTGTGTGTGGATTCTGATCTCTCTAAGCAGCCAAGTGTGTCTGAAAATATGAAAATAAAGTTAACTATCTATAGTTGGAAGATCAGGGCAGCAAAGGAGCCAAGCCATATCATTTTGTGCAAGGAAAAGAAAAAAAAGGTTTTAAGAGTTCACTTTAGGTTTGTGGCTTTTCACCAAATACAGTGTAAACTTGAAATGCATAGCTTCGGATTTCTTCTTCCTGGTGATTAGTCAGATAAGATATGGAAACTTAGCCTTAATGGTTTGAAACCATTCTATCTGTGACCATAAAGTGACCATTTACAAATTGGAATGCTTTCCTGACCTCAGACCCACTTGCTCCTGGACCTGTCACGACAAGTGGGACTTCCAGCTGAAACAACAGCCGACTCCTGCAAAAAGTTTCCCACCGTCTGCCCGAGAGGAGTCTTACTGGAAGACAGCTGCTTAGAACAGCTGTCTACTTACACAGCCATCTTAGGGGAGAGTGATTAATGAACTCACTTGGGCAGCGAGGAGTCCAGTTCACTGATCCATAGTTGCAGCACAGGTATTGATGTGAAACTAATGAGAAATTTGATGCTCAAATTTGAATGTTTATTCCAATTACCCACCAGCAGATCCAAATTTTTTTTTTTTTTTTTACGCTTAAAGCGTTAACCTTTTGTTAGGAATGGGCACCGTCACACTGTGGTTTTACACTGTGTGCTGGAACTTGTGAAACTTTGATAAATGGTACTCCTCTCATGCACACAGCTTTCTTTAAATATCATGTTAAGGTTTTAGCCAAGGAAGGAAGGAGAGAAGGAAGTGCCTGACGTGTGCCTGTCCTGTTGGTAGCCACGTAGCACTAAACACATGGATGAGATGAAAAGTCCTTCCTAAACCAAATTAATACGACCCTGTACTGAATATGTGTCAGTGTGGAGTCCCGAACAAGGGTGCTGAGATTCCAGGTCTTCTCTGTGCGCACCAGACCCCCACCACCCCCTCAATGCCTATGCTCCACCCTGACTTTCACCCTTGACGAGAGATATTAACCTTTACTCTGGAGAAAGGGAAAGCGTGGCAAAGACTGAAAACAACATAAGAGATTCATCTGGAAGAATGGGGACGATGGTTCCCCCCCTCCCCCGCTTAACCGTGGTGTCACTTTCCACAGTTTTAATTACCCATGGTCAACTGCGGTCTGGAGGCAGATAATCCTCCTTCTGACGTATCGTCGGAAGGTCAATAGTAGCCTAACGCTACGTCACAATGTCTACCTCGCGTTCCCTCATTGTGTAGGCATTTCATCCTTTCACATCCTCACAAGAAGAAGGATGAGTATAGTACAATAAGATATTTTGAGAGACAGAGACCACATCTCTATAACTTGAAATATAGTGAAGTATATTGTTATAACTGTTCTAATTTATTATTAGTTACGGTTGTTAATCTCCTACTGTGCCTAGTTTATAAATTAAACTTTATCATAATGATGTACGTATAGGAACAAAACAGTATACGTAGAGCTGATATGATCTACAGTCTCAGGCATCCACTGGGGGGGTCTTGAAACGCATCCCTCGTGGATGACGGGGGACTACTATATACAAGTTAGAGAAGACTGAACAATGGATGAACCACACAGCGTATTGCAGGTCCACAATATGCACCTATCGAATGTTTCCTGCCCATCTCTGTCTGGCATCCATGGCAGATGCTGTCAATCAAATGAAACTCCTGTCTACACTACCCAGGATGCGACTGATGTCCCAGGCTTGTGTATGGAGATCTAGGCCGCATTACCAACCAATTAGGGCCAACAGGAGAGGTGAAATCCCTTTGCCAACCCAGAGTGGGAGGAATCGGGATACTTGGTATGTCTCCTCCCTCCTTTAGGTCTCTGCTCACATACAACCTTATAAGTAAGGCCTTCCCTGACCACCCGATACGAACGCCCAGCTCCCCTCCTCACCCTGCATGCTCCAGCATTCTCCTCTGCCAAACGTTGTTCCACATGACATTTTATATTTTCACGTATTTGTTTGCCTATCTTCTCCCTCTACACTCAGACCACAATGTGAGTTTCATGAAGGAGAGGACTGTTCACTATGTTTACAGCTGTATCCCCAGCAACGAAATGGGTGCTTGACTCATAGTGGGTGCCCAGTAAGTGGTTGAATACAGGAACGATTTAATTAAAATTTTAGTAAGGATATCTTGAGGGAAAATAATCGGTTCTACTCTATGAGGCCCCCTCGTACAGAAATAGCTTGTGTGGTTAAAGTTTTTGAGGGTTGATTATGGCAAAATATAAGAAAGAAGCTCGTATGAGACCCATCAATTTCAGTAACGGGCTGCTTTCTGACGCGGGAGTTCTTTGACATCCAAAGACTCAGTCCTTGTGTCCGTCCGTCGGAAAAACAATAGAGCAGCTTCGTGAATCATACAGAAAATAAACTTGTCTACCTCTGAGGTCCCTTCCAAATGTCATACCTGTTCCTTCAGAGTTTGAATGTCCTGGTTGAAGATTTACACTTGTTTCACGAAAGCCATTATGCATCACCTATGGGCTTAGAGGGAGTTGTCATAAGATTCATGCCACTGTCCCTTCTTCGGAGAGTGCTAAGAATATTCTTATTACCATTCTTGTTAGGCCCTACTAATGGAAGCATAAGGATGATTTTGGTATATTCTTGCCAGGGATGATTGAGGTTATCACAGTATGTAAGCTATATCCTCAAAGCAAGGATCCTTTCAAAGCTGAGGGAAATATTTCAGACTATTAGAATCTTATTTCGGAAATGGCGACTCTATTGCACGAAATGGGGCCAGGGTGTGCCGTAAGAGTTAAATGTTCTTCCAGAAGAGCCTGACTCTAAGCCAGGATATGGCATTAAGCACAGAGAAAATTGGGCTGAATAATCCCTTCAGACTCTTTAAGGTGCTGAGCTGACATTTTGATATGCTGCAGGTTGGCAAGTCAACGCTTCCTAGTTTATCTTCAAATTCCACATTTTAAAAGTCTTATTTCCCTCTTCCCAAAAGACTATACCTGCAAGCACCTTAAGCCATACCTACACAAAATTGGATATCTTTTTTTTTGTTAGTTCGATAAAGGGAGAATCCAGCATCCCAAATTTTGTGGAAAGAGGCACCGCATTTCTGCTTCAAAGCCGTGCCTTAAATTTCATAGCTGCCACAGAATTTTGTAAGGACAGCAAATTATGAAATGATAGCCAGATGTAAGATAGGACAGTGTCAGTGCTTTTGAAAATAAAAATGTAATATATGAAGTACGAGTGTTAAAATCAGTTGGGGCTCTTTTATGTGGTTTGATTATAGATGTCAAAATATAATTATTTTTCTATTCTTAATCAGACAGGCTCCTGAGAATGTTTCCCTGCTGGGATTTCCAAATTTAATTGAAAGAGAGTTTTCAAATCCAACTAGTGTGGGGGGGGGGGGAGCTAAAGGGAGGTAAGTCAGAGTGGGGTGGGAAAAAGAGAATGAGTCTGGAAATTTTTGTAGACACCTATGATAATCACAACAGAAAATCAGTAAAAATCAGGTCTGTAAGTCACTCATATATTGTCTTCCCTTTTCAGAGAAACATTCCATTCTCCATAAAGCTTCCCATAGTGCTCAGTCTGTTGTCTTCTATGTCCCATCAGTATCTACTGCTTCTTGTGCTGGACACAAGTAGACTTACCTGTCCCATATCGCCATCCTTCCAAGGGTGTGGGCTCCATGAATGCTGGGCTGTGAGCATTGTATTTAAGTGTCTCCAGGGCCCAAAATGAAGCAGAAGCACTGAGCTGAATGTGGGGGGTTAGGCTTGAGCCCTGTTATCAATATCCCCACCCCAACAAATCTCCAGCCTGACTTCAACCCTCCCAACTATGGGAGCTCGTGCTCTGGTCCATGACTTGCTGGGACATGCAAAACTAGTTTTTTGCAACCCAGGAGCGTTGAGTAGATGCAGAAATGAAACATAACAGAAGTAGATGAGTAGATGCAGAAATGAAACATAACAGAAATGAAACATAACAGGACTGTACATAGCAGCTCTGATATCTTACAAGAACTTCCAAGAGCTGCTTGACAGTGTAAGGATACTCATCAATCATCAGCTTATGAGCAAGATGGCTTGTGAGGAAGCACAATTGCCTTCAATTTGCAGATGTGAAAAGTTTAGGCCAAGGAGTCTCTGGCCTATTCCAGAACTTGCTAGTGACGCCCATGTCACGCGTTTGTTTTGCTAACTCTGCTCATTAATTAATATGTAAGCATCCAAGGATGCACCATGTAATGAAAGATCACAGCCCTGTGTATCTGTAGCAGAAAGAATCCTCTCAGATAACAAGAATGGAATTTTCTAGCAACATTAATGCCCTACTTTTCATGTATCAAGTAATGATGGAAAGAAACCTGCCTAGACAGACAACCGTAGCTGCAGAATTTCTATCGTATGCAAAAGACGAAGAAACCACAATATTCGCTCTGTTCCTTCAAAGCAATGGAATTCAGTCAAAATAGAACTTTCGAACTGCAGAGTCACTCGTCTTCTCAGTGACTTCTAAGTTGTTTATTTCTGAAAAGATAGTCTCATTTCCATTTCCTATTTTTCTTCTGAGTACACGTGTAGTGTTTCTGGATTTGAAAGGCTTCCTACACACACATGTGCGCACGCACACACACACACACACACACACACACACACACCCTTGAAATAAAGTGCCTGATCCCTGCTTTGGTTCCTGCCCCCCCTGGTCGGTCAGGGGTCTCTCTCTGAGGAGTTTCCCTGCAAACCGGCAGTCATGCGGAACCTGTCTCCTGGCATTCAGCGCTGCACTTGAAAGGGAGTGCCATAGAGATGGGCTGACCTTCCTGGCCTAGCGACCAAAAGGGAACCCTGTGGGGAGTACCTGAAGGGGGTGTTCCTCCCGTTGGTCACATCAAGGTTGTTCACTTCAGTGGCTCTGTTTTAACTGTTCCCTCGTATCCTTTACTAACCACTGGAAAAGGCGACTGTTTTCTTGCCCGAGCTTCAGAGGCATTAAACCATTCACCTTGACTTCCCTTACAGCAGCAAAAGGAGGGAAGGAAGAAAAAAGAAGGGCTTGCGAGATACCAGAAAGGCCCTTGATGCTCTGATCACATGGGTAATTACTGTGCTCACGTACGTGGCTTGTCTGGAAGGCAGTGGCTTGCCGCACGAGGGGTTGCTCCTCACAACGCATTTTGCACTTTGTATGCGCAGGAAAATTTTAAGCTGCTAGCCATCTCTACCTTGGCAGGTCAGGAATCTTGGTCAACATGTTATTCTTGAAAGCGTGTCCTCTCAACGGGAGGATGACTAAATGACTTTTCAATTATGGATACATTTCCAAAAATCAATGATCTTACTGCCTTTTGTGGGGCGATATGTAAGGGTGCGGGGCTGGCTGAGAGTATGCTTAAAATAGAGATGAATGCTTGAAGTTTTTGATAAAGCAAATACATATTTCAGGCTATTTTTATTTGGCTTTGCGAACTCTGTCAGAGCTTCAAAGGCTGCTCCTAGGAGCTTTACAAGGATTCAATATTAGCCCTCGGACAAAGGATCGAATATCTTGCATTTCACGTTGGACAATTACAGGCCACATTTCCTTTAAATGTTTCCGAGAGACAAGTTAAATTTTGAAGGGGAAGCTTTCTAGTTGAGCTGCATGAACAAAGGCAAGTTTGTGTACTGGAGGGCGGGCCCAGGGGATTTCTGCTAAGAGAGATTAAAAGATTGTGGTGAAATCAAACCACCTCTGCAGCCTTTTTGTCCAGTTTGGGCCCTCTCCCGGGTGTTCCTTCACCTGGGAAAAAGTCCGGCAGTGGTCAAGCAGGGACTGGATCAAATGAAGCAGGAATGAATGTGCCTGCCAACCTCCAGGGGCCTCGAGGATGATAAAAAAAAAAAAAAAAAAGAAAAAAATAGACAATGCACGGGCAGCTCTTTGAAAACTGCAAGATGTTATTGTGGTTGCAATTATGATTGTTAAGTACGGAAAACGTGTTCATGGGGCGTTTGCCGTAGTTCCTCCCCCAACCCCACCAACTCGCACACACAGTTGCTGGAGAAAATAATCAGAGGTGGGACATGTCTCTCCTCTACCTGTATCCTTTGAGCTGAGCTCAACTATGACAACAAAATTATCAAATCCCCTTTTGTTTCAAGAGTCTGAGAGAAGTTGGTGTTTATACAACACACGGTGCAGAAATTGACAAAACCATTATATGATGGCTGTGATGAACTCATACTGATTTTGAAAGACAAAAACACACAGAGTCTTTTTTATACATGACGCGTAAAATCCTTGGCACTTGGGATGTCGCATGTACCCCATTTTACACACCACATACTCCAGGGAGATAACTCCAGGCTGCAGAGGCGGTCCCGGGATAACGATACTGCCACAGAATTGTTGGGCTAGCTTGCCCAGGGGAGTGATAGACTTGGTGCCGTCTTCCTTAGCGAATGAATATTCTTAACCAGGATGGAAATAATACCATCGTACCTTAAAATCCAAGTCCAAATATATTTGTGCTTGGATCTAGTTCCACACTAGGATAAATGCCCAGCTAACAGCCTTGTTCCCCAGCTTCTCAGGAGCATCTGGCCAATTTTAACTTGTGGCTGGAGGTTGAAACCATACGAAATCCTGTGGTTACAGTAATTTCCACCAGGAAACCATGAGACACTGAGGGGTATACATATGAATAATTTTCAGCCGAGATTATTCTATTTTTCCGAGTTGGGACTTGAGGTTTGGTAATATACAAGGACAAAAGTGGCAAACTAATTCTACAGGCAGTTCTGGAAGTGGAAATTTTGAAAGTATCTCTTTCCCTGAAAAATGTTCTTTTAAAAAAAATGTATTGGTGGAATTTAGTGACTGGGAGAGTCTTTCTTTCTAAGAGGAAGCAGGGAGATGATGTTCCTCCCAAACATTTCCCTGATTACTAAGAGCTACCATTTTCCAAGTAGGTTCCTTTATCCCCCTGAATCCGGACCACAGTCTGTGAAATTGGCATTTGCGTTCCCATTTAAAGGGTAAATGAGGCTCTGAGTGGATTCCAACAAACACACAAAACTTCAAAAACTCCCAACTTTCTTCCTTGCTAAAATAGAGCTCCGCAGATGGGACCTCAGCTGCCCCCTCCCCCCCTCTCCACTCAGGACATTGTTTTCACTGCTTCAGATCTTGGAGATGTAGCGATTTGGGTAACGGAGAAAACATGTCCTCAGCCCTTCCCCGGCCTGGGCTTAAGTGTGTTCTAATCATCACCCCCAAAGCATTAGCTCTGATGTTGGAACGCCTGGCAAAGGGGGGGGGGGGCTTCTTGGCAACAGTTTGTTCTCAAGGTTGGTGGCCTCCAGTCAGGCTTTATCTGTAAGTTACTTCTCAGGAACGGGGCCAGATCAATACTGTATTCTTTCAGACCTCTCTAAACCCAGCGGGGAAGGCAATCACCATAGTGCCGCTCTCTGCACCTTCTGGAGCAGATCAATACTCTGACAGCGCGGAGCTTTGTTCCCGCCCCAGCTCTGAGATGTTCTGCATGCTCTACATGATTGCTTAAAGGCCTGCGTCCCCTTCCCCCGATGACAACAGGACCCCCGCCCTCCTCTTCCCTAATACCATCACTGTAATTGCCCGGACATGAAATAGCAGCACAAACCCAGTGCCCTGGCTTTGAGGTGTTTTATCTTTTTTTGAACATCTCTATTAGTAAAGGGTGTTGATTTGGCTTTAACATGGAGTCGGAGCTTTAATGGGAACTTGCACTTAACTTACACCGGTCTGGGAAACCTACTGCGATGATTTTACCTATGGGAATGGGATAAGGGACTGTTTCAGGGGGAGGGAAGAGAGAAACTCCTAAGCCCAAGAATATTAGCTTAAACTTGATGTGGCTTGGAGCCCATTCTATCTACCCCATACCGCCACAGCAATTGTCTTAGGAGGGCTCTGTGTCTTGTTCACTATGTAAGCGATGCTGCGTAAAATGAAATATTTATTTTACTGTTTTCGGCCGGCATTCCAGTAAGTGGTAAATAACGCAGAGGCTCAGCACATCTCATTTTCCCAGCGCTTCTTTTTCTGTCGCGCTGGTTGCCTGCTAAACGAAGTTATTGATATGGTCTGAATCTTCATCATACACTTGTCTTCTCCTAATTATCATCGACCTCCCCCAAAAATCCTAACTAACCAATCGCCAAGACAATGAAAATATGTCTGGAAATATGTATTGCCTGATAGTGTTAAAAATAGAAACGTTTAGATGAATACCCACTACTTGGTCTAACGAATAAAGGCCAATCAGTTCAGTCTCATCCAGCTGGCTTCAAGCCCATCTCTGTGGCCTCTCCTCCCTGGAGAGGCCCCTGGCCCTGGGTCCTGACCTCCATTATGCCCTTTTGATGTTTCACGTCTTCTCCAGACTGTGCCCTTAGCCCTTCCCCTCGGACACATATTAACTCTTGGCCTTCCTAAATGGTCCCAGCTCTCCAAAGTCCCACGATCATCTTAGCCTTTCCAGTGCCTTTGGAAAGGGTCTTACCCAGTGGGTCACAATGGAACCTCCAATACATTGGTGATGAGTCAGATTATAAAGCAGTTGCAACCCCGAACAGTTGAGTTTCCAACATTTGCTAAGGATTTGTTTTTCTAACACGATCATCTGAGTGATACATGCTAATCTGTACCAATTGATCGATTGACATATGAGAGTTCAAGGTTATCCTTAATAATCTTATTCTCTCATCCCACACTGATATCCACTTAATAATAATAGGAAGGAGTGGACCCACACACTCTTCACTGTTCCTCTCTCCGAACTCATCTTTTAGGGCTCCTGGGTCACTTCTGCCAACTGCTGCATGGTGTTGGGTGTCTAAGACATGACATATCACCTTCCCAAATGGATCATTTTTATTTGCTGGGTCGTCCACAGTCTCACTACCATACCTTATCTATACTGTTAGGTATAGAAAAATTACATATCAATGTGCTGGTTGGTAGGAGTCTCCCTTTAATAGAAACCAAGAATGTCATGTGGACCCTACATGCACAGTGACTATGAAAAAAAGCCATACCAGAGGGAAATAATTCAGAACGTCTCTAGTATTGCAAACTCATTAGATGAATTGTCACTTCTTATGGCAGATACACCATGCAAAGTTGCTTTAGTTAGTAGTTTACTTTAATTTAATGCTCCGTCCATTTCAGGTTGAATATTCAAGTACAGCTCCTGAGCACGTTGGACTGCTAAGATATATAATTAAAAAGTCCAACTGAAATATTCTGATGTTTTAAGCTGTTACATATAGCTGAAAAAAGAAATCAACTTGTCAGACACTTGACTGTCTTAAAAAAAAAAAGAATTGGTTTTACCAGCTAAACCTCAGAATGACAGCCAGGTAACAGTGTAATGCCTCAAAATACAACATGTAGCATATAACGTGTAGAGATGAGAGAAAGGAAGGAAGAGCGAATGCGACAGAGTAAATTATTTCCCCTGCATTCATGCAAGTTGATTGCAGGTGAATTAATATGCATTTTCAAGTACCTCGCCTGATAACCACAGAAGTTACAAGCAACACGTACAAGATTTTATGAAATTTATTTTAAAAGCATTTGTCTGAGCTATTGGTGTGGACCATGCAACTAGGAAGGTCAAAACTCATTATATGGGAGAAAGCAGGTTGGTGATGAACCATAGAAACATAGCAGTGTTGAAAGCTGAAAGTAAACTGAAGTTCCATTTTTAATTGATAACGTAATAAATTTTGAACAAGGAAAAGGGAAACGTATTTGGAAGGAAATTCCATCCTTCCTCCCCCTTTCTCTCCCCTCCACCACTCCCCTTCTCTGTCCCTTCTTCCCCTCCCCTCCTCCCTTCCCTCTTCTGTTCCCCCGTTCCTTCCCTCCGTCCTTCATTCTACCTCTCCTTCCTTCCCTCTTTCCCTCCTTCCTACCTCTTTTCCTCTCTCCATCCCTATCCCTTCTCTCCCTCTTTCTCTCTGTCTCTCTCTTGAATTCTATAAGAAGAGTTACCAGACTCCTCAATTCGGGCACCTATATGACATGGTGAGAAAAGGCACTGAACTGGCTAGTTCTGCAGTTTCTGACCTTGGGCATCTATTCTGCTTTACGGATAATTTTCTCTTTCGTATCACAGTGGTGATTGGAACTGTCTACACATATCCTACTCTCACTTGGTGAGAACGTGCTGCACAAAGTCCTTTCAACTTTAAGGTGAAGAGTGCTGAACACCGAAGGAAAGGGATGGCTGATAGTATCATCTTCTCAAGTCTCCCATGTTTCTTGCCTGCAATTTATTGCTATTCCCTGAGCATTCACTATGTGCCAGGCCCGGATTGTTTCCAACACTCTTGGACAGCTAAATACCTCTCTTGATCGACTGTGCTACATTATTCAGAATGCTGTTTTCAGCATGGCCTTAATATTGTCATTTTAATTTTTTTTCCCAAGTCTACTGGGTAAAGTTTACTCATTTTGATGCCAGTAGCAGCATCGGCTTAATATTTAGTGTTTGGCATTTATATTTTTATTTTTATTCATTCATTCATTCATTCATTCATTCACTTATAAATTTTAATTCTAGAGTAGTTGTGTTTGGCATTTTTAAGCCCATAAAATCAAGCTGGCTTAATACGGGCTTTTTTAGGGGCACCTGGGTGGCTCAGTTGTTTGAGCATCCGACTTGGGCTCAGCTTATGATGTCTCAGTTTGTGAATGTTCGTGAGTTCGAGCCCTGCATCAGGCTCTCTGCTGTCAGCACAGAGCCCACTAAGGATTCTCTCTCTCTCTGCCCCTCCCCACCTCTAAAGAGTAATAATAGACATTTGTGTTTAAAAAGGCAGACTTTTTCAATACAAATAACCTAACTTCTGGAGAAAAATTAGCCTAACAATCTAAACGTTCACCTAACCAGACAATAGGGACGCACAGGCAGTTCTACCGAACATTGTCTTCAGATTATTTGCCCCCCTCCCTAAAAGTAATAAGAACCATCCATCTTTTGAACCAGATTTTTGTTTTGAAAAAAATGAAACTTACGGAAATTTGTAAAACCATAGCGCAGTGCATCTGCAAATGATTTCTACCAGCTACCCACAGCTAGGTCAGACTTCACAGGGTAAGAGCACAATCCTTTACAAAAGTGCTCCCCATCATAAACTGAGAAGTCCTCAGGCCATCCTCACTCCCCATCAACTATCCTCAAATTTGGAGGTTCCCACTGGCCACTCCGGTTTGATAACCTATTAGACTAACTCATAGAACTCCAGAGAGTGCTCTCTGGATGATTACAGTTTTATTACAGCAAAAAGATACAAATCAGAAACAGCCATGGGCACGACACATAGGGAAGGGTCTGGGGAATGCCAAATATAAATACAATACCATTGTCTCTGAGGACACGTCAGTCACCCTCTGGCACATTAATGTATGACAATACACGGATTATTTCCAACCAAGAGAGCTCATGCAAGCTTTAGGGTCCATAGTTTTTAAAGGCTTTGTTACGTAGGCACTTGATTGAATCACTGGCTGTATGACTCAATATCCAGCCCCCCTCACCTCTTCCAAGTTTTGGCAGATACCAAGTGGCTCAAAGCCCCAGCCCTGTAATCACACAGTTGGTCTTTCTGGAATTACCACCCTCCATCTTGCATAAGTTTGTTAGCATCCACTATCTAGGGGCCCGCCCTGTACCACCTAGTGAGTATAAGCTCTCAGATGCGGCCCAAGGGTCCCACCGTGAATAACAAGGACAGATACTCCGAAGACAAAAGAAGAGACATTCCCCAAAGACAGAAAATTCCAAGTGTTTAGAATATACTTCCGGAATCCAGGGACAAAGGCCAGTCAAGTTCTTTATTATACAGGACTGTTATTATTTGCTGAGCCATATGACATGAGATACAATCTCCTAAGCGTTTCCACAGTCTCCTTATGAGAACAATGATATTCTTAGAGTGGAATACAACATTCACAAGACAATTATTAAACCTGGGAACGCTGAACAGAAATATAATAGTATCATCTAAAATACAGTCCAAATGCAGTTTTCTGTTGTTGTCCAATTCATTTTCTCTTTCAGTTCCGATTTCAGCGGAGAATCACACGCTGCGTTTAGTTGCTACGTCTCTTTACTTTCTGGAAGCAGAAAAAGTTCTTTCAATTTTATTCTTTTCCTTCGTGACATTGACAGGTGAAGCATAGATCGGGTGTTTTATTTAAAATGTTCCCCCAATTTGGGGTTGTCTCATTGTTTCCTCACAATGGGATTCAGGGTATGCATTTGCTGGCAGTTTTTTTTGCGTTCTTCTCAGGGAACCATATCACGAAGCTCATCATACTCTGATTTGGGTGGCTACCCACTAGTTTTCCTTGATAAAAGTCTCTTTTTTACCTTCGTAATTAATAAGAGATCTACGTGGAGATCTTTAGAGACTACGCAGATACACCATTGCTTAAGAGAAAATTTGGCAACAGTTTTAGTATCCTTTGATGATTCTTGCCTGGATTAATTTTATTACTGTGGTAGTTGCAGAGTGGTGATTTCCTAATTCTGTTGTGCCTCCTGTATTTGTTAGTTAGTATTTTACTATAGAAAAAAAAGCTCTGTCCAAAAAGAAAAACAAAAAAAGAAACCAAAAAAAAAAAAAAAAGGAGAATGCTTTTCCTCACTCCTTTATATTTATTTGTTTGTTTACCATTGAGTATCTGAGTCATGGATTGTTTTTATGTGATATGCTATTGTAATTCTGTGGACATTTCACATATGGTTTTACATGTCCAGCAATAATTGCGAGCAACTATATGTCAAAGGGCATTCTTTAGAGAGTATTGTTTTATATCTCTCACAAGTAAGAAAGCTGTGATTTAGAATTAGGTGCAATGGAAATCTTTTATTGAGTCCTTAACTTTCTAAGCCTTATCATGGAAATATGGATGTTGCAATGAGCAAGGCTCACTTCAGACAAACAAATAAACAAGCAAAGGTACCAAAAACAACAACAACAACAAACCCTCTGTAGTTGTGACTGCACTCTTCCAGAGAATGAGTTTTTGTCCAAATCATCGCACGCACAAAAATGAACTCAGTCTGTACTCCGAAACGCACCCTGTATTAGAAGAGGAACCGAGGACATTCTTCAAGGTCAATTGGTTTTAAATTAAGACCAATCTGCTTCGGTGTGTATTAGAAAGTGATTTGGGTAGGAGGGTGTTGAAACCTGTCATGTACTATGAGGTAAGCAGTGAAGTCTAGAGAACGCCCTCCTGGATGTGAAGTTTGTCACTACCTTCTGACCCATCAAGTCCCTTCTGGGCCCCGTTACCTGACTGTCAACACCTGGAACTCTGCCATCATGTTTTTCTTCCCTGCCATCTCGTCCAGACTTCTCCAGGCATGTATGACATCTCCCTGTTTTGCAGATATGATAGTACGCATCAATTAAAGATTAAATCCTTCCCCGCCCTGAAAGAACACTCACAGAACAGGATTCAGGAAGGAGGGTGGTGGGAACCTGAGGATGCTGGGTGTCATCTGGGAAGGAAGTAATCTATTGGGAGGAGTGAGGAGGCTGAGGCTCCAAGACAATATAGCTTATCTTCTGGAAGGGACACTCTGCTAACGTAGCCACACTTTATGCTTTTTAATGTTTATTTGTTTATTTTGAGACAGAAAGACCATGAGTGGGGCACAGAGCTCCACGTGGGGCTCCATGTCACGAATTGTGAAATCATGACTTGAGCCAAAATCAAGAGCTAGATAGATGCTTAACAACTGAGCCACCCCCGGTGCCCCTAATCTAGCCACACTTTAGTAGATGCTTTCTGGAGACAGTGCCTTACCTCACATCAGGGATGCTTGGCAAGCCATTCAGATAGACACTTCTTCTGACATCTCTGAAAACAGATCACCTAGCTGGCTTTGAACTTCTGGGTTCCATACTCTGCTCTACTCTTCCTTTTGTCCATAGTACTCCTCCCCTTCTAACATATCATATAATTTATTTCTTTACGATGATTTTTGTTCTTCCCTGCCTATCCTCCCAGACAACTTTTACCACTCCCCCCAACTAGAATATAAGCGTCAAGAAGGCAAGTACAGTAAAACCTTGGGTTGCGAGCATAATTCATTCCACAAACATGCTCATAATCCAAAGCACTCGTATATCAAAGCGAATTTCAAGAACCATTGGCTCAGTTGTGATCATGCGAGGTTCGGCATCACATGCTACTTGTATTGATTGCTTTTTTATCATCATCACTCCTTTATCAAGTTAAAACTTATTAGAAATGTTTGCTCGTCTTGCGGAACACTGGCAGAATAAGTTACTTGCCATCGAAGGTTTTACCTTATTTCTATTTTATTCTTCGATATATGTTGGGTACTTCCAACATGGTTGGACCTCAATGTTTGTGCAACAAGCGAATGTCTATATAGCAGATACAGTGCCCCTCTCAAATCCCTGCGACTGTATGATGGGTATGGAAGTTTTGATTTATATCCAATGGCATTCTTTGTTTCTCTTAATTAGAAAAGGGACAAGTAGACACATCCCCAGTCTGCTTATTAATATTAATTTTCTACCTAGACATTTCCTACTGTTTTTGACTATTTTGAAAACTATGTCTATTATTGTTATTATTGGCATCGTCATTATTATTTACTAAGTTATATATAAGATTCTGAGCTGGATTCTGCTATCGTATAAGCTTCTTCTTAGGGATGAGTTCATGCATCAGGACACCTTTCGGAAATAGAAGATCTAATGCTACTTTCACAGATGACAAATTTACTTACAGGGAGTGTGGTCTAGAGGGTCTCACTTATTCAGAGGCTATGATGCTGTGGCTGGCTGGTTACAGAATGCAGAGTGAGACCAGAGTAGCCTAAAGTTAGGAACAGATGCCTTTTAAAATCACTGTCATCTGCTTATGCATCGGAGCCGAAAAGGACTCCCTACTCTATTAATGGACAAGCAGCTCTATTAATCCCTGTTGGCATGACATTAACACATGACGTGGTGTGCATTTCCTGCCCAGGGATCTTCCAGGGAATGGGTATGATTGCTTTGACCTAATGACATGGCATTTGCAACCTGGAAAAACTGGTTGCAAACCGCATCCCAAAGAGCAAACTGTAGTTCTTAGACCTTCTGTTGCATGACTTAAAGCCAGCAGTGCAAGTCAGAAATTCTATGCAGCTGGAGAGTGAAGAAGCTCACAGTTGTGAAGCCTTCTGTGACTTAGCTGAAGAAACTTTCCAGAAGTTCTACCTTTGCTGGTAACAACCAATTAGGAACTTCTACTGTATGAATAGTAGAATCATTTTAGAGCCTGCACAGAGGTTCTTAACATGACTTCCACTGGTTCCTAGAAGATCTAGTTCCGTGTGTGTGTGTGTGTGTGTGTGTGTGTGTGAAATAGTCTGAAAGAGCTCCAATCTGCTGGTCCACAGCAGAGCTTTCTGAGAATCATTGTCCTCTTCTGTAGAATGGGCTTCATCATATTTGCCTTGTTCACAAGTTTGTTTGGAGGTTTGGGGAGGTCTGTGGAATGTTATTTACAGCTCCTTATTACCTTTGTTACCACCATGCCTAGGATTATGTGGATAATTCCCTATGTGTATATGTGCACATAAAACTACATGAATCAAACTCGCCCGGATGTCATCTATGATTGCTGTGACACTCGAGATCACTAATTGCCTGGATTCCATAACTGAGAAAACATAAACCTTTCCAACGATCGCTATAATTTCCCAGGAAGTGCGCATTCTCCAGGAGAGACCCTTCCATCTCTCTGAGGCTTTGTAAGTGTAGTAGGTTTTACTAAACTCCTAGCTTGTTTTGAAAAGGGATGTCTTGCATCACTGATAAACACTATCAACTGCTGTCAACTTATTTTCTCCCTCATTGCCTTTCCCACACATAGTTCCTTCAACTCCTAACATGTTCTCTTCTATTTTTTAAGGCTATGAGAGCAGCAACTGTTGCCAAACCAGAAGAGGCACTGACATTAATAGGATTCACCTTCCTTAGAAGGTGGATACGGTAAGAGATGAAAACACGTATATATATATATATATTTTTTATCTAGTTCACCAGTAATTCCGATATAATGTGAGAAGTATTATGAAATAGGCATGCAAAACGTTTTGTAGGATCACATAAACATAAACAATTCATGGTTGGAGAATGTTAAAATCTCGAAGGGAGTAGGGACATTCTGGACAGAAGGTGACGTCCCTTATGCAAGCAATCCTTGAGGGTCTACTCTGTGCCAGGTGCTGATTTCAGTTCTAGGATACCAAGGTCTACACTTTGGTGTAAGGAAGACACAGAGAAAAGAAACTCTAAGCAAAAAAAAAAAATTCCTCCGATAATTTCATATGATAATAACTTCTGAAGATAATGAGAGTAATCTGGTTGGGGCAGAGGTATGCAGAGGGAAAACATTTTATCGGATAGCCCGAGGCCTCTCTGAAGAGGTGATATTTGAGCAGATGCAGAGCAGGTGAAACCCAAGGCAAAAGAGCCTGGAAGCAGGAAGCCAAAGCAAAAGGTCAGTGTTTGAAAAACAGAGAGGTGAGTAACATTGGTTGGGGGGTGAGGGGAGTTCTGTTTGGAAAGGTAACCCGTGTCTCTGAATTGTGAACGTTCACTGAAGGGCTTTTATTCAGAAGCTTGTCATAACAAGATTTTAGGTTCCCAAAGAAGAGCAGTAAACACCGTGGTTGAAAGGCAGAGTGGCGAGAAACCAAGGGCCCTCTCTGAAGGACATGACAGTCCTTCCGCAGAAGGAAGGACACGGTGATGGCCGATGGAGATGGAGGAAAGGGGGACAATTCATTATGACTGAGAGTCGCTGAGACTGGAAGCGGTCTTCCAGGGACAGGGAGAGTGACCAAGAGGAATTTCTGGGTTTCCAGCGGGAGGGACGGCATGCAGGATAGCATCAGCATTGGGAACAGGAGCTATGAGCAAAGGATATAATGGGCTTGCATGTGGACATTGAGGTAGGTGGACATACAGGTAAATTTGATACACGGCTTAGAACTAAGGAGGTGAAATACCTCGTGTAGCTGAGATTAGGTACTTTTCAGAACAGTGATTGCGTTAAAATGTAAACTTGAGAGCGAGGATTCTGTTTTCTCCATTGTTGGATCCCTGGTACACAGACAATTGCCAGGCACATGGTGGGTCCCCGGTGCCTTTCCGCTGAATAAACAAAATAAATGAGGTAGGGAGAAAGGTACATCTATGTCAAATTCTTGGCCTACAGTGCCAACCGGTGTATTTTGCAACATCATGGAATGAATGGATTGACTCTTCCTCAGACTGAAGAGTTTACTTGAGGTCTGTGAAGCCTGAAGTGTTTTTCTTGAAGACATCGGGCCCTTCACGTGTTGCTTCTGGTTTCTTGGGGTCTCCAGTGGTGCTCCCGCCCCGAGTTCTCCTTCAAACCTCTACTACAATCATCAGATTCAAATTAAGAGGTGTTTGTTCATTTTGAGAATATAACGGTAACGTGTTCACAGAGGACAGACACTTACTGGCAGGGATGAATCACTAAGAGTGAAATTTCAGGCATGTTAGCTGTAAACAGAGTAACGTGTAGTCTACAATCAAAGGCTTTTGGATTTAATTCACATTGTCATGGGAAGGCCATTTAACCTTCTCCTGACTTTGTTCCTTCATCTGCAAATATTATGAATTGTGGCTGCCTTGCTTCTCTTTTCAATGGGATGCGGCCAGAATAAATAGTTGATGTAGCAATCATGTCTTCTAGCTCTCATTTTATCCCTGGAACATTATAAAGTAGCTCTCTGTGCGAGGCAGGCCCTTGATTAGTACTTCTGTGACACCTATTGAAGTATTTCAGGTGAGAGATCAGATAAAAATGGCCCTAATCCATTGTAAAATATTATTCCTACAATTATATACTTGGCAAAATCAGTTCATAGAACTTAGCTGTGATGAGACATATTCAGAATCAGCCCAGCTTTAAGACTTCTCCAAGATGATTGACCTACACCTGTGTAAAGTGTGTTATAGGAAACCGTAAGCACGGATCAATATAAACACAAGGTTTTGCTGGGAAGTTCTTTATTTTTTTACTTGGTTTTAGGATTGGTGGCAGAGATATATATTGACTTCTATTCACATTTTTTTTCAAGATCTATCATGTGAGAGTCATGGTACAAAGCCATGTGAATGAAAAAAAATAGTAGTAAGACCTGCTGTCTCCGAGAATTCAGTTGTGTGTGTGTGTGTGTGTGTGTGTGTGTGTGTGCGTGTGTGTGCACGCACGCACTTGTGTGCATGTGTGTATGTATTTGGAGACAGCAAGGAGATCAAGATACAATTATAGTATTGTACTAAACATGCTCTTATTGAAGTGGGCACAAAAAACTGTAACAGTGCAGGAAAGAAGCAATCAATTCTCCAGATGGATCCATGGTCTATGACTATCGTTGCCTCTTCTACGACCTTAAGGTAACAATCAATGTGTTGAAAGGGAGCCATAGAACACTGTCTACTCATGATGAGACCACCCTTTTCTTCCCCCACTTGCCTCCATCTACAAATGTCCAAAGGGAACCCAGAAACTCATCGTTTATGGTGTGAGAAACATGGTAGTGGTTCACTTTGGAGGCTGATAGAGACTGAAAGGGAATTCCAAGGAGGCTGGTGATGCTCTGATCTTTCATTTGAGTACTGGTGACATGGGTGTTTTCAGCTCATACAAACTCATTATTTCTGATGTGTATGAAAAGTTGTAGACTTCTTATGCCAGATTGTCTTGGTTTATTATAGCTAATTCAATGGGGGGAGTATAAAGGATCCCTAAAGCCTCGTGTGTCTGAATAAGACTCCCCTAATCAGCTCTCACAGTGCCACGGACCAGAGTGAAAAGAGGCCCACCACTGTTTCTCCTGAAAGGACACTGAATCTCCTACCCCTTTCTGAAAAGATTCCCACAACGTCACACCATTCTCCTCCTTGACTAATTCGGGGCTAATTATCTACTTCCATTCTCGTGGCTTCCTGTGGTTTCCTTTTCTATCCCACATCCACTGTCTTAAGGGGTAGGTATTTTCTGTCCCACACACCTTTTGTCATTTGGTCTGGGGGGTGGGATAGATGTCTTTCTTGCTCTGCAGGTCCCTCCCACCTTCCCAAACACACTACGTGTAGATCTCTTGTCCTCAAATTTATACAGCCCCTTGAACTCCTGTTTGTAGTCAGCCATAGATTCCTGGGTCCTCCATTTGTCTCTTGGAGATTTTAGCTCCTGCCTCACTGTCCTTCAATTCAACATCATCGTCCTGGTCCTTGATGATTTCATGATCTGCATTGGCAACCCTCCTACTATCCTGACCTCTCATGCACTTGACCTCCTCTTCTGTGGTACGTCTTCTCCTCCACCTCATGTCAATCCCTCACTCCCACGGCCCAGGCATGAATCTCACCATTACCTGTGTCCGTAACAAACCTCTTACCTCAATTTTGAGCCACCCCTCTCAAGCGATTCTTGTCTTTCCGCTCACTCCCAGCTGCCCAACTCCAGCTGTCCTTCAGCCACTGGAACCTACAATCCATTGGCACACTTCCTTTTCACTCTCTCCTGCTTCCACCTTCCAGACCACACACCTTCAGTTGCATGGTGCATCGTTATCCTTACCCTCTTCCGTTCCTCAGCTGAGGGTCCCAGGTTCCCCTGCTACTGTTGATCCATGGGCCACACAATAAATAGCAAGCTCCAATGTCACTCTTTCATACCTCTTCGCTTCCCTGAAGCCTCTGTCTCTTTCTCCTCCATTCACATCTAGATAAAGCTGAAAAATTAGAAGCGACCAGGGCTGTCAAATACCGTACCTATTTGCTCTACTCCACATGGACCTGCATACTGTGGTTTCTCTGTTTGTATCAGGGATGACCTGGCTGTGATATCTGTCACAGCACCTGTCCCTGGGCACTGAGTTCCGTGCTCTCGCACCAACTAAGCCCATCAGCCCCCGGTTTGTCCTCTCTCTCCCTTTCATGCTCAACTTTTTTTCTTCTCTGCTAGTTCTCTCCCATTAACATCCGAACATGCTGTTACTTCTCTCTTTGTTGGAAAAAAAAAGAAAAGTAATTATTATAATGGTAATGAAGTCTAAAAACTCTCTGGATCCAACTTTCCCCTTCAGTGATTACCACCGTTCTGCTCTCCTTTCCAGCAGGACACCTTGAAAGAGTTGTCTCTATTCACTGTCTCCAATTCATTTAATCCCATTCTTTCTTAGTTTCACCCCAATTTGGCTTCGCTCTCCCCTCAGCCTTTACTCACCAAAACTGCTCTCTTTGAGGTCACCGATGGTCTCTCTGTTGCTGACCCAATGTTAAATCCGCAGCCCTTATCCTTCCAGACCTGAGAGCAACATCCGACATAGTTCACCATTTCATTTTCTTGAAGCAGTTTCTTCACTTGGCTTCCCAAACATCACAATCTCCTCCTTGTTTGCTTTCTTCTTTTTTATACTCAGTAGTCTCAGTCTCCTTTTGTTGACTCTTTCTCATCTCCTTGACTTCTTAAGATTGAAATTCTTTTCGGGTTAATTGCTTACACCTCCACCTTTTCCCATCTATACTCATTTTCCATAGAGTACAGATGCTCTATAGAGACTGTAGATTATAGAGTCTCATGCTTTAACTTCAAACTTTTAATTATATGGTTAACATATAATTTATTGTTTAAACAGAGACATCTGGAGTGTGAAAAATGCCTAAAAGTAATTAAAGCCATATAATTTTCAAATATTTATTTATTATTTACCCATACGCAGAAATGTCCTATTATAGGAGTAGATGCATGAAAGTCTTCCACTCAAAAACTATTTTCAGGAATAAAATTATTTCACAAAAAACGAAAATGGCATAAGACCATGTGCATATAATTATTAACAGAACTAATTAAATGACATAAGCCAAATAATTGTTCATTTGCTTTAATGGATTTCTTACTTATAGAAGCGTCTAATACCATGCCATTAGTATTCTTATAAAGAGTAAATGATTTTATTATTTTTTAATTTTTTCATGAAATTCCCAGCAGAGGTCATCAAAGTTGCATCTTGTGGTTAAGGGGTTTAAAATCGTTCTCTCTCTTCAATTGACCTTAAAACTTCCAGTTTTGTAATGAATTACATAAATATCTTAAATCACGTGTATTACGATAGAATACTCTGATAATGAGCCAGCAGAAATGTGGAAAGAATATGGGTCTCTGAAGATATTGCCGAACCACTGAATTTAACAATCTTGGAACTGCCCACTTCTGAGATTTCTTATTATTAAACCAGTCAAAGGCATGTTTCTATAGCTTGCCTAGAAAGGATCCTATTAGATAAAGTTTTTGTGTTCTTTTTTCTGTGAAAACCTTCGAGGCTTTCAACTACATCCCCATTTTCTGCCATGTTGATTCTGCTCTTCAGTGTTTCTCAGTGTAAATCATCTTTCTTATCCAACTTCTTTCAATCAGCTCTTTCATTTTAGTAACACAATTTTTATATTATTACCTCTACTATCAAAGAGTTTGTCTATTTCTTATGTTTTATTGTAAACAAAGATGGAATAAACACAAACACACAAACACATATGTATACAACTGTACATATATATGTAATCTAGCTAATTTGCCCCCAAATTAAGCTCTTTCTCCCTCCGTCTGTTGGGTACTGTCTCCTTCCTTGGTGGTTGTTTTTACTGCCAAATATTTGTAGATGCCTAGGTAGGTTTGTTCTCTTGAAGAAGTAGAGGCTCTCCCGGAATGTTCCGCAGAATGGCCCACTCTTTATACCTTAGAAAGTTCAAGTATAAGGAGTGGGAAGTGGTTTTATTGGCAGGGCACATGGATTGCCTTCTTAGTCCTTCAGTTCCCACATGGGCCCTTTGGAGATCTTCTGCAGTCAGAACTTTCAACTTGCATGTTGTGCAAATCCTCGGCCCATGACTTGTTCCTCAGCAGCCATTTATTCGTGTGAATATATCGCTCAGCGGAGGGAGCTGCCTGGTTACCTGACTCTGAAAGTTGAGATTTATTTATCGAAAGGCTAAAGCAGTCCACGGTTCTTCCTTTGCCAGCAACAGTGAATGAACAACTGCAGAGATTACCTCTCAAGTAGCTTTTCCAATCTCAATTAGCCGATTTGTTGTTGTTGTTGTTTCTACCTCAGAAAAATGTCTTTTAAAACACAAATTTCTGCCCCTGGCCAGGTTGCCACACCAGAAGTGGTATCTGGTGTGGAAGACTAAGGGACATCCGTGTGCTCAAGCCCACACGGAAAAGCCAGCTCTGAGGATACTTCAGGCCCTGGTAGGGCTTTCCCAACATTTAGCTGAAGGGGGTCATGGGCTTTCCAATCCTGTGTGGCATAGGGTACTTATTGCTACTGAGAACCTGAAGTGTTGCCTAAGAAAAGTTGTCTATAGTGGCCAGAGAAAACAAAACAACAACAACAACAACCAAAAATAAATAAATAAATAAATAAATAGATAAATAATAAAACCTTTGTGTTTCAATGATATAAAATGTAATGTTCTGGAATATAAATATTTCGGTTCAAGCATCAACAGGGCACTGAGGTGATACCTGGTAAGTGAAGAACATGCTGACTGGGGACACCTTTATAGACCCGCTGAGGCACCTGACACGGTCCTTCCTAGCAAGGGCTTTGAAACGAGTGGTGAAGGGAACCATTTGGAGTATACACGTTTCTGCAAAGGAGCCACACAAATTGTGCTTTCCGAAAACATTCTTGAAATAAAAGACTGAAAACCACCTTCAAAGAAAATGATGCGAGGGCCACCTGGCTGGCACAGGCTGTTAAGCGTCCGACTCTTAGTTTCGGCTCAGGTTAGGATCTCACAGGTTGGTGACTTCAAGCCCCACATCGGGCCCTGCCCTGATGGCACAGTGCCTGCTTGGGGTTCTCTCTGTCCCTCTCTCTCTGCCCCTCCCCCACTCATGCTGTCTCTGTCTCTCTCAAAAGTAAATAAGTAAACTTAAAAGGAAAAAGGAAAGGATGGGAAATGTGTGGGTCAATGTCTTCCCCTTCAGATAATGGGAGTGTGGGTCCTATATTCGATTCATGAAGAGCTGTAACTCTGTGTTGGGGGTATACACTGAGGGTAGATAGATGGATTATATTTTGCCTCAGACTATGCATCCGTATTGGAAATTCTTCCCGGGATTCCAAAGTTACCTCTGTATTATGGACTGATTTGTATCCCAGCCCCTCCTCCAAATCCTTACGTTGAAACCCTAACTCACTTTATTTGGAAATAGGGCCTTTCAGGAGTTGACTAAGGTTAAATGAAACCACACACACTTATGATTCCTATATATGTATGTATAGAATCATTCGTAACTTTGTTTGTTTTTAAATATCATTCATTTACTCAATTAAAGTTTGTCAGTTAAATTATAGACTCTAATAAAGAAAATGTCTTTTTTCTGGTGCAGAGTTTGGACACGTTTTCTAGCATGCTCCATATAAACGACATACTCTAGCTTGTATTGAGGAAAATATATCACTAGTCGGTGAAAGACGTAATCCATACAATGAATAAAACAGTTGTTACATAATGCCTCAAATAAAATTAACTGGCTCAAATGTCCATGTTCTTGGTAATATCATTAACCATTTCAAACACAGTCATGTTTTTAACTGCTTTCAGCATAAAAATGGACCTTGAATTTAAAACTACAGAGTATCAGGGGTGCCTGGGTGGCTCAGTCAGTTAAGTGTATGACTTCAGCTCAGGCCATCATCTCGTGGTTCATGAGTTCGAGACCCACCTCGGGCTCACTGCTGTCAGCCTGTCAGCTCAGAGCCCACTTCATCAGACCCTGTGTCCCCCTCTCTCTCCGTCCCTCCCCCTGCTTACTCTGTCTCTGAAAAATAAGTAAAAATCATTTAAAAATTAAAAAAAATACAGAGTATCAAGTGTCAGTTTACTCAATTTCAATTTCGATTTCAAGTTGGGAGGTCTAGGGATGCCTGGGTGGCTCAGTTGGTTGAGTGTCCGACTCTTGGTTTCAGCTCAGGTCATGGTCTTTTAGTTCATGAGTTTAAGCCCTACTTCAGGCTCTGCCTAGAATTTTCTGTCTCCGTCTCTGCCCCTCCCTTGCTCACTCTTGATCTCTCTCTCTCTCTCTCAAAAATAAATAAAATTTAAAGATGAGAGGTCTGAATAGTCACAATAAATATTTCAAAATGGATTGGCACTTTTGAATAACAGCCACTTCAGGAGACTGTGGGGCATATCAGCAAAATTTCTACACGCAATATATTCAAAATATAGGAAATTGCGCTCATTGGAGTAAAAAGAATTAAAATAATGAGGGCACTCAGTGCATAATATTATCAGGTTAGTGGGTTCATAGAATAGAGATGATTAACTCCTCAAATTTATTCTTCTGTGTGATACTTTTAGAAACACAGGTAAGTCTAGCACTCTATTGAAGCAAAAGTCCCGGCAATTACGACCTTTCATGTCACCTTAATTTCTAACTTTGACTTTTATACGTCAGGAAATACATGAGCATACAGAGTTAAGGAATGGGTAGTTTGTTGCCAAAAATGCTCAAGAGGATAGGTATTGAGGCTAGCAAGAAGTAAGTCCGGCATTAACAATTATAGAAGTTATGGTACATTTCAGGAATATATTACGAAAGTAATAGGGGCCCCTGGGTGGCTCAGTCGGTTGAGCGTCGGACTTCGGCTCAGGTCATCATCTTGTGGTCTGTGAGTTCAAGCCCCGCATCAGGCTCTGTGCTGACAGCTCAGAGCCTGGAGCCTGTTTTGGATTCTTTGTCTCCCTCTCTCTCTCTGCCCCTCCCCTGTTCATGCTCTGTCTCTCTCTGTCTCAAAAACAAATAAAACATTAAAAAAAAGTTTTTTTTTTAAAAGTAATAGTAATGGACTTAAAACAATTGCTCATATGCTGGTAACAACATTCCTCACTCCACATCTCATCAGCTGTGTGATGATTTGCAAAAGTAGACCTCAGATGGAAATGTGAATTTACCCATACTATTTTCCTCCTCCAGAAATGTTAGCCAAGAACATTCTATTACATAAATGTACACAGTGACCTCATTTTGGGGATTTCAGATAAAATAAATTCTAAACATTTACCCAGGTGCTTACATGTTGTGATCAATTCTACGGAGCAATAAACTTGTGTTTGTTTATCTGATTGTTTTATTTTTGCTCCCCCCTCCCCCAGCCGATATTGGATATTGCTTGAAAAGCAATCGCAAGTTTTGTAAGTACTGTTTCCTATATTCAGGACATCACAGAGGGATTTAGAAAAGGCCTAAGGAAAAATTATAAATTAGAATTCTATATAAATCATACATTTGTATTTTATTTCCAATACAGTGGCAACAGTAACAGCAGTAGCAGGAGATACAAATTTTGAGAGGATATTAACATCCATTGAGTCTCTGTATATTTCGTGAATGGAGTCAGTGATTTTTGCTCCAAGCTATCTTTTCAAAGATTTTAATATAGAAGATGGAAATAGTTTCTCCCTCCAGGGCGAGGAGGGAAGATCTGTTTGCTATTTGTTTGTATAAGAAAGATAATGTCTTCTCCTGGGTCAAGATTCAGATAGGTTTTCTAGCATCCTCTTACAAATTAAATGGTTTTCTAAGTCTGAATTCCTCTGCTGTGATGCTTCACACTGTGTATACAGCATCCTTCTGACTCTGTGCTCCCATTGCCCCCTTGGGATTTGGGGGACGACTGTAACTGACGTGAACATGAAGCTCATCCTGTGAGTAATAACGTCTTTATTCTATGACCCAGGAGTCTCGTGTTTTCTGCCAGCATTTATACAACTTGAGGCAGGTTAACTTGTTAGCATGCAAATAGCAGACCCTTTATGTTCTTCACAAAGATATGACAGCAACAAAAGTGTAATACTATGGGAGTAGCAGTGGTAAGCAGCGACAGGAATAACACCAGGTCTGTTTTGTTTACCAAGTCCTTCCAATTTGCTGTTTCAAGCTAGAGAATGAACTGAAATTTTAAACAGTGCAGAATTATTTTAAAGGGCCAAGTCATATTCTAGTATAGCTTTCTTTGTAATTTTCTTTCCCTGCTTCACTTGTAATATTCTTGGCTTTTGCAATCTGTCTTATTCATTGATCAATCTAGCCTAAATTTATTCTAAGTTTAGTCTTTTCAAAGAATCAAATTTTGGTTGTTTCCAAGCAAAAGTGGAGAAAAATTTCCAAAATGTTAGAGGGAAAAAAAAAAAATGAATGATGGATGGGAGAAAAAGCAAAAAAAAAAAAAAAAAAAAAAAAAAAGAAAGTTAAAAACAAAAGTACATAAAAATATAAGAAACACATATCAGATGGAGTAAAAAATCAGATATGTCAATAATGATCATTAATAGGCACAAGTTTAAAGGCAAATTATTGTTCGAATTTGGTTTTTTGCTCTTATCTTTTTATTTCCTTCCTTTTAGCATCTCTGTATTTAGTCTGCTAGTTTTTTTATGGTGTTCCTGTCTTTGTGAGGTGGGCACACAGTTTAATTCACATTCTTTCTTGCTTCTAATATGTGCTTCTCAGACTACGAATTCTCTAGATACCAGTTTCAGCAGCAAGATACAGGCTTTAATAAGTGGGATTTTCACTGTGAATTGAATTCTATATAATTTTAAATGTTAATCATTATTCCTGGATTAACCAATTAATTGTAGTCTGAAAATATGGTCTGATAACAAGAGGATTTAAAAATATTTATTGAGACTTGCCGTGTCTCCGCTCCTGTTCATTTTATTTCTCAGTTCATCTATGTTGATAATTTTTGTGCACTTGGCTTTCAGTTGTGAAAGGGAGATGTTAAAAATCTTATAACATGGTTTACTCGCCCATTTTTCCTTGAGATTCTGTCAATAGTTTTGATGCTTTTTAAGGTTATTTTGATAGATGCACACAGGCGTAAGTTATTTCCCTCATTTCAGAAGATTGACTCTTTTATCAGTATTTAAAGATGCTAACTCATAACAGAGTTATGACTTTTGCTTACAGTCTATTAAATATTGACATGTAACCTTTCTTTTGGTTAATACATGGTGTTTTAGCTGTACTCTTAAAATTCGCTTACAGTGCATATTTTTTTATTTAAAGAACTAAATCAGGACTTACCACATATAAATTTTAGAATTTAATAAAGTAGCAAATGATAAAACAATCGCTTAAAAATCCTTTTAAAGAGTCCTTTCATTAAAGGTCTTCAAATGACCCAATCTGAATTTACCATATGTTTCCTGAACATATGAAGCCTGACTGATACAGGTACCAGTGCAGGTGTCAACCCAGCTGACGTGATGATGACATAATGTCATAAAGCAATTAACTAGCCAAGGTGTTTTCAAATGCATGAGGATATGCCTTCAAAACCTGCGATTCTTCACACACATTGTCCTGCTTCCAAATATACAACAAATGGGAGTGCGTAATGTGGGCAGCCAAACACATTTTGGAAAGATTCCAAAGTATTTTAATAATAAAGTCTTTCGTTAATGTTTCCCTAAGCTAAAGCGATGAGGCTTTTGAGTGATTCCTTGGAACTTGTGCATATATATATATATATACACACACACGTATATACGTGTGTGTGTATATATACACATATATGTATATATACGTATATACGTGTGTATATATATACACGTATATACACGTGTGTATATATACACACACACGTATATACACGTGTGTATATATACACACATATATACATATGTATGTATATATACGTATATATGTATATGTATATATATGTATATATATAACATTTTTTGTTTGTTTCAGAATTAGAGACATCTAGTACTCAGCAGGTTTGACCACAGAGAAAGTTTGTTCATGTTGGAGATTAAAACATTTTTTAAATGTGTATTTATTTTTGAGAGACACAGAGAGACAGAGCACAAGCTGGGCAAGGGCAGAGAAAGGGGAGACACAGAATCCGAAGCAGGCTCCAGGCTCCAGAGCTGTCAGCACAGAGCCCGACGCGGGGCTCGAACTCACAAACTGGGAGATCATGACCTGAGCTGAAGCCAGACGCTTAACCGACTGAGCCACCCAGGTGCCCCATGTTGGGATTTTTTTTAAAAAAATGGAATTTGGGAGTTTTAAGAGACACAGAATTAAAGAGAAGGCAGAACCCCCTGTTTTCATATATATATATATATATGTATATATGTATATATATAATTATATATATATTATAAAATATATATATATATATATTCTCAAGTTAGTTAACACTCAGTGTAGTCTTGGCTTCAGTAGAATCCAGTGATTCATCACTTACATATAATACCCAGTGCTCATCCCAAAAAGTGTTCTCCTTAATGCCCATCACCTATTGTCCCCACTGCCCCCCAATCAACCCTCAGTTTCTTCTCTGTCTTGAAGAGTCTGTTATGTTTTGCCTCCTTCTCTGTTTTTACCTTACCTTTCCTTCCCTCCCCCATGGGAGAGAGCAGTCAATCATCCCAGACTTAGCAAAGTTGGGGGAGGGGCTGGGGTCATCCACTCCTCCTTAGTGCATCCCGAGCGACACCGCATAGAGGCATAGAGCCTGAGACATAAAGAGTCACGATGTAATGGACGCAAAACCGTTGGGAATAACCGGAAGCTACAGAAAACACGGGACCAGTGCTCCCTACACACGTGCAGGTACGTGCACACACACACACACACACACACTCACGCGTGCACTCGCACAGGCACATACACTCGGGAAGCACAAAGCTGAGAGACCGTCAAAAGGCCATGAGGAAATCGGGACACTGCAGAGCTACAATTATTGTGTTCTGACGCAAAAGAAATCATCGTGTACCGAAGGGAGTTCTTGCCTTTCCAACTCGCACTGTGTGAACTTTCCCCTTTAGTTAAGCTGGGGCAATATGAATGAAGGACACTCAAAACTCGTTTTTTCTTTTTTTCCCCTGTAGGTTCACGTCATTCCCTGGCGATGCTTGGGAAGCCTTGGCTCCTGCAGAGAAAGCCCTAGTGCGAAGAGTGTAACTGTACTGGGCTTGAAGGAGCGGGCTGCCCTGGCCAAAGCCTTTCGCCCAAAACCCAACTGCTCCAGGGACCTGTGGAAGAAGTGGCAGCTAGGTTTAGTGGTGACCTGCTCTACCAACCCCCGGGGGAAGGGTCTCATTGCTAACAGTGCTCCTAAGTAGAGACCCTTTGGACTGGATGAGTCAGCTCAGGTGAGCCTTTTGCAAATCAGCCCGATGTATTTTTCTCATTTGAAGCCCAGGCTGTCATACTCCACAATGGTGTCAGGCAAGGTGAACAATCCTGTAACCTGTTAATTTGCTTGAAATAATGACGGCAATAATCTGATCAGGTTTGCCAGACTGTCTCCATTTGGGGTGGACAGTGGTTTCTCCTGTTAAGATTGTGACACATTAAGACAAGTGTGTGATTATCATATCCAGTTATGGCACTTGGGTAACTTGAGACGCCCACTGCTGTGTGAGTAACCCACGTTTACCACCCTTTCCATCCATTTGCTGTGATTGGCATATTGGTATGCTTGAACCTGTCTCCAGGTCCCTTATTTTCTTCTGGGACTACATCAATCACAAATTCCTTCAGCTGTGCTCCAGTGTATTTATCAATATGTTAACCCCTCTCTGAAGATAATACAACAGGAGTTATTTCTAGGCTATCCCGTGAAAGCTACTTGAACTCGCCAACTAAGGAGAACAAAGAGACACATCAGAGTGTTGGAGAAGGGTACATATTGAAAGAGTAGGAGTAGGACCTTTGTTTCTTTCTAGTACACGCAGCAGTTTCCCACCTAAATTCTCGAAACATACCATACAATCATCCTCGGTACCCAAAACTGAGTCAAAAGGAGAGTTCAAGAACATTAATTCACTAAAATCATTTCCGTTTAGGTAGATCTATTTTGAAAATTGTTCATATGCAAACTTGCTTAAATTTCTACTACGTCTGATAGACGATAATTTGGGAAATGTCATGTGAGCTCTCCATGAAAATATACTAAGAGCAAATAGGTCAATAATTCAAAGAAGTTGTCATGAGATTTTTTTTTTCCAATAGATTCCTTTCCTCTGAAATAATTACTTAAACTTAATTAGGGTCAGGGTTGCGATATTTTAGCTTCACTTATATTAAGGCCAACCTTAATAAGCTGCTTGTGGTCTTATCTTTTTTTTTTTTTTTTACTTTCTATTTATTTCTTCTAAGAGGGAAGACAAAGTATTTGATTGTAACAGTAGACAAAATCATGGGTAAAGAAAATTAAAGTCTCATTCTCGTAAGATAATTTAAGAAAATCCTCATTTAAAAACATCACTTCAAGCAAAACATTTTCTAACATTCACGTTTCAAATCTCTGGTCCAGATAAGTAACAATAAAGGCTGCTAAGGGAAGTGTTTGGTCAGATTTGAGAAAACTGGCTTTCACGAGGAGCAAGCTAAAAAAACTAGATATGAGCAAACATCCCAAAGAAAAAAATAAAAATATGAAGAGGGAAGATCTGCAAGGTCTAAAAGATTTGGATTGGAGTCACTGCTCAGGAATATTCTGGAAGTAATTGTTATAATGGTCAAAGAAATAAGCCATGCTAGACAGATTTCATTTACTTGGTGGGTTATTGTTTTGACACTTTCATATCTAGTCCTCCGTCGTTTTGCTCTGCTTTTTATCTTGTCCATTCTTCATTCTGCCCATTGAATTTGTCTTCTCGCCCCTCTTCCAGATCTGATCACGAGCCATGACATGTGTCAATAGCTCCCTTGTGTTTTTTGAATAAGTGCTAGAAATTCTTGGTATGGAATACAAATGCCACCTTAAGTTGGCCATTTTGCCAAACTTCATGCTGTTCCCAACCCCAACAGCCATCTCTGCCAGGCATCACTTGTTAAATTCCAGGTGATCCTTCAATATCTGACTTGGCCATCATCCTGCAAACTTCCTTTGACCGTCTCCTCCCCTTTCTCTAACACAATCAGGTCATTCCCGCCTCTTGTGCCAAAATATAGTGTGCACATGCCTTTATTGAATAGATACAGTAAAAAGTATTGAGATGTAATTTTACATTACATTTATGATATTTCTCAATAGACTGTGAGCTCCCTGGTGCAGAAACAATCTTGTTGTTTCCCCAAGATAACCTGTAACATAAGAGAGAGAAAGAAATATTTGTTGTGTTAAGACATTAAGATTTTGGATTTTGAAAATGCTAGTTTTCTCCAAAATGGTCTATGGACTCGGTGCATTGCCTATCAGAATTCTAGCATAGATTTTGTAGAAATAGAAAAGCCTTTTTAAAAATGTACATAAAAATATGAAGGATCCAGAATAGACAAAGCAAGTTTTGGCAAAGAACAAAATTGGAAGACTTATATTTGCTAATTTCAAAATGTACTAGAAAGCTACAATAATCAACATAATGTAGTTCTGAAATAAGTATATAAGTACAGATCAATACACCAGAATTGAGGATCTGAACATTTGCTCTTATATGTATGGTCAAATGACCTTTCACAAAGAATCAAGAAAGTTCAATGGGGATGCAAATTCTTTTCAACAAATAATTTTGAGATAGTTGGATATTCATATATAAGAAGGTGAATTTAGGCCCTTACCTAGTGTCGTAAACAAGTAGGATCTCAAGATGGGTCAAAGACCCAAATGTAAGAGCTAAAATAATAGAATTTCCTGAAGGAAATACAGGAGAAAAAACTTAGTGACTTTGGATTTGGTAATGGACTTTTAGATAGGAAACAATATAACCCATGAAAGAAAAAATGGTCAGTTTTACTTCATTAAAATTTAAAAACTTCGGGGCGCCTGGGTGGCACAGTCGGTTAAGCGTCCGACTTCAGCCAGGTCATGATCTCGCAGTCTGTGAGTTCGAGCCCCGCGTCAGGCTCTGGGCTGATGGCTCAGAGCCTGGAGGCTGTTTCCAATTCTGTGTCTCCCTCTCTCTCTGCCCCTCACCCGTTCATGCTCTGTCTCTGTCTGTCCCAAAAATAAATAAACGTTGAAAAAAAAAAATTTAAAAAAAAATTTAAAAACTTCTCTGATCTAAAACCAGATAAGGCCACTATAAGAAAAGAAAATTACAAGCCAATATCCCTGATGAACATAGATGCAAAAGTCCTCAACAAATTATTAACAAACTGAATTCAATGATACATTAAAAGGATCATACAAGATGACCAAGTGGAATTTATCACTGGGGTGCAAAGATGGCTGAACCTTTATAAGTCAATCCGTGTGATACAACACATTAACAAAATGAAGGATATAAATCTTATGATCAAATTAATAGATGCAGAGAAAACACTTGGCAAAATTCAACATTCTTTCATGATAAAAACTCTCAACAAACTGGGTGTAGAGGGAATGTTCTTAACATAATAAAAGTCATATATGGTAAGCCCACAGCCAACCAATCATACTCAATGGTGAGAAGCTAAAAGTTTTTCCTATAAGATCAGGAATAAGACAAGGATGCCCACTCTTGCCATGTTTATTCAACTAGTACTGGAGGTCCTAGCCAGAGCAATTAGGCAAGAAAAAGAAATAAGAGACATCTAAATCAAAAAGGAAGAAGTAACGTTGTCACTATGGAAAGGCCTAAAGTCTTTATTGTTACAATAAACAAATTCAGTAAAGTTTCAGGATATCAAATCAATTGACAAGAATGTTGTATGTCTATACACTAATAGCAAACTATCAGATAGAGAAATTAAGAAAACAGTCCCACTTATAATTGCATCAAAAAGAATAAAATACCTAAGAGCAAATTTAACCAAGGGGGTGAAAAATCTGTTCACTGAAAGCTAAAAGATATTGTTGGAGGAAACTGAAGAAGTCACAAATAAATGGAAAGATATCCCATGCTTATGGATTACAAGAATTAATATTGTTAAATATCCATACTAACCAAACAGTCTATAGATACAATCCAATCTTTATCAGAATCCCAATGGAGTTTTTCACAGAAGTAGAAAAAACAATCTTAAAATTTGTATCATGGGCACCTGGGTGGCTCAGTTGGGTAAGCACCAACTTCGGCTCAAGTCATGATCTTGTGGTTCGTGGGTTTGAGCCCTGCTTTGGGCTCTATGCTGACAGCTCAGAGCCTGGAGCCTACTTGGGATTTTGTGTCTCCCTCTCTCTCTCTGCCCCTCCCCTGCTCATGCTCTGTGTCTCTGTGTCTCTCAAAAATAAATAAATGTTAAAAAAAAATTTTAAAAATGTGTGAAACCATAAAAGACCCCAAGTTAGCCAAAGCAGTCTTGAGAAAGAAGAACAAAGCTGGAGGCATTACAGTTCCTGATTTAAGCTATATCACAAAGCTACAGTAATCAAAACAGAATGGTATTGGCATAAAAACAGACAAACAGAGCAACAGAACAGAGCAGAGGTCCCAGAAATAAACCTAAAATGGTCAGTTAATTTATGACAAAAAAGCCAAGAATGTACAATGGAGAAAAGATAGTCTCTTCAATAGAGAATGATAGAAAGGTTATCACCGAAAAAGACAAGAGGGGCACGTGGGTGACTCCGTCAATTAAGCGTCCAACTCTTGGTTTCAGCTCAGGTCATGATCTCATGGTTTGTGGGTTTGAGCCCGACATTGGGCTCTGCACTGACAACACAGAGCCTGCTTGGGATTCTCTCTCTCCATCTCTCTCTGCCCCTTCCCCGCTTGTGCTTTTTCCCTCTCTCTCTCAAAAATAAATAAATAAATAAACTGTTTTATCTCACATTGGTGAGAACGTGGAGGAAAGGAAACCCTTGGGACTCTTACTGGGAATGTGAACTGACGCAGCCACCATGGAAAACAGTATGGAAGTTCCTCAAAAAATTAAAATTATAACTACCTTATGACTCAACAGTTCTACTTCTGGGAGTGAAATCACTATCTCAAAGAGATCTGCACCTTCTCGTTCATTGTGGCATTAATAGCCAAGACATGGGAACAACCTAAGCGTTCACTGACAGAAGAATGGAAAAAGAAAATGTAATAATATATACGAGGGGCATTATCCAGCCATAAAGAAGAAGGAAATCCTGCCATGGATGAACTTGAAGGCAGTATGCTAAATGAAATATAGAAACGGAAGAAAGAGACTGATGGTTGCCAGGGTGGGGAGGGGGGGAAAGGGGGGAGATGGGTGAAGGTAATCTAATGGTACAAACCTCTACTTTTAAGATAAGTAAGTTTGGGGGATGTAACGTACAGCATGGTAACTAATGTTAATAATAACTATATTACATATTTGTAAGCTGTAAAAAATATAGGTCCTAAAAGTTCTTACCACCAGAAAAAAAAATTGTAACTGTGTGAGGTGAGGAAATGTACATCTACTGTGGTAATCATTGATATATGTATATGTAATCATCATTTTGTACATTTTGACCTAACACAATGCTAAATGTCAGTTATCAAAGTGGAAAAAAAATTCTGTAGACCTTATAAACAGAATTAAATGGCTTTTCATTATTTTTCTCACAGATTGGGAAAAGTATTTGCAAAACACATTATCTGAGAAAGAATTCGCATTCCAAGTGCTCTTAAAACATAACACCTAGAGAACAAATAACCCACTTGAAAATAGGCAAAAGATCTGAACAGATACCTCACCAAAGAAAATATGTTGATGACAAATGAGTGTATAAAAAGTTGCTAAACGGCTTTTGTCATTAGGGAAGCACAAGTCAAAACAAAAAGAAATACCTTATCAGAATACCTAAACCACAAAAATCTGACAGTACTAATTGCCGAGGAAGAATCATAACACGTAGAACTCTGACTCATTGTAGGTAGGAATGTACAATGGCCCCACTACTTTGGAATACAGTTTGATGATTGCTTCCGAAGCCAACAGTCTTAACGGACAATTTCGCTCTACCAGTTGTGCTCTAGGTATTTACCTAAATGTGTTGAAAATCTATGTTCACGGAAAAACCTTCATGCAAAAGATTATAGCTGTTTTATTCATAATCTCCCTAAGCTGTAAGCAAAATGGCTGTCAATACATAAATGGATACACAAGCTGTGGTACATCCATACAATGGAGGACTATTCATCAAGAAAAGGAAATGAACTACAGTTCTTGCAAAACCATGGGCAAATTTTTTTTTTAATTTTTTCAAATGTTTATTCATTTTTGAAAGAGAGAGACAGTGCATGAGCTGGGGAGGGGCAGAAAGAGAGGGAGGCACAGAATCCAACGCAGGCTCCAGGCTCTGAGCTGTCAGCACAGAGCCCAACGTGGGGCTCCAACCCACAAGCCGTGAGCTCATGACCTGAGCTGAAGTCAGATGCTTAACCGACTGAGCCACCCGGGCGCCCCAAACCATGGACAAATCTTAGGTGCCACAGGTAAGTTAAGGAAACCAGACAACAAAGACTTTTCCTCCGTCATTTTCTGTTTCTGGAGAGCCTACTATTTGTGTAGTAGATATCCTGGATCTACAGCTCTAGCCTCAATCTTTTAGCTCTTGTCTCATGATTTCTCCTTGTACATGGTTTCTGTGTGCGTTAAGATGTTTCTTGCACTTGACTTCAGGTCGGGAGTGGAGGTTTCACCAGGAAGTAGATTCTTACATAATACATCTGATGCACTGTTTAATTCGGAGAGGTTTTTTTTTTTTTTTAGCTCAAAAATAGACTTTTTATTTTATATTGGAATCTCTTCAAGTGTGTGCGTGCGTGTGTGTGTTCAAATAATTCTCTTGCCCTCCATTGTTGCCCAACTGCCTCCTGTTATGGCTGCAGGGCAGCCACTGCTGGAGTACGTTGGGGGAATTTTGTTTTGTCGTTGTTGGTTCACAGGAGCACTGACTTGATCGTTGGCATATCACAAATGCAAACTGTCTCACCCGCCATCGAAACGCTACCTCTGTTGGTAACATATAGGTTTGGAAGGCGGCCAGTTTTCTGCTGAGGCAAGCTACCGTAGACTCCCTGTTCTAGCTTTCTCCTCAGTCCCTTGCCCTTGGGGCAGAGGTACCTGAACCCATCCTTCTTGGCATTTTGAGGCTCAAGGATGGCAGGTGTACACGCTCAGGGCTCGTTAAAGACCCTCTCCGATGGGCATAAATGACTGCATGCTCTTCTCAGAATTCAACAATTTGTAGCCAACTCCCCAAGACGTCTTCTTCCTAGGTTTTTTGTTTGTCTACAATTAGTCACCTTTTTGTCATACTGTACAGTAACTTTTTTGGTAACATTTTTGTGAGGTCTAATTCACATAACCACTTGAAATATACAATTCAGTGGTTTCTAGTATATTCGGAAAATTGTATAACCACTACTACGGTCGTTTATAGAGCATGTTCATCACCTCAAAACATAAACTCCGTACACATTAACTGTCACCTCCCTTCTGCCACTCATACCCTTAGCCCTAGGCAACCACTAATCTGCTTTCTACTTGCACAGATTTACCTATATGTTGTTGAATTTGGTTTGCTAGTATTCTGTCGAGCAGTTTTGCATCTGTGTTCATCATAGGTAAGGGATCTGTAGAGTTCTTATGTCTTTGTCTGGTTTTGTGTTAGGGTTATACTGGACTCATAGAATACATTGGGTAGTGTCCCCTTCTCTTGTATTTTTTTTTTTTTGGAGATTTGTGAAGAATCGGTTGATACTTGAATCACTTAATTGTTTAAATGTATGGTAAAATTCACTGGTAAAGCCATACAGGTTTGCATTTTTCTTTGTTGGCAGTTTTCCCACTACTAATTAAGACCCTTCATTTCTTATATGACTATCACGATTTTCTATTTTTTTCTAGATTCAGTTTTGATGATTTGTGTCTTTCTGAGAATTCATCCCCGCCTCCCAAGTTGTCTTATTTATTGGCACACAATTTTTCTTAGTCCTTTTCATTTTGGTAGAGTTGGTGGTAATATCTGCTCTTTCATTGCTATTTCCTTGTAACGAGCCTCGTATCTTATGTTCTTGATCAATGTAATTAAAATTTTGTCATTTTGTTGATATTCTCAAAGAACCAACTTTTGTTTTTGTTGATTTTTTTCTATTTTCTATTTCATAAATTTCTCCTCCAATTTATGCTATTTCCTTCTGCCTGACATAATCTTAGTTTTTTGTTTTTTGTTTTTTTAATTTGCAACTTTCTTAAGATGGAGGGTTGGATTATTAATTTGTATTCTTTCTTTTTTGCAATGTAGACATTGAAACCTATAAATGTTCTGAGTACTGCTTTCACTGAATTTCACAATTTTTGGTACACTGTGCCTTTATGTAACTTCAGTAAAGGTAACTTATAGTTTCTCATTTCTTTTTCTGGTCCTTCAGTTACTTAGGAGTGAACTATTTTAATACCCACGTATTTTTGAGTTTCTCCAATTTTTTCTGTTATTGGCTCCTAACTTCATTCTACTGTGGTTGGAGCGCATAAACATTTATATTCTTTTAACATTTTAAATTACATTCAGTTTTGTTTTATGACTTGGTGCCTATTCTAGATAATGCTTTTTGCGTACTTGTGAACAGTATACATTGCACTATTCTGGATGGAATGTTCTACTTAGATCTTGTAAGTCTACTTGGTTTATAGTGTTGCTCTAGTTTTCTATTTCCCTGTTGATTTTCTTACTCAGAGGTGTCTATTTGTGTATCTCTTTGTATTATTCTACCTGGATTTTTTTTTTTTACCTTCTTGGATCTTTGGATTAAACTTTTTCATGAAATTTGGGAAGTTTTCAACTATTATTTCTTCAGATAGTTTTCTTCTTCATTTCTCCCTACTGTCCTTCTGGAATTGTCATTATGAGTGCATTAGTAAGCTTAATGGTACCCCAAATTTCTCGGAGCCTGTCTATTCTTTTTCTATTTTTTTCATTATTGTTTTTTTTTTATTACTGAGATTGCATTATCTCCATTGATTTATTTTCAGGTTCATTAATTCTTTCTTCTGCCAGTTCAGATTTACTGTTGAAAGCTTCTAGATTTTTCTTTCAATTATTATAATTTTCAGCTTCAAGACTACTATTTGTTAATGTATTTACAATTTATTTTTTAAATTTCTTTAATGTTTTTATTTATTTCTGAGGGGAAGAGAGAGGCAGAGTGTCAGCGGGGGAGGGACAGAGAGAGAGAGAGGGAGACACAGAATCCGAAGCAGGCTCCAGGCTCTGAGCTGCCAGCACAGAGCCTGAAGCGGGGCTTGAACTCATGAACTCTGAAATCATGACCTGAGCTGAAGTCAAATGCTTAACCGACTGAGCCACCCAAACGCCCCCCACCTTTTTTGTATTTCTTATTTGTTCCCACATTATCATCGTGTCTTTTTTTACTCCTTTCAGCATGGTTTTTCTTTAGTTTTTGAACATATTTATAATAGTTACTTTGAAGTCTCTGCTAAATCTGATGTCTCCTTCCTCTCACAAGCATTTCTGTTTCCCTGTTGCCTGGTTACTTTTTCTGTGTATGTGTCAAGACTCCCTATGTCTTTGCATGAAACAAACATTACATTGGTACAATTGGGGCAAGCATGTTGATACAGTTGTTACAAAATATTTTTTAGGGGCTCCTGGGTGGCTCAGTCGGTTAAGCTTCCGACTTCAGCTCAGGTCACGATCTCGCGGTCCGTGAGTTCGAGCCCTGCGTCGGGCTCTGGGCTGATGGCTCAGAGCCTGGAGCCTGCTTCCGATTCTGTGTCTCCCTCTCTCTCTGCCCCTCACCTGTTCATGCTCTGTCTCTCTCTGTCTCAAAAATAAATAAAAGGTTAAAAAATTAAAAAAAATATTTTTTAAATGTCCAGCCCCCCAACCCCCCCCTCCCCGCACCCCTCACCCCCACCCCCACCCCCACCAGTTCAGTTTATTTCTATCTGTTTAGAGGGGGGGCTAAATATTGAAACAATATATTGTAGCAAGTTTGATACTGTCCCCAATCCCATCCCTCTGGGATTGTTATTCTTATGTGTTCATCGTTATTTTAATGACCAGCTGGATTATTTTAGCAAAGTCACCCTTACAATGTGAGCCTCTGGTGTTGCCCCATAAAGGTGAAACCTTGAACGTGAGTGCTATCATCCTGGCATGATGATGGTTCTGGCATGGGTGTTTTGTTTTGTTTTGTTTTGTTTTGTTTTGTTTTTGATGTCTCTTGTCTTCATAATATCCTGCCGTTAAGCGCCACTCATTTTTGACTTCTCTGTCATTTTCATCAATGACCTGGGTCATAAACTTCTCCACAAATTTTATCCAATAAAATGCTGGCTCCCTTACAGGGACAGATTTTGAGGTTTGTGTTTGAGATTGTTTTAAGCACAGAAGGGTTCTCCTGAGTTGTCTGTTTCCTGTTATTTCTTTTTTCTGGAAATTTAGTCAGATAATGCTTTAGCTTGTATTACTTAGGAATTCTTCAGTTTCCTTTTAATTATTTTTCACCACACCGCCCATTGTTTTGAAAATTATAAGGCTGCACTCTGTTGCCATTACACCAGTTCCTTGAGAAGAGATTCAGAGCTTTCTGTTTTATGGCCTGCCTCTGCCTGGAGGTAAAATATATGCATCAAGGCTCTAGAGCTGGGGGTGGAGACAATGGAATACTCTTCTCTGATTCGATACCCCCAATAAGGTAGGCATTCGGCCAGGGATGTTGAGTTCTAGACAGGGCTGTACCCTTTGGTCTTCTCCAATTGCTTGTCCCAAACTGGTACAAACAAACTGCAATGGAGGTGATCTGGGTCCCAGTATTCTCAAGGTGCTTCATCCAAGACAGAGCCTCTAACTCACAAGGGGGAACAGGGCAGAAGAACTTGAACCCTCACTCTTCCGCTGTACTTCTTTGGAACACAGTCTCTGCAACAGGTAAGCGGAGCATGAGGAAAAATGTTGATGTCCTGCCTTTCCTGGAAAGATACATAGGCCTTCAACCAGGAGCCTTCGGAGAGGGAGCCCTGTGTTCTTGATTGCACCCATCTGGAATGGGTCCCCATTCCCACTAAGTTCCCAGCCCACTAAGCTGGGATGTGGGATGGAGGAGTGGGTCAGGGTTCAAAGGCCACAGACTCCCTGTTCTCACCAAATATTCATAGGTCTTCCCAATTAAATATCCCTTCATTTGCTGTATGTCCTTAGGACCATTTCTAGAGATTTTTAAATTGTTATTTGTTATCATTTTCACCAACTTCATTTGGGAGCGGGTCTGCATTATTCCTCAGGCTGCCATACCAGAAGTCCTTTGTCATGGCTTTGTAAAACTTAACCCCCCGGGGTGCCTAGGTGGCTCCCTTGGTTAAGTGTCAGACTCTTGATTTGAAGCATCAGACTTTTGATTTCACCTCAGGTCATGATCTCACAGTCCTGAGTTTGAGCCCCATATCTGGCTGCGGGGAATCCTGTCTCCCCTCCCTCTCCCTGTCCCTCCCCTACTCACACACACACACACACACTCTCTCTCTCTCTCTCTCTCTCTCTCTCAAAATAAATGAATAAAGTTAAAAAAAAACCAAATTGGTCTTCCAAGCTGTCTTGGAGATCTTATAGCAGAGAGAAGAAGGTTCCTACACCGATTCTTTCCTCGGAAGCTCTAACATAGCCTAAGACTTCACCTGAGCCTAGTTTTTTGTATGTCCCTCCACAGCTGTTTGTTTTAGTGAAGTTGGGAGTGAAAGGAAAAGAGGCTGTGTTCGTATCACCGTGGTTCAGAAACCTGCCTCTCCATTCTTCCTTGTCAGTGCATCACCGTGCAAAAGAAAAAGACACCTATTTAATAACGTGAGCAAACTTTTCCAAAAATATTTAGTTCCCTCTATTAAATTTGTCACCATGGTAAGGAATAAAATCCAACTCATTATCTTCAGACCCTAAGTCTAATTCCAGGAAAATCTTCCATAGTGCATATATTCTGCATGACTAATTTCATGCTTCTTTCACTTTGACCTTTGACTACATTAAGCAAAGCAATCATAAGATTTATGAACAAGAAACATAAGAAATATACTGATTTGAGCTTAAAATACATAACATTTCAAAATAAAAAAGAATGTTTCCTAATTTGATCTCAAAAGTATATTGTTTAAATGTATTTTATAATGAAGAAATATAGGAAAATCTAATTAATATGTGTCTGAAAGAAAGGTATTCATGACAATGAACTCTACATCATACATGTTAATGCATCTTAGGGAGTTCTTCAATACATTCAATAATTGAGTCTCCTTGTTAGCAAACATTTTAAATGATATTTTCCATAATTGTTTGTAAAAACATTTATATTTGCCATTTGAAGCATTCTTCATTGTCTTTCTCTGTGCAGATACATTTAAAATAATTTTTGTGTACTCTATTTTGTTCATCTTCAGTGTCTTAATGATTGATATTGACGGTGTTTTTCTTTTTATCAGAAGTGTGGATTTGGTCAGGAACTAACGTGAATACTATAGTTAAACAGAAGTGCATTGGTAAACATAGGGTTAAATGAATTAAATTAATGAATTAAATGGATTAAATGAATTAAAAGGAAGTATCAGGTACCAAAGTCAGGGTAGCCTAAATCTCAATGCTGACTTTAACAAAATAGAGTGTATGTAGTTACCTACCTACTTAACTCTTACAAATACCATTCTCTCTCTGAATGAACCCAAATTCTGTCGGGAGATGGGGCAGAAATTCAATGTGAGAGTTCTGTAGTACCTAAAAACCAGGAGAGAATCTTGTTCTTCTGAGATTCCTGTGAAAAGTAGGACCAGGTTGAGTGTTAACTCAATCCCCGGGGAATAAGAGAATCCAATGGGATTCTGCTTCCTCTGCAAGGTAGGCTCCTGAGCTCAGCTTTGGCCAAAGGTAGAAAAGCCAGTGCGAGAGCAATGACAGGTACCCCTCCCGGACTGTGTGGTACTGGGATAGAGTTCATTTATGAAGAAAATATATCTTGAAAGCAAGAGGCACAAAAAATGGCAAAAAATGTTTAAATAGAATACATGGTTTGATTCGTGAATATCTACAGTTAAGATTGGGTTTTTCATGGGAGAGAGATGTGCCCCAGAGTTGCAAAGTCACAAGTCCAAAGTGACACAAGTATCCAGAAATCAGAGGAGAATCTCAGATTCTTTGATGCCTACTCTTGATTACTTTTTATCAGCTCATGTTGCCTCATATCATACTTTGCTTTTGGTAGATTATTTTGGATTTGTTTTGCTGGAATTTAGATATTCATGGCGTCTTTTAATTTCATGGTACTTTGAAATTTGTTTATGGGTTGCCATGTTGAATTTATGTTACTTTGGGGTGTCTGGATCCTATACTCTCATATATACCTATTACTACTCAGGGACAATAAGGCTGAAATGTACTGTCTTACTCTTGGATGAGAACATGGCAGGGGCACCTGGGTGGCTCAGTTGGCTAGGCTTCCGACTTCAGCTCAGGTCATGATCTCGCAGTCCGTGAGTTCGAGCTCTGCATCGGGCTCTGTGCTGACAGCGGAGTCTGGAGCCTGCTTCAGATTCTGTGTCTCCCTCTCTCTGCCCCTCCCTTGCTCACACTCTGTCTCTGTCTCTCAAAAATGAATAAACATTTAAGTTTTTATTTTTAAAGGAACACGGCAGCTACACTGGGAATTACTGTTGTAAAGGGAAATGTGATGTGAAGGTTGTCATAGGCATACAAGCACATGTATTGATCTTATCTTTAGATAGAAGATATACTATTGAAAGATACATATATCTAGAACATTATTATGCCCCCCCATGTAATCAGTTCAGGATTGCAGACTGAAAGTTTCACAGTTCCTCACCCTGATATTGTAGTGCCTTCTCTAATATTTATTAGTAGCATTATTGTTAATCAGGATTTTTTTTTAAGAAAGAGAGCAAGCAGGGGATGGATAGAGGGAGAGGGAGAGAATCTTAAGCAGGCCCTATGTCCAGTGTAGAGCCCAATGTGGGTCTCGATCTCATGACTGTGAGATGATGATATGAGCCAAAATCAAGAGTCGGATGCTTAACCAACTGAGCCACCTAGGCACCCCCATTAATCAGGGAATTCTTAATCAGTCCAGCTGGACATCTATATCTGTGCCCAGGCATTACTGTACCAACACAGATCCAGGGCAAATTGTATTCATTCATTTTCTGTGGCTTCTATAACAATTGATCACAAGCCAGGTGGCTTAAGATAACAGAAATATACTCTCCCACGGTTTTGATGTTGAAAATCCCAAAATTAGTATCACTGGGCTTAAATCAAGGTGTTGCCAGGGCTACACTCCTTCTTGAGGTTTGAAGGGATAATCCCTGCATCTCCCAGCTTCTAGTGTCTTCTGGTATTCTTTGGCTTGTGGCCACATGACTCTATTCGTACATCACGTTATTCTTTGTATGTGTCCAAATATCTCTCTGCTTTGTCTTATATGGACTCTTGTGATCGAATTTAAGGCCAACTAGATAATCCAGGATAATCTTTCCATCTCAAGGTCTCAATTTAATCACATTTGCTTGGTAGTTACCTTTTAAAATAACATAACAGGGATTAGGAACTGATATCTTTGGGGTCTGTTATGCAGTCTACTGCAAAAGTCCTCATTTACATATGGGATATCCAGCCTTTACTTGACAAGTTTAACAGCTTTTGCTGCCTAGAAATTATATGGATAATGAGGAAGAGATTGGAGAGTCATTTTTTTTTTAATACATAGTATTAAATTCAAATGAATAACTGCCTTTCCCAGGGGAATGAGAAAGTAAAGAGGCACAAAGCTGAGCCCAGGGCCCTTTTAGCTCATGAGTCAAGGAGATGTTTAGGGTTTGAAACAGTATGGAGAAGGTGGAGCCAGTGGACTAGGGGAAAAGCAGGATAAAGGAGAAGTAAGTTATACCAACCTTGCCATCAACAATATAAATACTGAAATCATCAAGAAATATGGCCTGAGTGGCATTTGTGCAACAGGCAACGGACTGGGGGCAAACTCTTCAAGGAATTGGGGGAATCCCCACAAAGAAGAAGGAGCTACTGTCACAACAAAATCCCCACCTTTTCATTAAATTTCCCTTCGATTTGTGGAGTTCATAAACTTCGTTAGTGAACAGCCGTTCAGACCCTAAGTCCCTTTTCTAGTGGATTTTGTGATAAGAACAGAATATTAAAAGAGGACTTCTTGTGCTTCTCTTAGAAAGACATCGTGAAGAAAATGAAAGGAAAGCCACAGACCATGGGGGAGTATTTGGGGAGTATGTATCGATCAAGTTCTCATATTCAGGTTGCATAAACAGAGCTTACAACTCAAGGAAAGGGACAACAATGCGATAATCCAATTAAAAATAAGACAAAGAATAAGCACATCAAGGGGCGCCTGGGTGGCTCCTTCAGTTAAGTGTCTGACTTTGGCTCAGGTCACGATCTCACAATTTGTGGGTTCGAGCCCCCCGTCAGGCTCTGGCAGAGCCTGTTTGGGATTCTCTCTTTCCCTCTCTCTCTGCCCCTCGCCTGCTCCTCTCTATCTCTCTCCCTCAAAATAAACAGAAAAACATTTAAAAAAAAAAAAAAGGAATAAGCACACCAAGAAGTGCCCATGAAAATCAAAACCACCATGAGATACCACAATATATGTACTAAAATAGTGAGATTGAAGAAAATGGACAATACAAAGGGCTGATAAAGATGTGAAGGCACTGGAACCCCTATATTGCTGATAAGAGTACAAAATCAGGTGGACACTTTAGAAAATAATTGGACAGTTTTACAAAATGAATTACTCATTTACATGACCCAGCAGTCATATCCTTAGATATTAACTAGTGAAGGCATAAGTAGATGCAAAGATATATATGCAAATATTTATAGCAGCTTTATTAATCATAACCCCAAACTAGAGATAAAACTATCTACCAATCATTGAATCATTAAGAAAATGAAAAAACTGGTGATACGTCAAAAATACGGAATACTTCTTTTTTGTTTTTTATGATTTTATTATTTTTTTAATATGGAATACTTCTTAGCACTAAAAAGAAACAAAGTTGCTATAAATATAACAAAATAGGTGAATATCCAAGTAGTGCACCACATGAGAGAAAAAAATAAAAGAAAAATGCTATGTAGTTGATCCTTAAGCAACTTGGGATTCTTTAGGGGCACCAACCCCCTATACAGTCAAAATTCCATGCATAACCTTGGACTCTTGCAAAAACGTGACCACTAATAGCCTACCATTGACAGGAAGCCTTACCGGTAACATAAACTGTTGGTATAGAGTCAACCGCATATTGTATTTTTTTCATTCACATGACTTATGGGTTGAGCTGTGCCCCCCAAAGTTTGTGTGTTGACGTCCTAACCCGTGGTATCTCTGAATATAACCTTATTTCCAGGTAAGAGTCTTTATAGAGGTAGTCAAGTTAAATGAGGTCATTAGGGTGGGTCACAATCCAATATGACTAGTGTCCCTATTAAAAGGGAAAATCTGGGAACAGACAGATGCATAGAGAAAAAATGACGTGACGATGGCCAAGGAGAAGATGGCCATCTTCAAGTGAAGGAGGGAGGCTTGGACCAAAATGTTCCCTCGCAGCCCTCAGAAGGAACCCACCCTACCAATGCCTTAATCTCAGACTCTTCGCCCCCAGGACTGTGAGACAATAAATTTCTGTTGTTAAGCCCCCCAGTGTGTGGCACTTTGCTATGGCAGCCATTGGAAAATGAATACAGATGACTTGTGGAAAAGGCCAAAATATAGGGACAGAAATCAGACAAATGGGTTCCAGAGGTGAAGGGAAGGAGAGGATATACCTCACAGAGGGATGAAAGGAATGTTCCTGGACTATCAACATTTATTTAGACTTATCTGTCAAAACTCCTCAGACTCTACATCTTAAAAGGATGCATCTTACTCTATGTAAGTTACGTCTCAACAAGCCTGACTTTCACATGGTTTGCAACCTTTCCTCAGTTGCTCTGCTGTTGGTCTTTATTGAACCCCCCCCCCCCCCATGGCTATTGGTAGAAGTGGATAATGGAAGACAAGACCAGGAGAATAGCCCCATGTGGAGCTTGAGAGGCACAGTGGGAGTGGAAGCAAGAGGTAGGAAGACAGGAGATGAGACGCAGTGAGGCTAAGCACTAGAGGATTATGGGACTTCTGAGGACACAAAGAAACTTACATAGAGGCACAAAGAGTAACTTTGAGGAGAGGACAAGTAGAGCGAATTTTCAGGAAGTGTTACTGTGTGCAACTAAATGAGGTCTTGTCCATCATTATGCCCTCAAGGAAACCATTAGTAAACATCTACATTGCTCACAGTTTTGGGAGTCAGACACAACGGTCATTTTGTACCTAACACTGATGAGCAGAGCCCTCAAGAGGAAGCGGGACCCTGCTTTGCTCAGGTTTCGTATTTATTGATTTATTTACATGCCAGCTTCCCCCATAGAGCAGGGATCAGACCTGGTGAATTCGCTCTCCCTCTCTCTTGCTTCTTGCCTCTAGCACGATTTCGGGGGCAACCTGATGGCTGACCATCGAATCTACGCTGAAGTACGCGGACTTTTCCATGTCACACACTGATGGTCTTGGCATATGGGCTTTAGTAATCCCAGTAAAATAAGCACGTGGTGCCATTGGCACAAACTCTGTGTATTCGCACATAACCTTGCCTATCTACGGATACAATTTTTAACATTTATTTTGAGAGACAGAGAGCGAGTGGGGGAGGGGCAGAGAGAGAGAGAGAGAGAGAGATTGAGAGGGTGACAGAGTCCTAAGCAGGCTCTGCACTATCAGCACAGACCCCATGTGGGGCTCAAACTCACGAGCTGTGAGATCGTGACCTGAGCCAAAGTTGGACGCTTAACCGACTGAGCCACTCAGGTGCCCCTACATGTCAAATTTTTATAACTACCTGTTTCGTCAGGAGACTCGTACATAACCCTCCTGTTAAATAAGACTAAAATGCACTCTTTGACTTTTCCTATACATCAGAATATGAACAAATTTGGTCTTTGATTTTACACAACAGTTAAGGCAGTGCTTTCTGAGTGTCCCAAGGTGAGTTTGATGTTGCATCCAAAATTATAAACTCTGGGTATTTCAGTGGTACCAAGGTCCTATATCGTTTTCTATGTCTGGGTATAGTCAGAGACTGGGAACATTACTCCCCGCCAATACCATTTCGTGGGAAGAAGCATGACTTTTATATTTTATAGAGAATCCATAGATTAAATAATTGTATCAGAAAAGGAATAATGGTGCATCGCAGAGAATATAATGCCCAAACATTGTAACCTACGACGATTTGGACTTTTTTTTTTTTTAACGTGGAAGAACATTATGGCATGTAAAAAAGAACCTTACAAATGACTGTTTCTTTAGAAGCTGCATCTGAGTGGAGACAAGCACAGATGTCTTTATTAGGCTCTGGTCTAAGTAGCTTCCCTCGAGGGGACCCTGGCGGGTGAGTATTAACAGGCTGATGCCTAATCTGTGCGAATCTCTGGGCTCATTACGGTGCTCATTAGCAGTGGGTGACCTCACAAGGAGGGATGCGGTATTGCGATTTCTCTCATTCTCTGGGCCGTGTGTTTACTCTAGGGGTAAGCATGCGGGCTTTCAGATGCACACCCTTAAAACGAACTATTGTTCACGCACAGATCACGAGCCCGTTTCCACTAAACACCCCTCTTCGGCCTGCAGTTCCCGTACCATGAAGATGACGATGAGGCATTTCCACATGTGGCACTTTTATTTGCATTCATTCTGGCTTCCAGGGAACCACTTTCCTGGGGAAAAAAAAAAAAAAAATCAAGTTGTGAACTTCACTTGTGTGTATTGGGGGAAAAATGAAGTTATGAAGGTTTTTTTGTTTTGTTTTTAATTACTGCAATTTTCCTTATCAGAAGCACCTGCCTGCTTTGAGCTCTGGCTGTTGCAGGTATAACTTCTGCTGTAATTTAGGTCACATGAAGGGAAAGCCGACAGCGTTGATCTGCGCTGTGATGAAAATTTAAATATGTGCTGTAGAAAGTGGCAGAAATTGAGACGTCGACTTGATTTTCTTTGCCATAAGCAGTTCGATTTTTGTGAGGGTGCCCGTAATGGATTTTTTTCCTTCTTCATGTAAAAATTGAATCTCATTCTACCCCCCCCCCACACACACACACACACTTTGGCAATAGCTCACAATCTTAGCTGAACTGTCATCATGTCAATTTCTTAATCAAAAGCAAATGTCACACAATTCAACAGTCACTGTTTTAAAAATTTTTTTTAAAGATGTTTATTTATTTTTTGAGAGACAGAGAGAAAGAGCGAGAGCGCAAGCTGGGGAGGGGCAGAAAGAGAGGGAGACAGAGGATCTGAAGCGGGCTCTGTGCCCACAGCAGACATTCCAATGCGGGGCTCGAACTCACGAGACCTGAGATCATGACCTGAGCCGAAGTCAGACGCTAGCCGACCGAGCCACCCAGGCGCCCCTCAACACTGTTTTTATACGATTTCATACTCAATAAAATAATGGTAACACTTTTCGTTAAAGTGCGCTCTTCATCTAAGCACTTAAAACTGGATTCGAATCAGGAACTAGACTTCAGGATCATCTCTGTTGTGTTGGTAACAAGCACAGTCAGAAGGAAAAAAAAAGAAAAAAAAAAAAAGGAGCACCAAATGGACTTTCTTCCAATCTATGACTGAATTGCCATTTCCTCTACATTCATTTGGGAAATTAAAACCAGAAAACTCATTTGAAACTCTTTTTTTTTAAATAAGAGAATCCATTACGAACACAGTGACTTTGCATATTTTCACTGATTTTATGTCCACCTACACAGCAAAGTACTTTTTGTGACTCACTTGGGGGAAAAATAGCCTTGACCCTCGCTTTGAGTCACTTGCTTAATAGAGACTGGCTCAGGAACACTGTAAATGTGGTTAAGCCACAAGTTAATTAAGTTGGACACCATTGCTGGGAGTTGGCAAGGGTGAAGAGAGAATTATAAAGTTAGTACTTTGACACCAGAGAGATTTCTTTTTGTTAAAAAAATACATATAAAAGTTGTAACCTTACATTAGGGAATTAATTTACAGAAAACCAAGAGACGTTTGTTTAAAACCTTAGTTCTTCACACGTCTCTGATCTTTTGTACATATTCTCATTGCAATCCATTCCGAGTTTTTACATCAAAAACAAATATTTTAAAAGATACACACACACACACACACACACACAGAGGCAGCAATGTACTAAAAGGAGACCGCCCAAATCTTAACTGGAATATGCTCTAAAATAGCCTCAAAATTGGAAAACAGCATGTATTACCCCATAAATAAACTATAAGGATGTGGGGTGCCTGGGTGGCTCAGTTGGTTGGGCATCCAACTTCGGCTCAGGTCATGATCTCACGGTTCAGGCTCTGTGCTGACAGCTTGGAGCCTGCTTCAGATTCTGTGTCTCCCTCTCTCTCTGCCCCTCCTCCACTCATGCTCTGTCTCTCTCTATCAAAAAATAAATAAATGTTAAAAATTTTTTTTTAAATAGAAGGATGTGATTTTAAGCAAACCAGAAAAAGCTATAAAATGCATCAGAAGAGTTTGGAGAATTTTCAGACAAGATTCAAGCACAAGAGATTCAAATGGTGTTTCGAGTTGTGAGATCGTCATGGTGAAGTAAGTGATCTTCTAAAAACTATTCTTTCCCCATTACTGGAGATGTAAAGTAGGCCTCGGTGTAGTTATGTACACGGAAGAGTGAAAGTCTCCCCTTATGCTAGTGGCAGATTTGGAAACATAGCCTCTAGGGCAGGGGAAGGGAGGGCACACTATTTGTCTGAACCTCTCCCATGCACAGGGCATTGCGGTAGTTTACAATGGGCATACGAGGCCCTCAGAGTGACAGCAGAGAACATTCTTCGGGCTACCGCTCCTGTGGCCCATTCACTGTGGGATATCACTTCCTTACTATTGTGACATCTCTCCTTGCTTATATTCAGGACGCATCTCAGCAAGCACAGGGATTTTGAAATAAGGACTTTAATAAAGAGATTTGGTGAAAAAAAAATGCCCAAACTCCTCTATGACATGCACTAACAGGTTAATGAAGCGTTAATGCGTTCGGACGGGTCAGCAAGAGGGAGCAATGCTGAGTAACAAACAGACCCGACTGTAGTTCGGCTCTAGTAACCAGTCTCAAACCCATCTCAACAAGGGAAGATCTACAAGTCTTCATCTGTAATTACAATCTCCTGAAAGGTTTGTTTCCCCATAATTTATTTGGTGACAGAACTTGATGTGCATTGCCACGATGCCTCCAGTGCAGTTTCTATTACCCCTACTCAGCATGACTAGCCATATATTTCAGTCAGAAATATTGTGGTAGATAATAGTGGGGAGGTGGGGGCTGCCCAGACGACACTGACAACACGAGATAATGTACTTTTCCGAAGTCTGAAAACTGAATTTTTTAAAAAAAATTTCCATAGTCGTAGATTTGATCTGCCGATGTCTTGGCCTGCCTTTCTGCTTTCCGGACCCGGCCTTTCCTCAAGTGGTCCACGCTAGCCAGGCCACTTTCTTGACCCCATGGTGACACTCACTTCCAGGATTTTCGCTCTCTCCCTCATCATTGTGAGTTCAGTCTTCACAGGTTTCTGTACAGAGGTAGGTGGTTTTTCCCACTTTGGTAGGCTTTTGAGATGCTGGCTGCTGAGGAGGTCCAGACCTTCAATTTGGGTGTTGTGGAGAGCTTCATTTTTCTTGGAATGGCTTGTTCTCTCCCTGCTGTTCTTGTGTGAAGAGAAAGATTAAAGGGACACACAGTGAGCTCTGTCTTTTGATAGCAAGTACTATTCCAAAATCCCTTTGGCTCTTCAGATTTTTTTTTTTTTTCAGAGAACTTTTCAGGATTATCATAGCCAAGTTCCCCTAGGTCCTATATTCTTGGGTTTTATATTTTACCCCCTCTTATCCATTTGTAAATGAGCCACATTTTCACTTGTGCTAATATTCCCCCAAACCTTGTAAGGTGAGTGTTCTTAAACCCATTTATAGATTTGGTAAATGAAACTCACAAATATTAAGAAACATATCTCAACTCCTCCCGTTCAGAATTTGGTCTGGGGAGCTGGGGGTATATCACTATCGCCCAGATGCAGAATCTCACCCCCCATTCCAGACCTGCTGAGTCAGATTCTGCAATTTAACCATATTCCTGTGTGATTCTTATATGCACTCAAGAATCCAGGCTTCAAACTGGGAAAAAATCAGTTACATTGAAATTTTGACCGTAAAATAGAAAATCATAAAAGTAAATAAGACATGCAGAGACACTTAGCGTAAAGAGTTGTCCTAAAAACACGATTTATTTTCAGACTCCTAATTGTTTCAACGAACCCTTCCGTAGCCTCAAATAACTACTAACGCTGCAACTTTGATAAATGATTGGCAAAGAATAGGACGGTAGATAATGATGAGGCAAATATCTGGTGTGATCGCCCGTGGACTCTTGGAGTGCAGCTGGTGGCTCACTGAGTTGGTGCCTGGCTAATAAGGCCAAAGGTCAGGCCCCCTTCCAGTTGCTGTGTGCATGATGAAAAAGCCAGAACAAGGGGCCTGATCCTTGAAAATTCCTCTTTCTCCAGACCGTCTCAGGAGGGGGATGCAAACCAATTGTGATCCTGAAGTCTTGACTTTTCAATCAGAAGAGAAGTTTGGGTTTTTTGTTTTTTGTTTTTGTTTTTTTTTTTTACTGTCTGTAAGGCCCATGAGCAGCACAGAGAAAGCACTGTCCTCAGCTGCCCAGCTCCAGAAGGCCCTGGTAGCCTCTGTGCATGGCCAGCACTGCCTCTAGCTTTTCACTCTTTCTCTTCCACTCTCATCTGTGTATCTCTGACTGTGACTGCCATCCAGGCAATACGTAAACCCTGGACACAGGGATTCTGGTGTAATGCCTGAACAACCGACCTGCACCCTATTTATATCCACTCTTCAAACTCTGTAGGTGTTACCGCTCTGCCAAGTCTCAGTGCACCCGCTTTCCCTGCCATTACACAGGAGAAAAGTGGGTCTTAGAAAGGTTCAGCGACAAAAGTCACACGGGTCTGAATGGCAGAGCCAGAATCAAAGTCCAGGTCTATTTGACAACAATTTGGTTGAAGCTCTCATTTCAGAGCTCACTCATCAGCCAGAACCGATCACCAATCAGGAGAATCTTCCTACCATAAAAGAGTATCACGGTGAAAAGTTATTTTGATGAAGGATTCCATGGTGTGTATTCGGAGCTCTTGGGAGGACCTGGAAAGTGCTATCGGTTCAAAGACATCTTCTCCCAGGGGTAGAAAACTGCTGTTTGAAGGGCTGAATTTAGACCACAGGTCTGGCTGGCCCATTGGTAAATTTCATTGTTATTCTTGTTATTCTTTTAGCTGCTATTCTTTCATTTTTGAATATCTTTAGGCTTAGCAGTTCTTTCCAGCTGCTGCCGACATCACCCGTGTTTAGCGGTCTACACTCTCTTGGTTCATAATTCATAGATATCGGTCACCTGATCGATTCCACCCAGAAATTTAAATTTATGACTGCTGATTTCTCTTTCACTAACCAAAGCACCGTACTATTTATCCGATATGTTCAGCCTTACAACCTCACGTGCGGTATTTCCTTGAAAGCCAAACAAAACAAAAGAACGAAAGAATTCCTCAAAAGATACTACCAGTATTTATTTATTTATCCATTTCCTTCACCTGCTAATATAATCCTAGATCCTTCACATGGCTGAAGGGGAGTTGGGTTAGGGCACACGCTTCTGTCTTGACACCTGCTTACCTCGCTTTTTTTCTTTATTTTTATTTTTTAACGTTTATTCATTTTAGACACAGAGAGAGACAGAGCATGAATGGGGGAAGGTCAGAGAGAGAGGGAGACACAGAATCTGAAACAGGCTCCAGGCTCTGAGCGCTCAGCACAGAGCCCGATGCGGGGCTTGAACTCACGGACCGCGAGATCATGACCTGAGCCGAAGTCGGTCGCCCAACCGACTGAGCCACCCAGGCACCCCTTACCTCGCATTTAATAGCCGTCACCAATTTCAAGCAGTAGGAAAGCTGCATTACACACGGCATCATTCACATATTTTTGTCGCTGCCCCTCAAGATGAGACATTACTTTGTCTCAGCTCGGTTGGGTGGGATTTGTCCTATTTCAACCAGACTATACAGGGTAAGGGGTGGGGGGGGGGGGGGTGGTTACACGCAGTCCTAATATCTCAATGGCTTGAAGCAGCTGCGGTCCCTCTGTTGTGACATAGGTGCTCTACTCTTCGGAGACCCAGACTGACTGAGCATTTCCACTCCAGCCATGGTCAGTCACCACCCCGGAGGGGAAGGGGTCTGGCAGTGAAATGCTTGATCCTGCGGTGACACCCATCACTTTGCTCGCAGCTCATTGGCCAGAACTTTTCACGTGGCCCGCTCACCAGGGGGCCAAGAATTTCACTCCTACGGTGGCCCTGGGAGGTAGAGACCTCTGTCCGTCCTGTTTACTTCTTTTACCGTGTTATATTCCTTTTTCTTAAAGGATTTTTTTTTCCTGAAGTTCACGGACATTTCTTTTTGCCTGAACCTCAAAACAATTCCTAGATCTTTATGGCAGCAGTGAATAAAGTTCGGAAATGCAAGCAGTCTAGCCCCGGTACACCAGTAGCCCCCACTTCCAATTCGATGAAGGCCATTATGGACTAACTATGTCATAAGAAAATCTACTATTATGATATAATTTTCTTCCCTTCATTACTCAGAGACAGCGGTCTTATTTAATTACCCATATTTGTAGACATTCAGTATGTGGTGATTCTTTGGGGATGGTGATTATTTTGCTGTAATACTTCTGAAAGGATCTGGTACCATGCTTTATGAGCAGAAATGAAAGCGATCTATCCATTTAACCCAGAAGAAAAACGTCGTTTTAAAATGAAAACATCTCGTTTCATTTCAATTTGTGTAACTGGATTTATAATATTTGTGTTGCAACCTTTTTTTCCCCCCAGGCCCAGTAGTCTTTTAGCATTTAGAACTTGGTTGTTCATCAGATTTCCATCGGATTCTCTTAATGCAGGTGTCTTTTTACTTTCCTCTGGCTAGAACCCACTACTCCCAACTTGATCGCAATGTCTCTGGTGCAGTAAGAAGTCCTCTTGCCAAGGAGCAAAAGACTTATCTTTATATTTCCTAGTGAAACTCCCAGTTTACTGCGTCTCTCTTCCTGTCCCTTAATCACATCGTTTTATCTGTAAAAAAAAATTGTCATGAGCCCCCCAAACATAATTCATACAGGTCATCTACCCTGTTATTAGCGGCTCTGGGACAAAACACGCACAGGATTTACTAAGGCTGTTCGGTCATTTTAAAAACCTCGTACTTCGGCAAGAGTCTATATCCCCATCCTGTTCGGTCAGAGCCCGCCTGCTTGTAGCCAGACTGGGGACAGATAACAGGCACAGGAGAACGTTTCAGACTCTTGATGTCAACACGATAAGCCTGTAAAATTGTATGGACGCAAGTAACGTGGTGTTCTTCTCTAAGCAACTGTGAGAAGCCGGTGGCTCAGAAATTCAGAAAGCCCCTCTCGTGGAGCCAGAGAAGGCAACAGCCACTGGTCACTGGCTCCAGCAGGCCACTCCCTTTGGAGCTTGTCAAGGAGCAGGCAGCTCACGGGGGTCTGTGAAGTCATTCCAGAGAGCTCACCATGGGAACCGAGGGAGAGCTCTGTGCTTTGACACACACAGCTGTGATGTCACAGGCACAAAGATAATAATAAAATGTGGCTAGCGTGGTGTTAGCTACACCTTGGCCCTTTTGTCTTCTTTCCCAGCTCGTATAATTTTGTATCCTTGTGCGAATCGCCTCATTAGGGAAAGAGACTCAAAATTGGGGTCAGAGTATTTAAACCTGACCTGTGCAGAGGCCAGACAAGGCTGGGGCCCACCGAGGTTTCACTTCAGAGCCCCAGACCACCCCCGAGGTGACACCAATTCAAGCCTCATTTTATAAAGGCCTTATTAATTATTGTCCTTATAAGAAGGAGAAGAAGCCTTATAAAGAAATGTGTCATTCTCAGAGTAGGAGTGGGCAGACAAAAAAAGGAAGAGAGAGGGAGAGGGAGAGAGAGAGAGAAAGGAACAGAAGATCAAAAGGGAGCTTTTTTTTCCCTTTTGCTTTTCATACTTCCAAACCTCAAAGGAGGTGGGGGAACAATCAGGCTCAGGGGTCTCGTGTGCTTTCTGGCAATTAGACTCAGCTGATGGGCTGAAAGGGATTGAATGGCAGGGTTCAAGGCCCTTCTCCCGAGCTGCAGACAACAGGCTTTTCCAAAGCAGCCGAGCAGCAGACACCATCGAAATCATTTCAAATGGAGACTTACAGAGAGGATTCATTAATTCACTGGCCTAAACAATTACGGGAACATATAATGTCTCTATAAACACTTTGATAAAGACTGTCATCTTAGACCTTCATTTTCCCTATTTTATTAGAGAGTTTTAATGCCATGTTGGAAAGGCACCTTTTATTTCTCCAATTACTAAATTATAAACCCTTTTGCCGAAAATCATCCACCCCTAAATAGCTAAATATTTCATTTTTAGCATTAGGCTGCCGAATCTGAATGAAAAAAAATATGCAAATATATATATATTCATGTATATGTATGTGTGTGTGTTTGTATATGTGTGTATAGATACGTATATATTTGTTTGTGTGTGTGTGTATATATATATATATATATATATGTATATATAAATTTTGTACCCTCCAATCTATAAAGCTCAGGTTGTCATCTGGCTCAAGCCAGAGAATATTTGCTCTCCGGTTTGGTCATTCTTGTACAACCTTCTAATAATACTCAGTTTCTTCTCATCTATTTAATTTTTAGTTGATAGAGAAAATAAAGTTTATTGTCAATTTAGTCGAAGTTAGCTAACCAGAGGGGAGGTAGATGTAATAATCTAGTATGGTGTGTGTGTGTGTGTGTGTGTGTGTGTGTGTAGTGGGGGCTGGTCAGTGATTTTTCTATTTGGAACATTATCTAGATATAAAAAAATAAATAAAGCAAAAAATAAATAAATAAACGTAGGAGCTATTTGGGCTTCGGGCCGGCTGGACATTTGGAAGCCGAAAGAAAACGCAAGGGTGGGGGCTCAGGCACACACAGCAAGAATGAATGAGGCTGAATCTCGAGTAAGGGGAAGGGGGTTGCAATGATCATGGTGCGTTTGGTCACAACCCAAATGAGACATAATTTGCAAAAGAGCACCATTAACCAGCCTTTCAGAAGATGGGGCTGGTTTTTTAAAACAGTTTCTGAACCAAGATCAGCTTCGTAATGCCAGTTTTATTTTCTCCACAGGGTTTTTCACCTATAGTACCTGTTAGGCTTTGATTTTTAGGTGGAGCTGACCTCTTGCACACTGCCCCTGAGCAGAAATATCTGCTCCTCTTTGCTTGCCAGCACAGAGAAAATGTTTATACGTGGGTGATCACGTTGGGCTGCTCAGCAGGGCAAGGGTTAACTACTTACATACTGTCGACCCCTTTCAAGCAGGGACTGAGAACTGCTGCTTCTAGGCAACCACATCAAGCACTTGAGGGCTTTGGTAATCGCTGATGACAAAGTAATAATAAAAAGAAATATGGCCGCTCTTGGAGCATCTTTCGTCTACGTATGGTGGGGCACCTGTTGCACAAAAGGCCAGAACTTTGCCTGACGTATTTGGAAACTGAGGTAACTGGCCCCCTTGCCTTTCCCAGAGGCAACCAAGCTGACTGGAAACCAGAGCCAAAGCACTTGACTTGTCTGCCTCACTTGGGAGAGTGGGCCCATCTTGATTCGCAGGAAGATGGCACCTGCTTTGGCCTCCTCAAGTGCTGGAGTGCCCTTGGGGGCCGAGAGGGAAAGACGCGTGGGAGTGGTTATTCAGACAGGCAAAGGCTTAGGCTTCACAGAGAACATCTTCCCTGACACATGATACCCTCAAGGTCTGGACATAAGCACCTCCTGAGAAACAGCATGGTATTAAAAAACTCCCTGGTTAAGATACGTTTACCATATCAGCTTTGAATGGTCTCCCTGACTTTCCTGGTGTAAGACCGGAGGTCGCAAGGATTGCCATGGAAGTATAAGACTAGGAGTTTTTGGTCTATTCCCCTGAGATCATCCTTCTAGAAACACAGTATTGTCAAGTAACAAATAGAGACTAGCGTTCGTGCTTTTGATGGATGAGCTTTTATTTTATGGGTTCCAGGTTACTTTTCTTCTCAGGGTGGGTGAAAGAGTTTTAGAAGAGGGCATCGTGTGATCTGGGCGTGATGGTTGCTTCATTCTCTGCTGCAGAACACGAGAGCAACATAGCCAGCTTTGTTTCACCTCACTGCGAACAGCCGAGGGGAGATGGGCCACCCTTGTTGGCCCCCGTGCCTGGCAGAGGGAGGGTGACTGACATTTTCCGAGGGCTATGTGCTGTTTAGCTTTCTAACGGAATCACCTCTCTTCCTTACAGAAGAGAAAGTGAGATTACGGGAGGTGTTGGCCTCGACCCAGGTTTGCAATGCTGGGAATAATGCTGGTCTGAGCCTTCACCAGGTCCTGTCTCCCTCCAAAGTGGAAGTCTTTGCCACTTCATTCACTTGTTTATTAATTTCTTCAGTTACTCATCCATTCATGCCTTCATCCTTTCATTAACTCACAATGTTTCTGACAACCAAATGTCCGTAGGCCAATGAACGGTTCATCAAAATATGGTGTGTGGGGCACCTGGGTGGCTCAGCCAGTTAAGCATCCGACTTCGGCTCAGGTCATGATCTTGCAATTCATGAGTTCGAGTTCCACATCAGGCTCTGTGCTGACAGCTCGGAGCCTGGAGCCTGCTTCGAATTCTGTGTCTCTCTTTCTCTCTGCCCCTGCCCCGCTCTTGCCCTGTCTCTCTGTCTCTCTCTCTGTCAAAAATAAATAAACATTAAAAAATTTTTTTAAAAAGTTTTTATTCTGGGGGGGGGGGGGGAGCAGAGAGAGGGAGAGAGAGAGAGAATCCCAAGCAGGTTCCATAGCAGATGCAGGGCTCGATCCCATGACTCTGAGATCATCACCTCAGCCAAAATCAAGAGTTGGACACTCAACCGACTGAGCCACATAGGCACCTTTATATTTTACAATTAAAAAAAAATGCTTTGAAAACTTATCATATTCTATACACTGCACTAATTCCAGAGAATATGGGGGCTGAATATCAAGACGACTTTTACAATTAAAAAAAAATCTTTCTTAAAATGAAGGCAATTTTTTCTCTCTGGCCCATAGTTATCCCAGACTTGTCCTTCAAACAGGCTGTGTCTGAGTTGAACAAGATGGCATTCACTGTCTAGGTTAAGGAGGATGAACACGCGTGCGCGCGAACACACACACACACACACACACACACACACATACACATTTTCCTGCTTATCCAAAGACGGTGTTAGTTAGACTCAGTTTTAATCATATTTAGATATAAGGGCAGAACTTGCAAAGACTGTAACACTGAATAAAGTAGAGAGGTTTCATTGTCTTCAAGTGTATTCTAATTGTTACTCTGAATGTCCATTGTCCTTTCCTTTTGTCGTTGTGACACTTTATTACAACTGAAGAAGGTGTTCTCATGTAAAATTTAAAAGACGTAAGTCACAACGTTGTTGTTGTTGTTGTTGAGGCATAGAAGTATCTTCTGTCAGCAAAGCAAGCCGATTGCATATTATGTGTCAAAACAGTACTTAATTTCCTTGACACTTACCTCTGTTAATTTCCCCTCAATTCTGCTTTGATCTATATACGTTCTTCCTTTTGTTCTGTGTCAATTAAATGTTGAGCTTGCCAGAGGGCAGTCTCTCCCTTTCCCCTCTTCCTGGTGCGCCCTTTCTCTGAGCACAGGGCTGGGAGAAGTGGAATTGCTGTCTCGCTGTGTGACACACAAGTGTGCCTCCAGCATCTGAAATATTAATGCCCGGTGTCAGGTAGCACATTACCGGGAGGTGCACCTGCCTGGAGATTTGAATTAGAGTTCTCACCCCTCTCCCCTAGGAGGCTTCGTGGTTGTTGATATTTGGCTCAAATGTACATATTTTGAAATCTGCCGGGTAGATTCAAGAGTTTAATTTCTGAAAGCGCCAAGCTGTTTAAATTTAACCCCACCATCTTTGCGGCAGAGACATGCGTTCTTTATTCATTTCCAGTTATATTGATTACCTGTTTGTTTTACAAAATCTTTCCTTTTTTGTCCGAATGTAAACGGATGCAGAATGCCAGTTTTGAAGGAGGCAAAACGGACATGTGTTGGGCTGGTTGAAGAGGGGGGAGTGTGGGCGGGGGGAGGGTTCTAGAGCCCATCCACATCAGTCTGGTTGACTTCCCCCCAAGATATGCTGTCTCAGCCATTTACGAGGGCACCCCCACTGAACCTTGTTTGAAATGTCAAAGGATTGACTCTCTTCCCAGCCAATCCACTCTTTCCCGGGCACCTCGCAATCGTCTTCTCTTGGAGATGTAGAACCTGACATTACACGTACTTAAAGTGCACATTTTCCTCCATGGCTCGTGGGAGGGCTCATTTTATTCTGCCTTAGCCTCCAGAAGTTTTCTTCACATTTTTCTTCCAGAGAACAACCGCTCGTCTGTTTTGGCCCTGCCCAAATCATCGGACTCAAGCTTATCTCCATCATGATAAATAATCCACATTCCTCTCTCAGTTGGTCACTTAACCATTGAAACTCTGAAGCAAACTCCTGTTCCCAGGGAAAGACTATCTAGACCTCTCAGCATGTTCCCATTCGTTCAACAAATATTCACTGAGTTTCTCATTGGGGGTCATCAGAGGTGAATCTCTCACACCCCTCCCTTCAAGAGGCTTGCAGGCAGGGCCCCCTGGGGGACTCGTCAGTCAAGCAGCATCCGACTCTTGGTTTAGGCTCAGGTCATGACCTCCTCCTGGTTCCTGAGTTCTAGCCCTGAGTTGGGCTCTGGACTGACAGTGTGGAGCCTGCTTGGGATTCTCTCTCTCTCTCTCTCTCTCTGCTCCTCCTCGGTGCTTTATCTCTCCCTCAAAAATAAATAAACTTAAAAAAAAAAAGAGGGAAAGACTTGCAGACAAGTAAGGGGTGAGATGCATATGTTTGTGTATAGAAAGAGGACTATGAAAAAATAATGCTATGGACCAAAGTGCCTGCTGGGTGCCAGGCATTTGCCGTTATTTATTCTGATCATCACCGTAAACCAGCAACATTTTTAACCTTCCTTTTTATCGTATGATGAAACTGAGTTTTCAGAAAGGTTAACTGAATCAGATCTGATCTCAAAGCCCGTGCTTTTTTCTCTCCAGCACATCACCTACGGGCCACTCCACGAAAGACCATCAAGGCCCTCGATGCACTAGGTGACACCTTAGCCACAGTGCTATAGGGTCCTGCTCCTGCATATATGGCTCTTAGGCTCAAAGTAAACAGCACTCATCAGCTCCAAACAGTACTCATCCGGCAACTTAGAAGGCCAGACTGGCTTCAGTCAAAACGAAATGAAACCCACGGCACACTTTCTCTTTTCAGCCCAAACCAGGGCAGGGTTCACGGCCTCCTGACCCACGTGAGTGGGAAGAGCCCACATCTGGCTTTCTAATTAACTGATGTCATTCACTAGACGGGTCATTTAAGCATCTCTAGGCGTCAGGACCAGAGCGTGGGAAATGAACGCGAAAACCCCTGCCAGAGGCGTGCACTCTAAAGATTGATTTATGATCCAAAATTATAAAAGTCATACGCGAAGCCTAATCAGTCTCCGGTGGACCCCAAAAGCTCTTCGGAGCAGACTTAAGAATTCCTGTCGCATGAGACGTGCGCCAGAACTTTCGTGGTAGAGACAGATTTTACGGATGCTAGTCAGTGGCGGTAGGTGTTGGCAGGGAGGGAGTTAACTGAACGTGCCCCAGAGCCGTCCAGAATTTTCAGCTAAGAGGGTGTTCACTCTGCTGTGAACCCCAATTAAAAATAAAACCCCTAGCTGGGCGAGCCCGCCCCATCCTTAGGATAAACAAGATTTGATTCACTGCGATTGCACTGTACTAACTGTGTTGTAGAGTAATACAGTATATATGCCTCCTCTAGGGAGGCACAAAAGAGGCGGCTTAATTATCATCTAGCCAGAAGGATGGGGCATAGTTAACACCTTTCTGGGTGGGCTGAAATTAATGACCCCTTCCCCCCACTATTGCCTATCTCCAAGCCCCTTTATAAATGGCTATATAACACAGTAGTTGGTATTCAGATCACAAGAGAGGGCATTTAGTGAAAGCATTTGTCTACAGGGCTTGATCTCTTTTTAATTTTATTCAGATTTACAACTGTGTTATTAAGTAAGATAACTGGATCCTGTCTGAAGTCGATCAGGGCCTTCCTCACTCACATCTGAACATCTGAAGTTGACATTAATTTTCGCGATTGGACGTCATGCTTTTTCCCTAAGTGTTTTCGCAGGCTGCTTTCCCGCGGCCGCCCTGAACCCTCCGTTCTGCCGGGCTGTGTGTGCAGCCTGCCTCCCACTTCAGGCGAGGAGAGTGGGCTTTGGGGACAAAAAGATCGGACTTCTGAAGTGTGCTGGAGAAGCTTTAAAATTTCACAGATGGTCAAATGGCTGGGGAATTTGCTTTCTCTTTGGGCAAAGAGAGAACTGTCACATCGAATAGTGATATGTGAATTTAATGTAGCGTTTTCTTCGTGAAGTATCCAGATACGTATGGTATATGCATATGCAGACACATGCACCCACATAATAACGGCATCGTCTCCTGAAATCATGCGTTTGTGGTTCACAAAGTGGTGAGAGCAAGATTGCTGATGTCACGGATGTCATGTGATGTCATTAGGTCATGTGGTAATCCACACCACAGGCTTGAAATAAGGACATTATTAGCCCCACTTTACATTTGAGAAAAGTGACCTTCCAAGCCTAAGTGATTAATTCAAAGCTAATGAGGACGAGAGTAAAGACTCACACCCATTTTTTTTTTTTTTTGACTCTAAATTCAGTGGCATTCAATTATTTACTCTGCCTTTTCTGGAAGTAAAGTCACGGTTACGAGGAGTCCACCTTCTCATTCTCTCAATTTTCTTTCTCTCAAGTGGCATTCATGGTGCAGCAGTCAGGAACACCGGGTTCGATTTCCACTTGCAAAATCTGTGTGCTGCTCAGGTGAGGTATTTAACCTCTTTCAACTTGGTCCCCGCATGTAAAAATGGGGAGAAAAAAAGTACTATTTAAAGAAAATTTCCCCAGGACAAAATAATGCGAGAAAAGTGCTTAGACTATGTTCTTTTGTCAATAACCTATAAGTAACCTACTCCACTCCTTGGGAGGTTTACATGTATTCTTTTTTTTTTTTTTATATTAAAAAAATTTTTTTTTTCAACGTTTATTTTTGGGACAGAGAGAGACAGAGCATGAACGGGGGAGGGGCAGAGAGAGAGGGAGACACAGAATCGGAAACAGGCTCCAGGCTCTGAGCCATCAGCCAAGAGCCCGACGCGGGGCTCGAACTCACGGACCGCGAGATCGTGACCTGGCTGAAGTCGGACGCTTAACCGACTGCACCACCCAGGCGCCCCTACATGTATTCTTTATACGACAAAACATTTCATGCTTTGCATACCCACATAGGATCTGCTAGGAATCCTTAGATCTTGGTTCAAAAAAGAAATGTTCATGGGGCACATTTTGAAGATCAAGACTTGAAGTGGGAGATTTCCTAAGTGTGGTTCTGGTGTTCTGCATTAGTGTATTTATTCACCTAGTGAGACAGGAACAGAATCTGTCTATCGTCTCACTCCTGAAGCCCATTTGGGTCACCTTGATGCGACTCTGAGGCCCGTGGAGCGTCAGACCTTTTAAGACTGTAAGAGTGGTAGCCGAAATATTGTAAGTAGATCTAAAGCAAATGATTACAAAGACAATTAGGCCAAGTAGATGTGACCTAGAAGGTCAGGAAAGAGGCAATTAGGTCAGGTTTTGTTGAATGCTTTACTCCCATTTTAGCTGGCTTTAACAGATCTCATGGAGCAGATGGCAGTCCTTGTCTTAGGAAAGCCCAAAGGTTATCACATAAGCTTCTAACAATCAGTATTGATATCTCCTTCTCAAAAGTTAATTTCCTCTTATAATGACGGTTGTACAGAATAATACAGAAGTCCAGAAAATACTTACTTATGTTGGAAAAAAAAAAAAAGAAAAAGATCCCCCTTCATTTTTCAAAAAACTTACTCCAGGGTCCCTTCATTTATTCAGAAGATATTTAATAAGTACACACTAGGTGCTAAACATTGGAATCAGTGGTTGGGATTCAGTTGTGAGTGTATGAGTTTTAACGGAGTCTACACTCTAGTGGGGCATCTAGACGGATCATCATCGAATAAGCGCAGTGATGAACACCTAAGAGATTTAGAAGTGAAGTAAAAATGAGTACCAAAAGAGATAGGCAAATGGTTATATTGAAAGAGATAAGAAAGAAACATGACCTTATTGGGAACAGGGGATTCTACGAAAGGCTTTCCTGAAGCACATGAAGCTTAAGCCTCTTGAGATCTAAAGGATGGGGAAGAAAGAACTAGATGGGATGAGAGGAAGGGTTAGAGAAAGAAGGATGGGCATGTGTAAAATCCTGATGGTGGGAAGAAGAGTAGCTTACGAGAAGTCCAGAAGGAGCCAATGGGGCAGGCGGAGAGAGAATGACGAGGATGGAGACGTAGGACCCAGTTAGAAAGCTAACCAGTGACCAGACCATGCGGTGCTACCATGAAGATTTCGTTCTTCCCTTAAGATTGGTGGGAAACCTTTCCACAGCGCCAAGCAGAGATATCAGAGAATCAGATTTGTTCTTTGAAAAGATTATTTGGACTGCTGTGGGAATAATGGACGCTGGGAGCCAAGTACTGCCAGAAAGAGAGAGTGCCAGCTTGGAGACGGTAGTAGAGATCATGAAAAAAGTAGATAGACTCCAGAAATATTTTGCAGGTGAAGTTGAAAGGATTGGGCAATGGCTTGGCTAGTTCTGGAGGTGAGGGGTGGAGAAGTCAAGGCCAATTCTATAATTGAACACGTGCCAGGGTCATTCATTAAATTAGGCAACCCTGAGAAAGGCTGAATTTTGAGTACATCAAGTCGAGTGGCATTGGGCCATTCGAACAGACACTAAAGAGAGGAGATGGGATGTCTGGATTTAAAGATATTAGACAATATCTGGATGCACATAGAATACTGTGAGTCGTTGGCATTTGATGCTCTAATAATGGAAGCCCTGGACTTAGCCGAGATCTTTCAGGGGCTCTATTTCTTATAGAGCGACATGAAAAACAGCCAAGATGAGTGACTTCAAACATTAAAGACTAGGTGGATGTGCATTAATCCGCAAAAAACACCGTGCAGGTGCCACAAGAGAAGTAGGAGAATCGGAAGAATGTTGTGTCATGAAAACCAGAGGAAGGGGAAGGAGCGACTAAGAGTATAAAATGCCCTGAGAAGTCAACATGAGCATGAAGAATCATCCACTGCATTGACCAGTGCTGTGGCCACTGTGGCCACGAAAGATCCCTTTTGCCAAGTGAAGGCATATTCACACGGTAGAGGGAGGGACAAGTGGAAGGTTAGCAAACGGAAACTGAGTATGTACAATATTCTTAGGGAATTTGGCCATAAGGACAAAGAGGGTCGCCTCCATTCTCGGGACTGGAGAGACCATCTACACGTTCCTGGCACCCAAATCTGCTATTTCTGGACTTGACGTCCGTCAGGGCTTCAGGTCCTATCCACCTGACCTTTGAAGCTCTTCTGCAAGTCACATATATCTCAACCCCATTAAATGACAAATGGAGCTGGCCCCGCCTGCCCTTGGCCCAGACCTCCTCTTCCAGCAGCAGACTCCACTTCGGCGAATGGCACCTTCCTTCACCCAGCTCACTAAGGCAGAAGCTGGTGTTGTCTTCCCTTCCCCCCTACCCTCAGGCTCCACATTTCAGTAATGACCAACTCTGACCTATACCTCAAGTCTACCCACTTCTCTAACTGACACCTCACACTTGCATGCCCAACTGGGAACCCTTGCTTTGTACCCCCAACGTCCCAAAGTTCTCACAACCTTCTCCGCCCCACGATGCTTGAGTTCCTCTGGCAGGGGAGACCTCGACATTTTCCTTGACTTCTCTTTCTCTCCCACATTCAACCAGTGAGAAAACCTGTTGGCTTTTTGGTAGACATTTGTCCATAATGTAACTGCTTCTCATTGCCATCTCTGTTCCCCTGATCAGGCCACCAAGATATATTGCTTGGACTATTACAGTAGCTCTGCTCGTTAGGCTTCCGGACATGCTCATTTATATTTCCCCACGCGGAAGCCAAAGCAATCTGTAGAGACTTTTCCTGGCTTCCACATCTAAACTAGCTACTGCACTTTCTTTGTTGCTCACATTGCTTGTTTTATTTCCTTCACAGCACATGCAGTGGTCATTTTGGGGAATGCATATAAACGTTTTTCCCTGTTTTTTTTTTTTTTCAATGTCCTTTATGTTTTTTTCCCCATCAGAATGCAAGCTCCGTGAGAAACAGAGATGTTCACCGTTGTAGTGTGACTTATACAGTTTCTGGTATATAGTAGAAGCTCATGTAAAAAGGTTTGAATAAATAAGTGTGGGAGTTACTATTAGCCCAGAAATAAGCTAGGACCAGACCTGCTGCTAGAACCCTTCAATAGTTCTGACTATAAAGAAGGGTCATACTCACGGCAGCAGATAAGAAGTGAGGATATACACACGGAGAGAGTTATCGGTGAAGTCTCTGTTTACCTGGACTCAGTTGAAGAAATGTCAGATTTTGGTATTTGATGCTAGGAATTCTTTTTTTTTTAATTTTTTTATTACATTTATTTATTTTTGAGAGACAGAGAGAGACAGAGCACGAGCAGGGGAGGAGCAGAGAGAGAGACACACACAGAAACCGAAGCAGGCTCCAGGCTCTGAGCTGTCAGCACAGAGCCCGACGCGGGGGCTCGAACCCACAAACCATGAGATCGTGACCTGAGCGGAAGTCGGACACTTAACCGACTGAGCCGCCACTCAGGCGCCCCGATGCTATGAATTCTAATTGTCAGTTTTATTATGGAAGAAGTATGAATGGATGGCATCATATAAATATGAACAGCCTTGCTGATCCTCTACTGGTATTTGAAGTCGGCTGTAAATTTCTATTGTTTCAAAGGCAAGTCATTGCTTATTAATGACTTCAATTTCTATCCATGCATTCCCTGAATGAAACATTATTGCCTGACCTAACACAGCAAATCCGTCCCTTTCAAAACTGTAAACATTAGATTGGGATAGAAACAAAGCCGCGATGCTCTACAGGAAGCAAACTTGGTCACATCAGGAAAATTTTCATCCAAATGAGATAAAGAAGTTGATTAGGAGAGACTCACAGAGGAGCAGGTTGTCGTCTGAGCTGGTCTACGGTTAAAAAAGTAATAATACTAATAACAAATAAATAATAAAAAATGAAATAAATCTTGTGTCCTTTCTGCTGTCAAAAGCTCTGTATAAAAACAACGACAACAACAAAAAAGCTGGGATTTCCAACTCATAGAACGGGAGATCAGATTTGTAGTTGCAAGAGGTAGGGAGTGGACAAAAGTCAAAGAGAGCAAAACTCTGGTCCTAAGGCAAATAAGCGCTAGGGATGTAAAGCGTAACAGTGTTGATTATAATTAACACTGTCGTATGGCATAGAGGGAAATTGTTAAAAGGAGCAGATCCTGGGAGCGCATGGGTGGCTCAGTCAGTTGGGAACCTGACTGTGGCTCGGGTCGTCATCTTGTGGTTCGTGGGCTCGTGGGTTTGTGGGTTTGTGAGTTCCAGCCCCACACTGGGCTCTCTGCTGTCAGTGCGGAGCCTGCTTTGGGTCCTATGTCCCCCTCTCTCTGCCCCACCCCGCTTGCTTGCTCTCTGTCTCTCGCTCTCCCTCTCAAAAATAAACATTAAAAAACGAGAAAGAGTAGATTGTAAGACCTCTTATACAAGAAACAACAACAAAAAAATCTATGTCTATTTGAGATACGGATGTTAAGTGAAATTACTTTGGTTACGATGGCATGACATACGTACGTAACTCAAATCATGATTCCACACACGGCAGACTCGTACAATGCTGTACATAAATTGCATCTCATTAAAACGGGGAAAAAAGAGTTGGTTCTGAGGACAGCGGTGAAGGAAGGCATAAAGTGAGCGCAAGGAATGGGCCAGCAGAGATTTCCCACAGGTGAAGAGGAACCCGGGAAACAGGGCAGAGAAGGGGGTGAGGAGAGGCATTCAAGAACCTCAAGAAAGTGAGCCTGAAGCTGAGCTGATGAGAGAACCTGGTGCATCTCTGTTGCATTTCTCCAAGTGCCTAACACCCTTCTGAGCAAATCCCTGGTACATTACACCCCTGCCGTTGCAATAAATAATTCATTCACGGTTGTGTGTAGGGAGGAAGGAAACGGCACCATTTTGACTTTCAACGGGGACTTCCACTTCTTCTTCAAGGAAAATAAGTACTTCTCACCTCTGCTAACATCTTCCGATTGCAAGGAAGGCGGTACGCAAATTTCTATACCTGGCTGGCAAACAGCATTATTTGCCTGCCTTTGAATTCAGAAGCTGTCACTTCTGGGTTTCTTTTGTAAGACACAGTTCCCATAACAACATGAGGAGCCAGACCTCTCTGGGACCTCCTGCGGAGCTCTGGAATCTTCTTTGCCTCAGAGGAAGGGAAGAGAATGCCAGCAATCCTTCCCAGGCTTCCTTGTTGACATGCACTTATATTCGGAAGTGGGGCAATCAGCACCACCAAGGGCAAATCCACTCTGCTCCCAGGTTACTGTAAATTACGCAGCATTTCAAATGGCAAAGCTGCATTTTTAAACGTATCAGCTAATGACTGAAAGAAGGAGCTATTATAAAATATTCTCAGAGTCTGAAAAATAGATGTATGTCTCAGGGAAAGCCGGTGATGTTGATAAGGCCTCTCTACATTTCAAAACATTGTATAAATATGTGTGCATGAAAACATTTGCATATATACTTAAATATATACGTAGAGCCCTTAGAAAAGATTAGTCACTTAAATTTTCTAAAGAAGAGTGGTTTAGGGGACAAAATGATATCCACAGAATTTAGGGCAATTAGTACCTTAAGATGCATAACTCTACTAGTAGAGACCCCAAAGCAAACATGTTTAGAATAAAGCTCCAAATTCAGAGGAGTAGCCAGTGAATTACAAAGTAACACAGAAATACCTAGAAATGTCCTATTTTTAATAAATCCACTTCCTAGTTGCTTTTTACTTTTTTAGTAATTTTTGTTATGGTTATTTCTATATTGCGATTAATGACTATATTATCTCTAATTCATTATTAACATTTAGCGAGACCAAAAATGATTGGCTGGGGCATGGTAATATCTCTATAATGTAAGGTGGCAACAATAGATCACTTTCTCTTCACATTATTTTATATCTCTAGACCTGCTGTAATAGTCCAAATGATTCCATTATACAGGTATTTTTTCATAATAATATTAAATTACCTTTACCTCTTCCATAAATTGTACATAGTGATTTGTGCTGTGCCCGTCTTCTTTTCTTCTGCTAGTTGAAATGAGGATTTGCCACGTGATTTTTTAACCCCAGCTCTCCCAAGGACACCCGTTCCGCATTTGAAAAAAAATAAAAATAAACAAGATAATGGACAAAAAAAAAAGTATGCTATTGTTAACTGACCAACACTCACAAGATGAGACTAAAGGGGTTCTTCTAAATCAGATGGTCTCAATTTGATTTTTTCCCTTCACTACATTTAAGTTGGTTTGATTTGTTATGTTACACAATATCGTGAAATTTTTCGTAAAATTTTAAGAATTCCGATTTTATAAAGCTACATTCTCTTCCTTCATGTGAGCGGTGACTAAATTAAATTTAACTTTATCTTATCCATACTAAAGGGCAAAAGTATACTTAATAAAATTATTATTTATAGTTGAATTCTTCTTACGCTAATACGACAACGGCGTTTTGTCGAGTAGAATATTTTGCATTTGGGATTTGTGTGATGTTTTCTCATGGTCAGGCTCAGGTTATGCATTTTAATTCAGAATATTACAGAAGAGATGTGCTCTCAACATGCCACGTCTGTACACAGATAATATCTATCACTCAGTCAAGACGTTCTCTGGTTTCCACCTTATATAGTGATGGTTTTTCCCTTGCCGTTATTTAGGGGACACTTTTCAAAAACGTTCCATAATCTTTCTTCATCAAAATCCATCCCCCCACTTTAGATTTTTTCCATTTTTGTTTTGTTTTGTTTTTGTTTTTGTTTTTGTTTTTGTTTTTGTTTTTGTTTTGCTCTGCTTCACCTTAAGGAGTTGCCATTGTTCGGCTTCACATTGGCATGTCCCTGAAGGAGTGTCTCTTTCCAGATTTGGAAGGGCCATTTGTTCTGTGAACTCAGTTATCAAATGGATTCTTGAAAAGTTGTTAATTTTCTCCATACCGGGTTTTCCTGTCGCAAGGGTAAGAGCTCTGTTTTTTACCTCTCTACTCCGAGCTGAAATTAGAATTCTCTGTTTCTAGCATTTGAATGTTTAATCCATCTGGGGCTGATTCTTCTATATACAACTAATTTTAGATTACTTATTTATATTTATATTCTTGTACTTTCGTATTTATCTTCGTGTATCATAAGGAAAGATAAAGAGTTTGAAATTGCCCTATCCCTTGGCAGTTGAGTGATTTCACTTTTAGTATGGTGCACCAAAGGGGATAATTGGGATTCTGAAAACAAAGAACTTATGGGGACAACTCATTACCATTTGGAACAGTCTAGAAAGAAGCTATCTAGAAGTTACCTTAGACACGTTTATAACATTTCAAGTATCATTCTCTTTAAACCCCAAGGTTATTTCACTAAGAGACTCATTAATGATTCTTTTGCTTTAGACTATTGGAGTCATGCGTTTGGGTCAAATTTCTATCTCAGCCTTTCTCTTATATTTGTTTCTTCTTAGGTCCCATTAGTGTCTTTCCTTGTCTGGTAGCTTTCTTGTGTCTGTAGGAAAGTTTCAGGCTACTGCCTGTAGTGAAAAGGACTTAAGATTTGGAGTCACAACGATCTGGGTTTGAGACCTGGCTGTCAGACATTGGCCCAGTTATTTAATCCTTAAGACACTCAACTTTTACATCCGTGCCACGTACACCACTAGGCTATTTTAATTGTTACTAGCTTAGGACGTTTCTCTCTTTTTTAAAAACATCCTTCTCGGGGCGCCTGGGTGGCTCAGTCGGTTGAGCGTCCGACTTCGGTTCAGGTCACGATCTCGCGGTCCGTGAGTTCGAGCCCCGTGTCGGGCTCTGGGCTGATGGCTCAGACCCTGGAGCCTGCTTCCGATTCTGTGTCTCCCTCTCTCTCTGCCCCTCCCCCGTTCATGCTCTGTCTCTGTCTCAAAAATAAATAAACGTTAAAAAATATTTAAAAAAAAATCCTTCTCAAACTGGATTCTTCTCTGAGTTCACCTGTACCTCAGTATGGGTCTGTGAATTCCAGTTCCTCACGTGACTGCAGAACCTCACCGAACCCAAATTCTCTCTCCTTAGCTGGTGGCCATGTCTTCAATACCGTGTATGAGCTGATGATTTTCAAATTCTTCCTTCAGTCTTGAACTTCTTTGGTGCCAGCTGGAAGCCAAATGTCTAGGTAGCATCTTTACTTCCTGCCCCAACAGCTGCTTCAAACTTAACGTTTCCAGGATGGACCCTTTGATGTCTACCGGGTAATATGCTTCGCTCTCAACGATCCTCTTTTCAATAAATAGCATCAACCTTTATCTAGCTGTTTTGAACCAAATAATTTGGAGTTATTCTTGATTCCCCTCTTTCTTTATAGCCTGTGTCCAGTTTGTCAGCAAATATACCTCCTGAATCCTTTGAAACATATCCACTATTGCACCCTAGTTACAGCAGCCGCAGCCCTTGCCTGGAAGACAAAAATTCTCTTCTAACTGATACATCCTGGGAGTCAGGACCTGCACAGTCGGGATTCTATAATAGGCTCTTCTAGCCCCACTGGAACTATTCCCACTACGCACAACCCATGTCTTCTAAACGCTATATATCTGTCTGGTCTCATGAACCTTGCTCATCATGAAGTTCCCACTTTCTGCACTTTTATTTGCCATATACTTAAAATTTTGAGACATTTATTTGCTATATACTTGACTATCTAACTGTGTCCATTCTGCCAAACACAGACTGAATGCTGTCTATTCCATAAAAGTGTTCCTAGTACTCAAAGCAAAAAGCAGTATGCCTTCTTGGAAATCCCATGATATATTTTTTTTTACATACATATATTTGTTACCATTTCTCTCAAACTGCCTAGTAATATTTTTAAATTAGAAAAGTAAGACAGATTTGTGTTGAAAATTGAGACAATACAGAGGGATGGATTCTTTTCTTTCTTTCTTTCTTTCTTTCTTTCTTTCTTTCTTTTTTGGGGAGAGAGTGTGATTGGAAGAGAGGGGCACAGGGACAGAGAGAATCTCAAGCAGGCTCCATACTCAGCGTGAAGCCCAGTGTGGGGCTCGATCCTGTGACCCCGAGGGATGGATTTTAAAACAGATATTCCTTTCTCTCCCTTCATCTCACCCCTGATTCCAGGAAGTAACCATTGTTAACAATTTCTCATATTGAATATATTTTTCTAGGGTTGTCATATGTCTTTTTTTATTTTTATTAAACAAAGTTTCTTAGAGTTTATTTATTTTTGAGAGAGAGAGAGACAGAGAGAGAGAGAGAGAGAGAATGTGAGCCGGCGAGGGGCAGATAGAGGGAGACACAGAAACTAAAGCAGGCTCCAGGCTCTGAGCTGTCAGCACAGAGCCCGACGTGGGGCTCAAACCCACGAACCATGAGATCATGACCTGAGTTAAGTTGGGCGCTTAACTGACTGAGCCACCCAGATGGCCCTCATATGCCTTTTCACTTTGCTGTTTATAACATTTACTTGACTGAATGTTTAAAAATGCATCAACTTGGCCAGTCATTTCCTTCTATCCTTATTAGAATGCAATGTCCATAAAGTTATCACGATATCTTGTGCATTGATGATGTGTAAATATTCTATAAAATGGGGGGTAAAAAGTCAGTGATAGAATTTGAAAAAAGCTTCTCATTGAGCGGTGTTTTAACTATAGTACAACCATATTCTATAGTGTCTGGTCAGAATTTAAGCATGGATTTCAGTAAGTGTATTTATATGACCAGAATGGTGATGCCCTACATCACGCCAATATGCTATTCAGCTGATTTATAACAACCATAGCCAACTGCCTTTTTAAGAAACAATTTAATTTAAAAAATCACAGGTATAGAGTTTCTGTCCTTGACCTTCTTACAGATATTACTGAAAAATCAAGCTAAAAATTCTCCAAAATCTCATAAATTACCTCACTCCTGTGGCTTACATCATCCTGCCTCTTCCTTGACAGCTGAATTAATTTTCAGAAGTCCCATGGAGTCATCCTCAGCCATTCATTATCCCAGGCTTGTAGCAGAGCCCCACATAGGCATTTGCCAACTTGTCCTTTTAATGGTCTCCTAATGATAAATTGGCCTTGAGTGAGTCTGTGCTCTGTCCCTGTCCCTTCCCTGACTCCCTTTTCCCTTCCTGGCCATTGTTCCCTCCTCTAGGGACCTTATTGGAAGCCACAGCATCTCAGCAGAAATAAAGACCCACTGACTGATCTCCTGCCTCTGCCATCTAAAACCAAGCATGCCTTCTGCACACAATTCCAACTCTATCAAGCTAGTCGGCATCTCACTTTGCTTCTCTTGTCTCCATTCTCTTACGTTTGCCGTTGTTCGTAGGAAACTGAATGAATCCAGCTAACTTTTCTCCCAGGTCATAAACCCCATATGGAAGGTCTAGCCCTACTCTTTCCTTTCTTAACCATGGCCTTCGCTTGAGCATACCCCCTACTTGACCACACCCACTCTGACTCAAGATTTCTCTACCCTCAACCCTTTGCCTCACCTTCACGGTAGAGCTGACGTTTCAGATGCTTTACACATCACCACCTGACACCTAGGATCCGGTCAGGAAAACACCAGCTCGGCTAGATATGCCAACGGACAGAATTTAATATTCGTCACATAGGTATTGGGAGGCTGGTGTAAAAGAAACGTGAAGCAGCACAGAGATACTAACCGAAGGAGGATACTGTCACCCAGAGGGCAGGGAAGAAAGGGAAAAAGATAGGGTTGGCATAACCTAGGAACAAAGGAGATGCCAAAGAACTGGGAGGTACCCTTCTGAGAAGACAGGGTTCCTCACTTGGGGGTTGGCGCCCCTAAGGTGTGGCTGGTTCTGGCTGTGCAGAAAATAGCTGGGCCTTGAATCAAGCGGTGCCGTCATGGTGAAAGGTCACTGCTGGGAGAACCCTGACAAGAACGGGAAGAGGGGAGGGTTCTTCTCTACTTCTCCTGCCCCCTTGTCTCCCCCTAGGGTCCCATGATCAAAACCTAATAGGAAGTCAGCTGACGAAGGGGAAACAAACTGTCTACTCCGTCTTCTCACCGAACAGAATACAGGAAGGTGAATTTGAAGCAAAGAGAAAACAACTTCATAATGAGCACTCCTGATTCCCTAGGTTGGCTTCATCTCAAGCCACCCACCATTATGTTGAAGTTTATTTATTTGTTTTTCGAGGGAGAGAGAGGGAGACAGTGTGAGCAGGGTAGGACACAGAGAGAGGGAGAGAGAGAATCCTGAGCAGGCTCCGTGCTGTCCGCGCAGAGCCCAACTCGGGGCTCGATCCCGCGAACCGCAAGATCATGACCTGAGCCGAGATCAAGAGTCAGGTGCTCAACCGACTGAGCCACCCAGGCGCCCCACCATTATTCTAAATGTCCACACATCCATTTCTCTGCCCCGAGTGCACTTTCTCTTTATTTCCACCTGCTGAATTCTTCCGTGGTGTGATTTTTTTTTCTGTAACTATTCTTTTCCAATTCTGAGATGAGAAAGGAAAAGAAGTCATTGCTCTCCCAGGGTGCTGTAGCTCTCCATGCACAAGACCGCTAGAGCCCTGGGCAATGTCTGCCTATAGTTATGACGTGTGTCTGTCTACACGGGAGCCAGAGCCCCTTAAGGATGAGGATTGGTATAGCCAACTACTCATATGGTCTCGTTCAAAAAATAATGGTTCAATTTATGTTACGAGGGTGACTTGAGTGAAAGTATGAAGTGGTGCACAACACTTTTTTTCCAATTCCACCTGCCAGCATCCTGCCTTATGACCCGACCTAACTGCAAGGAGGCTGGAAAATGTAGTCTTCTCATGCCCCCATGTCCCGTAGGAGGATGAGGACAGGGACGGGGATTAATGAGGATCCAGATAGCCTGTGTCATACTGTCCATCTTCAAGTATATTACACCTAGCAAAGGAAGTCATGTAGGGCAATAATCCACCAGGGGACACTCACATGTGCGTGGACTGAATGGCAATACATCATTGTTTATCCAACGCCAGTCATGGAAAAGATTTAAAAGGTGACCGCATCAGACCAGCATCTTGACACTGCCCTGACACATTTTCACAGACATTGTTGAATTAAGACACTGGACGGTAACTAGACTATGCATCTGTAGAAGGAGACGAAACCATCTAGCTTTACAGACACTGAGTCATGGTACTTTAAATGAATGGAACATTCCACCATTTACATTTTTCCCTGTGTAGGTGGATGGGGGACAGCAACTACAATTAAGAACCATTTGGGGAGGCGCCTGGGTGGCTCGGTCGGTTAGGCATCGGACTTCGGCTCAGTTCATGGTCTCACGGTTCGTGAGTTCGAGCCCCGCATCGGGCTCTGTGCTGACAGCTCTGAGCCTGGAGCCTGCTTTCGATTCTGTGTCTCCCTGTCTCCCTCTGCCCCTCCCCCGCTCACGCTCTGTCTCTCTCTACCTCTCAAAAGTAAATAAACATTAAAAAAAATTTTTTTTAAAAGAAGCATTTGGGGCACCTGCATGGCTCAATCGGTTAAACATCTGGCTCTTCATTTTGGCTGAAGTCATGATCTCACAGTTGTGTGATCAAACCCCGTATCAGGCTCTGAGTGTGGAGGCTGCTTGGATTTTCTCTCCCTCCCTTTCTCTGCCCCTCCCCCCTTCAAAATAAATACATAAACATTAAAAAAAAAAAAACACCGGGGTACCTGGGTGGCTCAGTCAGTTAAATGTCTGATTCTTGTTTTCAGCGCAGGTCATGATCTCATGGTTCATGGGTTCCAGCCCTGCATCGGGCTCTGCACTGACAGCTGCAGAGCCTGTCTGGATTCTCTGTCTCCCTCTCTCTCGGCCCCTCCCCTGCTGTCTCTCCATCTCTCTCTTTCTCAAAAGAAAGAAAGAAAGAAACACAGAAAAAAGAACATTATAATCAACTTGGATTTTATCACTGTGGGGGCATTTTATCCAATAGTCCAGTTCACGGATATTAGTGATTTTCTGCATGCATTCTCCCCTCTCTAAGCTGCCATTATTCATATATATCAGATGGCATTTCATGCATTCTCACATTCACAAGCGGGTAAACAAAAGAACTCAATAATTCTGGCAGGTTCAAGAGAAACAGTCATCTTTCACGTGGGATGTAGCTTTTGCGTGAAAGAGACAATGGCGGGTTTGGATGTGTAAACCAGGGACACCAGAGGGTAGAAGGAAAGATTTGAACACTGGCGTCTGGAAAGTAAAGCTCTGGAAACAGTTGCAGGCATCACGGGGCCGCAGCAATACCGGAAGTCTGGACCCTTGCTCTTTCCTCCCAACCCCCCTTCTTCCACACTCTCCCCTATCTCAGCGGGGGTTCTGTCCTTCTGGTTACTCAGGTCCAGATTCGTGCAGTGTGTCTGAGACAGTCTTCCTCTCTCACATCCCACCTCCCGTAACTCGGTAAATCCTGGTGTTAGTACCTTGAGAACACAGTCCTCTATCTCACCGCCTCCCCGTGCCGTGCCATCCATTGTCACCCAGCCTATGATAGTTGTCCCCTCATTGATCTCTTGGAATAGGCACTCCACAGCCATTTCTCAACACCACAGCCAGAGTTATTCTTCCAAAACATTCCTTCCCTCCAAGACTACCGCCAAAGTGAAAGCCCAGAGTCTACCCTGTGGCCTCCCGTGCATGCCTAGTCTACTCCCTTTTGACCTCCTGGACCTTATCCCTCCCGTCCTTCCATCTTGCCCACATATTGATATTCCTTCACTCGTGCTCTGTTTCTGCTCAAGTCTCTTGCCAGTCCTTCCTCTGCTGGGTTAACACTGAAATCCCTTCTTCATCATCCTGCATCTTCCCTGCTTTAGTCTTCTCGAGAGCACTGGCCTCCTTCCTACATATAGCACTCTTCTTTTTTATTTTATCATTTCTGTCTTTCCCCACTGGAAGAAAATTTCCAGCAAACAGGGACTTTTATCTATCTGTTGTCTGCTGTATCCTCAGTGCTTAGAACAGTGCCTGACACATTGTAGGGAACCAAGAAATACTGGTGTAATGTAGTCCATAAAATGCCAGAGAGGCTAAACAAAACAAAATAACTACTTCACAGGACTCTTCCGAGCTTCCAATGAAATTCGTTTACTTTGCAAATTAAAAGGCACTAGCTACATATATTATCATTAATGTTAATTATAATACCCAAAAGTTATTGAGTTTACTTAAGCCGGATGCTGGGCAAAGTGCTATGCAATTTCTCGTTTAATTCCTATAATGGCTCAGTGGGATCATTGCTGCCCTTATTCCCCCTTTTGGAAGGGAGAAGGTTGAATATTAACAGCTGCCACATACGCCTGCAAATCTAACTCTGCAATTTGCTGTGAAGCTGGCCCAGAGGTGAAAACAAGAGCCGACCTCCTCACTTCTGTCTTTTCTCAGCTTGTCCCAATGTGGCTATTCTTTGGTATATTTCCTTTCAAGATGAGTGAAATGGGTGTGTGTTTTTGTGCAGGAAATCTGCGAAGGTTTAGGCGGGCCTAAATGAAACTGATTTGTGCTGGAGTCATCAGCCAAAAGTAGGACAGAAACAATAAAATTCACTTTAGTTATTGCGATGAGATAGTGTGTTTAGAAATAGGGTCTTTTTTGGGGGGGGGGGGTCCTGGGTGGCTCAGTCGGTTAAGCATCTGACTCTTGGTTTTTGGCTCAGGTCATGATTCCCGGTTTTGTGAGTTCGAACTCGGAGTGCAGAGCCTGCTTGGGATTCTTTCTCCCTCTCTCTGACCCTTTCCCGGATATGCTGTCTCTGTCTCTCCCAAATAAATAAATAAACTTAAAAAAAACAAACAAACAAGAAATATGATTGTTTAGAACAGGCAGAGTTTCTTCTTTTTAAATTTTTTTTTCTAAATTTTATTTATTTTTGAGAGAGAGCATGAGTGGGGGAGAGGCAGAGAGGGGGACATAGAATCCGAAGCAGCTCCAGGCTCTGAGCTGTTAGCACAGAGCCCGATGCGGGGCTCAAACCTTGAGATCACGACCTAAGCCAAAGTCAGACAGTCAATAGACTGAGCCAGCCAGGTGCCCTGGAACAGGCAGAGTTTCTTTTTTTTTTTAATTTTTTTATTTAAAAAAAATTTTTTTAACATTTATTTATTTTTGAGACAGAGAGAGACAGAGCATGAACGGGGGAGGGGCAGGGAGAGAGGGAGACACAGAATCGGAAACAGGCTCCAGGCTCTGAGCCATCAGCCCAGAGCCTGACGCGGGGCTCGAACTCACGGACCGCGAGATCGTGACCTGAGCTGAAGTCAGACGCTCAACCGACTGAGCCACCCAGGCGCCCCTAGAACAGGCAGAGTTTCTTAAACAGAACACAGAATGTAACCATAAAGGAAAAACCTGATAAATTGGATTATATTGACATCAAGAAGATCTATTCATCAAGGGCCACCAGAAAGTGAATAAAATGAACCCCGAACAGTGTAAGATATTTGCAATATATGTATTCCACAAAAACTCATGCCTAGAATATATGTGGAACTCTGAGCGCATCAAGAGGAGAATCAACCCAATGTGAAAGATTGGCACATTAGCTGAACACACATTTAACAAAAGAGGACAACCAAATACCTAATACGTACGTTAAAAAGTTACACAGGTGTTGAGCTCTCGGGGAAATGGAAACTAATCCCGCGTGAGATACAGTCTTCTGCAGCAAGTGTAAGTAGCAAAAATTATAAAAAGGAAATACCAAATATTGGTGACGATGTGGAGCGACCAAGGCCATCAGTAGATACCCTGCGGGTGGGAATTAAAACTGCTCCTTGGGTAAACCGCCCGGCCGTAGTGGCAAAAGCTGGGTGCGTGGCGACCCTCTGGGACAGAGTAATGGCGCTTCTAAGAACATACCCTCTAGAAATACTTCCTCATGGTTGCCCAAAGACAACCCTATTTGCAATGACCAGAAATTGGATACTATCCAGACGCCCAAAACATTAGAACCGATGACAAAGGGTGGTGCACGAATATTGTCATCTGAACGCCGTAAACAAAGGGAACCAACAACCCCGCAGTTACATGCCACGATGTATGTGAATCTTGCAGAGACAGCAGTACGTGCAGGAAGCTAGATACACAAAAGACCGTGGAATGTATGATCCCGCCGGTGTTTGGAAAAGAACGAACTTCAACCCGTGTTGTCTGACGTCAAACAGAGATGAACTTCGGTGGTGGAGGCAGGAAGGAGGAGGCCGGCTGCTTGAGGGCTTGTGTGCTCCTGTTTGTTGATCCGGGTATGTGTAGCTTAAATGCCTCTGACACGTGTGCTCTTCTTTCTGTAGATCGTATTTCAAAGGAAAACACGACCAAAGCAAAGGTAAAGAAGATTCTGCTTGCCACCTGGCTCTACTGTCCTCTGAAATCACGTTCTGCGTATCCATGTGGCATAGCTGCGGAGCGTGCACCCTCTCTTTGTGGACAAACATCACGCGGTTCTCCTAAGGTAAGTCCATATTTCTTTGTGGTTTGTGTGATCATCAAGGTGAGTTGTGGAAGGCGGGCACCCTTCTGCCCTCACAAGAAAAGGACTGGTGGCCACCCGGGCCGGGATCCCTGCAGCCCCCGAACCGACAGGCAGTGCAGAGGAAGGGCAAAGGATGCGAAGGGCAGAGTGGTTGGTTCATGGGTGCTGCGTGGCCAGAGCGATCTGTGTCCCTTCCCCAGGGGCCAGGGAAATGACCCTGACCCTTCGGAAAACACCGCCCCGACTCGGGGTGGCTGCCTAACCAGTGGCTGCGCTGGCCTGCTCCCCGGTTTTCCATCCGCGCTAAACTTTTCATCCATCCCTCTCTCCCTGGGCCAGTTTTGCCAGTGTTTCTCGACATCGCATTAACTTCCCTCCCAGTACAATAATCGACTCCAATCTGCTATTATCACGGAAATAGAAGAGGTAAAGTGCCTGTAATGGGATCCAAATCAAATCACTTTCACTTCAGCCAGCTTTTGCTGTGAAGCCAAGGATTCCCCAGGGAGATTCAATACAGAGAAACACCTGCAGACACAGGCTGAGGCCCGGGCAGTAGATGGAACACGACAGGCCCCGCTCGCCTGTAGCATCTTCTTAGTTACAAGGCGGTCAGCTCGGGAGTAATGACCTCAGGCAGGCTCTGATATGCTTGTGACTCCAAGGCAAAGCCGGGATTTGATTCTCCCTCCATTGGACCCATCCAGAAGCAACATGTTCGTTTCTAATTCTCAGCACCGGGGGCTACGGTAACGTAATGTAGCCCTTCCCGAGGTGTTTGCTGTCGGGAGGGGTTGCCTTTGCGTGAATTTCTGCTGGTTCTTTGAGCAGACCACCATCAAGGAATAAATTAACATGTACGTCCTAGAGGTTTCTCCCCCTATTGGAAAGTAGTGCCTTCGAAAAGCCGAAATAGTGTAAGCAAAGAAGCAGTTGCCATTAATTTAGATGGAAAAATTTTAAGCATTTCCAGACCGCCCCCCCCCCCCCAAATTGCCTCTCTTAGGCTTTTCTGATACCTTAGGACATGTCCTGCTAACAGATGCACAAGATAAATGGAGATGAAACACAGATGCTCCCAGACACGGGTCAGAGCCCTGGGGGCTGGATGCTAAGATGCTGAGGGTCGTTCCCCGGGAAGGAGCTTGGAGGGGCCGCACTCGCTGCTAGAGAAGAGCGCTGCCCCTTTAACAGCTCGCTGCAAAACGAACGCCATGCTCTTTCCACTTTTGCCTTTTGGGTTTTTTTTGTAAGAGCAAAAATCCCCTCCAGATTTCTTTAGGTATTCATTAGATCTTTCACAAAAAGGACGCGGCATCACGTGACCTTTCAAAAAGTCGGGGACAGCTGGACTCACTTTTGAGAAAGAAGAAAGGCCAGGGGCGCCTGGGTGGCTCAGATGGCGAAGCACCCGACTCTCGGTTTCGGCCCCGGTCACGATCTCACAGTTCGGGAGTTTGAGCCCTGCATCGGGCTCTGTGCTGATGGTGCGGAGCCTGCTCGGGATCCTCTCTCTCCCTTTCTCTCTGCCCCCCCCCCCCCGGCATGCTCTCACTCTCTCTCTCTCTCTCAATAAATAAACAAATAAATAAATAAACACAGGGCAAAAAAAGAAAGGCCAAAGCAAACCAAATTGAGCATAACTCAGGCCTGGCAGGGGGCGAGGTAGGAAGAGCCCAGCACATCTTTCCTTTGGGTATTTCTGCACAAATATCGCACGCTTTGCCTCTCCTGCTGCCTTCTCCAGATGCGTGCAGGTTAAGATTCTTTAGAGGGAAGCCCTTTCTTTCCATGTGCGAGTCTGTTAGTTCACATCTGTTTTGTTGACTTCTCTTGCACATTACTAGTTCAACAGCAATGTTGTATACACTTGCGATCGTACCGTGACTCCTCATTTGGGCTCCAAATCGGACACAGACTTGGCAGAAAACTCTTCTAGTCGATGCCTACTTGTGTGCCAAAGTCGGAAGGTTTCGGCTGCCCAGACTAATTGATAGTTCCTGTAAGCGAGTTATCAGATAAGCAAAAAGAGCAATTATGGTCTTTATTTCACAGACCTTTTAAGAAGACATCATGGCAGATCTTTCCAAAGCAAATGGAAACGTCGGTGGAGACGTTCTCCAAGGGTCTCCTTCCGTACTCTCATGTAGCTGTGCCCTTGACCTCTGTCTGAAAAGTAGGAAACAAAAAGCTTTGCCTTAAAGTTACACCCCTCAGTAACCATGTGACTTTGGGCAAATGTCTTCATCTCTCTGAACCTTGAGTTCCTCTTCGGAATCCTCCCCTCATTTCCAGCAAGAGGGTCACATGAGGCCGCGTGTTTGAACACACTTTGTTATTTCTAACCCGCTATACTGAGACGCATTATAATTTTTCTGGAAGCGTTATGCCATCAGAACGAAAAAAGGGTTAAATCACAAAACGTTCCTTCCGAAAATAAATTTAGAAGGATCAAGAGAAGACACTTCTTGGAGCGTGGGGCACTTCTCAGGAGTGGGTCTGCTGAGAACCGCAGTCAGGTGGCCCAGCCACCAGTGAGTCGGGAAATCCCACTGTCACAAGCACAGGGCTACGTGCACCTGTAATGAATGGTAAGGGGAGCTGCAGCCACCGTGGGGTCTGACCGCACCGACTCTTTGTCCCTAGGGCAACCAAGGCTGAGGGGTTGGAGGAGGCAGCCTGAGGGACTGCAGTGGCCAGATGAGCTTGACAGGGGTGGCTTCAGGCAGGGGTCGCTTGCAGGCATCTTCAGAGACTAGAGAAAGCATTCTCAGTGGAACACTGCAGAAATTCTCCAGGGATGAAGCCATTAGTGGGATTTATGTCTGGGCTTCTGTATGATCTCAGATCCCTTAAATTATAAGACGTATTGAAGGAAGATAGTTTCACGGTGAATGTGGGTATCAGAGAAGTCGGTTGCTGTTAACACTGACAAGCCTGTCTCCTTTAGAGCCCTTGATGCACCCCGTCCTGGGCTTCCAGACAATATGAGGGTGTGGCAAGGTCGCGACTAGGTTGTGTTGCATATGGCAGGGTGATATGGGCACGTATTGTGAAGACGGCTTGGCCACCTGAAGCCAAGACAGGTCTGATTTTTGTACAATTCATTCACTTCCACGAAGGACTTTCACATAACTACCTCTGGCTTAGTATACATAGCTTTGGGAGGTATTTTATACAGATACATGGAGCTATAAAAAAAAATCACAGCAACTGATCTGAAGTTTGAAAACAATGGTAAGTTTATTCCGTTCATTCAGCAAACGTCTGTTCAGTGCCCAGAGAATCCGGAGGACACGCGGGAGGAGGCATTCTCTGTGTTTCCATGCTGTGTGTGTACAGGTTCAGGGAGGCATGAGGGCAGTTCGCTACAAGAAGCTGATGCACAGGGAGCCTGGGTAGCGCAGTCGGTTAAGCGTCCGACTTCAGCCAGGTCACGATCTCGCGGTCCGTGAGTTCGAGCCCCGCATCGGGCTCTGGGCTGATGGCTCAGAGCCTGGAGCCTGTTTCCGATTCTGTGTCTCCCTCTCTCTCTGCCCCTCCCCCGTTCATGCTCTGTCTCTCTCTGTCCCCAAAATAAATAAAAAACGTTGAAAAAAATTAAAAAAAAAAAAAGAATCCGAATTTGGTTCAGGTCATGATCTCACGGTTTGTGGGTTCGAGCCCCGCGTCAGGCTCTGTGCTGACAGCTCGGAGCCTGGAGCCTGCTTCGGATTCTGTCTCATTCTCTCTCTGCCCCTTCCCCGCTCATGCTCTGTCTCTCAAAAATAAATAAATGTTAAAAAAAATTTTTTAAGTGGCTAAGGTGTGTGGCCAGGGGGAATGATCCCCAGGAAGAGCAGTCCCACGTGGGCTACCCTGTGATCCCTGACATGCCTGTTTTTCTTCCACCACCCACCCCCTTCTTAACGATCTCCCCAGTTTGTTGAACATTGAATCTGAGCAAGGCGTTGCCATTCACCTCTTGTGGATACGAAGTCAAGGCTCAGTCGCTTGCTCAATGGCACAGAACCGAATGATTATATGGGGGGGGGACGTGAATCAAAGCTATGGCTGATCCCCAAACCAGGTTCCCAAACCGTTCCTTCAATTTCCTCACTGCATAACGGGCCGAGATCTTACTCATATCCCTTCCAGTGTCTTTTTCTCACTTTTCTTAGAGACAGTCCCGGATCAGGTCTCCATGATGGTGAAGACAAGCAGCGGGGAGAAAATCCAAGTGCCCTCAAGCTCACCAATTTCTGCTGCTTTCTCAAGACTTTCTTTTACACCAGCACATCAGAGGGACCTAGTCGCATTACAAAGGGAAGGCAGCACCCTAAGATGGTTCCCCAAACTGGCTTTCATTTACATTTTGGGAAACTCTGTCCATGCTCTCCTCGTACTGGAGACTTCAGTGCATGTAAGCATATTCAAAACCCCGGGAAATTACCAGCAAAGAAATCTGTGCGACTCACTGTTTCTCAGTCTCCTTGGATGTCACTTTGCCTATATACTTCCAATATCCTGGGGCAAGAGAGTCTAAGGAACGCACTTTGGGAAACACCGCCCCACGCCATTACCACTTATTTCTAAAATCTCCACCAACACCACGGCTTCTGCTTGCTTTTTATCCGAGAGGTCCTATATTAGTTTCCTAGGGCTGCCGTAAAAAAAATACCATAGCCTGGGTGGCTTAAATAACAGGCATTTCTTTTCCCACAGGTCTGGAGTCTGGAAGTCCAAGAATAAGGTGCCAGCATGAATGGTTTCTCCTTAGGCCTCTCTTGTTGGCTTGCAAATGGCCATCTTCTCCCTGTGTCCTCACACGGTCTTTCCTCTGTTCTTGTGTGTCTCTGGTATTTCTTCCTCTTGCAAAACACCAGTCGTATTGGATTCGAGTTTACCTTTATTACCTCATTTAAGCCTAAGAACTTCTTTGAAGGCCCTATCTCCAAACACAATCATATTGGGCACCAGGGAAATTAGCATATGAATTTTGAAGGACACAATTCTATCCGTTGGGGCCCCTTTTCCTATGCTGTTCCTACGGCAAAATGTACGGTGTAGTGGGACCAGTTTGTTTTCTGAAATATACGTGATGTTTATTTCAGTTACAATGGCCTTTTACCTCCTAGAAGACCCATCACGTGCATCATCTAAAATAAGAAAGGAGATGGGGTGCCTGGGTGGCTCAGTCAGTTAAGCGTCCGACCTCAGCTCAGATCATGATCTCGCGGTCCGTGAGTTCGAGCCCCGCGTCGGGCTCTGGGCTGATGGCTCAGAGCCTGGAGCCTGTTTCGGATTCTGTGTCTCCCTCTCTCTCTGCCCCTCCCCCGTTCATGCTCTGTCTCTCTCTGTCTCAAAAATAAATAAACGACAAAAAAAAGTTAAAAATAAAATAAAATAAGAAAGGAGAGAAAGGAAGGGAAGGGATGACAGTGGACACTTTTCTTTGTTACCTTTACTGTTATTATCAAAAGACAGAACATTTTGGATCTTACTCTAAATGGTCACATGCTTCTGTGGAAAGAGGAGAGAGGGGTCACCTGGGTCATTTTACTTCCCAGCAGCAACAAAACAAAACAGGAAGTCAGATGAGAACATCCAGGTTGTACTGGTTCCGTGTTTGCTTTCAGGGCTAGGAGGCTCGACGGTACATCTTCAATTCTATAGTTTTCTTTATCCACGAGCTCTTGATCTAACTATTTGCCCTATCATTTTGTTACTCAATATTCCAGGTTATCCATTTTTTGTCTCAATATACGTGGTTTTTTTTTTTTTGAGACAGAGAGAGAGAGACAGAGAGGGTGTGTGTGAGTGAGCAGGAGAAGGGCAGAGACAGAGGGAGAGAGACCCTTAAGCAGACTCTATGCCAAGCACAGAGCTTGGCACAGGGCTCTATTTCACGACCGTGAGATCACAACCTAAGCAGAAGTCAAGAGTCAGAGGCTTAACTGACTGAGCCACCCAGGCACCCCTCAGTATATGTGTTTTTAAAGGTATTGTGTTTCTAAGCTGGCTTTGGGCATTGGAGGTAGGGGTGACAATTGACAGGAAAGCAGGTGAGTGAATCCTTCCTGGTAGGAAGGACTCAGACAACTAGGGAATCAAGTAGACACATGCCCTTGTTTCAATGTGGTTTGGGGCAGAAGCATCACATATCTGCAGGCTTTTGTAGGTTCATTGGAGCTCCCTCTGTTGTAATCTAAACCCTTGACGTTGCCTCGGTTGGAACTGATATATAGAAAGTCCAAATGACTAGTTTCATTTTATTTTTTTTGCTTCCAAATTTTTATTTCAACTCTAGTCAGTTAACATGCAGTACGACGTTGGTTTCAGGAGTAGAATTCGATGACTCATCACTTCCATACAACACCCAGTGCTCATCCCGACAAGTGCCCTCCTTCCCATCCCCCACCTAGCCCATCCCCCACCCACCTCCCTCCATCATCTTAAAGATAAACCAAACAGCACAGGCATTCACTTTTACCTGTGAAATTGGATAATAATATTGCCTCCACAGATTTTAAGGGCCAAACCAGATGGCACTCACACCAACTCTCAGAAGAAAGCCTGGTGTTCAAATGTTTTCTTGCTTTCCCTCCCTTCCTTCCTTCCTTCCTTCCTTCCTTCCTTCCTCTTTCCTGCCTTTCTTTCTTCCCTCTTTTCTGTCCTGTCTTCCCCTTCCACCCACCTTCATGCTCCATTCACATTCTTCAGTCTTTCTGCCACCTCTCAATGGTGCTAGTTGTTTTATGCAGGGTTTAGAGAGATTAAAAAAAAAAAAGTCTGTGTAAAATTTTGTGAATTATTAAAAAGCAAAATGCACAGAGGAAACCCCGCTGGAGGGTGGAAAGATTGTTGAGGGTAAAGGCCACATACCAAGCTTCATTTTATTCTTCCCACCCCCTGTGCCATGCACAGAGCTGAGCACAAAGTAGGCAGTAAGTACATAAGCAGTGGAAGAGGAAGTAAAAACCAAGATTTGAAAATTCCGTAAAGGAATAACTGATACTTAAAACGGCAGAATTCGACTCCAGAAAGAAGGCTTCTGGCTTCTGTCATTTGCATTAGGACACATGTTATGTAGGAGAGTCCATTTCTGTCTGTTAGGATCTATATATATGCACACATGTTGCATTACATATTCCTGGAGTCATGCGATATAATGATGATTATAAAATAGCTACGATTTATTAAACGCTGATAAACATCAAGGGTTCTAAGTGCTTGACACGAATCGTTTCAGTGAGTGTTAAATATGTTAGCAGGTTGTGTAATCTACCATTGTGAATCCGTATACGGCTCGCATTCCTGTCTTTCTAATTTGACTTTCAGAGAGAAAATGTACAGTCCTGTTCGAATGCACAATAATGCAGACTGAGAATGCTTACTTTATTCTTATAAACGTATAGCGGATACATGGATACTTCTATCTGTATTCTTACTCTCTCCTGAAGAAATGTTGGTATTATTTTAATCATTTTATAGGTCCGGAGAATACGCTCTTGGATTTGACCTTGACCCTGTATTTCCTTTGAGAAATGTTCGGACCCGTCCTATCAAGCATGTAGGCACACCCATTCTCAGGGGACAGTCCGTCAGTTTCATTTATGAGAAGCTTAAGGGTTGAGCACGAGGAAAGAAAAAAAAAAAATCTCCAGAGCATGGTGTAAAATTATAATAGTTACTTTCTTGGATTTTTATAATCGTTTGGCAAAAAGCTTAATGTTTGGCCCAAATACACGGTTAGCTAAGAAGAGATTTTTGCATTTTGTTCGGTAATCGCCAGGTGGATCACTTAAAATAAAAACATCATTATATCTAGAAAAAAAAAACAACAACCCTGAGTTCTACCTGTGTTCTATGATATTTCTGGGGAAACAATGACATATTGTGGCTCTTTTATGGATAAACAGAAACATTCCCCACATCGCAATACCCGCTGTAGCATATCACTAGAAAATTATAGCGGTGACTGAGAATTTTTGACTAATTAGGTTTCTTGGATAATAAGAGCTTTTTAATAAGGTACATATCATTTACAATATTGCTAATGAAATGTGAAAGCGATTCAGTACCCGGTAAGATAATGGCTAACTTGTTTTAATTGTTAACATTTTTTCCTGCCTTCAATGACACAGTCATTACTTCAAAGCCACCACTTATCATGAAATCCAAGAGGATTAATGGTTTCACTTATACTGGCGAAAATGTTTAAGCTGTCCCGATTATCAGTGCAGTTGGAAAGAATAATGGTTATTTGTCATCACGTTTAGCAGGAGAATGAATTGTCCCCTGGATGGTGGTGCCATTAACCCTTTGAGGAAGGGGTAATGGAGTTTCACAGCAGAGCTGGGGAATGCCAACGTTTAGCACTGGGTGTTTGTTCGAATGCGGCTTCTCCTCCACAACCACCTAGAAGAATTGCTTCCTCTCTGGGCTGAGAAACAAACACCTCAGCTTGCCGCGCAATTTTGGAAATCTGAAAAGAAAACCAGGCAGCGACTGATCCATTCTTGCGATGAATGAACACAGGACTACTCTGAGAAAAATATATAATCAAGAGAAATGCGAATTCTGGAAAAGGAAAAAAAAAATATTGGTAAACTCCTTGCATCCTACCTTTTCTGTTAAGGAAACAGAGGAAAATGTGGAAAATGGCACCTTACTGTTTCTCACTTCCAGCCCTGATATCGTTTTAACTCTAATATTACATTTTAAAAATCCTACATCCACTTTAGAGATTTTCATCATACCTCCCTTGCTTAACCATTAAAAGAAAAAAAAAAAAAAACGAGTTAAAGAAATTTTCTCAATTATGGAAGACCAAGATTAGGCCAGTTGCCGATACAAACCGAGAAATGTCTGCACTTAGGAATCAAGGCTTCTAGGGTGCCTGGGTGGCTCGTCGGTTAAGTGTCTTACTTTGGCTCAGGTCATGATCTCACAGTTCGTGAGTTCGAGCCCCGTGTCGGGCTCTGTGCTGACAGCTCAGAGCCTGGCGCCTGCTTCGGATTCTGTGTCTCCCTCTCTCTGCCCCTCCCCGCTCATGTTCTGTCCCTGTCTCTCTCTCTCAAAAATAAACATTAAAAAATTAGATTAAAAAAAAAAAGCAATCAAGCCTTCGACGTAGTACAGATCTCAGTCCAGAAATATACATCTGCTGTGCTCTGCTTGATATTCCAACTTCAGTGAATGCTTTCAGTGGAGGGCTGGCCTCATAAAACAAAATTGCGGTACCGAGGAAGAAACAAACGCGGGGCAATAGGGGGAAAGTCAACACTTGCCTTCAGTAAAAAGTAACAAGAGTGTCTCCCTTTCCGGATGATGGCGTTGGTTAGGATGCTGTAAAACGCCTCTCCCATCGTCCGCCCCGGTGCAGGAAATGGCCTTGCCACTTGTGAGGGGCCCTGGCTGGTGCTCCTGAGGCTGAGGCCTCAGGGCAGCTCTGATTCACAAGAGGGGAGTGCAGCCACAAAGCCCATGTGCTTCTTGGGAGGGCATCCGGGGCAGACCTGGGGGAGTCGATCGGAAGGAAGAGGGCAGCAGCAACAAATACAGAGCGTGTTCCAGGAGATACAGCTTGGCCGCCTTATCTTGTTACAGTGAAAACAGTGTCCTGTCTCCTCTGGAGAAGCGGCCATGGCTCAGCCCTGTCAGGCGGTAACGGGGGTCGCTCTGCTCAGCTCTGGAGAGTGAGAAACCTGTTTCCTAAAAACGGAGTTCTGGAGAATTCTGTCGCCTTCGACAGCCTCCAATCTGAAAAAGAGACAGCGGCAAGGAGACCATCATCCCTTTCAGCAGGGCCCATGAGCGCCAACGGTTCCCTTTACAAAAGCCAACTCTGTCGCCAACACAATAATGAGCCAAGTTTTCCAAAATGGAGCAGGATGTTTCTGGAAGTAAAGTGCAGGTAGTTGAGATGTGAATAGAAATTATACCACTCAGCCTGATAGGGGGAAAAACCGCCTCCTCGGGTGCCTTCTCTCCTTGGCATCAAGATGGTCGGCGTATGGAAGCTTCTAGCGTCATCACTATCGTTTTGTGTGATCTATTGACAAACGGATGGTAAACAAGACAATTTCTCAGGGAGCCCCATGAGGTGTACTTAAAGTACACACCCCAGCTATTTAGATGTAAGAGGTCAGGGAAGCAGCGGCCAGTGAATGAAAAGGCATAAGAACGGAAAGAAAAAAGAAATAAAACAAGGAAAGAAAGACTGGAGGAGAAAAAAAGCAGGGGGTGGGGGTGGTGAGGAAAGGAATAATACGACGGTCCTTGTTTGAATGGCCCAAAGGACAGCGATGCAGCCACGGAGCTACAGATGTGGCTGACACATTACAGAGGGAATCTGGCGAGCCCGATCCAATTCAACGTTTCTGACTGACACAATGAGATTATGGTCCCCTGTGCAGATTGGAGTCTTTGTTTTCACGACACTGTTTTCCCAGTTCCCCCGACTTCCTTTGGTGAAGAGCGAGTCTGGTGGAAAATGAGGCAGAGGGCTAAGGACGATGATTTCCCCGAAAGACAGCACCAGCCAAACACCCTAGGAGAATTTAATTCCCTCGTAATGGAGTTCAGCACCTTCTTAGTTATAAAACAAAATGGCACCATAGCCTTTTTCCAGCCAGCCAGATGCTTGATTTCAAAACAGCACAGGCTAAGATAAAATGTAACTTTTATCCGCGTCTTGGAAATAAATGTGAATGCATTAAGTGGGAGAGGAGACAAAGCTCCCAACCAGGCTGCTCCTTTAAACCCTTGCTGACAGATGGTAAGGTTAAAGAGGGAAGCCCACAGACAGAGGCCCTTGTCCCCAAGCAGGTGAATAGCAGTCTTAAAATCAAAATGATGTATGTGTTTGAAAGATTTTCCTTTGCGATTACCGGCTTCAGAGCCTATCTGCTTTTGCTCGGATTGTTGCAGAATCGAGGGGTGCACCCCTCTCAGGAAGTGCTGAGCGCAAATGCAGTTGGAGAGGTTCTGCTTTTTCGTTCCTCTGCCTTGCGCTCCCGTAAAACTTAGGTACATAAAACAGCTTTCAAAATTCTGGACAAAAAAAAAAAAAAAAGAAGAAGAAGAAAAATAAGAGATGTTTACTGAACTCTGGGAAGGTAACTGACATCCATAAAGAAAATACAGAGATGGGAGAGAAGGTTCTTTTACAGCAGCCACCGTTGTTACAATCTAACGAAAGCAGAGTTTTTGAGACACGCTGGTCTTGTCGTAGGGCAGTGGCAGCTTGACGGTACTGAAAAGCTGCCTAATCCCAGTTTTTATTTTTCTCAATTAAAAACACCTCTGCCATGCCAGCTGGAAGCCAATATTCGGATTTCCCCCCATTATTTATTATCCTGGAAGCTGTACACACACGCTCCTCCAAAGGGCACATTTTTAATTGACATATTCCCGGAAAGACATTAGGTCAACTTAGCCCAGAAGGTGCCAAACGTACGTGAAATTCTAGCGCTTTCCTACAACAGTTTCTTAAATTGATTGTTTCCATTTTTATCACTGCTCCTCCCGAAAGCACGAGTTACCTGCACAACAACAGAAAGTCTCCTGTTATTTGGTAATTTAACTTCACCAATTCCTATCATGTCTCGCTCCCTTAACAACTAAACGGGAGCATCATACATAATTAGGCATCCTTAATGTGCCGGCATTCTGGAGCAGGGTCATCGTTTCACTAAAAATAGCACATGCTCGGGGCGCCTGGGTGGCGCAGTCGGTTAAGCGTCCGACTTCAGCCAGGTCACAATCTCGCGGTCCGTGAGTTTGAGCCCCGCGTCAGGCTCTGGGCTGATGGCTCGGAGCCTGGAGCCTGTTTCCGATTCTGTGTCTCCCTCTCTCTCTGCCCCTCCCCCGTTCATGCTCTGTCTCTCTCTGTCGCAAAAATAAATAAACGTTGAAAAAAAAAAAATTAAAAAAAAAAAAAATAGCACATGCTCTGGTGTGTAGCAGCCTGAGTGGAAGAGCAGGTGAGTGAAATTCCCTCAAATAATCGGCTCACCTGGTGATAGAAACAATTGCACGGGGGCACAAGGGTGCCATCAAGTGCCCTCGTTAAGACGATACTTCAGATAATACGATAGCACCTTCAGAGGGCAATTGGCCTCACCTGTCTCACATAGCCAATTGTTCATAGTCGAAACTCTTCTAAAAAACTGTTTCCACCGATTTGGAAAAATCACGGGGATGATGGACCAAGGGGAGGGCGGGGAGGAGAATGAACCTGGCGTAGATTTATAGACAGAAGAAAGCATGAGTCCTCGGAAAGTAGGGAAGATGAGAACGGTAGGATAGGTGTCTTCCTTACTGACGTTCCCATCCCTGTTTGTTCAACTCTTGACATCTTTAACGGTCTTAATGACCGTTTATTGAGCGCATACTATACACGTATGGGGTCCAAGCCGTCCAATGTGCATAATAATCCTGCAGGGTAAAAACTATTATAACCTCCATTTTACAGAGAGGGTAGCCAAAGCACAGAGAGGTTAAGTAAGTTGCCCAACATCATGCAGCTTGCAAGTGGGAGAACCAACCCTTGACTTCAGATAATCAGAATCCAGTGCCTACGATACCTAAATGTGAGTCAGTACCATTAGCAAGAGTCATTATACACCATGCTTTTACCCTCGGGACGAGGGAGACACCAGTGAGGTTAGCCAAAAGTGATGCCTGGATCCTAAGTTTTTTCATTTGATTTTTCAAGGGAACAAATTATCTGGTTTTTAGGTAGACAGGGTGCATCGTTTTGAGGATGGGATGAATGAAAAGATAATACAGGTTTGGAAAGAGCAAAAGCAATTCTTTCTTCTGAACTTACCAGTCAAATGACCCTATGGAGGGTACTTTGCTTCTCTAAACCCAGTTTCCGTGACATCGCGCTCAGCTCCAAGCTAGATCTGAATATACAAATAAATGGTGGTCTTCTCACCCTTGTTGTTGCTGTTGAGTACCTTGGCTTTCACGAACTCAAGACAATTTGCTCAGCTTCGATTTGGATGTCACGATAACATACTTGGCTTTGTTTTGTGAAGTCCAAAAAAAAAAAAATAGTTAAACCTATTGATGTTTGCAACATTATCGTGCCTTTCAAAATAATTTTTTCCAGTACATTTTCATCTCTAAGGCAATTGTGCTTAATCAACTGAGCCACCCCGGCGCCCCTGTAAGGCAACTGTAAAGGCGTATCAACTCTTGAGGCTTAAACACGGTATTTTGAGACATTGTTTTGCTATTGAAAATTTTTACTAGAGTTTTTACCAGAGTTTTCTTTAACCTGCTGAGAAGCATCCAAGAGCAGTGTTAAAATTTAAAAAGCAGAGATATTAAAGCACAGAGATAAACCTACAAATAAAAATTCATGTGGTATGTTACTGCAGAAAATTAAAATTCAGATATGCTTTATACATTTTGTCTATCACTCAATTTAGCCGGAGACTAGAGTAGGTGGTTATTAAAATACATCATCCCCTGTCAAGTCACACTATCCCATGCCTTTAGAAATTTATGGTGATAACTCTTGTGTTATCTGCTCTGTTCTTTTCCACCATGCCCTTGACTGGTACAGAAACAGGCTCCTTCAGTCAACTTCCTCCTGAGTTGTGCTGAAGTGATACAAACACATTATCCTTGTGTGGGCCCAACAGAGACCTGCTGCTGTTGGCATATCCTTCTAGAATTTTCTTCACGTGAAACTTTTGACTGACAAGTTAGTAAAGAGAGAAAGAGTTGATTCTGAAGTGAGACCTTAGGTCCTCCTAACTCAGCTTATTTTTAGTGTCAGCAGACAGTGCTCTACTAAAAGTGTCAGCTTACCGATGATTATCCTGGGCCTTGTAGGTCCCATTCAAATTGCTTCCTCTTTTTCTTTTTTTAATTGTTTATTTACTTATTTTGAGAGAGATAGAGACAGAGAGACAGAGAGACAGAGAGACAGGAGCAGAGCGAGAGAGAGGGAGAGAGAATCCTAGGAGGGCTGTGCACTCTGCAGAGCCCAACATGGGGTTCCATCTCAATGATGACCTAAGCCTAAATTAAGAGTCAGATGCTTAACCAACTGAGCCACCCAGATGCCCCCAAATTGCTTCCTCTTTTTGGCAGTTCATTTTCAGTACCATTGTCCCCAAATATAGGCCTATTGGAGGTGGAGGAAGGAAGGAAGGAAGGAAAGAAGGAAGGAAGGAAGGAAGGAAGGAAGGAAGGAAGGAAGGAAGATAGCAAGGACTCAAATAGACAGAAATAAGAAAGAGCAAGGTCATGCCACATATGAGACAAGGTCATTTCCATATGGGACAGTGTGAAACATGGCTTTGGCTTTCTTCAATTTCTTCTATTTATTAATGTTAAAATAATTGCATTTTTTTTTGGTTTAGCTCACACTACAAGATAAATTATGCCCCAAGATTCGCTGATGCACAGACACAGAATTAACAACCCTACCATTTGTCCATTTGCCTTGATGACATAGTCACCAATTTAGGATCGTAAAACCCTGTAACCCTAAGGAATGATTTCTTCTAAGCAGTAGTATTAATTCCAAACAGATTGATGCTAGATTATCTAATTCTTTTCAAGATATGTGGAGGGTTAGGATATATTTTACCGTGGTTGAAGTCGTTATTCCTCGACACCATGCCCCAGGGAGAGATACTTTAGAAAATAAAACTATGAGCATAGTGAATATTTGTTTTAAAATGACGTGGCAAGTTTCATAAGGTCTTAAAATACCAACTGAATTTTAAAGGAAGAAATGCTTGTTGGAAAAGCTGTGTGACAGAGTGGTAAAAGGATATGATTTTATTGAAGCAGGTTTGCACTTAAATTCTAATGCCAGGTGCTCTAGAACAAATATATGAACATTCTTAATTCCCTCGTTCCTTTTGTATTATGGCCAATATTATTGCTTGCTTGGGGTTTGCTACTGAGATTAAATGAGACAATGCACACAGAGGTCTGTTTTATAGTTCAGAATTTGGTAGATGGTAACACTATTACAGCATGTGTCAGGAAAGAAACGAACGAGCAGGCCACAGACAAGGCTCCCAGTGAACCCCTCCCAGCATTATGCATCTTCCCACAGGGTGGCATAAACTGGGACCATCAAGATCTCTGCACACCGGGCGGCTCATTACCAGAATTGCATGCTTAGTTGTGGGTCAGCAGAGAAGCACTCTGGCATTTAGGAGTGTGTGGGGAGGCTGGTCGGCATCTGCCTGCACGCTTCTGGAGTCCAGATGCTCCTATCTGACTGTCAATAACATGAGCACTTGACTTCATGATATCCCCTTTTTCTCCTACTTCCTCTCTACCTTATAAAATTAAAACACACACACACACACGCACACACACACAATAAAAAGCTCAATATCAACACACACACACACACACACACACACACACACACCCCTGATGAGGTTCCTCCCATGGAACACTGCCCTAGCTGATGCATCTAATATAACAAACAGAGCTGTCGGTTGGTGATTACTCACCACGTAGCTCTGGCCACACATGCTTGTGCAGAGTCACCGCCCCGCATCTAGCATATTATCACTTACTGCATTGTTCTATAAAGTGCTCAGAGATGCAGAGTCTGGAAAGCACCAAGGCGCTCTGGTGCAATTCAATTTAGTCAAATATCAGACATCCGCCTAGTGTAAATGGAACATGAGTGAAGAATCTGATCCAACTGCCTACTGGTATAATTGACTCAACAGAGCCAGCCTGTGTCATTAGTCCTATAAACAGTTGCATTTACAACAATAAAACTGAAAAGCATGGAAATTAAAAGCTGTTAGGATTTTCTCTGGTGTGCATTTATCTTTGAAGAAGTGTGTACGCTCTCTAAACAAAATTTTTAAGCTCTTTGGTAAACTGGCAGCACGGTAACCTGCCTCAGCAACGCCTCACATATCAGATGGGTGATCAGATCTGAAATAGGTGAAATGAGAGTCAAGCTACGGTGGGGCGATGCGCTAACTTAATTGTTCAGTGCGTGGATTCAGTGTTAATTTAATGGCATGGCGTCCAGTTTCTAAACAGTAATCTCGGGTTATGTTTGCCAACTGGACGTCTTTTTGGCGAATGCCGTCAATCATATAGTCATTGCCATACAACATCATGCAACTTAAATAACTACTAGCCTGAAAGTTCATCCTGTGGTTGCTTCATAGTATTTCTCCTCAGTGACTGTACTATTTGATGGACAAGTGTCCCCCAATAATGCTTGGTTGATTAGCGGGACCCTGTCAAACAGGCAGAAAGCATTCTGTAGAAGCGACCTTTTTACTGACCACTCGCACCACCATCCCCATTAAAATGAGGTTACGAGCATGTCTTCTGCATATTCCCACATCAAGAATTGAGAACTAGAGTGTCTTTCTATCTCTGGTGACATGCTACTGGACCACTTAACCAAAAATTGAGAGAATGTATCATACGGTTAAAGAACAGAGATCAGGGGTCATTATAATTCTCATTAAAAGACGTTTCTATGCACTGACTATAAGTGAATTAATCAATATTTCTGTCTAAAAATGATCAGGCTGGGTGAGATGGCTTTAATTGGAGAGGAGCTATTCACAGGAGAAGGAGCATATAAGAGTTTTCATGGCCCTGGTCCTCATCAGTTACATGGTTTGTAGCAAGATGTGCCGTGACAATTGAGATGACGTAAGATTTTGACATTTCAGTTCTCCCTAGAGTAAGCAGCTTGGAGAATCTTTAGGGTTGGTCCAGAACTCCTCAAATCCCAGACTGTGACTTGTGGTTTGATACACACATAGATAAAAGGAAGAATGGGTCACGCAAGGTTTGTTCTTGTTGTTTTCATTTAACTTCATGTTTACCCTGAGGGAGAGGAAACACCCAACTCCTTAGTTTTCTGATACATCGTCAAAACTTTCTACCTCTAACATGGATCGCCATTTTTGTGGACACTCAATTACTGAATAGCAAAAGAAAGAAGAGAAAATAAAAGGTATAAATAATAACAAACTCTACTTCTACCCAAAGAGGTTCATGAAAGATTCAGACCCATTACTTTCCTTGGATTTTTTATTAGCAAACATTATCTTAAATCAAATTTCTATGAAGAGTACATCAATAAATTCAAGGGTCAACATGATATAATCTCTTACTTGTAATTGCATAGATCTGTATTGACCAAAAATAAACTTAATTAGAAAATAATCATAAAGAAACACTTTTAAAAACCTAAATGACTTATAAGATCCATGTGCCATATTAACATTGATTTTCAAATCCTGACATTGTAAATATAAGAGAAATTGTGACCTTCTCAATCTACCCAAACTCAATAATAGCTAAACCAAATAATAATAATATATTCAAGTCAATTAAGGAGCCACCAATTTGATTTGGGTCTAAAAGTTTAAAATTATATATAATAAACTATAGTGTTGTTTATCGAAACCTTGACTGAATTCACCAGTTGATGGCTAAAAAAAGGCTAAAAAGGCTGAAAAAAAATCTGTCCTCATATGAGGCACCATTTTGGGAAATGCTAATAACAAGGAATTATGCAATAGCTTACATTCCATGGGGTTATTCACACATATTCTGTAAAGCTTGGGAGTTCATTTCCAAAATGTACTTCTCACAAGTACTTTGAACACTTTTCTGTCTTAACTAAACAGTTTAAATATCCAGGAATGGGAGAGGAAACCCAAAGGCTCAGTCCTTACAGATGTCAGCTTCTTGTCGCCAACATCCACTAAGGGAATTTGAAGGAATTACATTAATGAGAAAGGAAAACCTATTATAATGGAGAAGAGATGGGCATCAACCTTATTTAGAAGTAAAATGTGTCAAGTTAAAAAAAAAAAAATGGAAACAGTGCCCAGGTTGGCAAGACCTTGGGAAAATGGAAATACCAGAACTGTAGAATGTATGATTCAAATACATTTGTCATTTTTGTAGACACAAAACCAGGTGAACACAACACAAGTTGAGCTTGACCAAGACATTTTGAGCTGTCCCAATTTTCCTTGCTTACCATGGCCCCCGGTCGATTAAATGATAAAGCAAAAAGAAAAAAAAAAAGAATAGAAAAAAAGAAAGAAGAGATACATACTCGCAACTGGAGAAAGTCACTGGAACACAGGTTCTGTCTGGCTGAAACTTGATGGGGGATCTGTGTACTTTTCATCAGTTTTTTTCCTTCTGTTTTCTGGAACTAGTGACGATAAATGAAGTCATCACACATATACACTGTCTTACGTGTTCTGCCCCTGACTTGGTAGCCTAGAATTGACATTAGTCTACAGGAGTTCAGAATCCTCTCTTTAAGTTGGCTGCACATGGTAACAGTTTGAGGTAACAATTATGACTGGCTTGTAGGGGATGTGAGCATAGAATCAGGAGTAAGTAAAGGTTTTTCGAGAAAAAGGAAAATAGGAAGGCAAGAGGTATTGTGTACCAGTGTTCATGATTGCATCTTGTTATGGACTAAGTTGTGTTCCCCCCCACTTCCCCCAATTCATATGTTGAAGGCTAACCCCCAATGTGACTGTTTTTAAAGATATAACCTAAGGAGGCAATTAGGCTTAAAGGAGTTCAGAGGGTGGAACCTTAATCCAGTATGACTAGTATCCTTATACGAAGAGGAAGAGACACCAGGGGTAAAAGGTCATGTGAGAACACGGGAAGAAGGCAGTCATCTGCTGGCTAAGGAGAAACCAAACTGCTACCACTTTGATCTTGAACTTCCAGCTCCAGAACTTTGAGAAATGAATTCCTGTAGTTTAAATCATCCAGTCGGTGGTGTTTTGTTAAGGCGACCGTATATATGATTGTACTTTGGCATGCCTTATTTGATATAATTCTCAGAGAGATTGTATGAGATAGATGCTATCGTTTTCACATTTAGATGAGCAAAGGAAGCTCAGTTTCTACCTAATTGATCAAGTTTACAAAGCAGACAAGTGGAGCCTCAGATCTGAACTCAGGTCTTTCTAACTGGTGACCATGATGTTCTTTTTACCCCAGCCCTTTAGGGTAAAAGTTGAATTCATCAAAGAGCTCTGGATTTAAATTCTCACTGTCTGACTTACAGGGGAGTGTATTTGATGAACATATTCAGTCTCTTAGAATGTCATTTTAGCTATTCATGAAAGAATAATGATATCATCAGAGAGAGAGAGAAAGAGAGAGAGCAGGGGAGGGACAGAGGGAAAGAGAGACAGAGAATCCCAAGCAGAATCTGTGCAACACAGAGCCTGACGCAGGGCTCAGTCTCATGAACCGTGAGATCATGATCTGAGATGAGATCAAGAGTTGGATGCTTAACCAACGGAGCCACACCAGCACCCCTATAATTCATTCTTAATATCCTTGCAATATCTGTCAAATACGTAGTGATGTAATTTTTCTCAGTCTTGATGCTAATAATTGGTCTCTGTTCATTAGTATGGTTAGGCGGTGGACAATTTTATCAATTATTTCCAAATAATCAGTTTTTAGTTTCATCACTTTAGTGTCTTTCTGATTTTTAATACGTTGTCTCTGCTTTCACTTTTATTCTTTCTTTTCTTTTGCTTCCTTTGGTTTTATATCCTTTCCTTCTGGTTTCTTAAGATGGAAGTTTTAGTCACTGATGTGAGGCCTTTCTTTTTTTTTCTTTTCTACATTAGATATTTAGTGATACAACTTTCTCCGTAAGTACTAACTTACCAATATCCACAAAAATTATGTTGTGTTTGCATTTTCAGTTAATTGAAACTACTTTCAAATTTCCCTTTCCCTTTCTTTTTAACTGTGAGTTATTTAGAAGAGTGTTATTTGCTTTCCAACTATTTGGGTTCTTCTGCAGAGATCTTTTGCTATTTATTTCTGATTCAATTCCATGGTGGTTGGAGAGCATACTTTGTTAGTCTTCAATTATTTTAAACTGATTTAGGCCTTTTTAAGGCTCCACATCTAGTCAACATTGATAAATGTCCTAGGAGTGTTTAAAAATAACGTGCATTGTACTATTGTGAAAATATTCATTAGGACAAAAGAGTTAATCATTTTCTTTCATTGCTATCCTCACTGGTTTTCCGTTACGTGTTCTATTAATGACTGAGAGAGAGTATTGAAATCTCCAACTATCGTTTCAGATTTGTCTATTTCTCCTTTCAGTTTTGTAAGTTTTTACGTTGGTTATTTAATTTTATTATTAACATTTTTTTTTAATTCCCGTGTTAGCATGCAGTGAGCGTTGTATTAGTTTTAGATGTACAATAGAGTGATTCAACAGTACTGATGATTACCCAGTTCTCATCAAAATAAGTATACTCTTAACCCCCCGCTCTGGTTCTTTTAAAACATTATTAAGTGCACAGACATTTAAGATTGTAATGTTTTACTGACAAACTGACCTCTTCATCATTACGGAATGAATTTCTTTTGCTCCCTGGAAATATTCTTTGCTCTGAAGTCAATTTAATCTGACATTAATGCAATCGTGCCAGATTTCTTTTTATCAGTGTTCGCATAGTGTGTTTCTTTTTTATCTTTTTAGTTTCAAACCGTGTCTTTATGTTTAAAGTGTGTTTCTTACTGTGATTGGTAAGGCTTCCAGTCAACAGTGTGGTATTAGTAGTTAGATTTGGGGGGAGACAAAAGTTACATGCAGATTTTTAACCGTGTGGGGTGGACCTACGGTATTTGAGGGCCAACTGTACTTTTTCTACTACCCATACACTCCTATTGTTCTCTGCATTGTTTCTGAAGAGAAACCTGTTGTTAAAAGTTATTATTCTCTGGACACCTTAAGATTTTCTTTCTTTATGGATTTTCAGCCATTTAAATATGGTATTATTTTATGTTTAAATTACTTACGATATACATATTAATATATTATTAATACGACATTTTTATAATAACAAGTACACTTATGATATAAATACTTATTAATAAGTTGTTAATAGTTAATATCATTCTTACGATATTGTCGTTATTTTTCTCCATGCTTCATGAAGTTCTTGGCGTTCATCAAGCTTCTTGAATCTACGGGTTTGTAATTTTCATCACATATCTAACAAGTTTCTGCCTTTATTTCTTTGGATAGCCCTCTTCCCTAATTCTCTCCTTTAAGGGTCTCCACTTACATGAGTATTAGGCTTCTGGAAATTCACTCAGAGTTAAGAATGCTGTGTATTTATTTTCTTAATTTTCATTATGTTTCTGTATTTCCTTCTGGATTGTTTTTATTACTATGTCTTCAGGTTCATTATTCTTTTCTTCTGCAATGTCTACACTGTTCTTAATACAACCCAGAACATTTTTAATCCCATTTGTAGTTTCCACCGCTAGAAGTTTGATTTGCGTCTTTTTATATTTTCATGTTTCTGGTTAACCTTCTGAGCATATGGAATACACCAATAATAGCTGTTTTATGTCCTTGTATGTTCATTCTAACATCTACGTCAGTGCCTGGTCAGTTTCAGTTGATTGGCTTTTCTCTTTATTATGTTCTTCTTTGTGTGACGGGTGAATCTTGTTTGGATGCCAGGCATTATGACCTTGACCTTTTTCTGGTGCTTGATATTTTTGCCTTCCTCTATAATTTTTGAGATTTGCTCTGGGATGTAGTTATTTGGAAAGAATTTGGTACTTTTGGTCTTTAACATTTGTTAGGTGGGATCAGAATTTTGTCAGTATGTGCCTATTACCCATTACTGAATAAAGACCTTTCTGAGTACCTTACCCGATGCCCAGTCTGGCTGATGGAAACAGGCACTATTCCCAGCCCTGCATAGGTACCAGGCAGTGTTCCTTCTAATCTCTTGTTATGATTTCTCAGATTTCCTGGGCAGATCAGCATTCTGCTGAATACTCAAGAGGCTCCTTTCCAATACTTGGTCCTATAAAGTCTAGTTGTATTGGTCTTCCTGAACTCTTAGATTCTTCTCCTTAATTCAAGGAATCCACATTCCTATACCATGGCCTAGAAACTCTCTTAAGTCATGCATCCTGAGCAATCCTAGACTCACTTTCTTTGTTTACCATTTCTCAAGGATGAATGTCCTTTGTCGCCTTATGTTCAGTGACTTAAAAACCATTATTTCAAGTAATTAGTATCTATTTGCCTACTTATCTGTTTATTTTTGGTCGTTCATCCTGAGAGGATCTATCTGGTCTGACTTCCTCCCTCCCGACCATGAACCTAAATCACAAAATTATTTTATCAAGAAAATAACTTGTAAGAGAGAAAAATGTTACTAGAAAAAGGCTTTATAATTTAAAAGAAATAAATAAAAGCAATTACAAGGGTGATGATAATGATAATATTTGTATGTCTCTTCACAATTTGATATGATCCATTTTACGTTTTTACAAAGGGAGCCTTCTTCTCAGTTAATATTCCCAGGCTTGGATTTGGACATTAGAGTCTATGGAAAGAATGTAGAATTATTTGAACATATGCCCTAAATACCGATGCCTCAGTGTGCATTAAGAGTATTACTTTCTATGAATACTGATTAGCCAACGGAGACCTTAAAGAGATGTCTCTCCCATCCCTACTTTAGGGCAGGTATACGTAGACTCTTAGCAAAGTCTCTTATAAGTCCAGTGACTGAAAAACTCGGTATATAAGCCATATTTATTTTTAATGTTTGTTGTTTGTTAATGTTTGTTGTAATGTTGTTGTTAAGAAAAGAGGACTACCAAAACAATTTTTGGTTCTTGAGAACATGAATGCCGTCACAACGTAAACACGAATGGCAAACTGGAAAATATAAAAAAATGCCCTTAAGCAACTCTTTGTTTGCTTCTGGACTCAGAATATCGCCTGCACTACAGCAACCTATTAATAACACTGGCTCCTCATTGGTGCATTATTTTGCCTTATCTAGGTGAGTATGTCTCCATGAAGTTCATTCACTATTTTCCTTTTACTCGTCACAGCGCAGATATTCACATATAAAGCAAGTCCTGGGGATTTCTGCTTTCTCCAAGCGTCATGCTTTGAGCAAAGAACTTTGCTCACAGTATCTGTGTTGTGACGAACAGATTTAGTATTTCCATTCGCAATATACTGCTTACCAGGAAGGAAGAAATAATATGTATCCAAGGTTTAAGAATTCCGTAAAAATTAGAAAACCACGGAAGTCCTGAGGAGGACTCACATCATCTATTGTTGTATCTAGGAAAGCAGAACGATATAAGGGGGTGACTCTTGAGTTAGTTGCTTCATTGGTAATGGGCATGTTTCTGTGGTTTTATATTTTGACTTCTTTATGAGATAAAATTGTAGGAAAATGCCAACTACAAGTAAAAATATTTGTGGCACTAGATAGTGAGGTAAAGAACAGTAACTGTCATAAGAACTGGGGATTCACATGGTCACTTTAGACTGAACTTCAAGGCCTAGTAATGAGTCTACAAATAAGTTGATATATAAGTTTTCCACCAGCTTTGGGGAAGCCTTTCTTGCCTGATACGGTTGCAAAGTAACGTACTACACTTGAATTCCGAATGACCCCTTGAAATCAGAGAAAGATCTAGGGGCACTTGGTGGCTCAGTCGGTTAAGCGTCTGACTCTTGATCTCGGCTCAGGTCATGATCTCACAGTTCGTGAGTTCGAGCCCTGCGTCAGGCTCTATGCTGACAGCCCAGAGCCTGACGCCTGCTTTGGATTCTGTGTCTCCCTCTCTCTCTGCCTCTCCTCTGCTTGCTCTCTCTCTCTCTCTCTCTCTCTCTCTCAAAAATAAATAAAATAGTAAAGACATTAAAAAATAAATAAAATTAGACAAAGATCTAGAAAGAAGATTCCTGAGTACAGAGACACAGAAATCCCCAACATTGCTGGGAAATAGCCAAGAACCCAAAGACAAAAGCAGTCTTGGCTATTAGTTTGTAAATACATGCAACATGGAATTTTAAAACTGTCTTCATACCTTCTTAAGTGAGAAGTAACAAATTTCCTCCAGAGCCACAGGCCTCCATTCTCAGATGCCTCTAAGAAATCCTGATCTTAATGGAATTTTCTTTAGGTTTTAAGAAAAGTTTCTAGCCACATCCCAAGAATAAAGAGTTTTTTGCCTCAACTCTCAGTGGAGCTAAAAGACACAGTTTGACATGAAAAAACAAACAGAAACAAACAAACACACAAAGGTCAGAGAGAAACCCTGCCTGTAATAATAAACCCTGTGAAAAATGTAGTTGTTTTAATCACCACGTTAATGGCTTGCTTTGAAGTTGCAAAACAGAATGAATCCCAGATTGGCTTTTTGCTTTGCCCGCCCTGGTTTACAGGAAGACATGCTTTTAGCGCCTCCAGAAATACTGCTAATAGCTGAGCCAGAGAAGGATTGGGTTCGAAATCAGCACCGTGGAGGCGCAGGCTGGGGTGATCTTGTCTGCCGTCAGATCTCCAGGAAAAGCACAGGGAGCTGACCTCCCCACTCCCACTGCCGAGCCCCGATCACGCCCACGCTATCCTGGTGACACCCTGAGACCCCACAGGTGCCAAACTTGCATCCCCAAGAGGAATCTTATTGAAGAAGATGAAGGCAGGAAGCCTCCACACACGTTGGACTGCTTCGATGCGGTGCAAATCTACACGGAGGGGCCTTCTCTTGGGAACCCGGAGACCGTTCTCCTCGAAGAGTGGGGGATCCTGCCCTACGTGTGGCGTTGCCGGCCGCAAAGTGTTTCTTGAACCGCAGGCAATTAAGCACACCCTCCGGAGGGCCAGAGCCCGGACCCTGGGGCTGCGAACACGGAGATTCTCAGTCTTGGGGTCTTTTGGCTGCAGCTTATCAGGCTGAGGGGTGTCACGGGGCTGAAACCCATTCCCAGGCACTGACCTCCATTCTGTTGAAGTGGATTTGTTCTGTCACTTGCAACGAGGACCTCTTCATGGGCCGGGAGCACCCCATAACCTTTGTGCTAATTCCCATGACATCCTCTGTGTCTCACTGTAGGATTCTGTGAACAGGTCTTTCGAAGAGCAGGGAGAACAAAAGATTCTTCGGCACATCTGAAGAGGGCGGCTTGTGTGTGCCTGAATGTAGGGTCATGGTTTGAAAAAGGCTGCGAACCCCCTACCTTGCACTAAAAGGTTTTCAATACACTGAGACACATTTTTTTTTTAAATGCACTCCTATAAGCCACGTTAGGCCCAGTTCATTTGTGTATTCAGTTCAATTGCATCTGAATCGACCGGTGCCCAATTGAGTGAATGCAAAAGATCCTAAGATGTCACTTTCATTGTCGGATGTTCTTCTCTTTTAAAAACTATAAATTAGCTGCCATGGATCAGAACTTTGTTATAGTTCAGAGATTCCAGATGGGAAAAGAGTGTTATGATAAGTCGTTTACAACCCGGGTAGAATTCACGTGCAACCCCCCCCACCCCCCAGTGTTAAAAATTCTCCGTAGGTAATTTCTTTCACTATTTCTCAAGCGTAAACATTTCAGGGATACAGGAGCCATGCACATGTTGGTTGGGACAGTCAGTAGTTTCTTGAACTCACTTCGCATATATTTTCAGGCACTGTAACAACTGTTTGATTGGTATGTTGATGAAGACTTAAACAGAGGAAATGAAGTTGTGTGTGTGTGTGTGTGTGTGTGTGTGTGTGCGTGAGAGAGAGAGAGAGAGAGAGAGAACTGTCCCTATATTGCATTGTAGAAACTAAAGTCTTATGTAAATTAATGATTACCTGACAAGACATACCACATACAACTTTTAACTAAATACAAAAACAGTGTGATGCAGGAAAAATCTATAATGATGTCAATACTAGTATTTGCAAAGATTATTCACTCGCTTCCCTTTTTTTGCCCGGGCGGTAAACACCTGATGGGGTATACTTACCCATTTTCGTTGACGGGGCTGAAAAATAGAACCCTATTAAAGTGATAGTCTTCAAAAAGTCCTTGTTAGATAATCATTGCAATAGCTTCATTCTGCAACTTTCATAATTTAAGTAATCCAGATACCTTTGTGTTAAAAGCACATAACATAATCGTCACTAGTGCTTTGTTGATAATCACTAATTATTAAACCGATGGGTCATGATTACTTATTGATAATGTAAATAATTTATCAAACTTCAGCAATTTCAAGTGAGTTTTCCCATTTTAAATATTTAGGAACTTAATTCATCCGATGACACAAGCAGCAATTGGCTGAGTCTCCTCGGTGCCCTGGCCCCGCGCCAGGCACAGCTCACATGTCCTTGCTAAACCTTTCAAAACTCTGTTCTGTGTGCATTACGGTTTGGTCAAAAAGCAATTGAAACTCACACAAGTTAAGTAACTTGCACAAGGGGCACGTGGCTAGAAAGAAGGGTATCCTCGTCTTGACTTTGTTCTGACATCATGTAACAGATCCGGTTTCATGCACTTGGTGGTGACAAGGAAAAACTATAGATCAGTGTTTAAAATAAAACTTACTCCTCTACAACATGAAATACAATACTTTATAAGGAGGCGCTTGTGTCCGTCTTCTTGCTTGGTTACTGCATCAGGGAGTAGCCACTGTAGCTGAGCTCTGCTTCTGGGTCGTCTGCCGTCCTCAGTGTGGAAGGAATTTCCATGTGGGTCTGAAAGTCACAGGAACAGGAAGCCACCTCCACCCAATGCAGATTACAACGGTGACTGTGGCCCTGCAATCCTACTGGTGCCTCTTACTAAGACAGGATATTTATCTCTATGATGTCAGCAGTTGACTCGGTAGATGCAGTGCCCATCAGGACTTCATGTTGGAATAGAATTTTCCTGAGTCATTTGATTGTGTGTTTCATAATCAAAACGGACATGGCCATTACAGCCTAGTAATTAATGTTGCTGAAAACATATCAAGCTACTTTTGCAAATATTTTTCTCTTAATTCTTGAGCCCATGTGTTCTTTCAGGAATATTCAATCCATATGTTTCCGATGTGTTTGCATTTAACTCACCAGACTGTTGCCTTAAAGAAATTATATTGATGTCCAGAAGGCCTTTAAGCATAATTTTACAAGTGTTTTCCCTTTTAGAACGCTGTCTTGCAAGAAGAGTCAATGAACTAGAAGACAGCGCTGGGTTTTAAGTGCATTTTGCATGAGCAGAACTCCACAACGAACCTCAAACGAGGCCAGCATCTCCCCTGCATTATCAATCAGTGCTACTACTATTGAAATCGAAATTGCTGCCCTATATTAAAATGAAAGAATGCTGTAAAAAAGCATAAAGCATACTAAAACCTCTGGTATATCATTGTTTAAATACGAAATTCTTAGCAGAACACAAAACACATTGTACCTTTATGGAATCAGCAAAACTAGTGTCCTTCACATCAACTCACTCGTGGGCAAAACTAGTTCCAGCCAAAAAGGAGGGAAAGGCAGGCACGCCCAATTCAGGAGCTTTGTCTACTCCAGTGGGACCTCCCGATCTGTGTTTGGCTCCTGCCTGCCCCAAAGCAATTCGTATTCATGCACAGGGCATAGTGACTGTTTAGGTTTTAGGGAATGCCTTTAATCTGGTGCAAATTAAAAAAAAATTAACACGTAAAAAGAACTCTAGCACTTTCAAAAACCACAGGAAAACAATTTCTGGGCCCATCAGCTCCAGGACAGCATGGTGCCGTCCTTAGGAGGGGAGAGAATTTTAGAGAATATATGATAGATTAGAAAGTGAATGATTATTCACAGCCATGAGGCCAACCCATGTTTCAATAAGACAGATTGCCCTGGAGTGTTCCAGTGGCAACCAATGATAACTCATGATCCTGAGACAGAGTGGGTGAAAATTACAGAGAATTGATGAAAATCAGGAGCAAGAGGACAAATGGCTCTAAAAAGAGGAATCTGTGATTATTATTTCCTAAGCCTTCAGTCTGATAGAGCTTGAATCTATTTCCTTTGAAAAATCTATAGAGCCGTAGACACTATATGTCAGCGTGAAAATGGCTGCATTTGTTTCTTGCCAATGGCAAATGATTTAACTCCTCAGTATGGATGTAGGAATCAGTCCCCAAGGGAAGATGCATTTCCATGGAGATGGCTCATATGGTTTACACTTTTCCCATCGGTCAAGTGCATACTCGCCTATGTAGGGGCTATGGGAACTTCAGCACCTCTATACTATTGTTAAAATAGTAGTCGAGTTCCATGTGTTTGTTTTTAAAGAAACACACACGTTTGTTGTTTGTTTCAGAGCTAGAAATGTTTACTAAATAACAGAACAATAATTGATATTTTATATTGGTTTGTTTTGTTTGTTATTGTAATGAATTGATTTCAAAATGAGAAAAGACACTGAAAATCCAGATAGGATTCACAGCACCCTGGTGAACACATCATGTATATGAATGAGTCTTCAAAATTGACTTCAAAGAGTTGAAGGCTTGGGAGCACAGTTTAAGTTATTTTCTTGTAATATTGGTATGTTCTGTAGAGTTACCTAAAAATAGTATTTTATAGCAAGGTGCTTCCTGGGATACGTTACTGGGTCACTTAATTTTGCCACCTCAAAATCAATCCTCTGTGTTACTGTCACATTAGATATATTTTTTACGCCTCCATTCTTCTTCCTTAAACAGTAGATATGACAAATGGCATTGCCTCCGAGTTTTCCTTAACTTTTGAAAAATTGAAAGAAGTACTTAATCTAGCCCTAATTTGTATTTGGCTGTTTATATATCATTGCCATCTGCACAACCTACATTTCATCTAATGGCATCTGATACATTGTCATTCTGAAATTTATTTGTACTTATTGGACTTTAAGTAAACTGGACAAAATTTATGTGTCTTTTTAAAATTGACTGATAGTTTAGGGGCGCCTGGGTGGCTCAGTCGGTTGGGCGGCCGACTTCGGCTCGGGTCATGATCTCGTGGTCCGTGAGTTCGAGCCCCGCGTCGGGCTCTGTGCTGACAGCTCAGAGCCTGGAGCCTGTTTCGGATTCTGTGTCTCCCTCTCTCTGACCCTCCCCCGTTCATGCTCTGTCTCTCTCTGTCTCAAAAATAAATAAACGTTAAAAAAAATTAAAATTGACTCACAGTTTAAAGCCACATCATCTATGATATGTGTTTCTAATTCAGTCTCACATCCAGGTGAGTGTAAAATGATCTTAGACAATTCATCATGACACTCAGCTCTAACGTAAGAAACTGGAGGGCTCTATTAGAAAACATTAGTACTTCTGCAATGTCATTTGCTAGGCTTCTAAAAAATGCAAATAAAATAAATAAACCCATCCTGAAAAGGTTTTGAGGAAAGGGTGAAAGTTTTTAGGAAGTCAGAGAAAATCTTAATACTGAAGCAATGCCCAACGCCCCCTTCTCTCCAAATGATGGACAAGACTAGCTCACAGTCCTGCTGAAAGATGTCAGGATGCCCTTGCAATGCCGGGCAAGCCCCTCTCAGGGCAGGCAAGCCCCTCTCAGGGCAAACATAGCCTAAATGTGTCTTGGGGTACTGAGCTGGCCCCTTCCAGAAATCCCACATAATCCGGTGAGCAAAGCTCATTTTAAGACAGATATACCAATGCCCGAAGTGATGAAACTGCCCTGTTAGCCATAGCCCAGTCCCTCCAGATAAGCCTGTGCAGGTGGGAGAGAGAATTCCCAGAATGCTTTGTTGCCCTTCCGTTCCTCTGTATCACCCTCTCTGAGTTCAACTCGTCCCTAACTAGACCTGGAATCTTACCCACTCCTCAGTGCCACACTGTCCTATGAACACACTTCTACTTTGTAGTCATTCCTGTATTACAGTTACTTGTTTGGAAGTCCATCTTTCTAGACTTTGAGCTTCTTGAATCCTGGTCTGCATTTCCTTTTATCCTCCAAAGTATGATTCTGGAAATGTTAAACGTACAGGAAAGTTGAAAGAATTCTAGGGTGAATACCTACATACCCTACTGTGAATCTGCATTTAACATTTTGATGTACTTACTTTGTCATCTATTTCATGCATCTACCGTCGCTCTTTCCATCCATCAACCCACCTGATTATTTTTATGCAGTCAAAGTCAAGTTTCAGATCTGTAAAATTCACCCTGTGCAATTCGTCATGCACAAAAATCACAAGAGCTAAATATTTTTACATATATCAAAACCCACAAATCTCAAGTATGGCACCTGGTGAGTTCTGCCTAATGCATTTACCTGTGCAAGCAAAACACCTGTGATGCAGAATATTTTCACTAGAGAAATTTCCCTCCGGCTACCTTCCATCACTTCTAGAGAAAACCCCCGTTCTGCTTTTCTTCTCCCACAGCCAACTTTTTTTCTTATGATTTTCTATGTACAATATAATGTCATCTGTGACTAGAGGTAGTTTCCTTCTTCCTTTCCCATTTGGATCCCTTTTAGTTCTTTTCTGGGCAGAATCGTTCTAGCTAGAACCTCAGAACAATGTTGAGCAGAAGTAGACAGAGTAGACAGTCTATTTATTTTTTATTCAAGGGAAAAGCATTCAATCTTTCACCATCAGTATTTATAATGTAATTAATATTATGTTAACTTTTTGTTTCTGTAAAAGCCCTTCATCAGGATGATGTGGTATTCCCTTCTCTCCTTCAATTGTTGACTGTTTTGCAGTGAAGGGGAGGACTTCATTTTGTCAAATTCTTTACCTATGTCTGTTGAGGTGATTGTGTGGTTTTTGCTCTTTGTTCTATTAAATGACATATTGGATTGATTAAATTTGTATGTTAAGCCAACCTTGCATTCCTGTAATAAATTTAACTCAGTCATAGTGTATAATCCATTTTATGTGTTACTTGATTCAGTTTCCTAGTATTTGTTTTTAGTATTTTTTGGTCTGTAATCATGATAGATATTGGTCTATAATTTTCTTATCTTGTGCTATCTTTGTCTGGTTTCAGTGTTAGGGTAATGCTGACTCAGAGAAACAATTTGGAAGTGCTTCGCCATCTTCTGTTTTTTTCAGAGAGTTTGTGAAGGATTTGTATTCTTCTTTTAACATTTGGTAGAATTCACCAGTGAAGCCATTTGTTCTTGGGCTTTTCTTCATGGGAAAGTGTTTTTTTTTTCTTGTATATATAATTATTTCAATATATTTACTTTTTAAAGGTCTATTCATAGTTTCTATTTCTTCCTCAGGCAATTTTGGTAGTTATGTCTTTCTAGGAGCTTATCTATTTTATCTGGCTATTTAATTTGATGGTACACAATTGTTTAAAATGTTCCTTTATAACACTCTTGGGATAGGTTATTGTTATAACTTAATGTTTTAAGTTAAAGTTCAGGACTTTAGCGTCTCTCCCTTTTCATTCCTTATTTTTGAGATAGGTTTATATTGTTTCATGCTGCAAGAAGGTTTTTTTTTTCCTTCTACCTTTTTGGAGGGGAAGGTTGAGTAGTTTACTATCGTATATATATACCACAGTTTGCTTTTGCATTCTCTTTTGGTTGGACCCTGGAACTGTTTTTGGCTGTTGTCAAGAAGCAATATATGAACCTTCTTGAAAAACATTTTCCATCATTATAATTTTTTCTCTTGGATGAATAACTAGAAATGGGGTTGATAGGCATAAGATGGATGAATTATAAGAGACCCGCACCCCCCCCCAAAAAAAACTAGAATAATCTACTTCAGCAAGATCCCAGGTAAAAAAATCAACATAGCAAACTCAAAGGTATTTCTGTATACTAGCAATGAATAATGCAAAAGTAAATTTATTAAAACAATTTTATTTACAATAGCATAAAAAGGCTAAAATAAACATAAATTTAACAGAAGTGCAATATTTGTACAGTGAAAACTAATACCATCATTCAAAGACAGTAAAGACCTAAATACGTGGAAAGACATTCCACGCCATAGATTGGAAGGCTCACTCTTGTGAAGATGGCAATTTCCCCTAAATTGCTCTACAAATTCAGTGCAGTTCTTTTCAGAATTCTAGCTGACTATCCTTTTTGCATAAGCTGAAAAGTCATCCCTAAAGTTCGTATGGAAACAAAAAAATACCAAAATAGCCGAAGTAATTTTGAAAAAAGAGCAAAGTTTCTGAAGTACCAATGCTTCCTGTTTTCAAAACGTACCACAAAGCCGTGGTAATCAAGGTAGTATCATCCTGGAATGAGGACAGACATAGAAATCGATGGAGTGAAATTGAGTGTGAAAAATAAAACTTTACTCATTTTTTTAAGTTTTGATTTAAATAAATAAAACTTTAAATTGGCGTTTCAATGGATATCAAGGCAAGTGAAGGGCAGAAGTAGTCTCTTGAATAAGTGGTGGTAGGTCATCTGAATATCCACATGCAGATGATTGAAGCCAAATACCTACTCACATCACATTAAAAAATCAACTCAAAATAGACCATAGACCTCAGTGTAAAAGCAAGACTTAGGAAAACTCATAGAAGAAAACAGACAAGCAAATCCTTGTGGCCTTGAGTTTAGCAATGGTTTCTTAGTTTTCACATCAAAAGCACCAATGACCAATGGGGGGAAAAATAGATAAATCGGCCTTCCTCAAACCTAAATTTTTCTGCTTTAAAGAACATTATAACGAAGGTGAAAAGACAGCCCACAGAATGGCAAAAAAGTATATGGAAATCATATACCTCAAAAGTGGCTTGCATCCAGACTTAAAAACTCTTATAACTCAGATATAACAAGGTAACACAAGTTAAAAATGAGCGAAATACCTGAACAATTACCTGAAGAAGACAAATAAGTGGCCAATGATTCATGAAACAATGGGCAACATCATTAGTAATGAAGTGCAAATCAAAAACACAATGAGATACCACTTGACACTCAGTAGGATGGCTACACACAAAAAGACAGATAATTGGGGCGCCTGGGTGGCTCAGTCAGTTGGGCGACCGACTTCGGCTCAGGTCACGATCTCGCAGTCTGCGAGTTCGAGCCCCGTGTCGGGCTCTGTGCTGACAGCTCAGAGCCCGGAGCCTGCTTCAGATTCTGTGTCTTCCCCCTCTCTCTACCCCACCCCTTCTCACGCTCTGTGTCTCTCAATAATAAATAAATGTTAAAGAAAAAAAAAAGACAGATAATAACAAGTTTTGGGAAAGATGTGAATAATGGGAACCCTCACGCATGGTTGGTGAGAATGTTAACAGTATAATTGCTTTGAAATACATTTTGCTATTTCCTCAAAATGTGAAGCATAGACTTAATACACGAACCAGCAATTTTATTCCTAGCAACTGATGATGTATGAGGAGAATATGAAACATACGGCTACACAAAAAACGTGAATGTTCATAATAGCCACCAGATGGAAACAACTCAAATAGTCATCAACGGATGAATGGGCGAGTAAATTGTAGTATATCCATACAATTGATTTTTTGCCATAAAAAAATAATAACATACTAATACGTGCTACTATAGGGATGACTCTTGAAAACATTACGCTAAGTGGAAGAAGCCACACACACAACGCCACATATTCCATGATTTTATTTCTAGGAAATATCCAGATTTGGCAAATCTGTAGAGACAGAATAGGAGTTTGTGGTTGCCAGGGGCTGGCAAAGGGCAAGAATTGGGAATGACTATTAATGAGCACGAGGTTTGTTATGGGCTGAGTTGTGCTTCCTCTCAAATGTATAGGGTGATGTATAACCCCAGGACCTCAGAATGTGACTGTATTTAGAAGTAAACCTTTTCAAATGTGATAAAGTTAAAATCAGACTGTTAGGGTGGCCCTAATCCAATCTGAGTGGTATCCTTCTGAGAAGAGGGAATTAATGCACACAGAGAGACACTAAGGATGCTTCTGCACAGAGAAAAGACCATGTGAGGACACAATGAGAAGGCAGCCACCTGTAAGTAAAGGAGAAAAACCCAGAATAAACGAAGCCTGCTAACAACATCTTGATCTTGGACTTCCAGCTTCCAGAAATATGAGAAAATGAATTTCCGTTGTCCAAGCCTGTGGTATTTTGTTATGGAAGATCTAATACACTAATACAAAGTTTCTTTTTGGAATCATGAGAATGTTCTAAAATGAGGGAGAGATACTGGTGACGTAACTCTGCTTTTCTGAATTCTATACTCTAAGAATTTTATGATATGTGTGTTATCCCAATGAACTTGCTTAAAAAAACAGAACTAGAAATGTAAGTGGGTGTTCTTGCCTTTTTCCAGAACTTAGGCAGAAAGAATTCAAAATCTCACCATTATATGTGATGTCAGCTGTAGGATTTTTGTAGACCAAATCCTATGTAAGCCTGAGAACATTTTCGTTCTTCCTAATTTTATGAGAATTTTTCTCTCGAATGGGTGTCGAATTTTATTAAATATGGTTTCCCATCTATTGAAAATGACATTTTATTGAAAATGATAATTTAGTATTTCACATTTGCTATGGTAATATGTGAAGTTATGTTGATTGATTGCTGAATGTGAGACCAAGCTTTCACTCTTTATATAAAGTCACTCAGTTGTACGGTTGTGGTGTATTATCTTTTTATATTGATGGATTTGATTTGCTAATATTATTAATATTTACATCAATATATGTGAGGCATATTGACTGTATTTTTGGTAATATTTTTGCATAGTTGGATTGGCTATATAGGCTTCATAAAACAACAGAGGAAGTAGTCTTTCCTTATCTATTTTCTGTAAGAGTTTGCATAAGATTCGTGTTTTTCCTTCCTTAGATATTTGATAGAATTCATCAGTGAAACCACCTGGGTCTGAGTATTATTTCATGTTGCAGTTTTGGGAAAGGACTTTGATAACAAATTAACTTTGAAATCCACTTAGAGCTGTTCACATTTGTAATTTTATCTTTTGTCACTATAATAATTTGTATTGTTCAAGTCATTTGTTGTTTTTTGAATTTTATGGTATAAAGTGACATCATTTTACCGCTGTATTATTATACAATGATGTCACTGTTATCATTTTGATGTCTGTGGTATCTGTAGTGATAACTCTATCCATTAATAATTATTCCTTCAGGGGCGCCTGGGTGGCGCAGTCGGTTAAGCGACCGACTTCAGCCAGGTCACGATCTCGCGGTCCGTGAGTTCAAGCCCCGCGTCAGGCTCTGGGCTGATGGCCCAGAGCCTGGAGCCTGTTTCCGATTCTGTGTCTCCCTCTCTCTCTGCCCCTCCCCCGTTCATGCTCTGTCTCTCTCTGTCCCAAAAATAAATAAAAACGCTAAAAAAAAAAAATAATAATTATTCCTTCATATATTTCATTGATCCATTTAGCTAGGATTTTTTTTCAATTTTATTCATATTTTTAAACAAAAACTTCACATTTTTAAACATTTGCTAAATACTTTATGTATGTTCTATTGTTTTTACTTACTTGCTATTATGTGAAGTCTATTTTCTTTCTCATTGATTTCTATTCTATTCATTACTTCCTCTTTTTACCTACTTCAGTTTGACTTTACCTTCTCTATCCCTTCAAGGCGGAACCTGAAGTCATTGATTTTAGATCTGTCTTCTTTTCTAATATAACCATTTATACCTATAAATTTAATCCTAAGCACTGCTTTTGTTGCATCCCAACAACATTTGGTTTGTATGTTTATCAAATTCAGTTTAAAATATTTTATAATTTCCTTTGTGAAGTTTTAAATTTATGAATGACTTAGATATTTATTTTGTTGTTGTTTGGTTTTCGTTTTTTACTTTTCAATACTAGACACTTTCTAGGTAGCTAATTAATACTTAATTTAAGATAATTATAATTATACTGCATATTTTGTATGATTAAATTTATTTGAATATACTTAGACTTGTTTTGTGGTCCAGGATATAGTCCATCTTGTTGAATATACCCTCTGTGCTTAAAAATGTGATACATAAAATATACTTTTTATTTTATTTTGTATATATTTATATATATTTCTAGTTTATATATGTATTTTAATACTTTTTTATGTCTTATTTATTTATTTATTTTTTCAATATATGAAATTTATTGTCAAATTGGTTTCCATACAACACCCAGTGCTTATCCCAAAAGGTGCCCTCCTCAATACCTTCCTCAATGTCTTATTTATTTTTGAGAGCAAGAGAGACAGAGCACAAGCAGGGGAGGGGCAGAAAGAAAAGGAGACACAGGATCTGAAACAGGCTCCAGGCTCTGAACTGTCAGCCCAGAGCCCCACGTGGGGCTCAAACCCGTAGACTGCAAGATCATGACCTGAGCAGAAGTTGGACACTTAACCAACTGAGCCATCCAGGCTCCCCTATGTATTTTAATGTTTAAATATATATACATATTTTACCATTTTCCTGTATAGTATTCTTATGTCATGGCAGGTGATAATGTTGTTCAGAGCTTTTATTTATTTACTGTATTATAGTCTTTCTGTTTTACTGGAAAGAAATTATTAAAAACTAACAATGTGGAATTTGCTGTTTTTTCCATTAATTCTCTCGATTTTTAGTTCAGTATTTTGAAGCTTTGTTGCTGGATGCAAATACGTTTGTGATGATGATATCTTTTTGATAAATTGCCCCTTTTCTCAGTATTGTCTTTAATTTTTTTTTTAATGTTCATTCATTTTTGAGAGAGAGACACAGACCGTGAATGGGGGAGGAGCAGAGAGAGAGACATACAGAACTCAGCAGGCTCCAGGCTCTGAGCTGTCAGCACAGGGCTCGAATTCATGAGCCATGAGATCATGACCTGAGCATCAGTCAGACTCTTAACTGACGGAGCCACCCAGGTGCCCCGACCCTTTTCTAGGTATTAAATGTACTACTTTATCTCTGAGGACCCATTTTGTCTTGAAATCAACTTTAATCAATAATATATATTGCCACTCCAACATCCCTATGCTAATTGTTTAGATTGCATGTTTTCTTTTTTTTTCCTTCCTTGACATATTTTTATTTATTTTTTAATATAATTTATTGCCAGATTAGCTAACATACAATGTGCTCAGTGCATATCTTCCATCCATTTACTTTCAATCTATCTGTGTCTTTAGACTTAGCGCATTTAGGGGCACCTGGGTGGCTCAGTCGGTTGAGCCTCTGACCTCGGCTCAGTTCATGATCTCAAGCATCCTGAGTTCAAGCCAAGCTGACACCTCTGAGCCTGGAGCCTCCTTCAGATTCTGTGTCTCCCTCTCTTTCTGTCCCTCCCCACTTGTGCTCTCTCTCTTTCTCTCTGTCTCTCTCTCAAAAATAAATAAACATTAAAAAAAAACTAGAGTTAGCACATTTATTGTTGAGAACATTTAGGTAGGTCTCAATTTTCTATCCATTTTAGTTAGATAGTTTGATCCATTATCTTTTAAGGAAATATTTGATGTTGTTTTTCTGTTTGTTTTCCGTTGCATCCAATAATGATTTTAATCGTGATTATAGCTCTGTTCTTATTTACTGTTTTATTTTGGAAATGTTTGGTCAATATTTCTTTGATTTGGGGAAAAGCTCCATTTTCTCTCTCTCTCTTTTTTTTTCCTCTACTAAGTCCATATGTTTAACTTTTCAATATTGTCTCTATCACTTTATTAAACATTTCTTTATCTCTGTTTCTTCAACCTTCTTTCATGTGAATAATTTCTGTTGATCTAAGGGCAAGTGCAGCGAGGTTTTTTTTTAATTTTGTTTTGTCTTGCCATTTCCGTTCTGCTGTTGAGACCACCCAGGATATAGATAGATACATTAATACAGACATGTAGCTATATAAATATATAGATGTTTTAATTTATGGTTTTAGAATTTCCATTAGGGTCTCTTTTGTGGATTTTATTTGTCCATTGAAATATGATATCTTTTCCTTTATGGTGGCATACGTTTTTAACTCATCAAACATTATCATAACAGCTAATCTAAAATCCCTCCATAATTTGAGTATCTGGGCCATCTCAGGGTTTGTTTCTATTGATTGTCTTTTCTCTTAAGGATAAGTTAAATTGTGTGCCTATGTTTGTATTTCCTGTAGTTTTGTATTGCATACCACATTGTGATGGATATTTTGTGGAAGTTCTATATTTTCATACATTCTTTTGAAGAGGACATTTTTTTTTCTAATTTAAGCAACCTATTAATTGGGTTGAAGTGAAACCCCGATGTTTGTTTTCTCTGAGGAGAATACAAGTCAAAACTAAGCATAGTTCTTTTAGACATAGCTGAAGTGCTTAGATTCTAGCCTGCACATGTAAGCTTCAGGTGTCAGCTAAAGATTGGAACAGAGTTGAGGCAGAAACTATGGTGCTTATCCAGATTCTCCAAGATTCCTCATTGCAATTAAGCTAAGGTGTTGGCCAGCACCCTAGTCCCTGTTCCCTGGGTTATCAGAGCACCAGGATTGTGATTTTCCCATTGGAGTTTTAGCTACCTCATGTGGTATAGACAGAAACCTTTTGCTGGGAAAACGTACAGATAAAAAAATCACGCTGTTTTGCTCCCTTACTCTAAGTATCAACTCTCCTCATAGTTCTGCCTCCTTCTCTTCAATCATTAGTGCCTACATGTAGTTGTTTTTAAAATAGTTTCTCTAGAATCAAATGTATCTGTTGGAGCTGCTTAACCATATTGGAGGCAAAAATAACTGGTTCTCCTTAAAGTTTGTGTTCTAAATTCCGAATACAGTGCAGAGAGAGGCCATAGATATTTGATGAATTGATGAATAAATTAAATAACTGACAATTAAATGAAGGATTAAAGAAATTCATCAACCAGAACGTTAACCTGTGTCCATTGGCATTTAAAATCATCTTGCAATATCATATATTGTTATTTTCATCTTTTTTGCATCCTGCTCGTCTCAACTCTGATTGCATACCTCCACTCATCTAATCCACAGAGAAGAGAACATTATCCATCTAATGTGGGAACTGGAGGCAGAAAAAAAATAACATAAATTGGGAATACGGCAAATCTCACAATCATGACGTTTTCTTCGGTTTACAAAACCCTCATATCCTAGGCTAGGCAGTTTCTACAAGTTACAGGAGAGTTGGAGTCCTGTTACTGAAAATAGTAAAGTTAGACAGACTTTGAAAAATTAATAAGAAGGAGCACCTGGGTGGCTCAGCTGGTTAAGTGTCAGACTCTTGATCTCAGCTCAGGTCATGATATTGTGGTTGGTGAGTTCGAGCCCCACACGGGGCTGACAGCACAGAGCTTGCCTGGGATTTTCTCTCTCTTCCTCTCTCTCTCCCTGCCTCTCCCACACTCTCGCTCTCAAAATAAATAAAGTTTTAAAAAATGAATAAGAATTGTTCAAGGAATCATCCCATTGTTTTAAAAATAAATTCTGAAATGTTGTATTTAAAAACAAAAACAAAAAAATTTGTGGGCCACTTGGGTGCCTCAGTTGGTTAAGCGACTGACTTCAGCTCAGGTCATGATCTCACGTTTCATGAGTTCAAGCCCCACATCCGGCTCTGTGCTGACAGCTCAGAGCCTGGAGCCTGCTTCGGATTCTGTGTCTCCCTCTCTCTATCTTCCCCTCCCCTGCTTGCACACCGTCTCTCTCTCTCTCTCTCTCTCTCTCAAAAATAAATAAATACATAAAAAAAGAAACAAAGAATATATTTTGAAAATCATTACACGTCATTTGTAAAGAAGTCCTTGCCTAAAAGCCATTTTTGTAAATATGATCCTTATTCTTATCTCCTGTCATATTCAATTAAAGGAGATTAAAGGAGAGCCTGTATAGACACAATGATTTGATTTGATCAGATATCTGGTCAAGAAAGAAAAACTCAATTAGAGTACAAAATAACTTTAAAAGTGCAGAAAAACTCAATTAAGTACAAAATAACTTTAAAAGTGCTATTAAATTGGGATTTTTCCCCCAAATGGCAGAAAAAGCAGAATCAATTAAAATACTACTTTTTAGGGGCACCTGGGTGGCTCAGTGGGTTAAGCGTCCTACTTTGGCTCAGGTCGTGATCTCACAATTTGTGAGTTTCAGCCCCGCGTTAGGCTCTGTGCTGACAGCTCAGAGCCTGGAGCCTGCTTTGGATTCTGTGTGTGTCTCTCTCCCTATCCCTCTCCTGCTTGTGTGCTCTCTCTCTCTCTCTCTCAAAAATAAATAAACATTGGGGCGCCTGGGTGGCGCAGTCGGTTAAGCGTCCGACTTCAACCAGGTCACGATCTCGCGGTCCGTGAGTTCGAGCCCCGCATCAGGCTCTGGGCTGATGGCTCGGAGCCTGGAGCCTGTTTCCGATTCTGTGTCTCCCTCTCTCTCTGCCCCTCCCCCGTTCATGCTCTGTCTCTGTCCCAAAAATAAATAAACGTTGAAAAAAAAAATTAAAAAAAAAATAAATAAACATTAAAAAAATTAAAAAAAAAGTTTTTGGAGGTGCTCTGTAGTTGATGCTTCTCACACTGTGCTGGGGCCCATGATCCAGGATGGTCACTTGATTTCCCAGAATATATTATTCACTCCTTATACCATTTCAGTCTCCCTCCCTGTCACTAAGGTAATGGTGTTGAAACCCAAACCATATAATATCTTGCCCCTTTGCAAGGACCTACAATGGTTTCTGCTATGTAAAGAACACAATCTTAGTGAATTATATTGGCATGCAATATTGTTCACAGTGTTACCCCGATTTGCCTCTTCACATGGTCCAGCCATATACATAATCTCAAATACTTTTCTTTTGATATCTACACCTTCTTTTGACCATTAAAGCACTCACCATATTGCAGTGAGGAAACTTTTCCATGATTTTCCGTCCCCCCTGTGAAAAGTTTTGCTGTTGTTATTTGTTTATATGTTTGCTTGTATTTAATCTTCTGGCTTAGCACTGGATCCAGTGTTGGGACGCAATCATCAAAACGTAATTTCTTTTTTTTTCTCAGAAACCAATATTATTTGGAAGGTGTCAATCATTTTTTCAATCATGCCGTCCCCCATCTTGGCTAGGTGTTGAACTTAGTATTTTTGGGTGAGAGAAATCTGACCAAAAAAGACCTTAGAGATAACGTGGGGACCAGTAGGATATGAGCACTATTGTTTATTAGAAACCCTGATAATGGAGATAATGGAATTTGCAACATAAAAGAATGGCCCTTTAATAGTACATGACTTCTAGAAGCAGTTAGTTTAGGGATATTCCTCTGAATCTCCGTATGGTTGAGAATGATACAATTCTTACTTCCAGAGGTTTATCCAGGTCTTACCCAGTCTTAAGCTTATAAAATTTGGAAGACTCCTTTTAAGAAAAAATAATCTAAAATCATGAATTGGGGCACCTGGGTGGCTCAGTCGATTGAGCGTCCAACTTCGGCTCAGGTCATGACCTCACAGTCCGTGGGTTCGAGCCCCATGTTGGGCTCTGTGCTGACAGCTCAGAGCCTGGAGTCTGCTTCGGATTCTGTGTCTCCCTCTCTCTCTGCCCCTCCCCTGCTCATGCTCTGTCTGTCTCGGTCTCAAAAATAAATAAAAACATTTAAAAAAATTATGAATGAAGATAGGTGCAAAATTGAATATTTGTTTCACATCAAAAAAAACTGTAACAGATTATGAATTTTAAATAGCTGAGAAATACCAAAGACACCACAAAATCAAATCAATAACAGAACATTTGTATTAACTGATCTTTTAGCACACCTATATAGTATGCTTTTGCTCCATTTTTCATTGCATTTTCTTTTATGGTTTCTTAATATGGCCACAAAATCTGTAATGTTTTTTCGCAAAGAAAATAGATAACTCATACTTTCCTTTAGTAGACGCTTGATGAACAATTTTGAGTTGTGCCATGGCTTAGAAAGTTCCTTCCAGGCTTGCGGATTGTTTTTGTTGAGTCACATCATGTTTAGGGCTGTTGCCAAAATGGGAAAAACTCTACCAAGTTCATCTCATGTATGTGTTGTCATGGATTTCCCCATCATGGTACTGCCACAGATCTACGTGCTACAAACACAGGGGTTCTGGCACATGCCATTTTGTAAAAATCTTATTCAAAAAGACCAAAAAAAGGAACAGAAAAAATCTTTACTGCATTGATCTTTAAGTGCACTATATTCTCAATTATCTACCTGACAGAATAAAAATTTTGTTCTGACTATGCACTGATAAGAAAACAATCCATTGCTTGTGGGTTTATATGTTTATCGATTTAAAGAATTGCTCATATCTAATTTCTGGTTTCATATACTTCAAACCTTGTGCCCTTGCTCTAGCCACATATTTTTTTTTAATGTTTATTTATTTGTGAGAGAGAGAGACAGAGCGTGAGCGGGGGAAAGAGAGAGGGAGACACAGAATCTGAAGCAGGCTCCAGGCTCTGAGCTGTCAGCACAGAGCCTGACACAGGGCTCGAACTCACGGACTGTGAGATCATGACCTGAGCCGATGCTCAACCGACTAAGCCACCCAGGTGCCCCTCTAGCCATGTATTTTAGGTGCCATAAGGCATGTTCATACCAAGATAAGTTCTCTGGACTGAACTCTGTGTCACAAAGCTGGGTGAATTGGCAAAATGGGGTATAGAAGTGCCCTTGGAAACCATTCGTATAATAGCACACTGACGCCTAAGCAAAGAGGTAACTGCAAAATTATACATATTTTTAAACAAATGAAATATATACATATACATATATATTTGAATATAAATATATATATACCTATATCCAAATATGTGTACATATATATATTTCCTATTAGACTCAATCTAACTGAACCCATCATGCAACTTTCCTTTAATCAAATCCCTAAAATGCCGAAAGTCTCCTCAGTGACTTAACAGCTATGAGGAAATATAATAGAGACAGGATGTAATGGAAAGTAATAGTCCATTGCAATTGAAATTTCTTTTGCAAATTACAAAAGGGAGTGGTCCCACAGACCATTCGCTCTGAAATTTGCATGTGTTTTAATTTTTTTAATGTTCATTAATTATTGAGAGACGGAGAAACAGAATGTGAGCAAGGGAGGGGCAGGGAGAGAGAGGGATTCACAGAATTGGAAGCTGGCTCCAGGCTCTGAGCTCTCAGCACAGACCCCCACTTGAGGCTCGAACCCACAAACCTTGGGATCATGACCTGAGCCGAAGTCAGATGCTCAGCCGACTGAGCCACCCAGGTGCCTCTGAAATGTGTGTTTATTTTTTTGTTTGTTTGTTGAGCTCCATGGTAAATCCACCTCTGCTTATGTTATCTTTTTTGGTGCTAGTAAGTTTCCAGTCTCATTAGAGAAAGAAGACAGCCTTTAGTATGTTCTCATCGAAGTCTGTTTAATAATCAATCCATCAATTGAAGCTTAGGTACATTTTGTCATGTTCATGGACTCCAATCTCTCCTTACTGTGATTTTATATTCAGGATGTTGTGCATGTTTCTCTCTATGCGTTCTGGAGATAAAGAAGGTTCTTTCCTGCCTCCTCTCCAAAATAATTTTTAAAAAGTCATTAGACTCACAAATGAAAATGTGAAGAGGCCATCATGAGGCTCTGAACGTCAACGCGTTTCTGCTCTTTGATTACGAACAATGAGAAAAGGCAAGACCGCGGAGTTTCATTATCTCTGTCTTTGTGTATCACTCGTCTCACTCGTCATTCTGCACCCATGTCAGTTTATAAGCTCTCGCCCAAATAGGGAAACAGCAAAGAGAAAAAATACTGAGGGCTGCGGTGGCTGTGATTAAATCTAAACCCTCCCCGCAGTCCCTCGTTTCAGTGTGTACCCACATCACATCTTGTGCGGAGCGCTGCCGGTTAGATGGGAATAAACTCTGCTTTACCCATTTCTTCAACTTAACTCCATGTTGAGCACCCGCGCCTCCCTACTTGGATGTGTGATCAAAACTCTTACCTACTAAGGAATGGAACGTCCCCCCACTGGGGCACAGTAGCCACAGAGATTGCTTCTAAATTGCCACCATTTTTACCAAATCACCTTCCGGGTACCATCTCTCCAGTCTGGCGCCGAGAGAAGATATTAAGCAAGGAAGCAAAATGAGTCAATGTATCTCCCTGGGGGCCAGGTCACCAGGCCTGATGCAGTGAGCTGAATTCAGCTGCTTTCAACTCTGGAGACCTTCTGGAAAGCATGGCTGTGAGGGAGCTGATAGCATACATCCGGGCTTGGTGAGTGTAGAAATGCCTTCCGCTGTCGTGGATGTGAACGACTCTGTCAAAGCAACCACGTCTCTAAAGCGACTCAAATGGTGCTGTTACTTTTTTGGTGCTGTTTAAAAGCATAACTGATCACAGTTTTCAGATACATAATATTTAAGGGTGAAAGCTTATTTTGTGGGCTTACCTGGAGGCAACCAACTTGAGTCTGAGACCAGTTCGTAAGTGTAAAACCTTAAGAAAACTGTTGATAACATTCAGATTTCATGTCCCCATGTTATAAAACGTGGGCTACCTAGTTCAAAACTAAGGTGTCATTGCAAACCTTATTTAAAACGGGATCGGCTTAGGAGACCCGTTACTGTAGCTAACACAGTAGGTTGGCTCTGGTTTTCAAGAAGGGCTTGCTACTTTCTTAGTTGAAACTTTCTGAGTCTCAGATCCCTCGTCTTTATTGTTTTAATGTTTATTTATTTATTTTGAGATGGGGGTGGGCGAGGGGCAGAGACAAAAGAGAGAGAATCCCAAGCAGGCTCCGCGCCGTAAGCACAAAGCCTGATGTGAGCCTTGAACGCACGAACCGTGAGCTCATGACCTGAGCCCAAATCAAGAGTCAGGTGCTTAACCGACTGAGCCACCCAGGCTTCAGATCCCTCATCTTTAAAATGGCTGAGTACTCGCTTCCCTGGGTCATTAGGAAAAGGAGAGTACACGCAAAGTGCTTTGCGCAGTGTTTGAAATAAGAGGACAATTTTGTCCTCCTTCTCCACAGCTTTGCCAAATGACTTTGTTGAGTAAGGCTGCTTTAATGCATTATATCAACGACTCTAAAAACTGGGCGTGAGCAATTATGCGCGCAAAAACTTACCCATAAAAGAGCACTCTCCATCTTTCTTCCCAAGTGTGAGTACACATACACGTATGCAAACATTCCAAACTCCTTCCCACTTTCTTGGATTCACTGTTGCCTTAATTCCTTCTTATTCCAGTACCTACTTCAGTCATTTAAATCACATTTGGTTGGTATGCAGGCTTGTTTTGTCTTGTTTTGTTTTGTTTTGTTTGTTTGTTTATTTAGTTTAGTTTAATTTCAGTGTAGTTGATACACAGAGTTGTATTAGTTGCAGATGTACAGTATGGTGATATACCATACCTGTATGGCAATATATGCTAATATATTACGCCGTGAGCTATCAAGCCACGAAAAGATATGGAAGGAACTTCTGTGCATTTTACCCAGGGAAAGAAACCAGGTCAGGAAACCTACAGACTATATGATTCTCACTGTATGACATTTTGGAAAAAGACAAAACTACAGAGACAATGAAAAATCAGTGGTTGCCAGGGGGCTTGGGGAGGGAGAGGAGAGGGATGGATAGATGAGGAACAGTGAATTTTGGGGGTGATGAAACTATTACGTACGATACCATAACCATGGATCCATGTCGTTACGCATTTGTCGAGACTCACAGAAGCGTGCAGCACAGAGAACCTTAATGTGAACTAAGGATGCTAGTTAATAATGATGTATATACAATACTTGTAACAAACGCACCACCGGGATGCAAGTTGTTCGGAATAGGGACAATGGTGTTCTGAGATGGGGGAGTGGGGGTGATGGAACTCTCCAGTATCTGCTCAATTTTTCTGTAACACTAAAACTGTACTAAAATTATTTTGAAAAATACACAAAGATAAAAACAAAACCCAAAACACCCCACCTCTGCTTTGGTCTTCTAATTGTATTTGACGTGAAAGAAAAACACAACTGTGATGTACTTATAGTGAATAACATAAATAGACTTGGAGAATCATATATGGCTTGATAAATGGGGTATCTCCCCCTGACTAGAAAGACACGTTTGTTACCTAGGAAGAAATACAGTTATGGTTTTTCATAGGAAAGCAATGCATGGAGTTGACAGTCAACTTATGTTTGCCTCTCTCGGACTTCAAGCTCCTGTAAGTTGAAGCTGGGGACGATAAATGTGATGGAAAAAGAACAGTGCTTTAGGGTGTAAGGTCTAGATCCAGAGGCTTGGTTCTCCCACTCACTGCCTTTCTGACCTTGAGAAACATTGATTAACTCCTCCGTGTTCCAGTTTCCTCTTGCCTTAAAGGGAATAATAATAGTACCCCCCCCCCCATCAGGGTTGTTTAAGTGTTAAATGAGATGGTGATGTGAAGAGCCTCGAAAGGTCTTGGCTATGTCAAGGTTAGCTGTTTTTCTTCCAGTTGTGATTATACCCCTTCTCATTAATCTTCTCTCATGGACACACCAGCAAACAACAGACCGCCAAGCAAAATAGACTTGATCGTTTGAAATCTAAAGTTTCCTTCTCGATATTTTGTTTTGTCAGAGTAAACAGGTTGTTCTATTCAACATCCCAGACAAAGGCTTATTAAGCAGAACAAGAGAGAATTTCAAACAAAAATTTAGGTCGGCAACTGCAACTCGAATTTACTGAGGGATATGAAAGGGCAACACTAACTTAGATTATTAAATAAGTGTTTAACTATGATTTAGATTTAATAAAACAATTATGTCCATTAACTTATAATTGATCATTATTAAATGTATAATTAGTGAGATTGAATAACCCAGGAAAAGATAAAAGTCTATCTATCATCCATTGTTCATTCTCAATATGCAAGATTCTAATAATCATTGGCATATAATATAATTATGAAGTTATAAATATAAATTAGATTACATGAAGGATGGATTTAAAATCCTTATGCGTTTTATCTAATTACTATAAATTTGATTATGGATAAATAGCTAAACTATAATATGGTATTTGAGAGTAAAGCTTTTCTGACTGAAACCTTGAATGCTAATCTCAAGCTGTTCAATTTCATGACGCTGGAACGGTTGATGGCCAAAAATTACAGAGTATGACAAAAATGTAAATAATAGATCATGGCTAAATTTGAGTTTCCAGGCAGGAAGATAAAAACTCTGGAAAGATAAGATTTGGTGGAAAACTGCAAGAGTCTTGTGAAGTTGAACTATTTTTTTATTTTTATGAAGGCTCTTGATGGGTTGCTCCTATCAGCTACCTCCTCTTTATAATGAAACTGGTGGGGCGCCTGGGTGGCGCAGTCAGTTAAATGGCTGACTTCAGCCAGGTCACGATGTCGCGGTCCGTGAGTTCGAGCCCCGCGTCGGGCTCTGGGCTGACGGCTCGGAGCCTGGAGCCTGTTTCCGATTCTGTGTCTCCCTCTCTCTCTGCCCCTCCCCCGTTCATGCTCTGTCTCTCTCTGTCCCAAAAATAAATAAACGTTGAAAAAAAAATTTTATAATGAAACTGGTAATATTTCTTGTCACAGTAATGCCTGAAAATAAAGCAGCGTGACTGAGGATACAACCCACACCGTAGCACATGCAGAGACAAGTTCAACATCGCTTGATCATCTAAGGGCTCCACAAATACGGTATGCACTTTCCCCCTTGGTACTGAACCCCTCATCTCTCAGTGCCCAGAGAGAACGCGTAAGAGACTGTAATGAAGAACAAAAACTTCACGGTAATTTGAGTTATTTTCATTTCAAGTATTTTTTTCCCCATGCATAGGAAAAAACGTAAAATTTGTTTTAGGTGAGTAATCTGACTCGTAGTTAAAAACCTGTGATCAGAATAGGAATAATGGAAAAGTTTTCACTTCCCTCTAGTAAACTGATCTGCTACTCAAAGGGAGGCAATGGATGAGGAACTCTTACCTGCACCAATCAACGCAATGGTTTTCAGTGGGAAAGATTGTAGACACTGTGGAAGGCCATTCTCTGCCATCTACCCTAACTGGGAAAATAGTAACTCTCCTATTTGTGTTGTAGGTAGCAAATCAAGTATGTACTTCAAGCTCTTAACACAGTTATTGGCACATACAATTACCCTTTTAAGAGCCCCTTGTGGGGCTCTCTGCTCTCAGCTTTCTGATCTCTGCTCTGATCCTGTCTCCCTCTCCCTCTCTCTCTCTCTCTCTCTCTCTGCCCCTCCTCTACTCATGTGCACTCTCTCTCTGAAAAAGAGATACGTATTTTTTTCTACTTCCGATCTATCCCATTTAATAAATTCTGCTGCCATTCCTATTTGCAATAGTATACTGTCTTGATTACAATAATTTTACAATGTTTTGCATTGTAGTAGAACAATTTATTACTCTTTTTTATTACTGTCATGTCTGCTTTCAGTCTTCTATATTTTCAATATAAATATTTGAATCCATTTACAGATGAAGTTCTATGTACATGCACACACGTACACACACCCTGTTAGTATTTGACTAGAATTTAACTGAACCTATAGAACAATTTAGTAACAGTTATATATTTACAATAGTGAGACTTCCAATACATGACTAGGTTCTATTACACATTCATGTCATATTTTTATGTATGTTTTACAGTTTTCTTTGTAGGTGAATGCACATTTTTTATTAGAATCATTTCTTGCAATTTAATATTTTGATGCTATTATAAATCATATCTTTAAAAAAATCTCCATTTCTAAAATAGTACAAGAAATCACATTTTATGTTTGTGTATTGAGTTTATTCCTAGAAAACTACTAATACAATATCCATATTTTTAATTATCATGTAAATATATGTATATTCACATAATAATATAGATAAATGGATTATTTTGGCCGTAATTAGATCAACAGCAAATTATGACTTTTTTTCCCTCTTGTACTTTAACCTAGCACTGGCTAGGTCTTTCAGTATGATGTTTAAGAGATATGGAGATCATAAGCATTCTCGTTCTTTACCCTGGATCCAGAGGGAAATTATTAACATTTTATCATTAACTATACATTTTTCTGCAGGTTCCAATAACATCAGTAAGATTTGTAGAGGGCCTTTCTATGCCCAGATTGTGAATGATTTTTATAATGAATGGATCTTAACTTTTTCTAGATATTTTTACTGAATTTTGAGGGAGTGACCGTATGAGATTTATTTCTTTTTTTCTCTTTTTGAGGTCAACTACAGTGAACAGTTTAAAACTGTTAAACCATCCTTGCATTCCAGAAAAAAAGTCAACTTGGTCTTGTATACATATCTCATGGGTTGAATTTGCCAATATTTGATTTTGCCTTCATGATGACTCACTATGAATTTTCTCATTTTGACTGTCCTCAGGTTTGGAATTAAGCTTATAGAAAAAGGAGTCTCATTATATAAGTTAGATAATGCATCCTTATTTCTACTTTCTGGAAGATTTACTGAAAGACTGGCATTAAAGAGTTCTAGGAACGTTAAAATTCTATCTGAAATTAATTAGCCATTTGTACATTTTACTTCTAAGATTGTGTGTATAGCTTTGGCTCATTAGTTCTTCCCTGTGGGAGAGTTTACTATTTCTTGATGTTAGTAAATAAAATGTATGTTTCATATATTAGCATAAATAGACATTGCATAGATTTTTATAATTTCTGCTTATATATTAGAATGAACAGCTCTAATGCGATCATGTATATACATTTATTTTCCAATTTTGCTTTTCTTAAATTTAATACCAATTACGTGAAAACATAAAAATGTAAACAAAATTACTTTAAAGGAAAAAAAATCACATTTATTGAGTAATCTACATTTCTTCAGGGATCTTATATGCCACTTTTATTATGCTTTAGATTTCCACATATGATTATTTTCCTTCAGGGCTATCTCTTTCCACAGGGGAAGATGTCTATTCCTGAACTATGACTGAGGTGTGGTGATAGGATGACATTTTAGTGTGTTTGAAATTATGTTAGTGGAGGTTTATCATCCTTACTATCCTTTTTCAGTCTATTGTTGTGTATTTCCATTATTTGTTCATCTGAGAGAACTTTAGATTTATTTTGTCAAAGTATCCAGAATTTTCAGTTAGCATTTTAATTGCAATTGTATTGAAATGATCAAGTTTGTAAAGGACTGCCTTTTTTAAAAATGTTACTTGTAATTTGAAGTTCTTATTTTTTCCTTCTTTTCTTTTTTTTTTAATGTTTATTTATTTTTGAGAGAGAGAGACAGAGAATGCACATGAGTGGGGTTGGGGCAGAGAGAGAGGGAGACCACAGAATCAGAAGCAGAGTCCATGTTCTGAGCTTTCAGCACAGAGCCTGACATGGGGCTCAAAACCACGAACCGCTAGATCATGACCTGAGTTTATGTCATGCATTCAACCAGTGGAACCACCCAGGCACCCCTCCCTTATTATCTTAATTAAAATCTTCCCGTTATCCTTGTATCTCTTGCAGATACTTTCTAAGTTCTCTAGTTAAATGCTTTATTCATGTAAAATATTTCTTAATAATTAACATATTTAATATTATCATTTACATGTTTTGGTTCCAATGTACTTTTGGATCATTTTAGCTCTGATTTTTTTTTCTTTTTTTAACTCTGCAGATGTAGGTTTAATATACTCCTGATTTGTTAGATGTTTAGAAAATTTTCTTCAATTTAAATATTTGAAAGGTTGTAATTTGGGGGTCAGAAGAAAGTTATCGGTTTCTAGTTTTCTTTTCTTTTATAATGCATTCATCTGAATTTCCCTGTACAATTTTTACTTTGTGCTTTCTGAAATTGACAGACCTGAGTTTAAAATATCACCATAGCTTTTGTTAGTTACCTGACCCAGGGAAAATGATCTCTCAAGCCTCAGTTTTGCTTTGTTTTGTTTTGTTGTTTTTCATATGTCAAACATAAAAGAAATAATGCTCTCAAATTGTTATGAACACCACCTTGAATAACCCACACAAACACTCACTGAGAAGGCTCAGGCAATCTTAGTGATCATTTGTATAGGATAATAAGGAATAATACATATATATTAAATCAACCTTAGTATATATATGATATATACTATATAGTAATATATAATACTATATAATATATTATATATTGTATTTATATTTAAGATGTCATCTACAATGGCAATAAAAACAATAAACAATCATAAGCCAAAATATAAATCCGTTATCAGAAATATAAGGTAAGTGAACAGAAGCTTACTTATTGTGGGAGATGCTGAGACACATTTTTAGGTATTTCAAAAATAGACACCCCCAAAAGACAGATATATAGAAAATATATATACTATATTTATATGTATACACTATATACAAATATACTATAAATATAGTATAAATATTTATAAATATAAATATAGTATATTTAGTATATATAGAAATATATAGTATAGTATAGTATAGTATAGTATAAATATAGTATATTTATAAATATAAATATAGTGTATATAAATATATATTATATAAATATATGTATTTATATACTATATTTGTAGTATATATATTTTCTATATATCTGTGTCTTTATATATATATATATATACACATATATACATACACACACACATATATATATACATATATATATAGTATAACCATAAGAATGCTACAGTGACCACCATAATATGTATATATATTTTTTTAAAAAGACGTTGAGATAGGAAATATTCCTGGAAACAAAAGAAGACATTTTATTTTGATAAAAGTTTAATGCATCAGGAAACATACCAGTTAAAATACATGAAACAAATCTGACAAAATTGAATGAAAATAGTGTCACTTCTTCATGAATCGTTGGAGACTTGAATACTCAACTCAAAGTAATTGATAGACTACCAAGGGATTAAAACAAATACAGAAGACTTGACCAGAAATTTCAACCAATCCGACCAAGGTGATATATACAGAAAGCTCTCCAAAGGGACCATAGAATACACAATTTTTTGTGTGTACAATTGGAACATTTTCTAGGATATACCATACACTAGTTCACAAAGCAATTTTTTTTTCTTTAGGTTTCTATTTTTTATTTTTCTACACCTAAAGTGGGTCTCAAACTCATGACCCTAAGATAGAGAGTCACATGCTCTTTGGACTGAGTCAGCAAGGCACCCCCAAAATAATTACTTTTCAAAAAAATTTTAATGTTTATTCATTTTTTGAGAGGGAGAAAGAGCATGAGTTGGGGAGGGGCAGAGAGAGTGGGAGACACAGAATCAGAAGCAAACTCCAGGCTCTGACCTGTCAGCACAGAGCCCAACATGGGGCTCGAACCTATGGACCAGGAGATCATGACCTGAGCTGAAGTTGGACGCTTAACCAACTGAGCCACCCAGGCTCCCCCGCCCAAAATAATTCTTAATAAATTCACATAAAATTTGTTATCTGATCACAGTGGAATTAGAAATTTAAGAAACGGGGTGCCTAAAGTGGCTCAGTCGGTTAAGGGTCCAACCTCAGCTCAGGTCATGATCTCACAGTTCTTGAGTTCAGGCCCCACATTGGGCTCTATGCTGACAGCTTAGAGCCTGGAACCTGCTTCAGATCTGTGTCTCCCTCTCTCTCTGCCCCTCCCCGCTGATGCTCTTTCTCTCAAACATAAATAAACATTAAAAAAAATTTTTAAAGCAGAAATAAAACAACAGAAAGAAATCTAGAATATCTCCAAATGTTTGGAAAGGTACACACTTCTAAGCAACCCTCGGATTAAAGAAAAAAGCACAAAGAAATAGGAAATACTTTTAACTGGGTGAAAATGAATGTACAATATATGAAAAATTTCCATAAATGCACCTAAAAACAGCAGTTAGCTAGAAATTTTAGTTTCAAATGCCAATTTTAGACAAGAAGCAAAGTTTCATTATCATGATCTAAGATTCTACTTTAAATAATTGGAAAAAGAAGGGCAAACTAAACCCCAGATAAGCAGAATAGTGAGAGAGCTTAGAATAGAAGTCAGGAAAACAGAAAAGGGAATAAAATAATCAGTGAACTCAAAAGTTGGTTTGTTAACAAGGTCAAAAAATTGACAATCCTTGAATACCTTTTAGCTAAATCAACAGAAAAAAAAAGGGACAAGATGTAAATTTTCAAAATCAGGAATGAAAGAATAGACATTAGCACCGACCCTACAAAATTAATATGATTACAAAAAATATCACGAGTAGCTATATGTCAAAAAATTAGACAATGAAGATGAAACTGCCATATTCCTAAAAAGATACAAATTACCAAAATTGAATCATGAAAAAATAAATTAAATAAATTGAGTATTCAATTAAGGAGTGTGCTTGTGATGAGCACTGGGTGTCATATGGAAATGTTGAATCACTATATTGTACACCTGAAGCTAATTATCATATACTGTATGATAACTAACTGGAATTTGAATAAAACCTTTAAAATATATATAAACATTTCCAAAAAGAAAATTCCAGGCTCATAGGATTTCTTGGGTGAATACGATAAAGTATTTGAAGAACACCAATTTTTCTTTTTTTTTAATATGAAATTTATTGTCAAATTGGTTTCCATACAACACCCAGTGCTCATCCCAACAGGTGCCCTCCTCAATACCCATCACCCACCCTCCCCTCCCTCCCACCCCCATCAGCCCTCAGTTTGTTCTCAGTTTTTAAGAGTCTCTTATGCTTTGGCTCCCTCCCTCTCTAACCTCTTTTTTTTCCCTTCCCCTCCCCCATGGTCTTCTGTTAAGTTTCCCAGAATCCACATAAGTGTGAAAACATATGGTATCTGTCTTTCTCTGTATGACTTATTTCACTTAGCATAACACTGTCCAGTTCCATCCATGTTGCTACAAAAGGCCAGATTTGATTCTTTCTCATTGTCACGTAGTATTCCATTGTGTATATAAACCACAATTTCTTTATCCATTCATCAGTTGGACATTTTGGCTCTTTCCATAATTTGGCTATTGTTGAAAGTGCTGCTGTAAACATTGGGGTACAAGTGTCCCTACGCATCAGCACTCCTGTCTCCCTTGGGTAAATTCCTAGCAGTACTATTGCTGGGTCATAGGGTAGATCTATTTTTAATTTTTTGAGGAACCTCCACACTGTTTTCCAGAGCGGCTGCAATAACACCAATTTTTCAAAAGCTCTTTCATAAAACAGAGGGAAAAAAAAAAAAACATGGCCTACCTCATTCGAGAAGGCATTATTACTCTGAAAGTGAGAGCTATCAACGAATCACAAGAAAACTACAGACCAGTGTCCCTCACGAACAGTGACAGGAATATATTTAACAAAATATTATTAGTAAACTGAATTCAGCAACATATAAAAAGCCTCAAACATCGTGACAAGTGGGGTTTATTACAGGAATGCAAGCTTCAATTAACAAACCAATGAATGCATGGCACCATATTGATAGAATAAAGAGCAAAAAATAGTACCACCTCAATAGATGCAGAAAATGCACTTTACAAAGTTCATCACACATTTGTGATGAAATATCTCAGAAGACTGAGAATAAAATAGATTGTCCCAATTTTATGAAGAGACACAACAAAACACAACCAAAACCAAACAAAACCAGAGCTAACATCAAGCTTCATAAAGATGGAATCATTTACCTCTAAGGTGGGAACATGGCAAGGATATCAACTCTCACCACTTGTATTCAACCTTTTCCTTGAGAAAGTGCAATAAGGAAAAGAAAAAAAAAAGTAAAGACCTTGGATTTGGAAAAGAGAAGTAAAACTGTCATTATTTGCACATGACTGAGTCTTGTACATAGAAAATCCTAAGCAATCCATCCAAAATCACTAGAATTAATGAACATACTTAGCAAGTGCAGAGAAGACAAGCATAATATACAGAAACCAACAGCATTTTTGTATAAGCAAGGAGCCATTCAAAACTGAAATTAAGAAAATAATTCCATTGATAATACCATCCAAAGACGTCAAAAGGTTTAGGAATAAATTTAATACAAGTATTGTTAAGATTTTTATATTAGAAAAAGATGACTAAGAGGAAGGAATTTTAAAATACTTAAATGAATATATATTTGAAATCCATCAGTTTGAAGAATTAATTATATTAAGATGCTAATTCTACTCAAGATGACCCACCAATTCAATGTAATCCTGTGGAATTTAACAGGTCAGCCCTAAAATGTATATGGAAATGTAAAATATTTAGATCTTCTAAAACACTTTTGAAAAAGATAAGCAAAGTTGGAAGAGTTACACTATCATTGTTAGTTGTTTTTGTTTGTTTGTTTGTTTGTTTGTTGGGCATTGAGAGGGGCATTTGTTGGGATGAGCGTTGGGTATTGTATGTGGGTGATGAACCATTGGAATCTACCCCAAAAACCAAGAGCACACTTTACACACTGTGTCAGCCAATTTGATAATAAATTATATTTAAAAAAAGAAATTATCATAAACTTAGATAGTAAAAGAAAAAAAGCCATTTAGTAGCTCACAGCTCTATACATCAGAAGTCTATGGGGCGCCTAGGTGGCTCAGTCAGGTGAGTGTCCAACTCTTGATTTTAGCTCAGGTCATGATCCCAGGATTGTAGGACTGAACCCCACATCAGGCTCTGTGCTGAGTGTGGAGCCTGTTTAAGAGTCTCTCTCTCCTTCTGCCCTTCTTCCCCACTCACAGGCTCTCTTTCTCTCTCTCTCTCAAAAAAAAAAAAAAGTCTAGCATCCATGACATGGCTGGGTTCTCCATTCAATATTTCATGAGGCTGAATTCGAAGTGTTGGCCAGTTTTGTTCTCAACTGGACCTCAAAGTCCTCCTCAAAGCTCATTTCCAGTTCTTGGAGAAATTTACCTTCTTCCTGCTGTAGAACTGAAGTGCTGTCATTACATTGGCTGTCACTCAGGGGCCCCTCAGTCCTTCTAGAACCCATCTGTATTTCTTGTCTTATGGCCTCCTCCATCCTTAGGAACAACAGTGTGCCACATCTTTGCCACCTGTGAAGTCTCTCTTAGATGTTTTCTTCTACTATCTTTCAGAGAAAGCTCTGTGATCTTAAAGCAGTACATGATTAGAATAGGCTCACCCTTTTGATTAATTTAGATTCAACTGATTAGTAATCTTAATCACATAAGCAGAGCCACATTTTCCATGTGATATAACATAATCAAGGTTTGATATTTTATTGTATTCACAGCCCCAGGGATTAGAGCAGGAAATCTTGGCCATGTTAGGGCTCTGACGACCACACTACCTTATAAAAAAGATTCTTATAAAGGCAGAAAAATCAAGACAGTGCCATGATTATGCAATCATAAGCATTTAGATTAATGGCACAAATTTGAAATTTAATAAAGAAATCTTTATATCTATGGTCAATAATTTTTATTTGACAAAGATACCAAGGTATTTCAGTCAGGAAAGGATAATTTTTTCAACAAGTAGTATTAGGACAAGTAGATACTGGAATCCAAACTTCACACAAAAGAAAGTACTAAATTTAAAATTTTTAATTCACACAAAAATGAACACAAAATGGATCATAGGCCTAAATCCAAGAGCTAAACAATAAAACTTCTAGTTTTCAACTTGATCTGTAATATCTTTCTGCCCCTCAAATGCACAAAAAGTTCTTAGATCGTATACCAAAATCTTAATACATAGAAGAATAATTTGATAAATTTGACTTCATTAAAATTCAAAGGTTCTGCTTCAAAGGACACTAAGAGAGAATGAAAAAGAGAAACCAGAGCCTGAAAGAAAATACTTTTAAATCATATATCTGATAAGCAAACAAGCAAGCAAATCCAAAAACAAAAAAACTTAGATCTAAAATATATGTTATATGTATGTAAGTATATATTATACATATGTTATATTACTTTTTAGTAATAAGAAGATAAACTCTTAATTTAAAATAAATGGTCAAATATTTCAACAAACACTTAACAAAGGCTTAATAAAAACCCTGGGAAAAGGTACCCAACATCATTGGTCATTAGGGAAATACCAATCTAAACCACAATGAGAGATCACTACATTCCCAACAGAATCATTACAATCAAAAAGTCAGATAATAGGGGTGCCTGGATGGCTCAATCTGTTGAGCATCTGACTTTGGCTCAGGTCATGATCTTATGGTTCCTGAGTTCCAGCCTGGCTTGGGTTCACTGCTGTCAGTGCAGAGCCTGCTTAGAATCCTCTGTCCCCATCGCTTCTTGGCCTTTTGGCTAAGATCTAGTGTGAATCCTCTGTCCCCTTCTCTGTACTCCTCCCCCAATCCTCTGTCCCTCTCTCTTTGCGCCTGCCCTGCTCACACATGTATGTATGCCCCTATTCTCTCTCTCTCAAAAATAAGCATTAAAAAAAAAGTCAGATAATAACAAATGTTGGTACGAATGTGGAGAAACTAGAATCCCTATCCATTGCTGCTGGGAGTGTAAAATGACACAGCCACTTTTGAAAACTGGGTCATGAAATGCAACTCCTAGATATCTATCTACCCAAGACAAATGAAAGAATATATGCATGCAATGACCTGTATCCAAATATTCATAGCAACATAATCATAATAGCCAATAAAATGAGAAAATAGTCTGTAAAATTTTTAAAAATGTATAATGTACGGCTTTACTGACATACGCTTGACCTCTGAATGTCCAATATAGTAGCCCCAGCCACGTGTGACCACTGAGTAGTTGAAAACTAGCTACTCCCAACTGAAATGTGCCACAAATGTAAAGTGTACAAGACTTTGAAGACTTAGAATAAAGTGCAGAATTTAAAATATCTCAATAACAACATTTTATATAAGTCACTGTTTGAAACTTTAGTATATAGGATAAGCTGATTAAATATACTAGTCAAAGTGATCTCACCTGTTTCTACTTTTTCCTACTAGAAAACTTAAAATTGGGGCACCTGGGTGGCTCAGTCAGTGAAGTATCTGATTCTTGATTTTGACCCAGGTCATGATGTGAATAAGGTTACATTCACAGCTTACACTCATGGACTCATCTCATATTTCTATCGCACAGCACTGCAAGAACTTGAATTAGTGGGCTGTGATATGTCCAGTATCAAATGGTAAATATTCAAGAAACTACCATCGTGCATTCAGTGACTGACTTTGAACGTATTTGCACAGCTAAATCAAGCTGCAATGATCAGTATTGCTCTTCGAAAGCAAAACTAATCATTGTAACAATTTAAACTGGAGGAATGACTATACACTACATGCAAAGACATCTCAAGAATTTATAAATAGGTGAGAAAATGGCATTGAAGAAAGAGATTAGGCAGATTTAAGTGTTTTGGATACCAGGTTCTCTGCATAAAAATTCGGTGATTAAATATGTAACCCAATTATTGGACTTCCTTAAAATTAAAGAAAGCATGGTCCTCCAAAAGCAAAACTAGCCAGATTTATGACCATGAGCATGTGAAGGAAAAATCCTTTCCCTAATCTTTCTTTCCCTACATATTTCCTTCTTTCCCTCATGTCCTTCTTTCGTGTCTTCCTTCCTTACCCCTCCTCTCTCACCTTTCATGTCCTTCTTTTCTCTTTAAAACTAATCACAACAATTTGCTATATATTATTCTGAAACAAGAAACTAAAATATTATAAGGCTTTAATTTTCAAACTAATTCCTTAAAGCCAATGCATTTTTTATATAATTTTTCAGCAACATCCCTGAAATAGCTCATGAATTCAAAGATATAAACGTCTACCTTTAATTATCAAGGAATGGATAATAGATGAGATCCTTTTTTTGAAAAAGTTTATTTATTTTTGAGAGAGAGAGAGAAAGTGTGTGTGTGTGAGCAGGGGAGGGGGAGAGAGAAAAGGAGACATAGAACCCGAAGCAGGCTCCAGGCTCTGAGCTGTCAGCATAATGTGGAGCTTGAACCCACAAGCAGCGAGATCAGGATCTGAGCCGAAGTCAGATGCTCAACTGACCCAGCCACCCAGGCGCCCCTACATGAGATCATTTTAAAGTGGCAGATAAAGACCTATACCAAGCTGGGTGGATGATGAGTAATAAATTACTCTTTAGAACCAAATGGCTTTATTACGATTTTGCTGATGTGAAAATGGAGGCACAAGAAACAGAAACATTTTTCTCTGTTTACTTTTGTCGATGGACTCACCACCATGAGTGCCATTGTGGCACAAGGTCAAAATCATGGAAGTACCAATGGAAGAGTACTGAGGCTTCTGTCCTGACTCTGTCAAGCACTAGCTTTACCTGTAGGCCAATCACACCCCCGTTCTGGCCCAGGCCTTGAAGAAGGTGGCAGAGCCGCTCAATGAGCTTTAAAATAGTTTCGTGATTTACCTCATTAGAGACATCCGATGCCTTAGGTACAGGTAATAACAAGTCACCCTTGAAATGTCGGTAACTTCCAATGTCTGTTATCCATAGTGGCCATGTAAGTACTGGTTCGTAATGGGACGCTTTTGAGAGAGAACGGGACGCTGTGACAATTATAGTGAAAAGACAGGCTTTTGCACAAGACTGTCTGGGTGCTAACTGGGACATATGGTCACCCTGCCCATCCATGACCATGGACTCTCACACACTCGGCGTGAAATCCGGGCTTGCCATTGAACCACTAGAATGGTAAAATGCAAACGACAACAATAGCGACATTAATAATAATAAGGAGAAGAGCTATTTGATAGAAGATTGCCAGGGTTAGCTGGTTGGGTTGATGGGTTAATTACAAAATTGGGCAACTGTTTCCAAGGACTGTTTTTCCATCTTCTGGATATGAACACATACGTGTTCGTACGTGTATGAATGATGGGTGGGTGTAGCCATGTATTTCTCATGGGTCCCGTGGGGAACCAGCTTTCTGAATCTATGCTGTATCCCAAGTTCCGATCTGCCTGCTTTCCTGTGGGTGGTCAACAGCCTCTTTCTGGGGGCAGTTTTTGTCCAGCTGATCTCTGAAGGCTTTGTCTTTCCGGAGATTAGTGTAGAGAATACTTCATTTCCTTAAATGGGATGTGCTGCTTGCCTCTTTATTCCACACACAGCTCTGGGGGAGGTGTGGGACTCGCTGAATCAGCCTGTCAGGTAGAACATTATCTCTACACCAGCAATCCAAATGTGGGACTCCGCCTAAGTGCTTCAGTTTCTTCATTCGAGAAACAATAATCTCTCGTCTCATGCGGCTGTCATGAGTTTTAGCTCATGCCAGCAATTATTAAAGGAAAAAAAAAAAGGGAATGTAAACTTTGTTAAACTGTTCCACACAGCGCACTAATCTTGAACCCCAGCCTTGGCATCCTGCAACGTTACATGGGTACATTGTTTCAAACACTTTCTTGATTTTGGAATTTTGAACCGAAATTCCTTGAGGATATTTTGTTAACACGTTCCTGAATGCACTTGGAACACAAACGTGAGGAAGATAGGACTCCGTGACAAAGGTGTGACTTTTATCATCTCGGGCCATATAAAATCTGGTCTCCATCCCTTTGGAGATGACTCTCCTAAAATGGAACTAAATAGTAACAAACAAATGACTGCATATTATCTAAATATATTTAGGGCCCTACTCTCTTAGGAAGGAAGGAAAGAAGAAAGGGAGAGGGGACAAAAAAGAAGGAAGGGAGGAATGAAGGAAGGGCACCTTTGATATAGACATGTGATAATGATTAAAAGGGAACGAAAGAAAGAAAGAAAGAAAGAAAGAAAACAAAAATCATGGTTAAAAAGTAAAACCAGAAGAAGCAGGCTCAACCTTTCCCTGTCTACATCGTTCTCTGCCCGACTGATTTAGCTCAAGCAGTTGCCACAGAAGCTATTTATTGGTAGGGGAAGCCACAGAGAAAGCAGTCTGGGCCAGGGGAATTTCAGCTCCTGCTTAATTTCTAGTCAGAAGTCCGAGTTGTGGCAGGTGGGGAATGAAAAACCCACACATGTTTCACTTTAAGCGATGTGAAGTGGTCTCCCCAAACTGCTTCCCCTCCAGGAATCCCCTCTTCGATGCATATTTAAAAAGAGGAGGCCTGGGCAACATTGGTCTCCAATTTTATCTGCTTAGAAGGAAATTCTGTGCACCTGCACACGGACAAAAAGTTCTTCCCTGCCTTCTTGGAATGATAAATAATTCAAGTGTTGTGCTCCAGAGAGGGCCACGAATGAGTTTCCTATCTTGTTGCAGCAAAGATATTTTCCTAATCTGGAGACATCTAAAAAGGTTCTTGAAATATGTGTTTATGGATTATTTTGAAACAAAACGAGTATCTGTGTGAGTGTATGTCTTGTATTATAAGCTTCTGGAAGATAGGAATCAAGCCGGTTTGCTCTGCTTTTTAGGGTACATTACACATTTGGGGTAGCTTTTAGGGAAAATCAGAGTTTTCTAAAGCTTACCTTCTCACACAAACACCAGTATGTTTGCGTAGTTGTAGTCTCCTCTCGTCTCCATAAAAGGCATACGTAACATTACGAATGGGCTCCTTCTTCTCTGTGTCATCGTATGATTGTGCTTTTATCAACTTGAGGGCTCCCTGCCACTGGACCCTTTGAAATCGAGCCTGAAGTCTAGAGACGCCGCTACTATTCTCCCTTCGAAAAGGATTTCCCATCCACCGAGTCGAAGAAAAAACCGAGTTTTTCACATGTGAGTCATTTTCTCCAACACGAATTTCCCTGTGTAGGAAAACAGGGCTAATACAGCAATCTGAAAGCCCATGTGATAAAAGCCTGTGTCACCATGTGCAAAGTGTGAAATGTAATTGAAAGTAAAATGTTTAATTAAAATGGACATTTCTGAGCCTGGTTCTGGCAGCAGCCATCTTGCTGAAAAATTATATTTGTTACACCAGCAACCTGGGAGAACAGTTCAAGAGACTGTGAGTGCCAGCTTCCATCGAAGAGTAAATGGGGTGAAAACCAGAAGGAGAGCTTCAGTGCGGATCCTTGGTCGCTGTGCATGTCCCCAACACGGGTGCCCCGGTGCAGACCGGTCCGAACAAGCAGACCAGCCACATGGAGCTGTTCTGAAGTCAATATTAATTATAACGAAGCATCTCCTTCCCTCCAAAGAATCGTCCCTTTCTCTCATGTCAGCAAGTTTTCCTTAACAACCGGGCTTTCAGATGCTATGCTGAGTTTTTGCAGCCTGAAATGTGAGGCAACTCATCGTTTCTAAAGTTATTTCTCCTTTGAGACCACGGAGATCTTTTTTTTTCTCCCCTCATAAAAGCCACTGATCCCAGATAATCCTCAGACTTGAGTGGGGATGAGCTTCACTGACTTTCCCAGTTCAAATGTGAGAACAGAATTTGAAAACGAGATTCCGTCTGGCATCCCAAAGGACAGCTTCTCCTCCCTGAAGTCTGGGTCCGTTCAACAGTCAATCTGGTTGTGGAGCACCCCGCCTGAACTGGGCGGGTTTGGTCATCCGATAAGTGAGTGTCGCGGTCTCAGAAAGTGTCCTTGTTGGAGAAGAATTTCTTTGGCATTTTGTAAAGGGCAAGTGAAATAGAGCTTTTTGTTTTTGTTTTTGTTTTTGTTTTTTGTTTTTGTTTTTTGTTTTTTGTTTGTTTGTTTTTTTGCCTCTCTTGTGCCACCCTGTAAAACCATGGTGGCCAATTGTAGATCCAAAGCGTGCAGCAAAATTTGTGGATCCCTTCCTAAAAGGCAAAAGTTCCAATTTGTCACTCCCTGGTTTTCAATGTCGTTAGGCTTACTTGCGCCTTCTCGCGCATTTACCTCCTCTGGAGCCCGGTTACCATCCCTAGATATCTAACAGTGAAGGCACAGACCAACAAATATACCCATAAATAAAAGATCCGTAAATGTAAAACTCATTAACAATGTCAACCGCAAAGCATCGCCGGGGAAAGAATTCAGAAGATCGGAGCACGGTCCCACAATTCACGATTTGGGTGTTAAAACCACTCTCATTGTCTAGATCCAGCAGCCATGACATTTGATCATTTTTTTCCTACCTGACCTTGTTTAGTGAGCTCTTTCTCTATAATATGTTCTTTATTGCCCAAGGAATGCTCTTTGAATTTACTTTCTTTACGGTGTGATTATAAATCTTCATGACATCCCTAATGATTCATCTCTTTTGGCACTGGGCAGAAGGATAACCATTTCTATAATGCGCACATTTCATTTAAGGTGTAACCAGAAGGAGATTGATCCATCAGTACAGGGTGTGTAGGCATTGGCCGAACTCTGTCCCTGAAACCATTTTCCCTCCCCATAAACACATTTATTTTTAGGGTGCTTTCTGCCTTCAATGACCCATACTCCTCTAAATAAGAGGTTGTTTTGAATCTGTACACGATCTAAACCACTGTCCTTGACGTCTGATGTAACTTTTAATCTTCGCCGTAATATGGAAATAGTTAATGTTGAAACAGCCACCAGATTATTTCACGTGTCTTAAACAAGATAGCCTGCTTGATTGGAACTCTGATTGGTGTCTGTTTTCCGGGCTTTGCACTTCCCACTAAAAGTAATAGAGCTACATTATTTTAGGGGAACTAAAGGAGCATGGTCTTTATTTGGGGGTGCACTGCAGAGAGCCAAGCGCCTCATCCTATAGGCGTTCCTGACCATGTCTCTGAGCTCTGGCTGCTAGCAAAGTGTTCTAGCAAAGTGTTCCTCACGAATGAAACCCCCCCCAATCCCTCTCCTAAAAGATTTCTGGGATTGAAATGTTTCCCCCCGGCGATATACGATTTTTGTGAGTCAGCGGTGTTTGCTTCAATCCAACATTCTACGTCCACCGTCTTATGAAAACAGAAAAAAAAAAAAAACTACGTGAGCTACAGGAGAAGCCCCCAACAGGGGGAAAGAAACTTCTACAAAAATACTGTTTTCACTTCAGAGGACACAGGCTTGGTCTGCAGAGCTGGAAGAAATGGAAGATGTTTCTTTCTTCCTTCCTTCCTTTCTTTTTTTTTTTTAATAGACATATGTACAACATTTGTTTCCGTTTTATTTCTGCTGTCATAATATGATGGTTTTATTCAGTTTTTCAACCTGCTTCAGCTGGAAACACTACATCTTTAAATCAGGCAACCCTGGCGTCTGTGTGAATTCCCTTGCTGTGCTCCCTCACCTTACCCAGGTGCATGTTAAATCAGTATTAATGACAATATCATTCTTGTGCAGTCATCTCCTGCCTGCAATTTGGTTTTAATTACCCGCCACGTTGTCTTTCCCCCTCACTGACAGCCATTAAATAGGGAATGACACCAGAGCCATGGCTGTGTGGAATATTCACTTCGCCAGATTTTTGTCCCCGTCATAAAGCAGGCGGCAGTGCCTCCTAGTGGCGGAGACCAGACAGGGCCGTAACTGCAATTGCAGGCTTTCCATGCACTTTTCAGGTTGATTTGGAAACGCGGGCAGACTGGGAGCCGCATTATTTTTAAAGAAAAACAAAACAAAACAAAAAAAATTAAAATCACCGATCGGCTCAGGAAAAATTGATTTCGGTAAAGTTTTGTTTTTGTTTGTTTTTTCCCCGCTGAAACATAACAATAAATCGACCCGCTGTTTAAAGCCTTGTCTTGCCGTCTACAGCGGAGGCTCTTTGACAAGGAACTTTTCACATAAAATGTAACTGACCAAAGTTCTTGAAGCAAATCGTTCCACCCCTCCACGAATTCGAATTTCAACTCCTTCTCCTCCAGTGGGCAATTGTCCTCCTATGCCACAGAGAGGGCGGTTTCTTTTCTTTCTTCTTCCCCTCTTTCTTCCTTATTTTATCTTTTCCTTTCCTTTTTTTTGTCCATTTGACAAACTCTCTTTATTTTAACACGAGCCAAAAACACCCTTTAAGCCACTAGTGTGTAAATACACGGAAATGACACCCACCTTTCTGTGCAATTACACAGTTTTCAAGTATTTTTTTAAACCAGGTTCTCCCTTCCACAGGAGTTTAAAATGGAAGTGGTTAGTCCGAATGTTCACATGAGACACAGTACAGATGCTCCGGACTGAAGATGGCCCGATAATGGCTAGCACATCGTGTGTGTTTCAAAATTTTTTTGCTTAAAGTGAACCTGCAGGCATGTGCATTCCCCAGGAAGGATGTTGGACCTCTGGCACTAGAAATTAAAAACACGGCTGGTAAACAATACAGCACGGCACACTGGCAGAGGGAGCACCCGGGAGGAGCCGGGTTCAGTCTCTACCGTGTGATTTCTCTTCCACCAACTTCTCTGTGGTTGGAAGGTTGCGGCCCCACGGATTGCTATATCACAGTTGTTTCCTAGCTTCTTTCAACAAGCATAATTACTCATCTTACGTGCTGCTAAATGAGAGTCGTTGCTAACTGCTTTAATTAGAATTTTAAGCATACATAGTATATGCAATAACGCGCACATACATTTATGGGGTGCATTTGCGCTTGTATGCCGGTGTTTATAAAAACTCAGACATGAGCTGGAGAGGCCGATAATGACAGCCGATCTCTCTTCTTCATTCTCCCCACCAGCACGGCAGGGCTATGCATAAATTCATGTGTGCTTACTGCTGCTTCTTTGAAGAATAACTCTTCGTATTCCCATTAAAAAAAATTAACATGAAGCTCTGAGTATTTTGATGCAAAAAGTGAAAGTACCGAACAGTAACATGAAATACTGTTAAAAGGGTATTATCGGTTAGAACCTGATCTCAAGTTCAAAACCAAACGCACACACAAACAAAACACACAACCTTGGAGCGAGAACTTTTTTGCTAAATGAGAAACTTTAAATCGCCTCATAAACTGGTTTTCAGCGCTCCCGATAACATCAACAAAAGAATTAAAAAAAAAAAAGATGTTGTCTTTAAAACTTAGGAAATTAACGTATTTTTAAAGGGGAAATGTGCTCGCTTGATGCATGGCTTTCCTTCAGAGGAAATATTTGATCTTTTGAATGTTGCCTGAATTGACTCGATGTATTATTTTAAGGAATATTTCCCATCATTAAATAACAGCTAGGAAAATTGTTAATCTTTCCAGACTGAAATGGGAAGCTTGTAAATGCAATGATGAAGGCTTAATCTCTGATACAGCTTACATATATTGGTTTACAGCTATATTGAGCCCAGTTAGACTGATTTTTTTTTCCGTTCCTAATATGAAACTTGATGCTGGGAAATCTGATAAGTGAGTTTCATTACGCTGGAAATTTATTGCTTCTCTATCCAAGTGCAAAGAAATAGCACGAGTAAAAACAATGAGGAGTCTGTATGCAAGGCATTAATGATGGCTACTATTTTCTCGGGAAGATTCTGCATTGGGAACAAGGGGTGTTTGCTATCCCAATGACAAGGCACGCTATTCCTTTTAGGACGGGTCACCATTCCCGTTGCCTGGTGGGTGTAATATCACATCAGCTTGTTCTTCGGGCATGTCAGATCAGCAAGAGGAAACCCCGTGGAAGACAGGAGGGTATCTGCAAGCCGTTTTCCCGGCGTTTGGGCAGAGAAGCAGCCGAGTGCCCTGTGGCACCGGGCAGGTGCTAAGCGCTCAAAACCTTCTGCGGGCCGACCCCCACCTCGACTCAGCCCTCTCCCCGCACCGCTGCTGTCTCGCCCCTGCAACAGGCTTTGCACATTCTGAGCTCCACTCGGTTGCCTATGCCTCCTGCTCACCACATTACAGATGGGAGAACAGAAGCTGAAGAACTTTGCAGGGAGCAAACAGTATCATTACATTAATTAAGCCAGTGACTAAAATCGTCCCCTGACTAGGGAGACCCAATGCTGGGCAACACGGGAGCGAGACAACAACCATGTGAACGGTATTTGTGGAGTGCTCTCTGTGTGCCACGTACAGCACATGAAATACCTAACTTTATTCTGGTAGCAAATCCACAAGCGATGTTCTGAGGGCAGCACCGGGGCTCAGAGGGCGATGGCTTAGCTCAAGTCTACCACCGGGAAGAATACAAGTGGGCTGTGAGGCCTCATTCATCTGCCCGACTACACAGCTGATACTTTTTTTTGTTTGTTTCACTAGACAGTGGCTGCTGATTTCCAGAAACTTCTACTCACAATGGGGATTGGTAAAAGATGCTAATGTGACGCCAGACGTAAAATGGCAGGTAAGCATAGAGAAGCGGAAGCTGAATGTATCCTGATAGGGAGAAGGTCATTATCAGCTTAGCCCTGATAGGAGAGTCTCCCAGGAGGAGACGGAAAGACACAGTTGTGTTGTGTCAGGGTGCTAGTGAACAGCATCCCTGGGGGGGGGGGGGGGTAGGGGTCAGCATGAGAAAACAGGCACACGCAAGCTTGCACAGATACACCCAGAGAAAGGAAATAAGGGTAGGTGAGTGTTATTTGGAAGGACAATAGCCACCGGTGTCGCCAAAGAAATTTTTCCTTTCATGAAGACGGTGTCTCTCTGATTGGTGGGGTGCAAAAGGCTCCTTTAATGCAGGACTTTTCAGAAACTTGCACATGTTACAGGAAAATATGAATGAGAGAGAAACTTGGAGAATACCTATTTCTCAAACTCATTTGTCCTCAAATATGAATTCTTTATAGTGCCTCTGTCAGGAAAGGGCTGCGGACACACTGTAGAAAAATATTGTTACAAGGGGCGGGGGTGGGGGGGGAAACTGAGCTGATGGACAGGGACCCTTAAATGCCTGATTAAGACAGGCTTTATCCTGGAGGCAGAGAAGAGCCACCAAGGGTCTTTGCACGGGGAGCCGATGTCTACTGTTACGTTAATGATAGTTCCAATCTCCAAGGTTGAGACAGCAAGAGTAGCATATTCTCAAACACCGTGGGGCCGAACTTGTCAAAACAAATACTATACGCTTCCTTCTTGGTTTACATCGTAAGCGAGCATGTGCCTTGCGGTGTTGACTTACTGGAATTAGTCCAAACGCTGTGGTTGGAAATAACCCACGCTTTACAGGTTTTATAGAGTACTGGGTTGATATTTTAATCTTGCTGAGCATTAAGGATAGTAAAGAAAAGAAGCCGGTGGAGATCACTAAGCAAAGCCTCTCAAAGGTTTTTGACTACATATGGCATCTCCCAAGAAGGAGACAGCAAGAAATATGAGCCCAAATGAAAACCAGGGCCGCGTTCGGGGATGTTCAGACATTTGTCGCCCTTGTTTCAATACGTAACTGTTCTGAATTCTGACGGATCCAGAATTTTCTCAACATTGCCAATTTTCCTGCGAGTTTCTAGAAGTTTTCATGAGCACAGAAGTACAGCATGGGCTTTTATCCTAATGATGTTCTCAGCTGTGGAGCCGTCGTAAAACTTCTTGATGTAAGTGAATAATAAAAGGTAATGTTTACGGAGCCCAAGTCTGTCTCCAGCACTTAAACGTATTTATGCCTTTAATTCTATAACAACCTCAGAATAAATGCTACCATTTCCTCGTTTTTCTAATTAGAAAACAACAGCAGGCAGAGGTTGCCGAGATCTTGCAACCAGATTAGTGAGCGAGTTGGAGTGAGTTAGGGTGAGGCTCAGATCTTTCGCTCTTGTCCTGTGTTTTTCAGCCACTTTCTACCTAACGGTGTGGTTTACAAGGACTTCCCTTCTGGCTCAGGAACATAACAGTAATAACAGCCAACAGATTTCACCACACACCAGGCACTCTAGTAAACCATGTGCATTGTTTATCTCCTTTCATTCTTGCAAATGTTCGGCAGGACAGGCAGACTTAATAACCCCATTAGAATACGTGAGAACACTGGGGCCCGGAAGGGATGAGTCCTATGTTCAAGGTCACACAGCTAGTCACAGGTAAGTCTGCAATACAAACCCGGGTCTGACTCCAGAGACGGTTGACATAAAGGCCATTTCTGTTTAACCATATCATCAGGAAGTTTGTCACGTTAAGTAAATTACAGTTGAAAATTACAAATCGGATCTCGTGTTGGGTCCTTTTCATTTTCTTCTTCCAATTAAAAAAAAAAGTGTGTGGAAAAATATTTATTACTCTCCGATCCCATGCTTTTGCAAGCCGTGTTTATTTTACACAGACTGGTGTATCTATTATGCATCCACAAAACTCATTACGACCTTTTAAAATGGCTCTTTTTTTCATTCTTTTCTTTAAAAAAATGTTCTAAAAAAATCATACATGAGTGTTTTTCCTGAAAGTCAAACACTAATGAAGCTCAACTGCCCTATTTATAGCATTTTTTCCTGTATTGATCAAAGCAATTGGAAGAAAATGGATGTGCAAGAATGGCAGGTTATATATAATAATACCCTAGTTGACTATTTTAAAAATTGAGAGTTGAAAACACCACGATCAAAATGAAAGATTTTTACACCCAAATGATTTCTTGTGTTGTCATCTTTCTTTGAAGAAATCAATTGAATATTTCTTTATGAACTCTTTGGTATAAAAAAAGGAATGGCTTATAAATAAATACCATGTGTAATTTCTTTTTTTAATTAAATATATAAGCAATATATAATGGGGTGTCTCATGTTCTTTCCGTCTTTTATAACATTTTATCCAAATCACGGGGAATGTTGGAATGTGGTTCTCAGATTCTTACTTTTCTGCCTGTGATCTGGATGCAATGTTTATTTCCCAATGAAATCCTACCATTAAGTCGGGAGGTCCAAGATGGCAGTGGAGGAAGATCCTGAACTCACCGCCTCCCATCATGGATCTACATCTACATGTAGAACAATTCTTCCTGAATGAGAAACGAAGGCTGATACCTGCACACCCAGTGACAGAGGGACCACATAGAGAAGGGTAGGAGAGATGGAGTGGCAGTGATGATGGGAACCCCACCCAGAATATGGCAGCTTGCAGGAGGGAGGCCATCCCCGAGGAGCCCACATACAGACTGACCTACCTTAGGGAAGAGCAACAAAACAGCAGTTTAAAAAACAACCAGACTCTAAGTAATGGAAACCCTCATACTAACCCTTAAGCATCTACCAAACAAGTGGGGAACTGCAGGAGTTCTTTCTGGGATTGGAAGTCCCAGCAAGCACCACGTTTTACATCCCCCCGCCCCCTGCCACCTTGATAGCAAAGTTGGGAGCAGAGTCCAGGCACTCTAGCCAGCCTACTAGATTGACCCCAGTGTACCCTGAGGTCCAGACCCCTGTCAGCTCCAGCCAGCCCCCAAAGCTAGCCCTGGCAGATCATGCCCAGAGATCCCCCATTGGAACCCAGCTTAGCTCTACCTATCCCACGAAATCTCAGACCTGTAACAGTGTGCCTGGGAACCCCAAGCCAGTGCCCACTCCAGCTTCAAAGCTGTGAGGCACATGTACATCTGAAATGCTCCTACTCAAAGCTACCCCTACAAGACTGAGGGGTAACAGTTCTCCTTTTTCATAAAAACAAACAGAAAGTCAAACAAAATGAGGAGACGGAGAAGTATGTTTCAAATAAAAGACCAAGAGAAAACCCTAACGGGGCGGGGGGGGGGGGGACTAATGAAAAGAGGTAAGTAAGCAATTTATGTAATAAAATTTTTCATAGTAATCATCATAAAGCTGTTCATCACACTTGGGAGAATAATGGAGGAACACAGTGAGAACTTCTAAAAAGAGTTAGAAAACATAAGAACCAATCAGAGCTGAAGAATACAATAACTGAAATGAGAAATAAACTAGAGGGAATCAATAGTAGATTGGGTGACACAGAAGAATGGATCAGCAAACAAGAAGGCAGAATAGTGGAAATCACCCCATCAGAACAGTAAAAAGAAAAAAAAAAGAATTTAAAAATGAGTATAGTTTAAGGGACCACTAATCTAACATCAAGTGTAATCATATTCACATTATAGGAGCCCCAGAAGGAGAAAGGAGAGAAAAGGGGGAAGGAACAAATTATTTGAATAAATAATGGCTGAAAACTTTCTTAACCTGGGGAAGGAAGCAGATATCCAAGTCTAGTAAACAGAGAGTCTTAAACAAGATCAACCCGAAGAGGGCCACACCAAGACCTTTAATAATTAAAATGGCAAAAGTTAAAGACAAAGACAGCGTCTTATAGGCAGAAAGAAAACAAAACAAAACAAAACAAAACAAAACAAAAAAACAATAGTCACATTTGAGGGAAACTCCATATGATTGTCAGCCTATTTTGTAGCACAAACTTTATGGGCCAAAAGAAGTGAAAAGACACATGTAAAGTATCAAAAGGGAAAAACTTACAAACATCAACACTTTTCCTGGCAAAATTGTCACTCAACATTGAATGAGAGGTAAATATTTTCCCAGCTAAGCAAAAAGCAAAAAAGTTTATAACCATCAAACTGGCCTTGCAAGAAATGTTAAAGGATCTTATTTAAGTGGAAAAGAGAAGGCTGTAACTAGAAACAAGAACATTATGAAAGAAAAATCTCACTGGTAAAGACAAACATATAGTAAAGGCAGTGGACCAGCCATTTGAAAAGCTAGTAAGAAGGTTAGAAGGAAAAAAGAGTAAAATCAATTATAAATACAAAACGTTGTTAAGGGAGATACAAAATAAAATGCTATAAAAAAAAAACATCGGGGGAGTAAAAATGTAATGCTATAGGAATGCATTTGACCATAAGAAAACTCTCAGGTTATCGTGGAGTGGATACATAAATACATATCAATACATATGAACTTCATGGTAACAAAAAAGCAAAGACCTACAATGGATGCACTAAAAATAAAGAAAAAGGGCCCCAAACATAACACTAAAGAAAACCATCAAATCACAAAGGAAGAGACCAGATAAAAAGGAACAGATAAAACGTACAAAAATAACAAAATGACAAGAAATACATACCTGTCAGTAATTACTTTAAATGTAAATGGACTAAATAATCAAAAGGTATAGGGTGACAGAATGGGTAAACAACAACAATAACAAAACAAGACCCATCCATATGCTCCCTACAAGAGACTCACTTCAGATCTAGACACACACGGACTTAACGTGAAGAGAGGGAAAAATATATTCCATGCAAATGGAAATGAAAAGGAACCTGGAGAAGCAACACTCGTCACAGACAAAATAGATTTTAAAACAAAGACTAACAAAAGACAAAGAAGGGCATTACATAATAATAAAGGAGCCAATCAAAACAGAGGATATAACCTTCATAAATACTTATGCACCTGACACAGGAGCACCTAAATATATAAGTAAATATGAATAAACATACAAGGAGAAATTATCAGTAATACAATAATAGTACAGGACTTTAATACTTGCATCAATAGATAGATCATTCAGACAGAAAATCAACACAGAAATATTGGCCTTATATAACACATTAGACCAGACGAATTTAGTAGATATATGAAGAACGTTCTACCCCCGAACTGCAGAATACATATTATTTTCCAAGTGTACATGGAACATTCTCCAGGATAGATCACATGTTAGGCCACAAAACACATCTCAATACATTTAAGAATATTCAAATTATATCAAGCATCTTTTTCTTTTTGACCACAGTGGTATAAAATCAGAATTCAATTACAAGAAGGAAACGAAAAAACATAAACATGGAGACTAAGCAACATGTTACTAAACAACCAGTGTACCAATGAGGAAATCAAAGAAGAAATTAAAAAACAAACAAAAAAACCTTAAGATAAATTAATATGGAAACACAACTTTCCAAATCTATGGGACATAGCAAAAGCAGTTATAAAAAAAGTTTATATAGTGATAGAGTCTTACCTCAAGAAACAAGAACACCTCCCCCGAAAAAGTCTAACTCTATTTCTAAACAAACTAGAAAAAGAAGACCAAACAAAGCCCAAAGTTAGTAGGAGGAAGGAAATAATAAATCTTAGAGGAGCAATACAGGAAATATAGGCTAAAGAAACAATAGGAAAAAACCAATAAAATTAAAAGCTATTTCTTCAAAAAAATAATGAACCTCTAGCCAGAGTCATCATGAAAAAAAAAATAGAGAAGGCCCAAATAAAATAAAAAATGAAAAAGAAGTTACAACTGACACCACAGAAATACAGAGTCGTAAGAGACTACCATGAACAACTATATACCAACAAATTGGAAAATCTGGAAGAAATGGGTGAATTCTTAGAAACACACAACTTTCCAGGACTGTATCATGAAGAAATAGAAAATTTGAATGGACAAATTACAAGTAATGAAATTGTCAGTAATTTAAAAATACCCCTAAAATAAAAGTTTAGGACCAGATGGCTTCACAGGTGAATTCTACTAAATGCTTAAAAGACTTCACACCTATCCTTCTCAAATTATACTGAAGAATTTAAGAGGGAGGAATGTTTCCAAACTCATTTTATGAAGCCAGCATTTTTCAGATACCAAAATCAGGCAAAGCCTACACACAAAAAGGTCAATATCCCTGATGAATATAGATCCAAAATTCCTCAACAAAATACTAGCAAACTGACTTCAGCAATATGTTAAAAGGATCATACATCATGATCAAGTGGGATTTATCCCAGGGATGCAAAGGTGATTCAACATTTGCAAATTGATCAAGGTTGTAAGCCACATTAATAAAACAAAAGATAAAAATCATATAATCATCTTAATAGATGCAGAGAAAGCATTTGACAAAATTCAGTATCCATTTATGATAAAAACGCTCAACAAAGTGGGTGTAGAAGGAACATACCTCAACATAGTAAGTGCCATATATGACAAATGCATAGCTAACATCATATTTAAGGGGGAAAACCTGTATGCTTTTCCTCTAACATAAGAAACAAGATAAGAATGCCCAGTCTCACATCCAAACTGGAAAGGAAAAAGTAAAACATTTTTTTTTAATTTTTGAAAAAAATTAACTATCAGAAAAAAAACATTTGTGATTGCATCATTAAGAATAAAACATAGGAATCAATTTAACCAAGGAAGTGGAAGGCCTGTACTCTGAATGCTATAAAACATTGATGAAAGAAATTGAAGATAACACAAATAAATGGAAAGACACCATGCTGATGGATTGGAAGAGTTAATACCGTTAAAAATTTGATATTACTCAGAATATTCTACCATGCAATGTAATCCACATAAAAATACCAATGGCGGGGCGCCTGGGTGGCGCAGTCGGTTAAGTGTCCGACTTCAGCCACGTCACGATCTCGCGGTCCGTGAGTTCGAGCCCCGCGTCAGGCTCTGGGCTGGTGGCTCGGAGCCTGGAGCCTGTTTCCGATTCTGTGTCTCCCTCTCTCTCTGCCCCTCCCCCGTTCATGCTCTGTCTCTCTCTGTCCCAAAAATAAATAAAAAATGTTGAAAAAAAATAAAAAAAAATACCAATGGCATTTTTCGCAGAACTAAAACAAAGAATTCTAAAATTTGTAGGGAAGCGCAGAAGACCCTGAATAGCCAAAGCAATTTAGAGAAAGAGCAGAGCTGGAAGCATTATACATTCTGATTTCAAACTATACTACAAACTACAAAACAGTATGGTACTAACATGAAAACAGACACATAGATCAATGGAATAAAAGAGAAAGCCAAGAAATAAATCCACACATATAGGGTAGATCAATCTGTGACCAAAAAGACAAAAATACACAAAGGAAAAAAGAGTCTCTTCCATATATGGCTTTGGGAGCACTGGACAGCTCCATGTAAAACAATAAAACTGGCCACTAACTTATACCACAAACAAGTACAATTTTAAAATGAATTAAAGACTTGATCTGAAATCATAAAATTTCTAGCTGAAAACATAGGCAGTAAGCTCTTTGATACCAGTCTTAGAAATATTTGGCGGGGGGACAGTCTCCTCTGGCAACCGCTACAAAAGCTAAAATAAATAAATGGGATTACATCGAACTAAAAAACTTCTGCACAGTGAAGGAACTCAACAACCAAACCAAAAGGCAACCTACTGAATGGGAGAAGATATTTGCACATCATGCATCTGTTAAGGGAGTAAATCCAAAATACATAAAGAATGTACGCAACTCAATGTGCATTAAACACGACCGAAAAAAATAGGGAGAGGACTTGAACGGACATTTTTCCAGGAAAGACATACAGAAGGTCAGCAGGCATGTGTGAAGATGCTCAACGTGACTCATCATCAGGGAAAGGCAAATGAAAACCAGAATGAGATATCACCTTACACCTGTCGGCTGGCTATTGTCAAAAGACCAAAAATGCAAGTGTTCGCAAGGATGTGGGGAGAAGGGGACCCTTGTACACTGTTGGTGGGAATGGAAGTTGGTGTAGCCACTGTGGAATGCGGTATGGAGGCTCCTCCCCAAAATTAAAAATACAAATAACAATGTAGCAATCTCACTTCTCCATATTTGGTGAAAATGAAAACACTATTCACTGTAACGTTCTTTGCAGCATTATTTACGGTCACCAAAGTATGAAAACCACCTCCATGTCCACTAATAGGTGAATGATGTGGCATCAGGAAGAAGATGTGGCATATATATGGCATATATATTCCATTATATATAGAATATATATATCTATATCTATACATGTATGTATGTATATATGTATGTATATGTATATACGTATATATGTATGTACATGGAATGTCAGCCATAAAAAACAATAAAATCTTGCCATTTGTGGCATTGCTGATGGACCTGGGTGATATTAAGCTAGTGAAATAAGCCAGAAAAAGAAAGACAAGTGCCATATAATTTTCTTTACATGTAGACTCTAAAAACAAAAATGAACAAATGAAACAAACTGAAATAGACACATCAATACAGGAAATAAACTGTTGATTATCAGTTGGGGAGGGGTTGGGGTAAACGAAACAGGTGAAGGGGAATACGAGGTACAAACTTCCACTTATAAAATAAATGTTATGGGAAGAAATGTAATGTACAGCATAGGGAATATAGTCAATAATTTTTAATAATTGTGTATCGTGACAGATGGTAAGCAGGCTTATCATGGAAATCATTTCATAATGTAAAACATATCAAATCACTATGATTTACACCTAAAACGAATAGGATATTACATATCAATTATACTTCAGTTAAAGAAAACACTGTCATTAATGAAATATCAATACTTTTTCTTCCCCATAAACTTGTAAAACTATGTTTGGAAGTCTGTTGAATACCAGAAAATACCTTTACTGATTGCAGAAAATCTCAGTGTTTTTTGTTAGTGATCTTTGTGATTCTGTAAAGGGAGCTGTAGGTGCTACATTTTGAAACTTTTCTTTGGGACATTTTCAATATGAAATATCTATTAACAGTCCTAATATAACACGCACACACGCATATAATACCTGTGCCTTCAAACATTTGGAAACATCTATACACTTGTTGGATGATAACTATAATTAGTTCTAGATGTTTGAGGGTAATGGAGGTAAATATAATGTGTGTTCAGTTTTGACTAGTACTATAAAAAACTCATCTCAGGAAAGAAAATTATGTTCTACAGACACATGTAATTGACAACAATGGCAATTTGTAATCTACACAAAGTTGTTCACGCTAAATGGTTGGGAATATGTACTGTTCAATCTTTCAAACCATAGTGTCCATTTGCTCCAAAAGAGAGTATGGATGTATGAGATTTCTATGCAGGAAATAGAAACTCAGCATTTCAAGCAGAAAGAGATTTTTTTTTAATTTTTTTTTTCAACGTTTATTTATTTTTGGGACAGAGAGAGACAGAGCATGAACAGGGGAGGGGCAGAGAGAGAGGGAGACACAGAATCGGAAACAGGCTCCAGGCTCTGAGCCATCAGCCCAGAGCCCGACGCGGGGCTCGAACTCACGGACCGCGAGATCGTGACCTGGCTGAAGTCGGCCGCTTAACTGACTGCGTCACCCAGGCGCCCCTAAGCAGAAAGAGATTTAAGAGAGGGGATTAGGTACTTTTAAATGTTTTATTTATTTTTGAGAGAAGGAGCGCGCAAGCGGAGGAGGGGCACAGAATCTGGAGCAGGCTCTCTGTGCTGACAGCAGTGAGCCTTACATGGGGCCCGAACTCACAAACCACAAGACCGTGACCTTCCCGAACTCAAGAACCATGAGATCCTGACCTGAGCCAAAGTCAGATACTTAATGGACTGAGCCACCCAGGTGCCCCAAGGGGATCAGGTACTTTTAAAGGGCTGGAGGAGTGAGCTTTCAAGGATGACTCCGAGCACTTTGCAAACTTGATACACCGGGGAAGTTACACATCTCTGCAGGAAACAGGAAGGTGGCGATTACAGATGTCGCATCGGGACATTATGTACGACCAAAACGCACAGTGAATGCTCGAACCTAGGAACGACACAGATGCCACTATTCCCATGGCAACTGCCACGGCTAGAGCTGCCCCTGGACAACACAGAAGCTGAACACTGATCCCTGGATTGTGGTGTCAGGAAAAGCAACAACCACTCCACTCCCTTGCCCATAACCTTGCTTTGGCAGGAAGAGCCAAAAATCACCAGGAGTTGAACTCTGCCTGATAAGCTTCTTCAAAATCAGAAGGGGAAAAAAAAAAAGTGCATTTTATTGGTGTGATCTAATTTGTATCTTAGACAGTAAGAAATGTTGTGTTAGTTTTCCAGCCTCTCTAGTTTAGGAAGGCACACTCAAAAGAGTTGGTATTAACAAGGGTCAGTCTACCATATTGAACACTTTTTGAAAGATGGGTCATTAGATTCAAAAGACTGGGTGGTACTTATCCACTCTAGGGCTGAGTAGACCACAGATACTCCGTGATGATGGCATGCTTCTAAGTCAAAAAGTAACACTAAACATGAGACATGGGAAGGGAGAGTTTACAGGAAACAATGCTTCGGAGGAAGACACTTTATCCAGAGTTTTACACAATGTTCTATACTCGAAGTTTTTTTTTTTTTTTTCATTTGCAGGATTCTGATTTAATTCAATAGCATTTTTAACCTAAATGACCTCCTCCAATCATTCCAAATCTTTAAACATAGTTTAATTTTAAAAATCAAACCTTGTTTTGCACTCATATCAGCTGTGAAAGAATTCACTCTCGGTGTGTGAGAATTCCCTTGAAATTACAGTTAAGGAGGGACAAAAGTTGTGGAACTAACATTTACACTTGTGGCCTTAATTTATTTTCCTCCTTCCTTCCTTCCCTCCTTCCCTCCTTCCCTCCTCCCTTCCCTCTTTCCTTCCCTCCTCTTTTCCCTTCTCCCTTCTTTCCTTCCCTCCTTCCTTCCTTCCCTCCTCTTTTCCCTCTTCCCTTCCCTCCTTCCCTCCTTCCTTCACTCCTCTTTTCCCTCCTCCCTTTCCTCCTTCTCTCCTCCCTTCCTCCCTTCCCTCCTTCCTTCCCACCTTCTTTCCTTCCTTCCTTCCTTCTTTCCTATCTTTTCTTACACAAATTTATGACATTTGAAAAGATATTGCACATTCTTTATTTTATCCAAACTCTCTCTCTCTCTCTCTCTCTCTGTCTCTCTCTCAACACACACACACCCACACAGAAGTATATTTATATATGCATATTTTTCCTTTCCTTTCTTTTTTTTCTTTACTTTAAGTTCGAAGATGGTTATTTACTTTAAGTTACTGCTTATATACACGTATTTTTAAACTTTTTCAGAAAAAAAATATTTACTTTATAAATTGACTTTAAATATATTCCCCGAATAGAAACTTTAAAACCTACTCTATACTTCTTCATCTCATAGAAATTCATTTTATCTTCTTTTGGGAATCCAGTTTAAGCATAAACTGAGTTAAATACAGAGAATGTCCTTACCTTAATTCATCAAATTTAGTGAAGACAACCAAAATGCCCCTCCTTGAGGAGTACTTTAGGTCACACTAAATATTCTGTGAGGATGAATCCAATTTAAAAATACTGTACTTATGGGCCACTGGAGTGGCTCAGTCAGTTAGGCATCTGATTCTTGATTTTGGCTCAGGTCATGATCTTGTGGCTCATGGGTTCGAGCTCCACATTGGGTTCATGCTGACCGTGTGGAGCCTGCTTAGGATTCTCTCTTCCCCTCCCTCTGTGCTCCTCCCACAGGCTTGCTCGCTCCCTCTCTCTCTCAGAATAAATAAACTTAGAAAAATACTGTACTTACTGTTAAAAATAACACCTTGGGATGCTTGGGTGGCTCAGTTGGTTAAGCATCCAACTCTTGGTTTTGGCTCGTGATCTCATGGTTTGTGGGTTTGAGCTCTACGTTGGGGCTCTGTGTTGACAGCACTGAGCCTGACTGGGATTTTCTCTCTCCCTCTCTCTCCCTTTCTCTGCACCTCCCCTGATTGCTTGTTCTCTCCCCCACCCCCCCGTCTCTCTCTCTCTCTCAAAATAAATAAATAAAATAAAAGCATTTAAAAAAATAAAGCAACATCTCAGTAAACAAATGTGTCGAGCAGATAGAATTGAATAAAAAATTGTTCAGATCACTCACCTTTGCAGCCTTAATTTTCTCTCTTGGAAAACAGGTATTGTATAATATCTGATTGCATTTTCAGTGCTAAGTTCAAGCATTACACATAGACATTAATTTGAAAGTGCTTTGTGCAAGGGTGACAGAGGAGTGACATCCTGAAATGCACTATGAGGCACCAGAGGAATGCGAAGAAAATGGCTAAGAAAACGACATCATCACTGTGAAGTCAGATGGGTTACAGCACGTAGAGGAAAGCCAGTTCCACGAGCACATGAAGAATGCAAGCAAACTTCTCTATGACCGAGGAAATTTCTGCACCACCGTATTGGACAACCTCAGGGGACGCTATTTCCATAGAATACAATGTCAACGGTGCCTTTTGCATTTGTACACATCTTGGCTCTGAAGCTCTAAACATATCTGGTGGAATTTGGAAAGGGGTTGTCGGGCTGAGTCGGCCAGGTATCCCGAGTGGCTAACACGAATGCCAATGAGGACACGAGGCTGTAAGAGGCATGGCGGTTAGGTGGAGACCCTCAGGTCAAAGATAGTTTGAGTAGGCATTTCGGAGAGACTGATGGAACAAAGAGATCATGGGCTTTCATATAATTTTGCTTTCTTGGTGGGGTCTTGATTACACCAAAACTCTGGATTCTGGTAGAAGTCTTGGTATGAGAATTTCAGATGTGCAGGTTGTTACAAAATGTGCGATGAGGTCTATCCTGCAGGAAATACGGAATGATCAATGATTTGGGGGCTGAGAATTACCATGATCATACTGTTGTTTCAGACGAATCATTCTGTAAATGTAGAATCAGTTACAGTGGAACAAATGTTGACTACAGTTGCAGGTTATTTAAGAGGTTTAGAAAAGAGACGTTTAGCATTTCACAACGATTTATGAAAATTAAAAGAATAAAACATTGTACAACCAAAGACCCAGAAATAAGATTCAACAGGACTTGATCACTATGAAGTTCATTTCAAATTTGGATGATTAGAAGAATGATAATGCTATCCACAGAAATGGAATCATGGTGTGCGGGGTTGGACATAGTAGAAAAATTGCTCTAATATTATCATTGTTAAAGACCTATCTGTTGCAAATTTCCGTTGGTACATTCTCTCTCTAATTTACAAAGTTATGTATTCAAAATCATCATAAGGAAAATAATGCTGTGAATGTTTGTATTTACCGTCTATTGTGTGACAAATTATCCAAAAACTTAGTGGCTTAAAAAACAACCATCTATTACTTCTCATAAATCTGTAGGTCAGTTGTAGTTCTACTGATCTGGATTGGGCTCACTTGTGTGTCCATGGGTGATTGGAGTCAGCTGGGACTGGCCTGGCTACATTGGCCTCAATTGCCATGACCGACCTTGCCCACTTACTTCTCATGCCGTTCTACCCGCGAAGTCTGAGCATGTCCTCATGACATCCACAGAAGACCCAGAGAAGGAGTACAGATGCAGAAGTATTTCTGAAACTTCTCAAGTGTACTAAGGCCCTGTCATCACAAGACACATAGCCAAGCCCAGAGTCAGGGTGGGGAGGCCTTACGAAAGAATGAAATGGAGGCATTGTTGAGAATATACGTAACAGAAAGGCTTTCAGAGTCCCCTCCATGGGGTGTTGCTAAAGAAGATGAAGCATCAGATAGTTGTCATTATGATAACACAGCAGAGGTCCCTGGAATTGGCTTGACGATTTTTCTAGGATATGGCCACAACCTTCTCCTTGCAATTTGGAAAACTGCCCTAGTCTTCTTGAGTTTCTTCCACGGACACCCCCAAGTCAATGCCAGAGACAAACCGAAATGGAATGAAAATATTAGGGGCGCCTGGGTGGCGCAGTCGGTTAAGCGTCCGACTTCAGCCAGGTCACGATCTCGCGGTCCGTGAGTTCGAGCCCCGTGTCGGGCTCTGGGCTGATGGCTCAGATCCTGGAGCTTGTTTCCGATTCTGTGTCTCCCTCTCTCTCTGACCCTCCCCCGTTCATGCTCTGTCTCTCTCTGTCTCAAAAATAAATAAATGTTAAAAAAAAATTTAAAAAAAATATTAGAGGTTTCCCCTGCTCATTTTTGCTACTTCACGTTATTTACATGGTTGATTTACGTTATTTACATAGGTTGATGTGCATATTTAAGATACCTTTATTTTATTTCAAATGGTCAGACTATTTTTTCAGTGACGATCTTTCTTCTTCTAGCTTAAATAGCCGATGTGTAAACAATGTGTTATTTTGAAAGTGTTGGCATTTTCCTTTTAATCCTCAATTTTTTTTCCCCAGAAATCAATGTCATTTTTAATACTGCGACCAATGCTTTGGAAAAGCCTTTCCACAGCCATGTTCAGGTGTGGGATACCATGCGGACAAAATATAACATTCCATTCTGTACCTTTCAGTTTTCACTCAAATATCAGTTTCAAATGAGCAAATACCCAACCTTCTACCGGGGCTTCTGCCCTAGTCGCAGGTCCCCCAAAGTGTGAGAGATATGTTGACTTTCTAGGTTAGGAGAGCATTCCGGAAGATGGGTAATATTACCTTTATTTCCTACCCCATCTTGTTCAGCTGTTGTTTAAGAGATTGAATCACTTTGAAATGTGTAACTTGAACACTTTAAGTGATTTTAGCGCCTGAATGCAACTTTTTAAAAGTTCTCACTAGTGTTTCTTAATTAGACAAAATCTTTCTTATCTTCCCTTTATGGTCTATCCCAAAAAACCTATTAGCTGGCCATTTTTCTGTAATTTTACTGCTTGGTCTCACAATATATATGTACCAGGGTTGAAGACAAAGTAAATGAACTTGATGATAATTAGTAGTAGTAGTATATTATTATATAGGAAAAACACTTATGAAAATTCTAACAAAGGGGTATAGATGAAGTAGTGGGGTAAAAAGGGCCGTCAGCATCCCAACACCCGAGTTTATTATTCTTTCTCTTCCCATGTGGTTTCCATCTGTTGCCTGTGAAAAATTTCACTGAGGTCCAGTTCACAGTAGGGCTAGCTGAGCCTGACCTTCAACTGAGCATTTGGGTCTAAGGTGTAAGTCTTGGATCTGATTATGTCTCCAATGCTGGCCCAGTTCAGGAAATTAGAACCTGACCAGCTGCGTTTCCCAGTTTGTGGGTTGGAGGCTGTTACCTGGCCCTTTCTCGTTCAGCTTGCTGTCTTTTACTTGGGAGTAGACACAGATGTGTCCACTAAACCAGTTTTCCCCAATGTTCAATCATGATTTTGCCCTATCAAGCACATTTTTTTGTATTTACTTAACAGTTGGAGTGTGTGATATTGAGCCACTTTCTAAAATATTTAAATATGTTTTAAATAAAATGCTGTGTGACTAATACAATGGAAGACAATTACCATTATCTTAGCTAGAAAGTAGGTAACCATTAAAAAAAAAAAAACTGTAGTGAAATCAAAGCAAAGTTTCTTAATTTGAGCTCTCTATATTTTGGCAGGCCGAAACTCTGAGGCTGTGATCTCCATATGTGAAAAAGAAAAACAAACGATCAAGTGTGTAAAAGATGAGCATCAAACAGAGCCCTCCTTCTTGATACGGCCAGAAAGATGCAAACGTCTTTGAGAGGAGATTTGCCTTTTTACCTAGTGTACTGTCATTTATTTAGGGTCTTACTGGACTACCATTTCTGATCACTTTCTAGAGCTGCAGTGTCTGTTTCCTACGTATTGGAAAATACCGTGTTAATCCAATTACAGCCCAAGAAGGCATCGCCGACTTCATTCGGCTGGTGATGTTTGGCGTCCTGCAGGGAAGGGAGGCATCATGAAATGAAGCTTCTGCCCCTCCATGAACTTCTTTGCCACCCTTCCCTCTCCAATCACAGATTCCAACGTTTATTTTTTTTTCCTGCACTGTTTTTATTTAGAGCCCTCTCCATGACCTTGTTCCAAGCCAAATGATATTCCTTTCTTTACGAACTAGTTCTGGACCCTGGCTCCTCCTATGTTTAAGACCCTCTATAACCTAGTATATTCAATTCCTTGGTGGCTAATTTAGCTCTGAGAGGTTAGCAACTGGTGAGGCTGAGGCCGTTGTGTACCGTATCCGGTGATGAGTAAAGTGCAGCTTAATTTGTGAGATAGAGCTCATCCACCTTTTTTCCCTTTGGCTTTAAGGTTTATTTAGAATTCATGAAGTTGTGTCTGCACTAAAAAGCTTTGAACCATTAAAGAGAATTATTTAACAAAATCTCTAAAAATGCCAGTGCAAATTGGTTTGTCTTGAGTTTCTGGCGCTTTGTTATTTTGCCACCGAGAAAAAAAGCTTAAAAAAAAAGCTTGAGGGAGAATATGAATGTAATAAATATTTCATTTTTGTAGCACATCGTGCATTGTTCTTCAGTTTCAGACCTTGCCAGCAGTCAACACAGTAGTAAATTTCAGCACCTGTGGACCTGTTTCAGTAATTTATGATTTCCATTAGATTTCCATTAGAGTTGGGCAGAAACAGTTCAGGCAAGTTCATGCACCCCAGTCGTGAGCATGGTTGGCCTGAAGGATTGTTTGCATGTGGGTATTTGGCAGCCTGTATGGTCTTTGTTGTCTTTTGTTGTCCTTGTTATTGGTTGGGGGCTGCTCAGAACACGGGGAGATGCTATCCACCATTTAGGATTCCTCAGCCGCCCCAATCTGTGCCTGTTTTCTTGATTCATTTAACAAATATTTAGTGAGCACTTGTTGAGCACTGGGTCCTATGTCACTGGGGGTATGCAGATGAGGAGGAGATGGCCCCTGATATAGGGGTTTCCACAGGAAGAACAATTCATTGAAAATAAATGGACTTAAATACTGCATCATTTACTAAGTCCAACTAAACAAGTAGAGTAAATGGCAAGTACCACTAGAGACTTCTGGAAAGAACTCTTAGAAGAAATAGCAAGTGGACAGATAGAGGCAACACTGAAGCCAGGTGGGGGCGGCAAGTTTTTCTTGGCAGGAGAATTGGTGTTGAGCAAATACTCAAAGACCAGAAGTATCATTAGTCCGCAGGAGAGGCAACGGACTTCTGGAACATGGATTGGCAAGATAAACCAGGAGCTTAAGGAGCCATGAGTATTCCTAGAGAGCATGTGCAGGGTTCACTATATTGACGGTAATATTTTGAAACTATAATTATAATGGGATTTCCTTTCATGAAGTTTTGCATACTATACTTTTTTCCATCATTAGTTCAAGCTATCTGTCAGCCTGATAGTGAAAGAGAACTGGAATTGTTAAAGTAGGAATGAGAGGGAAAGCAGAGTTCCTCTTCCTTCTCTGATGTCCAAAAGGCAGGGGGGGGGGTTGCCTTCAAAACAAGGCAATGTCCTAACTTTGTCAAAGGTGACAAAAAATGATGTTCCATTTTCTCCATCTTGACCCTGACCATTGATCTTAGAATTTTTAAAACTTTTTTAAAATTTAAATTCTAGTTAGTTAACATACCATGCAATATTGGTTTCAGGAGTAGAATTCAGTGATGTCATCACTTCCATACAGCACCCAGTGCTCATCACAGCAAGCGCCCTCCTTAATCCCCATCACCCACCTAGCTCTTCTCCTTTTACTGGATGCTCGGAGTGGGAGAATTACAGTACATGGCAGAGGAAGTGAACGTCCATAAGAAACCCATAAGTTCTGAGCTACAGGACTGTGGGCAAAAGAAGGGAAAACATAGGAAGTTAGGAAATGAGAATATTGGTTCTTATTTTCCTTCTAAACCTCACTGCATGGAGCTCCGAAAGAAGAATCGTGCTTGGACTTCAACACCTATGTGTGGAACATGTTTGTATAGGAGCACTATAGAAGAAGGCTATATTTTCATTTTAGGGGATTCCTCAGATGCAGCTACCTCCTAGGATATAGAAATGGCGGCAGCAGGTGGTTAGATAACAGGTTGGGAGCTGAGCTCAGGGCAATGCCCCCATTCCCTCAAGGACCATTCTTGGCATGAAGAAAAGGCCAAGCTTGCAAGTGGCCCAGTAGAGGCCTGGGATCCAAGGAAGGAAGCCATAGGCTGTAGGAATTTTTACAATAAGAACCAAAAGATTGAGTCTGTAGACATCAGCATGTGGCTCTGAAAAGCTAAGCAGAACAAATGTCCCTGGTGCCCAGGCTAAGAAGTAGCCCAGACCAGCCATTCAGGAGCCCAGTGAAAATCCACAGGGCTTACCCTGACCTTCCTTTCCCCAGCTTCTGGCCACCAAGAGGTCACATAAGTCTGATTCCCCTAAATACAACCTGGAGAGAGCATGAGAAAAGAGAGAACAATCTAAGAATATGAACATTTTACATCCATGACTGAGTATGAGCTAGAGGACTAGTTAAACATTTACACTGGGCTCCATTTGCCAGCTTGAACTAAGATTTGTTTATTTTCTGACTCTTCTCATCGAATCTAGGTTTATTAGGAAACAGAGTTCAGTTATTTTAAAAATACTACATTATATGTGTCTATCAACCCTCCTGTAACGTCCAGTGAGCAAACATACTATCATTTGTAAGATGCATAGCATAGTTTGATTTAATCTCTTTTTTTATCCATAGTCTGACAAAGTTTTGGCAACTGGTCAAGAACAATTCTAAAAAACTTCCTGGCATAAAGATGTTCACTAAAGCATTATTTATAATGACAAAAAAATAGCACCGACACTATCTTGAACCTTAGAAAATTGATTATGCACACCATAGCCCAAACACAAAACGGAAGATTACATAGTTATTAAAAGGCTTATGAAGAATTTTTATATTATAGCTTTAGGAAATTTGTATTTACATCATTAATTAATTTTTTTTCAAAATGTATTTATTTATTTTGACAGAGAGTAAGGGAGGGGCAGAGAGAAGGGGAGAGAGAAAAGCCCAAGCAGGCTCCACGCTGTTAGCACAGATCGCAATATGGAGCTCAAACCTACGAACTGTGAGATCATGACCTGAGCTGAAACCCAACGCTTAACCGACTGAGCCATCCAGGCTCCCCTACATCATTAATTTAAATATAGAAGACACATGTGGAAATAAGTTTCTGCTCGATTAAAAAAAAAATTGCAGACCATTAGTAGGAAATACACCGAAATATCAAAAACGTTTACTGCTGAGCATAGATTTATAACTGGTTGTTTTACACTGAAGAATTAAAAACTTAATTGTATCGTAGAGTGCCCACTTGCCGTTTTTGTAACTGAAAATCCTAATATCAACTTAGCTTCTATAAACAAAAAGTGAACAAGGAGGCAAGAGGTGCAGACATGGCATAAGAGAGATCAGAGGACTGGATCTTTTATCCCCATTCTTCTCTACACGTTGATACAAGGAAATCTAACAGGTGGAAACATGTATCCCTGATATAGCTAAAGTTAGTCCCAGGAAGCTGGGACCTCTCCCCAAACGGACGAATCCTGCAGAACTGAACTGATACAGTTAAGCCTACCATTTTTGCTGCCTTTCAAGTGTCCTCTGTCTCTGCTTCTAAACTTTTAATTTAGCATAAATCGGAATCATTTACTTCTATCTTTTGATGTACCTTTCCCACTAGTCCTGGAAACAGATAAAATTGGAAAGACAATTCCTTTCGCCTAATGATTGTCAACCCTCCATGAGTAAACGATAAAGGCATATTGCTGTGGTTTTCAAGAGCTTGGATGTACATTAGATATCAGTTTTCTCTACCGTTTCCAAGCTGTGTCCTGCGCAGGAGATTAGCAAGCTTTCTGTGGTCAGATGACTTTGGGAAGCTCTATGTGACACAGAGTTAGGTCACTTTATGGGAGGATTTCTCAAAGTCTGTATCTTGCTCGGGCAAGCGTTTTTGAGGGAGAACTAAGTATATAGCTTGTCCTAATTTTATTTGAGCCAATGCTTTACTTATCCCTCAACAAAAGAGCCACCAAACATTGACAGGAGTATTGCTTCCATCAGAACATTAGTAAAATACCCAGTGCAGGGTTATCTCCAGTAGAAAGGGGAGAGAACTGGAAATTCCAGAGAAGTATCTGGGAGAGAGAATAGATAATCCCAGAGGCCAGGCTAAAGGATAGGGGTTAACCAAGAGGCTGGAGGTATGTGTGTGCCATGACTCGCAGAGGAATATGGGAGCAGGGATGGCCGCTTCGTCAGCTTCGGCCATCCCCCGATTTCCCCAGCGCCCCCAGGCCTTCTAGTCATCTCGATATCAGTATGCGAAAGGGCAACACGATCCGGGTAGCAAGGTTTGGCCACATCTACAAATTGCCCAGAATGCATTGCGTGCCTCAGAACTTTGGTGTCACCAAAGATGGGGCATCAGTTTCCCAGATCCTGTCAGCTTCAAGTCTCTTCAGACCTAACAGGCAACGTGGTTTATATCCTTTTCTGGTCAGCTACGCTGGATCAATGGCAGATTCTTCTCCTGCATGGATTTTGTGACACGATCCTGGTTCTAGAATTGACCATTTCTTTGAGAAAGTTCATTATCCCTTTAAAATGTCAATTCTATCATTTCTAAGATAAAAAAAACTATATCCATTTATGTGCCGTAAGGTTTTCTGAGGACTAAGTGACATGATATTTATAAAGTGGTCAGAGGAGAGCCTGTCACTTTTCAAGTGGTTAATAAACAGTTGCTATTAGCATTGTCATTATAGTGCTTAATACACAGCTGTTATTTATGCTGGTGTTGCTATTAACTTTATATATTTGTAGCACTTTAAACCTGAGAGGGACATTAGAAATTACCACAATATTGAATGGACCACGAAAAAGGGATCATTTAAATAACAGAGCTTTTGGCATGAGTCGTCATTTTCATCTTATTCTCTTTTGGCTTCCTAATTCCTTAAACATACAATAAGATATAAACACAAAAATGCACAGCTCTAAGTAGTTCTCATTGGCCACAGACTACAGAGACTATTTGAGTAACTTTTCATGGGTCGTTGTTTTGACATTGTCAAGAACCACTTCTCAATTTCAGTTTCCAAATATTAAAGTTCAAATATGGCAGTCCCACATCATGCAAAAGCCCCCTCACGAAGCTTTATTTCACTGCGGAGTAATTTAAGTCTGTGGCTGTGAAACGAAGCGAACCATCGAAATATCTGCCGGTGAGACTCTGTCATAAAGCTTACGTGTGTTTCCTCCTGACCAGCTTCCCTGAATTGGCAGCCATTTTAGCCAAATGCTGCTCTCAACTTCTCCTACATGGATTACAGAGGGTGAGGGACCCCTTCACACAGCTTCTACTAAATTCAAACATCCCCTCACCACTCACCGTGACCATTGTCATGATATTCTCCCCGTTTGTCCAGTTAGCTGCCCACTTTAATCGTTCAGAAGCACCAGGGGAGTCATTGTCCTGGAAAAATGCTCTGATGAGGCCATTCTGAGGCATCTGAAATTCCAAAACCCCTTTGGTTCTGAAGATAGTAACCATGACTTGAACATCCAGCCCCAGGCCCTCCTCTTTCCGTGTCCTATGCTCCAGCCAAATAGAATTCCTTCTGTTTCCTGTAAATGTCCTGGGCTTCCCCTTTACACTCAGGCCCAAAGTGCCCTTTCCTGTATCTCCACGTGAGCAAATCCCAACTGTCTTTCCAGGCTCAGGACAAAAGTCTCCCCTGACTCCTTCCCTGTCAACAATAATTTATACTTCCTTGACTTCACCTGGCGTGGTACCCCTTATGCATTTACACCTTTGGGAACACACATACACACACACACACACGCATGCACACGCATGCACACTTAGCCTGTTTTAGTGTGTATGGTACTAATGAATAGTGTTGTATAGTTTCTATCATCAGTGCAAGAAGGCAATTGAAATTATATGATGCTTGTGTGTTTCTCCATTAGGAAACAAACACCCAAGTGAAACGGACTCAGAGTCTTTTAATTATATAGCTCAATTCACTCTAATTTTCCTATTTTGGATCAGTTGTGGTCTTTCATCCATAAGGATACTTACAATGCTGTCCACCTCCCTCAAGCCCTTAGTTATTCCATTCCCTACATCTGTGCTTTAGTACATAGGGTTTGCTTAAAGAAAAATTACTCTCGTTTCACTCTATCTTACAGAGATGTTCAGCCATAATGTATGACCTCCTTTGTGGTGGTTGTCGTTTTAACCTTTCTGCCACTTTCTATGCATACAAGTGTGAGGGCACTGGGGAAATAATGTGAGGCCTATCATATTCTTTTTTTTTTTTTTTTTTTTTCCAACGTTTTTTTTATTTATTTTTGGGACAGAGAGAGACAGAGCATGAACGGGGGAGGGGCAGAGAGAGAGGGAGACACAGAATCAGAAACAGGCTCCAGGCTCTGAGCCATCAGCCCAGAGCCTGACGCGGGGCTCGAACTCACGGACCGCGAGATCGTGACCTGGCTGAAGTCGGACGCTTAACCGACTGCGCCACCCAGGCGCCCCAGGCCTATCATATTCTTGAGAACGAACACTCCGGATACCATAGCAAGTTGGGAATTGCTATATTTAAGTACAGACATTTTGGGGCACCCGGTGGCTCCATAGGTTGACTCTTGATTTCGACTCCGGTTATGATCTCAGGTTTGTGGGAGCGAGCCCGGCATTGAGCTCTGAGCTGAGAGTGTGGCGCCTGCTTGGGGATTCTCTCCCTACGCCTCTCTCTCTGCCCCTCCCCCACTTGTGTACCCTCTCCATAAACAAACAAGCATTTAAAAATAAAATGAGTGCAAACGTTCTGCTCCTCCCATGCTCCCGTTGGACTGCTTTCCAGAATCTATCATTGAGACTGCGGGCCACTCTAGGGCATGTACGTTACTGTCACAATGTCTCACTGCAAGTGTATTTTACCATGATTTTCAACCACCTGAAAGGTGACATTTTCCCGGTAGGATGTCCAATCATCGCCTTCCAGAGGGGAACCTCCCCCGAAGGTCTGTATAGCTGTAGTTGACAGCAATGTTTTAGCCACTAAGACAGCAAATTTAGAGAGGCGTAGGAGTGAGAGCTACAAGTGTCCAAAACGTATCACTCACATCAGATAAAAAGTGGGAGCAGTCGACACGCTGGTGCGTTTCCTCCTAGGAACGTTGAAGAACTTAGCGAGGTTTGTTTACGTTAATTCCTGTGCCGCACAATCGGAGAATAAAAGAACAAATTGATATTCTCTATATTTCCTCGCATAACTTAAAGAACAAAAAGCGATGGATAGATGAGATAGATAGATAGACAGATAGACTTAAAGCATTTGATTTGGTGACTATTTCAAATGTACATGATTTGCTTTGAAAATGTTGCTGGTGACAACATCTCCGTGTCTGTAAAGGATGTGAGTGTGTTCATATATTCTTAGGCAGGAACATATCCATTAATTAATTAATTTTAAAAATTTTTATGCGATGCCAGGTACATCCAAAACCCCCTCGCACTCTGAGCTTTGTAGGCAAAATGATTTATTAAACACAGGTCTTCCCTTAGAGACTTCGAGCTGAGGTTTGCTGTGAGCGTTCCCCATTTTAGGGAGCCCACGTTGGACGGGGTTTGGAATCAGGACCTGCTCTGCGTCCCAGCGTCCCAGTTCGTAATTCTCAGCCTGTCCATTTTCGATCCCATGCCTTCTGGCTGCTCTGATCCATCCCACCTGCCAGCTCTTTGTCGACTCCCTTGTGTTGTTGACTCTCTTGTATTTACCCCTGCCTCCCTTCCCCCAAGTTAGAATCCCTTTAAAACCTGGAAAAGGGACCCAAACAGATGCGTTTCATGATATGCTTTCCTTCTTCCTCCATCCAATTACAACTACTGGAGTTTTACACTTGTTTATTTAATCACATACCAAGCATGTCTATGGTATCTTTTCAGATTTAGATATCATTTTATCAGGGACATAATTGAAGATAATTACAGAAGTCTGGGGTTTGTTTTGTTTTTTTTTAATTGCCACTTTGAGGTTCCTTTTCTCCCCCCGCTGGTTTTTATTTATTTATTTTGAGAGAGAAAGCCAGCATGAGTAGGTGAGGGGCAGAGAAAGAGGGAAAGAGAGAAAAATCCCAGGCAGGCTCCACACTCTCAGCACAGATCCCCAAGCCGGGCTTGAACTCAAGAACGGTGAGGTCATGACCAGAGTGAAAATGGAATGCTTAACAGACTGAGCCACCCAGGTGCTTCAGAAGTACGGAGTTTTTATGTCTTCAAGGCATTTAAATGCAGACTGGGAGGGAAGATTTGCACAGCTCAACATTTAAAGAACTAGAGATATTGCGACTCATGTTTTCATTATATGTATATAACAAAGGACTAGGAAGATGTCCAGTCAGTACTCCACATGGCTCAAAGGAACCTTAAAATTAATATATGGAAAACTAAATGCCTGCTTCGTTCGCTCCCATGTTCCCCATCCGGTTGCCCAAGCCATACAAGAATATTAATTAACACTCTGGCTTCTTTGACTCCCTACCTCTGATTTATTGCTGAGACTTCTCCAAATTCATAGTCTTTTTTCCATCTTCATCACAAAGACTCTAGCCCATCTGCACTTGTCCAGTCCATGCAAATACCTCTTGCTAGCACTGACTTTTGCTTCCTGCCAATCCATTTTCCACAAGCAATAGTGATATTTGTTTATTTATTTACTTATTTATTGTTATGTTTTTAAACCTTTTGTAATGTTTATTGATTTTTGAGATAGAGAGACAGAGAGTGAGCAGGGGAGGGGCAGAGAGAGAGAGAGAGGGCGACACCGAATCTGAAGCAGGCTCTGGGCTCTGAGCTGTCAGCATAGAGCCCAACATGGGGCTCAAACTCACCAACCCTGCGATCATGACCTAAACCGAAGTTGGGCACTTAATTGACTAAACTCTCTAGGCACCCCACTTATTTATTATTGAAGTATAATTATCAAGACTATACTTTCGGGGATCATTTCTATAGTTCATTATTGAAGTATAATTAATATACAGTGTTATATTAGCTTTAGGTGTACAATAGAATGATTCAACATTTCTATACATTACTCAGTAATGTATCTATTTCATGTATGCCACCCCCTCCAATCTCCCCTTTGGCAATCACCAGTCTGTTCTTTCTGTGTAAGAGTCCGGGGTCTTTTTTTGTTTGCTCCTTTTTTTGTTTGCTTGTTCACTTGCTTTGTTTCTTAAATTCCACATAGGAGTGAAATTGTATGGTATTTGTCCTTCTCTGACTCGTTTCACTTAGCATTATATCCTCTAGACCCATTCACATTGTTGCAGATGGCAAGATCTCATTCTTTTTCTTACAGCCAAGTAATATTCCATCATATATATATATGAATATATATGTATATTCATATATATACACACACACACATGTGCGTGTTTATATGTCTGTGTATACACACACACACACACTATATCTTCTTTATTCATTCATCTATCAGTGGACACTTGGGTAGCTTCCATAGCTTCACTATTGTTAATAATGCTGCAATAAACTTACGGGTGCATAAATGTTTTTGGAATTAAAGTTTTTGTTTTCTCTGGATAAATCCCCAATAGTGGGATTACTAGATCATATGACAATTCTATTTTTTAATTTTTTTTTAATGTGTATTCATTTTGAGGAGAGAGAAGGAGAGAGAGAGAAGGAGAGAGAGAGAGAGAGCTACAGAGAGAGGAAGTAAGAGAATCCCAAACAGGCTCTGTCACTGTCAGTGTGGAGCCCAACACGGGGCTCAGTCCCATGAAACGTGGCATCACGACCCGAGCCAAAATCGAGAGTCGGACATTCAAACAACTGAACCATCGAGGCGCCCCTCCATTTTTTAAAAATTTGAAGGAACCTCCATACTGTTTTCTGCAGTGGCTGCACCAATTTGCATTACCACCAACAGTGCATAAGGGTTCCTTTGTTTCCACACCCTGATATTGAGAAAACGTAAACCTGATGACTTAAAACCCTTAAAGAGCTTCTCTTCAATAAAGATACAATTCCTTAACATGACTTCTAAGGCCTGCTTGGGCTTCTCCTACCCAGCTTTCTCCTTCTCCAACATCAACTAGCTTCCCCATTTACCCTGGCTTTCTTTCGATCCTTCTTATTAAGCCTGCTTTCTTTGCCCCCCGACCTTAGTGTATGCCGCCCTGCTGGAGTACTTCCCATTTCTCCATTTGTCTAGAGAGTTCCTTTTCATTCATCGAATCTCAGATTAACCACTGCTTCTATAATGCATCCTTCCCTGACTGCCAAGATTGCTCAGGACTATTACTATCACTGTAGCCTGTTCATTTCTTCCGAGCTATCAACAAAGTTCCAATTCTATATTTAGTTTATTTCATTTAACGTGTCTTTATTACTGAAATCTAAACTCTATTAATATATATTTGTTGAATGAGTAAGCAAAGAGAATTCGATAAAATCGATCTCTGTACTAATTGTGACGCAGACTAAGCTACCATACAAAGAGATCCAAATATGGACTGTCTTCAATGAGATAGAAGCTGATTTTTTTTTCTCCCCAAATAACCTCCATGGCAGCCATTCATGGCTGGAGGGATGTCTGCTCTGCTCCAAAAGGCCCGTCTTATTTCTCTGCCATCTCCTCAAGTTGTCCCTGTGGTTAAGACTGAAGCTGGGCTTCCTGCCAAATCCTTGCTACCTACTTGGTGAAGTATCCTTTTAAGACTTGTGCCCTTCCTCCAATTTAATTGATTTCTTACTGCTGACCTCAAAAGTTGTTTATTTATTCTGGAAACACGTCATTGGTCAGATATTGCAAATTTCATCTCCCAGTATGTAGTTTATCTTTTCATTCTCTTAAGAATGTCATTTATACAGCAAAAGTTTTAAATTTCAGGGCACCTGGGTGGCTCAGTCCATTAAGCGTCCAACTCTTGATTTAGGCTCAGGTCATGATCTCACAGTCATCAAATTGAGTCCCATTGGGCTCCCCGCTGAGTGTGGAGCCTGCTTAATACTCTCGCTCTCTCCCTCTCTCTGCTGCTTCCCCCGCTAAAAGAATTTTACATTGCAACGTAGTCCCATTTAACAATTGTATACTTTTAAGAACTCTGTTTTGGATGTCATGCTTAAGAATCTCTCAGCTGCCTTTAAATCACAAAGATTTTCTCTTGTTTACTTCCAAAAGTTTAGATCTATGATACATTTTTGAATAAGTTGTTGTAAACAGTTTGAGGTTTAGGTCGAGGTTAATTTGTTTGCCAATGGATGTCCATTTTCTCCAAGCCCATAAGTTGAAGACTGCTTTCTTCACTGAATTGATTTTGCAACTCTGTAAAAAAAAAAATCAGGAGGCTCTCTTTATGTGGGTCTATTTTTAGCTTTCTGTTCTTTTCTATTCTTTGATCTGCACATCTCTCCTTCCATTAATGCCGATCTCTCTTGTAGATACACAGAAAGTCTTAAACATAAGTATTATTTTTCCCTCAATTTTGTTATTCTAATTCCTTTGTCTTGCATATATATTTCAGAATGAGCCTTACAATATCTACCAAAAAATCATTGTTTGATTTAGGAAGGGCATTAAACTGATTCGGGGAGAATTGACATGATACTATATTTAATCTTGAAAACCATGAATATCATATATCTCTCAATTTATTTAGATTTCCCTTTATTTCTTCCATAAGTATTTGTAGCTTTTAGCATACAGATGTCGTTTATGTTTTGTTAGATTTATATCAAAGGATTTCATGATTTTTGGAACTATTATAAAATGTATGCTGTTTTCCTATTTTTGTGTCTACATATTTATTATTAGTATATGGAAATAAAATTGATGTTTGTGTGTTGACCTTGTATCCTATGACCTTGCTGAACTTACTTATTAATTTTAGGAGGTTTTATTGGTAGATTTCTTGTTACTTTCTACATAGAAAATCATGTCTCTTTGAAGAAGAGACCAGTTTTATGTTTTTCATTCTAATCCGTATGTCTCTGATTTTCTTTCCTTGCTTTTTCTTACACCTCCTAGGATTCTCAGTACTATGTTGAATAAGAGTGGTGAGAGAAAACATCTCAGCCTGACTCCTGATCTTAGTGGGGAGGGGAAAGAGTCAATTTTTCACCGTCAAGTACAGTATTACCTATAAATTCTTAAAATCCTCTTTGTGAAGTTGAGAAAGTTTCCCCACTATTCACCATGTGTAAGACTTTTTATCCCATATGGTGGTTGAATTTTGTCCAAGATGATAATATTATTTTTCTTCTTTAAACTATTAATACGGTTGTACATACTGCTGGATTTTCAAATGCTTATCACTACTCCATTCCGAAAACAAGTATCTCTTGGTTGCCACACACTGTTCTTGTTATATATTGTTAAATCCAGCTTGTTCAGATTTTATTTTGGATTTTGTGTCTATATTGACACAGAATTTTAGCTTATATTTTTCTCTTTCTTTTGTACTGTCTTTGGCTTCCATGTCAAGTAAATTCTGGCCCCATTAGTTGAGTTATCTCTTCTGTTTCCTGGACAATATTGTGTAGGATTCATATTATTTCTTTAAATATTTGCTTGCATTTTATAAGTGAAGTCATCTACAGCCGAAGATTCTTATTTAGGTTTGTAATAATAAATTCCATGTCTTTATTAGTCTTGGGGGTAGTCAGTTTATCTATTTCGTCTTCACTGAATTATGATAATTTGTGGTTTCCCAGGAATTTATCCATTTTACATAATTTCTTGCATTTATGTGTGTAGAAGGTATTTTTTATATTCTTTTATTATTCTGCTGATATCTTAGCTTCTGTGAGGATAACCTATCTTTCATTCTTGATATTTGTGACTCATAAGTTCCTTCTCCTCCTGGGTCATTCTTGATAAGATACTATGAATATCTTATTGGTATATGAAATATATCAGCTTTTGGTTTGATGTATTTTCTCTATTTTTCTTGTTGTTGCTTTTTAAATTCTACTTTGATTTCTACTATAAGTTTATTTTTTTCCTTCTACTCGCTTGGGATTTATTTTGATCATTTTTTTTTTAAATGTCTTGAGGTGGAAGTTCAAATTATTGGTTTGAGACTTTCTTCTGTTTTAACATAAAAGTATCTACTAAAAATTTCCCTCAAAGCACAGCTTTCACTGCATCACATGGATTTTGACGTGCGGTATTTTCATTTCCATCCCATTAACTTTGTGTGTGTGTGTGTGTGTGTGTGTGTGTACTTTTAAGTTTTATGTGAAATTACTATGGGCTCACAGTAAGCTGCAAAAATAATACATAGAATCCCTTGAACCCTTCTGCCATGTTCACCTAATGGCGGTATCTTGTATAACACCTATTCCTGGTATAATATCAAAACAGGAAATTTACATTGGTACAGTCCTGTCGACTAGACTACAGATCTTATTCTGTTTTTGTAAGTATTTATATACTTATTTCTGTGTGTGTGTGTGTGTGTGTGTGTGTGTGTAGTTCTATGTAATTTACCACATGTATGTTTAATATATTTTTTCTAACTATTCTTAAGACTTTTTCCTTGGCCCATGAATTACTTAGAAGTATGTTGATTAATTTCCATATATTTGGATGTTTTCCTGTTTTCTTTTTCTTTAATTGATTTCTAGTTTAATGCCATTACAGTCAGAGAACATACTTTATATGATTTGAGTTCTTTTTAATGTAATAAGGTTTCTTATGAGCCAGATACGGTCTATCTTGTTTAAAATTGCATATAGACTTGAAAATAGCATGTACTTACCAAGACTGTTAAGATCATCCCAAATGAGGAATGTCTGAGAAATTGTCACAGTCTAAGGGAGCTCCAAAGGCATGATTCCTGTATGTAACATAGTATCCGAGCAAGGATAGGAAGAGGTCATTAGGGGGAAAAAATAACCCAGATATAATCTGAATAAATTATGAGCTTTAGTCGATAATAATGTATCCATATTTATTTGTTTTGACAAATGCACCATAGTAATATAAGATGTTAATAATAGGAAAACTGAGTGTGGGTTATATGGAGATTTTGCAGTATCATTGCATGTTCTCTGTGAATATGCAACTATTATAAAATGAAAATATTACTCAAGTATATTTTTAAAACTAAAAAATACTACTAAGTAGGAGAATATTTGTTAGATTATGTTTCTGTGTTCCTTCAAAGGAAAGATATAAGAACAATAGATGCCAAAAGGAAGCACATTTTTGTTCTGTAAAAGAACATCTTTTTAAATAATTCAAGCCGTCCTCTGGGGGTGACTCAGCAGTGGAAGTCATAAAGTCGTAGTTGGAGGAACATTTGCTAGAGATTTTGAGCAGTGGGTTAAACTAGAAGTGTTAAGCTAGACAATAATAAAGGTAACACTTATTGAACAGTGTCCTGTTCTTCGTATCATTTAATCCTCCTAACACCTCCACTTAACAGATGAAGAAACAGACTTCCTAGGAATGCCAGGGACTTGAGGCTACCAAGAAAGTATACAGACAAGATAGAGACCATTGTTGTCTCAATCCAAAGTCCATGGCCTTTTCCCTCACTGGGATGTCTTCTGGGGTGAGTTTCCAAGATGTGACTAAGAAGAAAGATTGGCTGGAGAAGAAAGAATCTCATGGAAAGAGAAAATGACAAAGGGGCAGTCTAAAGAGCGAGAGAAGACACTCAGGACCAGGGAGGAAACTAGGAAAGTGATTTATGATGGATTCCAAGTTAAGAGTAGAGTAAAAGGAAAATAATATTCTTGTGAAGATACTTGATCAACTTTAAATAGTTCTGATTTTCCTCTGTCACTAAATATCACTAGTTGGTAGGAGAGACAGACATTTATCCAAATAAAATACATTGGATTTTCATCTATATTTTTCATAGTATGGGCATAACCATGTGTGCTTAATGAACACTGCAGGACAGTCTGTCCCAGAAACAAGAAAAAAGAAGGCTCACACTGGAGACATTTCCTGCTGTGACGACTGGTATTTATCAGAAGAGGATGTGTTGTGGTCAACTAATTCTATGGGGGAAAAATACACATGATAGACTTCCTAAGATTTTACAGTGTATATGTTCTCTTTGAGAAAATTGCCCAGGGCTTATGGAACACACTTATCTTAATCTCCTCCACCGCCAGGTTCTCCTGCAATTAATCAGTAGGCAGAAAATAAAAAGCAGAAAAGAAATAGAATTACCCACATTACCGACTTAGAGATGTGAGTGTTTCTTTTGTAAAGGGTCAGTCGTTCTCAGAGTCTGGAAGTCTGTTCTGGGTGACTGTGGACTATTGATCCCCCTATTGTGGAATGTGTCCTAGCTGAAGGTTAACCAGGGATGCTCACAATGGTCTTTCTGCAGGCTAGCCGCCTTCCTCTGTTCCTGATGAAACTGTTTAATTCATAAAGCTTTGAGGCTTAAACTGCTTCTGACCTTCTGTGAGCTCTTCAAAGGGGAAAATTAGCTGCCTAAAAAAATATAATGACCTAAATCCAGCAATTTGGGACATCCATATTATAGTCTGTTGAACTCGTGTTGACCATTTATACTGTTTCTTTGGGGGAACAGATTGTCTTGGGGGCCTATAATTGGAAAAAGGTGCTAATTTGAAGAGTTTGGAAATGACTAGGTATTGATCTCTTATTTGAGTGTCATTCCTATCAGGGTCTTAGCTCAGAGGCAAGATGATAGAAGCTGTACATAAAGGTTGTTTCTCTGTATTTGGTCTTTATTCTCGGCTTTCGCAAAAGTGAAATGACGCTCATGATAACGTACAAAGCTGCATCTGTGAAGTTTTTCTTTTTTCTTCTGATTTGATTTTTTGTTTTCCCTCTTTCTTTAATTAATAAATTTTATTTTTAGGATAGTTTTAGATTCACAGTAAAATTGAGAGGAAGGTTCCCATATACCCTCTGTCTCCACGTATACACAATGTCCCCCACTGTCAACATCCCACACCATGGTGGTGCATTTGTTACAATCAATGAACCTTACAACGGCACATCATTATCACTCAAAGTCCATAGTTTACACGGGGTTCACTCTTGGTGTCATATATTCTATGGCTTTTGACGAATGTTCTCAGCATTGTAACATCGTACATACTAGTTTAACTGCCCTAAGAATCCTCTGTCGCCGCCACGCGCCCCCCCCCCCCAATTCATTCCTGTCTCATCCATAACCCCTGAGAAGTACAAATCTCTTTACTGGCTTCGTAGTTTGCCTTTTCCCAAAATATCAGATAATTAGATCATAAAGAATGTAGTCTCTTCAGGTTGGCTTCTTTCACTTAGTAATATACATTTAAGTTTCTTCTATGTCTTTTTACTGACTGATAGCTCATTTTTTAGTGCTAAATAATATTCCATTTTCTGGATGTACCACAGTCTATTTGCCACTCACCTACTGAAGACCATTGTGGTTTTTTCCAAGCTCTGGTGATCATGAACACCTTTTCAAGTAAAGTTTTTGTACAGACATATTTTCAATTCATTTGGGTAAATTGTAATTGTTGAGTTATATAGTAAGAATATAATTAGCTTTGTAAGAAACTACCAAACTGTCTTCTAAACTATAATTCCAAAGTATCTCATTTTGCATTCTCACCAGGTGTGAATGACAGTTCCTCTTGCCTGTATTTGGAGTTGTCAGTGATTTAAATTTTTGCTATTCTAATATGTATGTATTTTTTTCTGTTTTAATTTGTAATGCCCTGAGGACATATGAGGCTGTTTTTTGTATGCTTATATCCCATAGGTATATCTTATTTGGTGAGATGTCGGTTCAAGTTTACTGCCTATTTTTAATTGGTTCTTCATTTTCTTATTTTTTAGTTTTAAGAGTTCTTTGTATATTTTGAGTAACAGTCCTTATCTGATGTGTGTCTGGAAAGTATTTTCTGCTAGTCTGTTATCTGTTTTCCCATTCTCTTGACATTGTACTACACAAAGTGGAGGTTTTTAATTTTAATAAAGCCCAGCTTATAAATTATTTCTTTCATGGATTGTGAGTTTGGTGTTGTATATAAAAAGTCATGACCATACCCAAGGTCATCTAGATTTCCTCCTGTGTTATCTTCCAGGAGTTTTATAGTTTCACATTTTATATTTAGACCTATGATTAATTTTGAGTTAATTCTTATGAGGGGTGTAAGATCTTCATTTTTTTCTTTTTTGGTATGTGGATGTCCACTTGTTCCAACACCATTTGTTGAAAAGATTATTTATGCCCCACTGTATAGCTTTTGTTCTCTTGTTAATGATCTATTGAGTATATTTATGTAGGCCTATTTCTGGGCTCACCATTTTTGTTCTGTTTATCTATTTGTCTATTCTTTTCCCAATACCACACTATCTTCTTTACCGTAGTTTGTATTTAGTCTTAAAGTTGGATTTTGTCAGTTTTTTCTTCCCCTTCAATAACGGCATGATACTGTGGGTCTTTTGCTCCTCCTTATAAGCTTTAGAATCAGTGTATTGAAATCCACGAAATAAATTGCCAGGGTTTTGATTCGTATTGTGTTGAATCTATAGACCGTCTTGGAAAGAACTGTCATACTGATAATATTGAATCTTCCTATACATAGACTGGAGTGTCTCAATTTATTTGCTTCTTTGATTTCATTCATTAGAGTTGTATAGTTTTCCTCATACAGATTTTGCACATATTTTGTTAGAATTATACCTAAGTATTTCATTTTCAGGGATTCTAAAGTAAATGGTAATGTTTTTTAATTTTAAATTCCACTTGTTCATTGATGACGTATAAAAAAGTGATTTATTTTGTCTATTAGCCTTGTATTTATCAACCATGCCATAATCATTCATTAGTTCCAGGTGGGATATTTTTGTCAATTCCTTTAGATTTTCTACGGATACAATCATGTCATCTGTATAGAGTTTTACTTCTTGCTTCCCAACTGTCTGTCTACATTTTATCTACTTTTCTTGTCTTACTGTATTTAATGGAACTTCTAATATTTGAAAAGCAGAGATGGGAAGGGACACCTTTGTCTTTATCCTTATCTTAGCAGGAAAGATTCAAGTTTCTTGCCATTGAGTATGATGTTAACGGTAGATTTTTTCGTAGATGTTCTTTATTAAGTTAAGGAAGTTCTCCTCTATTCCTAAGTTGCTGAAAGTTTTTCTCACAAATGAGTTTTGGATTGTGTCAAACACTTTTTATGCATCTGTCAAGATGATCATGTAATTTTCCTTTAGCCTGCCAGTGTGATGATTTACATTAATTGATTTTCAAATATTGAAACAAACTTGCTGAGATAAATCCCACTTGATCGTACTGTATAGTTCTTTATAGATATAGTAGGATTTGATTTGCTATATTCTGCTAAGCATTTTTCCATCTATGTTCATGACAGATATTGATCTGTACTTTTCTTACAATGTCTTTGTATGGGTTTTGGTTCTAGGATAATGCTAGCCTTGCAGAATGAGTTACGAAGTATTGCCTCTGTTCCCACATTCTGGAAAAGATTGTAGAGGATGGGTATAGTTTCTTCCTTAAGTGTTTGATAGAATTCATCAGTGAACATACCAGGGCTTACGTTTTTGTTTTTCTCTTTGTTTTTTAAAACTGTTAATGATTTAATTTCTTTAATATATAGCACTTATTTAGATTATCTAATTTTTTCTTGTGTGAGTTTCAGAAGATTGTGTTTTTAATGAATTGGTCCATTTCATCTAGGTTATCAAATTTGTGGTACTGCATTGTTCATAGTATTGCATAATTATCTTTTAATGCCCAGGGGATCTATACTGACATCCTGTCTTTCATTTCTGATATTGGTAATTTATGCCATCTTTTTTTTTCTTAATTAGCCTGGTGAGAGGCTGGTGATTTTATTGATCACGTCAAAGAATCAGTTTTAATTTCATTGATATTCTCTATTAATTTCTTATTTTCATTTTACTGATTTACACTCCAATTGTTATGACTTCTTTTCATCTGTTTACTTAGGACTTAATTTGCTCTGTTTACTTAGGACCTAATTTGCTCGTCATTTTCTGGTTTCCTAAAGTAGAAGCTTAGATTATTGATCTTAGATGATTCTTCTTTCCTAATACATATGTTCACTGTTGTAAGTTTCTCTCTAGGCACTGTTTTTGTGGCATTCTGCAAATTTTAATGTTACATTTTTATTTTTCCCCACAATTTTTATTTTTTTCAAACTTTATTTATTTTGAGAGAGAGAGAGAGAGAGAGAGAAAGTGGGGAAGGGGCAGAGAGAGGGAGAAAGAGAATCCCAAGAAGGCTCCATGCTGTCAGCATGGGGCTGGAACTCACAAAACATGAGATCATGACCCTGTGCAGAAATCAAGACTCAGACACTCAACCAACTGAATCACTCATGGGTGTAATTCTTATCTTTGCTCCTCTATAGATAAGATATTTATCCCCACTCTGGCATCTTCAATATTTATTTTTCTTTATCTTGGATCTTATGTAGTTAGAATATAGAATGCCTAAGTGTACATTTTTTGACATTTATCCTGGTTAGTGAGTGTTCTGTGAGTTTCCTTGATCTTCGGTTTGGTGTTTGACATTAAATTGGGGAATTATTTTGGTCAATAATTATTGTTTCAAATTAAAACTTTTGAAGTTATCCTAAAGTTTGTTGGTATTTGATTCTTTAAAACAATTTTTTTTCTTTGCTTTTTAGTTTTGGAAGTTTCTATAGTCATATTGCAAGTTCAAAGATTCTTTCTTCAGCTGTCTAGTCTACTAATGAAACCATCAAAGGCATTCTCTATTTTAATTACAGATTTTTATCTCTTGCATTTCATTTTGATTCTTTCTTAGGATTTCCATTTCTCTGCTTGTATTACCCATATTTTCTTGCATTGTGTCTCTTTTCTCCATTAAATACCTAAACGTATTAATCTGTTTCTTTAAATGCCTGGTCAGATAATTCCAACATTCCTGCCATATCTTACTTTGGTTCCTAGGCTTGTTCAGTTTCTTTGAACAGTGTTTTTTTTTTTTTCTCTTTTAATGTGCCTTGCTATTTTTTGCTGAGAGATAGTCATTCCGTATCAGGTAAAATGAACTGCAGTAAATCGGTCTTAATAATGTAGTGGTAAGGTATGGGGTAAGGACCTATTCTATAGTACTATAATTATATCTCAGGCTTTTGGTGAGCTTGTGCTTCTGGATTGTTCTTCAACAGCTCTTTTCCATTTTTTTCCTCTCCTTATGTGGGACAGGATGCTTAGAGGGGTTGACGTTGTGTATTTCTCTTACCCCGCAGGAGGGCTAGAGAAAGCTGAAGTTAATATTTCCCTTCTTCCATGTAGAAGGCTAGTGCTGGCTGGAATTGAGTATTTCACTTCCCCCAGATATATTAGGCTCTGATAAAACCCCAGCAGGTTTGCTCTACTCAAATAGTTTCTTCTGAAGTAAGACCGCCTAAGAACAGAACGTTCTGGTGTATTTCAAAATAGTTCCTTTTTCCTACCCCCTACGTGAAGCACAAGAGGGTTTTTCTCTGGTATTTGCTGTGAGGACCTGGTAGAGCTCCTAGTAGGAAGATTGACAAAAGTGCAGGCTTCTCTTTGACTGCCCCCTTGAGTTTTTTAACTCTCACACTTGTCTACAATAAGCCTCCAGCAATTATTCAATTACAGTTTAGATTTTCCTATGCTCCAGTAAGTCATGATTTTTTGTATCTGCCTGTCTGTCTTACAGTTTGTGGGTCAGTGGTGTGTCCTGTGACCTCCTTTCTCTGATGGATCTAGGAATCGTTCACTTTTCAATTCGTTCAGCTTTTTATTTCTTGCTAGAATGGAGTGGAAACTTCCACACTCTTTGTATGCCGTACTGGAAAACTGAACTCAAGCCATGAATCAGGTTAGAGGCCTGTTCAGAGATGCTCTTACTTTTAGCATAGTTTTAAAGCAGTAATTGCCCTCAATACTCCTAACATATGAATTTAATTTTAAATTAACTTTATACATTATATATAAGATACTGTGCATTATATATCATATGATATATATATATCATATACCTATGCAAATTTTCCATATTAATTACTGAATAATTTCTTGACAAAGACAAAATTCAGACTAATGAACGGTTGCCAGGCATAAAAATTAGGACACAACTTATAAACCACTAATCCAAATCTTAGAATTCTGGGATAGAAACCAACAGGATTTTTACCATGAAAAGAAACAAGAGGAAAAATATGTCAGTAAAAAATACAATATACACAGATGGGCAAAACTGAATGTCCACAATCCCAGATTATCATGGTGTGCATGTGATCACCTACAATGATCAAGAGGCTTAAGTAATAGGTAGGAAATAATTAATGGCATCATATGTTACAGAGTCCCCAGGACAGTCCCGGTCCGCACCTATTTCCTGGGCATAATAATTAATAGTATCCCTAACTTGATTTATGCATTAAATTTCACTGTCGCCCTAATAATTGCTGGCAACTGCAAAGAAATTTCTAGCATCATGATACTGATTTTTATGAGAGAGCGAGAAAGAAAGTAGATGTTATTATGTTAGAGAAGTCACTGATTCTCCAGGCTAAGGGAGCATGTTTTGGGAGTGATTTCAAGATACTCATCAACTGAAGTACCTTTGTCTGCTGAATGAACCCATCATTTTTGAGCTACAGATCCAGTGTTCTGGTTGCTTCCTGGACATTTCTACATTGATGTGCTAAGGCATTCCTGACACATTCCCAAAGAAATATTTTCTTCCCCACATTTGCCTTCCTTATTACTATTCGTTTTATTGTCATTCATCACTTGTCTAAGCCATCATGCTGTGGCATCTGGACTTCTCTCTGTCCTTCATCTGTTAGAGCAAAGGGATCACCACACTCTATTGATTATACTCTAAAAGACCTCGAAACTTCTTTAATATAGATTCTCTTTTTCCTTGGTCTCAAAATATAGACCGGTCTTTACCCACAATTCCATGTACTCCGTACATCTCTAAAATAGATTATATCATTATACTTTTTTAAATTGTGCATGTTTCCTCATTGCCTTCGGCATAGTAAGTCGCCTGAGAAGAGCACAGAAGGTGCTTCACAATATGGCCCCAATCGCTTTTCATCATGAAGCTCCTCTCGTTCCCACCCCCAGCGTCATGACAGAACTACAGCCAATTCCACGGAAAGGACACTTATATCTTCATGTTCATGCCTCTGTCCACAGAAAATGGGTCCTAAATGTCCCCCTTTTTCCAACCCCTAAATGTTAAGTCATCCACCTAATATATTCTTTGTGATGATTCTCAACTACTGCAAACTTTACCTCTTCCTTGTATGTGTCCTGTTAGACCGGCATTCGTAGCCTTAGCATACCTGTTAGCTCACTGTATTGCATTTACTTTTTCAGTCCTCATTCTCTTCAGTGAGCAAGTTAGCTACACAAGTGATGTGAGATTCATTTTTACCTTCTGCAATTGACATAGTATATGATCATGAGAAGCTTTTCAATTAGAACATTTTCTTGTATAAATTAAACTCCATTTTTTAATGTTTATTTTGTGTGTGTGTGGCGGGGGGGAGATGACAAGGGGAGGTTCAAAGAGAGAGGGAGACACAGAATCCAAAGTAGGCTCTGAGCTGTCAGCACAGAACCTGATGCAGGGCTCGAATTAACGAACCGTGAGATCATGACTTGAGCTGAAGTCCGATGCTTAACTGACTGAGCCACCCAGGAGCCCCAAATTCCATTTTAATTCATTGTTTGCTCTAATAACTTAAAATGGAAATGATAGGACAGTTGTTGGAAGGGTAAGGGGATATGCATACTAACTTTTAAAAAGACTCACACCGCCCCATCCCCCACCCCCTTTACAAGGAAAGAATCAGGAGAAAGTTTTAAGTCGTTGATAAGCAGCAGAAAATCAGGATTCCTGCTATTCCTTGGATGATGGTGAGGTTATAGTTAGTTTGTGTAACATGATATCTAGGCACTTCATGGCAGCCAAAGAAAAAACTGTTAAAAATCAGAATCTAAGTTAAGTCCTTGATTATCACCACATATGATTTTCAAATTATTCTTTTAGCTGAGTGATGTAAATTATTAAAAATTTAATGCCATAACAAAAAACTGAAAATGAATCAAACACAAAACTTTTAGGATATAATCTAGGGTTAGTATGTATGTATGTATGTATAATGTTTTAAGTTAATTTTTTTAGTTTTAAGAGAGAATGTGTGAGTGAGGGAGGGACAGAGGAGGGGAGAGAATCCTAAGCAGGCCCCACACTGTCAGCATCAGAGCCGGTGTGGGGCTCCAACCCACAAACTATGAGATCATGATCTGAGCCGAAATCAAGAGTCAGATGCTTAAGGACTGAGCCACCCAGGTGCCCCAAGCATTAGTATATATTTAGCTAGGTCTGTCTCCTCTAACCACAGAGCCTTTAATATCTCTATAATGCTATATGCTAACTAAAGTGCATGCACGTAAAAGACATGCATTGACACTTCTCCAAAGAAGACATCCAGATGGCCAACAGACACATGAAAAGATGCTCAATGTCACTCACATCAGGGAAATACAAATCAAAATCACAGTGAGGTACCACCTCACACCTGTCAGAATGGCTCACATTAACAACTTAGGCAACAACGGATGTTGGCCAGGATGCGGAGAAAGGGGAACACTTTTGCGCCTTTGGTGGGAATGCAAACTGGTGTGGCCACTCTGGAAAACAGTATGGAGGTCCCTCAAAAAATTAAAAATAGAACTGCACTATAACTCAGAAATTCCACTAGTAGGTATTTATCCAAAGGAGGAAAAAATGCTGATTCGAAGGGGCACATGCAACCCAATGTTTATAGCAGCACTTATCAACAATAGCCAAGTATGGAAAGAGACCAAATGTCTACTGACTGATGAATGGATAAAGAAGATGTGGGATATATATATACAATGGAATATTACTCGTCGAGCTAAAAGATTGAAATCTGGCCATTTGCAACAACATGGATGGAACTAGAGTGTATTATGCTAAGCGACATAAGTCACGCAGAGAAAGACAAATATCGTATGATTTCACTCATATGTGAAGTTCAAGAAACAAAACAGACGAACATAAGGGAAGAGAAGGAAAAATAAGATAAAAACAGAGAGGGAGGCAAACCATAAGAGACTCTTAAATACGGAGAACAAACTGAGGGTTTCTGGAGGTGAGGTGGCTGGGGGGATGAATTAAATGGGTGATGGGCATTAAGGAGGGCACTGTTAGGATGAGCACTGGCTGTTATATGTAAGCGATGAATCACTAAATTCTATTACTGAAAAAATTCTTACACCATATGTTAACTAACTTGTTTTTAAATTTAAAAATACAACCAATAGTTTTTTTTTTTTCAAACCCTCCTCCAAAAATAAAGTGTACGCACGTTCCTTTACAAACACAAACTTCATAGTTCTGGAAGGTGGGTGGGACAAGTACTACTCTCTTACCTTACAGAGAGGAGGGAACTGAGTTACAAGATGGGAACTGGTCAAGGTATGGAGGGAGCCATTGACATCGATGGAAAAAGCCTGTGTCTTCTATTCCTCTTCCTTTCCTCTACTAAATGTTATTTCCTTCAGAATAAAAAATAAGCTTTTTGTAAAATGATTGGTTATTTTTAAGAAGCTCTGCTTTTTATCTGCCCTATTTCCACCGGCAAGAAAGGTGGGGTAATACATGCAGCATGGGTTTAAGCCATAGGTGTGTTAAAGCTAGAAGACATTTTGGAGGGTTCTCAGTTGAACTGCACATTCAATTAAACTCACCTATTCTGGTTGATCGTTTTTATTTTACTTTTTTATTGTTACAGTAATAACAACTGTAATAAAACCTGACCTTGAATTTCCACAGTGCCTTTCCTTTCCAGAACTCAAAATACCATCACGAAGATGATCCCATGCACTTGCGGCGGACCTGAGAGAGTTTGTCTTGAAAACACCCATTCAGAGTGTGCTTGCTTGCTATCTGACCCTTAAAATGAAGATGTTGATGAATCTGCATTAAGGTTCATTCACTATTATGCTCAGCAGCAACCTTCATATTCACGCACTTAATTCATTTGGTATTCTAAGTATATCATATGCTATACAATTTATTTTATAAAAAGAAGTATATAACCCTACACTATGTCTCATTTTCCCACCAATGTAATACAAAGGTCAAGAATATCCTTGATATGTGTAATGCAAAAGTTGGTTGTAAGTAAATGCTTTAGTTAGAAAATAATATTTAGAGACGAAAACGCTTAATGTACTAAGGGTAACCTTGCTCCCTGAGATACTAATTGCAGACAAGCCTTTTTTTTTCTTAACCCCACAACTAATTTTCCTTGTCCCCAGTTCAGCCCAAGGGAGCATATTAATCACTTTAATTCATCATAAGCCAATGCCTGTGAATAAATAATAAACCTACTTTCCTCCAGAAAACAAAATGTAACTTCTCTTTCAAGTCTTCCCAAGATGAAGGTTCACATCCTCTCCTTAGCTGGAGACGCAAACCCCTCGACTTCAATGGAAGATCCTAGCGTAATAAGTACATTGTGTTCATTGACTTGCTCAATCAATGGAACAATGCTTCACATTCATGGGCAATAAGGAAGTCACCCCACACTTGGCCCGTGGCAGAATATGGGCGATAGCAAACCTGGCTTCTGGGGGGACTTGTATGGGTGTTACAGATGGTTTGTGTTTTGCTTCAGTTTCATCTCACTACTCTAGCTTGGAGGTCAACTCCTGAGTCAATTGAATTACTTTTGCAAAGTCACAGAACGCGTAGGAATTTTTTTCTCAAGATTCAAGATACCATTGTCTATTGAGTAGCTAAGAAATAAATAAGTAAATTGCATTAACAATAAGAAATTGAAAGTAGGGGTTGGGGGATGAGTAAGGTATGCAGGTGAATAATCAGGCATTCGAGCAACAATTAATACGATAGCACGGCCTATCGACATTCTCATTTCGTTCTATTTTATTGCGACCATTAACTATATTTTCATTATAATGGAATATGTGCATAATGGAAATGCATATGCATTTAAACATTTGACATGTTTGAAATGAAATCGAATGAGATTTCACAGCATGCTTCACGATATCAGATTCTGAGGCTTTGGAAGAGTATCCTTGTGGGAAAGTGGCCTGTGTAACATTCTTGTTTAAATTGTAAAATGTGACGGTTCCTTGATGAAATGACAGCTAAAACTCTGAACAGACTTCAGAATTCTTGGCAGGGATATTCAACTGGAATAAGCCTTGGAAGTTCCCTTGATGGTGAAAATTGTGCGATATGGTTGACTTACTAGGTGTTTGAGGTATATTTGCTGAGAGTTATTGTTTCTAATGACAATAATATCAGGGTACTGCAAATGTATAACTAGGCTAACTTTTAGAATCAGAAAGACCTGGAAGTCATCAAAAATCATTGCCCGTGACCAATTTCAAGATGAACTTGTTTCAAATTCCCTCCTGTGTTAATCATTAAAAAGAAAGAGGAGGGAAGGGGAGGAAAGACCAGGGAAAGAGAGAAAACAACCTCAAGCCAGAAATTTACTCATAAATGTGATTTCCTGTTTTACAGCCCTATTGTTGCTTCCCTGAAAGGTTAAAAATCAAGGTTACAAATGAAGGAAATTCCTCTCCTTGTGCTCTATAGTTCAGTAGCCTAAATTTTGACTTTTCCAGTTTGTATCTATTATTATTCTTTAACCTCAAGTCAACCATAGTTCCAAGTTTGAAGAATATTGCTTCACTGACAATGATTTTTTTATCATCATCATCATCATCATCATCTGTGGGGAATAAGCTTAGGAAATCCCTGAGCCTTCAGGGTTAACAAGGCATAAAGAATTCCAAAGCCATAGGATGCTCATATCCAAGTTTGGGTAAACAAGATTAGGTAAATAGGTATAGAGAGGGCGGAGCAAAAGCTCCAGTATAGAGAAGGTGAGGCAGAGGCTCCAGTTATGTTTTGTATTAACCCAAACCCCTAACCCCACCTATCTTTAAGACCCCCTTTCCCTCACTCCCATAAGTTAATGTTCACAGTTTCATTGTCTCTTTGTGCACATCCGTGAACGTGTCTGTAAGCCTTCTGATCCTAATAAAAATGGGGCAAGGACACTTACTGGGGAGTCTTGTCTCTTTCTGGACATTAGCCATCTCTCACATTTTAATCCTGTGTCCCTCTTTCTTGCTCAACAAAAGAGAACTCTAGACCAAGAGTCTAGGACCATCATCATCATCATCATCATCTTGTAATTGGTGAGATGGAGGAGGTAACACGCCTACAAAGACATCTCTTGATGATTTCTACTCCAGTTAGGCAGATATTTAATAAACTGGACTAGCATATACAAATAGGAATCACATTCTTCTGAAGACACCAAGAAGGAAATTTCTCATTAACCTACTTTATGCCAATTACTGTTTATCAAGTTACATATGGAGTAATACTGTTTCCATCACTTATACTCAGCCACATGCTGGGTTGGCCCCTCCTGTGAACTTGCACAGTTGGAAACCGTTGTGGCCTTTTTGTTGTTGGTGTGATAAACCTATTCTCTGTCCCTTGCCTTTGTCTTTAAAGTGAATAGCTAAATGCTTTGTTTATTAATTTTGTTTACTTATGCTATGCGGTATTAATGTGTATACACACATACAAAATAGGCTGATCTATGAAAACTAAACTGTATCTTAAAAGGTCATATATCTATATGGAATAAAATTAAAAAGGTGAAAAAGAGTATTTACTAGAAAATAAGTCTCTTTTGGGGCACTTGAGTTGCTCAGTCGGCTAGGCTCCAGACTCTTGGCTTCGACTCAGTTTATGATCTTGTGGTTTGGGGTATCCAGCCCCGTGTTGAGCTCTGTGCTGACAGCATAGAGCTTCCTTGGGATCCTCTCTCTCTCTTCCTGTCTTTCTGCCCCTCGTCCACTTGTGTTGCATCTCTGACAATAAATAAACTGAAAAACATATTTTAAAAAAAGAAGTCTCCTTTAACCTTTATCCATGAGGCTTCAGGCTGTTCTTGGGTATCTAGATTCAGTCACTGATTCATTTCAATCAATACATTTTTTTTTGGTGATTTTTGATAAATTTTCAATGCATTTGTAAGCATAAATTGTACATGGGTATATCTGTGTGCGTGTATGCTTAATGTTGGCCAACATTTCGGTTTTCAGTAATATATTTGTGTGCGTGTGTGTGTGTGTGTGTGTGTTGTGTGTAACCATAAACATATAGTTTGGGGATAATTCCTTACAATACTCTATAGACCTGTCTCATTCTTTTCAGCGTTGTTACAGCATTCCACTGTATAAGATGATCTTATTATTTTGTAGCACTCTCATTTATCCCACTGAATTACTTTTGCCCTAAATTCAACCATTTTAAAATTAAGATGATAACTCTGTTGTTTGACTTGTATTTATAAAACATTTTCCCTAAAATTTTATAATGAATTAATAATTATAGTTTTTTTTCTTAACTTTAAGTTTTATTAAGAAATAGCTTTTGTGCTGTTGATGATCTATTCAACAACCATCCTTTCTTAATTTCTGATAGAAACAGAAAATTCTAGCTACTCCCCTCTTTCCTCCCTTGGGGAGAGGATTATCTGTGTGCACCAGCTATTTTAAAGAATGTTGGCGGGGCGCCTGGGTGGCGCAGTCGGTTAAGCGTCCGACTTCAGCCAGGTCACGATCTCGCGGTCCGTGAGTTCGAGCCCCATGTCAGGCTCTGGCCTGATGGCTCAGAGCCTGGAGCCTGTTTCCGATTCTGTGTCTCCCTCTCTCTCTGCCCCTCCCCCGTTCATGCTCTGTCTCTCTCTGTCCCAAAAATAAATAAACGTTGAAAAAAAAATTTTTTTTAAAAATAAGAATGTTGGCCAGGAGTTTTCTGGGAGGAGTATCCTTTCAGAAAGCAAAAAAATATTTGCATGAAGAAGACCTATGCTGGTCTTCCTTTGAAACATGACTGTATGGGGATGAAATGCTTGGAACCTCCTTGAATTCTTAATGTGACAAGGTTGTAGACAACATGACAAGGGTGGGTGTGTGAAAAGAGGGGAAAAGTTGTATCTGAGCCACAATCCCACACTTAGTTCATTTAACTCTAGATTTTTTTCTTATGTGTGAAAACCTTTATTTATTTTAGGTTTATTTTATTTTTATTTAGTGTGTGTGTGTGTGTGTGTGTGTGTGTGTGTGTGTGTGGAGAGAGAAAGAGAGAGAGCAGAGAGAAAGAAGAGAGAGATAGAGGGGGAAAGAGAATCCCAAGCAGACTCTGTGCTGCCTTTGTAGAGCCTGAGGTGGGGCTTGATCTCAGTAACCATGAGATCATGACCTGAGCTGAAATCAAGAGTCAGATGCTTAACCCACTGAGCCATCCAGGTTCCCCAAAGCCTTATTTTTAAAAAAAAAATTTTTTTTTCAACGTTTATTTATTTTTGGGACAGAGAGAGACAGAGCATGAACGGGGGAGGGGCAGAGAGAGAGGGAGACACAGAATCAGAAACAGGCTCCAGGCTCCGAGCCATCAGCCCAGAGCCCGACGCGGGGCTCCAACTCCCGGACCGCGAGATCGTGACCTGGCTGAAGTCGGACGCTTAACCGACTGCGCCACCCAGGCACCCCCCCCAAAGCCTTATTTTTACATGACTTTTGTCACTAGCAATTGAGCTAACAGAGACTCCAACATATGGCCAGGGACCAAGCACACAAGAACAAACAGATAACCCTTTTCCCCCCCCATATAAGGCAGACGTTTTGTCTTTCTGTATCAGGGTTCTAGTTTTTCACTTGTTGACTAACCCATATCTGTGCCAGAATCTATGCTGGAAACTATTTTGTTTGGTTATTCTGGATTATAAGCTCCAGCAAACGGTATTTACTTTCAGACTGCGATAAAATGTAGACAGCGATAATTGGCAATGCTACAAATGACATCTTCTTCATGGGTTTTCAATTCATAAATGTGTTTTTGGAAGGTAATAAAATATTACGACATAAAATCTCATTTTAACATAATCTTTATTTCTTGGCAAAAAAAAAATGCTGATTTCACTTATGAAATGAAAGTGGCTACCAAAAAAAAAGAAAAAGACCTTAAGAGCATATGAGTTTTTACGTTGTGGTTTGTGATGCTAATATGTTAATGAGCACAGTAGAAGGTGCTCTTATGGATTTTACTGTAGTACTTTGGAGAAAAAAACGTCATGAAAGGTCAGTGATATCACTTTGGTCTATATAAGGGAATAACGGAATGTATTTTATGTGAGGTTTTTTCCTCAAGGAAAAGAATGAAGGTAATAGGAAAAATGTGGTTTCAGTAAAAGTGTATTTGAGTCTGACTTTATGCTACTTTATCAAATGGTACATGCACTTGAAGAAATGGAACAGAACGAGGTGTTTCAGTCGGTTGAGTGACCGACTCTTGATTCCCACTCAGGTCACGATACCAGGGTCACGGGATCGAGCCCTGCATCAGGCTCCGAGTTGAACATGGGGCCTGCTTAAGATTTTCTCTCTCCCTCTGCCCCTCTTCCCTGCTTGCTCTCTCTCTGTCTCTCTCTTTCTCTCTCCAAAAAAAAAAAAAAGAACGAAATGAAACAAAACATAAGAAACTATACCAAATCATATAATAAGAGTTAAAGTGATTAGATGTTCTAGAAGTTCCATTTCATAAGGAAATATGTGCCAGTCTCTTTACCTTAGTGAAAGATCACAGGCTTGTCAGATTAAAAGTACCACTGAAGGTTTCTTTTTATTTCTTTTTTTTTTTAATGTTTTATTTACTTTTTGACAGAGAGAATGCACAAGCAGGGGAGGGGCAGAAGATTCCAAGCAGGCTCTGCCCTGACAGGCTGACAGCAGAAAGCCCGATGTGGGGCTCGAACTTAGGAATCTTGAGATCATGACCTGAGCTGAAGTCGGACGTTCAACCGTCTGAGCCACACAGGTGCCGGCCACCGAAGATTTCTAAAGGAAAGGATTATATGGGACTAACACAGTCACTTCCTATTTATTTGAAGCTCTAAAATTCATTGAGAAAAAAATGCAATTAATTATGTGGCAATATAATTAAAATAGCTATTAAATTTTAGAATCATAAATATTTTTGCTGCCACAACTAGATGGTGAAAAAGAATTGCTACTTTTCGATGGCATCCTTCAACGTTAATCTGCAGGATCCTGTTTTATAATGCATTTACCACAGCGTAATCTCATCTCTACTATGTAAATCGAGTTAGATTCCTTTTTCGTTCATTTGCAGCACATTTTCCTGGTGGTGGCTAGATAAATGTTTCAGTGAAGGATAATTTGGTTGCCCTCCAGCACGTGAACGTCTGGTATTGCAAAATCAAGGAATTGGTGTCACATTAAGGCAATTCTTATAATATAATCAAAGTTCTCATGTTGTACTCTCCTTTAGATGAAACAAACTAATGAAATGTATTGACCCTCCTCACGCACTTCTGAAGCAAAATGACTAAGCAGTATTGAGACTACATGAAATACATTGACATTGATTGTGAAGTCGGCTTTTCTCAGTCACATTGGTGGCTGATTAAAGTGTCACATTGACAATATAGCCCCTTTTGAACAGGAAATTAATACCAGCTTGGTCGCAAAGAGAATCATCTTCCACAAGGAAACTCGTATCATCTTTAATCCTTCTTAGGAAAAAAAAAAGGTCACATCATTTGCACTAGAACAAGCTTGAGTTTTCTTGTTATGAGAGAAAAATCAGAAGTGTCAACACTTTAATTATTTCGAAAAATAAGATGCCTATGGTAGTTCATGCTTATTTATGAATAACTCTCAAAACTCAGGAGACAAAGAGTAAGAAATTTTTGAACCTTTCACTATCTCACATGAATGGGAATTTACTTTAAATATTGAAAGGTGAAGGTATTACATAAATGTTTAGCATCATTCGTTTCTTATACATGAAAAAAGAAAAGAAACAGCATAATTCTTCAATTCTAGTTGTTCGATATCATACTCAAACATATACAATAAAACCTTCGATGGTGAGTAATTTGTTCTGCGAGCGTTCTGCAAGATGAGAAAACATTTCTAATAAATTTTAACTTGATAAACGAATAATGTCTTGCAACGCGACACTGAATGTCACCGGATCACAACTGAGCCCATTGAAATTCACTTTGATATGCGAGTACTGTGGATTACAAGCACGTTTCCGGAATGAATCATGCTCGAAAACCAAGGTTTTACTGTAATTCCATCCGCAGTAAATTTCTTTTTGTAGAAGCTACCATGTGCCACTCTTTTAGGATTCCAAATGTGAAAGAACCTGCAAGATAAGGGATCAAAGTGTGGGCACATTTCATATGCCAACCCCTAATGTCCTGGTCCCTCTTGTCATGGAGGGAGGAAACGAACACTCTAAATTTCATGCTTTCCATTATTTCATTAATTTCCCTTTAAATCTTGCTTCATAATTCACTCAGTTAGATAATACAATATTGATATTCCTCATCTTCATTAAGGATCAACATCTGCTTCTGCAAGACAGGCCTTATCACTAGATTTCCTCCAGCAGAAGAGGAATGAGGTGGATACAGAAGGTGAGGGAAGGGATGGTGATGTCATTAGGGCTATCTTTTTAAAAATTCAACCATGACAGGATCAAGGGTAAGATCACATGCAGACCTGAGTTCTTGCTGTATGTAGAACCCAAGTTCTTCACTGTTCTCCCATGATTTGCCATTCCCCTTTTCCTAGCTTTCACTTCCATTGGGTTCGCCGCACTGCTCTCCTGAAAAGTTGGACAATTTCCATGTGTGGCTGTTTCTCTCTTTCCCACCTGCCTGCTGGAATATCTTTGGTTACGATTTGATAGGTTGTAGTCACACTGTGTTATAACGAAAGACAAGTGTTTTCACAATCAAGATTTCTGTTCCCCTTGTCTACTTCCTCAACTTCCCTAACCTCCCAGCCTACCCCAGTTACAGTGTCTCAGCCTTGAGTAGCTTTTGCTTGGGCCAAGTTGCTTTTCTTCTTAATCACTTGCTCATTAAAGCTCACTAGCTTTTTGAGCAAGTAGTTAAGTAGTAATGAAGTAACATAGTAACAATGTCTCCTCTATTTCCAAATGCACGCCTAGGAGCTCAGAGAGCTGTTTCCTTTATCTGCCCATTTGTAACACTAGAAAGCAAATGCAAAAAGAAGGAAAAAAAAAGAAAAAAGAAAAAAAAACACCCTCAAAGGAAACATAGTTTCTCACTCTAGACATGCTTTGAATACTTCTGTGTTCAAAGTTCAGAGTCTGCCAGCATCGGTTCAGGCTTCCTAGCCTGAGTTGAGTGAAAAACAGTTTAAAAGGCTGAGGAGTTGACAACTGCTGTGGAGGATAATATGCAAATGTTCTGACAATCACCCTTGGTCCAATACTTGAAACACTATTGTTGAGTATTAGGAGTTCAGCGTTTATTTCACATTTCAGTCTCTTTTCAGGTGTGTGATTTGCAAGTATTTTCTCCCATTCTGTGGACTGGATTTTGACTCTATTGATAGTGATGTTTTGATGCACAAAAGTTTCACATTTTAATGAAATCCAGCTTTACTGTTTCTTTTGTGGTGAAGCTTTCAGTGTCATAAAAAAAAAAATCATTGCCAAATCCAACGCGATGAAGATTTTCTTCCACATTTTCTTCTAAGAATTTCAGTTTTAGTTCTGACATTTAGGTCTTTGATCCATTTTCAGTTAGTTTTTGTGGGCAAAGGACTGGAATAGACATTTCTCTGAAGAGAGGCTAATGGCCAAAAAGCATGTGAAAAGAAGCTTATCATTAGTAATCATGAAGGAAATGCAAACCACAATGAGATACCACTTCTCACCTGTCAGGATGGCTATTGACAAAACAAACAAAAAGCAAGTAATAACAAGTGCTGGCAAGGATGAGGAGAAAGTGGAAACATTGTGCACTGCTGGTGGAAATTCAAAATGGTGCCCCTACAGTGAAACCAGCATGGTGTTGGCTCAGAATTAAAAACCGAATTGCCATATGATCCAGCCATTTCACTTTTGGGTATATACCCCCAAAGAATCTAAAGCAAGGAACCAAAGAAATATTAGACACCCGTGTTTATAGCAGCATTGTTCACACTACCCAAGTGTCCATTGATGGGGGTGCGTGGATAAATAAAATGGAGTGTACATACAATGAAAAGAAATTCTGAAATGGATGAAACTTGAAGACATTATGTAAGTGAAATAAGTTGATCACAAAAGAACACATGTCATATGATTCCACTCAAATGAAGTACTCTTACTAGTAAAACTCATAAAGACTCAAAGTTGAGTGGTGGTGGCCAGAGCATGGGGGGCAGAGGCATTGGAGAGTTAGTGTTTAATGGGTAGAAATTCATTTTGCAATATGCAAAACGTTCCATGCGGAGACGGTGGTGATGACTGTATGGCAATGTGAATGTACTTAATAACCCTGAATGGCACACTTAGAAATAACTAAAATGGTAAATTTTACGTAATGCGTATTTTACCACAATTTTAAAAGGTAATTAAAAAAAACACATTTTAGATTTTGAAAAATTCTAGAACAGACAAAGGATTAGATAGCTGGTTAATCAACCAATTCATTCCATACTCATTAAGTCCTTTCACTTTTATATACGCTAAACTCCACTAATTTTTAAAATATGAGATAAAATTACTGTCTTCTAGGATCTTACAGTCCAAAGAAGAATCACATAAAGAAGCGTTACTAAATGTAAAAATTGAAAACTGGAGTATACACATCCCCAGGGTAAGATGATCTGTTGAGATATTTTAATAAGGAATTCTAACTCTGTAACCTTTTTTAAAAAAATAGTTGCTTTATTGAGATATCATGCAAGATGCAATTCATCCATTTAAAGTGTACAACTCAATATTTTTTAGTATATTCACAGAGTTGGCAACCAAAACCCCAATCAATTTTAGAACCTTTTCATCGGCCACAAAACAATTTTGCTCTCCATTCACACTCTCCATTTTCCCGATTTTTCTATCCTGACCAAACCTAGGTTACTTCTAATCTATTTTCTGTTTGTATCTACCTTTTTCTTTTTTAAAAATGGTTATCGGGGCGCCTGGGTGGCGCAGTCGGTTAAGCATCCGACTTCAGCGAGGTCACGATCTCGCGGTCCGGGAGTTCGAGCCCCGCGTCAGGCTCTGGGCTGATGGCTCAGAGCCTGGAGCCTGTTTCCGATTCTGTGTCTCCCTGTCTCTCTGCCCCTCCCCCGTTCATGCTCTGTCTCTCTCTGTCCCAAAAATAAATAAACGTTGAAAAAAAAATAAAAATGGTTATCTATTTATTTTGAGAGAGAGAGAGAGAGAGAGAGAGAGAGAGAACATGAGTGGACGAGGGGCAGACAGAGAGGGAGAAAGAGTATCCCAAGCAAGCTCCATGCTGTCAGCATGGAACCCAACACAGGGCTCAATCCCACAAACAAGGAGACCATGACCTGAGCCAAAATCAAGAGTTGGATGCTTCACCAACTGAGCCACCTGGGCGCCCCTGTCTGTATCTACTTTCTGTCTCTATGGATTTGCCTATACGGACATTCAGTATGAATGAAATAACACACTATGTAATTTTCCATGCCCGATGGCTTTCCCTTAGCATAATATTCCAAGGTTCATTCATTTTGTAGCATGAATTAATACTTCATCTTTTTTATTGTTAAATAGTTTTCTATTATATGGTTATACATTTTTTATCCACTCATCAATTGATGGACATATAGGTCCCCTCCACTTTGGGGCTATTATTAATAATACTGTTATGAACATTCACATACATGATTTCTTGCATTGCCCATGTATGTTTCACTTCTCACATGTGTATATATAGGAATGAGAAATCTGTATTCAACTTTTGAGGAACTTCAGGTTATCGTCCAAAGTAAGTGCATCATTTTACATTCCCACAAACAATGTATGAAAGTTCTAATTTCTCCACATCTTCAACAATAATTGCAATTAACTGTCTTTTTTTTAACCCAAACTAATATAGGTGAAGTGCTACCTCATTATGCTTTTGATGTGTATTTTCCTGATGGGCATCTCCCTTTATTTTAATAGTCTTTAGCATTTATATTTTTGTGGATGTTTTTAATTAAATGGAATACTTTGAGAGAGTAATAAACATGTGTTTGTTGGTTTTATAGGAGATGCATGGTTAAAATTCTTCATGGATGGTTTGGATGATAAGAAATGTGGAGAATTGAGGAACTTAATAAATGCTCAAGTATAAGGAAGCAAAGTGCGTGGTGAGAGCAGAAATAAAGCAGTTCTCAGGGGAAGGGATCTTGTAGTTGACTCTTTAGACATGGATAGCTGTGGACCTGTTGGGCTTGTGGAGCGGGACAGGAAGGCATCATAGGGCAGAGAGTAACATTTTAAAACATCCACAGAAGCGTCAGGGAATTTATCAATCTTGGTGAGTCTCGAATTTTCTGAAATTATTTGCAAGTGCAAAATGCCTTTAAGGGAATGACAAAATGTGGTTCAGCAATGGAAGGCAAGGACCAATAGTGGAAGTTTTCTTATGTTCTGCTCATCTTATGTGCAAAGGGGAGTCATAGAAGATTTTGAGGCTGAGAATAACCCTATTTGCTTAAAAAAAAAGATTATCCCCACAACTATATCAGAAATAATGTATGGTGGTTAGTCCATAACTAGAGATACCAGTTCAGATGAGGAATGATTAGGACCCAAAGCTTGCTAGTGATTTATTAATATCTGAGGTTTGTGTTCATACCTATTAAAAATGTTCATTCTTACCTTTGTTCACTTCTCGGGTATTTGCCACATATTTGAAACATATTAATAGTAATAGGTTTTAGTATTAATTTAAATACAAAATATATCCTTCTGGAAAGTATACTTCAAAGCAAGAGATTTTCCATAATGCTTATTTTATAGAAATGGAATTCTTAGCCAGGGGCTTGGGGATCCCCAGGGAGTTAATGAGTGGGTACCAGGGAGTCTATATACTCTCTGACATTGTATGAAAATGTGTTTCTCTGTGTGTGTGTTTGTGTGTGTGTGTCTGCGTGTCTGTGTATGCGTGTGTGTGTGTGTGTGTGTGTGTGCATGTGTGTGTACCCACGTGACATTTTCCTGGGCAAAGCACTATAACCTCTATCTAATTCTCAAAGGGGCCTTCAGCATTGATAAAGACCAGGAAGCTTTATCACTCTTCTACAAACTGAGGAAACAGGGTCCAGAGTTAGGTTAGAAGTAAGAATGCTGAGCACTGGTCTGGGATTTCGAAAGAGTTTACGATGTTCTCATCCTCAGAGGACTTTAAGAAAAGAAAAGCTAATTCCACACATGTACCAATTTATAAGTAGTAAGGCACTTGCTGTTAAACCCAGGGTTTTCAGCCTGTTATGTAGATTTCTGTGTAGACTTTGCGTAGAATGACTGTTTCCAATGGACTTGCCCAGAATCAATTGCTTTTTTGCTTCTGTAAAATGGACAAGCATCAAAAGACTTGCTGGAGAGTTAGGGTAGGAAAGAGATAAAGGGTACTGTATTCTTGTGAAGAAGCAAACATCTGGACATAGAAGAAGGGTTTTTTTAAATTATTTTATACACAAAAGCAGATAGCAGGCTTATGGTTTGTAGATAAAATACAACAAAAGTTTAGGGGCCCTCACAGATAATGCTCACTTTTTTTTTCTACTACTGAGCGTGAAATAAAGAAAGCATTCTTAAGTTGTTCTGGTAGTGAAGTGTCCCCTAGTATGACAGGTGTAAAATATAATTTCTGTCTAGAATAATCCTTTTCTGGAATGGGGTATGGATGGGAGAGGTAGACCCATAGTTTCCTAGAGGAGAGTTTCAGTGGGTATTTTTGTTTGGCTTTTAAGACGCAATTATTGCCTTTCACTATAGCATGGGTAATTCAGTGGTCAAAGGCAATATTTGTGAAATATACACGTCAGCATGTGACGTCAAACCCCGGAACTGGCATTACAGCCATAGATCCAGGTGATGGAACTGGGCCATATGGCTTCTGGCTATTTATAACATTCCCGAAAAGGTGGCTGTTTCATCCAAATGAGCCTTCACTTATTACAGTGTCCAAGTTTCATGGAAGGGGCCTGCTAACATTACCCGATAGCTCTTGTAAGCAATGCTTAAATCAACGGATCTTTTGTAGTTCTCTTTAATGGAGTCTGGATGATGAATTTACATCTATATATCAGAAACATTGTCTTCTGCCCTACATTACTAATGTCAGAAAATTGCCTCTATATAATTCATCAAAGTATTTCTATAGAGTCACTCTTTTATTATCTTTTCTCTTGCAAACTGTATAATTCCCCTTCATTCCACGTCAGGGAAGACCTTTAATCTTGCCTGGCTGCATTCTGTGGGTCTTTTTACATTAAAGGACTCGAGCAGGTGCCGCTGCAGGCAGTAAAAATGGGAACAAGCAGTGATGGGGATAGTCTTATGGCAATGACTTAAAAACACAGCGAGATAGGAAACATTTTCCAATTGGTGACAGCCTTAAAACTGGTTTTAAATGTCTGTTTGACAGAAGTTAAGATATCGCTCATGTTTCCACACTTCTTTATTTTTCTTCCAGATTTCCCACCCTATCGTATTAATGTATCCTCCTGGCCCACCCCCAACACACACACTTTAATTCTTTGTCCTCTTTAATAACAAAGACTAAAAAGAGTGAAAATCTGACAATGTAGTGAGTGCATTTCCATCCGAGTAATATAATGGAACCCTTGGACATGACAGACAAGCTTATATGGTTCATAATCCCAAACCTTTGATATTTATTCCATTCTTATTCCATTTTCCAGTTGTGTGTGAAGGGAAAGGAGACCCTTAGCAGACCCTTTCCTGAAGGGCAGACGTACTACTGGCAAGTGTATTAGGAACAATGATAATACTAAGAAACACCCTAAAAGGGTAAAGTCAATGATATTTTTAGATGAAATAAAAACACACGCATTTAAAATATGAGTTTAAAACCCGAACAAAGATCCCAAAGATACCCCATGGTTAGCTACACCGTGGGGAGTTTTATTTCTGCAACCAAGCAGATGCACCTTGCACAAGAAACAAAGATCATTTGACTTGTTCACGTTCTCAAGATGTGAGGGTTGGGCTCGATGGCAATAAAGATTTTCCGAAAATTGTATGGAAAATTTGCCTTTTTCCTTTTTTTTTTGTTTCAAGTTTTTATTCAGATGTTAGTTAGTTAACATATAGTGTAATATTGATCTCAGGAGGAGAATTTAGTGATTCATCACTTACACACGGCACCCAGGACCCATCACAACAAGTGCCCTCCTTAACCCCCAGTACCCATTTAGCCCATTCCCCTGGCCACCTCCCTTCCAGCCACCCTCAGTTTGTTGTCTCTAGTTAAGAGTCTCTTATGGTTTAGCTGTGAAAAGTAATGAAATACACTGTCCAAAGAATAACTGAGAAAAACCGAGAGCTGTAACCGAGACTGATTTGTATTTATTTTTGTTTCTCCAAGCACTCATCAAAATACCTGATACATAGTAATTGCTCAATAAATGGCTTTGGGATTGAGAGGGGACTTCTGCAAATTAGTGGGTATCCTTGGGTTTTATTTTCTTCATCTCTAAATTGAATGTACAGTGGAGGTTAGGAACTAAGGTTGTGGAGTCATCCAGTTGAGAGAGGACTAATCCTAACTGTACCGTATGTCTAAAATACAAGCAGGGGCACCTGGGTGGCTCAGTCGGTTAAGCGGCCGACTTCGGCTCAGGTCATGATCTCGCGGTCCGTGAGTTCGAGCCCCGCGTCCGGCTCTGTGCTGACAGCTCAGAGCCTGGAGCATGTTTCAGATTCTGTGTCTCCCTCTCTCTGACCCTCCCCTGTTCATGCTCTGTCTCTCCCTGTCTCAAAAATAAATAAAACGTTAAAAAAAATTTAAAAAATTATATAAATAAAATAAAATACAAGCAGAGTGGGGAGAGGGTTTCCCAAGGTTCTCTTCCTGTGTGCCTGTATTAGAGTTGGTCTTTAGAGATTTGTGCATGAGATTTTTAAAAAATTTTTTATTTTTAATTTTTTTAATGTTTATTCATTTTTGAAAGACAGAGAGACAGAGCACAGGCAGGGGTGGGGCGGAGAGAGAGGGGGGGGCACAGAACCTGAAGCAGGCTCCAGGCTCTGAGCTGTCAGCACAGAGCCCAACGTGGGGCTCGAAGTCACAGACTGTGAGATCATGACCTGAGCTGAAGTCGGACACTCAACCGACTGAGCCACACAGGCACCCCTTTTTAAATCTTTTTTAAATGTTCATTTATTTTTGAGAGATAGACAGTGTATGAGCTGGAGAGGGCCAGAGAGAGATGGAGACACAGAATTTGAAGCAGGCTCCAGGCTCTGAGCTGTCAGCACAGAGCCCGACGCGGGGCTTGAACCCACAAACAGTGAGATCATGACCTGAGCCAAAGTTGGACACTTAACCAACTGAACCACCCAGGAGCCTCTAGAAATTTAGAAAGTGGAAGTGAAGGATCAGCCAATACATATGGGAGATCAATTCAAGACCCCAGAGGTCATCATCGGACTGTTCATTATCCCTGATCTGCCACTGACCATGGGTTTGAGGCAGTAATCAGTTTCCTCCTGACAGATAGGCTTCCTCAACTTCCTTAAGTCCTACACAGACATTTTTTATGGGAAAAAGAAGGACATCATGCGGGCCACCTGGATCATCAGGTGTAGACATGGGTCTACTTTGTTGTCTCAGGTTCCAGATTATTCTTGCTTTGCATCCAGTTTTCTTCCCACTCATCCATCTTCTCTCCTGAGGACATTCCATGACCAGGGGACCACCACCAGATGCAAAAGCAAAAGTCTTCCCTAGACCCCTTTAACACCCTCCTTTTATGGTTTCTGATTAGTGACTTTTCTCTCATTCTCCATCTACTTTCAGAACTTTACGACCCCAGCTCCTTCCACAATTGTTTAAATTCTAGCCTCTATAGTACACCCCATTCGCCAAATGGGAGAACACCTGGGCACACCCAAACTAATATAATTATTAGTATTGGTACGAGAAGAGGTTGCATATAGGCTTTCCAAATTGGTTCTGGTATATCTGAAATTGGTTTTCTGATTTGATTCATTTTAAAGGAATCAGTGGCCCTATCTCCAGTGGTAAAAGGACACTGATTGTTCAGGCCAGGGAGTAGCACATTTCTTATCACCTGTGTACACGTAAAATCAAGTGGCTATGGAAGACCCAACTTGGAGTTATCAAGAAAGTAGCTGTTGTCATTGTACATTTCTTTTACAATAAGGAGGTTGAAGGTTTGGTTGACTACTTTTAAGTGCAGTACAGAACTTGAGGGTTCTGAAACCAGATTTATCTCTTCCTGTGGGTTGCTGATTACATTTCAAATGGAATTCATACCCACGCAAAGTCTTTTATTTTGTCATTAGGGCACTGATGGAATGCGATGGAGACCCTGAAAACTAGGATGAGGTCATAAGGACAGATTCCCATTGAAGCTGGGGTCCTTAACTCTCTAGAGTCTGAAAAGCTTCCTTTCCAGTACAAGCAGCCTTACTCTCCCAACTGAAGGGATCGTCCCCACTTTTCTTGAAGAGACGGTAGTGGCCTCTTTTGTGGTACGTGTCTTATAGGGGACTACTGAACTCTTCAATGTCTAACCCAATCATTCTCATTGTATCTAATCCAATAACCAGACAAGTTTTGGAAGACACTAAGGGAACAAAAAAGTTGCATGGTTTTCTAGTTTATATTGGCAGATCCTGCCTGGAATACATATATGGGAATGGATGGATGGGAATTTGGATAAGAATAAAATGAAAATAATGTTGTTTTGAATCAAATGTGCAGATGTGGCAAGGAGTAGCTTAACATTTTGCTTCCTTGGTTGGTTGAAATATGGAGCCATACTCAGTACTGAATGAAGAGGAAATACCAGTAGGTTTTTTTTTATGTGAGACCTGATTACTCGTTCCCTAAGTATGTCTTCCAAAAGAGGCCAGAGAATGCTTCCTTTATCACAATTTTCAGAATACACTGGTAAGCAGAGTACCAGCATCCTTATGAACTCTGTGGTGGCTATTTCCTGTAAGCCAAATATAAGAGAGGGATGTGCTTCCATCAAACTGGATTCCCTGGATTCAATATTAACGAGAGAAACTTGGGGTTGGAGAAATTGGGTGGAAGCATGTAATCACCAGAAGCAGGATGTGTGTGGTAACCATGGGGAGAACAGAGCCATAGTACTAATCAGAAGGATTTGACACCCAGAGATCTTTGGCATTTCTGGTGTTCTTCTAAATTAAGTAGATGTGCATCCTACTAATATCTTACTTTGGGTGTATGAGTGGAAAATCCCTCTGTGTGGTGAAAAGAAGTACGGATGAATCACCACAGTAGAGAGACATGGGCCTTCAACAAACTCCCAGATTTGAGCCAGTTCACAGTCCCAGAGCAAACTCGCGTAAGACGGGAGGAGGGAATGAAGCTCACTTTAGGAATGACTGCACTACCAAAAACTTATACCATAATTCTTCCTCCTAGCCTCCCCCAGAGGGACCTGCAAGTATTTATCAGGGCGACATGTGCCAAGAAAGAAGAAATAACCCAACCTTCCAGAGATAGCTAGTCTATGACTCTGCGCCCACATTAATTACTGAAACCTAAAACACCACTGTGGTCCACCAGTCAGTATGGGTTGATCAGGTGATCCATGGCATTTTGACTTGCGTCCATCTCACAGTGGGCTGGGGCCTGGATCCACTCTGTGCTTATTTTCCCAGATTCAGAACGCATAGTTCGAGTAGACATACTTAGTAATTGGCAAAGTCTCTATATTGGGTCCCCGGCCTGTGGAGTGAAGATAGTTATGACAGGAAGGACCAGGAAGGCAGTAGAGCTGCTTTTAGCTACCAAAGTAACAATGATAAATAAATCAACGCATTCTGGAGAGAAGGCAGAGATTACTGATATGATCAAGGATCAGAGATATGCAAGATTGTGATGCTTACCTCACCCTCTTCAACTCACCTATTCAGTTGGTGCAGAAGACACTACTCTTCAGTGTCCCACTTCAGGGCCTTGTCAAGCTTTCAGTTCTTTTTCCTATATCTAATTAGGGATCTTGACCACTTCTTCATTCCCTAGGGCATTATCTTGTCCTATTACACTGATACCGTGCTGCTTAGAGCTGATGAGTGGGAAGTCACAACTCTCTAAACAATTTGCTAAGGCATATGAATGCCAAAAGAGGGGGCATAAGTGCTACAAGAATTCAAGGGACTACTAGATCAGTGAAGCTCCTAGGGTTCTACTTATTTGAGACTTGCTGAACTATCCCTTTCGAGGTAAAGGACAAGCGTTTGCATCTGTCTCCTACTACAAGAGACACAATACCTCGTAGACCTTTCTGAATTTTGGAAGCAACATACATCTCACTTGGGTGTGCTATTCAAACCTACTTACCAAGTGACCCAAAGGTTCTGGGTTGGGCCTAGAAGAAGAGACGGTCCGCAACAGATTCAAACGTCTCCGTACTAAGATCAAATGACCAAGAAAATCTGCCGGAAATTAATGGGATACTCTGGCAGTCAGGGATACTATATGGCAGGTATCTATATGTGAATGCCAATGCACACCTTTTAGATTTTGGAGTTCAGCTATATAACTCCGCAAATAAATCCTCTTCATCTGAGGAATAGCTTCTGGCTTACAGAAGACTAAATGCCTCACTATAGGCTGCCAAGCCATCATGTAACAGGAACTGCCCATCATGAGCTGGAGGTTGTGTGACTCACAAGTTATAAAGTTTAGCTTATAAAGCAGCATTCTATCAGCCAGAAGTAGCATGTATGAGAGCAGACACTCACTTTATATGAGAACAAACTCCTATTCCTACTACATTGCCTGCTCTCCGTCAACCCATACAAGTGATCTTACAGGAAGGCACCTATGTGCAGTTGACTAAAAAAGAAAAAAAAAGAAAAGGGCTTCATTTATAACTGGTTCTTTTACAATATGCCAGCCTCGCCTGAAGACTGATAGCCTGTACAATGTCTCCAGTTCCAGCCTAGGGGGGCCCTGAAAGATAGTGGTAAAGCAAAATGTTCCTAGTGAGTAGAGCTTCAAAGAATTCACCATATTATTTATTGAGTCTAGAATGAGACATCGTGGTGGCCAATGACTAAGAGTTGGTAGTAGGGTCCTAGAAACAACAAATCTGGAGAATTAGTTTTAAGGACGTCTGGGGAAAGTTTGCAGACAGACTTTTGTTTAACTGGGTGCAAAGTGAAGCTCTTGTTTCATGTGACTGTCCACCAAATGGAAAGCTCAGCATGTGACTGTCCACCAAACGGAAAGCTCAGAGGAAGAGTATCTTCATAAACAGATGGACAAGATAATCATTTCTATAGTTGTCCCTCAGTCTCTTTATGCAGTCATTCTTTCCTTTGCTTAATGGGTTAATGAACAAATTAACCAAGGTGGCCGGAATAGAAGTTTATGCATGGGCTCAACAACAAGGATTTCCACTCCCCAAAGATGAGTTGCTACAGCAACTACCTACTGTCCAACCTGCTAGCAGCAGAGACCAACCCTAAGCTCCTCATGTAGAACCATTCCCCAGAGGGATCAACCAATAGCCTGCTAACGGGTGGATCATGTTGAACCTCTTCCATCATGAGAGAGGAAGGGTTTTGTTCTCACGGGAGTACACACATATTTTAGATGTGGAATTGCCTTTCCTGCCCACAATGCCTCTGTCCAAATAACATCTATATATGTACAGAATGGCCTATGAAACTTCACAGTATACCCCAAAGTGTCGACATTCATTTTATAGCAAATAAAGTTAACAATGGACTTATGCTCATAAAACTCACTGGCCTTACCGAGTTTCTTATCATGCTGAAGCAGCTAGCCCAACAGAATGGTGAAATCACCATGTAATGCCAGCTGGCCTCATCCTGCAGGGTTGGGATTATGTTCTCCATAAAGTGTTCTATGCTGTATGTCCGTGGTGAAATTATGATGCTATTTCTTCCATAGTGAGGACTCTTGGGTTGGGAGTCAAGGCATGGGTCTGAGAGCTTCTCTTCTAACTCTTACTGCCAATGAACCATTAGTGATTTTTTTTTGTTTGTTTCTTTCTCCTGTAACTTTAAACCAGTGATTTAGAGATCTTAGTTTCCAAGGGAGGAATATTTCAACAGAGTTTATGGGATAGATTTCATTGAAAAGAAAAGTGAGAGACCTCCTTGGCCACTTTGTGCTCCTGATACTAATGAATGGGGAGGGGATGGTTGAGGTTATTGCATAAACTGCCATGATTCAACCGACTGTCAGGGAGGATCTGGGTTGGGTTACTATAGAGGGCACACGGTGAAGTACACCTGGGATGCAGGAGGTCCCTAAGGTACCTCTTAGTATTCTTATGTCTTCCGATAAAAGTTACTGGAAAATTAAACAATTGGATACATGTAGGCCCACTAATGGACCAGTCAGGAATAAAGGTCGAGGTCATTCCACCAGACAAGAAACCATATTCTCCCAAGTTTCTTGCTGAAAGCAAAGGGAATATGCAAGAGATAGTAAAAGAAGGATACTCTAAATATCAACCACATCCATTGGACCGTTACAGAGAGTATCTCTGCCTTACCCTAGTGTAATGATATTTGAATATGTATTAACTAATTCCTTTTCCCTGTTCAAAACTGACTTTATATGTTATCGAACGGGGAGTGTGGCTCAGCTTCAATAGGAATAAATATCACCCAAAGATGGATGAACTGAAATTTGGGCTTTGCATCCTTTCCTGGGAAAAGGTCAGTATATTTTCAGTTGTAAAAGGGGTGAGTGCATGATCTTAGGTGGAAGCATGATTTTGCTATTGTCTTTTTTGGAAGTTAAATATAGTCAGAAGAGCATACAAGTGCCAAATTGACATAAGGTGAATGGTGTTGTTCTGTACTGTGTAAATTTGGCTAAGCTGAAACAGTATATCCCAGAATTCTCTTCCATGTATCGTTCTGGGTTTGGTGGAACACAAGCGAAATTAGCATAAGTGTTGGGGGGGGGTAGAGTCAAGCAGCAGCCACTATGCTTTGGGGTTCAGTAGAGGGCCCAGATGCTGCTGTGGTTTGACCAGAACAATCCACTCACTCACTCCATTGGGGTGAGGAAGCCAATGGACCCAGAGTCATGGGTCTTCTCCTTATGCTTCTTTGAATCCTGGGCCATGAATGAATCACTGTGTAAATGGGAAACTGCCCCTTCTGAACGTCACCAGGTGTTGGAGTTTAAGTCAGGGAGGAACAGTTGTAGCCTCTGGTTTGTATTTGTCCTTCCTCTTTGTGCCTCAATCCTTCCTTCCTGCCTGCACAGTTTGCTGACCTCTGGAGAGGTCAGTCTCACCATCAGACTCCAATGTTTCCCCAGCCTTTTTCACAAGCTTCTTAAGTCTTAACTCTTCTTAACTTTCCTGCTTAGTGATATTCTTTCTGACTCTCCGATGGATGCCTTATGGATCTGTATTTTCTGAGCTTCCTGCATAATTGTGTATGGTCAAATAATCATAAGAAACCATTTTTTAAAAGCAGTTTCATTTATATAATTCCAGCTTCCCTGACCAAACCTCAACCGATACAAACTTTGAGTCTGAACCGTTTATTAAATGAGGCATCTGATGGCGTCCAGCATGGCCATCTCGTATCATTCACCTTTAGATTCCTTGACCGGGTGTCATGGTGACAGAATGCGGGCACGGTTCTTGGAGCCCCGTTGTTACTGTGATTCGCCTGGGGATGAAACTTACCACTTTTGCTATTTTGCCCATGTTTTATTTTGCACAAATCCATTTATCTTTCTGTGTTTATATTCTCTGCACTTTGTGCCTTGAGAGGGGATTGAGTTTTGAGAACTGTTGCAAAGGGAATGAAAGGGCTGGGTCAAAACAGCATTCAACAAAAGATAACTGCCTGACACTAGAAAGATTGAAGGCTTTTCCATCATTTTTATTTATATTGTTGTATATTACTTGTCCTTGATCTCAATATTCAGAACCCTGAGGTCTCATTAGCATAAGCTGCTATTGCACCTGCAACCTGCAATGGAAGATCCCCTTGTTTTCCTAACTCTCCTTAACTGCCCCTGACAATGGACTCTTACACCCAAGTGGAAGGCCAGATTAGCTGGTTTGGGTTACTTCTGCTCCGTTTTTGTGGATTTTACTTGTTTTGAGGACTCAGGACACAGATTAGCAAGGTTGGAAAATTATCTTCTGGGACCAGTTGAAGATTATTTCGAGTGCATGTGAACAGGGGAGGGGCAGAGGGAGGGAGGAGAGAGAATCCCAAGCAGGCTTCACACCCAGCGTGGAGTCTGATGCGAGGATAATTCTCACAAGTGGGAGATGATGGTCTGAGCAGAAATCAAGAATCGGATGTTTAACCGACTTGACTTGAGATCCACAAGTGAAATATAGGAGTTCTTTTTCTTTTTTTTTTTTTAACAATGTTTATTTATTTATTTGACAGAGAAAGAGAGCAGGGAAGGAGCAGAGAGAGAAGGAGAGAGAAAATCCCAAGCAGGCTCTGTGCTGTCAGCACTGAGCCCAACGATCCCATGAACCATGATATCCTGACCTGAGCTGAAACCAAGAGTTGGCCCCTTAACCCGATTGAGCCATCCCGGTACCCCTGGAATACAAGAGTTCTATGAACCCTCTGAATAATATGCAAAATGCTACATGTAAATGCATATATGGTTTTTCTGGAGGAGGAGTTCCATATTATTTATTAGATTTCCAGAAGGGCTCATAATTCAAAAGTTCTAAAGCTATAGCTCTACCTGAATCCATATTTAACTACCTCCAGCAGGTAGATGAGTGGCATGTCTATTTTAGGAGTCACCGTTTTTATCCTAAAACTATGCCCTCCCAAAATTATTCCTTCCCATTGCTTCAGTTATAAATGATTTTAAACATTCCAACCACCAATATGACTAAAATGAGTACGACTCTCATTTGTAACCAAACACATGAAAATAACTTAAACCCATCAGCAAAATGAAAGTATTAACACCTTATATGAAGTAAAACATAAGAAATCAAGTTCATCCTAGATTTGCAGAGAAGTAGAGATAAAATACAGATAGAATGCTTCTTGTCTTGCTGTTCCCCTTAGATGGCTTAATTCACCTCCCTGGCTTCAACTGCAGCTCAACGCAAGCGACTCCAACATCTACCTCCAGGTCAGGGTCATGAGGACGCTCTACTGATGGCCCCTGAGAGGTGAGATTCCAAGAATGGAAGCCGGTGTTCACAGAGGAAGCCTCTTCACATGGAACCACAATTAGAAAACAAATAACTGTAGATGTGCAGGCATGCATGCATAAAGAATTGGCAGAAATTGTCTTCCCTAAAATTTCCAGCATGGTCTTGGGCATGATGCGTAATGTATGGATGTGAAATGTATTGCACTGTTTCCACCAGCAAAGTCCAATTTTAACACACAACTGCGTTTCAGTGCCTTAGTATAAGGGAAATCTATGTCCATGCTTTGCTTATAGGAAAATACATTGCTTTTTGGTCTTGCAATGAATTACACAGGTTTGCTCATTCCATTTCCTGGCTTGCTTCTGGCTTGTTGCTCTGGTACCTACGAGCCATAAAGCAAGTATATCATTTAAAAAACATCAACTGGCAAGGATAAATGTGCTCTGAGCCCAGGCACCAAATACTGGGGGAAAGAAGAGGAGAAGAAGAAGAAGAAGAAGAAGAAGAAGAAGAAACAAATTAAAAAGGATAAGAGCTTTTCAATCAATTTGATAAAAAAATTTAAGTTAATTAAAAGAAGACTCTATTTTTCCCTAGAAGGCGACACTGATCTTTATTATTAATGCATACCAGTGTTCCATAGCTGTGCATAATGATGGTCTATAACATCAGGAGCGGTTTCATCTGGGGCCTAATTTGTTAGAAAATCTTTTCTAGTATTCTTAAAGTGTGGCCTCTGCTACTGCCTCCCTCCTGTTTCTGGGCTAGTTTTGAACTCTGAATGTCTTCCTTTTTGCCTTCACCTGAGAATTAATTTACAAGATTGTGTTTAGCTTGAAAGTAGTTTCCCAACCCCCCCCCCAAAAAAAATCACTTATAAGATTTTTCACTTTGCTTTCTTTCTTTTTTTTTTCTGGATGTGCTATAAATAGAAACTATTGTTAGAACGTCACACACATGCAATCTTCTCTTGTGTAAGAACAGCCCTAGCAGAGAGAGCCAAGGGAAAGGTGATTATAGGATGTTACATTTTATTTAATTTATTTTTTTCAATATATGAAATTTATTGTCAAATGGGTTTCCATACAACACCCAGTGCTCATCCCAAAAGGTGCCCTCCTCAATACCCATCACCCACCCTCCCCTCCTTCCCACCCCCCATCAACCCTCAGTTTATTCTCAGTTTTTAAGAGTCTCTTATGCTTTGGCTCTCTCCCTCTCTAACCTCTTTATTTTTTTCCTTCCCCTCCTCCATGGATTTCTGTTAAGTTTCTCAGAATCCACATAAGAGTGAACACATATGGTGTCTGTCTTTCTCTGTATGGCTTATTTCACTTAGCATCACACTCTCCAGTTCCATCCACGTTGCTACAAAGGGCCATATTTCGTTCTTTCTCAGTGCCACGTAGTATTCCATTGTGTATATAAACCACAATTTCTTTATCCATTCATCAGTTGATGGACATTTAGGCTCTTTCCATAATTTGGCTATTATTGAGAGTGCTGCTATAAACATTGGGGTACAAGTGCCCCTATGCATCAGTACTCCTGTATCTCTTGGGTAAATTCCTAGCAGTGCTATTGCTGGGTCATAGGGTAGGTCTATTTTTAATTTTCTGAGGAACCTCCACACTGTTTTCCAGAGTGGCTGCACCAATTTGCATTCCCACCAACAGTGCAAGAGGGTTCCCATTTCTCCACACAGGATGTTACATTTTAATTCAAATATTGGAGTTAGGGAAGATTAAGATATTCCCAAAATAAGTGTATCAAGTTTAAGGAGTCATTCACGCTTACGTTTATTCATGTGACTAAATATTTTTTGGGCACTTTCTAATATCAGGCACTGTATTCTATACTGGGATAGATAAAGATGTTTAAAATAGTTCCTGCAACTGATGGGATTATGGTATCTACTGCCTCATCTTGTGTCCTAGATACCACAAGAATAAAAGGAAAATTAAGTCACTACTTTCAAGGGATTACAATTTCATACAAATGCACAAAGTATAGCCCAGTACAGAACAGTGTTCCAGGGGCGCCTGGGTGGCTCATTCGGTTGAGCGTCCGACTTCGGCTCAGGTCACGATCTCACGGTCCGTGAGTTCGAGCCCCGTGTCGGGCTCTGGGCTGATGGCTCAGAGCCTGGAGCCTGCGTCCGATTCTGTGTCTCCCTCTCTCTCTGACCTTCCCCCGTTCATGCTCTGTCTCTCTCTGTCTCAAAAATAAATAAACGTTAAAAAAATTAAAATAAATATAAGTAAATAAATAAATAAATACATAAATAGAACAGTGTTCCAGACCATGTGTGTAAAAGGTGTCAGATGTGAAAGTCCATGTGAGCTAAAGGGTTTGAAAGAAAGTCTGTGAAGGAGATAATCTTTAAGTTGGATCAGGAAGGAGGAGCTTAAATTATGGCACATCAGTACTATATAACATTCTGCAGTTACTTAAAAGAATGATAAAGTGTTGAGTAAGAAAAAGGGAGATGTAGATAAATATATATGGTATGATTCATTGTTGATAAAAATAAAAATTAAAGTCTCAAAAATTAAAAACAAGGAAAAAAAAAGAGTGGTCTGAATTTGGGCAGATGGTGAGAAAGAAAAGACATGATAGACAGTAAATGTCTTCAAAAGCCACATGGTATTCAGTATTCAGGGATGAAAATACTGGGCTGTCTGCAATACGTGTGGAGCATGGAGAAACCATCCTAATAGAGACGTACGACAATGTGGAAAGAGATTTATGTTCTATGTTGTAATCTGCAAAGCACGAGCCAAATCAATTGCAGCATCTTCTCTTGCACAAGACAAAACCCAGGAGTGGTACAGGACTGACTGGGGATGCCTAAGGCCTCGAAATTTACCTACCTACTTTGTAAAGAAAACTCTGGAGAAAATGGCCAGCTACCAGAAGAAACTAATCCAGGAGATAAAATGTACATAGCGTGTACCTATGGTCATATATAACAGGAAGTTATCCGGAGATTAAATACATATGTACAACGATGTACAAATATTATTTTGAAAATTATAGATAGGAAATTTATTTATATTTGACAGTACAAAGCAGAAGAGGGAGAAAAAATGATACAGAATTGGATCTAATACCCAGAAAGAGAAGAGAGAGAAAGCTGACCAACCAAACCTGTTTCGATAAGTGGGAGGGGAAGGGGTAGAATGGAAATCAAATGAACTTCGAAATAATTATTTGCCTGTGCTAGCTCTTAGGGGTGACGGGCCCCCCTCCAGTCTGCTGGGAGAGAGCAGAGGGAAGTGCCAAAGCAGAATTTGTCCCATTACAATTCTCTCGCCTATTTAATTTTGTGAAAGGAAGATCTGGTAGAAAGGTAGAAATTAAATACCCAGAATCCTCAGTTTTCCCTGTACTGGCTCATTAGTACCATGGGCCAGGATTCTCAAACTTGACTAATCCTCAGTAGTTGTAACCTAGGAGGGAGGTAAGAGAAGTCGAAGGGGTTGAACTGTAAGGATCACTGAGGCAGCAAACTCTTGCTTAAGGCTCACAATACATTGACATTGCACTTTGTCTATGGGTTAGTTCCTAAATTAAGCATCTGAGGTGCAAACTATGTGTCCTCAAAAGGAGCCTTTATATGGTTTAGAGTACAGACTAAGATGTTATAAAAAAAAAAAAAGAAACTGTGAAATAACGATACTCTCAAGCAACAGTCCAGGTGAAGGGGCGGGCAAGACAGTATAGCCTAGTTACTCCACTACAAGAGATTACTCAGGCTCCCGGGTTCTTTCCCTCTCATGGTTCCTGTCTATGATCAATGCAGGATCAAAAAAAGTGGAAAAAATATCAATTTATTTCTAAATAAGCTATATGCAATTTGGTCCCATCGCCTCTGCTTATGTGTCACTGATGAGAATTGGACTCATGGCCATATCGAGCCTCAAGGGACGAGGGGTATATAACCTCTAGCTGACTGGCCATGGCCACCCTAAGGACAAAGTGGAAAAATTAGAGATAAAGCTCAGGAACTGAAATTTGAATGAAAACCAGGCTTTTACCCTGGTCTGCCTTTCATAGTCAATCAAACCATGTACCCCCTTCTTGACGGATATTTACCTCCACTCAAGGAGAAAACCTCAGCATCTCATTCACTAACTGTAACCAGTTCAAAGCCCCAGGCCCATGGATGATGTGGATTTCCCTTCATCAAGGCTAGCTATGGTTTCTTGCAGTTCAGCAATCTATAAACTAATAGATAAGTTATCTCTCCTTCACTCCAATCCAGTATATCGCGGTGAAAGAATATGATAACCTCAACCAAAATTCCCATCGGGAAAAGGGGAAAGTGGAAAACACAAAGAAATCAGCGATTCACAGTAGTTTCCATATCCAGCTAGGCAGGTGTTGTAAACAATCCTGACTTGGCAGCAAAGTTCCTGATTCATGATCTGTGAGGAGCTCTCTGGTCCATTATGTTCCAGGAGTCCTGGCTTCACCATTAGAGAGTTTCTTCTTTTCCTCTACCTTTTGGGACCACAATGGAAGAAGATGAGAAAAAATTTTCAATTCCTGGAGAGTTTTGTAACTGTTAAAGGTATAAGAGGAACATTGTTTCAGGGATTGAAAAGTCACAGGCATTTGTAAAGTTGGTTTATAGTCTCTTTGGCAATACGATTACCCCAGACTTAGTAGACATTTAGTCTACATGCTTCTAGCCAGTTCTATGTGCAAGAAAACACTTGCAACTTTCTTCTAGACATAAGTCTGAAGACTCTTTGTTCAATTTTGGTTTCTTGCTTCTGTGTTTGGATTATTTCTCTCTCCTTTATTTTAATCATGATTCTTTCAGGTCCTCTGAAGCAGCAAGCTTGAATGAAAAGACCCATCATTTGGTCTTTATTTGGACAAACCTTTAAGTTATATATTCTGGCTGACAAATCTTAATGACATATACTTGAGAAAAGTCTAGAACCTCATTACTTGCTGTTTTGTCTATAGAAGCAGCGAAGGTCTTCCATCCCAAAGGCTCCCAAATTTTGAATTTCCATTTGGTTTAAATTTAAGGCATTCTTTAATCCCCAGAGCTCAATTTCATTCCATTTTGCCTGTGCATGGGCTCATTCTTGCTCAAGTTTTCTCTCTTCTAAGATTTTCCTAGAAGTAACAAGGAACATCCAAAACACAAAATCATTCCGAGTTTTGTCTAACTAGTTTCTTTGGAGCACAGTCTCAAAAAATCTCATGGTCTTCCTTGAAGGTTATGACTAAAATATTTGACATTAGTATCCCAAGCTGTAATATATATTTTGCCTCCAAACACCAAACCATTAAGAAAATACAAAACCTGGTGTGATATATGCAAAATGTTGAAAGGAAAAAACTTACAACCAAGAATATTCTATCCAGCAAGGTGATCACTAGAATCGAAGGGAAGATAAAGAGTGTCTGAGACAAGCAAAAGCAAAGGTGCTCATCACCACAAAATGAGTTTACAAGAAGTGTTAAAGGGACTTATTTAAGTAGAAAGGAAAGGATAAAACCAGAAATAAGAAAATATAATAAATAAAAATACTCACTGGTAAAGGCAAACAGAGCAAATCAACTACTTATGAACCACAAGAGTTAAAACACAAAAGTAGTAAAGTGAACTATATCTACTATAATTAGTTAAGGGATATACAAAAGAAAAATGTGTAAAAGATGTCATCAAAAGGATAAAATATGGTAGAGGTGAATGTGTAGTGCTTTTAGAACGTGTTCACACTTAACCAACAACTTAAAACAGACTGCTATATACATAGGATGTTATATATGAACTTCCCAGTAACCAAAAACCAAAACCCTACAAAAGATGATAATAGATGCACCAAAAATTAAGAGAAAGGAATCTAATGTGGCACTAAAGAGGGCCATCAAATCACAAGGAAAGAGAGCAGGAGGAGAAGAAAGGAACACAGAAGAACAACAAAACTCACCAGGAAACAATGAACAAACTGGCAATAAATACGTAGCTATCAATAATTACTTTAGAGGCACTCGGATGACTCAGTCGGTTAAGCGTCCAACTTTGGCTCAGGTCATGATCTCGCGGTTCGTGAGTTCGAGCTCCCTGTCGGGCTCAGAGCTCATAGCTCATAGCCTGGAGCCTGCTTCTGATTCTGTGTCTCCCTCTTTCTCTGCCCCTCCCCCACTTGCACTCTGTCTTTGTCTCTTAAAAATGGATACACATTAAAAATTATTTTAAAAATTACTTTAAATATAAATGGACTAAATGCTCCAATCACAAATCATAGAGTGGCTGAATGAATTAACAACAACAAAAAAGACCCATTTATATGCTGCCTTCAAGGGACTCACTTTAGATCTAAAGGCATCCGCAGGCTGAAAATGAAGGGATGGAAAAAGATATCCCATGCAAATGGAAATGAAAAGAAAGTGGGAGTAGCAGTATTTATATCAGGCAAATGGCTTTAAAATAAAGCCTATAACAGGTGCGCCTGGGTGGCGCAGTCGGTTAAGCGTCCGACATCAGCCAGGTCATGATCTCGCGGTCCGTGAGTTCGAGCCCCGCGTCGGGCTCTGGGCTGATGGCTCGGAGCCTGGAGCCTGTTTCCGATTCTGTGTCTCCCTCTCTCTCTGCCCCTCCCCCGTTCATGCTCTGTCTCTCTCTGTCCCAAAAATAAAAAAAAAAATAAAGCCTATAACAAAGGACAAAGAAGGACATTACATGATGATAAAGGGACAATCCAGCAAGTTGATAAAACACTAGTACCCAACACAGAAGCACCTAAATATATAAAGCAAATATTAACAGGCACAAAGGGAGAAATTGATAGTAATACAATAGTAGGGGGTTTTAACACCTCGCTTACATCAATGGATAGTTCGTCCAGATAGGGAATTAATAGGAAAACAATGACCTTGAGCAACACCTTAATCCAAATGGACTTAATAGATATATACAGAACATTTCATCCAAAAAGCAGAAAGCACATTCTTCTCAAGTGTACCTGGAACATCCCTCAAGATATATTACATGTCAGGCCACACAACAAGTCTCAATAAATTTAAGAAGACAGAAATCATATCAAGTATCTTTTCTGACCACAACAATATGAAGCTGGAAGTCAATTATGAGAAGGAAACTGGAAAAAACACAAATGTGGAGACTGAACATGTTACGAAACAACAAAAGTGTCAGTGAAGAACTCAAAGGGGAAACAAATACACACACACATATATTTATATTTGAATATATATAGTATATATATATGGAATGTATAGTACATATATAGAATATATACTGGAGGGGGCAGATTGACAAATTGGCTCACGTAATTATTATGGAGGCTAAGAAGTCCCACAATCTGCCATCTGAAACTGGAGATTCAGCGAAGATGGGTTAATTCCAGCTCCAGTCTAAAGGCCTGAAAATCAGAGGAGCCAATGATGTCTACAGTCCAGTCAAGGACAAGAGAAGACTGATGTCCTAGCGCGTGCAAGCAGACAGGAAAAAAGGGTGAATTTCTCTTTCCTCTTCCTTTTTTTTTCTGTTCAGGCCCTCAACTGATGATGGGCATCCACACTCCTGACCCTGGAGAGGGCAATCTAGCTTACTGACCACCAACTCAAATGCTGATCTTATCTGGAAACACCTGCACAAAATACAACCAGAAATAATCTTTGCCCTGGGCCCTCTGCAGTGCAGCGGTGACGACACGTACAATGAAGCATCCCAGGAACTATTCCCTTTTTCCAAGTGTCAGCTCTTGCCCATTATCTCTTTTATTCACCTCCCGGTACCTTTAGGAAGTTTCTTTTTATGTTTTGCCCAGAGTTTATGGTTGTTCTCTCTTAGAAGTTTGGTCCAACAGGATCTATTTTCTGTTACTAGAAGCAGTTCCCACCTACCCAACCCCGTTGCTTGCATATAAGATAATGGCTGCATTGCTTCATCTTGCATTGAAGACTCCATGATCTGGCCATGCTTCGGCTTTAACCTTTGTCATCCACTTCACCTTCAGGTAGATCGCCCACCCCCCCACCCCTTCCCCATTACACATTGCATCTCATCTATTCGTTAAGCAAGAGGCTTTGAGCTCTTTCCATGTATCAGACAGATGGGGACAAACCCAATATTGCTCTGGCCATCTTGAAGCGGATAGCATAGAGGTCTTGCAAATGTGCTTGGTCGTTACTGCTTGGAGTCTTTGCCGACGCTTGGATACTTCCTCTGTATTTTAATTCCCTCAACTATTCTCTTTTTCCCTTTTACGTAGCAAATACTATCCATCCCCCAATTCTGTTTCATCAGACCCTATATTAGCTCTAATTATTTCATTTTTTCTCTTCTTGAGTGAATTAAGGAAATACTGTCAGTAATTCAATTCACTTTCTTCGGGTTGTGGTGTTCAGTCCACTGTTGGTGTATGGAAGTGCTTAGTAAATGAATTAATGATATTAACTTCTTTGGCACTCGATTTGTAAATCATCACAATATTGAACATGTAGGTTTGTTGTGAATGAAGGAAAGAATTATGTTAAAGGCCACAAGTTTTTTTTTTTAATTGGAAAATGAAAAGTAGATTTGATAATAACCTTCAAAGTCTTTCGATGTTTTTATGCATTGGAAATCGGTTTCCTGCATACTTTTCATACTAATCTGTATCATCGGTGTATCTATCAAGGATAGAATCATCAGAATTCCAAACACAAACATGTTTCACTGTTAATTAAGTTGTTTGGTTCCCGATGTCATGATAATTTTTGAAATGCTTTTGCAGTAACTTTTATGTTCTTTCAACCCAGGAGTAAATCAAGAGAATCTGAAGGTCATAGGAACACATTCTCTTTATTTTGCCTGTTTGCATTCATCAATTTATCTTTCCTCCCATCTGCCAGCCGAGAGTGGCCTGAGCAGTTAGTGGCGCAATGGGAGCTATTCATGTCAAATAGGCTGGTTGAGGTCCAAAAGAGGTCCGGAGAAAAGTTTTTGATACTTGAAACCATAAGCCTTTACTTAGAATTTACTGCATATGCATTAGTGCTTTTCTCTTTAAAAAAAAAAAAAAGAAACACATATGTGCATGTTCAGATAAAAGCTAGATCACTGTTATCCATCCTATGGGAATCTATCTCTTGAACCACAAATCAAAATGCTGACAAAGGTTTCCGCACCACTGCTGAGTGTAAGGGGATGTATGTGAGGTGTAGGTTACAGAGTGAAATGCCAGAATTTCAGAATAATACGGTGACTAACAGAGCTGAGTAATAGGAATCAGAACTGTCCTGAAAAACCCTAGGCTTACGACCCTCAGAGGTTTTCCTTTTAATGCAGAAATGGTGACCCCTGTCATGTGTGCTATCAAGATGCGGAGTTTCTTGATGGAAAGTCTGTATCTTATTTTGGATCCGTCATTGTACATTGCGCGGTCCTGGGAGCACACAGGCAGGGCCGACATTCAGCAACGTGCTTCAGTTTGGCCAAAATAATGGTTGAGCTATCATCTATTCTGTCATTGGCCATACCATGTCAGTTGTTAAATATGATCACAATAGTCTGTCTCTCTCCTTCTTATGAAGGTGTTTTATTTGGGAGCACCGATATTCTTTAGAGGGAGAGACAAACGCTGCAGAAGGGAGGTAAGACCATAGGTTTTTGCATATCAACAATATGTTTCTTCTCCATTTTGTAGGGAGGCATGTATACATATGTAGGTATATATATATATATATATATATACACACACACACACATGTATGTATATATATACACATGCATGTATATATGTATGTATATATGTATATGTGTATGTGTATATACATGTATATATTACATACACATGGTTGTATATATGTATATATGTACATACATGTATATATATGTATGTGTGTATACATATGTGTAGATATTTGTGTAGATATGTGTGTAGATATATACACATGTGTGTGCATTCTATAGAGCATATGCACATACATGTAACATGCGCATGTATACTTCCATATACATATACATCAACTCCCTATAAAATGTAGAAAAAGCGTATTGAGTCCGTGCACAAAAATATACGGTCTTACCTCCTTTCCACAGTGCATTCCATTTCTTCTGATGAAAATCCACAGTTTGAAATACAACACATGTGTTTTTATAAATAATAAAAACATAATGCTAGACGCCCATCACGCTTGAAGGTATGGTTCTGCACAACTCAAATCCCCTGTGCCGACTTCCACAACTGTGGCTTGGCTCAGGGAGGTTCCAAGCCATTTATCCAGGAGGCTGGATTGCGTGCTGGGCTGTGGATGGGACAGAGTGGTGAGTGAAGAGCAGTGAATGGGAAGAAGAAAGGGAACCGGAAGCAAACAGCAGCAGCAGCAGCTATCAAGTGCCCATGTAGAGGCCATAATAGTACCAATCAGGGGAGGAAGGGAAGAAGGTGTATAGGCAGCTTCAGCTTTAGAATCAGAGCTGCGTGTGAGTCTCGGTCCACCAGTTTACAAACCCATCTGTTCTGTGCCCACAGCACTGCCTCACAGTTGTATGACATTGTGTTTCTAGTAAACAGACTCTCCTGCTTTTAAACAGGACTAGGCCATATCAACTGTTTCCCATTCTTGTCAAGCCCTCGACTTGTTGCCTCCTCAACTCATTCTATGATTTATAGATGAAAAAGAAGACGCCCACTGGAGGAGAACCTTCCTCAAAACTCCGAAGTCTTCCTGTGCCCTTCTTTCCTCTGTCTTCCTACCGTGGTGGGGAGGGGTGTCTCCTCCAACCGCGGGCCACTCTCCCCACGTGGGCTCCCCTTCCTGTCCTCTCCTGCCTCCTCAGGAATCTTTTCTGGAAATGTTGGTGCGATCGGCTCTTTATCCTTTGATACTTACCATGGTTCTACACAACAGTGATCAGGAGATGATCCCCATAGTTTAATCTTCAACCGCATCTCTGGGTTCTAGATTCAGGCCAAATATTTGACTTAGTACCTCAGCTTGGGTGCCAGCTAGACATCTGAAACTTAATGTAACCAAATACTTGATTTTTTAAAAAAAATATTTGTACTCTCTCTGGCTTCCCTATTGTAATTTGTAGAGCATTTGCTCAGGAAAATACGTAGGGTCACTGTGGTCTTGATCTCTCTCATAGGTACCTTCTTAAAAAGTCTCAGACCCCAGAAAAACTAAGATTGGTTTATTACCTACATTGGCAAGTGGAGGCTCAAACAGATTTTGCTATAAAAAAAGGAAAAAAGAAAAAAAGGGAAATGTGACATTCACAAAACTAGTGTGAAACAATACTCAATAGTATTTAAAAGTTTTAAGTTATATAAACCATGCAGCAATAAGTGAAAAGGAAATTATGATTGCCTGTATACTAGCCATGCAGCATAGTAAATCAAATAATCAAAGAGTATGTTTCTTATAGTCCTCTTTCCCCACGAGAATTAACCCTGTTCTTAATTTGTTATCATTCCTCTGCATCCTTCTGAACTTTTATGAAAAATTAACAGATTAATTAATAATAGGGAGAGGTTTTTTTTATATGGGGTAAAAGGGTTTATAAATGATATTATATACACTCTTGGGAAATTTGCATTTTTTCCTCTTTTTCAGCATTTTCTATCTGAGATGCAATCATATTACCACCTGTGACTCTAGCTCACTTCCATGGATGAAAGTATTCTATTCTGTGAACATATTACAACACTTTCCCATTCTTCTGCTGATGGCTGTGATACTATTTTTAAGTTTGTGATTTTATAAGCAATGCTTCTCAGAATATTCTTTTTCATGTCCTCCAGTATATATGTAAAAGAGTTTCTCCATGATATATAGTGAGACATGAAAATTGCTAGGTGATAAAATACAGACATCTTTGACTTAACCGGATATTGTTAAATCTTTTTCCAACTAGTTTCAGTCAGCCGTATCACTAGCAATCGGTAAGAGTTCTTTTGTTCATATCCTTGCCAACACTTGGAATTGTCAAACATATGACATTCCCCAATCTGATGGGAGTAAAAATGTATCTCATTAAAATTTTATTTTGCGGCGCCTGGTGGTTCAGTCAGGGAAGCATCCCACTCTTGATTTCGACTCAGGTCATGATCTCATGGTGGCTTTGGGCTCCGCACTGGACACTGAACCTGCTTAAGATTCTCTCTCTCCATCTCCCTCTGCCTCTCCTCTTCTTTCCCTCTATAAATAATAATAATAATAATTATTATTATTATTATCACTATTATTATTATTTTGTTTTAGTAATATAATTGAGAATATTTGATATATTTATTGCCCATTCAGGTTTCCTCCTCTGTAAATTACTTGTTCAAATCCTCTGTTCAATTTTATGCAGTATTTTTGCTCTCTTCCTTAGAAGGCTATTTTTCCCGAAGAGTCTACCAAAAGAAAACAGTTGAAAAGATGTCTCTTTCATGAATAAAAAAAGAATATATGTGAACTTGGACTTGGCCACTAGATACGTTTTTGTTCTCCGAAAAGTTAAAAACAAAAAAGACTAAGCTAAGCGTTATCGGTGGACCATAATAGTACTTGGAGTCTCATTAGGTTACAAGTCAGGCATTGAGAAGTGTTTCTTGGCAGAATTGTACTGGAAGGGTTGGTTGCCTTGATCATGGTGGCCTTCTGGTCTGGAGAGGAATGTAATATAGTAATGGAGAGTGCCTTGGATATGTCCAGGGAATACACTGCAAAGGACCTGAGTCCCTCCCACCTTTACTTACTCGGATTTATCTCACTTACTATAGAATGAGAGCACTGTCCAGATCCTACTGGCTCTTCTAAACAGATGTGTGCAGGTGGCCTGCAATCTTAAGTGCTCCTCTATAAATAAAATTTATTAGAGGATTAAGCGATCACTTGTCAGTCTTGAAAGGAGTAGATTGGACCCCTGAGTCTGACCGCTCAAAGATCTGAGGGATGCCCCCTGGCATCTCCTTGTCCATGGAAGCTTTCTTTTCTAGATCTGCCTAGGTCTGTGTACCTCTAGAGACTTTAGAGCATTTTTTACACCAAATACACAGCCCATAAGCAATGTAATGTAGTCGATTATATAGGGCATAATAAAGCCTTCATGTTTTTCTCCCTCAACGGATAGAAAACAGATGTGTTTCTGAAGCAGTTCAGAAAGTGAAGGTGTAAGGTAGGAAAAATCATATTTTGCAGCCAAGAAAATGAAAGAACTATATTTCAGATTAGGGTCATGCTGGGCCTATGGGCTCACCTCCACACCTGGGTAAGGTCATTTGTCGATTTAAAAAGGGGGAGAAATGAGGGATCCATTTGAGTATAAGTTATCTGTGCCTGATATTCATAGTCACATTGAGATGCCCATACAAATTAATGACAACAATAACAAGGCAAAAAAAAACACTTTCAATAAATTGAAGTTTCAGCTTATTGAGTGCAGTTGAGAGGATGGAGTCATCTTCTGCAGATTTTATAGAGCATATCACAGTGAGAGGTTGAATTAACATTTGAATCTCAGTTTCCAATAACATAGGGATGCTACCATAATGGTTGAGCCCAGGTCCTTGTCTTAGAAATCAAGTATATATAAAGTATATACACAATTTTATGCCGCCATTTTAACAATGGAAAATTACTAAGACCCTGGGTGCTTTTTGGTTTTTCCCATGCTTATACAGCTAGTAAGTCAGAAGTCAGATTCAAACCACACCCTAAATCCAGGGTTATTTCTGGTAATATTCTTAGCTTCTCCTCTTGGTACCATCAAGTTTGACGGTCAAATGAAGCAAGGGTTGTGAAAGCGTTTTTGAAAAACTAAGCTTGTAGTCAGTAAATGAATAACAGTATTAATTCTCAGAGACAGGGGCAGGGAGGGGGAGAGAGAGGGAAGAGAGGTATTCTGATTCAGCCTCTGCCAATCAATTAAAAATAAATTGCACAGAAAATCATTACACTCAGCGCTCAGGGTGCAGAGCAGTGTCTCCCAACCTTGGCACTATTGATATTTTGAGTTGGATAAATCTTTCTTGGGGGTTTCCCAGTATGTTACAGGATGCTGAGCAACATCCTTGGCCTCTACGCACTAGATGCCAGTAGCAACCATCCCCTACATGTTCCAGTTGTGATGACCAAAAATGTCTCCAGAGGTTGTAAAATGTCCCCCACCCCAACCATCAATTGGGAACTCCTGGTGTAGAGACGTGGAGTGTGGGACTTGTTGTCTGAAGAATATGTGCAGGATAGAATAGAGGGGTAATGTTTAGACTCAAGGGAAGTTTCTTACATGTGTGTAGTAAATACTAAAGCTGGGAAGATTAGTATTGGACACATCATAGAAGGTTTTGCATGGAGCACCAGAGAGTTTTGTTTATGTTTTTGTTTTTAGATTTTTACTCCATCAGTATGAATGACAACAAAGACTCCCATGACGGGAGAAGCACTAAATTTTAGGAATAAGGAAACCTTGACCTTTCCTTCACTACGGAGTATGTATCATAAGAGGTCAGTCTTTGATGATAGTGTATGTCCAACGGTACCATAAATTAACAAATAAGCACCATAAATTGCATGCTCTGCTAAAATCCAAAGAGTAACAACCACGTACTCGTTGAAAAGATAAGATTAGCTTTGAGTCTCTCATTTTATCTGAATTTTTTCCCTTGTTCTTGCTATTTCATTGCTTATGCATCTTTATCCATCGATTAAACTAATTTTTGTTGTTGTTGTTTGGTAAATTTGTCTAAACATTTGTGTTCCTCCTTTAGGAAGTGCACTGATTATCACTACACCAGATCATCTCTTCTCGGATAATCAATTTTATCTCTTTGTTTCTAATTTTTTGTTTGTTTCTCGGGCCTGCCATCCATGTCTATGGCTTTGCTGGTGGCATATCTTTTCTGCTTCTTACTCCTTAGCATATGCTTTTTCATTTCCATAATAACATTTTGTCCAAGTCTTCTGAGACATTTGGGGACATGTTGGAGGAAGAAAGGTCAGAAGTTGGTAAGAGACTAGTGAACCAAGGAAGAAGAATCAAAGAGGGGGGGTGGTCAAGATTGAAGACCAAAAGCCATTCAACCTGGGAGACCACAGACAGAGGGAGGAGGGGCTGGGGAGGCAGCACGTGAAGAAATCACTTGTGCTTGTGCTAAATTTGAGCCCATGCCACAATTGCTAAATGGCACTCCCAGCGCAGTTAAATGGATGTACAGCATAAACAAGAATATTGGAATTAAATTAGTGCAGGGTAGGAAGGAACAGAGGGCAACATAGGGTGGTTGTATTAGTCATTCCATAGAAACAGGATATAAAGAGATTTACAATAAGGAATGGCTCGCAAGCCTGACACATACTTGAAGGCTGAAAAAAAACATCACATATTGGGCAGGCTAAAATTTCTACCTTAAGGACTGAGATTTAAAAGTACCTATACATATGGCAAAGAAAGTTTAGATGCCCCCTAACTATAGTATTCTATGCATGTCCCTGGATTTACCCCCAAATCCTAAAATAGTATCCCTCTTTTGTGTCCCTACCTCTAAATAGTCCACCTATACTAAGTAAGCTAGGAGTTAACCAATTAACTGCAATAGCAATAAAAAATATTGCAGGTAGAGTAGCAAATGCACATCTCGCAAACCAGAAGAATTTACATTTTAGAATAGTCAACATAATTACACTATTGATTGAGAAAAAAAACCATTAAATGCTAAAATAAATCACTGGAGTTAAGTACACAAATCGCCAGTGCTTTAATTATTCTATTCTCCAGGTTTTTCAGTGAAACACAGTAAAAATCCAGAGCCCAGGTTAAGCACATAATCAACAAAACCCAAGCATATTATATTTTAATGAGTTCCAATTATAATTAAATAAGTCACTTTGACTCTCTGTGAGAGCGGAGAGCAGAGATGCTTCTAGAAGAACCTGCTATAGGGCACTACCAATGGTATCTGCACGCAGAGGGCAGGGCTAGCTTGCAGGGAGGTACAGAGAAAACCAGTCATGATTTGAGGTCCTGGAAAGAAAGGCTCAGGGTGTCATCCTACCTGAACCCACTGAGCTCTCTGAGCACTTACTGTGTGGCAAGATTTTATACATTAATGCATTTACATATATGGACGTATCATATCAACAACTCCAAAAGTTACCCATGGTTGTTTCCACCCTCTTGCAGATGAGGACATTGAAGCATGAAGTATGAAGCCCAAAGCTTCATACGTGGCTGAGAAGTCACAGGCAAGGACTCAAATGCAGATGCCTGTCACCAGAGCTCAATTTCTTCACCTCTTTGTATGGCCTCTATGGCAAAGATGGGAGCTCTGTTCGGCTGTTCCTACCATGACATGAGAGTCTGGAACCATCAAATTTTAATCACATACACTGGCAGAAATCTCTGTTATCTTCAACATTTCAGAAATCCTCAATGTGATGTTCCCTTACTAGAATTTTGGTTAACTAAGGGGAGAAGCCAATAAAGGGTCAGGAAAAGGAGTTGTCAGGGAAGTAAGTAGAGAGGCAGGAAGAAACCTCATGGGGGATTTGTCTCAGTGAATATATTTTGAGTACTTACCATTTCTCAGGTGCTGTGGTCCGTGAGCCAGTTAGCAAACACTGCAGCCCCATGGAATCAATATTATAGACCCAGTTAGTGATGAAGCTTTAGAAGTCATAGCTCCAGAGTCTTGTCCAAAAGGCCAGACTGAGGGGAATCTGGGTGGCTTAGTCGGTTGAGTGTTTGACTCTTGAGTTTGGCGCAGGTCATGCTCCTAGGGTTGTGGGATCAATCCCTGTATCAAGCTCCATGCTGAGCATGACTCCTGCTTGGGATTCTCTCTCTCCTTCTGTCCTGTCCCCTGCTCACACTTTCTTTGTCTAAAATAAAAATTAAAAAGCAACAACAATCAACAAAGAACAACAACAACAACAACGGCAAAAACAAAGGACCAGACTGAGGGCACACTTGAGCCAGCTCAAGCCAAGTCCTCTGAAGCCATGATTGTAACATTTTTCTAGCTAACCAGAAAGTCTGGGTCAGAACACCAGAGCAGACGGAGCAGGGGAAATGAACTTCAAGTTTAGCTAAAGACCTGATAATAAATTCAAATACTGTAAAGAATGTTCAGACTAGAGATTTGATTTGAGAATGAGAGAGCCACTTGCTTTTCCTGTTTTCCTACCATAGATGCCACTGCCTCCTTTCTTGATGGGTCCTCCAAGTGGATGCTGTCACTCTAGGAGAGACCTCAGCTCTCTCTGGGGGTAAAATTTAGATGAGTGAACAGTTAGTAGTGCTGTTCACGTTCACAATGGTCGGTGGTGCTTTTATTTTAGATTAATGGTATCATTGAGCATTACCTGGGCACTAGACTCCCCCACCCAGAGGGACCCTCCATTCTGAAATATACAGACAAGAAGGTAAGAGGCATCTGTGCAGGCCCTCCTAAGTACAGGTTTTGAATCACATGGAGAGTTTAACTTTTTAAAGTTTATGTCGAGGTAAATAGAAAGTGCGAGCGGGGAGGGGGCAGAGAGAGAGGGAGAAAGAATCCCAAGCAGGCTCTCTGTGCTGCCAGTGCAGAGCTCTGCATGGGGCTTGAGCCCACGAACCATGAGATCGTGACCCGAGCCAAAACCAAGAGTCAGACGCTCAACTGACTGAGCCTCCCAGGTGCCCCGAAAAGTTTAATTTTTAATGAAAGTATGTTATTATGGCAATGTCCCTCAGAAGATTCTGGAATAAAGCTTCTCTTCTAATGGCCTGGAGCTGGAAAGTGTAGACTGGGTGTGGTATGACCGACCTTCCTGGTTGCCCAGGACTAATAGAGTTCCCAGAACATGGGGACTTTTAGTTTTAAAATGAGGAATGTCCTGGGAAAGGAGAGAAAGACTAATATGAGAGAGAGAGAGAGAGAGAGAGAGAGAGAGAGAAAGTAAGGCAAGGGCCAACAGATGAAAGCACTTGCCTCGTGAATGCGGAAAGGCATATCTGGAGAGGGAATAATTCTGCAGTCAAACAGCGAATGAAAGGTCTGAATAGTTCCTTAGAAAGGTGAATAAATGGTATGATCAAGTTTACCTCCCTCTTATGCATCTATTTGCAGAAAGCTCATTTTTTAAACACACATTTTTCCCAGTTTTATTGAGATACAGTTGATATATAACATGGTGTAAATTTCAGGTATACAGCATAGCAATTTGACATATGTGTATATTGTAAAATGAATCCCACAGTGAGGTTAGTTAATAGCCATCACCTCGCCTAGTTACAGTTGTCTTTCCCTGTGATGAGAACTTTTAAGATCTCTCGTAACAGCTTTAAAAGACACCATACAGTAGTGTGAACTGTGCTCACCATGCTGTATATTGCCTCTCCGGAACTTCTTTATCTTACAACTAGAAATTTGTGCCTTTTGGTCACCTCCATCCAATTCCACCCCTCCCCCCATCTCTGATAACCACAACTCGGATCTCTATTTCTATAAGCTTGGTCTTCTTGTTTTTTTAAAGATTCCACATGTAAGTGAGATCATATGGCCATTGTCATTCTCTGAGTTATCTCACTTAGCATCATACCTTCAAGAGGCCCATCTATGTTGTCACAAATGGCACCGTTTCCTTCTTTTATGGTTGAAGAGTATTCATATCTAGGTACAGTTTATGTGTCTACATATATCATAGTTTCTTTACCTGTTCGTGCATTGATGGACTCAAGTTGTTCTCATCCCTTGACTATTGTAGCTACTGCTGCAGCGAACATGGGATTCACCATAATGGGATTCCATGGGATTCCATATAATGATGTTACTTCCTTCAGATATAGGCCCGGAGGTAGAAATGCTGGATCACATGCTTCTTCTACTTCTAATTTTTTAAAAAAAATTTTAAACGTTTATTTTTGAGAGAGAGACAGTGTGAGCGGGGGAGAGGCAGAGAGCGAGGGAGACACAGAATCTGAAACAGGCTCCAGGCTATGAGCCAACAGCACAGAGCCTGACACGGGGCTCGAACTCACGAACTGCGAGCTCATGACCTGAGCCAAAGTCGGACACTTAACCGGCTGAGCCATCCACGTGCCCCTCTATTTTTTTAATTTTTTGAGGATCCTCCATACTGCTTCCCATAGGGGCCGCACCAAGCAGTGCGTAAGGGCTCCCTTTTTTCCACATCCTCGCCAACACTTGTTATCTCTTGTTTTTCTGATGATGGTCAATACACCCTTCATTAATCATTCATTTCTGATGATAGTCAATACATTCATTAATCCCTTCAGACGCACTGGCCAAAGTTGTATTATCCCAGAGTGTATTCTGAACAACAACGACAAGAACCAAGAGCCAACTCAAGGCGTCACCTAAAAATGCTGAGAAGGCTTCTTTGACTAGCCCACAAACCGAGTCCCAGGAAGGAGGACCACACCAGCTTTCGGAGTCCAGTTTCCCGAGTGGCAGTAGTGAGATGCGACCTTGTCATAGGAAGTCTTCTTGGGTAATTCGGCATTTTGCCGAACACCAAAGACTCAGTGGGGCCACGACTCAAGTCGCTTCGCGCAACAGGATTCTGTTTTGCTTGCATGAGTTGGCAAAGCTCCTGTGCGAGGACCCGGCAATCTCTGCAGTTTCGGCAGGAGGCCTGCTGTCAGAGGGAGGATAGGGAGCCGGGGGGCTGCTGGTTGGCAGCCTGTGAGCATGCCTTCGGGTGGACACCGCGTCCCAAACACAGCCCTGGGAGAGCTGACGTCTCCTGGAAGGGCTGCCAAAATATTCCCACACAAATATGGAAGCTGGAGCCTCTCTTAAGCAGTTTACAGCTTCTGTTTTAGCAAACACAACCCACTGCTGCGAAGATGCCCACCATGTCTTAAAAGAGTTGCAGAGAAAATGTTTTGGGGAATCCTCATTCCAGTGGAGAAGTCACCTAGGTTGCTACCACTATCCCAACTGGGAAACCAAGCTGGAAAAAAACAGGCAGTAGGTGTGTACATGAGAGAGGGAGAGAGAGACAGAGGGAGAGAGGGAGTAAGGGAGAAATCAACATCTAACACACCATGATATTTAAAAAAATATTAGCTTCCTTGATTTAGGAAGGAAAATCTAAGTGGAATTAGCTTGTCAATGTGAAAGCATTGCTGGTTATAATTTATTTCAGGACGTGGAAGGTATTGGGGGCAGGGAATCACCCTCGGCCGGTAATTTGCAATATTCTGTACCCAGCTAATGACCTTTTCCATCTGGACTTGAGCAGACTCCGTGGGTACGAAAGATTTCCAGTGTCCCAGTGGGTCGGGCCTAATTGATATCATTAGAGCCCCGGTCCTTTTGCACGTGGTCTTGGAGATGTCGGTGTTACCAAGAAAGCTGCTTTTGATTTATTTTGCTTTTCTTCTTCATTCTTTACCTCTTTTCTTTCTTCCTTTCTCAAGTTCTGCTCAAAGGCCAAACTTGTGAAGGTTAAAAACCCACAATCCAACTGCAGGGCTGGAACATTCTGGCTTGCAAATCTGTTTCTAAAGTCAGGACTTCTAACGAGATGCCCTTGGCATGTCTAACGGGTAGTGAGGGAGTCTTTTTATTTTTTTAAGGGTGCAGACTATGTGTAAAACACACTAAAACATTTCATTCACTTCTCAGATGTCTCTTGTTCCTGTTGGAAGAAAAGTATCTTCTTGCCCCAGCTGCAGAAAAAAAAAAAAAACAAAAAAAAAAAACATGTGCTCTCTAAATGATCTACGTATAAAACTTTTCTCTGTTCAGGTTCAAGTTCTGTGTCCCCTTAGCTCTGAAACAAGTTTTCATCCTCAGCCTGAAGCTTACAATGGAAATGTTATAGTAATTGACTCGTGTAAAAAGTCTTTAGGTTTGACTTCTTTTTTCTTTAAGCTAAAACAAACCAATAAATATGTTCAGATTGATTGTGGTAAGTAAGCTTATGTGTTTTAGATTAATTTCGAATCTCTCCATCTGTCAGGAAAAGAGATTCTGAAAGCCATCAGCCAGAGATTACGAATTTCAGTTGATTCTGGAAGTAGCCAATGTTCAATTGTTCCATCTTTTTCTTTTAAGTTAATTTATTTATTTGTTTTGAGGGAGAGTGCGGGGGCATGCGCGTGCACGTGCGTGAGTGGGGGAGGGGCAGAGAGAGAGGGAGAGAGGGAGAATCCCAAGCAGATTCGGGGCTCGAACTCACGAGACCACAAGATCATGACCTGAGCTGAAATCAAAAGTCAGATGCTTAACCCACTGAGCCACCCGGGCGCCCCTCACCTCCTGCCTTCTGTAGCAGACATTCATCTGTGCACTTTGGTCAAAATACCGTAGAACTGTTTGGGAATAAGGAAGTCATAGAAAGAAGCTGACACTGCAAAGGGATTGAGATTATGTCAAGAAATATAATTCGCCCCAGTGTCCATATCTAGTCGGTCATTGCACGTGAGAGCTTCTGAAGCAGAAAGGTCTTACGAACAAATCTTAAAAACAGATCAGTGGCAATGACCAGCGCTAATTTTACAAATGGAATGGTCTGTATAAAACAATGTAATTTATGTGATTAAGCTGTATATAGCCAAGCACACACAAACATCCTGCTTGAGCCACTATTAAGGAACGTTTTTTTTTTTTCTTTTATGACACACATTTTAAAGAACGTTAGTACCTCCAAAGTCTCACAAGGGTCAGAGTCTGACCCTTGGTGAATTTCTGGGAGCCCAGAATAAGTGGAAGAATGGTCTAACACAGTGAGTGATCACAGAGAAGAGAAACGGTATCTTCAGACTTGGCATTCCCTAACACTTCAGGGTTCCTTGGCTTCACACAGGGCAGACCCTAGTGCACACAATGCTTTAATGCCAATTAGAAAAGGAAGATGCATCCTGCTGGGCAGAAAACAAGCTCATAGCTAAGGAATTCCTTCTTCCGGGAAAGCTCAGCCCTCTTCAGGGTGGACAGCTTGGTGAGCAGAACTCAGGTGGGATCCCAGCCCCCACCTGCCAAGGGTGTCCTAATGCAGTGAACTCCCTGCACCACCAGACAGGAGCACTGGCTGTGGAGAACCCACCCCCCCCTTGTCTCTCCTGCTTCCCTCAAAATATGATGGGTCATGCTTGGTCAGGGAACACAGCACCATTAGGGACCATTACCATCTAATACATTTTTATGGGCAAGGAGTGGCCTTCTATAGACTTCCCCCTTGGGTGCAGATCATATAACTATAAATCTCCCAGAGAGCTTTCAATTTCTTTGTTTGATGATGCTCCATCCCGTCTCCACCCCATCGATTCTGTTCCTTGCAATTCTTTTCCTTATTCATCAGGCTTCCCTCCGTCCTACCTCTCTTTGGGCTTATGCACTCTGACCTTCACGACCCCCGCACATATGTACTCTACAAAGAGTTCCCCAGCCACGATCAACAATAAATAAATCCCAGAGGCAGCATTGAATTACATGAGTTTTATTTCCGCCATCATTCTCTCTTGCCTTTCCCCCCTGCTCCCTCGAAGTGAAAAGAGCCTTGATGTTATTGGGAAACCAGAGGAACGGGTTCGGTCAGCAGAGATCTAATGCTTATACTGTTTCTTTGGAAGATCCAAGGGCTCCAGAATACAGCCTAGCCTCTCTTTTGGGTCAAGGAGGAGGGCACCTTAACTATTGGCTTTAAAGGGTATTGAGGATTAATCAAAATGAAACACAGGTTTTTCCTTCTCTCGGGGAGAGGAGGGCAACCTCAGACTAAATCTTGTGTGAGCGCGAGCGGGAGAGCTCCCCCTGCCGCTCAGCATCCTCACCTGCAAAATGGGATTGACAGCGCCCCCTGCTGGCCGTGATTCGGAAAGAAATCGAGGATGGCAGAGTTCTTTCCCAGCTCTGTCCAGTCTCTAAGTCTTGCCTCTTATTTCTTCCTCTTCGTCCATCTTTCTCCCTGGCACCTCCCTTCTTTGCCCCTCTTCTTTCTCTTCCTCTTCTCCCACCTTCCCCAAAGAGAATGGTATCTTTGTTTCCACCTTGTTCTTTAGAGGATTTTTCTTCTGCAGGATGATGTCACAGACCTTCCCTCCTGTGAATAGAACCATTTTGATCAAGACAAAGCCACCCTGGGAGCCTAGGAAAGGTCGCCTGGAGCCTCCGTGTGTAGAACCAGCCCCGCAAAGAGACCGCCCTTCGCGAAGAACTTTTGAATTGAAAAGAATGTTTCTATTCACCACGACATCTTTCCAACTTAACAAGGGGAAGTTAAAAGACTCGCTCCTGAACTCAAGGAGCATCAAACTTTACATATGTTGCTTCACCATAACCCTAGAACAGTGAACTATTCCCGGAAAAAAGGCTTTCATGGCCATTTCAAGAGAAAACACCCTGCGACTGATTAAGGAGCTGACCCAGCTGTAAAGCAAGGGACAGACCTTTTTGGGGTGACTTTTCCCCCCGAGGTTATATTGTCCCTGGGTCAGTAAGAAGGCATCTATGTCTTATAACTTTATGCTGATTAAAAGCAAATAGGATTGTAGCCCTCTACCCTGGTCTCTATCCAAAACCATTTGGGGCTAACTCAAACGTGACAGGTAAATGAATTTAGTATTTCTTCAGAGCATTAAAAAAGAAAGAAAGAAAGAAAAAAAGAAAGAAATAAAGAAAGAAAGAAAGAAAAGAAAAAAAACCTCTTTGCTTGCAATTAAAAATTTATATTTCTATATCTATAGATAGGTAGGTAGGTAGATAGATTGATAGATAAAGAAAGAAAGAAAGAAAGAAAGAAAGAAAGAGAAAGCTATTTCCCTGGTTGAGTATTTAAATATTATGTAGGCCCCCGAATATGTCAAGGTTGAGTTGGGAATAAATATTCATTGTTTCCACTTCTTTCTCTCTCCTGTTTTCTCTTCTCTTTCTGCCCTATACCTCTCCTCCTTCCCAGCCTCACCAGATACCCTGACTTGTGGTAAACACTTCCGACAAAGCCCAAGCCAAACCCAACTGTCTTTCCAAGGACCAGTCCCTTCCTATGAATTCATGTGTCAATTCAGTTAAACTGTTAACTTCCAACCACTTTAACTCAAAAGCCATTTACTCAGATGTATTTATAAAGCAAACACCGAAACCACCCACTGTCAGATGTTCCCACATATGCACACTTAGACACCTCGACAGCTCATGCCGACCTGACAGTAAGCACGGCTGCTATATTTTATGCTTTCTGAAATGCAATAATTAGCGCCTTTAACAGGAGAGGAAAAAGGAGTCGCTACCTCCCAACAAATTACTGGAATCAGTATGTCCAATTCTTTCAGGACTCGGCGCTGAAAGGAAAATCCCTGGGTAAGGGAGTGTGATGTGGCTGTCATGACCGCACTCGCCAGCACTGTGATATCAGCAAATGGTTTTCAGTCTTTCTAGAACGGGGAGACAGTCTTCATTGGAACCTGGGAAGGAGCTGAGCTAGAAAACCGTCTCAGATTTGAATCATCTGCTTCCTAGGTTTTGAGGCTTACATTTCCTTTTCTGGTTCAATTTACTTATCTGTTCCTGTTTTGATCACAGCCAACGATGCAGTCATCTATCGGGATTAAGCCGTCTCCTTTCTCCTTCCCGGCAGATGTTCGTTTCAATCCGTTCCCATCGCTTCTGCAAACTTGCATCCACTGATGTGTACATTAGGATGCAGATAGCCTTCTCTTATTTTTCATGAGAACGAAGCAACACTCAAAGTGGCTGTCACTTCCAAATACGGAGGATGGCTTCCTGAAGAGACCAGGCTGGATTCCCCAGCCTCTACCCAAATTCTCCCTTTGAGTTACCCACATGGTTTTATAAAAGTTTTTTTTTTTTTAATGTGTCAAAATAACGTAGTCCTGGCAGACAGTGAACCCAATCCTGGAGTCCTAACTGCGCAATTTCAATTGACAGCGGTGGGAATTCTTTATACACAAGAGTCAATTAAAATTATGAAATTGGGCCCAGGGTAAGTTCAGGGGCATTAACATTCAGAAACACTTTGACATTTGCAACAGAAACGGGCCAGGCACTCCCTTCAGGACACCTCTGAGTCCATCATTTAAACTTGCGTCTTTTCTCCGGGTTTCAAAATAAGGACCTCGGTGCCTTCACTTCATCTTGCGGGGCCGATTAGCTGGCTAATGGACCATCTTTCCGTGGTTTGAGTCTTCTCATATTTCATTAAATGCACAAGACTTTTGTATGGCCAGTCACTCTCCAGAGAACCCTAGTTTCTCGGTTGTTCCTTCAAAAACACAACGGTACTTACGTCTCTTCTCTGTTTTTCAGAAATTGCGTAACTTCGTCAGTCCCCTAGTAACTGACAAATGTCTCGTCCTTCAACCGTGAGGCTGGCTGCACTTTACTTCCTCATCTCCCCAGATCCTCACCTGGTGCAAAGCTCTGTGCCAGGGACCTGTGGGATTCCGTGCCTCTGACGCCACAAGTCTCCCTGGCCTCCAGCGACACTTTCCAATGCTGTGCCAGACAGAGGGCACTGTTCTAACACCCAAATGGAAAACTTCACTGGATGCCTTCCTCATCATCTGTGTTTTTAATGTTTATTTATTTATTCTGAGAGAGAAAGAGAAAGAGAGAGCAGGGGAGGGGCAGACACATAGGGAGAGAGAGAATCCCAAGCCGACTCTACGCCGTCAGCACAGAGCCCGATGTGCGGCTCACACTCACGAACTGTGAGCTCATGACCTGAGCTGAAACCAAGAGTCAGACGCTTAACCGACTGAGCCACCCAGGTGCCCTGTTCACCATTGTATTAATACAAATCATTCCATATTTCATGGAACATGTATTTGAAGCTAGGGGTGGGGGAGAAAGAGTAGTTTTTTGTTGTTGTTGTTGTTGTTTTTCCCTCCTCTTTTGTAATCCTTGAAGCTGAGTTCATTGTGACTATTTCATGTACAGGAAGTTGAGAAGTTTTGAGAAGTTGTCAAGAAAACCAGTGTAGGGGCGCCTGGGTGGCGCAGTCGGTTAAGCGTCCGACTTCAGCCAGGTCACAATCTCGCGGTCCGTGAGTTCGAGCCCCGTGTCAGGCTCTGGGCTGATGGCTCGGAGCCTGGAGCCTGTTTCCGATTCTGTGTCTCCCTCTCTCTCTGCCCCTCCCCCGTTCATGCTCTGTCTCTCTCTGTCCCAAAAATAAATAAACGTTGAAAAAAAAAAAAAAAAGAAAACCAGTGTAAATGAAAATGTAAAGACCAACCAAAAGCCAGTGTGTGTGTGTGTGTGTGTGTGTGTGTATGCACCTGCATGCATGCGTGTATGATTTACTCAGCAGCAGCTATTTATTGAGCATGTGTGATTTGGACCAAGCATAATGATGTGTAAAACATGTCTCGGACCTCCAGGATTTTAGAATTCGTTTCTAGGGAGGAATCTCACTTAAGGCCGGATATTTTTCTGGTTCCAAAGCAATGAGTAGCATATCACCCAAATTTAAAAAGTTTAGAAAAATTTGGAAAAAAAAAAACCTTCGTGTCATCAGAGATAAGAAGGGATGTATGGCTATTTCTTTTTGTTTGTTTGTTTGTTTGTTTATTTATTTTTGGGACAGAGAGAGACAGAGCATGAACAGGGGAGGGGCAGAGAGAGAGGGAGACACAGAATCGGAAACAGGCTCCAGGCTCCGAGCCATCAGCCCAGAGTCCGACGCGGGGCTCGAACTCATGGACCGCGAGATCGTCACCTGGCTGAAGTCGGACGCTCAAACGACTGCGCCACCCAGGCACCCCAATGTATGGCTATTTCTTAGAAAATGCCTCACTGCCTTCTCAAGGCAAATAGCAATATGGTTAAAATTAGAAAAAAAAATGTGAGTAAGTAAAACCACAGACTTCTTTTTTAAAAAAATGTTTATTTTTTTGAGAAAGAGAGAAAGAGAGAGAATGCATGTAAGCAGGGGAGGGGCAGAGAGTGTGGGGGGTGGGGGGCAGAGGATCCCAAGCAGGCTCTGCACTGACAGCAGAGAGTCTCATGCGGGGCTCAAACTCACGAACCATGAGACCATGAGATGAGCTATGAGATCCTGACCTGAGCTGAACTCAGATGCTTAACCGACTGAGCCACCCAGGCGCCCCAAACCTTAGTCTTAAAGACATCAAAGTCATGAAAGGTTGGTAAGCTAAGTACCTGAGTTAGTGATTTTAGTACTTTCCTGCCATTGGGGAGATTCATGTATTCCAGTGGGTAATAGAAGAGAAATTCCTCTCTCTCCTTTAATATTAATTTATATGTGTAAATTAATATCATTTATTATATTATATATAATATAATTGATATATAAATATATAATAATATAACATTATAAATTTATTATATTACATATTACAGTATATAATTACATCATATGTGTCAAATAATTGTATGTGTAACATATAAAATTGTGTATGTAAATATTTAAGATAATACCTGTTATAGTAGAAGTTTTGAAAAACCATAAAACTTATAAAGAAAACTCGTAAATCACCTGATCTTTTCACTACATATTCAGAAACAAACATACAAACCAAATGACCCTGGAAACTAGTAGCTAATAGCTAAGCTGTAAAGTGTTCTGCTGAAGGTAAACATTCCGGGGAAAGTAAATAATAATTAGACAAGGTCACTCTGAGACTGTGATACAATCTGACAAAAGCAAGGCCACTCAGTAATCATGCCTGAATATAAGGGAAAGACAAGGACGTCACACAGCCACAAAAATAACCAGCGGCGCCCGGGTGGCTCAGTCGGTTGAGCGTCCGACTTGGGCACAGGTCATGATCTTGTCGTTCTTGGGCTCTAGTCCCGTGTGTCTGGCTTTGTGCTGACAGCACAGAGCCTGCTATGGATTCTCCGCTGCTTCTTCTCTCTCTGCCCCTCCCCTGCTCATGCTCTCTCTCTATCTCAAAAATAAACATTAAAAAAAATATTTAAAAATAACCAAACATCTTCTTCTGTTGGCTAAAGTTAGTAACTAGGACATCAATGGCAGCTTTTTCCCTGCTTCATTTCTTTCAGATCTTCCAATAGAAACCATCAGTTGGGTCACCTGGGTGACTCAGTCAGCTGAGATCTGTCTCTTGATTTCAGCTCAGGTCATGATCACATGCTTGGCGACACGGAGCCCTGTGTGTCTGGGTCTGAGCTGTCAGCACAGAGCCTGCTTGGGAATCTCTCTCTCTCTCTCTCTCTCTCTCTCTCTGCCCTTCACCCTCCTCTCAAAATAAATAAATAACCTTTAAAAAAAAAACATCAATATACTCAACCCTCAAATGCCCCCATTTCAGGAGAGCACCCAAGATCAAAATCAACCTTTTACCTCCTTAAGCTTTCCCTGAGACCACCCAGAATGAGCCCAAACCCTATACACAAGCCCATTTCAACACCCTCTTACTGAGGAGTACCTCGTGCGTGTTTTCCTGTGTTCCAACAAGTTACTATAACTTTGACTTATACCTTGATGTCCTTTGGGGCATTAAAAAAATAGCACGGTGTCCAAGAGCTTTTTTTTTTCCTTAACATAATAAGGATTATAAGTAAGCCTTATTTTTTAAACAATTCTCATTAGCCTTTGTAAGGATGATTTTATTTAAAAAAATTTTTTTTAACATTTACTTATTTTTGAGACAGGGCGAGACAGCATGAACGGGGGAGGGTCAGAGAGAGAGGGAGACACAGAATTTGAAACAGGCTGCAGGCTCTGAGCAGTCAGCACAGAGCCTGATGCGGGGCTTCAACTCATGGACCGCGAGATCATGACCTGAGCTGAAGTCAGATGCTTAACCGACTGAGCCACCCAGGCGCCCCACATAAGGATGATTTTAAACGTCTGCTTAGGATTCTATTCTAAAGATGTTCTTCCCTTTGATAAATATATAAAATGTAAGAATTATACACAAATTCTATGCTTGGCAATTTACAAAGCAGTCACAAAATTTTCCCTTTTTTCCCCTAGTTTTACTGAAATGTTAATACATAACGTATGCAAGTTTGTGGGGTACCGTGTGACAATTTTATACATGTATATATTGCAAAACGATGTCCAAAATAAGGTTAGTGAACACATCCATCGTCTTACAAATTAGCATGTGTGTGTGTATGTGTGTGTGTGTTGATAACATTTGAGATCCTGCTTAACAATTTTTAAGTATGTAATACAATACTGTTAATTATAGCCCCCAAGATATGCGTTAGATTTCTGGAACTTATTCGCCTGATAGCAGGAAGGTACCTGATTGTACCCTTTGATCAATGTCTCCCCAACTACCCCACCCCTAGCAAGCATCATTCTACTCCATTTCTTGGAGTTGGCTTTCATAGATTCCACACATAAGTGAGGATCTGTAGCATCACAGATTTTTCTTATTATAATTTGTGTCCATAAAACAACTCTGCGGGGCGAGTTAGAGCATTTTGCTCATTTGATTTATTTTAAAATATGTTTTGAAGTTTATCTATTTTTGAGAGAGAGAGAGAAACGGAGTGTGGGCGGGGGAGGGGCAGAGAGAGAGGGAGACACAGAATCCAAAGCAGGCTCCAAGCTCTGAGCCCGGACACGGGGCTTGAACCCATGATCCGCGAAATCATGTCCTGGGCCAAAGTCAGAGGCTTAACTAAGCCACCCCGGCGTCCCAATACTTTGCTCATCTTAAAGATGAGAGAATTAGGGGCGCCTGGGTGGCTCAGTCGGCTCAGTCGGTTAAGCATCCGACTTCGACTTCGGCTCAGGTCATGATCTCACCGTTTGTGGGTTCGAGCACTGTATGGGGCTCTGTGCTGACAGCTCAGAGCCTGGAGCCTGCTTCGGATTCTGTGTCTCCCTCTCTCTGTTCCTTCCCCATTCACACTCTGTCTCTCTCTCTCAAAAATAAATACACATTAAAAACATATTTTTTAAAGATGAGAGAATTAAAATTCAGTTTAAAAAATCCACCACAGCAGTAAATGACAAGGCTGGAATTCTCTTCCATGGAATTTAGTGTCATTTTATGCTACACACTCTGACGGTGCTTCCAACTTCAAAAGTCCTCAGGGTCTAGCTTGTCTTTTCATACACGGTACATATTAAAATCTGATATTTATATTGTTGTGCTTTCACTGATGGATGTATCTGTGCTTCGTAAATCTGTTACCAGATTTAAAATTCTTTTGCCATGGTTTATGACTTCAAGTGTGGCAAGACGATTTATTGCATCGGATGAACAGTGCAGAAGTTAAGGGACCAAACTTGGTTGCCAGGAGCCTGGGTTGGAATCATGGCTTCATCACTTAATTGCTTGGTTGGCTTCCGGCAATTTATTTAACATATTTGTGCCTCAGTTATTCATATAGGAAAAATATATATATAGTCGTTTTTCACAAGATTGTTGCCATATTGATTTTTTTTTAAAAAATCCAATGCCTGTTTTATAAGCTAAAAATTTCCATTCTGCAACAACTCCCTTCCTCCCTCCTTCCTTCCTTCTTTCCTTCCTTCCTTCCTCTCATTTCTTTCATTTTCTTTCTTCCTTTCTTTCTTTAGTTTCTTTCTTTCTTTCTTTCTTTCTTTCTTTCTTTCTTTCCTTTTTCTCTGGAGAAAGAGAGAGAGATCCAGGGAGGGGTGTATGGAGAGGAAGAGAGAGAATCTTAAGCAGGCTGTAGGCTCAGTGCAGAGCCGGACATGAGGCTCGATCTCATTGATCTCACAACAGTGGGATCAAGACCTGAGCTGAAAACAAGAGTCAGACCGCTTAACCCCCTGAGCCACCCAGGCGCCCCACAACTTCCATTTTTAAAGACATTGCGAATAGTCTCATCTCCAACAGACAGTCTAGTCTAATGGTCCGAACACTGCAACTGGAATGACATGTTTTGTCCTTGTTGCCGATCTTTCCACGACCATTAGCAAATGACATGGCTACTCTGCAAGTTCATTCCTCTATCCCCAGAGGGAATACAAAGGCCCACATGCCACAGGGCAGGAGTCACATTGTTCCCGGGACCCCAGAGCCTGCACAGATCCTGAATGTGATTGCCAAAATATGGGGCTCTTTGGTGAGTCCAAGGCCCTGCTGCTTTAGATGCAGTACAGGGATACAACTTGGGAATTTGGAGAGAGACAGATACCTTTTATTTATTTATTTTTCAATTTTAATTCCGTGGGAGTTAACGGGGTTATGTTAGTTTCGGATAGTGATTCAACAGTTCCGTATATTACTAGTGTCCGTCAAGATGAATGTACTCTTAACCCCCCCACACACACTTATTTCACTCACCATCAGGGAAATGCAAATCAAAACCCCAATGAGATATCACCTCACACCTGTCAGAATGACTAAAACCAAAAACTCAAGAAATAACAGGTGTTGGCAAGGATGTGGGGAGAAAGGAAGCCCCGCACACTTTGGATGGGAATGCAAACTGGTGCAGCCCCTGGGGAACACAGTATGGAAGTTGCTCAAAAAATTAAAAATTCATCTGCTCTGTAATCCAGTAATCGCACTACTGGACCCTTACCCAAATAATATGAAGACCCAGATGCCAGTGTGGCTCTGTCATTTGGGGCTGTATGTTTTTGAACAAGTTCTTCAGTTGCCCCATCTGCAAAATTAAGAAACCCATGCCAACCAGACAGTGTGGTAAGGTGCATAAATCAAGAAAACATAAAATGACATCATCGAAATAAAAATTCTCAGCATAATATTGGGCACCAGTAGATGCTCAACAAAAAGTGATTATTAAAAGAATTGTTTATTTGGCATAGAAGCCATTATGATAATAAATGATTGCACCAAACGCATTGTTAGCTTTGACCTCACAGGATAATCTGCATGGTCAACCCGTTGTTCATGTATTCTAATAAGATATCCTAATGAGATCAAGCTAATTCCATTTCACATCTGCCTCTCTTGTACAGCCTCACCACAAAAAGAGGAAGAAGAAGAAGAAGAAGAAGAAGAAGAAGAAGAAAGAGAAGGAGAAGAAGAAGGAGAAAAACTACAACAAAATAAAATAAAGTACCTTGGTAGGTAAACACAAGGTGTTCTCCATGTTTTCTGGTTATATGTTGTAAAGAAAAGTCAAAAGTACATTGTCAAAATTCACCCAGGGCACCTGGCTGGCTCAGTCTGTTGAGCGTCTGACTCTTGATTTCAGCTCAGGTCGTGATCCCAGGATGGTAGAATCGAGCCTCGAGTTGGGCTCTTATGCTGATCACGGAACCTGCTTGGGATTCTCCCTTTCTCTCCCCTTCTGCCCCTCTCCCCCACTCATGGGCTCTCTCAAACAAACAAACAAAAACATTCAGCAAGAATCCAAAATCCCCAATTCACTATATCAACTTGCTGACATTGTCACCAAGAGAATGTGGGATGACCCATCACCAGGTGAGCTCAACTGAGAGCGGGAAGGAGATGACATCAAGTCAACATTTTTGAAAGGGAAAATGTCTTTTACACCAGATAAACTTTGAACTCTCTCTCTCTCTCTCTCTCTCTCTCATCCACCCACACACAGGGAAAAAGATGGGAAAGTACAGGTATAATCATGGTTACTGCTTGCTTTATGCTATAGGATGCAGCGCCAGGACCAATCATCAGGTCTTAGAGCGAAGTTTCTAGTCACCGTGGATGATGCATTCAGTTGGCCGTGGTGACAGATTGTTGGTATCAGTGGTCCTGAGTGTGATTAATAAGGCTGCTCTGTCTGTGACGGAGTGGGAATGGCACCACTAAAAGTGAATGGAGGCGATCCTACTAAAATGTGTTAGGGAAGCTCCTTGGGGGTAAAATGGTACAAAGGAAGTACCCAGAGTAGAAGACAGTTCGCCAGCTGTAGCCATATAGACCAAAGCACGATGGCAAAGTCCCATTAACCAGAAGAGCCTTTGGCTTCTCTACCGGGCTTCTTTGCAATAAACAAGTCTGGATGCCTCCCCTCCTTCTACAGAGGTATATATCTTATAAAGTAGCATCATGTATCAAATTTGTGTGACCTGTTATCTGTGTAGATAAGAGGAAAACCCCAAAATGATAATACATTTGCTATTGAGTACATTTTTGTTTGAAAATTTGTTAACTGTCAGGCTTGAAAAAAAAAAGAGAGAGCGCGAGCATGAGAGAGGGGGTCAATCTTTGGTCTATTAACAGATGTGTTTAGCATTTAGACTAGAGCCAGGGTTTTATATGACCCAAAATGAAAATATACTGTCTTAAGGCAGTATATCTCTCATCACCATTGCAACCTAATAAAACTGTATGATGGAAAAAAAAAAGGAACTATTTGAAAAGTTGGGTGAAGCTGTGTCATATATTAAGAGTTAGTGTAAGAGAGTTATGTTTCTAGTTAAGCTGCATCAGGAGACTTAAAGAGAGTGAAATATTCCTTTGCCCATCTCTCGGAGCTACAGAAATTGGGATGTGTGCTTCTGAAATCAAAGACAACTGTGCTTATTGATAGCCTATCTGGAAGGACTGATAGCACAGAGCTTGCTACTTCGCTAGTGGGCCAAGCAGCAAGGGCTTACAAGGTGTTGTTGCTAATCAATTGCCTTGTATGATCAATGTGGGCTTTTCAATACCATATTGAGAAATGTCAATACTGCCTCAACATAATTGCCTCTTAAGGGTGGTGGAGTCTTGTAGAACAAAACCTTTAGTGACAACATTATCAACATAATGAGGATCAGCGCGATGCCAGTTGAGCTTCTATTTGTTCTAGATAAAACTCTCTGCCTTCAATAAATACAACTGTATTGGTCTGGAGCTTTAGGCTTCAGTAGACACTGCAGGATCATTCCTTGTACAGTGATTCTTACTTTACTGTGTTCCCTTAATCGTTCTTTTTCCTAGTTAGAGTTAGGATAATTTAGCAATGGAAATAATCGATACCTTTGTGACACCTTACAGTTTGAAAAGCAATCTGTATCTGTGATTTCATGCGGACCTCATAACTTTTTGAAATATGCTGGGCTTCTCCAATAGATGTTCTTCTTCTTCTTCTTCTTCTTTTCTTTTCTTTTCCTAACAGGGTTATTCAAGTCTGGGAGAAGGAACACAGAAAACTGGAGACTTCTCACGCCCAGCAGAGGCAGAGACGCTCTGAGATTAAAGTTGCTCAGGGGCAGGTTAAATGAAAGGGCAAGTCAAGTGTTAATGCTGCATGTTTTCACCTTCCAACTGAATGGTCCAGCACCTTACGGATGAAATTCCTATTTTGCTTAAATGACGGAGTTCTGACACTCGCTCATTTTTACCAGGCGTAATCGTAATTTCCTCAGAGATCTGGAGCGTGTTTAATAACATTCTGAGACACATTTTCCATTTGTTTGTGCATTTCTTTTTAAACATAATTAAAAACCTCATCCTTGTCAGATACAACCCTCCCCAACGAAGATAGCTCAAACCTACAAGACAGAAACATGCAGGTGGTTTTTATTAAATACTAGTTTCTAAAGGTATCAGCAGATTCTGCCAAAAAGCTGTCCCTGTAGCAAACTCAGGTATGCACTCGATTCTTATAAACACATTTATGTGTTTTATTAAGTTCGAAATAGTTGACATCTATTTAATGTTTCAAGTGATGGAAATGTAAAGAACTTACCTTAAAATTTTTAAATGAATACAAGGTTTGTGACTGCATGTGATTCTAAAAAACGAAAACAAAACCAGCAACTACCTACCACGCATCAATCAGGGTCTCTGTGTAGACATTAAATGTCTCTGTGTCCGTGTGATCACTGAAGGCTCATGCATTTTTACACTACAGTTACCAGTGAAGGCGCCCTACCCGTGCTGACACTTGGGGAAGTACAGCTCAGGGATTTCACAACAATAGAAGCAGAATACAGAACGTGCCTTGAAGGACACACCAGGGAATCTCACCTTGACCCCATTCCGTGGACTCAGCATGGATGGCCCAGACATGGCAAAGTGGGATGCCGTGTGAGAGTGAGGACAGAGGGGACTTGGTCCCGGTGTCCAAGGTGGTCAGTGTGTTCAGTTCCATCTAGGTGGGTCTGTCTGGGGTGTCCGCCTTCACCACAGTATTGGCCATCTATTTCTCTGGCATGTCTCTTGGATAAAGTACTAATCGTCAAAGAAAGATCCGCTAGTACAGACGGAGGTAGGGCAGGTAGTGGGAAACGGGCTTTTTCAAGTCACCTAGACCCTTTGGACCTCCTTCCTCATCTGTAAACAAGACAGAGATAGCAATAATATGTGTGTTATTTTGTCAGAGAAAATAAGTAGAGTGTTTTAAAATAAGTAAACTCTCGAGGCGCCTGGGTGGCTCAGTCGGTTAAGCATCCGACTCTTGATTTTGGCTCAGGTCATGATCTCGTGGTTTGTGAGATCGAGCCCCACATCAGGCTCTATGCTGATGAGCCGGCTTGAGATTGTCTCCCTCTCTCTGCCCCTATCCCCCACTCGGGCTCTCTCTCTCTTTCAAAGTAAATAAACTTTAAAGAAATGAGTTAAAGCTCAATAAAATTGAAGCTATTAACTTAAGTCATTATTAGCATGAATCTATAAAATGTGTGTGTGTGTGTGTGTATATATATACATATATATGTGTGTGTGTATATATATACAAAAGCTAGTCAATTATTTTTTTCTCTACTGGATATTTGATGTTTAGTGAATGGAGCTAACACTTAATAAACATGCATAAATAAATGTTGGGGGAGTGGGGAAGAGAATACCTATTCTAGCTGTAACAAAGGAATACATAGCAAGATACCTCACGCAGATACATTTGTATTGATTATAATTCAGTCACTCCCCTCTGCTATTCGGAAGGAGTTTTATACCGTGCAGTAGGTGATAGAACCAATGATTTTCATTGACTTTAAGTTTTACCAAGGCCTATTTATTTCTCTTATGGAATGGCATCATTCTACTAATTATGTTGCTACTGTTGCAACTGTTTGTTGGATTTCTTAGGTCTTTGTTTCGCTGCTGATATTATGAGACCCAATATGGGTAACAAGAAAGGCTCTGTAAGGTGTTATTTTTGTAACATGTGGACAGGAATAATGTCTTAGCTCCATTGAAAGGACTATAGCAATCCTGCTGAAATAGCGTTCGGAGTCCTGTATATCATGGCTGTCTTCCATAAATACTGGCAGTAGAATAGTCAGGCTGCACTTTTTTAATCTGGCCAGCCTGGGGCAGAATCAGGAGGAAGATATAAAAGTCCTGGCTTTTTAGTCCCTTAAACCTCCGTAGCTGTTTTAACCATAACAGTTAAAGGGTTTTCAGGGAGAGCCATAATGAGGTCACGGTAACTCATTCCAAATGTCATATATGGCAATATGTGGCATGCCACAGAATTAATTTTCTTCTATGGGAGTCATCATTGGTTTTCTTCTCTGCACACTCAAGCTTGGCCAAGTTTTTATCTGAACTGGTAATAGGACCCCTTCTCACTGTCTCGCTAGACCGGAAATGTTTATAATCAACAAGACATTGCCTTCTTCTGAGACCTGTGGACTATAGTTGATAAGTTCCCTCAAGGGCTCACTTTGTTCAAAGAATGGAGATCACTTTTAATCTTCGTGGAGAAGATCAGGTCACCCCTCACTTGTATATTGCTCATTCTTGATATTACCCAGTATCAGGAATTGTCAGCAAAAGGGAAAAAAAATATAACTGTCGTTAACAGAGACTAAAGAAAAAAAATCTGTCAAAATTTCAAAAACGGACATGAATCATCCCTGAAGGATTAGTTAGGGTGAGTCTTGGGCCAGAAGAAATTGAATGAAAAAGGGAAAGAGGGGGCCCCGAAATGTCCATACTTAGGTTAAGGCAAAGACATACAGGAAAAGGTGGGGGTGGGGGGGTGGGGCGGGTAATCTGTTGTAACTATGAGCTCCAAACAGTCAAATTGAGTAAGAAGAGAAAATTACTATGAAACTTCCTCAGGTATGATTAATGATTGTCAAAAACTTTTCTGGAATAATCCATTGGGCAGATGAACACACGAAGCCATTTTGGAAAATTTGTTACTTTGCAAGCTTCCTTTAGGGAAGCCGGTGCTAATTTGCCAAAGCTGCACATAAAACAATTGCTTACGTAGACATACGGGACATAGTAGGAGCTAAATACGCGTTGAGAGCATAAATATTGAAAGCTTGAGTGATCTTAGGTTTTTTTCTTTGTCTTTTGTCATCGTGTGCTTTAGATCACTGACTTCAAGTAAAAGGGTGACACAAAAATAAAGAAAAGCTTGTAAAAGAAAAAAGGGGGGCAGGGGGAGAAAGTTCCCTCTCCAAGGCAAGGGACCAGAAGTGTGACATCCTTCAGGGCAAGTTTTAACAGAGAGGGTGAAGGCATCGTTAGGTTGGCTTGCCATACACAAACCCAGTAGTGCTGGCCGGAACAAGTTAACATGGGCCACCAGTTGAGTTGAACACTAAGCTTTAAATCCCCTCAGAGTTCCAAAGGGTCTGAAACAGGGAGCCAGAAGGAATTGTTAGAAACAAAGAGTTGAGGCTGAGGTGAGAGAAAGAAAGGAACAAGTGAAATAAGATGGGCCAAGCGCAAAGTGGGCAGGAGGGAATGGCTTGGGGCAGCCTCTGTCGTTACCGGTGAAAACAAACGAAGAAACAACCCCTAAAAATGTTGATTCAAGTCTAGGGGGCCATACTATCTGTGTAATGGAGTCATTTACTCAAACTGCTTTTCAAATGTAGATTAAGACCTTCAATGAAAGGGGTGCCTGGGTGGCTCAGTGGTTAAGCTTCCGACTCTTGGATTCAGTTCAGGCCATGATCTCATGGTTTGTGAGTTCGAGGCCCACCTTGGGCTCAGCTCTGATGGGCACAGAACTGCAGAGACTGCTTAGGATTCTCTCTCTCCCTCACTCTCTGCCTCTCTCTCTCTCTCTCTCTCTCTCTCTCTCAAAATAAATAAATAATCTTAAAAAAAAAAAGATTCAACAAAGAATAGTTTTCTAGTGGCCTTTTGAAGCACCCGGTTCTCCTTCCTGTATTGAAGTAGAATGTGCAAACACAAGATAGTGAATTATAGTGGGTTACAATTCTTACTGCTTCTGGGCTTCCCAGCAGAACTTGGCATTAATGGAGGTGCTTGGGCTAAGACTTGGGATAACATCATCTTCAGGTGTCAATAGGTTCCATGACGCATAAAAGAACAGTGGACAATTCTTTGTTGTTGTTGTTGTTGTTGTTTCAAAATAGCAGTGCTAAAGAACAACAAGACCATGTCCAACCAGCTTTTGACACAGTGAATTTTCTGGAATGAAATCAAAGACAAGATTGGGTCTTTCATCTTTTTCTTTTTTGAGGGAATTGCATGTGCTGTGGCTGTTTTACGACGCAATCCAATGCTGAATCGTGAAAAGGGCAAAAGGCATTGTATACCTATTAGGAATACTTTGTTGTTAGGGAAATCTATTGCGAGGCTATTTGAGCATTGATGAATTTCCAGCACAGGAATAACTAATATTTATTGAGGTCTCACTCTAGTTCATGACCTAGCTCACGCTGAGGATTATACATCGATAATGCCATTTATTTATCATAACATCTTTCTGAGTTGGCTGTTATCCTTATTTTACAGATTTGATAGGTGAAATAATTTTCCGAGTTTATACAGGTAGTAAGTACGATACCCTGGATGTATTCCTCTATCAAGATCAGCTTTTTAAAATTTTATTGGTAGACTTTGGTTTTTTTTTTTTTTTTTTTTTTTTTTTAGAAAACTGGTAGGTATACAGAAAAGTTGAGCAGAAAATACAGGGTTCCTATATGCTCCCTCCTTCCCTTATTACTGTAAGGCATTACGGTAGTACATTTGTTACAATTGATGGAATAATACTGACACACTATTATTAACTAATGTCCAAAGTTTACATTGGGGTTTACTCTTGGTCTTGTATGTAGTTCTTTGGGTTTTCACAAATGTATAATTACATGTATCCACCATTACGGTATTATACAGAATGGTTTCACAGCCCTAAAAATACCCTGTGCTCCACCTAATAATTCTTCCCCACCTACTCCCTAACCCCAGTAACCACTCATCTTTGTACTGTTTTCATAGTTTTGCCTTTTCCAGAATGCCATGTAGTTGAAACAACTCAGGCTATCTATCCCTTAGATATCTTTCATTTTCACTAAAATACGCATTTAAGGTTCTCCACGTCTTTTCGTTGCTGGATCTTATTTCTTTTTAGTGCTGAATAATATTCCAGTATATGGATATATCATAGTTTATTTATTCCATTCAATGGACCGATGGGCACCTTGGTTGCTTCCAAATTTTGGCGGTTTATGAATTATATTTCAGAATTAACGACATGGCTTTCAGCATTCAAGATTTTTCAGCCTAGGATATGAGGAATTGAACTGACATATGCAGAAAATTAGATGGCCAAATAAAAACATCCAAGTAGTTCTTAAATTTTCAAAAAAAAATATACAGGTTAAAAGTGCATGGAAAATTATCTTTTGGTAATGAAAGAAATCTATGTTAAAAGTATTTAATCTCATGGTATAATACTATAAAAAGTAACAACGAAAATACTTATTTTTTTTTCTAGTCATGAAATTAATTGCTAATGAGCATAAGAATCAAGGGTAACATTTACCTCTTTTCCAAGGAATACTTAGATATTAAAGGAGATGTAGCTTGACAAATTTGGGAAAAGATGAGGAAATTTGAGGTAGAAGGAAAGGAAGTAATATACATAAAGTAGTTCATGTTTATAATATCAGAATAATTACAAAAGTCTTCTTTGTGTATGGTATCTTTAATATATTAGAGACTTAGATGCCTTACAAACAGCACCTCTTTTAGGTAATGAGACAAGGATGTTATCTTATTAATTAAAAACAAACTGGTGCATAAGGGAATACATGATTTGTTCTTGGGAAAAAACTTTTTTCTGATGCTGCTGCTTCTCATGGAGATCAAAAGCCAAAGCAAACAAACAAAACAAAAACAATCACACAGGCACAACAGGGGAGACTGGAATCCAATGATTTGTAGACAACAGTAGTAGGTCCCTCACAAAATGGCTGGAAATGTTTTTCTTCGGGTAATCTATTTTCTACGATAGGAATAACACATTCCCAGTGTTTACAGAAATAAGCAATGTTTATAGAAATAAGAAAAGAACATATAGATGCATATCTCCAATAGAATCAGAAGGATAATAATATTAAACCAAGTCCAAAATATACTCAAAGTATTTTCCTTCACATTCTAGTCAGTCAAAGTGATTATCTGGAGATATCATCCAAATCAAGTTCATATATAATTAGATCAAAATTAGGAAGTAAAGTGATATTTTTTGCACCCATTTCCCCTTTACCAGGAAAATAATGCTCTGTGCTTTGCTCATCACTGTTTTCCTTGTGCCTAGATAAGTGCTTGGCATGAAATCAGCTCTTACTCGACAAGGAATTAATTGATTCCTTCTCTGCTACTACAATTCCTGGGGGCGGGAGGGTGGGGGAAACTCTAAGCCAAATCCCAGAATCATGGAAACAGCCTAGTGGATACCCAGCAGCCTGTCCTGAGGCTTCAAATTAGAAGTATCATATAATGTTGCAGAGTATTGGCTTATAAAATCATTGGTAAATATTCAATCTGTCCTGGCTATCACAAATGTGAATAAATGATGTGCAGCCTGCCTAAGCTGGTAAAAAAAAATAATCCAAAATTATAGACTAATGGATATTGTCCTTGCTGCTCGCTGCTTTCCAAATGCAGATCTTGGCTAAAGCCCATGTGTACATATGATAATCATATGCCCACACAAAAATGACATCCAATTTCTAGTATAAGCACTCACACAGTAGCATCTGTCATTAGAAGAGATAGCGTCAGGGGAGGGGGGAAACACAATGTAACCACACTGGAGTGGATGGGAACCTTTGACCCAGTGTCCTATGGCTGTGTTATCATGCTCTCTCCATTTCTCTCTCTCTCTTACACTCCCTGTCTCTGGGGATCGAGACCAATTCACAGAGTGGTACTGGCTTTGGGGGAAAAAAATCAATGACCTATTCTCTTGGTCAGAACATGAAGTGTTGTGAAGGCAGTCAGCACAGCAGGAGATGGAGAGGAAAATGAAATAAAAGGATGCTATATCAAGGGGTGGGGGATATAATTATGCTTGCAGAAAAGTACGTTCAATAAGCAGATTGCTGGGGAGTGGCAGGGATGGGACTGGCTTTTCATAAATATGAAATTGGAATTGGGTTGAAACATTAGGACACTAGAGCTCTTTCTCTGAGTAAGGAAGGCATGATAATAGAGGTTATTTCCATTTCATTGCTACCTGCCATTTGTCAATCACCTAATTATACTTGGTAGAGGGGACTACGGCTAAAGTTCTCCATTGTGTTAAAAGCCTGGGGTGAGGAGCCTAGCTTGCTTTGTTTCATATTGTTTGTTGTTTGTTTGTTTTTGATGTGAAACTGGTTTTCCGGAAGCTGAGGATGAAAGGGGAAGGAAGGAAGGAGAGGAGGGAGGAAAGAAGGAAGGGGAGGAAGGAGGTGGGAAGGAAGGAAGGAAGCAAGGAAGGAAGGAAGGAAAGAGGCAAGGAAGGAAGGAGGGAGGGCAAGGGAAGGCAAGGGAGGAAAGGAAGACAGGAAGAAGAGGGAGAAGGAAAGAAGAACAAGGAGAAAGAAGAAAGCAAGGGAATGACCAGAACAGGCTATTCATGTCTGTGAAGAAAGGTACATCTGGCCCAGCGGGAGCTTTGGGAACTTGGCCACTCCCCTTTAGTCATTACAGAAAGAGACCTGCCAAGATGAGAAATTGCCACAGGAGGGGTTGGATATTAGGATTAATTGTCTTGAACCAGAGCAGTGGAGCAGGTATGCAAGGCGAGGTGGAGATAATGACGCCAATGAGCAGCCCTCCTGCCTTTTTTTTTTTCCTTTTTCCTAAAGAAAAGTAAAAATTTAAGTAATGGCTCCAACATTCTCACCGCAAGTGACAAGTTTCAGAAATGTTAAGACAAGATCCTGGCTTTTCAGTTTGTTACTAATTTGCATTAAAAGAAGTCACCTCCGTGAACAGTCGGAAATGTCCTTAAATTAATTGTGGGCCATGTTTCCTTTTTCTCTTTCTTCCTTTCTTTCTTTCTTTCTTTCTTTCTTTCTTTCTTTTTCCCCCCTTGGCCTCTACCGAGTTGGTTTAATGTTCTGGTATTTATATTGACCACTGACCTATTCCTTTTCAAATTTAGGTTCCTTTAAATTATTCTAACCAACAATTTCAGGAAATTACTTATGGACCAAGCGATACTTAACAGTTATTGATATTAAGGCTAGGGGATGATCCTGGTTGTGTTCGTCTGTAAAATGTTACTCCGTTGAAAGTCATTAATTTACAAATGATACACTGCTCCCTTGGAACTGAACTGAAAAATAAAGGGCTTCAGGTGACGCGCGTGTTTTGTTGCGGCATCTACTTTTACAAAAGGTAATTGCGAAATCCTCTGTAGCCATTGTCTTAACGTGTGGCTGTCCCCCAGATCCCTTTGCTCCTTTTCCTGATTTTTCTCGTCTGGAGCCGAGAGTCATGGTTGAGATGGTCAAGTCACCCTTGTGCTGTTTTCCGTCTATTTTATTCACGTTATTCGTGGACAACCTGGATACTTCACAATCAGATTGGCGGTCGATTTTCTTCTTCGCATGAACTATCAGCAATGTCTTCCAATTCAGTGCATGCTGATAATTCATCTCTGGAAGTCTAGCAGAAATGAAATATTTGCTGATGGCACTCCTTGTCTACCTGTATGAGTTTTCTACTGCCGCTGTCAGAAAATACCACACTTAGTGGCTTCAAACGAAGCAAGTTTATTATCCGACAGTTCTGATGAACAGAAGTCTAAAACAATTTGGCAGTGCTCTGTCTTTCTGAAGGTCCTGGGGGAGAAGCCACTCCCTGCTTCTTCCACCTTCTGGAGGTGACCCTCATTCCTTGACTCGTGCCCCACACCACTCACACTTCTGCTTTCATCATCATACCTTCTCCTCTCTGACCCTCCTGTCTCCACGCATAATGATGCTTGTGATGATATTGGGCCCACACTAATAACTCAAGATAATATCATCCAAAAGTATTTAATTAACTAATTTTTTTTAAATTTTTTGTGTTTTAAGTTTATTTATTTATTTTGAGAAAGATAGAAAGAGACAGAGAGAGGTAAGGAGAGAGAGACAAGGAGAGAGACATCCGAGTAGGCCCTGTGCGGACACAGGAGAGCCCTATGCAGGGCTTGAACTCACAAACCGTGAGATCATGACCTGAGCCGAAATCAGGAGTCAGGCACTTAACCAACTCAACCGCCCAAGTACCCCCACCCCCCACCGAAAGATTTAATTTAATCGTATCTGCGAAATCTCTTTTGCCATGTACCACGTTCACAGGTTAGCACTTAGACACCTGTGGAGGGCCACTATTCCATCTAGCATAGCACTCAAAATTAAAATAAATAAAGGAGTTCATTCTTCTTATTTTAGCACATCTGTTAAAAGAGAAAGAGAGAGAGACTTTGCTTTCTTTGAAGTGCACATGAAAACATAGTTCAGTTTTGGTTGAGTGTGTTAAAAATAGGAATGCGACTTTTTAAAGACATAACTTTTAGTACATCAGAAGCCATTCGTTCACCGCCTCTGATGTACCCTGAGGAGCTCAGGATTGGGACTAGGACTGGTTTGCTCCCCAGGAGTCTTTGTGGCTTCCTAGGGCTTTGATTTTCTAAGCTTATATTAGCACTTATTAACATTTAAATATATGCAAGGGAAAACACACTTTATCTTTTTCTCTGTGCTCTCTAAGGAACTGACTTTCTGTTGCCGTATTTCTAGTGTTTAATGCAGTATCTGTCATACAGTAGATTTGCAGCCAGTGTTTTCATTAATACGTTAATGAGTTAATCATTGGTATCTTGGCTCATTTCCCTATGGTCATCCCAAAATTCTTTTTTTTATGATTGGGTGAAGAGAAAGATGGCAAGGCTTTAAAATTATTGGTGTCCTTTGATGGATCCCTGGAGTGGGAGAGTCCTGGGGATGAAGGAGCCCAGACTTTGTTAAAGGGATCTCTGGTGAGTGGCAACTCCCTGAAGCAGGTGGGCATTGCCAGTTGGTGGCTCCATTCGCAAGAGAAGCTCAGTGAGTACCTGGGATTGGAACTCAAGAAAAAGGAGCTGCCAAAATCAGGGTGGCAACCAAATAGGATTGGGCTCTTGCTTCCATGTAGAGCAGGACACTGAATGGGGAAGCAAGGCTGGGGCTCAGCAGAATCGATGGAAACAGTACGGGGAGGGAAAGGGAAGATGATATCTCAGTAAGCGCCAGGTGGCAACAGGGATCTTATATCATCTCTGGAGGCCCTGGAGGTCAAGGTAGGGTTGAGTCTGTAGGTTGAATTACTACATAACACTGAGATCAACTGCGGAAGGCAGAAGTTGACATGACCATTTGGGAAGTATTTTTAAATTGCAACAATGACCCTCAAAGAACGTATGCCTTCACCTCTTTGGAAAAGGTAATTTAGCAATGGAATAGCCTCAAAACAACTGACGAAGCCTGCTGGGTACTCATGGTATCATCAGCGGACAGATGGTCACAGTCCAAGGGCTGGATGTGAGTACACATTCAATTCTCCCAGAACGTTTGTTTCCCTATGTGAGGAGCGGTTGTTGGAAGGAGTGATTTGCATATATCCTCAAAGTCTCTTTCCTGGATCTTAAGTCACTGTTTCTTCAAACAGGCAATGTGGGTTTGCGTTGTGCCCAACAGACAGCAGAGGCCCTGTCTAATTTGGAAAAGTGCAGGCGTCCTTGTCGAAGCCAGGAGAAGCACCAATCGGATTCTCCGTCAGAGCCTGACCCTGTCAATCAGAGTGGCCTGTGGTCACAATTTTCTGGGAAACGTGGAAAATCAGCATCTACGGTAAATCTGCTGCCTGCCTTGTCTACATATCATCTACATTTTAGTTAAAATTTGGGTTCCAGTCTTCTATTGCTTTTGTGTCTTTAAACTTTGATTAACAACACCTCGTTGAAAAGTAGCCAATCTGACTATGGCTGAAAAATCCCTCTAAAGGAGCATGATTTTTAAGTTTTAATCTTTTGGAGGGTTTTTTTTTTTGAGTAAAAATTGTTGCAGTAAATCAACACTTCATAATCCTTAAAAGACTTCCCATGTGCAAGAACAATATTGAGACGATGACAAGCATGGAGACACAGTCCTAGCCTCAAGGGTCTCTCGATATTGCTGGAAAGACAGTGACGTTTTTAAATACACTGCTAGGGTTTGACAAGAAGAGAAATCCTGAGGACCGAGGGAGGAGAGGACATTTTCTAGTCATACGTTGTGCACGGGCGGAGGTGTGGAGGGTAGAGAAGACAGGATCCCTTTAGATATGGACGAGCAGCCTGGCGCGGTTATAGCCAGGAATGCCAGCCAGCAGGAAGCATCATGGAAGACTGGGAAGGTAGGTTGGGATCAGATCGCAAAGGGCTTAGAGTGTCTTGGGGCTGGAGGAGATAGGGCTAAGTGAAAAATGAACCCGAGGATAAACTAGAGGATGAGGAACTATTGATGTCCTGTGACTCCTGCCTTATTGGCCCTGGCAGGGCACTTTCTCTTGGAAGTGGACACACACTCATTGTTTTAGGATAGGTGATGCCCGTGGCTGTTGAACAGACTCTTAGGATCAGACAGCTCCTCAGAATATCAAATAATCCAATTCACTCTACTATAATTCAGACCACTATCTCTATGGTGTCCTGACTAAAGAGTCAGCCAGCTCTTGTCAGAACAGATGTACCTCATAATATGCCCTAAGTCAATGGTCTGATGATGGCCAAGTTCTCCTGAATGTTGAACTAAATCTGCCTGGGTAGAGTTTCCCTACCAGGCCTCAGTCTGGTTTTCTGAGATCACATGAATAGTTCTCAACTTTCGTGGATCTGCAATTATTTTTACAAAACCGTCAGTCCCTTGGATGTATTCTCTCTTCCATGCCAGTGCTCACAGGACGTGATCCCTTTTTATCTTCCATCAAGTTCCTTTTTTCTTTTTTTTTAAATTTTTTTTTTACATTTATTTTTGAGAGAGTGAGACAGAGCATGAGCAGGGGAGGGACAGAGAGAGAGGGGGAACACAGAATCAGAAGCAGGCTCCAGGCTCTGAGCTGTCAGCGCAGAGCCTGGTGGGGGCTTGAACTCACAGACTGCGAGATCATGACGTGAAGTTGGACGCTTAACCAACTGAGCCACCCAGGCTTCCCATCAGGTTTCTTTTTTCTTAAAGAATGGACCCTAGAAATGAAAATGTATGTATATCTAGTTGTGCCCTGATGAAAGAGAGTAGAAGGTAAGTAATTCTCCCTGTCCTCTGCCCCCCGGTGATATGTATTTCTATAAGAACCCACATGCTATGAATGATTGAGCCAACACCCTAGGAAAAGCCTCAAATCACTCACTTACAAGTATGACTATCTTTAAATTGAGTGCCAGGAAGGCCATATAACTGGCCTAAACTCATGCACATAGCAAATGATGGAGTAAAAATTAAAATCCAAGCCAGACTCACTTCAAGGTCTACCTCTTTTCATTATGCCATGATGTCTTTCATTAGCCTGCCACCGTACCTTGGCAGGCCTCTGTGAAATGAATGTGGGCACATCTAAGAGTGAACTGTTCAACTACAAATATAAAGGGATAATCAAAGCCTCTCAATCTAGTTCAGCTTCTTACTATAGCATGAATTGTAAATAGTCCTAGGACATAAGCAGTCTTGGTATATGAAATACACTAATGGTTTTCAGAATGTGATAATGTCCAGAAAAGCACTGGGCTTCAACAGATTGAAAAGTTGTAAGAGGAAATGGGGCAATGGGAGGCCCTTGCCAATTAAGGCACTAAAGTGGTTTAATTTTCATTTCCAGAAGTATCTAGAAAATGTGCGAGTTGTTGTCCCAGACAAGTTTCCTTGAGCTACAATGGTCTCAAGTAGTGATTGGTGTCTTTTGACAAGGCCAGCGTGACTCACAATAGACTTTGTGGGGTCCTTCAACATCCTACCAGCCATGTGCATTTTGTTCTTGTAAATTTGACCTTAGAAGCTACTGTTAGCATATAAGGAGATGACAGTCTCCCTATTCAGTAGTGATAGAAGTGATATAAACTTATTTCTTAATATGCTAAGAAAAATTTTAATAATATAAAATCATGTTGGCATTGGCATGAGAGAGCAAAGGCATCACCAGTGTTATAAGCAAATTACGGGAACCTTCGATGGAACATATTTAAGACATTTTGGAAAATATCCTTTTATCTGTGACCAATCCAAACCTTTGGGTAATGAGTCATGCTACGATGCATGCTACTCAGCCAGAAAGCATTTTTCTTATCTACTAGACCAAACTAGTAAATTTGTCTTTTTTTAACTTCTACTTACAATTTCAGAAAACACTATTTTCCATATTTTCAATATTGCACATATCTATTGTTGCAGCCTATATGTTAGTGAATATCTGCGGCCACAATAATTTCCATGGATTCATTTTGGCCTCAGAGCATTAACATAATTGATTATAGCAGGAGAAAACTTTGTATTAGATAACATGATCCTGTATTGTGTCTGGGAATTCCAACATTCGGCTGACTATTGCCAGGGATACAAAATTCCATTTCAAAATAAATTTTAGAGAATTTAAAAAAAATAGCATATGATTTCTATGGTCATTTTAACTGTCACTTTGAGAACTATGCCCTGGGGCGCCCAGGGTGGCCCATCGGTTAAGTATCTCCACTCTTGATTTCAGCGCTGGTCATGGTCTCAGGATTCTTTTTTTTTTTTTTTTAACTTTTTAAAATCTTTATTTATTTTTGAGAAAGAGACAGAGACAGAGTGTGAGCAGGTGAGGGACACACAGAGAGGGAGACACAGAACCTGAGGTGGGCTCGAGGCTCTGAGCTGTCAGCACAGAGCATGATGCGGGGCTCAAACTCACAAACCGGGAGATCATGACTGAGCCGAAGTAGGACGCTTAACCAACTGAGCCACTTAGGTGCCCCATGGTCTCAGGATTCTTGAGTTTGAGCCCCACATGAGATTCCCTGTCTCCCTCTCTTTCTGCCTCTCTCTCTCTCTCTCTCTCAAAACAAATAAATAAACTTTAAAAAATTAAGGAAAAAAAAAAACTAATGCCTGAAAAACATGGTGAGTCTTTGGGCTAAGTCAATATAAGGAAACTTGAGAGTCAGGAATTTTGCTACGTTGGATATAATTCTTACTTAATTTTTAGCCAGTGTATGAAAAAAAATGAAATTCTAACATAGGCTTTTTTTTAATTTTGTATTTTAAAGATTTGTTTAATGTTTTTAATTTATTTTGAGAGAGACCGTGTGAGTAGTGGGGTGCAAAGAGAGAGAGAGAGAGAGAGAGAGAGAGAATCTCAAGCAGGCTCTATGCTGTCAGCACAGAGCCCAGGGAACCATGAGATCATGACCTGAGCCGAAATCAAGAGTCGGATGCTTAAGCCACTCAGGTGCCCCTCTTTTTTGTATTTTAGATATAATATTTACTTCTAATAAATGCAAGCATCGTTTAATTAATTGATAATTGGGCATTCGAGGTGGTGGTGTCTCATTGCTGTTTTTCATTGGTGGTACGTTGATAATCAATGGCATTTTTATGTCATGCAAATACAGCGGGATAAGTGAGGGACAGAAGTGCTGACTCCATTGTGAGCAAGGTGGCTTTGCAAATTGAGACAGTCTGGAATGCTTTTCTCCTTATGTATTTCAACTAGATCTGAATATTACCATTCACTCTCGTGAGAGGTATGTTTTTGTGTGTTTCTAACAGTTACTGAGTGTGACTTGAAAGAATAATGAGGTGTATACTTAGGTTCTTCTGGTGAAGGACCTAGAAAGAGGTGCCATTAGAGGTCTACCACCATGGGACATTATTAACATTAGGAAAATGTATGGTTCATATAGTGTCTTTGCAGCAAAAACTCAATCTGGGGAAGGGCATATAGCAAAATTTTTGCCTTGGAAGTAGAGAGAGAACGGCTAATGTGTGTGCTACCTGCAGGGACCATCTAGAAAGAAAGGTAGCCAGGGGTGGATCCTGGCCCTTGCTTCTAAATAATCACATGAGTCCAAATGGACTCAGTTTTGACCCTGAAAACACCCCTGCCATACAATAAGGACAACCTTCAGATGAATATTGAACCTTCATTAACAGTATTAGGGATCCTGGAGGGATACGTTGTTCAAGAGTAGATGTTTCAGACAAAGGAAAGAATAAGGGAGGGTATCTATGTGGTTTTGTTTAGTTCACTAGAGTGACCCAACCCTCAAATATGCCTGAGTAGTGCTAGGAGAGTTTTGACCTTGGAAAATAGTGTCTACTAACACCCTCTGACACCAATGTTTTCTTTTTTTAAACATTAACTGGCTTATCAGAGAAAGAGAAAGATCTGCCATTTGTGACTCATAAGTTCCGTAAAAGACACTCTGTCTATCCATATCAGCCTTGCTGAACTGTTTCTCATTTTCTGGATTTCTCAGGATATTTCTCTCTCCTGTGTCTTTACATATAGCCATTTCCAGAATATCTGTCCCTAAATTCTGCCTGACCAGCTTTTAATGGTCCATCAAGATTTTGCTCAAATATCACCCACTGTATGCTGCTGTCCCAGACCTTCTGAAAAAGAAACACCCTCCTTTGTTCCTCTCTCTCAGCACCTATGCCATCGCTTTCCTAACTATAGTTATTTCCTTATATGCATATTTCACCTGATATCATGAGTAGATAAACCATATGGTAATATTTTCCATCCTTAGAGCCTAAGCTTGTAGTTGCCATTGCCATTTGGTAAATGCTTACGAACAAATAAATGCACATGTCCCTTAACACAGGTCACCTTCACTGTATTAGAACACGAGGAAAATTGGGCTTTGAAGTAGCCACACACTTAGATGTCTTAAGGTGATAATGATAAACTCCCTTCCTTCCTTCCTTCCTTCCTCCCTCCCTCCCACCCTCCCTCTTTTCCTTCATACCTCCCTCCTTTCCTTCCTTCCTTCCTTCCTTCCTTCCCTCTTTCCTTCCTTCCTAGTAATTTTTTTTCCAAATCTTCATTGGATGGTTATTCTGTGTCAGGCATTGTGTCAGAGAGTGAGTATAAAAGGGACTTAAAAGTGGTGCCTTAGAGGGGCGCCTGGGCGGCTCAGTGAGCAGACAACTTTGGCTCAGGTTACGATGTCACAGTTCGTAAGTTCGAGCCCCATGTCGGGCTCTATGCTGACACCTCAGAGCCTGGAGCCTGCTTCGGATTCTGTGTCTCCCTCTCTCTCTACTCCTCCCCTGCTCACACTCTGTCTCTCTCTCAAAAATAAGTAAAGATTAAAAAAAAATTAAAAATGGTGTCTGAGAGCAACCACAATCTAGTAGGATTGGCCTGAGATACAAAGAGATAATCGGAAGATGCTGTAGTAATTTCAGAAGGTATTGAAGAGTATAGAGGATGGGGAGATAGCCTGGCACACGATAGAGGTGATACACCATTAGATATCATGGAGAACATGGTGGACATGACATGTGCAATGTACTCCAGAAGGTGAGTAAGCATGTATTAGAATAAAACAAGGAAAAAAGAACAACTGGGCAGCTAGTAAAGAGAAAAAACAGGAAGACGTAAACAAGTAATCAAAAAGTATTGTGCGTATGCACAGGAAAATATAAGTTGTTCATTGTGTTACAATATAAGCAGTGAGTCATGGAGTAATAAAATATAATGCTGGCAATGTCGAAAGGAACAACATTGTGAAGAATATGTTCCACCATCTCGCAGGCTTTTATTTATTTCTTCCATCAATAACTTCTAAGCAAGGACTCAACATAGTAAATTTGTGTTTGCTCAGTGAATGGTTAACTTGGTGTGTAGGACAGAAGCAGTTATAACCATTCATAAGAGAAATGGGGTGTACAGTAGAATGGAAGAATTAGGAATTACAATCCAGATTAAAAGCATTCAGAACATAAATGTTTGAAGACCGGTTGTTTTATTAGATGGAAGGAAAGAGAAAGAACAATCCATGATGATCTCTAGTGGTACAACTTGGATGGCAGTAGATTTTGGTGGCGCCATAATTAAGTTAGGAAAAGAAGCAAGGGCTGATTTTGAGAATGTGAGATGTTAAACTGGGCGTGCCGAAGTTGAGTGTCTGTGGTCTGTCGAAACGGAGAAATCTAGAATCAGGGAGATGTATAGGTCTGCTGATGAGGGGAACAGTTTAGACTACAGTGACAGGTGTGAGGGGAATCGGCATCTTTATGGTAACCAGACCTTTGAGGGTGGATGGAATTAGCTAAATAAATGCAGGACTGAGAAGAGCAATTGAATAAACCAATTATAGAGGATACCAACATTTCAAGCTGATACATAAGGAAGGAATGGAGAAAGTTTGGTCAACGTTTCAAACGCTACAGGGAGAAATCCAAGCGGTCCAGAAGGTTAATTTAAAAAATATATTCATTACATTTGGCAATTTACTATAATGTAAGGTTCAAGAGAGTTGAGATATTAGTCTTCTGAACTTTTTTTTTCTCATTGTTGTATCCCAAGTTAGTAACTAGAAAAATGCCAGGCAGGTAGTCACCTCTCAGGATGTTAGGAAGTCACTTATAGCCTTAGGGGTGAGAATTTCAATACAACAATGAGGTCAAATGCCACGATGAGTCTGAAAGAAAATATATGGTGAAGCATTCACAACCCTAGCAGTATAGACTCTTCTTCCAAGAATTTTAGAAGGTAATTGGAAGAGAGAGAAGAACATCGAGGGGACATGAAATGAAGCAAATGTTTCTATTTTAAGGAGGGGGGGACTTGGAATTACAGTAGTCCCCCCTTTCCTGTGAAAGATAAGTTCCAAGATCCCCAGCAGATGGCTGAAGCCAACGATAGCACCAAAACCCCGTATATTTTTCCTATACATCCACACCTATGATACAGTTTAATTTATAAAGTAGGTGCAGTAAGAAATTAGCAACAATCAACTAATAATAAAAGGGGACGATTATAACAATACACTGTAACAAAATTTATGTGAATGTGGTCTCTCCCTCTCTCAAAATATCTTTTTTTTTTTTAATTTTTTTTCAACATTTATTTATTTTTGGGACAGAGAGAGACAGAGCATGAACGGGGGAGGGGCAGAGAGAGAGGGAGACACAGAATCGGAAACAGGCTCCAGGCTCCGAGCCATCAGCCCAGAGCCCGACGCGGGGCTCGAACTCACGGACCACGAGATCGTGACCTGGCTGAAGTCGGACGCTTAACCGACTGCGCCACCCAGGCGCCCCTCAAAATATCTTATTATACTGTACTCATCCTTCTTGTAATGACATAATAAAATGTCCACTTCATCTCATGAAGTGAATGATGAAGTGAAGTGAATGCCATGGCATTGAGACGTAGCATTAGGCTCCCACTGGCCTGCCGGATATACGTCAGAAGGAGCATCTGCTTCCAGACCATGGTTGACCCCGGGTAACTGCAACCACAGAGAGTAAAACTGTGGATACGAGGGCACCATCGTATTTATAGACAGATAAATCAGAGAGTCTGGAGGCAGGGAGCCTATGTACAAAAGCACAGTCCCAGAAGAATTGGCAGAGAATAAAATCAAGGTCTCAAATAAGTGAATTTTTAGCAGGGAGGGAAGACTACCTCATCATTTGAGAAATCAGAAGGGAAGAACACAATAAAGGGTAAATGTGTTGGTGGAGGAATGCTGTGCAGCGTTGAGGACTCTTTTGAGGGCCTCTCTCTTTTCAACGATCAGGCTGAGAAAAAGGGGAATAAAGTCAAGGACAGTGCGTGAGAGTCGTCAAGCTTCATGGTAGACTTTGAAGGAGGTGACCAATAAATGGGACTATTAGCGAGGCGAACCAATGTCAGAAGCCATATACATTTATTTGGTTCCAAGCTGCAAAGTGCATGATTTGCTTTAATGACCCAGTGCATTCCAGGTAAAGTGCATAAAGGCATATTTTAAGAGCGTTTTTTTTTATTGGAGGTTTGGCTGGTTGCATTGGACATAAAGAAAGGGATAGACAGAGATAGAGCATTCTCAGCAGCTATGTGGACCACACAAGGAAGAATAAAAATAGAGGCAAAACATGCTGAGGCCAATAAGAACAATTAGTGGAAATGAGGTTGTAAGAAAAATGACATCCATCCCTCGTCATTCAATTGGCCATTGAAATTTAAAGGTCTGAGATGAATCTGCTGTAGGAGATGACAAATTTTGCAGTGTGGCTTCGGTAGTGGAACAGAGGGGGTGTGAAGTCAAATGGTGACTGATGTATGTGGAGTTAGCCAGCCCAACTCAAAAAGAGAGAGAGAGACCAATGATAAGTGCATTGCATAGACATTTTTGCTAATTTGGTGGATTACTGAATACAACCCATTTGAAAGAAGACAGCAGAGAGTGTGAAAAGAGGGCTAAGCCCGAGGGAAAACCAAAATACCTTTCTCCAGCAGACCGGAAGTGAGTTTCTAGCTCTTTGTGTCTACACACGTGGATAAAAACATTAGCAGTTGGGTCTGAGCAGCATAAGCCATCATCTGGAGAGCACTTGCCTCTAAGTAGAATTGAATCCCCCCCAACCACCCTCCCTACAAAAGAGATCACATAACCTCGTTAAGTAACCTCATGTCCATTTTTAGACCCTGGGCATGCACAGGTGGATTTAAGAAAATGGTGCCTTTTTCCATGACGATATTATCTAACCTCTAGAGTCCTCAATACTTTTGCATGATGCCAGGAGCCTTCCTTGTTCCCCTCAGTTTTATCTTTCTGAGGCAATTTATACGGAACAGCCTCTTAGCGTTAGGAATCCTTCCAGGTTTCTTGAGGCACTGAGGTCTATGAAGCATTCAAAATTAGTCTGTGATGGGAGCTATTTTAACCCCGTAAGATATGCCCTCAGGTTTTCCTCCCCATTTTTTCCCTTTAAAAAAACACTGGCCATAAAAATGTTTAATTGGCCGGAAGTCTCTCTAGAGGCACGGTGTTTCATTAACTCAAGGAGACATCAGAGACATTTTAAGAGATAAATCTGACCTGACGAACGCCAACATTTTGTAAGATTAGAAGCCTAGACTATAAAAGCGGTTTGCCAGGACATACATTTATAGCTTTTTTCTTGATGGACTTCTATCTTCTCCTTCAATGGGTTAAGTCTTTTCCTACCCTCATAGGAGCAACATGAAAAATGTAAAGAATGAAAAGTGAAGAGGATCCTATCCCACATTTCTGAGAAATCCGTTGAAGGAGTTGTTGAACTTGCCATTTTAGCTTATGGATGCCCTGAAATCTAACACTGTCTTTAATGTCAGCAGCATGTGAGGGTTTCTGTAGAAAGGTGACCAAAAGGACTCTCCTGGCTCAGGTGCCCTTTGTCTCAGAGGAAGGTGATCCACAGCATCTGGAGATGATGGAACGCATGATTAACATTACCACAGAGAATGATTAATATCTTCTTAAAGCACCTACTTCCAGATTATCCATCATTTCATTAGAGTAAAAAAAAGTTCCCTGTGAAAAGGGGCTGGCCCTCTGAACCATGAATAACTCACCCACCCCTTGACATGTTTACTAATTGAGTAGCAGAGCGGGCTTAATACTTTAATATATTTATACTAAGCAAATTACGACTTTTTTTCCCAATACTCAGGGTGAGTTCAGGATTGTAGAGAAATAACAAAGTGCTTTTGTTTGGCAATTAAAGGTCATTTTATGATTAATACTAAACTTAACCCTTATTCTTGACAGAAAGCATTAATTTTTTTGTCATAAACCATTGACCAGATTTCTTCTGAGGGATTTTTGCTATGCAATATTGGTTAATTTGCACTGTAGATGTGACATTTAAAAGATTCCTCATTAACCAGGGCCTTTGAAAGCATCTAGTTTTAGCGTGGGTCTTGAGTCCATGAATTTATTTAGTGTTTTACTTAGAGAGAGATTATGTATTCAGGAGAAGAAACGTGCAAGGATGATGTCAGATTTTCCGTGTTTTCCTCATTCCCGCTGGAGAATGAAATATCTCCTGAAGGTAGGGGCAATGCCTCCAAATACTGAGCTCTCTTCAAGAGTCCTAAAAATACAATAGTAATGCTCTAGTGAAAGCCATTTCAATACGTGTGGCTTTTTAAGGTAGAGAATCAAGGCAATTATTTGTGCAAGTCAGATAACACATCACTCTTTTGTTTACTGAACTCAAAGTATTTATTTCTGTTTCTGTCTCAATCGCTTGATAATAGGCCCTTTTCCTTTATTTTGCTTTGATAAAAGTTGTAGAAAAATGCCAAATCCGTATGTTGTCAGGAATCACGTCCATCCCGCTGAATTCCCAACGCTATGGATTGGCTCAAGATTTTGCTTTCCCACCAGGGTTTTCGATCATCAGAACATGTCAAAGCATAGGGAGAAGCGTTCTTAGTAAGAAGCCATTGAGCAACTTCAGGAACCAGTCAGTATGGGCAGTGGTATGTTCGTGGTGCCTAAAGGTGAGTGGCCAAGGTTGAGGCACCTTTTGGCATCAAGATGAGGGTTTAGGTCAATGTTGCTCTGCTCATTAGCTGTGTGCCTTTGAGCGTGTCACATCCACACCTGTGAACTGAAAGCCTAGGCTAAATGATCACTTGATTAATCACACAGATTCACTGCACAATTCTGATAATTTGGGCATAATTTTCTATAGTAAATCTTGGATCAGAGTAAATCAATTCTTCTTACCTTTCCAAAATGATAACTCATTCTGGCGTCATGCTAACCAAATATTACATACCATTTATGTGATGTGCGCATGGATGTATGATAAAGCCTCAATTCTCAGAAACTAAATTGCCTTACCCTTTAATTTAGAGTGTCTCTTAAACATTTTATCTATGTTTTATGGAATGAACCAACTGATTAGAAACACATTTTTGTTCAGGGGAGGGTCAGAAAAGAAAATACTAGGGGACACATTTTCTCTCTCATCTCTGCAAATAAAATGTTTTGTTACTGCAATAACTTAAAAGGGATGATGCATTATTAAAACCAAATTCAAGTGCGCCTACTACACAGCCCTATACTCACCCCAACTTGGGAATTTAGCCAATGACATAAGACCCATTTCTTAAATAATTGTCTGTCAAATACTAGTCTGCGGGACTTTGGGAAACATGAATTGAAAGGAACAAGCAAAGAGACAAACCCAAATACTTGTTAGAAATGCCAAACTACACAACGTTGAATCAATTTCTTTATGACAGGAGCTTTCAGATGCTTGTGAATTTTCGAGGAGGCAATAAGATTCATAATGCTTCCCAAACTAATCTGGCAATAAAATGTATGGATGTATTTATTTATTTCTATTTTTCAGACCAATACTAAAGGGAAATAGGTGCCTATACACAAATATGCATAAACGTGCATATAAATATATGACTCTATATCTGTTTCTCTCTATAGCATAGTCATTGATAATGATCAGTATTATTTAAAGATTATGACTAGAACAGAGACTGTTGAAATATCTTTTGTTGGGGCACCTGGGTGGCTCAGTTGGTTAAGCGGCCGACTTCGGCTCAGGTCATGATCTCACAGTCCGCGAGTTCAAGCCCCGCGTCGGGCTCTGTGCTGACAGCTCAGAGCCTGGAGCCCGTTTCAGATTCTGTGTCTCCCTCTCTCTCTGCCCCTCCCCTGTTCATGCTCTGTGTCTCTCTGTCTCAAAAATAAATAAACATTAAAATAAATTTTTAAAAAAAGATCTTTTGTAAGTGTGAAGAAATGAATGACCCAATGATAGATGTAAAATCCAACAAGAGCGGCCGTGACACAAAATGGAGAAGTAATGTAGGGTTGCTTGAGCGATTCGTTGTATACAGCTACATCCTTTGACTGTCTACTGTATACAAATATATCTGACTGAGCCTAGGATAAGAAAATGAGGTGCAACCTTGGCCATTGGCTTTACCTTTAGCGAGCATATTCTAGCGACCTAGTGGAGTGGTGGCTTCAAAGCCATGTCAACACAGACTTCTTTTCGTGTTTTGGCAAAGCTTCAGAAGATGGTGGGAGGAGGTACTATGAAACCGTTAGAAATAGGGGGTATGGACAGCTATACTGTGGCCAGGTTAGGTGGTCTTGTCACCATCTTCTCGACTATGCCAGTAAACATTTCTACTCTAAACATCTGTTTCTGTGGCCAGGAGAAACCACTCTGATATACAGATGGCTGGTCCCACATGTCCGGTTCTATCTATAACCAGGGTATTTCATTCAAACAAATTATGTCTATGGATACCTCAAGAATTTCTCCCTTTCATCCTACAATGGCCCAAAATGTCTATAGAGGCACAACATTTTACTAACTCAGAGGTCTCCAAGGTCTTAGGAAGAGGTCAGTCTGCCCTGAGATGAAGCATCACTTCCGAAACTTAGTTTTTTTACTTCTGTAATCAATATCACAGCTCTTTGGAGATTGAGTGCCCAATACTCAGGTGACAGGCAATGATGTACAGCAGATGTATGGGTTTTGTGGCCAAGCATCCCTGAGTTCACATTCTGGCCCTGCCACCCACCACACATGTATTTGGTCAATTTCACCCCCTAAGATATATGATTGAACACTGGTACTCAAAATGTGGTCTAGGAATCAGTGGCATTGACATCAGCTGGGAGCTTGTTACAAACACAGGAGCTGAGACCCGACTCAAGATGTACTAAACAAGAATCAGCATTTTAACAAGATACCAAGTGATTTGTGTGTACATCAGTGTGTGAGAAGCCCTTTTGGAGATGATAATAATGAAAATATTCCGGAAGTCATATGTTAAAGGCTCTGGAAAAGCATAGCCTATAATACACAAGAAACACATTGTTTTAATGGTTTGGATTACTGAGATCAACTTGAAGATCTTTAGACTATTAGATCATGTCGTCTGTCCAATATCCTTTCATTTGCTCAGGAACAGGGCACCCTTATCACCACCTATGGGATTCTACTATCAGCATTATATCTCGGCACTCTTCTGCTCCGTCTTACCTTCTGATGTTGCATCCCATTCTTTGGGATTCATCACATACTCATAAGGTACAATATGGGTAACCATCCTGATTAATTTGCACTTTATAATATTTTCAAAATTTACATATATTTCTTCACTGTTTCTTTTCCGTTCTAGAATTCAATGTTAAGTTTTATAAAAATGACTTTCCATCCACCATGTTTAAAATCAATACCCAATAAACCAATAACTATAGTTTTGGATAGATCTTCCTTTGGTAATCCTTTTAGCATCATTATGGGGCTATAGCATGCTAGGAAGACATTTTTGTTGGCCTTATGAACATTGTAGTGGAGGAAGGAACCATCTGATAAAGCAAATGTGATAGTATTGTATTTGTCTCAGGGCAGAAAGTCCTGCCACTAGTGAAGGAGACATTAGAACATAACAATTTGCTTTTCATTATGGGCCGCCATTGTGTGTGTGTGTGTGTGTGTGTGTGTGTGTGTGTGTAACAGAATTACAGCTAGGGGTGTTCGAAAATCCTTTGTTGATATCCTAGTGTATGAGGAGAGAAAATCAGAAAAAAAAAAAAGCAAACAAGAAAAATCTGGCCAAAATCTTTAGAAGGAAGGGACAAAGAGACGTTGAATGGGAACTAGAGTAAATAGTCAGGGGCAAACTCTTATCTAAAGTTATTTCTTTGCAGGGGGGCGGTGCCTGGGTGGCTCAGTTGGTTGAGCATCCAACTCTTGATTTCAGCTCTGCTTGTGGTCTCATGGTTCGTGAGTCTGAGCCCAGCGCTGGGCTCTGTGCTGACAGTGCGGACCCTGCTTGAGATTCTCTCTCTCCCTCTCTGTCTACCCTTCCCCGCTCTCCCTCTCAAAATAAATTAAATAAACATTTTTCTAAAGTTGTTTCTTTGTTTTTGTCTTTTATGATCACTGAGGGACCAGTGTGGTTTGGTGAGAAGAACGGAGGTTCACGAATCCTGGACCCCCATGCCAGCCATCGGCTACGTAACTTTGAGCAACTTAACGAAACTTCCCTGGCCCTCAGTCTCCCCATATGAAGGAGAGGAAATTAACCCCCATTACCTCCTGCTGATCTGTGACTAGTAAATAAAGTTCTGTGTTCATCACACAGCGGCCATGCCATAGAGACCACAATTCTTCAAGATCACTCACTGCTTCCGGAGTGGCGTATCTATATATCCTTCAAAGACTCAACTTTAGCTTGTCTCTGCCGCTTAAGATCATGGCCGCTGGGGCTCAGGTGCAGGAGCACAGAAGGCTCTAAGCGTTACTTAAGCTGCCGTTTAGGAAGACCGCCGGCCAGCTCAGACTCCTCCCCACATGTCGGCCTCAGCACTCTCCCTCGGGTGGCTCTTCGTCCTCCTCTTTGCCCTCTCTGCTCCGTTGCAATCGTCCCGGATTTTCCCCTCTCTGCAACTGCTGTCCAGACCAGCTGCACCCACTACATCTTCAGCAGTGGACCGAGAAGGGTATTAATCATATTTTTGAGGAGGACACTGTGCTATTTATCTCCCTGACACCTCCAGCGATGGGCCGCCAGGCCTGCCCACAGTCCATTGACTGGTGAGATTACACATTACCTTGCTCCATTGCCTCGCCCTACCCTCCCCATTGACTGGCTGTTCAACAGAGAAGTTGTGTTTGTTCAATCAGACATAATTTATACATTTTTTTGTTGTTGCTCTTTCTGGAGACCGCATGTTAATTTTTAGTTGAAGGGCAGCGTTTTTGGTCTAATTTCAGGTTAAACAAAACTGAGAAAAAAAAGAGGTGAAAAATTCATCCATCGCTCTCCCCTATCAGCTACCACGGGAATTATGGGGACATGGGAGCATTCACCATCAGCTGTGTTCGCTGAAAATACGATTGGGTTTCCAAGCTCCCATGTTTTGTTATAAATTGTGTACAGATGTGCAGTTATACGTAGCATCTACCTCGGAGTTTAGATCTCAGCAGAGAAGTAGCCCACCCTTTGCACACCTCCGTGTACTTTTTTGCTTCCTTTGTGCCAAATGTCTCATTACAAGGCCCTGTGGTTTGTTTTCTTACGCATCCCATAACTGAGTTTGCCACTTATCTGCTCACCTCTTAACTGTCTTATTTTATTTTAAAATGCAAAGGAAGGGGGAGAGTAGCCGGGCTGCTTCATGGCCGCAATAAGCCAAATGTGTAAATAGCATTAATAATTGAAGTAATTACTGATTAGCTAATCAGTAAGCTCAATAATAAACTGGCTGAAGGGGGGACAAAAGGCTCTGCCACTTTACCCCAAAGCGACGCGGTTTTTTGTGTTCAAAAGCATTGTTCTCTTGAATGCATTCCCATTTCCATCGCTAATAATTGGCTCAAAATCTGCCCAATTATGCTGACTAGGCAAGTTACAGAAAAGAAAGGAAACATTCCATCAAGAGTTCTCTGAATTGTTCTTGCATTTATTTCAGCAAGGAATTGCGATGTCCCTACTACGTGCCAAGTGCCGTGCAAGTGGCTGAATTTATTTCGGTTTTACACATATGCATGCATGTGCACACACACACACACACACACACACACACACATATACACACACGGTTTCATTGAGTTATTTGCTTACCTACTGTAGAATGGCACAATGGTTTTTGATCTTTTTTTTTAATTATTGTTTTAAGGGGAGAGAGGGAGAACAGGAGAGAAAGAGAGGATCCCAAGCAGGCTCTATGCTCAACGAGGAGCCTGACGTGAGGCTCAAGCCCACAACCCTGGGATCATGACATGAGTTGAAGTCAAGAGTCAGATGTCCGACCAACTGAGCCATGCAGGTGCCCCGCAATGGTTTGCAATCTATTCTAAATATGGAAATGCAAAGCTTCCAAACTCACTTCTTATTGCATTGCATGGCTGGTATGTCATACATTGGAAAGTAGACAATTCCATGAGGCACCTGTGGCTCAGTCAGTATGAGCATCTGACTTTGGCTTAGGTCATGACATCATGGTTCATGAGCTCGAACCCCACTTCAGGCTCTGGGCTAACAGCTCATAACCTGGAGCCTGCCTCGGATTCTGTGTCTCCCTCTCTCTCTGCTCCTCTCCCACTCACTCTCTCTCTCTCTCTCTCTGTCTCTCAAAAATAAATAAACATTTAAAAAAATAAAAAAAAGAAAGAAAGCAGACAATTCCATCATTTGGCTAGTGCATAGAGGCACTGAAAATAGTTGAGGAATAATGGACAAAGCACCAGATTGAGAGCCAGAGCTGATCATGTCAGAATCCTGACTCTGCATAATAGATATGTGCTTTGGGTTCCCCAATCGCTGTGAACCTCAGTTCCCATTTCTAAAAACTAGGGATAATACTAACGAGTTATTGGATTGTAATGAGAGTAGATTAAAATAAATGTTTACAGAGTTGGGCATATAGAGAAGTCATTCATTCAACTCACGTCAATTTGGGGTTATTACAACCTTTATTCGTGAACGGAAACTGATCTATCTTCAAAGAAACATTTGATTATACACACACTATCAAGGATGTTTATTTTACAGAAAACCTTGGGAAATGTGCTTTGTCATGTAGAAATGCTGAGCAAAGTTGACATTGGTCTCTGATGTGCCCAACGTCTCTGCATTGAAGCATCTTGAGGGGTTCAGCTAGGTAGATTGCATCCTTGTCTGCGACAGTCCCCTCTGGGCATCATCCATGGCTCCCTCATTGTTTTGTGAATTAACCCTTCTTGCTTTCAGGCTCCATACTGTGTCAAAATTGTTTTTCTTCTGATGGCCCCTCCAACTTCACATTTTATTTGCAATTCTATCTATATCGTGGCATACCTACTCTCCTTCATGCACACATCCTTGGCATGTGATTTCGATGAATTTTTGAAGCTTCAGGTTTTTCTCATATGCAAACAAAATAGAAATGTCAGTTCTGCTTTTCATTGTCGTGAGGAGTGAATGAAGTAACATGTAAAAGCACCTGGCAGGTAGTAGGGCGCCCTGAGTGCTATTTTCTCTTCCTCTTCTTCTTCCCTCCCTTTCTCCCTTCTTTCCTTTCTTCCTTTTTCTCTTGCCTTTGTTACTGTAGTGAAACGACATTGGGTACTGAAAAGACTGAGATTTAGAAGTGGACATTTTTGTCTTTAAATCTTGTGTTCGCCAATTACTTTGGACAAATTTGACACTCCTCATCTCAGTTTTCCTATCTCTAGTATGGGTATACTTGCACCTTTTTCTGAAGTTATGTGAAAATTCAATCTGATGACGATAGGGACATGCATCATGTTCCCTGGAGGGAATTACTATGTTGTCTCTATTTTCTTTCTCTATCTCTCAGGAGGAAATGTGAAGAGAGCTTCCACTCCTATCTTGTTTCTTAGTTACCCACTGAAGTAGTCAAACATCTTAAAAGTGGAAGTTCTGTTGAGCAAACTCACACGAGAGGGGTAGAGTATCATAAGAGCATCTTCTACATTGTTTCTTCAGAGATCTTAGTGGATGGGAGGGCATATAATAAAGAGCGGATGGGCCTTCACACAACATAGCTGGAAAGACAAGACCTGGCCTCTCAGGGTCCATTCACATCTCTGGATTTCTCCCACAGCGGCCCATTCTGTTTTCTCTCTTGCATATGTACAGCTTACCAGGCCTCAATCTGCATACGGACTGCTCAGCTGCCCCCAAGTCTGTCTACTTCCTCTTGCGTCTTGTAATTCAAACTTCCAAAGAAGAAAATCTGATTGACATCACTCCTCACCTTTCAGGAAGAGCTCTACGTGACCAAAAATAAGCTTTTGCCAGCTTATTAATGAGCTCACACAGGAGTTGGGTAGGCCCATCAGCGAACATCCTTTTCAGCAGACACCAGTCAGAAAGGTTCTCTGTCCAGGGGTGCCTGGGTGGTTCAGTCCATTAAGCGTCTGTCGCTTGGTTTCAGCTCAGGTCATAAATCTCATGGCTCATGAGATCGAGTCCCAGATTGGGCTCTGCGCTGACAGAGTGGAGCCTGCTTGGGATACTCTCTCTCCCTCTCACTCTCTCTGCCTCTCCCTTGTGTGTGTGCAGTCTCCTCTCTCTCTCTCTCTCTCTCTCAAAATAAAAATATAAACTGAAAAAAAGAAGAAGAAGATTCTCTGTTCAAGGGAGAGTGTGACAATTTAAACCAGAAGTGAAAGCTGAGATTGACATCCAGCCACTCCAGCCACTTGGATATTTTTCACAAATGAAATAAATTGACCTCTGTCCTGTTTTCGTGTGTTTGAAAACTCTCATATAGGTGGATCAAGGTAACTAGAGAAAGTTGAGAGAGAAAAGAAAAGAGTGAGAAATTAAAATATATATATATTAAAATATATATAAATATATATAATATAAATATATATATAAATTTATATATATATATATATATATTTATATATAAACCCAAAGAAAATCTTTTGACGGTGTCTCCTAATTTTCTCTAGAGCACCAGCAGGTTCTCTGCCAATTAACTTTAGCTTAGAAGAAATTTTCCAGACTCTATTATAGGTAATTTCTCTGCTAGCAGAGATAACATCTAAAGAGCCCACTGAGTCTTTTCCACCCTAATTGTAATAAGGTTTTGAACTCAACAAAGGAGTTTGACAGAGGTGAGAAGATACCCCCTGTGAGCATGCTCGGGGGTGACCATGTGGCCCAGGCAATCTCCGGGAGGTTGGCATGTCAGTGCCACCCTCGTTAGGGCCCGTTAGCTACTGAACCCAGTCCTGGACCACAGATTCTCCACGGAGAGGCAGGGACCTCAGAAGGACACAGTAAAGGTGGAGAGAAGATCCCAGAAGGCAGTAGGGATATTTGAAGAAAAGAGTGAGAATCAAAGTCTCCGGTGAATTCAACAGCTGAAAATATTTATTCTCTGGTCCACTGCAAAGTAGGTTTCAAAGCCGAATCTCCCCCATTCAGCAGGTAATTTCAAAATGACGAGTTCTTTAGATGCTATGAATTACCAGCAATATTCAAAAAACACCCATGTTTAAGGAAGACCTTTCTACCTCTTGGCATTCTTGGTAGATTTCTCTTTTCTCAGGACTTAATGATGGAAAGCTGCTAACAGATGGGTACAAATAGCCCTTTAAAGTTAAGGGTTTTCGGTTTTCAGCAGGGACTAAAAAAGGGGAAATACACACATTGTCACTGATGATGAGAATTTTGCCTGGCTGAATTCAAAACTACTAACATTGGACTCCCTCAGAGTGTGTAAAAGCTGTGTGTAGTTCCCTTTAATAGTCCCTCATTAATGTTTGTCCATAATGTCTCTTAAATAAAGGGAATTTCTTTTCATCCGTTTGCAAATTTGGAGATCAGAGATTGCCTGGCTCAGGTGAGGGTAGAGTCAATTGCGGGTAAATGGCCTTAAAATGTTTCTGTCACATGATTTCATAAGATGCTTTCTCTCGGAAGGCTTTCAGTTCCAGAATTATGCGCTGTGATCATAGGCCAGATGCTTGGGTATTCCATTTCTAGAGTAGGCCAGATAGGAAAAGAGCGGTGCATTGATAACTTTCCCTGGTTTGTCTGACAGCGTCTGTATCTATGATTAAAATCTCACTACAGACCCAATGCTTCGACTCGTCCAGGGCCTTGAATTCAGTGTTTGCAAACAGGCAATAGAGAGATAGAAAGATTGGAGCTGAGTCTGTTACTTAGCCCACTTGGTTTGGAACATTTTGCGTCAGGCATCAGAATAAACCTACTTTCCCAAGGAAAACTGTGTCTTCCTCATGTTCCATGGCGACACCGAGGGACTGACGTCAAAAGCAGCACTTGAGATTTCATTGGAGAAAAACAGACTTCAAACTCATGAACAGGACTGGCTACATCTTTGTGGAGTCTGGCGCAGAATGAAAGGGCAGAGCCCCTTTGTTCCAAAGATATGAATAATTTCAAGATGGTAACAATGGAACATTAGGCCAAGCATGGGATTTTTATGAACCTGGGGCACCTCCACCCTTCTTCGGACGAATCTGTGATGTGATTAAATGTAGCAATTGTTCTTGAGTGTTTTCTGAAGGCCCATCTATGATTATTTTATGTGACTGATTTCTTTTTAAATGTTTTTAACGTTTATTTTTGAGAGAGAGAGAGAGAGAGAGAGAGAGAGAGTGCAAGTGGGGAGGGGCAGAGAGAGATTGACACAGAATCCAAAGTAAGATCTAGGCTCCAAGGTGTCAGCATAGAACCCGACGCCAGGCTTGAACTCCTGAACCGCGAGATCGTGACCTGAGCTGAATTTAGACGCTTCACTGACTGAACCACCCAGGGGTCCCTATGAGACTGATTAATAAAAACAGCTAGCAGAGTGAAAATTTCAGAATCCACTAAGTAAGCGGACCTCACCTTGCTGTTTGTGTATCCCAAGACATGCGGGAAATACCTTCTTACTGGTATGGTGGAGAATGCGAGGGAACATTAGAACTCTTTCCTTTAGGAATAAGATAATGCCTATTCTCCACTGTGGGTACAATGTCCCACGGGGACACTGTGCAGTGTTATAGTGTTACATCGGTTATGCCAAGAGTCCTAGCAGAGGCACTCGTTAGTAACCTTGTACTTCTGAACTGAGGTATTCAGTCCAAAGAAAGCAGGAAGAACCTTACATGCGTGGAGTTAAATTAAGGCTGGATCATCCCAGAGGCAGACACATCCCAGATGCAGCTGGAAATGGTTTTCTCATCTAAGGGCAATACGAATATTCGTTGCATCGGTTTTTGAACAGTTCCCAAAAGCTAATGCATGGAAAGAGGTTAGCACAGAGCTGCCATAGAATAAGGCCTCAGTAGGGGCGCCTGGGTGGCTCAGTCTGTTGAGCGTCCCACTTCAGCTCAGGTCATGATCTCGTGGTCCGTGAGTTCCAGCCCCGCATGGGGCTCTGTGCTGACAGCTCAGAGCCTGGAGCCTGCTTCAGATTCTGTGTCTCCCTCTCTCTCTGCTCCTCCCCTGCTCATGCTCTCTCTCTCTCTCTCTCTCTCTCTCTCTCACTCTCTGTCAAAAATAAATAAACTTCAAAAAAATATCTTTTAAAAAAAGAATAAGGCTTCCGTGAATGCTAGTCCTTCTTCTTCCAAAACAGGAATCCTGAATATCTATTTTCACTTACGTTTCCATAAAAAATGTGGAGAATGTCAAAACTGTCTTAGGAAATGTGATTTTTGTTTGGACCATTCTGTTGCATCTGAGAAGTCTTTGAACAAAAAAAAGGATATTGGCCTGATTGGAGGTTTGGCCATTCAAGGGTCCCTGGAGGTTGAGATAATTTCATGGCCATGACTTTGGGGCAGAAAGGGGCATTTTTTTCTTTAAATAAACATTTAAGGGGCACCTGAGTGGTTCAGTTGGTTAAGTGTCTGACTTCGGCTCAGGTCATGATCTCACGGTTCGTGAGTTCGAGCCCGCATTGGGTTCTGGGCTGACAGCTCAGAGCCTGGAGCTTGCTTCGGATTCTGTGTCTCCCTCTGTCTGCCCCTCTGCTGCCTGCTCTCCGTCTCTTTCATTGTCTCAAAAATAAATAAACATTAAAAAAAATTTAATAAAATATAATACACGTTTAAAGTGTAAAAGTTGCTGATCTACAGAAAAAAAATTGCAAAGGTAGTATAGGGAGTTCCCATATACTCCACATCCAGTTTTCTCTGTTACTAAAAACTCTTAAATTAGTCTAGCCACAGTGTAAAACTTAATGAACCTAATATGACACGTTGTTAGGAACTACATAAATAAATTAAAATTAAAAGACTATAGTTTATTCAGGTTTCTTTAGTTTTTATCTATTGTTCTTGTTGTTTTGTTTGCGTTTTCTTTTTTAGTATCGTGTTTAGGATTTCACATTGCATTTAGGGGTCATGTCTCCCGAAGTCCCTCTTGGCTGTGAGAAAGTCCTCAGATCTCTCTCATTTCTGAAGACTTTTACAATTATTTTTTTTTAATATTTGTTTATTTATTTTGAGAGAGAGGGAGAGAGAGAGCATGTGCACAAGCATGGGAAGGGCAGAGACAGGGAAAGAGAAAGAGAATCCTTAGCAGGCTCCACACTGTCAGTAAATGGCCCAACACTGGGCTCCATCTCATGAACCCATGAGATCATGACCTGAGCCGAAATCAAGAGTCAAATCCGCATGGCCAACAGGCACATGAAAAGATGCTCAACGTCGCTCCTTATCAGGGAAATACAAATCAAAACCACACTCAGATATCACCTCACGCCAGTCAGAGTGGCCAAAATGAACAAATCAGGAGACTATAGATGCTGGCGAGGATGTGGGGAAATGGGAACCCTCTTGCACTGTTGGTGGAATGCAAATTGGTGCAGCCACTCTGGAAAGCAGTGTGAAGGTTCCTCAGAAAATTAAAAATAGACCTACCCTATGACCCAGCAATAGCACTGCTAGGAATTTATCCAAGGGATACAGGAGTACTGATGCATAGGGGCACTTGTACCCCAATGTTTATAGCAGCACTCTCAACAATAGCCAAATTATGGAAAGAGACTAAATGTCTATCAACTGATGAATGGATAAAGAAATTGTGGTTTATATACACAATGGAGTACTACGTGGCAATGAGAAAGAATGAAATATGGCCCTTTGTAGCAACGTGGATGGAACTGGAGAGTGTGATGCTAAGTGAAATAAGCCATACGGAGAAAGACAGATACCATATGTTTTCACTCTTATGTGGATCCTGAGAAACTTAACAGAAATCCATGGAGGAGGGGAAGGAAAAAAAAAAAAGAGGTTAGAGTGGGAGAGAGCCAAAGCATAAGAGACTCTTAAAAACTGAGAACAAACTGAGGGTTAATGGGGGGTGGGAGGGAGGGGAGGGTGGGTGATGGTTATTGAGGAGGGCACCTTTTGGGATGAGCACTGGGTGTTGTATGGAAACCAATTTGACAATAAATTTCATATTTTGAAAAAAAAAAAGAAATCAAGAGTCAAATGCTTAAGCCACTGGTCCACCCAGGTGCCCCCATTTTGAAAAATACTGGTGAGCTAATTTGCATAAAGTCCCTTTGTTGGGATTTGCCTGATGATTGTCTCATGATTGAACTAGAGCTGAGGGCTTTTGCGAAGAGGAACACAGATGTAATGTGCCTTTCTCATTCTACCTTATGAAGAGTAACATGTTGTCAACAGGACTCATCATGGATGATATTAACCTTGGTCACCTGGCTAAAGTAGCATTTGTCAGCTTTTCTACTGTCAAGTTAGCCTTTTTTCTTTCTTTCCTTCTTTCTTCATCCCTCCCCCCATCCCTCTCTCCTCTCTCCCTCTTTTCCATTTCTTTCTTCCTTTCTTTCTTTCTTTCTTTCTTCTTTCTTTCCCTTTCTTTTTCTTTCTTTATCTTCCTTCCTTCCTTCCTTCCTTCCTTTCTTTTCCTTTATTTATCTTTCCTTCTTTCTTTCTTTCTTTTGTTCTTTCTTTCTTTCTTTCTTACAATGGGAAAGGGAGACTTTTAAGAGTTAAGAGTTCAAGATTCCTGACAAGCATAATACAATAGTATCCCTGAGTGTAGGGTCCTTGCCAGTCTGTAGGCAGGTAAGTCTAGTTCATCTCTTGTGGAATCTAGCCTCTAGAAGGCACCAGACAAGTGTTTGATGGGTCCATGATGGGGCAAGTGGTCCAGGAATGTCACTCTCTGGCGAACTCTATTAGTTTTAAAATTCATGTAGCATAGTTATCAGACTATGTCCACCCATGTGAAATAAGTCATCCAAGCAACAGACTAACAAGAGGTCAGTCTTCAAACCCAAGCAATCTGGGTCCAGAGTCCAAGTTCTTAAAGACCGTAGCATTTCCACTGTTCTTGTTGAAGGTAGGGACACCCTGCTTGAATTGATCTATTTAGGAAAGACTTAAATCACATTAAGAGAAACCCTTTCATCAGAGGATATTTTTACTGAAAAAAAAAAAGAGAAAACAATTAAAACCTGGCTTTTTGTAAGTGCTAATACTCTCTCAATTGCTAAATAATCATGTAGATATATGTTATTTCAAAGGATTTAGCCAGGGGTTCCTTCAGTGAAGCTTCAGCTGCTATCTACTTTTAAAAGATCCATTAGAGGGGGTGCCTGGGTGGCTCAGTCAGTTAAGGATAAGATTTTGGCTCAGGTCATGATCTCATGGTTCATGGGTTCGAGCCCTGCATCAGGTTCTGTGCTGACAGCTCAGAGCCTGGAGCTTGGAGCCTGCTTCGGTTCTGTGTCTCCCTCTCTCTCTTCCCCTCCGCCGGTTGTGTTCTGTCTCTGTTTCTGTCTCTCTCTCTCAGAAAAAAATAAAATATTAAAAAATCAATCAATCAATTAATCAAGCAATCATTAGAGTACCCATTTGAGTATAAATCTGACTGGAATTTGGTGAAAATGGGATCAAGTGAGCCAAAAAACAAAACAGAGAGAGAGAGAGAGAGAGAGACAGAGAAAAGATCACTCATAATAACATTATTTTAGAAATAGGATATCAACTCCCACACATATTTGGTTACACTTGGCCCCAAACTTATAACTGTAAATAATAGTTTTTCAAGATAACACAAATTCAATCATTGGATAGCAGAAGTTTTTCCTAGGTTGTCTTTTTGTGGTTTTTTTTTTTTGTAATTCTGCAAATAATCAGGGCATGAAGCACATCTTAAGTAGATGCCACATACCCCCACCCCCCCAACCACACACACACACGCATTAAAGATATCTTACGTATGATAGCAACATTCATGCAGTGATAAGCCCTGAATTTCTCTAGCTCCAGGTAATACTGATACATCTCTCCATGGTGTTGGCAGGTTCTGTATATATTAGCACATTTTGACATTTTCCTTCTTCAGCTTTACAAATCAATCAAGTTGTATTAAATCCTAATCAGAAAGTACTATTCTTTTTTCAAGCTCATAAAGCTCAAACGTAAGCAATGGCACTTACCTAGCATATTTTAAGAACAGATTTTGCTTTCAAACATGGACTTGGGGTTATTCTTTAGGGACAAAATGATTTTCAAGAGCAAATTTGGCAAACTAAAAATGTCTGAGTCTTAATGTTTATACACACGTGTAGTATGAAATTTCATACAAACTTTTACCCTCCTTTTTTCTCATTTATTTATGGATTTTTTACATAAATTGTATATATCTTAGGTATACAACTCGAAGATTTGATATACAAATAGTGAGATGATTATTATAACCAAGCTTATTGACATATTAACTCCTCACGGAATTACCACTTTTGGTGTGCAATGAATGCACCTGAAATCTCCTCTTTTAGTATATTTCCAGTGTTCAATACAGTATTATTAAATATTAGTCATCATGCCTGTACATTATATATCAAGATGTATTTTATCTTATGTAATTATAACTCTGTGCCCTTGGACCAACATCTCCCCGTTTCTACACTCCCCACCACCCAGCCTCTCTCTGGTAACTACCATTCTATTCTCTGCCTCTATGAGGCTTTTGTTTTTTAATTCCACATATAAGTGATATCATACAATATTTGTCTTTCTCCATTTTTGTTTTCACTTAGTATAATGTCCTCAAGTTTCAACCATTTTCTTTTCACAGACAGGATCTCCTTTTTTCTCGTGGCTGAAAAATATTCAGTTCCACTTACATATATATTTAATATAATGAAATTATAATGTGATATATATATATATATATATATATCACATTATAATTTCATTATATTAAATATATATGTATATATATGTGTGTGTGTATATATATATATATATATATATATATATATATAAAGAGAGAGGGAGATCCTCTTTATCCATTCTTCTTCCTTATCCATTCATCTGTCAATAGACATTTGGATTGTTTCCATATCTTGACTCTGGTGAATAATGCTGCAATAAATGTGAGACTGCAGGTATCTCTTTGAGATAATGGTTTCATTTCCTTTGGATATATACCTAGAATTGGGATTGCCAGATCATATATTAGTTCTATTTTTAATTTTTTGAGGAAACTCCATACTGTACTCCACAATCACTGCACCAATTTACATTCCCACCAACAGTGTACAAGGATTCCCTTGTCTCCACATCCTTGCCAATGCTTCTTTTCTTTTGTCTTTTTGATTATAGTCATTCTAAAAGGCAGAAGGTGATATCTCATTATGATCTCGATTTGTATTTCCTTGATGACGAATGACGTGGGCCATTTGTATGTTTTCTTTTGAGAAATATCTATGCAGGTGCCTTGCCCATTGTTTTTAGTAGGGTTATTTGTTTTCTTGCTATCGAATTGTTTGAGTGTCTTGTATATTTGGGATATTAACCTCTATCATATGCAGGATTTGCAAATATTTTCTCCCATTCCACAGGTTATCTCTTCACTTTCTTGATTGTTTCTTTTGCTGTACAGAGTTATTTTTGTTTCAGGCAATCCCATTTTTCTAGTTTTGGTTCTGTTGATTGTGCTTTGGGATTATATTCAAAATTAATTCTCCAGAGCAATATCAAAAGTTTGCCCTCTGTGTTTTTTTCTTATAGTTTTATGGTTTCAGATCTCATATTTAAAACTTTAATTCATTTTGAGTTGATTTTGTGTGTATGGAGTGGGATAAGGGCCTTATTTTATTAAAACAAAGACTAGAAAAACAAAACTTCAATGAAAGTAAGAGTTGGTTTCTTGAAAAGACAAACAAATTTGACAAAACTTTAGCTAGATGAACTATGAAAAAGAGCAAAATTCAAAAAAATAAAATTATAAATGAAAGAGAAGACATTATAACTGATGCCACAGAAATAGAGATCATAACAGACTCCTGCAATCAACTGTAAACTAACAAGTTGTATAATGTAGAAGAGAAGGATAAATTCCTAGAAATATATAATATAATATACGAAGACTGATTCATGAAGAAATAGAAAATCTGAACAAACCAATAATGAATAAGGAGATTGACTCACTAATCAAAGTACAGGTCTGATTCTTCACTGGTGCATTCTACCAAACATTTAAGAACAGATTAATATCAGTCTCTCTTAAACTCTTCCAAAATTTTGCAGAGAAGGTAACATTTCCAAACTCATTTTATGAGGCCAACATTACCCTTATTCCAAAGCTAGATAAGGACACAATAAGAAAAGATAATTAAGGCCGATACTCAAGGACAATATTCTTGATGAACACAAATGCAAAAAATCCTCAACAAAATCCTAGCAAATGGAATTCACCAGCACATCAAAATGATCATACACCATGTTCAAGTGGGATTTATCCCTAAATTCAAGGATAATTCAACATACACAAATCAATAAATGTGATATACCACATTAACAGAACCGATAACAAAAAATGTGTGGTCGTTTCAATAGATGTAGAAAAAGCATTTGACAAAAATCAACATCCAGTCTTGATAAAAACTCTTAACTAATTAGGAATAAAATGAATGTAACTCAACATAATAAAGACCCTATAGGACAAGCCCACAATGAGCACCATTCTCAATGGTGAAAAGATCAGGAACAACACGGGGAAGCCCACTCTCACCACTGTAATTCAAGGTGGTACTGGAAGTCCTGGCCAGATAATTAGACAAGAAAAAGAAATAAAAAGCATCCAAATCATAAAGGAAGAAGTAAAATTGTCTCTGTTTGCAGCGTACTTTATATAGAACACTTTAAAGATTCTGCCAAAAAACTGTTAGATCTTAAAAGCTAACTCAGTAAAGTTTCAGGAAACAAAATCAACAGAAAAGTATCAATTGAATTTTATATACACTAACAGCAAAACATCCAAAAAAAAAAAAAAGAAAAAAAGTAATCCCATTTACAATAGCATCAAAAAGAAAAAAAAATACTTATTAAAAATATTTAACAGAAGAGGTGAAATATCTGTACACTCTAAGCTATAAAACATTGATGAAAGACATTGAAGAAGACACAAACAAACAGAAAGATATCCCATGTTCATGAACTAGGAGAATTAATAGTTTTAAATGTCCATACTATCCAAAATAATTTAAAGGATCAATGCAATCTTTATTAAAATTACATTGGCATGTTTCACAGAAATAGAAGAGATAGCCCTAAAATTCATATGAAACCACAAAAGACTGTGAATAATAGCCAAAGTACTCTTGAGTAAAAAGAACAAAGTTTGAAGCATCATAGGATCCAATTTCAAAATTTACTACCAAGATATAATAAACAAAACAGCATAGTACTGACATAAAAATAGGAGTATAAAACAACGGAACAGAATAAATAGTCCAGACTATTTCCTTATAAATAAACTATTTCATAATGTCTGATTTAGTGAAGACCAGTACTTTAAAAAATATTCCAAGACAATAACATTATTTCAATATGATTTAAAATAGCACCCTTGACGTTGGACAAAGGGCTCAGTCAAATCCTTTCTCTGCCACTAGCCATGTATTCCCTGCTTGGCTTTCCTCATCTGTAGAATGTTTTAAGGATTTGATAAGAGTACTTAAGCAAATAGTAAAATAACTATGAGGGTGTAAATACTCAACTACTAGAAGTAAGTATATTATAAATTATGATTTCAAAAGTGAGTCCATCAGATAATCAGATGTTTACTGGAGTGCATTCTGTGCAATGCCCTTGACACAATGCACAAAGTATTACTGACTCTGATCATTTGGGGAAATGCTGGAGTAGTTTATTAGAAACTTCTAATACCCTACTGTCTGTACTATAGAAAGTCATTTAACACTGTTTAACCCAAATGTCTCAAATGTATTTCACCAAGGCATTCTTTCTAAAGTGCCCCCCCCCCAAGTCATCCAAATGATTCATGTGTTCTTTGCACCATGCTTTGAAAAACTCCTGAGATGGTCTAATTTTAACAATATATTGATATTTAAGAAGTAAGAGAAAACCTATGATTTGAATATAGGAAATTTAATAAAAATTTATGGTTTTTTTGCAAATTATAACTTTTGTTTTAAATGTTTATTTTTTTTTTAATTTATTTATTTTTGAGACAGAGAGAGACAGAGCATGAAACGGGGGAGGGTCAGAGAGAGAGGGAGACACAGAATCGGAAGCAGGCTCCAGGCTCTGAGCCATCAGCCCAGAGCCCGACGTGGGGCTCGAACTCACAGACCGCGAGATTGTGACCTGATCTGAAGTAGGTCGCTCAACCGACTGAGCCACCCAGGCGCCCCATAACTTTTTAAATGTTTATTTATTTTGGAGAAAAAGTAAGTGGGAGGAGGGCAGAGAGAGAGGGAGACAGAGAATCCCAAGCAGACAACACCCTGTCAGGTCAGAGCCCGATGTGGGCCTTGACCTCACAAACCGTGAGGTCATGATCTGAGCAGAAATCGAAAGTCAGAGGCTTTACCGACGGAGCCACGGCAGGCACCCCTTCAAATTCTAATTTTAAACCAAAAGTATTTTTGTTAAGGAGAGGCTAGACCTCTTGGAAATCGGAGTAATTGAATTTGTAATGGCTAAGGAACATCCAGACTGAATCACCCACGACACACTCACATATGTCACACGTGAAACAAAATGGAACAAGGCGGGGAGTAAGGAAAGATCTCTAGGTTCCGAAAGGCGGGGAGGCCCCCCGTCTGTGGGGCAGGAGCCACACCTCTTGCGACATCCTTGCCCGTACAGTGCAAAGGGGTCAATTGGCACAGGCTTCAAAATGTTAGACGGTTAACATTTTGGCTGACATGGTCCAGTTAACACAGGACTTGATTAACAAACATAACAATGGGGCGCCTGGGTGGCTCAGTCGGTTAAGTGTCCGACTTCGGCTCAGGTCAGGATCTCGCGGTCCGTGAGTTCGAGCCCCGTGTCGGGCTCTGGGCTGACGGCTCAGAGCCTGGAGCCTGTTTCAGATTCTGTGTCTCCCTCTCTCTCTGCCCCTTCCCCGTTCATGCTCTGCCTCTCTCTGTCTCAAAAATAAATAAAAAAACTTAAAAAAAAAAACCATACATTAAAAAATCTACAGGGGATTAACGGTAACATTTTTGTTTACAATTCTCTTGTACAGGTTTTGAGGAGAAAGGATAGGGCAAGGTCCGTCCAAATGTATAGTTGATTGGTGCATACAAATACCACGCTCTTATCCAGTCCCTCTGATTATGTAGTTTGGCATATTTACATAGAGCGTGTATACAGTCGCACATTTCCTATATACCAGTGAATGTATGCACACATATATAGAATGTGTACACATATACATGTAATACAGTATGTTACTGCGTTCTCAAATCCCACCATCATTCAATGTCTTGCCAAATAGCATTACAGGCAAAGCGCCAGATCTTTTCACTTCCCCACTGAAGCCACTTGGAACGTATCTGAACGTGGCAAAATACGTTTGCCAAGTTATGTGCATAAAAACATCCTTTGATCTTTCAGCATCATAAATATGTAATAAACTACATGATTGCCCTACTGATCTGTCCAACATCAATCTTACCTTCCCTTTTTATGGGTTCATCAAAATAAGATACGATCAAGGTACAAAAGAGTTAAAGAAGCTATTTATTTTAATGTTTCCTTGGAGAGCTTGCTTGTTATTGTGAGTACAAATTATATATGTAATATTTCACGAATGATGTTGAAGCATTAAAAATCACCCTTGCTCTTGAAGTTAACACAAAACTCTGGCTCTCTGCCAGCACTTCCCTGGTCCCCTTATGGCCCTACTACAAGATGCAGTGTCATTTTTCCAAGATGATACTGAAGTGCTTCTCAAAATTCTATTTTTAAGCTGTAGACTGGATTCTTAACATAATTCCCTTTTTTCATGTCCAGGAAATGGCACCCTGGGCAACTATTTGGTTGGAGCTAAAGAGTGTTCATCAAAATTAGGAATTATTCAAACATTAACAGATGCCAAAATAAAGTTTATGGACAAAAATAAGGGGGAGTAGGGATAACAGAAAGGGATTATGGTAGCAAAGGACAAGACATTTTGTTGTTGTTTAATTTTTCAAAGTGCATATCTCTGGTTTCTATGCCCATTTGTGGTTTATTGAGTGTTTTTAACTTCAAGCTGCAAACATAGGCTCCGTCAGGTCAGGAGATCTTTAAATTGACTAGTATGAAATATAGTAGGAAAGCAGAAAAATTATGCAAGCCATAAACTAAGTGAATGATGGAGTGAGGAGTAAAATCCACATTTTTTCTCACAAGGGACAAATAAGATTGAACTAAGTGTTTCAGTCGTTAGAAGGATATAAGTTTTACCTTAAAGTTGAACAAAGTAATTATCTGAGTTTATTCTGATATATATAGGTCAGTGAAAATGGATGACGTATGTCAAAGGACACATTTTCACAAGTTGTAAACTTTGTTCATGGTAACATAAAATGGACTGAGTGTTAGTGTATGATTAGTAATAAACCAGGAAATTTTCTCCAATGCACATCATTTTTTTAAGTGGATACAAGCTGCTAGTCTTTAATGTTTATTTATTTTTGAGAGAGAGAGAGAGAGAGACAGAGTGCCAGCGGGGGAGGGGCAGAAAGAGAGGGAGACACAGAATCCAAAGCAGGCTCCAGGCTCCTAGCTGTCAGCACAGAGCCCGACGCAGGGCTCGAACTCACCAACCTGGAACCATGGCCTGAGCCAAAGTCGGATGCTTAACCGACTGAGTCACCCAGGTATGCCTCCAATGCACATAATCATTCAACCAGAGAAGGAAGGAAAGATTCTAAAACAATTCATTGGAACTGAATAACATGAACAAGTATCATGGGATTTTAATCTCACTGTCAGTTGTGCAACTCATTATAAATGTGAATGTAATAAAGAAAAAGGAGGGGCACCTGGGTGGCTCAGTCGGTTAAGCATCTTGACTCTCGATGTCGGCTCAGGTCATCATTTCATGGTTCGTGAGTTCAAGCTCCCCATCAGGCTCTGTGCTGACAGCACAGAACCTGCTTGGGCTTCTGTCTCCCTCTCTCTCTGCTCCTCCCCCACTCTCTCTCTCACTCACTCTCTCTCAAAAAAAAAAAAAAAAAGAGAAGAATTAAAGAAATTTAAAAAGAAGGTAAAAAATAAAAAAATAAATGCCCCCTTCCATTCAAGATTACTTTATGTGCCTCCCAGAGTATAAAGGGAGCCCATGGCACTCCTGCACTGGGTGTTCATGCTGTTCTGCTCTGAAGGCCATCTGTCATCTTTCATTATTCTCTCATCCAAATCTGGTTTTTCCCTCAGTCTGGGCTGTTTCAAACACATTTAAGCTCCAACCCCTCCTTTTCCAGGCTTGTTAACAACTAATGAAGTCGCCTCCTTGGTAAAGAAGTAAAGACCAAGATCTTGAACTTCATAAAGCCTGTATTTCCAGCATTTCTTTTATTCTAATGGACCCCCAAACCCTCTATTACTTCTTCTCCATGGAAAATACATCATTTTCATGGCTTGTTTCCTGAAATAAACACTTAGTGAGGCTTTTCCTGTTTCAGGATCTGAATTAGACTCATTTTGGGAGAAGATGTGCAAAGCATAGCCCTTGCCCTCAAGGGGATACTGTTATAATGTGGGGGGATTATACTCTGCATCAAAGTAATTATTTTTAAGTGTTTATTTAATTATTTTTTACGGGGAGGGGGAGGATCAGAGAGAGAAAGAGAGAGAGAACCTCAAGCAGGCTCCCCACTGTCGGTACAAAGCCTGACATGGGGCTCAAACTCACGAACAGTGAGATCATGACCTGAGCTGAAATCAAGAGTTGGATGATTAACCGACTAAGCCACCGAGGAACCCCTCTGCATAGAAGTAATTAATAATAGAGGAATCCTTAAGGGATTTCCATGTGGTGGGATAGAAAGCTATCTAGGTTTAAGAAGAGGATGGTTTCTTTCTTTCTTCTTTCTTTTTCTTTCTTTCTTTCTTTCTTTCTTTCTTGCTTTCTTTCTTTCTTTCTTTCTTTTTTAGAAGAGGATGGTTTCTAGAGAAAAGAGAGAAATGTGGAGTTGTCTTCACCCATGCCAGCCTCAAAATGAAAGACAAGGCTTTAAAGGCAGGCAAGTGTCAAAGGGGTGAGCCGTAAACTTGGACTGGGAGTATAGACCTAATTCGGAAGGCAGTGGGAAGATTTTGTCTTGGGGTTTTTATGTTGTGCTGTATTTTAAAATTTCTCTTTTGACAAAAATTTTCTCTTCCTGAGACCAAGTCCCAGTGTGACAGAATGAGAAGGTCAACAAAACCTGTCCTGAAAGACGATTATAAACCTGGACGAGCCTGTCAACGACAACCTTTTTAGCAATCTGGAATTAAATCAAAGGCATGGAATGAACAGAGAACTGTGTGCTCATGAAAATTACTGAACCTCTTGGAGGAAGAGTGAGAAGCTGGGACAGTTTTGGCTGCGGCTGCTCCCACCCTCCATCCCAAATTCCCACACTGTCAGTGCTCTCATTTAAACAGGGTGAGAAGGCTGGGAAAACAGTAAATTCCACCCCCCCCCCCAACTGATAAAGGAGGCCCACTGGACTTGGAGTGTTATCAGTAAAAGCAGTAATATTGGTGGAAAGGAAATAAGAAAGGCCAGAGGCTCCATTTCCCTGAGATTTCAGGATGACATGACTTCAGGATGTAGCAAGTAGTTTTGGAAGACAGTCAAATGGCTCTTGATACGGTATCCATATATCCTGGGCTAGCTGAGGGCTTATCCATGCACAGCCAGTCAAGCCACACATATTTGGCCAATAGCATCCAAACAGAGGATATGTGAAAGAACCTGGTTGCACTTAAAAGCAAGCACACAATGGAAAATAGCCTGAAATTTGAATGACCCTTTCAACAATACCGTGAAAAACTGACTTCTCATCAGACACAATGAAAGCCAGAGGCAGTGGAAAACCATAGTCTGAATGCTAAGAGGAAAAAAAAAAGTCAACCATAGATTCTATTTCTAGCAAAACTATCTTTGGAAAGTGAAAGCAAAACAAATACATTGGCAGATAAATAAAACCTGAGATAATTCTTGACTAGCTGACTTGCTGAAAAAGAAACACAAAAGATAAGCCTACGTTTTGAAGGGAAATACCAGGGCCACTTAGCTCCACATTAAAAAAAAAAAAAATGAGAACTCCAGAATTGATGAATATGTGATTGAATGTAAAAGATTCCATAAATGTAGTTTTTCTTATTTCTTTTCATGACTCTTACAAACTACATAGGTTGGAGGAACCTGGGTGGCTCAGTTGGTTAAGCATCTGACTTCAGCTCAGGTCATGATCTCACAGTTCGTGAGTTCGAGCCTCACGTTGGGCTCTGTGTTGATAACTTGGAGCCTGGAGCCTGGAGCCTGCTCCAGATTCCATGTCTCCTTCTCTCTCTGCCCCTCCCCCACTTGTGCTCTCGCTCCCTCAAAAAGTAAAAATAGAAATCAAAACTACATAGGTTGGTATAAAATGGCCATTATAAAGACTGTTTTATTGGGTGTTGTTATAAATAGCAACAAAAAAGAAGAGGAACAAAAAGGAGACACAGTGGGGCAAAGGTACTATATTCTACTATATGTAAATTAGTATTATTTCAAAGTAGACTTTGATGTATATTAATTGGAGAACAACCACAAAGTGTGATTCAAAATAATGTATAAAAAATAACACGGGAAAGGAAAGAGCAGTGACAAGGTAGAACACGGGATTTTTTAAGGTGGTATAACTATTCTGTATAATACTATACTAGTGGATACATAACATGCTATTTGTCAAAACCCATAGAACTATACAACACACACTATGGAAAACTATGGGCTTTAATTAATAATTAATAATCATGCATTAATATTGTATGACCAATTGTAACAGATGTGCCACACAATGCACGATGTTAACGATGGAGGGAATTGTGTATGTGTGAGGGAGAAGAGGGAGTGTATAGGAACTCTACTTAAAAAAATTTTTTTTTAATGTTTACTTATTTTTGAGAGACAGAGAGATACAGAGCATGAGCCGGGGAGGAGCAGAGAGAGGCAGACACAGAACCCGAAGCAGGCTTCAGGCTCTGAGTTGTCAGCAGAACCCGACGAGGGGCTTGAACTCACAAACTGTGAGATCATGACCTGAACCAAAGTCCGATGCTCAGTCAACTGAGCCACCCAGGTGCCCCTGAGAACTTTACATTCTAGTCATTTCTTCTGTAAATCTAAAACTGCTCTGTGAAATAAAGTTTATTAATTTGAAGACAAAAACACAAGAGAAGTAAAAATAATGTGTTTATTTACTCCATAAGAAGGCATTAAAGGATAAATTAAAGGATAAAAACAATGTTATTCAAACGGAAAACAAAGAAAACTTGCATAGAAAAATTCAATCATATAAAACGTGATAATAAATGTGAATAGATCTTTACTCAACAAGCAGAAATCACCATGTTGAATTTTTTAAAAATTTTTTTTAACCTTTATTTTTGAGACAGAGAGAGACAGAGCATGAACGGGGGAGGGTCAGAGAGAGAGGGAGACACAGAATCAGAAGCAGGCTCCAGGCTCTGAGCCATCAGCCCAGAGCCCGACGTGGGGCTCGAACTCACGACCGTGAGATGGTGACCTGAGCCGAAGTCGGACGCTCGAATTTTTAAAAAAAAGAAGAAAAGAACTAATTCTATAATTCCAATAAAATACATGCTTCACATTCAAAATATAGTTGAAATTTTAAAAATTTCCAAAGACAAAGGGAAATTACAGTACATCAATAATTCAAAAACAACTATAAATATAGGTACACGTTTAGCAATAGACACCCAAACACAGAAAATAAGACACTAACAAATTAAAGGAGGATATCAAGCATTCAATAATTGCCAGAAATATCAGTTGTTCATTGTCAATTATTGAGAAGACAAATAAGTGGAAATTCAGGAAGAAAACTTGAGCAAGACCATCAGACAATTTAACTTTACTGACAACCAGTGTTTCACTCAACTGCTACAGAATGGACATGGGCAGTATTTTTAAGCATACATGAAGCATTCTTCATGACAGAGCATATGACGGACCACAATGCATCTAAGTAAATTAAAATATATATTTACATATGTTAAATACACATATAATATACAAATATGTTATATATATGTTCCCTTATCATAATGGAATTAAATTAGAATTATCAACAAATAAAAATCTTAGAGAGCCATCTCCCCCAATATAAAGAAATTGAAAACTACTTTTCTAAATAACCGATGTTTAACGAGAAAAGCAAAAGGGAATTTTTAAAAATATTGAAATCAATGAGAATGAAATTACAATATATCAAAAGTTATTTAGTATGTTTAAACCAGTGCTTAGAGAAAAATCCATAGCATTCGATATCTATACCAGAAAATCAGAAAGTTCTAAAAACAGTGACTTAAACTTTAATCTTAGAGAAGTAAAAAAAGATATAAAACCTAAACCCAGCATGCCTGGAATGAACAAAAGACTAAAAACTAAAAAAGGGAAAAAAAATTATAAAAACAAAAAATATATCAAAGAAATCAAATTAAAGAAATCAAAAGTTGCTTTTGGAGATCAAAATTTAAAATGAGACTGTCTGTCTCAGTCAGTGGAACATGCAACTCTTGATCTTGGGCTTGTGGGTTTGAGTCCCACTTTGGGTGTAGAGATTGCTTAAAAATAAAATTTTTCAGAGGCACCTAGGTGGCTCAGTCAGTTAAGTGTCCGACTTCTCCTCGGGTCATGATCTCACAGTTCGTGAGTTCAAGCCCCACATCAGGCTCTATGCTGACAGCTTGGAGCCTGGAGCCTGCTTTGGATTCTGTGTCTCTCTCTCTGTCTCTGCCCCTGCTTTCACTCTGTCTCTCTCTCTCAAAAATAAATAAACATTAAAAAAATTTTTTTTAATAAAAGTAAAATTTAAAAAAATAATAAAATGAAAGAAACTTTTACTAAACTGACAAATAATAGGACACAAATTACCAAAATCAGGAATAAAATAGGAAACATTCCTACCAGGAAATTAAAAGTATTGTAACATATTATGCAAAACTATATACCAAAACATTAGATATTTTATATTAAATGAAGCTTAACCAAGATAACCAAATAACCAAACAAATAACCAAAACCTATTTAAAAGAAATCGAAAACCTAAATCTATAAATGATGTATTTTTAAAATGTTTAATGGGGCACGTGGGTGGCTCAGTTGGTGGAGGCTCAGGTCATGATCTTGCTGTTCAAGAGTTCGAGCCCCACGTCAGGCTCTGTGCTGACAGCTCAGAGCCTGGAGCCTGCTTTGGATTCTGTGTCTCCCTCTCTCTCTGCCCCTCCCCCACTTGTGCTCTCTCTCTCGAAAGTAAATAAACATTAAAAAATTAAATATTTATTTATGTTGAGAGAGAGAAAGCATGTGTGAGCACACAAGCTGGGGAGGGGCAGAGAGATCGAGAATCCTAAGCAGGCTCCACACCACCAGCCCAGAGCCCAACACCAGGCTCAATCTCATGAACAGAGAGATCATGCCAGAGAGAAAATCAAGAATAAGATGCTTAACCAACTGTGTCACCCAGGCACCCCTAGAAAACCTACATATAAATCTAACAAGTAAAGAAATAACACTAGTAATTAAAAATCTCCCCATGAAGAAAAACCCAGACCCATATGGCTTCGGTGATGAAATCCATAAAATACGTTAAGGATCAGCAGTACAAATCTTCATAAACTCAGAAAATAGAGGAAGGGACACTTCACAACTCTTCCAATAAATCTAGCTTTTTTTTTTTCTGCCACCAAAGCCAGAGAAAGACATCATAAGAAAATAAAACCGTAAACCAATATCCCTGATGCGTATAGATGCGAAATCCTTAATTAATTTTCACACACTGAATTGAGCAACACCTTACACCATCGTGTGCCATTGATGCACAGCATGTATATCATATTAATAAAACAGAGATGAAAATTATGTGTTCTTTTTGTAGGCTTAGAAAAAGCATTTGACAAAATGCAATGCCTCTTTATGATGAGAAGTCTCAGGACACTAAAAGTCGAAAGGAGCTTCCTCAACCTGATAAACAGAACCGATAAAAAACCTACAGTTTGTATTAAGCTTAATCGTGAAAGACTGAATACTTTTCCCCTTAAAATCGGGGATAAGGCAAGAGTGTCCACTCTTACATTTCTACTTAACGTTGTAACAGTGCTTGTAAAAAAAGCAAATCTAGGGGCGCCTGGGTGGCGCAGTCGGTTAAGCGTCCGACTTCAGCCAGGTCACGATCTCGCGGTCCGTGAGTTCGAGCCCCGCGTCAGGCTCTGGGCTGATGGCTCAGAGTCTGGAGCCTGTTTCCGATTCTGTGTCTCCCTCTCTCTCTGCCCCTCCCCCATTCATGCTCTGTCTCTCTCTGTCCCAAAAATAAATAAACGTTGAAAAAAAAATTAAAAAAAAAAAAACAAATCTAGATTGGTAAGGAGGAAGTAAAACTGTTGTTACCTAAAGATGACATGCTTCTATATTTAGAAGCTCTTAAGAAATATACTATTAAATTAGTAGAAGTAATAAACTAGTTTAACAAAGTCAGCAGATCGAAAGTATATTGATGTACAATATCAATGGTATATACAATTCTATATACTAACAGTTTGAAATTGGAATTAAGAAATAATCCAATCACAGTAGCACCAAAGATAAAATATTTAGGAACAAATCAAATAATAATACATACATACATAATAAAACAAATAAAATTACGCAATATTGTTTGCAACAATTCTAAATGGGATCAAAACAAATGAAGAGAAGACCCATGCTCATAGAATGGAAGAATAAATACTGCTTAAATGGCAATTCTTTCCAAATTGTTTTACAACTTCAATACAATCTCTATAAAAATCCTAGCAAGAATTTTTTTGGCAGAACTTGTTAAGCTGATCCTAACATTGATGTGGAAATGGAAATGACTCAAGGTCGCCTAAACAATTTTGAGAGGGAAGAAAATGTAGAAGGGCTTACACTATCTGATTTTAAATCCTGTCATGAAGCTACAATAATCAAAGTGTGGTTGTGTTATCAACCATCAACCATGGTGATGTATACACATGGAAAACAATGGAGAGATCAGAAATCAACACTTACATTTATAGTTGATTACTTTTAGAGAAAAGCTCCATGACAGTTCATTGGTGAAAAGACAGTCTTTTCACTAAATGGTGCTGGAACAAATGAAAATTCAGTGGAGACCATTCTAAAGTACTTCAACTGATAGGGCTGCCTGGGTGCCAGGCTCAGTCCGTTAAGTTTTCAGACTTTGGCTCGGGTCATGATCTCACAGTTTGTGAGTTCGAGCCCCGCATCGGGCTCTGTGCTGACAGTTCAGAACCTGGAGCCTGCTTTGGATTCTGTATCTCCCTCTCTCTCTGCCCCTTCCCCACTCACGCTCTTTCTCTTTCTCTCTAAAAAATAAATAAACATTTAAAAAAATGTAAAGTACTTCCACTGACAAATGCATGAACAAAATATGGTATATCTATACAATGAAATTACTATTGAGAAGAAACTCCTGAGACCTGCTGGATTATGGGTGAGCTTCGAATGCGTTATGCTAAGTGCAGAGGCTGGACAAAGATGGTAACATGTTGTATGGTTCCATTTATATAAATTGTTCAGAAAAGACAAGCATAGGGAGACAAGAGCAAATAATTGATTTCCTGAGCCTGAGTTTCGTAAGAGGGAGTGACAACAAATGGGATCCTGCAGCTTTAGAGAGTGATGGAAAAGTCCTTACACATGGGTTGCCAGAGAACCTACTTTACATGATTTAGTTATTTTCGTTTGTAAACGTTTGTTTGATGATGCAGGGCGCGTTCCATGTGTAGCTAAGAAGAATCTGCATTCCGTTGTTCTTTGGTGGAATGTCTCTTCGTGTCAACTCCAGTTCATTGATGACGTTATTTATCATTTAGGTCTTCGATAGTCCTGCTGGTTTTCTGTCTCCTAGTTCTGCTACTGAGAGAGGTGTGTTAAAGTCACTAACGACGATTTTGTATATGTCTATTCCTCCTTTTAGTCCTATTAGATTTTGCTTCATGGGTTTTAAAGCGGAGCTGATAGGTACATAGGCATTCAGGGTCGCTGTATATTTGTCATTAACTGTCCATTTTATCAATAGGTAACAACCCCTTTTTATCTCTGGCAATTTTCTTTTTTTACTGTGAAGTCTACTTTTCCTGATAATAAATTTAAATAAAGTTACTCCAGCTTTCTTTGGATTAGTGTTGAAAAGGTACATATATTTCCATCCTTTTACTTTTAATCAACCTATATAAAAGTGGAAGTGAGTTACTTAGAGACAACATATAGTTGGTTCATGTTATGGTGTCCACTCTAATAATCTCTGTGTTCTAAGTGGTGTATTTAGATCCTAGAATGTAATTACCGATGTGTGTGGAATTATATACATCTTCTCATTTATTTTTTTTTGTTTATTTCCTCTGCCTTTGTTTTCTCTTTCCCTTTCCCTTTAGTCAAGGGAATAAAACATACCACAGACTGGGTGGTTTATAAACAATAGAAATTTATTTCTCACAGTTCTGGAGGCTGAAAATCTAAGATCAGGATGCCAGCACTGTGTGGTTCTGATGAGGGCTCTCCTCCAAGTTTCAGATTGCTGACTTCTTCCTTTGCCCTCACCTGGAAAAAAGTATGAGAGAGCTCCCTGAGGTCCCTTCTATAAGGGTACTAATCCCAGTTGTGAGGGCTCCTGCCTCATAGCTTAATCACCTCTCATGGGCTCCGTCTCCTAATATCATTACCTTACCCATTAGCTTCTCAACTATGAATTTGAGGGGACACAAACATTCAGACCATAAAACCACCTTTTTTTTTCTTTTTAAGGAGGATCATTAGAACAATTTTTAGCGTGCAATGGTAAGTTAGCTATTGTGATTATTACCTGGTTGCTGTATGTATGACAATATACATGGTTAACTTCTCAGTCTATCCAGAATCAGTATTTTACCTCTTCAAGGGGAATACAGAAAATCTACCATAATCAAAGTCTGTTGACACTTCCCTTGTATGTTTTGGGGTGATAGAAGTATTCTGATTCCTGATGTAATGATGGGGACACAACCCTATGCTCATGTTTAAATAGATGAACCTGCATGCCAAAAACTAATACATTTTACTCTATGATCATTAAAAAGAGAACAGTGTCACTGAACAAGAGAAAAATTAAAAATAAACAGCGATGGTTGAACAACTTTAAAATTGCTGAATTGTACGTTTACAATGAGTTAAGTTTATCGTAAGTGATATTTCAATCAAGGTACTAAAGTATCAGTAAAGATATTCAGAGCTCTGGATCCTGGAGTTTGTGTCTCCTGGATTATTGAATGAATGGGGTGGGTCTACTGAATTGTCATGTGCAACAAAATGTGTCCTAAATAGATCAAAGATTAGAAAGAAAATGTAAAAACATAAAAAAAAACACTAGAAGAAAATATAAGAGAAGTCTTTCACAAATATCTCCATCTGGTCAGGCATCATAATTGAGAATGAATTATAAATGGATCCACAATTTAAATGTAAGAAATAAAAAACACTCTAAGTAAATATCGGGAAATTGTGTTATATATCTGGGATGCAGAACAGCTTTCTTAACTATGACTCAAAATCCAAGTCATAAACTTAAATAAATCTTCTGTATGGGAGTATTTCCATTTATATAACTGACAAAAAGGCCAATCCTACTATAGCAAAACCCACAGATATTGACAATCCAGTAGAAAATGGTCAACTGATACAAAATAAATAGAAAGAAAGACACACAACTCCACTTTACCGTAATGAAATACAAATTACTGTTGGATGAAATATAGAACCTGAGCTATTCTGAGGATCCAAGGTGCAGAAACTAGTGGAGAATTTCTCTAGGTCTCCCCAGAATAAATCCTTTTCAACGCACTGCAGTAAAGCTTTGAAAACTCTCTGAAAAGTAGTTTGACAATATGTACCAAGATCTTAGAAATGTTTTATATCTGTTACCCAGCAATCTCATTTCCAGGAATCTGCCCTAAAGAATAATAGTTGGATTTATGTACCAAGGTAATTGTGACATTGATGCTTATTAACAGTGAACCTGATTGGACTTGGCTTAGATCCAGGGCCATCCCTTGGCCAAGGGAATGAGTGAGAGCCATATGAAGTCAGAATGCAAGAGACAGATGTTGTCTATTAATTTAACAAATAATGCATAGCGTTTATTATGTGTCAGAGAATTGCCTTTGCAATTAGAGTAACTGCTCAATTAATCCTCATAATATACCCATCATGTGTGAACTATTATTATACCCATTTTACAGACGATTAGTGATAAGCAGAGAGATAGGAAGTGACTTGTGCAGGGTCACACAGCAAATAAGCACCTGGGTCAAGATTCAGAAAGGCCCCGTGACTCCAAAGCCCATGCATTACATAGTTCTCCCAGGGAATCAAGGTGCTATTTCCAAAAGAAGGGGAATGGTTTGTGTTCTGGCAAAACCATAAAGTCTACCACCGTCAGTGGTGTTTTACTATGCAAAGTCGATCCCCTTTCATGGATTCCCATATGTCCCAGGGGCTATGCCTCTCCAAATGCTTACAGCACTGCACTTAACTACCTTGAGTATATCCATCTACTCTGAAAGACCCTGTGCAGCATCCATAACACAAGGTACCAAGAGCTGACTGAAAATTAATAAGCCCTGTTGCATGGTGTTGAAGAGAGTCAGGAGGGCAAGTATTCTTTCCCGATTTTCACCTTGAAGTTTGTGGTAGGCTGAATCTGTGAAGGAAATGCAAACCTGTGAATAACTATGGCTCAAACATATGCGAAGTTTCAACCTAGGGTTTCATTCATTTATATTCCATTACACAGTGATCTGTCCTTATCTCTGGTTTTGCTTTCTGTGGTTTTAGTTAGCCCCGGTCAACAGCGACCCAGAAGCACATGACCCACGGCAGCAGGTGAGTAGTAGCCTAATGGTACGTCCTGGTGCCTGTCGTTCGACTCACTACATCTCATCAAGTGCATATTTCTTTTTTTTTAATTTTTTTTTCAACGTTTATTTATTTTTGGGACAGAGAGAGACAGAGCATGAACGGGGGAGGGGCAGAGAGAGAGGGAGTCACAGAATCGGAAACAGGCTCCAGGCTCTGAGCCATCAGCCCAGAGCCCGACGCGGGGCTCGAACTCACGGACGGCGAGATCGTGACCTGGCTGAAGCCGGACGCTTAACCGACTGCGCCACCCAGGCGCCCTCAAGTGCATATTTCAATACCTCAGTCATCACAAGACGAAAGATGAGTAGTGCATCTCTCGAGATACTTTGAGAGAGAAAGAGGGACCACACCCTCGTAACTTTTGTTACAGTACATTGTTACAATCGTTTTGTTTTATTCTCAGTCATCGATACACTCTTCCTGTGCCAGTTGATAAATTAAACTTTATCCTAGGTATGTTTCTGCAGGTTCAGGCATCCACTGGGGGCTCCCGAGGGTGTTCCCCCCATTGAGAAGGGGTAACTACTGTCATAACAGATTGGTATGAATTCATCACGCCGTCTGATATAACAGCAGCAGAGACTAAGAAATTTTAAGGTACTCGAGGTGCTTGTTTCAAAGTTGAAATAGTAAACATATGATAAGTATTTGATATACAGTAATAAATCCCTGAAATTTATTTGTTTAACAAATAGAGCCAGTCGCAGACCTGGGCTCTAAGCACCTTTCTAAGCTATGTTGCTGTCTGTAATTTGATTACTGAGGAAAAGCAGTAGTCGTGGTGATACCTGTTGATTTAGCCACTTGAATCAAATAGTTTGCAATATATTTTGTAAGCAAATATGGTAAATTTTGTGCTTGGCTTAAATATGAGTCAATTCAGTTAAAACTAATCAAGCCAGTGGCCCAGATGTACTGTGACAACATACCTTATTTACATATAGATGCTCAGAGTAGTGAAGCCACCTTGATGGGACCTCATGTCACTGGCTGTTGTTACGTAAGTACGGCAAATAAATAGAAATTATACACAAGATCTGATTCATACCGGTCAAGAATTGGTACAATTCTGACATCAGAACACTTCGTTTCACCTCTCAGTAAATGAATGGATTTTAATTCATTTTTGAAAATTTTAGACATACGCAAGATCGGTCAATTGTATACCAACTTTTCTATTCATAAGGATATAAGTCATTGTGTAAGCTTTAGAGTTTTGACCAAGGTTTAAAGAAAATCACAATCCTGCACAAAATTCTGTATCCAGTTTCCTAGGATGTTGAAATGTTTTCAAAATTATTTTATTCAACATAATATTCCCCACCTCTATTCATATTATTAATAGTCATCACAGGGCACTTGTGTGGCTCAGTTGGTTAAGCACCTGACTCCTGATTTTAGCTCAGGTCATGATCTCATGGTCATGAGATCTGAGACTAAGTCGTGTGACGGGCTCCACACTGGGGGTGGAGACTGCTTAAGATTCTCTCTCTCCCTCTCCCTCTGCCCCTCCCCTGCTTGTGCATACACAAACATGCCTGTGCACCCATTCATGCATTCTCTCTCTCTCTCTCTTTCTCTCTATCTCTCTCTCAAAAAATAAAACTAAATAAACAAGTAAATCATCATCACTAATACAATTATCCTAGTACATATCTAATAATTATTCTTAGATTAGATTCCCTTTAGTGGACTTGCCAGGACAAAGGATATAAGAATTTTAAAGATCTTGCTACGTGTTGTCAAACTGTTTTTCGGAGTTTCTGTTACTTTTAACTGAAAGCTTAAGCAAAGTGAACAGAAGTGTCAGATTTATGGCATTGTTCCGACTCTTGTTGCCTTCTAAACCATTACCATGCTTTATTCAATGGGAGAAAAATGACACTTCCTGTTTTAATTTGCATGCTTTCAAAAAGTATTTGTCGCACCCTTACCGTGTTGCATGCACTGTGCTAGATACACTGACATTAGAAATGTTGGCAAGGACGCTCATGTCATCATAAAGAACATCAACATGTGAAATTAGGAGACAGAAAGCAGGAATAAGAGACTCTCCGAGGAAAGCAGAAAACATGGGTTTTAAAAGAAAGGACAGATATTATCTTAAGCAAAAGGCATTTTGAATGCATTCAGCAGAAACTTGGGCTATCAAACAAGAACATTAACAAAAATGCCTGCTCATGTTTTTGCCAAGTAAACTGTTATTCCTGAACATGTTACTGATACATGTATTCACGGGATGCACCTGCCCAAGTGCCCTGCAAGATAATGCAATAGCATACTGTAGTTATCGTGCCTTTACTCATACTGAGAGCCTTGCATTTTAACTAAAAGAATTACGAACAAAAAAACTAGGCTTACCAACTCACCTATTGTCTTACCTTCCTCTTGCGGTTGTAAGGAATTACCATAAACATAGTGATCTAAAGCAACACACATTTTTTTTTATCTTATGATTCTGGAGGTAAGAAGTCTGAAATGGGTTTTGTTGGGTCAAAATCAAGGTGTTGGCAAGACTGCATTCCTTCTGAGGCTCAAAAGGAGAATTCGCTTGTCTTTTCCGGCTCCTCGAAGCTTCTTATATTCCTTGGCTCGTGGCCATTCCCTCCACCGCCAAAGCCAGGTGCTGGTTGAAAACTCTGACTGCTTCCATGGTCACCTCTTTTCTGATTCTTTCATGGACCTTTGTATAGATATTGGGTGCACCCAGGCACCCCAAGATCATCGCCCCATCTCAGTGTCCTTAACCTAATCGCATCTGTAAATTCCCTTTGCCACACAGGCCTACATTATTCATAGTTGTGTGAATTGGGACCTGCTCATCTTTGGAAGCTACTCTTCTGCTTATATCACCTATATTCTGGGAAACTGTAAGGTTTTGTGCCAAATTGTATTTAAGATGTGATAAATGCCAATGTGTCCACTTTGTAAACATTCCTTGAATTTTGTTATAGTTTGTGACATAGTTAAAATACACCGTATCCTTTGCGATGAACCGGGGGATATGTTTTTCCTCTCCTTAATCACTTGTTACTCTGAGTTTTCTCATTTCAGACTAAGGTTAGTGCTTTAACAAAATATACTTGTTAGCTAATGAGAATAAGGAAGTTAGCCTACTTTGTATATTAATAATTTTTCTTTATGCATAATGCATTTTATGCCACGGGCAAAAGGGACTACACAAATGAGAAAACTAAGTATCAATGCTCAGTACACATCCCATAAATTAGGTGACTGTATTTGCTATGTGTAAGAAAATACACATTTTTTTCTTTTTTTTTTTACTTTATTTTTTTTTAATTTTTTTTTCAACGTTTATTTATTTTTGGGACACAGAGAGACAGAACATGAATGGGGGAGGGGCAGAGAGAGAGGGAGACACAGAATCGGAAACAGGCTCCAGGCTCTGAGCCGTCAGCCCAGAGCCTGACGCGGGGCTCGAACTCCCCGACGCGAGATCGTGACCTGAGCTGAAGTCGGACGCTTAACCGACTGCACCACCCAGGCGCCCCGAAAATACACATTTTAACTATCTCATTTTCCCCTCTTACTATGTGACTTTAATAATAACATGGGATAATGAAAGTAGCAGCCAAAGGCTTTCAGATCAGAACTCACAAAGTTCGAATTCTGACTTTTCTACTTACCAAATATTTGCATTTTGGCATTTAAAAAAAATGTTTCTGGACTTTTGAAAAGTGGATATTATAAGTCTTTGGGGGTATTATAAATCTTAACACACTGGGATATTTGTAAAAATTAGGTAAAGTTGGAAAAAAATTAAGTAAAATAAATTATGTATGAATATGATTTAGCATGTTACATGCCCTCAAAACTGTTAGCCTCCTTTACTATCTTTAACAATTATTATATTCTATTTATTTATATAATTTTGTCTTTATACTAATAAATAAAATCTTTAAAAATATTTTGTTCTACTAATTGAAAAGAAAAAGACAACTGGTCTTTTCAAGAAGACCAGACCTAAAAGGTCTTCCCTTTTAATAAAATCTGTTTCGGGGCACCTGGGAGGCTCAGTCGGTTGAGCGTCCGACTTCGGCTCAGGTCATGATCTCTCAGTTGTGAGTTCGGGCCCCACATCAGGCTCTGTGCTGAGAGCTCAGAGTCTGGAAACTGCTTCAGATTCTGTGTCTCCCTCTCTCTCTGCCCCTCCCCCATTTGTGCTCTGTCTTTCACCGTCTCTCAAAAATAAATAAACTTTAACAAATTTAATAAAATCAGTTACCCTGCATGGTGGAAAAATTCATGTGACACTGCACTTGTTTATGGCCAGGGAAAAGGCATCCTGTTAGTGTTAATGTATGTTCATCTATATCCTACTTGTCATCAGGTACCTTGAGGTACACTGATCTGTTTCAGATCATATTCTGGATAAATGATAGAATTGATAGACTGTCACTCATCGGAGCTCAGCAATGGAGAGCTTATTGGGTCAATAGAGCTAGAGATCATTAATAAAGGATACACATTCTACATGGAATTGTGTGGTCCGTGTAAATAGGCAACTGATGACCCTAATTTTGAATGCCACTAGAACCTTCCGAAGCAAGACAAGCCTCTTGCTATAGTCTAGCCTCTCTGGGAAAGAAGAATTGCACCTTCACATTAACTTCTTCCTTGTACATCTTCAGCAAATTCAGCTCCCACTGGAAATGTCATCTCAAAATAAATTGTAGGGTACGGTTATTATATTAACTGATGATTGCATACTTATTAAACGTTTAAAGGATGTTAGTGTTTTAATTTACTTACTTTTATAATATCAGATGGGTTTTCAGGAACATAACCCTGGCTCATAGCACCACCTTTTGGGGCGCCTGAGCTTGATTTCATCTCAGGTCATAATCTCGCGGTTCATGAGTTGAACCCTGAGCCCTGTGTTCATGAGCCCTGTGTTGGGCTCTGCGCTAACAGTGTAGAGTCTGGTTGGGATTCTATCTCTCTCCATCTCTCTGCCCTCTCCTGCTCTCTCTCTTTTGCTCTCTCTCTCTCAAAAATAAATAAACTAAAAAAAAAATAAGTAAATAAAATAACATTGCATCGTTTGTATATAAGATTTGGTTTAGGTGTCCATATAATCATCATTCAGGTGGGGGCAAGTGTATAAAGATCAGTGAATCACCTAAATTTTAGGAATTCATATGGCATAGAAGTCATTACAGTCTGTGAATTGAGATGGGCAGCAAGATTTTTAATAGAAACTAAACTAATCATATAGTTGCAGATTCTAAAACTTTTGAAAAGCTGCAGGGTAACCTCATTCTAAACATGGACTTTTTATCAAATGGAACAACCAATTAAACACTGAGGAACTGAAAAGCAATATATCGAAACACATTTCATCCTTTCTGGGATTCCATTTTGAGTTGTCAACCGATGTCCGAATGATTTTTCTTCTCTTATTTGAATGTGTTTTCTCATCGTTGAAATCGACAAGAATTAGGAATCAATTGTCTATATTTCCAAAACATTCCATTTTCTCTCATCTCTTTTTAATTGTCATTGGAAGAATAAAAAGAAATAGGCAGAAATCGATGACAAAACTAAAGGAATAACCACCCTCCTACTATCACTGGTAATTTTTAAAGTATCTATATTTATTTATGTATTTTGAGAGAGAGAGAAAGAGAAAGAGAGAGAGAGAACAAGTGGGGGAGAGGACAAGAGAGAGGGAGACAGAGAATCTTAAGCAGGCTCACTTCTGTCAGTGCAGAGCCCAACACAGGACTCGAATCCATGAACTCCAGCATCACGACCTGAGCCAAAACCAAGAGTCGGATGCTTAATTGACTAAGCCACCCAGGCGCCCCATTATTGCTCATTTTTAAGTCAGAAAAGGGATCATTTTACATGCCCAGCAGATTACTGAATCTTAGGGAGTCTGCTGGGAGTAGAAGATGGTTACACATCTAAACCCAATCCTTCAGTTGAAGTTGCTCAGATTTAGCTATCTGAATCTTTTCACAGAAGTTAAAATTATTATTTTGTTGCAATTATTTTGTTGCAAGTCATATTGATGGTTTGTCATCAACAGGTTTGTAAGAAGAGTATTGCATAGCATCATAGGAAGAGTTGAACAAACCTTTAGATAAACCAAAGGGCCAGAGCAAATCCAGGAACCTCAGGAATACTTCTTCGTGGATGTTCCTTCTGTCTCCCACGAGCATTTGGCTGACCCTCAGTTCCCTGACTATCGAGGATTTGATTGGCTTAAATTATGTGTCTAGGTTTTAACTCAGGACCAATAAGCCAGGAGTCAAGGTCTTGCAATGGCAAATGGCATCTAAAAGCCCACTTTGGAGGTGCCTGGGTGGCTCAGTCAGTTTAGTATCTGACTCTTGATTTCAGCTAATCAGCTCCATGGGATTGAACCCCACTTCGGGTCCTGTGTTGGCCGCACAGAGCCTGCTTGGGATTCTCTCTCCTTCTGTCATCTCCCCCTCTCTCTTTTGCCCTCTCAAAATAAATAAATTAACATTTTTTTAAAAAATCCCACTTTGTCAATGAAGTTTGGAATATCAGAAACATTACGTTGTAAAGCCAACCAACTAGATATCTTTTCATTAGTATTTGGAGTAGAGGTAATAGTTTTTTTTTTTTTTTTCAAGTATCCTAACTTGTTCTTATAACCAAGAACTTACTGCTGTATTTCCCACATTTTGAGTTATGAAGGGGTTATTTCTCACAAGTTTTATAATACATTGGTGGTTGATCATGATAACTGTAGTGGTAAAAACTGATAATTTAAGTCCCAGATGATGTAGAGAAAAAATAATCTGCCTTTCGCAGAAAGAAAAAGAGGGAAAAAAGAAAGAGAGAGGGGGGTGGGCGGGGAGGGAGAAAGCAATGCCTAGGTGGCTCAGTCAGCTAAGCACACGACTCTTGATTTCCACTCCGGTCGTGATCTTACGGTTTTTGAGTTTGAGCCCCGAGGCAGGCTCTGTGCGGACAGCTCAGACCCTGCTTGGGATTCTCTTCTCTCCCCCTCTCTCTGCCATCCCCCTGCTCACTCTCTCTCTCTCTCTCTCAAAATAAATAAACTTAAAAAAAAAGAACCAACAAATCCTGGAAATGCTCCATTAAGAAATATATATTTGAAACTTTCGGAAACTTCCGATGTCAATTTTGGTTTCTTCTCTCACGGCGAGCTCAAAATGTCTTTATTGCAACAGAACCTTCCAAAGTTAGGGGATTGGCTTTGCCATTCTACGCAGACTTCAGAGACACATCCAGGAGGCTGTAATTGAGGGAGACAGTGCTGTCAGTACCTGCACCCAGAGAGTTCGAAAGCCCAAGAGTAGAGCATTCATCACTATGATTCCACCTGACACTTGACTGAAAGCATTTTGCACTAATTTGCTTTGTGCCTGTCCAGACAGTCTAAAAAGAAAGGATGAGGGGGCAATAGGTGTCTATTAAACAGAATAAACAGCTCCTGGAAAATGAATGCATTTACACACTTGTGGCTTTGGGAGGGTTGGAGACTGCACTGAGGGCAGGGAAAATGGAGGAGGCGGGAAGGATTAGCATTCTCTCCAGCAGCCAGGGCCTGCATTTCTGGGTCTCAGGTCTCGTGGCTCTGGATGGCCTGCAGCCACAGGAGCCTGGAGACTCCTGGCCGCAGTGCAGACGGGGGATGTAGCCAGCGCTTTACCACCAGACCAAAAAACTACTTGGTAATCACTTCCAAATCTCTGATGAGATAGAGTTGAGAGTCTTTTCCCAGACTGTATTTCAATATTCTACCTCTACCTACACATAACTGCTGTGGGTGGTTTTAAGCCTCTGCTTATGGTTCAGTTAAAAACAAACCAAAAAAAAGGAAGGGAAAAAAAAAAAAAAGCTTTCAGCTTATTGTCACCGTTGTCCAGATTTGCTGATGGTATGCAAGAAAGACTCAGGTTACGACACAGGGAATTCAAAGAACTCACTCTGGGCCCTCTGAGCTGAAATCCTGTTTTTCGCTGAAGAGTCAGGAGGAAGGCAAAGGAGTAAGAAGATGGTCTAACAAGAAACACATGGTTTGTTGAAAGCTAAACACAGCTGGGGTGCAAACAATGTTCTACTCACTGTCCTCGCCTTCTGTCTCTTGAGGATCGCATTATCATTGCTGGTAGGTATGATTATCTGTTTGGACTATCGTTAGGATATGCGGCAACATTTAAGAGAGAATAGATATGAATCCAATTTCTAGGGCTGTGGTTAATCAGAAAAGTCAATCACACTTTTCAAAGACCAAAACAATGGGTTTTATTAATAATCTTGTTTCTTTAGACATCTTAAGTCACGGGATGTTTTTTTAAGCCGCTTGCAGGCTGACCTTTCCTCATTGGACTTTCTAAATAAATAATGTGATTCGAGGATTCTTTAGGTCTCTTAGAAAAATGGTAAGATTATAGGGGCACCTGGGTGGCGCAGTCGGTTAAGCGTCCGACTTCAGCCAGGTCACGATCTCGCGGTCCGTGAGTTCGAGCCCCGCGTCAGGCTCTGGGCTGATGGCTCAGAGCCTGGAGCCTGTTTCCGATTCTGTGTCTCCCTCTCTCTCTGACCCTCCCCCGTTCATGCTCTGTCTCTCTCTGTCCCAAAAATAAATAAACGTTGAAAAAAAAAATTAAAAAAAAAAAAGAAAAATGGTAAGATTAGAATAGTGAGTCTTCAACTCATGACCCGATTCCTTCCCTTTTTGTTGGCAAAGGGATATAGGAGTTGAGCAACAGATCATATTTATGTCCATAAATATTTTCCTCATTTGCTCTGTAGCATTCTGCACTCCTTTGGATGGGGTCGTAACAGAAATGTTTTCTAGAATGTGTAACATAATAAGACAATAGGCTAGACAGTAATGCCTTGGCAGAAATATCATAGCGAATCAGCACCGGACCGATCGAGAGAGAAACATTTTTATCCTGGGGAAAGTGTGGGAAACCACAGAACATAGATTTTTTAAAAAAATCTACACCATTCCCCAGTTCAGAGTCCTAATGTAAGAGAAAGAATTCATAGAGGAGAGGTGGATTTTGTCAGCTTTACAATTTTCCCTAAGCCAGATAAGTCGACTGCAATCTGTTTTAAAATTACTTTGCTTCCTTTAGTTCAGAATTTTGTTTTTTAAGTGTTACTACGGGTCTTTCAGCATTTTTGTGTTTTCACATATATCATCCAAAATCTTCTTAGGGCTTATGAATAATGAGTTAATTCATTTTTTTTTCAATGACTTTATTTGACTTCAGTGACATCATTATTCTAACAAAGGCAATAACAAGCATATCACCAAAAATAGGAAAAGAAAAGAAAAATTTTTAAAAATCTGCCTACGTAGAAAGAGCCACCATTGACATCAGGGATGTTACTCTACACATTTTAATTCATGTGAGTACATCCAAATATAAATATGAATTCGAAATGTAAAAATTAACATGAATATAAACCAACAGAGAGAGACACTAAATGGGTAGAAAAATGGATGAATGTGTGTGGACAAAGTGAATATTAAAAAATGTCATAAATTGCATTTTTATGATTTTTAAGTTTGAGAGCATTTAAACTTTTTTGAAGTTCACAGAGGGAATAGAAATTGTGATGTAACAGATAAAATCACTCGATCTTAGAGAAAGTCCTGTCACCTCAAGAACTCTTAGTTCCTAAAGATTTTAAAGATTATAGAAATAAATAGCTATTAAAATTAAACACACTGGAATCATTCTGTTTTTCGGAAACAAAATATTTCAATTTTAGTCAATACCCATTGAACTCAAACCACGAAAAATTAGAAAGTTAGCACACTTCCTCACATCTAATCCCCTTGCTTCAACATCTATTTTCACCTCAAGTTTGCCGATGTTTTTATATTATATCTTCAACTCTATTCTATTTGTTTCAATAATCGCCATAACTACTGTTGCTAGTTGTTTTTTTTTTAATATGGCTCACCTATTTCTGAGTTTGTTAATTTTTTGTCTCTGTGTGGGTTCTTGACTGGCTCAATGCTGTTGTTATTATTTTCATTACTTAAGTATTTATTTATTTTGACCTTATTTCCCGGACAAGATAGTTTCTAAATTCTTGCATGTTTGAGAATGTGTGGTGCCTCTCTGCTAATGGGATAATTCATGTATAAAAGGTACATCACCCACATTTCCTTTTCCCTGGTACATTCTGTTCTCTGGCATTGAATGCTGCACTCATCTTTTTATGAGGGTTTGTTCATTCTTCCTTTGAATGATTACATTTCCTTAAGTTTTGTACGAGTGGGTTTAGGGGCACAGAAGTCCCGGGGGGTCTTGTATTCTGTCAGTTCTTTAATGGATTAGGCTACCTGTCACCCCCATAGTTGAAGGACAGCTTGGTTAGGGATCAGTATTATTGAGGTCAGTTATTATTACATTGCCTGGCATTGAAAGTTGTGGAAAATTTTGAGACTAGCTCAGGTTTTTTTGCCACACTATAAATGGCTCCCATTTTCTTCTTTCTTATGGAAGTTTAGGATTTTAAATAATATACTTCTTGCTCTGTTTCAAGTTTTCCTGGAATATGGCATACTGTTCTAGTTGACAATACTATTCTTTTTTTATATAAAAAGAAAATTTCTATATATTTTGTTCTCTAGTATAAGAATAGTAAATGCTCATGTCATCAAAACATCTGTGTATGTTTTCCAATACCTACTTGCTTTTCTCTATTTCTTAAAATCACTTTCCATTTGCTCTGCAATTATCATGATGATCTCAAACCTTTTGTCTATGCCAACAATTTGATTCTCCACCGTATGTGTGCTGTCTCTGGTTCTTTGTAACTTATCTAATAACAAAGATGAGGTTGCTCTGTTGGGTTTTGTTTCATAATCTCCAGTCATTTCGTTAGCTCTGCAATGTTCACATTTATCATTTTAGGTTAGCTGATCTTCGTGCCTCCGAAATGTTTAATTTTAGTTCATCCTCTCCTTAGTGATTTTTGTGGTGTATGGCCCTTTTTTCTCTATTTTCTTCAGTTATGTTTTCTTCCAAAGTGTGTTTTATGGTTCTTTTCTTCTCGGTGTTTACATAGACAACAATGTATTTTTCCCTCGCCTTATTCGTATGTCATGTAATTGTCTCTATTTCGGCGTTAGCATATTCTATAATTTGTTGGGCAACTTCAGCTCCCCCCTTTTGTCTAAGGCAGAGTGGGCAAACTTTCTCTACAAAGAGCCAGATAGGAAATATGTTAAGTTCTATGAACCTACGGTCTCTGTTGCAACTCATTTACTCTGCTCTTGTGGCATGCAGGCAGCAATAGACGATAAATAAACAAATGGGCAGAGCTGTGTTCTAATAAAGCTTTATTTGTAAAGCAGGGGGCACGCCCACAGGCCAAAGTTTGGCTGATCCCTGTATCTAAGAGATGGCTTAATGTCTTCTAAGAGAGTTCACTCTACTCTGTGGCTGCTACCTAGAGGTATGCCTGCAAAATTCAGATAAGTGCTCTAATTTCCCATAGATCTGGAAACAAAATGAATCCCTTCAGCCTCCACCAACATGTTGCGGGAATAGATAGGTTGTCCACCATAACTAGAATCATTCCCTGCCTTTATCTAGGGTTAAATGTTCGTTCTTAATTAGATTGTTTCCTAATTGTAGGATATTCATAAGAACTCTCAGAATTTTGTTGACTCATTTTTTTTTCCCGCTGCCATTTCTTAGGAAGGGAGAAGTAACTAAAGGTTTGACCAAGATTTTTTTTTTAATTCCCCTTGGCTATGACTTTTAGAAGTTTATGACCGAAGCCATAACCTTTCTCATCTTAGTTCTTGCTGGCAAACATTTTGCTTAGTTGTTCTATTATGTTTGTGGCATCCAAACAGAGAAATTTGGGGAACTGATTTGCTCTGCAATTTTTACCTGGAAGTATTCATATTTATTAAGTATTGATCACACTCAATATTGAGAGTGATCACATATGATCATTCTCCTCCTCCAATATTTCCCAGCCATTTCCGAGAACTTCCTAGAAGACAGTCAATGATAGCCTCCCTGGGACTCCTCTCCTTTGGCTCTTTATTGTGCCACCCGGCAGCTAACAGTGAGAGTCCCTAGAATTATCTACACTTTTCCATTGTCATCACCCATCTGGTGTGTAGGTGAAGGGTAGGCAGCCATGATGGAGATCTCTGTTCCCCAAACTTCTCCCTAGGGAGGACAAGACCTTCAAAGGGTAGAGAAAGCCTACAAATACTCTACTAACAATACCAGAACAATTTGGACTGTCATATGAGGCAAGCCCCAGCTTACCCACCACCACCAGGAAAGCTTGGAAAGTCTCAGTGCCTTAGGGCACAGCAACAAACTTCCAATTATATAGGAGAAACTTCTTTCGTTAAATCTAAGATCTACGTATCAAGTCCCGATAGATTAACACTGAGTTTTCTCACAACTTTCAGAGAACACGCTGCCTAAACCAAGGTGGAATCTTGATGAGGATAGCCCGTGGTAGGTTGCCTAGTGTGTATAATGTCAAATAACGCCACAAGTCGGTCATCAGTAGAAACCCGGGTGGCCCTGCGTCAGTCCCAACTCATTACTTTTTCTCAGATTCTACTGCTGTGGCACCTTGTTCTGAAGCACCAGCCACAACCGTTCAAACAATAACCCAACTCTCAAAATACACATATTAATGAACTCTCAAAGAGCAGGTGTGAAGTGTGACTGAAAACCATTACTTACAAATCATATTTTCACCAGAAACCTGCATAAGCTTAGGTCCGTTGAAAGATGCGTGCAATTAACTTGACCACGCAACCCAAGCTCAAAAGTTCAAGTTTCTTCCGGAAAATAAAATTAAAAATCAAAGTTGTAGTCAAGTGTGAAAGTCAGAAGATACCTATGAAGAGGTAAGAGATTTAAGGGCTTCACGGAATGAATACGTCAGCTGTTGCACGTATGCCAAAGAATCTGCTTACACATGGTTTTCGCCCAACATCCACATGCCAATGGAGGCGATCAAAAATATCATCACCTAGTTCGCCCTCCTCAGCTTCACCAAGTAGACCTTGCCTCCAGCTCTGTTCCAAAGAAGGAAGTGTTCGTCCAGTGGTGCGGAGTTGCCAATGCTGGAGAAAAGCGACTTCATGTATCATTTGACTGCCTTCACACAACTGAATTTACAGGTGTGAACATCGCCCTTTGCTGAAGGAAAGGGCTGATTTTCGATGCACGCGTTTTCTTCTAATTTTTAAGGTAAGTATACAAGCGATCTTGTTTTCCCTCTCTAGCTCTGGCAAGAAATTATCTCAACTCATTTTCATATCTTTCCTCAGCCCTTTCTGACCAGAAACGGAAAGAGCTTGTTCTTGGGAATATTTGAGGCTTAATCTGTGCCTTACACCTGCAATTGCATTGCATCAGTGCAACTTTGAGTGACTGTCCTTGAAATTAATTGTATGGAACTTGAATTGCCTTTAATTAAGGCAGAATAAAGGAAAACCTAGCAGTAGCCATCACTGCTTACTAAGCAAGGAGATTAAACTACATGTATGTGTTAGGACCAGATATATACAAATGATTTTTTCTCTTTCAAGCAAGGTAGCAGAGTAGAAAAGTCCCACATGAAAGGTTTTCCTTCACTCTCGACCTATCCTGTCAGAAAATGGAGTTGAAATAGCTAATGCTGCTATTAAGAGGGTTTCAGCATCAAGAGGTGGGCAGAGGGGACTTCAAAAGCCAGAGCAGCTGTGGTCTTAAACCATTTGCTACGAAACCTGGACTCCAAGTCGCATTTTCTCTCCTTTGAAGAATTCTAATTGGGGAAGAAAAAATCAAGCATTTTTGATGAGACCTCTGCCAAAGAAAATTATGGAAGGCACAGATGAAAAGGAACGTGTGCTGATTGTCCTGTTACTTAAAAGTCCCCACAGTGAGAGTATCATTGCAATCACCGATGCCAAGAAGGTCCATCAGGGATGATTCCCGTGGGAGACCAGCCGAAGTGGGAGCCTGATGTGGAGGAAGTGTATTTTCTTCCCCAAGAATAATGGAGCAGGTGCTTAGGGGAGATTATATTCCAAGTTTAAAAAAAAAGTTTCAAAAGAACTTAAGATAAACGTGTTGTCAAACAATCTAAACAGTTACTTTTTGATACTAGGAGCATAGTCCAATAACCTTAGGGTTTGTGAAATCTTTGAAGCAGTACGCCTAGGAATGGTGACGCGTGCTTTCGTTTTTTCTGAAATCATCTTGTCACCTCAAATTTCACTTGCTAGATTAGTTTAGGAAGGAGTAAGTTTAATGCACAAAACAAACACAAAGCAAGAAACGAATAATAATAAAAAACAAACAAAAGCCAAAACACAACCAACAAATATCACGCACCCCTGTGAAGACAACCGTCCCTGTATCAAACCTGGTCCAACATCAAATGTGAAAAATACAATATACTGGGACACCTGGGTGGCTCAGTCAATTAAGCGTCCTACTTTGGCTCAGGTCGTGATCTCACAGTTCGTGAGTTCAAGCCCCCCCGTTGGGCTCTGTGCTGACAGCTCAGAGCCTGAAGCCTGCTTCGGATTCCTTGTCTCTCTTTTTCTCTGCCCCTCCCCTGTTCACACACTGTCTCTCTCTCTCTCAAAAATAAATAAATATTTTTTAAAAAAGAAAAATACAATGTATTTTGAAAATTATTACACATGTCATTTGTAAAGAAGTCCTTGCAGGAAAGCCATTTTTGTAAATAGGATCCTTATTCTTATCTCCTGTCATATTCAGTTAAAGGAGATTAAAGGAGAGCCTGTAGAGACACAATGATTTGATTTGATCAGATATCTGGTCAAAAAAGAAAAACTCAATTAAGTACAAAATAACTTTAAAAGTGCTATTAAAATGGGATTTTTTTCCCAAATGGCAGAAAAACCATAATCAATTAAAATACAACTTTTCAGGGGTGCGTGGGTGGCTCAGTCGGTTAAGCGTCCTATTTCGCTCAGGTCATGATCTCGCGGTCCATAACTCCGAGCCCCATGTCGGGCTCTGTGCTGACAGCTCAGAGCCTTGCAGCCTGCTTCGGATTCTGTCTCCCTCGCTCTCTGTCCCTCCCCTGCTCATGCTCTATCTCTGTCTCTCAAAAAATAAATAAACATAAAAAAATTTTTTTTAAATACAACTTTTCCTATTTTTTCAGTAGTCTGACAAGGAGTGTTTGACGCATATTTCAGACGTGACTAAAAATAACCTGAAGCTGCTTCGTGAAAAAACAAAAGTGTTTAGGTTAAATGTAAACTTTCAAAATCATACTGGTTTGGTAAGAAGTTCCGCTCTATGACGTCACAGTGACTCGCTTGATAATGCGTGTCTTCACCAATCACCGGACGCTGTCTTCTGAAGAGTTGATTCGATAAGCGAGAATGTAGAGCTTGCAGAAATCTTCCTTCTTTCAGAGGCCTGAGACATCTGAACCCAGTTTTCTCTCCGTCGATGCCAGCTCCTCTTACCCGCCCGTCATCTGCATCTTCTAGGTGAGGGCAGGCAGCATATGAAGGGCAGTGCTGAGAGAAGAAGGCACGTGATTTTATTTTTGCTAATTTGGAAAGATTCTCTACGACAAAATGTCGCCAAACAGGCCACTTCTGGCAACATGACTTGAAACTGGCACCTGGGTATCATAATAGCCTTGTTCAAAGGCTATTATCTTCCTCAGGTGGGGATCCTTAAAATTCAAAGTCACAGAATTTTTAGAATGACGAGGAAACTTATTTTAATCTAGCTTCAACCCCCCTCCGTTCTTTCAAGACTCTTATAAGATCACAGCGAAAGTCCATATTATCAAATCCAATGGACATTTTTGCCCCCCTGGTATTTTACCTCTCAGAAGCGCTCAAGATTGTTAAGATGTGCCCTTTATCATCTTAGACTCTGTGGCCCCATCCCCTCCCATTTTTCTGGCTAACTCTGACCACTCTTCTCCAGAAGAATGGCATATATAACCCTCCTAATCACCAAATGGTGGCATCCCTCCTGGCTTTGGCGTAGAACTCTGTCCTACCCCTTTGTACCCTCAATCTAGATATTGTCACATGTGAACATAATTTTCAATATCTATCTATCTATCTATCTATCTATCATCAGCTGTATTTTTTAAGTAGCCTCCACGCCTAGCGTGGAACCCAATTTGGAGCTTGAACTTGACCCTGAAATCAAGACCTGAGCTGCTGAGATCAAGAGTCAGATGTTTAACCAACTGAGCCACCCAGGCCTCTATGTATGGGTGACTAATAAATCTAAGACATGGTTTAGGCCTCTTGCTAAACCCTAGTCCCAATTATCTATGAGCCATCAATGTCTACACTTAGATGTTTTCGACACATTCAAAACAACAGAATCTAGAACAAATTGCCTGGATTCCAATCCTCAATCCACAACTTGCCAGCTGTGGGTCTCTGCACATTACTTCACCTCACTGTGCCTCAGGGTTTTTTAGAGCTGAAAAGAATAATAGCACCCCCCGTCCCCCATGCACCGTTATTACAAGGATAAAATGAGGAACTGTACGAAAATCCTTCCCCAAATGCAACCTGATCAGGTCCTTGCCCTGCTAAAACCTCTTCGAGGGCTTCCCTTAACTCTGGATAAAGACATAAAACCTGAAGCAGCCCAGGAAACCGTAGAATTTCCATGCAGTGTTGAGTGACCTTTGATCATGAATTGAAAGTAAAACCGATCTGACCAGGAATGGAATAGTAATAGTGAAAAGGTGGGTTTACCTGAACCACAGAGATGCTAACGGACGTGTCTGTGATCATGTAGACAGCAAAGGTGGAGTCTGGTCTCCTAAATTTACTTCTACCCTGCTCTGCACCCCTCTACATTTCTAGAAGCTGTTTGCCTCAGCTTCTCTGATATGACGACTTCATTAAGGTCCTTATTAACCGATTTCTTTAACAGATTGAATTATTGACTTTGTATAACGTGCTTGGTATCAGAAATACAAAAAAAATAAGGTAAGTTTTCAATAAATATTTATAGAGAGTTCTGTGGTCAAAACTGTGTTTAAATTTGTTAATTTTGGTTAATCTGGGAAATAGGGAGACAATATCTTTTAGATTCAATTTTAACTTTTCTAAAACAAAATAATTAACGAAGACCCTACATATGCAAAACCAAATGCTTGCTGTACTAACTGTTTAAACGTTAATATTCTGCTATAGTGTTGCCCCTTACCTGTAGGGGATTCATTCCAAGACCCCCAGGGAATGCCTGAAACCCAGCCTTATGTGCCCTGTGTTTTTTTCCGATGCATACATATCTATGACAAAGTTTAATTTATAAATCAGGCACCATAAGAGCTTAACAATAACTAATAATAAGAGAGAACAATTATAGCAATACACTGTAATAAAAGTTGTGTGCATGTGGTCTTTATTTCTCTCTCAAAATATGTGATTGTTACTACACTCATCTTTCTTCTTGGGATGATGTGAGCTGATAAATGCCCACATGATGAGACGAAGCGCGATGAATGATGTAGGCACCGTAATGTAGCATTGACCAGACAGTACATCAGGTGGATTAGCATCTGCTTCTGGACCACAGTCGACCGCAGGTAACTGAAACCATGGAAAGCTAAACCAAGGTAAGAGGGGTCCACGGTACTTGGTAGATGCTTTATTTTATATGCCACATCAGTTATATTAGCAACCTGAATTCTGCAGCATGTTAATGCTCCTACATGTTTTTCACAACTATCTGAAATGTGCACTGTTCCCCCTTTTCTTTTAAAAAGTAATTAACAACAACAACAAAAAAGTAACTAACAGACGTTCGCATTTCTAAAACAAACATTGCATGATTTCTTCCCATCATGAGGAGTGCTTACAAAAGCTTTGAGTCAACAGGAAGCACTTTTGGCCATTGAACTTCCAAACCTGTAAAATAGATAAATAAAAATAAGAGCTAAGCGAGGGGAGGGCGCCTGAATGGCTCAGTCAAGCATCAGACTTGACTCTCAATTTTGGCTCAGGTCATTATCTCACAGTTGGTGGGATGGAGTCCCATGTTGGGCTCTGTGCTGACAGCTCAGAACTTGCTTAAGAATTTCTCTCACCTTCTCTCTCTGCCTCTCTTACACACACTGTCTCTCTTTATTTCAAAATAAACAACCCTACATAAAAGAAAACCAAGAATCATTTCTGCTAATGAAAGCCAGAAGTCTATGATGGAGGTGAGGAAAAGCTTGTTTCTGGCTTGATTTTGAACTTTAAGCAAATTAAGGCTTGCAGGAATCAGTCTGGATTCACAAAACTCCCTCACCCTCTCTACTGAGTATCTTGGATCTACTAAGATATCTTCACCTGCTTTGACCCCTTATCAAAGTTACCTTCCCTGAAGCAAAAATGCCTTTCCTTTTCCTTGGGGCAATTTGTTACACTGACATCTAAGAGAAGTCACCCTCTTTTTCCAGTTTGCCTTCTCCTTTTTCCCCTACTTAGAGTCTCCTTGCATACCCTAGGGCTCACAGTGGATATTCCCAGTGGCTGAGGGAGATAATGGCTAGAGTAAGAGTGCCGGCACCAACCCCTGTGAAAAGAGCACACAGAATCGCTCTGGTTTTGAGATACAGGTAAAGAACCAATCTGGACTGCACTATTTTTAACTACTTGCAGAAACTGGAGGTGAAAGCATGCTCAACACAGAAGAGGTTTTGCATTGCAGCGAAGATGTGTGAAGGTTGTTGCAGGTGACAGATGCACAGGGCTTTGGCCGAAGTAGATACAAGATAATCAAATGTTAAAAAAAAAATAAGGTAGATAAGCACATAATAAAACAAAAGAACAAGCCTGAAGGAAATGAACAATGTTTGGCCCCACAGAAGAAAGCATGGGAACACTGCAGTGAGACTGTAGTTTCTCAATTTCCTGCTGATGAAGCAGACAGTGCTAGTTGCAAATTTCATGCACGTAAATGCACAAACCGACCCTGCCCTTTCTAGGTCTTTGATGTAGTGAATTCTGTCTATGTAACCGATTATTTCTATTTAGTCTTAGGACTTGGGTTAGTCCCAAATCCTCTGACAAATAATAATAATAAAATAATGATATTTATAACAATAATAGGTTCTAAATTGATCACCTATGCCAGGTACTCTTGAAATTGATCTGGGCGGCACCTGGGTGGCTCAGCCGGGTTAAGCAGTGATTCGTGATTTTAGCTCAGGTCATGATCTCATGGTTCATGAGTCTGAGCCCCATGCCGGGTTCTGTGATGGCCAGTCAGAGCCTGTTTGGAATCTTCTCTCTTCTTCTCTCTCTGCCCCTCCCCTGCCCACACTCTCTGTCAAAATAAATAAATAAACTGTAAAAAAAAAAATTAATCTGAAAGTTATTCTCATCTCACTTTTAGTGGTGCGAAAAATAATTTTCAAGGAGAATGAGTAACTAGCCTAGAATTACTTGTTCTGTGGGCTGTGCTTTTAAATCTGGGTTTGCAAACACCCCGTGATCACTAGTCTGCTATTCCCATTGCTGTCTTACTAAGGAGATGATGATGCCATAAATTGGCTTCTCTGAAAAGGTGCCACCAGGGAAAAGTTAAATGGATATCTTTTGAGCTCATTCTTCTTGCAGACTAAGTTGCTCCCAAGTGGAGAAGACCAACTGTTATCCCTCAGAGAATCTAGAATATATTTGTGGCAGACACTTTTTTTACCTAACTAGTAGTCATTTATCTTTTCATCAGACTTTAACCTTTTGTCTAACTCTAACTGGAAGCACAGAGAATCCTATTTCTCTTTGCCTGCAATCGGTTTAGAATGGACATGTGACACCGTACTGGCCAATAGGATTTCAGAACGTGGAAAGAGGGGTGCTTGGGTGGCTCACTCTGTTTGCATTCCACTCTTGACTTCGGCTAAGGTCCTGATCTCGCGGTTTATGAGACAGAGCAGGGCATGGGGCTCTGCGCTGACAGCGAGGAGCCTGCTTGGGATTCTCTGTCTCTCTCCTTCTCTCTCTGCCTCTGTCTCTCTCTTTCTCAAAATCAATAAATAAACTTTTAAAAAAGGCGTCTTTTAAAAAAAAAGTCAATGTGATGTTTGGAACAGCAACAGTTATTGCTTGTGTGTATTAAATGTGTGTAGATATATATATATATATATATATACACACACACACGCACGTGTGTATATACATATATACACATTGAATATATATATATAGTTCTTCTTTCCTTTCTCTGTTTCTTTTTCCCTGTTCTTACCTCAATATTTTATAATTGTCTGCTTTTCTGTCTCCCCTTCCTACCAATCTATAAACTCATCCAGGACAAGGATGTGTATTCCCGTGGTCTAAGCACAGTGGTTACTTTCTAACAGGTCCTCACCAATCATCTGCTGAATAAATCAGCGAATGCCTAAATGACCGCAATGTAATTACAGGGAGACTGTAAGAAATAAAAGACTGGTGGTCCTTTGTGACGCTCTGGAATGAAACATACACACTGAGGGCAAAAGAAGGTAACATACAGAATTACTCTGCATCACAAGGCTACATAGACCTCTAAACAGGTGGTGCAGCTCAGAGGAGGGAAAAGGCCTTCAGAAAGTGACGGATCGTGACATCTAATACAGTTCAGTGAAGACGAGTAGCAGGACGTCCTGAGTAAGAGGAACTGTATGAGTGGTACCATGGACGCAGAATACTTAGGATGTAAAAGAACGGGAGAGAGCCAGGCTAACTGTAAGGTAAGTGGAAGTAAGGATACACGCTTTAAAACCTAGATTGGGGATATTAGCAATTCCTTTAGTCAATTAATAGAAATTCCTGAGTACAGCCTATGTGCCAGGCACACTTTTGTAGGTTTGGGGCCAGCACAACTATGGCAAATCATATGGTCTGTTAAAGGTGACAGGTGCTTGGGGCGCCTGGGTGGCTCAGTCAGTTGAGCGGCCGACTTCGGCTCAGGTCATGATCTCGTGGTCCGTGAGTTCGAGCCCCGCGTCGGGCTCTGTGCTGACAGCTCAGAGCCAGGAGCCTGTTTCAGATTCTGTGTCTCCCTCTCTCTGACCCTCCCCTGTTCATGATCTGTCTCTCCCTGTCTCAAAAATAAATAAAACGTTAAAAAAATTTTTTTAAATAAAAAAAAAAAGGTGACAGGTGCCATAGGGAAAACAGAACAGTTTAGGGGGCATGAAAGAAGCTTTTAGGTAGGGAGGTGGTGTGCTATTTGAGTAGGGTGGAAAGAGACTTTGGAGCACAGGTTCGAAAACACGGACAGACACATGGGAAGCATGTCCAGCAGAAGGACTAGTATGTGCAAAGGCCCTAAGGTGACAGCACGGCTGGCATGTTCCCACTGCAGCAAAGAGGCCAGAACAGCTCAGTAGACTGGATATGGAGAGAACAGGAGGACAGAGCAACCCTCTAGGAGCTTCCCGAGTGTAATCCAAAACCAACCCCTATGCTGACAGCATGGGGAAAGACCTCCGTATTGGTAGGTGAGAGTTTAAACAAGCAATGGGAACTTACATAAGATACTTGTCTTGGGCAGCAGCGGGACAGATTGGATCCCCACACTACTCTGCCAGATTTTAAGTTTATATGGAGGCCTTAACTGGATTCAGTCGTGTATACCGTGCAGGTGCTCTCAACACTATACCCCTCTATCATGGCTACGTCCTTGGCACAACCTCTGGGAGTGGACACATCAAGCAGAACCCATACTCCAAAGACAGGGAAAGGGTGCAGAGCCCCTGATCGCCCAGCTCCAGCTCATGGGTTAACTGGCTAACGCATCCTTCCGATGACTTTCCCCAGCAGGAGGAGAGAGCAAAAAAATAATGGGTGAGGAAGACGGGGGCCTTGTGGGCCATAATGAAGACTTTGACTTATATTCTGAAATTATGTTAATAGTGGGGAAATGAGAAGAATAAAGAAAAAATAGTGTCAGGTAGCTCCTATGTGTCTCCTGCTGTGCTAAGGACTTCAGGTCATAAAGATGCCAGAATACAGAACTGTGAGCACAAAAAGCACACAATCAGAGCTACGGATTACCTGCTTTTCCCTTCCTCGTAGAACTTCTCAAATTTGTACTCAAGCGCTATTTACGCATGACCTTCGTACACGAACTTGACATAAGCAGAGCCAGTCTGGTGAGTAGGCGAGCTGAAACCCACATATAGTATAAGTCGAATATAATAAAAGCTCCAATTTGTGAACATTATCAATAAAATGTGGACAACAGCAATGATAGTAACGCAAACATTGGATTAAAGAACGACAGTAGGTGCTTAGGTGGTAGTTACGTGAACTGATGAGCATGAAACACTTTAGCGAAGGGAAGGAAGGAATAAACTTTGACTAGAGTCACAGAGAAGGCACTCCAGAAGAGGTAGAATTTCCCGTGAGTCCCCAAATGATGAATCTGCCACGGAAGGACTATCAGATAGGGAGATACCCATCGCCAACGGTTAAGTGGGTTGTGTCACCTGCAAGAGCCCACGCTGCATGAGAATGTTCTGGGTAGGACAGAGCAAGAGCTTGGCAGAACGACACAAATTGGGGCGGTGGGTTGGGGCTTACTCTGCACTCGGAGCTACAAGGATAGAAAGGGAATGGCCCCCTTTGGTACTGAAGACGAATTTGGTTGCAATCAACAGAAACCGACCTGGCTCAGGCCAAAAGAGATTTTTTGTTTTGAATCATGTGACTAAAACATCCTAAGAAATATCTCAGGCGTGGCTGTTTTCAAGTGATCGAGGCATTAAAGATTCCTTCCATCTCTCTCCCTAGCTGGCTTCAGTCTAGATCAAGGGATCCTTCCATGGCGTCAGGCCAACAGCATCACGCTGGTCATCCGTGCCGTCTGTAACCTCGCAGACAGTCTGTCCTTTGGTCCTTACCAATGGTTTACTCAGGAGTGTGAGGAATAATTTTCATTGGACCAACAATGGACAGTGCCCCCATCATTAATCATCACGTGGCCAGGCCGGAGTCAAACCCCAAGAGCCGGGGCAGATGAGGCATAAGACCAGCGTCCCTGTTTCCCCCAGAACCACCAGACTGAGGAGCTGTGATAGTTCTTCAAACAAAATGGGAAGTGCTTTTCCCACTAACTGACCATCAAAGACATTACTTTTCCAAACTCTCAAATGTCCACTCTACGCAGTAACCAAAAAAAAAAAATATTTTTTGGACTTTTTAACTGTCTTGGTAACTCATTCTGCTCATTCTTCCTAGTACCATTTTTTAACATTATATTAGCATATAAATACATTTTATTTCCAAGGACAGTAATAAATTGTGAATACAAATGGTTTTAGTATCTATAGGAACATACCATCAAGAGGGAGACAAAAAAGTAACGTTTCATCTCTTGAATTATTTAACAGGTGGACTTTATCGAGCATCATGCTGCTATGTTTTTAATTATATCTTCACGAACTTAAACTATCTTTTGCAAACTCATCAGTAAAGTTCTACAGAGCTCTCCTGGCTCACCAAGTTCAAAGCTACACTCTAGGTCGATTTTATTTAAAGTCTACCGACAGCATGCAGTGGGGAAACATTAAGTACCACTTAAATCTGTTACTGAATACCTCATCAGGAATATACTGGAAAAATACTCCAACTCTGACTTCATCGTGATCCATTACAAACTCCCGTTGGCCCAATTTTCACACAGATGCCTAACCGTAACATGAAAAATCCCTAGCTTTTAAGATGATGAATGGCGATCCTTCTTTCTGACCCTCATCAATTAGCATTCAAATCTAAAATCAACAGAATATTAACTTCTGTAAGGCCACAGTTTAAAGCTGAATCTCCCTAGATCCTTCACATGAGTGTGCAAGACATGACTCAAGGAAATCCAAGGGGACTTTTAGACCAGAATGTTCCAGTAAGAGCATGTAAACATTAAAGGATTATTTGGTATGAGGTCAGTTTAAGGAAAGATTTAAGTATCTAAGTGGTAACTCCTTCAGGTTGAGTAAAAAATGAAGATTTGTAAGAAAACTCCTCCCCATGAAAATTTTCATGTTCCCCCACAGATCTTGAGTCCGTCCCTACTTTGTAGCAAACAGTCTAATATACTTAATTCTTTGCAGCAGACATAGTGAGCAAAACCTACCAATTAGTCCCCTGGGCCCTGCCATGGTTACGAGCTTGAGCTCTGGTCAGGTAGATGCTTGGCTTCAAATTCCAGCTCAACGGGGGAGCTTTTTTTTCAGCTCTCCAGATCTCAGTTTTGCCCAGCAGAATGGGATTAAAATGATACCATCCCAAAGGCTCACCGCAAGAATTGAATGATAAACTGTAATGAAAGCATTCATCACCCAGCCCCACGTCGCTCAAGTGCTCAAGAAACCAAAGTGATATGAAAGAAAAAAGAGATTTAAGAGTGAACAAATGTTACAAGATAGTTACACATGAAATGTTTGCAGGTGATCATTCTTCCTTAGGAAATTTGTAGTTTAATGGCTGCCTATTTAGGAGAAAGGTAATCTCACCCCTTGGTGTCTGCTAACTCAGACACAGCCAGTGTATGTCTTTTTGGTGTCTGTCTTATTTTGTTAAGTATCCCCTCCCCCCACCCCCTCCCCGAGCTACTTCTGGGCAATTAAGTCCTATTTTTTTTTTAATTTTTTTAATCTTTATTTATTTTTGAGAGAGAGACAGAGCGTGAGCAGGGAAAGAGCAGAGAGAGAGGGAGACACAGAATCCGAAGCAGGTTCCAGGCCCTGAGCTGTCTGCACAGAGCTGGATGTGGGGCTTGAACTAGCAAACCGCGAGATCATGACCGGGAGCCGAAGTCGAAGGCTCAACCGACTGCGCCGCCCAGATGCCCCAAGGCAATTATGTGCTATTTTATCTGAAGGTCTGTAAATTCTTTTCATTTCAATCACAACTAAATGCCATCCCTATTTTTCCTCTGTACAAAAACTAGAGCCCCCCTCTTATTGGGAGGAGAGTATTGGCAGTGAGTACGCTATGAATTATACTGTAAGGCATTATTTCTCATTGTGACCACTCTGTGCATAAAAAAGTATTGATTAAAATGGGTCAATATATGTAACCCACATAAACAAGACTGAAAACACCAGGCAAGAGGATAAGGAACTATGGTCAATGAGGAATTAAAAAAAATAGGGGTGCCTGGGGTGGCTCAGTTGCTTAAGCATTCAACTTCGGCTCAGGTCATGATCTCGCTGTTCGTGAGTTCAAGCCCCACATTGGGCTCTGTGCTGACGGCTCAGAGCCTGGAGCCTGCTTTGGAATCTGTGTCTCCCCCTCTCACTGCCCTTCCCCTGCTCATGCTCTGCCTCTCTCTGTCTCTCAATAATGAATAAACATTTTTAAAAAATTTTAAAAAGTTCTGTGATCAGCAGCTAAAGAAAAAATGCACTTGCTTTGTTTTATGCTAGTATGTGTTTTTTTTGTTTTGTTTTGTTTTGTTTGTTTTTTAATGTATGAAACTGAATCAATAGACCTTACGGGAGTGTTTTCTGGCTGGAGATATTAACGTTCTCAATATGCTTCAGACTTTTTCACCAGTGCCATCCCCAAAAGACATTCCATGGGGCATAGAAGGATCTCAAAAGATGCATTTCATGCAAACCATGATACTTTCTTCAATGAATAATTAACCTGTTTAGTGGTATCCACCTGGTTTTCAAATACTTCACCTTTTGGGGGAATATTTTGTATATAAGAAACCAACACGGCTAACATTAGCAGGAAATTGGAGAGTTACCATGGGCTATAGAGGCTCCATTATGTTTCTTACAAAGAGGCCATTCTTATTAACAGAAAAGAAAATTCCTACTTGCGATGAATAAATATAAATTACAAAGCATTGATAATAATTTTAGAACTTAATACATAGATACATCCTGGGATAAAAAGTAGCGAACAAGTAATGCCTAGTATGTTCCACATTCTGGAGCCTGAGGACATATATACATGGAAACGCAATTCATACCAAATCGTTATCCAAGTGTGAATATTCGGCTAGCCTCGAGCAAGAGCTCTTCGCAATCACAGAGCAGAAGCAGCACCCCAACATAAAACTTGCACCCCGCATCCCTCTGGAAGCCCAATCCCGTGTGTTACAATGCTCTCCATCACAAACGGGCCCTTCCCCTAAACGGTTGATGCTCCGAGGCCAGCATTTGAAATCTGCTACATGTTTTTGGCTCAAACCCAAGTCCTCTCTTAGTCAATAGGCAGAATTCGTTCAAATGAATTTTCTGCATCCAAGTAAAGTAAAGGTGAGAAAATACAGAAAGGCCAGGGATTGAAATAAAAGAAACTCTATCCCAGAGAATGGTCTCATAATTATAATAGCTCATTTTAATCACTGTGATTGTTTAATATATCATGAACACAGAGCTTTAAGGATAATAATTGTCTTATCAGTCACAATCTCTTTGTTATAGCCAGTGCTCATTTGGGATTTAGCACCACACAGCTCCCTCTTCCCCGTCCACTTCCCTCACATATCAAGTGGCCTTAATTACGTGGGCAGTCAGACACTCTCTGGAGACAAATCTGGAGATGACGAAACATCAGGTTAAGAAGAGATGCTTGCTCCTTCCTCCTTTGTCTCTGCTCAGTCCCCTGTCGCTAGCATTGCCTCCACAGCTTTCTCCATCTTGGAGATACTTTAAATGTGAAACAAGTAATTCAGCTGAAAATTTTCAGTTATTTTTTTGTGTGTGTGTGCATGCTTCATATGCTGGGTTAAAACCATTAGCATATAACAAAAATCTGAACAGATGCAACGCAACAGATTCCTTAAGGGAATCCATATTTTTACATATTTTGTAATAAGGAAACTGTCAGTCCCAGATGGTGTCAAGCTAATACCGGTGGTTTGCTTGCTGATAACATACTAAAAAATAAAATTAATTGTATTCTATTTGGTGACAATGAAGTCATTATCATATATACTGCACTCTTAAAGGAAACGGATCCAAAAGATCGGCTTCCTGGATGATTAGGTTTATTTAGTTTCTTGGCCTGGCCAGAAAAAAAAAAAAAAATCCAACTTGGATCTTAAGAGTTGGAATTCCCTCACACCTGGCACAAAAATGCACTACGCATTATAAATGTGGTGAATTAGGGGAAAAAAAGAAAAAAAAATACCACTATGCTGAATTTCTAACAATATTAGTGAGAAGCCTGGTGGTATAAATACACGTCAGACACTTCCAATTCTACCTCCCAAAGAGTTACATGAATTACTGAAATCGTTCTTGGCTAATTCGTGGTGAAGCCATCTTCCATATTTCAAGTCCTGGTTGGTAGCGTTGGCCAATCGTTTCAAGTCACGCTTACACGGAAGTGTAAACCTTGAATAGAAAATCTAATATTGGCATGCATTTTCGGAATACTTGCACAGTTATATTTCAAAAGCAGTGCATTTTCTTGATGTATCTTTTTATCTGCAATCCACTTCGAGTAGTTCCTTTCGTATATAACCTCATTATTTAATACTTATGATAATCATACAATAAAATGTCTCCTGGGGCTCCTGGGTGGCTCGGTAGATTAATCATCTGACTTCAGCTCAGGTCATGATTTCACGGTTCACGAGTTTGAGCCCCGCATCAGGTTCGGTGCTGACAGCTCAGAACCTGGAGCCTGCTTCAGATCCTGGGTCTCCCTCTCTCTCTCTGCCCCTTCCCAGCTCTTTCTCTGCCTCTCTCTCTCTCTCTATCAAAAATAAACATTACAATTTTTTTTAATGTCTCTTTTCGTTCTCCTATTTTAACCACAACTCTTTCTAGATACTACATTGGAAATCATTTTTACAGGTAATATGCTCTTACCTTGTATCATAGGTTACATACTTTTATCCAAGAAAAAAACAAAAGGGACAAAAAAAAGTTATGACCCTGTACTAGCTATCTATGTATCTATCTACCTATCTACCTCACTACCCATGAATTTTGCTGTGCCCCAAATCAGTACATTATGCTAGGATGTTTTTGTTGATGATGAGCTGAGATTATAACACCATATGCTATGTAACATTGGTTATGGTATTATTTTCCAAGTTAAGATTTATTCTTTGTATAATGGCATAAAGAGCATGCCCCCCCCCCCATTGGACAGGACTCACTTGTAGCATAATATAGAAAAATAACCATAGTAAATATGGCTCCTTCTTTGGAAGATTGGAAAGCCTGACAGTCCACTGACCAGGTCTTCAGAGATCATGAGCAAAATAAAAAATATATATTTATAAAAATCCATGACAGCCCAAAGTATATAAATAATAGAATAGATTCACATACATTGAATCTATATATCATAAATGTTTTAACAGAAACGCAATTTTTAACCCTGAATCGATAACATTTTTGATAGTCAGAGGCTACTTAGTTAACACCCAGCTATTTAGCTTGTCAGAATCTAAATTGCAGTAGATGATAATGGCTGTATAAATATCTATATGCAGGTTAGAATTTATTGGAAACTTATTTGTGGTGACATAAATAGAGCTGATTATGTTCTTTCAAATCACATAGGTGTTAGATGTCCTCCCTTAAACAAGATTCCCTGAATGACTAACCCTTGGCATCGGGTGAGTTGATATATATTCAGTGTGCTAGTCTATGAAATAGTTAGCCATGGTTACTCTACGAGAGAGCAATGCTGTCAAACAAAACTTACAGACATGGAAAGTTTACAGAGACCTTAGCAGTCGCCATTTTTTTTTTCCCTTCTGCTGGTAAGAAACTCAAGGGACAGGCCACACAATACAGACCTGGGACAAGGGGTTTCTAACGGTTTAATTTCAATTGTTGAAATGTGTATGCCTGTGATTTTCTTTTTTTTTTTTTTTTTAATTTTTTTTTTTTCAACGTTTTATTTTATTTTTGGGACAGAGAGAGAGCATGAACAGGGGAGGGGCAGAGAGAGAGAGGGAGACACAGAATCGGAAACAGGCTCCAGGCTCCGAGCCATCAGCCCAGAGCCTGACGCGGGGCTGGAACTCACGGACCGCGAGATCGTGACCTGGCTGAAGTCGGACGCTTAACCGACTGCGCCACCCAGGCGCCCCATGCCTGTGATTTTCAATAGGAGATAGTAAAAGTCTGATAAAATGTGATTCGTGAGCAACAAATCAGCAACCAGATCAAAAAGGATCTCAAAATTTCAATTAATTTTGAGCGGCCTAACCCATAGCAGGGTGGCCATTTTAGGAGTGATAATTTCAAGGTGATGTCTCTCCATTCCTGGGCTTATTAGGATGCTTTTTTTTTGTTTCATTTTCTCAAAATCACCGACACATACAAGAGGAGAAGAGGAAACAGACAAAACAGAAACATAGTAATTATCATCACCACTAACACCATAATTATCATATAATTTTATATATATATTTGATATATACATATATTTATGTGTGTACATATATACACACATATATATAAATGTAAAGTTTGCTACATATATTATGTAAAGTTTGCTATCATATAAAATGAGATCTGGACATTTTTCTGATATGTCAGTGATCCCAATCCATCCCAGATCTCAAGGTATCATATACCAACTAATTTGACTTTAAAGTCAGTGGCAGTATGGTGTAACAGAATGGTTCAGGGTTCGGATCCCAATATCATAGCTTGGGTTTTAGCTCAGCTTTAATGGGCAAGACTGTCAATGCCCGTGAACCTCAGTGTTTTCAGCTCTTAAATGGAGATAAAAATGTCTGTTGTACTTACTTTTGCTGGGCCGCTGGAGGTCTCCGAGGACATAATTTACCTGGCCATGATTAGAACACTGGTAACGTTCTAGATCCGGTAGGGCTTGTGAAAATGACAAGTAGGCAGGTTTGATGAGAGGGTTTGGGGGTCCAGGCAGGCGACACAAAATCTCAGCGCTCTTTCTCCTCGGTCACGGGAAGCAGCGGCTTGCATTCTCCAGTTTGGAAGGCACAGGCTTGTCAAGCAAGATTTTAGCAGACTGTCTGGCACCGAGTAGAATTCTCCCAAAGACCTGGCAGGGGAATTAGTTTAAGTAATAGTACGTCAAATACTCACCCAGACAAATATTAGTTGAAGTTTCAAACGAATTAGGATTTCCTGTGCAGTGTTAGAAAGACACCAAGTGTGTCGTTGGAGGTTGATTTGTGCGAGGTCTGCCACGTCTTTCTGGAACATAAATATCATACTTTGCAGATTTCCTTGGGTAGGAATATATGGCCTTAGAAGCAAACAACACCTTGAAGGTCATTCCACGTCATAGTTAAATTGGATTCGGTGGTGTTCCATTGCAGTGCCACAAGTTTTATTAATGACACTCTTGGTTAGGAACGCTGATCTAGACTTTATCGTTTCTGTTTACATTTCAGTCCCTCAAGACCTACCCAGTAGTGCTTAGTAGGTACCCCAAGCACATAAATAAACCAGCAAGTCCCTAAGTGCATTTGTTTGCATCGTAAATAACCTTGCCCTTGATGTAGCAGGTGCTGGAGCGGTTCAGGAAGAACCCCTTTTACATTTGATTATGTCATTTATTGTGAGGGTACCAAGTTTTCAAACATATCCCCAGTCTTTCATTCCAGTTCGGCCTGTGTAAAGCCTGAGCTTTCTGTCGAAAAGTCATTTTCAAGGGTGCCAGTGTATTGCCCGAGAAACGCTGTAATTCTGGACTAGCTATTACAAAACTTGAGTGGTCACATGGCACCGTGGCCTGGCAGGGAAACACCTGCGCTGTGCCCCAGAAGGAACACTTACCTGCTTTAATTCCCAATTCGCAGGCATTCACGGGCAAGAGGAAGAGGGAGAAAGAGTGACTAAAAGTGGCAAAATGTAGCCTATTGAATACCTCCATCGCCTTGTAATTGCTCTGGTCTAGGTACTTATTCTTGTAAATGGGATTTTAGGACCCTAAATTGGTGGGTGATGTGCTTGGTAATGTTTTGTGAGGGGTATAAAACCGGTTGAGTGCTTTAGGGGTTTAAAATATATACTTCGTCCTAAGGAGATTGAATTTGGAAAGGATATTTTCTTGTTCATGCTAGTGAATTATGCTATTTGTCTAAGTAAAAGAATGTTTGGTTCAACAATTTTGACTTGGCGTTAAAATGGTTCTACGAGAATTCGCCAAGACCCCATAAATAAACATTAACGTGCTATGTGTGTATGCAACTACGATCCTCAGGGCAGATTCCTTTTCAATATAAACGCACAGCTGGAGTTAAAAAGATACCCCATCTTAAGAAGGTTCTTGCTTGCTATAGCCAGTAAGTTAAAAAAAAAAATTAAAGAACTGTTTCCTTTTACAAATCTTTCTTCTAATGGGTGCATTTATATGCACAATCCATAGCTCTGTTAAAGTAGCAGATTTCAATAGGAAAAGGACTTAGGAAGAAAGCCCATAGATTCAAAATAACGTAATCTCTTTGTATACTCTTTTGAATGTTTCAAGGTAATTTGATATGCATTATATAATGTCAGGATTCACAAAAACCCTTCAAATCTGATAGTACTTTACCGGGTAATAAGGCAAGAGAGGTAAATTGACAGGTACTTATTTCAGACGGCATCTAATCTTGTGGCTTTAAGACCACTGCTTGCTTAGCATAGCATAGCACTGAGCCATGCCCATATGAACAGCGGTTTGGATCAAAAAGATCTTTCTGCTTAACCCTTCTGATATCCTGGCTCTCCTCTCTCACTCTGGCAACTCAAGCATGAATACTATTTTCAATATGGGGTGTGGTTATTCCCTTTGTAGGAACAGATCAGCCTGACAGGTGGTGAGACTTTTCAAAAACATCATTATTAATATGATTAATATTTACTTGAAAGACATCATCACTAGTCATTTCAAGAAGATGAGGAACATGTTTATTCCTGATTTGTTCACTGCTAAATCCACAACACAGAGACAGTTCTCAGTACTTAGCTGTGAACCGTCAATAAAATGTTCCTGAAAGAAAAAATTCACAACCGAATCCTGTAAAAGGCTCTGAGCTCCACATGGAAATGATGATTCTCTGAACCTTCGAGTTTGTGCCTTCAAATCTTGAGACTTCTTCTCCCTGCTTATTTACAACATTGGCACTGAGTCAAGATAGTTTATCAATAAATAATTTGCATTTATCTTGTTTCCTATAGTTGAACTGCTGCGTAAATCTTCTTTCCATTTGATGTTTTACTTTGGAGTGGTGATAATTCATTCCCATCAGGCTTCTGATCTAACAGTTATAGCTTCCCAAATACGTGGAAAAAGACACAAGGTAATTTACTAGACAGAACTCTCTCTGATGAGCTTCCCGGGTCACATTCAAAGTAGCTAATTTCTTTGATTAGCCGTATCTTTGTTTTCTCACCCCAAAAGGTGAAGTGCAAATAAGAACACCCTGGCCAGGAATAGTGTATGGACAGTCATAGTTTTATTCTCAAGGAGTCAGTGCTGGTTTATTTAAAGCTGTCCTTTATTTGAAGTGCCATTTTGTTATTACAAGCTTTTATAATACTACCTGGCTTCCTGTTAAAAAATAAGCGGTTTATTAATCCCATTGTTTGGGTTTATTTGTATTTCTGGTAAGAATAATATGTAATTTATTTCTCCCCACAAATAATATGTGAATATGGTCTCTTTGTAAAAATAAACAAACAAAACAATTACAAATAACACCCAAGTGCCCTTTACATAATCGCCAGGACCACTTTCCTCCAGGCCACCAATCGCCACTTTTTCCTCAAGAGAAACAAACACTCACATTAATGGAGTTTGGGTAGGCCTCAGGTCTTTTTCCGTGTGCATGCACACAACCCATCTGGATTCACGCAAACTACGTAATACTGTTTTGTGGCTGGGTTTTATCTTTCATTTGTTTTTTCTTTAAAAATATTTTGGAGGACACCTGGCTGGCTCAGTCAGAAGAGCACGTGACTCTTGATCTCAGGGTGGTGGCTCCGAGCCCCATGTTGGGTGTAGAAGTCACTTAAATAAATAGAACTTAAAATATCTTTGGTGATTTTGTCTGTGGCTGTACCTGTAGCACAACTTCAATTTCTTCATGCCTATGACCTTGATTGCTTCATAATATTTCTTGGTATGGATACACCATCTATGTATGCCATGTAATTATCTGGCTACCAACAAACATTTAGATTGGTAATCAATTCTTTCCATTATTACCAATAATGCTGCCATGAATGCCCATAGATACTATCCTTACGGTTACCAGATTTATCAACTCAAAAAAAAAAAGGAACATATGTATCCAAAAGAAAAAAAAAAACATTGTTTATCTGAAATTCATATTTAATGAGCACCCTGTATCTTATCCAGAAACTTTATTTTGTATGCAGATGTGCAAGTGCATTTTAGACTAGATATCAAGAATTAGGATGGCTAGGAAAATGTTAATGGATACCCTTTACATTAATTTTCATAATTTTTGCCTTCTGTTCCCCTAAATTGACATCGGTGATACTTTTGTTGTAGTTTTCCCAGACTCAAGAGGTGAAAGCTAGTTAAATTTACTTTTTAATTGCTTTTTTAGTGATATTTGTATATAAAAATGAGCATGGATGTCTTAAGAGCATGGCTTTATTTTGCTCCACAAATTGAACATGCCTGTGAAACGAACCCACAGATGGAGAAATAGAATATTACCAGAGATTCCCACCCCCAGGTCCTTCTTCCCACACGCACAGCACAAAGAAAATCCAGTATTGTGACTTCTAATAGCTTAGGTTATTGTTATTGTTTTGTTGGGTTTATTCTTTACAAGAATGGAATCATAGCACATGTAATGTGTCCAACTTTTTCTGCTCAACATTTTGTTTGTGAGATTCATCCATGTTCATAATTTCCAATCACGCATTTTCATTGCTGTATGGTTTTAGCTAATTTTAAGACTATGACTTTTCCTCTGAGTACCACTTTGGCCCCATTCCAAAGGTTCATGTCAGGTAATGTTCACGTTCTTTATAACACAGTTCTAAACTATGTTTCATATATCATTATTAATCCAATTATCACTTAGAATCAAATATCTGTGGGGAACCTGGGTGGCTAAGTAGATAAAGCAACCGACTTTGGCTCAGATCATGATCTTGCAGTTCACCCTGCTGTCAGGCTCTTCACTGACAGCTCAGAGCCTGAAGACTCCTTTGGATTTGGTCCCTCTCTCTCTTTCTCTCTGTCTCTCTCTCTCTTTCTCTCTCTCTCTTTCTCTCTCCAAAATAAATAAAAACATTAAAAATAAATTTAAAAAATTGAATATCTTTTAATAAATGGGTTTTACACTCCCTTCTTTCTCCTTTTGGTTGATCAATACCTTATTTTTCTTGGCACATTGTTCCTTCCATCAGCTCAAAATATTGCTTCTTTTCTCTTTCAAAACCATGAATTCTATTTTTTTTATGAAGTAAATATTGCTACTCCTATGCTGTTTATTTGCTAGGTATATATCCCTCCTCTCTCCCCCATTGCTTTGTTTAGGTGACTGTAAATAGCTGTTTGGTGTAGGGCTGGATTTTTTTCATCACCAAACCTTAAACCCTGCTTCCAAATAGGCAAATTTAGCCCATTCTCTCAATTTATAAGGACTGATTTAGAATGATTTTTTCTATTTTTAATTATTACCCGGAAATTTAAGAAATAAATATATTTCTACACAAACTTTAGAGTTAGTCTAGCAAAATCTTCTTCCTGAGTCAATCAGGACTCGGCCTAATTTTCTATGCTGAATTACTATTTCTGCTCTCCTGAGGTTCTTTCAGATTATAATCACTTTCTCTTCAAAAAATCAATATTTACTTGCACTTAGATTTTTTTTTTATATCCATGGCTTTCTATATATTCTCTATTCTCACCATGTGCCATGTAAGTTCTTATTGATTATGCCTTCCAGTATTCCTTTCAAAGAAAGACTACAGATATATTATCCTGGACACCCATATTCCTGGTATTGTCTCATTTTACATTGCAGGCGTATCTGAGAAATTATCTGGCAGAGCATAGAATAATAAGCTCCAAACTATAATCCTTAAAGACTTTGAAGATACTTATCAATTCTATTACAGTTTTTAGTAGTGCCAAAAGTATGATGTCAAGCAAATTCCTATTTCACTTTAAGACCCTTTGTTTTGTATTTGTGTGTTTGACTTAGTGAAATGTTTAGCTTTGTTTTTTGTTTGTTTGATTGATTAGTACTCTGAAACTTCACCCAAATTTATTTAGGTTTTATATATTTTTGTTATGTATTTTTGTTTGTTTGGGAGAGAATTACTTATTCATTTGGCTTGGCACTCAATGCCCCTTTTCAAACTGGAGATTCATGTAGTGCTTCTATTCTGGATCAATTTTTCTATCATTATTTTACCATCTCCTTATTTTAATTCTCCCTAGTTCTCTTACTGCAATTCCTATTGGATGGATGTCAGATATACTAGAACTATTCTCTATAACTTTTATGTTGTCTTTTGTATTGGCTGCTTTTAAAGAGATTCAAAGGGATACATGCACCCCAATATTTATAGCAGCATTATTAACAATAGCCAAATTATGGAAAGAGCCCAAATGTCCATCGAATGGAAGAATGGATAAAGAAGATGTGGTATATATACACAATGGAATATTATTCAACCATAAAAGAATGAAATCTTGCCTTTTGCAATGATGTGGACAGAGCTAGAAAGTATTATGCCAAGCAAAATAAATCAGTCAGAGAAAGACAAATACCATACGATTTCACTCATATGTGGAATTTAAGACACAAAAAAATGAGCAAAAAGGGGTGGGAAAGAGAGGGAAACCAAGAAACAGACTCTTAACTCTTGAGAACAAACTGATGGTTACCAGAGGGAAGATGGTGGGGGTGGGGGAGAGGGATGGGGTAAATGGGTGATGGTTATTGACGGCACGTGCTGTGATGAGTACCAGGTGTTGTATATAAGCAATGAATCACTAAATTCTATACCTGAAACTAATATTACACTGTATGTTAAAGAACTGAAATTTAAATAAAAAACTTGGAGAAAAAAATACGGCAAATTAGCTCAGCTCTGTATTGAAAGTACAAGTTAATCCTGAGATTAGTTGCTGTGATTATTTCAAGGTTCACATTTTCATTTCTGAGATCTATTGTTGTTATTTTAGTGGTACATATGTTGTTATTTAGTGGTACAGTTTCTCCTGTAAAGTCTATTTCACCTGCTTTTCTGAAACTCTATTCTCTTAAATGTAAGTTCTTCCGCTTGTTGAATTATTTTCTTCTTTTCTACACATGCTATATACATTTTTTTAACCCATGTTTAGTGTTTGGCTTAGTCCTTATTCTGGTTTCTGCCAGTTTTTGCAGACAGCATGGGAAGTTTGCGACTTGCTGAACTATTCCGTTTGAAATTAATAATTATTTTATGATAACTATCGTTGTGTTTGATGAGCTTAGAGCTTCAAGATCTGAAACGTATGTAAAGTGGTCACATCTGAATAATTATCTTACCCATTTAAAAAGAAGTCATGAACCTTCATTTTGCATGCTGCAATTTAAAGCTCTTTCTTTGTGCTGGGGTTGGATAAGAATTTAGTCATTCTCTGTCTTTTAATGAGGAATCCTTAGACGACACGTGTTTTGATTTTCTGGGGTGGGTTGTCCTAAATATGTCTCCTGGGTCCCTTGGAAAAGCTACTAATTCCCTGGCACATCTCTTGGAGATTCTTACATGGGTAATCCAGAGAGATTATTTTTATTAACAGACGCTCCAGGTAAATCTCATGATCTGGCAAATTTGGGATAAGCAATACCTTTGCAACAGGTAGAAATCCACATCACTCATCGGCCGGGGGGAGGGGGGGCGGGCACTGATTTCATTTCACCGGAGTGATGAGATTAAATTGAAGTTTAATCTCAGGTAAAATTCTGGGCCCTTGTTGGGCAAACACTCAAACATCTGCTAAATGTGATATTTTAATCCCTAATTGGTGACGTTTACTGTGCTTTGTGGCACTTGTGATTCAAAATCATTTTGCGGACACTTGACAGAGAAGGTATGCGGGACTAAACCGCTTCCACCTGCTAAAATAGGTTGCATTTTAAGCAGGGTTAACTGAGGTGCACCATTTGGAAATAGTTTGCAAAAATGCCTCAATTCTCTCGGGAGGCAGTCTGCTTGCCTTGTGGTTTCTGAGTGCTTCAAGGCTTAAACCTGATCTCCACGTCAATCAACCAGGAATCAAAAAGAAGACTGGATAACAGTTTTACTAATCTGAACAATTTTTGAACATGGCAGAGTTTTGCTGCCATTTGCTATCACCGCACCCTAGTTCTCGTGTAGAATTTTATGGCATACTGTGTAATATTGTGTCATTCGCAGAGGCTGATTGCCTTGACTTCACAGCAAGCAGTAATAGTTAATTTCAGCTAAAGCTGATAAAGATAGTTCTACAAATGGTTTGAATCACTGTCGTCAAATCCTGCGGTAAAAAAAAAGCTGGTTTCCCACGGCTTATCCTTATCAAGATGGGAGATAGACAAATGTCAAACAGTCTGAAGGTTTAATTTGTTTAAAGCAGGAATCAAAACTTGGCAAGTTCTGCGCAGGTTATTTATTTACTTGGTTGTTTACTTGTGGGGCTGGGATGAGAAGGTAGGGGGAGAAGAAAATATTCAAATTGCCTGGATATGTAGGCTGCAATGGAAATATTGTGACCATATCATGTTGTATTCAGCACATGTATTTATTTAGCATTAATTAATTTTCCAAGTCGTTATATATGAGTAACCATTTGTTAATTGTGGCTCAATATTTTCTGTATTTCATGGAAGCAAAGAAACAAAGGAGTGTAGTTATAGAGGGGAGAGGAAATGCTAGTTTAAAGGGAAAAGAAGATCAATGTAAACTAACTTTAATTTAGATCCAAGGTTTGCCTTTTTCCTAATGACATTATCTATACAATCCCTGCTTGGGCAGATCAGACCCGAAAACTGGGGAAGGGTCCACTGGGTAATACTGAGGCCCTGGACAGGGGCATCAGAAACAAAGTTCTTGAGGTTGTGACACAAAAGGAAGTCGATAATAACGTTGAGTAATTATGCCCTAGTGATTATATTGGTTATTACTAATATTAAAAGAAATAATTATAATGACATAAAATATTCCTGAAGTACGAGATTGAATAGCTAAGGCAAAATATAAAAATACCATCTGTAAGTAACTTTGGGGATCAGGCTGGTATATTACCTTTCAGTGTGCACCTTTCTCCTGTGCACATTTCTGTTAGACTTTGTTTCTTTCAAATATCAGAAAAGCCATCACTAACTGATACTGACTTACATGCTCCCTGCCCCTGCCTGAGGAGAAAGAAAATGGGGAAAGAAGGAACATAAACCTCGATTTGGGGCTCAGATCACATGGCTAGGACCCAATTTTCCCTTCAATCTCTCCTCTGCTTCTTCAGGAATGCCTGAATTCGCACACAGCATGCCCCCACCCCCACCACACATATACATGCACCCTGGGAAAACCAACATGGCTGCCAAATTCAAAGGACTTTCTGCTTTTAGGATGACTTTATAGCGGTGAAAGGTTTGGGATGCCTGGGTGACTCAATCGGTTAAGCTTTCAACTGGATATCAGGTCAAGCAATGAACTCACGGTTTGTGAGTTCGAGCCCCATGTCATGTTCTGCACCAACAGCATGGAGCCTGCTTGGGATTCTCTTTCTCTCTCTCAGGTTTTTCTTTTTTTAAGAGCCAAGAGAGAAAAATGGATATAAATTCTGCCTTATGCATAGTAAGAAATATCTTCTCTCTCCAGAACCTTCCTTAGGTGGTAGTGCTCAATGAGACCAAGAGCCACAGTTGTGGTTGCAATAAATTGCTTTTTAAATTTTAGTTGTCCCATCAGAATGCTCATTGCGGGAGAAATCTTGTGTTTAAGGCAGCATTACCTCTTCACCTCCAGGGATGATCGTAATAAACTGATAACGATGACAATGAAAGCTAAGAATCATTCCTATGGTTTTGATGAGTTTTCTTTAGTCTGTAAAGACAGGAGGACTCTGAGCCTCCCGAAAATTGCGAGCTCTGGAACTCTGAGATTAGACATCATGAACATTGGTTTCTTGAAGCCCGAGTGGGGATGATGAAGCCTCCTGGCCAGGGGTATGCTGCAGATTGAAATATGCTGATGTAGTGAATATGCAAGTGCATTTGTTCAAGTGCCATAAAAATTTATAAAATCACTTTGACTAACACCCAGAGCACATCCACTAATTTTATGTATAAGTTTTTTTTTGTCTGAACATAATAGGTAGCCACTTTTTAATATGATGCATTTTGGTCCTTAACTCCTGCAAAATTTCATTAAAATGCATTGCAAATCACAAGACATAAACCCACTGGGAAGCTTAGGCTGCTGCTTATCTTTCCGGGTTCATGGTCAAGAGCTCAACCACAGTGAGTTTACGTTGCCTTTCTTTCCATATGTAGTACACCATCATGAGCCAGAACTTTTGGTATGATCAGGAACTATTATGAAACATTTCGGAGGCTCATTTTCCTCATCTGTAAACTGGGATGGTGACAATATAGGATCTCTTACATAATTTCTTCTTTTAGGGTTCTTTATTATTATTTTTTTTTTTAGAGAGCGGGGCCAGCAGGAGAGGGGAAGAGGGACAGAGAGAATCGCAGCATGGAGCCCAACATAGGACTGGACCCCACAACCCTGGGATCACGACCTGAGCCTAAATCTACAGTCGGATGCTCAATGGATTGAGCCACCCAGGTGCCCCTAGGGTTCTGTTATTCTACTCAATCACCAAATTTGGTCAAGATCACACAACACTTTTAAAGTTTTTTTTTTTAAGTTTATTTATTTAAAGTTTATTCTCTCTCAAAATAAATAAAATAAATAAAATAAAATAAAATAAAATAAAATAAAATAAAATAAGAGAGAGAGAGAGAGTCTGAGCAAGGGAGGGGCAGAGAGAGAGTGTGAAAGAGAATCCCAAGCAGGTTCCAAGCTGTCAGCATGGAGCCCAATGTGGGCTCAAACTCAAGAGCCATGAATGAGATCATGACCTGAGCCAAAATCGGGTGTTGGATGTTTAACTGACTGAGCCACCCTAGTGCCCCAAGATCACACAAAACTTTCAAAGAACAAAGAGGCAGATAGGAACATATGGATCATTGGCTGCGAGAAGAGGCCTCAATTCAACAAAGAGCTCTAAGTTGGGAACATAGAAATAAATTTTAAAAACACAGCTACTTAACATTTGGAAATTTACATCCTTATGGTCTAAAAATGTCAAAAAATGTCAAAGTAGTCTGCCCCAAAATGCAAATTATCCCTATAGGATTGCCCAGAATCGTGTATAAGGCAAATGATAATCATGCCATTACATGACATATTACATGAAGTATTTTATCAGAGATAGCTTCTAATAACTTCCCAATCAAAAGACAAGGGGACATGTTATTGAATTTGGTTCAACATGTAGGCCTCTTATTATGCTACATCTAATAAAGTATTGAACTGAAACCACCAGATGGTTCTTCCTAAACACCAATGAAATGTTAACCTTTGAGGGAAATTATGATTATGATATCCCTCATCCCTATTTAATTTCAAGCACATGGTGAGATAGCATTGAAAAACTCTTTCCCAGTCATTATTACCATTGCTATTATTATTATTATTATTATTGCTCTTAAATAGCATTTATTGAGTGCTGTGTGCTATGCACCTTACTAAGTACCTTGTTTCATCTAATCCTCACAATGGCATTCTGTAGTCAATGCTATTTTTAGCCTCAATCCATGGCTTAGGAAACTGAAGTTCAGATGGTTGAGAGAACATACCCAAGACTGTAGAGCCATTAATCTGCTCCAGATGAATCGAACCCTGATTCATTACTATCAAACTTGACTTCATGTTTCCAAGCTTTTGGAAGTTGAAAGAAACCAACATTCCTCGAGTGCTACTATCTAGCAGGAATTTTACATTCAGTGTCATTTCCTGGATAAAAATGGCATAACACTGTCTCAGCCCATTCAGGCTACTGTCACAAAATTATCAGAGGCTGGGTGGTTTATGAACACCAGAAATTTCTCTCCCAATCTGGGAGGCTGAGAAGTCGAAGATCAAGGCACAGGCACATGCCTTGTCCTGGGGAGAACCTGTTCTAGTGCATAGATGGCTGTCTTCTCCCTGTGTCCTCACATGGAGAAATGAAGAAAGGAGCTCTCTGGGAGTCTTTTCTATAAAAGGGCACTAATTCCATACATGGAGGCAGCACCCTGGTGACCTAATCACTTCTTAAAGGTCTTTCTTAAAGGCCATTTCTTAAAGGTCTTCACTAATATATATATAGTCTTTATTAATATATATATCGATTCATACAATCATTATTAGACTCATATTATTTTGTATTTTGCTTTTTCTTCACTCAGTGTCATACTATAAAACATTTGTTGTGGTGACATGGTCGTTATTATTTGTAAAAGGTAAAAACAAGGTTTTTTTTAAGTTATTTATGTATCTATTTTGATAGAGAGAGAGAGAGAACAGGCGAGGGAGGGACAGAGAGAGAGGGAAAGAGAGAATTGCAAGCAGGCCCCACGCTCGAACTCACCAACTGCAAGATCTTGACCTGAACCGAAATCAAGAGTCTGATGCTTGCTGAACGGACTGAGCCCCCTAGGTGTCCCAAAAATAAGTTTATTAATGAATTTATGCAACCAGTCATTTATTGTTGGACATTAGATAACAAACATAAATATATAACATAAAATAATATAAAAATACACAGAAACTTTCATCGTAAGTTTATTATCACAGGATACCATGTAAAAATGTGTGACTTACTTGACTATAACTGGTTAAATTATTGGCAGATAAGTATAAATGACTTACAAAAATTCCTTTAAAACAACACTTAGATAACATTTTTTTCCTATTTTGAACATTTGATTTATGAATGTTTTCTAAACCCCAAAGTTATAACTTAATTTTTTAAAACCTAGGATAATAGCATCTCCAACCAATGGCAAAACATAGTTCTTTGATCTATAATCCATGGGCTACATACACACATTTCAGTTTAGCAAGAGAGGCCAATGGCTTAAAAATTTCAAAATGCTAAAACCTGTTTACTACATTTTGGCCAAAATGATTTTTTGCTGTGTACGTAAAATGTAACTATTTAGTTTCGGGCATTGGGAGACAGAACTTAACTTAATGAGCATTATTACCAGCATTTTCTAAAGTGTAAGAATGTGTTCTTGCTAGTAAACATTTTTGAAGATAATTTGCATGTAGGAAAATGCAGCCATTTAAAATATACTGTTCAATGAGTATTGATAAAGATATACTCGTACATGATAACCACCTAATCAAGTTATATAATATTTCCATTCATCTAAAAAGTTTTTCTTGGGTCCTTTTGTCATCCTTTTCTTCAAAATCATAAGGCCTAGATAACCCTGGTCTGGTATCTGCTTCTACGGATTAGGTTTTCTTTTTAACAAAGTATCACATAATTGGAATCATGCAGTATGTATTCCTTTGTGCGAATGTCTTTTGCTCAGCATGTGTACTTGAGATTCTCCCACGATTGAGATTCTCCCACGCAGTAGTCACTCATTTCTTTTTATTACTGAATATTCCATTTTCTGGATATGTACCTTTCCATGTGTTGATGGACTTGGGGGTTGTTTCCATTTTTGGAGGTATTACAAACAAAGGCTGCAGTGAATGTTGACGTGCAAGTCTTCGTGTGCACACACATTTCACTTCTCTCGAATAGATAGGAGTGGAATTGGTGGGCCCTGTGATACGTTCACGTTTCACTTTCTTCACAAGTTGCCAACCTGGTTTTTTTTTTTAATGTTTATTTACTTTTGAGAGAGAGAGAGAGAGACAGAGACAGAGTGTGAGTGAGGGAGGGGCAGATAGAGAGAGGGAGACACAGAATCCAAAGCAGAATCCAGGCTCTGAGCTGTCAGCACAGAGCCTGACGCAGGGCTTGAACCCACCAACCGCGGGATCATGACCTGAGCTGAAGTCAGACGCTTAGCCAACTGAGCCACGCAGGCGCCCCAACCAGCCTGTTCTTCTTCAAGTGGTCTTAGCATTTTACATACCCCCGAGACATCCATAGGTGTTCTGACCTCTCCGCATCCTCAGCACCACTCGACACTTGTCAGTCTCTTTAATGTGAGTCATTTGAGCTCCACATAGTTGTAACTCACTGTGGTCTTACTGTGCGCTACCTGATGACTAACAATGCTGAGCATCTTTCCATGTCTTTATTAGCAACTTACATCTTCTGAAGTGTCTCTTCAATATATTCTTCATTTTTTGGATTGTTTCCTTGGTTTTTAGTTACAGAAGTAGATATTCTAGACACGTGTGATTCTCACTTATATGACTTGCGATTATTTTCTTCCAGTCACGGTGTGGCTTACATCTTCCTTTCTTTAATAGTGTATTTCAAACCACAAATCGTTTTGTTTGAAAGAACTGTAATTATCATTTGTTCTCTTATGGTTTATGTCTTTTCTGCCCATGTGTCAGGTAGTCAGGTTTTCTTCTAGAAGTTTGATCGTTTTAGCATTTGAATTTAGGTCCATGATCCATTTGGAGTTCATTTTTTAATATGGTGTGAGGCAACGGTCAAGGTGAATTGTTTTTCCTGATGGCTACCTGGTTGTTCTAGCACCATTGCTAAAAAAGACTATTCTTGAGGTACCTGGATGGATCAGTCAGTTAAGGGTCCAACTTCGGCTCAGGCCCACGGCTCATGAGTTCGAGCCCGGTGTCGAGCTCTGTGCTGACAGCTCAAGCCTGGAACCTGCTTCAGATTCTGTCTCCCTCTCTCTCTTTCCCTCCCCCACTCACACTCTGTCTCTGTCTCTCAAAAATAAATAAACATTTTAAAAATTAAAAAAAATATTATTCTTTCGCCATGAAATTACCTTGGCATCTTTCTCAAAAACCAACTGCTCATATATGCGACCTTGTTTCTAATCTCTGTTGTGTCCCATTGATCCATCAGTATGTCATTACTGGGACTTAGAACACTGCCTGGTAGGTAATCACTGTACAATATATATTGACTGATGAAACAAATGAAACCTAATAAGTGGGTGAATAAATTTATGCGTATTTTAAATAGGAAGGTGCAGAGGTGCGCTAAGCCTCACTGGGTCCTGTCTTCAGCGGAACAATAGCTCTCATCCACCAGGTGGCAGGACCACTGGCGTCTCTAGGAGTCTCCAACGAAGAGCAGGAGGATATATGTATCACCTTCTCTGCTTCCACTTTTCTTTGCTCTAGCTGATGCCCTTTGCTTCCACTGCCATGAAGTGCACATGCACACCTTGGAAGTGCTGAGCCTTCCCTTCACCTCTGATGTTCCCAGGTATGTGTTTGCGGCACTGCTGTTCTCTGGTCTTCTTTTCCATGCATTCTTCCTTTAGGCCACTTGATGCTTCAATCCCACCAACAAAGCTGTTCTATTTAAGCTGCCCACAGTGATGTTGACCTGACCTTGATCTCTGGTGCCCCTAAAAATGCCTCTCTCTCTCTCTCTCTCTCTCTCTCTCTCTCTCTCTCTCTCTTTCCCCTGCTTTATCCACTATCTCCCAGGAAGAGTTCTTCATCTTCTCTATTGATGTAACAGTGTTTGGTTTTTTAGTGTAACTTGTGTGTGTGTGTGTGTGTGTGTGTGTGTGTGTGTTTGCATTCACTTGTCTGCACTTGTGAGCAGAGGATAGGCTGTGATGGGTTATGTTGTGCAACACTGTCTTTTGATACCCCTGATTTTTCTCCCTGGGGAGCTCATTGCCTTTACCTATAAAGTAGGCTTTCCTCACTCTACTTCATCAGCCTGTCTTATATATTTAAATCCTGATCGTAGACATTTTATTTTTTATTCAAAAAAAAACTTTTTAATGTTTATTTTTGAGAGAGAGAGAGAGAGACAGCAGACAGAGTGCAAACAGGAGAGGGGCAGAGAGAGAGGGAGACACAGAATCTGAAGCAGGCTCCAGGCTCCGAGCTGTCAGCACAGAGGCTGATGCGGGGCTTGAACCCACGAACTGAGAGATCATGACCTGAGCTGAAGTCGGACACTCAACTGCTTAACTGACTGAGTCACCCAGGTGCCCCTTGTAGATAAATTTTAAACGGAATAACTCTCCCCCCGTTGGAAGTCATTTTTATTGAAGGAACTACAAATAAATAAATGTATGATAAATATTCAACTTCATTACGAAAAATAAAAGTAAATTTAACTTTTTCACTTACTTTTCTGGTTTCAAAAAGTCCAAAGATGCTGCTCAAGAAAATTCAGGAAAACTACATAACACATGAACTAGACTGTACTTACATTTAAAATTATGACACTGATCAGAATTAAGGTAGAGGCCTCAGCATTTCCTGAAATGCCCACTCACCTACTGAATTAGGAAAGTTTTTTTTTTTTAAACACTGAATTTAGCGTTTTGGTTTAGCATTTTCACTCTGGGCAATATACTTTACATTCCCACCCTCAAAGGATGAGAATGACCATTTACTGAGAGCCTCTCCAACAGAACATACTGTCAAACTTCTGAATTTTTGCCTGTCTTATGGGTGAAAAATAATATCTCAATATAGATTTAATTTACATTTAATTTTGGTTTCTTCTCATTTGGTAAGGACGACTTGAATTTCTTATTCTGTAAACTTTCTGTTTATATTTCTAGTACATTTTTATGAATCATTGGTCATTTTCTCTTCATTTTTATGAGTTATTGATAGGAAGATGAATTCTACTTGAGATAAAATTGATAATTTTTCCTGTTTTTGTCATTTTACTTTGGTTATGGCATGTTTTATAGTGCATATATATATATAAAATAAATATTGATGTTTATGTATATAATATATATGTTATGATACATGATATATAATACATATTGTATATACATTATATACATATTTGCATGTACATATAATCATATACATATATTAAAAATTAAATTCATCAATATGTTTTCCTCATTGCTTCAGGATTTAAAGTCAGTCATAAAAAATTCTCCCTCTTTCATCTTATAAAGTAATTTACCCAGGATTTCCTCTAGTACATTATGCATGGAGAATTTATCCTGGCATAATTCTGAGGAAAAAATACAATTCAAAAGCTTCTCCACATATTCCGAGACATCTTATTAAAAATCTGCTTTTTCCCCTCGGTTTGATGCCACATTTTATTATGCATAAATTTCCAGATGCAATTATTTCTGTTTTAATTTTCTACTCTCTTTCTTTGGTTGTCTATGAGGCAGCAAGCCCATACTGTTCTATTTACAAAAGGTTTATAGCATATTTTGATGCCTGGGAAGGAATGCCTCTCTTTCTTTTTTCTTTTCTTTCTTTTTTTGTTTTTCTGCTTGTCTATCTTTAACATAAAATTTACAACAAATCTATCATTAGAATCAAATTTTGACATGTTTAGTCGAGGTCAGATTAAACAACTGACATCCTTATGAATATCCTATGTAATAGGCAGTTAAATATTTTATCTAAAATTTCAGTTAAGCAAGATGAACAACCTCTAGAGACCTGCTCTACAACATTGCAACTATGGTCAACAATGAAGTACTCGGACACTTGAAAGTTTGTTAAGAGGGAAGGTCTCATGTTAAGTGTTCTTGCAAACAAAATAAAATTATAGATATGCTTTTATATCTTTAAAGGAAGTTTGAAACTGTCCCTAATGTAGATCTTGGACATAAAAACAAAAATGCTTTAAATTCAATAATCATGTTGGACATGTTTCTAATGGATAATAGCTTTATGTATGGTGATGTAAACCATAAATGCCTTTATAACTGTCACAAGATTAGCCTCTTCTCACACACACACACACACACACACACGCACGCACGCACACACACACACTAAACAGGCCATGTTATCTGCACTTTTAGATCGTAAGTGCAGTTTCTTAAAATTGTGTTGTTTTGGGGCACCTGGGTGGTTCACTCAGTAGAGCGTCTAGCTCTTGGTTTCAGCTCGGGTCATGGTCTCATGGTTTGTGAGCTTGAGCCCCACACTGGTCTCCATACTGACAGTGTGGAGACTGCTTGAGATTCTCTCTCTCTCCCTCTCTCTCTCTCCAAACAAACAAACAAACACACAAACAAACAAAACCTGTTGTTTTGTGAATTCCTGGGCCTTTAAGCAGTATTGACATGTAATTTAATATACCCACCATATGAAATATTCTCAGGTATCTAATGACTTTGCTAATTATTTATTTGCTGAATAGCCTGAAACGTCTCCCTCTTGTGTAGCCAATTTTAAGGCTGTAAATCAATCAACTAATATAAGCAAACTTACTTTTAAACTTGATTTAACTGAGGGGGGTGGGAAAAGCACCTTACAAATGCACCTTCTAATAAGTTGTAATGTAAAATGGCATTAGTTTATATGCTGGTATCATTAATTATCTTTTTTTAACAATAGCAAATTGGTAGGAGAATCATAGATCTTCATTTATAAGACAGAGTGGTATAACAATATTATATGAAATAGCATGATTTATTGAACCTGGGAATTTCAGTAAAAGGCCGAATGGCTTTCAAATCCAGTAAGAACCGTCTCTTTGCTGATCACATTTGATCTAGTGGGAACTGTCACTGTTGCCTGCCAACAAAATATGTAATATAACTTCCGCAAAACCTCCGTGACTTCCTGTCTATCACCGAGCTCGGTGAATCATGTGTTCCCCCTCTCTGTGAGAATGTGTGTGAACGAGGATGCCTCCCCGTATTTCCCGACTGGCTGCCTCGTGAAGCAAAACAAAGAAAGACTCAAACTTCACAATTGCCAATAATGAGCAATCATTACTCAAATTACTCCAAGCACTGATTAGGTTTAAAGTAATGAAGAAACCACCATAATCAATCATCATCAACCCAAAGAAAGTCAATCTGTGTGGAGAGACCCTAGGAATTAGCACAGGGCTCCACCTACAGGGTTCCCAGGGCAGAAAGACAGCAGGCTGGCTTCCAGCCGCATATACCATCCACTGTGCATTTCGTCTTTCGGCTGGGCACTCAGAGTGCCTGCCCGGAACTCTGAAAAGAGGCACACTAAATTCACAGTCACTTTTTAATGGTGTCTCTATGCCAACAAGCAGTCTTGATTGAAACACAGCATAAATAATGTCATATGTGCCAGTATTAAAAAAATGAATAAATAAAAATAAAAAAGTCTTAGGGCAATCATGCCTATACACAGTAAAGATTAGATAGATAGATGACAGACAGATATATAGACAGGCAGGCTGATAGAAAATAAAACTTGCAACTCTGCTGCGGTGGGTGATCAGTCATCTTCATTTACCAGGGTTGAGGGGTCCCTAGAATATGGCATCCTGTTTTAAAAATAGGATAGTCCTGGCAAACCATGTTGAGTTGGTCATTTGGTCATCCTGCCAATGTTATCAGCTTTCCAAGAAGGTAATGTTTTTAAATGCAAGTTTTTTAGTTTTATTTATTTATTTTGAGAGAGGGAGAGAGAGAGAAAGAGAATCCCAAGAAGCTCCTCACTGTCAGCGCATAGCCCAACACAGGGCTCGATCTCATGAACCCATGAGATCATGACCTGAGCCTAGACTGAGAGTCTGACACTTAACCGGCTGAGCCACCCAGATGCCCCTTAAATGCAATTTCTGTTAATGACGGTAGCCACGTTGCAGGGGAAGGCACTGGACTATCATTAAGGAAGAATTTATCTACTTTTTACTACAGATGAGAACAACTTTCTAAGTGAGCATGAAATTGTCCTGTGCAGCATTTGGTTTCCACAGTTTAAACAAGAAAGCTGTAATGCCAAGAAATTCATCCTTGCCATGTGTTTTAAGTTTGCCACACTTGGCAAATTATTCAGATTCTGTCTACCTGAAACACAATTATAATGACACCTTTAAGTATGAGGACGAGTCATTTTGACCCCAAAAAGGGCGTATAAAAATTTTTAAGTTGCCAAACGCACTTAGAAAACTTGTGATCATTTGTGATCACTCATACATACTCGGGGGGGGGGGGGGATGCGGGGGGGAAAGTACACAATATTTAATACACTTATTTGTTTGCCATTTGGAAGACAAATGGTCGTCTTCTGTCTAATACTACTTTACTATTTACTAAGCAGATATTATTTAAAAGAGAAATTGACTGTTTACCTAATTTAAACGTGTTTGGATATGTGTGTGTGTGTGTTTAGTTATGGTTTAATCTATAATGTATAATGAAAATGAGATATAAATAAGTGCAATCCAGTTGGGTTTTTTTTTTTTGCAATATTAGATTGTTTAGAGAAGTCCTAGAAAACCAGAAAGTTTCAAAAAGATGGATTATATTTTAAAATATTCTTGAAAACATTTATGAAAATGTTATGCTAACAGTGTCCATAATTGAACCGCACTGTCATGGGCTGCTTCTTCGAGCTAGGTACTCAGAGACAATGACAGAACCAGTCTTTTTATATAAAAAGTTTCCACATTACCCTTATTTAAAATGTACGTGGACCGTCCATCTTTGACAACAATAATAAATTATTTCCATGGTAACCCAGAGAAAGAAGCAAATACAATGTCATCTCAGCAGAGCGACAAAGGGGACTACAGAGGGAGTTCCTTGTCAATGTTTTGGTCAAGATACTGCACTGAAAACATCTTAAAACTAAATTATCATGACCGTGACTGAGGGCTAGCAGACTATAGAAAAATGAATTGTCAAAGGAGAGAGAAATCATATTTTTGGCAAAACTAAAAACAACAAGAATGGAAAGGAAAATATCACTTATGCAGTGTTTGTGTATAAAGACCAGAAACCGATTCGGGCTTTTAGCAGTAAATAAAAACTATATAACTAATAAGAAAAATAGGAAAAATTAACAGTAGCCCTTTGTCGAAATGTCAAAGTTTGTGCTGAAAAACGTTGTTAAGACATAGATTCAATTTCCATTTACAGCAATCAGCAATAATGTTATGTCAACAACTGATCTGTCATTCTCTTGGGTAATTTTGTTAACCTTGAATTTCAGAATATTTCATTATTTGGTAGATCCATTCTTGTTTATTTACTCTCTTTCTATTAAGTATACCTACTCTTAACTGGAAGTAGATTATGAATCTGAATTCCAGTTATTTCAAATGTTTACCCCCATTTTGGGGGTTATTTCAAACTTCACATTTATAGTAGCTATTTGGTCGCGGAGAGGTTACTAGCATTGTTATGCTAATAACATACTCTTTCTCATATAGAAACTAAACTGTCGGGGCGCCTGGGTGGCGCAGTCGGTTAAGCATCCGACTTCAGCCAGGTCACGATCTCGCGGTCCGTGAGTTCGAGCCCCGCGTCGGGCTCTGGGCTGATGGCTCAGAGCCTGGAGCCTGTTTCCGATTCTGTGACTCCCTCTCTCTCTGCCCCTCCCCCGTTCATGCTCTGTCTCTCTCTGTCCCAAAAATAAATAAATGTGGACAAAAAAAATAAAAAAAAAAAAATAAAAAAAAAAAAGAAACTAAACTGTCTTTCCCGTTCAGACACTTAATTCAGTATTAATAAGTGTAAATAATGCTAAATGCCAAAAGGATTGTATATGTTAACAAGAGGGTATTGGGGCTCCAAAAAGACAGCCTAGGTGAGAACTATTTTGCAAATTTACGAGTTTTCTCCTATTGATTGATTGTTCAGATGAACTGAATCCAAATCTTTGAGTAACTGGGATTAATGAGACAGTGAGAAAAGATGAAGTCACATTTAACACAAAATCACAGTTAAGATAACAATACCAGTAACAATTATCTTAATAGGACAATGGCATTGACAGAATTCTTACCAGGGCTAGTCACTGTTCTCAGTGCTTTGCATACATTATCTTATTCACTTTTTACAAAACCATTTGAGGGTAGTTACTCTTCTTTGTTTGCTAAGTAAGGATACTGAATAATTTGGCCAAGGTGAAAGCGCCGATTCAAATGCAAACAAGAGAACCAAATGATCTCTTGTGGGTCAACTGGATCCCGGCTGTTCAGAAGCAGCAGCTTCTGGGATTGGCCCACTTCTCCCACATCGGGCACAATTGATGAGTCAGGGAGGTCTCGGAGCCCAAACCCAGCCCTCTTCTGAAACCCCCAGGATTGGTGCTCCGACTCACTTCTCTCTTTAAAGTGGGGGATGGAGATTCTGTTGACCCAGGGGATTTTGCCTGGAGGGGTCTGGGGTGGCAAATCACAAATCGCTTATTCACTCCTACAACTGAGAATTACACATTTGGGAATCACAATGTGATGGTCCCAGTGCAGGTTTACTTAGGAAAGGGACAGATTAGGCAGGGAGAAAAGTAAGTCTACACAGCGAGCCTAGCCTTTTCGTTGTTTCCTCAAATACGGTCAAAACCAACTAAATCCCATAGTGTAATAAAATTGGATTTCATGGAAATTTGGTTGCAGTTTTACTATTTAAAAAAAAAAAAAAACTTCTAGGGGCGCCTGGGTGGCTCAGTCAGTTAAGCGTCCGACTTCAGCCAGGTCACGATCTCGCGGTCCGTGAGTTCGAGCCCCGCGTCGGGCTCTGGGCTGATGGCTCAGAGCCTGGAGCCTGTTTCCGATTCTGTGTCTCCCTCTCTCTCTGCCCCTCGCCCGTTCATGCTCTGTCTCTCTCTGTCCCAAAAATAAATAAATGTTGAAAAAAAAATTTTTTTAAAAATTAAAAAAAAAAAACTTCTTTAAACCAGATGAAGAGTGCAGAATACATAATAAAACAGAAAAAAAAAAAACAAAACCCAAAAAACAAGAGTTTCCAAGAACAGGGCAGTATTAGTAAGGAGAACTCCTCTCTGGCACAGGCCTCACGTGGCCAAGCTGTGTGTAATTTTAATTCTCTTTCTCTATTATTTATTTATTTTTCTGTCACAATGTTGATATGTTACGGTCTCTGGTCTGCCATGTTAGTGGCACTGCCTATTATAAGTGGCACTACACCTGATGTATAATTTTATATCTATATTAATTGTACCAGTGTAAGACATAATAAATGTAATTTAACAGACAATGTTGAGGGTTAACCTTTAAAACCCCTTAACAAGCAAAGTCTCTGAAGAGAGAAGAAAAAGTAATTCACCTCCATTTACTATTGTAGAAATGCCTTAAATATAAACTTCCTAGTTTTAAATGTTCCGTTCAAAAATAATCCCAGAGCACCTGAGTGGCTCAGTTGGTTAAATAGCAGACTCTTGATCTGGGCTCAGGTCATGATCTCATGGTCCGTGGGATTGAGCTCTGCACTGGGCTCTGTGCTGACAGCACGGAGCCTGCGTGGAATTCTCTGTCTCCCTGTCTCTCTCTGCCTCCTCCATTCTTTCTCTCTCTCAAAATACATAATAATAACAATAATAATCCAAAATTTCACTTACATATAAAAAGTTCACACAAATCAACATAAAGAAAAACAATGACTGTTCTCCCCACCCACCCCACCATGAGATAAAAAGCCAAGAGTAAAAAAGACAATCCACAAAGTGGCAAAAAAAAAAAAAATTGCTCATTATCATTAACAAAAGAAATAAAAATAAACTGAAGTAAGGATCAGATGATTTATTGCTCGTTATTTGTTGTTAGGCAAACCTAACATTAGCCAATGTTTAAAGATGGTGAAGTACAATTAAGCACGTACACTTTTTAGAAAAAATAATTTGGTTAGATGTATTACAATATCTTAAAGGCACATATTCTGTCATTCACTAATCCCATTTCTCAAGATTAACCCACATAACAATATTTATAAAAGAGAACTAATTTTACTACAAAGATGCTCATATGGTATTATTTTCATAGTTAAAAACTGAAAAAAAAAACAAATAGTAGGCAATGCGTATGACTGTAGGTTAATATAGTAATAATAGCTTTCAGTTATTTATCAAATTATTGTTCGGTGTCTGGGAATGTGCCAAATGGTTTACTTACGTGATCTCAAACCTCCTAAATACACTATGAGGGAGAAGCCATTTCCCCCATTTTATGGAGAAAGAAGTAAAGTCAGAGAAAGTTTGTCATTTTCCCCAAACACTCAGAAAATGTGTGACTGGATCAGGATTCAAATCAGACTCCTATTATTCCAGAGTCTATGTTCTTACCAATACCCAGTACTGCCGCTCATATAATGGACAAGAACATGTAGTTTATTAAAGTGAAGCTTTTATAGGGCCTTTAATGACCTGAGGAGAGTGTGATGGGACACTGAGATGTAAAATAGCACATGACGTATACATTGAACCAGTGCTCACCGAATACATATCGCGTCGAGGCACTTGAGACCTCAGTTCAAAAGAACGCCATAGGATCAACTATTAAAAAAAAAATCTGGAAGAAAACATGAAATATGTTAGTAAATATTTTTTGCTGGGTAGCAAAACCAATGAGTTTTTAACTTATTTCCAAAGTATTCGTTATTTTTTTCTGAGTCCCAAGGAACATGATTACATTACTGCCCCCACCTCAGTCCTTGGCAGGCCAGGCAGTGAAAGATTGAGAAATTTTGTTAGATTCATTTGTCCACCGAGTTTCTCTCTCATTTGGCTTTTAGGTGCCACACTACGAGTTTGGTTTTGGCAACTGGTAACAGTATGAGCTCAGCCAAAATGGGGCGCTCATTTTCCCGTGACTCTCCTACCAGATGCCCACAATTCAGCTGCTTTTTAGCGCAATCTTTCAATGTGGGTTCCTCTCGCTTAACGTTTCCTTGACATGTGCAGTGGAGGAAGGCGATGAGCTCTCCTGAAAACCAACCAAAACCTTTCTACGCAAACCTCCCTGAAAACGCGACAAGGCATACCAAGAATTCCAAGGTAGTGAAAACCCCAAGGTAGTAAATAGGCACGGCACATCGAATTCACTGACTTTTTTAATAATGAAAAAAACACATGCATATGTTCGCATGTCCTCTATTCCTCACATAGCAGCGAGCGTTACTCCTGCACGTCTGAAAATCGGTGTATGGACTAGGTTAAAATTCAGCATCGTGATCTGTAGCTCCTTTCCTACCAAAAGCCAAAGCTGTTAGGATCCAGAAGACTCTAATCTGCTCTAGGCCTTCACCCCTGGCCTCTCCGACCTTGCTGAGCTCTTTCCCTTTGCCACGTTCTCTCTTAGCCCCCTTCACTCCAGCCCCGTGGCTTCTCCGAGCTTCTTCGAATCCACGAAGTCCCTTCCGGTATGAACTTCCTGTGCCTGTTCCCTCTCTGCCCACAATGCTTGTTTTCCAGCTTGACTAACTCCATCGACTTCTTTGAGCTTCCATGGGGCCGGTCCTAACTACCTTAACTACATTATTTAAATTTGCCACGCCCCTCCACCTGGAACTCACTTCCTTACAACCTTGTTGTATATTATACTCATGTTTCATCTTCCCTGCTTATCGTTTCTCTCCCACCATCAGAAGGTAAGCTCCTTGTGGGCAGACATATTGGTATTTCTGTTGTTAACTGATACATCAACAGTCTAAATATCCACGTATACCAGAACAGCCTCTGGCATATAATAGGTACTCAGTACGTATGGGTTGGATGAATGAATGTTATTGCTGACTGATACACAAGTGTAAATGCAAGATGGCCAGATCATATTCAACTCTATTTCCAGCTCCTGCCAGTCACTTCACAGCTATGTCTCTATCTTGCCCCAGTTAGTTTTTTTTTTTTTAAGAAAATAAGCAAACATCCATATCCCTAATTCCGTATTGCCACCTCACAAGTCATAACTGCGAAATACTCATGGCGGTCGTGTTCCGGGGTGTTCCTTAAAATGTGTGTTTCCATCTTATATAAACTTCCCCATGACCAGAAATTTGAGGACGCTGCCTCAGTTTCCTGCGTTAGCCCCCAAGTTAATCTTTAGCCCGTCATTCATTCCGCTCTCATACACGCTTCTGTTTTCCTAAGCCCTGATCCATTTTAGAAAAATCATGGTTGTGGTATAGAAACTTCTTCATCCACCTGCCCATTGTCAATTAATGATGCCTCATTAGACAAATCACTCAGAACGCTGATGAGGTTTTCCTGAACACAAAGGCCAGCTCAATCGATTGTCTTCCTACCTGTGGCTCTTGAGAGACCAGCCAGAGGTTAGCCCAGTTCTTGCGGGCCTCCGTTGTGTCAGCAAAAATTAGCAAAAAGGTGGCTAAGTTGTCAATAGAGCACAGAGACAATTAGTTAATGATTAGAGAGCCAGCAGTTGGGGAAATTGATAATAAAATGAGCCATCTTGGGTACATTTACATGCATCTAGAAAATCTATATAGCACAGTAAAAAGTATATTGCAGAGAGAAAAATGATGTGCCCTGAAATCAAATTAAACAAGAGAATTTAGTGGTGGACAGAAATTTGCCCAACTTGGTACAAGGTCATGGCTGCGTTAGAATAATGCAGTGGTACCTATTCAATAGGTTGATTATTAACCGACGACCATGCTACTTTCTTTACTTTCTACATAAGGCCTTCCTTCTAAATTTTTATTGATTGATTGATTCATTCATTCAACTTTTTAAAATTTATTTATTTTTATGTATTTATTTTAATTTTTAAATGTTTATTTATTTTGAGAGAGAATGAGAGAAAAAGAGAGAGAGCATGAGCATGTGCTCAAGAGGGGGACAGGCAGAGAGAGAGGAGAGAGAATCTGAAACAGGAGCCTGAGCTCAATCTCACGAACTAGAGATCACGACCTGCGCTGATATCAAGAGTTGGGTGCTTAACTGGCTGAGCCACCCGGGCACCCCAATTCTGCTTATATTTACTGAGTACCAGTGATGGGCCTGACACTGTTTTAGGCACCAGGGGAAACAATGTCAAATAAGGAGGCTTGTTCCCCACTACCCCTTTACAAAATCAAATATTATTTATTTTGAGAGAGAGTGTGTGTGTATGTGCACATGCACGGCGGAAGGGCGGAGAGAGAGAGGGAGAAAGAGAATCCGAAGCAGGCTCTGCACTAGCTGAGAGATCAGCACAGGGCTGGATCCCATGAACCATGAGATCACGACCTGAGCTGATATCAGGAGGCACCCCTCTCCCCACTGCCCTTAAAGAGATAAAATTCTGCGGGGCGCCTGGGTGGCTCAATCGGTTAAGCGTCCGACTTCAGCTCAGGTCACGATCTCGCGGTCCGTGAGTTCGAGCCCCGCGTCAGGCTCTGGTCTGATGGCTCAGAGCCTGGAGCCTGCTTCCGATTCTGTGTCTCCCTCTCTCTCTGCCCCTCCCCCGTTCATGCTCTGTCTCTCTCTGTCTCAAAAATAAATAAATGTTAAAAAAAAAATTAAAAAAAAATTCTGGTAGAAATGTCAGATTTTAAAAAGAAAGAAACTATGAAAATAATAAATTGTTATAACTGTATTCAAAATATGCTCAATATATTTGGGGATAAGAGCAGGGAAGGGCCCTTCAGAGTGTTAGGACAAGGGATTAATCACGGAAATTTAAAGTATACGTTGTGATATATTTTACTCCTTAGAACACGCCAGCTCTTGGGTGTCCCTTAGCAGGTAATGTGGTGTTTGCCTCCAGGGACTGGAATGAGTGGATGCCGCCTTCACTGTGGATTTATCCTGCTTTATTTAAAATTCTGCTGGGGTTTTAGCCTAAGGGTGTATCTACAGTCACTGAAAACGATGGGGGTGTCTGAGGTCATTTTTCTGACAGTTTGCAAATCACTTGAACCTGCTGTTATCTTTTAAACGGCAGCAGTGGGAAATCGTGCCAATTCAAAGTAACCCTGCGCGAGCACCAGGCAAAGATTTTCCAATGTTAGAAGGATCACGCCAAGCAGAGACGCCACAGCACTTTGTGTCGCCTTGGACAAGATGCAACTCTCCGACGCCAAACATCGCGTAAGGTGTCAGAAAATTCAAGTCATGACGTCGCAGGGGCAGAGAATCCTAGAGCTAGAAAGAGCCTTATTGAAATCATTTACGCTCTCATTTCACAGCGACGCCCTGAAGGCCAAGTTCCTTGGGGGAAGATCTGGCCTAGAACCCCTCCTGTCTCCAGGCCTGATCAAGCCCAAGCCAGAGAGCTGAAGGCCAGGTATAGCATGGCCAAAGAATATAAAATTTCAAACTTTACAGCTACATGGAAACTTGTTACATCTACAAACGGAAGTACGTGCAATCTCATTTCAAACCAACATTGTTCCTCTAACTCACATTCCCAAACCCCAGAGTAAAACATGTTTCTGCCAAATTTATTTTTACTTCCCTCCAGGCCCATTTATGTACAATTAAATTGATTATCCAGCCAAGTCTCCCCATATGAAAGCAGAAAACTGATTTAGCTGGTGGTTTTCATCTGTTAATTGGATTCCTAGTGTAAAGACACATTTTACTTTTTTTCTTCTTTTTTTTTTTATTTGGAGGAAATATGTGAAAAAAGTAATTTTTCAATTGAAGATGTCAATTCATTCTCCTAAAAATAAAGCTTTCTAGTAGTACTACAAACTTGATGTCTCTAGCTATGAACTTATACCGATTTTTCTTCACTATTTTCTTTTTTTTTTTAATTCTTTAAAATGTTTATTCACTTTTCGGAGAGAGAGAGACAGGGAAAGAGAAAGAGAGATTGAGCAGGGGAGAGTCAGAGAGAGAGAGGGAGACACAGAATCTGAAGCAGGCTCCAGGCCCTGAGCTATCAGCACAGACCCTGATGCAGGGCTCGAACCCATGAACTGTGAGATCATGACCTGAGCCGAAGTCAGACAATCAACCGACTGAGCCACCCAGGTGCCCCTCTTCCCTATTTTCTAAATTTCTCTGCTGCTGGGGCTAATACAGACATAAATAAAACCATCTTCTGTTTAGATTATTAATAAAGTTATATAATTCCATTTGGACTCACCCTATACAATGCCAAGACAACTGAGGCATTCAAACTATCAGTTAAATTAGTCCATCGACCAAAGAGTTTTTTGGTTTTATAAAGATAGAGCCATATTTCTCTTTGCAATGACAATTTGTTACACTTCGACTGAAATATTTGACTCCATTCAGGTGGTCGTAGCAGAAGGTGGAAGGGAAGCATATTCGAGGCTTAGAGTTTTTCATCTTATCTACTCTCCATTCTTCCATAATGATTAAAATAAAACTATTAAAAAACAAAACAAAACCTGTTTTCCAGCTGAGCATATGACCACGAGGATAAAGACTACATTTCCCAGCTCTAGATACATTTATATATAAAGGGGAGATATATTATGTACATAAACAGATTTATTATAAGGACTTGGCTCACACAATTATGGAGGCCGAGAAGTCTCACAATCTGCTGTCTACAAACTGAAGACCCAGCCAGTGGTGGATTTACAGCCTGAAAACTGGGGAGCTAATGGTATAAGTCGGTCCCAGGGCAGGAAAAGACCCAAATCCCAGCTCGGCAGTCAGAGATGGATAGAAATTCTTCCTACTTCCAGTATTCTGTGCTGTTCAGGCCCTCGGTGGTTTGAAGGAGGCCCACCCACACTAGAAGGCAATTTGTTTTACTGGGTCTACTCATTCAAATGCTAACATTATTGTGAAACACCCTCAAAACACATCCAGAAGTAACGTACAATCAAATATCTGGACTCATCATGACCACATCAGGTTGACGCCTAAAATTAGGCATCCCTGTAGCCTTGTCACTCAAAAGTCCTGCCCAGTGAGATTAAAATGAGTGTGGCAGAGGAAGTTAGTGGGGTTCTCACAGGGGCCTGGAGGCCAGCAAAGAAGAAGGGATGGCCAGCCAACAGCACAGTCAGAGGCCTTTCCTGGCAACGCTCGGAAACAGAACCACAAGCAGCCAGATAAAACCACACAGGCCCTAGATGACTGCCCAACTAGGCAGAAACCCCTGACAAAATGAAGAAGAAAAGACCTGAAACCCTGCTTCCAAAAAAAAAAAAAAAATCCCTGTCCCAAGTAATGAATAGCCCACCCCCTTTTTAACAACTGTCCGTAAAAGATGGGAACTTGAACCCCTTAGGACACGGCACTATTTCTGTTTCTTGAACTCACCTGCTCTCACATCTGGAGAGTGTGCTTTTGCTTTAATAAACTTTCCCGCTTGTGTTGCTCACCCACTGTGCTGGCTGTCCTTGGAGTCTTTCTCGTGAGGAGACCAAGAGACTCTAGCAACATCTTTGGGAGGAGCTGGGTTGAGACCTCAGGGCCCAGGTCTTCCCAGTTCACCCAGCAACAGATGTACTGAGCCTGAATTCTAAGAAGTGTCCCTGAAGTAAAGACATGCTGTCACCTCCCACCCTTTCCCCTGTGTTATTTCTGTGATAGATAAATTGGAGAGCTCTATTGAGCCATGAGCTGGTGATCACAGAACTATCATGGTAACTCTGGATTATCTACATTTTCAGAAGAGGAAAATAAACTTCTGTTTGGTTTAAGCTTCTGCTATTTTGGGTTTTTAGTCATTTCCACTTTTATGATGGAGATAAGAGAAGAGTGGTAGGAGACAAAACTACATGAGTGTACATTGAGCATTTACTATTGCTTTAAATGGGTTATGGGATAACCATGATTTGATAACCACAGCAAATCATAAAAGAGCTATTGTAATCCCCGTTTTAGGAAAAAGGAGACTGACACTCTGATCTGCCCTGAATTCATAAAACTAGGATGTGAAAAGCTAGATTTTGACCAAGTTCACTGATTACAAGCCACACTCTGCTCTAGCAGATGCTATATAGTACTGCCTCCCAGAACTCCATTAGAAGTTGGTTATACAGGGCACTTGGGTGGCTCAGTCAGCTAAGCATTCGACTTCGGATCAGGTCATGATCTCACAGTCTGTGGACTTGAGCCCCAAATCAAGCTCTGCACTAGCAGTGCAGAACCTGCCTAGGGTTCTCTCTCTCTCCTTCTTCACTCCTCTTTGTCACCCTCTGTTCCTCCCCCACTTGCACTCTCTGTCTCTCAAAATAAATAAACTTAAAAAAAGAAGTTAGTTATATAAAATGGGAAAAGATATTTGCAAATGACATACCTGATAAAGGGTTAGTATCCAAAATCTATAAAGAACTTAGCACTCGATACCCAAAAAAACAAATTACCCAGTTAAGAAATGGGCAGAAGACATGAACAGACACTTTTCCAAAGAAGACATCAGGATGGCTAACAGACACACGAAAAGATGCCCAACATCATTCATCATCCGGGAAATACAAATCAAAACCAGTGAGATACCATCTCACACCTGTCAGAATGGTGAAAATGAACAACACAAGAAACAAGTGCTGGCGAGGATACAGAGAAAGGGGAACCTTCTGGCACTGTTGGTGGGAATACAACTGGTGCAGCCACTCTGGAGAACAGTATGGATATTCCTCAAAAAGTTAAAGAGAGGACTGCCCTCTGATTCAGCAATTGCACCCCAGGTATTTATCCAAAGGATACAAAAATACAGATTTGAAGAGGTACGTGCACCCCAATGTTTATAGCATCATTATCAACAATAGCCAAATTATGGAGGGAACCCAGATGTCCATCAACAGATGAATGGATAAAGAATATGCAGTAGATACACACAATGGAATATTACTCAGCCATCAAAAACAATGAAATCTGGCCATTTGTAATGATGTGGATGGAGCTAGAATGTATTATGCTAAGCAAAATAAGTCAGAGAAGACAAATACCATGAGATTTTACTCATATGTGGAATTTAAGAAACAAAACAGATGAACATATGGGAGGGGGGAGAAAAGAGAGAAGGAAACAACCATGAGAGACTCTTTAAGATAGAGAACAAACTGAGGGTTGATGGAGGGTGGTGGGTAGGGAATGGGCTAAATTTATGATGAGCACCAGGTGTTGTATGTAAGTGATGAATCATTGAATTCTACTCCTGAAACCAAAATTTCACTGTGTGTCTACCAACTAGAACTTAAATAAAATTTTGAAGAAAAAAAAAAAAGTTGGTGATAACCAAGGTGGAGTCTGGAATCATCTTTCAGTACCCAGGATCTATAATGCTTCATACCAGACTTTCATGTCATCAAAAGGCTGCAATGAAATAGAAAACTCTTCATATAAAATATATTCATCTCTTGAGGGATTTCCTAAGTCAGAATACTCAACCGCAATCAAAATATATAGCATGTTAATTTAAAAATAACGAAATGCCACGTCAAGAAGAGAGGTGTCTGTTATTTCAGGATCTTGTGGGAAATAAACCTTGGGTAAGATTAAGCCGAGTTTTGTTTTGTTTCGTTTTGTTTTTTTCTATTTTGTTTTTTTTTTTAATTCTGTGAGAATTTCATGCACCAATTTGTTAGCTAGTTACTACATCAAAGCGACTGATTAGTGCTTCTCCAGTTATTGCTTTCACCTTCTTATTAGCTCACACAAGTTCCTTCTGCTCAGATGCTTGGTTTAGGAATATTTTCAAATATTTTCTTTTTAGTGCAGGGATTTGCCAAGGTTTTTTTAGATTCTTACATTCTCTCAAGCCTTTATAGATGACTCCTTTCCATTTCAGGGGTCTTAGCTGAATTGTCCAGCACTATTAACATACTATAATAAGAGGCTTTGACTTCATTGGGTTATGAGAGAACACCATGAATTCCAAAACGAGCCGTTAGAAGGTGGTTGTATAGAGGGACACAGGAGATACAGGTTATCTTCTGACCCAATTGCCTTTCCATTGATGTTCAGATACTTGGCTTTATGTGCCTCAGTGCTTTGACACACAAGCATCCAATTATTTTCAATTTAGAAATAGTTGTCAGCACCTATGCTTTTCAACCCTGACCATGGCTTTCCTAAGTTTCAAAGGGAACTTGATGTTGAAAAGAATAAGCACGGATTTATAGATGTTTGATTCCTTTTCCTTCTTCTTCCACAAATTATAGTAGCTTATATTCTGACCAGGAAGTTGATCTGACCAGAAAGAAAGTTTTCCATGGAAGCATAGCAGAGGTGCTATCCGTTCACGGAGAATGACAAAGGTAGTGACGTCACCCCAATTCCTCCCTCTCCCTGGTATTCCACACCTCTCTAATGTGGAATCCTATTGGCTTCATCTGGGAAACAATTACAATTTCCTTTTAACTCTTTAATACCACTGACTTTGTCCAGAAATGTCAATAATATTTTTTTTAATTTGATCCTCAGTCCAATTAGTCAGTGTTTAGATAGTTCATATCCGTCTGGCTTGACCTAACAAATCAATCATATCTGACCAACCAACACAAGTTTATTGCCTGGCTGAATAAGCTGATGTGTTTAGTTCTACAACGTATGGTGTGAAGATGTTTTCAATTCTGGTTGTCACACTTGAGCCTATTCAAAGAATAGTTCAAGTTTTATCGAAACCTATATTTTAATGGTCCAATTAGCAAAAATCATAATGTTTTCACATAAGTAGCTTGCATATCATGGTGCTAGATCTTGAGTCATCCCCAAGGACTATTGGAAAGTTCAAGTATGCTTAAGGGAGAGATTTAGTAGTCCTCTACAGGATTGTGTTACCATCTCAAAAATGTCCTCTGATTTAGAACTGACAGTTCAAGTGTGATTATAAATTATAGAGTAAATCATGATGGGCTGGGGAATAAATATTATACCTGAGGGTTTGAAAGACAGTCTCTAGATACTGAAAAGCTTTAAATCAGCTAGTCTTGCTTATTTTCTGTTCTCTACAGAATACTGGCCAAAACCATGGGGTTTTGATGGCTCCCTTCTAAATATTTGATGGAACACTGTTTGTATTGCTATGTAGGAAAACTATTTGCTGTGGTAATACTTGGATAAGGATTAGATTCCAGCCCTCTTCCGACTAAAAAATTGCTTCAATTTTAATGAGTTTGAAATACTTAGGATTATTGAAGGTCAATCAATTCCCGAAACCTTTGAAGGGTTAAGAAATGCAAACTAATTGTATCCACTCATTAACATTTGAGGGATATGCCCTGCCAAAAAAAAGATGTCTTAGGTCCAGTCAGGAAGTAGAGGGATAATAAATGCCTAGTTTTGCTCTCTCTGTGGGTAAGTTGAACACTCAGAGTAACTGCTATTTTGAGCTTGGTGAGCGGAAGCCCATGTAGATGAAGCCATGTGAGATCAGCATGGCTGCTGCAATAGCCATAAGACTGTGGGACAAAACCAGGGAAGGAAGGCTGAATGAGAGGCCTCAAACAGGCCATTAATCCATTTATTTGTTTGCTTAATGCTTAAAGTTTTTTTAATTTTGTGTTTTTTGTCTCTACTCCCAGCTTTATGGAAATATAATTGACCTATACCATTCTGTAAGTTTAGGGTTTACAAGGTGTTGATTTGATACCCTAATGTATTGTAAAGTCATTACCACGCTTCAGTATTGCAAAATGATTAACATCTCTATCATGTCACATAATTGCCATTTCTTTTCTTTTTTTTTTTTTTTGATGTGAACATTTGAGGTCTAGTTTCTTAGTGACTTTCATGTATATAATACAGTATTAACTGTACTCACCGTGCTATATTTAGACCCCCAGAACTTGCTCATCTTATAACTTGAAGTATGTAGCCTTTGACCAATATCTCCATATCCCCCCCAATCTCAGCTCCTGGTGAACTTTATACTGAGTTCAGCCTTTAAGGTTCCATATATAAGTGGTATCATACAATATTTGTCTCTCTTGTGTCTAACTTATTTCATGTAGCATAATGCCCTCAAGTTTCATCCATGCTATTGTAAATGGCAGGATTTCCTTTTCTCATGACTAAATACTACTGACAAAGGTAATGATGCCATCTATAAATATATATATATATATGTATATATATACATGTATATACACATATATAATGTATATATACATATATACATTATATATATACATATATACATTATATATATACATACATATACATATACATATATACATATATATACACATACACACACCACATCTTCTTTACCTATTCATCCATTGGCGGACACTTAGGTTGTTTTCTTGGCTACTGTGAATAATGCTGAAATGAACTTGAAAGTGCAGATATTTCTTTGAGAACCTGTTTCATTTCCTTTGGGTGTATACCCAGAAAAGGGATTGCTGAATTGTATGGTAGTTCCATTTTGAGGTTTTAGAGGAATTTTCATACTGTTTTCCATAATGGTTCCACCACTTTACATTCCCACCAACAGTGTACAAGGGATCTTGTTTCTCCATATCCTCACCAACACTTGCTATTTCCTGTCTTTTTTATGATATCAGTTCTAAGAGGTGTGAGGTGATATCTCATTGTAATGTGATTTGCACTTTCAACAAAGTCGAGCACCTTTTCATGTACTTGTTGGCCATTAGTATGTCTTCTCTGAGAAAATGCCCTTCATTTCCATTAATGAAATGAATGTAATGCCAATCATTCCTCTTCCAATGTTTAAATCATATGGTTTGGTTATTTTTATTGAGCTGTATAAGTTCTTTATATATTTTGGATATTAACTCCTTATTGGATACAGAACAGACAGATATTTTCTCCCATTTCATAGGTGGCCTTTCCATTTTGTTGTTTCTTTGGCTGTTCAGAAGCTTTTTCATTTTATGCAGTCCCATTTATTTATTTTTGCTTCTGTTGATTGTGCTTTTGGTATCATATCCAAAAAATCATTCCCAAAAACCTATATCAAGGAGATTTTCCCTTAAGTTTTCTTCTAGAAATGTTCCAGTTTCTGTTCTTATTTTTAAGCCTTTAAATCTATCTTTAATTAATTTTTGTGAGTGGTATAAGATAGGGTAACAGTTTCATTCTTCTGCATGTGATTATCCAGCTCCACAACACCATTTATTGAACAGATTATCCTTTCCCTGTAGAGAATTATTGTCTGCCTCACCAAATAGTAGTTGACTATATACAGAGGTACATTGGGTTTATTTCTGGGATCTTGATTCTATTCTATTTGGTCTACATGTCTGTTTTTATGCCAGTACCATACTGTTCTGATTACTTTAGCTTTGCAGTATTGTTTGAAATCAGATAGTGTGATGCCTCCAGCTTTGGTCTTTGTTCTCAGAAGCTGAGAACTTTTCCAGTTCCACACAAATGTTAGGACTGTTTTTCTCTCTGTGAAAAACACCATTGGAGTCTGTCGAGGATTGCACTGAATGATGATTTGGGGGTCATATGAATACATTAGCAATGCTAATTCTTTCAATTGCTGAACACAGGATATATTTGCATTAGTGTGTGTCTTCTTCAATTTCTTTAATGACAGTCATAATTTTTAGGGTACAGATTTTTCAACTCCTTAGTTAAATTTATTCCTAACTATTTTGTTTGGTTTTGATGCTATTGTGAATGAGATTGTTTTCTTTATTTCCTTTTCAGATGTTTCTTTGTTAGTGTATGAATGATGTCTCTCTGTTGATTTTGCATCCTACAAATTCACTTATTAGTTTATCAATTCTAACAGTTTTTGGGTGGAGTCTTTAGGATTTTTTAATATATATATGAGATCATATCATCTGCAAATAATGACAATCTCATATTTCCCCTTCTAAATTAGATGACATTTATTTCTTTTCCTTGCCTAATTATTCTCACTAGGCCTTCCTGTACTATGTTGAGGAGGAGTGGTAAGAATGGGCATCCTGGTCTTGTTTCTGATTTTTGAAGAAAAGCTTTCAAATTTTCACCAATGAGTATGGTGTTAGCCATGGACTTGTATAAGTCTTTTATTATGTTTAGGTATGCTATTCATATACCTAAGTTGTTTATAATTTTTATCATGAAAAGACATTGTATTTGGTCAAATGTTTTTTCTACATCTTCTGAGATGACCATGTGATTTTTATCTTTCAGTCTATTAATGTGGTGTATCATATTTGTTGATTTGTGGGCATTGATCCATGCTTGCAAGCCAGAGGTAAGTCCCATTTGATTGTGATGTATGATCTTTTTAATATATCATAGAATTCAGTTTGCTAATATTTTGTGAGAATTTTTGCATCTATATTCATCAAGATTATTGGTCTGTAATTTTCTTCTCTTACAGTATCCTTAACTGACTTTGGTATCCGCGTAATGATGGCCTTGTAAAATGAATTTGAGACAGTTCCCTCTTCAATTTTTTGGAAGAGTTTGAGAAGGATAGGTGTCATTTATTTAAATGTTTGGTTGAATTCACTAGTGAAATCATCTGGTCCTGGATTTTTCTGTGTTGGGAAGTTTTTGATTACTGATTTAATCTCCATACTCATTATTGGTCTGTTCAAATTTTATTTTTCTTCTTGATTCAGTTTACTAAGGTGTATATTTCTAGAAATTTATACATTTCATCTAGATTATCTAATTTATTGGTGTGTAATTGTTCATAGTAATCTCATGATTCTTTGCATTTCTGTAGTGTCAGTGGTAATGTCTCCTCTTTTGTGTCTGCTTTTATTTGCATCTCTTCTTTTTTTCTTAGCCTAGCTAAAATTTTTTAATTTTATTTATATTTTCAAAACCCAGCTCTTAACTTTGTTATTCAATACTATTGTTTTTCTGGTCTCTATTTCACTTATTTCTGACCTCCTATTTGTTAATTCCTTTTTTCTGCTAACTACAGGCTTAGTTCTTCATTCTCCAGTTCTTTGAGGTATATAAAGTTAGGTTGTTTGTTTGAGATTTTTGTTTTTTTATTTTACTTACTTTTTTTATTTTTAAATATTTATTTATTTATTTATTTATTTATTTATTTATTTATGAGAGAGAGAGACAGGGAGAGAGTGAGAGAGAGAGAGCAAGAGCAGGGGAAGGGCAGAGGGAGAGGGAGACAGAGAATCCCAAGCAGGCTCCATGCTCTCAGCACAAAGCCTGACGCAGGGCTCAAACTCACTTGTGAGATCTCACTTGTGAGATCACTGCCTGAGCAGAAACCAAGAGTCAGAAGCTTAATGGACTGAGCCACCTAGGCATCCCATGATCTTTCCTTTTTACTAAAGTAGGCATTCATCTCTAGAAACTTCCCAGTAAGAACTGCATTTGCAATATCCTATTTGTGGTGATATGGTTGTTCCCATTTTTGCTTGTTTCAAGACTTTTTAAAATTTTTTTCTTTTTGGTCATTTTTCAATTCTTGGAGTATAATGCTCAATTTGCATATATTTGTGAATTTTCCAGCTTTCTTTGTGTTATGTATTTCTTGTTCATACCATTACAGTCAGAAAATGGACTTGCTATGATTTAAATCTTCTTAAGTTTTCTAAGATTTCTTTAGTGACCTATATGATCTATCCTGGAGAATGTTCCATATGTGCTTGAGAAGAATGTATATTCTGCTGCTATTGGAGAGAATTTCTGTATCCATCTGTTTGCTCTATTTGATCTGAAAAGTTAGATTCAAGGATAATGTTTTTTGTTGATTTTCTGTCTGGATGATCCATCCCTTGTTGAAAATGAGGTATTAAAATCCTCTACTATTATTGTATTGTTGTCTATTTCTCCATTCAGATATGTTATACTTGCCTAATATATTTAGTGCTCAGATTTGGGTACATATGCAGTTATGATTATTATACTTTCTTGAAAAATGATTGCTTTATTATTATATAATGGCCTTCTTTGTCTCTTTTTACCATTTCTGGCTTAAAGTCTATTTTGTCACCTCTGCTCTGTTTTGATTTCCACCTGTGTGGAATATATTTTTCCATCTCTTCACTTGAGCTTAGTGTGTATGTAAAGCTGAATTTAGTCTCTTATAAGCAGCATATAGTTGTGCCTTATTTTTTTTGTTTTTGTTTTTTTTTACCCATCCACTCACTCTATATCCCTTGACTGAAGAATTCAATTCATTTACATTTAAAGGAATTATTAATAGGTCATTAATAATTATTATTAATAATTCCATTTTAGCAATTGTTTTTATGATTTTGTTATTTTATAGTTCCCTTCTTCCTTTATTCTTTTCTTGCTGCCTTCCTTTGAGAACTGATGATTTTCTGTAGTAGTATGCTTTGATTCCTTTCTCTTTCTCTTTTGTGAATCTAATGTCGTAGATTTTTATTTTTTGGTTAGTATCAGGCTTACGCAAAACATCTTACAGTTTTAATGGTCTCTAATATGCTGATAACAATTTATCCTCAATCGGATGCAAGAAATCTACACTTTTACCCCTTTTATGTTTGTGATGTCACAATTTACATCTTTTTTATCTCATGTATCCTTTGACAAATTATTGTAGCTATAGCTATTTTAATACTTGTTAAATAGTTAACACACCATCATACTAAAGTATGAGAGCATTCTGAATCTGACTATATGCTTACCTATATACATCCTCAGCTATAGGAGCCAGCTACAGGTGCCTGTGTCACGGTGGGAGCCAAATGCAAACACACGGACAGGGTTGGAGACCAGGACAGATAGCAAGGGCTGGGGCCAAATATAAGGTCACTAGTAGCTGTGGGGGCCCTGGCTGTTGACACATTGTCCCATGGTTGCACGGTCTTCCCCCAGGTGTAGAAGTCTCGGGGCATAGTTAAGTTGAGTCATATATATATATCACTACTGTTTGATGATGGAGTATTTCTGTGCATGGCCAACTTTATGGCTGTGTGGTTCAGAAAATACCCGTTAGTAACACGCTGTGGTCCGTAGTCAAGTGCTTTGTTTCTGCTAATGCCTAGTAGCAAACTGGGATCTGTTCTTCTTACACACACACACACACACACACACACACACACACACACATATATACATATATATATAGCATATATATATACATATATATATATATAGCATATATATATACATATATATATATATAGCATATATATATATGTAAGAAGAACAGATCCCATATGTGTGTATATATATATATATATATATATATATGTATATATGTACATATATACATATATATATGTACATATATACATACATATATATATGCGGAGAGAGAGAGAGAGAGAGAGAATGGCAAAACTTTGCTTCAAAATCTTAATGAGCTACATTGTGATATTGTGATTCACCTACAAAAGCCCTTCAAAGGCACTATACAACATGCCTTTTAACAGCGACTCTTCAAAGCACCACAGGGTTTGCTCTGGAATATGATCCAAGATCCAGAGCATCTTAATTTCAGAGAATTATCTCTAACTCTGGGCCCCACTCGAAACTGGCAATTTTATATGCTATCTGATAAATGGGTTGGATCAGCGTGCCAAAATGAGGTACATGTTGCTTCCCAAATAAAAAGAAATTCGTACTGCTAACAGGACCCCAATGTTGCAGTTTTCCTTTACCTTGGAAAGGTTATATGAATATGCTAAGACTAATAGATCCTATAGATTTCGCCATAGAAGCAAGACTAAGTTTTTGTGGGATTGATTTCCCACCCTCTCACACGCTTGTGCCTTAGTAAGGTTTATAGAGTAATTGCAACTTCCTATTCACCAGGTACAATCAGTATAATATTATCAGTAGGGTGGGCCAGTCCTATGTAATGAAGATATAATCAGAGTCCCTCTGGCTTATTAGATCAGGGGTCAGCAAACTATGAACCATAGGTCAAATCTGGCCTGTGCTCTGTTTTTATATGGCTCATGAGCTACAAGTGTTTTTCACATTTTAAAAAGGCTTTTTTTAAGTTTATTTATTTTGAGAGAGAAGGGGGGTGGAGAGGGACAGAAAGAGAGGGAGAGAAAGAATGCCAGGCAGGCTCCACACCATCAGCACGGTCTGATGTGGAGCTCAAACCCAGCAACTGGGCGATCATGACCTGAGCTAAAACCAAGAGTCGGACGCTTAACTGAAAAGACATCTCAGAGATCAGTAACTGCATACTCGATGCTAGGTGATAGTGAAACAGTGGCTGAACTTTGAATCACAACTAGATTAAGCATATGATAATCTGTCATTCTCCGAGATCTATGTTTTTCTCCTGCACAGACCAAGTGGGCAAGTTTGAAAGGGAATATGATAGAATTCACCTCTACATTCTTCAGGTTCGTGACAGTGGCACTAATTTCTGAAATTCTTCTATAAATGTAGTAGAGCTCTTAGATTACTAGTTTGGTTGGTAGGAGAAATCCTGGGGACTTCCATAGTAATTATAAAGATAGCAGAAATAAAAAGATTCTGAGAGTTGTTGAATATATCTATTCTTACGATTCATCCTAGAACTGGGAAAATAACCACAGGCCAGATAGAAGGGTCAGTTTGGCTCCTTGTGAAATCGACCTGAATCAAAACTCCATTAGTTAATTTCCTGGATGCTGGAAGCCCTGACTTATGACTGGTTGACAACCGTGGTGTGTGTGGACTCTAGAATTAATGTCAGTCAGAAGGTAGTGTCCAGTAATCTCTGAAAAGTCTGAATAATTTCTCTTTCTTAATGTATAGTTAATCTGTTCAATGACCACCAGTCTCTCGAGGGACCAAGAGGAAGAGTATATATAGTTGGCCGAGTTGCAGGTTCCCTCCTCATTTGGGATTGGACTTCTTATCCACTTAAAAGACACTAAGTAAGGAGCTGTGACTCTCTAAATGTGGTGATTTGGGTCATACTTCTGTTAACAAACCTAAAACTTTGCTGCTTGCACAAACACGTGAAACTTTTGAAGACTCCTCATTTATTTCACTTCTAAAGACACCACAGTCAATTAGCCAAAAGCAAGGATCCCTGAGGGTCCAACCATTCTGATCACTGCTCTGACTCTATTGCCTATTAGAGTTACTACTCTCATCCTGTCTCTAATAGTTACTTGCCCCCCCTCTGCCTTTTGTCACTCAAAGAACCCATCCACACGGTCCTAGTTTTATAATAGTGTTTCCCACTCATAATCGTGGCCTAAGGAGAAAAGCCATCACAGAATTCTTCAGGGGTGATAATTCTCCCCTCACCGATGTATCTCTCAAAGCATGGAGAGGTTGGTAAAGGTGATGTCCTCTGGACCCTCCTGGGGCAACACAGCAATACAGTTCGTGATAGTGGGAAATCATATATAAGCCTATACTAAAGCATTCCTATCATCCTAAGCCTTCAGGAACTTTCCTCTGCCTTATGCAGAGGGAAGTTTTGAATTCTTTGCTGCATTTAGTATAGGTCACTATTTAGTCCAGGTTTCAACAAACAATTGCTAAAACTCACAGCGTCACTCCCAGCCTTCTGTGCTACGAAAATCCAGAGTCTCTACTTAGTATATGTCTACTAATAAATATTTTCTAATTCAGGATCTTATTCCTCCCAACCTACTCCATCACTTTTATGGACCAATACCATGACTTATTCCCAGGTTTCTGTGGGGATAAATTAGCAACATCTTGCAAATCTGTTTGTGTCTGTTCTCTATAACCCTGAGGTCTGCATGGGTTGAGTGATGGTTTCAGATCTACCGTCAATGAGAGACAGTGGGAACAAATCCTGAAGAGCATCAGCAGTACCTGAAAACCAATGACTATTCTAGGAAGAGCTATCTCTTTGGACAGGGTAAGAATAGCTACCTCAACTGGCAACGAGGCTTAGCAGAATTTCAAGTTGCGGGCATTCTGCTTCACTGGTATTCGCCCATTTGTCTCCATCCTAATTTTGAGGGTCCCTCTTCTTTCCAATAAAAGTCCTCATCGTAAGAGACTCTGAAAATTTGCGAGTTCAATTTTCATTTGTATTCAGTCCCTTTCAGGACTAGCTTTGTTGTTTGTGTTTCAGAAATCTTACCCTTGTGGCTATCGGCGATAAGGGTTTTAGTGTAGTCACAAAAGCTTTCAGGTCCCTTTATCCAGATTATTGGCGGAGAATTTAAAAACTTGAACTTATTATTTTCTTTACTAAAGTTATCCTTTGTAACCAATAGGCCCAAATGCCATTATGCTCATTGTTTTGATGAAAATATTCTTTGTTTCAGCTATTTGCCCAAAGCCTTGCCTTTTATGGACACTTGACTCCAGAACATGGTACATGACGATTGAAGTAATGTTTGGCTGCAGCATGCCAGGGACCGCTGGTGTCTCATTTACTGGTGATGACAAAGTTTTAAACACTTCTGAATCCAGTCAGATCAGATAACTAATTTCATCTTTGGTTTCTTTTACTGTAGAATCTCTTCAAGGAATAGTAACTCCGATAGTCAGAGTTCCCTGAGGGAAGTAAAGCCACTGTGAGTGCTGGCAGAATAAGAGGTTAAACATAGGTACTAGACTTCACACAAATGAGGGAGGAATGGGAAAAAGGAATGTCTGAAAGGGATAGTTAGAGGTCAGAGGGTCAAAAACCAGTTTGCCTGAAGTGCTAGTGTGAGTGAAAACTTGGAGTTTGAAGGGAAATATGAAATGGAACCATGGAACCATACAGGAGGAGCTCCCCAAAGGTTGTAGGAATCTGTCGCCTCTGTATAACTACTGTCCCTGTGGATCTATAGTCAAGCATCTGGTGGGGGGCATTGGGTTGCTATTGAGCTGCAAAGCCAGGAGTCAGGATGAGAAGGATGTTAAGAATCAGGGAGCAAAGAGGGCTGGTCCCCATTCCCAACCGCTATCCCTTGTTTCTTTATCACCATGCATGACTGTAATAACCTGTGCTTCACTTCTACCTTCTACAGCTCAGTAAGTTCCTCCTTTGGCCTACTCTAGGTCAGAACCATACAGGGAAAGTAATTCTGGGATATGTGTTTCCACCCTAAGCAAATAGAGGGTAGCAAAATCCAACACTGTATGTTCAGTAGAAAGAGTGAAAAAAAAAAGCCAATATCATTCCTAGGTGTGTAAATTTCTAATGCGAAAGTAAAATCAGATGGGCTTTATTTGGGAAATGAAATGCGAACTAAGTTGAACATATGAAGGAAGATACTTTTCTTCATTAACTGCCTTGTATTAATCTCTGCAGCATGCAAGATCCACCCAAACTACCTGACTCCTAAAAGATATTTCATAGTGATAGATGGTATGATATTTATAGAAGAAAGAAAACAAATAGTCTTTGAAGATAGATTTGGGTGTAAGAGCTGACTCACAAACTTACTATTCATATAACCTTGAGCAAGTTCCTAAATCTCTCAAAGTTTTTGAAACTGTAAAATTGTGTAATAACACCTGCCCCTTATAGATATTCTGGGTATTAGAAATAACACAGTAGATATTTACCCACAGTTACCAGTTAATAAATGCTTATTATTTTTTTCTCTGTTATAACTCAGTCTGCAGATGAAAAAGTGCAAGAATGAAAACTTACCCTTGAGACATTTACTTGAGCTCTTAGAATGTAAACTGAATGTGCTCACATGTTTGTGTCCACCATGAAGCAATGCCTTCAGACAATTCATGACTTACCCATTTTTTTAATCTAATGTCTCCTCAAGAATGATTTACAAAGCAGGACATTTGGGGCCTTGGCAAATATGAATGAACTGCCATTTTTCTCACTCCAAAATAAACTTATCAGAGATCCCCAATGATTGAATGTTTGGAAAATCTGCATTTTCCTCCTGAGAATTCTGATGTGATGCTTGGGGGAAAAAACCTGCAAGACTTAGAAGTGAAAAAATGATGGTCCTTCCAAATCAGTACCAGGTTACCTCGTTCTAGAACTAAAAAGAAAAAGTGTTGGTTCATCAATACATATTGTCTGATATACCTCAATTCTGGACAGAGCATCCTCCTTTTGAAAATATACATATTTTTATTTATTTTATGTGTGTATATATAACAAGAACATTTTTTAAACTAGGCTATATCAATTCAAAGAGTTGTTACAGGAGGAATAACTGATTCAGCTTATCCGTGGATAATATGGACTGGGTGATGGGATGAGTCAATAAAAGATGCCTTGGGACCAAAGTTATGGAATAGATTTTTTTTTAATCAGAAGGCATTCCTAGGATTTAAGACATACCACAAATATTATAAGGCATGAAAACTATTCTTTCTCACATATTCTTTTAAAGTTTATAAGAAAGGCTTTTCAAATGCATGACATGTCCCCCCAAAGTATCATTAGTCTAGCAATGCATTTTGCCAAAGATGCCCCAATTAAGAGTCCAAAGGGCTGTGATGAGGTTTTAGTCATAGGCTGTTCCATCACATTAATTTGATTTCTATTAAAGGTTTTTCTTCTTGGGGCGCCTGGGTGGCTTGGCTGGTTAAGCGTCCGACTTCAGCTCAGGTCATGATCTCACGGTCCGTGAGTTCGAGCCCTGCGTCGGGCTCTGTGCTGACAGCTCAGAGCCTGGAGCCTGTTTCAGATTCTGTGTCTCCCTATCTCTCTGCCCCTCCCCTGTTCATTCTCTGTCTCTCTCTGTCTCAAAAATAAATAAATGTTAAAAAAAAAGTTTAAAGGTTTTTCTTCTTAAGACATTTTCTAACATTAGAGAACTTGATAACGATCAGCCTTATAAAGGTTGTTGTTTGTTTGCGATGATGGTCTTGTGAAAGATGCTGTTCATATACTGTACAATCCTTTTTAGAAGGAGACACAAATGAACATATTCCATGGTCTCCATGGTCTCCGTACCAGTGATGGCTGTATTTTCATGAATAAGGGGTCTATGTTTTCTTAGAGGCAAACCCAAAATACAAGTTTTAGAGTTCTTTTTAGAGACATAAGCACTAGCATTTCAATAACAATTTTATTATATTCCTAGGGTGCTCTGTTAATAAAGCGTTACATTTTCCTCTCAAATATATTTAATTTTTCAGTAACATTTTATTTTTTTTTAAGTTCATTTACTTTGAGAGAGAGAGAGCATGATCAGAGGAGGGACAGAGAAAGAGGGAGACAGAATCCCAAGCAGGCTCCATGCTTGTCAGTGCAGAGCCCAACGCAGGGCTCGAACTCGCGAACCGTGAGATCATGACCTGAGTTGAAATCAAGAGTTGGGCGCTTAGCTGACTGCGCTCCCCAGATGCCCCTAATTTTTCAGTAACATTTTAAAGACAATTTTATTTTCTTTATTTTATGTAAGATAATACCAGGACACAGAGAGGAGAATTAAATTATCCAAGAAATTCAATTAGTAAAGTGATAGAGGTAAACGACCAAGTAAATTTTCTGATCCTGAGAGCTCTTCCTAGTTTATCTTTCTAAAAACCAGGGACGTCATTGCTCACAACTAAATTCCTTGTTTCCTTTGACATTTAAGTCAGAATGAAACTAAAACATGAAAACTGTTGGATGTGAACTTGAACTGAAGGTTGGTCCTTGTTCATTCTACTGCCGGGTCCCCCTGTGCTCTGTCAGCCTCCATTGTTCCGAGTAGAAGCTGGAAACTAATTTAAAAGTTTGTATCCCCAATATAAGTGGTGCCTTCCTTCTCACTCATCAAACTAAACTATCTGACCTAGAGGCAATAGATTAAGTTATTGACTTATGAAAAATTGGCCATGTTTTTTTTTCCTCTTAGGGATATCATGAGTTGCTGAAAGTCCGTATAATGGACGTAAAAATCAACAACAACAGAAACGACCCCATTTTCTGCCAAAACAAACACTGTCTCTAATGCAGCAATGAAAGATGCTCTTATCAGAAGCAGAGCAGACAGATATAAAATCCAAGTACAGAACGGATATGTACCAAGAGGGAACAATTGTGACATCGGTGAGTCACAGACTTGTGATCTAGATGTGAAATGACAAAGTGCCTCATAGCCATTGGGGCATCATCTTCCAAACTGGTTTTAGCATGACTGACCTCCACGTCTGAAACACCTGCTGCACATCACTGGAAGTCTCAATCTGCTTGAACTTCAATACACCTGCAAACAAATCCACCTTTGCGTTCTCTTCTGCTCCCACTGAAGTTAATCCTTTAGAGTACCCAGAAAGTTCACTGAAAAACACAAATAAATGCATGCCATTCTTCTGCTTACAATCCTTTAATACTTCCCATCAAACTTGGAACACATTCCAAACTTGACCTGAGCTGGGCCTGCCGTCTCTGGCCTCATAGCTCTTTCTCCCCCGTTGCACTGCATTCTAGCTCACTGGCATTCTCTCTGATCTGCCAAAAACCAAGCTTATTCCCACTCCATGGCCTGCTCATTCAATATTTCCTCTGTCAGGAATAACCTGCCACTTTCTCCCACCCTTTTCTCTCTTTGTATCTCAGTGTCAGGTTAAATATCCACTCTCCAGAGAGAACGCTTAGCTATTCTATCAAAAATATTCTCCAACTACTATTTCAATTTACTCCATAGACACACCTCGTTTTATTGCACTTAACAGATACTGCATTTTTTTTTTATAAATCAAAGGTTTGTGGCAACCCTGTGTCCAGGAAATGTACTGGCACCACCTTTTCACTAGCATTACTCATTTCGTGTCTCTGCCACATTTTGGTAATCCTTGCAATCTTTCAAACTTCTTCATTATTATTGTATTTGCTATGGTCACCTGTGGTCGGTTATCTGGGATGTTGTTGTTTCTATGCCTGCCAACACAAGGCCCATCCTGTAGCCATGGATCAAGGAGTAATTTAGACGTCAGGCCTCCCCATTTAAGAGATAGATTCCATAAGGCTATAGCTGCCATAGGTAGGGATTTCTCTCATGGATCTGGGCCAACCACACCGAAGCCCTTCTGGAGAGAATTTACCATCCGACATGACATTAGGAATTTGTAACTCATGGGGAGAGGTCAAGATATCAACATGCACGGGAGTTTGAAAGAAGTTGATTCCAACCCTCATGGATGACTTTGAGGGGTTCGAGATCTTAGTAGAGTAAATAGCTGCATATGTGGTGGAAACAGCAAGCGAACTAGAATTAGAAGTGGAACCTGAAGATGTGACCGAATGGCTGCAATCCCATGATCAAACTTGAATTGCTTTTTATGTTTGAGCAAAGAAAGTGTTTTCTTGAGATGGAATTAAAGTACTTGCAAGATTGTTGAAATGACAACAAAGGGTTTAGAATGTTACGTAAACTTAGTTGGTAAAGCAGCAGCAAGATTTGAGAGGATTGACTCCAGTTTTGAAAGCAGTTGAACTGTGGGTAAAATGCTATCAAACAGCATCACGTGCTACAGAGAAATTGTTTGTTAAGAAAACAATCGATGCGGCAAACCTCATAGTTGTATTATTTTTTTAATGTCTGTTTACTTATTCTGAAACAGAGCGGGGCGCAGAGAGAGAGGGGTAGAGAGAGAATCCCAGGCAGGCTCTGTGCTGTCAGTGCAGAGCCCAATGCAGGACTCGATCTCATGAACCATGAGACTGTGACCTGAGCCATTGTTGTCTTATTTTAAGAAGTTGTCACAATCACCTCAACCTTCAGCAACCATCACCCTGATCTGATCAGTCAGCAGCTATAAACATCAAGGCAAGACTTTCCACCAGCAAAAAGATTACACCTGAAACTCAGATGATGGTTAGCATTTTTAAATTAAGGGATGTACATTATTTTTTCTAGACATAATGCTGTTGCACACTCAATAGATTATAGTGTAGCATACACATAATTTTATACGCACTGGGATACAAAAAAATTCCTTTGACTTGCTTTTTTTGTGATATTTTGATGTACTGAGATGTACTGGGTTGGTCTGGCACCAATCCCACCGTATGTTTGAGGCAGGCCTGAATATAGTTTTCTTCATAAGGTTTATCATCCTTGGAAATTATTTTATTGATTAACTTATATGCTTATTTATTTTTCATTCCCCATCACTATATTCAAGTTCTGTGCGAAGAGAACACATCCATTTGGTTTCTGTCTATACTCCCTGATTCCAGAAGAATGCCTGGCACCAAGAATGACATATCATGGACAGGGAAAAGTGGTAAGATTGATGTATTATCAGAATCTGTGGGTTATTGCAAGTGAGAAGGAAGGATTGGAGGCACTCAGTAACCCTGATAGAATCCAATAGACCCTCATGTCTGTCTTCCCAACATGGGACAATGTACCATGAACACCCATCATGCCTTCTACCTCTGTTCTGTTATTCACTAAGACACCAAAATTCCCCAGTGACCCATCAATGCCAAACTCTAATTCATAAAGAGAATGGACATGATCACATCTGATTCAAGCAACCACCTCCCCTTAACAGTCAGACCCTTTCTCTCAGACTTTTGGGATATATTATCCATCGCTAGGATAACTCTTTTGATCTACACATAATGTGAATATTTCCTTCACTTTCTTACTCTCACTGAAATCTGATTGAGCCTTGAGAACACTTTTTCCCATCCCACTGACTTTTTCAAGTGTTGACCGTTTTCACTCTTGTGTCCTTCTTACCATTTGACTATAGGAGGCATAGGTAGACTCTTGTACTTACCTGGTCACTGTCACTGTCTTATATTCTAGTAATACTACTACAATCAAAATTCTTGATAGAGTCAATATCTATATGCCATGTCAATGTCATGGTATACCTTAACCTCTCAGTTCCTCGAGCAGTTTACCGCCAAGGATTTTGTTTTACACCCAAATCTCAGTCTCCCACTTAAGAGGTTATACCCTAGAACTCATCATTGACAACATTTTATACCGTCTCCATAAATCTCTATCCAATGCCTCTGATCCTTCCTTCTTCTAAACCCAGAGGCTCCTGCAGTGCATCAAACTTGCCACCTTCTACTGTCCATCCCACCTCATTCCTGACTTTCTTACTTATCCAGCCTACACTGTACAGCCCAAAACAATGGCTCCCAAAGTGGTCCTCTGACTGGAAGCATTGATATCACCTGTGAGCTTAGTAAAAATGAAAACCCATGCACCTATCATCATCTGTTGATTCAGAATCTCCATGAAGGGTGCCAGGAAACTGTGCTTTACTAAGCTGTCCAGGTAATTCTTATGTACATTTGAGTTGAGGATTTCTGTTCTCACATCATCACTTCTTTATATCTACTTAATTCTATGTTCCTATTTCTGTTATCATATTCACCAGGAAAGCCTCAAACCACATTAAATCCAACTCTGAGATAACTCTAGAGCCCACATTTGAGCTGTTCCACATGGCTGGAAGAGTCACAAACCATGATGAGGAGTCCCATTTGGTATTTGTCACCTTTCCTGAGCTCTTGGTGCTGCCCAGCTATTACATTTCCCTGATTCAGTGATCTTCCTACTTGCCTCATGGCTATCTCATCTATTCTCCAACACAATTCCTCCACCCGTCCCCTTCACTGTCCTTGAATGCTTTTGTTTCCTATACCAATGAGGAAATTAAAACATCTGAATTTCCATAGCTTCATTACCTACATGTGCCACCTACTCACATCAATATGTGTGTGTATGTATACATGTATATATATAGACATGTATATATATATAGACATGTATATATATAGACATGTATATATATGTATATATATAGACATGTATATATAGACATATATAGACATATATGTATATATACACACTATATATGTGTGTATGTGTGTATACACACATATATACACATGTATGTATATACACACACACACACTCTCTCTATATATATGTATATATATACACATATATACACATGTACATATATATATATATATATAGCCTTCCTGCCTTCCTTTACTGGATAAACCATTCTGCTAATTTCTTCTGGATTCTATTCCTTTCCAAGGACAGCTCCAAAAGCATGGCTCTAGTAATTGTCCCTTCACTCCCCAGCAGTTTCATTTTTCACTACTTCCAGATAATTCCAATTCACATACAAATATTCTGTAATTTTTTCCATCTTAACAATAATTCTTTCTTGCTCCCACATCTCCCTCAAGATACCACCCTATTTCTCCGCACATTTTAGAGCACATGTTGGCAAACTTTTCTATAAAGGGGAAGGGGCAGATATGTTAGTCTTTGCTGGCCCGATCGTCTCTGTTGCACCCACTCAAGTCCTCCATTGCAGGACAAAAGAAACCATGGACAGTCTATAAAGGAATGAGTACATCTATCTTCCAATAAAACTTTATAAAAACAGGTCATGGGCCATTGATTGCCAAACCCTGCTTTAGAGCAAAACTCCTGGAAAGACCTGCTTCTAATGACTGCATTTATGTCACAGGCTCATGGGCTCCCATTTTATCTCGATGCCACTCAGGCTTTCTTCTCCAGAAATCTAGAGAAGCATGTTATCAAGGTTCACAATAATCTCCATGCTGCTGCCTCTATTGGTCCATTTTGATTTCTTGCTTCACTTACTCCAGCAGCAGCACTGGTCACCGCCATTTACTGCTTCCACATCTAGCACATCAGTCTCCCTTCATGGTCCCCCCGTCCCTGGCCCCTCTCTTCCTATTTCCTTTGCTAAATCTTTCTCTTCTCTCCAATGTCTAATTGTTCACATGCCCCAGAATCAGTCTTTCTACATCCTCTCTCAATCTTCCCTTTCTTTAAATGGCATCTATTTTTTTTTCCACTCTGAATTTATATTTCCCACCTGCACTTTTCCCTCAATGTGCACGATCCAACATCCCCAGCTTCCAAAAACACGTAGAACTCAACCATTTCATATTATCTCCCCTGCTGCTATCCAGACCAAGCCAGGTTTCTTGCTTGGGTTATTGCAATCATTCACAAGTTATCTGTCTTATTGCAACCTTGCCCCGCTCCCCGCCATAAGCAGTTCAACATCATAATGAGCCTTTCAAAACATCACCAAACTCATGTCATTTGTTTTCTTGATAGCTTCCAAATATCCTCCCTCTCACAGAGGCCAAAGACCAAAATCCTCATATTGTCCATCAGGATCCTAGGTGGCCTGGGTGCCACCTCTCCTCTGACTCCATATCCTACCAATGCCACCCGATGCTCTGCCCTTGTTCACTGTCCTGCAGCTCAATTCCTGGCTATTTCTCGAACATCTCAAGCCCCCTTCTGCCTTAGGTATTCTGCCCTCTACCCTCAAGTAGCTTCATGCCTCCTTCCCTCACTTTCTTCACATCTCTGCTCAGGAGAAGTATTAGTGGGGGCTTTCCGGAGCATCCTATAAAAACACTACAAACCACTCCATTCTTATCTCAACATGGCCATCTTTCTCACGGTGCTTTGCTTTATACTTTGCACTTATCACTGATTGGTGTATACTTAGCAATTTGCTTATTTACTTCTTATTGTCTCTTTCCCCAACTAGAATATAAGCTCGGTGAGGGCAAGGACTTTGGCTTTTTCATTCATTGCTATTCTGCTAGTGCCTAGAACAGGGTGTTGGTACTCCCTGGGTTATATTTGTTGAGTGAATATTGAACAACTGAGTCTTTTTCTGTCTTCACAATCTAATCTTCTGGTCATTCATTGCCATTATATACTGTCCAGCTGGCAAATTTCAAAACCTCCCAATAAACTGTGGTTCCTTCTGCCATTGCCTTGTAACCTTCTCAGTGACCAAAATCTTAGAGTCTTCTCCCATAATATTATAATATCACTCAACAATCCTTTGGCTATATTTGCATTTTGCAATTCTAAATTAACTGGCTTTTACCTCTAGCTCATTCAGGTCCTATTTTATAGTTTTTCGGACAATTAGCACTTCCATCAATCTGACCTCTCCTCTCCTATCAAAGTATATTTCTTTTTTTAAGTTCATTTATTTATTTTGTGTGCATGAGAGTGTGTGCACTAGTGGGGGATGGGCAGAGAGAGGGAGTGAGAGAGAATCCCAAACAGGCCCTGAACTGTCAGTGTGGTGCCCACTGTAGGCTGGAACTCATGAACCATGAGATCATGACCTAAACCAAAATCAAGAGTCTGACCTTGACAGACTGAGCCACCCAGGCACCCTTTCAGAGTGTATTTCTAACTATGTGACCCCTTGACTTGAGAACCTTACGGTGTTCTCCATGGCCAGATAGTGCTTCTCAAACTATTGGTAGTAAACCATTCATTTGTATCCAATTTATTCTGGATTAATATTTTTGTAAAACATAATTTAAAAGAAATGAAAAAAAGAACCAAGAACCTACAAAATATAAAACCAATGTTTGTTATTAGACTGAGCAGATATAAAACTACACTTTAGTTGATATCCTCATAATGAAATAATAGGAGAAAAGAGAAATTTCAAAAACTCTACAATCTGTCATTGAAAATATAAGTATAGAAAATATATAGAGAAAATCTTTATTACTCTCATAACTTTCTGTTGTTCTGCAATCTGAAGTAAAATAATAAAGGAAATTTGCAAGTCCCTATACATAATATGTGTAACTATGCTTTGAACCAATATCAATGTTTGTCAATACCTGAAGTTGTTAATGTGAAAAATGAACTTGCTTGTTAATTCATCTAATCTAGGTTACATTAATAGCAACTCTACCTACAGGGGATAATATGTAAATAGCATTTAAGTTTTGTTTTAACCATATTCATAGGAGTATGAACAACACTCGGGACTCATAGGCGTGTTGATGGGAATGGAAGAAGAGATTTTAAAGCAATATCAGCAAGCTTGTAATATTTTTTTTCATTTATTCAAATTGAAGCAAATGATGTTGTATTTTCAAAAGTCATTTTAAATTCTAAGTTCTAATAATTCATCCTGGAGTGTCGGAGATAAGTTTATATATTGATGAAAAAGGGGAATTCTGGATCTGTGAATTTCCTATACATCTGTCACTTTTAATGGAAAAAGAAAAATCTTAAACTTCCTATCAACTTGGAAGTTGTTCTGTCATACCCTTTCACAGATGTGTAGCAAGACCATCCCATTTTTGTTAAATTTGTTATTAATTATGAAACATAATAAAACAATCTGTGGAACTCTGTTCGTACACTCTCCTAACTTTTGTTTTTTCTGTTCTATGTTACCTCCCACTTGCGTGAAAGTATTATGGTTTATTTTAAATGCTGAAGATATGAGGGTCATCTGGGTGGCTCAGTCAGTTAAGAGTCCTCCTCTTGATCTTGGCTCCAGTCATGATCTCACAGTTCGTGAGATTGAGCCCCACGTCGGGCTCTGGTCGGGCTCCGTGCTGTCAGCATGGATCCTGCATGAGACTCTCTCTCTCTCTCTCTCTCTCTCTCTCTCAAAATAAATAAACTTAAAAATAAAATAAAATACCAAGGACATGGGAGAAATGAACAAATCTGGTTGCTGGTCTCACATCTCTACAAAGTTGGGACCAACCTGGTTGTTTCTCTTACAGAAACTCCAAGCATTCATTCTATAGTTCAAGCCTTTGCAACACAACGTTTTTCTCTCCAAAACCATCATACGTGAGCACAAAATACAGGTGCTCACCATCAGCTACCATAGTATCACACAGTAATGAGAGTATATTTAAGTTTCGTGATTGTGTAACTCTCAATTTTTACTGCTATTACCAAGTCACTGTTTCATTCAGCTCATTTTTTGTTTTTTGTTTTGTTGTGTTTTGTTTTGTTTCACAGCAAAACATTCTCACTGAAGGAAACAGTGCCCCGGTTTAGTTTCCAAGGCAAGCCCCTTAATCTAGCCAACACCTCAATAATATATTTTCTGGCATCACAGATGAATATGCTCCCCCACAAAGTGAGTACAAAACCACTTTTGCTGATATGGATTATGAGCTTGGATGTTGAGACAATACGAATTTACTCTAAAAGCTTATGACGAGTTATTGTCATGGATGTCTGTATTTCATCACGGATTCCGCTGTCCACTCTTGCATACGCACCGACAGTGCCACTATGCTAAGTGCGATTGCACACCTTCTCTCCCTTTTTCTCCCCCCGTGCCTTTTTTCTCTCCCTCCTGACTCTGAATTGATTACCTTGCTTTGTGTTTCACAAAGACCGAAGCAATCAAGAGAATTTCACAGTCTTCCACTATCACATCTACCACCTGCCACCCTCGGTCCACACACATTTTGCTTATCTTTACCACCTCCCTCTTGGCCAAGCCAGTGCTTGCAATTGCGTATTAGAGTCCTTGCTCACTGACTCAGAGATATCACCCCAACAATTTTCCCCTCTGGCATACACCGTTTTGCTTTCTGTTGGATTTTACCCTCATCTACAATCTATTATTTGTCTCCTTTGAAAGATTACACACACACACACACACACACACACACACACACACACGTCCTCACTTCCTCCTCCAACTATTGGCTTCGTTTCTTTGCTCCTTTTGACAATAAAAGTTTCTTGAAAGCATTGTCTACAGGTAGTGCCTTCAATTTTTCTCTTTTGTTAATGCTTATCTACTTATTTTGAGGGGGTAGAGGAGAAGAGAGAGATGGAGAGAGAGAATCCCAAGCAGGGACCACATCATAAGCACAGAGCTCAACGTGGGGCTCGAACCCATGAACCGTGAAATAATGACTTGAGCCAAAAATCAGAGTCAGACACTTAGCCCGTTGAGCCACCCAGATGCCTCCAATTATTCTCTTTTAATCCCTCTCCAATCAGGCTTTCACCCCCGACCCCCACGGCTTCTCCAGCAGAGCTGCTGTCTGCCTCATCACTGATGAGTCCCATGTTGCCGGACCCCGTACTTGAGTCTCAGACTTCATTTTACTCCTACGCTCCTCTCTATATTTCTCACTCCCTTGATTTTCTCATTCAATGTCAAGGTTTCAAATACTTTGTGTATGACAATGGCTTGCCTTGTTCTACCATTTGCTCAGATCTCGTTCCAGGATTCCTGGCTTATATAGCCCCGCCCTACCTGACACCCTCCACTATAATGTCTAATGTGCAGAACTGATATTGGTTGATAGCAACTCCATTCATCCCATTGCTCAGGCAGAAGTCTTCCCTGAAGTCTTTCTCCCAGACATCATATCGAATCCCTCACCAAATTCTGTTGGACCTATATGCAAAGATATCCAGAATTTAACCACGGCTCCCCACTTCTACTGCTGAAAATTTTTTTGTAGAGTGTGCTAACTCATATTTCACAATACCACTAATCTCCATTAGTGCAATAATGGAATACTTATTATATTCATATGTCTGTGATATTTCTACTAAAGCACCATCTATAAGTCTACACAAATTAGTAGGTAACATCTCAAAATTTGGAAACTTCTTCCAGAAAATATTTCTATTAAGCAAATAAAGAAACAAATCCTAATAGGAAAAAAATCTAACTCAAATAGCAGAGAGTTCAAAAAAATGTTTCCACATACCTGTTCAGTGAAACATACCGAACAATTCAAGAGGGTCAGTACTGATGAAAACAATCAGAGGGGTGCCTGGGTGGCTGAGTCGATTAAGTGTCCAAGTCTTAATTTCAGCTCAGGTCATGATCTAATGGTTCATGAGATAGAGTCCTGGTGCCTGCTTGGGATTCTCTTTCTCCCTCTTTCTTTGCTCCTTCCAATGTGCTCTCTTCTCTCTCTTTCTCTCTCTCTCAAAATAAAATAAAGATGGAAAAATTTTTTTGAAAGAAAGAGAACAATCAGAGAATTTAGTCAATTTAGTGAAAGAAAATCAGTTGACTGAATGAGTGACCCATACACAAACCCAGGTAAAATCACTAACATTCAAATTTTAGAAAGAATACAATAAAATCTTAGCTTTTTTTGGTGTTGTCATTGTTGTTATTTTCTTCCCTTTTCTTAACCCTCTTGATCAGTAGTAGCCAGCGCTCTGAGACCACCAATAAATTTCTGACATTGGAAAAACAGCAATATTGAGGGTTTGTTCATATCTTAAGGCTCATTATGAAAATTACCCAAATCAATTTTTTAGTGAGCATAGTTAATGAAAGGGTGCAGGACTTCTCCAGCAAAGTTAATATGTTCATTCATAACTAAACACTGACTTTATGAGAGTTTATATAAAGTGTTGGCAGTACCTGTTCAAGAGAGGTAAGCCATTTCTCTTTTTCTGAGTCTCACAGTGCATGAGATTGTTGAGTTTCTGATGACCCTAGCGCTCCTTGTGTTGGCCTGAGTTATTGCGGGTGATAGAGACCCCACTTTCCTGTCAGTTCTCAAAACAAATCACCCCAGATTATCCACATCTTAATCTCACCAGCCGGTGTGAGAAAATGAGTAAAGAGAAATAAAGATCTAAAACTTACTTTAAGAATGGGAGTGACCCCACTAAAGTTATCTTGAGATGACCATCTATTTCTTTTTGAGGTGAAGAGTCTGGATCAGGGCCTTCTAACATGTTCCATGTCCTCATGAATGATCATTTTCCCAGAAATCAAGAGTTTGTTGGTGAATATATTAGAATAGACGATCTCCGTGTTTTGTAAATAAATGTTTACCTCACTACGAGTCAGAGGTCATGGAAGGTTTGTTTGACATTTCAAATTTTTTTTTAACGTTTATTTATTTTTGAGACAGAGAGAGACAGAGCATGAATGGGGGAGGGTCAGAGAGAGAGGGCGACACAGAATCCGAAACAGGCTCCAGGCTCTGAGCTGTCAGCACAGAGCCCGACGCGGGGCTCGAACTCACGGACGGCGAGATCATGACCTGAGCCAAAGTCGGCTGCTTAACCGACTGAGCCACCCAGGCGCCCCAACATTTCAAAAATAAGCTTGGTTTTATGCCCACAGAGGTCCAAACTGTATCAAAAAAAAAAAAAAAAAAAAGCAAATCTATTTCCAGTTAGCACGTGAAGGATTTTAATTGAAGTCATCAAAATGTTTCAAAGGTGTGTAAATGCCATGTCAGAGCCTTTATTACCAATGATATTGTTAGGTGCACACATTTTAGCAAATATTCAAGACACTTTCAGAAGCACAACTTCCAATTATGGAGAAAAAAGATATTCCAGAAATGCTGGATCCTATCTAGCTATGGATAGCAGAGTCCTTGAGACATACACGGAAATACATGAGGTTGGGGAAGAACGAGAGGGGGGTAAGCAAGCTTCCCAGCACACACAGCCAGCCACAGAATCTCAGCTTCCTCTTCTAGAAAATAATGGGTCAGGCTACTGCCTTCCCTGCTCCATGGTTTGCCACCCTCCTCTTGTGCAGTTTGGGGAGATGTTTTGCAGCTGCGGTCACTTGGCTAGCTAACTTTTATTTATTTATTTATTTTGTGGGTGGGTGGTGGGGCAGAGGTGGGGGACAACCAGCTGAGGACCGTTTCATTTTTAACTCGTCATTGTAAGGAGGGAAAACAGGTGCAGCCGCTTTTGTACTTTGGGAGATCAGGACTCAAATTAATCAGAGGTGCAACCAGGGCATCTTTCCGGGTGAAAAACAATGCAGGCCCAGGATGTCCGCGCACTTACATTTAAGAGAGCATATCGCAGTGCAAATTGGGTCATCTCAGGAAATATAAAGGCATTATTCCTCCGAGATTTGGGGGAAAAAAATGTAATTACTTCTTCCAGCAAGCATGATTCTTTTCACTAACCTTCATTTTTGTCCCCTGGAAATGAAAAGAGGTTTACATTAAAAAGGCATTTCCTCTGACTCCGCGTCCTTGAACTGCACAAAATGTAAACCATTCCCTCCCTCCCTCTTTTGAAGAAAAAGGGGGTTTCAATCTTTCCCTCTGAACACGGTCCATTTAAATAAGGAGACGGAGTCCCATCTTTTCTATCAGGACCCATTGTTTGACTTGTCAGTAATAACACTTGAGCTGAAATTGTACAGGCGTCTCACTAATTTAGTAATTATTGACATGGTGCTGAGTAGGAAATGATAGCAAACAGAAGGAACTGTTAAGGAGAAATGAAATAAAAGATGTTCATATCATTGTTGAATAATGGTTGAGATCATTTTGTGCTTTAAGTAGGCCCAAGACACCTTTTTCCATTTTCCTGACACATTTATAATTTATGCTTTGTAATAGTTCCAAATATTTTTAGGACACCCGACTTTGTTTGAGAATCTTGCCAAACTGAATGAGAATCACGAAGCACACACAGACGAGTGGGCGACGTGACCCCTGCTGCAGCTTTCCGGCGACAGCCCCTCTCTCCCCAGCCTGCCTCTTCTTCTGATGCTTTTTGGTTTTTTTACTGGTTTCCTTTTTAAATTTGCATTTCTGTTTATTGTCGTGTTAGCTCTTAGCTGGAATCTCTGTTGCTAGGATAGGCAACGCAGCTCGTGTGTGGATGGCGTCTTCCTTTATTTACTTTCTAATCTGGAGGCTTTGCTTAGTGCCAAGAACTACCCCAAAGTTTGGTGAGTGTAGATTTGAAGGGCTCATTTTTTTTAAGTTGCATATTCGTGCATTAATGTAATTGTGCCAGTGCAATACGCATGTGTATCCATTAATGCACACGTGTCATGACAAACGGGTCGTCAAAATGTTGAGACCGGAGTGAGCAAATTTGGAAACGATTTGCCAGAAGAATATAAATATTGACTGAGAAAATCCAGCATATATTTTTATAACCCTGATTTTGGAGGGTAAGGACAGCACCTCTCCTATGCAGCAACCACATTACGTGGCATTTACTATGATGTAATGATTATACATCAGGACGTAATTCGTCACTGCTGGAGGACAAAGCCTTATCACACAAGAAGACGTGTCACAACAAAGTCGTACAGTATTACATTTTCTGTACCGCATCCTGCAATCAAATCACCACAATTTTTAGTAAGAACTGGAAACTTTTGTTATTTTATTTATTTATTTATTTATTTATTTATTTATATTTAAATATAGAGAGCAGGGGAGGGGCAGAGGAAGATGGAGAGAGAATCCCAAGCTGGCTCTGTGCTAAAAGCACAGACTGTGAGATCGTGACCTGAGCCAAAATCAAGAGTTGGAAGGCTTAGCCGACTGAGCCACCCAAGGCACTGCTGGGCACTTTTCATTTAAAATGCAGTATTATTAGATTTTTGAAATATTTCCCCAAAAGGGGTACTGATACAAAATCTGATCAAAATATGTAAGACAAATAAGACAAATAATAGACTAAAGGATGGAAACGAAGTAGACCTCCATGTCTCGAAGACTGGGTTGTAGGAGATTGTGATGAAAATAACAACAGTGATTTATGCACAATAAGACAGCAGCTAAGGTAAGTTGACTGCTCTGATGTGCCAGGTAGCATGCAGCAAGTTGCCTGTTTCTTCGAACAGAACATACTTTTCACTGGTACTCGGAGAGAAGGCTCATGATGTTGTCGGAAGTCAGGATTATGGTGTTAGCAGTGACTGACTCCCGATTCCTGAGCCAGAGCTCTCAAACACCACATTATTTTGTTCCTTCTAATTTTCGTCTCTTCTCTATTTTCCCATTGTTCTTTAGTTGACATTATTACTGTAAGGGTTAAGCAAAACACAATTTAAAAGAGGAGTCCACATAGCATGAATTTAGACAATAGGTAAATTCCTGTGTTATAGCTTGACTCTATGGTCTACTTACACTATACTGTATCAATTTTCCAGTGGCCTTCACATTTTTTAAAATGCCATTGTATGTCTAAATCTGAAAATATTGCAGAAATGGTTCAAGTGCTAAAGTACCAAATAAATGGGGAGGTGGCATGGATGAACAAACAAAAGATTTGACTAATATACAGCTAAGAAAAACAAATGCCCATTGCAAACAAAAATGTTACTTAGTCAAAGAATTTTTGAAACAATGACATCATCCTTGTATACAGATCATCTTTGGTTGTTTACATTCCACTGAAAACTATATACTTAGAAATTCCTTCGGGACACCTGGGTGGCTCAGTTGGTTAAGCATCCGACTTCGGCTCAGGTCATGATTTCACGGTTCGTGTGTTCCAGCCCTGCACCGGGCTCTGTGCTGATGGCTCAGAGCCTAGAGCTTGCTTCAGATTCTATGTCTCACCCTCTCTCTGCCCCTCCCTTGCTTGGACTCTGTTTCTCCCCTTCTCTCAAAAATAAACATTAAAAAACAAGAAATTCCTTTTTGGTTGTGGCACAGAATCATCCCTTTCATAATATTCTGCTGGGTTGTCAGGCAGTGCAGTCATGATCAGCACAAATGGAGAGTGTTCTTGGTCTCATTTGACTATACTGCTACATAGATAAATTTCTCAGCTCATTTTATGTTCTAGTTGTGGTCAGAACAGTCTTAATAAGCACAGAGACATTCAGTCAAGGACTCCAAAATCCAGTTGATTGGGGCTACCCAAGCTGTCCCCACATCTCTACCTCCCTCCAGGAAGTGTGTTATGTACACTGGGCAAGCCGGATAAAAATTGTTCCATGTCATTGTGTGAATATCCACATCTGTATATTTTTACTGTCATCCTCTAGATAAAGTCAGTATGTCAGCTTGTTAAATTATGTGGTTGAATCTCAAAATAGTTGATTTTGCCTGCAGTGTGCTGGCATCTAGGAATGAATGAATTATATCACAATCCCAAGCAATTGCTGATGTGTGAAATACGGAGGGGGCACTGGGGGCCATGAGAGTAACAAGTCCAGTGGTGCCAGGCCAGGACCCCAATGGGTTAGGGGTAAGGATTAGGGTTCCTTGATCGGTGAGCTCCAACCTATTCTAGAGAAAGTGCCCAGCCTATTCCTTGCATTCTAACAGAGGTGATTCAACTGAAGATGTATTATAACTAGACTCACTTAATTTTTTTTAATGTTTATTCATTATTTTTGAGACAGAGCGAGACAAGTGCGAGCAGAGGAGGGGCAGAGAGAGAGAGAGAAAGACACAGAATCTGAAGCAGGCTCCAGGCTCTCAGCTGTCAGCACAGAGCCCGATGCGGATCTCAAACTCACAGACCACCAGATCATGACCTGAGCCGAAGTCGGACGCTTAACTGACTGAGCCAGCCAGGCTCCCCTAGACTCACTTTAAAAGTAAAAAAAACCAATATGAAAATTTTATCAAGAATTCATGGATTCTGATAGAAGAAGCCATTTATGGAAGAAGAACAGTTATTAGTTTGAAAGGTAGTCTTTTAGGGAGTGGAACTCACTATTCCTGCCATTTTCATAAAGACAAGAACAAAACTTGATATAGCTGTTATCATTATAAATATGTCTGGCTTCCCCCTGCCTCGATGTGTTTTTTTTCTTTAACATTTTAAGTGTTTATTTATTTTTGACAGAGGGAGAGAGAAAGAATGCGAGTGGGGGAGGGGCAGAGAGAGAGGGAGACAGAGGATCCGAAGTGGACTGTCAGCTGTCAGCACAGAGCCTGATGTGGGGCTCGAACCCATGAACTGTGAGTTCATGACCCGAGCGAAAGCCAGTCATATAACTGATTGAACCCCCCAGATGCCTCTCAATATTTTAAAGATTCACTCATCACCCTACATCTCTCTGTGTCTCGGTCCTGAGGTCAAATGGACGGGAATGACATGTTGTAATTGGTTGGCTCTGGCTCAGTGGGCGCTCCCTCCCCATGGGATTCCAGGGCATTTTGCACAGTGTGGCGTGCACTTGCCCTATGGGTGCCTGTCTTAGGCAAGGAATCGTGATCAGGACCCACAATGTGTGCTGCCCATCTTTGTACCTCCCGCACCCAATACTGTGCTTGTTTCCTGATGCCCCCCTCCTCACTGGAAACTCCTGCGGGACAGAAAAAAAGACCACATCCCTTGTGTGAATGCATGAGGAAACAAAAGACTATCTTCTTTACAGGAAGAAGAAGCAAATTCATTTTTAGGAAGGGTAGGTGGGAATCAAGGATGAGAGCGGTAACACTCCATTCACAATTCGGGTGCGTGCGACTTGAACTCCGAATCCGACTTGCAAAGGCGGAAAAGGACTGGTGGGAGTCTGTGAGGAGCGCATCGCCTCCTCTTCTTCAGCTTTCGAGCTATGAAAAACTGACTTCAGAAATCCTGATTGCTACTGGAGGTTCATAACAGGATTGGAAGTGTTGTTTCCGACTGACCCTGCTGCACCTCGCCCCGGGAGTCGTTCTCTTACCCTGTGGCCCTTATGTTAACCTCCCGCAGGTAAGGCCAGCAGTGGGGACAGCCCAAAACATCCAGAGCTGATTGGACCAAGCTAATGTCTCTTCTGGTTAGAAACCTGTCACCCGTGGGGCACCTGGATGGCCTCGTCACTTATGCCTCCGAGGCTTGGTTTCTGCTCAGGTCATGATCTCGCAGTTGGTGAGATCAAGCCTCACGTGGAGCTCTGCCCTGACAGCTCTAGTTCTTCCTCTCTCCCTCTCTCTCTCTCTCTCTCTGCCCCTCCCCCATTCACAGGCACTCTCTCTCAAAATAAATAAATAAACATGAAAAAGAAAGAAAGAAAGAAAGAAAGAAAGAAAGAAAGAAAGAAACCTATCACCTGTGAGGCCTCAATCAAAACCAGGAGCTGGCCAATTGGACTGGTGGGCATGGGGAATAGTAGATGGGTTGGAGGAATTAGTGGCAGGCCCAGGAAAGAGATGGTGTGTTATGAGGCTTGGGATCCTGTCTTAGTTCACTTTGAACAGGAAGCAATAACCAACGGAAAACTTCCAACGCCTTAAACACAAGAGAAGCCTATTTTCACTCATGTGACAGTCACATGCTTCTAGTCAATAGTGGCTTGCCTCAAGCTATGGTTTGGGAACCCAGGATCCTTCCCCTCTAGTTTTCCCACCCCCTGGGGGTTCTGACATCCTCTAAGGACAAAGAGAATGTCTACGGGGGGCATAGTCTTCTCAAAAGCCTGGGCTTGAAGCTGCTGCTTCTCCTCAGATGCCATTGGCGAGGACGAGTCACGTGACCACCCTTCCCTGCAAGGGATGCTGGGAAATTGGTGGAGACCCGCGTGTAGGAAGACGAGGAAGCGGGTCTTTAGAAACCACCTACAGGCGCGAGCCGGGAGACTGGAGTCAGTCTCGTTTCCTTAGAGACAAGCAAAGGAACTGGTGTAGGGTTAGAGGGCAGAGATTTGACTGGCATAATAGTAGATTTATTCTGCATTGGACCTGTCGTTTACGAAAAGGTTTACTTTGTACATTTTATGAAGCTCTCGGTGCAATCTACCCTGTTCCTTCCTCGTCAAACTAGAATTGAAACAACTGAGAGCAGGGTGCTATTGACACATGAATTCTTGCCACACTTCTTTCCGCAGCGAAGCGAAACGCTAAGTTCCCAAGCGATGCTTAATTCCTCAGTCCTCGATTTCAATTTTCCTTTTTACACTGAACTAAGATTTCCCCACAACCACTTCACTCAACATCTTTGTACGATACAGAAATATTGGCAGTCGACTTTGGTCTTAGCATGGGTCCCCGTGGCCATACTGTCTTTTTTCTCTTTAATTTTTTTTAAAGTTTATTTCTTTTTGAGAGAGAGAGAGAGAGAGAGTGAGCAACAGAGCACAAGCAGGGGGGGAGCAGAGAGAGAGAGGGAGACCCAGAATCGGAAGCAGACTCCAGGCTCTGAGCTGTCAGCACAGAGCCCACCCAGGGGCTTGAACCCACTGACCTTGAGATCATGACCTGAGCCACCCAGGCGCCCCCGTACTGTCTTTTGAGAGCAACTTAATTTCGCTAAAAATTGAAAGGGAAAAAAGGTGGGTTCTGAAGTATTTCTCTCTCCCTCTCTCAAGCCACAAGGGAACATTTCTACTCCAAGAACAGTTCCGCTTGCCTTATTACACCTCCCCCACGCAGTGTCAGCAGCACAGGGGACTCAGTCATGTTTCTCCCCTACCCGGGGCTGGCAACAATTAAGAACCAGCCACCATGAGACTGCTATTTACAAATAGGTCTTTACCACAAACGCAAATTGGTGCTTTTCTTGGAGATGGGCCCTGCATGCCACGCAGACCATGGGTCTCAATAGAACTGTCTCCTCCACCAGCTCATGGCTTCGAAGCTCGTGTGACTGCTAATAGTGATGCCTTCAATGCCATTGGCAGTTTCACTCTTCACCATCCCTTGAAGCCACTACCATCAACTGGATCTCTTGGTCAGTTCAGTAGAAGTTGGGGGACACACGACGCTTGGGAAGAGAGAATGTCACGTACTGCGGAAAAAAAAGCCTCGGAGGCATGAGGCTCTGTAGGTGCCTTGCCATTTGCAAACATTCTCATGCTCTCTCTTTTTGGGAAACTGCCCTGCCCTCAACCTTCCCCACCCCCACCCCCGTCCCTTTAATACCGCACCAGATACTTAACGATCTTTTGCTTTGATGACACCCGATTTCTATCTTTCCCATATCTCTTTTCTAACTGATCTGATATTCCAAAGCAACAAATAGAAAATGGCTTTGTTATTGAGTTGGGAACAAAAGCTACAGTGGAGAAGCATATTAAAATGTTCAGAAAATACTAAACTGAAATCTGTTTACTAAGCCACCAGCTGTCACTTCCTCTTCTGGCTACCGTGCGCTACCTATCTCAACTGTCGCCTCACGCGTATTGTCCTTCCCCTGTGCTAGATCTGCTCTGATGTCTTTTTAATGTTTTTTTTTTTTAATATTTTAAGGTCTATCAAAAAACGATTCCTATGTAACCATACTGTACATTTGTTTTCATTAACAATTACATGCACCATGCTCGCTTTTAAACTGACTCTAAAATCGACATGGTGGGGGGGGGGGGGCGCCTGGGTGGCTCAGTTGGTTAAGTGTCCGACTTTGGCTCAGTTCACCATCTCATGGTCCGTGAGTTCAAGCCCCGCGTCAGGCTCTGTGCTCACAGCTCGGAGCCTGGAGCCTGCTTTGGATTCTGTGTGTGCGTCTCTCTCTCTCTGCCCCCTCTCCCTCTCGTGCTCGGTCTCTCACTCTCTCCCTCTCAGAAAATAAATAAATATTAAAATGGACATGTGTCAGGGAGGGGTGCGATATTCAATCCATTTCATAGCTAGAGTCAAGAAGGAAACTAAACAACCGGGTTGAATTTGTAGTTGAGCCGGTGACACTAGGTGTCATCAACGTGGAATTGAGAATACTGAGGAGTACCCAGGAGGTCAATCATAAATGTAAAATAGTTAAAGACTCGGGCTTTGGACTATGAATTTCTGTTCTAAATTATAAGTAGCTATTTCTGGGGTATTAGAATTATTTTCCGATCTTAATGAAATGTGAAGGTTGAGGTTTTTCAGGAGACGACAGCACGCTTTCGGGAAGCCATTTCTAGGCTTCGTAATTCCTGCCCCCCCCAGCCCCCACCCCATCAACACCACTTCAATGTCATCAACATCTGACACCCTTTCTGGCATAATCAGGAGAGGAGCCAATGGGCCACGGAGACCAGACTAGCTCTGTTCCTCCCATCTGAGGGCCTGGAAGCCAATGGTGCTTTGTAAATTCCTATGTCTGCTGAAGGGAGCTTGGGGGCCCGGGTGGGGCAGCTCAGGGCCGAGTTGCACTCGCAATATGGACCAAGAGAAGCGACACCTGCCTCCAAAACTTCAGGCTCACTTCCTCCAGGACCCACTACGCTCTGTCTTATTCGCTGTGCCCACGATTCCTATTAAAATCCTGTTTTCTGAAACTAACAAGGTCTCCGCATAGGGCCTAGGGTACCCGACCTTGGGAACCCTTGAGCTCTCACGGCCGGGTGTAACCCCACATCACCCACCAACAAGCAAATCCACCCGATTGGCACAGAAGAGAAACGTGCAAAGTTGGTGCAGCATTAATCAAACCTGAAACGTTATTTTTAAGGTGTCACGAAATCCGCATTGACTGACTGGTCCTTTTAATCTTAATTTTGAGCAGTTGCGACTCCAATTAAATCCTACCACCTAGCATTTTCAAACAGCTCCTGGTTGTTTCCACAAACTCCGTTAATGGACAGCTGTTTCTGACAGCCCCTGATTTGCCAGTGCTGTGTCGGCTGGCAGAGCAGGAGGCCCCGTTCTGTATCCCGCTGCTGGCACCGGGGGATATGCAAATGAACACATGAATCAGCTGTCACCACCACAGACACAGTGCGGGGAGATGATCAGAATGTGGGGAGCTTAGTTGGCTGCAAGTGGAAGGGTTGGGGGGGGAGGGAAAATGTTTAGATTTCTTGAAGTGAGTTTTCTTTTTTTTTTTCTTCTTCTTCTTCTTTTTTTTTTTTTTTCAAGTGTCTCTAGTTTATTTTCACTTTGTGGCATTCATTAGATTTCAGTTGAGGAAAGTGCAATCTGTTCCTCGCCAATCACCAGCAGAAACCTGAAAGTTTGGGAACGATGGAAACATTACAGGTGAACACCGTTAGAACTCCAGCAACACAGGCAGAATATTATATGCAGTTCTGTGTTTCAAATATTTTTCCATCCAAGAAGGGAGAGGGGAGGCCAAACTTTTCTTTCCTGTAAGAACGTGCTTAAAAAGATTTTCCTCGGCGGGGGGCGTCTGTGGCTCAGTCGGCTAAGTGTCCGACTCTTGATTTCAGCTCTGGTCACGGTCTTGTTGTGGTCTGTGGGATCGAGCCCTGTGTCAGGCTCTGCACTGACAGTGCGGAGCCTGCTTGGGATTCTCTCTTCCTCTATCTCTCTCTGCCCCTCCTCCCTCGTGCTCTCTCTCCCTCTCTCTCAAAATAAATAAACTTAAAAAAAAAAAATGATTTTGCTCAGTGTCCAAAGCTGGGTTGTAAGTGTTCCGAATTATTTCTGGCAAGGAATTCTCGGAGATGCTCCACCGCTTGGGTCAAATGCTCATAAACACAGTGAAAATCACTTTTATCAATAATGGAGCAGCTCTAGTTCCAAGGGCTCCTGTGTCTGTGCTTGGACCTTCCTGACTTGCCAGATACTGGAGAAATGGCGGTGCCATTGTATTCCGTAGGGCTCAGTAAGAGAACAAGCACGCAGAGGTGAGCGTGGAGTTCACTGTAGGTCGGCAGAGCTGGTGAGTGGGAAGCAACGCTGGGTAGAAAGTAGGGGGGGGGGGGGCAAGGGCAATGGATGAGGAAATCGATGGGGAAAAACTGGAACCTATGAAGACCAATGGGTCCCCACAAGGAACAAACCGATTCTGTTCCAGCCTCACTTCCTGCAGCCTAGTTAGCATCAGTGATCTACAGAAGGAGCTGACAGCTTTGGCTACGAATCGGTACATGGACTTGACGTAAGACCTGAAGCACCTGAAGGAAGAGGTACAGGGTGAGTTGGAGTGGATAGGCGAGCCGTCAGGGCCGCAAGAGCACACACAAACCCCGCGGTGGTGCCCAGAGCCTGCCTCCAACTTTCTTTTTTTTTTCCAATTTTTTTTTTAACGTTTACTTACTTTTGAGACAGAGAGAGACCGAGCATGAACGGGGGAAGGTCAGAGAGAGAGGGAGACACAGAATCCGAAACAGGCTCCAGGCTCTGAGCTGTCAGCACAGAGCCCGACGCGGGGCTCGAACTCACGGACCGCGAGATCATGACCTGAGCCGAAGTCAGCCGCTTAGCCGACTGAGCCACCCAGGCTCCCCTGCCTCCAACTTTCTGAGCACACTGCCCACCATTCCGCTTCACCCTCCCCATCGTGAGCAATGTCTCTGTGGCCAATCCGAACTCAAACCATAGCAAGAAGGTGTGCTGGGCATCTTATTTCCAGTTCTGCTAGGCTGACCCATAAAAGGCCATTGAGGCTGTGCACCCAGTTGCGTTCTGCTTCAAGAATCCGCCGTGGTCCCGTTCGCGCTGGTGCTATCAGGACTGATGTCAGATACAGTAGCTGGAGGATGGAGGAAGAGGACAGGGAGAGCTACAGTTAGGGGTGGAATTGAGTGGTTCAATCCCAGGAGAGACTGGAGTGAAGATGGTTGGAAAATGGACGGCCATTTGGGGATTAGGGAGCAAATCAATATCACATGTTGGTTTTATTCAAATACTATTAGAAGTCCTACATTGTGGGCATGCTATCCAGAGCCAGATGCTGCACAAAGAGCTAGGATAAAATATTATTATCTCAATGATACCTGATTCACACCTATTATCTGGGACACATTTTGCCTTCCATCTAAAAAGAAATGAGGGGTGCCTGGGTGGGTCCGTCGTTAGGCTTGATTTCGCCTTCGGGTCACGATCTCATGGTTCCCGAGACAGTCCCAGGTTGGGCTTTGTGCTGACAGCGTGGAGCCTGCTTGGGATTCTCTCTCTCTCTCTCTCTCTCTCTCTCTCTCTCTCTCTCTCCCCACCCCTGCTCGTGTTCTCCCTAAATAAATAAACAAATAAGTAAATAAATAAACATAAAAAAAGAAATGAATTTAGACTCCATTTATAAGCTGATCTCACATTGATATGTGCAACTTGAGTTAAAATTGCAAATGTTTGAGAATGTCTCGACAGAGAAGAAACCTTAGATGCGATTGACCAAGAGAGCAACAGCCACAAGAAATCCTACACGATCATTAGCGTTCATTCAAAACACTTTTAGGTCTCATGTTGTTACCCTTTACCAGGAAATAGCTTCCCTTAAATCAAAAGTGAGTTTAGAGTTCATAGCACTTAATTTTCACTTACGATTTTATATCAAAACACTCCAATTTAAAAATATTCTATTATACAATTAACTGAAAGATGACTGACTCTAGTGGCTTTCTGGAAACACACACACACACACACACACACACACACACACACAGAAACTACAATGTGGAATTCCCCATCCACCAGAACCATTCTTACCTTCCACTTAAAACCTAATAGATTTAGTGCTCCTGACTTGTTCCTATTTATTTACAGACATCTCTATATACTTATAGGTGAATATCTGTGTGTGTACTTTTTTAAAGTTTACTTATTTATTTTGAGAGAGAGAGAGAGAGAGAGAGAGAGAGAGAGAGAGATTGTGAGTGTGGGAGGGACAGACAGAGGGAAAGAGAGAATTCCAAACAGGCTCTGCACAGTCAGTGCAGAGCCTGACTCAGGGCTCAATCCTATGAACTATGACATCATGACCTGAGCTGAAACCAAGAGTCAGACACTTGACGGACTGAACCGCCCAGGTCCCCGGGTGTATCTTTTTATAAAGGGAAGTTGTGTTGCACTTCTCTGTTTGCAATTGTACATTTCTGCGTCGGTAAGAATATAAATACCCCGTTCTTTATATGCACTTCACTTTGTCTCTTTACCATAATCTAACCATTTCTTTATTGATGGCCATTTAAAAAAATGTCACCCTCTTTAATTTTTTTTAATGTTTTCATTTATTTTTGAGAGAGAGGGAGAGACAGAGCATGAGTGGGTAAGGGAGAGAGAGAAAGGGAGACACAGAATCAGAAGCAGGCTCTGAGCTGTCAGCCACAGAGCCTGACCGGGGGGGGGGGGGGGGGGGCTCGAACTCATGAGCCGTGAGATCATGACCCGAGCTGAAATCGTATGCTTAACTGACTGAGCCACCCAGACACCCCAAAATGTCCCACTCTTTAAAAAAAATAACACTCTCCACTAGAAGCTGGTGGCATCCCTTTTTTCCTTGGTCTTTCACAACTAAGTGCCGCGTGTTCTAGAGCAGGAGGAAGAAGTTTTGTCATTTTTCTCTCCTGAATGCAAAAGAGAACATTAACTCGCATACTTTTCTCATGACACAAATGTTTGCTTTGTTTCTTTCTCTTACTCGGAGCAAGATGATACCACAAAATGCCAGATCCTGCCTTCCAACTCCTGACCCATTGCTGAGCCCACTCACCTGACGAAGCTGCAGATTTCCTTCTTCAGCTCTATATGGCCTTGTCATAACAGATTCTCCAGTGTCAGGGTTTAGTTCATGGCCATGAAGCAATTTTCAGAAACCGCTAATCACCTAAACAGCTTGGTGTGGGTCTAATAATTAATATCGTTCCACAAGGAAGAACGCTCAGCTCTATGTCTATTAAAAAAACATTTCTATTTGGTATTTCTCATGTCTAGATTCCTTCCATGAGTCTCTCTTTACACTAAAGCATCCAGGTCCCCTGGCCTGAATGCCCCTTCCTGAGAAGCATCTTGTAGAACAAGATTAAAGCAGACATTTTGCCACCATCAGTCAATGTGTCTCTTGTCTGAACTGATTGTGTAGGTTCGTACTTACTCTCTTTTTAATCAATTAGCAATCAATGCTAATGGCAGAATCATTTGTTTCTCATCAGCAAGTCTTCCTTCAGCTTTAGCACTTTAACGTGTCCTGGTCTTGTTCTTTGTAAGAAGCTTGAGAAATCAGAACTTTGGATCGATAGGTGGCTTAGGCTAACCCAGCCCGCCCACCAGTCAGTTCTGCCTGGAAAGCTAGGTATCTTAGGTCAGATCACCATCCCCTCCTTTCTGTTATTGAAGACCAGACCATTGTCCTCCTGGAAGCTTTGTTTCTTATCAGAACCCATGGGCCATTGAATGTAAAAATATGGTAGCCAACCAAGTATTGCCTACACTATTCATATAACAATAAGCCTACCAAATCTCGAGAATACAGCTTTGATTAGAGTGACTCTTTCCTCCTCCTCCTCCTTACCTTTATTTCGTATTTTCTCAACTTCCCGTAATTCTGAAATAAGAGCATTCAGCCGCATCAGTGTTGTTATTTTATTTGCCCTCTAGATGGTAAACTGCTTACTTAGCGTGTATGTTCTAGACCCGGAGAAAGCAAGAAAAGAAGGAGGCAGGGAGAGAAGAAGGAGGAAAACGGAAGGAAGGAACACTTTTGAGACAGTATGCTCCGGAAAGCTAGAACTTAAATAAGATCAAATGAGATAAGTATATATTGAAGTGTACTAATCTCTCCAAGATTATGCAAGCTACTAATATTATGCACTCTATGCCAAATAAAACGGTTACATGGAACACCTAGGCATGATTCAAGATACCATATGGTTTGCGATTTCAAAAATAGAGGCATTTCATCAATTCACCTGGCATATTCTTTTTTAAAAATTTTTTAATGTTTATTTTATATTTTGAGAAAGGGAGACAGAGCACAAGCAGGGGAGGGGCAGAGAGAGAGGGAGACACAGAATCAGAAGCAGGCTCCAGGCTCTGAGTTGTCAGCACAGAGACCGACGTGGGATTCGAACTCACGAACCGTTAGATCATGACCTGAGACGAAGGCGGACGCCCAACCGACTGAGCCACCCAGGCAGCCCTCACGTGGTGTATTCTTGAAGAGAACTGGTGGGCCTGCTGATCTTTGGCACCAATGCTCAGTTTTACCCAACTAAAGAGGCATTTCCTTAACCTAGCATCTAATTCGGTGCCTGCACCTAGAGGATTGTCAGCAAATATTTAAGGAAGAAGTGCTTAGGTCAACAAATTCTTAGGTCGAGTCCTGTATTTTCTGCCCACTTTTTAACAATATACAAAACTGGGGCGGGCGCCTGGGTGGCTCAGTCGGTTAAGCGTCCAACTCTTGATTTTTGCTCAGGTCATGATCTCACCATTTGTGAGTTCAAGCCCTGCATCATAGAGCCTGCTGAGCCTGCTTGAGATACTTTCTCTCTCCCTCTATCTCTCTCTGCCCCTCCCCTGCCTGTGCTCTCTCTCTCCCTAAATAAATAAATAAACATACACACACACACACACACACACACACACACATATACACATATACACATATATATGTATATACACATATATACAAATATATACACATATATGTATATACACATACATGTATATGTGTATATATAGTATATATGTGGATATATAGTATATATGTATATGTGTGTATATATGTATATGTATATGTGTGTATGTATATATGCATATACATATGCATGTATATGTATATGTACATATATATGTATACATATGTATATACATATATGTATATACACGTATGCATATATGTATGTTTATATATACACATACATACACATGTGTGTGTGTGTGTATATATATATATATATATATGAAAAGAAAAAGTTATGGAAACCAAAAAGTAGACATACTTAAAATCATATAACAATATATTAAAGAAAATCAGAGGTGGGTAAAAAATTGCACAATACTCACATGAGTTTAGCATGAATAGATAGTCAGGGGACATAACACTGGGGGAAACTAGACTGGTCCACAAGGACTGGATGGAGGAGAGTATTTTCATCATGGCCCCTTGAATTTATTGACATTTTATTATTTTAGTTTACTCTGTTCTTTTTTAATCTCATTTGCTGTATTTAATAATCCTGCAGATTTTTCCGTTTTTTAATGCCCTTTAAAGTATCACTATGTTACATAAGGGTGAGTCAGGCATCACTTCCTGTGTCCATCTACTGCAAAGCAAAAAATATAGAAGACACTCGAAAACATGAGTTTGTTTATGACTAAATGGCTAGTAAATGTTATCGGCTAATTTGTATATAAAGTTGGCGTTTGCAGAGCAATGCTTTAAAAGTATTCCAATTGATAACATCTGGTTATTCATGCAGTGAAGATTATGTGCATGTCACATGTTGGTCTCCCATAACAAATGTGTTTTGCATTATGAATTAGAATGTTATAAGCATATCTTTATTTCTTGCTACTTCGGAAAGACGTGATACAATAATGTTATTTTCCATGATCTTCAAGGAAAAGGTCATCTGGCTTTTTTGGATTTTATTGGGGATGGGACATTTTCTGTTTTTTTTTTTTTAATTCCACTTTCGTTATTTCCATATTGAAATTATTGATTTTATACTTATTTTTCTCAAAGAGGAATTAGGAAAGTGACTAATGAGTTGCTAAATGGCAACTGTAACAAAAAAACACTGTTTTTTCCAAACCTTCACAGGCGCTCTACATGAGTTCTGTTCTTCTCTATGAGATAGAAGGTAAGACAGTAAGCCTTGACAGATCCCTGGCCCATAGAACCTTTTTTTCTTTAATGTTTATTTATTTTAGAGAGAGAGAGGGAGAGAGAGAGCACAAGCAGGGTAGGGGTATGGAGAAGAAGCGGGGACAGAGGACCCCATGCTGACAGTGGAAAACCCCATGCAGAGCTCAAACTCCCAAATTGAGAGGAGATCACAACCTGAGCCAAATTCAGATGCTTAACCAACTGAGCCACCCAGGCGCCCCTGGTTTCTCTTCTTAATATCTCCAAATACCTCCTTCCAGTCATTGATTAAATACTCTGGAATTTATTTTCCCAATGCACAAATGGGGATAATTTCCCCTTGGAGTTTTATAAAGATTAAATAAAACAATATTTTTACAGCCATGAATTATCAGGCAATAATATCAGGCATATTATACCGTAAGTGATGTCTCTTCTCCTCATTAATAAGTACACAAAATATCGAAACTAAAATGGTTCCTATTTTTTAAAGCTGAACGGGTGAAGTAGGATAGTTCATGAACCTACCTGTGTGCCACGTCTGGTGTTCATTGACAGAATCCCAATCTTTCACCCACGAAATGGTCGAAACAGCAACAGAAATGTGAGCCGTACCAGTTCCTAAAATATCTCTTATTTTTACCTGGTTATTCTTTAGATTAAAAAGTGAGAAGAGAAGCATTAGGTGTTTTATAGAAGCTTTTTTGTTTGATACTCATTTTAGTTAAGGTATATAATTCTCATTTCAAAGAACCTGATGTTCAGAAAGTTTCATCAAGCCACCCCCAGAACACAAATGGAAAAGGTGGGTGCTGTTTGGTACCTCACATTTCATCTGGGCTCAGCCCTCTCATTCTATAGATGAGAAAACCGAGGCGCAGGGCAGGTAGGTGAGGATTGGAGGAAGAAGTGTTGGCCTTTGAGTCAGACAGCCCTGTGTTTCTAATCCTGCCTCTCTGTCCTTTGCTGGCAGTGTGAGTTCCGACAAAAACAATTAACCTCTCTAAACCTCCAGAGATTCTAAACAGTATATTTTTAATTGGCTTGTTTAGCGTTTCCTAAAATACATCCCTTCGGAACACTTGTTCCATCAGATGTTTAAAAGTGTTAAATAAGAAAAAAAAAAAAAACGTCTCGGTGGTCCAGTAAGTCTTAGAAAAGCTGGTTTAAAACAAAGTTAAGCAAGTTCCTATATTGCAAAAATCCTCAGAGCCTCTGAAATGCTAATTGCCTCAAAATCTCCAGGGTAAGAGAGAGAGTGGCAGGAAGCATCAATGTTTCACAGATAATAGTTTGCAAAGTCCAATTTTTTTTGTGTTCTGTTCCATTGTATTGTACCTTAATGCTACTGAAAATGATCGTCTCCAAGATACATAATATATATAACTATATATATATAATTATATATATATATATATAGTATATATATATACTTATATACATATAATTCAGATCAAGTTTTAGAACATTCTGCCCTGAGAAGTTCCCCACCTGTCCTTTCCCAATCCTCCCTCCCACGCCCAGAAGAAGGCACTATTCTAACCACTATCACCTTAGATTCGTTTTGCCCACTCAAGAACTCCACGTACAGGAAATCACGGAGAGCGTGCTTCCGTGTGCCCGGCTACCTTGGCGCCATGTTTGTTTCTTGTTTACTCTACTATTGTTACCATTACTGTCTTTGATGTTTTCATAGCTTTATTGAAAGGCAGTAATTAACATACAACAAACTGCACATACTGGAAATGTGCCATTTTATAAGTTTTGTTATATATGTACACCTGTGAAACAATAAAATGATCACCTGTGAAATGTGAACCGATCACTGCAGCCAAGACAAAGAACATGTTCACTAGCCAAGAATTCCCTTCTGCCCCTTGCTCATCCAGGCAACCTCTGGTCTTCATTCTGTCGCTATAGATTGGTTTGCCTTTTCTAGAGTTTTATATAAATGAAATGCTACAGTAGGCACTCCGGGTCCAGTTTCTTTCGCTCAGAAAAATTCTCGTGAGAGTCATCTGTGTCACTGCACGTACCCATGGCCCATTCCTTTTTATTGCTGTGTAGCATTCCATTGTATGGGTATAGCACAATTTTTAATACACTCCTAACGGAGCTTCGAATAAAAATTATGGTACGAACATCTATGTAAAAGTGTTTGAGTGGATGGACGCTTTCATGACTCTGGTTACACCAAGAAAGGATTGGTTGAATCACATGGTAAAACACACGGTTCTTTACTTTTTAAAAAGGTCCCGATGTGACTTTCAAAATACTTACAATATTTTACATTCCCACTGGCAGCATATGAGAATTCCGGTTGTGCCCTATCATCTCCAAGACAACGTATGGGTAGTCTGTTGAAAAGCTGAAGCTTTGAATTTAGGTGAAGTTCCATGTATCAATTTATTTTTTTATACATCATGTTTCTGATTTCATAGCTAAAAAAATCTTCACTGAACTCAACTTCACAAAGATTTCCCTTATATTCCGGCAATTTCCTGGTGTTAGGCTGACCGTTTCAGTTTATGACCCATCTTGAGTTAATTTTTTTATATAGTGTGAGGTATGAAGTTGGTTTCATTTTTTGCTCAGGGGTACTCAACCATTCTAGTAGCATTTATTAAAATCAATTCTTTCTACACTAAATTGCCTTTGTGCCTTGTAAAAAAAATAGCGGACTATATATTTGGGGGACTATTTCTGTACTGCATCCTGTTCCATTGATGTATCTGCATATCTTTATAGCAACACTACAGCATTGGTTACTGTGACTTTATAAATTATGAAATCAGGTAGTATTAGTTCTCCACTTTTGGTCTTGACTCTTCTAATTATTATGAATTTTTATATGAATTTTGGAATCATCCTGACAAGTTCTACAAAAGTCCTCTGAAATGTGAGATGGGCCCTGCATCTATAGATTGATTTGTAGTATATTGTTATCTTAAGTATACGGAATTTTCAACATACTCACAATATATCTTTCCATTTACTTATGTCTTCATTAATTCATCTCAGCCATGTTTTCTCATTTTCATTATATAGGTTTTTCCCATCTTTTGTCATATCTATACCTATGTTTTCTCATTTTTATGCTATTGCAAGGGGAACTGTCTTTATTTTGACTTCCGATTTTTCTTGCTAGGATATAAAAATACACTTGATTTCTGTACATTCTACAATCTTCCTAAACTCATTTGCTATTCTAGTGGATTCCATTGGAATTTACACATAAATGATAATGTCTTCTGGCAATAAAGACAGTTTCATTCTTCACTTCTTAATCTGGAAAGAAATGAACTACTGTTACAACAACATGGATGAATCTCAAAATAATTACACAGAGTGAGAGAAGACAGACAAAATAAAACTCAACATGTACTGTATTACTCCATTTATAGGAAATACAAGAAAATGCAAACTTATGTATAGTGACAGAAACAGATTATTCGTTGTCTAGGGCCAGGAAGCAGAGGGGTGGGAAGGGACAGCACAGAGAAATTACAGAGGCCATGCAGTCATGGCTTCACAAGTATAATAAGCATATGGCAAACCTTACCAAATTTGAATGTATTAAGTATGTGTGATTTATTATATGCTAATTAGACCTTAACTATTTTTAGAATCAAAACAATGTTTATTAGTCCGGAGAAGATGCATATATTTTCTTTCCAGGCACTTGAAAAGACTACCAATATGGGTCCACTTTACTTTATTTACTTTTTAATTTTTTAATTTATTTTGAGAGAGAAAGAAAGAGCAAGCCCGGGAGAGGCAGAGAGAGAGAGAGAGAGAGAGAGAGAGAGAGAAAGAGAGAGGATCCTAAGCAGGCTCCGAACTGTCACCACAGAGCCAGATGCAGGGCTCAAACTCACAAACCACTGAGATCATGACTTGAGCCAAATCAAGACTCCAAGGCGCTAAACCGACTGAGCCCCCCACCCCCCCCCCACCCCGGGCACCCCAGGTCTGCTTTACTTTAAAACGAATCTCCCATTTGGCTTGAATACAGAGATAAACTGAGTTCTGTTCTAAATGCACATGCTTGCAAACTTGTGTTTGCAAACACTCACAGGGGACTGTTTCCGTGTTGTCACCCAAACACAGAATGCCAGCAGGCAAGTGCCACCACTTTGGGGTCCCAGGTTTACCTGTCTGTTCCCTGTCCCTTCCTTGTTCCTAAACCTTATTCTGAGGCACTGGCTTTGCAAAGTCAAGGATGCCATATGAGTCTGTATTGCTCAGATCACTATTAGAAATGGATCTCAGTGACTGAGGATTTTCTATCCAACCAAGCATATTTTGTTGTTCCTCTGATTTGTTTTCTCCTCCTATATTTTCTTGGTAAGTTGCAAGATAAAATATCAGAAATATCTGACCATCTGTTCTCACCTTTTGAATAACAATGGACTTTGAGACCTAAAGTACTAACGTAAGAAAAAAATATGGCACAACTTTCTAAAATCGTTAAGTAGGGAGTGAGAACAGCAGGGATCCGTGGTTCATTTGGGCATTTTTTGTGTGTATTTTTTAATGCCGTTTGCAAAGATCATGGCATCTTTGATGTCGAAACCCTCATTACTTTCCGATCATTCCTTTGTGATAATATGTCTTAATTCAAAACTGTACTTTATTTTTCCATGCTTTCTCTCTTGGACACAAAGAATCATCCTCAGACGAAATGCCAGAGGTTGGAAGCCAGAAGAAAGAAAGAAATGCCTGGCCCACGTAAAAGAGTAATAGCTACCATCATCACGTTCTTCCTTGTTACACGTAAACAACTTCAAGTGAAAATAAGGACGTATTTTATTTCAAATCATGAGACTTTCCTTTGTCATCCAAAAAATGCTTTGACAATAGACTGATATTAAAATGGAAGTTCTGGTCACTGTCTGCAGAAAGGCGCTTGGCAGTAGTAGGTGATCAATACTTTTTAAAATGAATGGGTGGACGGACAACAACCATATTTTTAAAAAGACAAAAGAAAGATTTGATGGTGCAATGGGCGTCCTGTGGGAAAGCATACGGCCTTTCTAGGAATAGATGAAGGTTCATATTTTTGTCTTTGCCCAGCCCTGTGCTGGATACTGGAGATAGACAGATGTGAGCCAAGTTGTCCCTAACCTGGAGATGCTTTACCTTCGAGAATGGTGGGGAATGGCATGTTTGCGAGTCAAGGACTTGGTTGATGGTTTAGAAAAATGGCGGTGAGTTTCCTATTCTATCATCTTGCTCCCTAGATGGAAGGCTGGCTGGTAGTCTGATGCACAGGGACAGTCAAAAATTTCCCTTTGTCCAGGTCAGAGAAGACCAGCCATTCATTTCCCCCGGGGGTCTCCCAAGGCCAGAAGTGGAAGCACTAGGCTTAACTCTGAGGCCTTAAAACTCTCATAGGAAGTCCAAATTCTCCTGAAGTGGCTCATTTAAATTCTGCAGGTAAACCTCCTGAGTGGCAAATGTCAAAAGGCCTGTGGCTCATCAGTACCTGGTATGTGCAAAAGGTGAATTGTGGCACCCCTGGCCTATTTCTTGTGTAGTCAGATTTTAATTTCGTTTTTTGAGACCAAACTCTAATCCTTACATAAGGGAACCCTCAACCCTGAGGTTGGCGGTGCTCTGGGTTTGGCTGAAAGGACAGGCTCCTTGTTTAGCTGCGGAACTTTCTGCACAAATTCTCAATCTTGGATATCTCTACAGCCTTCATCCCTCCCTCCGCATACCCCACCTGCTTTCCATCTTCCAGAAATCTGTTACAATCTCTCACCTGCGCTAAGAGATCTCCTCCTGCTCGACTTCTGTTTGTACAAACAGGGATGGAGATTTGCCACTTTGAGCTGGGATTCAGTTCTTCCATGTCTGACTTCTCTCTCTGTCCCCTTTTATTTCTCTTCACTCATTTAAGTTTTCAACTTTTGCTCTCTGCAATCACAGTGCCTTTCATTCCTAGTGAAGCTTTCTTATTTCTAGACTTAATATCGAAATCTAATTTTTTTTCCCTGGCAATTCATAAGCAAGCCACAATTGTGTGTTGACCCACCAGGAAAAAAGGCAACCAAATATTTGGTTTGGTTGAGACTCATTGATCTCTTTAAAGTAGAAAAAAAAAGTCTCTAGATGGTTCCATTATGTAGCCCCTGATGGGAAAGTGAGAAGTAACATTTTGTACCTTTGTATGCTTTCTATACCTGTCCTATAACTTCCTTCTCTTTCCTCTCACTCCTTCTTCACTGCTTTCCATGATGATTTTTGTATAGTTTTATTTAATTGTGTGCCTGCATTACCCTGATTAAAAAGAAAGCTCAGGGGTACCTGGGTTGCTAAATAAGTTAACCTTCCCACTTGGGCTAAGGTCATGATCTTAAAGTTTGTGAGTTCAAGCCCCGTCTTGGGCTCTGTGCTGTCAGCTCAGAGCCTGGAGCTTGCTTCAGATTCTGTGTCTTCCTCTCTCTCTGTCCCTACACCCCAATAAATAAATAAATATTAATTTTTTTAAAAAAAGAAAAACTTAGGGGCACCTGGCTCAGTCAGTTAAGTGTCCAACTCTTGACTGGCTCAGGTCATGATCTCACAATTCATGCATGGGTTCAAGCCCTGCATCAGGTTCCATGCTGACAGCGTGGGGCCTGCTTAGGATTCTCTCTCTCCCTCACTTTCTGCCCCTACCTGCTCTCACACTCGCTCTCTGTCTCTCTCTCCCTCTCAAAATAAATAAATAAACTTTAAAAAAGAGGAAAGCTCAGATATGTAGAGAAAGCAAACAAAGGCAATGCCTATAGGATGAGACATTTGGAAGCAGGTGCAGAACTTGCATTGGGCAACTCTTTCATCCATCTGGGCTGATCACTACCATGACAGAGGTAAAGAGGAGAAGCAGTTTCTTCTATTCAAAAGTTGCTTTTTCTCTGCATGAGGGTACTTGATTAGTCCACTTCACTAAACAATGCTAGAAGGATGGAAGGGGAGGGAACAACTTTGTCCCGTGCCCACATTTCCAGCTTGTTCATTATCTTCTCTTACTGAGAAGCCTGCCCCATGAATTTCAAACATGCTTACCCCACACTCCCACCCACAATCACGTAAACCAACTGTGTGGAAGTCTGTCTATCTATCTATCTATCTATCTATCTAATTTCCTTGGGGTTCCAGCATGGAGAATGAGTACAGAGCAATTACGTTACTGAGCCCCCATTAAACATCAGGTACTCTACAAAGTTCTTTACATGTATTTTCTCTATCTTCACGACAGAGCCAACATGTTACAAATTAGCTTGTTGAAGTTTAGGAAGGTTAAATCACTTCCAAGTCCTCAGACAAGATTTGTGGCAGAAAAAAGATTTGAGACTGACTGACTACAAAGCCCAAGGTTGTTTGCTTGTTTGTTTCTGTGCACCTGGAAACTTCAAAATCAAGAATATTTCTATATATCAGTCTCCAAAGTGATTCTTAAGCCATCTGCGATAGTTAGACTTTGCATGCGTGTGTGCGTGTCTGTGTGTGTGTGTGTGTGTGTGTGTGTGTCAAATCTACCTTCCCCAACAGTCTCCTCATTCATCATATATTTATAGAGCAATTTTTATACACTGTGTGTTGATAATTATGCTGGACTTTGCAAAGAATGAGGAAGAAACGCAGAATACAAACCCATGATCCTTCCCTTCCCAAAGTGATCTCTTTGGAGAACAGATCTGTTTGAAATAGGATCTATTTGGAAAGATGGAGCTTAACCAACAAAGAAAACAAGGAAACCATCTCAGACAATGGGTAGCAAGTTGCAAATTGAGGGGGTACAAACATTTTCTGACTTGAGAAAAAAACTCGATAAGTTCTACTGGGCACTTACTCTGTGCAAGGAACTGGACTAAACACTTTACATGTTTTGTTCTCACTCAGTCCTGACACAAACTCTAAGGCAGGTTTTCCAGTGCGTGTTTAATTTAGAGATAAGGAAACTGAGGTCGGAAAGCGTGCCTTGCTATCAATGTGAGAGATGTATTGGAGTGGTAATTTTGTTGGACCTAATATTGAGTTACATTACATGAGGGGAAGAAGGAAGCAAAACAGTCCAAAAAACGTTCCCAGAAGGAACAAATTTTCAAACTCTAGACTGCAGTTAGTGGACTGAACATTCTGTATGTATATCTTAAACATATACCTTTTTCTGGAAGAGTTAGTGGCCATCTTCAAATTTATTGTGGTATTTGTATGATTATCTGTTTAAAATTTGTTTATTTACATTCAAGTTAGTTAACATACAGTGTGGTATCGGTTTGAGGTGTAGAATTCAGTGTTTCATCACTTACATACAACACCCAGGGCTCACCCCAGCAAGCACCCTCCTTAATGCCCATCACCCATTTAGTCCATCCCCTTACCTCATACCTCTCCAGCAACCCTAGTTCATCCTCTGTAGTTAAGAGTCTTTGAGGGTTTGCCTCCCTCTCTGTTTTTATCTTATTTTTCCTTCCCTTCCCCTATGTTCATCTGTTATGTTTCTTAAATTCCACATATGAGTGAAATCATATGAAATCGTATTTATCTTTCTCTGACTGACTTATTTCACTTAGCATAATACACTCGAGTACCTTCCAGATTGTTCCAAATGGCAAGATTTCATTCTTTTTGATTATATAAATATATATACATATATATGTCTAATATTATATTATATTATATTACATTATATATATATTTTTGATTATATATATATATATATATATACACCACACCTCCTTCGATTCATTCATCATTTATTCATCATTCGATGAATTCATCATTCGATACCCATTCACCATTCGATGGACATTTGGGCTCTTTCCATAATTTGGCTATTGTTGATAGTGCTGCTATAAACATGGGGGTGCATGTGTCCCTTCAAGTCAGCATCTTTTGTAGCCTTTGGATAAATACCCAGTAGGGCGATCGCTGGTTGTAAGATAGCTCTATTTTTAAGTTTTTGAGGAACCCCCATAGATTATACAAGCTCAGGAACTCTAATTTCATCTTTTTGTGTGTATTAGTTTGCTAGGGCTCCCATTGCAAAGTACCACAACTGAGCAACTAGGAAACCTACATGTATTCTCTCACAGTTCTGGAGGCCCAAAGTCCAAAATCATGATGGTAGCAGGACTGGTCCCCTCCGAGGGTTGTGAAGAAGAATGTGTTCTAGGACTCTCACCTGGCTTCTGGTGGTTTGCTGGCCATCTTTGGCATTCCTTGGCTTGGAGATGCATCGCCCTGATCTTTGCTTTCATCTTCACATGGCCTTCTATCTGTGTGCATGTCTGTGTCCAAATTCCCCCTTTTTATTAGGGCATTGGTCATATTGGATTAATCCACCTTTCTCTGATATGACCACATCTTAATAAATTACATCTGCAATGATCCGATTTCCAAATGATGTCTCCGTCTGAGATGATGGGGGGAGGATTACATCATATGATTTTTCTGAGGGAGAACACAAGTCAACCCATAATACTGTGCTTCAGAAAAGAGCTGTTGAATTTGTTTTTAAGTGATCGCACAACACCTAAGCGATGGATGTCCTCAACTAGGTCCTTAGCATTATTACTAATGAACAGCAGCATTAATCACCAATATTTATTTAGGACTGGTGTGTTCTTGTCACTATTTTCATTGAGTCATTAACAGTGGATCTGGTTTAACAGGTTTCTCTTCCTTTCGACCATCAGCCTTGCCTCCTCGGGTGAGTGTTCTATAGCTCCATCATACCCAGATTGCCTCATAGGTAATGCCCCTTATCACTATATTAGTTTGGTATCGTTTCCGTGGCTTCCAACCACAACAGATGTTTAGTGCAAATCCCTCATTTCACATCCAAAAGTATTTACTGAGTGTCTACTATCTGCCTCTTCTCGCTGGGGACTCAAAGGCAACGCAGCACTGGGAAACTTCCGGTAAGAACCAAATCAATAATCAGAGCACCATGAGCAATTCTGTGAAGACCTATTAGAAGCTGCTACAGAAGCATAGAAAAGGAGAATTTCCTTGCACTCAGGAAGCAGTCTAGGTGGGACCTCTAAGAAAGGGATATTGTATTAGAGGTTGCTGTGTTTTGTGCTTGATGGCTTCGTCATTTCTGTTTATGTTCTTTTGCTTTTGGGACTGAGTAGGCAATAGCTCAATGAACGGGAGAGAAAGTGCATTCTTGGCAAGGGGAAGAGCACGCGTTAAGGTTCAGAGGAGCAAAATGTCAGGATGAGCGAAGGAGCTGCAGACAGTTCCTATTTCTGCAACGTCATGTGCATGTGAGTGGCGCTGGAGGAGAAGCCAGACAGGTCTGAAGGAGAAAAGGGATGTTGTGAGCTCTGTCCTGAAACTAAGGTGGGGGAGACTGTCCAGCAGTGAGCTACGCAAGGGCAGGATTGGCTTCGCGGTCGGGAAGGCTGATTTTGGCCAAGTATGTGGGATCATTCCAAGGGCGTGTTGGAGGAAATGAGACAAGTTGGGAGGTTAGCCCGGTCATCCAGCTGAGCAAAGATACAAGCCTGAACTGCCCTCTCTCTCTCCCCCTCCCAGGCTCTCTCTCTCTCTGTCTCTCTCTCTAAATAAATAAATAAATTTTGAAACGACTACAGTAAACAAACAAACAAAACTGCTCTCTGCTCTGCCCTTCCCTCTTCCTTTTGGGACCCCACTGGTCCAGATACCCACTTGTTCTCTTCTGCATCCCACAGGGTCCAGAACGTGAGGGATGATCTACGATTGATCCTAATCATGATTGGCTTATTCCCCTGTAAGCGATGGTTTGGGAATGGACCCTTAATTTAAGGCATCGTGATTTTACTTTGTTTTGCTCTAATGACTTTGTAAAGAAAAGCATGCTTGAAAGTGCCAGTAGTGGTTTTTCCTTTGTTCTCGTGAAATCTGTTTTAAGGAAGTTTTTGAGTCTCTAAAAGGGAATCAATGAAATAACTGTGTTCAGGATGTAGACATCTAGACTGTGTTTAAAATACGTATTAAAAAAGTGCTGAAGTCACTCATCCTGAACTTATTATGTTTTGGAGGGTGATTGAGAGAACTTAGCGTATATAACGTGACTTCCGCAGGTCTTCCATATCTGGGGTGGGGAAAAAAAAAACTGTTCAAAATGTGTCAATTCTCTCCAGGCAAGGCTACACTTTACAAATGCCAGGTAGCTGGTGATGTGTTAAACTAAGACGGGATTGTGGGGGTTATTATGAGGGGGCAGAGGAGGGGTGGAAGGAACCAGGGATCAGCATCTACTAGGAAGAGACAGGTAGGTAAATTGAGTTTTACTGTCTTTTGACTTTTCATATCTTCCATTGCAATAAAAACAAAACAGACACAAAAAGGATGTTTCCAAGAGGCAGAAAGATGCATTTACATTCATAGAAACATACTCTAAATGTCAAGAAATGGCAAATGAGGAGTCCTAGGCCCCCTACCCTCCTTGCCAAGAAAGATAATCAGCTATTCCCACCTGGTCTGGGGAAAAGCAGCAAGGTTTCATTTTTAAGGAATATAAAAGGGGTGGTGCCTCATGCCCCCATCAAAATGCATTCTTATTCTTGCAGGCGCTCATTTTGATTGTGTTTTTACATGGCCGTGGTGAACACCATCGGCCTTTCTTCCCAATGCAGCTCAAAGAGTAGAAAAGCTCCTGTCCCTGAAGATATCTGTGGCACCCAGAATGACGGAAAAAAAAGAAAAAAAGAAGTGAAATTCAAGGTATTGAAGATGAAGCTACAAAGAGGTATAAAAGAAAAGGCAGGCATTAGAAAACTCACTCCAGGGGGCTGAAAGCAAAAAGAGGGAGACAAAAATCCATTACAACAAAATAATAAAGTCTTTTTTAAAGTTTAAGGGGAAAATCATCTTGTTTTGTGAAAAGATGGCGAGACGTGTTCATTGATCTTTTTAAGAGACAACAAAAAATTGGCCGTCAACTGAATAAAAGAAAATGAAGTTCCATTAATACAATCTGTCGAAAGACAACTCGGATAAATTGATCAATGCAGTACAAATCATTTCTAACCTTTCCCCCTATTTGGAGAGGATGTTTTTTCAAGAGAGTAAACAACATACATCATCAACTTCAAGTGCTTTTTAGATGGCTTTTCCAGCAATAATGGAAATGGAGAATTTCTGGAACTAAGCATGTAATGCTTTCTTTATTAATATCAGTCCAAAGAATATCAATACATTTGGAGAGATTGGGACATGAGTTTTTTTTTCTCTTGGAAATTTTCAGGTTGTAGTTTCTCTCTTGGTTTCTTTTTTAGTCTGCTTATTAGAAAACATTAATGTAAACGCCGTAGTGGCTCCATTATTGAGTCCAGGACCCGCCATTAAAAGGACCATCAAGTTGCAAAGACAATCACATTGTTTATAGATCACCATACTGAAACTTTTTGAAAAAAGTGGCTTTTCTTCTCAACCTTTTTCTCCTCCATTTGAAGGAAGAGCAAAAGCAAAGGAAATATTTTTCATTTGTTTCTCTTCCCTCCCTCCTATCAAATGAATAACTAACCCACACCCCCCAGTTTAAAAATAACCTATGTAAAATCTATAGTATAGAGTGTCTCACATACTTTCTAATGCCTTATAGTAGAAGTTTTTGTTTTATTTTATTTTATTTTAGCACGCATCATTGATTATACATAATTTATTGTAAACCAGAAGATTTAGGGAGTTCAGTGATTATATGGAAATCTGTTTGGTATAATGCATCCCAAACAAGTGATAAGGAAAGAGGTTTCAGAGGATGGGGACTAATATGAAATCTACATTTACAAAATACTGACACATTTTCTTTAAGACTGTGTAGTTACTGACCTGTTTTCAGGTAAGCAGAAATACAGAGCGTTCACTGTATTTCCACACAGAAATGGTGACGTTGATGTTATTTCTGGGTGTTTGGCTCCCTATAGACTGTTCAACGTGCAAAACACGATTTTAAGTTCTGTTTTTTAGGCGGGTTTTAGGTGAGTTATAACAGGCCCACAAAGATTCCATATTACATATACAGAAATTTCTCCCAGAGAGGCCTTTCATCAACCTAAAGCAAAACAAAAAACAAACAAACAAACAAACTACCAAAATGAATAAACATATCTGTGCACAGACATGGGGCAAAGGGAAAAAATTGCGGAAGGTCAAGGCCTCCGCTGCTGCTGCTACTGACTGAAATACTGCTCTTTAGGCCCTGGTAGAATTACCCTTTAGGGTACTTCTGTCAATACCTGCGGGGGGGGGGGGGGGGGGGGGGAGGGGGGGAGGGGGGGGAGGGGGCGGAGCACACTTCACAGATACTTAAATGAATTCAGCACTCTCCACCTCTGAAGCAAGAATTGTTGCAGGAATCACAGGGTCCCCTTCCTGGGTAAAGCGGCATCCTTAGGGTCAGGGTGACAGTCACCTAAGGTCCAAGAACAAAGGTGGAGGTGAATCATCTGACGCGCTAGTCATGTAAAGCAGTGCATTTTCGCAACTTGCTAAATATTTCTGGCACACTTTTTTTTTTTTTTTTGTCTGCTGAGGTAGAATGAGAAAAAAACAGAGAAGAGACGCGGAGGTGTATAAATTCATAGTTAAATCAGAGGAAAAAGCATGATTTACTAAACCTTCTTGGAATGATAGGAAATATATTCTGTGAAACTGAAGGGTCAGCCCGTCTATCGAAAGTCATTTGCTCAGCCGAGTAAGTTTTTTGCAGAAGATTATTGTCCAACATAAAGTTTGGGCACTGTTTCAGGCTTTTTTTTTTTAATGCTGTTACAGGAGACCTTTAGAATGTATGCTAGATGCACCAGCATATTGAAACCCCGGATGAATTACTGTCTTGTCTTTCCTTTGTGGAGGTGTTTTATACCCAGGAAGGGGCTGGAAATTCTTCCATCCCATTTGTTATAGAAAAGAGGGAAATGACCTATCATTTTAATTTTTGTCTATACTATTCAAAGTGTTAGGCTAAACGCATTTGAGGCTTTGGGGAAGTAAATCAGCATGAAGCAGTACGATAGGATAAATATTAAATGGAAAGCACTTCCTGATTGATTTTTTTCACCATAGACTATGGGCTCAAGTTCTACCTCAGCTAGCATCTGGAGCCTGGTTAGCAGGCCACAATTCATGCTCTGTCTGTCAGAACCTCTGCCCCCTTCTCTGTCCACCTTACGGTTTTACATCACGACAGCATCCTAAAGGCATTTCCGTATGGACAAAACCCAATATATTGTAACATGTGCTCATCTGGTTATTTACGTGGGAAGCACACACGCCTCTCCTTGACACTGTTTTTAGATCTTGTTCAAAAATCGAACAAAACATTTCTACCAGAAATAGATGCACGGGGAGTTTCATAATTTACTCCATTTCTTTTCATCCATTTCTTTATTTGTGTTTGTTTAGCGGCACCAACTTACCAAATTTATGTAGCTGTCACATCTCAGGTAAATTCGGAGAAATTAAAGGGAGAAATATGTGAAAGGGAACATGACCCTGGAAGATCCTGATTCAATGACCATGTGTTTTATAAAGCTGAGAAAGATTTAAAGAGAGAGGAATCTAAGCCTGGAAGATTCTGCAGGAAAAATGATGAATTATTATTTATTGAATGCCTCCATTGTGCAAAGCATTGTGCCAGGCACTTAACATGCACTATTGCATTTAGTCTTTACACCATTCCTGTGAATTGGGCTTGATCCCTATTTTAAAGAGGAGCCAATTCTGTCTTACTGAAGTCAAATAACCCATTTAAATAGTTAGGAAATGGCAGGCAGGGCCCAGGTTTGGACCAGATGTATCTGATTCCACTGTGGGGGCTAAGAACTACAATGGCATGTCTTCAATTGTGTGTGTGTGTGTGTGTGTGTGTGTGTGTGTGTGTGTGTGTAGCGATAAATATATGCATGGTACGTACATGCATGCATACATAAATGCATATACTGTAAAACATTGGGTTTGCGAGCATAATTCGTTTCGGAAACATGCTTGTAATCCAAAGTACGTGTATATCAAAGCGAATTTCCCCATAAAAAATAATGGAAACTCAGATGATGCATTCCCCAACCCAAAAATATTCATGTAAAAATGATTACGATACCGTAATATAATACAAAATAATAAAGAAAATACAAAATATAAAGAAAAATAAATTAACCTGCACTTACCTTTGAAAACCTCCATTGCTGGTATGAGGGAGACAAGAGAGAGAGAGGGGTTATTGAATAGGACGGCTTCCACTATCACTAATGGATGCTGACTACAATGCAGTATTAATAAAGTCTTGTCATGTACTGTACTTAATGTAACTGGCCATAAGGCGGCAGAGAAAAGGGTCTATGTCTGAGACAGCCTGACCTACAATGAAGAAAAAGATTCCAAAGCTTACTCTTGGAGGAAAAGTAAAGGACTGTCCACAGCTGCTTCGAAGTGACAGAAAATACACGAGTGCCCGTTGTGGGCACCTTTCAAGGTTCTGAAAAATCACTGATTTCTGCCAAAGACCGTGGCCTGAGAAGGAGCATCCAGGCATGGGAGATGATCACCCACAATCCCACAGTGAGAGAAAGAGAGAGACAGAGACAGAGGGAGTGAGAGAAACCATTGGCTCAGTGGTGATCATGTGACATAGGAAAACCCCAAGGGAAGAAGGAGCTTGTAGCAACTGGGAGAAGGACAATGTAACTGAATACAGGGATCCAGAAAAGAAAGAAAAGCTGAATCTGCAGTGGAAGCTGGAGTCAGATTTTATGATCCTTTAGGAGTTTCACTTTCTTTTAAGTTTATTTATTTTGAGAGAGAGAGACCACAAACCGGGGCGGGGGGGGGGGGGTGGGCAGAGAGAGAGGGAGAGAGAGAATCCTAAGCAGGCTCCAGGCTCCAAGCCATCAGCACAGAGCCTGATGCGAGGCTGGAACTCATGAACCGTGAGATCATGACCTGAGCCAAAGTCGGACGCCCAACCCTCTGAGCCACCCAGGTGCCCCCAGACTTTCGCTTTTAATTGAAGTGTGATGAGAGGCCATTAGACATTTGAAAGAAGAGGAGTGGTGTGATGTGATTTGCAGGTCTTCAAAATCGCTCTCTGCCACATGTACCAATCATTCTGATGAAAAATTCTCCTATGTGATAAGAGAATGACAATTCCACCACTCTATTTCCACATGATAATCAAATATGGAATTTTTACCAACTCTGAGACTATTCTAAACACAGGAGTTGTCTTTTAAAACATCGTTCTGGGGACGCCTGGGTGGCTCAGTAGGTTAAGCGTCCAACTCTTGGTTTCGGCTCAAGTCATGATCTCACAGGTCCTGGGTTCGAGTCCCACGTGGAGCTCCCCAGCAGGCAACAGAGAGCCTGCTTGGGATTCTCTCTCTCCCACTCTCTCTGCCCCTCTCCCATTCCTGCTATCTCTGTCTCTCTCAAAATAAACTAATAAATAAATAAATAAATAAATAAATAAATAAATAAATAAATAAATAAAACATTGTTCTGTTAAATACTAGGGAAGGGAATATAATTTATTCTCCAAATTCCTAGCCTAAATTAGGGCCTCACTCAAAAGATACATGGAGTGACTTGGGTTCTAAATTTCCAAATGTATCTACCATTTTTTCAGACATGTTAGAATAGCTACACTCTACCTAAACCTGAGTTTCTCACTTAACATAATGCAAAAAACAAGTGTCCATTTACTCAACTTTCATTAGTACATTGATAGTTTCCCCATAAACATATGAACATATGAACAAGTCACTGTCTCTTAATTTTATTTTTAGTATTCAATGAAACTGTATAGAAATATAATTAATCTTATATATTACTAATGTATCCTGCAACCTTTCTGAAATAATTATTAGTTCTAATATTATTTGTGTGAATTTCTTAATTTTTTTCTGTACACAAGATGATGTCATCAGCTAATACAGTTTCACTTCTCCTTTTCTTTTTTTAATTTTTTTATTTAAAAAAAATTTTTTTAAGGTTTATTTATTTTTGAGACAGAGAGAGACAGAGCATGAACAGGGGAGGGACAGAGAGAGAGGGAGACACAGAATCTGAAGCAGGCTCTGGGCTCTGAGCTGTCAGCACAGAGCCTGACGCCGAAGTCGGACGCTTAACCGACTGAGCCACCCAGGCGCCCCTCACTTCTCCTTTTCTAACATGGATGACTTTTATTATTATTTTTTTCTCCCCTGATGTGTTGGCTGGAAACTCCAGTACATTCTAAATACAAAAGGTGAGAGTGGGTATCCTTGTCTTGTTCCTGATCTCAGGGGACAAGAGTTCTGTCTTTCACCATTAATTTTCACATTAATTAGGCTGGTCATCAATGTCTTTCATCTGTGTGAGGAAGTTCCATTCCATTCCTGTTTGTGGATACTTCTTATCATGAAAGACTGTTGGTTCTTGCTGCATGCTTTTTCTCCATCTATTTAGATAACGCTGTGATTTTGCTTTTTGTTTTACTAATACGGTACGCTACTCTGATTGATTTATAATTATTTTTATGTTTCAGGATTTAGTTTGCTGGTGTTTTGTCGAGGACGTTACACCTATATTTGTAAGAAATATTGGCTTATAGATTCTTTTCTTCTGATATCTTTTTTTGATTTTGGTAGCAGAATGATACTGGCCTCCTAGAATTATTTGGGAAGTGTTCTCTCTTTTCTATTTTCATGAAAATTTTGTGAGTATTGGTGTTAAAACTTGAAACATTTGGTGGGATTCACCAGTGATTTTATCTGGGCCTGGGCTTTGTGTGGGTTTGGGGGGATCTTTTGGTTACGAGTTCAATGTATTTACAGAATATAATGCATTTACGTTCTCTATTTCTTTCTGAGTCAGTTTAAATAAGTAGTATCTTTCTAAGCATTTGTTCATTTCATCTATGTATCTAATCCTACAATTGTTTATACCATTCTCTTTGAATTGTTTTTATATTTGCAAGAATAGCAGTTAGGTCCCCTCTACCATGTCTGGGCTTAGTTATTTGACTTTCTGTTTTCTCTTTGTCACTCCATCTAATGTTTTGTCAGTCTTACTGATCTTTTGCAGGAATTAATACTTGGTTACATTAATTATTTTTATTGCTTTTTTCCTGTTGTTTTATTTTTTCTTTTATCTTTATTACTTTCTGCCTTCTATTTGCTATATTTTTAGTTTGTTCTTTTTCTACATTTTTAGGCAGACGTTTAGATTATTCACTTGAGATCTTTCTTCTTTTTTTTTTTATTATGGTCATTGATAGCTATAAATTTCCCTCAACACTGTTTTTAGTTACATCCCATTCATTTTGGTATGCGTTGTTTTCAATTTGTATCAAAGCATTTGCTATATTCCCTGGTGATTTTTATCTCTCACTTCTTGGTTAGTTAGTAGTGTGTTCTTTAATTTCCATATACTTGTTAATTTCCCAAATATCCTTCTATTATTAATTTCTGCTTTCATTTTATTGTGAGCTGAGCAAATATTTTTTGTACTAATTTAGATTTTTTTTTTTAAATACTGAGACCTACTTTTGTAAGTAAGACTTACAAAAGACTTACTTTTGCATACAAATGTATGCAGCCTAACATTTGCATATCCTGGAGAATGTTCCATGGGAACTTGAGAAGAATGTATATATTGTTCTTATTGGATGTAGGTTTCTATGAGTTGTGGTTAGTTTATGCTGTTGTTCAATTTGTTCATCCATTTATTTTTTGTAACTGCTCAGTCCATTATTGAAAGTGGGGGAAAGTGGAGATTAAAGTGGCCAAGTACTATTATCGAATTGTTTGTTTTTTCTTTTTTTAAAAATGTTGATTTATGTATTTTGAAAGAGAAAGAGAGAGAGAGGGAGCACATGAGCTTACAAGGGGCAGAGAGAGAGAGGGAGAGAGAGAATCCTAAGCAGGCTCTGTGCTATCAGCACAAAACCGGACATGGGGCTTGATCTCACATGACCTGAGACAAAATCAAGAGTCAGACGCTCAACTGACGGAGCCCACCCAGGTGTCCTGGATTGTCTGTATTTTCTTTCGATTCTGTCAATATTTCTTCCATTATTTGGGGGCTCTGTTACTAGGTTCATACATATTTATAATTGTTGTATCCTTCTGATGGATGTACACTTTTATCATTATAAAATATCTGTCTTTACCTGCGGTAACATTTTGTGAATCATAGCCCTCTTTTCTAATATTAGTATAGCCATTGCAGCTCTTTGTGATTTTAGTTTGCAGGTTGTTTCAGACTGTTTTCATCTTTGAATCTAAAGTGTGTCTCTTATATCTCAAATCTGACAATGTTGCCTTTTGATTGGAGTGTTTAATCCATTCACATTTAATGTTATGACATGGTTGTTTTTACTTCTGCTATTTGGCTTTTTGTTTTCTATATGTCTTATGTATTTTTCCTTCTATTCACCTTTTTTTGTCTTATATTAAATGAACGTTTTCTAATATAGCATTGAAAATATCGTAATGATTTTTAATTATAACTTTGACTTATCTCCTTAGTGGTTGCCCTAGAGCTTACACATCTTAACTCATGAGAATCTACTGATTGAGTTCCAGTGATATATCAAAACTTCGCTTCTGTATAGGTCAATTCCCTCCCTTAGCTTTCGTGCTATTGCAGTTAACACAAATTATGTATTTATATTTTACAACACCTACAATACAATGATATAATCATAATATTTTATGCCTTTCAAAAAAAAAGAAGAAAGAAGAGAAAGTATACATCTATTTTGCTATATTAATTTTATTTACCCTTCCTGGTTCTCTTTATTTCTTCCTTGTACTTGAGTTACTGCCTGGTGTCATTTCCTCACTCCAGTATAACTTTATTCCCACCCATGTCCTCTGTGATCTTATTATTAAATACATTACATTCATGTATGTTATAGTCTCAACGATATAATTGCTTGCATATTGATTTACAATTGCTTTTTAAGTGTTAAGAGAAGGAAGGAGAAGAAATGGAAGAATCCTGTCTTTTGTAATTGCCTACATATCTTTTGTATACTCTTTGTTTTTACCATGTGAATTTGAAATACTGAGTGGTGTTACCTGCTTTTAGTCTGAAGAACTTTTTTTAGCACTTATAGAGCAGGTCCACTGGAAACAGTTATCTTGGGTTTTATCTGGTCTACAAAACATTTACTTCACCTCCATGTGTTGGATATATGACACTTGGTAGACAGTTACTTGTACTTTTAGTACTTTGAATATGCTCCCCCACTATTTCTGACCTCCATTGTTTCTGATGGAAAGTCAGTCATTGATCACAGTGGGATCTCCTTGTACATGATTCCTTTATCTCTTACTGCTTTTGACTTTTTATTTTCTCTTTGGCTTTTAATATTTTGACTATTATGTTTGGATGTTGATGGATCTCCTCGCTTTTATCCAACTGAGAGTTCATGGCTCTTTTTGGATATCAAATCTATTTGGATTTGATAAGACTAATGTCTTCCGCAAATTTTGGAAGTTTGCATCCATCGTTTCTTTGAAGGCTTTCTCTACTGCTTTCTCTTTCTCTCTCCTCTACTTCTGGTACTTCCATTATGAGTATGTTAGTACATTTATTGTTGTCTTATATTTTTAGAGGCCCCATTTGTTGTTGTTGTTGTTGTTGTTGTTGTTGTTTCCATTCCCTTTTCTCTATTCTTCAGGTTGCAAGATCTCTATCGAATCTGTCTTCAAGTTTGCTGGTTCTTTTTTCTGCCTGCTCATGTTTACGGTTGAGCCCTGCTAGTAAACTTTTTATTTCAGCTATCACACTTTTGATGCCAAAATTTCCATTTGATTATTTTCAAACATTTCCTTTATCTTTACTGATATATGCTATTTCATAAGTTATTGTCTTCGTACAATCTTTTACTTATTGAAGAATGGCTTCCCTTAGTCTTTGAACCTATGTATAATAATTGCTTTCAAGTGTGTGTATAAATCCACCAAATGGACCTCTTCCAAAGCATTTTCCATTGCCTGGTTTTTTTTCTTCTTTGTCAATGACAGTTTTCTGTTGCTTTGTAGGCTTCATTTTGTTGTCATTGACAATGAACAATTTAGGGGCGCCTGGGTGGCTCATTCGGTTAGGCGCCGGACTCTTGAGTTCGGCTCAGGTCATGATCTCATGGTTCACCAGATCAAGCCCCACATTGGGCTCTGTGCTGGCAGCATGGAGCCAGCTTGGGATTCTCTCTCCCTCTCTCTGTCTCTCTCTGTCTCTGTCTCTCTCTCTCTCTGTCTCTCAAAAATAAACAAATACACATTTAAAAAAAGAAAATAAACAATTAAAATATATATTCTAGCAACTCCATATACTGATTCCCCTCACCCACACATGCCAGAAGTGGTTGTTATTTTTTGATTGGTGGTTTGCTTATTTCTTTAGTGACTTTGCTAAACTACTTTGCCAAATCTATTTCCCCTATGGTATGAAATTTCTGATATCCCCATTCACATTTTAACCCTTATTTTTCCTTGCCGTCTGACTGACTGGACATTGCTCCTGAGTCAGCATAAACCACTTATTCATCAAAGACTATATTTACACCCACTTGGTCAGGTGAATTTTACCTTTAACCATCGGATATGTGTGTGGCTTGGAGGCTGCTATCACAGTCCAGATTGTTTGTTTGTTTGTTTACTTATTTACTTACTTAACCTATGTTTAGCCAGTGGCTCGGAGCTTAGAGTCATCCTCTGATTTCTTCTGAAAAGGCACAACCTTGAGCTTGCATGCAGTCTTCCAGATTACCAGGAACTTTTATATCTGTGTTCCTAGGATCTACCCTTCAGTCAGAATAAGTTAGTGTAGAGCCCATTGGCTCAAAAGTTGTACTTAAGCCTTTTGTGTCAGTGAGGCCCTGTGTTGGGGATGCTGCAAGTGGCCTGAGAAATGCTGTCAAGGACTCCTTCATCTTCTGCACTGATCCAAAGTAGAGCACCTGGAGTTGACCTTCTCTAACATGGAGCTCGGGGAAGGAAGTGGCACGAAGGGAGTAGGTGGAGGCTCCAGAACCATAGACTCTGACTCTTCTTACTGATTGAAAATCTCGTTGTTGATTCTCTTGAACGAGTATCTGTCCATCTGCTGTATGCCCATAGGACACCTCCTGTAAACTACAAATAATAGTTTCCTTATAATTTTCACCAAGTTAATGACCGTTTTGCTGGGTAGAGGGTCCAATGAGCTTTCACTCCACCGTTTGAGAAATAACGAATCACTGATACTGTTTTCTTACTATAGCATTGGTCTCTGAAGCTAGGTTCAGGTGGCACCGATGAGCTCCGCTTGAAAGCGTGCATGTGAAATCATTGCTTTATGCACTTTATTCCATTTTTGATTTATTGAATGTGCTGCAAGAGGACTCCAAGAGCACCGTTTCAACTATGGCTGTCGCTTCTAAGAAAAGCCCAAATCATTGCTTGGCTGAATCAGTCACTAATTTCTTGCACTCCATATGTCAAGAGAAGCCAAACCTTCCATCTAGAGGCTGGTACATGAGTACCTTGATCTGAAGGGGTCTGAAATTCTTAATGAGGGGCATATTCCTTTTAGATGATGGCAAAGCTATATTGAATCTGTTATTTGAGGGGAGCAAAAGTCTTGAATAATGGGAGAGAAAGCAGATCAGTTGAACTCAGTTTGAAATCCAAAGACACTAAGCTATTGTTTTTAATTTTTTTAATGTTTATTTTTAAGAGAAAGAGAGCATGAGTGGGTGAGTGGCAGAGAGAGAGAGGGAGACACAGAATCCAAAGCAGGTTCCAGGCTCTGAGCTGTCAGCACAGAGCCCCATGCGGGACTCAAAACCAGGACAGTGAGATCATGACCCGAGCCGAGATATTTAACCTACTGAGCCACCCAGGCACCCCTACACTAAACTGGTTTTACACTAAACTCTCTTCTGGTTTTCTGATACCTGAAGTGCCTCTGATTCTTTGAAGCAGTGAATCCCAGAGGAGCTACAAGACAGCATTTCTTGCTAAATTACATTCTAGAGTATCCTCGCAATAAACACCTATTACCAAAGGCAATCCATGTGTGTCTCTTTCTTGGAACCTTGAAGAGCCCGGCTATATATCTTGCATTTCCTACGGAGAATTATCCCCAAACATCTATGATGGTTTGAACAAGATGAAGTTTCCATTCTAACTACAAATGAATTTGCATTGTTCAGGTTATATAGCTAACTTATGGTTCCCCGACTCTCGCTTTTGAAGGTTTTTTTGTTTAATTTAATAGAAAATCCAATTATTATGTAAATATAAACATAGCATAATTGCCACAAACAAGTGAGCATAACAATGAACTGATGGAGCTTTTGGAGCTAAAGGAACCTGTGATTTATGAGTGTCTCTCAGGTATGATTGATAGACAGTTCACAGAAATGTTTTTAGGCATTTCTACCCGACACAACGTTCATGTTTTTGCTTTCTGACCATCCGCGTTAATGCATGTCAGTGAAGGAAAGTTGCTTTGGGAGAGAATGTGTCACAAATTCATTTTCATTATTTGCCTAACTTATTAAAGAATGAAGCTACAAACATCATTGTTTAAAGTGTCTCCCTTTAAATTTTTTCCAGCAGATGTTTATGTAGGGAGAATGCTGGATGATCTCTCTTGGCAAGACACAAAAGTGACGTTTCTTGAGGGTTCCAGTTGAAAAATTTGTCTTTGGCATGGTGTGTTTAAACATCTGCAGAAGGAAAATCTTCTTTATGATCCCGCTAACTTGGGTAAAAGCAAAGTACGCAGCCCCTTAATTTCTGGAATACTCTTCCATGGAGTGGAAAGTTTCCAACATTAGTTTTCTTTGGTAGAGTTTCTTTATGTGACTTTTAAATTCCAGAGTTTCTTTATGTGACTTTTAAACATCAACAGCTTCCTTAATTAACAAGAGAGAAGCTAGCAAGCATAAATCTACAATTCTGTTTTCTCCCCGGATTACCGATCATCTATACATTTTCGCTCTACGCCTACTATCATTTTGAGTTCAACATCCATTGGGAAATTTAAAATACAACAACAACAACAAATGCTACAAGACTAGTTGGGGGAAACACACCATATTTTCTCATATCCAAGGCGTAATTTGAATTTGAATTGTTCTTCTTTCCTTGTAAATTTAAAGACTTGTTTTTCTTATTTTTAAAATATTTATTTTTTCTTATTTCTCTCACTTTTGTTTCTTATTTCTTCGATGAAGAGTAGAATTCATTTTCTGTGGCCTCAGCTGAGTTTAGTTGAGTGCTAACGAAAAAAGACCTGGGCAATGCTCCCAGTGGTCAAAACTCAAAAGGATTGGCTGCTTCTTACACAACAACTTCTTCAACAAATAACTACAACTATTAGGAAGCTCTTTTTTAGCCCTCTTCGTTTTGCTCATCCAAGCATTGCATTCAAAAATTTGTCAAGTTCCCACCTGTACTTGGTCCCTTTCCTCCATGATTTCCTCTAGGGAGAGTTTTCTGGAGTGATACCCAATCAGTGTGACAATTCACAGCTGTGCCCTTTGACCCAAAGACTTCAAGGTATTTTTCTGATATGGTCAAGTGAGATCCAAGGTTTCGCTATGCAATTGGTGTCCTCCTACACTCTTAATGGCCGCATCCATTTCAGGGACGTTTAAGCGAGTGAAAAGTTTACTAGAACTCACAAATTAATAGTGCGAGGATCTGTATATAAATCCCTTTCTATCCAATTTAATTCTATTTGGGGCATGAGGAAGAAAAGACATAAGAAGGATACTTCATTTGTTTTCTTGGAGTGTGAGCTAAAATAAAACTTTGAATTTTTGCTTCAGCATCATAATGGGCAACATTAGTAATAACACATGTTTTTCTGGTATTTTCTTTTAAAAACATGTGTGTATGCTTTACTTAAAAAATGAATGGGGAAATGGGGCGCCTGGGTGGCTCAGTCGGTTAAGAGTCTGACTTTAGCACAGGTCATGATCTCACGGTTTGTGAGTTCGAGCCCTGCTGTTGGGCTCTGTGCTGAGAGCTCCGAGACTGCAGCCTACTTTGGATTCTGTGTCTCCTTCTCTCTCTGCCCCTCCCCCATTTGACTCTGTCTCTGTCTCTCAAAAATAAATAAATGCAAAAAAAAATTTTTTTAATGGGGAAAAACACTACATTGAAGTTAGAAAATAGAGAAAAATAAAGAATTTTTTTCTTCCTCAACCACAGATAATTATTTTTGATGGATTAATATACAGTCTTCTACCATTTCAAAGTGTGTGTGTATATATGTATAACATAAAATTGAGATCATGACTTTTTTTATTTAAAATTATATTAAGAGACCTTCCCACATCAGAAAATATTCCTCACAACATGCATTTTGTTTTATAACACCTATTGTACTTTTGTACATGTAAATTGCTAACAATATTTTGTTCTTTTACAAATGACACCAAAATAGACATCTTATGTATAAAGTTTGTAAGCGTGCTGCCTATTTCTGGAAAGTAAGTTTATACAAAACGAAATTACTAAATCACAACTCATATATATTATTGACTCTTGACAATAGTCTGACAAATTGCTTTTAAGATATTTTTGATAATTTACACTTTTACCTATAGAGAATGACATAATGTCATAATCAACTTTGGCCTAATATTATTGAATGTCTTTGTGTGTATTGCCCATTTATTAGAAAAGCAAAAACGTATTACAGTATTATTTCAACTTGTTTTCTTCCTAATTTACTGTTAAGTTGAAAATATCTTTATTTAATATTTGTTTATTGAAGATTAACAGCCCTTTCTATGACATTTCCTGTTAATGTCTCTTGGAAATTCCAATGAAACATTGAATATCTTCTTCCCTGGTTTTTAATAATTCTCTAAGTATAAATGATATTAATTACTGGTCTCTTTTATTTGTCGTGTTTTCCATTTTTGTCATTTTTACCATCTTCAGAGTTACACAACATAAAAGTTGTATATATTACTATCTATCTATATTTTCCCCTTACATTTATACCTTAATTCATTTTCCACCCTGAGGTTAAGTAACATAATTGTTCATAACTGTCTTCAGTTTAATAACATTGTCTTATGTATGGCTATAATATAAATATTTAACTTACTTTTGAAAAAAATTGCCAATTTTTGCATGATGATTTATTGAATTATTGGTCATTTGCCATGTCTTTGAAATGTTTCCACTATTATATTGCAGGTTGAAACAGAGAAAGACAGCTACTTTAGGGTCATAGACATTGTTTTTTAATAAATCTGTAAGTATAGGGGTGCCTGGGTGGCTCAGTCGCTTAAGCATCGAACTCTAGATTTCAGCTCAGGTCACGATCTTGTGGTTCAGGAGTTTGAGCCCCACATTGGACTCCTCATTGGCAGTGTGGAGCCTGCTTGGGATTCTCTCTCTCTCTCCCTCTCTCTCTCTCTCTCTCTGCCCCTCCCCAGCTCACTCTTTTTCTAAGTAAATAAACTTAAAAAAAAAAATAATTCTGTAAGTATATTCCCTTGTGTCTTATAATTTAATTATTGTAGCTTTGTGTTTTAATATATTATAAAGTAAGTATGCCTCTATTACTATACTTTTTCAAATATGTCTTACCTAGTCTTATCTATTCTTTAATGTTAACTTTAGAATGATTTTTTTTGACAAGTTTTATGGGACTTCCCTAAAAATTGTACTATTGATAGAAACTAATTTGTGGGGCGCCTGGGTGGCGCAGTCGGTTAAGCGTCCGACTTCAGCCAGGTCACGATCTTGCGGTCTGTGAGTTCGAGCCCCGCGTCAGGCTCTGGGCTGATGGCTCAGAGCCTGGAGCCTGTTTCTGACTCTGTGTCTCCCTCTCTCTGCCCCTCCCCCATTCATGCTCTGTCTCTCTCTGTCCCAAAAATAAATAAACATTGAAAAAAAAAATTTAAAAAAAAAGAAACTAATTTGAAAGAATTTCTGTTGTGTCCAGTCATTATAGCCCTTCTAGGAACAAGGAGAGAGGAGAATGTGAATGTTCATATATATTTTATATATGATTCTTTCAAAGCTTCTTTTTATCTCTGTGAGATAAGTTTCATCATAAGTATACAACTTTTCTACTTATACTGGTTCTTTTTTTTTTTTAATTTATATACTTAAGTTAAAATTAGTTAACATACAGTGTAGTATTGGTTTCAGGAGTAGAACCCAGTGATTCGTACAACACCCAGTGCTCATCCCAACAAACGCCCTCCTTAATGTCCATCCCCCGTTTAGCCCATCCCCCCACCCACCTCTCCTCCAGCAATGCTGTTTGTTCTCTGTATTTCAGAGTCTGTTATAGATCGCCTCTTTGTTTTTACCTTATTTTTCCTTCCCTTCTCCTATGTTCATCTGTTTTGCTTCTTAAATTCCACATATGAGTGAAATGGTATGGTATTTGTCTTTCTCTGACTGACTTATTTCACTTAGCATAATACCCTCCAGTTCCATCCGCTGTTGCAAATGTCAAGATTTCATTCTTTTTGATCACCGAGTAACATTCCACATCTTCTTCATCCATTTGTCAGTCTCTTTCCATAATTTGGCTATTGTCTGCTTATGCTAGTTCCACGAATTTTATGTGTTTTGAACCGTTGTGGACGCATTCTTTTCCTTTTTAGCATGTTCTGGATTCTTACTGATAACTTACAAGAAAGCTCTTGACGCTTCTGTACTTAGCTTTCCTGTCACTTTACAAAACGCTATTAGTTCTGTTTCAGTTGATTTCCATAGAATTACTAGGTATATTATCACATTATTTTCAAACCACAAAGGTTTTTTTGTCTCTTTCTACCAAATAAGCATTATTTCTGTTTAATGTATTATTACATTATGATCCTTGAGTATGGCTTTGGTCATATCCCATAATTATATTTTGCCAAATCTTTCTAGCTGTGCAGCTGGTTTAAAGCTTATCTGGTTAATGACAGTTGTGAAAACAAATCACTTGGGTGCACCTGGACCAGAGCATCAAAAACCACTGATGAGAAGATTGTTATTTACTCTTTTGACACTGATATTTGAGCCACAGACGATACTCTCAGGTAGTCTATCTGTAAGAAGAATATTAATTAAATGGCAGATTTAAAGAGACAGAATTTCCACTTCACTCTCTCTTTTCTCTGTCTGTTCTGAATCAGAATTTATCATGAGTGGGATAGATCTTGGGCTGCAGGAATGAAAGAGACCTACCTTCTCTGGTCTTAGGGAGCTCATAGGCTAGTAGAGGAAGCATACTAGTAAACACTTTTGAAAGTTTGTTTATTTATTTTGAGAGAGAGAGAGAGCAGAGGAGAGGCAAAGGGAGAGGGAGAGAAAGAGAGTCCCAAGCAGGCTCCATACCGCCAGTGCAGAGCCCAAGGCGGGGCTTGAACTCATGAACCATGAGATCACAACCTGAGCCAAAATCCAGAGTCAAGCGCTTAACTGACTGAATCACCCAGAGGACCCTCTAGTAAACACTTTTTGAAGGTAAACTACCTAGTGTATTAGTTTCCTATCACTGCTGTAACAAATTATCACAAATGTAGTGGCTTCAAACAATACAAATTTATTATCTTAGACTTCTGGAGGTGGGAAGTCTAAAACAGGTCCCATCGGCTGAAATCAAGGGGTTGGGGGATTATAGGGGAGAATCTACTTCCTTGCCTTATAGCTTCTAGAAGCTGCCCTCATTTCTTGGTTGTGGTTCCCCACCCTCTTCAAATCCAGAACTGCTCATCAAACTTCTCTCATATGCTTCTGCCCCCCACTTTCCCATTTAGGGACCCTTCTGATTGTATTGGCCCACCCAGAAACCCCAGGATCATACTTTAAGGTCAGCTTATTAGCAAAGGTAATTCCATCTGCTGCCTCAATTCCCTCTTGCAATGTCACATAACAAGGTCGGTCACAAGTTCCACAGATTAGGATGTGGACATCTTTGGGGCTGGGAGAGCGCATTTCTGATGACCACACACGAGCAGAGCCAAGAACTCAACAAGTGGTTGTTGAGCACAAGGAAGAACAGAAGTAAGGATTATAGGTGAAATAAGTCTAAGAATGAAGCTGCTGGAGGCAAATAGGGCATAAAAGAGGACTTCTAAAAGAGGGAGCAAGCAGTATATTCAAAGCAATGAAATAAAGTGAGCGTAGCAAATCTGGGTTGCTTGACTTAGCATGGAATAATTTTACAGCTCTGATGTAACCTTTATCTAGTAGCAAGGTTCTCCAGAAGTTGGCTCGTGGGCTCAGATTTATCCTTGGTACTGCTCAGGGCCCTACACTGCATTCCAATCCCCTGCGTCCTGCCACATGGAAACGTCTCAATTAGTGTTACAAGGGAACGGGCCCTGGGGTCGCACATATTGGAAATAAGGCTATATTGAAAAGGCTCCAGACTGTGCTCATGTATAGACCTTTGAGAGTTTCTGTCACCTCAACAGAGGCTAGGGTGTGTATATCCTTGTCACATGCCCACACCATGTAAAAGCAGTGATGACAGAAAATAACAAGTACAAAAGGAAGCCACTGAGATGGCAATAAAAGGACACACAGGAACTCACGGATGTGTACAGATAGCCAATAAGAGCTTATGACAAAGCAAATATATCTCCCAGAACATTTTCAAATCTCTGGAAGAATTTAACACCTGCATGTTTCTCTGTCACCTCAGTATGTTAAGAAACTCGCACTTATGCTGTGAACTCTACGTTGCACTTCATCTCAAACTTCACTTGTAAGATTATAATACCCATCAGCATGCTGATTCTAAGAAACTCTCAGAATAAAGACCAATGCAAAGACTACCTAAAAATGTAGAGAAATGAGGTATGTGTTTATGTGTTGCATTAGTAATCGTAGTCAGGAAAAGCAAAACTGTCTGTGTCATATATTTATACCTGAAACAAAAGTTAAATGGTACCAACGAGGTAGAGGCTGAGCCCCTGGGGATCAAACTTCTGCTTATCTCAGATGGGTTTGCTCCTTACTTTCCTGTGACCATGAATGTTCTTTGTTCATTGAGCCTTGACTTTCCTTGTACTCGAATCCAGCCTTTGTGATGACTCATCACTACCCCTCACCTACCTAGGTCAGTTCTAACCTCCTACCCATGATTAAATCCAAAGTATTCACCATGTAGTGACTTCTTGGTCCACCACCATCGTTAACAGCCCCTCAACTGAGCTACTTAGTTCTAGCCTATGAGACTCTGGTTTAACCAAGTGCCAAAGATCCCTGGTAAAAATAAAACTTTCTGGCATTTAACTGACCTTCTAACAATTCTCTGTTATGTGGTAGTCAACCATGTTTGACCATCCATTTAGTCACCTGCTGAACCCAGAACTACTTTGGTCCATGATGATGTTTTGCTACTGTGCATAATCCTCCAAAAGGCAGAAATCCGTTGTGTTGAAGATTTATTTTGTAAAATTTCCATGAAAAGATATTTAAAAAAAGTTTATAGACCAGTACAACTTTTCTTTTCACTTGCTCCAGCCTTCCTGTCTCTCCAACTCCCCTCTTGGCCCCATTGTCAAAGGTCCATTTTGTCACAGACCCTGTGGTATGCACTGGGGATCTATACAAAGATTGATGAAACACAGAATGTTATTGTCAGCGTTCTGCTCTTTGAATTTTTATAATGCAAAATCTAAAGACTAAATAAGGCCAAGAGGCAACAAATCAGGGGAAGGTGAGGAAAAGCACCCGGAACTGTAAGCCACAGTGTAATGAGAGTTATAGGAATAAGGAATATACAAAAAGGGAATTATGTTGCATGGGAGAAAGTGAAGAGAGAAGGAAGAAACTTTTGTGCTAGAGTAACGCTGAACCCTAAGGCACATGCATAGTTGAGGAAAGGGGATTTTAAAAAGTGTTTCCAAGTACTTCCTGTGTGACTCCCCTGTGAATGAAATAGTTTATTTTTCATTAGGTTGGGTTGTTAAGCCTTGCGTCTTGCACATGATCCCTGTGCTCTGAGATTGACTGAGGTCTATGAATACAGAGAAGATACAACTCAAATAAAAAAGTATTGGGATGGTCTTTGAGATCTCCTATTTGTTATATTTTAGAAATCTCTTTAAACAAATAAAGTTACTGGGGGCGCCTGGGTGGCTCAGTCAGTTAAGCATCTGACTTCAGCCCAAGGTCATGATCCTGCACTTTGTGGGTTTGAGCCCTGCATCAGACTCTGTGTTGATGGTTCAGAGTCTGGAGCCTGTTTCAGATTCTGTGTGTCTCTCTCTCTCTGCCCCTCCCCTGCTTGCACTCTGTCTCTCTGTCTCCCCAAAATAAATTCGTATTAAAAAATAAATAAATAAAGTTACACCAAATAATGTCCTCTTATTATCATCAACTGCCTGAGATATTTGCAGGATCTGACTTCATATATTATTAACAAAATGCTTATAAATTATTTTGCCTTATTGTACCAGATATGCACAACATATTTGCGAAATTATATTTTCCCCAACTTTGCGTGTGTGTGTGTGTGTGTGTGTGTGCGCGTGCGCGCATGGGGGAAGGAGGGAGGGGGAGAGAGAGAGAGAGAGATTATAGTGTCAGAAACAAGAAATAGCTTTTGAGTATTTAACCAACTCAGCATCTAAGATCATATGGACTCAATTCTACTCATGGTAATTTTGTGGTTTTGTGCTTCGCATCAGCCCATGTTAGGCTGGCATGTCTCAACGCCCTTCATAACACAAAATGATATTAGAATGCGAGCTTTTCCCCCTTTGTGAACTTTTTCCCAAGGCTTCTTTGAAAGAACAAAACTAAATGGAACAAAACCAAAAACAACATTTGGCTTCACCTCAGCCAGCTACTTGTCTGCTTCTACCTTTCTCAATTTGCAATTTTTGCTTTCCTTCTCCCCTCCTAGCCAACAAGAATGGATGCAAGGAGTAAACTCCTTAGGGGAACAGGCAAGATGCACAAATACAAACCCACACATGATGGGTGTCCACTGTCTCTTGAACATGAGCAGTAGGGCTTTCCCCTGACACGCTACTTCTGTCTCCTCTGGGTGACAGGGACCCACGATCATTTTAGGGAGTTTATTTTTGTCCTGCATCATTAAAAGATGGCGTCTGCTCGACCTAAATGGGATTCAACACAGAAGAGTGGACGAGCTTTTTCCTTCACTGGGTCAGTTTCACACAGAAAGCTGACACCCTCCTTCCTGGGAGGAGGGGTGGGGAGCACTTGCCTGAGAACAAATGTGCTTTTCAAAGGTGCAAAGGTCTGGCCTGGGGAGAAAGTGGGGCGGGGGAGGGGCGGGTGATATTGAAAACAATGTATTTTTCCTTCCCTGTCAATCACTTTGCCCTGAGGTTTCTCACCCTTTGGATCAATGGCATTAATTGTTTCAAGGGGGGCAGCAAATGCCATCTAGGACAAAGAAGTCATTGCTCAGCTTGAATTTCACACTAACTTTTTTTTTTCTCTCTTAAGTCCATGGTCTTAAAAGCCTAGCTTTGTTGAGCGAATAAAAGATTTCTAAATTCCCAAAATGTCCTTCTACATATCCCTAGCAGAGCTTGGGGGTCTGATCACAGAAGTTTACTGTAAGCCATCGAGACCTAAAGGAAGTCGCTGATAAATGGAAAGAGACAGGCTCCTGGGCAGGGAGGAACTTGGAATAATTAAGCAGGCACAAATGTAAGGCTTAGGTGTCATTTGAGTCCTCTCAGGGAACAAGCATCCCCTGTCCCAGGTGTTAGGTCCAGAGTCTGCGGAGGCAAGAAAACCAACTCCCTGTAGGGCGATGAGGCCGCCCAAACCGGAAGTGGTAGGCAATTCACTTCCTGTTTGGAGCTTCAGACCTGGTCATCGTTCCTCTGGTCCAAGAGAAGCTTCAGGTGACCCTAAACTGGGACAAGGAGAGGAAAATGGAGCACAGAGGCACTGCTTGGGTTTTGATGTCGGCATGTAGAGGATGAGGGAGAGATAGGAGCCTAGCTTGCTAATTTGCTGGGCTGGATACAACAGCCACCCAGTGAATGCAAGGGAAAATGGGCTTTGGGGCGAGTTGCATGTGAACAGCCCCAGTGACATCCAGAGGTAAATGTCTATAAGGCAGTTAGATAGTTGTGCCTGAGGCTGAAGGAAGCCATTAGGGCAACACCTCCTGACCATTTCCAGCCTTTGGGCAGCTTACGTGATGTTGGCAGGTTGCAACCTAGATTTTCAGATCTGGCATCACCTGAAAAGGTTGTGAAAGCACAGATTACTGAGTCCAGGCCCTAGCAATTCTTACTCTGCAGGTCAGCAGTGGTGGCCGATAATCCACATGGTTAGAAAGCACTCTGAGCAATTATTTTGGTGCTCTGGTGCATGTCTCATTTTTGAAACCAATGGATCGGACTACCTCAGGGAGGGTGTGGAAAGAGAGAAGAGTAAGTGGCAAAGGACTGATCTTTGTGGAACCCAGCACTAAGGAGGGGGCCTGGAGAAAGAGGCACCTGTGAAGGAGCCTATAAAGGAATGATCAGGCAGCTTGATGGGGAAGCAACAGAGAACGATGTCAGACAATGAGCGTTTTTCTCCCCCTTGTGCCATGAGTCACCTACTACTACATTATCATTCTCCCAGTATTATTTTCTCAAAGATAGAAATGTTCCTTTTCTATAGATACTTCTCTATAGACTTTTTTTTTACAGTATCCTATTGAGTGAAACAAGAAAGCATTTTATTAAAAGCAGTAATTTGTTACTGCCCTAAGTGATCTTTTATAGTTTCTAAAACACAGTGTCTTCTTGATAAAGCCAGTCTGAGAGTGAATTTATGAGGCCGCTGGACGTCCTTGCCAATGAACAAAGACATAAAACATACTGTTCCTTAAGTCGGCTAATGCAAAGTGGCTAGGGTGTATTTGCTAATTAGCATGCTGCTGTTAGCGCTTTTTCACCTTTCTTTGTTTCTTTGGGGGGTTTCTTCCAGGAAAAGAAAATTCTGAAATACTTGCAAAAATTTTTTTGAGACAAAACAAAACCCAAACCTTTGTGTAGGCAGAATTGATACACTGGGTGCTGAGATATCTCGTCTCCAGCGAGGGGATGCTCACTGAGGGACCCCTAGGCTAAAAGTCCCGGGAGGAATCAGAATACTTGAAGGATGATGCATTTTATTTTTACTCTCTCCGGCTTTCTCAAGCCCGCCAAGGCTCTCCCGGCTAATATGATCTGAAAGAGAGGAAATGAAAGGCACTGGCCGTCAACCCACAGCCGCCTCCGCACCTGGGTTTGCACACACCTGAGTGAGGCTCTCACGTACCTCTGTCCTTCCTGTTACAGACATCTGAGAGAGACCTTGGAGGACCACAAAAGCCCGCAATATGTTGTCATTGAAAAGCTGTTAGGGATTTCACCGCTGACAGCGGTGTATCTAATTACTGAATTATTAAACAGAAGGACCCTGCCTAAAAAGCAACTTCCTGTCACTCAAGAAGACACATTCCTGCGAAAAGCAGAGGTATGATTAGGTCACCTCACTCATTTCTGCAGATAAATTTGGAATATCCAAACTCAAGAGGCATGGCAACTGAATTTTTTCAGCCTCTGGTACTCACTTAAAGCTGAAACGGGAAATATTGAGCCAAACGTGCTTTCAGCCCCTGCACTTGTCACTCGGAAAAACCGTCCCCACCTTCTGTTATGTTGCCTTTTTGGTTCAGGCCCAAAGATCCTTCTCGGAGGTCTATAGACCTCATATCGGAGAGTTTTCAGTAGACGAAATACACAAGGGGGACAGGGGACAGATTAGTGGCCCAAGATTACCTTTCGAGACAGTAGTTTTGTGCACGAGTCTTGTTTGTTTGGTTTTGGAAGTTTGGGAACCACAATGCAGAAATCACCTTGCTCCCCTCAGCCTGCAGAGCAAGGCCAATAGCTGGTGTATGTTCCATTTTTGTGTTCATGTCCACAAAAGGCATTTCCATTGGATCACAATAATCATAATAGCACAATAAATAAAAGTGTATGAGCTTTCGTTGTTTGTTAGGCACTGTATTTTTTTACAATGCTTGTTTATTTATTTTGAGAGAGGGAGAGAGAGTGGGGGAGAGGGGCAGAGAGAGAGAGAGAGAGAGAGAAAATCCCAAGCAGGTTCCACGCGGGGCTCCATCTCACCACCATGAGATCATGACCTGAGCTGAAATAGAATCGGACGTTTAACCTACTGAGCCACTCAGGTACCACTACTCTGCTTTAAAAGATTTATGGTTTTTTTTTTTTTTTTGCTATTTTATCCCCACAATAGATCAAGGAGTTAGACTCAATACCATCATTAGCTCCACTTCCAAGTGGGAAAAAATGAGCCACATATATATTAAGTAACTTATGTGCTCAAAATAACATGACTAGAAAATAGAGGAGCCAAGATGTTAACCAAAAAATACATTCATCCTGAAAGTTTATACATCTACATCTCTTAACTGTCCATATGACTCTTTTAGAGGATTTTGCAAAAGGCAGGAAAGAGGATAATAACTTGTTCCGCCCTGTTCTACTTCGTATTTCAACAGGACATCCGCTCTGTTAAGTGAATGGAATAAGAAAATCTACTTTTGACATCATCTCCCTGTCAGGTGCCTTCACTTAGCCCCCGAGCCTCGCTCTGCAGAACACAGCCCGCCTTAGCTATGTTACCTGTACATACCTTTGCCCTTCTTCTACCCAAGGAGGCAGCTAAAGGGCAGTGTTTTCGATTTGCTCTTGTATATTCAGTGTATTAGTCAAGGTTCTCCAGAAAAACAGAACCAAGAGGATATTGAAGGACATCGATTGTGAAGAATGGACTCATGAAATTATGGAAGCTGTGAAGACCCACCATCTGCCATCTCCAAGGTGGGGACCCACGAAAGCCTGCGGTGTACCTCGAGTCCATGTTTGAAGGCCTGAGAACCAGGGGACCCAATGATGTAAATCCCAGTCTAAGGGCAGGAGAAGACAAAATGGAGTGTCTTCACCAAAGCAGTGAGGCAAGAAAAGAGGCAAATTCCTCCTTCCTCCACCTTTTGCTCTACTCAGGCCTTCAGCAGATTTGGTGAGGCCCACCCACTGGGGATAGGGATCCGCTTTACCAAATCCACTGATTCAGATGCTAATCTCAGCTGCAAAAGTCTTCACAGACGCACGGCCAAACAATTTGGGCACTCTGTGGCTCACTCAACATGACCTATAAAATTCATCGTTATACCCAGATTGCCATTTTTCCCCTCGATTGCCTTTTTTACAGTTTCTACCCAATAAATGCTTTGGAAGCTACGTGAATCGTGTTCCCTCAACTGCAAATAGTGAATTTGAATAACATATGCTGCTTGTTATTGACTAAAGATATTTACTCACGTGATGATCAGGCACAGGTCTCCAGGTAGGTCAGGAAGACCAGTCCTGAAGAAGGAGAATGATGGAGATCGGGCTCCAGCAGGATCCATTCAGAAGCACCAGCTGATTTCATTCTTCCTTTGCTGTGTGAAAATTAATGCTGAGGGTAACCTTCTCTAAAGGGATGATAAGGATTCATTGGCTCAGGTTAAGCTTGTAGGTTTCTTTGTATACTGCTGAAGTCTATCATATATATATATATATATATACACACACACACACACATATATACACACATATATATGTATATGTATATACAATGTATACAATATATACAATATAATATACATTGTGTGTGTGTGTGTATATATATATATATATATACACACACTAACATATATATATGAGAGGCATAGGAATAGAAAAGAGGTGCATGAAAAGATGTACAACATCCTTAGTCCCTTATTGTAGTGTCATCAGGGAAATGTATACTAAAACCACAATAAAATACCACTATTTTATTAGAATAAATATTATGTATTTATTCGTTTTTTTTAAAAAATTTTTTTCCAACGTTTATTTATTTTTGGGACAGAGAGAGACAAAGCATGAACGGGGGAGGGGCAGAGAGAGAGGGAGACACAGAATCAGAAACAAGCTCCAGGCTCTGAGCCATCAGCCCAGAGCCCGACGCGGGGCTCGAACTCACGGACCGCGAGATCGTGACCTGGCTGAAGTCGGACGCTTAACCGACTGCGCCACCCAGGCGCCCCTATTATGTATTTATTCTAATCTATTAGAATGGCTCTTCGTTTTTTAAATAGTGGTAATATTTATACATATATACATACATATATATACATATACATACATACATATATACATATGTGTATATACATTGTGTATATATGTGTATATATACATATATACACAATGTATATAATATATAATGTGTATATAATATACATTAATATAATATATAATGTATATATATAATATACACTAATATATAACATATTCACATGTTCCATATTCCTATTTCTTCAAAATGACATTTGACATTCTTTTCTGTTTAAACCAAGAAAACAACTCAGATGCCAGATCCAGAATGGCATAATGGTTGGGAATACAGCCTCTAGAGCCAAACTTCCTAGGTGTAGAGAGATACGAGTTCTACCTCATACTAGCCGTGTGAACTTTGTGTCCCATTTCCCAGTCTGTTCAATAATATTTATATCCAAAAGTCACATACTAGTCTGTAGAGCTGGGATTTCAACCATGTGTCTCCACTGATCACATTAAATAAAAGTTTAATTTTTGCCGGTGAATCTTCTTGCATTGCCTGGACTTGGCCTTATTTTCCTCTTAATCCCCAGGACCTAGCACACAGAAGATGCTCAGTAAATTCATGTCAAATGGATTTGGGTTCTTGTCAAAAGTCTGACCTGTCATGGGAAGATACCAAAATTCTAAAGAAATAACACTTTAAGGTCTCGTAGGCAAGGTAGTTTCCAACAGAAAGCAATGGCCAAAGCTCAGCTATCGAAAAATTATATTTTCTTCCAATATAAGTAAAGAAAAGTATACAATGGTATGCTAAGGAGAACTTGAAGGCCAGAAGCTTACAAACATGTGAAAAATGTTAACATCACATTTTTAGGCTTATTAGAAACAGTCTGAATAATTACACCAGTCAAATTACTGGTGGCTTTTGGCTCAAGTCCAGGATGAAGGTCACGACCCAACATACCATCACCCTGCATGGCATAAGTGATTGACAGGAAAAGGAAATAGATTGATACCTTTCACGTGGGAATCACAGCTTGCTGCAAATATAAGAAAAGCGTATATTTGGATTTTGTAGGAAAAGCTAATTGTGTTTTGATTCAAATTTTTCATTCCCAAAGTTGTTTAATTGTGATTTATTTATGTGTGCATGTGTGATAAAAACAGCTGTGTACCATAATAAAATACAGGTCACTCACTGCTGGTTAAATCGTTACTGGATATGTCTCTGCTTTCTTTTCATTACAGTATCTATTGGATATTTGGCTCCAGGCAGGGAGGAAGCCGTTTCTCAAATGGATTTTTTTTCAATCACTACATAGGAAATTATTAATGTTTGAGTTTCTGGATAATTATCTACAGTCCATCCATAATGAATAGAGAAGGTATTTCATAAGGAAATTATGCAAAGGGGTAAGGAACCACAGCCTCTCACATTTCTATAATAATGAGCATGAGGATTCCACGTTGGATATCCAACTCTGTGCTTTACGTCCACTGGTGTAGCAATGACCCAAATGCAGAGAATAAGAGGGGGTTTATTCTATGTAGATTTGCTTTGTTGTGGTTTTTTGTTTGTTGGCTTTGTTTTCTTTTTAATTCAGAGGTAGATGATGTACTTTTCAACTTCAATTCCATGATTCATGAAAAGATGTAAACGTTTGCAAGGAGCTAAGAGCTAATTTTTCAGGAAGGTCCATTTTCTTTCCAGATTTGTACACAGGACACTTGGAAGCTATTTTGCTGTGAGGCAGAAGTTATCAACCTCGACTGCACATTCGCCCAGCATACTTTCGACCAACTGGATGGGGCCCAACTGGTATATTTCCACAGCATCCGTATTCTTATACAGCCCCCAGGTGATTTCCATGTCACATGGGCTGAGTACCGCTGTTAGATCATACACACTGAGATATACAGAATAATGCTATGTAAACATTATACATTTTGATGTTCTTTATTTGTTGCCTTTAGACATTCTGAAAAACAAAAGTTATAGATTTCCACTTGTTATCAAAGACTGAAGAGGTTCATTTTACCTTGAAGCGTACAATCTGAATCAATTTCTATTCCAAGTCTCCTTTGAATACGGAAAAAAATAACACCGATCACATTCATATCTATATTTTAAAATATTTTCATTCAATATGCCCTCAGACTATCGGAGAGAAAAGCCTTTGAGGAGCCCACCAGAATATCAGATACTTGGGGTTTTTCATTCACCTTCATCAAAGAAACATTTTTGAGTACTTATTACATTCCTAGTAATAAGGACGCCTGAACAGTGCTCATGCAGCCAAAGAATTCGCAATCAATGGCGAAATTGTCGTGTGTACAAATAGCTATAATACTTTGAGATAATTGCACAAAATTAGCTGTTTATTAAGTACTGTGAGGTATGATCAAGGAGTAATTAGAAGTTTGAGGGAGGAATCAACCCTGTATAGAACAAAGCAGGTGTTAGGAGGATTGCACATGGGCATTAGGAAGATGGGAATCTTGATCAGAGGCAAGGGCAAGGGCAAATCTCTGGACCAATGAAATGGATGCTGCTCTGGGGGGATTGGGAAGCAGTCTGGTAGGTTTAAATCACTGAGGTTTTGTACCACTAGCCCTACAGGGAAAAAAGGGCTTTTCTACTTACTGGCACAAAAGAACTGGGGATGACGCACTAATTTTTTTTCAATTGAAGCATAGTTGCCATGTAGTATTAAACTAGTTTCAGATGTACAGCACAGTGACTCAACAATTGTACACATTATGGAATGCTCACCACAATACATATATCACAACATTATTGATTATATTCCCTATGAGGTTACTTTTCATCCCCATGGATTACTTACATTATAAGCTGTTACATTTTTTTTAGTGTTTTTATTTATTTTTGAGAGAGAGATGGACAGAGTGTGAGTGGGGGAGGAGCACAGAGAGAGGGAGACACAGAATCGGAAGCAGGCTCCAGGCTCCGAGCTGTCAGCACAGAGCCCGACGCGGGGCTCGAACTCACGAACTGCGAGATCATGACCTGAGCTGAAGTCGGCTGCTTAACCAACGGAGCCACTCAGGTGCCCCACGAGGCTTTTATGTTTTAATCCCCTTCACCCATTTTGCCCATCCCCAGAGACTTCCCCTTTGGCAACCACCATTTTATTCTCTACATATATGAGTCAGTCCTCTCTTTGTTGTCACTGTTGTTTGTTTCTTTGTTTTCTTCAGAATTATTTCTTGTTACTTATATTTCTATATTTTCCTTATTTTATATAATATGACAAAAACTTCTTTGAATCATGACTGTTCGGGGCACTTTTCTGTAATTATATGACCATATAACAATACTTATTAAAGTCAGATTTTCTTGAATTAATATATTACACAAAGGTTAATAGTCCCAGAGGATATGTACTAATATCCTCGTTAGACCATAAAGACTGAGTGGAAACAATTGCTTTCAAAAGTTTATATTTAATTGCATGCACAGGTGTTTTTGTTTTGAAAAGGAAATTTTAGGTAAAAAGTATGATTAATACCCATGCCATCCCAGAACGCCAGATGAAGAAAATTTTTCCCCAATTTTACAGAGAATAGAGCACGCAGATGTTTAGGTCATGGTGATAGAAAGTGTTCCTCACCTGTACTACATTACTTTTCTCCAGACTGCCAAAATGGTTTCTCAGTGGATTCCAGTGTGGGCAGCAATCCACAGCATTCCTCCATGCTTATATAGAGACTTGTCCTATAGACAGATTCCATAGTCTCTATTATTTTGTCCCAGAAAACCCTGTCCCGACTCTGTTATAAAAAGACTCCTGGAATAATTTAGAAGTGTTTACTTGAAACCCAGAAAGAGGAGTTCAGATTCCACCAAACACAAAAAATCTATACTGAGTCTTCAAGGAATGAATTACACACTTCATACAAAGGAAAGAAACATCTGGATGTGTGGACCGAACACTGAATTAGATACCAAGGTACAAGCATTGAGGTCCTACCACATACTAGCTAGATAACCTGGGGGAAGTCATTCAAGTGACTGACTCAATTGAGCCTCACGTTCCTGAATTCAGGTTGGAGAAAGCAATACTTTCTTGTTTGTATGTGCAGTACTGGGAAAATCAAATCAATGGAGAAGAACTTTAGAGCCTATAATATCTACCTGAAGGTGAACCACAGATATTTTGTCTCTCTTACGATCATTTGATTTTGCAGTTCAAAGTAAACTACCCTTAAGGTAGGAATGTTGAAACCAGCAGAAAAATATGAGTAAGCAAATAGAAATCCCTAGAGAGAAGCCATGTAAATTTTTGGATTAAGTCTCTGAATTATCCTTTGCATACTAAGGTGATGCTTTAGAAATAATTTGATCTCTGGATTTTTCACTTACTACCTATCAAAAGGAGTTTTCTCTGCCAGCTGCCCCTGGATTTCAAATTTTCTAATAAACGATATGCAAGAAGGGCATCATTGGGGCGAAATATATACACACCATCAAGACTTGTGATTCATAATTCCAAGCTGATTTGTTAAAAGTTGCATGAATTGGGCTGCCTGACTGGTTCAGTCGGTAGAGCGCGTGACTCAATCTCTTGGTTGTGAGTCTGAGCCCCACATTGGGTGGAGAGATTACTTAAAAATATATAATCTTAAAAAAAAGTTGCACTAATTTATAACCATATCATCAATATGTGGGTGTATCTGTTTTGGCATACCCTTACCTGCATTGCATATTTCAATGTTTAAAAAGAAATGTTATCGTTCTTTTGTTATGCATCCTTAGTGAGTTGTGAATCTCATTTTTATTTGAGTTATCTATATTATTCTCCTTTGACTAGTCTCTTTTTGATCTCTTCCCCATTTACTTACTCATGCATTTCTAAGGATTTGTATGGTGTGTGGTAATATTAAGACTATAAACTTTTAAATATTTACACAAAATATTCTATACCAGTTTTGTTTTTAATATTCTAATTTGGTTCTTCTTTTCCTTGCAAGAGTTTGAAGCAGAGGTCATCTCCTGATTGGAAAGGAAGGCAAATCTAAGGCTAAAGTTGGTTTTCTGTATTTTTAAAGTTTGAACATATGGCCAGAACTCTCTAAGAAGTCTAAGTTTTTCCATTCAGTGTTATTGTTACATAAAGCTAAGACATTTTCTTAATGTTGCAATGATAGATCCAAAATGAGTCTCATACAGAGATTTTTCTATTATTATTTATGATCATAATAGTGAAGCCATTTGGATTTTCTAAATCTAAGATTTTAATAAACTACATAAGAATGTGCAATATGACAGATAATTTACTTGTTTATCCAAAATCCACATACCCACCTTTTACTTAAGAACACCATGGTCATATACTCTGGGATTATAACTGCCCAGACCCAACAGATGAATTTGATCTGAGCCAATCATTAAAATCTCATTCTCAGGGCATATGGGTGGCTCAGTCAGTTAAGCATCCAACTCTTGGTGATTGCTCATGGTTCTCATGGTTCGTGAGTTCAAACCCCTCATCAGGCTCTGTGCTGGTAGCACAGAACATGTTGGGGATTCTCTCTCTCTCCCTCTCTCTGACCCTCACCCACTCATGCTCTCTCTTGCTCTCAAAATAAATAAATAAACTTAAAAAAAAATCTCATTTTCTTTTGACAAATAATGTTCATTTTTCAGTTTCTCTTGAAGGAGCACACACGTTGCCATTTCTGGCCAGTGAAGTGTGAAAGGAAGTGTAAGAGGAGGTTTCTGTGAAGGAGAAACCTGGTTTTCCAACATGGAATACGTAGACTGTGGCAGCCACGTTGGCAGCATGAGAAAAAAGCCATGAGAATCCCAGAAGCACATAAAGTCTGTAGACTGCATCAATGGTGGGATCACCTATCACCAAGGGTATATCCAGCTTTTTGTGGTTTTAAGATATTAAGAGTTGATTTGTGAAATAAATAAGGAAGGTATTAACAAGATATTAACTAATCAATAAACCAATTAACTAACTAGTTTTAACTAATTAACCAATAGACTCCATATGAAAACCTAATAATACACACATTTGAAAAATAACCAGGAATTCACAGTCAACACAGGGAAGGATGGGTAAGATAGGAGATGGGGATTAAGGAGTGCACTTGTCTTGATGAGCATTGGGTGATGCATGGAATTGTTAAATTGGTGTATTGTACACCTGAAACTAATATAACACTGCATGTTAACTACATCGGAGTTTAAAATTAAAGTTAATTTTTAAAAAAGGACATGGCTTTTCCCTAATGCTTGTACACATGTGTTTCAAACGCTTATAACCCCCGGGTACCTGGGTGGCTCAGTGGATTAAGCGTCTGACTCAGGTCATGATTTCATGGTTCCTAAGTTCAAGCCCCATATAAGGGGGCTGCTGCTGTCTGCACAGAGCCAGCTTTAGATCCTCTGTTCCCCTCTTTCTGTCCATACCCTGGTCATACCCTCTCTCTCTTGAAAGTAAATAAACATTTAAAAAAAAAACACTTTTAGTCTCATGAAAGGAAAATATATTACTTGAAAGACAGAATAGCTTCTAGAGGGTTAACACATGGCTTTGCCCTAGTGCTTATATACATAGGTTAAAAGATGTATACATTAATGAAAGAAAGATATCACTTGAAGGGCTGTGTAAGCACAAAGTAGTTTCAAGGAGGGGGGAAAAAAAGCTAAGTGCCATCACTTAAAGAAGAGTGTAGGCAAGCCATAGTATCAAGGGGAAGTTTTCACATCATGGGAAGTTGACATAGACAAAGAATGTGCGGGGCAAGTCTATCCCAGACTCTAAAAATAGAACAAAGGCTCATCAACCATTTGAGAGAGACCATTTATGTGAAAAAGAAATAGCAAATCCGAAAGGAAGAAAGTGTTACACGCAGGATAACAAAAATAACAGAGCAAGTACATGGGTGGAGGGACTTTAAAATAGAAAGCAATACCTGGTGGGATGAATGTCATTAAGAGAAAGAAAAGAAATTGGGGTGCCCAAGGGATTCAGTCAGTTAAGCTATCAACTCTAGATTTCAGCTCAGGTTGTGGTCTTGCATTTGTGAGATCGAGCCCCAAATCAGCCCCCTCACTGATAGCATGGAACCTGCTTCAGATTCTCTCTCTCCCCCTCTCTTCTCTCTCTGTCCCTCCTCCGCTCGTTCTCTCCCTCTCTCCCTCTATCTCTCACCCCTTCAAAATAAATAAATAAACTCAAAAAAAAAGAGAGAAAGAAAGGAAAATGTGTGTGGTGAAACACATGTAATAAAGAAAAGAACAAAATAGAGATTTTGCAAAGAAATTATGTTCTGTAATGATTACTGTACTCATATAAATTAACATGTACAAATAATTATGTGCACTAAATAGCAAGTTACAAGGTATTGAAAGGGAAATTGAAAAGATAGGAAGTTAAATTAAGAAACATTTGTAGATCACAGAACAAAGAAAAATAGAAACAAAAATTGAACTAAAAGTCTAAATATTTTAAAGAAAGAACCAAATTTCTACCATCCATCCGAAAACATTTGCGGCGAGAGTAAAGAGAGACTGAGGGAGAACTATTTGAAAAAAAATATATACATGGCAAGAAATATCCTAGAACCACTATATAAATAATCGATACATACATATATATACAGGCAAAAATGACATCTAGCCTACATTGAATGAGTACACAGAGCTGGATAAATTTAGTCAAAAACAAACCAAAAACTCACATTGAGACACACAAAAAAATTAAGTTTCATAATATCAATAGTGACAAAAAAATTCTTAAAAGATGCCAATAGAAAAAGAACGATTATTTACAAGGAAATGAATATCGGATTGACACCAGACTTCTCCTCAGCAGTGGTGAATACAAGAACACGAAGTAACATCATCAAAGTTCTGAGCTGTAGTGTTCTGAGTGTAGCATATCACACTAAGTTCCACTAACCAAACTATAATTTGAGATGGAAGAAGATAACAAAGACTTTTTGCAGACATAGAAACTCTACAATTTCTAGAACTTTTCTGAAAGAACCCTAAGAGAATTTACACAAAGATAAAAATGGAAAAGAAGGTTGTTCAGGAAATATTTTAAGAAGTCATATAAAACACTATCAAGTTTTTATCCATTTGTAAGTTTATTTATTATTAACAATATTAATCTAATGTAAAGTGCATATGGGCACCTGGGTGGCTGAGTCGGTTATGCATCAGACTTCAGCTAAGGTCATGATCTCACGGTTCCTGAGTTTGAGCCCCTCATCAGGCTCTGTGCTGACATTCTGTGTCTCCCTCACACTCCGTCTCTCTGTCTCTCTGTCTCTCTCAAAAATAAATTAGCATTAAAAAATGCTTAAGGTTAAGTGCATATGAAAGAATAGGGTGAGCAAAGAGATGAAAAGTTTTCTCAGATATAAGATATACATACTGGACTGAAAATTATATTTAAGATACTGGATACACCTAAATAGTTATGCAATATAAGGAGAGGGTTAGGGACATTCTTTTCCAAACCCACTCTAATAGTCGTATTTGAGGAAGGAACCTGGAATATATTTTGAGGAAGGATTGGCAATATTGATCATATTAAATTTAATTGCAATGCTTAAATTATTAAAAAATGGAGCAGATGTGTTCATTTTAATAAAAATTGAAAGCAGTGTGTATGCATGATAAGGTGTGTGTATAAAAACAAAGGAGAGAATTATTTAATTTTTGTTTACATCATCCATAGCCCACCATAAAATTTAAAAACCACCACTGAAACCTGGGAAGTATTTTATTCCAGGATCTTTTCTTTGCATGTTTTCATTTAATTGTGATAATATCAGAATAAATGAAAACATGTGGTCAGATTTTGTACTTGTTGTAGTATTAAGTTGCATTTCCACACTACTTGTTTTTAGCATAAAAATGTCCATTTTATGAGGGACGTCATTTTCTAGCTCCCCTTTTGTCTCAAAGCTCAATTTAATTTCTATACAAGCTGTTTCTACTCCAAATTTTCTCTAGAACACAAGCCTGTTGGGCCTGTGCCCATCACTTCAGTTCAAACACATGTCTGTAACCAACAACCCCGTGTGGTCAATTCCAAGTTCTAAGCCCGTCTTACCAGATGGCCTCACAGCCTTTGGTGTATACACCAATAAGTCCAAATTTTGCTCTCCGGCCCCATCTTTAAATGACATATCTAGCTTTCTCCTCTGAATCTCAGAGGAGGACATCTGTTAATCATATTAAACTTATACTGTATGATACCAACCTCTTGATTTCTACCTCCATAAATCAGTCCTCCCTCCCTGTATCAGTAAATGGCGACTTCTTTCACCCAATTGCTTGGGACAAGAGCTGAGTTCTGACTTTCTCCTCTCTCTCATGCCTCTATCCTGAATGTAATTGTTCCAGGATGCCATGACAAACTCCCAGTCCAAGGCCCTGTCATCACTCCTCTGCTAGGCTACAGGATCGTCAATCTTGTCTCCCTGCTTCTATTTCTGTGTCCTAGCAATCTATTTTCCATGCAGTGCAGTGTCCCTCCTAATATGAAACTGTTGTCATGTCACCCTCACCCTCCACTAAAAATCCTCTAATGGCTTTTAATACCCCAATCCAAAATCTTCCTCTTGGCTCTAAGCCTATGGAGGACATGATCTTGTATCACCTCCCCACCTCACTCACTGACTCTGAGCCATACCTGTCGGTTCACTGTCCCTTGAGCACACCATGCAAGCTCCCCATAACCCAGTTGGATGCATCTGTTACCCTCTGTGCCTGGAATGTTCTTTCCCCAGATAATTTCATGGTTTGCTCAGTCACTCTTTTTGGCCTCCTGTTCAAGTGTCACATTGTCAGAGAGTCTTTTTCTGATCCTGAGATCTAAAACTCACCCCCATACTGTCTATTCCCTTACCTTTATTTTGATTTACAGTGCTTACTACTCTTAACAGGATCTTACCGTCTCTATTTTTTCCCCCAAACATAGACTATTCTTTGTTTTACAGCTGAAGAAACTGATGCTTTGACATGACAGTTGGGACTATCAGGTGTGGGGCTGACACCCAAGGGTTTGAAGTCAACAGGTGCTCTTGCATTGGACTATGACGCCATGATGCTGCTGGTAGGGAGGGAAAGCGAGGGGAGGGGAAGAGAGAAGAGAATTTAGATGTAATTTAGTTTTAATATTTGAAAGTGGAGGACAAAGAAGTCTTTTAATTATAAATCATGGCTCTGTCCAGTAAGGAATAAAAGATTTGAATGCTGCTTAGCAGCTGTTGCCAGGAATTGACCACAGCTTGGTGACACCATTTTAAATGACTGCAGGTGTGACTGAAAGGCACCAGAGGATCCAGGACAGGAGGGAGGTCACCCTTTAGATGCCACGGGCTATTAAGGTAATTTGGGAGCTGTGTCAAGGAAGATGTGGTTTGTTGAACCACAAATCCAAAGGGAAAGGGAAAGCCTTTGAAAACGGGGGAGGGTAAGTATTCCTTTGTCCTGTTCAGCGAAAGGGCAAAGTACACCCAGCTGGGCACAATTAAGTCTGCACAAAGTCCAGAGGGTGGTGGGCAAGAAAGAGGAACAGGTAAAAACTGACCTCTGTGCCAACTTTGACACAAAGCAGCGAGGGCCAAGAATGTGCTCTCAGTTTGCATATTTCCAGAAGAGGAGAAGGCAAGGAGGCCATCCACACCGATGTTAACCGAGCCAGATGTGGAAAGTATCATCTGAAATAAAAGCTGAACTTGGTTGGCGGCGCTCTGAAAAGGCGGGTGTTACACGCAGGCCAGGGATTCCGTCTGTACCAGGCCCACTGGAGCCGATGCCAAAATCTGAGCCGTGCTCCCCTCCCTGCCCTGTTGCTGGTGTCCTTCAGGCCAATCGCTGCACTCCCTCCCTCTCTGCTGAGATTACTCCGCCCGCCCCACAACCCGATTCTGAATTCCTCCTTTCTGGGGCAGAAGTCTGCATCTCTCCTCTCTGTATTCCCCCTGATCCTCGTATGGCTTTTAGCATATAAAGTGTTCCAAAAATTTGGTCAAGGGATTGGGAATGAGTAAAAGAGTCTCAACTTCCATTCTTAGCATGATGCATTTGGCTCTGGCCATTGGAACGAGACCTAAATGCAGTCCATGGAGTAACCACGTGCCCGTGACCATCTTCCATCTGCCTGTGACAGGTCTCTGTCGTGCAGATGATTTGTGTAGCTATACCCCGCATGCTCAGGATGACACATGTGTCCATAAACCTGGATATCCAGGAGGAATGGAGTCTCGCCGTGGTTTGTCAGGTGGCTCCTTCTCGATCTACAAATGCGATGGAGAGGCATTGTGCATTAGAGGATTAAGACTACTAGCAGAGATTTTTTTTTTAATGTACTATTCAATTTCTTTATTAGATAATGCGTGCTCCCTATGGGAAAGTAGGAGAAAAAATCTCGCAGAGGGTGAGTTTGAGCCCCGTGTCAGGCTCTGTGCTGACAGCTCAGAGCCTGGAGCCTGCTTCGTACTCTGCGTGTGTATGTGTCTCTCTCTCTGCCCCTCACCCACTTGCGTTCTTTCTCTGTCTCTGTCTCTGTCTCTCTCAAAACTAATACACATTCAAAAAAAAAAAAAAAGTGAGTCACCTATATTCCTCTCCTCCAGGGAGAAGAACGTTGAACAGGTTGTTATGTTTCATAAACTAATGTGGACAATGGGAAAATAGTACGTTTGACGTGTGTGCACACACAAAGCTCTATCTACCCATCTGTCTCTTCCTACAGTTTCAAAGTGTGTGCTTAAAAATCAGGCAAAACCTGGTTTTGAATCCATGAATAAAGAAAGTTCCTTTTATTCAGCCACTCTCTACCGGGGTAACTGCCAATTCTGTAATGAAGATAATGATAGCACCCGTTTTATTATGTTCTTATAAAAATTAAACACGATAATTGATTTAAAAGACTTAGCACAATGTTTGCAAATCTAATCTCTAAAATATTAGCTATTTTCCTTAGGCAATTGGGAACGCATTGCAAATGTCTTCTTAACCTATATTTTTCCATAAAATCCCTTGTCCTCAAACGCACTTCAGAACATCATGCTTTATCCTTTTGTTTTAAATATTTATTTATTTCCTTACTCATTTAGAGAGTGTATAAGCAGGGAAGGTGCAGAGAGAGGGAGAGAGAAAGAGACACAGTCCGAAGTACGTTCCATGCTCAGTGTGGAACCTGACCCAGGTTCTATCTCGTGACCGTGAGATCATGACCTGAGCTGAAACCGAAAGTCGGACACTTAACCGACTGAGCCACCCGGGCGCCCCCATGACGCTTTTTAAATCATTGTGCTAGGATTTCATCATGTGGGTGTGCTGTGGTATGTATAACCACGCTTGTGTCGAAAGCGTGCACTCTTTTCAATGTTTTACTGTAGCAAACAGCACTGTGATGGAGATCCTCCATTCAGCCGAGGTTGGTGGAATGTTTATCATGCGTGGAGACACGTGCAAGGCACCGGGATAAATGACGCAGGTACAATCGCTACACTCATAACATCAGAGGAAGCTAAATAAACAATTTGAATAAAGCATAATGTGATAATATATGAAGAAGGTATCCCAGGACCACCTACTCGTAATTGGGAGTCAGAAAGTCCTCTGGGAGGGAGTAATGTCTAAAGGGAAACAGATAGGAGTAGAAATCTCTCAGGCAGGTGGGAGGGAAGAGCTTGTGGTATTCCAAGGAAAGAAAACATCGCATGAGAAGTCCTGGAGACACAAGAGTGTGTGGACTGTTCTGGGGCTTACAGGGGTTCCCGTTGGTGCAGCGAGCCAGTAGCACAAGAGTGGCAAGTGATAATATGCCTGGTTTGCTTAAACTCATCCTAGGGGGAATCCATGGGCATGCTTTAAGAAGAGAGCTAAGGAGCACCTGGATGGCTCAGTAAATTGAGCATCCAATTCCACGCTGAGCATGGAGCCTGCTTCAGATTCTCTTTCTCTCTCTGTCCCTCTGGCCCTCTTCCCCACTTGCTCTCTCTCTCCCTCTAAAAATAAAAATAAAAGAAGTGAGTTGAAATAATTGCATTTGTATTTTAGAAAGAGCCCCTCTCCAGCCTCAAACTTCACTGTGTGGCAAGATGAAAGAGAAAGTGACCCCGAGAGCTGAAGGGGAAACAAGCAAAGGGATCCTACAGGATGCCAAGCAAGACAGGATATTAGCTGGGGCCAAGGAGGTGGCCAAGGGATGGAGCAAAAATAAGTGGCTGGATTTCCCTGATATTTAGAAGGCAAAGCCAGTAGGACATATGTGGACGGATGGTGGATGAGTAGAGAACAGCAGTGGTCAAATATGATACCCAGGGTTTTGTTTGAGCAGTTGGATGGAAGGTGATGCCATTCGCTGATTGCGAACGTCAAGAGAGGAACGTATTTGGCTGTGGGATTTGGATATTATAGAGTTTATGGTTTCAATTCTGTGTGTGGTTACTTTTATGGGAAACAAATAGATATGTCCATGAAGGAAATGGAAATAGAGATCTTCATTTCAGGGGAAACGTGGAGAAATACAGTCTGGAGAGGTGTCATCATTCTGTTAATATTTGGCATCATAAAAATAGAGAAAGAAAAAAAGAACAAAAAGCTGAGTTCACCTGTGCTGAGGGTGAAGAGAAGCAGAGGGCAGATCAGATCCCTAAGGAGCTCAGATACCAGAGGAAAAAGCAAAGGTGTGGAGCTCTCACTGGAGAACATCAACATGTACATTTCTGATTATTTCTTTAGGGTAAATTCCTAGATATGGTAATTCCTGCTCATTAGGTTTCAACTATTTTTAGGGTTCTTTTTGTTTCACGTTTTTCTTAAATTCTAGTTTGTTAACATATAGTGTAACATTTGTTTCAGGAGTAGAATTTAGTGATTCATCACTCACATGTAACACCCAGCGTTCATCACAAGTGCCCTCCTTAATACGCGTCGCCCATTTAGCCCATCCCTCACCCACCTCCACTCCAGCAACCCTCAGTTTACTCTCTATAGTTAAAAGAGTCTCAAGGCACCTGGGAGGCTCAGTCGGTTGAGCGTCTGACTCTAGATTTTGGCTTAAGTCATGATCCCAGGGGATCTCTCTCTCTCTCTCTCAGAAAAAAATAAATAAAAGAGTAACTTCTGGTTTGCATCCTTCTCTTTTTTTTTTCTTCCTTCCCTTATGTTCATGTGTTTTACTTCTTAGTTCCACATGTGAGTGAAATCCTATGGTATTTGTCTTGCCTGATTTATTTCACTTAACATAATACACTCTAGTTCCATCCATGTCATTGCAAATGACAAGATTTCCTTCTTTTTGATGGCTGAGTCATAGCCATACCACATCATCTTTATCCATTCATCAGTCGGTGGACATTTGTGTTCTTTCATAATTTGGCTATCTGATAATGCTGCTATAAACAACGGGGCATGGGCCCCTTGGAATCAGTATTTTTGTATCCCTTGGGTAAATACTTAATAGTCCAATTACTGGGTCCTAGGGTGCTTCTATTTTTAACTTCTTGAGGAACCTCCATACTGTTTTCCAAAATGGCTGCACTAGTTTGTATTCCCTCCTCACCTATTTTTAAACTGGTTCAAAGTGCAAAACTGACCTTTAGAAATTTTATATCAATCTGCATTCTCAGTACAGTGTATGTCAGTGCTCATTTTGAAATGTGAACAACACGTGATATTATGCCCTTTGAAAGCATCTGCCCATAAGCCACAGACTGATTTTGAATCCTAGCTTCATTAAATAACAGACCTGCACTGGCCATCAAGTGACATGTAGAAGAAAGACGTGAATTAAATTCCTAGATCTAACTCTGGCTCGTTGCATTTCAGTTGTCTGAGCCAGAGTTATCTCCTTGCAAAATAAGCATGATTCTTGCATGCCAGATTTGAGGTGATATAAAAAGAACGTCCAAAAATTTTTCACACACAAAATACCTTTTTTTCCTCTGCTTCTTACCTCTGTCTCTAGCATAGCTCAGGAAAACCGTAAAAGTGATCACACTCAACAGACATCTCCCATCTGCAAAAATTTAATTCAGGAACCATATTTTGAAAACCTACTCTATCCAAGATGTTCTGCTAGCAGGCTGTGATTAGTTAGATGTTGTTCATGCTCTCACGGAAGGATGAAAGAAACTAATATTAATAGCTACGACTACGGTAAATATTTTGCTAGGCATTTTATGCACACGTATCCGAATCCATTTATACTTTGCAGAAATCTCACTTTCTACCTGTGAAAACTGGCTCCAACAAGTTCTATGTCCACAGTGAAAGATCTATTGAGTAGCAGAATCAAGATTTAACCACAGACCTATCACTGACCCAAGACAGGCTCTCTCCACAATGTTGAACAATCTCTGATCCAGTATGCGTACTGTTTGGTAGTTTATTCTGTAAATACTGGAAGGCATGTTAAGGAAAAACACTGTACCAAATTTTCAAAATAAAGAATAAACAGGTAAAATTTAGAAAGAACGCTTCAGTTAATGGGCTTATGAGTAATGCTTTCAATTGACTTTGTTTATCTGCATGACTTTGTAAAAATGATGTTGTAGGATATAGACAATGCAATAGATAAGTGAAAGCATTTACAAACATAATAATTGGAAAGAGAGCGGTAAATAATCTTTATTTGGGTCGATTGCATATCTGAGAAAAACAATGCCAATATTATTATGCTCGATGACGGAATCAAATACCACATTTACAAATGAACAAAATGACAAATTTCTTCAGGGATAAACTTAATAAATGCAAAGACTCAAAGTTTTACTAAAACAAATTGAAAAATATGTCATGTATTGGGATAAAAAGCATCAGTGTCATGAAGATAAATGCTCCCCCACCAAGTAGTTTATAAATTTAATACACTCTCAATAAAAAACATCAATGATATCTTCTTCTTGGAGTTGAAACTTTGGTTACAAAGTTCAAATGAAAAAAGTAAGCAAACAAAGATGGCCAGCTTAACCCTTAAAAAGGGAAATGTGGGTATAAAGCCAATTTAATCAAATCAATGACTATTGGCAGGGCTCCTGGGTGGCTCAGTCGGTTAAGTGTGTGACTTCAGCTCAGGACATGATGTCATGGTTCACGAGTTCGAGCTTTGCATCGGGCTGTGTGCTGACAGCTCGGAGCCTGGAGCCTCCTTCAGATTCTGTTTCTCCTCCTTTCTCTGCCCAGCTCATGTTTTGTCTCTGTCTCTCAATAATAAAACACACGTTAAAAAATTTTTAAAAATAAAAAAATCAATGACTATTGACACACGTAGAGACAGACAGTCCAAGGGAATAGGACAGAAAATCCAGAAATATAGTCAAGTGCTTATAACAATTTATATGATAAATATGGCACCTCAAATTAGATTTTTTTAAAGTAAATCATGTTGGAACAACTGGGTAGCCTTATGATAGCTATATATGTAAAGATATGAGTCCAGATCATATAGTAAACCAAGATAAAATCCAAGTAAATCAGAGATCTCAGTGTAAAAATGTGAAATCAGACAAGTAGAAGAAAAATAGGTGAATTTATTTCTATTTTGTGAGTGAATTTATTTCTATTTTCTTCTTCCTAATAATTACTCAAAATCAATAAATCATTATTTTATTTATGTTTTTTTAACATTTATTTATTTTTGAGACAGAGAGAGACAGAGAATGAATGGGGGAGGGTCAGAGAGAGGGAGACACAGAATCTGAAACAGACTCCAGGCTCTGAGCTGTCAGCACAGAGCCCGACACGGGGCTTGAACCCATGGACGGCCAAATCATGACCTGAGCCAAAGTCGGCCGCTTAACCGACTGAGCCACCCAGGCGCCCCGATAAATCGTTATTTTAAAAGCACTAATGGGGGTAACTGGGTGGCTCAGTCAGTTAAGTGGTCGACTTTGGCTCAGGTTGCGAACTCGCGGTTTGTGGGTTTGAGCCCCGCGTGGGGCTCTGTGCTGACAGCTCAGAGCCTGGAACCTTCTTCAGATTCTGTGTTTCCTTCTCTCTATGTCTCTCCCCTGCTTGTGTTCTCTCTGTCTCAAAAATAAATAAACATTTAAAAATTTATAAAAACACTAATGAAAGTGTTTACATGAAAACAAACAAAAACAAAATCAAAAGACAAATGACACAGGGAGAAAAGACTTGCAATTTACGCTTCTATCAGAGGAAGAGACAGACACAGAGATCGCAAAAATCCCAAAGCAAGATCAACAAGCTGCTATGAAATTGGAAAGGTTATATGAAAAGATATTTCAAAGTAGAAGTATAAACGGCCAATAAACACACGATAAATGCTCAATCTCCTTTAGAAGAAGAGAAAGGCAGATTTTGACTTCACTGATAATTCACCAAAGATTTAACACCATCATCCATTGGAAGAGCGGTGGATCAACTGACTTTCATGCATTGTTGGTGAGAATCCAAAATGGAAAAATACAGACCATACCTAGCAAAATGATATACATAATTTCTTTTTGAATAATCTCGTGTTTAGAAATCTATTTCACCTAGCAAAAGTAAGAAATTACTTAGACACAAGATTATTCTCTGTGACATTATTTTTAAAAGCAAGAGATTTGGGGTACCTGGCTGACTCGGTTGGTGGAGACTGCAACTCTTGACGCAGGGTTGTGAGTTCAAGCCCCATGTTGGGTGCAGAGATTGCTTAAAAATGAAATCTTTAAAAATCTTTAAAAAAAATTAGAAAATAAAAATAAAAGCAAAAGATTCAGTACAACCCAAATGCCTTTCAATAGAGCACCGATTGAATAAACTGTGATACATTAATATAATAACCACTAAAGTCATACTTTTGAGAAAATCTATGGTATTTAAATATAGTCTGGGTCCTATATGATATCAGTGAAGTATTGATAATTTTGTTGTAAGATTATAACTATGACATAATGGTTATATAAGAAAATATCCTTTTTTAAAGCAGATGTTGCATATTGATTGATGTATGTATGAGTGAAATCACATAAGGTCTGTGATTTGCTTAAAAAATTATGATGATAGACCGAAAATTTAACAATGTTCTTATATAAGAGTCATGATAACCAGTGATCTACTGGTCACTACATGTAGTGTACTGGTCATTACTGGTCACTGCCTACACGTAGGCAGTATAAGCATATGTTTTAAAGTGGTTTACTGAAAACAACATTATGGCTATTTGCAAAATATATAAAGATAATACACCACTATTGAATATATTATCAAAGAGTATTCTATCACTTCATATTTTAAAATGCTAAGGCATAAATGACATAGCACAAGGCTCAACCATGTGACAAGATTCATAGAATTCCATTCTGGGAAGATCTTTAAACTATTTGTGCCCATACCCACTGCCTTCTGATGCCTGAGTTAAGTATGCCTTTACTCATACACTGTTAGCGACAGGGAACTCACTACCTCATGAGGTGATTTCACCCAGAAACAGCTCTTTTAGGCAGTATGTTCCTTTTAGAGACCCAAAGAGCCTTTTCATCATTTTAGGTTTTAGATCAAGCTCCTGTGTCCCGAGACACGCAAGGACAGTCCATAAAGAGAGAGTGTAAGGGCTTAAGAAAGGAAGGAACAAAAGTATCGGTGACCCCGAGTCAGGACCCCTTCCCAAAGACCCAGTCAACAGCCCTCAACCATAGAAGCTAGCTACTTCCAGACTCAGTGAAATGACTCTGATTCCAGCCACTAAATTCTGGTGCCAGTGACATTTTTCTGGTGACACACTATTGACTATTTGGCTTGCATCCAAACCCAGATCAACTCTCTGGTCTCTCTTTCTTTCACTCTCTTCCCACAGACTGGGGTAAGAGTGAGGGTATAAGGGAAAGGGAATAGGGTGGGTGTGACCACACTCAAAAGTTAGTGTTGACATCTAAGCAGACTGGGAACCCTCTCTGGGAGTCCCAGTCTGAGCTCTCGCCTCATGCCAACACGTAAATTTGAAGGAACCATTATTGTTCTTGAATCATATCTTCAGTAACATTTGTTGGCTATGTATTGTGGGTTAAGGGCTTTAACATACAACTCTCACAAGGACATTATGGATGTCTTGTTTCTCATTTTACAGATAAGGAAACAAAGAAAAATTAAGTGGTGTGCCCCAGAAAACATTGTAGTAAAGAGTCAGAACTCAGTCCTGGTTTATAAGACATCAAGTCTATAAATGCATTCCATGACTTAAAGAGTTGGGTATAAAAATGAAGTCCAAACCCCAGATATGATAGAAATATTTCATACATCCAAATGGCTCTCTTATTACTTATAATAGATTGTATATTTATTTGAAAGAGCTGAAGTCCAAATCAGAAGTTTGGCATGCAGAACACTGTCTTGACTTCTCCTGCATGAACTTAGGGTCAGCTAAGTAGGGTTTCATACAATCACACCATCTCCCTCCTGGGCTTGCGCCATCGACCTTTCAGTCCCAAGTTTTGGTCATTACATTGATTCCCATTAAATTTTGTCTAATTTTATTCAGCCTACTGATTAGTTGACCATGACCTTTACGGCCTTGGATCTATTATGAAATGTTTTCTAATTTCCCCCGATTTGTGAACTCTGCAGTTTTGATTCAATAATTCCCCTCAATGTGGCATGGCATCGATAGAGCTGAGGACAGATCCCCGTGAAACACCGCAGGAGATCACATTCCAGTTTGACTTCAATTCCCCATCCAGCAAGGTGTGACGCCAGAACTCAGTCTCCTAACTGCAAGGACATCATACATGATCCTCCCTTTGTTTACAGGTGCTTCCACAAACGACTTGTACCAGGGCTTAAACCTCAGTGAAGCCTGTCTGCATTAGGACTGCCACAGTAACTTGGGATGGAGTGAACAGAGGCCCTCTGTGACCCTGCTTAGAAAGTTTGTATGAACTCTGCAACAATTAGTTCTAGATCCTTTGTCAGTCGCGGTTTTCTTGTTTGTGACGTTCTCCTCCCCACTTTCAGGGAAGGAATGACAGGTGTCCCTGTGCTTCTTCCCTCCTGTTTCCCAAGCCCCCATTCCTCAAAGGCCAGGGACCAGCACACCACACTATCAGTTCAAACTTGTCTTGAACCTTTCCCATCGCGACAGCTTCTTCCCTTCACCCTCCTGGAGCCACAGTAGTTGTTTTTCCTTCAATAAGGAAACTGTTCTCCTTCAACTTCACTCACTTCACACAAATTGACTCCAAAGCTCTTCACAGGGAGCGCAGGTGTGAAACAGGAGTTGACAATGTCTGTGTTTTCTCTGGATCTGCTGAGGCCATCACGGTGTAAGCAGCACCTCCATTTTCTAGCCGTGGATGGAACCAAGCTGGGGATCCAGGAAGACAGTCTGTTTTGATTACCCTTGGCCTCCACTCTTGTCCCTGAGCTCATTTAGCGTTTCAGCTATCCAGACATTTTTTTTTCTCTGTCAGATTTTTGTCACCCCATTTTTTGAATAAGAATCCTGCTTGAAAACGTGCATTTGACAACCACCTTCCTCTGTCACTCTCCATTAGGAACGCGCCCCAGATTTCCTCCTTTACAAGATAGTGGATTTTTCATGCCTGCTTGTTGACAGAATCAAAACGAGTTATAGAGTACCAGATAAAGATTATATTTATGCTATCCTTATTAGTATTCTGGTTTGCTATAAAAAGCGAGCTTATACCATGTATATCATATTCAGTCATGTTTATTGAGCCTTTAATATGAGCCAGATATATTGATAGCGCTGGAGATGTAATAATAAACAACACAGGCTCTATCCCCAATGAGGGAAACCTCCCGATCTATGTGTGCGCATTGCTAAAGATGGACAGGGACCGACTGTAAATCATAATGAGCAGATACTGGGAAGATAAGGGATCAAAATTAGCATATTAGAGATTTTTCTGTTGATCAGAAAGGTTCAGTTCATTTCTATTTCAATTCGTCTGTTGGAAAACCAGGATAGCACCGTGATTCCGATCTTCAGCTTTGAAATTGCTTGCTATTCAAATGTTTTCACTTACTACCTCTGTGACCTTGGGGGAGCTAATTACCTCTTTGGGACTCAGTCCCTTCGACTCTAAAAACCCCATAAGAGTATTGTGAGGCCTTAACAGGATGATAAGGCACGTGCAGTGCCTGTGCAGAGAAACATCAGCAACATTCACCACACTAGCTACCTTTGACTGAGCACTCACCTGGGACACATCCAACACGATTCTAAGATCTTTATGTACTCATTTATTCACATGTTCCTTACAATTCTCCTTCACATTAGTGCTCGCATGGTCCTCACATTCCAGATCACTCTGTTGTGATCACTATCTCAGGTTAAGCAGTGATATCAGAGCACTGACTCAAGCTGACTGATTCTAGAGTCCTTGGAGCAGAGCAATCGTTGCCCAAACCCCAAGGTGGCTGAACGGTCTGCGTGGAGTCCCATGGTCCCATGGAGTCCCATCAACGAACCTGTACTCTACCTGCCAAGTAATTAGATTCAGAAAAAGAAAGAAAGAAAGGCCAATTCTTTCTGCCCCTAATAGATCCTCACACTGAGCCGAAGGCAGCCATGCATTTTGATGACAATCCCCAAATATCCCAACAAATGGACTTCGGAATACCTATGGTTGGTATGCCAGTTAGTTTCATGTCATCCTGGCTGAGCTATGGTACAGAGTTAGGTGATCGAATGCTAAACTAGGTGTGCTGTGATTAACGTCTACAATCGGTTAATTTTAAGTAAAGGAGATTATCCTCGATAATGAGGGTGGGCCTCCTGCAGTCAGTTGAAAGGCCTTAAGAGCAAAAATGGGTTTTCCCCAAGGAAGGAGATATGGGGCCTGTGAATTGCTGTCATCAGCATCTGTCTGAGAATTTCCACCTTGCTGGGCCGCTCCACCAGGTACTCCGATTCCTTGCATAAGTCTTTGTTGGCCTCTCTCTTTATCTATCTATGTATCTATCTATCTGTCTACCTATCATCTCTATCAATAGCTATCTATCTACCATATATTTATATTGGTATCTATCTATCTTCTATTTATATTGGTACCTGTCTTATCTATCTATTTTCTATCTATCTATTTATCTATCTATTCTTTTGACATCTATCTATTGTTTTGATATCTATCTCTCTGTCTATCATTTATCTCTTTATTTATCTGATATCTAGGTTTATTTCTCAGCTAGAACCCTGGCTGAGACTGTGGATATCTACAAGCACCAAACACCCCCTCACCAAAAGTGCATGCCTGTTCCAGTCTGTCATGATTTCTCTCCCATCCTGATCTTGCACAATTAATTCACGCCTCAGAACAGAAGAGTGATAAAATAGTGATCTTCCAAAATAGAATTCGGGAGTCTGAGGCGCCCCATCACCTTCCACTTGTGGATTAGTCAGTCACCATGGAAACCTGCTGTAGGTCCCCAAACCCTGACTCCATCACAATAGGCAGACAGAAGGGAGCCAGCATCCCCAGTGCTCATGCTGATGGTGAGTTGCAATGCCAGGAGAAACCAAAAAGTGAGACTAACGTGCCAGAAGGTGCTGGGGCATGAAGGAAATCGGGACACCATGTTTGTTTTCAACGTTGTTTTAATTTTGTTCTCTGGTGTGCTACTGAAAGAGGACCAGAGGACAGAAGGAAACAGTGACTGGGTACCTCGTGGCACTGCCTGCTGTCAGCTAAATGTGTTCCTGATATCCTCCTGAGTGTCTGTATCTCCTCAAGAGTGTTCTTTATCTTACCCATTTATATGCACAGCAATATTTCAAATTTCTAATCAGATTTGAAAGCCACTCTGAGAAATCCGACCTGAGATGTTTTATTAATGATTGGAGGTAGTCTCTTTGTCCATTCTGTGATTTTCATGGGCAATTACCTAAATTGGTCCCCACCTCCCAAAAGAAAAATAAATTTCGGCCTGTGCCTTTGTGTAACAATATATTGCAAATATAAAAATACGTACAATGATTGCACAATTATGAACCTTATCTCACTATGTAGAGGATGTATATGTCAATGCAATATCAATACGTAGGTATATATTCACAGTTAATTATTAGACATGTAGGTGGTCTTTAATACGTCCTTAGAATTTTTGAATTCCTTTGAAATGCTTCCCCATTTTCACCTGAAAAATCCAAAGGAAAAAAATGACAACCAAATTTTTGAGTGCTAAGCAAAATGAGGTACTCATTTATAAATTTAATACACAGTCGGTAGAGGTGCGTGGGATTAAGAAAAGAAACTTCATTTATTCTTAAAATTTATTTTGGACGAGGCCTGAATCTCAAGGTATATTGTGACTGCTGTTAAAAAGAAAAAAAAAAGAACCAGTTTACTGAAACCATTTTTATCCCTATGTAGTTCATCATCTATATTTTGTTCAGCTACTTGAAATTTATATTTTTAAAGGTCAGTGTTTTGTATTTAATAGTTTAATACTATTTGAGAATCACACTTTCAAACCTCACTTACCTACTTTCCTTTCTGAAACATGAACACAACTTTCCATACCTAAAATACAAATCTTCTTTTGAGGAGCATGTTTTATTGGCATTTAAAATCATAGATAGAATAAAACGAGATTCCATACTTTTATAAACATGACTCGGCCATTTCTAAAATCTTAACTCTAGTCAAGATGAAAATGACTATATAGTATCATATCAGTATCTGTTATGTTCTAGAAGATGCCAAACCAAATATTTTGTATGTTTGAACAGTTAAACTTTACAAAAGATCTAGAAGTCCTTAAATATTAAATTAATATTGGATCTTTTCCAACTGGAGAGTTTGGAATTGCTTTTGGTGATGTATAACATGGACCCAAATAGCCAATTAAGAAGTAGGGACTTCTGTCTTTCAGCACTCAGAGATTATTTACAAGTGACCATATGTTAGCCCACAAATACTATTTCAGTATTATTTAAACCTTACAACAAATAGTACCTGCAAAGTTTGTTTGTTTAATTTATGTTTGACATGAATTCGGAAGGAACCAAAGATGGGTTACAGCATGGTTGACCTTACGTTCCAGTTCATGGTATATTCCAATTTAACGGGCTGTCCAGAAGTAATGATCACTCCCCTCTTCACTGTCAGAAATGTTCCCACTAGGAATGCAAATTGGTGCCATCACTGTGGAAAGCACAACCTTTTGAGCTTCCTCAAAAAATCAAAAACACAAATACTATGTGATCCAGTTAATTCCACTACTGAGTATTTACCCAAAGAAAACAAAAACACTGATTTGAAAAGATACACATATCCCTCGGTCTATTGCAGCAATATTTACAATAGCCAAGATATGGACCAATAGATGAATGGACAAAGAAGGTATGGTACATACACACGACGGGATATTACTCGGCCATAAATAAAGAATGAGGCCTTACCATTTACAACAACATGGATGGACCTTGACACTATTACTAAGTGAAATTAGTCAGATGAATTCTGTATGATTTCGCTTATATGTGGAATCAAAAAAAGAGAGAGAGAGAGAGAGAATAAACTAACAAACAGAAAGCAGAAACAGATTCACAAATACAGAGAACGATACGATGGTCGCCAGAGGGAAAGGATGGACCAAAGGGGTGAAGAGGAGAAGGAGATATAGGCTTCCAGTTATGGAATGAATAAGTCACAGAGAAGAAAGATGCAGCATAGGGAATACAGTCAATGATATTGTAATAGTGCTGCAGGGTGACAAAGGATAAGTACGCTTACAGTGAGCAGAGCATAACGTATAGAGTTGTCAAATCATGATGCTATACACCTGAAACTCACGTAACCCTGTGTCAACTATACTCCAATTAAAAAAAGAATTCCTAAAGAATTTTTTTAACCGTGCCCATTAGGATGATAAATTAACGGGCGTCCTTAATTAAAGGACATCATAACCTATGACAAAATTGCGCAAGCAGATGTGGTCGGAAGAAGGGCTTCAATTTCCATTGCTGCTGTAGTTAATTCTAACCTGCTTTCAGAGAGCTAATGGGATATTTAGAAAAACTGCCACAGAGGCGTCTGGGTGACTCAGTCAGTCAAGTGTCCAACTTTAGTGTCGGCTCAGGTCAAGATCTCACAGGTGATGAGTTCAAGCCCCATGTCAAGCTCTGCACCGACAACACAGAGCTTGCTTGGGATTCTGTCTCCCTCTGTCTCTAGCCCTCCCCTGCTCCCACTCTCCCTCTCTCAAAACTAAAGAAGTAAACATTTAAAAAAAATAGCTAAATTCCAAAAATAAAATCTTAACGAATTATTCCAAAGTGGCATACAAAATTTTAAATTAAAGCCCCATCCACTAGAAATCAGAAAGATTTTTAAAATATATTTTCATATATTTTCTTTTTAATTTTTTAAACAGGCCCCACATCCAACATGGGGTTGGAATTCATGACCTCGAGATCGAGAGTCACTTGCTCTACTGACCGAGCCAGCCAAGCACCCCAGAATGTATATTTAAAAAAAAAAAATTCTGAATCATAGTGGAAATCGAAATAACAGGAAATAATGATAGCATGTGTGGCAATAAACAGATTTTTAAACACAGATGCAGCTTCCCCCACATTTAGAGTGAATTTCATATCCTAAATGTTGTCGTTATTACATAAATAAATAAATAGAGGATTTGATTATAATACTTTACTGAGAGCAATGAGACGTCTAAAGAAAGCAAGAGGAAATTTATAGTAATATTTAAAAAAATGAATTCAAAAAACATTTTAAATGACAAATTCAGGAAATAGCTTATTTTCTTTTTTTAAAATACCAACCAAAGGATATATTTCAGCCAAGAAAAAGTAACACAAAGGAGATAACATACTAAACTAATAGTAAGAAATGGAAAATAATCCCAGTTACTGAGAACACTTTATAAGAGATAACCTGGGCGCCCGGATGGCTCAGTCCATGAAGCCTCTGAGGCTCAGGTCATGATCTAGCACTTTGTGGGTTCGGGCCCAGCATTGGGCTCTGTGCTGACAGCTCAGAGCCTGGAGCCTGCTTTGGATTCTGTGTCTCCCCCTCTCTCTGCCCCTCCCCTGCTCGCGCTCTGTCTTCCTCTCTTTCAAAACTCGATCAACATTTTAAAAAACGTATAATAAGAGACAACCATATGCAATTCTCTCTTAAAAAATATGGAAATATGAATGCAATAAAAAAGTTACATGGGGAAAAATAAATGCCAAAATGTTACCAAAAAGAATAAAAAGGAAAGATGAGTACACGAATAAGAATTTTCAAAAAATTGAAATAGTCAAAACTTCATCTCTAAAGTTCAAATTAAGTTGTTTTTGTTTTTAGTCTTTATGTGTTTTGTGTTCTGTGGGGGTTTTTGTGTTTTATTTGGTTTTGGGTTTTTGTTTGTTTAAGGTTGTTTTGTTTTGTTTACTTCTTCAAACTTTTAGGCCCTTAGACTTCACATCATGGCCTTCCTACTGTGAATTTGTCCAGAGCATAAGAAAATGAAAATCTCTTTCTTCTTTTTCCAAAGTGAACTCAGCCCTGATGTCAAAGACATGAATAGCCCCTCCACATGATAATTATAAAGTAGGGTAGTCCTTCCATCAGTATACCAGGATTAATTAGGACTTATTTGATAAATGTGGAGATAATTCAAATTTAGATATCAAAGTTAAATAATTCATTGTACCAAAGAAGACATCTTGACTTGTGCCAATAAGTTCTTTTGTGAAATTCCACATTTGTTTCTAATTTGAAAAAGAAAAGCTATTAATTACCAAAATTAAATATTGATATTACGAAATATGCTATCAAAGTTCTCTCTGAAACCGATTACAATCTTTAGGCCTAACGGTAAAATATGAAGGACATTCTGATTAAAATCAAGAACCGGTCCAAGATGACATGAAGGGAGGACCAAAAAAAAAAAAAAATGTACAAGAAGTTGGTGGTTATTTCAAAGTGGTAAGATTTGGGGTCACCCAGGTGGTTCAGTCGGTTGGGCATCCGCCTTCGGCCCAGGTCATGTTCTCATGGTTTGTGGTTCGAGCCCCGCGTCGGGCTCTGTGCTGACAGCTCGGAGCCTGGAGCCTGCTTCCCTCTCTCTGGCCCTCCCCCGCTCACGCTCTGTCTCTCTCTCTCAAAAATAAATAAACATCAAAGTGGTGAGGTTTTTAGGTGTTATGTATTTCTTTTCTCGTTCATCTCTATTTTCTAAATGTGTTCTAAATATGTTGTACGTTTTACCCTTACAATGATGCAATGAGCAAACTTTAATAATAACATTAACACATGTTAAAAGACAAACAAAAACAAAGCATACAACAAAGTTAAGAATATAAAATAAAAGCCGATATAAAAATGTGTGCCGCGGAGTCAGCTCTAGGAAACTTTGATCTTTTCCTATGTGCACGGCTGGTGTTCATCACGTATGTCTCAGTACAGTCAGATGGGTTGTTAAAATAGGGAAATACTTTGGTATTAAGGGAAATGCCTGCTTCCCGATCCCCCAAGTGTCCCAGTGCTCGAGCTGCTGGGCACCTTTTCTAGGCCCGCAGCCTTCACCAGCAATTTAGGATTCTTGCCTAGATTGTCAGGAAGCCTGGGAGACGCTGCTATACCCATGCATCGCTGGTGGTTAAATATTTTGAATATCACCTCCGTCCATGTAATTGCCTGTGAATTCTACAACAGGCCTGCAATTGCATGGCATGACAAGCGGGGCGTGCCCAGGATTTGTAGATAAAATGCAAGCCAACTGTTCTGCAGAAACGGTGTTCCCGATAGGAAGAAATAAATCATCATTGTTGTCTTGGTCCCAACCAAGGCCGGTCACACACAGCACCCTAGTGACGAAATCGGCAAGGACCCCAACAACATCCCTGCTCTATGTTCATGAGAATCACCAGGAGGAGCTGTTACTGACAGCACAAAAATGCAAGTCAGTATTATTACACCCTATCTTGATGGTCTGTCTTAGGTCAGGGGACCCTGAAATAGTTACGCATGAAGAAATCAGGCTCTGAAAGGTCAAACAGCATCTTATTTCTGGCCACCTGCTGCTATTTATCATATCGGATCTACTGAGCATTTACTCCAGTGCCTGATACGCCTCATTTCTTGATCCTGCAAGCCCACAATGAGACAGGTATCGTCAGGACCTACTTTACCCTTGATAAGGACGACATTACATACGTAGCTCGTTCATCCCGAGACAACTACCAGAGGTCAGGGCCACGTTCAAAACGAATTTGGTCCCACCGCCCAAGTTTTAAAATTTTTTTTAATGTTTATTTTTATTTTTGAGAGAGACAGAGACAGAATGCGAGTGGGTTAGGGGCAGAGAGAGAGGGAGACGCAGAATACGAAGCAGGCTCCAGGCTCTGAGCCGTCAGCTCAGAGCCCGACGCGGGGCTCCAACCCACAAACCGAGAGATCACGACCTTAGCAGAAATCGGACACTTAACCCACAGGGCCACCCAGGCATCCCAACGTTGTCTCTGATTTAAATCTTGACCAGCTCTTTGTAAAACCCCAGCCCTCCCCGCCACGTTCCCACTTCCATCTCGAGGATGGTGCAGGGATGTGCTCCATGGAAAACGTGTCCCAGCGTGAGTCAGGGTCGTGGAGCTCCCCGGGGGGTGCACAGAGCAGACGGCTTTCCTCCCTGTTCCAAGACGGAGCTTTGGGCCAGCCTGTCCCCGTCCAACTCTCTTCAGCAGGCCTACACTTGCAAAACCTAACTCGAGGCCCCTGTAAATTGAGATGTAAAGTGGAAACACGGAGGCCTCCAGGGAGGGCCGAGGCCAGCACGTCCCGCAGTCATGAATTAGTAAAGCTTCTTCAGGAGAGGGTTCTCGGCCCGGTTGACCTCAGCCATGCCAGCCAAGCCCTCGTCGCACAGAACACGTCTCGCCTTCTGCTCTCCTTTCATCCACGGTGTTTTCCTTGCCGTCGACGTCAACCCCCAGATTGCTTGCTGTGATGTGCTACACCTTTCATATTTTCTTTCCAGTCATAATATTGCTTCAGTCATAACCTCGGCACTTTGAGGAATAATTGTCCCTGACAAGAGGGTGAATCACTGACAGAGAGTTGATAAGCATTACATACAGATGACAGAAGTCAGGACATATCGGATTACTGCTGTGAATATAATAAAAGAGAGACTAAACACTTTGGCAGCTCAAAGACAAGCCATTTCATAACTCTCTAGTGGGGCTATTATCTTCCATTTACTGCCACTGATAACCAGCTTGTGACTGTCTCTCTACAATCGAGTTTCAATTCACTTAACACGTTGCTGACCGGACGTGGTGGAGGGCGCAGAGGTGATAATCAGGACTTTCTTGTTTTTCTTTTTTTGGCATTTATTTTTAAGGTTTATCTTCTGTATCCCTCTCCCCACTGGATAAGGCCCTGTGTGAGGGAGCGTTAAGCCTTCTTGGAGAGGGCTGACTGCAGCCACACCCCCTTTAATCTGTGACTCGTGGCTTCTTTGGAAGACGCCACATCCAGCTGAGCCAGTGACAATCCACTTCCTCTACTCCTGATACACCTGGGCCTAAAAAGCCTGTGTGATAAATGGCCGGGCTATTTTTATATTCCGGGGCTCTGAGACGATAAGATTGTTATTATTTTTTCTTTTTTTTTTCCTTAGCTAGCCTGAAGCCACCTACAGAGACGGATCAAGAGCTGTGTTGTCTGTCAGGATAGACAGCCAGCCAGCAGCCGTGAGGATGTTAAATGCACCTTCAGAATCAGGATGTAGGTGGCATTGGCAGGAAAGGGGAGAGATTTTGTGTCTGAATATGGAGGAAATAAATGTAACATGTCAGAATTTGGGACATAAAAGCTAGAGCCAAAAGAGGACCAAAAGAAGGGCAGGAAACTCTCAATCAGGAATGACTCTGTTCCTGCAGGTGTCAGAGTGGAATAAAAAAACCTCTATTCTGCAAAATGCTCCTTCTTAAATAATGTTGCCTCCTAGCTTGTCTCAGAAATCTTAGATCTCCTCTTCTTTGGATGGATACCCCTTTGAATGATACATTCATTGTCCCTATGTTAACATAAAGCCAGGTGTTTACTGGTAACCCACATTGTCAGATCCACTAGGCAAATTCAGGACGGTGGCTCTTACGATGGGAGCAGGCTCAGGAATGAGGCACACTAACATTACAGTAAGGCAGACTCCGGATAAGGCAGAGGGGAGCATGAGAAAACAGAGTTGGCAGATGAAGAATGTCCAGAGGGGTTGAAAAATTCACGTAGTTTAAGAAACCTTTGGTATCAGGAAGTCAGTGTGCAAACCTTGATCAGGAAGTGGAGTGTCTTCCAACAATTCCTTGGAAACAGCCACCTCTGTTGGATACCAAACACCGGGTAAGAATCCCGTCAACCGCCACGTACCATTGGGCAGGTTGTGCACTGCCCAAGTCCAGGGAGCACCGTTCACAGAGGAGTCTATGTGAACATAACGTCCTTGCGTTGTACGGTGACAATCTAGTCACACAACCATACCCAGTGGCTCTGGATGGAGGTATACAAGCAAAAGCCATACTTTCACATCTCACATTCCCCAGGACTTATTTGGGGAGTTCACATAGCCTATAAATTCAGAGAATCTGGGCAAAAGCCCAGTTGAAAAGTAACCTCCAGGGTAGACTAGGGTTAAGCTGCCACATGGACGTTCCAGCTCACCCCCGGCAAGGCACTCACCACTTTGCACTCTGACACCCCCAAAATGGTGATGCTGGCTTTGCCGATAAACTTCCTGCTTCTATTTAGACGCTCAGTAGCTGGAGCAAATGCTACCAGGAGGATGGGTGAGGTTTTCTCAGTAGGTCTGTCTCCCTGTGGGAAAGATAAATTAGACTAAGATGGACAGAAATCACCACCAATTGGCATGTGGTGGGAGATTTTCTGTCCCACAGCCACGGAGCATCCTCTCTAAATTTGCTCATGGGTTTCTAGAAACCCGAATCAGGGCAACGTGGCCACCACATAGCCAACACAAAGTCTCTCCATCCAACACTTTGGGCTTCGATGCAGGCCCCAGCATACGGAAAAGAAAATACCTGTGAGACACTTGTTTCTTTCACGGCAGGCTTCTGTGTTGACAATAGCATTCAGCTGAGTCTTAGGAACAAGTTGTATGGCACGGATGTTTATATCTTACGCTTCTAGGTTCAAAATCCCAGGGTAGGCCACGGTTAGTTCAGAATCATTCATCTCAAGGCAACTGGGTAGCTCAGTTGGCGAAGCCTCTGACTTTGGCTCAGGTCATGATCTCGCGGTTTGTGAGTTCGAGCCCCGCGTCAGGCTCAGTGCTGACAGCTCGGAGCCTGGAACCTGCTTCAGATTCCGTGTCTCCTTCTCTCTCTGTGCCTCTCTCCTGCTCATGCTCTCTGTCTCTCTCTCCAAAAAGAAATAAACATTTAAAAAAAGAATCATTTATCTCTTTTTTTTGGTTCTTTTGTTTTGTTTTGTTTTAATTTTTTAATGTTTATTTATTTTTGCAAAAGAGAGGGAAACAGAGCACGTGGGGAAGGGCGGAGAGAGACACACACACACAGAATCCCAAGCAGACTCCAGGCTCCGAGCTGTCAGCACAGAGCCTGACGCGGGGCTCGAACTCACAAAACGCGAGATCATGACCTGAGCTGAAATCAGACCCTCAAGCTACTGAGCCACCCAAGTGCCCCTGGATCATTCGTCTCTTTAGTGGAAGAATTTCATTCTACAGGCAGCGTCAAGGAGCTCATTTGCCAGTAGATGGGTTCAGACCAGGAGAAGAAGAAAACTAGAGAAAAAAGATGGGAACCACCAGGATAGGCATACCCGCCCTGCGCCGGTCACCAAATACGTCAACCTCAGAGCAACCCTCAGAAGAAAGAATGATTATCTTTGTTTTAAGGATAAAGGAACTTAGATTTCAGAACTGGCCAAGATCCCTCCATAAGTAAGATTCAGGTTTGAGCCTCAGCCCATCTGAACAAAACCAAGTTTCTTTGACTCAGTTTACCCCCACTACAGGAAACAGAGTTCATCAGCTCCCTCCCTCCCATCCCTTCATCTTCTAGGAAAGGTCCATTCAGTGCAGCAGGATATAGGACCAGGAATATAAAGCATAAATAGACTTACAATTAATATATCCATCACCTCTTCAGACATTTTGCAAACATTCATACAAGCAGTCCAGAAGCAGCAATTAAACACACTTGGCAACAGGCAAGAAGTTCTTGGACCTCAGACCCAGAAGCTGAAATCCATTTCTCTCAAGGAAAGAGAACTGCATTTTTGTAGAAACAGAGTTCCGGGAAAGCCTTCTAGACAGCAACTTGACATTCAGGCATATAGGAGTGGGATTCTTCTCTCCTGGGACTGGAATTATGCGGTGGGTTGAGAGTGGTTCCTACTAAGGGCAGAGTCAGATTTCCAAGAAGTAGATTTAGAGCTGAACTATCTAAGCCATTGACTTTGTATTTCTGATGTCCCTCCCGAAGACATAACTGGCCTGAGCACTTGGGTTGTACCTGAAACTGAAGGCCTTTTGAAAGCAAAACAGTTCTGTAGAGACAAAGTGCCAGTGAGGCTGAGAAAACTTGCTTTTAGAGGGGTGCCTGGGTGGCTCAGTTGGTTAAGCATCCAACTCTTGATTTCGGCTCAGGTCATGATTTCATGGGTAATGAGATCAAGCCCTGCAGAGAGCTCTGCACTAACAGTGTGGAGCCTGCTTGGGATTCTGTGTCTCCCTCTGTCTCTGCCCCTCCCCAATGTGCTCCCTCTCTCTCTCTTAAAATAAATACATAAAGACTAAAAAAAAAAAAAAAACAACTTGCTTCTGGAGATCTTACCCTGGCTTTCCCTATCCTTTGAGCATCCTGCCCCACCCCCCACCGCCTTAGAGATAATCAACAGGCAAACTAATACTCAGAAATGCTATAGATTTCCTGCCAAGAAAGCTATTCCTGTTACTTTTAGGCAGGATAGCCTTATTTGAAACACTAAACACACACACACACACACACACACACACACACACATTTATATGGGGAATTTATGGAAGGCTTCTGAAAGAGACAGAAGCAATGTGATGGGTGGTTCAGAAGCATCAACTCTAGAATGGCCCCAGGACTTCACCAGTGGCTTTGCTGCCTATTGCCCTGGAGCCTTGAAGGAGTCATTTTAAGTCCTCCCAGTTCCCTCTCAGATGAAATCGGATAATGATAGAATTCTTATGACATTTAATTAGTTTTAAATGTCATTTAAAGTTGGGCTCAGAGTAAACTCAATAAACATAAGCGGTTATGATGATCATTGTCATTATTATAGTTAGTTTAAATGCTCAAACATGGAAATTCCAGGGAGTTTTCTATGGATTTTAGAATCAATGAGATGAATATTTAAAATACATTCAGTTAAAAATGGAATGAAGGGAGAAAGAAAGAAAGAAAGAAAGAAAGAAAGAAAGAAAGAAAAAGGGAAGGGAAAGGGAGGGAGGGAAGGGAAGGAGAGGGGAGGAGAGGGGAGGAGAGGGGAGGAGAGGGGAGGAGAGGGGAGGGAAGGGGAAGGAAGGGAAGGGAAGGGAAAGAAGTAAGGAAGAGAGAGAGAAAGAGGAAGGAAAGAAGGAAGGAAGGAAGGAAGGAAGGAAGGAAGGAGGTTAAGGAGGAAGGAAGGAAGGAGAAAAAAGAGGGAGGGAGGGAGAAAGAAAGGAAGAGAAAGAAAGAAAAATGGGATGAAACTTTAGGAACTGAACCTGAAGTTTTCACATACTTTTTAAAAACGTACTTTTAAACCAAACAGAATACTATCGTCCTATCAAATGATATGGATTTATGGATTAGTCCCTTAAATGTGCACACTGTAAAGCAAGTTAAAAGAAGAAATACTCCTGACCTAAGCTACACTAATTAAAGTCACCCAATATAAGTGTTTACCTTTTGGTCATTAGGAAAACATTTGTTTGGGGATGATTCAAAGTAAGGTACCATTTGTGAATTCAGCCTCAGACCTATTAAACCATCAAACGAGGATTTTATAAAATAAAATAATTTTATAGTCATACAAAGAACTGACTCTTCTGTCTTTGAAAAATAATTCTTTTATAGACTTTAAAAGTTAAGCATTGGTTCTGTTTGGAATAAAGAAAGCCAAGAGTGAATTAAAGTGACTCTCGGGATTATTGTTAGAAATGCTTACCTTACAAACTTTGGGATCAGATTCCATCAATCAAACATAAATGGATCAGGATGGAAATAGTTAATAGGATGGTCATTATGCCCATAATTGTGAAAGATTTCTGCACTCTGAAAACCATTTTCTTAATTATTTTAGGTTAACACTTGTGTCCGTAACAGGGGGAGGGATGGGGACACGTGTAATCTGAAACCCCAGATATGGTGCCTGGCCTGAATTGAGATAACATTAAAGATTTTATTGCTGATACATTATAAATTATTTCTATTACTGTGGTCCTGTGGGCATTACATTGTCAGTGCACTTTGCCTATTACCTCACTTAATGTTATTAACACACTTTGGGGTATAAAATTACAGTTTTATCATAGAAACCTTAAACACTTACATCCAAAGTACTGAATCGCGTTATTATCTTTACTGACCAGACCCGTTTTATTGTCATTTTATCACTCATAAAATCTGAGATTCAATTTGATTTAACTATTAAGTAAAGCTTGGTCTACATGAGTTTAAACCCAGCTGCAATATTAATATATTAATATATAAGATGACTTCATTTTATTAAAGGTGAGGTAACTTAGAAAACCTCTTTTAATGTCTCTAAGCCGCTAAGAAATTTAACCTGACCTGTTTGCACTTCTGTTTCACCAACATCGACAAAAATTTAAGACTATCTTCTTGGAGAATGTTGAGCACTATCTCTAACCTGCTTCTGGCCTTTGTTAAATGCTGGGACACATTAATCAGCCACAAAATGGCATCACCCATCAAAGTGTCAAGAGGCAAGGTCCAATAATATTAAAACAAAAAGCATTAAGAATCCACCATGTTAAAGAAACAGGGTCCAAACGTAAGCAATTTGAAGGGGAAGAACAAAAGCATGTCATTTCAATCGTTCCCAAAACAAGAAAATGGGGATCGGTCCCCCAAATCAAGTTCTCATTCAGATAACAGAAAACTACAGATAAAAGTACGCCTTGTTTAACTTTTTCTATGGGGACCCTTTCTGATCTTGGCTCTGTGCCTACCGGTTAGAAAGTTTTTGTTAGGTTGACTTTATTAGAAAAAAATAAATAAAACAAGTCTTACCTTGTTATGTTAAACGCCATCTTGATATTTGTCAAAAAATCTGTTTAAAAGATATTCGAAATACGCTACTGTCGATGGTAAGAAATCATGCAAGAAAAGGTTGTTTTCTGTAGGTCTAAAACTGCTCTTTCCACGAGGCATTACTCCTAAGGGTTGGGCCCCACTACTGAGAATTACCATTATGAGGACACATTACAACTTTGTAGCTCTGAAGAGGCAAGATGGAGTAGAGCTTTTGGTTGGCCAAATGGCTGGCAGTCTGACCTTTAATTTCAGTACCTGTAAGGAAGAAATAACACCTACCTTCCACTATCACTGAGGGTTTTCATTATCAAAGTGTCTGGCATGAAAAGGTGCTCAGGAAGCAATCATTCGATAATTTTTTCTATTCCTGTGGCATCATATCACCACGAAATATGGCCCTTAGGAGATAGCATGCCGTTATAACTCTACCCCTAGAATCCTAAATACATAGAAAGGTAGCCAGAGGGTGAAGGAGGTCCCTAATGCAGAGTTCAGTGCATTCAATACAATGGCTTTGCTCCATGAGTATCCAAAAAGCATCAATCACATCCTGGAAGCTTCATTTTTTTTTTTTTAAATAGAAATCTCCTGCCAGTAGATAAATCCTCTTGTTATAGGAGTTCAAGACTTTTGGTCAACACAGGATCTTATGGAAAAGGATAGTCACCTATCTAACAAGCATCAAGCCACAAACAACATAGATTGTCCAGTAAAGCAAGAAAGTAGAACATTCCTTAATATTGGAAGAAAGCAGGATGCCAGCCATACCAAGCCATTTCGCAAGCAAAGAAAACATTGTGAAAAATAACACCAGAGAAGCCCATGAGCTCCATTGGATGTGGACTGATAAAGGCAGAATGACAGTCAGAGACCAGCAAATGCATCTCCTGCCTTTATACCCAAGAAACTGGGAGCTTAGCAAGGTTCGGGACTTTGTGCCCAAAGTCACACAGCTATTCGCTGGGAAGGCCAAACCTATCACCCAGGCTTCGTGGGTTGGTATCTTCCCTGCACTGCGATGGTATCTATATAGGAGGAGGTGCTCAGTCCCAAGACAAGCTGAGAATCAATGGAGGCTGTTTTCAGAGCTTCAGCCTTTTGGTTTTATGCTCATTGCCTGCAATAAATAGGCTGGGCCCCCGTTGGATGATTGGTGATCTGTTGAATGCAATGACCAAGACTTACTTTTTTAGCTTGTCTTCTAGGAAAGGCCAGGCACAAATAGTAGATTCCTTTTGCTTTGTGCACTATCCATTGTATGTGAGAAAATGTGTGATTGTATGTATTTATGTGTGTGTGTGTGTGTGTGTTCCTCTTTAACAAATTCTGTCTTTAACTTCCAACTTCTAAAATTTCATTGTGATATATTTGGGTGTGGGTTTTTTTTTTCTGGAATTAGGTATGTCCCTACGTGAAGCTTATCTGTCTTTTTTTTTTAATTTTTTTAATGTTTGTTTATTTTTGAGAGAGAGAGAGAGCACGACTGAGGGAGGGGCAGGGAGAGAAGGAGACACAGAATCCAAAGTAGGCTCCAGGCTCTGAGCTGTCAGCACAGAACCCGACCCAGGGCCCAAGCCCACAAACCATGAGATCATGACCTGAGACAAAGTTGGTTGCTTAACCGACTGAGCCACCCATGTGCCCCTATGCTTGTCTGTCTTTCCTTAGTGTGGGAATATTCTCTCATTGTTGTTTCAAGAACAACCTCACTCCACCCACATGTCCTTAAGGAACTAGAGATTTCTAGGTATGTTCTCCATGTCTCTTAAATTTTCATCCACATTTTTTGCATTTCTTTATTCTTTTGCACTGTGTTCTCAGAGAGACTCTTCAGAATGATCTTTAAGATCATTAATTTCTGTTCAACTGTGCTCTTTTGCCACTTACCTCTTCCATGTTTTCTTTTACCTCAACAAAGTTTCAATTTCCAAGGCATCTGGATGATGGTGTTTTTATAGATGCATCATTTTGTTTTCATGGCTCTCTAAGAAATTAATTTAATATTAGTTAATGTATATAATAAATATTTATATAAATACAAGTTGCACAATAAAATTAACAATTAATAAATACATTATTCTAAATTACAGACATCAATTATATTCTTTTAAATTTCTATTCGTTTGACTAGCTCGATTTTCTTAGTTCTTTTGCTTTCTTTCTCTTCCATGATAATGCCCCTAGAGGTGTGATTCTTTCCTTTTACACATTTACAAAACAAGGAATATGATCAAAGGAAATGAACCACCTTTCTTAGCCCCTCACCTTGCTTGACCTCTCCTCTAGCTCTGTTTTTTCTTTTTTTATATTTTGATTTATCCTTCCTTTATTTAAATATATATATGAAAAATATCTTCATATTTTTAGGTACTACAATGCCTAAAATGCCTTATAAATGCCATAAGTACTTTCCTCCAGTTTGTTTTTTCTAACTTAAAACTATATGCGGAAGGTTAGCTTCATAGTGATGTGAAGACGTTTCCCATTTCATGTTACAGTTGTTCCATAATCCACTGAATGGATACACCTTAGGCTATTTAATTAGTCCCCTAAAATTTAAATCTTCTCTGTGACCTTGAGTCAGTGATATAACCTTTATGAATCCTGCCAGCGGAGCAGAGCCTCACTGATAGTAACTGCTCAGTAAATAGATGAAGATACAGAAACCCTGGTTGGACTTTATCAGAATTAAAAAGGGAATAGATGTAAATATATACATAAAGAGCTTAGTAAAAGCACTATTATCTAATGAGTCCTTCATAAATGATAAATCGATATTGTTTTGTTGTTATTTATGTTTTACTTATAGTTCTTAATCAACAGCATAAGTACTTACAGTGAGTGATTTGGCATGGTTTATACATTGGTACGATTTTTTTCTTATTATTGAGAAATTTCATATTAGGTTTACAAAAATCAATCCATCTTTCCTAAGCACTTAGTTTGTTAGAAAAAGCCACTGGGTGATCAGCTATGAGATCTCAGAGACCCTTTGTCTCCAGAAGGGTAATGCTATCCCTAGCTCAGAGCTAACGGGGAATTTAAAATACATGAGTAAACCCAGACATCACACACACACACACACACACACACACACACACACACTCTACTAGCCAGATATTATGTATTTCCTAATGGAAATACACACTACCACCTAGGAACTATTTTTGCCAAATAATTGAACCTGAATCCGAGCATCCTCTGATCCAACAACCTCTTCACAGGAAATTCAGAAATGAGAGACCAAAGATGAAATCACCAAAGTTCAGAAGGTGGGAAACTTTACAGGGAAAAAAAAAGTTCAGTTTTGGCAAAATGTAAGTTGTAAGGAAAAAAATAGGCAGAGAGAAATCGGTACATTACAAGAAGTGGTACCACTCCCCTTTTCCTCTCCCCACCTCAGCCTCTGGCAGCTTCTATGTGCTTGACTAGATGACAAACCTCATACAATGGTATCATGCAGTATTTGTTCTTCTGTGATGGGTTTATTTCACTTAGCATAATGTCCTCGAGGTTCATCCATGTTGTTGCATATTTATACAAGACGACTAAGTTCTGCTGTATACCCTAGTGCCTACAGTTCATACTCTCATTATACACGTAAAATGTGTTAAGAGGGTAGACATCACATTAATTGTTCTTACCACATTAAAAAAAAAGGAAAGGGCGCCTGGGTGGCGCAGTCGGTTAAGCGTCCGACTTCAGCCAGGTCACGATCTCGCGGTCCGTGAGTTCCAGCCCCGAGTCAGGCTCTGGGCTGATGGCTCGGAGCCTGGAGCCTGTTTCCGAGTCTGTGTCTCCCTCTCTCTCTGCCCCTCCCCCGTTCATGCTCTGTCTCTCTCTGTTGCAAAAATAAATAAACGTTGAAAAAAAAATTTTTTTAAAAAGGAAAGAGAGACTATATATCTTTTTGAGGGGTATTACTTGAACCAACGAATTTTAAGAATTATGATATAGGGCGCCTCGATGGCTCAGTTGGTTGAGCGTCAGACTCTCAATTTTGGCTCAGGTCATGATCTTACGGTTCACGGGATTGAGCCCAGCATCGGGCTCCAAATTGACAGTGCAAAACCTGCTTGGGATTCTCTTTCTTCCTCTCTCTCTGCCCCTCCCCCATTGTCTCACTCTCTCTTTCTCTCTCTCAAAATATAAATAAAATAAAAAAAAACCATGATACAATCAAGGAAATATGAACACTGACAGATATTTTTAAATAGCAAGAAATTATTGATCTCTTTAGGTGATAAAAATAGTACTGTGTTTAAGTTTTTTTTTTTTAATGTTTATTTATTTTTGGGACAGAGAGAGACAGAGCATGAACGGGGGAGGGGCAGAGAGAGAGGGAGACACAGAATCTGAAACAGGCTCCAGGCTCTGAGCAGTCAGCACAGAGCCGACGCGGGGCTTGAACCCACATATCGTGAGATCGTGACCTGAGCCTAAGTTGACGCTTCACCAACTGAGCCACCCAGGTGCCCCAAGTATCCTTATCTTTTAAAATGTGTATGAAAAGCACTGAACGATAAGTGGAGTCAATCATTTCATCGAGCTGATGCTCGGGCTTGTTTCCAATTCTGATATTTATCTCAAATATCAAATTTTCAGGCTTGTTTGCCGTTTTTTTTGGAGTTGAAGTCCCTCAGGTAGGCAACCAGAATGGAAAGAGAAAGAGAGGGCCGTCTGCTTGGCCAGTTCCGAGCATCCTCTTACGAGCGCGGCAGAAATGTGGTGCTCGTGAATGAACCATTTTCCAGTTGCTATGTTGGTAACTGTGCTCCCTTCAAGGACTTGTTAAGTTACCTGTAACTTCAGCCAGTTTCTGATGAATCCTATTACCTCAGGAACAGGTATGTTATCTACCCTTGGAGACACCTGATAACTCGAAGCTAATTCAGTTCTAACTCCTCCCAGAGTCCTAGGCACGTTCAGTGCTTGGATGCCATTTGTTTCATAATCCTCTCTGGCAAAAGTAGGTTCATTGTATGGCTATGTTTGTGCATGTGATAATGTGAGCTACCGAAGATAGCTGAAGCCAGATCTTAGCCCCAATAATTTAGAAGGATCTTGACTTCTAGAAACGTCAGAATTAGATGTCTTACTTATTCAGAATAACCACACCAGCCGCCTTCACGTTTGGCAAGACTGATGCCTTTCAACTTCCACGCTGTAAGTTTTCCTTTTCTGTTTGAGTCATGTGATTGTACGTTTACCCCATCTTCTAAATTACCTCAAAACTCTCATGGAAGCAGACAACACAAATAAATAAATAAATAAATAAATACCAGTACTCTTGTCTAGCTATGCAACCCTAATCAAGCCACCGATCTTTGGGTCCCAGCTTCTCACTTTGAAAAAGGATTTGGACTCCTATCCGTTGAATCCAGTGGTATTCGTATTCACGCAGTCTCCTCTTTCTCATCCATGGCAGACATGTCTAATCAATCCCTGCGGTCTCCCAGCTGACTCCGAATGCCATCTAACTTAGCCATACAACTTAGCCATACAACTTAGCACCACAGGCAGTCACCACTTGTTCTGAGATAAAACCTATATCCTAGGTTGATGGAGCACTGCCATCGGGAGCATTGCTGAAGGCCATGGCGAACAAAAAGGACTTAAATAATCGCTCATTGGATTTTACATCTCATGCCCAGTTGTGGTACACATTTCATTGTCAAAAGCAAGTCACATGGCCACTTCTAACTTCTCACCATGAGGCTGGAAGGAGAGAGGGCAGGAAATATAGGATATGACATTTATTTACACAAGGCTTTGCCTTCCACAAAGTTTACATATATTCTTCCTTTTGCTTTCCAAATTCCGTAAAGTAAAGAAATGATATTATTATTCCCATTTCACAGAAGGGTAACTTGAGCCTTGGAGGTCTAGCCCATTATTACAGACTAGTAAGTCGTGGGCCTGGATCCACATTAAGTCAACCTTACCTCCAGTTCCTGTTTCTATTATCTCCAAATTCACTCTAGTGCTATGAAGGAGACCGGGGTAGAATGAAATTTATACATGAATGTAAAATAGAGATATAAAAACTAATAAAAGGTAATAAATAAAATAAATAAAAGATATAAAAGATAATAATAGAGGAATTATTTGTTGAATAAACAACAAATGGTGTGCTTGAAAGAAAGCTGTATCAGTCAGGAAATGCTACAGGTTATGCCGCAGTAACAAACAACCCCAGAAATGTGCCTGGCCTCAACAAAGGTTGGTTTCTTACTGACCTGTACGTTGTACGTTCGGGGAACCTAAGTCTTGGCCCTGGCTCTGTCCATAACCAGTTAAGGGAAAGCCATTTGTTCATGAAACAGGTATAGGCACAAAAATTGGTCTGAGGGCAAAATTACATTAGGTCTTCAACTGCTTTGAAGCAGAAAGAAAACTGCAACAAGCACAGGTAAAGGATGAGAAGCCTGGAGCCGTGTCAGTGACCGTGGCCCCAGGAAAATGGAGGGCAGTGTGGGTAGGGCTGGCATAGCCACTTCTCTAATCTCTCATAGTTAGTGCATTTATTGAGCATTTATTGTATGCAAGACACCACGGGGCATATACAGAGACAGAAGGCATAACTCCTGTTCTCAATGAGATGGCCATCTAGTCACAATATGACATCAAGCGTGAAGTCTATCTTGTCCTCACTTCCCAGTAGTTTATTCAGAGCTATTGGTGTGTTCAGTTGAAGCACAAAACAAACCAGGTCACAGATATTAAGGTTGTAATATCCGAATAGCACCCTCAAAGCCCGGAGGGATTCACTTCATTCTGGGATAGGCAAAAGATACCCCGCTGTCAATTTTGAGATGTGCTGTAGAACTTGGGGATTAAAAAAAAAAAGGAAGAAGCCTATGCATTCACAAAAGTAGCAATTTGTTACTTTGAACTTCACAAGTCTAGATGAGGGGAAAGGAGCTTCAGGGTGGGGAAAGATTTACTATACTCACATTTCAAACAAGCTGAAAGCCTGCGTTATAATATGATGTTCATTGAATGAATCCATTAACTGAGCAAAAATCCTTTCCAACACTTCTGGTATACCAGACTTTGTGCCAAGAACCGAATCTGTGTGGTTTAGCTCTTGAATTATGTCTGTTCTCTGAGAGGTTCCTTGCTGGAGGCAGCGCTGTGTGCATGAACTGCCGGGTCTCACACTCCACGTGCGGAAAGGCAAGCACTCGCTTGCCTTTAGTTACCTTCGGAGCGGGTCAAGTTCAGTTACGTGGGGAAAGCACAGAAGCATTGCAGACAGTGGGTCTGAAAACACCAACAAGATTCTTAAGTCGTGGATTCCCCTTGTTCCATAAATCACATCGGACTCTCGGAGAGCTTAACGGGTTGCTTTATAAAGAGATCCTGAGCTCTCCGCCACAGGTAGATTTAACAGAAAAGATGGCGTCCCCTTTTCAACTCTTGAATTAACAATATTAACGTAGATTCCATACAAGAGCCCTAGCAATAGGATTAGTATATTAAAGTAGCCAGTCCTGCACTGGCACACACACAAAACCCCCGTAGCAACAGGGATGACAGCTTGGTAACAGCAGCTGCTGCTTAATTGAAAACATTAGAAAAATATTACATTATATCTGTATTCCCTGTTTTTATGTTTATTTTCATCACAAGTGAGAAAATAACCCGGAAAAAAAAATACAAAAGAAACATGAAACAAAGGTTCGAGACCAGCGATGGCAAAGGGTGAACCGTTGCTTGCAACTGAATTTTCTGGGGAATCGTTCCACTTTTCCCGTGAATGAGCAGTCTTGTTTCTGTGTGTATTCCAAGGGCCAGAAATTCCTCCCGGGGTGTTGACTTTAGTTCCTGGTCAACCCTTTAAATTTGATTAACTGGGAAGAGAAATGGCATATGTGTGGGTCTTTGTGTGTGTCCGTGTTTGTGCGCTGGGGACGCAGTGTTCAGATTGTAAAGTGCCTCTACATGGAGAGGAGTTCATACAAGACCCAAAAGCATACTAATGTGAAGCTGGGAGTGTATGTTTCTGAACAACACAAGTCTATCCCTGGTAGAGCGGCCCATTCGCACCAAAGCCAACACCAACGCTTGGGGCACAATTAGAAGAGGGTTGGTTAGAAAAAAGTAGTCATGTGGTTTTCTGCAAGCAAATTGCATGACACAATAAACAATTATGGAGGCATTCTTATCTCAAAAAATGAAACAAGACGGGACCCTAGAGTTCATCTGGTCTCCCTATTAATTCAGATCAAACACTTAAAACTTTGCATCGCTGGCTCAGAAGGCCAAATAAAATGCAAGAGATGAAGTTTCTTCTTGGGCAAGGATTTTTTTTCCCCTCTTATATCATGCCAGAGGTAACGGTCCTAATAAATTTCATGGGCCCTAAACGTTACTCGGCATGTAGTCAAGACCCATCTGGCCATTGGAAACCAGGCATCCACATTTGCAAATGAGGTTTTCAAATGCAGGCAACGCATTGAGGGTTCTCATTGCAAAATAAAGATGGAATGTTCTATTTGACCGCAGTGAACCTACAAAAGAAGCATGCTGCAAACTCATAGGTCCAGAGACTACCTTACAGTAGCAGCTGCTTGTTTCTTGCAGAATTCAAGTCATTTCAAGATTGACTATATACTACAAAAAAAAAATGCTCTTCTGTCTGTTCCTTGGGGTCAAGAATTCCGTCTTATTTATTCTTATGTCCACTCTGGCACATAGTGAAAAGCCTTTCATGTAGTAGATATTCTACAAATAAATATGGCCATGACTCAGAAGTCAAATTGATATGGTACTGAAAGATGAAACGAAATGGTACCTAAGACATTTCTCAACCTATCAGTAGTTCCGATACATTCTTTCATTGCTTGATTGATTTCTTTATTCAGTTAATGTGTAATGAATGAGCACCTGCTCTGGGTCAACCAAAGTGCTAGGCTTACCCTGCAGTTGTCCACCCAATTTACACTGCTCTTTTAGGTACAAGAGGCGGGGAAAACATTTTTCCTATAGTAGTGACTCCAGCGTTCAGCTTGCCTTTCACTAAGCAAGTAGTTATCATGCCAAAGGTTTTGGTAAACCTGATTAATGTTGGCAAACAACATTGGAAAGGAAAAATGCGTCTGTACTGTATACTTCAGGTTTTTCTTTTTTCTCCCAAATTAACACTGCCTTTACTCCTTGAGTCTGCAAAGAGAATGGAAATTTTAAAAAGACCTGTGTTGGGGCACCTGGGTGACTCAGTCAGTTAATTGTCCAACTCTCGATTTCGGCTCAGGTCATGATCTCGCAGTGTATGTGAGCCAACTTCCACGCTGGGCTCCTTACCGGCAGCACAGAGCCTACTTGGGATTCTCTCTCTCTCTCTCTCTCTCTCTCTCTCTCTCTGTCTCTCTGCCCCTCCCCCACTTGCTCACACATACTCGCTTTCAAAATAAATAAATATGCTTAAGAAAAAAAAATTTTCTCAAGGTTGGCTAGCTAGGAACCCAGGCAAAACTCTCATAATGATCTCAACCTTTGAAATCACCTTAGAAGCATCAACTCAGTGACAGTGTAAATATAGTTGATGTGCAGTAACTTGCTAAGGGGACGATAACCCTTCTTCCAATCCTTTAGTATATATATGTTTTAACAGTTTTTGTAGTTTTTAATGCGTTCTTTCTGAACAAGAAACCACCGTGTTTTAAAATGAAAGAAACCTCGTTTCCTCGTTTGACTTTTCAGCTTGAAGCAAAATGCCCAAGTTTCAGAAAGTGGATTAAATAATTAACCGCCAAGAAAACTAAACAACAGCATTACCGAATGACTAATTAAAACCCACTAATGAAGGCAGTTGATAAGCATGTATTATTATAAGCTATATTATCATAAGCATGTGTAATAACTCAAGAGTCTCTTCAAGGAGTACCTAATACTTGCCCCCTTGTTGGTGGAAACTCGTCACTGAATTGACATATGCCCTTTCTACGATACAAAGATAATCATTCAATAACCAATTGCAGAATTAAAATGGAAAGACCCACAGGAAAAGAAAAGAGCCCCTTAATAGGTTTATTATTGATTTAGTGTAAGAGAAGTTTGTCCCACCTGCACTCCGCTGACTCAATGCGTCTGAGTCAGACAAATACAAGAATCTCCAGTTTTTCAACTTTATGCCACCTTGTTTTTATGAAAGACCTGCGTGGGTAACCTGTTTTCCGTACCTGAAAGAAATCTGAAGAGGGGTTTTTACACAAAGCGAAAATAGTGTTCAGCACTGTTACAGAGACGGGGCGCACCCCTCACAGGGAGAGCCTCCCCACCCCACTGCTTCCCTGGGAAACTACCCTCTCAGCATCTCAGCATCAAGCCACCAGGGCTTTGAATCGTGTCTGTGAGCATCTTATCTTGATTTATGTTGTGCATCCATTAGCAAGCTAAGTCTTGAGCTATCAGAAAAATCTAAGCGAGGTTATTTTTAGGGTCTAGAAATGCTCAAAATATTTTTTATATAAACTAATGGCAATTACTTTTTTTTTGTTTGTTTTGTTTTGTACCATGTCAGCTTAATGAAAGTTTCATAGGGGCACTCTACTTTCAGATAATGGGCAGAACCTGTAAATGGAGACAAAATACTCACAGTGTCCAAATGTCTATTGGAAATCCAAGTCAGGAGCATAAAAAACAAAAACAAAAACAAAAACAAAAAACCACTGAATCCACAGAAAATGCTTTCAGAAATGCATAAATACAAGTTTATTAAAGGATTAAAGAAGGAGGGGGTACCTGGTTGCCTCAGGCAGTAGAGCATGGGACTCCGGATCTCAGACTCCTGAGTTAAAGCCCCACGTTGGGCGTGGAGACAAGAAAGAAAGAAGAAAGAAAGAAAGAAAGAAAGAAAGAAAGAGAGAAAGAAAGAAAGAAAGAAAGGGAGAAAGAAAGAAAGAAAGGGGGGAAGAAAGAAAATGAAAAGATTAATGAAGTTGTAAGGGTAACTTTCTACAGACTTGCAATCTCAGGGCTGGAAGGGTGTTGGGAGCTATCTACATCTATAATACTCACCTCTTTCCCAGGGCAAGAATATCTTTTCTGATATAATGGTATTCCTGATAGATGGTCATATCATTTTTTTACATTTATTTAAATGTTTATTTTTGAGAGAGGGAGAGAGAGAGAAAGAGAGAGAACGAGTGGGGGAGGGGCAGGGAGAGAGGGAGACACAGAATCCGAAGCAGGCTCCAGGCTCGGAGCTGGCAGCACAGAGCTTGACACAGGGCTCGAACCCACAAACTGTGAGATCATGATCTGAGCTGAAGTCGGCCGCTGAGCTGACTGAGCCACCCAGGTGCCCCGGTCATATAATTCTTGATCATACATGTCCAAGAACAAGGAATAACTATCAATAAACCAATTATCACAACATTTTAAAAAGATTCTGTTCACAGCCTGCATCCTCAGGGCATTAGCAAGGAATTGTATTCCAGAGCCATCAAAGCCTCAAGAACAAAATCCTGAAGGGAAAAGTATACAGGCTTAATCGGAATAGTCTACATACTATATGATAACAACTATATGACATTTTAGAAAAGGCAAAACTATAGACAGTAAAAAGATCAGTGATTGCCAGGGGTTGGGGGAAAGATGGATGAACAGGTGAAACACAGAGGATTTTTAGCACAGTGAAAATATTTTGTATGATACTATAATGGTGGATACATGACATCACATGTTTGTCCCAACCCAGAGAACGTACAACACCACGAGTGAACCCTAACGTGGACCATGCACTTGGGGTGATGATGTGGTGTCAGCATAGATGCATCAGTTGTAACAAATGTACCACTCTGAGGGGGGATGGTGACACAGGGGGAGGTTGTGCATGTGGGACACAGGGGGAGGGGCATATGGGAAATCTCAGTGCTTTTCACTCCAAAACTAAATCAAAAACTGCCTTAAAAAACAAAATATTATTTGAGCCTGGGTGGCTCAGTCATTTGAGCTTCCCACTCTTGATTTCAGCTCAGGTCATGATCTCACAGTTCCTGAGTTCGAGCCTCACATCGGGCTCTGCACTGACAGTGTGGAGCCTTCTTGGGATTCTAACTCTCCCTCTCTCTCTGCCACTCCCTTGCTCTCTCTCTCTCTCTCTCTCTCTGTCAAAAAATAAATAGGGGCACCTGGGTGGCTCCATAGGTTATGCGTCTGACTTCAGCTCAGGTCATGATTTCATAGTTTGTGAGTTTGAGTCCCGCTGACAGCTCAGAGCCTGGAGCCTGCTTCAGATTCTGTGTCTCCCTCTCTCTCTGCCCCTCCCCAGCTTTCACTCTGTCTCTCAGTCTCTCCCTCAAAAACTAAATAAACATTAACAAAAGGTTTTGTTAATAAATGAACTAAAAATTTTTAAATAAAAAAATAAAATCAAATAAAAATTATATGAGCTTTAGAAAGCCTCAAACATGATCCAAAGTAAACAATGTACATGTAAGGTTTAGAATTGCTAGAGTTCTGGATCGTTACTGTGCCAAGTCAGGGCAGTAATCATGGCCAATTATCTGAGACAAAATGATAAAAATGGCCTATGTTGAGATGAATAAAGACATGGTGACCAGGAGGACCACGTCCTGCATCCACGGCCAGCCGAGCATATGCACATTAGCCTTTGGACGCAAGTTTCTTAAAGTCTCCGAAGTTGAGTTAAAATATCTGAGAAATGGGAATTGTACCACTTACTTTCCAAGCAGCTTGGAAAGAATACGTGGGATGAAACTGGTGACACTGCTTCGAATCGTTCAATGACTGACACACGATTGAAATGCCAAAGTCTGCCGATTGAATGTAACTGGGTGGCTGGGATCTCATTTTTGCTCTCCAGTATGGATAGAAATTTGCAGAAAGGAAATTACCTGTTAATATGGAAATTGTAATTGAATATGATAAAATATCTCCATAAACAATGAGATATGTGAAAATTGATTAATATTTATGAACTTTTTCTTTTCCGTTGATGTTCACAATTGTTATCTGCAAAGCATGGTTAAATTACATTTCTGAGATCAAATAAAAGACTCCTTAAGTTTCTGTTAATTGCTCACTCTAAATTCATCATTGTTTAATATGTGTCAAAATCGAATTAAAATATATCATAGCCCATAAAATAAATACATAATCATGTAAAATAAAAATGGTAAAGCCTTAAAAAAAGAATACATTTTAAAATGCATATTGCAGGGCTTATATAAGTTTATATTACTTCCATGCTAATCATATTATATAAAAACTAAATTTCTTCTGCAGCACATGAAAAAATTCTAGTGGAAATCAAACCTGCATAGCATATGCTTCATATTATTTTTAATATTATAGAATACAATAGTTAGTATAGTATAATATTACTTTGCATTTTATATATATATATATATATATATTATATTGCATCGATCACATTGTTTTTGGCACACTTTTGCATTTAAACTCGTAAATGGTAAGACATTACAGTTTGGTACACTGATCAAACCTGCACATTATTTTTGTTTATTTTTAAAGTTTATTTATTTATTTTGAGAAAGAGATTGAATCAGTGGGTGAGGGGCAGAGGAGGGGTGCGGGCAGAGAATCTGAAGCAGGCTCTGTACTGACAGCAGAGAGCCCAATGTGGGGCTCAAACTCACCAACCATAAGATCAGGACCTGAGCCGAAGTGGGAGGCTTAACCAACTGAACCACCCAGGCAGGCGCTCCTGTATTCATGTTCTTGTCCTTATAATGCAACTTTGCCATTCTCCTATCACCTAGAGGGACGATTTATTCATTACACAGTAGTCTCAAAAGAATGTTCAACCGATAATAGATTGAAACATTGCAAACATTTGCAGCAAAATAAGGTCGTTAAAGGTTTGGTATGCTAAGTTGTATTATTTACAGGTATTCAAAATCTACCAAGATTGTACTGAAAATTAAAATTTCTCTTAATCCTACTGATTAAAATTTCTCCAGTCCAAATGTATAACAAAATAACCCTACATTAAGATATTAAACCTTTTTCTGCTAAATTGTGCATGGGAAATCTGATCAGATACATTAGGAACTGAGAATGTTTGATTACCTTGTGATCTCTACATATGCATTTCTAAGAAGGGGTAATTCCATTGAACGTAGTGATCCTTTTCCAGTTGCAGATTTGAGTTTCACATCTCAGTGCTTACAGTAATCCCAACATTTACGTGCAAGCACATTGATTCATTTGGCTGGTGCCAGTGTTGGCTGCTACAGGGGGCTCTTACAAGCAATCCTAAAAAAAACAGGCTATGGAAATAGTAATAAATATTGTTACTAACTTTGTCATTAAAACATGCTGTTTCCATTTCTGTTGGAGGTTAGAGCCGAAGGGACATGTAAAAAAAGACAGTATCTGTTCGTGTAAGCTTATTAACATTCTGAGCCGGCTCCTGGAGATTGTAGGAGATTTTGTGTTAAGAGGAGGTTAAATTGGGGCGCCTGGGTGGCGCAGTCGGTTAAGCGTCCGACTTCAGCCAGGTCACGATCTCGCGGTCCATGAGTTCGAGCCCCGCGTCAGGCTCTGGGCTGATGGCTCAGAGCCTGGAGCCTGTTTCCGATTCTGTGTCTCCCTCTCTCTCTGCCCCTCCCCCGTTCATGCTCTGTCTCTCTCTGTCCCAAAAATAAATAAACGCTGAAAAAAAAAAAAATTTAAAAAAAAAAAAAAATAAAAAAAAAAAAAAAAAAAAAAAAAAGAGGAGGTTAAATTAATTTGAAAAGCTTTGACAAACTTTTGATTGTTTGTAATTCACTGTAATTTGGGCAAGTTGAATTTAAAAGTATTTTTTGGAGTTACCATGATACCATGATAACTGCCAAATTTGCTGTCTTTAGCATTTTACAACTATGACTCAGGCCTTTCCCAAAGGAGGTGGGGAGGAGGGCAAGAAAGGGCGAAGGTCAAAAAGGGGTAGGGTTGAGGGGGGAGGGGGAAGAGAAGGGACAGGCACCAGGGGGAGGAAACATCCCTTTGCTAATCACGTATCACAAGCAATGAAAGGCCTCAGGCTAGGAACCCGCCAGGTGCATTTCAAAGAGAACTGGAGGGGGGAGTAAGTGTCACTCAAGGCAGATATTTATGAAAGATGACAGTTTGCAAATATCTCAATCTTGGACAAGCCCGCACCAGTGACACGGAGGAGTGCAGCAGAATTGGACGAGTCAGCAGCCAACATTTATTTCATCAGGACCTGTCCAATCTCCACTGATGGTTTGATAGTCTGGGGAGAGCAAGCAACATTGGGCCTCATTCTGCTGGTTACTTTCAGCCAGTTTGCACGGAACAGTCCAAAATGGTCTAATAAATATGCAAAGAAGGATAAAAAGAAGAATTGAGAAAAGCTCTGTTTGCAGAGCTAGCACAAGACTGGATTTTTAGCTATGCCAAAGAGGAAGCATAGTAATTACAGAAATATTGATTGCTGCGCCTGCAGGTTGACAACGAGAGAGCCGTGAGTCTTGCCAGCGTGGAGACCTTCATCTTGGCACAAACCTCCTGTTGGTCCAGGGGACTGAAGAAGTGATCCCGTTAGATGCCCTTGCCCATGACGGCTGCCCCGCCATCCCCGATAGCCTAAGCACAGTGAACTTTGTTAGAAATAGAACTCTGTATTTCCCCCAAGGTCTAAAATGCTAGACAACGACCTGAACAAATGTGAAACTAAATTCTAGGGGGGAAATTTCCATAATATTTCTCTCAAGCTGGCAGACCAGCATGGAAGTCAGAAAGGCTGCTGGGGCAACCCCACAGGTTTTGACATTACAGTGTATCACAAGTGGCTACCTGGACAAACACAGCCAGCAGGTATGTTTAATTTGGTATTCAAAATGCTTTTTAATGGATGGCTCAGTCGGTTACGCGTCTGACTTTGGCTCAGGTCATGATCTCACAGTTTGTGGGTTCGAGCCCCGTGTCAAGCTCTGTGCTGACAGCTCGGAGCCTGGAGCCTGCTTCGGATTCTGTGTCTCCTTTTCTCTGTGCCCCTCCCCTACTCATGCTCTGTGTCTCTCAGTCTCAAAAATTAAAAAAAAAAAAAGTTAAAAAATTTTTAAAGAAAAAGTAATAGATGCTTTTTTAATGTACATAATTTAAATGCTAATATTAAAAATCTGGCGATCTGATGCAAACTCTTGATGTTCTCCTCCTTCCCAGGGAGGAGAAAAAAATCAGATTATTGGACGAACTTGGGTACAAAATACTTTTGACCACAACCTGAAAGGGCTGAAAACAGCAGCTGCCTTTAGAAGTTTGCCACCGTCTCTAATTTTCCTCCAAAATCAATGCTGAGGGTCAGCTGTCTTTTCCATCAAATTTGTTCTTCTTGTCATTTACATCCTGTTCTATTTCACTCATTCTTATTACCTGTGTGACTTCTTTAAGCATTTACTTTTTGACCTCAGAAAAGAAACAAGGTAGCTTTGTCATTTGGGAAAGTTGAAATCCTTCAGTTTCCTGCCCTTTAAAATAAGATTAATGCTGATCGATTCATAGAGTTGTCGGTAAGGAGTAGAGATGCTGAAATGAAAAGCCTCAGGACAAATTTGGGCACATACCAGACGTTGAATCAATGTAAGTTTTATTCACTCTTCCCCTCCATTTTTCAATTCTTTCAGGAGAAAAAAAATGCATCTCATTTTGAAGCGTAAGTGCAGATAAGCAGATATTTTATTTACATAGAAGTGATATTTTGAAAGCTATCCATTCATTTTAGTGAGTGTCGAGATTATCATAATTTTTTTTCCATTAAGCCTTATGCTGCAGCACTGGTTCTCAGATGTGAGTGTGCATGAGAGTCACCTGGAGGCCTCATTGCAATGCACAAGAGCCCCCAGAGTCTCTGATGAAACGGATCCAAGGTGGGCCCCAGAACGTGCGCTTCTAATTGGATTCCAAGTGACACTGATGTTTTGAGAAGCACCATGCTGCTTTATTAGGACTGAAATCTTAAAAGCTAGAGAGAAATTTTGTGTTGAATCCATTATGCCCCCTCAAAGAAGGAGGGGACAATTCTTTTGTGTGTTTTTAACATTTGTAACAAAGTCAAATTACTTGATCCCCCAGTTTTTCTTTCTAGGCAAGGAAGTTCCTAAAGTTTAAAAAACGAGATCACCTGAATTACGTAAATGTAGATCTAGGGCCAGTGACAACCATGAGCAGAGATATCAAGTCCTATTGAGTCAATGGCACTACGATCAGGATCCTGACCAACCAGCACAGTGGACACGCACTCATAAACGGGCCCCTCTTGTTAGCATCAGTATTGTTATTATTTTGATGGAGATGATCATTAGTTTCTCTCTGTAGGTAACTGTTTCTCTGCAACTGTTGGCATGAGCCATCTGAACTGTGTTTCTCAGCGATTCCGATTCCGGTGTGATTAGTTATTCAGCTAACCACAGGCTCAAAGCAGCACGTTGTTCCCCTGGACAGGCTATGGATGCCAGCCATCGCTGCATGTCACTCACAGCGAAGTCAGCTGCAAATGGAGGTGGGCAACCTTTGCAGAATACACAAAGTCCCGCCATGACTTCGGTTTTCTGCGATGCTACTGAAAGACGTGTTGAATTCAGTGAAGTACCATGGTCTTTATTTGTACTTGGCATTTCTCAGACTCTTGAAAAATTAAAAAATAAATGTGCCGCCATGCAGTTCTTGCTTCAATTGTGGAAACTTGGGCGTTATTTTTCATCCCTTTGGGACAATTCATGGTCCTCTCCGAATGCAGGCAATGAAGTAGGAAGTGGGCTGTGAGAGGTCTCCCAGGGACTGGCCAGCAGGAACACAGACCCGGACTGGTGCTCCAAGGCCCTGCTTCTCTCCTCAAGCAATCTAGAGTGAAGAGAAGTCTGGGCCCCTCCCTTTTAAAAAAGTTTTGCCTCCCAGGTGATCACCCTTTAGCACAACCCCTCCCCGCCCAACCCCATGGAATAAACATGGCCTCTGGACAACACCATGCTAGGAAAATAGTGAAATATTCATACATCTGGCCATATTACCAAAACAGAAATGTAACTGTTTGACATTGTTTAATGAGGAGGACAAAAACCTGAAATGCTCAAAAATTCTGAAAGACAACATTAAATCTTAACGTTACTGGGGTTAACGTTTTTGAGGAGTGTTGGTAGACAATATACTTTTCTTTTCATAAATACGAGTTTAACCAGATTTCCCTCTTCCTGCAGACTCCTGCCCCCACCAACTCAAAAGAGTATGGGACAGGAAGTTCTTTTTCCACTTTCCCTCCGGTCTTCAAGATGAGGTATTTAGGACTTACAACTTTTGGTATAAGTAACTTTAAAATCCTAAAACTCAGTTTTCTAATACACAAATAGGGTAATACTGGATACCTACATTATTCCATTAACAGAAGAAACCCCTGAAATAATGCAGGCCAAATCTGGCCCATAGAAATAATGTTTGTGTATGATAAAATCAGTATCTCAGTATTGGTGATCATATTTAGTGTCGTTGTGATCCATTAATCACAATCTTTCCTGAATTCTTAGCTCCTCTTGCCTCCATTAAATCAATTATCACACCGTGTAACAATGTGTCTCGTCCCACCGGACCATAAGCTTCGTGAAATCGAGGCCATGTCTCAGGTAGCTCTCAAGTCCCATTTCTTAACACACTTCCTGGAAAATGTAAATGCCCACTACATACTTGCTGAATCCACTCATGAATTCCAATAACTTCTGTACAAAGTTTCCGAAATGCCCCTTGCTTGGCCCCAGCCATTACTCTACTGGCTCCAATGCTCTCCTACCCTGCTGATTTCTCATTTCCATGCCTCACGCTGGTGGCCATTGACATCTAACATTGGGAGTGTTTATTGGCTGCTGACAGTCCTTGAATTACCAGTATGATTCCATAATTAATATGGGTGATTATTTTCATCTTTTCTCACTGAACGAGATGGAATGGTCCCTAAATTTTTCAACTGCTGCATTGTTTTGGCCTTCTTTGGATATGGACGTTTTATCACTTTGCCTCTTTAGATCCAGTGAATTCTATCTAGCATTAACTAATGCTACCCCATTGAACTAACTTAATTGTCAAGGAAGTAAGCGGCAAGGAAGAAGGGGAGAAAAGAGAGATAGAGATGCCAGCATACATAGTAATTGTCCAGAGGTAAACGGCCACATTATTTGTCATCCAAAACTGAGTTCTTATTTAGAGTGAAAAGGACATTATTCGAATTTACACGGAGAAAACAGGATAAAAATGAGATTTTCCTGGGATAACCAGTATATACAATCCCGCTATTTATTGGAAGGCAGAGGAAGGAAGAGAATGAAATAAGAATCTGAGCTGAGTTCCTGGTAGACAGAAACACTGCTCTTGAACATGGAGGGAGCATTATTCTCTGAGGAAACTCCAGAAGAAAAGAGAATTAGCTCCAAGATCAACAAATGTAGGAAACACCTGCCATATCTCTTTCTCAGGATTCCCAGTGCGTGTGAGTGTAGGCTCGGAGAAGTCCACAGAAAAGGAATCTGAGATTCCCAAAGACCTCACAATCCATATGTTTACACACATCACATCTATTAGTGAGTCTTGCTTACTTGATTACTGGGAAGGGCTATTTAAATGGAATTTTTCCAGGGCATCTGGATGGCTCAATTGGTTAAGCGTCCAACCCTTGATTTCAGCTCAGGTCATGACCTTGTGGTTCGTGAGTTTGAACCCTGCATCGGGCTCCACACTGGCAGTGTGGAGTCTGCTTGGGATTCTTTCTCTCTCTCTCTCTCTCTCTCTCTCTTTCAAAATAAGTAAATGAATTTTTTTTCAATATATGAAATTTATTGTCAAATTGGTTTCCATACAACACCCAGTGCTCATCCCAAAAGGTGCCCTCCTCAATACCCATCACCCACCCTCCCCTCCCTCCCACCCCCCATCAACCCTCAGTTTGTTCTCAGTTTTTAAGAGTCTCTTATGCTTTGGCTCTCTCCCACTCTAACCTCTTTTTTTTTTCCTTCCCCTCCCCCGTGGGTTTCTGTTAAGTTTCTCAGGATCCACATAAGAGTGAAAACATATGGTATCTGTCTTTCTCTGTATGGCTTATTTCACTTAGCATCACACTCTCCAGTTCCATCCACGTTGCTACAAAGGGCCATATTTCGTTCCTTCTCATTGCCATGTAGTACTCCATTGTGTATATAAACCACAATTTCTTTATCCATTCATCAGTTGATGGACATTTAGGCTCTTTCCACAATTTGGCTATTGTTGAGAGTGCTGCTATAAACATTGCGGTACAAGTGCCCCTATGCATCAGTACTCCTGTATCCCTTGGGTAAATTCCTAGCAGTGCTATTTTTGGGTCATAGGGTAGGTCTATTTTTAATTTTCTGAGGAAACTCCACACTCTTTTCCAGAGTGGCTGCACCAGTTTGCATTCCCACCAACAGTGCAAGAGGGTTCCCGTTTCTCCACATCCTCTCCAGCATCTATAGTCTCCTGATTTGTTCATTTTGGCCACTCTGACTGGTGTGAGGTGATATCTCAGTGTGGTTTTGATTTGTATTTCCCTGATGAGGAGTGACGTTGAGCATCTTTTCATGTGCCTGTTGGCCATCTGGATGTCTTCTTTTTTTTTTTTTAATTTTTTTTTTCAACGTGTATTTATTTTTTGGGACAGAGAGAGACAGAGCATGAACGGGGGAAGGGCAGAGAGAGAGGGAGACACAGAATCGGAAACAGGCTCCAGGCTCTGAGCCATCAGCCCAGAGCCCGACGCGGGGCTCGAACTCACGGACCGCGAGATCGTGACCTGGCTGAAGTCGGATGCTCAACCGACTGCGCCACCCAGGCGCCCCTGGATGTCTTCTTTAGAGAAGTGTCTATTCATGTTTTCTGCCCATTTCTTCACTGGGTTATTTGTTTTTCGGGTGTGGAGTCTGTTGAGCTCTTTATAGATTTTGGATACTAGCCTTTTGTCCGATATGTCATTTGCAAATATCTTTTCCCATTCCGTTGGTTGCCTTTTAGTTTTGTTGGTTGTTTCCTTTGCTGTGCAGAAGCTTTTTATCTTCATAAGGTCCCAGTAATTCTTTTTTGCTTTTAATTCCCTTGCCTTTGGGGATGTGTCAAGTAAGAGATTGCTACGGCTGAGGTCAGAGAGGTCTTTTCCTGCTTTCTCCTCTAGGGTTTTGATGGTTTCCTGTCTCACATTCAGGTCCTTTATCCATTTTGAGTTTATTTTTGTGAATGGTGTGAGAAAGTGGTCTAGTTTCAACCTTCTGCATGTTGCCGTCCAGTTCTCCCAGCACCATTTGTTAAAGAGACTGTCTTTTTTCCATTGGATGTTCTTTCCTGCTTTGTCAAAGATTAGTTGGCCATACGTTTGTGGGTCTAGTTCTGGGGTTTCTATTCTATTCCATTGGTCTATGTGTCTGTTTTTGTGCCAATAAGTAAACAAATTTAAAACAATAAACAGAATTTTTCCAAAGAGGCAAAATAAATAAAATAGATTACAAATAATGTTCTCCCTGTCAACCAGTTATTTATATAACTAGATTCCTTATTTTGTTAAAGAAACTTTGTTGCCTTTGTCACTCAGAGAAAAGCCATTTTTCTATATTAAAGTAAGATATCATATTAATTTGGATGAAGCCAGGCTAATGTAACAAAGAAAGCTAACACTAGCACAGAGCATTAAGAAAGTTTACCTTTGGAAGCACCTGGGTGGCTCAGTTTGTTAAGCACCTGACTTTGGCTCAGGTCATGGTCTCACAGTTCGTGAGTTCAGGCCCCCGTCAAGCTCTGTGGTGACAGCTCAGAGCCTGGAGCCAGCTTCAAATTCTGTGTTTCCCTCTCTCTCTGCCCCTCCTCTGCTTACACTGTTTCTCTCTCTCTCTCAAAAATAAATAAACACTAAATAAGTTAAAAAAAAAAAAAAAGAAAGTTTACCTTTGTCTCACATATCATTCCCAGCCGAACATTCCAGGTGAGCAAATGACGCTGCTGTCTCTGAACAGCCAAAATCTGAGGCTCCTTCTTTCCTATTGGTTCACCGTTACTTACGAGCTTGCTGTCATCTGCATAGATGAGGCCGGTTGCTTCAATTTGAAGTTCAAAGAGATATGGCAAATGTCTTATGTCTTAGACTTAGAAGCAGCACAAATCTCTTGAACTCACTTTCTATGGCAAAGAGCATACTCAATGGCCACATCGACTACAGGGATGGTTTAGAAGGGTCGGCAAACTGAAGAGCCATGTGAGTGGCCAGAATGGTATTTCTTTTTTCTTTCTTTCATTTTTTTTTATTGAGAGAGAGAGAGAGAGCAGAGGAGGGGCAGAGAGATAATCCCAAGCATGTTCCACACTGTCAGCACAGAGCCCAACATGGTGCTTGAACTCATGAACTGTGAGATCATGACCTGAGCCGTAATCAAGAGTCAGATGCTTACCCGACTGAGCCACCCACGTGCCCCCAAAATGGTAATTCCATGGAAGAAGGGGAAATGAATTTTGTGGAGAGCTGGCTGTCTTTTTTTCCACAAATGGGTAGACTAGAGAAACGGTAACCTAATGGGGACCAAACTGAGATGGGCCAACATTGTAGGGATGCTCCCAGCCTTGGCAGGAGATCTTTGGAATCTTTCCAATCCTAGGATTTTTTGACTCTTTAAAATAAATATCAGAAAGAAGCAGCCATCCAAGAGTTGTGACCTGAGGCATTTTTACTCTTTCTACTTCCTTTCCTGATTTTTGAGAATTCTGTCCATTTTTTTTTCTGTTCTGTGGGGCGTGAATGCCTTGAGCATGGACTTTTCTAATGTCTGCTATCCCCAATACCACTTGCAATATTTCCTAATACCACCAGTGTGTAAAAATGTGAAAAATAATGACATGTATCATCCTTTTAAAGTCTTATTTTTATCATGTCTACGTCTTACTCAAAATGCCCCCAGTGGGCTGGTGTTTATAAAGAAGGAGCCAAAGTTTATATCTCTGCCTCTAAAGACAAGAAAAATCTGCATATAGTGAACTTTTCAGGCCCACCTCTCATCTTTCTAGAATACTAATACTATATTCTGTGCACCTGATGTTACTACACTAGTTCAAAGAAAGTTGTGATTTTTGTGGGTCATTCCTTACACGTAAAATACCGGCCTCTTCTTCTTCCTGTTCCTTAAGGTCTAATCCAAACAACATATACTCTTTAGTACTTCTCACTGTAGCCAGGATCTGCATATTACTCAGTGTTTCATTTCCATTCCATTATATATAGAGAACAAACATTTACTGATGCTCAAATTTTTCAACAAATCAACAAATCTATCTGCAAATTTTCAATAATACAGTGATTCAGAGCTCTTAATATGGAGTCAGCGGGCCCTAGATTCAGATCCCAATTCCAGCACTTATTAGCTGTGTATTCTTGGGAAATTTACAACCTTTCTTGGCCTCGTTCCCCCCACTGAAAAAGAAAGATAATGATAGTAACTATCTCATAAAGCCGCTGTACGGATATGTTGATATTATGCATGAATCCTTGATAAGTAATAAACATTCAAAAAATCTGGCTATTGTCATATATCTCATGTATCATCCAATAGTCTCTCCTCGCATATGATTATATATATATTTACATTTGATCGTTTCATCTTATTGCATGAAATGGGATATTAAACATTATTGATGAAAATGAGCTCAATACCAGGATACCCTGTACAATGTTATCCAGTGGTTGCAAACACCATCCAGATGGATGACTCTTAGGGAAACTTATCTTTCCATTTTACAGTGTCAGTAGGGAGGCATTTTCATATTTAAGTTTGCCTTTCCAAGTCCTAATCCTTATCTCTGAAGTTAATCCACAAGAAATATGACATTGTCCCATATTGCAGTAATTGAGATCTTGAACTACGATCGTGCTAACATTTCTTTTACTCAGGCTCAATTACCTTTTATCTTCCACATAAGGCATATTTTTCAAGTCAATTCACCACTGTGATTGCACCCCTTGGAGAAATACAAGTTCATTGCTATTTTCCAAAAGTTAGAGAGCAGAACCCAACCTAATGTTTCAAATGGACACAGATTTTTGCAAAAAGATGAGTTGACGTTCCATTGCTGTGAAGGCTATTATTTCCGGTTTTAGGTAATTTAAAACTTCGTTAGTAAGTGTAAGACTTCATAATATCATACTAGATACATACTATATACTATATATAAAAGTATATATATAGTATGATAATATATAGTACTATATATATGTTTGTATATCAATCTACAGTTAAAGTCAATAAAAATCCCTAATCAATCAAAAATCACCCATACAAAGCACAAGGAAGCATAAGCATAGTGATTAAAAGAGCGGAATCTTTTCTCAGAATTTTCTCTTCCCAATAGTCATTTTACTACTTGAAGCCTCAAGTTTCTCTTGTATAAAACTAAATAATATAATCCACATCAAAGCACCAATAAAATCTTTAGAAACTATATATGTATTTACTAGAAAGTCTAATATATTTCAATGTATTGTTTTTATTAAACCAACTTGCTTTCATGTCTTCCACAGTTTCTTCCAATTTTCTTTCATTCTGATAAATACACGTAACATAAAATTTGGCATCTTAACTTAGCATAATGTCCCCAAGGTTCATCCATGCAGCATGTCAGAATCTATTTCCCTTCTAAGACTACTCAATATTCCATTGTAAATGTATGTATCACAATTTGCTTAGCCGTTCATCCAACAACGGATAACTGTGTTGCTCCCACCTTTAGTTATCACAAATAATGCCGCTATGAACATAGGTATACAAATAGCTCTTCCAGATCCTGCTTTTAATTCTTTTAGGTGTACATCCAGAGGTGGAAATTGTAGATCACATGGTAATTCTGTGGATTCATGGGTCCACCAACAGGGCACAAGGATTTTGATGTCCCCACCTCCTTGCAATGAGGAGTACTTTCTGAGTATTTTTTCATAGGAAGCATCCTCATAGGTGTGAGCTGATAGTTCATGTGATTTTGGTTTGCTTTTCCCTAATGATTTATGATGTTGAATATATTTTCATGTGCATATTGGTCATTTGTATATCTTCTTTGGAGAAATGTCTATTAAAGTACTTTGCTCAGGGGCGCCTGGGTGGCTGAGTCAGCTGAGCGTCTGACTTCAGCTCAGGTCATGATCTCACGGTTCGTGGGTTTGAGCCCAGCGTTGGGCTCTGTGCCGACAGCTCAGAGCCTGGAGCCTGCTTCGGGTTCTGTGTCTCCCTCTCTCTCTGCTCCTCCCCCACTCACGCTCTTTTTCTCTCTCAAAAATAAAAAAAAATTAACATAAAAAAACTTAAAGTACTTTGCTCATTTTTTGGTTGGGCTGTAAGCTTTTTGGTGTTGAGCTGTAGGAGTTTTCTATATATTCTGAATATTAATCCCTTATCAGTGATACTATTTTCAAATAGTTTCTTCCATCCTGTGAGTTGCCTTTTTTATCTTTGATAGTCTTTTAATGCACATTTTTTTTAATTTCCAAAAAGTCTAATTTGTTGATTTATTCTTTTGTTGCCTATACTTTTGATATCCAAGAAGTCCTTGCCAAATCTACTCTCCCGAAGCTTATGTGTTATGTTTTCTTCCCAGATTTTTATAGAGTTAGGTCTTTTATTTAGGTTTTTGTTCCATTTTGAGTTAATTCTTATTTACGGTATTAGTTAAAGACCCATCGTAATTGTTTAGTATGTAGATATCCAATTTTCTCAACACCATTTGTTGAAAAAACTGTTCCTTCCTCCTTGCATGGTCTTGGCATCCTTGTCAAAAATAGTTTGTACATGCAAGGGTTTATTTCTGTGCTCTCTATTTTAGTCCATTGGTTTATATGTCTGCCTTATGCCAGTACCACACTGTTCTGATTACTGTAGCTTTGTAATACATATTAAAGTCAGGAAGTATGAGTCCTCCAGCTTTGTTCTTCTTTTTCTAGGTTCCATTGGCTATTCTGGGTTCGTTGATACTCCATTTGAATTTTAAGATGGATTTTTCTATTTTTGCAAAAAACATTGGGATTTTGACAGGGATTAATTTGAATTTGTAGATTGTTTTAGATAACATTGGCATCTTTACAATATTAAGTTTTCCAGTCCATGAACATGGGATGTGTTTCCATTCATTGATGTCTTTTAATTTTTTTCAGCATTGTTTTATAGTTTTCATTGTACAAGTGTTTCACCCTCTTGGTTAATTCATTAGTATTTTATTCTCCTGTCTTTTCAACACTTTATTTTTAAAATATTTTAAATTTATATAAATTATTGCAAAAAATAGTACAGAGTTTTTGTATAACGTGGATCTACATCTTACGCAGCCACGGTACAATTGTGGAAGTGGGAACTAGGAAATAATACTGATAAAAATAAAATAAACTATACTACACTTACTCAAATTTATCAATTTTTCTACTAATGTCTTTATTTTGATCCAGAATTCAATTCAGAATATTTCTTTTTAATGCTCCTGTAAGTGGAATTGTTTTCATAATTTCCATTTCAGATTGTGCAATGTTAGTGTATAGATATATAGCTGAATTTTATATTTTGAATTTATATCCTGCTACTTTGAGTTTATTTATTAGTTCTAACAGGGGGTTTTTTGGGCGGCGGGGGCAGGAGGGATATCTTTAGAGTTTTCTCCACATAAGATCATATCATGTGTGAACAGAAATAATTTTATTTCTTCCATTCTACTTTTGATGCCTCTTATTTCTTTTTCTTACCTTTTCCAGTATTATATTGGATAGGTGAGATAAAAACAGACATCCTTGCCTTGTTCTTGATCTTACGGGAAGAGCTTTCAGGTTTTTACTATTGAATATGAAGTTCCTGTGGGTACAGGAACATATTGTTTTTATTCTGTTGAGGTAGTCTTTCTATTCGTACCTTGTGGAGTCTTTTTTTTTTTAATCATGAAAGAATGTTGAATTTTATCAAATACTTGTTCTGCCTCCGTTGAGAAGATCATGCATTTTTTCCCCCTCATTCTGGTAATGCAGGGCTTTATCTTAATCAATTTTTATATGTTGGGTCATCTTTACATTCCAGAAATAAATCCCACATGGTCATGGTATATAGTCTCTTTAATGTGCTGTTAAAATCTGTTTGCTAGTGTTTTGGTAAGAGTTCTACACCAGGTTTGTAAAGGATATTGGTCTGTGGTTTTTCTTGTTCTTATAATATCTGTGTCTGGTTTTTGGTGTTCAAGTAATACTGCCCTCATAGAAAGAGTTAGGAAATGCCCTCTTTTCTTCAGTTTTTTTGGAAAATTTTGAGAAGGATTGGCATTAGTTCTTTGTAAATGTTTGGTAAAATACACTAGGGAAACCGTCACATCCAGGACATTTTGTTGTTGTTGTTGTTGGTGTTGTTGTTGTTGTTGTTGTGAGATTTTTTCATTACTGTTCAGTCTCCTTCCTAGTTATAGGTCTGATCACATTTTCTCTTACTTCGTCATTTAGTCTTGGTCAGTTTTGTGTTTTTAGGAATGTGTCCATTTCATCTAGACTATTCATTCAAGTTGTTGGCGTACAACTTATTTATGGCATTCTTTTTTTTTTTTAATTCTTAGAATGAGGAGCAATGATGCCACTTTCATTTCTGATTTTAGTAATGTGAGTCTTCCCTCTTTTTGTTTTCTTAGACCATCTAGTTAAAGTTTGTCAATTTTGTTGATCTTTCCAAAGAACCAACTTATGGTTTCATTGATTTTTTCTATTATTTTTCTATTTAAAATGTCAAGTATCTCTACCATAATGTTTATTATTTCCTTTCTTATGCTAGTTTGGAGTATAGTTTGCTCTTCTTTTTCTAGTTCCTTAAGTTGTAAAGTTAGGCTGTTGATTTGAGATCTTTTCCTGTTTTTAATATAAGAACTGTAAAATTTCCCCCTTAGGTGAGTCATCCTACTTGCAGTTTGTTCAGAGAATTTTAACAACAATAAATGTGGGATTTTGTTAAATACTTTTCTGCATCAATTGAGATGTTCGTCATATTAGTTTGTTAATATGGTGAACAATATTAATTGAGTTCTGAAGGTTAAACCAAACATGCATGCCTGATAAACCCCATTTGTCATAATATATTATCCTTTTTATTTGATGCACACAAATTAAATTAAAATTAGTTAACATTGTACTTTGAATTTTTATATCCATGTTTCTGTGACATTTTCCCCCTAGATCTCATTCTGAGTATGTTTATTTGTTTGTTTGTTTATAATATCTTTGTGTAGTTTAATATCAAGGATTTGCTGACCTCATTGAATAACCTGGTAAATATTCCTTCCTGTTTAATATTCCAGAGGAGTTTGAATAGAATCAGTATTATTTCTTGTTATACATTGCCAGATTTCTGAAATCACCTGGACCAGGAAATTTTTTTTGTTCTGGTTTTAACTACAAACTCAATTTACTTAACAGACGTAGGGAGCTTCCAGTTACACATTTCTGTCTGAATGAGCATTGGGTTTTTTGTGTAAATTTCAAAAATTGGTCCATTTCATCCAGTCGTTAGTTTGTTTACATACATTTATTCATAACATTCTCTTTTTTTAATCTGTAAACTCCAGAATATCTGTCACCACTCTCATTTCTAATAATGCTATTTGCGTCTTCTCCCTATTTTCCTGATAAGTCTAGGTAGAGATTAATTGAACAACTTTTCATTACATTTATTTTTTTCTCTGTTGATTTTTATTCTGTTTCCTTGGTTTCTATTCTGATCCGTATTATTTTCTTTCTGTTTCTTTGTGCTTCATTTGGTCTTCTTTTTATAGTTTCTTAAGGTTAAAGTTGATGTTATTAAAGTTATATTATATTATATTATATTATATTATATTATATTATATTTATTATATTATAAAGTTGATTTGAGATCTATCTCTTTTTTTTTCTAGCAAAGGTGTTTCAGGCTATAAATTTTCTTTCTAAGTTTCAGCAACAACCCAAATTTTTATATTTGTTGTTTTCATTTTCATTCTGTTAAGAATATTTTTCCAATTTCTCTTTTAATTTCTTCTTTAAAAGTGTACTATTCAGCTTCCAACAATTTGAGTGGCTTTTTTTATTTATCTTTCTGTAATCTTTGATGTATCTTGAGTTCTCGTTTAGTTCAATTGTACTCATAATACCTATGTGATATGACAAGAATCCTTCTAAGTCTGAGACTTGTTTTATGACCCAGAATATAGTCTATCTTGGTAATTGTTCCATGTGTAGTTCAAAAAATGTGCATTCTGCTCTTGTGTGGAGTACTCCACAAATATTATTTAGTTCTATGTAGTTGATTCTGTTGTTCAAATCTTTAATATTATTATTGTTTTATCTACTTGTATAAGTTATTGAAAAAAGGGACTGAAGTCTCTGATGATAGCTATACATTTGTGCACTCCTCTAGTTCTAACAGTTTTTCTTCACTTATTTTGAAGTTGTTACTAGATAAAGAATTGCAGGGGCATCTCGGTGGCTCAGTTGGTTAAGCATCTGACCATCTGACTCTATTTTGGCTCAGGTCATGGTCTCATGGTTCATGGGCTTGAGCCCCACGTCAGGCTCCAGACTGAGACCACAGAGCCTGCTTGACATTCTCTCTCTCTTCTTCTCTCTGTCCCTCCTTATTTCTCTCTCTTTCAAAATAAATAAATAAACAAATAACAACAAAAAATTGTTTAGCAACGTTATATCCTCTTGATGAATTGGCAGCTTTATCATTATGAAATCACTTTTTTTTATGCCTGACAATATTCTTTACACAAAAATCCACTTTTTCTGGTATTCATATAACCACTTCAGCTTTATTTTTAATCACACAGCACATTTAAAAAAATACTACTTTACTGAGATGTAACTCATATACCATAAAATTTGTAATTTTTAAGAGTACAACTCACTGGTTCAGCTCATAGTCATGCAGTGCTCACCACATCTAACTTTAGAAAACTTCTATCAACCCTAAAGAAACCCCATACCCATTAGCAGTCACTCCCTCTCAGTCCTCCTTCTGGCTTCTGGCAACCACTAATCTCTCTCTGGGAGTGTTGGTCATTAGTCACTCTAATCCTTCCAGTTTTTTCTTTTGCCAACCTTGGATACATTTTTCACATGCAGCTGCTTATCAGTACCTAACTGAATGCTCAAAAGGGAGCCCATGAGGCACTTCTAACTACGGTGGAACGATGTTGACCCAGTTTGTAACCACCCACTAAGTGAGGACACGAGTAGAACGTCCTATACTTACAAGCATAAATCCTGCCCTTTTCAATCACCCAGAAGTGAATAGTGTCACTTCTTCAAAACTGTTCAGGTCATGATGTAAAAACAAACAAACAATAATAACAACAAACCCAGTCCAGATCATATCAAACAAATAATTAATATGAGGCAAGGGAAACATAAAAAAATAAGAAAAATTGTTTCCAACCCAGGTAATTTTCAAGAGCTTATCAGACATTTGATTCAAGCAATCAGTACTTGTTCAAACACAAAGAGACCTCTAGTACATCCAGGGTTTATAAATGTTTGCTATCACCACCCCCATTCTGACTTTAAAAGTTTAGATCAGTGGGGCACCTGGGTGGCTCAGTTGGTTAAGTGCCCAATTCTTGGTTTTGATTCAGGTCATGATCTCACGGTTTTGTGAGTTCAAGCCCCACATCAGGCTCTCTCTCAGCACAGAGCCCCTTCAGATCTTTTGTCCTCCTCTCTCTCTGCCCCTCCCCCACTTACATGCTCTACCTCTCTCAAAAATAAATAAGCATTTAAAAATAAATAAATAGATAAATTCATAATCAATTTTCTGTGCTAATACATTCATCTGGAACTCAACAAAATCGTAGACTTTTTGGAGCAAAGCACACTCAATCAACTTACTGGCGCTGAAAGCTACCCCAGCCCATAATCAGAGACTTTACATTGGAAAGCCTAGTCCTAGTCTCTCTGTAAGTTGTGTCCATATGGTAAGACCATGAAGACCACTTGGAATAACTCAGCCTTGTACTTTCAACCCATGCACATCTTTAGCTCTCGATTCCTTTCAACGGGCTCTTTTTAGAACGCCTCATTTGAGGGGCACCTGGGTGGCTCGGTCAGTTGAGCATCCGACTTCGGCTCAGGTCATGATTTCGAGGTTCGTGAGTTTGAGCCCCGCGTTGGGCTCTGCGCTGACAGCTCAGAGCCTGCAGTGTGCTTTGGATTCTGTCTCCCTCTCTCTCTGCCCCTCCCCTGCTTATGTTCTGTCTCTGTCTCAAAAGTAAATAAACATTAAAAGAAAAAAATTTAGAATGTCTCGAGTGTTGAGTTGAAGAGTTTGTCTTTATGTAGAAAGTATAATGAATTAATCATTCTTCTGTGTGCGATGCTGTAGCACCCTCGAGTAGTTGATTATTCTACATTGCATAAACAGTATTACCTGGTTGATCTGTGTAAGAGAGTTGAAATGCTAATTTTGGGATCCAAGCAATCACTTAAGACCTATTTTCTGCTCTTCTTCTCGTGTGTTAATGTTATGCCCAGAATTCGTGATCCCCAAAGACCACTAGGGAGCCAAGTCCGATGCAAAAGCAAAAGAGCCTTTATTCGAGCTAGCTCGAGCTCAATCCCCTACCTGCACTGACGCAGCAGTGAGATACCAGGGAGAGAGAGCGAGTTTCAAAAGCACAAAGGTTTTATAGGGGTCTAGGGGTAGTTGGTGAGGTAATGGCTGTGACCTCAGCCGATTGGCTGGGGAAGGGTCGTGGCCTCGGCCGACTGGCTGGGGAAGGGTCAGAGTCCTGTTACGCAGGTCACTGGGCGTGTTTTGATCAGGAAGTTTGAAAGGGTGAGTGGGAGGTTACTCAAGGGGATGAGGCGCGGTCTGAGGTTTCTGTGATTTTCCCGGAAAAGGGGTCATGTCAGGGACATAGTCACTCAAGGTGGAGAACACAGAACAAGATGGAGTCGGCCGGCGTAGGCCCGCCCTTTCATATTCTACATTGCATAAACAGTATTACCTGGTTGATCTGTGTAAGAGAGTTGAAATGCTAAGTTTGGGATCCAAGCAATCACTTAAGACCTATTTTCTGCTCTTCTTCTCGTGTGTTAATGCAGTTTAAACTTACTTTTTGTGCAGAGCAGATAAAGTATCCGAGATGCATGCAAATATTGGTGCCATTTGTATTGTATTCATATGTCAAAAAACCTTGAAGAAATAAGTATCTTTCCATTTGCTCACTTGTAATCTGTGCTTGTGAGATAGACGAGAGCTTACAAGTTTGTACTTTCTGGAAGGGATAAAAGAAGTTGATAAAAGAGGTCCAAAGATATTGAGTCACTTTCCCAAAAGCACAAAGGGAGTTCATTTGAGAGCGAAGTGTGTTTGAAGTCAACAAACTGAAATGCAAGAAGAATATACATCTTCAGGATACATTTCAGTATCATTTCAACCGGTTATTTGAAAGTTTTCATCAATGGGCACACGGAGACAAAGCCTGAAACATTTGTGGGTAAGTGTTCATTAATTTATTAACCTACTTTAAAAGGAAAATAAGTATCTGTAAACGAGAAGGTGAATTTCCCTGAGAACAATGTATCATTTTAAAGTTGAAGCAATGGGTTCTATAAAACATGAGTCAATCTTCAGAAAGGGAAAGTCATCCATCAGACAAAAGGCTGGGAACTACAATGTCTGACGGCTCCAGAATTCATTGTCCACACAGCCATGTAGTCTTTCTAGAGCTAATGAACATGTCCTCAAAGCCAAGATGTGGCATAGTCTGCAAAATTGCTCTAGTTATCAGAAAACTAAATCATGCAAGAGAAGTATTCTGAGCCATCATGAATGTTACATTTTTGCACGCTGCTTCTTTTAGCTGCATTTTTACCTGATTAACCACAGAGATGTTTGTTTCATGGAATGGAGTCAGCGAGTTTAGAAACTGAGCTGAGTACCTTCAGCCAACAGAGGAAGCTTAACATGGCAACCTTCCAGAGTACTGCGCCTAGAGAAGAAAGGGCAACCAAATTTATCAGCTTAATATGTATATATATGCATTAGTATTTTGAGGGTGATGGAAAGTTAGTTTACTTTATAGTTCTTGCTTAAATGGGGTGCTACTACACTCTAACTTCTGAAACATGCTTATTTTATTTTAAGATAGTCTTTGGTTTATGTTTCCATTAACAGTGTCCATATCTGCCTCATACTTTCAGACAGCTGCAGAGGACTCCATGATACTGATGTATCATTATTTATTGAAGAATTCTGTGATTGATTGTTTTTTTAGAGTGTCTATAAATTCTATTACAAACAAAACTATAATTGCCATCTAGGACAAATTTCTTTGTGTTTTATTTTGGGGGGGGTGGTTTGTATTTATTTATTTATTTATTTATTTATTTATTTATTTTGAGAGAGAGAAAGAGAGGGAGTGCGAGTTGGGAAAGGGCAGAGAGGGAGACACAGAATCCGAAGCAGGCTCCAGGCTCTGAGCTGTCAGCACAGAGCCCGACACGGGGCTCAAACTCACAAAACCGTGAGATCATAACCTGAGCCAAAGTCGGATGCCCAACTGACTGAGCCACCCAGGCACCCCATGGGACAATTTCTTTGAAGTAGAGTTACATGGCCCAACAGTACATAGTTTCATAAAGTAGATAGATAATGTGAAATTGTCTCAAATTTAGTTATAATTGAACCACGGTTTCACCACAACATGGTCAACTCTTCTTCTAAGAATTGCTTTTTATTCCCTTCCATTTTTTTCGTGTGTGTGTGTGTGTGTGTGTGTGTGTGTTTGAATGTATGTGTGTCTTGTTCTTATTGATTGGTGGGAAACTTTTACATATTTAGGATATGTTATCAAATTAAGAGATACCAAATATATTTTCCCCATTACTTGCTTGATTTTGAACTTCAAGTATCTTTTTCATGAAGTTTTTCTGTATTTAATAGTTTTTCTGTATTTAATCAAAGCTGGAAGTTTTGTTTGTTTGTTTTTTGAGAGAGAGAGAGAGAACAGGGGAGGGAAAAAGAGAATTCCAAGCAGGCCCTGCACTGTTAGTGCAGAGCCTGACATGGGGCCCAAACCCACGAACCATGAGATCATAATCTGAACTGAAATCAAGAGTTGGTTGCTTAACCAGTTGAGCCACCTAGGGGTCCCACAAAGCTGGAAGTCTTACACGGGAGGAGGATTCTAGGTTTTATGTTCTACTTAGAAAGATCTTTCTTAACATTAAAATATAGAGCTATTTTTTTCTAACCCTATAATTTGTCAGGTTTAGTTCTTTTATCTGTGTGAATTTTTTGGCATACATTTTGTGGTGTGAGTCTGATGTTTCTTATTTCATAGAAATATAAACTGTCACAACATCAATTGTGAATAGTCCATACTTCCTTACTTATTTGAAATTACATCATAAACTAAATTTCCTATTCTCTCCCATTGAGAAAATTTTTTTATATTCTAATATCACCTGTTTCATTAACTATATACACACAACTATATATATTTAATATATAACATATAAATTATATATAATATATAGTTCAACATATAGTTGAATATATATTTTAATATATAATTATATATATATATCTTTGTATTGATGTTCATTTTGCTTCACAATAGGACTATACGTATTTGTATCATTTTTATTTAAGATACATTTTAGAGCCAAAATTCTATAAAATTTTCTACTGGGAGCCGAATTAAAAAGCCTAAACGTTACAGGTGAATGACTTTCATAATGCTGGTTTTTCTCTCTCTCTCTCTCCCTCAATTTCCATATGTATAAAATGGTAAAATTAATGCTACAAGCATCATGCAAATATTATGAGGAAAAAAATGAGTTATTATATGTCAGCACATAATAATGCCAAATAGTTTTGTTATTATTATTACTGTTAGTTTTTCTATCTCAAAAATGGAAGATATATCCATTTTTCAACTATTTAGTAAATTGTTAGCATCATTTTCACAGCTCGATCTTGAACACATTTTATTTATAGACACTTTATTGTTTTTATTATTAACATGTTTTGATTATGAACTACATTTCCTTCCTGGCCATTGCTACTATATAGAGTACTGGTGGGTTTAATGTGTACAGAAATACCAGTCTCTTCACTTTTTTTTTGATGTTTATTTTTGAGAGAGAGAGAGAGAGACAGAGTGAGAGCAGGGGAAGGGCAGACAGAGAGGGAGACACAGAATCCGAAGCAGGCTCCAGGTTCCGAGCTGTCAGCACAGAGCCCAAAGCGGGGCTCGAACCCACAAACTCTGAGACCATGACCTGAGCCTATATCAGATGTTTCACCAACTGAGCCCACAGCTCCCCCACTGAAGTCAGTTCCTTTACTTTTTTTTAAGACTTTACATTTTTGGAGCAATTTTAGGTTCACAGCCAAATTGAGACAAATGTACAGGGATTTCCCATGCAACTTCTGTCCCCAAACATGCGTGGCCTCCCCCACTATCTATAGTCCCACCAGAGATGTACATTGTCACAATTGCTGAACCTACACTGACAGGTCACAATCACCCAGAGTCTGTAGTTTACATTAGGGTTTGCTTTTGGTATACATTCTATTTGGTTTGGACAAATATATGATGACATGAATGGTTTTTGAATCTTTTTTTCTATTATTGTATTAAATATGGTTCCATTTCCCAAGTAGACATCAGATAATCTGCAAAGATTTTTCTTCTTAGTATGTAAATATCATCTTTTTTTTTTCTTTTCTCTTTCTTGCTTTATTGTCTAAGGTATCTAGAAGAGTGTTGATAAGACGAGATTAAACAAACATCCTTATCTCATCCTGATCCTAGGAGCTAACTTCATGAATATATTAATTAGGTCTTTAAAAGTCTACTGGCAAGTTAATGAAACAAAACATCACATAAAACTTAAAAATTACTTTCAAATTACAAATCTAATACATGCTTGTTATAGAAAAAATGTGAGTATTTTTTAAATTATTATTAATTCCAGTGCTCAAAGACAGTTCCTTTTTGTGTACTTTCATCCAGTTGTATCTACATGGATTATTTTTCTAAATAGTTTATTTCACTGTGTTTACATCAAAATTGTATTTTCCTTAGTTCACTCTTTACTAAAATAGAAGCATTTTTTAAAAGATTACTAAAGATATTTTGTCAACATTCTTATTAGTGGCTGCATTTTATTTCAATGTCAATTAGATCAACGTCCCTGAATTATTCTGTTGAGATTGTTTTCATATTTAACAAAAGTAAAAGATTGTGTTTTTCATAACAGTTCTATACGTTTGGTTATTTTTGTAAGGTTGATTCCAGGAAAGGAAATTAATAGATCGAAGGGAATAAATATTATGGGGCACCTGGGTGGCTAAGCCAGTGATGCAACCGGCTCTTGATTTTGCCTAGGGAAATGATCTCGTGGGTTTGAAGGATGGAACCCTGTGTGGGGCTTTGCCCTGACAATGCGGAGCCTGCTTAGAGTTCTCTCTCTCCCTCACTCTCTCTGCACCTCCACTGCTGGCACCCTCTCTCTTTCAAAATAAATATATAAACTTAAAAAAGGATTGAGTATTATAAGACTTTTAACACATTTTGCCAAAGTGCTTTACAAAAAAATTTTGCATACCCATTGTTGATGCTGAGGATGTTTCTTTCAATTGCCAATTGAATAGGGGTAATAAATCTATTTTTATCCATATTTCTTTATTCTGAGATTGAATACTTAATTATTGTGTTTGTTACCTTCTTTTGGCTAGTTAATAGGCTTTCAGGATGTTCGTATTGATTAAGTGATTAGAAGACTAGGCACATTAACCTTTTATATAATTGGTAGATGTTTATTTTTCCCAATTCTTTTAGTGACCCATTAACACATGATCGCATTTGTACTTTTGGAAAAGTTTCTCTTTTAAACTTCATTAGTTTGCCCACAGAAGAATATTTACTTCCATGTAATTTGCAATTGGAAAAAAATACACATGGTATGTCAAAGATCAGTGCATTATCATGTGTATTATGATAGCACATATTTATTGACTATAAAGAACAGTCGAAACATTTTACGTTGAGAAAACACATAATAAAATCCCACATTTCTTTAAAAACATGTTTTATGTATTATGCACTTATATATACATGTATTATGTATATAGATATACATACATTATATGTGTATATATACATATAGAGTTGAAATGTAAATGTTGTTATTTTGAGATATCGTAGTCACGAATTATATTTATTTTTAGTGTGTTTTCTATTTTAATAAGTAATTAACATAAATTATTTTTTTAAGGCACAAAAAGTTTGTTTTTAATCCTTCCAGAGGACTCTGCTTTTGTTATATATCAGAATAAGTTCCCAGATAGATAAAATATACAGTCTGGGGAAAGCACAAAAAAGCAGCCACCAGATGATTCTGGAGAGTGAAACAAACAAACAAACAAGCAGAAAACAAACAGCAGGCATATTTGGGAAGAGATTTAAAACTTGGAAGAGGGAAGAGCGCAGGATGAGTTTTCCATCTTTGGGGCTTTGGCCGTCACAAAGACCATTGTCACAGTGTGGTGCAGGGCAACAGAGCTCCGAAAAAGCACCCGCCATATTTCTGACCTCAAAAAGACAGAAACCAGGGCACCACAACTGTGGTAAGGTGAGGGGGGAGTCTTGGAAAGAGCAAAGGCTGAGGAGAGCTCCAGGTTCTATGTGTATGAACTCTGCCTCAACCTCAGAAGGAACACAGGAACACCTGTGTGGGGTCACTCCACAACACAGCTAGGACTAAAATAATCGACTGAGGTCTGAGGTGCTGGTAGTTGCAGATGAGGAAAAAATCAGCACTAGAAAAAAATCAACTTTAGACCCTTTGTGTCTAACCGATCTAACTGCATGCTAAAACAAAAGCAATGAAACTCTTGTGAGGAGAGTGTGTGTGTGTATGTGTGTGTATTTAATTTTATATGTATATATAAATCCCCAGAACAGGATATTCACAATGTCTTGAAGACAATAAAAATTTATTTGACAGTTGAGGTACCAGGAATATACGACCCCCTCTCGATGAAAAAGACCAAAAACAGGCCAATCTTGATATGACCCAAATGTGGGAATTGTCAAAGAATTTACAGCAGTTCTTATTACCATGCTCAATGAGATTAAGGAAAATATACTCATAATAATGAAGAGTTAGGAAACTCGGCTGAGGAATAGAAAATACGAAGAAGATCCACATTGATATCAGAGGACTGAAAGATGTAATATCTGAAGTGTAAAAATCACTGAATGTGCTTAATAGCAGAATGGAGATAATGGAGAAGAAAATCAATCGACCCAAAGATAAATCAATAGAAATGATACGATCTGAAGAAAGAGAAAAAGCTCTAAAGTAATAAACTGTGCCTCAGATACATACACATCAAGATTAATTTATCTAAAATGCACACAAGTTGAGTTGAAGAAGGAAAGATGAGGGAGAAAGGCAACAGGAGAATGATATTTAAAGAAACAATTGCCAAAGGTTTTCAATTTGGGTGAGTGGTGTAAATTCGCAGACTCAAGAATCGCAGTAAATTCCAAAGATGACAAATATGGTGAAAAGCATACCAAGGCACATCAGTATCAAATGGCGGAGAAACAAAAACAAAGATAAAATCTTGAAAGCAGCCAGCCAGAGAAATGTGACACTTTATGGCAGGTGCACAATAATTTCAATGACGTGGACTCACCCGTCTTCAAAATAATGAGTTTGGAAACAAGAAAATCAGTTAAGATGCCAAAAGGAAAAAAAAAACCTAATCCAGGATTCTATATGTAATGAAACGATCCTTCAAAAAGTATTTTTTAATAAAAAAAGATTAAAAGAACTTCGAAGCCACACATCCACTGTAATAAGTGGTAGATAAATTTCTCCACGTTGAAGAGAAATTGTTGGAAGAGTGAAACTCAGATCTTCAGAAGAAATGGTAAGAATCACAAATGGTAAATAATTGATTAAATATAAATGACAATATTTTTCTCATTATATCTGTAAAATACATGACTTTAATGGTATATATATATAAATATATTTCATACAATATAATGATTAAATATAATGCTTAATATATATATATTTATATATTTATTATTATCATGGGGGTATGTTATTCTGTTGATGGATGTTACGTGAAGTCTATAGCATAAAGAATCCCTAGTGTTGATAAGTTAACAAAAGCAAAAATTAGTTCTTTGAAGGGTAAATAAACTGACAAACCATCAAGCAGATTGAGCAAGGAAAAAAAAAGAAAACAATGACCAATATTAAGAGTGAAGGAAAAGTTATTACTACAGAACCAGCTGACATTAGAGGTATAATAAAATAATATAATGACCATATCACCCATACAAACTTTATAATGTACATGAAATGGACAAATTCATTGAAAGATACAATAAGGAAAATGACACAAGATGAAACTGAAAAGTTGACAAGTTATTTGATAAAATAAACTTGCTATCAAAACTTTCCTACCAAGAAAACTTCTGGCTCATATGTTTTCATGGTGAATTCTATCAAACAATCAAGGTAGATATGACCAGTATTAATTACATGAAAGCTTTCAGAAAACAAATGAAAAGGGAAGACTTTCCAATTTTTTTATAAGGACAGCATATCTCTAACGCTAAAATCTGGCAAGTGCATTATCAAAATGAATAAAATCACTCATGATCACACGTAAAAAAAACTGTAACAAACTATTACCAACTGAATCCAAAATTACATATAAGATGGATAAAAATAGGATTTATCCAGGTATGCAAGATTGTTTTCACAATCAAGAATTAATTAACGTAACAACATAGCACTGGGTAATTTCGGTTAGTCTGGATTGACCACAGATTTATCTCTAGAGCTGCTGATTCTAATCCAGTGCTACAGAATCTAGTAATTAAAGATCAAGGATGTTCTGTAACTATCTGTACATGAGATGTTTCAGAGAAGACTTTCTCAGCTTGACAACATTGTTTATTAATAATTAGATTTATAAACTGGACCAGGTTTCAGTGGAGCTTAGCTGAGTTGCAGGGCAGGGCGGGGGGTAGGGGGGTGGAATGTAGGAGTTCAAATATTAAAGCTGGACACATAGCTCAAATATATGTGACCATGAGCAGACTTTGGGGCTTCCTGTTACAGAAGTGCTTTGCATAAGCCAGCAGTGGTGCAGGCCCTCGAGCAAAGTGCTTTGGTGCAACACAGGAGTGTGAGGACAAAGAGCCTGTGCCCGAAATTCCTGGACCCCTACCAACACGTATCTTCTACTTCCACTGTCCAGTATCCTGTAGGTATAATAAAGCTGGTCTATTAGAATAAAACATTTAAGCCTCCAATTACTGTCATAATTTACCATATTTATAGAATATAAGAGAAAAAACATACTCTTGATATATATAGAAAAAGCATTTCACAGAACTCAACGCAAATTAACAAAAAAGTTCAAGGGCACCTGGGTGGCTCTGTCGGTTAAGCATCTGCCTTCGGCTCAGGTCATGATCTCACGGTTTGTGGGTTCAAGCCCCGTGTCTGGCTTTGTGCTGACAGCTCAGAGCCTGGAGCCTGCTTCGGATTCTGTGTCTCCCTCTCTGTGTGCCCCTCCCCGCTCTTGTGCTCCGTCTCTCTCTCTCTTTCTCTCTCTCTCAAAAACAAATAAACATTAAAAAATAATAATAAAATTTAAAAATTGTTTTAAAAGTAGAAAGTTTATAAAATTATAATATAAAGCATATTCCTCAATCTGATAAACATCATCTACAAACAACTTATAATAATGTCATGTTTAAAGGTGAAATATTTAATGTTTTAATGTAGTGGGGAGAATAAAATAAGCATTCCCACACTGACCATTTTTATTAAGCTTTATATTACAGGTCCTAACTACTGTAAAAGGTAAAAGGAAGAAATAAAAAGTACAAAGACCACAAAGGGAGAACCAAAACTCTCTCTATGTAAAGATGGCATGACTGTTTACATTTTTAAAAAATGCTAGGAAATTTACAAAACAACTATTAGAACTAAAATCAAGGGGACACCTGGGTGGCTCAGTTAGTTGAGTGTCCGACTCTTGAGTTTGGCTCAGGTCATGATCTCACAACACAAGAGTTTTAGCCCTGTGTCAGGTTCTATGCGGACAGCGCAGACTTGCTTAGGATTCTCTTCCTCTCTCTCTGTGTTCCTACCCCACTCATATCATGCCCTCTCTCTCTCTCTCAAAATAAATAAATAAACTTTAAAGAAAAAGAACTAAAAATATACATTGAGAAATCCATCAGATTCATGGTAAATACACAAACATCAAATGTATTTTTGCACACTAAAACCAATTAGAAACTGAAATAAACCACTTACAGTAGCATAAAAAAATACAAAATGAAAATTCATGGATAGTGGGGATTAAACAACAGGCTCCTGAACAATCAATGAGTCAAAAAAAGAAACCCAAAGAGAAATCAGAAAATACCTGGAGACAAATGAAAATGGAAATGTAACATACCAAAATTTATAGGATGTAGCAAAAGTAGTTCTAAGAATGAAGTTCATAGCAATAAATGTCTACCTCAAGAAATAACTGAAGTCTCTAACTTTACATAAAAGAACTAGAAAAAGAACAAGGGAAGCACAAAGTTAGTAGGAGGAATAAAGTAACAAAGATTAGAGCAGAGAAAATGAAATAGAGACTAAAAAGGCAATAGAAAAGATTAATAAAACTAAGAGCTGGTTCTGTGAAGAGACGAACAACATTGACAAATATTTACCTAGACTCACCAAGGCGGGGAGGAGGGGGAAGGACAGCACTCAAATGAATAAAATCAGAAATGAAAGAGGAGAGGTTACAACTGATACCACAGGAATACAAAGGATTTTAAAAGACTAGTGTGAACAATTATACACTAACATATTAGATAACCTAAAAGAAATGGATAAATTCCTAAAAAAATACAACCTAGCAAGACTAAATTATGATGAAAAAGAATATCTGAATAAACCAGTTACTAGTAAGGAGGTTGAATCAGCAGTCAAAAACCTTCCAACAAATAAAAGTCCATGACTGCAAACTATCACTGGTGAATTCTACCAAACATTCAAAGAAGAATTAATACCAAACCTTCTCAAATTCATCAAAAAACAAAAGAGAGGGGCGTACTTCCAAATGCCCTTTACAAGTCTAGCATTACCCTGATACCAAAGGTAGACAATGATGCCACAGAAAAGGAAAATTATAAGGCGATATCCCTGATAAGAAAGATATAAAAATGTTCAACAAAATATTAGCAAACCGAATTCAACAAAACATTAAAAGAATCATATATCATGAGCGAATGAAATTTATTACAGGGATTCAGGGATGGTTCAACCTCCACAAATCAGTTAATGTGATATGCCACATTAACAAAATGAAGGATAAAAATCACATGATCATATCAATAGATGAAGGAAAAGCATTTGAAAAAAAATCAGCATCCATTGATGATAACTCTGAACAAAGTGGGTACAGAGAGGACATATGTCAACATAATAAAAGCCATATATGAGGGGTGCCTGGATGGCTCAGTGGGTTAAGCATCTGATTCTTGATTTTGGCTCAGTTCATGATTTCATGGTTCATGAGATCTAGCCCCACATCAGGCTCTACTCTGACAGCATGGAACCTGCTTGGGATTCTCTCTCTCTGCCCCTCCTCCACTTGTATTCTCTATTTCTCTCAAAATAAATAAACATTTTAAAAATAAATAAATGAAAATAAATACATAAAAGGCATATATAAAAAGCCCAGAGCTAAAATCATACTCAATGGTGAAAAGATGAAAAGTTTTCATTTTATGTTAGAAAAAGACAAGGATATCCACTGTCACTACTTTTATTCAACATAGTATTAGAAGTCCTAGCTGCAGCAATTGGACAAGAAAAAGAAATAAAAGACTCCAAATTAGAAAGGAAGAAATAAAACTCATTATTTTCAGATTATCTTGTATTATATTAGAGAAAACCCTAAAGACCCCATCAAAAAAACTGCAAGAACTAATAAACAAATTTAGTAAAGTTGCGGGATAAAAAATCAATGCACAAAAAATCTACTGCATTTCTATACACTAATGATAAATTATCAGAAAGAGTAATTAAGAAAACAATCCCTTTTGCAATTGTATCAAAAAATAAAATGAAATACTTAGGAATTAATGTAACCAAGTAGAAGACACATGTGTTAAAACTACAAGACATTAATGAAAGAAATTGAAAGATACACAAACAAATGAAGAATCATTCCATGCTCATAGTTTGGAAGAATTAGATTTGTTAAAATGTTCATACTAGCTAAAAAAATATGCAAATTCCATGCAATCCTTGTCAAAATTCCAACGGCATTTTTTACAGAAATAGGACAAAAAAAATCCTAAAATTTGTGTGGAACCATAAGAGACCCTAAAGAGGCAAAAAAATTCTTGAGAAAGAAAAGCAAAGTGAATGCATCCCAATCTTTAATTTCAAATTCTATTACAAAGCTATAGTAATTGAAACAGTATGCTATTGGCATAAAAACAGACACATAGACTAATGAACAGAATAGAAAGTCCAGAAATAAACCCACCCATGTATGGCCAATTAATTTATGAGAAAGGAGCTAAGAAATAAAATGGGGAATGGACAGTTCCTTCAATGAATGGTGTTGGGAAAATTGGATAATCACATGCAAAAAAATAAAAGTAGGTCATTAAATTACATCATACACAAAAAGTAACTCAAAATAGATTCAAGGCTTGAATGTAAGACCTGAAAGCATAAAACTCCTAGAAGAACACATAAGCATTAAGTTTACTGACATTGGTCTTGGTGCTGATTTTTTAATCTGACACCAAAAGCGAAAGCAAGAAAAGCAAAAATAGACAAAGGAACTACATCAAACTGAAAAGACTCGGCACAGCAAAGAGAACCATCAATGAAATGAAAAGGCAACCTACTGAAAAAGAGAATCTTAGCAAATCATATATCTGATAAGGGGCTAATATCCAAAGTATATAAAAACCTCGTATTTGAACAGCAAAAAAAAAAAAAAAAATTCAATGAAGAAAATGGGCAGAAGAACTGAATAGACATTTTTCTAAAGAAGGCATACAGATGGCCAATGGGCACATGAAAAGATGCTCCGCTTCATTAATAATCATGGAAATGCAAATCAAATTTACAATGTGATCTCACCTCACATCTGTTAGAACGGCTATTATCAAAAAGGCTAGACATGACAAGTGTTGGCAAGGATGTGGAGAAAAAGGAACCCTCACGCACTGTTTCTGGGAATGTCAATTGGTGCATCCACTATGGAAAACAGCATAGCGTTGCCTCAAAGAACCAGAGACAGAACTGCCATCTGATCCAGCAATTCCACTACTGGATATTTATTCAAAGAAAATGAAGACATTGATTTGAAAAGATATCTGCACTCTCATATTCACTGTGGCATTATTTACAATAGCCAAAATATGGAAACAACCTAGTGTCCGTTGATGGATGAATACAGAAAATGTGGCATATATGTTTAAGAATTTGTACATTTACATTTGTGTATATATGGAGATATGCATGTGTGCATATGTACGTGTGTGTGTTTATATATTTGTATATGTGTGTGTTTATATATTTGAGTATTTGGATGGGTGTGTATACATGTGTGTATTATAATATGTATACTATAACCTATAATTTATACATATAGAAACACACATACACACACAATGGAATATTTTTTATGGTGATAAAAAATAGATGTAGCCAGTTTAGATCATCCCAATTTTGAATGAACTGAACTCAGTTTAGATAATCCCAATTTTGGTGGCAACATCCAAAACATTATAGTCAGGAGCCAGCCAAACATATACGTTCTTCTCTCCATCGGACCTGACCCGGCTATTGACCTTGGTCACATCAATGTCATAGAGCTTCTTCACAGCCTGTTTGATCTGGTGCCTGTTGGCCTTCACATCTGTAATGAACACAAGTGTGTTGTCATCTTCTGTCTTCTTCGAGGCTGACTCAGTAGTCAGCGGCAACTTGGTGAAGGCATAGTGGTTAAACTTCTTTCTCCTGGGGGCACTCTATTGAGAGTATTTGGGCTGGCTTTATAGATGTAGTGTCTTGGGCCATGAGAATGTAGGTGATGTGCAGATCTAATTTTTTTTTTTTTTTTGTGGCTGTGGATGCCTCTCAGCACCATTTCCCTGGCCTTCAAAGCCTTTGCTTTGACTTCAGCTTTGGGAGGGGCAGGGGCTTCCTTCTTTGCTTTGACGTGATCTTCGTGAAAGGCTACACAGAGGAATATTATACAGCCATAAACCGTTTGTGAAAATATGTATAGATCTCAAGGGTTTTATGCCCAGTGAAATAAGTCAGAGGAAGACAACCAACATATGATTTCTCTTATATGTGAGTCTAAAACCTACGCTCTTAGATAAAGAAAAAAAATTGATAGTTCCCAAACATGGGGAGTAGGGGTGAAAGAAATTGGTGAACTGTTTTTGTTGTGTTTTGTTAGTATAAATAAATTGAAGTTAAAAAAAGTAAAATATTTAGAAAAATTAAAAAGAGACATGTAAATCATTTACACTGAAAACTGTAAAATGTTGCTGAGGGAATATTAAAAAGGAACCAACTGAATGCAGAGATATATTATTTTCCTTAATTAAAAAGCTCAGGGTTTTCCTCCAACATAGTCTAAATAGTTAATCTACTCTGAATCAAACTCTACTAGATTTACCTTTCTCTGAAAAAAAAAAAAGTTCAAACGTTGACAAGCTGGTTCTAAAATTTATATAGGCACTCAAACCAGCTAAAACAGTTGTATTTTAAAAAGGATGATCAAGGCACCTGAGTGGCTCAGTCGGTTGAGCATCTGACTCTTGATTTTGGCTCAGGTCATGATCTCACAGTTTGTGGGATAGAGCCCCGTGTCTGGCTCTGGGCTGATAACACAGAGCCTGCATCGGATTCTCTCTCTCTCCCTCTCTCTCTCCTCCCCTCCCTCCCTCCCTCTCTCTCTCTTCCCCCCCCTCTGTCTCTCAAAATAAATAAACAAACAAACATAAATGAAAATCAAGATGTAAAATTTACACTACCTGATTGCAAGACTGTTGTGGTTTTGCTGAAAAAACAGTCAGGTAAATAGAACAGAATAAACAGTTTAGAAAAAGACACACGTTTGTGGCCAATTGATACTTGACAATAGGGAATGAGAACTCTTCACAACAAATCACACTGACACTCTGTAGGGGAAGGAAAGTGACCTTTACCCTCACATCACACAACATGGTCCATTTTCAGGAAACGCTTAGTTGTGTGATGTAAGAATAAGGCGTATTTAGTTTGGTGTGATTATTTTCTTTGACATTACATGTCAAAGGTAAAAGAGTAAAAGGAAGGGGAACTTTTTGCAACTTTGAGGTAGGCAAAGATCTCCTAACAGAAAAATCATTAAAAACAGTATATGTGACTATTTTGAAATAAAAACTACTCGTGTTTCTTTAAGGAAATAAAAACAAGACCCAGAATGGTAGAAAAATGTTTGTAATCCATGTAGGTGATGAAGAACTTCTACCCAGAATATACAAAGAACTCATAAAACTCAATAATATTAAAAAGAAACACAACTTTTATTTTTTTATTTTTTTTAAAAAGGTTTGTTTATTTTGAGAGTAGAAACACAACTTTTAAACAAACAAAATTTGGACAGACTCTTCACCAAAGTAGATTCATCACCAAAAGATAGCAATACATATCCGTTATGAAAGTCCAAATTAAAAAGACTGCCAAGGGGCACCTGGGTAGCTCAGTCAGTTAAGCGTCCGACTCAATTTCGGCTCAAGTCATGATCTCTTGGTTTGTGGGTTCAAGCCCCGCATCGGGCTCTGTGCTGAGAGCACGGAGCCTGCTTGGGATTCTGTCTCCCTCTCTCTCTGCCCCTTCCCCGCTTGCTCTCCAGCTGTCTCCCTCCAAATAAATAAAAACAAACTAAAAACAAAAACAAAGACTGCCGACACCAAGTGTTGATGAAGCTATGGAACAGCGAGGCTCTGTCGGAATGTCAAATGGTACCGTTACTTTGGAATATTCTTCGCAGTTTCTTAAAAACTTCAACATACACCAATTTCTGAGCATTTATCTAAGAAATTACTTTTACTCCTAAATCTTTATCTAACAAAAGTGAAAGTGTATGTCCATACAAATGCATAGAAACATCCACAGCAGCGTTACTTTGAGGAACCAAGGAGACTAGAAGTAACACAAATGTCCACCATCAGCAGGTGAACAAAGAAAATATAGCTTATGCATAATACGAAATTCTACTTAAAATAAAAAAAAAACGACTGACACACATCATGCATCTTAAAACAATTATGCTGAGTAAGAGAAATGAGATATAAGAGTGTACATACAGCATGTTTCCATATACATTAAATTACTTTTAAAAATGCAAACTGTCTACATTGACAAAAAAGCTGATCACCGGTTTCCCAGGGACGGAGGGAAGAATTGACTGCAAAGGTACAAGAAACTGCTTGTGTTGGAAATTAGTGGCGTCATGATTGTAGCAGTGGTTTTCACAGTTTGATATTTTTGTCAAAATGCAGTGCATTGTCAGTTTAAGCGGGTGAATTTTATTGCACATAAATTGTATCTCAAAAGTTGAAAAAAATTTTTTTTCTTCTGCAAAGGGAACGTGTTTTACCACACACTGAAATATTATAAATTATCTGTAAAGGAAACAGTGTTTTTGGTGCATGCATAAATTAACAGATGAATAGAATAAAATATAAAATGCAGAATGAGTCCAAATGGGAATTTGGCATATATAAAAGTGACATCTCAAAAATCAGTGGGCAAAAGTAGACTTTGTAATAAATGATGTTAGGATCATGGATCACCATATGGAATACGCTAAAATTCGATCTGTTTTCACACTTTACAGCAAGATACATTCCAAATGGATCAGAGATTTTAAAAAGAAGTGGAGAAATTCTTCCATAATCTCGGAAGGAGAAAATTTTCTGTGACTCAAAATTAGTACATATATAAGGGAAAGAATTGTAAAATTGTCTATGCTAAAGAAAACCTTCACAACGTAAAAGAAAAACACAGAGTAAAGTAAAAGGCAAATGTCAAACTTGAGGAAATATTTGTGATTGATACCACTGATGAAAGATTTACATCCTTAGTATATCTGGCCGTGTTGAAATAGAGACCAAAAAGACCGAGAACCCGAATGAAATATGGGCATGAGATGTCAATTGCCAGTTCATAGAAATAGAAAACCGAGTGACTCTTAAATATATAAAAACACACCAAACTCACTCCTAAAATAGGTAAGGTAAATTAAAACTACCCTGGAATACAATTTCTCACCTTTTAGACTGGCAAAACTCCTAGCTTGGCAACCTGCTTGGTTACGGAAGCTGTTAAAAAAACCGGGTACTCCGTAACTGCTGAGGAGACAGACAATTAAAGTAGAGAAAGTCAAAAAAGTAAGACAGGACAGTCATTTTGGAAGACAGTTTGGCAGTTTCTCACAAAGGTAAATATACGCTGACCATACAATTCAGCCATAATGCTCCTAGATATTTTTGCAAACGAGTTGAAAACGCACGTCCCTTAGAAAACCTACCCATGAATGGTTACAGACACTTACTCAGAATTGCCAAAACTCGAAAGCAGCCAAGTTGTCCCTCAGTAGGCAAATGGATCCAGACAATGGAATGTTATCCAGTGAGGAGAAGAAATGAGCTATCAAGTCACACGAAAAGACGTGGAGGAACCTTAAATGAATGTTGCCAAGTGAAAGAACCCAATGGAACAAGGTCACATGCCATATGAATTCCAGCTATGTGGCATTCTGGGAAAAGACAGTAATGAGATCAATGGTGGCCAGGAGTTTGATATCAGGGAGGGATGGGTGAATGGGCAGAGCACAAGAGATTTTTAGGGCAGGGAGACTATTCAGTGACAATGCAATTGTAGACATATGTCATGACGCGTTTGTCAAAACCCATGGAACTGTAGAACACAGAGTCAACTCTAGTGCAAACTACGAACATTAGTTAATAATAATTAATAACCAACGTTAGTTAATCACATTAATTAGTTGATATCAGTTAACGTCAATGAGTCAATAACATTGAAATCAGTTAATAATAATGTATTGATGTTGACTCATCAATTATAACAAATATACTGCACTAGTGCAAGACATTACTAATAGGGAAAGTGAGGGAGGGAAAGGAGCTATACTGGAACTCTATCGTCCGTACATTTTATATTCAAAACTGCTCTTAAAATAACGCATTCTCAGGTAAATTAGGCTAAACAGTTAATAAGTAATGAATTAATTAGGCTAAATAATTAATAAGTGCTTTGGAATGAACAATGGGTAAGGTCAAGAATGGGAGACAGAGCATTGTGGCGGTAGTAAGGAAGCTGGAAGGCAGTGCGTGGTGTTTATACAGCTAGGATAGGCCTGACAAGGAAGGCCAGACTTGAGCCTTATTTGAGGGAGGTGGGGGGTGCATTTCAGAGGCACGAGCAGAAGCACAAGAAGCAGCTGAAGGCAAGGGTCCAAGGCAAGAGGGCCTAGCAAAGAGTGAGGAGGACAGGGTCAGGGTCACTGGAGCAGCCCATTGTATAGATCTGGAGATCACACAACTCACGACTTTCAGCCTGGTCAGAGAGAAACAAGAGAGGTCTATGTTGAGCAGTTCTGTGTCTAGGAGAGAGGCCCTCAGTGTGTACCCTGGGATGGGGACAGCTGAGACACCAAGCAGCAGGATGGGGTGGAGCTCTGTATTGTCCTGAACAAACTGTTCTCACACACCAATAGGAGGTTTTGGCTTCTTCCCCCAACCTGTAGGCCATGGGTTTTCACTTTATTTCTTACCAAATTGAGAACTGCAACCCCAACATCTTGCTATTAAGCTAAAGCAGACAAGGGGGCAGCTAGGTGGCTTGCTCCGTTAAGCGTCTGACTTTGGCTCCAGTCATGATCTCACAGTTTGTGAGCTCAAACCCCACATCGGATGAAAGGCAGAGGCCCTCCCCTGGTGACAGCAGGGCAGGTGTACCTCGGAAGGCATTCAGGTTGGCAAACGCCATGGTGTGTGCCAAACTTTTAAAATAGGCCCTGGGTGTAAACAAAACACCAAAATAAGTCTGCCTGCTTGAAAATGACATCAACCCAATTTCTGTTTATACCCTGGCCCCACCCTTTCAAAGACATAACTTAGGAGAGGTATCTAGTCTCTTTTCCACACTAGAAAATAATCATTATTTCCAAACAGCATCTGGGGGAAGATTCAGTGAGTCTGTGCCTGCAAAATGCTTCACACGGTGCCTGGCATGGAATATGTGCTCAAGGTTAGCCTGAAAAGGAACCTGTGGACAAGTGATCTGGGCACCTGCTCCTCTTGACTGAACAATAATGGAACATGGAGAAATGCTTCCACAAAGCCAGGAGAGGCTTTATAGCGCTCTTTAAAGAATGATTCCCAATTTGCTGTCCTTGTAACCATAGTGTCCCATGAAATGTCAATCCTTGTTCCATGGTCAAATACACTTGAGTAAAAATCAGTCAAAACAACAACAAAAAACTGGCTTCTTGTGGTGAGCCCACGGCCTTGTACAGACTTGTCCAATCACTACATTGTACACCTGAAACCAACGTAATGTTGTGTATTAACTATACTTTAATTAAAAAACAGCCTTCTTCCTTTTTTGAGGATTGAAATGCCTTCGTGTTGAAGATATAACATGGGCTGACATGGCTCGGCCTGAATTTCAGAAGGATGACTCTTGCAGCATTACGACAGATGGCTGGAAGGTCAAGAGACGGGACCCAGAAATGAGAAATGACGTAGACCGTGGGGGTGTCTTGGCATTAGTGACACTACAAAGGCAGAATAGACAGTAGTTGATGCCCAGTGAAATGTCAGGGGTGCAAGCAAGGCAGAAAGCAGAGGGTTTCCATTTTCTTCGCAATGTGGTGGTAAAATCTGAGATGACGAACAGGTAAAAAAGGAAAAAGAACAGGAAAAAGAAGAAAGAGAAGAGGCAGGTTCCCCGCCTTGAGTCACTGTTCTGTACCAGAGATGAGTAGATGTCCATTTGATCTGGTCCTCATACTTCCAAAAGGTAGATATTTATCATCTCCCCTTTCCAGAAGAGAAAACTAAGCCTCACTGAAGTTAATAACTTGCCTATACCCTTGGAGCTAGTGAAAGGCAGATTTCTTTCAAATCCCTGCGTGTCCATCCACTACAACCCTCAGCTCGTGAGTTTGCTCAAAATATGGCAGCTTCGTGTCAAGACAACAGGAAAACAAAAACAAAAACAATTATGAAAAAGCCCATTCTTTTTATTGAACCACACCAACTTTGGAGAATCGATCTGAGATTTTGCTCAGATCCTTGTCAAATGCTCCCTTGAGTGCGGCTGACTGCTTGGGGCAGTGGAGATCTAGCTGTGCTTCCGAGGGGAAGTTATCCCCCTAAACAGGTGCTATCTCTTCTTGATCCCTGGGAGCATGTCTCTGAGAATATGTCATAGAGTTCACAGGACTCAGGAGTACCCAATAAAATAGCCAGTTCAGACCACTGCTCTTGGATGATCCAGCCTGTGGAATAACAACCCCTTGGAAAACTGGACATATTTTGTCAGACAAAATACCACTTGGGAGTTTCTAATCCAGATGGCCTGCCCTACCTGAACCCACCTAGTGACGCTCTAGGACAGAGTGGGAATCCTTCCCACGCACTGTGTGAGGTATAGGTGAGGACCAGTTCCTTCAAATGATATTAGGGAAGACACATCTATACCGCGCACATGAATACCCACCCCCCACCCCCTAACAACCATCCGTCTGACGCTTTGCTTTTCAAGTTTGCATTCCCAAATCCTCGGGTGTGGAGGTGAGCACAAATGTGTAAGAGCCTCACCCTCAGGCCTCCCACCCGCTCTCTAAGGAGATGATCTTGAGTGGTTTGGGATCCTAACGCTGAGTACCACTTTCCCCTTGGGTGAATTGAGAACACCATGCTCCCTTCAGAGAGTTGCTGGAGAAATGAATGTAAATCACCTCACTAGCCTTGAGCAAACAGGACTGACTTCTCACCAGAAACTGAAATTACCGCCGTGGATGGATGGAAAGGAGGCTGGTAATTACTCAGGGAGCCAAATGATGCGCGCAGTGGCAACAGGAGTAAGATGGCAGGTGAGGGCCTGAATCCACGATCCCGGGGGGGGGGGGGGCTTGCCGCACCTGCTGCTCCCCTTCTCCCCGCAGGTACCACTGGCGGGGGGGGGGGGGGGGAACAATTAAAACATAATGTCAAAATACATTTGACTGTGTCACCACCCGCATGTGATAGAACACAATGTAAATGTAAATTACACCGCGCGCTTTAGTTGGGAAGACCAGAGGCACCCGGGGCACTCCCGGGTAATTAGCAGCTAATGCAATCCGGGCAGAACGCACAGAAACCCTCCCTTCGTCAGCATTTCTGCCCACTCGGAGGGCAGCCCCTTTATGTAAATATAAAAGGGTAATTACTGCAGGACGAAACAAAAATCATAACAATGGAGCAGGTAGTGTTTATCGCGGGGATGAGGACGAGTGGGGTCGTGAATGCACAAAGCGGCCCAGGAAGCGTGCAGCTACGTCCAAGTGGGGAAACCCGAGGCTCGGCCTCTCCAAAATCCTTGCGTGCCCCGGACGCAGCAGGAGCCAAGGGACACCCGCAGCGCTGAAGTTGCTGGGGCTTCTTCTTCGGGGAGGCTTTGCCCCTTCTTTAAACATAAACAAAAGAGAAGTCACAGCCCCGGTGGGCTTCGTCGACAGCATCTGGAATACGTTATGCCTAAAGGCAGGCTGTAAGCCGCAGGGCCACCACCGGGGCGCGGCCGCGGCGCTTAGTGGCCTGGCGTTTGCCAGCCCAGCCGCGGGCTCCCGGGGTCCCCCCTGTACCCGCACGGACGCATGGGGGAGTGGGGAGGGCAGGGCTGGCTAATGGAAACGGGGGAGCGCTTCGCAAGCACCATTACATGAAATGCGAGACGTGTAACGTGGCAGGAAGCAGGCAGCACCTGGTGTCAGCGGCTAATTGTGTCGTTTGATGGCATGTCAGACCCACGCGCGTGCGAAGCCAGCCGCGCTCGCTTGCCTAGCGGGCGCCTGGTCCTCTGACTCAAGGCTCGGATTACGGGACGGACCGGTTGGGTGGCTTTCGCTTAAATCAACCCATGCGCCTATGACATGCCTTTGCTGGGCCGGGACTGGAGTCCTGGTTTTGTGGGGGGTTTTGTTGTGGTGAGTGGTGGTTTGGGTTTTGTTTTTTCGTTTGTTTGTTTGTTTGTTTGTTTTGTCACTTACATACAGATGTCTGGTTAAAAGAGGAAAGGTATATTGATCAAGGAGTATATTGATTTCAGTAGGTGGGGGGGGGGGCGGTTAAGAACATAAAGGAAGAAAGGAGGGAGGGAGGAAAAGGCAAAAAGACCAAAAAGGGGTGAGGGGCGCCTGGGGACTTCAGTCTGAAGAGTGTGCAACTCTTGGTCTGGGGGTCCTGAGTTAGATCCCCACATAGGATCTACAGATTACTTAAATAGAACTTTTTTAAATGGGGCGAGGAGTACCTGGGTGGCTCAGTCCCTTAAGCAACTGACTCTTGATTTGGGCTCGGATCATGAACTGATCTGAGGGTTGGTGGGTTCAAGCCCCACAGCAGGCTCTATGCTCTTAGTGCAGAGCCTGCTTGGGATTCTCTCTCTCCTTCTCTCTCTGCCCCTTCCCTGCTCACCACTCTCTCTCTCAAAATAAATAAACTGAAAAAAAAAATGGGGGATATGAAGCAAGAAAACAATTGATCAAAGAATAATGTATACGAGAAAAATTTTTGTATTTGTTTATTTTTAAATTAGAGCCAGTTTTCTGTAAGATGTGATAATTCGAAAAACAGCCCTCTTCCATGGTTACTGTTTTTACACACAGGCAAGGGAAATAAAGACAAATTTCCCAGTAGAAATTAATCCTATTTTCAGGGACCATTTGTCCTTGGTGTCCTGATATCCCATTTATTCCAAACCCTAATCTAATAGGCACGTGTTCCTGTTTATTCAGGGTTCCTTACTGGAACATTAGCCTTCAGTCCAAAATTTATAGTTACAGAGAATATTATCGGATTCAGAAGGAAAGTGAATGAAATGAGATATTGCATGTAGTCTTTAATTAGTAACAGCTCCTAGTCTGTGACAGACATACTGTAATAGACTGACAAAAGTCAAAAGAATTAAAAAAAAAATCAAATCCTACATGAAGAACTGACATTCTTGGCTGGTCCCAACTTTCTTATAACGAGTGTCATGGAAATGTTTTTTAAAAAGCCTCTAAATTCCGGTGAGTTGATCTGGGGGCTTAAGTCTACATAAGTTACATAGTTAAAGATATATAGTTAAATCTAAAGCAGTTTCAATGGATATGATCAATCATATAATTCAAAGATGGGGGGGGGGGTTGGAAGTGAGACAGCTCAAATCTGCAGTCCCATTTGCAATAATTTATAAGCTGTGTGACTAGCAGCATATAACTTAACCTCCCTGAGATTCAATGTCTTCATTTGTAAATTATGAAAAAATAACGTCTATCTTGTAAGGTGGACTCAGGACCAGAGAAAAGACGTCTAAAGAGCCCAGCACAGTGCCTTGCACGCAATCGACATTCAGGTGTTTGCTTTGTAAATTAGAGGTAGTATGGGTATCGTCTACTTTTTAATGAGACATCTTAAAAAATACCCCCCCAAAACTACCAAATGGATTAGTATATTTTTCCAAGCTTCAAGCAGCAAATATAAATGACAGACAATATCTCTCCTTTGCCTCAAGATAATGTAAATTCTGTAAGCAGACAGGAGACTTACCCCAGAGTGGATCTGTATCGAGTGCTTATCCCCGGGGGTATACTGTATATGTAACTCGATGCGTCTGTTACTGTTGTAATTGGGAACCAGGAAAGCCATCCTTCTGTGGAAGCAGAGCCAAGGCTCTCTGCAATGTCAATGAGGTAGGATCAGAATGACATTTCCAGCGTAATGTTAGCCAATTAGATGTTGGAGAAATATATGCACTGCTCCGATCCACCTGTCGTGTGCCTAGGGTTCCTAATAGGGAATAGGAGGAGGTCACCAAAATGAAAAGCAAAATCAGGGGGAAAAATGTGAATGTAACAGCAGGATTGGCCGAAAGCAGCAGCACTCAGGAAGAAAGTCCCAAAGAAAGTGGCCGTTGACTAGTTTTGACGGAGAACTGTAATGATTACTCAAGCTGTGCATCAGGGTCCCCTTTTTAGCAGAAAATTTTATGGATGCCTCACTGGCCACTTAATGAAGAAAGCTACAAATCATCTCAGGAGTCAACAAGAGGTGCTAAAACTACCCCCTTCCTCTGCTGCCACCAAAAAAAAAAAAAAAAAAAAAAAAAAAAAAAAGCCTACATTCTCCCAATGAGGTTTTTCAAAAATGAATTACGCCATTAAGTGCCAAGAAGAAAATTAGCTATGAGCTTTTAAATTTAAAATGATCCCCTTTTTAATTGTAAAACAGTGGCACTTAACTGCTATTGATCCTGCTGAGACACATTAGGGAACAGGGTCACCATAACTGTTAATATTCACTGCTTAGTAAAAGAGCATCAAAGGACATTTTAATGTCACAGACTTTCTCGGGGAGTTTTTAAAGAAGGTTTGAATCAGCCAGCCTATGAATGAAAAGGACATGAGGTAGACAAATGTAGAAACAAATGTGATAGCAATTTTCTGCTAATCAAATCATAACTCAAGATTGATTTTTTGGCAAAAGTTTATGTCATATAGATTTCCAAGGCTGGTCGACATTTAAAAGTCAGAGTATATATTTTCTATAGACTGGGACTTTTTAGATAATCATCCAACGGGGAATTTTGTTTACTTTTTAACACACGAACGTACGAGAGAGCCTCCCTTCTGGGGAAGACCACTTTTGCATACTTCGGAAGTAAGGCCTGTGAATGTCCGTGACATTTTATTCAAAACTCCATCCATTGTACTTTTTTGGAAGCTTTTAGTGGATGAGACAATAAATCACAGGTGAATGTTCAGTTTCTTAAAGGTAGAAATTACATTTTTAGAACATACTCAGAAGAGGGTTTCTCCTTTCACCAGATCCTATAGTGAATTTGAAAATATTGAATTTGTGGCATTGTAGGCCACTAGAATGCTGAACTTTACCAAGATACGAAGTTGAACAGAGTGCTTGCTGTTAAAATTAAAACCTCTTATTCCAAAGCCCTACGAGAAATGTTAAAAAGGTAAATTTAATGCTGTATTGAACTTAAAAAATAAAATCTTATGTTCATCTTTCTTTCTGACCAGATCATACCTTTGCTTCTTCCAATGCACATTTCGTACTATGCCAATGGACTCTTGCTAAAATAGTACTATCATTGTCTCGGTTCCTAGTTCAAAAATATAACTTAATTGTCTACAAAGACATTTTTTAGGGTGTAAAAATAGATTGGTAGTAGGATTGCCAAATAAAATCTTACAGGAATTACTACCTCGAAAAGGAATTAACAAGAGGAAATGAATGGTTTCCTTGGGGGATTTAAATCCTTACTGTTTTAAAGAAGGTATTTCATTCTCTATGGCATCATTGAGGTGTCCCCGGGAGCATCTGGGAACAGGTAGAAAACCACTGGTCTACAGAATGTATTCATTCATAGATTCATGTAGCACATATTTACCAAATGCGTACTGGCTGGGATTTCACACGGGAAACTTAGGAAATTTCTCCGGCATTGAGGGGGTCACAACCCTAGGGATAGGCAGAAAGAAAACGGGATATCCTGATGTGAAAAATGCCCTAAAGGAGTTCAGATCAAAGCACTATAAGAATGCAAACGGATGAACATCTAGATGGGATTCAAGAGGTAGACAGTCCCAAGGGCATGATTCAGGGACTAGAACTTTGAGGATGAATTGATGTTGGACAGATGTAGACTTGGTCTTAGGGCATTTCAGACAGAGGGGAATAGAAAAGGCAAATGTGGAGCTAACAGCGAGCATGTAAATGGCACCAAGACAAGCAAGGAAGACAGAGCCAAACCATATCATGCTAAGGAGTAAGAATTTTATTCTTTAAGACAATGGAAGAACCCATAGATAAATTCTCAGCAGGTGAATGACGTGACCAGATTTGTTATTAGTGTTACTACTCTTCCAGCAACACTGAGAATGAACTGGAACAGACAAGCAAGGTTGGAGGCACAGAACACAGTTGGAAGCCGGTGTGAAATGATAAATACTTAACTAAGGAAGGAGCCTTTGGGATGGAAAAAAAGCATGGTCTGAGTTATTAACTGAAAGTAGAAAGAAAACAGGGGGTGGGTGCCTTGAGTGTCCCTTGGATCTCAGGCTTGGATGATCATGTGAATGACCTAGCATTCTACCATTTACTGTATTAGGTTTACTGAATGATTCTACCATCTGCTGAAATGCCAAAGAAAGAGGTCATTGAGGATGCATTATGAGTCTTATTTGGCCATGTTCAGGGTATCATCAAAGTGGAGTTGTCCACCAGGTCATTGAATATGTAGATCTGGAGTTCAGGAAAGAGCTTTAAGTTCTAACTAGATTGTCCAAGAAGAGTCTTTACACCTAGAGGTCTTCAGGTGGACTTCAGGGCCTCTGAGCCCTCTAAAGTTCTTGGGCAATTATGCATTCTCATATGCACATAAATAGAAGGAAATAAATGCATTATATACAACAAATCCTCAAAGAGATCAAAATCCTCAAAGAACCACCCGTATAAGCAATAGAAAAGTCAAGTGTGGAACTCCGAGCATTATCAATATTTAAGAAAATGGAGTTGGCTTAGAAAATGAGATGCTCACAAATTGTCCCCATTTCTGTTTCCAAATCCATACTGTTTCACCAAATCCCCCTACTCCAGATAAATAGCTTTACTGTTACCCAAGGCACCCACGTTCTTTCTTGCATCTAGACTTCTCCCTCTTGAGTACTTGTCAATTTTCTCGGCCTATCCTGGTCACTCGGCTTAAAAACTCAATTCGTGAAGTTTTGTTTTGTTTTGTTTTTTTCTTTCACCAGCCCAAATACCTGCTCCTCTTCTAAATTTTAGCAAGAACTCTTACCAGTTGGTTTCATTTGGCCTCTACACAGTGCCCAGCACCAAGTAGTATTTTAAAATTAATATAAAAATCACAAGTTGATATGCCATTTTGTATGATTTTTTAATGATATGTATATATGCATTTATATATGGGTATATTTGCATATATTTGCATGTATTCTTTCTACCAACTAGACTATAAATCTATTGAAAGCAACATCTGCATTACATTTCTAGTACAATTTTGAGTACATACTAAGTTTTTACATACCAAAGGGTCATGAGGATGAAGAGAAAGATAAAGGACGAGAGGTGGCAAATCAAATTCGGTAGAAAAAATTCCAAGCTGGAATTTGGAAATCGAGGTACCAACTCTGTCTCATCCACTTTTAAGATATTTAACTTCTAATAGGAAGAAAAGTTTGTCTGCTATTTATATCATGAAATTGTTGGGAAGATTAGATAATATAATGGATTTAAATACACCACATACATATATAAATAATTTACATATAAATATGTATAATATTGAAATACATTGTATAATGTGAAATAAAAAGGGATCCATTTTTTTAAGTTTTATTTTTATTTATTTTGGGAGAGAGATAGGGAGAGAGCAGGGGAGGGGCAGAAAGAGAGGGAGACAGAGAATCCCAAGCAGGCTCTGTGCTGCAAGCACAGAGCCCAATGCAAGGTTCAGTCTCATGAACCACAAGATCATGACCTGAGCCAAAACCAAGAGTCAGACACTTAACTGACTGAGCCACTCAGGTGCCCCAAAAAGAATCCATATCAATAAATATATAACTTAATTAATCACAGGAGGAAATTGTAATGAAAGTCCCTAATATTTTAATTTTGTTTCCTAATACACACAGTTTAAAATAATTACTATTTTTTAATAATAAGATTAACTGAATGATTTTTCAAATTGATCCCAATTGAAACACATTTAGCAAAAACATTTAACAAAATTTGAACAACTAAACTGCTAAATTTCTGTAACTAGCTAATAATTCTAGCCACAGCAAGTTACAAATTATAAATCTCTAATTCTGATGATGATAAATCAATCTTTTTAGAAGAAATGGAATGTAAATATACCAGTTTATCCAAAACTTGTTACTTGATCAGAAATAGATTTATAATAAATCAAAATAATTTTTTTTTATAAACTAAGGGAACTCAATTTAAAGACTGATAAATATTATTCTGGGATAAGAATAATGTACTTCTTCAAGAGAATTTTTGATGTAGATTTTACATAACAGTTTATATCGAATATATGTTAAATATTCATAAAGTAGGACATAACTTTACATATTTTTGCATATCAAAGATTGGTGCTCTGTTCTCTGTTTAATAAAGGCTCAGAACGTTCTAGCCTTTGCAATAAGTATGTTAAAGGGAGTAGACAAAAATCTTTATTTTGCCTGCTTTTTTTGTACAAACTTCTAGTCTATGCAGACTTAATTCTGGATATCTTTTACAGAAACAAAGTAATTTTGGTTCACATGCCTGCAAAGTAAATCAGTGCAGTTGGGATGGTTAAAAAAGGCATCAGGAAGAGAAAGGGTAGGAACAGTAGAGAGGAGCCGGAAGAGGTGTTTTGGGAATGATCTCTTCAGAGATATAGAGGCAGATTCTAAAGAAGTCACAGTGTTGGAGCTGTTGTCCCAGGTGGATCACTAGATGTCTGACAGTTGCGACATAGATGGATGAACCAGGTGAGGAATGTTTTCCGCCATGTCCTAAAGTCATGAGCCTGAATCTATACCTCTTCTGTCTTTATCCTCACAGGCATGAGAAGGTACAGTTCAGACTTAGTGGAATCTGAACCATTTTGAGAGACCCTCTTAAAAAACACAAAGAAATTGTGAATATAACATTCGTTATGAATGGAAATACTTATTTAGAATAAGACATCACAACGTTTTCGAGACTTGGAAATTCATTTTTCTGTGGTGGCTTGAGGCAATTTGCTAGAAATACTTACAGAATGATACTTCCAATGGCGAGTTGGCTTGTCCCTCACCTGAGCAGGCCTTCACTCTCAGCCCCTCCCAGAACTCACAGGGACTCATAGGGGCCCCTGAAGCTCAAACTTTCTTCATCAGCTTTGCAGGAAATCTGTCTCTGGTACTAAGGAGCCATAAGGACTCTTTGGCTGGTTACCGTTTATGGTCCCACATTCGGTTCATCCCAGGCTACAGGCTAAGGCAGTGTTCCACGAGAAAGACATTTTGACCTATGAAATTACGGTCTCCGAATGAGGGGGAAAGTGTTACTGTGGAATGGACTGTGGGCCGTGATTCTTCCCTCCAGCCTGCCCAGCTCACTTTGCCTCTGTCACACTGCCTGCGGGCAGAGGTTTTCAACCCTTCCACTCCATGGCTATCCAGCTGTGGAGTTCTTGCGCATGGTGGGGAAAGGGTGTCCCCAGCGGCTCACAGTGTGGTTCTCATGCTGCCTGTATCACAGAAGAAGTGTCCTCAGATCCAGCGAGTTTGGCTCAGTGGTCACAGCTGGTAGCTGTAGGCCCACTCATGAAGCTTCAGGTATGAAGATAGGAGTTGACTGGCCTGAGAAGAGCTAGGAAGTGACAACACCCTTCTGCCTGTTCTCGCAGGTCAGTAACATTGAATTTGTACCTCAGAAGTGGAAAGCCATTTAAAAACAAATCAAGTCGCTTCAGCAGGTGACAGCCAAAAGAGCTGAAGAATGTGATAAGACTGTGAACTGTCATTCCAGCCTCCCAGATGGGAAGGATAGAGTGCATTGGAGTGGGGAGATTCAGGAAGCTTCACCTTGTGTGTAGGTGCGAGAAGGCCGGACAGCAGGCGGTGATGGGATGCAGAGCATGAGAATCCAAGGAGTCCAGTGGCAATAAGGTTGTCAGATAAAATACAGGACGTTCGGTTTCTAAATTCAGGTACACATTAATAAAATGTTTAAATATGTTTCCCCAAAATTGCATGGGATATATTTACACTAAAATGATTATTGCTTGTGTATTTGAAATGTTTTTTATTTCCTTTTTAAGTTTTATTTATTTATTTACTTACTTATTTATAGAGTGGAAGGAGCAGAGAGAGAGGGAGAGAGAATCCCAAGCATCCACCATCCCATCAGCATAGAGCCCAAAGCAGGACTCGATCTCACAAACCAAACCATGAGATCATGACTTGAGCCAACATCAAGAATTGGAAGCTTAACCAACAGAGCCACACAGGAGCCCTTTGTGTATCTGAAACTCAAATTTAACTTCAAGTCCTATATTTTTTATTTGGTAAGCCTAGCAACACCGGGTGGAAAGTCGCCTAAAAGGGAGACCTTAAATTAGCCAGGGCCAATGAGCTCTGAGAAATAGAAAACCATGACAAGCTTCTTTAAAGCAAAAATGTAAATAAATATTGTTTAACGTATGGTCAAATGATTTTTTTTCCTAGAGCTTACATTCTTTTTTTTCCCCACCACTTTACTTTTTTTGTCATTTTGTCTTATTTCTTTTCATCATGATAAGTGTATTATTTAATCTCCATACTCTACTTCCCCCATTCCCCCACCCCCATTGCCTCTGGTAACAATCAGTTTGTTCTCTATAGTTGAAAGTGTGTTTCATGGTTTCTCTCTCTCCTTTTTTTTCCCTTTGCTCCTTTGTTTTGTTCCTTAAATTCCACATATGACTGAAATCATATGGTAATTGTCTTTCTTTGACTGCCTTATTTCACTTAGCATTATACTCTCTAGCTCTATCTATGTTGTTGCAAATAGCAAGATTTCATTATTTTTTGCAGCTGAATAACATTCCATTGTGTGTGTGTGTGTGTGTGTGTGTGTGTGTACTTCTTCTTTATCCAATTCATCCACACTCGGGCTGCTTCTACAGTTCGGCTATTGTAAATAATACAATAAACATAGGGATGCATGTATCCCTTTGAATAGTGTTTTTGTAGTTTTTGGGTAAAAACCCAGCAGTGTGATTCCTGGATTGTGGGATGGTTCTATTTTTAGTTTTTTGAGGAAATTCCGTACTGTTTTCCACAATGGTTGTACCAATTTGCATTCCTACCAACTGCACAAGAGGATTCCTTTTTCTACACATCCTCACCAATACCTGTTTCTTGTGTTGTTGGTTTTAGCCATTCTAATAGATGTGAAGAGATATTTCATTGTAGTTTTGATTTGTATTTTCCTGATGGAGAGTGATGTTGAGTATCTTTCCCTGTGTCTGTTGGCCATCTGGATGTCTTCTTAGAGAAATTTCTGTTCATGTCTTCTGCCCATTTTTTAATTGGATTATTTGGGTTTTGGGTGTTGAGTTGTATCAGTTCTTTGTGTATTTTGGATACTAGTCCTTTATCATATATGTCATTTGTAAATATCTTCTCCCATTCAGTAGATTGACTTTTAGTTTTGTTGATATGTCCTTCTCTGTGCAGAAACTTTTTATTTTGATGAAGTCCCAATAGTTTATTTTTGCTTTTATTTCTCTTGCCTCAATCAACATATCTAGAAAAACGTTGCTATGGCCAATGTCAGAGAGAGCCGCCTGTGCTCTCTTCAAGAATCTTTATGGTTTCAGGTCTCACATTTATCTCTTTAATCCATTTTGAGTTTGTTTTCATGTATGGTGAAAGAAAACCATGACAAACTACTTAAAGCAAAAATAAAAATAAATGTTGTGCAAATATATGGTTAATTGATTTCTCATAAGAGTTCAAATACAATTCATTTGGGCAAGAGAAAGGTGCTGAAATGCCTGGATATTTTTGTGGAAAAAATTACAACTCAACTCCCACCTTACATTATTCACAATAATTTCTTTGAAATGCATCATATACCTAAATGTAAATGCTAAAACTATAAAGCACCTGAAAACAAATATAGAAGAAAATCTGCACGACCTGAGGTAAGCAAAGATTTCTTAGAATACAAACAAGGAACTAAACATAAAAGAAAAAATGATGAATTGGTATTTTGGACTGAGTTCCCTAAAAGGCATAGCCTGAGATCAGGACTCTTGTGTGAGTCATTTATTGAGTGAATGCCTATAAGGGATATCTGTAAAGAAGTAAGCAAAACAGGATAGAACAGAAGAGGAAGCTTAGCAAAGAAGTGGGGTCAGCTGGAGCCCAGCCTCTCCCTGAGCCTACAAGGAGCCCCAGACACAAATGACACTTCAGTGGTATCCCATACAGAAGTCAGGGTACAAGCTTTTTGTACCACCATAACACCCAGTCATTTGAGTAAAGTATTTCAGAAGAGAGCATGATACCCCAGTTATTTCTAGGTAAAATGACTCCCATTGGCTGAGAATAATTCTGAGAAAGCTATTGATGTAAGCCTCCTGCAGCCAACATTTACAATAGCTAGGAATGCATCTATTTACCACTGGATATCATCAAAGTTAAAAATTTCCAATGATCAAAAGGTGTTATTTTAAACAATGATTGGTCAAGTCACATATAGAAAGAAAGTATTTGCAACTTTTCTGTCTCACAAAAGCCTCATACCCAGAATAAAGAATTTCTGCAAACCCAAACAAACAATCCAAGTTTTAAAAATGGGCAAATATCTTACATGCAGAAAACCCTAAATATTCAACAACAACAAAAAAAGCTGTTAGAATTAATCAAGGACTTCAGCAAAGTAGCAAGATACAATTCAAAACACAAAAATCAGTTGTACTTCCCTACACTAACAATGAAGAATCTAGAAAGTAAATTACAAAAATAATTTCATTTTCAAGAGCACAAAAAGAGTAATACACTTAGGAATTAATTTAACCAAAGAGGTGAAAAACCAGTACAACAAAAACCACAAAACAGCGCTGAAAGAAATGGAAGAGGACATAAATAAATGGGAACACATCCCATGTTCATGGATTGAAAGCAATCTACAGATTTGGTGCAGTCCCCGCCATAATCGCAATGATATTTTTGCAAACATAGAAAAACCCATCTTAAATTTATATGGGATCTCAAAAAAACCCAGATAGTCAAAACAATCTTGAAAAAGAACAAAGCTGGAGGATTCACACTTCCTCGTTGGAAAACTTACTTTAAAGCTACTGTAATCAAAACAGTGTGGTACTGGCATAAAGATAGACGTAATAGATCAATGGCATAGAATAGAGATCCCAAAAAAATGCTTGCATATATTGTCAAGTGATTTTTGACAAAGGTGCTTAGACTATTCAGAGGGGAAAAGACCATCTTTTCAACAAATGGTGCTGAGAAAACTGTGTATCCACATACAAAAAGGTGAAATCTGACCTTTCCTAACACCATAAACAAAAATTAACTCAAAATTAATCAAAAACTTAAATATAAAACCTAAAACTCTCAGAAATAAATAGGGTATAAGCTTTATAACATGGAATTTGTCAATCACTTCTTGGATTTAACACTAAAGGCAGAGGCAGCAAAAGAAAACACAGATAAATTAGGCTTTATAAAAATTATTTTGTAGGGTGCCTGGATAGCTCACTCAGTTGAATACCAATTTTTGATTTTGATTCAGGTTGTGATTCCAGGGTCGTGGGATCAAGCCCCATGTCAGGCTCCACCCTGATCATGGAGCCTGCTTAAGATTCTCTCTCCTTCCTCTGCTCTTCTTCCCTTCATTTGAGTGCTCTCTCTCTCTCTCCCTAAAATTAAAGAAAGAAGAAAGAAAGAAAGAAAGAAAGAAGAAAGAAAGAAAGAATTTTGTGCATCAGAATGCAGAATCAGCAGAGTAAAAAGGCAATCCGCAGAATGGGAAATATAACGGCAAATCATATATATTATAAAAGGTTAATATCTGGAATGTATTGCAAATACAAACAACTCAACAACAAAAAAAAACATACCACCCAATCCAAAAATGGGCAAAGGACTTTAACAGTTATTTTTCCAAAGAATATGTACAGAGGGCTGATAAGTACATGAAAAGTTGTTCAACATCACGGATCTTTAGGGAAATGCAAATCAAAACTACAATGAGATACTACCTCATACCCAGAAAGTAATAAGGATTGCCAAGAATGTGGAGAAACCGGAACTCCTCTGCACTATTGGTGGGGATATAAAATGGTGTAGCCGTGGTGGAAATGGTATGGTATGCCAGTACCTCAAAAACTTAAAAATAGAATTCCCAGCTAACTCAGCAATTCTACTTCTGGTTTACACCCAAAGTGAAAGCAGGGCTTCAAAGAGGCATTTGGACACCCACGTCCATTGCCGTGTTACTTGCAGTAGCTAAAATGTGGAAGCAACACTATCTACTGTCAGATGAATGGATGAACTAAAGGTGTTTTACACATTCAATAGAATATTATTTAACCTTAGAAAAGAAAGTCTGCGATATGCTGCAACATGGATACATTTTGAGGTCATTATTCTAAGTAAAAAAGTCATAAAAAGGTCAATACTGTATGATTCCACTTATAGGAGGTACTCAGGGTAGTATAATCTGTAGAGATAGAAAGCAGACTAGTGGTGGCCAAGGGCTGGGGGAAGGGGAGAATGGAGAGTTGCTGCCTAATGGGTATAGAATTTCAGTTTTACAAGATGAAAAATTATGGAAATGGATGGTGGTAATAGTTGCACAATGCAGTTAAATACCATAGTACGCTCTCTAAAATAGTGAAGAATGTAACTTTTCTGTCGGGTGCATTTTACTACAACACAAAAACTGGGGGGAGGGGAAGACAAAGGGCTTTTATAGACTAAATTTAAATGACTAAAATTAAATGACTGAGAAAACCAAATGTTAGCAAGCATGAACATCGCACGGAGACTAACACATTGATGGTGTACAACCCCTTTGGAAGCTGGTAGTTTCTAACAAATCTATCTACTTGCCCCCAAGAACCAGTCATTATACTACTAGTAATTATATTATACTATCCTCTCCTCAAGTCAAGATACATGTCCACCAAAAAACTGGTAGAAGAATGTTAGGGGGCGCCTGGGTGGCGCAGTCGGTTAAGCATCCGACTTCAGCCAGGTCACGATCTCGCGGTCCGTGAGTTCGAGCCCCGCGTCGGGCTCTGGGCTGATGGCTCAGAGCCTGGAGCCTGTTTCCGATTCTGTGTCTCCCTCTCTCTCTGCCCCTCGCCCGTTCATGCTCTGTCTCTCTCTGTCCCAAAAATAAATAAACGTTGAAAAAAAAATTAAAAAAAAAAAAAAAGAATGTTAGAATGTTCATATCAGTTTTGTTCACAAGAGCCCAAATCCAGAAATAACCCACTGTCAATCAACAAGTGAATGGATGAATAATCTGTTTTGACAATGTGGAGCCTGCTTGGGATTCTCTTTCTCCCTCTCTCTCCGCCCCTCCCCAACTCGAGCACTCCATCTCTCCCTCTCTCTCTCTCTCTCTCTCTCTCTCTCTCTCAAAATAAATAAATGAGCTTAAAAAAAAGGAAAACAAAAGATCAGCCTTTGAAAAATTAATTGGGGTGCCTGAGTGGCTCAATCGGTTGAGTGACCGACCTCAGCTCAGGTCATGATCTCACTGTCCGTGAGTTTGAGCCCTGCGTGGGGCTCTGTCTGACAGCTCAGACCTTGGAGCCTGCTTTGGATTCTGTGTCTCCCTCTCTGTCTCTACCCCTCCCCTGCTTGTGCTCTGTCTCTCTCTGTCTCAAAAATAAATAAACATTAAAAAAATTTTTTTAAATTAACTAATGAATGAATGAATTAAAACATAGCGATACAAAGAGCTCCTGTTACATGCAACAACATGGAGGTAACTCAAAACCATGTTGAATGAAAAAAAGAGAAACACAAAAGTGTCACCATGTACTGATTCTATTATACAAAGTTCAAGAACATTCAAAACTAATCTATAAAGATAGAAATCAGAACAATGGCTGCTTCTAGGGTAAAGCACGGGAACTGACATGAAATGGTCATGGAAGAACTTTATAGGGTGAAGGCAATGTTTCATGTCTTGATTGGGTTACAAGAATATATACATTTGTTAAAATGTACTAAGCTGTACTCTTAATACCTCTGTGTTTTATACTGCAATGTAAACTATACCTCAATAATTTTTATTAGTTTATGTAACTAGAATTCCAAGGAATTAATTGGTTTCAGGAATGTCTGAACCATACAGGGTCATCAGCCTTCTGTCTCTTTCTTGCTCACTCTCTCTCCCTTTTCTGCCCCTTCCCTCCCTCTCTCTCCCTCTCCCTTCCCACCCCTCCAACCCTTTTCCTTTTGCTTGCCTCCTCTTGCTTCTGTTTGGCCTTATTCTGGATCAGAACACTCCACATAGACGTAAGAAAGTTCCCACAATGCATTTAGGGATTATTACAGAGTTCACAATTCTGGGACTAAAATACTATATTGGCTGAGCTTATTCATGTAAGAGAAGAAACTCAGTGCACTGTAATTTTTATTTTAATTGTGCTTCATAGCTAATTGGCTGTTCTACTGAAGTTGTTTCTTGGCAAACCAAATCTTAGAGTAGACACTAGTCATGGCTTTTCTGATCCATGTTGGTAAGGTACCAATTTGGAAATGCTCTCAGCCAGTTTAAGAGAATACTCACCTTTGATTTAGGACTGCTCATTTATCTGGACATTTATTGCTGTTTTCCTAAAAGTCCAGATAAGCCTTGAACATATCACAGCTGGGGGTTTTGAGACAGACCCATTATTGATTCTGCTCGTTGAAGAGGTCACATTGAGAAAATGGAACCAAACCTGGGTGGGAAAAGAAATGACTTGGAGTTTCACTCCAGATGGAACCATACTACGTAACCCAAAAGTACAGTTTTGTCTTTCACTCCACTCCATTTACCAATTTGGATTGATTTCTACATGGTTCTTCTTCCTGTAAAAGTTCAATGAAGTCTTTCTGGAAACCGTTTGCTCTACTATATCCAAATAAAATTGTCAGAAAATTTTCTTCCTGAGCCTTCAGCCAGCTGGGGATGGGCTCTTTTTTTTTTTTTCAATATTCTTTTTTTTTTTTAAATAAAAGCTAATTCCTACATTTGCTCTTTACATTTTTTAACTCAGAAAAACTTACCCGCCTAAAGTTCCTTGTTTGACTTCATTTCTTCCCATCTTCTACCTTTAATTGGAGGGCTCAAGATGAGGACTCAAGGAAGTGAGAGTTCACACACATGTTTATACTAGTCTCTGTCTGACTACAGCCTGTAGGCTAAATTTGTTTTTGTCAATAAGGTTTTAGTGGAGTACAGCCTCATCCATTTCTTTACAGATTATGTTAGCTTCTTTCATGTAATTATGGCAGAAATTAGTTGAAAGTGGGATGGCATGCCCACAAAATCTAAAATAGTTGTTATCTGGCCCTCAAACAAAGGCCATGCCTCACCTACACCAGTACCTACTCATGCTCTCTCTCCTCCATAACACTGAATCTTGAACATTGTCCTTGGAATGAAGAGATCTATCAGGAGCCTAGCAAAATAAACTAAGTCATATGGAGTCCTGCATATCTCTTTAACATAAAAATTATTGATACAAAAAAAGTGTGTTATGGAGAGGGTCAACCCCAATATCAGCTAACCTTGGGATTTTGTTCTGCTATCAATGCCTTAAAGACACTCAAAGACAGAGCATGCCGGACATTCTCCAACCCATTTAGCTGCCCATTCGACCTTCACCTCTCCATCAGACCTCAGTGGAAGTTAAATTTTTATCTAGGTGTAAACGTGTTTTAATGTATAGATGAGCTCTCAGAAAAGGTTCCCTTGAATCTCCTGTGAGGGTAACAATAGGAATTGTGTAGGAAAAAAATCCCTAAAGGGATATTTTTTGACCAAGGAAACGACCATGAGATGTCAACCAATAGCTTGGCAATGGAAAACTGGAGTGGGAAGAAATCTGCATATGAAAGATCCAGAAGAATGAGGGACTCACCATGGAGGCTCAGAGAATTCAAGAGTTGTTCCACCCTAGAGTCATTATGTGCGCAAGAGTAGGAAGAAGTGGTGCAAGATAGACTCCTGCCCAGACGTCTAGATACAGGTCCCAGAGAAGAGGCAGTAAGCAAGTAAGCAGCATCATCTGAGTGCTCCCCTCAGAGATGACGACTGAGGACTGCCCACCCTCTCTCTTCTGAGATGAATGACCCCAAACAATTGGCAGAGCTGTGCACAGCTCAACCATTGACACCAACTGATGTTCCGACAGGCTGTGCACCATCATCACCTCCATCAAAGTCAAAACACAGTAGAGACCCCTGCCCGGTTCCCAGTCCTCTTTCCCTCCCCCCAGATAACTTGGCGTTTATCATGCCCATGTATTTTTTCATACTTAATACATCAGAGTCAACAAATAATATTGGTTTTGTATTTTAATTTAAATACATTTATGGCATTGTATGGTTCATTCTACATCTTGACATTTCCACACTGTTTCGTTTAAGGCATCATGGATTGCTTTGTTTGTTTGTTTTTTAAGAATCTGATGTTCATTGGTATGTTCATGGTCTATTTGTTTTGGTTGCTATGTACTATCCCATCCATTATGAGAAATATTCAGGTTACTTACAAACTACAAACACTGCCCTGTGGACATTTTGTCCTCCTATCTACGTGCCATGGGCAAGAGTTTCCCTGAAGCATATACACCATTCAATTCCCTGTTTTCTGTGGAGTTTGAGCATTTTATCATATCATCATTGGCCATTCAGATTTCTTCCTCAGGGATCAATCTGTTGTATTTATTTATTTATCTATCTATCTATCTATCTATCTTATTTTTTTAATTTACATCCAAATTAGTTAGCATCTAGTGCAACAATGATTTCAGGAGTAGATTCCTTAATGCCTCTTACCCATTTAGCCCATCCCCCCTCCCACAACCCCTCCTGTAACCCTCAGTTTGTTCTCCATATTGAAGAGTCTCATGTTTTGTCCCCCTCCCTGTTTTTATATTATTTTTGTTTCCCTTCCCTCATGTTCATCTGTTCTGAGTCTTAAAGTCCTCATATGAGTGAAGTCACATGATATTTGTCTTTCTCTGACTAATTTCACTTAGCGTAATACCCTCCAGTTCCATCCACGTAGTTGCAAATGGCAAGATTTCATTCTTTTTGATTGCCGATATATAATACTCCATCCACCAGTGGAAATTTGGGCTCTTTCCATACTTTGGCTACTGTTTATAGTGCTGCTATAAACATTAGGGTACATGTGTCCCTTCGAAACAGCACATCTGTATCCCTTGGATAAATACCTAGTAATGCAATTGCTGGGTCATAGGGTAGTTTTATTTTTAACTTTTTGAGGAACCTCCATACTGTTTTCCTTAGTGGCTGCACCAGCTTGCATTCCCACCAACAATGCAAAAGAGATCCTCTTTCTCTGCGTCCTCGCCAACATCTGTTGTTGTTTTTGTTCCTGCTTAATACTAGATATTTCACATATAACCTGACCACTAATCGTCGACTAGTGTTTTGTGTCGCAAATATTTTTTTGCCAACCTGAGGCTCTTCCTTCAACTTTTATTGGTGGTTTTGTCATACTGAGGTTTATAATTTTGGTGAGTCAGACTACCCCAATTCTTATTATCTGTATTTTCTTTATCTTACCGAAGAAAAAGTTTTCTATACCAAGTTGATGAACAGATTACTCTGTATTTTTGCAAAGTTTCGGAGTTTTGTTTTTCAAGGTTATATCTGTAATCCATTTGAAAGTACCTTCACGTCCAGTCATTGTTGCCATGTGGACATCCAGTGGTCCCAATGCTAAATATGACATGGCCCATCATTTCCACAATAATTTATTGTACTACTTCTGTCATAGATCATGCCCATGTATATTCCTGGGTATGCTGCTGGGATACCTATTGTTAGTATATTTATTCCAATATTTTAGAATCTGTCCAATTTAACAACAACCAAAAATATCCTTGGTGGATTTTAGCTGACATCTAATTTGCTCTATAAACTTAGCTTAATAGGATTCAAATATATATACAGCTAAAACATTCCATAGAAGAACATAATAATTTCTCTTAATTTAGAATTTTTAAATTTTTTTAAATGTTTTTGGCTTACTTTTGAGAGCAGGGGAGGAGCAGAGAGAGAGGGAAACAGAGGATCTGAACAGGGCTCCACGCTGATAGTGGCAAACCCAATGAGGGGCTCAAACTCACAAACTGTGAGATCATGACCTGAACCAAAGACAGACGTTCAATTGACTGAGCTACCCAGAAGCCTCTAGAATTTTTTTTGTTAGATATAGTGCTAAGAAACTCACTGGTTTTTCTGGGTATACAGCACACATTTGATTTTGTGTTATTATTGTTGTGATAATTTTACAGCTAACCAACTGGTCAAACTTCCTTATTTATCTCAATAGTTTACATAGATTGTTTTGTATTTTTTAAATGTTTATGTATTTATTTTCAGAGAGAGAGAGAGAGAGAGAGAGAGAGAGAGAGAGTGGTGGGGGTGGGGGACAGAAAGAGAGGGAAAGGGAGAATCCCAAGCAGGCTCCATGCTTTCAGGGTAGAACCCGACACGGGGCTCAATCCAACAAACAGTTATATCATGACCTGAGCTGAAATCAAAGAGTCAGACGCTTAACCAACTGAGCCATCCAAGCATCCCAATTGTTTTGTATTTGTATACAGAAACTTATATTGTCTATGAACTTGAATTCTTTCTTTTTAATATTAAAATGTATGTCTTCTAGTATTTTTGTGTTATCTAAAATCTCCAACACACGTTGAATACTAGCATTAATAGTAGATATCCTTGGGGTGCCTGGGTGGCTCAGTCGGTTGAGCATCTGACTCTTGATTTTGGCTCGGGTCATGATCCTAGGGTCATGGAGTCAATCCCCGTGTTGGGCTCAGTGCTGAGTGTAGAGCCTGCTTAACATTCTCTCTCTCCCTCTGCCCCTCTCCCTCACTTGTGCGCTCTCTCTCTCTCTAAAATTAAAAAAAAAAAGAAAAAAATGGTAGATATCCTTTTCTTGTTCTTGATCTTAAATTAATAAGTCTTAAATATTTTATTTACTTTGTAGTATTAATATAAACTAGTTTTTACTGGAATCCTTTTTTAATATTGAGGTGTAATTGACATACAGTATTATATTAGCTTCAGGTGTACAACATAGTAATTTGATACTTGTATACATGGTAAAATGGTCACCACAATAATTTCAGTTATGTAAGTCTGTCATTCTACAAAGTTAATCTAACATTATTGACTATATTCCCCATGCTGTACATTATATCCCCGTGACTTATTTATTTTATAGCTAGAATTTGACACTGCTTAATACACTTCACCTATACCACTCCTTCCCCCCATCTTAACCCTCCTCCCCTTGGGCAACCCCCAATCCTTTCTCACTATCTATGAGTCTGTTTTATTTTTTATTTTTTGTATTTTTTTTTGTTGCTTTTTAGATTCCACATATAAGTGAAATCATTTATCTTTCTCTAACTTATTTCACCTAGGATAACACCCTGAAGGTCTGTCCATGTTGTCACAAATGGCAAGATTTCGTTCTTTTTTTATGGCTGAGTATATAGCAAATATATGTGTATATATATAATTATAATTATATCTATAGATATAATTATAGATATAGATATAGATATAGATATATAGACCACTATTTCTTTATCCATTCATTCACTGACGGACACTTAAATTGTTTCCATATCTTGGCTTTTGTAAGTAATGCCACAGTAAACGTAGGGATGCATGTATCTTTTCAAATCGGTGTCTTTGTTTTGTTTGTTTGTTTGTTTGTTTTCAAATAGATACCCGGTAGTAGAATTGCTGGATCATATGGTAGCTTTGCTTTTAATTTTTTCAGGAATCACCACACTGCTTTCCACAGTGTCTGCATCAATGTCCATTCCCACCAAGAGTGCACAAAAGTTCCCTTTCCTCCACATCCTCATCAACCCTTGTTATTTCTTGTCTTTTCTATAATAGCCATTCTGACAGGTGTAAGGTGATCCAAGGAGAGGAATCTCATTTAACACCTACTTCCAGGTTCATTGGAAGCCAGAGCTGCAGGCAGTAGCTTTTAAAGTATGCAAATATATACAGACTGTGGAACCCCAGTCATAATCTCTGCTAACCTTCAGAATGGGAGAACTGGAGGTGTCTCCTGGGTGACAGTTACAAAACTCAAGGCTCCAGAGGAGTATATAAGCTCCTTTCTGGGAAGTCTTGTTCAGCAAGGCCAAGGGGATGCCCAAGGATGGTACTTGTTTCCTGGGAGCACCTCCTTAGCTTAGATAGGTAGAAAACCTGAAACCTCTCCCTTTGGCTGACGGTCTAGGCTGAGTAAATAGGCCTTTGTCTCAGGAAAACCAAGGTTGTGATTCAGTCTGTTGTTTGTGCAGTGCCATGAGGCTGGTAGCCTGCCAAGAGCTGTCTTTCTGATTGTTGTAGTCCCATGGAGCTCTGGAAACCAGCCCCCTAGCCCACCAGAACAAGGTGATCAAGGTGTCCCCTGTGTGGATTGTGCTCATAGGCTTTAGCGAGGGAAGTCTGTGATCAGTCATGCTTGCTGGCCCCAGCCAGGGAGCTCGGGAGTATAACAACCATTCCCACTTTCTGGCCTCAGCAAGTGCCATGACCACTGGCCTGTAACCATCTCAGCAAGGAGGCAGGAGGGTGCCTTGTCCAAGTATGTCCAACCCATCCAAGCTGGTTATATGGAGAGAGTAACAATGGCATCATTCAGTACCTCCAGCTCTGGGGAGTGTCTCAACTGTCCTCCACCCTTCTGGCCAATGACCCCAGATCAGCAAACGAATCTCCTTCACATAGAGCCTAGGTGCTCAAACTGCTGGGGTTTTTTTTCCCACTGGGTCTTGGGGTGAGCCAGGCCACAGGGGAGGCCTCCAGGAGGGGAGTCTCAGTTTCCTATAACACTTCGGGACCCCCAAATGACAGCTCTGTTCGCTTTCCGAGCTAGCCATCCTGGGGGCTCATTTCTGTGGTCCGGACCCTAGGGGCTGGGTGCCTGATGTGGGGCACCCACTCCTTACTCCTCTAGGAGCAGTGCCTGTTTGTTGAGACACCTTCTTATTGTGTGTTGCCAGGCTAGAAATGGGGATCTTTTCAAAACTAGAACTCTGCCTCTCCCACCCATCTCAATGTGCTTCTTTTATCTTTTGTTATACAGAGGAGTTCATCTCGTTTTCAGACCTTTTGAGGAGGGAAATTATTCATATGTAGCTATAGATTTGATGTGTCTGTGGGAGGAGATGAGTTCAGAAAGTTTCAGCACCCACATCTTGGACCCCTTTCAACTCAGTAGAAACCATTTAACCAAGTAAAGAAGTGCCTTGACATTTACAGGGGACTAAACGTTTTTTTTTTTTTTTATCAAAAATGATGTTGAATTTTATCTCATATTTTTTATTAGGTGCTAAGAAACCTCCACTGAGATTTTAATATGTTTTTCATTAATCTGACAGTAATCACGTTAATAAATATTCCACCACCACCACATCCTTTCAACCCTGGGTTAAACTCTACTGCTTTATGCGATATTATTTTTAATACACTGCTGTATTGTTTTGTTAATATTTTACATAGTGATTTTACTTCTATACCTATTAGTGAATTATACTACCTTTACTTATATTTAACAGCAAGATTATGTTGGCTTCTTAAAATGAGTTGAACAGCAACAGCTTTGCTTTGGGTTTAGTTTCTGAATTATTTCAAATATAAACGTCAAATTTTTCCTTGAAGTTCTGGTACACTTACCTGTAAAACCATCTGAGCCTGATGCCTTTAGTGATTCTTTTCTTTCTTTGTTTTTTATTCTATCTTTTTTTTTTAAGTTTATTTGTTTTAACAGAGAGACAGAGCCCGAGCAGGGTAGGGGCAGAGAGAGAGGGGCAGAGAGAATCCTGAGCAGGCTCTATGCTCACAGCACGAAGCCCCATGCAGGGCTCGGACCCATGAACTGCGAGATCATGACCTGAGCTGAAATCAAGAGCTGGATGCTTAACCGACTGAGTCACCTAGGCACCCCTGATTTTTGTTTCAATTTTATTTTCCCCTTCCATTTTTTTAAAAAAGTCTGTCCTTGATGTAAGAAATTCTTCACTTGTGTTGGCTTAGTCATTTTTAGGCTTTTTTTATTTCCTAAAATAAGCACTTAATATTCACATTTCATTCTAAAATACTCCTCTGGCTACATTTATAGGTTTTGTTGCCTAAAACTATTCTTGTTGCTTGGTTCCTTATTTCTAAATACTTCAGTGATTTCTATTTTTATTTCTCCTATAACTCGTATGTTATTAAGAAGTGTGTTTTACATTTTACATTAGTGTTTATGATAGGCAGAGTTGAAGATGTCCTTCAGTGACCCCACCTCCTGGTATACATGCTTTTCTGTAGTCCCCTCCCTTTGAGTGTGGCTTCTAGAACTCCTCTTCAAGAATCCCCTTCTAATAAATATATTATGGAAAAATGATAGAATAGCCCTTCTGAGGTTAGGTTACAATCAGACTGCCTTCTGTCTTGAGCACTCACTCTCTCTTGCTTGCTTACTTGCTTGCTCACTCTGAAGGAAGCCAGGTGCCATTTTGGGAGTTGCTGTTCCATGCAGCCTACATGGCAAGAAACTGAGAGAAGCTTCTAGCAACTGACTCCCGCCAATAACCATGTGAATGAGTTTGGAAGTAAATTCTCCCCAGACCTTGAGGTAACTGCAGTCCTAGCAGTGTGATTACAGTTTCTTGAAAGAATTTGAGTCAAGACCTCCAAAAGCTGTGCCTGGATTTATAGAAACTGTGAGATAAGAAATGTTTGTTGTTTTAAACACCAAATTTTGATCTGATTTGTTACACAGCAATTTTGGTTTGTGAAAGTGGAATGCTGCTATAATGAAAAATTGAAAATATGGGACTGGTTTTAGAACCACAGAGTGAGTTTTGTGGAGAGTGTTCATAAAAGCTTGAAGTGCCTTGGACACGTTATACCTAGAATTGTGGACTTCGAGGACACAGCAGATGGAAAACCCAAAAGACATAAAGAGGTAATAACTGAATGGTTTATTCTACTTCAATTCATAAACAAAGAAATAATTTACACCTGCTAATACAAGTATCTTTGACCTTCCACAATGGTAATCACTATCAATAACATATATAATTATTGACTACAGATTACTAATGTGCTCTTGCTAATTTCAAAGCTTGTAATCAAATGTAGGTTTTCTAGAAAAACTGAGAAGTTTGAAAACCCTGTAACTTGATCTTGACAGCTTCCAAATATTTAAGGACCTTGGATGAGACTGGTGTTGATATTAACAAATATAAACTTTTGACATTGTGTAATGAAATGTGTTAATATTTGGATGACCTGCATAACTTCATGATCCATTTTTTTTCATCAACGCAATGCATGATGTTACAAAATCATGCATGGGTCAAAGAACCATTTAAAGTATAAGATAGGATACTGGATGTTAATATAGCAGAATTTGAAAATTTCACCAATATATTATCAAAACACCATATCCAAAAATATGTCTAAAGCCTGTTAAAAAGTCTCCTCTTTTCTAACTACGTAGAGCTGAAAAGGAATATGTAATTCCTTTACATATTTCAACTGAAACTATATATCACAACTGATTGAATGCAGAAACAGTATTGAGACTCTTGTTGACTTTTGTAAGGCCAAACTCTAAGTAAATTTTTAAGTGTAAAGCAATGTAACTGTTATTGTTTAATTTTTTTTAATTTTGGAAAATACAGCTATTTTCATAAAAATAAATTATTTGTTAACATTAACGAGTTATTGTTACTTTTAAATGAGTTAATAGTTAATTAAATATTAAAATGTTCAGATTGATTTCTATCATAGTAAATATCAACAGATAAAATCCACTTCAAGGAAAGAACTTTGCAGATGTCATTAATTTTTAAGAGTGTAGGGTATCCTAAGACCAACATTTTTAGAACTATTATATTAGCATATTAACGACCATGAAGAGTCCAGTGATGTAAAAACTTTCTTAACTTTTTGTTAGAGCCCAATGTTTTCCAAATTTTCCTAAATTCTCCTTCAAATGATATCTCTTCACCTCTAGCAATATATATTCTGTAAGATAGAGTTTTAAATTGTGTTGCATAGAAAATAGACAGAACCCTGTGATTCTTAAATCGCTAATCTTCAAAACCCAGATATCTTCGCAAAAAAATTCCTCCTTTAGTTCCATCATTTCCCCCAGAGAGTCTTCATGCTGTCAGCCAAAAGAGAATTTGTGATGCATACTGTCTTTTGTCTACTTGTGTAGTAAAGAATTTAGCCTTGACCAAAGAGAGGTTCGGCCTTTGCCCTTGGCTTCTGAGAAGTAATCTCTAAGCCCCTGGAAAGTCATGCCTGATAGGAGTTGTTTTCTTAGAGGCCTTGTTTCACACTGGATAGTCTAACAACGTGACTTAGGTTGGGCCTGATTGCACTAGAAAGACAAAACAATGTGATTTAGAATGGAGGCTTTGGGTCACACCCAGAGGGACTGGAGACTGGGGACTGAAGTCGGCTACATGGGCAGCCTTTCATGCCTACATAATGGAGTCCAAATAAAACCTCCAGACTCCAGGATTCAGGTGAGATTCCCTGGCTGCCGGTATTTGTGCACGTTGGCACACATCAATCCCAGGAGAGTAATTCTTTCCTGACTCCATGGACAGAAGACAATGGAGCGACACATCCAGTACATCCCCGGGCTCTACCTTACATGCTTCTCTCCCTGGCTAATTTCAATCTGTATTTTTTCCTTGTAATCAATCAGAACCATGAGAATAATGGTTCTCAGTAAGTTTTATGGCTTTTTCTAGTGAATTAGTGAACTTGAGAGGGGTTTGGGGAAGCCCTCAAACTTGTAATTGGTGTCAGAAGTCAGAGTGGTGTTGGGTAGACCGGTCCCTGTAGCTTTGCAGTTGGCTAAACTCTTTTGCACCACCCAGACATAGTCCTCCACTTCTTTGTAAAATAAAGAAAGAAAAAGAAGAAGAAAATTATTTTGTTCACATAGCCATGGAGACCTATTGATCTCAAAGACAGCAGATCTCTTTTTCAATGTCCAGTGTGATCTAGACTAGATATCAGTAATCCCTTTCCCATTGGCCAGTGATGAGTCTGGTGGTAGCTGTGGGTCCTACAATGAGATACAAGTAAAGTCTTATAAGTGAAGCTTAAAGAAAAGCCTTTATTTTGTTATGTCACAATGCAGATGTAATACCTAGAGTTGTAGCAGCATTCTTGAAACCATTGGGCAATAAACCCAGAGATGAAAGCTAAGATGACAAGAATAGCAGAGGAGAAAGTCAGAAAGAGGCTTAAAAGAGCTGTGTGAGGTGGGTGGATGTACTAAAAACAAAAAAAAACACCATTTGTCTCAATTGACTACTAGGATGTATATTAAACATGTTTACAACCTGCTTCAATAAGCAAGTCCTCTGTTTTGTTATGGAATGTTCTTCATTAAACCTTTTTTTTTTTTACATAAAATATTAGCTTAGAAAAAAAGATGTTAAAAAAAGTATCTAACATGAGTATTTTCCCTCTCAAAATATAGTTGCACGTCTATCAGATCTAAAATATACAGCCAGAACAGCAAAGCAAAATTATTAAGTGAAAGGAAAATGTGAAGTCTTAGTGAACCAGTTAACAAGGGACCGGAAAGGGGGGCAACATGTTATTATTATCAAAGAATAATTTATGTTAAGTTTATGAAAATTGCTAAGCTGTAAAATGAACGTACAAATGAGAATTTACTTAAGAGACTACCCAAGTGCATTAAGAGTCACTTGAGTTCTCTCTTAACCTTAAGCATTAGTTTCTTCAAGTATGAATTGTTCTTGCCTCTCTTCTAATTTGCTTCTCATTTTCTCCCACCTAAAGCAGCTATGCCCAAATGTCAAGCAAACTAGGTTTGGAAATCTGACATTTGTTTGGCATGATCCGTCCTGGGTTTTCTCAATGCCACGTGAATGGTCTGCTGGAGCCTCAGTATGGCCTTCTAGCTGGCGGCGATCTCAAGAGGTGAGCTGGAAACAGGAGGGATTGAAGGAATGAGTCCACTCTCTTGCTCACTCTGCCCTCATCGAGCTGTGGGATCTTGGGTGAGTCTCAGGCCATTTCTGCTTATAATTGATGAATGGGGGAGAAACACCACTGGCTGGTAGCGATCCCCCATCTCTCTCTAAAAGTTACATTTGAAACTGCTGTAAAAATTCTCAAAAACTCTAAATATAACTAACATTTTTATTAATGGTCCATTTTTATAATGGTCTAAATATAACTAACCATTTTATTAATGGTCCAGGTTTTTATAAACACCTATCCAAGAATTTTGGCACTCGGGCAAAATTCGAAAAGCAGTATGCATTTGGAATCGTCCTCAGATCTAGGAATTGCCTATGTTTCAACTCTTACACTCTGCCCTTCATCTAAATACATCCTCTAAGAAAAAAATAACATATAATAGCCTCTAACTTTAGAGTGACAATAAAAAGTTAGGAATATGCTGCTGAAGACAGTTGCTGAATATTAGAATTAAGTCCAAGAAGAATGAATGCCAGATTGGCTGAAGTAGGATGTCCAAAGCCAAAGGTAGCTGTTGAGATGATTAAAACAAAGACATAGAGCCAAATAGAGGTTAGAAAATTAAGGAACCAACAGGGCAGAGAAGCAGATTATAGGGGATACAATGTGAAGTGGCCCATTTAAAGGATGGCTGAGTGTTTACATAATTCTACAAAGACTTCTATGGGCAGTTGAGGCCCATTTGCAAATTTTGACCCCGCTGAGTCTCAAGACATGAGATCTGGATTATAATTATTTCTGTTCTATCAGGATTGATAGTCTGCATTTAAGTTCTCAAGAGCATCATGTATATAAGGGCATCTGTGTCTACATAAGAATGAGTTGCATTGTTAGGAAGATGTACAAATTTCATAAAAGGAGATATACATAGTTTCTGAGTAAGAAGTATGGCCACCAAAGGGTCCAACCCTCAAAATTCTGGAGTAGAAGCCTGATAAGAGGCACAGAGAAGTAGGGTGGGATGAGGAGGGCAGAACAAAGGACACCTTCTGTGCGTTGGATTAATGAGGCTGTTGGACTTGGAGCCCCTCATCAACTGTCCATATCTGAAACTGCCATGAATATAACTAGAACGCCAGGGACAGATTTAGGAAGAGAAGAGAATCATGACAATCTGTGATTCAGGTGTGATTCCTCAAGCCAAGGAGACAAAGTCACTCTTCCTTGACTTAACCCAAATTAACAGAACTTATCATGGGGACTGGTCCCAGGTTGCCCAGCAGAAACCCAGAGAAACTTTCCAAATCCACAAATTCCCGAGACCACACCACCCCACACCAACTGAATCTAGATCTCCACAAAGAAACCTATGAATCAGGGTACTACTGAATGAAAGTAAAAGAAGACCCGTCTTACAGTGACTTAAATAAGATGGGTGATTATCTCACACAAGTAACTCAGAAGAGCTGTTCAGGGATGACCAACAAAACAACTCAGCAACATGGTGAGAGACCCAAGTACTTTCCGCACTCCTTCTGCGCTGTGTTGCTTTTTCTCTGCGTGGCAACCTCAGACTGGCCCCTCATGGTGACACAAGGTTACTGCAGCTCCTATCTACACGACCACAACCAGGCCATGTTCCTTGGTCCTCAGTTTCCCCATTTGACTTACCCTCACTCCCCTTTGGCCAGAATTGCATCACAAATCCCTTCCTAGATAACCCCTGGTTATTCAATAGAATTAGCATAATTTGTAACTATATAAGATTCCCCATCCCGGATTGGGGCAGAACCCAGTCTCATCTGACGTATATAGCTGCCTTGTTACCAAGTCGTGCTGTGGCGAGGTATCAGTTGGATAGGTGACCAAAAATGTCCATAATAACCTGCATTTTTTAAAGGTCCCCTGGTAAATTTTAGGCAGCACAGTTCTGTAAACAAGCCATTTCTTGAGTTCCTTAATTTAATTAGGCTGGATTTCGCTGCGTGATTAAATACTTAAGAACAAAGGGTTGCAGAACGGTCCTTTCTCCTATCCTGCACAGAACCCCACACCAATCCAGAATATGATTCATTTAGGAAGACCAGGGGGTATGACTGCTGTCCTGGTCGGTGACGGCTGCCTTCAGTGAAGGTGGCGTGGCCCTCAAACAATGCTACAAGCAGAGAATACAAAATAAAGGTTAGAGGCACCTGTTTCATTAGTACCCTGGGAGACCATTTTGTCGCTCCTACAAATATTGGGATTGGGGTGTGGGGACACTGCGAGACAACAGAAGTCCCCGGGGGTGGATTGGCGCAAGAGCAGAAAATACAAAGCTTATTGAGACGTATCTGCTTCAAGAGCAAGAGATCGTCTGGGACATTTTAGGAAGACAGACAAATAGATCCATGATACATGGATGAATAACAGCAAGTCTTCGTTATTGCAGATTCTAAATTTGCCATCTTTCCTACTTGTTAACATTGATGTGGAACCCCCAAATCAATACCCGTGGCACTTTTGTAGTCATTTGTGGTTTGGGGCAAAGTGACAAAAACTTGGAGTCACCTGACACCTGACCTGACAGTGACTCTACCTTCTTGTCAGCTCTCATACTGCAAACGAGTGTCCTTTTCACCCTCGATCTCACTAGTTTTTGTACTTGTGCGCCTTCCTTTGGTAGATCGCATTGTTTAAAATGCCCTCCAAGCACAGTGCTGAGGTTCTGAGCAGTGTTCCTACGTGCAAGAAGGCTGTCCTGTGCTTCATGGAGGAAATATGGGTGCTCTATAAGCTTCACTCAGTCACGATAACTGTTAGTCGTTGAGTGCAATGTTATCAAATAAACTGTTGAATAAGATTTTTTTTAATGTTTATTTATTTTGAGAGAGAGAGAGAGCATGTGTGCATGAGTGGGCTTGGGGCAGAGAGAGAGAGGGAGAGAGAGAGAATCCCAAGCAGGCTCCACACTGTCAGCACAGAGCCCAACACGGGGCTCGATCCCACAAACCGTGAGATCATGACCTGAGCCGAAATCAACAGCTGGACACAACCAACTGAGCCATCCAGGCGCCCCTGTTAAATACAATTTTTTTAGACAAAAACACATATAAAAGAAGCTGTCTATTGGTTGATTGACAAAACTGTGACCAGAGACTCACAGGAACCCAACTCTGTATGTCCCTTAGGGGCAAGGGTTCTGCATTTGCCAAGTGTTCACACTTTATAGAACATACTACCATAAACAATGCAAATTGACTGTATGTGAGTGTGTGTGTGTGTGTAATATTAATTATATATAAATGATATATAATTTACTACATATAATCTTAATTAATAATTGTAAAAATATTGTATATAATAAATATAATAATGAGAATTGACTGCATATATGTATACACAATCTCTCTAGAAGAATTTTTCTTTTTCATGCAGCATTATAATCCCTTTGCATTTCCCTGCAGTACCTCTGCAGTGTCGATATATATAACCTTCTTATATGCGAGGGTCCAGAATTTCATATAAGGGGTTGGCTAGATGGGTTCTGGGTGCACAAAGAACAACAACAACAAAAAGAATGCTGTATTAGATAACCCAAAGACAATAACTAGAAGGGAAATGAGAAGTGGTTGTGGATATTGGAACGTGGGGGCAAGGCGAGAGGCTCCCTGGTGCCCAGGCTCTGAGCTCCAATGAGAGAACACTGCTTGAGGGGCTCAAACCTTTCCCACAGGCATACTGGGGCTGCTTCTCTCCAAGGCAAGTGACGTCAGGGGGGCAGGAAACTGCATTGTTGGAGTAACACTGAAATGGACAAGAGGCAAACAGGCAAGACCCAGCCGGTGCTTCCTTCTCCGGCCTTGCCAGGCCTCTCTACCGCCTCCTACTGGCAGAGCCTATAACAGGGGCTTACAGGGGACGCAGATAAAGCAGAAATATGGTTTTAGTCTCCCTCTCAGGATCACAGAAGGCAGGGTTAAGGCTGACCGTATGCAAAGGACTGGCATTGCATTAATCTCCTTCCCGTCACATCCAATAATGTATATTCAGGGACACATTATTCTAGTCCAAATTCACTCAAGAGACATCCTAAGTTATATATTACTATCTGCTCTTGGAGTATGTGGCACTGAGCATTTTGAAAAAAAAAAAAAGAAAGAAAGAAAGAAAAACCAAAAAAACAACATCTTTTTTTTTTAAATTTTTTTTTAATGTTTATTTATTTTTGACAGAGAGAGAGAGACAGAGCATGAACGGGAGAGGGGCAGAGAGAGAGGGAGACACAGAACTCGAAGCAGGCTCCAGGCTCTGAGCTGTCAGCACAGAGCCTGACACGGGGCTCGAACTCATGGACTGTGAGATCATGACCTGAGCTGAAGTCAGACGCTTAACCGACTGAGCCACCCGAGCGCCCCAAAAAAACAACATCTTAAGATACAAAAGAATGTTGGCCTAATGATTACTCTTACATAGTCATTCTAAATTATTATCTCTTCATTAACTCAGAAATGTAATCGATCCATTTCTGATATGCCTGCTATTAGTTTATAGGTCACTAAAAAAATTAAGTAAATAGAGAGAGATCACAGTGCATTTACCTTCTTCTCTGTGTGTCTCATACCAGCCTTCGGGCAGAACTAGTACAGTTCTGATCTGAAACACGAGAAAACAGAATAAGTAAACATACATCATATTTCAGAGAATACTAGTCTTGGGTTTACTCTGCATTTTCTAACACTGTTTCTTACATGTGGGTTTAACATCTTTTAGTCAAGGGACTCCTGGGTGGCTCAGTCAGTTGAGCATCTGACTTCAGCTCAGGTCATGTTCTCCCGGTTCCTGAGTTCGAGCCCCATGTAGGGCTCTGGGCTGACAGTGCAGAGCCTGGAACCTGCTTCGGATTCTGTGTCTCCATGTCTCTCTGCCCCCTCCCCTGCTTGTTCTCTCTCTCTCTCAAAAATAAAAAAAAGTTAAAAAATAGTAATAATAAAAATTAAAATCTTTTCGTCGATGAAAAAGTGAGTATTTTCTGTTAAGTAACTATATCTGTAAGCTCTTGTCCTGTTAAGCTATAAAAATACCGTAGGAAAGAAGTGAAGAAATTTACCCATACTATGATCTTTATTAGCATTTCCTCTCCTGAATAATTAAAAGATTGATTATGTTTTGTCAGCGATTGAGACAAAGTTTGCATCTGAAGAGAAGAGAGGATTTCATTTTCCAACTCTACTGCTTACTTATCAGCTTCCATAGAGGAAATTTGCAAAACAATACTGAATACATGGCTGCACATCAGGTCCTTTGTGATTGGGACGCTGACTCTCCCCTTTGAAGTGTCCATAAAGATCATCTTTCATAGGGGCCACAATAGAAGGGAGAAGCGTATAACTGAAAGAGGAAATAACTGGACGGTGTCTTTTTTTCTCTGTGAATTGATTTCCTCCCCCTATGTATCACAATGCTACGAAAGACTAGGAGTCAGAGATATGAGCGGAAAAACAGAGAGAAAAACTACTTTGTCAGCCTCTTTAGCAATGTTGAGGTACTTATTCATTTTTCTCCAGTATTAAATGAAAAAAAAAAAAGAGAATATCCTTGCTTGGAACTCACTCCACCCCTATATTCCACCCCACCAGAAAAACTTACGAACAGAGAGGCTTTGTCATTATAGACACACACACACACACACACACACACACACAGAGCAAATTTTGTTGCACCGCAGGGTGATTCCCTGCCCTCTAAAGCTGACTGGCAAAGAGGTTTTATCCACCAAGACCTTAAAGGAGCAGGTGAACTCAAGCAACTCTTGGCCAGTGGGATGGGGTTTGGTACCTGAGTGCAAGTTGCCTTCTCACGTACAATATTAATTCTTTCTTTACTCTTGGAACGTGTAGTATGTTCTGTGTAAAGGGGCAGTTAGTGCCTGCCTCTGCTGTAAAGATTCCTTCATTAAAACTCTGAATCAACTCTTGCCAAGGGAAGAAAATGGAAGTCTAGCCTGGAGGTGGAACAGGGAAGCAGGCTGTTTAGTTAGAATGTCGTCCATCATTAAGCTAGAGGTAGAAAAGCAGAGAAGTAGCAAGCTTCTGAAGGGTGAGGGGGACTTTCAGATCTGCCTTTCTCCCCTATGTTCCTTCTCTATCTTTCTGCCCTTCATGCTCAAACACAGTCTTACTAGGAGCCTAATGTTAGAGATAAATGGAGGAGAAAGCCCAGTGGGTGGGTTAAAGATGGCCCTCTGCTGTTTTTTCCCAAAGGCCACTTGCAGTGCATTTCTAGAAAGGTCAATTAGAGAAGACTCCTCTGGGGTGTGCAGGAAGGCTCTCTCTTTCTCAAGATCCATGTCTCAGGATATGATGTTGGGCTTTGTGGACCTGTTAATAGAAAGGCTGCTACCCAAAGAGCTGTCTGAAGCCATTACACTCTTTCTTTCCCTCCATGAGGTACTTTATCCATGGAGCGGCCATCCAAGGTTGCAGGGAAGAAGGTACATGGACTGTTAGCCTGCAGAGCAGAAAGTTTCAATTGCAATTCCAATGATCCTATAAGCCATCCAGAGTCAGGAAGACGGCACTCATTCTCTGAGATGGCCTACATGGTCCATGGTGTGACGTCCCTTAAGCATCTAAATAGATGGTATGTGAGTCTCCAGCTTGTTTGAGCTCCTTCTCTGGGCCCATAATTATAGGGAGTGGATTGTGCTTCATAATTCTTGGTTGGAACCAACAGTAATTGACCCTAAATCGCAATCGGTCATGGTCTCTGGATTGTTTATCAGTCCATAATTTAAAAGCATATTCTTTTAGTAATTGTCTAAGGTATATATATAAATGGCATACCTGTATTTGATGGAAAGCACATCTAAACCGTTGAGGCAGATAACTTCAGTATTACTAACTTCCACTTGAGTGTCTTCAAGTCACCCCCAACTTGATGAGGTGTGTTTTGGCCAGGATTGTGTTTCGTGATCATGACGGGGATGATGACGACAATGGTCACAATTATCATATAATAATACTTTCTTGTTATTTATAATATTTCTTTTATAGTGGCTCATGTTTGTCAAGCATTTACCAGTCTCTAGTTTTGAGAACCTTACACATATTAATTCATTTGATATTCACAACGACTCCCTAATGTTGATATTTTTATCATCATTTTATAAAAAAGGAAACAAGCACAGAGAGGTGATGTAACTTATCCAAGAGCACACAGCCAAGAAGTGCAGAGCAAGGATTCAACTGCAGGCATTTAAACTCCAGACCATGGGTTCTTAAATAGTGTGCTCTTAGGTAACCCCCAGAGAAGCTAAATCCTCCATCTAAAAGCATCTGAGGAATTTTGGAATGTAACTCCCAAGGACATCACCTTGTGAGGATATGCTAGCAAAGGAATTTCAGAAAGCTGAGTCCTGGCAGTCCCTAGCCAGATAACATGTGGAAACATTTGTCTCATGATGAAGTCATTTCATCACGATTAGGTCAGGAATTCTATCCTGGGAAGAAGAACACGGAAGAAAATGGAAGAGTATGGTATAATCAATGGGGGACATAGAGAAAAATGAAGAACGTACCTGGTGATTGGGATCTCACTTTTACGAAGGAATAAAGAACCACAGAAGCAAGGTATGTTTTGTTGTTGGTAGCTGGAAACTTCACTGCTATTAAAGTTCTGCAGACTAAAGTAGAACATCAGGATCATTCCATCCCTGTCCTCACTCAGCAGGAAGCCGCTGCAGAAATAGGGAAGGCGGTTTCTGCCAAAAGGCTGAAAAGGACTGAAAAGTCATGCCAGACATAGAATTAGTTCTCAGTTCTGTACTCTCCCTGACTCTTCAAAGGAGGGCAGGGATAAAATTCTTGGGCACTGAAGTCACCCAGTCCCAGGTTCCCACCTTGGCTGGGATCTCTGGTTTGAATCTTGGCTGAATCTCTGATATGACCTTCACAGGTTACTTCAATGCCGTAGAAGAGAAGACCTTTACCCCTAACTCAGGCTACTGTTTGATGATTAAATTAGTAGCGGTAACGCACACAAAGCGCTTAACATGGAGTCTGGTGCAGAGCAAGGACTCCGTAAACTTGGCCCAAAAGTCTTCAAGGGCTTCCTGACTCTTCTCTTTCACACCGCACCTCGGGATCCTCAGCTGGTCCTTTGGCTCTGCCTTCCACATGTGCGTGGATCCAGCTTCCTTAATCTTCTGCACCATGACCACCGACCCAAGGCACACGTCACTTGCCTGGATGATTGCAATAACCTCCTACCTGGTCTCCTGCTTCTTCCGTTGTCCCTTCCAGACAATTCTGAGAGCAGTCACCATATTCCATTAAAGTATTACAACATATCACTCCTGCTAAATCTCCAGTGGTTTTCTGTCTACAGAGACCTGGAATCTGCCCCCTACCATCATCACCCCTTTCTTGCTGGTTTTAACTCTTACAACTCTCCCTGCACCACCCCACCCTCCCCACCACCAACAAAGATTCTCTCATTGACCAAACCCTAGCCAGCTTCTTGGGAGCCCTTTCTCAACTAGGCCTCAGCCTCGGACTATAAAGATTTGAACAAATGTTAACACAGCTTCTACCAGCTCAAGGCCACCCCCCTAGGATGGCCCTGGTCCCCTTAACGTGCCTGCCTGAGAAACCTCAGGACTGCCAGGGGTGTTTAATGTTTGTTCCGGACAGTACCCAAGGGTAGGGTCTCTGTCCCCCAGCCTTTCTGGGGAGTGGTGGGGCTTAACTTTGGGAAGCGCCAGTTAGCAAACCCAGTGGGTTTCACATGGACCAACCGTGTTTCCTGCTTTTCACGTCATCTTTCACTTCCCTGATCTGAGGCCCCACACCCCCTCTTCTATTCTCTTATTCTCCTATTAAAACACCCACTACCTTGGGGCACCTGGGTGGCTCAGTCAGTTGAGTTTCTGACTTCGGCTCAGGTCACGATCTCGTGGTCTGTGAGTTCGAGCCCCGCGTCGGGCTCTGTGCTGACAGCTCGGAGCCTGGAGCCTGCTTCGGATTCTGTGTCTCCCTCTCCCTCTGCCCCTTCCCTGCTCATGCTCTGTCTCTCTCTCTCTCTGTCAAAAATAAATAAACATTAAAAAAAATTTTAAAAACACCCACTGTACAAAATGAAGCTGAGTTCAGCTCATGGTAGACGTTCCTCCCTCTCCCAATAGCAGATTACTGATGAAAATCTGTCTTTACCACTTTAGCTAGTGTCTGACTTTTTCTTTGACACCCACTGCCCTCCACTCACCCTGGGCACTTGGCTAATCTCCAACCCACTAAGCATAGGCCTTTCAACCTGCTCTTCCTGCTGAAAGGCACTGCCTCGTCAGAGTCACGTGGCTTCCGCCCTGTCTTCCGTCAGGTCTTTGCTAAGATGTCCACCTCCCAGGGGGCCCTGCCTGACCATGCCCCGAACTGCCTTTCTTCCTCCTTGCTTTATTCTTTTTCTCCCTAACATTCACCACCATGGGGCACACTGCGTAGACTTCACCTGTTTATTCAGGGTTGATCTCCCTCACTAGCCCGCAGGCTCCTTCAAGGCCAGAATTGGTTCATGACGATCCGCCCCACGCTGCACTACTGTGCCTGGCACGCAGTAGGCCCTCGATAGATGTTTGTCAGCCAAAGAAGTCAGTAAGCATCCGCGACTGTCATTTTTCAATAAACATCATGGTTAAATAGCAGCAAGCAATCAACGGGCCAGTAAACCAGTTCAGTCAAAATGGAATAAATCTGAAGGGAGGGCAAAGGCAGAGAATACCCACAAACAGAAGGGACACGCCAGCGGGCTTGCAAATCCACGTAAAGGAACATCTGAGGGAGGAGGAAGGGCCACAGAAGACCGTTGTCTGCAAAACTGATCTCTGCATGAAGACACTATTAGCCCCACATAATAGTAACCACAGTGGGAAAGATGGCACGTGTATCAGAAAACGCTTTTCTATTGTTACCCTACCCACGATTTTCGCAGTCACTGTTCTGACAAACCGCTGTTTGCAAGAGGTGATTTTAGTCTCTCCTTTGGTCCCGGCAGAAAAGTCCCAGAAACCAGTGGTCCTCCCAATGACGTCCAGATTGGCAAAAAATAATTCTGTCAACCTGTTGGGGTCATTTCCGCAACGGAAGGAGTAACCATCTCACTTGCTGTGTGTGTGTGTGTGTGTGTGTGTGTATGTGTGTGTGGGGGGGGGGTCATTTATTATTTGTTTTGTGCTGTCACCTGCAACAGCTTAGCAGGGGTGAACGATGGGGAGAAAGTGTAAATTTCCACGATGAAGCAGGTGGCGTCAATTCTGACACCAGGAAGGCGGATGGGTGACCTGTGTGGTAAAGACAAGAGCGCCTGTCACAGGGAAGGCGTTTCCCTCTGGAAATGGAGATGAAAGCAGGAAACTGGGGGGGGGGGGGGGGGGGGGGGGGAACGTCGGGATGAATCTAATGGCAGCTCGATCTTCTTATTCCAACACCACTCGTTGGAGAAATTTCCATTCCTCAAAGAGCTGAAATCCCGGTGTGGGAACTGTGGCTCTGACCTCACGGGTCAGCGACACGGCCCGTGCCTCCGCCCAGATTGCCCTCACACTTCTCCGATGACACGTCCTCTCGGCCGGCCACCCCCCACCTCCTCTGTCCCCAGATACACTGCACACCACCTATTTAACACACGGGGGTGTTGTCAGGCATAATGACAAGCCATCTGAATAATGCCATCAGCTGGAGGGTGTCGATGGGACAGCTGCCTGCCCCGCTCCCCCAACGTGGAGGTTGAGTCAACACAATGCTTTCAAGCTGCAGCCTGGTGCTGTCACAAACCTCCACTCCGGTGACGGTGACGAGCTCCCCCTGACCTGTCAGGTGACAACTTACCTCTCACCCCTTCTCCTCTGCAACAACTAACTCCTAGCCTAAAGATTACCAGCCGAGGCGGGCCCATCCCTCGGAGGTCCCGGATGTGGCAATCCCATCCCTGCGAAACCCAGCATCGCACCTTCCAGAGGCGAGGACAGGCTGGCGGCGCCCTCCCTTCCGGGTCCGGGCAGCTCACCTTCTTGGGGCTGGGCCGCGGCCACCATGGTTCTCTCTGCCCCGGAGCCCGAGCACCCAGACTGCACGACACCCCCACGCCTGCCCTCCAGGCATCCAGCTCTTTATAACTGCAGGAGGCGAGGCTTGCATAGCGCCGCGAGACACTTCCAGAAAGTCACGTTGCTATTTTAGCACTCCCCTGACAAAGAGCACCGACAGACAGAGTGTCCTCGTCGGGTGGGGGGAGGGGGGCGGGGGGCGGGGGTCGTGAAAGGGCTCATGGAGAGGAAGCCTATAATTTGGTTTTGTGTGTCCGATTTTTGTTTCTTTTTAGAAATCTTCCAGGGAATCTCTCCTCCTCGGCGCCCCTCCCCCTCCCCCCCCCCCCCCCCCCCCCCAGCTGTCTTGATTAGTGGCTGTGAGTATGCTGGTCAGATCTGGGCATTAATGACGGCTAATTTGCCCGAGGTTGGTACAGCCCAGGCAGCAGACTCCGCACGACCAGCTTTCGCTGCCATATGGGCGGAAGCAGCTGTTTCAATTACTTTCGGTGCCCAGATGTGTCAGACGAGCCATCAGTCCTCCGCGGGGTACATCAGCCACACGGCAGCTAATTGCTTCAATCGCTGTGGAGCTGTGGAAAAGGGTTTGGGGGACAGCCGAGCGCTGGCTGTCGCGGGGCTCACAAGGCTAGCAAACGGGGATGCTGCGGATAGACCTCCGTCTGCCCTGCCTGGCCCCCGCGACGCCCCCCCCCCCCGCCCCCCGGGCTGGCTGGCCGTGTCTTTGGGAGGTGCACACCACGGGCGAGGGCAGAGAGGCAGGTACCGCGTCCTGGGTTCTTGTGAGTCTCCCTCCCCGCAGACCGTGGGTGGCAGGACCCAAAGGCACAGGGAGCTCTGCTCTGTGGATCCCAAAGAAATCAAAAGGACGTGATTTCAGTTAATAAGCAATCCGGGGTTGGCCATTTCAATCTGAGGCTTCAAAGCGCATTTTGAAAGGTTAGCGTCCCCCTCCTGGCGCCCAGAGAGTGATCAATGAATCAATGTGTGTGTTCTGTTTTCTGGTGGATCAGATTGAGGCCAGAGGGGAAGCGAAAGGAAAGGTCAGCCGCCACCCATTTCCCCCTGCACTCTCCTTGGTTCTCCGGGAAGAGAAAGCAGAAACAAATGTCAGGCAGGGATGTGTCTTCCCATTGTTTGGAGCAGGAGCGGTTGAGGAGAAACCGGTGGGCTAAATAGAAGGCTGTTATCATCATAATAATACATCTATTTAGGAAAAGAATAAACATTTGTTTTGTGCTAATTCTATGGTAATCAGGGTGATTGTACTGTACTTAGCTACGGCTTGTTGCCATGGTTATTCCAAGCAGTTTGTGGTTATTAATGGCCTAGAATAATCCACGGGGCTCAGTTTGAGACCCTTCATCAGAAACCTGAGTATTAACTTCACTGCTGACATCTCAACCGTTTCGGAGCGCAAAACAAGTTTGCTTTCTCCAGCTTTGTATTAGGTGGCATCTAATCTGTATTACGAAATGGTTGGGTCCCTTCTTTCCCACTGCTTCTCTCCGAAAACACCTTGTACCCCAGGTCTTCAGCGTAATTAATGGAGCTCAGCATTTTTCAGATTGATCTCCTGATGAATATACGTTAATGCAATTTAGCAAAACATGTATTGAAGGAATTCGATGCATAGCCTGGGTTTAGGAACCGGTCTGGAGTAGCCCAGGAATGGAGACAGAGAGCTAATTATCTCGAGCACAGCCAACCAGAGTTTAAACCAAAATTTAGACCCTCACCTCTGCCCAAGTCACATCGCTGAGCTGCGTCTCCATGATTCTACAACACAATGACTGATTCCCCTTCTCAGACGCTCAAAGCAAGTCACAATAGACTACACTTGTCATTGGTGGTAGTGGTGGGGAGGGGTCTGTTTCTAATGGGTTTCAGTTGGTAATCATCAAGAACTATGTTTCCTTTTGTTTTTTTAAACTTTATTTACTTAGAGAGAGAGAGAGAGAATATCCCAAGCAGGCTCTGCACTGTGAGCATGAAGCCCAGTGAACTTGAACCCATGAACCATGAGACCATGACCTAAGCTGGAGTGAAGAATCAGGCGCTTCACGGACTGAGCCACCCGAGCACCCCAAGAACTATGTTTCTTAAGAGAAAAATCAACAGACGGAGCACAAATGAGCACGGACTAAAATACGTGTGATCACGAGTCCCAGCCAAATTGTATCTGCAATTCTAAAATCAGGAAGATGGCACGCATTTCACCTGGCTGTTGCTGCGTAACAAAACCACCTCAAAACTCAGTGACAGAAAACCATAACGACTTCCCATTTCTCGTGCTCCTGTGGTTGGCCTGGACTGCCCTGCTCCCCTCGGGAGCTGGCATTTGGCTGGCCTGGGCTGGGCTGGGCCATCAGGTCTCCAAACGGGCCTCCAGCTCCCACCTGGGCCCTGGCACTCAACATCAGGGGGACCGGGTTCTCTGGGGCATGGCCATTCCTTCTAGGTGTTACCCCGTCTTTAGGTCCCTTCCAGCTGGCCTCTCTCTAACAAGGAACAACCTCATTCCAAGACAGCCAAGTCAGAACCTTCTCAAGTTCAGCTCCAGGCCTGGAGCCAATCTGAGGACCAGTCCAGGTTCAAGGCGTGAGGAAGAACACTCCAGATCTTCAGAGGAGAGCTTGCATGTAAGAGTGAGGGTGCCCAGGGAGGGCTTGTGGTGGCCCCCTCAGTATATGTGTTCAGGTTGAGGTGGTGCTAACAGGTAATGAGGAATATATTCTATTTGAAATAACTAAAGAAGTTGGCTTGTCCTTATATTAATTTCATGCAATTTCTTACAAAAAGAAAGCAAACCAAAAAAAAAAAAAAAAAACCCTTTGCATTCATAGTATTATCCTCTGTTTTGTTAAACCACGTAAAGTCTTGAAAAACTGAACAACAGGGGTTTTCTCCTTTTTAAATCTCTCTACTGAAAACTGCCAACTTGTATTGATTAGACTATTTCCCATGTCTTTTGTCCGCCTTTGAATGGTATGCATTAAAAAGCATCATTTGCTAAGAGAGGCCCACAGTTGTCATTCACAAGTGACTAGAGGAAGAAATTCTCCTCTCAGTGTTCTCAATCCCCATCTGCCCAGCCTTAGCAGAGCTGAGTGTCCCTTATCAGTGCTCTGGTGGCCGCTTCCTTGAGACAAGCCCACACTCTCCTGGGGAAATGTCACCTCCACCTGACTGTGGAGTAAAGCAATGGATTAGAAATGGCCCCACACGCATCAAAGCTACATGCATCCAGGGGGTTTGCAGCCATTGAGGTGAGCATTCTGAGAAACGATGCCCCTTGCCACAGCAGGGAAAGCAAAACTGGCAATGTCATCAAGCTCTGGACTAATTCAACTTGAAACTTTCAAACAGATAGAATCAAAAGGTAACCGACCACTCGCACAGTAGTGGTGCTTGTCCAAGGTTGAACATTAGATCACCCGGGAAGCGTTAAAAAATAAAGCCAGTTACTGGGGTCCCATGCCAGGCCAATTAAATTAGAATCTCTGGGGTTGCCTGGAGGGGGGAGTGGTCAGTTATGTGACCGACTTCAGCTCAGGTCATGATCTCATAGTTCGTGGCTTCAAGCCCCACATCAGGCTCTGTGCGACAGCTCGGAGCCTGGAGCCTCCTTCGGATTCTGTGTCCTCCTCTCTCTCTTCCCCTCCCCTGCTCATGCTCTCTCTCAGTCTCTCAAAAAAGAATAAATGTTAAAAAAAATTAAAAAAAAAAAAGAATCTCTGGGTGGGGGGCATACAGTATTGATAGTATTTAAGAGCTCCTTAGAGAAAATTAGAAGAGGGTCCCCTGGGTGGCCCAGTCGATTAGGTGACCTACTTGGGCTCAGGTCATGATCTCACAGTTCGTGGCTTGGAGCCCCGCATCGGTCTCTGTGCTGACAGCTCGGAACCTGGAGTCTGCTTCGGATTCTGTGTCTCCCTCTCTCTCTGCCCCTCCCCTGCTCATGCTCTGTCTCTGTCTCTCTCTCTCAAAAATAAATAAACATTTTAAAAAATTTTTTTAAAAAGGAAAAAATTACAGGGAAAGACTGATCAGCCTGTCCATCATTTTAACTTTTAATAAAATAACAAAAATTTTTATTAGATCTGTTTACATCTCAGCATTCTCTTTTATTATTAATAATAGTTACACACAAGGGACACCTGGGTGGCTCGGTCAGTTTTGTGTCAGACTTGGGTTCAGGTCATAATCTCACATGAGTTTGAGCCCCACATCAGGCTCACTGCTGTCAGCTCTGAGCCCACTTTGGATCCTCTGTCCCCTCTCTCTGCCTCTCCCAGACTCTCTCTCTCTCTCCCTCTCTCTCTCAAAAAAAGGATTAAATATTTAAAAAAGAGTTACACACAATAGGTAACATTTATTGATTGCTGACTCTGTGCTAGGCACTATACTCAGCACTTTACATATATTGTCACCACCTCATCAACACCTCTGTGAGCTAAATACTGGGGTTATTCCCATTTTCCTGATAAGGAACCTATAGTCATGAATGGTTAGTTAAAATGTGCCCTGTCACTCACCCAATGAACAGAGGTCCCGGATGTGGACCCGGTGTTTACTCCACAGTGTATACCCATTTTGAAGTTTCTTTTATTTTGAGAAAATTGAATGTTGGCGTGCAGTCATGCAAAATCAGTAAAGGGAGCACCCACGTACGCCTTCACCCAGTTTTCCCCAATGGCGGGGGGTTACACATCATGGTAAAATATCATCGCCAAGTAATGGATACAACAAATTGATACCAATAAAACCAACTGACCATATTCAGATTTCACCAGCTTTGTATACACCCGTGTGTGTGTGTGTGTGTGTGTGTGTGTGTGTCCTAATTTGATGCAATATTAGCTCGTGTATGGATACAAAAGACCACAATCAAGACACAGAATAGTTGTATCAAGAGTACCTTTTATGTTGCCTTTTGTAGGGAATCACCTCATTCTCCCTCCCAGCTCTCGAAACCCTGACAACCACAACCATTAGTATCTTCTTCTTATCTCAAAGTTTTTCATTTCAAAAATGGTACACAAACAGAATTATGCAATAAGTAACCTTTTGGGACTGGCTGTTTTCACTCTGTAATTCCCTTGCGATTCACTCATGCCGTTGCTTGTATCAATAATTTGTTCATTTTTATCCTTCCGTGGTCTGGATGTGCCAGTTTGTTTAATCATTCACTGTTGGAGAACATTTGAGTGGCTTCCAGGTTTGGGCTATTATGAAGAAAGCTGCTATGAATATTCACACACAGGTTTTGATGTGGCATAAATTTTCACTTCTCTGGGGTAAATGCCCAAAGTGCAATCGCTGAGTCATACGGTGAACACATGTTTCCTTTCTTTAAGAAACTGACAAACCCTTTTCCAGAATGGCTATCCCATTTTCCACTCCTACCAGCAATGCATGAGGGGTGCAGTTTGTCCACATTTTCACCAGCATTTGGTGTTATTATTGTTTTTAATTTTAGTCTTTCTGACAGGTGTGCCGTATCATCTCACTGTGGTTTGAATTTGCATTTCCCTAATGGCTAAGGATGTTCACCAGCTTTGCTGGGCTTATCTGCCATCTGCATATGAATTCTCTGTGCACGTCTTTTGTGCATTTTCTAATTGGATTCTTTGTTTTGTGTATACTTGAGTGTTGAAGGTTCTTTCATTATATCTTACTGTAAGGCCTTTGTTGCAATGTGATTTGAAAATATTTTCTCCCAGTCTATAGTTTATCTTTTCAGCCTTTTTACTGGGTTTTTCACAGAGTAGAATATTTTGTTTTTATTTTCATGAGTCCAAAATTTAGCAACATTTTTTATGAGTCAAGCTTTTGGTATCAATACGAGATGCAAATTTAAAGGTGTGATTTTGCTCAGATTACTCAAATTCTGTACGTTTCAGATTCTTCCCCCCCCCCCCCCCGCTAAATTATCTATTTGTGTTTCCTCACTAGAATGAAAACATTTGACAGAGGGACTCACATCCCATATTTACTGCTATAACCCCAGCGCCCTGAATACTGCCTGGGGTAAGCTCTCTGCTCAATAACGTAGATCAGATGAATAAGTAAATCTATACTATATCTTGCTTCTTACAGATTCACGGTTCCCAGTCTCCCAAAGGCTCTGAGAAGTCCTGCTTAGTTGTTTAAAATCAGTGCTGCCCAAATCTGACAACTTACCACGTTTAGTGGAAAAAATAAATAAAAATACTCAAAAATATTCTAAAGAACTACAGTTTGCTGGAAATCACTTTGGGAAACATTGAACTGTTGTCTTCCCATTTCACAGGTGAACAAACTGAGCCTCTGAGGAGTCCAGAGGTACATCCAGGGCTGGCCCTCCATTCCCTGTTTAGGATACATTGGCTCCATCGCCTCCCCATGATGCATGGTTAGAAAATCTTTAGGGCTAATTAAAGCAGACACCGATATTTGTCTTTAGATTTTGAACAATGAGGTCTAGGGTCCAGGACGAGAGTGACTGTAAATGAAATAAATAATTATACATAAAATGTATGGTTTGGTGCTTGTCACATTATATGTTCTAAGTAAATGAGACAGAACTTGCCAAAGAACATCTTCCCTCGCTCTATTTCCTGTTCTCATTCATCATATTTATAACATGCTTTTCAATTCGCGAAGCCCTCTCACTATTTGAACCTCGGAATAAGCCTTAAGTAACGCGATTTTTCTTACCACATAGATGAGGACACTGAGCCACAGGGCTCTAAAGGGCTTTGTCCTGTTCCCTTAAATAGTAGGTCATGATGCACGATGCACACCCAGTTTCTCTGACCCATACCTGACATTGTTTTCATGGCACGTTCCCTCTTTTAACTCCCTTTAGAATTAAATAATTAACTGCACGTTAACAGTCATTTCCTCAACAAAACATAGTCTGGATTCTAAAGAGTACGTAATGGAATATGGTCTTCCTCTCTAGTATTTTTTTTTTCTGTCACAAATGAATACTGGAATACTAACATAGCCTGTGATTAACATTTGACAACTTCCAGCTCTACAGAGATGGCCTGATTCTTTTTTAAACTTTATTTTAAAAATTTCTGCAGAAAGGCTCTATTTCCCTGACTTATTTGTGCAGCTTTAATTGACTGCGTTTCCCTGGCTCAGTTTACTGTGGCCAAAGATGTCTACACCAAGAACCACATCACTAGAATTAGGGTACATGCAGTGTCCGGAAGGAAAGGAATAGTGTACCTGCAGAAGATGAGACCGTAAATCAATCAATTAATTAATCAGTGAATTAAATTAAATTAAAATTTTTTACCACGATCCAGTACTTGGGTTCCCACTAGACAAGTATCCTTCCTCTCATATATATGGTCTTTTTTAACAATGTCCTGGCCTGACTTCAGCATGATATGCAGGAGTATTTTCCCTTTTTTCCAAATATTGGATAATTTTTCTTAATATCATGTACTACCACAAATGCGTTTATCTCATGCCCTTCCAAATAGGAACGATCTGAATGCAAGATAGCTACTTCCTCCAGAGGCTATGTCCTAGACCACTCTTTCCTCTCAGAGGTATTTCTGTTCCTTGTAGTTTAATCTTAGTCAATCTACATGTAGCCCCTTATGCATCTGAAATGTATGATCTAAATTTTAAATTCATGCGCCCAGAGCATTTGATATACAATGGTGATGGAAAAACAGACATAACTTCGGTAAAACTCTCATTTGGCAAGAGAGAAAAGTAGAAACAGGAAATGACATTTACCATTATACTGTACATCATTTCCTTCCAATTAGTCATGTAAAGAGAAAAGATACGTTCATAAAAAGGCTTTGGGTATCCATTACCTGATTGACTTTCTTAATAGTGAAATGAATTCTCTCCTCAACCAAGCTGGCTACCCCCATCCTTTGGCCAGCGTGATGTTGTCCTCATTCAATGTCATGCGTAGGCAGACACAAAAAAGGAGAATGGAGGGGCGCCTGGGTGGCTCAGGTGGTTAAACATCTGACTTTGGCTCAGATCATGGTCTCACGGTTTGTGAGTTCGAGCCCCGCATCGGGCTTGCTGCTGTCAGAGCTGAGCTGTCTCCCTTTCTCTCTCTGCCCCTCCCCCTCTCGCTCTGCCTCTCCCAAAAGAAAAATGGAGTCTTCCAGCAAGGAGTGTGCTCTCTTAGCATTGTATTTACAGTTGGAGTAAGTACATGTGTCTAGGATAGATTTAAAGACTGGTGTCATTTGGTACCCCCAGATCACCAGCATCTGAATCCATGAAGGGTAAAAATTATAGATTATTGAGCCTTAACTCAGCCCAACTAAACGTTTAGGTGTGGGGTTTAGCAAGTGGCCTTTTAACATGATCCCTGATATGCAGTAAAATTTGACTACTGTCAGAATTAATCAATCAAACTGCTTCTGATTAAACCTTGGGCATCTGTGTATCAATTTGAAAATGATAATGTTTCTAAGCTTGCCAATAACCAACTATATATGTGTGTGTGTGTGTGTATGCATATATATGTGTGTATACACACATATAGGCCATATATATAATGTACATATACACACCCACATATATATACATATATATGTGTATGTATCTGTGTGTATATATACATATACATATATGTATCTGTGTGTATATATACATATACATACACATACATATATGTATATATACATATGTATATGTATATATGTATATATATACATGTATATGTATATATATGTGTACTGTTGCTTATTGGCAAGCTTGGAAACATTATCATTTTCAAATTGATACACAGATGACTAAGGTTTAATCAAAAGCAGTTTGATGTGTGTATGTATATATATATATATATATATACATACACACATATATATAGGTAGCTTAGCTATGCCCTTTAAAATTACATTTTAATTTTAGTTTCTTAGTCCCAGACTCAGAGACTCTGCTTTGGGATACAACTGAAAAAAAGCAAAACAAAACAAACAAAAACAAAAACCCTCCAGACTACCTGAAGAGAGCTGATTCAGGCTGGTAAGCATCCTCAGGAGTCCCTGTAAGGCAAGAGGTTAATGAGACTAGGCACTTATATGAGACAGTGTGAATCTTATTTTCTGTAATTCTTCTGGTTCTTCTGGAATATCTCTGCTCAAAATGAAAAATTCTAGGGTTGCATATCAGTGCTCTAGAATTACGGTTAAACCAAAATTTGCTGATCTTCTACAAAAATCATGAACTACACACAGAAAGTACTTTACTTTGTACAAATACTATGTTTTGATAACCAAAAGAAAGTCTGATACTTGCAAATAAGCAAATAAAAGAGATAAAGTGATCTTCGTTATCAAGTTAGGGCACCATCTACGAAGCTCATAGGAGGATCATCAGGCCCTTTGTTGTTGCTTAGGGTCCAGATATTTCACAACCTTTTAAAAACTAGTGTTTAGGGGCACCTGGGTGGCGCAGTCGGTTAAGCATCCGACTTCAGCCAGGTCACGATCTCGCGGTCCATGAGTTCGAGCCCTGCGTCAGGCTCTGGGCTGATGGCTCGGAGCCTGGAGCCTGTTTCCGATTCTGTGTCTCCCTCTCTCTCTGCCCCTCCCCCGTTCATGCTCTGTCTCTCTCTGTCCCAAAAAATAAATAAACACTAGTGTTTATTTGTAGAAACCTGAGAAACTGTAAGTGATTTTTGTCCTATGCAATGCAAATGATCACTCAATACTAATGAAAGTGGTTTCTGTTTCATAGTGATGAAATGTTTTCTGTTCAGTGAAAAATGACCCTAAAGGTTGTAGCATAATTGCTGTGCAGATATCCACCATCGCTTACCTACCTTACCAATATTATGTCCAGAATTCGCTTTCCCTTACCTAAGGTTCCGGCTTCGGCTTAGGTCATGAGCTCACGGTTCGTGGGTTCGAGACCCGCGTCGGGCTCTGTGCTGACAGCTCAGAGCCTGGAGCCTGCTTTGGATTCTGTGTCTCCCTCTCTCTCTCTCTCTCTCTGCCCCTCCCCAGCTCATGCTCTCTCTCTCTCTCTCTCTTTCTCTCTCTCTCTCTCTCTCTCTCTCTCTCTCAAAAATAAGCATTGAAAAAAAGTATGTGTTTTTAAATCTTGAAAATTATGCTTTCTGGTGGCTTACACCAGTCTGGCTCCTCCCTGTTTTCTTTCAAGTGAGCCAGTTTCAGTGCAGCTATGTTGCAGCACCTCATGAAAGGCCAGGAGTAGCTGGCATGCTCAATATCTCCACGTTTTTATGCCACGTTGCCTAAAGACACAGACTTTGTGGGCATATGGTCTGAGTCCCAAGAGACTACAGGCACTAGTTGAGCCAACTGCTTAGCTGTGGCGTAGCGAAGACAAAGCTAACTTCCCAGCACGAAACAGAAGGATTCTGACTGCGTCACACCCCGCCTGAACTTAGCCAACTCCACGTGTTAGGGTCTGCCACATAAATATCCCATTTTGGTCTTAGATAGGACTCGGTTTTATCAGTGAAAAACAACAACAACTACTACTACAGCCATATGAAGGAGATCGGCTCGGGAAAATCAAACATTGAATATACCAGCGGTAGGACACGGCTTCATTTTAGGAGCAAATGGGAAGAGACACAGGACGCCCCACTGTTCTTACTTTTGATGTCTCTCCCTCCCCTTCTCCTCTCTCTCTCCCTCTGTCTCTCTCCCTCCCTCTCTCTCTCTCTCTCTCTCTCTCACACACACACACACACACTCAACTCTGCCCCTCTGGCAGGCCACTCTACTTCTCACCTCTATAGAAAAGCTTTGTCCATAAAATGGCTGCCAGTATTTCCACTCTTTATGTTGTTTTACCATCTCTCCCATCAGAGAAGGACGACTCTCTTTCAGAGTTCCAGTTAAGAAGGGGGAAAAAATAAACAAGCCCGGGGAGGACTTTATTTGGCTTGGGTAAGGGTCCTACCCCTGTCTATATCTAATGTGGCAAAGGTCATGGAGTCACACACGCAAATCCTACGTAAACCCCTGGCTGACATGTGCGGAGCCATCGTTGCCGTGGGAGCCAGAGGAAGGTCAGAGTGAACAAGAGGTATCCACCGGTGGAGATGTCAGTGAGAACAAGGATAATATACAATCTGGGGTGGGAGGGCAAGTTGAAAGGAACTGAGGGTCCTTAGTCATCGGGGCCACGCTGCATGAGGGAGACACATCAACCCCGCAGTGAGTAGTTTGGGGTCCTAGTCTCAGCCTAAACGCAGCTTGGGGACCTGAGACCATGGCTTCTCCAAACCTCTGTGTCCTCATCTGAAAGCGTCAATAAGGATCTCTCCAGGCAGTGCTCCTGACAGGATTCAGAAGACAACTTGGGCAACACGTCAAGCATGCGCCTTGCACAGTTCACATGCATGAAAGAGAAGAAGCTATTTCATCTAGAAGAGGAAAAGCTCAGGGAGGGAGATAGGAGAACTGCCTTCACATTTTTCAAAGCCTGTCACATGCACGTAGGTTTCAGCTTTTTCTGTGTACTCTGGAGCATAGAAATTCTGTCAAGAAGTTACAAGGCAGCGAGTTTTACTTCGATAAAAGGGGAAAAAAAACCAGAATGAAAGTATAAATGAACTGGGGAGGACAGAGTAAATTTCTCCCAAGATTTTTTTTTTCAAGCAAATCTTGGCTTTTTCTTTCCCAAAGATAATGTCAAGAATTTGCCAGTCATTTGGAGGTTAGCTCAGAGGGTATCGTCAATGCCTCCCACCTCTGAATGTGTGTGCTTCTATCACCAGGGATGGAGGGCATTGCATCCCCAAAGCCAGAGGCGACACTTCCAAATCCAGGTGACATGGCCCGGCCACCTACATCCTTGATCCCCATGCCGTGGATTCTAGTAAATCCAACTCCATTGTACCGTGCTATTTTTAAGTATTAAAAGCACTGCGTTCTCATTTATATCTCTACTGTGACCAGAAACTTATAATTTACCTTGCACTATGAAAAAGGACAAACAGGCATCGTTGAGAAACAAATCTGCCACATCCTTCCTCGTCCAAGATTACTCCGCGTTCCGAGGCATTCTAGTCTTCACTTAAATTCCCATTTCCCAGATTATGAAGAAGATTGTGCATCTCTGGTAATGTGCATTAGTGAAAAGCATTTCTCAGAGAATGAGTTAGTCCTCCATGTGCTCCAACGATCTGGAGGACAAAGAGCAGAAGACGTGCTGAGGAAAATAAGAGGAGAGAGTATGGTGGAATTGAACCAGGGGTCCATGGCCTTGAAGGTGGTGAGAGAGATGACCTAGCACGATTCATAATGATTCCAGTGGAAATCTACCACATGCCCTTTCTTTTTTTTTTATATATGAAATTTATTGACAAATTGGTTTCCATACAACACCCAGTGTTCATCCCAAAAGGTGCCCTCCTCAATACCCATCACCCACCCTCTCCTCCCTCCCACCCCCCATCAACCCTCAGTTTGTTCTAAGTTTTTAACAGTCTCTTATGCTTTGCCACATGCCCTTTCTTTACCGGTTCTTCGTCCGGCACCAGATACATCCTTTTGGAGCCTGTTATGCTATTCCCTGGTATCTTTTATTTGACCTCCAACCTTCTTCCTCAGGGATCCTTCCCAGGAGAATTTCAGCAAGAAGCGCAGGGGACCTCAGCCTCTGAACCTGGCTGTCTTTTCATTGGGAGTCTCGAAATGACGGTGACCACATCACACTTTTAATATGCCAATATCAATGCTGCCATTCCAATATGATCCCTTCTGATTTTGCAGTGCTAACATCATTCTTTTGTCCTCATTTGCAATCACTACTGGCTGGCTACCTAATTCCTATGTGTTACTGTCAGAGGGAACAACTGTGTGTCCTTGTGTTTTGTATTTTAAAGAAGAACCAAAAGGTACAGTGTTTCTTTTTTTTTAATTATTTATTTATTTATTTTTGTTTATTTTTGAGAAAGAGAAAGAGTGCGAGTGGGGGAGGGGTAGAGACAGAGAGGGAGACACAGAATGCGAAGCAGGCTCCAGGCTCTGAGCTGTCAGCACAGAGCCTGATGCGGGGCTCGAACTCAGGAACTGTGAGATCATGACCTGAGCCGAAGTTGGATGCTCAACTGACTGAGCCAGCCAGGTGCCCCAAAAGGTACAGTATTTCTAAGGTTGTCCTGTTACAAATGACTTTATCCTTTGTTTATAAATGTTTATTCATTTTGAGAGAGAGAGAGAGAGAGAGAGAGAGAGAGCATGAGCGCAAGATGGGGAGAGGCAAAAATAGAGAGAGAAAGAGAGAGAGAATCCCCAGCAGGCTCTGCACAATCAGCACAGAGCTCCATGTGGCACTTGATCTCGTGAACCGTGAGATAATGAATGACCTGAGCTGAAATCAAGAGTCAAAGATCATGACCTGAGCTGAAATCAAGAGTTGGATGCCTGAGCCACCTAGGTGCCCCACAAATAACTGTATTCTTTCTGAAATAGCTGTATAGTTATTCCAGCTCCAGCCTCCAGCTCATTGTCTGGTGGCTAAGTGTGTAGGTAGACAGGTATCCATGCATTTTGTCTTGTTGGGTGTTCAAAGCAAATAACTCAGTCTCAGGTATTCTGAACACACAGTCTTCCAGCCTGAAACTCATGTAGAATTGCCCTTTAGGGACCTTACTGTGAAGACAATAAAAAAAAAAAAAAAAACTACTCAGTGGTAGAACTTCTAATAACACCACCACAATATGCCCATTCTTTCCACAAGTTTGCTTCAATATATTATGCTGGAACAGCAATTCGATGTAACATTTTGCAAAGAGACAAAGGATTGGTAAATAAAGGAAAGAGAGTACAAGAAACAGCAGATTTCCATGTGACATTTCTATGCGCTACAGCATGTAAACTAGATCAACGTAGTGCAAAATGTTTTAAAGTGTATTGCAATTTAATGAAGGAAGGTTAGCTTTTTCAACAGATGTGGTAGAGACAAATGATATCCATAGGCAAAAAAATAAAGATCAACCTAAATCTCACCCTGTATACAAAAATTAACTTAAAATGCATCACGGGGTCCTTTGTGGCCCATACAAATTTTAAGAATGCATTAAATGTGTAGGTTGCTTTGGGTATTATAGACATTTTAACAATGTTTTTTCTTCCAACTCATGCACATGGAATGCTTCTCCATTTCTTTGTGTGCCCTTCAATTTCTTTCATAAGTGTGCTCTTGTTTTCAGAGTACAGATCTTCTGCCTTTTTGGTTAGGTTTATTCCTAGGTATCTTATGGTTTTCAGTGTAATTGTAAATGGGATCAATTTATTGATTTCTTTTTCTGCTGTTTCATTATTGGTATATAGAAATGCAACAAATTTCAACAAAAGCGCCTTGGCCGAGTTCATGTACTAGGTCTAGAAATTTTTTGGTGAAGTCTTTCAGGTTTTCTACATTGACTATCATGTCATCTGCAAATAGTGACAGTTTGACTTCTTCCTTGACAGTTGGATGCCTTTTATTTCTTTTTCTTGTCTGATTGCTGAGGCTAAGACTTCTCGTACTATGTTAAATAGTAATGATGAGAGTGGACATCCCTGTCTTGGTGCAGAGAGGAAAAGCTCTCAGTTTTTCCCCATTGAGGATGACACTAGCTGTGTGTCTTTCATATATTACCTTTATAATGTTGAGGTATGTTCCATACCTTGTTGAGGGAAACAAACCATAAAAGACTTTTAACGATAGAGAATAAACTGAGGGTTGATGGAGGGAGGTGGGTGGGGGGATGGGCTAGATGGGTGATGGGTCCTAAAGAGGGCACTTGTTATGATAAGCACTGGGTGTTGTATGTAAGTGATAAATCACTTCTACTGAATCAACTGAATCTACTGAATCAAATTCTATTGAAACCAATATGGCACTTTATCTTAATTAACTAGAATTTAAATAATATTTTTAAAAAGTGATCACAGACTTAATAGTAAAACATAAAATGTTTAGAAAAAATAGAAAATGTTTGTGATATAGAAGTACACAAAGAGTTCATAGACTTGACACCAAAAGCACAATCTATAAAAGAAAAAAAAATGATGGATTGGACTTCATTAAAAGTAAAAAACTTCTGCCTAATGGAAGACCCTACTAAGAGGATGAAAGGATAAGCTACTGAGTAGGAGAAAATATTTGCAAACCACATATCCAACAAAGGACTTGTATGAAACCATATAAAGAACTCTCAAAACTCAATAGTAAGAACAAACAAAATAGAACAAGACAAAAACAATCCAGACAGAAACTAGGCCCCAGACATGGGTGGACATTTTACTAAAGAAGATACACTGATGACACACAAGCATATGATAAGATGCTTAACATAATTAGCCATTAGGGAAGTGCAAATTAAAAGCTGAGATGTCACTACACATCTACCAGAATGGATAAAATAAAATAAATAAAATTAAATTAAAATAAAACAAAATAAAATAAAATAAAATAAAATAATACCATCATATGGCTGATGGGAAATGTAAAATGGTAGAGTCACTTTGGACAAGAGGTTGGCAGTTTCTTATAAACATATACTTACCATATAACCTAGCAATTGAACCAGAGATATAAAAACTTGTGTTACACAAATAGTTGTGCATGGATGTCTATTCATGTATGAGTTTTATTCACAAATGTCAAAAACAAATGTCCTTTAATGAGTGAAAGGTTAAACAAACAGCGGTACATCCATTCAATGGAATACTACTCAGCCAACAAAAAGGAAACAAGCTATTGATATGGGCAACGATGTGGATGAATCACAAGGGGAATATGGTGAGTGAAAGTAGCCAATCCCCAGAAGTTACATACTAGATAATTCCATTTATAGAACGTCCTTAAAATGACAAAATGAAGGAGATGGCGAACAGATTGGTGGTCGCCAGGGTTGGAGGTAGGTGGGATAAAGGTGATAGAGGTAGAAAAGGGTAGATGGAGGGATCCATGTGATGCAACTATTCCATATCTCGTTGGTGGTGGCGCTCACACTAATCTACACAGGTAGTAAGATTGCATTGAACTACATCCGGGCACGCGTGCGCGCGCGCACACACACACACACACACACACATCCCAAAAAGTGCTTGTAAAACCAAGGAAATCTGTGGTGGATTGTACCCATGCCAATATACGGGTTGTGATACTGCCCTGCAGTTATGCAAGATGTTATCCGTGGAGAAACCTGGGTGAAGAGCGCATGGGTTCTTTTTGTATTATATCTTACGACTGCACATGCATCTGCAATTTTTTCATGATAAAGCATTTAAAAATGCACCAAGATATGAGTACTGACCATGTGTGAGCCTCTGCGGGCTTTGTAAACATACTGGAAATACCTGGGGGCGCCTGGGTGGCTCAGTCGGCTGGGTGTCCGACTTCAGCTCAGGTCATGATCTCACCGTCCGGGAGTTCGGGCCCCGTGTCAGACTCTGTACTGACAGCTCAGGGCCTGGAGCCTGTTTCGGATTCTGTCTCCCTCCCTCTCTGCCCCTCCCCGCCTCATGCTCTGTCTCTGTCTCTGAAAAATGAATAAAAAAAAATTTATAAAAAAAGGAAATACCTGCGCCTGCCACTTCCCTATTCTTCTGTGATCTGATCACCCCCTCTTGGGCATTAGTGTGTTCTGTTCCCCCCACCTAGAACACTGTTCCCTCAGGTCTCTGCCTCTCAGTGTTCTGTAGTTCCTGCAGGAACTTCTCCAGGTGGAAAGGGATGGAGGGGAGGCGTTCCTGGTGTGAAACTCTTTTCAGTGCAACACAAGCCTGAATGAACTGTAGCAAAATTCTGTAGCCTGTTCTTAATGCAAGACCCCGATTCTCAACGCACGGTCCCGGTGGCTCGGGAAGAGGATTTTAGCCTCAGCCACATTCTGTGTCTAGAGGCTCTCTCTCCCCACACAGTTCAGTTTTTGGTGTTTGAGCTTTGGTTACCCATTTTAGACTTTCTCCTGGGGAAGAAGGGGGTTCTCTGCGGCATCTGAGGTAGTGTATTACTTCCTCGGAGATGCTCTATCAGTACTGATCTTCAAAAAGACAAGCTATCCAAATATTTATTCTTCTCTTCCAGAAGGTTCCTTACCTCTGCACATTTGCCTCTCCTTCCCAGCTGTCTTCAAAAACACACAGGATGCACAGCATTGTTAAGGCAAAGACGCATTCTATTGTTCTACATGAGGCCAGGGGACAGAGCAGTGTCATGGTGGATTCCAGACACAGAGGCTCTCAGGAAACTAAGTGGGATTTGTTCTCAAGTATAATAGCAATTATAATAATTTGGGAGTGCCCGAAATTGTTGCCAGGTTCCTGGTTGAAACCTCCAAGGCCAGTTCCGATCTCCACAGCTCTCCTCTTCTAGACCTGAATAAAAAGAGAGTTCGTTACTGTCGAAATTGACAAACAAAAAGTTGCCATTTACCTGACTGCAGATAATTCTACATTATCATGGCCCCAGGCCCTCTGAACTATTTGCCAAAGCTCAATCTGATGTTAGGACTTTTCTGGGCAAGCTCCCTGCCTTGCTTCTGCCCTCCTTCCAGTTTCCCAAGGGGAGATCTCTCCAGACAGGCTCTGGGTATCTTCACAGCTTGGAGTCGAAGCCAGTTTAACCCTATGCCAAGGGAGATACCTGTTGTTCCCTCTCTCTCTCTCTTCTCATGCCTTTGTCCTAGGAGTGATTTCTTCCTCGGATGGTCATCAACAAGAACCTTCACTACTCGGACAAATTCTCCTGGCGTCTGTGATCTGTGCTACGCCGTGGTGCTGTTTACCAGCTTTAAGAATCAATGCAAGTTCGACAGGCAGATTGGGGGGGTGGGAGGATGTGAGCAAATGAAGAAATGAGCAAAGCTGGGAGTCAGAGAGGCCGCCTGGCCCACATGCATTTGTGTGTGCACAGGACTGCAAAGAGATGAAATTTCCAAAGGGTGTGAGACCAGAGGTGAAAGATCTTGAATGTCATGGTGAGGAGCTGGTGCCTTAGTTCTTTTGCATTGCTGGAAGAGAGGAAAAAGAAATGAGCTGAACTGTAAAGACCCCCCTGCTTTAACGGTTCCTCCGATGCCATTCCCAGAGCCCAGCTGTTAGACTCGATAGTCACCTTTTAAATTAGTAGAGATAAATAGGTTCGCTAATGCCTGCGTTTTTTGATTTAGGCATACTTGAGCCTTACTCGTGGAAAAGCCAACGCGGCCTTGAAGAGAAACTTACGCCAAGGACAGAATGATAAATAGGGGAAACCCACACTCCAAGCTTAGGAATACGATTCAACGACAACAAAAGTCTGTCAAGCCTCCAGAAAACCAGGTGATAAAGGATGATTGTCAGTAAAAAGGATTCAAAGGACAGTAGCACATTTTCGAGCTCTGGTGCCTGGGGAGGAGGAAAAACTGCCTTTGCTGACAAATGACAGCCTTGTCCATACGGGGGCCACGGCTCCTGGGGTCTCCAGACAGCTCATAGATTGTCATTCTCTTTATGAAAAGGTGTTGATCAAATGTTGGATGGAACGTGATGTTATAACTTACTTTCGAATTGCTCTAGAAACCTTCTCCAATAAGTGAACTTACAAACGGGTGGGGTGGGGAAGCCACCTGGTCGGGTCAAGTGGGACAAAGACAGGTTGGCAACGTCAGGTACCTCGTGGCCATCCCAGGGGGCGTGGTGTTGCCGTGATGGTAAACAAGGTAACACAGGTGAGCCAGCTTCATCAGTGGAAACCTCTGTAGGGTATCTATCATGAGATTATAATTAAACCATGTTTGTGTTTATGAGTCCAAACAAAAGACATTCGTTGCCCCTCCTGTGTTGGGAACCAGGGCGACAGTGACCAACCTCGACAGCTCCCATCCCTGCGCACACAGAGCTCATAGCCTAAGAAGAGAAGGAGCAGAGGCACGCACTTCAACAAGCGATGAGAGTCACGTGGGTAAGCGTGAGGACAGGAGGTCACTGTCCCACAGGATCACAGCTTCACCAAGGCAGGTTGTCCTGGGGAAATAGCACCTGAAACTGGAGACTGAGGTTGCTATGTTAGACAGGGTCCTAGACAGAGGGGAGGAAGGGCCATAGGCCTGGGTGGGGGTCGGGGGTGGGGTGGGGGGTGGAAATAAGTGTCCAGCGCGTTTCAGGAAGAAAAGCAAGGGCGGGAAGAGGAAGAGAGGAAGACAGAGGGTGAATGAGGCCAGGTCAAACGGGCACTTGGAGGCCATGGTAGAGAATTTGCACTTGACGAAAATAAGAATAGGAAAAAGGTCTGTGCTTCCTTCCCTTTACTCAACATGTGCTTTTGGGCAGAAAACGTTGCATATCACACGAGTCTCCATTCTTTGTTCTGTCATGAATAAATTATCAAGAGCATTTTTACCTCTCACATGAGCTTATATTGCTTAAACTTTTTAGACCTTAGTGTTCACATGTGCATTTTCCATTTTCTGTACCAGGTTCCAAAAAGTATTGAACTGTGGTTTCTTGAAATTAACTCTTTAAAGAGGTAAAGTGTGTACCCACAGGATTCCTACTGTTTGGGTTCCCGTTTCCTTTTTAAGTAAAATACTTGATTCAGTTGACGTTCCTAAAGGGTTGTTTCATTAAATCATGTATTCATGGAGGACAGCGGGTTGGGATGCCCAAGTTATATATGATTAGATACTATACAATATCATAAAATGTATGTTGACACTGCAATTCCATTAAATATGCTTATTTCCTGGATTTGTAATCAAAAAATTACAGATTACCAATAATGGTAATTGGCCAATAAAGGCCAATTCTGTCCTTCCCCCTTAGCACTCCATGTGAGCCCTTCAGACTGGGTAACTTGGAACTGGATCATTCTGTGACCTCAGAGATGATATAGAGTTTGAAGCATGAGCATCGGCACAGTGTTGAATTCCGCCTTTGCTGTGTAATACAAGGCAAGATGCTTATTACGGCCTCTGTTCTCCAGTGTCTTCATGAAGAAAACAGTCGTACCTCACAGATTAAGAATTGCACGGCTCCTCGGTGGCTCAGTCGATTAAGCAGCTGACTCTTGGTTTGGGCTCAGGTCATGATCTCATGATTCATGGGACCGAGCCGCGTATCGAGCTCTGTGCCGACAGCGCGGAGCCTGCTCAAGATTCTCTCTCTCCCCCTCTTTCTGACCCTTCCCCACTCTCTCCCTCTCTCTCTTTCAAAATAAATAAATGAACGTTAAAAAAAAAAAAAAGAATTGCACGAGATAATCATGTAAAGTCTTCCAGGCTTTGCCTGGAAGGGAGTAAGCTCTCAAGGTTAATTTGATTATTAATTATTTTTTTATTAATTATCATTCTTTGCCATGCTTACATAGAATTACTGGAGAATAACATATTTTTAATGAGGAAATTTTCTGGTGATTAAAGCTTAACACTCTCAAACGTACCCATTTTTTGAATATTTTGGAATGGAATCCTGCTAACTGTGAAATCCGTTATTAACACGTATTGAAATAATTGCAATTGCCTCTAGGAATCATTATCCTGAATAGCAAATTTATCATTAAGCTGCAATAGAAGTGTCCTCAGGAAGAGTTTACCCCTACACTAAATGGCCCTAAAGAATTCCTTTTCTCTAATCATTACTTTGCAAAAATGTTGTCGCTAGTTTTTGTTTTTTGTTTTTTGTTTTTTTAATCCTGTCTTACCGCCACGAGATGGGTGGGCCATCCACGTGGCTGCAAGTGTACCCACCTCTAGTATCCCCAAACTTCTATTTTCATTGTGAATATGTTGTGAATTACAAAACCAGGGAGATAAGCTTGTTGTGTCTTAAAAGAATAATGAGGATTTCAGGGAAACCTTTGGATTGAGAAAAGTCCATACATTTTGTGCTCCAATTTTTTTTTTAAATTTTTTTTAACATTTATTTATTTTTGAGACAGAGAGAGACAGAGCATGAGCAGAGGAGGGTCAGAGAGAGAGGGAGACACAGAATCCGAAACAGGTTCCAGGCTCTGAGCTGTCAGCCCAGATCCCGATGCGGGGCTCGAACTCACGGACCGTGAGATCATGACCTGAGCTGAAGTCAGACTCCCAACCGACTGAGCCACCCAGGCACCCCTGTGCTCCAATTTTTATGGTTTCTATGCCCTCCACCAAATCCCTACCAGTACAGTTTCTCTTTTAAAGGGATTTTCTGTTAGAAGAAGATGTTTTGCTTAAAATAACAGAACTGTAGCTCCTCATTCACTCTGAGAAAAGTCTAACACTTTCATGCACCCAGAAAAATAATGGAGAGGGGCGCCTGGGTGGCTCAGTCAGTTAAGCTTCTGACTTGGGCTCGGGTCATGATCTCACGGTTCATGAGTTCGAGTTGCACATCGGGCTCTGTGCTGACAGCTCGGAGCCTGGAGCCTGCTTCGGATTCTGTGTCTCCCTCTCTCCCTGCCCCTCCCCTGCTGGTACTCTGTCTCTGTCTCTCTCAAAAATAAACAAACGTTTAAAATTTTTTTTACAAAAGGGAAAGAAAAATAATGGAGATAAAACAGTCAGCTGCTTACACCCTTCGGATCCCACCTGGACTTCCGGACATGGAAACTTTTACAATGTTGAAGTTAAACTTTGACGTCCCACTTAGAATTAAAACAGCCACATCTGTATTATGGCTTATTTAAGTGTGTTTCTGAAAAGGGAACAGTTTTGTCTGTTTAACCAGAAATCAGTTAGCACTCATGCACACACAAAGGTACCAAAAATACAAAAAAATTGGGTTTTTTTGTACAAAGTTTTTCTTCCAATTGATCTTCTGAAGTGTCTGGGCTGTATTTGATTCTTCAAATTGAATGATGAGTAGAGTTACTTCCGAGAGATCAGAGGTAGAATTAATGTACATAACCATTCTCATCTCCAAGAAAAGATAGGTGCTTCACTAAAAAACTGATTTTTATAGCCAGTTTGATAAGGTACAATGAGGTCACACTGCAGAGTGCCCATGGTGACTCCAGGTCGCCCTGTTTTGCTGTCTGCCCAAATGACTAGTTGCTTGATGTCATGTAGGTTCGCACTTGTCTTAATGGCAACAGCAGGCGAACAATGTGTTTCAGATGAGTTACTTGTTCCTCGGGCTGGTTTGATAGCAATAACTGCAGAAGTAATAAATTGCCAAGTTGCGTGTTTAAAGGTTTGGTTTGGAGGTCAGACTTTCATGTTAACTCAACTGATTAAAAAGTGAGACTTTTCAAATATTGTTTCTGCTTTCAGAAACTGAAATGACAATTAAGTTCGCTGAGGGACCGCGAAAATTTTCAGAAGGAAGTTGGAGCCAGATGGTACCATCTCAGCTGCTAGGTGTTTCCAGTAACAAGGAAAAATAAATCCAAGCAAAGGTTGAGCTAAATAAGCTTTAAAAGTGACTGTAAGGGTGTTAAAAAGAAGAAGAAGAAGAAGAAGAAGAAGACCTGTATGCAGTTAAGACAGCGATGAAATGTAGCAAAGAGGCCAGAAGTGCCGATGAAAGTCTTAAAAGATCCTATCGGAAGCCAAGCCAGTTTAAGACTCAGGGGCCACAGACATTCCAGAGACTAAGAAAAGTGAACAAGACTTAAACACAGAACTCTTTTTGTTTTTGTTTTTAAAGTTTATTTATTTGTTTTGAGAGATGGAGAGTGTGTGAGCAGGGGAGGGAGAGAGAAAGACGGAGAGAAAGAGAGAGAGAGAGAGATCCCATCGCGGGGCTCAGCCTCGCAAACTGTGAGATCACGATCTGGGTGAAAATCAAGAGTCAGGGGCAGAACCAACTGAGCCACCCAGGCACCCCAGATTTTTGATGAAGTTTAAAACCAGGGCAGGGATGAGCAATTGCAAACCTATCGGCTTCCGGAAGGGAGGGCGTGTTTTTATTTATTTTTACTCCTCTGTTTTTGGCATTTATTTAGTAGTTATTTCACACGAGGCAGTAAGAGGTTCCAAATATCAACTCATTAAATCTTTCAAACAAGCCTATGAGGTAGGTACTGTTATTTCCCCCCAGACAGCCTGGTCACCGTGTTCACCCCCTTACCCATCCCACTACCCTAAAGGAAGACCACCCTTCATGCCTGTGTCCCCAGAACTTCTCCCTGCCCAGTGCAGACCAAGCACCAGGCACGAACCTCGGGGGCCTAAGGACACACACACTGCAAAGATTGTTCTGTTTCCTGTTTGAGCAGAAGCCAACTTCAACCCTTCTGGTCCAAAGACTGCACGCTGAATCACAGAGGAGTCATTGACCAGAATAGGTCCAGATTCCTACGAGCTTGTGGGTTCTTTCTGCACCTCAATTTCAACATGCAGAGCAACCTACTCTATCTATCTAATAGATATATTTTTTTCTGTAACTCCCTGGGGCCAGGCACAGTTCTTCATGCCGGAATTTCAGCAGAAGACTAGCGGACAGGGCCTCCTCGTGGTGACAAAGCAATCGAGTTCGTTACAGATGTCATTAGTGTTAAGACAAGTTAGGGCATGGAGTGATGGGGGGGTGGTCAGTAAGTAGGATTTCCTTGAGCAGGTCTCCTTGAGAAGGCCGCATTTGGATGGGGTCTTGAAGATTAAGAAGAAGCCAGCCTTTCGCACAGCTGAGGAGGGAAGGGCTTCCCCAGCAGAGGGAACGGCAGGTGCACAGAGCCAGATGCGGGAAAGGTTCTGGCATGCTCACAGAACAGCAGGTAGAGTTTACTGGGCAAGAAGCAAGAAACAAGGGACTTGCGGTGTGGGCAGAGATCAGAAAGGGCCAGACATGAACACCTTGTGCCCACGGCAGAGTTTGGAGATCGCTCCAAGAAACATGAGACACCCAAGAGAGTTCAAAGCAGGGGGATCGTTGATGTTTGAAAAGAATTCTTACAGCTTCTATGAGGAAGGTGGATTGGTTAGGGCAAAAGCGGAAGCAAGAAGGATGTGGCCATGGAATCTAGGAGGAAGAAGGCAGAAGCAGAGATGAGGGGGCAGAAAGCTGGCAGGTGCTATCAGCACCGATAAAATTTGGTAACGCACCTCATCTGGGGACTAAGGGAAAGGGAGGACTCAGGAATGTCACCGGAGTGTTGTTTTGAGCAACAGGGTAAAAAAAAGCACTGCATGGTCGGATGGGAAATATTACAGAAAGATGAGGGGAAGGAGAGTAAGTCAAAACCTAAAACTTGAGCAACGCCTAGATGGCTCAGTTAGTTGAGCGTCTGATTTGGGCTTAGGTCATGATCTCACATCTCATGGGTCTGAGCCCTGTTTCGGGCTCTGTGCTGATGGCTCGCAGCCTGGAGCCTGCTTCGGATTCTGTGTCTCCCTCTCTCTCTGCCCCTCCCCCACTCACACTCTGCCTCTCTCTCTCTCTCTCTCAAAATTAATAAACTTAAAAAAAAAACCCTGTTTCCCTGCTGGAGAACTGTCTTTCAAATCAGAGTTTGTACAAATTGAATATGAACTTAACTCTAGCCTTCAGTAGGTATAATACAGGCATACTTCAGAGAGGTTGTGGATTCACTTCCAGATGACCACAATAAAGTGAACATCACAATAAAGAGAGTCAAGTAAATTTTTTTGTTGCCCAGTGCATATAAAAGCTACGATTATTATAAAGTAGTCTATTAAGTGTCCAAAAGCATTATGTCTATAAAACAATTTACATACCTTAATTAAAAACACTTTAGGGCGCCTGGATCCAGTCGGTTGAGCGTCTGACTTCGGCTCAGGTCATGATCTCATGGTCCGTGGGTTCGAGCCCCACATCAGGCTCTGTGCTGACAGTTTGGAGCCTGCTTTGGATTCCTCTCTCTCTGCCCCTCCCCCACTCATGCACACTCTCTCTCTCTCTCTCTCTCTCTGTCAAAAATAAATAAACATTAAAAAAATTTTTTTTTAATTCTTTGGGGTGCCTGGGTGGCTGTCAGTTGAGCATCCAACTTCGGCTCAGGTCACGATCTCACAGTTTGTGGGTTTGAGCCCTGTGTCCAGCTCTGTGCTGACACCTCAGAGCCTGGAGCCTGTTTCAGATTCTGTGTCTCCTTCTCCCTCTACCGCCCCTCCGCTCACACTCAGTCTCTCTCTCTTTCTCAAAAATGAGTAAACATTAATTTTTTTTTTTTAATTACAGATAATGCTCTATTGCTAGGGACGCCTGAGTGGCCCCGTGGGTTACGTGCCCGACTCTTGGTTTCAGCTCAGGTCGTGATCTCACGGTTCTTGGGGGTTGTGGGTTTGAGCCCCAACTCAGGCTCTGGGCTGACAGCGCAGAGCCAGCTTGGGATTCTCTCCCTTCTCTCTCCACCCCTCCCCCCTCTCTCAAAGGACATAAATATTTAAAAACTACTTTATCGCTAAACAATGCTGACCTCTGTCTGAGCTTTCGGCAAGTCGTACTCTTTCTGCTGCTGGGGGTCTGGCCTCTCTGTCGCTACAGCTTTTACACCATCAGTTGTGGATTCATCTAACACCTTGATGTTAGGGAGATGGCTTCCTTCCGTAAACCTCGTGCGCCAACCCCCGCTAGCTTTACACCCTCCTTCTGCAGCCGCCTCCCCTCTCTCGGCCTTCACAGAATTGGAGAGAGGTAGTTAGTTGCCTGACTCTGGATTAGGCTTTGGCTTCAGGGCATATTGTGGCTGATTTGATCTTCTGTGCAGACCACTAAGACTTACTCCCTATGGGCAATAAGGCAGTCTCGCTTTCCTGTCATTCACGTGTCCCCTGGAGTGGTGCTTTTCATTTCCTTCAAGAGCTTGGCCTTAGCCTTGGCTAGCCTACACCAGCGGCCTAGCTCGCAGCCTATCTGAGCTGCCGACTGCCTTCCTCACTCGGCTTGAGCATTTCTAGATTTGGGGTTAAAGTGACAGATAGATGGGTCTTCCCATTCACTTGAATACTTAGAGGTCGTTGTAAGGTTATTAACTGAACTGCATTCAATATTGTTGTGTGTTGGGGGACAGGGAGGCCTGAGGAGAGGGAGAGAGATGAGACACAGCCGTTTGGGGGAGCGGTCGGAACACGCACGACATTTATCAATGAAGTTGGCCGTCTTCTACGGAAGCGGCCGGTGGCACCTCAAGACAATTACGAGAGTGCCATCTAAGAGCACGGATCAGAGATCACCACAACAAATATAATAATAATGAAAAGTTTTTGAAATGCTGCGAGAATTATCAAAGCACAGTACAGAGACACGAAGTGTGTAAATATTATTAGAAAAATGACACTGATACATTTGCTCCATGCAGCGTTACCACATAATAATAGTGTAATATTCGTCAAGTGCAGTAAAGCAAAGGGCAATAAAATGAAATATCCCTGTATAGTAAATTAGGTATTTGATAAGATGATAACGAAAATATTCTAAATATCCTGAGGCCAGGCATAGTAACTAATCTGTACTGGGTGTTCAGTGGATGTTTGTGGAAATAAATCCAAAAGAAAGCCAAGATGTGGAAAGATCCTAGGTCTGGCATCATGAGGTCCCTTCTGCTTCCCAAATGAGTGGCTTTGAGGAGGTTGAAACTTGGAATTTCAATATTCTCAGGGGTGGTATAAGGATTTAACAAGATCGTAATGGTTAAATCACATAGAGGTTAAATCGCATAAAGCCAGCTACACATCAGGGACCCTCAAGCTCCTGGACCCACCCTGTCCCTTCAGCTCTACTGTCCACTCCCAAGTTGGAGTCTCATAAGCATTTTTGCACAATCTCTACATCTGCTTAGATTAAACTTTGTCTTAGCATCGAAGACAGCATTGTGCGTAGAGAAGGAATTCAATTCTTCTTTGCTGATTAACGGATTCCTTTAATTAAATATAAACCCTCAGAAAGGACACATAAGAAGCACAATGGACCTCGGTCTACAGGATTCCATTGCCTATCTGTGTCCTGAAGATCCCCCCTGCCCTCTTCTTGTTGACAGACAGCCAAGAACAAGAATTTGCCTTTCAATCTATTGTGAGAAAAGTAAAATGATTCTCTCCCAGCATAACAAAACGTATAGGCAGCTGTAAAATATAATTTCCTTTCAGCTTCTTGACAGACTTGATATAAATTTCAGTGCCCAGGGAAAAAAAGAAAAGAAACGGGGGCCTCTTTAAAAGATAAATTTCATCATGTATGTCTGACAATAGTGTGCATGTTCAGAGGGCCCTTTTTTTAAGAGAGAGGGAGAAAAGGCTATGCTTTTAAACAATCAGAGGTTAAAGTTAGCTCCGTCATTCATGTGGTTTCATTCTCTTATGCATATTGAAATACCTCAGGAAGATTTATAACCCTCGTTCATACATTCAGAGTTCCAGTAAACGAGTCCCCTTTTTGAAGGTTAAATATTTATGCTCCTGTTTTTCTGCTTGATACAGACAAGAAGAGTAAACCCACATTAGCCAAGGAGCCATGGTGACAGGCCAGGTTAGGATGAGAAATGGCAGATGGCTGGACACCCAGAATGTCTTCTGCTCTTCTATATTCTTGGTTTTGAGGAGGAAGAAAGAAAGAAAGAAAGAAAGAAAGAAAGAAAGAAAGAAAAGAAATCTCCAAGTCCACAAGTCCCAGGGAGCAGAAGAATAAACTTTGATCAAAGATATCTATGAGAGAAAAAGGGGTTGTGCAAAAAGATTCAGTTGTGAAACAGTTGAGGACTAAGAAATTATAGTGGGGACACCCTTCTTCAGTACCAACTGGCATCACCAATTATTCCTGTTGATATTCTGGAAGCTAAGTTAGAAACATACTGATGGTCTAAGTCATATTTCAACCAGAGAAGCAGAGCAAGTGGGAGATACAAAGATAGGTATATAAATATAGATATGGATGTGGACCTAGATGATAGATATAGACAGATATAGATATAGACTCAGGTATAGATAAACATAGACATATATACCTACATATGCATATATAAAGAGATCAATCCAAGGAACTAGCTTACACAATTGTTGGGGTTGGCCAAGTAAGTTCAAAGTTTGTCAGGAAGGGAAGATGAGGAGCAGGTTGGAACACTATGGACACAGGTTGATAGTTTTTTGTCCATATGGCTCAGTCAAGAAGAAAGGTCGGGAGCTGGGAGAGGAGTTGCAGAGACAGCTACGCCTCACACAGACTTTCAACCATTCCTGTTGTCATTCATCTACTCATCCATCTAACCTTTAAAATTGGAGGAACCTTTGGGTTCCCGAGGCTTCCTGGACTTCTACAGCTTGAAGGGTCTGCTTTTGTTAGAAAACCATTTGGTTTTCATCTTTCACCAATCCTATGGAGCAGTTTCTGTTCATTCACTCATTCTCCATCTTAAAAGTTTCTAAGAGAGGAGATTTCAGGTGATAACACCACAAAAAGAAAGAAGGAAAGAAAGAAAGAAATAAAAGGGTAAAACCCCCAAAAAACAATTACGTGAGGAAATGGATACATCAATTAGTTTGACTGCAGTAATTATTTAACTATGTTTATGTATATCAAAACATCATGGGGTGTCTGGGTGGCTCAGTCGGTTGAGCGTCTGACTTCGGCTCAGGTCACGATCTCGCGGTCCACGAGTTCGAGCCCCGTGTCAGGCTCTGTGCTGACAGCTCAGAGCCTGGAGCCTGCTTCAGATTCTGTGTCTCCCTCTCTCTCTGCCCCTCCCCCACTCATGTTCTGTCTCTCTCTCTGTCAAAAATAAATAAACATTTAAAAATAAATAAATAAATAAATAAATAAATAAATAAATAGAATTTAAAAACATCATGTAGGCCACCTTAAATATATGCATTTTATTAAGATTTTTTAAATTAAAAACAAAAAAAATTTCTTGATTTCCCCATTGATCTCTTCTCTTCCATTCTCTTGTTTTACTTTTTAGAAAACTGTCTGGACTTTTAGTTGGGTTTTGACAGACGAATGTGGCTATAATCTACAAAGGCCAATTAGGTTTCTTTGTATCCATCTTACAAGTAAGGGAATAGAATTCCATTGAGAAATTAAGTGACATAAAGTCACAGAACCAATAATACATGGCCTCGGCCTCAAACAGATTCCAATGAATCACCTCATTTTGGTGAAACGTTAAGGGCCTTATTGAAAGACACTAAGCATCTTTTAAGCATGTTAAAAATATTCTCACTCTTACTGCAGCTGCTATTTAAAATGGAAATGATATTTACTGGGAAAATCATGTACTTACGATCCATAAGCAGTTGACCTATTAAAATATCAGAATGCCTTGTTCATATTCAGCTATCAACCTAAGATCAATCCAAGAGGAATGAATAAATGAATGGATGAATGAATGAATGAATGAATGAGTCTTGCAAAATTGTCCTAATGATATAGCATGTGATCCAAATAGATAACCAATATACAGGAATGATTTGCTCATAGTTAAAACAAAAGAACATGAAAACAAAGATGCCACCATGCACGATTACAGCACATGATTCACGCTCAAAATGTTGGCTCTTCTAATAAAGACTCTAGCTCTGAATACCTAAAAGTTTTAAGTCTAAGAGGAAGATGATTCCATCATGATAGCAAATAATAGTTTCTCTAAATTGACAAAGCTGATTCTACCGTGGCCATTTTAGATTCTTTGGAGTTTTAGAAAAACAGGTGAGAAATGGGATTATGTCACTGGCCAGAGTCTCAATGATCCTGGTTGTCAAGGGGATAACAAAGAGGAAAGGAGTATGGGTGAAATGAATTAGGTAATTCTCTTAAATCAAGCCTCCAAAAGCCTTTATGAATAGCCTCAGAATAACTTCATATCCCACATCACCTTCCATGAAAGCCATGGCAGATGGGATTATGTGTCCCAATACTTTGAAGAACAATAAAAATATAATCGCACACTTTGCCATGTAACTTTCAGTGCTCTCCCACTTTGGGTGAGATTGACTTTCCCTCCCACTGGTAGTGGGCTTTAGGAATCACTTTGACCAATGGCATATTAGCAGACATATGGTAGCAGAAGCCATTAATACGTTTATATTGACTCTTTGACCTCTTATGCTACAGTGATCACCTTGAGAGCTGGGCCTGGGAATGAGATCTCTGAGGGAACATACCTGAATCTTCTGGTTGCCTGGAACCCAGACTGACCCAGCAGAGTTACAGCTGACCAACAGACCTGTGAGTGAAAAGTAAGTGTTGTTTTAAGCCAAAAAGCCTGGGGATGTTTGTTACACAGCACTATTACAGTGATAGCTGAAAAAGTTAGAGGCTCAGCTCTGTTATGCTATTATAACTCTAGTTCTAGATTCCATTCATTATCCTTATCATAAACCTTTCCATCTGGGCAGGCTTTAGTGAAGCTTGTTTGCATCAAAATCACCTTAAATGAAAACAAGATAAGACAGTATTCCTCCCTTACAAAGTATATTGACTTACAAGAAGTAAAATCATAAGTAATAATTGAGATGACCAAATAAGTACCTAAATATACACAATGAAAGAGTGATAAATATTAGTTTCCATAGTACTAAAATTAGGTCTATCTTGGTCAGAAAATGACTTTAAAATTTAGAACAATTTTATCTTTTTATGAGTTTTGGTGGACTTGTTATAAAACATTTAAAAATATAAATTAGAAAGAAAATCTGTGAGATATTTTCTTTTTATTATTATGCCTCATTACCCTTTCTCTGCTCCCTTCTCAAATACATACTGTGTGTGTGTGACACTACCATTTTTTTCAGTGATCCTTGTAGAAAATACCCGGCTTTTGCCTCCAAAATATAGTTTTCACATGGAGACATGCTGAAGGCAGGTGTAGAGATGATTAGAAGTAAATAGATGATATAGAAATGTTTTTAAGCTTATTGAATTGATTATTCTGATTGGTGTTTATAATTCTAAAAAAGAAAATGTTTTGCAATTATGGAGCAAAGAAGACTGGAAATTCTCTTTAACACAATGAGCCTTCCAATTTTTCAGAAGTATTGATTTTGAGAATGCACATACAAGAAGAAACTGAAGTAATAATAAATAAATCAATATTTTCAAGCTGGATGAGTGTTTACAGTGATGAATAGTTACCTGCATTTAAAAACCTTGCTTCTTCAGGGCATATTTGTCTTTATAAATATATTTTCAAAACCAGGAAAATCTAGAATAATATTTTCAGTTTGCCATGTTGAACTTCTTACCCAAAAATTTCTAATACACTTGTTTTTCACTATACTTTGTCCTTAATTCTGTAAGTTATTTGAAAAATTATTTAAATGTAATAAAATAAAATTAAAATGGTCAATGCAACACACTTGGTAGATGATGATGTCTATTTTTTCCTTTTATATTTTTAACGCCTTGGATGACCTTTTGAGCACATTCTTGAATAGACATGAAGATAGAAACAAAAACACGAAGTTAAAAAGGTATCTGCACCCCTATGTTCATTGCAGCATTATTTACATAAATAATGTATGTAAATTTATGTAAATAAATAAATAAACATTATTTACAATATGGAAAAACCTAAGATATGGAAAAACCTAAGTGGTTCATGGATGGATGAATGGATACAGAATATGGATACAGATGAATGGATACACATATATATGTGGGATATATATGTGTGTGTATACATACATACATATATATATGAACTGATATATACATATATATATGTATGATATATACATATATATATGTATGTATGTATACACACACATATATATATATGTATATGTATAATGTATATATACATGTATACACACATATATATGTGTGTGTGTGTGTGTATATATATATATAATAGCATACTATTTTGCCATTAAAAAATAAAAAGAATGAAATCTTGTCATTTGTGAGAACATGGAGATCATTATGCTAAGTGAAATAAGTCAGACTGAGAAAGAAAATATTGTATGATTTCACTTACATATATAATCAAAAGCAAAGTGAAACAAAGCAAAAGCACAAAAAATGAGCTAAGAGAACAAATTGGTCATCGGGGGGGGTGGGGATGGACAAAATAGGTGAGGGGGGTCAAACTCCCAGTTGTAAAATAAATAAGTCATGGGGATGTAATATACAGCATGGCGATTATAGTTAATAATACTAGATTGCATAGTTGAAATTACTAAGAGTATATCTTAAAAGTTCTCAACACAAGTAAAACAAACTTTGTAACTATGTACGGGGATGGATGTTTATTAGACTTATTTTGATCATTCCACAACATACACAAATATTAAATCTTTATGTTATGCACCTGTAACTAATATATGTTATGTGTCAATTATACCTCAATTTTTTAAAAAAAATTGAGAAAAAAATATTTCAAGTACCAGTTAAGTGCTGAAACTGTCAAATGTTCATGAAAACCCACTTCATATTAAAAAGAAAGCATATAAATATTTCAAACAAATCAATTTTTTCATTCAAATGTCGTTGACACACAATGTCACATTCGTTTCAGGTGTACAACATAGGGATTCTGCAAGTTTATGTGCTATGCTATGTTCATGACAAGTGTAGCTACCATCTGTCCCAATACATCACTAGTATATTATTAATTATATTCCTTATGCTGTGCCTATTATTCCTATGACTTATTTATTTCATAATTGGAAGCCTGTATCTTCCACCCCCCCTCACCCATTTTGCCCAACCCCCCCTGGCAACCATCAGTTCATTCCCTGTGTTTATTTGTAAGTCTGATTCTGCTTAAAATAAATCAAATTTTAGATAAACAGGAAAAACTCTTATTCAAAAAATGGAAATAGCAAAGATAACAAAAGAGAAAAAAGCATAGCAGAGAGGATAAATAAGCCAAAAATCATTCATTTAAAGAAAGAAAAAACAAAATTTACAACTCCAAGGGACATGTGTAAGAATGTTCATGACACTAGTGTAAAAGCAGCATTAATAATAGTAATAATAATTACGATAATAATAATAACCACTAACATATAGCCATTAAAGTCATAATATTAACAAAATAACAATAACAACCACTGTAATGTACACAAGAAAATAGATGCAAATGCTTTGATATATGCACGCAGTAGAATGCTTACATCGGTGGTGGAAACAGTTGCTCTATAACCACATGCCTCACAGGGATCGATTTTATAAATATATGGTCGTTACTGATTTACTCTAATCAGGATCTACAACTGAGGTAGCAGAAGGGAAGACAGGTGGATATCTAAACAAAATCTCCACCACCAAGGAAAGGCAGGAATGGCTGCTGAATAAGCAATCCACCGTATTGCTTACATCTATATATCTATATCTATATCTATATCTATATCTATATCTATATATTGCTTATATCTACCTAAAATAGACACTTGAAAAATGCAATTACCCAGACTCATCAAATACACACATTTTAAATCTTATTTGCATAGCTGGGAGATTTACAGATTTAGAAGCTACAATAAAATAAACATGGCCCCTTGGATTTCCTTTTTCTCTATGTATTTACCTAATTGTCTCTACGGATGGATGTGGAGAAGAACATCGTTAGATTGTTATTAGATGTATTAGATTAGTCATTAGATGCCCAAATTTTCTTCTTTCACATTTTGTTCTATCATTACTAGGCAGTATTAAGTAAGGTTGTATATTACAGTGGAAAATCCCGTTGCTGCCAAATGCCAACTGTATAACCATGAAAAAATCATTTAAACTCCTTGACGTACCAACTTTGGTGTCATGGATTACACTATAGATTACTATGTTGACCAAATAAAATTTTGGACAAAGTAAATATCTTGCCAAGGGCGAAGCTGAAACTGTATACCGATACGTTTGATTGCAGGGGTCTAACATTTCACTCGGGACTAAAAGGCTTTTGTAACTTTATTATTATTTTTTACTTATTTATTTTGAGAGGAGAGAGAGTGAGAGCAGGGGAGGGGCAGAGAGAGGAGAGAAAGGAGAGAGAGAGCTCAAGCAGGCTTCATGCTGTCAGTGCAGAGACCAAGGTGAGGCTCAAACCCATGAACCTTGAGATCATGACCTGAGCCAAAACCGAGACTCGGACGCTTAACCGACTGAGACACCCAGGTGCCCCTGTAGTTTTATTTTTATTGAAAGACTCTAAATAATCATTGAACTAATTTAAATTTGCATAAATCTTTATACTTTACAAAGAATTAAAAATACAGAATTTTCCTCAGGCTTTCTTACTATCTTCATTCTACAGATGAGGAATCAGAAACTCAGGGTGTTAATACATTAGTTAAGGGTCTCGGGTCATATGCAATGAAGGTGAGATTTCAATCCAGGTTATTCTGACATTAACATCAGTTTTCTTCCCAAAACGCCATGCGAGGCAGTGATCTCTGAGAGAGAAGAAGCAAATGAAGTGAGTATATGACTTCCCCAGTTTATAACCTGGAGAAACCTTCCAGGCTGCAATTCAGAGAAAGTGAGCTCAGTGAGAGCCTAATGGTCTCCCTGAGATGAGCAGGTGACACCAGAATTCTAAGCAGACCAAGGCAGTAAGAGCTCACAAGGCGGAGTACCAGAAAAGAAAGAGCTGCATAGAGAGAGCTGCAGAGATCAGCAAAGGGTCACCCTTGAGTGTTGAACAAGGTACTTCTGAGCACATGTGTATGAGGAAAGAAACAAAGATCAGGAAAAGAACCACCTGAACTTAGCAAAAGGAACACTTCCCACAGTTCACGCAATTCTTCCGCTCGCTGCCAGTATGAAAAAGTTCATAATCCAAAGGGAGTTAGGCAGACAACTCAGAAAGGTATTTCATCAGTAGTGGGACAGCTTAGCCCTACAATAATGGTACTTGGTACCCATCTAAGATATCTTAAAAACAAGCCACAGAAGCATCAAAATTTTTCTAAGAGACTAGCTTGACTAACAATCCCACTTTTCCTTGAATGGAAAGTTTCCTAGGATATAGAACATTTAATTTTAAAATTGAGGCAGTCCCAACTAAATTGAAGGAGTTGTTTGCCCTGCAAAATTCAAGGATATTTATAAAAATACAAAAATATTTAGAATTGAATAAGGAAAATTCACAGAATCTGGCATTCATTAAAAAATTAGCAAATATACAAAGAAGCAGGAAAATATGACCCATATGAGGAAAAAAATAAATCAATATAAATAGACCCAGAAGTGACATAAACTATAGAATCAGTAAGCAAGGACAGATTAAATTATTATAATTTATAATTATATATATATATTTATATATAATATATAATATATATTATATTAAAATATATATTATAATTATAATATAAAATTATTATAACTGTACTCCATTTTTCAAGAAGGTAAAGGAAAGTGTGATCATGCTAAAAAGCGACATGGAAATTTTAAAAAGAAACAGGACATTTGAACTTCTAAAAATGAAAAGCACTGTACAAAGACGTTAAGTACAGTAGATTTGGCTAAAAGCAGATTAAATACTGAAAGAGAAAAGATAAGTGAACTTGAAGTTATAAAATAATCAAAGATAAAGCACAAAAATAAAAAAGACTAAATACTGGAAACTTCAATGAGGTTTGAACTTCAAACTTTAAACAGTTTTGATTCAATAGATGTGTAATTGCAAGCTGAGAGAGTGGAAGAAAGATGAGAGAGAAAAATGATTTAAAGCAATAACAACTGAAAATTCTCCAAATTCGATGAAAACTATAAAACCACAGATCCAAGTTCAAGGAAACCTAGGCACAAAAAATAAGACAAAAACCATACCCAAATACATCATGGTCAAATTTCCTTATAAAACAACAGAAAGAAAATCTTAAGAGAAGCTAGAAGTTAAAAGACGTGTTACTTACAGAGAAACAAAGATTTGTCAAAAACGATTCAAGCCAGAACACATTGAAGAGATATCTTTCAGTGTTGAAGGAAGAAAAAAGGTCAGCCTAGAATTGTATACCCAGCAAAAATATTTTTCATACATGAAGGCAAACGAAAGGATTCTTTCCGACACTCAAAAACTGCAAATTTCAGCAACAGCAGATTTGTACCACAGTCAAGGTTAAAAGTTGTTCTAGAAGAAGGAAAATGATACCATAGAGAACTAGGAACCTACACAAGCTAATTAAAAATGCCAGAAATAACAGGTACATGGGGAAATATAAAAACCTTTTTTTCTTTGATTTAAATAAAAGGCTTGATTGGTAATTGTTTACAAGTAATACTGCTGGGGGGGGTAACATATGTAGAAGTACATATGTTACAAGTACAATAACAGAAGTACAATAACAGAAAGGCAAAGAAGAAATGGGAAAATAGCATAGTAAGATTCCTCTGATGTATATCAGCAGCTGTGATAGTATTTGCAGGTAGACGATGATAAACCTTAAAGCAACTACTAACAAGCAATTCAAAATGTGATAACTAATAATCTGATGAGGGAGAAAATCATTAAAAAATTAATCACCCCCCAAAAATAAAAAATAAACATAAAAAAATTAATAAAAAAATTAATCCCAAAGACTGCAGTAAAAGAGGGAACAGGAGCAAAAAAAAAGAAATGCAACGTATAAAAAAGATAGGGGCTCCCGGGTAGTTCAATTGGTTGAGTGTCTGACCCTTGATTTTGGCTCAAGTCATGGTCTCACAGTCATAAGATTGAGTTCTGCATCAAGACTCTCTCTCCCTCTTTCTCTGTCCCTCCCTCTCTTGTGTGTGTGCTTTCTCTCTATAAATAAATAGATAGATAGATAAATAGATAAATAAATAAATAAATAAATAAATAAATAAATAAATATTAAAATATAGTATATGTAAATCCAGTCACATCAATAATTGTTTGATATAAATAGCCTAAGAACCAATGAAAAACCAGAAATTATTATTTTGGATAAAATAGGAATATCTAACAGAAAATAAAATATAAAGACACAGGTAGACTAAAAGAAAGAGAATGAGGAAAGATGCACCCTGCTAAAAGTAGTCAAAAGAAAGCTGGAGTGGCTATTTTCTTCTTAGATAAAGTAGACTTCGTAGCAAAAATACTACTACAGATAGAGTAGTAATGACGATGAGTGGGTGGATTCATCAACAGAACGTAACAATCCAATTCTAAAAGTCTGTGTGTTCAGTAACAGGTTTTTAAAATACAAGACTCCAAAACTAATAGAACTGCAAGGAGAAATTTTCAAAACCCCAGAGATAGCTGGAAATTTACTCAATCTTCCTTAATAAATGAAAAAACAATTCGGAGACCAGTAAGGATATAGAAGATGAGCAACACTGCCAAACATTCGATATAATTGACACTTACAAAAACTCAACAACATTTATTTCAGGTACACACAGAATGTTTACCAAGATGTACTATATTCTGGGCCATGAGAAAGGGAAATATATGGGAAAAAGTGTGGAAGAAATTTTATTTTACTTATTTGTGTGTGTGTGGATGAAATCTTATGATCAATTCATATAAGGTATATTCTCTGATAGGGGCGCGTGGGTGGTGCAGTCGGTTGGGTGTCCAACCTCGGCTCAGGTCATGATGTCACCGCTCGTGGGTTCGAGCCCCACATTGGGCTCTGTGCTGACAGCTCAGAGCCTGGAGCCTGCTTCTGATTCTGTGTTTCCCTCTCTCTCTGCCCCTCCCCTGCTCACACTCTGTGTGTGTGTCTCTCTCTCTCAAAAATAAATAAACATTAAAAAAATTTTTTTAATTAAAAAAAGGTATATTCTCTGACCACAAAGGGAGTAAATAAAAATCACTAGCAAAAATATATTTGCATAATCCCCAAAGATTTGTTAACAAAATGACGTACACAGAAATAACCTGTCAAAAGGAAAATTAGGAAGTATTTTGAACGGGATTAAAACAAAAACACAGCATATCAAAATCTGTTGGATGCTTCTAATGCAATAATTACACAGAAATGTATAGAAATGAACATCTTACATTACAAAAGGAAGAAACATATCAAATTAATGATCTCAGCTTCCACTTTTTAAAAAAATTAGGAAAATTAGAGCAAATTACAACAATAGTAGGAAGAAGAAAGAAAATAATAAAATCAAAGTGGAAATCAATGAAATAGATAATATAAAATAAGGAAAAAGCAATGAAACCAAACCTGGTTGTTAGAAAAGTTCTCTAAAATCATTAAGATTCTGTCTAGGCTTATCAGTAAAGAAAAGAGAGAAGACATAAATTATAAATATCTGGAATGTGAGGGGGGGTATCATTTCATATTCTACAGATATTACAGGGATAATATGGAAATATTATGAACGACATTATGTCAATAAGTTCAACAACATAGATGGAATTGTCAATTCCTTGAAAGATAAGACAAATGAAAAGATGTTCAACATCACTCGTCATCAGGGAAATGCAAATCAACACCACAATGAGATATCACCTCACACCTGTCAGAATGGCTATAATCAAAAACTCAAGATAACAACAAGTGTTCACAAGGAGATGGAAAAAAAGGAGCCTGTGCACTGTTGGTGGGAATGCAAACCAGGGCAGCCACTATGGAAGATATGATGGATGTTCCTCAAAAAAATAAAAATAGTTCTACCCTCTAAACCAGTAGTCACACTACTGGGTATTTACCCAAAGAATACGAAAATACCAATTCTAAGGGATGTACGCACCCCTACGCTTACCGCAGCATTATTTGCCATAGCCAAACTATGGAAGCAGCCCAAGTGCCCGTCGATAGATAAATGGCTAAAGAAAAAGTGATGCATATACAATGGAATATTATCCAGTCATAAAAAAGAATGAAGTCTTGCTATTTGCAGCAACATGGATGGAGCTAGACAGTATAATGCTAAGCAAACAAGCCAGTCTGAGAGTGACAAATACCATACGATATCACTCATCTGTGGAATTTAAGAAACAAAACAAACCAACAGAGGAGAAAAAAAAAAGACAAACCAAAAAACAGACTTTGAACTATAGAGAACAAACAAATCATTACCAGAGGGGAGAGGGGTGAAATAGTTGAAGGGAATTAAGAGCACACTTATCTTGATGAGCACTTTAATAATATATGGAACTGTTGAATCATTATATTGCACCCCTGAAATCAATATAACACTGTATGCTAACTACATTGGAATTAATTTTTAAAAAAAAGAAAAAAGAAGGAAAGAAGAAAGACACAAACTACTTAAGCTTACTTAAGAAGACACAGGTAGGGGCATGTGGGTGGCTCAGTTGGTTAAGTGTCTGCCTCTTGATTTGGTTCAGGTCATGATCTCACAGTTCATGGGATTGAGTCGTGCATTCAGCCCTGCATTGGGCCCTGTGCTGACAGTAGGGATTCTCTTTCTCCCTCTCTCTCTGTCCCTCCCCGCTCATGTGTGCTTTCCAGCTCTCTCTTTCTCTCCCTCTCTATCTCTCTCAAAATAAGTAAGTATACATTTAAAAAAAAAAAAAAAAGAAGACACAGGTAATCAGAACGGCCCTATAAGTGTTGAAAAAAATGAGTTTAGAGGTAAAACTTTTCTGCCAAAAAAAAAAAAAACCTCCATGTCTAGATGACTTCATGAGTAAATATTACCAAGCATTTAAGGAAGAGATAATATTAATTATTCACAAGCTCTTCCAGAATATTGAAGAGGAAATAATATTTCCCAATGTATTTTATGAGGCCAGCATTACCTACTGATAGATTCTGAAAAATAAATTACAAGAAAAGAAAAATAAAGAAACATATACTTCCCAGATAAAGAAGCAAAAATCTAGACGTTTTAGCAGATTAAACCCAACAACTTATACAAATGGTAACATGTCATGACCAAGTGGGATTTATTAAAGGAAAACAAGGTTGGTTTTACCATCTAGGATCAATCAATGTAATCCACTATATTAGCAATCCAAAAATGATTAACTATAGGCTCATTTCAACACATGTAAAAATAAGCATTTAGCAAAATCCATTTCTGACTAAAATTTTTCAGCACACTCAGAATAGAAGGGACTTCCACAACCTGATAATGGACATCTACAAAAACTTACAGCTAGCATCATATTTAAATGAAGGACTAAATGTTGTTCTGTTAAGGGCAGGAGTAAAACCAGAACATCTACTCTCAAAATCTTTATTCAACATTATATGGGCCATCTGGCCAATTGAATAAGGCAAGAAAAAATAACCACTACCAATCAATCAGTGGTCGCACATGAGGTGAAATAGCATTGCGTTCCTCCTGCCTTCGAGAAAGAACACGTCTGAACTGTTGAGGACCAATGATACTGCCCTAGATTTAGGTCTTCGGTGAACATATTCGCCAAGCTTGGTGAACTATTCAAGTTCCCATTCTGACCTGTACACAACAGGCTGCCTCCAGCTATAGATGGTTAAATCCTCCTGTTGTCTTCCTAAGGCTGTGGCTTTGTGTAGAGTTTCAACCACATTCATAAGACCCCAGAGTACTCAACCTCAGAAATGCTTCTAAGAATTTAGGGGGAGGAAATGACCTTATGAGACTGACCCAAAGGAGTGTCCAAGGTGAAAGACCAGACATACTCTACAGCCCGTATCTGGGTTCATCTTATGTTTCCCTAAGACATACTTCATGTTCAAAATGCAAGAAGCGATGTTCTTCCATAGTATAGTTCCACCTCGCCTAACTTAGGAAAGACTCAGATATTATCTTAAAGAAAAACAAGTCTTCATCTCCCATGCGATCCATCTTTTTTGTCTTACCCTTCTTCCCTTCCTTCATTATTGAGAAATCAGTAAATCTTCCCAATGGATGTTTTTGGAATTATTGGACAATAAAACGTAACCATCGTCTGTCCCATTCGCCAGGCTCCCATTTGTGTTTCCTCAACCCATTTGAGATGATCACCTCTGGGAAAACTGAAGCCAGTTAGGACCCAGGGATTTGGCACCTGTGATGGTTTCGCTTACCCACCTGTGATGGTTTCAAGAAAGTCTTTGGAGCTTTCTATCAGGGACCCTAATTGCATCCTCTCATATTGCCATAAAATGTATTTAAGAGAAAGGGGGCATTTAATCAAAAACCACACATACCTGCCTCATTGCTTGTGAGGAAGCTGGTTAGGCAGAGTGACAATAAGATCTGCTTAATAATATTTTTATATAGTGCTCAAAACTAGCAATCCTTAATTAATTTTTTTTAGGCTGGAAATTAAGGCTGAATAATGATCTCCCAATTGCCCTTCACAATCATGATTCAGCCTGAAGAGTTAATAAGCCACCTTCAATACCCCACCCCCTTCTCTGAACAGACATTTTTTTTTTCCACACGGATGAACACAAAGAAATAATCAGATAGGAGATTTTTCTTCTAAATTAGGCCTCTTGTTTGTAAACTGAAAGAGTACTAATGCAGTTCAAACTCAGCTCCACACCGCACATGCCCATTCTGCCCAGGCTTATTACAAAGAGCGGGAGCACTGAAGGTTTTGTTCTATTCTTCAGGCTTTTTCTGTGTGAGAGGCCATTCAAGCAATCGGGTACTTCTCCCTCACTCTCTTTCTTTCTTGGCCTCTCTCTCTCTCTCTCACACACACACACACTCTCCATTTCCCTCTATAATGCCAGCATTAGAGGCCAGCCGCCGGCTGGGAGCATGCTTTGATGTCGACCTCTTGCTGCCTGCCTTGGTGGGTGAGTAGCAGAGCAATGAGGGCATGTGTGGGACAGAGCAGGATGAAAGGAGGGGCCACTGAAGCCTATAATGTGGACAGATTCCTGCCTGTTCACTTAGATTTTTCGGGAAGAAAAATGCCAAGCCTGTGATTGCAGAGGTTATGAATCAGCTAAACCTCAGAAATGACTATTAAAACAACACTACTTGACATAAAGAATCAATTTATTGTTCAGGCTTTCAGTGAAAGCGAGAAAGAGAGGATGGAGGGAAGGAAGGAAGGAAGGAAGGAAGGAAGGAAGGAAGGAAGGAAAAAGGAAGGAAGGGGGAAAGGAAGGGAGGGAGGGAAGGAGGGAGGGAGGAAGGAATGGGAGGAAGGAAGGAAGGGAGAAGGGAGGGAGAAAGGAAGGAAGGAAGGAAGGAAGGGGGAAAGGAAGGAAGGGAGGGAGGGAAGGAGGGAGGGTGGGAGAAAGGAAAGAAAGAAGGAAGGAAGGAAAGAAGGAGGAAATGAAGGAAAGAAAAAGGAGGAAATGAAGGAAGGAAAAAGGAGGAAAGGAAAGAAGGAAGGAAGGAAGGAAGGAAGGAAGGAAGGGAGAAGGGAAGGAGAAAGGAAGGAAGGAAGGAAGGAAGGAAGGAAGGAAGGGGGAAAGGAAGGAAGGGAGGGAGGGAAGGAGAGAGGGTGGGAGAAAGGAAAGAAAGAAGGAAGGAAGGAAAGAAGGAAGGAAAGAAGGAGGAAATGAAGGAAGGAAGGAAGGAAGGAAGGAAGGAAGGAAGGAAGAAGGGAAGGAGAGAGGAGGGAAGGAAGGAAGGAAGGAAGGAAGGAAGGAAGGAAGGAGGAAGGAAGGAAGGAAGGGGGAAAGGAAGGAAGGGAGGGAAGGAGGGAGGGTGGGAGGAAGGAAAGAAAGAAGGAAGGAAGGAAAGAAGGAGGAAAGGAAGGAAGGAAAAAGGAGGAAAGGAAGGAAGAAAGGAAGGAAGGAAGGAAGGAAGGAAGGAGGGAAGGAAGGAGGGAGGGAAGGGAAGGGAGGAAGGAAGGAGCAAGCCACAGATAGGACCAAAGAGGTAAGGACATTCAGATTACATTCTCAGCAGGCTGACTAGTGAAGAGTGCAAGGGTTCAGGGAACCAGCGCACAGACAGTGCCTGAGGGACAGCCTTAGGCACATTGGTTGCCTTCCAGCAACCAGTTGGACTATATTGTTTTGATGACTTTTGCCAGATGTCAGGAATAAATCTCCAGCCCTAGTGGTAAGGTTGCAGTTGTGACAGAGGCAGGCAACACATGAGAAGGCCGCATTGATGGTCTACTCTGCTCTCCATGGACCAGTACGGTAAGGGACATCTCGAAAGGATGAGCCCACAAAGGAGTGTAGGCCCTGTTTGAATTCTTGGCATTCAAGGACTACCTTCAATTAGGTTACAGAGTTTCCATGGCTCTGCCTGGATTAAAATGCTGTTCATTGCTAGTCTATCAGAGTGGATTGGACTCTATTCCCCTGTAAGAGACACTTGTTTCCTCCTCCCTCAACCACCTGTTTTGTTGATCCCACCACATAAAGGAATGAGGCTCTCTCTTCATCCTTCATTTTCCAACACATAGTCTCAGCTCTTTCCAGCAGGTTTGGGACAGTGGAATGAGGCAGGAAATTTAACACTAAATCCTTTCCCCTTTTCCTTTTCTTATTTTGACCCCCAGAGTGTGTTTAAAAAAAAAGCACCAAGCAAGAATTTATTGAAGCCCTACTATGTGTAAGATCCCTATTACAGAAATCTACAATTCCAAAATTGAAAGGAAAATCATTTCACTCTGTATTCAATCTGGAGCCATCCCTCTTTACTAAAATGGGTCTCCTATTACTAAAATAATAGTAATTTATTATTACTTACCTGAGATAAGATGGTTTGCGTACTGGTCAGAGTATCCATGGGAACTGTTTGCCAGGGAACAGCACTGCCTGCTGCCAGTCAGGTCATTTAGACAAGACCCCTTCTCCTTTGAGGTGGATTGGCACAAGCTTTTTTCCAAGACGCCTTCTTAGTCATGCCTTTCATTTACCCCACCCTTTGCAGCTTAGAGACAAAAGTCCTCATCGTCCACTGGGCTCATTCCTGGGTGGCTAGGATGGAGGAGGCAAGATGTCTTTGCAGGGAAGCCTCTGTTCAAAGCAAAACCTCCTTCGGATATGGGGTGAGATGTCCCATTACACAAGTCACCCACAACCCAAGGATTCCTGAGCTATGAATTGGATTCAAGATTGTAAAAATTGTTTGCTCTCCGTTTCTTTCCGCTGGCAAGACACAAAAGGGCCTGGGTTAAACAGAACCGTTTGTTTTAAAAGATAAATACATCCCTAGCGATAGAGTACGCATATTTTACCTCGGAAGGCTTTTGGGGTTTTTTTAAAGCCATACCCTGATATGGAAGCTTCCTGCCATGAAAATCACTCTAAATATAAATAAATATTTATTTATAATAAATAAAATAAAATAAATAAAGTAAATAAAATAAAATAAAATAAAATAAAATAAAATAAAATAAAATAAAATAAAGAAGGGAAATTGCACGGGCACCCGAGGAGCCCCCTTCTCACAGCCCCAGCCGGTCATCTTTGGTGACTCCCCCCATCTTCACTCCACCCCTCAATTATAAAATCAGCAAACCTCTCAAGGGAAGAAGACCCAGAAAGAACAAATGTGGCAGCAAGAGACAGAGGGATCAATACCTTCAGAGTCTGAGAATGTAATGGGCCCTGTAGGTCTGTTAATTATCAAACGAAAATTCTGTTTCATGAAGGGGAAAAAATGCATTTTAATAGAAGCTCTATAATTAGCCATTTCTGTTCATGGTTCCTTAGTAGTTTTTATGTTTGTCTGCCTTCACCTTTATTTCCTTTAACAATGTTCACATAAAATGGTTCAGGATTGCTTTGCCTCTAATTATTTACCGTAACAACCAACAAGCTGAAAGATGACAAAGTCGTACAGAAAGATCTTTGTACAGCATGTATTGACTCACCACTGTTTCCTTCTTACTCCTTGATTTTTTTTTTTTGTTCTTTTCTAGTGTATAATTTGTAACTATGCCTAAAACAGTCGCCTGAGTTTTATTTTATGATGATGGTAGGTTTTTGGTCTGTGAGTTTGCTTCTAATACGGATACACAGTTTTCTCAGTCTTTGGTAAACATCAGTTCTACTCTATCCCCAAAGTCACCATTTGCCAAGATGGAGCCTGTATGACATGGGTATTTGGGGGAAGGGGCAGGGCTGTGCAGAAATGTAAATATAATGTAAAACTAAGAGAAGGTAGGAATGGGGATGCCAGAACTGAGCTGGGCAGCAGAGAATAATTCAGAGAAAATGATCGATGTCCAATTCTGGGAAAGCAAATGAGAAATGAAATCCTCAGTGGGGCACAAACAAGAAGCAAAATCCCTAGGATGAACTTGGGTCAAAGTCACTCCAATCCGATGACGGCAGGAGATATCAGTAGTTACTCAGGCATCATGTCCTCAAACCTGAAATTGTTTGCATCTAATCTTTCCAAAGGCCTATCTTAGAAATGCAAGACTTGGAGGTCAGCACCAGAAGTTAGCAGCTTTATAAGGGGCACCTAGGTGGTTCAATCAGTTAAGCATCCAACCTCAGCTCAGATCATGACCTTGAGGTTCGTGAGTTCAGGTCCCATGATGGGCTCTGTGCTGACAGCTCGGAGCCTGGATCCTGCTTCGGATTCTGATTCCCCATCTCTCTGCCCCTCCCCTGCTCATGCTCTGTCTCTCTTTCTCTCCCCAAAATAAATAAACACTTAAAAAAATTAAGAAATTAGGAGCCTTATACTGGAAACAGCAGTGGCTCTGAACTTAACCAATATCTGTATTGGGAAGAACAAGTTCAAGCATCACAACATGGGCCTGGGAGACAGCGATTCAAATACAATTCATTGTTCTACTGTGGGTAACATTAAGTGACCATTCTCAACAAGCTGTCATTGCAAAGTGATCAGAACATCATGGGTGAGGTGGTAAGGTGGAACTTGAACAAATGGGAAGGGATAAAAAAGGAGGGACCATTGTACCACTTCTAAAGGAATCCATCCAAGAAGCTTCTGGGATAAAGAAAAGGTTACAGAACACCAGGGCACCACCGAAGCTGCCAAACAATATGTAAATCGTCTCTCAAGGGGTGCTCTTTGGAACCAATAGTAGGTATGATCCATACGCCTTTTCTGTTGTGTCCCAAGGTAAGTTTTCTTCAGAGATGAGTCACCTCCCAATTTGATTTGGCACATATTGGATACGACAAGAAGAGTAAAGTTGGCCATTACTTCTTTAGGAGTCCAGGGTTGCCCTCTGTGATAAGCATGGGATGACTTCTCTTCAACATGAAGCAAAGTCCAAAGTCGTCTGTGTTATGCTAGAGATCTCCAGCAAGATTCAGAACACAATAAATTTTGCTCTGTTCTCCGAGTAGTAATGGTTCTTCATAATAGGCTCTTGCTGTAGTTTATTGGTCCATCTTGTAGTTTATTAGAGCACAGCCTGTGTCAAGGCTTCCATTATAAAGCCATATTTTCTGGGTTGAGAGATCAACAATAAAATTGGGCTAGTACTGAACCTTAATCTTGATATTCAGTCCCTGCCCAAGAACATAAGAGGAGAAATTAAAGAACGAAGGATAGATATAAAGAGATGGAAAGAAAAACCCATGGACAGACATCATAATTTCTATATTTATGCATTTGTTTTGGCAATGTTTTTATTATAAGGCTCAGTTTTGTTTCATTACGCTTCCATTTATTATGAGGCTTATTTGATAGAAGGAGTATTATTTGAGAGAGGGAAATTAATGGTAAAGTCAAATCAGTTTTCCCTCTACACAATTACCATACCTGCAATGTCCACAGAATGACTATGTCTTCACCTTTTAATTTACGCCTCAAGTCAGCTAAAGAACATGAGGTTTAATGTCAACTACACCCCAATAAAAACATAAATTGATTTAAAAATGTGAGGTTTACCACTGTGTAAAAGTTGTGAAAGAAAAAAGGCGGTAGTGTTCTTACTTGTTAAATGTCCCACCATGTTTTTCTTTCCTTTGGGTGACAAGGAGCCGTTGGCAGACTCCTGTTAAGATGAACTTTTATGCTTTTCTTTTTAAACAAAAACCAAATAGTACCAATGTTTTTGTTTTACTCACACCACCAAAGAAAATTGTTTCAACTTGTTTGAAGTGCTTCCCAAGGCAATGGTATCTAACAAAAGATCATTTGTAAGGGATTCATCTCGAAATGCACAGCCTTGCTGTAATGTCCACTATAGAGAAAGATCTTAGCTTAAATTATACCACAGCTATTTTAAATGGATTTTTAAATTATCTACCTTTGCATTTCATCATGAATGTTTCAGGGAAATTATCCTGAGATAATGCCAACAAATGGCTGCAGACTTTAGGTTTATAATTGTTCTTGTTCATTTAAGGTTCCCAGCAGACCATATCAGGAAATTCAATGCCTGGCAAGTCGAGGTTGATAATATACCGTAACTGGCATTTTCTTATTAGACGAGCACCCAAATCAGCTTTCATTTGTAGCAATGACCCTAATTAAGAGAACCATGATTTAAAGCAGACGCTTTGCATTTTAAGAATCAGATCTGGATATGGTGATGTTAGCCAAAGGGTTAGTTTTTTTTCCTAGAAAACTGGCATACTCTAACTTTAATTTTAAATTTTCAAAAGTATTTCACACAGGTTTGTTGCATTTTTTTTTCAATTCTACTTTTAAAATGAGAGGCTTCCTTCTGGCTGCTGGGCATGTATATAAATAGGTAAAAATGTTCACATATACACATTCCTTGTATGTAAGAATACTGACCTCTGTCTTCACTAAGTGATTTGGTTTTAGAGCTGCACAAGAGATGTTAGAAAATAGATCCCTTGATCTGATCTCCACCAACCCCACTATCTTCAGTGGAAGAACTGAGATGTAGAGCCTGAATTATATAAGCCTCTTGATGAGAATTTCATAAGCCCTCCAGCAAAAAAATACCCCTTAAAGATGTTACCTGTGGTATATGTTGATGTACCTGACTTTTCTTAATTCATCATAGAAATTAGTCATTGCTGGGGACTGCAAAAGTGTTCGCACTGAATTTTTATCATAACATTGCTCTCAGTGACCTTTACCATCAAATTATCTTAACCATATTGTGAGCATCTTCAAATACTCGGTTTAAATGTATATACACATTAGGTACATATACATTTATATAATATGGACACATCTGATAACTTGTTGGGTAAGATCCAAAGTAAATCTACCATATCTTATATGTCGATGATAATGAGACATGGCAAGAGTCATAGCCAACAATTGGAGACTATTTTACAATTCACTAAGAACCTGGATTCTTTCTTTAACTAGTCAACTTCACGCCAGCACTGTGAAGAGGCAGGACGAACAACAACCATCCTCATGTCATTGTTTGGAAAATAAAAACATTTCTTTGAGCCTCCCAAAAATCCATGTTTTTGAACCATCACTCCATGTACTCTCCATCATGCTATCTTGCCCTCCTGACAGCAATAATTATTATCGGTAAGATATGAGAAATAGAAAAGGTTAACATGATTTATCCATTAGGATCATATCATAATGGTAATAACAATAGCCATTATTACTGAGCACTCTGTTTCTGGTACTGCTCTGAGCACCTGCATCTTGCACATACACACGGATGCAAATATCTGTAAGGTAGGTATGGTCACACCAAATCTGGGGATGAACAAACAGAGGCTCAGGAAAGTTCAATGATTTACTTCAAGTCATGGACCCTGTAGATGGCAGAACCAGGTTTGGAACCAGGTTAGCCTGACCCCACACCAAATGTTCTTAATTATTTCTTGTCCTTCCTTCACGACAAGATAACACACATGTTATCCTAGCGTATGGGTAATAGGACTACGCATAGAAATCAATGCCAAGACCCCTTCAAGTTTCAGTCAGCGTAGGAGAAAATCTTGATAGGAAAAAAAAAGAAAAGTCTGTATGAGAAAAAGCTGTGTGTGTGTGTGTGTGTGTGTGTGTGTGTGTATGAGAGAGAGAGAGTTGTTTGTATGTGTGTGTGTATAAATGGCACATGTTTATACCCATATTTTAATTGATGGGTATGTGTGTGTAAATACATGGAAAGTAGATATTTAAAAAATAAAACAAAGGGAAATAGCACAGACAATACTATTAAGATCTTTCACAAAACCCTGAGAAATTCACTTATTAAGTACACTTTATTTTCTAAGTTTGGTGCAGGAGACAGAATCTTTATCAGTGTTATAGGCAACTTTTTATCAGGATTTAATTGTTAGAGTTGGTTCATTTCAAGGAAAATGATTTAGCCCCCAGGATATGCAGATCACTATTATAATAAGCCACGTTTTTTAACAAGGGGTGGGCCTTCAGCTATTCTTGCAAGAGCGAAAATTTCCAGGAATTATCCTTACTGCTATTATAAATTAATAAATTTTAGTAGTGCCACACCGCAAATCTTTGGCATTGACCTATATAGAAACATTAATATCTTATGATATTGATTTCAAAGACAAAGTCCAGAACCTTATGGTAAATCTAGAGGAAGTTTGTCTCTCATGATGGATGCTGCCATGAGATTCACCTAATATATCCCAGTAAATCATCATCTCCACTGGAGCTCGAGATGGACTCAGTAAGCACATACATCCTCTTTAGGGATCTCTGGGCACTCGTGCACCCTGGGCACATTTCCTATAAACAGCCACCTAAAACGCTACTGGTTTCTGTGCTCTCTGGAGTGTCACTGATGAATTGAGTGATAATCTAGCTCAGGCTTGCGAGATTCACGCTGTCGGTGCCATTTTGGTGGCTTTCCGAAGTGCTCCTCCCCGAGGTCAGGATGTTTGCAGTAGGACCAAAGTGGACAGAAAGAGACCCAGGTAGGGGAGTGGAACAAGTGAATTTTGGTAACCTCAACAGTCTGGCTACCATTCTTTCCAGATACACTGTTCTTGTATGACCAGTTCAAAATAAAATAATGACCAGGTCAAAATAAAATAAAATAAAATAAAATAAAATAAAATAAAATATAACAACAACAAAAACCTAACTAAGCTGTGCAACACATCAGCAGTTCAGAAAAGCAATGCTTCTTTTCTGCCCTCTTGTCCCTGCCCGCCCCACCCCCACCCTGCTCCCAGTGTGATTCCTTGAATTATTACTATAATTTACAAGCTGCCAAATATGTTTTCCAAGCATGGGCCTTTTTGAGTGTTGAAACTAGACAGCAGCGTATATAAATAATCAGAAGCATAAATAGGAATGGTCAGGAAGTAAGTCAGCCTCTAGGAGTCCCCTTGATGTCTGAGGGTAGGAGGAGAGAGCAGGGGCTTCACCCTCCGGCATCTTAGCGATTGGCCCCATCGGCCATTATCCCAAAATGGCCAGCCTGGGTAAATATTTGAGACAGATGTTTTCCAGTTTGTTTATCTTCTTCCTGTCACTTTCACTGATACTCTCTGCTCCTCTTGGCGGCTGACCTTTCACAAATGTTGGTTTTGTTTTAGAAATGTCCTATTGTAAATAAGAGGGCAGAGTTCACAGAGCAGAGGCCAACGTAGCTCGAAGGCTCTGTGGGGGCCAAGGAGCCCTGTTTCATCTGCCAGTGGTGAGCGTTAACCTGCCCGCTGCCCCAGGGAGAGCAGGGGGTCAGCCCCCACTTCTCCATACTTCATCCTAGCTTAGTTTCTTGATATTCCCCAGGAGGACATAATTAACAGTATGGAACAACATGATGGTTGGCTAATCTGTTTGCTGTGGGGTATTTTTGGAAATAAAGGTCAGTAAATACCTGGGTAACTTTTACACAGAGATGCTGGAAAACAAATCAATATTCAACGGCACTGGTGTTGATAAATGGAAAGCGTTCTATTCAAGATTCATATTTTCCGTGTTGGTTAATTCTTTCAGCTCAGAGTCCCTAGAGGACAAGGACTGATTTGGCATGTAATGGAGTCTGTTTGAATGGAAATCATTGTCAGATTTGCCCCAACTCCATTCCTCTTAGACATGCACTTCTGGTTGGGTGAATCAAATGACTTCTTTGTTCCTTCGGAAGAAAATACACATAATATTCCCTCCCTACCTGCCTCAAAATTTTGTTGAAACTCAAGTAAAATCATGCATATTAAAGCACATCGTAAACAGCCAAACACCTGCAAAGGGTCCTTGGTGCCTGGGCTAATATCATTCACCAGTTTCAGATGATCAAACACATGGGGCATTCCAAAATTAGAAGAGCTCCAATAATGAATCTGGGGCCCAGTGCTGTGGGGAGCAGATCATAAGTTAGATAATGCTTACCAGATGAGAGATAGACAACTCTGTATTTGAGGTATGTTGGGTGAAATTGAAGTCACTGAGCAGACATGTCTTCTTTGTCCTATCTCAGAAAGGCAGCAGTCCTCAGAGGTCAGGAGTTCAAAGCCCACAGTGACAACCCAGGCATCGAAGGGGTTACCCGTGCCCAGGCATTACCCCTCAACCAACAGCACATTGGGGTGCTGACACTCCCAGGATAGGCATCCAAATTCAACTGTGTTTCTTGTCAGTGGCTCTGGATGACAGGAGTAGCCAGCAAGCTTCTCCCATGCCATCAAAGACTGAAGCAAGGAGAACGAATTTTTCACCATGTTGTTAAAACATCCATCTCGTCAGGAAAATACACATCAAAACCACGAGATACAACCTCACCCCTGTCAGAATGGCTAAAGTTAATAACTCAGGCAACAACAGAAGTTGGAGAGGATGTGGAGAAAGAGGAACCCTTTTGCACTGCTGGTGGGAATGCAAACTGGTGCAGCCACTCTGGAAAACAGTATGGAGGTTCCTCAAAAACTTAAAAATAGAACTACCCTACGACCCAGCCATTGCACTACTAGGAATTTATCCAAAGGATACAAAAATGCTGATTCAAACGGGCACATGCACCCCAATGTTTAAAGCAGTACCATCAACAATAGCTAAATTATGGAAAGAGCCCAAATGCCCATTGTCTGATGAAAGGATAAAGAAGATGTGGTATGTATATACAATGGAATATTACTCAATGATGAAAACAAATGAAATCTCGCAATTTGCAACAATATGGATGGAACTAGAGGGTACTACGCAGAGCAAAATAAATCAGAAAAAGACAGATATCACATGATTTCACTCATATGTGGAATTTGAGAACCACAGCAGATATACATAGGGGAAAGGAAGGAAAAATAAGATTAAAACAGAGGAGGCAAACCATAAGAGACTTAAATACAGAGCACAAACTGAGGGTTAGTGGAGTAGAGGGTGGGTGAGGGGGTGAGTGAAACAGGCAATGGGGACTAAGGAGGGCACCTTTCTGGATGAGCCCTGGGTGTTGTATGTAAGAGATGAATCACTGGGCTCTACTCCTAAAGCAAGACTACACTGTATGTTAACTAACTTGAATTTAAATTTAAAAAATAATAACAGAAATAAATAAATAAGTAAATAAATAAATAAGTAAATAAACAAACATTTTTTAATTAAAAAAACCCCACTCATCTCATGCTCTGAGTTGGATACAGGTCAGAATGCTTCCTTCAGTGTAGATAAGTAGGTCTGACTGTTGCTTCTTCAAAGGGGTTCTCTGGCTCCGAAAGCTTTGTAAAAACTCCCTCCTGGAACCTCTCTGGGCCTCCTGACTACTTTTCTTAATCACTCCTCTTGCTTTGCTAGACCAGTTGTTAGAAGATTCGAGATCCTTGCTTTTGAATGTGTGTGAGTGCAGTACTGTGGGAAAACCTGGCATTTCCTGGGTGAAGTTTACCCATCCATGCATGCATTAGGCTTACGTTTGTAGACCTTTCTTACCAGGGCTGGCAATGAAAAAATACATGAGAAAACTTTGGCTCCCTCCACCACCCCCCAGGTTGTGGCCTGAGGAAAGTGAAGCTCACTTCTCCCTCTTCTCTATTATCCCTATTACCACGTAGGACATTTTTATTCAGACGTCACCTGTTTAATTTTTTTTTTTTTTTTGAGAGACAGAGAGAGACACAGCATGAACAGGGGAGGGGCAGAGAGAGAGGGAGACACAGAATCCGAAGCAGGCTCCAGGTTCCGAGCTGTCAGCACAGAGCCCGTCGCGGGGCTTGAACCCACGAACTGGGAGATCATGACCTGAGCTGAAGTCGGACGGTTAATCGACTGAGCCACCCAGGTGCCCCTAGACGTAACCTGTATAATATGAGTTCTTTAGGACATAGTCCATTTCTAATCCACCTCTAAATTTTCTCTATCAGCTTTGACTCCCTTGAACACCTAGAACATGGCTGGTATTTAATAACTATTTATCGGAAGGAAGACTTGAAAAAAAAACAAATAGCTAAAATGGGTTGATGTCATTTTAACTACAAGAGTGAGGTCAGGTGTATTGGTTGGAGGGCATTGAGAAGAACTAAATGATGGAATAATTAATCGTACCTGACCCTAGGCCCTTTGCACTCACCAGACATTGGCTTCCTCCTGCTTAGTCATTAGCCATACTCAAGTTGAATTACTCTCCAACGAGCACCTACAGTGAACCAGGAGCTGTGTAGATGATCTCCTACAGAATGGTGCACTTAATCTCAAAACACAACCCCTTCAAGTTAAGTATCAGTATTCCCACACTAGTATGGCTCAAAGGTATTAGGTAATTTGTCTACGGTTCCACACTGGTTATGTATCAGACCTAGCGCCCCGAGTCAGGTTGGCATGAACCCCAACACAATCTGAATGGGATTTTATTAGTCTTAGGAATCAGAAATGGATCTCGAAATAAGGATAATAAATAGGAAAGACCCCCCCCCCCCCCGGTTAAAATGACTATAATTTTTTAATCCATTTGGATGATTGAAACAAAGCCTTTAAAAGCATCCTTTAAAAGATCGCGCCGGCCAGACTCACCTCCCCTTTGTAAGGAAGAAGGAGCATAAGGCTGACTCATCCTCTTTCAAGGGGAGCCTCTGTGAGTTTAGTTCATAACTAGTTCATCCTAGCATGGCCTCTCCCTGTGGCCTCAATGCAAATGACTGCCTGAACCCAGGGTGACCTTATAGATTTTTTAATTCAGTGGTTATTTAAAGTGAACAACTTCTTTAGCAGACGAGATAAAGTTCACAGGAGAAAGGGTGTAGGCACGCAAATGTAAAATATTTCTATGTGGTACCCCAAAGTCTGGCGTTATATATTCCCAAATTCTCCAAACTCCTGTGCACATCCTCACGCTTTTCTGTATTCCAAGATGGGATTATGGAGATCTCATTTCCCTAATTATATTCTCATTGCTGATAAAGCCTGAGTTAAATGTGGAATGGTTTCAAATGAAGAGTCTCCCTTTCACCACGTGTTGGTTTATCTGGATGACTGGCACCAGAATAGCCCTGGGGGAGTTCTGCATATTTTTTTTACCAGAGACAATGGATGCTTTAGGATTAGAAGAGGATAATCAATAGAATTTTGACTGACATTATATGATTCAAGGAAAGGTCAGTCAGGAACTCGGGGTCATAGGGTGTTACCCAGCTCCAGGGGGGTCGCTGGCATTGTATCCTGTGTAAATAGCACCTCCTGAACTTGGTAAGCATGGTGGCCCTCTAGACCACTTGCCTTCCCTCTTCCATATACAGTTACCCCTGTTTACCATATGAGATGATGGGGTAGGCAGGGGAAGGAGAAGCCACTGTATTTTGTCTTGGTTCCTACTCATGACAACATCCCCATAACTCCATAACCTATGAGTGCCCACAGGAAAGAGGATGCGGAAGTGAGAAGTACACCTGCCTTGCTTCTCTCCGTGTCTGTGTTCTATTGCTCGGTCTACAATCCCTCCCTAGAGGGGAGGATCATTACCCCCTGTCTGCACAGCCACAGCAATACAATTCCTCTCTACCATTCTCAACTCTGTTTCTGTCAATAGGCATGGAAGACATAAAAAGGGAAGATAGGCTTTGCTCCTGAATGAGAGCTATTTGATTTTCAATATCAAGACGGTAGCAAATACCTTCAGATGTTGCATCCCGCTGAGGCTTTTCAGAGGCACGTTTTGTCTGCAGAAGGTTCTTTTCTCCTCACACTAGCCCCAGAAAGGCCATCCTTTCTTCATTTGACCTTGTGTATATGTCCCTGGGCATGCCAGACTATGCCCTGGTAATTTGGTGGGAATCAGAGGCACATGGTAATTGTTCCATGAGATATCATTGGCCATGCCATAGTGAACAAAAGCCCAGCTGCGTAAAGCTTTCCTGTGTTTGGGCTGCAGCCCTTCCCTCTCCATACAACCTCAGAGTGGCAACATGTTAAGGCAGAGCCATTAAACAGGCATGAAATCACCACACGGAGACATTATGCTTTTTGCAAGCTTTGGGGCACACATACAGAATTTAAGATCATCCCCTAGGGGCGCCTGGGTGGCGCAGTCGGTTGAGCGTCCAACTTCAGCCAGGTCACGATCTCACGGTCCGTGAGTTCGAGCCCCGCGTTGGGCTCTGGGCTGATGGCTCAGAACCTGGAGCCTGTTTCCGATTCTGTGTCTCCCCCTCTCTCTGCCCCTCGCCCGTTCATGCTCTGTCTCTCTCTGTCCCAAAAATAAATAAACGTTGAAAAAAAAATTTTTTTTAAGATCATCCCCTAAAAAGCACTTGGTGTCAAGAATGACACCCTTCTTTGAGGTTTGGAAAGATTAAGGAAGGGACGGGATCACAGATTCAAGACTTGATGTCTCCCACCCATAGCCTCCTCCCAAATCAGTATTAAAGAAAGAAAATGGAACACGTTATCTCTTGACAATCTTCAGTGTGGTAAATGGCACTTTATATCTATGCCTAATGAGCTACTTCTGTGCTTTACAGACCATTTTGCACATGGTTTGTACCTCACATTAAATTTGACGATGTATTTGAAAGTATTTTATTTTATATACAGAAAGTCGTTATGCAGATTTTAGCTATTATGAAAATAGTGATAAGTAAATAACTTGAGTTCGTGAGGTTGTCGTTGGCCCAATTTAAAAGCCTCTCTCGTCCTCCCCCCCCCCAACCTTACCATTGGATGCAAAAAAAAACCAAAAAACAAAAAACAAAAAACAAACAACTTGGGACAACTGCTAGCTTTTCCATGTGGGTAAAGAGTAGATGGTGAGTTCTTACTGAGATGGGATGGATTAGGTAGAAGAAACTTGAGAGAAGAGCCACGTTGAGTATAGGGAGGATTACAAGATCCATCTGGTCCTATTGTGGCAGAGACTCTATCAGAATCCTGGTAGTGAGACCACATAGGCGGTTGAACACCTCGGTTTGGAGCTGAGGGGAGTAGTGAGGGCGAGCGGTGTGGATTCAGGAGTAAATAGCACCAAGTGCTGTAGGGGAGGAAAAAACATATTTTTTCCTTTCACCCTTCTAGGTTCTTGGCTGGGTCTCCATAACCAAAGACTGATTAACAAGAAAAAAAAAATAGAAATTGATTTCATGTAAGTTTCATGTGACACAGGAGCTTTCATAAAGGAAAGATCAGGAGGAAAGGTTAAACCTAAGTGATTTCGTGCTCAGTTTGATGAACAGTGGAAAATTGTGACAGGACAAAGGTATGAACTAAGTGCACTAAACTGGGGGAGACAGAAAGGCCTGGTCCTTCCCATTCTTCTCAAGCTCCTCCTTTCTTGGAGATAAGGATGCTCCTTGTCCTCTGGGTACAGGAAAGCCACCTCTCACCTGAGGGTCTTATGACCTGCTTCAGGAAGTCCTTCCATAACCTGCCATTTCTCAAAGCCTTCCAGCTTAAAAACATTCAATATGCTAAGGCGCCATATTTGGGGAGAGCATGTCCTAAACCCCATCAGTACTTAAAGTCATGGGACTATCTATGATGACACAAGGAGAAAGTAAATATAGAGGAGAGAACAAAATCAAAGATTGAGCTTTGGTGCAGCAAAGGAGAAGCTGTGAGGCAAAGAAGTTAATTAGGAATGGCCAATGAGACAGAAGGGGGAAAAAAAAAAACAGAAAGAAAAGAGAAGAGAACACTGCAAACGATGCTCTAAAGTGAAGACAGAAAAATCCACAGAATTTGGCAGCTTGGAGTTCATTTGGGTCTCTGAAAATCACTTCACTGTAGAAGGGGGACAGGGTCTGCCCTCTCTTGTAGATGGAGGTGTGCATGGTGAAGAGCAGAGCCAGTGAGTGTAGAGCGAGCTTAGAGAATTTGGGCCGTAAGTGGGTGCCTGGGAATGAGGTGCTCTCTAGAGAGGTATCTGAGGCCAGGGAGGCTTAGGTTTTACTTTTTCTTAGCGATAGAAACTTCATTCTTTGCTATTGATCTATTCCATTAATTCTCATACCAATTTGCCTTTCTAAAACACTGCTAGTTTTTAAAAAATAATAATAATAATATTTACCTTGGCACGTTCTCCTTAATTATCCTTTTTTTCCCCAGTGTGTTGGGTTATTCTAGCTCTTCATTCATCCAATGAACTTCTAATCACAGAAAGAAGTGCCAAAACAATACCCCTGGGATTTTGATGACTTTGCTAAAACTGTAAATAAATCAGCATGCAACTGCAGTGGCCACGTCTCTCATTTGAAAACGGATCCTCATTTACTCAGGGCTTTGTGTGCACCTCAATTAATTCTCTCTCCTGATTTAGATGTTTCTGTTACATTTCTAAATGTTTCCTGCTTACAGGTAAGATATGAGAGTTTCACATTATTTCTCGGGTGTTCAGTTACCTAAAAGAACTTTCTTATTAATGTTAGTATCTTTTTTTTCTAAATAATTATTTCAGGGCTTGTAGGTTAAAAAATATTATCTACAAAAATGAAAACTGTATTTCTGATTTCTAAGTGCTCTCATTTGGTTGTTCCATTTTTACCGCATCCTGTGTAATATTCAGAATGCCCTTAATATCCATGTATTGTTTGTGATTCTTCTGTGGGCGTGTGGGATGAGTTCTTGATAAGAATATGCATATTAGTCACTTAAAATGGACCACTCAGGTCATGATCTCATGGTTCACAAGTTCAAGCTCCGCGTCATGCTCAGTTTTAGAAAACGATTGTATTTGAAATCTATTGTATTCCTTGTGCATTCCTGTAATAAGCCCCACCTTGTATTCTTTTAAATATTATTTGATTCCATTTGTTTATATTATAGCTTTTTTTTCATGATGTGTACTTATTACTGCTTTTTATGGTATTAGCACACTCAGATTATTTATTCATGTGGAATTACTGCTAGCATTTTATATCTTCTGAAAAAGAAAATCATTTGTGGTACTGAGCTCTTGAATTTGTTTAGCACAGATTTATACAGAATGACCTTATCATTTCCAGCTCCTCCACATTGGCTGTTAGACCATTTCTCAATTCTAATTGTATTTGTACTATTTGTTTTATTATCTTGTGGCGAATTCTAGAGGTATGTTTGAAAATGTTGTCCTCATAAAAATAGTCTCTTAGATTGACTCATCCATTTATTTATAGATTCTACTCTTTACTAATATTACATCTTTGTAATTACAATTTTATCTAGCTGCTTGTGTTAAATGATTAACTCATTTTCCATTTTGTCTTGTTTAATAATGCTATGAATTTGCTTTTTACTACAGTTTTGGAAGCATCCAATAACTTTCTTTTTTTTTTTTTTTTTTTTTTTTGCTTTTATGATAACAGTATTTATAATTTGGTTCTTTACCTGACAGATATTTAGAATAGCAAGAAGTTTTCTAAATAGAGTGATTTAATTTTTTTCTCCCATGTAACTTTTTTGAATTTGAGGAGCAGAGTTCTTTTTCTAAGGTTTAGAATATAATTTTTTTTTCTTTTTAATTTCTCAATGGATGCCTGAAAAAGAAGTATTTTTTTTATTAGCAGGGTAATAACATATGTACTTGAGTAACTTTTCCAGAATTATATCTAATGGTACAGTAAGTCTAACAGGGCTAAATGATTAGCAACAAAGTGGTTTGGCTGGGCACTTAGCCTACCAAGATGGCTTTATTTCTTTTTCTTCCTCTCAAATTGTATTTCTCTTTGGTTTCAGAATCAAACACCAGCAAAGAGTGATTAGTGGGATATTTTGTTGTAGCTTTCTTACACAGCTCTATTTTGTGGCAAGCCATATTCACACATGGAAGTCACTTCATGTCGAGAAGTCCTTTACCTGGGAGACAACTACCCTCATTAGCACCACTCCCACCTAGTGGCCATTCTCATAATTACAAGCAGAAGGTCTCCATGAAAATCAACATTTATAGGTTTCCGGTATTTCAAACGTAACCTGCTTCCTAAATGGAAAGAATCACAATAACATATCAGGAAAATATTTCACTACTATAGAAAGATGGTAGTTATTTAAGCCTGTCACATTACATTAGACTGAAGTACATTCTAACATTTAAATTCCAGGAGAGTTTGTTTTGTTGTTTTATTTGTTTCTCCCTGCAGGGTTGAGGGAGATGATCATCTAGTTGAGATGAGCTGTGCCATATATTTTACCTAGACAATAAAACATCCAGGAGAAATGCAAATATGTGTATTAAAATTCTTAAAAATAACCCCTTTTTGTTTTTGTTTTTAGATTATTCATCTAATTTTCAGTAAACTTCTCTGTCCCATTTTGCCTGATCACCAGGTTATGTTTGATAACATGACACATTCGGCGATGCATATGACAGCTGAATCATGTCCATTACGTGGAACTCATGTGGAAAATCATGAAGGGGAATAGCAGCCTTTATAACGGTGCAGCAGCTATGGAAAAATCATAATAAATCCCATTTGCAAAACCGATAGTGATAACGTGATGACATCAGTCTGAGGAAAATTGAAAGAAATTATTTTCATGTTTCAAAAGTGCTTTGGATACAATTAGAACGGATGTCTGATAGAAGTAGCCCAAGCATTTATTCCTAGTTAATCTATATAATCAGCTCAACAACGTGCAAACCCAGTCTTATCCCCTCCCTCCGCCTGGTAACCCCTCCCTACCAATAACTACAAAGCTTTCAACTAAAAACATCATTCTTTATGCCATATCCTCCAATGTCTCAACCTCTCCTATGATTCCAAGATACCAGGCTTACATTGCAAGGCCCTCAAATGTTAAAAAAAAAAAAGGGGGGGGGCGCCTGGGTGGCACAGTCGGTTAAGCGTCCAACTTCAGCCAGGTCACGATCTCTCGGTCCGTGAGTTCGAGCCCCGCGTCAGGCTCTGGGCTGATGGCTCAGAGCCTGGAGCCTGTTTCCCATTCTGTGTCTCCCTCTCTCTCTGCCCCTCCCCTGTTCATGCTCTGTCTCTCTCTGTCCCAAAAATAAATAAACGTTGAAAAAAAAAAAGGTGGTTTTTGTTTTATCAAGTTAAAGCTTTCCTTATTCACCAGAAGAGTGTATTCTCATCTGACCTGTGGCCTCCCCCAATTCCGTCTTTAATATATAAATAAAGATGAGAATTCAAGGTACCACCCGGGGCAGAGTTAAGGTCTTAAAATGGAAAGATGGAAACACAAACCATGTTTTTAATTGTTTTGAATGTTGTGCAAAAAAGGGGTAGCGGGCCTTTAAATGTTCTTTGTTGTTGTCATTTGCTTTTGTTTAGTTTAGTTATTTTCTCTTTTTGTTTTTTTTTTTTTTCCTCTAGTGGGGACTATTGAGTTTGGAGCTAAGCAAAGAGAAAAATGAGACCAGACACATGGCTGGAGGATCAGGTTTTCCGCAGGAAGCAGCAGGGAGTAAGAGAAATGGGTGTGAAAGCACAGAGATGACTCATCAAGGAGAGAGGTGGACCCAGCAGCTCCACGGTGGAGGTTACCCTCACCCACCAACCCTCAACACCGAATTCTAAGTTATTTCCTTAAAAAAAAAACATGTTTTAATGTTCATCCATTTTTGAGACGGAGAGACAGACACAGCGTGAGCAGGGGAGGGGCAGAGAGAGGGAGACACAGAATCCGAAGCAGGCTCCAGGCTCTGAGCAAGTGGTCAGCACAGAGCTCGATGCGGGGCTTGAACCCATAAACTGTGAGATCATGACCTGAGCTGAAGTTGGACGCTCAACCGACTGAGGCACCCAGGTGCCCCTTTAAAAAAAATTTTTTTAATGTTTATTTATCTTTGAGAGACAGAGAGAGAGAGACAGAGCATGAGTGGAGAAGGGGCAGAGAGAGGGAGACACAGAATCCGAAGCAGGCTCCAGACTCCAACGAGCTGTCAGCACGGAGCCCAACGTGGGGCTGGAACTCACAAACCGCGAGATCATGACCTGAGCCGAAGTGGGCCGCTTAACTGACCGAGCCACCCAGGGGCCCCAGAATTCGAACTCATTTTCGAAACTACCCAGGTCCCCGCTGTAACAAATTGTTCTAAATAAAGCTATTCGCTTAAGCCATATAACTATAGAAAATGAGAACCATCATAGTAACTGCTTTATGGAAGCATTTCATGGCATAAAATGGTGATAAAAACTTTGATGGATACAGTATATGCACACATTCAAATTAATAAAGCATTAACTAAACCTAAGAAGCTGTTGTTGGCATATTTTAGCTCACAGCCTTCCTGGGGAGGGGCGCCTGGGTGGCTCAGTCGGTTGAGCCACTGACTCTTGATTGCAGCTCGGGTCATGATTTCCTGTGTGCTGACGGCACAGAGCCTACTTGGGATTCTCTTTCTTCCATCTCTCTGCCCTCTCCCACTCACGCTCTCGCTCTCTCTTTCTCTCGCTCTCTCGCAAACAAATAAATAAATAAACAGAAAGAAAGACAGAAACCCGGGGAGGAGGTTGCTTCCAGGCTGCAGGCCCAGCAATTAGAAAGAAGGTAGGCCCTGTTCCCAGACAGCAGCCACAAAGGCGACCTCACTGGGATGTGCCAGGGCCTCTGATTCATGGACCAAGGGCGGCCTCACTGCGCCAGGTTCATGCAGTGGGGTGCATTCTGCGCACCCACACTGAAATGCGTGGAAGCTCGCTGGGGAATGAACGCAGAACTCCCAGCAGGTTGTGGCTTTTGCTTGGGAAGGCAGAGAAGGTACCACCTTCCAGAACTGAGCCAGACCCAGACCCCACCTAAATGCCCCACGAGAAACGGTTCCAAAGCACTCTTCATCCTCATCCTCGCCCTCCTCCCCCTCCTCCTCCTCCTCCCTCGCTCTCTCCAAGTTGTCACATTTCAAAAGTCCGCCACTTGTAAAGAAAACAGCGAGTGAAAGAAATCCGTGAAGACGCACACGGCAATAATTTCTCAAGGAAGCTTTCTCCCTTCCATTTCCCAGGTGATGCCTTTCAAATAATCGAGTACACGCGCTGGGTAACCCAGTTTGGGACCAGGACAACACATCAGGCACAGTCTCCCCTTCAAATATGAAAGGTTCAAGGGGAAAAGGCGCTAAAGACGTGAGTCGGAAGCACCCACCAAAAGGAGGAGGAGGCGGCCGGCAGTCCCTCCGCCTCGCCTCCACGCTCCTGCCGCCTTAAACCCCCGCGCTGTCCCGAAGAGCCCTATCCATGTCCGCGTGCCGCCGCCCTCCCCCTGTCCCATGAACGAAAACAAATTGTTTTTGGCTACAATACCACGGGGCTCCGCTTTGACCTGCACGGTACAGTGACACTGTGCGCCTTGAATTTTTACATACAGCTGCATAAAGCAATTTTCATGTAAATTTCTAGGTAAATCAGCCTGCAGTTGGTCTATTACATGGACACGTACCCAGAAACCATTAAGTTTGACAGAAGATTAGAAGTTGCCCTTGTTTCTCTGGACGCCTTCCACTGCGCCTTGGACAGGGTCTGAATCAGAAACACCCGGAGTGGGACGCGTACCCCCAGCGCCACACGGGCACAGGGGCTCATCTCTGCCTGAGCATCCCCGAGGCTGGAATGCGAGGGAATCAGAAAGGGCCTCTCTGGGAAAGGAAGAAAAGTTGGTATGAAAATCAACCTTCAAATGAGCAGGAGGAGTCAGGTAATTCTCTCGCGCTGCCAGGGAGCGACTGGGCCACCCCGGTACCCTGGCTCCGTCCGGAAGATGCACGGAGTTGCAAAGCAAACAGGCCCTGTGGCCTCCAGACGCCCCACCACTCCCAACGGGGCGGCCAGGCCAGCTCAATTAGCTCACAGCAGGTGGAGTTTGCAGGGTCAGAGGAGCAAATCAGTTCTTCAGAGACACCTTCGCCTGGGAGCCGAGAGAGAGAGAGAGAGAGAGAGAGAGAGAGAGAGAGGGGGCCCTCCCTCCCTGCCGAGCCAGCAACAGGAGTTAGGCAGCCAACCTAAGCCATCTGGCAGCAGCCTATCTGGGCCCTCCATCTAACTGCGTCCCTGCCCGAAGGAGGCACATTTCTTGAACACGTTCTTTTAAGGCACCAGCATCCACAGAGCACAAAAGGGAAAGATGTCACCAAAACCTGGCCTAGGATGTTTGTTTATGCAATCTTTAAATAATTCATCTTTATCCCTATTGAGCCCATCACAGCATGTCACAAATAAATGTGTCGCCTTGGCCTATTGTTTGCAGCTCAGGACTGTGAAGCAAGAAGAAAATATTACAGAGACGGAGGGAGATACACGCAGGAGTGTGACCTTTAACTGCACTACCTATAACCAATCTCATCAAATTAAAGCACTGTATATTTTCCTTAATAATCTCTGATTAGGCTGGGGCTATGAGTGGACACGAACACCCGCCATTGCTATGCAGAGGGATGTCTGCTTAGCACCAGCAAAGCGTTTGGGAATAAGTGAGCAAAATGCTTTAATTTGATAGGGTTAGAATCCTGCAGGCTCTGGGGTGAAAGGTCCCCCACAGCTCCGCTCACACTGAATATGCAGAAATAAAAAAGTAAATTGCTTACATCTGCTGTAGGCAGCCGGGAAAATGATCTGATTGGACGGTCCGAGGAATCTCCATCTCTTCTGGGTTAGAGAGAGGGTTTCAGAGCATCGAAAGCTTGTAATTGGAGTAATTCTGAATTAATGGACTCACGCACACACACACACACACACACACGCACGCGCGCGCAACATTTTGAGGCAGCTGTTTGCAGAAGCCTGCCTGTTTAGGAATGCTTACAGATTGCAAAGAAGCAACTTTAAAAATCATCTTTTACCCACCCCCTGCTCCCAGCCCCAAATGAATCCTAACTGCGGGTTTGAATTTGACAACAGGTAACAAGCATCACATTCTTATCTGGCCCGTCCTTCTGCCACGGAGCCCAGGAGCTATCAGACCTGCATATCTACTCGCCCACTTTGTACATCTTCCTGAAATATGTGTGCACTTCGATTCTCCTTCGTGCATAAAAAGATGACTGGGAAGGGGGCTTCACCGGGATTCCTAGAAGTTGACCCAGAAGCTCGGGTTTTCCCTGGCCGTGTGATGTGGGATTTAATCTGTGTATTTGATCAATAAGAATCAAAGGCAGGACTCAAGGTCTTTGGGGCACAAGTGGGTTCAGTTTCATGCAGGATGTCAGGAGGCGGCCTGCCCTGTCGCCCTGAAGCGTTCACAGGACCCCATTCGGGAACCTGCCTCACGGATCGCGTCAGGCCTGGCTCGATCTGCTGCTTTGTCTAGTGTCGTGTGCCAATAGACCGAGGGTGCGTTTGAACTTGGTTTTCATTTCATTTCATTTCATCTCATTAGCTTACACCAGCTTGCAAATCTAAATACTATTGCCTGGTGCCATAGTTAGCAGGCTCCCACCGTGCACTGCCTCTCGTGGTTGACAGTAAGACCCCCAAGGAGGGCGAATTACTGACACTGAATGGAAGGAATGAGGGAATGCATCCTGGGAGGCCAACTTTCGAGAGCTGTTTCTCAGCCAGGCATTGATCTGGGAAGGCAGCCTTGGCCAGACACCCACGGAGGCTGAGATGGAGGTTCCCGAATGCTCTCGGATGCTCTCGACTTATAGGGACAGCTCTAAGCTCCTCTGATGTTTCAGTAGTAAATGTGGCTGATGACCAAATGCAAAATTTGTTTCCATGTTCTCATTACTACCCAAAGCTCTTTGAAATCCTCTGAATAAGCCTATTGTTTTCCTGCAAGCATCAGGTTGATAGGTTTCATAATGCCATAACAGGCTGAAAAATATTCTCGATATCATATCTTACATATATGCGTGCATATGTACATAATATGCACATACACGCACACGCACACACATACACACACACATAATTATTTTTTAATGTGAGGAAATCAATGGGTTTGATACGAAGCCACAGAGAAAGAACTCTGGGTTCGTTTCTCCCAGCGAATTCCATGATACGCGGAGACAATGAAGTCCCTTTAATTTCTCGATTTAGGCAGCATGGCTCGGGATTGGTGACGAAGATACTGTGACCTGGTTTCTCTTAGAATTCTCTAGAAGCGAGAGTCCTTTCCTCTGTAAGGCTCTGCCTCTACCAAATGGCTCTGCTTTGGTCTCTATCATCCTGAAATCTCCTTTGTCTGCCGGGCGCTGCCACAGTCTATTGGAAGGTATTTGTCAACAATTATATGTCTATTAAGCAGTAGTCAATCAGTGTGGGCCCAAACAGCCAGGCCTCCAGGGTCCAGCTATTGATAGGAAACTGTCAATAAACCATCCAGTTCTTTTCTCAACCAAACACGCAGTCGCCCTGCCCAGATCAGTGTCTGTGAAACCTCCCAGGACTAGGATACTTGTGGCTCCTTCCTCCACTTTCTAAACTTGTATTTCGTTTGAATGAATCAAAGCCCTTAAAAAAAAATGAATAAAGGATACTTATTAAAACACTATTTAAACAGGGTGGTGGGGGGGAGGTTGATTTTGAATATAATTAAGAATATTATGGAAGGACTGTGCATGTAGGTGGCTGCAATTACTCTTGAAAATTGTAAAACCGGAAGAAAATTAATAAGGGATCCTTTAAATTAGCTTGACGGTAATTAATATCTACAAACACTCTCCATTCCACCAACACAAAGTTTAGAGTTATTTACCTGATTTAGGACAAAGGTCGTGGTACTAGCCAATATATTTTTATGCATATTCAATTTATAAATCCTACTGCAGACTTTGTAATTATGATCATAAAGGGTTTGTCTTTTCTTGAAAGAAGAAAGACAGGAGTTCCATGTGAATGTTTTAAACTAAAGAACCCACCCCCCCCCCCCAGCAAAAACCACAATGTGGGGATGGGGGAGGGAAGAAGAAAAGACAGAAAGAAAAGAAACCCTAAGTAGGGCTGTATCCTTAAGCAACCTTCCTGCATCACAGAATACACTAGTTGTCCTACAACAAAAGACTGCATGAAACCCTCTCCACAAAGACCTCAGACACCCCACAATATTTAAAGCAGATGTAATATTGAGTCTCCACGCTACGTAAGATAGACTTTTAAGATCTCTTACAGCCAAGGTTTGTGAAACTTACAAAAGCAAACATTTTCCCCTTTTATTCAAGTGTTTCCTTGTGATTCTCCGACTCCTCCATCAGATGGGAAAATTAACGTCAGGCAGGCCTGATGGCTCAGGGTTCAGGTAATAGGCAAATGAATTCAGAGATAATACATGATTAGACTTGCCCCTCTAAATCGAGGCTTCTTTCATTCTATCCATCTATTTTCAAGGAAATCAAATAATTCAGATGTTGGGATAGAGCAAAGGAAGTTCAAAAAGGAATCCAAATATCCCGAAAAAGTTTTTGGGGTTAGTGGAAAAATACAGAATACAAATTGAAAGTGCTGAAGTGAACCAAGATATCTCAGGTCTCAGGTAGAAGGAGTTTCTGTCTTCTATTTCCATTCTATTTCTTCTTCTCAGAGTCAAAACAGAGTAGATTCGGGGAACGCTGATCAAATTACCTATCTCCAGTCTTAACAAGTGTTCCCCATAACCCAAGAACCCTGGGATCCTTTTTGCATTTTATGACCACAAACTAATGGCTTTTAATGCCTGTTTAGTTTTGCAGGTGCTGCTGAGGCTCAAATCCACTCATAGATATTCAAATTTCATCTGCCATATAGATTTAAAGGAGCCCTGTGGTTCATTTTAGATGCTCGCTCGGGAAAATTATAGATGGCCTGAAAATGTTCCAAGAGCCGTAAATAGTGAAATGGACCAGGTCAGGAGCCCTCGTCCTAAGAGGTCCCTGAGTCCGTACTTGTACAGCAGACAGGGATCGTTGCAAGGGGCAGCTGATCTCCTCTTTTGAAAGCTCCATTATGTGTATTTACAAAATAAACAATGCATGCAAGTTCATGATTGTCATCATTAATAATATGCATTATAGCAAGCCGTTAAATAAATATACGTGCCACAGATGTGTCTGCCCGACCATCACGCCTTTTTCCTACATCAGATCTGAGGCATTGTCTTTGTTGTGTTAAAAAAAAAATCACTTTTCATGAGGCAGCAGCAACAACAAAAAGAAATCATTGTTTCAAATAACTCACCAATGTTCAGATGCTCCGATTTTAAATCAGATAAGTCAGCAAGTGCACAGTTGGGGCAAGAACTTGGTCTCATTAGACTCAGGTTTGTAAGGCACAACCGCTAACCGGGATACAAAATGTTCTCAACGCTTCAATAATTAACTATCTCTCATAGGAAAAGACAAACAAATAAACAAATAACATGATCTCTTATGAGTTCAAACTGAACAAGTTGTTTGGTGGGAGATGTTTCTATGCTGATAATCTTCTAAAACATTTATTGTGTGAGCACGGGAACAGTTGCTCACTGACAAATTCTTTCAAATCAAAATATGTTTAAAGAACTAGGACTTAACCTTGAAGAATTTCAAGTGGATAACCTCGAGATCTGTGTTACACAAGGTTCTTTGGTTGACACAAGTCTTCAAGATTTTTAAATTACATGTTTCTTTAAAGTGTGTATTACTACAGCTTCTCATTAACTAATACTCAAATCAAGAAACAGAAAGCAAAAAAAAAAAACAAAACAAACAAACAAAAAAAAAACATTACCTTAAAGCAACAGCCTGGACTAATGGGTGAAGAATTATATGTTAAAAAAAATAATAATAATACTTGGAAGAAAGAGTTTAAATTTTACTTAAACATTTTAATGCCTGTAGAAACACGAAGCAGGAAAAAAATATGCAACATATTACCTAGACGTTGTATCTATACATACGGGAGGAATGTCTATTTCACAGGAAAAGAATAGGAGGAATGTCTATTTCACAGGAAAAGAATATTAGCATTATTTGCTAAAATAAAGGAGAACGTGTACCCTCCTCTGAGTTTCTCCTTCAAAAAAGCAACCTAAAGGCTTTATAGGGAGAATGCATAGGTGACCAGTATTTATGATTATTTTATCGGCCAAAACGGAACGCCCTGACAGTGCTATGTCTAAGTGCATGTCACTTTCTTTTTACATACAGACTTTGGTTGAGAGAATTTTAACACAACTTTTTAGACATTTATTGCGTAAGTCTTTGCCAAGTTTCTAACAGCAGGAGAGCAAACGTGGATAGCAAGGCTGAGTCAGAAAGACGAGGGGCCTGGCAAAGGTCACGTGGCCTTTCCGTGATGGGGCGCTCATCTCCGGACTGCCATTTACCTCCCAGAGAAATACAGTTTTGCTCGTGTTTCCCATCAACGAACATCAAAACAAGAAAGAGACAGGAGAGAGAATGAATTAGAAAGAGCAGGAGCGAGTGGTTCGGGTGGGAACCCTGTGCGGAAATTAATTTCTTGCTTGGTTTTTGTCTAGAAGAGTAATCTGACAAAATGTCTGGCTAAGCCTCTATCAGGGGGCTCCCTCTACTTCGGAATGAACTCTCATAGTCCTGGAGAGTCCCAAAATGTGAGCAAATTAAAACAATTTGTCTCTCTGGAAGCCCGGGTACATCTCACTGCTTTGAATTGAGGAGGGATAAGGGAGCCCACATGTGCTTTTGTGAGTAACTGCTCTCGACTTGCAACTTTTTTTTTTACGTGGAACCAGCCTAGAATACGTAAAACTAACACATAGTGTAAATTCACGTCTCAGAGGTAGATGATTATAAGGTGTTGTAAGGTGTTGCTATGTTAGATACATATGAACCTGACAGGTATGAATGTCATGCTATGCTTTTTGAAAAAGAAGGAAAAAGAAAGAAAGAAAGAAAGAAAGAAAGAAAGAAAGAAAGAAAACTGAGGAGAAGGTTGAAATGACATATTTTTCCTGTTTCCAAATTAAAGAACAATATGCTTTATTTCCCACGTTTTGGACATGTATCTATTTCTAAAGAGCATTTCTCTAGCCTTGCATCTCGAAAAATACAGGCTCTTCTCTCTTTTACAAAGCTCTTGGAGATATCCAGAGGGGGAACAATCTCTTATAGATGAAAATCTCCCAAGCTGAGCATTCCCTGACAAAAATGTATTTTTTTAAGTGCTAAGAAAACAGCTTCAATTCAATGCATTTATAAAGAAGGCATACGTTTATTTTTAAATGCAGAGATATCTAACTACAAAAAACAGTATGCTTGTTTAAGGAAGAAATTAAGACTCTTCAATAAATTGCTTTGTAGAAACATTTTCAATTTAGTATGCTAAGGTATTTTTTAAATTTCACACAAATTTAGGATATCATTAGATTCTGGAATTATTTAAAAACAAACCAGACATTTCATTCTTTTCTTTACATGCACACACACACACACACACACACGTGCACTTCCTACCACGAATTATTAGAAAGGCCAATAAAGAGACATTGTAGTATTAGTAGCATAAAATAAAATTATTTGCTAATTATTCTTGTCTATTTAATTAGAAAGCATTATTTCCTGTTTCTCCAAACAGCGATTTCTCTCTGAACAATGGATTAGGGCACACCTTCAAATAATAATTAGAAAAAAAAAAAAAATCATCTACTTCCAGAATATTTAAGGGTGAAATTCCAGATGCTACTGGCAAAATCCATGGTATCCTACCGCCATCTACTGACCATTGTTCAAATGTAACGATTTAAAGGTACAGGTTTACATTTATAGAATTAAAGAATTTTAGAACCAAGGTTACTCCAGATGCTTGAAAAATACATTCTTCCTCGGAGCTGAAATCTATGTACCAATGACTACCCCTTCCTGGGCGTGGCTTTGTCTTCTGTGGCTCTACTGAGAATGCCAATTCCCTCTCCAACCCTTCAGAATTCTGAGGGCAGGATTCTCTACTCCTCTCTATTCCTCACCGTTCACCACCCAACATACACATACACCCCCACCCCTCCCCGTCTCTCCTGCAAACTAAGCAGGCTTCTTTCTTTCTGTTGGTGCCACATCTGACATGGTTACAATGCCTTCGGCAAGTCAGAGGACTATCCCCTGAACACAGTTCTCTTTACTTCCTCTTCTCTTTAAATGTTGAATCCGAAAGAAAGCACTTTGCAGAATACGTTGATCTGCATGTTCTTTCTACCTTTGTCAACATAACCAAAGGTCATGGTAGGTATTTTGGCAGTTGCAAACACCACATATGATGTGCACTCAAGAAATCTCCCAGATCTTTTCTATCTGTTCTGTTTGCTGCTAAGTTTTGCCTTCCTAATTGACTTATGAAGACTACTGTTTTGGTTTTTGGTTTGTTTGGTTTTTTTTGAAACTAAGAAAATATTCTTATATTCAGTTATATGAGATATATTCTGCTGAGAGATGGCCCATTGTTCCAGCTTGCCAAATCATGTTTGTATCTTAATCCTTTTTTTTAAATTTATTTTTATTTATTTTGAGAGAGAGAGAGAGAGAAAACATAAGCAGGGAAGGGGCAGAGAGAGAGGAAAAGGGAGAACCCCAAGCAAACTGTGAACTGTCAGCATGGATCCCGACACGAGACTCGATCCCACAAACCGTGAGATCATAACCCAGCCCAAATCAAGAGTCGGATGCTTAACCGACTGAGCTACCCAGGCACCCCTGTTTGTATTCTAATTCTATCTTTTCCAACTTTGTAATGGTTATATATTTGTTATCTAGCAATATTGTTACCTAGTTAGCATATTTCCTACTATTCCTCTCCAAACGATTTTTCTCTATCCCTGTAGAGATCTTCCACTTTGCTGAGATACCTTATGGAAAAGCGTCAAGGAAATATATGTGCTTAGCTAGCAGCCTGCCTAGCACAGCATAAAATCTCGACAAATGATAACTATTCTTGTGATTATCATTAATAAAAACAATTAGTACAGATGCATGATATAACTGCAATCTAGGACATAAATTACCATTATGCAAATATCTGTTATAATAGTAAAGTTCACTCTACCAACTGCAATTTCTAACTCTGAGGCCTCTGTTTTTCCTTTTCTGCTCACCGCAGGTCCTCACAAATGGTCGAACAATGTGACCGTTGTCTCCAGCGGGAGGCTCAGCTCCTGGAGGCTAGTTCCTCATAGCCAGGAGCCTCTGCACGTCAAGGCAGTTGGGGATTCACTTGCAGCAGCCCACTGCCCATTTGCACGGCACTCAGGCTTCCAATTCTCTCCTAATATCTGTTCTTCCTATCGAGGAGAAAATGATGTTCTGAATCAAAGAAAAGATGAAAGCGAACGAGGAGCGGAATGGTGTCTAGTTTCTCCTTGGGCTCCGCGTTAATTGCTGGGGCCACCTGCTCTGAGCCAGGGTCATTACCTCCCCTTGGTTCCTATTCTTGCTCTAAGAGTAACCAGAGTATGGCACTCGGGTCCCTGAGCCGTGCCATTTCGGGTCACCCCGGGACTGGCATAGACTGACACAGTTCCAGAATTCATCCCCTGCTTTCTGCTGTTTGGAACGACCCAGAATTAATATATTTAGGCCAGGGTTATTCCATTTTAATAGAGCTTTGTATGTATTGGGGTCTAATAACCCACTTTTTAGCTCCTGGAAATTGGACTAAAATAGATAGCATTTACTTAACCCGCAGCATCTGTGAAAGGAGATGAGGAGGAGGTGAACGCCTCTCCCACCAGGAAAAAGAAAAATCAGACCGTTCATCAGAATTTCCATCTAAAAAAATATATACGTTTTTTTAAATATTGGACATGATTCCATTTTTTAAAAAACCAGTGTTAGATAAAAACCTGAGACACGACCCGAGGAGTGAAACAACATTCTTCTGATAAGTGTCACGGGAACTATATAAAACTTTTAACTTCTTGCTAAAAATTTCAGGTTCTAGAACACCAAAGTTTTTATGGCAAAGATACAAAATATGGGAAGAACATAAATTAGCCAAACAGGTACCAACCAAGGCTGATGCAAAGACTTTCCTTGAGCGTTTGGGGTTTGGGGTTTGCAGGGAGCAGCCAGAGGGCAGAGCTCTCTTAACCATCGCCCCCTGTCCCGACTTCTGGGAGGTGTTTAAACCGTCCGAGTCTCTGCCTAACCTCTACTTTAATCCACGGGGAAAGCGTGACTCTGGCAAACACACGGGAGCCCACCAACGGCAGAAGCATGACTGGAGATGCAGACCGAGGAGTCTCTGGGCCCTGCTGTTTGCCCCACCTGTGCCAGTCTCCCGCCGGGAGCACGGGCACATTCAAACATAATCATTATTGGGGCGCCTGGGTGGCTCAGTCGGTGAAGTGTCCGACTTCGGCTCAGGTCATGATCTCACGGTTTGTGGGTTCGAGCCCTGCGTCGGGCTCTGTGCTGACAGCCCAGAGCCTGGAGCTTCGGATTCTGTGTCTCCCTCTCTCTCTCTCTGCCCCTCCCCTGCTCACACTCTGTTTCTCTCTCTCTCTGTCTCTCTCTCTCAAAATAAATAAACATTAAAATATATATTAAATAAATAAATAAACATAATCATTATTTTTGTTCTCCATCAGTGGCTCTGCCCCTTGTCCTGTCCTCCTTACTGATGCTTCTCAAGGTAGAGCTTCACTCTCCGTCGCTTGTCTCTGTCTCTCTGATTTTTCTTTAACTGAGGTTTTGCGTTGTAAACAAATGTTTCTGGGTGCCTGGGTGGCTCAGCCTTGAGTTTCTGACTTTGGCTCAGCTCCATGATCTCACAGTTGGAGTCCCCCATCTGGTGAGCTGGAGCCCCACCTCGGGGAGCCCCGCATCTCTCTCTCTCTCTCTCTCTCTCTCTCTCCCTCTGCCCCTTCGCTCACTTGGGCCCTCTCTCTTTCTCTCAATAAATAAATAAATAAATAAATAAATATTTCATGCTACCAAATTATCAATTAAAATACATATAAGGACAGCAAGCAGGATAAAGGGCTTGTACTCGAACAAAGACCTGTGCATCCTGCCTTATCCCAGTTAGATTCCCAAGATATCTTCAATGCCTCTCATTTTTTGTCTTTTTTTTTTGGTGGGGGGGGGGGCGGGTAACTTCCATAACCTTGAAAAATGTGATGTATCCTGCCATTTCTTGGTTTATCTACTTAGGACATTATCTATTGATCTGTTCATTGCTTCAGTCTCCCCTCTTGGTTAAAACACGAGCTCGGTGAGAGCAAGGCCTTTGTCTAGTACGTTCTCTGGCCTATCTGTGGATACATTGGGAACAACTGGAAATTTCATTGCATCTCTTTTCCACTTTTTTCCCCAAGAAGTAGCAGGATGAAAGCGTAGATGCTGACACTTCCTCATTGGAGCATCTCATAAAGAACTCATTTTTTGCCTGAAATGTTTACTAAACTAACCCTTTCCACTTAATCGGCCATCTGGGTCACCTCACTGATTCTGGGAGGGGCGCAGGGGAGAAAAAGTGAGAAAATGCCATTTGTCTACCATCACATCAATTGTAGCTGAGATTGCTAACTTTTCCTGGCTTTGAAGTTCATCTTTTTATGACTTAATTTGAAGGGAAAGAAAAATAGATGACCATAACACTGTATTTAAAGTTTTAAAAACATTAACTTGAGTCAATAGGAATTCAGGCAGCCCCGAAAATAATTTTTAACAGCAGAGTTTGAAATTAAAAACAAAATTGTTTTAATGTTCATGTATGTATTTGGAGAGAGAGGGAGAGCACGTGCACGCAGGGGGAGGGGCAGAGAGAGAGAGAGAGGAAGAGAGAATCTCAAGCGGAGAGAACCCAACACAGGGCTCGAACTCATCAACGGTGAGATCATGACCTGAGCCAAAACCAAGAGTCAGGCGCTTAACTGACTGAGCTACCCAGGCGCCCCAGCAGTGCTTGAAATTAACAGAAATTATGATGAATTCTGAAATGTGCAGGTGATTTTGTTATATTTAGGAGCCACCAGCTTGCTCTCGGGCCTTCTTCTTGGTGGCAGACTTACTCTTGCACCTGCCAAAGACAAAGGACTCAGGGGCCAGTGCACTGTTCACCCACCAGGTCTCCCCAGTCTTCTTCCTGCCAAGACATGTTACACACCACACACAAAACACAGCTGCACTCACCCGCGGCCCCCCCACACCCAGCTATACCCACGACCCCAAATCGATACACATACACCACACACGATGTCTATTTAAAAATCAGATTTATTTTGTTTGGTTTTAGCAAAAGCAACGAGAACTAACAAGCCAAAAAACAAGAATACACACACCCAGACATAGGCGCACGCACATCTATATACAGATTATGACTCAGCCGAAATTGTGGCTTTAATGCGGAAACCACTATTTGCGGGATATATTTGAAAAAAAAAAAGAAGGAAGAATTGAATTGTAATGGGGTTATTTTCCTTCTGAACATGTCTAGTCCAGAGGCGGGCACATGACTGGCCTTCCATGTATGGAAGTCATCCTTCCCTAGTCATCCTTCTAAAGAGCCAGTTTCCTTAGTGGGTGCATATACACATCACACTTCGTATGTAGAATAAGGGATTATCTCCTGAGTGCCCACTATATTAAAATAAATAACAGACTTCAGAAAAACGATCTCAGGTTGAGAACTTTCCAAAATAAGGTCTCCCTGACATGGATCTCGCTGTATATGTCAGGTACCTTCAGGACCGTGCACAAGAGAAAGGAAGGACACAGGGTGGGTGAAGGAACCCCCAGCACATGGCAGCGTGGCAGATGGTGGGTCTAGGAGCGCAGGTGAGACCCATTAAATCTCAGGTTCAAGTTCTCCCTTTGCACGGTGTCTGTGTGTCCTTGGGTAACCATAGTGAAGTGTAGGCTTCACTATGGCATAAACAAAAGTTTGCATGCGAAACATTCAACACAAAGCCTGGCACATTGTAAGTGCACAAACAATATTAACCATTACCATTTTTCAAAGTCAACACCTTGGTTCGGGATCCCATTGCTGACTTGATGTCCTTATTTGTTACGTCAGCCGGAAGCTCAATGTACTTGAGTCCGGGGAATTGGCAAGAGGGGCAAAATCAAATACCATAAGCTGTGTAGAGGTGTTATTTAGTCGGGTAGACATAGGCAAAGGTTAGATCAAGCTATTTGGAATCAAAGGTAGATATTTTAAAGCTGACGTTGTGTGGTGGCCATTGTTTTCACAACTAGTCTGAGACCATGAGCAAGGCCTGATCTCACATGTTGCAGAGAAGAAAACCCGGACAAGGCTTGCTGCTGATACACCATGACTCAGCTGCTAAGTCAGAGGCAAAGAAAGATGGGGACCTTCTTGTTCAATCCCCCAATTTGCAGTAACAAATAAGTGAAACCCAAAGATCTCAAACTCCATCCCTTTTGCCAGTCTGTTGAATGTTTGAAAATGTCCACATGCTAATGAAAGTGTGCTATTTTTCTTCTCAAAACCAATTAAACTCACTGTTAATGAAGGTTCAGGAAATTCTCTAGAAAAATATTCATAGTGTCTCATAGGACACTAGTGGAAAGGTCATGCCATAGCTTTTCCTAAAAGCAGTTTGGCAATACATTTCAAAGGCCTCCAAAGTATACATGTAAGTAAACATGTACACACGTAAGTATACACGTAAGTAAGTATACAAAGTAAACATGTAATTTCATTACTATAAATTTATTATTTTTTTAAATTTTTTTTAACATTTATTTATTTTTGAGACAGAGACAGAGCATGAACGGGGTAGGGGCAGAGAGAGAGAGAGACACAGAATCGGAAGCAGGCTCCAGGCTCTGAGCCATCAGCCCAGAGCCCCATGCAGGGCTCAAACTCAGGGACCGCGAGATCGTGACCTGAGCCGAAGTCGGACGCTCAACCGACTGAGCCACCCAGGCGCCCCTCATTACTATAAATTTATATTAAAATATAACCTGGGGCGCCTGGGTGGCTCAGTCAGTTAAGCATCCAACTTCGGCTCAGGTCATAATCTCACAGTCCCTGAGTTCGAGCCTTGCATCAGGTTCTGCGCCGACAGCTCGGAGCCTGAAGCCTGCTTCGGATTCTGTGTCTCCCTCTCTCTGCCCCTCCCCATCTCTCACTCTGTCTCTGTCTCTCTGTCTCTCTCTCAAATATAAATAAACATTAAATAAATAAATAAATAAAATATAATAAAATGTACACAAGGATTTGTATTCAAAGATCTTTACTGCAGAATTAATTACAATAATTTAAAAAATGAGGAAGACAACGTACATAATCCAACACAGTGGTATTTGTAGGACATCCTTATAAAATGCCCCATAGGCAGAAATAGCAGTACAGAATATTTTTTCAATAAGACAACTCTATGGTATATTGTTAAGACAGAAAGGGAAATTACAAAATAGTATAATCCACATGATTTCTACTTCATTGGAAAATAACATGTGTAATATTTTTTACAACCACCAAAATGTAATCCTTCATGGTAGGATCCAAGGAGCTATTTCCCCTTTTTTGTATATGTTCCAAATCTGGTGAACTTACGTAATTTTTAATCTGAAAAATATTATACAGACACACACACACACACACACACACACATGCACACACGATAAAGGCTAAGAAGTCTATTGGAGCCACTGTAAGAGCTACATGGGGAAATGTCAGTGATCACAAAAGGCTGGGTGGAAACTTCTCTTTGGATTTTTGGAAGAAAGCCAACAGAATCCTCTCGTTAAAATTATGGCCAAATTTTAAGAGCACCCTATGCTTTTCAATCTCTCTTCCTTCCTAGACTGCAGCTGTCTTCAAGCAACCTATGAGTCATTAAAACGTGGCCCATGGACAAGTTTCCGCATTTTGATAAATACATGTTGATAAAAGGCAGACAGAGAAATGAATATGTTTCTTATGAAAACAATCTTCTCCAAATATGCTATCACATTTCTCTGTAACTCTGCATCATGGTGGGTTGCTAATATAGTTTTGATTAAGAACAGTATTTGTATCGTATATCATCCATTTAAAAGAAAAAAACAAGATCTGGCCCCAGAAGGCAAACTTATGCAGAGACCCCGGCCTCGACTCACTGTGAATTAGATGCACTCTTCACCAGTACTGGGAAGGAGCCAGCAGTGCTCCAAAAGTTTAAACCAAGTACAGGGCTTTCTAAAACGTTCGGACTCCCAACGCCTCCAAATGAGTCACTGTGTTAGCCTAAGCAATCCCTGTGAAATCGATCTCCAAATTCTGAAGGTAAGAAGTTTTTGATGTAACAGCTAAGTCGAACATAATCAAACATGTTTTAAATGTACCGATTTCCTGAGGCCTGGGAAGGGTGTGGTACTGAGGAGAGCAAGCCAAGAGCTTTATCTTTTTTTAATGTAGCAGGATATTTACATGAAATTTCAGCTAAAGCACTGAGATAATAGGTACCACCTTCCAAAAGGATGTCTCTGACTTGAGAACGTTATCAAAAAAAAAAAAAAAAAATAGCTCACAGGGGTGGGGAAAAAAAATAGCTTACAAGACTATTTAACACCTCGCCAACAGTGAGTGTATAAAAGGACCTGGGGTGTTTCTAAATTTGACCAGCACAGGGTTGGTGGATACAACACAGGATGGCCAATTAACTTTGGATTTCAGATAAAGAAATTTTATCAGTATTAGTATGTCCCAGATACTGCATGGGACATACTTACACTAAATATTTCCCTGGTTTATCTGAAATTCAGTGTTAATAGGTGCCATCTTTTTTTTTCTTTCCCCCCCCTAAATTTGGCAACCCTTTGTCAACACTTCCTGTAGCTTCAATGTGTGTGCCCTGTTGTCTGAGGGTCACAGGACACAGCCTGCTCTTCTGATGGTGGAATAGAGGAGCGGATAATGCTGCTCTGACACAGGCTTGCCCTCCCAGAGCTGGTGTGGGGAATGAATGCTTGACGGTTTCCTGTGGTTCAGATGGGAACCACACAAGAGAAACAGCTGGATTCATCCCAGATGATGGCCTGTGGAAAGGGAACTTTGGCGGCAGGTGGCTGGAGGCTCTGAAGGGGTCACAAGTGACCAGCTGGAGCAGGGAGGCATTTGCCCCTTCAACAGAAGCGCAGGGTGACTGATGCTCGGGGATCCACGTGCAAGGACACACGTACCAAGGGCACAAAGGCGAGAGAAGGAGAAGGGGGTGTGGAGAGCAATCTCAGAACAGCAAAGATTGGCTTTAAATAAATGCCAAGATGGAGAGTGCTAAGCTTGATCGCCAGGACAACTCCAGCCAAGTTAAGAAGTTCAGAAACCATTCTACGCGTGGTGGGGGAGGACGTGCGGAAGCACCAGATAGAGTGGAAGTCAGCCAGGCCTCCTGTTCTCTGACCAGCGGCCATTCTGAAGTTGAGACAGAAGAAGAAGAGGAGAGACATCCTGAAGGACAAATAGTTTCTTCTTATTAATAAGAAGAATTAATTAATTAATTAAACTGAGGGATGCCTGGCTGGCTCAGTTGGTGGAACGTCAGACTCTTGGTTTTGGCTCAGGTCATGATCTCACAGTTCGTGAGATCAAGCCCCGCATCAGGTTGTGTACTGACAGCAGGGAGCCTGCTTGAGATTCTTTCTCTCTCTCTCTTTCTCTCTCTGTATGTCCCTCCCCCCACTCACATGCGCACTCTCTCTCTCTCTCTTAAAATAAGCAAACAAACAATTAATTAATTAAATGGAGGCAGTGTTTTGTGGCTCCAGTGACTGGAGAATCTGACAGTGATGAGAGAAATCACCAATGAGCTCTCACTGTTGAAAGTGGATTTAAAGGCAAAGGGAAGACAAAACTGCCTTACGACCGCAGAATGTATGAAGGGGAAATGGTTGTGTAAGTCTCAGATTGGGAACCCCCAGCTCTTTGCTATTAGTAGAACCATTTGTTTGCAAAATAAATTACATTTTACATCAGCGAGGGTTCCCTCTTTAATATATACCCAGGAATTCAAGAGGAAAGGAACCAAATGTTCTTTGGCCCCACACTGAGGTATATATATATATATATATATATATATATATATATATATATACCTGAGTGTATATATATATATCTGAGGTATATGCTTTACCTCAGATGATTCCCACAACCACCCATTGAGTTAGCCATGATTACTAATTTACAGATGTAGAAACTGAGGCTCAGAGAAGCTTACCCAGCTAGTAAGAGGTGAAGCCTGGGTTTGAGGGCAGGTCTGACCCTTTCAGGCCTCTTTCCATCAGTTGTGTCAATGTCATCTCCAGCTATAAGAACAAACCACTGTGGCCTGAGTACTGTGGACCATGTTTTCTTGGACCAGCTGGAGAAGTTCTACCTGTCCACCTTCCATTAGCCATTACCCAGGAAGTGCTACCATCTAAAACAACCCAGATCTCTCCAGCCCACGAGTTTGCTGCACCCCTCCCCACCCTGTCCCACAAGGGAGGTCCATAAGAATCTGCCCTGAGCTCTGGTCCCCGAACCTTTAGAGAAGCAGCAAAGTCGTGGAGCAGTGGCCAAGGACAAACTTTATCCCACTCACCTATTAACCAAAGGGAATGTGATGGTGGCCAAGGCCCAAAGGCTGTGGAGGCCTCAGTTTCCTTATCCAAGACTAAAGCAGTCAGACTCTGTGATGTCAACAGCTCTTCCTGTCAGACAGACTGTGATTGTTCCTCTCCTCACAGCATTAGAAAGATCCACTTAGATATCGATGGAAATACTCAAACCCAAGACCCAACATGCAAGTCTTCTGATCTTCCTGATAGAGGAAAGACCAAGATTTTTTAGATCTTTTCCTCAGGGTATCTCAGAAATCAAGAGAGCCATCTTATTGTGTTTTTGGTTTCCAGACAATTTTTAAATTTTTTTATGTTTATTTTATTTTTGAGAGAGAGACAGAGCACGAATGTGGGAGGGGCAGAGAAAGAGAGAGAGAGAGAGAGAGACAGAATCCAAAGCAGGCTCCGGGCTCTGAGTTCTCAGCACAGAGCCTGACTCAGGGCTTGAACTCAGGGACTGCGAGATCATGACCTGAGCCAAAGTCAGATGCTTAACCGACTGAGCCACCCAGGCACCCCAAACAATTGTTTGACCTTGAGAAATGTCAAAATAGGGTTATAAAAACTGTGACAAATCACAATTGTGAACATTTAAAAATTGTTGTAATGTTTATTGATCATTAGGAAAGAGAGAGAGAGACAGGGCACTAGCAGGGGAGGTGCAGAGAGAGAGGAAGACACAGAATCTGAGCTGTCAGCACAGAGCCCAATGTAGGGCTCGAACCCACGAACCACAAGATGATGACCTGAGCAGAAATCGGTTGCTTAACCGACTGAGCCACCCAGGTGCCCTGAAACTGTGAACATTTTTAAATTAAGTAAAACAATGCATGCTTTGGTCTCTTAACCTTATCAATATACCTGGTGACTACAGGTACCACCTTACTTGGAAATGGCCCCACGAGTGTGAAGTTGAAGCTGTATCAGAATGGCGGGCCATCCGCACTTACCCCATGATGGGTCTTGCCCCCACAGTCCTCTATAACATATACTAAAATATCTAGCTATTTTACCACTTTTCAAGACGAAAATGCCATCTGCCATTCAATGATTTCTCAAGGTCCCAACTAATATATTTTAAAGTTAAAACATCTGGATTGTTGATGGACTCGTTCCCTTTCATCATTGGCCATGACTCCTCCGAGGGAGCCTCAGAAGGCATGGCATCTGATTTTCAGTCCCTAATAAGAGCTGCCTTTCCCTGGATGGGGAGGGGGTCATCAGCCAATATATCAGGGAGACATCATCATAAAGGGTCAGAAGAAATCTATCAGTGTAACTCTGAGACATGCAGGGAGGTCAAAGGCATGATAGGTTACGACAACGGCACCAATAATTGAATGCCTACTATGGGTCAGCGTGTGTGTGGTGGTTCAACACCCACACTTCAGAGTCAGACAGACCCAAGCTCAATTCTTACCTGCCATAAAGCCTTTTGTCAGCCAGAAAGAGCTACTGTCAAGGTTAAAGGCAACATGGCGTGGTGCCTAATGTCCTGACAGTACTCAACGAGTATTCGTCACAACTGTTTTTGTCATCGAGAGCACTGGGGAAATAAAAGCAGAGTAATGGTAACGAGACAATATAAGAAAAATGATGACAGAGCATTTGTTTTCCATCCATTTACATATAAGGAGGCAGATAAGACTCACACACAAAATAATCAGGGATAAAAGGGGGTCTCCAGAAAGACTCACGGTGGCAGAGAACATTTTTAAGAGAGGTGACAGCATGAAGGGTGACCAGAAATTGGATAAGCACTGAAGAGACAGAAAGTATAGTAAACACAGGATACAGCTGCATAAGCAGAACCTGGACGTCTGGAAGAGGCCCAGGATGCCTGGTTGAGGCAGCACTGTGGGAAATAAATTCATGAGCCAGGGTCACCCAGCTCCTCAGTGCCAGTTTCAGAACCAGGACCTTGGTGGCCAAGTCAGTGAGGGGCCCTGTTTAGCTGCCAGTGATGTCTGCTATTTATTCATTTATTTGTTCATGCAACAGACACGGATCTCTAGAATGTGTCAGACCCTGTACTGATAGGGTCTTTACAGAGGTGATCAAGGGAAAATGAGGTCGTGAGGATGGACCTTAATCCAACAAGACTGGTATCCTTATAAAAATGAGAAATTTGGACACAGATATGGGCATAGAGGGAAGACGATGTGAAAATATGGAGGCAGAAGATGGCCATCTACAAACCAAGGAGGGGCACCTGAACAGATCCCTCACTGCCCTCAAAAGGAACAAATCCTGAGTCAAACTTTGATCTTGGACTCCCAGCCTCCAGAACTGTGAGACCAAAAATATGTGTTGTTTAAGCCACCCAGTTTGTGTTATTTTATAGCGGCAGCCTTAGAAAACTCATACAAATAGGAAGTTCTATCTAAAAGACTTACTAAAGTTTACCTATTTTTAATTTTATTTAAGAAAGGCATCATAGCTGTGCACAGGCACCATGACACTTGGATCTAACTTGTCTTTTGCAGCTCCCTGCCTGAAACATCCTTCTACTTCTTGTCTTCTCAGTGGTCTCCTTTTTTTCAAAATCCAATTCAGATATCGCATGCTCTAGGAGAGTCTCCCTGGTGCCCTTATATCTCATAAGGAAATCCATTTTTCTCCGGTTCTGTTATATCCAGCCTCTGTATTATGCTTTTTGTTTATAAGTTTTCCTTCTCAATCAGATTAAAAACTCCCCAAAGTTAGAGATCTCTTTGGCAACTCTGTACCCCTAACACAGGACCTCATACATACTAAGCACTTACTAAAGATGTGTTATAGATGTCTATCTATGAATGGATTATTAGAGGCCACCATTACTACAAATCCAACAATTACTTCTAGATCTGCACCAGTCATAAAATAATAATTAGGGCAGGATAGATAGCACAGACTCTCTCAACACATCCCTGGGCAACAGAACTATAAAGACACCATCTAAACCTTGACAGAGGTAGATAGAGAATACATGAAAAGATAGGCATTCTCCAGGATAGACCATATGTTATATAATAAACAGTCCTCCATAAATATAAAGGAACTGAAATCATATAAAGTATGTTCTCCAACCACAGTGGAATGAAATTAAAAATAAATACCAGAAGGAAATTTCAAAAATTCTTAAATATGTGGGAATGAAGCAGCACATTGTTAAATAACCAGCGATTCCCTTTAGGAGAATTAGAAAATAATTTGAGACAAATGAAAATGTAAAGACAACATGTAAAAACATATAGGACACTGAAAGCAGTGCCTACAAGGACATCTATAGCTATAAACACTTATATTTAAAAAGAAGGAAGACTGCAAATGAATAACCTAACTTTCCACCTTAAGAAACTAGAAAAAGAAGAGCAAATTAAACCAAAGCAAATACAAGAAAGGAAATATTATGATAGAGTGGAAATAAAGGAAGTAGTGAAGAGCAAAGTGGTAGAGAAAAATCAATGATATCAAAAGTTGGTTCTTTGGAAAGATAAACAATATTGACAGACCTTTAGCTAGCTTGGCCAAGAGAAAGAGAGAAGACTCAAATTATTGAAATTAAGAATAAAAGAGGGGAGATAACTGCCAACCTTACAGAAACAAAAGGGATTATAAGGAAATACAATGAACAACTATATGCTCACACATCAGATAACTGAGAGGAAGTGGATAAGCTCCTAGAAAAACACAGTCTACCGAAACTGACTCAACAAAACCCAAAAATATCTAAACAGACCAAAGCAAGTTAAAGATTAAGTTAGTGATTTTGTAAGTTTCCAAAAAGCTAAGGACGAGATGGCTTCCCTGGTGAATTCAACTACACATTTTTTTGAAAGTTTATTTACTTATTTTGAGAGAGAGGGAGAGAATGTGAGAGAGAGCATGCAAACAGGGGAGGGGCAGAGAGAGAGGAAGAGAGTGATAGAGAGAGAATCCTAAGCAGGCTCCATGCTGTCAGCTCAGAGCCCAATGCAGGGCTCAAACAATCCATGAGATCATGACCTGAGTGGAAATCAAGAGTCGGATGCTTAACCAACTGAGTCACCCAGGCACCCACAACAATACATTTTTTAAAAGAATTAATACCAATCCCTCACAAACTCTTTCAGAAAATAGAATCAGAAGGGACACCTCCCAGTTCATTCTGTGAAGCTAGTCTTGCCTTGATTCCAAAACCAGGCAAAGACATCACAAGATCAATGTTCCTTGTGGATATAGACACAACCATCCTCACCGAAATCCCAGCAGGCCAAATCCCAGTAATGCCCATGACCAGAAGGGAGATTATCCAAGGAATGCAAAATAGAATTTAAAAAATAAGTCAGTGAAATGAAACCTATTAATGAATAAAGACAAAACCACATGTCTATCTCAATAAAATATTTTACAAAATTCACACCTGTTCATGAGAAAAACAAATAGCAAATTAGAAATAGAAGACCAGATACTAAACCTTAGAGAAAGCATATACCAAAACCTACAGATGACTTCACAAGTGATGGGATGGACTAAATTATTTCCCCTAAGATCAAGACAGGAAATTAACAAGATAAGAATGTGTGCTGTCTTCTTGCAGTCAACATTTCTCTGGAGCTACTAGCCACAGCAGGTAGGAAAGAAAAAGGAAATAAAAGGCATCCAGATTAAAAAGGAAGACATAATAACATTTCTACCCTTACGTGACATATTCTTATACGTATAAAATTCTAAGGAATTCAAATACACGTGTATACACACACACACACACACACACACACACACACACACACTATCAGAAGTAAGAAGTAAGTTCAGTAAATCTGTGAGACACAAGATCAATATGCAAAAAAATCAATTGTATTCCTACATTCAATCAATGAACTATTAAAAAATAAAATAAACAAAACAATTTCTTACATTATCACCAAATATCATCAAAAATTATAAAAATACAATCAAAATTACCATAAAAAATAATAAAATAGTTAATAAATTTAACAAATAAGTTTGACTTATAGGCTGGAAGCTACAAAACATTGCTAAATGTGCAAATAAATAAATATTTTGGTTGATATCTTGTATCATGCACAACAATTAGAATAGATCATAGGATGAAATTCAACTATAAAATTTCTTGAAAAAACACAAAGGAAAAACTATTCATGACTTTAGATTATGCTAAGATTTATTTGATATGATGTCAAAAGAGTGACGCATGAAAGTATCTATAAAAAAAAAACTTACAACCCATAAATTTCCAGCCCATAAAAGAAAAATTTGGTAATTTTTACTTCATCAAAATTAATAACTCATGCTCTTTGAAAGATATAGGAGAATGAAAGAACAAGTCACAGATTGGGAGAAAATATCTGCAAATCACATAAGGACAAAGGACTTATACGCAGAATATATAAAGGCCTTTCAAAACTTGATAATAGGAAAAACAACCACATTTTAAAAATGGGCATAATATTTGAAAAGACACTTCACCAGAGAAGAGATACAGGCGACAAAGAAGACAAGAAAAGTTGCTGGGCATCAGTACTCATTAGGGAAATAGAAACTAAAACTACAGGAAAAAATCACTTACATACCTAGTAGACTGGCCAAAATTCAGATGACTGGCCATTCCAAGTTTTGACAATGATATAAAGAATTGGGGCGCCTGGGTGGCTCAGTCGGTGAAGCGTCCGACTTCAGCTCAGGTCATGATCTCACAGTCTGTGAGTTCGAGCCCCGCGTCAGGCTCTGTACTGACAGCTCAGAGCCTGGAGCCTGCCTTGGATTCTGTGTCTCCCTCTCTCTCTGTCCCTCCCCCACTCATGCTCTGTCTCTCTCACTCTCTCAAAAATAAATAAACATTTAAAAAAATTTTAATAAAATTAGAAAAAAAGAATTGGAGCTCTCGTACAACAGTAGAGAGAATGCAAAATGGTAGAATCATGTTGAAAACCCTTCTGGCAATTTCTTAAAATGTGAAACATTGACTTACTGTATGACTCAATAATTCCCTCTTCTTTGATACTTTCCCGAGATAAATTAAGCATGTGTCCATACAAAGGCTAATAGCAATAGCCCAAAGCTGGAAACAACTCAATGTCCAACCAACAAATGGATAAACAAATGTGGTATAGCCAGAAAATGAAACACTACTGAGTCATTAAAAGAAATGAACAGTTTACTACACACAACGTTGATGAATCAAAGAATAATTATGCTGAGTAGTGGAGTGTGACAAAAATAAGGAGTGCCTACTGTTGGATTCCATTTATATAAGATTCTAGAAGACATGAATGAATCTGTAGTAACAGAAAATAAATCGGGGTTTATTTTTGCATGAGGGATGCAAGTGTGGGGAGAGGCAGGAAGAGAGGGATTACAAAGAAGGGATGGGAGCATTCTTTTGAGAGTGCTGGATATGTTCATTATCCTGAGTATGCTGATGGTTTCACAAATATAGATGTAGGGCCAAAATGAACAAATTGCACATTTTAAACAGGTGCAATTTATTATATATCAATTATTCTTCAGTGAAGCTGCTTAAATATCTCAAGATTTAGAAATCAGTATATAAAAAACTTCTTTCCTTGGGGCGCCTGGGTGGCTCAGTCGGTTGAGCGTCCGACTGTAGCGCAGGTCACAATCTTGTGGCCCATGAGTTCGAGCCCCACATCAAGCTCTGTGCTGACAGCACGGAGCCTGGAGCCTGCTTCGGATTCTGTGTCTCCCTCTCTCTCTGTCCCTCCCCCACTCATGCTCTGTCTCTCTCTCTCTCTCTGTCAAAAATAAACATTAAAAAAAGTGTTTAAAAGTAATAAAAAAAACTTCTTCCCTTTTAGACATGATTGTAATTATAAGGCATTTCTTAACGTGACCTAATCATGTGACATGATTGTAATTATAAGGCATTTCTTAATGTGACCTAATATGGATAGGATATAAACATCAAACAAAGATTCAAAGTAAAACTAAAATATTACTGTGGGATTGCAGGTGAACTATTTGCTTGATTTTATTTCTAGAAAATACAAATTGCAATAAAAATCTACCACTTTTCTAATATAAGAGATTATAAAAAGAAAGCATGATACTATTCACACTAGAAATAATAATCTCAAGCAACTTTTGTTTTCTTCTTTTTAATATTTATTTGTTTGCTTTGAGAAAGAGAGAGAGAGAGGGAGAGCACAAGCAGGGGAGGGGGAGAGAGAGAAGCTGAGAGAGAATCACAAGCAGGCTCTGTGCTGTCAGCACAGAGCCCAATGCCAGGCTCGAACTCACAAACCACAAGATCATGACCTGAGCCGAAGTCAAGAGTCAAATGCTGAACTTGACTGAGCCACCCAGGCACCCCAAGCAACTTTTGCTTTTAATCATGGGAGCTTTTCACAACTAAAAGGCCATGAGCAGTGAAGATACAGTTTTAAGAGGACACATGGTGTATTTAGCCCATAATTGAGAGAGATTTTGGTATCATGTGTCTGATTCTCTGAACTCTAAGCATTGAACTCAACCCTGACCCTATAAGACAAGGTATACTTGCATATTGTAGACAGGCAGCATAAGTTGACCCAGTGGGTCAATTGGGACTATCTAACCAATCCTAATTTCTCCACATTGGATATAATGAAAATGCAACAAAAGCCAGATGATGACAAAGCAGTGCAGCTGGGCACAAAACCCGACTCTCTTTCCCCTTTCTCCTGTAGTTCAGAGAAACTTGGTATCTGAGAAAGCACCCAGGATGGGAGCTAGAGCTTTGGCTTCCACGGGAACCGCCACAGTCCAGTTGCATGACTGTAGGCACAGCACTTTGCCTGGCAGAGCTCTGATTCCTCTGTGAGATGCGAACACCGGTACTCCACGGTCAGATGGGCCAGGATCCGTGAACGCAGTGTGTAAACTCGAAGACATTACCAGTGGGTTTACCACCTCCCCACTGTTCACTAGCAGCCTAGATGTGAGCCTTTCGCCCCGATGGAGGCAATAGATTGACAGAGCAGAGAAAGCAAGCACCGACAAGTGCTTCGTGACCCATGGGTCAACATTCCCAGCCCATGTTCCTCCCCATCCGACCATCAACACGTGTATCCTTCTCGCCCGTCGACCACAAGTACGGTGTGTTCTCCTTCGTGTGTTCCAGGGATTCCAGCAGTCCTAAAAAGGTACTTCAGGGGTGCCTGTGTGGCTCGGTCAGTTAAGCATCCAACTCGGTTTTGGCTCAGGTCACGATCTCACAGTTCGTGGGTCCGAGCCCCGCCTCAGGCTCTGCGCGGACAGCACAGAGCCTGCTTGGGATTCTCTCTCCCTCTCTCTCTCTGTTTGTCTCTCAAAATAAATAAATAAACTTTAAAAAAAAATGAAAGAAAGTTCAACATTGCAGTTTTTCATTGCCAACAGAAACACTGGCGCTTAACCACAAAGCAGAGCTAGATAGAGAAATAAAATATAAAGAGACAACGGTGTGATGGGCTGTGTCCAGAAAAAAAAATCTCCTTCCAATGTTTATTAATCCTATTTCTCTCCACTTTGATCTTGGGGTGATATGGGGCAGACATGGGGTTAACAAATGACCCAGGCACTATAAATCCTTCTACTGCTGATGATAAGCAAACTGTGGTTTTATGTAGCCATCAGATGCTGTCTGTGGGGCTTAATCCACCAGTGACAGAGAGAGCTCCATTAATTTGTATATCGTTTTTGTTAGTGATGAAAGCCTTGAAGCTGAAAATAAAATCAATTGCTTGTAGTTGAAGAATCCTCTCCCTGCTTTTCCAGAGTGTGGGTCACTCCACTTCTCCATCACCAAAGCCCTCCCGCCTCCCTCCTCCAAGCCTGGAACTCGCCCATAAAAATTAATATGCAGCTAAAGCCTGACCTGCATATGGGATAGAAGCTGAGAGGAATGAACTTGTTTCTACAATCTCTGAAATACATTCCTTAGGCCAATCACCCATTCCAAGGAAAGCAAATCTGCCCCTGCTGTGAATACTTCCTTTTGCTTTTTTTCTGAGACAATTGCTACCCACGAAAACCTTTCATTGAGCTATTTGGGGGTGGGGGGATTATTTATAAACATCCCAGCAACAACAACAAAAAGTCAGACTTTAAGAAGTGTGCTGGTTTTTTTCTCCATAAATATAAAAACACTGCCACATTTGTTGGTTTAAATGGTTATTTGCTTAAATGTTCACTCTAAAGAGTGAAAATATATTTTGTGGATATACTGTACATGGAGGAAGATGTTCTAAATTCCTTATATTTCTCCTCAAGCTTCAAGGAGTGTTTCTAGGGGCCGTCAGCATTATGGATCTGTAAGAGGGTAATTGCATTGCTCATGTGCATCTTGAGTCCTAACGAGAGGTAACGGGGATGTTTCTTTCAGGTCTATACTAAAGTCATCCTCAGAAGGAAGACCTCCACCTTAGTAGTAATTAACAAGGTCTTTTACAATCCTGTCTCCATTGGCTCAGGTGTTCAGTTTATCATCTCTCATTGCGTTCATCAGCGTTCAGTTTCATCATCTCTCATTGTTCATCTCTATGGATGAACCCTTATGTGTGGCAAAAGAAGGGATGGAAATTGTTTTTAACAGAGATGTAAGTAAACCAATGCAGTTTTTCTTTAAAAAAAGAAATAAAGAAAGAAAGTTTATTTATTTATTCTGAGAGAGAGGAGTAGAGGGAGAGAGAAAATCCCAAGCAGGCTCCGTGCTGTCAGCATGAAGGTCAAGGTGGGGCTCAAGCTCACGAACTGTGAGATCATGACATGAGCTGAAATCAAGTGTCCGATGTTTAATCAACTGAGCCATCCAGGCACCCCCCCCCCACCCACCCAATGCAGTTTTTCATTGGCCTCCTCCTGGCTGACTTAGATTGAGGAAGCCTCTGGCAGGCTGGGAGGCAGGCAGCTGTGTTTGCAGCCAATTTTCCTGATGGGTAGACTGACACTCAAGTGTTCAAAAAAGCCCAAAACCCCATGGATAAGCTGAGTGGTTCCTAATCTAGAGACCTACAATTGAAGGTCTAGCCTATAACTCAGTTTTAAAACTCTGCTATAAAGATTATTTCATTTCTAATTCACTGTTTATTGACAAAAATAATTAAAAACTAAACCAAATATAGCCAACTCCAGATAAAGCTCTATGAGGGGCAGCCATGCTGGGGAGAAACAGGGAGTTGCCTCTGGGAAGTCCCCAGAAGCAAAACACCAGGCTCAAGTTACTATTCCCATAGCTTTTGTCATTGGTTGATTTGTTCTGAGATAAATAGACCCTTCTATATTCTACCTTCGAATGCCTGAGAGAACACAAGACTGAGGAGTCATTGCTGAAAAACCCCAGAAGGCATAGGAGGAAAACCCCTTTCCAACTCAGCATCCCGTGGCCCTGTCATGATTTCACCCTTCGTTTCTGTTTGAGTCGGGATCCCAACACACTATGCAATGGCACAGAAAAACCAACTCTTCCTTTCTCTCGGTCAGCCAATTCACACTCCTTCAGCCTACATTTATCAGGCACCTCTGTGTCCAGTGCCCATGCAGGTGCTAGTGAGATGCAATGCCAAGCAGGTCTTGATTCCTGCCAATGTTTAAGCCAAATAAGAAGGAATTAATTGCTTGCTATATGGTGACCCTTAATAAAAGGAATGGACGTGTTATTATGGAATAGGCACAATTCTCACGATCCTGTGAGGTATTTTTCATATGACAAGAGACAGGAAAAAAAAAATAACTAGTCTTACAGAACAGTTAGCTGTGGGGACAACCTGTGACTCAGTGGGTAAGAGTTACCATGACAGGTGATATTTCATAACAACCTCTGATGGTACTGGCTATTTTCTCCACTCATACAGTGAATGAAGAGACAATCTTCCCACCTTACAGAGAGTTGACTCCTACCTAAGAAAGATGAAAAAAGTCTCTGGAGCTCTAACATGCAAGTAAATAAATAAATAAAAGCTTGAAGTTTCTTTTTTTTAAATTTTTTTTTAAATTTTTTTTAACGTTTATTTATTTTTGAGACAGAGAGAGACAGAGCATGAATGGGGGAGGGGAAGAGAGAGAGGGAGACACAGAATCGGAAGCAGGCTCCAGGTTCTGAGCTGTCAGCCCAGAGCCCAACGCGAGGCTCGAACTCACAGACCGCGAGATCATGACCTGAGCTGAAGTCGGATGCTTAACCGACTGAGCCACCCAGGCACCCCAAAAGCTTGAAGTTTCTATTCCAAGAGGAAAGCATACACCTCTTTAATTTTGCCATTGTGTTTTGTTTTGTTTTGACTCGACTCTTTTCACTTGTTTTACATGTCAACAGCATCATAAGCAATTTGTACATCACATTTTAGAATACAGCCCTAGTTTTCTTCATTAGATATACAAAATGGTGCCATTTATGAATCAATGACAAACTCCAAAGATACACAATCTAAGATGAAACTTATGGTAGGATGATATTCCCGTGACAGTGATTGCAGAGTCACTGTGGAAAAAGGGAAACCCCACAACCAGAACTCTCAGGGCAATGACCAGAAGTAGAAATTCTATGGGGAAAAAAATGCCTCTTTTTGGAGTTCTAAATGAAATAGCCTTTTCATAGGATTGGTCAGATACCCCTGATGAAAAGGGAGAGCCAGGAAACATGGAAACAAGGGATAAAGTTTATATTTTTCTAAAGTCTGCAGAGGTTGCAGTGTGAAAGGAAGAAAGCATGAAAATCTGATTCTGGGTAATGTCATTATGAAGCATTTTGCTGGAATTTTCCAAGTTCCTGGAGTTAAAGAATCTTTTCTAATTTTACTGGAATTTTCCAAGTTCCTAGAGTTAAAGGATCTCTGTGGAAATTAAGGGGCTGGGGAGAATTTTTTTATCATTTTGGATCAATTGAAAGTAGGTTAAATGAAGTATTTCTTCTCAGGAGTGAGGTGAAATGTCATAGCTTTGCAGATGCGAGCACAGATGAGACATCCTAGGACCCGGAGCATCTGTTGGAATGCCCTCAAAGAAGAGAAAACCATTGGTGGGCTGAGGTTCTCATGTTGCCACTAATCACTGAATAAAGTTAGGAAGAGTAGGAAATACCTCTGTGTTCTATTTCTTCTGTCCACTAAGAACGTAATGAAACTACTTGCAGGAATGGTGATATGGAGTATAATTCATCATCAACATTATTATATCATAGGTTTACCTGAATTCCACAAATTTCAACGATTATAAGGAAGGTTCCTTGGTGAACATGCCTGTCCACAAAGTGAAAAAAGACACGTTGGGGTGGGTTCCTCAATTATCAGTAAACAACATCTTCTCTACACTAGTCAGTCCATCCCATTCATGAGCATATGCTAACTCGGGAGGTCTTCATCAAAACTTAAGATTTTGCCATAGTCAACACTCTTGGAACGGGACCCATTATTTGTGGAGAACAGATGTCCTTGATCACTCTAACAACTAGGTTAATATCATAAGCCCCAACTATTTCCAGCTAATGGCAATCCATCTTCAAGCTTTGGAGACCAGAATGGAAAAAAACAGACTTACAATTTGCCAGGATGATTTAAAGCCTGGCATTCAGAACTTTCTATTTCCATTGCTCTTTTGATGCGGCTCTTGGTACTTCCTTTTCTTGAAGAAAGCTTTCCTATATTCACTCCCAAATAGTCTGAATGTATATGAGGATGCGCAAAACCAAAACAGAAAGCCGTCCTGTTCAATATGGGTGATGGACCATCTCTTAAGGATCATCCACCTTGGTCCGTGAAAGGATGATGATGTGAGCAGCCAGGCAAAGGGTCTCAGTTCATCCAATTGGTTAGTGGCAGCACTGTTTTCATGACGGTAAATGTCTGAACAAAAATTGTAAAGTCAGTGAAATATCTAGATATTTGGACTTCGCTAATGACTATATGGTCCAGGAAATTGATGCCTCGTTTCACAGTTATATCTTACAACATATAGGCCCAAACTGAATCTAAATTTGGTCTCCAGAAGCTGATCAACCGAAAAAAGAATTTGGTAGCAGATATTTGGGGACAGAGAAGTTGAGTGACATGGCATGGCTTCCGTGCCTTACCTCAGAGCACGTCCAGAGTGAGGAAGCCTTAGATGTTATATACGTAACTCCTTCCACTACAGAAGAAAGTGCTGGGACCAGAGAAGTCCTTCTCCCTGTGACAGAGATGATACCAGGACGGGACAAGAGCTGTACCAAGGCTAGAACGTGGGCCCAGTTTCCCCATATTCTATCTCCAAGGTGAGTGTGGCACTTACCAACTGTCCAAGCAACTATTTCCATGGTCCAAGGTTATTTTGATAACCCTCAGGCGATGAACATTAAGAGGCCAGGTCTGCATCATTCAATACTGAATCTACAATGCTACACAGGACAGGGTAGCCAGTCCATCAGGTAGCTGCTGGATTCAGTTAAGTGACATCGAAATGAACCAGACAACAATAGCAACAGCAAAACAACAATGGTAAACAGCACACACTTATAAAATGTCTACTATGAGCAAGGCACTATTCTAAGAACTTCATGTAATAGAATGTTATATTTTATATTCATGTGCTAAGTCTAACAGTAACCCCTGATGCCGGTGCTAGATGGAGTCAAAACCATTACTGACACAGGAAGCGTATCTATTTTCATTAAGATTGTGGCAAATGCATTCCATACTCTCAAGTCTCAGCTGTGAAAAGAACACTTTTGACCCGAGCCTGACCGTTGCCACCAGACAGCAAGGCCAGGCAACCTCGGCCCAGTTGGCTTGACCCATGCTGGAGGATTAACCACGTACCATGTTTGGAAAGTTACTTGGAATAGAATCCCGCCTTTGAGTAATATACATTTTAAACAATTATTTAGGTAAACTTAGAAGCTTCTTAACTTGGCAAAGCCCAATGGGAGGCCTTGGGGAGACCAGCTGGGGCTGTGGATGATTGGCATTTCAGTTTGGTGGTTGTTATGTACAGAATGTTTGTGCCCCCTCCCCCCCCCAAAAAAAAACATGTTGAAACCCTAATCCCCTAGTGTAGCTGGCTGTATTTGGCTACCAGGCCTCTAAGAAAGTAATTAAGGTTAAATGTGGTAATAATAGTAGGGCCCTTATCTGACAGGATTGGTGTCCTTGTAAGAAAAGACACCAGAGCGCTTGCCCTGACCGCCTTCCCCTGAACACACCCAGCAGGAAGGCCATGAGGCAACACAGTGAGTTGACAGCCGTCTACAAGCTCGGAAGAGGTTCTTACCAGAATCAAATTGATCAGCACCTTGATCATGGACTTCTAGCCTGTAGAACTGAGAAAAGAAATGTCTACTGCTTCTGACACACCGATACAGGGGTTTTGTTTTTTGTTTGTCATTCTGAGAAGGGGAGCAGAGAAAGGAAGAGTCTTCTAGAGTGCTTCGCAACAGGCACCATCATCTCCATATTTTGCCCAAAGTCACACAGGGGCCAGCAAGATGAAGACACCAAACATCAGAGTGGTCCCCGGCCAGAAAGGGCCGGATGGGACTTGCTTCTCTCTCTCAGCACTTCCCTACCATTGACCGCTGCCTTGATCCCTGCCTCATGGCATGGCGGTGTGGATTAAATCAGACAACACCTGCAGAGCCCTCAGCACAAAGCCTGGCATGGAGCTATAAATGGCATTTAGTGGAGACTGTGAAACGTTTGGGGAAAGAAACAATATCTTTGACCCAAACTTGAGATTGAATGCAGGCCCCGCCTCCCCACCACTCTCTCCTTAAGCAAGTAACTTCTTAACTGAGCCTCAGTTTCTTTATCTGTAAAATAAGCATATCATCTCTCTTGTGAGGCACCACTTCCTGGCTTCTTTTTTCTATATATTTTTTAAATATTTGTTTTTGAGAGTGAGAGACAGTGTGTGTGTGTGTGTGTGTGTGTGTGTGTGTGTGTAAGCAGGGAAAGGACAGAGAGAGAGGGACACGGAGAATCTGAAGTAGGCTCCATGCTGTGAGCCTAAGGCCCAAGGTGGGGCTTGAATCCATGAACTGTGAGATCATGACCTGAGCCAAAGTCAGACACTCAACTGACTGAGCCAGCCAGGCACCCTCCCTCCCCCAACACCGTCTTCTTAAGATGAACGTGATCACCTAGGGGAGAGGAGTCTTTCACTGAACAGAAGATGCCCAATCTGGGGACCCTGTGCTATGTTTACAGCTTTGGAAGGAGTTGTGAGAGAAGGTACCAGATCTCCTGGGCCCCGAGAAAGGCTCAACTTTGAGGCCTGTGCTGGAAAAAGCAGCAGGTGGTTCTGAAGCTCAGCATACGCCCTGGATTTGTGGAGCAGAGCACTGGGCTTGACTCTGGGGACTCAGCCCTCGGTGACATGCGTGACCTTGGGCAAGTTGCTACCTGCTCTGGGCCTCAGCAACTTCACCTTTATAGGAGAGAGAAAGCAGGATTATTTCCCAGGGCTCTGCTATCTGGTGATTATAAACAGCTCCTTCTCTTTTATTGGGGTTTACGTTCTCAAACTGTGAACACAGGGCCATTTTATCCTGGACACTTGGTCACAATGATTTGTATTCCACAGCTTAAGTCCCTCACAGCAAGGTTGATGTGTGTTTGGACTCAAAAACCACATGTTTTATATTTTATAAAAGCCAAATTAATGATGAAAACTCACTAACTCACTAAGAGGTATTTTTCCTCTTCTCAGTTCAAAGAAAATTGGATCCATGGTGTGTGTGTCACAGTTGGGAGCTCACTGTTGTTAGGAAGGAGGGGTTATCTGAAATCCAGGGAAAGTATTAGACTCTGGGGAAATTTCTAGCACAAGGAACCAGAAGACCGCATTTCTAAAGCCTGCCCATGATACAGCTAGGCTAGCTTCTTCAGGCTACAATCTTCCACAAAGGGAGTCTGCCAAAAACAGGAAAGGCCCCTAAGGTCCCACAGTGAGGCTCTGGGCCCCCGGACAAAACAGGCCCCATCAGGGAGCACTGTGGGGTCCATACAGACATCCCACACATGGACAAACGACCCCTACTGCTGAGTTGGTTTTGTTGACGCACAAGGCTACCCCCCTTCTCAACAAAGCACCCAAGACCTCCACTGTGGTAGGAATAAACTCTCCGAGCTAAGATGGAAGTTTCCCAAGCTGTGAGGACAGAAGTGGAGGGAGAGGTACAAAAGGTCTACAGTGGACACCTCAAATCCACACCCAAATCCATGGAGAAATAATTCTTCACTGGAGAGAGTGAGATCACATCTTTCTCAATAGGAAAGCATTCCCAGATTATCAGGAAAAGGAAAAGGATGGGTCCTGAAATAAATTCAACCACTGAATCCTGTATTATGTATTTTTTCTTTCTCTCTCTTTAGAGTATCTATCTATTCTCTCTCTCTCTCTCTCTCTCTGTCTCTTATCTATCTATCTATCTATCTATCTATCATCCTTTTATTATCTATCTATCTATCTATCTATCATCTATCTATAATCTAATTCCTAAAGAGTAGGCACCAAAATGTTAATGTACCTATCTTTAGGAGGTGAAATTAGGGGACATTTTTCATTCATTCCATGTGACTCAGCTTTCCAATTGCTGGGAACCCAGCAGCAACAAAAGGAATGAAATCCTGACCTCCAAGCAGTTCAAAGACTGGCGAGCAATTTCATTTAACTAAGTTATTTATTTGCTTTTTGTGTTTTTATTTTTTTACAGTAAACATGACCAGTGACAAGCATTAATTAAAATAAGAGCAAAACCTCCTTGCTTATAATTCTCATGTTTTTGCTGCATTGGTTGCCAAGCATTTTCCTTTCTTTCCTGCCTTCATTTACAAAATGAGAGCTTTAAAAGTTAAGCATATATATAAATTCAAATTCCTGCCCTGCCACTGGGAAGGTCTCTGAACCTTAACGTCTTTGTCTCAGTCAGCGTGCCCCCATCCCGCTATGGTCGTGGTGTGGGTGTGATAATTCCCACGAAAGACACACAGAAATGTGAGCATGAAGAAAAGCCTCAGCAATTGTTGGGATTGTGCCTCCAAGAATCATGGGTTTCTAGGGAACAGACGTGGGTCTTCTCCAATCAGTGATGATGGTGTCATGGGCAGGGCAAGTTTAATATTTGAAACAAGGAAACCTTGGTTTAGATCCCAGCCCCACTAATTCCAAGCCTTGTGGTCCGATAACCACTCTCTGCCCCGAGGCAATTTTCTCACCTGTCAAGGGGAAAAAACAAAAATATTTTTCCATACTAATATTAGGGAGATCAAGCCAGATGATGAAGGTGCTTTGAGAACTGCATGGACAACTGCAGTGAGTTGGGTCAGTGTCACGGTCAACTGTGTCAACAGCATGTTCAACTGCATCGCCAACCACACTCTTGGCCAAAGGAAACTTCCTGCTTTCTTCTCAGATTCTCGGATGAGAAGACAGAGAAGGACTTGAGTTAACAACACATTCCTGTCTTGTCCAAATCCTGGAAGCAGTTGAACTTTTCCTAATGTTTTATCCTTCTAATAGTATCTGTTCTTCTCCAAGGGATAAGATTGGTCATGGGAATGGGTCAGGTGGTCATGGGAAATTTTCACAGCAGACCACCAGCCATCTTCCTCAGGAGAAGACACTTCCAGGTCACACGTATCTTCCAAGCTCATGTCAACCTGTTCAAGTACTACCAAATGAATTTTCACATCCCAGATGACACTCCTCTTTTCCATATCACCAGACTTACACCTGCCTCCTCTCTCACCAAATGGCACCGTCTGCCATCCAACACTGGCCTTGGACAGAAATGGGGTCTTCTTAAGGCCCTGTTCTGTCACTCACTCAACAATCAGTCCCAAGCCCTTTGCTTCAGTCTCAGAAATACCTTCCATCTGCCCCCATCCCCTCTACCCCCACAATGATGTAGGCCCTCCTTTCTTCTCCCCTGGAGGAACGAAACAGCACCCTAACTGCTCTCTGCCTCCATGCTGCCTATAACGTAAATCTGGTCATGCCCCCCACCATCAAGAGAAGACCTCAGGGTCCCTATTGCGCCCACCACACCCGTAATACCCCTTCATACAACTCTGCATTGCCCACCGGCCTCACCTTTCTCCCCTCTTTACAATTCCTTTAATGCTGGCTTATTTCCCTGGGCGTTTGCAAATGTCACCACTGCCTGAGCACACTTTGCCGATCCTTGGCTGAACTCCTGAGCTCAAATTTTTAACTGAGCTCAATTCTGTAGAGTGTCTCCCCTTCCGGGAAATGCTCATGGATCTGGGCCTGTAATTTTATTTGGAAATGTGCCTGGCACCTGTGCCACAGTCACAAGGATGTCACTCTCATCTCAATACCTCCTCCGGCAGGGGAACCGTATCTTCTTGTTCGTGCATTAAAATTGTGACTCTCAGCATCATGCTTGCCCCATTAAGAAGCCAGTGATTCATAAGTGTTTGTCTGTTTTTTTTTAATGTTTCTTTTTTGAGAGAGAGAGAGAGAGAGAGAGAGAAAGCATGAGCAGAGGAGGGACAGAGAGAAGTGGGGAGACAGAGAATCCAAAGCAGGTTCCGCGCTGTCATGCAAAGCCCGATGCGGGGCTCAAACTCGCAAACTGTGAGATCACGACCTGAGCCAAAATCGAGACTCGGACACTTAACCGACTGAGTCACCCTGGAGCCCCAAAATGTCTGTTGAATGAATAAGTGGGTAACGGCGAACGCACGCCATGGGATTTGGCTTCTCTTTGTTTCCTCTGCGATTTTATGGCTCAGAGAGCTTGTCCCTTCTCTAGCCGGAGGAGAGTCTTCCTTCCTCGGTCAGTGCCTTGCCTGGCTCTTCTGGGCTGTTCCAGGAGTGCCTCAGACAGAAGAAGGTAGAACAAAAAAAATTTTTTTAAAAATGCAGTTTGGGTCCTGGAAAACATCAGTGACAACTTGTGGTGGAAGTTTATAACCGTGTTGAGGTGCGACTCGGTTGCCAAGACTTGGAAAAGACACCAGAAAACAAAGGCACCAAATGAGGTGCCGTGTGAGGAGAGGCATGTCGCGCCCGGCACACTGCTGGGAAGGAGAATGCGGAAGCGGCCGTGGCGGCTCCCAGCAGACGCCCCCTCCTGACCCGGGAGAGAAGGTTTGGCTTTAAATCAAACGGACATCCTGATGAGATGGGGGTAAGTCAAAGAGACGGAGGAGGGCTGGTCAGCAAAAAAAAAAAAAAAAAAAAAAAAAAATCTGTTCATCCAGGACAAGGGAGCTGGAGAAGGGCCATGAGCCAGAACCCAGATGGGCAGGAGTTCCAAGGCCCAGTCACTTGTCTGTGTCTGAAAGGCCTATGGGAGGCCGTGCTTTTAGGACAGGGGATCCATCCTACAGAAAGCAAGTTCGACTCAGTTTGAGCCAGTTTGACGGACTCATACAAAACCAAGGGACATAGTAAGAGGTGTTCATCGTTTCTCCTGAGAAGGCAACGGGGGAGACACGGTGGGCGAGGTCACTCGTCATTTCCTTCCTCATACGAGTAAGAAGAACACAGGCAGACTGAGATCAAGGCTGTTCATCGCGCATCCCCACCAACTGTGGATCTTGGGCAAGTTGCTCCATCTCGCTGGCCTCAGTTTCCTTACCCCTGAAATGGCATGGCCCATTCACCACTCAGATAACATTTGTGGCGGGAAGGTGTGTGGCCTGGTGTGAGTATATGTTCTAGCCTGAACTAAAGGTGTGTATGAAAACGCTATAGACGTGTTGAAAAGACAAATGTATATTTGTGATTTTGGCAAAAATCTCCAAGCATTGTAAAACCAGCATTTAGCTAAATGTATGCGACAGAAAGACCGAGAAAAATATGGAGGAGAACAAAGGAAAGATGGGCTGGGCTGGAAAAGGGGAGGGACACTTTGGGCCTGGGAGGGGGCACAGAGGGAGTAGCAGGGCTAATTCTAAAGACCCATGACCCCAGCCCGTTACAGCTTCTGGGCCTTAAGGTTGATGTTGTTGGAAATGACTCCAGGTAGTAGTCAGTCAGGAGAGAGCAGCCCATTCAACCCGGTATTATTCTCCTGCACCATTCAACTAAGCCCCCACCGCAACAGCAGTACCAATGACTAACTTCAGAAGTGGTCGATGCATAGATCAGATCAGAAAGGCAGTCAAGACAACCCCAGCTCTATTGCCCACATGTCTGAGTCAACACCAAAGCGATGCCCGGCGAAGAGGTTGGAGACTCAGAGGCAGCTTCTTTCTAATCCAATGACCCTCTTTTTTTTTTTTTTTTCAGTCTCTTCTTTCTTGTAAACCTGGGTCCTAACCCAGAGGGTCATTAGCAATGCCTTAGCACATCTTATATAAGCAGAGATAATAACCCAAAGATCCTGGCTCGATTTCAACCCAGGTAATTGCACTCTGCTTTCCAAGGCCATTTCTTGCAAAGACAGTCATTAGAGCAACTAGGACGCTCCCTCCCTCCTTGAAGGAAAAGTAACCCTTCTCTCCGGGGTCTTGGCCAGATGCCAGTTCAGGTCAGTTTGATTCCACCCACCAGGATAAGAGCTTTTCCAGGAGGTTGGGAAGTGGGGCTGCTTCGTGTTTCGTAGGTCATAGGTTCAAATCCTGTGGAGGGGCTGCTTTCAGTGACACCTCTGTTAATGATCAGGGAAGAGGAATGAACCTGAGAGCATTTTCCTTACTTTCCTTATTTTGCCCTTAACAACTGTCTCCCTGGGAGAATTATATAAGCCCCGTGCCCAGAGCCAAGTTGGCCCTCTCCCATCCCATAAGGCATCTGGCTCCATTATCAAGAGCTTCCCTGGAATGGCTCGGCTGCCTGGAAGGGAAAAAATGGACCTTCATTTCCTATTCCTATGATTTATGCAACAATATAAATTACTACGATTCAATAAAGCAAAGTCGTATAACAAGTACATTAAATTCAGGTGCTCAGTATACGAAATAATATAAAATGCCGATCAACACATTTTGACGTGGTAGCCGATGCTTGACTATGTGTAATCACATGTATGTATTTACATCCCTATGTACAGAGGAAAAGAATCCTAACACACAAAATTCAATGGTGATGGTTGCACGTGTCAACTTCTTATTAGGTGCTCGGCACTGGGTTGGGTTCTCTACATGGATCATCCCGTTTGTCCCTCGAAACACCCCTCTAAAGTCATCACTAATAAGATCCCCGTGAATCAGATGATCAAACAGCCCAGGGTCACACAGCCAGCAAATAGCCGTGTCTGTATTCACACTCCAAGTGTCTGGGGTCAGAGTATACACTCTTAAACACTAGATACTGTTTCTTTCAAAATACAGAGGTTGATAATAGCAACCCCTGAGAGGTGAGGCTTTGGATCAGTTTTATGTTCCCATTTATGCTTTTCTAAGTTGCCCACATTCTCTATAATGAATGTATCTGACATTTCTAATCAGGAAAAGACAATATTTTTACGTCTTCTCTGTTTTACACGGTCTGCATTTCAGACAAAATAAAAAAATCTCTCAGTGCCAAGGAACCTTTTTTTAATGTTTGTGAGCGAATAAAGAGGATGCACAGGGGAGGGGCAGAGAGATGGGCGGTGCGGCAGAGGATCTGAAGCGGGTTCTGTGCTGACAGAAGAGAGCCCCATGGGGGGCTTGAACTCAAGAACCGGGAGATCATGATCTGAGCTGGAGGAGGACTCTTAACCGACTGAGCCACCCAGATGCCCCCCAAGGAATCTTTTCAATAAAGCTCTTTTGGGAGTTTCCAGGACCAGAGAGAAGTGTGAGAATAAGGCAATTTGGCAAGCTACCACAGAGATGCCATCTAGTTATAAGCCTGCTCTTGCTTCCTCTTAAGCACTGTGTGTTCTTCGCCTCCCCCAAATAACAGGGCCTCTTGACCCACGGACCAAAGAAGACACAAGTAATTAAGGGCGAAAAGCCAGGTCTGAATGCCCAATTTTTCCACGCTTCCGAAGGATGAAGTTGGCCTCTGGGTACAGCGATTGTAAGGGCCTCTGAAACTTGGCAGCATTTTAATGGCATGAGATAATTCCCCATCTACACGGTAAGAAATACGGCCTTGAGATCAATACAGGGTGAATTAGTAGTCAACAGCGATCAAGTACGGCAGAGAAAATATGATTCATTTCTTACAAGGGCTAAGATCTCCAACAGTTTATTGAGAAGCATTTGAAGATTGGGGAACTGAGCTGGGACGAATCCTTTAATTTAATCGACAAGTGGGTTTGTGGAGGAAGCACACAGACACTCGAAGGCTTTTGAGACTTTATTTTCTCCTCTCTATTTTTTCTTTTTGCTGCGGCTGCAGTCACCTTATGGCTGCTTTTCTTCTCGCAGCTGTTTCTGAAACCCCAAGATCAGTCCCAGGCAGGCAAAGCAGCGACCTCACACCTTACTGCATGAGAATGAAGTTTCCAGATCAGCGTACCGGACAGTAATTAATCTAATTAACAATTACTCAGTAGCGACGAAGTTAAGAATGTCACATCTCATGGCATACTTTTAATTTCAGATGCGCTTCTGAAAGTGATTTTTCCTGACATTTAACTGCCTTGCCGTATGTCTTTCTTCTTGCACAGAGATGCAATTTATCCAGCAAGGATGCAGTTTCGTTTTCCTTGGGTGCTGGAGATATAAACAAGCGTGGATTACCTTAATATGAAAAGTGATGGCCCTTGGCGTCTGCCTGAATATGAATGTTGAGGGGGATGAAGGAATCATTTTCCTTGGTGTATTTGCTATTAAGTTTGGATGGCAGACAGCTTGGATCTAAGCCTCAGTGACGCTACACAACACTTTTGTAAATAAAAATTGATTTTTAAATAGTTTTAAATAGTGCTTACCGAATAAATTTCCCCCTAAATAAGTGTTCCTGTGCATGCCTAGGAGAGGATGGAAAGGAGGCTTTATAAATCCAACCTCCACCCCCCCCCCCCACCACCCGCCTCAAGTACCATCTTGGCAATTTCGTGATGGAAGGTGTATGGCTTCAGTTATTGCAAAAGTTCTCCACGGCAGCTTTTGAGATGATAGATTTGGCAAGGGGATGTGAAAGTCCATGCACTTCCCCAGAGTGAACATCTTGAGTCTGGTGCCTTTCAAATCCATGCCCGGGGGAGTCACAAAGTACAAACTTAAACTCTAATTCATATTGATGCAATCATCCCCCAAACGCTACCAAGTCATAAAATGTTTCCTTAGGGCAGTGCGTCATTTTCTAGAGAAAGAAGTAGGGCTTGGAGGTTAGACGGGGGATTTGGAATAGACGTGGGACACACAGGTGAAGGACAGACTGATCCCAAACTAGCCAATGAAGTGGCCCCAAACTCGGCTGCCCAGAGAGACTCTGGAGCTGGCCCACAAGCTGATCTCCAGGAAGTTGGGCAGGTAAACTCCCAATAATGAATAGCAAATTCCAAGAATCCCTAAACGTTCTCCTATCCCACTTAAAGCTTAGCCCTTTCGTTGCGAGACTCTGTAGAAAGAATGGACTGTCACCAAAATGGCTCAACTATGGCAACTTACTGAGCATTAAAGTATCCCCGGCACCCGATCCCCTGCAGGTGAGCTATTCAGGGCCCTGACACGTTTTACCTGCGTGCCTTCCAGGGACAAGGAAACTCTACACCGGGCATGAAGCAAAGGGCGGAGGGCATTGGAACACACAAAAATTCTATGAAGGAAACGCCCCCCCCCCCCTTTTAAAGAGATAGAAACTGAATTTCAGATGAAGTAAATGTCACAGTGGAGTCACCGAACTGGTAAGTGGTCCGGACAAAAATCTAACCCAAGTGTGGCTGACAGGGGCACATCTTCTTTCTACTTTACCAAGCTGCGTGCAGTCAGCATAAACTCTGTCTCGAGCGTTAATTTGGACTATTTCTGATCTTTGTAGTTGTTTCAGTGATAGCTCAATTAGCCAAAATATTTAGGAAACGGGGCATTCTGGTCAATTAAAAGTCTACCTTAGCAAACGGAGTCTAATGAAATAACCAGATTGTCAGTATCTGTTCATTGCACAGCAGGTAGTTGCCCCTACTCCCCCATCTTTTTGTATCCTGTTTGCAACCTGCATTTCCCTTAATCATAACAGTTAACAGCTTTATTATCATTGTTGATACATCTTGTCTTCCCTATTCTATTGTAAGTTCAGACCCATGGGACAGGGCCTTTCCTGCCACATTTAATCCCCAGTGCACGGCATAGAGTAAGTCCTCAGTACAAACTATATGTATATGTATGTGTGTATGTGCAGGTACATTTACCCCTACTTGTGCGTTGGACAGGTATATTACAGGTATATGTATATGTACACATGCATGGATATTAGACACTACATAGTATATTGTAATATAGTATATATTGTAATATATTGTAATATATAGAATATAGAATATATAGAATATAAAATATACAATAATATATAATATAATATAATATATATTCTATATATTACAATATCTATAATATTGTAATATAGCATAGTATATGATAAAATTATATGATAAATATATAATATGTTATGTGTAATATATAGTGCATGATATAAAATATGTTTACCTTATACTATATGTATAGTAATATACAATACATTAATATATGATACAGTATATGGTATATTACAAGGTAGGATACATTTTACATTTATGATATAGTATATGGTATATTACAAGGTAGGATACATTTTACATTATGCATCACATATTCTATATATAACACATTATAAATATTATTGCCATATAATTTTATCATAAAATATACCATATTACAATATACTACAATGTATATAACTACTAATATACTATAGATATATAGCATACAGACATATATATATAAAATGTGATGGAATGAATGAATGAGAGCACGAAAGAGTCTGAGAAGGAGGTGGTGAAGAGTGTTATTCTGAATGTGTACTGATCTGAGGATATCCCCCGACACAGTTGCCACACAAGGTTTGAATCCAGATTGTATCTCTAACCAGCTCTGCGTTTGCGGGCAAATCCCTTGGTCACCTGAGTCCAAGTAAAATAAGGACAACTATACTATGAGTTAGCCTCTGTTGACACTTCCTGTGTACCAGACACAGTGCTAAGCACGTTGCATGTCCAAACTTAATGAATCTACCAAGTACCCTATTAGTCAGGTATTATTTTTGGCCCTATCTATGGGTGAGGAAATTAAGGCACAGTGATCGCAAGTAATTCGCTCAAGGGCACACAGCTAGAACAGGATGGGGATTCTGGCTCCAGAGCTCGCATGCTTAATTCCTACAGCAGGGACTAAATGAAACAGTGGGCATACACCATTTCACACAGCACCCAACACGTACTAACCGCTCAGTCAAGGCTAGCCAGCCAGCCTTTGCCTCTCCCTTTTAAGGACGACAACCTCTGGCTTACCACATGTGCTGTTAAAACTTGACAATATATTTATTTGCCTTATAAAGAATGGAAGAAGAAATCAGCTCGCATAGATTTTATTTCCAAACTATCTATAAATAATAAGTTAAGGAAAACTTGCCTTTCCTATTTAAAGGTCTAATTTAGATCCTTTATCAAAATGATTTAAAATGCCTTTCACTGGGAAACCATATTTCAAAGACTTTATTTATTAGACTTCTTGAAAGTGTGTTTTTAATGCACATTCTGACTTTTTGCCAAACCTCTTCTCTGAAACAGTAAAATTAGAGCCGCCCCCTCTTTAAAGAGTTATATTTATTAGATTTTTACATATTGATACAGTACAATCTATCAAAATAAATCTGAGAATGGGCACATAAATCTTCCACTCTTCCAACATTCTTTATATCCAGAGTCTCCACAGTAATTTCCGTCTGACAAACGCTCAGAGGAGTCTGGGGGCGAGGAACTTCTCTTCTAAAGAATCAAACCTGCATCTTCAAGTGTAACTTCTCTGGCTACCTTCACCTCCCTCACCACCATGGCTGCACTTGGACCAGAGTGGCTGTGTGTGTTTTATCTGACACCGGTAATTAAATGTAATTGCCTTTTAAGCCTAAACAGCTGTGAGCTCTACAAAATGCACACGACTCATAAGCCAAGGCCTGAACCAGTGTTTCAACCCCTTGGGAGGATGCTCGAAGATACGTCACCATTTTGCCTCTTTTCATGCTGCACCCTTCAACACCTTTCTTCCTTTCGATTTAAATTAAAGACAATTACTTCAAAAGAAGATACCTATTTCTAAAACTTCGGTGGGTGGATTCTGAGTGATTTCAAGTAATGTACGTGTTGCCAACATCCCAGTGATTTTGAACGTGAGACTTTCTTTTCTGTAATTCAGAGATCTCTACGGTGACATGTCATAGACACGAGGACGGATGCTCAGGGGCACGTATATGTATCATATTTGATACATGGGTTACCCGTTTGACAGTGTAGAGGTCAAGAAATTCTAGGGGCGCCTGGGTGGCTCAGTCGGTTAAGCATCCAACTGCAGCTCAGGTTATGATCTAATGGTTCATGGGTTTGAGCCCCGCCTCAGGCTCTGTGCTGACAGCCCCGAGCCTGGAGCCTGCTTCGGATTCTATGTCTCCCTCCCTCTCTGCTCCTCCTCAGCTCATGCTCTCTGTCTGTCAAAAATAAATAAACATTAAAAAAAATTTTTTTAAAGAAATTCTAGTGAGAGATAAGATCTTGGGCCTCCCTTTTTCGGGAGAGGAACATTTTAATCTCCAAAGCGTGGAGCATGATAAGTGCATGTATTATATCTTCCTTTTCACAAACCCGTGAACTAGTTTGTACTGCATGGGGCTCCAGGTGCACTTATCAAATGACGGCAAATTTAAAAATGACAATTTTCATCAGGTAATTTGACCCTCCGTATGGGGGAGAGGTCTATATGACCCTGTAGAAAGAGTCTGAGTCAGTTTTTGCACTACCCTGGTGATGGACTCAATATTTACGTCCCTGCTCCCACCCACCCAACACCCATATGTCGAAGCCTTAACATGCAACGTAATAATATTTGGAGATGAGTTTTTGGAGATGTACTTAGGTCTAAATGAGACCATGAAGTTGGGATCCTCATGGAATTACTGAATGCCCTTAGAGGAAGAGGAAGAAGGGGAAGAGAGAGAGAGAGAGAGAGAGAGAGAGAGAGAGATGTCTCTCCATATGCATATGCCAAGGAAAGACCATGTGCGGACACAGCGAAAAGGTGATCAGCTGTGCATAAGCCAGGAGGGGAGGTCTCCCCAGAACCCAACCATTCTGGTACCCTGAAGGTAGACTTCCCAGGCTCCAGAACTGCGAGAAATGAATGTCTGCTGTTTAAGTCACCCAGCCTGTGGTATTTTGTTAGAGCTACCCATGCTGAGAAAACCATCAAACTCAGTGCTCTTGAAAGATGAAAATAAAGCTGCGCTGGTATCCGTGCTTTGACAAATACCCACAGCCTCTCTCCCTCTCCTGGTCCGGTGTCCCCTTCCATCTTTCCACCTCTGCTATCTCGAACAGTCACGATCCCCCCATTGCCATGTGGCGGGGTCCAAACCACTGACCATGGCATCCCAAATCCTTTCTAATCGGTCCCCGCTGATTTCTGCAACTGCCTCTCCAGGGGATCACATCTCTAAGTGACCTGCCTCACCATGGCCAGCCCACTATCCATTTCCATTTATAGCCCAAAAGCACCTTGGTTTTCCACTGTTTCCAGCCCCACCTGTGCACCCTAACTTTGACCCCCCTCTTAATCCAAATATTTAGCCGATGCAAATTCTTCCGCAGGTCCAGGGTGAAGTATGTCCCTCATGCTGGGTACATAGAAGCTAACATAACCAGTTGGGAGGAAGGTAGACAGCAGGAATGGGCAGGAAGGAGGAAAGAATGGAAGGAGGTGGGTTCGGTCAGAGCTGGCTTCTTCTGCACCTCATACACATATCATCTGCTTCCTCCACTCACATGCCACTTGGGACTTAGAGCGACTTTCTGAACAAGAGACAGCACCAAGGCCACCCAGGGCTTCAGCACAACTGAGAGATTCTTGCCCTTTTGAGTAAAAGGAAGGAGCAGAACTAAAATTTCTTATGGACCTACTATGTGCCAGGCAATTCTAAGTACTTTAACATATTCATTTTCCACTGCAATCCTCAAAGGCAGATTTAAAACAAAGCAAAACCTTTCCTGGGGCGCCTGGGTCACTTCGGTTGTGGGTTGAGCGTCCGACTCTTGATTTTGGTTCAGGTTATGACGTCATGACTCTTGGGATGGAGCCATGCTTCGGGCTCTGCACTTACAGGGCAGAGCCTACTTGGGATTTTTTTTCTCTCTCTCTTTCTCTGTCTCAAAATAAATAAACATTAAAAAAAAAAAAAAAGCTCTTCTTTTTTAAGTGAGAAAAAGGAGGCCCAGAAGTCTTGTCAGGAAAGAATTTAGAGCAAGATTTGAATCCAGACCTTCTTCCATTCAATCAACTTGTCGTTGTTGTTGTTTTTAGTATGAGTAGCTATCTTGAAAACTATTCAGCCAGGCACTGAGGTCCCAGGAATGATATGACCTGATTAGTGTTTTCTAGTGGCTTCCAGTTTGAGAGAATGGAGCACACCTGTAAACACAATAAAGCAAGAAAGGGTAAACAAGATTCAACCAACAGTCCATACTGTTCATTTGTCTACACTCCTTGAGGCACAAACACTTATTGAGCATCTGCTAAATGCCAAGTACTATCTCATGACTTTCCCGTGTTTATACTTTTAGACCTGTGGGATCTCTGCAGAACTCTGTGGGATCAGTATGACCAGTATTCTATGCATTGTGTAGACAGGAGTTTAATTAACACGTCCATGTTTCCTCAGCTGGTACAAAGAAGAAAGCTTAAACCACGTGTCAGAAGCCCATTGAGAAATGGACCCAGGGGCGCCTGGGTGGCTCGGTCGGTTAAGCGTTCAACTTCGGCTCAGGTCATGATCTCATGGTTCACGGGTTCAAGCCCCGCGGCAGGGTCTGTGATGACAGCTCAGAGCCTGGAACCTGCTTCAGATTCTGAGTCTCCCTCTCTCTCTGCCCCTCCCTCGCCTGCCTCTCTCTCTCTCCCTCTCTCTCAAAAATAAATACACATTTAAAAAATCTTTGTTAATGAACCCAATGTTAGAATGTTTCGTGCATAGATTTGTGTATCCGTATCTTATTTATGCACTGAGGCATAAATTCACTTACAGAGTCTTAGGGTCAGGCAACTGGGATGACATTTAGAGCCACAAGATCTTAGATTCATCCAGTGTCTTTAAGTTGTGTTACAGTTTTGCAGTCATTGGCCATAAGGAGCGGGACACAAGAGGAACAAATGGGTCCTGTCTCTGCTACTGCAGCAGGGATGAATATCACCACCTTCGGCTTGCAGGGTACTGGGGCTTGACAACACCACACATCAGTCACAGAGTCTGAGAGCTACTATTAGACACGTTTAGTGGGTCTACATAAATCTCTTTTAGCATAATTTGTTCCTTCCTAAAAGAGGAGGGAGAGAGAGAATGGGGTGGGGGTGGGGGAGAGAAAGGGAGATCATATTTGTACAAATCTGCGTTTGGAAGTCCTAAAAAGCAATCAGAGCCAAAGACCAAGAGGACCAGCGACGCTCGGGAGGTAGGGATTTTGAAACTGGAAGCCCTGTGAGAAGCCAACATGGTAAGAGGGACAGAACCCAACAAGAAGTGTTCACCACTCACTTGGCCAGACACAGCCGAAAGCCATGCGCTGGGAATGTATGGCCAGAGCCACAAGGAGAAAACTAGCCCCTGGATCAGTACCTGGCTTCATATATTATTTTTGCTATTTCTTTTTTTTTTCTTTGATTTCTTCTTTGACTCATAGGTTCTCTCTTCTTTTTTTAATTTTTATTACTTACTTATTTATTGTATATATAATTTCTAGTCAAGTTAGCTAACTACAGTGTATACAATGTGTTCTTGGTTTGGGGGGTAGATTCCCATGATTCATCGCTTACATGCAACACCCGTGCTCATCCCAACAAGTGCCCTCCTCAACGCCCATCACCATTTCCTCCTCCCCCACTACCCCCCACCAATCAACCCTCAGTTTGTTCTCCGCCTTCAAGAGTCTCTCATGGTTTGCCTCCCTCCCTCTCTGTTTGAAACTACTTTTTCCCCTTCCCTCCCCTCCATGGTCCTCTGCTAAGTTTCTCAAGTTCCACATATGAGTGAAAACACATGATATCTGTCTTTCTCTGACTGACTTATTTCACTTAACATAATGCCTTCCAGTTCTATCCACGTTATTGCAAATGTCAGGATTTCATTCTTTCTCATTGCCAAGTAGTATTCCATTGTATATATAAACCACATCTTCTTTATCCATTCATCTTTTTGCTATTTTTATGGGCTGATAACTGCATGATTCTGGTAACTCAGTTGGGTGTTCTCTCTCTCTCTCTCTCTCTCTCTCTCTTCCTCTCTCATAGGTTCTGTCTCATAGGCCATAGAGTGGATTCTGTGCTGAAAGGTAACAATTAGCCTGGCAATAGAATATTCCTGATGTGTTTCTATTTTGCTTTATCTTTTTTTTTTTCCTCTCTGTGATTGTCCTACAAATAATAATTTTAAAAAAAACCTATCAGTACTAGATTTTTACTTGGAAGTTCTAGAGATGCCCTTAAAGTAACCATTTCTCTGAATGGATGGTTTGGATCATAGCAATCTGTGCCTTCCTTGGTTCTTGAGAACAATCCTATCACTGAGGAAATCATGCCTCAGGACTAATTTCCTTTGATTCTGGAGTCGACACAGAGTGGCTTAACTCTGGGGCTACCTGGGATAAGAGTTTCTGACATGCAGACTATGTGTAAGGCCTGGTTTGATGGGGAGACTCACCCCAGGCTACAGACAGTGTTATTCACACACCACCCAGCAGATATTGTGATCTGACAAGGAATCGGGGCCTTGCTTTCCATGTGGATGCTCCCAGGGATTCCATGGAACATTATACCAGGGAATTCTCGTTAGCAAATTCTCTTCACTACTAAAGCAAGACAGAGCTCCAGGAGGAAAATTTGGCCTCATTCTTAAAATATAGTTTTGAAGGTAAATTTGCTTTCATGGTGGCTTATAACATGGCCCCTAATGGCTCCTATTTCCTGGTGTACACGTTCTTGTGTAAACCCTTTCCCTTGAGTGTGTGCTAGACCCAGTGACTAACCTCTAATGAATAGTATATGGCAAAGGCAGTGAGATGACACCTACAAGGCTATTGGTACTCATGTGGTCACAGGTAGACACCATCAGTTCCTCACAAGTGGCTAGCCAGGGATTTGGGGCTTCATGTAGGTCACAACATGGCAGCTTGCTTCCTACAGAGAGAGCAAGCCACGAGAGAATGATGACATGAAATATAGAAGCCACAGTCCGTTTGTTCGTTTCTTTTGAGAGAGAGAGTAGGAGAGGGGCAGAGAGAGAGGGGGAGAGAGAGAATCCCAAGCAGGCTCTGCACTGTCGGGACAGAACCCAAAGAAGGGCTCGATCCCACAAACCACGGGACCATGACCTGAGCCGAGATCAAGAGTTGGAAGCTTAACCAAATGAGCCACCCAGGCGCCCCTAGAGGTCACAGTCTTTTTATAACCTAACATTGGAAGTGACATCCATTGGCTCTGCCATAAGCTGTTCATTAGAGGCAAGGCACTAAGCATAGCCCACACTCAAGAGAAAAGAAAGGTCGCACTTTTTAAAGGGAGAAATGGCCAAAAATTTATGAACCTAAAAATTACCTCAGCCCCAATCTAACAGAGTTAGCAGGAAATCCTTCCATTTTGGGGGCCACATTGCTCTTCCAGGCTAACTTCAGAATCCCTGAAACTTACTTGGTTTTATTGAAAGAGGAGAAAAGCCTCTAGAACTATTCTGGGCATCAAAGCAGAAGAGGTTATGTTCTAGATTTAGCATGTCTCTCCTAAGTAGGCAAGGTCTTCTCTGCCCAAGGTGTTCAACAAAGGTTTTACACCCCAAACCTGTGTTCCCAGTTCATTTCAAGCCCTGCCCAATTCACAAAGTAAGTTGGTCCACAAAGCATCCCTTTGGACAGAGCTCTGCTTTGGAGTAAGAAACCCATGAATCACAGTCAGGTATAAACAGAAATTACTTGACTACCTTGGTTATTCACACTCTTACCCTATTTCTGCAATGAGTTAGATAACCAAACCTCCTTCCTGCTAGATCTTAGAGGCCCCGTTCTTCTCCCCTCATGTTTCTTCAACCAAAATAGAAAGTTGGAAGCTATTGTTCTTTTTTATTCTTCTCTCCTTCTTTAAGACCTCTCCAAGAAAGGTCAAGTACACACAGTATCTATTTCAAAGCCTTTAAAATTATATTTTAGGGGGTAATTTAGCCAATAATTATTTTAAAGTACACTCTTTCTTAGAGAAATATCAGTCTGTATAGAATTTCCTCTACAGGGAGCCTGAATGGCTCAGTCGGTTAAGCATCCGACTTAGGCTCAGGTCATGATCTCACGGTTTATGAATTTGAGCCCCCACATCGGGCTCTGTGCGGACAGCTCGGAGCCAGGAGCCTGCTTCAGATTTTGTGTCTCCCTCTCTGCCCCTCTCCCACTCACACTGTCTCTGTCTCTCAAAAATAAAGATTAAAAAAAATTTTTTTTAAAAAGCATTTCCTCTGAGAGGGATGCCTAGGTGCCTCAGTCATTTGAGTGTCTGACTCTTGATATTGGCTCAGGTCATGATCTCACAGGTGGTGGGTTTGAGCCCCATGTCTGGCTCGGTGCTGACAGCATGGAGCCCGCCCGCTTGGGATTCTCTCTCTCCATCTCTCTCTGCCTCTTCCCTCAAAAGAAATAAATAAACATTTTTAAAAATTTAAAGAAAAAAGAGTCTCCTCTAAGAAATGCACACATGAGGGAAGACTTTTCTCTAATCTTGAAATTTTCTAAATCATTCTATCTATTTATTTTTAAAGATCTTATCGTTAATGTCTACACCCAGCATGGGGCTTGAACTTCCAACCCAAGATCAAGAGTTGCATACTCTGCCAACTAAGCCAGCCACCCCAAAACATTCTGAATCAAACCAAAATGGTTTGTGAATCAAGGGTTACTAGTCTTGGCTTGCAGCGGCTCACCTAAGTCTGATGAACTCGAACCTTCCTACGGGCAGTCACTTCATTCACACATGGTCGTGTCTGAACCTCAAACCCAGGTTTCTGTGGTTGACTCCTTGTGGATTAGTTGAGGGCTCTTTTTTGACCAGCTAAGGAAGCAAATTCAGAAACATAGTACCCAGGCTTTGAGCAGAGGGAGGATATTCTTCTAAGGCTGGATCACGGCATAAAAAGACCAGAAATGGACCCCAAATTTAGCATCTGTGAAAATATGCTACAGTCCGTGACAAATAAGGCAAGCCGTATTTGGTCCGGTGCTAATATATCCCCTCAGTCCCTTCTCTCACGAAACTGCTCACACTGGCAGAGAACATGTTGTCATCCTTGGTGTATTTTTTAAAAGGTTTTTTTTTTTTAATGTTTTATTTATTTTTGAAAGAAAGAGAGAGAGAGCGCACAAGTGGGGAAGGGGCAGAGAGGGGTGCGGGGGTCAGAGGATTCAAAGCCGGCTCTGTGCTGTCAGCAAGGAACCCAGTGCAGGGCTCGAACTCATGAACCGCGGCACCGTGACCTGAGCCGAAGTCAGATGCTCAATCAAACGAGCCAGCCAGGTGCCCCTTTTGGTTTGCTTTTTAACCTGCGACTTCCTCTCTTTAAACTTTTTAAAAGGAGCCCCCCAAATGATATTATGAACAACTGAGAAAACGCGTTCAAGCTACCTAAAGTATCTAAGAATAGTACCTTCCTAGTGACTTGTAGGACGAGCTAAAGCAAATTCACTTAGAACCGGACTCACTACTTTTTCATAATGGGATGGACTAAATTACCCATTATATAGGAATCACACATAAAAGCCTTCCTCTCCATCAAGTGATAGATCAAAGGAAGGAAAGATGAGTGGTCTACAGGCATGAGCCACGCCTCCCGAATTCTGAGACCAGGACTGAACAGCCTGCATTTTAACTACCTCTCCTTGACATGAAACAGTCTTCACGTGTCTCCCACTGAGGAAAGTCAGGTAGGCTCAGCTACAAAGATTTTCTTCCGTTGCCCACCGCCCCCCACCCCCCCCCTTTCCTTTACCATTCCATCGGAAGGATGACAGGTCCCTGACTGGGCTCAGGTGAATCTAATTTAAAATCCGGACTTGGCGCGTCCCTCCCATCTGAGCCTTGCAGGGAGGGCATCTGTCAGCATCACAGCGTGGGTCCCTGGCATATTTACGGTCACAGTGACGGCCTGCTCATCCCTCCACAGCTGCAGTGGCTCCCGATTCCTGCCCCCATCTGCGTGGAAACTACCCAACCAGATATTCTGACTTGCAGTGACAGATGAAAAAGTGCCGTGTCCCCCCAGCACCCCGCTGCCCTCATCCCCTCTTGGGCAGAGTACCGAGGGGCCATCAGTGTGCCATTCCAGCAGCCATCTTGCGGCGGTGTTGCAAATTCATCGGTATTCTAAAGAAGCCATGCCTTTGTCCCCTCACTCGCTCTGCAGACATTACCAAGGGTCTCCTATGGGCCAGCCACACACCTAGTCGTTGAAATGCAATCACAGACTTGCCACCCCATCCGTGACCTCGTGGAGTTCGCTCTCCTCATGCCTCCCGTATGGGGAGCTTTCTGACCTGTGTTTCTTAATTTCCGAGAAGTGGATGCCAAATGACAGGCAGGTCTCTGCTGAGGAATTCTTTGGCTGAGGATTTCTTTTGCAGATTCCTAAGGTCTAACCCTGGCAGGACTTGCCCAGGGTACACACACGACCCCTGAAACGGGAAGATGTGAGTTGAACCATCAAGACCCCTGGACTAGAAGCCAAGGGAGGCATCCAGCATGTTGCCCACTGGACGCTTTTTCAAGGCCCAGTTATATGCCAGCCCGATGCCCGCGACTCTGCACACACAAACCAGTCACACAGGCTCCGATTCTCAGGGCAGTGACAGTCTAGGGGGTGCTGGGATGGGGAGGTGAACAGATAATTTAGAAACATTCATAGCGGAGGTGTGTGCAGGTAACAATAGATGTCGTTAAAATAATAAGGAAAGAAAGGAAGTCTGAGACCTAGGCCAATCCCCTTACCCCTTTGCCCTCAGTCTCCTCATGTAGAAAATGGGCATGATTCTGGATCATTTTCAGGGTATCTTTCCCTGCACCTAGGATGCATCGGTCCAGGCTGAACCAGTGGCCCAAATCTACCGGTTCACTTCTTTTCTGCACCTCCTGAGAACACCCCAACCTGAGTCCATGTGCCTGACCATTCTGTTCCCAGCCAGGAACAAACAAAACACAGCTCGCATTCACAAGAAGTTACCAAGAGCTTTCACACACATGGTTCATTGGATCATGTCTCTTCTCTACACACAAAGAACAGGTCCGAGGTTGTTCTTTCCCTTTTATGGGTGAAAACTTTCAAGCCTCAAAGAGGTGAAATAATTTGATCAAGATCTGAGAAGAAGCTGAATTTATTTATTTATTTGCTTATTTGTTTATTTATTTAGAAAGAAGTCCACTTACCTGTTTTCCCTAAGGATACCCCAACAGAGTAAGGAAGAGTAGTTTTGTGTGTTTGTTTTTAATGTTTATTTTTGAGAGAGAGAGACAGAGAGAGACAGAGGATCTGAAGAAGGCCCCAATGCGGGGCTCAAACTCACAAACTGTGAAGTCAGACCTGAGCTTAACTGAGCGGCCCAGGCGCCCCAGAAGCTGAAGCCTTCTGCCTCCAGATTCCACACATGCCTAGACTAGTGAGCAGGACTGATCGGAGGAGGAAGGAAGCAAGGGTCCCCGGGCCACAGCAGGCATCACCAGCAGAGCTGGATTTGTGACAAACGCAGCAGAGGTGAAGGGCCCTGGAGGATGCAACAAGCTGGCCTGGGCAATCTCACCTCCACAACTGACTCCTGGACCCTCTGTCAGTTCCGGTTCTTCGGCCTGTGGCACCTTCTCCAGCCTGTGCCTGTGAATCAACCAAGGGCTGCACGCAGTTGGGGGTAGTTCGCAGAGCCAAAGGCACTGTTTGCCAGCAAGTATAAGAAACCGCCCAGCAACGGCCCGCAAACCGGAAGTGAAACCGGATGCAAAACCAAACCTTCGGGTCATCGGAGCGTAACTTCCTCTCCAGCGACTTCCGTTATTGCCATGTGTCCTGCTCCGGTGACCTCTTCCGTGTAGGAGGCTCTGAGAAAGCATATTCATATGCAGGGACAAAGGCAGGGGAGACAGAGGTGAGCCCGGATTCTAAGAATTGGAGGGGTTTCCTTCCCACACATGACCAGTCCAAACCAAAGTCCTCAGGAGATTGTCAGGCTGGCTTTTCTTGTTTTACCCTGTTTTACCACAACAGATGCGGCACGCTGAACATTTCTTATGAATGAAAAAGAAAGAATGTGTATTTAGCCAAAGCAATTAAGAGTTAACTCTTAACAATGTGGCTGAGGGGCATGTGGGCGACTCAGTTGGTTAAGCTGCCAACACTTGATTTTGGCCCAGGTCATGATCTCACGGTTGGTGAGTTCGAACCCTCCATCGGGCTCTGCCCTCACAGCACAGAGCCTGCTTCAGATCCCCTGTTTCCCTCTCGCTACCCCTCCCCGACTTGTGCGAGCCTGCTCTCTCTCTATGTCTCAAAAATAAATGTTTCAATAAATAAATAAAAAGTAGCTATTCGATATCTAGAGAAAGGTAATTTTTTGCTTTGTACCCCTTAAATCAAGTTTACGTCAATGCTTTTTACATACCCACTGGGGGGGTCCCACTCATATGACAATACTTCATCTTCATCAATGTGATCCCCATACCCATGTTGGGAGTTTTGTCTTATTCTCTGCATTTTACGGAGGAGGCACTTCATTATTCCCCTTCAAAGCTGCACCCCTAATCCGCTTTGTCCCGAGGCCATGCGGAGAAAAGCGGAAAGTGGCCTTTCCGTAGGGACTGGGAAAAAAACACCACCTCTGGAAAATATTTCTCCTACCTGGCTGTGTCCTTGAATTAAAGCATGAAACAACTTCAAATGGAGACGAATCAATACATTAAATCATTGTTATCTTCTATTCACCTTTTATTCTAATGAGTTAGGTTCACTGCTAATCCACCTTGAGCTCCCTCACTAATGATGCAGGGGCACGCGGGGGGCGTTTAGGAATAATGCCTCTGGAAAAAGGTATTCCTTTGAGAAGTTAGGTCAGGACATGAGGCACTTGGTCACCCACTGTTGTCCCAGGGAGCCATCTGTCTTAGGGCTGGTGCCTGCGTAGGGTCTCCTTGCACTCTGAATTGGAGCTGGATCTATGATGTACAGTAATGGGGATATTGGGACAAAGGTCACCTCAGGCCAATTCTGGGCCTAAGGAAGCCTGAACGCTTTTACTTCCTCTCCTGGAATACTTGCTTTGGGACTGGTGTTAGGTTCAGTGAGTCTCCCTAAAAAGTTTCATCCATGTCCTAAGCCCCAGAACTTGGGAATGTAACTTTATTTTGGAAAAAAACATCTTGGTAGATGTAGTTTGGTTGAAGATCTCGAGATGAAATCACCTGGGGTTACCCAAGGGATCCTAATCCCAACCACAGTGCCCTTATAAGAAAAAAGCAGAGGGAGATCTGAGACACAGAAAAGGAAAAGACCACACGGAGACAGAGGCACAGAATGGAGAGATGCTACCATAAACCAGTGACTGTTTGAAGCCACCAGATGCTAGAGGAGCCTCCTCCAGGATTCTTCCCCGAGAACTTCTAGAGGGAGCGGGGCCCCGTCTATTCCTGGATTCCAACTCCTGGCCTCCAGAACTGTGACAGAATAAATTTCTGTCATGTTAAGCCATCCAGTTTGTGATAATTTGTCATGAAGGCCCCAGAAAACTAATGCTGGAGTCTTCAGAGTCCATTTAAAAAGTGTGCCTGTCCGGTCAGGAAGGCAATATGGAAGGATCATGTAGAGAGGAGACCCTGACACTTCACGGTGAGGAAGAAAGGCCCAGCATCCCGGTCAAGGCTTCATGACCCTGTTCCTGGTCACTGTGTGACAACAACCCCACGAGAGGCCACCAACATCGTCAGTAGAAGATCCGCTCAACTGAGCTCACTGAGCCAAGGGAAACAACAAAATGGCTATTGTTCTAAGCCTCTAAATTTGGGGAGATCTTTTGTGTAGCAACAGATCATTTAAAAGGAGACCAAGGGGCAAGTCAGGTGAAGAGAGGTCCGAGGACCCTGAAGAGTGAAAATAAAGGATCACAGTGGGAAGAAGAAGGTCATCAGGGAACAAGGGGAAGAAAAGCACATTGACCACAATGTCACAATCCTGACTTGGGCTGTGGAATACAAATCAGTCAGTCCCCAGTACTCAAAATTGAGTCCTCAGCCACAGATAACACAGAAACGTGTCTTCTGTGGGGAATTGAAGAAGCAATGATAAACTTAGTGCTTAGGTGATGAAAACAGGCCAAGTAAAAGTGAATGCCTGGTGATACACATGTGTTGGTGTCTTACTGCCACCATAACAAATTACCACCAACCCAGAGACTGGAAACAGCAAAGACCCATTATATTCTCATTTTGAAGGTCAGAACAGCAAAATTAGTCCCACAGAAAGATGTAACAAGTTGTTGGCAAGCCTCATTCCCCCTGCAGGTTCTAGAGGGTCTCCGTTTCTTCGTCCTCTCCAGCTTCTAAATTCCACCTCCATTCCTTGGCCTGTGGCCTCCTCCTCCATCTTCAAGGCACATCACTCCAGCCCCTGATTTTCTCTTCCCCTCTTCTCTAACTCAGGCCCTCCTCCCTCCCTCGAACATCAGACCTACCTGGATAATCCACAATAACTTTCCCACCTCAACAAGTTTAACTTAATCACATCTGCACAACCCTTTATGGCCTGTAAGGTAACATATTCACCAGGTCTGAGGATTTGGGTGTGGGCATCTTTCTAAGCCTGTGAGTCAGCCTACCTTACATTGAATGAGCATTGGCTCCATGTAAAGCACTGAACTCTTTCTATCTTACTTAATCTTCATAACAGCCCTATGGGAGAAGTATTATCATTTCCCCCACTTTAAAAGGGAAACCGGGGCTCAGTAAAGTGAGACTACATCCATGTTTACACAAAAGACAGAGCCAGGATTCTGCTCAGGGGGTCTGATTCCAGAACCTGTGCCTTCACCCTCTGCATGTCCTTCTCCTACATACTATGCTCCTCAAGTGTTAGCAGAGGAATCGCCAGCAGCCACTTCTAATGCTTCCATTTTACAGAGACCCAGAGAGAGAAAATGATCTGGGGTGCCAGCAAGAGGCAAACAAGACCAATTTTATTCCGTCAACAACAAATATTTACTAAGGTCCTACTAAGTGCCAGATGCTGGGGATTCTACAGTGAACAAAACAGAGTCCTTACTTTCCAGTAGGGAAGATATACCAGGTGTAAATAAAGGATGACAGTCGATAATGTCAGCCATAGAAGAGGGTTACAAAGGAAAATAAACCCGGACAAAAGAGCAACTGAGAGGAAGGGACTTTAGAAGGAGTAGTCAGGACCTTTGTGATGAAGGGAGACCAGATCCCGACTTTAACGAGCAACGTTCAGTCTTCCTCTAAAGAAGCAAAATACAAAAAGAAAAAAGGAAAGTCTTTCTCTGGAGGAATATCAGTATCCAAGTATGTGCATTTGGGTTAAACAAAGATGTAGGGATAATTGCATGCAAATAGATCTTCGTCAAGATCTCATTGGATCTGGTTGGATATGGCCATTAAGAGCCAGGGAGTGGAGGCCACACTACCATACTGGAGAACAGAGCTCTCCTACCACACAGTGAACCATCACTTTTGTTTTTCCACTTGCGTATAGATAGTAGAAGTCATACAAGATGTTATTTCTTTCACTGTAAAGCATTTTATTCCTTCCCACCAGCTCCCCAGCCCTGTAAGAGACTTGAAGAGGTAAGAGATAACCCCCAACCTAACTGAGGAGCTATGGTTGCTTGTTGTATCTCAGAATCTGCCACCACAACACCTGAGCTGCCTGGGATTGGAAAGTCTTGAGATGGAAGGTGGGATTTGATTTGGGCTCTAAAGGAGCTAAAGTGGTTTTCATGTGGGGACACTGCACAAATGGTCCAGTGTGTTTTGGGAAGAGAAAGGAGATCAATCTGGCCATTCCAAGCATACCATGGTGGGGTAACAGGTGGGCTCCTCCTGGTATGGAGACTTGAGTGGCATCAGATTAGGAATGGTGTTATGATAACAGCAGAGTTCCTGAAGAACAATCTAGAAGTAGAATTGTTGGGAAGGGGAGACTAGGTAATAAATGAGGAACTACTTAGAGACCAATGCTCTAATGGAAACTGAGAAGGGAGGTCATGGAGAGAACATGTTGGAAGAAAGTATGGTGGCTTGGGTGGGTCTGTGTTTCCCAGAATTCCCTTTCTTGTACACTTATTGTTTAGGAAGACCACCATGGAGATTTGGGGGAGACTTGGAGGGTGCAGAGAAGGGGGAAACATTTTACAGCTCATGAGTTTTTGTAGATCTGCTGACCCACCTCCTTCGTGTGAAGCAGTGTTTGGGCCTGTGACGGCTCTACCTTGCCCTAGATTTTTCTTTAGCTACTCCGGCTCTTGGGTTAGGGTTATGTCTTCATCTCCATGGTGAAAGGTTCCAGGTTCCAAGAACTGACACAGGTCTCCTTTTGTTTTCTAGCTTACTCTTGTTGTCCTACACTGTACATCTATCTTCCCCACCTGACTGGATGCCCCATGGGCTTGAAACTCCAGCATCGGATATAAAGGTAACAGTGCAACAGCCTTACAGAAACTTACAGCTGTTAACCAGCTCCCACAATTGCACAACATCAAATCCTGGTAACAAAGATATGGTTCCCCGTGGTTCCAGTTTTCTAGCTGAACCCTCACTGATACCGAAAAGCAATAAGATAGGATTCTGGAGCCTACTAACCATCTTGATGATTAATAATAGTAAAAACAACAACTGTCATTCCCTAGAAAACTGCCTATTTTTTTTTAGTGCTATATAAGGGACTTGACAAACTCTCACTAATCCTTGTAATAACCATGGAGACGGCTACCGCTGCCTTCGGTTTTCAGCGGGAGGTCATCTAGCAGCTCCCAAATCTAGAAAGTTACAGCCCTTGATTCAAAGCCACGTCAGTCTAACTCGGTGTGCGGGGGGTGGGTTGGGGCGGGGGGTGGAGATGGCCACGAATGCAGAGGTCTGCTCGTTTGGAAGCTGGCAGGGGAAGGACCTCAAGGCCATGGGCAGAAACAGGACACACCAATTAAAGGGGTTAGTTAAGCGTTGGAGGAAGGGTAGGGAAGGGAAGAATGGAGGCAGAGGTTACTTGGGACACGGTGAAGTTGAGGTAATGACGGAATGTTAAAGCTTTGATACTATTGTTCAGGTTAGACACTACATGCTTGCTTTGTTTCCCGGAGAGTGTCTGACTGGTTTTGTACTTGTAAGGAGGTACTCTCGTCTTACAAACCATCAACCTGGGGATGAGAAATCACATGGAAAATTGCCAATGGAGGTATCTTTTAAGTTTTCCCGCTCGAGATGGGGAAGAAATGTTTCACGTCCCTGCTGGGAATGAAAACAAAACGTCTCCCTGAAGTGATCAAGGCCTTCCAAGATGCTGGTAAGGGAATAGGCCCGGTGTAGAGAAAGATTTTTATGCCCTGGGGGGTAGAGGGAAGACAGCAATTCCAGGGGCAGAAAAGAACCAGGAGGAGCACAGCCAGTCCGTAAACTCTGGGTAACCTGGGTGAAACTAGAAACCAGACAGGATCCAGGAGCTGGAAGTTTCTTGATGGCCAGGTGATATGGCTTATAAAGAAAGAGGCCAAGAGGCCAGACCATGGGAAATGAAATGGGCTGGTGGCGGGTCAAGGAGTAGGAGAGCAGTAAAAGTTGAGTGATTTCTTGTGTGATTAAGGGTTTATTTGGTGTTTTCTGGAGTTAGAGGGAAATATGATAGGGGAGCCCAGTTTCGGGGCCTCTATACATGCCTCCCCCTGTTTGATAGAAAAAAGCAGCTCACAACAGGTTGGATGTGGAGATTATTATTTTAACGTCTTGATCTCCCCTCCTCCAAAAAACAAAGGCCTCCATTTACAATTGCTATCTGAAATACATGGGGTACTGTGCTTTTTACAGCTTCTCAGAAAAGAATAGATAACAGATACACGTCGCTGCTCGATACAAGCAAAACCAGTCATCTGCCCCTGGAACCTTCTCAAAGTTCCATCTTTCTTTATAAAGTCATCTGAGGGGTGTAAGCCCCAAACTTCTTTCATGGCCCAATTTTTTTGTCAATAATCACACACACACACACACACACACACACACTCCAGAATCAACACCCGTTCTCCCCCATCTGCCCCGTAGAACATGTTTTGATTGGTAATTTCATTAATATGAGAAAGAGACTTCATTTTAAACATAGACAAAAGTGAAAGAATGATTTCCTATGGGAAGGTGGGATCATTTTGGCTGCTTGTTCATAACGCAATGAAAACCTGTAACCCTCCTCCCCCTGAAAATGGGTATAGTTATTAATTCTCAGTAGATTTGCACCTTTTCTGTGTTTTCAGATTTTTTAACAAACTTTCATTAAAAAGCCTCAACACTTTTCATTTTAGCCATACGTTGTTTTAGATCATCAACTAAATTTTTGAATCGTCCGTGCTGGAATGTTAATGCCTATGCCAGCAGGAATAAGGAGTCACAAATTCTTTTTTTTTTTTTTTTTTTTTTTCATCACAGGAAAGATTCGTAAACTTTTAAAAAGCTTCTTGGCACAGACTCCTTTACATCTATAGCTAACTTAAGGGATCATTGGAATCTTTCCCCCATTATCTTCCAAAATCAAGACTTGAAACAATAATGTCACAGATTTCCAAAATCCTGTTGACTAAAATATCTCTGTCCCTGAAACAAGATCAACAAAAGTTTGAGGAGAGAAACCTAAGACAGTAATAAAATTCACAATGGAATAGAGACCAGTATCTCCTACTTCCGTGCATTCAAAGGATGGCCTGAAGGCTGAGCAAAGAAAACAAAACTGATACTTAAAAAAAAAAAAAAAAACCTGAGCGCCTCTAATGCATTTGGGAGCAGATGTCGAGGGGGCCAAACGGAACTTTGGGGTCACTGGGAAGGAATGTCAAAGCTGAGTTATTAAGTTTAAGCAGAAAATATGGCCTAAAAGTTTAGCTTCGAACGAATTAAGGATGCGCCAAAGGAATGAGTGAAATATTTTCTCTCCGAGTCACGGGGTTCGCAGGTTGGGAGCCAGCATCTGGGGTTTATTACATGTGCTTTAGGTGACAGGTGGCTTCAGGAAATGGAGCCCTCGTAGAGCTTTTAAAATATTTTCCTGAGAAGGGTAAATAATTTGATGCCTTGCTGGTTTCCCTTCTGCGGGCTGTTGGAAATACAAAAACACATCTTAAGCCACATCAAAGTGGTTTCATGTGCAGGCAGAGGCAGACATCCTCAGCTCTGACACTTGGCCACATCGGTTTCACTTCCGGCATTCTGAAATCTGTTCTGTACGCAACTGGCAGAGCTCAGTTACCAGCCCCTATTGTTGTATTTATAAAACTAATATTTATCGGCCATCTTTTTAATACCTGATTTTCATGAGCCTGAGAACTTTTATGGCCCAATTAGTTCCTAGGGGTAGCCACAGATGTTGAGCCAGAGAAAATAACCTCAGCTTTGGCACCAAAAATAATACGATGAGAAATCATTTCAACTTTTACAAATAAAAGAAATGCTGTCTTGAGCGCTTGCCAAGTCAACGGTCATTTCGCTGAGATCAAAGATGACGGATGATTTATTCATAAGTGTTTTCCCTTGCCTGCGTTTTTATTTTTTCACAGTTTTTGTTGTTGCTGTAGGTTTTAGTTTTTACTTCTCCCTGCGTTTCGTTCAAAACTATGTTTGGTTTGATATTATGAACCACCTAGAAGTCCCACTTTGCCCCGTAGGATGCTTCTCAATCAAAGAGAGTTACTCGGAACCTCTCACGCTGTGTATTAAATTCTAAATAGTCATTCCGGATCTAGGAGCACAGTATTATGAGGATGTTATATTTAGTATTAAAATTCAACCCAAAGCCTTTTGATTATTTTCAGTTTAACACTATACTCTAAACTACACAGTTCTTAAATATACAACCCCATGGATGTTTACGTACATATGGCCCCTGTACTGCCACCGTTCCATTCAAGGTAGAAGACAGTTCCAGCACCCTAAAAATAAATAGCCAAGAGATGTTTTGAATTAATTTTAATGGACATGTTCCCTTTTAAAACAAGTGAAATTAAAAACAAAGAGTTTTTAAAAGAAGCTTTTCCGCCAGATCGGTCAACTTTTTGTTTTCTTCATTTCATTAATTCCTGCAGACCACTCTTCCTTTGACAACATTCTGTCTGTCGATCTTCTCCATTTCAGAATACACACAAAGAGAAATAGGTGATAGCCAGCTAATACATGTATCTCAGCTAACAAGTACAGTCTCCTCATTCTTCTGGCCGACGCTCCGAGGGCATTCCTTCCAACACCTACCCAAGGGGAAGAGGCTCCCTCAGCACAACCCCCAACTGTTCCCCTGGGGTTCTCTGAACTGCAACCCGTCCCGAACTCCCCTCTTCTCAGACGCTTTTTACAGAACTTGTAATTCACATTGACCTCAAAGCACGTACCCTCCAATCACTGTTTCCCCATTTCAACCAGGCATCCTCCCAATTTTAAACAAAGGCTACAATAAGTGATGGGCCAAAAAGCAATTGTAATCTCACATGGCATTTGAATAAAAGAGAAATCATGTAAGAGAATGTGAGAAGAGAGCAAGATAAGCTGTTTTTCCCCTGTAGTTCTGAAGTAAGATCATTATTCTGTGTCCTAGAGTCTGGCCAGATAAGCTCATTGCCCTGAACACTTATTTCCTGGGCTTGGGGGGGTTGTTTTTTGGTGGGGGTGGGGAGTGGGTGGGCTTGGTTTGGATTTGGGTTTGTTTGCTGTTTGTTTTGTCTTCTTTGAATATCTCCAGTGCATTCTAAATTTACAGCTTTTTAATTGGGACTTTGACAAATCTTATTCGTTTTTTTTTTTAATTCTAAATATTTCTTCTAGATCTACAAGTATAGAATTGTAAAGCTGTGCCAGTATTATAAAGGTATTTATTAAAATTCAACTAAAAGCAATTTGATTATGGGGCAGCCTGGGTGGCTCAGTCAGTTGAGTGTCCAACTTCGGCTCAGGTCATGGTCTCGCGGTTCATGAGTTCAAGCCCCGTGTTGGGTTCTGTGCTGACAGCTCAGAGCCTGGAGCCTGCTTTGGATTCTATGTCTCCCTCCCCTGCTTGTGCTCTCTCTCTCTCTGTCTCTCAAAAATAAATATAAGCATTCAAAGAATAAAGACAATTTGATTATTTTAACATTATACAAGTGAACTTATTTTCCTGTCTTGTTAGAACTACATGATTTTCAATCATATCTGTATGAGGAGCTTCATGATCCAGTGACTTCATTGACAATTTTTTTTTTGTGGTGTATGCATGTACTTTTTTTTTTTAATTGAGATTCTTGAGGAGAGGTTTTCCTCACTGTAGTGCACTACCATTTGCATTCAGTTCTGAACATGGAGTAGGTATTTTAATAAATATTGGAGAGTGTCAGAGATGGCCAGAATTGCGAGTGCTTTTAGGGGTCACCTAAACCAGAGATTTTCAAACTCAAGTACTTGGAACCTGTTGCATCAATATCACCCAGGACAGCTTTAGGTTACAGATTCCTAGGCCTTTCCACCAGAGAGAATAATTTAGTAGGCCTCGATTGGGACCCAGGAATCTGGTTTTTTTTTAGTTATCCAGATAATGTCCACCTGCCGCCGTGTTTAAGAGCTACCAATTCGGGGCGCCTGGGTGGCGCAGTCGGTTAAGCGTCCGACTTCAGCCAGGTCACGATCTCGCGGTCCGTGAGTTTGAGCCCCGCGTCAGGCTCTGGGCTGATGGCTCAGAGCCTGGAGCCTGTTTCCGATTCTGTGTCTCCCTCTCTCTCTGCCCCTCGCCCGTTCATGCTCTGTCTCTCTCTGTCCCAAAAATAAATAAACGTTGAAAAAAAAAATTTAAAAAAAAAAAAAAGAGCTACCAATTCAGGTTCATCTCTCCCCTGATGTAAAAATGGATTTGATTTGATTTTCAGAAGATAAAACCCTCAACATAGCCACAAACTAGATTCTATAAATCTCAGAAGCGGATATACCGTCAAAATTATTGTATTAATTCCCTTTCCTTTGTACCCAAAGAAACATCTCTTTTTTTTTTTTTTTAATTTCTTAAGTTATGAAACTGATTAGCAGCAAAGTCAAGAATGGAACTTTGACCTCTGCACCATCACTTCTCCGCTGGACCCTACTCAAGACCAGCCTAGAGCCTCCTGCATTCTTACCATGCGTGGGATCTTCTCAGGGACCATGGACAGAATTCCCCCCGCCTGTGGCTTCCCCCAAATAAATTCCTTCTTTTCTAAATAGCATGCACTGTGATTCCGGTGAATATATAGTTATATAGTCAGGAACTTAAATCATCATTTGAACTAAGTAGACATGAAATACTAAATACTGGTATTGATAAGGGATTTTATTAAATTCAAAAGCATCGTGTTAACAAAATTCACTGCACCTGAAGACATACTTAAATAAACGTCAAATAATGCTCTTTATCTCAGTACTTGATCACCAAAGGCAGTCTGTGTATTTGTATAAATTAAGGAAAAAAAATGAATAGCACACCTGAAGAAATGCTTACCAGAAATTAGAAAGTTCAGAGAATCCTATAGCGATGTAAAAGAACCCCAGGGAAGGGATGATCCTTTATGAGAAACTTGCAGATTTATAATTTATGTCTTTCCCACTTGCTTCTTTTTTTTTTTTCCTGTCCCCTGTCCCAGTTTTCAGTAGCATTCATTAAGCAAAACACATTTGCATTGGGGTTACCTTGAATATCTCCATTCTCCGTTAACAAACCACGTTTCTTCTCATATAAATCCAGATAGACTTTAATTTTAAGACTATGTTAATCTTCCTGTTGAGCTGTTTGAAGGAGAAGCAAATGATGAGGCCAAAAGAGTAGGTGGGATTTTGTGCTCACCCTTCCAAACAGGCCTTCAGAGGGGGACCCCTGGTCCTCACATTCTGCCCTCTGCCCTAGAATGGGTCCGGATTTGCCAACATTCAATTTGATCGAGGGTTTGTCTTATACCCTCTCTCTTCATTAATAGGGAATTGTTTTCTGCTTCTGGATCCAGATTCAAAAATACTATATCCAAGTGCAGGTGACTTTAAAATTAAAAAGATCATGGGAAAAGGAAAGAAGAGTTTGGCCCAAATAATGGGGTGAATGATTAAAATAACAAGCACTAACATTTATCCTGAAATAATGACAAATAACCAAATTGCAATTTTAAGGTTTCAGTTCCAGGTGAGAGGGAATGGGCAACCTACCACCCTGTTCCCCCACTGAATGCTGCTGGAGAGCCTGGAAAAACACGTATAACCGCTCTTTGAGGACCCTGAGAAGTAAATACTAGCAGGGATATCTGGGAAGGCAACCAACATTAATCCCTGGGGCTTTTTTTCTTTCTTTCTTTCTTCTATGTTTACCCAATCCAGCCACCAGGCAATCCCATGACCGTAATGGAGTTTGCAGCAAAAAGGACAACACCAGACACCCCTAGCAGATGAAAGCTCTGAAGGAGAGGAAACTTTTCTAGTCACCAGAACTGTGGTCAAAGGTGGTGGCCTGAACCTCCAGGACCCCCATGTTCACTGTGCTTCCAGGACTGCAGAGCCTTCTCCGGTGACCCTCTACCTGCCACACCCCAGACATTCCAGCCCACCTTGGGTACTACTGGCAGTTAGATTCTGTCCTAGTTTATGTCCCACTCAAACATCATTCACAGGGCCGTAAAGACTAGAGCATTCGGGGCATGGGGAGGAGAGGTGTTGGTCAGTTCTGGCACCATTCGGTATTTTTAATTTTATTGAGTAAAAGTAAAACCCAGATAAAAAGCCACAGTGAATGAGTAAAAGAGTGGTTTTCAAATAAACCGAAAGAGCTCCTTTATGAAGAAGCAAAAGACAGAGATATCGAAAAGGCCATGTCTGCACAGCATCAGAAAGGATTAAGTTGCCAGGGGAAAAAAATGTCTCTTCTGACTGATCCATAAAGTCTCATCTCAGCCTTGCTTTCTCCCTTGGCCCACAGCTCAGAGAAGGAAGGATAATCATGAGTCAGTTATTCTTTCAGAGCCTCAACTTATGTTTCTCAGAGAGGCAAAGGGATAAGCTGACATAGACTATAATTCTGGGACTGTAGAATTAACACACAATCGATGTGTGACACACAATTGATTCACAATGAGCCACATTTTTTTTACAGAGACAATAAAAACTCAAAGATATTTGAAAGGGTCAATCAGACTAAGTGTCAATCCATCTGGCTTTTAGACTGAGACTACCCAAGTGAGGTCTTGAAACCTAATGACCACAGTCCCATCTGGTTATTACACTTTCATAAAGGACCATGCCATCTTGCTGTCTGTCATTCTCTTGTACACATCCAAATTTCACCTTGGGTAACCTCAGAGCCCATATCAATGACTAATCACTACCTTGTCTTTACCAGTCCTTGACCTTCTCTACTCCAATGACCATGACCCAGACTCCACTCAGTCACATGCCGGAATTTGCTATCACTCCAAAGAAATGATATTCTACCTTTTGATCATCATTTCTGGCCCTTCCAGTGCCTTCACTTACTCACTGACTTAACCACAGCCTCTTCCTTGGATCCCTTCATCATCATCCACTTTAACCTCCTTGACTGTCTTTCCTCCTTGTGGACCCTATTGGAAGACCAGGGTTGATGGTCAGAGCGTGTCTCTGAACAGCCCTCCCCATACTTCATAACCCTCCTTGTACTGTACTCTCCCATCAGTGATTAAAGTATTTTCCTCCCTGGTTCTGTTCTGGGTGACCAAACACTGCATAATGAAAGTCACACGAACCAGGCACAATGGGTTAACCCATCCATGATCTCGAACCTCAACTGGGCCATCAACCCCAGAAACTCATAACTCCTACTCAACCATATTGTGCTCATGCTTAGCAGCCATATTTCCTACTTCACAGAGGCTTCCAGATTCCTCCCCTTCCGTGGAATTATATGTTCCTGCCTCCTAGGATGTCCCTTGGTTCACACCAAACTCCTTCACCTGTTTTATTCTTTTACATCCAATTTCTAGAGACTCCTAATTGACCTATCCATCTCAACACTGTCTCTCTATTCCTGAACACAGGTCCTCTCAAGCTCCCAAAACCAAGTTGTGTCTTACTGTTTCAAACTTCCTCAAAGAAGAATCTAAACATGCCATGTACACCTGTCACTACAGATTCACCTCTCAAACTGCGCAAGTCATGGCACTGCTTCCTAATGTCAGACAGGTGATGCTTCTTCTAGTTTTCATCTACCCAGACTTTCACCGCATTTGACATTTTTATTCACTCTCTCATTTGTTTTGCTTAAATGCCCCACACTTTACTTTTAACTTTGACCATACTTTCAGTTAGGTGAATTTCAAATATATATGAAAATTGAGAGACTAGTATAATGAACTCCCATAAACCTATCAGCTGGCTTCAGGAACTCTCAATTCATTGTCAGTGTTGTTTCCCTACTTCCTCCCCCACCCATCCCAGTTTATTTTGAAGCAATAAATTTTGCTTCAAAAATAAATATTTCATCAATAAATATTTCAAAAGATATAGAAATCTTTTAAAATCATTTTTTAAATATCACTACCAAATCTAACAGTAAGTCCTTAATATCCCCAAATATCCAAGTAGTGTTCAAATTCTCACCATGATTACAAAGGCATTTTGTAATAATTTGTGTGAGTCAGATCCAAACAAGGTCCATACATTGTAATTGGTTAAAAACATCTCTCTTTTTCTGTAACAATTATTTAATGAAAAAAACTGGGTGAATCTGTCCTATAGTTACCCAAGGTATGAATGTTGCTGATTGCAAAATCTAATGTTATTTAACCTATTTCCCTCCTTCTTATGTTTCTATTAACTTTGTAGTTAGATCCTGATGTATGATCATCCTCAAGTTTGATTTTATACATGAGAACACACACACACACACACACACACACACACACATACACATTCAATAACCTGTAATGTGTTTTTCCATCAGGCAGTACATAATACTAGATTGTCTCTCATTTTAGATAAGAGCAGCTATTGGTGGTCATTTTCTAGATCCATTATTTCATCTGAGGCTTCAAAAGGATAATATTCTAATCCAATCATTGCTTAATTTATTATCTAAAACACTTTTCCTTACTCTCTTGAAATAACTCCCTTAGCCTCCAATCAGGGGCTGTTCCAGATGCCAGGCATACACCAGTAAACTCCACAGACAAAAGTTTCTGTTTTCTTGATGCTTACATTTCAGTGGCAGGCAGTCCCTGGTCATGGTACGTGTTCAGCTAACATCAGCCATTGGATGTATTCATGGTTCTCCTTGCACTGAGTGCTTCTTAAATGTTACTATCCCCATGGTTTTATCCAGAGCAAACAGCTCTTCTTATGGTACTTTTCCTGGATGGCCTTACCCTCCACTCTCATCATTTCAAAGTATTTGCAATGCATCAGGTAATGAATGCTCTAAGCACGAAGTGTGTGTGTGTGTGTGTGTGTGTGTGTGTGTGTGTGTGTGTGTAATCATTTAATTTTCAAATGAGGTAGATACTGTTTGTTCTAGTTAGAATTTGTGATAGCCATGAGAATGTTCCTCTCTGATCTCTGCTATTGACTGGGCTCTGAAATCCATCACAACTTGTGTACCAGGGCCACACATTTGAATGCTGGTGGGGTACCAAGGAAGATATGCTTCTAGGGGACCTGGACCTCTTGCAACAGGTGTCTTTGGCTTGAGGACTCCCCAGCAGCCTCATTAAACTTCCCTTAGAACCACTCAGATCTCCCCAACCTTCCCTCCTTCCTTCCCTTTCTCCTTCAGTAGGGGACAGATATGCACCATGGCCTAGTGTCTCTCCACGGGTCTTCTGGCTTCTTCTGCACTTTGTCTTTGCATTATTTCCTCTATAAATATCTTGACACTTAGTCCCTTCTTGGTAACTGGTTCTCAGATGACCCAGACTGATACATTATGGCTGTGTAACATTTCCTCAAAGCTTAGTGGGATAAATAACTCTTTTATTTTTCTATGGATACAGAATTCAGACAGAATTCAGTAAGGATCGGTTGTTGCTGCACCATGATGTATAGGACCTCCATGGGGAAGACTGGGAAGCCAGGGGCAAGTCAGTATCTGGGGGGCCAGAATCACCTGGAAGCATCTTCACCGACATGCATGGCAGGTGATGCTGACTGTGGTCTGGGACCTCTGTGAGAGCTATCGGTCAGAGCATCTACATGCAAGCAGGGTACCCTCAGAGTAGCCAGATGTCATTCAGGGGGTCTCAGGGTTCCAAACGTGAAGTCCCCTACAGAGAAGACAGATGCTTCATTGACTTCTATGACGTATCCTCCAAAGTCACATCCTGTTATTTTTGCCATACTTTTTTTTGGTTAAAGCAGTCACAATCCTGCCCAGATTCAAGGACAGGGGAAGAGCGCCAAAGAATTAGTTAGCCAATGCAAGAACCAACAGGTGCGTTTGACGTCCATTTTCAAGATGAGGAAACTGAGACACAGACAGAGAGATTATCCACCCAGGATCAGATAACATACTTCCAGAGTTGACACTCCAAATTTGGCCACCTCTCAGATACTTGAATCCACTGGTCCCCCCAACATTTAATGCTCTCAGACTGAATTTTCCATTCCCCATGTTTTCTCCCGTTATTCTCCTATGGCATATAATTCCATGTAACCACTGACTCAAGCTAAAAACCTGAGAGTATTGTTTGATTCACCTTACTCATGAATCTCAGCAATCATGCACTGCGAGGCTAACAAGTGTTCACAACATTGGAAATGCTTGCACACTTGTATCTCTTCTGTTTTCATAAATTACAATAAAACTGGTACACACTCCCATTTGCTATATGGGCGGGAAGTCCACTATGACTACCCTTGTACTGACCATCTTCTGGATCTTCTAGAGCACTGAGAAGGGAAATCTGCCCCAGGACATGGCCAGTCCCATTCAGGACAGGCCCTGGTGGAGGTCAACATACTGATTTGGTTACTCCCTTTGCTTTTCATGGACAAATGATGAAATTAGAGACACCGGATGGCTCTTCCTGGCTGTGACCCTGCAATAAGACAGCATTGTCCTAGTGTCTGCGTGCTGGGTTCTTTCAGTTATACATAGGAAGTCCTCCGGGGAACGCCTCTGCTAATGGGTCTTAGGAGTCCCGTGCTGGTGCCACCTGAAGTCACAGTCCTTCTCTCTTGTTTTGGGATGTTGCTTTATTTTTAAACCTTCTCTAATCACAGAGCATTTCTCCCCCTCCATTTCACACCCCAGAGAGACTGAGTGCTTCTTCTTTTTTTTAAGCGTATTTATTTTATTTTGAGAAAGAGAGAGAGAGAGAGGGGCAGACAGAGAGGGGAGAGACTCCCAAGCAGGCTCCGTACTGTCAGCCCAGAGCCCGACACAGGGCTGGTACTCACGAAACGTGAGATCATAACCCGAGCCAAAATCAAGAGTCAGACGCTTAACCGACTGAGCCACCCAGGGGCCCTGAATCTGAGCTCTTCTAAGAAGGGCTCAGAACTCAGGATCACTAAGAAGTTTCTCCACATTCTCTGGAATTTCCTCCTCACTATCACACATAATGAGTCTCGAGCCCAGGGTCAAGCTGCAGGAGTCTTGCAAGGAAAAGTCTTCATAAGGCTCCCTGCTGTAGCTACCAGTTTTTCCTCCTAAATATTTCTCAAATCATTCCCTCTCCCCTTGCCCTGCTCATAGCACCCTGCTCTGGATCCCTGTCACCTCTCCATAACCAAGTAGCCCCTAGATCCCGGGGGGGGGGGGCAGCATCCTGGGACCTCAGTGGGTAGAGGGATGGACAAACCAACTTAGACGCTCACCGCCATTACCCTACTTCCAATAGAAGACCTCCACCTTTGCCTGCTCCGGGGGGTAGGTCTCTTCCCAAGGTTATTCTTGGAAAACAAAACAGAGGCAAAGCTCTACAACTGAAACAAAAAAAAAGTTATAGAAAACTGCAATCTGAAAACAAAAACTTGGCCCAACAGGTCACTGCCTGGAACCCTGTCATGGCTGCACAGACTCAAAATGAAGTGTAGTGTATTTATGTGGTGCCAAGAACCTGCATAAACCGCCCCCTCAAATGCAGATCATCTCCCGATGACACTGAACTGCTCACAGTTCCCAGCCGACGTTGTGTTGCGTCGGGACCTTGGGCTTTTTTGCTCATCCTCCCCCCTCTGCCCCGGCACTCTTCACCCCCTCCAATGCCATTCAGGTTTTTAAATCACTTCGAGCACTGTCTCCATCAAAAAGCCCGACTCGACCCCCCCACCTCGGGCTTTACCAATTGAGGTGCCCATCCCTACATGTCCATACCAAAATCACGCTGTGACGCATGACCACCATTTCATGAGAATTAGCCTGTCCCTTCCCTATGCTGAGGGTCTCTGAGAGACAAGGCTTGAGTTTAGCCCATCTTTGTATCTCTGGTGCCTCACAGAGTATCTGGCTAGTATACACATTCAGAAAATGAGGGCGGGACACATACATAAAGGATGAAGAGATTGGAGTGAACAAAGAAGACTTCTTTCTCTATCAAGCTTCTTTTTCTGTCCCACACTAGACACGGCTGTGCCTCTCAAACCACTGCCCTCTTTCAGGACCCCCAGAGACTCCCTCACTCCTGTCCCTACAAAGTAGAATGTAATCCTGAGTGATTCAAAAGGCACCTGAATTGCTTCAGGGTCATTATCATGAACATCAATTATCCCAAGAGCAGCAAAGAACAGATGCAGAACTTAATAGAGTTTTCTGGATGACAGAATGCTGGATAAACAGATCTATGCTGATTATATACGGCAAGATACCAGAATGTGGAAACATGAAGAAAGTTGGGTACTCGGCTGCAAGTGCCATAGTCCGGGGAGCTGTAAATCCAAGAAATCCTCCGTGATCCCTCTGCTGATCACGAAACTCAAGCAGAATTTGCCACCGGGCTACAACGAGTAAATCCAAATAAACACCCCACTAGATAGGGATCCAAATGCTCAATTAGCATTCCAGAACACACCCTGGGAGTTTCAAAGAGCCTAGCAATGTCATGTCATTACAAGGAGGGAAATCTTATCCCGGCCAGCCTCTTTCATTATCCAGCCCTGTGAAAAGCCCTCCACGAGGTGCTGGGAAATATTCGACCTCCCCATACACCAGACTCTATTTCCAGCCAAGAAGTATCATGTGCCTCCGTGGTTTCTTTTAAAATCTTCAGAGCTATTCACCTCGCTCTTCAGTGCGATTTCATGGCCCCTTCAATATATAATTTTTCATTACACAGGATTTGCTAACGTAGATTTTAATTTAAAAAAAAATACGTTTAACTGGCCAGCCTCCACACAACGGCAGCGGGTTCGTCTGATGGATTTTGACCCATCTGTTGTCTTCAGTAACTATGCAAACACTGTGAATGAAATGCGGAGGGCCCAGGAATACATCCTCACCACGAGCACATCCCTGCCCCAGCTTCAGCTCTGACAAAGAGAATCCACCTGCAAATTCCTCGCTTGTAATAGGTATTTGGATACGGATAATAAGTATTCAGGTAGTGGACTTGCAAACTTAGGCATATTGCAAAAATAATTAAACAACAAATCTCGCTACTAAAATAAACAGATTGAGCTCCGGGTTATCGAAATTAAATCCCCAAGGGGAGAAAACTGTACACACTCTGTGTGTGTGTGTGTGTGTGTGTGTGTTTCTTCATGAGTTCTCAAGCAGCAGTGAAGAACCCCTTCCTACACAGCCCGGGTAGCCATCGTGAACACCATCCTTCGCGTGAGTTTAATTTGCTTTGTAAATACAAGTGTAATTGGTATTTAAGGGGCCATCCTAAATTGCCACCACCCCCTCTGCCTGAGCATGAGTAATCTAATTTTTCTGCAAAGCGTGCGGCAGTTTGATAGACAGGTCTCTGAGGACCGTCTTGCCTGTCAGCATCAGTGAAAATGAGTTCTGAAGCATAGTCACACCCCCATGCACGCGTGGAATCCCAATCACCCACGACTCATAGATCCATTTGCCCTGTGTCTCTCTGCTGACGGATAATATATTCATTTGCTTCTGGCAAAAAAAAAAAAAAAAAAAAGAAATAGTGCGAAACCACTGGTGCATATTGATGGCATCCTCAAGGAGCCCTAATTGGGAAGAGTGGTCCGCCACTTCTGTACTTGCCAGGGGACCTCAGGCTGCCGTCGCTCTTCTTCACTCCGCAGCCAACTGGAAAAAATGAACCCCCAAACTGTCAGGTGATTGAGCCACTCTCTCTCGTTAGAACTGGGAAATTAAAACCTCGCGCCTTGACGGAAAGGGAATTTGCTTGCAAGTGCCAGTAAGTGTTTTAACGGAGCCCTAAATATCACCAGATTAAAATGACTCCCAGAGAGGAAAATGTTAGCTGCCGTGCCTGCTTCTATTGTGTTTGAATAGCGTGCACTCTATGTATGTTCTTCTGTATTTAAATATTTCACGTGGGAATTTAAAAAGCAAAACGCACCATGAAATTTCAGTGTTAAAACGGGAGGGAAAAGTTGCCCACAAGGAACCATGAACTCCAGCTCATTGAAGGACGTAAACAACGTACCCTTGGCTCCCAATCATTCCCTGCTTGTGGGTTAATTTCAGGGTCAGTCAATCCTTCAGAAACTCCAGCCGCTTCCTGCGTTCAGTAGTGATAAGCCTTTCCCTACCAATCCATAGGTGGATATTTAGTATTGTGTCACCCATGCTAAAGAGCCAGCGGCTTTATTATGTCAATGTAAATTATGTCGGGTAAGATGCTTGCGCTGGGATTCACTGATTTTGTTTTCTATTAGTAAAACCGTTCATATATTTGGGCTACTTGATTTTATATAACAGCTATTTTTTTAAAAATAATTCCAGCTTTTGGAAGTATCTGAGAACGGAGTGCTTCGTGTGATAAAGAATGTGCACCTGCTCCATATATAATGCAACTTCTTACTCATTTTGTTAATGTCTCCAGCACATATAGGGGCGCCTGGGTAGCTCAGTCGGTTGACCATCCAACCCTTGATTTCGGCTCAGGTCATGATCTCACGGTTTGTGAGATTGAGCCCGTCATCTGGCTCTGCACTGACAGCATGGAGCCTGCTTGGGATTCTCTCTCTCTCTCTCTCTCTCTCTCTGCCCCTCCCCCACTCATGCTCGTGCTCTCACTCTCTCAAAACAAACACATGTATATTTTTTTAATCTCTCCAGTGTATCTAGTATATAATTGGTGCCCAATAGTTAGGCAAACTATCAGTTGAATTGTCAAATGAGTCAAACTATGTAGAGAAAATAAGATGCCTCACTGCATGTACTATTTTAAGCTGTCCCAGAAAATATTTGAAACAACTCATGAAACTATAATCTACTAGACATGGACATTAAAGTCATGAAAGAGGACGCCTAGGTGGCCCAGTCAGTTAAGGGTCCAGCTTCTGATTTTGGCTCAGGTCATGATCTCATGGTTCGTGAGTTTGAGCCCCATATCAGGCTCTGCCCTGACAGTGTGGCGCCTGCTTGGGATTCTCGCTCTCTCCTTCTCTCTCTGCCTTTCCCCTGCTTATGCTCTCTCTCTCTCAAAATAAATAAAATTTAAAACATTTTTTTAAAGAGAGCTCTCATTCTGTGCTTTGTCATCAAATGCCACAGGGTGTACTTGTCACCTGCCAAATACTTCCCCAAAGGGGAGACTCACCACGTGTCTTAGGTGGCTTTCCTGGCGGTCAAATTTGCTTCTTTTGTCAAGTCTTCCAGTCACCATCCACCAAGGGGCACATCAGCCCTCACCCCCACTTAGTCACCTCTCCAGAGCTGGTCTCAAAGCCCGAAGTCTGGAAGCTGGAGCCACCAGCAACATCTACGAGCATAACTGGGTGAATGTGGTCCCTTCCAGGCAGAGGTCACTCACAAGAATTTCCACACATGCATCTTCCTTTCTAGTCTAATTCCTCCCCCGTTCCCGTCATCCAGTCCATCACACATACAACCACAAAGCATAAGTGTGCGTGTATACATGTGAATATGAGTGCACATACCTTTGCACATATCAATTGCTTTTTTTTTTACAATTCTAACTTGCATAAGATCAATCAAATTGTGTTAAAATGCCATCTCATTTTATTACAAGGGCTCCAAAGTACAATTCCATAGCAGACATAATGGTTTAGCGTGGAGATAATGTAAGTGCAGAAATCACTTTAGAATGAAAGAAAATTAAAGTCATGAATTTGGCTTTTTTATTAAGGTGAAATTCACATAACATGAAATTAACCATTTTGAAGTACATAATGCAGTGGCATTTAGTACATTCACAACACTGTACAATAAAAAACTATATTCTCAGGGACCCAAAGCTTGACGGTGGTTAAGAGAAAAGATTTTGAAATCACGTAGCTTCTACTTGAATTTCAGTACTACTGACCACTGGGCCCCAAAGAACAACATCACAGGGATGGTCTAAGGGCTAAAGAGATGATACATCCAAACCCTTATCAGAGTCCTTGAGACATTTTGCGTTGCTGTTATTATTTGAGACTGCCTCAAACATAAAAACGGGATTTAAAAAAATAATCTTTTGGGGAAAATATCCATTATTATTTCAACGTATACTTCCTTCATTTTCATTTTTAAAAATTGACTTAACAGTGCCTGGGTGGCTCAGTCGGTTAAGCATCTGACTTTGGCTCAGGTCATGATCTCACGGTTTGTGGGTTTGAGCCCCGTGTCGGACCCTGTGCTGACAGCTCAGAGCCTGGAGCCTGCTTTGGATTCTGTGTCTCTCGGCCCCTCCCCTGCTTGTGTTCTATCTCTCTCCCTCTCTCTCTATCAAAAATAAATAAACATTAGGGGCGCCTGGGTGGCTTAGTCGGTTGAGCGTCCGACTTCGGCTCAGGTCATGATCTCTCAGTCTGTGAGTTCAAGCCCCGTGTCAGGCTCTGTGCTGACAGCTCAGAGCCTGGAGCCTGTTTCAGATTCTGTGTCTCCCTCTCTCTGACCCTCCCCCGTTCATGCTCTGTCTCTCTCTGTCTCAAAAATAAATAAACGTTAAAAAAAATTTTTAAATAAATAAATAAATAAATAAAAAATAATAAATAAACATTAAAAACATTTTTTTAAATGACTTAGTATTTTCATTTTCTGAATTTGCATGCAAATACCACATTGATTGACCAGCTCAAGATTTGTGACTATTTTCCAAGATTTTAGAAATCAAGTAGACTTAATTATCCTGATTCTAAATTATTTTTAACAGAACCACCTTTAGATCCTGGCAATAGGAGCCCCTGTGTTGGACCCGATGCTTTGGGCTCACAAATCACAAACACAAAGGAATGTGTTTATTAAAAAAGAACACACGGGTCCTCTGTCATTGGGGTTGGATACAAAGGCCTGCAGGTTGTGAAGGGCCAAAATGGGGATGCACATGGCTTGGAAGTGAGGGGAGTGTTTGGAATGGTAAAATCACCTGGGAAAGTGAAAACCCAACTTAATTCATTTGTCAGTATTTTAGTCTCCGATAAAACGCAGTAAGAGTTTTGCATAGTGCCCAACATTGGTCCGGTTTTCAACCTCTCTTTCTGTTCCAACTTGTGTTTCCAGAGTGAATTTGTATAGAAATTAACAAGGTCTACACAACAGTTGCCCTTAATGCTAAGGACCATTTTTGCGGCATTAAACAAATTTGCATTAAGCTTAAATTTGAACAATTGTGAATACAGATGAAGTGTAAATAAAGTGGGACGCCTTCTCTGGCATTGGCAAAGAAAGAGAGGAGCACTGAGCTAAAAATTAAAAAACAGTTTTAATTTTTATAAATACATGTAACAATATTTAATTAATGTTTCAAAAAGTAGGAAAATCAGCTTTATTGATATAATTTTAGTTTTAAATTTCGATAGTACCTTTTGTGTTTCTCTTTTATTTCTAATAGATATTGCAAAAGGAAAGAGCTCTTTGGCGCTTTGACTTTTTTTATTTTTTTTATTTAAATTTTTTTAATGTTCTTATTTATTTTTGAGACAGAGAGAGGCGAGGCATGAGCAGCGGAGGGGCAGAGAGAGAGGGAGACACAGAATCTGAAGCGGGCTCCAGGCTCTGAGCTGACAGCACAGAGCCCGACGTGGGGCTCGAACTCATGGAGTGTGAGATCATGACCTGAGCTGAAGCTTAATTGACTGAGCCACCCAGGTACCCCTTGACGTTTTGACTTTTGAATGAATTTTAACAACATTTTTGATGAAAATATAATAAAGTTTTGTTTGCTTTGAAGATGATTACATTTTGTTTTTCCTTCCTATGTGCCTCTAATCTATCCAACGGTTCTTGCTTCTCCTCAGAACTAATCAGTATTCTGAATTTGGTATGTAGGGTTTATATACCTGTTTTTACATGTATTCATACTCTTACTATGTATCTACATATTCATATACAACATAGAGCATTATTTTGGATGCTTTAAAATTGTACATAAAGATATAATAGTCACAAGCTAGTTACAAATAGTTCTTTTTTCACTCGAGATCACGTATGTGAGATTTATCAATGTTGACACCTATCATATCCTTATCTTTAGCTTTGTATTGTCCTCCTTACTAGAGAACAATTTCTTAATCAATTGTCCTGTTGACGAGTATACCAGTTTTCACTATTTTAAGCCACACTGCTATGATCTTCATTGTATATTTCTCTTCGGGCACATATGAGAGAATTTCTCTAGGGAATGCATAGAAAGAACTAAAGAAGAACGAAACACGATTCGCAGAGGTAGAGTTGCAGGGTCCTGAGGAAACGCTGACCTTAAACTTGACTGGCCATTGGTAAGTGCTTTTCAATGTAGTTGTATTAATTTTTACCCCTTCCAATAGGTAATGTTCACTCAGTTACTCCAAGTCCTCACTAGTGCTTGGTTTATTCAGACTTTGTGAAATTTCATGGCTCACCTTGCTTTTGGCCTGTGAACAGTCCTCTTACATTCTTTTCTACTAACCCATTTGAAAGGAAGTTTATGTTTCATCCAGCATTTCTAGGTGTTTACCATGGGAGAATTTTTAGAGACACTTTTCTGAAAGGCTGTTTTTTAGGAGTCAGCAGCTAAGTGCATCTGTCAAGGAAAAGTCAGAAAACAGAGATGTATTGAATGCAGGGAATTTGCTTACTAGGAGACTGAAGAGGTACAGAAGCAAAGGAGTAAAGGGAAGTCTTGCAGCAGCCAAAGAGGGGTGAGTGTTTTGCAGAGGGAGCTACCATCATCCCTGCTGGACCCCTGAGCCTGCACAATCTCTGCATCCCTGGAGAGTGCATGCAGCTTCTGCCGGGGCCATCAAAAGCCACTGCTGGGGCTTTTACTAGAAGTAGTGTGGCTATTTTCTTCCTTCCAGTCTTGTGCCAGTGTCTTCTGTGGCAGAGCATTATCAGAACCCAGCTGTCAAAGAGCCAAAAAAAAAAAAAAAAAAACCCAGTTTGCAGGCTTTCGGCCCCCCTGGAGCACAGAAGAGCAAGAATGGATTTAAGGACGAACAAAATGTCCAACACACCAAATGACCTAATTTTTCTCCCCAGAAGCTTTTAGAATCCCATATCTAGCATTCTAAAATATCACAACGATGTGCCTCAGTGTAGCAGTCATTACCGTAGTTATTTGATGGGCCATTCTGTTGTGGAAACTTGGCTTTTTTAATTATAGGGGAAATATGCAGTGGAGGTACTGTGCCAACACAGATAAATCTGACAGACATAATGAGAAAAAAATAAGTTCCAGAACATAATATGTAATATGATATCATGTCTATGAAGTTTGACTACATGAAAATCAATGCCATATATTGTTTATGGATATGTTCTTAGAGGATAAAAGCAAAAAGGCATGGAATATTAAACTACCAATTACGATTACCTTTGCAAAAATAATATAGGGAAACGAGATTAGGAAGTGGTAGGCATGGAATTTGAAATTGTACTCTGTGTTGTGCTGTATTTTTATTTTATTTTACTTTATTACCATTTATTTATGTATTTTTGAGAGACAGAGAGACAGAGCCAAACAGGCGAGGGGCAGAGAGGGAGACAGAGAATCCAATGCAGCCTCCAGGCTCTGAGCTGTCAGCACAGAGCCTGACACGGGGCTTGAACCCACAAACTATGAGATCATGACCTGAGCCAAAGTTGGCCACTTAACCAACTGAGCCACCCAGGCGTCCCTGTGTTACACTGTGTTTTTAAGCTAGTAATGAGAACGTGGATATAATCAGATTACCTGTAACATTTAGTATATTCGAAGCACTTTGGAGAAAAGAAGTAAATAAAAGATTGAAGCATAAAGTGAGTTTCGAAGCACTGAGAATGGTAGTATACTTCTTGGAATGAACAGTGGAGGCTAGAACACCATGGAACGGAGCCTTCTGATACGGGGATGGAATTCCAACATAAACGTCTGTCATGAACCTTATTTCCCAGACATAACCGTGTGAATACAATTAGCAATATTGGGGGGGGGGGGTAAATATAAGTGAGGGAAAGTGAGGAACTAAACACTAATAGATGATATATGAAATCTTAAAATTCAATACATAGGGGCACATAGGTAGCTCAGCTGGTTAAGCGACCGACTTTGGCTCAAGTCATGATCTCACCATTCATAGGTTCGAGCCCTTCATCGGGCTCTGTGCTGATGGCTCAGAGCCTGGACCCTGCTTTGAATTCTGTGTCTCCCTCTCTCCCTGTCCCTCCCCCACTCATCCTCTCTCTCTCTCTCTCTCTCTCTCAAAAAATAAACATTAAATTTTTTGTAAATTTTTTAATAAAGTAAAATCCAATGTATAAAATATAATGTGATTTACAAATACGGAGGTAAATATCAGAGTAAATAAACACCTTACACTGTTAGCTACATATATCTGGTTAATAAAAAGCATATAATTTACCGAAAAGCTGGGTGGCTCAGTCATAGATTCAATTCTTGATCTCAGCTCAGGTCATGATCTCCTGGTTAATGAGTTTGAGCCCTTCATCAAGCTCTATGCTGACAACGCAGAACCTGCTTGGGATTCTGTCTCTCCCTCTCCCTTTCTCTCTTTCTCTCAAAATAAATACATGAACTTTAAAAATAAACGTATAATTTACAATGAGATAACAGCATTGTAACTCTGTTAATGTGTTGGAGAGTGAATAGCAATGCCTAGCTTTTCCATGTGTTGTTCTCTGGGGTCTACCTGCCTCCGTTTTTGATGTACAAAGACCAAATTAATAAAGGAGGGGGAAAAAGAGGGAGTGTGGGAAAGAAGTGACAGAGAAATAGAAGGCAGAAAAAACTTTATTTAGAGAAATGATGAAAAACTATTTTCCCATAAATGTAATTCCACAAATTTTCTATCTCCTCTTTCACTCCCAGCTGGTTTTTTTTCTTCCAAAAATGGCTAATATTTACCTATTCCATACCAGACACTGTTCTGTAAACTGAGAACACAGGCCTTAGGGGCGCCCACGTGGCTCAGTCAGTTAAGCAGCCAACTTTGTCTCAGGTCATGATCTCACAGTTTGTGGGTTTGAGCCCTGCATCAGGCTCTGTGCTGACAGCTCAGAGCTTGGAGACTGCTTTGGATTCCTCAAAATAAATAAACATTAAAAAAAAAAAAAAGAACACAGAATTTAAAGAGATTATGGCAAGGCTCCTAAGAAGCTTAACTTCTACTGGGAGAAGTAGACAGCAAACCACAAACACACATATCAGATGGTGACAAATGCAGAGAATTAATACAGAGTGATGCCATGCCTGACATCAGAGATCTCAGTGACAATGAGCCAGCCATGCAAATCTGAGGGACAAAAACTTTCCAGGAAGAAGAATCATCTGTGCAAATATTCTAAGGAGACAAGAATTTAAAGGATTAAAGGAATAGAAAAGAAAGGATGCTAGCCCAGTGAGTGAGGAGGACACGAGGGTGGGTAATCGACCAACAATATCCATGAAGTTGGCTAAGCATACAAATATCACCTGAAAGGCTGTAACACCCAAGATGGCACACTGGCCAAGCAGGACACTAAAGAGAAGGCGCCTCCTGTTCACAAGGAATTCTTGTGTTTTCTGCAGTTGTCTGCATCACCAAGTCTTTCTCAGAGCCCCAAATCAGGTCAACCAGGACCTAGAATAAAAGGGCCCCAAGAGCAGGCTGATTCAATTCTGCACATAGCTCAAGACAAAGGATTGTGAACAGGACTGGTCCCTGAAGACTAAGTCCTTGAAATGTTGAACCGATGATTTCTCCCTGGAGAGGCTCAACTTCCCTCTCATCTGAACTTGGGGGTTCACAAGAGGCTAATTTGAAAACTTTAAAACAAAGTGACCTGTTATACTCTAAAAAGTGGAAGTGGGTTATGGCATTACATACATGAAAGGAAAAACTAAGTGAGAACTATTTCCCACCTTCATACTCCAATTAAGTGGATGCTTTTTTTAGTGAGAATCCATTCATTCTGTTTAAGTGAGAGATATTATCCACAATATGGAGGACTCTTGTAGCATAAGTAAACTCAGGAAGGAAACAAGCACTCAGTAATCATTTTCCAAGAAGTGATTTAACTAAAGGAGTTTGGGCAAAATTATGTTAATCAAGTCCCATTAATCTCTCTGTTTTCCTAGGAAGAAAATAAATCTCACAGTGGCAAGAAGATTAATCTAAGATCTTTGGTGAACCACCTACAGATCTCTCTAGTAAATAAATAGAACTGGAATCAAAGCATCATCATTTCCTTTATCCTACCCCTGCCCTATATGGTACCAGAAAAATCTGGGTAAAGGAAGCCAAATTCTGAACAGCTAAGACTTTTAAGCTACATTAAGGGATCAAGGATTTATGGCTCCTTTCTCTTCGGAGGAGCCAGGGAGATGATTGGCAGAGGAAAGTATATTAACAGGATATGAAGAGGCTCTTTGAAGGAAAGACTGGTGAGATCTAAGAAATAGACAAGAAGGAGTAGATAGAGATAATAATACAGATTTAGCTTGAGATGTAGACCCACACATAGGGCACCCAAAAGCCCATGCATGTGAAAAAGTCTCTTCCACTGGATGGGGCATAAGGGAATATGTTAGTTCCACAAAGTCAAAATGTGGTCCTGCTTTGAGATGTTTATCAGCCTCTGCTTTCAGCTTGGTTGGTGTCCAAAAAGGGCTCAACTTAGAGAAGATTTCAAGAGGATGACACTTTCTCTCCCAACATCTATTGCTTCTACACTCTTGTGGATCACTGGATGGGGAGGACAAAGGGCCATCAGAGGATTCCCAAGTTATGACACCTGCAAGACCATTTCCCTCATTATTTGTCCCCTCTCCCTCCACCATGGGTGTGAAGAGCACCCCCTCTGGCACAGAAAGGAACAGCCATGCCACTAGTCCAAGTAGCACATGCTAAACTCCATATTCACAAAACAAACCCATCGGAATGCCCTTATCAACGCTGAAATACTGCATTTGATCGCTTCTTATGACCCACTGCAGCCTGTTTCTAAATACACAAAACTCTTCATGTATTTAAAACCACTCAGTTTATTAAAAATAATAAACAAGCTTTTGAGAACCCACATTTAACTTAAGGTAAGGTGTAATGGTATTTTTTTCCGATTCAGTATTCCTGGATCTAATGCTGGGTGATTAATTACCTCCACTATTCTTCACATGGGTATTATTGGTGCAAATCAATAACTAGAAGTTTAGTCTGAGTTATTTTAAGAAGAGAAATGCCAAAGATCTAAAAGAAATCAGGCCAAAAGTATGAATAATCTCATTTTTTCTATTCCATCTTGATTTGATTTTCATGAGAATCTTGTTTCAAGGGACTTCTGAGTGTACTAGTTGTAGATCAATGCTTTAAAAAAAAAGTTAGAGGAATGGGAAGGCCATAAAAAGAGGGGGTGTGTGGTGGTAATTTGAGCAACAGTAGGTCTTTTGGTTCATGCCCACAGTGTCTTTGTTTTTATTTTCTATCTTTATGAAAAATGGAGATCTTATATTGACCCAGAGCAATGGAGAAAATAAAATAACAGCAGGAATTATGTGCCCCAACATACCTAATTGTTTCCATGTACACTTAACAATATGATTGCAATTTCAATTATAACTATTTTCCCCCTCTCTGAAATAAGAGGGCTTCCCATGGTGTGATGATGGGTCACATGCTTACCTCCTTACTCCAATGCATGTTTAAAGTTTTTCAGTGAGGAAAGAAGTAAGAATCCATAAATTTAACACAGGAAAATAGAAATTTCATCAATGTAATGGAATTTTGTTGACCTGATGCTTTTAATTGCCTAGATTTTCTCTGAAGAACTAAAACATTTGCACAGGTCATCTTTTGGGATTTCCACAAGGCTTCTCTAACATTTTAGTCTCACGTGTATTTCTCTGCATAATGTTCCCACTGAAAAGAGAGATGGTCAAAGCAAATAGGGAAGCAGATTCACAAAAATGGTAAAGTAATGCATTAGGCTTACAATTTGGGTAAAAATCTAGGATGCTGTTTATGTTAGGATGCTGTGTATATTAGGATCCTAATTATAAATAGTCTATGTACATTCAAAGACATTTTATCAAAATTATTTGTAATTTTGCTGGAAGGTTTCTTTGAGAGCTTGTTTTGTTGTCAAATGATACAAGAAAACACTTCCCTCCTCCCCCCCCCCAACCCCACACCACCTCCAAATATAGCAGGGAACAACCTCGGCATGGCTCTTGACCTCCCAGAGACACTCAGTGGCTCCACTTAACAATATAAACAACTTGATTTTTTAAGTTTATTTATTTATTTGAAAGAGAGAGAGAGAGCATGCACATGTGAGCAGGGGAGGGGCAGAGTGAGGGAACCCCAAGCTGGCTCTGCACTGTCGGCACAGAACCCATCATGGGGCTCGATCCACAAACTGTGAGATCATGACCTAAGTCAAAACCGAGAGTCAGATGTGTAACCAACTGAACCATCCAGACACCCTACAAGTTGAGTTTTGACATAATTACACATTATTAGAAAAAAGTGCTATTTGTGAAAAAAGAGCCATGGGTGCCATAGCGTGTGGCATCCTGTGTTCTAGTGTTTCCCACGTTGTCAGCTCACACTCAATGGCCTCCAAGATCTTCTCATCTGACAACTCAAAATTTGCAAAATACATACCTGCTGAAAGACTTATATTCAGAATTTACAAAGAATACCTACAACTCAATAGTAAGAAGACAAACAACCCAACCAAAAAGTAGGGGGGGGAATATGAACAGACATTTATCCAAAGATATACAAATGCTTCATAAGCACACAAAAAGATGCTCAATATTATTAGTCATTAGAGAAATGCAAATTAAAACCACAATGAAATACCTCTTCACTCATATGAGAATGACTGTAACGGATAATATATAAAATAATGGCTAAGTTTTGAAGAAGTGAGAACTTGGTACATTGCTGGTGGAACTGTAAATGGTGAAGCTAGATTGTAAAACAATTTGGCAGTGTCTTAAAAAGTTAAACAAAAAAATTTCCTATGACCCAGCAATTCTACTTCTAGGTTATACACCCAAGAAAAATGAAAGCATATATACAAAAATACTTGCACACAACTGTTCAAAGCAGCATTATGCATAATAGCCCAAACCGAAAACAATCTAAATGTTCACCAACTGGTGAATGGAGAAAGATAATGTAGTATAACTTACAATGGAATAGTATTCGATAATATAAAGAAACCAACTACTGATACATGCCTGTCGTGGATCAACATCATAAATAGTATCCTAGGTGAAAGAAGTTACACACAAGGGACCACATATTGTACCCTTACATTTCAAATATCCAGAAAAATAAAATCTATGGAGATAGAAAATAGGTCGATTTCCTGGGACTGGGGGCAGAAACTGAGCAGGTGAGAGGCAGGGATTGACTATAAATGGGTATGAATAATCATATCAAAGGAATGAAAATACCCTAAAACTTATTTATAGGGATGATTGCACCACTTGGTAAAGCTACTAAAAATCACTGAATTGTAACCCTTGAAATGGATGGATTCTATAATAGGAAAAATACACCTCAATAAAGCTATTAGAAAAAGATAGATAAGGGAAAGAGGAAGTGAGGGAAGAGGGGAAGAAGGAAGAAAAGGAGGAGGAAGAAAAAGAGGATGTAGAAGAGGAAGAGGAGAAGGGGAGTTTACAATCCAGTATTAAAAATTACATTCACAATGTTATGTTATCACCATTATGTATTTACAAAATTTTTCATCATCCTAGACAAAAACTCTGCACCCATTAAGCAATAACTCACCATTCTCCCTTTCCTAAGCTCTTGGTAACCTCTAAACTACTTTATGCTTCTACAAATTTGTATATTCTATGTTTCGTGTAGGTGGACTCATATGATATTGGTACTTCTGTGTCTGGCTTATTTCCCTTAGCATATTTTCAAGATCCATCCATGTTGTGACATGTATCACAACTTCATTAATTTCTCTGGCTGAGTAATATCCCATTGCATGTATTTGCCACATTTTGTTCCTCCATTCATCTATGTGTTCTCATGGGCGCCTGGGTGGCTCAGTCGGTTAAGCATCTATGTGTTCTCATGCCGGTCCTACATTGTTTTAATTACCGTTATTTTGTGGTGAGTTTTGAATTCAGAATGTATGACTTTTCTAAACTTGTTCTCCTTTTTCAAGATTGTTTTAGCTATTAAAAGCCCCTTAAAATTCCATGTGAATTTGAGAATTCGTTTTTCTATTTCTGAAAAAAAAAGTCATAATTTTGATTGGCATTGTGTTGAATTTGCAGACCACTCTGGGTAATATCAACAATTATGTCTTTCAATCCATGACAGGGGGATTTTTTTTCCATTTACTTAGGTCTTCTTTAACTTCTTTAAGAAATATTTTATAGTTTTCAGTGTACAAGAGTTTTACCTCCTTAGTTAAATCTATTCCTAGGTATTTCCTTCTTTGGGTTGCTATTGTAAATGGACATTTTTTTCCTAATTTTTGTTCACATTGTTCATCACTGGCATATAGAAAACTAAGTCTAGAGACATGCTTTTTACTAACATAGTCATCATATTTTTATGTAATATCGGGCAACTGATATAACCTCTTTTGTTCAGTTTGCTCTTCCATAAAAAGAAGATGTTGAACTATATCAATGATTATCAAACATCTAAAAAATAATGCTGGGCTTGTGGTCCCCCATGCAACACGTAAAGAGCTTGGAAGTCATTACTTCCATCCTCAGAAAAAAATACATGTAAACAAATTGAAAATTAGGAACCCTTCTTAGATCCATCAGAGAATTAAAGTCAGTGGGTAACCTGCTACTCCAAAGGTAGAAAGACAGGTGGACACAGAAGACCACAGATATTGGGAGCCACCCCTGGAGCCAGCAAGTGTTAAGAATACTCAAACTAATTGACTAATCACTGGAGACTGAGCATGAACTAGCTGAAGAGATAAAATCTCCTGGGGCCCAGGCTTGTTACGAGAAGGACAGGGTGCACATTTTCATGACTCATACCTCTAGGACTCCTGCCGAGTTTTCACTTTGAAGATTAGAGCAAATTCGCTGTTGCTTTTGGCAAGGGAAGGGGAACAGTAACCATTTTGAAATATGTACTGAGTGTTCTGTTGCCCTTAAAAATGGAAACATACAATTCTAGCTCCTGTCAGCCTTGCTGCCTGAGAAAGAGGCTAAAATAAGCTGAGAAACTTTTGTGAAGTCCACAGCCCAGGGTCACAGGCTTCTATGAGGCTGAGACCTAATCATAGGATTATAGAATGGTTCCCCATATATTATCATCACATCAATCAGACTCCTGTATAATAACAGGAATCCAACAGAAAGAACTGCAAGTCTCATACCAATTTAAGAAGAAGCCTCTATGGAAACCCAAAGGCAACAGAGGAGACAGAAACAAGAATGCATGAGGACGTTTTAGCCTCTGACACTTGTAAGTACAGAAAACAGTAAATTCAATGGAAATCCTAGCAAGCTGAACATAAAACTTCACCCTACACATTTACCTCCATTCCTTTTGCCCAATACGTCAGGTTCAGCTTTCAACAAAAAATCACAAGTCATGCTAAAAGACAAAAGAACATCATCTGAAAAGAAAGGCAGGCATGAGAATAAGACACAGATATGGCAGAGACTTGGGAATTATCAGACCAGGAATTTAAAAATGTCTGATTAATATGTCAAGGACTCTGATGGAAAAATGTAGACAACATGCGAGAACAAAAAGCAATGTGAAGAACAAGATGGAAACAAAAACAAATGAAAAGGAAATACTAAAAATAAAAAAAAAAAACATGGTAAGAGAAATAAAGCATGGCTTTGATGGGCTTATCAGTAGACTAAGATAGTTGAGGCAAAATCAACGAGCTTGAAGAAATATTAACGGCAATTTCCCAAACTGGAAAGTAAAGAAGAAAAAAAGGAATGGAGGGGAAAAAAAAAAACCAGGATAACAAATAACTGTGGGGCTATTACAAAAGCTGTAACACACACAGTAGTAATACCAGAAGTGAGAAAGGAACTGAAGGAATATTTGAAAAAATGTCGGAGAATTTTCCAAAATCAATGCTACACAACAAACCACAGTTAAGAAAGTTAGAAGAACATAAAGGAAATCTAGAAAGAAGCCGGGGCGGGGGGTGGGGGGTGGAGAGGAGGACAGGGAGCACCTTACCTGTAGAGGAACAAAGATAAAAATTACATCACAGAACTCTTAAGAAATTATGAACCCAAAAAAAGAATAAAGTAAAAGCAAATGTTGATTTTTTAAATCTAGAATCATGTATCCAAGAAAATTATCCTTCAAACATGAAGAACAAATAAAGATTTTCTCGGAAAAATAGAAATTGAGGGAATTGTCAGTATATCTTTCTTGCAAGAATGTTAAAAGAAGTTCTTCACAGAGAAGGAAAATGACATAGGTCAAATTTATATAAAGAAAGTGCTAGAAAAGGAATATATATCAGGGAGCCTGTGTGGCTTGGCTGGTTGAGCGTCTGACTCTTGATTTTGGCTCAGGTCGTGGTCCAAGGGTTATGGGATTGAGCCTCCCATTGGGTTCCGTGCTGCCCATAGAGCCTGCTTAAGATTTCACCTCTCTCTCTCTGTCTCTCTCACTCCCTCTGACCCTTTTCCTTTCTCTCTTTCTCTCTCTTTGTAGGACAAAAAAAAAATTAAATAAAAGGAATATATATAGGTAAAATATGTATAAATGTAAATCTTTCAGTTTTCTTATTCTTTTTTTTTTAATTTTTTTTCAACGTTTATTTATTTTTGGGACAGAGAGAGACAGAGCATGAACGGGGGAGGGGCAGAGAGAGAGGGAGACACAGAATCGGAAGCAGGCTCCAGGCTCCGAGCCGTCAGCCCAGAGCCTGATGCGGGGCTCGAACCCACGGACCGTGAGATCGTGACCTGGCCGAAGTCGGACGCTTAACCGACTGCGCCACCCAGGCGCCCCCAGTTTTCTTATTCTTAACAGATATTAACAGATAAAAGTTTTTTCAAAATAATAACAGCAACAATATATTGGACATTTATAGCTCATGACTAAATGAAATGAATGATAGCAATGTTAACAAAGTATGAGAGGGATGAATTGAGAATACTGTATTTATAAGGTACCAGAGTGGTTTGTGAAGCAATGTGGAGTTATTTGAAAGTGGACTTAGATTAATTGTAAATCTAAGTGAACTTAGATTTTGCAATTTATTGGAAACCCAGTGAATCTTTAAAAAAACAACACTGTATTTGATATATTTAGACACTAAAGAAAATAGAATCATATGAAATGCTCAGTTGAAACGAGAAAAGGCAGAAAATAGTAGAAGAAAGAAAAAGAAACAAAGAATTGGGCCAATGAATCAAAAAGAGTCGCAAGTTAATAGTGATAGATATTAGTGCAACTATGTTGGTAATCACTTTATTTTTTTTTTAATGTTTATTTTATTTTTGAGACAGAGACAGAGCATGAATGGGGGAGGGGCAGAGAGAGAGGGAGACACAGAATCGGAAGCAGGCTCCAGGCTCTGAGCCATCTGCCCAGAGCCTGATGCGGGGCTCGAACTCACGAACCGTGAGATCGTGACCTGAGCTGAAGTCGGACGCTCAACCGACTGAGCCACCCAGGCGCCCCTGTTGGTAATCACTTTAAATATAAATGGCCTGGAGGAGGATTATGGGAAAACGGCAGAGTAAGAAGCATGATACTATTTCCTCACCCAGACAACAACTGCACTGTCAGAATCTGTCTGGTGTAACTACTTGGGAACTCTGGACCCTATGAAAGAGCACGTAACTTCCTGAGGAAGGCTAGGATGGTAAATTATAGTTAATTTCATCCAATTTTAAATCCTAGCTCTGCACTAGCTGCCCACGGCCCACTCCCTAGCACTGTGGCAGGCAGCTATGCACAATTACCGGAGCAGCTTGCAAGCACCTTGGAGCCAGGGTGGGCAAAAAGTCCCTGTCCTCCAAATATTAGGGATCTGTGCTCCTATCACTAATTTCTCCTTCTGACTTCAGAGGCGCAGAGACAGAGGCAGGCAGACATTGTGGTCACATCTCCTCCCATCGCTGTAAATACTTGCTGCCAGCAGAAGTGACTTCCAGGGGATTTAAATAGCTAGCATCCTTTATGTCCTCCTTTCTTTTTTTCTCTTTTTCCCTGATATCAGCACACAGACAGTCTACAACAAGAAAAAGAATTATTAGATTGTGGTTTCGGACACACAATGTATAAAGACATAATTCTGTGACACCGACTGCTGGAATTGCGGTAACGGAACTATGAAGAAGCAGAGTATTGTAGGCTATTGAAGTTAAGCTGGTATAAATTAGAGTGCTATAACATAAGGATGTGAAATATAATTCCCATGTTAATGACAAAGAAAATAGCTATAGGATATATACAGCAGGAAATGAGAAGAGAATTGGAACATTTCAATGTAAAAGATCAAAACATAAAGAGATAGTAAGACACGAAGTGAGGGACAAAAAAGCATAAAATATATGGGAAAAAATTGCAAAATCACAAAAGTAAGTCCCTTCTTATCAATAATTATTTTAAATGTGGGCGTCTGGGTGGCGCAGTCGGTTAAGCATCCGACTTCAGCCAGGTCACGATCTCACGATCCATGAGTTCGAGCCCCACATCAGGCTCTGGGCTGATGGCTCAGAGCCTGGAGCCTGTTTCCGATTCTGTGTCTCCCTCTCTCTCTGCCCTTCCCCCTTTCATGCTCTGTCTCTCTCTGTCCCAAAAATAAATAAATAAATAAACGTTGAAAAAAAAAATTTTAAATGTAAATGGACCGGGGCACCTGGGCGGCTCAGTCAGCTAAGCATCCAACTTTGGCTAAGGTCATGATCTCACAGTCTGTGGGTTTGAACCCCATGTCAGGCTCTGTGCTGACAGAGCCAAATACTCTCACCATTCAGGGGATACAGCTTGGAACCTGCTTCGGATTCTGTGTCCCCCTGTCTTTCTGCCCCTCTCTTGCTCATACTGTCTCTCTCTAAAAAAAAAAAAAAAAAAAAAAAAACTAAAAATTAAAAAAACAAATAAATAAATATAAATGGACTAAACCCTTCGACCAAAAGGCAATTATTGGCAGAAAATGCATGTTCTAACTACTGTCTGCAAGAAACTCACTTTATTTTTTTAATGTTTATTTTTATTTTTGAGAGAAAGAGAGACAAAGTGAAAGCAGGGGAGGGTCAGAGAGAGAGGGAGACACAGAATCTGAAGCAGGCTCCAGGATCTGAGCTGTCAGCACAGAGCCCGACATGGGGCTTGAACCCACGAACCATGAGATCATGACCTGAGCTGAAGTCCCACGCTTAACCAACTAAGCCACCCAGGTGCCCCGAAACTCACTTTAGATCTAAAGATACAAATACATTGAAAGTGAAAAGATGGAAGAAAGCTAGTCCATGTAAATCATAATCAAGAGAGAGCAGGAGGGACTACATTAATGTCAGACAAAGTAGACTTTAAATCCAAAAAAATTTACAAAAGAAAAAGAAAGACACTGCATACTAATAAAGGTTTCAATAAAGCAAAAAGTTATAACGATTATAAATATTTGCACACTTAATAACAGATCATCAAAATATATAAAATAAAAAATTCACAGAATTAAAGGGAGAGATATTATGTAATAATTTGAGACTTCAATACCCCATTCTCAGTAATGGATAAAACAACTAGACAGAACATAAGTAAGGAAATAGAGAACTTGAACAACACAATAAATCAACTGCATCTAATAGATATGTATATAACAGGGCATTGCCCTTCTCAAGGGCATTGGGACAGTTTCCAGTATAAACTATATGTTAGGCTACAACTTAAATCTCAATAGATTTAAAAAGATAGACACCATACAAAACATCTTTTCTAACCACAACAGGATCAAGACAGAAATCAACAACAAAAGGAAAACTAGAAAATCTATAAATTTGTGAAAAGCAAATAACACATCTTTAAACAACCAGTAGAATAAAAGAATACATCATGAGGGAAACTAGAAAATATACTTAGAGAGAAATACAAATGAAACAAAACACACCAAAACTTATGAGGCACAGCAAAAGAAGTGTTGAGGATGAAAATCATAGGTACAAATGCTTATTTTAAAAAGTAGAAAAATCTCAAATTAATACCTAACTTTATAACTTGAGGAACTAGAAAAAGAAGAAAAAAACTAAATTCAAAGCTAGCATAAGAAAAGCTAAAATACAAAAAGAACAGAGATAAGATAGAGAATAGAAAAACAATAGAGGAAATCAATAACACCAAAAGTTGGTTCTTGGAAAGAGTCAACAAAATAGACAAACATTTAACTAGATGGACTAAGAAAAAATACAGAAGGCTCAAATTAATAAAAATCAGAAATTAAAATGGGGATATTACCGCCTAATTTGTAAGAATAAATCGAATTATAGAGAGTCCTATGAACAGCTTTGTGCCAGCAAATTTTGTAAACTAGATAAAATGGACAAATTCCTAGAAGTACAAAATTTCACAAGACTAAATTATGAAGAAATAGAAAATCTGAATAAATCTATAAATAGTAAAGAGATGGAATCAGTAAAGAAGAATCTTCCAACAAAAAATAGTCCTGAACCTGATGGCTTTACTGATGAATCAGCCAAATAGTTTTAAAAGAACTAACTCCAATTCTTCTCAAACTTTTCCAAAGAACAAAAAGAGAGTGTTGCTTCTTAAATCATTCCTTGAGGTCAGTAGTACTCTACTACCAAAGGCAGACAAAGACAGTGCATGAAAACTACAGATAATATAACTTACAAATATTAATGCAAGAATCCACAACAAAATACCAACAATCCAAATGCAAAAGCATATTTAAAGGCACCATAACCATGTGGGATTTATTCCTGGAATGCAAGGATATTTCAACATAAGAAAAACCAATGTAATCTACCACATTAAGAGAATCTTACGGAAATCAAAAGGAAAAATCCATATGATTATCTCAATTGATGCAGAAAAGTCATTTGAAAACATTCAACGTCTTTTCATGATAAAAAAAACACACTCAAAAAGTAGGAATGGAAGGAAATTAAACATAATAAAAGCCATATATGAAAAACCCACAGGGAACCATCATACTCAATGGTAAAAGAATAAAAGATTTTCCTCAAGATCAGGAACAAGGAAAGGCTGCCTGCTTTCACCACTTCTATTTAACACACTCTTAAAATTCTAGCCAGAGAAATTAGGCAAGAAAAAAACAGAAGGAGCCGATATTGGAAAGCAAGAAGTAACATTAACTCTGTTTGAAGATGTTATGATTTTATGTGCAGAAATCCCTAAAGACTCCACACAAAAGAAATTGTTAAAAGAAATAAATTAAGCAAAGTAGCAGGTACAAAATCAACACTCAAAACCAGTTGTACTTATAAATACTAACAATGAACAATCTGAAAAGAAAACTAAGAAAACAATTCCATTTACATTAACATCAAGAAAATAAAATACTTAAAGAACTAACTTAACCAAAGTGGTGAAAGATTTACACACATACAAACAACTATAAAGCTCTAACTGAAAGAAATTAAAGAATACATAAGTAAATGGAAACATATCTCATGTTCATAGATTTGGAGATTTAACGTTGTTAAGATGTCAGTATTACCCAAATTAATCTACAGATTCAGTGTAATCTCTACAAAAAACCCAATGATGTTTTTTGTAGAAATAGCAAACCCATTCTAAAATTTAGAATTCTAAATTCTAAATAGCAAACCCATTCTAAAATTTACAGAATTTCAAAGGACTCTTAATAGATGAAGCAATCTTGAAAAAGAAGAAAGAAACATAAAAGACTCACACTTCCCAATTTCAAAACTTAGTTCAAAACTACAGTAATCAAAATAGTGTAGTATTGTTGTAAAGAGACTGGTGGAATAAAATAGAGAACTCAGAAATAAACCTTTACATGGAGCACCTGGATGGTTCAGTCGTTAAGTGTCCAACTTTGGCTCAGGTCATGATCTCGTGGTTCATGAGTTTGAGCCCCGTGTGGGGCTCTGTGCTGACAGCTCAGAGCCTGGAGCCTGCTTCGGGTCCTGTGTCTCCCTCTCTCTCTGCCTCTGCCTCTCTCTCTCTCTCTCTCTCTCTCTCTCGTCTCAAAAATAAATAAACATTAAAACAAATTTAAAAAAAAAGAAATAAACCTTTACATATATGGTCAAGTGATTTTGACAAGAGTGCCAAGATCCTTCAAGGGGAAACAACAGTGTTTTCAACAGATGGTGCTGGGAAAACTAGATATCTACATGCGAAAGAATAAAGTTGAACACCATATACAAAAATTATTCCCAGACCAATCAAAGACCCAAATATAAGACCTGAAACTATAAAACTCTTAAAAGAAAACAAAGTGCAAAAATTTCATAATATTGGATTTGGCCATGATTTCTTGGATATGACAGCGAAGACACTGTTAGCAAAAGAAAAAGAGCCAAATGGGACTTCATAAAAGTTTGTGCATCCACACACTCATCAACAGGGGCACCTGGGTGGCTCAATTGGTTAAGCATCTGACTCTTGATTTCGGCTCAGGTCATGATCTCCTGGTTCGTGAGATTGAGCCCCCATGGGGCTGTGCGCTGACAGCACAGAGCTTGCTTGGGATTGTCTCCCTCTCTCTCTGTCTCTCCCTCGTTAGCTCTCTTTCTCAAAAATAAATAAATAAACTTTAAAAAAGGCACATCAACAGAGTAAAAAGGCAACCCACAAAATGGCAGAAAATATTTGCGATCATATATTTGATAAGTGATTCATATCCTAGAATACATACAAAACTCCTAAAACTCAACCGCAAAGAAACAAACAACCCAATTTAAAAATAAGCAAAGGGTTTTAACAGGCATTCCTCCAAAGAAGATGTAACAATGGCCAAACAGCACATGAAAAGATGCTCAACATCACTAACCAAATGCAAATCAAAACTACAATGAAATAATCCCTCACACCCATTAGTATGGCTACTATCAAAAAAACAGAAAACGAGCGTTGGCAAGGATGTGGAGAAACTGGAACCCTTCTGCACTATCAATGGAAATATAAAATGGTATCGTTGCTGTGGATAACAGTATGGCAGCTCCTCAGAACCTTAAAAACAGAATCGCCTTATAATCCAACAATTCCATTTCTGGGTGTAACCCTCAAAGAATCGAAGGCAGGGATTCAAACAGATATTTGTACATTCATCATACCAGCGTTATTCACAACAGCTAACATGTGGAAGCACCCACGTGTCCACTGATGGATGAATGATTAAGCAGGATGTGGCACACACATACGATGGAATATTATTCAGTCTTAAAAATAAAGAAATTTTCACGTCTAATGAAATAGGCATGAATATTGAGGGCATTATCAAGTTTTAGAAGATAAAAGAGTTCTGGAGATGAGTAGTGGTGATGATAGCACTTTACGAACATATTTAATATCTCTGAACTGTACACTTAAAAATGATGGAAGGGTGCCTGGGTGGGTCAGGGGGTTGAACATCTGACTGTTTGATTTTTCCTCAGGTCACGATCTCATGGTTCGTGGGATCGAGCCCCACGTTGGGCTCCACACTGAGCATGGAGCCTACTTAAGATTCTCTCCCTCTTCCTCTCTCTCTGCCCCTCCCTCCTCTCAAAATAAATAAACAAACTTTTAAAAAATGATTGAGATGGTAAACTTTATGTTAGGTGTATTTTACCACAATAAAAACAATTGGAAAAATAAAAAATAATATGTATGAATGATCTAAATACACCGATTAAAAGACAGAGACTATCAGACTGAATAAGAAAACTAGCCTAAAGTATTTATGTTGCCCACAAGAAACCCATTTTAAATATAAAATACAGATAGATTAAACATAAAGGAATGAAAAAAGATACCATCATAATATTAATCAAAAGAAAGCTGAAGTAGCTCTATTAATTTTGGACAAAGCAGACTTCAGAGCAAGCAAAATTATCAAGAAGAAAGAGAGGCAGTACATAATAATAAAGGGGCCAATGCTCCAATAAGACATAACAACCCTGAGTGTGTATGTCTGAAAACAATGCATCAAGATACACGAGGTAAAAAACCTGACGGACCTGAAGGAGAAATAGACAAATTCACTATTATATTTGAAGGCTCTGACACTCCTTTTTCAGTAATTGGCCGGCCCATCAGAAGAAAATAAATAATATAATTGAACAGAGAAGCACCATTAATGAACTGGATTTAATCTGCATTCGTAGAATACTTAACCTAATGACAACAGAATACATATTCTTCTCAAGCTCACATGGGAGATATGCCAAGATAGGCTGCATTCTGTTACAAAAGACACTTTTTAAAAATTAAAAAAATAGGGGTACCTTAGTGGCTCAGTTGGGTAAGTGTCTGACTTCAGCTCAGATCATGATCTCGAGCCTCACGTCGGGCTCTGTGCTGACAGCTCGGAGCCTGGAGCCTTCTTCCGATTCTGTGTCTCCCTCTCTCTCTGCTCCTCCCCCGCTCATGCTCTGTTTGTCTTTCAAAAATAAATTAAATTTTTTTTAATTTTTTAATTAAAAAAATAGAAACTGTCCAAAGTAGGCTCTCAGACCAGAATAGATTTAAACTAGAAATCAATAACTGAAAGATAGCTAGAAAATCCCAAAATGTTTGGGTATTAAACAAAATTGTTAGAAATAACACATGGGTCAAGGAAGAAGTCTCAAGGGAAAGTAAAACAAACTTTTAACGGAACAAAAATGAAAATAACAACTTATCAAAATGTGTCAATGTAGCAAAAACTTAGATAAATGTAGAGCACTGGATGTATATGTTAGAAAAGAAGGAAAGATGTACAATCAACAATGTAAGCTTTTATGTTAAGAAACTAAAGAGGGGCGCCTGGGTGGCGCAGTCGGTTAAGCGTCCGACCTTCAGCCAGGTCACGATCTCGCGGTCCGTGAGTTCGAGCCCCGCGTCGGGCTCTGGGCTGATGGCTCAGAGCCTGGAGCCTGTTTCCGATTCTGTGTCTCCCTCTCTCTCTGCCCCTCCCCCGTTCATGCTCTCTCTCTGTCCCAAAAATAAATAAACGTTGAAAAAAAAAATCTTTAAAAAAAATAAAAATAAAAAAAGAAACTAAAGAAGAGTGCATTAAATTCAAAGTAAGTAGAAGATAAAAAATAATAACAGAGCAAAAATCAATGAAACTGAAAACAAGAAATGAATGGAGAGAATCAATAAAACTTATAAGCTGGTCCTTTGAAAGGATCAATAAAATTGGTAAACCTATAGCCAGGCTACACACACACACACAAAAAGAGTTCTCTCACACATTAATAATATCAGAATTAAAAGACGGGAACTTCACGACAGACCTCATTGACATTAAAGAGATAATAAGGAAATATTCTGAACTCCTGTATGCCCGCAAATGTAATGGTGTAGATGAACTGAAACAGTTCTCTGAAAGAAGTACATACAGGATATCAAAGCTCACACAGAGAGAAATAAATTATAAACCATTGAAGAGAGCAGAAAGAGATAATAAAATAGCCAATGTAATTCTGAAAATGAACAGTTTCATCGCAACTTCAGGATTTACTAAAAAGCGGCAGTGATCAACAGGGTGTATTAGTAAAACAATAGACAAATAGACCAATGAAACAGAATTGTGAGCCTGTAAAAGACCCTTATACATACAGAGTCAAATGATCTTTGACCAAGGGGCAAAGGCAGTTCGACAAAAATAGAAGAGTCTTTTCAACCAATTCAACCAAGAGCTAGACATCCACATGCAAAAAATGAATTGAGACACAGACTTTTCACAAAAATTAAGTTAAAACTGACGAACAGATCTACATGTAAGTCACAAAACTACATCTCTTAGAAGATAACAAAGGGGGCCTTGGGTTTGGTGATGACTCTCTAGATGCAGCACCAATGTACAATTCGTGAAATTAAAAACTGATAGGTTGGATTTCATTAACATCAAACCTTGTGCTCTACGAAGACACTGTTAAGAGAATGAGAGTATAAGCCACAGAATAGGAGAAAATATTTACAAAACGCATATCTGATAAAGGCCTCATACACAAAGAACTCCTAAAACTCGACGAGAAAACAAACAGTGCAGTTTAAAATGAGCAAATGATCGGAACAGATAACTCACCAAAGAAGATATACAGATGGCATTGAGAGATTGCACATTAAAACAACAATGACATGGTACCACAAACCTATTAGAATGGCCGAGATCCCATTCTGGCAATACCAAATGCTGATCAATATGTGACGCACCAAGAATTCATTCATTGCTGTTGGGGATACAAAATGGGAAAGCCACATAAGAAGACAATTTGGCAGTTTATTACAAAGATAAATATAGATTTACCATATGATCCAGCTATTGTCCTCCTAAGTATTTGTCCAAATGAGCTTAAAACTTATATCGACACGCACACACACACACACGCACGCACCTCTACACATTAATGTTTACAGCAGCTTTATTCATAATTTCCAGAGATTGTAATCAACCAAGAAGACCTCCAATGAGTGAATCAATAAACAGATTGGCATATCCATTTAATTGAGTATCATCAGTAATAAAATGAAATTAATTATCAAGCCACAAAAACACATAGAAGGATTTTAGCTGCATGTTTCTAAGTAAAAGAAGCCAGTCTGAAAAGCTGTGTGGTTTCAACTATATGACATTCTGGAGAAGACAAACTTATATATATTAAAAAGGTCGGTGGCTACCAGGGTTTTGCGGGGAGGAATGAACAGGTGGGTCACAAGGGATTTTCAGGGCAACAAAACTATTCTGTATGAAACTGTAACAATGGATGCATGCTATTACACATTTGTCAAAACCCATAGAACGTATAATACAAAGAGGGAACCCAACAGTAAACTATAGCCTTAGTTAATAACAATGCATCGATATTGGTTCATCCGTTGTAACTAATGTATCACACTGTGGTATGGTACCTCTGTACTTTCTGTACAATTTTTCTGAAAACCTGAAACTACTCTAAAAATAAAGTCTAGTTAAACAATAATAGTCATCTTACTCAAAATAAATCTTGGTATAAACACTAATACATACTACAGGAAAAGTGGACCTGTTTGCCCAAAGCCTTGGCTATTTCAGTGTCCTGTCCAAAACTTCAACACTCTGTACCCTACCCTGTCTCAACCCTGGAGATAATGATGAGAAATCCGGGACTTTAGGCACGCAGTTCGAAAGCTCTCGAGTCAGGATGTCTTAGGGCCTTACCTACACCGATGCCATGGCCTTAGTGTTTTCTTTCCTTATAATGAATTGGAAACCAAAAGGGAAACATCAACTTTAATATATCTGAATTCAATGATAGTTGTATTTATAACCCAGACACCAGCCAGTCTAGCCTGTCTTCTTCACTGTGGGGATATTTCAGTGGTTCTATTGTTAATACAGCCCTTGAAAAATGCAAAGAAACTCATTTCAAAGCAGTTTGATGAAACTGCAAATCCCTAGCTTAAACAGCATCTTTCTTCATATTCCGTTTCCCTGAAATGCAGATGGTGGGTGTTGTCATCTGTACGTGCTGCATTAACAACATTCTTTGAAGGGAGGTCCTACCAAATGACGGCAGTCTTGAAATAGATGTGGAATTCACTGAGGCAGCACACAGGGGAATTATCACAGGAAGCCCTGATCAAAGAGGAATGCGAGCTCCAGAATTTCTGATTGTGTTCATTACAAATGCCCGAGTCTGTCAAGTTCTAAAGCAGGAAGTAAATAGTGTGTCTGGAGATACTCATGTCGACCGAATGGTGGTGGGTTCCAGAGGTACAATCAAGTCACTCCAGGGATACTTTACCCGGGGTAAAGCTGTCTGCATTGGGTTTACACAAATTTGAGAATGGATCTTTAGGCTACATCTGAGTTTCTCTAATATATGGCTTACTTTATGACATGGTTACCTGGCCAAGTGAGAAAGAGTTGATCATAGCCGAACTAGGTAAGTTGGATGAAAACCTAAAACAATTATCTGCTTTGTAGGTAACATAAAAATAGAGGTTAGGAGATGCGGTTTAGAAGCTGGTAATGAGGGAGATGTCAGCCAGAGACAGCCCAATAACTAAAATAGCCAGACGCAAGTCACATTCCAGGCAAAACCATCAACATGGGATCCATTTAAAGTCCAGAAATAGGTCATTTGGGAGAGACAAGTCTGGCAGGTAGCATAGAGGAAGCAAGAAGGAAACCCGTCAGCAGCCATCTGGGTCCTGCCCTCAAGGGACACCAGGAATGTGGGGTGTGTGTGTGTGTGTGTGTGTGTGTGTGTGTGTGTGTCTGTGCTGGGTAGTAGAAAGGAAAAGGCACTCCATTTGAAAGAACCAGAGCCAACTTTATTCCTGCAGGATTCATGGAAAATCCTGGTACCAAGACCAGAGTTCTGTCCTCATAACCCTACAGATTATAGTCCCTGACACCCAACCAGAGTGGAACCACACCCAAACTGACACTCAGTGAAATGACTCTCAGGTTCAAGACTGACCCTTAAACCTAGGTCAAAACTAGTCTCACTGGTCAAACGTATCCTTCTACCATTAAAGAAAAGAAAGCTATAGGAGAAGAAAAGACAAATAGATAATACACTCATTACTCATTCAACAATCATTGAGTCCTTACTTTAGGCATGTAAGTGTGGAGGGACGAAAAGACTACACAGAAGAAATTCACACCGCCTCTGCCCTCACACAGCTTGCTTCAGCATATCATTGGCCTTTAAGATAAAATAGTGAGCCTCATTTCTTCTAGGACACTTGTTTTATCCATCCCAGCGTCTAACTCATCCCTCCAGAACCAAGCATCATGAATAAGCATCCTTAAGGAATCTCCCATAGTGAGGTATGTGTTCTAGTTCACAAAGCAGTGGAATAGATTTTTAAAACATTCACCACAGCTGTTGTTAGGATGGTCAGCATGGAGAAGCTAACCCTTATTGTACCCTTTGGGGTCGATTTGATCATTACCTCTTGAGAAGCCTATATGTCAGGCACTGTTCTAGGTCCTTGGTCCACATCAGTGAACAAAACAGACTTCCCGCTGCTGACATTGCATCAAAAGAAACACAATAAACAACTACATTACACAGTACAAGGTGGTAAGTTCTAGTTACAAGATGGTGAGTTCTATAGAAAAAAGAGCTCGTAGTGAGAGAAGTCAGGACAACAATGGGTCACAGCATAGGCAGATTACGGTTTTAATTAGGGGGCTCAGGAGATTGAAGAAATCTCAACCCATTGAGGATGTGACCTGTGTAGAAAGATTTAGAAGCAGTGGAGGATTTGATGGTGTGGTTATCTGGAGAAAGAGCTTTCCAGGGGAGAATAACAACCAGTGCAAAGGTCCTGTGGTAAGGAAATGTCTGGAGTGTTAGAAATGTAGCAGGACCCCAGAGTGGCCAGAGTGAGATGAGGGAAGGAGAGTATAAGAGTAGTAGATGAGAACAAACGAGTAATCAGGGGTGGGAGAGGGAGAGATCTCATCAGGCTTTATAGACCATAGTAAAGGTTTCGGTTTATTAGAAGGAAAATGGGGAGACTTTGCAGGTTATGATCAAAGCGGTGACATGATATAATATTTGTAGCAGACATCATCAGCTTCATCTAATCCCTTGGGCTCTCCTGTGCAACCTTCCCCTGGCTTCTGTGTGTTTCTCCTTCTCACAAACTGCCCTCGGGCTCCAGGGGCCTTGACCCCAGCACAGAGGATGCACAGTGCCTTGCAATTTACATTTCCCAGATGGCCTGGAGCCTGGAATTGATTAGTGCCCAGCACTGATCCTTTCTTTCAAGCTAGACACACTCTAGGGCATACATGATACTCCAGAACACCTTTGCCCTGGATTAGGCTGGGACTGGGACTTTGTCTCCATCACACCCTTCCTCGTTCATTCCTTTGTCCTTTTCTCCATTCCCTTATCAGTTTCACCCGGGTGCATTTCCTTAAATAACCCATGTATGTTTGAATTGTTTTCTTAGGTCTGCTTTAAGGGGATCTGACCTGGGAAAGTTTTCAAAGGACACTCGGGCCGTATGGGTAAACCTGAGGACCAAGGAGAGAATCAGGGAGTCCGGTTAAGGGGTACTACAATAATCCAGGGTGCAGGCAGTGGAGGGGGAGAGATGTGAATAGAGTCTGGATATGTTTTGAAGGTAGAGGCACCAAGATGTGCTGATGAATTTGAGGTGGATTGTGAGAGAGGGAGAAAGACAGAAAGGTTCTTGGCTGAGTTTCTAGATGGGTGAACCTGCCATTCCCCGAGATGAAGAACATTGCTGTAGACTAGGGAAAAACGGGAGTTTGATTTTTGACATGTCCTGTTGTGGTGGCTAACAGACCACTCTGCAAAGCTCTTGCAGGCAATTGGTCACTGTCAGGTGAGGCTCTCCAGGATGCAGACACTGGGACAGAGTTGGGAGTTCATGGAGTTTAATAGGAAAAAAAAAAAACACCACTTACTTGTTATAATTAAGGAGGCGGAAGCAGGATTTGACCAGAAGAAGTACAGTACATCTGATTAAGTCTTGGCCAAGCCAATTAAGTGCTCTGGGGTTAAGTCTGCCAGTTAGAGAATTCTCACATTGGACAGAAATGGCCAGATTCGAATATCCTTGCTGTCTTGATTCATTGGCTGGCGACTGGCTCGGGAGAGCATGGCCTCAGCTCAAACAGTATAGCAGCTCTTGAAGGTGCTGAAGCTGGAGGTTGATAGCCAACTGTGTTCCTTGAGGCTGAAGGGTAAGGCAAGTTCTTTCTTGAAGGGAGATGAAGTGAGTTGGTGGTCCACGATGCAATAAAAGTCCAGAATTCAAGAATGTGGTCTAGGCTGAAGATGTGAATTTGCTCATCATCTGTAGGTAGAGAGCATTTAAGGCCATCAAAAGGAATTGAGACCATGAGCAGGGTTTAAGTAGAGAAGAGGAAAAAGGACTGAGCTTGGTAGTGAAAAATCAAGAGCCTAGAGAAAAGAATAATGAGTGAAGGAGCCTGAAGAAGGACAATTCACGAGATCGGGGAAAAATGAACAAAGCATTGGGTATCTTGAAAGACAATGAGTAGAGCAGAGCAAATGCTGCTCATGGTCAATTGAAATGAGGCCTGAGAACTGACCACAGGATACAGCAGCAGGAGGTCACATGTGGCCTTGATAAGAGTCATACCAACGGTCACATGGGGCCAGGGTATGACTAGGGTGGCTCTACGGAACAACAAGAAAGTGGAGAAAGATGTACAGTCACCTCTTTTGAGAAAGTTTGCTCTCAGTGAGAACAGAGAAGATGAGCGTCAGTTAGCTGAGTAAACGGGTCAAGAACAGTTGATTTGGGTTTTTGTTTTCAGGATGGGAGAGGTATCGGCATATTTTGAGGCTTGCAGGGTCAGGACTCCTCTTTCCCGCAGCAAATAAAGATTTTACTTAACAAGAAATGCTTGCGAAGGCATGAAAAGGGTGCATTGGCACCTAGCATTGTATTTAAACTCCTGGGTAAAAGCTCAGTAGTTGTGTTGCTGTATTTAATAAGAGCTCACCTTTCAAAGCCAAGCCCAGGATAAGCACCAAAGTTGATATTTTCAAGCCTGTGTCTACACTATACTGTTCGATGTACTGTATACTGTTGGGTATACTGTAGTTGGTCTCTTGGTTTAAGCATTTTGAGGAGGCCATTTGGGGCCAAGGAACCCTGTAGGCTCCCATGCTGTGCATTTCAAATCAGACCCGAGTGACATCACGTGCAAGTTTAAGCATCACCTGGTGCTGCAAATATCTGATAAAAGAAAAAGAATACGGAGGATCACATCTGGTAGTGTGGAAAATAAAAGAAAAATCCCTTGATTAAAATTCAGCACCTTTCACCTTCCACTGAGCCACTAAATTACCCTTAGGTTTGAGCTCATTATGGAAATACAGCCCCTTCCAATGAAGTCGTTTAAATTGGATGTTGGACAAAATCCTGTCCACCCAAGAAGCTGAGTCTGGAATGTCAAGAAGAACAAAACTAAGAGTTCAGAGGGCTCTGCAGGATCCATGTCTCCATGAGTGTGGATGCTAGTCAGTGTCCCTGTGCTGCTATCAGCAGAAGGTACTATCCTAACTCCAGAAGGCATAGCCCGTTGATAATGTACGATAGACCCAGGAGTTCAAGACCAAAGGCTTGAACTTCCCAATTGTCATCCACAGTTGTTTGCTGTTCCAGAAGCGTCTGGATTTCCTTGCAGCCCAGTTATCACCTACTGAACAGGCTGAGGCTTGCTCAGAGCCAGAGGGAAGAGAAGGAGGCAGAGGAAGGGGAGGGTGAGGAAATCTGCCCTGAAATCTACTGCTCTCCTCCCAGTCAGTTCCCCTCTGTTCCTCCCTATTTGTCAAATTGGAGAAACAGGGATTATGCCCAATTTCCTCCTTCCCCTCACTGGTGTTCTCCCAATCCAAGCATGCCCACACATTGCTCTTCCTGAATCAGGAATAGTAAAAGTCTGATGCTTTTGCTATCACCTACCATTGGCCTTCTCATTGCCACCACATACACACGCAGCCTTCATGCCTCAACAAGCAACTGTTGTCTTCTCCACTAAGCCCTGGAAATCTCCTTGGCACATCACTCTTAGCGGGTATCTGCAGTCTCTCCAACTCCCCCCTCCTCTCTATGGTCACTATGGCTAGACTTGTCCAGACCCATCTCAGCCTCTCTGCCTTCAAGTCCCACCTAATGGCCACAGAAGCATTCCATCTAAAAAGTCAGTACCACCATATCACCTCTCTATTGAATAACTTTCCATCTTATCATCGAATAAGATCAAGTTCCAGATCCTGGGCATGGCGTACAAGGTCTTCCAACCTGGTCAAGCCACAGCTCCTCCCCCTCTAGCACCTACAGCAAGTTGTTCATCAGCCCTGGCCTCACACATCTCTTCTCCAGTCCAAGCCTCTGCAGGTACCTGAGCCCTCAGCCCCCATCCCTTTCCCCTTCTCTACTCAGGCCACCTGCTTAGTGTCTGTCTCTTCCTTAGTCTATGGTGTCTCTGAGGTCAGGAGCTCACTCTTTACCTTCATGGTTCTAATTCCTAAATATATGTCCGGCACATTGTAAGAAATTAGTAATACTGGTAACAGCAGGAACTTCAGGCTGGCAGTAGGCCTACAAGGTAGATAATCTTATTATTTTCATCTCAAAGAAGAGGCACCTGAGTTCTTGAGAAATTAATCATTGGCTCCAGGTCAACCCAGTGAGTTGGCCTGCAATTGTCAGACTCCTGAAAAAAAAAGAAAAAAATTTTAAACTCTATAAATGATCATATTAGGATTGGCCTAAACAGAGTCAGGGGTTGGAGGACTCAGGAATGGTAATGGGTTGTAGAGGGGTCCAGTGGAAGCTCCTGCCAGGCTCTTTCTATGCCTCCCCTGAACCCTCAATGGTGGGGAACACCTTAATACAGGGCAAGAAAATGCAGAGCCTCTGAGGTCTTTCTCTGTCACCTGCCTAAGACTCTCTACAGCCTGCTGTGGGAATTAGATCATAGTTACTTAGACACAAGACCCTTTACTTTTCCCCTTCCACTGTATTATATTTAGGTACCTAACCTGATATGAGATATCAGAAAGAACACAGCTGAATGGTGATAGTATCGTTGTACCCAGATGCCTCACCAGCTCCTGGATCCATCCGGTGACTTTGACCATGCTTCAGGGAAGGTATTTCACATCTCAAGATCCCAAAAGCTTATGCAATAAAGAGACAACACAAAATGGTAACCTCTAAAGCCCTCCCCACTTACCCCTTTGATAAAACGTGCTGCATGATGAGGGTTGTTATGAGGAGGGGAGGATGAATGAACTGGGGGGAAATCAAAGGTCGTAAAAACAAAGGTAGAGAAAAGTTACTCATCACAACTGGGCTTGAATAAGAGGCTGTATAATATGTTTGTTATTTCAATGTGTCCCCCTCCAAATTCATATGTTGAAATCTTAACCCCCAGTATGATAGTATTAGGAGGTGAGGCCTTTGGGAGATAATCAGATGAGGGTGGAGATTAACACCCTTATTAATAATATCCCAGAGAGCTTTCTTGCTCTCTTTCTGCCATGTGAAGATCAACCAGAAGGCATCTGTCCACAACCCCAAAGAGGGTCCTAACCTGAACGTGACCAAGCTGACACCCTGACCTCAGACTTCCAGGCTCCCAGAACTGTAAGAAAATAAATTTCTGTTCTTTCTAAGCCTCCTGGTCTATGGTCCTTTATTATAACAGCCTGAATGAGACAAAATAGTGTCGAGATACACGAAGACTATTTCACAAGATTCCTCCTCAAAAGAAGGAATGGAAGAAAATGTCCTGTGTCCTGGAACCTAGCAGTCATGGGCACAGAGAAGATGAGCCAAAAATGTTTTCTGAATGAGTGAATGATCAAATGACCAAGTGAGTGGGTACGTTATTTATTGTTAACATTTATTAATATTGATGATTCACTGGGGTGCCTAGGTGACTCAGTCGGTTAGGCAGCCAGCTCTTGGTTTCAGCTCAGGTCATGATCTCACAGTTCGTGAGATCAAGCCCCAAGTCCAGCTCTGCATTGACAGTGTGGAGCCTGCTTCGGATTCTCTCTACCTCTCTCTTTGCCCTTGACCTGCTCTCCCTTCCAAAATAAGTAAATAAACATAAAATATATATATATATATACATATATATATATATATATACATATATATATATATATATATATATATATATATATATATGATTCACACTGAGCTACAAATATATTCCAGAAAAAAAGAACATAGAAGAACTGGCTACTGATGGGGGATTACTGGACTTCCTGCAATTAGGATGAATTATTGAATGTTAGTACATCAAAGTGGCCAAGCAGGACCAAGGGGCCAAGGGACCCATCTGCCGGGCTGCTGGTCTACTCTGCACATAGTTTAATTCAGTTGAAGTCCTGTATTCAGCTTTCTTTAAACTCATTTTAGTTAAATATGTCACCAAGAGTTTTAAAATTTCCCAAGTTCTCACAAAGTTCAGAAATCATTTCTGATCTTTATTATCTCAATCACTGTGGCCAAACTAAGTTTCTGCCCTTTTATTTTATGCTTAACTCATTTACATTTTAAAGGCAAGTTCTTCTCCAAAATTCTCACACTGCGAATAAAATAAGAAAATATCCCTATTATAATACAGATGCATCCAGAAAAAGATTAAAAGAGTTTAGGAAAAGCTTAAAATAGAATCAATGCTTTGAAGTGTCAGAAAACAAATTTTTTGGAGGATGTTTACTTTTTGTTTTAATTCCATCATAGTTAACATAGAGCATTATATTCCAGGTGTACGATATAGTGATTCTATACATTACTCAGCGCACATCAAGATAAGTGTCTCTTCATCCCCTTGACCTATTTCACCCGTCCCCCCACCCATCTCTTCTCTGGTGAGTTTGTTCTCTCAAGAGTCTGTTCCTTGATTCGTCTCTACTTTTTCTTTGTTTTGTTTCTTAAATTCGGAAAACAAATTTTAACGAGTTGACAGCCCAATGCGTCAGAGTAAATAATATTCTCTTGACAGGTTTGGATCTTTAAACTCGGTATAAGTGCAAAAGCCACCAAACCTTCCATTTCTAAATTGGCTTCTGATTGGTCCATCGGTGCAACAACTTAGAGTACCTTTGTTCTTAGTCTCAGCGCATAAACCTTGATTCATATTTAAGCAAATGCCAGCATAGTCTCCATGCACAAGATATATCTTTATCACGTCGAGCTGTTGATTGTAAGTGTTTTAGCAACAAATTGAACATTTTAACACAGGATGTACACAGTGGTACATCACTGTGATTCAGAGTACATCTGTGATTCACTAGGCACCATCCAAAAAAAAAAAAAAAAAAACAACTTAATATGCTCTGCTTCTCAATTAAGTAGAAATCAGAGTTTTTAGGGAGGGGTAATTGTGAGCCAATTTCTATTGACCTGACAGTCTTAGCCTCAAGAGCTGGAATTATAATGCACAAAAGTCTCATAAAAGGACGATGGGTCCATCAACTAATAAAGTGGGATTTGGCCCACGTTGAGGACAATAGATTATACAAAGGAAGGAGAACACTTCAGAGAAGAGTTCACTCTCCCTTTCACTCTAAAATCTCTGCACCATGAAATTTCCAGGAGCTACACACAAGTAAAGGAAAAACCTAATTTCCCCCATGTATTAACAAGGACTAAAACTTAACTTTGAAAAATGTTAATACACAAAACATAAAAATATTTTAAACCATGCTGAAATATAATGAAAGTAAAAAACACTTTATATGTTTAAAGTGTAACATTTGGTAGGTTGTGTTATATGTATACACACGAAAAACATCACCACGATCAAGATGATGAATGGATCTGTTACCTCCAAATGTTTCCTGTTCCCCTTGGTAACCCCTTCTTTTTCCCTTCCTGTGTCCCCACTCTCTCCCCCTCTCCTTCCCTCTCACCCCTCTCATCCTGCCTCCCAAAAGAAACTGCCACTCTGTTTTCGAAAGTGGCCAGTCCATCTTGGATATCAACCAGCGGCGTATGAAAGATCTAACCACTACGCATTCCTGCCAACACTTGCTATGATCAGTTTCAATTTTAGCCATTCTATTAGTGGGGTAGTAGTATCTCCCTGCGCTTGGAATTTGCGTCTATAGTCTCCATGCGCAAGATGGACCTTTATCACATCACGCCTTTGGTTGTAGGTGTGTTAGCAACAAATTGGCACATTTTAACACGCGACTAACAATGTTGAGCATCTTTTCACGTGTTTATGAGCCATTCATATATCTTCTTTGTGAGGTATCTTATCGGACTTTGGCCCATTTATTTTTATTGAGCTACTAGTTTTTATATTGAATTTCAGAAGTTCTTTGTGTATTCTGGATACAGGTCCCTTATCAGATATGCTTTGCAAGTAATTTCTTCAGTATGTGACTTGTTTGTTTGTTTTTTTTCCATTCCCTTAGCAGTATCATTTGAAGGGCAGATATTTTTAATTTTGGTAAAGCCTAGCTTATCAATTTTTTTTTCTTTTAGGACTCAGCCATTGTGTTGTCCTTTGGGAATCTTTGCCTAACTTTAGACCACAAACATTTTCACTTGTTTTCCTTTAGAAGTTTTGTAGTTTTAGGTTTTACATTCAAAATTATAATTAGTTTTTGTATTTTATTTTAATAATTAATCATTATATTTTTCATGCTATGGTAAATGTATTTCCTTTATAATCACTATCTCCGTTTGTTTGTTGCTTGTATATAGGAACAAAATTATATTCTATATATTGATCTTACACCCTACTACCTTGGTAAATTAACATTACTTCTCGTAGTTTTTAGAAATTCCATTGGATTTTCTACATATACAATCATACCTGTGAATAAAGTTACATTTCTTCTCTCCTAATGTGAGTACGGCACTCCTTTTGTGCTTGACTGCTGTGGCAAGAACATGCAGTACAATGTCGATTAAAATTTGTGAGAACTAGGGGCGCCTGGGTGTCTCAGGCGGTTGAGCATCCGACTTTGGCTCAGGTCGTGATCTCCCTGTTAGTGAGTTCAAGCCCGCGCTGGGGTCTCAGCTGTCAGCGTAGCCGCTTTGGATCCTCGGTCTCCCTCTCTCCCTGCCCCTCCCCCACGCACACCTGCTCGCTCTCTCTGAAAAATAAACACTTAAAAAAAAAGACTGGATGTTGACTTTTTTCCAAAAGGCCTTATTTGTATGCAATGGAATGGTCATAGGGTTTTCCTTATTCACTAGGAAAACATAAGAATAACATCAATTAATGTTTTCCAATGTGAAAACCACCCGTTGGTAAAATGCACTGGCATAGTTCCCTGGGCCTGAAATGGTCTTCTGAGAACGCTTTAAACTAAACAGTATATTTCTTTGGTAGGTATAAACCTATTTTTGAGTGATCACTGTTAGTTTATGACTTTCAAGACAGTTGGCCATTTTAGCTGTCAGATTTATTGTCTTGAAGTTGTTCATAATATTGTCTTCACATATTGGTAATATCTGTAGAATCTGCTCTATGTCACCAACATAATTCTTAATGTGGGTAATTCGTGTCTTGCTTTTTCCTGACCAGTTTGGTCAGAGATTTATCAATTTTATTAATCTTCCCAAAGAATTAATTTTATTTAATTGACTAATTTAGAAGTTTTTCTGTTTCCTATTTCATTAATTTCATTAACTTCATTAACTTTGATATCGATTATTTCCTTTATTCTTATTACCTTGGGTTTAACTGATGCATATTTTCTATTTTCGTAAGATTGAACCTGAAGACTTTGATTGAGACTTTACTTATTTTATAATAAAAGCATATAGGGCTTTAAATTTTCCTTAAGTACTGCCTTAGCAAAATCCTACAAATTCTGATATGGCATGTTTTATTTTAATTCAATTCAAAACACTAATGTCCCTTTTGCATTTTTTATTGACCTATGCATTTTTCAGAAGTATGTTACTTGTTTCCCAACTATTTGGGAAGATTCCACATATATCTCTATTATTTATTTATTTTAATTTGGTTCGAGAATTATGGTTAGAGAACATACATGACTTTAATCATGTGCAATTAATTAATGACTTGCTTTATGGCCAAGATTACAGTCACCATCTCCAATGAGTGCCATCAAGTGGCACTCAAGTGGGACTCCCCCACCTCAGAAACTACATCGGGTCATTTGGAGTTGGAATGACTGAATATATGAAAGGAGGGAAAAACTTGCTGGCTGGAGCCATGGAAACTTCTAGAATTCTTAGAAAAGAAATTTTAAAAGAAACATTTTCTATAAATCAGAACCCTTAAAACCATGATCACATGTCCATTAAGGAACACAAATCATAGATTTCAAAACACTATTTTGGTTCAATCCCAAACTCTTCAATTTTTTTTTTTTTAAAGATTTTATTCTTAAGTAATCTCTACAGCCAAGATGGGGCTCGATCTCACAACCCTGAGATCAAGAGCCACATGCTCTGCTGACTGAGCCAGCTGGGCGCCCCTCAACTTCTTCAATTAAAGGTAGAATTGATTCAAATGTCTGGGCTACAGAGCCCCTCGACTGAACCTTGGAAGAAGATTGGGACAAATAGTAATCACCCTAGTGTCTGCCATATTTAAGGTAGTTTTGCCTCTTGCCTTAAACCTTCCCACCACTGCTGGGGCTGGCCTCACTGGCCTTGACACCTGAGTGCCTAGCATCCATGGGCTGAGTCCACGAGCACATCCAACCTAATAAGGAATTCATTTTTGTTTGTTATATTTGACTGGCAATGGATATTCTATATATAACATAGAATAAGTTCTATAGCATAAGATAGTATAGTATGAGTTCTTCTAAAGAGTAAGATCTCTTCCAAAGAATAAAATGGAATGCTTTGCGATGGAAAAGGTAATGCAAAGAATAATAAACCAAGGATAATAGCTTTATCCTGATTCAAAATACAATTGAAGAAAGGCATAAAAGCCAGTCTCCGAAAGCTGTCCTCATTCCAAGAATACATACCTCCTGGTCATTTAAAAAACGCACTGGGTCCTGTTAGAGGCACCTCAAGCACAGGCCACACCCCCTCCCTGCTTCAGCCTATGCATTAGGAATTCTGCAAATGAGTGCTCATGGTTCACGGGGGGTTCGATCACAGAAAACGAGTTGTTGATCTTTGGATGCCTGCAGGCCAGCAATCTGTGCTACAAGTTTATCCCTCCTAGGGAAAAAAAAAAAAATTTAAAGGAAGGAAGGACGAGACAAGAGGATGGAACCAGTACAAGCATCTGTAACAAGCTAATTGGACCCTTGTGGGCCACCAGCAGGCACAAAATTAAAACAAACAAAGCCTCTCATTGTGCCCTTTCAGGGCTGCACCCACCCCCGGCCTATCAGCTTTACCCCTGCCTCCTCCCCTGGTCCCCATTTTTAAAGGACCTAATTATGGGTCTTTCTGAAGGATCACAAGCCAGTTTTCATCTAAAAAGAATAAGGTATTTTGCCTCCAAACTGGAGACACTGTTAGAAGTTGGTAATTAGTATGACTTGTTAATGGAGTCTGGCTGTGATTAAGCCGTGATTGAGTGTGAGTTTGGTGCCTGTCAGTGGCTAAGCCTGGGAGGACGAGAGATGTTTAATGAGACACCTGTTGTTGGGGGCCCACTGGGGTTCATTGCCGCTGATTGGCACTTGCATGCAGTGTTCTCCGGGTGGGGGCTGGGATGAGCCTGGCAGGTGGTTGGCATCACAGCAGAGCCTGCCGCTCCCTGTGAGTCAAGGCTGGCTGCGTTTCCTGAGCTGTCTGTCCAAGGCCACGGTCACATGTTGCCAACTCCCAGAGAGCACTGCACTTAGGCTGCAGGAGGAAGAGTCCCAGCTTCCCCATGACCCCTGCTCTCCACCAAACGGAGGCTGGGCATCGGACATCCCTCCCCTCAGCTAGCCTCCGCTGATCCCCGCGTGTAGATGAGGAAGCTGAGGCAAGGGAGATTAAATAGTGCGCCCAAGTTCACATAGCCAGAGGCATACGCACTGTCCCCAGAGACGGTGCCTCTCAAACTTCTCAAGAATCCCCGAGGAATATGTTAAAATGCAGATTCTGATTAAGTCCAGTCTGCAGTGGGCCTGGAAAGATCACGTCCCTAAGAGCCTCCAGGCAGGGGGCGCCTGAGTGGCTCAGTCGATTACACATCAGACTTCGGCTCAGGTAATCATCTCCCAGCTTGGGTTTGTGAGTTCGAGCCCCACATGAGGCTCTCTGCGATCAGCACAGAGCCCACTTCAGATCTTCTGCCCCCCACCCTCCGTCTGCCCTCCCTCACTCATGCTCTCTCTCTCTCTCTCTCTCTCAAAAATAAGCAAATATTAAAAAAAAAAAAAGAGCTTCTTTGGGGCACCTGGGTGGCTCAGTCGGCTAAGGGTCCGACTTCAGCTCCGGTCATGATCTCACGGCTGGTGAGTTCGAGCCCCTCGTCAGGCTCTGTGCTGACAGCTCAGAGCCTGGAGCCTGCTTCGGATTCTGTGTCTCCCTTTCTCTCTGCCCCACCCGTGCTCACGCTCTGCATCTCTCTCTCTCCCTCAAAAATAAATAAACATTTAAAAATTAAAAAAAAAAAGAGCTTTCAGATGATACCTATACTTTGTAAGTCTACATATAGGATACTTCCTTGTGTTTGAGTTGAATAGAACCCATGCAAGATATATACCTATGGTGCATTTCAGATTTATGAGTAAGATCACATTGTATTTTTAAAGTTGATTTATTTATTTTGAGACAGACTGAGACAGCACAAGTGGGGAAGGAGCAGAGAGAGAGTGAGGGAGAGAGAATCCCAAGCAGGGTCCACACTGTTAGTGCAGGACCTGATGGGGGGCTCGAACCCGAGAAACTGTGAGATTATGACCTGAGCTGAAACCAAGAGGCAAACGCTTAACTGACTAAGTCACCCAGGTACCCTGACCAGATTGTACTTTGTAAGGAAGAGAGAAGGGATGTACATCATACTGCGATACCTCATCTTTGCCCTCAAATAGAGCCTGATGCTAAAATGTTTAGGAATTGTCTACCTAAGCATGTGGTGGAGGAAGCAGGTAGACACAGCAAAGTAGCGGGGGGCCAACCTTAAAAATCACAGGAGTCCCACACTCTACACGAACACATTGGCAGAACATTCCCAGGAGGGAATAAAAAGTCTCATCTCGGGGACACTGCCCTTTCAATCTGTTAGGGATCCAGCCGCAACCATCCACCCTTACACCTGACTCTGCCCCTGTCCAAATCCGCTTGACAAATACCAACCTTTCAAGATCAGCAACCAGGACCTCAGTAAACAAAACAAAACAAAAGAAAACAGCCCTTTGTTTTTTCCTGACGGTTGTTTCAGGCTGAATGTTGAGTCAAAACACACACAGGAAGTCATAAAGACACCTGCAGCCACCTGCACGAGGTTAGACTCTCAGGTCCAGGGGGAGGGGCTCCAGGATTCCGTCTGACCTTCCCAGAGACTCAGCCTACAATTCAGACCACGTTGTTTCAGACATTCTGCTGAAGATTTTCTGAGCTGGAAAAAAAAAGACCCACAGCCTCCAGCAAAAATCTGGGCTCACTTGGGTAGTTTGTTGAGCATAAAAATACCTGAAGAACAAAACAATCTTGGATGCCTTCAGGTTCCAACACCAATATCAAAAACAGACAAAACTGCATGGGTGGGTAATTCACAATACAAAACACTTTGTCTTAAATTCCATAGATCATTGAGGGTAAAATGATTTTGTTCTGATTATCCAGACAACCATCTCATTTCTTGGTTCCCCTTGGCTGGGGGAGACCTGGCCTGAAGGACATACAATATTGTGTCAAGCATATTTTCCTTGTATTAAAATGATCAGAGTATTGATTTACGGTTCTAGAGAAGTAAAATATTTAGCTGATGTGGGCCAATTTTATTTCAAAATTGATAGAGAAATGTCATACTAACCACAATTTGATCTAGTGAAAGGTAAAACCCAATAAATAAGTTATTTAAAAATTTTATATGTATTCTCTTTCTTTACATTTATATTTATGACATCAGAGTATGAGGCATTATCAGGACATTCACATGTGTCGTTTCCAACAGAAAAGTATGCTTTAGACTTCTAGAAGGATATCAAAATTTCAGATCCATCTTTCGGTAGGGATTCAGTATGCTTTTTCGGTAAACATGGAGATAGGGGGCAGTCATCTGCCAGAAACTTACAGAGAGGCAGATATGGTGTCTGGCTTATGGGAATCTTTCTTTTTGAACTGTTAAAATTTTCAAGTACCAAAAGGTGCTACATCTCACAGATCCCATATGAAAAAGGAATATGCAAGATGCTTTAGGATAGAGTGAATAAACAGCAGATCTGGAGACAGATGGGTTTGGGACAGAGGCCCAGTTCTGAAAAGTACTAGATGTATAGCCTTGGACCAGTAGCTTAACTTCTTTGAGCCTCAGTTTCTCCATTAGTAATTTGGAAGCAATCATATTATCTTGGAGTATTTTCATAATAATTAGACATAAGGTATGGAAAGTTCCCAGTATGTGGCAGATGCTGAATGAACCCCGAAGAGGGTTTATCATGATCACTATCCTACCAGCATTACACTGGTAAACATCCCCCAGTGGGAGCTGGGAGGGCATCCATTTAACCATTTCACACCACAGAGATGGACTATAAAAACACCCATCCAAGTACCATCAGCTCTCACCGGGACTATTGCCATAGCCTTCTAACTAACAGGTCTCCTTGACCCACTCTGGAACACCCTCTCCCCTGGCATCTGTTGTGTACATGAAAATCAAAGTGAGCCTTTGGAAACATAAGTCATATCAGGTCACTCTGACTCAAATCAGATGGAGCGATAGCCAAAGTCCTTCTGCTTGCCCAAAGCCCTACTTGATCGAGCCTCACGTCCCAGCACTCACCTGCCCGCTCACCCTGCCCAGTCTCCCTGAGCTCTCCATGGGCCCCAGCTCAGCTCCTGTTGTTCCCTACTGAGAATGTTCTCCTCCAGCTCTCCACCAGATTCACCCTACCACCCCATCAGTTTTCTATTCAAATCATAGAGCCCTTCACAGATTAGCCTGTATAAATTTGCCTTCACCCATGCCTCGTGGTGCTTCTCACCTCCTTACCTTGCTGTATATTCTCCATAGCACTGATCTGCTCTAACACATCATAATTTGTTGTTCCTAAACATTAATATCTTACTCTCCTCCCTAAAGGGGAAGGCTGTATTTTTTTTGTCTTTGTTTGGGTTTTTTTGATAAATCCCAAGAGCCTAGAAACATTAACCTGGTACACCATAAGAAAGATGGTAAAAAATGGATACATAAATAAATAGGTGAATAAATGAATGAGTTCCTGACAAACAGTAGGCCATGCATGACTGTTGAGAGACTGAATGGCATTGGTTCTTTTAATAAGACTTCTCTCGGGGCGCCTGGGTGGCGCAGTTGGTTAAGCGTCCGACTTCAGCCAGGTCACGATCTCGCGGTCCGGGAGTTCGAGCCCCGCGTCGGGCTCTGGGCTGATGGCTCAGAGCCTGGAGACTGTTTCCGATTCTGTGTCTCCCTCTCTCTCTGCCCCTCCCCTGTTCATGCTCTGTCTCTCTCTGTCCCAAAAATAAATAAACGTTGAGGAAAAAAAATTAAAAAAAAAAATAAGACTTCTCTCTAAATAGGAATCAGCCTCTTGTGGGGTACAGCGCTGTCTTTTGACCTCAGCATGTTTCCATGGGAAAGTATCAGAAAACATTCAGCCATCTGAACAACCAGTCTGCAAAATAAGAAAATCAACAATGGGAGGGGAAAAGAAGAAGAAGAGGAAGGAGAGGAAGGAGAGGAAGGAGAGGAAGGAGAGGAAGGAGAGGAGGAAGAGGAAAGAGAAGAGGAAGAGGAAGGAGAAGGGGAAGAGAAAGGAGAAGAGGAAGAAGAAGAGGAAGGAGAAGGAGAAGATTCAGCCAGTGAGAAGAACTGAAGCCCAGAGAGGAAAACTAATCAGGGCAAGAGGAACTTGAACCTGGGGCCGGGTGTTGTTCAGGCCTAAGCTCACTATTGCCTTGTCCTTGCTGCCTCCTTCGCTGGGCCTATCACCCTCTAAACACTCCTGGGCAGAGAGTAGGGCTGGAGGAGTCTTGGTCATGTGACTGACTGAAGCAGGCCTCCTCTGCCCCTTTCCTGCTCTGCTCTCTTTCTCTCGCTCTCCCTCTCTCTCTCTCTCAAGAATAAATAAATAAACATTAAAAAAATCCCATCAGGCTATCATTTTCAAGGGCTACATGGGACTAGCAGATATCTACTGTTTTTATAATTAATACTCCAGTGCATCGTCCAGAATTGGTAAAGCCAAGGACTTTCAGGATGTGGCCTCAAGGAGGCTTACGTATGTCAAGGTGTATACACGTTACATTATAGCACAATGCGATGTACTATATGTTGTCTAATTCAACCCTGAGTGTTAGGCATATTACGTCCATTTTTATAGATCAGGAAAATTAGAGAAAATAAGTGCTTTTATTAGCTGGCTAGGGCTGCTGTAATAACCACAGACAGGTGGCTTAAACAACAGAAATGTATTTTCTTATGGTTCTTATGGTTCTAGAGGCCAAAAGTCCAAGATTGGGGTGTTGGCCAATTTGGTTTCTTCTGAGGCCTCTCTCATTAGCTTGCACATGGCCACCTTCTCTCTGTGTCTTCACACGGTCTTCCCCCTGTGTGCACCCCCTGGTGTCTCTTCCTCTGACACCAGTCAGATTGGGTTATGGCCCAACCTAAAGACCTCGTTTTAAGTTAATCACATCTTTAAAAGCCTAGCCACAAATACAGTCATGTTCCAAAGTACTGAAGGCTAGGCCTTCAGCATATGAATTTGTGAGGGGACACAATTCAGACCACACCAGGGGCCATATACTCCCGTTTGCCTGGAATAGCCAGTGTGAGCTCATTGCCCCAAGGTAATTATTGCATAGCACCTTTTCACTCGCAAAAATCATCCCCGTTTGAATGATCAATCCCACACTCATGCAACTGTGACAGCAGAACTCATAAAACATCTCAAGAACGACAGATGGAGTTTCAGCTTTACTCTACTCACCAAATCTGCCTGTCCCCTCTTGCTTCTCAAATACTTCCTTTGTACAAATATGGGGTGCCCCTGAGGGGAATATGCTTACCTGGCACTTTTCAGGATCTAGGTAAAGAAATCAGGAGATGCACAGTGACCTGGTAGGCAACAGTTGGCCACACAGTACGACATGGCTTCTCCCCAGTTTCAAAAGGGAGTATTGCTTCTTTGGATGAACATGGGCATATGGGTCTTCTCCTGTCCCTCTCTCCTCACTTTAGTTTTGGCTGAGCATGTTTTGCTACTGTTCCTTTGTTCCAAAATTAAGAACATTCTTTTATTCCATAATGAAGAAGAAAGCCATGTGCATGTGTCCAGGAGAACGCCATTGGAGGACCTGAGAGATCTTGGTGGGTATTCCAGCTGGAGCCTTGTGCCAGGCTTCTGCTGTTATTTATCTCTCCCCCTACTCCACATACACACACACACACACACACACACACACACACACACACACAAAGGCCCAGCAGCATATGGTGCTTCCCTCACCTCTTCAGCATCTTCCATATCACATGTAGCAAGACTTTCTCTCCTGGGGTGTGCATGCTGGGCCCCTCACTGGGACTGCGACTGTATCGTCTGACAGACAACAGGCTGCATATTGCTGGGCTCTGCCACTGCTGGGAGCCACTTACTTAGTCTTTTAACAGTTCACTCATCGGGGAAGGTAAGATGGTACCCCGAGACTGTTAGCATGAGGGATTTTGTCTGGGGAAGGAAGGCAAGACAACTCTGGGAAAGTCTAAACTGATTGTTTGACCTTTCTGCTCCAATTTATCACTCCAAAAATGAAAATTATAACAATAGCTTCCATATAGTGTTTGCCATGTGGTAGGCTTCGTGCCAAGATCTTTCAAACCAAAATTTAATTGAACCATACAAACCCATGAGGCTTCTGACAGTGAGTGAGCAGCAAATCTGACCTGAGATCTACCTGTCCCTCTATAGTTCTTGCTGCCATAGTACCTCTTCAGATCTTTTTTGCAATCGTTGGTAGGGCAAGCTTCCTGAAATGCATTAATAGCATCACTTTAGCTTTAAAAAAAGTGACTCATTCATATCTGTAGTAAAGCGCCTCGAAGTCTTTCCAAAGAATCTTTCGTCCACAAAATATTATTAAATCCCTGCCTTATAGTCTTGACCCTGTCCCCAAAGAGGGTTAGTAGCCTCTTGTGTTAGAAAGGGTAATTTGCTCTGTTTCATTATTGGAGAACATCTCCAAGCCTGAAGTATGTTACTATTCATCATGAATCTCCACTAAGGAGAGACAGCATGTGGTGTTTCCCAGCTTGGATACCTCATGGAACCCATTGCCTTCCTCAGACCCTCAGGGGCCTGGTCCCCTGGACAACATCCTCCTGGAAATGCTGGCTTCTTAAAATGCCTCAAGCTTCCATATAGACCCCTCAGCCCTGCTTAATCATGTCCCTGCATTATTATTTGGCAGGAAAATTTTCTTTTCTAATAGGTACTAGGTAATCTTCTACCCACACTATAATTTGCCTCAACCCCAAGCCTAAACTCAAGTTATTTCTTCCTATCTACCATGCCGCTATCTGCCTGTCCCTACTTTGAGGTCTCAGCTAAACCCTATGGACCTCCTCCTTACCTTGTCTGTAATTCATTCTAGCTACCCAATTAGTACCTGGCCCATGCCCTTAATTGTGTGCAAAGCACAAATTCACACTAAGTCCGCTCAGTGTCAAATATTCTTTTGTAATGCTAAAACTGTTCTGTCCTTGGTAGTCTTACTTCATTGGCTAGATTGTAAGCTCCATGTGGTGCTTTACCTAAACCAGCAGCATCTCCCACTGAACTGGGACCATGACTCTCCAGTCCAGCCACAACCCTCCTTTTCATTCTGGCTTTCCTGTAGGATAACCAATTTGTCCCAGCTTTCCCTGGACTTTGCTGGTTTTAGCACTGAAACCTCAAGCCCCAGGAACCTGCTCACTTACCAGGCCAACCAAGACAGCTGGTCACCCTACCTACCTTCCCTGGTGTGTGTTAAGGTTTTGCATCCTAAATCTTCATGCTCTGCCTGGAATGTTCTCATCCCATGGTTGGTCTTTCAAGGCCAGGTTTAAACGGTTTTCCCTCATCAGACATTCTCTTATAGCATTCCTCATCATATGCCTCTCTCCTGAGGGGTCAGTATCCACTGACTCATGGGTCAGCTCTCCATACAGCTGTGTCCCCTCTGGGTGATCTCAAGAACAGGGTGCTGTCCTGCATCCCCAAGCCTCCCTACTAGTTCAGCATAATTGTTTACCCCAAAGGTTCATCAAATGAGTGGACAATCAGGTTTTGCTGATAGATTGATCGATTCTGATCCAGGGCAGGCCCAATCTAGGGCAGGCTGAAGTCCCGGCAGGTGTACCAGAGAGAATCCGGAACTGACGGCACTCATTCCGCTGCAGCTAAAAATCACAGGAAATAATGCTCAAATCTTCAAACCAGTGGTGAACCGGAGCTCCTCTGTGCGATGCATGGGACTGTCTGTAACTCATTAGTTGTACTTTCGCTTCTTTCTAAAGACAGACCCCCAGGCTCCGCTGATATATGCAGGTAGGAGTTGACTTCCATGCTGTATGCCTCCCAGGAACGGGAGCACTCTCCCGCAACGCTGCTAGGTCATGTGGAATAGTTATCATTACAGATCTTGCTGGGGAAATTGTAGAGGCCATCTTTTTTTTTTTAAATGAATATAAAGTTGAAAAGGAATTTTGACAAGTCGGATTCACCAAAGCCAAAGTAGTCCACCCTGACTTGAGCTGTCAATAAGGTGTTAGGGAAGCCACTGGGAGATTAACACCCTTTCACGGTGACCCAGCTGTTCTCTTGAAGGTGATAACATGCAATCAGACACAGGATGATGAACAAAAGCAAGTGGGGGCTAGGATGGGGAGTTTTCCTATCTAAGGGTCCAGGAGAGCTCCTGCTTATTTTTCCAAAAAAATGACCATGTTTATTTTTCTTAATCTAAGTAGTGTGATTTTCCAACCTGCATCAACTACAAGAAAGGAAAGATTTCACTGAGTATTTTTCCTCCTATTGTATTGCAGTACGTTGATTTTCAGGAAGCTACTATATAAAGAGAAGCTCTCCATATAGAGAGAAAACTTCTCTCTCTTTCTCTCTCTCTATATATAGATATTTTTAATCAATTTTTATTATGCCATTTATATTTCATTATATTATTTATTATGTAAAGTGTGTGTGTGTGTGTGTGTGTGTGTGTATGTGTGTGTGTATAAGCAGAGAGGCAAAGACCAAATACAACCTGTCCCATTACCAGGTCGGCTGTGCACCATGTTGGGAAAAGTCACAGCAATCCTCAGACCCACCCTCCTCATCTAAAGTCAGGATTCCTTGGAGGTCATAGGTGAATTGAACTCAAGTCAAATGCTCAGTGGCCTGGCCTCTCACAGCTCAGCTAACGACGCATCAAGAGGAAGCCCTTGTATTTCCAGGATCCTGCTGTACTTCTTGGTGAAATGGAAGTACAGCCAGTACAATAAACCCACATGTTGCTTTTAGAGTTTGCGTGAAAATAGAGCACGGTGTAGGGGCGTCGACTTCCCAAATGGTTAGCAACTCCACGCGCTACAGAATTTAGTATCTGTGTGCCTTCCATTTTTAACATCTCTTATCAAAATTCTTTAAAGAGAGTGAAGGCTCCACGTGTCATGTAGTATTGCCAGTTAGCAGAATTCCTCTCCTCACACATCTGGCCTCCTGGGATGCAGCAATTTACCCCACTCCCATCCCCATTAAATGGTAATGGTTTGGACATTCTGAAGACGTAAAGATAGTTTTCTGTGGTCCGGAATGACTGTCCTGTGTGGGCAATTTGAAGCTTTTTTTTTTCAACTTACAGACAAGTGACAAAGAACAGGAAAGATACTGGAAAATTAAAAAGCAATTTTTAAAAAGGCAAAGAAAAAAAGCAGCACCAGTCTGTCTTCTGAGCCTTCATTCATGTTCTTCTTATAGCTCTTATTATCTATTGTTTTTTGTGTTTTTTGTTTTTTTTTAAGTGGGCTTTGAGCCCTATGTGGGGCTTGAACTCATGACCCTGAGATCAAGACTTGAGCTGAGATCAAAAGTCAGATACTTCACCCACTGAGCCTTCCTTTAGGCAAAGCTAAGAACTCTGTTCTGGAGCTCCAAAAATATTGGAGCCAGGCTTTGGTAAACTAATCATTAGCTAGTATGAATAATTTTAAAATAAAGGGGAAATAAATAAAAGCAAATTAGATTTTCCTTTTTTAAAAGCAGGAGGAAGAGTGTAGAACAATGCTTTAATAAACAGGCAGTCAAGAATGTTCTCGGACTCCAGCATCTAGATTTGCCCTAGAGTAGCTCTGTGAATAGAAGCAATTCAGGCCATCTCCTGGAGACTCAATTTCGACACTCGTAAGTACACAATGTAGTTAGACCAGCTGAATTTCAGGTTCCCTTCCAGTCCTGACAGTCAATCAGTCTACAAGGAAAAAAAATTCTTATTTAAGAATCAATTAAGATTCATTATGATATTATTTTCTCTTAAAGACATCCAGTCTTAGAGAGAACGATAGCATTTAAGTTTTTAAATACAAAACCAGAAAATGTTCATTACAGAAAAAAAGAAAATAATGTCAACCTCCCTCACACCCCACCCCCAAATATTCCTAAAACCCTAGTATCCAGAAATAACCATTCTCAACATTATAGTGTTTATCTTCCAGAATATTTCCTGAGCTAAAACATAAGTGCACATCTACTGACATGTATAAATGAGATAACTGTGCTCATATCACATAGCTGAAGGATATAATCATTGGCTTACGTTTTCTAGAGACCAGGTTGGCCTTACATACGGAAAGTTTTAGAAATAGATGTGTTCTTTGATTTAACAATTACACTGCTAACAAATGTATATTAAAAGGTTATTCGTGATAGCATTGTTTAGCGTCAGTTCCTAAAAATGGAAACAAACCAAATGTCCTAAAGTCAGGATTCTGTTAGATAAATTGTACGGTGCATCCACACCGTGGAGTACAATGCAGCCTTTAATAATGATACCCAGATGAACAGATTGAAGGATATGAAAAACAACATAGGACCATTTCCTCTGACAACCACAGGTAAGGGAGCTCATGGAAACGCTTTCTTAAAGCCCCAGGGAAGCTGCCAGGATGGCACAGCCCTGATCTGGGCTGCTGACAACAATTCCAGGCTCCCCATATGCTCTGCAGCTCCCAGAAATGGCAGACTAACATTTCCCTCCTGCTGGCACTTGTGGGCTTTGCCACAACTGTCACTGTTCCTGTCCTCATTCTCTGCTCTATCTCCCAAAGCCCTTGCCCGCTCTTAACCAAGGCCAGAGAGACTGGCTTCTTGAAGAGTGTCAAGAGACACTCTTGAAGCTAAAAGAAAAAAAAAAGAAAGAAAGAAAGAAAGAAAGAAAGAAAGAAAAAGAAAAAGAAAGAAAGAAAAGAAAAAACTGCTGGGTGGTCCTCTTAGACTTCACAGTGACAGGAGCCTTTCTTCCTCTGGAGCTGGGCAGGGGATGAAGGCGGCCGCAGGGGCAGGAAGCAGAGGGGGCTGGAAGAGGCAGGGGAGTGTGTGGAGACACTCAGCAGAGAGAAAGAGGGTCCCAGAGGAAAACGAAATCAAGAGACCAGGCTCTGGGGCTACAGCAGGAAATGGGAAGCCGTGTTCTTTAAATAAGCATTCAGACCACGAAAGGAAGGAAGACATTGTTGTGCTTTCTTTCTTTGGCAATGTGGCCAATCAAGGAAGGAAGGAAATTTAAGGTATAGTCAGCCAGGTTCTGAGCTGTTTCCTGGTCCCTGGGAAGGAAAAGCTTTCCTTCTGTTATCTACTCCCCTTCCCTTTCTTCTCTACCATCCCACTCGGATTCCCCTAACCCACGGGTACACTTTCCCATCTCTGTTGTCAGAGTCCAGCTAAACGTCCCGATGGCTGGGCTGATGCTAACAAGGCAGGGCCCTAGATGGGAGAAAAGTGGCTGGTCCGCCTGTGCAGGGTGGGGTGCGTGTGATGGTTCACCTCCTCCTTCTCTACTCTGCCACGTGTTGGTCCCCCAATGGGGCGACTGCAGACTAAGAGAGTCTGGAAGTCCCGTACAGTGACTTCCGCATCCTCTCCTGGCCACCCAGTCATTGGGGTTTGGCTATACCCAACTCCTACTGGGCACTGTCTAGCTTTCCTTTAATTTCCTTTAATTTCCATAATTCCTTATGCCAAGTATACTTATCAAACTTGGACTGTCAACAACCCCCCTTTCACTCTATGATTTGGAATAGTACCCAAGGATCATTTAAACTAATCCAACCCCCTCTCTAAAACAAAGCATCCTTTTCCTCAACATCTCTACATTTTCCACCTCCCTCCTTTCCTGTTAGTGTGCCATGATGAACTATTAATTAATTTACATTTTTAATTAACAGACCCGGTAAATCTGAGATGCAACGATAAACAATTAAAAGTCTGCCCCAGCATCCACCTCGGCTGCCTGGCGGTGCCTGCTGCCTCAAAACTCTTGCATTTTTGTGTCCCCAACCACCATGAGGCCATTGGTAGGTATAGCTTTTGCCAGCCTGATGCTATTGTGTTGTCCCCTGACTTCCAAGAATCCTGAATTTCTTAACGAGAAGGAATAAAATGTACAAGGAAAGTCCTAGGGTGACACAAAACTAATGGAGACTGTAGAGCACCACATTCCCCAATGGAAGAGGAATCCAATGAGTCAACAACACAGCTTCACAGTAAAGGGAATTCAATTGCCTAAGAACCTGCTATGTGCCAAATACTATGCTAGATGCTTCATGCCCACCAGGAGCCGTTATCTCTTCAGGTGCTGAAGACACAATCCCTGTCCTCAAAATAAACATGTGTAGACAAAGCAGGCACATGATAACTGGCTTATAGACACTTGTAAGCAACATCTTAACACAGGGAACTCCAAAGGCAGTCAGACTAGATAAGCATGCGTTTATGATACTAAAAATAATTTGTATTTATTTGGTGCTTAACAAAAGCCAGGCTCTTCATCATCTTCATCATCAGAGAGATGTTGAGTGATGTAGGTATTAAATTAAATTACTTTTAAAGTCGGCGATCTATTGGTATATACAATGGCGACGAATTGACCTGAGTAAGAATTAAATCTTATTTTGTGAATATGTGAAGTGAAGTTTATTAAAACCCAACAATAATTAGTCACATTGGCTTGAAAGCTGCTAATTCTGGAACACAATTAATACTCAGTAATATTTTAATGGTAACTGACATTTAAACCACAACACAAATTATGACTAGTGTTCGTTGTGACAATTAGTCGTTTTTGAGCACTGTCCTAAGTACATCCTAGAAAGCAGCTCATTTATTACTCCTATTAACCTATGTGAGAGATTCTATTATGGATCTCATTTTACAGATGAGGAAACTGAGGCACAGAACAGTGAAGTGATCTGTGCCTGGTTTTAAATATGGTGGGGATAGAAGTGAGACTGAAACCAGGTTCTCCTTGGCTCTGAACCCACAGTGTCCTAACCCACGACCACACCAACTAGATTCAGCTACTAGTTTGTTGGCTTGTTCTTTAAAGTGGGCTCCATGCCCAACGTGGGGTTTGAACTCATGACCCTGAGATCAAGAGTCACGTGCTCTACTGACAGAGGCAGCCAGGCACCCTGGATTCGGTTATTGGTTTTAATAATAAAGAAATTACAACTTAGGGGCACCCGGGTGGCTCAGATGGTTAAGCATCTGACTCTTGATTTTGGCTCAGGTCATGATTTCATCCTGGTTCGTGGATTCGAGCCCTGCGTTAGGCTCCATGCTGACAGTGCAAGCCTGCTTGGGATTCTCTCTCTCTCCCTCTCTCTCTCTCCTTATCCCACTGGTTCCCTCTCTCTCACTCTCGCTCTTGCTCTCGCTTTCAGTCTCTCAAAATAAATAAATAAACTTAAAAAAATAAAAAAGAAATCACAATTTAAATAAACCTCTAGGGTATGTTCCACTATAATATAATAGGTAAAATCAAGTTGAAAACCAACCACATCAGGGTGCCTGGGTGACTCAGTTGGTTGAACGTCTGACTTCAGCTCAGGTCATGATCTCACACTTTGCGGGTTTGAGCCCCACATTGGACTCTCTGCTGTTAGCATGGAGCTCACTTTGGACCCTCTGTGTCCCCCTCACTGTCCCTCCCCCAACTTACACTCTCTGTCTTTCTTCAAGTAAATAAATAAACTTAAAAAGAAGAAAAGAAAACCAACCACATCCTTTTTTCTTTCTTTTTTTTTTTTTTTTTTTTTTTTTTTTTTTTTGTATATTTCTGATAAGTTAACTGTTCTGTTTCCAGAGGGTTTCTCTATAGGAGTGGTCATCACTACTAAAATCCTTTTTATCTGAAAACTCCTAGCCTGGCTTTCAATCATCCAAGCTGACTTTTTAAAAGGGGGTGTTGCCTCTTGTACCAACCGTTCTTTCTTTGCAGTCCGACACCTGCAAAAGCCAAAATTGTTTTTCCCCTGCTGCTTCTTGCTTGTGGGATGCGGGCTCTGGGGCCTGACATGACTCACAATGGGCCATGGGGACCCTTGCAAGATCAGCTCATGGTGCTTCCTGAAGAAGCTCTTTGGACACCCAGCCCTGAGGGGCTCCTGGGGAGGACTCCCGACTGCCTGATGAAGACATCACAGACCAGAGGGAGCATTTAAACACCGCTAGCTGCTTTGCATTCCTCAGAATGGAAAACGCTCTGTTCTGCCGGGTACCTTGTGATGGAAGGACCAGAATCTGACTCCTTCTCCAACTGCCAGCGACTTAATGCGTTGCTCTCTCTTATCAGGAGTTGAAAAACGCTTTGCATGATCACAATATTTTAAGGTCTCCCCAATTTTTCTTCTGAGAATTGCCACTGATTCTGCCTAGGGTTAGTTTCTCCAGTATTTGATTACCTTCCCCTCTCTCCTGTGGGTTTTCACTGCGTGTTGATGGGTACTTTGAACTTGCTGAGTGTTACAAGTGGGGGCTGAGCTTGTATTATGCATTAGGTGAGGTAACTTCAAGGCCATGAAGCTAAAAGGATTCTAAGATGTGGCTGGAGGAATTTCTGTCAAATATCGTACTGAATTTTTTCCCACCAAATTCCTCACTGGAAAGATGAACGCGTTAGAGCACAAGGCTTATAATCTACATCTCCACTTAAATAATTTTATGCTTGGGGGCACGTGGGTGGCTCTGTCGGTAAAGCATCCATCTCGTGATTTCTGCTCCGGTCATGATCTCACAGGTCATGAGATCGAGCCCCGTGTCAAGCTCTGCGCTGACAGCACAGAGCCTGCTTGGGATTCTCTCTCTCTCCCTCTCCCTCTCTGTCCCTCCCCTGCTCTCTCTCTCTCTCTCTCTCTCTCTCATTTTCTCTCAAAATAAATGAATAAATATTTAAATGATAATAAGAATAATGTCATGCTTGAATCGATTTTTAAAACCCATAAATCTGCATCCTATTGTAAGATTCCGATGAGGGCTGATGTCTTAACTACGGCTGCTGAAGGTTCAAGAGAAGCTTCCCTAGGAAAACCGGATTGGGTTTGTAAATGAAAAAAGAAAAAAAAATACAAGTGCTCGTTCTTAAACTCTAGCTACACTGAAGACGAATGTGTGATTTAGCAAAATGGTCCGGATTCAAGAAGAGGCTCCCTGTAGCTGACCCCACTCATATGTAAAGCCAAAACCCACAGCAAGTTAGCCTTGAGTTAAAGTAAAACTTTGCTCCATCAAACAATGAGAAAAGATCTTGGAAACAAAAGTCCTTTCAGCCTTGTATCATCTAATGGATAGCAACAATTCTCGCCCTCACCAATATCGATACTTCCTCGAAGTTCAACACCACCAATTACATTTCCTGGACATTTGTGCGGCTCTCGCAAGACACAAGTCACCTTCCACATTCCCACATTTCAACCCATCCTAGTAATTTTGTTCAGAAATTTTCAATGCATTTCCACTGAGACTCCCATCTCCAGATAACTGTTACTTCGCACAGGCTGGGTTAGAAAGTCAAGGTGTTTTTATCCTCCCATGGCAGAGTCACCAAGTTTTCTAAACAGCACTCATGATTTTCTACTTGAAATCCGTTGTTTGTGTATACTTCTTGCTACCTGAACCACAAGCTTCATGAGAAGAGGAACCATCTCTTCTTCAAAGATTGCATCCTATCACCTACGGCACTTTGCACACGATAGTTACGCAATAAACATACATTGAAGGACCCAGAAATTCCCCTTCTAGGAAGGCATCCTTCAGATATGTTGGCAGAAATGCAAAAACAGATATTCCTTGTAGCATTGCCTTCCAGGATAAAAATTGGGATCTACATAAAATGCCCATCAACGGAGGAATGGTAAGATAACCTTCCATAGCATACAAACTATGGATTGCTACATAGATAAAAATATACATAACATGTACACATGCACTGATAACAGGAGCAAATTAACTATGATATGATAAAGTGTGCATGGCATTATTATGTGAGAAAAGTTAAAAAGGAAAGTTGCAGAAAACATGTATAGTATGCTCCCATTTTTAATACGTGCATATATATATTATGTACTATAACATTTTTATGCATCAAAAACATGTCTGAAAGGATATACAGTGTGCTCTCATAAGGAATATTTCTGGGAAGTGGATGTGGTGGAGGAAAGGAGAATTTTGCTCCTTTATGTGAATTTTGAGGCTGCTGGTGTTCTGTGCACTGAGTATGTATATCTTTACAATAAAAGCTTGAGGAAAATAATTATTATCTAAATGAATGAGTGAATGAATGAAAATTGAATGAATACCATCCACATAATCAAGTAGCTAATTCTGAACACCTATGGTGGTTATGAGGACAAGCTGATGAAATCAGTCCTCTGCTAGGGATGGAAACATTATAGGATCAGACAGGTATTTACCGAAAGGCAACATAACACCATGCAAATTATCCCACCCTAGGAGTCTGTAAATTCCTGGATCATCTGCTTACCTCCCGAGCTGTGGGACTATACAGCTTCCCTAGATGTTAGTTTTCTGATTTACGAAATAAGGTTGAGCTGATTTACAAAATAAGGCTTATAAAGAAGAGTTCCCAAATTCCTTTGAATTCTAAATTTCTTACCCCTTTCTTGAAGGGAGAGAGAGAAATGATGGGGGTCATCAAATGGCCAAAGGATTAAAGATGGGAGGTGCACTGCTGGAAGAAGACAGGCAGTTAACAGAAACTGACCTTGAAAAAAAGAAGTACTTAGGAGGTTACCATTCATTTTATACTTTACTTCATGATATAAATTTATGCTTTCATCTGCATTCAACCCTACATAACATCCTATAAGACAAGGGAACACTGTTTACAGCATGACATTTCAAATATCCAGATGATGGTCCATTTGGAATAGATTACAACTCTGCTTTCTGTCATCAAGCATTCTTGGACCCACATTGCATCCATATGTAGCCAAGAACCATTTGTTGGTCCAGTTTTCTTTCGTTTGGGGGAAAAGGGGGAAAATGGAGAAAAAGTTTAACCCAGAAGTCTTTCTTAATATGCTCGTTCTTCTAACTTTTCTAGATTAGAAACTTTTCTACATAATGGTTGATGAGTAAATAACGTCCATTAATAACGTGATAACGGAAGGGAACCAGAATCTCATCAACATGAAAGGTAACCTCCTGCCTCAGAAACCATATTGATCCATGAATTTTACGCCAAATATGTTGCAAATATCAGACCAAGAGGGTTACTCAGATATAATCTAATGAGAAGAGCTTCTTTTCTATTTTCCAATTCCTTGGTTTAAAAAAAAAAAAGCTAACTTCTTTTTATCATGACATCTTATTAAATGCAAAAGGAGCCAATGGTTTGCATTGTCCCCAGTGATATTATATACAGTTCTTTTTATGTTTTCTGACAGAGGATCTTAATTAGACCTTAGAAAGGACAAGTTCATTTTTTTAGCCAACTTTGAAAGACGATCTTACCCACCTAATTCTAGTTGAAAATCAATACATAGCATTCTGCCTTTAGCAGTTCCCAGAATGATATCCACACTGTCTTACCTCCCAGAGACCTGCATCTAGTTTTCGTTACCCAGATATTTCTTTGTTCCTTGAAGAGCTGCAAAGAAACATCCAATCTGACTGCATTGAGAACAATGGAAAATAAAAAGTTTCAGAGTCCGAAGAAAGGTGGAAAGTGTTGCCCTCCTTGAAGTGGGAAGCCTGAGAATTTCAGCCTCGGTTGCCAGAGAGGGTGATGAAATCAGGGCTGGAAAAATAAAATGGCCATGCGAGTTCTCTGATCGGCACTTGCCTCCCACAGACTCTGTCTCCTTCTGCCTGTCTGCTATTCCTTCCAAGTGCTTTCCTACCTCTTGACAGTTGACCGGGCACCCCGTCTTCCCGACTGCAGGACCTCAAACCGGACCAGTCTTCCTCATTTGGGCAGTGTCCAGCAATGGGATCTGTTCTCCCAATCCTGTCCACACATGCCTAGCCTGTGTAGACCCTACTAATCTGTAGCTACTAAAACAGTTAAGTGGTTAAAGTAAGAGCTACAGTGTAAATATTGTTACAGTGGCTTCTGAAAATAAAGTCTTAGATCCAAGACAACCCTTCCCAGGTCCTGTCTGACAATCCTACATTTGTTCCCTCTAAACCCAGGTGCAACCTTACAAATCTAAATACAGGATTCCAAGTAACCACTTCTTTCGGATGGAAACTATTGGCCATCATTGCTTGACCCTCTAAAAGCAAACACTACAATTGCTTAGATAAGCATGGATAGCTGCCAAAGAAGGTGGGTAAGATTAGTACCTTGTCATAGGTAAGGCGGACCTTTCAATAAATCCATATGATGACATCACCCCAGCTACCTATGAAACTGGCCCCACTTTAAATACACCCCGGGGTGCCTGGGTGGCTCAGTCGGTTAAGCGGCTGACTTCTGCTCCAGACGTGACCTCAGGGTTATGAGTTCGAATCCCACATCGGGCTCTGTGCTGACAGCTCAGAGCCTGGAGCCTGTTTCAGGTTCTGTGTGTGTGTGTCTCTCTCTGTCCCTCCCCTGCTCTCTCACTTTCTGTCTCTTAAAAAAATGAATAAATATAAAAAACATTTTTTGAATATAGCCCTTCTGATTCAGTACTGTAAGGACAGGAGTACCTCTAGTGCATCTGTAGTATTCTCTGTGACAATAAAGCCAACTTCTTCCATCCTTGACTGCTTAATGATTTGAGTCTTAAGCCTTCAAATCAACAAATTCTTTGCCAAACATTTAAATTTGGTGAAAAAAAAAAAACCATAAGTCACCGCTGTTCTTGTCTAATGCATTTCTATTTACCCAGTTCTGAACTTGTAAGCACTTACCCAAGGGTATGGCAAAAGCATGCAATGTTCACTCATAATGCAAAACAGCCCACACCTAAAAAAGTGAGCAAATTTTATTAGTCAGCTTGAATTTGGGGAAGCCTTTCTGACATTGTATAATCCCATTTGATCTCCAGATTATTGTACTGAATTAATGCATTTGTTACACATGTATTAAGGACCCACCATATACAAAGTAGCCATCTGAATCAATGACATATGTGATACCTTCATTGTCCAACTTTGAAAACACAAGACAATTGCTTGGCATTAATACGGAAGCATCACTTCTCTTCGGTGGCTTAGATTTGTGACTTTTCTCCCTGTCACCCCACCCCCACCTACACATGCCCGTTAACACAGGAATCAAATTACCCTTGTTTTATTCATATCAGGGTATTTCACCACAGATGTCTTCTGAAAACCTGTTAGATAACCAAAATCCCTCATTCATATTCACACAGTGTCTCAGTCCTTTCTGCAGGATTTCAACACATTTTTCCAAATTGTTTGGCGTTCTTCTCATGTAAAGGTTCTGAAGTTAGCTCTAGCTTTCTCTCAGATGAAAACTGTCTACAAGACTTAGTAACTCGTATTAATAATGAAGTTTGACCCATCCAAGTTTGATCACTTACACAATTTGCACAGTAGAAAATACCAGTTTGCCACTAAATCAAACTTAATTTTTCTGTAAGCTGATTTCATCCTAGAGGGACAAGGTAATGAGACTTGGCAAGTAGGTAGGGAACGTTAGAATCCCACAGAAGAGCAAAAAGCAGCGATCTCTCTACTCCTGACTTTCCCTACCTGGAAATCTTAATAATAATAATCTCAGACTCAGTGTTTATTTCATGCCCCATGAGCTGGACCCTCATCTCTCCAAATAATCCTGAACCATTCGGATTTAGTGACTGGCTTGAGATTCAAAAATTTCTGTACAAGGAGGAATTGGGTTGTTTTTTTTTGTAGTAGCAATAGCATAATGCTACACATAGAGTGAATAATTTTTTTAATGCACATGTTTTTCCAAAAGGCCAAATTTTTGTGGAAATAAACAGAGACCACCCACATGAGAACAAGCAGAGGCTCTCTCTTTTGAGTTTAAGGGAGCCAGCGACTATCACATGCGCTTGGCAGAGATTCAAAGGCAGACAGAACAGAACACGTGTGTCGCGGTGGGGAAAAGGGAAGGTTTCAGGTGTGGCCTCATTGGAGGCACTGGTGATGGGGACACTGGACACGGGCTAGCTAGAAGAGGGACATCCTATGTCATTGGTTAGGGAAGCATATCTGGCTTTCTCCACTTGGCCCTCAACTGGAAGCAGGGACAAAAATTAGGGAAGGTGTCAGTTACTGATCAAGTCCTGACTATTCACGGCCCATTGGTACAGCGGTTGACTTAGTTGCCTGGATTTGTTGCTGCAGGTTGCGGGTCAGAGGTCTATTTTATTCATGGTCCGGCCATTGCTGATTTATACACTCAGTCTCTCGACTGACACACACTGAAGAGTCTTGCTTAAATCCAGCAGCATTAAAATGGCCATGCTGTTTTAACAACTGGTACTTCCCATCCAATTAGCTAGTTGAGCATTTCTTTTCTGTGATGACAAAGTAGAAGTCATTCAATGTACATTATTTTGAAGAAAGTAAAACACACACACACACACACACACACACACACACACACAAATAAGCACCAAATATTCCACCATGTTTAAAAGATAACTGTGTTAACATTTTGGGGTGTACATTTCCACTGTTCATTCTTTTTTTTTAGTGTTTATTTATTCTTGAGAGAGAGAGAGAGAGAGAGAGCACAAATGGGGGAGGGGCAGAGAGAGAGAGGGAGACACAGAATCAGAAACAGGCTCCAGGCTCCGAGCTGTCAGCACAGAGCACAATGCGGGGCTCAAACTCACGAACAGCGAGATCATGACCTGAGCCGAAGTTGTAGGCTCAACCAACTGAGCCACCCAGGCACCCCTCCACTGTTCATTCTTTATACAAAATGTACAAAAAACAAAACAAAACAAAAAAAAAAACAGAATTGAACTGGGCATAGTAATTTTCAAACTCTTACAAACTAACAAAAAATCCAACAATCATGAGCATTCCTCTGCTTTGTCATTTAGCAATCTTCTCTATCATCATTTTAATAACTGTTATTTTAATGGCTACATATATTAAGCGTCCTCTGATTTGAGATCTTCATGGTATCTAGTTTTCACTATGAGAGAAAGGTATTGCAGAGAACATTCCTGAAGGTAACTCTTAACTACACAGCTCTGAACAGCAGATTCTCAAGAAAAAAAAAATTTAAAAAGTGTTGGTGAGGGGTGCCTGGGTGGCTCAGTCAGTCGGTTAAGCATCCAACCTCAGCTCAGGTCACGACTTCATGATTCATGAGTTCGAGCCCTGCATCGGGCTCTGTGCTGACAGCTCCAGCCTGGAGCCTGCTTGGGATTCTGTGTCGCCCCCTCTCTCTGCTCCTCTCCCACTCGCACTCTGTCTCTCTCAAAAATAAACATTTTTAAAAACAATTTCAATAAAAATAAAAAGTGTTTGTATTAAGAACTGACCAAGAGGGGCGCCTGGGTGGCGCAGTCGGTTAAGCGTCCGACTTCAGCCAGGTCACGATCTCGCGGTCCGGGAGTTCGAGCCCCGCGTCGGGCTCTGGGCTGATGGCTCAGAGGCTGGAGCCTGTTTCCGATTCTGTGTCTCCCTCTCTCTCTGCCCCTCCCCCGTTCATGCTCTGTCTCTCTCTGTCCCAAAAATAAAAATAAAACGTTGGAAAAAAAAAAAATTTAAAAAGAACTGACCAAGAGGCCATAGAGTAGTGAATACCCAGGGAAGCTGGTAGGTGGATTGTACCTGTTTCACAGCCCCCCCCGGAACCCCCTCGCTTCTCCTCCTCCGCCCCAGGTCCTCTTCCACAGGAAAAGAGCTCTCCAAGGACACGGCAACAACACCACTTTGCAATCCTTCCAGCCCACCTCCTGCTTCTCTGGAGAGCAATCCTCCGGCCTGGGGCAGCATCCCGTGGGAGCTCGTCCTGGACGGAGCCCCGCAGAGCGTTCAACCTGGAGGCCTGGCCATCTTGCTGGAGGAGGTTGCTACCCTCATGCTACCTGCTTTTCCCTGACAGGCCGAGGAAGACCTCTCAGAAGTCTCAGAAGCCCTCTCCCTGGGCGTCTTTGAACTTCAGAGGGTGTCGGGCTACAGCCTGCCTGCGAGCCCGGGGCAATCTGAGCTGCTACAACAGGTGAACTGAACGTTGAGGTTACCTTCCTGCTGCATAGACAAATCCTTCTCTCTGGGTGAGCCGTATGATCGTGTGGTTTCCTGTCAAGTTCAAACATTTTAGAAATATCATAAAGTTTGCGTAAAACACCAAGTTGCCCAGACAGAAACGAGCTCAGTGTTAGGGGAAGAAATAGGCACATTTTAAAGTCGTAACGAAGTGTGGATCCAGGTGGAGGTCTTTTTTTCTTTTTTAATTAAAAAAAATTTTTTTAATGTTTCTTTATTTTTGAGAGAGAGCACGCACACAAGCGGGGGAGGGACAGAGACAGAGTGAGAGGGAGACACAGAATCTGAAGCAGGCTCCAAACTCAGAGCTGTCGGCACAGCTCAGCACAGAACTGACTGAGCCCCCCCAGGAGCCCCCCAGGTGGAGGTCTTGAGGCTACCATTTGGGTGTGCCCTTTAAGACAGAGAATTTGAAGTTACCAGTATAAAATTAGTTACAGGGGTTTAGAATTCACCTTGCAGGGAAGGGTGCCGCTGCTCAGAGTTGAAGCTAAATCTCCCGGGACGGGAGGCTGAGAATGTGCAGTTCTAAAGAATTCCCCTGAGATGCGGGGCAAATTGCTGGCCCCCACTTCGAGAGGGTTCACACTTTGGGAATCACTGGTTTATACAATCGGCTGTTGGGGGCTCTTTAAGAAAAAGTACAAAATTCTTCTTCACATTTTACACAAATCTTATTTACTTTTCTCTGTTTGACAAACACACACACACGTACACACACACACACACACACACACACGACCCCACTGTAGGGTCCCTCCCAGGCTCTTGGAAAGGTTCCAGCAAGTAAGGGGGTGGGGGCTGTGAGGCTTCTCTTGGCGTCCTGGTCAGGCCACCACTGGGGATACCTGTTCTATGGCTCAGCAGAGACCTAAGAGGCTGCATTTCTTTCTTTCTTTCTTTTTTTCTTTTTGTAATTTACATTCAAGTTAGTTAGCATCTAGTGCAACAATGATTTCAGGAGTAGATTCCTTAATGCCCCTGACCCATTTAGCCCATACCCCCTCCCACAACCCCTCCAGTAACCCTCTGTTTATTCTCCATATTTAAGTCTCTTATGTTTTGTCCCCCTCCCTGTTTTTATATTATTTTTGCTTCCCTTCCCTTATATTCATCTGTTTTGTCTCTTAAAGTCCTCATATGAGTGAAGTCATATGATTTTTGTCCCTCTCTAATTTCACTTAGCATAATACCCTCCAGTTCCATCCACGTAGTTGCAAATGGCAAGATTTCATTCTTTTTGATTGCCGAGTAATACTCCATTGTATATATATACCACATTTTCTTTATCCATTCATCCATCAATGGACATTTGGGCTCTTTCCATACTTTGGCTATTGTTGATAGTGCTGCTATAAACATGGGGGTGCATATGTCCCTTTGAAACAGCACACCTGTATCCTGTGGATAAATGCCTAGTAGTGCAATTGCTGGGTTCTAGGGTAGTTCTATTTTTAAGTTTTTGAGGAACCTCCATACTGTTTTCCAGAGTGGCTGCACCGGTTTGCATTCCCACCAGCAGTGCAAAACAGATCTAAGAGGCTGGATTTCTGCAAAAGAAGAGATCATGCCAACTCTCTTCAAAACACAAAGACGAGGGACGCCTGGGTGGCTCAGTGGGCTAAGCGTCCGACTTGGGCTCAGATCATGATCTCGTGGCTGGTGGATTTTGAGCCCCGCATCGGGCTCTGCGCTGTCAGCTCAGAGCCTGCTTGGGATTCTGTGTCTCTTTCTCTCTCTGCCCCTCCCCAACTCACGTTCTCTTTGTCTCTCAAAAATAATAAGTAAATATTTAAAAAAAAAACACAAAGACAACGGTTGTTACAGTTACTGCGGGGTGGGGGTGGGGGGTGGATAGCACAGTGTGCCCAGGCTGAACACTGATGAGGTCAACTAAGGGAACTCAAACCTTGGCCTTGCCCTGGACTGTGTGGCCTCGGTCGGTCACGGCCCTCTCTGGGCATGTGTTACTTCATCTCTAAAACAGAGATGACAACAGCATCTCTTTCACAGCAGAGTTGTGAGGAGTCAGCACCCAGTCAGGACCGGCTGCCCTCAGTAGAAGCAGGAGCGTCACGACGTAGTTTATGGCATCAACCCTGGAGACAGATCACCTGGGTTGGGATCCTGGTGCAAAAGAGATCTAAGCTGTGCAAACACTTCACAGCTGTGCAAACACAGGCGCGTGAAGTAATCTCCCTGGGCCTCATCTCCTCATCCACGAATCAGGAATAATAATAATCGCAGTCTCCATCAGTTCAAGGATGATATGAGATAAGGTATACAAATATGCACAGTGCCCGGCACACAGGCAAGTGACGTAAATGCTGGCCCTGCTCTTGCTGTCACCGTGATTTTCTCAGGTGATGACCCTCTGAATCCTCACTGGCTCGGGAAACCTGAAGCATGGAGGAACCCCCCTGCGTCTTCCTCATCGCCCACCATTAAGCACATGGGGGAAAGTCAGTACAATTCTTCTGAATCGAAAACAAAACTGAACTGAATGGCTCCAGCTCATCAACATCAGTCACCCGAACTCATCATTCGTGCTGTTAACAAAGAGTTCCGTGAAAATCACAGTCGAATCTAACCAGCCTGCCTCTGCCTTAACCTTCCATTGCTTTCCCACCAAATTACATTCACACCTTAGAGTTGGTGGTGGGAAAAGGTTGGGGGGTGGGGGAACCTCGCTTCTTAGGGGTCAGTCAAATTTGTCCTCTAGGGAGAGCACCTGATTGGCTTACCTATTGAGAGCTTCATGATTTTATTAACGTTTCGTGTGGTTGATCTTCAATACGCAGAATACTGAAACCATCAGGGGTATTAGGAAGGGAACAGCTATAGAGGTCATTGTCATTTTGGAAGCCATCAGCAAAATGACTAAGGTTTTGAGACGGCCGCCAGTGAGCCTACTGGGCGCCATCTGTGAAGGGGGTCCAACTACGAAATGCAGAGGTTGAGAGACAGCACAGCATCCTGGTCAAAAAGCCTCGAACAAGTGGTGGGGGCCACCCCTTTGATAAATGGGCCTACTGCCACCCTGTGCCCTACCCAACCTCCCCCAAGGGGAACCGTGAAGACAGCAACACTGAGTCCTTAGTGAAACCCTCAGGGGCTTCCGTTAAAGGAAGTCTGGGTTGCGTTTCACTATTCAATGCTAGGAAATATCATTTGTGATCGAGTAAAAACATGATATCTCTCTCTACAAGATTCTAAAATACTCATCGATTCATTCAAAAGCATGGGTGGCACTTCTTATGGGCCCTCAATGATTCCAACATGGGGATGGGAAGTAAAGTATTTCATGCAACTTCTTTGGGATCATGTCAGTTGCAAACTGCCTGAAGATCTCTGTCCCCCACAGTGCAGGGCACAGAGGATGTACTCACTTAAATCTGGACGAATTTAAATACACCGGTAATATGCTTCCGGTACCATGAACTAGAACGACATGGTCTGCTAATATGATCACCAAAGGAGAGAGGGTACCTGTCGTGTGTCTTCTATATGAACACATCCTGTCTTCACGAGGAGACCAGGAGTACCTCTCAGAGATGGACTGCATGGTAACCAACACTGTCCTGATGGCATCGGGCAGGGGGCCTGGTCTTTGCTGTGAAGGCTCTTGTCAACAACCTCCACGTGGTGGACACAGTTCACCTTGCCCCACTCATTCTCCCTGGAATCCATACCCACCCCATGGGAACAAAGTGTTAAGGGTACAGAGTAGGGAGCCTGCTTTCTGCTGAGAATTTGCAGGAAGGTAGTCCAAAGAACAGACATTAAAACCGGTTCTTGAAAGCACGAATAAGATTGTGGCGATGGTGGTGGTGAATGGGAGGAAGACTATCCCAAGCAGAGTGAACGGCATGAGGGAAAAGTACCGTGGCGCAAAAAGGGAAAGCAGGGTATATACCCCACAAGAATGGAAAAGAGGGACTCAAGCAGATATACATATGCCCACGTTCATAACAGCATTATTCACAATAGCCAAAAGATGTCGGCAACCCAGGTGACCCATGACAGATGAATGGCTAAACAAAATGTGGTCTATGTAAGCAATGGAATCTTACTCATCCTTAAAAAGGGAGGAAATTCTGACACCTGCTACAACATGGATGAATCTTGTGGATATTATGCTAAGTGGAATAAGCCAGTCACGAAAGGACAAATATTGTATGATTCCACCCATAACAAGTACCTAGATCAGTCAAATTTGGAGGCAGAAAGTCAAGTGGTAGTTGCCTGGGGCTAAATGAGTTGGGAATAGAGTTATTATTTAATGGATAATGGACTGTTTCAGTTTTGCAAGATGAAAAGAATTCTGGAGATGGATGGTGGTTGTCGTTACACAACATCGTGAAGGTACTTAATGCCTCTGACCTCTGCACTTAAAAAGTCAAAATGGTAACATTTGTATGTGTATTTCTTAATGTTTATTTATTTTTGACAGAGAGAGAGCACAAGAGAGGAGGGGCAAAGAGAGAGGGAGACAGAGAATCCCAATCAGGCTCCATGCTGTCAGCACAGAGCTGGACGTGGGGCTTGAATCATGACCTGAGCCAAAATCAAGAGTCAGACACTAGGGGCACCTGGGTGGCTCCATCGGTTGGGTGTCCAACTTCGGCTCAGGTCATGATCTCACGGTCTGTGAGTTCGAGCCCCGCGTCAGGCTCTGTGCTGACAGCTCAGAGCCTGGAGCCTGCTTCAGATTCTGTGTCTCCCTCTCTCTCTGCCCCTCCCCTGTTCATGCTCTGTCTCTCTCTCTCTCAAAAATAAATAAAAAAAAGATGTAAAAAGAGTCAGACACTTAACCAACAGAGCCACCCAGACGCCCTTTTAAGCATATTTTTTACCACAATTTAAAAAAAAGTGTTTTCTTTAAGGGCAAACCAAAAGACACAACTAAGCCCTGAGTTAAAACTTTAGCTTCTATTTAGACCTTTATACTTTCAAAACTACTGGGCAGTTATTTATTTCAGGGGGGGTGACTTATATTTTATATAAATTCATATTGTGCAGATTTGAAATAGACACAATTGAAATAGTAATAAATATGACATTATAAAAAAAAACAACAATGTGAACCTCCCTCTAAAATTTTGTACTTAACCAAGAACCATTTAGTTTTAAGCCATGGGAATTTTAAATTGTGTTTAAGATCAGATACATGACAGCTTTAATCGATAAAATCCCATCATCTTTGTGAGTGACTTCTCAACTATATGGCACACAATTTTGGTGAATATTGAGTCATTATCTTTAAGTACAGTCACAAATTTTAAATGTTTCCTATGCTATATTCTTGAAATACAAGCTCTTATTTTGTGATACCATTGCTAATGTTGGGAAAAAAAAACGGAAAACAAAGAACTTTGGAACAGAAGATATGCCACCATCTTAAGAAGCAAACCAATCATTTCTCAGTGGTTTATCTATCTCTAGAAATTAAAAAAGCATATTTGAAAATTTTTAAATGCCCTCTTTCTCTCTCTTTTTCTCTCTCTCTCCCTCTGCCCCTCTCCCCTGCTCATGCTCTCTCTCTAAAAAAGGAGAAGAAGAAGAAGAAGAAGAAGAAGAAAAGAAGAAGAAAAGAAGAAGAAGAAGAAGAAAAGAAGAAGAAGAAGAAGAAGAAAAGAAGAAGAAGAAGAAAAGAAGAAGAAGAAGAAGAAGAAGAAGAAGAAGAAGAAAAGAAGAAGAAGAAGAAGAAGAAAGAGGAAGAGGAAGAGGAGGAGGAAGAGGAAGAGGAGGAGGAGGAGGAGGATAAATGCTACAACTGGACTCAGCAAATGTCTGGCCTGCCACTCTGGAGTCTTCCTTTGCAATCCCCGTGACTGCAATGATTCCACTGCCAGGCACAGTGTCTGTAGACCCTGGTCCCAGGCACGGAGCTGCGTTTGCTCAAAGACATCCATGCACATGTGAGTGGACCCAAAGACACTAGGGTGTGCACCTGCCTGGTTCCCAAGCACCAAGTCTGGGAAAACTTCCACTGAACTGGAATGCATGGACGGTTGGAGGCTGTCCCCCAAGATGGCAAGAAACCTCCTCAACTCCTACACAGATCTTACCTCCTGAAGCCAGTCCTGAAAAACTGTCATAGTACTGGACCTTGGATCCTTGGAGGCTCCAAAAAGTATCAAAATAATTCAAGAATTGGCCCGCTAGAGAATGTAGTAACTTGACCCTATAAACATATAAAGCCCTAACCAAATCTGTGGGTATGAGTAGATATACAAATAGAGATAGACTATCAGGTGTCTGTCAAATAATAAGACAATTGAAGGCCGAGAAAACATTACCGGACATACTGGAGCCACATAGAACATTCAGCCTCTTAATCACATACACACTTTTCTCTTCAAACTTTTCCAGAAGGGACACACAGTCTGTCTTTACGCCGATGCCAAGGTGGGTCCATGAAAAGGCAGCCACGAGTAACAGAGGGCAGTTTCCTGCCACTCTTTCAAAACATGAAGAGAAACCAACTGCAATGTGAGGAAGGAAGCATCCAAGGAGACCGTCATGCATATCACCACTCAGAGTCCAGCTCCAGGGTCCATCACGGCAGCATTATTTGACTCCCTTTGCCCGAAAGTACGAGAAGTTTGGAGTCTGGAGAGGTGACTTACCATTTCAGCCAGAGTTTTCTAGGGTAACAGGAATGTAGTCACCTGCAGAAGAAACTCTGAAGGGGTGGGACCTCCCCCCAACCCCGAATCCCTGTGAAGAGCTCCCCAGGCCAGTCTTTAAAAGCTCGTCACCCTTATCAACACACACACACACACACACACACACACACACACACACAAGTAAGCTTCCCGGCAAGGACAGGACGGCAATAATTAAATGGGATAAAATTAGAATGTTAGAAGAAGCCTTTCCATCACCCAGATGCATCTGGAAATCAATCTTAAGGGTCTACTCGGATTTCTGCTTCCTGCAGAGGCTTGGTGGGGGCTGAGTAGAGGAAGCGTCTGGGTCTCCACTCATCCCCAGACTAGAATCGACATAAGGAGAAAAAAAGAAGTTCATTGTGTTCCTAACTCAGTTCTTCTCAGATTTAATGTTTAATGCCAGGACGCCCTTTCTAGTTTTCAATCACACAAAATGGTGCTTATTAATGAGCTCTCAAATTACATAAAGAGAGAGCTAAAGCCCAGCAACACTGGTATGGCCCGTGGCATTGTGGCTTTGAGTGCAGAATGACATCTGTGTGCAAGTTAGGAGGACCTGTCCACCGCAGCTATGGAAACCAGAGCCAGAGGAAGAGGGAAAAGAGATGCCTCAGAATAAGCACTAGGGAGCTGCAAAGAGGGGACATCCCAGAAAAGGAATATACTCAGCATCCCTAAACACAAACACACACGCACACATTTCACTGGTACCTTAAATGATGCGAATCTCATATACCAATCATTTAAAAAAATTTTTTTTAATGTTTATTCATTTTTGAGAGAGAGACAGACAGACAGACAGAGTGCGAGCTGGGGAGGGGCAAAGAGAGAGAGGGAGACACAGAATCCAAAGCAGGCTCCAGGGTCCGAGCTGTCAGCACAGAGCCCAGCTTGGAGCTTGAACCCACGAACCGCGAGATCATGACCTGCGTCAAAGTTGGATGCTTCACTGACTGAGCCACCCAGGCGCCCCGATCATTTTTTGTTATATTGCTGGATTGTAAAATTAGTCTTTCACATGAGTAAGTGTGCATACATATATATATATATATGTGTGTGTGTGTGTGTGTGTGTGTGCATGTGTGTGTACATATATATGTATGTGTATGTATATATGTATGTGTATATATGTGCATGTATGTATGTATATATGTATATAATACTAGCTTAAAAACAAAAAGTATTTTTTGCAAGATATAGAAGGGCTGGGCCTTCAATCCATTATGAAGATCCTCTGTGTGTTCCTCCCCCTTTCCAGATGGTACCAATTAAGAGTAAGACCCTCGTCCTAACAGATGTTAGCCAAATAAGCCCAATCTGAGGCTTTAATGAACAAAACCAGACACATTTACTATACCCAAGAGAAGCAAAAATAAATATAATGTATACAGTGGGCCACTTGGGTTAACTTGCAGTGACTGGGGCTTTGACCCTCTGCTGTGATTAGTTTCAACTTTCCCCAGTACTTGTAATTAGCATACAGAAGGCCGAGATAGCTTTTAACACAATCCCAACCTTGGATTCCATCCACTCCCTTTCTCTTTCCTTAATATTGTTTGAAGAGGCAATTTCCACCTCTAAAATACTTTTCATTGCTTTTATTGAAACGGGAAGCATGGCTTTTTAAGATTCTAAATCAATAATGATTAGCAACTAAGAGCACAGCTTGTTCCGTGTGGAGAAAATACGGCATTTTCCTGCTCTCTCGGCTAGCTCTGGATGATCCGAGCTTACATCACCTCCCTAACCTGTGCCTCAAAGGGTCCCAGCAAGGATGACCATGCAGGACAGAGAGGCACCTCAGGAGTTCAAACGGGCTCCCGGGACCCCCACGGCGCTCTGATATTCTCCTGAACAACAGGTGGCAGTAGAGAGGTACTTCTGCAGGAACTAATTAAAGAGGTTTCTGTTTCAGGAGGGGGTGTAAAATGCTGCTTAAAAGCAAGGATTGGATAGTAAAAAACACAACCTGATTCAAATTTCTGTGCACACGCTGCTGTTCTGTTTCTACATATGTCGCACCTAGCCGAGATATTCTCTCCCCACCACCTCCTTTTCTTATTTAAAGAACTCACCTTGTGATATAAATAGTTTCCTTGCAGGGGAGATCTCCCTTTTTTTTTTTTTTTTTTTTTGCAATTAACAGATCTCCCACCACCGACTCCGCCCTCCCCCCCCCCCCCAACCACACATCTAAGAGAGCTTGAGCTTGTCAAAAGCACAGATTCCAAAGCAGCAAAGCCAAGGGAGAAAACTGCCATATTATGGGAACATTTGGTTTCTGAACTGCCTTAAAATGGTGACCTTTTTTCTATTGCCAAATAAACATTCTGCAAGCTGCACTGGTGTAGAACAAAAGTATCATCTGATAGTTGATCAAAGAGTTGTCTTTTAGATCCTGTCGTCATTTTGACCAGAAAAGGCATTTGTTTGAATTCTGAGCAGAAACCGTCCGCGTTGCTTTGAATGCACATCTCACTTTTAAAAAATCTTTTAGGCGTGTACAGAACAGAGCTTTCCTCTGAAAAGGGACGGAGAGAGAGAGAGAGAAAGAGAGACTTAATAAAACACCAAGTCCCAGGGAATCCACATGACTAATTTTGTATTAAAAAAAATACTGAAGACGTCTGTTCCAGTGGGAACTGTCCCCAGCTATTAGTAATTGCAAACATTAGTCATGAAGACATGGAAAATACAATCTGTAAGCTCATCCAGGACATTCTGCCCAAAAATACAATCTATGGAACTCAGTACCACCCATTTTGTCGCAGTGTGCCTCCCGGTGACGCAGTCCAATTTTCAAACCCAATCTGCCAAATTTCACTGACGCATCAAGTTCTCTGGGCAGCTCTCTGGAAGCAGCAGCCCCCCTACACCCAGTAGGAACACACAGCCAACTTCCTTTTCCCTACACCCATTCTGTTTCACCTGCGATCTCATAGATACGCTCTACTTCTGACACTATGGATTCAAACGTAGCAGGCAAAAAAACAAAACAAAAAAAAAAAGAAACCTTTGAAATGTAGGGTGATGTCAGACATGTGGGTATTTAATAACTCAGTCTGCATTCCTGGGTCTTGGATGCCAGGAAGTAGACGTGACTCTTTGTCATTGGTTAGTATGGGATCTACCAAGCTTGTGGACAATGAACATCTTGAAGGTTTCCCAACATTCATTGTGGTCCAGTGACTCACTTCTAGAAGTGACTACTTTGAAGGTCTAAACCTAAGGAGGCAGGTGCCAAGCCAGAAATCTAGGACTCACTTTTCATTCCTCCCTCTGCCTTCTTCCCACATGCCCGCACCCCATACTTTCTACCCAAATAATGACCAATGATTCTTGCCTCGACCTTCTAATACATCACCTAGCTACGTAACTCTTACTTGTACTTCCAGACTTACTAAGGCATCATTTCCTCCTGAAAGTGGTTCTTCTTTCCTCTCCTGTGCTTAAATTAAATCCTGCCCCTGAATATCTCCACAATCCACTGTGCCTACCTCTATCAGAACAAAGTCACAATTTATTATAATTGCCTACTTATGTGCTTGTCTTCCCTAAAAGACTGGGAGCTCCTTGAAGAATACAACTGTAGCATTTTTCTGTCTCTTCTCAATCTGTGTCTAACCCAGGTGTTTGGCAGATGGATGGAAGGATGGATGTGTGGGTGGATGGACAGGAGCACTCCCAACAAGAGGACCCTGGCTTCCCCTTGTCCTGTAGAGTTGCCAAGGACACCAGTCCAAATCACATCTGTCATGAGGATGCTCTTCTCAGCCAGAATTGCTTGGGCAATTTTTAAGAACAAATTATTTTTAAAGAAAATTTAATTTGCATTCAAAGACAGTCCCTGAACACCAGCCCTTGAAGAAAGCCTCAAGGAACCAGCTCTAAGTCACGAAAGACTTGCCTTCGAGGCTGGACCACATTTAAATTCCCTAACAAATAGGCGGCTGTATTATCCCCATTTCTTTAAGCAGCCAACAAATGGGGCCCTGCTCTGGTCTAAAGAGCCTGGCTGGAATTCTTCGAGGTGAAACATTCCTGCCTAGACAACTAGAGGCACTTGATCTACTGAGATTAATGGCCTTTTTTTGGACCTGGAATATAAATCCCTAGAGAACGGGGCCAAAACTTTCACCAGCCACACCATACCTTATCCTACTATTGTGTGCACTTAAAAATATCAGCAGTCCAAATGACGTATCGGATAAAGGGTTAGTATCCAAAATCTATAAAGAACTTACCCAACTCAACACCTGAAAAACAAATAATCCAGTGAAGAAATGGGCAGAAGACATGAACTGACACTTTTCCAAAGAAGACATCCAGATGGCCAACAGGCACATGAAAAGATGCTCAATGTCCCTCATTATCAGGGAAACACAAATCAAAGCCACATTGAGATGCCACCTCCCACCTGTCAGAGTGGCTAAAATCTACAACTCAGGAAATAACAGATGCTGGCGAGGGTGTAGAAAAACGGGAACCCTCTTGCACTGTTGGTGGGAATGCAAACTGGTGCAGTTGCTCTTGAGAACAACATGGAGGTTCTTCAAAACATTAGAAATAGAACTACCCTATGACCCAGCAATAGCACTACTAGGTATTTATCCAAAGGATACCGGAGTGCTGATACATAGGAGCACTTGTACCCCAATGTTTACAGCGGCACTTTTCACAATAGCCAAATTATGGAAAGAGCCTAAATGTCTATCAACTGATGAATGGATAAAGAAGATGTGGTTTATATATACAATGGAATACTATTCAGCAATGAGAAAGAATGTCGGGCCATTTGCAACGACACAGATGGAAATGGTGGTTATTACGCTAAGTGAAATAAGCCGCTCAGAGAAAGACAGATAACCTAGGTTTTCACCCATATGTGGAACTTGAGAAACTTAACAGAAGACCATGGGGGAGGGAAAGGGGAAAAATAGTTTCAAACACAGAAGGAGGCAAACCCATAAGAGACTCTTAAATACAGAAAGCAAACTGAGGGTTGATGGAGGGGTAGGGGGAGAGGGGAAGATGGGTGGTGGGCATCGAGGAAGGCACTTGTTGGGATGAGCACTGAGTGCTGTATGTAAGCGATGAATCATGGGAATCTACCCCCAAAACCAAGAGCACACCGTATACGCTGTATGTTAGCTAACTTGACAATGCATTATATTAAAAAATAAGTTAATTAGAAAATAATAAGAATAAAAATTAAATAAAACACCTGAACCAGAAAAAAATATCTATATCAGCAATCTTTCCGGGGAATTGCCTGGATCCAGGTAGAGTTGCTGGATAAAATACAAGACACCCAGTTAAACTTGTTTCAGATAAAGAATAATAATTTGATGTAATTGTCCAGAAGAACCTTTTCTTTTCTTTTAAGTTTATTTATTTTGAGGGAGAGAGAGAGAAAGCAGGGGAGGGGCAGAGAGAGAGGGAGACAGAGAGAATCCCAAGCAGGCTCTGCACTGATAGCCCCATGTAGGGCTCAAACTCACAAACTGCAAGATCATGACCTGAACCAAAATCATGAGTCAGATGCTTACACGACTGAGCCACCCAGGCGCCCCAGAAGAAGCTTTTCTATAATCATCTCAGGTTTGGTGACAGCGGTTCCTGTAGTCATATATCGGTTTCTAGATATCTACAGGTTTATTTCCTTCTCTGTGGCTCCAGGTACAAATGTACAGGGTCTAGACCAGGGTAAGACAAAAGAGGCATGTAGGGTGCAGAGTTTAAGGGGGCGTGGAATCTCCGAGCAGTGTCAGTGGGCAGTCAGTGCCTGAGAGTGGGAGCTTCCTTAAATTTGTCACCCCAGGTGACAAATGGCCCTGCAATTGTAGGTTATTTTCCCCTCCAGCTGAAATGGTTTGGGAGACAAGAATTTAACATTTCTAATGGTCACCTAGTAGTCATTCCTAGGTGAGAAGAACGCAGATTTTTGGGGACAAAGATTGCAATCTTTAGCAAATGCAGAACACAGTCCCTCGCCTACAGAGAAGTATGTAACAACAGGACAATATTCTTCATATATGAGCTTGTCCCCACCTAATTAACTCGGGGAGCACCCTGCAGTGTGTGTTCACTTCCCAGGACTGCTGTACCGAGTACCACAGGCTAGGGAAGGGGGCTTAAGACAACAGACATTTAGTGTCTCGGGGCGCCTGGGTGGCTCAGTCAGTTGAGCGTCTGACTTCAGCTCAGGTCATGATCTCGTGGTTCACGAGTTCGAGCCCCGTGTTTGGGTTCTGTGCTGACAGCTCAGAGCCTGGAGCCTGCTTCAGATTCTGTATCTCCCTCTCTCTGACCCTCCCCCATTCATGCTCTGTCTCTCTCTGTCTCAAAAATAAATAAACATTAAAAAAATTTTTTTTTAATATATAAAAAAAAAATTTTTTTTTAAATGCAGTGTCTCACGGGGCACCTGGGTGGTTCAGTTGGGTAAGCGTCCAAGTCTTGGTTTCAGCTCAGATCATGATCTCACAGTTTGTGGGTTCGAGCCCTGTGTCAGGCTCTGCAAGGCTCTGCAGAGTCTGCTTGGGATTCTCTCTCTCACTTTCTCTCTGATTCTCTCTCTCTCAAAATAAATAAATAAACTTAAAAAAAAAAAAGAAAGAAATTCAGTGTCTCCTGATTCCGGAGGCTGAAAGTCTGCGATCAAGATATGGTGATCTCAAGATATCATCAGGGCTGGTTCTTTCCAGGGTCTGTGAGGGAAGGATCTGCCCCAGACCTCTCTCCTATCTTCTGGTGGTTTCCTGGCAATCTTCAGTGCCCCTGGCTTGCTGAAGCCTCACCCTGACCTCTGCCTTCATCCTCACATGGTGTTCTCCCTGTGGGCCTGTCTCCAACTTTCCTCTTTTTATAATGCCGGTCATATTGGATTAGGGCCACCCCAGCAAGCTCATCTTAACCTGACCACTTCTATAAAACTCTGTTTCCAAATAGGTCACCTCCCAAGGTGCTGGGAGTTAGGACTTCCCCATATGAATTGGGGGTGGGGGGCTCACAATTCAATCTGCAATAGAGCGCCTCTACCCTGATGGTCAAGGGCCCACCTGTGGACCCACAAGGCCCTTCGGACAGGTGACTGTTCCCCTCACGTCTCATTGTGCCTATCTTCCTACCCACTCCCCGTGGACACCCCGTATGTCTCTCTCCACATGGGGACAGCTCTTGTACACCGGATAACACGGTAACCCGCCTGGCTCTGCTCTCCACACCACCGAATCATGCTCGATCCGTCTCTAGGACACTCTCCTCCTCCCTCAGTATGCGGCAGCACCAGAACTAAATGAACTTCGAGCACCCTTCCTGCTCTCGATTTTTACTTTTCTGCTTGCCTCACTATAAGCATCACTTCCTGGGAAGGGGGAGGTCAAGCACCACACGTCTCAAATCACAGAGGGATTCTTTTTCTGTACAAGCAAAGAGCCGCAGGTTGCAAGGGACGGTTGTGGCGATCTGGGCACGTCCATAACTAGACCGTGCCTCTCAAGGAGACTCGGGACAGCTGGCCAGGAACCAGGCAGGGGTCTGTAAGGGCCAACTGGAGTTCCTTCCAAACATGTGACATGTGGCTTCTAAAGCAGGCAGAGCTAGAGGCACCTGGGTGGCTCGGCCAGTTAAGCGTCTGACTTCAGCTCAAGTCATGATCTCATGGTTCGTGGGTTTGAGCCCCAAGTCCGGCTCTGTGCTGACAGCTCAGAGCCTGGAGCCTGCTTCGGATTCTGTGTCTCTTTCCCTCTCTGCCTCTCCCCCATTCTCTCTCTCTCTCCGAAAAATAAATAAACATTAAAACAAATTAAAACAGGAAGAGCAACATTTTATGAGCATCCAGGAGAGAAGGTCAAGATGTGAATGGTGAAGGGAGGAAGTAAAACGGGGTGGGGGCAGGGGGGAGGCACAGAATCAGAAAAAGTGCCCTTGTCCTGGAAGGAAACAGCTAGTGGTGAGTTGGAGATCTGGTTCTTTCTGGAATGGCTGTGTGACCTTGGAAAAAAATACTTAACCTTTCTGAATCTCCCTTTCCCCCATTTATAAAATGTGTTAATGATAGCTGCCTCAGAGCTTGTTGGAACGTCAAATATAAAATACCCCACATACATTCTAGTTTCTCTTCAGATCTTATAAACCTTTCTTTCGCCTTTTAAATAAATATCCCACAACCTGGCCCACCCAGCCCAAGAGAAGTTAAGTGTTCGGGGTCAGTTCCCCTTTCTGGATTCCCGGAAGGCTTTTTTTTTTTTTTCCAACGTTTATTTATTTTTGGGACAGAGAGAGACAGAGCATGAACGGGGGAGGGGCAGAGAGAGAGGGAGACACAGAATCAGAAACAGGCTCCAGGCTCTGAGCCATCAGCCCAGAGCCTGACGCGGGGCTCGAACTCACGGACCGCGAGATCGTGACCTGGTTGAAGTCGGACGCTTAACCGACTGCGCCACCAGGCGCCCCCCCCCCGAAGGCTTTTTAAAATCAGTCTCCAACCTACCAGAGAGGTCCAGGAGGGCCAGAGGGGTGCGCAGTGGGAAGGATCTAGGGGAGGAGGGAACGCGCCTGCAGTTTAGCTCAGCCCTGGCTGCTGTCCATGGTCGCGATGCTCTTGGAGCCGCAGGGTACAGCCAGCACTGGGGCCCGAGATGCGAGACGCCCTCAGGGGCCCTTACGACAAGGGTTGGGGACCGTGCAAGGTGAAAGCTAAGGATGCTGAGAAGAGTTCTCCGGCTTTTGGCAAAAGGTGTCACCAGGACTCTGGGTGATTTCCTACACCCTGAGGAAACGAGGCGCTGAGCAAGCCCGGCACCGAGCGCGGCCGACGCTAGGTGGCGCTGCGCGGCCAGGCAGCCCGAGGCGGCGGGCAGTGCGGTTCCTGCAGGATCGCTCCTGGGAGCCAACAGGTTCTGCTCAGTCCAAGGGCTGTTTGTGTTTGCTGAGTAAAGCACCTTATTGACTGATTGATTGATTGATTGACTGATCCTTTCTTTCTTTCTTTCTTTCTTTCTTTCTTTCTTTCTTTCATTCATGAGTTCGTTCATTTATTTATTTATTTATTTATTTTGTAACACTCACCTCCTAACAGACACGTACAGGCAAAACTTGATGAACACGGGACTCTGATGCCCTTAACCAGTTTTTCCTTAGTTAAAATGCGATTCGAACAACTGGTCACCAGGGAACCAAAAGATATGAAATTGCTCTAAATTTTGTGACTCTTGCCTGTGGGTAAAGTCTAAGTTGGACAATTAACATTTATAAAGTGCTAATGTTTAAAAAAAAAAAAAGTAACTAGGGGCGCCTGGGTGGCTCAGTCGGTTGAGCCTCCTGCTTCGGGCTCAGGTCATGATCTCACCGTTCGTGGGCTCCAGCCCCACGTCAGGCTCTGTGCTCAGAGCCTGGAGCCTGCTTCCCATTCTGTGTCTCCCTTTCTCTCTGCCCCTCCTCCTCTCCTGCTCTATCTCTCTCTGTCTCAAAAGTAAATAAATGTTAAAAAAAATTTTTTTAACGGAACTAGCTAAAAAGTCATATGGCACTCTCTAATGAATTTCAACATAGCCTACCCTGTGACCCAGGAATTTCCCTCGTAGGGAGGAGTGTGGATGTCCACAAAACGTGGGTGCAGTGAAAATACTCAGAGCAGCTTCATTCATAATAGCCCAGAGCTGGAAACAATCCAAATGCCTATCACGAGCAGAATGGAAGAACCAACTGTGTATATTCATACCCCGGAATCGCTCACAGCAATAAAAAGGGACGATCTGCTGATCCGTGCAACAGCATGGCTTTATGTGGAGTGAAGAGAGGCAGATACCAAACACTAAATAGTCTATGATTCCATTTATATGAAGAACAGACCGGCTTTCCTACGGTGATAGAAAGAGGGTCAACAATTGCCTTTGCGGTGTGATTACTTGGAAAGGGTGCAGTGGAAGTTTCTGGGATGATGGACATGTTCTAGCTCTGGATTTGAGCAGTGGCTACACAGGTGTGCACGTATGTGATACTCACGAAGTGTATACTTGGATGAAATTTGTGCATTTTTCTATAGAAAATTATACTTAAAAGAGAGGAAGGAAGAAAGGAGACAGATTACCTCCACTCTTGCATTTCCTGTGTTGATTTCTGTTATTTCTCTTTTTTTTTTAAGTTTATTTTACTTAAACTCCCCCCGAGAGGGGGAGAGAGAGAATCCTAAGCAGGCTCTGTGCTGTCAGTGCAGAGCCCAACACAGGGTTCAAATTCACAAACTGTGAGATCATGACCTGAGCTGAAATCAAAAGTCAGATGCTCAACCGACTGAGCCACCCAGGTGCCCCGATTTCTACTATTTCTAAAATGTCCCCTCAGGAGAAATTTACCTTGGCCTTTGGAAATGGCAGGGTGTGGGGCATGTGGGTGGCTCAGTAGGTTAAGCGTCTGACTCTTGGTTTTGGCTCAGGTCATGATCTCGCGGTTGATGAGTTCAAGCCCACGTCACGCCGGGCTCCGTGCTGACAAGGCAGAGCCTGCTTGGGATCTCTCTCTCCCTCTCTCTCTGCCCCTCCCCCCACTCATTTTCTCTGTCTCTCTCAAAATAAGTAAATAAACTTAAAAAGGGGGGGGGCAGGGGGCACAGGTCGAAGGATAGGCATTTCGGTCAGTTGGTTGGGTAGCTCCGGGTAAGTGGTCCAACCTCACTGATCTTTCTCAGCTGAGAAATACCCACTTAACCATCAGGGACATAGGTGAAGTGCCAAAGTTGCTCAGCACAATGAAAAAAGTGCGCCTCCTTACACAGATACGTGGTGACGCTTGTACCTTTCAGTGATAGTAAGATTTCACACCATTCTGACTCTCAATTCTTAGATCCTTTTTGGGATTTGTCTCGTTTTTCCCTCTAATGTGAAGAATATGGCCTATTCCTGGCATCTGTCCCTCCCGTCCAGTTTTTCGCTGTGTTTTGAATAATTTAGCTCAAGACATCATTCGTTTTTAAAAGCGCTTATGCTTCCAACTAATGAATTGTCCAAATCTGCATCACACGACTTCCATTTCACTCATTAGAATCCTAATTGTCGAGCAGCTGAAATGGTTCTTATTGTTTATTCTAATTGCTATTAGGAAGAAGTGCCAGAATTATATGTGATTTATTAGTCACATAAAAATAATGAGGGACAAATAAAATTATTTTCCCTGAAGTTATTCTCAAGGTGCAAGAAGGGGCATGTTTAAGCAAGGCCACTGTGGGAAATCTCTGGGAAGGAGAGAAGCCTGTCTGTGGGTATTTCAACTTGTTGGTTTTATCCACTGAATTGCTTTTCTTCCACTCCCTTCAGGCACTTGGGGCCTTCAGAGATTGATTCCTGTTGCCCCCACCAAAACCCACTCTTTTTGTTGTTGTTGTTTATTTACTTTTGCAAGAGAGTGAGATAAAGCATGAGCAGGGGAGGGCAGAGAGAGAGAGAGAGAGGCAGACACAGAATCTGAAGCAGGCTCCAGGCTCTGAGCTGTCAGCACAGAGCCAGACGCGGGACTCGAACTCATGGACCGCGAGATCATGACCTGAATCAAAGTCGGATGCCAGATGACTGAGCCACTCAGGTGCCCCAAAACCCACTCTTGAAAGTATCCAGTGTTGGTCATTATGCCTTCATGCCAGTGGGACCCACACTTGCTACTCACCCCAGTGTCTGGGATGGGGGAGACGGGGTCATTGTATTCAAGGCCCAAGCCCCAGTAGCCTAGAGCTCATGACTAGGGACTTCTGATGGGTAGTGGTGAGCAGTGGGTTCACCGAACACGATACCCAACAAAGGGCAAGTGGGGACCAAGCCCAAAGGCACAGGCTTTAGAGCAGGGTCTAGGGAGGATGCCTTTCCGTTGTGCCTGACGTCTATACCCAGAGGGATCATCCGTTTGTAATCTGCACAAGTAACTGTTGGGGTTAACAATGGCTCTAGATTTGGCTTCTGGAAGATTGTATTGCTATTATGGCCAACACACCTATTTTGCATGCCTACTGCAAAGAATGCAAAGAGCCTGTGGATGTCCCTAGAGTCTCCCCAAAAGAATTTACATTCTAACCAACGAGTGCACCATAATGCCTGAAGCTGATCCCTTCCCACCCCCACTCTCTTCACATAGCCCATTCCTGAGAGGCCATATTTGATTTTCCTACTTTGAGCTGGGAGTCCCTCCAAACCACCCCAGAACTCTAGTGCTTAGACCAAGTCTCACCACAATTATAACAAATGGTGCCAGAATTTACATATGCTTATATGTATATTGCATGTTAAAAAAAAAAATCATCATCATAACCCAGTAAGGTCGTGGCCTCAGTTTCCTCATCTATAAAATGGGAATAACATGGGTCCCTGCCTTCAAAGGTTTTTACAAAGATTAAACAGAAAACACATTCATTTGTTTAATGCCTCTGTGGTATTCTACTTTGCTAAGAAGTCGAGGTCATTACTTCCATTTACACATTAGTAACAGAGGGAAAGAGACAGAAAAGTACTGCAGTACCCAGCTATCAGGCTGGTTACCAGCTCCCTGGCAAACTGGCCTCAGCTCCCACCAGCGAATGTCTACACAGGCCTGAATTCTTACCTGCCTTTCTCCTGGCCCATCTTCCAGTCAACTGCCTGTCACAGGAGTTCACAGTTCTGTAAAAAGAGAAAGTCTAAATGTACAGAATTTGAAATACAAAAATGAATTTTCAAGACATCAACAGGTTTGAAACGATTGCCTTTGAAAAACAAAATCGTGAGAGATTTCTTTCCTTCGACTTTTTCTAGCCCCGCCCCCCTCATTTTCAAATAAGTACCTACTGTTGTCATAATCAGAAAAATGTAACGTAATGTTGAAAAACAAACCCAACAAAAATCCCTGCTTCTGCCCTTCCTGCCTTGGCCTAGAAAAGGTCTCAGAGCATGGGGTACAAGGTGAAGGCTGGGGGTCTATTGCATGTAAGCTCCTTGCAAAGATGAACGGGCAGTGAGAGAAAGCTGAGCTATCCACACCAAGTCCTGCAAGGTTTTTATTGGTTATTAGCGATTCCAATTTTATGTACTTTATTTGTCCATGAGTGGTTTTTTTTTTGTTTTTGGGTGTTTTTTTTTTAAGGTTTCCATGTATTTGAAGTGGAGATTCTCACCATACAAGGGTTAAAAAACGATCCGGGGGGCACCTGGGTGGCTCAGTTGGTTAAGCGTCCGACTTTGGCTCAGGTCATGATCTCGCAGTCCGTGAGTTCGAGCCCCGCATCGGGCTCTGTGGTGACAGCTCAGAGCCTGGAGCCTGTTTCAGATTCTGTGTCTCCCTCTCTCTGACCCTCCCCGTTTCATGCTCTGTCTCTCTCTGTCTCAAAAATAAATAAATGTTAAAATTAAAAAAAACAAACAAAACAAACAAACAAACAAACAAACAAAAACGATCCGGCCATCAGTGATGGTCCGGATGCCACTTGACCCAGCAAAGCAAAGGCACGAAGAAGGTCAAAGCCACACTCCCAAAGCATGAAAGAGAGCTTCCCCAGAGGGATGTGGGCAGGTGCACTGGGGAGCACATGCTCCACTGGGGTAGGGAATGTGCTTCCCCTGGCTCACGGCACAGCTGCCCCCTCCCCCCCCCCCTCCCCCCGCAGAGTTCGGTCAGACGGAGCTGGTCCTGGAGTTCCAAAGAGCAGAGCACCCAACTCAGGCCTCACACCAGATCGACTGAGTCAGACGTGCATTTCACAAGGGCTCCAGGTGAGGCATAGGCACGTAGCAGCTTGAATGGCACCACTGCAGGCAGCTGGCCCCAGGTGGGTGCCGAGTTACTGACCATCAGGCCTGCGGGTCCACATATGTGTCACATAGGACATTATCTTATTACCTTGTTAGGCTCCCCCGGCCCCCGCCACTCTGCGGCAGGTGAGTAGGAGAGAAGGCACAGGCCCTAACAAACAATTGAAGAAAATGATTTCGGGGGTAAGTGAGGAGAACGAAGCCCACTAGCTTCTTAATTACGGGGCAAAGCCTAGAACCCCGCTTCCATGTGCTGGACCCGGAGCAAACAGCAGCTCAGAGAAACAGGGGTCACCATGTCACTTGCAGATGGGCCACGCTCATCGTCGCAAGGGAGACGGTTTCTGTCGAGCGCAGTATAACATTTCCTATCCTAACCTTTTGGTTTCCTTTACCCTCTGGGTCCCAGGGCTGTCTGCTCCCTTGGTTGGAGTGACACACATTCATGGTCTCGTGACGTCTACTGGGAACCCAAATAGGTAGACCTTGAGATACTATACCGACAAGAGCAGAAGTTGCTGGTTGTTTCAAAATACTCTTCCCATCTTCTTTCCCAGTGACAGACTCCAGCTTCGATTGGGGTGGCATTATACCTAGGTGAAGGCTATTTCCCAACCAACCTTATAGTTAGGTATCACCAGGTAACCAAGTTCTGACGAACGAGATAGAAGCAGATATTCTCAGGAAGGATTGTGGGAAAGCTCTTTAAAGGGGACACAAATGGCCATGCAGGCTTTCTCTGTCCTTCTCTCCTTCTTCTTTTTTCCTTCCTGGATCATGGCTGTAATAGCTAGAGCTCCAGCAGCTATACTGGACCGTGAGGCGCCCTTAAGGATGAAAGACAATGCCTAAGGAAGCAGAGTGGCATCAGAAGGAGTTTGGTTCTCCAGGGGGAATGTGGAACCCCCACACCAGCTCTGAGGTGCTTTTCTTCTCAGGACTGTGGTATGTGAGAAAAACATCCTTTTATCTTATTCTGTCCAGTCTCAGTGACTAACAGTCAAGTAAAATTTCTAGTGGATACAGTACACAAGACCAAGATACCCGACTTTACAGAACTTAGGGACTCATCAGCTGGAACTAATACAACATGACAATGTGGGCCAGGGAACCATAGGAGCTACAAATCCAGGGAACCTGGAAGATGCAGGAAGATTTCTCTGGAGAAGTAACATCTAAGGTTAGGACTAAGAATGGGCTGGAGAAGGGAGAGAAGAACGTTCCAGAAGAGGAAAGAGTATGCACAAAAACCCACGGGCAGGACAGAGAGCATAACCTGTTCTTTCCATAAGTTTGAACGTAACCACAAGAGCTGTGATGACTGCTGAAGGCTTTTAAGTAAATATTTTCTTGCTAGAAAAATCCCCCCGACTGCTTTACCAAGCAAGGGTCTCAAAGGGCATGTTTGAAAGGAAGAGATAGGTGGGAGGCCAGTGCCGGAGTCCCGGGTGAGACCCTGAGGCAGCCTGGACCCGGCAGGACACTAGCAGTGGGAGGGAGAGAAAGGATGGCTTTTGAGTGATATTTGGCAGAAAGAGCTGGCAGGGTGTAGCAGGTAAGGTGGTAGGAATAGCCAAGACTGGGGTTCCATGTACTGGCTTGAACTGATTTGGGGACCACAGAGTCAGCTCCGTTCGGGTCACCTTGCGTCCAGCACCATTGTAGGAACAAGTTATTTCATAGCGACAGATTGTTGTCTCACCTCACTTGTGGGCATGTAAATGAGTCAACCCCAGCCCAACAGCCCATTACTACTGAAAATAGCTAAGAGAGTCTTTTGTGTGTTTGTTTGTCTGCTTTTGGTAAGAAAGCCTTTTTTTTTTTTTTTTAAGCACAAAGGTAACGTGTTCTATATGAGTTTAACACCTGCTGGGTAATAACCTAATGAAAATATTTTCAGGGTTTTGTGTGAAAGTAAACCATCGCAGGCAGATTTTTATACATGAAAGTACATGAAAACTATCTTCTGGAAAAATGATTCCAAAACGGATTCTTAAAGTCCAAACTCTACAGTTCTCTTAAAGCAACATTGTCAATCTCAACTCGCAGGGTCAATTTGGAGAAAGGTTCTGAGATTCAGCCCAGGAAATATGCTGAACATCGAGAAAAAGGGTTCTGGAAATAAGGAGAAAGCCCCCTCACCACAAGGAGAGCTGTGTCTCCCTGAATGCACTCACTGGTGTGGTTCTGGCTCCCAATAGAAGCAATGGGAGAACTGAAATGTGAGTGTAGTTACAGTGGCTGCCATGGGAGGGCAGTCTAGCATGATTCTTGCAACAGTCGGGGGCGCTCCAAGCAGAGGTATAAATTACCCTGGGCTTCAAAACAACCACTCCCACTCCCACCTAGTGAGCCCTCCTCTAATTGTGGAAATAACGCAGAACATGGGGTTGGAGATAAATCCTTACAAGCAGTGAATGCAGTGTAACACACAAGAAGGGAAAACTGGAAACAATCTAAAATCCAATGTTGAAGCGACGGCCAGGTACCTCATGGTACGTGTAAAATAAGACCATGCCTGCTTTCATGAAAATGATAACAAACTTATCATGTTTGTTGTTAAATTCTGGATACAAAATGCTGCGTATGGGCACTAAATGTACCTGAATATACAATGAAAACCGAATTACTATGGAAAATGTTACGAGTAGACAAGGTTAAGGTTATCAACCTTGATAATATAAAATCTGAAGATGTGACAGTCATCAACCAGGATATGCAAGGCGGGAACAAGAAGTGTAATACAAGGCAGAAAGTGTAGGCGTGAATTAGGAGAAAAAAGTGAACCAACTAGAAAGTTTTAAACAATATCTTACATTATTCATGGATTTTTTTAAACAGAATATCAGAGGAGAAAAACGTGCTTTTCTAGATTCATGGCATGAAAGACCTACATCATGAACTAAGTAAAAATGAATTACTTAAGCATCCAGTTCCAGAAGGTAGAAAATCAACAATAAAATATGCCCTTTCAATAGATGGGAGAGTATAACAAAGGTAATAGCAGAAATGAAAGAAATATCAAACAGAGAAAAAGGAAATGAAGCATTTTCTAGAAAAAATACAAGGTACAAAATTGACCCCAGAAGAAGGAGAAAACATAAATAAAGCAATACAAGTGAAAAACAATGCCAAAAAAAGAAACAGAAAATGACTACAGTATTTATGAATAGAGTTGTATCCCTATTATAGAAAACTCTGCAATCTGTTTGGTTTTTTTTTTAATGTTTATTTTTGAGATAGAAAGAGAGAGAGTATGAGCAGAGGAGGGGCAGAAAGAGAGACACAGAATCCGAAGCAGGCTCCGGGCTCTGAGCTGTCAGCACGGAGCCCGACATGGGGCTCAAACCCACGAACCCTGAGATCATGACCTGAGCTGAAGCCGGACGCTCAACCGACTGAGCCACGCAAGCGCCCCAAAAAACTCTGCAATCTATTAAAAGAATACGGTTCTTTTGAATTAGCCCTGGGGGGAAAAAGTTTTTAAAGGGAAAAAAAGCAAGGTGCCCAATAGCAGGTATGGTGTGACCTCCTTTGTGTAAAATTTAAAGACTCAGGTAGACACATGACATCATGTGTTTCTGCCATTAAGGATCTACTAACATTGAGGCAGTGTGGTAGAAGCCACCATGGAGACTCTAGAGCTATAGTCCCTGGGTTTGTACCCGGGGTCCACCACTTTCTAGCTGTGTAACTGTCAACAATTTCCTTAGCTTCTCTGTCCCTAATCTCCTCCTCGGTAGAATGGTCACCCTAGAGCCTAACTCGCAGATCTATGGGGAGTCCATGGGTCAGGTAATACAAAGTGCTTTAGAACAGTGGCTAACAGTTATAGGATAAAAGCTCACAAATTGCTTGTTATGATAATTATTTTACACCTATTGGTATATACTTCTTTTCCTCTCCCTGAGAAAGTCGGGAAATTTTACAAGTCTTTTGGAAATTAGGAGGGAAAGACAAGGACAGGTGGAGGGTGCTTACAGACAAAGGGAAGGAGGCTTTCGCTAAAAGGATGTTTCGCATTTCCTAAACACATAATTACATAGGACAATGTCAACAGCGGATTTACCAGGACACTGGTTTTCTTTTTCATCCCTCTCTGATTTTAGACGCTGTTACAGGTTTAAATGTTATGTTCCCTCAGAGCACCACTATTTAAGATATATACAAACGAATAAAAGATTAGAAGGAAAAATCACAAAACATTCTGATGGCATTTCTTTGTTAGAGTAAGGAGATTCAGGATCTTTTTTTCCCTCCTTCATTTTAAGCAATTCTTTTGTATTGTTTTCAAATGTAGACACAATTGAATATATTTTTGTTGTAACCTTTCCCCATTTCCCGGCCTCTCCAGGGTAGTGAGCATCTTTCTCGACATTTTTTTTCTGCGCATTCACGTAAATACATAATTACAGGAATATATAAATGTTTAGTATTTTTAGTAATATAAATGTTATCACACTTTTTGTGTCGTTCTGCGATGTTTCTTTTTTCAATTAAATTGGTCTTGAGGGGTGCCTGGGTGGCTCAGTTGGTTAAGCGTCCAACTCGATTTCGGCTCAGGTCATGATCTCACGGTTTGTGAGGTCAAGCCCCACGTCCGGCTGGGGTTCCCTGCTGTCAAAGAGGAGATTCCTGCTTGGAATTCTCTCTCTCCCCCATCTTTGTCCTGCTCTCCCTTGCTTGACTGTGCTCTCCCTCTCTCTCAAAATAAATAAATAAACTTTACCAAAAAAGAAAAAAATTGGTCTTGAAAAAAGAACTTTCTGTATCAATACACAAAATATCTACTTGTTTTTTAATAGCTGCAGGGATTTCCTAATGTGTCCATGACAACATTTATGTAACTGTTTCCTTATTGATGGACATTTAGTTAGTTCTCAGATTTTCACTCTTGCCATCAATATTACAACACACAGCCTTCTGCACCTGCCCAAGCCCATGAATAGTTTCTTATCATTTTTCCCTATTCTGTGTACTTCTGGGGATGTGAATGCACTGCTTTTATGATATGAAATAATTTTGAAACCAACAAGAGTAAGGATAAGAGGAATGTTAGCTGGCTTTCCAAAACAAGAATTCTACAGTGTAATTCATCCCTTAAAGCAATAGCACTCAAGTGAATACCAGGATGCCTGAAAGGGAATAATAAAGAACAAAAAAAGCCCACACAAAACAATAATTATTTTTCCTCAGGAGCTTGCAGGTAGTGCAAACATAAATCTGTGCTTTGGCCAAATGCATAGATGTCGCAGCATTAATTGTCCACTGGGATGATTAGGGACAAACTGCATGTAATAGAAACATCGCAAACACTTGTGTTTCTTGGCCCAGCTGCCAACGACAGGCAATTGGGCTAAATGAATCGAGAGCCGGCCAGGTGTGATCAATCTTACATCCTCAAGACCGTTATTACCAACCAATGACAAACCTTTGCAAAGATCCTCCCCCCAATAATTTATCATTGTGTCTCTTTTCCTAATAGGGTTTACCGTTCCATGAGGAAAGACCCACGAAATCAATTAAATATAAATTTATTATTTTATTTTATTTTATTTTATTATAAGTTTATTGTTTTAGATGAGAAAAGGGAAATACTGTTTTTCTACCCCCCCCCCCATTTTTCTTTCTCTGAGTTTGTATACATGCTAATAGGAGCCTTGTGTCATTTATCATACCAAAGACCAGAGGAAGCAAAAGAAATCTCCAGGGAAAGGAGAGGCAGGTGGAATGTGGATCTCCAGATCTTTTGATGGGGGAAAATGTTCCTCTAGTGAGCATTCCCGTGAATGAATCCCAGAGACAGTGAAGTTGAGGCCTGCCCTACTAAACATCAGAACAGAATGTGTTATTTTGTTTAATGGAACCCCATAGTGATCTTCTACTGAATAGACAGAGTTTGATTTAGGAAAAAAAAAAAAGAAAGAAAACAATTTGGCCATTCTTGGTTAAATTGTCACACTGAAGAAGAAAATAAAATGAATATTTTCCACGGAACATTGTGGTTACAGGTTAAATATCTCTATATGCATATTTAGCAGAGAAAAAAAAAACACACAAGCACACAGCCTAAAGCACAAATTTCTGGGCTTTCCATTGGCTAACTGGGCTTTCCATTGGCTAAGCCATAAGACAAGAGTAGAAAAGGTATACTAAATCTCAAATAGCCATTAGATGTCTTTATGTGAGTTTTCAAGTGGGTCTTAAAAAGAAATAATAGTGCTGCATTGCTCTGGCAGACAAATCTTCAAATCACGTTTTAACATGTGACCCCTTTTATCTAAGTCCCACTGTGACACCATAGGTCATGTTGGCCATCCAGATTTCTTTCTGCCTTCAAAGTCGTCCTGGCCCTGGTAGCTCACGGCACCACACGATTAGATCGGTCACCAGTGCCTTCCTTCTGCCCCACATCCCTCCCAGTCAGACTTCTGTGCCTTGTCCTGCATATTCCTTTTATTAAATCCAACCCCCGCGCCATGAAGAATGAAAGCAAAAGATAAGGAGGCATGCATATTCATTGAGCTCTTTTTTTTTAAAGCAATGGCCAAATTAAGGGCGAATTTATAGTTTTGTGGAATACTTGAGATGGTGTTTGTTCTTCCTGTGCCAAGGGCCTTAGGAGGAAGAATTCTCGCTGGGGCATCGTCTAGCCCCACGTACCCTGCACGAGCAGTAGCACGTGGTCAGCCATTGGAGGGCAACTAATTTGAACCGATTCCAACCTGCTTTCCTTTGCCAGTTTCTACAACAGACGCTAAAACTCACTCTCCTCACCTCTGCTACCCTTAGGAATTGCCATGTGAGTCAGTGCTGACCGAAGAGATAACAAGGGAAGTGTGCTGGTTTCTGAAGAACCCTCCTCTTGCCTGCCGAGAACGCGGAGATCGCAGAGATGGTGGCTGGCCCAGCCGCTGCTATCTTGCCACCAAGAAGGAAATGCCGGAAGAAGTTTGGAGGTTGAGACTCGTTGAGTTGCTGAACCGGTGACTTCAGCTGCCTACCTCTAGGCTTCTAATAATATAAGGGAAACAAGCTCTCTACTTAAGTTTCTTCTTCTTTTTTTTCTTTTTAAGTTTATTTATTTATCTTGAGAGAGACAGAAATAGTGCATGGGGGGGAGGGGCAGAGAGAGAGGAGAGAGGATCACTAAACCGGCTCGAGCTACCAGCACAGAGCCTGACGTGGGGCTCGAACCCATAAAACCGTGAGATCATGACCTGAGCCAGGACCAAGAGTCAGCCGTTCAACCCACTGAACCACCCAGGCGCCCCTCCACTTCACTTCCTTGAAGCAGAGTTCTGTTAATCACAGCCAAATGCAATCACTTGACTAGATGTCACAGGCAGCAATGATGGTAGCCTAGCTTCCAAGGCTTTATAACGTCTTGAGAGAGGCAGGCATCTAACCACTTAACCAAAATATTGAGCAGAATATGAAAAGCACCAAGTTGAAATTAACACAAGTCCACAACGCGGAAGCAGAAAGAGAAAATTCGCGTTACCAGTGGGACCTAAGACACCCTCATGGAAAAAAATGGAGAAGACACTGGAGCCGAGCTCTGCAAAACGAAGAGTATTTTTCCAGACCAAAGAGGGCTTGGACCGCACCACCACCCCCGCCCCCCGCACCCCCAACACACACCAAGGACCCAGAGTGAAGAAAGGAAGTGTGGTCTGTGGCAACCTGGTTAGTTTCAGAACAGTCCCGGGTGGCTGGAGAACTGGGTTGTGTTCAAGGACACTGGAGTTGTCCGCCCCTCTGTTTGCTCTTCACACGTTGCAAAACAGTTCTTGCAGCCCTCGCTTCTCCTAAACCACTTCCCACTTTTTCTTCCTTTCTGCGTTCGGTAGTAACCTCCATCACATTTTCATTTACTGCAAGAAGCTAGGTACGAATCATGAGCTGTTACCCTGCAGAGAGAAGGAGGGAAGGAAAAAAAGAAAAGAAAACAATAGTTTCTAACAATTGCTAATGTGAAAATTTAATGATTCCTTTCATAGGAGTGGTTTGCACCGAAGGTGATTTTTTTTCCCCCTGGAGGACACGTGGCAATCTCTGGACGCATTTGTGGCTGTCATAATGGGAAGGGGGGTGCTCCTGGCATCGCATGGGTAGAGGCAGAGATGCTGCGCCACACCCTATAGGGCACAAGACAGCCCCCAACACAGAATTATCCAGTTGAAAGTGCCAGTAATGCCAAGATTGAGAAACCCCATTTTTATGTTATTTGACGGTGATGGATGGGAGTGCCCACGTGTGGTTTTGTATCACCTAATGGGTTCATCAGGGGGTAGCACATAGGTGACAGCATCACCCTGAAGAAACATTGGTGGTCACTACAGGACGGGCCATTGTGTTGTCTAATTAACCACATCAGGCTCTGTGCTGACAGCTCAGAGCCTGGAGCCTGCTTCGGATTCTGTGTCTCCCTCTCTCTCTGCCCCTGCCCCCCCCCTCTCAAAAATAAACATCAAAAAAGTTTTTTTAGGGGCATCTGGGTGGCTCAGTCCATTGAGCATCTGACTTCAGTTCAGGTGCTGATCTCGCGGTTCATGAGTTCAAGCCCCACATCAGGTTCTGTGCTGACAGTTCAGAGCCTGGAGCCTGCTTCGGATTCTGTGTGTCCCTCTCTTTGCCCCTCCCCCACTCGTGCTCTGTCTCTGTCTCTCAAAACTAAATAAACATTAAACAAAAATACTGAACAAAACTACAATGCCTAAGGCAGCATAGTAACACCATTTGATACTTTTGGACTCCCTCACACGGGGAAACCCCTCTGACAAGATTGTTGGTAATAAATATTTGTTGAATCTTAACGCATGAAGAAATACAAACCTATCACACAGGGCTCAAAACTACATTTCTCTCAGGAAGTTTTCTGGGGACAAGGTGGTGGAAGGCAGCTCTGGCCGACTACCTTTTCAAAATGGCAAGCCTTTGCGTGTCACAAAAACCAGTTTTTAACACAGTTGCAAAGAGCCACATCGACTATTTCATTCAGAAGGAACCCCACGCCAAAAATACTAGCGTCTTACAAAAGTCGTCTTCTTGGAAAAACTTTTCAAAACATCATATTGAACGACAATGGATTCAGCTTTTGTTAAGAACCGCGTTCAGATCGCAGATGGAATATTGAGGACTGTGCTAAATCACAGATGGTATATTTTTTCCTATATTTCACGAAACAGGCAATTTCTACCACTTTTTTTTTTCCTTTTGCATTTTGCTCTTGGTAATCCTGTAGATTGAACAACAACAACAACAAAAACTAAACTAAAAAGAAACGTGGAAACATTTACTTTTAGTGCTGTTTATAATCTTACTCTTTAGTGGGTGGAAACATCACTGAATATTCTGTGTAATTTACTTAAAAAAAAAACTTAGAGTGTAATTCATTTTAGGTGAGCAATTTGTTTTATGAGCCGTGTATGTTTATTTGGGGTTGCACTGTTTTTTTATTGAGTGCAATAAAGACACTTCTTATCAATTGATTTGTTGTATCAGCAATGGGCTTCTTTCCAGACTGAAATATGGCAGCGTTTCCAAGGACATTATCCAGCATATAATTTCACCACAGATATGAATCCGGGTTCATTAGGGCCCACTTGCACTGCCTGTTATGACCTAATTTCTAGGATTCCTGCTTGATGGTGGAATTATCTTTCCCTGCACACAGTGTATAACATGGCTGTCAGATGAGTTCTCTCTCTTTGATGGTTCATCACATATACAATTTTGAATTGTGCCAACTTTTATACCAGCTGATAAAATCAGAAGTTCAAAAGTTCACTCCCGATCCCACGTGACATGGAAACTTCAAAGATTCTAAAGCCGACACCTTTTAGAAATAATTAATGGCAGGGCTGACACGGGAGGTCTTGGGTTACTGTGCTGATGGCGTTAAAAACACTTGTCAGGAGGTAATGCTTAACCCAAATGTGGCCTAGTAAGTTCCAGCGGTACCTTATGTCTAGCCTGGGGGTGATTTCTGGCCTTTTGGGTTCAGCTGACTTACCGTGACTGTCAGACCATGGGGCATCTTGCACGCCCTGATATTAATGCTTTTGTGTGGCATCAGGCTCATACGCATTCGTGCATTTCCGGAGTGAGAAAATCACACCTCGAGAACTAAATCATGGCCGATGCAGAGCTCACGAAAGTGCCTATCACAATGTCCTGGGGAACATTTCGTTTGCACTTCGGTAATGCCGTGCGTGAGGCAGAACAGAAGTGATATACACTCACAGAAAGTAGAACAGTGAGATTTAACAGCTGTGCACACGGCCTCGAGAACGTAAAATCAGGAGGCTGTGTCTTTAGAAAACTATTTCTTTTAAATCCCCAAATATCACATCTGGTTGCATCGAGTTGTCATTATGACATAGTATTTAAGATGATTTAATGGGTTATTGCAGGATAAGAATCTTGGAGTTTACTTAACTACTGTGCATTAAGAGAATGTAGCTGTTTAAATGATGTTCTGACAAAGCAGATAAAAAGCTGTTCTTGATGTCGAATGACTTTATTATATACTTTTTTTTTACTGTAGTCAGTATAAATATAGATAGTCAAACGTAAACAGAGTATATAAAAGACAAGGGCGAAAGTGGAGCTCTGTGACAGAAATTTAAAGCAAGCAGCATGTAACAAATGCAGAAAACTATTCACCGTTGAAAATTTACGGGGCATATTGACTACGTGTATGAATGTGGCAAAGTCACAATACAAAGGCATCATGTGTCTGCTGTCCCTTGTTAACAAGTCCCCTGACTGGGCCTCTGCCAGCTCACGGGTCAGTCCCCGCTTTGGTGGCAAGGTCTCGCTCCCATTTGGAGAGGCTCCTGGTCTTGCCCCTGCTTCATACCCCCACGCCCTCCACCTCCCACACCAGCACAAACCTCTCCCCGCTTTCCCTCAGGTGCACACATCATTTTTTTCTAATGTTTTTAAGTGTGTATTTATTTTTGAGACAGAGACAGAGCACGAGCGGGGGAGGGACACAGAGAGAGAGAGAAAGAGAGAGAGGGAGACGACACAAAATAAAAAGCAGGCTCCGGGCGCTGAGCTGTCAGCACAGAGCCCAACGCGGGGCTTGAACTCACAGACCGTGAGATGGGGAAGGGGCAGAACCGACTAAGTCACCCAGGCTTCCCTGTACACATCATATTGAATAGAAAACTGAGGCTCTATGTACCTAGAACAATTTCAGACAACTTACACGGGGCCCAAGTCAAAATCCGACATCCCAGTTGCCCAATGCATCGTTCCATTACCTCATCACATTCCTGCTGCTGCTTATGGCAACTGTCCCAGTGGACATCAACGTGCCATGTTTTTCCAACCTGGAAAAGTATACAAAAGTCTTTCTGTTGGCCTTTCTATGCCTACAGTAAATGGGTTTTGCCTTAATATCTGAAGGTTCTTGGAACTCCCCATGAGGGGGGTTAAATAAACAAACCGGCAGGGGGAAATGGCAGACTCTCACCAGATTGCCCTGACTGTTGAGCGGTGTCTTAAACAAGAGAGAAGCAGAGTGTTCCCCCAGTTCACTGTTTTGTCATGGCTCCTCAGGGCGAGTCTGCATGCCAGCCACAGAATGCGGGAAGAGACGAAGAGAAGAGGCAAAGAGCTGGTGTGACTGCCTCCTGAGAAGGGTTCCCAGAAACTGCCACTGAACATAGTGGCTTCTGTCCCACTGGCCGAAACCCCTCCTCCCATCGCCACATCCAGCTGCAGAGAAGAGAACAGAATATTCCATTTTGATTCTGAGGAACCGTGTGCCCAGAAAATCCCACCATTACGAAGGAAGACAGTGAATGGAACAACATAGGTGCTGTTGACAGTGAAATGGGCATTTGTCTGTGGACTTCTGACCACTAACGAGATTCTTCCTTACTCATGGCTTCCTTCACAGGTCACGGGCTCTAGTGTTAAAAACAACACCTGGGTTTTATCTCTTGAGCCAGCTCTGATTAATAGCTTAACCCGATGAGTGACGGCTTGATTAATCATCAACCGTGGTTCACGACTGCTTGAGAAGGAGTCTGAAACGAAGTGTGGCCTCCAGGATGAAGAGTTCTGCTATCCATTGGTGATGCCTGCAATGCGTACAGGAAAAGAGGGTAGGGATGAAGGTGCTTCTTTTCTATTCCTGGTCTGACCCTCTCACTTGGCATTCACTTTCAAATTAATGTAACAGTTCTATAATCCAGCAGCATATTAATAACAAATGCTACTCACACTTCTATGTCATGTTACCCGAAGCAATACATGCATGCAGGTATTATTTTCATCCTAACAGCTTTCTTCTAAGATTAAAAAAAAAAAAGTGTATTTATGATCTCTAATTTGGAGGCAAAGGGTATAATTGTTAAGTAGAACAATGGGCTTCCACTAAGGTCACCTAATAATAAATAGAAAATTCAGGGGCACCTGGGTGGCTCAGCCGGTGAAGCATCCGACTTCAATTCAGGTCATGATCTCAGAGCCCAGAGCCTGCTTCGGATTCTGTGTCTCCCTCTCTCTCTGCCCCTCCCCCACTCATGCTCGCTCGCTCTCTCTCTCTCTCTCTCTCTCTCTCTCTCTCTTTCTCAAAAATGAATACACATTTAAAATAATTTTAATAAATGAAAAATTCAGAATTCGAATTTAATTCTTTTTTTTAATTTCTTTTAACGTCTCTTTATTTTTGAGAGAGCACAAGCGGTAGAGGGGCAGAGAGAAGAGGGAGAAACAGAATTGGGAGCAGTTTCCAGGCTCTGAGCTGTCAGCACAGAGACTGATGCAGGGCTCAAACTCATAGAGAGTGAGATCATGACCTGAGCCAAAGTCGGATGCTTCACCGACTGAGCCACCCAGGCTCCCCTGAATTTAATTCTTTTAGAAACAAGATATTCTTTTCACTCCCCTATACAATACTATTCCAAAAAAAATGATAGAGAAAGAGAATTAATCTCTTGATAGACTATCTTGGATCAGAGTGATTATATATTATCTACTAATGATTCTCCCTTCAGATTTTTTGAATCTTTCCTGCTAATAAATTCTCCATGGTACCCCACAAGCCCAGATGAACCATTCATTCAACAAAGCTAAAATTTAAACAAGAAACTGACTAGGAACTCAGCTACAGATATGAATAAAAAATTAGTTTCTGACTATAGTAACCTTACAAACATGTAAACAAAGAAATGAGCTGCAGTGTGCTAAGAACTACAATGAGAAAGGCCCACGGTGGTGCACAAAAGCCAACAGCCGCCATACCAGGTGTGAATGGGCAGGGAGGGTGCCACAGTGGCCTCATCCGAGAAGAGGCGAAAGGGTCCTGAAGGGTGGGTGGGGGTGATCACCAAGCATACTCAAGGGGTAGCCAGCCAAGCCAGGAGAAGCAAATGGCGGGACTGGGTACTAGAATAGCATGGCCGTTCCAGAAAACAACAACAACAACAACAACAACAACTAGGCAGGATGTGTGCATGTAACAGAGGCAAGCAAGAGGCAGGGTGTTCACTGGGGTTACAGAGAGAGGTAGGCAACAGCAGGAGGGGTAGACAAGAAGATGGTCACGAAAAGCATTCAAGTGCCTGGATGAGACTGGGCTTTATGGACTTTAGCCTGTAAGCACTGGGAAACCACGAGAAGGTTTTCAGCAGGGGTGCAAAATAATTGTGTTGGCCTTTGAAAAAGACCACCCTGGAAACTCAGCTGGAGTTACCAAAGTCACGGGCAGTACAACCAGGCAAGAAATGAGCAGAGCCTAAAACGAGAGTTCTTCCTCTGGGACCTACATGTTTTGTAGGATTTATGGAAGCTCTCAAATTATGTGCCCTAAATGTAGGAATGAGCATGTCTCTGAGGAAAAGCTCTGTGCCTTTTCCCCAAGGTTCTTAGTGAAACCCAGAACAAGAAGGACAATAACATTCTAAAGTTGAAAAATGTCTGGCCTTGGGGCGCCTGGGTGGCTCAGTCGGTTGAGCGTCTGACTTCAGCTCAGGTCATGATCTCGCGGTTTGTGGATTCGAGCCCCGCACCGGGCTCTGGGCTGGCAGGTCGGAGCCTGGAGTCTGGTTCAGATTCTGGGTCTCCCTCTCTCTCTGCCCTTCTCCAACTAGCGCTCTGTCTCTCTCTGTCTGGAAAAAAAAAAATAGTTAAAAAAAATAAAAACAAACAAGCAAAGGCCTAACAATAGGTCAACTATATTTGGATCATATTTTATACACACAAAGTTGAAGGACTCATGTGTGTGTAGGAGACTTGCCACAGATTTTCCAAGATGAATCAGACTGTATCACTATCCCTTCTTCCAGCATCTCCCTAAACTTCCAAGTGCTATCTAATGTATGGACCATGTATCGCAAAGGTTGGTTTGAAAAGTAAATTTCCTAGGGGCACCTGGGTGGCTCAGTCAGTTAAGCACCCGACTTCGGCTCAGGTCATGATCTCTCGGTCTGTGAGTTCAAGCCCTGTGTGGGGCTGTGTGCTGACAGCTCAGAGCCTGGAGCCTGCTTCAGATTCTGTGTCTCCCTCTCTCTCTGCCCCTCTCCTACTCCTTCTCTGTCTCTCAAAATAAATGTTTAAAAAAAATTTTGAAAAGTAAATTTCCTATAAGAAATTTGGCCACTCTGAGAAGGTGGCCAAAAAGACATGTAATAGCCTTTTACAGGACAGGAAAAAGCTGAGAAGCATCAAATCTCAAATCTCTAGCTACAGAAACTTCTAGAAGCAGAAAATGGAACCGTTACCAGGCAACAAGGTAAACACAGAAAGAAAAATCTACATCACTTGTTCTGAAACTTTATGGGGGTTAAAGACCCATAACCCCCATAACCTTGAGAAGTTGCTGAACCCTCTAGAACTTCTCCCAAAACAATTTGCACAGGTATCTTCTTACAAAATTGTGCATACTATTTGGAGAGGTTTGCAAAACCTCTGGAGCCCAAGAACATCGGCGTGACCCTGGACACCAGCTTTTGAGCCCCAGTCTCGATAACGCTCCTTCCCTCAACAAACATTCTGTTATCATAGTTTTTCATCTAAATTAGGCCCAACCAATATTTACATTATCTGACTTTCATTGAGCCATGCAGTCCGCAATTAATTTCACCTCTGCCACATGCGTGCAACCTCCATCAGCTGTACAATCACAAAGTCTAAAAGGAGACTAATTCTAATTTCTGCTAAATTACACTATCACCCAAATGGCATACGAAATCCTAAATGGATTGATAAACCTAGAATAGGAAACATTGTTCTATGCTTAAGCTTCATAAAATGCCTTCTCCCCTCAGCAAGGGTATCTGTTCTTACCAGCAGGTATTTGAATTCTGGTCTACTATATGGATATTACATATATATGCATACACACACATATAATATCCTATATGTATTCTCTATCTCTATCTATCTATCCTTGAACATTCTCTCTACTATGAAGCAAATTACATAAATTTTCAAAGTAAGTCCAAGCCCAGCAGTGGTCTTGATTTCCTAATGGATTAGGGAAAAGAGTAATTTGAGGGGGAAAATTACGGCAAATTCTATGTTGTTTCTTCTTGTTCCCCTACTGCAGTTACTGAAAACCTTTGACTAGACCTCTAAAAGAGACCACACATTCGATAATTTGAAGCAAAAGGTTAATGGTGTTGTTACAACTATTATCCCTTTTAAAATCATTATCGTCTTGTTTTTTATGACTATATTACCTTCACCTTTCGATGAACCCACTTTACCAGCTGTTTCCCTCCGTCATAAAGTTTGCCGAACATTATCGTAGGAATAGGAGAAATGCCATGTTTTATCAATCAAGCCTAAGGGAATTTGAGGCTTCTTACAACCACAACTGTAAAGGGAGTTTATTGCAAGTTTCTGTTTTGATTTGTAAATTGTCCTTAAGTAAAATACATACCTGATGCCAAGGTATGGAATGTAAAAACGCAATGCGGTATACGACAGAAACCTGTATCATAAAGTTTGATAGGTTGACAAATGAGAAGGCAATAGACTCCTGACAAACGCAACCAGACTTTCTTCCTTGACGCGCTGAGACCCGCGGCATCATTCAGCCTGCCGGTGTCCCTGATCCTTCAGCCCACACCACCTCAGCACCCCAAGGAATACACGAGTTGTAGGAAAGATGCTTCTAACTTACACAGGACTACCCAGAAAGTCTCAATACCGTTCCAAACTTGATACGATAAAGGTATTATTTCATTATGATGCAATCAAATTAAAATTTTACCAGGAAAGTCCTAAAATGCCACCATACAACAGGAACCAAAAAACACATTCCTAAATACTAGACATTATTAAATATGTGTAACTAAGTGATAGCAAATATCAAACCTGTAGGATACAGCTAAGTGAGTACTTTGAGGAAATGCAGCCTTAATGTGCATTTTAAAAGACTGAAAATAAGTGAATGAAGTATTCAACCAAGCAGACATTAAAAGAGCAAGAAAACAAATCCAAATAAGGTAGTGGAAAGGGACTAAGCATGAGAGCAAAACTGCATTTTTTTTTTTAATGGGGAGAAGTAAAACAACAAAATCAAGATGTAGTTCCTTGGTGAGTACTATTTACAAATCTCTAGCAGGACCAATCAAGAGGAAACAGAGAAGCCAAAAATTAACATAATTAGAAATGGAAAAGAGGGGCACCTGGGTGGCTCGGTCAGTCAAGCATCTGACTTCGGCTCAGGTTATGATCTCATGGTTTGTGGGTTCAAGCCCCACATCGGGCTCGGTGCTGACAGCTCAGAGCCTGGAGCCTGCTTCTGATTCTGTGTCTCCCTCTCTTTCTTTGCCCTTCTCCTGCTCATGCTCTGTCCCTCTCTCTCTCTCTGTCAAAAATAAATACACATTAAAAAAATTTTTTTTAAGAAAAAGAAATGTAAAAGAAACATAACTATAGATAAGTTATTTTGTTTTATTTTTTTAAAAGAGTTTTATTTTTTTTTATGTACTCTCTACCCCTGGATGTGGGGTTCAAATTCACAGCCCAGAGATCAGGAGTCACAATCTCTACCAACTGAGCCAGCCAGGCAACCCCATAGCTATAGATAAGTTCTAAGTTAATACTATAAACAATTTTGTACCAACACATTTGAAAACACTAATGAAATGCCAATTTCCCCAAAATATTTTAATCACCAAAATGACTCAAAAACAAATAAATTCTGAACAAGCCAGCAGCCATTAAGTAACTTGAATCAGCAGTCTAAAAACTATCTCTCCTTGGGGCGCCTGGGTGGCTCAGTCAGTTAAGCATCTGACTTTGGCTCAGATCATGGTCTCATGGTTCATGAGTTCAAGCCCTGCGTCGGGCTCTGTGCTGACAGTTCGGAGCCTGGAGCCTGCTCTGGATTCTGTGTCTGCCCCTCCCATGCTCATGCTCTGTCTCTCTCTGTCTCTTAATAATAAATAACTGTTAAAAAAAGACAAAAACTATCTCTCCTCAACCAATTTCACAAGATAACTTTAACTCCACAAAGCCCAAAACTCTCTATTTGTTTTTACAAACTTTTTTTTTCAGAATAAAGAAATAGAGAAAGCTCTCCAACTGATGTTTTGATGTTACTATAACCTTATTCTGAAACCTGGCTAGGGGAGTGCAAAAAGATCCAAATCATTTATAAGTATAAATGCAACAATAACAAAATAGTGTCAACTCAAATCAAGAGTGTATGAAACTAACACATCATAGGGGCACCTAGATGGCTCCGTTGGTTAAGCATCCGACTCTTGATATCAGTTCAGGTCATGGTCTCTAGGGTTTGGGAGACTGAGCCCCGCATCGACTCCAGCTCTGTGCCAACATCGCAGAGGCTTCTTGGGATTCTCTCTCTCCCTCTCTCTCTGCCCTTCCCCTGAGCACTCTCTCTCTCTCTCTTTCTCTAAATAAATAAATAAATAAATAAATAAATAGACACTAAAAAAACCTAACACATCATAAGTGCATTGGACTTATATTACTAGGGCAAAGATATTTAAAAATTATGAAATCAATCAATAAAGACCAAAAATGACATGATTACCTCAACAGATGAAGAAAAGTGATAAATACAAACATTTATTTAATATAAATGCATTTGGCAAAGTAGGAATAGAGAGAAAGTTTCTTAATTCAAAGATGATGTCATTCTTTTTGTTTGTTTATTTACTTTCGAGAGACAGAGAGAGACAGAATGCGAGCAGGGAAGGGACAGAGAGAGACACATACACACACACACACACACACACACACACACACACACACACAGGATCTGAAGCAGGCTCCAGACTCAGAGCTGTCAGCACAGAGCCCCACGCAGGGCTCGAACCCTCGAACTGGGAGATCATGACCTGAGCTGAAGTCGGACGCTTAACCGAATGAGCCCCCAGGCGCCCCAAAGATAATGTCATTCTTTTTTTTTTTCAACGTTTATTTATTTTTGGGACAGAGAGAGACAGAGCATGAACGGGGGAGGGGCAGAGAGAGAGGGAGACACAGAATGGGAAACAGGCCCCAGGCTCCGAGCCATCAGCCCAGAGCCCGACGCGGGGCTCGAACTCACGGAGCGCGAGATCGTGACCTGGCTGAAGTCGGACGCTTAACCGACTGCGCCACCCAGGCGCCCCGATAATGTCATTCTTAATATCAAACTTTCTAACAGATTCCAGTAAATTCGGGAAAAAAGTCGAGAATTCCCACTGTTGGCCTCACTACATAATACTATGCTAGAAATCCTAGCCCATAAAATATAAGAAAAAGAAGCAAAAGGCTTCAGGTATGGCTAAAAGAACAAAATGTCCTAATTTATAAATAAAATGATTGTCTGTGTCAGCGAAATAGAGCCCACGGGCTAAATGAAGCCTATTGTAGCCCAAATCCAGCCACACCCATCTGTTCACATATTGCCTATGGCTGCTTTAGACCTAGAGCAGCAGAGTTAAAAGCAGTGACTGCTGGACCCTCAAAGACAAAACTATTGGCCATCTTGCCTTCTCCAGAAAAAGTCTGCACGCCCCGGTCTACATAATAATAAAGATGTGGTAGATCAAGCAATCCACAAGCAAGCTAGTAGAATGAAAAATAATACTGAATAGTTTCTGGGCCCGAGATCAATGTACAGAAAACCAATAGCATCTTTCCGCGCTGTACCATCTACTCGAGAGCTATATTACAAAAAGGGCAACTTCTCACAGTAACAATAAAATCAGTAAGTAAGCAGAATATACGGCCTCTAGCAAAATATGTCACACTTTTGCAAGAAGAGTAAACTAGTTTTGAAGGACACAAAATAAAAAAAAAAAACGGAATAAAAGTGGAATAAATGCTTATTTCTTTGGCAAACTGTCCAAGCACGATACAGTCAGTAAGCGTCCAGTCCTAGACTCTCAAGTTCCCGTTGTCTGCCTGTGTGGCAGCCTGTCTGTTTTGGTTATTTCTGGATTTCCCAACAGCATGTGGTGTAAACAAATAGTAGATAGAGGGATGTGATTGTGCCCAGTGTGCACAGAACAAGTAGAAAATGAAATGAAAGAAAAAAGTGAGAAAGATAGGAAAAACCAATGGCTAGAATTTTTAGTATATTACAATGGTCCTAAAATATTTAAAATTATGAAATATTTATCATGTGCTAAACTCTGAAATAAAACATTATGTGTCTATATGTTGGCTCTCAACTCTGTGAGGAAGCTACCATTACTTTCTTCAATTTATCCACAAGGAAACTGAGCCAGGGAGAGATTACGTAACAAGTTATGCAGCAAGGCATTCAGTGGGGATCCAAACTCATGCGACATAATTCCAGATCCTACTCTCTTAATCCTTACCCTGTGAGGTAGGTGTTACTCCCTGCATTATTAGATGTCATATTATTATCTTCGCTAACAGTTCCAGAAGCTTGGAACTACTCAGTGACTTGACCAACTTCATCAGCCTAGATAAGTGACGATGCTGAGATTGGAATAAGAAAGTTGTCAAAATTCATCTTATTCCCACTGCACCAACTGTGGTCCAAAACTCGAGTGACACCACCAGGGGAGCAGGGGAAGAATAAAAAGCTTTAAATATTAATTATTCAGCAGGTACTGTGATTTCGGGTGGAACAGACCTTCGGAAATGTCAATAGACTATACATTATTAATTTGTCAAAGTCAAGAATTTAAATATTTAAACATTTCTACCACTGAAACATACGTAGCAAACCCCACAGTCACTAAAACTATCTATAGCACATTAAATTTCTACCCTCTACTAATGACGTACGGCTTCAATTTCTCCAGTTCTGATAACTCTCCTTAGAGAGACCAGCCTGGGAGTCTCTGGAGAGAAGTGACAGGCAGGGAGGCATCCCAAGTTACTGATTCTCAATCTGCAAAGCTGTTTCTTTCGACTGTTATTTCATCTTTTAGTGTCCTTGCTGTCCGTTCTAGGTAGAGTTTTAATTCTTGACAATAATAATTCAAAATAACCTTAGCCCTTTATATTCTTTAAAAGGTAGTCACCCTTATTGTAGATTTAAAAAAAGAGAGATAATCTTTGACAACACTAACACCTATAGATAACCATTCTTGACCATCAAGGACATTGTTAAAACCACCCCCTGAATACAACCATAAAATTGCCTTAATCAAGAAACTTGCTTCTATTTCAACAATGGGCCATCAAAGGACACGGGATTTTGTGGAGCAAAGGTTGAGTCTGTGATGTAGAAGTAGAATTTGACCTCCAAATAAAGTAGTTAGCAAGCACACTGTTGTGTGTAAAAGTTCCAGTCAATGTCCAATGAACCAGCCCAAACAGCCAGGTCAGAATCTCTGAAGCTTCTGGATAGCGAATCAATGCCAAATAGACGGAGCTTCCTGCTTGAGCACATCTCTGGATTAGGACACAATTCCAGGCAGCAGCTGGAATTACTGGGATAGCTTCGAAGCCTTTCAAGAAAGCCACCTACGGGTCAGTCATGGGTTTAGGGCCCCATTCAAGCAGGATGAATTTTAGCAGAGCTGAATGAGGAACCTGATTTTCAGAGACTCCCCCAAAACTTGAGGCAGAATAACTGTCAGATATGCCAAATGATGGTCTGCTTCAAATTGCTGATCTAGCCAGCTTTGGTTTTCTAGGCTCAGTAATTGGGTAACACCAAGACTGTAGATCAAATATCTTTCGTGCCCAGAGCTGAGTGATACAAAAGCATCTAGTAAAGATCCTGTTTCCCCATGACAGGTGTTAGCAATAGGTCAGTCTTGCTGAATTTCCAAATTTTCAAAGCATGTGTACCAGGTAGGCATTGCGTCTTCATCAGACAAATGATACTAGGTTGAGTTTGTCCCAGCTGGTTGGATTTGGTTAAAACCGATCAAATTCATTCAATGCGAGTTAAAAACAACACACCTAAAAAATTACCCATTCATCCTCCAAACATCTCACTGAGGTGACAAAGGCAAAATAAAAGTAATTTTTTTTTTAATTTTTTTTTTCAACGTTTATTTATTTTTGGGACAGAGAGAGACAGAGCATGAACGGGGGAGGGGCAGAGAGAGAGGGAGACACAGAATTGGAAACTGGCTCCAGGCTCTGAGCCATCAGCCCAGAGCCTGACGCAGGGCTCGAACTCCCGGACCGCGAGATCGTGACCTGGCTGAAGTCGGACGCTTAACCGACTGCGCCACCCAGGCGCCCCTAAAAGTAATATTTGATAGAAGTAGTGAAAGGCCAAGGACTTTTCTCCCAGAAGACTAGAAACATTGGAAATTATCTACAGGACCCAACGCAGGTGGGACTGAACTGAGGGTGAGACCAAACTGAGTTGCAACCTACTCCAGGAAAACAAGGATGTGGCTGAAAAGTGAATAATACTTTTTATAAGAAAGCCCCCCAAATCTTCAAGTACAGAGTCAGCCAGTTCAGGGAGCAGTATCAGGCTGTGAGCTCTTGGTGGGCTCCTGATGGGTATTAAAGCCAAAGGAAAAAGGGGGCTGTTCCCCAGGCAACTTCAGGCCACCACAATGGATGTGGGCTTATGCATCTCTAAAGAAGCTGGCCCGCATCCCCTCATTCCGTTAGGACTCTGCAGATAACACGCTCATTCATGGCTAGAAAAGATGAACCCACAGTTGCTGTGTAGCTCTACAACAGCTACTAATGTCAACTACTCTAGACATTTATATGTATACATATATACACATATATGTATGTGTATGTATATGTATATGTATATGTCAGTATACGTATACTGACAACCAAGAGTCACTAGAAATTAAAAAAAATAAAGGCATAAAATTAACGAGTCACTCCATAAAAGCAAAACAAATGGTTCCCAAAGGAAACAGCATTAACAAAGGGAAGAAAAGAATATGTGGCCCCAAATGTGAATATCCCTTATGATATTGAAGGCAATGTGCAGCCATATAATAAAAGCAGGCTGGTAAAAAGGCACAATCAGAAAGTAAAAAAAAAAAAAAAAAAAAAAAAAAACTTTTTTTTTTCAAAACAAAATTCTTAGACATATAAAAATATGATTAGCACAATATAAAAACACAATGGGGGACAGAATAACAAGATGTACATACACCCAACCTCCAACTAGTAATTTAAAAGCCCATTTTGATAATATAAAGCAAAAGACAAGTGAAATATGAATTATTTGAGAAAGATTTGAGTTTTAATAACTAAAGTGCCACCTAAACACTAAAAAAGAATACTGAAAGTAGTTGTATATTATTAGATATATCCTGCTATTATTTCTGAACTCAGAGGTTAATTCTAAAAAATACCACTAAGAACTTTTAGAAAGATAAAACTACTTTATTAAAAAGGAAAGAGAAATAAACACATGATGAATTTATCATAAAATACTAAATACTAAAATGCAATGAAGAAATATCTACATTGTTCTGAAGAAAATACTGTGAATCTTGAATCCTTTAACAAGCCATATTATCATTTGCACATGAAGACCAACTAAACATTTCTTCAGTTGTGTAAGGATTCAGAAAACACACCAAAGATTTGCTTTTCTGAAAAAGAATATTGCTCAATTATATTTCCTAGTCAATTAATATGTGTGTGTGTGTCTGTGTGTGTGTCTGCATGTATACATATATGTACACACACATATATATATATATATTTTATATACATATATATACATATATATATGTATATATCCAAAAAAAGAAAAATCTAAAACTTTGGATATAAAAACATACTAGAGACAAAAGCAACTAGTAAATCTTAGAACTACATCACCAAGGGTGACAATGCATTTCTAGAGTTTAATGCAGTTGCTCAGAACACATAATTTTTATAAACAAGACAAATAAATAAAATTTTAAATTTCAAAAATAAAATTTAAAAACCATTTAAAAAAAATCTGGAGCCTAAAATAATGATTTTTAAAATTATAAATATCAAATCTAGGTCTTGGGAAGCAGAGGAGGACAAATAGAAATTTTTAGAAACGCAAAGGTTTTATTTTCATAAGAGATTGTAGATACAAATGCGACAGAAAAACAGGCTCAAAAATACCAACATTTAGGGGTACTTTTGGGAAGGAAAAGTGACTGAAAAAGAACAAAGAATATTCTAAGATGCTGATACATAGTGTGCTCACTTTTTGAAAACTCATTATACTATACACTTTTGATTTAATTTTCTATATACATGTTTATACTTTAACTTTTTAAGTTCATCTAAACTCCAAAGGCTAATAAGCAATTATAGCAAGGTTGCAGGATATAAGGTTAATATACAAAAGTCCATCACTGTCCTATATACCAGCAATGAGTAAGTGGAATTTAAAATTAAAAACACAATACCATTTTAATAGAACCTCCCCAAAGTGAAAAACTTAGTCGTAAATCTAACAAAATATGTACAAGAACTATATTAGGAAAATTACAAAACTCGGGTGAACAAAATCAAAGAATACCTAAATAAATGGAAAGATATTCTAGGTTCATGGATAAAAAGACTCAATATTGTCAAGATGCTCACTCTTCCCAATTCAAATTATAGATTCAACACAATCCCAATCTAAATTTCAGCAAATTATTTTGTGGATATTGACAAACTGATTCTAAAGTTTATATGGAGAAGCAAAAGACCCAGAATAGCCATCTTAATATTGAAGAACAAAGTTGGAGATCTAAGATTACCTGACTTCAAGATTTACTAGAAACCTAGTGTAATCAAGATAGTGGGGTATTGGCAAAAGAACAGACAAATACATCAATGGAACAGAATGGAGAGCCCAGAAATATACTGAACTGATCTTTATCAAGGAAGCAGAGGCAATGCAATGGAGGAAGAGATAGTCTTTTCAACAAATGGGGATGGAACAGCTGGACATTCACATTAAAAAAAGAAGAATCTAGACACTAACTTTACACCCTTCACCAAAATTAACTTAAAATAGATCATAGATTTAACTTTTTCTCTTTTATTTTTTTAATGTTTATTTTTGAAAGAGAGACAAAGAGAGGGAGCATGTGAGTGGGGGAGGGACAGAGAGAGAGAATCTGAAGCAGGCTCCAGGCTCTGAGCTGTCAGCACAGAGCTTGATGCAAGGCTCGAACTCATGAACTGTGAGACCGTGACCTGAGCCAAAGTCAGATACCTAACCACCTGAGCCACCCAGGTGCCCCAGATCATAGACTTAAATATAAAACACAAAACTATAAAACTCCTAGGAAAAACACATATGAGAAAATCTAGATGACCTTGGGTATGGTGATTACTTTTTAGATGTAGTACCAAAGGCACAACTGCTCTATGAAAGAGTGTTTCAGAGAATGAGAGGACAAGTCACATGCTGGGAGAAAATATTTGTAAAAGACACATCTGATAAAGGATTTTTCAAAATATACAAAATATCTTAATACTCAACAATAAGAACACAAACAGCCCGATTAAAACATGGGCCAGATACCTTTAAAACTGAACTAAGGAACACATAGAGATGGTAAAGGAGCATATGGAAAAATGTTCTACACCATACGTCATTAGGGAAATGAAAATTAAAACAATAAGCTACTTCTACACACCTATCAGAAAGACTGTATAGATTGCATGGTGTGTGTGTGTGTGTGTGTGTGTGTGTGTGTGTGCACGTGTATTTGCATGTATGCACAATTCTAAAAGCAAAGTAAAATACGCTGAAGAATTCAGAACAACCTGCTGACGGTTGGTATCTTGTACAGGGAGTAGGAATGGATGAGAGATCAGTGAGGGACCAGTCAGAAGACAGAATCATGACAGTTGTTACTTTAAAGAATGTAAAATACAAAACAAATCTTAACCAAGTAAGAGGTTGTTAACTAAGCAACTGAGTGGGGCAAAGAGAGAACTCAAAGGTATCCCAGAGGAGGAATTGCATGAAAGAGCTCAGAAGAGGGATCTTGTGCACCTGGACCTGAACATCTCAGAAGAAGGTGTTAGTCAGCTGTGAATCCGAAAGTGCCGTGAAGCTGATTCTGCACATACGAGAAAAAAAAAAAATGCAAACTTCAATCAACTGGAACTACTGTGGCAGGAAAAGGAACCAGATACAAAAGCCACAGGAACAAAAATAAAGGAGCCCGGTCAGATCTCCCTCCATCAGCTTTGCAGGCTCTCTCCAGGACCCAGTTGACAAAAACCTAACAGGAAGGCAGCTGGCAGGAAAGCAATGTGAGTTGCAGAAGCCTAGTCCTACTTTACAGAGCAAGGCCATAGACAGGTAGGTACATGCACTTCAAGTTGAAAAGAGTTTTCCTAATCAAATACAGTCATCCTAACTAGAGTACTAATTATTTACAGAGTAAAGATACTTTATTTATTCCCAATATCATCAACAGGCCTCTTCCTTTTAAAGATGTAAGCTATCTTACCTATAATTTACTCTTACTTGAATTGGCCAAATTATCACGTTTTTTTTTTTCCCAGTGGAAGGCAACTTTCACATGGCTTCCGAAAATTGTTCATACCGCCTCTAAACCTTCAAAGATGTATATTTGCTTATTTCTTTATCTAACAACAAAATACATCCAAAACTTACCAATGTAACACCGTGATATATAAGATTTAACACTGGAGACTTTTGTGACAATATATCTCCTTAATGCTTGACAATGAAATTAGCTTATTTTGCATTATTTCTAGTAATTTTGATTCCAATGAGCTTATAGAAAATACCTAAGTTGGCTTTCGTCCAGCTACTTGAGTTTACTTTAACCAAAACTATTGGTCTTCTAATGATGGATAGTTCTTACTTTGATAACGGCATTCACTCATCTTTTGTTCATTTGACAAATATTTATTAAGGTATTGGTGATACATGCATATGTACATAAATATAAATAAATAAGACTAAAATCCTTGTCCTTGAGAAAGTTAAATTCTATTTTGGAGAGAAGCAGTGGGGAAAAAAATTAAGTAAAATAAACAGTATGTTAGACTAATAAGTGCTATGGAAAAAGAAATAAAGGCAGATAAGGGGATATGAACCATTAGGGGTGGGAAAGGTAATATTTTATTTTTTTTTTAATTTTTTAACGTTTATTTATTTTTGAGACAAAGAGAGAGAGACAGAGGGCAAGCAGGGGAGGGGCAGAGAGAGAGGGAGACACAGAATCCGAAGCAGGCTCCAGGCTCCGAGCTGTCAGCACAGAACTCGATGTGGGGCTTGAACCCACAAACCATGAGATCATGACCTGAGCCAAAGTCGGACACTTAACTGACTGAGCCACCCAGGTGCCCCTAGGAAAGGTAATATTTTAGATGCATGACAAGGGGGTGAATCTCACTGACAAGGTGGAACAGAGATCTGAATAACACGAGGACAGTAGCCATGAGGATACCTGGGGAAAGAGAACATTCTAGACAAAGGCAATGACAAAGACAAAGGCCCTGGGATGGAACATGCCTAACATGAGAGAAAGTTCAATTCTTCCTCTCAACTCAAAGCCATGACTTCTTGGATTCACAATGATACTGTTTTCCCCCTTACGATGTTAGCTTTGGGAGAATGTTACATGAAAAATACACACAAAATACACACACACACAGGCACACACACCAAATCTGTTTAATTTTAAGTATATGAATATACTTTATGGCATTTTGTCAGTTCTAGAAACATGGAAGCTATTATATATTTTTTCTATTTTAATGTAAAGTTACAGTGAAAAACAAAATTAATGATTAAAACACAGTTTGAATTATAACTGCATTTTAATATTACTGCTAGGAATTTATCTTTAAACTAATAGAGATTGTAATTTTCATTTTCAAAAGACATGTTAATTATTCCAAACAGATACTTTAAAAGAAGTTGATTGTGTTTATATTGTTTATACTTTCTGCCAATGTAAGTTTAATATTTTCAATTAAATATTTTAATTGGTTGTTCATAAGGTACCTTTTCAAAAGACACACTCATTTTCAAGAACTGGAGACCTCCAAACACCATCTTCAAATTCAATTAGTTTATAATGCATTTGAATAAATTATAGTTTTGAGGACAGCTCTTTTAGAAGGCTGAATAAGATTAGCTTAAACAATTAAAATTCTGTTACCTATATAGCTAGAGTGAATGCAAAATTTATTTAACATATTATTGTTATGAAATACTTCAGACAGGCTAAAAAAATAAATAACATAAAGGTATAATGTTTAAAAATAATTGTAAAATACTTGTAAACCTTCCACAAAAGTTAACAGAACATCAGCAATACTTGATGCCCCCAACCTAATATTTCATACCCTCTTCCTCTCTCTACCAGCTCCTTTCCCTCTCTCCCACTGTTTCTCAGGGGCAACTCGTCTTCCAAAATTGTTATGCATCATTTCTTGTTTGCCATCAAAGTGTATGAATCCCTAGACAATACATTTTATATTTTATACGCCTCTGAGCATCATACAAATGGTATTATGCAGTGTTTTTACAGCAACTTGCTTTTTTCACTTAACACTATGGTGAGACTTATCCATACTGAGATACATGAAGCTGTCCTAAACTCATTTGCCTTGCTACATAGGATTCTATGGTATGGATATACCACAATTCATTCATTTTCCTATCAATAGAACCTTGCTCATTTTTTAAAACTTTGCTATTATAAACATTGCTGCTATGAATACTCTTGAATACATTTCAGTGCTGTGAGTATATCCCTAGGTTGTACATGATATACATCTTCAGTTTTAAAAAACAATGATAAATTGTTTTACAAAATGCTTGCACAAATTTACACTCTTACTAGCAATGAAAGCACTGTGAATTTTGCAGCTTTCTGCCTGAAGACAGTTTCTTTTTCTTTTTAAAGTTTATTTATTTAGTTTGGCGGGGGGGGGGGGGCGAGGGAGAGGAAGAGAGAAGATGTGGGGGAGGGGAAGAGAGAGGGGGAGAGAGAAAATCCCAGGCAGGCTCCACACTGTCAGCACAGAGCCCAGTGTGAGGCTCAAACCCACCAACCATGCGATCATGGCCTGAACCCAAATCAAAAGTCAGACACTTAACTGACTGAGCCACCCAGGCCCCCTGAAGAGAGTTCTAATTCATACAGCCTGGAAAAGCAGCCAAGGAGGAAACAAGTAGACTTCCTGATTTGAAGAGACAGAATTAAGAGTCTGGGGAGACCAGGATGGCTTGTGTCTATAGGATAGCGTAATAGAGAGAAGAAAGCAGGACAGAGATAAAACTATGGGGATCTGCAGAGGCTCTCCCTCAAGGATTCAGCTGAGTGGTAATCAGTGTATGTGTGCAAAGTATTAGAGGTAATAGGGGACTGATTCACGTAAGACTGGAAAAAAATGCCTGTTGCCACTGGCCAAACCAGAAAACCTCCTGATTCATGCAGCATTGGGAAGAGGACTCAGATGGCTTTGCCTCTGAAATGAGGAATAATTAGCCATAGACTGAGCACTGCCTCAGTCCCTCCTAACAAATCATAAAGATGTGAAGCAGTCCAACTCTTTCCAAATAACTGCATCCCAGAACAAAGTTCAAGAAGATCTATTGGACTACAAAAATATCCAGCACTCAAAAAATGTAAAATTGATAATAATGTCTGAGATCCAATTAAAATTGCCATGCATGAAAAATGGGGTAAAAAAAAAAAGTACAACTTATAACATGGAAAAAACTTAACTGAAACCAACACAGAACTCACATGGATATTACAATTAGCAGACAAAGACATTAAAATATTTACTAAACCTGTATTCCATATGCTCAAAAAACAACACAGATACAGAAGATATAAAGATTCCAATCACAGCTCAAGAGATGAGAAATGCAGTAGATGGCATTAATCACAGGTTAAGCATTGCAGTGGAAAAGATTAGTGAGCATGAAGACACTAAAAAAAGAAAGAAACTCTGCAAAATGAAACAAAGTAAAAAAGAAGGATTCAAACATGAACAGAGCCTCAGCAAGCCCTGGGCCAATTTCAATCTGGTAATTATAGTACCAGAAGGACAGTGAGGATGGGATAGAAAAAAAATGTTTGAAAAGAATAATGGTTGAAGAGTTTGCAAATTTGACATAAACTCTACACTCATTAATCCAAGAAGCTCAGTGAACCCTACGCAGTCAACTCTTCAAAACCGCTGACGAAGAGAAAAATCTTAATCGGAAGGACACTGTGACATACAGAGGCACAAAGGTACTGGCGATAACATATTTCTCTTTGGAAACAATGCAAGCAATAACCACTTTATAGTGGTGCAACATCTATAAAGTAATGAACGAAAACACTAGCAACCTAGAGTTTGAATCCAGTGAAAATACCTTTCTTTTTTTTTTTAATTTTTTTCATTTCTTTATTTTGAGAGAGAGAGAGAGCATGAGCAGGGGTGGGGCAGAGAGAGAGGAAAAGAGAGAATCCCAAGCAGGCTCTGCATCGTCAGTGCAGAGCCCAATGCGGGGCTCGAACTCACAAACTGTGAGATCATGACCTGAGCTGAAATCAAGAGTTGGACACTTACCTGATTGAGCCACCCAAGCACCCCAAGTGAAAATATCTTTCAAATACCAAAGTCAAAATAAGAAATTTCTTGGGCTTAGGACAGCTAAAGAACTTATGACCAGCAGAACTTTACTATAAAATATGCCAAAGGAGATCCTTCTGGCAGGAGGGAAATGATTCCAGCTGGAAATCCAGATCTACACAAAGGAATGAAAACACTATAAACTATGACTACATGGTTAAACAAATGTTTTTCTTTCTTTAAAAGATATTTATTTATTTATTTATTTATTTATTTATTTATTTATTTATTATTTTTTTAGTTAAGTAGGCTCCATACCCAACATCAGGCTTGAACTCATGACCCTGAGATCAAGAGTCACATGCTCTATTGACTGAGCCAGCCAGGCACCAGAATAATTGATTATTTAAAGTAAAAATGATAACAATGTAGGGTAGTGTTTATAACATGTATAAAAGTAAAATATATAATAACAATAACACAAAGGCAACAGATAAAAGGAAGTATATTAGCTTAAGTTTCTTCAGCTATAAATTCATTGGTATATATCAGTTGAAAATGGATTGTGGTAAGTAAAGATGTATTTTATAAACCAATAAGCTAGTAAAAGGGATAAAAATGTAATCATATTGGATTATATTTGATCTGCCCTTATATCTTTATTTTCTGCTTTACTATTACTCTGAAACTTAAGGATAATGTCAAAATCGACATTTAAGATACACTTTAAATTACTATAAAGTGTAGGGGCGCCTGGGTAGCTTTGTCAGTTAAGCAAGCCATACATCGGCTCAGGGCGTGATCTCATGGTTCATGATATGTTCTAGCCCCACGTCGGGCTCTGTGCTGACAGCTCAGAGCCTGGAGCCTGCTTCGGATTCCGTGTCTCCCTCTCTCTCTCTCTGCCCCTCTCCCACTCACACTCTGTCTCTCTCTGTCTCTCAAAAATGAATAAACTTTAAAAAAAAATTTTAATTACTATAAGTGTAAATATTATATAGGAAACTCATGACTAAATAATAACCATAAAAACATCTGGCCAAGATGAAGATGAGAAATTAAAATCTTTGATGTAAAGATGGAAAATGTCATCTAAGTATATAACTAACCTACCTGCATATATGAGAAAATTCCTTTACCATTCAGGAAGTGTGTTGAAATTCCTCAGACACATTCATGGGGCCCCTGGGTGGCTCAGCTGGTTAAGTGTCTGACTTTGGCTCAGGTCATGATCTCACCGGTCATGAGTTCAAGCCCCACGTCGGTCTCTGTGCTGACACCTCAGAGCCCAGATCCTGCTTAGGATTCTGTGTCTCCTTCTCTCTCTTCTGCTCCCCTGCTTGTGCTCTGTCTCTCTCTCATAAGTAAATAAACGTTAAAAAAAGTTTTTGAAAAAGGAATTCCTCAGACACATTCAAAAGCATTGTTATATAATCACTTAGTTGTGTATGTAGCACAGACATTTTGAATTGAATCATAAATGCCAGAAGTGTAATCGAATTCTATTTAGCAACTGTGGACTGAAAGGAAGTACATAAGCAATACCATTGTTGACAAATACTGTAAATTCTCTTGTAGCTCGTTGCAAAACTGCTGTTTTCAGAGTTAAAAACCTTTACTTAAAGTTCCTGGAAAGAGAGGCTTAAAAGTTCTTTGCAGTCAATGTAGAAATTATTTTGGTCTTTAGTACATATGCCTACACACGTGTTTCATGCAACATTAAAGATAAGACATAAAAAGAAAATTCATAGGGCACACGGGTGGCTCAGTTGGTCAAGTGACTGACTCTTGACTTTGGCTCAGGTCTCAATCTCACGGTTTGCGAGATCGAGCCCCACAGGGGGCTCAGCACTGGGTAAGGAGTCTGCTTAAGATTCTCTCCCTCCCTCTCTCTCTCTCTTTGTCTCTCTCTCCCTCTCTCTCTCTCTCTCTCTCTTTCTCTCTCCGTCTGCTCCTCCCCTGCTTGTCTGTGCAGGCCCACTCTCCCCCTGTCTCTCTTTCTCTTCTCTCAAAAAACACAAAAATATTCATGGTAACTATTTTAAAAGAGTTTTGATTTTGGAACAATGTAGAATTAGTGATTAATGAAGTAAATCAATGACATAATATATATAATAAACTACTTTCAGTTACACTTAAAAAATCATCATCTTTCTTAAGTCACAGAGACAGCCAATAGGGCTATTTAGTAGACATAAGATCCTGATCTATTTTTCACTGTTGCAACAAACTCATAAAATGCCTCAGAAGAAATAAAATGAAAAAGTGGAAAGCATACTTGAAGAAAACAACAAAACGTTAATGAAGGACGTCAAAGAAGACCAGGATTCCAAGACTTGATATTTTAAAGACGCCAATTCTCCACAAATTAATCAGTGTCGTCCCCAACAAAAATCCCAACAGAATTTTTTTTGCATTAATACACTTCATATTTTAGAGAAATTTTAAATTCACAGAAACATTGAATACAAAGTAGAGTTCCCATATACCCCCTTTCCTGTGCCCTCAGTTTCCCTTATTATTACCATCTTGCATGGCACTACCATCACTACAAGTGATTAACCAATATCGATACATCATTGTTATTTTTTTTTCAGCTACTTTGATTTTCCTTTTTTTTTTTTTTGAAGCCCAGGCAAGTTACAATTTTTTTTTCAATATATGAAATTTATTGTCAAATTGGTTTCCATACAACACTCAGTGCTCATCCCAAAAGGTGCCCTCCTCAATACCCATCGATACATCATTATTAAATGAAGTCCATAGTTTACATTGAGGTTTACTTTGTGTATCGTACAGTTTATTTTTGTCTTGGTTTTCATGAATTCAAAATATCATAATGTATAATATCCACCAGAACATTATTACACAGAATAGTTTCATTGTCCTAAAAATCCCCTGGGGTGGACATGAATTTTTTTTAATCTTTTTTTTAATGTTTATTTATTTTTGAGAGAGAGAGAGAGAGAGACAGAGTGTGTGCAGGGTAGGGGCAGAGAGAGAAGGAGACACAGCACCCAAAGCAGGCTCCAGACTCTGAGCTGTCAGCACAGAGCCCAATTCGGGGCTCAAACTCACAAACCTTGAGATCATGACCTGAGCCAAAGTCGGATGCTTCACTGACTGAGCCACCCAGAAGCCCCCAGACAGAAATTTTTAAAACAGGAACTTGAAGACCTAATTCTAAAATCATTGGAAAGAAAAAAAAAAAGTGCATGAAACCAATAAGGATTTTTTGACAAACAAGGACAACGAGGAAGGCTTTGTGATATCAAATATTAAAACATAATATGCAGCCATAGAAATTGAAATGGTGGTTTATAAATGTAAAACTCTGTACATAGATTAATGGGACACAAGATAAATCCCCAAACTAAGCATATATGTATGCTAATATTAATAGGCATTTTTAATTAGTGATTAAAAGTGTCTAATAAAAAACCCAATAAATTAGATTATTATATTATAGATAATTTTTATTTATATATATATATATATATATATATTTTTTTTTTTTTTTGGAGAGAGTGCAAGTGGGGGAGGGGCAGAGAGAAAAGGACAGGATCCAAAGCAGGCTCTGGGCTGACAGCAGTGAGCCCAATGTGGGCCTTGAACTCATGAACCATGAGATCATGACCTGAACCAAAGTCAGATAGATGCTCAACTGAGTGAGCCACCCAGGTGCCCCAAATTAGAGTCTGATCTCACATCATATCCAAAATTTTACCTATGTTTAAGTGCCCAAACATAACAATATTATAAATAAAACTATAGAATAGTTCAATAAAATATGACAATATTTTGATAATTTTGTAGGTAAGAAAGTCCATGAGCTAACTCAGAAGGAATGATTGACTGTCAGGAGGAATTGAATAATAATTCTTATTGTAAGTCTCTGTATCACATGGGTCATTATCGAGAGCATTATTTTTGTAATTAAATCTTATGTAGAAAAAGAAAAACAAGGAAGTTTCTTCCATGACTGTTTTCTCTCATCAGAAAAAAATATATATTTATTTTATACCACTATTTCAAACAACGGTATGTCATAAAAGTCCTTACTTTGTACACATAGTAAAAGCAAATTGTCAGTTCATATCGAGTATTAAGTTTGCATTTCTTACAGGAAGCTATATAAAACATTAAAATATAATCCTGCGGAAAACAAGGTTAAAAAAGACTTTTTTGAAAGTCTTGCCTTGGCAATCACTCACCAGAAATAATTCCCTTCATTCTTATTTTTCTCTTTATTCTCATCTCAAAAAAAGTTATGTTTTTTTCATGGTTTCATTGCAGAGTGAAAGCCTAGTCATTGATTAAACTGTGGACACTGGTTCTTCTCATCACAGCACAGGATTACGCTGACCACGTAATTTATTTGTCCAAACCAGGGCTTTTTTGACAGTGAAAGGGAGCCCTGTTAATAATTACACCCAGACAGCATGCATCAACTATCATTGTCCTAGAACACAAAGATGAGTGACCAACCGCGTGTAAAGCTTTTGATGTTCTGTCCCTTTCCTACCTCCTTACACTGGTTTTCCACCAGTGTTTCCTTGGACCTTAGGTTCTAGGACTCCCACACTACTACTTTCTAAATCATGTCACACTACTCCACACCTTTGAGGCACTGCATATTCAAAGCCCTCTGAATAATTCAGTAATGACTGCTGAGTAATTCAGAAATTCCCATTGAGCTTTGAAAACCGTGCTTAGATGGTAACTTGGAGCAAAGGCCCCCAGTATCAACCATTCTCTTCCTTCATCAAGAGGCAGTCACTGACTGTGCTCTCCTTTGCAAGGTAAACATGACATTTATGTTCCAGGAGCTTATAATCTGTGAGAACTCTGGACCTTGAAATGCTTCTACCACTGTGATGATTTCACTGCCTGACATCGATCTGTGCCATTAAAGACAGGTATGTTAGCAGACCCCTGTGTCTGATAGCATCCTGACCCTCCTTGGGAGAATCAGCCTTTGCTCACTGCACCCGGTCCCAGTTGGTATATTAATTAACTCTTGCTCTATCCCAAACCATGCCAAAACCTAGTGATTTAAAACGTGCATTTATTTAGCTCATGGGACTGCAGGTTAGCTAGGAAGTTCTGCTGATGTGGGCTGGCCCGGCGATCCTGGGGGCTCACCTAGGCGGATATCTGTAGTCAGCTGGAGGGGTTACTGGAGGCTGACCCTTTGTGGTAGCTCTAGGATGTGTCTGAAAATTCTTTTGCATTCTTCCTTTCAAAAGGCGAAACGTAATTCCCTTCCTTCGAACATGGGCCAAACTTAGTGACTCATGTCTAATAAATAGAATGTAAGGTATGAGACTTCTGAGACTCGGTTCGAAAAGGCACTGTCACTTCCAGCTTGCCCTCTTGGATTGCTTACTCTGGGGTGGGGAGGGCGAGGGGGCAGCCATCTCTCTGTGGAGAGAGGCCTTCCTGGGGAGTAAGGTCTCCAGCCAACAAACAGCACCAACTGGCCAGCCATGTGGGGAAGTCACCTTGGAAGTGAATCCTCCAGTCTCAGAGGAGTACAGGCTCAGCCTATACCTTATCTGAAACCTCATGAAAGGTCTTACTCCAGAACCTCCCATCTAAGGTGCAGCTGGATTCCTGGCTTCGGAAGCTGTGTGAGGTGGTCAACATCCATTGTTGTTTTAAGCCACTCGTTTGGGGAATAATCTGATGCATAGTAGTAGATAAGGGATACGCTGGCTAAAGTGACCTCAGCTGGGACAACTCCCTTCAACTCCACGCCTCTCCTCTCCCATCATGCTAGCCAGAACTTGCTCTCAGGGACTGACAAGATTCCAAGAAAGAGAGCAGAAGCTTCTGAGCCCCCTGAGCCTAGCTTCAGAAATGGCAGCCACCCACTGTGGGCTAAAACAAGTCACTGGGCCAGCCCAGGTTCAAGGGTGGGTACACAAACACTTCCCCTAGATGGAACACTGAAAGTCACATTAAAGGGGCTGGATATGCCTAACTGGCTCAGTCAGTAGAAAAGGTGATTCTTGATCTCGGGGCCATGAGTTCAAGCCCCACATTGGGCGTAAAGCCTACTTAAAGAAAGGGGGGGAGTGTTTCATGAATACTAGGAGGGGGACCACTGAGGTCAGTTTGGCAATCAGCTGTCATAACAGAATTGTCAGTCAAGGTGTTTCCCCTACTTAGTCCCAAAAGTGGACTCTTTTTTTTTTCTTTTTAAGGTTTTTTTTTTTTTACTATTACTATTTATTTACTATTTACTATTTACTATTTACTAAATAGTATAGTACTATTTACTATTACTATTTATTTATTTTGGGCAGGGGGCAGAGAGAATTCCAAGCAGGCTCCACACTGTCAGAGCAGAGCCTTTCGCGGGACTCAAACCCCCGAACCGTGAGATCATGACCTGAGCTGAGATCAAGAGTTGGATGCTTAACCGACTGAGCCACCTAGGCGCCCCCCCCAAAAGTGGGCTCTTGACTGAAGTAAGGCTGACCAAACGCTCCCTGCCCCAGGAATCTTGACTGGCTAACTCCAGAGGAAGAATGAATAGTTTCATCCTAACAGTGAACGACTTGGAAAGGCAGAGCATGAATCCCTGGTGTCTGGATTGTCCACATTCTGTCCTGTCCTTTGGTTCCTCCGGTTTTCATTCTGTAAGCCACCACATGCTTTCCAGTAGACACCCGTCCTTTCCTACTGATATTATCCGGAGTTGATTTCTGTCGCCTACCACCAAAGAACCCCACCGGCGAACGGCTGTCGGTGGCCGTGGCAGCACTGGACGCAGGACTGCATGGCTTCCTTAGGAAGTGCCCCTCACGAGCCCAGGAGTCCCTTGCAAAAGTACGAGCCAGGAGATGCCATAAACAGAGCACTGAGGGCCCCCGCAGACACTTACCAGCATTCAGAAAACTCTTTTAAGAACTCTTGAAACATCCTGCAGGACAAATGTAATACAAATGCAAAGCAGCAGCGACTAATGCCAGAGAAGCTATTCTGGAATGTTATTTTCTGCAAAGGCTGAATCCATGTGTCAGTGCCGCTGTATGCCAGGGCCATCGCGTGCCAGGAGAGGCCAAAGTTTTTGGCAACTGGACCAAATATTCGTATTCAGGCTATGAAGGCCAACTGTCTCATCGCTCCTGCCTTCCATTGACATATGGTGGCTTCAGGCCGCTGTTCCATTATCTCATCGACTGCAAGCACAGTTTTATAACCACTCTGGGCATGAAACACTTAATGATTTCCATTGACGGCTGGTCATGTTTCCTTACTAATTCCCTACAACCCATCGGGGACGACAGAAGGTATCGAATCCCTTCTTGGGTATTTAAACCATGAGCAGTCATCTATATGCAGAAAGCGTGCCCACGAACTTTTGAGAACTTTGCTTATGCAAAGCCCAGAGCACAAACGTTGCAGAATCAGACGCCTCAGACGCAGAATCAAATGCTGCAGGATCAGATGAAGTTCGGCAGCTTTGAAAAGAAACTCATTAGAGTTTTTTTTTTGTTTGTTTGCTCGGGGGGGAGGGGGTTTGTTGTTTTTTGGGTTTTTTTTTTTTCAGGTTGACGGTCTAGCAATTGTCAATCAGGGACAGGCTTGGCACTTGGCAGTGGAGGCAACGTGTCATCGTGGTTAGAGGCACAGCCCTCAGTCTGAAAACGGTGAGCTCCAATCTCACTCCGCCTCTCACTCTCTGAGTGACCTTGGACACACGTTAATTAACCGTCCGAGGCCTCGGTTTCCCTATTGGGGTAACTGTGCCAAAAACCAGAAACTATCTCATAGGGTTTTGTTGAGAATTAAATGCAACAACAAATGTGATACGCTTAGTCCAGAGCTTACAACATAGGAAGCACTCAATCGATGCTAATTGCTACTGGTTGGCTTTTTTGTTTTTTTGTTTTAATTATTACTCCTACTACTAGCAATAGCAATCCTTTAACACGCCAGCAGCTTCCAGGATTGGAACTGCAAGACCCAGGGACGTTTGACTCACTGAGTCAAAGCAGCAGAACGAAGGCTGGTGCAGACAGGATTGGCATCGGCCCCAGGGGCAACCGTCTGGGAAAATGGGGCAAGATGTCGTGTCCCAGTGTCTATGTTCATGTGCAGTCGGCATCGCCCCCTCACACTCCATCTGGGCTGGACCAGCGGCATCAGAAGCAGGCCTCAGGAGAAGGGAGGCAAGAAGGCATCTAGGGTTCAGGCCTAGGCTCCACACCCAGCGGAGAACGAGAGCAGGTGTCTGGATGGGGGCAAGAAACGGGACACTGGATGGGGGCAAGAAATGGGACAGCTGGAAAGGCTGCAGACTGACACTCGTGGAACACGGGGGCTCTGGTCATACCTGGAGGGCTGCGGGGCAGCAGAAACTCCCCAAACCCGTCCAATCAGCAGAAGGGAGCGAGCTTGCAAAGAGCTGCTGAGATCGGCTCTCTGGCTGCGATGTAAGGTGAGCTGTTCCTTGCTTGTAGGGATAATGCCATCTTCCTGAGCTAAAGGAAGGAATGAGCTCAGCAATGAGAGGGGAAGCACAGAGCCCCGCTGGGATGGCATTATCTGCGGCAACTACAGAATGTGCTAGGTGGGCGCAGGGCTGATAACCTGAACCGGAAGGTGCCATCCGCTCTGTCAGATCCCCAGCCCTCTGGCAGACATGGCCAAAGGGTCCCCACCTCAGAGTCCTTCTCAACAGAAGCCTCGAGGCTCTGTCTACTCGCATGGGTTTCTCAGAGGGAATCAGAATCTGCGCTTCGGCCAGAAAACCATGGGATTCATGTGCATATTTCAGTTTAGGAAGTTGCGCTAGGACTCCCTTATCAACCGGTAGGAATCGGCGGGTGAGCTCAAACCATTTTTGCTTGGGAAACAGACTGAAGTGGAAAGGTGCCGAAGGCATGAAGCATGTCTCACATTTCAGAAACTATCACCGTGTCTCACTGATCTGCCAGAGACTTTTGGCTCATGAGAACATTCCCATGTAGCCAGGAGTAAGAGGGTCCCGGCCAAGTGGAAATGGAGGACTGGGGGGAAGCCAGTTAAGATGTATGGGAAGTGGAACAGAAATCTGGAGCATGAGCATAGTAAGAATTAAAAGATTCTCCATCCGAAATTTCTCTTAAAAAGAGAGAAAGAGACTCTCCATCTGACCTATTATTTCCTTCCTTGTTTGCTCATCTTGATTATTCACTCTACTTCTTCATTTGTAGTTTTGAGAAGATCGAACTCGCTCAGGGAAGTGAGTTCTCGGGGCCAAGAATTGTTAGGTGGGAACAGCTGTAGGCACCAGGAACTGATCACCAGGGCAGTTAGAGAGCGGGGAACAATGGGAGAAAAGTGAAAGTTTGCGGAAGCACTCAGGACCCTCCCACCTGCAGGTTTTCTTTCTTCAAACTTGGGTGGTGTGTGTGTGTCTGTATGGGCATGAATTTCATGAAGGTGCTTTTTCCCTCCGCAGCTCCTAAAATATTACCCGTCTGTGGCTTCCTTTTGGGAAGCCTCTGAAAGGCATGAATCCTTTCTCCAAGTCTCTCCATGCCTCGAATACAGAGACCAACATATGCTCAAAACTTGGCACACAATATCAGGGGGTTAAGAAACCACTAGGATCTCACGGACCTCAGGTGAAGAACGCACACCTTCCATACCTTTTTTTTTTTTAATCTATAACTTTAAACCTTCACAGCACCAATGTCTAAATACATAAGGATTACCAGGTTGCTTTGCTTTCCATTGGTTGGGGTCGATGAGAACTAACTCGTCTTTGAGACAATGAATGGTCCTCACTCCAGACATGCTATTTAAGCTGGAAAGTAGCTAGAGAGCTCGTAATAAACACTAGTGCCCAGATCAGAGGCTGGGATTCAGTCGATCAGAGTGGAGCCCAAGCATCTGTATTGTTTAAAGCTCTCCAGGTGATTCTAAAAGTGCTCAGAACCCAGGCTCAGAGCCACTGCTCTGGGGTGCTTCTGCCCTGAACTGGGTCTGGGCTAGGCAGTGATCACTACTCTACTTTCCACTGTCCCTCTCAGCTTCTCCTCTGTACAGAAAGCAGGTGTGCCCAAGTCTGGGCATTATGAGATGAATATTGTCTATTCATATCTCTCCTGTGAATACAATTCTGTGTCCTAAGCATGAAACCTGGGGGGGGGGGGGGGAGGGACACTAATAAAACCCAAGTTTAATAAACTCCTGCCAATAAACTGGAAATCTTCACCTCTACCACCTTTCCATCAAGGACAAAGGTCTTTCTCAGGGTGGGGACATGCCTCTGACCTCACTCACAGTGCCTTTCACCACTTGTGGGTGTGAAAAACCAGGTGAGCCACTTGGTGTTTAGTAAACAAGGGTCAGTATCTCCAAGCTGCCTGCCTGTAAATCAACCTCTGATCCATATGGGCATATCATTTCCATATGCATTTGAAGAGGTGGATTTTTTCCAGTCAATGCTTAAAGTAAGTTACTTCTTTGAAAATCATTGAATAGTAAATTGAAATCTTGTGGATATTGACAACAAATCTGATGCATTATGTAATTGGCAGTCTTAAACTGCCACCTGGAAATATTCATTACTTCTAAAAGAAAAAAAATTTTAATGTTTATTTATACTTGAGAGAGAGACAGAGTGCAGGGGAGGAGCAGAGAGAGAGGGAGACACAGAATCTGAAACAGGCTCCAATCTCTGAGCCATCAGCACAGAGCCCGACGTGGGGCTCAAACCCATAAACTGTGAGATCATGACCCAAGTCGAAGTCAGACACCCAAAAGACTGAGCCCCTCAGACACCCTAGAAACATTCACAAAACACTCTTCAGTTTTTTTCGGGGACAGATAGATACATGGTGGCCACATCTTGGTGGCTGGTTAGCATCTGGCCTGTCCTCTAGAATGTGTAAATCAGCCACTGTTTGGATGCAGAATCTATAAAAACAGAGCCTAGGCAACAGGTCTCCTTCCATGAAATGTTAGTTCTCATACCACAACCCACTGTGTCCAATTTTAAAGAACTTCTGACCCCAACTCAAAATTTGTGGTAATCAATTGATTTCTCTATTTACAATAATCGAACTACCTCTCTCTATGCTAGCCTAAGTTCAATGAATAAATGAAATGGAGTATTTTGACTCTGCTAATGACACTGAAAGTATATTGGGCCCAATGGAACTGAGACACCACTGTTTCCCCAAAAAATCCATGATGGTGTGGCTCGAGGTACAAGATTGTAAACTGGCCTCATTATGCCTTCGAAAAGCAGTGTCCTCCGACGCTCAGCTTTGTGAGAGAAGTTAGACGTTAGGTTTTGAGCGAATGGTTCGTATCATTACCTGGGATCCTCATTCCATATATTTATGGAAAACGGCCCGGTTGAGAACATGTTTAAAACTTACACAAATCCAGTCATTCAAAACCCTAAAATTCTTCACAGGACACAAGTGATATTTGAAGCTCCCTTTATCGATTATACTTCCAAATGTTTTTTTTTTTTAAGTGAGCTAATAAAATACAATTCTTCTTAACATCTCCGCGAGAACTTTTTTTCTTGCCCAAAGGTGGAAAAATGACAGAAATGACATTACCGGCTACGGTTACGTGAAATGCGGCAGCTCACAGAGAACTACCACATACGTCTTCTCACCGAATCCTTACATTGTGACGAGACCAACCGACTCTGAGGAAACTGGAGCTTAAGAAATCCAAAGACCTTGTCCTGTTCACGCCACCAGAAAGTGGCAGAGCCAGGGCTCAAAACCAGGCCTGTCAGACTCAAAGCCCATCTCCACCACCATCACCTCAAGAACAGCAACGAGGGCAACCATTTACTGGGCACTTATTGTATACCAGGCTCCGTCACAGAATGGTCCGTTTAACACGAGAGATGTACAGCAAGGAAGGCATTAACATCTGAAGCCCAGAGAACGGAGTCCCTTCCTCAATTTTATAGAGCAAGTGCTGCTAGTATGGTTTGAACCTAAGAACAAAAGCCCTAGTCTTTTTTCTGCCCCTGTGGCCTTCACATGAGGCAGAGATCAGCTCTCCACATGCCTCCGAATGTCCAGCACACAAGAAGCCCCACTTCTTGTGGGGCCGTGGAGCCAATGCCAAAGGTCAAGGGGCCCACTATCTTGACATGTGATGTGGGAAGCTGGAAGGTTTCCCTGCCTCACCCGATACTGTGTTCCCCTTGGAAACCCACGTGGTCCGAACGACACAGGGAAATTGACACCTGGAATACGTGAAAGAATTTATCATTTTTATACCATTATGCGTTATTTACCCCATTTTCCTGCGACCAGCCTGACCTTTGAAAAAACCTTGGAAGGCTTCATAAGCTCTGTAATCTAACAGATGGAGACAGCCTGCTGAGCACTGAGGTCCAGGAGAAGATAGACACAGCCTTCCTATACAGTAGCAGGAACCAATCTGAAAATGTCCAGAAGGAAAAAAAAAATCCCATTTATGTCAAAATAGCAGGGAAAATACATAAAAATCAACCTCACCAGAAATAGGAGACCAGAGGAAGAAAGAGATACAATTTTATTGAAGAACACATAAGCGCTTGCATGTGAAAACTCAATATTTATAAATGCTAATCCTTTACAACTTAACTGATAAATTCAATCTTTTCCCAATGCTATTCCAATCAAATGTCCAAGTTTTTTGACAAAAATCTGACAAGTTAGTCCTAAAATTTCTCCAGGAAGATAAAACGTGTACAAAATAGCCAAAATAGGGTGACTGGGTGGCTCAGTCAGTTAAGCATCTGACTCTTGATTTCAGCTCACGTCATGATCTCAGTTTGTGGATTCGAGCCCCACATGGGGCTTTGCATGACAGCATGCAGAGCCTGCTTGTAATTCTCTCTCTCCTCTCTCTCTGCCCCCCACCCCCACTCACACATGCATGCTCTTTCTCTCTCTCTCTCAAAATAAATGAACTTAAAAAAAGTGTTTTAAGCTAAAATGTAATGTGCAAAGGACAGAAACGAGGTGATATTTGCCCCACTTGCTAGTTATCAAAGCTTACTATAGAAAAACCTGAAATAAACAAAAATGTTTAGGAGTATGAACAGACAACAGGGCAATACAAAGGAGAATAATTTTTTTTAAAAAAGGCTGATAAAGTTATGTCAATTCACTATGTGATAAAAATGAATATTCCATATAGTAGGAAAAGGAAATAAATAACAATACATTATGCTGGAGGAATTAGCTATCTCTTTGAGGGAAAAAATGATTACTTTTCTCCACAAGATACTCAAAGGTAAAGAGCTTAAGGTAAAAAAAAAAATTTACAAAAGGAGAAAATATAGGTGAAGTCTTCATAATCCTGGTAAAGGGAGGACCTTCAAAAGAGCAAGAAAGATGAACTGCCGTTTTATAAAATAGCATGCCCTATGAAAATATGTTTAATCTCACTCATATTCATATAAAGGTACATTTAAACCCCAAGGAAATACTACTTTCCACCCAACTGATAGGCAGACATTTTAGGCTGGCTTTATCCAATGTTGGCAAGATGAAAGTGATCCCACACACAGATGATGAGGGTATAATCTTTTTGGAGGGCAATTTGGCAGTATCTAATGAGTGACATATCCTTTGACCCAGCAATCACACTGTAGGGTTTCTTTCTAGGGGAAATAATTGTGCAGAGGCTTACAGAAGGGTGTGTGTAAAACTATTACGAACAGCTCTGAATCTGAAGGAACACAAATGCCTATTAGTGGGCTGTGATGATACAGACAATGGTGCAGTCGCACCATGAAATCCTCTGTTATTCATAAAACCTACGAGGCAGACCTTTACATCCTGATAAAACAGGCTTCAGCATATGCTGAAGTGAAGAAAACCCAGGAGCAGAGCCCATGACTACAGTGTGATTTTATGCATTTGTGCATACGTGTGGAGAACAAACATATAGAGCTATATACATGCTACATAGGCTTGCAAATGTAAATACTGAGCTGGGAACTGGTGGGAAGGGCTTCAGACCAGAGAAGAAGGGTCTGAATGGGACCAAAACAGGAGCACGGGGCGCTCCTACCCTCACATGCTCTCTGCGTGAATCCACTGGGAAACAGACTTGACTCATAAAGTGATTTTGTTAACTTTTTATAATTTACACTACAGTAAAGCTTTACGATTTCCATTGATTTTATTATTTAATCCAATTAGAATTCCTCATGAGCCCCCAAATAGTTGCAAGAAGGTGTTTTGTGGAATCCATCCTAGTCAGTTACCAAGTGGCAATATCCATCAGGGCAGACGCTTGTGGGGCAACAGAATGGTAAAGGGCAATTATGTAGAACAGATGATGTTTGGTCACAGACCAGCTCTTCCCATTGACTCGGCGTTCAATACAGATCTCATCGTATTTATTTAAGATCCTTAATTGTTACTTATCTTGTGTGTCTTGTTCTCATGTTTGCCTGTTCGGTTTCAGTAATGGAACCGTAATCTATCAGTTCAGTCTCAGGAAACACTTCCTTGACGTGCTTCTTCTGTTGCTGTCACAATTCATCTGCTTTATGCATGTGTGAGCCATGCAGGAAGAAGGCAGACCTTTCTGCTATTCAGAATAAGGTATCTTTAGCAAAAGAGTCCTGCCTCTCCATCAAATGGGAGCGTCAAGCAAATTTTGCCCTAGTATTTCTTTTTTTTGCTTGTATTTTGTTTTCTCTTGTTTCCCGTCCTCAGTTCTCTTTTCTCACATACGTTTTCTCCCTTCAAACTTTCCTTCAAGTTAAAAAAAAGAAAAAAAAAACAAAAAACAGCTCATTTCAGTTATTTCCTCGGCAGCTGCCACAAATCAGTTTTGGAAGAAGTTGGAACATCACTTTAGGCCTGGGGACAGACAAGGTGCTCCAGATACAGTGCTACCCATTTCCAGGAAGGTACTGCTAACCCAGAGAGGGGCACCTGTGTGTCAACAGCGAGCATACTGTGATGGTAGGGACCCCAAACGGGGCATGGTGAACATCTGTTCTTTCCTCTTATTAAAATAATCACTTTTCGGGGCGCCTGCGTGGCTCAGTTGGTTAAGCGTCTGACTTCGGCTCAGGTCATGATCTCACGGTTCGTGAGTTCAAGCCCTGCGTCGGGCTCTGTGCTGACAGCTCAGGGGCTGGAGCCTGCTTTGGATTCTGTGTCTCTCTCTCTCTCTGCCCCTCCCCTGCTCACACTCTGTCTGTCTCTCTCTCTCTCACACACACAAATAAACATTAAAAATTTTTTTTAAATAAAATAATCACTTTTCTTCTTCCCTTCTCTTCCATCCTCTTCCCTTCCTTCCTTTCCCTTTGCCCTTTAACCATGATAATGAAGGGCACTGTCATGAACAGAGAATACCTTGGGTCTGAACTTGGCCCTTGTTAACATCTTACATTACCATGGTCCATTTTTTAAAACTAAGAAACTATTAATGGGTACAGTTACCATTTATCATTACCTGTCTATTACTATTACTAAACTCCACACTTTATTTGGATTCACTGTTTTTTCCACTAATGTCCTTCTGTCCCAAGATACAATCCAGGGAACCATACTGCATTTAGTCTCATGTCTGAAAGTCTCTTAGTCTTTTCTTCTTCTTATGGCCTTGAGAGTTCTGAGCAGTACGCGTCTGGTGTTTTGGAAAATGTCCCTCAAACTGAGGGTGCTGGTCTTTTGCTCATGCTTAGACTGGAGTTATGGGTTAGGGTAAAGAATATCAAAAGAAGTGATGTGCTGCTTTCGGGATATCCTATCAGAGGTACACGCTATCAACATAATTTATAACTGATGATGTCCATCTGGCTGAAATAGTGTTTTCTGGATTGGAGATAAATCGCTAAGTCTGGTGCAAAATCAAGGAGAGAATGAAGAGAATCTACATCACTTACTGGGAATTCTTCCATAAGGAAGATTTGTCTTTCCTCCTCCATTTATTTATTTATGTAATCATTTACTTATGTCAGTATGGATTCACGTACATTTGTTTTTTTCTTCTTTTTTTTTTTTCCTCTTTTTTCTCCTGCTCTGCCCTAAGAGCAGGCTCTGGTGCTGGGGCTACAATAAGTTAGTCATATTGGCACCACCTAAAACCTAAGGAGAAAACTTGGCTTTCTGGCTACAGAAAATGGGAAAAGAGCACCCTGAGGCCTGGAGTTTAGGGAAATCCCCATGTTTTTTCTCGTTTTTTTCCTCACTGCTTTGCCTTGAGAGTAATTCCAATTGCAGAAAACTACTTAGCAGCATGTGTGGCTAACACTTCTAGAGAAACAGCAAATTCTCTCCAGAGGAAAGGGGCCCCCAGAAGCCGTAGAAAATGGGACAAACGATGGAGAGGAAAGAAATGGAGAAGAGTAGCCCTTAATTCTGTGCATGACCTGACACAAGTTCTGGGCTCATTCTGAGTTGCTCACATGGAGAAAAGACCCACGGCTGGAGAGCAAAGCGTTTGAGAAATTAACCGACATTGGAAAATCTGCCCACAGAAGGTGAGTCCAGAAGAGGCTGAACATACCCGGGTTCACTGCCCATTAAATGAAAATAGCGGACAGTCTCCAGAGGATTTTAACACAACGTAATATGTGGGGCACCTGAGTGGCTCAGTTAGTTGAGCGTTCAACTTTGGCTCAGGTCATGATCTCATGGTTCATAGGTTTAAGACCTGTGTTGGGTTCTGTACTGACAGCTCAGAGCCTGGAGCCTGCTTTAGATTCTGTGTCTCCCTCTCTCTCTGCCCCTCCCCTGTTTGTGCTCTGTCTCTCTCTGCCTCTCAAAAATAAATAAATAAACAAATGTTAAAAATTTTTTTAAATAACATAATGTAATATTCAAAATGTCTAAGATATAATCTAAAGTTCCTAAACATACAGAAAACTGGAAAGTGTGACTGATTCTCAAGGAAGTAGACAATCAGATGTCAAGCTCAAGATTACCCAGGTACCAATTTTTTTTTCAAAGACCTTTAAACAACTATTATAGTCATACCCAAAGAGATAAAGGTAGACACTCATTATGAATGGAAAGATAACATAGAAACAGAAACTATTTTTAATGAATATTTTAGAACTGAAAAATATGATATCGAAATAAAAAATTCATTGGATGATATCAAAAAACACAATGAAGGTGGCAAAGAAAAGAGTCAGTGAACTTCCAAACAGATCAATAGAATTTACCCAATTTCTCCAACAGAGAGGGAAAAGAAAGTGAAAAACTCAGAGTCTCAAGGTCTCATGGGACAGTATCAGAAATATCTAGTATTCATGATATTTAAGTCCCAAAAGAAAGGGACAAAGAGATTGGTACAGAAAAAAAATCTGAAGACATAATGGCAGAAAACATAAATTTGGTTCAAGATATGAATATACAGCTGTAAGAACTCCACACAAAATCAACTCAAAGGAAACCAACTCATCAAATTTATGAAAAGAAAAGATACGGGGCACCTGGGTGGCGCAGTCGGTTAAGCGTCCGACTTCAGCCAGGTCACGATCTCGCGGTCCGTGAGTTCGAGCCCCGCGTCGGGCTCTGGGCTGATGGCTCAGAGCCTGGAGCCTGGTTCCAATTCTGTGTCTCCCTCTCTCTCTGCCCCTCCCCCGTTCATGCTGTGTCTCTCTCTGTCTCAAAAATAAATAAATGTTAAAAAAAAAATTTAAAAAAAAAAAAAAGAAAAGATAAAGAAAAAATACTGAAAGCAGACAGAAAAAATAACCCATTATATATATATAGGAAAAACAACTCAATGACTGCTTGGTTTCTCATTAGAAACCAAAGTTCTCAGAAGACAATGGAATAACATCTGTAAAATGTGAAAAGAAAAGAACTTCCAACTCAGGATTCAATACGCAGCACGCACGTCTTTCAGTAATAATGTCATAATGAAAACATTCTCAGAAGAAGGAAAACTAAAAGAACTCATTCCTAACAGGCCTTCTCTAAAACAAATGTTAAAGAAAATTCTTCAACGTAGGATGTTCCTAGAGAGTTTAGAACTTCAGAATAAAGAACGTGCTACAGGGGAGCCTGGGTGGCTCAGCTGGTTGAGTTTCCGGCTTCAGTTCAGGTCACAATCTCACAGTGTCAGGCTCTGCCTTGACAGCTCAGAGCCTGGAGCCTGCTTTGGATTCTGTGTCTTCTTCTTTCTCTCTACCCCTCCCCAGCCCATGCTCTGACTCCCTCTCTCTCAAAAATAAGTAAACATTAAAAAAGAAAGAAAGAAAGAAAGAAAGAAAGAAAGAAAGAAAGAAAGAGCAACATAAATGATAACTATTTGGGTAATTGTAATAGACTATTTTTGTCTTGCATTGTTTAAAATATGTATAACTATCTGAAGCAAAAATGTAAACATTGTCTAGTAGAGTTATCAGTATATGTGGATGTAATATAAATGCCAACTATGACATAAAGGGGCATGGTAATCCCTAGAGAAACTGCTTAAAAAATACTACAAAGAGTTAGAGTCTGAAAATTGATAGATAAATTTAAATGGATTACTAAAAGACATTCAAATAATTAAAAAGAAAGCAGGAAAGCAGGAACAGAGAAACACAGATGCACACAAGAGAGGCACAAATCAAGCAAATAATAAGATGATACATCTAAAACCAGCAATATCAATGATTACATTGCATGTAAATGGTCTAAACACATAAATTAAATGACAGAGACTATCAGATTGGATTTTTTACTTTTTAATATGCTATATGCTGCTATATTAATGTTAGCCGAACTTGAATAGTCGTAATAACGTATGCGCAACAAAAATGGAATTTTATCTGTGAATGAGGTGGGTCACCAAATACATTACCATCTGCCTAGTTGTAGAATATTTCTTGTTTTAATACCTTCCTTTTTTAAGGTTTGGCTGAGGTGGCTCTACTCTACCCCAAAATGGCCAGGCCCACTGAAGCCAGTCAAATGGCTCTGATCGCCCACTCAACAGCCATTTGCTAACAGAGCTCTGATTCTGTTTAACCCCAGAGAAAAATCACTGGTCTGAGTGAATTGTAAAAATATCATTTCCTTTTGTGAGTTGATAAGTCAGTTTTTGCCAACATGTAAGAACGTCTATTGGGGCATCTAGGAAATAGATTTTTTTTTTTTTCCAAGAGAAGAGAGAGAGGATGAGAAGGGAAAAAAAAAAAAAAAACCCCTACTTTTTTTTTTTTTCTCCAGTGTGGACTCCCTCACTTTAGTTTTGAAATTCTGCCTTGGGATACTTAGAGCTGTGGTAACCACTGTCACCAGGAAGGGAGCTGAATATGGCAGTGGAGAAAGATAAGAGCGGTCTGATGAACCAACCTTGAGAGCTCCTGCTACTGGACTTCTGGTCAAGTACACAAGAAATATACTTATTGTTTAAGCCAATGTTTGGCCATGCATTCTGCTCCCTGTACTCAAAGTATTATTCACTGACAAATGAGCAAAGGGAGCCTGATCTTTTTCAGCACAGAATGTCATATGTGCACTTCTGCCTTTTGAGAACTGTTAGGGCCCTATTCTTTCCCCCTTTCTCAGCCACTTATTTTGGAAGGGAGAGAGATGGCCTCTCTGCCTAGAGAGGATGAAGAAGACTAGAGTAAGAGGCAGAGTACTATACATTTATTGCAGAGCCAAAAAATACTGTATGAGTTAGGATTCATTCATTCAATCAAGTCAACAAACATTTATTGAGTGCTGATTGTGTCCTAAACTCTGTTAGGTGCTAGAGGTACAACAATGAGGAGAACAAGTTCTGTGCTTCAAACAGGGGTGATAAACAATATGCAAATAAGTATATAAGGTCAGGTAGTGTTATAAAGAAAAGCGGCCAAATAATTGCATGTTGAGGACTCTTCTAGATAAAATGATCAGAAAATAACAGCTATTTCAGAACTTTACACAGAGATTTGTGTCCTTTCCTGCTTTCTTTGAGAAGTGATAAAGACACTTTGAAATTGCAAAGCCTTAGTAAAGTTCCACATTACAATTTAAGCTCAAAGAAAGCAGTAAAGCAACCTTTCTTTTGGAAGAAAGGAAAGAAGGAAGTTAAAAAGGGAGGGAAGGAGGGAAGAAAGAAAAGAGAAGAAAAAGGAGGGAGAAAGAAAGAAAGAAAGAAAGAGAATGAAAGAGAAAGAGAAAGAGAAAGAGAAAGAGAAAGAGTAAGAGAAGGAGAAAGAGAAAGAGAAACAGAGGAAGGGAGGGAGTGAGGGAGGAAGGAAGTGCTACTTCAGGAAAGGTTTTAAATCTCAGTACAAGATCAATCTGTGATAACAGCTCACAAACTTGGAAATTTAGTAAGAGAAGAACTTAAAAGGGTTAGAAAATGGCCAGATAGTGTCAGCTAAGCTAGATGGTAAAACAAAATTGAGACTAGAGAAGGAATGGAGCATTAAAGGACAAACTGAAACGAGGACAGGCGAAAGGAGCCGTAGGTGTGGAGAACAAGTCATCAAAACAACTAGAAATTTTCTGGACTGTGACACGGAGGTCAGGAAATCCTTTCGGGTGGAGCAGAAACTTGGGTAGCATATATTATTTAGAAACAACCTGATTCATGATCTTACTTATAGCAGGAAGAATCAGTGTTGTGGCTATTCCCTGCTTAGAAAGGCCGTGAGCCCAGAACTCCTTAGGGGTTGTACCAGGTTGAGAACTACACCCTTCTTTCTACAGCCCGCATTCTTCCAGTTTACAGGCTCTTTCTCAGGCTGGGAATTCCGAAACCCGGGAGAGGCGGGGCTCCAAAACCTGGAGGTTAGTAGTTGCCAAGTTAGCCATTAAATTTCCAGACAGCTCCTCCCCCCAAAGCTGACAAGAGAATTATTGCTGAGTTCCATTTTCCAGGGCATGTCTTTCCCCCACGAGTATTAAATCCAGATTAAATCATAAATACACGCCAGTTGGAGCCGCAACTTCATATTCCAGAGCGAACCCTGCGACTTCTGCAAACACTCCCCCTTGCAGCCAGAAACCCCGCCCCCGTTCGTAACCATGGGAACGACTGACTCTCTGCGAGCCGGAGATTCCCGGTTCCGCCCCCTCCCTAACAAATATTGTTTCCCACTATCTGTCCACATGGGCGCACCGCCTTACTATTGGTCAGTGCCCCAGGACTGTGCCTTGCTCCAGCCAATAAGCGGCCTGTGCACGTGTACGCCTGCGTATCCCGATTGGTCACCACTGCTTGATCACGCACTGCCTACCTGCGCCATCCGGTGCGTGGGAGAGCCTATGATATGACTCGGTGGCCATTTACAACCAATCCGCACCAGGCGGGGCTCACAGCCGGCCTATGGGCGCGCGCCGGGGGTGGGCTGTCCCGGCCCCTTACCAGTCCCACCTGGGTTTGTTAAAGCGATAGGCCCCACGGCGCGCTAGGGCTCCACCGGGCACCGCACAGCGGCTGCGGGGCCCTCGGCGTGCCGCGGGCGCCCGTGACAGCGGCGCCGCTCTGCTCGCCACGCCGGCTCCGGACAGCTGCCGACCTCCCCGGCGCGGCCGCATCGCCCGGCGGGATGGGCGGCGAGGCAGGGTCTGCGGCGGCCGTGGGCTGCGAGGGCCGCGTGAAGAGCCTGGGTCTGGTGTTCGAGGATGAGCGCAAGGGCTGCTACTCGAGCGGCGAGACGGTGGCGGGACACGTGCTGCTGGAGGCGGCCGAGCCGGTGGCCCTGCGGGCGCTGCGCCTGGAGGCCCACGGCCGAGCCACCGCCGCCTGGGGCCCGAGCCCCGGCGCCACCGCCCCCGCCGCCGCGTCGGAGGTGGAGTACCTGAACGTGCGCCTGAGCCTGCGCGAGCCCCCGGCCGGTGAGCGAGGGCGACGACCCCGGAGTCCCCGCCGGGCCGCGGGAGCCTCCTCAGAGGGGCTGCCAGGAACCGGGAGGGCGCGCGCAAGCGGAAGCCCACCAGCCGGGGGGCGGGGGCGGGATCCGCGGCTGGGGTCCGCCCACCCGGTGGCCAGAGCCTCAGTTTGCTCGCGGGTGACGGGCGGGTAACAATGCCCGTGCCCCCCAGTTCAAAGCACCGGGGCGATCTCGCGTGGTGGGTGCGCACCTCTAGCTGGCTCCTCGCCCCCGGGCCTCACCGCGCCCGGCGTCCCGGGACCGTCCAGGACGGTCCCCGGAGTGAACCGTTGCTATGGGAACCTGTGATGAGCAGACAGAAATCTAGGTTCTGGGGATCTAGGTCCTGTCCCTTCTGGCCTGAGGAATGGAGGGCGGAATCCGTCTTTGAGGGGCCATGCTGTGGTGCCCACTGGTTTATGGGCCTCCCGTTCCCATTCTGGACGTAGACGCTCGTATCTGGTTCATGATGAATTAGCAAAACCTTAGTCCTGGGAAGAGGGGAAGTAGTTCGTGAGCGGTAGGTAGGAATTCAAAGGAAGTGTTTCGTGAGCATCTTACTTGGCTTCCCTCTTCTGGAAGCAGGGAAACTTAAGAGTTCTGCCTCTGCCTTATATTCTTTGTCGTTTATTCTTTGCTTCTTTTTGTTTCCATTGCAACATCCCTTTCCACACCCCCCCCCCAACCCCCTTAGGCCTTTGGAGACAGTGGGATCTGGGCATGGTAAGAGTTTCTGGAGGAAGAATTACCTTTCTTGTCCAGTCTTGTGGAGTCCAGTTAATAGTGTAGGTTTTTCCAGAAGTGGTAACCCATTATATAGGTTTCCTCAATCTCTATATTATATGTAAATGTTAAGATTTTTTGTAATTATAATAAATATGCAAAAGTTGCTTTTCTTAATCATGAAAATACTAGGAACAGGGAATCTTGGTCTTCATGCAGTTGGTGGAAGCTTCTTTACACCATTTCACTCTTCTGCCTTCTCAGCTTCAGCTTTTATATATAAAATGAGATAATGGTATAAACTCCCCTCCCTTGAAGAGTCAAATGCAGTATATCACTGCTTTGCCCCTTGCTGTGTCTTCTACAAAACGAATAGTAGTAGGTGCACTTTTGCCTTGTCTTGCTATGGAGAAGTAGACTGTTCCCAGTTAAATCCTCAAAGTATGTGAGAATCCAGTGATCCCAAATATTGTAGCAAGGAAAAAACATATCTGGAACCAAAGCCTTCTTTTGGATTCACAAGTGCATTGTGTTGGGTGACCCTTTCATGGGTACGGTTTCCGGGATCTGCCCACGCACGCTTCCCCCAATGGTCAGAGACAGGGCAGATTTTCAAGATGGCTGACTGGCGTCAAGGGTCATGAAGAGAGAAGTGGTTTTTGTCCAGGACTTTGGACACTATATCTTTGTGCCCATAACTACCGAGTAAATAGATACAACATTAATAGCAGTTGGACCTGGAATTAGCAATAAGAATTGCCTTGGTAAAACCTGGGCTAATAGTGTTTTGATTCACGAGTTAGATCTTGCTTTTTCATTCTGGTGGAATAGAACGGCTAAGTCTAGACAACCTGAACATTTTTTTGCTTCTTTTATCATAACAAATATTTGCAAAGATTATGTTTCATTTAAAAATCATAATCTGTTGGGTGCCTGGGTGGCTCAGTCAATTAAGCAACCGACTTCTTCTCCGGTCATGATATCACAGTTCCTGAGTTCGAGCCCCACATCAGGTTCGCTGCTGTCAGCACAGGGCCTACTTCAGATCCTCTGTTCCCCTGTCTCTGTCTCTCCCCCACCCATTCTCTCTCTTTCTCTCTCTCTCTCTCAAAAAGCAATAAATACTTAAAAATAAAAATCATAATCTGTTTTGTTGAATTTTTTTTAGTAGGCTCCATCCCCTACTTGGGCTTGAACTCAGGACTCTGAGATCAAGTGTCAGTTGCCCCATCAACCGAGCCAGGCAGGAACCCTTAAAAATCATACTCTTTTTAAGGTGATCTCATTGAGAAAAAATAACAATAACATCTGTAGCTTGGAAGAGGTTATCAACTTTACAGGGTCATAGATTCTGGGGGTCATTTAATTCCAAGACCTAGGTGAATTCCAATCACCTAGATTTTTTAGAAATCTAGATTTGGGGGAAATGTGCCTATGAGATCTATTTTCAGGAAATATCCCCAGATAACTGTTTGGCATTGTTAAATCTAATCTAACAGCTTGCTGCCATTGTGATCGATACTCTTCATTTTTTTTTTTTTAATTGAGGAATTGTGGTAGAAAGACAAGACAGACCAGAGAGTTGGTTTCAGTTGGTCACCAACCAGCAGTCTGTCCTTGTGGGAGTCCCTCATCCTTCCTGAACCCAAGTCCCTGTAATGATATTATAGCTCCCATGGCCCCTGGGTGCCCTGAATTAGGAGGTTGGTTGGGCTATAAGAACATTAGTGAATGGAACACCTCTCTGTGAAATTGTAGCCTTCACTGTATGAGGTACACGTAATGAGCCAAGACAACAGAAGCATAAATGAGCACATGATTCAGCTTGTGAACCTTTTTAATAAAATAATAATAATAATAATAATAATAATAAATAAGAGGAAGAAAACTAAGATTTGATTCCAAAAACTATAACCTATATTTCTCAACCTTCTCAATTTTTGTTCCTATTTATGCATGGAGGTGATTGAAAGTCTTCATTTTAAATGTTACATGCTTCCGGTGTGGATTTGTTTTGTCTATGATGAGAGAACTTTATCTCTTAACCTCTCAATATCCTGGGTAACTCTGTTCTCCACACATGCCCATTGTGCTCGGCCTCATGCTGTTCCCTTCGTCTGAAACCCTGCCCTGCTCATCTCCGTGCCAACAACCCTCAGGTCCGGGACAGGCATCATCCCCTTTCCAGGTTCGGGCACTCTGTGGTCATTACTTGGGTGTGTGTGTCTGTGGCCTCCTTCCCTCCCCTGGTCTGTTTGACAGTTGCCATCACTCATCTTTGCATCCACAGTGCCTGACATCTAAGCATTATAAATTTTGAACTCAAATGAAATCTCCATTTCTGAACATTGTAAAGTACTTGAATTGTCATATCCAGTAATCTAATGATGATACATTTGAACTGTAGTCTACCCCCATCAGGAGCACTGGGATTGCCTTGAGCCTTTTACTTTGATGGCAGTAAATTGGGAGAGGCTTCCCTAGCGTCCAGTGCTGGAGCACTGCTGGGACACTGCTGAGGCTTCTAGGGTGTCTCTGAGCACACATGAGCCTTGGGGACTGTCTCAGTCACTGTTGTTTTAACATAGCCTCATGTTCCTGTCACTTGCTCACTTTGCCTCCAGGTCACCCACTCTGTGTCATATTTCTGTTTGAATGACTTTCCGTGGAAGATACTATACTTATTCTGCCCCTCATATATTATACACTGAACACTGGGGACATTCGGAAGACTAAATGGGCCAATAATGCATTCCTGTTTTCTAAAAAGACAAGGTTGAAATGTTAACTGAATTGTTTCTAGTAATTAAGTGGAAAAAAATCACTAGCCCTTTATTTATTTATTTATTTATTTATTTATTTATTTATTTTAATGGATACAGTAGAAATCTCTGTTTTTAGTATCAACTGACAGGCAAATCTCAGAGTTCTCATCTGCCCTGCCCTTTCTTGGTCTTAATCAGGCCACCCTTGATGAGGGAATTTAGTCCTAAATTTGAACAGATGAACAGAAAAGGCGGGGAAGGTTTATAAGGATCTCTGCAGAGCTATCTAACCAAATGGCAGCCCCGGAGTTGGCTTTGGATCTGAGTGATGCAGATTGTGTGTTCATCGGAGCTCCAGCAGCGCCTCTGGCCTTGCAGGGTCCATCCACCCTGTGTCTTGGCCTTCTGACAAGCAGGGATAAGCCTCTGTGTGCGATGCAGTGGAGCTGGCTGACCTGGACCCAGAGCAGGAGAAAGGAGGCATGCTTGTGCTTGGCCCACCCCGCTGAACTTGAACTAGCCACCTATTAATCAGTAGAGCTTACGTGCAAATGCAGGACTCTTACCTAATAAGTTGTCCTGTTGGTTTGGCTCTTTCATATACTCAATATTCGTAATTCTCCAAGGAAATTCTTCACCCCCTTTTTCCATTTTTGTCCAAGGAATACAGAATCTGATTTTTATGCCATACCCAAAATAAATAGATGTATTTTTTGTTAAATCAGTTTTAAATGCAATTGAATACTGATATCTCATGTTAGCATAATAGTGTACCATATGCTAACATACTAATATTGATGTGTGTTAGTAATAATATTATGTTAGTATACTTGTGCTAGTCTATGAGTAGGGTGAACAAATGTTTATGTATATGTATACGTGTACATACATGCACTCGTGTTCACCTATGTATGTATATGGGAACTCTAGATTCCGACACTTTATGGTAATTACTTGTGTGATTGGTCTCCTTGAAGATAGAAGATGTGTGTGTGTGTGTGTGTGTGTGTGTGTGTGTGTGTGTGTGTGGTTTGAAATTGATTAAAATTAGTAGGCTGATTCAGATTTTAATTCTCTAAATCTCAGCGTACTGTACTTTATGGAGTACACTGGATATTATAGCCAGGAAAACCTCCTTTAAAAAAAATATGATTTAGGTTGTGAAAATTCTTGATCTAATACTAACCTTAGATAAAATGTATTTTCTTTTTTAGGTGAAGGCATCCTCTTATTACAGCCTGGAAAACATGAATTTCCATTTAGCTTTCAGCTCCCATCTGAGTAAGTGAAACTATTATTTTCATGATTTTCTTTCTCCGCAGCATGCCCTGCCAGATGTGTGGGTACCACGTACCTGCTGACCCTCCGTTACACCCGTTTATCTTGCATTGCCCCAGGATAGACTTACCTTGTTCACACTCTTGGTTTTTTTGTTTGTTTGTTTGTTTGTTTGTTTGTTTTTTAAGCCAAAACCAACATTTTAAGGGTTTTTTCCAGTTGTGTGTAACTGAAAGATGAACTTATAAGTTAATGTCTTTGGCTTGTTTCAGACCTTTAGTAACCTCATTCAGCGGGAAATACGGAAGTATTCAGTACTGCGTGAGAGCAGTTTTGGAACGACCCAAGGTACCTGATCAGAGTGTGAAGCGGGAACTTCAGGTTATTAGTCACATCGATGTCAACACACCAGCATTATTAGTAAGTCCTTCCTTCTTCTCTTCCCCCTTCCCTCCCTCCCTCCTTGCTTTCAATTGCGCTATGTACATTGAGCCAGTTTAGTGGTCGTCTGTCCTGTCACTTTCTGATAGAATCTCGTAACCCATGGGCATTCACTCTAAATGTGTGATTCTAGGCCGGGCAAATTACAAATTGTGTGTGTTAATACTATTGATTATGTCTCCGTTGTTCGGGGCTTCTTTTGCCAAAAAGTTATACAGGCTTGAAATGCATTAATAAGGCTTAATAATAATAATGCACACACAGAGAGTGGTTACTTTTACCAGAGCGGCCACATTCACAGGGCTGTGGTATTCTAAACTCTTCAATAATAGCAGGTTGAGGAACAGTAATTATGGAAGAGTATTAATCATGCTCAGCCTGTTATTGAAGCTCAGGCCATTATGCTATGTATCCTTCCATTTTGCATGCCATTTTCTAACATTAAGTAAGTGCACGCAGCTGCTGTGGGGAGCCTTTCACTTATCATTTCCTTATGACAGATTTGGCCACATTAAAGCATTGAACTTCTAATAATCACCAGAAATACTGTAGGCTGATAAGAAAGATTAGGCTATAAGTAACAACAGAATAGGCAAGATGGGAGCTAATGAGCTAGATTCTTTTATCTAAACCCATATTATCAAAATAATATAAAATTATACCTTGTACTTTCATGATAGCTATGAGGACCTAATGGTTCTTCATTTAAATATGAATGAATGATTTTTTTTTTTTTTTTTTTTACTTCCTAGAAAATACTGGGATAATTTAAACTTTCCATCATGATACTGATGTTCCAAACATGTATGTTTAGTATCGGGGGTTTCTTTTTCTGGCCAATGTTTTTAAAGGGAAAAAAACGGGAGTTAAAAGGTGTTTTGCTCTGTTTTCATACGAAAACTGAATAGACTTTACGGTTTGTTCACTTTTAGAGTGTGAAAATATAACAGTTATGCCCTGGTCGCATGGCCCCTTGTGGCCAGAATTCTAGAACAGCCAGCACCCAGCTGACCCGGCTCACAGCTAGTTACAGCTGAAACTTACCATCCACCGACCACTTTTTTTTTTTTTTTTTTTGCAAATTGACAATACTGTCTTGTATTTTTAAAAACTACTCGAAATTGGGAAGTTAGCTACTTCTAAGCTATTCATGGCACCATGGTGGCAAATGATTTAAAGAGATTTTATTTTTTTTTTGCCAGAAAGAGAAACTAGTAATCCTTTAATATTCTTTTATAAGTAAAAAATGTTGCGGCTTTGGGTTTTACAATGAGCTTTTGGTTTGTGTATCTTTCCAACTGAGCATCTTGAATCTTGAGTCATTTCCATCGATGCTGTGGAGTAGAGAGCAGGGCGGTATGTTCAGTAACCCTGTGGCTCCATGACATTGGGTTTATCTTGCTGCCATTACACTAAAACCCAAAACATTCTAAGTTAAGGGCACTTGAAATTTCTGCCTACTAATGTACTTTTGAATTCAGGAAATGAGACTGTTTGCTTGTTCTACAGTTTAGATGCCAAAACAAGTACAATGTTCTGATTATTGATTTTTATACCATTTCTCCTTTTCCCTAATACACACGTAAGGTTTTTAAAAGAAAAAGTATCAGGGCGCCCGGGGAAGTTCAGTTGGTTGAGCGTCTGATTTCGGCCCCGGTCATGATCTCGCTGCTGGTGGGTTCAAGCCCCACATCAGGCTGTGTGCCGACAGCTCGGAGCCTGGAGCCTGCTTCAGATTCTCTGTCTCCCTCTCTCTCTGCCCCTCCCCCACTCGCGCACTGTCTCTCCCTCTCTCAAAAATAAAAAAAACATTAAAAAATTAAAAAAGGAAAGAAAAAGTATCTCTGTCATGTTAATAGTTATGACTACAATTTTTGATTACTTACTTTAAGGGATGTTAAATCATTTTCCAGAAACATAATGATTTACAGGGTAAAACAGGATGGTGTCACCTAATGTGAGTCTGAGAATTCACCTTAGTTTTCCTAAAAAGAGAATTTTTTTTTTATGCTTTGTGTTTTACTTAAGTATTTTGCCTAGTCTGTCACATGAGGATAAAAGTGTTGATTTGTTTTTCGGAAGACCTTTCTTCACAGTTATTTAATAAAGAATGACACGATTTTAAGTTCTGTGAATTTTCTGCTAGTTTTATTAAAGTCATGTTATTATTTGAAATTTTCAAGACCCCTGTATTGAAAACTCAAGAGAAAATGGTTGGCTGTTGGTTTTTCACTTCTGGTCCAGTCTCGCTGAGTGCCAAAATTGAAAGGAAGGGATACTGTAATGGTAAGCACACGTTTGAAAGTCCACGTGGAAGAGTCATTGATTTTATTAGCTAATTGCAAGTGATTTTTAATAGTGTGTTTTGTAATTTACGAACTGTATACTGTTTTAAGATGTGAATAGTATGGTTTTCTGTTTTTCACATAAATAATTGATATTTAAGTATTTTTGAGTGGATGAGTAGATTCTCGTCCAACTCCTGGCATTTTTGACTTCAGTGCTTTCGCTTTAGTGACAAAGTCTAAAATAAGAAGCCTGGGAAAATGCCAGCATTTGACTCGATGTTCGGCAGAATGTCCAGGGTGGTGTTGCCCAGAAGAGCACTGTTGTCTGAAAGCCCCCAAGTATAGGGGGCTGCGATGTAGACCGTGAACAGTCTGAACAGTCAGACTGCCACCGGCGTGACCGTTTGTGAAGGGTCCGCTCTCGTACAGTGGCGTTGGCCCCCGCTCCAGGGCTCGGCCAACTGGAACCCCACGTGGTACAGGATGGTGTCATGGTGCATGTGTAACGCGGATGCAAAACTTGCTGCTCCATCCACTGTCTTACCTGTGCCTGAACACTAGTTCCTTAAAAACAAAGTCTTTGTTCTCCTGTTGGCCGGGTTTTGATTTGATAGGCACTACAGTGATCTTTCGTACTTTATACACCCCTGGGCCATTTCTTGGTGTGTCTTAATTTTTATAGATATTGGCCATTCACGTCTTTAGAATTGGTAACCTGATATTGCTACATTAGACAAACAATGCCGTAATTAGAAAGCGGCACCTGCCGTGAGCTGCGGCGATTCCTCAATTCTCTGACGCGGATTTACAGTACAAGCCTCCCGTCAGAGATGCCCTCTTGTCAAAGTGACTTTGTGACATTGCAGCTTTAATTGGTAATGGCTCTAGTTCACCGCGGGGAGGGCTTTCTGAAACGTCGCTGAAGGTGTTTTTGTTTCCTTTTCAGGAGAAGCTATTCCAATCTATGCGGAGATAGAGAATTGTTCCTCCCGCCTCATCGTTCCCAAAGCTGCCATTTTCCAAACGCAGACGTATTTGGCCAGCGGGAAGACAAAGACCGTCCGGCACATGGTCGCCAACGTGCGAGGAAACCACATCGCCTCTGGGGGCACCGACACGTGGCACGGGAAGACTCTAAAAATTCCGCCTGTTACTCCATCCATCCTGGATTGCTGCATTATCAGAGTAGACTATTCCTTAGCTGTAAGCAGGGAGCTTATTTTTATACATATATATATTTTAAAGTGTATTCATTTTTTACTTTTTAATTTAAAGCCAAGTTAATTAACACATAGTATAGTATTGGTTTCAGGAGTAGAAGTTAGTGATTCATCACCTACATATGACACCCAGGGCTCATCCCAGCAAGTGCCCTCCTTCATGCCCGTCACCCCTTTAGCCCACCCACCCCCCTGCACCCCACCAGCAGCCCTCAGTTTGTTCTCTGTATTTAAGGGCCTCTTATGGTTTGTCTCCCTCTATGTTTTTATCTTATTTTTGCTTCCCTTCCCCCGTGTTCCAGAGTGCTTTTTTAAAATGAAAACTATGTAGAACGGAGCAGTAACTGATGCCGTGTCCCCACCAAGCATGTACATTTAGCGGCTGACAAGATGTCACTTTACACCAGCATTCCGACAGGCTGGAGTGACGAAGACTGGCCTTTGTCTGTAATCCAAACCTATCCCCCTGAGGCATTTAATTAAGTCACATGAAAGAGTTAAGGTGCATGCAGGGGGCTGGTTATGTTGAAAGCACCTACTTCATTTTCTACAATTGCTGTGTGTAGGGCATGCTCCCTTATGCTGAAGGATGTTAAGGCTACGGTTCCCCATCACAGAGCATTCTCTATTTCGTGCGCCATTCATTTGGTTTGTTGTCCGTTGCATTTGGTCAGGATGATTTACAGTTGTATGCTGGAGCGGTGGCAGGCAACAGAGAGATTTGTTTGTGTGAAAAAATAAACTGGTCCATCTACTATGAGGTTTAACCTATATTTTGCCTTTCTCTCTCTCTTTTTTGCTGTTGTTTTTTTTTTGTTTGTTTGTGTGTTTGGCATATTAGGTGTATATTCACATTCCTGGTGCTAAAAAACTGATGCTCGAGCTTCCCTTAGTGATTGGCACAATCCCATATAACGGTTTTGGGAGCAGAAACTCCAGCACCGCCAGCCGGTTCAGCATGGACATGAGCTGGCTGACGCTGACGCTGCCAGAGCAGCCGGAAGGTACGACGGTTTGAGGAGCTTTGAGCGAGAAGTTCACACGTAGAGTAAGAGCAGGCGGGGTCAGGACAGAAGTGCTTAGATGACCATTACTACTGCTGTTAACAGCGGCCCCGACTCTTCCGGGTACTAAAAACTAGAAAACGGTGTTCCTGGAAGGGACGTGGAGAGCTTGGCTTATCCAGGACGCAAAGCTGCTGATGGCAGAGCCAGGAATCAAGTCTTCTACTCCCGACTCCCATTCATTAGGAGTAAGACGATGAGAAAATGGTCCAAGTACGCGTAGAGTGCGTGTGTTTTCTGCAACCACGTCTACGTGATCTGTTTTGCCTGCACTGTAACATCCACCTCTCGAAATAGAACATAGTCAGTGTTCGTGGTGATTTCACAAAAGCAGAATTGATTAAATATGTCTTGTTGCAATAAGCACAAAAACTCGCTTACTAGAGCGGGGATAAAAAAAAAAACATTGTTTTCACATTTAGCTACATTTCTGGTTTTGGTAAGAGTTCGGCAGATTAACGCAATTGACTTTGCACGGACTTCTGAGATCCAACTCCATTTTTGTTTTAGCGCCACCCAATTATGCAGACGTGGTGTCCGAGGAAGAATTCTCTCGACACGTCCCTCCTTACCCTCAGCCCCCTGACTGTGAGGGAGAAGCATGCTGCCCTGTGTTTGCCTGCGTACAGCAATTCCGCTTCCAGCCTCCCCCTCTCTATTCAGAGGTAAGCAAAGCAAAAGAAGATGAGACTTCTGCCTTGCTGTTTGTAAATAATCCTCCGTAAGTATCTGCTGCTGATTCCTAATGAGCAGGGGATACATAGTTAAAAAATTTCTCGGGTAACGTTAGATTAGCCCTGATCCAATCACCTCATTCTGTAACGGTTGCCTTGTAAACTACAGCAGGCACGTCGCGCACCGTGGATTGCCTTTAAAATGTTTTATGTGGCCATAGAACACGGAGAATTTAAGTGGCCCACTGGGACTTATTACTGATAGGCTTTGAGCAGCTCAGCTTACAACCACCAATAATTAGAAACAGATACCATGACCCTTTGGAGAGTGCTGGGATAGTAGTCTTAGTGTCTTGGTCTGTTTTTTTAGGTTGATCCTCACCCTGCTGATGTAGAAGAGACCCAGCCTGTGTCCTTCATTCTCTGAAAAAATTCCAGAAATCACTGTGATCATCATCCGATTAGAATGTTGGTTCTTCCCCCGCTGCCTTTATGGAAAGAGAGGGAGAGAAGATTAGGGGAAGGACATACACGAACATCAAGATTGAAGGTGATAGAAACTGAAGGATGCATGAACTTTCCAGTGGGCTGACAAGAATGCGTTGCACAAATGTATGGTAGCGTCATGTGTCCCCTTTAAATGATCCAATGAAGATGTGACAAGTCACAGAACGTAATGGAAGTCCTGGTGGTGAGAGAGTAAGTGAAGGGTGTCTGCGCTTGACCCAAGAGAACAGAATCCATGTGGGTGGTGGAAACACTAGACGAACGTACCTTTAAACAGGTTTCTCCGGGTGGAACAGAAGTTACCCTAAGCTTTAAGGAAATATGGACTCGTTGGGAGCCTTGATCTTGAAGAAGGTAGCAGCACAGAGGTGTGTATAAATAGGAAAAAGGTCCACTCTAAATACGAAGTGACCCTCAACACGTCGGGGTCTTCATGATTTCTCCCCAGGTCCCATAGAACTGAAGTTCTTGAGAGAATCTTTTTATGAGGTCCTAATGAAGGAATACAGTTTCATATTGTAAATCAGCTGTACAGTATTATGAAACCAAGAAAGAGTTCCTTGCAAGGCATGTCCGTTCAGAGGGGAAAGATGAATTTCAGTTTGAGAACACATTTTGTGGAAGGCTGTACTTTTTACCCCCTTCAAGTACTCTGTTAGGGTGTTTGATTTTTCCCGTGTCTTAATTACCTAAGATCATAGTAGAAAAAGAAAGGGGGGGGGAAAAAAAGGTTGCATCCTCAGGATACCTCGATAACTACACAAAAAAAAACCAAAACAACAAAAGCCTCTCTTAACCTACCTCTAGTGGGGTTATCAGAATCCTTTTAAAACACCAGGCGTGATAAGCCTTCCGTGGAGTTCCTGCTAATTGGCAGTCCCAATCTTATCTCGCCGATCGCTAAATCTGCAGGTGGACCAAGGGAAAAATCTATAAGGTTAGCATTAGATGAAAGTTAATAGATGTATACCAAAGGGTATTTCGAAATAAATGCAGAATCAAAAGAGGGTACAAATTTTGAGGGTACCATTTAAAAAACAAAAACAAAAACTTAATTCCTGCCTAGAGACTTCAGTCTACTGACGGCAGTCACCACGCTGTACGTTATTATTCCAACTCTTTAGTAATTCTATTTAAACTGTGATTTTTTTTTCTTTATTGTCTTGGTGCAATATTTTATTATCATTTAACCTCAGGATATTCCGACCGACTAGATTGTGTTGCTGCTGAAAGTCTGAGCAGTGTTCTTCCTGTCCCCCTGTTCCCCTCTTCTTCCTGGTCACGTGCTCACGTGCCCGTCCTTTGATCTGTTAGTTTCGTGAGCCGAGAGCACCCCGGACACCGCATGGAAGGGAGGTAGGGATTCCCGCAGGAGAGATTTTCGACCAGCCAAGTACTTTGGTTTTCTCCACGTCCTACGGGTTCGACCCAGAAACCCTGGTGCTTCCATGCAGAACACCACACTTCATTCGCCAGAACGAGTCCTCTTTTCTTTCCGTCAGCCTACATTCAGTCACGAGTGTGAAAGCTCTTTTTCTAAGGTTAAGTTTGTATTTAGAGTTAGTCGGCCCTCCGATCAGGGATTTTTCTACAAGCATGAGGTAGATGCAGACTTTTCGCCCTTCCGGACATACCTCTCTTTGTAATCACGTGAGCACCTGCAGCAGGTTTTTCTCACCGTAAGCCACTGTGTAAAATCACAATACACAACTGTTATACTGATAATGGTGGTACCGAAATCGTCACACCCCGTTCATTCCCTGCTTTGCTTTTTGGTGTGTTGTGGGGTTTTTTGTTTTGTTTTGTTCTTGTTTTGCTTTGTTCTTGGTGTGTTTTTAAGCAGGTAACGTGTACGTAAGTGCTGTCGGAACAATTTTGCTTTTACTTTAAAAAACAAAAAAAGGCCACCTTCAGCCGTTTCTTGACTTCTGAGTTGTAGTTTACACGCTTTGTCACGATACCAAAACACAATGATACCAAAACACAGTGAAAGACACAAAGCGAAAGGTGTGAAGGAAGAGAAAGTCGAGCTGTTTGGCCCCACGTGGAAAAGCCAAGTAGTTGACTCCCAACTGCTTCGCGCGCTCCTTCACTAGGATTGTTTTGTCACCTGTATTAGAGAAATCATGAGATGTGCTCCCCAAATGAAAGCACAGCTGATGTCGTAGCACTTAACAGAGTAGCCGAAAGGGATGATTCGCCTTATGGAGTTGGTATCCGCCCATCTGACCTTAAGCAGTAGGTTGAAACTGCATACCTTTCTATAATCAAGACATTATTTTCCGAATGTAGAGAAGTCTACATTGGAACGGAGTTCTTGGGAATGAAGATAAAAATGCAGCTGCTATTGCTTGCTTATTCTGTTGTTTAGTTTGCAGAGAAACCGTGGCCTTAGAATTTTCTTTTTGATGCAAACATTGTGACATTGAAAATGTGCATCTTCGGGCACACAAAATCCTTCCGTGGGCGGAACTTTAATTTTGATGTTTTTGTTTTGCACAATAAGAAACTCAATAGGCAGGGGTTTTGTTTTTGATAAGTTAACTATGAAAGCTTTTTTATTTTTATTATTAAAAATGTAACAGTTTAACCCACAGGAAAAAAAAATAAAGATTGTATTTTGTACTCTGGTTTGAACCCCATGGGTTCCTTTTGTTAATAAAATGATGACAGTAATGCTGTGAGGTGCTGGGTTGTTTTTTGTTTTGTTTTGTTTTGTTTTGTTTGCTTTATTTTTATAAGATTCTGACCTGAATTGTTACAGACATAGGGGGGAGAGTCAATACCACAAGACCAAGTGTAATTGCTGTAAATTAAGATCCTTTTGTATACACGTATGGTCACCGGGCCGGACAGCCTGGGGGGATCCTGAGCCTGGTTTTACAGCGGGCTCCGTTTCCCCCAGGTAATCCGTTTTTAGCATTCTGTGAAGAAATGTGGTTGACATTTAGAGTAAATAAGCCTAAACTATTGTGGTTGTTGAGGGAGTACTACCTTCATTTGTTCCCAAATGATAATGGCTTCTGGAGTTTTCATGTTTTATGGGCCACATGTTTCCCCAGTGGAATCTGGTGGGCTGCTGGTGGACGGATTGGAAGGCACTGACCCAAGCAAACCTCCCCTTTCAAATGGGTAAAAACCGTGCATTTTGTACAGGGAATATACAGTGGCATATCATCTCAAGAAAACTCCCAGACCCTCTCTCCTGGAAAATTCTGAAACTTAGCTAGGTGGTAAAGCCCAGGTAATTTACTCTCCCAAGTGTTTATAATCTTGTTAAATAATAAATAGGTCGTTTGTGGATCATCATTTGCAATCAACATAAATCGAGACATTTGTCTCCTGCACTAAATACTGAGACAAAATTTGTAAGTTCACCGTTGAAGTTTCTGCAGTGCCTTCTGTAAAATGGTGGGTTCCAAAATTTAGAACTAGGCAGACAATCACAAAGAATCTGGGGCAAAACCCTCATATTACAAATGAGGATACCAAAATCCAGAGGTGTGACCAGAAAGTCTGACCTACATTTTTTCTGTAAGATCTCTGCTCATTCTAAAATTTCCTGATTCTACTACTTTAACAGAAGTCACAAAAACAGTAATTGCTTTAAGTTACACGGCTTACGACTCACTCACAGAACTGGATACTAACCATATGCTAATCAAGAATCAGGGGAACCTGAGTGACTGAGTCCGTTAAGCATCTGACTTTAGCTCAGGTCAGGATCTCATGGTTCGGGGGTTCAAGCCCTGCATCAAGCTCTGTGCTGACAGCTCAGAGCCTGGAGCCTGCTTCGGATTCTGTATCTCCTTCTCTCTCTGCCCCTCTCCTGCTCATGCTCTGTCTCCGTCTCTCAAAAAAATTTTTTAAAAAGGTAAGAAAATAAAAAAAAAAAAAAAAAAAAGAATCTTCTGTGTACCTATCTAAAAGCCCTGCCTCCTGAACGGACACGAGTCCTTGACTAAATTGCTTCCTAAGTATGTTTAATGAGTAGCTGAAACCTTTCCTTCAGCAGTGGCATTTGTTTGTAACTTGATATTTTGAAATAATTACAGAGCCACAAGTTGCAATCATAGTACAGAGAGATCCTGTGTCCCCATCACCCAGTCTCCCCCAAAGGTAACCTCTTACATAACAACAATATATTACCCAGACTGGAGAATTGACATTGACACATTCCACACAATTAACTAGAATTCAGGGCTTGCTTGGATCTGGCCAGGTTTTGAATGTAGTCATTGTTCTTGTAGGTGTTTGTGTGTGTGTTCCGTGACATTGTATCATGTCTAGGCCCATAGCATCACCACCATCACTGCAGAGAAAAACTCCATGGCTGCAAAGAGACCCTCAGGCTGCCCCTGTGCAGCCCTTGTCTGTGATGGATCTGCTGTCTCCTTCCTTCATCCCTGATGGATCTTTTTCTCCATCTCTATCATTTTGAGAATGCTAGAGACATGGAATCATTCTGTATGTACCTTTTCCATTGGCTTGTTCACTCAGGATATCACCCTTAAGATCCACACAAGCTGGGGGAGGGGGGAGGGGGCACCTGGGTGGCTCAGTCTGTTAAGCGTCTGATTCTTGGCTTTAGCTTAGGTCATGACCTCAGGGTTCATGAGTTCAAGACCCGTGTAGGGCTCTGCACTGGCAGCATGGAGCCTGTTTGGGATTCTCTCTCTCTCTCTGTCTCTCTCTCTCTCTCTCTGTCTCTGCCCCTTTCCCCACTCATGCATGCACCTCTCTCTCAAATAAACTTAAAAAAAATTCATGCAAGAAGTATTGATAGTTTGTGCCTGTATGTTTCAGCTGAGACATTTTGATATTTTTTTAATGTTTATTTATTTTTGACAGAAAGCACACAAGAGCGAGCGGGGGTTGGGGCAGAGAGGGAGACACAGAATCTGAACAGGCTCCAGGCTCTGAGCTGTCAGCACAGAGCCTGACGCAGGGCTCGAATTCACAGACCGTGAGATCATGACCTGAGCCAAAGGCAGACACTTAGCCCACTAAGCCACCCAGGTGCCCCTCAGCTGAGACATTTTGAAACAAGTTGGCTATTATTTAAAATTTCATTCTGGGGGACGCCTGAGTGGCTCATTTGTTTGAGTGTGAGACTTCTGCTCAGGTCATGATCTCAGGGTTTGTGAATTCTAGCCCTGCATCGCTCTCTCTGCCTTCAGCTTGGAACCCGCTGAGGATCCTCTTGTCTCTCTCTATTTCTCTGCACCTACTCTGCTCACACTCTGTCTCTCAAAAGTGAATAAACATCAAACAAATTAATGAGAAAAATAAAATTTCATTTTGCAATTTACAAAGAAAATGTGTAACGTGTACATAATATATTTGTAAATGCTTTGGTTTTGATTTTGAGAAACTGTCTTTTATGTACAAAAATACAGAAATACAGGTTTACACACACTTTTAGGGCTTCACTTTTAGCTTGCCAAAGTACTTGAAGTATTTAACTTTTAGATGGAGATGAACTAAGCTATTATACTAAACATGAGCAAGAGGTACCTGTGATGAAAATATAAGCCAAGGAGAAAGTATCTTGGACTATGTATCCCATCAGCAGCTGATAAGTTTTAATACGGATTATGCAGGAAAGAAACGGTATTTGCCTTGCATAGTTTATTATTATTATTACTATTAAATCTTGTGGGTTTATTTTTAAATTTTTTTCCTGTCTCTGCTTTAATTATTTTCTTCCTAGTCCTACTTTTTAATACCTGAGGTGAAAACCCCACTTGGAAGCTGAGAAAAACTTAACTGTAAAATGCACACTTACTGTTTGTTTTTTTTTAAGCTTATTTGTTTTGAGAGAGAGAATCCCAAGCAGGCTCCGCACTGTCAGCACGGAGCCCCACGCGGGTTCTGGAAATCACCAACCGTGAGATCATGACCTGGGCCGAAATCAATCAGACGCTTAACCGACTGAGCCACCCAGGTGCCCCCATACTTATTCCTAATGATCCAATACTATAAAACATAGACTTCCTTGTTAAGACAATCAGATTTTTCTAGGCAGAAGAACCCTTCCAGAAGCCATTGCATGCTAAGCGAACGAGCTTTTCCCTAAAACAAGACACGAATCTGTCAGTGAGAGAAGGAAACAGCAAAACAAATCCAAAGCGAAAGGGGTGAAGGCAGATAGAAAAGCTGTGACCGGTGCCAGTTTCCAGGATGTCAACATAGTGGAATCCACCTCGAGCTGTTTCTGTGGCCGAGGGGAGATTTCACCCCTGCTCACATTTTCAAAAACCCAAGATGTCTCGCATGGACAGGAAGAGACATGTTTTAGGCAGCACCTGCCAGTGAAAACAAGTCAAAATATAGGCACTTCCCTCCTACTTGCCAGTGGTCTCCCCCACCCACCGCATGCATAGAAATACACACACGCGCGTGTACGTAGGCACGCACACAGACACGCTTACCGCTCACCCTTTTGTCCACACTACTTGCCTTCAGACCTGAGTCTCTTTTAGTCAAGGAAGGATGTGAGTTCTGTTACAAACGGTGGAAACAGACAACAGGTTCCTACACCCCCAGGAATTTGCTGGAAGAGAAGCCATTTTCTGCCAACCTCTTCCACCAACGGTCTTCCCCCAGACAGTACAACACCAGTGGAGGTATCAGGGAAACCTTATTAAAGGAGTAAACGTTTTCTTATATAAAAATAGTTGCTGCATGCTGCAAATCAATCATTTTCCTGCCATAAAAATGCCATGTTTATTTTGTCTTGCACTTTTTTTTGTTGTTTTTTTTTGGGGGGGGGGGGGGAGAGAGAGAGTGCCCGAGCAGGAGAGGGGCAGAGAGAGAGGGACAGAGGATCTGAAGGGGGCTCTGCGCTGACAGCCGTGAACCCGACGCGGGGCTCGAACTCTCAAACCGTGAAATCGTGACCTGAGCCAAAGTCCGGCGCTCAACTGCCTGGGCCACCCGGGCGTCCCTTATCTTGTCTTTTCATCTAAGATGCCAACATCCATCTGAGAGTCTGCGTGATAAGCGTTCACTGTATGATAGCTGATTTGTATTTGCTCTCACTGCAGATGTTCAGACTTGCGTGGACTGGTTTACTGAGTTCATTCAAGTAAAGGATGAAGGTTTATGGTCTATAGTTAATGAGCTTACTTCAAAATACGGCCTGCAAACAGGCGCACGCATGCACATACACACAGATGCTCTATGTCTTGACTGGAGACTTTGCCCCACGGGCAAGACGGATGGTCGAAACTTGCGTTGTTTCTGCTCTCGGGGACTCAAGAGAGGGCACGCCGTCGTCACCAATGCATCCCACTACTAGAAGCCCACAGAGGATGACCTTACTTTGAGGGCAGTAAACAGGAGTGAAAGAGGCTTTCCACAAACCAGTTCCATATTTCACACACCCCCGGAATCGTGGCAGCACAGGAAGTCGAAAGCAAAACCCGAAGGTCGAGCCCTTAGAGTTCATGGCATAATTAAGGAAGCTCGAGAAGCCCATAGAAGTACACACAAGAAAGCACACGGAGTATTCACTTTCTGACAGTGTGGCTGCAGATCGGTTTTAATAGTTCCAAGAGAACTGAGATTATGGAAAAACAGCTTCATTCCCTAAGCACTTCTATAATTTTTTTTTGTCTTGCCTAAATCAAAACAAATTTAAGAAGTATGTGTATGTATATTCACAGGATTAATATAGGAAGCAAAAGTCTCTAGTTTCCTTTACCTTCTTTGGGAAAGGCGAAAGGCAAAAATTTCTTTTAAGCCTCTTAAGAGAACCTGCTTCCACAGAGGTGGATTTTAAGACAAATCCCAGTGTTTGTTATCCCATCCTTGACTCAACACCAGGCTCTAAAGGTAAACGCAGAATGCTGGATACTGGGAAAATCGTAGCAGCAAATACCTCCTATTATCTTATCTGACAAAACAAAAAAACCTCGGTAATGAAGTCAGAAGATAACTTATCTTAAACATGCGCGTCCGGGAGCTGCAAACACCCAACAGCTGTTCCTCTAAGAGAGGGATGTGGGATCACACCACCCAAAGGTGATGTTTTTAAGAAAATGAATTGCATGGTACTTGAAGCCGTTTTTAAAATTTGTGTATTTTTGGGGCACCTGGGTGGCTCAGTCGGTTGGGCGTCCGACTTCAGCTCAGGTCACGATCTTGCGGTCCTCGAGTTTGAGCCCCGTGTCGGGCTCTGGGCTGATGGCTCAGAGCCTGGAGCCTGCTTCTGATTCTGTGTCTCCCTCTCTCTCTGCCCCTCCCCCGTTCATGCTGTGTCTCTCTCTGTCTCAAAAATAAATAAACGTTAAAAAAAAAATTTTTTTTTTAAATAAAATAAAATTTGTGTATTTTTTATTTGTATTCTGAGAGAGATGCAGAGAGCAAGCAGGGGAGAGGCAGAGAGGGAGAGAGCGAGAGACAGAATACCAAGCAGCTTCCGTGCTGTCAGCACAGAGCCTGATGTGGGGCTTGAACTCCCGAACCGTGAGATCACAACCTGAGCTGAAATCAAGAGTCGGATGCTTAACCAACTGAACCACCAGGCACCCCTGTACTTGAAGTCATTTTAATACAACCAGTGCCAGAGTCATCCTCTGATAAACGAAACAAGAATAATGCTCACTGCCGGTGGGAGATGTTTTAAACAGTGCCTGCACTGAACAGGGGGCTTTCTAGGGGTGTCAGAGCACAGTGCAGAAGTCTCCCAGGGAAAAACTGAGTTAGTGGGAGCCTGGCAGCCTATAAGTGAACCAGCTTCTTTCTCCAGCCTCTCCCAGCCATAGATACCATGTCTTTGACCCTTCAGAATTAGCCTGACTGGCTCCAAGATGAAAAGTCCCTCAGCAGGTATGAACCAGAATACAGCTCGTAGTTCCAAGTCTGGTCTGAGCCGGGCACCTGAGAACCGGCCTTGCTCAGCCACTGCCTCTCACTGGCTGTGTGACCCGCACCTAGGACAGGCCAGATGCTAGAAGGGACCCCTTCCCCAGACAGCTGCCTTCCTACCTAAGACCTAGAACCTCCACTCCAATGCCAGGATCCCCCGGGAAGACAAAGGTGCAAGAAACTCTTTAAACTGAATAATAGATCAGAAGTGGCTACTATAAGGAGAAATGAGGGTTCCCGTATATCAGATAAATTCGCTAAGGGGAAATTGTCTGTGTTGCTGTTTGTTTTGTATTTTGTGGGATTTTTTTTTTTTTGCATCTGATTTTTATGAAGGGAATTTATAACATTGAGACCCAGGTAACCCCAAAGCTGGAGACTCACTTCCTACATAGCCAGGGCCTCGATGCTCTGCTCAGCGATTACCTGCCCTCATCCAGGGGAACCAAACTGTCCTGTGATTTTCCCCATGCCCTGGGACCCCTGGCAGAGTTGGTCACCCTACCCTCACCCCTCCTAGTGGGAGCAATCCTGCTCCACTCCCCACGCCCCAAACACAGCTGCTGGAGGCCTTCACCGAGTCACTGTCGCTTGTCCCTGAGGCTCCAGAACCAAAATCCTCCCGCTGTCACCCAAGAGCCCCCATGAGAAGTATTTCCCTGAAAATGAACCAGGACACATGCGTGAGGCCTGGAATGCTCAGGCCCCTTTGGCCGTTGGCCATTGGGATTTGGACTGGGACCCCCATGGAGGCCAGCCCTGCAGGTGGTCCAGTCTCCACCTGCCCCATCCCAGTGACCTCTTCTTCCTCATTCTGTTATGAAGGCCCCAGCCTGCCTGCAACCAGTTCACAGGGCCCCCGGGGACCAGGGACTGGTTCTGGACCACAGGTCACATCTCTACCCCCAATTTCTTCCCAGACTTTGAGCTCTGTGCACAAATGTACATGGTGAGAGGCCACAGAAGTGTCTTCTCAGTCTGCTGTCTTCTCTTGCCATCTCTCTTCTCTTTCTTTCTCTCTCTGTTTCTGTGTGTGTGTGTGTGTGTGTGTGTGTGTGTGTGTCTATCTCTCTCTTTCTCACCTTCAAAGAAACAAGGACCTGATTTCCCCAGAGCTACAGGGTCCCTTTCTTCCTCTTGCAGCTCCCTCAACAATGACCTGGGTCCAGATGGAGGTTGGCCCTTCTTACCATGTAATCACCATGCTGGGTAATTACGGGGGCCAGATGTTCTGTGCGAGCACACCAGGAACAACCACCAAGTACTACGACAACACAACTTTGCTCAAAGGACATCTGGAGTTCATCTCTTGAACTTGCCCTCAGAGCCTGTGGCACAGTCCTTCTTAATATCTTCACTGGTGAAAGTCTTTATCCTTTGAGACTAGCGTTGGTGCTTGGAGACCATCCAACGGCCATGGACAAACAAGCTGGAGAGTAAAGCCGAATGCCAGGCTGTGGTGGCACTGATTAAATCGACCAAAGCTGGGGTGAGGAACAGCGTTGAGCAGGATGTCCTCATGGGGTTCAACCAGCTGGCTCTGAAACATATTTTCAAGTGGCTGACATGTAATACCTATTCATACTTCACCTCACCTGGGTGTTCCCAGGTCCCACCAGTCTGTGGAGGTGAATTGGGTCCCATTAAAAATAATAACCCTGTGTCACTCATTCTTACCCCAACTTGCTCTTCAAAAATCTCAGCTTCTTGCCAAGTCCCTCTTCTACTCCCGAGAACTTTCTGGAAGGCCCCAGGAGTAAGCCCATCCCCACTAGCCCCTGACATCACTTCTCAAACCCTGAAGACTTCAAAAATTCAGATGAGGTTGATTTTTACCAAGTGGAGAATGATTTCTGTTATTTCGTATTCTATTTTTTCAGGAGCCCCCAAACACAACTTCTTGGGCCTCAATCTACTGCCAACTTTTTAGTGAAACTCTAGATTTCCCCTTCCCTAAGACCTGGTGGGCAACTCTGGGACAGTGCTGTTGGCAAAGTCAGGAGACCTACCCTCTTAGAATCTCCATACCCTTCTGAGGACTAAAGCTCTGAGATTGGACTAGGTCTGCCTTCCCCAGCAGCCTCTTACCTCAGGATGAGTCTTTACCATCCCAGAAGCTCCCCCAGTCTCCCATGTATCTACATCCATCAGAGAGCTCTGGCTCAGAGTCAAGCTGGAGCCCCTCCATTTGCACTGAGATGGACAGAGTCACAGAAAAGCAGGGCATGCCGGAGTGGGATGGCAGAAGGGACCTAACACCCAGCTCTCAGAGAGGCCACCTGCCCCAGACAATCAATGACCCCCTTGAATGAGAGACTGGGCAGAGGAGTGCATGCCAAGTTTCCATGAATATGTCTATTTGAGACACCAAGACTCCATAAGGAGACAAGGAACAAAGGACTGATACCTCTTCCATGGAAGAAAACACTTCTGAGCTCATGGGTCACTTCCTGGTGAGGGCAGGTCCAGGGGTTCCTGGGCCATTGAAGGAAAGCACAGGATCACTTGCCTGGGTGTCAGCATGAAGGAACAGGGCACTGATGTGCCCACTGGCTTGCTTTGTACTTGATCTCGGTTCTCACTGTCCATTCTGCCATGGTGGGGGCTGAGTCGGGAAGCAACCAGTTCCCAGCTTGGACAGAACCATGTTAGGAATGTGGCACTTTTAATAAACCTGGCTGGCGTAACTTTTCCTGTCTCCTTTTCACCTACTCAGTTGGGGTTGAGGGGCTCAATCTCACCAATGAGCTTCTCCCATAACAGACTTCCATTTGTGCACAGCACAGACTCAGAAGCCCAGGGAACTTTTATATTTATTACAGAGAGAGGCAAGCATCCATTCTGCCTGTTTCCATTAACACAGACTGGCAATTAATGTGTTTGGTTCAAAAGCCTTCAAACATTTGTACATCCATTTTCACGTTTAAATGGCTCTGTATAACAGTCAAGCAGGTGGTTAACTATATGTATATTAAATTCATAGAGAAACTGGTAATTTTCAATTATAATTGTCAGTTCACAGTTTACATGATAAGAATTTTTTGAATAGACCCATTAGCTGATTTAGTTAGCCAGGGTTTTTATAAATCATGGTTTATTTGCTTATTCTACTTATAAAGGAGGAATTTTCAGTGTTCTCACATGAATCAATAAATATTTACTTTGGTCTTTATTCTGCCCAAATGCCAAGTTTGACAATGGATGAAATATCATTGGGCTTTCTTAAACAGCTGTTTGAATGCGGCTGTTTTATTAGTTGTTTTGTTTAGTATTATTACTCAGATAATGGTTTAAAAGTTTTATTCATTTGCTATTAATTTGTTTTTTATAAATAAAGTCAAAATAGGGCTGAATCACAGTTCCTTGTAATTTTACAACATATTGTACTTTCCTGGTAATATGTTTTGACAATAGAAACTTCCAAGCCAATGAAAAGCTGTCCAATTTTTCTAAATGATATCCTTTAAAGCAAAACTCTGAAATAAATAGCACTGCCTTGTGCATAATAAAATTTGATGATTTTGTCACCATGGATAATATTTCTCTTTCCTAGGCAACAGAAATAATTTAAAAGCCTCTCATTTGGCTTTTATGGCACAAAAGGCAACGTAAGATACTAGTTCAGTGACGGGAAACTCAATGTCAGTCTGAGAAATACCTTCAACTTTCCCAACCCTTGTCCTTCCCTTGAGTCTGCCCCTGGATTTTTCCATTAAAAGCATGATGAGGCAGGAACATGTAGGCCCCTAAGACATGATGAGGGGCCTGTGAATGATTCTCAGGTGAACCCCACTGACTCCTAATTCACCGTGTCTGTAATTGGGTACAGCTACCATCCTTCGTGTCCTTCCTGCTGAGCTCAATTCTCTCCTGTCTAGCCAGCCACCTGGGCACGAACCCCTCAAACAATGTAAGAAACAGGAGGCCCTCAATTTGTTTCCCATGGGTACCACCAGGGATTTTTTGCCCTAAACATAAGGGCTGTATGACTGGACATTGCCAGTCGCAACTATGATGACTGATACCTTCAAGATGGGCACTCAGAGGCAAGACTCAGAAAAGCATCTCTCTGAGTTACTCAGCTTAGGGATGAACAGGTAACGAAGGAAAACATTAAAAAGAAGCATTTTATCCCAAATACCTGAAAAATATTACAAACAATTTTAATAACCCTTTTAATAACATTAAACCCATAATAATAAGCTTGAACAAACAGAAACTTGCCATTCTCTTTCAAAATCAACCTTCTAATGGTTCTCTCCTGCCAGTCCCTGAATAAAACACTCCTTGTGGGTGACATAAAACTTGACTATGAGTTAGGGTCAGTTACCTACTCCACTTGCAACAGTTTGGGAAGTGATCAAAAGGGATTTCTCTTCTCTTGAGTCCACTGAGGTTATCAGGTGGGATATTGTAGAGGAAAGTGTGATTCTCAAAATATATGTTTATGGGTAACTGAAGAACATTCCCTGGTAAGAGAAATAAGAGCTTGTTCTTTAAGACAGATCAAGACAGAGAATTAGCCGAGAGGCAACATCCAACAGAATCAGAGACTGGGCTTTCACTCTGGATCTCTAAATATACAACCTTAGGCAAGTCATGCAACTTCTCTGGGCCTTGGTCTCCTTATCTGAAAAATGGAAATAATAGTACAATCTCAGTGGTTGTTTTTATAAATAGTGGGTAACATCCACAAAGTACAGATCCCATTAAAATATGGGGCCATAATGTCTGTTCAGTAAACCTTAGATGAATCTGGGAACAGTCATTTCATTCATTCATTCACTTCAGGGATGAGATGAGTTAAATTGGATGCCAGGGAGATTGAACATCCAGATCCTTCTTCTTCTCTTCCCTGAACTGCCCCTACTACCCACTAATCTCAAGACTAACCCTCTATTATTCTCCCAAGACAGTTCTGGAGGGTCTAATGTGGCCACCACATGGGACCCTGGTGGCCAAATTCTACCAAGCACCCATAGCACTGCCAGTCAGAAGAGAAGTGGGGTCTGGGGGAGGACCTTGGGGAGAACTGTTTTTCATGTTTCTATAAATGACTTCAGCACAGCATTGAAAGTCAAGGCATTATCAAGTGGTGATATGCTATCAGTGTTGTGTAGAAAATGAGGGAAAAAAATAACACAACGGTCACCTTACATGAAGAAGTTTATCTGCAGCAAAAATTAAAGCTTTTCAAATATGTTCTTAATAATGTATCTAGATTTTTAGGATTACTGCAGGTATGATTCTGTATGGGTTAAAAAACCCTCACCTCATTCTTTTTCAGCTTATTGCTGGAAACTTCAGGAAATAAACACCTGGGCATAGGTCAATTCTTGGGGTAGATTGGTGCTTGGCAAACCTGAATTTCCATTTAGTAACTCACTGTGTCAGTCATGAAAATTTTACGTTATTTTTCATTTTTAAAACCACAAAGTGTTTCTAGTTTAGAAAATAAGAATAAAGTAAAAACACTCCTACTCACCATCCAGTTTTTCACCACCCACAATTTCACTTTGTCTACTTTAGATATTTCTACTTACAGAAATCTAACATATTGGATAAAGTCAAGGCTCCTGTTATAGGTCTTTGATGCCTTCCTTTTCAATCCTTCCTAAAGAAGACCATGGTACCAATGTGTGTGACTCTATCTTGTTCATGTTTTCATAATCCAACTCTGTTTCCCCTCCAGAAACAATATAGGGTGTGGCTGTGTGTGTGTGTGTGTGTGTGTGTGTGTGAGTGTGTCTGTGCATGCTGATGCTATACAATAGTGCTATGACACTTTTCTATACTTTTGTCCATTCTTTAGCATTCTTTATTCTGTTTTCAGGATTTATCCATGTTGACACATGTAGATCAGGTTCACTGCGTTCACTGTATGTCCATATTTCATTGTAGGAATATACCATGATCAATTTGAAACATGTATCTTTTGAGACTCCTTGTTTCTTATATCTTCACCAATACTTAATACTTGTCCAGTTTTCATTTTATGAAGTGATTCCCCATTATTTTTGTGCTCATTTCCACACTACTAGTGAGGTCCAGCAACATTTCTTATGCTTATCTCCATCTGGGTTTTATCTTCTGTGAAATCTCCTATTCCTACTCTTCGCCCATTTTTATTAACTATGTGTTTTTTCTTATTGATTTGATGAAAACCCAACTTTAAAATTTGGGTAGAAATTAGATGCACAAGAACAGGAATCAAGACATCTAGCTAGAGGGGATTTCATGGGTAAGTAGCAACCCATTTTTTGAACAAACCATTTTTGCACTTATCTCATTTTAGCCTAATGATAATTCTGCAAAGTGATTATTATCATCATCTTTTCATACAGAAGGAAACCAAGGTTTGGAGAACTTAGGAAATTGTGTAAAGTTCTCAAAGCCAGATCCATGTAAAACCCAGGTTTCATGATCTGCATAACCTTTTTCTCTTTCCATCCCACTAAACCACCTCCCAGGAGCTCACAAGTTCAAGCAAGAGGGACATGCATGCAACATGTCCAGGCCAGTTGGTAGAGCCCAAGTTAGTAACAGGCCAGTTGGTAGAGCCCAAGTCCCACCTGCTGGGCCTGGGCACAGGGGAGCTATAGCTGAAAAGAGGTACTCCAGTCAGAAGGCAAGGGGCTAGAGCCATCCTGAGCAGAATGGGCTGGTGGCACTGAGGGAGCTCAGCCCTCTGGAGAATGAAGGCAAGCTATTTGTTGGAGCAGTAATGCCTGAGAGGGTTTTAACAGTCTGTCCTTGTGAGGAGCTAAGCAGAAAAACAAGATCAACTGCTCTTTTACTTGAGAAAACGAAAGTTTAGCAATGGGAAAGCACAGAGCTTAGGAACACCATTGCTCAGATGAGAAGGCCAGCAGAACCTGATCTTCTCAATAAATATTTGTTGAACGAGTGTATAAATGAAGGCAGAAAAGAAGAAAATATATGCACAACATGGATAAATGGCCCAGGGAAGGTCACTTTAACAGAGAGGACAAACAGATAAGGTTAGTATTGTTTTCTTTCAAGACTCCTTTCTTTGTCTTGGCTGTTTACATTACCATACAGGCACAGTAGAAAGGGGTCAAAGGGCCCTAACCTTCATTTTCCTTCTATTACACATTTGGACCTCTTCCCAGATATCTTCAGCACATTAAACAGACCTACCCACTGTCTCCTGGCAGGGGGCTTCCAAGAGGACATAGGAGGTACTGGACAGATGATTGAAACAAATTGACCCATTCGATAGGGAAGGATATCCAGGCCTAGAGAGGTCCAGGAATTTGCCCAAGGTCACAAAGCACAACTTCCTCTCTGGCCATTTTCTACTGCTAATACCAGAGTTTACCTTTAGTTTTTCTGGAGTTGAAACAGATTGAATGGCCATATGTTGAAAAAAAAGAAGCAAATATACACCAGTGTCTCTCACATCTTGAGCACTGATCCTTTCTAAAAGATGTCCCTCTGGAATATGTAACTGAGAAGTGTCACACAGGGAAGAGAACTGGCCTGATTCAAGTATGGGAAACATGTAATAATCCTTCACATCTGTTCAAGAATTAGGAGGTGACAAAGCCTTTTGAATCCTTTGTCTCAACTGGCCCCCACACAGTGTCCCAAGGACAACTTTCCCCTTTATACATGAAACCCATGATGCCCACAGATACTGAATGACCGTCCCATAGACAGTGGACCAAAGTCTACACTCAGCTGAGTCTACACTCATCCCATCAGGTGGGAAGACAGATATGCAAATAGACTGCCCTAGGCACAGTCACTGAATGTGATGGACACTCATTTGTTTATTCATTCATTCAATGTGCTCCATTGAGCAACTCCTGTTTGCCAGACACTGTGCTAAGCGTGCGAAGGTCCCTGCTGTTATTCAGTTTAAACGCTTTTTCAGTCTTTTTGTCTTTTTATATAAACAAGGTATACTTGAACATAAAACTCTCCAAGGTAGCTGAATTGCCACCATTGAAAACACACCCCGTGGCTCCAAGAACACCAAAATATGTATCCTAAGACCTCAGGTCTTAGGAACAAGCCTGGGATTTTCAGCGTCCAAAGCTCTTTCTCAACATGCATGGCATTTCTTATCACTCCATTAAAGCCACTACTTGTTGGTCAAATCATTCATATAACCAATCATTCAGCACTTTGGAGTTTGTTAACATAAAATGCAAATGTACTTGAAGAAGTAAAACATAACACTATAATCAACTCTTACTATGCCAACAGGGATCCGAGCTATTGCTTAAACTTGCTCATCACAATCCCCGGGGGTATGTGTTAGAAGGAGAGACTCCCAGACACCCAGGGGTCTTCTGACTCAGGTCTGCCACAAGGGGGTCTCTGGCAAGTCCAAGAACTTTAAGAAACTCTGCCTTAGACCACTTCAGCCAGTGTAAAATAAACTCTAGACACTGAACTTGGACTTTGCAGTTTTGAGGACTACTTGGAAGGAAAATACGAACTGGTGGTCAAAGTGCTGAAGTCAGTAGGGTGAGGGGACTGGATGGGTCATGTACTCAAGGTAAGACAAGGTAAGAGGTGAGGAGTGGGGGAGGAGTGGCGAAGGGGGTGAGAAAGAGAAAAGGAGCACTCAGATAAGGATTCAGGGTCAAAGAGTTCAGAAGATCAGCTCTGGGACAAGCAGCTCAGCTTGGCCCATGGGCAGGCTTTCCCAAATATGTGTGTTCATTGGCACAATGCAAGCCAGTTAGATCAAGCCCTCCTGACCTTGAGCTGCTCATAAACATAGGACCTGCTCAATGCCAACAGTAGGCATTAAGGAACTGGGTCAGCCCTTGATAATAATACATGGACAGCCATTCAGTGCTTGCTAGGAACCCCACGCCCATCTGTGGCTTTCTCACACAAGCCTGTTCCTGTTTTGGCAATAGTGAGAAGAAGTTGGCCAGAAGGTGTTCATGGAGGCCATAAGGTGTCCATAATCTTCAAGATCCCTTGCCCGCTTCTTGACAGATGAAGTTATCAAAAATCTCCCTTGTCTCAGCCCTGAAACACCCTTTTAAATTTGAGTAACACTCAATGCTTATCATCCAAGAGCTGTAGCTGATGTATGAGTTCCCAGGCTTGGCAACCCTGAGAAATTAATAAAAATAGAGTTTGTCTCATTTTAGGAACAAAAGCAGGGGATGATTTCAATTAATCAACTTTTTTTTAAAAAATGTACCTGTTGCCTGTAAGGCTGCTAAGTAAGAATTTGGAATATGGAAGTGGGGGGGGCAGGGAATCTGTTCATGGAACCCCCAAAATATACCCAATTTATCCACCATCTTTTACATTAAATCATCTGCAAATTACAGTTGATCCTTCAACAATGTGGGTTGGAGCTGTGTAGGGCCACTTATCCGTGGACTTGTCTTAATAAATGCAGTACAGTACCATAAATACATTTTCTCTTCCTTAGGATTTTCTTAATAACATTTTTGTTTCTCTAGCTTACTTTATTGTAAGAATACAGTACATAATACCTATAACATAAAAAGATGTATCGACTATTTATGTTTTCGGTAAGGTCAACAGGAGGCTATTAGTAGTTTAATGCTACACAGGCTTTCTACTGTCCCCAACTCCCATGTTGTTCAAGGATCAACTGTATGTCCATACAAAGGATCTCACTTAATCCTCAGAGTGATACGATGAAGTAGAAAGAAATGGTTGTGCCCAATTCACAGAAGAGAAAACTGAGGTTCAGAGCAATTCCATGACTAGAATGAGAGATGAGGCCTTGGCTTACACTCGAGTTTGATATTCTGATCCCAAAGAAAGAGATACACCGTGCAACATAACTTGTAAGATTTCCCAGAAAAATTAATGAGGGTGTGCCAATAAGAGATACCAATTAGATCATGAAAGTAGGCAACTTCCCTTTTTCATCCTTGCCTCCTTAGAGCCTAGCACAGAGCTAAGAGAATGTTTGCTGAATGAATGAATGATTTAGCACAAGTTCAACCTTTTAATGACGGCAGCCCTGGGTGATCTCTGGAAGCCATTCCTGTGTTTTAAGGCTTTTGATTCTTTTAAAGAATCTCTTCTCAGGGCTTTAATCCCACCTGATCATTTGCCATCAGGGCTCAGATCCAGAGAACCCTCCTCTGGGCTTTTCCCAAATGCATTCCAGTTCAACAATATCTAATTTTTCAAAACATCTTAACTGCATCTCAAAGGTATGTCCCTCGAGACATAAACAGACAACTAAGTCAGGCCACCAGAATGTCCGAGTAGGATGGCGTTGACAGGCAGACAACGAGATGAGTCCCTGGGCTATGGGGTGATATCTGGGTGCCTTTGTCAAATCACCAGGTCCCGGGTAGGTGGTGGTTATGTGTACCTGAGAGTCAGCTGCAGGGTAACGCCTCAGCTTGCCTCCACCAAATCCCTCCTTGTGGGCTGGGTCCATAAAGCTGCTTCCGCATGTGAAACCTAGAGAGAGAGAGACATGGTTTCAGTTCCTCCTTCCCTCCCTCAGTGGCTTACGGAGACCATCCATGGAGGAAGACAAGCTGCTCGTAAGTCAGGACCAGACAGCTGCAGCGTGACACGTGGGCTTGAGCCTTAATTCTGCTAATTTCCAGTTTTATCACTTCTGGCCATTGCTATCACTTTTTCTGAGCCTCAGTGTCCCTGGGTGTGGAAAATAGAAAGATCGGAACGCTACTTTTGCCACCGCATAGTCATGAAATTTAAGGGAAAGACTCCATACTAACACTGCCCTGCACATTATAAACTTTTGGCAAATGTCAATTATTGTTATTGTGGTATTTTTCACTCTTAAAGCCATTTTATTTTATTTTATTTTATTTTATTATTTTATTTTAATTTAATTTTATTTTTTATTTGAGAGAGAAAGGGAGAGAGTGAGCTAGCAGGGAGAGAGGCAGAGAAAGAGAGAGAGAGAGAATCCCAAGCAAGCTCCTTGCTCAGCATGGAGACCGATGCGGGGTTCCATCCCAAGACCCTGGGATCATGACCTGAGCCAAAATCAAGAGTCAGCTGCTCAACCAACTGAGCCACCCAGGTGCCCCAAAGCCATCTTGTTTTTCAAATTAAATGGATCGTCTGGCAAAGATCTGCTGCTTATCACTTAGACAACACCAACTCATGTGTGTGTGACACACTTTTGCCCTTCACAGGCTCATAGAAACTGGTGATCTCTGAACATTCCCTCAGACAGCACCTCTCACTGTAGACCAGGCAAAGACACAGAGAGATAGCACCATCCAGAATCACACCAGGGAGACGACCGGATTAGACATCAGGTTTTCTCATTCCTCACCTATGCTTGCTCTATCATGTATACCATTTTCTCCTCTCCTGGGTCACACTCTCTCTATAGTGTCCAAGTAAATACCTCTCTGGAACCTAAAAATGCTGTTGCTGGCAATGGAAACTGTTAAAGAAAAATTTATACGGCTCTTCAACCTTGCATTGAAAAAATTCTCTTACACTTGGGACGCATGGGTGGCTCAATCCTTTAAGCGTCTGACTCATGATCTTGGCTCAGATCATGACCTTGCAGTTCGTGAGTTAGGGTGCTGTGTCAGGATTTGCGCTGACAGCTCAGACCCTGCTTAGGAATCTCTTTCTCCCACTCTCTCTACCCCTTCTCTACTCACGCACACAATATCTCTCTTTCTCTTTCTCAAAATGAATAAACTTAAAAAAAATTTTTTTAATTCTCAAACTCTTAAAATCTAAGAAGGAAACTTCTAAAAAGTTTTAGCATCGATTTCAGGTTAGCAAAGCTCAAGAAAAAAAAAAAGAGGTATTTTCAGTAAGGTCTGAAGCTAGAGAATGTTCACGTCTTATTCCCCTGAGAGATCTTGTTCAGTAAGATTCTAATCTAATGTTTCGACCAAAGAGCCTTGTGACTTGATGATATCATTGGGAGATAAAATTCCTCTGTAGAGGTCCTTCACTGAGATGAGATGAGCGTATGTATTACAATGTAAGTATTAGAACTTTTAGACACTATGCCCCCTTTCTCAAACTGCAGTGTTTTGGAAGCACCGTGATCCTACAGAGAGGACCCTTAGTTACAGACCCCAGGACCTGGAGGTCCTCTGCCCATGTATGAAGGTAATGTCTCCGTGAAGACAAGAGCTATGTCTGGCTTTTCACTACAGCATCTCCACAGCCTAAAGAAGCATCTATCAGATGGTGACTGGAAAAAAATACTTGCTGCTGTTACTGGTGCTTAGAGACAAGTTTTTGAAAAGAGGACATCTATTAGACTTCTGATTTCTTGATAGAGTTTAACAGGTCAACAAGAACAGCAACAACGACAACGAAACAAGCAGGAAGAACTTAGTCTGCCAAGACTGGGCTTTGTCCTCTATTTGCTACGCGGCTGAGTTTGTTTTCCTGATGCCTTTACAGATTTCTGGAGCGTCACTGTTTGGGTGTGCCGCTCCTGCCTGTTTCTGGGTATCACGCTATTTCTAGGAATTCGCACAATAAGCAGGTTTTGGAAGAACACCAGCCTGTTCCCAGACTTCCCTTTTTCTGCTTGTTTTTCAGAATCCAGGTCAGTTTCTATCTGCAGGTCTTCCTGTCACCTGTTACTGGCTTTTGGCTTTGGTTTTCTCCACGGGACACAGCACAGACATTGTAACCGGACCACTCTCTGGCTTAAGTCACTTCTTGTCGCATTGTGCAAGGCGACCAGCTTGACTTTCCCAGCAGAAGGGATTGGTGTCGAGTCAGGAAACCTGCACCAAGTTCCCAAGGATCTAATCTTTGGGAAGAGGTGAAGTCTTTAACAGAGAAAACAGACACAACACAATGACAGGCGATAAAACAGGGTTTATGTTAGAAACGGATTCCAGGGGCGCCTGGGTGGCTCAGTCGGTTGGGCGTCCGACTTCAGCTCAGGTCACGATCTCGAGGTCCGTGGGTTCAAGCCCCGCGTAGGGCTCTGTGCTGACAGCTCAGAGCCTGGAGCCTGCTTCCGATTCTGTGTCTCCCTCTCTCTCTGCCCCTCCCCCGTTCATGCTGTGTCTCTCTCTGTCTCAAAAATAAATAAATGTTAAAAAAAAAAAAAAGAAAGAAACAGATTCCAATATAAAACAAATCTGTTGGTGCCGCGGTATTCACAGAAAAAAAAAAAAATGATCCCGTGGTCTAGGTGACAAAGAGAAACCTGTCAGATTCAGATCTCAGATGGGATGGAAGACGAGGTGTGGAAGAAATGAGTGGTGGGGGGGGGTCTAGACACTTAAAAAGTGACCTTGTTTCCAAGCTTTTCGATAATGGTGCTCTGGTTTCACAAGCTCCCATCTAACTGCCCCCAACCCCGCCATTTCTGCCCTTTGGCTGCATGTGTTGGCACAAAGTGATCCCCACTGGCTTCTGGTGCCCAGTTACTCAATAGAAAATATTTACTGAGTACCTTGTACGTGTCAGGTACTGTTCTAGTTGCTGTAGAGACGAAAACAACCGTGGAGCTTATGGCTCCTTCCGGTGATAAAATGAGCAAATAAATGAGCAAATAAATACCTGAAGAAATGCAAATGATAGCTGGTAATTAAAAGGAAATACACAGGAGGGTGGTAGAGATGGTGGCCCTTTAGGGGTGGCCTCATTTATTTTTTTTTTCAACGTTTATTTATTTTTGGGACAGAGAGAGACAGAGCATGAACGGGGGAGGGGCAGAGAGAGAGAGGGAGACACAGAATCGGAAACAAGCTCCAGGCTCCAAGCCGTCAGCCCAGAGCCCCACGCGGGGCTCGAACTCACGGACCGCGAGATCGTGACTTGGCTGAAGTCGTAGGCTTAACCGACTGCGCCTCCCAGGCGCCCCAGGGGTGGCCTCATTTAGATGAGGACCAGGGAAGGCCTCTGTAAAAGGATGGCATGTCAGCCAAGACGGGAATGACGATAAGCCAGCCGTGGGAGGGCTTGCTGGGAGAGTATTCCTGGCAGGAGCAGGTGCAAAGTTCTTGAGATGGGAAAGAGCTTGGTGGAGGGCAGTGGGCAAAAGGAAATGGAGAGCAGAGGGGAGGAGCCCAGAGAGAAGCAGGAAGGCCGTCAGTAGAGCAGTTCCCCCCACCCCTCGGACACAAGTAGGGCCCTACATTCCTGTAACTCAGGTCAGCTAACAGAATTTCTGCTGTGAGGATGACTCCTGACACCTCAGAGGACATGACTAGCCAGTGAGGTCTCAGTGAAAGATGAAGATCAAAAGGAAATGAAGTACAAGGATTTCTAAGTGGTGTTTGTTTGTGGTCCATGGAAACTAAAAATTATTTGAACCCTTTAAGGGGTGCCTGGGTGGCTCAGTCGGTTAAGTGTCCGACTTCAGCTCAGGTCATGGTCTCACAGCCCATGAGTTCAAGCCCCACATCAGGCTCTGTGCCAACAGCTCAGAGCCTGGAGCCTGCTTCAGATTCTGTGTCTCCCTCTCTCTCTCTGCCCCTCTCCCACTCATGCTTAGTCTCTGTCTCTCTTTCTCTGTCTCTCTCTCAAAAATAAATAAACATTTAAAAAAATTTTGTTTTAATTGTTTGATCCCCAAATAGTAACACTCCCCCTTAAATCTGATGAATCTTCAAACTCTGGAAAGTTCCTACATCTGGATCTCTTACTAAAGCTAATGGAATATAAAACTGGGTCTGAAAGAAAAGAACTTGTTTTTTGGTGTCCTGTAAAGTGGCAGGAGAATGTCATAGGAAAAGCATGAACTTGGCCATGCTGAGTTCTTTAATTGCTGTGTGACTTTGTACAAGTTACTTAACCTCTCTGAGCTTGATTCCTCTCCCTTTCTATAGAATCCTCACACGGTTTGGGGAGGATTAAATGGGATAATCCTGGAGGCTCCGCTGACATCGGTTTCGGCTCCTCCCCTCTCCCTCCCCCCCACCAGGTAGACAACAGGAGAATGAAGTTCAAGAGAAGACAGAAGCTATTTAGTAAACAGAAGAAAGGGTGAAAAGAAGGGCAAGGAAGACCCGGAAGATGCCTGATTCAAACACAGAGGGCGCTGTGGCCTTCAGTGATAAACCAATTTCTGCAGGCCCATGGACCTCGTTCACAGTTTTGCAACCCTCTCTCGGAATTCTCTAGAGAGCCAGATTACAGTCTGCACAGGAGAAGCCACGTGTGTTGACTTTGAGCAGAAGCTGCTTTCTGACCCTCCCCCTGTCCCCGCCCGCAGCGTTACTCAGTTTGAGGACCCGATTGGGCTCCGCACCGCCTCGGGCAGTCTCTGAAAGCTCAAGTTTAAGAATCTGCGGCCTTGTGAGTTCTGCTGCTGCGGGGCTTTCTGGGAACCCCCCACAGGCTCAGTGCTGGCCTCAGAGCTGGAGTGCTGGGGACTTTCCCATCCCATCTTCTGGGAAAGAGGCCAGTTCCCAGCACCTGGAGCCAGTGGGGAGGATTGCTGATCACCTTTGTGCCGTGACACACACCATTGGCGGCGACTTAAAAGCCAATTTCTGCCAGCCCCCAAATCCCCACCACTGATTTCCACTTTAGCCTATTCACTCTAGGAAGTAGAAGAGAAAATTAATGGGCAACCGCTCTGTGTTCATTGGACTAGGCAAGACAGCACAATTACACCCAGCCCAGGGCCACACTGGGCAAAGTAGACACACAGACTCGTTGCTCTTAATGAAACCCCAAGGGAGGCGTCTGGGAAACTCCCTAGAAAGGAGTGCTCTAACAGGCGGTGGCTTCTTAGTATTTTGTTATGGCAGAAAATGCCTCTCTAATCTAAAGCTTCCTGACTCTTGACAAAAGCAGTCTTTAAACGAAATCATAAGAGAGGGAGACATGTAAGTACCAGCTACTCAAAATGGCATGTTTGTGTTAAGAAGTAAGTTCTCTCCTTCTCAATGAAGTCTCCAATAGATGAAAGCCACAAATGGCATCTGCCAGGCTGAGTCCCACTCATGTCCTTGTTTAAAAAAAAAAAAAAGAAAAATCTCATAGTGGTCACAGACCACAGACACAGCACGCCCACACTGAGCACCGTGTGTGTGTGTGTGTCTGTGTGTCTGTGTATGTGTGAGCATGATGGCATGGCTGGGCCCAGTTCCAAAGGGTCATTTGTGTCTGAGACCGTGGATTTAAAAAATCCACACTGAGGGGCGCCTGGGTGGCTTGGTCGGTTAAGCGTCCGACTTCGGCTCAGGTCATGATCTCACGGTCTGTGAGTTCGAGCCCCGCATCAGGCTCTGTGCTGGCAGCTCGGAGCCTGGAGCCTGTTTCAGATTCTGTGTCTCCCTCTCTCTCTGCCCCTCCCCTGTTCATGCTCTGTCTCTCTCTGTCTCAGAAATAAATAAACATTTAAAAAAGTTAAAAAAAAAAAAAAGAAAAATCCACACTGAGTCCAGTTCCCCCCCTGAATGGAGGAGAAACAGAACAGCACTTTCCTTTGGCTTTTTCCTGGAATACCCAGGAAGAGCACAAAGAAAGTCTTGGAACAAAGGATCCAAACCAATAATATATTGGTTTATTCCAACCAACTCCCCTATTAACTAGTGTAAGAATATCCACTGGTTCTAGAACTCTGCAAAGTTCCACCAAGAGGCTTCATTTCTGCTGAAACTATCCACCCCTCCTGCTCTCCTGCCTGCCTCTCCTCTCCCAGCTAACGATCTTTCACTCAAAGACTAAAGAAGCTTCCAGATGACAGAGCCACACACACAACTCCGTATGGAAGAGCCACTTAGGAGATTAACCTCATGCCCAATTCTTTCTGACCTATGACAGTCTTCACCTCTCTCCTAAAATGAAGGAGCCGATGAAAATGCAAACAGTTCTCTTCTTTTTCTAAAGGGCTAGTCATGAGAAAGTACCAACCCCAATCGTTTGTGCTCAAGGACTTGGGTTGGGTTGGGTGGCCAAAAATAAAAATGTGTGTGTGTGTGTGTTTGTGTGCATGTGTGTGCATGTACATGTATGTGTGAGAGTCATGAGGGCACAGGCATGGCTTCCTTATGACTTTCCAGGGCATCCTCTGGGCTGATAATAGTGGGGGCTTCCTGTTCACATGCAGAAACTATCCAATGTCCTCTTCCTAGTGAGGTCTGCACACCCAGCAGTCACTGGGTGTGCCACCATCCCCTTTCATCAGCCAGAAAGCACAAGACGGAAGAAGAAATGGGCAGTGAGGAGTAATCACAGGGACAAGGGGTCCCTATTGCAACTTCCCTCACTCAGGCACAGTCTCTGAATGACTTCTCCTGCTGCCCACACTCAAAGTCTGTTCACCAAGGCCCAGCGGAAGCTCTGAATGGCATTGTTTCCTGCACTGGGGGTGTGCCGCAGTCAGTCACATCAAGTGCCCCTTTACGGCCAGAAGGCACCAGGTCACCACAGAGCATATGTATGAATAGAGCAACAGAGAACGATCTGTCATTGACCAGACACCTAGAGGAAACAAAGATCAAATATCTTGCTCACGCTCCCCAAAGAACAGAAAGTTACTCTCCTTTAACTGTGCTCAGCACAGGTGTGGTATTCCAGAGGGAAATTAAACCTAGACCCCAGGTCCTGTCCCACTTGACTTCATCATGAGGTCATGGGCTGTGCAAGCTGTGGGGAGAGATTTGTTGACAAGGACGTGATCAGAATGTATGACCAGGGCCATGGGAGTCAGAAACCAGTTCAGTTCAACAAGCCTTTACTGAATGTCTACTAAGTATCAGGTACTGTGTTGGGTGCTAGGTATGCAGAATTCATTAAGACAAGGGGCCTGCCCAAGAAGATGTTACAGTTTCATCCAGAAAATGGGCGTGAGCACATAATCTGGAGATCGGTGCTAAGATAGAACAATACTGGACTAATGCCGGTGTTTAATGAAAGCTTCCTGGAGAGTGTCATACCTGAGTTAATACCTGAATGATGAGTAAGGCCTGGCCTGGTGATCACCAATGAAGGGAACTTTCTGGGAAGAGGCAGCGTTGTAAATAAAGGTCTGAAAACTTGGGAGAACTACAGAGAGCTTGGTATTACAGAATCATAGCACATGAGGTGAAGAAATATGGAGCTGGCGAGGTGGACAGACAGGTCAGAGCAGAGGCAGGCATGGTCAGATTTGCAATTTAGGGTGTTGTTGAGACTTAATTGTAGCAGGTAGGTTTAAAAGAGGCAAAGAGGAAATCAGGGCACTATGGGAATATTTGAGGTGATAAATGTAACAAATCTACCCAGGTCTATCTGGATACAAGCCATTGACAATGGAATTTGAATTTCAGGAATTCACACATAAATCTGGATGTGTTCTAGATTAAGGAATCCAATTAGTGAGGGTACCTACTGCCTTGGGGAAGAAACTACCCAAGCATCATGATGAATGGCACTCAGTAACCTATAATTGTACAGAATCGGGCCATGTCAATTACTCACCCACAAAGGTTGATTCAACTAGTATGTAGGAGAGAATAATCTGTTCCCAAGGCCTATTACCAATGAGCCAACAAAGGCATCATCCATGACCAGGGTAAGTGGGAGGAAAGTCTATTTTAAACCCAGGGTAAAGGCTGACATAGGGAGAGGATTAACGAGTTTCACAAACATAACAATATTTCCATAAAATGAGAAGGAGTCAAAGAACTCTCTGATTGGGTGATTATCAGTTACCTGAAGCGTTTTTTCCTTTTTTTTTTTTTTTGTGGAAAAATTATTCTAAAAAGTTTTCTCCTTTCTTTCTCCATCTGCCCACCCACCTCTCATTTTTAGAGGACCAGTATCGACCCTGATGCTCAAAGAATGATAAGAGTGAGTGAACATGGCACTGTTACCCTGAGCCATTCTTTTCATCTGACTTTTCTTTATTTTAGGCTCCCAAAAGTACTCTAAAATACTGTTTTGGAAAAACCCTCGCTGTGTGTTTCTCTTCACTCTCACAGTACTACTGTACTTGGAACACTTCACTTCTGACCCTCCGGGTCACCAAATGAGGGAGGGCTTTCCTACATGTCGAGCAATTCTCTGTGACACCAGCTGGGCATCCTATAACTCAGTTCAGTTCTGACACTGGAGTTAGCGTCAGATCCCACAAGTTAAGGGCTCAATCCTATAAAGATGTCCCTCCTTTCAGGGGCACCTAGGTGGCTCAGTCGGTTAAGGGTCTGGCTCTTGATTTCGGCTCAGGTCATGATCTCTCTGTTCATGAGATCGGGCCCCGCATCAGGCTCTGTGCTGACAGTGTGGAGCCTGTTTGGGATTCTCTCTCTCCCTCTTTCCCTGCCCCTCCCCTGCTCATGCTTTCTCTCTCAAAATAAATCTAAAAAAATAAAATAAACATTAAAAAAAATGTCCCTCCCTTCAGACACAATCACAGTCCTAGGTTGTCAGCTTCTGACGAACTGGCTGTAAATCAGAGGTCCTAGGCCCCCCTCTTTGGGTTCACTAATTTTCTGGAATGGCTCACAGAACTCAGGGAAACATTATGTTTACCAGTTTATTAGAAAGCATATAATAAAGGATACAGATGAACAGCCAGATAAAGAAATTCACAGGACAAAGTCCAGAAGGGTCCTGAGTGCAGAAACTTCTGTTCCCGTGGGGTTGGGGTAAATGGATGGGGTAAATCCATCCCAGCACATGGATGTGTTCATCAAACCAGAAGCTCTTCAAATCCTCTACTTTGTGTATTTTTATGGAGGCTTCATCATGTAGGCATTATTGATCATTAACTCAATATTCAGTGCTACTCCTCTTCCCAGAGGATAGTTGGTGGGGCTGACTATTCCAAGCTTCTAGTCACCGCTGGTGTTTCTGGTGACTCCATCTTGAAGCTATCTGGGAGCCCACCAAGAGTCACCTCATTAGAAAGAAAGACACTCTGATCATCCAGAAAATGCCAAGGGATTTAGGAACTCTGTGCCAAGAAGCAGGGGGTTCATGTACATAGATGTATATACATATATTTTTTTCCTAATTGCTCACAAACCTCCTATAGCATCTTTTCATCTTTGTTCTTACCAAAGAGAGCCAATTTTCCCCCCAAACCTGATTTTTTTACATTTTATTTATCTATTTATTTTGGTGAAAAGCACACATGTAACTGGGAATAAGTGTTAATAGCCATATCAGCCAGATCGATAGGACCCAAGAACAACTCCATCCTTTGGTCAACTTGATAAAGAAATGGACACACCGTATAACAAGGAGTCTAAGGCACTTTATCTAAAGAAATCCTCTTTTGTTCAGGGAAAACAAGAACAACCACCATGGTGGTTGTCTACCTGAACCAAAAAGTTACCTGACTCATCAGTTTTGCTCAATCAAGAGGTGCCTTATACACATGGCCAACACCCCCCCTGCTTAGCAGGAATGTTCCCTTTGTCATGATTCTTTAGTAACCTCCAACAGAACCCCAACATGCCTTGACTATGCCGCACAACCAGCACTGTAGAGAGGAGAGCAGTCCCAGGGATTACAGTCATGACAGAGTCAGGAGGGACCAGGTTAGTCACCAAGCATGCTGCCATTTTGAATCCTGAAGAAATCTTCCTGTCCTTGTGGCAAAGTCGCCATTTCCTGCTTGTCAGCCACATGCCTGCTCTGAGCTTTGCCATTCATCATTTGGGTGTTGGTGTCAGAGTAAGGAAGTGACAGGAATGATGTCAGACTTGTAAGGAATTTTCAATGGCGGACTCTCAAATGTAGGGCCCTGCCTAACTTAAAAAATCAGTATAGAATTTGCAAACTCAATCACTGTACTATGCACCTGAAACGAATACTACGTTGTATGTTAACTAACTGGAATTTAAGTAAAATCTTGGAAAGAAAAAAAAAACTTAAAAAAAAAAAGAAATTGGCAACTCCATCAAATTTTCTCTTTTTTGAGCATCTGATATCTTCTCACTGCTGTGTGGAGTGTCAAAAAAGTAGAGCATAGAGACACCATGAAATACCATGTCTCAGTAATACTAACTAACATTCTGTGGGATCGTACGTGTGCTGCCCATCACGTAGGAGTTGATAGCTATTAACTCATTTAACCCTCATGACGGCTCTACAACGTTACTATCATTTTGCCCATTTTATGGACAAGGAAACTGCGTGATAGAAAAGTTAATGCACTTGGTTTGTCTGCCGTCCCTGCCATGCCCCAGGTATCGCCTGGAGAAAGTGCCCCATCATCTGAAGCCTCTATTTTCTCAAGGGGGATAACTGGATAATTCCACTTACCTCATTGGTCTGCTGTCAGGATTAGAAGTTCATGCATGTAAAGGGAACGGCATGGTGGTTGGGACCCCAGTGTTGAGCCCTCAGTGTATTAGCTAATGCTACTACCATTTCCAGCTAGCCTCCCCAGTATGCCCAATTCAATCATTAAGTAGCTAAATTCCAGGTGTCCCATAGCTGGGCCTCCAACCTGTGCCTGCTCCCCATGGGGTCTATCCCCTGTGACTTCCTATACAAGCTTGTGTGTGAAACCACTGCCTGTTTTCTCTGCCCATGTTCCACATGGCTCAGCTCAGCGATCACATGGGCGTCTGGCAGTGTCTTAACATCAGCTCACATGGGAGGGTGGGCCCCTTAAAAAAAACCTAAAAGAAATTCCAAAGGCTGTATTTTAAGTTGCACCATCTCCAAACTCAAGCTGTAAATTTGATAACCCTCTTCAGCAGCTGAAGCTGCTCCAAAATGGCTCCCATGTCCCCCAAATATAATTTCCTGCCCCCAGAGAGACTATATTTTAAGTACATGTATGCCCCAAATACTCCCCAAATTTCTTGAGACTCCATCCAGCCATTTTCATATGATGAAAATATATTTCACTTGTTTCAGTTTATTATTTGTATAATACATATGATAAGATTAGTACACATACATTATAGATCTTCTGACACAAGTTTTTAAATCAAGAGGCATATGCAGGACATATTAAGTGATACTTTCAAACTCACCATTTTGATGAGACCCCATAGACTTGACCTGAGGTCTGGCACTTGACCAACCTGATTCTCAGGTTCCTCCTCTGTCCAGTGGGAATAAAAACTGTAATTGTGCACACTTACTGAGGGCCTACTATGTGTACTGTTCTATAGTACTATTCCATAGGTTTTGTGCATATTAAATTATTTAATCCTTTCAATAATTATATCTTATAGCCACAACTATTATTTCCCATTTTATAGACAGGGATACTGAGAGCTAGATTTTAGAGTTCTGTTAGTGGGGCAGCTCATTTTTTGCACCCAGTAGGTCTATACACTTGGTCACCACATTCTTTTGTATCACATTTAATACCTACCCAGTTGAGGGACTCAAATGGACCTTCGTATATATCCAAACTATATCATGTTTAAAATTAAGGCATTGCATTAACAGTCTGAAGGCATGGGATTGTGTAATTAAGAGCCCCAAACTAGAAAATTTTATACTTTAAAAATCAAGAATATATGTTTGAGACATAATTTCCAGTCACTTTGAGTCCCTTGTAAAATTTTTCAGTAGGGTTAATAGAGAACAGAGAGCTGGTGACAGAATCCTGTGTAAAAATTCCACGGTGAAGTTTATAAAGACCCTACATTAATTCTTCCAAATATAATTACTTAAAAATACCTTTTTTCCCCTGTAGGCATATTTTTCATCTAATTTTATTTCACTGTAATTATCTGTACACCACTCTCTTTAAAAATAACACTCCCCTTATTGTTTGATTCCAACGCACTTTGAGAAAAATCAGAAATGACTATTTTTCCAAGCAGTGAATTTTGCAAAAAAATAAGGGATCAAGTACCTTCAATATAAAATTTAACATGTAAACTGAACCCATAGAAAACTAGCTATTTGGCTTGTCTGCCTGAGAGGGAGCCAGTCTCATTTTGAAATACATTACTCGATTTTCTTCAATACTTTAAAATAAAAATTGTAAATATAGGCAAATTCAAAGATATATATATGCAGATATACATACGTATATATATGTAAATGAAATATACATATATTAGAAATATTTTGGTACTATATGTATATATGTATATACATATATATGTATATGTATATTTATACGTACGTATATACGTACATATATATACATACGTATATATGTATATACATATATACATATAGTACCAAAATATTCCTAATATCTTCATTCTGTGCCTTGAATCACAGCTATCGTTCATTTCACTTAAATATAAGCATACATAAGCATGTTTTTTTCAATTTTACCTTCATTTATTTCTTCACTGATGCTTTTCTTTAAGATCTGTGTTTCTGTCCTATATTACTTTCTTGTGTGAGATCGACTGATTTTTTTTCTTCAAAAGTCTATTCTTAAATGTACCAGAGGATGTAAGACAACACTTCATTCTAGCTCTAGATAGCAACAGATGCTATGACAGGGAATCTACATGTTTAAGCAGGAATGGAACTATAGATCACCGTTACCTCAGGCGTAAGGAATAGTTGACTTTTTGCCAGATTTTTAAATTTCACTGTGGCCAGGGGGCCCTTCCCTGTGGCCTCTGCTTTTAGCTCCTTGAGTTTCTTCTGGTCCTCTTGCTGTTTCTATTCATTCATTCATTCATTCATTCATTCATTCATTTATTCATTCATTCATTCATTTTCAGAGAGAGTGTGCCAGTGTGAGTAGAAGGGAGGGGTAGAGGGGGAGAGAGAGAGAGAGAGAGAGAGAGAATCATAAGCAGGCTCCATGTTCAACACAGAGCCCAATGCAGGGACTCAATTCCATGACCCTCGGATCATGACCTAAGCTGAAATCAAAACTTGGGTGCTTAACTGCCTGAGCCACCCAGGCACCCCTTAAAGTTTATTTGTGTATTTATTTATTTATTTATTTATTTATTATTTAGAGAGAAAGAGAGTGTGAACAGGAGAAGGGCAGACAGAGAGAGAGCGGGAGAGAGAGAATCCCAAGCAGCTTCTGTGCTGCCAGCATGAAGCCCAATGAGGGGCTCCATCTCATGGATCCCAAGATCATGACCTGAGCTGAAATCAAGAGTCAGACGCTTCACCAACTCAGCAACCCAGGCACCGCCCACCTTCTGTTTCTGTTCGAATTTCCTCGTCCATCTCCTTGGCCTGCTTCTTGGGCTGCTGTAGGGGCTTCATGTTACCCTCGCAACTGGACATGGGGACTGCTGCCCCTTTCCTAGAGATTACCGCCAGAAACCTGACCTATATTACGTTTCTTTTCTCTAAAGAACTTCCTTAACTTTCCTTGCAAAACAGGTTTACTGACAGTAAATTCCCTCAATTTTTGTCTGAGGGAGTCTTTATTTCCCCTTGGACTTTGAAAGAGAATTTTGCAGGGCACAAAGTTGTGAGTTGGTGGGTGTTTTCCTCTTGACAGGTTAAATATTGCATTCCTTATTCACTTGTGCGGTTTCTGAGAGGGCAGATGTAATTGTTACTTTTGTTCCCCCGTAGGTAAGGTCTCTTTTCCCTTTGACTCCTTTTTCTTTGATTTATCTGAATTAATATCCTTATCTTTGATTTCCTGTAGTTTGAATAGGATATGCTTTCATATAGTTTCATTTTTTCTTGTTTGTTCCTTTGGGTTTCCTGGCATTTATTCTTCTTGGTGTTTTCTGAGCTTCCTGGATCTGTAGTTTGGTGTGGCATATTAATTTGGGGGAATTTCTCAGTCTTTGTGGAATTAAATATTTATCCTGCTTCTTTCTTTCTTTCTTTCTTTCTTTCTTTCTTTCTTTCTTTCTTTCTTATCCTTCTGATTTTCTCATTACATTTATGTTACACCTTTTGCAGCTGTCCCATACATCTTGCATGTTCTGTTATACAGTTTTTTTCTGTCTTTGTTTTTTTGTTTGTTTGCTTGCTTTTCAATTTTGGAGAATTCTATTGATATATCCTCAAGCTCAGAGGTTCTTTCTTCAGCCACATCCAGTCTGTTAATAAACTCAACCAAAAGCATTCTTCATATCTGTTACAGTGCTTTTTTTTCCTCTTAAAAAAAATGTTTATTTATTTTGAGAGGAGGGGGGAGAGAGAGAAAGAGAGAAAGAGAGAACATGTGCTGGGTAGGCGCAGAGAGAGAGAAAGAGAGAGGGGAGAGAGAATCCCAAGCAGGCTCCACACTGTCAGCACAGAGCTCAACATGGGGCTCGATCCCACAAACTGTGAGATCACGACCTGAGCCAAAATCAAGAGTTGGCCACTCAACCGACTGAGCCACCCAGGTGCCCCTATCACAGTGTTTTTTATCTCTAGCATTTCTCTTTGGCTCTCTTTGGATTTTCATCTCTCTGCATACAATGCCATGTGTTCTTGTGTGCTGTCTACTTTATCCATTAAAGCCTTTAGCATAGAAATTATATTTGTTTTAAATTCTCAGTCTAATAATTCCAACATCCCTGCCATGTGTGGTTCTGATGCTTGCTCTGTCTTTTCAAACTGTGTTTGTACATTTTGTCTTTTAGTATGCCTTGTAATTGTTTCCTTTTTTTTTTAAGTTTCTTTTATTTATTTTGAGAGAGAGAGAGAGTGTGTGTGTGTGTGTGTGCATGTGTGTGTGCGTGTGTGTGTGTGTGTGTGTGTGTGTGTGTGTGTGTGTAAGCAGAGAAGGGGCAGAGCGAAAGAGGGAGAGAGAGAGAATCCCAAGCACTGTCACTACAGAGCCCAATGCGGGGCTTGAATGCACAAACCATGACTTGAGCCAAAACCAAGAGTTGGATGCTTAACCATCCAAGCCACCTAGGCACCCCTGTAATTGTTTATTGATAGCCATACATGATATACCAAGTAAAAGGAACTGCTGTCAATAGGCCTTTAGTAATGTGATCATGAGTTATAGGGGGAAGGGAAGTGTTCTATAGTCCTCTGATTAGGTCTCCAGTATTTTAGTGAGCCTATACCTCTGGCCTGGACTGTGGACTTCACAAATATTTCTCAGTCCCCCCCACCCACCACCTTTGGTGGCACAAGATGGCTATAGTGGTCTGGAGTTGGGTATTTCACCTTCTTCAGGTCAGATAAGCTCTGGTAACATCCCAGCATGTTGGCTCTGCTCCTCTTGAGAGCAGTCCTTGTTAAGAAGAACAGAGTGCTCTGGCGTATTTTGAATGGTTCCTTTCCCACTCCCTGCTGGAAGCATGTGGAGATTCCCCCCACCCCACCCCCAGTATTCTCTGTGAGAACCTGCTCAAGCTCCTGGAGGTAAAATTCACAGAAACATGAAGACCCCCCTGTGACTAGGTGCCCCTATCAGACTTGTCCACAGTGAGCTCCCCCAATTCATCAATGAGAGTTCAGGTTTCCTGCCAAGCACTGGTTCCTTCCAAGGTTTCTGCTCATGCATTTATGCTCTAGTAAGCTGGGATTCTCTGTATTCGCCTGTTGGTCTCTTCACTTTGGGAAGCAGTGGTTTGCCCTGTGACCTCACATCTCTTGCACATCTAAGAATTGTCCATTTTTTCAGTTGGGTTAGTGTTTTACTTGTTATTAAGATAAAGTGGCAATTCTAAGCTCCTTACATGCAGAATCAGAAACTGAAAATCTCTCCCAATATTTTGCTCTCTTTGCCTTAACGATCCGCATTCGCCGTACTTACATGAGTTCTTTTTGCCACATCGCTAATTTGATTTTCATACTCTTCACTGTTCTTTGGTGTTCCCAATGTATTTACTTTTTAAATTTCTTTCCATGTTCTTATTAAGGTATAAATTTACCCTTTTTAATGTAGAATTCTGCATGTCAACAAACAGTAACGTAACTAACACCACCATCAAGTTATACAACATTCCATAATCCCCCAAATGTGTCCATGCTTCTTGGCAGTTAGCTTAACCCTCATCTACAGGCTCTGGCAACCACTAATTGGCTCTTCCTCTCCATAGTTTTGCTTTTTCCAGAATGTTATCTAAATGGAATCATACAGTATGTAGACTCTGTCCTCTTTCACTTAGCATTATACAGTTGAGATTCACCAGTGTTTTGCATGTATCAATCACTTGTTCCTTTTTATTAACGAATACTATTGCATTTTATGGCTGTGCTAGTTTGTTTATCTACTTTCTGGTTGAGGGACACGTGGGTTTTTCCAGTTTGGGGCAATTACAAACAAAGGTGCTATAAAAATTCACGTGCAGATTTTGTGTGAATAGGTTTTCATTTTATTTAGATAAATCTATAGCCCATTTAAAATTGAGCTGGTTGTTTTCTTACTATTGAGTTTTGAGTATTCTTTAAATATTCTGGGTAGAAGTCCTTTATCAGACATGTGATGTGCACATATTTTATCCTAGGCTGGAGCTTGTCTTTTCATTTTTAAAATCTAATTTATATTTGAGTTCAGTAATAACTGTTTGTGGCTTATGTCCTTAGATCTGGAATTTTTTAAGATCTTTTTTATTTAACTGCTTTATCATTTCGTATGGAGCCAATTTGCATTTTTATTCTTACTAAATTGTTCTGGATAGCACAAAGCGATTGCTAAAAATTGTCTTCCATTCCATATTTTCTTCTAGCTTGGCATCCTTTTATTTTTTCATATCATGGTTTTGTTTTTCTGGGTTTTTTTGGGGGGGGGGCTTGCACACCCTTGCCCCCATCCCCACACAAAATACCTCTTCACCTGAAAGACCTCAAACAGATTGATTTGGTTGCCATAATGTATCTTCCATCTGGCTCATGTTTGTCCAGTTCTGATCAGGCATTTATTTGCTCTGACAACGTGTGGGCTGCTGTTATCCCACTGAGCTATGATTTCTAGATGAATGGGTATCTCCTGTTCCACCCACCAGTTTCTTCCACCCTGAGAAAATGTTAGAGAGCAGGGAATGCTGCATGGATGCTTTCTGCTTTTTCCTTAAAAAAAAAAAAGAAAAAAGAATGCCTGCACTCTGATCTGCCTCCAAATATCTCTGGAATATTCTTGCCCAGAACTCCTATCATCTGGGCAGGGTGGGAATAAGCACGGTCCCATTCCCGTTGGAAACATCTCCAATTCTTTATGTAGCTGCTGTGCCCACTTTTTGGCCAAACAGAGCCTCTCTGTTGCTTATGCCTTTTGTTTCCCCCCTTTTTCTCCAGCAGCCATTTCTACTTCTCTCTCCGATGAAGGAAATTTAGAGACATCTCTCCTTTGAAAATCTGGGTACACAGTGAGAATTTTCGGTACACAGCCAGATCAGCACCATGGGTTCCCAGGGCTGGAGAGGCTATTAGGAACAGCCCTCAGAGGTCTCTGCTGCTTTCCTTTTACCTCCTTGGCCATCAGGCTTTGGACTTTGACGTTGTAGCTCAAGTCTTTTGTCCAGTTGATTACTGTTGGTTAAAACGTCATGATTTTTCTTAAGATTGTTTTGTTCCTTTTGTTAGACTTGGGGGAGGAAAATTTGGTGATGCAATTTCAACTTATTTAGTAATTCTACCAGTTTTATTTTATGGTGAATTTCCTCCTCCAGGAAGTGTTCTCTGATTCCACCCAGTGTCAATAACCCTCCTCCGTGTTCCCCACAGAGCTGGAATTAGCTAGCAATATTTTACTCTAATGGTTAAATAATTAGAATACTTCTGTATGTGCTAGAAATAGCCACTGTGCTAAACCCCCTCACCAGAACACCAGAATCCTTCCCATTAGCCATGACTGCCCTGATCTCTCCTTCTGAAAGCCCCCCATCTTGCCCGCCCAGCTACTAAAAGGTTGATGCCTGAACCATCATGGGCCTTCCAGAGCCCTGTGCCAACATTGCTGGTCGCTGATGGACCTCCGAGGGTCGATTGTTGCCCAAGTCAACCACCCACTAAACATGTTTTATGTCACTCCCACCTGCGTTACCTCTTTCATGGTAATTTTTTACACATTTCTGACGTTGCTTCTTTAACTGTCTTCTTACTTATTTGAAAGACAAATTCCTTGACGGTAGCACTTCAAGTAGCAAACATTTGTTTAATTTCTGTTATATGCCATGTTCATTGCTCACTTAATCCTTCTGCAAATACTGTGAAGTTGGTATTATCACTCCATTTCACAGATGAAGAACTCAAGACTCAGTGAGTTTTAGCAGCCTGTGCAAGTTTACACAGCTTAATTAGGGCCAAAAGTAGAATTTAAATTCAGCCACCCTGCAGAAGTTGTCTAAGAAAGATATTTCCAGCAGAAATTTTGTATAACTAGCATTTTGGAATAGGAACAACTTCCACATGATAAGCAGTGTGATATTAAGTTCTTATAGCATGCATGCACCTGAAGTTCTTTTGAGAGCAAGGAGATATACATATAGTCCTTTAGAGCATAGTAGAATGCATGGTTCCTTGTTGGCCCAAATGAGTGATCGTAAAAATAAGGCAAGCAATGATGAAGGAATGGATGAATTAAGTGATGAGACAGTTAAGTACTATTTCAGAAGATACATTATTGGGGATATAACAGTGTAGAATGAGAGGCAGTATATGTAGTGTTTAATAACATGAACTTTGGAACGCCTGGGTGGCTCAGTCAGTTGAGCGTCTGACTCCGGGTCAGGTCATGATCTTGTAGTTCATGAGTTCAATCCCCATATTGGGCTCTCTGCTGTCAGCACCAAGCCCACTTCGGATCCTCTGTCCCCCTCTCTCTCTGCCTCTCTCTTACTGTGTGCTCTCTGTCTGTCTCTCTCTCTCAAAGATAAATAAACATTTCTTTAAGAAATTTAAAAAAGAGAGCATAAACTTTGGATTTGCCCATAGTACGCATGAAATATAATTTATCATTATCTTTTTTTTAAAATTTTTTTTAACGTTTATTTATTTTTGAGACAGAGAGAGACACAGCATGAACGGGGGAGAGGCAGAAAGAGAGGGAGACACAGAATCCGAAGCAGGCTCCAGGCTCTGAGCCATCAGCCCAGAGCCCGACGCGGAGCTCGAACTCGCAGACCGCGAGATCGTGACCTGAGCCGAAGTCGGACGCTTAACCGACTGAGCCACCCAGGCGCCCCATAATTTATCATTATCTTAATGTGCATTTAAGTTGTTTCCACTTTTCTTATTCAAATAATAAATATCTTCTGTATATTTATCAACACATGCATGAGTGTTTACATAGGTTAGCTTTCTAGAAGTAGAATCACTTGGCCAAACAGTATATGCACTTGAACATACTTAAATGTTTCAAATTTCTTTCCAAAGGAACTCCTCTGACTGCTACCAATAATTTATAAAAGAGCCAATTACCTATACCCTTACCGATGATGGATGTATTTAATCTGCAACACTTGTTAAGAATATTAGTGACTTATTGCTTTCATTTCCATTTTCTGGATTGCCACTGAGGTTGAGCAAAATATCAGGGTTTAATATTTGTCTTTTTTCTGAGTCACCCGCTTATATACTTTGTCCACCGTTGACTGGATTGTGTTTACCATTCTATTGATCTGTAATCACTATTTATCTAATATGGATATTAATCAGTTACAACCAACCAGTAATCCTAACCTGTCCCCAGAGCGCTGCTATCTACTTTACTCATTAGATTTTTGAGAATACAGAACTTTTCAGTACGTGTTTATTGTCAACCCTCCACTTTTTTTCTTGGTCAAAAATGAAATAATTGAGTCTTGTAAAGTATTCTTCAAAATTTTATTCCAATAATTTTATAGTCTTGACTTTGATAATCAGATCTTTAACCCATCAGTATGTTTGTGCTTATATTTGTGTATGTGAAAAAGAGGAGAAAGGGATGTGCGTTGAATAACTGATGTCTAACTGTATTTTCTAATTTGTTCCAACATGACGTGTAAATACTTTTCTTAGAAACAGCACAGGACTCTCCATTGAAAACCTGTTAGGACTGTCTAACAAGAGAGTTCCTTAATTTAGCTATACAAAAAAAGTGTTCTTTAAGAAGTCATAACCCATCTGTAATTAACGACAGTTTTATCGATCTTAAGTATCTAAGAGTTATCTCTTTAGAACCTGACTTATTATATTGGCCAGGGCTTAGTACAATGTTCCACAGCAGAGAAGATAATAGGATTTGTGACATTTCTCACATCAGTGGGTAGGCTTCTGTTATCTTATCAGTGCATAGGATATTTGCAGTAGCTTGCTGATTAATAACCTTCATCCAGTTAAGAAAGTTCTATTCAATTCCTATAAGCACTCCAAGATAAGAAAGTCCTAACCATGGCTTATTGTTAAGCAGGCACCTACACTGGCCTTTCTTTTTTTTTTTTTTTTATGAAATTTATTGACAAATTGGTTTCCATACAACACCCAGTGCTCATCCCAAAAGGTGCCCTCCTCAATACCCATCACCCACCCTCTCCTCCCTCCCACCCCCCATCAACCCTCAGTTTGTTCTCAGTTTTTAACAGTCTCTTATGCTTTGGCTCTCTCCCATTCTAACCTCTTTTTTTTTTTTCCTTCCCCTCCCCCATGGGTTCCTGTTAAGTTTCTCAGGATCCACATAAGAGTGAAACCATATGGTATCTGTCTTTCTCTGTATGGCTTATTTCACTTAGCATCACACTCTCCAGTTCCATCCACGTTGCTACAAAAGGCCATATTTCATTTTTTCTCATTGCCACGTAATATTCCATTGTGTATATAAACCACAATTTCTTTATCCATTCATCAGTTGATGGACATTTAGGCTCTTTCCATAATTTGGCTATTGTTGAGAGTGCTGCTATGAACATTGGGGTACAAGTGGCCCTATGCATCAGTACTCCTGTATCCCTTGGATAAATTCCTAGCAGTGCTATTGCTGGGTCATAGGGTAGGTCTATTTTTAATTTTCTGAGGAACCTCCACACTGCTTTCCAGAGCGGCTGCACCAATTTGCATTCCCACCAACAGTGCAAGAGGGTTCCCGTTTCTCCACATCCTCTCCAGCATCTATAGTCTCCTGATTTATTCATTTTGGCCACTCTGACTGGCGTGAGGTGATACCTGAGTGTGGTTTTGATTTGTATTTCCCTGATAAGGAGCGACGCTGAACATCTTTTCATGTGCCTGTTGGCCATCCGGATGTCTTCTTTAGAGAAGTGTCTATTCATGTTTTCTGCCCATTTCTTCACTGGGTTATTTGTTTTTCGGGTGTGGAGTTTGGTGAGCTCTTTTTTTTTTTTTTTTTTATTTTATTTTATTTTTTTTTTTTTGTGAAATTTATTGACAAATTGGTTTCCATACAACACCCAGTGCTCATCCCAAAAGGTGCCCTCCTCAATACCCATCACCCACCCTCTCCTCCCTCCCACCCCCCATCAACCCTCAGTTTGTTCTCAGTTTTTAACAGTCTCTTATGCTTTGGCTCTCTCCCTTTCTAACCTCTTTTTTTTTTTTTTTTCCTTCCCCTCCCCCATGGGTTCCTGTTAAGTTTCTCAGGATCCACATAAGAGTGAGACCATATGGTATCTGTCTTTCTCTGTATGGCTTATTTCACTTAGCATCACACTCTCCAGTTCCATCCACGTTGCTACAAAAGGCCATATTTCATTTTTTCTCATTGCCATGTAATATTCCATTGTGTATATAAACCACAATTTCTTTATCCATTCATCAGTTGATGGACATTTAGGCTCTTTCCATAATTTGGCTATTGTTGAGAGTGCTGCTATGAACATTGGGGTACAAGTGGCCCTATGCATCAGTGCTCCTGTATCCCTTGGATAAATTCCTAGCAGTGCTATTGCTGGGTCATAGGGTAGGTCTATTTTTAATTTTCTGAGGAACCTCCACACTGCTTTCCAGAGCGGCTGCACCAATTTGCATTCCCACCAACAGTGCAAGAGGGTTCCCGTTTCTCCACATCCTCTCCAGCATCTATAGTCTCCTGATTTGTTCATTTTGGCCACTCTGACTGGCGTGAGGTGATATCTGAGTGTGGTTTTGATTTGTATTTCCCTGATAAGGAGCGACGCTGAACATCTTTTCATGTGTCTGTTGGCCATCCGGATGTCTTCTTTAGAGAAGTGTCTATTCATGTTTTCTGCCCATTTCTTCACTGGGTTATTTGTTTTTCGGGTGTGGAGTTTGGTGAGCTCTTTATAGATTTTGGATACTAGCCCTTTGTCCGATATGTCATTTGCAAATATCTTTTCCCATTCCGTTGGTTGCCTTTTAGTTTTGTTGGTTGTTTCCTTTGCTGTGCAGAAGCTTTTTATCTTCATAAGGTCCCAGTAATTCACCTTTGCTTTTAATTCCCTTGCCTTTGGGGATGTGTCGAGTAAGAGATTGCTACGGCTGAGGTCAGAGAGGTCTTTTCCTGCTTTCTCCTCTAAGGTTTTGATGGTTTCCTGTCTCACATTTAGGTCCTTTATCCATTTTGAGTTTATTTTTGTGAATGGTGTGAGAAAGTGGTCTAGTTTCAACCTTCTGCATGTTGCTGTCCAGTTCTCCCAGCACCATTTGTTAAAGAGGCTGTCTTTTTTCCATTGGATGTTCTTTCCTGCTTTGTCAAAGATGAGTTGGCCATACGTTTGTGGGTCTAGTTCCGAGGTTTCTATTCTATTCCATTGGTCTATGTGTCTGTTTTGGTGCCAATACCATGCTGTCTTGATGATGACAGCTTTGTAGTAGAGGCTAAAGTCTGGGATTGTGATGCCTCCTGCTTTGGTCTTCTTCAAAATTCCTTTGGCTATTCGGGGCCTTTTGTGGTTCCATATGAATTTTAGGATTGCTTGTTCTAGTTTCAAGAAGAATGCTGGTGCAATTTTGATTGGGATTGCATTGAATGTGTAGATAGCTTTGGGTAGTATTGACATTTTGACAATATTTATTTTTCCAATCCATGAGCAGGGAATGTCTTTCCATTTCTTTAAATCCTCTTCAATTTCCTTCATAAGCTTTCTATAGTTTTCAGCATACAGATCCTTTACATCTTTGGTTAGATTTATTCCTAGGTATTTTATGCTTCTTGGTGCAATTGTGAATGGGATCAGTTTCTTTATTTGTCTTTCTGTTGCTTCATTGTTAGTGTATAAGAATGCAACTGATTTCTGTACATTGATTTTGTATCCTGCAACTTTGCTGAATTCATGTATCAGTTCTAGCAGACTTTTGGTGGAGTCTATCGGATTTTCCATGTATAGTATCATGTCATCTGCAAAAAGCGAAAGCTTGACTTCATCTTTGCCAATTTTGATGCCTTTGATTTCCTTTTGTTGTCTGATTGCTGATGCTAGAACTTCCAGCACTATGTTAAACAGCAGCGGTGAGAGTGGGCATCCTTGTCGTGTTCCTGATCTCAGGGAAAAAGCTCTCAGTTTTTCCCCGTTGAGGATGATGTTAGCTGTGGGCTTTTCATAAATGGCTTTTATGATCTTTAAGGATGTTCCTTCTATCCCGACTTTCTCAAGGGTTTTTATTAAGAAAGGGTGCTGGATTTTGTCGAAGGCCTTTTCTGCATCGATTGACAGGATCATATGGTTCTTCTCTTTTTTTTTGTTAATGTGATGTATCACGTTGATTGATTTGCGAATGTTGAACCAGCCCTGCATCCCAGGAATGAATCCCACTTGATCATGGTGAATAATTCTTTTTATATGCCGTTGAATTCGATTTGCTAGTATCTTATTGAGAATTTTTGCATCCATATTCATCAGGGATATTGGCCTGTAGTTCTCTTTTTTTACTGGGTCTCTGTCTGGTTTAGGAATCAAAGTAATACTGGCTTCATAGAATGAGTCTGGAAGTTTTCCTTCCCTTTCTATTTCTTGGAATAGCTTGAGAAGGATAGGTATTATCTCTGCTTTAAACATCTGGTAGAACTCCCCTGGGAAGCCATCTGGTCCTGGACTCTTATTTGTTGGGAGATTTTTGATAACCGATTCAATTTCTTCGCTGGTTATGGGTCTGTTCAAGCTTTCTATTTCCTCCTGATTGAGTTTTGGAAGAGTGTGGGTGTTGAGGAATTTGTCCATTTCTTCCAGGTTGTCCAATTTGTTGGCATATAATTTTTCATAGTATTCCCTGATAATTGTTTGTATCTCTGAGGGATTGGTTGTAATAATTCCATTTTCATTCATGATTTTATCTATTTGGGTCATCTCCCTTTTCTTTTTGAGAAGCCTGGCTAGAGGTTTGTCAATTTTGTTTATTTTTTCAAAAAACCAACTCTTGGTTTCGTTGATCTGCTCTACAGTTTTTTTAGATTCTATATTGTTTATTTCTGCTCTGATCTTTATTATTTCTCTTCTTCTGCTGGGTTTAGGCTGCCTTGGCTGTTCTGCTTCTAGTTCCTTTAGGTGTGCTGTTAGATTTTGTATTTGGGATTTTTCTTGTTTCTTGAGATAGGCCTGGATTGCAATGTATTTTCCTCTCAGGACTGCCTTTGCTGCGTCCCAAAGCGTTTGGATTGTTGTATTTTCATTTTCGTTTGTTTCCATATATTTTTTAATTTCTTCTCTAATTGCCTGGTTGACCCACTCATTCGTTAGTAGGGTGTTCTTTAACCTCCATGCTTTTGGAGGTTTTCCAGACTTTTTTCTGTGGTTGATTTCAAGCTTCATAGCATTGTGGTCTGAAAGTAAGCATGGTATAATTTCAATTCTTGTAAACTTATGAAGGGCTGTTTTGTGACCCAGTATATGATCTATCTTGGAGAATGTTCCATGTGCACTCGAGAAGAAAGTATATTCTGTTGCTTTGGGATGCAGAGTTCTAAATATATCTGTCAAGTCCATCTGATCCAATGTCTCATTCAGGGCCCTTGTTTCTTTATTGACCGTGTGTCTAGATGATCTATCCATTTCTGTAAGTGGGGTGTTAAAGTCCCCTGCAATTACCACATTCTTATCAATAAGGTTGCTTATGTTTATGAGTAATTGTTTTATATATTTGGGGGCTCCGGTATTCGGCGCATAGACATTTATAATTGTTAGCTCTTCCTGATGGATAGACCCTGTAACTATTATATAATGTCCTTCTTCATCTCTTGTTACAGCCTTTAATTTAAAGTCTAGTTTGTCTGATATAAGTATGGCTACTCCAGCTTTCTTTTGGCTTCCAGTCGCATGATAAATAGTTCTCCATCCCCTCACTCTCAATCTAAAGGTGTCCTCAGGTCTAAAATGAGTCTTTTGTAGACAGCAAATAGATGGGTCTTGTTTTTTTATCCATTCTGATACCCTATGTCTTTTGGTTGGCACATTTAATCCATTTACATTCAGTGTTATTATAGAAAGATACGGGTTTAGAGTCATTGTGATGTCTATGTTTTATGCTTGTAGTGATGTCTCTGGGACTTTGTCTCACAGGGTCCCCCTTAGGATCTCTTGTAGGGCTGGTTTAGTGGTGACAAATTCCTTCAGTTTTTGTTTGTTTGGGAAGACCTTTATCTCTCCTTCTATTCTAAATGACAGACTTGCTGGATAAAGGATTCTCGGCTGCATATTTTTTCTGTCTAGCACCCTGAAAATCTCGTGCCAATTCTTTCTGGCCTGCCAAGTTTCAAAAGAGAGATCAGTCACGAGTCTTATAGGTCTCCCTTTATATGTGAGGGCACGTTTACCCCTTGCTGCTTTCAGAATTTTCTCTTTATCCTTGTATTTTGCCAGTTTCACTATGATATGTCGTGCAGAAGATCGATTCAAGTTACGTCTGAAGGGAGTTCTCTGTGCCTCTTGGATTTCAATGCCTTTTTCCTTCCCCAGTTCAGGGAAGTTCTCAGCTATTATTTCTTCAAGTACCCCTTCAGCACCTTTCCCTCTCTCTTCTTCCTCTGGGATACCAATTATGCGTATATTATTTCTTTTTAGTGTATCACTTAGTTCTCTAATTTTCCCCTCATACTCCTGGATTTTTTTATCTCTCTTTTTCTCAGCTTCCTCTTTTTCCATAACTTTATCTTCTAATTCACCTATTCTCTCCTCTGCCTCTTCAAGCCGAGCTGTGGTGGTTTCCATTTTGTTATGCATTTCGTTTAAAGCGTTTTTCAGCTCTTCGTGACTGTTCCTTAGTCCCTTGATCTCTGTAGCAAGAGATTCTCTGCTGTCCTGTATACTGTTTTCAAGCCCAGCGATTAAATTTATGACTATTATTCTAAATTCACTTTCTGTTATATTATTTAAGTCCTTTTTGATCAGCTCATTAGCTGTTGTTATTTCCTGGAGATTCTTCTGAGGGGAATTCTTCCGCTTGGTCATTTTGGATAGTCCCTGGCGTGGTGAGGACCTGCAGGGCACTTCCCCTGTGCTGTGGTGTATAACTGGAGTTGGTGGGCGGGGCCGCAGTCAGACCTGATGTCTGCCCCCAGCCCACCGCTGGGGCCACAGTCAGACTGGTGTGTGCCTTCTCTTCCCCTCTCCTAGGGGCGGGATTCACTGTGGGGTGGTGTGGCTCGTCTGGGCTACTTGCCCCCTGCCAGGCTTGTGACGCTGGGGATCTGGCGTATTAGCTGGGGTGGGTAGGCAAGGTGCACGGGGGCAGGAGGGGCAGGCTTAGATCGCTTCTCCTTAGGTGATCCACTTCAGGAGGGGCCCTGTGGCAGCGGGAGGGAGTCAGATCCACTGCTGGAGGTTTGGCTCCGCAGAAGCGCAGAGTCGGGTGTTTGCATGGAGGGAGCAAGTTCCCTGGCAGGAACTGGTTCTCTTTGGGATTTCGGCTGGGGGATGGGCGGGGGAGATGGCGCTGGCGAGCGCCTTTGTTCCCCACCAAACTGAGCTCTGTCGTCAGGGGGCTCAACAGCTCTCCCTCCCTTTGTCCTCCAGCCTTCCCGCTTTCCGAGCAGAGCTGCTAACTTATGCCCTCCCAGACGCTAAGTTGCGCTTGCTGTCGGAACACAGTCCGCCCGGCCCCTCCGCTTTTGCCAGCCAGACTCGGGGGCTCTGCTTGGCCGGCGAGCCGCCCCTCCGCCCCGGCTCCCTCCCGCCAGTCCGTGGAACGGGCACCGCCTCGCCGCCCTTCCTACCCTCTTCCGTGGGCCTCTCGTCTGCGTTTGGCTCCGGCGACTCCATTCTGCTAATCCTCTGGCTGTTTTCTGGGTTATTTAGGCAGGTGTAGATGGAATCTAAGTGATCAGCAGGACGTGCGGTGAGCCCAGCGTCCTCCTAAGCCGCCATCTTGCCTCCTCCTTCTACACTGGCCTTTCTAAAAATGAGAGGCTGGAACAGCCCTCCCATAATTGTTCAATTAATTACCTATTGCTTATGTAGGACTTAGTCCTCATGGCCTCCTGAATTCTGAGGTTAGAATTAGTCTGAGGGTCTGTTGGAGGGCTTCTCCCTGAATTTGCAGGGTTTGTGTGTCCTCAACTTTTCTGTGCATTGTGTCCATTCCTCCCCTTTTTGCTTTATCCTCTTCCGGGTATTCCTCGCTGCTGGCACATACCTCACATTTTCCAGCATGTCTGGGTGTTTATTTTTACTCCTATGTTGTTCCCACGACAAATGATGGCACATGATATGTCTCATATCTTGTTTTTTTAATGTTTTTTTTTTTTTTTTTTGAGGGAGAAGAAGGGACAGAGAAAGAGAGAGGGAGAATCCCAAGCAGGCTTCATGCTGGCAGCACAGAGACTGATATGGGACTCAATCTCATGAACTGTGAGATCATGACCTGAGCCAAAATCAAGAGTCATTTGGGATGCTTAACCGACTGAGCCACCCAGGCACCCCTCATATCTTGGTTTTTTGATCTAACAATATATATTAGAGATTTAAGTACATAAGAGCCCCCTTGTTCTTTTTAATAACTACATAGTATTCCCTTGCATAGCTGTTGCACAAATTCATAACACCTGCCTCCCACTGATAGACCATCTTTAAGGTTCCTCCAAAATTTGCTATTACAAAGAATCCTGCCACATTTGGCACACATTTGTCCCTAATAGACATCATTTTATATGTGTAGAGCTTAACTATTAAAAAACAAACAAACAAAAAAACCTGTAGTGGAGTATCCAGGACAAAGTGTCTATGCATTAAAAAAAAAATTTTAATGTTTATTTTTGAAAGACAGAGAGAGAGAGAGCGCGCACAAGTAAAGGAGGGGCAGAGAGAAAGGGAGACACAGAATCTGAAATAGGCTCCAGGCTCTGAGCTGTTAGCATAGAGCTGTTCAAGCTGGGCTTGAACCCACAAACCGCGAGATCATGACCTGAGCCAAAGTTGAACGCTCAACTGACTGAGCCACCCAGACACCCCTATGGGTTTTTTTAAATTTTGAAAGGTATTGCCAGAGCATCTGCCATTCAAGTCATACCAACTTATAATACCTGTCCATGACCTCTCATTTTCCTTTTTGGCTTGTTCATCTTTATCTTGTTGTTTTTTAAATATCCATATACTTTGGAAACTAGATATTTTTCAGTCTTTGAATTATATAAATTTCTCTCTGTATTTTTAGAGGTTTCGACTATTTTGAACTATGAGGAGTTCTATTTGTGTGAGGTTGAAACTATCAATATTTTTCATTTTGGGGTTCTTGTTTTTGTGTCGTACTCCAAAAAGCATTCTCCACCCCACGTGTACGTTGAAAATTTCTTTCCTCATTCTCTTAATCCTGTTGTAATTTTACTCTTTAGCACTTCATTTTAATACATCTGGTATTTATTCTAATGTAAAGTGCAAAGTGAATCTGACAGGTTTTGGGTTTGTTTTTTTTTAATTCTCAGAAGGATACCTACTTGCCTCAATCCATTTATTTTATAGGCTTCTAAGCTGTCCTTGCCCCTACATCATCCTGGAGACTGGGTTCTCCCCATTTAAACAACCACACATGCTCTTTCTTATTAAATGTACATCCTGCTAGTTAGCTCAATGTGTGCATGGTCTAGGATGTCACTCCTGCATCATCAATGGGCACTTCTCTCCAGGATGGAGCCTACTGGCATTAAACATGTGGTAATGTTGTCCATTAAAAAGAACCAACTTAAAGGAACCCTCCCCTCCCCCACCCCACCCCAATAGTTCACCTGTACAAACATGACTCCTTGAAAGACTTGGCCATACTCCCTGTCTTCAATTTCTCCCCTTACACTACTGTCTCCCCAACCACTCCATCCACATCACCTGTCACCACCATGGGCTGATAGTCTCCAATGACCAGGTCTCAGTCTCTAGGTTATGTCATCTATCAGTCAGCGGCACACATCGATCTTTTGTAAAAGTTTGTCTTTACCTGCTTCCAGGGCATGGTTGCCTCTTAGCGGCACCCCCACCCCCGCCACTTCTCTCACCTCCTGACCCTTCTCCATGTCCTCTCCCAGTTTCTCCTTATTTCCCACGTGAATTACCTACATTCTCAGGCTGAGTCCTCAGCCCTCTTCCCCCTTCTGTTCCCATTCAATCCCTTGGTGATCTTGGCTAGTCTCATGATCTTAAACAGTATTTAAATGCTAATGACTCCCAAGGCTCTATCTCCATCCCAGACCTCAACACTCAAGACCACACTCACATCTCCACTTTACTGTCCAATGAACATCTCAAATTAACATGTCCAAGAACAAACGTCTCCCTCTGGCTACCAAACCTCCTTCCTTTCATCCTTTCTCACCTAAAGAAATGCCAGCTTCACAGTTACAGTTGTTCAGGAGAAAGCCTTGGAGCCATCCTTGGTTTTTGTCTTTGTCCATAGCTCATGGCCAACTGACCAGCAAACTTGCTGTCTCTCCCCTCAAAATATTTCCAGAACCTGACCACTTCTCACCACTCCATGGATACCAACCCCAGTCTTAGGCATTAACCTCTTTCACCTTTATTATTGTGATAGCCTCCAAACTGGTCCCTCTGACTCTGCCCTTTCCCTGTAACCACAGTGTGGTCCTTCGAAAATGCAAGTCACATCATGTCATTTATCTGGGAATAGTTCCTTCTGATGGCTCCTCTCCCTACTCAGAGCAGGAGCCAAAGTCCTTGCTTTTGTCTCTAAGGCTCTGTGAGACGTGATCACCCACTTCTCTGATTTCATCTTCTTCCTTCCTCTTCCTGCTCTCTCCACTTCAGCCACACTGGCCTTAGAGCTCTATGCTCCTTGAATATGTCATACACGTCCCCAGAGCAATGCATTTGGAATTGCGATCTTGTGTCCTGGAATACTCTCCCCAATATCCCCATGACCAGCCCCCCACTTCAATCTCTGCTCAACATCTCCTGATCCCTGACCAACCTCTAGGAAGGAGCAGCCTCCTATCCCCAACACTTTCCAACTCCCCCCTCCGCCACTATATTTCTCTCTATAGCATCTATTTCCCTCTGCATAATTGCTTTGATGTAAGCTCCACAAGAGCAAGACGTTCACAGCTGAATTCCTAATATCTAGAAAAGTGTGCGGCACAGAGACAGTGCTCATAATATGTGTCAAATAAATGAAGGAAGGGATTTGGAAGACAGTTTCTCTTCTGCCCAGAGTGCATCTGGTGTGTGTCCTGCCTTCTACAGAACAGGGAGTAGATTCTGAGTCAGAAGGCTATAACTTTCATAGTTCAGTTAAAGGAGCTCTAGGCCAGAGAAAATAAAACTTAGTTCTGGCCCCATAGTTGGTACTAAGTAGGTAGAGACCCTGGATGAGCCCAATTATCTTGAGTGTCTAAGATTCATTGCCAAAAGATAGACTTCATCATACCATCATATCTAACTCACCAGAATTTTGTTAGAAAGTGTGAGAGAATACCTATTATAGAAGTATACCTACAAATTCTCCCTGACCCTAGTCCCTCTTGTTTCACTGCCTTATGAATGGTGCCCCCACCTACCCAGGCACCAAAGCCAAACACTTAGACACCCTTCTATGCAACTCCCCAACAGCTAACAAGTCCCCTAACCATATAGAAGCTGCTTCCTCGCTTATCTCAATTCCATTCACCTGTTCCTTTTCCTGGGCCCTTTGTCTTAGAGCAGCCTCATTCTTGCAGACTGCCCGGATAGATTCTTAACTGACCTCTCAGTCTCCAGTGTTGTTTCCTTCCCATGGATTTTTTTCCCTGCAACACAAATATATTCAAGTCCTCCCCCACCCCACCCCCCACACTCTTGCTAAGAATCCATCAAATGTATTCCTTGCCTTCAGGTCAGGTTCAGCCTCCCTGATGAGCACACAAGACCCTCCATGTGGCCACGCCCTTCACTATGCTCATGTCCTGCTCTTAATAACATGTTCCTCAAAACCCATGGTGCAATTCCATGCCTTGGCACCTCCTCACGTGCCATTGCCTCTTCCTAAAGCAGCCCAGCACTCACCCACCTGTCTCTGATGTTCTTCTGTGTTCTCCCACACCTCCTGTGTTTCTTTCTCTCGAGGCACTTTCCATGCTGTTATGTTGGTTTAAGTCTCTGCCTCCCTAAACTAGACTCTGAGCTTTCTATGGGAGAATAAATGGCTCCTTCTGCTCCCGACCTTAGGACCAACCACCATGGGCACCAGATAGATTTAAAATGGGCCAATGACAACGTGGAAGCACTTTGAAATGTTCGTAAAACACAAAACAGGTATTGTTAAGGTATTGTTAATGCAGTGTGAAGAAACTGTCCAGAGGAAAGACAGCTGGAAAAGGCTGGGGCTTGTTTACTGCCAGACTTTGCCTGGTGGACTTCCAGTCAAAGTCACGTTCCACATCAAGATGAATTACCTTGCTCATGTCAAGACTGCCACTTTACCAAAATATCCCCAGGATGCTGTCTGAATACCAGAAGAGTGGTTATTCAGCTTATTTGGAGGAAGCCAAACACAGACCTGTTTCAATTTCACTGTTGGAATACATACCCTACCTACTGGGCCTTGATTCCAGCTGGAAATGGACCAGGTAGCTATGCAGTCTCTCGTGTTTGCAAGCAAGGGCATCATTGGCTTTGCCATTTATCCCTTTCGGTTGGCCAGGGGCCAGGAAGTCAAAGTACCAGGGCAAAAGCACACTGCGTACGTATCTGGAAAGGGCAAAATCCAAGAGACAGATGCTGAGACCATAAGAGCAATCTGCAGCACAGAGTGCTGAAAAGTGCGTCCCAATTTGGTTTTCTTCCAACAGAGCAACACATTAAGTCGGGCTCTTAACCCAAATGAAAGGTTTTAGATTTATTTCATTGGCAGATGGAAATTAAGTTACAGAAACTCAAAAAGCACAGGCTAGAGTGTATTTAATTTCATTTATTTTTAATGACACAAGAAATACATGAATATAGTGTCCCTATAAAAATGGAAACAGCACAGATAAAGTTGAAGTCCCTCTTGACCGCTCACCGTTATATTCATTCCCCTTCTCCAGGAGTTACTGCCGCTATCAATTTGAAGTGTATCATCAGACAGGCGCACACACACACACACACACACACACACACACGATATTAATGTGAAGCTATTTAATCTTAGCTTTGGCTGAGGCCCCAAGATAATAGATACTGTATTCCGAACTGAGATACAAGATCATTATGGAGAATATCAATGGTGGTTGTCCATGAACCACATCTATGGCATAAAAGGATTTTGAGAAGATTAGGTGGAGAGAGTAGGTTTTAGATGAAAACTGTTGGCTCCCATGTCCATGAGAGTAGGGAGAGGTGATGTCTTTGCTCACCTCAAAAAAAAGAAAAGGTTTTAATGGGACCATTTGAGCGTTCGATATGTGCCCCTGACAAGATTATGGGTGGCCATCATTTTCTGTTTTGCTTTTCCATTTTGTTTCTTATATAATCTCTTTCCTGCTTCTCAAGGTTAGAAATGTATTTCTCTTCTTCTAATGCTTCTATGATATTTTCATTGTTTAGGCACTTGATTTGTCTAGAATTTTGTTTTCATGATGTGAAACAGTGACCTAACTACTTTTCTCCAAATGAGTTTGATTAATTTGGTTTGAATAACAAATTACTTCAACACTACTCATCATGCAATCTTCCATTACCCTCTGATTGAAAGGCCACATTTACTGTATACAAAGTTGAAAATACTCACTGGTTCCTTTCTGGACTGTGTTCTATATCATGGATCTATTTCTCTCTTCTTAATGAGCATACTTATTAGGAGCCCAATGTGCTTCCTTTTCATGGAGTGGACAACATGACACACAGAATGTTATATCTATTATTATGTGGGGGTTTTTCATTCTGTTCCAGACAAGGGTAAAGTCAGGGCCATGATGGTGGTAGCATCATCTGATTCAACCCCCACCCACTAAGGTAGGCCCTGAGCTTGCCCTTTCCCTGACCTTGCTGCTCAGAATCCTCAGCATCTCTGGAAAGCATCTCCCCTGTGCTCCAGAGAGACTCCCTTGGCTAATGAAGACATTTGCCACTTTCCACTCCTGCTTTAGCATCCCTATGGGATGCCTGATGGTGCTTCATGAAGCCAACACAACGCACCCACTTCTCCATCCTCCAGCCCTAGCCCTAGATGCCACGTGGTTACCTCTTTAGAGAATATCTCCTTACTTGCTGAATGTCTTCTGGATGGCTCTGTGACTTAGCTCTTCCTGGGCTTTTTTCTCATTCCTGTTAACAGAATTGTCTTGCTTAGAATCAGACATAAGGTGATAGGATGCTAACACAAGACTCTTGAAGGGATGTACTCAGTGAGACACTCCTGCAACTCTTGCCAGCTGTCCAACAAAAAGCCCACACACACCCCACACTGTCCACACACATTTAGGGCTCTAGTATTATCCGCTGCTCCAGCCCTGATAAATGAGACATCTGCCTTATGGCACAGAGCGTACAGGGACAAAAGCATCACTGTACTCGTCTCTACAATGGGGGTAGCGCTATGTCCTTTACAGGGCTTTGGTGAGAAGTAACGAGAGCTCGTTGTAAGAGCTAATAGATGCCTCTTAGCCTTCCTTACTCACTAAATTAGGCCCACACCTTGGTGAGGCATTGCCCCTTCTCTGAAGCCTTGGCCACTGTAGTCACTGTGATCATCCACAGTGGTCTCTCCATATTGACTTTCATTGGCCTCGCCCATTTATTTACCTATTTATTTATTTATTTATTTATTTATAGAGAAAGACAGTTAAATTCAAATTATGGATATACAAGTCACAGTATCCTGGTCTCTGGCTTAGTTAGCCAGGTTCATCATCCCTTGAGTGTCTATGGAAACTGAAGCAGGAATGCTCCAGAGGGCTCACCCTGGATGTTCTTCACAGCTTCATTTAATTATCACCATCAAAGCCAATAAGGGTCATAAACTGTTTTGTGACATAGCAATGGGCAGTGTTATTGGAGGTGAACCTGGGCACCTCATTATGCCCACATCATAAACTGGCACATCAGAAGAGGCACAACTAAATAACGCCTTTCTTCTTACGAATAAAAAAGACAAGGAAACACAGATTCTGGTAAAATCTTCATGCTTGGTAAAATTAACTTTCAGTCAAAAAAACAATGGAGTTCCTACCTTTATTTTTCTGATAAAATTTTTATTTCAGGTTGGATAAGCAATTTTGTCTGCCACTAAGTACGAGACTATGCCAAGTAAGTCATGTAGACAAAAGGGCATTATATAAAAAGGAAAACAGGTAAACAGAAAGAAATCTCAGAAATAAAATATGAGAAGAATTAATTGTATCAGAAACCTGGTAAACTGGTATATTGGGTTCTTCCCAGAGAAAGAGACCAATAGGATAGATAGGTAAAGTAGATATAGATAAATGATAGATGACACATAGGTGATAGATAGATAGATAGATAGATAGATAATAGATAGGTAGATAGATAGATGATAAATTATAGATAGATGATAGATGGATAGATGATAGATAGATAGATAGATAGATAATGGATAGATACATAGACAATAGATGATAGACAGATAGATAACATATGGATGGATAGATAGATAATAGATTGATAAATAGATGATAGATAGATAAAGAAGAGATTTATTATAAGGAATTGGCTCATGCAATTATGGAAGCTGAAAGTCCCAAGATCTGTAGTGAGTCAGCAAGATGGAGATCCAAGAGACTGAAGGAGTTGTTCTAGTCTGAAGGCAAGCTGAGGTTGCTCTCCCAGCTTGCATGCAGTCAGGCAGAAGGAATTTTCTCTTATTCAGCCCTTTTGTTATATATAGAGACTTTCAACTATTTGGATAAGGCCCACCCACATTAGGATGGAAATATGCTTTACTTAATCTACTGATTTTAATTTTAGTCTCATCCACAACACTCTCACAGAAATACCCAGTGTAACATTTGACCAAATATCTGGATGCCGTATGGTCCATGTCAAGCTGATACATAAAATTAACCACCAAAAAAAATAAAAAATAAAAAAATAAAAAATTAACCCCACACCTGGCCAATATATGCTAAATGTCCCTATAGTGGAACCTCTATATCTATACCTATATGTGTATGTAACATGTATATTTATAGTACTTAAGAAATGCATTCTTCTGACCTGTTCTTAAAGGTGTGTTCTTAGACTCTTGAAATACCACTATAGATATTTTTTTTTATTGAGGTCAAATTCACATAATATAAAATTAGTGATTTTAAAATTAAAAATTCGGGGGTGAGTGGCTCAATTGGTTAAGTGTCCGACTTCGGCTCAGGTCATGATCTCAATGTTCGTGAGTTCAAGCCTCTCATTGGGCTCTGTGCTGACAGCTCACAGCCTGGAGCCTGCTGCAGATTCTGTGTCTCCCTCTCTCTCTGCTCCTCTCGCACTCATGCTCTGTCTGTGTCTCTTAAAAATAAATAAACACTAAAAAATAAATAAAATAAAAAATTTGGTGGCAGCACTGAGTGTTGGGTATAAGTGATGAATCACCTAATTCTATCTTGAAACCAATATTTCACTGTATGTTAACTAACTAAAATTTCAATGTAAACAAACTGAAAAAAATAAAAATAAAACATAAAATAAAATAAAATTCAGTGGCATTTAGGATACTCACAATGTTGTGCAACAACCACTTCTATTTAGTTCCAAAACATTTTCATCACCTCAAAAGGAAACCCTAGACCCATTAAGCAGTCATTCCTTGTCTCTCCCTCCACCTAGCCCCTGGCAACCATTAATACACTTTCTGTCTTTACAGATTTGCCTATTCTGGATAATTCATATAAATGGAATCATGCAATATATGGCTTTTTAAAAAAAATTTATTTATTTATTTGAGAGAGAGAGTACACATGAGTGAGGGAGGACCAGAGACAGAGAGGGAGAGAAAGAGAATCCCAAGCAGGCTCAGCACTGTCAGTGTGGAGCCCGATGTGGGGCTCGAACCCACAAACTGTGAGATCATGACCTCAGCCAAAGTCAGAAACGTAACCAACTGAGCCACCCAGGGGCTCCAATATATGACCCTTTATGTCTGATAGCCTTCACTTAGCATGTTTTCAGGTCCATCCACACACAGTAGCACGTATTTTATGGCTAAGTAATATTCCATTGTATGTATATACCACATTTTGTTTGTTCATCCCCTGACGGATGAATGGGTTGTTGATGGGCATTCGGGTTGTTTCTGCAATTGGCTATTATGAATGATGCTACTGTGAACATGGGGATACAAATCCCTGTTTGAGACCCTGCTTTCAATTTTGTTGGATTTTACCAAAGAGAAGAGGTATGAGTCACATGGCAATTCTATATTTAACTTTTGGAGGAACTGTTCTCCCCACCATAAATGTTTAGCAGGAAATTATTCATGAATGGGAAATCAGATCAGCATTTAGAACACACACACACACGCACACACATACACACACGCACACATACATACACATACACACACATACACACATACACACACACGCACACATACACACACATACATACACATACACACACATACACACACACGCACACATACACACATACACACACATACACACACACATACACACACACACTGCCGTCTGCCATTCTAAATGCAATAGAATGCAATAGCGAAAGGTCCACCTGATATTGTAAGTGCTGCAGAGGCATCCTCAAAAGGTAAAATAATAGGATGCTACACTCTTCTCCCGAAGCACAGCTGATACCAACCTCAAGCTTTTGATGCACTGACTCCTCCTGTGACCTCAAGTTCAGCCAGGAGCTGACTCCAACGCTTTGCATTGCTTCATAACATGTAATGAATAGGAGACTGATAATGTCACCAGAGTCATACTGAGTGGTTAGCTTCCTAGTTCTGCAGAAACTCAGTAACCTGCAGACAGGAAAAAAAAAAAAAAAGAGCAGAGGCTACTGAGGTCAAAGGTTCCAGAGTGGCATGTGACCTACCCCCAGAGCTGAGCTGTCTGTACATACTCCACCCCAGGTCTGGGGTCAGACAGAGGTAGCTGTGAAGGAGCAGAGAGGGGGTTGGGGAGTCCCCGGGAGCCGGCTGAAGCCTCTAATCAGGCCCTAAACTTGGCTGACCCGGGGAACATTTCCATTACAGTAAGAAACTGTTTAAGATTTTTAAGGGGTTTTCTTTCAGCAAATCTATTAGAGACAAAAAGAAGATCACAAAGTCTTGGGAGAAGGGAATTGGTCATATACAAACTTTTCGCCCTCATTCTTCAGTGGCTGGGCCACAGTTCTACAAAAAGCTTCAAGTTTTGGATTCAGAGCCGGCCATGGGCCAACAGGGGACAGCAGCTGGGTCTGCCCAGTACCCAGAGATCACTAAGACAACCTTTCTCCTTCCTGTTTCATCATTTCCTGCACAGCTAGGTCTCTACTCCACGGATATCTTAAGAAAAGTAGATCCTCCCTAGAAAAGATTGGTGATGTCCCATTAGGAAAGACTAAAGAGGGGGCACCTGGGTGGCTTAGTCGGTTAAGCATCCGACTTCAGCTCAGGTCATGATCTCACGGTTCATGGGTTCAAGCCCCACATCAGGCTCTGTGCTGCCAGCTCCAAGCCTGGAGTGGAGCCTGCTTGGGATTCTGTGTCTCCCTCTCTGTTTCTCCCCCACTCGTGCTCTGTGTCTCTCTGTCTTTCCAAAAAATAAATAAATGTTAAAAAATTTTATATAAAAAAAGACTAAAGAAAGTTCAGTCATCTTAGAGAATCTTGCTAAATATAATGAATAATCTTGGCCTTAGTCTCCAAAGTATTGTGTATCAGAAGATAAATTCTGAAATATAAATATAAATGGAGAAGAAAGATACCATTCACTCTTTTTTACATAAATGGAAGAGCTTACTTTTCTCAAAGGAGAAAGTACATACACCGTGGGTTTCTGGAGCTCAGAAATTTACCGTCAGAGAAAAATAATTGGAATACAAGTTTGATGGATGTGTTTTTAAAATGAAGTTCCCCAGGGGCGCCTGGGTGGCGCAGTCGGTTAAGCGTCCGACTTCAGCCAGGTCACGATCTCGCGGTCCGTGAGTTCGAGCCCCGCGTCAGGCTCTGGGCTGATGGCTCAGAGCCTGGAGCCTGTTTCTGATTCTGTGTCTCCCTCTCTCTCTGCCCCTCCCCCGTTCATGCTCTGTCTCTCTCTGTCCAAAAAAAATAAATAAATGTTGAAAAAAAAATTTAAAAAAAAAAAAAAAAAAAAAAAAAATAAAATGAAGTTCCCTTCCTCTGACTACCAGGCACTACGCAGACTTATGGTGGAGAATCTGGTCCTATAGCAATTATGACGTCTTCCATTGCACAGAGCCCAGCCTCATTTTATGGGGAACGGTGCAGGTAAATATCAGTGTTGAGAAGCCAAGAACTCATTGTTCTCTTCTGTGGGGAAAACCCAGAAGCACAGTCTAATGATGTGGCAAAGTGAAATTTCTCTCTGAGTCATCTTTCGCTGGGTCCAGGAAATAAAAGAGAGCAGGAGCCAGAAATATGTAGCACACAGTGATTGCATCATCCGTCTGGAGGCTGTCAATCTGTTCATGATGTGAGGTCAACCAATAACCTCATCAACATGACACAGTATGAGAAAACACAGTGCGGAGGCCTGAGGCTGTTTGGGACATCCAGGTAAGTTGGTGAGGACATAGCAATGGGCCTTAGAGACCTCACAGATTCCCCCCTCCCCCAGGAGAGCCAAGGACAGAGAATCCCACCAGCCTGCCCGACTATTGCATGAAAGAGCCATCTTCACCCGGGGCTCCTGTCATGCAGTCACGATCCAGATGTTACTACTTCACCATATGCACTTTTTCATGAGAAGGTGACTGGTTTTATTCTCCTCAAATCTTGGGAAATTGGCCGGAACAAGTACATTCTTGCTTGCATTGTTCCCCTCCCTCCCGCAACCCAGAGGAATTGACTCACCAGTCGCCAATGCAAAACTCCAACATCTGTAGCGTAGCAATCCACTCACAAGAAGTGGTGTTGATTGGAGAAAAGAGAACTGGTAACCGTCGCCTCCACTTATTAAGCACTGACGATGTGGCAGGCTAAATGCTCCCCATGCATTCTGCACCAGAAGGCAACTCTAAAGATGCGCCCATTGGAAACCAAATGCTGTCATTAAATTTAGCGTATAAAACTGCACCCCTGAAAACCACCAGCACTCCCCACATAGAGAAACAATGTTGTAGTTGAAGCCTCTCCTTCACAGATTGTCCTTTATTTGCCAGAGATGTTTAAGCAAACCTAGAAGTTCACTTATATTAATGCGTTGAGGACTGAATTAAAAAGGATCATTTTCTCGTTCTCAGAAAAGCTTCAGAAACTCAGTTTCAGTGGGCCTGGTAGGGGTCTTCATCTGGCTGGTGATCCCAGTGAGCATCTCTCCTGTGCACTGGGTAGGTCAAATGGTATTTAAGTTTCAAAACACATTTCTCAGATGTGGAATCAGAAGCTCTGGTAGATTACGTGACTCAACCCAAATCTCACCAATAATAAATGGCAGTCAATCTTTAAGTCTGCACGTCTGGGGGCTCTCTTTCCCGCAAGGCTGGCTGAGCAGCTTTTCTCGGAAAGGATAAATCAAGCACTCACTGCCTACCACCCCAGACTAATCCCAAAGCCACCCTTTCACTACCAACTGCAATAGAATCCAGAGATTGGCAGATATCGTGATTTGGGGATTTATTGGGATCTGGCCTCCCAAGGGCAGCCTTTGGTTTCTCCCTGGCTAAAAAGTCTCTTATTTCCCAAGACCATTAATTTGAGTTGCATTGCAAAGACCAGGTAGGATTGAAACAAGCAAACTCATGCTCCACAATCAAATACCATTACATGATCCTGAAGACTCAAGAAAAAAGGGAGGAGCCACACTTACTGGATAACAATGGGCAACGGACTTGGAGCAAGCTTTGGCCTGCATTTCCCAATGTCTCTGGACAGAACTTAGTGACTTGTGACACATGGAGAGAATCATCCTCTGTAGGGTATTTCTGATTTTCCCAGAAGGATTTAATTAACTTGTAATTTTTTAAAAACATGCTCTAAAGCACGTAGCTCAAATATTTTTTAATGTTTATTTATTTTTGAGAGAGAGGAAGAGACAGAGTGCAAGCAGGGGAGGGGCAGAGAGAGAGGGAGACACAGAGTCTGAAGCAGGCTCCAGGCTCCGAGCTGTCAGCACTGAGCCCGACACGGGGCTTGAATCCACAAACCAGGAGATCATGACCTGAACCGAAGTCAGAAGCTTAACCAACTGAGCCACCCAGGCGTCCCCTCGTAGCTCAAATCTTTTAATGTTGAGATCAGCCTTCCTTTGGATCTGTGGGGGATACTCCATGTAGCACAGAACATTAGAGTAGGACTTTCTTGGGGTGCCTTGGTGGCTCAGTCGGTTGAGCACCGACTTTTGATTTCGGCTCAGGTCATGACTTCACTGTTGTGAATTTGACCCCTGCAGCGGGCTCGGTGCCGGACATGGAGGCTGCTTAAGACTCTCAAGAATCGTACTTTCTTCTCGGGTCACGGAACACACGTTTTGTTAGCTTCTAGATGGTACACATGACAGAAAGTGCGGCCATCACCTCGCCAGTGCTCCATAATGGTCATGAGAGAGCTGCCTCTTTGTTTCGATTTTTGAAAAACCTATCGTGAAACATTTGTGACATACTATGGACAAAACCATGGAGCAAATAATCTAATAAATGCAAGGGTATCTGTCTCCCAGCTCCCCAAATAGAACTGTACAAACAGAATTGAAGCAACCCGTTTTCTCCATTTCACCCTGCTTCGGGATGTCCATCACATCCGCGCATATCCTTATACTTTCATCTCAGTAGTCTTGTGGACCTAAGCGGTATTGAGTGTCATATGTGCACCACTAAACACTACATCAAAAGTAGACCAATGACTTTGTTCACAGTGTATTCTCCTGAAACTCTTCTCATTCGATATGCTTATGAGAATTACCCATGTTGATGCAGGGAATTCCTGCTCATTTACTGTCACGATTGTCTGGGGTCCCACGACACAAATACGCTTTGGTTTCATTCACAATCCTCTTGTTAACACTTAAGTTGTTTTTAGTTTTTTGCTATTGCCAATGAAGCTGATGTGCACATTCTCGCGGAACATTCTCCTATCGTTGTACAACTGAACGCATTCTCGCACATTCTGTCTCCTTAGGCACATGTGTGAGATTTTCTCTAGCATAGACCGCTAGAAATGGAATTGCTGGGTCACAACGTATGCTCACTTTCATCTTTGTTAAAGATGGCGAGGGATGCCCGGGCGGCTCAGCCAACTGAGCATTCAACGCTTGATTTCAGCTCAAGTCATGATCCCAGGGCTGTGGGATCAAGTCCTCCGTTGGCCTCTGTGCTGGCCTGTTTAAGATTCTTTCTATCTGCCTCTTTCCCCAACTCGAGTGTGTGTGCTCTCTCTCTCTGTTTAAAATAAAAATAAAATAAAATAAAACTTAACTAAACTAAACTAAACTAAACTAAAATAAATACAATAAAGATGGCTAAATCGATATGCAAAGTGGTGGTATAAATTTTCTTTCTACCTGAAAAGTATGACTTCCTGTTTCTTCACTGTCTCACCAACACTTAATATGTTCAAAGGTTTCTATATTTGCCAGTCTCAAGAGTGTGAAGTGGTCTTTAATTGTCTTTTAATTTTGAATTTCCTGATTAGAATGTGGTTGAGTGGTTTTATATTTTTGTGGGCCATTTGGGTTATATTCTTCTCTGTTGATAGGTGTATTTCAGGTGTATTCCCTGTTCATATCATTTTCCTATTTCCTTAATGGGATTCTTTGTCCTCTTATCAACAATTTTAAATGTTTTTTGTGTATTGTGTGGATACATATTGCAAATGTCTTTATGATTTACCCCTGTTGTTTTCTCCCCACCCCTTTTTTTCTCTATTGTGTTTGAAACACAGACTTTTAAAATTTTCAATTAAAAGGTGAATTTATCAATCATCGATCTGTTCTCTTTATATCTCTGAAAGAAAAATTCCTGCCTACCACAAAGATATTTTCTTACATATTTTTAGAAAAGAATAAAGGTTTTTATTTTCATATCTTATGTCTTTATTCTCCTTAGGGTTCATTTTTGGATATAAGTGTGAGATAAAGATAAATTGTTAGGGTTTTTTTGCTTAATAAATTTCCAAAGCCACTTGTTAAGAAGCCCATTCCTTTGACAGTGATCTGCAATTCAACCTGCCTGTATACCAAGTTTCTGAATGAACATTAATTTTTTCTAGGGTAGTTTCATCGTTTCATTGGGTCTGTGTATCTGGCCTTTGCCAATATCACACTGGCCAAATTACTGTAGTTTCAACCTAAATCTCGATTTCTGGTCAAACATGACCTCTCTGCCCTAGTTCTCTTCAAAATTGACTTCAAAAAGAGCTATTATTTGTTGATGTTTTTCTCTCCTATGTTTTAGAACCAGCTTGTCAATTTTCATATAATCTGATACTTTGATAATAATGATATTATTATAGCATAAGTAATAAGATCTTTGGGTTTTTTCTTTCAAACTCATACATGTATTTTTTATACTCAGCGATGATCTTTAGAACAATTTTGCATAGAAACAGTGATTCTATATCTATATCTATAGGTTTCATTATTAAAAGGTTTGCTCTGGTTTTTGCATGTTCTTTTTATCAAAATTTACTAAATCCTTTTAAAAACCATGAGTAAGCTGAATTTTATCACGTTTCTGCTGAATCTATTAAGACGGTTATTCGTATATTTTGTCTCTCGTAGTTAGTGTCGTGAGTTACATCAGGAGATTTTCTACTGTTCAACCAACCTCATATGTCTAGGATGTGTGCAGCTCGGTCATGTGATCAACAGTTCACAACCCATCTCTGTCGGCTGTCTGTACAGCAACTGTTGGTTGTCTACCAGATGGCCATCCCCATCCCACCTCTAGAACCCTTGTACTGTCCACTGGAGGGCTGTGAACTTCAGGAGAACTTATTAATGTCTAAGGCAAGCACTGCATTTCCATTCCCTTACCACAGAAGGAGAAGTCTGCTTACGTGGAAGAGGAAAAGATTTCTGGAGAAATTTCCTTTGAAATACAAGAAAGAGAGTCTCTCTTCTAATGTTTGGACATTGATATGCATGGATGTGATACCTGGAGCTGCTGCGAACTTCTTGCTGCCATACACAGCTCTCCTGCTACCTTTTCACAAAAATCGACAGGCGGTGGATGGCAGAGAAGGAAGATAGAACAAACTTGGCTCTTTAAAAACATTACTGACATACTGAATGAACTCACCCCTAGAACTGTTCCACTTCTGCCTTTTTTTTTGGCCAATAATAGGTACCGTGATGGTTTAAGCCATTCAGAATGATATCTCCAGTAACCTGAGGCCAAAATTATTCTTCCAAACATCCTGGTCTCTGATGCCTCTGGAATGTGTTTCACCGATCCACTCAAGCCTTTGACAAATATGTATGGAGGGCTGACCACGTTCCAGACACTGGCTAAGGGCTAAAGAGATTGAGCACTGCATTCTAGGACCTCACAGCTTGGGAATGGAAACAGGCTTATGAGCAAATAACCGAAATCCCATGTACACATTCAAGGGGCAAGGTAGCTCTACAATGCTATGAGAGTACGGGGGATGTGGGGTTTTAATTTCATCCTGGAAGAGATAGAAGAGATATCCAAAAGACAGCTGGGCCTTTGGAGGATGATCAGGTATGTAATTAATCATGGAGACAGAATAAAGGAATCTAGGGGCACCTGGGTGGCTCAGTCAATTAAATGCCCAACTCTTCACCTTGGCTCAGGTCATGATGTCACTCTTCATGGGATCGAGCTCCGTGTCAGGCTCCGTGTTGACAGCATGGAGCCTGCTTGGGATTCTCTCTCCCTCTCTATCTGCCGTCTTCACCTCTTGCTCTCTCTCGCCCTCAAAATAAATAAATAAAACATTAAAATAAAAAAGAAAGGAATCTAAAGAGCAGAAGCTAGGGGTGCATGACCTTAAAATAACAGAAGTGGAAGGAGTTGGTTCGGTTCCAGATGGTCTTGCATACAGGAGATGCAGGTTTTGAGGGCAATGAAGTTTCAATTTCCCTTTTAGACAGTGGGTTGGGATAAGGAGCAGCTGGAGGGTGTTACAATACTGTGTTCTGTGCTGGCCAGCTTCCCAGGGGCTAGGAAAGTCCCTGGCATGCCTGGAGCAATGGGGAACTGAAGTTAAGCCTCCCCAGTAAAGTTGAGCTTGAGAAAGAAGAGAGAATAGTGGACATCCCTAGCAAATGGTGTGCAACAAGAACGGTCAGGTATGGCTAGTGGGGTGCGGAAGTGGCCGTGGGGAGAATTCCTCAGGCACTGGTGGCAAAGGCAAGGAATCTTGCCTTTCTCCTCTTTCTCCTCACCCACGCCGTATGGGTGTGAACCAGAGAGAACTCATACCAGCTATGGGGAGCCAACCGTGTGCAACCCTTCCCAGTTCCTCACTGGCGACATCATGTCGACATCATTCTTGAAATTGGCCATGGCGAGAGTGTTTGCACCGTGGAAATGAGCACATGCTTCAAGTCAATAGTTTTGTTTTGGAGACAATGTTAAACATTTACCAGCATGATATTGCACGGTCTAGGGTAGGGCACAAATTTTCCCCCAAAAAAGTCTGACCCCTCACTCACTGATCTGGTATAGTGCCCCCTTCCCAGAATGCTGGGTGTGTTCTTGCAGCATGCATGGAAATGGAATGGGACACCAACCATCTCTTCCCAGGCACAGCAGCATAATGTGTGAATATCTGCTGCAAAGATTTGATGATGCCACTGAAAAGTCAGGAGTAGCAAATTACAGAGCTCCCTTCTGCCCTGCCTCTGACAATGGTTCAGACGTAACACCTGGAGGAGTGTCCATGGTGATTAGAAATCAGAGTAGCCCTCCTGTGACCAATGTCACAAGTAGCAAAGCTGCCCCCTCCTTTTCTACCCCACCTGCCCCCAACACTCACCACTGATCCTGGGATGCATCAGCCCAAAGCATGAAATCATTCTTTGGTGTTTATATGGGGAACCTCTTGGGCAGCCTTCTGCCCCAGGCAAGGAAAGGGTAATAGACCCCCCGGAAGCCTAGCATTCACTGTCTTTATTATTTCCAAGTTCATAATTTTTTTTCTTATTTCAGCATTTACTTCTAGGATTGTCAAACCACCCTGTTAAAGGTCTTGACCTCCCAGATGACATGACCTTTTGAATTTATACAGAGCTGCTATCAGTTCATTTCCTTAGAGAGAACTGGGGTTCTCTCCAGTCTCACTTCTTAAATCCTCTCAAGTTCTCTTTACCTCTAACCCTACCAGAAGAGAAGGGATGCGACTGGTCATCCTTTGGAGATCACCAGAATAAGAAACCCCAACCCACACATGATTGAAGACAGCTTCCCCATTGCAAACGTGTGGAAAAACATGAGCGGGAGCAAAAGTAACACTCCCTCTTACGCATTAGAACAAATGCTTTACCACTGAGTTGTTCATCATGGCCATAAAATTAAAGCAATTAAAAAGAAAACAACCATGTGTTCAATTAGAGGGGACTAGTTAAACAAGTCCTGGTACATCATTACATTGGAAGCCATATAGCCATTCAAAACCACAATACAGAAGAATGCTTAATGGCACAAAAGGATGTCCAAAATGCATTGCTACATAGATAAGAGAAAGTTATAATATGCATTCTACCCTCACCCCTGTATGCACATACAAAATATAGATGCCATACAGATAAAGAAGAAGAAAAAAAGACCAGTAAAGCCACACATCAAAATATCAAGTATTGATCATTACATATGAATTTTAGTAACTTTATTTGTATTTTGCTTTTTCGTATCAAATATCACTTTCCTTTTAGTTGCAAAGACTTGCTTGCCTCTCTGGAAAATCCCTTCTGCCTTACAAACTTGCACAAAATGACCTGTCTGTCCCCCGGGCGATTGCTCAAGAAGGACAGTGAACTCATTATCTCTCAACAGAAATCAAGCCACAATCTTCCTGCAGACGTGTTCTGAGTTTGGAAACTTGCAATGTGGGCCATCCCAGGCAGACAGAGTCTATACAGCCTAGATGTTCAGCCATTGTAGATAATAGCAAGGTGCTTTCAAAGCATGCTTTCCAGTCACCTTGCAAAACAGCGTGGAAGCAATTCAATTCGACTCATTCCAGAGCCGAAAGCTCTGGCAGGTGGGGCAGGTGGGCCAGCGAGGGAGAACCATTAGCCTAAACCACATTGCTTGGAATTACAGGGGAAAAGAGCCTTGTGATCTTGGGATCCTGTGAGAATGAGGAGTTCCTTTTCTAGAATTCTCTGGTTGGAACTTCTCTTCTAACTTTAACCTCAATTTTAATGTCAAATTGTAAAACATTGTGAGGGAAGTGTTTCTAGAATCATTTCATACTTTCCTGCCCTGGGAAAAGCAGAGTAAACAAAATCCTGTGAATATATTTTGATGCATGCTAATTCTAATTATTCTGCTCTGCTCTAAGTGATACTAATGTGGCAGAGAGCCTTACATCCTGCAGCCCCAAAGGCTTTGTCTTTGATTTTCCTCTCTTCATCTCCCCAACCTTAAGAAGACACTTCACACTCCCTACAGACAGAAGATGTTAAATTCTTGTCTCCTTTACAATTCTCCACCTCTGATAGTGTCTTGATTCTGACAAAAAGGATCGACTCATTAATGTTATTTGAAAAGTATAAGTAAATAAGCTGTGAGTAAAGCCTTGATTTTTATTGTTGGTTTACTCCTATGGGTTTTCGTCCATGTAATATTTTCAGCCTGATATGGTCAGAATATTTTTTTCTTTCTAATTTCCTAGGATTTTTTTTTGGGGGGGGGGGTTGGTTTTGGTTTTGGTTATGCTCTGACTACTTGAAGTATTGGAGAAATGACCTCCAAACATGAGATATAGACCTTTTATAAAAATTTTTTTAATATTTATTCCTTTTTGAGAAACAGAGATGAGCAGGGAGGGGCAGAGAGAGAGAGAGAGAGAGACATAGAATCCGAAACAGGCTCCAGGCTCCCAGCTGTCAGCACAGAGCCCGACACGGGGCTCAAACTCACAAACTGTGAGATCATGACCTGAGCCGAAGTCAGATGCCTAACTGACTGAGCCACCCAGGTGCCCCACTGACCCATCTTTTACATATAGTTTTCACTGACACTTTGCTCTTATCACCTTTACTTGGAAATAAAATGTATGTTCTTCAGTGGGAAAAATTCTGTGCTATACTTTTGTACATGTTACTGTTTTAAACATAGAGCAGATGCTTGGTAAATAATGGTAACTGGTAATTTACAGAATTCTATGCCTCTTAATAACTATGGAGGCCAGAGGTAAAGTTGTAAAATAGTAAATCAAAGACACAAAGTGCATAACACTAGGATGAAAAATCCAATCACTGGAAGAAATAATAATCACTAAAACAATGGTCTTAAAGTCTTTTTGTTTGGAAACACTCTACAAAGAACTCTGAAAAACTACATATTCAATGTCACATTTATAATTTGACTTCTATAATGTGTCACTGTAAACCCAAAGAGTTACAAAGAATATATATTTCACTTTATTATAAATATCGACTATAAAAAATAAAATTGTATCATTTTAAGTATATCCAAGGGAATCTAGGTACCATGGTGATTGGATACTTCTAATACTCATTTTCAAAATACAAACGAGTTCCTCTTTAACAGATCAAAATTTTATACCCCTTTTTCTCCTTGACTCATATCTGTATTCCCCTAACCTGACAGGATTTTATTTCTTCTGGGTTGGCTTATCATTATAGTTATTGAGAGTACATAATTGATAGATAAATATTCCTCATAAAATTTTACTGGAGATGTAGATTTAATGAGATACATGAGGTTTTTTTCAATCTGTCCATGTATTCACAGGTGATCAATACACATTCCTAGAATAAGGTAGGATTTGACATCAGTCATATTTTTATTTTTTATTTTGATAAATGTATATACTGAATACATGTCATTTACATGAATGGACAGAAACAAAAGGAATACTATAATAGCAAGGTAGCTTACTTTTAAGAATGCCATCTAAGACAGGGGCACCTGGGTGGCTCAGTCAGTTAAGCTTCAGGCTCTTGATTTTGGTTAAGGTCATGATCTCACATTGGTGAGTTCCAGTCGCTCATCAGGCTCTGTGCTGAGCGTGGAGTCTGCTTGAGATTCTCTCTCTCCCCTCCCCCACTCTCACCCTCTCTCAAACAGAAAAATAATTGAACATTTAAAAAAAGGAATGCCATCTGAGATAGATGCCAAAAACCTCATCGTAATCCATCTTCAGAAAATTTTAATCATCTACCAGCTCTCTCCCCAGTGAGATCTTCCCTATGGCTGAAGGCAAATATGTGTTACCCGGGTAACACATGCTCAGTGCTTGGAGCAGCTCTTTGCACATCCTGGATCCATGCAGCACCGGAGGATTCTAGATGGCTTGTAGGGTGGCCCTCTCTTGTAAAGTGGAAGACGGTGACTGTGGAGGGGGGAAGGAGAAGCAGCAAGAAAGAGACGCACTCACAGACAGATCACTTTGAAGAAAGTGTACTTTCTTCAAGGTTGGGAAGCTTGATGCTTTAGAAAACAATCTCCCCCCCCCCACCCCTGCCTTGGAAAGTCCACGTTGAGAGAACCCATGAACTAGAAGAAGTGGAGACAGCTTCAGGGAAGAGTTTTGAGCTGAGCCTGGAGGGTGCATGGAGTTGAGATTAAGCACAGAAGACTTGGAGGTTATGCAACCTACCGGAGAGGCACAGGTGAAGCAAAAGCCCTGACGGAGATGTCCCGATGGAAGACAGTGGAAGAACAGTGGGCAAGAAACAGCCAAGGCTAAGCCCTTTGGCTGTCGCAGTCTCATTCTGGATTCCACAGCGATAAACAGTAGGAGCATTTAGGATGTAAGACTCTAGATCAGGGACTTAATACTTAATTGCCTATAGAAACTAAGCAGGTAACATAAAATAGAGTCACTTCTATGACAGAAGCTTATGACATAAGCTGTATGTCACTGTGCATGGGGGGCGGGGGGACTAGAGGGCATGCAAAAGGGTCGGCAACAATGGAGGGGTGGACCTGTGTTGCAGATCTTCCAATTTCTCAAGAGAAGCTAGAAGTCCAGACTTGAAAGCAAACTCTTCAATGGGCAAGACAAAGCATGTTTGTGGACTATCTCTGTTCTGCCGGCCACAAATTTGCTGCTGCAAAGACTAAATTTTATCTAGAGATTAAGCCAGAATGCCAGAAAGCATCAAAAGCTGAATTATTCTTCCCTATAAGGGCAGATGCCTGGAACAAAGTTAGACGGTCAGTCAAAAGGTGTCTGCCCAGCCGGGAAATAAGTGGTTCCTTTGACGGAAGTGCACCTTCACAAGGCCCCCTCTTACTTCCTTCCAGAAGAAAGGGACTGGAGATTCTCTAAAGAGTAGAGTCTAAAGGGGAGGGGGGAGAGCTCGGGGAGGCCTCAGCACCAGCCGTCTGTTTCCAGCATTGGATTCTGTTTTCCTGTTTGTTTTGGCCAGTAGAGAAACGAGCAGCAATTATGTCCACTTCCGCAGGAGATTGCTGTATGCGTTTCCTGTACAAACATTTCTAAAGATCCAGTTGTTTCTATCATGTACCCCTGCTTTGGATTGCTTCGTGTGTTTATTTTATCCTGAGGTACTCTGTGTGTTTTGTAAGCCGCCTTGAAGGCTTTGTGGAATGAGGTAGGGTGTAAATAAATAAAGGTACTATCTCTGGACCTTGCCCGCCCCCTTCCCCTGCCTGAGTTTACACTCTGTCGATGCTTCAGGCCCCAGGCCTATGGGGAAGCCACTTAGTAAATTACTGCTCCCATGTATCCTGAAGGTAATGGGGCTTCCAAAGGTGCAGAACAAACCACCAGAGAGTTGTTTAAGCGCTAGGAAAATCTGGCCCAATACATTATTCCAAATCTATATTTATGTTCATGGCTTATGAAGCACCTCGGGGCCCTTTGGGATAAGAAAAGCTGCATGAATCTAGGAAAATATTATTAAATAGATTTATTTTGGGTTGCTAAAGAGTGTGAGGCCCTCTGGAGAACCACTGGAGGAGAATGAATTATTTTCTGCAATCCCCACCACTTGTCTTTTTAAGAGTCTCTCATTGAACCCCTGGTGCTGCCCTAACTGTCCATAATATGGATTGAAAGGGTCCCAGAAGTTGTTCAGTCCACTCCCTGGTGGAGTCTTTGACTTGAACTTGATAGGACAGGGCACTGTTGCCCGGCAATAGACCTTGGTACAAGAGCCAAAACATTTGGGAGATTTGAACCCAACAGCTAAGCAAATCATAAAACTAATACCCGATGGGGGTTAAGGCTGCGAGAAAGAGATGAGGGTTTTTTTTCCCCTTTCTTAATTTTAATAATGTATTTACATTGGAATGAGGATACCCAGGATTCTTAACTTAGTGGCTGTGCCCAACCACTGATATGCCGTCCAGACACTCCTGCTGAGCCGCAAGGTGGGAAGCACCTCTCCCGAGGCCATCCCTGCAGACCCGCAGGGACTGAAAAGGCCGTAGAATCATCTGATGCTCCAGAGCGCACTGAGATTGTCAGTCCCCGGGTACCCGATGGAAATGTTTTGGTCAGAAATTCTGGCTAATTCCCTCTTCTGCTGATTACCAGTGTCAGAGAAACAGCAGAACACCTCCATTATTACCAGGAGGGAAACAGTTGCAGACAGGTCTGGTTCAAGTTCGTATCACTTTCCAGGACAGAGCTGTAGGTAAAATCCCATTCCTGTGAAAACTCTAAAGGCTACCGCGTTTTCTTTTCTTTTCTTTTCTTTTCTTTTCTTTTCTTTCTTTTCTTTTCTTAATCACAAAAGACATTCTGTCAGTGTAACTGACGCTATGCTTTCCTGATCTGTCTCCATATTTTTTCCTCTTCTCTCTTTGGCCCCCTAATAATGACAGCTACCACTGTTGTAATTCTATGTACCCTGCACTACATTAAGTGATCTTGCATTCCATGATTTTGCAGATGTGGAAACTGAGGCTCCCGGTGCTTAAGGTCTTACCCCAAGGCACTGAGCTATAACGGCAGAGCCACAGTCACACCCAGACCTGCCTGGCTCCCAGGTGTATTCTTAGCTTTTATGCTCTGAGCTCCTCCAAAAATGCCTTTTCTGCTCTGACCCTTTTTTTTCAATGACCCCCCCACTTCTACTTACTCCCCACTCCAGCCCCCACTTCCCTGAGTAGGTCTCCAATCCAAACCCAGTCTTGACCCTCCTTCACCTGCCTGCTATGCATCCCTTTCATGTCTTCCCATGGCCACTGCAAACTTGGGGTGTTCACAACGGAGCTGGCAGTTGTCCATCCTCCTGACCTCTATACCTCTGTGAAGGTATCCACTGTTCCTCTGGCTGTGTGGTCCTGAAATTCAGAACTGTCTCTTGATTTTTGACTATCTCCCCCGACTCCTTACAAAAACCAGTACCTTGGCTGGCTTGTTCAACCTCGTTGGTTATTTCCTCCGCATGATCCAACCAGCCCACTCCTGGAGCCAACACTGAGTCCAAGGGAGGAGCCAGCGCTTTGCCATGAGCCACGGTGTGGATTTCATAACACGTTACCGCACGCATGGAGTTTCTCTCCAGCTTTCCACACTCAGTGGTTTTATGGTACCTTTATCCCCCACCATCACCCCTGGGTGTTCAGGGTTTCTGCAGCATCCTCAGCAGGGCAGGTGTTTGAATGGGCCCTTCCTCTGTACTTACCAGATACTGCCTTCCTTCTATGGACCATTACTGCACCCCATCCCCACAATCAAACATAGCCCTTTTGTGGCCCACACCTAGACAATATGTCTACCAACACCCTTTGTAGCTATACCCCATTCTTAGTACAAAGTCGGCCCACATTAAGCCTTTAATCAAATTGAATTTCTAAATTTGAGTTTGCTTCTTTACAATGAGACTTTTCTGGGGACATTACCCCATTTCAAAGGAATGATTCCAAAGTGTGTGTGTGTGTGTAGATAGATGGGAAGGGGGAAATACATACATACACACACACACACACACACTCACAGAAAGGGTACTGTGTTTTAAGCTGTATCTGTTTCTTTCTAGCACGATTTAAGAAATACTTATTGAGTGGGGCGCCTGGATGACTTGGTCGGTTCAGTGTCCAGCTTTGGCTCTGGCCATGATCTCTCTGTTAGTGAGTCTGAGCCCCACATCAAGCTCGCTGTTGTCAGCATGGAGCCTGCTTTGGATCCTCTGTCTCCCTCTCTCTGTCCCTTCCCCACTCACACTCTCTCTCTCAAAAACAAACATTAAAAAATAAATAAATACATATTGAGTGTCTTGTATCTGCAAGGCACAGTGCTAGCTGCAAGCATTATCCATCCCCTAAATAAATATTCATTAAGTGATTACATGAAAGAGTGGAGGAAAGGACGTATTTCATCATTTATTTCTCCAACTTGGAGACCCAGGTGGGCTTTGAGAACGAAGCGATATTTTTGTTTTTCATCTACCCCATGGCACTTAATCAATGTCTCCTACATGCCAGCACCACACTGGACCCCAGAACACAAAGGTGAGCAAGAGTGGACTCAAAATCCCTACTGGCCAAGCTCGACATCCAGTGATGGAGGCAGGTGGATGATATGGGTACCGATCACTAGGCCTTACAGAAGTTGCTGGGCCGTGACCTTCTAAGACTGCTGGTGTTGCTCGAAGCAGACAAAGCCTGAGCACTGGAAACGGGGGACGCTTCCCTCCCGGGTTCTCCTTGAGCCTGCTGACTCCCACCGTGGCCGCCCATTCAACTCCTCTGTGAAACTAGGACTTTCTGATTTATTTTATTTATTTTATTTTATTTTATTTTATTTTATTTATTTTATTTTATTTTATTTCATTGCATTTTAATGTTTATTTATTTTAAGAAAGAGAGAGTATGATTGCAAGTGCGAGCAGGGGAAGGTCAGAGAGAGAGGGAGAGAGAATCCCAAGCAGGCTCCACAGAGCCGATGAGGGGCTTGAACTCATGAATCATGAGACCATGACCTGAGCTGAACTCAAGAGTCGGTTGCCCAACCAACGGAGCCACCCAGGGGCCCTTTTCTGATTTTATTTTTAAACAGTCCTCTCCCCTCCAGTTCATCAGCAAAGAGACACCTCTCCAGGAGCCAATAGTGTCTCTGCATCTATCCAGCGTAATCCCTTAAGGGGACAAGAATAGTCAATCCATCACCATCCCGGCCTCCCTGGAGGCCTGGTGAGCAGCCCCCAGGAAAGGAGAAAAAAGCATTTGCTTACGTTAACTCGATTACGCCAATCACTCTCATGGTGTTGTTCTCCACCACTGCAGCCATCACAGAGGAGATCCAGAATCCCACATTTCCTTTTCACTAATTGATGCCCTTATGTGAGCAGCCGTAATCTCGCCAACTCCACCAACGGAAAATAAAGAGAGGAAAATGTTCCAGAAAGAGCTATTCTTTAATCACCATGGCAGTGCTGTTATCACAGGGGCTATCTATCTAGGCCAAAGTAGTACAGAAAAGAGAATGGCTGTGGCATGCTTGGGCCCCCACAGCAGCCTGAGGTCACAGGCAGATGGGAGATGGGAGAGCTTTCCAGCCTCTGCCCTGGCTCCTAATGCAGCACTCGTAGGGCCTGCTCATTCATCCCCAGGTAGGTCTCGGGGTGACCAGGAGCTAGGCCCCTGAATGTCCTTAGGCTCCTTGCCGGGGCAGGTCCTGTGCTGGCACCTCCTGAGGGCACCAGGCCAGATAGGAAGGTGTCTCCGTGGCAGCAGGCCCAGCCGGTTTGTCCTGTGGGAGCCACCACAGGACCACTCAGTGTTAACTGAGTGCCAGCTAGGAACTGGCCCCTCCGTAGCTGTCCTCCTCTCTCTGAGACATGTACCACAGGCCAAGCCTGCCTTTGTCCCTGGAGTTTTAGAAACTGGGCAAACCCCCTCCCTTGGGTATCTCTCTGTCTTCGTACAGGCCCACCCCCAAATGCTGAGGGGTGCTCCCCAACCGGAATCCCCTTCTCCCCTCCCATCCACCCTGAACTGTGTTCTTGAGTCAGTCAGACTTAGGCATCTGCACTTTTGTCTTCCATATTATGGGTTCTTGCCCAGGAAGTTCCCCAGATCTCCACATGATTAAACCCTTGAGGGGTCATCTCTTCATCCCTCTGGAACTGTCAAATCCCTAGGTGAACATATTCATGTTATTTACGACTTAGAAACAACTAATGTAGGGGGGCCTGACTGGCTCAGCTGGTTAAGCGTCTGACTCTTGCTATCTGGGCCAGGTCATGATCCCATGGTTTGTGAGTTCAAGACCTACATAGGGCTCTACGTTGACAATGTAGACCCTGCTTGGGATTCTCTGTCTCTCCCTCTCTCTCTGCCCTTCCCACGCTCTCTCTCTCTCTCTCTCCTGGTTTGTGGAGATCCGTTAAATGTTAAATAAATAAACTTAAAAAAAAAAGAAACAACTAATGTAAGCAAAACCATGAGATTGGATGATTTGAGGGAACTTCCATTTGCTTACTGGAAAGTAAGCTTTTTTTAAATTTTTTTAATGTTTATTTATTTCTGAGACAGAGAGATACAGAGCATGAGAAGGGGAGGGGAAGAGAGAGAGGGAGACACAGAATCTGAAGCAGGCTCCAGGCTCCGAGCTGTCAGCACAGAGCCCAACACGGGGCTCCAACTCACAAACCGTGAGATCGTGACCTGAGCTGAAGTCGGTCGCTCAACTGACCGAGCCACCCAGGTGCCCCGAAAGTAAGCTTTTTACAGGGAGAGCTACTGGGCATGAACTTGGTAGAGGGCTTGACCCTTTGACAAAAATGTGGGTAAGAGGCACAAGCTGGATTGGAGAAAAGGTACTGCTATGGACTGAATTGTGTCCCTCCAAAATTCATAGGTTGAAGCCTAACCCTTGGTGTGACTTGACTGTCGTTGGAGTAAAGAAGTAATTAAGATTAGGGGCACCTGGATGGCTCAGTCAGTTAAGTGTCCCCCTTCAGCTCAGGTCACGATTTCATGGTTTGTGAGTTCAAGCCCCACATCGGGCTCTCTGCTGTCAGTGCAGACCCTGCTCTGGATACTCTGTCTCCCTCTCTCTCTGCTTCTCCCCTGCTCACTCTCTCTCTTTCTCTCTCAAAAATAAATACATAAACTTTAAGAAAAATATTTTTTCAAAAAAGTAATTAAGGTTAAATGAGGTCATATGGGTGGAGTCCTAATCCAGTAGGATTAATGCCCTTATAAGGGGAGTCTAAAGAGTGTCTCCTCTCTCTCTCTCTCTCTCTCTCTCTGCCAAATGAGGACATGTTGAGTAGGCAGTCATCCACAAGCCAGGAAAAGAGCTCTTACTAGGAACCAAATGGATTTCTTAGCCTCCAGAACTGTGAGAAGTATTTGGTGTTTAAGCCAGTGTGTAGGCTTCCCCCTACTACATTGATGCAAAGATATTTTGCTGAGTACCACAAAGAGAAATAATAGGATGGCTTGGGTAGAACAGTGGAGAAATATATTTAGACTGAAACATCACACTCATCAGATCTACAAATTAAATGGGAGATAACTGACATCTTTACAATACTGAGTGTTCTAATCTACAAATATGGATGTATTTGGTTTCCTAAGGCTACCGTAACAAAGTACCACAGAGTGGGAGGCTTAAACAATAGAAATTAATTTTCTCACAGTCTGGAGGCTAAAAGTTCAAGATCAAGGATTCAGCAGGGTTGGTTTATTCTCAGGCATCTTTTCTGAGTTGTAGATGGTAGTGTTCTCCCTGTGTCTTCACATCATCTTGCATCTGTACCCACTTGTGTTCAAATTTACTCTTCTTAAAAGGACACCAGTCATATTGGATTAGGGCACACCCAAATGATCTCATTTTAACTTAAACTCCTCTTTAAAATCTGTATCTCTAGGGGCACCTGGATGGCTCAGTCAGTTAAGCATAAGACTCAATTTCTGCTCAGGCCATGATTTCATGTTTTCCTGAGTTCGGGCCCCACATGGGGCTCTGCACACTGACTGCATGGAGCCTGCTTGAGATTCTCTCTCTCCCTTTCTCTCTGCCCACCACCACTGATGCTCTCTCTGTCTCTCTCAAAATAAATAAATAAACTTAAAAAAAATCTCTATCTCCAGAGTCACATTCTGAGGTAGTGGGGGTTAGGACTTCAACATAAGAATTTTGGAGGCGAACGTAATTCAGACTGCTGACAATGAAATATCCCTCTATTTATTCATGTCTTCTTTCTCTCAATAATGTTTATAGTGTTTAATGAGGTCATGTCCATCTTTTGTTAGATTTATTCTGAGATATTTGATGTTTTGACTCTTATAATTGGTATTTCTTAAATACCATTATTTATTTGTTTTTGATATATTGAAATGCCGCTGATTTTTATACATCCGTCTTTAATCCAGTGATGATGTTAAATTTTATTAATTGCAATAGTTCATTTGTAAATCCTTTTAGATTTTTCTACTTCACAATCAACGTAATCTTGAAATTGTTATTTTATTTGTTCCTTTGTTAGTCTTTGTACTTTTATTTATTTTTCTTCCCTTATTGCAGTGGCTAGGACAACCAGTACAACAATGAAAAGAAATGATGATAACAAACCTTGTCTTCTTTCTAATCTCTGTGGAGTTGTTTTCTATATTATACCATCAAGTATAGTTTTTCCTATGGATTCTTTGCTCATTATAAGCTTAGGGAAGTTTTGGGTTTTTATTTTTGTTTGTTTGTTTTTTTTTTGCTATTTCCTGTTTGCTGAGCCCAATCAGTGATGGAATGGATTTTATCACTACTGATTCTGCACCTATTGAAAGTACCATATCATTTTTTCCCCTTTATTCTGTCGATGTGGTAAAATACATAGATTACTTTTTTAAGGTTAAATATTATATTTCTGGAATGGACCCAAATTCAAAATGACATATTGTCTTTTTAAATATTGCTGGATTCATTTTGCTAAGATTTATTTACAATTTTTGTATTTACATATTTTTAAACTATTTTTTAATGTATATTTTTGAGGGAGAGAAAGAGACAGAGTGCATGTGCATGCACAGGTGGAGGAGGGGCAGAGACAGAGGGTCCAAAGGGGGCTCTGCCCTGACTGCAGAGAGCTCAAACTCACAAACTCACATGAGATCATGACCTGAGCTGAAGTCAGATGCTTAACCAACTGAGCCACCCAGGTGCCCTGGCTTTATGTCCTTGAAAATGGCCTATAATTTTCCTTTCTAATAAATGTTCATGTCATGATCTAGTTTCAAGGTACTGGCCACATAAAACAAGACGACATACATTCTCTGTTTTGTTTTATATTATTTTTTAGAGAAGTTTGTACACATTCAGTGTTATTTATTCTTTAAATGCCTGGAAGAATTACCAGCATGTCAAGAGATGTCTTTGTGGGAATTTTTGTAATTACAAAATCGACTTATTTAATCTATAGAGAATTATATAGATTTTAGAAATTTTCTCCTTGATCACTTCTCAGCCTTTTGGCTAAGATCAAGTGTAGAATTTTTTTCCCTGTTTCCATTTTGGTAAGTTGTATTTTTCTAGAAAATTTCTCAGTTTACCTAAATTTTGAAATTTACTGAAACAAAGTTGTTCACAATATCCTTTCACTATTTTTTGTAATTTTCTGTAAGATATGTGGTAATTCCTTTTTTGCATTCCTGATATTGGCAGTATGTGTCTTCTCTTTTTCTTAATCACAATTGGTAAGAGTTTAGTTTTTCAAAGAACCAACTTATAGCTTTGTAACTTTTTCTGTTGTATATTTGTTCCACCTTTGACCAATTTCTACTATTGTAATTATTATTATATCCTTTCTTCTTTCTTTTTTTTTTTAATTTTTTTTCAACGTTTATTTATTTTTGGGACAGAGAGAGACAGAGCATGAACGGGGGAGGGGCAGAGAGAGAGGGAGACACAGAATCGGAAACAGGCTCCAGGCTCTGAGCCATCAGCCCAGAGCCTGACGCGGGGCTCGAACTCATGGACTGCGAGATCGTGACCTGGCTGAAGTCGGACACTTAACCGACTGCGCCACCCAGGCGCCCCTCTTCTTTCTTTTAACTTAATATTTTTAAACTTTCTATTCTATGTTCTATCAATAAAATCAATAGCTGATTCATTTTCAGTTTATCTTTTTTTTCTGACATATGGACTTATTCTTTTAAGCATGGTTTTAACTACCTCCTGCCTCTGTTAGTGTGCCACATTTTCATTTTCATTTCATAAAATAATTTTAAATTTCCATCGTGATTTAATTTTGCCCTTGATTTATTTGGATATATATTGTTTAGTTCCCAAACATTTGGGGGCTTTATAATAAACTTTATCATTGATCTCTAGCTTTATTTCACTCTATAATTTTACTACATGGAATTCTGTCAGGATTTGATTTATGGTTGAGTATATGGTCAACTTTGATATTGCTATACCATGTACTCTTAAAAATAATGTGAATTCTGAAGTTGTTTGTACAGATGGTAAATCATGTTCAAATTTTATATACCTTTAATGATTTGTTTTTGTTTGCTTGTTGTTGAGAACATGTAAAGTCAGCCAATATGGTTGTGAATTTCCTCCTTTAAATATGCAATTTTTGCATCAGCTATTTGATGTTGTATTATTGGGTGCATACAAATTGAAAAGTATTCAGTCTTAGGGTGCCAGGGTGGCTCAGTCAGTTGAGTGTCTGACTTCGGCCCAGGTCACGATCTTGCGGTTTGTGAGTTCGAGCCCTGCAATCAGGCTCTGTGTTTGGAGCCTGGAGTCTGATTCTGATTCTGTGTCTCCCTGTCTCTCTGCTCCTCCCCTATTCTCTCTCTCTCTCTCTCTCTCTCTCAAAAATAAACATTAAAAAAAAAGTATTCAATCTTTCTGGCTGATTGATCTTTTATCATTATGAAATATCCCTCTTTATCTCCAAGAATGCCTTTTACTTTAAAGTCTATTTTGTTTTATATAATTATATCATGTTATTTTTTATTAGTTTAGACTTTCAGTTCTTTTGTGTTCTTATATGTAAGGTGTCTACTTGTTCAGCTTGAGAGATTTTGTTTTATAATTGAAGTATTTAGACCATTTATACTTAATATAATTCCTGGTATATCTTGGGTTTTTATTACCTATTACTTATTATATGTGTTCTACATCCTTTATATGCCTTTCTTGCAACTTTTTGAATTAATAAAGCATTTTAAGATTATTTTCCAGTTCCTTCTGGAAATTACAACCTTGGTGGTTACATATTTTATTTTTCTTTAATAATTACACAGTGATTACAACAAACATCTTTGATTTATTAGGGCATCAGAGAGATAAGTACTTGGATCACTTCCCAGGTAATGCTAGAACTTTAACAATTTCAATTCCATTACCTTGCTCCCATCTTTTGTGTGTTGCTTTATGTATATGTTCTCACGAGTTTTAAATCATTATCATTCTATGTAGTCAATATTCATTTAGACTTACCTACATATCTTCCATTTCTCTTTATATCTTCTCACATTTCCATGTTGCCATTTGAGGTAACTCTCCTTCTCTCTTAGGAAATGTTTTAGTACTTTTTTAGTATGTGCTTGAAGACAACAAATTTTTTAGTTTTGGTTTTTCTAAAATTGTTCTCATTTTTTCTTCATTTAACAGATTTGTTTTCTGGATATAATTCTAGTCGAGTAGTTACATTCAGAAAAATCTATTCAGCAACATTTATGTATGAACTAAAATTTATCCAAAACTTACTTTGGCCAAGTAATTCCCCTTTTAGGAAATCAATGGAAATAAGTTAAAGTGAAAATAAAGCAAAATGTGTAAAGATATAAACTGCATCATTATTTATAAAAGTGAAAAATTGGAAACAAATGTAAAATCCAACATTAAGGCAATAGTTCAGTAAATTATGGCAAATCCATACAATATTGTGAAATGTTGAAAGGATGTCTATGAAGTACTTCTGTGAGAAAAAAAATCATGTAATTATGGGGGCGCCTGGGTGACTCAGTCGGTTAAGCATCTGACTTCAATTCAGGTCATGATCTCGCCGTCCATGAGTGCGAGCCCCGCGTCAGGCTCTGGGCTGATGGCTCAGAGCCTGGAGCCTGCTTCTGATTCTGTGTCTCCCTCTTTCTCTGCCCCTCCCCCGTTCATGCTCTGTCTCTCTCTCAAAAATAAATAAATGTTAAAAAAAAATTTTTTTTAAATCATGTAATTATGAATGTGATGAAACCAAGATGTAAATTTCAATGTATTTTGTGATTTTATTTAAATAACAAAGCTATGTGCATAGTAACAACCTGAAAGGAAATACATAACTCAGTTAACCCTCCTTATCTATGAGGTAAAAAGTTATGGGTGGCTATTTTTCTGTAATTGAAATAAATCATTTCCATATTTAACTACAGTAGCCTTAATTCCTCTTTTCTTTTTTTATTTAAATTTATAAACAAAACAAATGATAAAACTTATAGCTCTGTTAGGACATTTAATTTAAGGGGGTAAAGTGATTATAACTGTCTTCCACACACAGAATTTCCCATGAAAGGAAAACATGGAAATATACCAAAGAGACCCATTTACATTGTCATGAATTGTTCCAAGTCTCAAATCACTGAGAAAAACCTACCTCACACAAGTTGCCATGAGCACCTGATCCCCAAGCATAAATTTTTGTGTTGAAAATGGCATACCCCACACATTTCATCTGGAGTTAAAAGCATAATATACACCTTCCTTCATATACAGTGTGAGTCACTTCCTAAACCTCATTAGGGATGGTAATAATGCTTCCCCAACAGGAATTAATTCCATGCTAATCATATATGTCAGTGACTTTCACAGCTGCTTCACAGAAGCAAGAGTTTTGCAAATTAGTTGCTTTCTTATTTGGGGAAGGTGTGGGATGGGCCAGAAGCAAAAGCATCGTTGGAACTCACATAATGTTTTCAGACTTGTTAATTAGCCTAGCAGTCTCATTTTATCATTTCATCAGAAGATGGTTTGGGGCATAAGCAGTCCTAAGGTCATCATTCTGACTCGGCTGATTAGCACTGGGCTTGTCAAATAATTGGAAAGGTCACAAAACAGTGTCTAGTCTTTCTCCTCGAGCTAAAATTATTGTCAGAAAAATTTCTAAAAGATATTCTAGGATTAGCTTCCTGGTATAAAGCAGATCGGAATTTGAATACCTGGTCCCTGCTCCTTTGCTGTATGGCCTAAGGGAAAGTGCTTATCTTTGTGAACCTAAGTTTCCTCCTCTGTGAAAATGGAAAACATGGGGATGGACAAGACAACACACGTGGAATATAATGTCCAACACACAGAAAGGGTACAGTAAATTTTCATTTACTTAAATCTTCCTTCGATACTTACTGAAAAACTTTGCCTATTAAGAGGACCAAGGTTCAATTTATAAACTAAGTGGACAGTTTCCAACCCACCCCCATAGCTAATACTAGTTAAGCTACTTTCAGTCTAAATGCAGAACATGAAATAGACATGGGGCATCAGGTATGGGTGGGAATAGTAGAGGGAGTGAGGCCAACTCAATGGAGATCCAGGCAAAACACAAAAACCTGAAAAGAAAGTCCAATGAAGAGACAGTACGGGTTAGTTTTACTCATTCACATTATTAACACTTATTGAGCACCTCATATATCACAGACTTTGAAGCAGAAGATACAACGGGGAATAAGATAAGCTTCCTCTTTTCTTTTCTTTTTTTTTAAATTTATATATTTTGGGGAGAGCACAAGTGAGGGAAGACCAGAGAGAGAGGGACAATAGATACAAAGCAGACTCTGAGCTGACAGCAGCAATCCTGGTGTGGGGCTAGAACTCATGAACCATGAGATCATGACCTGAGCTGAAGGATGCTCATGACCTGAGCTTGAAGTTGGACGCTCAACCAACTGAGCCACTAAGGTGCCCCAAGCTTGCCCCTTTCTTCAGAAAGCTTACACTCTACTGGGCCAGCGGTGGGGGTGGGGGGAGGACAGATTGAAGACAGTATGGAAAGGGCTATGGTGTGGGATGATCTGGTATCTATGGTGACAAGGGGAGGTGCCTCATGTTCACCACTCTAAGATAGCCCTGAATCAGCCCTGCTTTCCAAAATCAGTGAGTCTGCTTGCATGGTGTAGAGCTACCTTGAAACAGGGGAAAAGCTAGCTGGGCTAGGAGGCAGCAGAATGGCATTGAACAAGGCAAACATACTCTATATTTTATTCAGTCTTAACTCCAGTCTTTGGGGAGGGTGCACCCTTCCCCCAAGACATAGGCAATCATCACAGAAGTGCACAGCTGTAATGAATCAATCCATACTAATTCCTATAGTCATCGAAATGAGCAGCTTCTTTTGGGGAAGACCCTCCACCCAGGGAAGGCTAGTTTGCCCATATGCCAGATAGGTCTTTCCTGAGCACATCTCCCTGAGTACCTGCCTCTTTCTGGAGTTCTACTATGGCCATGTCAGGATGGTCACTTCCCTGTGTTTCTCCTGGCTGGTCAGGATTAACTGAAGGTGTGAAGAGCTCAAAGGAAGCAACATTGACTTTTTTCTGGCATAGCAGGTCACCCAGAGAAGTGAGGTGATTGAGCCTGGATTTTGAACAGTGTTGAAGACCTTGCTAGTTTGGAAGTTGAAAGTTGATTAATCCTCCTCATTGTACCCTTTCATTAACTCCACAAATATGTGGTGACTGCTTACTATGTGCCAGGCATAGCACTAGATGCTGGAGATACAGTGGAGAGTCAAAGTAGACCCAGTCCCCACACCCATTGACTTTACAGACCAGTGAGGGAGGAAGACCTTAAGCAAATAAAACCAGAAATTAAATGTGACAAACAAGCCTGGTCCCAAGACATAGGATGCCATGGGAGGATGATTTTACTTAGTCAGAGAGGTCATCCCTAAGGAAGTGATCTAAAGGATGAGTGAGAGTTGAACAATGAAGAGCGGAGGGAAGGCAGCCAGAACAAAGACTCTTAGCAGAAGAAAGTAAGGCATGTATCAAAGATAGAAAGAACCCAGGGCAGCTGCAGTGGAGATAAAGGCAGGGGATAGGGAGAATGGGTGCCAAGTGAAGCTGCACAGGTGAAGTCATCTATGGTGGGACCTTCAGGGATCTTTATGTCAAGCCACACACAACTTCAGAACTCACTGGTTCTTTAAACACCGATTATTGTGTCTCACATTCTTTTAAAATTTTTAATTTAGATTTTTTTTTAATCTTGAGTTAACTGCAGATTCACATATGCTTGCAAAAAATAATACAAAGAAACTCCTTGTATCATTTACCCAATTTCCCCCAATGGTGACCACTTGTAAAATGATAGCTCCAAACCAGTATATTGACATTCAAGACACAGAACAGCTCCATTACCCCAAGGATCCCACATGCTGCCCTTTTATAACCACACCCACTTCTCTCCAGCTCCCTAACCACACTCATTTCTCTCCAGCTCCCAACTCCCCCTTTAACTCACTCTTCTCCATTTCTATAATTTTATTATGTAAAAATATTACATAAATTGAATCACAGAGTATACAACTTTTGGGGATCCACTTTTATCACTCAGCATTAACTCTTTGGAGATTCAGTCGTGTTATCTTATGTACCAATAGTTTGTTCCTTTTTATTGCTTCTTTTTCTAAATTCTTGAGGTGGGAGTTTATTGATTAGAAACATTTCCTTGTTTCTAATGTACGCATGAAATGCTATAAACTTTCCTTTCAGCAATGCTTTTATCTATATCCTACAAAATTTTGTTGTGTTTTCATTTCCTTCTATTCAATGCACTTTTTTATTTCCATTGAGACTTCCTCTTCACCCCATGAGATTTTTAGAAGTGCATTTTTGGGGTGCCTGGGTGGCTCAGTCAGATAAGCATCCAACTTCAGCTCAAGTCATGATCTCACAGTTCATGAGTTCAAGCCCCACACTGGGCTCTCTGCTGTTAGCACAGAACCTGCTTCAGTTCTTCTGTCTTCCCCCTCTTTCTACCCCTTCCCTGCTCATTCTCTCTCTCTCTCTCTCTCTCTCTCTCTCAAAATAAATAGACTTTAAAAAAAATGAAGTGCATTCTTCAGTATTCAATTGTTTGATATTTTCCTGTTTCATTTCTATCATTGAGTTCTACTTTGATTCCACTGTGGTCAGAGAACACACTGTATGATTTCAATTCTTTTACATTTGTTGAAGCTTGTTTTGTGGCCCAAGATATGGTCAAACTTGGAACATATTCTCCTGAATATAATGTGCTGGTTTCTTGGTCAGCTTTTGTTTACATACTTTGCAGATTTGTTGTCTGGTGCACATACAAACACATTTAAGACTGCTATGTCTTCTTTGTGGACTGACCCATCTTTCATTCTACAGAGTCCTCCATTTCTGATAATTTTCTTTTCTTTGAGGTCAACTTTATCTGATAGTCAGTTCTTCATTTTGGGTATCAATGTTTGCATGATACATCTTTTTTCATCTTTTTGCTTTCATCCTACCTATGTCATCATATTTGAAGTGAGTTTCTTATAAACACCATACAGTTAGGCCATCTTTTCTAATTCATTCTGCCAATCTATGTATTTAAGTTGACATATTTATACCACTTATAGTTAATGTAATTACTGCTTAAATCTACCACTTAATTTTTTTTTGTTTTCTGCTTGTTCTCTCAGTTTTTTTTATGTTTTATGTTCTCTGAATTGCTATGAGTTATTTGAACCAACTTGTTTTAGAATTCAACTTTAACGTATCTGTACTGATTTTTTTTTACTGTGTTTCTTTGTATAGTTGTTTAAATCGTTGCTGTAGGTATTATATACATATGGCTTATCACAGTCATTTTGTTAGTTTCAGGGAAGCATAGAGACTTACATCCCTTTATGTATTTTTAATCTCTGCTATATATAACATAATCACCTTAAGTAATTTTTTCTAGAAGAATTTAGAATAATTTCAAACAGTGTTTAATTTTTGTTTCAACTATCAAACTTAATTTAGAATACTTAAGAGAAGAAGAAAAGTTTATGGTATTTACTATAGTTTTGTTTATTGTGTTCTTTATTCATCCTTGATGTTCCAAGTTTCCTTCTTTTATCATTTCCATTCTATGTAAAGAACTTCTTTTAGTCTTTCCTTTAGAGTAGATCTGCTGATGAAAGATTATTTTAGGGACACCTGGGTGGCTCAGTCAGTTAAGCATCTGACCTCAGCTCAGGTCATGATCTCACCATTTGCAAGTTCAAGTACCATGTCAGGCTCTGTGCTGATAGCTCAGAGCCTGGAGCCTCCTTCAGATTCTGTGTCCCCCCCCTCTCTTTGCCCCTCCCCTGCTCTCTCTCTCAAAATGAAATAAACATTAAAAAAGAAATATTATTTTAGTTTACTTCTGATCTTTCTCTTCATTCCTGAAGGATATTTCAGCCAGGTATATGATTATGGGATGATAATTCTTCTCATTCAGCCCTATATTGTGCCACTTCTTTCTGGCCTCCATGGTTTTTGTGAGAAATCCACTGTTATTCTACTGGTTTTTCCCTTATAGACAATGTGTCATTTTTCTTTGGCTGCTTTCAAGATTGTTCTTTGCCTTTAGTTTTCACATGTTTAATTTTGTGTCTTAGTGTAGATTTATTTAGGTTTGTCCTCTTCTGGATTTTTTTTTAATGTTTTTTTCCCCCCAGCTTCTTGGATCTGTAGGTTCTAGGCAACATTTCTTACAGTACTTTTTCAGTCCTACCTTTTTTTTCTTCTCTTTCCTGGATTTCCATAACACATAACACAAATGTTTGATCTTTTGTTATAATCCCACAGATCCCAGAAGCTCTGTTCTTTTTCAATTCTTTAAGGTTTATTTTTTTTTTTAACGTTTTATTTATTTTTGGGACAGAGAGAGACAGAGCATGAACAGGGGAGGGGCAGAGAGAGAGGGAGACACAGAATCGGAAGCAGGCTCCAGGCTCCGAGCCATCAGCCCAGAGCCTGATGCGGGGCTCGAACTCACGGACCACGAGATCATGACCTGGCTGAAGTCGGACGCTCAACCGACTGCGCCACCCAGGCGCCCCTAAGGTTTATTTTCTATCACAGTTGCTCAGATTGCATAATTTTTAGTTTTCTATCTTCCAGTTCACTTATGCCTCTGTCCCCTCTGTTCTGCTGTTGAATCCCTCCACTGAGATTTTTATTTCAATTAATTGTATTGTTCATCCTTACAATTTCCATTTGGTTCCTCTTTATATCTTCTATTTCTCAATTGAGAGTTTCTATTTCTTTCCTGAGGCTTTCTATGTTTTTTTTTAATTTCGAGTATGTTCATAATTATTAAAATTGTGATCCCTTAAAAATTTTTGGAAAATTCCAATATCTCTGTCATCTTGTTGTTGTCATCTATTGATTGCTTCTTTTCCCATTCAACTTGAGAAATTCTTGGTTCTTGGTATGACAAGTGATTTTTCTATTGAGCTCTGGGCATTCTGTATTAGTCCTGAGACTCTGGGTTTTATTTCAACCTTCCACCTTAGCTGGTTTTCTTTGATTTCAGTTTGGCAAGAGAAAGATTGGTTTATCTTGTTACCACCAGGCAAGATATAAGTCCAAGTTCTTCACTTGGCCTGTGCTGACACACAAGGTGGGGAGGGCCCATCACAACTGCTAAGTGGGAAATGGGAGTTCTAGCTCCCCATACGGTGTCCACTGACACTGTGATGGGGTGGGAGATCATTACCACAGGGGATGAAAGTCCTGGCTCTCTATTTGGGCCTTTTCTGACACCACCATGCGGGGCTGTCGGGGTACCTCACTAGAGCTTTGCAAGTGTGGAAGTCCACTCCCCATCTAGTCTTTGCTGGTGTAGCTAAGAGTGGAATTGTAGTTTTTCCCATGATGTTTGGGTGGAGAAGAGTGGTTATTGTCAGAAAATCTTTTGTCTTACTAGGCTGCTTATTTCCTGGTCCTTAGGCTTTTCTTGAAGTTTTTTTCTTTTCTATTCCCTCTGCATTTCCAGGTGACTGGCATCTTCAGCTCCAACTATGGAATGTTTGAGGCAAAAAGAAAACCCAGAGAGCTCACCAACAAGTCATTCCTTAGGTCTCAAAGTCCTTAGCTGAAATGCCCTTTTCTCCACCTTTTGGGGTCATTTTATGCTTGTTTCATATATAGCATCCAAAGTATTTAGAAGACTTAGTGGAGGAATAGAAACAGTACATTTACTCCATCTTCCCTTGTATCATGTTCTTTTGACTGAAAGACCACTGAAAGTGAAATCTAAAGGGCTTGTGGCATCTATATAAACTCACTTTTCACCTATGAAAAACTGGGCTAGAGACGCTAAAGGCTTCTCCCAATTATACAGCTGGTCAGTGCTGGGGTCACAGCTAGAAGTCAGTTGACCTGATGTCCAGCTAGGCTTCTGTCACCTGAAGCCTCCTTTTATCACTAGAAAGGTCTGTGAGATTAAAAAAATCTCTGAGCTCAGAAACTCCTACAAAGCCAAACCAAGATGGGCTGACCTCCCTGGGACAAGGTCCAAGCAGCTGAGCCAAGCAGATTCCTGATGGCCACTGAGCCTTGAGTGTTACTAGGAGGGTCTTGTATTGGAATAACTTTGGGGTGGGGGGGAGAAAAGGAAACAACAGTTTCTTTCTCTACAAGAGAAAACTAGCTTCGACTTGTCACGTGTCTCCTCACCAATGCTAAGGGTTTGGCAGTTGGCAACGGCTTTAGTGGTCATGGGTGACAAAGCACAAAAGGAGAGAGCCCCTTCTGCCCCTGCCCAGAGATTAGACATCTTCTCATTCAATTTCTGTTCTTTCTGCTGTGGTCAGAGTTTTCAATATTCTAGTGAAATCCTCTTGGCTATTTTTAGGCTACCAAAGAAGAAGATGTGGGAAATGTTGCAGGGGTATATTTCTCAATAGCCCTTCTCTAAGATTACCATGACATTTTGTTGGAATGTACATTTAAAACCCCTTGTGCATGAGTCCATTCAAAATGGCACCGCCGAAACTTTTGAAGATGCTAAGTAGAGGTGTCAGAGGGCCAGAGTAGGGATCGGTTGTTCCTTCTTTACAGACTCAGAGAATCACAGAGTTAAAAGGGTCAGGGTTGGAAAAAAAGGTGATGTTGTATGATTCTTTACATTTTGGAGTTGACAAAGTATTCGTACCATGTTCAATCTGTTATTATTTTAATGTGTGACTTAACACAGTTGACTGTTATTTGAGAAAAGAAAGAAAGAAGGGGTCAGGGGGAGTCTTTTAACTACCTGTTCAAGGATGGCAAATAAGCAAGAGCAGTTACCCTCATTACGTGGGCAATGACTCTCCACACATACGAAGGTGCATCAGGTTATGGTGGAATGTTAATTAATTTCTTCTTGCCTTTCCCATCCCTCTGGTGCTCCAGCAGATAACTAGCCTATGCTCACAGTGCCCGGGGAGGAACTGGACAGGGCAAAGGCAGTCTTCCTGTGAGGCCTCCAGGCATCTGTCCCCCAAAGGATCCCGAGGAGAGATTCGGAAATAGCACTGTCTTGATCAGACACATCAAAGTGTAAAAAAAGGATTTCCTGGCCGAAGCTGGTGGGTGGTGGGGAGAACAGTATACGTGTGGAAGGGGAGGAGGACGGAAGAGCTCCTTTTGTTCTGCAAACCAGCGCAACCAAAAGAAAGAGTGACTGAGGTTCATCTAGGCACACAGGGCTCTGGCAGCTTGGGAAAGTTCCAGTGTTCCAAGGATGGCTTGGAATGGCAGAGGTTCTGGGCCAGAAGGCATTCTCAGACTCTGGTGGCAGACAGCTCCCTGTTATCCGTGGACCCCAGAGTCTTGGTGTGACTTGGGAAGGGAGAGCCCTACGAGAGATGCTTGGATGAGGGATTAGCATAGAAAGTGATGTTTTAGAAAATGCAGTGGCACCTGCTGCTTCTCCCTTGGGCTTGTGGCTTGTGGTCCACCGCGGTCCCCTCGGGACCTCACAGTGGACTCCCATGGATCCCGACAGCACCCTGTGATGAGGCCACGCGGCCAGGAGGCAGACGAGTAGGTTCTGACGTCATTTGGGACTCCACACTCACATATTTCACTTCACAGTGGATGGCCCGTCTTTTCTGCCAAGAAAATAATAAAACGCTTTACACAAACACTTCAATAAAGCACTTCTTGGAAAGCTCCATGGAAACAGAGACGCGTTCAAGGGAGGTGAGCACAGAAACTCACTAGGTACGTACCTCTCCTCCTTCAAGAAGTCTGCTTCTTCTTCTCTTCAGCCCTTTGCTCCTTTGTACCGGAAGACAAGGAAGCCTGCGTTTCTTTAACAGTCTGTTCATTGCCTCTGCTCATTTCAACTTACACGCATTTGCATGTGAAAATTACCTTCCTCAGTTCCCAAATTGATATTTGCATGCGCAAGGAGAGAGGCCTCTCTCTTTGAAGCTCGAGAAGACATTGCTGTAAAAAAATAATTATTATTTCCATCCTGATGCTCACCCTGTGGCCCGCCGTACCTGACACATGAGAGTGCGGCCAACAAGAAACCACACACCCCAACAAGCATCCGTTTTTATTTGGAGCATGGGCCCTAAGAGAGAAGCGGGTATTGCTTACCTCTAATTTAGTCGGACAAAATCTATACCTTGCAACTTAATTTCTCCTAGTTCCCGTTTCGTGTCACTTTCTGCTATCAACTGTGATTTGACTTCATAGATTACAGAACCATTTTTTCCTTCAGGCACTGGGATCCCTCGTTTTCTCTGTAGATTGAAGTAAGTACATAGGCACAAGGTACAAGAATAACTTTGCTGACGTTAACAACACAGTGCTTGGTTGATTTACCCAGGTGCAGAAGTCCCTGAGCATTCATTCTGGAGAAGCCTCTGGACCTCACAGGCTCCTCAGAGGTCTCACCCCTCTGCACCCCCACACAGCAAGACCCTGGACCCCATCCTTTGCAACAACATTGCAAATTTTTGTTTTCCTCTCTGGTAATTAGTCAGCTGCCAACAGCTTCCTTTCCAAGGACTGCTTCTCGAACTTGGCTCTCTTGACCCATAAGCAGGTCTGGATTTTGCCCAGGCAGACAGAAAGGCGAGGATAATTCCCTTGCGCCTCCTCCTTAGGACCTTGACGAAGACGATGACGAAGCATGTTAACCAGGCTGGTACTTTGAAGTTTACAAAAACGGCTTTCAACTTCATCCACATACGGTTTCAGATTTAATTCCAACAACAAGCACGCTGGGTAGACATGGCTGCCCAAATCGGAAACAGGGGAAACCAGGGATCAAAGAGTAATTTTCTCAAGATTCACAGCTAGGAAGGTGTAAAGATACATTCTTGGCAAACTCCTCCCAAGATGATGTGGCCCATGCATTTCCTCCACACGCCACACCTTCCCAAGGCAGGCCCTGTGGCCCCTGACTGCCCCACCCCATCTCCTTTCCTGTCCCTCTCCAAAAGTCACACGCACCCAAGAATGGAGAAGGAACCCCTGTAGACACACAGACAGCACCAAGGCTAAACAAAGGCTAGTCTCTTAAGGCACTGCATGGGGATTCATCATTTTTCCTTTGCCTCAAATGATTCATCATTTATTCTTTGACTCAAAAAGGAGAGGCTGGGAGCCACGACCCAGCTCGGTTGGTTCTCATCTTGGACAAGGTTCTCTGCATCCAGACCGTGCAGCCAACAATCTTCCAGCCACCAAGAGGAATTGGGAAAGGAGCAGCCTCCACAAAGCAGAAGCATTCTCTTTAACTAACATGCACACCTGTCAGGCCAAAGCCCCCTGAACTGTGTGGGATTCTGGAAATTGAGCACCCAAGACACAGAACATGAGTGATGCTGTACCGTCTCCTGCAAAACACTTCCCTGGGCAGAGTTTTGTTTCATTCTGACATCACCTCCGAAAAGTTGGTCCAGCAGAAATGATGATCCCTGGTGCACATATGAGAAAACTGAGGCCCATACAGGGTATGTAAATAGGGATACAGTTACCATCCATTCAGGGACAGGTCTGATGCCATGTTCACTTTCATGGGTCATCTTCTAATCCTCACAATGACCCTAAAGAGGAAAAATATGGAGGCCTGGAAAGGTCACGTGACACGCCCAAGATCATTAAGCCAGGGCGTGGCAAGATTAGTTACCAGACTTCCGATTCCCAGCATCAAGTTCAGAATTGTGTCTACCACTCACAAAAGCCCAAACTCTCTCACCCTGGTCTCCTGGGGGAACCTCTGATGGACACTGACACAGACAGACCCTTTATTGACTGGTCAGACCCCCAAATAGACCAGGTGACACAATTTAGTGGTTCAAAGGAGGAATCTGGGTATTACGCCCAGTGAATGTGTTTCAGGCCTGGACAGCAAGGAGTGTCGAGATTGGACCATTGCAGAAAAATGTAGATATGACGAAGTTTGCAGAGGTGGGATATTAGCCTTCCCATCACGCTGAATGTTTTCTTGGACTTTTCTGTCAGATTTATGCTAATCTCTGTTTTACAGATGAGGCCTTCTGAAGTTGATTTTTTTTTTAATGTTTATTCATTTCTTTTGAGATAGAGAGAGTGTGAGTGGGGAGGGGCAGACAGAGAGGGAGAGAGAGGATCCCAAGCAGGTTCCTCACTATCAGCGCAGAGCCCAACGCAGGGCTTGATCCCACAAACTGCAAGATCACGACCCGAGCCAAAATCGAGAGTTGGACAATTAACCACTGCGTCAGCCAGGTGGCCCCTGAAGTGGATTTTCATTGTTCAAAATAACCCGTAGGGAGAACACGCAGCAGTCAGCTTATAAACTGCAGAGCACAACTGCAAAACGATAGCTATAATACCACCATTTCATTCAGCATGATAGGAAGTAAAGTGCAATGGGTGACTGGGGCCAACACAGCACCGAGTAAGTACCAAACATTACTCATAGGCTTCAAATGATCAAAATTATACAGGTCTCCCATGTCTAGGGGTCAAATAATCCATGAAGGAAAAGCTGTGGAATGTGAAGCTGGGTGGGGAGTGGCTCACAGGAGGGAAACAGGAGAGCATTAATTACACTCTACATCTTTTTTTTTTTTAATTTTTAAATGGTTTTTTTATTTATATTTGAGAGAGAGAAAGAGAGAGAGAGAGAGAGTGAGAGTGTGAGCTGGGGAGGGGCAGAGAGAGCCAGAAACAGAATCTGAAGCAGGCTCCAGGCTCCAGGATCTGAAATGTCAGCAAAGAGCCTGATGCCGGGCTCAAACTCATGAGCTGTGAAATCATGGCCTGAGCCAAAGTCGGACGCTTAACTGAGCCACTCAAGTACCCCCACTCTCTACATCTTAAAGACACAAACCCATTTGGCTAAGGGACATCTCTGCATTAGCTCCAGCATCCCTGCACAAGAGGACCCTCAGAATCCCTCCAGGATGATGCAGCACACTCTCACCTCAACTGGTAGAATAAGACACAGGTCAGACCTCTGTTCTGGGCAGCAGAGCCTGTACCTGTGGTGGAAAGAAGCTCATTCCACACAGGCCAGTGGGAGCATCCGTGGGGCATCAGGCTTCTCTGCTCAGCCTGAGACTGAGGATCACTAAGTAACAAAAATGAGATGTCTTTTTGGAAGATGCACCCACTGCCTGCTTTGGGCATGGCAGGTGTGAAGGTGTGGATTTCCCCAACACACAGAATGCCTCCCATTTCTTAGAAGTCACAGCCCCAGCCTGTGAGTGCCGCCCCATGCATTCACTCCAAAGGGGAACACCACTCTGGTCAAGGAAGGGCTTTGCGTGGACACAGTGTTAGCTGGCACTGTCCGTCTCACAAGGAGAGTCTCTTAATTCCCAGTGGTTCTAAAGGGCAGGCCGTTAGGTCCCCGAGGTCCCTGTGGCTCAAGGCCAACATCACACGGGGTAGCAGATCTTCCCTGTTCCACAGCCCCAAGCCCTAGGCGTGTCCCCAGAGTCTCACTTCCTTGTAAGCTTGACCTGGAGCCCCCACAACATGTTCCAGGCTTCCTAAATGGAGACCAACAGAGCAAGCCTCAGAGGACACCATTTCTCACAACCAAACCTATGAAGGATGTGGACTAAATGGTTTCATCTTCTGCTGGGGAAGTTGGCCCCAGGAGAGGAAATTGATCACCAGCCAACTTCACGGGCTTCGGAAGCCATTTATCACCTTGAGTTTCCCACTGTACTCAACCAAGCACCAACCCCAGGAGGTGTTCCACAACCTAAGGGCTCCCTAATTTAAAATATTTCCCAGCTCCATCCTCCTCCTGGTGACCCACAAGGCATCCAGCATATTCAAGACTCCGAGAGGTTACAAATGCATAAATCCACTGCTTTGGCAAATTTCTTTTGACTTGAGCATCCCCTTACCAATGTGCAGGGGATGGCTCTGCATGATCAAGGCCGAGTTCAAATATTTTCATATTAATTGCTCCAACAAGTGGAAGGGGTTCTGGGCTTTGGAGGCGAGAGGGCTGAAGCAGCTGGTCTTGGGGGAAAAGAGATTTTCTAAACAGGAGGGGCCCTGTGGTTTGGAGTTCCTGTCCTAAGGCAGGGCAGGTCCCCAGCAAGGGGACAATGGTGGGCATCCAGGCATGGATGCTGTGCTTCAGCAGCTAAACCTGGGCAAGAGCCAAATGGCAACAGGAGACTGCGGTCCCCACCACCACCACAGGGTGCCACGCTGGCTTGGAAACCAAGCACAGCTGTGGGATTCCGTGTGCACTATCTAGAGAGTCCTCCCAAGCGTTCCAATTTGTATGAGTTCCCTGCAGCCTTCACAGGTAGGCTGGGAAAAAGGAAAAATCCCCTAAAATAAGTATGCTTCAATTTCTTACCTCATAGGCGCATCGAATGAAGTTTGCAGAAGTAGAGTCAGAAGACATTCCTCACCCTGGAGCCTCACGGTGATTGCAAATTCGAAGTGCACCCCGCGAATAACACCTACCAACGCTTTGTGGAACTTGTTTTCTGCAGAACGCTCATTAGGAAATGCTCGTGTGGGTAGACTTTGTACTTTCCTCAAGGTCTTTCCTTTCCTTCCTTCCTGTAATAAATAAGTTAATGAAAGGTGTTGTGTTAGCAACCAAATAAATATGACCTCAAAGAGAGCTGATATCAGCATCCTGTCAAACATCTGGATGAAGGTGAAAACTTCCTTTCACATTTTGAGATACCTAGATACCTGACCTCATGCACCCGGCAACTGCAGTTTTCTCCCACTAATTTCCTCACTGCTTTGGCCTAAAGTAAAATGTTTGCATCGTCTCATCCCAGTTTTATGATGGTAAATTACCCAGGAGCTGAGTTTTAGAAAATAACCTTAAAATCATGAAAATGCTTATGATATATTGATAAGCAAAATGCAGGTCACCAAACAGAATGTTCCACATATATAGTCAAGACTCATTATCCATGGCAATTATGTTCTACAAAGTAGCCAGGGACACTGAATTAACAGATGCTGAACCCCTGCTCCAAGGGAACAGAAAGGTTTCATTCCTATAAGACTCTGGTCACATTTTTGTCAACCAATTAATACATAGCCGTGTTTTATGTGTGTTTCTATGTAAAGACACGTTATTTAATATATATTGCTGATGCACAAACATTAAACTCACTGCCACCAACTCTAAGGAGTGACTGAATGAGGCTTATCTAGCACACATATTTTCTCTGTAAGGCTCATCACAGCCTTCTTGCCCCTAGGAACACTAGACGGCAGTTCAGCATTCCCTTTGCGCGCCATTTTATTTTATGTTACTTTATTTTTTGAGAGACAGAGAGAGGGTGCAAGTGAGTGAGGGGCAGAGAGAGAGAAAGAGAGGATCCCAGGTAAAGTGGGACTCACCCAAAGCGGGGCTCCTGTTTTACCCAGAGTGGGGCTCAAGCGCACCCAGGGTGGGGCTTAAGCTCGTGCAAAGCAAGGCTCGAGCTCACCTGATGTGGGACTTGAACTCACCAACCATGAGATCATGACCTGAGCTGAAGTCAGAGGCTTAACGACTGAGCCACTCAGGCGTCGGGCGCCACTTTAAACAGCAAAATCAAAAAGGCACAAGAGGGGCACCTGGGTGGCTGAGTCGGTTAAGCTTCTAACTCTCGATCTTGGCTCAGGTCATGATCTCACAGTTCGTGAGTCCCAGTGCCCCTACCCCACACCGGGCTCTGCGTTGACAGAGTGGAGCCTGCTTAAGATTCTGTCTCTCCCTCTCTCTGTCCCTTCCCCACTTGTATTCTCTCTCTCTCTCTCTCTCTCTCTCTCAAAAGAAATAAATAAACTTTTTTTTAAAGCACAAAAATGTGGAAAACATGACCAAATAGACTTCAAAAGGAACTTGCTTATGGTATGGGCACTGAAACAAAAAGACAGAGCTATGTTCAACATACCCAGGAACATGTGCACTGGGCAGGTCAGATGTCCTGCTGCCCTGTGTGTGTCCCCTGGTGCCCATAGCCATGCTGAAGGTGCTGGTCTGGGGTTACAAATAAATTTCAGCAAGTAAGTGAATTCGTAAATAATGAGAATCAACAGAACTGCTTTTATAATCATAATATGAATTACTGAACTTAACAAATACTAGCAATGCCAACATGAGGTAACGAGGATGATGATTTTCTATAGCTATCATGTATAGAGCAAACTATGTTCTGGGCACTGACATCGAAACTTCTCTCTCTGAATTAGGCACTACTGCTCTATTTCATGGATTGGAGATCATGAACATAATTGGGTTTTTTCTCCTGATTCTACTCCCGCCTATGGACTCTGTAAATGTTATACGAAAAAAAAAAAAGTGCTCCATCTTTTTACTGTAAATTTCTGAATATAAGGGGACCACACCCCATGTTCGTAATGTGAAGATTTTAATATGTCATTAATTCGTGCAATAAACTTGTAATGTTTCCAATTACAATTTAGTTGTGCATAGATAATTTAAATCTCGCAGATCACAGAATAAGATATTACTCTTAAAAGATTGCTTTCTTCCCTCTCTAAAAATATGTCATAACATAATTTTATTCAAACTGCCCACATGCTTCATCATCTCTCTAGCATCCCTGGAACCTGTTTTTGAGCCATCACATGCCATTTTCCAGAGATGTCAACCTCCCTTTAATTTATGTTGTTGAAGATATGACCTCCTCTACACCTTGAATGATACACTCGCTCTGATTTTTATCTCAAGCTACAAGTATCCAGTGGCCCAACATCAGGGCACTGATTTTGCCCAGGTTTCCTGGAGTGACCTGACAGAATATTTTTTCAAATTTTTTTTTAACATTTATTCATTTTTGAGAGACAGAGACAGAACGCGAGCGGGGTAGGGACAGAGAGAGAGGGAGACACAGAATCCGAAGCAGGCTCCGGGCTCTGATCTGTCTGCCCAGAGCCCGATGCGGGGCTGGAACCCGTGAACCGTGAGATCATGACCTGAGCCGAAGTCGGACGCTTAACCAACTGAGCCACCCAGGCGCCCCCAGAATATTTCTTGTTTAAGGATCCTTCAAAAGGTAGTTTACAATTAATGGCACTTGAAAAAGTGAAAAATTTTCCCTAAGGATAATTACTATTCCTGTATTAATATTCTCTCCCCCTCCCTCTTCCTCTCACTAATTCTTTCTGGTGACCTCTACAGGCATCCCAACCTGAATCGACTGAGATCAATTAAAGCTAATGTGTCTTTCCCACACAGTACTTATTGTTCAAACTAAGAAACTGCCCAGCAATAATAGAAGAGGATTTGTAAGGATTTGAATAGAGGGTAATTCCCTCCTTTCCACAGGATAATTTGAGTGGGAGGAGGAGGGATCTTCTCCTTACATTTGGGGATATATTATAATTTAATTCCAAGAAACTTGGGCAAAGCCTCTCTATGGGCCATAGACTCATTCTGGGAAATTTAACCTTCTGTTTCACAAAGCTTGATGTCTTTACTGTAATTAGGTGCTGAGTAAAAGCTAGCAGGGAATTAGCAACCGGGACAATGTGACTGGCTCTTTGCCATGTGTCAAGGCGTGTGGCTCACCTCATCAACTGGCAAGGCACATGTTGATTACAGACCGTGCTGAAGGGGCTCAGAGCTTTTGGAAACTTTCTTCAGAGTCTGAGTTCCATTTAGAACAAAATTTAGAACACCCAGGGGAGGCCAAAAAAATTGGGGTGACAAAATTTGATGAAAAACAACTTGTAGCAAACTCTAAGGGGGTGAGGCTTATTTTCCATAAACTGGCTCTAAGAAGGATGGCCACATCTAGTTACCAAAGTTCTCCACTCTTTGAAAGATGACACACACACCCGCCAGCTCCCCTGCCTCCCCCAGTCCTCCCCACAGTACCAGAGCCCATTATGCCCCCAACATGAAGCCTCTCCCCACACCTACTGGTCAAGAAGGCCTCTCCATGATGATGTCCGGAACTCCGGGGTCTGCTGCCTTGGGCTGCAGTCCACACTCATCACCTCTGACTGCTCCGAGAGGGCACGCCTTGCTGGCTTGTGCCTCCCTTTCAGTGACTTACTCAGTGCCTGTTGCTTCACTGAGATCGAAGCAAAAGTTATCAAAACTTTTTCAGTAAAAATACACCCAGTGGATGCTGCTTCTCCAAGCACCAAAGGCTCCAAACGTGTGGAACTGTAAGCCTGTGGGCCGGCCGGATGCCATTGTGTTCTCAACCCAGTTTTCTCCCATTCAGAGAAGTGCAGGCCTCAGAGTAGATTATTCTGTATATGATCTTGAATCTCCTCGAGTGCTGAAACCCTAAATCATCCACGATTAACAGGGTTTATTATATAGATAATTAATTATAATTAATAGAACAGGTTTCTGTTGATAACAATTACTTGTGACACACGCTCAATATGTGGAGACTCGACGTGCCAAGATCACTCTACTTCTCTTTAGTGATCTTTAGTGATCATCTTAATTCATCATCTTCCCACGCTTAAGCTGAAATTTTAAAAATGGACATGTCTTCAAGGTACTTCACCATAAATGAAGCCACCAGAGAAACAACTAGTAATGCATTTTTTTTCAACTCATAAAGCAAAGTGCTAATTTCCTGAATGTGCAAACAACTCTAAACCGATAAGGAAAAGAGTAAAAAGCCCATCTGAAATGGACAAGAGCTGGAAATAGCTCACAAATCAAGAACTACAATGGATAACGATGATCTCATTAATAATAAGAAAAATGAAATTAAAAACTAACATATTTGCACTATAAAGTTGGCAAAAATTAAAAACAATTAAACCTAAGTTGGAAAGGATGCAGAGAAAGCAGGCATTCTCACATACTGCTGGTAGGAGTTTACATTGGTTCAACCATCACAATGGAAATGAAACAGTAACTTTCCAATTAAAAACGCATACACCCTAATAATTTGGTACTCCTAATGACATCTATTACTGTATTAACATACTCACTGCCGCGTTGTTTATAATAGCAAAAGATTAGAAACCTGTAGGGGGTAAATTACAGGAATGATGGCGCACGCGCATGCGCACTGGAAAACTCTTCAGCCATTACAAAGAATGAGCTATGTCCGCGTGCAACGATAGGGCACAAGTGCTAAGATGAACTGGTCAGTGAAAAGTACAAGATGCGGAACAGCGTGGAGCACATACCTCCATGTCCTGACACAGAAGAAGACTCCAGGTACACATTTTTGTAATTGCCAAAGATAACTTTCTAGAGAATACTCTCTTCCCTTCTCTGTCTCCAAAACCATCTGGTAATAGCGATGGTTTCTGGGAAGAGGGACTGGATCGCTAGTATTCATGGGAAAGACTTATTCTTCACTATATATTCTCTCAAACCTTTTGAACTATGCACATATATTGCTAGTTGTAAACAAGAAAATTAAAATAACCTAAAGATAGATAAGACAAGGTGTGGACAGAGGGGAAATATTTGCAAGACACGTATCTGCAAAGGACTAACATCCGAAATACATAAAGACCTCTCAAAACTCAATACTAGGAAAAATAAAGAAAAAACAAGGTGTTGTTTTTTTTTTTTAAAGCTTACTTATTTTGAGAGACAGAATGCACGTGAGTTGGGGAGGGACAGAGAGAAAGGGAGACCGAGAATCCCAAGCAGGTTTTGTGGAGTCAGTGCAAAGTCAGACAGGAGGCTCCACCCATGAACCCCCAGGTCATGACCCGAGCTGAAATCAAGAGTCAGAGGCTTGAGCCACCCAAGTGCCCCCAAAACAAGTTAAATGACAATAAAAATATGCAAACTGGCACCCAAAGAAGAGATATATTTGGCAAATAAGCATATAAAAAGATGCTCGGTATCATTAAGGAAATGCAAATCAAAACCACGGTGACATAATACTACACACATATTAGAATGACCATTTTTTTTTTATGATGATACCTAAAGTTGGTGAGTATATGGAGAAACTGGAACTCTCCTGACATTGACAGGAATGCAAAATGGTTTAGCTACTTTGGAAAACACATTTCCATGTTTTCTTATAAAAGTAAATATACACATTGGGGCTCCTGGGTGGCGCAGTCGGTTAAGCGTCCGACTTCAGCCAGGTCACGATCTCGCGGTCCGGGAGTTCGAGCCCCGCGTCGGGCTCTGGGCTGATGGCTCAGAGCCTGGAGCCTGTTTCCGATTCTGTGTCTCCCTCTCTCTCTGCCCCTCCCCCGTTCATGCTCTGTCTCTCTCTGTCCCAAAAATAAATAAACGTTGAAAAAAAAAATTAAAAAAAAAAAAAAAGTAAATATACACCTACCCATGTGTGCTAGCAATCTCACTCCTAGGAATTTACTGTAGAGAAATGAAAACATATATCCACACAAAGACCTGTATATGGTATAGTCATTCAATAAAATACTACCAAAGAAAGAAAAAAAGAAAGGGAAGAACTAATGCTCTGAAACAACATGGATGCATCTCACTGTCATTATGCCAAGTAAAGGCAGCCGGATACAAAAGGCGACAGGCTGTGTGATGCCATTCATATGGCTTTCTGAAAAAGTCAAAACCATAGGGACAAAAACAGGTCAGTGGTTACCAGGGCCTGGGGAGAAAAGAAAGGGATTGACTACAAAGGGGCAAGAGAGACCTTTAGAGGGTAAGGGGGTGATTTGTTACACAACGGTATACATTTGTCAAAATGCACAGAACTGAACACCAAAACAGACCGAATTTTACTATATGTAAATTCCTCCTTGATAAACGTGATATCTCAAGGTCACTGTGGGTAGTCAAGCCTGTTTTCTGAACAGAGGAGAAAGGGTCATGAAAAACTCAGACAGCTCTGCCACTGACTCCCTGAGAACATGCCTGGCTGTCTCCCTTCCAAAGATGCTAAAGTCTCTACAAATTCGGATGAGGCCCTGATTCAACTACATCGCCTATGGGGAAAAGCATTTAATATTATCCGCCCCAAACACTGAGTGACAATATTATCTTTCCCCACTGGGCAGAGAGATTTCAAGTATGAATGTGATCTTAATTAGATGCTCGTCTCTTCACCTGGGTTATGAAGATGGTTGCACTGAGGTCAGAAGGAGACGGGAGAATTTGATTAAAGTCAGTCACTGGGAAAATAGCATTAGCGTAGCTGTAGAACTTAGAAGAAGGATATGACAGCTACACTTTTTATAACCTTGTCCACTGCGTCGACAGTTCTGCTGTCCAGGGGCATTTCTGTTTCAACTTTCCAGTATACTCATAACGTATTACAAAAACAATCGCTTTAAACAGTTCGTTTCAGTGATGTTCAATTTTAAAATAGGAGCTCAAAAAAGACACCTAAACCTATTCAGAGGCCTCACTAAGTTGCTTTGTCATCAATAATCGTGAGTTACTAGCACCTCTTGGCTGATGGTTTCGTTACTCTGACAGCCGAGATCACATGCTCATGGCTTGCATCCTTCTTGCCTGTTTGGGGTTAGGAAAATAATGGGCAGGTTATGCATGATATTTTCTAAATTAACTCGAGCTCTGCATTTGTCTGTTGCCCTAAAATGTTCAACCGCATGCATGGTACATGAGGAGGTGGCAGACACAGGAGGTTCCGCTTGACTGGGTGCCATTGTCATGAGGTGCCAGGTGTCGCCCCTTGTAATGTAAAGGAATAAAATAATTTAGGGGCGCTTGGGTGGCGCAGTCGGTTAAGCGTCCGACTTCAGCCAGGTCACGATCTCGCAGTCCGGGAGTTCGAGCCCCGCGTCAGGCTCTGGGCTGATGGCTCAGAGCCTGGAGCCTGTTTCCGATTCTGTGTCTCCCTCTCTCTATGCCCCTCCCCCGTTCATGCTCTGGCTCTCTCTGTCCCAAAAATAAATAAACGTTGAAAAAAAAATTTTTTAAAAGGAATAAAATAATTTAATCTTTTAAGACAGACTCAATGAATCCGCTCTACCCTGAAACAGATAAATTGGTATATAAAGTACAAAAAGTAATCCCTTTGATAAGCATGTTATATCTGCCTCATCACTTGGAAACCAGAAAGCACATTTGAACACTGATTATCAACATCCTAGAGTTTAAAGCTACAGAAGAAGGAGGAGGAGAAGGAGAAGAGGAAGAAGTTGTTGCTGATGTTCAAAAGCCATGACGTCACGGCTACTTTAGCAATGTTTCTGCAGAACCCAGACTTCTTCCTGGGAATGGCCGAGGGACAGACGGAGCCTACCCCACCAGACACAGTCAGGCACCAAAGGCCTTCGGTTTACTCCCTCCTACACCTCCACAACAGAACAGAACCCAAGCTCCCGGATGATTCAGGGGGCTGGAATACCTGTTCTCTGTTCCGTCTCTAAAATAAAAGTCAAATTCCAATAAAACAAAGTTAGTTGGTGGGATTGGTGAATTGAACTCAGAGGATTGACTTCCTCAAATGCCACTGACATGGCAGAAAAGGCATTGTTAAGGGGGTAAAACGACAAGGACAAAGAGGAGAGGGCGCAACAGTGGAGGTGATCGCCCTCCCTCAGAAGCCAGAAGGTTGGACGGAGCAGGGCAAAGGACCTTGGACACAAGTGCAGACACCCAAGTTGGGGGACTGGGGAGGCGAAAGTGCCATAGTTCTCTTCTCTGACCCTGAAATGGTGGGGCTGTGGACCCCAGGACCCCATCCAACCCCATCCAGGGACTACCCCCTCCACTTCCTACAAGGCCTTAGAGATCATTCTGGAAAAAACGAAGAAGCCCTGGGCTCAGGGGAATGGCCACAGTCATAAATAAGATGAGAACTGGAAATAAGGATCAGGAGAAAGTCCACATGTGAGTGTGGGGAAGGGGAGACCTCCTTCCTGCTCTTACAAGTTGATGTTCCTCACCTATAACACACTATTTCGTGGGTGCAGGCAGGTGAGAGAAAAGACTGACACATAGGATCCCCCCCTCCAGAAGCTGTTCTCAGTATTTTATTTTTTTCTTCTCATTCAATTAATACTTATGAAAAGTGTCATTATGGGGGCGCCTGGGTGGCTCAGTCGGTGAAGCGTCCGACTTCAGCTCAGGTCACGATCTCGCGGTCCGTGAGTTCGAGCCCCGCGTCAGGCTCTGGGCTGATGGCTCAGAGCCTGGAATCTGTTCCCGATTCTGTGTCTCCCTCTCTCTCTGCCCCTCCCCCGTTCATGCTCTGTCTCTCTCTGTCCCAAAAATAAATAAACGTTAAAAAAAATTAAAAAAAAAAAAAAAGAAAAGTGTCATTAGGTATCAAGAGCGAGGTGTAGGAGGACATGGCTATTTAGAGTATGCAATCATTGATAGTATATTCACAGATACAATGTTTCCCAGAGTTACGAAGCAGATTTGTGAAATGAGTACCTCTGATTCCAGCTTCAGAAAATACCATGACCAATAACAGGTGGAGTCCTCATGTGTCCCCCACCCCCACTGCTCTGCCTCTGCCCCGGGGGGAGCCACTGCTCCTAAGTTTGTGCTTCTCTTCTCTTGTTTCTTTTTTTTAACAGTTTGACCCATGTGTGTATGTATTCCTAAACAATATACTGTTTAGTTTTGCTTGGTTTTGAGCTTGGTAAAAGCGGTATCATCTTACGTTACTGACCCTGAAGTTTTTAGAATTTCATTTTCACCCATCATCACATGTCAGTTGACAGCATTAGGTAGTTTGTTTTCACAGCTGTATAATTTTCCACTAAGTGACTATACTCTGCTTTTTATCTGTATATTTTTCTATGATGGACATTTAGTTTTTCTCTTGTTTTGGCATTCACAAAAGCTATTAAAGCATTCTTGTGGGGCACCTGGATGGCTCAGTTGGTTTAGCCACCGACTTTGGCTAAGGTCATGATCTCACAGTTCATGGGGTCGGGCTCTGTGCAGGCAGCTAAGAGCCTGGAGTTTACTTCGGACTCTGTGTCTCCCTCTGTCTCTGCCCCTCCCCAACTCATGTTTTGTCTCTCTCTCAAAAATAAATAAACATTAAAGAAATTTTTTTTAATTAAAAAAAATTCCTTGTATATGCATTTTTAGTGCCCCAAGACAGGAGTTTCTCTGAGGCATACAGACAACTTGATGGGTCATAGTATTAACTTACTTTCAAGTTTATAAGTTAATATTTTTCAGGTATTTGTATCAATTTACACTCATGCCAGTGTATATGTCCCTGTCCTTTATATTTTTTTTTTAACATTTTTTTTTTCAACGTTTATTTTTATGTTTGGGACAGAGAGAGACAGAGCATGAATGGGAGAGGGGCAGAGAGAGAGGGAGACACAGAATCGGAAACAGGCTCCAGGCTCTGAGCCATCAGCCCAGAGCCCGACGCGGGGCTCGAACTCCCGGACCACGAGATCGTGACCTGGCTGAAGTCGGACGCTTCACCGACTGCGCCACCCAGGCGCCCCTGTCCTTTATATTTCAAAACTTTGATCTTATCAAATTTCTTAATTTTTATAAATCAGTGGGCATAAAAAATCATCCCATGGTGGCCTTAATTTTCATTTTCTTGACTACCCATAAGATTAAACTTACCTCATAGATTTGCTGACTGTGTGTCCACCTACGTGAAATGCCTATTTATATCCATTTTTCCTCCATTGGATTGTTTGTGTGGATTTATAGTAGTCCTTTATGTATGCTAAATACTAATCCTTTTTCAGGACTGTATTTTACATTGACATCTATGACTCTGAGTTCATCTTTTCTTCCTTTTTAAAAAGTGTTTTCTGGGGCGCCTGGGGGGCTCAGTCGGTTAAGCAACTGACTCTGGCTTGGGTCATGGCTTCATGGTTCGTGAGTTGGAGCCCTGCATCATGCTCCACTCTCAGTGCAGAGCCTGCTTTGGATCTTCTTTCTCCTTCTTTCTCTATCCCTGCCCCACTCATGTTCTCTCTCTCTCTCTCTCTCTCTTTTTCTCAAAATTAAGTAAACATTTAAATAAATAAATAGATAAATAAATAAATAAAACAGTGTCATCTAACGACCATCTAAATTACTGAATACATAATCCATATTCCAGAGTGGGAAGTTTCAAAATCATGAAAATGCCAGTTCTATCCAAAGAAATCTGTAGATTCATCTCACTCCCAGTCAAAATCCCAATTGGTTTTTTGAGGAACCTGACAAGGTAAGTTACCTTATAACTTACTTTCCTATTCGAGTCAATGATTATTTTGTGAAGAAATGAGTATGTAAGGGAATCAGCAGTCTTTTCTGTACCTGCTCTATAGAAGCTATAGGCTGGGGAATCACGTGGACACATGTTTGAGTCCTGGATCTTTGCTCACCAGCTGTACACTTGAGCAAATTACTCCTTTTAACGTCCAATTTCTTCTTTGTATTGGGGATTGAATACCTAGTAGGCATTCAACTGGAGATGAGAATACCTAATGACAATAGTCCCCCTTTATCCATGGATGATACGCTCTAAGACTCCAGTGGATATTACCACACCCTACATATACTATGTTTTTTCCTGTACATATGTACCTATGATAAAGTTTAGTTCATAAATTAGGCACAGTAGGAGATTAACAACAATAATAAAATAGAGCAATTATAACAATATATTGTAATAAAAGCTTTGCGAATGTGGTCTCTCTCTCTCTTAAAATAATCTTACTGTGTTGTACTCACCCTTCTTGTGATAACATGAGATGATAAAATCCCTACATGATGACATGAAGAGAAGTGAATGACATAGGCACTGTGACGTAGCGTTAGGCTACTAATATTCTGACGTATTCTGAGGATACGACAGAAGGAGGATCATCTGTTCCTGACCAAGGCTGACCACAGGTAACAGAAACCATGGAAAGTGAAACCGCAGATATGGGGTGACTGCTGTCTAACAGGATAACATATAAACCCCCTACAGAGTCCATATGTGGCACACAGCAAACACTCAGTAAATGTAGGCTGCCTTTCTCTTTGCCATCTCTAGAAGTACAGGGCTATAGGAACCTCCCGAGCCCACTGGCCCAGCCCCTGTTAGAAGAGAGACGCCTCAAAAGACATGAATAGACACTTTTCCAAAGAAGACATCCAGGTGGCTAACAGATGCATGAAAAGATGCTCAGCCTCACTCATTATCAGGGAAATACAAATCAAAACCACAGTGAGATACCACCTCACACCTGTCAGAATGACTAAAATTAGCAACTCAGGGAACAACAGATGTTGGCGAGGATGCAGACAAAGGGAAACACTTTTGCACTGCTGGTGGGAATGCAAACTGGTACGGCCACTCTGGAAAACAGTATGGAGGTTCTTCAAAAAATGAAAAATAGAACTACCCTACGACCCAGCAATTGCACTACTAGGCATTTATCCACGGGATACAGGTGTGCTGTTTCAAAGGGACACATGCATCCCAATGTTTAATAGCAGCACTATCGACAATAGCCAAAGTATGGAAAGAGCCCAAATGTCCATCGACTGACGAATGGATAATGATGTGGTGTGTATATATATATATACGTATATATATATATATACATATATATATATAATGAAATATTACTAATCAAAAAGAATGAAATCTTGCCATTTGCCACAATGTGGATGGAACTAGAGGGTATTATGCTAAGTGAAGTAAGTCAGTCAGAGAAAGACAAATATATGATTTCACTCACATGGGGAATTTAAGAAATAAAACATATGAACATAGGGGAAGGGAAGCAAAAACAAGATAAAAACAGAGGGGGAGACAAACCATATGAGACTCTTAAATTCAGAGAACAAACTGAGAGTTGTTGGTGGGGTGTTTGGGTGAGGGGATGGGCTAAATGGGCAAGGGGCATTAAGGAGGGCACTTGTTGGGATGAACACTGGGTATTAAATGTAAGTGATGAATCACTAAGTTCTATTCCCGAATTCATGATTACACTATGTGTTGACTAATGCTGTGATTAGAATTACCTTCTCGTGTCATTTTTACATGCCATCTGCTTTTTGGAGAATATTTCACTTAATCCTCAGGACCATCGTCTGAGCTCAGTCCCCCCAACTTTTTCTATTTGAGATCCAAAGAAGCAGAGGCTCAGAGAGGCCAAGGTCGGCCTCTGAGCCTGGATCCCCCCCCCCCCCCGCCCCCGGCTCCATCTCTGCTGTGGTCCCTTTGCTGGACCACTCCTGTCATGATGCCAGTCTCATTGCAAGTAGCTGTCTTTTCTCCCATGTCATGGACAGTACTGTCCACTGGCCTCCACTCTGAACAATCCCCCCACCATGGGACGGAGGCACCTCTGTCCTACAGGGTTTAAGGGGCATGAGCCTGAACTTCCTATTCGGACATGAACCTTTCCCTTCAGAGTGAACACACTTCAGATTCTAGACTTAGATCCCCTTCAGAATCCAGAGAAAAATAGACCCCCTTTCCCACTCCTGGCTGGGGAGCCCTATGACTAGACTGTCTGTCAGGCCAGTCTTCTGATCCACAGCCCTTATCCAGGGCTCACCCCGCTCTCCTCAGCCTAGCTTGAGCAGAACAGACCACTGGCTTCTCATCCACCAGTACAAACAAGGTCCTAGCGGCTCTTCCTGAGCAGTACAGTATTGTGGTTAAGCATGAGGCTCTGTGTCCCGCACACTAGAGAAAAGAGCAATGATAATTGAGATCGGGATTTACAAAGTATTCTCCACAACCCTTTACAATAAACCTTCGACGCATGTTAGCCAAGTGCCCCTGGTGTTTCTAAACACCTGAACCTCTACTCGTTCTGTGCCTTGATTCACGACGACTTGTGATGTGGCTTTAATTGCCACAGTTCATATAAGGACTCTACTGGACAGAAGAGTCTTGGCTGTTGGCCTCATCTCTGTCACTCGCTGTCACCTTCAGCCAATCATCCCTTGTCCCCTGGACGTTGGTTTTTATATCTGTGAAATGAGTGATCAGGGATTGCCAAGGGCCCCTCCAGATCAAATATATCTCTTTCCTTTAGCTTTCAAATTATTCATCCAGTGCAATTAACAAATATTGATTAAACGATCTTCCAGGGCCTGCCAAAAGGAGGGGTGCTTTTCATGTCTTGCTAGAACATGATTTAAGTAAGATATTTTAGCTGCAAGCCAGTTAAGGCTGGGGGTGTTTCTACTGATGTCTCCTGTATCGTGCTTCCCATCATGTTAAATGGCAGGGGAGTGGCCATGAGTACTTTCAGGGTCCAGCTCAAGGGAAGTACAGTTGGAGATACACTTAGGAAGACTTCAGTAGCATATGTGCAAGTGATCTGCAGTCACTTCCTTGCAGAGTTGAGTTAATGATGACCGTCCTGGTGTAAGACTGGCTTTCAGGGATATTTCTACCCTGCAACACGTGGGCTCACCCAATGTCGTGACACCGAGATGCAGGGCCAGGGGACCTAATATGTCCTGTTTGCTACTGTGCCCAACACCAGAATCATGTGATTTGTGGTGGAGGAAAAAAGAATACAGAGCCAGAAGCTAATCTGTGGAATATTCTTCCAAATCTCACAGCTCACATAGGATACATGAAAGAAACTTGGTAAAGAAACTCCAAAATTTGACAACAATCTTAAACATCTATATGATATTACCAGTGATTTTTTAAATTAATTTATTTATTTATTTTTGAGAGAAACAGAGGCAGCCCAGATGGGGGAGGGGCAGAGAAAGAGGAGACAGAAAATCCCAAGCAGGCTCCACGCTGCCAGCGCAGAGCCCAACACAGGACTTGAACCCACGAAGCCACAAGATCATGACCTGAGCCGAAGCCAAGAGTCCGATAACCAACTGAGACGCCCAGGCACCCCTACCAGTGATGTTTGTCTGTGTTTCCTAGGGTAGTACTTTAGGAAGCTAAAAGAAGCTTCTCAAACTATCAGTAATACTTTTATCAGTAATAGAAGAATGTTTGGCCATGCCAGAGTAAAGGCTGAATTATCTTGCTATGCTATTAAAAATATCACAAAATTTCCATTGAACAAGGATGCTGCCTAAAGATTTAGGGGAAAAAATTACTAAGTATTTGAGGCAGATAATTAAAAACAAATTATGTTACTTTTGTGACATTTGTGCCAACTTTTCAAATTTTGTAGCTTGGGATTTGTTTTCTGCTCTACATACTCTCTCTCATACCTAATTCTTTCATATTTTCTATTCTTATTCCCCAAGAGGATCCCCCAACTGCATTAGATTCAGTCCCCGTAAAACAGAGATCTGCCCCCTGCCTCACCAGAAGGCGAGAAGCTTCACTTTGCTGAATGGCCTTGGGCCCCAGAGTGGACATCACTCACAGGGCAGTGGAGGGGACCGACTGCGGAAGGGTGGCCAATGGTAGACACATGAGCAAGCCAGCATTGGGTGGGATGGGCCAGGTCTGACTACTTTGACTGCTTTCATGAGGGTAGATACAGAGGACCCACGAGACACTTGGTCCCAACTCCCTTGCCTCTTTTGTGGGGCAAGGAATGGACAAAACGTCACACCCACACACCAAGCCTACAGTGTCCATCAAAAAGGCAGGAGATTTACAGATGGCCCTCTCCTCCTCTGCAGCTTTTGTAGCCCTTCCCTGAGAGGGGTCCAGAGGTTATGGTCCTTAAGAACAGGCAAGGAGGGTCTGGATATCCACAGCTTCCAGTGAGAAAAGAGTCAAAGAAAATAGGAAGAACACTCCCCTCCCCCACCAACCCCTGGAATTAGGAGAAAGAAGTGAGACAGGAAATAGGAGAGCAGGGTGTCTGTCATGCTGTCAGTAAGTGCTTGTGGCTTCCCAACAAAGGATGTGATCAAAGCCGTGGCCCTGCTGATGAGTTTGCTTGACAAGACGGCTTTCACCCTTCGGTCTGAAAAAAGCCCTCGTTCTGGGGAGTAGTCACCACTCCCTATCCCTGACCCAGGGCCACTCGGAGCATTTATTGGATTTGAAATCGCATATGGACCACTTGAGCCATCGAGGAAGCAACATTACCCTGTGCTTACAGCTGAGCCTTCCCCGCCCTCCCTCAGGCTCTCAGACCATTTGCTTCCACCATGCTCCTGGAAGTGGTCTGTGAGGCTCCAGGGACAGGCTGGGCAAGGGGCTCACCCTGGCATGCCTCCAAACAGTGCCCATCGGTCTTGTTCAGGTTCACGCCTAGGTGAGAGCGCACAGGACTCAGTACAGTGCTTCACGGGGCTGGGGGCTTTGGCTCAGGAAGCAGCTCCCAGCAGGACCCCTGCCTGAGCCCAGGGAGAAGCACCTTGGTTAGAAAAGTCTGTCCCCCCATTCCAGCTTTCCAGGAAAACAACCTTCAAAGGCTCACTTCTGACAAAATATCAACTTCTGAGCAGCAAGTGGCATCTCCCCTCTCCCGACCCCATCCATCGAAGTCCCTTATGGAAGCGATGATACACAAACGGGCAGTGGAAATTAGAACTGCCCTGAGCATCTCTGACTCACTGGCACTGTTTCCATCTGAACCTCACAGGGCCTGTGTCTGCAGGCTCCTCCCATTCTTCCCAGGTCCTAACAGAACCGGGCCTGCCTCCATTTTCGGCCAAATCCTTCCACGTTCGGGCCTTTAATCTCACTGAAAAAAAACAGTTCAGTGTCATAAACATCAGCCTGTCTGTGCCTGATAGGTAAGGCCCATGAACAAAGATTAATAATAAATCTCAGTTCCTGGCTCATGGTATCTTTCCTGATATTTAGAAATATTAGTGAGGAAAAAAAAAAGCAGAGATAGGTAAGAAGGTGTTTTGTGGCTTCTGCTGAAAACACATAAGTTATATACATATAAATTTTTTAAAAACCTTTTTCTTACATACATTGAGCACCTCGTGTGTGCCAAGCGCTTTGCACACATCGGTGTCTTTCAACCTTGTGATAACCCTTGAAACTAGGGAGCTGGAAAGAGGCTGAATAGGCCAGAGACCCAGCTTCCCCAGACTCCAATTCTGTGATACGTCTTGGTGTTTAAGTTTAAGGATTGTGGGTGCCTCTCCCATAAAGGGCTTCCCAGGGGGTTCAGACCTGAGACACAGGCCCTGACAGGGATCAAGTGGAAACAGAGCCAGTCATGAGCTACAGGGAGAGGTAAGGTGGGTCACTTAGCAGTATCCCTCACCTCTTGGCAGGGAGGATAAGAAAAAAAAATTGGAAATATAGGCCTAGAGCCCTAGGTTAAGAAAAGAGAAGAAAACACAAAGTATATTAATATTAATCAGAAGATATACAAATATGTCCCTAAATCTGAGATGCTTAGGTTAATTTCCAAAACCTCACCAAGCTGAAGTTGTATCTCTGGAGAAAAGGGTCATTTATTGTTTAAAACTACAACACACACACACACACACACACACACACACAAAATAGTACAATAAGCACACATGTAGTCTCCATCCATCAATGCGTATTGTTCCCTCCTCTAAAAATAACAGGTTTGCTAAACTCTCCTGAGTAGTGGGAGAAAGAAATGTTTTCAATGGTGCCACCTGGTGGATTCATCCTAAAAATGCTATCTGTTCTTGCTCACAATTAAATGGACTTGAAAGGGCAAATTCTAATACATAATGAGACATCCGGTCCCCTAATTCTTCCCCGTGGCTTCCCTTTATTTTCTCTCTAGGCTCCCTCAGCCTCCTTTCCGTTCCACTACAATCGACTGATTCTTGAAGTTTCCCATTTCATCTCCTAGCCTTTCTGCTGCATTAGAGCTGTTTTACGGCGAGATTTACAGCAATGTCAGAAATAAAGAAAACTGTTGTAAAATAACCATGGACAACATTATAAACCGGCAGTAAAACTGGCCCCAATGTACAGCTGGTATTTATGTAGACCACCTGTTCCATTTTTAGCCACTTCTGATCTACGGCTTTCAGCCCATGTGTTGTGCTTTCAAAGACCTTTCACTCCCCTCCTTTCCCACCGTAAGTCTTCAGAACTAACAATAATTTCCAAAATATGCTGAGGCCTTACATCAGGCCAAGCTTGCTTGTCCGTGTAGCCAGAAACAAGCCCAGAGGCCCACTGTGGCTCCTGTGGTTCAAGCTCTGCCAAAACTCAGATATCAGACAGGAGAAAAGTTTTGCCCAAACTCCCATGCTGGCCACAAGATGCACTTGAATCCAAACACACATAGTCATATAAAACAATGAAATGAGGGGCACCTGTGTGGCTCAGTCGGTTAAGTGTCTGATTCTTGATTTCAGCTCAGGTCATGATCTCACAGTTTGTGAGCTCAAGCCCACCATCTGGCTCTGTGCTGACACCGTGGAACCTGCTTGGGATTCTCTCTCTCTCTCTCTCTCTCTCTCTCTCTCTCCCCCCCCCCCTCTCTGCCTCTCTCTCTCTCTCTTTCTCAAAATAAATAAATAAACATTTTAAAAAATAAATTAAATATTCAAGGAGCTATTTACTTTTCACCAACTATGGAGAAGGTACTACAGCCATAATCTGTAGGAGTGGCCCCCATTGAATATAAACACCTACTCAGTATAAGGTGAAAAGTTTACGCGTATGATCTCTAATCCTTGCAACAATTCTGCAAAGTTGGTTCAATCAATCACTCATTACCTCTGTGACTTCAGTAAATATTCCTATCGACCTCACTTAAGAAGTTGGCCTATCAACAGTGCAGGAATACAGTGAGAAGTCAAAGCAACACTAGTAGCAGCTAAGATAAAATCGTTATTCTGGGCTGCGCATTCTTATGAGAACTCTCCATTTATTAACTCATTTTATATAGGCATAGCCCACCTATGGAGTACTATCAATATGCCCAGTTCATAGAAGAACACTGAGACCCAAAGAACTGAAATAGGTTGTTAACGGCCACAATAAATGGCAAAGCCAGGGTGCGAACCCTAAAATTCATACTCCAGGGCACAATGTTCTTTGACAACAAATTACGACAACTGTTTAAATCATTAATTTTTTTTTAAATTCAGTGAGTGCCATCAGCATAAATGTTGGGATAGACTTCCAGAGATTCTCTTCCCTACGGAAGCAATAAGAAAATTGACAAAAATTGCCAGGATCAACCTTTCGCAGGATTTCAGAAATTAACCAAAGGCTTGCAGCAACTGAAAACCATGTATTTAAAAAACAGCTGAATCTTGCTAAAAACAGCGAGTTTTCTGGATTTTAAACTTGTCTCGGTCCCATCCCTCACTCTCCAGCTCTGCATTAGCTTTAAAAGGTGCAGCCTTGGAACCACCAGAGGGAGCAGAATGGAACTAGCTCTCTTTCAAAGCCTCACTCCCAAAGGTCTGTCATTCTCCGACCTGTACGGTCCCACCTGTCTGGTGGTTCCCTAGAACACCACTTGCAAGGATGTCTGTATTCCACCTGACTTAGAGATTTACTGGCTCCGTGCATTTGCAGAAATCTCTGTCCCATCACTAGCTGACCACTAAGCAAAGCACGTAGAGACTCCAACAGCCACAAAAGATCAAGAATACAGACTTTATGAAACCAGCTCAGAAAAGTTACTAAATAAATAAAAACAACTAAAAGCAGCAACAGAATTATACTCTGGGACTGGGAGAGAATCTGATTTCCAGAGGTGCTACATTATATTACTTGAGCGGCCAATTTTCAACAAAAGTACAATGTACGTAAGGAAACAAGACGGGGGCCTGGGTGGCTCAGTTGCTTGACCATCCAGTCATGATCTCATGGTTTGTGGCTTTGAGCTGTGCTAACAGCTCAGAGCCTGGATCCTGATTCAGATTCTTTGTCTCCCTCTCTCTCTGCCCCTCCCCCGCTCATATTCTGTCTGCCTCTCTCTCTCTCTCTCTCTCTCTCTCACAAATACACATTAAAAAAATGTTTTTTTTTTTCTTCAACGTTTTTTATTTATTTTTGGGACAGAGAGAGACAGAGCATGAACGGGGGAGGAGCAGAGAGAGAGGGAGACACAGAATCGGAAACAGGCTCCAGGCTCCGAGCCATCAGCCCAGAGCCTGATGCGGGGCTCGAACTCACGGACCGCGAGATCATGACCTGGCTGAAGTCGGACGCTTAACCGACTGCGCCACCCAGGCGCCCCTAAAAAAATGTTTTTAAGAAACAAGAAAGTGTGGCTCTTTAAAGTAAATAAAGTGATCAACAGAAATTGTCACTGAAGAACCGCAGATATGAACTTACTAGAAAAAAACTTTAAATCCGCCATTTTAAATATGCTTCAAAAGCTAGAGGAAAGCATACCTAAAGAACTAAAGGAAAGTATTAAAACAATGTCTCACTAAATACAGAATATCTATAAAGGGACAGGAATTATATATTTAAAAAATAGAAATTCCAAGAGTTTAAAAACACAATGGCTATAATTAAAATTCATTATAGGAAATAGTATCAAATTTGAACAAGGATGAGAAAGTATTACAAATTTGAGGATAGGCCAATTAATATTACCTAGTCTATAGAACAAAACGTAGAATAAAGAAAATCAACACATCCTCAGAGGCTGTGGGACACCATGAAGCAAGCCAACATATGCAACATATCCCAGGAGAGGGGAGAGAGAAAGGGACAGAAAGAATACTTGAAGAAAGGTGGCTAAAGTCTTCCCGAATTTGATAGGACGAAATTCAACAAAGTCCAAGTAGGATGAATAAACTCAGAGAGGTATGCAGCCAGACACATCATAATCAACCTGTTGAAAGACAAAGGTGAAGAGAGAATCTTAAGAGCACAAGAGAGAGAAGAATCATAATGTGCAGGGGACTTCAGTAAGAATAAAAGGTGATTTCTCATTAGAAACCATGGAGGCCAGAAGACATTGGACGACATATTTGAAATGCTAACAGAAAACAAACAAACAAAACAACCTGTTGATAAAGAATTCTAGGGGTGCCTGGGCGGCTTAGTCGGTTGAGCATCTGACTCCTGACTTTGGCTCAGGTCATAATCTCATGGTTTGTGGGTTCAGGCCCCGTGTCAGGCTCTGTGCTGTCCGCACGGAGCCTGGTTGTGATTCTCTCTCTCCCTCCCTCTCTGCCCCTCCCCCGCTCATGCTTGCTCACTCTCTCACTCTGTCTCAAAATAAATAAATGAACTTAAAAAAAGGATTCTATATCCAGCAAAATCATCCTTCAAAAGTGAAGAAGAAATTATGACATTCTTAGAAAAAAAAACTAAAAGAATGTATTGCTCAATCTGCCATACATGGAGTCCTTCAGAGTGAAATAAAAGGACATCAGAAAATAACTTAAATCCAGATAAAGAAATAAAGAGCATCAGGAAACGTAACTACATAGGTAAACATGAAATGCAGTATAAATATATTTTTGTTTATAACTCTTTTTTCCTCCAATCTGGTTTAAAAGAAAGCTGCATAGCCATAATTATAAATCTGTGTTGATAATTTATACATAACACGTACACATATATGCATAAAATGTGTAAAGATGTGATTTCTATGGTAATAACAGCCAAAGTAAGAGTAAGGGAGCACAGCTATTTGGAGTAATATGCATATATATGTATAATATGTATATATATATATATATATATACACACACACACATATATATATAGGCAAGGTGTTTATATACTATAATATATATATATGAGCAAAGTGTTTATACACTATAGTAATTAAGGTGGTATTAATATAAACTAGAGTCTAAAAAGTTAAGATATTAATTGTAATCCCCAGGGCAATCACAAACAAAATAAATTTAAACTATATAGTAGGGGCGCCTGGGTGGCTCAGTCGGTTAAGCATCCAACTTCAATTCAGGTCATGATCTCACAGTTTGTGGGTTCGAGCCTTGCGTTGGGCTCTGTGCTGACAGCTCAGAGCCTGGAACCTGCTTCAGATTCTGTGTCTCCCTCTCTCTCTGCCCCTCCCCCACTTGCACTCTGTCTCTCTTTGTCTCTCAAAAACGAATAAATGTTAGAAAAATTTTTTTAAATAAAATATAAGTAAAAGAAACATCAGTGAAATTAAAACACTAGGCAATAACCATAGAACACAAAAAGAATCAGTGATGGGAACAAAAAAGACATGGGATAGACAGAACACAAGTAGCAAAATGGCAGATATAAATAAATACTACATATCAGACAGACAAAAATAAAAAACTCTCCAATTAAAAGGCAGAGCTTGGCAGAATGGGTTTTTAAAAATACACAATTTCACTCAATAACCCAAACTTCCATTTTAGGAAACAAGAAAACGAACAAACTAAACCCAAGTAAGTAGAGGAAAGAAGAAAAATTAGGGCAGAAAAAAAAATAGAGAATAAAAAAAATTAAGAAAAATCAACAAAACCAAAATTCATTTATTTGAAAAGATACACAAAATTGACAAAACTTTTGTTAGACTGACCAAGGGAAGACAAAGAGTAGATTTAAATTACTAAAATGAAGAGAGGATGTTGCTACCAACATCTAGAAATAAAACCAATAATATGGAAGAGTATAAACAATTGCATGTCAACAAATCAGACAACTTAAATGAAATAGATAACTTCATAGAAAGACAAAAAAAAATCACCTGAACTTACTCAAGAAGAAATTAAAAATATGAATAGACTATGGCAAGTAAAGATATTAAATTACTAATCAAAAAACATCCCACAAAGACTTTAAAACACAGCATCAGATGACTTCACTGGTGAATTCTGCCAAATATTTAAAGAAGAATTAACACCAATCTTTAAAAACACTTCCAAAAAAAAAGAGAAGGGAACATTTCCCAATTCATTCTATGAGGCCAGTATTACCTTGATACCAAAACCGAACAAAGACATCACAAGAAAATAAAACTACAGACCAGTATCTCTTATGAGTATGGATGCAAAAATCCTCAACAAAACACTAAGAAACTAAATCCAGCAACATATAAAAAGGATTATATACTATAAACAGGAGGGATTTATCCCAAAAATGCAAGTGTAGTTCAACACATGAAAATCAACCAATATAATACACCACATTAATAGAGCAAAGGATATATACGTGATAATGTTAATAGCTGTAGGGAAAATTTCTGACAAATTATATAAAATATAGGGACACCTGGGTGGCTCAGTCAGTTAAGTGTCTGACTTCAGCTCAGGTCATGATCTCATGGTTTGTATGTTCGAGCCCCGCATTGGGCTCTGTGCTGATGGCTCAGAGCCTGGAGCCTGCTTCAGATTCTGTGTCTCCCCCTGTCTCTGCCCCTCCCTGCTCACGCCCTGTCTCTCTGTCTCTCAATAATAAATAAATGTTAAAATTTTTTTAAATAAAATATAATATATATTACATAAATATAAATTAAAAAGGACAATAGCCAGTGTTGGTGAAGCTACAGAGAAATTTGAGCCCTCACACATTTCTATGAGACTCTAAAATGGTGCAGCCACTTTGGCAAACACTATGACCTTCCTCAAAATGTTAAACATGAAACTACCATATGACCCAGAATTCCACTCCCGGGTATATACTGAAGAGCATGAAAACATAATTTGTGCCAAGAAACATAACACAAAAATATAACTTCTGTTGTAAAACCATAACACAAAACCTTGTGCCTGAATGTTGCCAGCAGTAATAATCATAATACCCAAGAGGGAATATAACCATCAACTGACAAATGGATAAACAAAATACAGTATATCCACACAATGGAATATTATTCAACCACAAAAAGAATGCAGTACTCTATGTATAGATACAGCATGGATAAATCTTGAAAACATTATGCTAAGTGGAAGAAGTCAGACACAAAAGACCATATAATGTAAAATTCCATTTACATTAAATTTCCAGAACAGGCCAATCCATACAGATGGAAAATAGATTAGTGGCTGTCAGGGGGGTAGAGGGAGGAGCAAATGGAAGAGTGACTGCTAATGGTTATGAAGTTTCTTTTTGGGATAATGAAAATGTTCTGGAATAATAATATATACTGGTGATTGCACAGCTGAGTGAATATACTACAAAACAATTTTTAAAATCTGTTCCTAAACTCAAATAATTTTTTTAAGTCTATTTACTTATTTTGACAGGTAGAGAGAGCAGAGGAGGGGCAGAGTGAGAATCCCAAGCAGCAGGCTACACACTGTCAGCACAGGGCCTGCCGCAGGGCTCGAACTCACAAACTGTGAGATCATGACCTGAGCCAAAGCCAAGAGTCGGGCGCTTAACCAACTGAGCCACCTAGAGACTTTCCAAATAAATTTTTTACATGCATATAGTGATCTGTAGCTTCCAAAGTTCCGTTTCGTACTGTTTCTAATCTGACCTACAAGGTGGGCCTTATGACCTCCACAGTCGCTTGGGGGTCCCGATTCTTTCTTTTTTATCTCTGCCAAGCATTAGGGCATTGCCTTTGTTTTGCATGGTCAAAACTCCAGTCATGATCAAGTTGCATGGAGCGCATCTGCTTCGATTCCACTGGAGAGAAATTCATTGACGGCACATCTACTTTGGAAGGAAGCTCAGAAATATAGTCTAACCCTGTGCCTACTATCAGAGCAAATAGATGTCGGAGGATGGAATCCTCTGCCACATATTCCCCTATGGAATTTTCTAGAGAACCAGATTCTGAGACACCGACCATTCTGTAGGAACACATCTGGAGATGACCGGCCATCATCAGAAACCCAAGTCTTCTGTCAACCTTCAAAATTCTCCATAATCCATCCCCAACACACTCCGACTATTCTGTGTTCCCTAATCCTCACCACATTACACTGCTCTGGTTCAGCTGGTTCCATGAGCCTACGTGGATCATTCCAGCCCCTCCGTGTTGTTCAGAGTGCTCGTCTCTCTCCCTTCATTCTGTCTAAAACCTACCCTTTCTCCAAGTCAATTTCAAGTACACTTGTCCTGTAAATCCATCCTTGACGAGCAGCGTATACATGGCCGTGCATTCTCCCCGAGCTCTTAGCACACATACAGCTTTCTCTTGCATCCTGCTGGCACTATTTACCCGAAGGAATGGATCGAAGTACCCTGTGTGTAGAATACCCTGGTAGATTGAATTTATAGTGTATCTACTAAAGCATAATAAGATGAGAAGTCTGGGGGAAAAAAGATGAAAGGTCTGCCCTCAGTGATTTCATTCCTTAGTATGGGAGATAATATAGTAGCTCTCCAGAGAAGACATTCGGATAAATTACCCTAGTTCACATGTGGGAGAGGTTTGTCCCGAAGAGAGGGGTGCGGGTGCTGAGTCCAGAAGGAGATTTGGACTCAGCCCTTGGAGGTATGTGGCACATATGTGACGGTGTCCTTTTCACCTGAGTCTCCTCTCATGCATCCTTCACATTTGATAGCAAAGAGATCTTTCTAGAATCTGCCCAGGCCACTCTGTTGCTACAAGCACTTTGTGGCCCTCCACAGCCCGAGCAGCCTTTCCCACGATGTGTTGTAACATCAAGGATTCCACCAACAGTGAGCTCTTGGCCAGCACTGCATTTAACAATCCCCAGAAACTCACACTACACATCAACACAGTAAAGGCTCTGTGTGTGCTCTGGTAAGAGAAAAAAAAAGAAAAAAGAAAAAAGAAAAAAAAATATATATATATATATATATGCCTGACTTCTTGACCCAGTTTTCTCAAGTACACTTGACCCCGCAATGTTCTTTTCTCTCAAATGTCTTTTGTCCATTCTTTCCCCCCAGAAGGACCCCATGCCCACTCCTGGAAGGTCGTCTGCTAAATCCCTGGCCTGTTTGCCAAGACAAAGCAGAGCTCCCTTCTCTGAACTGCCCTTGAGCACCCTTGGAATTTTATGAGGGTCTCCAGTTATACATATTGGTTTTAGTCACAGGTTTAAGAGTTAACGTCTCCCAGCATAATGGGAGTTTTTGAGGTTTTGGAGATGAAAGGCTATACTTTCTCTCTTGTTATGTCCCTAGTACTGACACACAGTTGGAGCTCGGTGAATGTCCGCATGAATGAATAAATGAGCCAATGATAAAACGGTGTCCTTCCAGAAATAAGCAAATGCCTTCCCCCGCTTGTCTTTGTGAGATATCTGAGAGAAAAAGCATAGATTCTGTGGCTGAGGCCAAGGTATTCCTTGGAGATCCAGGAAGCACATAAGTAGGTGAAGCCTGAACACAGCTGCAGTAAAGAACCCCGACTAACCCAGGCTTTCCCGAGCCCGTGGCCCCTGGCTCCAGGAGATGCGAGTCACAGAGCAGGTGCCGCGTGGGCCCCACCTCTGTGCTCCTCACAGAACTGGCGCAGAATTCTCTTCCGAGAGACGGGTATGAGGAGCGGCTTCCGGCCTCTGCCGCATTCTTCTCCCCGCCCGCCATCTTGTCCTCTCACGTTCCTTCCCCTCTGCAGAACAGCACAGACAACATGCGCACTCCCAAATCCACTTCATCCTCCTCCCATGGACATCTTTCCTTATGCACCTCATGCCCGTGTCCTCAGCCGCACCTTATCGCCTTATTGCCACCTCTCGCCTAATCCATCCTCCAGCCTCTCTTTGGCCCCATCAGTCCTACCCCTCATGAACACAGTATTCTAACAGCTCCAACACCCACACCTACCCACTTCATGCTCCCAATGTGTAATACCTCCCCACGCTTAATCCCTCCTACCTTTATCTCCCACCCACCCCCCAAGAGGCACAAATGGAACCCCAGTAGGATGTTTCCCCCAAGGCCTTGCCGATCAGCATTGGGCCAGCTAAGTCAGTTACACCATTCCCAAATCCAAAGTATGTGTGGATCTGCAAAGTATGTGGGTTACCCAAGTGCTCTGGTTCCTACTGAATTTAAGGGGGACCCAACTGCTCTCTTTAACCACTATAAAAGATCAAGCCATTTCCTGCCCCCTGACATAATGTATGAAAATTAAGAAAGCTATGTCCAAGTAGACTCTCCATAGGATATGTCCCCAGCTCCCAGGACTCCCTGAAAGATGCTGTGAGAAAAGCAAGGCCACATTTCTTGTCATCTCCAAGTTCACTCAGATTTTTTTTCCAAGTTAGGACACATCTGTAAGGATCTACGCAGGGGAGTCATGGAGGGCAGAAGCAGCAGTGTGGGGTCTATAGGGTGCCTTACTGTAGCAACGACAGCCAAATGGGTGGGGTCTTCAGCCTTCTGGAGAAGCCCCCTAACCTTTGACCTGGGCCCTCTTCCTGGTTTTGATCAGCAAATCTGGTGGAAATGGGTCATCCTGCTGGCATGGACCTCCCACACCTGGCCTCCTGGTCTCCCTGGTCTGAGCTCAGTTCTCCAAATGTCTTGTGATGACAACCTCAAGGCATCACCTGGGCCTCTCTGCACCTTACAACAACCCCAATGTCCCAGGTTTCCTTGAAAAATGCCTGAGGCCAAATAAAGTATTTGGGCTTAGTTCACACAAGGGTGCGTTCCTGGAGAAAAACCAACATGTCTTTTAAAACTCTTAGCACAAGAAAAAGGAACTTACGAATCATAGAAAAGAATGTCTCCCAAAGGGCAGAGTCTGTGTGGAAAACAAGATGTCTTCAGGTGACAACGATGTGACATTAAAAGAAATTAAGGGTGCCTGGGTGGGCTCAGTCGTTTAAGTGTCCAACTTCAGCTCAGGTCATGATCTCGCAGTTCGAGACCCACGTTGGGCTCTGTGCTGACAGCTTAGAGCCTGGAGCCTGCTTCTGCTTGCTTCTCCCCCCCTCAACACTCGTGTCTCTGTCTCAAAAGATGAATAAACATTAAAATTTTTTTTCAAAAATAAAAAATTAAAAAAGAAGTTAAATTACACAGTGAGAAAGTTTTTGACCCTTCTCCTTAGAGCAAGAAGCAAGTGGCAGTTGGGTGATGCTATTTCTCTAACACCCCTGCACATACACTAATCGTCCTCTTCAACAAATAGGGCTAGGATCTCAAACTCTGAGCCTTGGGAAGGTAATGTATCTGGCCAGAATCTAATAATAATTTCTTGTTTTTATTTTACTTTTTTTTCTATACTTCTCTTCTCTCCATGGCAAGTAATGCTAGTTTTCCAATTATGGGAATGGCATAAAGTTCCCTTTCAAAATAAACAGAAGCTCAGAGAGCATCAACTGGAAGAGGACGAGGTGAGGAAATCGCCTGGGTGGTCTTCAGACATTAGCACTGGCAAGAGGTGTATGTGGACCGTGAACAGGGCCACACCACGGAGGTGTTATTTGAATGGAGTGTGGAAACACTGGTGAAGTCAAAACTCCTAGTTTCAGAGATAAGAAAACCAAATCAGAGGCCGAGTCTTTGCTCCATGGGGGCGAAATGGCCCTGTAAGACCCAAAGGGTACAATGTTAAAAAAAGTTTTAACTTTTATTCACAAGACATAATCTTGGGGAGATGCTGCTAGTTACCCCACAAGGCCCATTCCCCCCTTGCCCCCTGGCTACTGGACCTTAATGCCTAGCTGGACATAATGCTGCCCAGAGAAAACACCCCACTCCCCAGTCACCCTTGCCACTGTGTACAGTGGGTGATTATGTTCTAGTCAATAAGATTCAGATGGAGGTTTTCTGTGCAACTTCCAGGAAGTCTTCCATTATCTTGCTTTCCGGTATTGGGGTGTGATGGCTGGAGCCCTGGGAACCATTTTGGGCCATAAAGATGAGGCCACGTGTGGCAAAGCTGGAAGCAGCCTAGGAGGCCAGTGACTTCAGGGAACTACACACCTGCCCAGGAATGCGTATCTCCGCCCTCTTGCAGAGGGAGAAGCATTTGTATTGTGTTCAAGCCCATTTGATTTGGGGGTTTTATTCTCCCATCTGCCACCAAACCCAGTTTCAACTGATATGTCAGCTGTGCCTCCTACTTTCGGACCATTCAGCCCATACAAAACCCTACAACATCCACTGTCTTATTTGATCTCACAGCAACTTTGAGAGATACACGTGCCAAATCCTTTCCTTTTCTTTTTCAAACACAGATGAAAAGACGGTAAGACCTACACCTGGCAAGAGGTCAGAGGTATTAGTGAGGACGGGGACTTCTGGCCCCAAGTCCAAGTTCAATCTCTGCATCCAACAGCCCCCAGTTGTCAAGGCTCATCCTTGACCTTACTGTTCCCTTGCCCCTGAGACAACCCACTCCGGAAAGCCACACCTCAACCAGTGTCTGCATTCTCCAAGCAGCGTCTTTGGTTTACTTAGCAGAGAACTCCGTACAGTATTAGAGGAAGCAACTCCCTCCCTCCGCCCCACAGGCTTCCCTTAGCCACAGTTGAAAGCTATGCTTTCTGCTTTCGTTTAATGTTCGGATAAGAGAATGCCAAGTGCGGCCCTTCATCATTTGTGTTTTACAAATCTACGGCAGCCCATCCCGTACCAGCCACCAAGGTCATGGAGACTGCTAGGTCTGCTGCCCGGACTGGCAAAACATCCTTCCTGCAGCAGAGCTTGAGGCTGCCTGCTGCTGTCACTCCAGGTCGACCCAATGGCTGTGCAGCCAGGACAGAGCGAGACACTCCTAGCATCCTCTGTGCTAAGTTTTCAGGCCACTCCATCAGGCACGGACCACCTTTGAGTATGTTTGCTGCTGAGCTGGACGAAGCCGTGGGGAGTCTCCAGGTTGTTAGGGGAGACTAAGTCCCAGGCAAATCTTTAAAATGAAAGAGCTTCGCCCAAAGCAAATGAATACGGTGCAAGGGAGCGTGATCTGGAGCAAAAAAAAAAAGCCAAACTGAGGAAGTCTGAGCTGCAGAAAGGTGTGCCTGTCGGCAGCACAGCAGTGAGAGTGTGGCGGGTCAACGGAGGAGCCCCGTCCGAATGCAAGGCTGCCTCCTGGATGGGACTTTACAAGCTGGGATGAATTAGCCGCATAAGCAGGGGCCAGGAATTAATTCTCCTAATAGACTCCATATTGTTCCCTTCCTCATTAGCGGTCTTTAGCCACTTTTTGTGGCCTCTGCATTTTAAGAGACATGACAAGACCTGGAGATGGTCCAGGGAAAAGCAATAAAAATGATTAAAGGGCAGGGAAATGGGTCTCAGGAAAGGTGAGCGGAGGATTATAGACTAGAGAAGACAAGGCCACAGGTGACTCGAAGCACGGCCTTTGTCTGAACAAAAGGTCAGAAGCATCCAAAGCCCAGAAAACTCACTCTACACCCGGGCTGAATGCAATGGCACCACATGTCTTGGTATTTTGAAATAGCCTCTTTTAAGGCTTTTTCTTTTTTCTTTTTCATCCAGCTGGGGTTGTGTTAGTCCAGCCTGAGTCTAAATCAAGCACAGACCTTGCTTCCTAAAAGTTTTCTCCACCGCGTGTTGGCTCCTGGTTTGGGGTTTCATCAACTGAAATGAACACAGGGATGTGTTGAGTCTAACGTTTTCAATACAAGTAGGGTGAAAGAGACATTAGAATTCCCAGACTGGTTAGAGAACAGGTTTCGGAGAGGACACAAGAGACAAAAGGGGGAAGAAAAGTTTTATGGGTGAATGATGGTCAACGACCTTAGGAGGACATGGTCACCATAAAGGGCTAAGCCGTGGTACCTGCCTTCAAAATGTTCCAGGGAGGGGGCCCTTGGGTGGCTCAGTCAGTTGAGCATCCAACTTTAGCTCAAGTCATGAACTCATGACTCGTGGGTTCGAGCCCCGCATGAGGCTCTCTGCTGTCAGTGCAGAGCCTGCTTCAGATCCTCTGTCCCCGTCTCTTTCCTTACCTCCCCTGCTCACGCTCTCTCTCTTTCTTTCTCTCAAAAAAAAAAAAATTCCCCAGTGAGCTCAACACTGTGATGTGAGAAGTGTCCAGATGGGGCCTCATGCTATAACGCACAGATGAGGAGGACTAAACTCCTCTGGGCAAGGGTTCCTTCATTTAATCTGAGGGGTAGTTGCCTCCTGACCCTGAGGTTTCTGAAGTTAGTTTCTTGCCCGAGCTTGTATCATCAGTGAGTAAGGAGTGAAATGCCAGCTTCAGGACCAAGTGCCATAGCAACACAGCCAGGATGAAGCTGAGAAAGCAGTTCTAAAAATACCCCATTTTATCCATTTGAAGGATCATTTCCTATTAGTTACCTAAAGAGAAGCCAACAGTAATCAGCCAACAAGGATTTCCTAAAGCCCAAGGGCATGTGTGATTTTTCAGATGCTCGTGGGGAAGCCAAGATATCTGACCCTAGGTGATTAGGATCCTCTTGAGGAGAATCAGATATGGACAGTCAAGTGCTAAAGGTCCCAAGACATCACAGAAACTCCACATCACCCACCTCCTCACCTCCACCCCGTCAGAGGTGATACGACCCGGCCCACAGCAGATGATCGATGGTAGAGCCTGGGCCCCACTGTAGTCTTTTGATTCCAAGCCCACGTCTCTCAGAGCAGCCAGCAAGGGGGACACAAATGGTAGAAACCCACTATGGGCGTCCTGTACCTGGTGTGCTCTTATAAGGTCCTTTGTGCTGGGGAGATAGCATTTCCTGTAGTCACCTAATGTTCCCATCAGATAACTGTCTCAAGTCCGGAAAATGGGCAAGGCATCCTGAGGAGCTGCCCTCAGTCTCCTGATAATCTGTTTATCATTTCTTTTCATTGTACAGATTGGGCAAAGTCTTTGTAGTCTGTCCCTCCGCCCTGACTTCTGCAACTCCGTACACTATTAACGGCCGCCTCAGCTCTGTGGATGTTTAGCCATCCTGACTGCTACTCCGATCTTGGCTGGTCATTAAAACAGTTGAGGACACCTTGTTCTGATGGTTAAGCACCACCACCTGGCCCGTGGCTGTCAGGAAGTCCATTTCTGGAACAGCATCTCCCGTATCAGTCATGGCCTATGAATGACAGCTACCGTGAACCTTCTCAACAATGCTGCCGCCCTCTTCCCAGGATACTCCTTAGCCCTTTAGTAGGTAGAGGGTCCTCCAGACTCTTCTTTGGCACGCAAGTCAGATGGCGGGCTTCCTGGTTTATATTCTACATACATGGCATGCCCATGTGTATGCCTGTGTCTCTGAGCCTTTTGATTCTTTCTGTCTTCACTGAAACGGCTGTTCTAGGATCTCTACTTCCCTTCGTGTACACCTTTGCTTTCTCAAAGCCTCCAAGAACCACGCTAGCCGTGTGTTAGCATCACCTCCCAAATTTCTGGCAAGAATGCTAATCCTGTATCGTCCTGTCAATAAACTTTTCCTTAGCCAATGTTATGTTCTCCCCTCGGTCCAGCACCTGAGAACCATGTCCTGTGCAAACTCTCCCGAGTCCTGCCGATCGATGATAAATTCCTACAGCTCCTTCATGGTAAATCCCTGTCCTCCTTCTGCAAGGCCAGGCTGTAGCTGGCCAGCTCAGGTTGTAGCTGAACCTTGGTGACTGATCTGGAGGCCACTGGAGGCGGATCCTGAGTGGGGGAGGGGCATTTTCTCTTCAAGGCAGAGGCCTCTGCGTCATCTTTAGTCGAGGAAAGAGTGCCAGATTTTAACAGGGAAGAATGGGGGTGCCTGGGTGACGCAGTCGGTTGAGCGTCCGACTTCAGCCAGGTCACGATCTCGCGGTCCGTGAGTTCAAGCCCCGCATCAGGCTCTGGGCTGATGGCTCAGAGCCTGGAGCCTGTTTCCGATTCTGTGTCTTCCTCTCTCTCTGCCCCTCCCCCGTTCATGCTCTGTCTCTCTCTGTCCCAAAAATAAATAAACGTTGAAAAAAAAAATTTAACAGGGAAGAATGGGCCCATTGTGAAGGCCCAGAAGGTTCACGAGAATCTGGAAATTTAGGACTTTTCAGTACATCAACTCAGATGTCCCATCCTGAGTGTCAGGGTCTCACCTTTAATCTGATCAGGCCCTGTCAGGGTTGAGAACTCCATCTTCTAGAAGGTTCCCCTACTGGTAGTGAGTTCCAGGTCAAATCTTGGGCTTTTCCTGCCCTCTGGCAGGAGGAAAGAAGTGTCTTTAAAAGCTGCCAAGAAGGCCTTCTTGTTCTCACACTTAGTCTTACGTTGGTGATTAATCATCCTTGGCTTTCACTGTTTTTCTCCGATGTGTCAATAGCCCCATAGAGAGCCTTATAATTTCTAACTTTTAAAATTTTACTAAACTTCTAAATGCCCTAGATATTATGCCCACCGTGCCCACCTTCCTCTGGCATCCCAGCCAAGTGCTCCACCTGCAAAAGTTCTGCCAGTATAATACTGCCCACGCCAGGGACAGTCAGTACTCCACCTACCATGGAGGTGGGGGATTTTACTGCCAGCTGGCTAGTCGTGACCCAGCTCCAAAATCCTATTTTTGAATCTGCTACCTCGGTTCACTGCTGACACCAACTATTGTTGATCAGGTTCCCCAGGAAACAGACTTTAATGGCTCTAAAGCTGAGTTGTTCTCAACGGAGGCAAGGATGCCCCATCTTGAAGCCCCTCCTTCAACCAGTCCTTGGGTGTAAACTGTCCCCGGGGCAGGAGTACAGCCTTGGTTGAGGCAGTTCCCTGAGACACGACAGGGCAATTCTTAGAGAGGAACGTGGTTGTGAGTAGTCAGCAGATAGCACTGGCGGTCGGAGAAACAAAGGCCTTGGTCTTCCAGGGAGATTCGGACACCATGCCCCAGCATCCACTGCAGTGTCTTAGTCTAAGAGAATTCCATGAGACACCTGGGTGGCTCAGCCAGTTAAGCATCTGCCTCTTGATTTCAGCTCAGGTCATGATCTCAAGGCTTGTGGGTTCAAGCCCCGCATCAGGCTCTGTGATGACAGCGTGGAGCCTGCTTGGGATCCTTTCTCCCTCTCTCTCTGCCGTTCCCCTGCTTGCTGGCTCTCTCTCTCTTTCTCTCTCTCTCTCTCAAACTAAATAAAATAAACGTTTAAAAAATAATAATAATATGGGGCGCCTGGGTGGCTCAGTCGGTTAAGCGGCTGACTTTGGCTCAGGTCATGATCTCGCAGTCCGTGAGTTCAAGCCCCGCGTCGGGCTCTGTGCTGACAGCTCAGAGCCTGGAGCTTGTTTAAGATTCTGTGTCTCCCTCTCTCTGACCCTCCCCCCGTTCATGCTCTGTCTCTCTCTGTCTCAAAAATAAATAAACGTTAAAAAAATAATAATAAATAAAAGAAAATAATAAAAAAATAAAAACCCATACCACAAGATGAACAAAGCAAAGAGACAGAACAGAGCTACTAGCGATGAGAAAAGAATAAAATAAAGCTGCATTTAGCATACAAAAGTTGTCCCAAACATACTCCACTGCTATTAAACATGAGCCACAAATGGGATTGTAAGCTTCCCAGTGGTTGGTACTGGGGAGGAACATTTTTTTTCTCTACCACTTTTGATTCTTTGGCTGGTTTAATAATCAAATCAATATAGGATAGATTAACAGGAGAAAAACAAATTTAATTATGTACATGTGGGGTGGGCATAAGAATTTGAGACCCAAAGACAACTCTGGCAATTGAGGCTTATAGGCTCTCTGAAGCTAAGGACTGGGAGAGGAGCCTGGGGCTTTCAAAGAGAGGAAGGTAACTCAAAGGACGCTAAAAAGTGCAGATGTTTGGAAATTCTGTGTCTGCCCTGCCATACAGACAGTCCATTCACTTAAAATGCCCTCTGGTCGTAGCTCTCTGTGAGCTAGCCTCCCCCCAACCATCTAAATTCTTTTAAGTGATGACTACCTTCAGCTAAAAATAGTTCACATGCCAAAAGGGCACATTTTGGGGAGCCTTGTTCTCAACGTCTTCACCAGTAACAAGAGGAAAGGTGACCATCTCCAAGATGCACAGAATCCACAAGAGAAAAACATCTATACCCTCAAGAGCATAACTGCTGTGGTTTTTTTGTTTGTTTGGTTTTTGGGTGTTGTTGTTATTTGCTTTGGTTTTGTGTGTGTGTGTGTGTGGCATGTCTAAAAGGCTTTTTCTTCTCTGGGTCCAGCCTTGTGAAGTGTGGTTTTTTGTTTGTTTGTTGGGTTTTGTTGTTGTTGTTGTTTGCTTTTTTTTTTTTTTTTTTTTTTTTTTGGTGGCAACGTCTAAAAGGCTTTTTCTCCTCTGGGTCCAGCCCCGTGAAGTGGACAAGAACACTAGCATTATCCCTGCAGTCGGGAGAAGAGTGAGTATTTCACAGCGGCTTCTCGAAGCCCACCTAGAAGTGTTTCTCAGGCACAGGACACCAGAACAGCTGGACAACCAAGTTCAAAGTCTGTACCTTTCAAGTTCCACCTTCACAGAGGAACACGTACGAAAACATTCTCAGAACACCTGTCTGTTGGTAATTTAAAAAAAAAAAAAGATTGGTACAATAATTGCGATAATCTATTGCATTTTTAAAACGTTTGTTCGGCAAACAGTCTTTTTAAAAGCAGATCATTTTCGTTTGGTTGAAAGGCTGGTAATAAATTAAGCCTTTCATGCCCACAGAAAAAAAATGTTTTCTTTTTGTTTTATTTCCAAATTTCCCATGTGGACATTGAGAGAGACATATTTATGAGAAAGCAAAACAGATGATCCGGCAGCAGCACTGAAGGAAGGCCACATCTGTCTCCAAGTACCGCGAGCCACTTATCCTGGATAAATCTTCCTGTCCCAGAAACATTATAGAGCACCGAGTTTCTGGGCCTCCTCCCCCTCCTGGCCTATTTCCAACCTTCTCTTTCCCCCACACAGAGACACTCGGCATGGTCCCAGCCACCCCACTAGCTCCCGGCATCTTGGGACCCCCGCCTCCCTTTCCCGTGGAGAATCGGTCCCACTTACTCTAACCTGGGGCTCACCAACACGCCTATAATCCTTTCCAGTTTGGGGAAGTCAAGCAGTATTCTCTCAATATCTTGCTGCATTCCAAGTTTATCTTATTTTTCCCTTTTGAAGGACTCTGACCTCTCCCACGAGTCGAAGCTTACAGAAATGGTGAAATCAAAACCTTTTACCTCTTGTCTGCCTTCCGACCTCAAAGTGGTGCCACTTAACAGGACTCCAGAGACACGTGGGGGCCTCACCATTCCCAGTGTGTTGTCTCGGGGAGGCCAGGCCAAGGCCTCTCTGTTCCACTTAAGTTGACACAAGGGCAATCCCCCAAGCTAAAGGCGTGTTGTGGCCAGCCACAAGTTACCAATCCAAGTGGGGCCAAAAGCGTGGCCGAATGAGGCGGCCACAGACCATCTGCCCGGCTTTGTGTGGGTGGGAGCAAGGGGCTGGGAACTAGACAAAGCTGAAAGCCAAGTCTTCCTCAGCTTTGTCCTTCTGGGCTTCACGTTGCTAACCGGCTAACGAAGAAAGGAAAGCCGACCCTTCAGATTTGCTGGGAGGGAGGAAGGACGGCCCGGCTCTGTGGTTGGGTTCTCATGGGTCAGCAGACCAGAAGACAGATTCAAGGGCCCCCAGTTTACCTGGAGATAAAGCTGTCTTCATTTTCTAGGGCTGCCCCAACAAATTCCCACACACCGGGTGGTTTATACACAGAAATGTACTGTCACACAGCCCTGGAGACCAAAATCCAACATCAAGGTGTTAGAGCTGGTTCCCTCTGAGATCCATGGGAGAAGATCTCTCTCTCTTTTTTCTTTAAGTTTTATTTATTTATTTTGAGGGAGAAAGAGACAGAGCATGAGCAGGGTTGAGGACAGAGAGAGAGAACGAGAGAGAAAATCCCAAGCAGGCTCCACGCTATCAGCACAGAGCTGAACACAGGGCTTGAGCTCACAAACCGGGAGATCATGACCTGAGCAGAAATCAAGAGTGGGACACTTAACCGACTGAGCCACCCAGCCACCACCCCCCAAATCTCCTCTTCTCATAAGGACATCAGTCATACTATATAAGGGGCCACACTTATGACCTCATTTTAACTTATGGAGAGGAGCAGAATATGCCACCCAACACATGCCTCTTTGGCATAAGGATTAGTTTAAGCTGATTATTTTTTTCTGTTGTTTTCTTAAATTTTGTGATCTTTTTTTTCACTGAAGTATGCTTGACACACAAGGTTACATTAGCTTCAGATGCACAACATAGTGATTCCACAAGTCTATACGGGAGCTTAACTACCATTTCTCACCACACAAGGCTATTACAATACCTTTGACTGTATTTTGAGCCCATTATGCTGAGAAAGTGCAGACCGAGGAGAAGCCCTGAAAAGAGGCACGTTACCCTTTTGTAAGGGAAATCTGCATTTAGAAAATAAATTTACATTAGAAAGGGGGGCTCTACCCGGAAGAGAGCTGTCACCGGAGAGAACTTTTTCACCTGAGACTCAGAGCCCCCCCACCCCGCCCCCCTCCCCTGCAAGGCAAGGCAGTAAACTTTGTTTACCAAAGGCTTCCTCCTGGAAATTGCCTTCCCCGCCCCTGATGCCCCAGACCCTTGTCCCGTCCCCTAGCTCAAGGTTACGTATAGAAGCTTCAGACATCTGGCCTCCTTTGCATGTCACATCTTTGTGGGCTCCTGTACGTGTAATTAATTTTTTCCCCCTCCGGTTACTCTGTCTTTTATTATAGGGTGGTCTTGGCCAAGCAGAAAGGGAGAGGAAAATTATGTTTCCTTTCCTACAGTTTATTACCTCTTTTTAAAGAGCCGATCTCTAAACCGGGGGTTAGGACTTCAACATGTGATTTCTGGCGAGGACGCCATTCAGCCCCTCACAGCCCCTCAGTATGCGTCTCCCTGAAGAAACAAAAAGAACAATCACAGGGAGTGTTGAAATTGGGCAGGGAAGCCAGCAAAGGCAGTTCTGTCAAGGCTGTCACAGCTCTTGGCAACTGGAACTCCAGCCCACTGGGAGTGCTAAAGGGACAGCAAGTCCCTGACACGGCCGAGAATGACCCCAAGTAAGGGTAGGGGACACTCGCTTACTTATGCCCCTAATCGCTATTCGCTATTCCTCATTGGTTGAAGGTAGTGTTTCCATGTGGGGATACTTTATTAGATTTTATGGATCTTAAACCCATAAAATGCAAAAAAAAAAAAAAAAGTCGTGTGAGGATTCAGGAAAATGAGAGAAAAAGAGCATTACAAAATTTGTTTAATGTTTATTTTTGAGAGAGAGAGATAAAGCATGAGTAGGGGAGGGGCAGACAGAGGGGGAGACAGAATCCGAAGGAAGCTCCAGGCTCCCAGCTGTCAGCACAGAGCCCTTTGCAAAGTCACCAAGGGAACCACGAGATCAACCTGATCTGAAGTCGGACGCTTAACCGACAGAGCCACCCAGGCACCCCAAACACATTACACATTTTAACAAATTACAACACAGAGGCATCACTGGCTCGAACAAACCCATGGATTCAGATCAGAAGCAGACGCAGGGAAGGCTGACAGGTGGAGGAAGGTTAAGGTCAGCACTGCCAGGAACCAGGCAGGGGCACATGGCAGGGGAGCCCCAGGATGTAAGGGCTTGCGGCCCCTGTGACAAGGCCGAGTTCCCGGTCCTGTCTGCTGCTGATGTCACTCTTGCAAATACAATGAATATTAATAAGTCTGTATGCATAGTGTACCTCATACAAATCCTATGAGTGATGCTGATGTTCCAAGAAATAACAAGTTTACGAGGCAATTAAATATGTCTTTAAATCGGCCATCGTGATTCTGTATGGCGCTATTAAGCCTGCTAAGATACTGAATGTTACATTATTCAAACACTATCCCTTAATGCTCACCGGTGTTTTCCGCAGTATTTGCTTTAGGCTACCACTCTTTGCAAATACGACTAAAATACTTTCTTAAACACTGCAAAAATTCTAACTAGGACTTTCCTTTTGCAAATACAATGGTAATACAGAATAATTTATGATTTTAGGAATTCCCAAGCATTCTCAGGAATTCTGATTTGCTTATCCCCAAATCCCAAAGATAAATATCTGGTAGGAAGTTTTAATTTTTAATTTTGGTTGAGGGGTGCCCCAGGGCCACTCGCCCGCTGGCACACAGCTCCCCCGGTGGGCAGGCCCACAGATGCTTCAGGAAGCAGAGCAAAGTGGGCTGATGGGGCTCAAGGTCACGGGGAGCAGCTAGGGTGGGAAGTGGGGACCTCAGAGACGATGTGACAGGGCACCAGCTGCATGACAACTAGTGCCTGAGGGGTACCTGGCACACTGGACAGGCTCCGTCACAGCTGGGTGTCACCGCTAGGGTCACTGTCACATCCTTCTCCTGTTGTTCCGAGGCCTGGCCCTATGTGGGTGAGCTCTCACTTCCTGTGTCAGAACAGCCCCGCCAACCTGCTTTCTCCCAATAATTGTGCTGCGTTAAATTTTATGTAAACGTGCTTTAGCCAAAGGCTTTGGCCTGCTCACACCCAGTCCTGCAGGCCCGGCCAGAAATGACCATTTTCTCCTCTTTTAAATTCCTTCCCAAATAAATCCTCCTTCATCCAGTTCCTAAATAGCGTTCACAGAGGCTCTGTAACCCCTGGCATTGGCCCCCGCTCTGTGAAAGCACATTCCCTGGGCCCAAGTCTGCCCAGGGACCCCCCTCTGACATCCGGGTACCCACTCAGATGGCACCTCCTCCTTTGGAAGGGTCTGTAAGTGGTGGAGGCACTCCCTGTAGCAGGAGGCCACAAGCTTTTCCTGTGCCCAAAGATCCCCTGAGGAGGGTTTGTAAATTCAGATTCCTGGAGTATACTCTCAGGAATGCAGGTTCCCAAGCAGGTGGCCAGGAAGCCACTTTCGGAGAAATGCCCTTCCCATGGCCCCCTTTGGGAGTGACTTTGTTTGCTCTTGGAGAAACCCGCCCCCCCTGCCCCCTCAGCCCTCCCCACCCCCCCCACCCACCTGCCAGATGAGTCAAAGCAGCCACAAGTCCTCTCTAAAGGATTTCTACTTACCTGGGACGGTCCTTTCCCCAGCACTTGGATAAGTGTGCTACCAACTTCTATCGTCAGAGATTTATCCTAAGTATCTCTTAAGTGTGCGACTCAATGCATCAACCTGGGCCCAATTAGGAGACAGAAAGCTGATGGGGTTGCAAGATGGCAGCAATGGCCTGCCCCAGTAGAGGATGAGATGTGGGGGGGGGGGGTTGTTTGTTTTTTGTTTTTTAAGTTTATTTATTTATTTTGAGAGAGAGAGAGGGAGCACAAAGCCAGGGGAGGGAGGAGGTGGCAGAGAGAGAGAGGGAGAGAGAGAGAAACAGAGAGAGAGACAGAGAGAGAGAGAATACCAAGCAGGCTCTGTACTGTCAGCACAGTGCCCAATGGGAGACTCGAACTCATGAACAGCGAGATGGTGATCTGAACCAAAGGGACATTTAACTGACTGAGTCACCCAGGCGCCCCGAGGATGAGTCGTTAAGCTAGGACAGGAGGGTAGCTATAAATATGTAATGAGAACTCTAAGGGGATCCCAAAGGAAGCCAAGGGAGGACCCACCTCCCCAAGGCTAGGAAGTCCAACCCCACCAGAGAAGGGAGAGTTGCAGACACCCAGCTGACGGAGAAGTTCACCACAACGAGCAAGCAAACGGCAAGCAGCCTTCCGGGGCACAAACTGATGGCAGGTACAGAGGGGTCACGGTGCTGAGGGAGTGGAAGGTAAGCTGAGGGCAAAGCAAAGCTAACAATCCCCTCCCTCAAGGTGGGACAAGTGTGACGTTCCGCGGGGTGCCAAGAACAAAAGGAAAAAAATAAAGGTTACCTGGTGGAGCCCGCAGTCATGCAGGACACAGGGTCCATCAGCTTTGCAACTGTCTTACTGACTTACAAGAAAACAAGGCAATCTCCAGAAACCTATAGGCTCAATTTCCTGGAGCCCTCACATTACCCTCCCCTCCATAGGGTAGAAAATCTTGTATAATAAGTCACTCTTCACACTCCTCACACGTGGGCAGCTCTTTCTGCCCACGGGTCCCGTCCCCGTGCTTAATAAAATCACTTCTTTGCACTGAAGACACCTCAAGAATTCTTTCCTGGCCGTAGGCTCCGGACCGCCGCCACCCCTCCGAAACCACAGCACCCGGTGCCTGGGGTCCGCTCACAGGCAAAGTCATGCCAGACCAGGGTGTGTGACTGCAGGGCGAGGGCTCCAGGAAGGTGGCCAATGGCTCATGCCTGGCAGTGCCTGGCTGTGTGTGTGCTGTGAGCAGGGGCAGAGAACCACCAGGTGTCCCCGCCACAGCCCCACTCCTGATCCCCATGCAGGGGGAATTAGAAAAACAGCAAAAATGCAATGACAGGAACCAGAGAGAGAAGCCCCTTCCTCCCGCAATGACCCTCTAGCAGAACCTGTACTGACAGAGCTTCACGTAGTGTTCATGGTAAAGGAGAAACACCCACTGTGGCCAATCGGGAACGAAGAGTGACCTCGGAGCCTGGTAAGTGGCTCAAGAAAACAACGGGGGCGTCCGCGCCCTGGTTCCGAGAAAGCGAACCAGCCCTAAAACGATGAAGTTTCTGATGTGGGGAACCAAGGCAGAAGGAAAATGCGGATAAAATTAAATGTCCTTGTAACCTGCAGCCCACTGACTAATACTTGAGGCAGGCAGGATCTAACCTGCCTCCGGGAACCCCCAACTGTTTTAATGTTAACGATTTGCCAGAGGGAAAAACAACCCTAGCTTGACAATAGCTGGGCCTCCAGAATCCTGTGAGTTTTCCTTAGCACAGAAAGTCCCTTTGAAAACTCCCCCTTGTCTTTACCTCCCCCCTCCCAACTTGAAGGCTCATAATCAGTCACCCTTCACAACCCCAGTGCAGCTCTTTCTGCCCATGGGTCCTGTCCCCGTGCTTTAATAAAACCACCTTTTTGCATCAAAGACATCTCAAGAATTCTTTCTTGGCCGTCAGCTCTGAACCCCAACATTCTCTCCATTCCTCTCCATCATAAGAAGCCCACGGCCCAAATCTATTATATTAGGAAAACAGACGAGACAAGTGGTTACCTCTTCAGGGTAGGCACTGGTTTAAAATGGGCTCTCCAGGGGCTATGACAAATTTAGGAGATTATTCTCTGTGCTTAGGGTTGTAGAGAAAAAAGTGGAACACATTCTCTCTCTCAGGTGGAGAATATCATATCTCCCACTCCTTTCTCTGTCTCTCTCTGTCTCTGTCTCTGTCTCTCTCTCTCTTTCTCACACACACACACACGCACGCACACACACACACACACAACACAGGGAGGCCAGAAAGGAAAGCCTGAGCTTAGAATTAGGAAATCTGCTACCCTCTCGGGGGAATGAGCAGCACATCCAGGAGGCTCTGAGTCACGTTCTTCCATTTGAAAGGCAGGCCAGGCTTCAAACGCTAAGCGGCTGAACTCCGTGGGCAAACATCCATGTTAGGCAGCCTTTGGTTTCCAGTGGCTGAATACTGGACTAAGAATGCCTTGAAAAGCATTCTTAGCTGCCACAGAACTGATTCTGTGACTCGGAAATGTCAGGGGGCTGGGTCAGCATCCCTTGATATTTTTGTGCCTGTCTCCTCCTGGTCACAAAATGGCTGCAGCAACGCAAACCCTCAGATCCTCAAATGATAGCCTTCCAAACTGACAGTCTAGGAACAAAGGGTGCTTTCTCTTTAGTGCTGCCCTCTTTCTCTGTCTGGGAGGATTTTCCCTAGAAAGCCCCAGCTGGTATCCCACGACCTCTCATTAGCCAGGACTGGGAGGTCACATGCTCACTGACCTCTCCGCCAATCACTGGTCAAGGGACTGGCATTGTCTTGACTGGCTGACATTAATCATAATTCATGCCTGGGACACGGGCACATTTACTCGAAATGGAAACAGAGATGGATAGGAATAAGGAAAGGAGCGGCTGACAGGAGGCGGGCCAACAATGCTCTGTGAGTATCTTACCACACTCTCTCCTCACTAGGTTGCAGAGGTGTCAGAAGAGCCATTATGCATGGAAAGTAAACACTGTATTTTAAAAGCAGAGTTTTTAAATGGAGGAAAATACTACTGCCTAAAATTAGAAAAGGAGCTTCGTTTTGGAATCTGCACAGGAACCCCTAACGAGCCGTAAAGAGTTGCTCATGGAACAGCTTTGAACTGGATGCTTTGGTCAGTGCCAAAAAGAAAGAAAAGAAAAAAAAAAAAAACCCTTGGGGTCTTGGGTGGCTCAACCAGTTAAGCGTCCGACTCTTGATTTCGGCTCAGATCATGATCTCACGGTTGTGAGATCAAGCCCCGAGTTGGGTTCTGTGCTGGGCATGGAACCTGCTTAAGATTCTCTCTCTCTCTCTCTCTCTCTCTCTCTCTCTCTCTCATAAACAAACAAAACAAAAAAATTAAAAAAAAATTTTTAATAAAATAAAAAATCATCCTAAACTCTCCAATTTGTTGTCCCCCAGGATTGTCCCCAGAGCAAAAATGAAAGGCAGGAGAGACAGAAATAAGTGAGCTCATGAGGTGTTTTCTTGCCTCCTTCTGCACCGTCCTTCTACGGGGCCCCCGAATTCCACTGAGATCAGAGTCCCTGCCATCCGCCTGTCTGGCTGGTGAAGAAAAGGCTCAAGACAATGAAGTCTTTGTTGTCCTTGTCTGAGCACAGGCCCACAGAATGTTCTCATCCTTCCTGGAGGAGACCGCAGTGAAGACCGAGGGTCTTCTCCTCCTGGGTTTTCTATCCCGCTACTTCCGTCCCTTAAAGAACTCGCTCTGTCCCCCCTTGTTTTCTCTTTCTCATTAGCATCATCATTAGCATTTTCCAGTCAGTCCAGAAACACTGCGCCCCTCCGGAGCCCCCGGCCCCCTGCAGCATGAGCAATGACACCGGTGTCCCTTCTACTCAGCAGGATGCTGGCACTGGCCCTTCTCCTTGTCCCGCCCTGACACATGGCAGGGTGTCATCTCATGACCCTCTTGCAGCTCTCTATCCATTTACATGGTGACCCAGGGCCCCGCTCATAATGAGGAACCCTGTGGCCACCACACACAGGCTGCTGGCAGAGACAAAGCAATTTTAGGGAAAAAGCAAGGATTTTGAAGTCACGCGAATCTGGGCTCTGAGTCTCAGCTCTGCCTCTTACTAAACAGGGGTGTGGTAGATGGAAGCTTCTAGAAATTCTTTGCTACTCCTCCCACTGAGAGATGGAATCTGGTTCCCCTCCCCTTAAACTTATGCTGGCTTTGGGGATTTGCCGATCCACAGAATATGTCCCACGCGTGACAATCGGGGGCTTCTGGGGCCAGACCTGAAGAAGTCTTGCAGACCTTTGTAACCTCTGCCCTGGGGGAGGCCAGGTGCCAAGCAAGAAGTCTGACTACGCTGAGGCCACCATGCCGTGAGGGGCCCCAAGCTTGCAACATGGAGAAAGAAGCTGTAAGCAAAGCGTGAGGTCAGGCCAGCCTGGGTGCATAGGTGTGAAGGAAGTTACCTTGGCCTTTCTAGCCTCAGCAAATGCGATATGAAGAAGAACGAGGCACTCGACAGCTAGCCAAAACCAAGTCACCAGATGAGTCATCTCAGCCACCAACAGTCATTTGAGCCAAACTAGCTGGGGACTCACCACTGTGGAGCTGAGAGTATCCACTCCAGTGTGCTCTGTCTGAACTCCTCACCCACAAACTCCCAAACATAACAGAAAGGCTGTTGTCTTATGGAGCTAAGTCTTGAGCATAGATTTTGCTGCAATGGGTCATGCCAGAATAAGAGACTCCGGGCAAGTCTTCAACCTTTCTTAAAATTATTTTTCATGTTTATTTATTTTTGAGAGGGACAGAGAGAGAGAGAGAGTACAAGCGGGGGTGGGGCAGAGAGATAGGGGTACAGACGATCCAAAGCAGGCTCTGTGCTGATGGCAGAAAGCCCGATGTGGGGCTTGAACTCACGAACCGTGAGATCATGACCTGAGCTGATGTCGGACGCTTAACCGACTGAGCCACCCAGGCGTCCCAGATCCTCAACCTTTCCTCATCTGTCAAATGGGGTCTAGGATAGCATCTGTTTTACCCGTATCACCTCCCTCTCATGGATGAACTGATGGTCCTCAAAACGCAGCCTCATGCTTAGCATAGGGTTGTCAATGATTTCACATCGGTTCCCTTGTTATAAGATAAAAATGTATTTTAGGCAGCCACATGTTAAGCTCCTAATCGAGAGGCTGTTAATCCTGGTTGCTAATGCCTCTTTTATCACTGGGAGCTGAGTTGAAATCAAGAGAATCGTTCATGAGTGTCTCTCAGATGTCAGGCAAAGCTCACAGAACCAGCCCAGCATATGCTTCCTGGGAAGATGGCTCAGCTTATAAAAAGCCTTCTAAGCCAAATTAGAAAATGAGGGCAAGTCCTTATGGTTTATGGCCATGGAAACACTTCTGGAGACACAAGAGGTCTGGAGAATGAAAACATGTAGGAAGTGGCATCATCTGTGACTTCAAACCCCAAAATACTGGTTATTGTGATGGTTAATTTTATGTATCAACGTGCCTGAGGCATGGTGCCCAGATATTTGGTCAAACATGATTCTGGATGTTTCTGTGAAAGTGTTTGTTGGATGAGACCACTATTGACATAAGTAGACTTTTAGTAAATTAGATGGTACTCCCTAATGTAAGTGGGCCTCATCCAATCAGTTGAAGGCCTTAACAGAAGAAAGACTGATTTCCCCTGAGCAAGAAGGAATTCTGCGAGATTGCCTTTGGACTTGAAACTGTAATGTTGGCCTTTCCCTGGGGCCCCAGCCTGCTGGCCCACCCTTTAGATTTTGGACTTATCAGCCTCCATAACCACGTGATTCTTAAAATATTTCTTTCTTTCTTTTTCTTTCTTTCTTTCTTTCTCTCTCTCTCTCTCTCTCTCTCTCTCTCTTTCTCTCTCTCTCTATCTCTCTCTCTCTGGGCACCTGGATGGCTCAGTTGGTTAAGCATCCAACTTTGGCTCAGGTCATGATCTCGCCGATCATGAGTTCGAGCCCCGTGTCGGGCTGTGTGCTGACAGCTCAGAGCCTGGAGCCTGGTTCAGATGCTCTGTCTCTCCCTGTCTCTCTCTCTTCCCCTCCCCTGCTCTACCACAATTTTTATTTAAAAAAAATTTTTAAACCAATCGATAAGTTCAACACTAACCTTCTGGCATTGGCCAGAAAGCTGTTCCAGTTTCTCTCTTATGGTTCTCATTTCCGTGCCATTACCAGGCCCAGCCCAGACAACTGGTATTTGTCCTTTTCATCTCCTTTCTCCTTGCCCCCCACAGCCAATCAGGTATTCACTGGGTGATCATTCTTCCCCCGAAGCCCAGTCCCTCCTGGCCGTCCACATGGCAGCTGTCCTGGTTCAGCCTCTCAGCATCTGCCACCACGATCATGGCAACACAATCCAAACTGGTCCAGCCTCCCCTTTTCCAGAAGGAAAGACCATCCAGAAGGTTAGACCCAAGTCTGACCATCTCTGTCTCTTGTCAAAATCCTTCATGCACAGTTCATGATAAATTCCATGTGAGGCATAGCTGACAAGGGGCTCTGTGATTTAGTCCCTACTGCCTTTTCCAATTGTATCTCCTCCCCAATCCATTAATATCCTTCCTTCTGGTCCAGCCAACCTATTGCAGTGTACTTGACTCTGACAGCCTTTGGGGCAAAGTCTATGCCTTGGATATTTATATATTCACAATACTTCTCTCCGCACCTGATACCTCATCGGTGTGCAATACATTGTAGAACAGACGAATGAATGAATGAATGAATGAATGAAGTAGTGAATACATGAATGAGTGAATGAATGAATGAATGAATAATATACTGAGGCTGCAAAGGCAAAGTGGTCAATTCAATCTGGGGAGGTCCAAAAACCTTTGCCAAGTACATGCTATTTAAATGAGTCTGGAAGCATAGGTAGAAACATCCCTTCAGGCAGCAAGAATAGCACATGGAAAGGTTTGGAGACTTGAGAAGCATATTGATTCTCAGAATCAATAAGCAGAGCATATTCTGGAAGTTTCTTTGGCTTAATATGCAGGTGGGAATGACAAAGGCAATGCAGGAAAAGTGTTCAGAAGGCAGATACCATGACCCCTTTTATGGCAGGCAGGGATCGTCGTCTCAAGTGCTAGTAGGGCTTGCACAAGCAACAGAAACGCGTGCAGAAGACAGGGTTGTAGCCAACTTAGACTTCCTGCCCCAAGTGAAGAGATTTCCAAAATTAATATTACATGAATACTGACATGTTGGAATAAAAGACCCCTACATGTCAGATTCTCTGCAAACCAGCAGTTCAGGTGATGAGAAGTGCTGGAAGAATTTTAAACAATGGAATTCTATGATCAGTTGGTGTTTAGGAAAGACCACCCTAGCAGAAGTTTGGTATTTTTTTTTAAGTTTATTTGTTTATTTTTGAGAGAGGCATAGACAGTGTGAGCGGGGAAGGGGCAGAGAGAGAGGGAGAGAGAGAATCCCAAACAGGCTCTGCACCATCAGCACAGAGCCCAATGCGGGGCTCGAACTCATGAAACCATGAGATCATGACTTGAGAACAAAACCAAGAGGTGGACGCTTAGTCAGATGAGCCACCCAGGTGCCCCTACTTTGGCAAAAGTTCCTAGGAAGGCTGCAGAATAGGGTGGGGTTAAAAGTAAGAAGAAACGAGTGAAGAAGGGGACTATTGAGACATCCAAGTAAGAGGTGATGAGGTTTGAACTGGGGCAGTGGTGATGGGCATGGAGAGAAGAAGGGACAGATTCCACAGCTACATAGAACTTAGAATCAATGACAGTGGAAGAGGAAATGAGGCCACCGAACAAAGGCATCAATCATGACCTAATTTGTGGTGTATCCTTTCAAGGAGTCATGGTCTGTACATACATGCCCAACGCATGAGAAATTTAGCCATTTCTGCAGATCAACCTAAATAAAACATGTTGCCTTTAAAGGCCCACTCTTAAATTAAAAAAAAAAAAAATCCTGTCTTTTGATGAATTAAATCAGATGATAATGTAGCCAGCTCTCTTCTCCAGCTTTCCTCAACTAATCACCAGTTGGCCTGGTAAGAGATCTCTGTTAAGCTACTCATTTCTGAACCTGGAGACTCAAGAGTCACCCCACAGGCATGGCTGCATAAATGATGAATGTACTGACGGATGGTAGAAAGGGGTTCCGTCAGCTGGGTCAACTCGGCAGCATCCATCACAGCCAACAAGACCATGTTCCTCACCTCCTGTTGATTAACGGGTTAGTCGGAGGCCATCAGCCTGTATACATCAGTGTATACAAGCAGTGGTTTGGTAGCTTCCTATGAAACATGCTTAGCTGATTTTTATCATTCCACAAAAGTTCTGCCAAGTAGCAATAAAACCCTTTTGCTGACACAGCCCTCATGTTTCTCTACATCAGTGAGCACTGGCAGACCCATGAGACTGGGGTTCTAGGCCCAGTGCTGATCTGGGCAGGCCAGGTGCCAGGCTCATCTTCAGGACACCCAACCTGTCACAGAAAGTCCTGAATGGGGGCTATACTCATCTGTCATCCGGGTGACCTTATTGTTCTGAGATGCAGGCTTACTACCAAACTTTCTCCATTATCTGCACTTGGAATTGGGAATCAAGGGAGCTGTAGCATAAAATTTTGGTGTCCATCCATATGCCTTTGAAACTCACCATCTCCAATCCTCTGCTTTGGGCTTTCTCAGTCCACAGGAGCTTGCCATCTGATTGCTTTCAATATTTTTCTTACTAACGGAGCCTGCTTTGGTGGGGAGAAACGTGTCCAGATCTAGGGAAGAATGAAAATGCCAAGAAGTTAACGTCTGTCCCTGTGAGCAGCATTCAACAATGATGGATGGGGAATTGGAGGATAAATATCCCAGTTCTCACCTCTTGGGTGGGGCAGCTCTGGGGCATGTTACACAGTCTGCCAGGGAACCACAGTTCCCTACAGTCATGGGTGAAACCCCAGTGCCTAAAGGGTAATTTTCTTATTAAGCTATCCTCTACTGTCTTCTTTCCCTTCTCTGCCTTACTCAATGGTAGTGAAGGACGTAGAGATCTTGCCCAGGGAAATACCTTGTGTTTCCTTAGATTGCTTCCTAACTCAACCACCTACATTCAAATCCTTATCTCAAGGTCTCCATCTAGCGGAGCCCAAACTAGGGCTGTGAAGAATTTCTCATTGACTTTAGATCATTCCCTGCCCTAAAAGGTTGGCTTCCTAAATAGCTGACAAGTATGTCCCCTTCTCTACCAACACACTGTTGCTGAGTTCAAAGTCTCATCCCTTCCCAGGATGACACAGAAATAGCTCTTTAACTCAATCTCGTCTCCTTTCCTATGACCCCTTCCCATTTATCTACTCCACTGTTGCAGAGTCATCTCTGTAAACTTCATATCTTGTCATTTCACTGGTTTAATCCTTCGAATTTTTTCCCATTGACTACAGTAAGACTTTCAGACTCCATAGCCTAGCCTTTAAGACCCTCCTTGATTTGGCCATATTCTCCACATTCAGTCCATCCTATTCCCATACAGAGTTTGAGAGCCAGAGTGTGTTTGCTGAATGCTTTGTTTTTCCTATATTGGTACAATTTGTGATCCCATTGGTCTTTATTCATTAAAAGCCAGTTGGGAACATGCTGTCCTCCTACATTGTTTTAAAAAGCTTTGTCTTCTCCTCCTTGTCATGTAGGTTTTATGGAATGTTGAGCATTTGTTTGATCTTTTAGTGCTAAACCTAGGGGAAGATTGAGCTCCAAAATGTCCAGCTGAATGATGCAAGACACTGAGAGTTCCCATGGAGAATATCAGAAAGGACATCCCAAGATAAGCATTTCTCAACAGGGAGCAAAGTTCAGAGCAGCAGGCTGTCAGGGCTCACCCCTGATAATGTCTAAGGAGGTCACAGTAGTAGAAGAAATCTGACCTTGGGAGAGAGTTGTAAAACACTTCAGTGGGTGAGGGCTTTTTTCTTATGATTTCTTTAAAAACATGGTAGGAAGGATCTATCTTTTGCTCCCAGAATGTGGAGACTTCATAATATCAACAAAAATACTCTAAGACTTTGTAATCAGTCAAGTCTTCCTTCTTTTTGTTACCTCAGGATCCAAAGAACCATGGTTTCTGAAAAGAGTCCAGACAGTTCCACCTACACACATATTTCTTTACATTGAATCATCTCAATAACTCATTGATGTACTTACCTCAGTTTTCTTGCCCATAAAATGGGGAAAATAAAAAATAACTAATCTCATTAGGGTATCTGGAGGATAAAATGAGTTAATACATGCAAAAACACTTAGAACAGCACTAGGCACATAGGGGCTGTAGCTTGCCTTTTTTAATCATTAACTTGACCATCATCGTCAATATTCCAGGCTTAGAAGGAAACTGATAGAGAATAATTTTCCCAAGATCACAAAATGGTAAGTATAAAAAACAGGAATCAATACGCATGCTTACACCTGTCTGCTGCATCGCCCCTCCAACCATAACTGAACTTGAAGCTTTCCCAAGTGCAATGGCCTTCCAGGCCTCTGTACATTCGCACACTCTGGTCCCTCTGTCTGGCAAACTTGACCGATCCTTTAAGACTCTGCCTTTCTGTGTTCCTGCAGGGCTGTGTTGTCTGATTGATAAATAGATAACAAATGCCTTCTTGTATCTTACTTATCATTTCAATCCCAACACCCAGAAGAGTACCTGGCTTATGGCTAATCTCTAAATACACGTTAAGTAACCGTGTATACAAATATATAAATAGATGAAGATGTTGGCATCATCTAAGAAAATGAGACAAAAATTTGCTCCATTTAGAGACCTTGAGCCTCAGGATTAAATTATTCCCACTCCTACTTTACCTCATTCATGACTGAGCTATAGAGTGTTCAAAGGCAGGAGTTGAGGGTTGTTGTTGTGTTGTTGATAAATGGAGAAAGGAATTTAGAGCTTGTCCTTCTAAAAGGCTCTATAATACACATTTTCTACAGGAAAAGAGCAGTCATATTTCACTCATGCATCCAAGCATTCATTCATGCATTCATTCATTCACTCATTCACATGTCCATTCAATAAATATTTATTTCTCCTTTATTTAATAGTCAATGTAAATTTATATATTTAAGTCCTCCTTGAATACCTCTGTCTTCTCCAGCTGTAGAAAAGGCTTAATGGAGAAATGAAAGAGATAGACACAGGAGTAGTTCAAGTCACTGGATCAAGTCCCACCCTTGGGTAGGTTGTTAAACTTCTCTAAGCCTGAGCTTCTGAACGGCAGCTCCCATCTACTGGGGGCCAACAATGCACCAGAAATGGTGTCAGCGTCTTTGCACAACATCTTTTTAATCTTTACAAGTCTTCGGGCTTTCTCACCTCTCAGAGGATGTGTGAGGATTGGAGATAATGAGCGGAGAATACTTAGAACCAAACCTGGCAGGTAGTAGGCATTAGTCTGCTCCAGTTCAGAAGGGATTTCATTCAGTGAACAAACCGTGGGCATCACCAGTTGCCCCCCTAGAGCTGATCGGAGCCACCCAGGCCTGACAACCAAACTTGCCATGGAGAGCTGTAAATGGAATCAAACGTGCCTGCACATCTGCTCCACAGAGCAATCCCTCTCTGGCCATTTTCTCCCAGGCTGCACCTCTTCAGTACTTTGACACATTTTGTTGAAACCCACATTTCTCCTCATCTCAGGTGGCCAAAGAGAAGGATCTCAACATTTCAAGCACTCAGGGTTGCTTGAGATTAGAGTTCACCATAAATATAGCCAAAGTGTGATACGGCATAGCAGAAATTCTCACAGACCCAAAGTGGGAAACCCCATGGTGCTCATGGTCCTGAGTAAAGAGGGGCTCTGGGCAGAGCCTGCAGATATGGGGACCCACCCCTGCCCCTTGCCCACAGGGCCAAGCCGCTCAGAGAGGTGTCCAGGGAGCCATAAGGAAAGGCGACTAGGCTTTGAGCATTATGTGCGGGATACTGGGTGAGAAGAAACGCACACATCATAGCTCATTCTCCTTAACACCTAAGTCTGATGTCATCATTATAGAGGAGAAAACCCTGGAGTTCAGAAAAAGTGAAGAACTTGCCTAAGTCACACAGCTGGAATGATCAATGATAATGCCAGAAGTCGACCCCAGGCCTGCGTAACTTCACGGCACAGTCTCTCCACCGCACCGTTGTCATCCTCCCAGACAACTCTGTCAGCACAGTACTCCATTCCAAATAGAGCATTTATTGACTGATGACTAGAACATGGCGGGCCTTCAAGAAATGATATCCGCCATTGTGACCGCTATTGTTTTGATATAATAATAATTCTGATTATTACTATTTTATTACCCATCACAGTAAGTAATGCAAAGCATTCAAGCTTCCACTTGTACCGGAACCTAATTAAAACTCATTTTCCACTCATGAAGACTAAGATAAGAGGAAAGATGAACTCCACCCAAATAGCAGCCTGAGGGCTGAGCCCTGTCAGAACATCTCCTCTCCTGCAAAGATACACAAGATTATTTTTTACGAGCAAAACAGCAAGCCATTAGCCTGCAGTTATAGGACTGTATACGTGAGTGAACAGTCTTGTAGATCTTAGCTTTCATTAAGAATCTACAGATCACACAGCATTATAGGCCCCCGGAGGCTGTTGTTTTCAGCCCCTCCTTGACTGCAAACAGACTCACACCACAGGCTCACTGGAGGAAGATGATTTATCTGACAGCATCTAGAGGCAACCCTGTGTTGCCTCGAGGTTGGGGTAGAGCTAGCATAAGCCAATGGTCTCTTGTCAGACTTTTCTGGGGAACATTCACATCTATGAGAATATGAACTCCAAGTCAATTTCACCATCTTCCTTCTCTGCTCCTAGAATGGAGGCTGGCTCGTGATGCAAACTCAATGAATACTGGTGGAATAAGTAAATAAATGGAACCATTACTAAGTGCCCCAGTATACTGAAGCACCATTAGTGAGATGAAATACAGGTCTGGCCCTATTTTCTTGGAGTTCCTGGGGCAAGGGAGGGAAGCAGACAATTCTACTGAGGTCCTGTCAGTCCTAGGAGGAGAAGGAATCCCAAGGGCCAGCTTTGAAAGAACAAAGGCAGGGAAGTCCACAGGCCCAGGAGGTCAAAGAAGCTTCCTGGAGAAGATGCGGCCCCACCTGGGAGGGTACATATGTATGAGGTAGGCCAAGAAGAAGACATTCCAGGCAGGAGCAAAGGAACAGAATGGTCACAGGGAACACAGAAATATGTGAATGCCCCAACGGGATGGAGCATAGTGTGGGAGAGGGAGAGGCCAGGGGTGAGGCTGAGAACATAGAAGGCGGGTCTCGAGTCCTACAGTGGAAGTCTTTTTTTGCCTAAAGTAGCACTTTCCAGTGTGTTCTCAGGAAGAAGCGTTTTTTGAGATGCTTGGTGAGGAAAGGGCTCTGTGTTCAAATAGATTTGGGAAACATTTCTCTAACACTCTCCCACAAGGCATATTATACACAGAGGCCCTGAGGAGGTCTGTGCTGAAGAACCCGGCAGAATGCTATTTATACCAGCTTACCCCGAACTCTTAGCAAGAAGGCATCTGACCACCGACACCTTGTATTTTCCCTGCAACCCTTCTAGAGGGCCCCAGAACACACACTGAAAAATGTTCCCCAATGGTATTCAAGGGTGACCGCCATGTTTTAATCAAAGAAAGATGATTGTTGATATTTTAGCAAATGATCATTGACAATCATAAAGAATGAATTGGTAGCGCCCTCTTCTGGACAATGGCAGGCAACATAAGCCAGGTCCACCCTGTCTCTGAGCATAAACAGAAAGGGCTGGACAAAGTAAAAGAAAAACAACAATAGCAATAAAATAGCTTCTTGAAGGACATCAACCAACTAACAAGGAAGTAAAGAATTAGGGCCAAGAGGAAAGCACAGAGAAGTGGGGTCAGCATTTAGGACCCGTTTTCCTCTGGCTCTGAGGGGGGAAGGACAGAGAGGTACCTACTAATTTCAAGGGGCCGTGAGGCTCAAAATCAGCTATTCATTTTACATATACTAATGTATCTAAATACTCTTTTATTTTTTTTCCCCAGCAACACTTTGCGTTTTAAATTTTCTATTTGTTAAATAAATCTTCTCCACCCTTACTTAGTTACTTCTTTCCTCAATCTGTTGTGGGCTGATAAAGCGGAACTAGAGTCTCCTGTTGTCTTAATGTTTCCCTTATTCCCCACAATTTTGGCAAATTACGCTTTGTCACCTTGTATCCATTCGCGGCTATAATACAGTGTGGATTATTTTTTATTACGAGACCAATTGTAATAGCCAATTTTATTGGCTCTTCATGTGGGGAAAAAACAAAAACAAAAACTTGACCCCTACTTCACAGCATACACAAAAATTCCAAGTGAATTCTAGATCTAAATGTGAAAAGCAACAGAGTAATTAATCTTAATGACTTCAGGGTAGAGGATTGTTTTCTTTAAAAGACATAAAAGGCACTAGCCATTAAGGAGAGGTTTGGGTTGTTACGCGACTACATTAAAATCAAGAACTTTTGTGCATCAAGAGACACCATTAAGAGAGTGAAAAGGGAAGACAGTGGAAAGGTATTTGCAACGCAAACAGCTGACAAAGAGCTTACATCCTGACTTTGGAAAGAATTCATGCAAATCAATCTCCCCCAAAAAGAGAGTCAAACCAACAGAAAAAAAAGAATGTGTAATGGGAACTATAGAGGAAAGGATTTCCAAATGGACAACAAATAAATGAAAATGTGCTCAAACTCATTAGTAATCAGAGCTGTCAATTAAAAGGGAGCTTGGGTGGCTCAGTTAAGCCTTCGACTTTGACTCAGGTCATGATCTCATTGTTCCTGAGTTCGAACCCTGTGTCGAGCTCTGAGCTGAAGGCTTGGAGCCTGGAGCCTGCTTTGGATTCTCTGTCTTGCTCTCTCTCTGCACCTCTCCCCAACTTGCACTCACGTGCTCTCTCTCTCTCTCCCTCTCTCTCTTGAAAGTAGATAAATATAACGTTCAACATTTTTTTTTAACGACGATAAAATATCACATCACTAGAATGACTAAAACGGAAGAGGCTGACAATACCAAGTGCTGACAAGGATGAAATGACGGGAGCTCTCATGGGCTACGGGTGGGACTTTTTATTTATTTATTTAGAGAGAGACAAAGTGCGAGTGGGGGAGGGACATGGAGAGACAGAGGGAGAATCCCAAGTAGGCTCTGCGCCATCGGCACATAGCCCGTCACGGGGCTCAATCTTCCGAAACCACAAGATCATGACCTAAGCCAAAACCGAGAGTCAGAGTCGGACACTTACCCAACTAAGCCACCCAGATACCCCGGGATTTTAAATTGATATAAGAAGTTTGGAAAACAGGAGTCAGCTACTAAGGCTGAAGAGTTGTGCACCCCCCAAAATCATAAATTCCCATCTGAGAAACAGACCCAACATAAATATGTGGAAATGGACACAAAGAGATTAGTACAAAAGCATTTACACCTGTGTTATTCAGAATGGCCCCAAGCCAGAAACCACCTACACGACCACCCAAACACCCGGTGGAAGAATGGATATGTGAAATTGTGGTATCTTTGTGCAATGGAATGCTAAACCACCATGCAAGCAAAGCATGGATAGACCTCATGGACAGGACCTTGAGCAAAAGGAACCAAACACAAAACAAATACCATATATTTCCATTTATTGGATGGTAAATAGAAATGCAAAACCCAACCACAGTGTCCAAATTCAAAATATTGGGAGTGATTGGAAGGCCATTTGCAGAAGGGACTTCTGGGGTGCCTGAACAATCTATTTGTCCAACTGAGTGCTGATAACTGCTAGAGTTGTACATTATGCTCTGAGTCCTTTTTTGTACACGTTCAATGTCAAAATACAACAAAAGGTTTAGAAAAAGGATTGGAGGAGGGGAGAGACTGGAATCAGAAAGAAGTTGCCATTACCTATACAGGAAAAAAAAAAAAAAGATAAAGCAGAGAGAGTGAGAAAGTGGAGGCAGGGCTTGATAACAGGAACTCTTGACTTTGAAAGTTCAGTTTCGAGAGAACTGGCATAATTTCAAAGGATTTAACCCATCAAAGTATCTTTAGATCCATGAGCTCACAATGACCTTAAGGGGAAAAATGAATCACCTCCAGAGGCTGAAGGGAAACCAATCCGTTATCTTGAACGGTTTAAATAAAGGGAAAGACTCAGGCATTTGTCCTGCCTTTTTGACATGATCTGGACAACTGAGTAACCAAATGGTAGATGAGAAGAAGCATCTCTTTATAAAAGAAGTCCAGTGAATAAGTGGCAAAGAAATTATAAAATCAGAATACTGCTATTTTGCAGCCCCCTATGAAGTGAATGGACATAGGCTCTGGATATCAATAGCTCCTCACATCATAAAAAAGAGACAACCAGAAGTCCTTTGAAGGCATTTGGCATCACTCATTCATCTGACCAAAGGGGTCTGACCTGAGTCCGAGCAAGCTTCTGGATCCAGCTGGCAGCGTGCAGGAAATGTAGGGGACAGAGGAACGTGTTGAATAGCACCAAGCATGTGCAATCAGGAAAAATCCTACTGTGGGGAACTGCAAGGTAAGTAAGCCTGGTTCTTCACCAGATGAACTGCAAGGGAGGGGAAAAAAAAGGTATATTAAAAGAGCCTTAAAAGATAATATCATACATCGGAGCACCTGGGTGGCTCGGTCGGTTAAGCATCTGACTCTTGATTTCAGCTCAGGTCATGATCTCATGGTTTGTGAGTTTCAGCCATGAGTCAGACCTTGCGATGATAGTCCGGAACCTACTTGGGATTCTTTCTCTCTCTCCCTCTCTCTCTGCCCCTTTCTCCTTCTCCCCGCCCCCTCTCAAAAATAAGTATATGAACATTTAAAAAAGAAAGATAATAATATAACTTTTTAAAGCCATGACTGTATCATAGTGTTTGGGGATGCACATCTGGGTAATAAAAGGAAACACAAGGAAATAATTTTGAGATAAGTCAGGGTAGTGGGGAGAGAAGGGTCCATAATAGAGATGGGACAAATGGAGGGGGGCGGTGCTTTCTAGGTGGCAAAGTTCTAGGTCTTGCCTGGGGTAGTGGTTACGGATGTTCACCTTAAGAATAACTCGTTAAACATACATTGTTGTCACATGGTTTTCTGTGTCCATGTTTTCTTTTCAGTAAAAATATTTTTGTATGCTAGCAGGAACTTGTCATATGGTATCATCACCTACTTACAGAAAAACTTAAAATTCTTTGGAATTCCAGAAGGAATAACACAGCACTTATTTAGCACTTTGTAACTTTATAGACACTTTCACCTACATTACGTCATGTAATTATACCAATCCTTGGTGGTATGTATTATTATACCCATTCCACAGATGAGGAATGTGCTAGTCATGTTTTGCTCATATTTTTTTTAGTGTTTATTTATTCTTGAGAGAGAGAGACAGAGACAGAGTGTGAGCGGGAGAGGGGCAGAGAAAGAGAGGGAGACACAGAATCCGAAACAGGCTCCGGGCTCCGAGCTGTCAGCACAGAGCCTCACACGGGGCTCAAATCTACGAACCGTGAAATCATGACCTGAACGGAAGTCAGATGCTTAACTGACTGAGCCCCCCTTGCCCTTGTTTCTTTAATCTGTGTTTTATCCATCTCCAAATCCTACACCTTTTCTTAGAACAGTTATCCAAGAATTTTTTGACCGTGGTTTCTGTGGCCCATCCTTTTCCACCATTACCAACGGAATTCCAATGGAGAAAAAAAAAACCCACCTCAGTTATAACAGTAGAAAAATAATTTAACGAGAGGAAATACTTAGAGAAGAAAATACATTTCAAAACCCAAAAATCAACTCACAGGATTACACCTCAATTGCTGTTACTCATATGCAAACACTAAAATATATGGAACCATGCATAATTCGATGGTAGGAACTCGAGAAAGAATGTGCAATTTTGGATCTATTTCTAGCATGCCAGGAGCATTTTTCATAATAACAAAACAACCTAAATGGTAGCAGAATAATGGATATATAATTGGGTATATTTGTGGAGTATAATATTATTAAAAATGATAGATTAACCTCAGATGTCTTGTGAAGAAAAGAATACCCCTCTGTGATGCATCTCACCCTCTTGTTCTTTCTGTTTCTAGGTATGTCCCCGTCCACCTGTCTTCTTCATGCCCACAACTCTGGCCCACTGTCATCAGCTCTCAGAAGACTGCTGTGCAAGCCCTTACCTGTCCCCTCTGCTTTCAGCTCTGTCCTGCTCTTCTCTAGAGAAGTCTTTTTAAAGTCAAGAGTCTAGGGGCACCTGGGTGGCTCAGTGAGTTAAGCGTCTAACTCTTGGTTTTATTTAGCTCAGATCATGATCTCACGGTTCATAGGATCAAGTCCTGTGATGGGCTCCATGCTGATAGCATGGAGTTTGCTTGGGATTCTCTCTCTCCCTCTCTCTTTGGCCCTCCCCCACTCATGTTCTCCCTCTCTCTCTCTCTCTCAAAATAAATTTAAAAAAAAAAAAACAGAAGACTGTAATCCAAGGGGACATACAGAGAAGGGTTTTAACTACCAGGATTCCATGACACACACACCTGCAACAAAATCCTCTCCATCATCTAGAAGTCATGTGAATGTGGGCGAATCACAGGCCATCTTTGACCCTCCGTTTTGTTAATCTGTAAAATGGACAGAATCACTGTTCCTATGTAGGGGAACCAGACAATTTACCTGACAAACCAGGGTCACTTCTCCAACCACACAGTATTTGAGGACAAGTAGAGTAACAATAATAAAAGTGTCCTTCAAAGACCTTGGCAGGTAGCGAGCACTTAGCAGAGGTTAACTATGGGTAATGCATCACTTCCCTGCCTGGAAGGCTCAGCATGGCCGATGAGGCCCTTCATGAACCAGGTCCTGCTTAGCTCCCCACCCCATCTCCTGCCACTCCCCCTCTTGCTGTGTGTGCCACAGCCACACTTATTTTCATTCTCTGAACGTCCCTCTTTGTGTCTTTGCACAAAGTTCTTCACTGTGCCTGGAACATCTCCCACCTCCTTTACCTGGGCAACATTCCATCCTCCAGGCCTCAGGTTACCCGTGACCTTCTCTTGCTTTGTTTACCCCAGATTGTTATGCTTCTCCTGTCATTTTGTAATGGCTAGCGCCATAATGGTTGATCAGTACCCACCTTTCCCTCCAGACATGTAACTATCTCGCTAACCATCATATTCCCAGCACCAAGCACTACAGCTTGGTAAGTCCTCAGGAATCTTTGTTGAATGAATGAAAGAATGAATGAATGAATTCAAAAAAAGTATTTATGGACAAAAATTGCCTCCTTACCCTACCTGGACCTCCACCTTAAACAAGAGATGTCCTCTCATAAACATCCTTGGCTCCATGGGAGGAAGTGGAGTAAGGGAGGGCTCTCTCTATCCTAAGTCTTTTTTTTTTTTTAATGTTTATTTATTTTGGACAGAGAGAGAGAGAGAGACAAAGCATGAATGGGGGAAGGGCAGAGATAGAGGGAGACACATATCCGGAGCAAGCTCCAGGCTCCAAGCTATCAGCACAGAGCCCAACGCAGGGCTCGAACTCATGGACCATGAGATCATGACCTGAGCTGAAGTCGGATGCTCAACTGACTGAGCCACCCAGGCACCACTCTCTCTCCTAAGTCTTGAAGAATTTTATTATTGGCTCATCCCAGGCTCATTCCATTGTCTGTTTATTCTTGAAATTTCTCTCTTCCACTCATTTCTTGTTCTTAACTTTGGAAATCATTGTAAAAGTTATTGACCTTCCTTTATATCCCGCCCCCAAAGGTGTTTACCATCTCTTTTAAAAGTCCTTACCCTTTGGGGCGCCTGGGTGGCTCAGTCGGTTGAGCATCCGATTGTGGCTCAGGTCATGATCTCGCGTCCGTGAGTTCGAGCCCCACATCAGGCTCTGTGCTGACAGCTGGGAGCCTGGAGCCTGTTTCAGATTCTGTGTCTCCTTCTCTCTCTGACCCTCCCCCATTCATGCTCTGTTTCTCTCTGTCTCAAAAATAAGTAAACGTTAAAACAAATTTTTTTAAATAAAAGTTTTTTAAAAAGTCCTTACCCTTTGATATAGATATAAAAACTCAATCCTTCACTCCCAAGATTCTCAAACGCCCTCAATATCCTACCAATTAAGGAACTTAAATTTTCACTGGTATTATTAACTTATAATTCAGAATATATTTTTCCAAACTGTTCATGTGTGCCTCCCCACTTTGTTTTGCTACACCCCTTGCTGAGAAAGCCTGCACTATCTCTACCTCCCCACTGCCATCATGGAGAATCCCTGCTCTCCCCTTCCATCTTGTGGCCATTTTGAGCAACCACCCACTTAGATCTTTTTCTAACCCTAACAAGACTGAAAAGGAATTCAGGCAGCACTGGCCAAGAAACATTTGACATCCACCAAAATGGGTTGATTTTATAACCCCCTCTTGAAAACATGGACTCCTCTCAGCCACCCTATCTGTATCTCCACCCAAAGCAAGATGGCCGCCTCAATGATCTGGCCCCATTAAGTGTCTGTGCTGTGAAGAGAACATGTATCTCTCATTTTCAAACTCATAAATTCTTCCACAGTTTGAGATGGTTGCTGTAGATTCAATGCCCCTGACAATTACGAGGGAATTTTAAGCAGAGATTTGGCCATACTTCTAAAATCAGATTAGCTTCCCAATTTGATATGGCAATGATTACTTCAAAGGCAGCTGTGGCTTCATCAAATAAAGGCTCCCTGCTGTAGGCATTTCTTATGGGTACACGCCAAGTTGCTCAGGAATGCACCCCTGGGGGACAGCAGGCAGGACAGCTTCCACCAGGTCAGGGAGTCAATGTCACAGCTGGAATCTGCACCTGGGGCAGGATATCCAGAACCAGTCCCAGGAGAAGGGAGACGGGATGTCAATATGATGAGGTACAGGATTTTTGCCTTGGGTAGTTATCGCTCAGTTTTCTTACAAAAATAATGGTTCTGATTTCGCCCATCCAGCCTGTTCTTCCTGGAATGAGGACTGAGCCAGCCACTGACCAGACCCCTGCCCACCTTCCTCTCTCACTTTCTGTCCCTGGAGGTTAAGAGCAGCGCTTCCTGCCTTTGCCACAAGGGGCAGCCAGTTCCATGCCAATAGTTCTAAAAGGAAAATTTTTTAAATGGCCAGAGGAAAGGTACTAGTTCCTTCGTGAAGGAGAGATACTGAAAGAGGTAGAGGACCCAGGAGGGGGCACGTGTGTACAGGACCTCACTTTTCTGGGCCCCTCAATACTGTTCATACAACCCTCCTTACTAGTGTCTCTCTCTCTCCCTGATCTTCTCCAGCACAGGAATGAGGTCTTCTGTTGGAGGTGGGGTTCTCCCAAGAGCAGACCCAGAAACAAGAATTTGGGCATGTGTTTACATGGAAGGTGATCCCAGGAAGTACTGCGAGGGTGTGGGGGAGTGAGACAGAAAGGAGCAGAGTGGATTGCCACCACAGGCAACTGGGGCTCCACCCCCTCTTGGCCACTGGGAGCTGGTGTAGACCCCGCATTGTCTCACTGAGGGCTAAGAAAGCCAGAGTGCTATTCACCAACCTTCATCCCCCACCCGCTGAGGGTGGCTCCTGGGGCACTAGTAGCATGGCACTGTCCTCTGTTCTCCACCAAACCCAGAGAAAGCTCTTAGGCAAAGAGATGCAGAAAACCACGGTATGAGAAGTCCCTACAGTGGCCACGGGTGCTTCAAGTGCATGCAAATCACAGGATGTCCTGATGTCAGTTCCATTCCCTGTGTCTTTATAGTGTCCTGCTTTGTTGGGAGCCTGGCACGTAGGAGCGACCAATGTGTTTAGGTTGTGATGAAATGGGGCCATAGATGCCACCATGTTTAATCAAAGGAGGTGATACAGTGACATGATGCACAGATCCAGGGACCGGGCGGGGGACACTCAGCAAGGCTGCTAACTCAAGCGGGGTGTTGTGAGCTCTCTTGGATGACAGCAGAAACTACAAAGGACAAAACAAGAGAAAGAGACAGGGGAAGTGGATGGAGGGGGCAGAGAAAGTAAAGGAAATGTTCTGGAGGCAAAAGAGAAGGGGTTGAGAGATCAATGAGGGCAAGTAGCAGATGAGAAATGAGTAATCAACCTGTGAGGAAATTTGCGAGCCCTCGCTGCATTGGGTTTGGCTTCTTCTAGCACAGCTGGATGTGAAAGATCTGGGGTGAGAGACCGAATGGGCACCCCACCCCCGTCTCACCCCCTACTCCCGCCGAACACGTCTGTCTCCTAACTGCAGAGCCTGTCAACTTGTCAATATGGCGCCTTGCATGGTGAAGGGGCTTTGCGGATGTGATTACAGTTAAGGACCATGAGATGGGGAGATTATCTGGAATTATCCTGGTGGGTCTTATCCACTCACACAAATCCTTAAAACTGGAGAGTCTTTCTCCACACTATGGTTAGAGATGGCAGCATAAGAAGGCGTCAGCGCCCCCTTCTTGGTTCTGAAATGTGGGTTTATGTGTAAGGCCCAGAGAGAGGCCTCCAGAAGCTGGAAAACTCCCCCCTGGAGCCTCCGGAAGGGAACACAGCTCCACTGACACCTTCATTTGAACCCAGGGAGACCTGTGCAGCGCGTCTGAGCTCCAGAGCTGTAAGATAATAGATTCCTGTTTTAAGCCACAAAGTTTGTGGGTAATTTGTTACAGCAGCAGTAGAAACGAATACACCTCAGGGACATCAAAAATGGAAAATTATCAAAAATCACTCTCCGACTCTCTGGTATTCTGCCTGTAATCGGTTTCCCATTTAGGCTGGAATTGTTTTTCCTCTCCGCAGCACAGAGAATGGCTGCTCACAGACTCATTAATATGCAGAAAGGGTGGCGTAATTAGTTGCCACAGGTAACCCCTCTCTGGCTGTGTGAACTGAGCTAATGTGCAAATGCGTGCGGCACGGTGCACAGGGCCGTGTGAGTAAAAGTCCCCATTTCATAAAAGGAAATATTTGAATAATATGGAAATGCATTGGATGCTATTAGCAGGATGTCAGGTTTGACAGTCCGTGTTATTGTGAAAATAAATGAGTTTTGACACAAATAACTTAGGTATGCATTGATTTTTTTTTTTAAGCAAATCTTGGAACAAGACGCTGTGTATTGTGCTGTAGATTTGCAAAGATTTTGATGGCTATTAGGAGAAAATCATGGCGAAGGATCGTTTATTAATGCGTTCATTAAGCTGCCCTAAGGTGTAACAATCATTACTTTCCTCCAAAATGTATACTGTTCCTCTTGCATATTTAATTGACTCTGGCAACCCATATTTAAGAGAATGAGGAGAGCTGTCAGCAGCGTGAGGACAAAAAGAAAGAGAAATCAAATTGCCATCATGGGTATCAAAAAATGTCGTGCCGTGTTTCTTAACTCTTGGGAATATTTTCTCTAGATTGCCTTTATCTCTAAGCAATCTACCTAATGAAATTTCTCTGACCCATTTCATTTTCTTTCTTGCCAGCATTTCCCCTTTTGAGTGTTTTGTTTTGTTTTGTTTTGTTTTGTTTTTTCCAGAGGCTCTGGTTGACAGACAGGATCCAGCACCCAGGTCAACACTTCCTGACACTGGTCAGGGCCCTGGGACTCTCCACCTGGACTCTTCTGGCATCTGTTCTTGAGGGGCCAAGGGAAGAGGTGTTCAGGAAGCATCTCCACCTGAAGCCAAACGTCTGCTTGAGAAGTTCCTGTGCCAAGTTCACCAGCTCAGTGGAGGCTGCCAGACGGCCCCATCCATCCTTCACCTCTGGGGGCCTCGGGGGTGCTCGCCTGGCTGAGCCAGGTGTTCTCCGTGCAAAGGGGGATAAGGACCCTGTGAGGCCGAGGTCTGGGACAGTTCCATCCCCACAGGGATAAAGCTTTGTTTGCAGTCAGGCAGCTAGAGGTTTTCAGATGTGGGGCAGACCTTTGAGAGTAGGAGGCAGTTACCAAACATCCTGAGGCCCGGATGTAATGGGTTTATGGGTATTTGGCACCCACAGAGCCTGTTCTGCACAAAGGATTTGGATTCCCAGTTCTCCCCCGTCCTCTGAGGAAAATGAGAAAATGAGAGGAGGCCCCGGGGGTCCAGATGAAAACAGAGCTTGATCTGGAACCGAGGAGATGAGATCCTCTTGACTAGCAGAGTTCAGACCGTTCAACTGTTCTAGGGCTTAGGGAGAATGAGGCCAGGTAACTTGGAAGTCTCTGGAAGTCTGGAGATGCCCCTGGGAAAGAAATCCCATGTGAGGAGGAATGGCTACAAAAGACCACCAGAGTTGGGTGAATTGCCCCCACAATTTGGACCAGGAATATAGAATCAAACACAACTCTTGCCCTGCGCGAACTAACGGGCTAATAGAGGAGCTGTGTATAAAGGAATATAATTAAAGACAATGTGCAAAGGCTAGCTATACATAAGACTATCAAAGCACACATACACACTCAAACATGGGCCGCTGTGGGTCATCTGACAGCTCACCAAAGATTTCTCATTATCTCTTTTCAAGGAACATGGCAGTATTCTGTTTCCTTGTCTCTTGAGATTGTGCCGGTCTTTGGACACGCTTTGCACTGAAACATGAACAGAAGTGCCACCTGTCACTCTCAGCAGATGCCGTAAGAGCAGTGGCCGCCTCAGTGATCCTGAAGGCACAGAGACGGAGTCCCTACCATCTAGGCTGAGTGAGGACAACTTACAGCGGAAGCCCCAGCCCACGAGCAATGGATGTGTACTGTAAGCTTCAGCAGAAAAGAAGTCTTGTGTTTTGGAGTCATTGCGATGTTGGGAATGTATGTTGTTACTGCCAACCTGGCCTGTGCTGACTGATACGGGCACTAACTCCAGCCAACGGACTGAGCTGTGAGGCATCAGTGAGCGAAGGCTTTCTGGAGAAGGAGCTCCCGAGCTGAATCTCAGAGGATGAGGAACAGTGATGGCGAATGTTCCAATAAGAGCTGGCAAGGTCAGAGTGTGGACAGGAGAGTCAGCTCCAGAGAAATTCATTCTACATGTGGTGCTTCCTCCACTAGTTATGATCTCTGGACCACTTAGGTGGGTGTTCCAGAATCCCTCCTGCCAAAATCTGGTAGGCCCAGGATGGGTGGTAGAGAAGACAGAAGTTCAGGTGTGAACCCCCACCAAGTGAAGTTTTCTCTGACCTCCCTGCGCTGTCCTTTAATCTTAAAGTTCTCAGACCCTCAGCATCTGCCTCTGTTGAAGCAGTTAAGAAACAACCAATGTAGTCTAGGGAAGTTGGGAGACCTTCCCCACGAGGAAATATTGGAGCCTGAAAAAAATGTGCAGTCCAAGAAGGGCTCAAGGTGCCTGGAAGGGATATAAAATTCCTGTCGTTTTCTTATCTCATTTCGTAATCATGCACGGTTATCATTGCCCCATTCCGCCAGCAAGAAAAGTGAACAGGGAAAAGCAAAAGTAACTTTTTCAATATCACACCAATTGTGTAAGAGAGTCGAAACTCAAATTCCTAGCCTAGTATTCCTCAGACTATGCCATAATGCTATATATAAAAGAAACTCATAAGAAGTTTTAAATGATGGTGTAGACAGAAGTCTAAGGAGTCTTCCATAGAAATGTTTAGTTTCTTATATATGATATCCCTATTATATGAATTAGAGATCACTTAGGCTAAGCTTATAGGGCTGTCATGAGGATTCAGTGATAAAACATGACATCTGAGCTTAGTAGGACATCACGTGCAAATCACTCCTAAGTGCCGCTATTAGCATGTGAAGCCCTCGTGTTAACCTTTGGCATTCTCTTTAGCTGATCAGACTCTGAACACACTTCCTGCATTTGGCATGTCTCCTTCCTTATCAGGTAGAGCCCGGGCCCCACCATAGAAGCCCAGAGTGGCCAACACTCACTTTCCCAGGCCCAGGACCTAGGTTCTATAAGTCATGTGCCCCTCCCCAGATTTTGCTCAGAAAGGGACAGCCACAGTGGGGGAGACTCGTGCCAACCAACCTGTTGAGATGGCCACAGTGGTGGTAGCTACGTTCAGCTTCTGGAAGAAGCAGCCCCCTTAGTTTCCATGTGGACACATGAGCAGTACCAGCTGTGGTATCTGAGTCAGGAAGTGGAGGGCCAACTTTGCTGCTGCTTTGGGGCACACTTTCTGGCTCTGCATGATGGCAGAGGAAGAAAGCCAAGCAGACATGGAAGACAGTGTGGTTTTGTGGAAGGCCAAAATCAGCGGTAGGATTCTTCAAAAACTGTATGCGAGGGGGGCTTGGGATCAGACAGGTGTATTAGAGAATTGGTAAGTTGTGTGGTTTCTCTGAGGATAGTCTGTGAACGAGACAGTACTGAGAGATACGAGACAGTAATGAGAGATATGAGACAGTAATGAGAGAGAATACCCAAAGAGTGAGCTTGTGCCAAGTCTCAGGGAACCCTGCACTCTCACTTGCTTTCATATTTGAACACTGAACAGGGTTGAAGCAAGAAACAGCACTTTCTCGAAAATGGTAGACTGGATTTAGTAAGAATGCTCTGGCGGTTCCTGTGGTCATCTTGCTTCAGCTTGGTTAATCCTGCAGGAGGTAGAATCTGATCGTGTCTTAAATCTGATCATCTCTTACCCATGGAAGTCATATCATGTACCTTTCCACAGGAAGAAAAACTAAATAGCCAGCACATCCTGACCTTTCTCTCATAGCTAAGAGTCTTTGGAGAAAGTATGGTGGGTGTACCAGATGGCTTTTTAATTTCTCTCCCAACCAGGAAGGCTAAATACCCTGTAATGAGTCAGCTCGGCACTTTCTTATTAGAATATAAGTTAGGGATTACAGAACTTGATGATGAAGTTTACCCTTCTGAAGGGGACATATGGAGAACTTCAGTGAGACTTTTGCAAAGGTCTAATCGGGAGTCTTATTAACAAGGCCAACATCAGTTAGGATTGAATAAGGGGTGGGATATGTACCCACCATACTTTCCCCAAAGACCCTTAGCTAGGAGTGAAAGGTCAGAGCCCATGCACTGGGTTATCTCTCCCTCTCTGTCTCATACACACACACCTAGCATGCAGGGCCTCAGGCTGCTGGCCACACACAGGCTGAATCTTCTTCTGCATTGTCTCTCAATCTATCAGGCTCTCTGATAGATCCAAACCAACAAGGGCACCTGTTTTTCAATGCTCCTTTTCCATCTTCTTGCTAGTTTGACTAATTTCCCTCATCAAAGAACCTCAAATACTTCCAGGAACAGGGTTGCAAAAGCTTAAAAATCCAACTACTATTCTAAAATCCCAATGGCTTTCCACTGGAGAATCTGGTACCCCAAATGCATTCAGACAAGGTGGACTGCTCTTTCCTTCTCTCCCGAATGCATGAACATGTGTGAAATCACTGTTGTGGCATCCCATGTAACTGTGTTATGGCCCTTCTGGAAACCATGGCCAAGATTTAGCCTTGAGAGGCATCTGCACACTAGTGATCTGAGTGCTATCCACTGAGGCCACATGGATGCTGTTTCTGGTACAACATGAGCACAATCCTCGACTGCTCCATTTGCAAACATTCCTTTCTTTAAAAAAAAAATTTTTAACATTTATTTATTTTTGAGAGACAGAGCATGAACAGGAGAGGGCAGAGAAAGAGGAAGACCCAGAATCAGAAGCAGGCTCCAGGCTCTGAGTTGTGAGCACAGAGCCCAACTCAGGGCTCAAACTCATGAACCACAAGATCGTGACATGGGCCAGAGTCAGATGCTTAACCAACTGAGCCACCCAGGAGCCACACAAACATTCTTTCCTACTTTGAAAGCACTGGCATTAAAAATAAAGCAAATGGCTGTGTGAGATGGACACTGGGGTCCTGGATATCTCACTTCTGATCTAATAAGGAAGTTCTGTGCTTTTTCATGAGAATGTTTGCTAACTTATTTAGTAAAAACCACATGGCCATTAATCAACATGAGAATTAATTCTCCAGCAGTCTACCCATTGGCACATATCAACCAGCTTCTTAGTTGCAAGCCAGACAAACCAATTCCATCTCATTGAAACAAAAAATAAACATATCAAAAGATTTTTGAGTGACCCAGGGAGTCACTGTAGGAGGCTACGTGGCTAGGAGAAATGTCCAAACTCTACTCACAGAATATGACTCATTGAGAATGGCACCTTACCACCAGCACTGAGACACTTCGGGAGTGAGCTCAGGGTCCCACTGATTAAATGGCTACGGCTGCTCCTTCCAGAAACTGCCTAGTTACTACAGCAGCCACCATTCTCACCAAAGAAAATTCCAGGAAGTCTCTGCTTCCTGAGTCAATGTCTGGCATGGGAGTGTCTGCTCGGCAGAGCCAAGATCACATATCCGTGTACTATAACCCCCCCGCACCCCCCAAGAAAGAAGGGCTGAAAACCAGGTCTAGTATTCTAGTATTTCAGTTTTTATATCTGAGGTAGGTTGCTGCCTCCTATATTGTCTTATAAAGACTCTCCCAGACGTAAGAAGACATGAGATGTTGGGTAAACAGATATCCCCTGCAATCCACTTATTTGGCTTCCCTCCATCAATACATACTCCTCTTACCAAACTTAAAATTTCCAAAGGCCAAAAACACTTCCTGCTGAACATAGTGTAATTCTCCAACACACAACTGGAATCACACCCCAAAAGTTAGAAAACCCAAAAGACTCATCCACAGCGTCCATCTCCAAGGCCAGCATCTGGATAATGACCATTCATCCCTTAGCTCCTTCGTGGCCAGTCTCAATATTTGATAATTATAAAGTTATAACGATGCACTCTATATAAAATTGTGGAAGAAATGGAGAAACAAAAAGAATAAGGTAACAAATAAAATATGCAAAACACCAGAGAGAAAACCTGAGCCACTCCTGCAATCCCTGTTTCTACAACTGATTATGTGGCTCTCGTTGAAGTAGTGACTTCATTCCTACTCTATCCACTTACGTTTTTACCAGGTGGGAAAATTCCTGAGAAATTTGATCCTTTCATAGTACTGTCCATTTGGAATCACTATAGTCTTCTCTAATTTTTTACCACTGGATATGGCATCTGTGGTATAATAAAAAAATAAATATTACTTCTTTATCCCCAGTTCCTGACACAGAGCTCATAAAACCCTTGAAATCTCCTGAGCAATAAAAGTGTCTCTTGTATGCTAAAGTGATGACTTCTTCCTGGGGGAGGGCAGGAAGAGAAATGCTAGAAATAGCTTCAGCACAGGGACTGGTCACCAGAAAGACCAAGCCATGATTAGAGGGCTGGAATTTTCAGCCCCACTCCCAGATCTTCAGGGAGGAGAGAGGGGCTAGACACTGAGTTCTGTCACAAACACCCAATGATTTAATCAGTTGTTTCCATGGGCCCATTGAAATGCTAGGAGGAGAGGCACTTGGAGAGCATATGGAAGCCATACATTACCACCCCAAAACCTTGCCCAACGTATTTCTTCCATTTGGCTGTTCCTGAACTGCAACCTTTATAACACTAAACTGGCAAACATAAGTCAAATGTGTTCCTGAGTTCTGTGAGTCATTCTAGCAAATTCTAGAACCTGAGAGAAAGGTTGTGGGAAACTGAATTTATAGCTAGTTGGTCAGAGGTACAGATGGTCCTAGGATTTGCAACTGGTGTCTGAAGTGGGGGCAGTTTTGTGGGACCAACTCCTCACCCTGCGGGGTCTGCACTAACCTCAGGTAGTATCAGAATTGGACAGAATTGCTGGAAACCCAGTTGATGTCAGAGAATTGGAAAATTAATGTGGGGAAACTGCATACATGTGGTGTCAGAAGTAGTGTCCGAAGAAAGATACCAGAGCAACAATCAGAGGCACCCAGGTTATGAGTTGCCTGAATGAACACTCTAACTCCTTCTCTGGACTGTTTCTGCAGTGACAAGAGGAGCCTGAAATAGCTTCCAGCTAAATGGAATCATGACCGCACTTTCAAGTAGAAGCATTTCTGCCTTGGGGGCCAAGGCCTTGAAGCCAGCAGAGCCCTGAGCCTGGAGAGCAGGGAGCAACAATTTTACAAGTATGTTTCCTAGTGAGACATGTCACTTCCACTCTAAATCCTTGATTCCTAGGTATAAGGTGGGTCTGATGCAGTCAACATCTCACCAGGTAGCTGACTGGTCCCTCTTCAGTATGGCATCATTTTAGATTAATTGTTGCTGCTTGCCAGTTGGGCACACAACAATGATGACACTAACCCAAGTTACCCTTCAGGAAGGTAAAGGCATGTTGTTAGCCCAGGCTTAGTCTCTATCCCCTTGAATTCTACTGACTTCAAGAGATCACTGAGCAAACATTGGATGGCTGGGGAGAGGCTGACTGACAGCTACAAGGGGGATCTCCCTCATAAGTGAAGGACTTCTCTGAAGGGAAAGCCTTTTGGTGAATTCATGTGGGAGGCAAATATTTAACATCATAAGAGGACCACCCTCATCCCTCTCCTTCAAATTTCCATATCACCAACTGTAATCATGGTTTTTCTCAGACCTTGAGCATCCAACCAAACCATTTGCTATTGCCCATGATGAAGATTTTTTTTGAGAGGTAGTGGGGAGAAAGACCAAGGAAGAGAGACAGAGAGAAAGAGGAAGAATCTTAAGCAGGCTTTATGCTCAGTGAGGAACCCAACAAAAGGCTTGATCCCACAACCCTGGGACAATGACCTGATCCAAAATTAAGAGATGGATGCTCAATGGACTGAGCCATCCAAGCGCCCCCATAGTGAAGATGTTTAACCCAAACTCTCTCTCCTTCCAGGCAAGTACAAACTGAGATACCACCCACAGTTCTGCCCACTGGAAAACGTATGTCCTGTCTCCCTGTCTTTCAAGGCTCTCTTTATGTAGTAGCCATTATGTAGTATCCCTCCAACCTGGATGGTGTCAGCATATTGTGCTGGGACATCAGCAATTTAGGAATAAGGTCTTTTTCTTTCCCACTCAACATGAAAATCATGAGGCCATCCATTGGCGTGGGGAAATATGTCAGCGCCAGCCATAGCACAATGGGAAGCAGACCTATCTCTTCATGCAGCTTTACGTGGCACCTTCAGGCAGTGACTGGGCCCTTTTGGAGTTTCTTTATCCACTCCAAGATGGGGTACTGCTGGGAATTACTGATACACAGACACTAGACACTGGCTCCTGCTATTAGACCCACACCACTAGCCTTGAAAACTGCACCCCTGCCAGTATGAACTCTAGGAAGTCACTATTACCTTATATCACTAGCTCCCACTCAAGTCTGACATGAATGTGTCCGGCTTGTGGGCCAAGGACACATGCCTGCACTCCAGCTGCAAAGGATGCCAAGGAAGTGAGTGGCTGGGATTTTTAGTTTTTACCGTGGGATGTGGGCTCTTCCTGTCAAGATGGAGGGAAATTCCCCTAACAGAAACAGGGTCCAGATGTTAGATGGCCAATAAGATAGATGTGCCCACTAATGGTTAAGAATACAGGCTCCAGGGACACCTGGGTGGCTCACTCAGTTAAGTATCTGACTTTGGCTCAGGTCATGAGCTCATAGTTCATGGGTTCAAGTTCCACATCGGGCTCTGTGCTGACAGCTTAGAGCCTGGAGCCTGCTTCAGATTCTGTGTCTCCCCCTCTCTCTATATGCCTTCTCCTGTTTGTGCTCTCCCTCTCTCTCTAAAGTAAATAAATAAACATTAAAAAACAAAAGAATACAGGCTCCAGAATCAGTCTGCATTAGATCCTGATTCTACCATGTCTAGCCTTGGGTCACCAATTGACTCTCTCTTTCCTTCATCCCCTCAAACATAACAGAATTATAACACTTCACAGAGTCGTTTGTAAGGAGCAAGTGAGTTAGTGAATGCAAAGCATTTAAAATACCACCTAGTACACATCAAATATTGGATACAGTAGTAGTAATTAATATTGCTGTATGCAGCGTTCATCCATAAAGAGGGGGGAAAGAATGGAACTTTCATAGAGCATCGATCAATAACTCTGAATTGGTCTAAGAATGTTATATTCAACTAATTCATTCATTTAACCCATCACTTCCTTTTTTATTGAAGTATAATTAACATACAATGTTTATATTAGTTTTTGGTGCACAACATATTGATCAACATGTCTATACATTAATCAGTACTCACCACGCTAAGTGTAGTCGCCATCTGTCACTATATAACATATTTTATAGAACATTATTACAATAACATTATTACAATCTTATTGACTATATTCCCTATGCTGTACTTTTCATCTTGGAGAATTATTTATTTCATATCTGTAAGTCTGTACCTTTTAATCCGCTTTATCTATTTCACCCAATCCTCCCTCTTACCTCCCCTTTGCCAACCATCAGTTTGTCCTCTGTAAGAGTCTTGTTTTTGTTTCTTTGTTCATTTATTTTGTTTCTTAGATTCCACATGTATGTGAACTCATACGGTATCATTTCTTAAGCACTCTTCAGCCATCCCGTGCCATGTGTCAGGCCCTGTTCTATGACTGGGTATGGGACGGTGACAAAACAGAGCAAAGCCCCTGATTTCGTAATAATGGGACTCAAGGACATTAAGTTACTTCCTTTTAGGCATGTGTTAGTAAGGGATGCAATACGAATCTGACCTCTGATCTGTATTCCTTCAAAACCTTGCTCTGCCCACACCCCACCCTCCAACAAGCATTAGAAAAGCAATGTGATTTGGAGACCATATAGGTTACAGAGATTCCCCCAAATTAATACATGAACTCAATTCAAGGTTTCTTGTTTTCTGACCAGGAACTGATCTTCAGAAGGCAGATTAACAACTATCTTATTTGAATACTTTTCTTGATATTAACCAGCCTCTGCTGGATGGTGATCCTTAACAAGCAGGGTCTTGGAACAAGCAATTTGGAAAGCAGCAGGAGGGTGGAACCAACTGTGCTCCCCCCTGGGGCCTGTGGTCCACTCCACTGAGGGAGCCAAAGCTCATAAAGTAGCTTCAAACACCCTTTCAAAGAGGCCCTTTCTCTACCCTTTAAGTACCATGCAAAATTCAAAGGTTTAAAACTCCAATCCACACTGCGTCCTTGGGTTTCTTGTGCAAAGAAATAATAGTAAAATAAATAGATTTCATTTATTTATTCTTTCTTATGAATTCAGCCTGTGCCTCGAAGGGAAAAGTACACTATAAAAGTAGCTGAGATATATTTTTAGGAAAGAAATGATGGACAACCAGGCGCCCATCATTAGCTGCTGGCAACAATGACACATGAAAGAGGTCAGAGTGCACGGGTTGGAATTCTTTCTACAAATAAAGAGAAATCAAATGACGTAGAGCTAGATTTTCACGAACCTTTTTTTTCATTGATGAAGAGATGCCCAGAGGTTTCCTATTCTCAAGCATAGGATGTAATGGGAAATTCTTCCACTGACAAGTTTAGAGAAGGCATTTGTGACGTACTTCTAAAAAAGACATGTGGTAATACACCAGAAACTATGGAAATCTTCAGCTCATCTTTCTGGAGCAGTCATTACACTCAGTGGTCAGCAGTTGATTTTATATTTAAGCAAACACAGATACGTTATGGAGTGCAATGCAAAATATGCCATACTTTCTCACTACCAATGAGTGGCTTTTTGAACCATACCCCAAAGCCCCGTGAGTTGTGATTTCACGTTTCTCTCCTTGAGGAATGATTCAGGGGAGAAGCTGATTTGTGGCTGGCATGGATACTTCTACCTTAGTTCTCTAAACATCAGGCTGCCGACCCATCAAAAGCCAGCCTGGCTGTGAGTTCCTTTTGGAAACGCAAGACAAAATCAAAAACAAACACCGAGGCCACCAGCTCAATATAGACTGGCTTCAAACATCGTCAGGCTGAAAGTATGAAATTGAATCATTTGGCTGTTTTCCATTTTAGTCCATCACACGGCAAATACATTTTGCCAGGGTTGTTTTGAATTGTTTGAATGAATTGGTCATGGTCAACTGGGGAATATGGTCCAAGGAACTAACTACACAGGTCTTCCTTCTCGGTTTCAGATTGTGACCCTTCCCAATGCATTTCGAGGGAAGGAATTTCAAATGAACATTAAAAACCTACAATAGGGCAAGGGAGGGCAAGGGAGCAGATTAAACAAATATACCTCAAATTTTCTCCTGCTCAATACTCCATTAAAATATTTTTAAAACACATAAACCTGCAATGAAAGCAGCCTCCCAATCTTGCAATAAAAATCTGGTGGATGAGGGACAACAGGTATAGCAAACTTGAAAAAGCCAAGCACTAAGGCACGAGGGGGGGAAACGAAGGTCAACCCAACTACAAGACTGTATAAAATGCGGAATCGGCCAGGAACAAAATGCTCATGGATGTGTACACCACGCACCTCTGCAACTGCAAAAGAAGAGGGACACGGGCTTCCACTCTAGCTGAGAACTATGGGTGTGTTTTCTGAGAGTGTTACGGGATCTGGTTGAGGGAAGCCATGCATAACTGGAGTTAAGTGGTTGCATGCATTCTGAATGACGAATGCAGAAACCCTCCAGCCTTCCTCCACCACAGCCTCAGAGGATTTGCAGCCAGAGCTTTAACTCCCAGGCAGGCAACTGAAAGGGTCTTCCCTGGGAAATATGGCCAACCCTAGAAGGGGGATCTAGAGATTCTGAAATCAAAGATTCCCGGTCAATCAGCTCACCAAAATCGAGCTCAAAAATAAGAAGCCCCACCAACGACATGAGCAGAGTTTCTAAGTGGCTTTTTACTCCCTCCCTCTCAATCTCCTGAGCACAAGCACATGGCCAAGCATTACTGATAACTAAATATGGCCTCCTCGACTGAAAATAGAGACCAAAGCAAACAGAAAGCAGGGCCAGGGGGATCACTTCAGATAAAAGATATGCAAAGAAAGAAATATCATTAATATCCTTGAACATATAAAAGAAGATATTGCCTGAAACCATCATAAGATTCTACCTGAATCTTGAAGAAGTGGAAGAGAGAAAGATACAGGAAGGAAGAGAAGGTTAGAGAGAATACAGGGGTTTAAAACAAATTCTTGCAAATGAAAGCATTATAGCACAAAATGAAACCCAGCAGAAGAGTTGGAAGATAACGTTCAGATTTCCAAAAAATAGAGAAAAAAAAAAAACCTCAGGGGCAGAAAATAGAAGATGCAAGATAAGAACATTGGAGGAGTAGTCCACGAGATCCAACATCCGAATAAGAGGAGTTTAAAAAGAAGTAGAGGGGAGGTTGGGGCGCCTGCGTGGCTCAGTCGCTTGAGCGTCCAACTTCAGCTCAGGTCATGATCTCACAGTTTGTGAGTTCAAGCCCCGCATCAGGCTCTGTGCTGACAGCTCAGAGCCTGGAGCCTGCTTTGGATCTGTGTCTCCCTCTCTCTGCCCCTCCCCGCTCACGCTCTCTCTCTCAAAAACAAACATTAGAAAAATTAAAAAAAAAAAAAAAGGAAGAAGAAGAGGGGAGGAAATCATCACTAAAATAAGGCAAGAAGTTTCCTAGAATGGAAGGACATGAACTGCTGGATTAAAGGGACCACCTATTCACCATATACATGAAAGTTGACCCTACTTTGTGTGCTCAGACAGGAGGTAGGGAGACAGAAAAGATCGCATCCAAAGAATCAGGAAGCAGAAGGTCTTAAGGCTTATCAAAAGGGACTCTGGGAGAAAGAAGACAAAATTATGAAGGAAAATTATTTCCAACCTAAAATCCATTCAAAGGCAAACTACCAAAATGAGCAGAGAATAAAAAATTTCAGGGATGAAAATTTTCAAAAAAAAAAAAAAAATCTTCCCCCTCCCTCCCAGCCCAAGATGCTAATAGACAATGTGCTCCACAAGGTCGAAGTCAATCAAGAGAGAGGAACACACAGGTTGCAGGATAAAGAAGATCCAAGAAGGGAAGAGCAATGAGAAGGCCCAGACGGTGGTGAAGGACACAGGGTCCGGCTCAGAGCCCTGTGACTCAAGAGATAAAGTGAGGGCTGTGTCCATAAAATCGTTGCTGTCACTTAGACGTGTTTTGTAACCCTAGGACAGAAGACCCTTGGGAGAGCCTGGCTCAGGTTCTCACCTTTTACTTGTCCAAAGTTCCTGCTTTGAGTTCCTGGAGTTACTGAAGACAGAAGAACCCAGAGCAGTGCACTCCCCAAGGTCGGTGTCCCCATCAGACACCCAGCATGTGACACCACCTTGCTCTGTCAGATCCGCAGACCCCGAGCCCTAGTTCCCAGCACTCTCCAGGTCTTGCCTGCTGACTCCCCCTAGAGAAGATGAATCCCCAGAATGATCCAGAAACTGTTCACCTTATCATCTCCCATCTTCTTGTAAGAGCAACCCTTCCTTGTCTTCACATAACTTGGTTTGTGCTGGATACACAGGTGCTCAAACCCAAAAAGTGGATTGCTTTTGGAGAGTACTTGGGTGGCTAAAATATAAAGGAATGATTGACACAAAAGTTGGGGATAGGGAAGTAGAGGAATTGGTCTGGGAAAGGAGGCACAAAGGTGTCCCAGGCCCTTGTAAAGTTCTAGTTCTTTATCTTTTTTTTTTAAGTTTATTTATTTATTTTTGAGAGAGAGGGAGAGAGAGAGAGAGAGAGAGAGAGAGAGAGAGAGATTGTGCACATGCACAGGCAAGCAGGGGAGGGGCAGAGAGAGAGAGAGAGAGAGAGAGATTGTGCACATGCACAGGCAAGCAGGGGAGGGGCAGAGAGAGAGAGAGAGAGAGAGACAGAATCCCAAGCAGCCTCCATGCTGTCAGCACAGAGCCCGACTTGGGGCTCAAACTCACCAACAGGGAGATCATGACCTGAGCTGAATTCAAGAGTTGGACACTTAACTAACTGAGCCACCCAGGTGTCCCTAGTTCTTTATCTTAATGGTGGACTTCTGGGTGTTTTTACTTTATTACTACTCTTCCAACCATCTGTGTTGATTTTAGTAGTATTCTTTCAACCCTACATATAAGTCTCTGTGCCTCTCTACACGTATTTCATAATAGTTTTAAAAACCTCATGACATTATTACAAAACATGAAATAGGATAAGACTCATGGAGAAACACCCTGAGAAATAGGCAAGGGTGTAGGGATGTACTTTTAAAGCATAATTTATCAACACAGAAAATTGTTATAAAAGCTGAAGTATCTCTGGTTTGAGTTGGGAACCAAATGAACACCAGCAATAAATTCATATCTTAGTATCAAAATGGTCTTTTTATTAGGGAAAAAAAAAACTGCTGGGGCGCCTGGCTGGCTCAATGGGTGGATCACGTGACTCTTGATTTCCGGTCACGAGTCAGAGCTTCATGTTGGGTGTAGAGATTACTTAAAAAAATCTTTTGAAAAAACACCGCTTTCATAGCCTGATATATAGAATTCTTTCATTGTACTTTTAAAAATATTAACCGGTTTTTTTCATCATTATTTTGGAATGTTGATTTTATTTTTTTTTTTTTTAATTTATTTCTGGGACAGAGAGAGACAGAGCATGAACGGGGGATGGGCAGAGAGAGAGGGAGACACAGAATCGGAAACAGGCTCCAGGCTCCGAGCCATCAGCCCAGAGCCCGACGCAGGCTCGAACTCACGGACCGCGAGATCGTGACCTGGCTGAAGTCGGACGCTTAACCGACTGCGCCACCCAGGCACCCCTGGAATGTTGATTTTAAATGACAAAACAGGAGAGGACAGAAGCTGTTATTTTGGTCACTTCTCAAAAACCATATGGCGGGCCCCTGTCGTAAATGCTGTAAATGGCCTCAGTTCGCAGACCGGATGCTCACCCTGAGATGAATTACCATGTTTGTGTACCAACAGGAGTAATAATTAAAGTGAATTCAAACGCTTCAAATATGTTTAAATTCATGAGTTTATAACGATACCAAGTTTAGAAAACACTCATTCTCACCTTTTGAGAATGGCAGGGAGCTAACTCATTATTCCAAAATCAGGAACCTAAAGAGAAAGAATCCTGCCTTTCCTGTAAAACTGTACCACTGGCTTTTTAACAAGTGACTAATAAGGGGGGATTTCTGCTTCCAGGAGTATCCCGGCTAATACATGAAGAATGACAGAGTGAAAATATCGGCATTTTACAACCCAAAGAGAGAAAGGGTCAAAGCGATGATTGGTCCCGGGGCTGCTGACGTTACAGGAAGAGCCGCCAGACACGAGGGGTCTCCCGACAGAGGCACCAGCGTGAACTGTGAAATCGTCTTGCAAAAAAAGAGAAAACAAAACCTCACCTTATCAAGTCTTTAGATCTAACTATGAGTTTACGGAAATAAAGCCAGAAGGACACATAAAGAGCACTTTGAGATGCAATCGGAAAAGTCCAGACTGTGGAAAATTCTACAGGACGAACAACATGGTGTCTTCATTAAGTGCAAGGAGTTGGTGGGGGCGGGGAGAGAAGGCAATTGCAACGAGGCTGTAACTCAATCCTAATTCAAACAAAGACACTTTAATAAATTTATGAGGCCATCTGGAACATCTGAACACTGACTAGATATTTAATAATATTTTCAGTTGTGGGTGAGATAATGGTGTGGTACTTACCTATACACAAAAGCTTCACCTTTTAGAGATATCTGCTCAAATACTACAGGTGAAGGACCTGATGTTGAAGATGTGCCTCAAAATAACTCAGGAAGGGGCGCCTTGGTGGCTCAGTAGGTTGAGCCCAGGCTGATTCAGCTCAGGGCACGGTTCCAGGGCTGTGGGATCGAGCCCTGCATCGGGCTCTGTGCTGAGCCTGTAGCCTGTTTAAGATTCTCTGTCTCTCTCCCTCTGCCCCTCCCCACTGCTCGCACTCACTCTCTCTCTCTCTTTAAAATAAAATTTTAAGTGGCACCTGGGTGGCTCAGTCGGCTGAGCAACCGATTTCGGCTCAGGTTATGATCTCCCGGTCTGTGAGTTCGAGCCCCGAGACGGTCTCTGTGCTGATGGCTCAGAGCCTGGAGCCTGTTTCCGATTCTGTGTCTCCCTCTCTCTCTGCCCCGCCCCTGCTCGTGCTCTGTCTCTCTCAAAAGTAAACATAAAAAAAAATTAAAAATAAAATAAAATTTTAAAAGGAAGTCTTTAATAAAAAAAAAATAATAACCCACAGAGGTGGAAGTAGGTAGATATGGTTATAAGGTACAGTAAGAAGGCTGTCCAGTCAACAGGAAGCTGGTGATGGTTGCATAGGATTTGCTACAACATTCTCTCTACTCTTCTGTTTTATGAAATTTTTATAAGAGAAACTTTGGCAATTTTGCCTCAAATAAAATAGAAGTTATATGCGTGATATATACAAGAGGCAAGGGGGTTCTGACGTTGACTCGAAAAATAGTACTTACTTGTAAATGAGAAAAAGAGCAACCGTAATACAAAAGCACAAAGAACGAGCACACGCTCCACAAAAAGAAAAATACAAATGGCCAATGAATATAAAAAAAAAAGTTTGAACTTCTTTTTTTTCATTATTTTTTAACGTTTATTTATTTTTGAGAGACAGAGCATGAGCAGGGGAGAGGTGGAGAGAGAGAGAGAGACACAGAATCTGGAGCAGGCTCCAGGCTCTGAGCTGTCAGCACAGATTCTGACCTGGGGCTTGAACCCATGAACCGTGAGATCATGACCTGAGCCAAAGTCGGACACTTAACCAACTAAGCCACCCAGGCGCCCCTGAATTTCCTAATATTAAAAGAAATTCCAGGAATGAGCATAATTCTGGAGGAACATATAGGAGAATCACGAGACTTCTGAGACACCGTGTAAAGAAGAAGGAAGAATTGGTACCCAAACAAGCCTCTTGAGATACACTTGTACGTGAAACTTTGTATTTTGAGATAATTGCACGTCTGTGTATAAAATTTATGAACAAAGCCAAGAGGCTAAATTCAAACAAAAGTATTCACGTGTTCACATTCTTATCTCATTAACCAGATATCTATATCATAAAATTAGGCCAATAATTTTAATCTAAAAAAAAAAAAAAAGAAAGCTCTTCAAAAATATTTTAAGGTTACAGTGATACAATGCATTGGCATTCTGCCTAGGATTCTTGTGCTGTATCTGAAGGTAAAAATAGTCTCAGAAAACAATCTTAAAGCCAACATAAAGGGTGCTGGCCATGCCAAGGGCAGCTTCTCAACAGACGGAAGGTCGCTGAACAGTCTCTAAACATGTCTGAGGCTCTCTCTTGGGGAGACAGACAATAATGAAAAGAAAGCGAAATAAATAAGATGACTTTAGATCGTTTTAAGTGCTATAGAAACGACAAAAGTGTCAGGTAGTACAAGTGACTAGGAGCAGGTCTTTTTAGGTAAGGTGGTCCAGAACAACCTTTCTCAGGAGGTGACATCTGAGCTCCTTGTCAAGGAACCAGACTTGCAAAAGATTTGGTGGTAGAATATTCCAGATAGAGGGAACTGCAGATGCAAAGGCCCTGAGGTGGGAGCGCCCAGGGTGAAGGTAAGGAACTACAGAAGATACAGGGGGCCAAGTGGCTATAGCATAATACAAATGAAGAGGCGTCCAAGATGAGTTCGGGAGTGAGGGCAAGGGTCACTTAGGGGGGCCTGATGAGTAAGTCAGAGGGAGGCATTTAGGTACGATGAGTTGGTGGGAGCCCCCCGGCCAAGGTGTTTTAAACAGAGGGTGGCATGATCTGGTTTGGGTCCCACTAAGCTCCCCTGGGTTGCTGCATGGAAAGGAGGCTGTGGAAGGGGAAGATGAGCAAGCCCAGAATGAGAAAGCCCGTCTCAGAGGCGGCTGCAGAGAGCCCAGGGAGAGAGGAGGCCAGCTGGGCCAGGACAGCAGCAGAAAGACAGTGAAGCCCAATCACATGCTTCTCAAGTGGAAGAGACAGAACGCGCAGATGGGATGCTTGCAAGCAAGTGAGGTAATTAGAGAACTAAAATGATGACACTTGAGTTTTTAAGTGAATGAAAGGATGGATGTGAGAGCCATTTCCTGGGCTAGCATCACAGAGGAGAAACAGGAGTTGGGAAGGAGAAAAGAGTTGTGTGTGACAGCCAAGATATGGAAACAATCTCAACATCTGTCAGCAGGCGAATGAGCCAAGAAGAGGTGATGTACCTACACGATGGAATATTACTCAGCATCAAAAAGGAGGAAATTCCACTATTTACAACCACGTGGATGAAACTGGAGGTCATTATGGAAAGGGAAATAAGTCAGAGGAGAAAGACAACTACTGCATGGTGATCATTTATATGTGGGATCTTCAAAAAAAAAAAGAAAAAAAGAAAGTCTGACAAAGGAACAGATTGCAAAAAAATGGCTGCTAGGGGCTGGGGGTGGGAGAAATGGGGAATGATTTATAAAAGAGTACAAATGAGTAAGTTCTGAGGATCTAATGTATCACATGGTGACAACAGTTGATAACATTGTGTAGTAGAATTGAAATTTGCTAAGAAACTAGAATTTGGATGTCCTCACCAAAATAAAAAGGCAGAGGGCTGGCAAATATATAAGGTGGTGTATATGTTAATTACCTAGATGGGAGGAATCGTTTCACAATGTATTTATACCAAAATCATCACACTGCATACGCTAGATATCTTATAATTTTATTTGTCAATTATACCTCAATAAAGTTGAAAAAAGTTCTGCCTAGACCATTTTGTTTCAGATGTCTGTCAATGTAGACCCCATGGAGAGGGCGAGTGGACAGTTTAATAAGAGCTTAGAGCTCCTAGGAGAAGGCAGACCTGGAGATTTAAAGGTAGGAGACACCAGCACAGGGATGATAATTAAACAATTGGATGGAATAAGATCCTGTAGGGAAAGAAGGTAGATAAAAAAGAAGACAGTGTTGAGAACCAAGCGGTAGGCACTCCAGTCTTTAGAGAATTGAATAAAGTCAAAAATAGAATTTAAAGTAATAGCAGTGACTTTAATGTTCATTTGATTCTCTTCTCTCTGAAAAATGATTTGTTAATAATTTTAAAACAAACTAATCTAAGCAAATATCACTTCCCTGTGTTCTACCAGCCTGGCGGCCCTCAATCATCCTCCTGATTCTAGAAGACGAGCGTCGCCTTTTCCTTCCTGCCTTGCCATGCATCTCCACCATCACTGATGAGCCCCCAAGTCATTTAGTTGTCTGATATTTTCTGCTTCCTAAATTTTAAGTCAAACTTAACATTGAATATACAAGAAATCATTGACAAGATTATGGGTCCATTAGGAATCCTGCTCATGTGTATTATCTGTTCTAATTTAATTTCTCTGGTGTAAACAAAGACCATCTGAACAGTATGAATTGAAATCTGGGCAGAGTGTGAGTAGGCAGCTGCCAGCAGTTAATGATGTATGTATTTCTCTGTGATTGGGCTTCAAACTGAAGGAAGAGAGGAGAAAAGGGCTACAGCCCTTCCATGGACAACCCTGATCCAGTTTAACATCCCCTTCCCCTTCGCCTGTCTTTTCTTTCTGTTTTGTCCTCTGCCAACAGGGGAGAAAATTAGTCGGGTGCAAAAGGCACTGCAGGAGTTCTTTATAGACCAATCTGGGGATTGGCACATGATAGTTAATTTCATCTGTCCATTTGGCTACTCGATGGCCCAGTAGTTTTGGCAAATACCAGACTAGATGTTGCTGTAAAGGCATTTTTAAAATGTGACTAACATTTAACTCAGCAGATTTTGACTAAAGCAGATTACCCTCCATAATGTGGGTGGGCTTCATCCAATCAGGTGAAGGCCGCAAGAGCAAAGACTGGTTTCCAAAAACCAAAGAAGAAATTCTGCCTCAAGACTACAACATGGAAACCCTACCTGAGTTTCCAACCTGCACGTTTCAAAGTCAAGACTGCAATATCAACTCTTCCAGACAGATAGATGGATGGACAGAGAGATAGAAATAGATAGTTGATAGATAGATGACAGATAGCTAGATTGATAGACAACCTACCGGTTCCCTTTCTCTAGTGAAGTATGACCAATAAACTTCCCTTCTCTCTGTCTCTAGCTTTTTTTTTTTTAACCACATCTGCTCAGATGAATGTAAAATGACTTAATATGCAGCCCTGAGAGAAAGTTTTGTACTGAAGGCTGAGCAATAGAGGATCTGACACTGGAATTTTAGTATCTGAGTTCCTATTCTGATTCCAAAACTTCAGAATCATGGGAACAAGTGACATAAACCCCAAACCTCGGGGAGGGGACACGGAGGCACTGCACCCGCATGTCACATCTAAGCCTGGTGTGGTTTTCAAATCAGTATGAGATACTTTCACAAGAATACAAGAGCTTTGTCTCTAGTGTTTTCTGGAATGGTAAAGTAAGTGGAGTTTAGGAAATCATACTAAGGAAACAGCTAGGAGAGAAAGAGAACATGGTCCCTCAATTCTGGTGCAGTATTTCCTTGACTGAGTTTTTTCCATCATTCAATTTCTGATACAAGAAACCCAATGGCTCCCAACATTCAAATTCTTAAGTAAAATTAACACACACATGCCCACTCAGTTGAGGATTTTTGAACTCTATCAGAATAAACAATAGGTTATAGTTGCATGACCTGTTTTTGGTTAAAAAGAAAAAAGAAACCTACACATACCCATAATTAGATGGCCAAGGCAATCTTAAACCTTTGGTTCAATATTCAAAGAGAACCACCCTCCACTCAAAGTACACATTCCAGCTGCAGTGAACTTTTTCCTTTGGGCCAAATTTGGAGCTAGCTGGTCCCAGTTTTAAGGAAATCTTAGGTGCGGTGGTAGGACATTGGGGAAGTAGAAAAGGTTTGATAGGTGGCAAGGCATGGGATTTAATGGAAAGGCCACTGAATTTGGAGTCAAGAACTCTAGGCTGCCTCTTCCACGCCGTAGTTACACAGCTTCAAGAAAGGCAATTACACCTAGTGAAACTCAATCTCCCTATCTCTAAAATGGGATAACTATCTTTATGTAACCGTCACAGTTCTGTTGTGAGAATCACGAAGAATAAGTGTGTGAAAGTGCTTTATATGGCACTTTGCTCACATGAACTATCATATCATGACCCAGTATGGAAGGGTTGGTGGTTTAGTTTTAGCAAAAATTCCAGAAAGGGATTCCTTGCTCCTTATTACTTACACCGTGTACAAACTCTGAGAAAAGGCAAGCCCCCTTCTGGTTGTGCCCTGATGGTGACTCAGACCAGCTCTTTCGTCTCTGTACCGAGGAGGTCACAAAAAGTGTTTCATAGTCTCAGTGACCTCATCAAGCTGAAGCATTGGGCCTTTATCATGTGGTCTAAGGTGGTGTCCTGGTTGGTAGTGGGGCTCAGGACTGACTCATAGTCTGAGAGGTAGAAGGTTTGCTTTCAGAACCAAGTTTTAGGGTTACCTCTCTCTTTCCCCATGGCTGTTGGAATATATGAACTCTCTGTGAACATGTGGCTATCTGTGCATATCAAATATTGCAAACCCTCAAATATTGCTCCTCCCCAACCAGGCATAGATGTTTCAGAAGTTTCCAAAGCCTGGTTTAATACAATGTTCCTATAGTCTCTTCAGTTGATGCCATTTTCCTTAGGAATCTACTTACATTATCACAGTGACATAGGCACCAACTTGCTTTCCTAGAAGGACCAGAAGCCATAAAAATGCTGAAGCCATGGGAATGTGATATGGGTTCCCTTTAAAGAAACAGAAGTCGTCTATTAGAGGCTATCCATTTGACCAGGCCTGAAGCAGTGCCCAGGACAGGGGGTTCAGTGAGCAAACAGCTGAATAGGCACGGTCAGAAAACATGGCTGAAAACCCAGTAATAAGTAACAGCTAACCTCTGCCAAATACTTCACTCTACTACGTTCCCTGACAAGCATTTAACATGCGTTCTTTCGTTTAATCCTCATTTAAATAGTGTAAGGTAGGTACTCCTGTTCTCCCCAATTTATAGATGAGGAAACTGAGGCTGAAGGCGGATGTGTCGAATCCAAGGTAACATTGATGGCAAAAAAGGATCCCAAAGGCAGGTTCCCTGAACCTCTGTTACCTTCCCAGGATATTAACAACCTCTGTCTTAAGAGGTCAGTTTCTTTTGACCATCTGAAGAGTTTTCTCAAATCACCCACTCAGTGACCCAAATGAAACACATCCAAGCTAAAACTGTTGTGTGGGGGTGTTATTTATTTGCTTATTTTTCAGGTAATCTCTGCACTCAACATGGGGCTCAAACTCATGACCCTGAGATCAAGAGTCATAGGCTCTGCTGAGTGAGCCAGCCAGGCACCACCCCCCGCCCCAACCTAAAACTATTGATCTAGGATCAGTAAACAAGAAAGGTAATGTAACAGATCAGCTGGTGGACAGGAACCATTCACTTGGACTGGATGGCATTGGTTTGACCCAGGGTTATTTTAGCCAAGACTGGCTCTTCAAAGATGCGAACACTTGATGGGTATTAACCAGTAGACCATGTCCACCAGTCCTCCATGATACATGAGGTCTTAATAGGCTACTTGCTGCTGAGATGCACTGCAATGTAAATAGAGTAGCATCCTTGCATCCGATGTAAAGAAAATGTCAAGATAACACAAGCAAAGCATAGGCTCTCCCGTCAAATGGATGAGGGATGACAAAAGCTTTCATCCCACAGATAATTGCAATGGCCGGCTGGGTAGCTAATGCCTTCAGATCGGATGGGTGGCTGTGCCATTCTCAGGAGTGAGAGTTAACTAAGTATTTCACTGATGGTTTTCAGGTGGGCCTTGGGCTACCCAGTCTATCAGAGGAGGTACCAGGCATCCAAGACCGATGAAAACCCTAGGATTTACCTCCACTGAATGCATGGAGGTAAGAAGGGAACCAAGGACAATAAGGGGGCGGGGGTTGCCCCCCGCCATGTCCTCTGGTTTGTTGAGGCTGTGTGACACCATGAGGAAAACAATTTTGCTAACATCCTATGGCTCTTCAACATAGCTTCACCCCTTCCTGTTCCAAAAGGCACCCCTAGTTCTCCTTTTCCCTCCACCCCTGCTCAGCCTTAGTCCCCCCACAAGCCTTCGGGGGTCAGAGCACATCACGTTATGACAGGGGCTTCTACCAGAAACAGGCAGCGGCGGCCGAAGCACAAAGCCACGTGAACCGCAGTGACAGGTTCATTTAGAAACAAATTAGGGGTTAAGTAAAAAGTGCATGACGAAGGCAAAACCGAGTTTCCCTTTCCCCCTTCCTGTCGGTTAGAATTAGAAAGTGTCTATGAGCAGCGTGTGTCAAGAATATGAACGTGAGATGTCATTTCGGCTGCCTCTAATTGAAGCCAGGATAAATGGAGTGGAAAGGCAGCGTCTAATCCAATCAAAACATGAAAAAGGTATTTTGACATGTAAATTACAAACTTCCTGTGTATTTTGTCTCCCCAATTACACCCTCCCCTGTCATGTTTTTTTAAATTATATCTTAATCTCCCAGTCTCCTAATAATTATGTCATCATTCTTGGGCCCTGAACACTGTGTAATGGTATTTTATGGGATATGCCATTCATTATTAACTAAACTCACTCTCTGTCCCCAGTGATACCATATCTCATGGCGTTCAAATATGCCTGGTGTCAGCTCCTGCTTTGTAAATGCTCCGGCAGCCCCACTCTCTGCTTCACGGTTACATGGAGGTGAGTTTGTGAAGCACTCTTGGACAGTTAATCCGACTCATCAGTATTTTATGTGGGGATATCCAACACCTTTTTTTTTTTTAATGGGATGGGCGATTGGTTTAAAATATAAATCTCTCATCATCGGGGCTCATTAAAATAGTGCCACGCACAGAGATTTTCCTGCTGCTCTTAACGAAATGGCCAATATTGAGATCACAACAAAAAGTCAGATAGCAAAGAAAAATAGCAGATATGCAGAGAATGGTTATACTGTACTGGCAGAAGACACGGGGAAATATTACTGAAAATTGTCTCTGAGCCACAGAAAACCTTAAAGATCACCTGGATTTACAGGTGAGAAAAATGATAGCGACCAGTTAAAGGAATTTCTCTGTCTCTCTGTTCATCGGAGGCAGAAACACAAAGAGAACCCCAGGGCACCAACTGGCCTGCACCAGGGTCCTGTAGACCCCCACCCTGGAGCCCCAGGGACTATGTTTGAGAGCCAGTGCAGTGCCTTTGGGGCCACTGATGAAGCACAAACGAGGTATCTCTGAGGAAGTCCTCAAAGGCTTGGGCCAGGACAGCGACATACAACAGATCAGCACATAAACCTGAGAGTCACCACCTAACGGTCCTGGCTTCCAAGGGGCCCTGACATGTTCAAATGCCCTCTTTGAAAGTCCATCTTTTACTAAAGGGTTTATTAACACTTAAAGCAAGTACAGCAAGAATAGGATTGGGTTCAGAAGGATGACGACGTTCTATTCCTGGATGTGCTACATTCAAGTTCTTGTCCTTGGGACGGCCACTGGGCCTCCCTGGCTCAGCCTCAGGATGCTCCCCTGCAGAACAGAGGTAATAATATGGTAACTTCTGGGACATCTGGGTGGCTCAGATCATGATCTCATGGTTTGTGAGTTCAAGCCCCTCATCGGGCTCTTTGCTGACAGTGCTGAGTGTGCTTGGGATTCTGTCTTTCCCCTCCCCTCTCTTTACCCCTCCTACGTGTCCCCACCTCTCTCTCTCAAAATAAATAAACAAACCTTAAAAAAATAATAATATGGTAACTTCTACTGGGGCAAATGCAAGCAGACTCCATTCCTTGTACACGGCGTACTTTAAAAACTAAATAACCAACATAGCTGAACACACAGAGCTGTCCTGTCACTATGTTGTACACCTGAAACTAAGGTAACATTGTGTGTCGACTATACTTATAAATAAATAAATAAATAAATAAATAAATAAATAAATAAATAAGAAAAATTGGTACCCCCCCCACCAAAAGAAAAACAAACAAACAACTAAATAGCCAAAACTTGAATATTAAATTTATAGTTGAGAACCCTGGTCTGGTCCCCTGTTCTGCCCTTCATTAGCCCTCTGGCTCAGTTTCTCCTTTTGAAAAGATAGGTATAATAAGGTACCTCCCAGAGTTAAAATGAGATAACATGGGACTGCTTTATCCGGTGCAAGACGGTCAAAATACGTCACCTACCACTTACTTGTGGGCGGGTGGTTGAGACCACATCAATTACCACATTGCATCCTTTGGCTGAATCCAACAATCAGTGGTTGAAACCACTGGAATAGGCAGAAACAACAGACACGCCCGGAAATGTTCTATGTAGAGCACCCTCGGAACAAATCCCCCTGAACAAGAATGAAGTGGGATGTTCTTTTTCCTTGAAACCTGTGAGTACCTGAGGGGTTTCAGGGTAGCCTTGCCCACCCACCTATAGCAGAAGGGAGATATGAGATGCCAGCAGGCAGGTAACAGCCTCCCTCTTGGCCCTTCTTCAAGTAACACTGAGGCCAGACCCTGCGGGAATTCAGAAATGATGGAGACGACGCTGTCTGTCCTTAAGTCCAGAAGCAGAAATTAGAGCTGTGGGGAAACTATTCCTCAGTCAAAATAGGAAGTGAGAAACGCTCTACAGGAGTTGCCAACAGAGCTCCAGGAAGATACTTTAGTGTAATCCTAACCTTTATTGTACTGGAAAGTTATCAAAAAATAAATGGAAGCCAATCCCAGTAGAACAATCACTCAAAGAAGGAAAAACTGGTGGCTAAAATGAAATCTCCCATGTTTTAAAAATGGCAGATACAGAAATCTGAACCACAAATGGTGATCGTACTACCCTGAAGAGTGTTATATAAACGAGCCAGAGATAAACTTCTGTGTATTGCCCTCAAGTTGTCCCCATGCTCTTTCCTTATTTGAATCAGGCTAGGACGGTTAATCCAAAGCCTGTGGGCACCAAATTCAAGTTCTTCGCATCCAGTTACTTTAAATGTAGTCAAAATAAACATATTTTTAGCCATTTAGATCCTACCTACTCTGCACATCCCACAAAACTGCATCTTCCAACCACAGAGAAGTCCTGCAGCTATAAAAGACCCCAAAACCAGCGTGCCTGGGTGTCTCAGTCAGTTAAGGGTCCAACTTCGGATCAGGTCATGATGTCACCGTTCATGGGTTCGAGCCCTGCATCGGGCTCTGTACTGACAGCTCAGAGCCTGGAGCCTGCTTCAGATTCTGTGTCTTCCTCCCTCTCTCTGCTCCTCCCCTGCTTGTGCTCTGCATCTCTCTCTCTCTCTTTCTCTCTCTCTCTGTCTCCCTCAAAAATAAATAAACAATAGAAAAAAAAAGACCCCAAACCACTGTTGCCTTTCAAAGCTTCCAGACCCAAAGACACCCCATCTTGCTGCTAAGCAGTATCACCTAAACACATAAGGCCTCTTATTTCTCTCTCTTCTGGGAGGTCCCCTGCCCTATTTCCCTCCAGAGTGGTCACCTCACACCAGACTCTGGAAGGTCTGCTGCTGGGAGAACTCTCCCCTCTCACACAACCCTATCCCAGCACCACTCAACAAAGTGTGAATTGTGCGTTACTGCCTATCCCGGTCCTATCTTTTCCTTAATCAACCCTGAAATCCTTACCCTTACCACGGGGGTTTCTTAGTCTGTTTGGACTGCTATAACAGAATACCATTAACTGGGTGGCTTATGGATGACAGACATTTATTTTTCACAGTTTGGGGGACTGGAGTCCAAGATCCAAGTGCCAGCGCCTTCAGTGTGTGGTGAGGAACCACTTCCTGGTTCATAATGGCTGTCCTCTCATGTGTCTTCACATGGCAGAATGGAGCTCCCTAGGGCCTCTTTTATAAGGTCTCTAATTCCCACCAAAAGGCACCACCTCCAAACACACATTGGGAGTTAGGTTTCAACATATGAATTTTGGCAGGGGGTTGGGGGGGGGGGACACACACATTCAATCTATAGTGGAGGGAAACCCTCTAATGGAATCAAGACTGGACTTGGAATCACAATCGGAACATGAATCCCAGCCCCAGCCATGGACCTACTCTGTGGCCTCAGGTCAGTTACTCACCCCTCTGAGTTTCCCATTGCCTCCTGGGAAGTGATGATGCCTACCTCACAGCGTCACTGTGGCCAGAACATGGTTAACGCATCAGAAGAAGCCCTCAACAGAGCATCGGCAAACCATGCGGCATCTTCCTGTGTGTGACAGCAAAATTCCCCATGTTGGATCTATGGGAAAATAATGTCTGAGGTAACAGTAAGTATCTTACCCCTGAATAAGGAGCAGCTCCATAAAGATTAGGAGGGAAGTACCTTAGCTTGGGAAACACCATTTTGGAGCCTGCCTACTCCAGTTTCATAAAGGTGATCAGCCATCAGTGGGCTTGAACCAGTGATACTGTCTTCCCTACTTCTTTTTTTAAAAATTTTTTTAATGTTTTTATTTATTTTTGAGACAGAGAGAGACAAAGCATGAGCAGGGGAGGGGCAGAGAGAGAGGGAGACACAGAATCTGAAGCAGGCTCCAGGCTCCGAGCTGTCAGCACAGAGCCCGACACCGGGCTCGAACTCACAGACTGCGTGATCATGACCTGAGCCGAACCGAACACTCAACTGACTGAGCCACCCAGGTGCCCCTGTCTTCCCTACTTCTTGAGAGGAGTCTCCTACTCCTAAGGATAGTATCTGTTTGTCTGGGAGCCCAGGTAAACGTAGGGCCCCACAGGTGACCGATGAGCTCCTCTGGTTTCTGGCTCCCATTTCAAAGGCCCAACCTGGCTGAGTAGAGGAGTAACATGTTCCTCGGGGGCAGACCTGATCCTGACCTTTGTCAGCTACTGACCATATTAGTCAGCTCAGACTCTCCTCCACTTGGACTCTCGTAACCTAGACGCCCCTGCCCAGCACCATTTTCCATGCCATAGATCAAGCCCTTGCCAGGGAACACAGTTTTGACCTTGTCTCTTGACTCAAGATCTGTGGTGTCCAAGAGATCTTCCTATGATGGAAATGTTCTATATCTGTGCAATCCAATGAGGCAGACACTAGCTATGCTGAGGACTTGAAGTGTGACTGTGCTGAGTAAGGGACTGGATTTCTTTTTTTTTAATTAATTTTTTTTCAACATTTATTTATTTTTGGGACAGAGAGAGACAGAGCATGAACGGGGGAGGGGCAGAGAGAGAGGGAGACACAGAATCGGAAACAGGCTCCAGGCTCTGAGCCATCAGCCCAGAGCCTGACGCGGGGCTTGAACTCACGGACCGCGAGATCGTGACCTGGCTGAAGTCGGACGCTTAACCGACTGCGCCACCCAGGCGCCCCGGGACTGGATTTCTAATTGTATTTAATTTTGATTTGAATAGTCGCATGTAGCTACTGACCACCAAATTGGACAGTAGAGTTCTGGAGTGTGTATGTTGGGATACTCTTATGCAATTCTTTAACCCCAGCTAGTTTTTCTTGCTGTCACATGACCCCAGCTATCTTCCCCTCAAATCTTAGAGCTCTCAGACTAGGAGCTTAACTAACTTAATATATAGTTATCACTTTTCCTACTAGACATGCATTTCCCAAGGCCATTAGTACATCATCGGCTATCAGATGCAAGCCTTGAATGAACATACAATGTGTGCAAAGCCCAGGAAATTTAAGGAACAGGGACCCAGCCCTAAGAGAACTTGCCTTGGACAATGGACAACGGGTCTTAATGATGGTGACGGTGGTGGAGGTGGGGAAGAGAAGCCAGATGGTGGATATATTTTGAAAGCAAAGTCAACAGACTTTGAATTGGCTTGAATATGGTAAATACAACAGATGTAGAGGAATCAAAGGGGACCCTGGGAGTTTGAGCCTGTAAGGAAGAGCCAGTGTTACCAGAGATTGAACAATGAAAAGAAATACAGAAACTGATTCAAACTTCCTTGTGTGGCTCCCCAGACCCTGAGCCCACCAATACCATCTACCAATTCTCCAGACATGCCCACTCCACAGACTGCTTTTTTCGCAGTCCTGAGAACTCCTTCTGTTCATTACAAATCCTGAACCTTTTGCTCACACCTATACTGCCCCCCCATCCCAAAAGGCCCTAACTTCATTTTCATCCTACATTATTCAAGGATAGGCTTCCTAGCAAATAACTTTGACCTCTTCCCAATGGTCCCATCCATTGACATTGTTCTTAGGTTTTACTCCATTGATAGCATTTTTCTGCTTAAAACCCTGTGATGAGCTGTAGAATATACATTATAACATGCCATAAGTACAAAACAAGACCCAAACTCATTAGCACCCACTGGGAAACATGCCCTACATACCCACTGAGGAATTAACGGTCCCCTTCTAGGATACTTTTGTTTTGTTTGTTTCAAAGTTTATTTATTTATTTTGAGAGAGACAGAGACAGCATAAGCAGGGAAAGGGGCAGAGAGACAGGAAGAGAGAGAATCCCCAGCAGACTCCATGATGTCAGTGCAGAGCCTGATGTGGGGCTGGAACTCGCAAAACGGTGAGATCGTGACCTGAGCCAAAATCAAGAGTTGGTCACTTAACCAACTCAGCCACCCAGGCACCCCACTTTTGTAGCTTATTTTACTTCCCACACTACATTATACTTATAACTCGACCCTGTTATTATTATTAAACTTATAATTATACTTAAAACTCGACCTATTATACTTAAAACTTAAATTATACTTAAAACTCGACCCTGATACATGGTCGAGATAATCCATAGATACTTATTTAAAACATTAAATCCCCCATTTAGAATTTCACAGACTTTTAATAGTTGTCTTTGTCTCAGCCCCATCTCCTGGAAGGTATAGTCCAGAAGTTACAAATGCAAATATCTACCTGATGCAATTAGGAAAGGCGAACAAATAAATACAGTGAGGTGCATACAATAGGGAATAGTGGGGTTTGTAGCAAAGCACAGAGCTTATGGCTTATCTAAACATAGTCTAATGAGGAACTAATTACTGTGTCAGCCAAACAGAATATTCTGCAGTAAATCTGATCCACAGGCAATGTAGCCCACCGAACTGGTAGATCACCACTTCTGCCCGAGGTTTTAATGTGATAAAGAATCCTTGCCACTGGAATGGACTTCTTGCGTTTTGTGAAGTTATTTGCAACTTATAAGGCGGTGGGGATAAGTAGATAGAAAACTCCTTAGGAAGCCACACCCAGAGGAGAAATTACCATGCGATATCTACAAGAAGTAGTCGAGAGCTCCTCACCCCCCTGCCAATCCTTCCATCAGCCCCCTTGTTGGAGGAGTGACCTTGTTGTTGAGTTCATCCCTTTGTCCCCAGCACAGTGTCTGGTATCAGGTAGAGGCTCGACAAACACATGCCGAATTAATGAATAAAAACTAGTGCAATTGATACCTCTCCCTTTTCAGCTCTGAAACATTCTGGAAGCTACTCTTCCAACAAAACTTCAGGGGCAACAAAGATTCCCTACTGCCATGGCTGGGCTCGGAGGCAGTTACTGGAGGGCAAGTGGCTGGGCTGAGAGTACAGCGCTTGGACAGAGAGAACCCAGTGCCCATCCCCAGCAATAAATAACAAGCACTAGCCATTTTTTTGCCCCAAGGGCATGGAAGTCAGCAGCAAATTCCTGGATCCTCTGCAGTGAAGGGCACAGACGGGCAGAGGACGTCGTTAATGAGGATGCTCTAGTTAGAACCTGAACCCTGAGCACCTAATGACCGTGGTAATCTTCAGCAGGGTGGTGGGATGCCTAAATGATGAGACCCAAGAATCCAGACAGGAAAGAAAGGCACACGTGCCCTGGTTAAGTCCCTAGGGAAGAGGGATTGCGAGCTGAGGCCAGAACCGCATTGAGTATTGAATAGCATTCATATTGCTTCACTGGCTTACATTAACTGAAAGGTAAACGATATAGAAAGCGCTTGGTACCTACACTTTGAGCAACTGATTGTCAAAACAATACCCCTAATACTCTATACAAATGGGGTTCACAGATTATCCAAAATCTACGAGTTTCTCCACAATTTTTACCTAGGTACCCAGTTGGATGCTGAATGAACAGAGGGCATGCCCTATGCCCTGCCATGTCTTAGGATCACTCCTTCTTCACTAGTACTGATTTCAGAGTTTTGTTTTGTGTTTTTAATGAGCCTTGGGACATTTCATTCAAGTGAATTTTTTACATGGAACTCAATATGTAAAATAGATACAAGGTACAGTGCTCTGCAAGAAGAAGTGCCAGAGGCTATAATCACCACACTCTCTCTCTCTGCATTTCTCCTTCTCCATTTTTCATTCTGCCCCCAACTCAGACAGCCCCGGGAGGCTCTGAGAGCACCCCCCTTTACAAGATTTGCTCCTGAGACACCTCCATCCATAGCTTTTCTGCAAATGCCATGGGCTTTCTCATCCACAATCAGTGGCTTTCCAGGTGCTTCTACCTAGGATGTCTGATTTAAGCAAATAAAGTTGTTGAAGTTGACCTCATCTCTCTCCACCTGCGAATTCCAGAGCCTCTCCTACTCACTCCCAAAGAAACCTAGCTGCACCTAAAGCCTCTTGGGTATTCAAAGTATTTCAGGAGCATTTGTTCATTTGAGCATTATCTAATTATGTAATTAGTCTCTACTGATGGGACATGAGGGAAAGAGAGCTGGCACCCCCACTCCCACTTAGTAGGAGGAAAGATGGCTCCCAATCCTGCCTAGAGCTAATGCCCATTTCTCTAACTCTCTCAGTCTATAATTCAGGGCAGCCTTGGGACTCAGGAAGCTATGTGTCTAGGTCGCCTGGCTCTGTGCCTAGCTATGCACTTTAAAGAAGTAAATGTTCCCATACACCACCACCCCCCCCAACCTTACACCCACTTCCATTATGAAGCTCTACCCAACATGGAAATCAAGCTACCAGCACTTTCCCTTGACCAGTAAGTCATGCCTAAACTATTTTATTCCCCTGTCCTATCTCCAGTTATTTTTCCTGACTTGTGCCTGACCATTGGCTTCCCCAAATCTCACCTCTTCCTACACCTCAGGGCCTACCCCCTCTCCCTGCAGCTCTCATCCCCATTTATCTTGGTGGTAATGATTTTATGATCTGCACACACTACTCAGATTAGGAATGAAGTTGCCATCCAGGCAGTCTTAGTGGCCCTCCAGTGGATATGCTCTGCCCGTAGGGCCCTAGCTGGCCAGAGTTTCAAGATGTCCTCTTCCAAGGGGACAGACACACCTTCCAACAGCCCACTTTAGCCTTATGGCCTTGACATTTGTCAAGGTCATAGGAGTTACGGTCAGAAACATGACTTTCAAACTGTTGTTGCAAATTCCAGTCCTTAGTAAATATATAAACACCCATGGGAGAAAAGTCTCTCAGCTGATGTCTTGTTTTAACAGACTAATAAAGCATTGCTTATTATGTATCGATTTATGTAACATCTCAATGTTTTAAAAGATTTTACGGAAGCTTATGACACTGCGTACTGTATAGCTAAAATTTAAAAATATGAAATTAATAAAAACAATGAAGGGAAAATAAGAAAAACAGTGGCCAAGAATAAGTGTAGTTTGTAAAATATGGGCAGTGAAATTTTAGGCACTTGAAACAGTGGAGTGTCAAAATGCAGAAGAATCGACATCAAGAAAGAGAAAAAAAAATACCCCATCTATCAAATGGGAAGAACAATAACATCTACTTTAGGTCCTCTCCAAAAGGATCAACCACATGTTAGGTAATGGACAAAGTGCTCAACAACATCGTTACAGGAAATCAACCAATGAGGCTCAAGGAGTTGTTTCCCATGGTGCCCTAAGAGAAGGCACAGGTGTGCTATGCCAGAATGCATTTCAGGGTCAATTCTGTCCATGGCCCATGGAAACATTCCACTAATGGTTTGTTCCTCACATATTTTGGAACTTTGTTGTTAGGTACATATTTAGACATGTTGTTCTTTTGAGGAATTAACTGTTTTATCAGTATGAAATGACCCTTTATCACTGATGACATGTCTTTGGCTCTGATATCTACAATCTGCTTTATCTGATATTACAATAACCACTCCACCCCCTTTTGTTGAACTAGTGTTAGCCTGGTATACCTTCTCCATTCTTTTGCTCTGCGAATAGAATAAGACCTTCACAACAGAACGATTCCACGTCTGCATTTGTGCTAGTGTTATTATACATTACACGTCCACGTATGTTATAAACCCCACAATGTATTTTTATTTTTCATTTAAATGGGTATCTTTTAAAAAACATTTCTATAATAAGAAAAAGACAATCTGTTATATTTGCCCACATAGTTACCAATTCCAAGCATCTTTGTTCCTTTGTGGAGATCCAGACTTCCTTCTAGTATTGCTTTCCTTCTGCCTGAAAGATGTTCTTTAACATTTCTTGTTATGCTAGTGATGAACTGTTGTAGTAGTTTGTGGCTATAAAAGCTTTCTTTCCATCTTCGTTTTTGAAAGCGATTTTGCTGGCTTGACGGATTTTTTTTTCTTTCACTACTTTAAAACCTGCTGATCTTCTATCTTCGGACTTGCATTGCCCCTGATGAAGAATCTGCTGTCATTCTTAACTTTGCTGCCCTGCACACAGTGTGTCTCTTTTTTTCTCTGACCTGTGTTTAGAATTTTTATTACCGGTTTTGAGCAATGTGATTATGATGTACTTTGATGTAATTTTCTTCATGTGTCTTTTGCTTGTGGTTTCCTGAGGTTCTTGGATTTGTCAGTTTAGAATTGTCATTACACTTAGGAAATTTGGAACTTGTGTTTCCTACAATAGCTTTGTGGTTCCCTCCCCACCCAATTACATGTATATCATTCGATATGTCCCCAAACTCACTGATGTTCATTTTTCCCCCAGTCTTTTAGACGACTCTTTCATTTTAAATGGTTGCTATTGCTATGTCTTCACGTTCACAATTTTTTTCTTCTTTGATATCAGATCTGTTGGTTATCCTGTCTAGCATATTTTTTTTGTCTCATACATTGTAGGTCTTGTTATATATTTTATATCTTCAGTCTTTCTTCTAGCTTCTTGAACATATGGAATATAATTATAGCCATTAAATACCCTTGTCTAAGAATTCTATTATCTGTGCTCTTTATCCATTTTGATTTGTTTTTTTTTCCTCCACATTATGATTTGGATTTTTCTACTTCTTTGTAGGACTGGTAATTTTTGAGTGGATATCAGACAGTATGAATTTTACTACGTTTAGTGCTGGACCTTTTTTAATATAAATATGCTTGAACTCTGTTCTGGTATGCAGCTAAGTTACTTAAAAATGTTTGATTCTTTTATGTCTTGCTTTTCAGCTTTGTTAGTTCACAAAAGCATTTCGTGTAGCGCTATTTTCCTCCACTTACTCTGGGAATACTAAATAAAACAAATACTTCTGAATAGTATGTATTATGCCAAATGAATTATGAAGCTTTCTCCTCTGGCTGGTGGCAAAAGGAATTGTTCTGAGCACTGTGGGAGACCTGGGGATTAATAGTTCTAATCCTTTTGGGTCTCTCTTTCCAAAGCCTCAGGCAATTTTCTCACACACATGGGCTAATCAATCACAACTGCAGACTCCAGGGGGACTCACTACAGATATGCAGACTATTCTCTCTCTCTCTCTCTCTCTTTCCCCAGATACCCAGAGTATATTCTCCCTCTCCCTTTCCCCTCCCCCCATCTCTAGCATTCATTGGTCAGGTACTCTACCCTGTGAACTTTAGCTTTCCTGGCCTCTCTGAGTCCCCATCTCTGTCTTCTCCACTCAGGAGGACCTCTGAGCATTACCTAGATGTCCCCTCCCTCAGTGTGGCCTGGAAACAGGCAGTAAACTGGGGGAGATTACAGGATTCACCTAGTTTGTTTCCCTTCTCTCAGGACCACTGTCCTTCACTGTCTTAATCCGATGTCTTGAAAACTATTGTTTCACATATTTTGCCTGTTTTTTTTTTCTTTTGCAGTTATTTCAGGTAAATCTGGTCCATGTTACTCCACCTTGGCCAGAAGCAGAAATCTGGTGTCCTGTTCTTAACTCACAAGGATGAAGTCAGATGTCTGATTTCAATCCCACCAGCCAGCAAGAAGTGCCCCGCTAAGCTTTGTGTTCAGTTGCAACGGTCTTCTTATAACTTCTGTGTTTTTGGTTAACTAGGTCCTCCTCTCTTGCTTGGTTGGGTCTTGCCCTATTACTCTCTTTCCTTCCGTCTCTCCTTTCCTACATTTTTCCTTTTCTGTTCTTTCCTTTTTTTTTGTTCATCTTTCTCCTTCTCTCCCTTCTCATTTCAGAATCCAGCAAGCATTCCCTGCCAGTAGCCAACAGGTTCCAAGCTGGTCTCCAGGAATCAAAGATAAATAAGACTAGATCTGGCCTTCAATGAGCATTTAATTGTATTCTTTAAAAATTGGTCCGAAACCAAGTAGGGGGAGAAAACACTATCACTCAGCTTAGCGCAATAGAAAGAGTGTGCACTTTGGAACCATATGATGTGACACATCATCATCATTTGGCTTTTGGCAATCCCCTTGACTCTCAGTTTCCATTGCCACAAATGACACCTCATTTCTCATAAGACTGCAGCAAACACTGAATGAGATCATGTTTGGGAAGTGCTCCTCGCAGCTCTGGGCACACAGTAGGTATCCAACATATATATTGGGCTTTTTATTCTGTCTTTTCCAAGAAAACAATTTTCTTTATAAATCAATTCTCTTTCTATTATATTACCATGCTCTAAAAACGATGAAAAGTCATACAGACCAAAATTGGTGATGGGTTCCATGACCATGAGTCTAAGTCACATGTACACTGAGTGCTCCAAAATAATTCAATTACCATAGATTTCAAAAGTGAAATCAGTCATTTAAGGTGAGAGGGCAAATCCAGTCCATGTTACTCCACTGTAGCCCGAAGTCAAGTTTTCCCCCCAGAGTTAACTCTTTCCCTGACCCTCAACAAGGTGTGACCCCATCACCAGGACTCATGACTGTTGGTTTCAGGAATGCAACTTAAAAAACAGCAGCCTGAGGATGTTAGTCATATGCCTTTAACAAATTGGCAACTAAGGATCACAGAGGCATTTATTTGTTTATCATTTTCATTTAAAGCTACTATTGCAAGAGAGTGCCTACATGAAAGGAAATGAGGGAGGAAAGATTCTAACCTAAAGCATGAAAAATGCCACCGTTTAGATGCTTTTTTTTTTTAATTCTGGAGAAACTGACCTTATGCTCACCTGTTGTAAAGACAGAAGCCAGGGGCACTGGGGTGGCTCAGTCAGTTGAGCATCTAACTCTTGATTTTGGCTCAGGTGGTGATCCCGGGGTCATGGGATCGAACCCCACACTGGGTTCCGTGCTGAGCATGGGACCTGCTTGAGATTCTGTTTGAGAGCTTGTGCTTTCTCTCTCTCTCTAAAATAAATGAAAGAAAGAAAGAAAGAGAAAGAAGAAAAGGACAACAGAAAAAAAGAGAGAAGCCAATCAGGCAGATTCACAGGACAAGAAAGTTAACAACAGCAAAGGAGCCCATAAAGGTAGCACTTGAAACACTACCAGGGCATCCCAAGACAATGGTCTTGGGTTAAAGTCATGGTCTGCCTCTGCTGTTTTCCCCACACTTCCCTGCTTCCCATCCTTCTACCATGGTGTGTTAGTCTTACTTTCCAAATGGGCCCTGGCCCTGGCCCTTTGCCCTTACTATCCCCTCTGCCTGGGGCACCCTTCCCCCTTCTTCACTATGTCAGCCCTGTGATTCGTCTTTAAGACTCGGGTAGAAAGCTCCTCTCCGGGAAACTTTTCCTGACTCCCTCACTTTCACCATCCAGGCTACATCAGGTCTTCCAGAAACTGCCACCACTATAAAGTAGAAAAGGAAAGAGTAAGCACAGGTCGTTAAGGCGAATTTATCCAGTTTAGTTCAGCTTATACGGAAAGAAGGGATGATGTTGAGATGCTAATCCCTAAAAGGATTCTGAGCCACAGAGAAATTTTCCCATAGGGTCAGAGTCTAGCCTATACTTAGCAGTTTCACAATGGGGGAGTAGCTAAAATGAAATCCGTATCTGAAATGCCGGGTATAGGAGACACTTACAGTTATACATAAGAAAGTGGCCCCTGCTGACTGCAACACGTACAGCAATTCACAGCAGAAACTCCTCTTACACCCCCCTTTAATAGGCACCTCCTTCTCTCTGTCCCTGCTTTTATGACACATCAAATAAAACTACCCAAAAACTACATGGCAATATTGCAAAAGTCATCACGATTAAGACGCCATTTTTCTTTTTGTTCTGGGGGGTACAGAGATCCCACTGCAGGAAAATAGAGTCTGCGTGATTTGGTATAAATTTGTACACACGCACTCTCACAGCAGCCTACACATGCAAGAAGAGAGGAGCCATGGGCAGGACCTCATTGTGCAGACAGATTATTTGCACATCCCATTAGATAAGAGGAGAAATCAGAACATACTACTGCTTCATCTCATGGATCCTAAGTTGTTATTTCCCTCCCAAACCCATTTTCAGGATGAAGACCGCCCTGACCATACACAGTCTGATACTTCACGTGGGCACTTACTGTATAGCTCATTGCTCACATTCGAAGTTGGAATCTTTTCCAGGATGCGTCCTTTCACCCATCAAGTACGTTACATGTATCACATTAAGGTATTTTCTCAGAAAAAAAATAATTGGCTGAGAATGAGTTATATTTCATTGTTTTAATCATTTTCTGGCGGGATTTCAAAATACGTGTTTGCCAAGTGCTTGCTTACCGTTCAAACTGGTTTATAAATTTTGGTTTATAAATCGTCAACGTGCCCGAATTAACAGAACAATAAATAAGTACAGCACAGTGTTTTTTAAGTCTTAATGAATCCAGCAAATGGTCCGTACACTATTGGTTGTGAAACTGAATGAAAGCCCCAATATACAGGCACAGCTCCTACTTCCCATGATACTTGCTTTATATCTTAAATAGCTCTCCCTTCTTAAATGGCAGTGAGAAATAGACACCCGCATTTTATGGCGAAGACAAAAGTCAACAGAAACCTTGTTGCTTCCCTATCGTCTCATGTAACGGACTTACTTAATAGCCAGGGGAAACCAGAGCTGGGTTAGGACCAAACCTCTCACTGAAAAAACTCAATATTGGTACATGAAAAGTGTATCCCCAGTATCCAGTCCAGGACCTAATACAGAGTAAATCAAAATTAATATTATTTGAATAAAGGCAGAAATTAATTAATTAATATACTTTGCAAAATAAACTAGCACAAAGCAGCAGAAATATTTACCACTAAGGACTTCTTCCCCAAATCTTTCTGTTTCACTATCACAAAAACAACATCCCTCCCAAAAATGTAAGGATGGTGCCTGGGTGGCTCAGTCGGTTAAGCATCGGACTTTGGCTCAGGTCATGATCTCACAGTTTGTGGGTTTGAGTCCCGCGTCAGTCTCTGTGCTGACAGCTCAGAGCCTGGAGCCTGCTTCGGATTCTATGTCTCCTTCTCTCTCTGCCCCTCTCCTGCTCACACTCTGTCTCTGTCTCTCTCTCTCTCTCTCTCAAAAATAAATACACATTGGAGCGCCTGGGTGGCTTAGTCAGTTGAGCATCCGACTTTGGCTCAGGTCATGATCTCTCAGTTCATGATCTCTCAGTTCGTGAGTTTGAGCCCCATGTCGGGCTCTGTGCTGACAGCTCAGAGCCTGGAGCCTGCTTCAGATTCTGTGTCTTCCTCTCTCTGCTCCTACCCTAAGCATGCTTTCTCTCTCTTTCTCCCTCTCTCTCTCAAAAATAAACATTTAAAAAATGTAAAAATAAAATAAACATTAGAAAAAATTTTTTTTATCTAAGGATATTTCAACGTATGACAAATATATCAATGGAATATACCACAGGAGAAAAATTATATGATCACCTCAAATAGTTGCAGAAATGTATCTTACCCCATTAGAAACAGAGAGGAACTTCCTTAAATTGATAAAAAGTATATACTAAAAACCTACGGCAAACACTGTAATTAATGGAAAATCTACAGACATGTCCTTTAGACTTGAAATATGACAAGAATTCCTGTTATTGCTGTTACTGCTTAACACAGTACTGGGGGCCCTGGCCTATGCTTTAAGAGATGATATATAGGTAAAACGAAGGATAAAAAACAAACTACTATTTACAGGCAATAAGTTTCTTACCAATTAAATGCAATAGAATCAACAGGTAAGCTATTAGAGTCACCATGATTGTTCAGAAAGCCTGCTAAATACAAAATCACTTACCAAAAATTTAACAGTATTTTCTGCAACAGCAATAAGCAACTAAGAAACACACTTTAAGAAAAAGTCACAATAGGACTCATGGGTGACTCAGTAGTTAGGTGTCCGACTCTTGATTTAGGCTCAGGTCATGATCTCATGAGATCAAGCCCCGTGCTGGTTTCCACACCGAGAGGACGCTGCTTGGGATTCTCTCTCCATCTCCCTCTGCCCCTCCCCTGCTCACACTCTCCTACACACATGCTCTCTCGCTCTCTCTCTAAGAAAAAAAAGTCACAATAGCTGCAAAAGTTGCAATATATCTGGGAATTTACTTAAGGAATATACAAAACTTCCATGAAGAATATTTTTAACTCTAACAAAGAATATGAAAGAATTATCTAAATAAATGGAGAAACCTTCTCTGCTTTCTAGACAACTCCAAGTCAGGGATGCAGAGACCAGGCGCTGCTGACGGGGACATAAAATGGTGCAGCCATTCAGGAGAGCCACCAAATTATCGCTACATCCTATGACACAGCAATGTTGCTCTTTGGTATACGTTCCAGAGCCCTCACATAAGCCACAAGGAGACGTGGATAAGAATGTTCATCACACCATTGTTTGGGAGATGAGAGTTATGGTCAATCTAGGCGTCCACCGTGGGAGAATGGAAAAGCATAATGTGATGGATAGAATCCTCTGCATTAACTGTAGCAAGAGACTAACAGTACACACAGCAGTAAGAATAGATCTTTCATGCATAATTCTGAGCGGGCGGGGGGGGGAGAGAAAAAAGAAACAGAGGGGCTCCTGGGTGGCTCAGTCAGTTGAGCGTCTGACTTCAGCTCAGGTCATGATCTCACACTCCATGAGTTCGAACCCCACATCAGGCTCTGTGCTGACAGCTCAGAGTCTGGATCCCACTTCAGATTCTGTGTCTCCCCCTCTTTCTGCCCCTCCCCTGCTCATGCTCTCTCTCTGTCTCAAAAATAAATAAAAACATTTTAAATTTTTTTAAAAAAAAGAAACAGAGAATAAGGTCAATTGCATAATACCATCTATGTAAATTAAAAAATGTACTCACAAATAACAATACATACTCTCCAAGAACACATGCTAATAAACAGATATATAGAAAATACCTTAGTGTAGTTGCCTGTATGGGAAGGGCGGTGGTTGGGCATGAAAGTGAAGAATGGAGATAAGGAAAAAAACGATAACAAATTAAATAAAAGAGAATCTTTACACTTACTGATGTTGACAATATGCCAGGAGATGAACATGATCAAGTCTTATAGTTGAATTTATATTTTCTTTTTTTTAAGTTTATTTATTTTACGAGAGAGAGGGATAGAAAGAATCCCAAGCAGGCTCTGCACTATCAGCACAGAGCCCTATGTGGGGCTTGAACCCACAAACCATGAAATTGTGACCTGAGCCGAAGTCTAGAGTTGGATGCTTAACCCACTGAGCTACCCAGATGCCCCTGAATTTATATTTTCTTATTGCTTCTATTATATAATATTTATGCTAGCATATTTTACCTAATATGCAAAAAAAAAAAAAGAGTTTTATTCTGTCTTTTCCAAGAAAACAATGTTTTCAATTGTACTTGGGTTCCTTCCAAACCAAATAGACAAGTTGTCTGAGAAATTTTATAACTTCCTTTTCTTTTCTCTTTTTTTTTTTTTTTTTTTTTTGAGAGACAGAGAAAAGAGGGAGAGAGCAAGTGAGCAAGGGTGGAGAGAGAAGCAGGGGTCACATTCACCTGAAGCAGGGCTTGAGCTCACCTGATGCAGGACTCGAACTCAAAAATCGTGAGATCATGACCTGAGCCAAAGTCAGATGCTTAACCCACTGAGCTACCCAGGCCCTCTAGAACTTCTTTTTCTTAAATTCCTAAAGACAAAGTATCCTAATCTTACACTGCAAGAACATTTACAGCTATTGTTCTATTTCACCCGCTCCAAAAAGGATGTGGATGCTACAAATGGAATGGCAGCTATACAGAGAAGAGCGAGCGAGCGAGGACCAGAAGAGAGAAAATGGAGAAAGAGAGAACACAGCACAGGCTACTGAGAAATAAAACTAAAAATGATGGTTTTATCATTTCCTAAGCCAAACTAAAGAGGCGCAAAATGACAGGTACAGCTTGGCAGGAAACACAATTTTCTGAATTTTCCCATTACTCTGGTGATCTCATCTGCCCTTGGGTGACATGGATGTGAAAGTCTGTCTTCGTGGATTCCCAGCCTCTGTGTGTCTTTCCTTTCTTCCCCCAGGAATGCGCCGAAGGAGGAGCCGGAGCTCTGTTTGGGGACGTTTCTGGCCTGGCTGCCTGGCGACTCATCTATGTAGCTCTACTCCCATCTACTGATAAGAGGCTGCTACTTCTCCGGGAGCACTCCTGGCATCCTCTCCAGTGTGGACCGCAGCAGCCTGAGGGTCCACGGCTGTTGGAAGTCGCTTCACCTTGGAGATTTTCCGCTCAATGTGTATGCACATGTTCTGAGAGTAATTAACGATACTCTAGTTTACTGACTGGTGAGTTACTGTTTTTCTGTTATTTATTTCATTTTGACAAGCAAAGAAAAGACGATTAACACTTGAAGCTATTTCTCCTTTTTTTTTTTTTTTGAAGAGGGGTGTCAGTTTAATTAGGAAAAAAAAATAATCACACGTTCTGTGGTAGTTTTCAAACCACATTGTTACTCTCTCTACACGTGTTTGGTATGTACGAGGGTTTTGTTTGTTTGTTTGTTTCGCTTTGGTTTGATTGTAGGGTTTTCTGGGGTTTTTTTTGTTTTTTGTTTTTTTTTTGGCTTTTTGGTTTTTGAATTACAGAGGATCATTTTTCCACAAGCTTAAGGAGTGAGGTCAGCATGACACTAAATGAGGTGCTTAAGAAGTGGTCAGGATCCATCATGGATTGGGGTTCCCTGGATGAAAGCAGAGGTGCATGGACTTAGGGTGTTCTTGAGTGCTGGGAGGATTTTTTGGGATTCCACAGGGACAGAAAAAAAGTGGGGAGAAATTGCAACTCCACTAAATCATCCCATGAACCTGTGATCGATTAAATATCAGTGATTTGAGAAAGAACGGATAGCAATTTTTTTCAGGGATACCATTTCCATCATGGGTAACTCCCCCTGCCCACCACACCAAGAAAGCAGACAATTCGCCTTTAAGTTTGGTCTGCAAGATTAGCTCATCCGAAAGAAATTAAATGTCGATTGTATCTTGATTCATCATAGTTCTTTAATCAAAGTCAATGCATCACCTCCCCTGATTACCCCTCCATCAAATGCTGACCTGGAAATCTCACACCCAGCTTCCCTGTGCAGGCTGGCTAATTAAGAACTTGGTTGCTCCGCCCGTAGCCTTGGAGAGAAGCGGGTGACAGGGCTGCCCCAAAGAGGTGGCCTCTTTATGGAGCAGGGTCCTGGAAAGAGGTCGGTGGTAATTACCAAGCAGCACAACAGTCCATGTACGTGTTGGACATTATTGGTCCATAAAATGCCTGGAGATTTATAGCAGAAAACAGAAGTCGTGTGTGTTGAATGTCAAACTGAACTAAATTAGCCCAGCGTGGTGAACTGGAGAACGGTGAGCCCTGTTGGAACCACAGGGAGGAGCCCATGCAAAGGGCTTGGCCTTGGAGGAGGGGTATGTATATACCCAACTCCCCCACCAACAGCTGTGTGACTTGGCCAAATGACGGTAAGGTCACGTCCTGGGTTAGCTGAACAAGTTCAACTGCATGAGTCTACTGTGAAAAGGAAAGAGAGAATCTAAAGATGGGAGGGGGTTCTACCCACTGTGTCACCCAGTAAGTGATTGTGCTAGAGGAAGACGCAGACAGACCACAGAGTTCTGTTATCCCCAGTTCAGATATCAAGTTCCTCTTCACATCCAGGGGATTCCTGTGATAAAGTTCTTCAGTGTTTTCATACATCACACCCTGCTAATTGCAAGTCAACTGCTGTATCTGATGTTCAGTTGAAGAAATAACGGTCTAATGCAAGGCAAGAGAGAGGATGGGCTGTATTGGATTTGTGGGCAGTTTCACGTGTTGGTCTCCAATGTAGCAATTCCTTGCGGGAGTGTCAGGGTAACTTGCCCTGCACAGAGCTTTCACTTTTCATGCTGACTTTGGGACCCAGCCCCACAAGCATTGCTTCGCCGCGACATTCAACCTCACTGCGCCCGTTTTCTCTCCATAATTCGGAAATACTTAGAATTACCTTTCGGTTGACATGGTTAATGAGAATGCTTGAACAATGGCTGGCAAACACGAGGTGTCCTTCACCCCTTTGCATGGAAAATCAGGAGACGTGGATGGGGATGAGAGCTCTCTGTCACATGGCCACTGGCCCCCACCTGTTAGTTCATGTTTTTGTCATTGATGAAATGACCTGGTTGCACATGACAGGCTTGAAGGTCTCTTCCAGCTGGGTCCTTGCTTAACCTGTGGTTTGTCACCTGTTATGTCATTTTTTCAGATCAGGTGTATATGATTCTTCGTTGAAATGGAGATATAAACAGCACCTATATCAGACTTGCATGCTTTCAACAAAAATACTGCAGTTCCGGCTTGTCATACAGCAGACATTTGCCGAACTCTGTGTTAGGCATGGGCTTTCTTTCAATTCTAGTACCAGCCCTCATTCAAGGGGACAGAGAGATAGGAAAAAAGGGCAGCGAGAGCCTTTAAGAAAAGTGCCCCCAAGCCCCACAGCTCAGGGAGTGATGCAGCTAGAGTTAAACCTACTCTAACCAGCGCCCAATAAGAATTTCCTCTTGATCAGAGTATTCAGTGAACCCATCTCTCTGTTTTCTTAGTCGTAGGCCAACGACAGTCATATACTTCAGTCCTACCTCTACTACCAAGAATGAATGAAAAGGGTTTCTGGTTCCATATGGTCGAGTGAGTATACACAGTTACATTTGTTTCCTCAAAAACTCCCATTGAAAGGACAGCATTGATGTATGAAAGGAAATAAATCCAGGACTATGTTTAAAAAATAAGCGTGGAATGATAAGGCAATCAGCAAAATATAAACTTTTTAAAAGATTCAATGAGACAGAAACTAGGTTGGTTAAAGCAGATTTCGATTAAAAAAAAAAAAAAATGACCGTAGAAGTCTGCCTGAGAAGCACTAAAGATGACTGGAGGAGAGGTCAGAGGCAGTTTTCCTGAGAAGAAGACACTCAAGGAGCAGGGAGGAAAAGGAGGCAGCGGAGGAGGGGTTGGTGGATCACTGCCTTTCCTCAAACACTGGGTCTTTCCTGCTCAATTATGAGGTTGCTGGAAGCAACGTTCATTATTACCTCCAGGCCAAAACTAGGGGCCTGGGGGTGCCCGGGTGGCTCAGTCGGTTAACCATCTAACTTCAGCTCAGGTCACAATCTCATGGTTTGTGGGATTGACCCCGGCGTTGGGCTCTGTGCTGACAGCATGGAACCTGCTTGGGATTCTCTCTCTCCCTCTCTCTCTCTTTCCCTCCCCTGCTCTCTCTGTGTCTCTCAACAATAAATAAATAGACATTTTAAAAAGCTATTAAATAGATGGAAAAAAATAGTTTAAATTTACAAAGAAACAGGAATCAGATTGGCAACAGACTTATCAGAAAAATTAGCTGCTAGGAAATAATAGAAAGATGGCTTAAGTGTTATGAAAGGAAATGATTTTAAACCTTAAATTTGACATCCATCCAATCTATCATTCAGGAAGGGGTGAAATGGAAACATTTTTAGCCATTAAAAAAACATAAAAACCTTAAAAATTGCCTGAAAGTATATTTCAGGAAAACAAGGAGGAAAAGGAACAGAATGAAAGAAAAAAATAAAATATAATAAACAGAGGAACTAAGGATAAAATTAAATGAAACCCTGGAACCCATGCTATGTAACAAGCTGGAAATTGATCAAAGAGAAAGGAAGCCATATCATGCTTGGAAACACATAAGAAAATCAGTGATTCCATTCAAGGATATGTTTCAGCAGCTGAAATTTAATAGAAATGTGACAGAAGGGGCATGTTTATTTTATCAGTAAGAAAAAAGAAAAGGAATTAGAGACTCCAGTAAACTAGAAACAATGCATGAAAAGAAGTACTAAGTCATAAAATACTTTGAGAGAGCACACATCGTAGATAAGCAGATGATTAATATATAAAACTAGTGTATTTCACTTATATGTGGAGGCTAAACACAAAACAAATGAATAAACAAACAAAACAATAGAAACAGACCCATAAATAGCAGAGAACAAACTGATGGCTGCGAGAGGGGAGGAGGGTGGAAGGATGGGCAAAATGGGTGAAGGGGGGCCGGAAGTACAGTCTCAATTGTGGAATGAATAAGTCATAGGAATAAAAGATACACCACAGAGAATATAGTCAATGGCATTATAATAGCATTGAATGGTAAGCATGGGATAGCGTAACACTCAGACATATTGACTCACTATTGTCATACACTTGCAACTAATGTAACATTGTGTGTCGACTGTATTCAAATTAAAAAGAAAAAGCTAAGTAAATCCCTTTAGGTCAAATATAAAAAATAAATAAATGAATGAAATCCCTGCCTAGAAACACAGATTTGAATGCAATTCTGTTGTCATTTTTGTCCGCTTGCTAGCTCTTTGCAGTCATGCTGGGGCCCTGGCGGACAACGAACAGTGCAGTGTTTTGTTCCCAAGTGAAAGGTGAGTGGAGCTCACAGGCACTGCAGAACTCAGGCACATGGTTTTCAAGTTCAGCGTATGTTCCTGACATCGTCAAGACTAAGCTCAATATTATGACTGAGGTCCCTCCGACTTCAAAATGCTATGTGCATATGCTTGGGTTTTAAGCAGGCTATTTTTATAGCACTAGAACGCCGTTTTATTTCCCATAAGTTTTGTTAGGCGACATCTGAGGTTCCAAGTTTATTATTATTTTCGTTATAAAGTTGCTGCAAGTTGTGGGTATTCAAATTCGTTTCTAAAGTATTACATTGATAAAATATTATTTTGAAAGGGCTTATGGGATGCAGAAAGAGGGAACGTCTACCCCTGGGACCAACAACCCTCAGCCTCATGGGCAATAACGCTTTTGACTATAGTGGTAAAAAGGCAAGGGGTGTGTCTGCATTTGAGCAGAAAGAACAGAGTAGGCATTGGGATGCCTGGGTGGCTCGGTTGGCTTAGCACCTGACTTCGGCTCAGGTCATGATCTCATGGTTTGTGGGTTCGAGCCCCCTATCGGGCTCTGTGCTGACAACTCAGAGCTTGGAGCCTGCTTCTGATTCTGTGTCTGCCTCTCTCTGTGCCCTTCCCCCACTCACACTTTGTCTCTCTCTCAAAAATAAATAAACATTTAAAAAAAATTTTTTTTAAAAGAACAGAGTAGGCACAAGATGGAAACATTGTCTCCAAGTCTCAACCATAGCTTTGTATGTTTCTCTTGGTAGTGGTAGGATGCAGTTTGGTGTCTGAGCCTCGGATCTGTGCCCGGCAGGATTCTCAGTTCATGAACAGGTCCTTCCTTCTCCCTGCCCTGAGCCTCTGGGCTCCTGATTTGGTCTCCACCTCTCTCTCGACATCTCTTCATTTTCTCTTCATTTTCCTGCTTCCTTCACGCCCCCATCTCTTCACCTGAACTGTCCATAGTATATACTCAAGAGTTATATTTTAAACTTTTCATTTCTTGAATAGTTTTATATTCATAATTATAACTTTTCAGCTTATTGTCAAAAATGAGTTGCCCACTTTTGTGATTTTTTTTAAATTAAAAAAAAAACTTGAGATTTATAAAAAAATTACCAAGTATACAAAGAGTCCCAATGTACCCATACCTAGTTACTCCTACTGTTAATACCTTCCATTAATGGGGCGCTAGGGTGGTTCAATCAGTTAAGCATCCAACTCTTAACTTCGGCTCAGGTGATGATCTCACGGTTCGTGAGTTCCAGCCCCCCATCGGGTTCTGTGCTGACAATGCAGAGCCTGCTTAGGACTCTCTCTCTCTCTCCTTCTCTCTGCCCCTCCTGTGCACTCTCTCTCTCTCTCTCTCTCTCTCTCTCTCTCTCAAAATAAATAAATAAACTTTAGGGGTGCCTGGGTAGCTCAGTTGGTTGTGTCCAACTTCAGCTCAGGTCATGATCTCACGGCTCGTGGGTTCAAGCCCTGCGTCAGGCTCTGTGCTGACAGCTCAGAGTCTAGAGTCTGCTTCCGATTCTGTGTCTCCCTCTCTCTCCTCCCCTCTCCTGCTCACGCTTTGTCTCTTTCCCTCAAAAATTAATAAACATTTTTTTAAATTTTTTTAATAAATAAATAAAATATATCTTCCACTAATACAGCACATTTGCCACAATGAATGAACTAATGTTGATACTTTGTCTCCTTAGGTTTCTCTTGGCTGTGACAGTTTCTCAGACTTTCCTTCTTTCTGATGACTACGGTGGTTTCGAGAAATATTGGCAAGGTATTTTGTAGAATGTCCCTGAATTGTGACTGGTCTGCTGTTTTCCTCGTGATTATGCTACAGTTATGAGTTTGGGGGCGGAAGACCGCTGAGGCCAAGTGCCTTATCAACACACCATATCAAAGGTAAATACTCTCAACATGACCTATCACTGTTATGTTGACCGTGAGGGAGCGTTAGTCAGGTTTCTAGGCTGGAAAGTTATTTTGACCCCTTTTTGTACTGTACTTGTTGGGTGGAAGCCCCTCCGTGTAGCTGGAGTTGCCTTTTAACTAGGCTTCCAGTTGATTTAATTTTTCCTATAGGTCAGGAGATATCGATACAAACTTCCCCATATAGGATTAAATAACACAGTGATCGGATTAGGTATTGGCATTGTAAAAAGACACCCCCACAATTGCATGTCGTGAGTAATGTGGAAGAACTGGAAGACAAGCATAATTCAAGGAGAGAGTAACCGTAATTCTCAACCACCACTGCTAACTATTAATTGACCCTTGTATTTGCAGCAGCTTGTATTTGCTTCCTCAGACCAAGCCAAGTGTCAAGATCATGCTACCTTCCTCGAAGAGCTTTGGTCCCTACAAGATTTTGATCTAGGCAGTCTCTGCTCTGTGACAACTCCCCCACCCCCGTCAGCACAGGTCAGTCCTGGGCACGAAGAGGGACGACAGAAAGATCCCCGAATGAGAAGTCCTGGCTTCATCATTTAACACTCTACGTGAGCACTTTGGTTTACGGGGTGGCGTATATTGGGTGAGCATCCGTATCACAGGGTTACCGTGGCATCAATTCACACAATGTAGCCTACTTCACAAGCGTGAATTATTCAGGATAAAGATGAAGTCATAAGGTGGAACTAACCAGGGAAGTAGCGCAAGGCTTCTACTGTGACTAAGGCACCCCAGGGTCCTTAGCCATCACCGATTCAGCATCGAGGAGTTTCTATGTGCCGAGTGACTTGGAGGCATTCTCTCATTTAAGCCTCATAATTGCCCCAGAAGATGAGGGTGACGATGATTACCACTACAGATGACCCGCCGAGGCATCCAGAGGCCAAAGGTCACAATGCCAAGTCTTGAATCCCGATCTGTTTCCTGGATTCCTCTTAATCCTAAACATTCTTAACCCACTCCCAAGCATTTTGCTCATCTTGACAGCATCCAGGTCGCGAATGAAGACAGGCAGCCATCCGTAGGTGGGGATTTCCACAGTTTTAACGATGCCCACATACCCAGACCAGTTGGACACAACTTGATTTTTTTTTTAATTTTTTTAACCTTTATTTATTTTTGAGACAGAGAGAGACAGAGCATGAACGGGGGAGGGTCAGAGAGAGAGAGGGAGACACAGAATCTGAAACAGGCTCCAGGCTCTGAGCTGTCAGCACAGAGCCCGACGCGGGGCTTGAACTCACGGACCGTGAGATCATGACCTGAGCCGAAGTCGGACGCTTAACCGACTGAGCCACCCAGGCGCCCCACAACTTGGTTTTTAGAAGTATTCAAATTCAGTGAAGCTACTGTTGGCGTCCCACATAATATCAAAAAGCTGGTGTAACTGATTTTTTTCCTATGCATCTCAAGCAGCTATTTGACTTCAGAACATAGGCAGCTTCTATCACCTCGTGTTTAGGTCCAGGGCATATGGGGGCTGTGTCTGGGCAACAGAAACAAAATTAAACACAACCAGAAGAAATGCTCCATGGCTGGAAAGATCCTGAACTTGGCCACACCCGCTGAACTTGCTAGAAGGATGGCCTGATGGACACATGGAAAACTAGGCCACCAAACTCCCCAGACTCTACCCAACCTTGGCTACTATCATTGCAGTGTCACTACCTGTTGGACCCACGGGTCCAGAAAGGAGAGCAGCCACAGGTGTGCCAGGGGAGATGGCACATTTGGTTGAACAGCAGTCATATTCATCAAAACCCCATAGAAAGTCTAGTGTCCTAGGAAAGGACACGGAATGTCTCTGCCGCACCCATTCCCCCCGGTCTCCCTGTGGTCTGCATGCTTCAACACAGCCTACCGATTTATTTCGGGCAGTCTAACAATACCACATGACTAAATGCTTTTCAGATACCTTCTTTGAGCCACTGCTAAGGGGACACACTGTATTGTGGGGGATTCAAGGGTAAACCAAAGACCTACCTCTGGGGGATTCCTTCTCTACGATGGGAAATGCACCATGGACCCAATCACCTGTTATGCCAAATAAAAAGTGACAGGCTCCCACATGGATAAAAGGTCCTGTGGGTTCCGAGAGTACGACATCTCCTCTACTTTGTGGGTGACAGAAGTCAGGAAGGATCTCACCTGAGCTGGCAAGCTCCTACAAGAAGGGGAAGATGGGGTCCTTTCCTAGGGCCGCCACAGAAACAAAAACAATAAGAAAAAAAGGAGGGAAGAAGAAAATGGACAACAGAGGATGAAGTGCCCTCTGATGATGGGAATAGCAGCCTGCACTGTGGTCATTTCCACATTGAACATAATCGATTTTTATGGCATCAGTTTCACACAAGAACACTCAGCACGAATTTTTCCTTTCCTCCTGAAATCAACTGGCCCATGAATTAATACTCAGCGTACTTGTGCCTTTTCATCAAAATCCCTGATCTAAGATGTTTCTAAAACCTGAATGAAACAAGGCGGCCTGAGCTAAAGCGGATCACAAAAATGAATTAGAAGGTCCAGACGTAATCTCGGGAGGGCATGGTCTCTCATGCGCCAGTATCTCCCCAGGGAAGGATTTTTGGAGGCCCCCTTTCCTGAACCAACAACCAGATGGATGAAGTCTGACCAGTGCAGGGTCGGCCCCTGGGAAGTCACTGCTCACTACACTCTTACGCTGGCTGCAGAGTCTTCATCCAGCTTCAGAGGAAACACTAAGGATTGAGAGAATCTGAATGGATACCTAAATCACTATTTCCAAAGTTGAACTGTTGTGACCTCCCTGGACCTCAGTCCTCTCATATGAAAAACAGAGGATCAGACAGGGCGCCTGGGTGGCTCAGTCGGTTAAGCATCCAACTCTTGATTTCAGCTCAGGTCATGATCTCACAGTTCCTGAGCTCGAGCCCACGTTGGGCTCTGTGCTGACAGTGCGGAGCCTGCTTGGGATCCTCCCTCTCCCTCTCTCTCTGCCCTTCCCCTGCTTGCGTGCTCTCTCTCTCTCTCTCTCTTTCAATAATAAATAAATAAGCTTAAAAAGAAACCAGAGGGTCAGATTCAACAATCCATAAAGCATCGCTCAGTGCTGACAATACAGTGTAACTCACTGAGCTGACTTTGTATCTTGTTTCCTTCAAAGCACCAATTTTTCAGAGTTGCTCTCCACACTCATCGTCCAGTTAACTAGTAAGTTGTCAATTTTTGCATACATCTAACAAAGCACTTCCGAAGGGAAGCACTATTTAAATATATATATATATATATATACATACATACGCACACACACACATATATATATATATATATATATATATATATATATATATATAATTTTTTAATCAGAAGGATATTTGCCCCCTTCCTCTGTGGCATTCTCTTGACCCCACTTTAGTTTCTGCTTCCCCATTGTTCTTGAAGGCCTCTAGCCATCCCTCAAATAGCCATTGCTTTGCTAGATCATCATAACTCACAGGGAATAGCCAGATGTCCTCTAAGCCATTTGTCCGAAATGATGGTAATATTTTATGAAGGGCATTGACAAGCAACATGTTTCTGAATTTCATTTAGCGTATTGAGCTTAAACAGTATGAACTGGAGGTCCACTTGACCTCCAAGATTACCCAAGGAGAAGGGAGAAGCGTGATCACAGGCTGGGGACTCACTAAGTGCCAGAGGGTATAACAGACATTTTTTATAAGCTATCCGTTCATTTATTTAAAAAAGCAAGGGTGGACACAACGATATTCAAAGGTACTTTCCAGGTGCTTAAAGTGGCTGGCAATGCCACATGATAAAAGCTAAGATCTGGGTAAGTACAGGCCCCTTGGTCAGTAAACACTGGAGAGAAATAGACACGAAGAATAATTCAGAGTAAAAGATGGGGGCAGAGATGCATTCCAGGTAACAGACTGGACATAGGGAAAAAATAAAAATAAAAATCCGTCCACTTTTAAATAAATAGATGTCTGAAATGACAAAACAATTTGTAAATATTCATGTAGGCCACTGGACTTCCAAGATATTCCATAGACACTCCTGTCAATTATTGGTACGTTTTTAAATTGGCCTTATAGTCACTCGGATGTTTCATTTCAACCACCTGCAATTAGCGAGCACTTTTACATACCTTTGCGCAGTCAATCCCCCAGCAGCTATAAGAGCCAGAGGAACGGAACGAGCCTTTGTCTATTTTGAATTATGTGCCAACCAACCAGGAGCTTTACAGACCTTATTTCATTTCATTTAATCCTCAACTCAACTTTGAAGAAGGGTCATATTATTCCCATTTTACAGAAGGGGAAACAGAGACTCAACAAGGTGAACTGCTTGGTCAGGGTCACACAGCAAGAGGGCAAAGGATGAAACCAAGCTCCAGACACTCTAGCCCTAGTGGCCTTAAGTAGATAAGGGCTGTCCCAAAGTACGATGGCCACCTCAAGAAGTAACGAGATCCCCGTCACCAGAAATGTTTCAGCAGAGGCTAAGCATGGGGAGGGGGTCAATGAATTACGGAAAAGATGTCTCCCTTAGGAGGAAGTCCAGAGGCAATGGCCTCTCGGACCATTTCCGGCTTTCCAGTTTGTTGGACTGAGGACCCCAGTGGTCATTAGGACTATTCACAAATATTCTAGTTCTTTTCTCTTTCTGGGCATCTGGAAGGTAGTTATGTTTCAAGTGGCTTGTTTTAGCCAATGACGTGTGTGTGTGTGTGTGTGTGTGTGTGTGTGTGTGTGTCTTAAAGCAAACTCACCTTGCTCCCCCTCTGTCACCTTAGTGGCTGTGATGGCAAGTGTTGGGAGGGTCTCCTTCAGCTGGGGTCTGAAGAATTCCAAGGAGCAAAGTCCCCTGCTGGCCTGCAGGGGACCTGTAGTTTGGGCAGAATTAAACTCTGGTGGTTTTAAGTATTTGAGATTGAGGTTCTTTATTACCTCAAGGCAACCCAGCCTATCCTGACTGATATGGTAGCATTTTTAGATCGGAACTCTTGAGAATCGACCTTTAGAAGTGACCTCTTATGTTACTGAGTTGAGGGGGTGGAGCCATTGAGCAGGGATTAAGCAAGTGAGATGGACCAAAGGAAACCCTTTCTAAGTTGAGAGTATAAGAAGCAAGAAGAAAGAAGTGTAGCAGAAAAGGGGCATTTCCATTTACGGAGTCGAATTATTCCTGGCCATCACTTGGGCACAAAATCCAGTAATTTACCACGGCTGCATTCTCTTGTGTCCCAAGAGGAAAGCAGAGGGCTTTCTTTCTAGAAAAACATTGACCTTTTCTATCACGCAGACAGACTAGCAGCAATTTAAATGACTCCTGTAGTTCATCCCCCAGGACATCAGCTGCGCAAGGGAGAATATCGATTTTTATCTTTTTAAAAAAGAAACTTGCTAAAATGAGCACATTGGGAATGTTGTTGTTGTTTTAATGTAGAAGCAGTTCGGATTTTTCTTTTTTTAAATAAACAATGAATTATTGCATCGGGATGGTATGAAAGGATGGAAACGTGTGGGCCTTCAGACAGCAAATCCACCAAGAATGACACCTCACCACTTTAACGTTGCAGCCTAGGACAAGCGATGCTTTAAATATAGACGCACTTCAGTCTCATAATGAACTTCACATCTGCATCTCAGGCAGTTCTAGTGGGACATAAGCTTTCCTGGGAAAAACAGGTCACCTGGAGACTTGGGTGGACTAATTGGTCTTCCCAAGCGTCTAGCCCAATAATCCGGCTTCGTGTGCATGCATTCACAGCCACAGCCAGCCAGGAGGACAGCAGAGGCAGAGATCCTCGTGGCCCGCAGGGAGTTCAAGCGAAAAAGGTATGTCCAGAGGACAGAGCTCACAGCGGAGCTTTCTAGGTGAGACCAACCCCCCGCCCCCTCCTTTAGTCCATGCATTAAATTCCCAATAAAGAATGGACTCCAAGATAGTAGTTCATTTCTGATGTGTCTCCTTTCTTATGCCTCACAACCCAGGTGAGGAGTGTTTGGTCATTCCTACTTGGGGGACCATCTTCCATTGCTGGTAACTTCGAAGTGAAGCTCTACGTGAGGCCTGCGGGGCTTATTTTTCACATTTCATTGCCCTCACCAGGCTAGAAATGCTGCCGATAATGTATAGGAAAATACGTGCTCACGGGGAGCCTGGGTTTCAATTCAGGTCACATTCCCAGGTACGTGGGACTGAGCCCCATGTTCAGCGTGGAGCCCACTTAGGATTTTCTCTCTCTCCCTCTGTCCCTCTCCCTGGCTCGTGCTCACTATCTTAAAATATATATATATATATATATAATCATATATATTTAATTAAATATATATAATTAAATATATATTCAATTAAATATATATTTAATTGAATATATATTTAATATATATTATATATATATTCCCTTACCTGTTGCAGAATTTCATTTTTAAAAAAAATATATTTATTTATTTTGAGACAGGGAGAGCAAGCACGAGTGGAATAGGGGCAGAGAGAGAGAGAGAGAGAGAGAATCCCAAGCAGGGTTTGTACTATCAGTGCAGAGCCTGACGTGGGGCTCAAACTCACAAACTGTGAGATCAAGACCTGAGAGGAAGTCGGACACTGAACCAACTGAGCCACCCAGGTGCCCCAGCTGTTGCAGAATTTCTAATTCTACTCCCACATGAAAACTACACACTATCCACCAGAGCGATGGAAATGTTTGGGACAGAGAGAAGGGGACCGTCACCCCAAAGCTGCACAAGTGCTTTACTGCAGCAAAATAGGATTTGGTCATTCTCCAAACCTTCCCTGTGTAAATGTAATTATTCTTTTTCTTAAAATGCTTTTTGGACTCAGTTTTCAGGCCCCGGCTAGACAGAGGCTTGAGAAGTTCCCCCTTGAGAAGCTGATTAAATCCACACACCAGCCACTTCCCTGACAGGGCTCTCCCTGCCAGGGCCACTGTGCACCTGCCCTCCTCTCCCCAGGGCCAGGTACCAGCGAACCAGCAGCAGCCGGTCTATCCCGGAGCCCACGGAATTACTCAAATTAGCTAATGCACATGGAGCACGCACCAAGCTAGCTAGCCCCACCCCACTCATGTCCATAAGCTCTTCCCAAAGCTCCACCTTGCTATTTCCCTGTCCCCGGGTGACACGCGTAGCCCTGCCTGGCAGCCTTGTTTCCTTTTGAACTGTAAACAAAGACTTGTGCCTTCCATCTGTGTGACTGTCCGTGTGTGTATCCCACCATCAAAAGAACCTTTACACCTTTTTTTATAATTTTTTTTTTAACATTTATTCACCTTTGAAAGACAGAGAGAGACAGAGTGCGAATGGGAAGGGGCAGAGAGAGAGAGAGACACAGAATTCGAAGCAAGCTCCAGGCTCCGAGCTGTCAGCATGGAGCCCGATGCGAGGCTCGAACTCACAGACCGCAAGATCATGACCTGAGCTGAAGTCGGCCGGCCAACCGACTGAACCACCCAGGCGCCCCGAACCTTTACATCTTATAAAACACCCTGAAGGGGCTCCTGGGTGGCTCAGTCGGTTAAGCATCTGACTTTTTTGGCTCAGGTCATGGTCTCACGGTCTGTCAAGCGTCAGGTTGGGCTCTGTGCTGACAGCTCAGAGCCTGGAGCCTGCTTCGGATTCTGTGTCTCCCTCTCTCTCCGCCCCTCCCCCACCTGCACTCAAAAATAAATAAACATTAAAAAAAAATGTTTTTAAGTAAAACACACTGAAGAACTGAGAAGATCCACTTCTTCATACAAGATCAGACACACAGGCCTGTTCCAGCCTCACAGACATTTTGACTGCCCTGACCAATTCCCAAGCATTGAAACTTCTTGTTGGGAACTAGCTAAGACTGTGACGTAAACACTACCACTGGCCTCCACCATCCAAACGCTTCACATTAGCGGCCTCAACTACCACCAGTCTCTGGAAATGTAGAAATTGTGTCTATTTCTACTGCCTGCCCTTATTGGGTCTGTTTCTACTCATCTCATAAATTCAGCATAGAGTTCCTATAATACAGCAGGTACTCAATAAATGCATTTTGAAACGAATGAAAAACAGGATTAAAATGCACAAAAAAAGCTATCCATTTACTCAGAAATTCAACACATATTTAATGGCTGTCTACTGTGTTCCAGTCACCTGGGTTTCATAAGTGATAACATTGGGCACTTCTATATGGACAGGGCTTCTAGCAATTTGCCAGTATTAATTACTTTTCGCTTAGGGGGCATGCCATTTAATACTTTGTTGAACACATATTTGATTCCAAGACTTACTTCCTGAGTGGAACATTCACTGGCCTCCCCAGGAGAGTTACCACTTCCTTTCTCTTGTCTCCGCACATCCATCATACTGTATTATAGCCATTTGCTGACCTTGATCTCCCTTAAGAGCAGGGACCATCTCTAATACATCCTCATACCCCCGATGTTTAGCACAGTGTCACCCAGGATTTGGCAGGTGCTCAACAAGTACTGGTTGAATGCATATATGATAAATAAAGGAACCAACTTCCTACCAAGTGTCTCTTACCATGTAGAAGTTGGGAAAGGTGGTGGCAGAGAAGAGCAGACCTCAACAGTGGTTCCTGAGTGGGCATCAGAATTCCCTGGAGGGCTTACGACACACAGTGCTGACACACAGTCTCTGATTTTATAGGTCCGGGGAGAGACCAAGAATGTGAATTTCTTTTTAAAAAAATGTTTATTTATTTGTTTTGAGGGAAAGAGAGAGCAGGTGCAAGCAGGGGAGGGGCAGAAAGAGAGAGAGAGACAGAGAGAGAGACAGAGAGAGAGAGAATCCACGCTGTTAGCATGGAGCCCAATGCAGGACTCAATCCTATGAACATTAGAGATCATGACCTGAGCCAAAAGCAAGAGTCGTGGATGCTCAACCGACTAAGCCACCCAGGCACCCCTGAGAATGTGCATTTCTTTTTTAAATTTTTTTTTCAACGTTTATTTATTTTTGGGACAGAGAGAGACAGAGCATGAACGGGGGAGGGGCAGAGAGAGAGGGAGACACAGAATCGGAAACAGGCTCCAGGCTCTGAGCCATCAGCCCAGAGCCTGACGCGGGGCTCGAGCTCACGGACCGCGAGATCGTGACCTGGCTGAAGTTGGACGCTTAACCGACTGCGCCACCCAGGCGCCCCGAGAATGTGCATTTCTAACAAGCTCCCAGGTGGTTTTAATGCTGCAGATCTAGGGACCACTCTGTCATGACTACTGTCTTAAGGAAGAATGTGACGTGGCTCCCCAAATATCCAGGAGCCTCCTGTGAACATACGCTCACATGGAGAACAATGGGAAGATCACAGATGACAAGCTTACTTACGAAATTCCACAGTGGGCTGAGAGAACAGAGGGTAGAGCAAGGCTGACTTCATTAACACCTTTCAAAGAGAAGGAAACCAAGCCTAAGAAAAACTGAATGATTTGTCAGAGATGAAATCACAAGTCGGCCGGACAGGGATAAGAGAAATGCTTGTACATGAGCACCACATGACGTGCATGAAAACATCCATTTCTTTTTTCATAATGGGCCCAAACTAGACAAATTTCTACCAACAGTAAAATGAATAAATAAATTGGAGCGTGTATCCATACAAACCAATGCTACATAACCACTTTTTTTTTTAAATTTATTTTTATGTATTTTGAGAGACAGAGAGCAAGCAGGGAAGGGGCAGAGAGAGAGGACGACAGATGCGGGGCTCGAACTCACAAACCGTTGAGATCATGACCTGAGCCGAAGTCAAGATCTAGATGCTTAAGTGACTGAGCCACCCAGGCTCCCCTATAACCACCTTTATTTATTTATTTATTTATTTATTTATTTATTTATTTTTAAATGCTTTATTTATTTTTGAGAGAGAGAGAGAGAGCATGAGCAGGGGAGGGGCAGGAGAGAGAGAGACAGAGGATCCAAAGCGGGCTCCATGCTGTCAGCACAGAGCCCGATGCAGGCCTCGGACCCACAAACTGTGAGATCATGACCTGAGCCCAAGTTGGACGCTTAATCGACTGAGCCACCCAGGCGCCCCGTATAACCACTTTTACAAAAGAACTACAGCGATCAGCATCGACATTGATAAACCTCGCAAATATTGAGTAAAAGGAGTCAGTCACAAAAGAATATGTTCTGTTTAAGTCTATTTGTACCAAGTTCAAGGAGAGGCAAAACGAATCTATCTTGGAGGTCAAAAGAGTTATTTTTGGGCAATGAGGAAGGAAAGTAATGGTGGGGGACCCCAGGGGAGTTTCTGGGGGTGCTGTTGATATTCTTCTTGACCTAAGTGGTGGCTATAAAGGATGCTCTCTTGGATATTTTTGCATGTTTTCTGCATGTATGTTATGCTTCAGAATGTAGAGTTGTTGTTGTTTAAGTGGTTGAAAGGAAAGTAGAAAATATTCACTTTTTTAATTCCTTTAATATTTAGTTATTTTTGAGAGATAGAGAGAGAGCACAAGGTAGGGAGGGGCAGAGAGAGAGGGAGACACAGAATCTGAAGCAGGCTCCAGGCTCAGAGCTGTCAGCACAGAGCCTGACGCAGGGCTCAAACTCACAAACCATGAGATCATGACCTGAGCCAAAGTCAGATGCTTAACTAATTGAGCCACCCAGGTGCCCCAAGAAAGAAAATATTTAGATGTGGTGCTAAATCTGTGAGCCAAGGGTCATTCCAGAATGCTTCTTTCAGGCCCATTTCACAGGCCCAACCAGTGAACCGATCAGATAACCTTAAAAGAACAATACTTAAAGGAATCTTTTACATGAGAATTACAGAGATGGAACATCCCTGGGAGATCATTAAAGTTCAGAAGAAGAGTTTATAGCAAAATTTCTTAGAGTCTTTCACATAAACCAGCTCAGTATTTATCTCAGCTGAGAGGTTAGTGAGGTGGGTCAGGGCAGCTGTCTTTCTTGGCGGGGCTCCTCTGTTATAAAAATGTTTCCTCACTGGATCCTGTAACTTTTTCTCACCATTCAGGAAGACTTAGGTCTCCACTCAAAAGATAACATGTTCTTTTTCCACACCCCCTTGTTCTGAGACACTTTCACAAATTATGAAGGAACATGAGCAATCTGGAAGAGTCCGTACCAAATCCTTTCTTGCAAGACTAGACTGTGCTGGTCCTGAACGTACCCGTAAACCGAGCGGCTGGCCAGCTCTACAGGCCACTGTAAACATGTGGCCAGTTCAGAAATACAGCCTCCTAACTGACCTATTCCAGTAAATGGTCTAGACAGTGGGACTAGAATTCTTCGCTTTTTTACACTTCATAAACCTGAATCTAAGTGCAGGTGAAGGCAGTCGTAAATATAAAAACCACCAGAGCAGAATGGCCTTTGATTCTTTGTTTATCACGGGCTAATTAAAACACAAGCTGAACATAACTCAGTTCTTTAATGGGGGTTACCAGATGTGTTATTACTTGACCCTGCTCGGTATGAAGTCCGTGTATAATAACTATAATTTTTTATTTAGTACAGCAGTCCTGCTATAGTTAAGGGTGTGTCTCTTTTTTGATTACAAGGCCCACATTTTAAGGAGGGGGGAAGAGGATGGTTAACTACTGAGAACATGTTCTCTGGGCATTGAAACTATGATTAATATAAGCCCTTCCCAGGAGTGAATTCTTGGGTGCCCTGCATACTATAGTTACACACACCGTGCCAAAGACACATTTTCACTGGGAAGTATAATTACCGACTTCTAAAAGTCACCTTTCATCCGAGCGAACTCCAGCTCTCTCTAAAGCGTTAGAGAGCCATTACAAATTACAGTTAGAGTAATGGCTTCGACCATTCAGCCATCACTTAAGAAGCATTTCAGCTGCCTGCAGCAGAGAAGGTCAACCTCACAGGGCCGCCCCTCCTTAGGCGGGAAGCCATGTGGATCTTTTTCCAGTGGGATGGCCCTGGTGAATGGTCCAGGAACTCTAAGTATCTGGAGTTGGCCACATATTCCTGTAGACAGTGCCCAGCAAGTGCCACGAACACTCGAGCAGCTAAGATGCCCGGTTCCGCCATGTTATTCCAGGGGGTCAAGAGGAGAGTTCTTCCAACTGCCTGCTATAGGGTAGGAGTTCTCAAATGCCACCCCCCAACTCACCTTGTAAGACTCACCTGAATCCTTGTAAGACTCACCTGAACCCTAGACTCAGTCCCATTGGGTATCTACTTGGATGTCTCCCAGCCACCTTAAACACAGCATTTCCAACATGGAATTTATCATGCTCTCTGGAAAACCATTCTTATGTCCCACATTCAGGAATCACACTACCCACCACTTAGGCATTTGCCAAATCTCCAAACTTGAGCTTCATCTTTCAGTTCTCCCTCCCTCTCCATAGACAGTCAACCTATACCCAAGATCTGCTCATTCTACCTGTAACCTTCTGACCTACCCACAATTCTGCCATTACCTTCTATCTAGTTCAGGTCATCATGTGATGTCATTTCCTAAAACAAGAATTCTCAACCAGGTAAAATTTCATATCCCTGCCACACACACACACACACACACACACACACACACACACCAGGGGACATTTAGCAATGCCTGGAGACAGTTTTGGTTGTCACAACTGGAGGCTGGGGATGGTGGCCAGCTAGTGGACAGAGGCCAGGGATACTGCTAAACATCCTGCAATGCATAGGACAGTCCCCACAGCAAGAAATCATGAGTCCAAAATGTCAGTAGCACTGAGACTGAGAAACCCTGCTCTAAGACACCTCCCAAGATGCCATGGTGAGCCCCATAAAAAAAAATCTTAACATGCAACTCCCCTGCTCAAAACCCTTCAAGTATCATTGCTCCTAGAACAAAGTCCCCAAGGTCCTTTACCCTCTGTCTGTCCCCAGACTGCCTCCTCAGCCTCATCTGTAATTGCTCTCACCTACCTTCCCCACAGCTCCATGCTTCAGATGTCCACACCTAGATTTTTACGCTCCTTGAACTTCTGGACCTCTGGCTGAAATTGTGGCCCACATCCACCAAGAAGTTCACCTATACTAAGTAAACTCTTACTCAACCTTCAGATCTCACTCTAATGCAATCTCTTAGCCTGGGTGTGGCCTGTACTTCCTGTGGAACATGTTTTTTTACCATCCTTTGCCCTGACTCTGCCTTGATCTCCTCCCTTGTTCAATCATTGAGCCTTATGTATGTTCCCTGCGGGCAGGACCTGTCTATCTGTCCACTCTGTCCTCTGTCTCTTGCAGTAACACACTTATTCACTCAGCACATGCTCACTTAAATAATGGACAAACAACATAACATTACAGTAAAATTGGTCTCTGAGGCTATTTTGATTTGGGCAACTCGATCAAACAAATATTTGTATCTGAAGCAAATTATAACTTCCTGTACTTTAACTTATTCATTAAATCAGTGTCCCAGACACTTAAAGAGGGCATTAAAGTCATCTACTATAACTTCTCATCGGATGTTCCTGTCCCCTCTACACAACTGCCCTGTGCATGTGTGTGTACATGCATATACGTACACAAGCACATGCATATGTGAACACACAAGCATACAACCACACATGCAAACATGCATGCACACATAACCACACCCCAACATACATTCACATGCAAACACATATACACATACATATATACGGATGTAAACACAAACACACATGGACATACACATACACACAGCCAAAGACAACCAGCCCGGACTTGGACACATCTAGTAACAGTAGTCTTGCTTCCTTTGAGACCATCAGATCCACATTTGCCAAGTACTCTTGGAAAGTATTTCTTTACACTTGATGTATTTCATCTGCTTGTCAATTCCTATACCTTTGGGTCCTACAGAAGAAGCCCACACCGCACCCCCCCCCACACACACACACACACCTGACAGGCAGATCTTCAGGCTTCTCTAGACTTCTTTCTCCTATAGTCTCTTACCTAGAGTTTCTTTTTTTGTCTGAACAAACTACACTTGGTCAAGGTGTCTTAAAGACAGCGATTAGCATCCCATAGCCAGGCAGCCTCTAAAATCCCTGCCAAACCTTGGTAGAGTAATGTGGCAGTACCCACCAAAATTCCAATATACCTTTCCAGTAATTTATCCTCATATATGCTCAGAGGCACATGCACAAGGATGTCCACAGGGTAGCACTATTTTCAAAGGCAGAAGACTGGACTCTTTCATAAACGTCCATCTTTGGAAGACAGGGTCATAAACCATGGTCTAGCCATACAACAGAATGCCAGGCTTCTGCTAGAAAGAATGAGGTGATCCTCAACATACCAAAGTGGAACAGCCTGCCAAACCCAAGTGCAGAATCATACACATCACCATGCTCCCTAGGGTAAGAAGAGAAGGAACGGAGGAGAAACAGAGAAAGCAGGAGAGATGTATGTCCTAAGGAAGAGAAAATATACAACTTTGATTGCTTTTTCTAGTTCTTCTTTTGCTCTCATTTGCAGCAAAATAACACCAGGGAAGACAAGCAAGGAATTTGAGTGTTACCTTGACCACTGGGGAGGAACTGCCGTATCAGAGAGAACTGTTCGGTTCTCCTTTGGAAAATGCAACTTTCCTGGGATCAATAAGGAGTCACTATTCCTTTTTGCTATTTAACTGAGGTCTAATTAGCTGAGTTAACACAGTAAATTCACTTGAGGAGTGGTGTTGAGGCAAGTAAAATAAGGAGATGTGAATCTACTCAAGTAATATATACTGCTTCTCTAGAAAAACATGAATTCTTCGAATTTTAGTGACCCCTCCATGAACTGACTTCCCAAAGATAATCAACTCTTCTGATTAACTAAGAGCCAACCACCAATGCACAGCAAACCCAAATTTATACTCCATTGACTGCTCACAAGTCTCTCTTAAATGGTTCAAAAAAACCACTCAGCTAATCTTCACTAGTTTTTTTTGTAAAGTTCTTAAGAATTAAGAGACTATTCTGTGTAGTATATTTATGTCTTATTATAATATTAGCTAGAAAAGTAAGTTTCCTGACACCAGCTTACCATTGAAGATGGACCATCACTTAAACTTTCAATAGATTAAAAAATTATTTCTTAGCCAATTGTAATTCTTAGTAGGTGAAAAGTTGCTCAACATCACTAACCAGGGAGACACAATTCAAAACCATAATGAGATATCACCTCACACCCCTTAGAATGGCTAGTATAATGAAGATAAGAGATAAGTGTTGGTGAGGATGTGGAGAATCCTCCACATGGAATACCCGCATGTATTTTTGGTAGGAATGTAAATCAGTGTAACCACTATGGAAAACAGTGTGGAGGTTCCTCAAGAAATTAAAAATAGAACTACCTTACCATCTAGCAATCCCACTTCTGGGTGTATACTCAAAGGAAATGAAATCACTATCTTGAAAGGTATCTGTACCCCCATCCATTCTCACGGCACCATTACTTACAATAGACAAGACATGGAAACAACCTAAGTTTCCACTGACAGATGAATGGAAAAAGAAAATGTGATATTACATATATATATATATATAGATAGATACAGATATATATCTATATATCTATATAAGATATATATAGATATATATTTATATATAAGATATATATGTCTTATATAGATATACAGATGTGATATTATATATATATAATATATAGAGATAATATATATATTATCTATATGATATGTGTGTATATATATATATACACACACACACACACACACACACACACATCATGCAGCCATAAAAAGAAAGAAACCCTATCACTTGCAATAACAAAGATGGAACTTGAGGGCATTTATGCTAAGTAAAATAAATCATACAAAGAAAGGCAAACACTGTATGATCTCATTCATATGTGAAATATAACAAAACCAAACTCACAGAAACAGAGAACAGAATGGTGGCTGCCAGAGTCAGGGGTTGGGAGTGGAAGAAATGGATAAAGGTGGTTAAAAGGTATAAACTTCCAGAAAAAGAAAATTAACCATCACTTAAACTTTAAATAACTGAAGAAAATTTTCAAAGTTGGGGGCGCCTGGATTGGCTCAGTCAATTAAGTTGTCCAACTCTTGATTTCAGCTCAGGTCATGATCTCACAGTTTGTGAGATCCAGCCCCTCTTTGGGCTCTGGGCTGAGAGTGGAGCTTGCTTGAGATTCTCTCTCTCCTGCTCTCTCTCCCTGCCCCTCCCCCACTCGTGTTTGCACTCTCTCGCTCTAAAGTAAATAAACATTTTTTTTAATTAAAAAAAAAGAAATTTTCAAAGTTGGACCACCAGTTGTCTTTGTGTACAGGAAGAAAAAGTCATATCAGATCTCAATGACTAGCAAAGTTCCCAAGAGTTCCATTTTGCAGAGACCTGTTCCAAGCTAGTCACATCTATCAGCATCAATGCTCACGGAAGATGCTTCAAAGGTATTTCAAGCTGAAGATGGTTTATGAAATGTGTTGAGCTTATTGGACTTTGATCCTGACTGGCCCATTAATTTGGAGAATTTGGAAGGACAAAGATTGTGATATGGCTAAAAGGACTTTAGCCAAAGTAAATGTTGAAATGGTATTCCGCAAGCTGTCATTTTCTTCTGCATAAGAATCACTTTAGTTGAGCTCTGTTCTTTTCTCATTTTGTGTATTAGGACCATATACAAAATATTGCCACCATTTGTTGATGGGATGGTTTGACTTAGTTTCTAACAGTCTGAAACACCCTTGTTCTCTCTATCCTCTTCAGATTCCAATTTCCTCATGTACATGTAACTAATACTACCACAGTTTAGGGTATAAATGAAGGGATTCTTTCAATATTCAAATTAAATAAGCCCCAGGCCAAACTTCACCTAGTTTGAGAGAATACGGTCTTTCTACCCTCCCCAGCAATCCAGAAGTGTTCTCTGGGTTTACAAGGTCAGTCTTAGCTACATTCCTGCAGAAGAAAGGGCTCTGACCATCAGTTTTCTTTGGCCAGTGCTGTTCTAGTCTACTCCAAAGGCTCTGTGATGATCTACCATGTGATGCCAGCAAATTCTATGGAGGCATGCACCCTATGAACTAGAGAGATCTGTGGAAGACAGCTGCCTGAACACCATCCCTCACCAGCAAGAGGTAGAATCTGGTGGAAGAGGACATCTCTCTTTCCCAGGAGTAAGCTTTGTTCTAACTCACCCTACCTTTGCACAGATCTGGAATTATACAACTTTGTTGGCACACACACACACACACACACGCGCGCGCGCGCGCGCACACAGCAGTTTCCCCTGTGACATATCCAGATTGGTGATAGGAAGATTTTTAGTCTCAGCACCCTTTCTACCTCCATCTTTGTTTTGTAGCCCTGAGCCACATCCCTCCCAGTCCAGGCCTGCATACCCCAAGACCTCAAGGGGGAAACCCTCTCTTTTACATGTAAAACAAAGGAACTCAATATGGAACTCCCTAGGAAGCATACAATCTTAAATTCCATGGTCCCTGATTCTGTAACCTTTGTAATCTCACATGTATGCATGAGGGCTGGTCACACTCTGCCTTTTTTTGGAACAAAAGGAAACAAAGCTGGTCTATATTTAACAGACAACAGCTTACATGAAAGAATTCTGTTTTTCAAAATTACTTTTGGGAAGTTAAAATCGTATGTCATTTGTCAGGCAATATGAGTTTCTAAAACCTAAACTTCAGTCAAACTGTGCATCCTTTCTCTTCTTTTCTGGATGAAAATTATGTATTCCTTCAGCAAAGCTCTTAGACCCGTGTGTTTCTTCAGAAGAACCCCTCTCTGCGTGCTGGGGCTGTGGGAATGGAGGGAATACAAGGCATGGCTCTTGACTTTCTCAAGCTCACATTCTGACAATGAAAACAAACCTCTCCCAGAAATAACACCTTTTTTACAGGAATGTGGGTCAACCCTCCACACATCTTCTGACTCCATCAGGAAATCAGGCCGATGTTTAAACACCTAATGACGTCCTATCCCCCATACCCAGCACACAAAGGTGCTCAAGATACATCAGTAAACAAGCCCATGAATGAACGAATGGATTATGCACAGCACATCCTTGTCACTTCACTTTGGTCATAAAAATACCTTCCACTGAATCAGCCACTTGTTGGCCAGCAGGAATGCAATGGGAATAAAATATGGACCCTGAGTCTTTTCTTTTTATTTCCCTGTTAATGTGAGGGACTTGGGATGGAAAGATCACACATTTTCTCTACAGAACATTTCATAATGAGAAAAATTCACTTTGGTTTTATCTTAAGCTTAAAGTTTAGCTGGAACCCAGTCCACCCCCAGGTGTATCACTTGGTGTGGATTTCAAGACTGGAGTTTTCTAAGATTATAATTAACACTTCTTTACTATTTCTTCAGAGTCTGTTTGGATCATCTGATGAACCTGCCTCCTGGAAAGAAATTACTGAACCCACAGGCTTTGAAAAGCAGCCAACCACATCATCTTATGCATTCGTTTGTCTCTTTGGGAAAAAAAATATCCTGCCAGCAGCCTGAGAGTTAAACAGTATTCCTGTCATGTTTGCCCTGGACTTGCCCAGTTAAATTGCAACAGCATGGGTCTCCATAATTATCTAATTGTTAGTGTTGTGCCTTTACGTAATTTATGATGTAGCATTAAAGTCTGACCCTGGGTTTGAAATGAAGTGCGGTACTGCTGACATCCAAGCTCAAATTAGTAGGTAAGCACCCAATTAACGATTATGCTTCTGTGCTTTCATTTCCATCTGACCACACTGCTACGCTAATCAGTTTTCTGAGCCTTTCACCTTCCCCATAACTAACAAGCATTTCTTCTGCTTTTTATGTCTGTGGATGCCCTGCATCCTCATAAAAAGCTCTCCATGACTGCTGTCTTTAAGTCTGCTGCCAAAATGGCTGCCCACGAGTGTGCTGGCCAGATCCGATGCCTTTTGTTGGCAAAACCAAAGGTCAGCTTGATGGGTCCCCATTTCCCTTCTCTGGGAAAAAAGTGATCTCTACACTACGTTCTGGCCTACGTTCTGGCCTACGTTCCAGAGATGGCCTCCATTGACTGCTAGAATCTGTCAAGTAAAAGATGGAGCCACTTGGATGTCTAGATCGTGGAGTCAGCAAATACTTTCAAGCAACAGACCTCCCCCAAATCCCCATCATCTATCTGACTACCAGGGAAAGATCCAGCAAAAGCCCTTTTTCCAACTTCATGCCTCCATCACTCGTCTCCCTGCACCTCCTGGATCACTCCCCCCATCCGCTCCAGTCACCTGCACTCCTCCTAAAGTACTGAGCATAAAATAGTGGAATATTAATAGAGGCTCAAGATATCATTCCTTCGACCTCAGTACCTGTACAAAAAAGACACTTAATACATCCTTTGTGAACACTCAAATGAGCATCTTCACGGGGAAGAGACTTGCTAATTACCACATATGTATGTACTAGACCCACATCTTCTGTCTTCCCATCCATTCTTCCTTCTAGGACTATATCACTTGGCATTTTGATTCCTAGTTAGCTGAGCCACTCCTTGCCCCCCTCCTAAGATCAGAGAACAGCACATTCATTTACAACCCCTGCCAAACACACAAAATCGGAACAAAATTTGGAATTCCCATTATTACTTTCCCTAATACACTCCCTAATTCTATACTTAGACTGGCCTTCTATTCCAGATTCATCAAATTTTGTACACGATATATAGACATTTTCCTGTCCAACTCATATTTGCCCTAACCATAAAGTCATCACAAAACTTATCCAAATTTGGTGGCTTCAAACTTGAGTACCAGGAGCTTTTCTTTTTATGTCCAGTCAAACTTCCTCATTACTCCAATATAAAAATCTCACTAAAAGGAGGAAAAGAGACATACAGGCAGAGCACAGAGGACTTGGGGGACAGTGAAACTATTCTGTATGATAATGTAATGGTGGATGCATGTCATTATATATTTGTCCATGCTCACAGAATGTACAACACCAAGAGTGAACCCTAATACAAACTGTGGATTTTGAGTGATTATGATGTGTCCAGGTAGGTTCATCAGTTGTAACAAATGTTATGACTGGTGGAAGATGTTGATAAGGTGGGAAGCTGGGTGAGGAGGGGGTCAGGGGTATATGGGAAATATTTGTAACCTCCTCTCAATTTTTCTGTGAACCTTCAACTATTTAAAAAAAAAATCCCTAATTTTAAAATCCCATTATGAAAAAAGGATAAAATAGAACTCTTCTGATGAGAAGGAGTTAAATCCCATACCATCACTAGGGTGCCATCAGAGGACACACGGCACACAGTTTGAAAACCACCACCCTAAAATAAATTACGGAAGCACATAAAAATAAAGAGATCCAGTAAAAATAAATCTTTGATTTGGCCAGCATTTCCTTTCTTTTTTTGTTTACAGTAGTTTAACATTCATGGAGTACAAAAGTTATTAATCTTTTGAGATAAGAAAAGGAGGAAGGCATCTTTGTTCCCATTGTATGGGTACCCCAGGACACAGAGCTGGCTAAGTTGGAAAGATCAAATAAGAACTTAGTCCCCTGCGTCATCCAGCTCTCCTTCCACACCACAGTGTCTCCCTGCAAATGTTCGTATCACCTAGATGTGTGTCATCGATCACACACATATGCCCAAGAAGTGCTTTTGGTGCGGACCATGAGGATGATGATGGGGAGAGCAAGGGAAATTGGAAGGGGAATGAAAAGAATACTCTATTAGCACAATACTTGAGAAGCATATTGTATAACTCACTTCTTGTGCAGTGAGTCTCCATCTTGTGAACTTCTCATCCAAATGAACAACTCCCTATGTAAATCAGTAACAAGGAGGTCTCATCAAGCTCAACTAGATAAGAACGATGAGATGACAGTAGCCCATCTTCAGCCTTGATCAGAATTGTTTATACCATGCAGATATTTAAAAGCATAAAATAAGCAAATAAACCAAGTTCCTTCTAAACTTAGTGGTAAGTGGATGCAGATAATACACAATCCTAGAAAAATTGCATAGTAGTGGCCCCTATTTGGACGTTGTCCAAAAAGGATGGTAGCAGCCTATCAAGAAAACCACAAAAGTGCTTATGAGAAAGAAGGACATTTCCCTCTTTGAAGCCTGGAGAGAGCCAAGGGATTAAGGAGGGGCAAGAGGGCAGTGGGGGCAGGGGTGGGGGCAGGGGTGGGTAAACTTCCCTTTCCAGAGGAAATTCCACCATCTCCCTACTTGAGCAACATATTTGCACCCTTCACATGCTTTAGGGAGAAGTTGGCTTACATCACTTGCCTGATAAAGATTTGTGGAAGAAACAAGCAAAGTGAAACGCACTATTAGCCATTACGATCAAATCAAGAGCTTTTGAAGTAGATTTAAAAATAGTAGTAGACCCGACTACTCACATACTAGCAGAATCTAGCCTAGTAATTTAGCCTCTTGAAGATTCCATGTTCACACCTGTGAAGGGAGGAATACTAATAATCCCCACTTCACTGAATAATTCGGGGATTAAATGAGATAATGAAGGAAATGCATGTGAAGCACAGGGTACATAGCAAACACTCAACAAATGCTAGTTCCTTTCCTTGTATCTGTAAGATACTGGAGGCAATGACATATGGCTCTCAGTCCCACAACTCAAACTAATTTATTAAAACAAGTAACGTCAAGCCCTGCTCCCACTGAGTTTCCAACCTAGGGATTACAGCTAAATGTCCATAAAACTATCAAAGTCACTCATTTTTCTGGGTTAGGAAAGTGGTTATCCCACTAATTCTTGAAGGCAGAGAAGAAAAACAAGGATGAACATCCCACCTTTCCAGTGTTATGAGAGTAAAGGCACAGTAATTGCATTTACTCTGGTGGATGTATATCAAAGGCAGCAATGGGGAGACACAACAGGCGGACTGTATCCCATCACTGCAGGGCAGTCTTACTAGAATCTTCCCATTTCAGCAGCCTTCATCACTGTACAGAGGAGAAAGATAGCTCATCATAGTTTCAGTTAGATTGTCTTAGAGCCTGTAGCTAAAGGAAAGCTAGCACTTATAAGGACAGAGATTCCAATCATTAAGTAATAATACCCCCAGAAGTCAATCAACCACGTATCACCCGTAGAGTCAGTGTATCAATAGGGATTTGATCCAAGAAGCAAAACAATGAGGCATTCAGAATAATAGATGTGTTGCCAAATGAGACCTGGAAGATGGAAAAGAGTCCATGCAAGCGATTGCCTCTCCACCTGGCGTTGTGCCTTTAGTCACCATTATTAAGTCAGCTGAGTGGGTTGTATGTGAAATGGGGGAGAACAATGAAGGACTGGACCCCACCCACATAAACTGTAACCCATAAATACGACCTGGACCCTCCACAGCTGTCTCTTGCCACTTCTAACCTAAAAGTCATGGCGGCATGAAGAAAAAGCTGGCATCCTCTACCACAGAGCTGCACATAGGAGGGAACTTATGGAAGCTAGAGGAGCTATAGACCCAAGTGCTGCCCATGTCAGCAACATGAGACAGCACATCAGTGACAAAGTGTGTTGGCTGCCACAGAGCTTGGAGCTCAATCCATCTCAACTCTTGGAACATAAAATTGGCTTCTGCTCCACTTCTATCTTCCAAATCTTGCACAAATTTCTCCTGTGACCAACCCCAACCAGGAAGCAGCCAGGGCATGGAATTCTGGGAAATGTGGTTCCAGTTTAGCTAATATCCACAGTCCATAACCACCACGAGAGCAAACAACAATCCAGTGATGGAAACACACTTCACTGGTATGCTGGTCAACTGACACCTGGCTGGCTTCCTCATTTCTCTCTACCCAAGCTCCTCATGATTTACAACAGCTTCTTATCCAACAGTCCAGCATCTTTTGTTCCTTCCTCCTGTGGATCTACGTCTGGTTAACTTGCCACTATATAAAATCTAAGTGTGCCTTTTATTTCTATGGTCACAAACTAGTTTGAATGGATGACCTCTGGTGATCATGGCATCTCTTTGCTCCTCTCTCCCAGCTCTCGATTTACCAAGGAAAGGATGTCTTAATGAAGAGGGTAATTTAATCTGAACTGCTCCTTAATTCCTAGGCATCTCTTAACTGCCTAGCTGTCAAAAGAAAGTGTGTTTTTTCAGCTGCATGGTCTATCAGGGTCTCATTAATCTACCATGTTTTAATATCCATTAGTGAGCATTAATCTAAAAGGATGGAACTGGGGCAGAGATCTCATTCTTCTTGTCTTTTCTAAATTTCTATCATCAGAGGAAGTTTTTTTTTTTTTCTCTGTGAGGCTCCAAAGAGGATCAAATAAACTGAAGAGTGTTCGTGCATCTGTCCACATTGACAGATTGCTATTTGTGCCACCCCAGCTGGATCTGAAGTTTTTTCCTGGGTTCTTCTGGCAAAGCACACAGCACGAGTTCAACCTCACCTCATACTAGGTCATGAATCCCATCCTTCACCACTGACCACCAACGTGCTCCTTGTTTGGGATACCGTCTCCTTCTCCATTTGTTCTTTCTGGTTCCTACACTTTCATGCAGCAGCACAGCTCTGGCCTCTGAATAGATTGCACACTCTAGCTTGTGGAAGCAAAGTGTCTGAATCTGAGGTCATCCTAGAGTCATCGATATTCAGTGTAATAATGATTTTTTAAAAAGTGATTCCAAGAGGGCAAAGAGACAAAAGGGTTTCCCAGGTGCCTAATAATTGTGGCAGCAAGATTATTTTGAAATTTCACTTCTACCTTTCCCGGACAAGCTGCAGCCTTGATATCTCTGAAAGGATTGTATTCTTGAGCCATTACTTTATGTTAAGGTTTCCCTTCAGAAGCATAAAACATATTCAGAAAATGTGGCCTTTGCTATGATTTGGAGGAGGAAGTCTTCCATCTAATATGCAAAAGCTCACCTAGTCAAAGAAATTGAATGTCATAGATTCACGCTTGGAGCCTAAGAATTCAGATTTTTGTTTGTTTGTTTCATTTTTGTTTTTGTTTTTGCTTTTACTATGAGAAGAGTTCCCCAGACTCACAGAAGATTTCATTTGGTCGTTTTTTTTTTTTTTTAAACTTTTTTTTTTTTTGGCCTGTCACAGAAGATTTCATTTGGTCGTTTTTTTTTTTTTAATGTTTATTTATTTCTGAGACAGAGAGAGAGAGACAGAGCATGAGTGGCGGAGGGGCAGAGAGAGAGGGAGACACAGAATCATAAGCAGGCTCTAGGCTCTGAGCTGTCAGCACAGAGCCCGATGCGGGGCTCGAACTCACAAACCGTGAGATCATGACCTGAGCCGAAGTTGTTCACTCAACTGACTGAGCCACCCAGGCGCCCCTCATTTGGTCTTAAAGAGGCACAAGCACAGGGTCTTCTGAACCTCCTACCTAATCACTTATCTGATGTGAACTACAAATGTATAAATTACCTCAATTCACTTTCTAGATCACCCCAGGCTATACCCCTGGATGATATATTGTATGGAGAAGCTCTAGTCCCTCATTCTGGACCTTGGAAACCAGCAGGATGATGTTGGTGACTCAATCAAAATGGGAAATCATGGCAAACTAAATAGCATGGTCTCATTGGCACCAGGAATGCTATCTACAGCTGGCCAATGGTATCCAATGGAGTAACAGAATTTAGAGCCTAAATCTGCAGGGTTTCTAATTTTTCAAGAGAAGCTAGAAATCCACAGTTTTAAATAAAATCTTCCAAATCTAAAGATATGCTTAAAATGTGGTAAGTCCTGTGTAAGTCAGTTCCACAGGCAGAAGCCAGCCCAGAGGCTCCTGGTTTTATAATCTCATTCCCAGAGATTTAGTAGCAAGGTTGGACCCCTAGACATGACTTGTCACTAGAAATACAAGTTCAGTCACCTCTGGTGTTCTTAATGCACATTCATTTCTATTTGAAGTCACTAGAGAAACGCAAAAGCAGATGGAAACCAGAGCCACAGTGGGTGATATGCATGTATATGCAGAATTACACCTCAAGAAATGCCAAAAGAAGTTCTTCGGAACAGAGTGAAATGACACTAGATGGAAACTTAGATCCACAGGGAAGAGTGAAGAGCACTAGAATGGTGAATGAGGGCAAAAACAGAAGACTATTTTTCTTTTAATTCAGAGTTTATAATACAGTTAACCCTTGAACAACGCTGGGGTCAAGGGTGCCAACTCCTCACACAGTTGAAAATCCAGGTATAATTTTTGGCTCCCCCAAACCTAACTACTAATAGCAACTATTGACCAGAAGCCTTACTGATAGCATAGTCAATTAATATATATTTTGTGTCTTATATGTAGTATATGCTGTATTCTTACAATAAAGTAAGCTTGAGAAAAGAAAATGTGAAGAACATAATAAGGAAGAGAAAATACATTTATGGCACTACATTAATTGAAAAACAATCCACATATAAGTGGACCTGAGAAGTTAAAACCTACATTGTTCAAGGGTCAACAATATATGTGTGTTTACAAACATATGATAACTATAGCCCAAAGGATGAGAGAGAAGAATAACAAATCATTCTGTCTCAACATTCTTATACTTTACATGAAATGGAACAATAATAACACTAAACAGACTGTGATAAGCTAGTAAATGATATATATATTATACTTCCTCGAGCAACAACTATTAAAAAAAAAAATACTTCCTAAGAAGTATAGGTAAGATCCAATAGAGGAATTAAAATGAAATAATAAAAATAGATTTAATAACCTAAAGAAGGCAAGAAAGGAAGAAAGAAGAAACAACAGACAGATGTACAAGGAGAAAAACAAACAGCAAAATTCCAGACTAAACTCAACCATACCAAAAAATCTATTAAATGTAAATAGACAATTAATTTCTGTTAAAAGGCAGAGATTATCAGCCTGGGTTTAAAACAAACAAACAAACAAACAAACAAACAAACAACAGGACCCACCTAAATGTCATATACAACAGAGAGACTTTAAATTCAAAGATACAGATAGGCTAAATAAAAGGATTAGAAAAGGCTGACCATACAAGCTCAGCAGAACAGAGTGGATGTGGCTATATCCATACCAGATAAAATAAACTTCATAGGGACATTCCATAGTAATAAATGAGCCCATTCATCAGGAAGATATAACAATTCTTAATGAGTATGCACTTACTCCTGAGGCAAAATACAAAAATACATGAGGCAAACTGATAGCGATAAAAGAAGATAGAGACGGATCCACACTCCTAGTTAGGGATTGTAACACTACAGGTCTAGATCGTCTGAATATAATGGGCCTGGCATCACTGTTTTCATGAAAGACATTCCACACATTTAACAAATGAGGCATGGATTCTGAGCCATCAGAACAGATGCTGGCCGTAGAGCTCGAGGAATGGCTTAGAATCCCCTGCCTTGCCAGGCGTTATTGCTTTAGTCACCAGACCAAAGGAGAAGGACCAGGCAGGCCAGATGTAGGAAGCTTAGGATAATGCAAACTCACCAACAGGCATGAAAGTATCACAATATTTTAACAATCAATATGGCTCCACGGGTAAGCTTCAGGTTAGTCGACTCCTTTCCTAAGAAGAATGCTACCACTGGCTTCTTCCAGAAGGTATTTTATTAGACTGAAGGTTCCTTGAAAACAAGATCTGGGACTGATTCATCCTTGTAGTTCTCACCAAGCTTGGTACGGAGCCCTCTTCATAATAGCAACATTATCAAAATTAGTACAATGAAAGAAATACTAAATAATTTCTTTCTTTTTTCTTGGTATAAGAGGTACCCTTTGGCAACACCTCCATCTACATTCAGAAAGAGGACACTGTCGTACTTAATTCCTTCATCACAACGGTTAAAGCCAAAGCTTAGCAAAACATATTGGGACGCTGGCACCTTCTGTTGAACAAGTTGTCTATAAAAGGCTGCTGAAAAGGAGCATATGTTTTTGATAACTGTAAAACACATTATATTTACGAACCAGGAAGGAATGTAAATGTTGAATATTAATACACTTCAGGTCTTATTTAAATTAGAAGTTGATCTCTGATGTGACTCGATTCTTTCCAAGACATGCCAGTCCCTTTGAGGGTCTCTTCTGCGTAGGCTGCGTGGGTGAGAAGTCAGCCTGGCCCCTACTGTCACTGTAGCCCTGTAAGGATTAAGATGCCACACGGTGTTCTGAAAGGCGAGGTGGGTTAAAAGAGGAGTGAGGCCGGGATGCAAGGCGATGTAGTACAGTGGGTGAATCAACAGTCACTGACTCGCTGGGAGCCCCAGAGACATGCACATGTGTTCACCCAGCACGTGGGACTTGTCTCCAAGGGAAGCAAGGAGCTGCCACAATTCCAGGGTGGTCCCCAAAAGCAGGAAGGGAGGGGGTCTGTAGCAGCCTGGCTCCTTCCCATCTCCTGTTTCCCATGGGTCAAGGCTCACCCCCTATGAAGCCAACTACCCAGTACTTCTGGGCTGCCCCGCCCGACCCTCTGGTGGCCACTCTGGGATCCAGATCTCTGACCTTCGGGCGGTAAGAAAGCTGAGCATGGAGGGGTAACTCGTATGAGCGAGAGTCTCAAAGAGCTAAAGAAGGAAGCGGTCAAGGTAACCTGGGAACATGCGCAAGCTGTAGCTCCCTTACACCCCATGCTGGCCAGTCCCGCGCACCGGTGGAGACATAGCCCCTGCCACAGTGCAATCCTGCAGCTCTGCAACCTTGCCAAAGTGCTGCAGCCTCTCGCTGACGCCTGCAGGTTGGGAAGGCAAGGGCTGTGGGCCAGGACAGAGTGTGAACAGAGGAAGGAGGAGGAGTTAACTTCAGAGAAATGACTGATGCTAGAAAGAGCCGGAGCCTTAGGATCAGATAAACCTTCGTTCAAATCCCACCACCACCCTTACTGGTGGCGCAACTTCGTGAAGTCACTAGACTCCCCGGGCGAAGTTTTCCCATCTCACAAGAGGATAAAAACAATGGTCTATGGGGGGCGGTTAGGCCCATATGCCTCCCGGCACAGCGCCGGGCTCTCACCACTCATGGAACAGGAGCTCCTGCATGCACCGGAGATTACATATCAATATCCTCAGGGCCTCACCTTGCTTAATAAGTAATATTCGTTAGCAGGTCATTGCCGGATAAGCTTAGGGCCTGAAAGCAAAGTCACCAGACTCCAAAGAGCATGGCATTGCCTATAAATAGGATGAAGACACACACATGAGCACGTAGGGATGTTCGTAAATGCCCTGGGCCCACCTTGCCGGTCCCTGTGATCTCGCCCTGCAGAGCACATCGGCCGCTAAGCAGCTCAAACACTCAGCTCGAGGACGAGTTGCCTTCTCTTTTTTCCTGTTTGGCAAGGACAAATCTGACAGCAATGTAGAACCCGTGTAGGTATTTAAACAGCCCGTGCGGCAGGGAAAGCCTTCAGCCCTGCCATGAAGGATAGACTTTACGACAACATCCACTATACAGATGAGCCCTCAAATTAGTGCAGGAGCCTCGAGTCCTCGGGCTCGGAGGAGAGAGGCGTCCACCACGCTGCCTCTGCCGCCGGCCGCGCCGCCAGGGGCATCCATCACAGTAAGTACCCGAGGAACAACACCTCTGATGCCTCTTTATTGGACCGCCGGCAAATGAGGCAGTAGATTAGGCCTGACACGGGCATAGCGCAAGCGGAGGTTTGCTGGGTGTAATTAATTGGAACTTCGCCAGCTTGACAAATTGGGATGATGAATCTATCTTGTATGAATAGGGAAAAAATGCATAATCAGTCAAAGATTTAGTTAAGACAGCTTTACTCTGACTCCCTGCCATAGCTAAATCCATTAAGGCAAGGAGACATCACTTTAAAGAAGGCAATGTCCTTCATATGTTCAATTTATAACTTTTTGTTCTTGAATTTATGAGAGAAGTCAACTCAGATTTGCTTGACTTGAAGGGGAGAAGAGGTTTCTCTTGCGAGTTTAAAACATAATTTGTCTCCTGTGTCTTTTAGTGCCGTGGAAATATGTGTAAATAGACTTTGGGGGGATTTTATTATCAATTCTATAAAGCATTTTATTAGTAGTTGAACCAAACGGGCCACTTTGCCTCCGCGGCCATGGTTTTGTGCTAAATATAAAAAGAAAAACTTTCTCATCAGGTTCCTCCCACACACCCGTTTTCTAGATCCCGTTTGTAGACTGTAATAGATTCAGCAGTAGGTGGGTGAAGAAGACTGCTTTCTGTTCTAATTGGCAAGAGAAATCATTTTTTAATTTCTTCTACATCCAAGTTGGGTCGGCTTGTGAAAAGTACCAATTAGGTGATTACCTAGCTAATTTGACAAATGTTAAAAAAAAAAAAATCAAACAAGATAAATCAGCCCTCCCATTAAAAAAAAAAAAAAAAAAAGACTTTAGAATTATTGACAAGATTAACTAGATGGTTATGCCCTGGGCAAGAAGACATTGCTTCCAAGAAGAAAGAGGGCAGGTTCACACGTCTTCAATTCTTTAATGCATGACTTTGCAGGTATTAATTAGTTCATAGCCCTTACATCTATGGGATTTTTAAAAATGTAATCTGTGTGTCAATAATTCTGCCCACCGTCTCTACTAAACAATGAAGCCTTTCTGCCCGTCGTTTGTTCTTCTGTGGAAAATAGAAGCTGTCTGGGGCTTTCACAAGCAAAGTCCTCCCACCATGAACGACAACGGTCTCCATTTCAACCTGGACATTGTTCCTTTTCACCCGACGTAGAACAAAATGCTAAGACAATAGTACAATTAAAATGCCAAGACCTCGCATGCAATCCCGCCCACAGTTGAACACAAACACTGTCCGTGTGTCCACTGGGGCAGGCCCGCGGTGCACCTCCCAAGGCCAGTCACCTATACATGCCCAGGTGGGAGCTTCGGGAGGTTAGTGGCCTGGAATCCATTCATAACAAAAGCTGTTGCTTTTGCAGTTGTTCAGGAAGGCATGAAGGAAAGGGATGGAAGGAAAGAACCAAGGGCAGGCTGCACTGTGATGACCACACCGGGGCTGCATGAGCAACTCATCAGAGAGCTGCTGTCACTTTTTCCGCACCCCCTGCGCCAGTGCAAATGTCCTGTTAAAAAAAAAAAAAAAAAAAAAAAAAGATACGTGTGAAACTCGCTAAATACCTCTTTGGATATGGACTGGCTGTCCTGTAATTTGAATCACACCTTAGCTTCAAGTGGCAAAATGCCTTTCCTCGCTACCCATAAAAACTTTTAATGTTCCATGAAACTTAAGAAGTAGAAAGTGAGAAAAAAGTTGAAAGGTACTCGATTTTCCTTTTGTGGGTCTTTTTTTACAGTCTTTTTCAAAGGACGGAGAGACAGACACCGGCAAACGCACTGTTTGAAAGGGGTGCGGGAGAGGAGAGGCCCCTCAGGAGACTACTCCAGTTACAATTAACAAAGGGTGTGATGTTTTGCTGGCGGCACTAGCATTAACACACTTAAGAAGATAATCGCTAAGCAAATTGGGGCCATTGTTAGCCACAACTTTCCTTCTCCTCCTTTTCAAAATTTCTATTTTTCTTTGAAGTGTTACCATGTTGCTGAAAGGTTACAATCTTTTCGCTTCCATTTTTGTCTAAGCCAACCCCATATTCACAGGACAGGAAAATCTTACTCCAGAATAGAATTTTTCATTTTTAATTAAGGTGTTACCATGCATTATCTCATTTAGTCCTGCCTGTCTCCATTAGGCGAGAACTGATTTTTTTAAATGGGATTCAGGGACGCTAAGAGTTACACCCAAAGTATAGCTGTAGGTGTGTGGTTGGGATCCAAAACCAAGGTCTTCCAGCTCCAGATGCCATGGCCTTTGTATTAAACTATAATGCATCGTCTCCCCATAATAATAATAATCAGGCTGTCTTTACAGTTTTTAAATTTAGTAATAAAAATAGCTGTCTGTGTGCCAGGCACTGTGCAATGGCATTTACCTTAGTTAACTCTCACAACATCTCAAACAAGTATGATCACCTCCGCTGTACGGATGAGGACATGAATGCTGAGAGAGGGAAAACAACACGGCAGATTTCAGACCGTGCTTACAGGGTCCAAGTCGAGCTTCTTAACCACCAGGTTCGGTCACAGGTTAACAATCCTTTTCCACATCATGCTCCCTGTGATCTCTCCACTTCCTGTCTTCTTGTCAAATCCACGGGCAAGGTATCACTTCATCACTTCTTCCCTAACCAGGGGTAAAAACCTACCCAATGGCCGGGTGCCCCTTTCCTCAATCAGCCAGCCCAATCCCACCATCTGAGAGATGCTGTCCTTTCTGCCCAAGCTGCCACACACTCGGCAGGCACGCACTAAGTACTATGCTGGGCACACGGCAGATCCTGGGAGTACTGTAGAGGGGATCCAGAATGGCCAGACATGCAGGGTTAGCAAGGTCACAGCTAGGGGTACCTTTAACCCCTGCATTTTAACCCCATAGAAGAGTGATGATGGGTCTCCAGGTAGACTGGACATTGGGAAAGCTGGCAAGCAGGCGGTGGTCTCTAGATTTGCTCACAGTCTACTGAGGCCAAGGAGGGTGTAGGACAAAGCATGTGGCAGTCCCTGACAGGGAGCAGAAGGAGGGCAGGGGTGAAAGCCGCATCCAGGACGTGACTTGAAAGACATCAAGAGTTTGTGCTTGGTGACCATGTGGGAGCCATGTAGCTATGGGTGGACCACTCTAGGACTGGGACCCAGAAAATAATCCTAAAGTTGTTCATCTTTTTCAGGATTGGCTTTGCAAATGGAACTGCAGGATAAACATGCAGGGGCTGAGTTGAAAGGAGCCTGAAAGCAGGGGCTAGAACCACCTCTCCAGGGACAATTCTGCGGAGAGACAGGCTAAGCCAAAGAAGGAGATTCCTAAAGGGTGGAGAAAAGATCTGTTGCGAGGTCCCATCCAATCATAAAGAGAATGTGACAGAACGGAAAGTTCCTAGAGAGAGACGTAGGAAGGTGTGGGCGTGAATTCCAGTTCAACCACTTACTGGTTCTCCCAGTAGGAAATCTCTGAACTTCCCTTGTCTCATCTGTTAAACAAAAAAATAGTAATAGGGTCAACATGTAGTTGACCCACATGCCCACCATGTCTCCTCACTCAAACCACTTCCTAAGCCCTCGTTCTTAGCAGCCTTGGCCATGACATCCTGCCTACACCCTCTCTGGCATTGGACCCAGGATGGACCCCAGACCATATCTAGATTAATGAACGCCTGGGAATGTGGAATTGGGACTTCCTAGGTGCAGTTAGTGGTGAGCGGGTGGGCAAGCTTCTAAGTTTTGCAGACTCAGGTACTAAGGGCACAAGGGCAGCCTTGACAGCTGTGTGCGAGCAGTTAAATAAGATGTGCAACAGGAAACAAAGACAGAGAAACGGCTCTTTCTCTCTCTCTTTTTCTGTTTTAATGTTCACTTATATTTTTTTGAGAGAGAGAGACAGAGAGTGCAAAAGCAAACAAGGGCAGAGAGAGAGGGAAAGAGAGAGTCCCAAGCTGAGAGTGCAGAGCCCCATGAGGACTCAGTCTCACAAAATGTGAGATCATGACATGAGCCGAGTTCAAAGTCAAACACTTAACCAACTGAGCCACCTGGGCGCCCCAGAGAAATTTGCTCTTTCTAGGGCTAGTCCTCCTAGGGCTATAATTAAGTTCTAAGAGGGTTGTCTGTATCTTACAATAAATTCTTTTATTTGAGCCTCTGAGCGAGTTTCTTTTGCAAGCATTTTGCCCTGATTGAGATACTCAACAAATAGCAACAATAACAATGATGATAACAATAACAATAACAATGACTCCAACATGAGCCCACTGACAACGACAGTACCTTCCATGATATTAAATGTTCTTGTATAAGGTTAGCCACCGCAGGTAAAGGTACTTATAATTCACTGACCTAATAATGAGAACACTATGGCAATAAGATAAATGAATTTCCTAGGACTTTGCTATCCTAGGTCCTTAGACCAGCAATGTTATCAGCAGCTGGGATCTTGTAAGAAATGAAGGCCTTCAGGCCCTGCCCCAGACTCAGTGAGTCAAAATCTGCATTTTTACAAGATCATCAGGTGAATTATATACACACGAAGTTAAAGAAGCACTTCCCTGATACGAATACCTGCCCAGGGAAAAAGGTCACCCTCCTGGTCACCTCCTTTGGTCACCCTCCTGGTCACCCAGAATGGGTTCAGGTGACACAGTTGGCTGAGCCCATCTTCCATTCCTCTCTCATGGCTCCCTACACACCCTTCCAAATCTGAATGCTCATTTAAGAGGACAATCTCCCTGCCAAAAGTGGACCATTCTTCTGTCAAGGGGAAAGGACCGGAGCTCTGGCCATTTGCTCCTGGACCAGTTGCATGGCCCCATTAGTTTACAGGATTTAACATCCACTTCTCAGATTATAAACCCTCAAAGGGTTCTTTCCAGCTCCCGACACACCAAATAAACATGTCTATTAAATATCTGCTGCAGGCCTTTTCAGCTCCCACCATCTGAAAGGCTAGTGGAGGCAACTTGCAAAGCACCAGGAAAACTAAATTAGAATCAGGCAGCTTTCATCTTCCAGTGACCTGATTTTCAGTAAAACGGGAGTAACCACCTATCCCAGGGTTTTAATGACACAGTAAAGAGTTTAAAGTATGGATTTCATAGAGTCGGAATGAGAATATATACGCTATATACTTATTCATTTGTTCGTTCATTCATTCATTCAGTCTTTCACTTACTTTTTCCAACTGCCCTGTTCTGACAGAGGACAATAAGAGACAGGAGGTTTCATTCTACACGTCTGGATAAGGAGACAGGGATTGCCAAAGGGGCAACATATTGGATCCATGCTGACTCTCAGGAACAAATTATTAGGTTTCTTTTCAAGCTCTTTAATCGATTTGAAAGTAGACGAGAAAGTATGGTGTGTGAATTAAAGCAAAGAGGGTAGATGTTACAGTCAGTCCAAAGTGGCTCAAATACTGGCTGAGACTTAGTATCCTGTGGGTTTTTTGAGCTACATGTCTATCAAACCTGAATTACACCATCTGTAAGACGGGGACAGCCCCTGCATTGTGGGCTAGTTCTAAGGATTGGGGAAAATGTCACTTTGATTCGCTATTTCTCTATGGAAGAAGACATCTCATGACTGTTAATACCTACAAGAGCCTCCTGAAAATGGAGCACCCCAAGCGTGGCACCCTTAAGGAGTGATGGTTTTCAGCCCTCAGAGCTTTTGTGAAGATTGGATGTGCTAAAGATTGTGATTGTCTTAGCACAGTGCTTGAATACTATCTGTACACATGGTGTTCGATACTGTTATGATCCTCAGGGTGAAACAGATGTGTTCACAGGGGCGCCTGGGTGGTGCAATCAGTTAAGCATCAGACTTTGGCTCAGGTCATGATCTCACAGTTCGTGGGTTCAAGCCCCGTGTTGGGCTCTGCACTGACAGCTCAGAGCCTGGAGCTTGCTTAGGATTCTGTGTCTCCCTGTCTCTCTGCCCCTCCCCCACGTTCTCGCTCTCTCTCTCTCTCTCTCTCTCTCTCTCAAATAAAAATCTTAAAAAAATTTTTAAAAAGAAACGGTGCATTCACATGCAGTGAGACACTAGCCAGTGACACACTAGCTCTGTGACCATGAGCAAGTTTATTGATTGATAAGCTATCTTATTTCATAAAAGATTTGATTTACCTTGTCAAGTGAGCTCAGTTTCCTCAACCGTTCAATGGAACTCTCTTGAATATTATATGAGGAGACTTATAGACCAATAGTTGCTAATATTTTTCTTTTCATTGCCCTAATCCATCTCTGCTCTGCTCGGTGCCCCTAGAGGCTGAGCCCAACAAACCACACCCTCAGCTCTTTTGTTGGCTGACTCCCCTTTGGGTTTGGCCGATAGAGACCAGTGGGAAAAGGAGGATGGTGAGAGAGAGAGAGGCAGGAGTATTTCTTCCTCTTGCCCTCCCTGCTTCAGCACAGCATCTCTGGCGCTATCAGCCTCCTCCGTGGCTGCAGCTTTGCCAAGCAGCCCTTCTTCCTGGGCACCACCTTTCACCACCGTATATAACTATTACCCCCATTTTCCACTGCGGCCTCGAGTGGCGGCAGCTCCCCACTGTTGCCAAACTCAAGGTGCTTTAATATTTCTTGTCCGGTCCCTTAACGCTGTCCATTCCTCTGAAAGAAGCCCCTTCTTGAAAGTTGCTTCGTGAAAACACCTGACTGAATTGTTTCAAAATACTGCACCCCACGACGATGCTCCCTTGTAGGAGGCATAGCATTAGACTATCTATCCAGACAGCTGCCCATTCTTTGGAACTGCTCTTCAGCCCATCTGGAAGCAGTCAAGACACACATTTAATCTAAAGAGAATGCAACCCTAAGCTGGATAGAGCCCATTCAATGTTTTCTGGAGAATCTGAACCGCAAGAAACAGGGACTGAATTGGTGAACGGTGGTGGAGGTCCCAGCCTGATAGAACAGAAAGAGAATTTGTGGGTAGGAAGAGAATTTACAGTGTTGCTCAGTATTAGCAGCCCAATGATCACGGTACTACCTGGAATTAAGACTCCCCTGTTTGGTTCCCTAGACAGAGATGTGGCTAACACGGGAGGGAGAGGGACTGGAATGGAGGCGTGCCACCAGGAAGAACATTACTGTCAGTGACGTGGGAGTAAATTGAAGTCACGGTGCACAGAATTTCAAAGGGCTCAAGTGTAGCTTTGCTGGAATGATCTAGCCATTTGACTTTGGGCAAGCTCTGGGGACTTTGATTCTTCATCTATGAGATGAAGGGATTATTTTACAGCTGAATCTCAAGGCACTGTTTATCTCCAGAGTTTTCTATTTTAGGATTAGATTTTCCTAGCCAGCCCTAGCCACTGTGATACACCAAGTTTCTTCTTTTCATTTGCTTCCTGTTTCCAGAAAATCCTCCTTTTGAAAGGCAGCTTGGGCTTTGAAGCTGTTGACCTAATGCTGTGGCTGATCAAAGTATTTCCATGAATGGACATAGCCAGAACCAGATTTGCTTTTAAAATGTTGACCTCTCAGTGGTCACGTTTGAGCTTTCTATCTCCATATTATTTATCCACGTTGAGAATGAGTTTAATGCTTCGAAATGCTGGTTTGGGGGGGAAATACTGATAGAATTTTTCATAGAGAGAAAATGGCCCATGCATAAGGAATATTCACTTAATCACTAGTTCAGTTATTGACTCAACTTGGGAAAATTGAGCCTTTTGGGGTCTGAGGACCTTTTTTTTTTTTTTTTTTGTCTTTACTGTTTGTTTTAAACGGTCTTAAATGCCTCACAGAAATGTGAAATATGTCTTTGTATTTTCATTTGCATATATTTAATTCTTGAGTAGTAGAGGGAATACTGTGATTGCTGCGTAGGCCCACAGGTGAAGCAAAAGATTTTAATTCTCTCTTGTAGTTATGACATTAATACTGCTACTTTTAAAAGTATATATTTTGGCATCAGATATCCGCCATGTATGTGAGAGTTCCGGTGTAAATTTGCAACTTCGATGACTGTTTGGTTATCGCAAGAATACCATATATTCTTGTAAAAAAGTCATGAAATATCATTGCTCTTCTGGTTTGCAAAATTAACTGGAGAGGGGAAAAAAAGTAGTTGGTGCAACCATAAGGCTGCATTGCAAGTGAGAGGTAAAAATATATCTGGGGCCGAATTTTAAAACTGAATGATATCAGGGGCGCTTGGGTGGCTCTGTCAGTTAAGCGGCTGACTTCGGCTCAAGTCATAATCTCACGGTTTGTGGGTTCGAGCCCCGTGTCAGGCTCTGTGCTAACAGCTCAGAGCCTGGAGCCTGCTTCGGATACTGCATCTCCCTCTCTGTCCCTCCCTGGCTTGTGCTCTCTCTCTCTCTCTCTCTCTCTGTGTGTGTCAAAAATAAATAAGCATTAAAAAAATTTAAAACAAACTGAATGATATCATAAGTAAATCAAATTTTAAAGATGATAACTTCCTCCACTCCTACTTAAATTTCAAATGAGGTAGCTTATGTGTAAGGTTTTTTTGTCATTGTTCAAATTCTATTGTTTTCACTATAAATTCTAAGTACTGTTAAAAATTATATGGCAATACAAATTACATACTAAGAAGTATAACAAGAGTCTTTGGCTCCAGAATCAGAGTTCTGGGACCATAATTTAAAGAAATAACTGAAGAAACAAAATCCATGGGGATGAATGTATTCATTTTCACATTATCTATTATATGGAAAATTGGAGACAATTTATAAGCCTAACAATAAGATTTATAAGTAAAATATGGAATATAAAACTCAACAGACTTGCCTAGAGCCACTGCTATGAAAATTTTTGTTATATGAAGTTCACCAAAAAAAAAAAAAATTATATGTTCATTATCACTGTAACCATGTAAAACTATGATTAAATCTTATAAAGGGACATGTAAAAATAAAAAATCATTCGCATTAGATTGATGGGATTAGAAATAATACATTTTAAGAGGAAATCCTTATTATTTTTAGAAAACTGCTCTTTACAGCTTAAAATAGAAGACTGAATCTAGAAGAAAAGATTCTCTGACAAGTCTCTGAAGGAAAAGAAACAAATGTTTACTTCTGTATTAGGGATTACTGGCTGCCAGAAACAGAACCCCACTCGACCCAGTTTAAGCAAAAGAAAAATTATTGCATGGGCGCCTGGGTGGCTCAGTCGGTTAAGCATCTGACTCGATTTCAGCTCAGGTCATGATCTCATGCTTCCTGAGTTCAAGCCCCCACATGCGATTCTGCACTGACAGAGCGGAGCCTGCTTGGGATTCTTTCTCTCCCTTTCTCTCTGTCCCTCCCCTGCTCACATGGTTTCTCTCTGTCTCAAAATAAATAAATAAACTTTTAAAAAATGTCTTGCAAGGGCACCTGGGTGTCTCAGTAGGTTAAGCGTCCAACTTTGGCTCAGGTCATGATCTCAAGGTTCCTGAGTTCGAGCCCCGTGTCGGGCTCTGTGCTGACAGCTCAGAGCCTGGAGCCTGTTTCGGATTCTGTGTCTCCCTCTCTCTGCCCCTCCCCCACTCACGCTCTGTCTCTATTAAAAATGAATAAACGTTGAAAAAAATTTTTTTAATGCCTTGCAAAGACAATATGAATTCTGAAACAGAATCATAGCTGGACTGCAGAACAAGGCTGGGGCACAGGCAATGGCCCATCATGACCTCATTAGCCCCAACTACTCATGAACAAAATATCAAAGTTTTATTTTTGTTTTAATTTTTTTTAATGTTTATTTATTTTTGACAGAGAGAGAGACAGAGCATGAGCAGGGGAGGGACAGAGAGAGAGGGAGACACAGAATCCGAAGCAGGCTCCAGGCTCTGAGCTGTCAACACAGAGCCTGACGCGGGGCTCGAACTCACTGACTGCGAGACCATGACCTGAGCTGAAGTCAGACACTCAACCGACTGAGCCACCCAGGTGCCCCAAAATATCAAAGTTTTAAATAAAGACCGGATCCAGTTGTTCACTTGCAGAAACCTGAGAGAGCATGCCTCACTGCCTCATCCTAATCAATCAGTGTCTTCTGTATATAAATGTTAACATTTTGCTCATCATGGACTTCTTGCATTAATTTTTATTTACCAAAAATACCGCAAGGGCGCCTGGGAAGCTCAGTTGGTTAGGCGTCTGACTTCAGCTCATGCCACAATCTCATGGTCAGTGGGTTCGAGCCCCACATCGGGCTCTGTGCTGACAGCTTGGAGCCTGGACCCTGCTTTGGATTCTGTGTCTCCCTCTTCTCTGCCCTCCCCTGCTTGAGCTCTGTCTCTCTGTCTCTCTCAAAAATAAAGAAACATTTAAAAAATACTGTAATAAAGTATTCTGCGTCTTAATCAATAGGTTGTTTGTTTATTTTACTCCCCTCTCAGTTTGTACCCACTGCGAGTGCCTCACTCACCTCATGGTGATTCCTGCCCTCCCCACACAGTGTTTGAAATTCATCCAAGCCGGGCCCAGAATTAGGGCACTGTTTCCCATGAGGCTTGGTTGAGATCTTAGCCCATCGGGTGATAATAACAGATGAACCTATTAGTAGGTATTTTCAAGCCAGACTGGGCGTGTCCGTCAGATAAGCTGAGAGCAAGAATCAGGGCAGAAAATTCTTGTTTAGGGAGAGAAGGAAGATAGGAAAAGCCTGCCAGGGAAGCTCGAGGCCCTGCAGGGAAAGGATGAATCAGATCAAATGTATACTTATCTTCACAGCCTTTCCAGAGATAACTCAAACCCTGCTTTCCGTTACCTTCCTTTCTACCACCTCCCTGTTAGGGTGACAACGAACTGTCAGAGACGGCATGCCAATGACAGGGATGGGTTTCTCCTGTAAGAAGCAGTCCACCATGGAGACCCTTGATGATGATGCTTTGTGGCCTTGGCTTCCCCTGCCCCCAGCCACCCTTGGGCACCCAGCTCTGTGCTCCCAGAGCCCAAACTGGCCTCATCTGACTACAGCTCTAGCCCATGGTCCCCACATTGAGTCCCAGATGCCCTCACGCACATTGATTGTTAAGGCACATCAGGAGGAAATATGATGGATGGTGCTTACTTGGTTTTATTCCAAGTGTGCTTCCCATTAAGGAGAAATGTCATTTGTGCCTCAAGCCATCTGAAGCCCATTTGTTTTCCTATCTATGGGAGCATGTTTGCCGTGCTCTCCCCTCTTCTCTCTTCGCTTTCAAGTCTGCTCCCCACACGTCTCCCTCCTGCCCCCACTCATCCCCCCTCCCTCAACCTATTCCCAATATTTCTTGCTAAAATATGGCTGAGAAGTCATCTTTGGAATGCTCTTGTCACCGTGGACGTGAAGAAGAATGCCTGTAACACGAGACACCCAACTTTTCCCTGCACTGTGAACCGTCCCGCTCTGACCCACGGGACAGCCATTCTCCTTTTCTCCGTGCACACTTCTGAGTCTTCCCCTTGGGTTACCGGGTTAATCACGTCTCCTGCTTCCTCTCAGAAAGAACTGAGGCAGATCCTACATTTCACTACCGCCTGATGGCAGATGGGAATGGGAAGTCACTGGTAGGTCAGCCTTGTCTAGCACTGGATGCCAAGAAAACAAAGCACCTGGGTTTAATTACCAAGCCCGTAGAGAGTTCTGGGAACAGCCAGTCTCAGTGCCATCTTCAGATCATCTCCTTTACTTGGTGATTTGATTACTCGATCTGTCAAATACATTTTTGAAGCCAGTCATCACAGCCCTGGATGCTCTTGGCTATTCTTTAAACCACTAAACTCTGCAGCCAAGACAATGGCATTCACCTTCCAGTTTTCACTCTTTATTTCATCTGCAAATCATTTGCCTTTGAAGAAAGGGACCAGGTAGTTCAAACTTTCTGATTCATCTGTTATTAGCAGACCCCCAATAGAAGGACTTTATAAATCTTCCCTACGCCTAGGCATGCGCCATGTACATGCACACACGCGCACACACTCAAAACCCGACACTGCCTATTTTGCGAGATAAAGCCAGAACCTGACAAAGAACTAGAGAAACAAAAAGAAAGACTTCAACTACAAGAAGGGCTCCAACCTTAGCTTCTCTCCTTCTCAATGGGGCAAAATGTGACACATTCAAGAATTAAAGAAAACATGGTAATCACTGTATCTAGCCATTTTTCTGGGTTCAAGCTAATTCATACTTCATTTACAGTAATTGTGTTTCTTTACTGATATAAGCCCTGTAAGTATATTTATTTTTGAACAAACTCTAGAGGTTTGGAATTTTGGCTCAGCGATGCATCAGGGCCATTCTTAAGAAATAATACCAGGAGTTGAAATAAATGCCCCTCCTCTGCCTCCTCTCTGTCTCATTTCCATTTACCTTTTATGAAGCCTCCAGAGCCAGAGACAGATATTCTCAACACTTACTCTGCCCCATGCTACACCAGGGGACACCATTTCCCTAGAACGCAGTATGTATTTTATGCAATCCAACAACCTGGCTCCCACCACGCCCTAGCTACGCAAAACTCCAATATCCCAAATCAAGGTCAGGACCAACCATAAACATTTTATCTTCATGGTTGCAGTGCCATCAGATGGTATTCCACAAAACCAGAAGTGAAAAATGTATAACTCAATAGTGGAATCACTTGGGAGTGGGGTTAGACAGACCCAAGCTTGAACACTGGCCATGCCACTCAATAGCCGTGACCTTGGGCAATCCATCCACACTCTCTAAGCCTGTTTTCATGTTGGTAACCTTGGGTTGACGTCACACACCTTAGTGGCCTCTAGTGAATATAAATCACAAAGCACTGCCCCAAGAACATTTTAAAGGATCAATACGTGCCAATCTGTACCATCTCAGACACTTTTCTCTTCCTTTTTGAATCTTCTGTCCTGAGCAAGGATGGCCAAGGATGTGCCACACCACAGCCATGGTCTTGCTGCAGAAGAAACTGCTTAGCCTTACTAGGGACAAGTGCATTAAACATGAATGATTACAGCTACCGTGGGGTCCCAGGAGCTAAACACGTCCTTTATATTTGGGGGGGGGGGGACTATCTCGTTTCTTTGCCTTGGGTAGAAGAGGACCTCAAAGCATCACGTAGGATTGGCACAACACAAACAATAGAGATTTCAATGGTATCACATCCCAGGGGAAGGACCAGCCAACTTAAGGTAACCTGCTGTAGTCCTTTCTACACGATTTAACATCTGACAGTCTGCAGTGTCTAGCCAGCCATGGCGCTGTGTTTTATGACTGGCCATTGAAAATAATTAGTTGGTGACCCAGAAAACTGATATATAAAATCCTTTTAATCACCAATATGGCTTTCAATTATACAGCGTAAACTTATTAACCTTTTTACTGCTGAGACTTGATTTATGGAATTTATCTACATGACCATTATGAGCAGAGATAAAAAGTATATTATCTGAGGTGTTGGCATTAACAATAAAGAACTGCTTTTTCTCATCGTGGAATCTAAGTGGCAATGGCAGCCTCCCACTAAGTCCCTAGGGATTCATTTGTTTCCTGCAACCATTCAGTAGTCTATGTGGCTTTGTCACTTAACAGGGTGAAGTCCAAACACCTTAGCATGGCCCCGACCCTAAATGGAATGAGTCTGACCTGAACCCAATCTTTTTCAGCTTCCTCTCTTAAAAATTCACAATCCTGCAATGGCTGTGTTTTCCATTGCTCTCTTTTCTGGCCATGTGTGTCCTTTATCTTGAATGGATCTGCCCATGCCTGCCAACAGCCACAGCTCCTTTCCACACATACTCTCCAACACACACACTCTCGCACAACCCACTCACACATAAAACCCCCCAAAACACCCACACACAACCCCCTACACATACACACAACCCTCACACACACAACTGTCTCACAACATCCCCCACAATGCTACACACACACAACCCACCACACACATATATAATTCTCCCCCAACATCCATAATCCCTACATACATACCCACAACCCATAGCCCACACGCAACCTCCTAACAAGCCATGAAAATACACACCAGCAACTACACACACGCACAAAACCCTCCCACGCTCACACAATGCTTCTCACAACACACACACAATCCTACACACACACACATAAAAACCCTGCCTTCCACAACACTTACACACACACCCCTTCACTGCCTGAAGAGTGCCTTCGCACTTGGTGTCCCATGAAATTTCCCCAGTTCCCAGGAGTCACTACCTCCTTTCTGCTTCTCCGCTTCTCCTGCTTTCAGCTGCTTCACCTAAGATCAGAGTGCAGGTGAACCCAAGACACTGTAAACTTGTGATTATGACTACGTGTCTCCTTTATCGTTCACGCCTGGAACCTAGAAGAGTGTACTGTGCCAGAGTGAACTAAGGGTAAAAGGAAGTGAGTGACATCCTTCTGCTCCCCGGAGTCTTTGTCTATTTAAGACGAAAATGCACGTGTGTGTATACACTCGAGGCAACGTCGACACAGCGAGTAGAAAACAAGTTTTGAATAACATTATATGTGAGATGGAAAGAGAGGGATCCCAAGAGTTATCAAAACACAATGTTTCTACTTCAACATGAAGGTGGTGACTGCCCAGAGCAGAGAAACGGCCCAAGGAATGAGCTGGCAATGAGGAAGACCTTAGTGGCGTCTGGGAATTAACAAGACCACTGGCTCACACAGGCTCTACTGTGGATGACAAGCCAAGAGGTTTCAGGGTGAGCAGGTGCCCAAAGGAGATGCAGAGGCTTCAGCTTTTATCATCAGAGATACTGCAGGCTCCAGAATTCCTACAGTGCTCTGAACTCACACCCACCATGGTCAGCACCACGCACTTGTCTCCACGCTCTGTGTTGAGTACCCAGTGGGCACGCCCAGTATAAGTGTAAGTCACCAGGAAAACAGGGGCCTCCAAAGACATTTTATCAAGAACCACATTCCAAAATACTATGACGGTACTCATCCCAAGAAAAATCAGCACTTTGTGGGCCTTCCTTACACTTATTTTATGGCTCAGTATTGATTTTATTCAGAATTCCTATGAGAAGGGAAGGTGAGGGTGAAATCGTCTTTTCAGATTTCAACGACACTAAGGTCTTAATCTTGCTCTGATTAAAGTATGTATTATACAACATCAAGTTTATTTATTGATATTTTTTCTCCCTAGCCAGATTTTATAAATACTCCAATGGCAAGAACATTAGCACATTTTCCCCTGTATCCCTATATCTAGCCCAGGGCTAGCATAAATGAATAAATTAGTCATTTATTAGTCATAAATAAATTACTCATAAAATGAATAAATAAATAAGTGAATAATTAGTATTCATTATTAGGCATTCCATTTTTCATTTCCTCTACTGGACTTCCAACAGAACCCCAGTGACACTGAGCCAAATTTTTGAGCTTATCATGTGATATTATAATTATTGATTTATGTGTATCTCCTGCACAGGACTATATATTTCATCAGGGAACTAAATATTATAAAAATAGAAACTAAAATTTGTGGACGTTTACCTATATACCAGGCACTGAACTAAGTACGTAAGTTTTCTCATCACTTCTTATACAAACCTTATGAAATAGATACTATTATCAGTCCTAATTTACAGATGAGGAAACTGAGCCTTAAAAGTGACTTATCCGAGAACATACAGTGAGTAAATGGTTGATCCTGGATTTGAACCAAGGAACCTGATTCCAGAAATTCACTTTGAATGAATGGCTACCTGGTTAGACTATACTCAATTAAAATGAATTTCAACACTAATTCATTCTAGAACTGTATGTTACACATCCTCCCCATGTCAGGAAATGTGTTCCGTACTTACAATAAAATGGTGAACGCTATGGATTTGCTCCCTGCCCTTCAGAGAGCTTGCAGCCCAGTGTAAGCTCAATGCTGGATCAAACGATCATACAAGTTCATAATCCAAAGCTGTGCTAACTGTGCATAAAGGCAGGGCACAGTTGTAATGAGGGTGACAACAGGGATGGCTGATGTATATAATGATGGAAGGCACCAATGTGGCTTCCCTGAGGCAGTGAAAGTTGACCTCCAAGATACGAAATTTGTAGATGTTAATGACACGTTTTGGGCATGGAATCAGAAAAAAAATGGGGGGAGTGTTTTGTGTGTTGATTGGCTCATTTTCTAATCCACCTTGCTCAAACAAGAGATGAAAAATGGTTTCCAGAATTGTGTGAAATACCCAATTACATGCACTAGAAGTAGAGGAGAAAGAAAATGAAATGGTGAGAACATAAAATGTGGTTAATCCAAAATGCATGCCTTAGTGTCCCATACCCCAGCCCTAAATATAGCATCAGTTTGGGAGCCACCATGGCAAAGGAAAATTTCTCGGTGACTCAATTCCCAGGACTCACGAAATTAAAGTAGCCCAATTACTCTGGGTGTGCTCCAAATCCAGATAAAACCGGCTTGGGAGTGTGAGTTAGCAGGACCTTTTGGGAACAACCGGTCCAGATGTTTTCTAGACTTGTCCTGAGACAGTCAGAAGAATCTTAAGGGCGATGGGCCAGGATGGGGAGGCCCAAGAAGTTTACAAACTAAAATGGGGAGGGGGTAGTGCTTACTTCCATCAGAGATGCTCCACTTCTATCGGTTTACGTAACAGATTTCTGCATACTATTTCTTTTGAAGGAAGATGATGCCAAAATCTAAATACATTTGAAAGTTTTGAATTCAACCCAATCCCTTCATTTTGTAGATGAGAGGTCAAGATGCTTCACGAAGGCCATTGGCTGGTTACGGTCAGAGCTGGGACAGCCCCTTCCTGTGGAGGTTCCCAGAATTCCGAGTCAGCATGAACAGCATAAGGATTATGAACCATACAGAGGTTTTAGCCTTAGCTCTTAACAACCACACGCTCTAACCCTGAGATTAACTAGTCACTACTGAATGTGTGGTAAAGCTGGTTCCATGCAAACAAATACCGTAGCACCATTTGCTGTACTGGTTATTCACTTCATGGAATCATTGTGTTCCTAATTATCAGGATATTCCCCCAAAACACCAGCTCCCCACCATCTTTGAGAGTAAGGAGGGAGAAAAATGATACCTTAATCATGGAGGTAGTTTTCAAGTTGTCTTAATAAGTCTAGCTGCCTATCACCAAAAAAGCACAAGAATTTCGCACGGGTCCGGGAACCCATGGTTTGCTCCATTTACTTACAAGGATTCCATTCCACAAGCCACCTGATATGGTAGCAGACAGCACAGACTTTGAGGCCCAAAGCCAGGCAGATATGAATTCAACCTCTACCCTGCCCCTTTCTAGCCCTATGACCCCAGATAAAGTCCTTACCCTCTGATGTCCACTTGATTAAAATACGAATGTTAATCAGACCTGTGGGATAGTTGTGGGGTTCCAATGAGATCATGGATGTAAAGCATTTACCTTTACAGGGTGTCTAGCATATAGTAAGCACTCAATAAATTTTTGCCATGATTGTTACTATACAAATCACTCCCTTTATGAGCTCCCCTATGGCCATTAATAATGACACCAACAGAGATGATTCGAATGATTTTAAAGGATATTTTCCAAATGAGCAATTAAAAAAAAATCAATGGCACCACATAACCCGAGTCAGTGTCTTGCTTCACTCACAAATCATCATTTGTTCAGTACAGGAAATTATGAACTGTCTGGAAATAATACAGTAAAGACAGTCAATGACAATTAGAGCATAAAGAGTCTAATATAGACTCAGTGCAGAATCTGGGATTCTACTAAAATCCATTTATTACAAAAAATTCTGGAACCACTTTACCATAAGTGGACATCATTTAGTGCTCAATTACAATGAAATTCCAATGGAAGTATATATTAAATGCAGAGCATCTACATTAATATCAAGAGAATTTGGTAAGATTGATGTTATTGCAATGAATACCAGATGAATATTAAGTACCTTGCTTAAACCTTCCAGGTTCTTGGGCTCAGGCACTGCTCCGTGCTCCCATTATCTACATTTCACTGGATTTTTATGGAGGCAGGAGTTAGGCACAAAGTCCATTTTTATTTACTTGTAGTCTAGCTTAGAGCTGGATAGCTCTCAAACATTGATTAATCAAGACACATTGTATAATGATGTTAAAATCACAGACATTCCACCACCACCATGGAAAGCAATTCATTTTCCAAAGGGCTATAGATCTATGTAACGGGAAAATTTGTAAAAGGAGGTAATTTCAGGCTAAGCACTAAGAAGACATTTTAATAGCTCCAACATGGATTGAACTTAGTGGAGCAAAGAAATCTCCATGGAAGAATTAGGACCTGCCCTGTTCAAACTCAGGGCTCTTAATGACTCAGGAGCAGCCCAGGCAGGGTGAAGAAGGTTTCTGTTAACATTCTATACCAACACAGGTTACTTGGGGGGTGGGGTGAACTTCTCCTGGGATCACTTATTTATGCCAACCAAGAAGCTAAAGCTCTTCGTATGTGGGCATCTGTGCAAATATGAGGTCAAATTCCCATTAGAAAATTTAGGGTCATAGAAAAGAGGTGAAAGCCATGGTGTAGTCTGCCATTTGTCAGGCTATATTCCTGGGCAAGGAGGCAAGGGTGCAACACCCTGAGTCCGGGGAGGTAGACCACTTACTTGCCTTTCTATGAAACGATCCTAGTTCAGGTCCCCAGCTCAACCCTTTACTGCAAGAATTCTCAGACTTTCGATTGCACCTTTGGCAAAATGGCTGCGACAAGCGTATCATGCTGCTGCGTGGCTCAAATGGGCTGCAGCATGTGCAAGCCCCCGAGACAAGTATCCTCCTTGAAGGGGATACAGCCAAGCTGCCTGGGACTTGCGACTCTTCTGACGTGGGTTACAGGGACCTGCTCTGTAGAAATCTATTGTGGGCCCCCCTACATAAACACCGCAATTGCCCCAAATCCACCATCACCTGGGATCCTTCTGTCTAATCAAAGAGAGTCAGATTCATCCCACACCATTTTTGGTTTTGTTCTGGTTTTTTTTTTAATGTTTATTTTTAAGAGAGGGAGAGAGCGTGAGCAGGGGAGGGGCAGAGAGACGGGGGGACAGAGGATCTGAAGCAGGCCCTATACTGACAGAAGTGAGCCCGATGTGGGGCTCAAACTCACGAACTGCGAGATCATGACCTGAGCCCACGTTGGATGGTCAACCAACCGAGCCACCCAGGTGCCCCCATCCCACGTCATTTGTATGTAGACACTTCTAGTTGCCACTAGGGTTCTGATCCAGCGTGTCCCCAGCTGGCCAGCCCTCTGCCTTAGGCTTTCACACATGGACCAGACAGGGAGTCGGGAACCAAGACCTCCACTGGACTAGGAGGCGCAAGTGGCAAAGTTATAGGAAAACATAAAGAGAACGTATGCATGCCGTAATGCACCTATCTACCCTCGGGGGTTTAAAAAAGAAAAAGATTGGTAGATTTGTTTAGGCCAGAGGTTGCAACCGCCACCTGCAAGCCAGCTGTAGCTGTCACCCAGAGGGTGGCTGCTTCATATGTATAGTGCCTCCACTTTGAAATAGGAAAATTTCATCTTAAAAAAAAATCCGGGTTTGGGGCTCATTTCATAAAACCAGAAGTTCTGGTTTGCACAAAGCACAATCAGCTGGAGCTCAGTTGAGGCTGTCCCCTTTAAGTGGGTCCCACCTCCCCTGACCCTTCTCTGTCACCTCCAGGACATCCCTGAAGCCTCAGAGGTTGGCCCACTAATCCCACCATGGGTCGGTCCATTTCCTGCAATTATTAATACAAGCTCGGCCACTTGGCAAATATGAATCCCTGCATAATCCTCCTGGCACAATGAAGCAAAACGAAGCCATAGGCACAGAAATGTGACAAGGGAAAACTGCCAGTGCTAAAAAATGAAATATGTGCTAAGTCCCCAAAGAAGTTCATTACCTGAAGGACACATTATCCCCCTTCTCTCCCCATGAGTCAGCATAGTCAGTAGTCATTCCTAATTGGTTTAAAGCTTAGTATGAAATATTAGGATGCCACGGTATGCGATGACACAGCTGTATTCCTGAGGGGACAGCTGAGACGAATCTGCGCACGGCTGAGACAGGTGGAGACAAAGGCAGCAGGTGAAAATGGGCTGTAAATAGACTATCACTTAAAAAATAATGGGGTGTGTTTTCCCCACAGGTTTCTGGTGCTTCATCACTAATTAAATATTGAAACCACAAAAGGAGAAATAAAGTTTTGTGGCTCTTTGGGTGTGGGGCATAAATGTAAATATTTTGTACCATTAACCGCAATTTCATTTGAAAAACACACGCCTGATCTGGAAGCATTGAGTTGTAGGCACATGAGCTGAGAAAGGGGGTAGATTTAAGGAAAATATTAGCAGCTAATGGTGCTATCCATTTTGCTTTAGGCCATAAGGGGGTCTGGAATGGTGTATTCCAGGGCAGTATTTTTCAAGTTTACGAAATTGGTGGGTCTTTTCAACAAAATAGTAGATTCCCTGTGATAGGGACTGCAGTCAAAATCACATCCCACAGAGTAGATGGGCTGTTGCCAAAGGCAGAAAATCAAGAGGCAAATCACTTGGAATTCTTGGGTGATTCACACCAGAGAGCAGTAATTGAATCATTTATGGTCTCCATCCTCTAAGCCTGCCATGGTAAGGCACTTGGAACTCTGAGGCACTTATGCTGGATCTTGGCTTTAGTGGAGGATGAGCCATCGTTCCATGAAGAGAATCAAGTTCTGGAAATCCAAGAGTCAGAGTTGCTTAGAGCCGGTTGGCCAACTTCCCGCCATCACTGGCCGTGGCCAGTCTCTCTGTTACCTCCTCAGTGTAGATCGCTGGGTGGTGGCAGTACTCATGGACAACTGTTAGGAGTTCATATTTTCCATTTGTTCACCTAAAACTCTGCCTATTTACAAGTTCCCTCAAGATCCTATGCTGCTCGTAGGGTAACACAGGAAAGCGTCTTCCCTCTTTCTCTCCAGGTGATGCTCGGTAGCTGAACATGAAATCAAAAGGCTCGGCTTCCTGGCCAAGGAGCACCCTCTTCCTCATCTGTAAAATCCTTTCTGACTCCCTCCTGAGGTTTTGTTCTGGGACGACATCCAAGTGGGATAATCTGTGTGTTTTGTGAAACAGGAGACAGTGTGGGTTATCGGGCAGACCCCGTGTCTTGAAGCCAGGTGTCCTTGAACGGGAATGCAGAGCTTCACTCTGCGATCTGGAGGAAACCATTTGGGAACTTAAAACAGGCCAACTCGTACAAGCAGAGAGTGGGATGGTGGTTTCCAGGGGCTAAGGGAGGTATGAATAAAAAGGTACAAAGTTTGAAGTATACAAGATGAGTACATCCTGGAGATCTATTGCACTGGGTAAAGCCTATAGTTAGCAATACTATATTATGCATTTAATGGGGCATCTGCGTGGCTCAGTCGGTTAAGTGTTTGACCTTGGCTCAGGTCATGATCTCGTGGTCCGTGAGTTCGAACCCCGCGTCGGGCTCTGGGCTGACAGCTCAGAGCCTGGAGCCTGCTTCGGATTCTGTGTCTCCCTTTCTCTCTGCCCCTCCCCTGCTCATGCTCTGTCTCTCCCTGTGTAAATGAATGTTAAAAAAAATAACTAAAACGTGGTAGGGTAGACCTTATGTTACCTGTTCTCATCACACGGGATAATAATAATAATAGTAAATAAGGAGGGTGGGAAACCTTTGGAGGTGGTGACTATGTGTCCGTGGCACAGATTGTAGTTATAGTTTCATGGATATATATTTACCTCCAAAGTCATCAAGTTGCATACATGAAATACGTACAGTCTTTTGTATGCCAATTGCACCTCCTAAGGTGGGTTTCTAAAAATTCGGGATATAATAGTTTGCACGAAGAGTTTTTTGTCATAAATAAAGGAGGTAACACATAAAATCGCTGGCATGTGTTAGTGCTCGACAAGGTTTCATCATTCCGTTTGTTGAGCGTTATTATTAGAGTGTGAACTGAGTCCAGTTGTGTGACCTGATCTGCAAATGGGACCACGAAAGTCACAACATCCTCTGCCACGGGTGGCTGGCACTCAGACTCTGTGACCTGAGTTCCCCCCAACTTTGCTCCAGCCCTTGCCTCCCCTCTCCAGATTCAACTCGCAAGGAGGGGCCAAAAGCAAAGGACAGCTTATGCCAGAGGCATCCAGGATGGATCTGCACCTCTTCAGGGAGGACACCATAGATTTGATGGTGGAAGATCCTTGTAGGAAGAGTAAAGAAGACCAAGCCATTTGGGGTCTTTCGGAGGGAAGTAGCATTTGTGCTATCAAGACTCTTACCCTTTCTGGGTGGAAAGTTCCCTGTCCTTGGATGAAGCAAGAGAGGCCAGGGCTGAGCCTCAGGGAAAAGAATTTGAGTGGCTGGGACTAATGTCTCACTGATGTCCCTTAAAGGAGGAACAAGAAAAGAACCTTGGGATTTGCTTCTGTGCTTTCTCCTCTGGGGCTGGAGAAAAGGCAAGGATTGTGGACAGAAGCCCCATTCAGGAAAAGCATGTACAAGGGGTGGCCCTTCATGGAACAGGATACACAGGACACTCAAGTGGACATTCCCAGAGTGGAGAAGAACCAGGATCTCTGTCATCGCACGGAATTACTAATTGTGGTGACATTAGTCCTGCTTAGGAGGAGCTGTCATCATGACACGCCCAGGTGACAGAAACTTATCAATAGTGATGACTGTAATTGCCAGGGAGAAAGCTCAGGCCCTCCGTTGGAGCTCCATTAGGGTGGGCAGTAATAAGGGAGCAGGTGACATTATAGGGGTTTATCATGAAGGGGTTAGCCTATGAGATTTGGTTCTCATCTCACGTGAAGAAGGCCAAATGCAATGGTCAAGTGTAAAGGAAAACATCGAAAGTCAAGATTAAAAAGCAAAGATCAGGGCCAACTGGGTGGCTCAGTCAATTGAGCATCCGACTCTTGATTTTGGCTCAGGTCATGATCTCACGGTTCATGGGTTCATGACCCGCATCAGGGTCTGTGCTGACAGTGGAGAGCCTGCTTGGGATCCTCTTTCTCCCTCTCTCTCTCTCTCTCTTTTTTTTCTCTCTCTCTCTGCCCTTACCCCACTCACACTCTCTCTCCCAAAATAAATATAAACTTAAAAAAAAAAAAAAAGCAAAGATCAGGATGCAGCCAAAAGAAAGTGTAGTGTTACTCCACTTTTCAGAGAGGTAAAGTAACTTGTTTGAGGTCACACAGCTATAAAAAGGAACCAGGACTTAACTCTAGGTGTGCCTGGCTCCACAGCTGATATTCTTTCTTCCATCACCACTGTTTCCTAAAACAGACACGAGTACCCGGAGATTGTGGTCCTCCCCCAATCATCCATTGTTTGCGACAGACCCCTTTTATACTTAACCCACCCCCTCAAGGGACTCACACTCTCTCACCTTCCTGTTTAATCGCCAACCTGGCATCGTTTAAGGTTGGTAAAGAACCACCAAACATGGTAGACCACACGGTCCGCATACCTTGATTACCATTCCATCTGCATGCCAGACACACTTCCATTAAGCAGACGGGGACAGTCCACAGCTCAACCACAGGGCTGGCACCGGCCAAAAACCCAAGCCCCGCCCCTTACAAAATCCACTCTTAAGCTGTTCGTTCAGCACTCACCTTGTAGCAAGCACGTTCTCTTATACATTATGAGCATGCAGACTTTTAGACTGGAGCTCGGCTTCCCTCCATCTCTTCGTTGATCCTTCCTGGGTCAGGCTGCACATGCCTGCAGAGTACATGATCCCAACAACAACACGGGGAAGTGGACACTGGTAACGCCCTTTGTAGATGGCTTGCTGAACATCAGAGAGGGCGAGGAGCTTGCCCATGTCGCACAGCACTGTGTTGCAGAGACAGATTTCAGCCTCGGTGGGACTCCGCCCAGATCCTGCTCACTCCACTACCCCATCCTCCTGCTCTGTCTCTCCCTCCCCGACATCCTTCCCACCTCTTTCCTATCATCTTTCTTCATTAGCGATCATTCTCTGCTCCTTGCCTAACCCACAATTCCTCTGAGGAAAATGTCAGGCTATGTAAAAAGCCAGTTCTAAAATCCTAACAGGAATACAAATTCAAACTATTCCCATATGAGTTAAAAATTTCCACAGGCATTAAAAATCATGTTGTCATTAAGTAATGCTGACTTCAAGTCTCCAGGAACCGATGGAAGCAAACAGCCTTTGATGCCATAAGTGAACCTTTTGAAACCCTTCCCGATCCCTGCCCCAGGGTAACTATTCTGTGGTCTAATGGCTTTGAGGTGGAAATGTTGCTCTAAATATTCAAAATGAACTCTTTAAAGCCATCCCCCATTTTTTTTCCATTTAATCTAATGTTCTATGTGGTCACACTGGAAAAGGCATGTCCCCCTTTGTGGTTCTCTTTGTATCTTTCAAAGTTTGGTAACTTATCAAATGTCCCATTAGTTACTTGACCCAGCTAAGCTTTTAGTGAGTCCTAATACATAACAAGTACCTACAAATTATACTTCGACTCCTAACATTCTTAGCTACATATACATTAACGTCTACGGAAATGAACACTTCTTACCTAGTGTGTAGGGAATACATGTTTTGTTTTTCCATGCTTCTATTACTTAATATTTTGGAATATAAAAGTATATATGTAATATATAAACACACACACATATAAACACATATGTGTGTGTGTGTGTGTGTGTGTGTTTTATAAAGCATAATCAACAAACACCTGCAAACCCATCCCATGTTAAAGGGAAAAAACTCACCAATAACCATTACTATTCCTTAGCTAATCAAACAACCCCAGAGGTAACCACTACTGTTTTTAATTTGTGTTTATGATTGTCTTGCTTTTGTTATTTAACAAAACAATACATTATGGAGGATTTCTTGCTTTTGAGCTTTATAAAAATATGTCCAAAGTATAGTTATTCTTTTGTAACTCACTTTCTTACTTAATATTATGGGGTTTTTTTTGGGGGGGGGGGACCTGGGTGGCTCAGTCGGTTAAGCGTCTGACTTTATCTCAGGTCATGATCTCACATTTCGTGGGTTCAAGCCCTGCGTCAGGCTCTGTGCTGACAGCTCAGAGCCTGGAGCCTGCTTCAGATTCTGTGTCTCCCTCTCTCTGACCCTCCCCTGATTGCGCTCTGTCTCTCTCTCTCTCTCAAAAAATAAATAAACATTAAAAATATTTTAATATATATAATTTTTTTAAATATAATTTATTGTCAAGCTGGCTAACATACAGCGTATACAGTGTGCTCTTGGTTTTGGGGGTAGATTCCCGTGATTCATCACTTACATACAACACCCAGTGCTCATCCCAACAAGTGCCCTCCTCAATGCCCATCACCCATTTTCCCCTCTCCCCCACCACCCCCATCAACCCTCAGTTTGTTCTCTGTCTTTAAGAGTCTTTTATGGTTTGCCTCCCTCCCTCTCTGTCTGTAACTATTCTTCCCCCTTCCCTTCCCCCATGGTCTTCTGTTGAGTTTCTCAAGTTCCACATATGAGTAAAAACATATGATATCTGACTTTCTCTGCCTGACTTATTTCACTTAGCATAATACCCTCCAGTTCCATCCACGTTGCTGCAAATGGCAGGATTTCATTCTTTCTGACTGCCAAGTAGTATTCCATTGTATATATAAACCACATCTTTTTTATGTTTTTAAGCATCACCTATGTTGACTCATTAGCTGCTATTTATTTTCACTAGTGTGTAGTATTCTATCATGTAATTACACTACAGTTCATTGATTCATTCTCCTGCTGGTGTATATTCAAGTTGTTTACAACCTTTTGCTACTAAGAATAAGCTGCTTACGATTATTCTTGCACATGTCCTAGGTGCACCATGCATAGAGTTTCTAGGTATAACTTAGGAGTGGAATTTCTAGGCCATGGAATATATGAATGTTCAACCTTGATAATAATAGCATATTATTTTACAATTCAGTTGTATAAGATTATCTGCAACCAGTTTATTAGAAACATAATGGTTCTCCATGCTTTCCAAATTTATATTATCTGAATTTTTAATTTTTTCCCACCTAGTTGTTGTAAAAGAGTATCTCATACTGCCTTTTTTTAAATTTCCCCAACTAGTCACGAAATTGAGTATATTTTCAAAGTTTATACACAATTTGTGTTTCCTCTTCAGTGAAGTGCCTGATCTCACCTTTTACAAAAGGCACATGGAGTTCACTTCTGCTCGGTGAGACTCCTCTTAGAGAAGCATCATTCTCCCACTCCTATGATCTAACTTGCTAGTGAGCCATAGGAGCCTGCTCTCACATCCTCCTGGCCCCCAAGAATCAGCAGGCAAGCCACCCTCCCAAACCCATTTCCCTGCTACACGCAGCCACTCAAACAGGGCCATTCTGAGTATACTTCCCTGGAACTAATGTATGGGCACTAGGGGAAAGAAGCCCTCTTTGTGTTGAGTTACATGGACATGTTAATAGCATCCTCCCTGGATACATGGAGGGAACTTCAGCCCAAAGCAGAGAATGTGTCAACAAACAGAGGGAAGTAGAACCCAAGGCAGAGAGTGAGAAAGAGCCTTGATGACCTTACTTGAGCACCTGGATCTCATTAGACCCAAAGACAGATTTATCTTCCAAGGAAGATGAGCCAATGAGCTCTCTTTTTTGCTCAAGGGACTTTGAATTGGGTTTCTGTCCCTTGTAACTAAAACAAAGCAAAACTGGGGGCACTGGGTGACTCAGTTGGTTAAGCATCAGACTCTTGGTTTCAGCTCAGGTCATGATCAAATGGTTTGTGATTTCGAGCCCTGCACTGGGCTCCACGCTGACAGCACGGAGCCTGCCTGGGATTCTCTCTCTCCCTTTCTCTGTGCCCCTCCTCCGCTCTCTCTCTGTTTCTCAAATAAATAAATAAATAAACTCAAGAAATTTTTTTAAAGCAAAATAATTATTAAAAAAAAGTAAAGGTCAAAATCTTTTTGTTAACCTGGGCTAAGAAACACAAGAAAAACATTGACATGGAGGTTATAATAACAACTGATATTTCTATAGTGTTTTATAGTCTGCAGAACGCTATCACATCTATTGTCTTAGATACTCCCTGCAACTGCGGGAGATGGGCACTAGAGGTACATTACCATCATTCACATTTCACAAACAAGGGACTTGAGTCTTGAACCCGGGACTTCTGTCGTAAGTTCTTTTTGGCTACCTGGACTGCTCTTGAATCACTATTATCGCCAATAGTCTGAGACTGTGGACATAAATTAGAGTAACTAACTCACTTTACAGTTAGAGAAAGCAGTGTTGGGGGAGAAGTGAGTGTAGTCAGCATGTATTGATCACACACGGTGTCCAGCAGTCAGCGCCTGACAATATCCTTTGATTGAAAAGTCTTGCTCCAAGCCCACTTATCTATAAAAATGATAAGTGAAATGAAGAATGAAAAAGTGAGGGACGCCTGGGTGGCTCAGTCAGTTGAGTTTGACTCTTGGTTTCAGCTCAGGTCATGATCTCATGGTTTGTGAAATTGAGCCCCATGTCAGGCTCTGCGCTGAGAGTACAGAGCCTGCTTGGGATTCTCTCTATCCCTCTGTCTCTACCCCTCCCCTGCTCTCAAAATAAATAAAATAAACTTTAAAACAGCGAAAAAGTGAAACATTTGGCTCCCAAACTTGAGAAAAAAAATGCTTCCAGATGTCCTTGGATCTACTCTGGAAGACCCACTTCTAAGAATATTCCAGAATCATTCTTATCAACCAAATTATAGACTCTTTCAAGGCAGAAACACATTCTACGGGCATGATAAGTTGTAACAACTGAGCCATTGATTATCAAAAAGGGACTCAGCAAGGGAAGACAGAGTACACGGAACCCACAGAAGACAGGCAATATTCCCCAGAAGTTAATATGATGGCCCTCGTTTTTAAGGAGAGGAAGACAGTAAATTTCACCATTGCACAGACCTGTATGCCACTGGAGCTAAAAAATATAACTTATAATCACTTTGGAGGAGACAGTACAGCTAAGCCATTGCTGACAGCAACTCTGAAAAATCTCTGCCATTAATATTTAAAGGTTCTTAATCAAAGAAGCAACGTTCTAAAGCAAAGGCAAAAAGAAATTAACAAACTCGACAGACAGAAGAAAGATAGGTGAGCAATAAAGAAGAGGACTGGACTGGAATGGGTCTGAGGGAGTTTCCTTAGCCACATCTGACCAACAGGTTCAATAATTTGTTCCTGAACAGAGATCAGCCATAATGTATGACTGTGGGTGTATGTATTTTTACATTTAACTCTGTAGTAAGTTTTGTATTCATTTTCATTTTTTAAACACCTTTTTTGAATCTTTTAGCTTCAGGTTAAACATTCCCTTCAGACTTTTCTATAGATCGATCTCTGGGCCCAGAGAACTCTAAAGGAACCATTGCAGTCAGGATTCTGATGACAAGAGGGGCAGGCCAAGTAGGCTGCATTTTGCTCCAGCTGGCCCCTCCTTTGCTGGGACACATGCCATGAGGTCACATACAATGACCCAACACAGCAATGTGCCCATGAAGGCACACTAGCATCCAGAAACAAAAATCACCTACCCGCCTGCTGGTGCAAGGTTAGCGATGGGTACCCCCAAAGGAGTTCGAATAAGGTTGGCTTAAATAAGCTTAAGCATCACCACAGCCACCTCTGCTCAGTCCATGAAGCCTCTCAAGAACTTATGTCCTGCTCTGTCACAGTGATGAATTGTCTTCATTATTTTTATATGCATCAATATCAGCGTGGGACATGGAATTAAGAGCAGATTTTTATTTTGAAGATATTCAAAGTTGTGGCAGAGACTTCAATTTGTTTCCCAATGACCATTTTCTTTTCCTCATTAATATAACTCCCCAGCATTGACTTAGTCAAAAGACATTTCCCAGCCTCCCTTTTAAAGAGCTGTGGCCTTGTGACTGGATTCTGGCCAATGAGTGGTAGGTGGAAATGTGTGACTCTACCAGGAAGACTCATTAAAAAGGAGGCTCTGGCGTTCTTTTTCCTTCCTAATGTTGTGATGTGACAAAATATAATGTGATGAGAAGATGATGTGACATGGGGTGATGTAATGTGACACATGGAAATTCAGTTTCCATGTTGGAATAGGAGGATGAAAGTTACAATTGAGGGAAGGCAGAATAGAAAGCTGGAAGTAAGCCAGGTCTCTGAAAAGTTTGTGTGGCTTCACAGCATCCCTGGATCACCCACCTCTGAATTTCCTTACGTGACAGAGAAATAAACTTCTCATTTTGTTCTATTTTCAATTATATGCCTCCTAACCCAATCATGATTTATGCCTAGGATTAAAAATGTGTGCCAGGATTAAAGCAGAGAGGAGAAATAGAATTTAAAAATGAGTTTGAATTGGGTGAAGATATTTTGCTTCCTCTCCCTTTTGTTTGAATCTATAGACAGCCATAAATGACAAACGGAGGTCAGAACCCAGGAGTGCTTTCCAGAGGCCATGTCTTAATCTACCCGGCAATTTCAGTGGGAGTGAAAGCCCTGCTTCATTTTTCTAATGTTGGTAATCTTGATCTATCTTCATAGTTCAAGCAGAAGCAGAAGACATACACCTGATGATCTTTGGCTGTCAGTGACCCCACAGTTTCATTTGCTTTTAAGGTTATTCATTCATTTGCCCTCTGCCATCACAGGGACACCCCAGTTTCTAGCCAGTAATCACTCTTAAGTCATAGAAATAGACATCTCACATTTCCTGATTTCGACATACAAAGTCACAGTAATCAAAACAATGTGGTACGGCCACAAAGACAGGCATACAGACCAATGAAATAAAATAAATCATAAACCTTTATTAGGAATTGAGATCCAGAACATATAACGAACTCCCATAATTCAAACACAAACACAAAAATGAACAACCTGATCTAAAAATGGGCAGATATTTTAGATCGAATGAAAAGACATTTCTCCAAAGAAAATATACAAATGGCCAATAAGTATACGAAAAGAAGCCCAACATTAATAATTAAATACATGCAAATCAAAACCACAATGAGATGCCATCTCACACCCACTAAGATGGCGATTGTCAACCAAAAAATATTGAAAGTGACAGGTGTTGGTAAGGATGTGGGGAAACTGGAACACTTGTGTATTGCTGGGGGGAATGTAAAATAGGGGTTTCCACTGTGGCAACCATTGTGGCTCAAAAAAATTAAACAGAGAACTACCATAGGATTCAACAATTCCACTTCTGGGTATGTACCCCAAAGTAATGAATGTTCTAGAAAAGACTTGAACAGATATTTGCATGCTAATCTTCCACGGCAGCATTATTCACAATAGCCAAAAGGTGGAAGCAACCCAAGTGTCCACAGACACATGAATGTGCTTTTTAAATGTAGTGTATACACGCAATTGAATACGATTCAGCTTTAAAAGGTCCCGACTTCAGCCAGGTCACGATCTCGCGGTCCAGGAGTTCGAGCCCCGCATCAGGCTCTGGGCTGATGGCTCAGAGCCTGGAGCCTGTTTCCGATTCTGTGTCTCCCTCTCTCTCTGCCCCTCCCCCGTTCATGCTCTGTCTCTCTCTGTCCCAAAAATAAATAAACGTTGAAAAAAAAAAATTTTAAAGGGAGGAAGCTTCTGACATGGGCTATAACATGGATGAACCTTGAAGACATTAGGCTAAGGAAAGCAAGATAGTCACAAAAGGATAAATACTGTATGATTCCACTTATATGAGGTACCTAGAGTAGCCAAATTCATAGAGACAGAGACAAAGTGGGAAGGTGATCGCCAGGGGCTATGGGTTGGGGGCGGGGGTGGGATAGAGAGTCAAGAAGTTAGTGTTTAATCGGAGAAGATGAAGAAGGTCTGGAGGTGGTCATCATGACTGCACAATAGTGTGAACATACTTAACACCACAACACTGTATACAGTAAAACCTTGGGTTGCAAGTAACTTGTTCTGCGAGCATTCCGCAAGATGAACAAACATTTCTGATAAATTTTAACTTGATAAATGAGTGATGTCTTGCAATATGAGTAGTACATGATGCTGAATGTCACATGATCACAACGAGCCAATGGTTCTTCTCTCTTTCTCTCTCTCCCTCTCTCTCTCCCCCTCCAGGATTGTGGGTGATCGTCTCCCAGGCTCGCATGCTCAATCTGGGGCCACAGTGTTTGGTAGAAATTAGTGACTTTTCAGAACGTTGGAAGGTGCCCACAACTGGCACTCGTGTATTTTCTGTCACTTCAAAGCACCTATCGACACTCCCTTGCTTTTCCATCCAAGAGTGAGCTTAAGAATACTTTGCTTCAGGGGCGCCTGGGTGGCTCAGTCGGTTGAGCTGACGACTTCGGCTCAGGTCATGATCTCACAGCTCGTGGGTTCAAGCCCCTCATCGGGCTCTGTGCTGACAGCTCAGAGCCTGGAGCCTGCTTTGGATTCTGTGTCTCCCTCTCTCTCTGCCTCTCCCCTGCTTGCTCTCTGTCTCTCTGTCTCTCAAAAATAAATAAACATTAAGAAAAAGAAAGAATACTTATTCCCCACTACCCATTACCCCCTCTGTCCATCACGCAGACAGAATAACTGATCACCTCAGGACTATCCAGCCAAGGCTGTGTAGCAGCCAAGGCAAAGTTCAGTCTATTTAATAAGTTTACCCTTACGGAAGGCACAGTCTTCCATGATCTTGACCTGAAAGTCTATGTGCTTACTGGACTCCCTCCCCATAATGACCTTGAACTTCAATCTCTGTCTCTTGAAGCTATGCAGGCCGATGTGAAAATTAAAACTCTGCCATATTTTTCTCAGAGGACTTCCACTTAGGATTCTGGCCTCTCGCTCCTTGTGGCCTCAGAATTCAACCAGGGGAAGGACCAGCTGCACGCTGGGGGCTTCCCCAGGCTTTCCCAGAAGCTCTGCTGGTTTCTCTCTTCCCCAGTGCCAGCAAATCCCGGACATTCGGCCTCTTGCCTGTGCCTGCAACCTGCAAACGAACCCAGTCTAAAAGAAGCTAGACAAGTCAGCTCACTTTTTCAGAGTCTTAGCCCCTCTCAGCGTCTTCTCCTCAGCAGCTCTCTGCTGCCTTCAAACACACAGCTTGTGTATTTTGTCTGTAGGTTTTAGTTGTTCTCTCAAGAGCACAATCTGTCGTAAATGGTAGTCTCTCAGCATAACCTTTTAAACTCACAGATCTACAAATCTCAGTATTCCTCTGCTTTAATCCTCCAAATGTCTCCCACTACTCCCAGCGCAAAATTCAAAGTACTACGTTACCCTGCATGGCTGCCTGCAACCCTCCCCAGCCTAATCTTTCTTCCCCTACATTCCCCATGCCCACTGCCCTACAGCCAAGCTGCCTGAATTTCCATCCCTCACTCCAGGCCTTGCCACACATGCTATTCCCTCCTTTGGATATGCTACTCGAAAAGCCTTCCTAAAATTGTCTGACCTGACAATAGTGTTCCCCAACCTCAACGCCTGGTTTGAGGGGTGGGCGTGGGGATGGGTAGCAGACCCCTTTATTCCCCACTACTCCTCAGGCAACCATTAGCCATACATCCTCAGAAAATGTATTCCCCTTTCTGAGCCTCAACACCGGCATCTGTAAAATGGGAAAGATATTCAAAGATTTTTATGAGCGCTATTTGGCATTTTAGGGGCACCTGGGTGGCTCAGTCGGTTGAGCGTCCGACTTCAGCTCAGGTCATGATCTCGCAGTTCATGAGTTCAGGCCCCGTGTCCGGCTCTGTGCTGACAGCGCGGAGCCTGGAGCCTGCTTCAGATTCTGTGTCTCCCTCTCTCTGCCCCTTCCCTGCTCATGCTCTCTCTCTCTCTGTCTCTCAAAAATGAACAAACGTTAAAAAATAAAAAAAATTTAAAAATAAAAATTGGCATTTTAAATTAATTCATTAAAAATAAATTAAAACTGCATTTTTAAATACCTGCCTTTTCATGATTGTGGCTTTCCCTCTTAGTTCCAAAGCAAATCAATGAAGGAAGAATACTTCCATCAGCAAGATTGGGTTTAGCTTCTATGGCAATGTTCCATTTCTCTTTTCTCAGCAGTCTGGCCCCAGCCATCAGGTATGTTTTGAGATAGCGTAATGACACATAAACATTCCCATCTTAACAAGAACCATGCCCCCACTTAAGGCCAAGAAGATGCTCCTTTTACAAGCCATTATTTCGTGAAGAAACAAGAAAAAAGAAACCTTAGAAGCAAGTATGTCTCATATTTTAAAGATATACTAATCCTTGACTAACTGTAGTATGGCTCTAATTGCTTTTTTCTTCTCATGTCTTATGTCCACTGTGTGGTTCTATTGTTCGAACATCACTTCGAGTGAAATCGTGCTGGAAAAAGACGTAGCATCTTTGGATCCTTTTAGTCCAGCTGTGAACTTTAGACTTAATCCTTCAGGGCACTCTTGTCTGGTAAGGTTTAATTTATATTAAATTTTCTAAAAGGGAAGGCAGAATGGTCAAAGCGAGATAGCAAGACAGACAAGAGTCTGTCTTTCATAAATTAATAAGCATCACCAACCGTCTTTCTTGACCCTTTAAACTCTGTGAAATTAATATAAGTAGACAACTAAGACCTGCTTGGCGCCCCCCAGAGGCTTGTAAGTTCACTTAAGCAATCCAAGTTTCCTTAAAGTTTTATAAGCCAGCTTTTAGAGCAAGTCTTTTGTACTTATTACTGGTGACAGTGAGCATTACGGCAGCCAATGAACCTTACTGACTTACGACCCCAATATGGTCGAGCACTGTTATCAAGGGAAATATCAGAATCAATGCTTGTATATTACATTGAGGTCCTGACTTCTGAAAAAGCCCCCTATAGACGCTTCAGAATATGTCACTGAAATAAACAGCTAATACTCCAAGACAATCTACTGACAATGGTCAGAAAGTGCTATTTATTTAACTACTGTTCAACCATCCTAACCCTTCTAAAGGGTATGTGTTTCCAAAAGAAAGACAAAAAAAACTTCCATGTCCCCAATTCTTTCGCAATGGAGCCACGTTTATGCCCACTTTTTCAAGCAACAATATGTGTGGTTTTGCTGTAGGGAGCAGGGTCATCTTCCTCCTCGATTAATGGGCTTGCGTTATGAAACAGCCATTGGCAGAAGGCGCCTTTTCTTCCATGGCACCCCCACCCCCACCCCGTGTGAGCTTTCATTTACAGCCAGCATTTGCTAGAGGAAGGCTGGGCTCACCATCACCTTTTACTGACTGAAATTAATCATGTCACTGCTTCGATATTAACCTCTCCTACATATATAATCACCAACTCTGTGCATGGAATTTTTATGTAACTTTTAAAAAATTCCATTTCAGCCTTGCTTAGGTTTTTTATTACTTAGATGCTCTACCAGGCATAGAAGAATAATCTATAATTATTGTGATTATCAGAGCATAAGTTTTTAGGGCTTCTTTTCTACAATAGATGAATCTTACTGGAATACCAAAAAAGAGTACACCCTTTCCTTTCCAGGTGACAGGAGGGTGCCTTGAGGATTTCTGCTGTCCTTCTAATGCTGGGATTATCTCTTCTATTTTTTATCTTTTTTTGTTTGTTTGTTTCCCCTCAATCACTGTGCACTGAGCAATCAGATGTTCCCATCTGGTAGAGTGCCAGTTTCCGAGGTTTGGCAGTCTGCAGGAACGCCACTTGTAACCTTCAGCCTCTGGCATTGCATTCAATCTGAGCCAACCTGCCCAGAATTCAGTCCAAAAGTCAAAATTGCCACGGGGTGCTCAGCAGAAGATCAAAAGGTCCTGCTTCCCCACTTCTGCGAGTCCAATCATCGTAATTTTGGCAAAAAGTAATTCATATCAGTTTAACATTTTATTGAGGAACAGGCATTTAATGCTCCTCAAAGGAACCTGTTTGGACCAATTCAACAGCTGACTCGCCTTAGGCATCTCCTAAAGAGATTATGCTCTTTGGATGCCAATGATCACACCTGGGAGTGGGGTGTGGGCGGACCCCAGGGGTAGTAGAGAAATTTGGCAATAGGACTGTCACAGGCTTGGTGTCCTGCTCTAAGTGCCCAGAGTGGAACAGCAGAAGAAAGCGATTCCTTCTGGGCAGCTCCAAGGGTCAAAGCTGGGAAAACTTCAGTGGTCAAGGCACAAAAGGCTGAATTGAAAGGCACCTGGGTAAGAAATGGGGCAAAGCTGGTAGAGAGCAGAGAAAAACCAAGAGCAAAACAGAGGGTCCTATGTAGTCACCAAAGGCAGCATTCCAAAACCCAGAAGTTATTCTTATTGATAGCCAAACCTGAATTTAAGGGGGCAGATTGGATGAAAGTAGACAGTTGGCTCGGATGAGCCAGAAGTACCCTGACTAGATAACATATTTACTAGGAACATCCTTTTCGTTTTTAAAGGTACTCACCAGGAAAGGAAGGATTCTAGCACATTATCACCAAGGCAGCCATACTGCTACAAAGAAGGCCCAATGTCACTGAGTAAGGTCAAGGTCATTCTAAACCACAACACCAAGGAGCCTTGGACTCCCCAGGACAGTGACTATAGACACTGACTATGCCTTAGGATGAGCTGGAGGGCTTTTGTAAAATACTAGGGCATGGGCCTCCCTTGAGACCAAATGAAACAGAGGCTCTAGGACTGTGGTGCAAGCATTGGTGCTTTTTAAATCTTCCAGATGATTCTAATGGACTACCAAGGCTGAGAACCACTGGCCTAATAGAATCCTGATTTAAAGGAAAGATAAGGAGATTTCAGGTCAACGGCATTAGAATCCCATGAAACACACCAAGACTGGTGCCACCACGGTCCATGCCAGGCACAGGCCTGAAACCTTCTGACCCAACCAACGTCCAGCCTACGTGTGTTCATCAGGTAAAAAAGAATGCGTCTGTAAAATCAGACTGACTCTGAACACCCACAAGTATCGTGCCTTTCAGCATATCCTGTACTGAAAATGGGCCTAAAATAACTTGCACTCCGTTATCTTCTCCTTAATTGTTTAAATGTCCTCAGAGGAGTTTAACACCTCCCTATTTCATCCCTAAATATAAGTCCAGATCAAAGAGGATCAAGCTGCTTTACATGGAGGGAGTTCTTTCCCCCTGCTTACCTACGGCCCTCCGTTCAGCCTCCTAAATTCCTTTGTTTCTCTGGAAGACCGGTTCGTGTACACTCTCCCTTCTCTCTGACTGGCAAATTCCTACATGTCCTTCAACAACAACCATAAACAGCAGCCAGGACTATGACAAGAGCCACAGAGAATTTGTTCCTGGTAAAGCTCCACATGAAGCATTCTGTTGGCAGAAAGCATCTCGTTTAAAGCCCACAGTGACCCTGTGGTGCTATTATGCTCATTTATAGGCATGGCCATGCCCAAGGTCACAAAGCTGAGGTGGTTGAGCGAGGTCCTAGACCCACACAGTTCCCTCCAGGCTGGCCTCCTTACCCTGATGCTACAGGCTCCTTTGAAGATTCAGCTCAAATGTCTGTATAAAGCCCATTCCCCCTCCAACAGCCCAAAGGGGGTTTTCTCATTCCTGTAGTATTTCCACCTCCTCTACATAACATCTCAACTGGCAGTGTAACATTTTTTTATAACATATGTATTCACCATAATATTGTGAATCACACACGGTGGGCACTCAATGTTATTCGTCTTTGCTTATTCCAAAGCCAGGGTCCAGTGGATAATAGGGTCTCTGTAGCTGATCAGTGAATGAATGAATGAATGTCCAATTTATTCTCAAAGAAGAGTTCTTTCACTCTTCCAACCTAAGCAGTCTATTTATCACAGAAGCCCAGTGCTCACTCCCACATTTTTTTCTCTTTTCTTCCTCCCCATTTTGATGAAATAAAGAAAAAAAATTTTTCTGCACAATTCCCCACACTGGCTCACCCTTATTTCCTGCTCTGAAAGGACAGTGGATGGGGCACCTGGGTGGCTCAGTCGGTTAAGTGTCCAGCTTCAGCTCAGGTCATGATCTTGCAGTTCATGGGTTCGAGCCCCACGTCGGGCTCTGTGCTGACAGCTCAGAGTCTGGAGCCTGCTTTGAATTCTGTGTCTCCTCCTCTCTCTCCCCCTCCCCTGCTCATGCTCTGTCTGTCTCTATCTCTCAAGAATAAATAAACTTAAAAAAAAAATATTGAAAGGACAGTGGGGGCTGATGGAAGCCTCTTGGGTCTAGAAGAAGATCAATCACTTTCACAATTGGAGTCAGAATCATTTCCTTAGAGGAAATTTTATCAGTGGGCAGAACATGCTTTATCCTCACCAGGACAGGAAAACGGGCAGGCGAAACAAAGAGCCAGCGCTGTATCACCAGGCTTTTGTGCCACTCTTGGGGCTAGAGGAGCAGACTTACTCTTCTCCCCAAGAACTGCCTGTCTGCTTTCCATTTCCCTTCTAAATTCGAGGAGGAGCATGGGAAGCTCTGCAAAGCCAGCTCATAACAGAACAGGTACCTACCTCCAGCGCTACTCAAACCTGGACCCCTGGGTGAGAGTTCTCCAGTGATCTCTTTGTCCTTCCTTCTTATGGCCCAAAACACTTGTGTCAAAATGCAATGAAAAGGAAACTGTGATTGTGGACATCACTTTCTAAATTACTGAACAACCTAAGGGAAATATAGACCTGCTTCAAATGTTCCTTCAATTGGGAAACAAGTCACAAATCAGGAGAGTCTTTTGGGAAAAGTTTGGGCAAACTCTCATTTTCAAGCATTGAAATCATCATTACTCTCTGAGAGCTATCTCATTCTAGACAAAACCCTATAAGCTCTTAGGATTACGTCTAGGAACAACGGCGCCAGACTTTTTCAGCAGATGCAGAATCAATTTGTATGAGCCAGGCACTGAGTGCCCAGCCCTCGGCCTTCCTCTGTACCGTGTGCTGGCCCCTGGCTGGCTGTTAGCCATAGGCACATTCCAAAGATGGGAAAAGAATCCACAGACCTGTCAGAAGTCAGATGCACGTGGCCAAGAGCAGGGCCTTTGTGGTCAAGTAGATCTGGATTTTAACCTCATTTGTTCCTTTACTGCCTAAGTTTTCATTTCTGCACATGGACGCCTCATACACAGTTCATAGGAAGGGGACCAACTGGAGCTGGAATATCTATTTAATTATATGACTAAATATGACTATATTAGAATAATAACTGCAATGGATTAGAGCCTATCAAATGTATTTATATCAGTTCATAGTAATAATTATTTTGAACATTTCACAGATTATCTTTAGAGGATACTGGACCCTTTACTCATTGTTTTGAAAGTTGGGAAACAAAAAGGAAGAATCAAGTATTTATCCAGTCTTTTCCATATGAACTGTACCTTGAGGTAACCCAAAGTTGACGAAGGGAAGTGTCTTTTTGGAGAGACTTTCAAGATGCTAAAAAAAATTTTTTTAATGATAAAATTAGAACAGCATAATTTTTCAACCCTTAATGAACTAGTGCATCTAAGTAACAATCATCAACAGGCTGCTAAAATTACCAAAAAAAAAGAGACAACCAAGCATTCTATACCCCTTAATGGAAATATACACTACCACTGATAAGAAACTTTTGAAAACCAAATTTTTAATCTGAATCAGACCAGGCCTCTAGAACGTTCAGTTTACAGAAGAAGTGGGAATCGTAGAAGATGTTAAATGACACCACAAGAATGTTACCAACAAAATCCAGACTTAAATTCTACAGCAATGCTACTCAAAGTATGAGCCACTGATAAAGTAGTCCACAAACTGTTTATTACTGACCCATGTGTGAGATAAGTATAGAAACTGGGAGTAAGCACTTAGAAATGTTTACAGTAATTTAGCATTGTAATTTAACATCCAAGCCCCTGGTCAGTGGACTCCTCTCACTGAACAGAGTTTAGACCCATTCAGGTCACCTGAACTCATGTCTAATTCATGTGATGAATCCCATATACTATAAACATGAGTCAAGATCAATACCATGTTTCAATTAAATCCTAGTTTAAGGATAATTGGTCAAGTGTGACCCCAAAGTATATAAAATCTAGAATCTATTGAAATAAATAGATAAAAAGATAATTTAGGGTCAGAAAATAGATCAGTTGTTGCCAGGGAATGGAAGTTAAGGTGAGGAGAGAGAAAAATTACCATAAGAAAATTTTTGGAGGAAATGTGTGTGTTAACATGGTCATTATGTGGACCATGAGAAGCATTTCACAGATATATAAATATGTCAAACTCATCAAACTGTGTTCGCTACCTATGTGCAGTTTGTTTTAAACAAATTGCGCCTCGGAAGCTTGCACACCTTTTTTTTAAAGAGAAAAAAAATGTTTAGGGCTATCTGCTTCTCCTTAGGATTTAGAAAACTGTAAAGAACATCACTCCCACTTTAACATGAAAAAAAGCTGAATAATCTAAAAAAGCACAATGTTTCTTGAATCCATCATAAAGCTGTGGTAACTAGGCAACCCAGTGAACCACTTTCCAGGAGTGACTAGTCCTTCCAAGAAAATATGAGACACATGAACTCCTCGTATTTGACAGAGCCTAGAAGAAAGAGGTGGGTACCTGCAAGCCTGAAAGAAGAAATTATATAGATTTTAATGATTTTTTTTTCCTGGAGAGAGAGCGAGAGGGAGGAAGTGAGCAAGGGGGCAGAGAGAGAGAGAGAGGGAGCAAGTGAGCGAGGGGGCAGAGAGAGAGAGAGAGATGGAGAGGGAGAAGGAGAGGGAGAGAGAAGCGGGGCTCACCTGAGGTGGGGCTCGTGTTCACCTGAAGCAGGGCTCGAGCACACCCGATGCAGGGCCCAAACCCACCTGAAGCAGGGCTGGGATTCACAAACCATGAGATCTTGACCGGAGCCGAAGTCAGATGCTTCACTGATTGACCGACCTAGGCGCCCTTTTAATGAATTCTTAAAGGCCACATGAGGACTAGCATGTCACTGGGGAGCAGCTGGGGTCCCCAGACATAAAAGAAGTTTGTAGTTTCTCATACGTTATTTTCTGTAAGTTTTATCTGTGAAATTGTGCATGTGAAACATCATTGAATCAATGGATCTATTGAAGAAATTAGCTGCTGGAAACCATGCAAAATGTTTTGAATTGCTCTTAAAGCACTTTATATCTTCCTGCTGTAAATTAAAAATGAAGAAGATTTCCCCATTAAAACAAATCTTTCTCATGAGAGAAAGACTGGTTAAAAAACAGGGGACTGAAGACCCTCTTGGGTGGTATGGTTATGCAGAAATCAGGAGATAATCAATGGAAGCATGAAGACAAGCACAAAACCTCACCTTCATTCCCAAACTCTTCCCTCCTATGAATCAAAAATCTTAAGCCACTAGGAAAGGGGCCGTAATCTCTTTGACCACAAGGGTGTAGACAAAGATCCTTCGTTTCTTAGAGGTAAATAGAAGCAAAATGTGTCTGTCTTTAGGGAAGGGATAGAAGATTCTTTTCCAGAGCTGGAGGAAGGGTAGAATTGAAACCCTCTACCTCTAGGGAGGGGCAAAAAACAGTCCTGGGCTCAGGCTCTTACACTGATACAAAGCAGATGTGCTCTGTGTGTTTTTTTTTTTTTTTTTTTTTTTTTTCAACGTTTATTTATTTTTGGAACAGAGAGAGACAGAGCATGAACGGGGGAGGGGCAGAGAGAGAAGGAGACACAGAATCGGAAACAGGTTCCAGGCTCTGAGCCATCAGCCCAGAGCCTGATGCGGGGCTCGAACTCACAGACCGCGAGATCGTGACCTGGCTGAAGTCAGACGCTTAACCGACTGCGCCACCCAGGCGCCCCCTGTGTGTTTTTTTTAAACCACTGAGGAAGGATTAATATATTTTCCCACTCAAGACTAACTATAAATATAAGAGGTATTGTGCTGGTAAATGCTTAACTACCAGTTTTCCAGGTTAAAAAGGCCAGATATGCAGTACTGGCAAATTTCCTTGATGTGAACATTTTCACCATCACCTATTTCAAACTATCACATGGTAGCACTGAACATGGAGCTGGGAAGAGATGAGTACAACTGGCCCTCATGAGCCTGTATGAGATAGTTCTAGCAAGTCATTAAGTACAAAGAAGAGTTTAGGAGACCTCCTTCCACCCTCCCACTATGCTTGAGATGTGTAGAGATAACACAGCTAATTCAGCTAATTCCTACACAGGAGTGCTGAGAAAAACCCCATAATGCTTAAGCCCTAACTCTAAATATAAAGTAAGAGCAATTGACTACAAAAATTTGAAGCCTTAGATGCTCTGACGGTAACAATAGCAACAACACAACTCTAACCAGATTGAGTCCTAACTATATTAGCTCAACCCTTCACACTAACGGACTGACAAAATGGTGTAACAATTTCCAAGCATAAAATTATCACCTCTGAATTTACTGTTCTCATACATAATATCTAAATTCAATCAAAAATTACATGACATACAAGTAAATAAGGAGAATCAACCTGTTATCAAGAGCAAAGCAATCAATAGACCAGATGTCAGAACTACTGAACAGGAAATTTAAAACAACTGTGATTAACATATTAATAGATCCTCTAGAAAATGTGGACAACATACATAGACAGATGGGAGGTTTCAGCAGGGAGACAGAAACTATAGAAGAAAGTCAAGAGGAGATGCTGGAAATAACACCTGATATCAGAGATAAATAATTTCTTTAAGAGGCTTATCAATAGAGTAGACACTGCTGAGAAAAGATTCAGTGGTCTTGAAAATAGAGCAAGGGAAACTATCCAAATTGAAACACAAAGACAGACTGAAAAAAAAAAACTCAAAACATCCAAGAGCTGTGAAGCAATATTAAGAAAGAGATCTAACACTGATAGCATTACAATTCCAAAGAGAGAAAATAGAACATGTGAGAAGAAATATTAAAAGTGATTGCGGTGGCTGGGTGGCAGAGTCAGTTAAGCATCTGACTTCAGCTCAAGTCATGATCTCACAGTTCATGAGTTCAAGCCCTGTGTCAGGCTCGGTACTGACAGCTCAGAGTCTGGAGCCAGCTTTAGATTCTGTGTCTCCCTCTCTCTCTCTCTCTGCCCCTCCCCTGCTAGCATTCTATGTGTCTCTCTCTCTTAAAAATAAACATTAAAAATTAAATTAAAAAATAGATAAATAAATATTAGAAGTGATAATAGTTAAATATTTTCCAATGATAACCTAGGAGATCAAACTACAGACCTACGAATCTTAGAGAACCACAAGCAGGATTAAAATAAAATCATCTCCCCCCACCCACACACACAGCCTCAGACATATCATAGTCAAACTTTTAAAAATGAAAAATAGGAGAAAATCTTAAAGGCAGCCAAAAAACAGAGGGGGGGAGTAAAAGAAATACTGAGTATGGAGGAAAAGAAGAAACAGAGGTATGAATTATAGCAGATTTCTTATCAGAATCATACAAACTAGAAAACGTTGGTGATAACTTTAAAGTACTGAAAATAAAGTATCATCCCAGAAGTCTATATCACATTAAAATATCTTTTTAAATAAAGACAAAATACTTTTTTATATAAGCAAAATCTGAGATCATTCATTTCCAGCAGATATTCACCACACAAACTGTTAAAGAAATTTATTCAGGAGAAAGAAATATAGATTACTTAGAAACTTGAAACTACACAAAGAAATAAATGGCACTGGAAATGGTAAAAATGAAAGTAATTATAAAAAATAGTTTTTTCCTTATTTTTAATTTCTTTAAAAGATAATTGACTGGCTAAAGCAAAAATAGTAACAATATATTGTGGGATTTATATGTAAAAGAAACTGACAACATAGCATGACAACAATAGCACAAAGTATAGAAGGGAAGAATTGAAAATATACTGCTGTAAGGTTCTTATACTATACACGAAGTGGTATAATATGGTTTGGGCTAGATCATGATACATTATAAGCCCTAGGGCAACATGAAAAACATTAAAAAGAAGCATAATTAAAAAGCCAACAGTGGAGATTAAATGGACTCATAGAAAGCATTCAATTATTTCAAAAGAACAGAAGAGGAAAAAAATGAATAAAAACCAAACAGAAAACAAGAAAAATGATAGATGTAAAGTTAACCATCTTAATAATTACATTAAATGTAAATGGTTAAATATCTCAAAAATCAGAGATTATCTGATCAAATAAAAATTATGTAAATCTAACTGCAATTTTAAGGATAAAGTATTAGAACAGGCTACTGACAATGGATTGAAGACAAATTTTGGAAATAGAGCTTTACTTGCTTTACTTAGGATAAAATTTAAAAATGAATACGTTGAACTGGCTGAAATTGCTTTAAAATCTCTTCTTTCATTCCCATCAACATATCTCTGCTTTCTCTAATATAAGTTTCATTAAAAGACAGGAAGAAATCACATGTACCATCTGTAGACAATGTTGTCATCAATCCAACCGTTATTAACTACATTTACAAGTAAGACTCAAGTTCTTTGGGGTGCCTAGGTGGCTCAGTCCATTAACTGTCCAAGTCTTGATTTCAGTTCAGGTCATGATCCCAAGATCATGGGATCCAGCCCCACATTGGACTCTGGCTGTGCATAGAGCCTACTTAAGATTCTCTCTCTTCCTATGACCCTCTCCCCAACTTGTACTCACTCTCTCTCAAAAGTAAAAAAAAAAGCAGTTTCTTTACTACATAAAAACCTTAAATAGTGATATATATGGTATTTGTCCATATCCAAAATGTATATATAAGTACTTAATATGGGAAATTGCTATTTTTTTACTCATTAGTTTCATTTAGTTACAATTGTATAACAACAAAATTCATGAGTGTAATTGAAATTTTATTAATCACACATACTTTCAGTTAACAATGCATACACTTTGCATAATTCTCTTCTTGCTGCCTAGGTTACATTTTTTGTGATTATATTCATATATTCATTTGAAATGTAATTTTATGTCTGTTGTATATAATAATGAAAAGTCGGGGGTGGCATATTTTTGTTTATTTTTCAAGTAACTTATTCTTAAGTATTCTCCAACTATTGGCTGTGATTTATTAAAATTTAAAACAAGGGGCGCCTGGGTGGCTCAGTCGGTTAAGCGTCCGACTTTGGCTCAGGTCATGATCTCACAGCCCATGAGTTTGAGCCCCACGTCGGGCTCTGTGCTGACAGCTCAGAGCCTGGAGCCTGTTTCGGATTCTGTGTCTCCCTCTCTCTGACCCTCCCCCGTTCATGCTCTGTCTCTCTCTGTCTCAAAAATAAATAAACGTTAAAAAAATTTTTAATGTAAAACAACCACAACCACAACAACAAAAACCCCTCATCCTTTATGGCACATAGATTGAGAACTACTATCCTACACAACAAATAGCCCAGTTTCTTCAACAAATGAAGAGCAAAGAAAAACAAAAAGACTAGGAGGGAAAGTCTAAAATTAAGAGAGATTTAGAACACAGATTTTAAAAAAATGCAATCTATGGTGCTTATTTGGAATTTGATTTAAACAAACAAAAAACTAAAATAAAAATTCTGAGACAATTTAGGAAATAAGAAAGATGACTATTTGATTACATTAAAATTATTCTGTTAATCCATTAAGTGTGGCTATGGTATTATAAGTATGTTTCTGACGAGTCCTTATATTTTAGAGATATATTCCAAAGTATTTGAGGTGAAATAATATAATGTCTGTGATTTGCCTCAAAATAATCACTGGGAAGGAGAGTATAAGCACAGGTGCAGTGAAATTGGCCTCAAGTTATCATTGTGGAAGCTGGATGATGGATACCTGGAGGCTCATTATCCTGTTCTGCCTCTTGTGTGTTTGTTTCCAATTTTCTTAATAAAAAGTTTAAAGAAATGAGATCTACACCAGATGACCAGGAGGGATTCCATGTTGCACTGCAGTAATGTGATGAGAAGAGGGAGAAATGCCCTGGCAATACATACCCATCAGGCCTTCTGAGACACTCAGAGAGCTATAGGGAACAGCAGTATAGCAGGGGCACTCAGCGATAGGCCCTGGGATCTAAGCAGGGAACATCAGACTCAGAGATAGAGCTGTGACCTATGTAGCTGGATCATTAGAAGGAGGGCCAGCCCCTGCCCTAGCAGGATCAGAGGCTGATTCCCTTGTCACCAGGAAAGCATCATGGGACCTCAGACTACATCCCTGGCCTGCCTCCTCAGCAGGCATCGGTTGGAAGAGCACCTCCCCCACCCTTTGCACAAAAAAATTTTTAATAAAAATTTTAAAAACTGAGTCACTAATCTCTTTTCATTTTCAAAAAGAGAAGGACCCTTTACCATGGTTAGTGAAGTATAATAATTAAGAGTAAGGCTTTGGGGGTTGCCTGGGTGGCTCAGTCGGTTAAGCGTCCGACTTTGGCTCAGGTCATGATCTTGCAGTCTGAGTTCGAGCCCCGCGTCAGGCTCTGTGCTGACAGCTCAGAGCCTGGAGTCTGTTTCGGATTCTGTGTCTCCCTCTCTCTCTGACCCTCCCCCGTTCATGCTCTTTCTCTATCTCAAAAATAAATAAACGTTAAGAAAAAATTTTAAAAAAAAGAGTAAGGCTTTGGGGGTTGCCTGGGTGGCTCAGTCGGTTGAGTGCCCGACTTTGGCTCCAGTCATGATCTCATGGTATGATTTCAAGCTCCACATCCCGCTCTGTGCTGACACTGCAGAGCCTGCTTGGGATTCTCTCTCTCCCTCTCTCTCTCTCTGCTCTTCCCCGACTCATACTCTCTGTCTCTCAAAAGAAAAAAAAAAAAAAAAAGAGTAAGGCTTTGGGATTAGAGAGGCCTGGAATTGGGTCTGACCAATTGTGTGACCTTTTAACATCTAGGACCTTTTTTTCCTTATTTGTGAATTACATGGAATTCAGAGCATTGTTGTGACAATGAAATAACATGGTGCACGTAGTCTTTTGCACATATTAAATGCTCAAAAGAAAATGCCCAGTAAACAGTAGCTGATAATGCCATTATCATTAGCAACGACAGGAGTATGAGCTCATTAAAAGCAGAACTGGTGTTGGCTGGATAGAATGAGAATCGTACTTAAAAAGAATATCAACATCACATATTCAGTTGAAAATACTGTTTTGTGTCCAACACATTTGGTAAAACAGCGCAGTCTGGGGTTGTGAGAAGACGGGATGTATGTCCCACAGACCTGAGGATGAAGCCCAGCCCTTCCACCAACCACTGGTGTGTGGCCCTGGTAAGTTTCGGGGAGTCTGTAGGAAGCAAGCTCAGTGCCACATGTAACCAATGTTAGCTTCTCCTCCCCTTGAATCTCTTTGACTCATGCCCAACTTAGCTTGGATGTGAGGGAAGCCTACCTCCACCCCCATTGCAGGAAGACAAGATCCTTTCTCCCTGAAGTTTATCAGAGGACTAAATGAGAAAAAGGAATGAGGTCTTCTGGTAAGTTGAAATAACACGAAGATAAATGACAACTCTTCCACTCTTAAGACAAGCAAAAATCTTATGTTTCGAAGTTCAACGAAATACCAATACACTCCCCTTAATATAAGTGTTCACCCAAATGTTTCCAAATCCAAGGAAAAGGTTTTTAAAAAGCAAGCACCTAAATGGTTTGATTTCTTCATTCCAAAGACTGAATTATATCCCAACACTTCCATTTAAAATGAGTAATTGGGATATGCCATTAATGGGATGGTTAAGAAGGACAGAAAACAGTTTAACCATCTCCAAAGATTGCCATAATTATACAAGAAAAAAACTAGAGATACCATCTCGATAATAGAATGATCTCTGCAATTTTATATGACTCATTTATAATTATTATCATGCTGGGATATCCTTTATCAATAATAGTATTATTATAACCAGAAATTGAAAGGAAAGAGTAAACACACATGCACACACACACACACACACAAAGGCTATAAACAGCTTTATTGCCTGATTCTTTTGGCTGTCTCCCTAACATTAATGATTTTTTTAGATGTCATGCTTTTCTCTAGAAAATGTTCTTAGGCATTTGACAGATGCTAAGACTTGTTTGCTAACAAGGGCAGATAATAAAATGAACGAATAAGCAGCCAATTAATTTAACAGAAAAACCCAGAAATACTAATTCTTAGAATGTGTTGGGAGTTGCAGAATCTCTACATGTACTTCCAGCTGACTTACTTTCTCCTAATGTAATCATATCTAGTTGGCTGGAATTATATATGTTAATATTAAATGGCGTTCTGCCTTCTCTGTCTCAAGTAGTTGGAAATCTTTACAGTGAATTCACTTATGCAGGGAGCCACTCTACTTGAAAACTCTGGGTAGGGTATTCCCCCTCCCTCCCCATCTGGCCCCCTTATGGCCACAGGGAGGGGGCTTAAGAGAAGGAGATAATGAAAATGGTACTGGGAAAAAGCAGAAACCAGATCCCTCTTATCCACCCTTCTTTTCCCACCTCTCCCCCCATTCTGGGAGCAGGTAGGGAAAGAACTCAAGGTAAATAAAGGACTATGCTGGACTCACCATGGAGGGACACCCCTGAGTGGATCCTGACTCATGGTGCAGTGGAGTCGTGCACAGGGGGCACGCCTCCCCACCCCCACCATATATCACATCTTTGTTTTCATTCCACTCTGATAGAGTCTTCTGCCCTCAACTTTATGCCAATGTCTCCTAAATTTACAGCCTAAGAACACGAAAATCAACCACTACACACAAAACCTCCCTTGACTAAACTCTTCTAGTCCATTTAACGTAATGAGCAACATGTTTTCATGAGAAAACCCGGACAGTATATTAAAATGACCTTAGAAATTTAAAGGGCATTGAAAATAGAAAGGCTGCACTGGGTTCTTTTCTGTTCACTTCCCAACTGGGCTTTGTTTTTCACTGGAAAGGGAAGGAAACTTTAGACATCTTTTATAGCATGCAGGATCTCAGCATGTATGAAAATTTGAAAGATCTACCAAAAGTCTGGCCTATATCTAGTAAGTGAAAATAAACCGAGGAGGGCACATGCACTGGCTGCACCACCTTCAGACTCAGGCTGGTGATGGCCCCTCTCAGGATCTGTATTTCCAAAACAAGCAGAGGGTCTTTGTGCCAGATAGAGATCAGCACTCATGCTTTGGAGAGGACATACCATTGTGGTGACAAACATCTGCTCCAAAAGTTACTCGCTGTGCAGCTGTGCCCAAGACCACAACCTTTCTGAGCCATTAATTACTTCCTCATCTGTAAAACGGGGAAATAGTCCCTACACCATCGGGCTGTGGGGAAGATTGAACAAAACGCCATCAAGTAACACATGCACTTCAGTTCCCGGCATCCTACAGAAATTCCGTACGACGTTACAAATAGGAGTGGTCAGGGCAGACACTGTCTCGATCTTAATTATGATGTCCACGTGAGGCTTTCCTTAGTTAGCTAGATTCCTGTTCAACAGTGTGGGAGGTATCATCTCTCTGTCTTACAAGACTGTTGTGACAGCCCCTGAGAGCACTTTATAATCCATAGATTATTCCACTTTCGCTATCAGCGTTCATTAAACCCCAGAAAGCAAAGAAACAACCCAAAGAAGAAAAGCATAGCCCAGTCCACAAACATACAATTGCCAGAATGACATATTTTAAAACTGCAAATTGAGAATAGGAGACGGTTACTGTTCTTACTAATTAATAAAGTGGACCCATTATCTCCCTTTGTGGCTATCCTGCCATTTTGGAAGTGGATGATCCATGGCAAGCCAAATACTTTTTTTTTTCTTTTAATATATTAAATTTATTGTCAAATTGGTTTCCATACAACACCCAGTGCTCATCCCAAAAAGCCAAATACCTTTATACAGGGCCAAGTACTTTCTTTTTTAATTACCAAAGAAAATTGTATTTTTTAAAGGGCCACTTTTTGTCAATCCTCCTCTAAAGAATACATTTTGGGGTGAATTCAAAGTTCATTGCCCTTGGGGATCCAGCATCCCTTCTCTTGATCCGACAGTTGATAGATTATGTCCAAATGGGCTCTGCTCAGGAAGAAATGGTCACTTAACACTGGACCTGATCTTAACACCAGGCATGTTGTCCTTTTTTGTCAGTCCCTTTCTTAAGGCCATATTTTATCTCATTATGGCAACACTCAAACTTGTCCACACAATGGGAATTCGGTGTTTTCCACTCTCTCGTTGCTCTAGCAAAAATTCACTTTCAAATCTATGTGCTTTTTTCCCTTTCTTATGTAGTTGGGAAGAAACAGCTCTTCTTCCCTTAGAACGAGGAGTAAAAAATCTCTTTGATGTCCAAATTTTCATTTGTGATTCAGAAACCTCCTTGGCCCCAAGAGTAATTTTAAATTCAAAGAGAAACTTGCTTGATAGGATTTTGCCTGCTTTTTTGTGTGTGTTGAGGGGAGGGAGAAACTTTTTTAATAATGATCAAACACAGATATAAAACACTATAATTAGCTAATTCAACGCCATGCCGTCCAAGCGATGCTCACTTTGAATTTTCAACCTTCATAAGGCGATGTCTTCACAGTTTTATAAAATTACCCATTCTCCCTCAAATACACTGCCTTTGGTAACTATTTCTGCAAGATCAGTGAAATTAGTCGTGCTATGACTATGGTTATTAACAGTAAAGCATGCTAACTGGCATTTGCAATACAGAAATGTGTAGCCCACTTTCAACAGGCGCAAAAGGGTAAAAGAGCCACTTCCTGAGACAACCGAGTGTGTTGGTCCTGAGGTACCGGATGGAGGGAGGTGACTAGAGCCAGGACACCTCAACAGGGCACCAAGGGGAGCGGTCTTCTTCCAGGAAGGGAGCTGGGGCTGGGTGTCAATGAAAAGTCTCCCAGTGCCAGTGCTGAGGCAAAGCTCCAAGAGCAAGCCCTCCAAGCATGGCTGGGGGCCGGGGGCAGGCATTTGTAAAAAATGCACAATGGAGAAAATCAAGACACGGTATGTTCTGGGAGCATGTGTCAGCACATCAACTCTGGGGACGGCTGGTATATCACTGCAGGTAGAGAGCCTAAGGATTCCGGGCTCTGAAAGTGCCAAGAAAGCAGAGTTTATCCAAACTCACATTTGCAACAGAGATGACACACAAAAGAGACTCAGCAGACATATCTAACAGACCGACAAAAGCTGGAGTCCCCCCGGGGACCAGCACAGACCTGGAGTCCCAGAGGGGACCGAACTCAGGAGGGGCCTGTAGTTGGTAACAGAACCAGCCCACACAGCATTAGGACTTGGGGGTCCCACACTGGCAGGCTCCACGTTTGTTGAGAGGGGCTTTGTCTATTTTTTGGAGTCACTGATCAGAAAACCCCCAAATGCCTCATGTGTTGACAGAAATAAGCATTTGGACAACAGAATCAGTTTTTTCACATCCCCAAAGCAGAACGCTTTTCAGAAGGGGCTCTGAATGAAGGCCTCCTGGGGATGCTTCCTGAATTTCTCAGGTATCCCTGCTAAGTGCTTCCTTCGTGCTGCCACTGGTAGTGTCATTTATGTCGCTCGAGAGACACCCAGCCAAGAGTGGCCCAGCCGAGAGTCAGACAGGATCTGTGGGCAATGATCTTTCTCATAAGCTCCTCAGGAAAAGGGCTGTATAAGTCATCTTAGCACTTCCAGCTTGGAGACCCACACATACCGTGGAGGGACGGCCACCAGCAGCTTACCAGCACACGGCCCCAGCCCCACTCGGCGACAGCTGGGTGACCGATAGTCCCCTCTCCCACCTGCCCCCTCACAGATGACACAAAGTGAAAGACACAGGCTGATGTTGGTACCATTAGGAGGATCTAAGAGAGGTTTCAACACGGACCCAACGTGCGCCCACAAATGGACCCAGATGAGCCCGGAAGGCAGTGATGTGTCCGTCACCAGGCTCTATCCCACTCGAAACCCACATCAACTGGGAATGAGCCAGAGAACACACAAGGCAAACTGAGTGGAGCTGGGAGGGAGGGTTAATAGAGCGGGGGATAGAATCGAAATCCCCAGATGGGTGGCCACGTAGGCTGTCAAAACCGTACACAATGACGTCTACGTGACAAACATCAAGGCCTTCAGTGGAATGTGAAAAGCTGGGCCACAATCAAGGAAGTGGAGGAAAGAATGGGGTTTCCAGGAAAACATGCGAGAAGACTCTGGGTTTCCTGATAGTAGTGAGCTGAAATCTAAGCACACATTTGCTGCCTCCCGGTGCCTCCCACTGGCTTTAGCGGAAGGCAAAGGCCTTATGTGAGCTCACAGGTCCTCCCGAGACCAGGCTGGCTCCAGGCTGGCCCCCTGCTAATGTCTTCATATCTCACTCTTGGGTCCTGTCACTTCTGTCTTCATTCAGCATGCCTCCCTCTTCCTCACCTCTGGGCCTTTGCACATGCTATCCTAGACAGGAACACTCACCAGATCTCACTCCCCACTCCTACTTCGCCAGGTCTCAGTTTGACCAGTTCTTCCTCAGGGGCTTTCCACCTCCCACAGAACCAGATCCAAGCCTGTACCCTACAATCCCATCACTGCCCCAACCTCTCCTTGCCTAACACTCACGACCGGGATCCCTCTCTCCACGCGGATCTTCCTCACCACACTGTGAAGTCCAGGTGGGCAGGGGCCATGTTTGTCTTGCTCATCACAGGATGCAACTAATAGTGAACAGAAATTGATGAGGTGTTCAGTGCGATGTAGCTGCTGCAGAAACCAAGATGGTGGGGAGAGGCATTAGAGTAGGTATATGATTGCGGCACCTGGGTGACTCAGTCGGTTAAGCGTCCCACTTCGGCTCACGTCGTGATCCCACCGTTCGTGGGTTCTAGCCCCGCACTGGGCTCTGTGCCGATAATGCAGAGCCTGCCTGAGATTCTCACTCTCTCTCTGTCTCTGCCTCTACCCCACTTGCACGTGCACTCTCTCTCTCTCCGCCCCCCCCCAAAATAAATAAACTTAAAAAAAAAGGTATATGATCTATGTACTGCTCAGATCACACACTGGGGTTCGTTTTGGGTGCCAGGCAAAAACGCTTAAGGTGGGGAAGGAACTCGAAACCAGGCCCTCCCACAAATATTAAAGGCACTGAGCACGCTTAGGCTGGAAACAAGACCGGGAAATGCAAATATCTGAAGGGCTCTTCTATGATACCGGCAGCTGTCTAGTCAGCAGAGAGAAGCACAGGTGTGTGTGCCCTGCTGCTGAGGATGTTCAGTCTGAGTCTTCCAGCCACTTGGCAAGGTTCCCAGTGTGAGCCGGGCTATGACACATGTTCTCTCTCTTGGAAACTGGGAGCTCCACGCATCACTATCCCACAGCTCAAGGAACTCCATTCCAGACCCCAAGCCTTCATCTGCTAGAGGAGAAGGTCAGATCAAGTGCCCACCACAATGTTCTCTGAGCTTACACATCAGGGAGGCAGTGACGGGCGGGGGGGGGGGGGCTTTAATTAGAAAGCAGAAATAGGAACTGACCCCTCGAGACTATTCTCCCACCCAGAGAAGAACATGTCCTAACACAGCCCATTTGTAGCTCGTTTCTGGGACTTTGTATTTCAGGAAGAAAATGACCAACTGGAATCAAAGCTCTAACCAAAATACGTCTCCACATTCAACCAGTCATTCGCAAGGCACGACACTGAGGGAAAACTGTTTCACCTCCATCACCTTTCAGCCTGTGAAGGTTGGGATTCATGGTAGCATCCTCGGAACAAGGCAGAAACCAAAGGATGCTCTCGTTCTCACAGGAAGCGTCACTGCCGCTTTACACAGAGGACTGGGAGCACTAGAAATCATAGTTTTAATTCCAGAACCCCCCTTCCCCACCGGAGATCCCACATTTTCTGCTCCTCCACTCCAACCCTGGAGATCTCCCCGCTTGCTTTGTCTTAAAGCCTGCACGTCGGGCCACCTTTCCTGAAAGCCCGCACGCCCCACCCACGACACGACACGTTCGTACTCTCTCTTCCCTCTCCTTGAAGTGTTAAAAGGGTACACGCTACTCTCCGATCCGTTTCCCCCTTTTCCCGCCTCCAAGTACCTTCATCCCCGTTTGCGAGAACCCCTCAGGCGCACCTCTATTCGATTTTCCTCACCCAGCTTGAAACCCGCTCATTCTAATTACCATTTCAGTTTTCTTATATTTCTCCCTTGAGATGTCTCAATTAGTGTACTTTTTCATGCCGCCTGTCACCTCTGAGCTGCAAGGTGGGTCTCACTCCAACCGAAACCAGGCAGAAAATAAATGAGGAGCCGTTCTGGGCGGCCGGGCCGAAGGTGGGGTTACTTTACAAACTAGCGCCCCTTTAATTGATGATAAATGGACAGGAAAGTAGCCTTATTAATACAGCAGCCCTGATTCGGTTCGCATGCGGTGTCCTCTCATTACTCAAAGGTACAGGAGCAGCAGACCACACTCAGCCCTGGGTGCAGGAACTTCCATTCAGAGAAAGAGAGAGCAGGAGGCTAATTAACATAGTTCTGGTCAAAGTCAGAAATTAACTCGCCTCTTTAAGACCACAGCTAAAAGTGCTATTTGTCTTGCCTGTAATTACACTTACAGGTAATTATACGCTATTGCAGCATACTGCAAGTTAAATGAAGGTAGAGCTTTCTCTCCGTATCGCATAACTCTTGTTATTTCAGCCCTGTCAAAAGACTAAACAAAAATAAAGGTGCCTGCCACAGTATATTTCTTCCATTAATGAGTGCTTTGTTGTCTTAGGGCTTCTCTAGAAACCAGCAATTGTGTGCTGTTTATCCCTCTGCTCCCCCGGGGCTCCGGGGGACTTATCTGAACCTTTCAGGATTTAGAAACACACAGAAGGTAAGTTGGACCGAAAAGCATTTCCCACCCACGAGTAGCTGCTCTGGTCCATCAGTGCATGTGCAAAGGACAAGGACCAGGCAGTCACCTTCCCCTTTTCTCCTTGGCTGTGCAGGATTTAGATCTTGCTGCCACGTTGTCGCTAACCAAAACCCCATGTACGACCACTTCCTGTCACCTTATACCTCCCTTCTATTGCTGTTGTCATTCTAAGAACCTTCCAGGGGTCAAAGAAATAAGATCGTGCACACAGAGGAGTGGCATTCAGGCTACAGCTGTAGCTGCTACCGTGCACGCGTCCCTTGGATCTAAGACACCAGCGTGGGGCTCATCGGCGGTGGCCTGGCTCAGCCCTTCTGGGAGCCATGGACTTGGCTGGCCTCTTCCCACTCCCCACATCCGATGTGACTGAGCATGAGGACTCCACGCATCCCTTTCGGACATGGTGAGATCCTCAACTAGTCCCACAAATTAGTCCCTCAAGAATCCGAAGGGGACCGTTTCCAGAGGCAAATCCTCCGAAGACTTTTTTAGGGTGGGCAAAGGTGACTGGGGGCTCCCGCCTGCCTCGCTTTCTTGCACTATTTCACCCTCTTGCTTTAGTGGTCTCACCCTGTGGATCTCTCCCACTCACCCACACCCAACCCTACCCAGCTCCCTCCTGGCCTCCCCCATCCCTTTGCAAATCCTGCCCACTGATAGCAAAGTTTTCCATGAAAGATCAAATGTGGCTCTTCTAAGTCTCCACTTGCCTTACACACTGCTCTAAAACCACCCCGTGGCCCAGAGGTGACCCTGTTTGTGCCTCTGACTTCCATCTCACTGAGCTGGGTGATTCCAAAGAAGAAATCCAGAATTAAAAAATCAACATCTCTAGTCACACATTTGCTGGATAATGACTTGTACAGCCCTCTCATGAAGCAATTTGGCAATACGTACCAAGCGCAATAAAAATATTGACTGAAACTTTCATGAGGAAACATTCTTAAATTCAGGAAAATGTTCCATGCAGTGTAATAATATCGCATAACACAGCAGCAACGACAACAAAAGAAGAAAATATCCTGAGCGTTCAAAATCGGAGAATGTTCGAATTAATTAAGTGCTGCATCTACCCGATGGGTTATTATGTGACCTTTAAGAGGGATGGTTATGGAGATTGTGCTAAATCTGAACAAACGGTTGTAAGATTAGGTTCAAAAAGTCCAAATATGTGGGGCTCCTGGGACTCAGTCGGTTGAGCATCCGTCTTCAGCTCAGGTCATGACCTAATGGTTCATGGGTTTGAGCCCCGTGTCAGGCTCTGTGTTGACAGCTCAGGGCCTGAAGCCTGCTTCGGATTCTGTGTGTGTGTCTCTCTCTCTGCTCCCCCTCGTCCCCCGCCCGTGCTCTGTCTCTCTCTCAAAAATAAATAAACGTTAAACATTTTTAAAAATTAAAAATTCCAAATATAAACCAGAAAAACTCGGGACACAGAAGTCGCACCAAAATACCACAATAACTGGGTTAAAAGGAGGAGGTTGACTGATAATTTTGTCTTTCTTCGCTTTGCCAAATTTTCTACAGTGCATTTATGTTCCTTCCAATGAAAGGTATGAAAAAGAAAAAGAAAAAAACATAACTCTTGTAAACGTGACTCTTATGAGCCTGTCCAATGAATCTAAAGCAAATGGCTTGACTCATGGATCCTCCCCTGAAGTGGGGTTGAGGGGCCCTGCCGCATGCCTGCTCCCCCACTGACAACGGTTGATCTGTGGGAATCATTCACTTCTCTGAGCTTCAGCTCCATCATGAAAAAAAGAACAATCTCTTCTCACAGGTGGCTGTCATGATTTTTCACCAGTGTCCACAGTCCCACACTCTCTGATTCTCTGCCTCCTGGGCTACCCCTTCCTGACCACCTCCATGGAACTTTCTCCTCTTCTCATTAAACGTTGGAATCTGCCAGGATTCTGTCCTCTGCCTCCTCTTGCTCCAGGGTGTGGCCGACCCACTACTCATGCCTCATCTGCTCTGTCACAGGCCTCCAAAGCATCACACCTGAGTCTCTGGAGGCTGCCTGGCCATCTGCACTCAGCATCATCTTCAACATTGAAGTCATTCATGTTCATTCCCCTAGCCCAGCCTGTTTCCGACCCCACATGCACGATCTGATGACAGAACCAACCATGCACCCTCTTGTCCCGCTTCAGAAACCTGGGATTCTGCTTGCTATGACCCCCAGTGCCTCTGACATCACCTGCTGACGACTCACGTTATATTTATCCCTCATCTATCCTCTCAACTGTCTCCAGAGGGAATTTCTGTAAACTCCAAATCAGCCGTGTCACTCACCACCCAACACTGGCGGGTGTTTTCAGATCACGTGCAGGGAGGAATCCAAGGTCAATGACGTGACTTCTCAGAAGGTTCTACCTGCATCTCCAGCCCTCTCACCTCCACCTTCTCAACCACACTCACCCAGATGGTCTTTGGGGGACCCTCTCCTTGCTCAGCTTGCATCATGCTGGTCAGATTGATGCCTCCACCCATGACAAAGTAGTCCTAGATCTTGGAGACAGTGTTGTAATGACCCTGCCTCCCAACAAAGCCCAATCCCATGGTTGCCTCCCCTCTCCATCCCCAGACTCTTCCCCATGAAAGCCCAGGCTGGCCCCTTAGGAAATAACTGGTCCAGTGCAGAGTGCATCTGTAGCTTTTCAACGATGTCACATCTCGTGTGATCCTGAGGACATACCATCCCCACCAAGAGTGGAATCTTCTTAGTAGTGCCTTAATCAGGGAGGCAACCTGAGTCATGGGGGATGCTCAGCAGGTGTCACCTTCAGGGAGGTGCTTCACGGAGCTGCCAAGGAGCTGGGTGACACTAGGACAGGCCCCCACCTCCCCTAAAGGACCAGCACAGACTCTGAGAGGCAGGAAACCTAGTTCCCTCCCAGAAACCTTTCCTGTGTCCTGGGTACCTTAGCCCAGGGACCTTAGAAACAAAGATGGAACTTTACTACCCAAATGCTCAAGCTGGAGCCTGGGTCAGGAAAAGGGAAGAGTCTAAATGTGGAATACTCAGGTCACATAATGCCTGCAGGCTGGATTCCACTGATACCCCCCCTCTAACCCTTACATCTATCACATGATCCTGTCTGGTTTTTCTGTTTGTCTGTTGTTGATCACTGTCTCCAGTGTCTCCTAGCAGGGGCACAAGTATGTGTGAATAAATAATCACTGTCTCCTGAAAAAAAACATGTTCTCTCGCCACAAGGCCTTCACCCCAGTGGCCTCCTCTGTTGATGTGCCTTTATTTACTATGTCCACTCCAGAAAGTTCTGCCCATCCCTCAAAACCCAGATCAACCTTTATTCCTCAGAGACACTTTCCCTCCCTGCCCTTACTCCCCAAGCTGGATTTTGACTGTCCCCTCTGAAGTCTCCAATCACCTACAAAGTGATATCTATGCCTCAGTCTATGCTTCAGTTATGGCACCTCTGACAGTTATTGTAACTCTACTTGAGGTCTAACCTTACATAAACTGTGAATTTTGTCTGGTCAGAATGTCTCTTTAGGGTTTCCTCAGGACCAGGGGTGCATAAGCCACAAAGCACGTGCTCAGTAAATGTCAACTGAAGGAACTTTTGACTGATTCACATAGGGAGTTTACCCCTTCCTGAATGCAGAGTGCTAGGGACTTTATGCCTCTCCAGGTGAAGTAGTTACCATCTGAGGTCCTACTAAGCGATAATCATCACTCTAAAAATATCAGTTCTCTGGATGAGTTCACTAAGCCCTCCCATAGTCTTGTGAACAAGGTACAAATCTTTTCTTGGCAGATGATGCAAAGAGAGGCCTCCACGTCAGCCTGGTCACATTTTCAGATTCAAGATTAATGAGGTCTTAAAATGCAAAAGGTTAACTGCATCCCTCCTGGAGACATTCTGCTTCGTCTAACACGCTTCCTTCGGAAGGGAGCATCATCCTACCATCTGCAGTATACACTGTTCCTGGTGGAAACGGTGTGGGCTTTGGAACAACGCGGATTTATATTCAGATGTGCTACCTGTCTGACTTTGGGTACGTTACTTAACCTCTCTGAACCCCAGCTCGTCATCTGCAAACTGGGGCTGATACTATCCCCTTCGAAATTTCACTGGGAAGACTGAATCCATGAAGAATCTAACACGGAGCCAGATACATGGGTGATGAAGAGAAGTCCCTTCTCTTCATTTCCCTTCTTGTGCTAAATATTTTTGTTTTCTTTTCAGTAAAGGGGAGACAAGAACTAGGGCAGAGTTTTCCGACTCCAGCACTACTGGTCTGACCATTCTTTGCTGATGGGGGCAGGGAGGACTGTCCTGTGCATCATAGGCTATTTGGCCTATAGGAGTAGATGTCAGTGGCAACCTTCCTCCCCCTTTGTGACCACCAAAAAATGTCTCCAGACATTGTCGAATGCCCCTTGGGGGCAAAACGTCCCCTGGTTGAGAACCTAGGTTTCTATAACTCAAATGTCTCTTAGTAAGAACAGTTGCTTGATTTTCCTTTAGGACCTGTTTTGAGTGGTGCTAAAGGGACATGTGATGGAGTCCATGCCAGTCACCCTTCAGGACAAGAGAGGACACATTCTTAATGCCACTGTGGCAGGAGGCTGCTGCAATCAATAGTGACTTCATTTGCTATGGACGGAAGTGTGTGTCTCCCAAATCTGTATGTTGACACTCTTAGCCCCCAGTGTGACTGTGTTTGGAGACAGAGCCTTTAAGCGATAATGGTAATTAAGGTTAAATGAAGTCATACGGGTGGAGCCCTGATCCAATAGGATTGTTGTCCTTTTAAGAAGTGACACCAGAAAGTTCTCTCGCTCTCCAAGCACACACCAAGGAAAGGCCATGTGAGGACACAGAAAGAAAGTGGCCTTCTGCATGCCAGGAAGGGAGCTCCCACCAGAAACCAAAGTGGTCCCCATCTTGATCTTAGACTTCCCAGCCTCCAGAAGCATGAGCAAATGAATGTCTGTGCTTTAAGCCACCCCCGTCTATAGTATTATGTGATAGCAGCCTCAACATCCTTCTTTCCAGCTGGAGATTGAATCACTGCATACCATGACGTTCCCAGCACACGTCTATATGGTCAACAACTTTTAGCTGATCATCTACTAAATGCCAGGCCTCCGCACTAGGTGCTGGGGGATAGGACAGTAAGTTCCTGCCTGCGTGAAGTATATACTCTCTGGGGAGCCACAGACAACACCCAATGGGTAGATAAGCCAATGCCAGGGAGGGATGAATGAATGACACGGAGCAGGACCAGGGGGGGCTTTCAGTGACAAGGGGTGGCCGCTTCTACAAACCACCTGTCTTCTCCAGCTGTGAGTGCGGACAGCGGCAGAGGCGTGTGCACCCCCAGGGGTGACTACATTTGGGTCCTGCCTGAAGATTACCCCCACTCGCAGTCAGTAAGACAACTTAACATACCGTCAGGAGGGTCCATCAAAGAAAGAAGTTTGCCTTGTCCCGGCACCTGCCCCACAACACGTTAGTAGTGCCACTAAGCTGTCAAAAACTATTTAGAGGGAAAAACTAAAAAACGCTCTAGAACACGTGGATGTCAGTCCTTCCTATTCATTCAATATAAAGACTATTATAACGATAGTCCTGCTGTTAAAAAAAAAAAAAAGCAGTATTGGAATTAATAGTTGGGCTGCCTTTGAGTGGTGAGATTATGGTCAATTTCTATGTATTCGCTATACCTTTATTGTTTAAAATATCTACCAGGAGCATTATTTCTTATAATTAAAAAGTCTCATAAACTTACTTAAAAGTGGGGGTTCTGCTGTGTCTGGTTTGATCCTGATTTATAACCAGGGTTTCTCATCGAAGGAGGAGGTGGCCACCGGAGGGAGGTGATTTACGACAGAGCTTTGTACTGTCTAAGCACAAACAAAGACGTGGAGTTTTTAAAGCTTGAATTACCGGGTCGAACCCAGTAGAGCCATTCCAGCAGGCAGTGTGAAAACAGAAGGCACTCTCGAAAGTCTTTTGATCCCAAAGACTCCAGGCCCTCCTTTGGAAACCGTTGCAGTCACAACCTATCATGTAAATCCTTCTTAATTTGCAAACTATTGACCTCAGAGGTCCTGGGAGCTGCCGGGCAGTACCCCAGACAGCCCCACCAGGCGGGCATGGGGCCGAGGACCCTCACAGGGGCATAATTCCCAGTATTAGTGCAGATTGATGGGCAAAATTCACTCTCTGAAATACAGAAGGCAGAGGAGGGAGCGAACGCTGACAGCAATTTCTCTCTTCTCCTGCCAGTTTTTCTGTGCCAGGACAAAGGGCTGTGGGTGAGGCCTGGGGCTCCAGATACCAGACCCCTGGAAGCAGCCCCAGGGCCCGTGTCCCTATGATGTGTACTCAGGCCCCCCGGGCTGGCCATCTTCAGAGGCTCTATTTCTTTCCCCAGCAAGGGACTCCAAGAACAGCTTCTGAGCATACAAGGCCATGTACTTGTGGCCCCCAAGCTCTCCTCCTTCACCAGCCAGCCCGTGGGAACCCAGCTGCAAAGGCTCTTCTTCCCCTCTACCTCAGTGGGGCATGCACAGGTCCTGTGGGAACGTCAGCACTCAGAGGCTAGGATTCCAGCTCCGTGTAAGCACGGGCCTGTTAGGAGCGTAATTATTTCAAGTGCTATCCTGATGCACTTCCCAGGAAGACATCAGTGCAAATTATGTCAAGCTTTGCAAATGCTGTGGCATGAGAGAGGGAAAAAATCAATTCTTTTTATTACTGGTTCCCACTTACGTTTTCCTCTTTTTCGCTAATTGACCAAAAAGAACCTAAAATGAGCCCACTTTTAGAGGTGCTCAGTTGTGATGTAAATTTCTTGCCATTTGATTATTTTTCTCTCTTTTTTTTTTTTTGACTTGACCTCGATCATTCCTTTGACTTATTCTGTCATAATATATTTCTGCTTACAACTTCCTAATTATTTTTGGTTGTGGTTCTTTTTCCAAAAAGGAGCCTCTTGAGGAGCTTTCTCGCAATCCCCCTGAGAGAGGGATTTCTCTTAAGAGAGAATCTCTCTTAAGATCAACTGTCCCTTCATCTCATGCCCAGAGCATTTTGCTCCTAGAGCCACAGTCTGGTTCTGCGTGGTGAAGAGTGAATCGCGCCCAAATGTCTCCTCTGGGAGAAGCTTTCTTGTAGTGCCCTCTGGACTCTCTGTGCCCGAGAATGACGTCTGGCACATAAAAAAGCAGACGAACGAATGATCAAACAAGAGAGCCCCTAGTTAGATTCCTTGTTTGAGATGGAGAATGTGCTGGAAGCCATGTTGCGAAAAATGGCTGCAGCGATGAAAGTCGTGTTTGTTAATTAGAAGAAACCAGGTGAGATTATTGCCACCAGATGCCACAGGGCAAAGTGCTACCAGAGGGAATAACATCAAACACTCATGTCAGCCTGTTAGGCGCTGCGACCACAGGGCTCCCTCCTCTCCACGAGGCCTTCTGAATCCACCGCCTGGACCCCGAGGCACAGCCGGAACGCCAGTCCCTGCTCTCTGGGCAGCTTGGGGTGAGCTCCACCCACCTTGTAGGAGTCCGGGCAAGCACCCAGCCCTAAGCTTAACCCGAACTGGAATTGCTCAAATTCATTCCTAGAGACCACAGTGTGGAAGCGGAAAGAACAGAGCCTTGGGAATTAGGGAGATAACAGGTTTAGTTCCCAAGTCTACTGCTGACTGGAAGTGTGGCTCCAGGACAAATTATTAAAGTCCCCAGTGTCTTGGCTTCCTCATCTGTAAAATGGGATGATAATGCAGGATCCAAGTCACCCTTGTCTGCCTTAAGTGTCTGCTTCCATCCCAGGAGAAGGCGCCTGGGTGAGTTTTGAAGGCTGAGAGGACATGAGGTGAACCAGAGGGAGAGGACATTCATTCCTTCAGCAGTCCTTCATTAGGAGCCTCTAGAGGGGAACCTGGGTGGCTCAGTGGGTTGAGCATCTGACTCTTGGTTTCAGCTCAGGTCACGATCTAGCAGTTCATGGGTTCAAGCCCTGCATTGGGCTCTGTGTTGACAGTACAGAGACTGCTTGGGATTCTCTCTCTCTCTCCCTCTCTCTCTCTCTCTCTCTCTCTTGTTCTGCCCCTCCCCTGTTCATTCTCTCTCTCTTTCTCTCTCTCTCTCTCAAAATAAATAAACATTTGAAAAAGATAGAACCTCTAGAGCATTCAGTTCTGCCCAAGTGCAAGGACTCAGATGAAGACGGGGCCCCTGTCTACATGGGCCCAGCCGCCAGAAGATGCTCAGTGAACCCGGGGTCAGTGCATGACCCTCTCCCTGCTTACAGTCCAGAAGGGAAACAGACGAGTGACAGTGGCGAACACAGTGCCATGAAGGGGCAAAGGAGGACGATCCATCACAGTGCTTTTGGGGTTCATTAGAGCCACTGTGCAATTTACTCTCCAACCCATCAAATGCATTCAAATGCATTCAAATGCATCAAATGCATTCTTAGCTGTGTAGCTAAGGACAGAGGTGTAACCACAACTACAAATTTGAAACCAGCGCCTTCATTCCATCATCATGATCAAAATGAACCACCGACGTAAACCTGTTTCAGCATCGAGATCATTAAAGCTACCCATAACTTTTTGCCAGTAGATTTTCTTCCAGAATCTACCTAGAGGAAATAATCAGTGATTCCCTCAGAGAGGTATATATAAAACTGGCTTTTGGGGTGCCTGGGTGGCTCAGTTGGTTGGCTGAGGTCATGATCCAGCAGTCTGTGAGTTTGAGCCCCGCATCAGGCTCTGTGCTGACAGCTCGGAGCCTGGAGCCTGCTTCGGATTCTGTGTCTCCCTCTCTCTCTGCCCCTCCCCCACTCATGCTCTGTCTCAGAAATAAACATTAAAAATTTTTTTAATAAAAAAATAACAATAAATAATATAAATAAAACTGGTTTTCATCTCAGTAGTTCTTATAAAATGAACCGACACTTGGAAACAGCACAAATGCCTGAAATCAGATTAATGTTTAAAATACGCCCATTCACCTCCATAGGAAGGAATACTACGCAGCCATCAAAAGTTTAGTTATAAGAATGGCATATAAAGTTACATGACAAACCATGTTGGAAACCAGCACACAGAAAGTGCTCCCGGTTTTGTAAATATATATTTATACGCGTTTCCAGGGCATAAATGATAACTCCTTGGTGTCAGCAATTTCCCTCAGAGGCAATAGGTCTTTGTGGCTAAAAATGCAAGATCCAGGTGGATCCTGACCACGAGTCCAAGCGTGTAACACTGGAAAAGTTATTTCATTTCCCCGTGCCTCAGTTTCCTCATGTTAAAGCAAATGGTTGCTAACTGCTGCCTCTTCATAGAGAATTTGGCTGACGTGCCCACAGAGCGATGGTTGCAGAGTGTGGCACCCAGTAAAATACCTGTCAATGTCATCCATCGTTATGAACGGTTATTTGTGGTAGGGTGACTGGTCATCTCAATTCTCTCATTTCTTCTTCTTTATATTTTCTACAAGCAACCGTAGGTCTCTCATAATCATGGCCACAAAATAATTTTCAAATCCGTTTCAGTCAACGAGATGAATTCAATGAAGAGATTAGGAAGAACGACTTTGCAATAATTGACACAACAGCTGCTATTTCTAGAACTAAATCAAACAAAATACAGTCAACTCTTGATTCTACACAAGGCATGTTCATTTATCTGCGGCTAATCTTGCTTTCCTGTTTTTACTGGCCTCATTAAGCATTGGATATAACATCATATGTTACAGCTCTATCTAGCGTCTGTTTACTTTCTCTCCCACAGCCAACAGCTCAGCAAGAGCCTTGTAAACCAATTCTCTTAATGATGTATCCAGTCGGGGAAGGTGCAAACCAATGATATGGGGAACGCGGGCTCTTGGCCAGCAGCTCCACCTTGGAGAGGGGACACGGAGGCGCCAGTGAGCACGGTGAGGACGGAAGGCTGAATGTGGGGCTGTGTGTCTAGAGGGGAGGGGTCTTGCACTTAGTGTGGGGTGAAGATAAGAGATTGACGAGGAACGACCGACCCCGCAATCTGCGATGAAGGTCCATGAGATCAGAGCGCGTGAGTTTTTTCGTAATATGTGGATGAAGATGTCCCATCTCTAGCTAAGTTTTCGATATCAGCTCTCCATTCCCCTCAATCAAACACATAGATCCCCCGCGTTTGGCACAGACCTGGAAGCGGGATGCTGCTTCTCATTTCAGAGCCCATTTCGCCAGATTTTCAGTCTTTGTGTCGTCCGTAGTCCACATTCCCCTCAAGAAGAGTTTGCCAGCAGCTTTCCTTGCTTCTCAGGTGTTCGGCTTCTGGGCATGCTTCCGGGAGTCTGCTCCTCTCTGACCACCTCTCTCTGATGTAAGAGTCTGGCCGTGTGTCTTGGCCAGCTGAGTCCTCTCGGGCCATCGTTGTCGTTCTAGGTGGCGTCGGGATGGGGAAGGCAGTTCAAGGCTCTGAGTGTTGGACCCACCACACTCTCCCTGGAGTCACTGCGGCCCTCCCTTTCCACCCGCTTGACTGCATGAACTCCTCCTGCAATGCTGGGCCACGGCATCACCTCTTGACAACCGGGAGCAAGAAAAAAGTCCTCAAGCGGGGGCAGGGGCTCTGGAGACAGAGAAATCTTACTGCAAAATTTTATTCTTGTGTTGGATAATTGGCCCTTCACACACACTGTTTGAACAAAGGAAAAATTAGTCAACCTCAGTTTTCTCAGCTGAAAATGGTAATGACAACAGTGTCTTCAATGCTGCTTGTAATGACACGTGTGAAAGCCCCATGCCCGCCCCAGCGTAGACATTCTAGAGAGATGTGTTTTTCCTCTCCTCTCTCTCCTCATCAGCTTCTCACTGGGATATTTCATTTGAAAGTGTGTTTGTTATTAATTATTTGGTTGCAAGTAACAGATAACCAACCAGTGGCTTCCACAAATAGGGGCTTACTTCTCCCCCACAATAAAAAGCCTAGAGGCCAGTCACTGCTGGAGAAGGCTTATCCTGCTTGGGCCAGTGTCTCTCCTTTTTGCTTAGAGTTACCCTTATGGTTGCAAAACAGCTGCAGGAGTTCCAGGCATCACATCTACGTCCAAGGCAAGAGGAAGAAGGGAGTGAGTGGTGGTCTTCCATAGCTGTCTCTTTTAATAGGGAAAAAAAATGGAATACAAGGCTTTCCCAGAAACTTCCAAGAGTGGACTCTTCCTTACATTATATCGACTAGCTCTGTGTCACATAGCCACCCACTGCATTAAAAGAGACTCGGAAATCATGTCCTTATTTTGTTTCCTCAATCTCTGAACTAAAAGAGGTCAAGAGCTGGGAATGGCTATCAGCTCCAGGCAACCTTCGGAGTCTTTCCAGAGAATCACATATTTTTAGATTAAAACCAGATAGGGCTCCTAGGTGGCTCAGTCAGTAAGCATCAGGCTTCGGCTCAGGTCATGATCTCACAGTTCATGAGTTCTAGCCCCACATTGGGCTCCGTGCTGACAGCTCAGAGCCTGGAGCCTGCTTCAGATTCTGTGTCTCCCTCTCTGTCTCTCTGCCTCTACCCTGCCCGCACTCCATCTCCCTCTCTCTCAAAAATAAATAAACATTAAGAAACAATTTAAAAAACAATCAGTTACATGTTAAACAAAATAAAAACAAACACCTAAATAATAAACATTTTAAAACCAAATATAGATGGTTTACCACCTGCCATGTGGGATTCTATACCTTCTCGGTTTATATCAGAATTTCCCCAGGCGCCTGGGTGTCTCAGTCGGTTAAGGGTCCGACTTCAGCTCAGGTCACGAACTTGCTGTTCATGGGTTCGAACTCCAGGTAGGGTTCTGTGCTGATAGCTCAGAGCCTGAAGCCTCCTTCAGATTCTGTGGCTCCCTCTCTTTCTGTTCCTCCCCTGCTCGGGCTGTCTCTCAAAAATAAAGATTAAAAAAAAATTTTTTTAAGAAGTTCCCTAACCTGGTTGCACATTAGAACCACCTGGGGAGTTTGCACCATGTGCCAACACCTGGGTCCCTCCTCAGACAAAGGAAACTTTCCGGGGATGGGGTCCAGTAATTACACTCACAGTGAAGGCTCAGGACCCCTGGGTTATCAGGAGAGCACGTAGGTGAACCACGAGAGGGCGCAAGAAGAGATCACTTGGCCGGAAGGACTCCTCCTCTGTCAAGAAGCCCGCACACCAGCGATCCAGTCTCTGGCGGCTCCCACTTACCTAGGGCATTTGAACCTACGTAAATGCACCCATCTTCCAGAATCACTCGCCGTCTTACCAAAACCTGGGGACATGGAATACACCGCGTTACTGTTTTGTACTTTTGGTAAGCTGGTAAACCAAGCTCAGAAAGGCTCAGAAAGCATGCTCCCAAAAGAGCTGCGGCTTCAGTGGGGACTCCACGAGGCAGGTGTCCTCTCTTTGGTGGCTTTCTCCTCTGGCACACAGACAGCAGCCCATTCCCTGGGCCTAGAGCTGGGCCCCGAGCCCTGGGCAGCCCACCCAGCCGTATCCCTGCATTTACCAGCTGCAGCTCCGGGCACCCCCTGCAGCCACAGCAGGGACTGGTATCTCTGCCGTGCAAACTGCCTTCATCTATGTCCTTCTCATCCCCCTTCGGAGGCACCTAGTTTGCTAACGCTGCCCCGGGAAGCTTCCCTCTCAGTTTCTAGCTGTCGTTTTAGGTAACAGAGAGAAACTGGTGGTAATAAGCCTTGCAGAGCACACAGCACTAATTCTAATATGCAGGCAGCTCCAAACACTTGGGGTTTATGTGAAGCCACATGGCCGGCACGGAAAGATCTCATTACCACGCGAATTAGTAAAAACAAAACAAAACACAAAAAAAATTAAAAAAGCAAAAACAGACAAACAAACAACGACAACAACAAAACCCAGCCAGATATGAGGTTTACAGAAATGCTTTCCAGTGCCCGGTAAATGGCTACAGTGGATAGAGACATTGCAAAGCCATGCTGGGAACAAAGGCTGGCTCAGGCCATCCCTACCCGAAAAGTGCCGCAAATATAGGCTGGCACCTTACTTCCGTGAAGTGAAAGCTGGCAGATCGTCTCCAGGCAGCCATTTAATTGTCTGGTGCACGTGAACTGCAATTACCAACAGCAAGCGCCACCCTCAGACTCTGCGGGAATGTGTTCATGGTTAATCAATTCGATTGATCACTGTTTATTAAGTAAAAACCTGCTTTCTAAACAGTGCCTCCCCAAATGGTGTTTTTGTAGGCTGCTAGAAAACCGGAGACCCATTAGGGCTTTTAATTTAAATCCAAGCAGGGGGATGCAAGCGTGTCCATTAGTAAAAAATGGGGTGGAGGGATATGGACATGATGAGACCCGCCCACCCCCATCCCTTCTGGATAACAAGGCTCAAGCTGACATGCTCCCATGAAGACCTCCCAATGCCCCCTTTCATTTCTCTGATCAAGAAGCCACCTGACCAAGTCAGATGAGGACTTCAGGAAGACAGCCATCCTATAATATAGATTATGGGAATGTTTGAGCCACATCAGTGCTGTTAAATTGATCCGTGACATTCAGCACCTTGTGAACCCAGATGGGAAATCGATGGTGGGCGGGCGGGTTAGGTGCCGAGATAAGTTGGCCATAGAGTATTTCTGTTATCTCCTTACAGAGAATAATGATCTCAACTGCTTTGAGTGCTCTAAATCTAAGCAAAAAACACACCGCAAATTCAATCCAGGCCTGGGGACGACACAGAGGGGTCAGGGCAATTACACGATTGTGGTACAACCCTCGGTGGGGGCGGGGGGAGTCCTGGCTTGCCCACAGTTAAGGTCTTTCTAAACGTGGCCACCCCGGGATGTGAGGAAGTGGACCTAGGACAGCTCATCATCCCCACTATGTGCCCGTCAGCTCTCCAGCTGCTGCAGGGGTCGAGGGCTTAGCTGAGCAGCTTGGATACAGTCCCTCCTCCCCAGCTGAGACCACCAGTGTCAAGGCACCTCTAACACTTCCAGGAACTGAGTCTGCCCTCCAGAGAAGAAAGCTCGGCATACCCTGTGCACCACCTGCCTCTCCTGCAAAGTCTTCATCAAACCTCAGGAAGCTACTAGAGCGAGGGACAAGCTTCCACCATTCCTGTTATTTCCCACTAAGTTTGGTATTCAGCTCTTTGATGCCTGCCCAGTACAGAAACCCCAATTTCTCTGAATGAGGACACTGCAAAGTCTCACAGATCCCATTGGTCAGAGACAAAATTCCAACGAACAGGAGCCATGAATAAAAAAGCGCAAATTTTTGCCTGCAAATACACATGAAATTTCTGCACAGATAAATCTCCAAAGCTGTGGCTATCCAAATAGGGAACAGCATTACTCTGAGAAGGTACAAACCAAGGGAAATTGACATTTTTCTAGGGATGCTGACATAAGGCTTTTGCATTTCCAACTGATAAGCCATTTGGAGGTTCAGCAACACCTGAACCGTGTCAGATGCAAATTCCATACACCGGATGCCAAGCTGGTCTTATGTATCTCCAAAAACAGAAAAGAGAAACTTCCAGATCATTCTGGACAACTGTTTCGACACAGTCTGAACTGCCTGTGGTTTTCGCCCTCCCCCCCCCCCCGCCTCCATCTCCAGGGTTGTATAAAACCTGTCCCTAACTCAATCTCATGAAGAAATAGAAACCAAGTTACCAGTGTTTGACATCAAAGTGACAGGTAGTTTTCTCCACCTGGAAACTGAACACCAAAAATTCTGGATGGTAGAAAGGTGTCTGAGATGAGACTGCTTCGCCGGGAAATGGCAGGGCTCCAGTTGGAATATACACATCACAACATCCGCATTTCCACAGAAAAGAAGGAAACTTTTAATAGACGCTGGGCTGCATCAAAGCAACTCGTAATTAGGTACAAATTTGACTCATGGTTCAGCAATTATACAGATTAGCTGCTCTGACCTTCCCCGGCCCCAGGGTGCTTTTTTCACATATGTGGTCGCAGAGTGACCTCTAGTGTTAAGAGGGAAGGAATTTATTTTAAAGATAACCTCAAAAATTAACGTCCTAGGAAAACTTCATAATGTAATAAGACAGAGGTGTGATCTTTCTGTTCGCTACTAAAATCACCTTTAGTTAGAGAATGTTCTAAGCCTTCTGTCATGAGAAATTTCCAAAAGGTTTGCGCAGTTCAGAGATGTTTTCACTATGTGTTGAGGTTGTGTGGAATTTTATTTTAAAAAATACGCATGCCTCGTGTTACTGTCTGGCCTACAGACAATGTCTGATAGCAAATGACCAGAGAGGCCCCCGATGCCCACATACCGCCTCTGCCCTGTCCCCCCTCTATTACTAAGTCAGGGAGAGAATGCTGATGTTGGAGTCACCCGATAGATTAAATGACACTGTGGTTAATCCCAAATGAAGTACAGGGACCAAGAGCGTAAGAACAAGGGGTGGGGTGCCTCTGGGAACACCAAGGAGCAAGGGAGAGAGAGAGAGAAAGCAAATCTAGAATGCTGGGGGCACACAGACTGCCAACTTCACTTGGGCCTAGCCCTCTTCACTTCCTGTTGCGCTCGGATTTGTTTTAACCAGGTTTGATAAGACATGCAGACACAGAAATGACTGTCAAGAATAAGCTTTTACTCACAGTTCCCTAGAAGCAGGAAGGTGGTACACGGGGCCACAGGGGGAAGCACAGGGGTAGACCAGAGGCACAGAGAGCAGGAGGGAAACATGGATGAGAGCCTTTCCTGTGGTTTCTGCAGGAGGGACTGGGCGAGGCAGGGTAAACGGCCTTAGGATTAGCTAGTTAAAATAACTTCAGAGGGCTCTGGGGGGTAGGAGCTGTCCCTAGTTGTGTGTCCCTGGCCCTGGGGTGATTAGGGCAGGGGATTCTGGCCCAGAGCATAAGGGCAAGATGGAGGAAGTAAGGTTGGGGGACTCTGGATTCGTTGGTGAGAGGTGAGTCCTCCAGCTATCTCTAGGAATTAGCCAGTCTTGGGAGAGCCTGGCTCCCCAGATCAGTAAGTCCCCAGACCTCAAAACACCAGAAAAAAAAGACATATTTCATATATTTTCATGGATGTCAGGAATTCTCGATCACCTGGCTCCACCAACAGGCCATCTGGTTCTGAAGAGTGGAGAGCCACTCAGATCTGCTGGGGTGGGGGGAGGCCCCTCCCCGCAGACCCCCACCATCCCCTTATGTCCCCTTTGCTGCCTCCAAGGGGCCCTGAGGTCTGCTTGCTCACCGGCCCCTGCTGGTGCACTGACCACCGTCCTTATCACCCAGTTGCTCTGCACTCTCGCTCTCTCCCAGACGTCCACGTGGGGCCTGGGCCCTGCTGGCCCTCCTCTCTGGAAGCTTCTGCCTTCCTCCTCCCCATTGATACCCTTCTCCCTCTGCTCTCTCAGTGGAGTTTATATCTGAAAAGCCCCTTTAAAAATGTCTCCCCACGGGGGGCATCTGGGTAGCTCAGTGGTTCAAGTGTCAGACTCATGATTTCGGCTCAGGTCATGATTTCACAAGGAGCCCTGCATCAGGCTCTGCGCTGTCAGCGTGGAGCCTGCTTGGGATTCTCTCTCCCTCTCTCTTTCTGCCCCTCCCCCACTCTGTGTGTGTGTGTGTGTGTGTGTGTGTGTGTGTGTCAAAAATAAATAAACTTTTTTTAAATGTTTAAAAAATGTCTCCACAACATGGCCCTCCCCACTCCCAACCAAGCAGCCCCTGGTGATTCTAATAAGAATAAGGAAGGTGCAGTCTACCGATCTTTGGGGGGAGGATTTTCCTCCTTCCCCCCAGGTTCCCATCGTCTGTCTTTTCCACATGCTAATTCTCTCCTGTTAGCCTTGGCCGCCCTCCATCCTTGGGTGGGGGAGGGGAGCTTTGTTTCTAGGCTGTCCCATTACATCTCCTCCAAACTCACTCCCCATATGCACACAGCTGTGTGTGTGTGTGTGTGTGTGTGTGTGTGTGTGTGAGTGTGTGTGTTGCAGGAAGGTTTTCAGAAGGAACCTTCTGTTCAAACAATTTCTCCCAGCTGTCTCTGCCACTAGCACCTCCTCTTCTTAAAAACAGTTCTACCATAGGGATGAGATTTCCCAGCTATATTTTCCATGAAGGCAGCTAGAAAGAGGCAAGAGCTGGTTTCCAGAACCCTCTTCCTAGTGGGTGTCTGGAGGGAAGCCGCAAGCTCATGGGTGGGTAGGGACTATCCTGTTTTTTCCAGACAAGTCCTGACTTCAAGGATACTGACCTGTATTCCACGTAAGTGCTCTGAGCCCCCACAGATGGTGTGCCTGACAGGCTCAGGAAATGCCATCACTTTAGACTTTAGTGGGTCATCTGTCCTCCTGTTTCTCCCAGAAAGTGTGAAGTTGCCCCCAAAGTGACGCAAGAAAATGTGTGCACCATGAGAAAGTTAAAAATGTTACAGAAGAATGCTAAAATGCTAAAACAAAAAAAAAATGCTATGAGATGCCAGCCAGCTGTCTGCTTCTGTCAGGGAAAATGGGGAGTAGCCCATCCCTGTGGTGTAGGCTTAAAAATGCTGGCCAGGGCACCGCCATTATTCTCTCTATAAATATAGTCGCATAAGCATTCCTTTGGGGTCTTGCTAATCGCAATAACTGAAAGCTTGCCCTCCCTCAAAAAAAAGGCACAAAAAAATTAGTTCCAACTGATACAAATGTACTGGTGTGTGTCCATCAATTCTACGCAGATAGCAGAATTGTATCAAATCATACTTGTCTTACCTTCTGCTTTTTCCCCCCAGCATTAGATCCTGAATGTATCCCCAGCTATGTAAGTGACCTTTCCTTCACGGTTATTCACGGTTACCCTGGTTTACTAAGATTTTCATAACGGTTCATTGTTTCCTTCCTTTTTTTCCTCTCTTCCATAACGGCACTCCAGCACTCCAGTGAACGTCCTTGAAAAGGCTTTTTTTGGTGGGATCTTCAATTCATTCCTTAGTAATAGATTCCTAGACGTGGAATTGCTGGACAAAAACGCATCAATTTTGAGATGCCTTAGTGAGGAGGCCATGTTGGTAACACAGACATGCCCTTGAAATACACAGCGGCTAACGAAGAACACCCATGGACTCTAACAGGGGGACCCAAACGACCACGTGGACCCTCTCTACTGACCCTGAAATGGCCAACTAAGTTCCTCTGGTAATTAGAAAGCTTGCAGGCAAACCATCACTGAGACCGTTTCCTGCACAGAATCGTACTGACTTGGAAACTTCAAAACCCGAACCTCAGGAGCAAGTGTCTGCCAGGGCCATGCGAGGAGCCCCTGTGGTGTAGAATGGATGCTGACATTGTCTCCCGGTGCCAGGGTGTAGATGGTAAACTGGATTTGGTTTTGGAGAAGGGTGGAAGCATTTATAACTAAGAAGAAAAAGCCATGGCCAAAGGCACCGGGAAGTCCCCTGTCTCCTGAGCCTACCTTACACCCAGGGAACGCAAGAGGGCACTGAACACCCATCACCTACGGGGCCTTTAGAAATCCATTTTAGCACCAAATCCATTTGAGATGAGTGGTCACTTGGCCTCTGCGTGAATTATCAATGCCTGTGGCCCTGAGAGGTCAAGGGTCTCACACAGCAATAAAAGAATAGTGGACACGAGAAAATGGATGATGTCCTCCTTTAATACCCTAAGGGGAGGGATGACAGTGGGAACGGGTCACAGATTAGAAAGGAGATTCAGTTAGAATAAGGGAAAGACAAATCCAAAGCCAAGTGCCCCGCCCCTCACCCCCACCCCCCCACTACCATGCATGGATGGAGAACACTAAGGAATCCTTGGCTGTCACGGTGGGGAGGGGAGGATCGACTTCATCCTCCACAAAACCAATCGGATGCCCCTCCTACTCCCCTATTTGCAAGTGGCAAGGCATCACTGAAGATGGGAAAGCGCAACCCTTGAAGGTGAGCTGGAAAGGGTGAAGCAGGACACCTGAGTCAGCAAGGAAGACACCCCCTGGTGTCCAGAGAACCACATGACATGGTCCCTTCTGCCTGCTGGGGAAATGTCTTCAGCTCAGAGGGAACCCAACCGAAAAGACATTAAAAACAGCCTTCCCATAATCAAGGATGGGGCAAACAGGTGGCCACGGGGCTATGCAGCCACACCCCAATGTCGTTTACAATATCAAAAGCTAGGAAACAACCTATGTTGTCCAACAGAAGTCAGGTATGTACAGACCTCCCACACAGTGATGTACTAACCCACCATTTCTAAAAAATGAGAGGGAGGAAAAATACTGCTACTGAAATAGTAATCCCCCAAAACACAATGGCTTAAACCAAAGAATGTAAAAAGTAAAATAAACTAATTTTTAAAAATCAGACCACGACCTGAAAATATGCTCAAGATGCCGTGTTAAGTGGGGAGAACAGATTACCAGATGGCAGAATCAGTGACGTAAAGCAAAATGTTGATGTTTCTATTTCTGCAATGAGACCACAGAAGATCCCTCTCTCCTTTTAGCTCATCGCTACTTCCTAGATTGTTTTCTGTTTTGCTTATTACATATATATGTTATTTTATATATTAAAATTATATAATTTTATCATTTCTTTAATGAGTAAAGGAATTAAGGGTAGTTGTGTTTGCTTTGCTAGAATCCTCCCTTCAGCCCAGTGCAGAGGAGAATTCTTGGGGCCAAACCATTGGCATGATGGATGGCCTGGGTCAGAACTCAGCGCTGAAGTGACCAGTGGTAAGTAAGTAGTTAGTGGCCCGCATTTTTTTGAGTTTATTTATTTATCCTGAGAAAGAAAGAGTGTGTAAGTGAGCGAGGGGCAGACAGAGGGAGAATCCCAAACAGGCTCTGCACTGTCAGCTCAGAGCTGGACACAGGGATCGAACCCATGAGCCATGAGATCATGACCTGAGCCAAAGTCGGACACTCAACCAACTGAGCCACCCAGGTGCCCCAGTGGCCTGCATTTCTCAGAGCACCTTGGCTGAAAGCAGTGCCTCCCTGAAAGCCTCACAAAAAAAGGTTGTAAACTTGGAACCTTGAGCAAGCAGGAGCACAGACTTATACAAGAAGCAATCCAGCCAGCGACAGCCTGCTTCAATCCAGAACAGCATGAAACCCAAGGAAAAGAATGCACAGAACCCAGGAAAAGGCATGCAGGGGAACCAGGACAAAGTCTGCTCCTCTGAGGAGGGTGTCAGCCATGTCTTTGACAGGAAGAGCCAGATGCTTCTATCGGGACCCGGCTGTATAGCATGTGAGGTCTATGGCACGTGGACACCAAATGTGTTGGATCATTGCAAATGGATCAGTAGACCTGCCTAACGTTGGCAGATGTGGCTTTGGAATCCGGAACAAGTAAAGCAGGAAAGAAGGACTCCTTACAATCTGTTGCTTCAGCAAGAATTATTTCTCTCTGGGTATATACTATACTTTACAAAAACATTTCACTTATTTATGTTTATGTATTTTTTTAGAGAGACAGAGCACACAAGCAGGGGAGAGGGGCAGAGGGTGAGAGAGAAAGAATCTTAATCAGGCTCTGTGCTGAGCATGGAGTCTGAAGCGGGGCTTGATCCCAGGACCTGAGCCGAAATCAAGAGTCAGATGTTAAACCGACTGAGCCACCCAGGCGCCCCTAACAAAAACGTTTTTTGTTCTGGTTCTACATAAATGTGGGGCTCATTTTATTTTTATTTTCTATTTCTGGAAAGGCACAGATCTGGCCACTGATTGTGTGTTCACATGAACAGCAGTGTGGCGAGACAGGAGTCTCCAGGGATTGGTCCTGCCTGGGACCCACACTCTTAACTGCAGGGGGTCCCCGGGGTGCTGTGGCATTGCAGCAGCTGCTTTGGAAGGTGGCAAAGCTCAACTCAGGAAGTGGTCACCAGCCCTGCAAAGTGATTACAGTAAAATAAAACAAACAGAAAAAGATTAAGACAAGGAAGGCAGAGGGAGGGGGATCATGCCAGTGAAAACAGTCTTCCCGATTAGGTTATTCCCAACAAAATGGAAAAGGATTTTTTTCAGTTATGGCCGAAACCTCCAAAGAGCTCCCCAAACCACAGGGGTAAATTGATGTGGGCAAAGACTCTACTCAAAGATGCGATGACAGCCTTGACCCCTCCTGAGGGGGGAGGGGGGCTTCCTAAACTGGAGGGGTTGAGAAACTCACTCTAAGCCAGGCCTGGGGGTTAGGCTCCCCCCCACCCTAATGCCTGGCTTCCCAGGAGCCACAAACAAACAAAAATCTAAGGCTCCAGAAACAGCACCAGCTTTTCCACCCCATTCAGTGAACTTCTGACTGAGAACTGTATCAGAGTTTATGAAGTGATTTCTTTTATGACTTGTGAATGGTAGGCACTTGACCTGAAGCCTTGGAGAGACTCAGATTCAAATCTCTTTATCATTCAGCTCCTTGGGTTTTGTATGTTACAACCACCCATTAACTGATTCTGTGACCTTTAGCAGACCACTTAACCTCCTTTGCGGAGTTTCTTCCTACATAATAAAATCCCTCTACATCCAGTAATGCAGAAGCCATGTGACCTAGACAATTGGTGCTCACAAGCTCTCCAAAGGAGTCCACCAAAAATGTAGATTGCACTCCCTAGAATGTCCAATTCTGCAGGTCTAGGTGAAGTGAATTTTTATCATAAGCATCCCCGGAAGTGTGGATGCAAGTGGTCAGAGAACTCGTGTGAAGAAACATCAGTTTATGCCTTTTCCTCATCCAACATTCTGTGGACCAGCAGATTCGTAGACTATGGAAAAGAGAAAGTCACAGCAAGTGGTAACAGCGAATCAACGGTGTCTGCATGAACTTGAACTTTCACAGACACGATGGAAACAAATTTTGATAGTAAGTCATGACCCTGGCAAATAGTAGGTGTTCAATAACCACTAAATAGATGAGTCTTCCTTTTTTAAAAAATACCTTTTGTTTTTATAAATTTCCACATTCCCCTGCTCTAAAATACTAAATTATTTATCATCGTCGAAAGCAAGCTGAAGGGAGATTACCTGGGTCTGAGCAAACTGAACTGGGATTTTCATACTCAACTGCCCTCAAAGAGAATTTTGGCACAACCCCAATGACCCAACCCAAAGCTGCAATTTTCCATGTCACAGGAGACAAAATTGACCAGAAACCCACATCCACACACCTGTCATAAGTGGGACCGAAGTTAATGTTACATGGACTTTACATCCCATGAAAAGTTTTTTTTCCCTGTCATTATCAATGACATTGGGGTTAGCCGCAGAGAATGCCACAAAACAGGATTCAAAAGAACAATGGGTGCGTTGAGGGGAGTCCTTTGCTCTCCAGGCATTCCTAGCATCTGACCTTGCTAGGACCCTCGTAGCCAGGAGGAAGGTGGGGAAGATGGGGCCGAGGGTCCTAGTTCCCATCCCTGGTGTTACTGCTGTGTGGAAATAAAGTTTGACCAAATGAGAAGAGGCGAAGGCATTTCAGGGCCTGTTGTGGCAGGTGAATCAGCCACCATCACTTGCATCTCGGCAGGGAAACACGGGAAGGCTTCCTGTGTGCCCTGAATGTGGAGGCTGTTCATGGGGAAGCTGGAGGCAGCTAACCAGAAGGGGGTATCTTATGTCACTGGTTAGGGGAGCACACTTAGCTTTCTCTGGTTGGTCCTAAACTGGAAGCAGGGCTAATCAAGTCCTAGTTATATGGCACCTGTTGTCCTGGATTGTTACTAGGCATCTCAGTATGGCTTCCTGCAAGTCTGACTGATAGGAGGCTGGCTTCCCCTGCAGGTTATTCTAGATAAAGGATTGGTTTCCCTGGGCAGGATGCTACCTGTTGTGTGTCAGAGTTTTAGTTTCACATAGGGTCTAGCCATTGTCCATTTGTATATTCAGTTGCTCAGCTACACAGAACAATCAGATCTGTAGTGAAGGCACCTGGATAAAGTCCCTGGAGAGGGGGTGGCCACCCCTCAACTCTGCTCTGCAAACTACACCTGTCACTCTGGGCAGGAACTAAGACACAATTTACAGCTGGGAGAAAACAGGGGTCTGCTCCCCACTGCCTCATCTCAGAGATGAAATTCCTGGTCACCAACTGAGGTGGCCATGCAGGACTAGAACCCCAGTCTCCTCACTTCCAACTCAGTGCTCCCCAGATCCCTAGGCGGAGGCCTTGATTCTGAGGAGAAGCGCCATTGTTTGACATGAGGCTGTGTGGTTTATCTTTGAGTTTACAAAGGTGCTTCTCATGTTCTGGAGGGCGAGCTAGCACGTATTGCCATTATAAATCATGAATCACTCCAGTCTCCCATTTCCTCCTCTGGAAAGTTACAGGGCTGGATGAATATGTTTCTAAGTAATTTTCCAGGCTAACTTACTGTGGTTCTATGATCTAAATGTGTCTACTGTGAAGGCTTCAGAGGAGATTCCTTCTGTCAGGAACAGCTAAAGGAGTTGCCAATGGGACTAAGACATTCTACTCAGAATCCCTCAACTCATCGGATAGCTACCCATTCCAAAAGGAGGCTATTAAAATACAACCCCCACTGGCCCTCCACTCCCGAAGCAACTTCCAGAAAACAGAGCAATTTAATATGTCCCTCCTAACAGCCCACGTCTGTGGTCATGCAAAGACGAAAGCTTTCCCAACAAGAGCAAACACAGGTGATGTCAGAATGAGAGTAAAATTAAAAATAATAATAATAAAGGGCATCTCTAAATATCACATAAATCTTCGACTCTGCTTCTTCATCTATTTGCTTCTAAAAATGAATATAGTTGACCTAGTATCCTGTTCCATCAGTTCAGATAGTTGAGAAAAAAGAAGGCATGTGTCTTTCAAGAGATTATCTGTGGCATTTTATCCAGTTCCAGGGCTGTGGATTCTACTAACAAATGTTCACTGTGCACAAACTGAGACCAGCCCACAGTTACATGACCACCCAGAGCAAGAAGTCAATATATGCATAACTTGTTCATGTTATTGTAAGTTGGAATCCAGAAATGTTCTTTTCATATTTGAGATGGCAACAGGAAATAAACCCCATTTATGGCTTTAGGCAAATGTTCTTTCATCTTGGACTTTATATCTTCTTATTCTTTAGGTTCTTGTTTCCTTCTCCCATTTAGTTTTTACTTCAACCCCATTTAGATTCCACTGTTACCCTATCCTTTGAAAAAAAAATCTTTCCCAAAAATGATTGCTAGAATACAGAATACAAGCATTACAATCTAAAATAAGCCACACACACAAAAATGTAACAAGTGGCCATGTGGACAAATCTAAGTAAGCATTGATTGATATATAATGGTAATAATGATGACGATCATGGTGATGTGGTAGCTAATGTGGGGATCTAAAACAATAAGGAATTAAATCCTGGAAAATAGAACGTGGAAGATGGGAGAAATGTGAAAGAAACATTCTAAGATCTTTGTACTCTTCAGGAGAAGAGAAGCAATGATTATTTCCTGTAGACTTAAGTCAAATGGGCATAGTACAAATTTAAGGGTAGGAAAAAAAATAGAATATATAGCTTCAAAACAAGTAAATGAGGAAAAACCATTTTTAAAAATACTCAGCCTCTAACAGAAAACAAAAAGATGTTTACAACAAAGCATGATAAATAGATAACAAAAAGGATGTGGTAGAAATACATCTGAACACATTCACACTAAATGTAAATGGATTAAACTCTCCAATTAAGGATCAATTTTTTTCCAAACTGCAATTTTTAATTCAACTGTATGTAAAGTAATTTACTAGATTTACACACAGTAAAAATAAACACAGTAAAAATTTTCAGAAATACAACGCTCAGTGAAAAAAGAAAATTGAAAAAAAGTAGAGTGTATCACCCAATTGTGTATAATTTCCACTGCATCTTAAATACCATACTGATAGATTGTTTCTGGAGGGCAATTTGATGGTGAGGGTGGGGACAGGTGTGAATTTCACTTGTACCTATAAAGTTGTATTTCTTTTATAAAAAATTCTAAAGCAAACTCTGTAAGTAAAATATTGAAAGAGTTAAATCTAAATAAGGGGGCTCAGGGGTATCTGCTATGTTCTACATTTTACAGTATGCTTAAAATATTTCATGATTTAAAAAAGAAAAATCAATTCAATAACTGAATAAAACAAAACAATATATATCACAATCCCAATTTTGTTTTTCCAAATGTTTTCATGTTAAGAAACGATAAGATATAATCCTAATACTTTTCTGTATTTTCTCAACTTCCTACAAGGACAATGTTTTTGTATATACAAAATGCTAATTTTGGAATAATAAAACATTTCCTAAACAGAACAAATTTTTAAACACAATTTTTTTTCAGAGAAAGGCCCTTTATACATAAAAATAACCATAGGAAGCAATTTATTTACTCCTTAAAGAACAGCCCCTTTCCTGATGGCACCTTAGCCTAATACCTTTCCTGGACAGCAGGTGGCAGTGATGCAATAGTCATTTTAAGTCAGGAATTTAAAATCCAGACATCATTCCTAACGTGAAATAGTCTTTAGATCACATCCGATTTTTGTACCAAAGTTCTATTTGATTTATATGTGCTCTCCCCACCTACATTCATTTCTCTTTATTCACTAAGAATCTATGTTCCAAAGCTTTGACTCTCCCCACTCCAATAACAGAAGCAATTCTCTGGAGAAGCAAGAAAGTTACAAAGCCAGAGGTAATGAATGGGGGAACTCAGTCCAGCTAGTTCCATTGGTCCAATGAAACGTTTTATTGTTATTCTACATAAACCTGATCCAAAATAATGCCATAGTTTTCAATTCAACATTTACCAGCTCGCTGAAAAAAAAAAAAAAGAAACCAAATCCAAAAATTAGTCCTATGAAGAATTCTCTGCGCCATCCGAATGTCACCTCTATATGGCATGAAGTGCCAGATCAAGAACTTTATGGAGAGTTAAGTTTATCTAGTGTGTGTCAGACACGGAGACATCTCAGGCTACACATGTGTCTTGTGAACATTGCTAACGCAGATCCAACGCTAGCAAACCTAACTTGAAGAAATAGCATGTTCATGTCAACCCAGAAACCAGCAGCCAAACTGGTGATTCTTTGCTCTCCCTGACGAGCTTCCTGAGTGTGTGAGCAGGGTGCTTCCTGGGAGAATCTGTCCATCCTCCTAGTGTCTGCCCAGAGAACTCTCACTTCCTGCCTGCCTAGACTCATAAAAAGGCCACGTAGAGACCTCTGAGCCCTGGGACCCAAGGCAGAACTCACTGAGTTTCTTCAAAAGAAGGAAACATTTTTGTTCTTATCATTCTTTATCTCTTTTCTTTTATATCCCATTAGCCACTTCCAAGTTCCCTTGGATCTCTATTTCCCACAACCCTCCAGGACTTCTCCCTATGGTAGTTTCCCATCCATGGAACAAAGACAGGAGAAGTGCAACCATTCAAGCTATTTTGAGCATGGTTGGAGTATGGGAGAGGCCAGTTACAGAAGCTGTTCATCACCGATGAGCTGCAAGGCTGGGCAAGTGGCTCCTGATCTCAAAGGCCACATGCAATGTCAATGTACCCCACATCCAACCTCCTGCCCTTGGATTCCGTATTCACCTTTGTCGCTACCCTATGAGGCAGGTACTATAAGTATGTCTTGCCTGACTCTCACTAGTAGAATATTTGTTGGAAATCTCTACAAAAAGCTTTACCCCATATTCACTATTTGATGTTCCTGCACCTGATGAGAGAACGCACGGAGCTGCTCTGGGACCGAATCAAGCTCACTCACTGATTTCATCTCAACGTTGTTTAAATAAATGCAATTTGCCCTGCTGCTATCAGCTTCCCACATTACCAAGTGAAAAATGCATGCCAAGAAGTGGAAAATCCCCAAGAAGCCTAGAGAACCACGTACATGCGACAAAAACGCGGAAATAGAAGAAACAGACACCTGAAAACATGGCCGTGTACAAGTTCACAACGACTTGATGGCTTTCCTAGGCACAGGAAAATAAACAAAATTATAAAAGTATGGTTAGTTGTGGAAAGCTTCACAGTGTTACTCGGGAAAGCATAATATTTTTTTTAAAAAAAACTGAAAAAATACCCCATGAGGGGCTTGATGGCCACTATGCGATGCCACTGAACTCCCTGTGGAAATAACAGAAGGGGCTAATCACCTTCAAAGACCAGAAGAAGGAGAGAGAAAATTCAGTGCAGAAGCAGAGTTCCACACCAAGGCCTGGATGGTTGAAAAGATTTCAGAAAGACTGAAATATGAAAGAATGGATATTTTCAAGAGCACAAGCATGACAGCTACTGCCGCCAGTGAGGCTGTGACATCCTCCCCTGAGAACAGCAGAAAACCCTGAAGGAAGGTGATTTGCTGCAAAACAAATTTTTTGTGTTGATGAAACTAGGTGTTTTTCTTTTTTTTAACAGATGCCATCTTATATGTGCATTGCAGAAGGCAAGAAAATGTACCAGGACATAAAGCCTTTAAGGAGAGGCTAACACTGACTTGGGGAGGAAACTCAGATCAGAGGACTCCTCCAATGACTCTGGTGCCCCTGAGAGCCATATTGAAGAGACTGAATGAACATGTTGCTGGTTGTGTGGCATTTGAATCACACGTCCTGTAGCAATGATTACATTAGAAGCTTTTGGTCACCATCCGTTTAAGGTTATATGAAGAATTGGGGCAACTGGGTGGCTCAGTCAGTTAAGCGTCTGACTTCAGCTCAGGTCATGATCTTGTGGTTTGTGAGTTCAAGCTCCACATCAGGGTCTGTGCGGACAGCTCAGAGCCTGGAGCCTGCTTCAGATTCTGTGTCTCCCTCTCTCTCTGCCCCTCCCTCCCTCATGCTCTGTCTCTCTCTCTCTCAAGAGTAAATAAACACTAAAAAAAAAATTTAAGATTAGGTGAAAAATGAAATTTTTCAATCAACACTCTTTTATTGATAGAAGACACTCCTCCTAGTGCTGTAGATGACAAAGATAACGTCCAAGCCACTCACACAGCCAATGGGCCAAAGAGTTGTATCTTCAAGACATCTCACAGACAACAGTGACCCAGACTCTCCATACCTTCTCTCACCTCCAAATCATACTCACCTTCAATCTGTATGTCTTACATGTAGAGTCTTAGGACTCATTTTTTAAACTGTTTTGTTTATTTTATTTCACATGTTTTTATGTGTTTTTAGCATATTACTTCATTCATATTGGCGTATACATGTGATGAAACATAGAAAGAAAATAATCCCTGTAACTACTATACACACAAACATACCCACCAATGAGTTAACTAAGTGATTAAAAAATGAGATAATGTTTTAAATATTTCTATGTTAAGCATAAATCTTTCCTGGATTGTTGTGAGGGGTTTGAGTTTTAGTGATTTGGGGGCAATCAGGTGGGATCCTAGGATGAGCTAGAAATGTACTCATTTTCTCCCTATTTTAAAATTTTTTTTTTAACGTTTATTCATTTTTTGATAGAGAGAGACAGAGCATGAGTGGAGGAGGGGCAGAGAGAGAGGGAGACACAGAATCCGAAGCAGGCTCCAGGCTCCAAACTGACAGCACAGAGCCCAACGCAGGGCTCGAACTCACGGACCGTGAGATCATGACCTAAGCCGAAGTCGGACGCCCAACCTAGTGAGCCACCCAGGCGCCCCTCTCCTATTTTAAATAATAGGATATAGGTTTCTCTTCTGTGAATATTCAGTCTTACATGACTTCAGGGACAAATTTGTTTTGAAGAATGAGGGCTACTTGCATTTTTATCCTCTTTTTGTAGTAGAGGAAACTAAAGCACAGAGCATTTGAGCAACTTGTCCAAGGTCACCCAGAGCAAATGGTAGAGCCAGGATCTAAACCACACTCAGCTGTTTTAGTAGCCCAAGCTACTATCACTGCACCAGACTTGATCTCCCATAACAGGGAAATATCTGTCAGAGTAACAAACAAAACAAAACAAAACAAACAAACAAACAAAGAATCAGAGCAATGGCTCAATCCCTCAAGAATCACCAGGTCAGAAAGGATAGGTACATCCAGTTTAAAATCAGTAGTTGTAGGGCACCTGGCCAGCTCAGTCAGTTGAGTGTCCAACTCTTGATTTCGGTTCAAGTCGTGATCTCACAGTCCGCGAGTTGGAGCTCCGCATTGGGCTCTGTGCTGACCGTACAAAGCCTGCTTGAGATTCAATCTCTCTCTCTCCCTCTCTCTCTCTCTCTCTCTCAAAATAAATAAATAAACTTAAAAAAAATAAAGTAAAATAAAAATTTTCACTTGTTGAAAAACCCAAGTAACAAGCAAATACATTAGAGGGCGTAATTTGCTTTATAACAGCTTCCTTTGCAGGGGCCAGCAGGGACTTTTTAGTTTTATCGTTATTCACAAAGGAATTTATTGTAAATTCCTCATATCGCTAGTTTCCCTGGTTTGTCGAAAGAGTAGATCAGTTGGTAAATAGCACCATAATTTACCACACTCTAACTACACAAAGGTAGAGGTTTAAGTGAAAGTCATAGCTATAAAAAAAATAAATAAATACGCCCTATCAGGAGTTATCCAGAAAGTCCAAACTTCAGAGAATGTCTCAGAGTCAACAAAATGGGCTCCACCCTTACCTTGCAAATCAAAAGGAGACAGCATTCATCACTAAGAGACTACAGAGTTCAATGAAAGATAAATAAATAAAACACGCATCGGATGCCTTACTTTTAGTACATCATTGGAAAAAAGATCGGGTTACTTTACATTTTCCGCTTGACACAGTCATTGACACGTCTTCTCCAGAGTCAATGGATCCATTAGGCCCAGCAGCCACAGTGCCCAGGGTCCATAATCCTTCTGAGAGCCATGAAAATAGTTCAATTTCTTTTGAAGACAGAAGGGAAAATAAATGCAAACTTTTAAGTGGAAGAAAAAGTTTTAATATAGAATATTAATAATGTCATCTTTATACCAACATATAGTAAAATATGATCTTCCTTCCTCCCTCCCTTTCTTTCTTTCTTTCTTTCGTGGAAAAGGGGCCCATGAAGGTAAAAGTGCCTGGAGTCCATGGAAGTCACACCGGGGATCCCTACTCTCCTGCTCTCATCATCTTCTCCATGTCCCAAGCAGTTTCGGTCAGTCTCCGTCTTGCTGTTCTGGGCCGGAGGAAATGACAAAGGAAGGGAGTCACTGCTACTGAATGCTGCCCACGTGCCGGGCACGGTGGCTGGTGTCTATAGTCAGCATCCTGTGTGTGCGGACAGGTGATTCTCCAAGAAGATGTGTCCTATGGGCCAGGCTGCAAGCTGACCACCCATCGAAGGAACAGTTAGTCCTGGAAGCATAACATCTATGAGTGGGAAATAGTTATATATTTTTTTAATCTTTTTAAGTTTATTCATTTATCCCGAGAGTGGGAGAGAGAGAGAAAGAACATGTGCGAGCAGGGGGAGAGGCAGAGAGAGAGGGGAGAGGGAACCCCAAGCAGACTCCGTGTGCTGTCAGCACAGAGACCCCATGGGGCTCGAACCCACAAACCATGAGATCACGACCTGAGCCAAAATCAAGAGTCAGATGCTCAACCGACTGAGCCACCCGGGCGCCCCCATGGGAAATGGTTATATGGATGGATACCTTGATATGGGTGTAAATCAAGGTCCACCCAGGTGCCCAGTCAAGTGCTCAGGGACCCTCCCCCGATCACAGCTGGCCATTGCACAATCAAACCTTTGTGCGCAGGGCAAGCCGCGTGGACAAAAGAAAGCTGGGGAGCCTCACCAGAAACTATTCGAGTCGCACAGATGTCTCCTCTTGTCACCCAGTTTTACTTTCTACTTGAAGAGAAACAGGCCGGCGCTGCCCCTCATTGCTTTTTCTGCCTGTCGATACCCACCCTGACTTGAGGCTCCGCGTCTACAATGTCACAGTCCGCCGACTCGGCATCGAGCCCCAGGTCCCCGCGTGTGTGTCAGCTGCACAAGAAGCATCATTCTGCCACTGACCCCCACCCATCGGCGGGTCCGCTGTGTGTGTCACCAGCCAAATCAATCCCGTGCTGAAGACTAATAAATCATTCGCTCGCTCTCAGCCCACAGATGGTAAGTGTGGTTCAATGCAGGTAATTATAAAAAAAAAATGAGTTTGGGAACAAAAAATCAAAACATGGGAGTATGTGTCTAATAGAAAAGGGCTTCAAAGAGGTTTGGGAGTTCTAATGACTTCGAGAAGCAGGTGAAAGGTCCCGAGCCTGACAGTAGCTGGGCAGCCTGACTGACAGAATCGATCCCCTCTTCCTCCACGGCGTGGCCAGGCCCTGGATCTGCTCGCCTCCGGGCCCCTCCCCCCCCCCATGCCAGGCAGCCAGGCGGGGACTGGAGTGTCCCCTCCCGCCTTAATGTGTTTGCAGAAAAGAGCCCCCACCAGCCCATCAATTACCAAGACCGTCAGCCCCGAGCAGGTGTTGGGACAGCGACAGGGTTAGGTAAAAGCCTTAGGGGCTAAGTTGAAAGGTTCCAACTAGACACGTTAAATCACTCTACCTCCTGTACTCTATTATCCTCCTCTTCAAAACAAAAACACAAACAAAAACAAAACAAAACAAAAATGCATTTTTGCTTTCCCTTTGAGTTCCCCAAGAATGTTACGGTTTGTGCAAAAAAAAAAAAAAAAAAAAAAAAGTAATGTAGAGGACAGGTCTTTATTATTTCGGCTGTCCTTCACTATTGTGAGGGGTCCTCCCCTAAGTTCTGAGCCCCCTCTCTGTCTCCAAGCATGAACAGTTTAGTCGATGCTTGGGTCCTTCCACGGTCTCATAATGAGACCATCCTCTCCTTGGAGACTTCGAGAATACTCCAGCTCGCCAGGAGAGCGAACAAATCTTGCCCCCTCTCCGATTCCCTCAGATCATTCTGTGTGTTTACTGCAGAAGGAGATTTTTCTGGCTGTCCCTAGGAGCTAAAATTTTCACATTAGTTATCAAAAAAGCTCTTACCCATTTTCTGGTAGAAAGTGGAGTTATAACCAAGCTGAATTCAACCATGGTTTTTTGGGCCCCTTCGCCATCCAATGCCTCCGACAAACACTGTTTGCGGAGGTGACGATACACTCTCCAGAAGCATATAAATATCCCTGATGCCCAAAACAGCTCTTATGTACATTAATCCAGTCAGCCAATGAAGCACTTACAAATAATGCCATCGATTGGTGGACAGAATGGATCCATTACTGTATTATTCAATAACCATTTTTTTTATTTTACAATTATACATTTGAGGTACACAACATGGCAATTTGATATACATATTAGTGAAATTATTACTACCATCAAGCCAGTTAACATCTCCGTCACATAGTTACCATTCCCTTTTTCTTTTTCTTTTTCTGTGGTGAAAGGACCTGAAATCCACTCTCAGCAAATTTCCAGTATGAAAAACAAGCGTGATTGATTATAATCATCATGCTGTACATTAGATCTCCAGACTTATTCATCCTACAATAAATTGACCGAGATCTCCCCATTTCCCCTACCTTCTTGCCCCTGGTAACCACTGTTCAACTCTGCTTCTCCAGAACTCTTAGTTGAGCATCTGCTTTGTGCTAGGCAATGCGAGAGGCGCTCAGAATACTGGCATGAAAACCTTCCGGTCCCACCTAACTTCACCGAAATCACAACCAAAGTTTCACATCTACGTCAACAACTTGGGAAAAATTTTTTTTAAGCACAGCAAGAAAAATGGAATTCATGTAAACAGATGAAAGTCATCTCAGAAGAACAGGACTAGAAAAAAGTACATTTTCACCCCAGGTAAAAGAAAACAAAAATCCTATAAGTTCATGAGATAGAATGTATCTTGAGCTGCAAAAGATATCAAGTGGGATAGCTTTTGAAGTCTGCCGAAGCCTACAAATTCTATTGAAAGGCATGAAAGCAAAGGTTAAGTACTTTAGTTTCAGAAGATACACACTCGGTGCCTTGGAACAGATCCCAGGAGAATGCTGTGGTCATCACGAGCCAGTGGATGAGTGTACAAGTGCAGGCAATGGCATGAATTTGCCTCACATTTTAGACACTGATGAAAAAAGCACTCTATTCTACTCCTATATTCAGTGATCTACATTCCTTGTACCTACAGGGCGAGGAGTGGGAGGAAAATGAATCGGTTTAAAAGGCCCACACTCTCTAGGGGGTGCCTGGGTGGCTCAGTCGGTTAAGCGTCTGACTTCAGCTCAGGTCATGACCTCGCAGTCCGTGCGTTCAAGCCCCACATTGAGCTCTGTGCTGACAGCTCAAAGCCTGGAGCCTGCTTTGGATTCTGTGTCTCCCTCTCTCTCCAGCCCTCCTCTGCTCACACTCTGTCTCTCTCTCTCTCAAAAAAAAAATAAATGAACATTTTAAAAAATTTAATTAAAAAAAAAGGCACACGGTCTCTTTAGATTCAGAAGATATTCAAATTCAGTGTATGTAGAGTTACAATTACCACCAACACAACAGCATTTCGCTGAACTGCCAAACTCCCTTTGAGTTGTTTTTGAGTCAACTCCATAGCTTGAGGAATTTGATGTGTTTCTAAGCTCTCAACCGAATTCTCACTGGTAACAATTCCTCAAAAAGCTGAAAATAGAACACACACACACACACACGCGCGCGCGCGCACCAACCCAGATCCTTCCAGTCCTGGAGCCCACACAGACAACAGGGCCAACAGCTACAGCTTAATTAGCACCTTTTCATACCAAAGCCTGTCAAGGTGAGGTGCAAAAGACACAGTGATCATTTAAACACTCAGTCAGCGGTATCAAGGCAAGAGATGAAAAGGAACAAAGGGAAACAGACAAAGATGCTCCATTTGTGACGTGCCAAAAGAAAACTGTGGCAGGCAACCAAGTAACCTTGAGGGTCTGTCAGGCTTGTATTATATGAAGAGCCTCACAGAAAGACAAACACTTGTATTAAAAGACAATAAAACGACACAACAACATCACATATAGACCCACTGAAACATTCTTAGGAAACACCTGTCTGAAAACTTTCTGACACTTCTTCTTGGCCACCATCTGAACTCACCTGGGAGAGAGCCAACCATGGGAATTCAGCTGGGATTCAGCGCGAATAATTAAGAGGCTGTATAATTTGCCCATACGGCGCATCTCACCTCTGGGGCAGGAGGTTGTCTGGTTCAAGACCCCAAGTGGAACTCAAGGTCACCCCCAGCAAGGGTCATTCTCTCACGTCCCTGACCATCCAAGTGGAAATTAAAGATCCCAGGATACTTTTCAAAATAGCACAAGGGATCACCCAGCTGTCTGGCTTCAGTCTCAATAAAATCCAACTTAATGTTCCCAGCTGGGAATGAGTCCTTCTCGAATATAGAGAAGGCTGTGTTCAAGTCCACAATTATTAAGCTGTCCTTCGAGCACTGTAATTACTTTACAATCCACAGAGGACGTTAAGATACTTGGAGAGTGAGGGATGCTATGAAAAAGTCAATTCTATTGTAATTTATAATTGAATTTATCCACAGAGAAACAATTGGTCACTGAATGGAAGCGTCTTCTAGGGAACAAATTCACAGGTGTAGCCTTTACAACTGTCAAAGGGCTTAGGTCCAAGAAACCTCCAATTCTGAAACAATAACTTTCAACGAAAACATAACTTTTGGGTTGAGTGTTCATACTTTTTAAAAAGCATCCCAAAATAACATTTCAATGGCTCGGTTCCCTATTAGTTTAACATGGATTCAATCCGGAGGGAAGAAGACCTAATGGAAAATGAAGATAAACCAAAACAGAATTTCTCCTATTGAGGAGAAGTTTATTAACCCTTAACACATTATAGCAATGGATAGATGCCATGTGCTTTGTTTAAAAATTAAGAAAACTAAGAACCTATAAACTATTAATTTTATACTAACTTGTTACAAACAAAATAATACGAGGGAAAAAAACAGGATGTCTGAAAGGAGGACAAAATAATAGCATCATGTAGGTGTCAAAGCTCATATGAGCAGCCGTGAAGGACATATCTAAATTTAAATATTGCATCTATAACCCATCTTTCAATCTATGATCTGAAAGGTATTTCTATTACCAATTGGAAAGCATATTTCCAAGAGAAAAGAGCAAAGAACAGGATAATGTGTTGTTTTATCTGTTGCTGGATTAAAAAAATACATATATCCCCAAACTTCAAAGCTTGAAACGGCAAGCATTTATATTCCTCATAGTTTCTGTGGGTCAGAAATCCAGGTGTGGCTGAGCTGGATGTCTCGAGGGGGGAGTTCAGGGTTTCCCACAAGGTTCAATCAAGATGTTGGCAGAGTGTGCGTCTCATCCAAAAGCTCAGTTAAGGATGGATCTCCTCTCAAGCTCGCTCACATGTTGGCTGGCTGGATTCAGTTTCCCATGGGCTCTTGAACTAAAGGCCTCGGGTCCTCGCTAGCTATTGGCCAGAGGCCTCCCTCACTTCCTTCCACTTGGACCTCTCCATAGGGCAGCTCGCAACATAGCAGTTGGCTTCCTCAATGGAAGATGCAACACAACGAGAGGGAAGCTGGACTCCTATTCACCTAATTCCAGCGGTGATATTCCACTATTTTTTTCAATTCTCCTTGCTGGAAATGAGTCACTAGGTCCAGGCCACTCTCAAATGGAGGGGCGTTACACAAGGTATGAATGCCAGTAGGTGGAGATCGTTGGGGGCCATCTCAGAGGCTACCTGCCATAGGCATGTACTTCTGTAGTGAAAGGTAAACTTTACCCAAAGACAGGTCTGGCCTCTGACCCGGCTCCTGAGAGGTAACCTCTACACCTTGGAATTTTCTGAGTAAAAGCAGTGTATTTGTTATTCATGGTAGGCCCCTGGACAGTTGGTGCTAACCAGGTGACTCAGGATGCAGACTGGCTTTGAGAAAGTCCAACCGTGTGATTAGAGGGCTAGGGCTCTGAGCCACATGACATCGGTGGCCTTTCCAGGGAGGAGAGGGTGGAGATTGAGTCATATTGTCAATGACTCAATCTGTCCTGCCTACTTAATGAAACTCATTCCTGAGGACACTGATGCTTTGCATTTGGGACACCCCAGTCCCAGATTCTGCCCTGCATGTGTCTTCCTGTGGCTGGTTCTGACTACAACCTTTTTCTATAATAAAACTGTACTTGAAGTAGAGTGCTTTCGTGAGTTCTGTGAGTCGTTGTAGCAAATTATCAAACCTGAGGGAGTCCACAAGGACCCACATATTTGTAACTCATGTGAGGGATGCCCTGGGGGCTCCCACACTTGTAACTAGTGTCAGAAGTCTTGGGCAGACTTGGTGGTCTTGGAGGACTGTGTCCTTCACCTTGAGTCTGGCTAGCTCCAGGCAGTACTGAAGAGACTCTTGTTTTTTATTTATCCTAAAAGGAACTGTTTTGTTTATTTGTGTTTTAGGGGTTTTGTTTGTTTGTTTTATTTTTTAATTCATTTTTGAGAAAGAAAGAGAAAGTGTGAGCAGGGGAGGGGCAGAGAGAGAGGGAGAATCTCAAGCAGGCTCTGTGCTGACCCGGAACTCGAACTCACAAACTGTGAGATCACGACCTGAGACGAAACCAAGAGTTGGACACTCAACCGACGGAGCCACCCAGGCACCCCTGGGTGTTAGTTTGATTTCTGTTTTTGAAGACATCTCTTCAAGAGGTGTCCTAGATTTAAAAAAAGGTAGGGAAGTTACTCTGATTCTTTAAAAGACCCCAGTCCTATCAAGTGACTGCCCCCAGCCTAAGGAAGCCTTCAGGACTATGTTGACCCCTGGATCAAAGCAGGAGAATTGGAAAATGAACATGATGACATGAATTTCATTAATCCCACCAAAGACAATGGCAGTCAAATTAGTGAAGTGTTTGCCAACTCGATACCACAGTAAATATTTTGGTATTTCTAGCTCACTGTATTTTACTATTTGAAATTCAGATTATTCCTTCACTGTAGCCCCCATCGTAATAAGTATTTACCGAGAGTATTCTATGTGCCAAGCATGACAGTGCTTTCCAGAATGCCTCCATTTAATCCACCCAATTATTCCATGAGCTTACAATGACTATATTTTACACTGTATTTTACATAGGAGGAAACTGAGGAACATAGAGACAAAGTTGTCAAGGAAAACTGCATTCTAAGTTCACACTGAAAATCAAATTAGCAGATAATATACCCGCTCTTGGTAGGGTCGTTTTTACTTGGAATATGAGAGCAGGGGGCTTTGATTTTTTTTCATTGGTGTGGATTGATCACTGTAGACTTCATTGCTTTTTAAAGGCAATTGAAATTATGTGTAAAATTTAAAAAAACTTTTAAAACTATCTTCTTTGAATAAGGATTGGTAACTCAAAAGGATTGGGCAGATGAGGTGAAGCATCAGGTAAAGAAGCCCGGTGTGGCCTGGGTGAAGGCAGGAACACCAGCTCCACCTACAGGTTGCAAAGACCACAGGGTCCCATGGCTACCCTCAAGAAGCCCATCCAAGCATTGCCTGCCTACGGGTTTTTCAAGAAAACCCCAGAAACCTGGAGTTTTCTGTGAAAACATATGATTTTGAAATGTTGGCAACAAATTCATTTTTTTTTCAAAACTCTGTAAGCTAAGTGCAACACATCAGTGGTTCAGAATTTTGACCTAGAAAAACAAACACAGACAACAACAGGTCTTTTTGTTCATTTGATCCCTACAGAGAATCAAACCAGATAATTCTGGCCAGGGATTACTGCCAAAATTTCTTGACTCTGGGGAGTAACTCTCCACCTCCTGAACTTTGCAGACACTGAACTGACCAGAGACAGACTGCTAAGAAAGGGATCATGAAATCATGATCTTGAGGTTGGGAGAAATCTTCATTTAATTTTTTAATGTTTATTTTATTTATTTTGAGGGGGGTGGCAGAGAGAGAGAGAGAGAGCACGGGCAGAGGAGGAGCAGAGAGAGAGGGGGGAGAGAATCCCAAGCAGGCTCCGTGCCGTCAGCACAGAACCTGATGTGGGGCTCAAACCCACTGACCACAAGATCATGACCTGAGTCAAAATCAAGAGTCAGACACTTAACTGAGCCACCCAGGTGCCCCGGTTGGGAGAAATCTTCAAAGATGAGCTAAGTCATTAAAGGAATCCCTTCAATAAATATTTCTAATAAGTAATTACTCAGCTTCTTCTTAAATCTTCTAAGGGACCAATTTGTAGGTGGCCCATCTCACTTCTAAAGAGTTCCAGTTGTTATGAAACTTCTTCCTGATATTTTCAAGATACTGGCTTGAAATGTGCCCTCCACTCATTGGTACTTAGTTCAGTTCTCTGGAGCCACATGACAGCCCTTCCAATATTTGAAGACATCCTTCATCTCAAGTCTTCTGTTACCTGAGGTTAGCATCCCTCAGTCCCTCATACAAGTGCTCTTGGAATTTCTTCACACCCTAGTTCCCCTCTTCGGGGCGGCTTTGTGATGTAAGGCTCCCTTTTACTTTTTTAATTTTTTGTAATGTTTTTTATTTATTTTTGAGGGAGACAGAGCATGGGTAGGAGAGGGACAGCAAGAAAGGGAGACAAAAGCAGGCTCCAGGCTCTGAGCAGAGCCCAACTTGGGGCTTGAACTCACGAACCGTGAGATCATGACCTGAGCCGAAGTCGGACTCTTAACCGACTGAGTCACCCAGGCACCCCTCCCTTCTATTTTTTTAAACATTTTTTAAAGTTTATTTATTTTTTGAGAGAGAGAGAGAGACAGAGAGAGAGGAAGAGGGGCAGAGAGGGAGAGAGAGGATCCCAAGCAGGCTCTGCAATGATAGCGGCAAGCCTGATGCAGGGCTCCAACTCACGAACCGTGAGATCATGACTTGAGCCAAAGTCAAATGTTCAATCAACTGAGCCAACCAGGTGCCCCTGTAAGGCTCCCTTTTAAAACAAAACAGCTACAACTGCACATTTAACGTGCAGGATAAAAAGGCCACTCTCAGGGTAAAAAGGCCACACTAGTTTGCAGATGAGAAAATCCTACAGCACATTAGGGCGGCCCACGTGGGTATATAATTGAGGGATTGAGATGCAACCGTCAAATGTCTACTTTACATTCTTCATTCTGATTTCATAATTTAAGGATTAAATTGTTCCGAACCCGATATTCTAATGTAATATGTTCATGTGGAAGTGTGGCTAGTCTTTCCTGCCCAGGTTTCATCACAAGACAATAGTTCAGTCTCCGTTGGCAGCTTTGAGAAAGCTTCTTCTGGAATGATGTGAAACTGTTCTCCGGAGCCACCATCTTGAGCTCTGAGTTGTTCAATGCGAGGTGTTTTTTAAAACATTTCACTGAAGCACAACACATATATACAGAAAGATGCACAAAGCATCTTTATTTGGCTCACTGGCTTTGCACTAAGTGAACTGACCCTTGCACTCATCACAAGGTGGGCACCCCAGGAGCCTCCCTCCCTCCCTTTCAGAAGGTAACACCCCCTCCTCACTTCTAACACAGTCTGTGAGAGCTGCTACTTTGGGATTTTCTGTGTGCTTTTTTGTGTTTAGCTCCTTGTGTTCAAGATTCGTCCATACTGTTTCATTTTGTAGCTGTACTTCTATCTAGTTCAAGGACTGTTTAAATCTGTGTGTGGTGCCTTCACTAAAAATGTTCTCCTGAGCCACAAGTGTCCATTTACATAATATTAAGCAGTTGGGGTTTTTTTAAGTTTATTTATTTTGAGATAGAGAGAGACAGAGAGAGAAAGTGAGCGCATTCAAGCAGGGGAGGGACGGAGATGGGGGGGGGTGGGTTGTAGAGAGAATTCCAAGCAGGCTCCATGCTGTCAGTTCAGAGCCCAATGTGGGGCTTGAACTCACAAACCATGAGATCATGACCTGAGCTAAAATCAAGAGTCAGACGCTTAACCCACTGAGACACCCAAGGCACCCTGAGGCAACTGGGATCATCTCCTTAAATTCACCTACTTAAATTCATCTCCTAGGCTAATATATATGACTTCTACAATATGACCCCTTACCAGTTGGGCTTTGTGGAGTGATTTCTGAAAGACCACTGAAAGACTTGCTTGAATCAACAATCAGCATTTCAAATTGTGAGGTCATACAACTGGGAATAATCATGAAATTGATGGTAAATTTCCTTGCCTCCTTTTTTAACCCATTCTATCAAGGAACTTCCATAAGCATCAAAATTAGCATTGATCAAGCATCAAAATTAGCATTAGCATTGGTATTTTTATGCCACCATGTCTTCCTAATACAATATATCTTTTTCCTATAAAATGAGAAACTGCAGAAACAGACCCACAAACATCAAGAACAAACTGGTGGTTGTCCAAGGGGCAAATTGGGTGAAGAGGAGTGGGAGACACAGGCTCCCAGTTATGGAACGAACAAGTCATGGGGACGAAAGAAAGGTACAGCATAAGGAATACAGTCGATGGCACTGGAATAGCATTGTGTGGTGACAGATGGTACCTACACTTGTGACGAGCATAGCATAACACAGAATTATTAAATCATTATATTGTACACCTGAAACTAACGTAACACTGTGTGCCAACTTATATTCAATTTAAACAAATGAGTTTGAACTTGAATATAAAGTGGCGCTTTTTTTCTCATGGATGACTTTGGTAGGAAAACAACCCACATTCAGCTATAAAACGTGTCTCATAGTAACCTCATCATTTGGATCCCACCACTGTCTCTCACTGAGTTTGTGACCAGTTAAAACACCTCAATCTTTTGCACATAAATTCCTACTATGCCACTTATCCCCAAGGTATATTTATACTTACACTTAAACTTTTAAAGAAATATAAATTTTTATATTAAAATTTTACACTAAGATCATCTGGCCTGCATGTAATGCTTAAGATTTTCCAAAGCACTTTTTTTTTTATTTAGAGAAAGAGAGACAGAGAGCATGTAAGTGGGGTGAGGGGCAGAGGGAGAGAAAGAAAGAATCCCAAGCAGGCTCCACACTCAGCATGGAGCCCAACACAAGGCTCAATCCCATGATCCTGGGATCATGCCCCAAGCTGAAATCAAGAGCTGGACGCTCAACCAACTGAGCCACCCAGACGCCTCCCTGTCTCCCCCAAAAAAGGCACTTTGAAATACGCATGATCACAATTTGATGCGATAGCCCAGGGAATAAATTATGTTCACTTTACAGATATGAATGTCAGTAACACTGCTACACTTCACTTTGTTTAAAGGGATAAGGCTCATGTTTTGTAAAGGCTCATGTTTATAAATTCAAATGAAAGAGGATATTACATGGCCAAAATGGACAAAAAGTCACAATATTTGAATAGTCACCAAAAAATTACAAAGGGTAAGCAAACACATGGGAAACTATCATTGCTATAAATTTTAAAAAATCAAATTGAAACGAGTGCCACTTCAGACCTAGCAAATGAACAAAAAGAATGAGGCAAAATCCAATGTTGATGTAACTGCAGTCAAGTTGTCAAACTCATTATTTGCCGGTGACCATATAAATTAGCATAATTCTTTTGGAAACGTGAATTGACAATATATATTTTTTAAATGTCAAATAACTCATACCCTTTAATCAACTATTCCCATGTATAAAACTTACACTTGAGGAAATAATTCAGAAGGATAAAAGAAGTCCTTTGCGTTGGAGCACGATTTACACTAATAAGAAAAGGAAAAAGTTGAGATTTATTTCAAATAGAATAAGACCAATGAAGTGTTGTTCAGATGACTCTATCACCCAATCTCTCTTTCACACACATAACTGTATTTTGCAAATATGAGAGAAAGAAATTGCTGTTTCTCCGTTCTTATCAACCTTGTTTACTCCCAACATTACCAAAGAGGAATGCATCGCATTTCATACAATAGCTCCTCGTCAGATGTTCTCACCTAACCGTGTGGTTAAGTTTGCATTTGTCCAAGGACAATCTGTGCAGCCTGAGCCTGAGAAGGCTAACAGGGGCTCCAAAACCACGTGAGGACGGGGATCCTCAAAGGAGAGAGGTGCACACCGGCAGGTGGATTGTGTGATGCACATACATTTGCATGAATCTCCAGGAAACAAGAGCAGTTGCCTATTCAATGACTGTGCCCTCTAACCACCTCGGGGGCACGCCGCATGAACGTGTCCCGAGCAGGCATCTCTTCAATAGTACAAAACGCACAGTAGCTCCCAACTACCTGTCTTGCTGTTAGGGGAGCCTCATCTGTGCCGGTAACAAGCAGAGCCCAAATAAACAGAATTTAGACTTTGACATGAAATACGATTTTCTCCTAGGAGGGAAATGTTCGTTTGGTTCACATATTGGCAGGGATGTGCAGGGAATACCTGGGAGCAGAAAGCTGGGTATTTACAGGAGTTTTCGCCTTAAATAATCTAGTGCCTTAACTTCCCCTCCTAGGGGACCAGGGAACCTGCTCAGGCCGCTGAAACGTGCTCACCATCGGCGTTCGGCTTCCCAACTTCACACATTTCTGGCCACTTCGTGACATGTTTATTGGTCTTGACGGGCGAGGAATAGAACAGGAAACTGCAACCTTGCACCCACCTGACTCGGCTGTGGGCACACCAGCCTCGGTTTGGGCTTTGTTGAGCTCCAAATGGTAGCTGGAGCCCCGCCTGCTGCTCACCCCCCTCACATCCGATTTGCTGTAAAATTCATACCGGAGAGTCTAGGGCAGTTAAATATATGGCTAGGGTAATTAAACAGGTTACAGATGAATATTACTCGGTCTGCAAACAATTCTGTAAAAGGTTCCAGGGGCTTGCGTCTTGAGGATTGTAGCTTATCGGCGGGGGGTTGCCAGGAAATGGCTAATTATGACACCTGCGTGCACTTCTACGCAACTGGGCCCCGAGGACCGGCCACCTTGTGCACACAAGTCAGCCTCGCCACTCCGGCGGGGAGCCACGATGGCCTCACAGGGCAGAAGATGGTAATCAAACAGGGCCTTGTTAGCAGCGCCTTTGGAGCAAACGGCTCGGCTCCCCGTGTGCTGCGGCGCAGGTCTAGCGTTTTCCCTGCACCTTTGTCCTCAGGCAGCCAGTCCCACAGACGCTGGCCTTTAAAACGAGCCTCTTGCATGTCCCCTATCCACTCCAGGCCTTCTGAAGGTGCACTAAGGTTTCATGAAAGAGCTGCTTCACAGACCGGACCAGTATCAGAGAAAAATTTCTCTGTCCCTCTAGATCAGGGATTCTGTGAATGGCATCCGGGAACGCTTCCTAAACCTGCAGGCAGAATTGGCCGTGGTTTCAGGAACGGAGAGAGGTTCTGTGGCTTTTATCGGTTTCTCGAAGAAGACTGTAGATTTGCTCTGCCCAGTATAAATTCTCCGCCTCTGCTGCAGGGATCTGATGAAGAACTTTAAGAAAGGGAGTGAAAGCGATCGTCGCTTCCTGGGCAGATACGGCCTTGTGACTGGCGCCTCACCAATGGAACATGAAAAGGAGGACGGTGCCTGTTCTGGCCAAGGTGCTGTGTTTTGTTCTGTTTTGTTTTGTTTAGAGAGAAAGAGCATGAGTGGGGGAGGGTGGGCCTAGGAAAAGAGAGAATCTTAAGCAGGTCCCACACTCAGTGCAGGGCCTGACATGGGGCTTGATCCCATGACCCTGTGATCATGACCTGAGCCAAAGTCAACTGAGCCACTCAGGTGCCCCCTCTGGCCAAGGTTTTTAAGAAACGTCTGTCCCTCCCATATACGCTTTCTCCTTCCACAGCTCATGAAGAGGGCGGCAGGGGTTTGGGGCATGATGGAACGAGAAGACAAAAGAAGTCCGGATTCCTGAATCACCATGTGCAAGAAAACTTTCTCCCAGCCAAGCACCACCGTCTCAGAGTGTAGAGCAAAAGATAAAGTGCCATCATGTTGAACAGTTCTATACAAGTTTGCACAGCCTGATCTACCCTAATGCAGAGTGAGTGACACGGTCAGAGGTGCGTTTTAGAATGAGCCTCACATTTCAAATATAGTTTTTGTGATGAAGAGAAACATCAAGCTTTCATTTTACCGCAATGATTTTTGTATTATCACGTTTCAAAGTGCCCGACGCATCCCATCATTCCCAGAGCACCAAAAATCTTAGATGACAAAAAAGCATTTTATTTATAGATTGGCTGCGGGGTCATCTCCTTCAGACATCGAAAACAAGGGCAAAAAGTCTTCCCATACTATTTCCCTAAGTATTACATCCAATTTTCCCTTGAATACCTCCAGTTCTAGTGTCCTGACAGCTTCCTGAGCGGAATTATTCTATCCCCTGATTGACCTTCATGGTTCAGAATGTTCTTGTCCCCAGTATCAGACTTTAGTTTTCCTTCTCCGGACTTCAGATAACTGGCCAGACTCTGGTGGATGAAATAGCTCCACAGTCAAAATCCAAAATATGGCCTTAAATAACTTAAATTCTCCCTGGATGCGATCCATTTAATTGTTGTAACAAGGGTATGGAACAAGATGTTCATCTGACAGCCCTGTGACTTCAGGTAACTCAGCCACGGTGACCACACAAGGGATAAATCCGTGACCGTGACTTGCTCTTGTGGGCCCAATCCACTAGGCTTCCCGGTGTCTGACTGGAGGACCCACTTTGGCCACCGACTCATGCTCAAGTTGCTTAATAGCTTGGCAGTTAAAACTTTGAATTCATGGGGCATTCTGGCTTTGACTGAGTCTACTTTGTTCCAGGGACTGGAACAATCTTGGTTTTAAAAGTATTGTAATTCCCTTGAAAGTTACCAGAGAGAATCTTTTGTAGACAGTGAAATCAAGAAAATTACAGTTTCCTTGCTCAAAGCGAGCATCCAGGTGTGATCTAAGACTTGGGGAATTTGGGAAGTTTGTACTGGTTCTGATTGAGTCCCTCTGTTCATGTGATGGCATTCTGAGACTAGGGGCCTGGGCGTCTCTTGTCTCTTCTTCCCTCGATTCCTGCCCTCCTGTGTCTAGGAGAAATAGCCCCTCACACCCAGCAACACATCCTCACATTCCATTTCTTGTTCACTGAATGCAGGTGGTCTTTGCCGGGGGGTGGGGGCGGGGGGATCAGCCTTCCTAAGCCAAGAGAGAGGTAGGCATTCACACCCACCCATGCTCCTGGGGCAGAGGCATGGGGTCGGGGGCCAGGCAGCCCTGAGCAGGTGGAAGTCACAGGGAGTCCAGGCCAAACTCATCGCTCGGGCTGGGTAATGAGGTCAATGTGAAAACAACTGGAAGGCACGATCCTCGGGACACATGGGCAGAGTAGAAACAGCTATAGAATCCAAACCCATTGAGTCAATTGCCAGGAAACATGACACGACCTTTCAGATACAGTGAATGTCTCTGGGAGAATAGGCTACCCTGCTCTTTTCCATTTCACTGCTGCCCCCCGAGGCTGCAAGTCACTGGAAATAATAGCCCAGGCTCCATATCTGCTCTCCTTTAATGAAACACACACACATGGAGCATCGAATATTGACTGGGGGAAACACACACATGCATCTGTGCATATAGGCATACAAACATGCAAACGTACACGTGTATTGTGTATATTCATTTCTTAATTTATTCCAATCCCTTCCAACTTAATATTGTATGTTATTTATTAGAATATCAACTCTTGCTTACATTTTGAATAGAAATCTTTGGGATCTAGTGCCTGCTTTCAAATGAGACCATAACCTTTACGGCCTCATTCTCAATGGCAGCCAGGGATCCCCGTCTTGAGATCAATAACAAAGCCACTTTCCAGCCCAACACTGAGAAGAAGGTCGACTAAATTCTACGCTTCTATTTTCTATCTTCTTTCTTCCTTCCATGCTTCTCTCTGCTGTGTGAAAATCCAGACCCAGAGTGTTTTCTTCATGATTAGCAGTGGTACATTTTCTCCCTTCAGAAAAACTGTTAACTCCCGTAGCTGGGCTCTGAACCTCAAGCCAGGAATTCCGGGTTCAGGAAATGAGCAGGAAAAAGATCTAACCAGTCTCTGAGAAGGAAACTGCTTGTCTGTAGACTATTAGATCAGGGCCCACTCCACATCACCACAAGCCTTTCAAAAGACTTCACAAAGGATCTGTGGTTCTGAACTTTCCAAGAGAAAACACTTTCTAGCAGGAAAACAAAAAATGCTAGCAATTCACTTAGAGTCTGAAAGATATGATCCTATTTAAAAAAAAAAAAAAAGAGGGGCACCTGGGTGGCTCAGTCGGTTAAGCCTCCGACTTCGGCTCAGGTCACGATCTCGCGGTCCGTGAGTTCGAGCCCCACGTCGGGCTCTGGGCTGATGGCTCAGAGCCTGGAGCCTGCTTCTGATTCTTTGTCTCCCTCTCTCTCTGCCCCTCCCCCGTTCATGCTCTGTCTCTCTCTGTCTCAAAAATAATAAAATAAACATTGAAAAAAAATTTTTTAATAAAAAAATAAATAAAATAAAAATTTAAAAAAAAAAAGAAACTTGGGGTAGGGGAAGGGGGCCCAATGTGCAGTTCATACAAATGTTTTCTCTTTGTTGCTGAGGTAAAAAACAGTATCATAATGAGCAAGTTAGCAAAACACAGGTTAATTGCATGACGGTTGCATATATTGAGTCCCCCAAAGGATACCGTATGCCAAGATTGCTCTGCTCATATTCTATGCTCTACTTAAAGCTTGGAATGACAAATGGGCAAGTGGGAGGGCTCCCAGGAGCTGTGAAATATATTCCCGATAGATTACAAAATACTTTGAGCAATCATTAGAAAATGTAATCACTACTTTATCATAAAACTGTTTCTCACCGTTGGAGGTTGATTTCTGTAGGTTTAATATAGCTCTAGATCATGCTTTATGGATCGCTCTGCAGAAACACTTTGCTGAAAGTTTCCATCAAGGTTAGCTCAACAACAAAGAGGTTAGGGGGCCTGGCCAGGGGTGTGGCCTTCCTTCCCATTGAGCTGGAAGATCATAATTCTTAGTACCCCTGAGAGGGCTTAGCTTTGGAGATTCTCCCAGCAAAGGACATCCTACAGGTCCCGTTTTCTGTAGGTGAGCCCTATGAAATTTATAAAATCAGTAAGTAATGGAAAAGTCATGTGGAGCCAAAGTTGCCCTTGAAAATCCCTTAAGTAGCTATTAAATAGACTAAGAAGAATCATGATAATACCTTGCACTAGTCAGAGCTTACTATTACTTACAGAGCTCAATTCTAACCCTAAGAGGGAGGTATGATTCTGAGTTCCATTTTACAGATGTGGGAAACCAAGGCGATTAAGTTATACTTGCCCAAGGTCATAGAGCCATTAAGTGGTGGAACCAGAATTTGAACACTGGGAAGTCTGACTCCAGACCAGGCTCTACAGCCCTACCTTTATTGCCTCTCAGCACACATGGTTGGTATATTCCACCCAGTGCATTACCGTGTGTGCATAAAAACCAAATGTCCAATGCACTATGAAGAAAGAGGATGAATCCTGCATGGCACCCAGTGATGAGTCTCTCTCTTCCCCAGTAATGTCAGTGAAATATCGTTTTCCTTTTGTAAGGAGCTCAAAGAGTTGAATCCGAGCGAGTTAGGCATTCATCTGTTGTGATTTGCCTGTACGTGATGTGGTTTTACTCAGTCAGGGCTGATGGAAACTTGGGAAAGATATGTTGTGCATTTGGAGCATTTCCAGGAGAAAATTGGGTGGCATATCTCCTGAACAAGTCATCACAGAGTTGTGTCATACCCTTCAGTGTTAAAGACACAGAGCCCTGGTTCTGTAAGCCCACAGAAAGATCTGTCTCCCATGGCAAATTCACCGTAGTCAAATCAATAGAGACTGATGTCTAACCCCAATGCCTTCAGATTGATGGGGTTGGTATGACTGGACTATTTCCTCTGGCACAGTCAGAAGGAAATACAGAATAGAAAACCAAATTACAATCAGAAAGGGACTTGAAGAACATGAAATCAGAATCAAGGCATGTACTAGATCTGAAGAGTATAGCTCAGCGGATTTGTCTGAGGCACTCTTCCCCACCATAGGAAGAACCTTGCCAAAGGGCATCACCCTAAACTCCTGCCGCCCAGTCCATAGCTTTTCTACAACCTCACCCTGAGAGCAACAATTGGTTCCAACCTCCATCTTTTTTGATGTCCCCAGAACCCCTCCTTGGAGGTCTGAGTCCCACCCAGCTCCACAGCACCCCTCCTCCACCCTCTGAGTCCCAGCTCCACAGGGCTCCGCCCCTGAGCTCTAGGGTTCCCATAACCCTAGGTTCTGGTAGGGGCTTCCGGCAGTTGCTCTCACTACGTTGCTTCAAAGCTTATGTTTGTTCTTTCCATCCTCCCCTGTTAAATCATCCCTACTGAAATAGCTACCATGGCTTACACCAGGGGAACATGCTCCAAGGCACAGACTCTGAGGACCTGTACCCAAGGAAGCCCAAAGTCAAAGACACAAAAACAAAGACCCTGGAGGGATGTAAAATCCCTGGTTATTTAAAACTAAAAACAATACAAATGATATACACATCATTTAGAACTAAATAAAATAAAGTCTCTGGCACCTACAGCTACAACAACTTGAAGCACAGCCCAAACCCTACTCACATTAATATAAAACCTTACACAGGGGTGCCTGGGTGGCTCAGACAGTTAAGCATCTGATGTCACCTCAGGTCATGATCTCACAGTTCATGAGTTCGAGCCCCACATAGGGCAGTGCAGAGCCTGCTTGGGATTCTCCGTCTTTCCCTCTCTCTCTGCCCCTCCCTCACTCATTCTCTAAATAAACAAACAAACAAACCTTACACAAAGACTTCTTCAACTCAGTTCCTATTGCCCAATTCAATATATCTAGCTTTCAACAATTACTAGATATGCCAAGGAAAAAAAAACTTTAACATACACTGAAGAAACAAAGCAGCAGCATCAAAACTGGACTCAGATGTGTCAGAGATTTTGGACTTCTCAGACCAGGCATTTAAAATAACTATGCTTGGGGCGCCTGGGTGGCTCAGTCAGTTAAGCATCCGACTTTGGCTCAGGTCATAATCTCATGGTCCGTGAGTTCGAGCCCCACGTCGGGTTCTGTGCTGACAGCTCAGAGCCTGGAGCCTGCTTCAGATTCCGTGTCTCCCTCTCTCTGACCCTCCCCCATTCATGCTCTGTCTCTCTCTGTCTCAAAAATAAACATTAAAAAAATTTTAAATAACTATGCTTTAAGATACTCTTAAATACTGAGAACAAACTGAGGGTTGATGAGGGGTGGGGGAGAGGAGAAAGTGGGTGATGGGCATTGAGGAGGGCACCTGTTGGGATGACCACTGGGTGTTGTATGGAAACCAATTTGACAATACATTATATTTAATATAAAAAAAGACTATGATTAATGTGATAAGGGCTTTAAGGGGGAAAGGAGACAACATGTAAAAATAGAAGCAGAGAGATGGAAATTCTAGAATTCGACAGGAAATGATGGGGCACATGGGTGGCTCAGTCAGTTGAGCATCTGACTTTGGCTTAGGTCATGATCTCACAGCTCTGTGAGTTCAAGCCCCACATCAGGCTCTGTGCTGATGGCTTGGAGCCTGGAGCCTACTTCAGATTCTGTGTCTCCCTCTCTCTCTGCCCCTAACCCACTCACATTCTGTCTCTGTCTCTCTCAAAAATAAAAAAACATCAAAAGGAAATGCTAACAATCAAAGATACTGTAACAAAAATGGCAAATGCCTTTGATGAGGCAATGAGTTGACTGGACACAGTCTAGGAAAGAATCTGTGAGCTGGAAGAGACATCAATAGAAACTTCTCAAACTGGAATGCAAACAGAAAAACAAATGGGGGAAGGGGGAGAACAGAACATCAAAGAACTATGTGATAATTTCTAAAAAAGGTGTAACATGAATATCAGAATTCCAGAAGGAGACAGAAGAGAGGACAGAGCAAAAGAAAAATGGCTGAGAACTTGGCAAAATTCATGACAGATACCAAGCCACAGATAGGGAAGCTCAGAGAACACCAAGCAGGATAAATACGAAAATACGCCTAGGCATATCATACACAAAATGCAAAAAAACAAAGACAAAGAGAACATCTTGAAAGACTCATAGTCAACCTCCTACATGTGGACACAAACATTTTTAGAAGTCACAACAGCAGCATGAAAATCAAAGAGAAATCCAAATTTCCGCTGAAGTGAATTAAATAGAACATAACCCTTAAAGGTAGATTAAAGTGTTTTGCGTGCCAAGCTCTCACACCTAGTTGGCTTGCAGATTTACTCATACTACACTCAGATGTGCATTGAAAATGCACTTAATATATTTTCTCCCTGAGTAGCAAAAAATTTTACATGTGCCAACTAGCCATTCTCCTGTCTCTTCAAGTTGGAATAATCTCCCGGTAGTTTAAACAACCAGCCTATGCAAAGTTGGACTCTCAGATCAGTAGCCTTTTCTGTCGCCTCTGTCTTATCAGGTCCATACTTGTCCTCTTCCCTCAAGCGGGCCGACAGGATGTGTGAGGGTCTCACTGTGTTTTGATGGGCAATAAGGAAAGATCCCTGGATCTCCAGCGTCCTCTGGTCTCTTCTACCAAGCCACAGGATACCTGATCGCCAAAGTGTCCATGGTCTCCTATGGCTTTGTCCTTACCTTGATGAACGTCCTTTCTAGAGCCATGGCTACAGCCGGTTAACACCAGTCTCAAAGGCCCAGCCCCCGGCCTCATCACACCTGCACATCCCATCACTAGGGCCCAGGGACCTCTGCATCCCAGGTTCTGCCACATTCGGGCCAACCCCACGGTCTACCCCCCATCCTGCCAATATTGCTATACTACTGACATGGGTCATGGTGGAAGTGACAGAGGACAGGCAGTTCCTTAGAGGATAAGCCAGGCAAGCATGCCATTAGGCTCATCTCCTATAAGACTCTTCCCCCTACTTATCTGGATGTTTCTAAAGTAATACCCACTTCCAAGGTGCAGGCCTCCATTCTATGACTCTGTCCCTTCTTTAGCCCACATTCCCCTACCAGAAGAGGCCAGCTTGGACCTATCCACTTCTACATGGCATTCTCCTTCTTTCTAGAACAATAAGCCTCATGAACTAGCCTTCATAAATGAAGGAGGACCTTTTCCACATTTTGGAAAGCTATATGATCAGACACCTCCAAGCTTTGATCTGCTTCCATTCGAGATTTTGGAAAATGCTTTTGTTGACAATGCCAAGAACATCAAACCAAAATCTAATTTGAAGGTTAAAGCTGAGTAACGACTCATTTAGCAAGTACCCATACATCCCTGGAACACCTGATACCACTGCTTTATGGGTGTGAATCCCAGAATTACAGAATAAGAAATTACGGGACACAGAATAAGCTAACTCTGCTATGGGCCACAATGCTTGGGTAGTGCCTGCTGCTTGGATCTTTAGAAGACTAGTACGATTACAGACTATATAATGTAAGACAGGGAAATTAACATCTCATTAAGCCTTTGCCATATGCCAGGTACTAAACGAAGCACTTTGTATCGTATTATTTAATTCACCAACAATCATGAACGGGAGATATTACTATCATGTATCATATGGATAAGGTAATTAAGAGCTCACCCCAATTCTTACCTTTCAGAAAATGCAGAGTTGCAATTCGAACCCAGGTCTGTCTGGCTCTGACTTACTCCAGGATGTTGCATTTTCTTTCTGTCCTCTTTTCCAGTTGACAGTAATCAAACAAGTAATAAATGAAGCAAAACTGATCGTATTTGATCTCCTGACCATTCTCAACAAATCTGACAGAAAATTAATTCAAATACAACATTCCTTGGGCAAAGTTTTCAGATCAGATTCTATACCTTGCATCATCTGTCTCAGCTGCTGTGTCCATGGGCTTGGGACACTGCAGCGGGGCAAGCTTCCATGGGCATGACCTGGAGCCCCCCAGTTAACATGCTGGAGGGAGTAGAATTCATCGAGTTACTTTTGGGCCACACTTTCCTCACGGCGCGTTGCACAGTGCGCAATTGACACGGGACTGTAATTAACACCTTCATTCTACCAGAACAAACTCTCTAAATGCAGAACAGGGAGCTCCCTCAACACATAAAGTAAATCCAGGGGACACCAGAAACCTCACCACAATGAATGAGGAAAATGAACTGGCATTTTTAACAATCTGAACTGGGAATGCCCTTCCAATATGGCAGACATCGTTTCTTATTGATCATAACTAGGCCCCCAGTCCACCCAAACACTTCTTTGGGGGATATAAAAGACACACGTTGGAGTACTTGTAGAATAAGGTATATCTTAGGGGAAAATGGGAGGAAGACGCATCACTACAAACCAAGGAAAATGACTAACCTGTGGTTTTTCTTGCGATGAGAGTTTATATTTGATTCTAGGGCAGAATCTGTGTCCTTGACTTTTCCAGCTTCCAGAAGCTGCTAGCATTCCTCCATCTTTAGAGCCAGCTTCCTGCCTCCCTCTTACAGAGTCCCTTGGGATTATATCAGGCCCCGCCCAAGTAATCCAAGATAATTCCCCACCTCAAGATCCTTAACTACACCTGCAAAATCCCTTTTACCAAAAATGGTCATATATTCACGGGTGCTAGGAACTAGGGAGCCACTATTTATCCTAGCCTATGCTCTTAGGTTTTTTAACGTATTCTTTTGTTCATGTTTTTCCAGTACAGAATAGACAGTCACGCACAGAAATCTTTATTGAACAGCTCTGTCACGGGTCAGGTTTTCCTATAGGAGGCAGCCTCTGAGAGGGAGATTTTATGTTCTGGTAATTCATGAGGGAGTGATTCGCAGATAGACAACGCAGGGTAGGGCTAGGTCATGACTAGGCTAATGCTCCCTTCATCTGAGGGAAAACACCCAGCAGATTACTGGGAGGACACAGCAAAAACCCACAGGTAAACAAAACTGGCACCAGGGGAGCTGTTTCTCCTGTCAGAAAGTCTAAAAACTAAAAAGCTGCCTTTGGTAAACTCATAAATGTTAAGACCAGAGGTCTTGCAGTCTAACTTGATCATTTTACAACAGGAGAACTAAGGTCCTGAGAGATTGTTGCCCAAGGTCACACCAGTGGTTCTCAGAGCAGAACTGGAGTCCAATAAGCTTGAGTTCCCACACACAGCCTGGTGCCTTATTCCTAGCTCACTGATTCTTGTTTTGCATACAATACCAACAGTACTCTCTTAGTTTTCCATCTCAAAGTTCACATGATGTCTGTGGGGTGAAAGAGGGAAACACCATGCAGAAACAGCAGCAGGAAGAAAAAGAAATTAACAGCCTGGGGATGCAGGAGGAGACAGAACCAAGGAAGAAGTTCTGGAAAGCAGCCTGGAAATATTTAGTGTGAGAATATCCTGATCAGTCCTGAGGACACTGCAATGCTCCCAAACTTAGGTTCATACCCACTCTGAGTCATAAAGAAAAGATGACATTATATGCATTTTATGAACTGATGAGAAATGGGTCATCCCTCGGAAAATATTTTCCATCCCATTCGCTTTGGGTAGAGTTTAGAGCGAAAAATCCCCTACCCCGATACCCCAAAATGGACAATGTGAGGTTTAAATGCATTATCTTTACTGAATATGGTGTAACTTGAAAAATCTATTGCTGTGGCATAAACATTTCATCACCCAAATACAGCATCACTAAATAAAAACAATTCTGGGAACACAGCCCAGATTATGTAGGCCTCTAATCACATTTTACATTATTTCCCAAAGAGATAAAGAATAAACTCATCAAAATTTTTTCAAGTGAGAAAAACAGGCAAAACAAGCCTAATCCCATGCAAGCTTCCTTCACTTCCCGTATTATTTACGGAGGCCCAAATTTATTATGCATTTTATGTTGTTATCTGAACTCCTGGAATTTAGAGAGAAAAGAATGTGGAGCTTGGGAATACGGAGGAGACAGAAAAACAGACACAGTCATAACCATAAATCCTGAAGCGTGTGGATAAACAGAATGCTGATGCATTGAAATAAAAAGCCACAATAACGTGATGTTAAAACAAATACATCTGCCTCTGTAATAGAAAGAGGTCTCAAGGTTCCATTCATGTGAAAGGATCAGCAGATTTCTGCTCCATAATAATAACTGTTATTATTATTTATTAAGCACCTATCATACAATGGATGCCTGAGGCACCTTCCGTAAATGAAAGAGAAAAGAATTTTTTTTTAAATCAGTGCTGAAGGCCTTATGAAATAAGAAGATTCTACATCCAATTTAGGAGAGATAGCAATCTGGACCATGTGCTTTTCCCTTGTGCGCCATTTAATGGTTCCAATCAACACCAAAAGAAGCTTCTTGTATTTCTTGGCTTTGAGAAAAAGAATCAATCAGGAGTGCCTAGAGGAACATGGGACTACAGGGCAGTTATCAAAGACCCATTGGAGCTTCAAATACCACAAAAGCTCTACCTTTATTAGTAACAAGTACCTACTTGTGATACTAAATATTAAAAGTGAATCACACATTACAAATGGAACCGAAGACAAAGACCCTGCTCAAAAATTATTTTCTTAATTGGGACAATGTGGTAATATTTTAGCTGGGTCTACATAACTAAAACAAGTCACTGATCAATTCTGTTGAATAACCAAGAAAGCTAACTAATAAATCAATTGTAATTTGCTTTGTAGATGAAAAAGATCTATCAGCATACAGGAAAGATGGATGGATGGATGGATGAGAACAGAGAAAAAGAGAACAAGAGCGAGAGTGTGAGAGAGAGGGAGAGAGAAAGAAAGAGAGAGACAGAGAGAGAGAGAATTTCTTATTGCTCAATTCTCCAAAATCTTTCATAAGCTCCAGATTTCAGCCATCCTCAGCAAGACTTACATCACCCCCAAATGAGCCCCAATTCTGGGAGATCTCTTTCTGGTGCCATTTCCCCCCAGGACCAAAAGTGCCTAAGTGCCCTTAGGATGTTTTGTGATTGTCTAGAAAAAAAATGACTGGTCAATTTTATAGATGCCAAGTGCATGGACTTTGCCAACTATTTGTAGGTGAACACCACCACAGAGGAGAAACAGTGTGATACTCTGAAAATTGATTAAATTAGTATATGCTGAATGAATTCAAGGATCTCTTAAAGTAGCTGCATCTAAGGGATAAACTATAAATTGGCGAATGATGGCTATTTGGGAAATCTCCAGAGTGTCCTAAATAAAAGATCAGTATATACCTAGTGCCAGAGTCCAGCTGTGCAAACATGTTGAAGCTGTAACATGAAATAACTAACAGGAATAGTCACTGAGTATTTCCTGTCTGTACCAATCAACTCACAATGTCACAAAGCCCTGTGTTGTTGTTGTTGTTGTTATTTTCATTTCTCAAATGAGGAAACTGAAGCCAAGAAAGTGAATTAATTAGCCCAAGAACACACAGGCTAATAAGAGATAGAGCCAGGATTCAAAGCTGTCACTGGGGTCCCCGCCTCACCAACAAGAAGGCTGTGCCACCAGAAGACACATAGGCATTCTGGCAGATGAACAAAGGGCATCTGAGAGGGGCTTGGGCAGCATCCAAGGGGCACTTACCAGGGAGAGATCTCCTGGCCAATCCCCTAGATTACTGCTGAGACCTCCAGTCACCCTCCCCAGCCTCCTGGCTCCCCCAATCCTGGATCCTGCTGCTTAACAAGTGATTCCAACAAACCTGCTTCCCAAGTCACCCCGTTGTTCTGGAATCTAGAATGGGCCTGAAAAGAATCCAACTCACAGTTTTCATCCTGATGCTTAAAGACCCACAAGTTCTGCTCCCTCCCAGCACCTGCTGCCCCCACCCCACTCATTCTTACCCCTCCACCTGGATGCCCTCTTCCCTCCCCTTGGCACACCTGATATTCCAACCCCTTCAGCCTTCCCAACGCACCTCAACTCCAACTCCCTCCTGGTACCTTGCCCCTTGACTTTGACTTTTGAACATGTAGTTTCTTCTGTTACATTCCAATAACAATTGGAATGTTATGCATTTTCCCCTTTATGCGTTTTCCCTTAATTTCCCATAAATTTCCTTTATGTGTTTTCCCCTCCCAACAGGTTCCAGGCTCCCTGAGGACACTTATCCTATTTCCTTTGGCAGAATTTTAGGCATGCGATAACACTCTACAAATACTGCTCAGTTGAGTCTCTTCACCTATTTTGTTCAGTTCAGCCAACATTTACAGAGCGGAATGCATCATGGGAAGAGTCGGAGATTCGGAAAGTATCCCTCCTGTTTTGAAAGAGGTCACTCCAAGGACAGACAGACTTATACCCCAACCCTCTTGATTCATTAATGCACTCTGATTGGAAACCTTCTAAGTCAGGGGCTGCCACGGATGTTCCGGTTATTCGTGCCAAGTAACAAACTACCCCAACATGTAATACCTTAAAACCACAACGATCATTTATGCTGCCCACAGATCTGTGATTAGGAAGAGCTCAGCTGAGTTGTGTTGTCTCTGCCCCAAATGGCATCTCCGCTCATGCTTGAAGGATGCACCTTCAAGATGGCTCCCTCTCATGGCTGGCATGTTAATACTGGATCTCAGCTGGGAGCCCACCTAGAACTGTGGGCCAGGTGGAAGTCCACGCTTGGACTTCCTCAGAGCATGGAGACTGAGGGCACACACTGCAAGAAAGCCAGGTTGTGAGGTGTGTCATCATCTATGCCCCAGACTCAGAAGTCACACAGCATCGCCCAAACCACAGGTACGAGCCCACTTATATTCAAAGGCAAGGAACATAGACTCCACTGCCCACTGGAAACAGTGTCAAAGTCTGCACAAAGAACATGTTGCAGCCATTTGGGGAGAATACAACTAGCCACAGTGAGACCCAGTGACCAACACGGACAACTGAGAAACAATTCCTGTCCTCAAGGTGCTCACAGATGTAGAGAGGAGAGAGATACCTAAATAAATAAAGCCAGTATGAAGGTTTATCTAACTTTTTGGCCAGTTCACGTGCGTCAGGTGTTGTGCGAAGCCTTTTTCATGCATATTCTCATTTACCTCACAACAATCATATAAAGTAAGGATTATCATAAGATTTACTTAGTGGATTAGAAAACTGAGCCATGAGCAGTAAATCAACTTGGCTTCAAGTTTCAGAGCCAGCTATCGAGAGAGAGAGAGAGAGAGAGAGAGAGAATCCTGTGGATCTGGCAGAGCTTTGCAGAGGAGACCCACTTACATTGGGCTTTGGAGAGCACGCGAGCATTGGTTAGGAGGCAGTGGAGGGTTCCAGAAGGAAGGGTGAGAAGTCAGAGACACCTCTGGAAATGCAAGTGGTTCCCAAGAGCTGGAACTTCAGGGACAGTGGGGGAGGTGACAGCAGGAAAAGCCAGCGAGCCGTGGGCAGGAGAGCTCACTGAGCAGGTCACACATTATGGAACAGAGAACACGAAACCAAAGCGCACACGAAAGAGGATGAACACCCTGATCTCTGAAGTTATGAGGGTGGATTCAGCTGAGGAAGCTTCTTAGAAGGTGACATGGGACTCAGAAGGAGGAATAAACTGCCCATTTTAGAGAAAAGAAAAGAACATCACCAAGGATCCCTTCCAGGAATAACTGGTCTACCGTCCAGGGCACCACACAAGACGCATGGGAAGGGTCTCCTCATCTCTGAGAGCCCACACTGGCGAGTTCCGGCCCCGGTTCTCCTCATCTCACAACCAGATTAAACTTGTGCGTTCCCCAAGGCAGAGCTATTGCATGAAAACAGGCTCAGGGCACCCAGTATCGTCCTAGTTTTGTCTCCTGAACTGAGTAAAGGCAGAAGACAGTCCCAGACGGTAGGGCTAATAAAAAGTCCTGACACCCACAGATAACAGGAGGCAACATTATCCACAGGGAGCTAATTTATTGCGATGAGTGAGAAGGCAATTGTCAAGCAGGCTGCTGGCACCTTTGGGCTGGCTCAGCCTCGGCCCTGGGCAAGAGCAGCCATGAATCCTGTGCAGCTCCCCCCACCCAAGGGAGCCAAGGCACCGGGCTCACCTCCTCCCTACCTGGTATGCATCGGTATCCACCAAAGGACACACATGGGTGCAAAGGAAGATCGATTCAGACAGTGTATAAGCCCTTCCTTCCTCATTAAGAACCCCTCTGGCATTTTAAGGTTAGCCTCAGAGGGAGTCTAGAGACTCTCCTGGCCCCCAGAGAAAGTGGCACCATCTCCTGGAGTCTTTCTCAGGTAAAAAAAAAAAAAAGACATTTAAATCTCACCTGCTGGACTCTCTGTTTACATACGCACAACAGATTCTTCTTTCTGTCCTCACCATTTCACAGAGCTCATTATCTGGTCTGTTCTCCCACACCTAACTGAGGAGAAACGTGGGTGTGGGCTGGAACCCACTGGGAGTCCCAGCTGTGCTCTGAAATAGCTCTGAGGAGGCAAGCTTTCTGACGTTGCTGAGGCCCAGCACCTCATCTGGCATCGACCCCTACCTCCGGCATCAGTGTGGGGTGTGTGCAGTGTGCTGTATTAGCTCCCTCTGGGCACCTAACAAATTACCACAAACTTAGCGGGTGAAGACAACACGCATTTATTACCTCACAGCTTCCACGGGGCGAGTGTTCGCACAGCGTCGCAGGGCGCTGTGCTCTGGGTCTTCTATCAAGGCTCAGGCTGAGGTCGCATCCGAAGCTCAGGGCCCCCTTCCAAGCTCACGTGGTCATTGGCAGAAGTCAGTTCCTTGCAGCTGTGGGACCAAGGCCTTAGCTCCTAGAGGCCACCTGCCAGTCCCTGCCACCTGAGCCTCTCCACAGACCACATCAGGGCCACTTGCTCCTTCCAAGCCAACAGGAGAGCTGCTCACTCCAGCCAGCTGACATGGTTTGATACAATGTGACACAGTCACAAGAGTGACATCCCATTAGCTCTGCCATATTCTGGTGGTTGGCAATGCGTCCCAGGTCCTGCCCAAATTCATAGGGTGAAGATCACACAAAAGCACGGATGCCACAGGGCGGGAGTTGTCAGGGGTCACCCTACGGTCTGTCTTCCACGGTGCCTCACATGGCACCCGATCTAATGTGTGTCCAAAAACAGGTTTTATTTCTATGTACGTGATGCTGGATTTTTATACATCAACTTGGCCAGACTATGAGGGCCAGATGTTGGGTCAAACACCACTCTAGGTGTTGCTATGAAGATTTGTTTTTTCAACATGATTCATCAACAGTCAATAGATCTTGAGTAAAGCAGATTAACCTTCATAATGGGGGCCATGGGCCTCATTCAATCAGTTGAAGGCCTTCAGAGCAAAGACTGAGACATCATGAAGAAGAAGCAATTGTGTCTCAAGTCTGTAACACAGAAACGCTTCATGAGTTTTCAACCTGCTGCCCTAAGGAATTCAGACCCAGGACTGCACATCAATTCTTATCTAAATTTCCCACGTGCTGGCCTGCCCTACAGATTTTGTACTTCCCAGACCCCAAAATCATGCATTCCAATTCCTTTGCAATATATTCATAGGTATGTAGATATGGATATTTGGTTCTGTTTCTCTGGAGAATCCTAATACAATGTCACTGTCTTTTCATTTTATACAAATCCAGTCAATGACTAAGGACTTATTCAATTATTTCAAGATATATTTACATATTATATATGCATATTGTGCTATATATGTATACATATCATATGCAATACACATATATATCACATACATGTACACATGTAATATTAAGCCATACTATGTGCTAAGTGCTGTATCAGGCATCGTGAAGCTGAAATACAGTAGGAAATAACATATATATATTATATAAGGCTCATTCAAATAAAGGCAGAACTGGGTTGAGGGCAGTGCCGGGAAGTATTTGGTGTGACAGGGAATGTAATCAGGGCATCAGCTGGGTGATGAGATGGGGAGAGAAGATGGGGAGAGACGGAAGGCAGAGAGCAACTTTCTAAGAGAATCAGGAGGATGAGTCATTTCTCTAATATTAATGAGTAAGCAGTTACCAATCAATGACTAATTCACTGTCAACAAGTCCAGGATAAATGGAAGAATGAATTCCTTGAAAATCAAATGGGAAGAAAGAGCCAACATGGCAATATTGTACTCAGATGAGAGACAGGATCCAAAGGGTGAAACGGACCTTTTAAGGGCATCCAGTCCAAGCCTCCAGCAGCTGCCTGCCCCTCCCTCCCCCCTGCTTCTGGCCAAGTGACTCAAGGGTATGTTTGAGCCCAATCCGTCTGGAGCGTTTCTTGCTCTTGGAAAGCTCTTCCTTCACTGAGCTGAGCTCTGCCTTCCTGCAACGTTTCCCTCATCAGTCCTGGCACAAGCATTTGGGGCTATGGGGAGACCATCTCATTTGCTAACAGTCCTCAGCACATACTAGAAGCTCAAAAAGAATTGTGTTGAATGAATGAGGGAGGCTTGGAGAGACTTCAATTAATTCAAAATAAAATCCAAGGAGAGATTTCTGGAGGAAACTCTTTTTAACACAGGAATTAAACTAATAAAAGCAATGAGGGGAATTCTCTGAATATTTTCTGTCTAAATTGGTTTAGGTGTTGACTTGCCTGAAGGCAAGGAGTTGAACCAAAGGACCTCTCTAAGTCTTTTCTGCCTCATAATTCTATTCACACTAATTATATAACCATTTTCTTGAACGCCCACCCATTTCTTCAACACAGTTTCATAAGAACAATAAAGCTGACCTATATCAAAGGTCAGTAGAATAAAAATCCCAGCACAGATGCTGTGAATGGAGAGATCCAAAGTAAGGGAATCTATCCAGTCATGTAACTTGCTCTGTGTCTAGCGTAAATCAGGTTTTCAAATAAATCCTTCCTCCTTTGGTTACTTTGCTTGGCTAACAGACATTGTCAAGTAGAAGCGATATTTATAAATGAAGCATGACTCGGAATTCCTCCATTTATGTACAACAAACCCCCATCTTTCTACTGGCACCTTTGCTGTAGATACTTCCAGCTAACTGGTTGGCAAATGTACTCCATTCTCTTCATAGAAATGCGAGAAAATTCAAGAGATGGGAAAAGAAGGGATATGAAGAGACAGAAGGAGAACCCAAATGGGGAAATGGATTTTAAGCACTGTCGGAAATTAATCAATACTTCTCAGAGGTAATATGTGCCTCATTTGGAGCACTGAGAAAATGAGTAGATGTTAGAGCTGCTGTATGTAAGGTCCAGCCAGGGAAACAGAAACCACGCCAGTTCTATTTAACAGAGAGAATTTGATGTAGGAATTAAACACCAAGTGCACAGAACAAAGGTGCAGGTTTCCCAGAAGACAAGATGTGGACCCCACAGAAGCAAAATAGTCTAGGGTCATCCAAAAAGGTTATTGCCCTACCATAACATACCATTTCCAGGAGCCCGAGACCCCAGAGGAGCCCAGGAACTAAAATGGAACCCAAGGCAGTCCAAGTAGTAAGACATGGTGTTTTTACTATCATTTGTAAAACCCGACAGCTGACACCTATCTCTTCCATGTGTGTCTGCACTTATTATATCGAGTATGAAACATATGTATAAGGAGCAAACTACAAGTTTTAAAATGAAATCAAAATATCATAAGCAAGTTTACATTATGTAAGGATTGCTTCATACTATACAGCATTAAATTGAGGAATACATTCACTAATGAATTAGCCAAGGCAAAGAGCATTCTAATTAAACAATTTTACACTGATGGCACCTGGGTGGCTCAGTCAGTTAAGCATCGGACTTCGGCTCAGGTCATGGTCTTGCAGTTGGTGGGTTCAAGCCCCACATCAGGTTCTGTCCTGACAGCTCAGGGCTTGGAGCATGCTTTGTTTTCTGTGTCTCCCCACCCCCATGCCCTGCCCCCGCTTGTGTTCTCATTCTCTCTCTCTCTCTCTCTCTCTCTCAAAAAGAAAATAAAATAAACTTTAAAAAAAAGGAAATTTTACACTAAAATGTTTAATATGTACAAGTATATATCATTTCCATTATAAGTCCCAATCCATTATTGCTTTGAAAAATTTAACCCATAACATACAAATCACGTATTTTTAAAATTTTTTTATTTAAGCTTAGTTGACATGTAACGTTGCGTTAGTTTCAGGTGTACAACACAGTGATTCAACAAGTTTACACATTATGCTGTGCTCATTACAAGGGTAGCTACCTCCCAGCAACATACAACACAATTATAGTACGATTGATATATTCCCTAGCCTGTACCTTTTATTCCTATAACTCATTTATCCCATAACTGGAAGCCTGTATCTCCCACTCCCCTTCACCCATTGCACCAATCCCCCTACTTCTTTCTTCCTGGCATTCATCAGTTTGTCCCACGTTTTTATAGGTCTGATTCTGCTTTTTGCTTACTTATTCATTTGTTTTGCTTTTTCGAGTCCACATGCAAGTGAAATCATATGGTATTTGTCTTTCTGTGAATTATTTCACTTAGCGTAATACTCTCTTGGTCCATCCACGTTGTCGCTAATGACGTGGCCTCATCCTTTTTTATGGCTGCATAACTTCCCACATCTTCTTATCCATTCATCTATCAGTGGACACTTGAGTTGCTTCCATATTTGGGCTATCATAAACAAAGCCACAACAAGCAGGGATGCACGTGTCTTTGCAAATTAGTGCTTCCATTTTCTTTAGGTAAATATCCAGGAGTGCAACTACTGGATCATGTGGATTTCTATTTTTAATTGTTTGAGAAACCTCCATACTGTTTTTTCCACAGTGGCTGCACCAATTTACATTCCTACCAATGCATACATTTTAAATTACATCATTTAAAAAACACACACACACACAGTTCTGCCTGACTGATATTCAAATATATGCTGCCAAATAAACACATAACCTATATAAAGAAATATAAGTTGTATCAATAGACCAAATCAGTTCTTCAAAAAACAAATAAAGAAACTCATAGAAATTAGAAGAAAATTTAAAAAAAAAAAAAGCTACTGAATTGCAGGTAGAGATCCCAGGTAAGAATCACAAAAGGGTCAGCTCAGCTGGGGACATAGACATAAGCCAGTTTCCAGCCACTCTGCCTGCACTGGATGGTGTCCTGTCCATCAGTTCCCACTGCTGACTTGGAAGGGCTGAAAAGCAGCCACGGCGGGGGGGGGGGGGGGGGGGGGCGCGGCAAGTGCAGCCAGGAGAGGTGAATAAGCCAACCGACCAGCCTCCTCAGCCTCCAGCAGACTGGTGCCCGAGATGCACAAGTGGGAGGGGGAGAAGGCTGCAGCAACATGATTATTAGACTGAAGAGCACTTCTTATTTTCTAGATGCACCAAGACACGTCCAGGGACAATAAAGAATGACCCCAGGAAGGGAATTTCATAGAGAAGTATAACTATGCATGAAACTGCTTTACAAGTTCCCCTTCCTATGTCCAGCTCATTCAATAAAGCCTTTTGGACCTTACTGTAAGGAAAACCACTACCCAAGCTCAAGAACAGACACCAACAGAAGGACCCATGATGGGGAGTGACAGGAAGTGATGGGGACAGTGGCAAAGTGGCAGCAGGTGCCACGGCTTGTTCCTAGGTATCTGTGGAGATTGGCTACATCTACATAGGATAACTTCATGCTCTCCAGGAGCCAGATGCTCACCTGGGCCATTCTGGGTCCATACAGAATGTACCTGCCATTTAAAGACGGAAACTGCCCCAGCTCCAAGGTATTGTTGCCTCACAAGAATTGCGGACCCAATGTTGCCAAGCCTGCTGAATTTTCAAAAAAAGCTGGAATTCTGGATGATTATTTAAACTCCTGAGTTTCCCAACATTGCCAACTAGTTCAAAATATTTTTAGAACACTGTGTGAGCATACAGTGTGTGGGCCAAGCGATCCACGTGTACAGTGAGACTTGGCCCCCAGGCTGCTGATGAGCTCTCCGGCCTAAATCGACTTCATGCCCTGGCAAAGCAGAGGCCAAGCAGACCTCTATTCGAGTTCTGATTTCTATTTCTTACTTTCCCGGGCTTCAGTTTCCTCATCCCTAAAATGTGGATAATGACCCTTATTTCTCAGGTTGTTCTGAAAATTGAGATTATGCCTATCATGTGACCAGCATGGCGTCTATCACAGAAGATATATTCAGAAAAGTTCCCTCTGAAGATGATGCAAGTGATTAAGTCTGAAGAAACCCTGTAGCCCTGGTGGCTTTGCTGTGTTGTCTGCCCCGAAGGTTCCCAGCCTGTAAGTTAGAGGGCTTTGTCGGTCCTGGGATTCACCAAGGTCAGGTGCAGCAAAAACCTCAATCCTTAGCCAGTTAGGCCTTGTCCCACCTTGCCCCTCACATCCCAGGCTCCGCCTGACATCTCCTCTCAGTGTTCAGTGTCTGGAAGAGCCACAAACTGGGCCACAAGACCATTTGTTACAAGATGTCCATGGGGGTCCAGCATGACTTCTCCCCAGGAGTCAGGACCTACATAAGTTATCTCAGGTCCTCCTCCCTACTCTTCCTAAGAAGCTCTATCTAGTTTTCTGTGCCTGAAAATCCTTTGAATATAACAATTAATTTTCACAGGGAAAGATACACTTAGGGAGGGACACAGTGAGCTTGCTTAAGTCAATTCCAAAGTGAAAGGACTCTTAGGCCATTAGAATTATCTTCCTTCCTTTTAAATTTCCTTTATTTGAGTTTTCAATTATCAAAAGACAGTAGATTGAGTAAATGTCTGCCCCCAATCTACCTGAAACCCCACTGAAATTAGAGCAAAGGGGAGAAATTCATACCACATAAAGCAAGATAATGGTGTCAGGTGCATCAGCGGACAAGAGATTCTGACATACTTTTAGGAAATGAAAGGCAGATAGGGCAGTGGTGACTGATTCAATGAACTGGAGGAAATGATAGCACAGAGAGTCTGCAGGAAAAGGCTTATGGACAAAAAGAGAATCCACCTGCCCCCAAAAAGTGCCTCTGAAGTCAGAGGCCCAGGGTTGAATATAATGGTCAAAAGTCACACACAGAAAGGCCTACAACTATCCTCTCCCCAGCTGTACTCTCACACAGAATGCCAACAGATGGTCCACACTCGTGCAGGGGCCTGGAAGTCTGTGTCCTGGAGAAACCAAAAGGGAAATGTTACAGGACCCAGAGACACCTTACGTCTGAACTCAGGATGGGGCAGTGTCATTGAAGAACCAAACACGGAAGGATCTTGACTCTTAGCTTCAATTTCACAGCCCTTATACAAAATGCTGGAAACCAATAATCTATTCCTCCAGGAAACAGATTTGAGTATTTACCTGGGAAAACTGAATAAACCAGAGAAAAGGCCACCATATTCTGGCATTCAGGAACCACCAGATAACTGCCTCCACAGAAACCACCCAAAGTTAAGGAAACCACCAGAATGGCAGGAAAACCATCTGATATGAAAAATAGAGGAAAAAATAAATAAGTAGAAAAAAAATTAACTCAGAGGAAAAGAGAAATCATACAGGGAACAGAGGGAAAAAATTTTTTTTAATTTTTTTTTTCAACGTTTATTTATTTTTGGGACAGAGAGAGACAGAGCATGAACGGGGGAGGGGCAGAGAGAGAGGGAGACACAGAATCAGAAACAGGCTCCAGGCTCTGAGCCATCAGCCCTGAGCCTGACGCGGGGCTCGAATTCACGGACCGCGAGATCGTGACCTGGCTAAAGTCGGACGCTTAACCGACTGCGCCACCCAGGCGCCCCGGGAAAAAAATTTTTAATTCTATCTTGAGACAAGAATATATTTTGTTTTCACCAGACTAAAACATAATGTTTTTCTATAAAATAATGGTCTTAGAAATTAAAGGTATACTTTCAAAGACACAAATTAATAGAAATGTTCATAAATAATACTGGGGAAATTTCCCAGGAAACAGAACAAAATGACACAGCATTGAAACATGTAAGAAAAAGGTAAGAAATTTCAAGGATAATTCTAGAGGTTCCAAAATCTAACAAACAGTAGAGAGAACAGAAGGTTAGAGTGAATAAACCCAAAAAATAAAACAAGAAAAATTTCCCAGAACTGAAAAATAAGGATATCCAGACTACATGCTCAGTAAAACGAGAAAACACACATGCTCATAAGGAACACCACATTATCATGACATTACAGGACTTCAAAAATGAAGAGAATACCTAAAAGCTTCCAGAAAGAAAACAAAGAGTCACATGCAAAGGATCAGGACCCGGAAGTGCATCCAGTTTCTCAACGCTGGGTGCTAGAAGACAACAGGGTCAGCCCAATGCAGAAGGAAAATCATTCTCAAGCTAGAACTGCATACCTCGTCTAACTACTATTCAAACGTAGGGAGAGAATGAAGGCCTTTTTTTTAATGTTTACTTATTTATTTTGAGAGAGAGGGAACAGGGAGGGGCAGAGACAGAGAGAGAGAGAGAGAGAGAAAGAGAGAGAATCCCAAGCAGGCTCCACGCTGTCGGTGAAAAGCCAGAGGCAGGGCTCCATCCATGGTCTGGGATCATGACCTGAGCCAAAATCAAGAGTCTGACACTTAACTGTCTGAGCCATTCAGGTGCCCCAAGGCCTTTTTAGACACAAAGACACGGAGTGTTTACTTACAGAGCACTCTTAAGAAACTACAGTGAGATGTGCTCTGGCAGGATTAAAGAGTAAACAGAAAAGAGAAGGAAGCTTCTCATCTCACAAAGAGTAAGGACCAAAGGGGACAGTGGGCATATGGGAAATCTCTGTACCTTCTGCTCAGTTTTCCCTAAAGCTATTCTACAAAATAAAGACTTTTTTTTTCCAAAAAAGAAAAAAGCAGTATGAAAGCCTACATCTGAAAACTTTAAGGCTTTCTTTAAACAACCCTTGAGCAGGAGGACAACACGGAAACTGCAAAATTGGAAAAAACAACAATAAAACTTTATTACAGAACCCATGGGTTACAGCTAAATTGGTCCCATGAGAAAAATCAAAACCTTAATACTAAGAGTAATAAATAACAAAGAATTAAAATCAGTGATTTAATAATCCAACTCAAGAAATTAGGAATATAACCAAAAAATTAAGCAAATCAGAACAAGAAATAAATAAAGAACAGAAATAAATGATTTGGGATACAGAAAGTGGTAGAAACAAATCTAGAGCTGTTTTTTTTTTTTTTTTAGAAAAACATAATATTTTAAAATTGTCACTAACAAGTCAAGTCAGGCCGCCTTTCATGCCAATCAGTACAACGTAGATCTTGGTCTAACAAGATAAATCTCACGGACTGGTTACTTTCATTTTGTGGATCTCCACATTCCCAAATTGTCACAAGAGAATCAAGACTAGGCAGGATTTCCAAATTGGCTTCCACTCTCCCAGAAGTTCTGAATCCTTCAAATTAGCATCTGTCAATGAGTCTTGTCAGATAATAGGGGGGAAAAAAAAGAGGGTGGAGAGGGAATAAAGAAACAAAAAAAGCCCAACAACACTTATGTTCCTTCTATTCAGTATTGATTGTATGTCATTAACTGTTGGATTGTTTTCCACCTTTTCACTTCAAAATTATTCCAGGAAGAAATGAATATTTTTCAGCCGCTGACAGGGATCATCAAATGTACTTCTGAACTCTTCTAATGAAAGACAATTACTTTACGTTGCCTTAGGCTCTTTCCAGCCAACAGAATGTCGATGTCAAATTCTCCAATTAAAAGGGACATTTATGAAAAGGCTAATAAAAACTTTAAAGAATAAAGTTGGTTTAGCAGTCATGCTAGCAGTCATAACTTTTGATCAAGTAACATGGCAACTCCTGTTGTGCCCTGGAAAATACACAGAGAAGTCCCACGCCCCAGGTTTGAATCTGAAATCTGCCACATAAGGCTGTACAACTTGAACAAAACATCTGCCTCACTAGGCCTTAGTTTCCTTACCCCTCATGTAATCCATTTCCAAAATATTTAACAGTGAACTTCTTTTTCCAACAAATCTTACCCAGAGCTCCAATCTGTTATTAGCATGTTATGGGTTCAATAGTGTCCCCCACCTCCCAAAAAAAAAATGTTGAGTCCGAACCCCCAATACCTCAGAGTGTGACCTTATTTAGAGATAGGGTCTTCACAGAGATAATCAAGTTCAAATGAGGTCATTAAGGTGGGCCATCATCCAATAGGGCTATGTCCTTATAAAAAGGGAAATCCGGACACAGAGACGTGCACACAGAGAAGACGATGTGAAAAGACCCAGGGACAAGATGGCTGTCTGCAAGCCTGAGGCTACCGGAGACAAGGGGAGAAGCCAGGAAGAGGTCTCCCCGCAACCCTCCCATCCCCAGCACCTTCAGGGAGCTCTTGGCTACCTACACCTTGATTTCAGACTTCTGGCCCCCAGAACTATAAGACAATGATTTTGCATTGTTCTAAGCCACTCAACTGTGGTACTTTGTTATGGCAGCCCCAGCAAACTAACACAGCCAAGAGACCCAGTTCGAACCTTCCATTGTTAATACGGTGCCACAGAGCACGGTCCCAACTCCCCCACCCCACCCTGCACCTCTTTTAGTCCATGACTTCAAGTGTTCTTTCATGATCCTGAGACACTAAAACTTCAAGTCCTCACCTACAGAAGGGCATTTCATATGACACTGTTACATGAAGCGTATGCTCATGCAAGCCATGTCCTTAAAAAATGACTGAAGTGTGTAGAGTTGATCTGTTACTCTTAACTGTAACATTCCGTTGACCTAGATACCGTAGGCCCTACTCGTGCCAAATAAAAGAGAAACCAGCATGGATCTTTTTTAAAATGATTGGTGACAGAGAGATATATATTAAGATTACATTTGTAACCTCTTAGTTGTGTGAGCAAACTCGAAACGGGCTGGAAGGTACAGCCCCCTGCCAGCAAGAAATCCTCCCAGGAGCCGGCCACGGCCACTCACAGTATCCGGTTGTTTACCGTTTCCCCTCCCTGCTCAGACGGGGGTCCCGGAGTGCCCTTGTGCTGCCCTCTCCCCACCCCTTCCCTGCTCACAGACCCCAACTGCCAACCCACCAGCCTGGAGGGTTCCTGAGAGTTTCTTTGGTAGCTCTAGGTCCTTCAGGATGAAACAGCTACAGGACCAACAATCACTCCTCCTGATGACTGTGACTCTTACAGCATGGCTTAAACTATAGTGTCAATCGTCTCTAACTCTTACCAAAAGTGTGTGTGTGTGTATATATATATAACATTTTTATTTATAGTTTTATAGACATGATTTCTTTAATTTTTTTAATGCTTATTTTTGAGAGAGAGAGAGAGAGAGAGAGAGCACAAGCAGAGGAGGGACAGAGACAGAGGGAGACACAGAATTGGAAGCAGGCTCCAGGCTCTGAGCTGTCAGGACAGAGCCTGATGCGGGGCTCGAACCCACGAAATGTGAGATCATGACCTGAGTGGACACTTAACTGACTGAGCCACCCAGGTGTCCTTACAATAAATTATTATTTTATATATAACATATGCTTATATTTTATTTAAATTTTATATATTATATTTTATAAATATACTATATTTATATAGTATATATAGTAAATACTATAGTAAATATAGTATATTTATATATTATATTTTATAAATATACTATATTTATATAGTATATATAGTAAATATATAGTAAATTTACTATAATTAATAGATATATTAATGATAATTATTAATTATACCATAATAATATATTTCATATATTTATATATATATATATATTTTTTTTTAGGAAAGGACACAAGGCAGAGAAAAGAAGGGGGGTGGCTGGCAGGAAAACCCCTCCTCCCATCAGTTTTATTTGTGTTATACCCATACAGAATAAATCTAAATATTTCCATGTTTATTCATGTCAGTACAAAGATATGATGGAAAATCCCAAGTGGAAAAAAGGTTGCTCCATTCAAAATTGACTAAAAGAGAGAGACTGTTTCAGATGACAATACCTCCAACTCGTGGTTTCAAAAACATACACAGTGGGGCGCCTGGGTGGCACAGTCGGTTGGGCGTCCGACTTCAGCCAGGTCACGATCTCACGGTCCGTGAGTTCGAGCCCCACGTCAGGCTCTGGGCTGATGGCTCGGAGCCTGGAGCCTGTTTCCGATTCTGTGTCTCCCTCTCTCTCTGCCCCTCCCCCGTTCATGCTCTGTCTCTCTCTGTCCCAAAAATAAATAAACGTTGAAAAAAAAAAAAAAACATACACAGTGACGCAAAATGGAAGTCACTGTTCACCATCACAGAGACGTACCCCTTGCTCCCAGGTGCCGTCCCTGGAAGATGTTCTCCACTGAAATGAAGCCTGGGCGCTGCACATTTTCGGCTCAGACAGCATCACCAACCGAACGACCCTGTAGTAGGACCCCTGCCATGGTTTTCCAAGTCTCCAGTTACTAAGCTTTTTACGTGTGTTGTTTTGTTTAATCCCACAGCTTGCCTCAGGGAGGCACTATGGATCCTCATTTGGGGTCAGGAAGGAAACTGAGGCCCAGATGTCCCAACTCGCCACTCCAGTCCCTGAGCAGAAGGACACTCCAGTCCCTGAGAACTCTGGAGTGACAACAAGGGACAAAGGCCATCCTCCTTCTTCCACAAGAAGGGGAAGAACGCTCCCAGAGGTTGTGTGGTCCTCAGGTCCAGGTCTAGAGCCGCTGCCCCCAAGCCCTGGGCTCTGGGGGTGGAGTCACACAGCCTCCCTGGAATCCTGTCAACACTTCCTCTCTGGGAAATTCTCTGCACCCCTTCCAAGCCTCAGCTCCCTCATCTGCAAGGGTAAACACCGCTCGCCCTGTGGCACATTCTCAGAATTACAGGGGCTAATAAACTCAGGGCACACGGAATGGAAGAGTGGGCGACACAGGGAAGACAGCGATGCGGCAGGATTTGTATTTACTTGATGGGGATCTTTATCCAGCTGAAGATCTACGACCCACAGGCCCATCTCACCGTAGAGCCTCTCCAGGGAAGGACACCCAGGGCAGCCTGCAAAGTGCTCTGTGACTGTGTTCAATCCAAAACCTCAGGGTCCCTCCAGGTCTCATGGAAACTTTGACTCTGGGGAGTATTATGGATGGAAACAAGAATCCTTCTCATTTAGCCAGTTACCAAGTTCAAATCCCTTCTTATCTTTTGAGGCTTCTTTTCTCTTCTTTTACCTTTCTTTCTTTCTCTCTTTCTCTCTCTCTCCATCTCTTTCTCTTTCCCTCTCTTTCTCCCACTTTCTCTTTCTCTCTCCCTCTGTCTCTTTCTCTGTCTATCCCTCTCTTTCTCTCTTTTTCTCTGTCTCTCTTCTCTCTCTCTCTTCCTTTCTTTCTTCCTCCCTTTCTCTCTCCCTTTCTTCCTCCCTCCCTCCCTTCCTTTCTTTCTGACTTTTCTAAACCTAATTTTGTATTGGCATATCCTGCCCAGCATCCCACAAAACAGAAACCCCACTTGGTATATATATAAGTTAGAAACTTATTTCAACCACGTGAAAAGATTATTTGCAATTCTTCAGCAATGCCCTGTGGTATAGAACTTGAACAGAAAAACATAATTCTAAACTGTTCTCCTCTATCCCATCTTTCTTGAAGGACAGAGCATGTGTGTGTGTGTATGTGTGTGTGCACACACGCACACACCTCGCTGTCCATCTGTCTATGGAGTAAGAGGCTGTTGGTGTTGAGAGGTAAGAAGACAAAAGAGATTAAGTTGAACTTTTACACTGGAATGTAAAATGCTTACATTTGGAAGATGCTCATAGCCAGGGCCACCAGGGAGGAGAAAACAGTGGCACGAATCCCCGCTAGCTCACAGTCTAGCTGCAGAAGCAGCCCAGAAAGCTTATAAAGACAGAAGGGTGTGGGGATACGAAGATGCAGGGAATCCCTAAGGGCTATGGGAAGTCAAAGGAAGCCATTTAAATCTAAGGGCAAGGAGGGAAAGGAGCTTCGCATCCCTCCTGAGCCGTGGTTACACACACAGCTTTGTATTTTGCAGGCTTATTCCTGCCTTGGGTGTGAGGTCAGACTAATTACTTGAAAGATTTATCCCAAGCCCAATTCTTCTGCAGGCTCGATCAAAAAGGAGAGCAGAGAGAGAATCTTCCTTGCTCTGAGAGCATGTCTCACACAGGACAGTCTCCTAACAGGCTCTGATAGTTGCGTTTGTTTGTTCTGGGTAATCCAGGTGGTGTGTAGCTAAAACAGTGTGCTACTGACCCCCGCCTAATTCTCAAAAGCTTTGACCGAGTGACTTGGAAGCTGACCCTTCCCAGCGCTGTTCCTGTATAATGTGTCATCATAAAATGGAGCCCTGCATGCCCGGCTCCAGAGTGCCCAGCCCTGGGATGCTGCCGTGAGAAGCAACTTGATCTTGAACCAGAGCCTGAAATTTGGATGCTCTGTACAAGGACTCATGCCCATGGGCACTGTTTGTTCTTACCACCTGCAGTGCATGAATACACAGCTGTGTGTACTGGCCGGCAGTCAGCTGACCTCTCGGTGCCTCATGACTAAAGCTGCCTACCTCAATGGCATGCCCCTTGGTCCCCAAAGGAAATGTGCATGCGATGCTACCCATGCTCGCACTCAAGCCACCTCAAATACACCTTCTGATTCAAATGAAAATCTCTCCGGCTGGCTCCTCATGATGCATTAACAACAACAGAGAATTGTAATTTTGTTCACGTGGGGAAGAGCCGGGTTATTTTTATTTTTAATTTTTGAAAACTTTTATTGTGACCTATAACACACTGTATCAGTCAGCTATCATTTGGCCCTGAGTGTCTAGGGCAAAAGCATTTCTCTGGTCAAGAGCCACCTACCAGTGGCAAGGACTGTGTGGATTTGCTCCAATAAAAATGCCACATCTGGGACATCTGGGACATTTGGGACAGGACAGCAGCTGCAGTTGAAGTCGATACTCGATTAAGTAGAGGGTTGTTCACACTCATTTTCCAGGATCTACCCACCATCTGCACGAGCCAAAGAGGTGAGTTACGTGAGATTATGGCAAGCATGTTGCAAGTATCACTTATATCTTCACGCCTTCTAGGGTGGCACTTAGGTCCATTCAGAGTCAGGACTGTAGTATAGCTTCTGGTTTACTATCAAGGGAGGGAGAAGAAGTTCCAGGGACTTCCCACCATGAGGAACTTATTTATTAACTCTACCCATGGCCAAGTACGTGTATCTTGATTTTATATGCCCTACCTATAACTATAGGATGAGTTCACAGACCTACGGGGACGCCTGTGATTTGAACTTGGCTCAGTTCTCAATTCATAACCTGAGCACCACACAAGCTCCCATTTCAACAGATGGATCCCAGTGGCATTTGGGGTCTCCAGGAATTAGCAGCAATCCAGAGTCAGAAGATCCCGAAGAGTCTATGTCTTTCTTTTCCCTCAGTTTGGCGTCACCGTTACTAATGACCCCGTCTCCCTTTGGGAAAGGCTTGGAGGAAGATTTATGGTCTACACTTGTGACAGCACAGCAGTCCTCAAGGGAACCCTGCCTCCCCCTCCATCAAGGGGCTCTCCATCTGAGAACTGGCTTGGGCCTGGGATTGGAGCACAAGGCCAGACTCTCCACAGTGAGAGTTTTCCATAATACAGATAGACTTTAGGAGGCTGCCCATCTAACTCATTCCTAAGGACACCGTGTCCATTAGCCACTGCCAGAGATCCTGGTGGGGCACAGCCCTCCATCCCCACTGAAGCCACCCCCAGTCATCAGACAGCTTACAGGGAAGAACAACCGACGAAGCTTGTCAAGAATGCTAGTGATCCCCCTCACCCCTGTGTTTAGGAGTTACTTAACAAAGGGGAGGTGCTCTGGGCCTCCTTGAGGGGTGTGGTGGGCAGAAGAGGACGAAGGTTGCACAAAATAAATCCACTTCAAAACTCCCATCTCCCTAAGCCTTTGGATCCCTTTCCATTATGCCAAAGAAGCTCTGACATCTGGCTGTCATTAAGCGTAGGTCACCACTGGGGGGCCCAGCTGTAGTCACCCAACCAAATGAACCATTAGATCCAAATACAGCTGCATGTGAGATCCTGGATCTCTGGGAAGTGCAACCATGTAGAGACACTCAATCCTCCGGTGTTTCATCTGGTCTTCTCTGTCTAGCACCCTTAAAATATGTTACTGCACACATTCCCCAGGTTTCTGGTCACATAAATGATCAGAGTCTTGGCAATCATTTGGTAACACGGGCTATTTCCTCCTGTGCAGGCTCCTTTGGGCTTGTTCTCGGGAGTGTGCTGAGCAGTGAGAGGTGGCCGATTGGGTTTTAGTTACGGTAGGCCTACCTGGCAGGGCAACTTAACCGCGCGAGAGTATTTCAGTGTCTTTGCACAATGAAAGCCTGGTCTCCTCAGGCCCAGAAGGCAAGCTGCTTCCATGGTCAAAAGAGGATCAAAGGGTCTCAGGGCTTCCCAATTACCAGCTGCATCTGCCCTCACCCAGTTGTCCCTATACCAGGACTCCGGGTCCCACTCCTTCCCAAAGATCACCCTAAGTTTCACATGAGAGATTTGTCATAGCTCTGACTTCACTTTGTAATTCAAAAGCGGGTTGTAATTCTGCATGCTGTGCAATTGAATTTTTTGCCTGATTTTCAGGAAGGTCGGCCCTGGGGCTGCAAGGGAGAGGCTCCGAGGGAGGTCGCCCTAGAAGTTCTCTGGTTCTCGGACCAAGACTTGAACTGAGAGTTTAAAGACGCAAGTGTGTTGTTTTTCTTTCTGCAGGAGCCCCAGCACATTGAGAAACGCCATCCTGTATCCCACAGTCCTTGCAGCCATGACCTGACCAAACGGTCAAGTGCAGCAGCCCCTTCAGCCCCATGGCCTTCGCTTCAGTAAGCATTTCATTATGAGCCACTGCTGGGGACACTGGTTATGCGTGACATCACCACACACCTTGGCAAAGATCCCAGCACTGAATTCGAGTCCAAGAACACAACAAAATCATGCTCACATCCCATCTTTGAGGATCTTTTTCCTGGGGTCATTCATTCCCGGGACTATTTCTGTATCATTAAGGGTTCAGTCAGGGGACAGGAACCACATCAATCTTAACAGAGAGAATTTACTATAAAGTCCTGTTAACTAATATTGGGGATGAAAAGGAAACAAGGTGGGCCCATAGTTATTGCAGAGGTAACACCTAGAATATCTCCTGAATGAGGCTCCTAAGCACCTCCCCCAATCTCTCATGTTTGGTAAAAAAAAAGATGCAAATAACAACCACAACAATAACAGGACCCCATACCATTTAACAACCTTAGTTAATCATAAGTTATGAGGGTTTTCCACAGAAAGCAGCTGCCTGTAAGAAGTGGTTACTGAGGCTGCAGGGACAAAGGGAAGAGGTCGGGATTATTGAAATTTAGAAGCTTGAAGGCGAGATCCTGCAGAACTAGAAATCAGACTTGCCAGGACAGGCCACTGCTCCATTCAGGCTGGATGCCATGCTGGCTGGAGCTGTGTTTTCTGAGAAAGGGCAACCAGGCTGCTTGAAGGAGACTAAGAAGGCTGCAAATTGGAATCCGATGCTGCTGCAAGAATCAACTTGACCCGTCGGGGGAGGAGCATCGCTGCAGTGACATCAGAAGGACAACATCCCTCCATCTCCCAGACCTCCAGCCTCTCCCCAGAAGCCCTGGCCGGCAATGCGTAACGGAGCCATTTGGCAAAGGAGGATGTGGCTTCCAGAGCGCCATCCCCAGCATCGAAAAAGATGTACGAAAAGGTAGGTTTGGAGCTCAGAGACAACAGGTTAATAACCAGCAGACCCACACACAGATAAATGCATAAAACTTCAGCATATACAGGTTAAACACTGCCAACTCCAAGAAGCTCCTTCATACTCTTTCTGTTCATAGCCCCCCGCAACCCCATGAAGGCAATTGCGGTCCTAACTTTTAAGGTATCACTTCCATGCTTCTATTTATACTTTTATCACCCACATATGCGTCCCCAAACACTGTCCTTTATTGTTACCAGTTTTTAAACCTACAAGATGTATTCTTTTGTGCCTCAGTTCTTTTACTCAACACGTAATTGTGCGTAGCTATGGTTGATTCATTTTCCTTGCTGTATAGTATTCCATTGCATAGCTATGTCATTGTTTATTAGCCATTATAGTTGATGGACATCTAATATGCCTCCAAACAACCAATGACTTTAAGGTACCAACAGGTATTTTGAATACTTAGGATACTTATTTTGGATAATTAGGATATTTATTCTCAAACTTGTTGGTGTCAAGATCCTTTTATACACTTAAAACTTACTAAGGATGTCAAAATGATTTTGTTTATACATGTTTTATCTATCAATATTTGCTGTATTATAAATTTAAAATGAAAAATGTGAATATATTTATTAACTGACTTAAAAACAACAATAATATGGAAATGCAAGCTGGTGCAGCCACTCTGGAAAACAGTATGGAGGTTCCTCAAAAAATTAAAAATAGAACTACCCTACAACCCAGCAAATGCATTACTAGGTATTTATCCAAGGGATACAGGTGTGCTGTTTTGAAGGGGCACATGCATCCCAATGTTTATAGCAGCACTATCAACAACAGCCAAAGTATGGAAAGAGCCCAAATGTCCATCGGCGGATGAATGGATAAAGAAGATGTGGTATATATATATACAATGGAGTATTACTCGGCCATCAAAAAGAATGAAATCTTGCAATTTGCAACTACGTGGATGGAACTGGAGGGTATTACGCTAAGTGAAATTAGTCAGTCAGAGAAAGACAAAAATCATATGACTTCACTCATATGAGGACGTTAAGAGACAAAACAGATGAACATAAGAGAAGGGAAACAAAAATAATATAAAAACAGGGAGGGAGACAAAATAGAAGAGACTCATAAATATGGAGAACGAATTTAGGGTTACTAGAGGGGTTGTGGGAGGGGGGATGGGCTAAATGGGTAAGGGGCACTAAGGGATCTACTCCTGAAATCATTGTTGCACTATAGGCTAATTTGGATGTAAGTTTTAAAAAATTAAAATTAAAATTAAATAAATAAATACATAAATACATAAATAAATAAATACAGTGTAATAATGTTTAAAAAAATAACAGTAACAATACATTGTGCAAAGCTCTTGAACGTCTGGCTTCATAGAAGACAGCCACACCATTAGATCTGTTTCTGTGTTCAATCTGTTGCAGTCGCTTGTTTGGTGGAAATATCTGAAGAAAATCCAGCCTCACACAAATATGTTCTTGAAAAAAGAGAGACTTTCAGACTCTCAGGAAGTGTCTTGGGGATGGCCAGGACCACTCTTTTTTAGACTTTAGAAAGATGGTATAGGAAAAGTAGATGTGATTCCCGAACAGAATCGTATGGAGAAGGGCAGGTGAGTTTTGGCACTTCTCATAATTCAGATGCTCTGGTTTAAAGCATCCTCCCCCACTTCGTGAGCTTCCTACCATGTGCTGTGCGAAAAGAAAATTAATAGTAAATTCATACAAATAGATGAGCGGAGGGAGGCAGAATGGGGCTGGGGGAGGGGGATGCAATATCATCCCACCTGTCGACCATGCCGTGCCACATCTGGACCCCAGTTTAAGCCCAGCTAGGGCATGTTCTCCAAGAGCGGTTTGAGCAATTTCTATAGGAAACATACAATACTTTCATAACAAGAAAATAAGTTATTTTCTAGAAGAAACAATAAAGCAAGGGAGAGAGACAGAACATCCAAAAGCTTTGCCCGCTTTTCTCCTTGCCAATGGGAGCCCCGGGGGCAGAGAACAGGATGTTGGCTGAGAGGGAAGAGGAGATGAGATGGAATGTTCAGGTAGATGAGAAGCCCAAGCCTCTGCTCACAGACAAGAAATTCACATACACACAGCAGAATACAATTTCCTGTTCTGCAAGAAAAGAGAAAGGTATTTTTCTAAGTTCATATTTCCCCATTGATGGGCTTGAAATGCAAACCCTAAGAGTCAGGAATAGAAACAACGTGCAAGGAGAATGCATCAAAACCCATTGGCTCCCTCCCACCGCCACACTGCCTCCCCCTCATGCATTACTCAGTGTCTCTGAGTTCCTGCTTGAGCGAGTAGAGTAATAACCCACAAGATCCCAAAGCGGTCCACTAAGTCAGATCAAGAAACCATCCACAGAGTAGAACTGTCTCAGAGCACAAAAGGTGGGGCCTCGCTAATGAACAGCAGCCTGGTTTGACAGCCTGGGCTGCTCGCCAGACTCATTTGTTTCCAGGCCTTCCGCCTGCCAACCGAAGTGGTTGAGAATTAATAGGTCCCCAAAATATTTCTTTGGACACACAATGTAAGAGCTGCCAACTCTGGCCACTTCCACTGATGTCAGAAGCAGCAAAGTTGAAATGAAGTGAAAGGGAAGAACCGAGATGCCATAAAGCACGCTCCACATGGAAGGCGTCCCAAAAGGACAGTAAGGACGGGTGCTGCATTCAAGGACACCGTGTCTTCTACATTCAGCCTCTGCTCTCAAGTGTCAGCAGACGACTGTGAGAACAAGAGAAGGAAAGCCTTCTCCTGCTACCATAAATAATAAATGTTTTTTTTCTTTCATATTTGTTTATTTTTGAGAAAGAGAGAGAGTGAGTGTGTGTGTGTGAGCAGGGGAGGGGCAGGGAGAGAGGAGGACAGAGGATCCAAAGCGGGCTCCATGCTGACAGCAGGGAGCTTGATGCAGGGCTCGAACCCACGAACCGCAAGATCATGACCTGAGCCGAAGTCGGACGCTTAACCGACTGAGCCATGCAGGTGCCCCAAGTAATAAATAAGCATCCAAATTTATGGGAGTTTTCACTTAAAACAAGCCATGTAGTATATACTAATGTGCCATGGGGGAAATGACAGAAAGTAGATTTTAACTAAAACAGAGAATAAAAGGTGAAACAAAATGACAGAACAGTTCTAGAATTCTGATAAAGATCATATGTTAATTCTTTAATATATACTGAAATCTCTTTTTTTTAATAGGTTGCCTGAAGCGGATCATTGCCTGCAAAGTGTCTCAGATTATATATTTTTTCATCACACACGTTCTCATCAAATCGGTACGAAGCAATGTATGGATCTCCGGATTTGCCCCACCCTCGGATTCAGCCCTGGAGACAAGTCTATGTGGTGAAAACCCATCAGGTCTCCCGTTGGTTGAGTTTACCAGGAGCCCAGCATGGTAACCAGTGCTGTTACATACGTTACCATGTTCCATTCTTGAGACAACTCAGATATCTCCATTTTCCACACGCAGAAACTGAATTCCAGAAGTGAAATAACTTGCTCTCTGATATATAAACACAGTCTCAAATGCACCACTATTGGGATCAAAACAAAACATATGCAGGAAATTCACATTTATGTTGATGGAAAAACCCAAGGAGGAATTCACTTTGGAATTTCAAGGTGCCACTAAGGGAAAACTCTAAGAGACTAAAGACAGACAAACCAGATATCTAGGGACTGCAAGCTATTTTTAGTCCTTCGTGGCTTTATCCTTAAAAAGCACAGCACATTCAGAGACCTGTAGCCAAAGGAAACTCAGATGGTAAGAGAATGTCTCCACAAAAAACTTAACACCCATCTCAGACAGTCTGGCACATGGTTTCTCCCCCCAACCATTCATGACTTAGAAGATTCAATACAGACGTGTGTGTGTCAACAACCCAAGCAGTCTGTATCAGTCAGGGCTATTAACACTAGCTGCTGTAACAAACACCCCCCAAATTTCTCACTGACAGAACAGACCAATGTAAGCTGGGTAGCTCTATCCTAAGCATGTCTCAGACATGTTTTGTCTTGTGGTTCTGCTGCTGGACCCTCTTAAAGTCCCTCTGGGATCCTCCACATTTAGAGTCCACATCACAAGGAAAAATCATTTCTGCCCATATCATTGGCCTGAATTCACCGTACCATCTTATAGAAAGAAGGCCTGGAGAAAAGCAATTTAGTTGTGTGTCCAGGAAGGAGTGGAAAACCAGCTATGTGAATACCTGCTCGGCCAACAGTCCCTGTGATTCCTGGGGCCCCACCACAAGAAGGAATGTCTATAGAGGAGGGAGGACCGATGTGGATGCAGGGCTGGGAGAAGGAAGAGGGACCCACTGAATTCATTCCCAGCTCTGCCTGGGATTAACACTGTCTGGGCCCAAATACTGAACCTCCTTAGCCTCAGTTTCCTCATATGTGACGTGATGCTTAAAATAACTAGTCCCAGGGTTGTTATGAGGACTTAAAGCAACGCACAGCAGTGTGGCCTTTAAATGATTGAAGACCAAATACTGGACCATTTGGCCAAGGAAGGACTCTGCTGATGTCACTTAAGAAGTACGAGAGCTGATGATTCCTGTTGGTGGGAGAGGTGTTTCTCAGGAGGTACTCAGCCTGAAAGCTGTCCCTTTCCCCCATCCAGGAAAGCCTGCATGGCACATGGCCCCCACACTCTGGCTCTCTGGAGCCAGCCCTTTGCCCAGAGAGGCAAGGCAGAGGCATGGTGCCCTGAGAAGGAAGCCCAACCCCACAAAAAGTCTTTAGCAGAAGGTGCCTCAAAGAAGGAAAACCTCCTTTAGTCCAGCTTTGCCTAGACCTAACAGCAGCATGCTAGGATCAAGGAGAACTGGCAGTGTGGAAATCCACTGTCTAGACGGTGACCTTCGGATAGTGGCAGGGAGAGGGACTGAAGGTTTTTTTTTCCCAGTAGTCCTAAAGGCATGGATACAAGGATGCCTCCTGTTCACCTCAGAGCCCAGAGCGAAGGGAACTGATGGGGGCCCTGGAGGCAGACATGTGATACACCGCGGGGACTGAGGAGAGCCAGCGAGAAGCAAAAGAGCCACATCCCTCAGCCACACACCAGAGGAAGCCAACAGCGCCTCCCCAAGCCCAGAGGATGCACCACTGCCCACGCAGCTCAGCCTCTAGGGGGAGCCTCCCCTGATTCAGCCCTGGTGGAATCACCGTGCTGCCCATGATCAGATTTTCTTTTGCTCTCTGCCAGAAATCAAGAAAAGGATTTTATGCTAAATCTCAACTTCATGGCTGGGGGCGTGATCACTTAAGATGCCTGATGGCAGGGCTCTCTCTTTCCCACTTGTCCTCGGAAATCACGAAGGGGCCGAGCCCCTTCTAGCTGCCAACTCCACCAACCTGAGGACAGAAATTTCATCCTTGTGGTTACAAAATGGCTGCCCAACCTCCAGCCCTTCCACTGCTGTTCCAGACAGGAAAAGGAGAAGAAGGGAAAGGCAAAGGTACATGCCAGCTGAACCTGCCCCTTTTTTTCTCAGAAAAAAAAAAAACAAATAACTTTCCCAGAAGCTCCACCCAGTCGACTTCCATATCTTTGGCCAGAACGACATCACACAGCCACCCCCAACGCAAGACTTTATGGGAACTTATGTTCTTTGGCCTGTCCATTGTCCTCCTGGAAAAAAAAAAAAAAATCTGTTCATAAAGAAGGGAAAACACGTATCAGGCAGGCAGCCAGCCATATTGGCCACAGAGTGTATCTAAAAGGCCCACAGAGCTTCACTTTGGGGGAAAAAATTAAATCTGGAATTGAGGCTAAGGCAGGTACAATGCCCTTTTTAGCATCCTCTCTGACAGTTCATTTCCACCAAGGCCCAAATGCCTGGGACAAGACTATCAGCACTTCGTCCACCTGACTCACTCAAACAGCTCAAAATGTGTGCATTTCCACATAATTACTGATTTCCTCAACAGATTTAATGTCTAAGTTTATCTTCACTTTAATCCAATTTCATGCTTGGAGCAGAGGGATTTCAGCAGAAGGTCTTTCTTAACCTTCTGATATCATTAATTATTGCTACACTGGGAGTTAGTGCACAGAACAAGCAGGTTTTTAAATAGAAATCATTTGTCTCTCAGCAGGGAGACTAACGGCTTTATTTCCGAATCCTCAAACTGCTGCACTGAGTGATCGGTTCATGGTGATCTCCCTGTGCTCACCTCTGTGTGGGATCAATCCTTCCTCCTTGGTTCCCAGATCAGCCCAATTTGCCACCTGTAGCGGGAGGAGTCCATTTCCTCCTTTAATTGTTGAATAGGGTTTTCTAGAAGGAAAGGCCAGCCTTTCCCAGAGCTCTGGGCATTTGGTCATGGTTCCTGGTGCTTTTCTGCTAAGGGAAATCCCCTAACTCATTAAAACAAAAAAAAAAAAAAACAAAAAAAAAAAATAGATTAATTGACCAGTTCAGTAACAAGTCGCTCCAGGACCCAATAAACTTTGCAAAGAGTACATTCCAATTACAACTGTGCTCAGCGGGAACCCAGCGGGTACGCCAGCACAATCTTTCTCCAGCACGCAGGAATTTTTACGTGTTCTTCTAGATTCGTGTCACTCTTTTGCTTCAGCGTGGGCCCTGCAGTTCCCCACCCTGTCAGTCTACCTGCTCCTGTGACCCAGAGTGCGAATGACTCTGTAAAACCAGTGAGGTCTCAGAAAGGGTCACTGCAGGCTTGAGTTTGCAGGAGCCCTTGCGTGGGGCATTTCAGCCGAGGAGGGACCATTGTCCCAGAGCACAAACATCTGGGAAGTTGCTGGAGCCCTGGCTGCCGGTGCAGCTGCAGCCTGCCCTCCCAGCATGAGGTCAGCAGGAAGCAGGGATTTGGGTGACTAGCCTGATTGCAAAAGCAGGCCCAGGGAGTGTGAGATAAGGCATTTGCTAACAGCCTCAGTGAGGATGCTTCTGGAAGGCTCTGCTCCTTTCAGGATGAGATACACCACCGTTTAGAAGCCTCGGACACCATAGAAATATCCCCCACAAAGGGCACCAAATAGAGAGAGCGTAAGAGATTTCGTGCAAGTGCAGATTCCAAATAACCCCAACACGTGTTTAGGAAGCAGCCCGTGTACCAGCTCTCATCTAGAATTCATGGGTTGCAAAACGTTACGTCAAGGTCTTTGCCTGCCTCTACGAATAAAATACAATTTAGAGGTAAAATTAAAGTACAGCTACTAGAACATTCTCAATTCAGCATCTCTTTTCTTGGCTGTTTTCCCCTGGACATTTTTTCCCCATTCCAATTTCCATGCACTAGTCTCTCTTTCTATGCAGGTCAAAGGAGCTGGTCCCACCAGTGACAGAAGGACATGACTTGTTTTTCCACACAAGAAAAGGCAAGGCAAACACCTGAGTCCATGCATGGACTCAAGGGGAGGTGCCTGCTTCCAGAAACCCCCTGCTTACAGCCTTTCAGTGACCTCGAGCTATGTGCCTCCAAGTGTGTCTTTGCCACAGCTCACAAGCTCCCCAAGGTCACCAATCAAGTCTGATTGATCTCAATATTCCTAGTCATCGGCCCAGCGTCCAGAAGTGAGTAGGTACAGAATCAGGATCTCTCTACCTCGCCGCTATTAACACTTTGGGGCTGGATCATTCGTGGTGGGGGCCGTCCTGTGCACTGTGGGATGCCTGGCTCTACCTGGTAGATGCCACCCCAGTAACAACCCCCCACTCCAGATTGGACAACCAAAAATGCCTCTGGACATTTCGTCTGGTTGGAAAAACACCGAACAACACAAATGTTTGTTAAACGAAATACATGAGTGGCCACTGTAAGTGCCCGAGTTTAGCTGCACCAACGCTGCTTTTGAATTCTAATTCCTGATAGTGTTTCTCACCGTCTTTGTAGAAGACCCCGCGGTTGGGGAACAGGGGCATCGCATGTATTCAACAGGCTCTCAGGGTTTGTGAAGTTCTCTCCGAGTGCCACTGCTACATCCTACCAGTTGCTTTTTTTTTAATCTTTTTTTTAACATTTATTCATTTTTGAGAGACAGAGAGGCAGAGTGTGAGCAGGGGAGGGGCAGAGAGAGAGGGAGACATAGAATCCGAAGCAGGCTCCAGGCTCTGAGCTGTCAGCACAGAGACCGACCGTGAGATGGTGACCTGAGCCGAAGTCAGAAGCTCAACCAACTGAACCACCCAAGTGCCCCTACATCCTACCAGTTGCTTATCTCAGAGACGGAGCAGTAGAGGTCATAGTGCATGGCCCCTGCCAAACATCCCTCAGCCTATAAAGCCCACAGCCCTTTAGTGCAATTTGCAAGTTTTCCAATGATCTCAAATCCCTATGTCCTCACCAGCCTCACTCCCCACCACCCTCTATGGTATCCTGTCAGATACCCCACCAACCTCCCAGTGTTCCCTAAGCCTGCTCTGTTCTTCCATCTTGGTTCCTTGCCACCCTACAGGATGCTCCTGATGATTCAGCACTGGGCTCTGAGCTCACCACCCCTCCTGGAGCAGGGGAAACACCTCTCCCAGACCTCCACCTACCACATCACCGCAAATGCCAGCAGGGCTCTGCCCTAACACAGGGCCGAATGCACCTGTCCCATGATATGGACATCATTCATGGGTGAAAGCCTGAATCACGGCAGCTGCTGTGCCCTCATCCACGTGACATTGCGCTGAGTGCCCAACTCTGTCCATGCTCCAAAGCAGTAATACAAGGCTAACTCCATTTTTAAACATCATTTAGGAAAAAATAAAAATAACAACCAGTTGATTAACTGAATTTGGGGTTCCCCCCCCACGCTGGTTATTTGGGCGCTGTGAATACACAATCAGAATCCTTGGTTCTCAGGACCTTACAATAGTATTCTAAGTATGCTACAGATATTCAAAAATTACACACTGCAGTGGGAGGTGTTTTAAAAAAACACATTAGAAAAATTGGATCTACAGCACCAAGTGTTAGCGACGGTTTAAAATATTAATGCGTGTTGGATGCCAAGTTATTTTGAAGGCTCAACCAGACTCCTAATTTGGCAGGAATAATTTCATATCAGCAATTAGATACACGTGCAAATATTTAACTATAAGTTGCTGCTTATACCATTGAAATACGGTGGTTCATCAACTAGCCACCTGGTTGGCAGGGCCGACTAAAGATTTGTCCATATTACAACAAAATCCACCTTTTAAAATTCCCCCACATTTGCAGCATTCTGGGAATACATACAAATTGGGCAAGTTATGGGGGGGGAGGTAAGAAAGGTTCAAAGATACCTCTGAATTCTCAATGGAGCCCAAAGGACTGGAAACATGCCAGTTCTGTACAGTCACCTATATGTCACATTTCATGTCTCCTAGGAGATCACGAATCACTGAGTTGGCTAAACACACTCAAATTCATCCTTCAGTTCGGGTGGATTTTCAACAACTGCACAGTTCACATAAGAAATGAACATTTTCACAAAAGTTAATTAGCACATGAAAGATTAAGTTGTATCATATAGGTTAAATAGTAAGTGCTAATATGTGTATAAACATACGCACGTATGCAAACACACCCACACACGAATGTGGAAGATATATTGATGCCAATGTGTCAGGAAGCCAGAATTTTCCAATATATGACTTTACCACCCGTCCCGAAGAGCCAAATTGACAGGAAATTCAGCCTAACATGCAGGAGCACGAACTGAACTTGGGATCAGAATGTAGGTTCCAGCCGGGCTATTTTGGTCGTAAGTGTGTGACCCTTGGTAAGGTAACCCCTCTGAGCCTCAGCTTCCTCGGTGGCCAAGTGGAGAAAACTGTATCTATCTTGGAAGGATGTGGCAAGAATTGAAATTGAAGAAGCCAAATGCTCACTTTATTCCTTTCTTCCTCCCAGAACGAGGGAAGCCAGCCCTCCAATCCGCCCTTGGCCAGGGCCTCTGGTCTTCTGAGAGTCTTATTTGCAGGGCAGGGAGCTTTCTCTGTGCTCCTACAGCCTGCTGTGGGAGTGGTCCTTCAAAGTCATGCTTTGTCTCCTGACATACATTTCTAAATTAATACATCTTATTCCAAAGGGTCCTGACATTGGACAAGTTCTGTGACCAGCAAGATACACAGCGAGGCTGGTTTTAGTAACAGGAACTACTCCAATGTTTAAGTTATAGGCATTCCAATGGTTCCAAGAGAGAACATTTTCTTCAAGACACGTATGGCACATTTTAGCCACAATATCCATATTTCATGCTTCTAGCTTTTATTTATTTGTTTTTTAAAGTTTATTTATTCTTGGGGCGCCTGGGTGGCTCAGTCGGTTAAGCGTCTAACTTTGGCACAGATTATGATCTCACGGTTCACAAGTTCGAGCCCCGCATCGGGCTCTGGGCTGACAGCTCAGAGACTGGAGACTGTTTCAGATTCTGTGTCTCTGTCTCTCTCTGCCCCTCCCCCACTCGTGCACACACTCTCTCTCTCTCTCTCTCTCTCTCTCTCAAAAATAAATAAAACGTTAAAAGAAATTAAAGTTTATTCTTGAGAGAGAGAGCGAGCGTGCATGCACACATGCACCAAGGAGGGGCACAGAGAGAGGGAGACAGAGAATCCCAAGCAGGCTCCACGCAGTCAGCACCAAGCTTGAACTTGAACTGTGAGCTCATAACCTGAGCCAAAACCAAGAGCCAGACATTCAACCAACTGAGCCACCCAGGCGCCCTGTCATGCTTCTAGCTTTTAAATATAGCAGCAAGCCCTTCAAATGCCCTATGCCACGTCCATCCAAAAAATTTCCGGATACATATATCCTTTCTTGTGAAGCCCAATGCAGCAACCTTACATGGCATTTTGTCTGTTATTTAAATGCTTCTGTGCCTTGCAAAGATTGATCCGACCACTAAAATGTGCCGGATCTTTTTATCAGCTGGTCAGCCATTTGGCAAAAGACAATCTGATCCTCAAAAACCTTAACAGAGACACCTGTTAGCATCTTCAAATGGAGAACCCACGAGAGACTTCATTTGTATCATTTCAGGTCACAGCCAACAGCAGACAGCACACACACTGCTCCCACTCCTTATAGCCTGTGTCACTAGGAAAGCAGAGCAGTGTGTGTGAGCAGCCCTCCCCGGATGATTAACTGTGTGACTCTGGCCCATTACTCACCCCCTTTGTAGCCTCAATTTCCTCATGCACAGAACGCAGTAAGAAAAACAGAGGGCCTGAACAGACATTTTCCCAAAGAAGACTGCCTAACAGACACATGAGAGGATGCTCAACATCACTCGTCATCAGAGAAATGCAAATCAGAACTGCAGTGAGATATCGCCTCTCACCTGCGAAGATGGCTTGTATCAAAAAGACAAGAACTGGGCCACACGGGTGGCTCAGTCGGTTAAGTGTCCAATTCTTGATTTCGGCTCAGGTCACGAGCTCATGGTTCGTGAGATCAAGCCCCACATTGGGCTCCAAGCTGCTGACAGCGTGGAGCTTGCTTGGGATTCCCTCTCCCCTCCCCCTGGTCCCCCAAAATAAATAAATAAATATTTTTTATGAAAAAAAGATATTTTAATGACAAGAACTGACAAGTATTGGCGACGATGTGGAGAAAAGAGAATCTTCGGGCACCACGGGTGGAAAGGTAAATTGGGGTGGCCGCTCTGGAAGACAGGAGGGAGCTTTCTCAGAAAACTTAGAATTACTATCTGATCCAAGAATTCCACTTCTGGGCATTTACCCAAAGAAAATGAAAACACCTGTTCGAAAAGGTGTGTACATCCCCAGGTTTCTTACCGCATTATTTACAATAACCGCTTTACAGAAGCAACTCAAGTGTCCACCAACAGAAGAATGGACAAAGAAGATGTGGTACATACATCAGTGGAATATTACTCAGCCATAAGAAGGAATGAAACCTTGTCATTTGCAGCAACATGGACAGACCTAGAGGGTATTATGCTAAGTAAAATAAGCCAAACCAAAAAAAAAAAAAAAAACAACCAGACAAATACTGCATGATTTCACTTATATGTGGAGTCTAAAAAACAAAACAAACGCACACACCAACAGCAACAACAACCAAAAGAGCGCGTCATAAGTGTAGAGAACACTGGTGGTTGCCTCCTGGGAAGAGGATGGAGATGGGTGAAATGGATGCAGGGGATTAAGAGGTCCCTTAAACTTCCAGCTATAAAATATATAAGTCACAGAAATGAAAAGCACAGCAAAGGGAATACAGTCAATAATATTGTAATACGCTCATTGTGGTGAGCATTCTGTAATGTATATAATTGAATACCTCTGTTGTACACCTGAAACTAATTTAAAATCCTATGCCAATTATACTTCAATTAAAGATAAAAAGGATGCAACAATTACGCCTGTGACTTGGGATCACTGTGTCCCACTGTGTGCCAGGTGCCTTGGAAAGAGAGGCCCAGAAGGTCTAGCACCTCAAAAGAACAAAGTGCTACACCCTTCCTTCTGCACAAACAGAATACTACATTTAGCGTGCTAACCTCAACCCCCTTCCTGCCATTACTGGTAGTGGAACCAGATTTTGGTGAACAAAATCCGTCTTTGGAACTTTCTCTTCCAAAAGCTATTTTTGGAACTTTTTTCTTTGGAAAAGTAGTACTGTTTTTCACACGATACACCTTATTCTGTTTTCACCAGTTTTTACAGGCATTCACTGCGTGTATATGTGTGTGTGTGTGTGTGTGTGTGTGTGTGTGTTGTCTGTGTGTGCATGTGCGTCATGTCTCCAGGCACTCTGATCCCATGAACAGATTCTTGTAACCACCGCCACCATCACAATACAGGGGAATGACTCCTGTAACCCCAAAGTCACACCCCAATAGCAACCTTTAAAATGGATTGTGGTGCAGACCAGCATAATTCACATATTCACGTAGAGGAAAGACGGAAGGCACCCAAATGTCCCATGATGGATGAACGGAGAAACAAAACGCTGTCTATCCATGCAATAGAATATCATTCAACCTTAAAAAGGAAGGAAATGTTGACACCTGCTACAATCTGGATGAACCTTGAGGACATTCTGTTAAGTGAAATAAGCCAGACACAAAAGAACAGATACTATGAGACTCCGCCCACAGGAGGCAGCTGGCGTAGCCAAGTTCACAGAGACAGAAATTAGAATGACGGTGGCCGAGAGCTGGGGGAAGGGAAACGAGAAACTAGTGTTTAATGGAAACAGAGTGTAGTTTTACAAGATGAAAAGTGTTCCGGGGGTTGGTTGTACAATAACATGAACATACTTAGCACTACTGGACCATATAACCTAAAAATGGTTACGATGGTAAATGTTATGTATTTTACCATGATTAAGGATAAAAATAACTAAAAATAGAAATAAAGTTGATCATGATTATGTGGCCTTCAGGCATTCCAGGTGAACTTCAGTGCCATCCTGCTGAGAAAGTATCACACAGCATCAAACACACAACCCCCAGAAACAAGAGGACCTGGGCTCAAATCCCGGCCTGGGATGTTTATTATTTAGTGGCTACCTCTAGGCATTTACCTATTCTGTGCCTCCATTTCCCCATCTGAAAATGGCAATGGTTATAGAACTTCTCTCACAACGTTTTTATGCAGATTAAATAAGGTAATGTTTTTAATTTTTTTTAATGTTTATTCATTTTTGAGAGACAGAGTGCGAGCAGGGGAGGGACAGAGAGAGAGAAAGACACAGAATCCGAAGCAGGCTCCAGGCTCTGAGCTGTCAGCACAGAGCCCGACGCGGGGCTCAAACCCATGAACTGTGAGGTCATGACCTGAACTGACATCAGACGTTTGACTGAGCCACTCAGGCGCTCCTTTAAGGTAATGTTTTTAAAAGGCGCTTAGCCTGTGTTCCTCGCTCAGAGAATCCAAGAGACAGGCCTGGAAGGCCACTACCCTCCTTATGGGTACCCTAAGCCTCTCCTATAGGACGGGACCTGGGGAGTGGTTCAGAAGGGAGCCGAGATAACAAGGTAGGTCCCCGAGCAGAGCAGGCCCCCTGGTCCCAGGTCACTGTCTGCCCACGGAACGACCTGTGAGCCCCAACTCACCCCAAGAGCGCTCCAGCTACTCACCCACCCCCCACCTTGTAGTTTTTTCACATTTCTATTGATTTTCAGCCCAAACAGTTTTCTGGGCTTTTAAATTTTCAGTCCTAAATCCCACTTGCCCCGCATTGGTAGCTTAAAAAATGTGAGAGGTCAAAGAAAATATAGGCCAATGAAAATAACATTGCAGCACGAAATTAATTGCTAAGCTTGTTTAATATGACAGGGGACTCCCTAAAATCCTATTATATCGTTCCCTGCTTCCTTTCGTCGTGTGCACTGATTCTGTGCACAAAGGCCAGGGCAGGCTCCCCAGTGCATTGCTGCATTAATTTGACATTTCTGGCTCCAATTAACCTTACATTTCAGCTATTTCTAAAGATTGTTCTTTTAATTTGCGATAAGGTTATTTTTTTTTTCTATTGGTGCTCACTGGCTTGTGCACAAAGGCCTGTTGTAGGAAATCCAGCCCAGTTTCTACATGTTTCAAGGTAACACACTGTTGTCTCTACCTACTGGTAAGCAGAAGAGTTGGGTAAGAGACAGTTTCTCACCATGTGCGTTAACACGGGACAGGCCTCGATTCCAGGAGAGCTGGGGGAGTGACCTATGCTGCTACAATGGGCATTGTGAGCTAGCAGCCCATACTTCAAGGCAAGATTGAGACAGTCATAACATAAAAAGAACACTGGATTCTGATTCAGTATATCTGGATTCAAATCCCACCTGAATCTCTTACCAGTTATGTTATCACAGGCAACATGGTTAACGCTATGGAGCCTCAATGTTCTCGTCCACCAAATGGGGCAAGGCCACCTCCCTCCTTGGACCAGTAAATAAGAGGTCAATAGGAAAGCTCCCTTCTCAGAAGAAACCTTCAGGAATCTGTTCCCTATCTACCTCTCCTAACGTCACAAACATTGCAAGAGCAGCAGTCAACAAACATGGCCTGTGGGCCAAATCTGGCCCACCATTTGATTTTGTAAATAAAGTTTTATTGGAACACAGCCATGATGACTTATTTTTTTTTCCCCTATGGCTGCTTTCTCACTGTAATGGCAGAGTTGAGAAGCTGTGATGGAGACATTATAGCTCTCAAAACCTAAAATATTTACTATCTGGCCCTTTGTAGACAGAGTTTGCCAACTTCTAGTGGAATGAAATACAGCAAGGAAGCCATGGGTCTTGGCACCATGGTACCCCTCCTTTACCACTGCCCGGGCTTTGGTTAGTGGCTGGATCCTAGAGGTTTGAGAACTGGGGAAGATGCCTATGGGGGTCCCCATCTCTGCCATACCACAGCCTCAAAACAAAGCCTCAGCTTATATGGTGGCTAATGCCTGCCACTCAACTGGGGACCCTAGGATTTAGAATTCTTAGTGTCAAACATTTATTTCCTGAGCTACCCTAACTATTAAGAAAATCCTCTTTAGAGTTGAAGCCCATCATGGGATCGGATGTGCCTTCTGCAAACACAGAATTGATTTCCTACAAGGTATTTTGCACAAGGGAGCCTTCCCCCAACTTCCTCCTATAAACTGTCACCTTTCAGCTCCTTCCACGGGAAGGGCACTGTGCTATGAACGACACGCGGAGGGGAACAAAAATGAACCCGACAGGAGTCCCTTTCTCCTTGATGTCAAAGGGATCAATAGGAACATGCCATCCCCTCTGCTAATAGGGAATACACACATAAAATAAAACGTGTGATACAGAGTGCCACCCAGGCTGCAAATGAGTGTCTCGGTCTTACTCAGAGTGTGGTCCAGAGTGTGGTCAGCAACGGTCACCTGGCTCTAGTGAGAAATCGGGAGTCGCGGGCAGGTGACTGATAAGCACACGTGTCAACTGGGTCCTCTGGGCATTAGAAGTACAAGAGATTTATAAAGGGAAAGGGCTCAAGAGCAGGAGGGGCAGTTCAGATGCAGATCTGACAGCCGGGAGAGAAGGGGGGAGGCCCACAGGAAGAAGTCAAGTGGCCTCAAATCCAGGTGCAGCTCTGAGAAAGCCACGGCCAGCCCAGCAGAAGGTTCCAAATGAGCTGGAATGTGCAGTGATCGTTTCAGTCAAATAAGTGACCCCGGTCCTTATCATCATGCTGCCCCTACTTCCCCTAGCCCTGATTTTTGTTTTGTAAGCCTTGAAATCGATGCATAAAATCACATAATTTTGTTTCAATTCAGAGAAACCTATTTTTGTTTATTGAACTTGAGTGATCTTTTCTCAAAAGATGACCCTTGTCGTCGAACATTTGTATCATCTTTTTCTACCAAACCAATATTTAAGGAAACTGTTTTGTGGCTGAAATGTGAGGGATCGTTTCTAAGTGCCTCCTGGACCATCAGATATATTCACCCTCCCACCACCAGCCCCCTCTGTCGATGCTTTCTGCTCCCTGGTAAGCTAAGAAAAACTTTCCCAGCTTTTGCTACACACAAAAAGGATTCAAAAGATATTTTTTTCACACTTCAGGCATCAGATGCCGGGTTTTAAAATACCCTGCATGGTGTGAACTTAGCTTTCAACATCAAATGCAGCTTTTCCAAGTTTGAAACCAAGAGGCTGAGAAACGAAGATGTTGAGCGGCAAAACACACGACAGAGCGAGCGTCGTGCCGTTAAATTGACGTAAGTGTGGGCAAGTGTAGCCGTTCACACCCAAATAGACATCTGGGGATCTGTACGTGATTCTGAATCTTCCACCTCTATCCCCAGTGGTTGTGTGTGGGTGTGGGTGTGCACAAACGTGCACACGAGCACACACACGCGCCACATCAGTTACTAGAGATGCCAACTGAAGTGCTGTGTGTCTTTTGCAGTTAATGCCAATTCCGTATGCGTGTTCAGCCTCTGTATTGGGGGGGGGGGGGAAGCTGTGGAAATACCCAATGAAACAGAGTCGCTCTTCTTCCCCTTTTAAAAATAAATTGCCCCCAGGGCACCTGGGGGGGGGGCTCAGTCACTTGAGCGTCCCACATCGGCTCAGGTCATGATCTTGGTTCGTGAGTTCGAGCCCCACATCGGCCACTGTGCTGTCACTGCAGAGCCCGCCCGGGGTCCTCTGTTCCCCCCTCTCTGCCTCTCCCCTGCTCTCTCTCTCTTTCAAAAATAAGTAAAAACAGTTAAAAAATAAAAAGAAATGGCCCCTCACACCCTAGAAATCACTGTGCTTGTGTATCATCCTTATTTGTTCTGTTTCAACAACTCAAGAGCATTGAAGAATGGCTTCAGTAGAAAGTATGAGCTGAGCCTCTGTAGGATCAGGGTCTCGTTGGCTGCCTGCAGGTGCCCCCACGGGTGACACTGCGGGTGATGTGTGTCTCTGGCTTTGGTGCTTGCTACAAGTCTAGCCTTTGTGATGGGGCATGTCCTTGTGGCTGTTCTGTGTGCTGAGCCTCAAAGGCGAGTGGTCGATGTAACAGAAGAAATCGAACTTCGGATTGTGAGACCTGGCACATCCTAGCTCTGCCCCTGGCTCCCTCTGTTTCCCGAGTGAGCCTCGATATATTCATCTGGAAAATGGGTCCATGTCACTTCTTTAAGTAAAGATCCAAGTTGTGGAGGCGAATGGGCTTCAGGGATTGTACACGTGCACACAAACCGAGGTCACCTTCCACAGCTCATGGCTGTCACCAAGGAGAGGGCAGACCAAGGCCTGGGCAGATCTGAGAAAGTACAAGAAGTCAAAAGCCTTTCCTACGCTTGCCCTCCAAAGTGCTTCTTCCCAGGGAAAGCAGTTTTACTATTTGATAAAGTATGACAAAAACCTTTTCAGCCTTAGCACTTCCTTCCAACACTGCCAAGCCCCTGCCAGGCTCTTTGGAGAAGTCAGACTCCTAGTGTTAATTGTTGTTAAGCCTGATCAAATTCATTTTAAAGCTTTCCATAACAGTTCTACAATAACCGCACTATATGCTATGAAGCACTGATAATAAATGTTTAATCTTCTTTAACCTTCATAACAATCCCTATTTTACAGATAAGGAAAATCAAGACACATGGGGTGAAATAAGTCACTTTAGGTCACAGAGCTAATAAAGGGTGACGCTACGATCCAAACCGAGGACTGTGACTGGCCAGGGCACGTCCCCTTAACCACCGAGTTCTCGTGCCTTCCCTCCCTAGAATTTTAAATATTTTACATATTTTAGGACTTTACAAATTTTAAACCCATAGGAATACTTTGGGGGAGCACCTTGAAGCAAACATTGGGACAGTGAAGGTAGACACAAATAAGAGGCTGGAATGACATTGGTGTCTAGTTAATAGAAAAGCCACCCTTACAGTCCCACATGAAGCCTGATGTCCCTGCTTAATTAAGACCTTCCCTTTCATGCTCAGAACTGGTCAGGCCAGCACAATAAACTATATAGTCACCCTAGGGTTAAATCTTTTGCAAAGATATATAGACATTAAATGAATAACAAAAGGAATTGTAAGAGACAGGTCTCTTGGAAAAACTAACTACCTTTTCTCTGCAGAAACCCTGGGCAGACTTTATCTCATGCTTTATGATTCTGACAAATTATAACACTTCTCTAGAAATTAGACATCCAATATCTTAGTGTGCAATACCACAAATCTAGGGGCCCTGGGGAATGAAAATCTTTCCTAAATTCTGTTTCAAAACCTTGCCACTTCCTGTTTTAATGTATGAGTTTGTGTATGTGGTTCTGTTTTCCTTTCCTTTTAAATTCTATTCCGACTTCAGTTTACCTATTTCTTTCTAATTTATTCCACAAGCGCAGCTAGTAAATAAAGGAGACAATTATTTAAATCTTCGTCTAATTGCATAGTTTATTCTAAGACTGTGTTTACACTAAAATTGATTAATGCTTATGTTTAATTGAGTTAATAAAAAGTTTCCATTTTATAGAAGGCTTTCCAGTTAGTTACTTCTAGACGCTTCTAGCCGGTCAATAGGAAGGTTGAACGTAAAAGTATTAATTCCCCAAATCTTAGCTATTTAAACGCAGTATTTGGGTTAATAATAATTAAGGCACACTGGCTCATCAATGTGATGAAGGCTTCTCTCTATGTTTAAAGATGTAATTTTGTGGGAAGAACCCACTGCTGGTTCCTAGAGAATGACGCCCCTCCCTGCTCCACGAACATTGCAAGGGTCTTTTCTGGAGGGATCAGCATCCATCTTATGGCCTGAGAGGTACCCGAGGAGGAAATAAAGGGTCTTCTCAGTACAAACCTCACTACACACAAACAGCTGGAGCCCCCAGAGCCTACAATGTTCTCCAGGAACCTAGCGGTTTGCTCCCTGAGACCTGGAAGCCACGCAGTGCTCACCCGTTCCGGGCAATGAGCACAGGATACAGGGAGAAGTTGGCTCTGGAGGGTTCCTCGGCCAGAACGTCCCCTTGACTTCACTTGGGGACAACTGCAGACACACAAAAGTTTTGGTGACAGAGTTCCAACTTAATCAACCTTAAATAAAGCAACGATTTTCCAGGAGCAAAGATTTTTCTAAGCTGCCTTTTACATAACGCAATTACCCACGTTTCACATTCTTTTCTCAGAGCCCCAGAGCTGGAACATTCCTTTCCTGTAAAATTGGGACCTCTGACCCCTTCAACGAGGAAGTGTATCCCAGGTTGGGGCTACTGATTATCTCCTTTTTATTTCAGCTAGTTTCACTCAAAGGACAAAACATAGGGTCCTTGAGCATTTGACCCTCCTGAAAATATTTAACATCTGAATTAAACCGACAGGCTTTGCCTGAAGCGCTCTTTACATTTTATGTCTGAGGCTATTTTCTCCCAGCACTGAATCACTAAAACATAAGCAGATAAAGACAGCCCTGATAAATTGTGTTCTCTGAACTAAATGCCATCAAGCAAATTCTTGAATTTTCTCTTTTCCACAGCAAGTGTTATAAACTGTTCTACACCCTTCGTGTCCCTGCTGGATTCAATTATTCTGGAAACAAACATTATTGTCAAAATGAAGATCCAGGGGCTATTAGCATGATCCAACAGCTGTACTAGGGGTGAACCCAGAAGCAATGAGGCAGAGATATGGATGGAAGCAAGAAAGCCTGCTTTGATGGAGGGTGAGAGACAATAAAATTATACAGCCATCTTGTTTACTGCCCTCTCGGGATTAACGCCAAAAGACCCATTCCATGACAATGGACTGCAAAGAGGAATAATGGGCCTTACTGGACATTTCCAGAAGGCATGTCTGGACTACCTTTTTCCCAGTGAATCAGTCAACAATATTTATTAAGCACCTCCGCCATATAAAACAGGCTGCAAGGTGCTACGGGGACATAGAAAGAAAGAAAGCACAGTGCCTTTCTTAGGAAAGATATGCATTCTTCTCCCTGGTAAACTGAGTGCCTATTTCATGCAAAGTAATGGGCTAGATAGATACTGGGGACTAGGAGGAAAAATACAATCTAGCCTGAGGCACGGGAGGCTTGTTCTGAAGTGCATGCCCAGCCCCCTTGCAGCCTGTGGCTTTGGAGGCTGTATTTGGGTTAGTGGTCGTGTGGTCCTGGCCACAGCTGGACTCAACAAGGCAAAACTCCACATCCTGGGCTTGACATTAACCCTCCTGAGTTCTGGTGGAAACCAGTGACTGCCTCTTTTGGGAAGCTGACTCACAAGACAAAGCAGGTGGATGAAGTGGCAATGAGGCTCCACAGACTCCAGCTTGTAGAAGGGGCCAGAAAACAGGAGGAACTAGCCGCAAAGATGACCAAGGTTACATACACAGCCAATGTGGCCAGAGCTGTAGGTGACCATGTGACCCCTGAGAAATGGGACAAGAACCCTGGTGCTGACCTCAAGTCTTCAACTCTCTCAAAGGGGGGCTCTGAGCAGATACCCAGGGGTGGGGGGGGGGGCGGGCACAGTGGACTGTGTCTGGCCCATGTCTGAGGGATCTGATGGAGAGGGGCAGACAGTCTCCCCTCCTCAGGTGATGTGGGGACCCAGAGAGGAATCCACAGGTGGGAGCTTGTCCTGGGAACATTTTTAAAGGCATCAGACCACAAAGAGGTGTGTGCAGGTAGATGGGTGGAAAGCAAGGCTCTGAGGAGGGGACAAGAACTGCCAGAGGTGAGCACTGCCTTCTTTGTGAGCACCAGAACCTCTGAGGGACCCACAGACACACCTGCATGACAACAGAGAGGCTTTGGAGGTCGGCTTGGCCCAGAGAAATAAGTGTATCTCGCGGTGAATGGCGGTCCCCTCCCAAAATCCATATGCTGAAGCCTTAATCCCCAGTGCGATTGCATTTGGAGACGGGACTTGTAAGAGACAGTCAGGTTTAGATGAGGTCATGATGGTGGAGCCCCATGATGGTGCCCTTGTAAGACAAGACACGAAATGGCTTGCTTCCTTTCTCTCTCTCTGCCAAGGAAGGACACAGTGAGAAGGCAGCCAGCTGTCTACAAGTCAGGAAGGGGGTCTTCACCAGAAACCAACCATGCTGGCACCTTGAACTTGGACTTCCAGCCTCCAGAACTGTGAGGAAGCAGATTTCTGATGTTTGAGCCCCCCACTCTATGATATTTTGTTGTGCAGCCCCCACTAAGATAGCCATAAAGCTGTCCTTACCTCTTCCTCCATTCTCCCTCCCCAGGCTCCAGCCTTGAGGGGTCGACAGCCAGAACTACAGGCTGAGGGAGGTGCGGCAGGGACAGCAAATGAGCTGTCCTCCCACGCGTTCCCATGCGGCAGGCAGCTGGCCTTGGTCTAGGAGTTTTAACTTCTTCTGAATAAGATTCTAAGCAGTTAAATATTATGCAGGACTGGGCATCTCCATTACTGGAAGGCAAGTCCATTTGCTGCAGACGCCCGAGGACCTTCTATTACTTTAGAGCGATGGGTAAGGTCCTGGAGTCCAGAGGTGGCTGGAAAGTGGAGAGAAAATGAGTTACATTTTGATCACATCCCCAAGTCATGGGTGTTGAAGAAAAAAACCAGAAGCGACTGAAAAAAGCCCCCATCACAGATGGGGTGTGAGGTCATGAGGAATGAACACGGTCAAGTCATGGCTGGGAAGGGGGAAGTTCAGGACAAGAAACCGGAAGGGTTCTTTGTGGCCAGAGTGTGAACTGGTCTCAGCAGGAAATTGGCATGAAGTGAGCCACGTTTGGGGATGGTATCAGAAATAAGATCAGTTAAGCAGCTTTAAAAATTCTTTAGCCAAGAAGTTATGAAGGCCTGAGGGACAGAAGTACTAACGGAAGAGAATGGGCATAGCTGAGGCACTCAAAGGTAGATGCAGCAGGACCTGGTCCCAGACTGGCTAATGGTGGGAGATGATGGAGAATAACAGCCACTAGAAGATGAGATATCACAGATCTGGGGAGAGAAGGGCAAATTTGGGAGCAAGGTCCACATTAGTCAGGGTTTTCCGGACACACAGAACCGATGTGAGGTGTGTAGGTACAGAAAGAGATTGATTCCAAGAAAGTGGCTCACACAATGATGGAGGCTGAGTAGTCCAAATCTGCACTGTGAGCTGGCAGGCTCAAGACCTGGGAGAGCCAATGGTGCAGTTACAATCCAAAGGAAATCATCCAGAGAATCTTCTCTTGCTGGGAGAGGCCAGTCAATTCGTTCTATTCAGGCCTTCAACTAATTAGATGAGGCCCACCCACATCGGGGAAGCCACCAAACCGCTTTAGCCAAAATCCACCGATTTGAATGTTAATCTCACCCCAAAACACCCTCCAAGTTGATATACAAAATTAACCATCACAAAGAGCATTAAAAGACCCATCTTGCTCAGTTGTCCGTGAGTACAGTGAGAGCTGATTGCTCTTCTCAGCACAGAAGTGTCAAAGTTCTCAGCCTCCAAGGGTAGATACACATTTCTTTGAAGACCCATGTAAGGACTTCGACTGACATGAACAGAAGCAGCACCCAGCCCTACTGACGTCCAACCTGCAGCACAGAATCACATCCTTTCCATGGAGCCTTTAGAAACTTCCCAGCTGTACCCATGAACCAACTGTGTGGACTTCATTACCAATCTAAGAAAGAAGTGAGCTCACCCACATGGTCACTGTGGACAATATGGAAGGTTACATAGATTTTTGCCAATGATAGAGACTTTCCTAAACAAGGAACAATGACTCAGTTAGCAAATATGAAATCTACTGGGGGTACCTGGGTGGCTCAGTTGGTTAAGCATCTGACTTTGGCTCAGGTCATGATCTCACTGTTTGTGGGTTTGAACCTCACATCAGGCTCTGTGCTGACAGCTCAGAGCCTGGAGCCTGCTTTGGATTCTCTCTCTCTCTCTCTCTCTCTCTGCCCCTATCCTTCACTCATGCTCTGGCTTTCTCTCAAAAATAAATAAACATTAAAAAAAATTTTAAAGCTACATGGTAAACAACATTGCTTTGTATCTGTTTGGATGTTTAATAATGGGCAAAATATGTTCATGTAACTGCTGTCATTTATTTATTTGTTTTTCTTTCTCTTTTTTTTTTTTTTTGAGAGAGAGAGAGAGCAGGGGAAGGACAGAGAGACAGGAGGACAGAGGATCCAAAGTGGGCTCTGCACTGACAGCTAAGCCAAAGAGGGACACTTAACCGAATGAGCCACCCAGGCTCCCCAACTCCTCTCATTTAAACCTTAAGACAGGGACATCTGGGTGGCTCAGTTGGTTAAGTGTCCACCTTTTGATTTAGGCTCAGGTCATGATCTTATGGTTCGTGATTTTGAGCCCTGCATTAGGCTCTGTGCTGACATTGTGGAGTCTGCTCTGGATTCTCTCTCTCCCTCTCTCTCTGCCCCTCCCCCACATGTGTACTTGTGGTCTCTCTCAATCAATCAATCAAAATAAATACATAAACTTAAAAAAAAATTTTGTTTAATCTTTCAACTTTAAGACAGCTCTGAAAGTTGGGTCATTATTCCCTGTTTGGAAGTTAGGAAAGGAGGGCACCTGGCTGGCTCAGCTGGTGGAGCTTGTGACTCTCAATCTCAGCGTCATGAGTTCAAGCTCCACATTGGGTGTAGAGCCTACTAAAAAAACAAAAAACAAAAAAGTTAGGAAAGGAGGCCAGGTGGTTAATAAATGAGAGCAAGTAAGGACACAGCCGATGGCCTCTGACTCTGAGCCCAGAGCATCTCAGGCAACAGGGACTCTTTTGGAATGGAAGCCAGGTGAACAGCCAAACTATGGGGCACCAGGATCAATCACAGCAAAGACTGCTGTCTATCATGGTCCATTAACCCCTAAAAGGAAGAAGGGGCGATGTAATCAACTAGGGGGAAAGGCGCTGGGAATAAAAATGAGGAACCTCCTCCCATAGGTCAGCAGGAAACACACAATAATGACTCAAGAACTCGTTTTTCATGTCATTGCAGCCCCTCCATGCAGGGGACATATTTAGAGGCAAGCAAACCAGATTTGCCTGCACAGAGACGAGCTGCCCAAAGACAGCTGGAATGATACACTCAAAATAACAAGAACTGCTGTGGGGTTCCTGGATGGCCCCCAAGCTCTCCTCACCGACCCCCCACCCTGTATACCTGTACATTCTCCCAGATAGTCAATCAAACACTAATCCACACGCAGCCGTGATGGGATTTTACAGATGCAATTAAGGTTCCAAATCACTGACCTTAACAAAGAGAGATTGTCCTGGGTGGGCCTGACCTCAGCAGGTGAGCCCTTAAATGGGACTGGGCTCCTTTTAGCTAAAAAGCCTCAAACTGTGGGGCACCTGGATGACTCAGTCGGTTAAGTGCCTGACTCCTGATTACGGCTCAGGTCACGATGTCACGGTTCATGAGTTCGAGCCCTGCAATCAGGCTCTGCAGGTGCAGAACCTGCTTGGGATTCTCTCTCCCTCTCTCTACCCTTCCCCTGCTCACCCTCTCTCTCCCTCCCTTTCAAAATAAATAACTTTTTAAAAAATTTAGATGAAGAAAGAAGTAAAATTTTAAAAAGCCTCAAAGCATAGAAGGGATTCAATGCAAGGGCAGATCTGTGCGGCTGGCTTTGAAGATGGAAGTCGGTGTGGCAAGGCAGGGGGGTGACCTCTAGGAGCTGAGAGCAGCCTCCAGCTGAAGGTCAGCTTAAAGAAACAGGAATCTCATTCCTATAGTGGTAAAGAAGTGAATTTGACCAGCAATCTGACTGCACTTGAGAGTAGATTCTTGCCCAGATCCTCCATAGAGGAACACAGCTGGCCAAAACCCTGATTCAGCCTGTCGGACCCTGTGCAGAGAACCCAGCCATGCCTGGCCAGGACTTCTGACCTGCAGAACTATGAGCTAATACGTGAGCAACTCATCAAGCCATGAAGCATGTGGTAATCTGTGACAAGGAAATTTAAAAAAACTAAAACAATTGCTAACACTTAGAGCTCCCTGTTTGCCAGACAGATAAGTTTAATTAATTCAACCAATTCTCAGGATTTGTAAGGTAGACACTGACCCCATTTCACAGATGAGGAAATCAGGGCACAAAGTATGTATCCAATTCTTACCCATTTCTTTTTTTTTTTTGTAAGTTTATTTCTTTTTGAGAGAGGCAGAAAGAGAGAGAGAAAGAGAGAGACAGAGCACAAGTTAGGAAGGACCAGAGAGAGAGGCGATAGAGAATCCCAAGCAGGCTCCATGTTGTCAGTGCAGAGCCCCATGTGGGGCTCAAACTCATGAACCACAAGATCATGACCTGAGCCGAAGTCAAGAGTTGGACACTTAACTGACTGAGCCACCCAGGCGCCCCTCCTTTTTAAATAAAGACATACGACATGTTTTGACATACAAATACATAGTGAAAGGATTAGTAGGTTAAGCTAATGAACATACCCATCTGGTCGCATATTTACCATATATTCCTATTGTTGTGAGAGTGCCTGAGATCTACTCTCTTAGCAAATGTCCAGTATGCAAGTCAGTATTATTAACTACAGACACCGTGGTGGACTTAGATCTCTTGAATGTATTCATCCTACACAACCAAAACTTTGTATGCTTTGACCAACATCTCCCCATTCCCCCGACCCCCTGGCAACCACCATTCCACTCTCTGCTTCTATGAGTGTGACTTTTTCAGATTCTGCATATAAGTAAGATTATAAGTATTTCTCTTCCTGTGTCTGACTTATTCCACTCAGCATAATGTCCTCTAGGTTTATCCATGTTGTTAATATGGCAGGATCTACTTTTTGAAGACTGAATAATCTTTTATATTTAATATTTCATATATATGTGATACATATAGATATATATATAGATGTATATACGTATGATATCCATACATTTTCTGTATCCATTCATCCATCTATGGACACTTAGGTTGTTTCCATGTCCTGGTTATTGTGAATAATGTTGCAGTATTCACAGGGGTGCAGACATCTCTTCAAGATACTGATTTCATTTCCTTTATACACCCAGAAGTGGGATTGTTGGATCATATGGAGTCCTATTTTCAATTCTTTGAGGACCCTCCATATCGTTTTTTCCATAGCGGCTGCACCAATTCCCATCCCCATCAACATTGCACAGGGTTCCCTTTTCTCCACATCTTCACCAACAATTATTATCTCATCCTTTTGACAACAGCCATTCTGACAGGTGTGAGGTGATATCTTATTGTGGTTTTGATTTGCATTTCCCTGGCCTCCCTCCCTCAAAGGGCCTGGATCACTTCAACAACCCTTTATCTTTCTACTCAGAGTTAGTCTGAGGGGTACCTGCCTCCTGCCCCTGCCCTTAAGGCTCCAGGCTTACCTTCCTCAAGGCTGACAGGGAAGATCCTTGAGTGAGGTGACTTTGTGGCCCCCAAAATGGTGCTGGGTAGTGGACAGGTGGCCCAAATCCAGTAGAGGATCTGGTAGAGAGTGAAAGGCACTCTGTGAGTTTGGCAAGGCTGCCATAACAAAGTGCCACAGATAGGGGCAACTTCAACGACGGAAATGTATTTCTCACAGTTCCAGTGGCTACAGGGCCAATGTCACGGTGTTGGCGAGCTGGGGTTCTTCTGAGGCCTCGCTCCTTGGCTTGTAGATGGCCACCTTCTCCTCTCTGGGTCTTCACATGTCTTTCCTCTGTGTGTGTCTGTGTTCTAACCTTCTCGTCCTACAAGGACTCCAGCTGAATTGGATTAGCTCCCACCCTCATGGCCTCATGCTAACTTAATTATCTCTGGGGCACCTGGGTGGCTCAGTCGGTTAAGCGTCCGACTTCAGCTCAGGTCATGATCTCACGGTCCGTGAGTTCGAGCCCCGCATCGGGCTCTGGGCTGATGGCTCAGAGCCTGGAGCCTGCTTCAGATTCTGTGTCTCCCTCTCTCTCTGCCCCTCCCCTGCTCATGCTCTGTCTCTCTCTGTCTCAAAAATAAATAAAAACATTTAAAAAATAAAGAAAGAAATAAAAGACCCTATGTCCAAATACAGTCATGCTCTGAGGTACCGGGGTCGGGACCCCAACATGTGAATTTGGGGGGAGAAGGATGAGGAGGGGACACAACTCAGTCTGTAACGGGCACCAAGTCCAAAGTCAAAGGTTTGAACAAACTTGTCAGAGCCCAAGTGCAAGGCCCCTCAGGGCTCCCTGTCAACAGTTCACTGTCCGATGCCCCGTAGAGCTGCAACTCCCCGAGACTCCATCTCCTCTGTCTCCCCCAAACCTTCCCCCACCTGCACCCAGGACCCTCAGCACTGCTTCCACTTCCTGCCCCCCACTCAGGGGCACAGCTTGTGCCCCACAGAGCGCCAGGTACCCCAGCACACTCAGCTCTTCTCATCAGAATTTCGAAGGCAAGCAATATTTAGCAGTTCAAGTGGGGCCAAGGGCTGACATTAAACAAATTTCAAGGGTTATTTGAAGTTAATTGAGTTTAATCATATAATGATTTTATAATTAGTCATAGTGCTCTTGTTTCTATGTGAGTGGACCTGGGCTCTAAAGAAATGGCTGTATCAGGCGGGGACAGGGCCAGACAGCATTAGGGGAAGGCAGCAGGGCCAGGGAGAAGGCAGTAGTGTGAGCAAGAGCCCACAGAAATGTTCTAGTGCACCTGCTGGGTCCCAAACTGCACCAGCCTAGTGCTGGGATCCCAGCTGGGGCTCCGATGCCCCACTGGCCTTGCTGGTGGTTTCTACATGTTTGTCATGCTAACATGGGGTGCATGCCCCATCTGTGTTGAAATGGAGCCTTATCACCAGAAGGACAGCACAGGGAAACTTCTAAGGTGACCAGACTCACTTCAGGCTCCACAAATGCTGCGTCAGGCCAGACTATGAAATTAGTAAGTCTCTTAGTCCAAAACACTGGCTGAATCTAATTAATCAGTAGCACTGAACTCCTGAGCAGTGATCAGTGATAGCCAGTGGCCAGCATGAAATCCCTGGTCTTTAAAGTGGGTGCAGTGTGGGTCTGATGTCCTTCTCACCCAACCAGATTTGGGTCATTGGTTTTGCTACCACATTTAGCGCTCAGGACCTCACTGCACCCTTGAATAATGAGATTATGAATGACTCACAGAGATTCCTTGGAATGCTTTGTGAAGCTGGGCCTTTTGGAAACAGCCTGACTCTCCTGGGTGGGTCGGGAGAGCATGATTGACCAGCGTGACAGAGTGCGATGTGTCACCCATGTAGGATTCCCAAAAAAATCAGGTAATGTTTTCTTTATGACCACAGGGGCTCAGAGAGGTAAAATCACCTGCCTGAGGTCACACATTCAGGACCAGGTGCATGTCACCATAGCACCTAGGGACCAAGTGCCTACCACAACACATCAGCTGGTGGGTAGAAAGGAGACATGATGGGAAATCTGGGCAGAAGCTTCCATCACTGGGCAAATACCCGAGACACCGGGAACGGCTCCAGCCTACTGTCTTCCCCAAGGGAAGGCCTAGGTTCTAGCCCAAAAGAATGTCAGTGAGAGACACACTGAGGCTTGTCTCTTGCCTCCCAAGCCCTCCCTTCACAGAGACCACATTAACCGTATGAATAGGGTTCCAGGGAAATGATCTGATGAGACAAAAGTGTAGGTAATTGAGAGTATAGACTCCGACCTTGTAGTTTCATTCAATGATGGAAATATTTTTAAAAGACACTGTGCCAGGGCGCCTGGGTGGCTCAATCAGTTAAGCCTCTGCCCCTTGATTTCAGCTCAGGTCAGGATCTCATGGTTCGTGAGTTAGAGCCCCGCATCAGGCTCTGTGCTGACAGTGCAGAGCCAGCTTAGGATTCTTTCCCCTCTCTCTCTTTGTCCCGCCCCCCCCCACACACACTCATACTCACTCTCTCTCTCTCAAAATAAGTAAAGTTTTAAAAAAAAGACACTGTGTAACCCAAGTGCCCATCAACAGATGATTGGATAAGCAAAATGTGATCTCCTCATACAATGGAATATTATTCAGCCTAAAAGAGGAAGGAAATTCTGACACCAGGCCACACCATGGATGGACCTTGAGGACCTTAAGCTAAGTGAAATAAACACATCACAGGGTGACAAAACCTATACGATTCTGCTTATATGAGGTCCCTGGAGCAAAGTTCACAGAGACAGAAAGCAGGGTGGTGGTGGCCAGGGGCCAGGGAAGGAGGGGTTGGGGAGTTAATGTCTAATATGTACAGGGATTCAATTTTACAAGATGAGAAGAGTTCTGGAGATGTGTGGGAGGGATGGTTGTACCACAACCCGGAAGTACTTTATACCACTGGACTGTATACTCACCAGTGGTTAAGATAGCAAATTGAAGGTTATGTGTACTTTACCACAATACAAAGAATTGGGAAAAAGCACCATGAAGTCAGGGCCTGTGCTGCGTCCCAGAGCTCCTGGGAACCCCTCAAGCCAGCCACCCCCAGTGGAACTTCCATTTCTAGAACAAGTAGGGTTAGGCTTTAGAGCCTGAAATGAGAGCTCAGACTGTTTGAGCCTCTTCCTCACCCTACAGAAGTTCGTCTCTAATAAATCCGTGACGCAGGCTTCACCTGGGACAGCGTATCTTGTACAAGTTCAGGATGGATCAGGTCAGAACCCCAACGAGCTGTATCACACTGCTATGGGCATGGCACTTGGCTGTCCCCTGTTGGCACTATTCCCCTCTCCCCCAAGCTTCTGTGGCTGTGGGTCATTAACCTTCCCCATTTCATAGGCAACCCCAAGTTCGATGGAACTGTGACAGGCTGTGCCACATTGTAGATGGTGCTGTGACTACACATATCACATATGCTGACACACCATGGAATAATACATGCTGTGTCTCTTAACACACACACACACACACACACACACACACACACACGAATGATTCACAAGAGCCCACATCAACAGTACCGCAGGGAAGGGTATCTGTTTGCCTCCCCTGACTCCAGACTACAATTCACATACTCAGCCCCTACCAATGAGGCCACCACATAACAGTGAGTGTCCTTCCAGAGGTCAATCTCCTGAATGGCCCAGCAGTAAAGGGAACGGCAATACAAGTCAAAGGGGGAAGGACAGAGAGAAGCCCCGATGCTGCTGAGCACAGAGGAAGGCTCTTAGACCTTGGGATGGAGCAGAAAGGGGTTTCTAGAGGTAGCCACCCACCCGAGCCTTGAAGGACAAGGAAGTCAGGTCACCAAGGGGGAAGAGTGGCCCATCAGGGCAACAGTGCATGTGGAGAAGGGTGGAGGAGGCTAGCCCAGCTGAGTCTCCCCTTCTCCTCACTTGCTCGCTCAGGGGTCTTGCTCACTAAAATCCCAGACATTTCCATTTCTTCATCCACAGAAGGGGAGCCAGGGGGTGGGGTTGTTAGGCCGCTTCTCCAGAGAGGACCACCTGCCCACGGCCCACCAAGGCTCTTCCTTCCTCAGCGGACAATGCTGTCCTCACCGCCTCTTCCAACATTTGGGCTTCCGTTGGTTTCCTCCTTCAGTCTCCTGGTTTCCAGTCACTTCTCTCTCTCTTGCTACCTCCCCCCAACACACACACTCATACAGGCATGTACACTCACACACACTCTCTCACACACATACATATTCTCACATACACTCTCTCACACACACAGTTAATCTCTCAGTCAATTCCATTAGCTGCTTCCTTCCACACAGGCTCCTGTCCCCTTCAGTCTCCCTGCTGTTCCTGTCACTGCTGAACCCTTAAAGCAACAGCCCAAAACTTTAGCTACACCCTCCCCCCAAAATCTCCTGGAACATGTGCTGAAAATACAGACTCCCGAACCCCATCCTGGGAGATTCTACTTTGTGTAGGCCAGTGCCAGAATCTGTGATCTTAACTGATGATTTCTAGGTGAGAGGATGAGCTGATATGTTATAACCCTTTCTTTCTCCCCTGAGAAACTTCTCTTCTCTCCCTGTGCTTCAGGTGTGGAGTTCTCCTTGCTAGCTAAAGGCACTGGAAGGTGGGTCTCTGACTATCTGACGTTCCACTGTTCTTTAGAGAAGACACCATTTTAAGGCACCACTAAGGGCAATTTCCATCACTCATGGAACGAGAAACCATTAATGAGTATCACCAGCATGCAGCTGGTATTGTTGACTACCCTTGACTATCTCAACAATTCTCAACAATTCACCAGGCCAGGCCTGTGGCTTCCAACACCCATGCTCCCTCTTTATGGGACACCACCCACCAAGATCATCCATCAAAAGAGCTGTTATTTACCCCACTGGCTTCCCCATGTGCAACACACGCCATTTTTTTCAGACATTCTGAAATTCAAACTTCCTTCCCATACTCAGTGGCCCAAACTGACTGACCCAGCCAAAATCCAGAGACAAAACTATATCCACTGTATCTGCCACTGCCCAGTTTGGATGTTTTCAACTGCATGTAACACACCATCCATATTTAAACTGGTTCTGAAATGTGAACGTTGATTCCTATAGTAGGGTGTCCAGGTTAGACATTGATCTGTCAACTTAATGGTGTCTTCAAAGATTGTTCTGTGCTGTCCCCAGTCACCTTTATGTAAACACTGGTCCCTTGAAGGTCCAAAGATGGCCACTACCACCAGTAGATTGTTCTCATCCTGCACCAGAGAGAACTCCTCCTCCATCAGATTCTGGAACTTTTTTCATTGGGCTAGCATAGGTCCTATGCTCACCATTTGACTCCATCCAGCCGCTGGAGGACTGCTACATGCTGATTCCCCAACCACATTTCCTGCCTCCCACAGCTGTACTGGGGAAGGGGTGCTTAACAAAGTTGGGGTGCCCTTAGGAAGCGGGATTGAATGCTAAGTAAATGGTTCCAAGAGCCACTGCAGTTCCCAGGACACTGGCTCTTCTCAACACGAACCCTGAATGAGACCCCCGTGGCCCACACTCAATGCTCTGTGTGGCACATCTCTCCAGAAAGAAAATCACTCATGTGAGTTCCACAAGCTGATCCTGGCAAAGCCAGACTCCTCCATCACAGGGCCCTTTGTTGGTCTTATGGATTTGCAGGAGTTTTTAAGTGCTTTGCTTTAAGCACCTGATTACATACTAATACAAGGTCAAGGTCTCCTGACAAAAATCACTCTCCATCTCTCTTCCCAGGAACCCTCTTGTTGCAACTTTTGCCTCTTCCCTACCTCCCTGCAGGCCCCATGGCTGTTTGAGGGATGAGAGCCCAAGGAAACAAACTGCCTTTGATTCATTTAAAGGACGGCATTTCCAAAGCTTTGGCATGTAGGAACATTGCTGTGGATTTGGGGCATTTGTGGCTCTGGTTTAAAGAGTCTGGGCTTCGCTGCAAAGTACTTATAGACCAGAAGAAACGGATGGTCAGCGTGATGGAATTTCTGCATTCAAGGCCACCTTTCCTGTAGGTTAGTGTTATTGATTACCTACACCTCAGGCCCTGACAGGTAATCAATAGACCCTCTGACCCAGGTATGTGACTTGGCCTGTGGGGGCTTTAAAAACAAGAAGTGAACATGGCAACTCTGGTTCACGCGTTTCATACACGAGAATTACATTTTTTTCCCCAGAGCTGCAGAGCCGTTTCTGCTCAAATTACCCCAGCCATCTGAGGAGAGCATAATCAGAAGGTTCTGTTCATTTTTCCTGCTGGATCGTTCTGCAACCAACTCAAGCCATTAAGAACAAGTGACAGGCTAAACTTTGGGAAAATCTATTTATGCCCCCAAAGAGCTAGGATTCTCTACCATCATTCTTCAGGAGGGCCCACCTAACCTTCTGAGCAAGAGGTGGGGGAAATGAGGACGTGGAGATGGGGACAGGAGAACAGGAAGGAGGCCAAGCACCTGCCAGAGAAAGAGGATAGAATACAGAAGCCGTTGACATTGTGGCCTTTGGAAACGAAAGGTTCATGGCTGGTGATAATGACACTGACCCTCAGAATACCAATGTAGTGGGATCGGGTGGGGAGTGGAGCTGCAAACAGTAAAAGACTCTCAAAGACAAATAGAAGACCAAAACCTCCAAAATGATTTCTGGCATCATCTCCTCCAGGAAGGCAGCCCTAACACAATGCAACATCTTGTACAGACCAGGAGTCACCTCCTCAGAGTGCCCATACTTCCCTGGGCGTATCTGTAACGTTTTCCGTGGGTCTATGTGTGTGCATATGCATTGCTATCCCCTCAAAGCTGTGAGTCCATCGAGGGTAGGAATCAGGCCAGCTCACATCTAAATCCCAGCTGCAAATAAAACCCAGTACCTAACAGACTCTCAAGGAAGCCTACCGACTGAGTGAATGAGTAATTTTTATGAATGAATGAATTTATGAATGAGTGAGTGAATGAATGAAAATGTAGCACCCAACCAAACACAGAATACCAGGGTGCTAATATCCCCAAGGATGACAACCTGAAGGAAAGGGGCATCCTTTATCCCTTTCTCAGAAATTGGCAAAGAATTGGCTAGGCACAAAAAAAACTTTTACTTCCAGGGATGGGTCCGTATCTTGGTTCCACTAGCAATATGAGTGTAGGTGAACTATTTAGCCTCACTGTCCCTCAGTGTTACCATCTAAGAAATGTAAACAATATAAGGCCTACCTTACAGAGCTGTACTGAGAATGAGAGATTGTGTCCACTCTGTGCCTGGCACATGGTTGGCAATCAAGAAGTTGTAGTTACTGTGGACATTAACCAAGTCCGGCAAGAGAATGACATGGGCAAAGCTGGGGTATCTGTTACCAAGCCAGGAAAGGTTAACCTCACGAAGAATGCCAAGGTCATTCTCAAATACCAGATGGCAGAGCTGAGTGCCAAAAATATTAAGAACACAACTTCTTTCTTCCCAGTCTTGAAAATGATAACAGATTCTAGCCATCCAATAGGCCATCAAAGAAAACCTCCTCAAGGAATGGGAATGCATCAACCAGGAAAGGCAAAGGCATTGCACCTGTGGAAGTGAATTGATGGCAAATATTAAGTTGCCAAAAATGCAAACACTATGCATCAGTCAGGATATGCTGGGTTGTGCTGTAGTAACAAGCAATACCAAAATCTCAGTGGGTTCAATATCATGTCACATGTCCTTTGCATACTTGCAAAGACTGGCTTGGAGATCCAGGCATAGTGAACAATTACCGTCTCAAACGGCGCTGATCACCAGTGCCGGGGGCAAGGGTTTGGCGGGGGGGCGGAGGGGAGCTCTAGAGGGTCACATATTGGCAATCAAATGCCCCGTCTGTGGGTGACACAGTCCATGCACAATCATTGGCCTGAACCAATCACCAGGCACTACCCAACCACAGAGGGGCCAGGATGGGCAATCCGACATGTACCTAGAGTGTAAGGAAAGAGACATGTTTGGTGAACAGTCTAATGAGCACCACATACCACAAGAGAAGGAACGCCTAGTAAGTTCCATCCAAACTGGCCCTGGACAGTGGTGCCATGAGGATGACTGGAAGACAAAGGCATCAAACCGTTCCCAAGATCCAGCGGCTCAGAGAAAGGGGTCACTGCAGAAGACGGCTTTACTTTGCCTTCAGCAAAGGGTGGGGGACCTCGAATTCCCTCGCTGATCTCTTTAAAAGTCCACTGTGTTCATCCTACCCGAGCACGCACATCATACCACAATGCTGCCTGTGTTGGGCAAGAACAAGACAGAATGCCTCAAAGGATTCAGGTTCTTGCACGGGGGTGAGAAAGTGCTTCTTTCCCCAATTTAGAAGCGAGTTTTAAAACGTGCAAAAAAGCAGAAATTCCTCTGGGGATATTACTCTGCCAGGTACGGCTGTGAGTTATTAGCAACAGCAGCACCCCCAGCCCTGCCAAGACTTACAGGGGACTCAGGAAAGGACCTCATTTTCCAGGTCAAGATCATTAGGGAGTTTAATTAGCACCTTGGCTTCAGAATCTACATGTAACCCCGTCCTCTGAGGCCTGTATAAAATCAACCGGGGCTCCCCATTCCTTGCCAGATGGAAAGTTCAGTGCTCCCCAAGATTATCTTTGGACTCTTGGGCCTTACATTCACAGGGCTCCCATGGTGCTGCTTCCTTTCTCCCCTGTCCTTCATCCCACCTGCCAAAGGAAAACATGAGCAAGACGCAATGGCGGGGAACTGACTCGTGTGACTATACCAGCAAGGGCTCTGGTACTGTGAGAGCAAGATGGGGACACGAGAGCAGGCTGGCAGACAGGGCACAGAGGGTCTTGGGTATCCCAGGCAGAAGCCGGACTTGAGCCAGCCCTCGGCGAAAAGGCAGGGAAGGATTTTAGGCAAGGAGTGAACACAGTCAGTTATGACCTTTAGATGAATCACGGGGCAACTGCAACTCTAGATATCGGTGAGGAAGCCAGTGGAAATGGAGAGAATCCAGAGGGGAGACTCCCGTAGGAGAGCTGGTGAGAAGCCAGGCCTCTGACCTGGAGGTGGGAAGGGGGGAGAATGAGGTGGGGACCAGTTTTTGAAATGAATTGAGAAAGTAAATCGGCAGGGCTTGGTGACTAGAAACAGGGATAAAGGAGAAACAGGGGTTCGGAGGGAGTTGGGAATCAGTGGAGGCAGAGGATGGGAAGACACGACATGTCCAGAAAAGAGAAAGTCATCCAGCCCAGCTGGCAGATGGAATGTTCTTAGGGATAAGCGATGGTCGGGGGCCTTGAAGGCTGGCGCCAGGGTCGGGGCGGGGCGGGGGGGACAACTTTGCGCTGAATCCTGTAGGAAAGAAGTCGTTCCTGGGGAGGTTACTAAACAAAGATCTAGCAGGTCCGGGTAACTTTGCTGACAGCTTGTCTGTCTCAGCTGGGATAAACCAACATGGGAGAGCCTTAGAGACTAACTTCCTTGGAAAAACAGAAAGCAACATTTATATAAGGGATATAATGACTTTAAAATACGTCCTCAAAGTTTTCAAAACGGCACCCTTCCACAGGCAGAACCTAATCCCCCTCCCCTAAACTAAAGTTCGGGCTGGCTTCTGACAAATAGCATGTGGGGGGAGAAACGATATCTGACTCCAAGACCAGGCATTAAAAGACTTCGCATCTTCCCCATTGCTCTCTTCCGTGGACCCATCTGCTCTGGGGGAAGCCAGGTTCACGTCCTGAGGACACTCGAGCAGCAGTATGGAGAGGCCCGCGTGGTGAGAAATTGAGGCCTCCCACCAACAGCCATAGTAGTGTGCCATCTTGGAAGTGGGTCCTCTGGCCCCAGTCAGGCCTTCAGACGACTGTGACTTCAGCATCTTGGCTACTACCTCACAAGAGACCCTGCACCAGAACTGCCTGGCTAAGATGCTCTCAAACTCCTACTCTCTAAAGTGTGTGAGATAATAAACGTTTGTCGGTTTTAACCAATATATTCGGGGGAGGGGGGTATATTACACAGCAATAGATAGCTGTGGTGGGATGCTCGGGAAATTGCTGGAAACTGAGTGATAAAGGGGGAAAGGGGACCAGTTAGACAGCCCTTGTCAAAGTTTCGGAAAGACATGTGAGGGGCTGATGGCGGGTGATGGGAACAGACAGGATCGGACCACCCATAACTGATGAAAGATGGAAACGCTATGGATCTCAGTAACTGGCTGACCACGAGAGTACAGGACAGAAAGATCACAAAGATTCTGGCAAGGTTTAGAGCCTGAGAGATTGAGAGGGACCTTGGAGCCTTTTAGAAATGGAAATTGCATGGATCTGTCCTTGTCATCACAAAGATCACCCTCACCATTGTTAGCTTTGGTGTTTAGAACAGTCTTCCTTTTAAAGAATATGTTCCCAAAAATGGCTTCTTAGGAACCTACTTCACTTAGAGAGGTTTCCAAACATGCCATTGCAGTTATTGAAATGGCCAAAGCATGTCTTGTTGCACAAAAAAATCTCCACTTTGATGTCTCGTTTTCTGAAATGCTTGTAATTATCCTGGAGTATGTGAGCAACTTGCAGCCGGCGAGGCCTCTTTCAACGGTCAAATGAACAAGATAAAATCCTTTCCAGCAGCATCTTGTAGCACTTTAAACGCGTGTGTGTTGACCAAGGAGCGAGCTCACATGCATGCATGCACACAGGCACACGGCCGCCCCATCAGGGTTCCCAGTGGAGAGAAAATTGCAGGCCCCACATTGATTGACCCATCAACACTTCGGAGCCGAGCAGAGAGAAGGGAACTCAGCTGGACATGGGGAGGGACAAGCAGGGGGTGTTGACAGCGTCTTCTGGAAAGGATTCTTGAATCGGACAGCACTCTGCTGTCAGACGTCACGGGCGGCAGATGTGCATACGCCCTTGCCAAGCGCCAGATAACAGCCACACATTTGGCAAAAGCTGAGCCTGCCCCCCCCCCCCCCCGGATCCGGCGCGGAGAAATCCATTTGCACACTCTTCTCCGCCGCTCCTTCAGGGGGCCACAGAAACACCGAGGGGAGTCAAGGTTGAACCGGAACACGGAAGTGCACACTGCGGGCCTGCCCCAGAAGCACGCACGCTCCTGCGCTGAAGTTATTTCAGGGTCAAGGAAAGGTCAAAAGACAATAACAGGGAGGATCACAGATACCTCCACCTACTTTATTTTGGTGCCGTAACGATCCTCCCACCATATGAAGACAGGTCTTCCCTTGACTGGAGTTTTAGGGGGCCTGGTGTCAATTACCTGCTCAACAGGCAGGTGAGAACTGACTTCACGTTCCGCTGCCCAGCTTCTAGAACAGCCCTGAATAGAGCCCCACTGAGGCCCTTCCCATGCTATGTAAACTTTGCTGCAGAGATGGACCCATCGGATCACTGGTTCCCAACCAATGTGGTCTGTGTCACCCAGGCGGCGTTGAGTAATATCTGGGGACATTATTTGATTGTCAAAGCTGCAGAGAGAAGGGCGACACTACCGGCATCCAGCACGTTAGAGGGATGTGCTAAGCTCACCCCACCCCCCCAACAGCGAAGAGTCATCCAGCCCGAAGGTTAATGCTGCTGAGAGTGAGAAACCCCGGTCTGGGTTACAAACTCCATCCAGGCAGGCAGTAGGTCTTTTCTTGTTCACTGCGTGGCCCCCAGTGCCTAAGACCCAGTGACTGACTCACAGTAGGTATGGAAGGGAGGGTGGGGTGGAAGGAACGTTCTCTGGAGAAACTTAAAGGCTGGATGAAGGAGCATTACTAATTTTGGCTTGACCAACGTGCTACTGTCTCTCTGGCAGAGTTTCAACTACCCAAGCCCAGCTGTTGATGTCCAGCCAGACACTCCTCCTGGCACATCGGTCAGTCGCCCTTTTGTTTTTTATTTATTTATTTTGAGAGAGAGAGACAGTGTGAGCAAGATAGAGAGTGTGAGTGGAGGAGGGACAGAGAGAGAGAGACACAGAGAATCTGAAGCAGGCTCCAGGCTCTGAGCTGTTAGCACAGAGCCTGATGACGGGCTCGAACCCACAAACCATGAGATCGTGACCTGAGCCAAAGTCCAACTGAGTCCATTCAGCCAACTGAGCCACCCAGGTGCCCCCAGACAGTGTCACTCTTAATGACACTCTCCTGTCTCCACCCCAAACGTGCACACTTCGGGGCCCACCCGTGGCCTTGGACGTTGACTTCACCCTCACCCCTAGAACACACAGAGCTCTGACCATGTGCACACACACACACGCATACACATGTATTTACACACAGGAAATAATATGCAAGGCCACTTGAGTACTGCCCAGGGCTGGAGCTGGTGACCTAGGATGCTCTCACGCCCAGTTACAAACAAAACCCTGAGCTCTAAACTCTTACATTCCGGAGTTGTCTGTACAATGTTTCCCTTCCCTTTCCAAGCTGCCACCTGAAAGAATATAAAGGAGATACAACACAGATGCAGAGTCTCCTCCAGAAGGGTCACTCTTCTCCTGGGCATCTCCAGCCCACCCCAGGCCAGAATCCCTGGTGATCGCCCTGGCAGACTGAGCGAGAAACAGACTAAAGAGAGGCTGTTGACAAGGTGTCCACACTCCCCCTGCCCCGCTGAGTTTTATGTAATGCGGGAAGTTCCTCCATTTGAATGAAAAGTCCAGCCTTTCTGCAGTCACCCAGGAAGTCTTTATCTGTGGCAGTGAGCGATGCAGTCTAGAATACCATAAACGCAAGCCGTGGCCTTGTACAGCCTTGATGGGTGGGATCCCCAAAGTTCGACCTTCCTCCTTACTGGGGATGGAAACTGCCTGTACTGATCACGTCTTTTACTATCTGTATTGCAATGCCTTGACATCTGGGGCCTGGCTGACCTTGCAGGGACTGCCCCTTCAAGGGTTAGCCAGTTCCTAACAATTCCATGACATCAAGGACACTATTCATATACAAACCGGCCAATCCAGTGCCCACACCCCCAAATTCCTCCTCTATCAGGCTAGCACACTCATAGCAGCTATGCCCCTGCCCTGATCAACCAGGGCCACAGGTCCCAGATAACTAAGGACAGACCCTATGCCCCAGAGTCCAGAAACTATTCAAACCAGCCAATCCTAAGCCTGCCTAACCTGCCTCACGCATTCCTCCCATGGAAACCACAATGAATGCTCTTACCCACTTTCCCTTGTCTCTCTGCCTCCTGATCGACCGTGGTGCTGCCCTATGTGGCCCTGGGTGGAGTCCTGCGTCCCTGGCCCTAGAGAACCGTGACTATGATAAACTTCTTCAGGACAATCATATTTCTGCTTCCGCGTGTCTTACTACGCCTGCCCAAAACAAATCCTGGGGGCCCTCAGAACAATGCCAAACCAGCAGTAGTCAAAAATGCCAACGTCACCAGCATTTACAGATGCCTATGCCCACTCAGGCCTGGGTCATGGCCACACATCCAGCACCTCCTCCCATCTCCATGCTGGGGGCGTGAAGGGAAAAGGCAGCCAGGAGGTGGGAGGGGGGAAAGGTCTCCCCATGTGGAAGCACCAACTGTGTGCAAACATTCATTCCTCTCTCGTGGCTACAAACTTTGAACCCGGGAGAGACCGAGAGGCAGTCAAGGCCCCACACTAATCAGGTCTAGAACCAAGATTTGAACCTGAGACTCAGACTCGGGCACTCCTTTCAACTCCCCGGGCTGCCTTCCCAAAAGGCGCTTTAAGGCAAAAAAGATGTGCCTTTTTTCTTTGCTGGGACTGGCAAGAACCGTGTAGAAAGGGGCCACCTAGAGGGCGTCACTGCTGTAGTCCCAGGGCCCCACGCCTCCACAGTCCCCTCTCCGGTGACACTCCATTGTTGGGTCACCTCCGGTAGCCCATGGCCAGTAACAGCTCCCAGTGTGCCCTCTTCTTGGGACATTAGCATTTTAAAACTCCAAGTGTGAGGAAGGAAGCCTTCCAAGCGTTTTCTCTAAACCCCTGCCGTTCACGGCACAACACACGTTGGACTGTTTTAAAAACTATGCAACAACACTGCCAAGGAGGTAAAAGGTAGATTGTTCCCAGCCCGGATCTGCCCCTTGGGGAGGGCTTTACAGTGTAGCCCTGTCAGTAAGCACAGAAGAGGTGATGTCTGGGAGGCGTGGGAACCTCCAGCATCACTCATGCCTGAAGTCAGAACTTCCTGCCAGAGCCAGGAGGCTCATTCAGGTCTTGCAACCACAGCTGAGAAGAAAGACTTTTTTTTTCTTTTTGCAGAGCCCACATTGAAAATGAGCCACCTCTTGGCATTAACAGCGTTTGCACAGATCCCGTGGCAGCAAAGAGAAGCAGAACCAGCTCAAGCTAGGAGAAGGTGCTTGAGGAAGGTCCTGACTTAAGTCTCTCCCTTCAGATGGTACACCCTAGAAGGAACAACAGCACCTCTGCCGTGCCCCGGCACGAGCACACGGCAACACTGGACAAGCACAGAACAAAGCACATCCTACTTTAAAAAAAAAAAAAAGGCAGAGGAACCATATGTTTTAAAAATGCCAACGTCATGGGGGCCCCTGGGTGGCTCACTGGGTGAAGCGTCTGACTCTTGGTTTCGGCTCAGGTCACGATCTCATGGTTTCGTGAGTTCAAGCCCCACATTGGGCTCTGTCCTGGCAGGCACAAAACCTGCTTGGGATTCTCTCTCTCTCTCTCTGTCTCTCTGCCCCTCCCCCACTCACACTGTCTCTGTCTCTCTCAAAATAAATAAAGAAATTTTAAAAAATGTTTAATGCCAATGTCATGAAAGAAAGAAATGTTGTGGAAACATTCCAGATTAAGGGGTCTAATAAATGCAATATCTGTTCCTCAACTGCATCCGGTATTACTTGGGGGGCGGGGGGGGGATCATGTTACAAAGGACATTATTAGCTCAAGTGACATATTAGAATACAGATAGATTAGATGAAAGCACTGTACCAATAAAATCGATATTGATAACTGTGCTGTGATCACACGAGCAATCACTTCCATTCTTAGGAGATACACACACTGAAATCTTCCGGTTTAAAAGGCCATGATATATGCAAAGACTTTGAATGGGTCAGCAAAAAACATTACGCACAGAGCAAATCTGGGCAAGCGATACAAGGATGCCCCTCTGTGCTATCTGTAGTTTTGCCAACTCCTTTCCATTTAAAATTAATTCCAAATAAAAACTTGGTTTTTAGGGGAGCCTGGGTGGCTCAGTCAGTTGAGCGTCCAACTTCAGCTCAGGTCATGATCTCACGGTTTGTGGGTTCGAGCCCCATGTCAGGCTCTGTGCTAACAGCTCAGAGCCTGGAGCTACTTTGGATTCTGTGTCTCCCTCTCTCTCTGTCCCTCCCCTGTTCGTGCTCTCGCTCTCTCTCTCTCAAAAATAAACATTTAGAAAAAAATTTTTTTTTTTAAATCTTGGCTTTCAAATCTGATCTCAAGCGACTACAGGCAGGGGTAGAGAATGTCCCAGCAACATGGGATCAGGCAGGGGCAGCACCACATGGACCCAGGAGAGGAGCCCTTACTGATCTTCTCCAGCACCCGCTGCATTCCAGAAGCTTCCCTAGGCCCCAGCATAGTGGGGATCGAAACTGACTATCTCACGGAGTTTAGAGACTGGAGGAGGAGGCAGCAGATGATGCACTGGAAATCACACAAGGAAATTCATCACCACAAGCTGCTGGAAGCTCCAAGGGAGAAGCTCAAAAGATGTAAGAAGACGTAAAGTGGGAGACTGAAAATAGAATGTGTTTCAGGGAAACGGAAGCATTGCTGCGGGAGCGTGAGGAGTGAGGCATTTTGGGGGCGGTCCTGACAGGTGTGGATGTTACGGAGGAGTTAGCCCTGAGCAGGAAGCAGAGGAGGGGCCGGGGCCCCAGCAGTTGGGTGTAGGGAGTGCCACTCACGCAGATGAGACCATTCACACCACTGTTCTTGCACTTGGACTTCTTGCTCCCTCCGGTTCCTCTCCCTGGGGTTCCCTGGGGTTCCCCGGGACACACCTGGCTCTGGCTGGCTTCTCGCCCTCACCTGGTCTTGCCCCCTGCACCTGTGGCCAGGTTTCTCTTCTTGAGAGGAAGCCAGAATCTCAACACTGCAGCCTCACCCAGGCCTACGGGCGGTCTTAGCTGCCTGAGCGCTTTCTTTTAAACCTCCCTGACGGAATCAAAGCTGTGCCCTTCGGGGACTGATCTGGTCTCCTCAGGCAGCCTCAGGACTTGTGCAGCTGACTGGGGGGGGGGGGGGGGGGGGGGGGGGGAGGTGGGCATTCCAGCGGAGCTATGTGACCCCAGAGCACTGGGGCCCTCTGGCTCGTCTAAAGCCGAAGAGAAGGGACGAACGTCAAGACGTCTCGAGCCGCCCCTTGTCTGGACACAACGTCCAGGGACCGCTCCAAGAGGCCTTGGGGCCACCAGCTTTGTGGCCAGGATTTGTAGAAACAGAAAGCCCGGGGTGGACCCTCTCTCTGCCCTTGGTCGGGTGTGGCCTGACTCACACTGTCTGTACCTGTATTCCCTCACCTGTAAACTGGTCCACAACAGTCCCTCCCTTGTGGGCTGTGCTGGGGCATCACACGAGTTACTTCTTTTAGAGCAATGCCCGGCACACAAACAGCGTCTTACTGTCAGGGCTGGTGCTGTGCTTATTACTAGTACAGCCTCACCTTCCAAGGAGACTGCCAAGTCCCGGGCAGGGTCACTAGATGTGGCCCTCTGCCACCCAGAACTCCACGGAGCCTCCCATGCGATACCCACTGCCAGGCACTGACACTGACCTTTGCCTCCAACCTGCAGGTGGTGCTGAACCCTGCGACCGCCTGAGGCTTGCCTTCTCTCCTACTCACCCCCCAACGCCCGCAGGCCCACTCATTCACGAGCCCTGGCCCGGTGCCCTCAAACCCAGCACACGGTTCTTCCCCTGTGGAGACCTTCCCAGGTCCTTGTCCACTCCGTGGTGTGTTTCCTTTTACTCCCTGTCGCCTCTAAATTGACACACAGACCCACGAAAGAACAAGAAAGAGGCTTTCCCAGAGAAGAAACCAGCCTGTTGCCACTTGTATGGGCCCGCCTCCACCGATGGATATTAGGGCCTGTGGCCTGAACTATGCCACCCCAAGGGGCTAGGGCTGGGAGTGTGGGGGGAGGGGGGCACGCGGCATGCAGTGCGTGGGGAGGGAGACTTGTAAAGTCCTAAAGAGCTTTCCAGCTACAATCCCACAGTCGGAGTTCCCTCTGGCCTAAGCCTGCTGGCTGCATATCATTTCCTGAACATCTTAGTGAAAGAGGCCCCGGCTCACAATGGCACGTTGTTATTTCTCTTCGGGGACTCTGCTGGAACCAGGGGAAGTAGAGAGGCGGTGCCCGCGCGCCACGCGGGGCCCGCAGGAAAGTGCAACAGCGCCATCTAGTGGTCGTGTAGGGCAATTGCGGAGATCCCCATGCCGCACCAGATCTTTTGCGCGGGGACGTGGTCCCTCCCCATCCGTGGTCACAGCGCCTATGACACGGCCTCCCGAGCTTCTTAGGTAACAAGAATGGCTACCGCTGCCACATCACTAACAGAAGTAAAAGCCAAAACGTGTACAGGGGGTTGACCTATTTGGCTTGGATGTTGGTGAGGGACCCACCGTGGACACTGGACAGGATTCCTGGGACACCCCCCCCCCCCATCCCCCGGCTGTCTGGAACTCACTGCGGGGGGTCTCTCGGGTCTCAGGTCCTCCTGCCGGGGCTAGCGCCAGCCTGCCTGGACTGTGCCTGTCTGCTCGGCTGTTACTAAAGGCCTCTTCCAGAGACGGAAAGACTGTGTTCTTTTGATTAGAGACCTCAAAAAGGCACAGGTTCACAGACCTGAGCATGCAGCAAGGTCACCTGGAGGCTTTGCTAAAACCAAGATTCCTGGGCCACAGCGGGAGGCTCTGATCTGTTCGTCTGGGGTGGGGCCTGAGAATCTGCATTTCTACCACAATCTTGGTGATGCTGATGTTGCTCGTCTAGGGCCCCACTCAGACCCACTGCTTAAACCTCACAGTTATTTTAAAACAAAAACAAAAGCCAATTATTTAGGCTGGACTGCTTCTTCCTAAACATTTGGAAAGCCCCCCGTGGTCTGCACTTATCTGACTGCAGTTACACTGGCAGAGGTCCAGGACCTCGGGCTGGCCACTCTCTTAGGAAGAGCGGGAGAGGGACTTGGAGGACAAGGGAGAAATCTAAGAGCTGAACGCTGGGGCTTTCCCACCACCACGCTGTCACGGGTTGGAATCCAGCAGGAGACAAAGTCATACCCAGCCCCAGGCCTGCTGACGTCGCAAAGACCCTTAGTTCCAACCACAGCATCGAGCGAGGCATTCAGGGCAGGATACCTACTGCCCACGTTCACGGAGGGCCAGCTGGAAATCATCTCTGCAAAATTAATGTTCGTGTGTGTTCCACAACCTTCGCAGAAAGACTCGTGCTGAGGGCATTTCATGCTGGAGATTTAGGAACACAAACGAGAAGCTTCTGCACTGGTACAACCAGCATGACTCCAAGACAGGCCTGTTGTCTCAGCCTGCAGTTTTGAGCATGCAACCTCTGTCCCGACACGTAGGCCAATAAGCCAGCACATGTGTTCAGCCAATCAGAAGTGAGCAGTGCTCTTAGTAATAGCCTATCACATTCAGTCCAATCAGACAACAGGGGTATTCAGCCAATCAGAAGTGAGCACTGCTCTGTGCTTCCCCACATCACAGCCAATCAAACCATAAATAAGTTCACCCATTCAGCAGTGATTAATCGTTGAACCCCACCCACCAAAAATCTACAAAATTGTTTATACCTGCCCTGTTAAGAACAGGGTCCCAGTTGCTATGGCTCTTAACTGCATTATACATCAATTGAAAAAGGCGATTTCCTTGTAACTAGGAACTAAGTATTCATTACAAATGTTTGCCCATGATAAAAATGTATACAAGCAGGAGAAAAGCTAGCACTCTCAGAGTTGACTTATCTATTAACACAACAGGCACTCTGCCCAAGGAAATGTTTTATTTTAAAATAAGAAAACAGGGGTCCCTGGGTGGCTCAGTCAGTTAAGTGTCCGACTTTGGCTCAGGTCATGATCTTGTGGTTCATGGTTCGAGCCCCAAGTTGGGCTCTGTGCTGACAGCTCGAGCCTCCAGCCTGCTTCAGATTCTCTCTCTCCCTCTCTCTCTCTCTCTCCCTCTCTCTGCCCCTTCCCGACTTGTGCTTTCTCTCTCTCTCTCAAAAATAAAACATTAAAAATAAAATAAGGAACACACAAAAAAAGATACACTCTGTTCTGGGTTATGTTCATCTTTATGATAACACAGTAGCAAAATGTAATTTTTTTTAATGGAGAAAGGGGTCCACTGAGGCAAAAGTGCCAAGGCCCATGGAGGTCCCAGGTCAAGAAAAAGAACAGAATTATATTGCCCTGAAGGCCAGTACAGCTCTAACCGTAAATAGTTGTGTGTAACCTCTTTTCCTTACATTTTTACAAAAGAGTAAACTGGAGACAAAAAGAACCTCAGTCCGGACTCTTGGTTTCAAGTAACAACAACAACAGAAAAAAAACACCTCAAACTGGCTTAGGCAAAAGAGAAATGTTTATCTCTTGGAAAACTCCTAGCTTCAGGTGCAGCTGGAATCAGGGGCTCAGTCAAAGCCATTAGGCTCTGGTGTCCGTCCATCTCTCAACTCCAGTTCCATTTTCCAGGCCCTCCCCTGTAGCCACAAGATGACAGCAGCCTTGCTACCCTCACCTCCCACCAGCCTCTCTTCAGGCAGCTGAGCCTCCCTCTGTCTTGACCAACTCATGCTCTGACTGGCCTAGGTCCGGGTCACCTGCCCATCCCAAGCAGAACAGCCAACCTGACCATCCGGCGGCACGTGCCTTACAGGTGAGTGGTCTTTGCACACGTCAGCACGTGGGATCACCCAACCAACCCTGGGGGCCAGGATCTCATGATCCCCATCTCACAGATGAGGAGACTGAGGCCCTGCCAGGTTAAACTGCTCGTCCAGGATCCCCTGCCCGGAAAGCAGCAGAGCCGGAACACCGAACCTCATCTCCAGACTCCACGTGTGCGTTTGCCCGTCTTCCTACTGTCCTTGCAGTGTAAGAATCGCGGAGAGAAAATTATCACAGGCCCAAGAGAGGTGTAGGGGGGGAGGAGACCAGAAGATGCAGAAATCCCACCGCAGGCCCTTGCTGGTCCGTTCGCTGGCTGCAGACACCCTTCCGAGTAAGTCTTTTGGATGCCAACCTCTGTCTCACCCACATCGCTCTTGAAAGTTGGCCACTTGCACTATCACCTACATACTTTTCTTAAGTTAACTTGCCTATGATGCTTCCAAAAACGGTTGGGGGGTTTTGTTTGTTTGTTTGTTTTTTAGAGAGGGAAAGGGAGAGAGAGGATCTTAAGCAGGCTCCATGCCCAGCATGGAGCCCGACACGGAGCTCAATCCTACGACCCTGGGGTCATAACCTGAGCTGAGATCAAGAGTCGGATGCTTAACCGGCTGAGCCACTCAGGCGCCTCCCCAAAATGAGTTTTAAACATCATCGTCATATCACACCTTTAAATCGAAACAGTCTCACCCTTCCTCAAATGAAGACTCATGTCCAAATCAACTCAGAACTATTCGAAGTGGCCACTGCACCCACCCAACATCCCCTCACACCCCAGGCGGGGCCCACCGGCTCTCTCTGGGGAATCAGCGCCGATGGCTACACCAGGACGCAATCACCGTGCTGTCCCGCGACGGTCCTCTCCAGCACGCCCACCATCCCCCACGCACTCCGGGCTCCGGGCGAGGGAAGTCAGAGCCCTCTGGAGCAGGAGGCATGGAGAGCAGGCCCCACATGTGGCCAAGGCACTGCCGGCTTACAGCTTGCTCCCCTTCCCTCCATCACAAGGCTGCTGGTTCTGCCGCAGCATCGGCGTAGTTCATTTTGTGTGTCACCTTGGGGTGAGGGTGTTTCTGGACGCGACTGGCACTTGAATCAGGAGACTGAGTGATGAAAGTGGCCCTCCCCACCTGTTGGGCACCGTCCAATCCACTGAGGGCCTGAAGAGAACGAAAAGGTAGAGAAAGAGGGAATTCTCATTCATTCATTCTCTCTCTCTATACCTGACTCCATACCACTATACCTGGCTGCATGACCTAAGACTTCAGTCTCCTGAGACATCAGTCTCCCCCGCTTAGATGAGAACTGACACACGCCTCACTCCCGATTCTCAGCCCTTCAGACCCACACTGGATTTACACCAACTTTCCCGGGCCTCCGGCTTGAAAATGGCAGAACCTAGAACTTCTTGGCCTCCAGAATTAGATGAGCCAATTCCTTATAGTCAATCTCTTTTTTTTTTTTTATTTTTTTTAATGTTTATTTATTTTTGAGACAGAGAGAGACAAAGCATGAACGGAGGAGGGTCAGAGAGAGGGAGACACAGAATCTGAAACAGGCTCCAGGCTCCGAGCTGTCAGCGCAGAGCCTGACACGGGGCTCGAACTCACGGACCGCGAGATCGTGACCTGAGCCGAAGTCGGCCGCTTAACCGACTGAGCCACCCAGGCGCCCCATAGTCGATCTCTTTTTAGAGCTAGAAAGGTAGGTAGGTAGTAGGCAGGTAGGTGGGTAGGTGGAGAGGGAGGTAAATATTTCATTAATTCTCCTTCTCTGGAGAGCCCTAACACAGCTCCCTCAGCTGCTACCCTCACCGAGGTAAGATAGCATTCAGAAGCCACAAGACCCTTGGTGGTTTCCAGCATGCTCTTGCCTGGCCGTTTATTCATCCCAGGTCCCTAACTTCCTTCTTGCGTGATTATTTCCATGATGCTCCGGGTGGAGGAGACCAAGGCAGCCCCGGGGGAGCCACGGCCACACATGCATCATTACCCACAGTCACTCTGACCAGCTAAACAGATGTATAGTAGTGTGAGCCTCCATGGAGAGATGGGAAGAGACTTCACGACACCCAAAGGGAGCACCTCCCTGTACAGAGATGGAAGCCAGCCCGAGAAGCATCCATGGCTTCCCACCTCACCCACCTGGTGGGGCAGAGATGGGCTAGGTCACAGTCCCCTGACTCCTGATACAACGTCTCTCTTACTTGACCAAGAATATTCCCACCTCAAAGTAAACTGGGTCAATTCAGGTTCCTAGCTCTAAGGACAGAGGGTACAAACCCCTCAAAGGAAGAATCTAGAAAATGGGGCCAAAGTGATGAAAGATGAGAAGGGGAGAAGGGAGTCCAAATCACAGCTGGATGGTGACCTGTCCCTAGATACCTGGTCCCCAGGGTTTCTTGAACCCGTCTCCCAGGGGAGGCTGCTGAAGGGCTAGGAGAGCTGAGAGGGAGCGTGGGGGCAGGGGCCCAGGCAGAGGAGTACACCGGGGCCAGGACCTGCATTCCTCCCCTGCGAGTTCACCCACAAGTCAGTCAATGCACTCTTCCCCAGGGAAGCTGGGTTTGGGCCTCCTGGGAGCCCCCCACACACACATAGTGGAGACAGAAGGAAGGGAATGTGCTGAGTAAGAAAAATTAAATGCCATCAAATGTCAAAAATGAGTCTGGCTGGGGGCGCTGGGTGGCTCAGTCAGCTAAGCGTCCGACTTTGGCTCAGGTCATGATCTCACGGTTCATGGGTTAGAGCCCCGTGTCGGGCTCTGGGCAGTTTGGAGCCTGGAGCCTGCTTCAGATTCTGTGACTCCCTCTCTCTCTCTGCCCCTCCCCTGCTCTCACACTCTCTCTCTCTCTCAAAAATAAATAAACATTAAAAAAAAGTTTTTTTAATGAGTCTGGCTGGAAGAGTGCTGCTCTGGGAGGCACCTTTATAGAGAAAGAATTGAAATCGGGATCTGGAAGAGGTATCTGCACCCCCTTGTTCATTGCGGCCAAGACATGGAAACCAAGTGCCCATCTATAAATGAACAGATAAAGGAAGTGTGGTGCAAACATGCAATGGAATGTTATTCAGCCTTAAAGAAGCAAATCCTGACCTCTGTGGCAACATGCATGACAGTGGAGAACATTCTGCTGAATGAAATAAGGCAGACACCGAAGGATAAATACTGCAGGATTCCGCGTATATGAGGCATGAATTCTGGTTACCAGGGGCTGGGGGAGGGGGAAAGGGAGATACTGTTCAGTGGGTATAAAATTTCAGTTATGTAACAAGAGTGAGTTCTACAGAGCTAACATACTGCAGAGCACCTCCAGTCAGCAATACTGTATTAGACACTTCAAACTGGTGAAGGGGTTAGATCTCGTGTGAAGTGTTTTTACACCAATCAAAAGGGACACAGGAAACTTCTGGAGGTGACAGATAAGTCCATTACCCTGATACTGTGGTGATGGCTTCACGGGTGTGGGCATGTGCACAAACTCATCAAATTGTACATGTTAAATATGTGCAGTCTGCTGTGTGTCAATTATGCCTCAATAGAGCGGGTTTTTTAAGAGAGAGAGAGAACCAAAGGGAATGATCTTCCCAGTTCCCTGCATCCCAATGCTGATGGGCCACACAAATGGGTACAAGGGAACCAAGATGGCGCCATTCCCTCCGCCAGTAGGACACTCACTGCAGGTGGGTGTGTGTTTACCTCACAGTTTTCCATTCATTCCCTTTCAAGACAGCATCGCGAAAGCACTCGGCCTGTGAAGGGTCTGGGGAGCAGGCGAGGCCTCCCACTTTCCCCAGCAGTGAAAGGAGGCAGGCTGCATTTGAGAGCATTGGGGGCTCCTTGTCTTTATTTCTGTGTGGGCAAGCCTGTGGGGATAATGAAGAAATGGGGAAACTTGGAACACGTCTGCACCCCTGGACTCACAATGAAAGCTAAGCATTTTCTCCTTTAAAATGAGAGAGATTTGAGCCCTTCTTAAGAATAAGTAAGTCCCAGCTGGGGTGCCTGGGTGGCTCAGTCGGTTAAGCATCTGACTTTTGATTTCAGCTAAGGTCATGATACCAGGGCTGTGGGATCAAGCCCCGCATCAGGCTCCCTGCTGAGTGTGGCACCTACTTAAGATTCTCTCTCTCTCCCTCTGTCCCTCCCCACTCCCACTTTCTCTCTCTCACTCTAAAAAAAAAAAAGAAAAGGAAAGGAAAAGGGGGCACCTGGATGGCTCAGTTGGTTGAGTGTCCGACTTCGGCTCAGGTCATGATCTCACAGTCTGTGAGTTCGAGCCCTGCACCGGGTTCTGTGATGATAGCTCAGAGCCTGGAGTCCGCTTCGGATTCTGATTCTCTTCAGATTCAGATTCTCAGAGCCTGTCTCCCTCTCTCTCTCCTGACACCTGCTCGCACTCTGTCTCTCTGTCTCTCCTGACACCTGCTCGCCCTCTGTCTCTCTGTCTCTCAAAAATAAACACTAAAAAAACAATAAATAAAAAAAGAGGAAGGAAAAAGAAGTCTGTCTTGCCACATCACTGAAATTCAGGGGCTGGGGTGGCAAATTAGTACCATAACAAAACCAGTTAACAGAGGCAGTTATTTCTTTATAAAGCTTGGTGTTTCCAACCACAACTAAAGACGCCCACCCTGGCCAGGCTGGGCATCTTCCGTTTCTGCAGGAAGGCAGGTGGGTGGGTGACCGCGGCCCCAGGACCCCCACTTGGGGCTGCGGTCCTGGGCGGAGCAAGCTTTGGTTTGTGCTCAAGGCTGCCATCATGTGGCCGCCGTGGGTATGCTCAGGAAATTGCCCGGCGTGAGAGAGGTTCCTGCTCTCTGCAAGTCTGTATCAAGGTCCGGTGTCTCCCGCTCATCTGCCACATGGGGGCTTCAAGATACAGATCAAGAGGAAAATCAAGTTCTAATGCTGCCATGCAGGTCTGAATCTTCCGGGGCGCTTTCCCAGCCTTACCGTGGACTTCAGCTATACCCACGCTGTGATTTCTCTTCTAAATGGGGAAGAGCTTGCTCACCAGTCAGCACAGTAGGAAGGCCCGAGATGTGAAGCATCCCCAAGCACTGGCCTGGTCTCTGCCGGGTCAGCTTGCAAGCCCCGTCCTCATCTCGGAGTTTCCAACAGTCCCGGGGGTTCCTTAAATCCTCTCTGTGCAGAAACTAAGCCAGCACAAGTGCTCCATAAGTAGCAGTTTAAAGTGGTCCATCCGTGTCTCAAGACCCGAGCTCTCAGCTTGCTCTGAAGCCATGACAGAGCAAGTCTGCAGACACCCAGGACTTGAGAGCTAAAGGCATCTGTTAGTGTGGGGCAGGGTTTCTCGGCCTTGGTGCGACATTTCAGGCCGGGGAATTCTTGAGGTTGCAAGGGCCACCCCGGCCTTTTTGGATGCCGGGCGGCCTCCCTGGCTTCTACCCACCAGCTCCAATTCACTCCTCATCCAACTGTGACAACCAAAAATGGCGCCAGACATGGCCAAATGCCCCCGGGGCTGCCAATCGGCACCCATAGAGAACCACTGTCTAGGGGTATACTTGCTCCTATTGCCTCTGTTAATAAACAACCACACATTTAGTGGCCTAAAACTGCACGGTTTATTATCATACGGTTCTGGAAGGTGGTCTCCCGGAGCTAAAACGAAGGTGTCCACAGCACTGTGTTCCTCCTTCAGGCTCCAGGGGGAGAATCTGCTTCCTGGCTTCTTCCGGGTTCTAGAAGCTGCCTGCATCCCCTGGCACATGGCCCTTTCTTCCACACTGGAAACCCCTGATGGTGGGTGGAGTCTCTCTCACAGCACATCCCCCTAATGATGTCTTTTGTAGCCAACCTCCCGCTGCCCCCCCTCATTTAAGGGCCCATGTGATTACATGGGGCCCATCCGGGTCATCCAGGATAATGTCCCCATTCTGAGATCTCTGGGAAGTCCCCTTTACCACCTGAGGGAATATAGTTACAGCTTCCGGGAAGTCTGACACGGACATCGGTGGGGGGTCATCATTTAGCCAGTCACAAGGGAGTACAAACGTGACTGGCTCCAGCTGGTGAGTGGCACAGCCAGCGAATGGTGAGAAGGACAGCTGTGTCTGCGTCCTAAACCCCTGCGTCGCCAGACAAATCTCACCTGTATACTGGTGTGGGCCCTCCAGCTGCCAGTTCATAGACCTGGACTCACTTTGACTCACGCCTTCATTTCACTGATGAGGACCCCAGGTTCCCCAGAAAGGAAGCTGCCATCCCAGACCCCAGTGAGGGGCCAGGCTGGAACCGGGCCCCATGCTCTTTTCAGTCTCGGGACACAAACCCCTGGGTTACCAGGCACCCCCAAAGGCAAACATTTCTGACGGTGGGATTTCAAGCTGTGCGTCGTCAGCAGCCCACATCCCCCTGGAGGCTCGAAGACTGTGCGAATCGGCCAAGGAGCCTGCCCTGAGGGATGGGATGTGCAACAGCGTGGGGACCGCGACTCTGCCAGGCACTGACAACGCATGCTCAGAGTCTGGCTCTGTGCTACATGTGAGGACACAGGGAATCCCTGAAAGACGCGGAAAAGAAATGACAGGTTCGTTGGCTTTGAGGTCTCATTGGGGCAGGGGTGGGATGGGAGGGGGTGGCAGGAACTCTCAGATTTGGGGGCACCAGAGTGGAAAGGAGGTATGCCCCATCCCGGCCTGGAGTTCCCAGGGAAGGCCCCAAAGAGCAGCCTGAGCCCCAGACTATGGGGGTTACACGGGGGTGCCAGGGCCCGCCCCACAGCAAAGCCACAAGGGTCCCAGGGGAAAGCAAGGGGTTTCCCACATGGCCAGAAACAGCAAGGCACAGGTCACAAGGAAATCTGCAGGCTGCAGCATCTCGTCCCGGGCGGGGGGGACCCGAGGCAGCACCCACAGATGCCTGCGGGGCCGCAGGGCAGGAGTCGGGTGTGGAAGGCTGCCAGTGCGGCCCGTGGTGCCCATGCGGCTGGGCGTCTGAGACCAGGCACTCTGACAGGACAACTGTACACGTGAGCCGCTGCCAGTGTGGGCAGGACAGACCCAAGCCAAGAGGTGACGTCCCGTCCTCACCAAGGCCCTGCCCTGGGAAGCCCCAGAAACGAATGCCCACGGAGGGAGCAGGGAAAAGGCCCGCGTTCTACCTACAGCGGTACCTTTAAGTATGTTCCTTATGGGGTGCCTGGGTGTTTGAGTCAGTTAGGCATGTGACCCTTGATTTCGACTCGGGTCATGATCCCGGGGTCCTGGGATGGAGCCCCACATCGGGCTCTGCGCGGAGCATGGAGCCTGCTTGATATTCTCCCTCTCTCTCTCTCTCTGACCCTGTCCCCTGCTCGTGCTCTCTCTCTAAAAAATGAAAAGCATATTCCTTATAGTTCCTTATGTAGCTTATGTAGATTTAATTTATACAAATTTTATAAATTACTTTACAAACATAATACACATGTTTGGAGATATATATATATATATATATATATGAAATGATGTGGTTTTTACCTGCTTCTGTTGGTAACCTGAGAATCCAGCAAACATCTGACAAATCAGGCAAGTGTAGAGCCAAGTAGGAACAACAACCAAGCCTATTCCTGCAATTCACACGGAGCCAGGACGACTGTACCACCATCCACCCAAGGGCACGTCCTCCAATTCCATGGAATTCAAACAGAAGCCGAGCACCCAGAGACCAAAGGAGCCATCTGCTCAGTATCCACCTTGTACAACAGCCATGAGCTGCCCACTGGGGCGTGGGTGCCTTGAGTCGGGGGCAATGAAGGCTATGAAAGGTCACAAGCTCTGCAGCTCATCTGCCCACTGCCCAGCGTCACTGTTGGGAGAGGTTACCTTCTAGAAAGCCTGCAGAATACATTCAGGGAAGCATTTCTGTTGCTGCGCCGTTTGTAGGATCTTTCTTACAGCAAATTACTCTTTCTGATAAGGTCTCAGTAGATACTGAAAATGACAGAATGCCCAGACCCCTGGATGTCCGGTTGGGTGCTGGGCTCGCAGACCCCTGATTGTGTCGCTGTGGTTTCCAGCTCATCTTTCTCTTGCCTGGCCACTGGGACATTCTGCACCCTGTGTAAAATGGCAGGAGGCGGAAGATAAAAGTGGCCAAGGAATTTCACAGCTTCTCAACATGGAAACCCACACACCTAACTTCCAAACCTCCAGTTGCTGACCATCTCTCCCTGGAAAGAGAACTCAATCAAAATCAAAACTTTTATAATGCTTCTCGCAGAAAATGGGGGTTTTAGAAACTGTCTCGTGATCTGTGGGGCCCCTAGGGTTTCTGCAAGTAGCCACCCAGTTGGATTTATGTTTCTTCCTCGCCCCAAAGGGCATGTTCCCGAAGCCTTCCCGGAACAAAGTATCTGATGCTAATATAGCCTGAAACCCCACTTCCCGAAAGAAAACTTGTTCAAGGAGCCAGTACACAGCAGTGAACGTCCGCCACCAGGACTAGACCCTGCATTCGTAAGGCAAGCTTCTATAGGACCACGGATTCCCAACATCCTCTGCCCACCCTGCATCTGTTTTGTTGTTGTTGCTGCTGTTCTGCTTAGCATAATGTGTTTTTTAAGTTTATTACTTATTTTTTAGAAAGAGAGAGAGAGAGCTGGGGAGGGAAAGAGAAAAGGGGAGACAGAGAATCCCAAGCAGGCTCCTCAGTTTCAGCACAGAGCCCAATGCAGGGCTCAAACCCACGAAGTATGAGATCATGACCTGAACCAAAACCAAGAGTTGGACGCACAACTGATTGAGCCACCCAGGTGCCCCAGCATAAGGTGTTTAAGGTTTATCCAGTGTAGCATGCATCAGTACTTTACTCCTTTTTATAGCTAAATATTCCATTGTATGGATTTACCACATTTTGTTGATCTGTCTACCAATCTATGGGCTTTGGGAATGATTTCAGTTTGGGGCTATCATCGATAAGGTGCTTTGAACATGTGTGTACAAGCTTTTATGTGGCCCTATCTCTTCAGTTCTCCTGGTTACATACCCAGAAGCGGAATTTCTGGATCATATGGTCAGCTTGGGTTGGAGCAACCTGCAGGGCAATGCCCCTCTCACAGGGCATGAGCCTGGGATCCAGGGATGGCTTTCTTCTAATGATTGCTTTGTGGATTTTGCTGTTTTCATTGTAGAATCAAATAACTTTCTCCCCAATAACTCCCTTTAGATGGAGTGCACTTTAAGACCCGATCATTACTACTCCACCAAATACACAAGCAACCAAAGAAAAGTGGACAAACTGCGCATCGTCAAAAGCCCAAAATGCTGTGCCTCCAGTGACACTATCAAGTAAGCGGACAACCCACAGAATAGGAGAAAATATCTGCAAATGATATATGTGAAAAGAGACTTGTATCCAGAATATATAAAGAACTGTTACAACTCAATAATACAAAGACAGCCCAGTAAAGAAATGGGTAAGGGATCTGAGTAGACATTTCTCCACAGAAGACACACAAAGAGGCAACAAGCCCGTGGAAAGGTGTTCCACATCGTTAGTCATCAGGGAAATGCACACGAAAACCACAATGAGACACCTGCTAGCTCTCAAGCACTAGGAAGGATGCTGCAGTCGACAAGACGAATAGCAACCAGTGCTGGCTGGTATGGGGATAGACTGGAACCTTCATACACTGCTGGAGGGCATGCCAAATGCGGTCATCCCTTCGAAAAAACAATTTGGCAATGGCTCAAAAATAGGTTACCTTCTGACCCAGAAACTTCACTCTGGGGTATATACCCAAGGGAACTGAATAACATGTCCACATAAAAATTGTGCCATGAATGAGGTCATAGCAGCATTACTGACAAGAGCCAAGAAATCGATCTAAGAATGCATTCATTGGTATATGAATAAATAAAATGTGGTATATCCATACAAGGGAATGTTATTCAGCTATAAAAAGGAATAAAGTACTGATGCGTGCTACACTGTGGATGAATTTTAAAAATGTTACATCAAGTGAAAGAAGCCAGATGGAAATGACCACACATAATTCCACCTGTAGGACATGTCCCGAACAGGCAAATCTAAAGAGAGAGAAAGTAGATTTGTGGTTGCCTAAGGCTGGGGGGGGGATGGGGTGGAAAGGGAGAGACTGCTAATAGGTGCGGGGTTTCTTTTTGGGGTACTGACTGAGCACTGATTGCACAACTCTGCAAATATACTTTAAAAAAAGGAATTATATACTTCGAATGAAATTAATTTTATGGTTTGTAACAAAAATAACACAGCGCACACACACACACACACACACTTTACGGACATTCCTCATACAAGCTATGTGGAAGGAAACCCTGCACACAGCCCGACCTAACCCAACTGTGTCACTGGCCAGAGAGGGGGTTGCTCAGAGCCCCAGTGTGTTTCCTTCTAACTCTGCAGGGTTGTTTTTTTGTGTGTTTTTTTTAACATCTTTAAATGAACTACACCAACACATCAGTTCTTCTCCCTTGGGAGGATGTTTTTATTGAACAGTAACTTCAACAAACCCCTGAGACATTTTCATCAGTTCATTTCCAGGTAAACACAAAGCACCAGCCATTCATGCCAAACGGTGTCAAGTTCACAGCACCCATTGTGTCACATGTTAAAAAGGCCATGCCTGCCACCACACACAGAGCACCCCCTCGGCCGCAGATTCCACTGCAAGTCCACTTTTATGGTCCGTGCCTCCTTCACACAGAGTCCACATGCACTGGGGACTTCATGCAGTCTCCATATGGAGCTCTGCACTCTATTTCTTTCCACTGGATTCTTCCCTCTTTCTAATGGGTGTAAGACAAACAATTCCAGGGAACACTCTAGAAGAGACCCTCCCAGAGAGACCAGTTTCCTTGAGTCCAGTAATCACATTTCACTTATCTATATACCTACCCCCAGTGCCCAGCACAGAGCTTGGTCCTGTGCAAACATGTTAAATATCCAGGGTTTTTAAAGTTTATTTTCAGAGAGAGTACGCACACATGCATGCACACACACGGGGGGGGGGGGGGGGGGGGCAGAGAGAGAGGGAGAGAGAGAATCCCAAGCAGGCTCTGCACCGCCAGCAACACAGCCTGATGCGGGGCTCAATCTAACGAATGGCAAGTTCTTGACCTGAGCTGAAATCAAGAGTTGGACGCTTAACTGACTGAACTACACACGTACCCCCTAGATATTGGTTGTACAACAGGACGGATGGATGGATGGATGAGTAGAGGGATACACAAATGGACAGATGTGGGCAGACAGGTGCGTGGATAGACAGTTGGATGGACAGACAAACAGGATGGACAGACGGATGGATGGATATCAGGACAGATGAACAGACAGGTGGGTGGATGGATAAGTGAATGGAAGGACAAACATGGTCAGATGAGTGGGTGGACAAATGTGGACAGATGGACAGCTGAGTGGATGGACAGATGGATGGACAAATGTGGACTGATGGATGGAGACAAGTCGGTAGGTAAATAGACAGATGGACTAACAGGTAGAGGAAAAGACGGACAGATGGGTGGACGAACACACAGATGGATGAATAAATAATTAACAGAGGTCCCATCACATGTGCCCTCTGTCCACTTAGGGAAACAGCAGTGAGTATCTGGTGCTGGTGGTCTCCTGCCTAAACCCAGGCTCCAGGATAGGAATTTACTACACCCCTAAAAAGCTAAAACTGTTCTTCCATCCATCTCCAGAGTCTAGCAACAGACGAACAGAAGGAAGCTGTCACCCCTCACCCTTGAGGTGATCTATTACCATTCATTCCCCATGCAGTTGAGGACTGCCTCTACACTGGCGCTGGGGACACAAGCAGCAACTGAGCAGACCCAGGGCTGACCCTGGTGGCGACTCATGGGTCTCACAGCTGAGTGCCCGGTGTTTTGAGAACATGTAGGAAGGGAAGAAGGAGGTGGTCAGGAAGGGACATCTGAGACTAGATGTACGAGTAGGAATCAGACTGATTGACAAGCTGTGTGTGTGTGTGTGTGTGTATGTGCACACGCGCATAAGAGGGGTAGGGACGGGAGAGTGACAGAGAGGGAGGAGGGAGAGTGAAAGAGAAAAAGGAGGGCAGAAAGACAGAAGGACAGAGGGAGGGAGGAAAAGGCACACGCCCATGGCAGAACACGTGCATGAGCGCTGACCGTGAAGCAAGGGCACAGGTGCGTCTGATGGGAAAGCCCAGGCAGCTGGGATATAGAACGCAAGGTAGGCGTGCCCAGAGATGGGAGCAGAGTCATCAGGACCCTCTGTGACGGGCCTGGATGCTCCAAAGATAGTGACAGAGCCCCAGAGGGGTGTCCCCAGGGATAAGATCAGGTCTGCATTCACACGGAAGCAGGAGCCGGGACCGCATTGCCTGCCCCAAGACAACTCAGCCAGCTTCCTCTGGTTAGAATCCTACTGAACATCAGTGAGGCTACGCCAGCTGCAGAGAAACCCCCGCCACAGCTTTCAGGGAGCAGGCTCTGGGGCCTCACGAAGCAGCCTGGACCACGCCTTACCCCGTGGAAGGCCTGCTTCTCCTGTCCTCACTGGGCTCTTATGGGCAGGGGGTCCCTTGGTTCAGCTCAGAAGCCCTAACAGCGGCCGAGCACACGCCCCAAGCAGGGCCGTGTAGGTAGCCGAGGAGGCCACTGTCACACTGGGGGTTGGCTGGTACCTTTAGACTCACCTTTACCAGTGTGGGCCTTTTCCCTCCAGGCACCAATACACTGGAAGAGCCATCAGCCCAGAGCCCCGTCCAGTGGCTTCCCCTCTGAATCAGGCCATGGCTGAGATCCTGACACCCGCATAGAGCCTGCTCTAAGTGCCTCCTGTATGCGAGGCCAGATGTGAGCGAGGGACCCATGGATGGTTTGCACCAGCCAATCCCGGCCACTGCCCTCGGGGAGCTTCTGATGTGGCTGAAGTTTCTCTGGAAAAGAAATGTGCCTCCCTAGAAACCCTTCTGGTGTCTGTGGTCTCACGGTGACATCTGGGCTGGCATGGGCAAACCTGAAACAGATCTCTGCAGTGCAGGCTGGAACGGGCATGGCCCTTCTCTGAGCTTCAAGAAAGAGGCACATGTGTGTGGTTCCAGTGAGATCTTTACAACCCCCCCCCCCCACCCCGAGTAACAGAAACTACACTAGGTTAAACAAACAAGCTTCTGAAATTCGAGCTTGGGAAAATAACTACCTGTACCTCTTTAGATCTTTGTGCTTGAGGAACGCAGCACTTTCTCAGGCTTTCTATCACCTGGGCCCACAAAACAAGCCTGAGGTAGTCAAGGTCTGTGCGGTCGCCCTCTCCTCGAAGGAGAACACAGCAGGGACAGAAGCCAGCTCCCGGCCACAGGAGCATGGAGTGACAGGGGCAGCTCTCACACCCGTGGCCCCTGGGGCCCAGACAGGCCCCTCAACAAGAGTCAGGATGGCGTCTGGGAGTTAGGAGCTGGCCGCACGTGCTTCTTCTGGGACTCCCAGGCCAGTCCTGCATCCAGCACGGTCCTCTTGGCTTCCTTCCTGGCTGGCTCGGCCCCACAGGCTCGCCCAAGCTGCCCTGCTGCTTCTTCCACTCCACAGTCTTCATCACTCTTTGTCTGTTCCCGTTCTCCGCTGGTCCTCTCCTGAATCAGGAAAAAAAAAAGAAAAAAATCAACGAAGCTCTCCAATGCTGGCTGGAACAAGCCCACAGTGTCCTGGCCGGGCCCCTGCACTCACTGCGTGCTCAGATTCAGAACGGCTGAGCCGGGTTCCAACACCCCAGCCAGCCACAGGGACACTGTATTTTGTTCTTAAGATGCTCTGGACACGTATTTACTGATGGGAACATACTTCCTGAAGGGAACTGAAGAGCCCAGCCCATGGAGATCTGAGAAAGGGCAAAGCGAGAAGCACTACTTTAAAAGGTGGCACCCTTGGGGCGCCTGGGTGGCGCCGTCGGTTAAGCGTCCGACTTCAGCCAGGTCACAATCTCGCGGTCCGTGAGTTTGAGCCCCGCGTCAGGCTCTGGGCTGATGGCTCAGAGCCTGGAGCCTGTTTCCGATTCTGTGTCTCCCTCTCTCTCTGCCCCTCCCCCGTTCATGCTCTCTCTGCCCCTCCCCCTTTCATGCTCTGTCCCAAAAATAAATAGACGTTGAAAAAAAAAATTTTTTTAATAAAAAAAATAATAATAATAAAAAAAAATAAAAGGTGGCACCCTTATGCTTGAGCACCTGGACCTCCCAAGATGCCTGCCCACGGGCAGGACATCACACTGAACACCTCCTGCTTCCTCCAAAGGCCTTCGAGGTTTAAATGCAAAGTCAGGGATCCACAAAGAGGCAAAGCACAATACTGTCAGTTCGGTGGCCTGGTAGAATCGTCAGTGAGCCAAATTTTCCATTGCAAACCAAGGAAAATGAAAGCCCCCTCCTCCGCTCGCTTTTCTGAAACAATCCAGCACTTACTGGGATAGATCATGCCTTTGGTGTCGCGTCTTCTATCCCCGTATCATCTACTTTCCAAAATAAGCAGTACTGCCCACAAGTTGCAACTGTTAAGTTTGGGAGCTTAAAATCATTAATAATTCTTCAGGAATTCAAGAGCAAACACCCTTCTGTGGCCGAGAAGGGGCGTTATCAGAACTATCTTATACCGGCCAATGTCTGTCTTGGCTTCGGGAAGATGCCTCATGGAATCACATTGCTTCAAAGCAGACCACTAAGGTGGACCACTAAGAAACACTTAGCAGCCATCCTTGTCGGTGGGTCTATTCTCTCATCACTCTGGGCTCCACAATGACCTAATGCCATATTCCATTTTGCAGCATCTGGGCTTGGAGGCGTGCAGGAGGAAAGAAAGAAATTTGTCCACACATTTGCTCCGCTTGAAAGACACTGGTCCATGGCAGAATGTGAAATTCAGATTTTCCAATACTTCCTTCAGAGAGCAGGGTGACGCTGATTGCCACGTGTTCTCTGTTTAGTTCTGGCTTCGTTAGAGCTTGTGCAGCTCAGAGAAGAGGACCGTGAAGAGTCTAATTACGAAGGCCTCGCCTCATGCCGCAGCACAGAGACTCCGAGTGTGAATCAACAGCCCACTGCCGTGGAGAAGCCCACAGCCAAGGTGGTGAGGGAGAGGCCTCGTGGGTTCAGAGCTTCGCTAAACAAGCACAACGTGATTGCTAAGAAAACAAGACACATTCCCAGAATGACACATTCACCACCGTACCTTCTTGCCTCCTTCACGACCAGACATTCTGGGTCCATCATCTGGAGATGTCCGCCCACAGCTGCTCACGTCCTCCTGGGAATTTCCTGGGTGTGCTGCCCTCCCCAAGCAAGAGAGTGGCATAAGCAAACGGAGGTGGCCCCGAGGGAGCAGACAATCAAAAGATTAACAGTACAGCAGAGACCCTTCCAAAAGTACCGATCACCACGACCCAATTCTATCCTCATGACCTTCACTGTGACACCTGCTACAGTGCCTTCTGGAGAAAAGGGAAACTTGCCAGGTTTGGGGAGACATGAAGCCATGGTTCTACTCAAGCATGTCTCCCATCCAGGTACTAAGCAGGCCCTTCCCTGCTTAGCTTCCAAGATCAGAGATTGGGAGTAGAGCCGTAGGCACTACTCAAGCATTTCTGAGCGGGAATTCTTTTCTTCCAATTATCTGGACATTAAACGGAGTTAGGCTTGCAGAGCTATTCCTAGGCCCTTCTCTTTGCTCGCTGGAATTGTTACTCACAAGAGAACCCATAATCACCCTTGTTAATTCAGCCCTCCTCCCCCTTTCCAAATCAGACCGAACTTGGAAAGGATAACTTTGCTGTCCCACTGTGTACTTCCTACATCCCAAAATCCATACGTAGAGGTATGTGATGGGGGGGGGGGGGCACTCAGATGCTTTAGGAAGAAAATAGTTTTCCAGTTGAGCTGAAAATGCAAACGAAACACATTTTTTCAAATAAAAATAAATACATTATTGAAACATTACCTATACAGGTAAATTTTAAAGTTTATTTACAGACTTTATAAATAAGCCAACTTTGGTTTGGCAAAATTGAATCCTAAGCAGTGAAAAACACCAGAGTACTTCAGGGCTCCCTTGGGAGTTTCTATATAATGCAGTAATGATTCCTCATGTACTTCTCTTTGCAAAAGTAAGTTCATAAATGAGTTCAGAGACTCAGCCTTATTCACTACTATATCCTTATCACCTCAACCAGTGGCCTGGCACTGGGAGATCCTCCATTAGAGTAATCTACTGAATGAATGAATGAGTGAATGAATGAATGAGAATGCATGAATGAACGAATCAGAGAATGAAGCAGACAACTCAGTATATTCTACACTTCCTGATGTGTGAAACTATCTTTTTATGCGTCACAGACTAAAGCGTGCTTGGTAACTATCAAATGTTTACTTGTATTTTATTCCTAATAATTTAATTATATTAATTAATAATAATATTAATATTAATTAATAATATTAATTCCTAATAACAGTTCAATAATTTTTAAAAATGAATGCTCTAGGGGCGCCTGGGTGGCTCAGTCAGTTGAGCACCCAGCTTCAGCTTGGGTCATGATCTCGCGGTCCGTGAGTTCGAGCCCCGCGTCGGGCTCTGTGCTGAGCTCTCAGAGCCTGGAGCCTGTTTCAGATTCTGTGTCTCCCTCTCTCTGACCCTCTCCGTTCATGCTCCATCTCTCCCTGTCTCAAAAATAAATAAATGTTAAAAAAAAAAAAGTGAATGCTCTAATTTGGAAGCACGAGGATAAGAATCCGAGAAGCAACCACACAGGTAGGTCACAGTAAGTTACCATCCAGGAGTTACTACCATACGGGACGCAGTAGGTGACAATGGCCGCTAGAGGGAGCCACACAACCTTTCAAAGAGCAGCATTAGGAAAAACCCATCCAGGATGATGGTACTGCTATGCACTTCCCACCATAGCTCACGCCACCAAATTGCTGTAACTACCGCACTATGTCATGTCCAACTCACCAAAAAAAGCTGAGACAAGCTCAGAGCTGCAAGCATCAGATTTTTAGAAAAAGGACCCTGCCCGCCCCCCCCCGCCTCAGAGTTCATTCACATCTTTTTATATACATACACCATAGCTTTAAAAATTAAATGTAGCGGCTCAATCCGTTGAGCATCTGACTTCAGCTCAGGTCATGATCTCACAGTCCGTGAGTTCGAGCCCCACGTCGGGCTCTGTGCCGACAGCTCAGAGCCTGGAGCCTGCTTCGGATTCTGCGTCTCCCTCTCTCTCTGCCCCTCCCCCATTCACACTGTCTCTTTCTCAAAAATAAAATAAAAACATAAAAAAATTAAAAAGTTAAATGTGAATAAAATTCTTTTCCCTGTGGATAACAATTGAATCTATTAAAAACTCACCTGGGAAGAAAGCAACACTATAACCTAAACAATGAAAACAAGGATTTTTAAAGCTGTGTGCAATTATTTCCTGCCTCCAGCCACATTTTTGTAAAAGAACACTCAACTGCTGGAGGATTCAATTTCATCTCCTCCAGTAAAGAAACTTAAGGCATGTGCAAGCTAACTGAGAAGTCACACCAGACAGAATTATGATCCTATTGGTCAAGTTTCAAAGGCTTCATATGTAAGTGAGTGTAGGAAGGAAAAAAAAAAAATTCCCACAAACTCCTTCTCTCAAAAGTTCTGAAAACGCTGTAAATATTTTCAGGGCCATTATAAGCCACAGATGTTATCAACAGGCAAGATCGTGCAAACTTTAAAAGACCTCGTCCATAAATGACGCTGCTTCAAAAAATAGATTTTGAAAACCCTGGAAAGGAGCACAAGTTAATTTCCCTTTGGAACATTGTAAAACGTCCATGCCTTACTTAGAATGTAAAAAACAATTGGCTCCCCCGGGCTTCTTGCTTACAGTTCTACCGCTACAGCGCATGAAACTGTAGGAGCCCTCCAAAATAACAGCCAGAAATAAAGAAACAAAAGATAGAACTTGAAAAGCAGAACAATTCAAGAAAGCAACTCTAAGAATAACGGGCTGGTTAAAAACTAAAATTAAATTAAATGGCTGTGTGACATTTCCAGGCAAAAGAAGATTCCAGAACCTGCACTGTGGGGTGACCTGTGGGAAAACCTAATGGGCTAACACAGATTTCCATGAAGGCAGACAGACTGTAAACTGAGAAAATGCAGAGCATCTGGGCTAATCTGTGATTGCATTTGCAGCCCCCCACTCACCAACCTGGAAAAAACCTGAAATGTCAATGCTGACAAAATTGTTACAAGATGAAGCTGGCTGGCTGAAAACCTTCCTGACTGAATTAAAACCCTGACTGCTGGCCCTGGGGGGACACAGAAGTTGTGGGTGAAACCGGGAACTAGCCATGATTTATACAGGGAGTGAAAAGATCATAATTTAGCATTTTTTTAATTATATAGTTTTAATTATCTAATTATATCCTGATCATAACGATGACCCTTCTTCCTTCAAAGGACTCCAAGCATGCTTCTGGAACATTCCCCGTGCAAGTTCCCTCATTTGCTGTTTTAAAGGGAGAGTTGGCAAATCTCACAGTGAGTTAAAGTGACAGGTCTGGCATCTGACTTCCAGCTCAGTTTCCTGTGACCAGACCACACCAACTCTCAGCTCTTGAAATAACCCCAGCGGAATTCTCCTCCGAGGGAAGCAGTCTCCCCAATTATGCGAACACGTTCTCCCACTGCTTACCCCCCTCCAGCCTGTGCAATTTCCACATTATTTCCACATTCTGATATGCAACACTTTTTTTTTTTCCTTCATTCCCAGCCAAGGAGCTGCAACATCCAAGACACAAAGGCCAAGTCCACATGGGAGCTGCAGGCTCATTTGTGACGTTTCTTGATAAACCCACGCAGCTGGTCAGCTTAGTGCATGGGGATCCGGGCAAGCTCCCCCTTCATTTCTAACTGTGGATGCCACAGGGCAAGTCACTTAACCGCCTCATTAGGATCACAGTCACAGCCCTACCATGGCCTGCTTCCCAGGTGCCTGGTCACCCCATTAATATCTGCAGAGATCCATTAAGCCTTCTAGCTGAAAGGCACCATAAAAGCAAAACCTATCATTGTTATCATCAATAAACTCCAAGACGCTCTTCCCTGTCACGACCTAACGTAAATCAGTTACCCACGTGGAAAGCCCACGGAGGCCTAATGAGCTACCTACAGCCTGGGAAATGGCATTTGATGTTGACAGGAGCTTTCTTCCCCGGGGGCGGGGAAGGAAAGCCAGTGCTTTCACTTTGGCGGGTGAAACTTAAAACTGTTAGACCCTCCTGAGCCTCCCACCCACGCACAGCACCTGCAGCCTGAAAGGGTTTGCCGGGATTCGGCCCTGCCCTCCAAGGCCCTCTCCCTGAGCACTGAGCTAAGAACCAACAGCAATGTGCAATCCATCCTGGGGGGAGTGCAGTCCATCCCCGATGTGGGAGAGGAGGAAGGCACACTGTCAAAAAGCAATTTGGGGAACTAGACACAAGTGAATCTGGTCTTCCCACCCCATCTCCCCTTGGGACCCTCTGCCCGTTCTCATTGCTTGAAAACACCCTCCATCAAAACCCTGCCGGCAAACACACCGTGGTACTATAACAACCTCAAACTGAAGACAATGCCTGTCTATAACAGGGGCTGCCCAAATAAACACCTCCATACAGCAGCTTACTATGCTGCCAGTAAAAAGGACGGGGACAAAGTACTCATCTGCAGAACGCTGTCTCTGCAATGCTACCACTTACGTATGCCTGCCATCTCCCCCAAGGGAAGGAGGGGGTGCATGGAAGCCTTGCTCTTCAAGGTAAACCCTTGTGTGGCCTTCCAATTTTTAACCAGGTGCACACCTGGTGCAGACCTCTTCTGGGTTTCAGTGATCCCTTCGAGTTATAAACAGGGAGCCGCTCTGTCCCAGGGAGCTTCTGATTTAGTTAGATTGGGGGAGATCTTCATCAAAGTCCAGAATATGTGGCTCATTCGGGAAAGGAAGGTGGACCAAGGACAAGAAGCCACGATCCCGGAGGCGCCTGGGTGGCTCAGTCGGTTGAGCGTCTGACTCGGTATCAGCTCAGGTCCTGATCCCACCATTTGTGAGATCAAGTCCCACACTGGGCTCTGAGCTGATAGTGCGCAGCCTGCTTGGGATTCTCTCCCTCCCTCTCTCTCTCTCTCAAAATAAATAAACATTTTAAAAAAGAAATAAACAAGAAGGCACCACCCTGGTCTCACTCCCTCCTCTGTTGTTGCAACAATAAACATAACACCTGCCCGGGCCTGACTCCATCCGTATGCATTAACCTGTGCTTCAAAGGGCACTTTGTTCACTGTGACTCACGGTCTGGAAGTCTTGACTGTTGCAGTTGAACCTTCAGCCAGATGCTGCCTCGCTGGCCCCAGGCTCCTGGGGGCTCCACCTCCCACAGGCGACCCCGCTCCTCCGGATGGGCCAACAGGAACTTCCTGCACACTGAGGATGTGCAAGAGTGAGCCAGGAAGGCCCGCCCCCTCTGCGTCTCAGGGGCGAGCACTTCCGGTTCCAGCCAAGGCCCCACCCCACCCTGGCTCTGCTCTGTTTCTGCTGCAGGGGCACCAGTGTTTGGCCTCCTCAGCTATCACCCCTCATGCTCCGGCTTTCACCCAACCCATCTTACCTGGGGCCACCATAACAAAGCACCACACGTTGGGGGGCTCCAACAACAGACTTCCACTGTCTCACGTGGTGGGGGCGGGAAGTCCCACGGCCAGGCATGGGCAGAGGCTTGCAGATGGCTGCCTTCCCACAGTGGCGTCGCATGACCTTCCCTCTGCACCCATCCGTGTCCCAGGCTCCTCTTTTATAAATAAGAACCACTTCTTAAGAATCTATTGGATCAGGGCCCCACTCCAAGACCTCATTAAATTCTAATTGCCTCTTTAAAGGTCCCACCTCCACGTATAGTCACATGGAGGGTAAGCTTTCAACATAAGACTTCGGGGGACCCAATCAGCCCTTAACATCCCCCCAACACTGTCCTCTCCTCAGGCACTGTCCCTCCTTATCCTGAGCCTCCCCAGCCCTCCTCTCCCACAGAACTTCCAGCTCATCCTCTGCAGATGCCTTGATTCCAGTCACCTCAAGGCTTAAAGACTTCTATGTCCGCATTCACAGGGTGAGAATTTCCTCCGGGCAGTGCCCCAAGCCCAGCCAAATAGGCGGCTGCTCCTGGTCCCACAGGTGCCCATGGGGACCCTGTCAGGCCCTCCCCTAATACGTCCCAGCCGGGGGCAACAGCACAGATGGAAACCTCCAGAGGGTGAAACTAAGTATTCGGAAAGTGTAAGCCAAACTAGCAGAGTGCTAGATAGAATGTTCTGCTCTCCTATCTTGACAAATATAACTTCATAACAACAGGGAAAGCCAGTTTCAAATTTAGAATTCTTGGACTCCTTGGAGTTTTGCACCAGAATGTGGCAATACTGAGGGAGCTGCCCCCCCCCCCCCACAGTCGGCCCACCCGCTTCTCTTTCTACCCCAGCCCCACACACGTACACAGCAAGGGGCCTGTGAATGCAAATGTGAACACCACGCCCACACTCCACCCACACCCCACCAACGCCTGTCCCTAGGGTCTAAAGATACGCAAACTGGTGGCATGGTCCACCCTTATGTGCAGACCCAAGGATGGAGTCCACTGGGGCCCTCACGCCACTGGCAGGAACCCAGGGGTCCTGGTACCCTGAGTCAGCTTAGAAGGAGTGGTCTGGACCCAGGAAGGACTATACTCTTGGGCCCACAGACTCCTCACACCACGGAGAGAAACGCAGCTGCAAGAGGGCTTTAAAGCACAGGGCTCTGGCCTGCCCTTTGAACGCAAGAAGGAATCCTACCGGTCATGGGGTGCCTGGGTGGCTCAGTCGATTAAGTGTCTGACTTCAGCTCAGGTCATGATCTCACGGTTCGTGAGTTTGAGCCCCACGTCGGGCTCGTGCTGACAGCTCCGAGCCTGGAGCCTGCTTCAGATTCTGTGTCTCCCTCTCTCTCTGCCCCTCCCCCACTCGTTCACTGTCTCTCTGTCTCCCAAAAATAAAAACATTAAAAAAAAAAAAAAGCCAGTCAGTAAAGTGTGCAGGTGGCACACACCTGAACCCAGTCCTGAACCTCCAGCTGCTTCTTTCTCCATGTCCTACCTGTTCACATACATGCCCAAGTACAGTCAGGGGTGACGTAAAAGCCTGAGGCCCCAACATCCTCAGCTGGGCAGCTCAAACCCCCAAGACACGATGCGTGCTTCAGAATCAGCACGTTCTTATTTTCTTTCTCTATGGGGCAAAGATAGAAAAGGGAAAAGCAGGGGGGTGCCTGGGTGACTCAGTCGGTTAGGCATCCAACTTCAGCTCAGGTCATGATCTCAGAGTTTGTGGGCTCGAGCCCCGCGTCAGGATCTGTGCTGACAACTCAGCCTGGAGCCTGCTTCGGACTCTGTGTCTCCCTCTCTCTCTCTGCCCCTCCCCCGCTCGCATTCTGCATCTCTCAAAAATAAATAAACATTAAAAAAAAGAAAGAAAGAAAAAGGAGAGCAGGGATCCACAAGACCCTGCAAGGGTACCTGCAGTGCTGGCTCTGGGGCGCCCTCCCCCCTCCATGGAGACTGATACTTCCCTAGGGAAACCTGAGGTGGCCACACTGAGAGGCCAATGTACTCAAACCAAGGTCTCGGAGCTGACGCAAAAATTAGGAGAGAGAGAGGACAGGCATGTGGTTCTGGAACTTTGCAACACCTCAAAGTGAGCAACACAGTACAGGAATCCTGGAATGCTCTTTGCAGAAATTCAAGGCTCTTCAGAGTTTAATTATAGACCATGAGTTTGGAAATATAAAGAAATGACTAAACCTACTTGAAAATATGTTTTCACCTGCTTTTCTTAGGACTTTAGAGCAACAGAAGTTTCCTTACCTTCCCTACGTTTTCTCTCTTATCTCCTGATCTCCCCATACCATAACGGTACTGGAAACTCAGTACTAAGGGCCCAAAAACATCTGTATGACAAGAAGTGAAACGGTACCCAAGGTGGAAGGGGTGTACTTCACAGCAGGGGTGTGGGGAACCTAGAGAGAGGCTCACCAGAATCCGCCCCCCTTACTGACTTGGAACGTAATGTTTAAGACCAGGGCTTGTTTCATTTCCTCCGAAAAAAATATACATATATAAGGATTTCTCTTCCAGAACGTGAAAAGGGATTGTGATAGCTCATTTTAAGGGTCAACTTGACTGAGCCAGGGGGTGCCCAGATATTTGGTCAGACATTATTCGGGGTGTGTCCGTGAAGGGGTTTGGGATGAGATGAACATTTGAATCAACAGACTGAGTAAAGCAGATTGCCTTCCCTCATGTGGGTGGGCCTCATCCAATCAGTTGAAGGCCTGAATATAGAGGGAAAAGGCTGACCCTCCCACAAGTAAGAGGGAACTCCTGCCTGTCTGGTGAGCTGGGACATGGGTGTTTTGCTGCCTTTGGATTTGACCCAAAAACTTTTTGTTGGCTTTTCTTGGGTCTGGAGCCTGGCAGAATTTGCACCGTTATGACACCATCGGCTCTCCTGAGTCTCCAGCTTGCTAACTGCAGATCTTGGGAGTCTCAGTCTCCACACCATGTGAGCCAATTCCTTATAATAAATCTCTCGTGTGTGTGTGTGTGTGTGTGTGTGTGTGTGTGTGTATACCCTATTGGTTCTGTTTCTCTGGAGAACCTTGACCAGTACAGGGACTCAGTAGGGTAAGAATGGAAGAAGGGGACTGCCTTCTGCAGCAAGAGCTACGAGGTACTTGGGGCTCAGTGCGGTCAGAGCTTGCCTTTGCACTCCAGCTGCCCTCCCAGACAAAGCTCCTGGGCTCCCTTTCAGCGTCTAGCTGAAAGGACTAAGTCATGGGCTCTTAAGCATCAAGTGAAACCGCAAAGGCCCTCTGAGCGCCCAGCAGGTGCACTTCTCTGGATTCTGCTTCTCTCTGACGCCGTGTTTTTTATTGTTTCTAAATCCAGTTATTTCTAGGGCTGGGAAAGGCTCACCCCCCAGTGCCACAGCATAGTCTCATCTGTGCTGAAGCAACGGGAGATTTCTCAGGAGGAAGAGAAAACCCACACGCAGAGAGTGTCAAGGAACCTGCCTCCCCGGAACCACCTAGAACGCACGTGTTATCCATCACCGTTGCCCATACGTTTCCGCCTGACACAAAGCGGGTTTACCTTTGAACATGGCGGGAGAAATCGGCCAACTGACGCCCAGAGCCTCGTCCTCACGGAACGTCTCACAGAAGTCCTGCAGCATGGCCGTGCCCAGGCCCTGGCGGCGGTAAGTCCTCCTGACAAACACGGTGTCGAAGACGGGGAGCAGGTAGCATGCACCCGGGCCATCACCACACAGGCTGCCTGCAGGGAAAGGAAGAGACAGGCGCCGTCCCAGGCTTGCACCAAGCTGCCAGGGCCCTGCGGGACTCCCACACAGCCGGGTCACTGGTACCACCTAGAAGGGCTCACATCACTAAGACAAAAGAGCAGATCATCCCAAACCACCAGTTCTCCAGCCGACTGACCAGCCCACATGTTATCGATCACGAGGAGTGCAGCCCCCAGACTGCTGTACCGAAATGAAAAGCAAACGCAGGTGCATGTGCCATTCACGCACCCAAGACCCTCAGAAGCCGCCCGCGCTGTGCAGAGTTCACAGAGACACTGGAAGCCAATGAGGGCCATCTGGACATCAAGGTTTTCCGTGAACCCAAGGGATATGGGCTGGCAGACCCACCCAACACATCTCTAGGGCATGGACTTGTTTCAGTAACTCTAACAAGCAGTCATCGTGTCCAATTAAGACAGAGTGCATTTAGGGGCGCCTGGGTGGCGCAGTCGGTTAAGCATCCGACTTCGGCTCAGGTCATGATCTCACAGTCTGTGAGTTCGAGCCCCACGTCGGGCTCTGTGCTGACAGCTCCAAGCCTGGAGCCTGCTTCAGATTCTGTGTCTCCCTCTCTCTCTATTCCTCCCCTGCTTGCTCTCTCTCTCTTAAAAATAAAGATTAAAAAAAAAAAAAAGACAATGTGCATTTACCCCAAGCAGACTAAGTCCTGCCTCCCCTACAACATCAGTGACCTTGCTATAGCAGAGCAAGAGGGGCCACAGTTGGCACCCTTCCCACCTTTCCATCCTGAACTTCACTGCAACCAGCACCAATACCAGCACAGTTGCTGTTTCTGCAAAAGGCACTTGGCCTTGGCCTTGGCCTTGCAAGTTCACCTGCGTTGTCACCCTAACCAGAAAATCAATGCTACACAAAGCCTACTACATCACCTGTCTTACTTCCAAACGTACAAATGCCTGCACCCTAGATGCATGAAAACCCAGGAAAAGAAGTATGGAGCATATTCAGCTCCTATTGGAAGAAGTTTTTGTCCCTGTCAAGAATCAGATGGTGGGTAATTTCCCAAGCGAAAAAACTGACTCCGATTCTGATCAGCCAGACTGAGTTGCAGGGATACATGCTACTGTAGTGAACTGCTTGCAACAAATGAGCACAATTATTCCCCTTCCTATATCCACATCACATTACATGTGATTCTGAAGCACCTCCCATCAAAAATGGGGCCTGGCTTCATGGGGTCCAGTGCCCCTCTTCTATTCTTTCTCAGATCCCTGCTACTCACTCTAAGAACACAACTGGACTAGCCTGCCACCATAACAGAAACATGGCCCGGGCACCCTTGTGGTCCCAGCAAACATCTAGCCAGTCCCATGGAGCAGAGCCACCTACCAGCCATCCCACCCAGCTGAGCCTCAGCAAAACTGTCATCCAAAAGAATGGTGAGCTGAACAATTGATTTGGTGCCAAAAATGAATGAAGAAGTAATCTGAGGCCAGTGATCAACACCACCCAATTCACTTGGGATGGTTAAGTGTAAAGTATTTGAATTTCACCCTCAATGTTCCTGAAATGACAGTACAAACTTAGGTTGGAATTCTGCAGTTGCCAACTTTTATATTGAGGAGAACAACATTCCCCAAATGGTAGTCTTCCAAAGCTGAGAAACATTAAAATTACATAAAGATACAATTCCTTAAAAAAAAAAAAGAGTCAATATTGGGGCGCCTGGGTGGCTCAGTCAGTTGAGCCTCCGACTTCAGCTCAGGTCACGATCTCACGGTCTGTGAGTTCGAGCCCCGCGTCAGGCTCTGTGCTGACAGCTCAGGGCCTGGAGCCTGCTTCGGATTCTGTGTCTCCCTCTCTCTCTTCCCCTCCCCTGCTCATGCTCTGTCTCTCTCTGTCTCAAAAATAAAAACATTAAAAAAAAAGAGTCAATATTTAGGGATATATTTAATAAAAGGAGCATAAGCCTTGAATACTGAAAAACTACAAAACATGGTTAAGGGAAATTAAAGAAAGGTAATAAGTGGGGAAATACCATGTTCATGGATTGGATGACTCAATACTGTTAAGATGGCAGTTCTTCCCAAACTGATCTGTAAGTTCGACACCAGTCCTATCAAAATCCCAGCAGGCATTTTTGTGGACATTGGCAAGCTGATACTAAAACTGACATGAAATGCAAAGTCTCTACAATAAGCAACCCAGTTTTGAAAAAGAGCAAAGTTGGAGATTTTACACTACCCAATTTCAAGGTTTCTTATAAAATCAAGGCAATCAAGTCAGTGGGATACAGGTGTAAGGACAGGCATGTGTTATCAATGGAACAGAAGTGAGTCAAGAAATAAATTCTCGGGGCGCCTGGGTGGCGCAGTCGGTTAAGCGTCCGACTTTAGCCAGGTCACAATCTCGCGGTCCTTGAGTTCAAGCCCCGCGTCAGGCTCTGGGCTGATGGCTCAGAGCCTGGAGCCTGTTTCCGATTCTGTGCCTCCCTCTCTCTCTGCCCCTCCCTCGTTCATGCTCTGTCTCTCTCTGTCCCAAAAATAAATAAATGTTGAAAAAAAAATTTTTTTAAAAGAAATAAATTCTTATACTTTTAATTTCAACGATGTTGCCCTTTTCCAATGAGAAGACAGTCTTTTCAACAAATTGTGGTGGTATGACTGGATGTCAATAAGCCAAGAACAAAAAAAAAAAAAAAACAGGAAGAAGAAGCTGGAACACAACAGCCAGTCCAGAATTAGACCCACACAAATATAGTCAACTGATCTTTGACAAAGGAGCAAAGTAAAGTCACTGAAGAAAGGACAGTCTCAATAAGTGACACCGGACAACTTGATATCCACATGGAAAAAAAAAACAATCTAGACACACACCTTAAATACTTCAAAAATTTTTTTTTAATTTTTTTTTCAACGTTTATTTATTTTGGGGACAGAGAGAGACAGAGCATGAACGGGGGAGGGGCAGAGAGAGAGGGAGACACAGAATCGGAAACAGGCTCCAGGCTCTGAGCCATCAGCCCAGAGCCTGACGCGGGGCTCGAACTCACGGACCGCGAGATCGTGACCTGGCTGAAGTCGGACGCTTAACCGACTGCGCCACCCAGGCGCCCCTAAATACTTCAAAATTTTTAACTTAAAATGAATCACAGCATAAATATAAAATGCAAAACTACAAACCTCCTAGAAAATACACAAGAGAATATCCAGATGACCTTGTGTTTTGTAACATATTTTTTTACATACAACACGAAAGGCATGATCCAGGAGAGAAAAAATTGGCAAGCTGAATTTCATTAAAATTAAAATTTGCTGGAGCACCGGGGTGGCCCAGTTGGTTAAGCATCCGACTCTTGATTTCAGCCCAGGTCATGACCTCATGGTTTGTGAGTTCGAGCCCCACATCAGGCTCTCTAGTGTCAGTGTTGAGTCTGCTTCAGATCCTCTGTCTCACTCTCTCTCTGCCCCTCTCCCACTCTCACTCTCCCTCTCTCAAAAATAAATAGTGCACTTATTTAAAAAAAATTAAAATTTGCTGCCCAAATTTTTGACATGTGAAAGATGATGTCAAAAGAATGAAAAGACAAGGCACAAACTGGGAAAAAATATTTGCAAAAGGCACATTTGTCTGATAAAGGACTGTTATCCAAAATATATGAAGAGCTTTTAAAACTCAACAATAAGAAAACAAACAACGTGATTTAAAAGTGGGCCAAAAATCTTAATAGATACCTCATCAACAAAGCTATTACATATGGCAGGTAAGGATATCAAAAGATGCTCCACATCATATGTCATCAGGCAAATGCAAATTAAAACAATGAGATATCACTGCACACCTACCAGAATGGCCAAAACCCAAAACACTGTCAACACCAAATGCTGCTAAGGATGTGGAGCAATGGGAACTCTCATTCATTGCTGGTGAGAATGCAAAATGGTACAGCAACCCTGGATGAGTTTGGTGGTTTTACAAAAGCAAACAGAACTTGTTCCATATGATCCTTCAATTATGCCCCTTGATATTTATCTGAAGGAGTTGAGAACCTGCACATGAACGTTCACGGCACCTATATTCATAATGGCCAAAAACTGGAAGCAACCAAGATATCCTTCAATATGTGAATGGATAAATAAACTATGGCACATCCAGATAATGGAATATGAGTCCATGCCGAAAAGAAATAAGCTATCAAGCAAAAAAAAAAAAAAAGACATGGGGAAACGTTAAGGCATATTACTTAAGGAAAAGTCCCAATCTGAAAAAGTCTACATACTGTACAATTACACCAGTTATATGACATTCTGGAAAAGGCAACACTATGAAGGCAGCAAAAAGATCAGTGGTTGTTAAGAGGCTGTGGGGAGGGAGCAATGAATAGAGGGAGCATGGGGGTTTTCAGGGCAACGACGCTTGTACGATGCTACAAGCATCGTCCTTCTGCATTTGTCAAAACCCATAGAATATACAACATAAGGAATGAACACTAATGTAAACTATGGGCTTTAGTTAATAATAATGTATTCTTATGGACTGAACGGCGTCTCTTACATTGAAGCCCAACCCCGAGTACCTCAGAATGTGACTGTATCTGGAGACACAGACTTTACGAGATAATGAAGTTGGGGCACCTGGGTGCCTCGGTCAGTTAAGCGTCCAACTTCAGCTCAGGTCATGATCTCACAGTTCATGAGTTCAAGCCCTGCATCGGGCTCTATGCTGACAGCTCAGAGCCTGGAGCCTGCTTTGAATTCTGTGTCTCCCTCTCTCTCTGCTCTTCCCCACTCATGCTCTGTCTCTCTCTCCTTCAAAAACAAATAAAAACATTAAAAAAATGTTTTTAAAGAGGTAATGAAGTTAAAGCAAGGTCTTTTGAGTGAGCTCTCATCCAATTTGACCGGTGTCTTTATGAGAAGAGGAAATTTGGACACACAGAGAGATGTGCACACGTAGAGGAACGACTGTGTGAGGACACAGCAAGGAAATGGCCACCTACAAGCTAAGGAGGGAGGCTTCAGAAGAAACCAAACCTGCCAACACCTTGATCTTGGACTTCCAGCCTCAAGAACTGTGAGAAAATTACTTTCTATTGTTTGAGCCACCCAGTCTGTGGTATTTGGTTATGGCAGTCTAGCCAACTAATACGTGCACCAATATTAGTTTATGAATTGTAACCAATGCATCACAATATGTTAATAATAGAGGAAGTGTGTGTGTGTGTGTGTGTGTGTGTGTGTGTGGAGGAGGGTGGGGGATATGGGAGAACTCTGTACTTTCTCAATTTTCCTGTAAACCTAAAACTGCTCTTAAAAAAAGCCTATTAATGTTTTTAATGTACTAGGTATTTTTAAAAATTAAGTTGGACGCTTACCTCATATCACAAAAATTAATTCAAGATGGATCTAGGCATAAATATAAGTTAAAACTATACAGCTTTCAGGGGTGCCTGCGTGGCTCAGTTGTTTATGCATCCAACTCTTGGTTTCAGCTCAGGTCATGATCTCACATTTTGTGGGATCGAGCCCCATGTCAGCGCGCAGCTTGCTTGGGATTTTCGCCCTGTCTCTCTGTCCCTCCCCTGCTCATTCATTCTCTCTCTCTCTCTCTCTCTCTCTCTCTCTCTATCTCAAAATAAATAAATAGACTTAAAAAAAAACTATAAAGCTTTCAGAAGAAAATAAAAAAGAAAATCGTCACAGAGTTCTGAGGGAGTCAGAGAGTTCTTAAATTCAATACCAGAAGCACAATCAATTGACAAATCTGACTTCATCGAAATTCACTTTTGTACTTCAAAGGAAACTGTAGGGAAGTGTTTATGAATCACATTTCTGATAAAAAAAAAAGACATATCCAGACTATATAAACAACAGTTATAATTCAACAAAAAGAAAACAAACAACCAATTAAAAATGGACACATGAAACACTACAGTTTCAGGGATCATTTAAGTCTCTCGGAACATGCAGAGTAGCCTTGATCAGTGACAACCAAGGAAATTATTTGCTGAGAACACTTGCATTTGGTTTAGGACTTCAGATCGGTGGCCATTTGCTGGAAGAGTACAAGGAAAACATTGAATTCCTAAAGCTACTTAGAATCGGATGACTTTATGTTCAGGGATAGGTAACTCTTACCTAACCGAGTTGAATGTTTGTTTCAGCGCCATATGGAATAACGACTCTCAGTGGCTCCCCCCCCCCCATTTTTTTTTTCTGGAAACATGTGAGACACAATGTCTGCTGTTCCCAGCTATCTTTCTTGGCTATCATTCTCTCAATGTGCATTAAGTTCTTCTATCAACCACCATTAAGGTCTGGTACATCAACACTAAAAACTGATCACTGTAGAAAGAAAAAACCCGTTGCAAGTTTAACCTTAACATGTTTGAAAGTCTGAAAGCAGAACTTGCCTTGTAAGTTAAGTAAGTGAGTAAATAAATAAATAAATAAATAAATAAATAAGAACGGACTGATGATCTGAATAGGCACTTCTTCAAAGAAGACAAATGGTTAACAATCAGGGGAAAGACACTCAACATCATTAGCCATTAGGAAAACGAAAATGAAAACCACAATGAAATGCTACTTTTGACCTACCATAAAAATGGCTATAATCAAAAAGACAAGCAATAATAAGTGGTGACAAGATGTGGAGAAATTGAAACTGTCACATAATGCGGATGGGAATGTATAATGGTAAGGCCACTTGGTCAAATAATTTGACAGTTTCTTAAAGTTAAACATACGCTTATCAAATGAACCACCAATTCTATTCCTGGGAACCTAATACATGCTACAATTTGGATGAACCTCAAAAACATTAAGTAAAAGAAGCCAGACACAAAGGACCACATATTGTATCATTCCATCTAGATGAAATGTCCAGGAAACACAAATTGATGGAGATGGAGAGCAGATAGGGGATTGCCTAGAGCTGGGATGGAAACACAGATTGACAGTAAACAGGCTACTTTCTGGGGTAATGGAAATATCCAAAATCTGGATGGTGGTGATGGTTACACAACTCTCTAAATTTTTTAGAAATCACTTACCATCGGCGAATTTTACGGGGTGTAAAATTATCCATCTATGAAACTGATGTTTAAAAGATACAATGATGGGCACCTGGGTGGTTCAGTCGGTTAAGCGTCCAACTTCAGCTCAGGTCATGATCTCATGGTTCATAGGCTCGAGCCCCACATCAGGCTCTGCGCTGACAGCTCAGAGCCTGGAGCCTGCTTCGGATTCTGTCTCCCTCTCTCTCTTCCCCTCCCCTGCTCGCGGTCTGTCTCACTCTCTCAAAAATAAATTAACATTAAAAACATTAAAAAAATAAAAATAAAAAACAAAAGATACAATGAATTGTATTTAAAATGATATGGAGTTACATGAAAAGGATACAATCAAGTGTAGAAAGAGAAAAATAGTAACCTTACAGTGGAGAAACCCATCAGATACCTCCCTTCAGTGATCAAGGTGAACATCGCCAACAGTAATGTAGGTATCATGTGCCTTCATGTTTGATGTGAGCATGTGAGGACAAGGACACTTCACTTTCCCCCAAACTCATATCCTAGGATAATCATGTGAAAATATCAGACAGACCTAAGTTAAGGAACATTCCACAAATCCCCTGACCAGTACTCCTCAAATGTGTGCAGGTCATGAAAGACAAGGAGACCCAAGAAATGGTTACAGATTAAATGAGGAAACTAAGAAGGTATGGAAAATATAGGCAAGGTGGTATCCTGGATCAGACCCCATAAGAGAAAAAGGACGTGGCTGAAAAATTAACCAACGTAAAAAAAAAAATTAACCAACGTTAATTTCTTAGTATTCATCCCTATACTGTGGTTACTGTGGTTACATAAGATGTTACCAGCAAGGGGAGGTAGGTAAAGGGTATTTAATAGGAACTCTCTGAACTATCTTTACAACTCTTCCATAAATCTAAAATTATTTCAAAATGAAAAGCTGGGGGAGTCTAGGGGGCAGAAGAAACAAAAGCACTCCACCAGCTCTTTCTAAAGGCCAATCACACCTTCAGGCCAGTCAAATAAAATCTTTCTTCTAACATCAATTCCCAAAGCCAAAGAATTGGCTTGGCTTGGCTTGGTTTGGCTTGGCTTGGCATGGGGCACAGGCAATGAGCTTGCTGTAGGCCAATGAACTCTCCACTCATAATCAGAATATAAAGTCCAAGGAAATCATGCCACATAGCATGGAACGGTTGGTAAGAACCCCAGCAGTGATTTCATTCATTCTACCCATTTTACAGACATGACAGCTAACAGGGTCAAGAAAGGTGAAAACACACACACACACACACACACACACACACACACACACACACACAAAGGGCTTGGCTCCTTTCTGTCAGTAACAATTGCCCAACTACCTCTCCTCAGCTCACAAAGAGTCTATTGATCCCACAGCAAATTCAGACCAACCCACACCACCATAGTAACTGATGGCAGAACAGAGTCAAGAACCAAGACCTCTGGTGTCCCCTTCCTTCCTTCTGGCTGCTCCATGTCCAATATTGCCTTCAATGGCTACACAGGTTGTCTATACCTAACAACACTTAGAAGAGTAAAGCATATCCCAGATGGGCACTGTTCAAAATTGGAATAAAGATGCTATCTCTCAGGCAAGTTTAAATATCCAGAAAGGTCGTTTACCTGAGGATAACTGGTCCTGAAAAAAAAGGTGATGGGAACAGATCCATTGAGTCCACAATTCATAGTAAATGGTGGGAGTAACAAAACAAAACAAGACAAACAAAAAAACTATGGTAAAGCACAAACCAGTCAGAATGACCAGCCCAAGGACGACCAGGTGCCTGAGTCGGCTGGGCGTCAGACTCTCGATCTCGCTTCAGGTCATGATCTCACGTTTCATGGGTTCAAGCCCCATGGTGGGCTCTACGCTGACAGCATGAAGCCTGCTTGGAATTCTCTCTCCCTCTCTCTCTGTCCCTACCCCATTCATGCTCTCTCTCTCTCAAAATAAATAAGTAAACTTAAAAAAAAAAAAAAAAGAATGGCCAACCCAATTGGCTAAAATGGCAGTAGGATGAGATTATTTTAACCATAAATGCTGACAGGAAAAAAAAAAAAACAAGAGAAGATGAAAATTAACAAGCCAAGCATCAGAATTTAAAAGGTCAGAAGAGAAGAGAAGAGAGACCCAAAGAAAATAAAGGGAAGGAGACAAGGAGGATAGAAATTTATAAAATAGAACACAAAAATACAACACGAACTATTTAAAAAAAAAGAGTTGCTAAAGTAAGAAAAAATGAATACCCCATACATAAAGCACATTAGGAATTAAAATAAAGATATCACTATGGATGTGGCAGAAATTTCGAAGGTAAGAGAATACAATAAATAACTATGCCAATAAACTTGAAAAGAGAGGAAAAGGACAAATTCCTAGGATAAAACAACCCACCAAAACTGATTAAAAATAAAAAAATAAAAAAAACAGATAAACTAACCTGTCCTATGAGCATTGAAAACATGGAATCAGAAGTTTCAACCTCTCCCACAGTGAACACACCAGGCCAGGTGGCTTTAACTTCTATCGTAGGTTGGTAGAACTTCTTATCAACCTTCCAGAGGAAAGCCTTCCAGAGAACAGAGAGAATATTCTCCAGCCTCATCTATGAGTACAGTACAACTTTTTAAGGCAAAAGAAAGAATGGCCAAGGATAGGAAAAATAACAGTAATTCTTGAACATAAAATAAAAAAAGCTTAACCCAGTATTAACAAACTGAATTCAACAGGGTACACAAAGTTAACTTAGATCGCTGTAAGGGGCTGGATTCTCTGCTCACCACCCTGGCTGTTCCTGAAGATATGCATGACCGGTAAGGTATCTACGATGAAACCATGACCAAGGGGCATGAACTAACACTGCACATAATGATGACTTTACCTTCAACAGCCTGGGAGGACCTGAAGAAGATACCTCTGAGAGAAGGAGACAAAACCTAACAGACTGAACGATGTGATGCCAACAGACTGTCCACTAAAAATACACACCCAACAAAACACAGAAAAAAGACCAGGAGGGTTACTTCACAAAGACAGGAGTGAATTCTTGGAATACCTAAGACAGAATTCACAGATGGTGCACCATGGGCAAATGATAGCAACAGGCAGCCAGAAAGTAATGGAAGAAACTGTATCTGCTTCAAACAGAGAGATTTGTCAGAAGGAAGATATAACAGGCAGGTGGCAAGACAACAGTCACAGCGTATTCCCACTGCCAGCTGTTTTTGAGAACTGAGATCTGGGCACCAGGAAAGTAATGATGTGGGGCCGCAAGGCACAAAATAACCAAGTGCCCGGCCAAAAGCAATGCTGCTCTTGGTGCATTTCCTTTTGCAAAGTAGCATTTGTGGGGGCTATGAAGCATCTGTCCAGGTCTGTCCTGTTAAACATAAGAAAATCTGTATCCGGGGCACCTGGGTAGCTCAGCTGGTTAAGCATCCAACTTTGGCTCAGGTCATGATCTCACAGTTCATGAGTTCGAGCCCCATGTCTGGCTTTTCACTGACAGTGCAGAGCCTGCTTGGGATTCTCGCTCCTTCTCTCTCTCTCTCTCTGCCCCTCCCCCATTCTCTGTCTCCCTCTCTCTCTCTCAAAATAAATAAAATAAATTTTTAAATAAAAAAATAGATAAACTTAAAGAAAATCTGTATCAGTAATTCGCCTCCTTTACAGATTACAGGAGAAAGAACAACTCCAGTTCAACATTACACTGGACCCTGCACATTATCCACTCCATATGGCATAAAATACGGAAAAATCATAAAAGCAAAAGAAACTACCGAGAAATTATAAAACTAAGAGGGAAAGTTTCGCAAGGTCAGCGGACGTAAGACCAACACATAAGAAGGAGGTGGCATTTCTATCTACGAACAACAACCAGAAAATAGGCTTTAAAATAAGATGATATTTTGTAGCCACAGGATCAGCAACCACAACAAACCTGGACAATACCAATGCTGATAAAGACGTGAAGAAACAAAAACTTTTTGCAGGTGATGGCATACATGCGTACGGCCATTTTGGAAGACAGCTATGCACCCCGGGGGGGAAGTGGAGGGTATGACTCACCTACAGCTAGCAGTTCCTCTCATAGGTATACACCCTCGAGCAGCGTTGATCAAATATTTTCTCATTATCACCAACCTAACGAGCCTTCAGAGGCATTTCCTCCTAATCGCCAACCCCCCCCACCACCAAATTAAATACCAAGGAATAAGGCTTTGTTGGGTTGAGGTTTGGAGAGCCACAGACCATTGTATTATCTATGATTCTTTTGCTCCCCAAGAAAGAATGGTTTAGCTTGTTGGGGACAATACCAACCCACTGAGAATGCATGCCTTGGATGAGTGGTTCTAAAACCTCAGAGGGTCGATGGGATCACTTGGAGGGCTTGTTAAGACAGATTGCTAGGCCCCACTCCACCGCCAGGGTTTCTGAAGCAGCAGATCTTGGACAGAGCCTGAGGGTTCCTGGAGCCCATAACAGGTGAGCAGCACAAACTGGGTGCTGGAGCACACCATCTGTTACGCATGATCCTCTGTGCAGTAATGAAGGGCTGCCTGGTGGTCTTGACCAGAAGTATCCAGGCCAGACTAAGCCTTCATAAACAGGATGGATTACGATGGGGTGTCTACCCAGCCCACAGTCCTTTAAAACGGCCCCTGCCCCAGCCTCAGTTAAGGAATGAAGGCTAGGTGGCCATATCTAGACCACAAAAGCCAGTCCACCCATCCACAGTCAGTTGAGTGGAGAGGTGGACCCATGGTCCACAAGAAACCAATCCATAGGCCAGCTGGACCAATCTGATTCTTTTGAGGGAACTTAAAATAAAGTAAAACTAGGACTACAATAGATCTTGGCCCTTTAAGGCAGTACAGGTAGAGGCCCAGTGGGCATGATGGCAAACTCAAGTCAAGGTTACGAGGAAGAAGGAGGGGCGCCGAGGTGATTCAGTTAAGCGTCCAACTCTTGATTTTGGTAAAGGTCATGATCTCACGGTTCATGAGTTTGAGCCCCACAACGGGCTCTGCACTGACAGTGTGGAGCTTGCTTGGGATTCTCTCTCTCTCTCTCTGCCCCTCCTCTCTCTCTCTCTAAACAAATAAATTTTAAAAAGTTAAGAAGAGAAAGCAGGAGACGTAAGTGTGTGAAGGAAGCTGTTTGCAAGGATAAACGTGCAGCAGCCGCTGATACACATCCCAGCATGGGAAGGCAGGCTGTGTCCCGTGCTCTTCCCTGCAGACTCCAACACCCCATCTTCAGGCACATGACGGGACCCCCATTCCTCACAACAGCGGCCGTGTCTCGTCGGGCAGCAGCGTCAGTACCTGGACCAACACCATGCTCTCGCCACGCACGCCACGTTGGCTACTTATGATTCCACCGAAGTCCAGAAGATGGCACAAGGGGGTCCTGCCTGACGACACAACCCCGCAGGAGGTGCCTGGGGCACTGGGCGTCTGGGGGAGGGGGAACAGAAGAAGCCCCACCCCCCTGCCCCCCTTCGAGGAGCAGGGCAGCTGAGGCCACTTCATGGCATCGCTGCCGTCACCCATGCCTGTCTGGATTGCAAATCACCTAATTTAATGCTTTTAAGTGCCGCTCCTGGTTTTATGATTTGCATTAGCGTCGGGCTTTCAGGAATCTGAAATATAAAGCTGTTCTTTTCAGATTTTTATACAAAAGCAAAATACTTCCCAGCTCGGCCTTAAATTGGCCAGCTCTCCACTTACAGTCTGGCATTTTCTTCCCTTGAATGCTAACAGTCTTGTGGACTAGTGGTTTGAGAACAGAAGTTAAAGTAAAACCTCATTAGTTTTGATTATCTGGGGCTGGGGGAGAATTTCAACATAAAATAGTGAAATGGCTGAAGTGTCAATATTTCTTAAGAAAGGCAATCACTGAACGGCCAAATGAAGGGAGAAATTCAAACCAGCCTGTAAAGAAAATGGTCCCAAAGAGAGGTCTACCTGAAAAGCTCTCATTCGGTCTGTACAAAGGCACTTGTTTCAAACTGAATGTGCTCCTCAGCAATACAGAGGCACAAACTACTGATCTACACATGGATTTGGATGAATCTCAAAGCCATTATGCTGAGTGAAAACAGTCTCAAAATTTTACAAACTATATGATTCCATTATATGACATTCTAGAAAAGACAATACTATAGTGATGGAGAACAAAGCAGTGGTTGCTGGGATTTCCTATGGTGGCAGGGAGGGTAGCGGATGACTAGGGATAACATGAAAGAGGTTTTGAGGGATGGTGGATTTTATTCTGTATTTTTTTTCTTTTTGAGAGAGAGAGAGAGAGAGAGAGAGAGAGAGAGGGTACAAGCAGGGGAGGGGCAGAGGGAGAGGGAGGGAGAGAATCGTAAGCAGGCTTCATACTCAGCATGGAGTGTAACGCAGGGCTCAATGTCACAACTGTGAGATCATGACCTGAGCCAAAATCAAGAGTCATATGCTTAGCCGACTGGGCCACCCAGCCGTCTCATTCTGTATTTGAATTATGGTTGTAGTTACATGAATCTATACATAAGTCAAAATTCATAGAACTGTAAAGCCAAAAAAAGGGTCAATTTTATTGTCTGATAAATTTTTTAAATACTTAAAAGTATGTGCCAAGAATGTGCCTAGAAACAATGCATACTTTTTTTTAATGTTCATTTATTTTGGAGAGAAACAGAGACAGAGACAGAGAGACAGAGAGTAGGGGAGGGGCAGAGAGAGAGGGAGATACAGAATCTGAAGCAAGCTCCAGGCTCTGAGCTGTCAGCACAGAGCCCAACGCGGGGCTGGAACCCAAAAACCTCAAGATCGTGACCTGAGCCGAAGTCAGATGCTTAACCAAAGTCAGATGCTTAAATAGGTGAACCCTGGCCCCTGTGATCCAACTGATGCAATGAATCTGCACATTTTCTCTTCCTCTCAGAATGAAATTATACACTGAAGCCCAGTTTGAGCTAAGTTAACAGATATTCTGAATCCAAAGGATCTAATCTCATGAAGAGAAATTGTAGCGGTACAAAGTTGAGAAGGATGCCATGTGCTATGCCCATACCCTAAGCACCAACATGAAAACTATACATAATGCCACATGACAAGCACCAAAGACAAAGCCGAGACTGACGAAACAACCGTTCTGAACTTGTAACTACAAACTCCTCCTGTAGTCCACGACTCCACATGTATCTGCCAGTGATTTTTCATAAATCATGTGTGCAAATAATAAAGCATAATAAAATAGATCTATTCCCTTTCTAAATTATGGGGTTTTTTGGCCTACTTGGATGCTGCTGGTATCAATCATTTCTTAATTTATCAAAATAAATCCCTCTCTCAGATTATAGAAAGACATGGGAAAGATAGGAAAAAAAATTCTATGATCCATACCCGAACAGAGTCCCCAGCAGATAACGGTGGTGGAATGAAATGCTCATGCAAATCCCCACATGTAATAACTGTTTAAGAAATGTATTTAAGAAATCATTGAAAGATACCACAGGGCACCCAAAAGCACATAGGGGCCAGAGGAAAATTTAACTTCAGGAAATTGTGACTGGAATAGGGAAGACCTACGAGTTTGCAGCTTACTGGCCATGAGTAACTCAACCCCCAATGCTACAGAAAACATTGGTGGGAAAAGCTGAAATGCTACCAGCTAAAGTGTCAGAGATCAGATTCAGAATTAGGAAAGCAGTTGGGAATTTATTTTATTATTTTTTTTTAATGTTTATTTTTTGAGAGAGACAGAGAGTAGGAGCGGGGGAGGAGGAGAGAGAGAAGAGGACAGAGGATCTGAAGAAGGTTGTGTACTGACAGCAGAGAGCCTGATGCAGGGCTCAAACCCACGAACAGTGAGATCATGACCTGAGCCATAGGCAGACGCTTAACCGACTGAGCCACCCAGGCGCCCCTGAAAGCAGTTGGGAATTTAAAGGGAAAGACCTAGCAGCAGGAGAATGACAGAATGAGCTAGACTCAAATTCTGAGCAACTGCCCAAATCCTTGGCTTATAGCTGACCTACACATAAGCGAAGGAGCCCCCAGGGAACCCAACAAGAAAAAAGTCAAAGACCAGAAAGATATCCACTTTCAAAAAAATGGAACTACACAGGATTAAATCATCTGTGAGTTTGATGCTTTTCTCAACCATAAACATTCCTCAACTGAGGCAGCTCAAGTGGCAGAGAGCTGAAGCCAAATGGGCTTGAACAGTGAAAGTACAGAGCCCCAAACCAGCAGCAGGAAAAAACAACAACAACAACAACAACAACAACGAAATACCAACAACAACAAAAAACAACAACAACAACAAACCCTCAGGAGAGGTAAGCTAAATCCAAATCTTTGACCACCAAATCTACAGCCACAGGGAAGATCCCTACAGGGCTAGGCTAAAGAAACAGCCACAGGAAGTCAAACAAACAGATGTTAACAGCTGCACATCACAAAGGAGACAAAGTCTATTGTTTGAATCCAGGCAAATTGAATGACTACTAGGTCAAAAATCTAAAAATCCTGAGAAAACACATGCACACAATAGCTATAATGTTGGTATACTATAGCTGCAACATCTAATTTTCAACTAAAAATTATTCAACATGAAGAAAACAAGAAAGTGTGACCCATACTCAGGACAAAAAAAAAAAAAAAGGCAGTCAATATAACTCACTTTAAATAGACCTAGATGTTGCATTTTGCAAAGGCCTCAAAACAGCTTTACAAATATATTCAAAGAATTAAAATAATTCAAAAAATTAAAGGGAAATATATAGAAAATCTCAACAGAGAAATGGCAACTGCAAAATAATATATAAATTCTAGAGTTAAAAGTATAACTAAAAATTTTCAATGGCTCAACAACAAATTGGAGACAGCAGATGAACTTGAATATATACCAGTAGAAATTACCCAACAAAGAGAGAAAAATGTTTGAAGAAAAATGAACAAAACCTCTAAGACACAACTTAAGACATTATGAAGTACCTCACATACATACAACTAGAACCCCAGGAAAGGAAGAATGAAAGTAGCATAAAAAACAAATTGAAGAAATAATGGCCAAAAACTTCCAAAAGATGGTAGATAAATTAAAGATTCAAGGAACTCAACAAACCCCCAAAAAGATAAACAAAAATAAAATCATTCCTAGATATACCACAGTCAAACTACAAAAAAAGCAGTCAGAGAAAAACTATGTGTTATGTATGAGGGAATAACAATAAATAATCGGATGACTTCTCACCAGAAACTATGAAAGCCAGAAGAGACTGGAAAAACATATTAAAAGCACTTAAGGAAAAAAAAAAAGCTTTCATTAATAATTCTATATCCAGCTAAACTATCCTTCAAATATGCCCATGAAATAAAATATGTTTTCAGTAAACAAAGACTGTTTTTTTGTTGCCAACAGAACTGCACTACAACAAATTCTAAAAGAAGTACTTTAGCCTGTAGGAAAAATGACACTGGATGACAACTGGGACCTATATTAAAAACATTTTTCTAAATGGGGCACCTGCATGGCTCCATCAGCTGGGCGTCCAACTTCAGCTCAGGTCATGATCTTGCGGTTGGTGGGTCGAGCCTCACATCGGGCTCTGTGCTGACAGCTCAGAGCCTGGAGCCTGCTTTGGATTCTGTGTCTCCCTCCCTCTCTCTCTGCCACTCCCCCACTCACACTTTGTCTCTGTCTCTCTCAAAAATAAATAAATGTTAAAAAATTTTTTCGAAAAAATTTTTTCTAAAGGTAAGTATGTGAGTAACTATTTTAACTATATTTTTCTTTTATTTTTTAATCTCTAAAAGATATAACTACTTTATTAAAAACTATTAATCAACATTGATAGGTTTATAAAATAAACAGATCTAATATATAACAATACTCTATGTAAATAAAATGAGGGGTAAACAAAAATACACCATTGCAAGATTTCTATATTTTACCTGAAGTAATTCAATATTAAATCTAAGTAAATTGGGAAAAGTTTAAGACGTATATGTAATCCTGGAGCAACATCTAAAAAATTTTAAATGCAAAAATATAGAACTAGAAAGCCAACAGAGAAATTAACATGAAATACTAAAAAACATCTGATTAAAATAAAAGAAGATATAAAGGAGGGACAGAGGAACAAAAAAAAAAAAAAACACAAAACACAAAACAAACTGCAAGAGGAAAGGCCTAAGTACAACCAAATCAATAAATAAATGTAAACGGACTAACATCCCAATCAAAACATAGACATTATTTTTCTTAGATGAAAGAGAGAAAGCACATTCACACATTAGCAGGCAGGGGCAATGGGAAAGGGAGAGAGAACCTCAAGCAGGTTCCATGCTCAGCATAGAGCCAGATGTGGGCCTCCATCCCACGACCCAGGATCATGACCTGAGCTGAAATCAAGAGTGGGACCCTTAACTGACTGAGCTACCCAGGTGTCCCAAAAGCACTGGGGCACTTTTAAGACTAGATTTAAAACCAAAGAGTCAATTGTACGCTGTCAATAAAATATATGCTTCAAATAATAAAGACATAAACAGACTAAACATAAAAAGCTACAAAGAATGTATTCCATGCAAACAGTAACTATAATAAAAATGAAGTGGCTATATATTAATATCAAACAAAATAGACTTTATAATAGATATTAGTGAAGACAATGGGAACTTCAAAACAATAAGATGGTCAATACATCAGATGGGTAGAACAATTATAAATATAGATTTGACTCATAACAAAGCTTCAAAACACATAAAGTAAAAACTGATAGAACTAAAATGAGGAAAAGATTAATTCATAATCATAAAGTCTTCAACAAACTCTGAAATTGATAGAACTAGACAAAAAATATCAGTAACAGTGCAGAAAATCTGAATGATATTATCAATCACTTAACCCAACTGACATTTCCAGAACACTAAACCAATACCTGCAGAATACACACATTCTTTCAAGTCCACAGGGAATGTCTACCAATATAGACCATATACTGGGCCATTACACAACTCTCAATAGTTTTTAGAATATTAAAATGCAACGGACTACATTCTCATACTGCAACAATTCAATTAGAAACAAATAAATAAATAAATAAATAAATAAATAAATAAATAAAACATCTGGAATAGCCCCCAAATATCTGGAAATTAAAAACCACTTTAAAACAACTCATAAAAATGACAATGTAAACTAGAAAATATTTGAACTGAATAATAATGAAAAGTGGTAAACTGATAAGACAGACTTCATCAAAATATTAAAATGTTTGCTCTTTGAAAAATACTGTTGTGCCAAAATAAAAATGTTTTCCAATACATTATCTGATAAAGAACTTACATCTATAACATGTGGAGAAACCACGAAGCTCAATAATAAGCAAATGGCCCGGTTAAAGAAATGGACTAAAATATTTACTGACTCTCATACATTGTTGTGGGCAGTATCTATATAATTATTCTAACAGAAATAGTTTTATTCTCTCTCTAAAACTAAGCTAATCAAGCAACAGCAGTTATTAAAAAAAAAAAAAGATCTAAGGTGTACTTCATGAAGCAGACCATCAGGAACCCCTGTGGTACCATCAGACTTATACATTCAGTGGCCAATAACCAAGGCAAACTGGAGTTTGAGAAGGGTCAGTCCTGAAACAGAGAAGCTGTCCCCTGAAGACAAAACCAAATGCTTTGAGCAGAATGAGGCCATTGAGGCAGTCCTTGATGCCATGGCACAGGAAGGCCAATGTCGGGGAGATGACAAAGTGAATTTTCATGGTGGATGGCCATCTCTATGAACTTGATGGATGAATGCCTTTTCTGGTAAACCAGCTGCAAAGGTCTGCAGAGAATTCACTGAGCGTGAGCAAGGGGAGGTCCGCTTTTCTGCTGTGGCACTCTGCAAGACAGCCTGATGCCCTAGGAGAGGGATATAGCTTTTATCATCCCTCTTCCGTTCAGCGTGGAACCTGTCCCCACAATGCAGTCTAAAATGTTTCAGTACTTGTGGAACACAGCTGTTCTCCTTTGGTTTTGCAGATACCCTCTTACCCTCAACCACACCCAAACACCAGCAGAGTTCAGTTGTCGATCAAGCAAAGTTTGATATAAGCTTCAGATGGCGAAGCATTCTCCCCCAGTGTAGGTATTGTACCTCAATAACTAATGTTTTAAATGGCTACTTTGGTTTGTGTCTGTAAGTTAAGGCCTTGGATGTGGTTTAATTGTTTGTCCTTAAAAGAAATGAAACTTTTTTGCTGATTAATATAAAAAAATTTAAAAAGAAAAAGTTTTAATTGGCAATGTATACCAGAAGTCTGTATTTTCTTTATTTGATTTTATACTGGTTTGGTACTTCCCAAATGCAATAAATTGTTGAGTAACTAAAAGTCAATTGCCACTTAAAAGATCAGCTCATGGATGAAAACAACATGACCCAGGAAGCAGCTTCAGAGAACTTTCCAGCAAATTCGTGGAATTCATCAAAAATGAAGAGGAAGCAGAAATCCAAGCACCTTAGTCTGATCATCAGACTCAGCTTGACATCTTAAGGTCCTCCCCTTCACTCTGAGGTCTGGGTCTGCTTTTGGGAAGAACGAGGCAGCCACAACCAACCTGTACTTCATCCTCACAAAACGATGCCCTGGTTTATCGCTGCTACAAGGTGCAACAGAAGGTGCTGGAGAGATAAGGTCACACACTCCTTTCACCCATTGCTGTGGTTCTCACACATCAAGGTGGGATCTGTTAACCATTTTCACTATGAGTAGGATGTCTATGGCACAAATGATACTGTGACAGATTTAAGACCAGCCATTTATTAGAAAATGAAAGAGGGGGGCACCTGGGTGGCTCAGTTGGTTAAGCGTCCGACTTCGGCTCAGGTCATGATCTCATAGTCCATGGGTTCAAGCCCCGCATCAGGCTCTGTGCTGACAGCTCAGAGCCTGGAGCCTACATCAGATTCTGTGTCCCCTCGCTTCTCTCTTTGCCCCTCTCCTGCTCATGCTCTGTCTCGCCCTGTCTCTCAAAAATAAATGTTAAAAAAAAATGTTTAGAAAGTGAAAGAGGAAGTTTCCCTTCCATTTTAATTATTCTCTGGATCTCTTGGTCTATCAAAAATAAATGACCAAGGGGCGCCTGGGTGGCGCAGTCGGTTAAGCGTCCGACTTCAGCCAGGTCACGATCTCGCGGTCCGGGAGTTCGAGCCCCGCGTCAGGCTCTGGGCTGATGGCTCAGAGCCTGGAGCCTGTTTCCGATTCTGTGTCTCCCTCGCTCTCTGCCCCTCCCCCGTTCATGCTCTGTCTCTCTCTGTCCCAAAAATAAATAAAAACGTTGAAGGAAAAATTTTAAAAAAAAAATAAATAAATAAATGACCAAAGAACAGAGCCACTTGGAAAAGCAAAATGGTGCGCTGAAATCCAAGAGTAAATGGCTATGGTGATCAAAGGAGCGGAAAGACACAGGTACTTAAGTGTGTATGACTGACCTTGACAAATAATTAACTAAAGGAGTTGTTTGCATGGGAAACTGGTCATCTCACACTGAGCTGGGGGGAAAAAAGGGAGAAATGCAGATTTACTCCATTCTGGACAGGTGGATCAAACACACAATATGAATGTAGCTCAATACCACAATCAGCCTTTCGATCCCCTGAGAAAAACACTTAACTCAAGAGAACAGCATCTCTGTGGTGGTTCCCTGGGAAACTTCATTCTTGCTAAAATTTAGAACTCAATAAGAACTAAAGGAGAGAGCTGGGACCATTTGGATTAGAGATGTTGACAGCCTTTAAATATTCAAGAAACTATTAAAGAAAGCAACTTTAAAGACGAGAGCAATCCCTGAGGCAAAATGGTCTAGTATCACACTCACTTCTTGTCACAGCCCCTAAAAAATAAGTCCCAGTATTTTACCCTAACCTTATTATCATGGCCGACCTCCCCCTCTTCTGAGGTAATGTCTATAAATCTTGGCATCCAGTGTGTTTTTTTCGGCACATGTCAGCTGTTAGCAATGGTATTTTTCCTGACAGCTAATTGGTAACATTAAAGAAAAGAAATGAAGAGCACTGTGCTTGCAAAGTCATGTTACACCATTAACAGCAATAAGCATTTTATGAGGGACATGGCAGTGCCTGCGAATCAAAAGAACACGCTTTTCACCCTATTTGCCAGTAGACTGAGAATTGAGAAAATGAAATCCATACCTTGGGTTTATTTACAGGACAGCTGAATTAGCAACACTTCCTGTGCCAGAATATTCTCTCCAAGGAAACTTGTGCTAAGGGGGGTCCTCCACAGCAGGCAGACATCGAGAGCCTCCCTCACCCCGAGGGCCACGTGTCCCTTACCTTTCCTTTTGGTTGTGTAAAACCCAACAGCTGCTCCATCCCGCCACAGAATTTTCGCTTGCTCCTTCACAGGGTGAGGTAAAAAAAACATGTCCCCATCATCCAAATTTCTCTCCAATCTTCCAAAAATAACGACGTTGAGAATGAAAAGCACAATCCTTTCCCCGAATGACTGAACCTTTGAGGTGGGGGGGGGGGGGGGGCGGGGGGAGGGAGAAAAAGAAAGAAAGAAAGAACAAGCAAGTGAGAGAGGAAAATCACACGCGATAAATTTTGCACTTGGAATCAACCCACGCTTCGGGGCCAGGTGTGTGCGCCATCATTACAGGATTCCTTCCGTGCTCAGGAGCCAAACTGTGAATCATAATTTCTCACAGAGGTTTTCACAACCTTGACCTTTCGCACCCATCGGCCTCCAGGAGTGAGGGGCAGTGCCAGAGGGGCCTCCTGGGTCCCCAGGGCCACAGATGTGGAATGTAAATAGAAAGAGAGAACAATCCTTTGCTGGTCAACAAAACAGGAAGTTACCTCTGGAAGGGGCCAGGCAAGCCATTTCAGCAGATTGACTAGACATGTCTGGAAATCATCCCACCCTCCATTTTTAACAACCGCCCCAGAATTCTGACCCTCAGAAGGAGGATAAAGAATTGGGGAAGATCAATGGCTACACCAAAAGCAGATGATTTTCAATGGCTTGTGATGTGATAGATTTGGAGCACACACTAGAGTCCCAATCTCAGAGACTTACTGGGAGTCAAGGCTCATCTTGTGGCTCATCTTGTTCTAAGGCAGTAAGATGAAACCACTTCTTGCCCATCCCAATGTCACAAGTGAGGCATTTGTATGTGGTCAAGGTCAGGCCCACACAGAGTTTTAGCATTAACAAGTCAAAATGACTTTACGCTCCTCTGCCTGTTAAAATTTTCTGCATTTGTATAGCCCACAGGTGGCAAATATGTGGCATAACCAGAGGCGTCCCACTCCTACACCCACGGCAGACATAGCTAATCGATCCCAGTCTGTGCGACTGAGCCCGGATACGGTCAGAGTCCTAACTGCAGTCCTCCGGGCAACCACCAGCAAACACTTGGGATGAACCCAATCGACTATCGATGAACAGAAAGCACTGCACTCTGACAAGACCGATATGTGACAGCCTACGTGTGTGGGTATTGGTCACCCCGTCCTATGCGTCACCATGAGATCAGCAATGCCATTAACTGGGCCGTGACTTCCACCCACAAGCTCCCATTCCATTGTCACCACACGCCAGGGAGGTCCTGATTCATAGGTAAGGAAATTGAAACTCAAAGAGGGTAAGTGACTACATGTATTGATTTCCCTGCCTCATTCCAAAGAGGACTTATGACAGCTGAATGAGGGCTCTGCCAGAGACAGGCAGGCTCAAAATAGGCCAGAGCTTCTGAGTCCCAGGCCAGTGCACCTGCTATAGCCCAGCTCATGGTTCCTTTCTGCATCTTCATGCATTAGAGCTAAGACTTGGCAGGGGCACCTAGGCAGCTCAGTTAAGCACCCAAGTCTTGATTTCGGCTCAGGTCATGATCTCACGGTTTCATGAGTTCAAGCCCCGAGTCCAGCTCTGTGCTGACAGCTGCAGAGGGGTTCCCTGTTTCCCTCTCTCTCTCTCTCTCTCTCTCTCTCTACCTCTCCCCCACTTGTGCGCACTCTCTCTCTCTCAAAATAAATAAACATTTAAAAAAAGAAAAAGAACTAAGACTTTGGGAAAGTTTCACATAAGTATCTATGCTTAGTTTTATATTGAATACTTTATCCCTTAAAGTTTTATCATCATCACCATCATCACCATCATCGTCGTCATCTATGATACTGACTTTACAGCCTAGATTTGTGGGGAGCTCTTTAGCAACACCCAACCTCTTTGAGCCTCCGTTTCCTCCAGTGGTCAAGGGAGAAGATTGCCTAAGTGGTCCTTAAAACACTTGTTTTGGGGGAAGGGGAGGGGAAAAAAACACTTGTTTGCAAGTGCTCTGATAATAAAAACAAGGCAGCTTGCAGCACCCTAGCAAATGGCACAAAGTGTTCAGTGCCAATAAACTTATTAATTGGTCCAGAATGCAAAATAGTTCACCCTCATCTGGAGCCAAATCTTGAATGAGAAAAAGCTTTGTGAAAACCACACCAGCTTAACTCTGAGAAGCCACCGCAACTTTGTATCTCAGACAGTAGCAGGCCAAATCAAGTTCAGACTTTAAGAATAACGAGCTGGTCACACAAAACCTGAGTAGGGTGATGTGGGAGGTTATATTTTTCAACTTACAAAGCCAAAAAGTTCAGAGGAAAGCCAGAAGAGAAAAGCAGATTGCATCTGGCAGAAGGGAAATATCCAATCAAAAACTGGCAGGAGAAAAAGGAGAAAAAGAAAAGGCACTTAATTCGTCCAATTTCATTACAGGGGGGAAAAAAATGGGTGACATGTGATTCTGACTTAGAAACGTTTCTGAAGATACAAAACTGAGATCCAATTCTAATCCCTCAATTAGGAGCACTAATTATGTTAACAGAAAGAACATTAACCTTTTTTTTTTTTTTTTTGGTAATTTACAAAGAAGAGCTGGCTAAGAAACAAAATGTGATTAAAAGAAAAAAATAAATAAATGTCAAGACCTGAAGTTCTACAAATGGAAAGGGAAACTATCCACAGACAGTTGGGGACAGCTAGATCTTTACAACATGGTTCATTAAGTGCAAGTAACATCCAAGCTTCTTTCTGTTCACAACATAGGCCACATTTTCAGAAAATTTGGGGTTTTCTTCATCTAAACACAGAAGAATTGACACATGGAAGAAGTGACCACTCTTGTTCTCGAAAAAAAAAAAAAAATGATTTAAAGAGCAAATCAGACTCCTCCTGGCATTCAGAACACCCAGCCACTAAATACCATTGGCCCACCTGTGGAAAGGGACCAGCATAGAAACACAAACGGGTACACCAGGCCACCCCACTGGGTCCCCCACACACATTTGCTGAATCTCAAGCCATTTGCCAGTTTTGGGGGGGGACGGTGGGACCCTTTACAAAACACTATCTTTTCAGTCAGTTAAAATCGGACCTGAAAAATCCTGCTGTGTACAATTTGGGTGTAACCAGAGGGCATTATGCTAAGTGATATAAGTCTGACAAAGACAAATATTGCATGATCTCACGTGCGTGTGGAATCCGAAAAAGCCGATCTCCTAGGAACAGAGAATACAATGGCGGTGACCAGGGGCTAGAGGTGGGAGAAAAGAGAAGATGTTGGTCAAAAGGTACAAACTTCCAATTGTACGATGAATAAGTTCTGGGAATCTAGTATACAGCATGATAACATATATAGCTAATAATACTGTATTATATTAAAGTTGCTAAGAGAATAGATCGTAAATGTTCTCATCACCAAAAAATGGCAGTTATGTAATGGAATGCAGGCGTTAGCTAACGCCATGGTGAGAATCATGTTGCAATATGTAAGCGTATCAGATCAACACGTTGTACACCTCAAACTTACACAACGTTTATGTCAGATGTACCTCAATAAAGCTGGGGAGGGGGACAGGCATGAAAAAGGCAACTCACAGGCTGGGAAACAGTATTTGCAAATCGTATCTGCAATGTATGCAATAAGGACTTGTGCCCAGAATACATGAAAAAGTGTTTACAACTCAACAGTAAAAAGCCAACCAACCAATTAAAAAGGGGGCCAAGGAAGGGCACCTGGGTGGCTCAGTCGGCTGAGTGTCCGACTTCGGCTCAGCTCATGATCTCACAGCTCGTGGGTTCGAGCCCCGCGTCAGGCTCTGTGCTGACAGCTCGGAGCCTGAAGCCTGCTTCGGATTCTGTGTCTCCCTCTCTCTCTCTGCCCCTCCCCCACTCGTCCCATGTCTCTGTCTCTCAAAAACAAATAAACACTAAAAAAAATTTTTTTTTAAATAAAAAGGGGGCCAAGGATTTCAATAGACATTTTCCCAGAGAGGATATACAAATGGCCAACAAATACATGAAAAAATGTTTAACATCCTTAGCCAGAGACATACAGATCGAGACTACAATGAGATACCACTTCACACTGGGTAGGATAGATAACATTAAAAAAAAAAAAAAAAGACAGTAAGGAAGTATCAGGGACACATGGGAAGATGGACGCCCTCAGACGTTGCCAGTGGGAATGTAAGGCAGTCCCGCTTACCAGCAGTTCCACTCCTAGGTCCATACCCAAGATGACTGAAAATATATGTCCTCGCAAAAACTCGCACCCAGATGTTCATAGTGGCATTATTCAAAATGGCCAAAAAAACTGAAACAACTCAAACGTCTACCAACAGATAAATGGATGACCAAACGTGGTCTATCCATGCAGTGGGATAATACTGAGCCACAAAAAGGAATGAGGTCTGACACGTGCTACCGTGTGGAATAACCTTGAAGACCTCATGCTCCGTGAGAGCAGCCGGACCCAAAAGACTGACTACCTAGTGTATGATTCCATGGATGTGAAATGTCCAGAATGGACAAATCCGTAGAGACAAAAAGCAGATTCGTTGCCAGGGGCTGGGGAAAGACAGAAATGAGGGGTGACTGCTGATGGGTAAGGGGTTTCCTTTTGGGGTGATGAAAACATTCTGGAATCAAGTAATGGTGACTGATGTCCAACTCTGTGCAAATACTGAAAATCACTCAATTATATGCTTTGAAAGGGTGCAATTTAGAGTACACATTTATCCGCTCATTTTCTAAACCAAACCTGAAAGAATACTGATAATTCATTTAGTATTTACAGGACCCAGTGAGGGAGATCACGTGGACTGTGGACACATCCACCATTTCAAGACTGCCAAGAAGCACCTACGGAATGAAGACAACTGTGCCAATCAAATGAAAACAGGCAGACATGACATAAACAGTCTAAATTCTTCACTAGTTACTACCTTTTTCCTCAGCTTCTGCCCGAGCCAAACTTCAGTGGAGAGATTGCCACAGGGACTCCGAGGAGCTGCTGGGGCACCTGCCCTTACCCCTGCCATCCTAGGTTTTGGCTTTACAACTGCTCCAAAAAACCACAGCCCGTCAAAGACCTCCATGCCCGATCTCAAAGAGACTAGAGTTTATGTCCGGTTAAATCACTTACTAGCTGTGTGGCTCAGCCTCAATGTGTTCATCTGCAAAACCAAAACCTTTAAGATTCTAAAAGTAGATAATCCCCACAGAGTCTGAGGTAACACACAGGTGAGTACCTAACACAATGTCTGACTCATGGTAAGCACCAATAGACAGCACTTGGAGGCAATACGCAGAACTCTCCTACACACTAGAGATCGTTTAGATTAAAGTTTTAAAACTAAGACACGAGGGGCCACTCAGGAAGGTAAGACAGATTTGCCAATAGCCAGATGTCTGTTGCACACGACCATTTATTACTCTTTTTTCCTACCGGCAGGGTATTCTAGATTGAAAAGATGTTGCAGTCCTAACTTGCGAATGTGACTTATTTGGAAATAGGGTCTCCAGATGATCGAGTTAAGATGATGAGGTCATGGGGTGGGGGGAGGGCGCCTGGGAGGAACAGTCGGTTAAGCATCCGACTTCGGCTGTCATGTTCTCGTGGTTCGTGGGTTCAAGCCCCACATCGGGCTTTGTACTGACAGCTCAGAGTCTGGAGCCTGCTTTGGATTCTGTGTCTCCTCTCTGCCCCTTCCCTGCTCACTCTCTGTCTCTCCCTCTCAAAAAAAAAAATGAATAAACATTAAAAAAAAATGTTAAAAAAAAAAAAGACAAGGTCATTAGGGTGGGCCCCGATCCAATACGGCTGGTGTCCATATAGAAAGGGGGACCTGGACAGACACAGACCCACACCAAGGGAAGATGACCGTAAGTCCAGGAACACTTGAGGCCACCAACAGCTAGGACAGAGGCGTGGAACAGATTCTCTCCCGTGGCCCTCAGGCTTGTAGCCTCAGGGGACTGAGACCATACATTCCAGTTGTTTCCGCCCTAGGAGACTAATCCACAAAGGGAGACTGCTTTCGATTATTAACACGATAATAAGCACAGTGCCTTGAAACCTGTTTTGCAATATCCATGGAAATTTACATGCCCTCACCTTCATCAGACCTTCTCGGGCAGGATCAGAGGTTCGCAGCACATCTTCGGTGGCCCACCAGGCCTCCTGTATGTAAACAGCCACAACTAAAGAGAAAGCCAAGAGAAAATGATGATGTGCACACAGCCACGAGGCCATCGGAGAGGCGGTTTCAACATCACGCGACCTCCAGAGAGGCGCAAAGGAGGAGGATGTGTGGGTAACGCGGGCGATAGCTCTAGAACGTGTTCTCTGACAGCACTGAGCAGGACAGAGTGACCCCTCTCACCTGAAGGGGACTCCACAGAGATCTTCACAGATGGCCCGCTGCCGGCTCCAAAACGAGATATATGTGTCCCCATGCTACTGGGCAAAACATGCTACACACCACACTGCTCACAAATTCGATGGCCAAGAATTACATTTTTTTTTTCCTTCAAGGTCCAATTATGGGCTGCAACTCAGAACTCCCCACTTAGTCAAATCCAACATTATGGCAGGGCATCAAACACACCATCTTCTCGTTGCCCTCAGCACCAGGCTTGGCCCCGGCTTTTTTTCCATGATTTTTTTTTCCCCTTCTCACAGTGAAACTGTCACCTGCATTTTTCTGAGGACACCAGTGCTCTGAGAGGTAAAGTAACCTGAAGGCAGCGAGCTGGGGGGGGAGGGGGGGGGCGGCTGAGGTGGGTCCACCCTTGGGCCACTGGACTCCAAGTACAGTGCTCTCTCGCAGAGGCCAGAAATGAGTCAGCTGTTAGAATATGGGGTGGCAGGGGTGCCTGTGAATAAGGAGGCTCTGGGGCTGGATCTGCAGAAGGAAGAGACGTCTCTCCTCCAACCACTCCTGCCCCACCCCACCCCAGGCTACACAGCCCCTGAAGCTTGTGGATTCTGCCCACTCCATGTTCGGACATGGGCCCTGCTACTTACTCTAAGGGTGACCTTGGAACACCTCAACCTCACTGAGCCCCAAAATCATCAGAGTTGCCCAAACTGATCACCTGAGGTGGCTGACAAGTTCTGATGAGGATCGGATGGAAACACCCAGCACAGGGCCAAGTGACAGCTAATAGACGTCTCCCTCCTCCCCCGCTCCATGCTGCTGCCACCTCGTGATGGGCCCCATGCCCTCCTAGCCAGCCCCAGATGCCAGCAGGGTCCAGGCCATCATGCACAGAAGACCATGACAGTACCTCACCTGACCCCCTGCCTCAGTTTCCCCCACTGATCCATCCCTACTGAGTGGTCACTCCAAAGGCAAATCCAGTCATGGCCTCTGCCTCTTGCCCCCCTGCTGGGCAACCCTCCTTTCCTTGCTTAAGGATTCCACTTAAACACCAAAGTTACTTTGATTGTTTTCTGGTTGTTGTTGTTTTGTTTTTTATTTTATTTATTTTTTTTTTTAATTTTTTAAATTTATTTTGAGAGAGAGAGTGCATGCAAGAGAGACAGCACAGAGGGGGAGGGAGGGAGAGACAGAGAGAGAGAGAGAGAGAGAGAGAGAGAGAGAGAGAGAATCCCAAGCAAGCTCTGTGCTTTCAGCACAGAGCCTGACTCGGGGCTCAATACCATGAACCATGAGATCATAACGTGAGCTGAGATCAAGAGTCCATCACTTAACCAACTGAGCCATCCACACACCCCTGTGGTTTTTTATTTTTTAATTAAGAGCATTCTTTACAGCAGTTTTATTGGGTTCATAGTAAAATTGAGAGGAAGGTGCACAGACTTCCCAGGCACCCCATGCCCGCACATCCGCACTGTGTCCCCCACCGTCACTATCTGTACCATTGCAGGAACATTTGTCACAACTGATGGAACTACACTGGCACATCATAGTCCCCCAACATCTATAGTTTACATTAGGGTTCACTCTTGTTATACAGTCTGTGTGTTGGACAAATGTGTAATGACATGCTTCTCTCATTATGGTATCCTACAGAGTATTTCCACTGCCCTAAAAATTCTCTGGTCTTCATCGATTGACCCCTTCCTCCTACCCCTGCTCCACCCCTGGCACTGATTTTTTTTTTTTTTTTACTGTCTCTATACTTTTGCCTTTTACAGAATGTAATATAGTTAGAATCCTACAGTATGCAACCCTTTTCAGACTGGCTCCTTTCACATAGTAATATGCCTTTAAGATTCCTTTCTTGTCTTCTCATGGCTAGAGATCTCAAAAATCTTTTTAGCACTACATAATATTCCATTGTCTGGATGTACCACACAATTTCCCCTCTGATATCTTTTTTATACCCCCTTTTATTAAATTGCCATTTTTTAAAAACTTTTTTTCATGTTTATTTATTTAAGAGAGAGGGAGAGGGAGAGCATGAGCAGGGAAGGGGCAGAGAGAGAGAGAGAGAGAGAGAGAGAGAGAGAAGAGAGAATCCCAAGCAGGCACCATGCCATCAGCACAGAGGCTGACATGGGGTTTGATCTCAGAAACTCAAGTTCATGACCTGAGCTGAAATCAAGAGCCAGACACTTAACTGACTGAGCCACCCAGGCACCCCAAATTGCCATTTTTATGCCAGTTTCTCAACCCTGAGGGGTCCAGAAGCCACACAGTAAAACGATGCACCTTCCTAGTCAGATCTTTTTAGCTGAAGATGTGGAGGAAAATGACATGGAATAGAAAACAAAACTCACTCGAACATTCATATAAGGTTCATGACTGAGAAACCAATTTTGTGGGCCAATCAGGTTAAGCTGCTGCCACCTTCTTCCCTATTTCTCTCTGCACTTGGAGGAACTTAAGTAGAAAACTCTATGAAGACCAAGTTACAGTGACATTAGTCAGTTATTAAGCATGAACTCTGCCCAACCAGCCCCTCCTCCCCAAAGACCAAGAGCATCTAATCCACTATGTCAGTGTCATATCATTGTTGAGTTACATCATCAACAATCGTTCCAAAACTGACTGAGCCAGCTTCAAGAGAAGGGCCAATTAAATGCCTGTCACCTGCCTTCATTTATTCAATTAAAGTCATGTTCAAAATGGCACCTACTAGAACTTACAGGAGGTTTATAAAGCCATAAGGATTATTTTCCTGCTTAACAAGGTGAATCAATAAAGGATGTTCCATTTACTAATGCAATGTATTACTGTAATACAGATGTTCAATTTGCTAAGACAGTTTCAAACAGGGAATGTGTGATGATTTGGCATTTGTGTGGTGCCTTGCAAATTTCACGGTGTGCTGCAGAGCATTAATTAGTCACACAGGTTGTCACAAAATAGATTGAACTGGTTGTTGTTCGGGGGTTTTTGTTTTGTTTTGTTTTGTTTTTTCCCAAAACTAATCTTAAGCTGCTAAGGATACATAACAATGAAGGTGAAGTCCAATCAAATTCAACAGACCTAAAATAAATTGTCCTCCAAATCAACTCTTTTTAAAAACAGAATCGGCCTTCTGGAAACCAGCAGCTTTTGATCAGAAAAGTATATCTAGTCAAGAGGAACCAGGAGGACAGAGTGGTGTCAGGGCACAGGGAGAGAGACTACAGCCAGCTCAGCAAGGACAAAGGACGGATCCTGGGGACTGACAGGCACTGCAGAGCCAGCCTCAGGGCATCACTTCTGAGACCCTGAAGCCAGCAAGTTCCAAGAGTTAGAAAGTGGAAGCCACACACCTGTGGTTTTAAAAGAAAATGTGATCAGCATCCCTCGGGCTCTCTCCCATCGAGGGCCTGAGCAGAGACTGGACATCGCAGAAGGCTGTGCAGTGGTGACAACAGTCAAGAGGACGTTACTAGTTAAAGGCCAGCCTCACTGCATGGATTTAATTTCTCTGCCCCCCTGAGCGACAGGCGATGTGCACCACAAAGAAATGTCAGTAATGGATTCTATTCTGTGAACACTCCAAGGTTTCCCAAACAAGTTAAGACAGTGAGGTCCCTAAGGCTACTACCTCCCAGTGGCCCGGCTTCATGGCAACTCAGCATGGTCAAACTGCATTCGACTACCCGTGGCCGAGTTCCTGAATGCATGAACAGTGCTGTCTGTCCTAGGCCCTCAGAGGCCGATGCGTAAATCCCCATTCTTGCCCTTGGGAGGTGGCAGCCTGCAGAGGAAGGAGTGCTAAACAAGCTGCTCCAATACAGGCCGGGGCACGAAAGGTGCCAGAGTCCAGACGGGAGCCAACGCATCACCAGGACCCAGAGGAGAAAGGCAATTCTGCAGAGGGGTGTTGGGAAAGCATCCCCAGGGAATTCAGACAGCTTGGGTTCTGGATCCGTGGGTAAGGTTTCAACAGGCAGAGACAACAGGCAAGGGCACTACAGGCAGCATAACCTGTGAGCAGAGGCACAGAGCCCTACAAGTCCAAGGCCATACTCAGGGCACCTCAAGTAGTAGGGATAGCTGCAACGAGGCCTAACCGATAGAAAGACAGGGCTGTAAACGTTGGTCACGACAAGGTTCCAGGATAGAAAGCTAATATACAAAAGCCAATTGCTTTCCTATATACCAGCAATGAACAAGTGGAATTTGAAATTAAAAACACAACGCCATTGACATCAGCACCCCCCAAAATGAAATACTTAGGTATAAAGCTAACAAAATATGCACAAGATCTATGAGGAAAATTATAAAACTCTGACAAACAGAATCAAAGAACTAATAATGAGACATTCTACGTTCATGGATAAGACAACTCAATATTGTTCGGTGCCTGGGTGGTTCAGTCGGTTAAGTGCCAACTTCGGCTCAGGTCATGATCTCGCGGTTCATGAGTTCGAGCCCTGCATGGGTCTCTCTACTATCAGCTCAGAGCCTACTTCGGATGTTAATAAACATTAAAAAGGTGGGGGAGGGGGCGCCTAGGTGATTCAGTTGGTTAAGCATCCGACTTCTGCCTAAGTCATAATCTGGCCATTCCCAAGTTTGAGCCCCGAATCGGGCTCTGTACTGGCAGCTCAGAGCCTGGAGCCTGTTTCCAAGTCTGTGTCTCCCTCTCTTTCTCTGCTCCTCCCCCATTCACGCTCTGTCTCTCTCTCTCTCAAAAATAAACATTAAAAAAATTTCTTCAATAAAAAAAAAAGACAACGACTCAATATTGTACAGATGTCAGTTCTTCCCAATACGATCTTTTGGTTCAATGCAACCCCAATCAAAATCCCAACAAGTTATTTTGTGAATAGTGACACTGATTCCCAAGTTTAGAGGGAGAGGCAAAAGACCCAGAATAGCCTAAAGGAGATTAAAGGAGAACAAATTTGGAGGAATGACACTAACTAACTTTAAGACTTACTACAAAGCTACTTAAAGCTTTTTAGTATCCATATATATAAATATATAAAGCTTACTATAAAGCTGTAATCAAGACAGTGTGATTTTGGTGAAAGAAGAGACAATGAAAGAAAGATGAATGAAAGGTGAAAGAAAGATCAGTGGAACACAATGGAGAACCCAGAAATAGTCCCCCAATAATATAGTCCACTGATCTTTGACAAAGGAGCAAAGGCAATCCAAAGGAACAAAGACAGTCTTTTCAACAAATGGTGCTGGTACAATTAGGCATCCACACACACAAAAATGAAGCTAGATACAGACTCCTCACTCTTAATAAACACCATCTCAACAAAACATAGACTATTCACTCACCAGTCTCTAACAGACTTCCGTGCCAGTGGAGAACAAGATGACATAAACATTTAGATATGGCCCTGTGCACCTGTGTAGGGAAAAAAACTACAGACGTCAGAACCAGATGGGGTTCAAATTCTGGCTTCTCCAGTTCCTAGTTATATGACCTTCACCCAGCCTTGAGCCCCCACCTGTCAAATGGAGACCGCAACATCCTCTCACCCGGTCATTTGCAGGTTTGGTCAATGAGACAATGGAAACTGCTTCATAACACTCCTGTGTCTTCCTGGAAACTCCCAGTCCAAACTTCCTGCTCTGGTTTGCAAGGAAATGTCTATCTTTCTTTCTCCAGCTTGACCTCTACTATCCTGTCTGCTCCCTCAAGTGGATACAGGTTTGTACCCACCACATTTTCTCGTGGCCGTTCCTTTCTGTCAGGGAGTGTTAAGCTGACCACCGTCTTCCTCACTTTCTCCTCCCAAGGCTGTTGAAGGAGCACCTCAGACTCGATGAAGACACACATTTGAACCCACTCAGTTCCTCCTGACAAAATTTTTAAATTTTTTTAAGTGTTTATTTATTCATGAGAGAGAGAGACACACAGAGCATGAGCAGGCTAGGGTCAGAGAGAGAGGGAGAAGACACAGAATCTGAAGCAGGCTCCAGGCTCAGAGCTGTCAGCACAGAGCCCGACGCGGGGCTCGAACTCACCAACCGTGAGATCACGACCTGAGCCGAAGTCAGACGCTTAACTGACTGAGCCACCCAGGCATCCCCTGACAAAATTTTTAAACCTTTCATCTTGCCTCCCAAGATCTCTTAAAGGAGCTAGGTCCTTTTTTGTTTAAACATGCTTTTTATAATGAATAAATAAGCAAAGCAATCATTGCTAAGAAGTTGACAAGATTTTTCCATAGTACGGGTCAGGGAGCACTGGTTGTCACCTGTCCTTGAAAGGATGGATGGGCTGTGACAGAGGCGAGCATTCCTCACAAGGATTTTTTTTAATGTTTTTATTTATTTATTTATTTTTGAGAGAGAGAGAGAGAGAGGCGGGGGGGGGAGCGCGAGCGCACACATAAGTGAGGGAGGGGCAGAGAGAGAGGGAGACACAGAATCTGAAGCAGGCTCCAGGCTCCGAGCTGTCAGCACAGAGCCCGATGCCGGGTTTGACCCCATGAACCGCGAGATCATGACCTGAGCCGAACTCAGAGGCTCAGCAGACTGAGTCCCCCAGGCGCCCCTTTCCTGAGAAGGATTTTGAGGCCACCTTCTAACTCAGCAAGGAGGAGCACTGTGAAAGGAGCACTGTGACGGATGAGCAATATCCAGGGAGGAGGCAGGAGCACCTGTGGTTGTGCTCACCGTCCCTCCTCATCTGCCCCAACACACAGGCAGGCAGCAGGATGCACCCACATCATACACAGACCCTCCGAAGGTCACGATTCTGAAGCACATGTTGCTCATGTAACCCACACGTTGAGTCACTATTATGTGCAAAGCACATAATAAATCCACTCAAGGGATTAAATTTAGACTCTGGCTTAAGACACTGACAACTCTGAGGAGGAGACAATTGCCTGGGACGTGAAACGGAATACAGTGAAGTCAGATGGAGGCTGCGTGCTACAGGGCAGCAGAGAGGAAGAGGCAGGCATTCCCACTGAGGGGCTGGGAGAGTCTGCGGTGGAAGGCGCCCCCAGCAGGCCTGAAGGAGGCATCAGCCCAGGTAGGAAAGGGGGCTCCAGGTACGGTAGGTGACGGGGCCTCAGAGATGTGAGATGGGCACAGCATGACGGGCAAGGACAGGAACTGCAGGGTGCCAGAGCTGACAGCGCGGGGAGAAGGGAGGCGGCCAATCAGGGAGGACTCAAGGGCCTACGTACTCTGCAGACCACTGCCAGCCACCATGCTTTGGAGAAAAAAACGGGCACGACCCAGTTACAGTTTTAAAACAAGAACAGGTACCACAACCACAGGTGCAAGCACTCACCAAGCATCTGGCACAGCGCCAAGGGCAGTATCTCAGTTAACGCTTGCACGGCTGATTCTTTTTTTTTTTTCAGATGAGGCTCAGAGGCATTAAGAAACCTAGTCAAGGCCAGGTACCCATAAACAGCAGCGTTGGGACTGGGTGTGAACCGAGTCCTGTTGGTTCCAGATCCCCCAATCTCCATGTGAAGGAGAGACAAAAGGACAGAGCCAAGGGCCAGGCCCCGACGAAAGCTGACAGAGTCAGAAAGAGAGGGATGATGGGGCGCCTGGGTGGCTCAGTTGGTTAAGCGTCCGACTTCAGCTCAGGTCACGATCTCGCAGTCCCTGAGTTCAAGCCCCGCGTCGGGCTCTGGGCTGATGGCTCAGAGCCTGGAGCCTGCTTCCGATTCTGTGTCTCCCTCTCTCTCTGCCCCTCCCCTGCTCATGCTCTGTCTCTCTCTGTCTCGAAAATAAATAAACGTTTAAAAACAAAATTTAAAAACAAAAAGAAAGACAGGGATGAAAGATGAGGAACAGACAAGAAAAAGACACTGTGACAAGAAAGGAGAGATCAGCATGGAAAGACCTTACTAGGGCGGATGCTTTAGGATTTCATTTTGCGCTTCGGGTAGGGGAAGGGGCCTGCCACTTATTCAGCAAACAAGGACAAGGGCCAGGCACTGCACTTGGCATCAGCAGGGGCAGGACAGGTGACCAGGCCGTGACCACACACACCATGACCAGCACTCTCGGGCATGAGCGGCCATCACGCACCCACCCAGGGGCTGTGCGCTCATCCATTTGGGCTGACATGACAAAACACCACAGACTTGCACAGGCTTGTGAACAACAGAAACGTGTTTCTCGTAGTTCTGGGAGGCTGAGAGCGGGCTGCCAGCACGAGCAGGCTCTGGTGAGAGCCCCCTTCCACATTCCAAACTGCTAACTTCTCGCGGTGTCCTCACAGGGCAGAAGGGACAAGGCAGCCCTCTGGGGTCTCTTTAGTAGGGGCACTGATTCCCATTCATGAGGGTGGAGCACCTCCCCCAAACCCTACTTCCTAATGCCATCCCACTGGGTTTGGATTTCAACATATGAATTTACGGGGCACACGAATATTCAGACCAGCAGTCTTTCGGCAGGGGGGAAGGGTGGGGGGGCTGGGGCAGAATGCCAATGAAAGTCCTGAGACAGACTGGGCTTCAGAGCTGGAGGCTGTGGGGACCAAGCTGAGATATTAGCTTCAGAAGTTTCTAGAATAGTCTGACCAATGAGAGACATAATCAGAGTAGTGTTTTAGAAAGAGAACAGTTGGGGGGGGAGGGGGTGCCTGGGTAGCTCAGTTGGTTAAGCATCTAACTCTTTTCGTTTCGGCTCAGGTCACGATCTCACGATTCGTGAAGTCGAGCCCCACACTGGGCTCTGTGCTGTCAGTGTGGAGCCTGCTTGGGATCCTCTCTCCCCCTTTCTTTCTGCCTCTCCCCCAGGTTGGTGTGATCTCTCTCTCAAAATAAATAAACTTTAAAAAATGGGGGGGGGGGGGCGCCTGGGTGGCTCAGTCAGTTAAGCATCCAACTTCAGCTCAGGTCATGATCTCACAGCTTGAGGGTTCAAGCCCTGAGTCAGGCTCTGTGTTGACAGCTCAGAGCCTGGAGCCTGCTTCATATTCTGTGTCTCCCACTCTCTATGCCCCTCCCCTGCTTGTACTCTGTTTCTCTCTCCCTCTCAAAAATAAAATAATTTTTTTTTTAATTTTTGTAATGAAAAACAAAAAAGAGAACAGTTGGATTATGCCCAGGTAGGAGGAATTAGCCATTTTGAAGTTAAAAAAAAGAAAAGTTTGGGGCGCCTGGGTGGCTCAGTCGGTTAAGCGTCTGACTTTGTTTGGCTCAGGTCATGATCTCATGGTTCATGCGTTCGAGCCCTGTGTTGGGCTCTGAGCTGACAGCTCAGAGCCTGGAGCCTGCTTTAGATTCTGTGTCTCCCTCTCTCTCTGCTCCTCCCCCGCTCATACTGTCTGTCTCTCTTTCTCTCTCAAATAAATACACATTTTTTAAAAAGTGTTGTTGTTGTTGTTTTAAAAAAAAAGGTTGTTGGAGAAGGATCTCCCTGATGGAGTGTAGAGAATGGTTTTAGGTGAAGCTGGAGGCAGGGTGAACAAGTGTTGATCCAGACAAGAAGTGAACAGGGGCTGACCACAGCGGTCAGGCTGGTGGGGAGGGAGATTCCCAGAGGACAGAAAACACCACCTGAGGAATCAAACTGGGCTAAGGCCGAAGAGACAGGGTGGAGCAGAGGTTGGCAGCCAGCTCTCAAGCCTGAGTGGAAGATGCAGGTGCCTTCCCCAGGAAGAAGTGAGGACAAGAGGAAACGGAAAGGCTTTAGTTTTGAAATGCTTGTTAAAGCTAACAAGGTCAAGGCAGCCAGCAGGCAGCTAGATACACAGCAGAGACACAGAGAAGGTTCCTGCCCCCGTAACATCATAGGAACCAAAGAGGAAAGGGTTTACACATGCACACACGCACAACACACACACACACCCCTTACCTCCCCCCCCCCCCCCCACCTAACTGCAATCTGTTCATGTCCTGGCCCATGGTCTATACTTCTTCGATCACAACTGAAGGGGCTTCAAGTCCCCCTACTGCCCACCCTCTGCCTTAACTTGATCGCTCCCCTGGAGTCTAAGCTGCCATTGATTGCCCCGTTACAAATCTAAGAAATATGTAATTCCACAAAAAAAGAGTACAGTTAAACCAAAGTGACAGGCCATCTTCCCAAAAGCAAAATACACATAGGAAAAAAAAAAAAAAACGTTGAAAAGTTCTGGCAGAGGACAGCACATAAACACATTCCAAGGCATTACATGACTTTTATGCAACATTGACCAAGCCGGTCAATAATTTAAGGGGAGGGGAAAAATACGCAAGTTGACATAGCAACTGTCACATTACATTACTTGGGCTACCATTTCCATACAGATGTCTTCCTTAAAGGAAAACACTTCCCCAGATGCCCCATGAACTCGGGCGCCTCTCTGCCATAGAGAAAGAAACATCTGGTTTGCAGTATATTTGCAACAGCCTCCCTGTAGTTCTCAGGCCTCTCTTGCCTTAAGCAATTTTGTTTTCATAAGTCTAAGAGTTTAATTCAAGGAAGAGGGACAAGATGGGGTGCCTGGTTCCTGAGGTGCCGCTGGAATGCAAGGTGTTGGGGCAGAAAGAAACTCACATTGGGCTCCTGGGTGGCTCAGTAAGTTAAACGTCGAGCTGTTGATTTCGGCTCAGGTCATGATCTCACAGTTCATGAGTTTGAGTCCCACATCGGGCTCTGTACTGACAGTGTGGAGCCTGCTTGGGATTCTCTCTCTCTCTCTCTCTCTCTCTCTCTCTCTCTCTCTCTCCCCCTCTGTGTCTCTCTCTGTCTCTCTCTACAATAAGTAAACTTAATTATATTTAATGTTTACTTATTTTTGAAAAAGAGAGCATGAGCAGGGGAGGGGCAGAGAGAGAGGGAGACACAGAACCTGAAGCAGGCTCCAGGCTCTGAACTGTCAGCACAGAGCCCGACGCGGGGGCTCAAACTCAGGAATGGTGAGATCATGACCTGAGCCGAAGTCTGACACTCAACTGACTGAGCCACCCAGGATCCCCTCAAAATAAATAAATAAGGAAGGAAGGAAGGAAGGAAGGAAGGAAGGAAGGAAGGAAGGAAAAGAAAGAAAGAAAGAAAGAAAGAAAGAAAGAAAGAAAGAAAGAAAGAAAGAAAAGAAAAGAAAAGAAAAGAAAAGAAAAGAAAAGAAAAGAAAAGAAAAAAAGAAACCCACACCAAAGCTAGTCCATCTAGGAAAGGTATCTTAAAATCACCAGTCTGGACCAAGGCAAATGCGGTGAGTTTCTCAGGGCTCAGGGAAGCAGAGAAAGGTGCAGACAGCCCTAGATGCAGTGGTAAAACCCTCAGATGCCTCAAAGACGCACCCCCACCCCCAGACAATGGCTCCATTTTGGCACTAGAAATATTTTCCTTGGACCTTCCCTGTTTTGCAAATACCATTAGTCCCTTGGTAAGAATGACATGTCTTTGTTTGTGGGATGCTGTTTTCCCCTACGTTTAAATCCAACTCACAGTAAGTGCCATAAATTAACACGGAATAATGAAGAAAATCCCAAACAATAGCCAACATGTGTTCCCAAAACACGATGCTGTCACTGTGAGTGCTCTTCGGTCTGCATCGGTCACTGCCCAAGGAAAACAGAAGCCTCGGCTTCCAGCGTGGAGCTCCTCTAGCTTAAGGGAACTCGGGTCCTACTTAACCTGGGGGCCACCTGGTCCCGGCCTCACGTCCATGGTCACACGGGCACCTTAGCTGCCAAGGGGGAACAGGTATTTAAACTGAAGCTGCATTTCTGGCCAGCGCTCTTTTCCCCCAAACTGTCAAACCCACTTCAGTGAGACTCCACTAATGTGGAAAGTGGGGGGAGGGACCCATCTTGGGCCCTCAGCATCACCAAAAAGCAAGCACAGACTCAAACATAAGGATCCCAAGTCCGCACAGTCCTGGGAGGCTGCACCAACGGGGTGCCTGGTAACCAGGTGGTTACCAGGTGGGGTCCCTGGTTACACTTGGCTTCGAGAGTCTGTGGGGCCATCACACTTCAGAGCCAGAAAAACTGCAATGACTTCCCCACGTGCTGAAATTCAGACTTTACCAGGCCAACAAGCCTCTCCCCCACCCACTCCCCTCCCGCCATATAAGCTTGCTTTTTACTGAATAGACAGAAACCACCGTTTCATCGAGTCACATCGGCAGGTTCATCCCACTAAACGGAGCTGTGTTTAAGCCCCATCCACCCTACCCGCCAGGAGGCCAGGCCTCTCCCTTTAAGGCCCACTCAGGATTAAGAGCTCCCTTTCTGGGAGTCACAAATTCACAGCACCCTTCCACCATCACCTTCTGGCCTTTCCCCCTTGACCCCTCTCCAAAATCCAGACAGCACACTCAGGGGTGAAGAGCATCCCAGATAGGGTTCCCCAATTCTGAAGCTCCCTGGGCACCTCAGGGGCACACCTTCCACCCCCTACCCCCGACCCACCACCCACCTGCCCCAAACGCGGCCCCCAGAAGGCCTGGACGGGGGCCTGGCATGTCGCAATCCCACCCGGCCCCGCGATGGCCACTGGGAAGGCGGGCTCCACACAGGTTCCAGTTTCATCTGAATGTTTGCCTTGGCTCGTTGCTGTCGCTGCAGGCCTAGAATGGGCATGCTTTTCCAGGAAAAACTCATCATTTTTTGATTCCCTGCTTGTTTTTCTCAGGGTGCACATGACATGCAATCACCAAAAACTGTAAATAAATTAGCAGCAATTTGAAGGATGAGTGTTATGCTTGGTCACAAAACGTCCTGGAAGCGAGCTAGGGGGATAGATGTTCTAATCAGAGAAGTCAACATGCGGTGAAAAGACCACAAACAATCTCTCCTCCGGCCGCCTGCGCCGGAAGTATCCCGTTGTTTGTCAGCCTTGCCGCCCCCACCCCCACCCCCACCCCCACCCCACCCCGCCCCTGCACAGGGAGCCGAGGAGAACTGGCCCAACACCCACCCGGAAGAGCCCTCCAGTCCAAGAGCCGACGGTCCGCCCACGGAGATGAGCCACCGGAAATGACTCGAGAATGAAGGGCCACCAGGGATGTGCCCCACATTGAAGGTGCACCCAGGCCCCCACCCAGACCCCACCCTCCAATCTGAGCTCCCACAGACCCATTCAGACGCGAGCGCTGCTTCCCCTCACCCACAAGGTGATTTTCCCTCCCGGCTGCCCAGCACTGTAGGCACCAGCGCCAAGCCCAGCTGAGCCATTCCCAGCCCCTCCTCCCCGTACCTGCCATCCACCCCCAGTCCCGTCCTTCCCACTGTTTCCCCAACCCTTGCCCTCCCCGCCAGGCATCCCTCCCCTGGGCTCTAACCGTCCTCCCAAGGATCTGTTGGCTTGTGCTCCCACTCATCCTCCCTTCTGGGCACGCATAAGGCACTCTGCAAAGAGCTGAAGAACCAAAGAGGACCCCTGTCTCCAGCCCCAGAGCCCGCCATCCTCCAGAGCATCACGAGGCATCTAACTGCCCTCAGCATGGCCTCCCAGCAGCCAAGGGCCCGGAGCATAATGAGAAGGTTCTGTGAAAGGAAACTTTAAAATATTCAAAGAAGGGACCAGGTGAGTCATGGCCATACTGCAAGATGGGAAGCTGCTGGGGGACAGTGGCAGGGCGGCGGGATGAGCTTCTGGGTCCCCTGTGCCTCTGCAGGTGCTCCTTTGGGTCCAGAGCCCCCAGCCCTGCAGGGCAGAGGGGCAGCCCCTGTGACCACTGTGTGACCACCAGTGAGCCCAAATGCCAGGAAAGAGAACCAGCGGTCCCAGAAAATAGACAGTGGAGAACTCCCGCCCCCTATTTTGACCAGACTGCCACCTCCCTGCCAAGAACCAGGGCTGGCCCCTCCCTCCACCCAGCAATACCCAAAAGACCCCTTATTCCAGAAACTTCTATAATGCTGTAGCATTAACTCTCTTTCATTTGACTCAATTATAAATTACCATTTTTAATCAGCCTCTGGTATTCTTCACCGTCTCCTCTGATCATCTGACCTCTGGGTTTTACATGAAAAATATATATATATATCAAAAAGACAATTGTCAGAAAAAGTGCTGGAAAAAAAATCTGGCAGGTTTCCTAACATGGGAAACAGGTAGACATCATCTAGGAAAACTATACATGGGGCCCAGGAGCTTGCCGAGACACCTTCCAACAGAGAGGGTCAGATGTTAAAAGACCAAGTGTAGAGGGTAAGAGGCACCCCCATAACCAAGGACAGGTCCCCAGGCCCAGCACAATCCTTTAAGGTCATATGGGAAAGACTGCAGCAATGAGTAAGTTTGGGCAGGCTAGGAAAATATTCAAGAAAATAGAGTGAGCTGTGCCTAAACTCAAGGGGAGAACCTGGAGGTAGAAACATTCCTTAGCCAGATGCTCTAATGGTCACAGAGGACCATCTTCACTTGCTCCAAATTAGGAGCAAGGTTGGCAACTGGAAATAGTGCAAAGGCAAGAGGGGTGTGTTAGCTACTTTCAGAAAAGCTCAAGTCTCTAGACACAGGGAATTTATGTCCCAGGGGCCAGAAAGTCCTGCGAATGTAATCCTGAAGTTGTAACCCTTAATCTCTGAGAGTATGGGAGGCCAGGGTTGGGCCAAAACAAAAAAAAAAACAAAAACAAAAAACAAATGAGCCAGAACTATCCTAATGTGTTAGGAGAAGATGTAGATCTGGGAACCAATGTCTGGTTCCCTGAACATCCCCTCCTCATGACAGTCTAGAACGAATTATAAAAGATGGTCCATAATGACCCTAGAAAAGAAAGACTGGATTTAAAATCAGCATGAATCGGGGCACCTGGGTGGCTCAGTCAGTTGAGCGTCCAACTTCTGCTTAGGTCATCTTCACTGTTCCCGAGTTCAAGTCCCACATTGGGCTCTGTGCTGACCGTGCAGAGCCTGGAGCTTGTTACGGATTCTGTGTCTCCCTCTCTGTCTCTGCCCCTCCCTTACTCGTGCTCTGTGTCTCTCTCTTAAAAATAAATAAACATTAAAAAAAATTTAAAAATAAAATCAAATCAGCATGAATTCACCAAGACCAAAAAAGACAAACTGGCCTCACTTACCTTTTCTAACAAGTGTGCCAGGCTAGTGTTCGGAAAATACCTAAACACAGTAATCCTAATTTCACGAGCCAGATTTCCTCCATTCTTAATTTCAGGCATGCATTTCAGAAAACATCTTTAAATCTCCTTATGGATGAACCAGAAACATATGCTAAATAACAGGTTGGGTGTATATTTAGTGGTATCATAACTGCATGAATTAAAAAAAACAGCATTTTTTGAATGATTTGGATTAAAAAATAAAGTGCACACCTTCAGGGGCACCTGGCTGGTTCAGTCAGGAGAGCATGCAGCTCCTTATCTCAGGGTCATGAGTTTAAGCCCCACATTGGGTGGAGAGATTACTTGAAGATAAAATAAATAAACTTAAAAAAAAGAATGCACACTGTCAAAGGCTAAATGACATTAACTAAACAGCCAGAAGGAAGGGTTAATCTAACTGGATGGAAGGACCTGCTCTTCAAACAAGCAAAGAGTTCTTAGATATGACACAAAAGCACAAGCAACAAAACATAGATAAACTGACCATAACAAAAAATTTTAGGGGTGCCCGGGGGGGCTCAGTTGGTTAAGCGTCCAACTCTTGATTTCAGCTCAGGTCACGATCTCACAGTTTGTGAGTTCAAGTCCCACATCAGGCTCTATGCTGACAGTGCAGGGCCTGCTTGGGATTCTCTCTCTCCCCTCTCTCTCTGATACTCTCCACTTGCTCTCTCTCTCTCTCTCTCTCTCTCTCTCTCTAAAAATAAATACATTTAAATTTTCTTTTCAATTTGAAACTTTTGTGCTTCTAAGGACACTAAAAGGAAAGTAAAAAGACAACCCATAGAAGAGGAGAAAATTTTTTGCAAATCATATACCTAATAAGGGACTTGTGTCCAGAATACATAAAGAATTATTACAACTCAAAAATAAGAACACAAATAATCCAATGTAAAAATGGACAAAGAGTCTGAAATAGATAATTCTTCCTAAGAAGACATAAAAATGGCCAGTAAACACTTGAAAAGATGTTCAACATCATTAGTCATGAGGGAAATGCAAATCAAAACCACAATGGTTCTAAAAAATAAAAATAAACATAAAAGAAATAAGATTCTTTAAAAACCACAATGACTCCTTGACATTGGTCTTGGCTCCGATTTTTGGATCTGACACCAAAAGCAAAGGCAACAAAAGCAAAATAAACAAGTGGGGCTACATCAAACTAAAAAGCCTCTGCACAGCAAAGGAAACCGTCGACAAAATGAAAAAGCAACCTACCAAATAGGAGAAAGTATTTGCAAATCATATATTTGGTAAAGGGTTAGTATACAAAATACATAAAGAACTCCTACAACTCCATAGAAAAAAAACCAAATAATCTGATTACAAAATGGGCAGAGGATCTGTGTTATACTGTGATTTATAACAAGGAAGAGAAAGAGAGAGGGGGCGGGGATGATCTTCATCCCTGTTTCTGGCAGAGCTCCTTTAGGAGCTCATTACAATTTCTTAAGTGACAAAGGTGTCTCTTGTTAGGTTAACAAGATGATTTTTGCAGCTTCTAAAGATAGAGACTGGTTTTAGGAGAACAAGCCATGTGATTAGCCATGGAAACTTTCAATCCCATCACCTTGACCTCTGAGAACAGGAGAGAGGCTAAGGGGTGAATCAATTACCAATGGCCAATGATTTAAACTATCATGTCCATATCATAAAGGAGGGGGGTTGAAGAGTTTCCAGGCTGGTGAGTATGTGGAGTTAACAGAAGAATGGCATCCCTGGAGTGGACATGAAACCTCCTTGCCTATTCCTCATACCTCACCCTATACAACTCTTCCATCTGGCTGTTCTGAGTTATATCCTATTATATAAACCAGTAATCTAGTAAATGAAATGTTTCTCTGAATTCTGTGAGCCACTCTGGCAAACAAATCAAACTAAAGAAGTAGAAAACTCTGATTTTATAGCAGTCTGAAAACAGGTAACAATCTAGATGTGCAACTGGCATAGAAAGTTCAAAGACAAGGTCATGGGAACCTCCAATATGTAGCCAGTTGGTCAGAAGTAAAAGCAATAGCCTGGGCTTGTAACTGGCATCTGAAGGGACTCGGGAGTCTTATAAGATTGAATTCCTTATCCTCTGGGATCGATGCTACCTCTGGATAGATGGTGTCAGACCTGAGTTGAATGGTGTAACACCCAGCTGGTATATGGAGAATTACTTGGTGTTGTATGGGAAAACACCCCCTCCACGCACTGGAAACTGAGTCTCAAAACACACTTAGGATGAGTAGACATTTCTCCAAAGAGGTCATACACATGGCCAACAGGTACATGACAAAGTGTCCAATATGACGCACCATCAGGGAAATGCAAGCCAAAATAATAATGACACATCACCTCATACCTGTTAGAAAGGCTAGTATCAAAAAGACTTTGGTGAGGATGTGGAGAAAAAGAAACCTTTGCGCACTATTGGTGGGAACGTACTTTGGTGCAGCCCCTATGGAAAGCAGTATGGAGGTTCCTCACAAAATTTAAAATAAAACTACCACGTGATCCAGCAACTGCACTTCTGAGTATCTATCTGAAGGAAACAAAAACACTGACTTAAAGAGACGTATGCATATCTATCCACACAAAACCACGTACATGAATTTCCACAGCCGCGTTATTCATAATAGCCCAATGGTGGCAATAACCCAAATGTCCAACAACTGATAAATGGATACATAAAATGTAGTATATCCATACAATGGAATAGTGTGGAACCATAAAAATAAATGTACTAAAGCATCTACAACATGGATGATCCCTGAAAACATCATGCTAAGTGAAAGAAATTAGACTCAGAAGGCCGTGACTCCATTCATATGAAACATCCAGAACAGACAAATTCATAGAAACAGAGTAGATTGCCTAAGGCTGAGGAGGATAGGTGGGCAGAAGACAGTGACACACAAGGGGAGACAGGTTGGCTTCCTTTAGGGATAACGAAAAGCAAGCGTGGTGGTAAATGCAAAACTCTATGAATATACTAACAACCATCGAACTATAGGTTTTAAATGGGTGGTTGTATGGGGCGCCTGAGTGGTCAGTCGGTTAAGTGTCTGACTTCAGCTCAGGTCATGATCTCGAGGTTCATGAGTTGGAGCCCCGCGTGGGGCTGTCTGCTATGAGCACTGAGCCATCTTCTGATCCCGTCTTCCTCTTTCTCTTTCTCTCTCTCTCTCTCTCTCTCGGTTCCTCCCCTGCTCACATGCATCCTCTCTCTCTCTCAAAAAATAAATAAACATTTAAAAAAATGTTTTAATGCGTAATTGTATGACATGTGAATTATGTCTCAATGAATCTGTTTATACATATAATGGGAATAAAAGTAGTCTTTCCTGTGGGTTCAAAACATCAACACAAATTTTGAAGGACGGGGCCATGTCTTTAATAATGAGTTTGTGTTGAAAAAGCCCAGAAGCCAGGCATGCATGGTAATGAGCTGTCAGCTGGAGGTGAGTCAACCTTTGGTTGGTTCCACTGAAATGCCGAGGCACGATGAGTAATTGTAATTGCATTTCTTTTTTTTGTAAGTTATTTATTTATCTCGAGAGAAAGAGAGAGTATGCATGAGTATGAGCAAGTGGCAGAGGAGCAGAGAGAGAGCGGGGGAGAGAGAGAATCCCAAGGAGGCTCCACACCACCAGTGCAGAGTCTGAAGCGGGGTTTGAACTCACATCGTGAGATTATGACCTGAACTAAGGTCTGTCGCCTAACCGACCGAGCCACCCAGCTGCTCCACCTCCAGCCGTTTATTTCTAACAAGCTTCCTGGTGCTATCTCACAGCTGGGCCACGGGCCACACCACCGAGTAAAAAGACAGGAAACTGAAGCTCAGAGATGCTAAATAGCTTAACCCAGGCCACCCCACTCACCAAGGACCAAGGATTTGAAATCAGGTCTAAGTGACTCCAAAACCCAGGTTCTTCCCTCGACAGCGTCCGTGATACGGGCCCTGGACGCCATGTTCCAGGAGAAGCCTAGATCTGACTCAGAAAAGAATCCAGGATGTCATGACCCTGGAGCCCATGTCACAGGGGGAGCAGCTGAAGAATGAGAAATGTGTGTCAGACATGGCAGCTGACCCACGCCTGGGAAGATCTATCCTGTGGAGGAGCCCTGCCTACAACTGCAAGCCTGGATGGCCCCCGTGGGGGCACCAGGCCAGGAAGGAGACATACGGGCATATCAGTTTGGATTCCTTACGAAGAAATGTTCTAATACTCAGAGCTGTCCCAGAATAGAACAGTCTATCCCAGGATGCAGAGGCCCCAGACTGGAGCCCAGTGCTCCCCAGACACCACCCTCAAGACTCTGACAGATTTACATACCAACTTTATTAGCCCTGCCACAAAAGAGGCATCATTTGCTGTTTTAAAAAATAAACCTTAGGGGCATCTGGATGGCTCAGTCGGCTAAGTGTCCGACTTTGGCTCAGGTCATGATCTCAAGATCCATGGGTTCAAGCCCCGCATTGGGGTCTGTGCTGATGGCTCAGAGCCTGGAGCCTGCTTCAAATTTCGTACCTCCCCCTCTCTCTGCCCCTCCCCTGCTCATACTCTGACTCTGTCTCTCTCTCAAAGATAAATAAAAAGATTTTTTTTAATTTTTTTAAGTTTATTTTTGACAGAGAGAGAGAGACAGAGCATGAGTGGAGAAGGGGCAGAGAGAGGGAGACACAGAATCTGAAGCAGGCTCCAGGCTCTGAGCTGTCAGCACAGAGCCCCATGCGGGGCTCAAACTCATGGACCGCGAGATCATGACCTGAGCCGAAGTCAGATGCCCAACCAACTGAGCCACCCAGGCGCCCCTAAAAAAAATTTTTTTTTAAATAAACCTTAGACAAATCTTTCAATTCTAGCTATGGGCTCTCAGCTGGGAGACATATTTTCCTTTCTTCTTTTTTTTTTTTTTTTTTTTAAGATTAACAAGTGTTAGATAAGTATCAAAGGCGTATTAGTAGGAATTGCAAACTTTTTCCTTGATATATTTAGGATTGAAATAAAATTCAAAAGATCATCCATCCTTTTCTCTCCTGAAATTCAACCGCACTCCCCCCCCAAAATCTCCTTGGAAAATACCGGACCTAATGATCTACACAGCCCTGCAATCATGAGCTTCTGGACCCCGGCATCCCTCCTCCAAAGCTGAATAGCCCTAGTCTCTTCAAGCCTTGTTCAAATGGTTTCAAGCCCTCTCATCACCCCGGTTATTCTCCATGGACAAGTGCCAGTGTGCTTCATATGCGGTCTCAGCAGCACCAAAGAGAACAAATCTGTAATTGCACCGGGATATTACCCTTCCATTACCGCAGTCCCAGGTCACGTCTGCTGTCCAGCAGCCCCACTGCAATGCCGGGGCTCACTGTGCTTTCTGAGGATGAAAACCGCCATCTGTGTCTTTTTCCCCGGGTGGTGCAGAGACACGTCCTCCCGGGCACATCCTTGATCATTGGTTGCTTTTGGACGGACTAGATGACACTTATCCCACGAGGCGGTCTGGGATCAGTAGACGGAAAACAACTCTCTTACAGTTAGGTTTGTTCAAACACAGGCTAAACTGGCCTAGTGTGGTACTGCCTGCCTATCCATGAGGTTTGCAGGCAGAATTCATCCGGAGGTCACGCAGCTGCCAAAGCGTGGCCAGCACTTGGTGAGAATGCCTCCCGCTCTAAAATCCCCTGCTTCTATCACACAACACTCGAAGACGGAGGAAGAGCAAGCTCCGCATGCAAGAGCCAAGGACACCATGACGGAAAAACATGACAGGCATCACGCCTACTCTTGGCCCTGGACGGTCCAGAGCGTCATCAGCTTTTCTGCCACAAATCACTTCATGCTCACCACCACCCTGTGAAGTGAGGCATCCCAGTTTGCAAATGACAAATGAGCTCGGGTCAAATCACTTCTCTGGGTCGCCCAGGAGGTTGGCAGAGCCAGGATGCCAAATTAGTCGTCTCTGACACCATCGTCGGGGTTCATCCTATGCTTCCCTGCAAATCACAGGAGGAAATGGGAAAGGCCAAGGGCCATCGGTTGGTGGGAATCTGGAATGCTAGGGTAAGCAGTTTTGATTGAATGCAGGAGAGAAGAAAAAGACCACAGCTTTTTTTGATAAGGAGTTATTTTTTCATCTCTGTAAACGCTTGACATCAGTTAAGAATTTAAAAATAGAAGGAATAATAAAACAAGGGGAAAGAAATGAAAGATAAGGCCCTTGAGAGGCAACTAAGGAATGGGGGTCCTCAGCAGCGTTGGTGACCAGCCGGCCTCTGATCAGAGAAACAGTGAAGAGTGAACCCCACAGGGACGAAGGCACATGCTTCTCAAACCACCTTTCTGGAAAGTGCATCTCCAGCATCTTTGAGGAAGAAGCTGGAGAGCTTCATGACTTACATCCCAACACCAGCCTGTCATGCACGTTAACTGCTTGTCCCCGGGAATTCAGAACTCCAGGATGTTTGCCATTTGCTCACAGGGTTATCGAGAATTGTTGTGATGGACTCAACCAGCTTCTCAACGATTAACTCCTACATGGGGCTTATCAAACAGCTTCAGATCCCTTTAGTGTCCACCCAAACACACACATGGCCTTCACCGATGTAACTGTCCATACAGAATTACAAAGGAACCAGGGACACAATGGTCACAACCAGGCACGGGGGTGATGTGACAAGCGGGTCAGAGCTGGGAAGAGGGTCTATGACAGCATCCGCTGCTTCCGAGTTCAAACCACCTACAGGAGATGCGTTCATGCACTTGTGTCGGCTTCGAAATACTAGATTAAAGAGCGTGAGGTACGCATAACACCTGCGCACTTTCTGGAACTCGTGCAAAATTTCAGCAAGCACCACAGAGCCCCAGCCAGTAGGAAAACATTTGAAAACTTTATTTAAAGCGCTATTATATATAAGGAAAGGTCCAGAGTGAGATTTCTCATAGCTTATGAATATTTATTATAATACATTCTTGAAAACAACCAAAAAATTAAGTACAGTATAAATAGGAAACAGATTTATGAGTCAGTCACATGTTTACATTATGCAAATTATAGTTAAAGACCTATAACCAGGATATTGTTAAATGCCGAAGAAAGGTGGGGGGAGGGGGGAGAGCGCTGCTGATATTTGGACGTTTGCTTAAAATCGGCAAGTGATATTTTGAGTTTTGTTGACAATCTGTTCACCGAAGAGTGCCTGTGGGCACATCTTGTTACTTTCGCTAACCTGGTGGTGGAGTCCCAAATCCAAGGCAATGCCGAAGGCCAGGGGTTCTCATAGCCCCTTTGTTCATGGCAACCAAGGCTTTGTTGGGCAGAAATGGAAGGAGTCCTGAACCTGAACCAGAAAGCTCTCACACACAGCAGCCACTCTCAGCCTTGGACCAATGAAGAGGCTTTGCCAACATGCTAAAAACTCCCACAGAGAGCTAGTTAAGAACACTTGTGTCTCCAGATGAACAAGAAAAGAAGCAGAAACAACAGTCTCTGGGCTGAATAACTTTCTCCAGTCCAGGATATCACCTTGGCCTTTGTGACACCAATCAAGCAGAGTGTCCTCTGAGTACAAACGCTGGGTACACAGGGTGAAAAGCAAAGGTCTTTCTCCAGGGGGGCTGGAGAGCTGAAGAAAGCCCCATCTGCAAACTGTAGTTAAAGATCTGTAACCCCAAACTTTCACCAGATAACACATCGTTTACAGAGGGCTGACTGATAAAGGGTTGGTTTAGTCTTTTTTAATTTCTTATTAGGAAAATAATACATGGTCACCGAAAAAAACATCCATAAAACACAGAAAAGTATAATCAAGGAGAAAATTTCCAAAATAGAAAGGAAACTGGGGCATCTGGGTGGCTCAGTCGGTTAAGTTTCTGACTTCGGCTCAGGTCAGGATCTCACAGTTTGTGGGTTAGAGCTCCACACAGGGCTCTGCCCTGACAGTTCAGAGCCTGGAGCCTGCTTCAGATTCTGTGTCTCCCTCTCCCTCTCCACCCCTGTCCTGCTCATGCTCTGTGTATCTCAGCAATAAAATAAACATTTAAAAAAAAGTTTTTATAGAATGGAACTTAAATTGGGGCCCCCTTGAAGTCAGAGACTTCAAAGGTGTTTTGCTTACAGCTCACCGGTGCCCTGGGCCCCAGGTGGAATGATGGGCTGGGAACCTTCTCCCCTAGCCACCTCCTGCCGCCCGCTACCAACAGCCCCAGATCCCTACCCCATATGCAACTCAGCACTCACTCCAAGGAGCTGAAATCAGTCACAAATGGTCTCTTCACAATGCAGCGGAAGAATAAATGAGTTACAGATTAAATAAACTTCCTCACCAGAAACAAAACCCCACCCAATCACCACCTTGCAAAACTCCCCTGCAATGCACTAGCTGTGTGGCCCGAAGCAAATTACTTGACCATCAGAGGCCTGATTTGTACATGGGGGATAAGAATAGTCCCTGTGCTTCATAGGACTGTGGGGACACTCCAACAAAAGGGCTCCACCCTCTGCACACAACCCGTACATGTTATTAACAACAACAGCACGTACTACCCTCAAAGGCAGCTCGGAATACAGTCATCGTGGGCATGAGGGTGTCTAGTGTCTTTTTTTTTTTTTCACATTTATTTATTTTTGAGAGAGAGAGAGTGAGAGCCAGGGAGGGCCAGAGAGAGAGAAAGGGAGACACAGAATCCAAAACAGGCTCTAGGCTCTGAGCTGTCAACACAGAGCCCGATGCAAGGCTCGAACCCACAAACCGTGAGATTTGACCTGACCCGAAGTCAGGCGCTTAACCGACTGAGCCACCCAGGCTCTCCGAAGGTGTCTAGTGTCTTAATACAAAAGCCAATATGTGTGTCAATAAACAAAAATAATGCACTATCAGATCTCTAAAGGCTGAAAATAAATCACTTCTGCCTTGATATTCTTCTAGGTCCGGCCTAAGAGTACAACCACCATTCCATGTATTTAATTCCATTAGCTGCAAAAGCAATTCAATCAGAATTCTTGCTTAATCCATTAATAACCACCAACCTGTCTTTGTGTCCTGGGGATTAACCAAGGCTAATATTTTATGTTGAGGTTCGTCACGGTACATGGTGCAAAAGCAAACAGACGAAGCTTCCAGTTTAATCTGAAAAAAAAAAAAAAATAATGACATCACCATTTTGTTCTGTCATCCTGGTAAGGGCACGGGAAATGACTTAACAATTAACTAGCACAATATTCACCAAAAGAACTGTTACACGGAGGTTAATTTGACAGGATGGAGGCAATTTAGAAATGGAAACCTTTACCCACTCTGAGCTAAACACAAGTGGCAAGTGACAAAGGCCCTTCCTTTGTCTCCCACCCAGCAAAACCTTCTCCATCCATTGTTTACTTGTCCATCTATCCAAGGACTGATTAAATACCTACTCAACTGATACCCTTCCAGTCCCTCCCTTCCATATGCTTTGGGCTTCATCAGCCCCCCCCACCCAAATCCCCCTTGGGCCTCAGCCTACAAAAGCCAATGGCCACACGCTCACCTCGGGCTTGCACCTGCCAGGCTGGCCTCCACTGTATTCCTGTGGCCACTCCATGGAAACAGCCTCAACAAGCCTGTGTCCACCCACGATGCCACTCAGGCTGCCTGCCGCCCTGCCACTGGTCTCCGCAAGCCGTCTCAATAAACCCATACCCTCTCTGGGCCCTGCAGGCTCAGCTCTGGGTCTGGGACGGCCCAGGGGCAGAGAACCTCAGTGCCGGTGCCTGTGTGCTTATGAACCAGAGGAACACCAAGCAGCATGTGTGGAGCCTGTAATGCAGGGACTGTCCGAGAGCCTTCTCGAAAGCGCTGCCATCCCAGCCCTCTTTGGGGCCATCGAGCCCACTGCTCCTGGCTCCCAAAGCAAAAAGGCCAACATGTTCCACTGCAAAGCCTGTTTTGAAAACCGAGGAGAGTATAAGAAAATGAGAAAAGAATGTGTCAGCTGAGCGAGGCAGGCAGGATGCCTGTAAAAGTTTACAGCAGGCCTCCGTGGTTTTGGAGAACTGTTTCTTAACAAATTCAAGTCACCGTTAGGGACAGTCTCCGAGCTGGCCCTCCCACGGTGGTTCTGTGAAGCACAGTTTACCCACTAGAGGGCTGTTACAGGCCATTAAAAACAATACATACAGGAGCCCCTGACTGTCTCAGTGGGTGAAGCATGCGACTCTCGATCTTGGGGTTGGAGGTTTGAGTCCCACTTTGGGTGTAGCGATTACTTAAAAATAAAATCTTTTTTTTTTTTACATTTTTTAATGTTTATTTATTTTTGAGAGCAAAAGAGACACAGCGTGAGTGGGGAAGGGCCAGAGAGAGAGGGAGACACAGAATCTATAGCAGGCTCCAGGCTCTGAGCTCCGAGCTGTCAGTGCAGAGCCTGATGCAGGGCTCGAACTCATGAACCACGAGATCATGACCTGAGCCAAAGTCGGATGCTCAACCAACTGAGCCACCCAGGCGCCCCCAGAAATAAAATCTTTTCAAAAATATACACACAGAGCATTGTATTGACATAAAAAGATGTTTCTTACAGACAATATTCCATTCTGAGAGGACCTGAATGTTTAAAATGTATATGCAGAAATAAAAATCAAATGAAACATGTCAAAATGTTCACAGCAGTTAGCTTTGGTTTTTTTTTAATTCTATCTGTCCCTGGCTACAGTTTCCCAAATATTATACAAAATATTATTAATTATGCAATTAATAATACAATTAATTATCCCAGCATACGGTGGTTTATTACCAGAAAAAAAAAATCATAAGTATTACTGTTTAAACGTGATAGGACAATGTCAAGACTGGAAACAGTTCATTAGGACTTTTTGAAGAACAGATCGATGGGGTACGACATATCCTCAAACCGCTTTCTCATCTTCCTTTTTGTTTGGAAAAATTTCTCTGGATTCAAAAAGAAAAGTTAAATTTGCTAAAAGCGATGAGGAGGTCCGATGCCACCCCAAATTAGACTATTTCAAACACTAAGTGGTACAAAACAGCTACCATTGCTTAAGTAATTGCTAAAATGGTAGGAAAACAAATGGATAATGTTCTCGTGGAAACTTATTTCCCTTTAAGGGGGAGAAGCAGATAGATATAAAGTCATTTCAGCATTTCTGTCACATAAAAACAACTTAATTTTATTTTTTTTTTAATTTTTTTTTCAACGTTTATTTATTTTTGGGACAGAGAGAGACAGAGCATGAACGGGGGAGGGGCAGAGAGAGAGGGAGACACAGACTCGGAAACAGGCTCCAGGCTCTGAGCCATCAGCCCAGAGCCCGACGCGGGGCTCGAACTCACGGACCGCGAGATCGTGACCTGGCTGAAGTCGGACGCTTAACCGACTGCGCCACCCAGGCGCCCCAAACAACTTAATTTTAAAAACTGTCTTATTTTGTTATGTTTTTGCTAAGAACACTAAAATTACTGGCTCACTGAGCACACTTACATATTCGGGTTTTTTAAGGAAGGGAATCTCATAAATAAGCGTGAAATGAAAGCAGAGGATTGAAACTGCATCCTAAGGTACTCCAGGGCTAACTCTTGGATTTCACCAGCTTCTCAGGTTATCTAGGCTTCCCCACACTCGGTCCCACCCGGCTCCCCAAGAATTAGCAACCCTAACCCTAATGGACAGCTTGCGTCCTCTTCCGGCTTAACCGCCACTAGGGGGCGCTGAAAGCGTGTGCGTGCAGGGACCTCCCTCTGCAGATCAACAATGTGGAATCACCCCAGAGATTCATCTAGGAGTTGATTATGAATTAGCATCTCCAAAATCTCAAGGAAGCCACACTATATAAGCTGCACAGGCCACTTTTCTAATTAACTCTGGAACAACCCTACCATGCCGGGTAGACAGCAATGATATCTGATACGAGTAAAATCTTATAAAACAAGAAAATCTTGTCTCTTCGAACATCAGACTCAAATCTGAAAGAAACGTGACTGACTTAGGTACAGCCCAAGATTCACATATTCTTTTTACTTACTGCATGGGGAAAAAACATTCTTAAAGGTAACACGATTTTAAAATTTTACCCACAGTCCCACCATCCTAACAAATAAATGTTTTTCATTTCTCTCTGTTCCCTTCCAGTCCTTATTCAAAAGGCAATCTTGGGGCGCCTGGGTGGTTCAGTCGGTTAAGCGTCTGATTTAGGCTCCAGTCATGATCTCATGGTTCACGGGTTCGAGCCCCACATCGGGCTCTGTACTGACAGTATGGAATCTGCTTTGGATTGTCTCTACCCTTTTCTCTCTCTCCCCTTCTCTCTGCTCCTCCCCTACTCGCTCTCTATCAAAATAAATAAACTTTTTTTTAAAAAATGCAATCTTATCGGTACTAAAAATCATTTTTTATAGAATTACATTACAGCTGACAAAACTTCATTCCAAATCACAAAATTTTAAAACTGAGCCAAACCCTAGAGACCAAAGAGCAACCAATCCCTTCATTTTACACATGGGGAAACTGAGGCCCAACCAGGCATCACACAGTGTCTCCTTCAGTCCCCATAACAACAGTACCAGATAAGCTCTGTTATTGTCCCAGTTTTAAATATAAGAACACCAAAACCAGAGAGGTTAAGACACTTGCTCAAGATCACACAGCTAGTAAGCGATAAATGTGGGATTCACAACAGGCTGTCTCACTCACTGCCTCGCATAACTGGACTTTATACCCAGGACTCCCAAAACCTATTCTAGGATTCCTTCTGCTTCTCAAAGTGGAATTATTCTAGCATTCACTCTGGAAGTTATTATTTTCTTAATCTATAATATTCATTCTAGTACTAACATTCTACTTTCTAGTGAGCTAGATTTTTCCAGAGCTTTCTACCAACAAGGAACATCACACATACCTGCTCCCCAGTGGGAAGAGAGAAAACCTCTACTGAGGACCGTATCCCTTCCCTGAGTGTCACATAATAACCCAGAGTTGCTTCCAGATGCCTTTCAGGGTCATCTTCCAAAATATCCACTGGGTAAATGCCTGCAAGGAGGAAAGACAGCAAGAAATGACATTAGATTTACTCTTTTGTTAAAGGGAAAGTCCTTTATTTCTTTAAGTTTGGTGTATGTGTATGTGTGTGTTTGAGAGAGATAAGGCATGAGGTGGGGGGGGGGGTGGGGGGAGAGTGAGGGAGAGAGAGAATCCCAAGCAGGCTCCACGCTGTCAGGGCAAAGCCCAATGTGAGGATCGATCTCAGGAACCATGAAATCATGATCTGAGCTGAAATCACGAGTCAGACATTTAACCAACTGAGCCATCCAGGCGCCCTGCTGGGTTTTGTTTTTTGTTTTTTGTTTTAAGCACACAATTAACACTTGCTGTAAAAATTATGTTCACCTATTTTTTTTCAATGAAAAAGTGCTGCAACAGATGCCAAAAGAAACCAGAAGACATTCTCAATGGCAGGGGTGGCAGCAACCCTGGAGGGATAGGACATTCCACCCACACCCTCTTGCAACGCTACAGAAACTTCCTTCCATAAACCCAAACCATCAAATGGGTTCCCAAGTATCTATCTTCCCAGAGAGTCAGCCACAGCAGCCATGTGCACAGGCAGATACCTTGAGAGCCCACGCTAGCTGGTTAGAACTTTTTTTTTTTTCTGAGAGAGAGAGAGACAGAGAGAGAGAGAGAGAGAGAGGGCGCGCAAGCAAAGGGCAGAGACAGAGAGAGAGGGAGAGAGAGAGAAATCCGGGGCTCATCGGAAGCGGGGCTCGAGCTCACCCGATGCGGGGCTCAAACTCATGAACCGTGAGATCATGACCTGAGTGGAAGTCAGATGCTTAACGACTAAGCTACCTGGGCACCCTGGTTAGAACCCTGATAACACTGACAAAGCCAGCTTGAGTTTTGGCAGCTTCCATATTCGCTGCGCAGGCTGATAAGATTTGCCAATTCTTCTCCCTGAGTTGGGCTACTGTTGTGTAAGAGTGTTGAAATGTACTAGTTAGTAGGAACTGTAAACCCACATGTCCATACACAGGGAGACTAGTGTATATATTAATTTGCAAGTTTTCCCCTGGCTCCTCCTCAGCATCTCTTTCTTATCATCACACTTGTAAAGGAAAATTACATCCTTGAATAATCATACAAATTGATAGCATCCAATTCAGCTTGGAAGCAGCAGTCGGCTTTCCCCTGAGATGCTGGCTGGCCTCTGGCTGGCGTGTGCCCAAGTGGGAGGGGACTCTGTCGCCCCCTCCTCTTCTGTGGATCCTGCCTCTGATTCAGCTCTGGGCCTCCTACGGGGGTGAGGCTGCCAAAATGGCTGCCTGATCACCCCCTTCCTCCTCCTCCCCTCCTCTACCTCCTCAAGAAAGATAAGCCTTCACATAAACACTCACAGAGATAGCGGCTTCCCACCTTTCTCTCAGAACCTCCATTCCTCCTGCCAGCTACTTTTCAGGAAACGGGCTGCTGTTAGCAGCAAAGGGTTTCAAGTCCCCAGTCTTTGCCTGTGAGGAATGTTACTGCCATGGATTCGTTACTGGGGGAAACGCTCACAGAAAAGGAGGGATGTCAGGAACGCCTGTGGACCAGGGCCCCGCCTCTGCATATGCCCAAACCCTGCCCCGGGCTTTACAAGCTGACAGTGTCATGGGCACACACAGACTGACAGAGAGATGAGCAAATACATTCTCCTGCTATTCAATGTTCTAAAAAAGGATGTGAGGGGCGCCTGGGTGGCTCAGTCAGTTAAGCGTCTGACTCTTGATTTCGGCTCAGGTCGTGATCTCACGGTTCGTGGGATCGAGCCCCGCATCGGGAGGCTGACAGCTCTCCTGTTCTCTCTCCCTCTCTCCCTGCCACTCCCCCACATTCTCTCTCTCTCTCTCTCTCTCTCTCTCTCTCTCTCTCTCTCAAAATAAATACACATTAAAAAAATATTTGAGTATAAAATGTGTACCCAAAAATTACAACTATAAATGCACTGATACAAATGTTTCAAATAAAGACAGAAGAATTAACAGTCCTCTTGGTGACTATGAAAAAGTCCATGATGAACTCTGGGATCTCTCCCTCTTAAAAAGGGCTGTATCTCTGTATAGCCAACATATTCTGTTGCAAAAGACACACACTTGTGGACGGACACACACACACACACACACACACACACACACACACACACACAGAGTCAAGGAGGTCCAGACTCCTCCCTTTGAGCCCAGAAGCCCCAGAAACCAACCAGACATTGCAGGCTGAACCTGTAGACCTCCCCTACACCCTACTGGGCCTTCCAAGCCCAGAGGGATCCAAGCTGAAACCCTGGCTCCTACCTCAGGGTCCACTTCAAACCTGTCACCAAGACCTGCCTGCATCACCTGTCTCCATGCTCATCCTTAGTCCTGAACCTCAGCATCTCAGCCACCTGCCACCCGCCATCGACCAAAATAACCCAGCTAGGTTGCCTGGGGCCCAGGTCCAGCAGGATGCTGAGTGCTCTCTAGCCCTTATTTCACTCAGTTGGCTTAACCCCCGTTTCCAGAGGAGGAAACTGAGGCCAAGAGGAGAATGCGTGGCTAGTCAGTGGCACCAGCAGGTCATGAAGCTCCAGCTGATTCCAAAATCGGTGTAATACTCAGATTATGTCAGCGATCCCATCAAAAATGATCTCCTCCACCCAGCTCCGAAGGCCTTCCATAATTCCATGCCCCCTTCGCCCAACACACTTCTACACCTGCACCCCCCACTCCTTCTATCGTGACCTCCGCAAGGCCCATCTCAAAAACCGGCACTCCCTGAAGCCTTCACGGAGCCCCCAAAGGCAAGGGCCCTGGGGGCCTCTGAGTCCTGTGTCCGAATCCCAACTCGGCTTAGGATGGGACTGAATCTGTCTCTGCGGCCTCCCCTGCCTATCAGGGCCTCACATGCATGAACTCGCTGGGCCAAAGAGGCAGCCTCACCCCACTGGCTCCCAAGCCAGGAACACGGAGTGCTCCTCAGAGCACCTGGTGCGCACGCTTCTCTCCTCTCCCACCCTGCCGCCGAGACCCCTCCCCAGGCTTTTCCCACCCCGAGCACTTAGGAAATCTGGGCGGGTGTGTAGCCAGGCTCTCTGTTCAAACCGCTCTTCACTTCCTCTAGACAGTCGAGTGGCTTCCCGCAGATGAAAAAAGACCGTGCACGTTCAAATGAATTAAGAAAAACAAACTGGAGAGAGGGTGGCTTCAACCCTGAAGCACCCAACTCAAGCTGCGTGTTCGCCCCATGAAAACAGCTTCAAGAACACGCTCTCCTAACTGCCCCCAGGAGCTCTGTTTCAGGAGCGAGTAAAGACCCCCCCCTCCTTATACTCTCTGTTGCTGGGATCTTCTCAGGAGCGATGCCTGTCAGACCCAGGCATCTAGTGCACTCCAGTGAGGTCGACGGCTGCCAGGAGAGGGTCACCAACCAGCTCCACCGAGAAGCTGAACTTGGCCCCTTGGGGGTCAGGGAGGACACTGTGGTCTTCAGGGCTTTGAGAGAAAGGACACCCCACCAGGGCCACAGGGCCTAGAAAGCCTGGGAGCTCCTGGGGGGCCCAGAGAGGTTCCTGCTTGGCTCCCCTACAGGCTGCCAAGGGTTACCTGGCATCAGTTCTGGTCGCCTGTGGTCAGGAGAAATGCAATGAATGTGTTTTGTTCCTTACACACCATGAAATCATTTCCCCTGCTGCTTCCGCTGCTGAGGCTGGGAGACCCCCTCAGAGAACTTGGGGGGAGGGGCAGTAACCTCAGGACACCCTTGGCCTTCCTGCCTCCACTGTCAGCTGGGCCCAGGGGCAGAGCCCTGGGGTGGGGGTGGGGTGGGGGTCTTCTCAGCAGGAAGGCCACCAGAAAAATCGGGCCTGCCTCTGGGGGTCAGGACCCGGGAGGGCACAGACTAACCCTCTGGGAAGCGGAGGGCACCTTTGAGCATCTCAGGCCCCGCACAAAACACAGCACCCGTGCCGCACCCAGGCCCGCTTCCCCTTTAAAGCCTCCAAGCCAGGCGTAGACCCCACATTCCCCAGAAGTGTCCTGGGACAGGCAAACCAGTCTTGGGGAGGCGGCTCAATTCTTCAGCCCTTTGGGTTTTAATTAGTGCTCCTCCACCTGGGCGGTAAGTGGGGGGGCAGGAGCTCCCCCATAAGAAAAGCTCCAGCAGCTTCACTCTTACAAAATGTGTGGGTTCGGTTTCTAGAAATCTGCGTGGGAATGAAAAAAGGAAACGCTTCAGGCAGGAGGGCGGGGACATCCAGTACCCGCTGGGAAAGGGGACCCCTGCTCTCCCAGGGGAATAAAGACCCCTGCCCAACTTGGCAGGAAGAGAGACTCCCTCCCCAGCCCAGGATGAGCATACACACACACACACACACACACACACACACACGCACGCACACACACAGGAGACCCCGAGAGAGGAAGGAAGCCTCCCACCCACTCACCCCCCAGACCGCAAGGGCACACTTGGGCAGTGCCCAGAGGCCTCCAGGAAGTAAACAAGTCTGGGACGTCTGACGCAGGCGCTCTGGAGGCTGAGCTGGGACCGCCGCACTGGCTTCGCTGGTGATGGAAGACAGACTCCGGGCAGGGGCTTCCAGATGTGAAATGCTAACAGGCTTTAATGGCTTCAACTGAACAGGAAATGTTTTTCCAAAGCCAAAAGAATGTAATCTTTTCAGTACAACGTAAAATGCTTTTATGAAAAAGACACCCAGTTGAAATGATAATTCACTGCAGCCTGTAAAAAAAAGAGATCCCCAAACGAGCCCCCAATTTAAGAATTCACATTAAGCGTATGTTTGCTGTAGTCACCAGAACAACAACACAACGTGGTACCTCTTAAAGCATACTTCTAGGGAAAATACTTAAATCATTCAGGATCTTTGTACTGAAGTCCCAGTTCCCAGCGCTGCACGGATGGTGCCCAACACTCCCCCGAGCCACTGCCTGTTACCCACTGCTGATCAGCCACGGCCACTCCAGGGCCACCCACTGCTGCTCAGTCTGGCAAAGCCTAATGCTCTAGAACCTTCTCAGCACTCTTTGGTCCTCCCAATATAAAGAGCAATGCTGGGGCACCCGGGTGGCTCAGTCGGTTCAGCATCCAAATTCAGCTCAGTCCATGAGCTCACACTGCATGAGTTCCAGCCCCGCATCGGGCTCACTGTTGTTAGCTCAGAGCCCGCTTTGGATCCTCTGTCCCCCACCCTCCCACCTCTCTCTCTCTCTCTGCCCTTCCTCCACTTGTGCTCTCTCTCTCTCAAAAAAAAAAAATGCCAATTAATGAAGACATTGAAAGATGTCTCAAAAGATCTGCACTTACCCATTTATTCAGTATCACTTGCAAAATATTCTCTCTGAATACCACCTCAAACAAATATGAAGAAAGTTCTTTCATTTGGGGAAAGTGGGATTTTTCTCATATGGGACTATGATCATGAGAAACATGAATAAAGATATTTTAAATTTTTTTTTTTAACATTTATTTATTTTTGAGACAGAGACAGAGCATGAACGGGGGAGGGGCAGAGAGAGAGAGGGAGACACAGAATCGGAAACAGGCTCCAGGCTCTGAGCCATCAGCCCAGAGCCTGACGTGGGGCTCGAACTCACGGACCGCAAGATCGTGACCTGGCTGAAGTCGGACGCTTAACCGACTGCGCCACCCAGGTGCCCCTGAATAAAGATATTTTAAACTTTCCTAGCCCTGCTCTTGAGAATGTTGACCCCAATGAAAGCCTCTATCTACCCATCAGTAACTACATGGCCTTATGTCATCAGAAAAGCTGACTGTAATCACTTGATTTTTTTGTAGTAATGTACGTTGTCATTCTTGAAGTATAGCTAACGAATCTTGCTCATGATATGTGAAAAAATTTCTAAGAATACAAAATTAGAAGGTAGTATTCCACTTTTATTTTTCAACAATGGTTGAGTTGGTATTCCTAACATACGTTTTTTTTTGTTTTTTTTTTTTTGCTTTCCTTTATTTTTCATACAAGTGGTCTGCTGTTTCTTCAAAAATCAATTTTCTTCTCAAAGGAACTTATAAGAGGGGCTCCTGGGTGGCTCAGTCAGTTAAGCGTCTGACTTCGGCTCAGGTCACGATCTCGCGGTTTGCGAGTTCAAGCCCCGTGTCGGGCTCTGTGCTGACAGCTCAGAGCCTCGAGCCTGCTTCGGATTCTGTGTCTCCCCCGTCTCCCCCCACTCACGCTCTATCTCTCGCTCTCTCTCTCAAAAAATGAATAAACATTAAAAAAAATTAAAGAAACTTGTAAGAAAGAATCCATATTACAGAAGAAACTGCCAGCGAGGATTAAGTGACTAATTCTGGACTTAGCAGGAAACACGGAGACTAGTTTGTAACCAGAGAGAGAAGGGCACCAGGAGAGACCAGAAGCACGGAGCAAGAGGTGTCCATGCAGATCTGAACCCAGGCATTCCACACACCCACGGCAGGGAGGGCAGCACCTAATGGGAAAAGATTCCCAAATGCCACCTCCATTGCTCAGGATTCAGGACCAGGAACTCATCAGGCTCCCCAGTTTCTAGCGAGGCATGTGTTTTGCTGCACGACGTGCTCCCAGAGCTGCGTGTCTTCAAGCTGTATGCTTTAAAACTCAGTATTCGCCATGCAAACTGCATCTTGCGCCTCCGAAGCATCCACCACAGGATGCCTTAAAACGGAGAACTACTCATCACCTAAGGGATGAGTATGTTTAACTAAAAAACAAAAGAGGGTTATTGCATATACAGGTATCCCCTGCTCTTCCCAAGTTTACATTATGCCCCTTTGCTTTCATGAAAGAGCTACGTTAGTACCCGTTTTTGCTCACTGAAAAAACCCAAACAGGTCTTTCCCTTTTATGATGAAAGGTGAGAAGCAAAAACAGTGTTCAGCATCGGTTCTGCAGTGAGCCCTTACAGACAAGGCACAAGGCACACACAGTGAGCACACAGTGGTCGGGAGAAATTCCTTTCCCGGAAAGGATCTCAGCATCTCAGCATCAAGCTGCCAGAACTTCTAACGGTGTCTGTGAGCACCTGCGCTTTATCTCGATTTATTTTATGTATCCCTTAGCAAGTTGTGTCCTAAGGTATCAGAAAAGCCTGCGACAGGTTATTTTTGGGACTAGGCATGCTCAAACACCATATAAGTCCATGGTAACTGATTCTTCTCTTTATGCCATTTCAGCCTCATAGGAAGGCTCTCCTTGCAGAGAGTGGGGGAAACCTGTAGTGAGAAATACCCACAGTTGAACAAAACATTGCCTGGCATTTACTTACTATCCTAAAACCCAAGTCTGCACAGCCATCACGAGGACTCTCCTCCTGCCATTCCAGCATTTTCCCAAGCACATCCCGTGAACACTTAGCTCCATAAGATATGCTGTGAACGGGGCTTCCAAGGCAGGCACGTTTCAAAATGGGGGCCTGCTGTCCTCAGAGCTCAGTGCTGGGAGCTCCGCGTGCCTATCAGCAAGCAGAAGGTGGAGAAATCCTGAAGCAGTGGAATTTGCTTAATCCAGCATTTATTTCCCATACTTATTTAACCAGGGACCCCCGTGTCCAAAACACCAACTGACAGATGAAAAGCACAACTTACAGAAGAGTGGGGGGTTGGAGGAGGGAGGGTATTTTAAATTTTTTTATTTTAGAGAGAAAGGGGAGCAAGCAGGGGAGAGGAGCAGAGAGAGAGAGAGAGAGAGAGAGAGAGAGAGAGACTCTCAAGCAGGCTCCACACTCCACAGGGAGCCCAACTCAGGGCTCAATCCCAGGACCCTGGGATCATGACCTGAGCCGAAATCAAGAGTCGGACACTCAATCCAACTGACTGAGCCACCCAGGTGCCCCGGGAAGAGTGTTTTGAAGTAATATCAGGGCAGAAGGCAGCATCGCTCTCAGACAGAGAGCATATATGCAAATGCTCGGAGCCCAAAGGCCCACCAGCCAAGGGAGCCACAGTGACACAAGAGCGATCATCCACAGAAAAGAGTAGAAAACAGAAGGTGAAGCAAACATCCACTCAGATATTTTTGTTGCTTTTGAAGAGCATCTGATTGCCAAAATATTCTTAGCAAAGAATTGAGAAAAAAAAACAGAAAGTTGGAAGACAGACTGTAGAATATGTTAGAATTTTTTGAGCAGATGAGCAAAACTGTCAACACACGGAAGCACGCTGGGAAAGGTCTGCAGGTGGTGGCGGGAAAGTTTCCTTCCCTGGTAATTGACAGGGAGCCTGTCGCTCTGTTATCACATATTTAGTATTGGCCCACTTGCAACTTGTCACTGCCTTGGCTGAGAATAAATCCCTCGTCCCGAGTCTAAGACGGTAAAATATGCCGATGACTTTATGTGCCCACCCACACAAAGGTTTATGGAACCCTAATTGCTTTTAATATGAAGGTCTCGTAATCTGACCACTGGTGCATCTTACTTGCAGGCAAGTGATACAGAGACAAAACTATTTCTTCCCCTGAATCATTCAAAAGGACATGAGGTGGGAATGAAACACGTTGTTGTTTTTGCATCCAAAGAGGTGTCACATCAGAGGACAAATGTGAAGCCCTGCTTGGGGCAGGCGGGATGAAACGGCATCTCCAATGTATACTTCCTTCTGAATGGTAACCTGTAATTGTCTGACCCTGACAATTGTAGGAAGCTCGGGCTTTCCTCACCCCTGAACCTGAGCCGCTCCGTGCCATGTGATCATCACCACGGTGCCATATTTGTCTAACCTTTACTGAGAAGGAAGAAGGCTCCGGAGAATGCAGAAAGCTTGACTCTTTGTATCCTGAATGTAATTGACCAAGAACTTGTGAAAATACCGAGCTCCGGTGTCAGTAACACCACCACAACACGCGATGGCCCCGAAGCTGATGGGAAAATGCTGTGGGGAGCAACTGTCCAGAGCGGAACCAGAGCCCTAAACCACACAGGACGCAACGAGAGGAAGAAAAATAACTCCTCATCAACGTAATGCTTTTACCCATTACTCACAGAATAACATTTCTCAGAACTCACCCCAAAACTGTGGCTCTTAATGGACTTCGTAAACTTTCATCCAGAAAACCATCTCTATGTATGCTCATCTATTACACTGCAAACAATAATACCTCTGAAGAGGAGGGAAAGATCGGCTTCTATATGGCATGCCCAGCCCTGTGCAAAGCATCAGAGGGAGTTGAAAATAGACCAGTCCTCAGTGTCCACATCCCAGTTCTAGATTAAGTTGTACACGCTGCAAAGTACTTAGACTCATCACCCAGACTACCACCCATGGAGAATGAATGGAAAAGAATAGGTTTAGGGGTGCCTGGGTGGCTCAGTGGGTTAAGCGTCCGATTTTGACTCAGGTCATGATCTCACAGTTCGTGACTTTGAGCCCCCCCCCCCCCACCCGGTTGGGCTCTGTGCTATCAGCTGGAGCCTGGAACTGGCTTCAGATTTCAGGTCTCCCTCTCTCTCTGCCCCCTCCCCCACTTGTGCTCTGCCTCTCTCTCTCTCTCCCTCCCTCTCTCTCTCAAAAATAAACATTAAAAAAAAAAAGAATGGATTTACCTGAATCCTAAAAAATTATTTACTTAGAAGACAATTGTTGAAACGTGTCAAGGTAGCTACATTTTTATAAGGGCACTGGATCCTTTGTATAAAACTAAAACATAGGTGAAGAAGCACACACGAAATACAAATAGTTGCATCAAAGTTAGTAGCCACTAAATTGCACCTAGCTGGCTCAGCGGGAAGTGCACAGGACTCTTAATCTCAGGGTCCTGAGTTTCCGCCTCACCTTGGGCATAGAGATTACTTTAGAAAAATAAAGGGCGCCTGGGTGGCACAGTCGGTTAAGCGTCCGACTTCAGCCAGGTCACGATCTCGCGGTCCGTGAGTTCGAGCCCCGCGTCGGGCTCTGGGCTGATGGCTCAGAGCCTGGAGCCTGTTTCCGATTCTGTGTCTCCCTCTCTCTCTGCCCCTCCCCCGGGTTCATGCTCTGTCTCTCTCTGTCCCAAAAATAAATAAAAACGTTGAAAAAAAAATTAAAAAAAAAAAAGAAAAAGAAATAAAATAAATTTTTAGAAAAGTACTAGCTGGGAGAAAACAGAATACTAATGAGAAGTTCTCACATACAATGTACCCTTTGGGGTGCCTAGGTGGCTCAGTTGGTTAAGCATCTAAATCTTGATTTCTGCTAAGGTCATGATCTCAAGGTTTGTGAGACTGAGCCCGGAGTCAGGCTCTGCGCTGACAGCGTGGAGGCTGCTTGAGATATCTCCTTCTCCTTTTCCCTCTCTCTCTCTCTTTCTCTCTCCCTCTGCCCCTCCCCTGCTCACTTATGCATGTTCTCTCTCTCCCTCTCTCTCCCTCTCTCTCTCTCTCAAAATAACTAAATATTTTTTAAAAATAAATAAAATGTACATCTTCCATTCACATAGGTTTTTTTTTTCCAGTTTTACAAAAAGCTTTCACACAAGTACTTGCTTGTTTGAAATGTACATCAACCCTTTGAAGTCAAGAAAGCACACAGAGCCTCACCCCATTTCTCAGATGTGGAAACGGAAGTTCAAAAACAGAAAGTCAGTAGTAGGGCTGGACTCAAACTCAGATCTTAAGATTTCCAGGGGAGCCTTTGCCAGCGCCCCCTCCTGCTTACTAATGTATATCATGTCAAGAGCCATGTGCTATAAGCCAGCACCAAATGGGAGCTAGCACTCAGCACAGCACTGCTTAAAATAATCCTTTTGAAGGCTGAATAATATTACGTTATATAACGTGTGTGTGTGTGTGTGTGTGTGTGTGTGTGTGTGTGTAAAACTGCCATTTTGTTTATCCATTCACCTGTTATTGAATACTTGGACCACTTTCGTCTTTTGGCTATTGTAAATAATGGTACAATGAACACAGATTTAGAAATATTTCTTTCAGCCCGTTTTCCCTTCTTTTGGGTGTATACACCCAGAACTTTCTATGTTTAATTTTTTTTTAACTTTTTAAAAAAAGTTTATTTATTTGGGGCTCCTGGGTGGCTCAGTCAGTTAAGCATCTGTCTTTGGCTCTAGTCATGATCTCGTGGTCTGTGAGTTCAAGCCCCGCATCAGGCTCTGTGCTGACAGCTCAGAGCCTGGAGCCTGCTTTGCATTCTGTGTCTCTCTCTCTCTCTCTCTCTCTCTCTCTCTCTGAGATCCCTCCCCCGCTCGCTCACACTCTCTCTCTCTCTCTCAAAAATAAATAAACATTAAAAGATTTTTTTTTTAATAAAGTTTATTTATTTCTGAAAGAGAGAGAGAGAGAAAGGGAGCGTGAGTGCACATGCACGTGTCGGGGAGGGGCAGAGAGAGAGAGGGAGAGAAAATCCCAAGCAGGTTGCCAACTGTCAGTACACAGCCTGACGCAGGGCTCAATCTGACAAATCGTGAGACCATGACCTGAGCCAAAGTCAAGAGCCGGACGCTCAACAGACTGAGCCACGCAGGTGCCCCATCTATGTTTAATTTTTTTAAGGACCACCATACTGCTGTCCACAGTGGCTGCACAATTTTACGTCCCCATCAACAGCGCACAGGGGTTCCAATTTCCCCACATTCTTGTTATTTTCAACACTTGTTATTTTCTGGTTTTGCGGGGGAGGGGTTGATAACAGCCATTCTAAAGGGTGTGTGCAGTGATATCATTATGCTTTTAATTTGCGTTCCCCAAACAATTAGTGATGTTGAGCATCTTTTCATGTGCTTGCTGGCCGTCTGTATATCTTCTCTGGAGAAAGGTCTATTCAAGTATTTTGCCCAAACAGTCATAATTTGTAACCTGTATTTTGGGGGCGCCTGAGTGGCTCAGTCAGTTAAGCGGCCAACCTCAGCTCAGGTCATGATCTCGCCATTCACGAGTTCAAGCCCTGCGTCAGGCTCTGTGCTGTCAGCCTGGAGCCTGCTTCGGATTCTATGTCTCCCTCTCTCTCTGCCCCTCCCCCTCTCACACCCTATCTTTCTCTCTCAAAAACAAAATAAACATTAAAAAAAAATTTAAGGGGCGCCTGGATGGCTCAGTCGGTTGGGTGTCTGACATCAGCTCAGGTCATGATCTCAGGGTCCATGAGTTCAAGCCCCGCGTCAGGCTCTGTGTTGACAGCTTGGAGCCTGCTTCAGATTCTGTGTCTCCCTCTCTCTCTGCCCCTCCCTTCTCATGCTCTGTCTCTCTCTGCCTCTCTCTGTCTCTCTCAAAAATAAAGATTAAAAAAAAAGTTTTTTTAATTAAAGAAAGAGCGTTCTGTACTTTGAAAACCTTGTAAGAAGTAAAAAGACATGCATTCACAAAGGGTTAAATAGGAAGGCTGGAGTGGCCTAAGTGGACCACTACCTGCAGAGGATTCATTCACACTACCCTCATCACAGGGCAATGATGCCCACCTCTGCCCACCGTCCAGCTGTGCAAGGCTCCAAACAAAGACAGCAGTGGCTGGGAGACGGCTGAAGTCAAGAGGACAGACTGAGTGTGCACTGTCATTTGGTAAGCTACTTTAAAGCTTGGAGGGGAAGAAAAGAAAACTTCTCCCAGCTTTTTTTAAATAATAACACATTAAAAATTTTTAAAATGAACAATAAATAAATAAAATAATAATACAGTAACACCCTGAGGCCTCTGTGATACCTGTCCCCAGGGTACCTGCCCAAGGGTGACATCAGCTTAGAACAAGGTCTCCCTGATACCCCAGGGTCCTAGCAACAGATCTAATCAGACCCAGGTCACATCCAATATCAAGCCCACAGCAAAGGTTTGCAAAATTTTCTGCCATAAAGCTATGTGAAAATGTATAACCTAAGACATCAAGGCCATCATGTAGGGGTGCCGGGCAATACCCTGGAGAAAAACAAAAACAGTCTCTGTCTGCACTTCTAGAACTTACAGCCTGGTCAGGGAGACACAAAATCTTTAAAAAAAAAAAATGTTGAATACCCCCATGGTATGGCAGAAGAAGGGAAGGGGAGACAGGAGACAAGAGGACTAGGGAAGTTCGATCTAAGAAAGTAACCTTTAGGCAGAGGACTGAAGAATAAAATGTCAGCCCCATGCAGAGCAGGGCAAGGGCCCAGAACACTGAAGGAACAGCCCATGTAGGAGGAAGAAAGGAGCAAAAGGATTCCAAGAGCTAAAGGCCGGCCAGTGAGCCTGCATTAGTTTCAGGACCCTGGCCTTGCTCCCAACTTCAGGTTTCAAGGAAAATGCAAAAGGAGGCCTCTGAAAGGTCCCCAACAGGCCATGATAGCTGGAGCGTGTCTTTACTCCTTCTTCCAGAACTCGGCAGTCAGCACCAAACCAGAGGCAATGCAGGTTGAGGTGGCCAATGACAGTAGCTTGGACCAAAGACAGCAGTAGAGATAACGAGAAAGAGATGGCAGGCTTCAGCCAGATGGGCAGCCAACATAGCAGAACTGGATGGTGGTTGGATGCATGGGGTGAGGGGCCAAGGTGGCCTACTTTACCCCCTCCCCTCTATATAAGTCAATGAAATTCTACTGGGAGCTTTCAGCCTGTGACAGATTTATAAACTAGCACTGGAAGCAATCTAAGTCTGCTAAGATCCTAGCTCTTTCCAAAGGGGGAAATTGATGAACCTGCCAACAGAAAGAATAAGATGTATGTTATTTTAAAACACTAAGTATTTTCCTTAAGGTATTACGAATGGAGCCCATCAGAAAAGACAGATGAAGCTATGCACAAAAGGATACCACCATGCCAAATCTCCCCAGTATGGAGCCACACGGGCTGTGAAGTTTGGGCATGAGGGAAGGGCACCAGCTTTGGGGTCATTCACACCTGATTTCAAAAATCTCTAAACATATGATGAAAGAAATGGCCACAAAGGGTCAGCACAAACTGAATCAGACCCACAAGGACTGTAGATATTGAAACAATCCAGTAGAGAAGATAAGGATCTTAAATATGTCTAAAGAAATTTAAATACGAAATTTAAAAAGCCAACATTTTTTTGTTTGGCTAATAAGCCCCTAGGGGGAAAGGAAGCAGAACCTCTAGAAATGAATGTCTTAAAGAGCTGATGAACTAGAAAATATATCTGCAGAAATTACCCAGAATGCAGCACAGAAAGACACAGGCGGAAAATACGGTAGGCAGGTTAAGAAAGAGGAAAGGAGAACTTCAAAGTCCAGTAACAATCTTAACTGAAGTTCTAGAAGGAGAGAATAGGATGGAGAAGAGTTGAGATTTAAAGAAATCATGATTGAAATTTTTCCAGAATTCATGAAAGATACCTATCCTCACATATTAGAATCCCAATCAATCCCCAAGGTAGGAAAAAAAGAAAAAGAAAAATCCCCACCCAGACACACTGTGACCAAACTGCAAAACAACAAACACAAAATGAAGCAGCCAGAAGACACAAGACATCTTCCAAGGGAATGCTGAGTAGACTGACAGCGGCCTTCTCCACAGCAACTATGGCATCCAGAAGACAATGGAAGAACATTTTTAAAGGGCAGGAGGAAAAGAACTTTGATCCTCCACCCGGCAAAAGTAACTTCCAAGAACATGGGCAAATAAAGAACTGTTTAGAAAAACCAAACCTGAGGGAGTCTGCTACCAGAAAATCCTCACTGAAGTTATTTCTAAAGGATATCTACCAGGAGATAAGGGAAGAACCTCAAGGTAAGTTAGTTAAGAAGGAATAGAAGCAAAGAAAATAATAACCACGTGGCTAAAACTCAAGCCAGTGCTGACCAGATGAAACAAAAACATCTAACTGGAGGAAGTTAAAACTCAGAACATCAGAAGTTAGAAATCAGGAAATTAAAAATTAGAACAAAGGTGCTGCGTAACAGCAACACATAAACTGGAAAGGGGATAATTGAAATGGGAGCACTATAAGGTCTTGACGTGATTCCAAGAAAGTTTAAAATTGATTAGTTTCAGAATGAGAGTTAACGTGCATTTTGAATTTTCTAAGTGAGGGGCGCCTGGGTGGCTCAGTCGGTTAAGCGTCCCTCTCTTGACTTGGGCTCAGGTCATGATCTCACGGTTCTTGAGTTTGAGCCCCACATCGGGCTCTGTGCTGACAGCACGGAGCCTGCTTGAGATTCTGTCTCCCTCTCTCTCTGCTCCTCCCTCACTTGCTCTCTATCTCTCTCTCAAAATAAATTTTTAAAACTTGAAAAAATAAATAAATAGAATTTCTAAGTTAGCCCCCAAAAGAATAGAAATATAGGTATCACATTTCAAAATAGGAGAGAGAAAAGACAGAATTAGGACAAGGGTTGGGGAAGGGTATCTCAATATAAAAAAAAAAATGAAAACATGATGATTTGTTGATACTCATATTTAATTGTTACAGTTAAAAAACAATATTTATTGGAGTGCCTGGGTGGCTCAGTCGATTAAGCATCCAACTTCGGCTCAGGTCATGATCTTGCAGTTCATGGGTTCGATTCCCACATCGGGGCTGACGGCTCGGAGCCTGGAGCCTGCTTTAGATTCTGTGTCTCCCTCTCTCTCTGCCCCTCCCTGCTCATGCTCTCTCTCTCTCTCTCTCTCTCTCTCTCAAAAATGAATAAACATTAAAAATTTTTTTAAAAAAACAATATTCATCAACAAATAACTAGATTATGCTTTAGCAGGGCAGATTTTGTTCATTAGTGTCTTTACCCAAATATTTCTTAATATTTTAATAATATTTTTATTCAGTGTTCATGTAGTATGAAAAAAACACAAAGCAATACCTTTCTGTCTACATAGCTTCTTTTTTCCCCCAAGATGTTCTAAGAGCCCAAATGTAAGCCATACATATGCATTACAGAAATCACTTGTTGGTAGGTATAAAGGCCAAAACCAACAACCAACTATAATTCGCTTTGGGCATTATACCCCTCTACCCACATACATACACTCGGCAAAAGTAGTCCACAAAGTAGCAGAAGAATATTGGGCAAGGACAGTGTTGCCAGAGGAAGGTCTACACAATGGGGAAGTCTGCACAACATCTTCTCCAGCTCCTACCATTGAATGAAATATTCAGGGCTCTGATTAGGGTTTATTTCAGCAAAATGCAATGAAGAAATGAACACAGCTTGTTCCCTATCTTAATGCAATTCAAGAGCAGTGGTTAGAAACTCGGTTTCCAAGAAACACACATTTATCTCCACTTCTGCAAGTCCAGGAAAACGAGCAGTCTCGAAAGTCTGGTTGGGCCTTGGGAGCCCCCAGCACATACGTGGGCAGGAGCTCCCTTACAGCCCTCCATTGGGGTCCCCAGACCTCTACCTCGCCTGAGTCCCAGTGGCCCTGTGGCTGCCCTCCTTTGGAAGAGCAAAGAAGCACAGTGGAAGGTTTCTACACCTGGACAGACAACAGGTATTGGTTTAAGCGGGAAATGAGGCCACTGCCTGGGCATCGACAAGGCAAAGAGCTCGATGTGAGAGGGCTCCCCGGGGGCCAGCGTGGGGTGAGGATGATCTGCCAGGATGTCAACAGACAGTGGCCTTTGGATTCAGACACCCTGTGTATCCTACCCCCAACCCCAGCTTGCTGATCAAGGGCCTTGGAAAAGAAAACCCACAACAGAGGACGGACGCACGAAAAAGCATGGAATCTCTCAAGCTTTACATCCTAATGAGTGTTTTTCAAAGGTCCCAACCTTCAGTTGCTACTGACAGTCAGTCTTAACTGCCACGGCCCCCACAACCTGGCAACCCAGACTTGGAAAGTCACATAACACCAGGGGTATCTGACCCCAAAATGTGCTTGAATTTTGCCCCGCGTTTTCTGTCTGTACCACTCGGACACAGCAGAAAACAGAGCCATTTTCTGCAATCCTCTGTTTGGGATTTCCCAAGGCTAAGCTACAAATAAGAATGTCATCAGAGGAGGCGGGAGCCAACTGCTGTCAGGAACTGAGCTAAGGCCAGTCAGCTGGTCAGCAGACTAGGGTTTCAAAGGTCAGAAAGACAATACCTCAATGCCCACTGCCCTCCCACCATCCAGCCGGAGTCCTGGCCGCTCGATCATTCACACCATTCTGCCAACACATGGCAGGAGGAGGTCAGAACACGAGTCATTTCTGGCCTGGCTTCATGCATTGGAGATCCCCATTTAACACAGATATTTCACAGCCCTCATTTAGAAATGGAGTAAGGACCATCTATAGCACAGACAGCATTATACGGCAAGGAATCACAACCAACGGTGGGGGTTGGGGGGGTAACACGAAATGCCCAAGCCATTAGGAGGACCTGCTCAGGACCCAGGCTTCCCAGAACAAGCAGGACCCGGGAAAGATATCCCAAGGAATGGACTGACCAGAGCCCTGTCCAGGGACACCCTGCACCAGCAAGGGCAGGTCAGCCTGGGTCATCCCATATCCTGATACACCTAATATGCGGTAATCCTACGACCAACACAACCAACAAAAGCTTTCATCAGCTCCTAAAAGGAAAAGGTTTCTCCATTCAAAGGTCATGGAGCTCCTGCTGTGGGCCAGGTCAGAGCGGGGCGCTACAGAAGAAAGATTTATTAAGGTCCTGCTCAGAGAGATCACAGTCTGGCTGGGTAGGAAGTAACTGACCAACTTCAGGGCCAAGTGGATTTTCAGAGACCATCCCATCTTCTCCCTTCCTTCCTGATGAAGGGATGGAGACCTGAAAGCACTTAGCAACAGTGACATGAGTCCAAGTGGCCAGCCCAGCCCCCTACCCACTGCCCCCAATGAGGCCCCGCTGCCAGAGATTCAAATCATGTGCCCAGACTCACCAGGTCCACATGCCTCTATGGGGACCCTTCTGGACCTTGAAGTAGATAAGATCCACATTTGATAAATCTTTGATTTTTTTTTTTTTTTTTTTAAGTTTTATGTTCGCATGAGGTCGTCCCTAAGGAAGGAGGCCCTTTAAGGACTGGCTCAGGGATTACTTCCTTCTCAGGAAGGAAGTGGGAGGGGCTCCACATCAAACATCACCCTTATGACAAGTTCCTTTCTCTGGGGAGTCAGACCACCCCCATGTGAATCCCAATCTGCCACTTACTAGCAGGTAACTTTAGGCAAGTTACTTTGCCCTTGCCCTGACACCCTTCTGGGCAGACCCGGGTCCTGCCTGCCTCAGCCTCTCTCAGCACCAGGCCCTGCCCCGGGCTTTTCTTTCTGGTCTCTCCTCCTTTGGGTCCATGCCTCATAACCTCAGCACTTCCCCCTCTCTGAGGCTTCAGGCTGTGCCTTCAGCTCCTCTCCTCTTCCCATTTCCCAGGGGACACCCTCACCAGACCTCCAGGGGTCCCCAACAGAGCTCAGGGCAGGCACTGGCCTTTCTAGATTCTCCCACACTCCAGAGTCAGTGTTTCTGACTAACTCTTCAGTATCACCCATGGGTGGCATGTTCTGGAACATTCGGAAATCCCTGTGTCTAGATTGCTTCAGGTTTTCCCCCTCTGAAAGTCAGTTCCTTTACCGAACTCATCACTGTCCCTGTTCCCCCAACCCAAGCTTCAGCGTCAACCAACCTTTGGAGTCTTCCTTGTGTGCTAGCTTTCCCATCTGTAAAGCTTTGCTTTGTTACCAGTGCAAATTGTCCAACACCTAACTTTTCTTACCTGGAACACTAAACTGACTTCTTTTTAATAGCTTATTTTTTTAATTTATTTGTTTTTCAGAGAGAGAGAGAAAGAGAGAGAGTGAGCAGGGGAGGGGAAGAGAGAGAGGGAAACAGAATCCCAAGCAGGCTCCATGTTGTCAGTGCAGAGCCCAACGCGGGACTTGAACCCACCAACTGTAAGATCATGACCTGAGCTGAAACCAAGGGTCAGATGCTTAACCAACTGAGCCACCTAGGCACCCCTAAACTAACTTTCTAAGTGGAGATCATAAGATAGGAAACTCACAAACCTTTCAATTTGGGGTGTAAACAGAAGGGATGAAGGGCAAAACAATGGCCTTCTCAGAGGGGACCCTACATTTTACCATGGACCCAGCAGTCGGCAGTGATGAGCTCAGGGTCGCATGGAACCCTTACGAGGTAGGTCACATCCTTATTTTATGGATGAGGGAGATTCAAGGTGAAGGATGAGAGGAGTACAGAACTGGACCGTGTCGGACTTGCCTTTTCTTTTCCAGGATGCTCCAAGCTAAAATGACAGCAGCAGATGGTCTGCTAGGACCTAAGAACTTTTTCAGCATCAGAGAAATTAAAAACCCTCAGAGAGAGACAGAGAGAGAGGGAGAGAGAGAGAGAGAGAGAGGGAGAGTATGTGAGTGTGAGTGTGTGTGTGTGTGTGTGTGTGTGTGTGTGGCCCTGGGGCATGTCTTGAATTACTTCGGGGTAGCTCCAGAGCCCCACTGTATCATATCCCCCAACCAGACACCCCAATACTGAGGAGGCTCATCTAGATCCAGAACACAACGCCCATGGGAGTGTCACAGACCCTTTCCCTACACTTTAGGGCTAGAACAAGCGAGGACCAGGTCACAACCTTATCTGAAAGCATAATTCTTAGTTTAATGCTTCCTTGCTAAAGAAAAAAGGATTCCTATGTAGGCACGATTCGTTCAAGCCACGATTCGTTCAATGGGCTATCAAAGCTTGGGCATCGGTTCAGCTATGTAAGACTCCAATCCATTAGGCTCTAGCACATGTGGAAATGATTAATGTGTAACTGCCGTGTGTCCTCTGGTCCATCAGCAACCACGAAAGCCACAGCAAACGCTGAAAGAAATACAGGAAAATCCTTAAACTGTTCAGGCCAACTACACTTTTCCAGAAGTGAAATTACCCCTACTTTTCCCATTAAACGTAGAAAGGCTGGGTAGAATTGCACAGCGCTAAGGCAGTGGTTGGGAAGAACTCTCTGATTCACGGTACACTCCGAGGAGGAGGGGAAGGAAGAAGCTAGGGATTGCACAACTCTGTGCCCATTCGTTAAGTGTTGAAAATACAGGAGGTATTCCTGTACAGTAATTCCCTAGGGAGCAAAACCTTCTCCCTCTTTGCAGATGTGGAAGAGAGATCAGAAGAGCAAGTCACTTTTGTTTCTTGACCCAGTTCTCAAACTGGCCCAGCGCTCACTATCCACAACCATGGCGACCAACGTTCCAGAAAGGACCGCAGGGGGGGGGGGGGGGGAATCAAAACCCCAACAGAATCACCCCCCACCCCCACCTCTAAAAACAGCGACCAAACCATTTCTCAATCTCCATACCAATGAAAACGTTCACCAGGAGTGTAAAACTCACACAGCTGGCTAGTGGCCACCTTCTCTCCTTAACTCGCTCTAAAAATCGGGGAAAACAACTCAAAGTCACAGTTTTTAAGTGCAGGTCGTAAAAAACGAGTCATTTTCCGCTGTTGACTTCCAATAAAAGGCAAAGGAGCCTCTGTAATATTGGGGTTTTTTTCCTTACAGAAATGGGGGGGAAAGAAAGCGGGCCAGTCTGGGGTTTGACTGCACGCGGGGGCAGGGCTGGCCACCTGTGGCCTCGCGCCTCGTGGCCGGACTGGACGGAGGGGACGAGAGGTCCCCGGCCACTGGGCCCTTCCAGCCGCCGGTCCCCGCCAGAGGAAGCGGATGCAGGAGGGAAGAGGCATTTTCTCAGCATCCAACGCCCCTACGCCACCTCCCACCCAAACACTCCTTTGTGGGACTGGCGGAAAGCCCTTTGGGGATTTGTCCCACGTGCTTTCAGACTCAGAATGGCAACGCTGGCCTGGCTCTCCGGAGAGGGAGCCGGGCAGGGCCCCTCCTGGGCCTCTCAGGAGGAGGCAGACTTAGTTTCGGAAGGCGGGGGGGTGGAGGCGCCCCCAAATCCCGACTCCCCAGCTGGCCTGCTGGATTGGGGGCCGCACGCCCGCCGCCGCGCAAGGTGCCGGGGATAAAACAGGCCGTCCTGGAAGCTGGGAAGGGGGCGGCGGGGGAGCGGAGGCGCCCGCTGTAACCCGAGCTGCTCTACTGATTTCTCTCCGGCCTTGCGGTTCCCATTTCACAGAGAAGGCCACCACGGCTGGGAAGTCAGTGAGCTCGCCAAGCCCGGGTCAGCGGTGCGGACGCCCGGTGGCCCCGGAGACGGGCGGGGGAGCGTGACCGTGACCGTGACCCCTCCAGGGCTACCCCTCCCAGGAGTGAGAGCTTCAGCCCGTCGGCCCCGCACCCGACGTCCCGGGCCGTCGGCCCATCTAGTTCCCTGGAGGCGACAGGTGCGCGGCTAGTGGCGCCCTGGCGCCGACTCCGGGGAAAGTTTCCTGGCCGCTGCGCGCTGTTTACGGTCTCGTTTTGCAGCGCTGGGGCCCCCGAGCTCTCAGGCCAGCCCAGCCATTGAAACCCGACACGCGGGGAGGAGCCATCGCGCCGGCCAGCGAGGGAGGCGAGCTGGCTCCGGGCCCCGCCGGCCGCGGCTCCGCTTACCTGCGGCTCTGCGAGCTGCCTCTGCCTCCATGCTGGGCTCTCACGGCGCTGCGTCCGGTCCCCTCCGCGCTCCCTCCTCTCCCCGCCCGGGGCCGCCCCCGCCCCCACTCCGAGGCTGACCCGCCCCTCCCCCCGGACTGCGCCGGATCGCAGCTCGCTCCCCAGAGCTGGCCCGGCCCCGCCTCCAGCCGCGTGCCCTGGGGGGCCCCAGCTGCGACGCCCAGCGACCCCGACTCCCCAGTTTGCAAAGCTACCCCCTGAGGAGCTTTTATTATTTCCTTTCATTCTTTAGAAGAGAAAACTATTTGCACCCCATCCCATGGCCAGTGTCTCTGGGCCTAAACCCAGTACCCCCTCTCTGAGCCCCTTCTCACTTCCTTCTTCTGTTTCTAAGGACAAGAATCATTCGCATTGTTCCTTTTCGAAAAGTTACACGGTTTAAAACTAACTCAAAGACCATGAATGTCACACATAAGACAGGGCGCCTAATAACCTTTTCTGCCCATTTCAGATTTCTTCTGATGCCTGTCATGTGCCCAGTTTTGCCGATAACGAATATTTTCATTTATTAGATGTTCAGGCTTGTCCTCACTTGAAATAGTGTGATTTAATGACAGCCAATTGTTTCTCCAGCAGTTCTTGCCGTGTTTCCAGGTGTTGTTTTTTTTGTTTGTTTGTTTTGTTTTTTACAGGGGAGGTATGGAGCCGGGGTGGTTTTAAAATGCGAACGGCCTTGGAACCCAAGATCTGTGGTCAGTCAGCTCGTGCCTGCTCTCTGGTTGGCAGCTCTGAAATTCGCCCTTGTGGATGATGGCCCAAGCTGTATCCTCGGTCCTTCTGGGCCTCTGCCGCAGGACAGAAGGTCTAGAACTCATCTGCCGGCCTGTCCCTCCACCCCCAGCAACAGCTGCTCAGGGGAGCCTCCCAACTGCCGGTCAGAGTGTATCCCCACCTACGGAGCAAGACTTGTCACTGACGCGGACATCCTCAATCATGGGATGAAAAACGACCCCCCACCCCCGCCCCTGCTGGTGCTTCCATTATTTTTCGTAGCAGTGTGCAAGTTCATGGCGACCAGAGCTGGTGGCCCACCTTAGATCCACCCTTGAGTCACTTTCTTGAAAGTTTGAGGTTTCATTTTCTACAGCAATGAAAACGCAGAGCTCCCTGGGCAATAGCATTCAGAACACTTAACTTCTCCAAACACCTGTCCTGTTTAATAAACACAGATTTATTAGGCCACTACCATGTGCCCTATCCTGTTCTCGGTTGTAGCGATTCAGCAGTGAACAAAATTAATAAAACCTTGCCTTTGGAGGCTACTTTCTAGTGGGTGAAAGTGAGCAGGAGATAGAACACAATAGTATGGTAAATATGGGCTAGAGGAGAAAAATGTTTAAAACAGAGAAAGGGAAGTAAAAGCATGAAGAAAATGAGGGAGGTAAGCATGTGAAAAAGGGAAATGGCAAAAGTTACAGCAAGTGCAAAGGCCCTGAGGTGGGAACAAGTCTCTTTTTGGGAGCCTTGCATCTTTGTTGCACTCCTAATAATCGTGGGTGTTACTCAAGGCATTGACACACAGAGCTGAAGGCTTATTAATCTGTTCTAAAGCACACTGCTTCAAGGGCACCTGGGTGGCTCAGTTGGTTAAGCCTTGGACTTCGTCTCAGGTAATGATATCATGGTTCCTGAGTTCAAGCCCCACATCTGGCTCTGTGCTGATAGCTCAAAGCCTGGAGCCCACTTCGGATTCTGTGTCTCAGTCCCCCTATGCCCCTCCCCCACTTGCGTGTGCGCGCATGCTCTCTCTCAAAAATTAACATTTTTTTTTAAATAAAGCATACTTCTTCAAGTCTTTATTAAATTTTTTTAAGTTTTGTATTTTTTTTAGTTACTCACATAATACCTGAATATGTGTTCCTTCAGGGAAAAAAAAAAAAAAAAAGATTTTAGACTAAAAAGGTCCCTGTGTCCCATTAAACTCCCGTTTCCAAAGTTGGTATTTAGTCAAACACTCCCTCTTTTCCTTAATAATTTCTGGGTTTTTCTGTCTCTCTTTAGGCTGAAACTACCCCAAAATTAGAAAATAAGTTCTTCTACATTTGCTTCCAATATTTTAATTGTTTTGGCCTGTAGATTGGAATTTTAAAACCAGTCAAAACTCATCTATGTCTATGGCATAAGGAATAGATCTAACTAGAACCAATTTTTCCCACACCATCATATGGTCCATTCTTTTCCCCATTACTATGAATTGCTTCCTAAATCATATATGAAATTCTCGTGTACATTACAGCTCTTCTCTTATTGACAATTTTTGCTATTTCTTCTACAATACCACACTATTTTAATTACCATAGCTTCGTCACATGTTTGGACATCCAGGAAGACAAGCATTTTCTAATCAAATATTCAAACCAGGGAGTTAAGGATATTGGGAGTTGACACAGATTACATCTAACCTTGAACATTAATTTGCATAGCATTAACATCTTTATTTTTTTACGTGTATTTATTTATTTTGGCTGGCCAGGGGTGGGGGGTGCGGCACAGAGAGAGAAGGAGAGGGACAATCCCAAGCAAGCTCAGTGCTGTCAGCAAGGAGCCTGCCGCAGGGCTTGATCTCATGAATCATGAAACCAAGAGCCGGAGGGTTAAGGACTGAACCACCCAGATGCCCCTGAGCATTAACATCTTTAAAGTTTTGAGTCTTCCAATAAAAAAACCTAAGCACACTTAGGGTTTATTCAGGTCTTTTTTTTTTTCTTTTTGGCTAAAGTTCTAGTTTTTACAGATGGATCTAATACATTTCTTTATTTTTTAATTTTTTTTCTTTATTTTAGAGAGAGAGAGAGCAAGCAGGGGAGAGGAGCAGAGGGAGAGAGAGATTTTTTTTTTTTTTCTAAACTTTGCTTACTTATTTATTCTGAGAGAGAGAGTGCAAATAGGGAAGGGGCAGAGAGAGAGGGAGAGAGAGAATCCCAAGCAGGCTCTGCACCACCAGCGGGGAGAGCCTGATGCAGGGTTCCAATTCACAAACTTTGAGATCATGACTTGAGCCCAAGTCAGACTCTTAACCAACTGGCACACTGAGAAAGAGAGAGAGAGAGAGAGAGAGAGAGAGAGAGAGAGAGAGAGATTCTTAAGCAGGCTCCACTCTCGGTAGAGAGCCCTACATGGGGCTCAATCTCATGACCCTGGGATCATGACCTGAGTAGAAACCAAGAGTGGGTCGCTCAACTGACTGAGTCACCCAGGCACCTCTTTTAAATTATTTTTTATTTTATTTTTTATTATTTATTTTTTGGATCTAATACATTTCTTATGCTAGGTTTATTCCTACATATTTCTGATATTTGTTGGCCATTATGAATGGGATTTTTCTTTTCTCCAGTTACACTTGCTAATTAGCTATTATGGTACATAAGAAAACTATTGGCTTGGGTATACACCAGTTTCCTATCCAGCCACTCTTATGAGATCTAATAGTTTTTAAAGTCAATTATCATAGATTTTCTAAGTAGAGCATCAGATTGTCTATAAATAAGTTGTTAGCTGTCTAAATCTACCTCAAACCTCAGCAACTCCACACTCACTTCTAACACTAAAATTGCTTTTAAGCTAACCAAGAAGAAAAGAAAAATATTATTTAAATATGTATACTGGAAAATAGAGCCCCCACAAAGGCCTAGAGCATGTTTTCAATATGGTTCTGTCTTACATCCAGGAGGTAGTTTAGTCCTCGTCCAGCCTCATTTACCTACATGGACATTTCCTCAGTGCTCAGAACACAACTGTTCTAGCCATTCCCCAGGTATTTGTGAAATTTGAAGGGAAAATCCAGTATTTAAACTAAAGGGCTAGTAAGCTACTGGATTTTAATAAGTAAACAAATTCCTTTTGTAGCAGTTGCTACTTTTGGGTCAAGGAGCTGTAGTCCTGATAAAAGAGAGAGAGAGAGAGAAACAGATCAAGGCTTAGCAAAAATTGAAGGACAGAATATAACACAGAAGAAAAATATAGACAAAACTTTCTTCTATAAAATGTAGGGAAAACATTACCTTATAATGTATCAGAGCAGACTGCTAGAAATTTTAAAACACAAATTTTCAAGCTATTAGTTCATAATTCTTCAATGACATAAAAAATAGCAGCTTTCTGGAACCAGCATGGCTCAGTCACGTCTGACTCTTGATTACGGCTCAGGTCACTGATGTGGGAAACAAAGGCAGAAGAAAATGGAAGATAAAATTAAATTCCCTTATAACCTGCAGCCCATTGACAAATACTTGAGGCAGGCAGAGTAAAACATTTCTCCAGGAACTCCCAACTGTCTTAATGTTAATCCTTTGCTAGAGGGAAAAACAGCCTTAGCTTGACAATAGCTAGGCCTCCAGGAATATGTGTCTTCTTTAGCATATGGAAATCCCTTTGGAAACTTCCCCTGAACTTTACCTCCCCCAGCTCTCAAGTGTATATATAATCACTCTCTCCCCAAGGTCCCAGGGCAGCTCTTTCTGCCCACCGGTCCTGTCCCCGTGCTTTAATAAAGAAAAACTTTTAGCACCAAAGACATCACAAGAATTTTTTCTTGACTGTGCGCTCTGAACCCCCACCACTTCAAAACCCCATCAGTCATGATCCCAACATTGTGGGATCGAGCCCCGTGTCAGGCCCCAAGCTGAGTGTGGAGCCTGCTTAAGTTTCTCCCTCTCCTTCTGTCCCTCTCCCCGACTCATGCTCTCTCTCAAATTAAAGATAAATAAATAAATAAATAAATAAATAAATAAATAAATAAATAAATACTAGCATCTTTCTATACCAGTTTCCTGTGGAAATATTGAACATAATCCCGACGTTATAATATAATGTGGTTTCTAACATACCAATTCTGTTCTAAAACAGTTTTAAATGGTTGTTTCAGAGTATACAAAAGTCTCAAATTTTTAATTTTTAAATAAATAGGTGCTGTGAGCATTTGAGAGCTATTCTTTAGTAGGAAGGTTAAAAACATGAATATGTTGTGTCAGAAACCTCCCAAAAGGTGAAGTATAGCTTTAGGGTCCTTCCTTACATGAGTGTTGGAGTCAAATCTCGCCTAGAAAAGCAATTGCACATCGATGGGTGAGATTTAAAAAAATATCAATTGCTAACCGCTTCAGGGAGCTAATTCCATAGTAGCGAGAATCATAAATACTATAATTTTGAACACAAAACTGTTTGCCACATTCATTCAGAACGCTCTTCTGAACGAGCCTAACCGAAAAGGGAAAGCAATGAATTCTTTGATGGAATATTCTGAGTCACTTAATCCTCATTTTGATTTTAACCAAATCTAGTTAGTCATTTAACTACAAATTTGTTCCTGTATCCCATAAGGTCACTTTATCATCAACCACATCCTGTTCTTTACGAAGAAAAACTGTACTCTAGCGAGGGGCCTACACTCTACAAATTACAGCCCACAGCCCCAACCCAGCCCTCCGCCTGTTTTTTTGTACAGCCCGTGAGCTAAAAATAGTTTCTACATGTGTAAATAGTTCAAACACAGCACAAGAGGAATAATACTTTGTGACACATGGGCATTACATGGATTCAAAAGTCAAAGTTATGGGAACACAGCCACGCCCTCTCATTTGCATATTGTCCAGGCTGCTTTGAAAACTACAAGGGCGGGGCAAATAACGTTTACTCTGTCGCTCTTTGCAGGGACTGTGTTTGGGCCCCCTTTGAACTACTAAGCTGGAAAAGTAAAGGAATAAGGGTGAGCGAGTCCCCAAAGGCTACCTTGGAAGACTGACATTTTTCGAGAATCTGTTAGTGCTTTGACGAGGCAGTTTGGGTACGAGTTTTATATTTTATGATAGACATAAGTAGCTGAGCTGGAGGCAGAGATGTTGGACACAGAGAAGAGCTTATTATTGTTATTATTTAAATTGCGAATGCTTCTTGACGATTGATTTATTCTCCCCACCTCCCAAGAGGAGTTTGACCAGGTTGATTAAATTTCCTTTATGTCAAGTGTACAAAACGTGTTGTAAGAGCTGTTCATGTAAGAGACAAATAAACACTTTTAAGCCTTTTTCTTGCTTAAGCAGGAAGTCACAACTTGCCAATGAGAAATTTTAAACAAATCCCACAGTTTTATGTTTGGTTCAAAACTTGAAATATTTAGGTCTTGGGATATTATGATCTTGGCAGCCCACATTTGTCGTCCCTGGTGAGAACATGTGTGTACTGTTACTTGCTTTTCAGTTCACTGAGACAGGGTTGCACCTTGCCCTCTTAATCCCAGAGTCAAACATGATTACAAATATCTTCCTCTCGGGAATCTAACTCATAAGGAAGATCACGGTGCTTTTTGTTAAATAAAACATCTCTCTTTAGTCGCCTTATTCGTTCTCAGGCTTACTGCATTTCACCCGCCTAAAGATTGTGTTTGACATCAGCAATTGTTAGAGACCATTTGTTTTTACAATGGAAAAAGAAATAAAAGTGCAGATATCAGACCTCAAAATCCATACTTCTCTGGATTGTTTTCATTTTAGAGAATGAGAATGTGTGGGGTTTTTTCTCGGGTGGGGTTGGATGCAGTCAGAGACATGTCACTGTTGCTAAGTAAAAATATTCTCTTTTTTATTAATTGCAAAATTAGGGGAAAGTTTAGGATATAAGGAAATAAGTGAGTTATGGGAAAGTGAAAATTCCAGGACCCATTTCAGTTTGAGTTAAAATAAAGATGGCTCGTGTCAAATCCTGAAAAAAAAAAAAAAATTGCAGGTTCGTTGGCAGAAAAGTAGCGCAATCTTAAAAACAGTTGAGTCTGTTTTGAGGCATGATAAGTTAACGTTAGTAAATATAAGTTGGCTACCCAGATCTCATTAGTTAATACTGTTATCAGCGTGTGACCTTAGCAGCAACCAACTTTACAAATGTGGGCATTTCCTGTGGCCTAATTTGTTTATGACTGTGATGGCCATGCAAAACCCTCCTGACACATGAACTACGTGAGTGAACTGGAACCAGGGGAGCCATTCACCAAAGTGGGGGTTGACATAACATCAACAGTGCCTGAGGGAGTATGTGAAACTCAGTAATTGCTTTCCAACCTGGATTTTTGTATTGTCTACTTTAATCTCAAAATAAGGTATAATGCAATGCCCTCTGCCTCCCTTGCAAAACAAGGTGGCCCTGGCTTCCCAGAGCAGGCAGGGGAAGGCCACTGGGGGCAAATACCACTTCCCACCTGTTCTCTGCTGTAAATAAGCCTGCAGCCCACACCAGGGGCCAATTAGAAGGAATAGCCTTTGGTTCAGCATCCCAGGGAGGCATCAGGTGGAGTCTAGTCCTTGGCAGTGATCCCAATTAAAGGGGGTGGTATAGTTTTTTTCTATCAGGGGGCCAATTTAGAAGATGGAACCACATGATCACACCCTCTAATACAGAGCACTCTGAACTTAGGGAAGCAGTGTGGCCCTGGAGGAGCTCGGCCAGCAGCCAGGGGCCCTGAATTGGAGCTTCTCATGGCCACACCCAGAGAGAGAAAGAGAATCGTTTTTTGTACTTCCTATCAGACAGCTTTCTAAAAAACATATTTTTAGAGGTTCCTGGGTGGCTCAGTCCGTTAAGCATCCGATGTCGGTTCAGGTCACGATCTCAGGGTTCATGAGTTCGAGCCCCTCATCGGGCTCTGTGCTGACAGCGCAGAGCCTGGAGCCTGCTTTGAATTTGTGTCTCCCTTTTCTCTATGCCCCTCCCCCACTCACATTCTGCCTCTCTCTAAGAAAAAATTTAAAAATATATACTTTAGCTAATATATATAATATACATATCTATTCTGAGAGGTCAAGATGTTGCATTACATGGCTTCTTCAATAGGCAGACTAACCCCAAATGTTAGCTTTAGTTACTCTGACACAATTAAGGACAATTAAGGAGGAGGAACGTCTTCATAGCCAGGTGGAATGCTACCACGGGGCAGTGGCTAACATTGAGTGGGCATGTGGTTAGTCAGGCACCGTATTAAGTGCTGTGGCAGGCAGCACGTGGGGAGGGGGCAGCCTGAGAAGCCAGCACAGGCTTTGCTGGGGGTGTGAGCCTCTGCCCCCCAGGGCTGTGGGGGCCGGGGACAGTGCCAAGGCTCAGGAAGGCTCCATCTAGGAAGGAGGTGCTGTGTGATCCTCCCCAGTTCACAGAAAGGGGAGAGGGGTCACAGGTGAACTCATCTGAGGACCCACAGCTTCTAGGTGACAGGTGCTTTCAACCAACACTGTTACCATAAGCTTCATCTGTGGTTTTGGTTTTCTTTTCTTTTTCCTTTTTTTCTTTAACATAATTTGCATAATCACTTTCAAGAGCAACCAAATTTCACTTAGTCATAATGGCCTCACACAATGAGGGACTCCAGCAGAGGGGAAAGGAAGATTACTAAAAAGGAGAAAACAAAGTCTAAACCAACAGTTTGTAGGGTCGTCCACCCACCTGATATGCCTGGGAGTTGCACTGGTTTCAGCCCATTTTAGTCCCCCATCCCAGTCCCAGAAACCCCTCAGTCCTGGGCAAACAGGGACAGTTGACCACCAAACTCATGGCTCACCTTAGACCCATACCCAGCAACAAACTGATCCAGACCTAAGAGTCCAGAAAGTCCCTGATTATGCTCCAACTTATCTGTTGCCCAAAGCCTCAGTCCTCAGCTGGTTATTTCTGCCTTCGAGCGGTATTGGTATCCTATCATAGTCTTGCTGCCCTACCCCCACCCTAGAGTCTTCAGCCATTCATTCCCTTTGGTGGGGGGGAGGGGGGGCTCCCAGCCACACAAGGTTGGGTGCCCTGATAGGAGCCTGAGACTACCAGCAGCCAGGCAGAAGGGGTGCCCAGTGTTCTGAGCGCCCAGTGCCCTGCGTGGAGCCACGGCCATCTGACCCTCAGAGGCACAGAAACATACACTCCCCACTTGGGTTTCATGGATTCCCAGTCCAGCTGCGTGATGGCGACCCGTACGACTATTTTTCTGCTTTCCCATTTGCTGCTGCTTTTAGCCCAACCATGGAATGTGCACTTGCCTGATCCGGTCATAAACAGTTCTCTCTCTCTCTCTCTCTCTCTCTCTGAAAAAGAGTGGCAACTGGTGGTGCCAATAAGTACAGATGGAAGCTAACCTCTCGCTATGCCATATTAAAAAACAGGATGCTTCTGCTTCGGTCCTATCCTTCCCTTCAAATAACCCTCGAGTGACATACACACAGGTGCCCGCATGTGGCTTAGGCTCAGACCTTGTCCTCTGCCCACCGGGGAGGAATCCCAGGGAGGCACGGGCTGCCTGAATTGGGGCCCAGTAGGCCCATGTGGCACCCACTCCGGTGCATTTTCCTTAGCAAGGACGTGGGAGCTGGGGATCCAGAAAGGACATGAGGCTGGGACAGTGGTCCATCTACAATAACCACCCCAGAGGAGCTCACAGCCCCCACACCTGGACTGAAGAACCTTCAGCTACTCAGAAAACCCTGAAGTCCTCCCCCAGCCCCCGCCCCACCTGAAAGGGCGGGCCTACGCCAGCAGACTCCATCTTGTTCTGTGTCCTTCACCTTGACCACGCCTCCTCCCCTTGAGTAACCTCCCCATCACCTGCCTAACAGGACTCCGACCCTTCCCCAGCCAATCCGCTGAGGCCACAGCCATTACCTCACCAACTGCCCCTAGGCCCCAATAAAACCTTTGTCCTTTTGAAACTCGATCTCTCTCCCCGGCATCTCACCGCTACCTCGCTACCTCGGTGCAGGTAGGGGATTGAGCTCCAGCTAGCTGGAATAAAGGCCCTTTGCTTTTGCATCGGACTTGGCTCCGTGGCGGTCTTTGGGGATCACGAATTCTGGGCATAACAAGACCCACCAACTGGAGGTGCTGAACCCCAAAAGATCAACTTGGAAGCAATCGTAGTCACTCCTGTTTTTCACCAGCACATCCAAAATCAACCCCAGCCACCTCTGGTCCTTGTCACAGGCTGGTCCCCGAAGGGCTTGATTTCTTCACAGAGCTCCTTCCTTTTAGACCTATTTGGCATATTTTAAGGTTTTTTAAAATTGTATTAGATGAAGGAAAAAGAGACCAGTATTCCTGTGTACACAGAAAATTGGAAAATTACCTATCTTAATATTTTCAGACTATCATCAAACTCCTGTTAACCTTCTGAGGGAAAAGAAAATTCTTTTGCAAACCCTTTATCTCCCTTGTTCTCATTTGTGTTATTTTGGGTACAGAGATTGAGCGGTTCAAAATATTCTTGAATTGCTAAGGAAACTGTATCCGCCCCCCCCCCCATAAATGCAACACTTGTCACAAATGAAATATGAATATTGAAGCCCAACCACCAGTCTCCGACTCACTGACCCCTGCCTCTGGCCTGTCCGCTTGTGGTTTGTTGGCAAACTCTAGATTGTTTGATGAAGTACCTGATAATCAGCCATGATTTGGGAATGCCCACTGGGCTTCCACAGTGTGGCTTTCCTTTATTAAAAATGCTCTGAGCTGCCAGGGTACTCTTTTCATCTAATTGGATTTGTGTGTAAATCTCGCCAAGCCTATTGGCACATAGGCCAATGGGGATGGGGGCGGGGGAAGGACACGGGCTCTGAAGAACTGCCTCAGGTTCAAGAACTTCTGACCCGCATCAACAGAACAATGGGACACCCAGAAAACCTGCATCCCTCCAAGGCGCCTCCCTGGATTGCAAAAGATTCCTCCAGCCTTGTGCAAATTTCACCCCGAGGGCCTGCCAAGTTTAAAGTGCAAGGTTTGACCCTGCAAAACAAAACCTTCAAACCTGTACTTGCTGAGTTGTTTTTCCTAATTAAAAACAGATAAGAGATAGTCCGAATATGTTGATCTGAATACAGTTCTAAGGCAGAGAATCAGAAGGTGATTTTTTGTGTGTCCCTCGCTGTATTTTTATTACGTCTACAATCATCCCAGGAGGTACCTGGTTTGTCAGTGATTTTTTTCTGAATCCCAATATTTTTGAAGACTTTTTTTTTTTTTTTTCCTGGCTGCTCTCCGTGGCAGCTACGGTCTTTTTTATTCCATAGGATTGAGTCAGCATCCAGAGGACACCATTTGCTTCCTGGTGTCCAGATCCTGTCCAAAATTCCTCCACTCCCTGAGGAAGATTTACCCCTTGTGAGCCCCGCTTAGTGGTTCTAGATCCAGAGTTTCGGGAACTTCAAAGGCACAGTCCTCTCCAGAACCCCTCCTTCTCTAAAAGCCGGAGGTCCCGGCAGCCACTGGCCTCCCTTACAAGGGCAGGGATGGGTGGGTGCCAGTGGCCCACGAGCCCTGAGCAAGGGCCAGTCTGAAGGAGAAATGAAGAGACCCCACAGGTGTGGCCACTCCTACACCATCTTTTAGGACAAATGGAATGGCTTCTTCCCTCCACTGGGAACACTTACTTACACAGTGTACTATTTCATAATTTAACTGCAGTGAAGATTTCTTTCTTTTTTTTTTAAATCTTCTACATGTTTATTTATTATGAGACAGACCACGCGTGCGCACACGCTTGGAGGAGGGGCAGAGATAGAGGGAGAGCGCGAATCCCAAACGGGCTCCGCACTGTCAGTGCAAAGCCTGATGGGGGACTTGATTCCACAAACCATGAGATCATTGAACGGGCGGGCCTACGCCGGCCGACTCCATCTTGTTCTGTGTCCTTCACCTTGACCACACCTCCTCCCCTTGAGTAACCCCCCCCCCCTCACCTGCCTAACAGGACTCGGACCCTTCCCCAGGACCCTTCCCCAGCCAATCAGCTGAGGCCATAGTCATTACCTCACCAACTGCCCCTAGGCCCCAATAAAACCTTTGTCCTTTTGAAACTCGCTCTCTTTCCCTGGTGTCTCACCGCTGCGTCGGTGCAGGTAGGGGATTGAGCTCGAGCTAGCTCGAATAAAGGCTCTTTGCTTTTGCATCGGGCTCGGCTCCCTAGTGGTCTTTGGGGATCACGAATTCTGGGCATAACAATCATGACCTGAGCTAAAATCAAGAGTCAGATGCTTAACTGACTGAGCCACCCAGGTGCCCCTGCAGTGAAGATTTCTAATAAAAGGCAATTAGGTAGAATTTTGTTTTGTTCCTAGCTTAGGAAAGGTTACCTGCCGGCCTTGGGAGAAGCCATGTCTTGGAACTCCATGGCCCTCTCTGCGTTCTGCCTGCTCGTTTTTGCTGTGCCCACATCTTGAAGTGGCCCCTCTAAAACTCAGGCCATGGTGGGAATGGAAGCCTGGACAAGTCAGAGACCTGAGTTGGGCTTTGTCTTCACTTTTTGCATCTCAGCCCCACCACTGACCGGCTGGGAGACCTAGAACAAGTTTCTTAGCTTTAATGCCTTAGTTTACTCATCTGTAAAATGGGACCAATTATAGTACTCTAGTAGGATTGTTTCAAGGAATAAAAGGGTGAATAAAATGGAGCATTTGCAATAATGCCTGGAACATAGAAAGCAGAGTGTTCACCTTTACTGCTGTTAGAGTTATGTACCTCCTGGGGTGGTCTGTTGTATGGATTAAACAATGCCACATAAGGAAAGTACCAGGCAGTTTCCAGAACCTGGGAGGGGCTCCACAGATGCTGAATCCTTTTCCAGTCTCCCCATGTGGCCCTGATTCTCTCTGATCACCTGATGCCCCCACCCCACCCAACCCCCGGGGTACTGAACCCATCAGCCAGGGGTACCCTATCTCCACCCTTCAGAAACAAGATTTCACCTTTTCTTTAGCCCCTCTATTCCTCTCTCCAGAAAAGGAGAGGTCTGTATCAGTCAGGGCTCTACAGAGCAACAGAATACATAGTTATCTTTTCTAAATATGTATACATCTCTAGAAAGAGACTTTTTACAAAGTATTGGCTCATGTGATCATGGAGGTTAAGAAGTCCCACCACCTGCTGCCTGGGAGCTGGAGGCCCAAGAAAGCCAGGGAGTCAATTCTACTTTAAGTCTGAAGGCCTGGGAACCAGGAACACAAATGATGTAAGTCCCATCTGAGGGCAGGAGACCATACCCCAGGTCAGCAGTCAGCCAGAAAGAGAAAATTCAACCTTGTCCAAACTTTCTATTCTCTTCTGGCCTTCAATGGATTAGAAGATTGTGGGGTTTTATTTTTGTTTTTAAGGCAGCCCTTGGGACTTAACTGCTGTCTGAATGAGCCATGAATTGTGAAGATGAACTTAACTTGGGCAGAGAGGTCTCTGCTGACGTTGACATTGATACAGACCATTTACTTTACTGGGCCCACCAATTTAAATGCTCATATCTTCCCAAAACACCCATCAGCTCTCTCTCCTCTTTTAAGTATTCTGATCCTAGGTGTTCAAAGTCTCACTACTCACCATGTGGTCCAAGGGCCAATGGCATCAGCACCACCTGGGAGCTTCTTAGGAATACGGAGTCTCCAGCCTCCCCCCAAACCCACACAATACAATTCTATATTTTAGTAAGACAAATGTGCATATCAGCATCTGAGAAATGCTGAACCGAAATACACGTTTTTAAATTTATTTTTAATTTTGAAATATTTATAGATTCATGAGAAATCACAAAGAAATGTATCGAATAGTCCCCTTCAGCCGCCACCGAGCCTCCTCCAATGTTAACATCTTCAATATCAAAGCCAGGATATTGCCATTGGTCTGATTCAGGGTGTGTGTGTGTGTGTGTGTGTACAGCTCTATGCATCTTTATCACAGATGCAGCTCTGTGTAACGACCACCAACATCAAGATACATAATTGTACTGACATCACGAGGCTCTCTAGAACTACCCCTTTATAGCCACACCTACCCGCTTCCCCTTCTCTAACTCTTGACCACTATCTGTTCTTCATGTGTGTAGTTGTGTTAGTTTACAAATACAGTAAAAGCTCGCATTGCAAGTAACTTGTTCTGCGAGTGTTCCACAAAAAGAGCCAACATTTCTAATAAATTTTAATTTGATAAACAAATGATTCTCGCAATACGGGTAGTACCTGAAGGCCACCGTCACAGGATCACAACTGAGCCAATGGTTCTTGAAATTCGCTTTGATATGCAAGTGCTTTTTTTAATGCATATTTCTGGAATGAATTATGCTCCAGAAACAAGGTTTTACTGTATTGTGTAAATGGAATTATGTGGAATGTATCCTTTTGAGATTGACTTTGTTTTCACTCAGCAGAATGCCTCTGAGATTCATCCAAGTTGTTGTTCATATCAGTGGTTCCTTCTTTTTTTTTTTTTAATTTTAACAGCTCTGTTGAGATAAAATTCACATGCTATACAATTCATTCATTAAAACGTACAGTTCAATGGCATTTAGTATATTCACAGAGTTATGCATTCATCACCACAGTCAAGTTTAGAACATTTTCGTTACCCTGAAAAGAAACCCCACTCCCCTTAACTATCAATTCCTAATCCCCCAGCCCAGCCCCCACACACTCCAGCTTTACTACCCATTAACCCACTTTCTGTCTCTCTAGATTGCCAATTCTGGACATTTCCTATAAATGGAACCCTAAATATGTGGTCTTTGTGGCTAGGTTCTTTCACTTAGCATAATATTTTCAAGGCTCATCCGTATTGTATCTTGTATCAGTACTCCCTTTCTTTTCGTTGACAAATAATGTTCCATTGTATGGATTATACCACCTTTTGATTACCCATTCATCAGTTGATGGGCATTTATGTTGTTTCCAATTTTTTCTGTTCAGTGCTGAGTAGTTTTCTATGATTTGGAATTCTTGCTTTCCCGTTCACCTACTGAAGGACACTTGGGTAGTTTCCAGCTTTGGGTTTGGGTTATTCCAAATAAAGCTGCTGTGAACAAGGGTGTAGAAGTTTCTATGCAAAACCAAGTCTTCATTTCTCTGGGGTAAATAACCAGGAGGCTGTGTGGTGTGCAGTCCACTTTTGTTTTTCAAAGAAACTGGCCAACTATGTCCCAGAGTGGTGGTGCCATTTTGCATTCCCACCGGCAATGTGTACAAGAGCCAGTTTCTCCTCATCCTTGTCAACTTTTGGTGTTATCAGTATTTCTATTGTAGCCATTCTTCTAGAAGTGTGATGACATCTCATTGTGGCCTTCATTGAGTTTTCCTGGCAAGCAATGTTGGACATCCCCTACTGTGTTTATTCACTGTCTGTACGTAGATCTTCATCAGTGAACTGTCCCTTTGTGTATTTTGCCAACTTTCTAACTTGTTCGTTTTTTGTTTTGTTTTGTTTTTTAATGTTTACTTTTTTTTTTTTAATTTTTTTTTTTCAACGTTTATTTATTTTGGGGACAGAGAGAGACAGAGCATGAACGGGGGAAGGGCAGAGAGAGAGGGAGACACAGAATCGGAAACAGGCTCCAGGCTCTGAGCCATCAGCCCAGAGCCTGACGCGGGGCTCGAACTCACGGACCACAAGATCGTGACCTGGCTGAAGTCGGACGCTTAACCGACTGCGCCACCCAGGCGCCCCTAATGTTTACTTATTTTTGAGAGAGGCAGAGACAGAGCACAAGCAGGGAAGAAGTAGAAAGAGAGGGAGACACAGAATCTGAAGCAGGCTCCAGGCTCCGAGCTGTCAGCACAGAGCCCAATGTGGGGCTTGAACTCACGAACTGTGGTCATGACGTGAGCCAAAGTCAGATGCTCAACCAACTGAGCCACCCAGGCGCCCTTGTTTGTTTGTTTGTTTGTTTTTAATGTTGTGTGACTTGCAACTATAAATAATCCTGTTGATCATTCCATTTCCTGTGTGAATGTCCAAAGTGAGAATCTATTTGCCCACAAGTGAGAAGTTGTGTGATTTGCAACTATGCTCTCCCTGTCGGTGCCTGGTCTTTCCATTTATTCATAAGGGGTTTTTGTAGAGCGAAAGTTCTCATTGTGATGCGGTCTGGTTTACTAACATTTGCTTTCGTAGATCATAGTATGCTCTTGGTGTCAAGAACTCCTTGCCTGGTGGGTAGATCCCAAGATTTCCTCCCTTTCTCCACCACTAAAAGTTTTATAGTTTTACTTTTTCCATCAAAGCCGATGACCCATTTTGAGTTAATTTTTGTACAAGTTTGAGAGACTGAGGTTGAGGGTTTATGTTTTTGCCTCTGAGTGTCCTGTTCCGTCCCCATTTGTTGAAAAGGCCATCCCTCTCCCATGGAATTGATTCCACACCTCTCCTGGCAAAGGACTGGGCATATTCACTGGGTGTACTTCTGGGCTCTTTACAAAGCGTGCATTTTAGCCGGACATCTGTGCACTTTCTCAAGCATTGCTGGCTTGGGGGAGAGGGTTGGCTGCACATTCCTTTCTGGCTCCCCCATAATGCCTCCCACAGAGAACTCTGAAATGCTCCCAGATCGGTGAAGCTGCAGGTCTCCACAAGTAAGGGTGTGTATGGAGTCCCCTGGGGGCCACTAGGGCCCTGAGAGCAGCAGGAAGCTCCCATGGGGGTGCAGGGAGCAGCCCAGGTGTAGAGACATTCCCCTTCCCCCCACCACCACCTGCTAGGCCTGGCCTGAGCTAACCAGAGTCTCTTTGGTTTCAGGTTTTGGGCCCTTCCGGCAGCACCTGGTGAATTCCAGCTGGGAAGCAGTGAAGGTAAACGCCCACCAGACCCTGAAGCTCAGACCCAGCAGCTCAGGGCCCCACGAATTCCTTCCGTGGCTCTGAGAGACCCAGTGTGCAAGGCCCCTCAGTAGCCAGATCCACATCAGAGGGCAGAGAACAAATCCTCAGGACCTCTGGAGAAGGACTAGCCTTTGGTCCTTGGGTTGTGACTCGCCTGCCCTCAGGTGGCCCTTCTGGCTTCGCGGTAAAGATGAGAGACCACAGGGACACTCCTGAGAAGGACAGGGACTGCCCAAAGGCAGGCTCTCCTGCCCCAAGTGCTGGGTTCCCATGACCCCCACCCCTTCTGGCTGTAGGGCCCCAGGAAAGTTACTTCCCCCAGCCTCAGTTTCCTCGTGCATGAAATGGGTGGATAATGGTGCTGATGTTACAGGGTTGTTCTGAGGAGTAAAAGAAACAAGCAAAAAAGCGAGTGAGTATGTAAGTCTGTAAAAATAGCTTTTCATAGTGTCGGGCGTTAAAGTAAGTGCTTGACGATGATGATTATTATAAATGACACTCCCTTATTTTTAAGGGAGTAGCCGACCAGAGGACGTCCTGGGACAGGATGAAGAGGGATCAGGCAGGGTCTCATCCCCAGAGCAGACCACCTGTCCCCCTTGAAGCAAAGTCCTCCTACCAGTCCCCACATGGATGTCACTTAGCGGCTCAGAGCACAGCCGGCTGTTTATTCACACCTGACTGTCAATTTCATGCCTCTGTTGGATCAAGTCAAAGGTGGGGTCTTGAGTCTACCCTCAGGGATTCCCAGGCAAGCTGAAAATGCAACAAAGGCACTCGAATCCTGCGTTCGGTAGCATTGCTTTAGTGCTAGCCTGTCCGCACAGATGCTCTCAGGGAAACTTGTGACTCTTGAGTTCGAATTTGCGTGTTCTTTTTTTCAGCCGGAAAAAAAGCTCAGAGAACCCCGGACTCACTGCCACGCCTGCTAAGTACATCATACCAGAAAGGCCAGGTCAGGGTTTTTATGAGCTCCCGGGTGTCAGTAGCCTTTTCCTCCAAAAGCGGGATTTTCTGCTGAATGCTGGATGCCCCTGAGCCCCTGTTTCTTTTTGCAGTCATGAAAAGAGAAAAGAGCCAGGCCGCCTGGGTTTGCCTCCCAGCTCCAGGAGCTGCAACCTGGGGGATCCCAAACAAGCCACGCTGCTTCTCCGTGCCTCAGTTTCCTCATCTGCAAAGTAGGATGGTTGTCATGCTATGGGAGTTAATACATGTAAAACCCTTGGAACAGGGCAGGGCGCATTGCTTGTGCTCACAAATATGATCCTTGTCACCAGGAAGCTCTTCTATCCGTCAGTCTTCTCAGTTGTGGGCAAATAGGTTCTGACTTTGGAGATTTACACAGGAGATGGAATAATCAAGAGGATTATTTGGGAGCCCCAAGATTGACCCATAAAGCCAGAGGAGCAGGGCAGAATCAGAAGCAGGTTAGGGGCTTCCAGGAAGTGGAAACAGGTGGCAAATTAGGTGCTCAGAAGGGCCATTCCCCTGTAGATAAACGAGGAAGGACAGAATTTCCATGTGTTGCTGGGCGTGCCATAGGAAAGGATAGCTCACGAACGTCACATGTATATATCACGTGTACATGTATACATCACACATACCAAGGGCTGCAGCCTGAAGGACTGACAGGTTAGCCTCCACACAAAAAGTGGGTGGGGGAAAATCACCACTATCAGCAGTCAGATGCAAGGTGGGGGGAGGTGGAGATGAAACCAAGACTCATCCTGGCAGCTAGACCCTTGCAAGGGGCTCCTGACCCCAGCTCCCTGCAGAAGCAGAAGCAATTTTTCTTGAAGATTTAACAACCTCAGATGTTCTACAAAGATAAACTAAAACAGTTTCCATTCAACTGTCACCCATGACATAAAGAAATAAACTGCCCTTAATGAAAATCAGCAGAAGCAGACCTAGAACCTCAAGAGCTGAGATTCTCATTGTTCTGCTAGATAGCATCATAAAATAGCATGACTGTATGTGAAATATTTAAAGAAGTAAAAATAGGATCAAAAAACAAGACTATCAGAAAAAAAGACTACAAAAGAGAGTCTACCAAGACTAGAGTCTATCAAGACTATCAGGTAAATTGAAAAAGGGAATAGTAGAGGGGGGTCAGGGTGGCCCAATCGGTTAAGGTCATGATCAAATGCAATTCATGAGTTGAGCCCCACATCGAGCTCTGGGCTGACAGGATGGAGCTTGGATCCTGCTTCGGATTCTGTGTCTTCCTCTCTCTCTCTCTCTCTCTCTGCCCCTCCCCTACTCATACTCTCTCTCTCTCTCTCTCTCTCAAAAACAAATAAATATTTTAAAAAAGGAAGAAATAAAGCATATAGAAATTTAAAACGAAGTGAAGAATTCAACAGATGACCTCTAAGGAAGTTTAGAATTATGCTAAGTGAAAGATGCCAGTCACAAAAGACCACGTTGTAGGATTCCCTTTAGATGAAGGTCCAGAAGAAGCAAATCTATTGAGACATAAGGTTGATGAGTGGTTGCTGAAGGCAAGTGAGGGGGAATTAGAGAAAATAGCGAGTGACTGTTAATGGGTATGGGATTTCTTCGGGAGTGATGAAAAGATCCTGAAATTGATTGTGGTGATGGTTGCACAACTCTGTGAACATACTAAAAATCATTGAATTATATACCTCATTTTTTTCAAATTATAGACTTTAAATGGGTAAATTGTGAAATATGAAACACACATGAATATACATATATATGGCAGGTTAGAGGCAGATGAAGAGAAAATTAGTGAACTGGAAGATAGTTCTGAAGATACTATTCAAAGGACAGCATAAAGACATGGACAAAGAAGTGATGAAATAAATTAAGAATGAATAAGGTATGAATAATAAAATGAGATATTCTAGGGGCACCTGGGTGGCTCAGTCAATTAAGTGTCCAACTTCAGCTCAGGTCATGATCTTGTGGTTGGTGAGTTCAAGCCCTGCATCCAGCTCTGTGCTGACAGCTCTGAGCCTGGAGCCTGCTTCAGATTCTGTGTCTCTCTCTCTCTCTGCTCCTCCCCTGCTCAAGCTCTGTCTCTCTCTCTCTCTCTCAAAAATAAATGAACATTAAAATGTTTTTTTAATTAAAAAATAAAATGGGATATTCTAACATATGGTTAATTGGAGTTCCACGAGTTGAGTTCTAGAAAAGAAACAATATTCAGAGACAACGATTGAGATGATAACAGAATTGATGAAAGACATGAATTCACAGAGATAAAAGGTGCAAAATACACCAAGCAAAGACTAACAAAGTCCACACCCCACACACAGTACAGCCACAGAAAAGCAAGGACAAAGAGATCTGAAAAGTGGCCAGAGAGAAAAGATGGGCCACCCACAGAAAGTGGCAATACAATGAGACCAAGAAGAGTGAGTTTTTCTAAAACGATAATAAAAACCAGAGAACAGTGGAATAGTCTCTTCAAAGTGCTGGTGAAAAAGAAATGTCAGCATGGAATTGTGTGCCCAGCAACCTATTTTTCTAGAACAAGAAAGAAATAAAGACATTTTCATAAAAATAAGCACCAAGAGTTTGCTCCTAGCAGGCACAGCACTAAAGGAATATGTAAAAGTTGTCTTTTGGAAGGAATGAAAATGGTTTCAGAAAGATGGCATGAGATGGAAGGAGGAAGTGGAGGTAAAATCTAAGCCAGAATTATTTTTCTAAGCCTTATTTATCTTAAATAATCTCTACACCCAATGTGGGGCTCGCACCTGAGTTCAAGATTCTCATGCTTTTCTGACTGAGCCGACCAGACGCTCCTAAAGCAGCATTGTTTGGCAATAAATAATAATAATAGTAGCTGGCTAATTTGCAGGTTTACAAATAAAATATTAAACTAAAATAAAGGACAATGACAGCATAGAAGTCAAGGGACAATTGGAATACAAATCTTCTAAAACCCTTGTATTCTATAAGACAGGCATCTGATATCAAATTTAGACTTTGTTAAATTATATATGCACGGCAAAATTTCAAGACTAACTATAAAAGAGTGGAACTTCCAAGATGGCAGAGAAACAAAATAGAATAAGGAAACTTGAACAAAACCCTAATCAAAGGGGCCATAGATCACCCCGTGGGAAACAAGCTGGATCTGAGGACACTGTGACTATCTTGCTGACACTAGTTATTGTAGCTTGCCCCTGTGACACTGGCTACCGCGCACCCCCACTGCCATCTGCTGCCCTGGGAAGCTGGAAAGATGTTGCTTCTATCAGAGAGATTTGCTCCTGGCTCAAAGTCAAAGGTGAGTGTATTCAATTCACCGTGCCTAGGTGATCCTGTCTTGGCCACAGAGAGACTGACTTTTGCAGCCCTTGTGGGGAGATCCAGGCTCTTTTACCAAGGCTCCCCTATCAGGGTTGCCCCAAAGCACAGGAAGGTTCAACCCTTGTCAGCTCAGCCCACATTTACCTAGTTCCTGACGTGGAGCACAGAGTCTACTGAGTAATTTCTTCCTGTTCTGATTCTACCCCAGTAGATTCTACCCCAGTGCTGCAATTCAATTATTATAACTACCTGACCTCACAGGTCAAGGGCATAGTTCTCTCCAAGACTGCGGTCACTTCAGACTCCAGCTGCGTGTCAGGGGTCCCCAGGCTGACTATAAATTCAGGAGTTCTCATGACCCCCTCAGGTTTGATCATTTGACTCACAGAGCTCAGCAAAACACTATATTTGCAATTGTAGTTGTTTGTCTTTTTAAAGATACATATGTATCTTTTTTAATGTTTATTTTTGACAGAGAGAGAAAGAGAGAGCGCAGGGGAGGGGCAGAGAGAGGGGGAGACACAGAATCGGAAGCAGGCTCCAGGCTCTGAGCTGTTAGCACAGAGCCCGACGAGGGACTCGAACTCACCAACCGTGAGATCATGATCTGAGCCAAAGATGGACCCTTAGCTGACTGAGCCACCCTGGCGCCCCTGTTTGTTTGTCTCTAACGGATACAAGGAGTGAGGCCTGGAAGGGTCCCATACGTTCTCTCCCTGTGGAGTCAGGGCGCATTTCTCTTCTGGTACGTCAGGGCATTCGTCAACCAGGAAACTCTAGTGAACCCCCATGTCCAGAGCTTTCGTTGGAGTTCCATTACGTGCTCACGATTGATTAAGTCACTGGCCCCGTGATTAAACTCAGTCTGGTGCCCCTCCCCTCCCGGAAGGTTAAGCAGCTGAAAATTCCAACCCTCTAACCTTGTGGTTGGTTTTTCTGGTGACCAGATCCCAACCTGAAGCACCCAGGGCCCCTACCCTCAAGAGTCACCTCATTAGCATAACAAAGAAACTCCTACCACTCAGGAAATTCCAGAAGTTTTGAAGCTCTGGTGCCCAGAAATAGGGACAAAAACCAGATAGGCTCTCTCTGATTCCACAGTTCCCTCCAGGGGTTTCCTGTCTAGGGAGATGAGGTGGCCCCTAAGTAAAATTGTTATTACTCAAAGCAGATTCTGAGAAGCACTATGCTCTTAGACTCCCTGAAGAGGAAGAGACTCATTTTGCTCTGGAGAACAGATGGAAGAAAAAAAAACTTTAGCAAAATGAGAGGAAACTGGCCCCGTGGGAGGTCCCTGGGATGGCCATCTTGGTGGAAGCAGAATGAAGGACAGGCTCATTTTTGACAAGTGGGAATAAATTCTCAAAACCACCGTGTGCTGGGGCACCCGGGTGGCTCAGTCGGTTAAGCATCCAACTTCAGCTCAGGTCGTTATCTCACAGTTTGTGAGTTCGAGCTCCGTGCTCAGAGCTCGGAGCCTGGAACCTGCTTCGGATTCTGTGTCTTCCTCTTTCTCTGCCCCTCCCCAGCTCCCTCTCTGTCTCTCTCTCAAAATAAATAAACATTAAAAAAAAGTGTGCTGGGTACCACACCGGACACTTTATGCAGAGTAGCTCATGTAGTTCTTCCTGCAGTCCAGAGACATTGGTATTTATCCCCATTGTGCTGGTGAGGAAACAGGTGCTCAGGGCGGTTGACTCTCTGGCCTGAAGACCCATGCCATCTGGAATCCAGTCTCCTGGTGAGTGAAGTCCAGGTTTAGCTCACATGCCTTCCTCTTCCCCCGGGGGGAAAACAACATTTGGTTCAGAGGAAGAGGACCACTTCCAGCTCCGTAATGGCTTATAAACTTCCTAGAACTCAAGAAACATCCAGAACCACTGCCCAGTGACCCCTGGGTAAGCAAAGTGAGGAGAGTCACCCAAAGGCCTCAGCCCCGCAGCCATGTCATCAAGGCTGATCCCCCACCCCCTTCCCCACAAGGTGGCAGCTTGCTCACTCTCCTAGCTCACGATGGACCGCAATGGTGATGACCAGAGCAGAAGCCGCACTAACATCTGATGAGGAAGCAAGCCGACGCCCGGCTCCCAGCACCCACCGTCACCCCAGTTTGCCTCCTCCACTGGTCCCTGCTCTCTGTCTCTGGCTTCTGCTCTGCCCTTCTTTCTGGCTTCTTTCTCCAGGGCAGAGTCACTTGTGATGTCTTTAGAAGGCTCTTTTCACTCTCAACTGCAGGACCATTTTCATTTCCTGGGCCTCCCTCCGTCATTCTGTGTCCTTCACTAACACATCTGCAGACTCTTCTCAGGGTTAGACTTTCCGATTCTGGTTTGGGACCACAGTGGTAGCACCCACGAAAGTGCCAGCGGACTGCCAACACAATGCCCATTACAGAGCTAATCATCTAAGTGACCATCTTGAGGCAAAGGTCCAACCTAGTTCATGTACACATGTTTGGCCCGTTATACAGATATGGATAATTAGATGGGCTAAATTATGCACTAAACAGCACACAGCTCCTAAGTCAGTATAAGTGCCACACAGTCTGTGGGCACCTCTATCAACATATCCCCATTCGCACAGAGGGCTGGATACATGAATGAATTCCCTTTTTTTTTTTTTTAATGTTTATTTATTTTTGAGAGAGAGAGAGAGAGCACAAGTGTGGGAGAGGCACAGACAGATGGGGACAGAGGATTTGAAGCAGGCTCCATGCTGACAGCAGAGAGTCCTATGTGGGGCTCAAACTCACAAACCATGAGATCATGACCTGAGCCAAAGTCAGATGCTTAAATGTCTGAGCCACCCAGGCGCCCCGAATGAATGCCATTCTTTCCTATCCTCATGCTTTCTCCTAGCAAGGTCGACCTTGTCAATATCACGGGCGACGTCTACTGAGTACTTGTTACATGCCAGGCATCGTAAATGGACATTATGGAATTACACGGAGGAAAGAATGTTGAATTCTGCACTCGCAGCATCTCACATCTAAGAGAGGTGAGCTACTAACAGATAATAACTTGACCAGGTTTTCGTCATCGTTGCTCTTAGAAGTTTTTATTTGCATAATCTCTACACCCAACGTGGGGCTTGAATTCACGACCCCGAGATCAAGAGTCACATGCTCTTCCAACTGAGCCAGCCAGGCACCCCTTGTTATAGTTGCTCTTGAGTGGGAGAAGAGTGTTTTTTAAAAGTAGGAAAATACAGGGGCGCCTGGGTGGCGCAGTCGGTTAAGCGTCCGACTTCAGCCAGGTCACGATCTCGCGGTCCGTGAGTTGGAGCCCCGCGTCGGGCTCTGGGCTGATGGCTCAGAGCCTGGAGCCTGTTTCTGATTCTGTGTCTCCCTCTCTCTCTGCCCCTCCCCCGTTCATGCTCTGTCTCTCTCTGTCCCAAAAATAAATAAACGTTGAAAAAAAAAATTAAAAAAAAAATAAATAAAAGTAGGAAAATACAGAAAAGTAATATAAATGCTGAAAGTCCACAATGAAAAGTCTGCAAGCTCCCAGAAGAATGACTTCATGCTGTTTACCAACAGCATGTGCCAAAGTATTTAACATTGTGCCGACCTGTGGTGGGCACCCCTCCCACCCTGTTCGTAAATTTTATCTACTGACTTATGAGTGCAGTTTCTGTGTCATTATCTCCTGGTTTGGGGATACTTTGATTTTGGAACCGGTACTGTGTCATTCTTTCAAAAGGAATTATGTCCTTAGCTCTTCTAGAAGTGCCTGAGCCTGGAAAGGCAGCAAATAAAACAAAAGTTTTGTAAATCACACCATGGGTCGGTTGGGCCAAGACATTATGTAACTACACATAAAATAAACCCAGCCTGGGTGGCCAAGAGGTCAGAGCTCCTGCCAGATTTGATCAACTTAATATACAGAATAATTTCTCTTTACTCCAAAGATGAAGTGGCGATATGCCTTTATTACACGTTGCTTAAAAAAAAATCATAATAATAGGGGTACGTGGTGGCTCAGTTGGTTGCACGTCTGACTCAAGTCATGGTCTCACAGCTGGTGAGTTCAAGCCCGGCATCAGGCTCTGTGCTGACAGCTCAGAGCCTGGAGCCTGCTTCAGATTCTGTCTCCCTCTCTCTCTGCCCCTCCCCAGCTCATAGTCTGTCTGTCTCTCTCTCAAAAATAAACATTAAAAATTTTTAAAATCATAATAATGAAGAATAATAAGCAGTGAATCAGATGGCAGAAAGAAGCACCAAGCTGAATATCATTTGCAAAGAAGGATGGGTCTTGAAGAGCACACTTAGGGCAAGCAGGTGATTGTTTAGCTTTCCAAATAAAACTCAATTGTTTCTTGCATTCATCTTCATTTTCTTTTGTAGGAAGGTCTCTTTTCATCCTCCCAAATCCTAAGAGTAAAAACTTTTTCCAACCTAGGCGACCAAAGATGATATATATATATATATATATATATATATACATATAATGACATTTTTCAGTCTAGCCCACAGTGGGTTTTGATTTGGGTGTGTTTTTTTTAAGGTTTATCTATTTTTGAGAGAGAGACAGCACAGGTGGGGTGGGGCAGAGAGAGAGAGGGACAGCGGATCCTAAGTGGGCTCCATGCTGACAGCTGAGAGCCTGATGCAGGGCTCGAAGTCAAGACCCCTGAGATCATGACCTGGGCTGAAGTCAGGCACTCAACCGACTGAGCCGTCTAGGTACCCCCATGGTTTTCTTTTTTCTTGATTTATACAAGAAGGCCTGAGATAAAAATAACCAGCATGGGATAAAAGGAGACCCCAGGATCTCCCTGTCATCTGCAGGGACATCACCTGTGCTAGCAACCAGCTCAGTGCCAACTGCTTCAATAGGCTGGTTGGACATTGACCTCCAACTCACTTGAACCATTTCTCATGAGTTCTTATACCTCCTCTCTTCAATCTGATGACTGTGTAGTGTGAACCCATTTTATCAGTGGGAAGAGAAAGTAGCCGTGTTACCGCACATAGTTCAGGCTGGTCCCAGTGCATCAGGACACAGGAGTGTCCCCGACTTCTCATTTCACATTGGCACAAGAATTCACAAGAAGAGGGGGACTATGTGAAGCCATGGCAAAGAGCCCGGGTCCTGGACAGAAGGCTTACTCCACACACGGAGCTGGATTGCACAGAACCCCCTGGATAAAGGCAAGTCAAGAGGAAACCCACATATTAGTGAAGGAGGATCCCCCCCCCCCACCATCCATATTCACGAAAAGCATCTGCTGTGGTTTCACAGCCCTCCCCGTAAACACCAGGCTTTTATTAAACATCCAGGGAAATGCATTTAGTCTGCTTCTTTTAGGGGAAAGAAACTTGCATTTGCACACAAGTGAGTCAAAGGTTCAGTTCTTGCTAAACCCTAAATCCCCCATCGACAGGATGACAAAACAAAAAAACCAGAGGAAGATCTCTCAGGACACCAGCACCTCCCAGGGCCTTACTGTGGGTCCCCCGCCCGCGAGCAAATGCAGAGTCCTCAAAGTGCCAAAGCACAGCAGACTCTCTGACTTCTTTCCTGTCTGTTTAAGTATAAATTTTATTTACAAACACATGGATATGTACAGAAAAGTTGTGAAAATAGTTCAGTTTCCATATATCCCATACCTGGTTTCCCCTATTATTAACATCTCACCTGAGGTCCTTTTTCTGTCCCAAGATTCCATCCAGGATAGGACATCACGCTCAGTCCTCAGGTCTCCTAAGGCTTTTCTTGGCTGTTACAGTTTCCTGGCCTTCCCTTGTTTTGATGGCTTTGAGGGTTTTGAGGAGTACTGCTTAGCCTGGTGTTTTATACTCTGCCTTCAGTTAGGGTCTGTGTAATGTCTTTCTCATGATTCGCCTAGGATTATGGGTTTGGGAGAGGAAGAGCACAGAAGTCAAGTGCTGTTCTCTTCCTATCCATTCAAGGGCAAGTATTGTCAATATGCCTGATTACCATTGATGTTGACCTTGATGACCTGGCTTGTCAGCTTTCTCACTGCACAGTTGCTCTCTGCCCCCTGCCTTTTCATATCATACTCTTTGGAAGGACAGCACTAAGCCCAGCCCACCCTGGGAGAGTGGGGAGTTACGCCCCCGTGAAGGCAGAGTATCTGCATAAATTATTTGGAATGCACCTGCAGTCAAGATTTGGCCCTTTTTTTCCCTTGTTTACTTATTTATTTATTTACAGTGGTATGGACTCATGGATTTTTATTTTATATTTTGGATTATGGCTTGTTTCCTTTTGAGAGTCTATCTTCTTGGGCGCCTGGGTGGTTCAGTCGGTGAGCGTCCGACTTCTCTCAGGGCATGATCTCCTGGTTCGTGAGTTTGAGCCCCACATCGGGCTCCCTGCTGTCAGCACAGAACCAACCTCTGATCCTCTGTCCCCCTCTCTTTCTGCCCCTCCCCTGCTCATGCTCTGTCTCTCAAAAAAAAAGTGTATCTTCTCTTGAAACTTTTCTCACCTCCTTTGCTATTTTCTGATCCCTAATGCCCCTCTCCTCCAAAAGAAACACATGATTCCACACTTCTTTTTCTGCCATGTGCTTTGGTTGTACTGGGTTTAACTAAGGCGGGCACTTTTTAAATAACTGTACTACTTTTATGTATAAGTCTGAGCACATTCTCCTGTCCCCCTACACATTCGACCGTCCTGTTTCACCGATGCAAAAACCAACTTAAAAAAATATGAAAGCATTTTGGCGTCCTAAAATTGGACGACTCTTACAGTCAGTTGCATTTGCCATCGTTGAGCAGAGATTTTGCTTTCTTGGTGGTTCATACGGTAATGCTTGGCGTTCAGTCTCGGAGGCTTAGATTTGATGAGATTCACCATGTCCTTTCTGGGTTACACAGTCTATCGGCATGGGAAGCACTCTGGCCTGTTTATCTTGCTTTGTGGAGTCCAGACCAGAATGTTGAGGGGATTAAGGCTGTATTTGTGCTGCCATAAATATGATGAAAATATATCCTGCAACACACACAGTCGAACGCGAGGGAACAGTACAGAGACAAGTGTGACCCTGGAAATCACGCAGGTTACTCGGGGCAGCATGACGTCGGCTCTGAAGCTCCTTTTCATTCTGGGGAGGGACAGAATTTGGGGGAAAACGAACCAAAAGTTCTTGGGCCTACTTTTTCTCACCTCCACTCTTACATCCACTCACATTAGAAGCCCGTTACAAATCTTGAAAAATGTCAGCATTATGTTAAGGATGTGCCCCCAGGATTCCAAACCCATGGAGGCCTCCGTGGGCCTGCAGGCTGAGAGTCAGTTTGAGATCCCCTTAGTCAGGTCCCCAGCCTCTGCATTGACGCCTACAATCATAGAGGATTATGCCGCACCCCTGACCCACCTCAGTAAGGGTTGAAACTCTCTGGGGTGCTCCTGACTCTCCCGGCCCGGCCCCGGAGCTCACGCACACACTGCACCTGCTCTCAGGCAGGAAGGTGTGCCGGGGCAGTGTTTCTTCTCTTGCAGGCATTTACCAAAATATCCGGACAGAAACTAATACCCCCAAATGACCTATGGTGGTCAAATTTTAGGCACTGGGCCCCCCAGGGGTGGGGAAATGTTTGGGGAGCCACAAGATGCATTTCTGGTGTCAGTCCTCAGGCTGCTGGGTCACCCTCTTTTTTGTCACCTGTAAAATTATTCCTGCCCATTACCTGTCTCGGTAACTGTGTTCTAAGAGCTCACAAATTGGAGTCAGAGAGCCTTTTAGCAATTATGTATTAAGCAGCCAGTTAATCAAGGTCGATTAATAAAGAAAACATAACAACCTTAAACATCGATGCCCCAAATGACAGCACTTCCAAAATATGACAAGCAAAGACTAATAGAAGTATAAAGAAAAATCCACAACTATAGTCAGAGATTTTAATACCCTTCTCTCAATAAGTGAGAGAACACAGACAGAAACTCAGCACACGTACATAACTCTTGAATAAACTGTCAGCCAACTTGACCTAATTGGCATTTATAGAACATTCCATCAAGATCAGCAGAATACACGCTCTTTTTTTAATGTTTATTTTTTTATTTTTGAGAGAGAGAGAGAGAGTGCAAGCAGGGGAGGGACAAAGAGGGAGACAGAAAATCCAAACCAGGCTCCATGCTGTCAGCATACAGCCCAATGTGGGGCTCGAACTCATGTACCGTGAGATCATGACCTGAGCCAAAGTCAGACACTTAACCGACGGAGCCACCCAGGTGCCCCAGAATACACACTCATTTAAGTGCCTGTAGAACATTGACCGTAATAGGCCATATCCTCAACCATAAAAAAAGTCGGAAGAAATTCAGAAGGATCCAAGTCATGAAAAGTACGTTCCCTGGCCGCAGTGGATTTAAATGAGAAATCAACAACAGAGCACTACCTGGAAAATCCCCAAATATTTGGAAACTACATGCATTTGTAAATAAGCCATGACTCAAAGAAGAAATCAAAAGGGATGTCAGAAAGTCTTTGGAAATGAATGAACATTAACACAGAACATAAAATTTGTGGCATGCTGCTAATACAGGACTTAGGGGGAAATTTGTGGCACTGAACAACAATGTTAGTAAAGAAGAAAGGTCTCAAATCGGTGACCTTCATGTCTACTGTAAGATACTGGAAAAAGGAAGAGCAAGTGAAATCTGAACTAAGGAGAAGAAAGGAAATAATCAGATCGAAGCAGAAATCAGTGGAACAGAGAACAGAGTCCTAATAATGAAAAGTAAAGAAACCAAAAATTGGTTCTTTGAGAAAAATCAACAAAATTGATAAACTTCTAGCCAGAATGATCAAGGAAAAAAAAGAGTGAGAGAGAGACAGAGAGAGAGAGAGAGAGAGAGAGACAGAGAGAGACAGAAAGAGACAGAGAGAGAGAATGATTCTTATTAATTTTAAAGTTTATTTACCACTATCTGGCTTCCAGCCTTTGTTCCACACTCAAAGTCCTGCCATCAGTTACGAATCTCTCTCTCTCTCTCTCTCTCTCTCTCTCTCTTTTTTTTTTTTTTGTCATTTTGCTTGACCTCTCTGGGGTCCTAATAATCTTTGTGGTGGATACCTTATGGTTATTGTTCCCATTGTATAGGTGGGAAGACTGAGGCCCAGGGCCACTGGGTCCCCCTGTCTTGGCTTGAAAGGCAGCTGTGAGGATTCAACCAAATATGGTAATAACCTGTAATGTCTTGGTTTGGCCCATATAGATCAAATAAAACATCATCTATAACCATGAGCTTCCCTTAGCAAGACCCTCTTCCAAATGGTTCGCCTTCCTCTCACCCCCGCCTCCGGAAAAGCCTGCAGTCGCCCCTGTGCCTGCCTCTTCCCCTGTTTCCGGGGAAACCGCCACATTTCGATGGGCCTGGGTTTGCAATACGGCCTTTATCTGGGAATAACTGCCACCTGTAACTGCTCCCCTTTAGGACCCCTCAAATTCCAAGACACCTCCAGCAAACCAGCAGCTCAGACACTGTTCCCTCTTAGACTCTTGTCCTCTGAGAAGATGCCTTCTAGACTTTGCCATAGAACGCAGGAGGCTTTCAGATATGAAAAAGAGGCGGCTTTGTTAAAACCCCCCTGTAATTATGAGCCCTGTCTAAAAGATGGAGGTGTCAGGCCGAGCTAAGTCACGGGGAATTCAGTCTTCTGATGGCACTTCTTGCCAGGTTAAACCACGTGCGTGGCCCAGCCTGATGGTGAGGTCCATCCATTTTTTAAAACTGTGGCAAACTATACATAATAATAGATTCGCCATTTAATCATTCAAAATGTACAGGTTGATGGCATTCGGTACATTCACACCGTTGTGCAGCCATCACCATCACCCATCTCTAGAACTTTCCATCTTCCCAAACAGAAACTCTGTACCCATTAAACCATAGCTCCACATTCCCTGCTCCCCCAAGCTCCTGGTAACCTCTATTCTATCTTCTATGCATTTGTCTAGGCTAGCTTACCGCATGTAAATGGAACCATCCAGTATCTGCCCATTTGTGTCTGGCCTACTTCACCATATTTCTGCTCACATTTGCTACTGAACTTGGCCACTTCCCCTCCCCCGTGACACTGTTCTCAGTACCTGCCCTTCCTCTCCCTTGTCTGTCCTGGTCTGCAGTTTGTCATGAGTACTTAGCACAGGCCTAGAACACTGTAGGAGCAAAGTTAACATAGTTGGAGGAATATCATTGTTCTTAAAGAAATGCCATATTCCCAAGGAAGCAAGAAACCTATACCTTACTTACCTTACCTTTAACAGGTGTTGTTCTTTTTTCCAATTCCAAATGAGCAATTACACAAGACTTCCAAAGACCACAAAGGAAAAGAGATTGTAATCTGCCACCTAAAAACAGAGTATAGTGTGTGCCCTCCCCAGCTTCATTGTCATGCTCTGCGTCGGGCATGTATTGCCTCTGCAAATCAAACCAGCCCAGGATTTCATGGTGTCAAACAGCCCCCATTTTATTATCAGTCCGGGGGCTGGGGGACAACCCGGCTGTGCCGGGCAGTTCTCCTGCTGATCTCGCTTGGGTCTCTCATGTGGTTGTTTGAAGATGGAGGCTGGGGCAGGGTCCTGGAGGCTCCACTGTGCTAGGGTAGCAAGGCCTTTGTCCTCTCCCTGGGAGGTCTCCCCAGCAGGGTGAGTAGATGCCAAAGGCATAGGCCCCTGACCTGGCTGAGTTCCGTTGGTTAAAATGAGTCACAAGCCAGTTCAGACTCAGTGTGGGAGGAGAATACACAAGGGTGTGAATATTAGAAAGTACGCTTCACTGAGATCTGTCTTAATCAGCTGGGGCTACTGTACCAGAATCCCATAGACCGGTGGCTTCAACAAACATTCATTCCTCACAGTTCTAGAGGCTGGGAAGTCCAAGGTCAGGGTGACAGCAACATTGGGTTCTTGATGAGGGCCCGCTTCCGGGTGATGACCTCAAGCAGATTTTCTTTGTAATATTATTATTACTATTATTTTAATGTTTATGTATTTCTGAGACAGAGAGAGACAGAGCATGAGTGGGGGAGGGGCAGAGAGAGAGGGGGACACAGAATCCGAAACAAGCTCCAGGCTCAGAGCTGTCAGCACAGAGCCCGACGCGGGGCTCGAACTCACAGACCACGAGATCACGACCTGACCCGAACCCGGACGCTCAACCAACTGAGCCACCCAGGTGCCCCCAGATTTTTTTTTTAAATGTTTAAGTTTATTTATTTATTTTGAGAGAGACAAAGAGCAAGTGGGGGAGGGGCAGAGAGAGAGAGGGAGAGAGAGAATCCCAAGCAGGCTCCACACTGTCACCACAGAGCCCGACATGGGGCTCAAATTCATGAAACTCGGGCTCAAACTCACACAACCGTGAGATCATGACCTGAGCCAAGACCAAGAGTTGGACACTTAACCAACTGAGCCACCCCAGCCCCCTTCACGCAGACTTTCTTTCAGGCACGCAGACAGAGAGGTCTGGTCTCATCATGCTCTTTTATAAGGGCCACTAATCCCATCATGGGGGTCCTACCCTCATGACCTCATCAAAACCTAATTTTCTCCCAAAGGCCCCACCTCCAAATACCATCACCTTGGGGGTTAGGGCTTCAACATATGCATTTTGAGGGACACAAACATCCAGTCCACAGCGGGGACCGTCCTGGGGCTATTCTAGCACAGGAAATAATATTACCCCTCAGAAGGGATATACCAAATCCCCCTTCCAGTAGCAGGAAATGAGAGTACACGGCACTTCACACACACCCCGACACTGGGCTGTTAGGATTTTGGTAGTCTGGTTAGTGTTGCATTGTTAATATACATCCTATTAAACCAGTAAACTTAAATCAAAGCAAAGGTGTTGAGTGGAGAAGTGTCATTAACTCAATTCCTTTGAGTTTCTCGACTGGTCCCATTTTAGAAACTGAAAATAATCCCGATAATAATAGACTGCACCTATATGCTTGGAAATTGTTTCCAAGCTTTTTACAGTTGTCAATCTCAAGTATTATGGCTTGACTATCATCATGACCAACAGATTACACGGGCCAAAATATGCCCCACCTTCAACTTTGAAAAAAACTGAAAATGCAAGTAATGTTTATTTATTTTTTGGGAGAGAGATAGAGAGAGCAAGCCGGGGAAGGGCAGAGAGAGAGAGAGGGAGAGAGAACCCCGAGCAGGCTCCCAGCTGTCAGTGCAGAGCCTGACGCGGGGCTCGAACTCACAAAGCATGAGATCGTGACCTGAGCTGAAACCAAGAGTCAGGCGCTTAATCAACTGAGCCACGCAGGCGCCCCTTACTGAAAATAAAAGTCAATGTAAGCATCCCCCTACCCCCCGCCCTTGCTCGTTTGGGCGACAAAGACTCCTGGTTTGTTCTTCAGCGTGTGCCCACAAGACACTGGTTTTTCATTCAAACCTTCAGATTTGGGTGATTGGAAACATTGGTTGATAAAATTCTGGAAGTCTATGTAGGCAGATTTATTATTGCGTCTTGTTGGGAATAATCCTGGAATCCCAGTGAAGAACCCCAGCATTGGGGATCTGTGGAGACACACAGTTCAGAGACAGGCTGGTCACTCCCTGCGTGTTTCCTCAACATTTGGCACACATCTGGCACGAGGTCCTGTTTCCAGAGCCTCAGTCTCAGTCCCTATGGTGCTGGCCTCCTGCGGTGGGGAAACAGACCGGAAAGAGGTGAAAACTAAGCAAGACAATGTCAGTGAGGGCTAAGGGCCACCAAGAATTAGCCCAGGGTGACACAGTGGGTGGGGCCCGGGGAAGTCCTCTAGCAGAGGTGGACCAGGAAGGCCTCTCGGAGTAGGTGACATTTCAGCCAGGACCTGAATGAGAAGCAGAAGCCGCTCTGAGAAGCGTTCCAGGCGGAGGAGCACCTGGCGCTCATCTGTGGGACCACAGTACCCGGAGCCCCGGGAAGAGAGGCGGAGGGGAAATTGGAGGCGGCCTGTTTGCACCTCAACTTTCCAGACCCAAGTTCCTTTGCCTACGAGCCTGCAGCTGCTTAGAAACCAGACCTGCCGGAGGAACGTTCTTCTGGGATGAGATTACGATTACTTTGGGTTAATTGTTCCCCTCTGTCTTTCGTTGGAAAAAAGTCACGTGTGCGGAGTGGAATGACAGTGCATTTCCATTCTGTTGCAGAGACCAAGTTTCAAGTGAGCGACTCAGAAAGTCTGGGAGGAAATTGATACTCAGCGCAGATTATTTTATAAAAACGGCTTCCTTGCCAGGGCTCTGTGGCTACAGAAGTATCCCCCTTCCGACTCTGGCCCTCACAGCAGCCCCACCGGCATCAGGAGCAGGAACTGTTATTGCCCTTTGAGCCTGAGCAGGCCTCCCAAACACCCTTGACTTCGCCGTTATGAATCACGTAGATGGTCCGGTTACGCCTCGGCTCCTGGCTGCGGAGAAGACCTGGGGCCTCCACGGACCTGGGGGTGACACCCAAAAGCTTAAATCTGCCCAGGCTGCCGGATGGGGGGACGGGGGCCTCCTTGGAGCTGGAGGGCACTGTTGACAGATCATGAGGGTGCGGCGTCATTCTCGGGACAAAACCATTGGACATGGCGTTCAGCCAAGTCTGGCGGCCGTCTCTACTGGCCAGCTCGGGGCATGTGGTGGATGCCCTACTGCCCTTCTTTGCCTAGACATCAGGGATAACCGCCTCCTGTCCTTTCTCTGCCCCACTCAGTCCTCTCCGGTCATCAGGGGCCAAATGCAGCAGAGAAACTTCGAAGTGAAAATGCAATAGTCCTAATATATAAAGAGCTTCTGTGAATAGAAAAAAAAAATGGTGAATAAGGCTATAGACATGAAAAGACTTTGCAGAGAAAGATACACAAGTGGCTCTTATCCATCTGATGCTATGTTCCAACTTGTTCATGAGAGAAAAGCAAATTAAAACTACACCAAGATCGGCAAAAATCCAAAAGTCTGACAACTGGTCTGTGAGGCTGTGAGGCTGATGGGCATTGTCATACTTTGCTAGTGGGAAAGCAGCATGGTACAATCCCACGGGAGGGGAATTTGGCAATATACGACAAAGTGACATATGCTTATATCCTATATTCCAGCAAATTCCTAGGAAGCTCTCCCGAAGAGGCACTGGCAAATTATAAGGAAAGACATACGCACAAAGATGGAGACACTATATATAAGAAGGGGACGGGAGGCTGAATATATGTTCCATATTTGTTTATGATGATAAAAAAAATTGAAGGATAAATCCTAAAATTAAAACACGGATTCCACTGGAGGGAAAGGGAAGGGACTAGGTTTCTTTGAGTCAGACTTGTTTTGTGGATTTAACTTCAGAACCAGTTAAAACATAGAGTATTTTACATACTAATAAAACTAAATTTTTTTTTAAAGAAGCAATTCATGGAAATTAAAAGCAAATTGAGTTAATAAGCCTAAAAGTATATGCAGTTAGTGACGCGATCGCACGGAGAGAGTGGTTTTGAAACCCAGTAATTTAAGGACAAAAACAAAAATCAAAAGGAAAATATCTTAAACTTTTCAGTAATTATACCGTTGGAAGTGGAGTTAGTATTATTACTCCGAGACCACTGGTATATAGAGTGTTGGGTCAAGTAAAATGTACATCGAGGAATATTTTGCATCTTGACCTCCGGGACATTGCCAGTAGCTTTCCCCGAAACACTAAAAACACCCAGCATGTGTCAAACACCCCTTCAGGAGACACTGTGAAAAGCCAATGCCAGGGTACCGGTAACGTCCCAATTTTACAGATAAGGCATCTGAGGCTCCTTAAGAGCCTAAGGTCAAGTGCCTGAGCTGGTGCCTGAGGGGGCAGATCTGGAACTGAACCTATATCCACAGGTTCCAAACCTTCCTTCTCAACCCCCACGAGGTACAAGGCCCTCCACCTTGGCCCTGGTCATACCGTCTCTCTTGCCCACCCTCTACCTGTTCTGAGTTCATTTCCTCTCCGTGGGCATTTCCCACTCACAGTACAAACAAGGCAGCACCATGGTTGGTGGAAGGAAGGGCTCAAAGAGTACTGACAAACTGCATAAACAGATGAATGAAAACAGAGAGAAAAATCTTCTGTCCTGCTCGGACCAAAAAAGCTAGGAGGAAACAAGAAAGGAGAAATGACTCCCAAGGAAGAGCCAGAACCTAAGAGATACTGAGAAGCTCTGTGTCAGGTGGTCCCCAAGACCATCCTCAGGCTCCGTAATAACCCCTAGATCAGGACTCAGAAGAGCTGTTCGACTCAGTTACAGTTCACTACAGCGAGAGCATCGAGATGAAAATCAGTGAAGGGAAAGCGGCAATGCGCAAAGACAGGAGAGACGGGGTGCAAGCTTCTAAGGATCCTGTCCCAGGGGAGTTCCGGGGATACGTGTTACTCTCCCAGCAGTGACATCTGACATTGAGTGTAGAGTGCCGTCAATCCGGGAAGCTCATGTGAGCCTTGGTTTTTATTGGCGGTCGGTCACATAGGCATGCCCACCTGGCCGACCTCAGCTACTCAGACTCCAGAGCGGAAACAAATCACCCTGTTAGCAGAAACTCCAGTCAAGCTACTAGGACGTGACCCGATGCCTCAGGCATACAAAACCACCCTTATCAGGGAGAACATCCCAAGGACTCAAAGCGCTGCTCCAGCCGCCAGCCAAGGGCCGGTCTTGAAGATAGGAGTTTCTTGGGAATATGTAGCGTTTCAGCAGCCTGGGCCTACTGAGGCAACGTTCCCTGTCCAGCCCCTTACCCAGAGGCGCAGCAACCCCACACGGTACAGGTGCAGGTACAGAGGGTCAGGTCATGCCAAGACTTCCTACATCAGCACCAACTTGAGGCTCCAAAATCATTTCCCTGGAGGGGTTTACAAGGCGATCCACTGGGGCATAGGGGATTAAACACATTAGAGTTTCCATTTCTGTGTTAATTGTTTTAATTATGATTAAAAAAACACATAAAATTTACCATCTCAACCACGTCTAAGTATACAGTTGAATGGCGTTAAGTATATTCATATTGTGATACAATAGGGCCCAAGAAGGTTTCATCTTGCAAAGCTGAAACCCAACACCCGTTGAAAACAACTTCCCATTTCCCCCTGCCCCCTAGCCCTGGTAACCGCCATTTGATATTCTATTTCCACAAGTCCGACTACTTTAGGTCCCGCATGTAAGTGGAATTACACGAGGTTTGTCTTTTTGTGACCGGCTTGTTTCACTTAGCCTCACGTCTGCAAGGTTCATCCAGGTTGTAGCATATGTCCGAATTTCCCTCCTTCTTTCGTTTTTTTAAATCTGTCTGTATTATTTTTCAATGTTTATTTGTTTGAGAGAGAGAGAGAGCGCGCACGCGCGCATGAGCTGGGGAGGGGCTCAGCAACTGAGCCAACCAGGTGCCCCAGAATTCCCTTCCTTCTTAAGGCCAAATAATATTTCACTGTGAGTAGATGTCACCTTGCGTTCATTCGTCCACGGATGGGCATTAGAGTTGCCTCCACCTTCTGACTACGGCGCATAATGTTGCAATGAACATGGGTGTGCAAATACCTCTTTGGGATTCCTGCTTTCAATTATTTTGGATATATACCCAGAAATAGGGTTGCCGGATCATACGGTAATTCTATTTTTAATATATTGAGGAAGCTCCAGACTGTTTTCCACGGCAGCTGTACCATTTTACATTCCCAGCAACAGCACATGAGGGTTGCGGTTTTTCTACATCCTCACCCACACCTGTTATTTCCTGGGTTTGTTTTCCCCCCATAGTGGCCATCCTGAGCAGGTGTGCATTTCTGTGTTTTCGGTCTATGAAAATAATAAAGAAATTAACCTTGACCAATGCTTCTTAGCTAGACTGATGCTGGCCTTGCTTCGTAGGTACGCAGGGAAATGAATCGTAACTCTGCACAACGCCGTGCACAATGTGAAAAATACAACTTTTTTTTTTCAAAGGCCAAAAGATAAACGTGTCAGTCTTGGGGCAAGGGAGGCCATGGGTGATAGAGGGACCCTCCCTCTCTGGCTCACTTCAATTTATTACAAGTATCTCAGCCAACTTAACGGGTTTCAGGATTATATCATCCAGTTTTCATGGAACTAGCCTTTAAATTATGATCAAGGAATCCTCACAGATAAGATCTGCAAAATCCCACAGATAAAAGATAACATGAATAATGCGAACCTGAGCAAACACGCAAAACTATCTGAGCGACACTCCTCATAGCCCTCAAATAAGCTCTTTGCCAGGCAGGGTTTATATACAAAAGCGAAGACAATCTGAGGCGCCCGAGTGGCTCAGCTGGTTAAGCATCTGACTTTTGGTTTTGACTCAGGTCTTGCGGTTCGGTGGGATCGAGCCCTGCATTGGGCTCTGCACTGCCAATGCGGAGCCTCCTTGGGATTCTCTCTCTCTCCCTCTCTCTCTCTCTCTCTCCCTGCCCCTCCTCCACTTGCACACGTGCTCTTTCATTCTCTCTCTCTCAAAATGTACTTAAAAAATTATCTAAAAACAACAACAATCTGGTAAGAAATTGCTCCCCCAAAAGAGGAGGAATTAAGAAAACCATTGAAAATATAGACTTCTATCCACTTAACAATGAAGCCTGTTTGAAAGGTGCATTGTGCCCTCAGACATCAAGACATCAGCTAATGATAGTGTGTGTGTGTGTGTGTGTGTGTGTGCGCGTGCCCCAAGGAAAAGAGAGGGACTTTTAAACAGAATCCCAGTTGGGGCGCCTGGGTGGCTCAGTCGGTTAAGCGTCCAGCTTCGGCTCAGGTCATGATCTCGCGGTCCTTGAGTTCGAGCTCCATGTCGGGCTCTGTGCTGACAGCTCAGAGCCTGGAGCCTGTTTCGGATTCTGTGTCTCCCTCTCTCTCTGACCCTCCCCCGTTCATGCTCTGTCTCAAAAATAAATGAACCTTAAACAAATTTTTTTAAACAGAACCCCAATTTCCCAAATTACTCACGATTTCCCATTACCTAAATAGTTCGACCCCACCATTTTTAAAAAATTCTTTACATGTTTATTTTTTGAGAGAGAGAGAGAGACAAAGCACACGTGGGGAGGGGCAAAGAGAGAGGGAGACACAGAATCTGAGCTGTCAGCACAGAGCCCCACGTGGGGCTCAAACCCACAAACTGTGGGATCCTGACCTGAGTGGAAGTTGTACGCTCAACTGACTGAGCCACCCAGGCCCCCTTCGACCCCACTGTTGGTAACATTTCCTTTGTGGCTGTTTCCTGGAATTCCTTCCCTCTTTTATTTATTTATTTTGAGAGAGAGAGAGAGAGAGAGAGCAACCAGGGAAGAGGCAGAGAGAAGGAGCAACAGAATCTCAATCAGGTTCCATGCCATCAGCACAGAGCCCTATGGGGGGCTCAAACTCACTGAACTGTGAGATCATGACCTGAGTTGAGATCAAGAGTCAGACACTTAACCCACTGAGCCACCCAGGTGCCCCTCCTCCCCTCTTTTAAACGTATCCTTTCTGAGCCTCAGTTTCCTTGTCTGTAAAAAGGGGACATTGTCAGCCCTTCCTTAGGAGGGTTGTTGTGAGGTGTCAGGCATAGCGCCCTCCAGGAGCAGTGAATCTGATTAGCAAAGGTTGTTTTTGGTTTTTTTTTTAATGTTTATTTTTGAGAGAGACAGAGAGACAGAGACAGAGACAGAGACAGAGACAGAGTGTAAGCGGGGGAGGGACACAGAGAGAGGGAGACACAGAATCCGAAGCAGGCTCCAGGCTCGGAGCTGCCTGCACAGAGCCCCACACGGGGCTCGAACCCACAAACTCTGGGATCATGACCTGAGCCGAAGTCGGACACTTAACCGGAACCAGACACTTAACTGACTGAGCCATGCAGGCGCCCCAGAAAAGTACTTTTTTAAGCTTATAGAACCAGAAAAATAGTATTGTCCATTGTAAAAATTTTAGAGTGTAGAAAGAGATAAGAATTGCCCCGATATATGTCAACTATACCACAGTAACAATAAAATAAAAAGAATCACCCTATTTCTTCCCTCCAGGGATACCCATTTCCGTGTGTTCCCATTTCCATAAATGGCTACAGGAAATAGTCCGAGATTCTGATTTTTTTTTTTAAACTTCTTCCTTCTTAGGGGTTTTCCTATGTCAATAAATCGTTGTAAAGGGAAAAAGGGAGGGAGGAAGGGAGGAGGGGAGACAGAAGCGTCTGCACACATCTCCAAGCCTCCCTCTTGCTTTCCCTGACACTGTCCTGCTCATCCTCCAAGCCCTGGTCAGAACCCCCTCCTCCGTGCAGCCCTCTCAGACTGCAACTCCCGCGTGCACAGCCTTGCTTAACCTTTACAGCAACCCATATGAATGAGGTCCTGTTTTACTGTGTTTTACAAATAGGGAAACAGAGGCTCCGCAGGTTTTAATGCCTTGCCCAAACGCACGCAGTTAGGAGTGGAGCAAGCAGGGTTTAGGCTCCTTCTCTCTTACCCCCAGGCTTCTGCAGCCTGGGGTGGGGGGTGGGGTCCCAACCCAGCCCTTCCCGCCAGGATCCTGTCATCACTTCCCATTTCTGGTCCACGTCTCCTCTAAGAACGTGACCCTCCAGGACGTGCCAAGCCCCGAGCAGAGGACAGCACTGTGGGCTCTCGGGAGTTTTGCATGAATGACTGAAGAAACGCATTCTCGCTGGCTGGTACCAGCCCTGAACTCTCATCTGAGAGGGGAGCATCGGATTTTGGAAAAACAGCAACTGTTTTACAACACCAGTTGGTGCCACAGTCTCGGTGGATTTGAAAAAAATTCGGACAGCAACTGGTGTCTTTTTTCCTTCCATCAGTTCCCTTTGTTCAAATGCCTTGTGTTCCTGGTGACCAGATTTCAGGCGACAGGGAGACAGGAAGAAGTGGGAGAAGGAGGCAGAAGGCGGGCTCCCGGCTACCCCAGGACCTTTGCAGCTTGTGGCGGTCAGGCTTTTTTGAGGCATTATGGGCCCCGCATGGGCACCCAGCGCCCGGCCGAGCCTTGTCATTCCCCTGGCTGGCTCAACACCCTGGATGCCACTTTGGCAAGGGTGGTTAGACTGGGCTCCGTCCCTCCCCTCGTTGAGCACAAAACATTCTGCACTTCTAGCTGAGAAAGCGTGCCAGTCCGGGAAACACAAACCCCTGGCTCTCTCCAGGTTTGCCCAGAACCTACATTCTCTTTGCTAAAACAACCATCCCTTCTCGGCAGAAAGCCGGCCTGCCTTCTGCTTTATGCAGAATGTTCGACTCGCTGCTTCTGACAGGCCCCGGGCTCATCAGATTCTACTAAATGTCACTTTCAATAAATCTTGGCCTGACTTTCTCAATTTAATATGCATTAATTATGAGCAATGATCGAGCATATAAAGCCCCGACCGTGTGCCAGGCACAGTGCTGGGCACCTTTTGTGAATCATCTCATTTAATATTTGTGAAAACTCCTCTGACTGCGAATTCTCCCCATTTCATAGATGAGAAAACCGAGGTGCGCCGAGGCTAAATAACATGGCCGAGTTTAGCCAGTGGAAGGTGGCAGAGCCGGGCGTCAAACTAGCATCTTCCTGACCCCAAAGCCCATGCCCTTCCCTGCGACACCGTAATTGGGGGTCCGTTCGTGTATGGGCCCCATTCCGCCCTGGACCCTCCTCATTCCAGGCTGAGGCTGGCAGTGAAGACTGGCTTGGCTTATTTTTTTGTAAAATGCCTATGTCTGCCATGGGCACTGTGTAGGTGGCCCAGGACACCAAGTGCGTGTGTGTACGTGTGTGTGTGTGTGTGTGTGTGAGAGAGAGAGAGAGAGGGAGAGAGGGAGAGAATGAGAGAGTGAGCTGACCGTCCACATGAGGCAATGCCCGGAGACTCTCTCCATGATTGCCAGTTAGAAAAATTTCCTCAGTACCCCAGATCAGATCCTGTCTGCAGTCCTAGGCTGTGTGGGACACTTTACCTCACGATGAGCTGGGTGGACGAGTTGGCATGAATCTGAGACCCACCCGGGCCTTATCACGTTGCTGACCAGAAGCCCCGTGTCAGTCCGCTCCAGCTGTCACGACACAGTCTCAAAGCCCGGGGCATCTAAACGACGTCTATTTCTCCTGGTTCTGGGGACTGGGAAGTCTGAGATCAAGGTGCTGGCAGATTCGGATTCTGGTGACAACCCTCCACCTGGCCTGCAGATGGCCACTTTCTGTCTGTGTCCTCACACGGCAGAGAAAGAAGGGCGCTGGCCTCTCTTCCTCTTCTTACGAGGGCGCTAATCCCATCCTGGGGCCCCCACCCTGCTGACCTTGTCTAAACCTAAGCACCCCCAGATGCCTCATCTGCAAATACCATCGCATCGGGGCTTAGGGCTTCAGCAGATGAGTTTTGCTGGGGACACATTTCAGTCCATAGCACCCTCCTACACTACTACAGCCCTCCCCCGATCCCCGCCCTGTCCTGGTGACCTCAGGATGGCTGTGGTCCTTCCAGGGCCGTCCAAGCAGCCGGGCCAGGGGCCAGGCGAGGTCTGCAGGCTCTGGAGGAAGAGTCCCTCCCCTCTCTGTCCTCTGTCCTCTGTCCTCTGCAGGGGGTGTCTGTTGGCTTTAGATGTCTCCCCCAGCCCCGGCTCGAAGGGCCCCAAAAGCCTCAAGACTTCCGGCCCCGGTGTGGATGGCAGTGGTCACCTCCTGGCCAGGGAGGCTGGCTGCACCTTAGAAGAGTTGCTGGTGACAGGGCAGACCTCCCAAGCGGCAGGCTCTTCTCTTGTCAGGACAACAGTGGAGAGAAAGAGGAAAAGGGTGACATTCTAGTTAGAAGGAGAAAATACAGGGGCGCCTGGGTGGCTCAGTCGGTGGAGTTCCGACTTCGGCTCAGGTCACGATCTCGCGGTTTGTGAGTTCGAGCCCCGCGTCGGGCTCTGTGCTGACAGCTCAGAGTTTGGAGCCTGCTTCGGATTCTGTGTCTCCCTCTCTCTCTCTCAAAAATAAACAAACATTTAAAAAATTATAAAAAAATTAAGAGAAAATACCCCAGGGAGACCTGGAGAGTAATTCCAAGGCGATACGTGACCAAGTGCCAGTTTATAATGATCCGGAATCCCTCATGTGCAATTCTGGTATCTCCACATATTCGAAGTTTCTCTTAATTTTCTTGCTGGCAAAAAGTGACCTGAGCTGACATGAGGCAGCTTGTGACACCTGTGGTTTTTCCACCTGAAGTACATGTCCGCGCTTCCTGTGCTGCGGTTTTCACGGGGCTGGTTTTGGAGTCCGGCCCGGGCCCAGGAGTTCCGCTGGAATCCAGGGATGCGTGCCAGTGCCGGCCCGTCGTCAAGTGCGTTTGGGCATCCGGCTGGGAGCTGGAAAGGAAACACCGGATGAGCAGAAGCAGGGCGCTTTAATCCCCTGGGAATCGTTTTTCAGATAAATAAAGAACATAAAGATGTCAAGTGCAACGTCGAATGCCCTCCATCCCGCACCAGCTCTGTGAATTCCAAGGAGAGCTCCAGGTTGGCCTCCCGGCGCTTTCTACTTTGGCGAGAGCCATGCCATCAGCCTTCTGGAAAGCCCGGTCTCAGACAGTGTTATGGGTTCAGTGTCCTTATAAAACGGGGGATCTGGACTCGGAGACAGACGTGCACGGAGGGAAGACGACGTGGAGACCGGAGACATAGCTCATAAGCCGAGGGCTGCCCTGGGGGCTTCTGGAAGCTGGAAGAAACAGGTGGGATCCTTCCCCTAGAGGCTCAGAGGGAGCATGGCCCTGTCGACACCTTGACTTTGGACTTCTTTCCTGTAGGCTCGGGTGATCGAGTTTGGTTCCAAGCCACCCAGGTTGTGGTGCTTAGTTAGGACAGCCACGGGAAGGTCACGTGAGGAAGCTCCCCGAAGCCGGTCCCGGGGCCCAGGCCGCAGCGGAAGGCCTAGAAAATGTCTGGAGGCTTTCCTCTCTCCTCTCCTCTCAGCTGGCTTGGGGTGGGTGGAGAGGAAACGCTGAGGTGGGGGCGGGGAGGGGGGGACGAGGGGGCTCCTGCTGTGGCCTGCTTTGGTCTGGGCTTGTGTGGGCCAGCCCGGAAGCAGAGTAGCCTTCCTCTGTGAGGCCGGTGGGTGCTGGGCTTGACGGGGCCTGCACGGCTCAGGGTGGACGCCCCCGTCCCTCGGGGAACCGCGTCTTCTTACTACGCGTCATTAATCGACGTTTCTGCGGACAACTACAGCAGAACTACAGCAGCCTTTGCGGGGGACAGCCCTGAAGGCAGAGTCCCAGGCAACCTCATTTGGTTTGGGGGCTCCTCCGTAGCCTTTGCTCAGAGCCAGACCCCACGGGAGCCCCACCGAGTAGAAGAAACCGGTTCTTCGCAGATGACTGGGTTCTGAGAAGCAGCCCGGGAGCCAAACCACGGCCTCCTCACCCTCGTGACAAAGACAAAGGTGACCCCGGAGTGATGCCGTCCAGGCCCCGCTTCCTGCTCTGGGAGCATCCGGAGGGGCCGGGGCCCTGTGCAACCTCAGTGCTCACGTCTCACTCGTTCCCTACAGGACGGGGGCCCAGACGGTGACACGAGAACTGGAACCCCTCAGTCTGTCTGGCCCCTGGAATGCCGGCCTGCTTCTTCCATGGCCCTCCGGGCACTGCCCCGCATGACCCGGCCCTCCTTCCCCGCCTCCCACCACCAGAATCAGGCAAATGAATGAATTCTCCCTTTGGGCCCCAAATGGGGATGTGATCTTGGCACTTTTGGAAGAGAGCAAGCTTGAGCCGGTCGAGGGACCTGGGCTTCTGGGTGGGTGTCCGGTGGGCGGGACAGAACCCCTTAGGAAAGCTGAGCTGGTCGTGGACGGACCTGAGACACCAAAAGTTGGCCAGGAGTGCCGTCCTCAGCGAGCGCAGCGGAGGCAGCCCCCCGGCGGGGCACATCACTCCTGCCCGTCTCCTCCGCAGCCCAGGGCAGGGCCCTGGATGTCCCGTCTGTGACCTTTGGGCAGGCCTGGCCGCCGGACGGCCATCTCCATCCCAGGATGCATGCTCCTGGATGTCGGGAAATGCCAGGGGAGGGAGTCAGGAGAAACACAGGCGCTAATCCGAAACCATCTTGGTGATTAGCACAGGTCCCGGAGCAGGAAAAGGACTTGGCCTTTAGGCTCCTGATTTAACGTCTACTAACAGTGAACTGCACTTGCCTGAGATTTAACTCTCCTGGCTCTCTTCCTTCCAGACTCCTGCCTGTGAGGACAGTGCTCCCTGACCCTGGGTCTTCCCCACGGCCCTTCTTTCCTCTCCCTGCCCCCCACCCCTCACTCTGTCTGGATCTAGCCTAAACCCATGCCTTTGCAGCCCTGACAGGCCACTGTCTTCCCAGAATCCTCTCTGTGAGCTCCAGACACACGGAACCAAGGGACCGGGTTCTCCCCCTTCAAAGTCAGCAGGTCCAAAGTCAACGTCATGATGCCCTCCGGCCCACTTCTCCCTCCGTCCTCTTAGGGGGAAGCTCTGACCCATTAGCGCTTTGTGCACGATCCTTTGATGGCTTCCTTTTGCTTCAAGTCCAGCTTCTGGCTGAGCGCTCAGTCTGGCTTCCACAGACTTTTCTAGCTTCTGTTCCCACCCTTCCCACGGGCAGTGCTCCCTGATACACCATTGGTGGTGGTGGCTTACTTGTCAAAATGCCTGGGGGGGCTGCAGGCAGTCAGCGCTCCGATCGGAGTCCAGGGGCGCTAAGTATCCTGGTGCAGGACACACGGGAGAAGGCTGTCGCTGCCCCACGCCCACTGCCCTGCGCCAAGTCGCCCCGTGCTTCCCCAAGGCTCAGGCTCTCGTGCTCCTCTGTGCCCCCGAAGCTCCCTCTGCCCGGCACACCCTTCCCTAGCTCCTTCATCTGGCTTGTCTTCATCTGTCCCCCTACACCTTCCCTGCATCCCTTTCGTGAACGGGCTCCTAACCCACAGGCTGGGTCAGATACGCCTCTGGGGTACTCACATGTGACTGGCGAGGCCTCCTGGGGCCTTAAGGGGCAGGAACTGTGATTCCCCTGCGGGCCCCTGCCACCAGGTGAGCTCCTTGAGGGCAGGGTCCAGGCCCACGGAAGGCCCCTTGGAGGGGCGCCTGGGGGGCGCAGTCGGCTAAACGTCTGACTCTTGATTTGGGCTCAGGTCACGATCTCAGGGTTCATGAGTTCCAGCTCCACATAGGGCTCTGAGGTGACAGTGCAGAGCCTGCTTAGGACTCTCTCTCTCCCTCTCTCTCTCTGTCCCTCCCTGCTCTCTCCCTCTCTCTCAAAAGATAAACTTAAAAAAAATAAAAAGGCCCCAGGGAATAGAATCAATGACCCAAGTGTTAGCTTTTCAGGGATTCTCCCCGGCCCTGCATCAAGGAAGGGGAGTCTACCTGCTTCTTTCTGCGCGAGCTGTCCAAGCTGGGCCCGAACAGTCGCAGGGAGGTGGGGCTGCGGGTTCTTCAGCTGCCTGTAGATTACAGGGAAGTGACGCAGAGGGTCACCAGAATCTGGGAAGACCTTCAACCGCAAGGAAATGGTGGCTGGGGAGTCGGTGGGGCTGGGATGATGAGGAGATGGGGCCCCGGAGCTGTGAACCCCAGGACCCTGGTTCTAGAGTGGCTGGTGGAGGTGCACTCCGCCCCCACGCTCCCCCAGTGAGGTCCTAGCCGATTTTCTAAGGTTCTGGGTGTGTCTGCAAGAGTTTAAGCTGAAACACAGAGTAGGTCTTGGAAGAATATTCTGGAGAGAGAGAAGGAGGAAAATAAAGGGAATCTTTATTCCTTGCTGTGACTCAAAGACAGTTTCCACCTAACAGAGGGGCCCTTGAGTTGGGTCCCGGCCATGCCCAGGCAGGGCAGGTGGGCTGTGAGGTGAAGGGGGGGGGGGGGAGGGGGGCAGGGGCGAGGACCTTTTGGGACTGGAAGAGAGGCAGAGGGAGGTCTCATCTTCATGACGCCCAGCCTTTTTTTTTTTTTTTAATCCGAATAGAGTTATATGAAAAACTGTCCCCAAAATGGACAAAACTGTACAAACGTCCACAAAACAGGAAGCTCCGATGATGAGATCAACGCAACGTGCAGCACCAAGCCGTTAAGACTCAGGTGTGTGGATAAAATGCTCTGCAGCTATTTTTTCAAAGAGGAAAAATAATCAGCTCAAAAAACCCTGACAATATTTTAGTGCATTGTTACTAACTTCCTTTATTAGGGTTTCATAAAAGAGCTGGAAGAGTCTCCAGAAATGGGAAGCTTCTCCTGTGCGAGCCTTAGCCACCCGCCGGGGGGCAAAGAAGGGAATACGTTTTCCTGCCAGAATATTTGGACATATAAAAGCAGTTAAATGAAATGCCGCATGGGTTTCTATCCGGCTGTTTTTCATTCCAGCACATTCATGAGGGGCGGTCGGCGGGGAATCCCGGAGGTTGTGCCGGCCAGATGTGGCGCTGGAGCTGCTTTGGGCCCGGGGCTGGTTCTCCCTCGGCTTGGCCCTTCAGCTACATCCGGGAAGGCAGAGCAGGCCTCGGTTTCCCTATGCTCTCGGCCCTCCCTTGTGCTTCTGCAGCTTGTCGTGCACATAGAGCTGGACGCCTCCGCCAAGGCCATCGTTCTGGAACAGCGCGCCAAGAACCGAGGTTCCTGGGATGCCGACATCCGGGGCTTCAGGCCCGCGCTCGCGGCGAGGGCCTTCCGGATGGCCCGGAAGTGATCGCGTCCGGGGTCAGCACGAGGGCGCTCAGCAAGCTGGTGGCGGTGGAGGGCGCGCAGGTGGTCTACTCTCGCAATGCAGGCAGGTGCGCGCGGCGGGGTCGTTCCCCGGGCGGGTGGGGAGGACGCGCGGCCGTACGACCAGCCCCCCTCCCGGGTCGTCCCCCTTCCCCACCGGGAGGCCATCCTGTGCCGTGCAGCGGCCACTTGCTCACGCGATGCAGACCAGTGCGTGGTCATCTCGCCACCCCCCCACCCCCACCCTCTGGGGTCTCGGTTCCAACCCCCCCTCCCTCTATCCGGGCCTTTGGTGCCTTGCTAGAGAAGAGATGGGAAGGCGTGTTTCGAGAGCCACTAAAGTCTGTGGATGCTTTGTTTTTATTTCTTGCGGTCCGAGTTGTGAGTTAACTGTTCTGATTCAGCCCCACACACAGGTTGATTTACCTTGTTCCTGCGAATTCTGACCCGCAGTGGATAGTTCTCCCCCCCCCCCCCCCCCCAGCCCACAAGAGAATGAATGAAGAAGTGACTCAGTGCAGACACGAAAGAGAGGGGTTCCTAGGGGAAAAGGGGTTTGGGACTAGTCGCTTTGAAAATCTGGTCCCTTCCCGGGCCTGGCCACTTGATGGTCGTGGGACGGTGAGACCAAGAGTCAGTCTCTTCCTGGCTCACTCCAGCCACGTGCGCTTTCTGAGGCAGAAGAACAAAACAGAAGTCTTCCTGGGTGGCAGCCTACCCCAGGCTTTGGGGGTGCTGCGGAGGCCCTTTTGCTTACGTTGCCCTGGGGTAAGAGGCCCGCGCCAGGAGTATGGTGGCACTTTGTGTAGTTGCAGATACGTCTGTGATTACACCTGCTACCTGTCTTTGCATCATGGGAATGGGCGCACGGCCCTCCTCCGCGTGCCTCCATTATCCTGTTGGCTCCCAGGACGTGCTGGACGAGATGAGAAAGCCGGAGCTCAAAGCCCGGTTTGCAGAAAACTCAACCTCGGTGATTCCAGCCCCGGGGAACCGATGGGGGGACTGCTCCTTTAGAGAAAATTAAATGTTTCAATCCCGTGTGCAGAGTTCAACTGTGCTTTGAGAGACTTTTTAAAAATGGCTTGTAAAACAGTTTACACAGAGGGAAAAAGCTCTAAATTAGCCCAACGAAATCACAAAGGGTTATTTTATTGTCAGAAGAAAGAAGAACACTCTGAAAGGCAGACATTTCACAAGGGATTAACTAGCTTCAGTTATGGTTTTCATGACAATAAAATGAAATCCTAGTAATTTTTTTTTTTCCCTCTTAAAAAGACTGTGCAGCGGGCCTGTGTGATCCTGCCCGGATTGCTAAAACCGCAGACCTGTTTGGCAGAGCTGCGTGTGACGGGGTGATCTGTGACCAGCTGGCCGTGGGGAAACACAGGTGTAGCTGCCGCTGGGTACCCCGTTCCTGGCCGCCCAGCTCATGCCTCCAGGTGCTGGGTGCAGCTTCTGAGCCACTGGGTCTCTAGTGTTTGGTTTTTCTTTTTCTAATGTCTTTAAAAAAAAATTGTGTTTTCATGCACAGGATAAAATTACCCTTTAGCCATGAAATTTTTTTTTCTTTTAATGTTTATTTATTTTTGAGAGAGAGAGAGAGAGAGAGAGCACGAACAGAGGAGGGGCAGAGAGAGGGAGACACAGAATCTGAAGCAGGCTCTAGGCTCTGAACTGTCAGCACAGAGCCCCATGTGGGGCGCGAACTCATGGACTGCGAGATCATGACCTGAGCTGAAGTCGGATGCTTAACCTACTGAGCCACCCAGGTACCCCTTAAATTTTTTTTAAATGTTTATTTTTGACAGAGAGAGAGAGCATGAGCAGGGGAGGGGCAGAGAGAGAGGGACACACAGAATCAGAAACAGGCTCCAGGCTCTGAGCTGTCAGCACAGAGCCCAACGCAGGGCTCAAACTCACAGACCACGAGATCATGACCTGAGCCGAACCAACTGAGCCACTCAGGCGCCCCTAAATTTTTTCTTTTTAAAAAAAAATTTTTTTTTCAACGTTTATTTATTTTTGGGACAGAGAGAGACAGAGCATGAACGGGGGAGGGGCAGAGAGAGAGGGAGACACAGAATCGGAAACAGGCTCCAGGCTCTGAGCCATCAGCCCAGAGCCTGACGCGGGGCTCGAACTCCCGGACCGCGAGATCGTGACCTGGCTGAAGTCGGACGCCTAACCGACTGCGCCACCCAGGCGCCCCTAAATTTTTTCTTTTTAACGTTTATTCACTTTTTGAGAGCCAGAGACAGAGTGTGAGCAGGGCGGGGGCAGAGAGATAGGGAGGCACAGAATCCGAAGGAGGCTCCAAGCTCTGAGCTGTCAGCACAGAGCCTGCCGCAGGGCTTGAACTCACCGTGAGATCAAGACCTGAGCCAAAGTCAGATTCTTAACTGACTGAGCCACCCAGGCGCCCCTTTAGTGTCTGGTCTTAAAGGAAAATAGCTAGGTTTGGCTTCTCTGCCACAATGGGTGTTATACTTACTTTTTAGAAGCAGAATCTCCCCTTCTCAGCTATCATGTTGCCTTTGGGCAAACACTTGGCACTGGGTCTTGTGCCAAGCTGCTCAAAGCAAGGTTTTATCTTGTGTTTGCTAGGGGCAGATATCCAACGAGATACATTGTTTTTTTGGAGGAAGGGGTTGAAGGTGGCTAAGGTCTGGGAAATTTCTTGTTCCTTGTTGTGCTCCCTATCACTTTCATTTAATTACCTTAAAAAAAAAAAGCATTATTCACTTAGTATCCAGATTCCTTCACCATAAGAAAAAGCATTTGCAGCTTAATAACAGAGGAACTGGGCGGGCCTTGCTTGTTTGATCATTAGCTCTCTAGCACACTTGTGCCTTTGGAACAGACTTTACAGGACCCCTTTTGCAAATGACACTCGGATGTTTGACATAAACCAGTTCAGAGTCACATTGTAGCGGATCAAAGGCAGCCAAGCAGGATGGTACAGCCAGCATGCACATGCGTGGGTCCGGCTGCACTGGTTGCTAAAGTGAAGAGCCTTCTGTATTTGTAGGCAAACACCTGCTACCCAGAGCCCCGTGCCCACCCTCCACCCCCTGTAGCTTCTGTCTCAGGCCCAGGCAAGCAGGGGGCCTCGGGACCCAGCCTCAGGGTCATTTCAGACTGCTTGGCACCAGGCGATGCATGTTTTATAAACTTTTAGATGTCAGCCAGTTGGGAGGCCCAGAGCTCTCTCTTGATGACCGTCCCCATCATCTCCCCCTGTGTGACCTCTGATGTTCCTCAGGGAGAATCCCAGAGGGCCCACTCACATCCCCCTGTCGGTACATCCTGGGGCCTGTTTACTTGGGGCTGTTACCTGGCGGTTCTGAGTCCGAGAGCTGACCCAGCTTAAACAGGTTGAACCCTGGGTTGGTCACTTAATAGCTGGGGGGGGGGGGGGGGGGGGGGCGGGTCTCCGGCACGTCTGTATCTTTGCTCATCCGAAGAAGAGTAAAGTCCTTCCTTTGCAGAGTCGTGAATATCTGGTGAGAGAACGGATGTGTGAGCGCCCCCTCCCCTCCCCCTTCCCCTCCCCCTCCCCCTCCCCCCCTCCCCCCTCCCCCCCCACCTTGCAGAATCTGGGCTTGTGACGGGACCCGCCGGGGAAGTACAGAAATAGCCCCGCGGGATCTGTGCTCTTTAAGAAGTGGCGCGGTGGGGAGAGGCTCTAACGTTTGTAAAGACGCAGCACCTTCACCCTGAGAAGACACTGCTGCCGCTTCCGGCTGAGGACGGGCGCGGAAGGCGCCGCCACAAGCTGGGAGCGCGACCCTGATCGGCCCGGGATCGTGGGAGCACCGCGCCTGGTTCTTGTGTCCCCACGGCAGCCCACACCCCCGCCCGTGCCTCGGAAGTGCGTCCGCCTGTACTCATCGGGCTACTGACGGTCCGAGTGCCAGGGGTGAGCAGAAACCCTGGGGCCACACCAAGAGCTTCAGACAGCCCTCTCTTTGAGAAAGGCCTTTTGTTTTTAGGTCCAAGTATTTGTGCGACTCATCGGATCTGAAGTAACCGTGGCCTTTGACCTCTGCTGCCCGCACCTTGCTACCCTGCCCTTTACACGGTGTCTGACCTTGTTCCTGGAGTGTAGTTTCTTACGATCGAAGTTTCGTGAAATGCTCAGCTTGCCTGATGTGCCTATGCATTTCTGGTCTGATTCCAGAACACTTACAGCTTGTTGCCTTTGAACATATATTCACATTTCTTACTATAGCCATCCTACCCCCCCCCCCCCCCCACACTGGGGTTGGGGGGGGAGGAAGCCCAGATTGTAGAGGCCCCGGGACAGGCCAAGGTCATCAGCTAGAAAGTAACATTTTGAACACCGCCAGGGGGCCACACCCCCGTGTGGGCCTGCTTGGGTCTCACATGCCTCCTGACAAGGTATGCTGGCCACGAGGTACCAACAAGGACAGGGAAATGCGAAGTTGGAGTCCTTCGTCCCAGAGTCACCTGAGGGCAAACCTGGCTCGGCCTAACTTTTGTCAGTGGAAGGTACAGGAAAAGTCTACGGATCAGTCAAAAACGAAGTACAGATTTCTCTATCTTATGTATTCAAATTTTCTGCTAGCTGATTTAATGGAGGGAGGGAGAAGAGCTTCCGTCTTCAGCAATTTGCATGCTGCAAAGACTCAGCTGTCAGAAATAAAGCAAAGCCTTCACGCAGAACACCTCCAAGCGACATGTGTGAACACACACATGCCACACGTAGCTCAGCTCCCCTGCCTCAGAAGCGTGGGGACTCTTCCAGAAAGGGAGGGGAACAAAATCAGAGACCAAAAATGCATACAGAATTCTTTTTATTTAACTTAAACCATGTAGTACTTTAACTACTAGAAAAAAGCAGAGTAAGAGAAACTAAAGTTGCCTTAGCTTCAGCCATTCAAAATAGACAAAGTTTCTTTTTTTTTTCATAATGTAAAGAATCCAGAGTATATCGCAGTAACAGGAATAAATTCTTACAACAGAATATACAAAAACATTTTGAAATTTTTTTCATCTGATTTTTTTTTATATAAACAGAGGATTTTTTTTTTAGGAATAATTTATACACAGAAAGTCATTTTATGTAACAAATTGGCCATGTTATTACCTTTTTTTATACTTTTTTAAAAAACTTTTTTTAAACAAGAAAACTCAGAAAATGCATTATTTGCGATGCATCCATTCCATTGCGCCTTCTGGTTTGATTCTTTTTTCTCTTTGCCCCAGAGGTAGACACGCTGGCAAACCTCTCACCTCAACCTCACTGGCTTAGAAAGCAGACAGGTGTTTTCGCCAAGCACCTGTTCCACCTGTGGGTGTGTGTATGCAACGCCAAACATCTGAATGAACAGTTGAAAACAAAAAACCAATTGTTTCTGGACCTTTCTCCCATGTAGTGCAAAACATCCAGATGTTTCTAACGATGGAGATTTTGTGGAGTAGTGTAGACATGGCCAATAATCCATTGGGAGCGAGAGGAAATGGAGTCCGACTTAAACACATTTTTGTGTGTGTGTGTGTGTGTACTTTTTACGCAAAAGGACTTGTTTTGGACTGGAAAAATGTATCTTCGGTGTTCTGCCTTAAAGAAAAGAAATAGGGTCTCTTCCTTGTTAGAACAAAGCGCTAATCACGATATGAGGCATGTAAGCAAACGGCCTGTGCGCACAGAGTTATCATCATTAGCGTGATAAGTCTGCATGCTGTGATCACCGCGCCATCAGGTCCTTCCCTCTCCAGGCACTGCATGCCCACGGTGACGGCCCGACCAACCAAACCAGACGCTCAGGAGTGCCAGGGCCACCGCTGGGCTGCAACGCCTCTGCTGGGTGCTTGGCCAATGAGGCTCCTTCAGTCTTACACTCCAAAGGGAAATGACCAGTGAAAGATGATCCCCTTCCCAACCAGAGGGTTCTGGAAGACCAAGATACTGAAGATACAGAACTACTTCTTAAATCATCATCATTCCTTTGTTATAAACTAGGGCACAAAGCATGGGGGAAAAGAGGGTGAACCAACGGCCTGGGTCAGGGGGAAAAAAACAAAAACAAAAACTTTTTTTTTTTTTTTGGCATATTGTAAAGCTAGCTAGTAAACAGGTGTCCTAAAAAATGGATCACAAACACACATTTGCACACACAGAGGAAAAAAAGTGTCTTTAAATTATTTTCGGCAATTATAAACTACAAACATTTTATAAAATTATTCTATGTTCTTACAAAAATGCAATGAAACATTTAATTAGTTCTTGTAAACCAGATCTTCGTCAACTGACTACCCGTAATCTACTGGACTTAAGAGCCCTATTGAAAACACTAATGAGTGACTAATTAAAACAATGTTTACCAGAAAGATGTGGACACACACAAACGTGGACGTACAGATGAGTGATCATTATGTTCTTGCATAACAAAGTAAAACAAAACCCTAAAGTCATGCCCCAGAACTGACAACCGACCGTTGTGATGCAGTTCGCATTCTTGAACGATCTCACTTAACTGCAACGACCGTTTACAAAGTAGGATGTCAGGTTTATTTGTTGAAACCAAATGCCCTTGGATAACTGTTGCGCCTTGATGTGGTCTGATACCGTCAGAAACCATCAAGTTCAAAACGTGGCCCACACTTCTTGCTAGCCCTGTACCCTTCTGCTCGCCACTCTGCTCCATGTCACGTCATGACCCTGGTACAGTGGTTTCCCGCTGCCTGATCATCCCACCCTCAAGGGGTGTTCATCTGCTTTTTCTCTAAATGACCAACTAGCCATCTAAGCCGGACGCCCAAAATGAAACCCTCTGGCCTGTCCAAGGTCTGTATCTTCAGCATCTCTGGCAACAGAGGTTCAATCTACACAACATCCTCTCTTGAAGTTCTCATTTGTGCCACCGACTAGTCAGAGGGGAGGAAGAAAGTTTGACTTTCATCACTGGTGCTTAGAGAGTGGATCTGGTCCGTATCGCCCAATGCTGCTTAGCCCAGGAAATTAAAAAAACAAAACAAAAACAACAACAATGACAAAAACAGCCGACAAACACAGAAGTAACAGTAACAAAAGAACCCCAAACCTTAAATGCGTTTCTGGGACTGCTGGAATGGGCCAAGGCATACTGTGGAGCATTACTGTCAACCGGAGGGTGCCTATGTTTTGGAAAGGAGTTGCCTTTGACACTGGCCACCCCGGGGAGGACCCGGCAGTGACAGCTGAGGACCTTGGGCCAAGCATCCTAGCCTTCTCACCGATCTGAACTATAGTGTGACCTTGCCACAACAGCAGCCTGCATCATGCACAGCCGCCCACCGACGGAGGTGAGCCGCTGAGAAAGAGGCTTTGGTGGGACAGACTGGCCTAGAATTTGGCATCATACTCGGCTCGGAAATCTGTTATCCCGACCAAAACACACCATACCTCACGCCAAGCATTTTGCCGTCGGGTAGTTCCACAGTCACCACTTTTTTTTTTTTTTTTTTTTTTAATTTTACCAAGCCACTTTTCCTACCATTGAAATGTCGTCCCAAGTCCTAAGAGACAGGTTGGAAGGAGAGGCCGCTGCCGGCCACGAACACGGTCTTCCATCTTCCAAGGAGGAAGCTCATTCCAACTGTGTGTCAAACGTCACGACATCCCACAAAGGAGAGCTGGAGTGGTCTGGGCGTCACACGGCTGACGTTCGACAGTGTCTCCAGAACACGCCAGCTCCTGCTGCCTCGGGGAAGGGCTGTGTGTGCTAACGTTTTAATGCTCACATCAATTCCATGATGTGCCTCAGTGGTTCACGTCACTTCAAGCAGCGTGAGCTGCCGTCAGGAGGAGGTTGCGTGGAAAAATGCCACAACGCAGCTTGATTAAATTATGTGGAGCATACGAAAGAGAAAAATCAAGAAGAGGTGGGAAAATCAGCATAAAATGAGGCTAGAACTGTGGACAGATGATGCCTTGGTAAAGTCAAGGTGGGTGGTTTGGTCCAGTAAAATGACTGCACCGTCACGCAAGCAAAATTTTCTTTTATTTAAGTGTTTCTGAAGCTTTCGTTAGGATGGGCACTACGCTATTACTGTTTTCTTTCTACTTAAAGAGAAACCACCTACGTAAAACAAAGACAGAAGGACACCAACAACTCGAGGACAGTTGAAACAAAACCCTTAGAACCAGCTGAATGATCTGTAGAAATCCAGTTGTGGAAACCGGTAGGTTTGTGCAAAAGAGGAGAGGCTCCTATTCCCAGGGGTCACCTACAGTGCGGAAGAAGAAAACCCTGATCCGACAGTATTTCTCAGTGACCTTAAGATGCCAGGGGGCTGGGGCAAGAGAGTAGTGTGCTCGCAGGACGGAACTGCGGTGCGGGATCTGAAAGGAGCCACCGCCCTTCGGGAAAACCGCCACCGCGTCTCCCAGAGAGTATCACCGGTGCCTGCGAGAGCAGCGTCTGGAAGCGGGCAGCGCGCCGTCCGCCCGGGAGCAGCAGGTGATGGGATGGAGGTGAGGCCCCGGGCAGGAGGCAGTGCCACCCGGGGAGAAGGCCGGGCGCCGACCGCCAGCCCCTTCCAGCCCGCAGGTTTGGTCTCTGTTTTCCCCGGGGGTGGGGGGGGGGGAGGAGGAGAGGAGGGTGAGGTGGAGGAACAGTCTGGGGGGCGGGGCGGGGGGGGGGGTAGCTTTTCTCTCACGTGCATCCTCGAGTGCGGGAAGGCCTGCTTTCTCGGGCAGGAGGCCTGGCAGGCCAGGGGCTCAAAGCGCTGATGTGGCCGCACCACCGAACTGAACCGGCGCAGGCCTGGGCCTCGGCGGCCAGAGCAGCGGCCCGAGACCCGGACACCGCACGCGTACAGGTGCGGTTACGCCCAGAGACTGACTGCCCCCCCCCCACCCCCCGCGGTGCTCCCTGTCCTCAAAACCTGCAAAACGAGCGCTCTTCCGGATGACAGAATCTGTGTGTCATTCACTCTGCGCAAAGTCCGTTTCAGTGACGGCCTGGGACAGCCGGGCGGCCTCCCCCCGCCCGCCAGGAAGGGAATCCTAAGGAGGAGCCTCTTAGGAGACCAAGCGAGGAGGAGGAGGAGGAGGAGGAGGAGGAGGAAGAAACGAGACATCTGGGAGAAAGGCAAGCTGTCTGAAATGAGCGCAGAGGTGGGTTAGTGTTGCTTCGACCCCCGAATGCAGCCTCCTGGCCTCTCCCTGCCTCATGTGCTCGGCCTGTGGTGTGGATGAGGTTACCGATATCAACGGCATATTGTCAGGTGCTGAGAGATGGGATATGTATTCTTCTGTATATATACACATATAAAAAAGAAGAGTGAGGTAGATAAATGTTTGAAAACCAAAACCAAAACACGAAAACAAAACCAAAAAACCAAAAGAAACCCGAAAACTGTCCTGTCTTACACACACGCACACGCACACACATACGCACACAAAACCCTTTCCTCAGTATTTAAATTCATCACTGGGGGCTTCTCTACAGTGATTGAAACTGGTATCACAAAATAAATTAGAACTCCTACATAGAATACCTTCTTAACTTTTTTTCTTTTTCTCATTTTTTTTTTTCTTAAGGGAGAAAAACCATGGGGCAGAGGCTAGAGAACATTGCAGGACTTAAGGTACTGACCAGAAAAAGCACGACATGCTTGCTTTCTCGTGTTTCATCTCGTCACGACTAGCAACCATCAGACTTTAGCTTTGTTCCTCCTCGTAATTGAAACATTTCCATCCCAGAAGCAACTCGGGTGCTGTCATCACTCTGGTGAGAAGTGCTAAAAACTAAACAAAACAAGACCCCCGGGCCCCGAGGACTGGGATTCCTGGCCGAGGAGAAGCGAGCCAGCGCCAGGGCTCTGGTCCCTCCCCTGCCCCCCCCACCCCCCCCCCCCGGGGAGCGCACCAGGCTCCAGGGCCATCGGCCACCATGGTGCCCATGCGTGCCCGACCCCTCCGGCCCTGCACCCTGGAGGGGGTGGGGGTGGGGGGCTGGCTGACGCCCTGAGGAGGCCACCCCCGTGGCTCCCTCCCCGCCAGTGCCCAGGAGGCCCCCCAGGGAGTTTCTGGTTCTGGAGACAGGTAGGTGGGTCTGGAGGGTGGTGGCGGAGGCCATGGAGGGGCCCGCCGGACCCCGCTCCGCTGCACCCTTGGACTCAGCAGCTGTTTTTCATGGGATGGAAGGATTAAATATCCATTAAAAAAAAAAAAAAAAAAAAAGAAGTAATCCAAATGCCTAGCGTCTGCAGTTCAAACTGCTGTTGTACCCAGGAATTAAAAAAATAGAGATATGTGTGTCACAACCAAAACGAAGGTGAGGGAAAGTGAAGGTGAGACTGTCCAACAACGCGACTAGAAACACTGAACGAGGACGTGCGACGTATTTAACCTTTTGTTTTCTGACCTGAGTTTGCGTCATGTCTTGCACTGTAACAGACTCCAGCGCGGTGAGACAGCAGGCCGGGTGGGGGGTGGGGGGCACTGCCTCCCTCGCCAGCCTTGTGCCCACACAGCCTACGGGTGAGAACGTAACTAACAGGCAGGGGGAGCGGGGAGGGGAGGGCGTATTTATAAAAAGGCATCAAACAGTTCATGGCAAATTATGTTCGAGAAGTATCGATTACTGGGAAGAGAGGAAGAAAGTCACGCACTCTAGTACAAAGCATAAGAAGTTTCTTGGAGTGAGCAGAGAGGGAAGGAGGGTAGACCTGAAGGTTTTCATAGATTAAATCCACAAAGATAAAGGACAAAAAAAATAGCAGCTTTTTTTTTTTCTGTACAGACGTATAGATGAATATCTGAACCGTAAAAAAGTTATAAAAGTGACATTAAAGACGATGTGTATGCAAATGTTTCATGGTCTAACATAGAACTGTAAGACCCATGAAGAAGTCCTAGTAACAGAGAAAATGTCAACAAAGCTTAGAATGCTTGAATCCATTTACTGCTTTGCTTCTTACTGTTGTGGTGGTGTTTGAATTTCTTTTCCTTGCAAACCTGCATAAACAGTTGGGCTGAGTCCCTGGAAACCCCTTCCCATCTGTGTCCTGGGGGCCGGGAGCGGGGGGGCCAAGGGCGGGGGGGGGGGACAGGAGACTGGCACGTGGATGACCTTGACTCAAAGCCTGTCTTCCAGGCTCACGACAGGGCCTGTTTCCTCCACAATTCCGGGGGGCTAGCAGGTGGGGGTGGGGGAGAGGGGCAGGGAAGCCGGGTTCAACTTCTCCCAGTCTCCACCGAGAGAAAATCCCATCCTGTCCACTTCCCCCCAAACAATAGCCTAGTCAGAAAGCGATCAGACCTGTGTGAACGTAAGACTTGAAAAGAACGCCAGGGGCGACCAGATGGAGTGCATCATCCACGTGGCTCTTAAATGACGTGACTAGATACCATGCTTGCCCCATGCCTCTGGAAACAAGGAGATAAGTGCGGGGGTCATGAGGGAGGAAGTTCAGGGTTTTGGCAGAATTTGGCAGCATTAAAATGGTGACAACCTTGAATGAATGATGGCCCTTTTTAAATCTCATTATGTCCCTAAAAAGGTTAAAGATACAGTTAAAAAAATCCCGTCTCAAGGTGTTTTGTTTTGTTTTGTTTTGTTTATAAAGACCTACGGTGACAGGCAGGTGTGTACAGGGGCAATGGGGGTGGGGGCCGCAGGGAGGGACAGCCATTTCCTCAATCTGATCAAAAGGGCTTCCCAGCTGGGGTTGCGGCAAATGTTTTTCTATCATGAAGCAGAAAGAAAGAGAAAGGTGAGAGAGAGAGAGAGAGAGAGAGAGAGAGAGAGAGAGAGAGAAGGGGCGGGGGGAGAGGGAGGGAGACAGATAATGAGAGGAGAGACCGGGAAAGAGTGAAGAGACTCGATTCTCAAGTGTTCTGTTGCTATTAAGTGTTGTCATTAAGGTTCTTAAAGGCCCATGTCAGTTAAGGGTTCGGGTAGGGAAATAAAAAGCTGCTTGCATATTGAAAAAAGGAACATCCCAAATGTGTTTACTGCAGAGAAGCCGTCTCCCGTGGGCAGCAATGGCAGTTCTGAAGATCCACTGAGGTACAGGAGGCTGTGAATAGATTGTTAAAACTCTCTCCCCCCACCCGCCGCCGAGCGTGCACACACGTTACTGTTTGCACGGGATCCGGGATCCGAGGATCAGCAGGTCGAAGACTGGGGCAGAGGCAAGGCCCTCTCGTTCTTGCGTCCCCCGTTCATGTGCGCGTAAGGCTGTCTCTCGTCGAAGCTGGCTCGGAGAACCAGCACGCCGGGGCCCGGGCCGTTCTCGGCCTTGTGTCCTGAGTGTCTGTCGGGCAGCGGCAGGGAGGACGAGGAGGCGGAGGGGTCCAGGGGGACGCTCTCCATGTCCTCCGGCTCCAGATCCAGCTCCTCCGGCTCGGGCGGCTTGTTCTCCTCGCTGTAGTAGAAGGAGACCTCCCGGAAGCCGGGTTCCATCTCGTCCTTGATGCTGCTGATGATCTCCAGGAAGGAAGGCCTCATCTTGGGGTTGTACTGCCAGCACATGCGCATCAGTTCAAACCTGAGGCGGAGACAGACAGACGGTGGGCCCGGCCGCGCACGGTGGCTCCGGGGCCACCTGCTGTGGCCTCCCCCCACGCGCGGGCACTGAGAGCAGGGAGGCAGCTGGGCCATTTCTCTCTTGACCACCCGACTGGCCCCACGCCGCTTTCGCTCCGGGGACCCAGGACCCTCCCCGGGGCCAAAACCCAACCTCTCATTTCCTGAGGACAAATCTAGGTTTACACAGAGTCTGGCATGACAGGTGTTATGGGGACAGTGCTAAGAAATAAAAATACAAACAAAAACCTACAGAGCGTCCTATCTGAAGTGTCTCTTGGAGCCACCAGTGAAACATTACTTCCAGAATTAGAGTGCAGGAAGCCTCTGGTTTCTCACTAATAAGGCTTAAGAATGGGGGCACCTGGGTGGCTCAGTTGGTCGAGCATCTGACTCTTGACTTCCACTGCTTCCCTTCTGCTACTGTTGTCACCAGAAGATTCTATTCTCTGTTTTGTTTTAAAAGTTCTGGCTAAAGAGGGGTGCCTAGGTGGCTCAGTCGGTTAAATGTGCGACTTCAGCTCAGATCATAGTCTCATAGTTTGCCAGTTCCAGCCCCGCATTGGGCTCTGTGCTGACAGTGTGGAACCTGCTTGGGATTCTCTCTCTCTCTCTCTCTCTCTCTCTCTCTCTCTCTCTTCCCCCCCCCCCCCCCCCCCCCCCCCGCTCTCTTTCTGCCCTTCCCTGCTTGGACTCTCTCAAAATAAATAAAAATAAACTTAAAAAAAAAAAAAAGGCTTAGGAGCGATCACAGCTATCCCGACAGTGACCCTCCCTTTCGTGCCACCTATGCAATTTCTAAGCTTCCTTCTGGGGCCTGGGGCTGGGCACGGCTGGCAGTGACGGGGGAAGGCCACAAGACAGAAGGAGCGTGCATCTAGGGTCTGAGGTCCCGGTCTAGCGCCGCCCAGGCTGCCTGCTGCCTGCCCCACCACCCGGGCTCTGGCCTCGGGTCCAGTCTGAGCCAAATGAATCAGAGTCCTATGAAGACGTGTAGCCAGATGCCGACAAGGCGGGAAGGTGCGAGGGGCCCTGCCTAGGCAAGCGGGCGGGCAAAGAACATGGCATGAAGCCTGTCCCGGGTCTCACCAGCTGGACCACGGTGGCACTTGGGCCACAAACCTCTGTGAAGCCTTCAGAGTCCAGTGGACCACAGGAGGTGGCCGTCCCCCGCCCCCCGCCGGAGAGCAGGAGGCTGCACAAGGAAGAAGGAGGGACGGTGTTGTGGTACAGCCAGCAGCCTGGACCCAGGGGAGGCCTGGGCTTGGACAAGGGTTCAGGATGACCAGGGGAGGAGGGCGTACTTCTTATGAACCCAGAATGCAGAGAGACCCAGCTGAGTGGACCTTGGGAGCAAAAAGGAGGGTGACTGACATCCAGGCTGGCCACAGAGCCAGAGGAGATTATGGTTCCGAGAAGGGGTTGGCGGGCGGCCCTTTCTCGCGTGAGCTTGGCACAGAAGAGCCTTCCCTTCCATTACTCTTCTCGCCAGAAGATACTATTCTCTGTTTGTTTTAAAACTTCTGGCTAAAGAGGGGCATTAAGCGGTTAAGCTCATGATCTCACAGTCTGTGGGTTCGAGCCCCACATGTGGTGCTGTGCAGACAGCCCAGAGCCTGGAGCCTGCTTCCGATTCTGTCTCCCTCTCTCTCTCTGCCCCTCCTCTGCTCACGCTCTCTCAAACATTAAAACAATTTTTAAAACTTCTGGCTGGGGCGCCTGGGTGGCACAGTCGGTTAAGTGTCCGACTTCAGCCAGGTCACGATCTTGCGGTCCGTGAGTTCGAGCCCCGCGTCGGGCTCTGGGCTGATGGCTCAGAGCCTGGAGCCTGTTTCCGATTCTGTGTCTCCCTCTCTCTCTGCCCCTCCCCCGTTCATGCTCTGTCTCCCTCTGTCCCAAAAATAAATAAACGTTGAAAAAAACAAAACAAAACAAAAAAAAAAACTTCTGGCTAAGTCAGAGTGGCCAAAATGAACAAATCAGGAGACTATAGATGCTGGCGAGGATGTGGAGAAACAGGAACCCTCTTGCACCGTTGGTGGGAATGCAAATTGGTGCAGCCGTTCTGGAAAACAGTGTGGAGGTTCCTCAAAAAATTAAAAATAGACCTACCCTATGACCCAGCAGTAGCACTGCTAGGAATTTACCCAAGAGAGACAGGAGTGCTGATGCATAGGGGCATTTGTACCCCCATGTTTATAGCAGCACTTTCAACAATACCCAAATTATGGAAAGAGCCTAAATGTCCATCAACTGATGAATGGATAAAGAAGATGTGGTTTATATACACAATGGAGTACTACGTGGCAATGAGAAAGAATGAAATATGGCCCTTTGTAGCAACGTGGTTGGAACTGGAGAATGTTATGCTAAGTGAAATAAGCCATGCTGAGAAAGACAGATACCACATGTTTTCACTCTTATGTGGATCCTGAGAAACTTAACAGAAACCCATGGGGGAGGGGAAGAAAAAAAAAAGAGGTTACAGTGGGAGAGAGCCAAAGTATAAGAGACACTTAAAAACTGAGAACTGAAGGTTGATGGGGGGTGGGAGGGAGGGGAGGGTGGGTGATGGGTATTGAGGAGGGCACCTTTTGGGATGAGCACTGGGTGTTGTATGGAAACCAATTTGACAATAAATTTCATATATTAAAAAAAAAAACTTCTGGCTAAAGAAGACACTTTTCAATAAAAACAGCTAAATGGAAGGCTTGACTGACCACTTGCTCGTTTGGCCTCAGGGAAGAAGCCCAGGGGGCACGGAGACCAGTCTGCAAAGACAAAGCCCTAAGCCAACCTGGCCAAGCTACCTTGGAAGTCCTGCGGGGAAAGGTGTCCGGTCTGGCCCGGGAGGGAAGAGTACGTGACCTGCAGGGAGGGTGGGAGCCTGAGAGAGGCTTTCTGCCTGTGTCGCTGCCGGGTTTTAGAAATCAGTTTTTGCAGATTATGTTGTACTGGACCAGCAACACCCACCTGTTCACATATGTCTGTGGCTGCTTTCAAGGGACACCTGCTAGGTGAGTAGCTGGAACAGAGACTGCCTGGCCTAGAAGCCCAAGATACCGGCCGTGTGGCCCTTTATGGAAAACGTTTACCACTCGTGCTCTAGCAGAAAAAGATGTGGACAAAATACGAAGACCAGATTTTTGGCCTTGGCCACGCCGCTAACCATGTGGCAGGGCTAACCTTTGGTTAATGCACCCAGTAACACACAGGGTGTTGGGCAGGCGGGGTTTTGTGTGTGTGAACTGCTTGAATCCTCTCAAGTCCTAGAAGTAGGTGCATTGTAACATGTCCCCATTTTGTAGATGAAGCAGCAGAAACACCAAGAGGGTAAATAATTTGTCCAAGGTCCCCAAACTGGTGAGGCGGGAGCAGGATGGCATTCTCTGCGAAAGAGTATGGTTGTGCTTTGAAAACCACCTACCTCAGGAAAAGGAATTTTCTCCACCTCAACAAGGGAAACCATGGTTCCCCTAGGAGAGCCGTTCCTGTCCTCATAGTCACCGTGTGACAGCTCCTGCCTGGGGTCACGTGGCACACAAGCCTGCCTTCCCTTACCTCCCATTGCTGCCCAAGAGAAAGGACTCCCTTCCCACCCCCCACCCCCAACAAATGGGGCCATAAATACTCGAAACCCCTCTCTGTGGCTCGGCTGTGATTTCCTCTCTGGCTGACTGACTCGTCCCTGAATAGAAGCGCAGCCAAGGCCAAGAACATGTGATGTGCCCTGGCTCAGTGCCCCTGTGGCCAGGGGGAGGGGGGGAGGTGCTGAGAGGTGCCACCAGTGACTGGAGTGACATCAGCACAAACAAACCATGTGATGCCTCTGTTAAAGCCTTCCAGGGCTGCCCATAAAAGGAAGTCTTTCTTACTCTGTAGGACTCAAGACCTTGTTTACACTATCTCCACAAGAAAACTTTCCAGTAGACTCTAGAAGGATTTATGAGCTGATAAAACTCTTCTTTAAAAAGGCACATGTTTTCCCCCTCTCTCTGCCCCTCCCCTGCTTGCTCGCTCTCTCAAAAATAAATAAACATTAAAAAAATTTTTTTAAAGGCACGTTTTAGAACTAGTCCGTTCTGGAGCAGTGCTTTACCCAAGGCCCCCTCGTGGGGGGTGAGGGGATGTGCAGACCCTCCACCTGGGGCAGGAACAGGACCAAAGGGGGCTGCTGCCCTGCTGTGAAGCCACTTCACAGAGGCAAGTGGGACCCGAGGAGGTGGTGTGAGGGAAGAGGGACGACTGTCCCGACCCCTCCCATCCTGCACATAGGGGGCCTCAGGATCGCCACCTTCCTCTAGGCCCTGCTGCATGCACGCAGGTGGTGATCACAAGCCCAGGTGTGAGAGGCAGCCCAGCCTCGGCCCCGTGACAACCCAACCGATGCAACAAAGACCAGATTCTAGAAAGGCCCTGCAGGGCTTGGCACACCCCTCCTCCACCTCCTCCTGGCAGCCTAGAACAGCCAGGATTGTCTTATGAGCCGCTTCTCAGCGGTGCCTGCCAGTGGGACGGCAGGCCTGCCCCTCGCCTTGTCCCATGTCACTCTGGCTTTGGACTGAGACCAGACTCAGGGCCCAGGTACCACGGGATGGCCTGTAGTTGCGAGGCCAAGCACACACCAATGGCCCTTCCTGACTGTTTGGATTCTACTCAAGCACCCTATTCCCACACAACCAGCACAGGATCACAGCAAGGGGGAAAACCATATTTGAAGACTACAAGAACCACCAGAGTCCCCTGAATGTGTGTCAGTCTCCTCTGTGAGTTCGTGACTCTCTGGGGTAAAAAGTTCCAATTCTTTCCTGCGTTGTGTATACTGAGCACTGCCCTGGCAAGGATCTGGACCTGTGGCACCGTGGAAGTTTTACCGAAAAAGACATGGCTTCTTGGCCCAGGGCTTACAGCTCGCTGCACCTCTGCTCGAGCCCTCTCCTGCAGCATTACAACCCGGTCCTTCTGCCACCCAGCTTCTGAAAGCTGGGGCCTCGCCTCGCAGCCCTGTCTCTGGGACGTCAGCGGTCGGCACGCAGACACAGGCGCTCAAGGACACTCGCGGTGGCGGTACAGAGACGAGAGCTTAAGAGAAGGTTAAGGACAGGCTTTGTCGTCCTTAAAGCCTGAGTGCTCTGTGCGGTTGAGGGGAGAGGGATTCTTGGCTGCTCCAGAGGAGCCCATCCCACCTGCTTGTAGTTACCACCAAGACGCCGCTGCTGAGCCGAAGCCCCCCACAGCCACTGCACGCCAGCCCCCAGGTTACCCTACTGGTGCCCGCTCACACCTCTGGAGCCACACAGTGGAAGTGGTTTCTTTCCCACCCGGGCGCCCAGCAGGGCTTTTGGGCAACGCCCAGGAGCTCAGTGACGTTCCTCTCCTCTGGCAGAAACGGGAGTCCGCTCTTTTGTGCCCCGTAACAAAAGAACCCCTCTCCCAGAACACTTCTTCTTTACGTAAGCTCATCAATAAATTCAGATGAACAACACGGACACTCCCTGCGCCATCAGCTAACCTCCTTCCATTCTGTTGTTTTCTTCGGAGGGAGAACAATTTGCCAGGGGGGTTCTGGAGGGCAAAGCAGAAATGCCTCCGGAATTAAACACGTAATATCCAAGAGTAACCTCTCCATGTGAATTTCCTTGTCACTCTATGCTGGGAACAGGAAGTCTACCGCCTTTCCCATGGCAGGTGGGCTGCTTCCCAGGCATATTAAATTAATACCAAAACTCCAGTCACCGGGAGGTGGATCAACTTTAGGGAGTCCCAAAGTTTCTCAGAGGCCGTTTCTCTGAGTCAAAGAGACAGCTCAAAAATAAAACCTCTCCTCCCGCTACCCCAAACCACACGAACAAAACCGACACCTGCTTTCTCAGACTGTGGCTAAGCTTCCTACACCACCATCAGCCCCAGGATCAGCCTCTATTCTGGCAACAGACCCTCGGATGCAAACTCAGCAGGCATCACTCCTTATACTCCATTACTGAGATTTTTCTTTTTCTCTGAAGGAAGATTTTTCTTATAATGAGCTGATAAGAATACAGTGACCACACTGTTCATGGAGAACAGTCACCTGTGAGGCAACCTGGGAGTCAGTGGGGTGTGGTACCCAGCCCGCAGTGATCCCCACCTCCTGGGGTTCATGCCTCCCGTAATCTCCTCCCACATCACAGAGGACCACCCCTGAGGTTTGGCCATGAAGGACACTGTGGCATCTGCTCCGCTCTGGAGTCCTTTGCTCTTGGGCAAGCTACAGGCCCATGGCCCAAAACTAGCCTACTGTCCAATTTTTTTGGTGAGGCCTCTGAGCTAAGAATGGTTTTTATATTTGTAAATGGTTGAAAAAAAAATCAAAATAAGAATATTTTGTGACATGAAAATTATGTGAAATTCAAATCTCAGTATCCCCAAGTAAAGTTTTACCGGAGCACAGCCACACTCATTCACGTGGCATCTGTGACTGCGTTTGCACAATGAGATCGTATGAGACCACAGAGCTGAGAACACTTCCTATCTGTTTTTCTAGAGGTAAGTTTGCCAAGCCCTGCTTGGAGAAGCCAGCTGCATGCCACTTGCAAGTGGGTCCCGGCCCTAGTCAAGCCTTCTGATGACTGGAGCCTCGTGAGAGACCCTGAGCCAGAGCCATCCCGCTAAGCCGCTCCCAGGTTCCAGGCCTTCAGAAACTCCATGAGATGGTAAATGCTCATTGTTGGGTTTGGGATAATGACCCACTGTGTAAAAAACTAATACAGGTGCACAGAGGAAGCGTTTCCATGCTAGGGAAGAAAATGTGAGGGGCGCCTGGGTGGCTCAGTTGGTTAAGTGTCCGACTCTTGGTTTTGGCTCAGGTCATGATCTCACGGGTTTGTGAGTTCAAGTCCCCGGTCGGGATCCATGCTTGCAAAGCCTGCTTGGGATTTTCCTCCTTCTCTTTCTTTGCCCCTCTCCCCTGTTTGTGTGCTCTCTCTCTCTCCCTCCCTCTCTCCCTGCCTCTCTCTCTCTCTATATATATATATATGTGTGTGTGTGTGTGTGTATACATGTAAATTAAATGTATTATTATGTACCTATTTAATATAAATGCAAATTAATAAACATGTACTAAGTGACTTTTTGAGTCTCTTCTAACTTTGGGTTCTGAAACCTGAAGAGGCTAACTGGGAAGGTTCTTGAGGGATCTGGGAAACCCCATCCCCCCTCCCTGACCCATATACACGGCCCTCTGAGAAATGGGGCCTCCTGTCATTGGTGGGTCTACTCTGCACCCCATGTCCAGGCCCATGCAGGCTTCCTAGTCCAGCCCCAGGCTCAAATGATCAGGGGGCTCCCCCACCCTCAAAACACAAACACACACACACACACACATACACGTAGATGCCAGAATGCTGCTTCCCCTATGGCAGTCTTGGGTCCTCTTTCTTAATTCCATACCAGCTATCCCTGGGCTTCAGCTGAACAAACATTGAGAAGCAGCAGTTAGGAAGCATAAGGCTCAGCTAATGCACTCCAGAAGCACGGGGTGCCGCACCGAGTCCCCCAGCCCAGAGGTCCTACAGCCGCATGGTCAGAGCCATGGGAACAAGGCCTACCACATCAACGTGGATTCAGTTTTGGTAGCAACAAAGTGCTTCAGAAAAAATACACAAAACCCTGGTTTGTTGATGGACAGTGGTTTCTGCTTCCCAAGCTGTGGTAGTCCGATTCTAAGATGCTCCCCCAGATTCCTGCCCCTGGGGTCAACGCCCTGTATAACCCCTCACCTGAATGTGGGTCAGACTAAGAAAGATGATGGGGTTTCACCTCGTTATGGAGTTTTCTCATCAGCTGACTCTGAGTTAACCAGAGAGTTAAGGGAGATGATCTGGGCTGGATGTGGCTTAATCAGCTAAAACGAATGGTAAAAGCAGCCGAGATTCTGTTGCTGGCCCTGAAGAAGTAAGCCACTCCGGTGGGAGAAGACCCATCCTCCGGAAGGCCGGCGGTTCTGCAGCCCTAGGCATGAGTCCTGCCGGAGGCCCAGAGCCTCAGATGCTGGCACCCCCAGGCTACGTCTGGATTTCGGGCTGATGAGACTGAGCCAAGGGGCCGGCACACCCGTGTCCAGAGTCCTGACCCAAGGAAACTGTGAGAGACTCAAAGGAGCAAAGGTTTCAGGACTGTCGAGGCCAGTTTCCCTGGTCCCCAGCGGACGTGGTATCAGACTCATAGTGGCAAACCCACCACCCTGAGGCCTGGCCTGGGGCCCCTGCTCGCTGGGGGCCTGGTGCGTGTGCAGGTGGCATATCTGTGGGTGGGGGGGGTCTTCCACACAGACACAGAGATCGCCTGACATCTCCTCCGGGGTTGCTCCCAATGTGAAGCCACACCTGTCCTGAAGAACATTTCTGGAAAATTCCGGAACTGGTCCTGAGGCATGAGTGGTAGCCTACCTCTACCCATTGGGATCCAGAAGACTCTCTGAGCCCTGCCTTAACGTCCACGTGGAAAACAAGTCCACACTCTCTCCCTGCTCCTGTCCTGCACCCAATGACCCAACCACAGAACACCTTCACAGCCTCATCTGACTCGTTCCTCCTGTGAACAGTGAGGCCCTCTCGCCCTCGACAGCTCTGACCTGCGCCAACAAGGAGCGCGACTAAGGACGCTGAGCAGCGAGGCCCAGGAGGGATCACGGACACCCTCCCATCATCGGACAAACCTCAGGAACAAAAAGCGGAATGTTCTTGTTGTTGTTGTTAAAAAGAAGCGGTTTGAGGTGATGAATCTGCCAGCGCCCAAAGCTGTGCACCCCCGGGGCTGTGTCAGGGCCTCCTGACGGGCCAGCTGAACCACATTCCCGGTCCCCATGGGTCACTGGGTGAAGCTCCAGAAAGCGTGTTGCTTTCACAGCTAATAACTTTGGTCAGTACTCAGCAGAGAAGAAACCTGGGGGGGGGGGGGGGGGGGGGCGCCACGGTGGAGGCGGCACGCGGTGGGAAGAGGCCTGAGGTTTGCCCTACGTGGTGCCAGAGCAGTTGTGCCAAAGGCTGCAAGAGGCTCCGGGATTTGGCTTAAGAGCAACCAGTGCCATGTTGTTGCCCCCTCCCCCACTTTTTCTTAAACTCTGCGTGGATCGCTTTGGTCAAATACTTCCCAGAGATGTCTGGCCTGAGACCCCAGGTGCAAACCAGGACTAAAAGATTAAGGGAGATGCGGTGAACTTAAGGTGGCTCCGCAAAGGCCCAGGGTCCTTCCATCAGGATAACCTCCTTCCAAACTGCACCCTGCCCCCTCATCTCCACCTGCCGGGCCGCAGAGACTGGCTCTCAGAACCACCCATCTCGGGTGACCCAGGAAGGGTCATCGAGGAGGGGAATCTGAGGGAGGGCATCAGGGGCCCAGGCGTACGTACAGCATGTCGGGGCAGTTGTCCGGCTTGTCCAGAAGGCCGCCCTCCATGACGAAGCGAAGCACTTGCTCGTTGGACAAGCCCTGGTACGGCTGCTCGGCCAGTGTGGCGATCTCCCAGAGAACGACCCCGAAGGACCTAGGGTGAGAGAGGGGACGTGAGGGCTCAGAGAGGGGCGGGCAGCCCTCACTGCCCCTTCCCTTCCAGCATTTCCCCACCCCGGGTGCTGAAAACGTGCCCTCGGCATGGTGACTGAGCGAGCGTCCTCCAGTGTGCCCAGCAGCGGCGAAGCGTGGCCCTTGTCTTCCCACAGTGTGGGCAAAGCTGTAGCAGGGGGTGGTTTGCAGTGCCCCCTGAATGACTCAGAAGCACCTGCTTTCTCATTTGAACGCCGGGCAGGTTGAGTTCAGGGCCTGGCCCCAGCCACGGGCCCAATAGGGCAGTGTCTCCCAAATGTGCTCTATCCTCTAATTAAAGGCAGGTCCCCAGGCCCTGCCGGGACAGTGGTTTAGTGACCTCGAAAACAGCCTGGGACAATCAAGCCATTCAACAAGCTCCCCTATTTTGGAAACTTGTACCCAAGTAGCTCTCAATGCTGGCTGTGGAGTGAGTCTCCTGGCAAGTTTAGAAACATTTTTTTAATGTTTATTTAGTTTTGAGAGCGAGAGAAAGAGACAAAGTGCAAGTGGGGGAGGCGCAGGGAGAGAGGGAGGCATAGAATCCGAAACAAGCTCCAGGCTCTGTGCTGACCCCCACGCAGGGCTCGAACTCACGAACCGTGAGATCATGACCTGAGCTGAAGTTAGATGCTTAACCGACTGAGCTACCCATGTGCTCCTAAATATTTTTTTAATGTTTATTTATTTTTGAGAGAGAGAGAGTGAGCGAGTGAGCACGAGCAGGGGAGGGGCAGAGAGAGAGGGAGAGACAGAATCCAAAGCAGGCTCCAGGCTCTGAGCTGTCAGCACAGAGCCCGATGTGGGGCTCGAACCCACAGACCCTGAGATCATGACCTGAGCCAGTTAACAGACTGAGCCACCCCCGCACCCCTCCTGGTGAGTTTTCAAAATATACTGACGCCTGGGTCTCTGACCGCAGTTCTGACTTCCACAGGTCTGGAGGGTTAGAAAGCTCAGAAGGGGATCTCACAGGTCCAGTGGGGCCAGTGGGGAGGGAAGCCCTGTGGGAGTGAGCTGGGGAGCTGCCGGTCTGTGACATGTGACGGGGGCTCAGTCTCACAGCGAGAGAAGCCAGGAGCACAGCACTGGCTGACGGCGGGCTGGCAGGCAAGGAGGCATCCTTAAGAAGAGTTTAGCTGAGGGGCAAAGGGGCCAAGGCGTAAATTCAGCAGCGGGGGCAGTGAGCCATTCCGCTATGCATGCAGTTTTGCCTGCTGGTTTAGAAGATCTAACTGCTGGAAAACAAATTAAAATACGTGGACACGCACACAGAAAGTTCAGACAGATAATGTTTAAAAGGAGATTCTGTAACCTGCAAAATAAAGGTGGCCTCCCAACACTGCCACCTCGCACGAATTTTTTCAGCAGAATAAAGCAGGCTCGTCGGCAGCAAGCAGCCCGAGGGGCTTCCGACAGGACTGCGGAAGGGCCAGGGGGTGCTAGTGGCAGAGCCACACTGAAAATTCTGGGGCCTGGCGCTTCCCACCGAGAGCTCCCGGGATCCTGGCCCGGAGCCTGAGCCAATGTTTTATTCACTGCTTCAGCTACAGCTACTTTTCTGTGAGCAAAAGGTTTCTGTACAGGGGCGCCTGGGTGGCTCAGTCGGTTAGGCATCCGACTCTTGATTTCAGCTCAGATCATGCTCTCACGGTTCTTGGGTTCGAGCCCCATGTCCGGCTCTGCACTGCAGCGTGGAGCCTGCTTGGGATTCTCTCTCTGCCCCTCCCCTGCTCGCGAGCATGCTCTTTCTCTCTCTAAATATAAATAAATAAACATTAAAAAAAAAAAAAGGTTTCTGTGCAACTTTGTACTAAGAACAGATATCAGACATAAATAGAATCTTAGCAGAGGACCGACTCACCCAAGGCCCTTTTTAATTTCCAGTGACCAAGAAATAGCCTTTATATTGCACAAGAGACCTAGAAAAGCCAAAGACCCAGAGGCCTAAGTGTGGCTGAAGGCACACTTCAGAGGCTTGGGCTGAAAGCAGCCAGCTTCTCCACAACTCTGGTGCTGGGATGTCATACTGGAGTGGGCCTGGTCACATCGGCAGCGTGCCTCGGAGCTCCCAACCTTCATGTCTGGAATGTGGTACAGTGCAAGGAATGACAAGTGTGGCTGTTTTTACTGATTGCAGGCCTGGCCTGAGGAATCCTCTGAGAACAACACAGTTCCCCCCCCAGAGCCCCTTCTCCTCCAAAGACTCTGCCGGTGGGGCCAGCCCCTCTCAAGCAGCCCATTCTCACTCAACGGCTCCCGCACGGACTCTTCCGGCTCCCGGTGCTCTGTTTCAAGCTCCCGGTACCTTGGGCTATCCATAAACTTCCCGTGTCTCAGCCCAAGCTCTGCCTCTCGGTCCTGTTCTTCTGGCCTCAAGTAGCTGGTGTCCTGCCTCACTTGAGCAGTCAACCCAAGGCCGTCCTTCCCTCGGCCTCCTCAGGGTCCACCACGGCACTGACGGTCCTCCTCGGCCTATAGCACTCTTCCTTTCTGGTGCTAGCACCATTCATGATGCGGCCTGATGCTCTAGCTAACATGAACATCTTAAACCAGTCTCCCGTGTCGCTCTTCCTTCAGAAGCTTTATGCGTCTTTGCAGACCCTGAAGAATCAGGCCCAAGCCCCTGACACAACATCTGAGGCCTTACTTGCTCTCTCTCCACCCTAACTCCCTCAAGGAAGTCCCACCGTCTTTCGCAAGCGTGTCCTGCCGCCATAGCCTCTCTCGGCATTCCCGCGGTCTAGAACCTGCATCCCCACTGCCTTGTAAGTGACACTCCTACTTCAGGGTGCCCCACGGCCCCGTCTCTTCTGGCCAGGCTTTTGTGACTCCAACCTGTCAGGATCACTTCCTCTTCTCCACAAGGCTTCACCCTTCCAGGACAGGGAGTCGGTCTCTAGTCGCCCTGTTCTTGCACACACTGAGCATTTCCTGGGCCCCACCAGGTCCTCACGGTCACACGCATGAAGTCACACAGCAGGTAACAGGGCTGGCCTGGAGTGACTCCTGTGTGATGTCAGTATTCCTCGTCAGGGAGGGCCACTCAATGCTGGAGTCTGGTCACCCTTCGCGGGAAGTGACCGGCCGAGTCCAATGCGTGAAGGCTGAACCATCTCTACCCCACACCAAGATGCCCCCCTGGCATCACTAGTTGCCGCAGGAGCCATGTAAACATTCAGCGAGCTACTGCAGGCCTAATAGGGAGTACAGACACTCCAAAGCAGACCGCACCTCACAGGCTGAGCAGCCAAAGCCCAGAGATGCCCTGTGGTTTGACCAAGGCCACACGGCCAGACAGGGACACTAAGAGGCAAAGCCTGTGTACTTTTCAAAGCAGATGATTTACAACGGCATGGGCGCTGGTTTCAATGCCTTCATATAGTACCGAGTCATGAATTTTGTGGACAGGTTTCATCTGTAAACACTAGACAAATGTCTTTGCAGGACATCTTTTCTAAAAGGCGAAAGATTTATGCGATCTGAAGAGAAACCAGAGTATGTGTGATGTCTTTTCCAATCATGAGCACTGGGGGGTTTGCCCCGAAGAAGGTACAACTTGATGTGACTCTCACACATCACTGCCACTGCCACCTGGGGCCAGCGTTCAGGAACCACACCTCAGCACACCACGACAGGATCATGTCTGTGTCCCACCCACCAGCAAATTGAGACCTACACAGATCTCCACATTCCCCGCTGACGTGAATTAGCCAGTAAAGAAGCAAATAATTTTAAGTGGGTGCGGGCCTAGGTATTTGTGGAAGTTTGGAAACCTTCTTAGTAAGTCAAGAAATGAAGACTGTTGGAGGGTGATCCAGACGCCCAGGGAGGGGACACACTTGTGGGCTCCAACTGCCTAGTTTTTTGCTTGGTTCCCTCCATCCCTGGAGGGCACACTTGTGTCTTCTAAGCCAAAGGAATCATCCTGCAAGGACACGGTGCTACGACAGAGCTGCAGGAGTAGGAAGCACAGAGCCCGAGGGCCTGGGAATAAAATCTCAGAGGGCACTGGGAAAATGTGGAAGTGTTCAAACTAGAGAAAAGAGACCACTTCCTTGTGACTCCAAGGCCCGTCTCGTCAAAAACAGATGAGAGCATACGACTATGCTACAGAGGAGGGCCAACGGGTGTCACCAAGAGGCGGACTTAAGCATCATATGAGAAAGACCTGCAAAGAACAAGGGCGTCTTAAGAGTTAGGGTGGCTTGTCCTTGTGAGGGAGAGGACAAGTAGTCCTGGAGACATTTGAGCAGAAGCCTAACCACTAGCTGTCAAAGAGGCCACGGGTGGGATGTGGGGGCTGGACACAACCTTGGGAGTGCCTCCCAAACCAAAGATGCTGAGGTCTCTTTGACACAGTCAAATACAATTCTCTGTATCTCTATCTAGAGTTTCAACTATTTGGGAACACCTGTTTTGTGCTATTGAATACAATCTAAGGTGACTCCCATTCCTTTGACAGGGAGGGCTTAAGATCCTAGGCAGCTGAGGAACCTTCCATATTCACCAAGTCCTGGCCTACCCTACCCATGTTACCCTCAAAGGCTGTGTTACCAAAAAAAAAAAAAAAAAAAAGAGAGAGAGAGAGAGAATTTAAAGCACTGTTAATGCCTGAACACTGAACGGAATGATTATCAAATAGACACTCTTGTTTACATACACATATTACTCATGCTTAATGTCGATGCCGTCGAGTGGGAGAAAACTGGCATCGAACCCCCTGCATGTCCCTCTGTTGCTGCTGCTGGTGGCATTCGTTGCTAACCAGGGTTTGGGCAAAATTAGCCTGTGAGATATTAATAACTCTAGTTTTATCTTCTCATCCTGCCTCTGCTGTCCCTGGCTCGCACGGTTTTCTCTTTTATTGTACTACAAGCTGACCTCAGAGCTTTGGGAGGTATAGAGGCTACAATAATCAGATGCATGAACAGACCTTCTCTCCCCATCATCTCTACATCTAAAAATGGTGGTGAGCACTTTGATTTGACAGCAAAGAGCTAACTATCTTGGACAGGCCGACTGCAAAAACAGATCTCGTACGTGAACTCGAGAAGCAATCACGCTTTGCCGGGTCGTATTCAAATGCTATTTCCAATTTGCACCTGTCTTCGTAGTGAGATCCAAGGCCCTTGAACTATGAAAGGTTCACGAGGTTAAAAAAAAAAAAATGATGTCGGTCACTATTTAAATAGCTCCTCTATGTGGTCGTCCAGACAGTTGAGTAAACAACTCCCATTTCCGTAACACACCAGCAATGGGACCTCCCGAGAGGACAGCCAAGAAACTAGTTGACGTTCTAGGAGGTAGATGTGCCAGGGCCTCAGCCTGCCAAGGACCTCAGTTGTATTTCAGAACCTGGCCTCCTCTCCACAGTGTTGCTGAGGTATCACAGGAAACAGCACTACTGAGAGTCCTCTGTACTCCTCAGCTAAGCTTTCTACCCCAAGATACGTTATTGTGAAGGGAGACATTGTGCTTTCTACCTCATCCCTGGGTCCACAATGGTGAAGTCCTTTGAAAAAGGACAGACAGCAGATGGGACCAATGAGAGAACACATCCAGACTCACAAGCTTTGGGTGTGAACAAAGGAATGTCTGCAATCCGGAGTTGTAATTAGGTGAGGCAGCCGCACACACACCACGTTATCTATTTATTGGGAAAGATGGAACGAGGGCAGGTGGCCAGGGGAGAGGTGAAGTTTTCGGACACGTCCCGGCCCCTGGTGGTCTGTCTCTCAAGGGCTCCTCGCCACTTACTGAGTACTTAAGGACTGCAAGAAATGTGGGTCTCACAAATTCTTTAGAGCCCACAGATGCCCGCTGTCCTCAGCTAGCCCACTGACAACAGGAGCCCTTCAACCGTGCAGGACTATGGCCCACACAGCGCTTGGCCAAAGCTGGAAACGGGGTAACGATGAATAGAGACCAGTAGAAACATAAAGCCCTCGAGACAGAGCCAGTGGGATCTGTGGAAGCTGGAGGGCTCTGGGCTCGCATTACAGAAGGAGACTCTCATACCAGACGTCAGAGTGAGTGGTGAAGACCCCATCCTTGAGGGACTCGGGTGACATCCAGCGCACAGGCAGCAGCCCCTTCCCTCCTTTCCGGTAATAGTCTGTCTCGTAGATATCTCTCGTCATACCGAAATCTGTAAGGTGGAGAGAAGGCACGAGAGTGACGCACTTTGAGCAGCTCTCAGGGCGGAAGCAAAGATGTCCCATCACAGCTGTGGGGCACCCACGGGTGAGCCACACTCTCAGGAGGCTGGGTATCAGCATTTACAATTGTATAAGGCAGAATCGATAAGGGATGACTGATCAATTAATCCTGTGACAAGTAAATACCAATGAATGTCTGCTTCAAATAGGTTTACAATTGGAGTCCTTTGAAAAAAAAAAAAGTTGGGACCCCTGGGGGGGCTCAGTTGGTGACGCATCTGGCTTCGGCTCAGGTCATGATCTCATGGTTTGTGGGTCGAAGCCCCACGTCGGGCTCTGTGCCGACAGCTCAGAGCCTGGAGCCTGCTTCGGATTCTGTGTCTCCCTCTCTCTCTCTGCCCCTCCCCCGCTCACACTCTGTCTCTGTCTCTCTTTCCCTCTCAAAAATAAACAAACATTCAAAAAATTAATAAAAATAAAAAAATTTAATTTCATTCCAAATAAAGAAACAGATAAATAAAAAAGTTAATTCCTTTATTCATTTAAAGTGAGAAGCAGTTTATAAATTACCAAGTCTCCCACTTTATCAAGAAAATATTCACGTGTAGACCAAAGGTCATTTACATGTGGTTTTAGAACCTGGTGAAATAAATAAGAGCATTCTGACTCTTACTTACTTGGTAGCACTGCCCCACTGCCAGAGGAAATAAAATAGTTTTACTGCTTAATAAGGGGGAAAATATTGAAAGTACCAATTCACGGGGAAAGAAAAGTACACAGTAAGATGCTAGGAGATGCTATTTACTAGGCCCCTGAAGCTATTACCCAATAATGTTTTTCAACATAATGCTCCTACTCGTTTTTGAAAATTTGTTCCATTTTCCATGTCTCTAGAAGATGTCACATAATTATGTTTGATGGCAGGCCTGCTTTATAATCCTAAATTATCGCTTCTTTGTCAGATTTTGATTTTCCACTCAATCACCCAACCTTTTCTTACAGGGACTCTTCCATTTCCTTCCCCAGGAGAAAGGGCTGCTCTTCTTTCTAAAATGTTCATTCATGTCTCTAACTGTGCCACAAAGCGGTTAGGCTACAAAGCAAACACAGGGAATAAAGTTCCTTGCACGTTAACCAACACAATTTACTTGTACTGAGCTGAGGGGTCAACAGCTGCCTCTGGTGAAATTACTTGTCATGTTTGTACTCCATGAGACACCGGGCATTGGAAAAACAGATCTTTTGAACCCAAGTGAGGAATAAAAACCAAGTGTTGGAACCCTATCTCAGAATTAATCCAGTGACATGCAGAGGAGAGGACTTGTCTTTACTTGCACAAAAAGGAGAAAAAAAAAAAAAAAAGAAATCCCAGAAAAAGAACACAAGCTATTTCTTCCACAGCACAAAAGAAAAATTCCAAATGTTAGTGAGAAAAACTGCAAGTACAAATGTCACTGTAAATGTGCCACTGGGTTAAATGGCAAATATGGTCCTTGCTGATTTGGACTTCAAATGGCAAGTGGCCCGACAAGAGCTCTCCTACCGTGATGTGAAACCGGAAAGCAGGTAGCATGAGCTGAGCTCCTGCGTGTGCCAGGAAGCGGGTGTGGGAAGCAGGACGCTGATGGCCCCAGGAACTGACATCTACTGGGGACCTGTCCTGTGCCAGGTGTGTGCTTGGAGCTGTCCCGTGCCCAGTCCTGCCCACCATCTCGTGGGTCTGCTCTATCAGCATCCCCATTTCCAAGGGAAAGAAACTGAGGCTCAGAACTTAAGGCACTAGTCCCAAGTCTCATCTGCTAGCGGCAGAACCAGGATTTAAGCTCAGGGCTTCCCGGTTCTGTAGCGATGGGGAAGGAGGGCTGCCTGGCATCTCCATGGGAATAATCTGAGTCTTCATGGAAAAGGGGAAGGAACGAAAAGGGAAGGGGAAGGGAGCAGGGAGCACAAAGAAAGCCCAGACAGCGGCAAGAGAGGCTGTTTCCTAGAAACCCTGGAGCCTGTCAGCCTCCTGGGATTCAAGGGGCACCAGACGTGTGGATGCCTCAAAGGGCCAAATCCAGGGACATACTGATAGCTCATGAATGAGTAGTTCTGATGATATGGCTCTATGATATGGCTCCATTCATCATCTCTGTTTCCTCCAAATGAAAAATAAAGACACTAACCCCTAATTGGATAACTATTCTAGAGGGGATACTCCTCATTCACAACTAAAGGATCGAAATATTTCATTCAAAATCATAGCTAAAGAAAAAATATACTGCTAAAGAAAGATGAGCATTTCCATAACAGATAGTTCAAGAGCTAGAAAAAGGTTAAATTTATTTTACTTTATTTTTTTTCAGTACTTTGAATATATCATTCCACTCCCTTCTGGCCTATAAAGTTTCTGCTGAAAAATCAGCTTATAGTCTTATGGGGTTTCCCTTGTATGTAATTGTTTTCTTTTCTCTTGCTGCTTTTAAAACTTTATCACTACCTTTTGCCATTTTAATTATTATGTCTCTTGGTGTGGACCTCCTTGGTTGATTTTATTGGGGGCTCTCACTGCTTCCTGAGTCTATTTCCTTCTACAGATTAGGGAAGTTTCCAGCTATTATTTCCTCAAATAAATTTTCTCTCTCTTCTCCTTCTGGGATCTCTATAATGTGAATGCTATTATGCTTGATGGTGTTGCTGAGTTCCCTTAACCTATCCTTCTTTTATAATTCTTTTATCTTTTTCCTGTTCTGTTTGGTTGCTTTCCATTACTCCCTCTTCCAGTTCAGGGATCAGTTCTTCTGCTTCCTCTTCTACCGATTCCCTCTAGTGTATCTTTAATTTTGGTTACTAAGTTCTTCATCTCTGTCTGATTGGTTCTTTGGCATATTTTCTGTCTCTTTGTTGAAGGTCTCGGTGAGATCCTCTACTCTTTTCTCAAGTCCCGTGAGTATCTTTACGACCATTACTTTGATTTCTCTATCAGGCATATTGCCTACCTCTGGTTGGTTCAGCTCTTTTGCTGTGATTTTGTGCTAGTTTTTCAATTGGGACATAGTCCTCTGTCCCCTCATTTTGTCTAACTCTGTGTGTCTGTTTCTATGTGTTAGCAAAGTCAGCTACATCAAGGAGGTTAATTTTATTTTATTTTTATTTTTTTTTCAACGTTTATTTATTTTTGGGACAGAGAGAGACAGAGCATGAACGGGGGAGGGGCAGAGAGAGAGGGAGACACAGAATCGGAAACAGGCTCCAGGCTCCGAGCCATCAGCCCAGAGCCCGATGCGGGGCTTGAACTCACAGACCGCGAGATCGTGACCTGGCTGAAGTCGGACGCTTAACCGACTGCGCCACCCAGGTGCCCCAAGGAGGTTAATTTTAAATGGATTTTGGATGTAAAGTGTCCTCTGCAGTTTCTCAGAATAAATACTTGATGTTTTTCTGAGCCATCGTCATCTCATAATGGGAAGGTAAGGGTTCTGGTAAAAGTAGGTAGCTTTCCCGAGTAGCCCTGAGGTTATAAGTGTTTTTATCAGGATTAAGAGATCAAAGCAAAACCCAAACCTAAAGGCTAAAATGAATTTCTAACCAGCACCAGAAATGCAACCCAACCCCCCCTTTTTTGGTGCTTCAGTGGGTGGTGGCAACAAGGGGTCTAACCAGCAGGTTGATCAGCTAAGCGTTATAATACACAGGTCGAGAGCTCAGAGGTTGACCAACTTGGGTGTGAACCCCAATAAGCAGTGATCTTCCCTCACCTGAGTGATTGCACCTCCCTGTCACTGTTACTGCTCTATGCAGGGACTTCACTGTTGGGGGCCTCACATCTTAGAAACCTCCATGGACCGCTGAGAGGGCAAAACTCCTTTCAAGCCAGAAACATTGGAGGAAATGTTGGTAGTTTATATGGCAACTTTTACTCCCAAGTCAAAATCACCTGAGGACATTGCCTCAATTATTTCTGTAACCAACGCTTAGAACTCTTCTGCCAAAAAATGCTCCAAACGCCAGGAGAGGCTACCTCAGAGACCATGGCCTCAGCTCATCCTTGTCCACTGCCTGTTCTGCTGTGCCCACATGTGCTATAGGGATTTGAGCCAGCCCAGTCAGGTTTGTGATTGACTATCACTTGGAGACAACCAAGTTATTCCCAAGTACAAGACTCTGTACTCATGGGATGCACTGGAAAACCTCTTCACAGGTGGGTGAATGCCAGCTCGGTCTCTGAAATTTGTGTGAGTTTAGTTCCTGCTCAGACCTGAGAAGCTAAGAACACACCTCCGATTTTGACCGTGAAATCTTCAGCCACCATGCAGTTCCGGGCAGCAAGGTCCCTGTGGACAAACTTGTTGGCGTTGAGGTATGCCATGCCGTCCGCAATCTCTCCAGCCATCTGGATCATCTTGCTTAGGCTTGGAGGTGCTAGGACTGGATTATTCTGTTGGAGATAAAAAAAAAAAAAAAAAAAAAAAAATTTCACGTGAGAATTTAGGAATACCCCCCACCCTAATTCTTCCAGGGTGTGCAAATCCATCGTTGTTCAATCTGAGCACCACAGGTCAGTCTGCTAAGAAACAGGACTTGCTCAGAAGGAACATATTATTATGGAGACCATAGCATCTGCTTCGTGGTAAAGTCATGCGCTTGCCCGCTGACCACATCACACAGAGTTGCAGAGAGAAACGCTAATTAGCACAACTTGGGACCAGCATTTTCTATTTTGGGTAGGGCAAAAATTATTTAAAGTGAAACTAACAATTTCAGATATTAAGATTTCTTGATTACTCAAGTTTTTATTAGTTTATATGTTCCTTTTCTGTCTATAATCAAAGTGCAGGTGAAAGGAGCGAGAGAATATTACAAAGGCTGTGTGGAAATAAGTAAATGTGTTTCCCAAATGGACCCCGTATGCTTTATTTCCCATGTGAGCATTGTTATCAAGTATCTGATCTTTTTCTTTCTCTTTAACTTTCATCTAAAGTACAAAAGTATCAGGGCTAACGTTTTCACTTCACAACGTGGCACTCCTTGGGTTGTTGTTTTCTGTGGGCACCAAGGAAAACAGGCACTCGCCAATTAATTTAAGTCCAGATGAAGCATATTCTGGAGGGGGATCAATGTAAAACAGGGACACGTAACTTGATAAGCATTTCCTCTTTGTAGAGGAGGGCTTTGGAATTAAAGAAAAATACCTCAGAATAATAAAAAATCCATTTAGAAAAAAGCTTATATAAAACATGTGCCAAAATCTCTCCATCCTAAAAAAAAAAAAAATACAGAGCAAATCAGCCCGCCACAGTTTAGATACTAACCACCTCTTGCTTGTGCTGTGCGATAGAGTTTACCTCAGTTTCCCTGACTACAGAGCATCTGTTACAACACTGCAAAGCCACATTACTCTGACAGGTCCCAAAGCGCCACCTTCCCGGCTCAAACCCTGGGTGCCAGGGGAAGAGCATGCCTGGGTGGGGTCACTGCCGGAAGCATGAGCTGGGACCACACATGGGAAGTGCCTGCCAGTGCCTGGCCAGGGTCTGTGCTCAGTGGATGTTGGCTATGCCCAGTGATGTGCTGGTTTCTGCTGAAAGCTGCCTTCTAGAAGCAGTATAACAACCCTCCAAAGCACTTGTGGGTTAGTTCCCTACACATGACGTACGTTTACATTCTGAAGAGACTATCAAGACAGTCCCTGGTGGTTTAAAATACTTATCGCGGAGTTTCCTGGGGGAAGTGACATGATGTCCCCAAGGGTAAGCCCAAACCAGCACTTTCTTTTTACATGGGAGTCTCCTTTAGACAAGCTTTTCTGTCTCAGGACCCACCGTTGCCTTTTAAGCTTTCTGGGGCTTTAGATATGCATGGTATGCTAGGAAATCTGCAGGTGAACTGTTAAGTTGATGCTCATAATACTTAAGCTGTGGAGTATTAAGTGTATGTGTTTACTGGAAGTGGTCATTTATGGGCGCCTGGGTGGTTCAGCCAGTGAAGCGTCTGACTTCAGTTCAGGTCATGATCTCACAGTTCGTGACTTTGAGCCCCACATCGGGCTGTGTGCTGACAGCTCAGAGCCTGGAGCCTGCTTTGGATTCTGTGTCTCCCTCTCTCTCTCTGCCCCTCCCCTGCTTGCACCCTGTCTCTCTCTCTCCCTCAAAAATACACATTAAAATTTTTAAGAAAAAAGAAGTGGTCATTCATAGTTAACATGAAGGATAGAATCAATAAAAGGAATCTGAGTATACATATTGGAAGAGAGGGCTGACATTTGATCAGTTCATGGTGCCACACTGCCATTCTTTCAGGCGTTTCAGAGAGCGGAAATCTTTAATCTGCTTCGAGCTACTGAAGGCATGTATACACAAACACCCACATTTAGCAAAGTAAATGAGCAAATCTTAACTTGGGGAGAAGATGCCAAATAGAGTATAATGAATCTGCAGGACAAGCATACATATTTTTATCCTTGACCTGAGTTAGAAAGAACAAGTTTAAATCTGACACATCTAAAAGTGAATTTGAGATCTGGAAAAGGGACTTTCAGAAACCTTCTTGTCCAACCATCTTATTTTACACACGAGGACACTGAGGTGCGGAGGCCCGAAGCAGCTGCCTGAGGACGGCAGACAGCTTGCAGCAAAGCCGGGACGGAGACTACGTGTTTCCAAACGTTTATTCTGTGCCTGAAATCGGGGACGCAGGGAAGGAGCGTTTCATACTTTTCAGATGTCTGCATGAATCTGATAAGAAATACACTGCCGTGTCTTGGGCCACCTATCTGATGAAGCTTTTCTCCCTCATGCTGGCTTGTGTATTACAGAAGTGAGGCAGTTTACGATCCAGGGGACCTGGGGAGCCACACTGTAGAGCAGAGGGTGGGTGTGTGTTGTAAATCATCCTGCTCAGGGCCTCGGGCCACACTTGGCCTCGTGACCCTCAGAGAACCACAAGGACAATCATCTGCTGTGAATGGAGGAAGCCACGTGCAAACAGGTGCTCAGAACTAAAATTTAAGGAACAACTACTTGGGAGATAATTAAGTTGTAGATGAAAAGAAAACCAAAGATTAGGCTCAAACAGGGAAAGGCTGTAGAGATTCAAAAGGGAAGTATTCTGGGAATACAAGCAGATGCAAAGCCTGCTCACCACAGAGCAAAGTCAGGGTGAAAGTGAGGCCTTCAGACCCACCGAGGGGGCCGAATGAAAGGCAGATGTTGCTGGTATTATTTGTAAGTATTTATCTACGAGTTTATTCTTAGAGTGACTCACTTGGAGTCATGCTTCCATATGCTAAAAAGCTGCCTTGTGGGTTCATGCCACAGACGGGGAGACACCACAGTGACTAATGAAAAATTGCAGAGGACTTCAGCAGGTTTACAAGTTGAAGCTCATAACACAAATTGGTCTTTTTTACTAGACTAAGCAGACACTGTGCAGCTGAGGCGATTATCATTCTGCCTCAGGATCAAGCCTGACATGTGGATGCAGAGTTCGAGAAAACAGGGCCTCCCGGTCTCAAAGGCTCAGACTGTTGACAGCCTGGGGGAAGGGACGTGTGTGGGGAGGGGGCTTGTGAATAAGGGGGCATCTATGTGTACAGAGCCGGGTGGGAAACCACACCAGCAACAAGAATCACGTCAACCTAACATTGAACTCTGACAGGCGTTTACTGAAAGACTGCCTGCCACAAACATGGACCCTGAACTGGCAGCGCTCGGAGCCTGGGAGGAAAAGCTGAACACGATGGGGTGGAAGGGGAATCCGCTCGGAGGACCATAGAAGAGAGAGTTGGTGCTAGGGGAGCAGTCATGGAGGGTCCCTGCCTTCCGGGCAGGGGAGCAGGGAAGGCTTCAGGGAGGAAGCTGTGCAGAAGCAGGGAGAAGTCAGGGAGCACCTGCGGCGGAGGAGGGAACTAGAGGGGGGCGGAATGCAGAACAGGAGCACAGAGGGGTTAAGCAGAAGGGTATCTGAGAAATGGCAAGGGGCTCCCACAAAAGCTCGAGGTCTCTCTCTAGTCGGGGACATCTTTCATACAAAGGACCTGTAACCAAGCATGCAGCAAGAAACATTCAATGTTGAAAAGTAAGCAGGTTTAAAGACACAGGGGTGCCTGGTGGCTCCGTTGGTTGGGTATCTGACTTCGGCTCAGGTCATGATCTCACGGTTTGCGAGCTTGACCCCGGGTCGGGCTCTGTGCTGACAGCTTGGAGCCGGAAGCCTGCTTCCCGTTCTGTGTCTCCCCTTCTCTCTGCCCCTCCCCCGCTCACACTCAAAAAAATTTTTTAAAAATAAAAAAAATAAACACACAATATCTTCTGGGGGGGGGGTGTGGTGGGAAGGTGCTAAAGAAAGAACAGGTAACGTATGAAGTCCGTGAAAACCAAAACTGACCTCTATTTCTGGCCTCAGAGACCTGAGATAACTTTTGAGATCACCCCGCGTCATCAGTTCCATGATGACCAGCGTCGGCTGGCCCTGGGACACCACGCCCAGCAACCGCACCTGGGAGGAATGACAGAGAGAAGGACTCAGAGGGTGAGGGTTGCCCGTGACAGTCCCCATCCAGGCTGCTAGAACAGTCTGTGACCTGCAGAGCCCAGACGTGCGGGCCACAGGGCCCCCACTGGCCGGGGTCTACACCACAGCCAGAGCCGCTAGTGCACAGGTGTCTAAGGGCCAACAGTGAGGTGACGGGGAACTCTGGAAGGCGGGGCGAGACACCAAACCCCCAAGTGATGCCACTGACACTCTGGGGGGCCCCACTGAGGTGTTCTCCCTGCGTCAGTTTCTGGCTTCTCAGGGCATTCTCTTACCACATGGTGACAATTGAACTCCTTCATCACTGAAGCCTCGTTGAGAAATTCAATCCTTTCACGCATGCTCGCGGCCTCGTTCACCGTTTTGATGGCCACCCTGGTTTCGGGCTCATCTTTAACCACGCCTTTGGCAACTCCTTCGTAGACCATCCCAAACGAGCCCTGCCCCAGCTCTCGGCTCATGGTGATTTTCTCCCGAGCAACCTCCCACTCATCAGGTACATACACTGGAGAAGAAACCAGAACCGAAACAGGTAAGGCAGGGAGCCCCTGGGCAGAAGATGCTTTTGGGGGAAACCAGAATATAAGATGCCACTTCCTGAAGTCCACAGAGAACATCAGGAAACAGTGACACTGCTTGTCCTGAAATTTCTGCAAGACAGCTATACGGTCACACACTGGTATTTCAAGTCTTCAAGGATTCTGAGATAATTTTAGGATCCTAACAGCACACAGGAACCACAAAGGAATCCAATTTGAGATGTGCTAAGTATAGAATTCACAACAGGCTTCAAAGACTTAGTATGAAAAAAAACTCACGCAAATATTTCAATAGTTTTTAGACTGACTACCTATTTAAATTGATAATACTTTGGACATACCGGGTTAAATAACGTGTATCATGAACACTTTTTCACTTCTTTTTTAAATGTTTTTTCATGTTATAGAGAGAGAGAGAGCATGAGTGGGGAAGGGGCAGAGAGAGAGGGGAGGACAGAGGATCTGAAGTGGGCTCTTCACTGACAGCAGTGAGCCTGATGTGGGGCTTGAACTCACGGATTGTGAGATCGTGACCTAAGTGAAGTGGGATTTCAATTGACTGAGCCACGGCAGGTGCCCCTCACCTGTTTCTTTTATACTTTTTTAAACGTGGTTATTAGAAAAACTTATGGTTACATATGGGACTGGCCTTCTATTTCTATTGGTAGCACTATTCTAGTTTAGACAAGTGTCTCCAGCCTCAGCGAAGCCCCTGGGGTGTCTATACAGGAACAGAAGCTGCTGAACTCTGGCACCAAGGACCATCAGTGGTGAGCAAGGTGGAGGGACAGCTGGTGAGCACAGGGGTCTCCCCAGGGCCCTGGCCTGAGCTCCATGAACTCAGGGACCGCCCACAACTGGGTTGAGGGGCTGGGAGGTGGGACATGGTAAGACAGAGCCTGAACATGACTTCTCCAGCCAAGGCTTTCAGTCAATCTGGTGTAAGAAAACAAAGAAGTAATTCCAGGCAGGCAGGAAGGAGAAACAAAGAGGAAAAGGGAGAAGAGAGGTAAGAAAGAAAAGAAAACAATACAGAGGATCCATCCCACAACTCAGATGGGCAGAATGAAAAAGAAAAAGAAAAAAACAGGGGCGCCTGGGTGGCGCAGTCGGTTAAGCGTCCGACTTCAGCCAGGTCACGATCTCGCGGTCCGTGAGTTCGAGCCCCGCGTCGGGCTCTGGGCTGATGGCTCAGAGCCTGGAGCCTGTTTCCGATTCTGTGTCTCCCTCTCTCTCTGCCCCTCCCCCGTTCATGCTCTGGCTCTCTCTGTCCCAAAAATAAATAAACGTTGAAAAAAAAAATTAAAAAAACAAAAAAAAAAACAACCGCAACCTGTTCCATGAGCTCCCTAAGAAATTTCAGTTATAAGGACATCCTTCTAATGCTGTGTGTGCTTCTGTCCTTGCCGGAGAGGGGGATTCCCAGCAGGCTCCACTGTATACCAGGAAGGGGTCCCGGCTCAGAAATGCAGGACTGGGGAGCTGCGATGGCATCTGTGTTTGCTTGTATGCTTTTGGACGTTAACCTTGCGCTTACGGCTGGATGTGGGAGCAGTGGCTGGCAGCTGGATTCCAACACCACTGGGTCTCCTGTACTTTCATGTCTGGAAGGAAAGACGTCTATAAATTAGGCCCAGGAGATCCCACCAACTTACGCCACTGTCCAATATGGCCTATGTTCATCAATCTAGAATTTTCTCTCATACGCACTTTTGTATTTCCCATTACATATGTAGTTTAGGAATTTCGTAAACGGGAGTCTACCTTCTATGTGGCTTAGATGTCATACGGCCCCTAAGAAGAGGCTGAGGCTTGCTTAGGAGAGTAAGTATGCAAGACAAGCCAGTAGATAAGACTCTTCACGATACCCCTCAGAAAGTATAGAGAAACCGCCTGTATCCGTTTATCTCTGAAAATCCGGGCTTGCTTTTAATCAGAATTAACTCTGTAGCACACCATAAAACACGGAGTTAAAACCAATCCCATTCCTTCCTTGGGAGGTCCCTGAAGTCAATACTTGCAATCTCTTTCTCTAAATTCAACCCAGCAGCTCTGACTCGAGCCAGCAGGTCCTGAGCCCCGCCAGCCGGCAACGGGTTATGTGCACAATGTTATCAGCACTTCCCTAGCGGGGATTTTTGGTATATTCTGGAGAATGGTGACGTGCAGAATAGCTTCTGGAGAAAGAAGTGTTTAAAGCATTTTCGAACTGCAATGTCATTTTGTCGCCCCTCGAGGAGACTAACTATAAGGTGCTTGTCAAATGGCCGAATAAATTAAGTTCAAATGAGGTGACCGTGTTCCTACCTGTTGTTGGCCTGGGTGACAATGCGTTGGGTTTTTATTTTATTTTTAAAGGCGAATCAAGGCATATTATGAAAGTAGTTCTGGAAAGATATAAAATTTGCATTCAAATCACCATTAGAGTCTGATATTATTGTACTAATGCTCTTTCTAAGCTTCCTGGACACTTCATAGTCAAAACGACAAAATGCCAGTCTTCTGTGCTTTATTTCAAAGCAGAGCAAATTCTCTGGAATAGCCTTATTCCACCTCTACAGAGAAGGAAAGTGGCCTTGCATTTCCTAATAAATTCCATTAAGTGTGTGATGACTCCTTACCTTATCTGACTTAAAAAAAAAAAAAGCTATTAATTATATAAGCAATGCATAAAAATCTTTTTGCTTTTTTTTTTTTTAATAAAGAAAAAGATACTTTCCACAAGTAACTACTATTTTAAATTTGGTGTGTATCCTTCCAGAATGCTCTCTATGTCTTATATACATACATACATCAAAGGAGTATAGAAATATGTGTGTGTGTACGTGTGTATGTATATGTACACACATACCTACATGCCTATTAAAAATACAGCTTTGTGGGGCACCTGGCTGGCTTAGTTGTTTAGGCGTCCCACTCTTGATTTCGGCTCAGGTCACGATCTCACAGTTCACGGGGTCAAGCCCTGCATCAGGCTCTGTGCTGACAGTGTGGAGCCTGCTTGAGATTCTCTCTCCCTCTCTCTCTCTCTGCCCCTCCCCTGCCCGTTCTTTCTCAAAATAAAAATAAAATAAAGACATTAAAAAATACAACTTGGTGAGACTTCTATAGAATCAGGAAGAATGTCCTTATTCTGCACTTGATTCCCATTCAGGGGAGGCTGCTTTTGATCGGCTTCGCTGTAAACAGAACTGGATTAGAAATTATTAGAGAAATCAAAACAAAACTTTACACATTTATATAGTGCTTTTAAAGCGTCAGTGTGTTTTCTTATGTTTTCCATTTACTCAGGGTAATCGATCAGAATAATCACAACTCCATTTCACACGTCCTGCACACCAACTTTCACTTCACCTGAAGCAAGAAGGAGGCACACACGGTTTCTAAACACACCTCCCTGAGTTCATGTACTCATTCGTTCATCTGGTGGACCCAAGCCAGCTCCTCCTGTGGGTCAGCTTCCCTGCGGTCGACAAGATGCCAGAGACCATGTCATCCTGACTTCTCAACCACCTAGTATGCACATGTGTCCTCTGAACCTCATCGCCTCACCTACAGACAGGCGGGCATTAGAAAAGCCACCTTACCGGGACACAGGGATCAAAGGGAACAGCGTTCGTAAAAGCCCCCAGCAAGTGCCAGTATCACTAGACCCCAGGACCAGTGCCCGGCCTGGACTTACTTATAAAGGTTTGGATTCAAGCACAATAGGGAGAAGAGACAGTAAATAAGGAAAAAACGAAATAACCATCGAATAAAACCCAACTGCCAAGTCAGACCTCAGTCACTTAACTAAATGGACCTCATGAGTTATTACCCAAGGGTATGTGAATGGGCCGTGAGGGTATAAGTCATAGGAGCCCGGTCAGGAGGGAATGAGCAGAAAAACTCCAAGACAGAAAAATGCAGAGAAGCCATGAGTGATCAAAGACCATCATAGCGATACGAAACTCAGGCTGAAACAAGTTTAAAGGAACTATTTGGTCAGCTGCAGCGTATCCTCTGACTAGATGTCAACAATTAAACAACTTTTGTCATCCTAGCATAAAATCTCAGGCAATTAAGTAAACTGACAACTGTGCTGACCAGTTGTCTCTGAAGACTGTTTTTCTTTGGGGGCATTCCATACAGTCCCAGAATTTTCGACATATTCAGTGAACTGCTAAAAACTTTGATTTAAAAGAGAAAGGGGGCGGGGGCACCTGGGTGACTCAGTCCAGCAAGTGTCTGACTTTGGCTCAGGTCATGATCTCACGGTTTGTGAGTTCAAGCCCCGCGATGAGCTCTGCGCTGACAGCTCAGAGCCTGCTTGGCATTCTCTCTCTCTCTCCCCCTCCCTCTGCCCCTCCCCTACTCGCTCTTTCTCTCTCTCTCTCAAAATAAATTAACTTAAAAAAAATAATAAAAATTTAAAGAAAGTGTTAACGATGACATATTTGAAGCCAAAGTTACGTCAAATAACGCAAACCTCTTCTCCCTAAATTAGCCGCACTCCTGAAAGCTCCCCAGTCTGGGACCTGACTGGGTCCAGGCAGCGCCCGGAGCTTAGCTGCTTACCATCTGCGGCACTGAAGTACTCTGGGTTCACCGAAGCATACAGCACTCCATTCCCCAGCCTGCTGTTATTTCTGTAAGAAGGAAAAAATTCAGGTTAAAAAAACCCGACGTGCACACATCTCATCTTTGCTCTATCAGCTTTATTTATCCCATTTTAAGTATCAGAAGGAAGGGAGCAAGGGGCACCTACTGCCTGCAGACCCTCACCTACACTCCCCCATCTGGCCTGGGGCCAAAGACATCTGCTAACAGGGCTCTGGGCTTCCTCAGTGGTCTTGGATGAAAGCCTCGTAAGAAACATTTGTTTCTTGGGGCGCCCGGGTGGCTCCGTCGATTGGGCGTCCGACTTTGGCTCAGGGTCATGATCTCATGGTTCATGAGCTCAAGCCCCGCCTCTGGTTCTGCGCTGTCCACACAGAGCCCACTTCAGATCCTCTGTCTGCCCTCCTCTCTCTGCCACTCCCCTACTTTCGCTCTTCCCCAAATTAAGAAAAAAACAAAAAACCAAAAACAACTGTTTCTTTACTTCATTGGAAATTGAAAGGTCTACTGGATAGAAAAGGCTGGGACACTGGGTTTGGAAAATCTCTGCATAAGCAGCGGTATCTGAGGGTGCAACCAGCAAGGGGACAAACCCTACCGGCCCGAGATATATTTTCTGTTGTCACTGACTCGTTAAGAAACGTTCCCTTTTCCTGTGAAGAGCAGTGATTGGAAAATCAGGTTTCCCGACCCATGGGGTATTTCCTCAAAATCCTCAAATCGCGTACCTGAACTCAGGTTCAAATCATCAGAGCACACAGCCACAAAAAGTGTCTGAGCTTTTCCTGGAGGCTCTCACCTTTTTCTGTGGAAGACGTACAACATGATAACCAGTCCCCCCACTATCAGCAGGACGGCAACAGGCAGAGCGATGATCAGGTGGATGAAATTTTCATATGTTACTGCCGAGACAAGGGAAATGATAAAATATCACTGGGTGAACAAGCTGGTCCTCTTTTTTTTTTTTTTAAGCTAGAAATATGAAAAAAAAAATCCCCCCAAATTCCTTGACTGCCCTATCACAAACTAGGAATTCTGAAGATAAATGGTATTGGATAGGACAAGCAAAAACCCCTGAGTTATCTGGGGGGGAGGGGGGGTGGAGATAAAATAAGTGTGTACTGAGGAGTATAGTCATTTTTAAAGTACAGTGCATTCCTGGGGCACCCGGGTGTTGAGCTCAAGTGGTTAAGCATCTGACTTTGGCTCAGGTCATGATCTCATGGTTTGTGAGTTTGAGCTCCACATTGGGCTCTCTGCTGTCAGTACAGAGCCTGCTTCAGATCTTCTGCCCCCTCTCTCTGCCCTTCCCCCACTCATGTGCTATCTTTCTACTAAAAATAAGTAAATATTTTTTTTTTAAAGTACAGTGTATTCTGAAATAACAGTTCAAATGGTGGGCTCGAGTGAAATAATATTTGTATGCAATTCAATGACTGTTAATGTATACATATATATATAAATAAATTTGCTAAAATAAAATGAATAGATTTTTACATAAATAGTGCTCAAGTGGTACTGATGCTTGTTTTTATTTAAGAAGAATTTTTTTTAATGTTTATTTATTTTTGAGAGAGAGAGAGAGAGAGAGAGAGAGAGAGAGAGAGAGAGAGACAGAACGCAAGCCGGGGAGGGGCACAGAGAGAAAGACACAGAATCTGAAGCAGGCTCCAGGTTCTGAGCTGTCAGTACACAGCCCGATGTGGGGCTTGAACCCACGAACTATAAGATCATGACCTGAGCCGAAGTCGGATGCTTAACCAACTGAGCCACCCAGGTGCCCCCTTTTTTTCCCCTAAGATAATTTTTTCAAATGTTTATTTATTTTGAGAGAAAGAGACAGAGAAAGTGCATGTGTGTGAGCAGGAGGGGGGTAGAGAGAAAGGGAGAGACAGAATCCCAGGCAGGCTCCTCACTGTTAGTGCAGAGAACCACAACTAACTCAATGGCACCCCTTGCTGAAATTGCTCTGAATTCTCCCCAAATGTTTGGGTCTAATTACAAGCTTGACCGAAACACCTGCTCCTCACTGTCACCAGCCCTCATATGACAGGAGCCAGGCTGGACACTGGGGATGCTGACGCATACTCTGGAAGATTCTCCTGGATGCGGGAGATGAGTGTGTCCACAGGTAGCACAAGAACCGAAAAAAGTGGGCTGCACACACTTCAGGGATGCAGAGAGGAAGGGAGAGGCGAGAAGGGAGCCAGGGGAAGCCTTCCAAGTGCAGAGGAACGGCAGGGGAAGCCTTCCAAGTGCAGAGGAAAGGATACTGGAGACTGGTTCCCAAGGGGCCTGTTCAAGCTGAGCAGTTTGAACCTCATTCTGCAGATGAAAGGCAGCCGGTGTGAGCTCTCAGGCCCCGCAGTGAACCGATCAGATTTGTGTCTGGAGAGATGGCTGTGCGTGAGGCCAGCCTGCAGCGGGCTGGCAGCATGGAGGAGGCACTGCGGGTCCTGGAGGGGCTGGGCCAGGGGGCGGGGACCTTGGTTTGTGCTGCGTTATCTAGCCCAGACCTCACAAAGAGACCACTGGTCTTTTTCTATAGAAGAAGACTCCCAGAGGTGACCTGAACTCCCCAAGGGTCACACAGGCAGCTGGTAAGCCATGGTCCTGGGATTGAGAGGGTACAGGCTTCCTGTACCCACAGCTCAGAGCTGCCCCAAAAAGCAAGCACCTAAAGTGGTGGCAACAGGGGTTGGATTTCAGTGGCACACGAGAGGCTGAATCAATATGACAGGGGGCGGGGGGTGGGGGTTGCTGAATGAGAAATGGGTGGCTGGGGAGAAAGAAAAGGTGGGGAATGGCTGTAACGGTCCAGGCTTGGGTGGGGCATGGATTATGGTGCCACTCACTGACCTTGGGAACAGAGGCCAGAGAGATACTCTGAGGGTAGCAGCTGTGATTTTGGTTTTGTGCACGAGGAGTTCGAGTCTGAGGTACGCGAGCAGGGGAGGGGCAGACAGAGAGGGAGACACAGAACCCGAAGCAGGCTCCAGGCTCCGAGCTGTCAGCACAGAGCCTGACACGGGACTTGAACTCACAACAGTGAGACCATGACCTGAGCCAAAGTTGGATGCTTAACTGACTGAGCCACCCAGGAGCCCCAAGCTATTGTACTTTTAAAATTAAAGACATTTTGGGGGCGTCTGGGTGGCTCAGTCGGGTGAGTGTCCGGCTCTTGATTTCAGCTCATGATCCCGAGGTCATGGGATCGAGCCTGGTGTTGGGCTCTGCGCTGAGCATGGAGCCTGCTTAAGATTCTCTCTCTCTCTCTCTCTCTCTCTCTCTCTCTCTGCCCCCTCCCCCTGCTCATGCTCTCTCTAAAATAAAAAAAAATTAAAGACATTTTTTATCAGATAGCTCTCAGAAATGGATTCAGTCTCCTGCATTTTCCAATTCTTGAAAATACTCTCAAGTTATCACTGCCTTTGGGAAGCCAGTAGAGTTTTAGTTTTTCTTCCTGAGGACTATTTCTTATATTTGTATCACTGATACTACTGGTCAGGCTGTACCGTGTTCTTTCTGAGTCCCACATTTCAACGGGGACATGGACAAATGGGAACACAGCCAGAGAAGAACAAAATGATTAGACGGGTAGAAAATTGGTCTCTGAGACTGGGGCTACAAGAAAGGGCCAAAAGACCAGAGATTATTTAGTCTGGAGAAGAAAAGTCTGGAGAGTAATTTAATAGTTTTCAAGCACATGAAGGGCTCCTTAAAGGACAGCAGTTGCCAGAAAGCCTTGTAAAGCTTCTGTCTCCTCTGAGGATTAAACAGGAGTAAGAGACACTGCACTGGGACAGGAGAGTCTTGTCTGACATGAGGACAAACCTCCCAGCAGCAAAGCGGGCATGCAGATTTAATTTTCCTGCAGTAGATGTCAACTTCTGCTGGAAAGAGTCCATCAGAGGGACTCCCGGTTTCCAGTGGGAACCTAGCACTCACGGGGTTAAAGATGGGGTAGCCATGGCACAGAGGGCCTCGCCTTCTCTGAAGGTAAGTCAGAGCTGCTATTTCAAAGGTCGCAGCCTGATGCTCGACCAACCCCTAAACTGAGGCTCTTGTTCCTAAGGGATGAGGAGAGGGGAGGGGAGAAGAGGAAGCTAGATGCTACTCTAGACAGAACTATGGTGAGGGTTCTAGCACTGGACTGGGTGGCACAGGCACACTGGTAAGAGCAGGGTAAGTGGACCCCATGGGGAGTTCAGACTACTTTAGTTGATGGAATAACCTGCCTCAGCTATCTGTTTACCCCTAAAACTTGAACTCAGGCACAGGGCCAGGCTCATAAAAATGCTACCTTGAGGTCTGCAGTTCTATTCACTCCATTCTTCTTCTGATATTTGTACTATTAGGATTTTCAAATACCTGTCTTTGGCTATTAGGCACTAACCAGGTGGACTGCTGGAATGGCTGAAGTCCAGAACTTAAAAACTCGGGGCGCCTGAGTGGCGTCCAACTTTGGCTCAGGTCATGATCTCATGGCTTATAAATTCAAGCCCCGCATGGGGCTCTGTGCTGACAGCTCAGAGCCCAGAACCTATTTTAGATCCTGTGTCTCCCTCTCTCTCTGCCTCTCTTCCACTCGCCCTCTGTCTCTCTCTGTCAAAAATAAATAAAACATTAAAAAATTAAAAAAAAAAATAAAAATAAAAACCTCAGACAGCAAATCAGGGCAGCACAGAGGTGGATACTAGGAGGGACCAGGGGGGTGGGGACCATCCACTGGACCCAAAAGTAGCACCAGTAAGCAAGGTGGGTCTGTGCTTCCATGTGGGGCAGTAAGGAGCAGTGTTATGCCAAATTTGACCCCAGTATCTGAACATGAAATAATCTTAAAAAAAAACTGGGTTCCTAATTAGAAAGAGAAACTCAATATGGAAATGATAAGGAATATTTATGTCACCACAGAAAATACTGCATTTTCTTGGCCAACCAACCATAGGGCCCTTGGTATACCTACACATTTTACAAAACTCAGTTTTAAAATCTGAAATCCTTGTCTAGAACGGCCTTCTAAGAATTCTGTCTTGTCAACGGTTTGAGCATAAAATCACAGCATGGCCCAGTATGGATGCCAGCCGGCGAGCACTGGGCACATTCTACATGTGTTTGTGCTTTCAAAGTGCATCTGTAGTTTACTGGCAGGCAGGGAAGGGGACAAGGCCTGTGATGCTACCACAAGGACTCCTCTCCTGGAACAGGCTGGACTGGAGGCCCCAGATTTCTATCACCCTTTAGGATTCGAAGCCCTGAATCTGAGCCCTAACTAGCAGCCCTAACTGGACAAGGGGCAGAATGGTCAACTCAGCACTTTGTAAAAATGCTTTGGACATTAAACACATTGGAAGCAAAGGCCCCCTCAAAAGGCCTCCCTGGAAAGGGGCTCTGACCCTCTCCCTGCCCCACAAGCGAGGTAGGAACCCTTAACAGCGGCGGCAGCCCAGCTGGAGCTCCCAAACGAGATGCCGGCAGAAGCACGACCCTTCTGAGATGTGCCCAACTCGGCTCCAACATGGAATCAGAAAGTCAGAGGGCCCGACAGCCCAGGCTTCCCCGGTCCCGGCCCAGCCTGCTTTCGGGGTTCCCAGCTACTCCCTCCACAAGCCTTACTTTTGGCGGGGACGTAGAAGAACACGGGATCCGTCCACGACCCATTCCCAGAGAGAGAGGTGGCCTGGATCCGGGCCGTATAGTTCCCCGGGTTGAGCCGGTTAAGCTTGGCGCCTCCATACTTCCGGTACTCCTGTCTGGATACACATTCCCGCTGATCCTGGGGGAAGAAAACATAGGTGCCAACTCCCCACGAGCACGTGAGAAATGGGTGTCTCTTGCTACCCAGTGTCTCATGTCCCATCCAACAGTGATCCCGATGAGCGAAAACAGGAAAGGAACCCAGTGTTGAATGGCCGTCTTCCAGTGACCACACACACACCCAAGTTCTAAACGAACTTTTCTTTCTTTCTTTCTTTGTAATCAAAAAGAGCTGCAGAAAGATTAAGGGTTACTGAGACCAATCTATTCTGTGCCAGAAGATGGCTTTCTGCAAGGGGGATAGTTTCTTAAGGGCGAAAACAAGCCCACCTCCTCGCGTATTCCGAGTGCTCTGGGCAGAGTGAGGGGCAGCAGAAAGACCTAAATCCTCGCTGACTTGTCTCTGTGGGTTATGGGGTTAAGTCCTCGGCTAACCGGGAGGCGACCTGTGCCATCAACTGGAATGGAAGCATAGCCAGGTACGGACCACCGCCCCACGCTTACCTCGATTTGTGATCCATATTTTATTTCATACATTAGAATCAGTCCATTGGGATTCTCAGGTTCCGGCCACTTTAAAAAGATGGAGTTTTCAGGCCTTGACTCCCAGGTCACTGGCCCTGGAATGTCGTCTGCTCCTTCTGCGCAACAATTTAAACAAGCGCGAAAGTCAGATTCGGGTACCCCTTGGCGGGGTGGGGTAGAGGCTAACCTAAGAATCCCCTCCCCCCAGGCTGTGCCTGCAGGGCTGAGGGCGGTGGCCACACAGGTTCCTCGGAAGCTGGGTGCTCACACGTCGCACTGGGTTTGGAACCCAAGCAATCTAATGACCTGTGGGGCTCAAGATGCCACAGTCCCTTCCCTCCCCTCAGACTCCCCGTCCCTGCAAAAAAGCCTGCTATCTCTGGAGAAAGGAACCTATGCGATGCTGCAGAACAGAAGCAGCATCAAAAAGGCGCCTTGCAAGCAGAGGAGGCAGCAGCAAGCCTCCAGGCTGCAATGCGGACCCTTCCGAGTCTGCGTCTGCACACGGCAAACGCATCTTTTTTACGCGGGCATGAAGGACGGTCCGCAAGCCGGGCCTGTTGAGGAAGCCGCTGGGAAGCTCGTGCTGGGACCCAGCCCTCACAGCCACCATCAACTCCTCCAGCCACCAGGGAAGGCTGGGCGTTTGCTCTCTTGCTAAAGCAGTAAGCTGAGTGGTGAGCAAGAGTCACTGCAAGTTACAGCTGGCGAAGGCTCTGAGAAATGAGCTGGTCTGGGGCTCTCCTGGAAGGGTGGGGAAACTGAGGCCAGGGAGGCGACAGCTGCTTCGAGACGTGCTGCACGTGAGCCCCAGGACTGGGCCCTGGAGGCCCCCCTGCTAGACTCCAGTACTTCTGCTGACCTGGCAGGAAAGAGAACTGGGCAGTTCACCTCTCCTTTTTAAAGAAACTTATTTATCTATTTTGAGAGAGAAATGCAGAAAGAGAAAATCCCAAGCAGGCTCTGTGCTGTCAGTGCAGAGCCAGACACGGGGCTCAATCCCACGAACTATGAGATTAAGACCTGAGCCGAAATCAAGAGTCAGATGCGTAACTGACTGAGCCATCCAGGCGCCCCCTGTCCTTAAAGATGGATGGCAGTCTGAGTAACAGGCAGCTTCTAACTTCCAAGGGGAACGCAAAGACCAAATAGGACGACTAAAGGCTACTCCAGCAGTTGACCTTGAGAAGCGACAGTCACTCTGAGTCAAGGCAGTTAACTGATTCCACCAGACCCCAGAACTCAGGAGGGACCACTCAAATTTCCCTGTGCACAGATGGGGAAAAGGGCCGCGGGAATGCACGAGGCACCAAGGGGGAGAAAGAGAGTTGACCCTGAAGGGAGCTCCCTGTTCCTGAGTACTTTGTATAGACAGGCTGGGATGGAGGTGATGTCATTAGGAGCAGACAGACTCCCTTCCCTGAGCTGCTGGTCTACCATGCTGCCTACGTGACCACCGTTCTTTAATGAGCAGGATGGAGACTAAGGGTCATTGCCCGGGGTGTTCGACTCTGTGTCCACAAAACACAGGCTTCTCCACTGGGCTGTGAGTGAGTCAGGAGCGGGGCGAGTCGGATCACACTGTACCTGCAGGCATGGTTCTTGCAAAGACAAAGTTGGAGGCGCTGCAGCCCAGCTTCTCAGCCTCGTGGTTACAGCTGTGGATGTCAATGCGGTACAAAGTGAAAGGCCGGAGGTTAGAGATCACAGTTCTCTCCTTGTTATCCACTCTGCTCTCAAAGAAAGGGTATTCTGTCTCGAGCTCTTCGGGGTCTGTGATGTTATAGGTGTCTGCCACCGTGATGTTCCTGCTTCGGCTGGACATGGTGGTGTTGGTGACTTGTGTGACATCTCTCCGCTTCCTTTCAGGTCTGTCAGGAAGAGAGAAACTTGGCTGGTAAGTGCTTCTGCTTCTTTGGTCCTTTCTATGACTTGGGTTAGAGTACCGGAAAGAAAAGAAAAATCTTCACTTTGGATAAAAGGAGCTATTCAGCCCCTTTGGATGAGAACCAACAAGTAATACGGGGATTTCCTCCATTATTTATTTTGCTTTCTCTACTCTGCAAACCTCAGAATCGGCACACAAACTGCCCCTCTGGCTCCCAGAGTAGTGACTCAACTGTACCTAGAGGCAAACAAAGGTCTCAGCCACTCCTGGCTCTGCAGTATCCTGGCTGTTTCATCACAATGTCCATGCTCCCTGGTCCACAGACCTTATGGTTAAACATTAACGGTGACCGACTTGCTGGCCACACTAAGGTTTATTAGGGGGTGAGGTGGGAGGGGGCAGAGGGGGTTCAAAGGCCTGTGGTGGTGGCTTCGCCGGCCCCCTTTGACTGTGGAAATAAAGATACCAGGCAGCGAGCCCTTGCTTGGACCCCCTGACCCTTCCCTCTGGGGCTCCCGCTGAACCCCCTCTTCCTCTGAGACCCCATTGTCTCTATTTCTCACACTCCTGGAGGTCTTTCCAGCCTGGTTTTGCCTCCCACTCAGCAGTGACCTCCTATGGCCTCTCCAAGGCTCTGCTTTAACAGGGGCAGAGTCACTGCCGTGGACTTGACTAGGGCTTAGAACAACAGCTACACAAAGCAACAGGACAGCAAAAGACAAATCAAAAGAAAAGAATGTCTACACCCCAAAGGGCAGACGAACGATCCAAGCAGCTGGCGTTGCAGGGTGGGGGGTGGAATGAAAAAAATGGTTTTGGGCTCTCCCAAGAAACCTTAGTGTTTATTTTTGAGAAAGAGAGAGAGAGAGAGAGAAAGAGAGAGAGGGAGGGAGGGAGGGAGGGTCAGGCAGAGAGAGAGGGGGACACAGAATCTGAGGCAGGCTCCAGGCTCTGAGCTGTCAGCCAGAGCAAAACACGGGGCTCACGAGCCACAAGATTATGCCCTGAGCTGAAGTGGGACGCTTAGCTGACTGAGCCACCCAGTCACCCCTCCCCCAAAAAGCCTTAAAAAGAAGCTCCTAGCATTTACAGGAACCAACAGCAACAGAACATGAGAGTAAACACCCAGACAAGAAACAGCCACCCTCAGGTCAGCCACCGGAAACGGTGGGGAAGAGGGTGCTGTCCGTTCCATATGGAGGCTGTCAGCAGGCATCACTTATCCTGTGCACGGGTAAAGGGCGGGGAGCAAACAGAACAAATCTCATCTGGAAGAGTCCAAGGCAAGGAGAAAGAACAGAAGACAGGAATGCTCACCAGTTCTCATGTAGGGGAGAAAGCGGAAGGCCCACAGGGAGACAGGGCACCTGGGAAGCCATTCATGCTCTTACTGCCACTCAGCAGGCTTCCTGTGGGTCCTTATTCGCCATGAAGTGAAAAACTTGGAAAGGAAAAGCAGGGCGCTTGGGGAAAGGGCCTCTGGCTCCCCAGTCCGCCCGGCCCAAACGCCATCACCACTCTTGTGCAGTGACCCACTAGGCCCCACCCAAACACGAACTGTTCAACCCAGATAGACTCCTTCCGCCAGGCAGAGAACCGCGGGGTCCGGCCGTGTATTCATGGCCCCACTGCATTTACTTTCATAATACTGGGGAAGGAAAGATTAGGAAACGAGGCGGATAATCTCCTGTCCTCACAACCTGCACACCAGCCAACCTTCCTGGAACAGAAGGACACAAGAAACTACGTTAATTACTAGGGAGACCTTTTTTGAACCTACCAGAACTAACGTCCTACATTCTCTTCAAAACCAATGCAACACATAAAACCAACACAACACCCAATTACATCTGTAAGAAAGAAGTTGCCTGGGCTTAATCCACTGCAAATAATCCTGTGCCCAAACCCCTCCTGCAGCCCATCCCCATTTACCTGGGATTACACCATCAAGTTCAGTCAAGCTGATTTCTAAACACCACACTTTTGGAGACTGCAGAGCTCTTATTAATGGCACCAAGTTAGGGACTGGGGGAAGGGAGGCCACATGGGACATTATCAGGAAGACAAGGTATGGCACAAGCAGAATGGCATGCCCATGATTCTTTGTAAACAGCCACATTTCCAAATGGTATGAACGACAGCCTCACCGTCCGCTTTCCAAACCACTCCCACTCCATCACGTAACCTACTCCATCGGAAAATCTTTCACTCTTCAACACCTGCCAACATTTGCTACTGAAACCCAACTATGTGATTTAAAAAATGAAGGCAGGGGAGCCTGGGTAGCTCAGTTGGTTAAGCATCTGACTCTTGATCTCAGCTCAGGTTGTGATCTCATGGTTCGTGGGTTCAAGCCTGGAGTCAGGCTCTGCGGTGATGGCACAGAGCCTGCTTGGGATTCTGTCTCTCCTTCTCCCTATCCCTCCCCTGATCATGTTCCCTCTCTCTCTCAAAATAAATAAATAAACTTTAAAAAAAAATGAAGGCAGTGGTCAATAACAGGCATTCACCACCGAATACTGACTCCAGAAAGCACTTTACAAACTCTATTGTCCATTCTACTTCAAACCATATGGGACACACTGGACAATATGTACCATACTAAATCTAACTTGACTGGTTTTAGCGCCCACCCCCCCCCCCACCCAAAAGATTGTTCTTAGAATGAATTAAAAGAAATAAAAATCATCTTTGGATAATTTAGTTCTAAAACAGAAAACCTTCCTTGATGATTCAGTCATTCTGCCACAAAGACTATTCCTTCTACCCGAATTCTATTGCAAATTGTGTGGACATCAGATTTATGCCCTCGGTAGGAGGCATTAAAAAAAAAAATGAAGTTCTTATAAATTGGGGCTGCTCACCAAAAGCAAATATGGTATCTATATTCCTCCTATGAGAAGACAGACTAGCAGGTCAGACTTGTCCTAGGAGAGAGAATGTCAGGGAGCAGGCATTCATCAGGGGGAATCTGGCATGGGAGAAACTTAGTTTTGAATTCAACAACACAAGCACGATGCATTAATCGTATCTGTGTCAACCACAACTCTGCTTTCACATTGCCCGATCTTGTGTTTCACATCTAATGAGGGGGAAAAAAAAAAAAAGTACTGCCTTGAAACTACAAACTGGAAGCTTGGGGCCCTTTAGCAAAACTTTCCCAAAGCCTGGACTCACAACCTGAGCTTCTGGCAAGTCAGTGGGACAGCAACGTAGCCGATAGCTTTTGCTGGAGAACAAACAGAGAACTCCTGCCCAGCCTGTTTGGGACACTCTCAATTCACCCTCTTCTGTGTCCACAGGAAGGGACACTAGCTGAACCTCTGCTGGCATGGGGGAGATGGCCCATCTTGAGAGGCAATGTCACCAAGGGCAGGAACCCCGGTGTGTGGCAAGAGGGGGCCAGCTCCCAAATAGACTGTTAATGAATTAGGCTGCTGGAGAAGTCGCTAAGCCTGAATTCGAGTTTCTCATCTTTGAGCTCCTCAAACGTTCTTATTCTTGGAACTACTCGTGACATACAGACAATGTGGATTAGCACTTGAACCGCAGCCCTATAATGTACCAGGCAAATCGGAGCATCTGCAGCGGGGCGGGTCAAGAGGACCCACCGTGGGCTCTCACAACTCCCTAGAGAGCACAGGAGGGGCAGACAGCCACTAAGCGACGAAGGGCTTCATTGTGAAAAGGAAAGGATGCCTGCACTCTAAAAGGTCTTTATTGCATATTTTCATGATTTTTCAAAGTAAGATGGCTATCTCTGACGATTACACAAACATTAGGAAGGTCACTTGACAGAGAAAATCACTTTAAAAGCAACTTTATTGACACAACCTAAGTAAGCCTTTAAGGGCAAGGTAATTACAGAATAAACAGAAGCCACAGGCTTCTGGTGCCTCTCAGGGTCGGTGGTAGGAAGAACAGTGATCTGAGAACATGCTTGGCAGGGGGCTGGAGGCTGGGGCACTATGGGGACCGAGGAACCTGCAGCTCACAGGAGCAGCACTGGTCTGAATCCAGTTTCACTGTCCACATTTCAGGCAGGAGGCAAACTCCACTTTATAATCTTCTCAGAAATTTCTTTTAATGTTTATTTATTTTTGAGAAAGAGAGGAGAGAGTGAGGAGAGACAGAGACAGAAAGAGACAGAGAGAGAGAGACAGAGAGGGACAGAATGAGTGGGGGAGGGGCAGAGAGTGAGGGAGAGGGTCCAAAGCAGGTTCTACACTGTCAGCACAGAGCCCGACATGGGGCTTGAACTCACAAACCGTGGGATCATGGCCTGAGCCGAAGTTGAACGCTCAACCGATTAAGCCACCCAGGTACCCCCACACTATAAACTTTCAGGAGAAAGAGGGAGACGGGGACCACTACTCTGTTTCTGTCTCTTTCACAGACATCACAGGGCTACCCTGCTGGACTCCCCTCCACTTTTTTTATACTATTTTTTAGTGTGGTAAAATAAAATTGTTAAAAAAAACCCCAAATTTTTCATTTTTTAATGTTTATTTATTTTTGAAAGAGAGAGAGACACAGCCAGTGGGGGGAGCAGGGAGGGGAGGCAGAGGATCCCTAGCAGGCTCCACGTTGATAGCAAAGAGCCCGATGCAGGGGCTCGAACTCATGAACGACCTGAGCTGAAGTCAGATGCTTAACCGACTAAGCCACCCAGGCGCCCTCGTGAAGTTGGACCCCTTTCAAAGCTCACTCTGGTTTTCTGCCTCTTGAGTCACTCCTCCTTAGCCAGGCTCGAGAGGCAGCAGGGAGAAGTGGGATGGGCCAGAGGGGCTCTCCCCTACGCCTTGCAGAGTGCCCTTCCCTGTCCCCACAGCCAAGGGAGCCCATCTGCCCTCTGCGGGAGGCTGTGTGGCTGAGGCAGCGGCATCATCACGCGAACGGCCCCCGACAGCATGAGCCCTCGGCCCCCTCCCCTTCCCTCCAGGGTGACCCGGCTTCCCCAGGCCCTCCACTCAACCAAATGGACACCTTGCTTTGTTGTTTCCCCCTTGACGGCTCTGGGGTTCTGCAAACCACCCCGCTGGAGAGAAAGCAACAGAACCCGCCTGGGGAGCGCCAGCCTGGGGACGTTTTCAAAGGACGCTGGTACCTGGGCACAAAGATGGAGTTGTGCAGGAAGTTCTCGAAGACTTTGCGGTACTCAGCCTCCTCCTTCTCCGCCTGCTTCTCGGCCTCGGTTTTGGGGCAGGCACAGCAAGGCCCCTTCTCTCCACCGCACACTTCGGTCTTGGGGTTCTCGGTCACCTCCTCGACGTCAATGGTGCCATCGGCATACTTCCTGATGGGGATTTTGTCTGCTCGGGAGAGAGAAGACCAACAGGAGTGGAAATGAAAGCCAAGTCACAGACGCTGGTGGCTGTCAGCACCTTTAATGGAGAACGGAGCCGGCTTCACGGGGTCGCTCAGACGACGGGGGCTGGGCTGCGGGTCCCCCCACCCTCCGCCCTCACCTTTGGAGCAGTAGTTGTGGCGGTAAAGGTAGCTGTCCTGGGGCTGCCGCTGCCACCTCACGATGTAGTAACTCAGGTTGCCGTTGGGCAGGGACGGCGGGTTCCACTTCACGATGAGCTGAGAAGAGGAGTTTGATGCCGAAAGAACATCCAGGGGAATAGAAGGAACTGGAAAGAGGGACAAAGGCCGTCAGGTACTCGCCGCAAACCAACCAGAAGCCGTGGGGGTGGCCCAGAGAAGGAGAGGGCGCGGACGCGTGACATGAAAACGGAACCCTGTTTTGAAATCGTATGAATTTAAACGCCATCGCTTCTCTGTATGGTCTCTCTCCTCAGGTCACCTCTGTGGAAACAAACAGGGCCGAGCTGCAAATGGAGACAGGGTTGTGGGGGCCACACCAGGGTTACAGTGGGTGACTTCGAATCTAATTGGAGCACCGGGTCTTTCTCATGGGTTACAACTGCCATTCTCCAAAGTGTTGGACTCTGGCAGTTTTGGTAAGAGGTGAAATGGACTGACTTACGTTTCATCTGAGAGTTTGGAGCTCTGATACACATGGCAAGATGCCAAAATGAGAGAGGAAGTAGGAAAGGGCTGGAGTGTGTGTGAGACGCGTGGAGATAGAGGGCCCGCACGTCTCTCAATTCTATAACTGCATTCAGTGGAATGACTGAGACAGGAGTAGGAGAAGCAGTCTGCAAACTCAAATACACACAGAGCCCTGACTGCAAACATTGGACTGTTATCAGCCAAAGAACATCGATTTATAGGCAAAGCATAATAATCTGGCAAAGCTTTATTTACTATTGTCTCCCAAACCCAAACCCAAACCCAAACCCAAACCCAAACTCAGAGGTGTCTTGTGTATGAAGGGCAAACACATCCCAGGACCACTGAAATCTTACTTTCCTTGGGTTCACAGGAAAACACTGATTTTCATGGGTTTTCCCAAGTGCAAGAGAACTCTCCACTGTATGTCACTTAAACAACATGGACATCCAAGCCGCTTTAAAATTTCAAAGGGGCAAAGACCTTATGGCTACTTCAAAGCCCGTAACATGATACACAAGGTTCTGAACACCTGTCTGGAATGATGCTTTGGGGAAAAGTTGTGACTAGTGCCAGCCTTTTCAGGAGAAACATAACCACTGAATGCTCAGCCATTTTTCAGGTTTCCAAAATCAAGTATTTCAAGAAAAAAACAGCTTACCCCAGATGTCTCAATGATAAGTGTCACAAAAAAGCAGAGGCAAAGGACCAGGTTTCCCCTCTGTCCCTACCATTTGTAAGGACAGGGGCCAAAATGTAGGGAAGTGGCTCAATTTGTATGGAGCTTAGTTTTCCATCTATGGGGAAAGGGAATAGGTTTCTTAAGTATTTGTCATAACAAGGAAAGATTCTTATTTTTCCCAAGCTGTCCATGATAAATGACTTCCAAACCTTAAGAAGAATAACTTGTTTTGTTGCCTTTGAATCTCTGCCACACCGCCCCACACCCAGGATCAGAAGCCTGTGCCAGATTTATTTCTCTAAACACTTCAGGGTCTGTGACATGATTGCGACCCCTTACGGGATCCTAGAGATGGAGCAGGGCAAGGGAGGAGAAAGCAGGCAATGCATGAGCCAAAGGTCTTCCCCATCAATGCTTTCCCTCACCCTCTCTGCCATTTCAGCATATTTTGTGCTACCTTATGGGTGTTTTAAAAAACAGCTCCCATCCAAGAATATGTATCATTGTCTTTAGAAATGATGTGCATTTTCCTACTTCAAAGCCGGTTTTTATATGCTTGGCTAACATGCACAAACGTTTCCTTTCATTACTTCCAGATCCTGGAGTTGAGAAATGAGGTGGTTAAGGAAATGAAGACAAAGAAAGGAGGAACATTTTCACCAGTGAATACTTGGAATGTTCACAACATACTCTGTCTGACGTTTTCCAAATTTTGTCTACCTCCTTGGAACCCTTGTCCCTACAGAATGAAGACAAAAAGCCAACGAGCCATGTGAAAGTCCCGGAACACCAAATCATCATGGAGGTTCAACTATGAAAATAAACAAGAGGGGGTGCCTGGGTGGTTCAGTCAGTTGAGCATCTGAGTCCTGACTTCAGCATGGGTCACGATCTTGTGGTTTATGGGATCGAGCCCTGCATTGGGATGAGTGACACTGACACTGACAGCGTGGAGCCTGCTTGGGATTCTCTCTCTCTCTGTCTCTCTGCTCTTCCCCTGCTCTCTCTCTCTCTCTCTCAAAATAAAGTTTAAAAAAAAAAAAAAAGGGAAAATAAACAAGAAGGGTAAGCTATAGGGGGTTGGATCCTGGCTGGGTCGTCCAAAAAAACGAAGCCAGCACCCTGGAGGACCTGGGCTCACCGGCACAGGGCAGGTGAGTGATGGAAGGCACTACTGAATCCGAAAAATGGACCAGAGGACCCTAGGGTTTTGGGACCAGGAAAAGAAAGGATACAGCATTATCTATTGATAAGAAAGGCACATAAAAGACAGACTGGTCCAAGGTAGAGAAAAACTATAGGCACGTTCGTTGCTGGTCTGCTGACCGGTTCCTGTGATAAACAAGCACAGTGAGCTCGTGAAAAATGTGGGATGGATGGTGCATGGATACCTGAAGCATTGGTGCGAATGTACAAGATTTCACTCTTGGCCCCGCGGATGTGGTCATTCTCCACCATGGTGAGGGTCACTGCCTTGACGTAAACAGCATACTGCGTCCAAGGCTTTAGTCCGTGCAGTAAAATGCCAGGCTCGACGTCCTTGTTGGGAGGGAGGTCCACGTCTACCATGTTCCAGCTGTTGGAGCCACAGGCATCCTGGCCATCATACTCCGTGACGTTTTTAAAAGGTCTGAAAGACAACGGGTGAAGCTCAGAGAAAGGTTTCGGTCCCTGCCATCGAGGCGCTCAGAAGCCTTGCCCAGGGGCCGAGTATGTCACCCTTTCTGTAACAGGAATTCTAAATAAAATAATCAATCAATCAATCGGATTTTTATAGCAGGAGAAAATGAAGCAACTGGTCCCAGGTTTCACCGTGGTTACAAACGCCCTATAGAACTGCAGCCTCTGCCTCAGGAAGGGTAAGTTCTAATTGTTACTGGGATTGCAGACACTGCTCCTTAAGAATATATGCAAATGTTGGGGCGCCTGGGGGGCTCACTCAGTTAAGTGTCCAACTTCGGCTCAGGCCAGGATCTCACGGTTTGTTGGTTCAAGCCCCGTGTCGGACTCTGCCGACAGCTCAGAGCCTGGAGCCTGCTTTGGATTCTGTGTCTCCCTCTCTCTTTCTGCCCTTCCCCCACTCATGCTCTGTCTCTCAAAAATAAACATTGAAAAAAAAAAAAAAAAGAATACAGGGGCACCTGGGTGGTTCAGTTGGTTAAGCATCCAACTTCGGCTCAGGTCATAATCTGACGTCCATGAGTTCGAGCCCCGAATCAGGCTCTGTGCTGATAGCTCAGAGCCTGGAGCTTGTTTCAGATTCGGTGCCTCCCTCTTTCCTTACCCCTCCCCTGCTCACACCCTTCTCTCTCTGTCTCTCAAAAATAAAAATGTTAGGGGCACCTGGGTGGTTCAGTCGGTTAAGCATCTGACTTCGGCTCAGGTCATGATCTCACAGTTCGTGAGTTCAAGCCCCGCGTCCGGCTCTGTGCTGACAGCTCAGAGCCTGGAGCCTGCTTCAGCTTCTGTGCCTCCCTCTCTCTCTGCCCCTCCCCTGCTCATGCTCTGTCTTTCTCTGTCTCAAAAATAAATAAACATTAAAAAAAAAATTAAAAAAAATAAAAATGTTAAAAAATTAAAAAAAAAGAATATATGCAAATGCTATTTTTCTCTCTTCCAATTGTGGCACTTTTCACCATTAAAAAAAAAACAAGTGTAATCATTTTTTTTTTTCAACGTTTATTTATTTTTGGGATAGAGAGAGACAGAGCATGAACGGGGGAGGGGCAGAGACAGAGGGAGACACAGAATCGGAAACAGGCTCCAGGCTCTGAGCCATCAGCCCAGAGCCTGACACGGGGCTCGAACTCACAGAGCGCGAGATCGTGACCTGGCTGAAGTCGGACGCTTAACCGACTGCGCCACCCAGGCGCCCCCAAGTGTAATCATTTAATGCAAACATCAGCTACTGATGAAAAATAACTTTTGGAGAAAAAGGACTTTTGCTACAGAAAAACCGCATCTAAAATAGAGCTTCGGAAATCAAATTTGTTCACAAACAGTTGGGACGGCTTAAGTACCTTACTCACATACCCCTCCGTGTGGTCACAATGGAAGGCCATGAATGACTCCCACGTGTAAATATGCTGAATGCGTAATAATCCCGAGACCTGCTTTCTCTACTGCTATGACCCTCCCCAGGACTCTGGCTCCGGCAGGGGAAAGGGGGCCAGATACTGCCATTGGTGGCTCTGGTTCCAGCCCTGGGGAAGCCAATCACTGGGGAAAGAGACCTACGGCATCACAGTGGGAGCCAGGTAAGGAGGGTGACTAAGCAGGCTGGGGAAGCACGTGGACAAGAGGCAAAGGAAGGAAGAGGGAGACCCAACAAGAGCTTCTGTCTGGAGGAGGACGTCGTGGCTGCTGCGGCAGGTGTCACCTGAAGGCACAAAGCCCCCACAGATGCTGGGAGAAATCATGAGAGGTTCAAAACATGGAGGTCAGTTTCTCTCCCTTTTCCATCCCTAGTTCGGAGGGCTCATGACCTAGAGCAGAGGACGGTGCCTTGGGAAGGGCCTGTGGGTAGAGGGACAGGAATAAGAGGACAGATCGGTCTGGGGGTCCCCTCCAGGGAAGCTGAGCATCCTGCACGGTGCAGGTGCTCCTGGGGTATGGCTTGGCGGGCACATCCTCTACCCCAGTTAACGGATGTCTGGACTAGCCTAATCCTCTAAAAAACAAACTTTGTTCTTTGGAGTTATTTTATTCCAACCCCTCTAACTACCCACCGGAGAACGAAAGGCCCCAAGCCGACACTGTAGTGTTGTGGCTGTCACTGCGGTGATGGATGTCACGTGACAGCCAGGGAGGGTGGGGAGGGTGGAGCACGGGCTTCCCCACCCACAGCCCTGCCCACGCAGAAACTCACGCCTCCTTGTAGTAGACGGTGAAGCTGATGAGGTCCCTGTAGTCAGGGGGCCGGTACCGGTGCCAGGTTATGATGATGCGGTTCTTCCACGTGGTCGTAGAGGTGAAGTGCAGGACGTCACTTTCACCTGGGGTGAAAGGTACATCTGTGAGCGACAGGGACGGACGTCCTTTCCCTCCGAGTGTCTGACAAGCCACCTGCCCGGCACTGTTTCCCTCTTCTCCAAGGCTGGCTGTGCATGCTAATAAGCCCCTTTCTGGACTTCTCAGTGGCTCTCTTATTTCTACTAAGCACCCAGACGCGTTCCCACACGGAGCTGCGACCAGCTCGGTCCTTTGTTTTAGCACACTTGGCTGCGTTGGCCCTGCCCTGTGAGTCTGAGCCCGACAGGGAAAGGCTGCTTGACACAGCCAGGCACCTGCCCTTTCTGTTGAGCCCTAAGACGCGGCTGCCAAGGGGGCCGGGGAAGGTGAGCCCCGTAAGCTGGGCTGAATCTTCTGCGATAGGAGGGCACCTGCTCCGTAGTGTTAGGGGTCTCCGCCTGCTCCTGCTCAATCAGCAGAGACGGGCTAACAGACCAGGTGTGCCACAGTGGGGCACTTTCAGTCTAAACGTGGTATCGGCCTGGAAGGACACAGAAGCTTCCCAGAGGCTCCAGCTGGGGCTGACATACCACCGGGAATGAAGTAAGCACTGACAAGAACAGTGTCACCTGGCAAAGCCCCCTGTGCTCCGTGGGACGCTGCTGGGGAGGTATGGCAGGGACCCAGCTCTGAGCCCCTGTCTTGTTCCTCTGGCCAGATTCAAAGGACCACGAGGACCAGGGAAGAGCTGCTGACCGCCTCTCCTCAGGAAGACTCGGAGGCCTCCTACAGACTGTCCTTTTCTGCCTCTATTTGCCTGAATCCTGATGTACTCAGTAGGTGAAGCGCAGGCTGAAGGCAGTTAATACTAAAAAGTCGGGGGGCAAAATGTGCTGATGTGAGATTAGAAAAACACTGCAGTTTCTGCTTGAGGGTTATTTAAAGAGAAAACATGATTTTGTTTTCAATGGGAAAGAAACGGCTACCGTAGTCACATTCTGATAGGGCAGTCCGGCTGAGTTGGAGGAGAACAGGGAGTCCGGCAGGGGCTGTGTGGGCATGTCAAGGACAAGGCGCTGGTTGCAAACATGCCATCCAGCCTTGCATCAGGCTTCTTCCCTCCAAAAACCCTTCCTGGGCAGTTTGAGTATCTACCGGGTAAATCCAGATGCCAGCAAAACTCATCAAATGCTAATAGTTTCTCGAACCTGCGTGTGCCGTGTGTGCACGTGCGTGTGCACATCTTTGATCCTATAAATCACTCTTTTTTTTTTTCTAAGACCCTTCCCTTATTAAAGGCCGAGGACAGAGAGACAATTTACTTCTAGAACTCTATCCACCTGAACAGAACCACATTTTCAAAAGCCGCTTTACATACAGGGTTAGCTGAGAGATGTACTGCTACAGCTCAGATACGGGACCTTAAAGGTAAAAGTCATGTAACCATTGCAAGGTTATAATTACACTCTTCTAAATTTAAGAAAGCAGTGTCAATTCAGGGAGTCTACAGACTCTCTCCACCTTTCTCGTGTTGGGGTGTGAGTGAGGAGGAGGCCAAGTGAGAGACAGAGACCCCAGGGCCATGCGCTGGGCTTGGGGCTTAGCCCCCTCTGCCCTCAGGCTTCCCCTATGCTGTGGGCAGTGGAGCTGAGCTCGCTCCCTGGAGGGAACTAGCTCCTCTGTGACAAATAATCTGACCGTATGCCTATGCATTAAAAGACATTTAAATTGGGGCACCTGGGTGGCTTAGTCGGTTGAGCATCCAACTCTTGATTTCGGGTCAGGTCATGATAGCAGGGTCGTGGGATGGAAAGCCCCACGTTGGGCTGTGCACTGAACGCGGAGCCTGCTTAGGATTCTCCCTCTCTCTACCTCTCTCTAATATATATAATATATATGTATATATTATATATAATATACGCATATAATATACATACATTATATATGTATAAAATACATGGACATTTAACTCTGCATTCTGTAAGCACTTCTGGAAAAATCTGTGTAGGAACCTATTTATAAATGTGTAGTGCATTCATCTAGATGCTAAGGGAGAAGCACGAACATGAACGTGTCATGAATCTGCCCTGCTACCGACTCTGAACATACACACGTGTGACCAAAGTGCTAGTTAAGGAGGCCTCGTGTCCCCCCACCCCCAAGTGAAGCGAGGAGGGGACCACAAACGGAGCCGCTGTTCTAGACCAGAGGAGGAGGGGCCACTCACAGGAGGCTCGCTCTCCGTTGTTCCTCGTATTGATGTCCCCTTTGCTCTGGCGCCCCTTAGTCCCGGTCACCTCCTCCATGCGGTAAATTTCGGAGACGCACAACTTGGGGTTGAAAGCAAAGTACATCTTCCCAGCTTTGATGGTCAGGTTGCGGTGGCCCCAGTCCCAGAGCTGCTGCAGGTTCTGGTTGTCGAGGACATAGAAAGAGTAGTTCCTGGAAGCACAGAAACCACCGTGAGCTCTCCAGCCCTTGCCCAGTGTCCCCTCCCACCCACTGGCCACGCCACACAGGCCCTCCTCCACACGTGGCTCCGGAACACGCTGCCTTTGCCAGTGAGAGATTTAGTCATTAATAGTGGGGAAGCGTGGACAGTTCCTGTTCACAACAGCAACCATCTGATTGCAGGACAGCGTACTGGAATCGGGAAGACATGAATTAATTTTAGGACCTCTATTACCAACAAAATGATGCCTTGCGTACCAGAGGGTGTTGCTGGAATCATTCCACAGAAATGCCTTTGGGTATTTCTCTCAGAGCAGAGTATGTATAATGCACTTGAAGTCAGTCCACGGGAGAACAGACACGCTTGGCTACTCAACCGTAACAGCTTACATATTTGCTGTAGAAAGTCTGCCATTATCCTTGGGGGTAAATCCCACCCGTGCCATCAGTGGTGTTTGATGGGGCAGGAGGCAGAATGGGGACAGGGAGCCAGACGCAGTGGTGGACCAGCCCTGGGCCTGTTCCCTCCTCCAGATTCATCCCATCTTGAAAAGCCTCACCACCCGCCTTGGAGAAGGTGGGGAAAGAGAAACCACCCCCGCTAAGGGCAGTCCCTCTGGGCCACATCATCCAGGCAACAGTGACTCAGTATCCAACACAAGGCTAGTGTGCACAAGGCTTGTTTTCCAAGTGCTGGGCTCCACTCCCAGAGTTTCTCATTAGTAGGTCTATGTGGGCCAAGAATCTGCATTGCTAACCTGCACCCTGCACCTCAGTGGTGCTGACACCTTCAGGTGCCGGGATCGCACCGGCAGAAGCACTGGTCTAACAGGTGCTGGGCACTGACAAGGGGCTGGAGGTCCAGAGCTGACCAAGTGAGTTATGGGCGGACACAGAAGCAGCGGCTCCACCTGTCGATTGAAGGGAAGATGGGAGGGCGGTGGAATCAGCAACAGCTCTGGCTACCCAGAGAGAAATCCATGCTCCGGGAGGTGGGAGAGCAGACAGCTACAGCTTAGGGGTCTGGAGAAAGATCCACACAATAACGCCCCTTTCTCCGGGTCCCTGGGGAAACCAGGCAGGCAGGACCTTGCTGCCCATCCAAGTCCTCTGGGCTGAAAGGTGAGCTCCACATGGACCTTGAACCTGTCTTCTCCCCCTCCTGGTCCCCAGCCTCAGGCTCTATCCGGGGCTCACTCGAGCACTTTATACGAAACGGAATTGGTACAGCATTTTGAGCTATTTCTAAGATCCACTTAAGGATCCAGTACACAAACTGCTGGGAAGAAAGGATCCAGCCCCCTTTCCAGGGCCAAGAGAGCCAGACAGAAGTGTAAAGCCCTCTTCTGCCCTAGAGGCTGTATCCATGGGACCCTCTCTGCACCTGGTGAGGTTCTTCATGTATACTCAGACCAGGACCTCCACCCGCCTCGTCAATCCCCAGCCTGAGTCTCATTCATTAAGAAAGCAAAACTTATGGTTAAAATGCTGCCAAGCAGACTTGTGATGCATTCATGGGAATTCACAAAGGAGTTCGGAGACAGGGGTTCAGGACTACAAATGCCATGAATGAGCCACGTAGCCATGGGCAGTTCACTTAGAACTTTCTGTAGCCATCAGTCTGGTTCACTCATAGGACTAGGAGGGTATGAACACACAGTCAGGACAACAAGGGGTATGAACATCTGAGCTCCCTGTTGGTTTTAGGAGTCCAAGACCCTAATGCCTGGGAGAAGTCACAACGCTGAGCTGGAATCTGCCCCACCAGCCTGAGCCCAGCCCCCCGACAAGCACTGGGCGCTGTCCATCCACACACGTGCAGGGGTGGTGGTGGTGGGAGTCCTGCCCACACAGGGTCCAGTGGGCCAAGTAAGTCCAAAGGCAGCACCTCTCAAACCAAGCCAGGCTCCTCACTAACCCACCCTGAGGTCCCCTGACACATTCATGGCCACCAAATCAGGTGGCCAAAACTTACGAGGCAGTAATACTTTCCTTTCGGGAAGAGCTCACTCCCTAACACGTATATCCACTGAAAAAGGAACATGAGATGTTGTCCAAATGAATCGAGACGCAGGATACACAATGCAAGGCCATGTGTACAGGTGGGGAGCGCTGGGACGTGGCAAGGTGAGATGGGCCATCCCTTGGGCCGGTGGCCACCCTCCCCCACCCCGCACTGCCAGGCTGCAGAAAGCAGGGTGATGCATGCATACAACTGACGGAGGGGTTTGCAGGTGGAAACAGATGCCTCCTATTCTCCCATTCTTGTCCACAGTTACTTCCTGCTCTGAAGGACACTCTGCAGTGCCGACACCAAACCCCAAAGGGTCTGGCTGCTCCCAGGTTCCTGTCTTGGTCCCAGGGGACAAGATCTGGTTGGTGCAGAAACCTCTAGGCCGGGAGTGCAGGCCAATTAACCAGGTCAAGCTCCTGTCTCAATTCGGGGTGAGGCTTCCTTTTAGTAAACGGATTTCACTGGCAGGGAACAGAACCACACGGAAAATACCTTCTGAACAAAACTTGCTTCTCCCCATGGAGGAAGCATGAATTATAAATCAGGAACTTGACAAATGAGTGGCAGGCACACTGAAATTCTGTGTATGTGATTAATCACTTTGAAAAGCAAGATTATCTTTTTACAGTAAACACAAACATTTTTTACAACACTGAGAAGGCCTGGGGCCAGGATACCAATATCAATAAAACCCAGGCGTCATGGAGCCTGTGTGAGCGACAGAAGAAGCAAAAATAAAACCCTCGTCAAAATAATAACCAAGCCATCAGGAGCTGCCTGTCAATAGTGTTCTTGTTTCTCCAACCCCAGGTTGGGGTCTGGCTCCGCCCCAAACTTCCCTCCCATGATTAGGTGACAATTAAGAGACGGTACAAGGCAGAGAGACTTGCCTGCACATTTATACACACAGGCACACACACACTCACAGATTTTCATTGTTTCCTAAAGGAAATGGCTATATACATCAATTAATCAATGTGATTTCCTAATTGTTTCTAAGCTTACTGCCTTTACATTCATAGAATATATAAAAAAAAATTAAGTTGTTTATTTTTCTGTAGCTCACACAGATGCCCGGGTTTTATAGGTATTGATATCCTGACTCCCAGCCCTCCTTGTGTGGCAAAAGACGTTTGTTTCTGTACTTGGGTGGGCCCCATCAGACAAAATGTAGACCAATTCAGGTGGGTTGCAAGCAATCCATCATTTCCTTGAGGATACCTGTATATTATCTGTATTGATTTATATTCTTTTGTAATGTTTATTTTTGAGAGAGAGAGAGAGAGAGAGAGAGAACGAACAGGGGAGGGGCAGAGAGAGAGGGAGGCACGGAATCTGAAGCAGGCTCCAGGCTCCAACCTGTCAGCACAGAGCCCAACGTGGGGCTCGAACCCACGGACTGTGAGATCATGACCTGAGCCGAAGTCGGACACTCAACCGACTGAGCCACCCAGGCGCCCCTAACTGTATTGATATATTCTAAATACCTAGTATATACTAGACACTCAGGTGTTTTATTCATGGCTCCAGTCTTGGGGCTGTCTTCCTTGAGTAACCAATAACGACCACCTCCCCACCTGCTCTGATGAAGGGCAGGAAAGATGTGGAAGCAAAGGAAAGCGAAAGGGCTGGGAATCTGCATGGTGCACAGAAGACAGCTCCAGGGCCAGTGTTTAGAGCACTGCATTGGAGAATCCAAACATCAGGGTCTTAGCATCATCTCCACCGCTCACTAAGCAACAACTCTAGGCAGTGTCTTATTTGGCTTCTCCCAGGCTGGGGAAAAGGGGATTGAGGGCTAGGAGTTCAAACTACGGGGGTGGAAGGGATATTCCTGCCTTTCAGCCCTTACTGACAAATTGAAAAAAAAAAAAAAATCTGCAAATACACAGCTGATCATTCCCTTTCATTTCTCGGAGAAACCATAGACTCTTTCCGGCTGTCTCTAGGGGGCATCAGAATCCAGCACACGAGGACCGCCTCCAGCATCCTAGCAATCTGCAACAGATACAGGATTTGGCCTTTTCACAGATGCGGCTTTACACCACATCCAATCTCCCCCAAATCCGATATTTGCACCAACCTTGGGGGCTCAGCAGGGGCGGGCGTTTATATTCAAGTGCCACTAGGCACCAGACAGAAACTCAGAACATGTTTCCCCTTTGATTGTTTTCTGAATAGCTTTACTGAGGTAGAATTTACCTACCAAAAACTGTACCCATCGTAAGTGTACAGAGCCGTGAGCTTCATAAATTTATACAGCTGTCCAACCGTCACCACAATGCAGTTTCGGAATATTTCCACGATGTCAAAGTTCCCTCCCTGCCAACGCTGGTCAGTCTCTGCCCCTACCCCCAGCCTTCACCAATCTGCTTGCCGTCTCCACAGTTTTGCTTTTTGTAGAAACTAATGGAATCACATAATGTGCATCCTTTTGTGTCTGGCTTTTTTCCCACTTAGCTCAATGTTTCTGAGGGTTACCCATGTTGTTATATTATTGTTGAATAGTATTCCACTGTGCCACAGTTAGTTTATCCACTCATCTGTTGATGGACATGTGGACTGTTTCCAGTGTTTTTTTGTTTTTGTTTTTGTTTTTTTGAGGTGGGGGGTGGGCTATCATGAATAATCCTGTTAGGAACATTCACATTCAGGTCTTGTGTGGGCACGTTTTCATTTCTCTTGGGAAGATACTGGGTAGAGCCTGGAATTGCTGAGTCACATGGTTGAGTCTTTATTTTTAAAAGTCCCCACAGCCCTGTTGCAGCCTAATCTGAGAGTTGCAGGAAGGCAGAATGAAGCGCCAAGTTTTGCAAAGTCAAGCGGTAGGATAGTGAGCACAGAGATGCCTGAAGGCACCCAAGGTTTTCAATTCTTATATCCCCTGCCACCTGCATCTGCTTTTATGCTTTTTGGAGCAACAATCCTTGGGCACCAAAGAATCTGAAATTCTAACTCCTCATTTGTCTGATGCCATAAAAAAATAAGGGTGTCCAAATGAAGGGACTGTCAACGTAGCAGAAATATTGTTTTCTATTCCAGGGCTTAAAAATTAGTCATTTTATATAAATCTTATACGTGTGTATTACAAGACCCATTTCCTTCTTAAGTAGCAGAAAAACCTTGATTTCTTAATGTCTAAGGCTATTAGTCTAGAAACACATCACAGTATGCAGCCTGAGTCACGTCCTCGAGGAAACCTGGAGGTCTGAGTGCTTGCGGACAGACTGATGACTGCCTCATGCTGTCGGGTCCTGTTCTTCCAGCCACCAAGTACCTTGCTGCCTGTTCAGATGTGATTCTGCCCACATCTTTCGCCGCCCTGGAAATCAGATTACAAAATCGGCTCGCTTGGAATACAGACTCGAGCTCCACTCCAGGTAAAATGCTTGAGCTTCATGTTCTGCGCTTGACTCAGTGGTCTGGGTTGCGCAAGGGACTTGGAGGTAGATCTCAGTTCCAGTCTCGAAAGCCAAGGTCTTCAGACAGAAGGATCCCTGCGCTATGGATTTGTCTGCTCTCCATCCAAACAAAATGCTGTGAAACTTCCATTGAGCCAAATGGTGGCACTTATTAGTGTTCTTGTCAGCTACAGAAGTTCAAGAAAAATGTCCTTTAAGGCAGTAGTGTGACAAGAAAATATTTAGGAAAAGAGGCAAAGTGCTTTGAGGAGGCACACGTTGAGGAGAAGAAATGACAGGACACAGCAATGGTATCCAATTGTGGCTACACAGTGAAATCATCTCGGATTCTTAAGAAAATCATTGGCGCCTGGATCCCACCCCCAAACATCCTGACCACACTGAGAGTGCCACTTGGGCTACTGGGATTTTTTTTAACCTGTCCCCACCCAAGAGGATTCTAACGTGTCGCAAAGTTGGGAAAGCACTGGGATAAAAATTATCTTGGCTTAAACCAAAGGCGCACAGAAACGAAATGTCCAGGTCGCTCTGCTAACTCTCCTCGGGCTCGAAAGAATACATTCCATCGTTTACCTAAATTATAACCTCCACGCCTGGGTGCATAACACCTTACGTAATTCTAATACCACCTACCTCTCCAGCATTATTTGCCAAACAGGTCCCAGGATGCCCCAACTCGCCGCCTTTGCGGTTGCTGCCCTATCCTGAACTGCCCTCTTCACCTTCTGCTTTCTGAGTGTTTCTGGAAACACTTCGAGGCCCATGTCAAATGCCACCCTGGGATCTTTGTAATCAGATTATCTGCCTCTTTCTCATGCCCGTGGCACATTCCTTTCCCTTCCCTGGGAGCACCTTGCAAGTTCTGCTTCTGTACTGTTGTTGGTATTTATTTTTATCATATTCCTTTCTTCTCTGCCTCTCTCTGACTCTTCCCTCCTTGCAGGGGTGGGGAGAGCTGGTGAAGGGCTGGAACGAACGCTCTTCCTAAGTTTCAGGGTGCAAAACAAAGAATTGAGTTGTTGCTGGTGGGCACACCTGGTGCAAAGAGCTGTAGGGGCGTTCATCACAAGTGACGATGACCTAAACCTTTTTTGGTCATGGGTGGGGAAGGCCCATGAGAGAACGCAACTCCCACCAAGACAGGCAAGAGTCTCAAGCACCCCAGCTAAAGAGAGAACCCCCAAGGAGCGCCCGGGTGGCTATGTCAGTTAAGCACCCAACTGTTCATTTTTGGTTCAGGGTCCCGGGGTTGTGGGGTCAAGCCCTGCCTCAGGCTCTGAGCTGAGCAAGGAGTCTGCTTAAGATTCTCTCTCTCTTCCTCCCTGCTCATGGTTTCTCTCTCTCTCTAAAGTAGTAGTCTCTCTACTTTAGAGAGAGAGAGAGAAAGAGGGAAAGAGACAGACTCCAAGAAGCAGCACATAGGAATTAAAGGCTGGAAGCCCAGCATCCTCGGAGCTTACAAGGGCCACTGATTAGCAGTGGGATGTGAAAACTCACAGCCCCATCTGCCCTCCCTTGTCATCGAAAATGTTAATAGCAGGCGGGGGCCTGAAGCATCCTGGAGCCTGGAGGAGTCCCAAACACCGGAGCAATGACAGGCATCCTTTAAAGAGCCCCCACCGGGACTTCAGGTTCTATACAAACTTCAGGTAGTCAGAAATGTGTCATCTACATCCCTACAAATAAAAATCAGTCTTAGTTCTCAGCTGCCTTTAAGGGCATCATACTTTTCAGTGGCCACACGACTGAAAGGTAATCCCCTCGTATAACCATTCCTAATAAAAATTACACTCTCCTCCCAGCTTTCATCTCTATGTATATCACTTGTTCAGCCTGGGGGAGGGGAGGAATGTGTATCTTTAAGCAGCAGGAAAAGTTGCTGATACCGACCTGCCAAAGGAAAAGTGCTTACCAACACGAGGGATCCCAGAAACACAAACCTGGAGAGAAAAAGAGCTGTGCTAAACTTCACGCTAAGATTTCATGTAACAAGAAGTAGCCAGCACCCCAAAATGGCAGAGCCCCAGCTTGATGTACAAGTGACTGGGGACACTGTGGGGCACAGTGGCAGCCTTCTTGGATTTGTGGGGAGAAAGAAAGTTTTTTTTTTTCCTCGAGAATCAGTGTTCCCAGTGGGGAGGACAGTGTGCTTTTCCAGGATGGAATGAAGGGCTGCCCTCTCTCTTTAGCTGTATCAGATGATGGAATTTTAAGAATTTAAGACTGACCAAGAGTTAGTCTGAGAAAAGCAGGGAGGCTATAAAGAAACCCTTATGGGGTAACTCTATCCAGTCGGGGCAGATAAATCAGCAAGGACAACCTTTCCCATGACCTTCCCACCTCTTTCTTTCCTAAATGATTTCCCCAAATTCTCTTTGGAAGGAATTCGCTCTTTAATGAATGTCTCCTTTTATTGCAAAGCTTAAAGCCGGGCAAGAGTTGTATTGAAAGGGAGTATGAAGAGAAAGGTATGTATGCAGAGGTACACGCAGGCTAACTTCTAGAAAGAAACCGTAGCAAGAAACATCAACTCTTGTTTACCTGGTAGCGAAAAGCCTCCAGCTAGTTTAAAAGCCCCCTCACAAAGCATACTTCTGCAGAAGGCAAAAAATTCTACCAGTAGCGTAAATCCTGTAGGCTAATTGATAAAACAATTTTGTGACTCATGATTTCTGTGTAACAAAATGAACTATCCAGGCTCCTCCAGATCGCTTACGTTCCCGTATATAGTTTATCCGTGAACAACGTGGGGGTTAGGGTGCTGCACTCTGCATAGCCACCAACGCACACGTAATTTTTGACATTCCCCACACTTATCTTACTAACAGTCTACTGTTGACCAGAAGTCATCCTATCAACAATTGATTAACACATATTTCATATATTATATGTGTTATATACTGTGCCCCTATACCAGAGTCAGCTGGGGAAGATGTTAGTTAAAAAATTATAAGGAAAATAACATTTACAGTACTGCACTGTATTTATCCAAACAAAACTGTGTATAAGGGGACCCGCGTGATTCAAACCACATTGTTCAAACCAAGGGTCAACTGTATTTTAAAAGACAGAATGGTTTTCCACAGTGTGTAGCATCCTGAGGTAGATAAGAGTCATGTAAATGATGAGTAAGCACCTTAGACCTATTTCTATTGCTTTCGGCACAGAGGGTCCCCACCAGCACCCCTGTCTTGTAGACACGCAGCCCGTGATCGACGGATCACAACACACTTTTCCAAAATAGCAACGTCCTGCGGATGGAGTCATGCGTCTGTGAGACCCCACCTGAGGACATGGGCCATCTCGCAGGTAGCGTCGGACCCGCAATACCTTCGCTTCCTCCTAACAAGGGCCCTCACGTTAGTAACGCGGAGTCTTTTTTTTTTTTTTTTTTTTTTTTTTAATTTTTTTTTTTCAACGTTTTTATTTATTTTTGGGACAGAGAGAGACAGAGCATGAACGGGGGAGGGGCAGAGAGAGAGGGTGACACAGACTCGGAAACAGGCTCCAGGCTCCGAGCCATCAGCCCAGAGCCTGACGCGGGGCTCGAACTCACGGACCGTGAGATCGTGACCTGGCTGAAGTCGGACGCTTAACCGACTGCGCCACCCAGGCGCCCCAGTAACGCGGAGTCTTAAAAGCACGCTGCTTCTTTTGCAAAAGGAGGATGTCGGCTCATGACATTCGGAGCACTTACCCCTCCAGCTGCTCCTCTCCTAAGATCTGGCGAAGGTTTTTGAGGAAGGACAAGGAGACCAAGGCGTGGGAATGGCGGATCTTCACATAGCCTGTCACCACCTCGATGAGTCCCATGAAGTTCTCCAGCTCCGAGGCAATGTTATCTGCACGAAGAGGGGGGCCGCGTTAGCAAGCGTTCGTGAAGCATGAGGATGCCACGCTCGGCTTCCCACAAACGTGTTTGGAGAACGATTCCGTGGCAGGTCGTGGTGCCACTGAGAGGCTCAGGCCGCTGGTGCAGGAACTTGCCATCCCTGTCAAAAACGTACTTCCCTGGGCTTGACTTTGAACAACCTCTCCTGGGACAGGGCCCCACAGAGTCAGGGGAAGGAGACTCTCTAGAAGGCTGGGTACCATAGCTCCCGGGCTGATTAACAGAATGTAAAATCATAAATACCAGACTGCCAATTAGCGAAGGCTGACAAATCTGGGGAATGTCTTTTAATACGCTCTGTCAACAGACAGTGCTGCCTCCACAGTACAAGGGCATGACTAAATAAACAACGTTTTCTCGGTCTCATTAGGAACTGCCTTTGCTGCATTTCTAGTTCCTAAGATACAGGGATCTATATTTAAAGGGTCCATCTTACTAAGATTGGAAGAAAACACACCAAAATGTTAATGATGGTTATCTGCTGGTGATGTTTAAAAATTCGTTTCTGTGCTTCTGTTTTTATAATGCACACATATGATTTTTCTCTGTTTTGTATAATGCACATATGATTTTTTTCTGAGCGTTTTCATAACGCACACATGATTTTTCTCTAAGTGTTTTTTATAATGCACACATATGATTTTTTTCTGAGTGTGTTTATAACGCACACATGATTTTTTTTTCTGAGGGTTTTTTATAACACACACGTATGATTTTTCATAACGAGAGAATAGTTGGAGAAAGAGCTGCTACTACTACCTATGTGAAAACAACATAATATATCAATGGTGTATTTCCTGTAATCTTGTTATAAACACAGGAAGTTGCCTGCAGTTGATATTTCAAGGAAAAGATCCTGAATTTTAAATGTGGGGCGGGATGCATGCCTGATATGAACATTTAAAAAAAAAAAAAAAAGAAGAAGAAGGTTTGGTACTTAAAGGGTATGTTCTAGGGATAAGGACATGTTTTCAAAAATTAAGAAATCTAGTAAGAGCCAAAGGAATAAAGCTTTAGAAGCACCTTAAGAGTAAGAAGATTCTAGCCAGAGATGCCAAGCTATCTCTGTGGTGGTTGTGTCAAAAGTGTTATGAAAAATCAGGGGTTTCAAAAACTCCAAATGGACTGAGCATAAACATGTCTCTGCCATCTAGAAACCATAAGAGCTCTGCTCACTCACCGAACACACAGTATTAAGGACAAGTAAATTCACAGAATAAATAAATCAGTCTTTTTTTTTTCTCCATCTGTAAAGATTTCTCCCCAAAAGGATTTAGGGAACCTCGAGGTGTTCTTACTACTTTTATTCTAGTGTAGGCAACGATCATCAGTACCTTGACTGAGTGGTCCCAGTGATGGAGAATTTAAGGCTAGAAGCCATTGTCAGCTGAAGATCAGAAACGAAAATATCACAGAATAAGTCCATGAGTAATGCTTCTGCACACATGCAATTACCAGGAATGCCATCTACTCCAAATGATGGCAATCTTACGGGGTGAAGATTGAAGCTTTGATGACACACACTTGTATTTTTTTTTTTCCGGCTCTCCAAAGTAAATTAGGAGATTAACCACTCTTTGGACTCAATAAAATTTCAAAGTGGTATCATTAAACTCTTCTCTTTGTTCAGTCTCCTCAATACATTCAAGTAACCAAAACTCTTTGGACTTGGAGCCACGTGATCCCGCTCCAGCTGCAGGCTGCAGAGTCATACCTTCGGTCTACCAGCCTCTTCTGGGGCTTGTGTGTGTTGGGACCTGCATCTCCTGCAGGGGCGATGGGACTAACAGAAAGACGAGTGGCGACCCACAGCGTGAATCGACACTGAGCCCACGGCTAAAAAACAGACTGCCTTTCAATCTGTTTTTTTATCTTGAAGGGAAACTCAAAAAACAGGTGTTGGGCACGAGGCTTATGCACCATGTTGTTTTTCTAGGCCCGTACTGCAGTTGTGAGGCACGGATGGGAAGGAAAGCCATCAACAAAAGGAAACCAAGGGATCCAGCCATCTCTTCCGGGGGGATGGAATACTTACTGCCTCGGCGGATATTAATGAGCAGATTGCCCTTGAAGATGGTGCATCCTTGGAGCATTTGAGCAGAGGTAACAGAATCAATGGTCTTTGTTTTCTTCTCCTCCTCGCAGACCTTGGGGCAAGGACCTTCACAAGGGATGCAGTACATGCTGTTGAAGATAAAGAATCAACCAAGAGAACTGAGTCAGGCTCCGTGCATTAAAAAAAAAAAAAAAAAAAAAAAAATCAAGAAGGCACGCTTTTATTCTGGTTGTTTTTGCGGCACATGTTACAAAATGCAGCGGTTCTGAAGCACGTAAGTGAGCACGCCACATCTCATCCCTAAGCCACCCAGGATAAGCCACTCAAGTTTCAACCAAAGGGAGAAAGTGCCTACAAAGGAAAAGCGTGCCTCTTGTTTCCAGACAAAGTATGTGGTGCACCCTTGAGGCATCCTATCGGCTGGGGAGCCAGCTGGTTCCATGTGGGAGAAAACAGCCTGGAAGAAAGGACACATTCGCTGCTGGCTCCTGTGGAAAATGGGGCCGCTCTCCGATGTTGTGGCCTTCCCTGGCACAGCCTGGGAGACTGCACAGGGAGAGCACAGGGCCAGCGGTGTCTCCGCCACAAAGGGGAGACTAACTCTCGAGGCCCGCCTCCCAACCAAACCCAGTGAGGGATTCCCAAAGGCATGTGGAATAGCACAGATCCATCATTTTCTTGCTAAAGCACAAATGAAATTATGTCTGGACGGTGTTTTGCAGCAACTTATAAATGGATCTGGGTGGTTTTCTCCGCTGTACACGCGATGAAAGCGAGGAACTTGCACTACTTTGTAATGAACTCCTGTTTCAAATGCTATCCCAAACATGCTGCTAACCACCAAGATTCGGGGATCAGTGAGTGAGACTGGCCCTTCTCCTGATCACCTACGGTTGTTTAAGAAACAGCGGACAAAATGCTCATCAGGTTGCTGAACCACAGACCCGGGATCAAAGTGGGCTGATTTCCAAACAAAATAAAAGGTACAACCTTATGGAACATGTGTGTAATAAACAGAATGGTGAACTGATGAGCCAGGTGTATTTCCAGTGTTGTTCTTGAATGGCCTTTTCAACTTCATGAAGGTAAGTAAAAAACATTCAAGAAAGCAGTTGTAACTCTCTTCTCATGAAAGGCTTTTTTTTTTTTTTTTTTAATGGAACTTTCCTGCATATCTAAGGCAATGGCGCAGGAGTTTGTTTTGTTTATAAGCTCATAGGTAAACAAAATTTCCCTGTTCTTTTCCCATTTCATGTCAGGAGAATGCCAGGCAACGTTTCCCAAGGAGCTGGGCCAACCCCAGAAAGGCAGATTTCTCTTTCCTGTAACATCACACACAACATTCTTACTTCTACCGTGGGTAGTAGCTTCCCTTCAGCACTTTTTGTTGGTCTTTTATTACTTCTAACTCACCTACACACCATATAATACACCCACCCTCCCTTTCAAAAAACCTTTTTTTTTTCTTCCTGAAATAATTGAGGATTCACAGAAAGTTATAGAGTACAGAAAGGTCTCCTGGACCCCTCACCTAGTTTCATCATCTAAAGGTTACATCTTCTATAATAATAATGCAATAGCAAAACCAGGTAATTAACACTGCTACAATGTACCTATAATTCTGTGTGTGTCATCTTGTCTCTTGTGTGATCTTCATGCAGTCAAGTTACAGACGTTCTTCACGAAGCTCTCCCATACAGCCACCCTGTCCTCATTTCCCTAACTCCTTCCTGGTGACCACCGATCTGTTCTCCATCACGGGAATTTTGTCATTTTTGAGACTGTTATATAAATGGAGTTACATAGTATGTGACCTTTTGAGACTGGCATATGAGTCTCTGGCATAGTATGAGACCTTCTGACACACAGCATAACGTGCTTGAGATCTATCCAAGTTGTTGTGTATTTCAACACTCTGCTCCCTTATATTGCTGAATTATTCCTCCACGGTATGCATGTAACACAGTGTGCTTAACCATTTACCTACTGGGGAACATCTAAGTTGTTTTCAGTCTTTGGCTATTACAAATGAAACTGCTATGAACAACTGTGTACCTGTTGTTCTGTGGACGTATGTTTTCATTTCTCCGGGATGAATGTCCAGTAGTATAACTTCTAGGGTCGCGTGTTAAGTGTATGTTTAGTTTTCCCTGACGTTTTATTCAAATAGCAATTTCTGAACCAAACACCTTTGCTAAACTGTCTAGGAATCATCTAGCACTTTAAAAATGTTTTTCTAAGGAAGTGCTCTGATTACATGTTTATAGATTAAGCTTCCTTGAATCCATTCTGGTACGGAGAGGGTATAAACAGCATTAATAAATATTTTAAACTCAGTGTCAAATAGGCCTTAAAGGCTGAGAGGGGTATTTATTCTTTCTTGACGGTGTTTTATCTTAAAATAGAAGAGGTATATCTGTAGCTCTGAACAGACTATAAGGGCTGGTAGGGAAAATAACAGCTCGATTCTTTGAAAACGCACTGCAGTGGGAGAAACAACACTGTTGAAATGCTTAGCACTCCCTTCCTTCTGGCGCACTACATTGCAGGACGGGGTACCCCGAGGACAAAGATGGTGCCACCCCCAGTTCTTGCACCAGCTGCCCTATCTCCATTCCCACTCCCACGGAGGAAGCATAGCTGCGCCTCATGTGGGTTCTAGGCATTGCCCAGGGCACTGGGAAAGCCCTCCTAAGTTCTAAGTCTGCCAATAAAAGGGGAATAAAATGTGGTAGACTTAATTCTGGGTGGAACATGTATACTTTAGAGCTCATTGTGAGTCCCTGGCACACTATCTTTTAGTTAAAGCCATTATAACAGGTGAAAAGCTGTTCTATGTCTAATATTATGAAATCATGTCAGTTCTAGCTTTGTCTTGAAATTAAGCCTAGGGTATAAGCCACATCTCCAAATATTACACTGGAATACACAATCCCCTTTCGAAAGACTTGCTTGAGGGGTGCCTGGGTGGCTCAGTGGGTTAAGTGTTCAACTCTTCGTTTAGGCTCCCATCCTGAGCTCACGGTTCATGGGTTCGAGCCCTGTGTCTGGTTCTGCAGTGACAGGGTGGAGCCTTCTGGGATTCTTGCTCTCTTCTCTCTCTTGGCCCGCACCCCCAACCACCCTCGTCCCCGCCAGCTTGTGCCTGGGTGCTCTCTCTCTCTCAAAATAAATAAATAAAACTGCTTGATGCAGTTACCAGAAATAGACTGCAGCAAAAAGCAGGTGAGTTGCACATTCAAAATTAGTGTTTACTTTTCTAATAGTATTTTTTACTTGCAGAAGATTGCTACAGAACCCAGGCACCTAAGGGTCTCCTGGTGCTAAGCTAATCATGGAGGAAGCATTTGGCCCACTGCAACTGAACTATTCTTCCCTAAAAGTCCTCTGCTCTAACAGGAGGGAAGAACAACCCCATATCCCTAGTCTTCTTTTGATTCCAGGGCTATAGTTCCCTATTTTACAACAATGCTATTATTGCTTTTTGAAAAACATAAGCCAACAACAAATTTACAGAAGCCCGGTGGGCATGCACGAGGGGGATGGTCTCTGCTGTGGACAACTTCTTTGCTTCCCAAGTGAAGTCCCCACGTTCAGGAAGGAAAACGAGAGAGATGGACAAAAACGAGGGAAGGTGATGGTGGAGGAAGCCAGCGAGCGAGAGGAGCAGGTGCTGACGGAAAACACAGGTTACTTTATAAGCTGCCGGTTAGTCTGGTGCTGCTAGCATGGGCACAGGATGGAGCTTGTGTTATCGGACTTTTGGGCCTGCAGGCTGCCCCAGGGATGCTGGTCAGGGCTTGGCTTGGCTTGGCTTGGCTTGGCTTGGCTTTCCGCCTGTGCTCCCAAAGACTTCACTGGACCTGTGCCGAGTGGCAGGAAGTGGGGCAGGGCCATCCTAAGTCTACAGCCCTCCCAGGTCTCCCCCACACCCCAGCACGGCCTGGATGGTAGCCTGGCAAGGGCAGGGAGGGGAGAGAGTGACCTCCAGGCCGTACCTAGGCCAGCAAGTCAGGTACTTAATTTCAAATGGCCAGGCAGTACACTTCCACGACAAATGCAAGCCATTTATTATTATTATTATTATTATTATTATTATTAATTATTATATTTATCATTATTATTACTATTATTGTCCAACTGCTCCTAGAATCTCCTACAAAATGTCAGCTATGCCTGTCCTCTCAAGTGGATCCATCGCTCTTAACCTCCCGGGGTTCCCACCGCCCAGATGGAACAAGGGCAGCGCCAACCTCCCTGCTCCCCGGGGGGGGGGGGGGGGGGGGGGGTGAGTGGGGGTGGATGGAGGTGGGGGTGGGAAAGCGGGGACTGCGGGACTGACCTCTGACTCCCGTTCCGGATGAACCCCGAGGGGCACTCCTGCATGCACTCGCCGTCATGGATCACGAACCCCTCGGAGTCGCTGCTCTCGGCGCTGGGGATGTTGGCGCAGAAGTCGCGGTCCACGCAGCGCCAGCCCTCAAAGCGGTAGGTGTTGGGCGGGCAGGTGGGCACGCAGACGCCGGCGTAGTAGTAATGCCTGCAGGCCACGCAGGCCGTGTCGTTGTCCGGCGCGCTGCAGCTGCCCAGGCACTCGGGGTGACAGCACTCGTTGCTGTCCGTGCACGCCCGCTTCCCGCACGCGCTCGGGCACACTGTGGGGGCGGAAGGGACAGCGTGTGAGACTGGCCGGGGCTGGACAGCCTCCTCCGGGCCTGGCCTGCATGGTGGCCGGCCCCTCCCGCCTCCCCCACCCCATCCCCACCGGATCTCTCCAGTGACCGACAACCTACCACCCACCCACCTACCTGACCGCCCCGCTCTGCAGTCCCCACTGACTTGCAATGACAGTATTACAGACCCTAATCACACTTTGATCAAGGCAGGGAGAATATACTCTGTATTTGGAGTCAGGAGACCAGGTTTAAAGTCCAGCCTCTCCTATTTGCTCCCGGTTTGCTCCTGATGAGTCATTAGCTTCTCTGACCTTGACCCTCTCTCTTTTCTCATCTATAAAACGAGGGTAGTAATAGCCACATTAGAAGTTTGCCCCAGGCCAATGTGATAATGTGGTAGCCCTATGGGAACAATACGGTGTATTATTCCTTTAAAAAGCATTATGCGCTGTTCATTCTGCATTTTGAATGTATTTCTTGAATATCTTAAAAAGCCTCAGCGTGCAGAAATAGTTATTTCAAAGATTATTTTATTATTTATGATATTAAGAGTATCTTAAAATCGTTTAAAAAATCATTTACTTTAAAAATGATTAACCTAGAATATAGTAAAGACGATACTATTCAGGTTTACAAAATGGCTTTAGAGAAGTTTGTGTCTGCTTGGATATCAAAGGTCTGATTCCAAAAAATGATGGTATTAACTTACTCCCGTATCTTAACCTATTATATAACTGAGAGGACCCTGTGTCTGACTGTTTTCCTCAAATACAAAAACAAAACAAAACAAAGCAACAAAAAAAGGGTGGGTGGGCAGTGTCTCTGAGTCTGGAGGATTCACAGCGTATTAGAAACATTCTCCTTTGAGCCCCTCTGCTCAACTTAAGTGAAAGCAGTGTCTAAAAACCAGAGATCCACAATTCATGTCCCAAGCAGATGAGCTAGCATTTGTCTCCATAACAATGCTGTAATGATCACACTCCATGGGGCTGTTAGCCTCACTGGCAGATAAAATATAAATCAACAAAAATATGAAATCTGGTTTGTATTAGATGTCTCCTACTTTTTCTTGAGCTGGGAAAAAACACAAAATTATTTAAATATGTATATTATTGACTCTGACATATATTACTTAGTGAAGATTCTATTGTTTTTCCTTATAGTCAAAATATGTACTCAAAATAGTATCAGAGATCACAATTAAGAAATGAAAATATATAGGAGATCTAGTCCATTTGCCTCAAATGCCCTCTTTATTAATACCTTCATGTGGAACGCCCCCACACCCCTCCCAGGTCCCTTCCTACGCATAGTGCATGTACATATAAATATCTACAAAAAAAGAACAAACCATTCTGAAACCATTTTTTGGCATAATATACCGTGGATTCCGTAATCACTTAACACCTGCATTGCATCTCACAGTATAGTGTAGGTTATAACCTGTCTCCTACTATGAGACATTCTGTTTACTCCCAACATTTTATTATTACAATGAACACTGCAATCTTCATGAGAATCCTTAATTATTTCCTTAGGATCAATTTCCAGAATTGACCTCGCCAAGTCAAACTATGCTCTGGAAAGTTTGTGCCAATTTACACCCTACCAGTTGCATCCAAGAGTTCCTATCTTACTGCAAATAGGTGAATTTAAAAATGGACATCAGAACTTGGACATTCAAATAAAAACTGTCACCTCTGAAGAAAACGGACAAATTCTCAGGATACTGTTGAGCTTCTTAAAATAATTTTGCAAGCGTCTCATTTGAAATCATCTTTTGGCAGAGACGATAAGTTGCCTTCCGTTACTTATTCTTTTCATCTATTTTGGTAATAGAACCTTGAGTTTTTAATTGGGCATGTTGCCCCCAAAATGTATCTAGATATTACCTCTCCTAGCCTCTCTTGTAGTTAGAAGTGACATATGTCCTAGCCAGTGAGATGTAAGAAAACCTTTTGGCTAGAACTTACTGGAAGATTCCTTAAAACAGAGTGAGCATGCCCTCCCTCCTTGCTGGCTGGAATGTAGGATCAATGCATCAAGCTCAAGCAGCCATCTTGGACCATGAGGTAGGCCATTAAGAAGGTAGAACAAGATAAAATGATCTTGGTCCCTCATGACCGTGGACTGCTTACCTCTAGACTTCTCCAGATGAGAGAGAAGTAAACTTTTATCTTATTTATGTGCCTGCTATTCGTTAGATCCAACTGAAAAAATCCCAACTGAGATGCACACCTTCAGAGCTACTTACAAGCAAAGAAGAAAACCATTCTTGTTGGTTTATGTCATTTTTGTTTACCAGGATTGCCTCAATGACTTCTGGCTATTTCTAAAAACTAAGCTACCCAACAAATAACGAGAAGTAACTATCTCTAAGCACACCAACAAAGTCTGTATTATAGATAGGAGTTCCTAAAATGTTGAGATACAAATATTGTCTACCAAGGAGATCATCTTGAAGAGGGTAACACTAATTTGAATTTATAAGCCTTGCATATCTGTAGTAAATGCACACAGACGTGTGCGTGCACACGCGCACACACACAGGTTCTGTCATCAGCTCTCACACATGAACATATCTAATAATAAAATAGGTTAAGAGACTATTTAATTTCAAATATATCCATTATGGAGGTAACCTCAAGGCTCAAGATCTAAAGAACAAACAAACTGTGTATCTTTGGTTCAGGTTTTTTAAACTAGTAACAGGAACAGAAGGCCATTTATCCTTTAGCTATCTACCTGTTTAGCAAGTGTTCATTTAGCAACGTGCTGCACCTGTGTGTCAGATGTTGCCCTCAAGGAATGGACAATATGGCAGCTGAGTACAGGGGCGAATGGAGGTGCATGGCATGCCCTGGGAACCAGGGAAGGTTTTGAAGAGGTACTGAGGCTAGAGCTGCAAGATGAAAGATGATAAGGATGAGAATAAAGAATAACACAGATGAAGGGCACCCGGGTGGCTGTCGGTTGAGCATCTGACTTCAGCTCAGGTAATGATCTCCTGGGTTGTGAGTTCGAACCTCATGTTGGGCTCACTGCTGTCAACTTGGAGCCCACTTAGGATCCTCTGTCCCCCTCCCCACCCCCCGCTCTCAAAAATAAACATAAAAAACCCCCTGAGTCCCAGAAACTGGGACCAGTATCTGCTCGCGAAACCCCCTTTCCCTCGCTTATGATTTAAATAAAATGCTACATAAAATCCTAAGTAGCAGACGTTCACAGTAAATAGTATTAGAAACTCAAGAGCATTTAAAACAATAGAAAAAATATCCCCATGCACCGGCTGGTAATCAGTTATACCCAAATGCAAATGTTGCGCATTTCCAGTATGAGAAAGAAAGAAAGAAAAACCCTGACAAAGTATCTGCAGCTTTATTTTGCATTCCATTCCCCATTCCAGTGGAAATAGCATCTCTGGGCAGTGGTCCACCGAGACCCTTCAAAGGAGTGCATTACATGGAGCGGCACGGTCAGTCAGTTCTTGCCACAAGCAGCACACAGGCTGGGGAATTAGGGTTTTGTTTCAGCGACGGGAGCTACTTCAGAAGGAATTTCAGAAAAGCTTAAATTAGGTAAAATCATGTTATTTATAGGCAGAACAATTCCTCTTAAAGGGATCACAAATCAAGGGGTTCCTTTGTGTTACATGATCCAAACTGCATGCCACATATTGAATACTCTAGGGGAATAAAAACGGGGTGTGATGGGACAGAGGAGAAAGGAGAGGTCACTTGTCTTCTGGAGGACAAACTCTAAATAAGAGGCTGCTCCAGAGACGGAAGCTGGTGTTCCCCCAGCAGCACAATCAGAGGATTCTGGGAGGCAGGAGAACACTCAGGAAGTTCAGGATTAGAGAGTCCTGGAGTCAGCCCCAGAAGCCTGCTGTAAATTTTGTCTCTTCTCAATGTATATAAATATTATTAGTGTTTAGGACTATTAAGGGATTTCTTGAAAAGCCCTGGGCAGTGCGTCTCGCCAGCAGATGGATGGCTGCTCCACACAAATGCCAAAACTTAAAATTTAGTACAGTTACCAAATTTCCAATTACGGAGCTGTAGAAGAAAAAGAAGAGAGCCTCTTCCCTGGCTTTCATGAATAGGAGCACACCTAACATGATTAAAAGGCATTTCAGCTTTTCAAAATAAGAGGAAAATGGAAGCTGCTATAAGCTAACAAACACACAGGGAGAAAAGCAAATTTATTTTGCCCACGAGATCCTTCTATTCATTGGGATTCTCAGAATGACCAACAATAAAAACAAAAGCCTATCTAAACTGCTGGAAAAACTAACGACATGTCCCACACCAACCACTAAAAGGATTAATTTGGGGTCACGGCCACATAAAGATGAGGTGTTGCATTTAAAAGCTCATTCCCTTCATTTTGGGGGGCAGCAAATAAGTCACATATCAGCCTTTAACTTCTTCCCTCCCTGGTGTCCTTGTACTTATTAAGTTCCTTCTAGTTTTTAGTGTTTTGTTTTTGTTTTTGTTTTTTACATTTGTTTTTGTTTTTGCCAGTCAGTTCCTTAACAATCTTTACCAAAGAGAAGCCATTTTAAAACTGATTATGAAGTGTTCGGTTGGAACTGAAGGTGGAGAACTCAACCTCTTCTCACGGAACAAAAAATTGAAAGGGGGCCATTTTGGAAATTATTTGGGATAAAATTGTGACAAAGAATAGAAATAGTTCATGGATGTTTGAGTGAGGTCAAACTTCTGAGTCAAAACACAGGCTAGTTTCAAGACATCGTAATTATTTCTGGGTTACCCTCTGTGACACATGCCTTTCCTGACTGACATGCATCCTTATGCATAAAGGTGAACCACGGCTAACTCCAGGAAAATGCACTTTAATTTCCAAAGTGCATAAGGGACATGCAGGGGCAAGAGAAATTTTATGGTTTTCTCATCCTGCTAGGGGAGGAGTTGACTCCATCAGATAGAATCGTGAGCAGGGGGAGGGGAGGGACGCCAGCTGGGTGAGCTGAATGCCCAAATCCATTCAAGGCTGTTGGCATTGTCCTCCAGGGAGCACTCAGCCACAGGTGAGGGGATGAGAAAGGCTCCTTTGGACTGTTAAATATCAGCCTTAGGAGCCAGGCCCTAGGCCAGGTCCTGTAGACACACAAGCACAGGACAGCCAGCCCTCCTGGGGCTCCCCACCCTGAGGACAGGCAGTGGGAGTACCAAGAGAGGCAAGCAAGGGACCAGTGAGGAGGGCTTTACAGGAGAAGGGACTGCCAGGAGCTTGAAAAGCCAGCAGGAGCTAGCAGGTGCATGGGGGTGCTGGCAGAACCGATGGGGAATGCGGGCCAGGAGAACCAGACTCAGGAAGAATGTGTGACTGACCAAGGCTTTGGGGACTGCAGGGGTACAGGAGACAGAGAGGAAAGATGGTGAGACCCAAGTTAGAGAGAGGTGAGAAGGGCCTTTTAACCCACAAGTAGGAGTTTGGAGTACTCTTAAAGAGGAAAAGGATGCTATTTAAGGATTCTAAGCTGGGCATCACATGAGCAGATGTACATTTTAGAAGGATCACTCTGGCTGCTATATGGAAAACAGAAAGGACGGGTGACCCATGGAGTCACGGTTGCCATCACCGTGCGCCGTGACAGTGGTCCAGATCAAAGAGGCAGTGATGCGGATGGGGAGAGCAGGCAGCTTGAAGATACATCTGGAGAATGTGGGAAGTGTGGCGAGCTTTTGTTTTCGGAGGGACAGAGAAAGATCAGTTCAGTTTGGGATGTGTTGCTTGGTGTATGCCAGATGCTCTCACACTGTAAAATAATCTTCAATCTGTCCTCCCTTTTATCCTCATGCATACTCCTCCCCACCCGTCACCCCAAGCAAAGACCTCCATCAATGGGAGCAGAGTGTGAGGAACATCAAGGCTTCCCTGGCTCAGGGAGAGCTGCTACATTTTATCCCAGTGTATTAGTCTGGGCTCTCTAAACAAGTCAGCTAGCGTCAAAAGCAGGCTTATGGGAAAATGCTTAGAAGCCATGAAATAAAACGAAAATACAGCTGATACAACTATGTATGAGCTACACACATACCTGTGTGTGTTTATACATACATATACATATATATATACACACATATATATGTATGTGTGTGTATGTATATATATATATATGTATGTGTGTGTGTGTGTGTGTGTATATATATGTGTATATATATATATATATTGCACATATTTATAGTAAAGCACAATTTCCTCAAAAGGAAGACAAGAAGAATCTACCTATCAAGTTTCTTGACATCCTGAGAACTGGCTAATGGAAAACTCTGGAGAACCACTGCCTGGAAATCCCAAGCGGAGCTTAAAACAACTGGCAGACGAGCTTCTGCCTGGAAGACTGTCGTATAAGCCAAATCAGTTACCCGTGGCAAAAGAAAGTTCACGTGGCAACCGGTATCTTAAAACGTTCCCCATAGAAAGTCACATTTGCAACAATGTTTCTCTTAAGGCCAAAAGAAACCTCCTCCTGTACTAGAGAAAACATTGATTGCATTCAGGTTAGATTCCTGAAGATACTCGGTCTTCTCTGTTGGATCCAAGAGCATTCAGCGTGCCCACTGAAGGTTCTTTCTGAACCTGTCAACACAGTGAGCCTCATTTTCTCCCAAATGTGTACCAAGGAGTTCCTCTTTGCAATCTGAAGCGGTTTTCAAGACCCAGTTTGGAGTCTGCTTCTTTCCTAACAGGAAGGCCCCTGGACAAAGCATCCTTGTGTTAACATACGAACTTTCTGAGATACGGAGGTTTGTAAGGGGGGGAAGAAGTTACATACTTCTTCTCCTTACTACTCCCTCCCTGTTAACTGTCTTCTTGCACCTTCCACTCCATCTAAAGGGTCCACTCTGGGGCATGCAACAGCAGGCAGCCTTGTGCAAGAAGCTTCTAGGGCCATTAGATCTGTCTCCAGTTCAGAAGCGACAAGTACTGTGGTCACATTCACCCCTTTCATCCAAGCACAGAGCCTTAGAGCTGAAAGGAAGTTTAGAGGTCATTCATCCCATGCCTGTCTCAGACACTTCTCTGCAAATGTCTAGGGGGTTCTTCACCTTAGAGAAAGTGCTACTCCAACAGCCAGACAGCACCAACCTTGATTAAGTTCTTCTTTATACCCAATGAGCGTGCATTTTCCTCCTCCTTGGCACTCTCCCCAGGCCCCATTGGGTGTCTGATACTCAGGGTAAGCACAGGCTTTCTTCTTTACAGGTCAGACTTTTTTTTTTTTTAATTTTTTTTTTCAACGTTTATTTATTTTTGGGACAGAGACACAGCATGAATGGGGGAGGGGCAGAGAGAGAGGGAGACACAGAATCGGAAACAGGCTCCAGGCTCTGAGCCATCAGCCCAGAGCCTGACGCGGGGCTCGAACTCCCGGACCGCGAGATCGTGACCTGGCTGAAGTGGGCCGCTTAACCGACTGCGCCATCCAGGCGCCCCTACAGGTCAGACTTTCAAATACTCAGGCTCCAAATTCCAACACGGTGATCCTGGCCTCCCTCTGAATGCTTTACTCAGTCACAGCTCACGTAACATACATGAGTACCACTGCTTCTCAACACCTGCCCCCAAACCTACTCTTAACACGGCGGTAGTAGATGGGACAGTGTGGAATGCCAGGAGACTAGAAGACCAATGGTGGTCTTCTGTGACCAAGGCAGTATGCTTGGGGTGATCACTGCAACTCCGAAATAACTATCATTATTGTGCTGAGATAGCTCATTCTGAGCTACTATTTGCCTAAAACTCCTGTCTTCTTTTTCAGATCAAAAATACTTGTTTGAGTCTTTCTTATATGGATGCAATTTTGGTCTAAATACAGGACTCTCTGTTAACATAAAGTTGACCTTCACTGAGCATTTTCACAGGCCTGACAATACACACCTAGTACCTTGTATACATTAATTTAATCTTCCTAATAATCACATGGGGTCAGTATCATTATCCTCATGGGTAGATGACCAAATGGAGGCACAGAGATTTAATCACCGTCCAGGGCTATTCATGTACAATTTCATAATTGTTAGGTTGTAAAGCTGGGCTTCAAACCTAGATCTGTCAGACTGTTGGTGGTAGCCTCTTCACCCACTCTGTTCCACGGCGGGACTATGTTTCAGCCAGTCTGTGTCATCTAAAAGGAAAGGGCTAGGATATGGTTCTTGTGCCACTTTTCTTTTTAAGCATGCTTCCATCATGAAAAAAAATCCCAAGTCCCAGCACCTTTTTCTCCTCCCTGAGGTACACCACGTCATCAGAAGGAAGGACAACACCCACGAAACATGACACTCTGGAAAAGGGACAAGCATCCAGGTGATATTACGGAGATAACATGTCCCCACGAAGCCTTCTTTGTTTATTGAATTATAGCAAATAGAACCCTCAAGGACATTTTTTCCAGCACAAATTTGCAAGGCTGAGCCCTGTCAGATGTACCATTAAATGTCATTGCTAAGTTGCAATACTGAAGTAACAGCTCCCATCATGGAGGGCACTGAGTTAGCACACATTCTGTGGGGCAAATGCAACTATATATAAATGACTGTGCTCTCAGGAAGCCCGACCAGTAAGACCCAGGGAGGCTCAGTGACCCGCAGAACCCACGTCACCCAAATAAGTGTAACTCATGAAATTAGATAACCAGACTTCATTTCCTTCACCAGTTAATATGTCTCAGCAAGACTGAAAACGTGGTCATGGAGGAGGAAGGGGAAAAGAAAAAGTTCCGTGCCTTCCTCTAGGTCAGCTCATAAACACATATAATCAAGGCTTAAAGAAGTAAGAAATAGAAAATAGTTGAGCTCCAAGACTAGACCTCACTGTCCAGTACACAAGGTAAGCCAGGAGGTATGGGAGAACATTTCATACTGGCTACTGAAAGCATCTGTGAACATTTCATTTTTTTTATTAAACAAATTTTTTTTAATGTTTATTTATTTTTGAGGGAGAGAGAGACAGAGTGTGAGCAGGGGAGGGGCAGAGAGAGAGGGAGACACAGAATCAGAAGCAGGCTCCAGGCTCCGAGCTGTCAGCACAGAGCCCGACGCGGGGCTCGAACTCACAAGCTGTGAGATCATGACCTGAGCTGAAGTCGGACGTTCCACCGACTGAGCCACCCAGGTGCCCCGTGAACATTTCATTAATGAGCAAAAGAAATAATCATCTCCAGACAATGCCTACTGGATTGCTTAAGTCTCCAAGGTCTGGTAAGTTGTGTTGGGAGGAGCACTGAGAAAACAGAGAAAACAGAAGCCGAAGGAAACAAGCAGCCCAGAATCCAGAAGGAGGAAAGTTCTAGGTAGCACCATTATTAAGTCAAAATTTCCAGGGTTAACTAGTAAGAAGAGTAAAGAAAGCGCATCCATTAGAGCAAAGATACAATGTAAGATTACAATGGATATACCATGAAAAGCACAAGGCAGATCAGGAATCCTGTTCTGGCTGAGCTGGCTTGGGTTACTGTGGGTTATGTGATTTTTTCCCTTCCTTCACACCTTTTTTTTATAACCACTTTATTGAGATATAATTCACACACAATTCACCCCTTTAAAGTGTACAAATTGATGACTTTTAGTATCTCCACTCAATTGTGCAGACATCACCCCACAGAGAAACTGTGTACCCATCGTCTACCTCTCCTACCTCCCCCCCCCCCCCCCGCCACCCCCCAAATCCCCTCTCCAGCCCTGGGCAATTGCTAATCTACTTTCTGTCTCCACAAATTTGCCTATTCTGGACATTTCACACAAATGGAACCAGACACTGTGTGATCCTTTGTGGACAGCTTCTCTCACTTAGCATAACGTTCTCAAGGTTCCTCCACATTTTGGCCTGTGACAGTGTTTCATTCCCTTTATTTTCTATGAAATTTTGCTTGCGTGATCCACAGGTGGCAAAATTAGCCTTGTAAGTTAGCCTTTACTCCTCACATGTAGTGATGAAATCACAGGTCCATTGAGAGGTTGGTAGAGAGGCCGATCTGAACCCCAGAACCTATTCACAGTTTAGATTTGTTCTAAAGGAAGAAAGATGATACTTGTCAACTTGACTAAAGTGTGTCATTCTCTGATATTAAGAAAAAAGAGGAATCACTATCTAATCTGTGGGGGAGAGGTCACTGGATCTGTGACGCTCTTACCTGCTCTGCCTGACGGAGGATAAAATATACCAATGGGCTTAATCTCTATAGAAATGCCTGGCAAGGGGCGCTTGGGTGGCGCAGTCGGTTAAGCGTCTGACTTCAGCCAGGTCATGATCTCGCGGTCCGTGAGTTCGAGCCCCGAGTCGGGCTCTGGGCTGATGGCTCAGAGCCTGGAGCCTGTTTCCGATTCTGTGTCTCCCTCTCTCTCTGCCCCTCCCCCGTTCATGCTCTGTCTCTCTCTGTCCCAAAAATAAATAAACGTTGAAAAAAAAAAATTAAAAAAAAAAAAAAAAGAAATGCCTGGCAAATGGAGACACTGCATCACAGAAAATTTTCCTTAGGTGGGGGTGAGGGAAAAGGAAAGGAATAAAGTCAGATATTAAGGGGGGGAGGGGAGATTTGCCTTCCCACTCTCTTTACTTTTATAAAACAGTATTCTTTAAAAAAGAAATCAAATCATCCTAACGTACTTGAAAATCGTCCCCAAATTCTTTCTTCCAAACTCATATTCAAAGCCTACATGCAAACTTGGGAACCACAGACAAGACTCAGTGGGGAAAAAAGATCAAGGAAATGGGGGAACATGTCGGGGGTCCAGGCAGGACCGCGGCGAGGGTGGCCTGTGTCTGCTTCTTCATGCGGGAACACGGAGCTTCTCCCTCAGACACAACTCACGCCCCCCACCTCCTCCATCTTTTTTTTGAGTCTTTCACTGCCAAATGGGTGACTCTTTTGAAACCCTTCCCCAGTGCTGTGACCGCCAGGCACGAGCACATAGAGGCACCAATCACTTACTACTGCCTGTCACAGATGCTTAAATGGACAGGGTGGAAAAAATATCCTTTTCACACACTTAAAAATTACTCCAAGTTATTTTAAATGTGGAACTGTTTGTATATTCCTTATAAGTTTATAAAACTCACACTGTCCCTCCATGACTAACTAAAGTGGAATTGAGAGAGTATTCTATATTTATAACTTGTCTGGTTGTTCGTGCTTACAGCCCTATTTCCACACTCTTTTACTGTACACAGAGTTATGTGAGGTATTGTGGGCTCCTAAACTTTGCTGATTTCCTAACAAGGCAGGCCTGTGTCCCGCAGGGACAAATTGGGGGCTGTTTTGTCCAAGTGGAGGCCAAGCTCCGAGGGAGAGGCCTCCAGCTTTGTGGTTTTGGCTACAGCTCTTAAAACCGGTGTTAGGGCCCATTTCTGGGCAACTGCCTGCCTTACTGGTGTTGACCAAAGTATCAATGCTACTGATACATTGTTTATTACACATACCTGTTAGAAGCTCGGTGCTGTACAACTTGGCTACACATACCACTTCCTCCGATTTATTTTGGTGGAAATTGTAAGTCCAAAAGGTGCAGTACTGGAATCAGCCAGGCCAAAGCCCCCCCGTTCCACATACATAAACACGTAAACATAATTTAAATGCATTAACTGAATGTAGCCACTTGTGGGGAAACTACTATTTAGAGACCAGCCCGCACTGTTTGGGATACAACTTGGTCAGCCAAAGCACCGTTTACCAGGAGACAGTGTTAAATGCATGAAGTACCTATGGGGGTAGATTTGTGTCGTATGTCTGGGATTTACATTTGTACGTGCACACCTGTCCACACATATGCATCGTGGTACGGCCTCTTCGCAGGCGGTCAACAAATAAAGCTGCCTCCTTGGAGAGGCTACCCACCTAGTCAGTGCCCTCACAGTTTTGCAAAGCCCTTTCAAGATCTTCTTTGCAAAAATGCTTCTAGACACCATAGTAGATTCTTTGACACAGCCTCAAAAGCGGTACCTACCTCTTTGTAAAAGGAAGGGGAAAATGGTCCCTAAACCCATTTTTCTTTCTTTCCTAATGTCAGAAGGGGAAATACGTATCTCATCTCAGTGCTGTGGCTGCCAGTGAGGCTGGGGGTTTTGCCTCCTTCCCCCTGATTTCTTGGCCACTTACCGTACGTCTTAACTGTCTTTCAATGATTTGGACCATTTTCTTCTTTGGAAGATTGACTTTTTACTAATTATTTAAATTTAAGCCCTTAAAGATGTATATGCTTTTCTTTTTTTATTTTATTTTTTAACGTTTATTTATTATTGAGAGACAGAGAGAGAGAGCATGAGCATGGGAGGGGCAGAGAGAGGGGGAAACACAGAATCTGAAGCAGGCTTCAGGCTCTGAGCTGTCAGCACAGAGCCCAATGCAGGGCTCGAACTCACAGACTGCAAGATCATGACCTGAGCTGAAGTTGGACACTTAACCAACTGAACCACCCAAGTGCCCCTGTATATGCTTTTTAAACACACTACTGTGCCTTGAAAAAAAAAAAAAAATGTAGGTGGCTTGAGAGAAAAATGCTTCCCCCTTCTGTAATTACATCTACTTGAGAAGCGTGGGTCATAACAGTAGACTTTAAGTCATTTTTTTTTTTTTTTTTTTTTTTACCTCTCCAGAGTCTTTGCTCCTTTCTCCTTTGATTGCGTTCCTTCCTGGTGGCACACTTTCAGACTTGTAAACATATATTTTAGAGTATATGTTATGCTACAACACCACATTATTCTTTTCCATTATCTAATCTGATTGCTGACCCCACTTCCTGAAGTTAAAGTATTTTTACTACTGTGGAAAAACCACAAAAAGATTCACTGGACTTCCCAAGTACAGTAACCTGTGTTATCAGTAAAGGAGGGGAACAGGGTGTCCCAGATGATCCTACATGCTGGTTCACAGAATTACCACATAAACCTTAGGAGAACCAGTTTTGGATAACTGGACCACAGAACACCTACGCCCACAAAAATTCATGGAACTTATATTTCATCTAGTTGATGATTCAAAAGTGCCTTAGAAAAACATACAAATGTAGAAATGTTGTAATGTCCTTGCAAAGATTATTACCCCCCCCCAAAAAAAGAAGCCCAAAATAAAAACAAAAACACCTGAACCAAAAATACCTTGTCATTCCCACAGAATTCTGCTGGTTTATATTTTATTTTGTTTGGTTTTTTATTTTTGTGGATGGTGGAGGGGCGGGGGCAGTAGTTTTGCTAAAAACTTTATCGCCCTTGCCAGAAAGCATTAGAAGTGCTAAAATCCTATCTTGGTAACCATAAATCAGTCCCATTGGACAGTATCGTTTTGTCAATTTCATATGGGGAAAAATCTTGTCTCTATACTTTGGAAAGGTGACTGATGGACTCCAAAGTTTAAGCCCATCCTTTGTACAACTTTAAAAATAATATTTTAGGGGCGCCTGAGTGGCTCATCTGGTTAAGCGTTTGACTTTGGCTCAGGTCATGGTCTCACGGTTTAGGAGTGGGGTTCTGTGCTGATAGTTCAGAGCCTGGAGCCTGCTTGGGATTCTGCGTCTCCCTCTCTCTCTGCCCCTCCCCTGCTCACATTCTCTCTCTCTCTAAAATAAATCAACATTAACAAAAAAAGTTATAGGGGTGCCTGGGTGGCTCAGTCGGTTGAGCGTCCGACTTCGGCTCAGGTCATGATCTGACAGTTTGTGAGTTCAAGCCCCGCGTCAGGCTTTGTGCTGACAGCTCAGAGCCTGGAGGCTGCTTCGGATTCTGTGTCTCCCCCTCTCTCTCTGCCCCTCCCCCACTCACATTCTGTCTCTGTCTCTCAAAAAAATAAACATTAAAAAAATAAAAAATAAATGAAAATAATATTTTAACCTTAATAGCTGAATTTCTTGGTTTTTGTTTTTTGTAAGTGATCGGTAAAATTGGGTTCACCTGAAGTGCCAACACAGGCAACTTGTGTAAAATGCCGGTTGAAAGAGTGTGTTTGAGTTGTAAATGCCCAACGGAGATGGGCTCACAGGTGCCCTCTGCTTTTTTTTCCAGTTAATTAGGAATCTTCCGAGAGTAGGTTGTCATTTGATCTCTGAACCATTAAATATCTAGTACACTTCAGGAGCGCCTGGGTGGCTCAGTTGGTTAAGCGGCCGACTTAGGCTCAGGTCACAATCTTGAGGTTCATGAGTTCGAGCCCTGCGTCGGGCTCTATACTGACAGCTCACAGCCTGGAGACTGCTTCAGATTCTGTGTCTCCCTCTCTCTGCCCTTCCTCTACTCATGCTCTGTCTCTCTCTCAAAAATAAATGAACATTAAAAAAAACTTTTTTTAAATATCTAGTACACTTCTGATTTTGGATATTTGGCTTTTCCCCAGAGCATTACCCAAAGTGAATTGGATCGCTGCAGGCCCAACATCCCCTTAGGTCTCTAAGGAAGCTGGAAGGGGATGCAAAATATGGCAAAGCCTACCGTCAGCTCTGAAAAGCAAGGTGGAAGGTTCAGGGACTTTCCCCTTCAGACACTGCTACTCGCAGGCAAGGGATGACCGCCTGGGCCAGGATCAAAGGGGTGATGTGCTGTAAGCCCAGCGTGCACTGGCAGAGAGGTGGGTCCCTCTCCCCTTCCTGTTTGAGTAACTTTTCTCCCACCCCACCTCCTCATTTTTTCACTGCCTCCCAAACACTCTCTGTTATATACTACGGTCTGATTTTCAGGCTTCAAAGGAATTTTCTTTGAAAGATGAAGAACTTAACACTTTAGGGCTCATTTTATTTTTAAAAGAAACAAGCAGGGTAGCCCTACCGTGCAAAACACCAATGAGGCTGCAAACTTGGAAACCGGTCCAAGAATCATTCTTTCATTCCATCCTTGGCCTGAAGACTGAAGCAAGTTGCACAAAAAGTTCATAAACACAAAGGGGTCCAATTGCATTCAAGCTCCCCCAGTGAGGATGAGCATACCCGTGAAGCCACATGTTCGCCATACCACGAGAGTATATAAGGTTTACTTGCTTGAGAAAATAGACAGCAACTTTTAGAACACCTGACTGTGCTTCACAAGTCAACTTTTAACCCTTTCCTAAACACTGTAAAGTCCCAAACTGGCTAAGTGGGTTAAAAAAGGGAGGGGGGGGGGGGAGGAAAGGAAAGGAGTGATCTCAAGCATAAAGCCCTTCAAAAAAATCTATCTAAAATCCTGGACTTGAATACACCAAAGGATAAGGATAAGGATCTGAAGTGGTTAAGAGAGTGATCTTTTCTTTTTCCTTCAAAGGAATAAGCTCTGTAGCAACTTCCTAGGATCTGATGTCAACACAACTGTTGTCTCTGGAGCTGGGAGTTCTCGGGGCATCCTCAAGCCCCGGGCAGAGGCCAGGGTGCGCTCCTGGCGCAATGCAGACTGGCGCACAGCATCCCTCAGGACCTGTTTGCGTTTTACTCACAGAGAGAACAAGTACTGGCAAGGGACAAAAAAAAGAACATGTTTTGCAAACAATCAGAGTGACCTGAAACCCAGGGTGAAGACTGAAGTCAGCCTGAGCCAGGCTCTGTGCAACGCTGGCTAAGTGGAGTGCTCTGGAGAGGGAACAGGCTTCTAGCTTTCCCATTCACCCAGGAGGACCTCTCACCTAAGGCCACGCCCCACCCCCGTGGGGGCTGCTTTCCTTTGTTTGGCTTCGTAGGCGAGCTGGGAGCATCTCTGAAATGAGATGAATGCCCAAAGGAAAGAGCCCTCGTTTTTTTTTTCTGGAGCTGAAAGCAACCCAGGAACTGGGCATCCAGTCGAATGCTTTCATCTTCATTTGGCACCCGAAGAAAACGAGACCCAGACAGCTTGAGACTACAACAATCACGAGGTACTGGACAGCTGGGCCCAGTACCGGGGTCTCCAGAACTCCTGGCCCAGGGCTCCTGTCACACCGTGATGTGATCTTCCCAGCCCCCTACTTTCCTGCAAAGAGAGGGATCTCTCAGACCTTTAAAACCACACGACCCCTTTTGGGATAATCCACGCAAAGGATAATCTCCTTTGACACGGTTGGAAATTTTTTTTTTTCTTTTTAGGTTTTTTAAGGGTTTTTTTTTTTTAAAGTGATCTCTACGCTCAATGTGGGGCTCAAACTCACAACGGTGAGCAAGAGTCCTGTGCTTCACCAACAGAGCCAGCCAGGCGCCCTGCTGTTGGAAGTTTTGAAATAGATTATCTTCCCCCATTTTCCATTTCTGAACCTGCCTACTCAAGGTATTTTCCTCCCAAATGCACCAGCCCCCATTCCACAAACTGAGGTCTCCTAAGTAAAGCCTATTAAATGTATTTCCACCTCAATTGCACCACACCTCCATCTACATAACTAAAGCCTGAACTCCCCCACCCCATCCCCCAAGTCTACTTCTTCCTGTCTGGCAGGTGGGCAGAACTTATCTTCCTAAATTGACATTCCCAGCCCACCCAGCGCTCTGCAGGAGCACAGTAGATACACTTGGAACCTGTTGCTTCCAACCTCCTCTGCCCTCTCTAAAATGCCTGCCATAATTCCTCCTCCCCAACCCCATCCTTTGAAATTTCTAAACCCTGGTAGAGGAAGCGCCTCAGGCTCTTAATAAGCTCAGTCATGCTCAAAATATCCGCTTCACCCACGAGGTATATAGTAGCCGGCAATTCTGGCCCAAGCACCCCTTTAGGGAAAAGATGATCTTTCTTCAAGACTCCGTATTCAGAATTCCTAAAAAAGACCACTCTTGCTTATTTTCGTCCCTGTACCTGTGAACTTGCAACAGTCCAGGACACCGTCTGCAATACCCATCATTCACCTATACACTGTAACAATAGGGGATTAAGAAATCACCCTTCATGCGGCTGTGACCACAGAGAGTACATATTGCAACTTTCCTCCTCTGGAACTTGCAAAACTTACAGGAAATCTTCCACACCTACATAGTAAATCCACTGCCAGAAAAATGAAGTGTAAACACTTTATATTAAATTAGCCAAGTGTTTAAAAAAATAACATTATCCCAATCCAATATTTTCGAATCCTGGCTCACTTTCAAGTCTTACGGTGCATACAGGGGCAGAGGTGTGCCAGGCACGCGCCCTTGTCCCCCCTTTGTAAGGGGCATGTTTTGCTTTTTTTTTTTTTTTTTTTTAATTTTTTTTTCAACGTTTTTTATTTATTTTTGGGACAGAGAGAGACAGAGCATGAACGGGGGAGGGGCAGAGAGAGAGGGAGACACAGAATCAGAAACAGGCTCCAGGCTCCGAGCCATCAGCCCAGAGCCTGACGCGGGGCTCGAACTCACGGACCACGAGATCGTGACCTGGCTGAAGTCGGACGCTTAACCGACTGCGCCACCCAGGCGCCCCCATGTTTTGCTTTTTTGATACCAACAATCTGCAAATTAGTACACATGTAAAATAACCCCAGGAGGAAAGCAGTGATCCTATTTTCTTTATCTGGGATTTCCCTCCAAATCTTTACACTGGACAACGATGGACATCAAAGATATAAATCTATTTATCTAAAGATAAATCTTTAATTGGGTCCTAGACTAGACATATTTTTGAAAGAAGCATCCACGAAAATGAAGAAACAGCAAACAGGAAAAAGTGGGAAACGCTAATGTGTCTCAGTTTATAGATGAATGCGTCAATACATGTTTGTGAGACGGTCTATGCAAAAAATCAACGAGCCCTCAAATACTGTCACTTACTTCAGTCTCTCCCTATTGCCCTCTGGGTGCACATCCTCTGATGTGGCCCATGTCCCTTGCTTGCCTTCGGGGAGGAGGGACACTATGGCAAGGGGTAACATTCCTCTGCACATACATAGTGTCAAAAATATATGAAAAAAACAAACAAAACTACCAGCCTAGAAGCTATGTTGGCAAAATTTAAAGCAACAATTTAGAAACAGCCTACACCCATTTATGTGCCAGCTTGGCCGCATTTTTAAGGGCCCAAGTCATGTCTGTCTGTCTGTCTGTCTACTTAAAAAAAAATCGTTTTAGAGAGAGTCAAGTGTTTAAAATTTTGAGATGCTTAAGTTCATCTTCTGTTTTGGAGACACAGCATGAGAGAGGAGGCAATGTTCGCCTTAGAGGAAAATGTGGACTGTGGGGTTGGAAAGAAGTGAGTTTATATCCCATTTGCCATTTATTGGCTGTTGTGTGAAAAGGGACTCAGTTATGTGTGTAAGACAGATACTACCACCTTGTGCTAATCAGTGCAAGATTAAATGTGATAAACCCTGGAACTGTAGTATTTTTCCTGGGATGTCATAGGTCCTCTGTGAATAGGGTTTCCATAGGTCCTAGCGTTCTCTAGTACTGCCTCTGCCACCTATCCGCCACTTAGCTGACATGTGCATGGGAGAGTCTCACTCTGTGACCCACTGGCCTCCATCTAATCCCCTGGCCTTATGGGCCTTATGGGCCACCACCTGCCGGGAAGGGCAAAGGAAGACACTAAGAACCATGTTTCCGATTGGTTTCATGTATCAGCAAACACACAAGACTTCACTTCTGGGGGAGAGTTGTGTGGCCAAGAAAGAAAAAGAATAGAGAGATGCCAGGGTAGCTCAGTCGGTTGAGCGTCCAACTCTCGATTTCGGCTCAGGTCATGATCTCAGGGTCAAGGGATCAAGTCCTGAGTCAGGCTCTGAGCTGAGCCTGGAGCTTGCTTAAGATCCTCTCTCTCTCTCTCTCTGGCTCCCTCCCCCTCCCCTCACTTGCTATCTCTCTTAAAAACACAAACTAAGACAGGATTCAGAAATATTTCAGATTTTATCTCTGCTTGAACAAATAAAAATATTACAAATTTCAGATTGGCCTGGCATTCTAATTCCAGTTTTTTACTGCTGTTCTTAAATCCCTTTGCTCTGAAATAATCCCCATTTAATGCAAGGTGGGCAGTAGCTTACCTAACACATCATCATCTGAAGGTTGTTTGTAGTTTTGGTTACTATTTTGAAGAGTCCTCAAGCTGCAGGCTGGGGGATGGGTAGGTTTGGGGAGGGCCAGGGGCAAATTACTTTCTAGAGCCTGCCAAGAAAGCTTCCACAGCATGGAAGTTAAACCTTCAACTTCCATCAGGCAGTAAGCTCTTTTTAGATGAGAAAGAGAATTTTTTCTACGTTTCAAAAAACTTCACAGAGGTCTTCAAAAAAACAAAAAACAAAGAACCAACCTCCTAATACAATTTTCTCCTAAATTACCTTATTCACCTTTTACATGGGTTGGATGAAGATTCTCTATAGCAAAGGTATATACAAGCTCCTTTCTGGAGGGCAATGAGACAATTCCCTGCAAACAGTGAAGAGGTGAAGAAGCATCCTCCTTGTTAATTGCCGGGTAAGGTGGGGGTAAGTGATAACAACACCGTGTCGCCAAAGGTTGGGTAGGTATCACCAACTGTCATCAGTGCTCAAATAAACCGACAGAGCTACGACTATTCCAAAGGGCTCAACAACCAGTTTCGGCTCTCAGGTTCATAGGCTGCACAAATGTAGGGGCTCTACAGGAACCACTCAGAGGCTCGCTTGGGGGCTAAGTAAAAATAATTGCCATTATGATTTTCCAGGTCAAAGGAATTTCTTCCAGGATCCACCAGCTAGACCTCTGCGTTGCAACCAAGAACATGTGCAAGCTGTTTGAAAAAAAACATTGGCTTTGTGCACAGGCACCCCGGGCTGGCTTCTCCGCGTGGAGGGAGGGGAAGGACAGCCAGCTGGCTAGAGCAGCGGTCAGACTGTCCAGTTCTCACGCCACCTGCACCTCCCTATCTAGAACCTACTGCTCTTGCTTCACAGAAATGATCCCTGGTGCCAGTGCCACAGGGACATTCCTTCATCCTAATCCCACCGGCTCCAGGCCACTGGGATGGGAAGGAGGCTTCCAGGAGTACGCCGACCACCTGCTCCTCGGACCTCCCTGCTCTGGGCCCGTATCAAGGAAGATAATGCACTTGCTCATCCAGCCAGGAAGGGTGTTAGTGAATTCCTGGTGCAGGCACAGTCTGGAGTTCTGAGAAGCGGCTATGAGTTTGTGCTCCAGGTTACTGAAAAGCTGCAGACGGACCGTGCTGTATTTCAGGGCACGGTGAAGATTTTACTGAATCGCAGCAAGGATACACAAATACCCATACACATAGTAAAACTAAAACCTCTTACCCGCCTGGCCCCTGCTCCAACCACCCTGGCTCCTTTTTCTTTCTTGAAGAAGGCAGACCCTGTCATGACTCTGACCCATGATGCATGCTGTTCCTTCTGCCTGGCTTACGCTTCTTCCCACTCCCAACCTGCCTCTGCAGCATTTAGTGCTGGGTGATTGTCTTCACCCCCAAAGACTTCTTCTCCCCATCACCATCTCTGGGTAAGAGCCCTTCCTGCTGCCCTATCATTTTAAGACACAGCATCCGCTTCATGTCTCTCAAAGCACTGACCACATTCACAATCAAAAACTTATTTTTAATGGTTATTATTATTATTATTATTATTATTTTTTTTTTTTTTTGCTGGAGGGAAGAAGGAGGAAGAGTTATTGTTTCATGGGTACAAAGTTTCAGTTGTGCAAGACAACAGTTCTGGAGATGCCTGGTGATGATGGTTGCACAACATTGGGAACGTACTTACTTAGTGCCGCTGAAGCATATATTTAAACATGGTTACGATGATAAATTTTGTATGTGCAGTACTATAATTAAAAAAAAACCACTTAACTATGTTTAATGCTCCTTTCTCCACTGGTGCACAGTGCACTGGGATAGGAATCCCATGTTTTTTCATCACTGTGTTCCCAGGGCCATGTCCAGAGCCTGGTCCACGGTGGCGCAGTGTATATTGTGCAGTGTATACTGGTTCCATGAGACATGATACACATACGTGGAGTCAGGTGGTACTTTAACCCTGGACTACTACTTAGGCAAACTTTCCGAAAGCAAAGCCCTTGAAATTTACAGAAGATGTATATGGGGACTTTGTATGTATACCTACATATGCAGATTTTACTGTATTTCCTCTTTGCCTTGAGGAAATTCTTTGTGCCTAGAATCCCAGAGGAACCAGATTCCAAGAAGACCGATACTCCTTCTAGTATGGTGTGCTTATCTTGCTGATGTGGCTATTCAGGTCCCGTGTCATCTGGGTTTTTTGTTTTGTTTTGTTTTTTTGGCTTTTAATTAGAATCTGCCTCAAATTCTCTTTGGCATTAGACAAAGCATAAATTGAAAGCAAATACGTAACAGAAGGGAGTTTCCTGAAGGATAAGTAAGTACATTTTATGTTCTGATGGTGAATTGTTATCAAATAAATAACAATGATGACAAAAGTAATATGAAAAACTACTCTCCTTGACTCTCCTAAAAAGGAGGAAAAATGAGAAAAATCAGAGAAGCCACTTTTGGGAGATGAAGAATAAAATGAAAGATAGTCCTCTGGCCTCATGGCTGGGCTGGTTTTCCCCGAGAATAACCAAAGAATCATCTGATCCAACACCAAACCCCAGCCTTCTTTTAGGTCATATCTGCTTTTAGGCAAACTAAAACTTAAAAAAAATTTTTTTTAATGTTTATTTATTTTTGAGAGAGAGAGAGAGGTGAGCAGAAGAGGGGGAGAAAGAGAGAGAGAGACATGGAATCTGAAGCAGGATCCAGGGTCTGAGCTATCAGCATAGAGCCCAACGCAGGGCTCGAACCCACAAACTGCAAGATCATGACCTGAGCCAAAGTTGGACACTTAATCAACTGAGACACCCAGACACCCCGGCAGACTACAACTTTTTTAATGGTAACAATTCTCTGTCTCTGTCTCTGTCTCTTGGCCCTAATAGAAGTAAAAGCTCAAAGTACTAGATGAGAAGAAAAAAAATGAGCATTTGTTATCCGTAATAGTAAGTCACCTACCATACGTGGGGGCACTCACTGCTACATGTGCTTGGCATGAGCTGACTTAACGTCCACAACTCTGAGAGGGAGGGCCTATTTTCCCGTCCTCTGAACCATAGTCTCAAGTACAGAGAGAGTGGTTTGCCCGGAGTCAAGGAGCTTCGGGAGGCAGAGGCAGAAATTCCAACTGAAGCGACAGGACTCGAGGGTCCGTGCTTCTAACCAGTAAGGTACTGTGCACGTGCACATGACACAGAGTTTTCTACTGTAGTTCTCATAACCTACTTTCATAAGTCATAGAAAGGTATCAGCGATATTTCATTGATGAGGAGACTGAGGACCACAAGAAGCTGTGACTTAACAGGGAGACAGATGATGATAAACAGAAGTACTGAATGCCAGGAGCTCAGCTCTCAGACTTGCATGAGGCTCATTTCTGTGCCTTATAGTTCTGTCAGGGTCATTCAGCACCATCCCAAAGGACCAAAAGGCAATGAATTTGACTACATAAAAAAGTGGAAACTTCACTCCTGTGTTTAACCTAGCACTGAAATATTTCTTAATTATTTCTACTTTAAATGGCATAATTCATACAAATTGGTAGAGCACAGAATTCGTACCACTCCAAACACGGTGTTTAACAACAATGGCTTAAAAAAAAATACAAACAGCCCCCCCCTTTTTTTTTTCATAAATTCTTCTGGATTAAATATTTGTTCATTTAAAACCTGAGTGCACCTGTCTGGAAGACACCCCAGGTGTTGTACATGTAGATAAGAATTCAAGGTAAAGATTCCTGTCCTAAAAGATACACATCAGGAAGACAAGAATACTTCCAGCTGAGTGGACCACGGGATGGAAGGATGTGTATGAGGCAGGAGTGCCAGAGAAGGACCTCTCAGAACAGGCAAGGGAGCCCTGGCATTTCAGGGAAGGAGGGGGTGAAGGATAGGCTTCCCGCATATTTCAACAGAAGATTATAACTTGCCATCTTTATTAGTATATAACCAAAAAATTTGAAAAAATGACCTCAGTGAATTTCGGCCTTTAAGAAAGATTTTAATCAAACAAAATTAAATTTGTTTAAAACATCACAGGATGAGGTCTAGAAAGCGGCTTCTGTCGCTGTCAAAAGTTAATGCCTATGGATCGGCTATTGCTAAAGTTGCTTAAAATGGGCTAATTATTCTCCCACCCCCCCCCCCCCTTTCTCTGTCCTGGCACAAGGAAATTTTAAGCCATCTACAATCCCTCCATTAAATTAAAAAATAAACAAACAAACCTCCATTGTAAGAGGCGCCATTGGTGTCTGCCTCCTTGTCTTCCCATCACAAAAGCAGAGGAGTGCTAAAGAACAGACTCGCTGGTCAGTATTTCATGAATTTAAAAAAGTGTAGCATTGCTGCCTGGCCAGACACAGCGAAAAACAAAAACCTCAGTCATTTGTTTAAACAAACTCACAAAAACAAAACCACTTCCTCAACGTACTCCGTGAATTCTAAAAAGGATCGCACGTTTAATATAATTTTTTTAAACTTTAACTTTCACAAATTAAAAGCAGGATGATAAGACCAGACAAATGGACATCGCCCCTCTACCCTGCTTATCTATTTCTGGTTTCATTCAGCTGCCAAAACCACCGACAGCACTTCCTCTCATCCCAACAGGAAAATTTCATGGCTCCTGAAGGTCTGAGTCAGAGCAGAAAGCTCATGAATATTCTGATTTTCTGGAGCTGATGCAAGGAAATCACTATAATTGATGACCGGACACATAGTTACCTACCAAATGTCTGGTCTCTAGAACTACTCCTCTGAAATAATTTATCAAAAGTTGGATTTCCATTTTCAAAGTTATTAACAATAACAAGAGTCTGTTTCTGATTTTTAACATGAGGTTTTATCATTCAAGCCCTTCTTTTCAATAAAATCTCTCTATACACTGGGATCTCCATTAATAAACTCCCTTCGGTTTGCTGCATTTTAATGAAGGTGAACAGAAAGTAAACCGAAAAGAACCTTAACTTCCCACACGAAATGGGCAGAAATGAGTGTGCCGAAGATTTACACGAGGCTCCGTACGCAACGGGTGCCAGGAAATTAACAGGGCACGTGCGTCCGTGTGGTGGCGGCGGGGGACGGTGGCACCAACACCTCCCCGCGGACCGCACGAGCTCCCCAGGCGGTTCTGCTGCGGTCCGGGATCGGACTGGAGCACGTAACTGGACGTTAGCTCGTAACAATGAGACCCTGGTTCAATTTGAGAACGCACGCCCTCCTTCCATATTAATTTTTCTCTTTTGCAAACCTACTTCCATCTTTTATTTTCCTTTTACGTTGTGCACTGCTCACAAGCACATGAGCAACGAACGTGGAGGGACCCATCCAAGTTATTTACTCCGCGAGCCTCCTCCCGCGGCAAAGCGGCAACAATGCCGCGGAAGTCGGAGGGTGGACCACCCTCTTCCCATAACTTTAGGACAGCCGGTTTTCCATCAAAATTCAATTATCGCTAAGGAGAAACCAGGGTTTGTAGTGAAACGGTTTAGAACGGTTTACTTCTTTGCCATAAAATGGATGATCGACCTTCGGGAAACCCAGACCGCCCCCGTCCCGAGGGAGGCAGCGTGGCTCTGGCACCGTGGGATCGACCCCTCGAGACGGAAACCACGTTCCCATAAAGAAACTTGAGCCACCAAAGGGATTAGATGACATGATCGGAAATACATGGGAAATACTTTCTGCATTTTCCGCTATCGGGATTAAGGAATTAGAGGGGGGGGAGGGGGCGGGAAATCAGGACGCTTCTGTCTTCCCAAACCCGAATGCCACACCCGGCCGCTCCCTGTTCCATCCACTCTCGCACATGGTGTCCGGAGACCACGTGAGGCGGCGGCGGGCGTGGCCAGAGCGTGGTCACGTGGCCGGCCAGTCCTCCCGCGCGGGCACGCGCCTGCTGAGCCCCGCCTCCCGCCAGCCAGGGCAGAAGCGGGCGGCCACGAGGGGTCTGCGGCGCTGCGGTGGCGGCGGCGCTCCGGGATCCGGTCCGCCCGAGCACGTGCACTAACTTTAACGGATGCGCTGGAACTTTTTCCAGCGCTGGGCTTGCGGTCTAGAAATAACACTCAAGTAAATGTTCCCTGTCCCCCTCCGCTCAGCCGCCAACTTTAGGACATTCACCAAGGCACTGCAAACACGAAAAGAACCTCAGTACTCGGTTGCATGAATTCTGTGCGGCCACACCTTTAAAAGCCGTACGTATTTTTCATCCAACCTAATTCAGAACCGTCAATTCTACCATCAAAATTCCTGCTTGGTCCGGCAAATGTGAGTCCCCTGACCGTACCTAATGAGCAGCTACCGACGGTTTGGGGTGTGTGAGGTTCTTTTTTCTTTTCCTAATGGAACGGTTCTATTTCAAGCTCCTAAAATTTAATCCGCAAGGAGTTACAAACATCAGTGAGGGAAAAATGAGGGCCACAGGAATTTAATGTACCGAGTGTGATCTTGCCAGAGTGTGATGATAAAATTACAAACTGGGATGGACTGCAGGCTATTTAAAAATGTAGCCATTCACAGTCCTTTCAATTAGATGCACAAGCTTTTGATAAAATATTGTAGTTGCATATAAATACTGTTTCATCCTTTTAAGGTAGAAGTAAAAATATTTTTAAAAATCACATTGGAAGGATCACAATCAAAGAATAGAATAGCCCAATTAAAAAAAAAACCTCTAAGAGTAAAGAGTAATTTTAATCTTTTCAGGATAAAGAATTCAAAATAATGATTTCTTCACACGCATTGGATTTGGGGCTGCTGAAATTTAATTAAATGGAGGGAGGGGCTCCTCTAAATTGTTTGCCATGTGAGTAATAGTGTATATTCTAAAAGAAGGAAACCGTATCTTGAGCACTCCTTTCAATTATAGCCTAAAATGCTCAGAGATAACATTTCATAGTATTAATTAAAGTTCTTATGGTGGCGTAAGCCTTCCTAACCCATCCAAAACATTCAGGGCTGTGCTCCAGAGACAGTCTTGCAACTGTGCCCTCTCAGTCCTCAAAAGCAAGAGACACTTGCAGCCAGGACCAAGATACTAAGAGGACTTTTCTGGAGGGCGGTTGAGATCTCCTCCCCTCTATTTCACCTCCTCTGAAGGGAAATGATGGCAACGACATCTCAAATAACATTCCTATTTGAGACTTCTCAGGCTTCTGCATATTTTTCTGCTGCATGTCATTCATAATTGTCCTCCCAGAAAAAGTGGAGCTGCCACTGCTATTTAAAAAGTTTTATGTCCCTCATTTTAAAAATACATAAGAGTCCTCAGAGTAGAATTCCAATTACTAAGTGTAGAAAACAGAAATAGAAAAATCCACCATTTGGCAAACACCACAGTAATGGGTGTTAAAACTGGGAAGTGAAAGAATAATGAGGAACGGTATGAAGAGGCTAGTCTCAAGTATCTACCTCTGAAGGATGCTTCCTAATTACAAAGGTCAAGATTAACAACGGGTGCACTGGCAGAGACCATCTTAACCAAGTGGTCAAAATTAACATCATCAGAAATGAAACCTATGGGCATGATGTGTCTCCAGACAGGATGCACTGGGAAGGGCACAGTGGCACTTCTGTGGTCATCTTGCTAATACTGTATGTTCTTGCTGTCACCTGACTTTCATCACAAGCAAACACCCAGAGAAGGACATTCTGCAAAATAACTGGTCTGTGCTCTTCCAAAGTGTGGAGGTGGCAAGCTACCAAGGAAGACTGAAGAAAACAACCTGGGTTTGAGGAAACAGAACAGACACGACCACAGATGTGAGGCGGGATCCTCTACTGGATCGAGGACCAGACAGGGGAAAACTGGTGGGATCTGAATCCAGTCTGGAGCTTCGTAGTACCGCGTCATGGTGATATGATGGTTTTGATAAGCCTCAATTGGTTATGTAAGGTGCTGACGTTTGGGGAAGTTGGGTGAAGGGTGTTCAGAAACTTGTACTTTCTGTAACTATTTTTTTTTTGTAAGTCTGAAATTATTTCAAATTTACACGTTCAAAAGTAAATGTTCCTAAAAAGTTCATCAAGGAAAAGAAAACAACTACAGCATAGTCAATCAACTGAATGGACAGAGAAACTCTTGAGCTTTAAGGATACATGCCAATCAACCATTGGGAACTCCAAAATCTCGCTTTGAATGAGACTTAACTTCGTGTGCTTCCCACTTGGACCGGAGTTGCTAACACCCTGCCATCCCAGACAAAGGCCCCGAAAGTGTTTTGCAAATAAGATAAACCCCTAATTTGGAGATGAGGCAAATGCCTACTTTTTATAGATGATTCCGAGAGCAGTATTGTTGCTACCAGCTAAAGAGGCCAGTAGAGAACGGGGCGTACATGTTGAGGACCGTAGCCTTTCTCACATATTGCCTAACAGTTCACTTATCTTTGGAGTATCCTCCAGTGGGGTGGGAGTAGGAAGTAAGATGGTTGAGGAATGCAAAAAGCAGCAACAAAATGGACACCAGTAAACTGCATACGACTTCTTCTAGATCCTTCTCACAACTCGGTCTTTTTGCTTTAAAGGTACTGAGAAATGTATTTTTTTCCGAACTGGACATATACTCTGTCATCTGCTATAGACGATATGGGCTTCTGCTTTCTTTGTGTTATGCAGAAAAGAGATCAGATTCCTTCAGCAGCAGAATCTTCACTCCATTGGCAGCAATTTCCCAGCCCTGCAAGCCCTACAGTTTCCTGATCCACCACTATGTGGTAGCGAAGGCAATAAAAAGAGTCTGTCGGGGCTGCACTAAAATCTCATCTGAAAAGCTTGATCTACTTTTTTTTTTTTTTTTTTTCTCTTCCAGATACTGGTCTCCAACGAAAGGATCCTCATCGGGGAATAATAGAAAATTGAGGCCAGAAATGAATGCGCGACAGCAACCATTTTTGCTCTGGTGTTCCCAGCATCACAGGGTGTGCGATAGGAGATGAGAAATTTGCTGTCAACCCTTGCGGCTACCTGTCCACACAGAAGCAATAATCCCGAAAGGCAAGGGAGTGAGGTGCCACTGGATTAAGCCCTTGCTTTCACACCAAGAATGTGCTGACTGGATCCGTACAAACTCCTTTCTATGGACAGGAGATCTAGGCTCCAAGACCGGCCTGACTTATCCAATAGAGGGGGCCCTCGGGTGGCAGTTGGCTTCGCTCTAAGATCTCGGCTCTGTTATACCTCATTGCCTCCCAAAGGGAAATCAAGTTCGCTTACAAAGCCTTCAGCAATGAGAGGTGTCCAGTGGAATGGAGGCTGGAAAGGTGGTAGCCCCTAGAAGGAGGGCCTGCTGGAGAGACCCTTAATAGGACAACGGAGAGGTACAGGAGCATTGGAAGTGGAACGAATGGAGGAGTCTTGCCTGGCAGGGTTGGTGTGGGCCTAGGACGAAGACCAGGAGCGGGAGATGACAGCAGGGGAGGGAGAACCAATACCAGGCGGGAGTGGAAAAGCCCCTTCAGGCATAGCTATCTGAAAGTGAAATACAAGGGGACCCTTGTAAAATACTATCATGAAACTAGGTGCTGAGGGCTGGTCCAGGATACAGAAGGGGGGATTGCATGCCTTTTGAAAATGTTTTTTGACCACTACAATCACTCCCATGTGGATAAACGTGTTCCATTAATTTTAATTATTCCAGCAACTGTCATATTACTAGAGAAACAGACACGTGGATGCAGAGAGAGAAGTAAAAGAAAAAAAACAAACAAACACGATCATGTGAAGGGAAAACACTTCTCACAGAGGGATACCACACCCTTCCGGAACGCAACTATCCAGCAAAAACATGTTTGTGGGGGTCCACAGCCAAGGACCAGAAAGAAGCTAGATCTTACAGCCTACTTACTGTTACACATAATTCTCTCTCTCTCTGTCTCTGTCTCTCTCTGTCTCTCTCTCTCTTTTTAGGATTTGTTTTACTTTTAGAGAGAGCGAGCGGGGAGAGGGGCAGAGGGAGAGAGAGAGAATCTTAAGCAGGCTCCATGCTCAGCACGGAGCCCGATGTGGGGCTCAATCCCAGGACCCTGGGATCACGACCTGAGCCAAAATCAAGAATCAGGTGGTCAACCGATTGAGCCACCCAGGCGCCCCGCCTTACATATAATTCTAGCAAGCTTAGAAATCTGTTTTCAGAGTACCCACAGCAAAGAGGAAGCAGCAAATAATGACCTACAGAGAGGCTGACGGAGCTTCCTTGTCGTACTGCAGTAAGTCTGTTAAACAGAAATGGGGACATAAAAATGATAAAGCCAAACCATAAGAACACAATAAACACAAGAAATCTTCAGTATACGGCAAACTGCCTCCCACTACGCCTTAAGGCTATCACCATATTATGCATAATACAACAATATATGTTCACTGATGTCCCCAAGTTGGCCAGAAATGATTAAATTATATTCACTAGACTAAGAAGGAAAGAAGTACATAATTTATGTTGGAAAGATTTCCCGCATGACAGCGTACGAAAGCTGGTGTGGTAGTCTCGGCTATCCCTATGGCTTTGATGGTACTTCCTTGTCTCTTCATGCTTTCATTGGACAGACTATTGATTGAGCACATTGGAGAAACGGCTCTGAGAGGCAAGGTTCCTGCTGTCAATGGAGTTCACAGTCTCACTTGCTCAGGACCCACAGGTCTACCTGAAGAGCCTGCACCAGTGTTTGGACTTCTGTGGTCAGTGCTAGGAACTGGGTCTGAAAGAAGTTTTAACCTGGTTTTGGATCTGAGCAAACGAAATTGGCCCGAGGCTTTGATCAAACAGGAATCAGGGAGTAGTCAACACCTGAAGAATCAGTACCCATGACCAAGGCATGCGACTTTGCCTGCACAAAAATGTAACAATACGAAAGGACCGTGGAACTACACTTCCTGAATTTGCTGACTCTTTCTCCTTGTTGAGGAAATTAATTCTGACACTCATACATTCTTATATTTAGGCTATAACATCCTATAGCTGAATCACTTTATGGTTAATCAACGCATGTAAGAATGGGATGTGTATATTCATTTAAGGAAAAACCTTAGAGATCTTAATGTTGTTTGAAAAATCTACCTGATTACAAAAGCCACAACTTCATCAGAAAACCCAGACACAATAAAATGACTTTTCATTTTCTTATTGTTTTAGGAACCCACAAATTTCTTTCCCCTCTTGAGGGCAAACCTTAAAAACTGGAAATTTTTGTTTTCATGAGCTCTTTCTTGGGAGAAAACATGTAACCAAAAATTTGCTCTTCTGGGTGCAAAGCCTACAGACGGAGTACAGCAAAGGAAAGCATATATTTAAACATTTTTTTAAATGTGTTTATTTATTTTTGAGACAGAGACAGAGCATGAGCAGGGGAGGGGCAGAGAGAAAGGGGGACACAGAATCCAAAGCAGGCTCCAGGCTCTGAGCTGTCAGCACAGAGCCCAACACAGGGCTCGAACCCACAGACTGTGAGATCATAACCTGAGCCGAAGTCGGACACTCAACCGACTGAGCCACCCAGGCGCCCCAGGAAAGTATACATTTTAAAATTGGGCATATCTTGGTTCAAATACAGTCTCTTCTACCTACCAGGTGTGTGTGACAATGGACAACTGATTTTTTCCAGGCCTCTACTTGCTTAACAGTAAAACAATGTCAGGAGAATCCACGCCACTGGCTATTGTAAAAACTAAATGAAATGTGCCTGAGCAGTTGTAGAGTAAGCTCTCAGTACATCACTCATTACAATGCAGGTGAATGCACTAAATTTTCACACAGCCTCCATATCCCTGCACTTTGCAAACTGGAGTGCACAGGGTAGCTCACACTGGAGGTGCTTCTAGGTTGGACATGAGCGGCTGCTTTTTCCTTGGAAGAGAGGCTCACCTTCCCCTAAGGCTGGGCTTCCTAGTAGGCTTGAAGTTACCAAGGAACAACAACAAAATAAAAGGGCAGAGGGAAGGCAGGAGTCTGCCCTTGAGAGGGGCTTGCTTGCCATTTTTTCCTTGAGCCACTCCATGGCGTGTTCAAACACCTAGCATAGCTGGTCCCAGATGTCAGATGGGGTTTGGAAAGAGGAAGTTTCAACATCGACTGCTCTGGCATACACTCAGAGTTATTCAAAATAAGCTCTACGATGCTGATGGGTTAAGATGGAGTGAGAGATTTCTCCATGGCAGGCCCAGACCTAAGTGCTGCACTGGTTTGCTGCGCTGGTGTGTGGGGGGGAACCGAGGGCCCTCTGAGGGCCTTGCCCATGTTTATCAGCATCCTGAAAGGCACTCTCTGCCTCTGAACCCCACCATGCTCTGAGCCTTTATATCTCCATTCAATGGCTGAGACTGTCCTTGCGTACTTGGGTGGATTGATGTTATTTCTAAAGCATGCAATTCATTTCAAGAGGGGAGAGGAAGGATTAAGTTGGAAATATTTTTCTATTGAGAAGAAAAATTAAATGTAAGTGGAAATGTTTTCATGAAAATGTTTTTATATTTCAACATTTCCCCGAAGCACTCTGATCTCAATATAACACAGGACTGTGCTAGATTAGAAGGAATGAAGACAAAATGAATTTAAATAAAATTGAAACTGACCAGCCAGGCTTTATTCTCCCAACCTGATGAAAACAACAAAGCAGGGGGAACAAAAACCCCACAGATGAACCAAAAGAAGAAATGAAAATAAACTCCAATAAAATTTTAAACCTGAATGAGAGTTTCAATTTGGTTTCAAAATTTCTAAAATCTACCTTATTTTCACAAAAGCTTTTGAATGTCCATGCATCAACAGCCACTTGATAGAACCCCAAAGACCTTGACTGCTTTCTCTCAGCCAAGAAACCCACTGGTATTCAGTTATAGAATATGACTTGCTTGTTTTTATAGTTCCTAGGTTATTAGGAGTATTTAGGTCATTAAGGCTCACAGCCCAGAAAATGTGTGCAATTAGGCAGCTGGTCTAACTGATTGTGTTGCATTTTTAAAAATGTGCGTGCCCCCTTTATTTGCTGTAAATATGACGGGAAAAATGAAATGTACAGGTCTTAGTTACCCTTAATCAAAATAAATACATACTTCAGGAGGAAAGAGTTTCATCAGTTAATCTTCTGTCTGGATCTGTAGCGTCTAGTGGCCACAAGCCACAAGCGGCTATTCAAATATTTAAACTAATTAAAAATTAAATAAAATCTGAAATTCATCTCTCGGTCCCACTAGCCACATTTGGGGTGCTCTATTGCCACACGTGGCTAAGCTGCGACCTTACCGGACAGGTAAGATCTAAAACATCTGAATCATCACATAAAATTCTACAGGACAGCTCTGGTCTAGATGAAGAACAGAGGTGTGAGCTTTGGGTATTTACATTTATTTTCGAAGACATACACAACATGGTTTACCTGAATTTGGGGTGGCTTCTTTAAACCTTTGTCCACTGGCACACAACCACCTTCCCTAAGCCACTTCAACGCACAAGCCAAGGAAAACCCAACATATAGTCTCTCCTCTGAATCATCTCCAGCTTACTTTCAATTATAAAACTGCTCTCTTCCCAAATAACAGAACCTCTCACTCAAAAAATGAACAGCCTACTGCCTATAGACAAAGGAGGTATTTGCAGGCAAATGGACAAATCATTATTTTTAGTTGGAAAGACCTTCCCAAGATACATTTAAATATTAACGCACATAGCAGGTGTTAAATATTAAAACACACAGCAGGCTTCCCCCTATATGGCCATCATCATACTTCTATTTATTTAACGTCTACATTCCCTGTCCAAGTGTCAGCCCGAGCTGAGCAGAAAGCAAGTGTTCTGTTTGCTGTTGTACACCCATTACAAGCACAGTGCCTGGGACAAAACAGATGCTCAGATTTTTGTGGAATGATTGAATGAAACTTAAGAAGAATGGTATTTTGCTAAAGAACAGCAAACATCCTTTTAGAGCCTGGATCCAATTCTTTTATATTTGGACAGCAATCCACCCTTTATTTTCAGATGCAAACTTAAAATAACTCAGCAGACTGATTCATGCAAGCATGCGTGCTACGGTTCAATATTTTCCATACTCAGCAATGGCTCCTTCTAAAAGGCACAGCAAAGGCATAGCACGAAGCAGTTCTCATATGCGTTCTCATCTGCCCCTCACTCTGATACCTTCTATGCTGCGAGGAGGAGGGAATCAAGGCTGAGGGAAATTAAGGGACCTGTCCAAGATCACAAAGGTATAGACATCTAGTTGGAAAGCCTCCCCAGGTGACGAAAATGGATCATGCCCGTCAAAATGCCTGCTTGTACAATTCCTGCTTGGGTCGGGAAATCTACAGTGGTCCCGGGGCATTCTTTCAAGGAAGGGAATGGCTCTGTATCTTTGCACCCCCAGAATTTAGCAGAGCACCTGCCCTGTAGGCATCCACAAATGTTTGCTGAAAAAAAGCTTAATAGTCTTAATGGTTCAAGGGTACCCATGACTGGGGTCACGGGAAGGGGGGCAGAGCTGGGCACACCCCATCTCTCACCCATGGTGACAGTGGGGAATCACAGTGACCCTGCCCCCTATACAGCAGCTTCATGCTTTGGCCTCTGTGGCCATCCTGCATCAGGGGCCAGCTTGCTTCTGCAGGCCGACCAGCTGCACGGCATTGGAAGGAGCTGGCCGTACGTCAAATGTTATCATTTTTCTCACTGCTCTGAACTCCTACCCAATAACCCTGTTATTTTAAAAACACACTTGATTATGAATCAGTCGGGATCCATCAGGCCCCAGGTGTTGGTCACACAACTCAGGGGCTCAGATTTTCTTGTTTGGCCCCAATTCCCTCAAGACGGAAGTTCTAGAAGTCTGACCTAGAAGCATTCATTTTCATAAAAAATCACTATTGATAAAGGAGCAAGTTCTGAAATTTACACACACAAAGAGCAATTTTTTAAAAGAGGTTTTTACTGAGGGTTTGCCGGATGGGACACAAAAGAGCGTAAGTATAACAAAAGGTGCCTGTCCTGACAGAAGTAAGATAAATGAACATTAATGGGATTCGCTAACAAGTGATTGTGCATAATTCTCAGTTAATCTCTCACTGGTCCTGTAAAGTTGGTGAAATGTCTATCTACGGCTGATAAAAACAAAGAACAACAACGCTTATGAGAACTCACACTTACTAAGTGCCTACTAGGCGCGAACTCAGTGCCAAGCACAGTTAATCCTCATGGCTCCCCCACGGGAAAGGCATTATCACCCCCTTCTACAGATGAGGAAAGACAGGCTCAGAGGGTCAGTCATGTGTTGGAGGTGCCAGTGTGTCTGGCTCAACAGCCCACAGAGCACCATTATATAATAGTGCCTCTCCCCGGGACTGGGAGACACCTGGAAAGTAAAAGGTGAACATGAGATCGATGAGGACACCACAAGAATGCATCCATGTCCCATTAAGTGGGGGAGAACATGACTCACAAGAAAAGAAGGTGAGGAACAAGTGCAGTGGGGGTGGCTTCATGAGGGACAGTGTGAAGTTGGTTCTAGAAGATGGGGCCATTTGGAACTGGGGAGGCCAGGGAAGTAAGTCCACGTGTGCTGTGGTCACAGGAGCACTGAGCACTCAGGCGGGTGGCAGACAGGCACTTGTCGGGGTTGGGGGCCTGGAGGCAAAGCCAGGCTAAAGGACAGAGGGCTCAAAGCCCAGTCATGTGGGAAAGAAAGGGGGAACCTGACACTGGGGTGGGGATTAAAGCAGGATTTCAGGAGATTCCCCAGGTGATTCAAAACGAGTCTCAAGTCACTGAGGAGCTGAACGACCAGGGCCCTTCTGCTTCCCCTGCTTATTTGAACTCGAGAAAGCCACTTGGCTCCCAGACCGGCCTGCCCTGGCATTCTCCAGCAGGGAAACATGCTTTGGTTATTCAGACGTGACTTACTGGCACGTAGAGACTTGTTGGCATGGAAAAATGAACAGGCTGACCTGGCCAGAAAAGAGCAGGTGACGCAAAAACCCAGCAAAAGATGAGCTTGCTGGGCCACGCTGAAAAGCAGGAGGCTCATGTGAGGGGCCAGAGAGGAAAGAACCAGGAGATGATTTACCGGAGGGGGTGGGGGAGCCAGGACCTTGGGGACCTCCGGGGCCAAGCAGAGAGGCAGGCGTACTTCTTAAGGTATTTCCTTTGGTCCTTACAGGATGGCACAGACATGCTATTCCCAGCTCGTGCAGGGGGACACTGAGGCTCACAGATGTGAAATTGCCCAGCTGAGCTAATGGGGGCTCAGAGCCAGAGCAGACATCCCTACGGCACCCGCGGCGGCTTTCTGCCTTCAATCAGTTGCTAAGTTGGTAGCTCACAAGGTGCTGTGATGATGCTGCCAGGAACGTCATGGCCCTGAGGCCGAACGCTGCCCAGCTCTGGCCCTCTCCCTCACCTGCCCTCACCCCTTGACTCACAGAAGCTCTTTCTGTCAAATCGTGAAGTGACAGTTGAACCCATTCTAACAAAAACACAAGGATATACATAAACTTGATCATCTTGGAAAAATACTCCTAGCAGGGGAAAGAGTACAAATGGATGACTGGAGGAGGAAAAGGAGAGAGGAGAGGGGGAGAGAGAGAGAGGGAGGAGGGAAGGGGGGAGGGGGAGAGGGGGAGAGAGAGAGAGAGAGAGAGAGAGAGCGAGAGACAGAAATCCAAATCAGATGTGGTGGCTAATTTGAAATAGGACATGTTTCCTGGGGCTTAAGTAGGTCTGGAAGATGCTCTTGCAAATCCTGGCCACCACGTACCATTCCTTACATTTATACTTGCAATGTATCTTTTCAACCCTTTTCCTTCCCTGGAAGCACCTCCAATGCCCAAGACTGAAAAAGTATACAGGCTGCAAGGCTGAGATGGGCCCCAGACTCCATTCTTCCCCCATGGCTGCAGCTCGAGAGTATGTTGCTGCAATTCCTATAATCCAAAACCCGATGCTTTCTCTCTCTGTGGCTGTGATTCAGAACACGAAGGAGGCCTAACCTCCACTCAGCAAACCAGAACCTCAAAATCGTTTTTTTGTTGAACAAGGCTTATCAGAGAATATCCCAAACCAGCCACCTTCATAGATAACTTTTCCTTTCCTTTAAAAAGAAAAGCTAAATCAGACTGGATGTTATGTGGAATAGCAGCTCCTAGAATGGGCATTTTTGAACCGAATGCCACATGCTGTATTTTGCCATTTTGCCTGCGCTTCCTGCCTGGAGCCTGTGTAACAGAACAGAGGAGCCTCAGACACTGGAGCTGCTCCAGGCCACGCAAACTCCGCTCCGCATCTTCCAGGCAGCCCTGTCGCAAATAATTCATGTCCACTACGCCCCTATCACACTGAATACAACCACATTGTGCAGCTGGAAATGGGAAACCTGATTCAGATCACAGAAGAAGGTACAAAAACAGTTCAGCACAATGCTGTCCCTTTTTTGAGGGGCGGGGTGTACCTATCTCAAATCTACCCGTCAGTAAAGGATTCAAGACCCATCTTGGAAGAAAACGCAGAATTAAAAGAGCATTCCATGTGTCCAAAAGCAGCAACAACAACAAAAAAAAACCACCCAGTCCTTCCAGAGCAGCGCCTGCCTGGGCTGCAGTGTTCCTAACCAAAATCCATCTAGCCCTTGCATGCAATTTAAAAAGGAAGCAGGATCTCCGCAGAAAATGGTGCATGTTGACAAAGCATGACTTGTCCCACATGGGCAAGGATAAAAGGAAAACAAGACTGATCACAACCCAGCTTCCTTTACTCTCCGGACCAGAGGGTGGAAAAGAAAAAGGCCAGAATAAGGGCAGGGAGGCGATGGCAATGGAGCACGGGGGCCGGGAAGATGCTTCTGCCCTACGGGATTTTGGTAAACAGCAGCCTGTAATGGCCACTGTTAGAGAGAAGGGAAAACAGACATGGAGGGAAACGTGTTTACAACTGCAGCGGCGGCGGGCGGGAGGCAGAGGGAGGGGGGGAGGGATTCCCCGACTCTGCGCTCAGCCCGCTCCGCTCCAGCGGGGCCCCAGGGCTGGGTAGTGCTTCGAAGCCCCCACCCCCCGCTTTATTGGGGGGGGCCCACAGCTTGTTTATGGGGAAGGTTACTCCTCCTCCGCTCTGGTGATCGCGTCCCTAATACTCCTGCTGCATCCTTGCGGGATGCCCGCTTGACTGACAGCTGCTCCAGCCAGTCGCTGCCTGGGCCCCGCAGAAAGGTGGACTTTCCCAACGAGCTGATTGGACGGCGGGGAGGGCGGGCCCTCGTGATTGGCGTGCTACTCGGAGTAGAAAGTAGTAAACAACCTTGGTCCACCGCGACTGGGAGGGCGCAGGATGCCAGCTCGCTCGCCCTCGCCCCGGAGCTGGGGGCAGCGCCCGAGACAAAAGGAACCCGCAGCGGGGAGGCGATGAGGAGCTGCCCAGTAAAGCAAACGCGAGTGGGCGTCCTTTAGAGCCCCTGGGCGAGATCTGCTGACTTGCAGCTTCACATCATTTTTGTTCTGTGCAAAACCGTAAAGGTTTTGTTGCCACGATTCTTACTCCTCTTCTTCTTTGGGTTTAAAAACTCTCCAAAGGGAGTGAGAGCCAATGCAGTGGACCCTCCTTCCTGCCAGCTGCACCCCTCCTCCACCTTCAGTTTCTAGTTCTGGCTTTTCTGAAGTTGATTTCAATACCTGTACTAAAAACTGTTTCCTTACACGATACGCTGTTAATGGCACAGAGGTGAATCAGATGCCCTGTTAGACCGATTCATCCCAAGTTTCTCAAGCTGTGATCTCACTCGGAGGTGCCTGTGTTCCGCAGCATATATAAAAAGAAAACTTGAGACGATGGAATTAAGCTCACTTGCTAAGAAATAAACGGTTAACTCGCATTTTCCATAGAGGGTGTAGTTCACCCAGGATACTGCAGTCGAAGGTAATTCCGCCTCTGGTTTGACTTGAATCACAATCCATTCCTCATTCTGGCCTCCCGGTTTTCAGGACCCTAGCGAGAAAATCCGCAGCTTCCAGCATGGAGGCTCTGCTCTCGAGTGAGGCGGCTCCTGGGGCTGCCCCGGGAGGTGCATAATCACCTCAGAGGTCTTCACAACCTCCAAAAGAGAGATTCCAGAGAGGCCCCTCCCTGTGCTGATGGAGGGCAGGGGAGGCCAGAGAAGGGGACCAGGAAGCTGGACCCAGGAGGGATCTCCACTTCACTTGTTTCCCCACTGAATCTACACTGATGATAAGCTAGGCTCTCACTGGTGGCCAGATGGTCCAAGTTTAAAACAAAAAAAAAGGTACAAAAGACTCCCTGCAGGACAGAGCTTAGGGTAAACTGGCCACCTTGGGGGGGGGGGGTCCTCTTCATCACCCCCAAAGCGCACACTCTCCACCAGGCTGTGGTGCCTGCCTGCTCCAACCAAGCCTCACTCCAAGCACTCCTAGGGAAACCTCTCGGCCCCTCCAGTCACCACGCCCACCCGTAAAAAGCCTGCAGAATGTGGAGTTAGCCCCCTTTGGCCCTTCCAGCCTGGCCCCAGCGCCTAGGCATGCAGCCTCCTTCCTTTCAAGCACCCCTCCCTCCAGCCACTCTGTTCCTGTCACAGGTCCCTGAGCCAGCCACACACACCCTTCCCTCAGACTGTGCCTTCTGCTTTCTAGGCCTTACCCCTGCCTGCCCGGGAGAGGCCACTGTTCTCCATCGCTTTCCCTGGCCCTGCGGAACTGCTTGGAAATCGGTCGCCTTTCTGTCAGTGCCACTGTCAGAGCTTCCAGTCCACCTTGGCAGATCCCGCGCGTCCTGAAGGCAAGGGCAATCTGGGTCATATTTTGATCTGTGCACCTCCTGGAGATACACGCCCACCATAAGCACACTCCAGTCTTGCCCAACATTTGCACGCCGTCCTCATTCTCCCCTTGTCCCCAGTCAGTTCCTCATGCTCTCCCACCACTGGCCCCTTGCTAATGTGTCCCCCCCACCCCGAAGCCCGGAGATTAGGAGTCCCTGCAGCTCTGCCCCTACACATCTCTCAGAGGTCCTTTCCACAGACACAGCTGCTCTCAGCTCATGCTGTTTCCTTGGCCAGTTTGATCCTTTTCTGCCTTCTCGACTCTGCAAATTCCTATTCTGCCTAAACATCCCTTCCTACCTTGGGCAGGCCTTCCACAAGCACCCCACTCCCCGTAGAGCATTCCCCAGACCCTCCGGTGCACCCTCTCCTCTCTCTAGTACCTCTCTCTGGCAAGATTTGCTGGAAGAACCAGGGGCAGAATGGCAGATTCACAAAGTGGTGCTCCTAGGTATCTACCAAACCAATACATTCTGGTCTCCAGACGGCCATGGGCAGTGTTTCTGGCAGGGTCCCTCTCCCTGCTCTTTCTTCCAGAAGGCTCCTTTATGTCTGCGAGTGGCTGGCTGCTTCTCAACATTTAGGTCACAGCTCAGATGTCGCCCCACCGTGCCCACCTGCTGACCACTATCACACAGATCTGTTTAATTTTCTTCATGAGATTTAACTATCATCCTTCTTATCTGATTATCCAATTGTTGGCTTTGTAGCCTGTCTTCTCCTGTCCCTGGCATGCAAGCTCCAATAAGGACAGGAACTTTTCATCTGCTGTACTCACTGTATCTTCAGCACACCTAGAGGAATGCCTGGCCCATACCGGAAGTTCCAAACTAACTTCGGGCACGATAAGGGACAACAGAGAACACATCACCCAGCAAGGTATCCTGGCAGACAGAAGCCAAGCTTTTTGGGAGGGCATGTTTCAGTAAATACCCTAAGGCTGACACTTGGGTAAACCGAAAAGAGATGGACAGGACTAAGCTCTGTGGCCTCACTCGGCCCAAAGAGTTTCAGTTGCTCTGAGAATCCCAGGGTTCCATAGCTGAAACTCACAGTCCCTGTTTGTACCCAGTAGAACATGTTATGTGCGTCATCCTGTATATACTCCCAAATGGATGAAGATTAATGGTGGGAAAGGGTACATCATTACTGACAAACTTAGTACTTTCAATAGTAAAAAACAGCCCTGCTTTAAGCCTCTTATCATAGGTACTTATTTCTCAATTCCAATTTTTTGGTACAGGTAATAACTACATGGCTCAGAAATGAAAACCAAAATTTATCTATGAGACCCAACACAGAATCATCCTTCTCGGGGGTCTTTGCTTTCAGCATTTGCCCAATGCCAGTATTATTATTTCTCTCTTTTTACACAGATAATGACCTTCATACACACTGTTCTGCTTGTTATTTTATTCATTTACTATACCATGGAGATCTCTATTTTTTAGCACCTAAATAATATTCCACTGGATGGATAAACCTTAATTTAGTGGTTCCCAAACTTATCTGTACATTGGAATTACTTGGGGAATTTTAAAAAGACAAAGAAAGGAGCACTTGGGTGGCTCAGTTGGTTAAGCATGTGACTTCGGCTCAGGTCATGATCTCGCGGTTTGTGGGTTCGAGCCCCGCATCAGGCTCTGTGCTGACAGCTTGCTCAGAGCCTAGAGCCTACTCTGGATTCTGTCTCCCTTTATCTCTGCCCCTGCCCCGCTCACACTCTGTCTCTGTCTCTCTCAAAAATAAATAAACATTAAAAAAAGAAAGAAAGAAAGAAAGAAAGAAAGAAAGAAAGAAAGAAAGAAAGAAAAAGAGAAAGAAATCTGTATCCCACCTTCCAGAGCCTGATTTCACTGGTCTGGGGTGACCTGAACTTTGAGATTTAAATAAATAAATAAACAAACAGACAAACAAATAAATAAATCCTCAAGTGATTCTAGTAAGCACATAAGTTTGGGAGCCATTGTCCTAACTCAGGTATCTATTTCCTTATTGATGAATATTTGGGTTATTTCTCATCTTTTGCCATATCAAACAGTGCTATAATGAATAATTTTGCATAATTGTCCGTTTGCATGTGTGCAAGTATATCTGTTGGGTAAATGTCTTCTCCAAAGTTGCTGAGTCAAAGGGTGTGTGTGTGTATGTGTGTGTGTGTGTTTTAAGTATGAAGATTAGCTTTTTGTCAGTGATAGAAGCTGCATGTATCTTTCCCAGCTTGGCATTTGTCTTTGCTTATGGTTTCTGGCTATGCAGATTTTTTTTGTTTTTGCTTTTTTAAAAAAATCCATGCTTATGGATATTCTCTTTTCTGGCTTCTGGATTATGTATTGCAACTAAAAAGGCCTTCCCCACCCCAGGGTTATAAAGGAATTCCCCCGTGTTCTTTTAGGACTTTTATCGTTTTGTTGTTTATATTTTTACCTTGGATCTATTTGGAATGATGGCGTATGGTATGATGGATGGACCCAACTTGATTTCTTTTCCAAATGGTCACCCAAGCCCCAGTGCCAGTAAGTGAAGCATTCATCTTTATCCAAATGATTTCAGAGGCTACCTTTATCAAACACTAAATTTCCATATGCACTTCTGTCTATATTTGGACTGTCGATTCTGTTCCACTGGCCTGTCTCTTCATGCACCAGCACCTCCATGTTTTAATTAAGACTCTACGGACTATTTTAATATCTGATAAGGCTAGGGCTCCCCACTGTTCTTCTACAGTTTTCTTAGCTATCTTGTTTCTTTCATGACAGCTTTAGAATTAGTCTAATTAGAAAAAAAGAAAACCCTGTTGGTATTTGGATCACAGTAAATTTATAAATTAACTCATGAAGAACTGACATCTTGATAATGTTGATTATTCCCATCTAATAATATGGTATGTCTTTCCATTTACTCAAGTTGTCTTTTGTATTGTTTAATAGCATTAAGTTTTCTGTTGTTGTTTTTTTTTTCAACGTTTTTTATTTATTTTTGGGACAGAGAGAGACAGAGCATGAACGGGGGAGGGGCAGAGAGAGAGGGAGACACAGAATCGGAAGCAGGCCGGGCGCCTGGGTGGCTCACTCGATTGAGCCTCTGACTATGGCTCAGGTCATGATCTTGCTTGCTGTCTGTGAGTTCAGGGCCCACGTCCAGCTCTGTGCTGACAGCTCAGAGCCTGGAGCCTGCTTCGGATTCTGTGTCTCCCCTTCTCTGCCCCTCCCATGCTCATGCTCTGTCTGTCTCTCAATAACAAATAAACATTAAAAAAAAAAAAAAAAAAGAATGTGAAGCAGGCTCCAGGCTCTGAGCTGTCAGCACAGCTCAGACACAGGGCTTGAACCCATGAACTGTGAGATCATGACCTGAGCTGACGCTTAACCAACTGAGCCACCCAGGCACCCCAGTAAATTTTTCTTGTTAATCCTTAGGTATTTTCTCTTTTTGTTTTCATTGGAAATATAGAGTCTTTTCTTCTATAATATCTTCTAAGAAGTTACTTGCATATTGTAGGATTGTGTTATGGCTAAACTGTTTACGTTGTTTCTAGTAGAGGAAATTCTATTCTGTGCCTTTAGAAAAATACAATGGGATGGAAAAAAAAATCAAAGGTTGAATATTCTCAACAATAAATAGAGGAGAGGTTCCTAATCAACCATCTAAATAACCCATTTTGAGTTGGCATTCACAAAATAAGCAAATCAAACGGTGTGGGGCATGCTGTTGGAGTGGCTAAGGCAGGACTCTGCCAAAGAGAAGATGGTATTCCTTAAGCTTTAGACCCAATAGATTTAGAGGGGCTAGGGAAAATAAACAGAAAAAAAATTAACGACTGATCTAACAATCATGAATGGCTGATTTCATGCCTTCCTAAAGGCCTGCAGAGGATGGTAATATCTTAGCTATATTGTCATATATTAGCAGTGCATATATGGAAACCAGGTAAACTCCAAGGAGATTGGCACTTGAGTAGGAACAGGTAAACTGTGGGTAATGGACTCAACCTCTCATGAGGTGATTACTCAAGGTGGTATTTACAAGTCAAGAAATTGCTTCCATTCCCATAACCATATGTTTTAAAGAGGCAGCCCTCTAAGAATAACCAAACTCTCAGGGTGCCTGGGTGGCTCAGTCGGTTAAGTGTCAGACTTTGGCTCAGGTCATGATCTCATGGTTCGTGAGTTGGAGCCCTGCTTCCAGCTCTGTGCTGACAGCTCACAGCCTGGAGCCTGCTTGTGATTCTGTGTCTCCTTCTATCTCTGCCTCTCCCTGGCTCACGCTCTGTCTCACTATTCCTCAAAAATAAATAAATGTAATAAAAAAATTAAAAAAAAGAATAACCAAACTCTCACTCAGAACATACAGTTTTCTAATCTAGAGATCCCAACTTTAAACATCAGAGCCGTATGGGCACAGAGACAGATGCATGGCTTGGCTCCCCTCTCAGACAGGACTCACCGTCCAGCTGCACAGTGTCACTAGCTGACAGCCTCCAGCTGCTGGCTCTCCTAGGGTCCACTTCAGCTTTTGGCCAAGGTCACACTCTTCTTAGGGCAGCCCCTGAGCATGGCAATGGTCCTAGGGACCTAGTTATATCCATCCAACAAGGGACTCCTCAAATGGAGCCCCTTTGCTCGGAGCTCCTTAAGGGCTGGTAAAACTTTTGTCAGAACAGAATCCTGGTCAGATGCCCCCTCACCTCCAGCCCACATCCATCGTCTCCTCCTCCCCTGTCCCTTGTGCAAATGTTGCTCTTTAGTAAATCTTATACATTCGTAACTTCACTTTCAAGTCTGCAGGAAAACCCAACCTGCAATGACAGTGCTTAGGAAATGTGGGAGGGGCGTTAGGCTGGCTCACTGGGCTAAGTGTCTGCCCTTTGATCTCAGCTCAGGTCTTGATCTCAGGGTTGTAAGTTCAAGTCCTGTATTGGGTTCCGTGCTAGACATGGAGCCTACTTAAAAGAAAAAGAAAAGGAAAAAAAAAAAAAAAAAGGAAACGTTGGGAGAAAAGGAGGAAATAAAAATCACCCCCATGATGCAGGACCAGACAATTCTGGAACCGGAAGTAGAAAGGCCTCAAATCACAAATCTATGGCTGTATGTGAGCATTTACTGAAGGCTGGGCAGTTACATAGTTTGTCTGGCTTAATTTGTCCTCCCGTCCACCTGAGGCAGCAGGTATGATCATTTCCATTTTACAGACAAGGAGTGCCTGATGCAAATACGTGGGAGAACTCAGATTCAAATGCAGGCAGGTCTTTGGGGTTCCAGAGCCTTTCTTTTCCTCCTGGTGCACCATCCAACACTCTTAGTTCATCAGCAGAGTCATGGTGCTGATGCAGTTTGGAGCTGGCATGGCACCCCGGGTGCTTCTGTACCTACACTTAGATACCTCCCTATAAACAACGGCCTGTTGTGTCTTTGTCTTTGGAGCAGATATAATAATTGGGAGCCTAGTACCATGTCCCTGGGTCAAAGCTGTTCTTTGTTTATGCCAAGCCAATAACAGAGCATTCACAAATTTGTTTAAACATCTCCTGAGAAAATGTTTGTGCCATTTCCCCTGGTCGCACTGACTGATTAAACCGGTAAAATTAATCTTGGGTGGGGGGCACAAGGGAGGGTTCTCCAGTGGCTTTCCAGCATTGTGTTGAGGCAGCATAAGAGAAGCCGGGCGACCCTGGCTGGAGGGCGTCCCTGAGTCCAGCAGTCACCTTCTTCTCCACGCGGGGAGAAGAGAAACCCGGGCTGTGTGAGCCAGAGACTGGACAGCACCTCCTGTATCACTTTGTGGTGGCGCTGAGGAAACAAAGCCAACAGGCCAGCCCAAAGTCAGCCACTGGTTAGTGGTGCTATGGGGCAGACATCTTCACGTTTCCTGTCCCTAAATTCCTCCCACTGTAGTTCGTTATAGGCACTAAAGGAAAGATTATGTTTAACTACATTACCCTTAAATTCTCTCCTACCTCCTTTATTATTTAGTAAAGCTGCACTGTGGTGCCTTTACACTGGCCACTGCCCAGGGAAGCGTGACCACATCGGGGATGCCTCGATCACTTTATCAGCTAGCAGAAGCACCAAGGAATTAGCAGAGGATGTTAAAGCTGCTAAACAACACAAATTACAAATGGATCGTCAGCGCACGGACACGTTCTGCTCTGTATGCACGGCTTATGGGACTGGAGTAATTTCGAATTTTTATAAGCCATTTGAAAGAGCACACTCTGATATTAATAAGAGGGTGGGGAGAAAAATATATATAATCAAAGAAAGCTTCTTTCTTTTGGTTGATATCAGAGAAGCTAATCAAAAATCAGCAACACATCTTTTAGAAAAAGCCAAGATTAAGTGAAAACAGCCACTGGTAATAGTCACATGATGACAAAAGAAAAATACAAAAAAGAAAAAAAAAAAAAAAACCAGGCAAGGCAACCCAAGGACGTTGTGAAATTGTGGGCCTTAATCAAGCTCATATCTCTAAATTTTTATTTTGCAAAGCTTCCAATTCAATTTTATAGTACAAAAATTTCATCAGTTAGGGGACATTTAATATTCACTGTATCTACTAGGAGAGAGAAAAAAATAACTTAGAAGAGCTTTTAAAAAATACTACTTTGGAACACTTATGGGCAAACAAGAGTTGGAGCATTAGTCACTGTAATTTCCCCACCAAGATCACTAGGTGAGGTGTTCAAAAACTGATAGAGGTAAGTGATGATTCAGCTGCAGAAGAACAGTAAGTTGCCAATCAACTGCAAATAGAGTGCTTCGCACGCTCATCTTAACTGGCAGGAAAGGTTGCAAATCAGAAAGACAGAGAAAGTGGGGGAGGGAGGAAGAATATACAAGGGTGGCGGGGCAGACAGACGGACTCATTTCCAAATGGCACACATAGAAAGCTCCTCAACAGTTATCATGCCAGTCCTGATCCTGGATTAGGGTAAACGAAAAACAAATTCCTCGGCACAATTCACTGGGAAAGTCAGAATGTGTCCCGTTCGTAGCCCCACATGGAGATGGTATTAAAGGTGTATGTACTAGGGGCGCCTGGGTGGCGCAGTCGGTTGAGCGTCAGACTTCGGCTCAGGTCACGATCTCGCGGTCCGTGAGTTCGGCCCCGCGTCGGGCTCTGGGCTGATGGCTCAGAGCCTGGAGCCTGCTTCAGATTCTGTGTCTCCCTCTCTCTCTGCCCCTCCCCCGTTCATGCTCTGTCTCTCTCTGTCTTAAAAATAAATAAATGTTATGGGGCGCCTGGGTGGCGCAGTCGGTTGAGCGTCCGACTTCGACCAGGTCACGATCTCACGGTCCGTGAGTTCGAGCCCCGCGTCGGGCTCTGGGCTGATGGCTCAGAGCCTGGAGCCTGTTTCCGATTCTGTGTCTCCCTCTCTCTCTGCCCCTCCCCCGTTCATGCTCTGTCTCTCTCTGTCCCAAAAATAAATAAACGTTGGAAAAAAAAAAAGGTGTATGTACTATGCCTCTCCCTACTCTCAGTTACTGAGCCCCTTCTGTATAGAAGATAACAAGAAGAGTTTGCAAAGTTTTGGGCACTGCCCAGATCTTTCTCTGGGCAGATCCTTAACGAGGCCAAAATATTCACTGTAACTTCATTTCAAAAGAGGTGCTGGGTATGTTAATGAGCTTAATTGTGGATCATTTCCCAATGTATATGCATATCAAAACATCAAGTTATTCCCCCCTCGGTGAGGTGGTCAATTATTTTCATTTGTCAATTACACCTCAATAGAGCTGGGGGGAAAAAAACAACCCTTCCATGAAATCCTTTGATGAATCAGCATGTGGTGTGTGGAGAGGGTCTGGAGGGGGCCTGATGATGCCCTCAAGCCTTCCCTTTGACATTTCTCAGCTTATCTCAGAGGGCTGGCTGTAGAATTACTAATATTTTAAACAATGCAAATGTAATTATAGTTGGAGTACATTTTCTACAGAAGGAAGAAAAGATTGGCATTTAGAAGCTTCATTAAACTTTTGGCCTTTTTCAAGGCTAAATGAATCTTAGAGAAGAAATAAAAAGTTCCCATTGATTGATTTAAAAACAGATTTCTTGCAATTAGCAGATCTACATCTACGAAAAAGGAAGCATTAATAACTAATTTCAATAATCTCTCACTTTCTCTAAGTATTTCATGAAGGGTGTGTATCTCTTTCTCTATAGAGTGTATATGTTATGTATATATTACTCAGCAAAACTTAACTTTTCATTTTCTAATATTAAGGAAATGTTAGTTATATTTGCACAGGGGTGACTAGCTGAGGCAACTTCTTTACAAATAGGCATGTCTGCTAGAAGATTGGGAAAAATGTATTCTTCTATACTGACATGCCCCTCATCCTAAACCCCAGTTACTTTTTTTTTTTGGTCAGCAGAAGAGTTATAAGAGCACCTTTGGAGAATATAAAAGTGTTCAGCACTTAGAATATACCTTTTCTCCTGCTTCTTATCCCAACATACAAATCGGGATGATGTGTTAAAAAGATGCGACCGAATTATCATATTCTCTTCATCTTCCAAATTTATTTAGACTTGCTATCCTGCTCTTTCTCTGCAATTTCCTCTGCTTTTCCTTTTGTCAGTAAACTAAATTACTTCTCCTCCCACATGCATAAAAGCATTAATTTATAAAACACATAGCCATATGTCATATCTCATGTAATTCTATTTTACATTTCACTGCCGCCCGGACTTATCTAACATGAACAAATAGATATTATTTACTGTAGTCAGAATGAGAATTATCTAATGCCACTTACATAGCCATAAATTGATTTTTGATTAATGTTTAAGCAAAAAGCAAACAAGCCCATCTGCTCTGGAAACAAACAAACAAAAGGAAGCGGAGAACACAGTTCACAGGAATTTCTTCGGTATTAGTATGTTTCGGCTGCTGGTGAGAATTCTTTTCTCCATTGCTATTATGAAAACGTACTGCTGACAAGAATATAATTCTATATCTAGATGTAGTTTCTCCTCTAGCAACTGTTCACTTAATAGACTATTTCTTACTTATGGTAAAATAAAAACCAATCCCACTCTGAAGAAAGCTCAGAAGAAACCAGCAGTGAATTTCTTCTGGACCACACAGTGCTAGCAAAGGAACTCTCACATGGATACGTTTTTTTTTGTTGTTGTTTGTTTGTTTTTGTTTTTTTTCCTTCTTCTGTAGGGGCTGCTTCTCTGTGGTGAAGTTAAGAATGAAGGGAAGCTAGGTATCCTGTCTACACAGGGAAAGCAAGTGTGGAGGAAGACTTAAAAATATTTGGAACTGTCACTGGATATATGAAATTTCCTTTTCAATGCAATCCAGAACTGGCAAGCCCCTAAACCAATGTGAAATAGAGAAAAAAAAAAAAAAAAAAAAAAAAACAACCAAGAAAAAAAAGAGCTCCGTCCTACTTATTTCTGTAATCTCCAGGGCATGCTTAGTGTCGGGCACACAGCACAGGGCACCCTAGTCTAGGCTGATGGACAGTTTGACTCCACTTAGAGAGAGTTCACCCTACTCCTACCAAGGCGGTAAGAAAACCTCCTGCCACGTCAGGTGGGAGTCTTACTAATACGGATGAAATGCCAGTATTCTTACTTTCAGGCAGAAAAAAAAAGATATGCAAAAAAGACTATCCCTGGTGATTACATTTGGAACACAAATAAACAGCAGGTTAAAGGAAGAAAGATTGGCTAAGAGCTTTTTCAGCAACCAGAATGACACAAGAACGCACATGCCGGTGAACAAATAGAGGACACACCTTATTGCCATAAGAAGAAGAAATTTAACTTGCAGCTTTCCAAATTAAATGCTCCATCTGATTACAAAAAGAACACTTGAAATCCCATTCGCCAGGCTATATACTATACCGCCCTTTGTTAAAAGCATGAAGACAAAAGAGTGCGGTGGAGTTTCTACAGATTTTCTACAAATATTTACTCCCGGATTAAGAGAGATACTGTTAAAGTGAACGAGTCATGTTGTGATTATGTTTCAACTTTGGAAATCTTGGGCTCAAAGGAGAATGCTTGCACGAATCCTAGCGCACCTCCATAAAAAGGACTCTGTAACAGGGTTTTGTTCTAAGAGTTCATTTCAAAATTGTTCCTTAAAGCATTACACACACACACACACGCGCGCGCGCGCGTTGGCCTACGGAACAAGGATCTTTGTCTTTCTTTGCCAAAAGACAGTGTTTCTTGAGGCCTGTTTTTGCCTTCGACGGACAGTTCTGATTTCGGCTTCAGAAAAATAAGTACATGGCTGCCATAAACTGGAAAGAGAAAAACCTCAAGCAGAGACTGTTAACGTATCAATTACATCAACCTTTTTTAAAATTGCAACTCTGCATTTCATTATTCTTCAGGCGAAATGAGTACCTTAAGTTTAGAGCGTCAGGTAAACAAAAACCTTTCACTGTCCCTGGTTCCAAAGTTTGTTTTTATAAACATTCTCCTTGTCCCCCAAACCAAACTATAGCAGAACAATGGTCCTGTTGTTGAGCTCGGCCTTGACCTCTATGGGACAATAGATTGTTTTTCTCTTAGCCTACTCTGGGTGAAATTAGTTTTAATAAGGAAGTCTCTCCCTTATTAAAGGATGTAAAGGAGTAAAAACAAATTTAAAAAATGAATGCACATAGCATAGATTTCTATGCTTAGGTTGCTCAAAAATGGTGGGTGCTCGGCTTGCCAGGAAAGCACGTCACCTGCTTCTGCCTCTCTCTAGGGATAGAGATTAAGAGGTCTGTTCTGGAATTTTCCAAGGAGGCCATTTTCAGTATCATAACAGGGAACTTTCTAGTCAGGATGTTGTTACTCCTATCTACCGGGAAAAACAAAACAAAAGCAAAATGAAACACACAGAAAATTGCTTCTAAAGGAGTCATAGGAAGGAGTCGATCTAGAAGGAAGATGCCTGGAGTCATCCCTTTTTAGGAAGAGAGAAAGGCCAACAGTTCTCGAACCTCAGGAAGCCAACAGTACAGAAGCTAGTAAGCTGGGAAGTCAGGGAGAAGCCCCTTTTCCAGAACATTTCGAGGAGCAGATGAACTTTAAAAAAAAATTTTTTTTTAATGTTTATTTATTTTTGAGAGAGAGACAGAGCGTGAGCCGGGGGAGGGGCAGAGAGGGAGGGAGACACAGAGTCCGAAGCAGGCTCCAGGCTCTGAGCTATCAGCAGAGCCCGATGTGGGGCTCGAACTCACAAACTGTGAGATCACTACCTGAGCCGAAATCAAGAGCCAGACACTTAGCGGACTGAGCCACCCAGGCGCCCCTGGATGAACTTCTTTTCTAAATGTACAAACGCAGCAGGGGCGTGGCCCCCATGTGTCAAGGAAGGGAAGCACCCACTACTCTGGCCCTGCAGCAGATGACCAGAATGAACCCAGCAGCTTGCTCCTCACGGGCACCCCTCAAAGACTTCCACACGTTGTTTGTGTCCCTGCTTTTGAAGTCTCTCAATCTGCAGAGGAGTGGCTAAACAGGCAGACCTACCAACCCGAGCTCCTTCCAGATGGTGACGAGGCTGAACATGAGACAAGACTAGAGAAATGGCTTTCTTGGTAGCCTGTAGAAATGTACTTGCGCGGGGGCGGCGGTGGGGGGCGGGCACCTGGGTGGCTCAGTGGGTTAAGCGTCCGACTTCAGCTCAGGTCATGATCTCGCAGTCCGTGAGTTCAAGCCCCGCATCAGGCTCCGTGCTGACGGCTCAGAGCCTGGAGCCTGTTTCAGATTCTGTGTCTCCCTCTCTCTCTGCCCCTCCCCCGTTCATGCTCTGTCTCTCTCTGTCTCAAAAATAAATAAACGTTAAAAAAAAAAAAAAAACAACTACAAGGGGAATGATTTCTGTAGGCAAAGTTAATCGGGAGGGGCTGTGTCAAAGTTTGGTGCGAACAACTGAGTTTTTAGAAGGGACCTGGAAAAAAAAAAAGAGTTAACCGCAAGATAAATAACATGCTAAAAAGTCTGGATTATGCCTTTAAAAAAATATTACAGATAAAATGACAGCAGGCAAATGATTTTCCTTCCAAAATGAAAGGACCCAGGGACCATTTTATTTATTTTTTTATTAAGTAGACTCCACGCTCAGTGTGGAACCCAATGCGGGGCTTGATCTCATGACTCTGAGATCAAGACCTGAGCTAACACCAAGAGCGGGACACTCAAAGCACTGAGCCACCCAGGCTCCCTGACACAGGGACCATTTGAGCAAAGACATCCACTCACTTGATGACGTGACTAATACCCAAGGGGAAGTTGGGAAAATGACAAAAGAGGTGATCACCACTCCACATGGCAGAGGATGGCTTGGCAGAAGCAGGGGTTTATGGAGATATTCTTCTGGATGCCTCTCCTGGCACCCAGTTCCACAGGTCTGGCTGAGAGATGGCTGTTTAGTGCATGGATGAGGCAGGGGCCCCTCCGTCCTGTCATTAATGGGGGCAAAGCAGACACAGGGGCTGTTGTGTCTTTCCTACCACTACCTTCCCCACTATCCAGGATACTGCTCTTGTCACTAAATCTACAAAGAAGGGGAACACAATCTCGTGACAAAGAAGGGCTATTTGTCTCCCTAAACATTTTGTCTCCGTCCTCTACACGAAGCTAGTGGAATATGTGACGCTCAGTAGCGAATGACCCTAACATTTTCACGTCTGAGGCACACAGAGCGGAGATACCACTTCAGCTGTCTGCAACATTCAGCCAGATTCAGTGTTTGTGTGTCTGTGTGGCAGGGAGGGGACTTCTAATAAGAGGCAGTGGAGAACAGGGTCTAAGAGTATGCAGTCTAGAGCCAGACTGCCTGGGTTCAAATCCCAGGTCTGCTACTTACTGGCTGTGCTTCCTTGGTCAAGCTACTTACCCGCTCTGTGCCTCCATTTTCTCACCTCTGAAGTGGGGATAACAACTGCATCTCTGTGAAGACTGAGTGGGCATGTGTAAAGTGCTTAGAATAGCACCTGGCACACGGTACGTGCTGAGTAAGTGCCGGCTATTGTTGCCATCGAAGTGTAAGCTTGCCAGGAACAGGAATGAGAATCTTGGATGGTTAACAAGCTATAGCTTGGCTGGCAGTGCCATCTGTGAAACCCAGTGGCCTTTTCACCCCTTAACCGTCCTCTAGTCGCCCTGCCCTTGGTGGCCTTGGCAGGAGTTCGGGGTTGAGTGGGGACCGAGGCACCTGAGACTCACCCGGCAAAAGCAGGAGCCCCATCTCCCCAACAGACACCGTGGACCAAATTCTTGTATTTGTCCAAGATCACATGAGTGGTCACAAGAGGAAAGCTGAGGGACAGGAGAAGAGAGCCTCGGGCAATGACAAGGGAGCCTGAGTGTCTCCCCCAGGATGGCAGCCAGCTGCCATCTGGCTAGAGGTTTATTTAAGTTGTCCTAAATCTCATTCTAAAGGGATTCTCTGGGCACTGGGGCCTACAAACACATGCAGCTGAGGGAGGCAAGAGTGACACTATGATAGTATCAGCAATGGTCCGCTGCCCTTTGGCCTCAGAGTGCTGCAAAGGTCTTGATGGGCCAGTGAGAAGACCACTAAAGCACAGGCTTCAAACAGCCATTCGGGAACCTTGCTCAGCTGCACACAGGCTGCCACTGACCTTCTAAATAGCAAGTCTGGAATTCAAGAAAGCAATCTTAGGCTTCCTTACCATTCCCATCCCTTAAATATGCATCAATAAGTCCTAGAATAGACTTAGTTCTTAACACTCCATTTTCAAGTGCAAAACCTGGAGTGAGAGGCAGAGAATTTCCCAGGGTCATGTGTAAGTTTGCACTGTTTTACGGGCAAGATGCAGAGAACGTTCTAACTTCCATCTTTCTAAATATAGTTTGGCTACCATCCCTGTTGAGGCCTCTAATTTGATCCCGCAATTTTAGTAGCTGTGCATCAATAATAAATACATCATTATCATCACTTGGTAGAACTGATGTCAAATGTCTCTCTTATCACCTTGCAGGACAGCCAACTTTTGATAATCTGTGGTAAGCATGGCCAAAGAGCATGGTTAATTGAAATCTACAGATAATCTTAGAAATTCCTTTTAGCCACTAATATCAATTTCTTCCCTTTTTCTAATCTTTACCTTAGACTTCTGGTACAGCTCCAAAGAGATACATTTCATTCCATTCACTGATCGCCCAACCTTTGGTTAAGATGCTAATAAGAACTGAGATGGTCAAATGCAGACAGATGAGAAAGAAAGAGATCTGCATGATATCCTAAATCAGTAATGATAGAAAATAAAAAGGCTGAAATCAGAAAGTCTAAATTCTTTCTAATAAAGGTGGACCCAAAACACGTTCTATATATTACTAAATAAAGGCTGTTTGTAAAGAAATAGTTTTAAAAAAAATCAGTCTCACAAAGACTCTCAAGCCATAAAAGCTATTTTGTAAATTGTCTAAAAGATTTGGCAATCCAATGGATCCAAATCAGAATTGTTGTCAAGGCAGTTTATAGAATGTCAGTGTCATGTGAAAAAAGCATTCTTTGGATCCATTTGATTGCTAGCCTTTTAACAGTTAAAAGACCGCTCCATTCTTTGTAAATCACCTTCAGCCACCCAGAAAGTTACCTGGAGAAAAATATGGTTAAAGAATCTGTTCAGGGGAGAAGGGCACCTCTTTCTTATAGAAAAATCCCAATGAATATATATAGAAGGACAAAGAAAATTGCCATTAGGGTGTCAGAGCAACAATTGCTACAGGTAAGCAACACTAATGGAAGCTAAAATTAGTGAGTGATGAGAAGTAGGACATTTGCACTGTCTCCAAGTATCACCCCCCCTACCCAAGACATTAGGTGCAAAGGGGAAAGTAGTAACTACAGTGGAGAAACTTGGCAGACACCCACCACCTTAACCAAGTGATCAAGCTTACCATCACTAATGGTACACATACTGACATCACCCTGATACGATGCACTGAGGAGGACACAACATCACTCTTGTGGTATTCTTCCCCCAAACACAGACATTGAGTCTGATTAGGAGAAAACATCAGAGAAGCCCAAGTTGAAGAGCATTCTACAAAACAACTGATCAATAATCTTCAAAAGTGTTAAGGTCATGAAAAACAAGGAAAGATGGAGAAACTACCACAACTGGAAGAGACCAAGCAGATACAGTAAATAGATGCAATGAACGATCCTGAGGCTGGAAAAGGACATTCATGCCCAAACTGGTGAAATCTGAATACACTCTAGTTAAGAGTATTGTGCCAATGTTAATTTCTTGGTTTTGATCATTGGATTAGGGTTATGTCTGATGTCAATGTTAGGGATAACTGGGTGACATTTTGGATACTCTGTGTAGTTTTTCAACTGTTGTGTAAGTCTAAAATTATTACAAAATAAAAAGTTAAAAAAAAAAGGAAAGAGGAACTGTTCAGTTCACCCCTGGAGAGTGGGGTCACCCTCACTAAAAAGGTGCTGGTTGTTGTTCCAGCTCTCCAGATTTTCCTCACTCGATGGATTTTGTCATCTTTGGTAGCACTAATATCACACAGTTGAAATTCAAATTGGGTAGAATGAAGGATGAACATGAATAAAGAAGTCACATTGATGCTATAGAAAGAGGGATAACTGAGAAATTAAAAAATTCTAAGTAATTTACATCACCCTCATGATTCACAATAACCCCCATCCCAGGCCCCCACCCTTTTCGTGGGCAAACCTCCCTCAACAACACTGCAGTATTTGGCAAGACTCCAAAACAAACACTCCTTATTCAGAACTTGGCTTTGTAGAAAATGCAGTTCCGACAAACTTTTAGTAAATTACGGAAGGATGCAGAGGCCCCATTCCACAGAGAGAACTGGGGACCGGGTGTTCTTCCCAGACCTCACCTGCATGAGGAGGCTGCCAGGATGGCTCCCATTTTCCACTCCTTCCTGACTTCCTTAACAGTCTAAGTCAGTATCACTTGTTACCAGGAACTGCAACTTTTCCCCACTCTTTGATCTATTGTGCCTAAAATTTAACTGAAATTGAACTTAACTAAACTGAACCCTTTGTGTGAACAAAAACAATTTTAAACAACAATAGAAAAACCTACCCTTGCAGAGAGGAACAATTACTCCTGGAGGAAATCTCCACTGTAAAGCCATGTGTTAAAATCACCCCATACTGCAACTATCTCCTGAAGGGTAACAATGAGAGAAGGATGACTGAAGACAAGTGCTTCTACTGTTGTCAGTGAGTTAATGGCAGGTGGTCCTACCTGTATAGTTGTAGCCTCTCAGCAGAGTCTTTAAATTGTGTGTGTGTGTGTGTGTGTGCGTGTGCGCGCGCGCCTTTTTCTCTTGCCCTGGACATGTACAAAGCCTGAATTACTTCTGACAAAGGATCACATAACTTTTGTTTCGATATAAGCCCGTAAGACGGGGCTCAACATTTTCCCTCTTAAGAACACAGGCAGGGTACCTGGGTGGCTTAGTTGGTTAAGCATCCGACTTCGGCGCAGGTCAGGATCTCATGGTTCATGAGTTTGAGCCTCATGTCAGGCTCAGTGTGGACAGCTCAAGCCTGGTGCCTGCTTCAGATTCTATATCTCCCTTTCTTTCTGCCCCTCCCCTGCTTGCACTTTCTCTCAAAAGAAATAAACATTGAGAAGAAAAACAAAGAACAGAACAAAACACAGGCAAACACTGATGTGAGCCCCACTGCCCCCCCCCAAATCCCCAGTCAACAGATTTGTTGATAACAGTGACAACAGTCTAACTGCAAGTAATAGTCTACACCCTAGAGGCAGAAGTTTGATTTATATCACTAGGTTTATGTCTGCTAGTTTATGAGGATGCCCTGAATATCTTTCCTAATTAAAACCCTTCCAAGTCCAAGGGTAAAGAGTGCCCTTGATCCAATGCTTGAGCCAAGTGAACCATCCAGGATGGCTTTCCCTGGCTCATATAGTGAAACTCTTTCAGAACTGTTACAAAGATCTACAAAGATAAGGACGCTTAGAGGTACACCTATCAGTACCTGCTGTTTTCAGGTATGTTCCAATTCAGTTTTTTCAGCTCAATTTGTCCCAACTAGACTGGAGCCTTAAAAGAATAAGATAAAATAAAGCAGAAATAAGTGTGAAGCCATGAATTTTTGCAAGAATCTGATCCTTTAGTGATATAACTCACACAATAAAAGCACAAATTATACCGCTGGAGCTGGAGTGTTTAATGACTTCCACTTTCTTAAGAGTTATCTTCTCCCTAAACAGATGACAACCACCATGGCTAGAGGAAGTGGTTCCTTCTGATGTTTCCACCATAAACATATTTTGTTTCTATCGTAAATGTAAACCCTACTGTGTACCAGGTACCACCGTGATGCTGGGGATACCAAGCTAAGTCAAAATTAAACTTCAGAGTCTTAAAAACCCTTAAAAAAGCTACAGTCTAGCCAAAGATCAAGCTGTAAACATAGAACTACAACATCAACCGTTGCATGCTACAGAGATAAAATGGATGATCTCCCAGGGGTAGTGGAGAAGGATCGCAAGGGTAAAGAAGGGTTTTAATTAGGAGGTGGCATTTAGCAAGACTTCATAAACCCAGCAGAGCAGACATCTGGCCATAATAAATCAAACCCCTGTACTCAGGGTCCACACGATTACTCAACAAGGATAATTCACGCAATTACTAGAGTTATCATGATCCAACACATAAGTTCACTTGAGGACCCCAACTATGTAAGCAGGAATATTTTTCTGGCTGCCTCTAGCTAGCACGTTTATGAAAAACAGGTTAAGTTACTGGCTCCAAATTACTTTTTAATGAAAAAAGCAAACAAAAAAAGCTGAAGCTTTTAAGATTTTCTTTTTTAAAAACTGGAAAATAATCTCCCTGTCAAGAGCATGCATGATTAATGATTTATGTGATATAAGCTTACATATCTGTGTTCCTATTACATGCATTTCCTAACAGAGTATAATTGCCCTAAAGATCCTTCTGGAACTGATATGCCCCCTCCTCACGCCCACCTCCTTTATAAAAAAAAAAATCCCTCATGTAATTTCTGGAAAATTTTTGACTACAGCTGTCAATGGGCCATTCAAAAATGGAAACTATTGTCAAGCCACTCACATGAAACTCTGAAGGTGTTACCACCAAGAGAATAACTCATTTCCACAAAATGGCTGATGCAAATATCATATTTCAGCTGCATACTTGGAACTGACGTTAGGAAGCCATCTACCTGTGAACTCATTCTAAGGCTAGACCAAATCAGGCTGACCAAGTCAAAAACCAGGACTGAATCAACCAGTCACATCCACCTACCCCTCAGAACTATTGTTTTCATCATTTTCTGTGACTCTTAGAGGTACACTACAGGCAAAGGTCTAGAATGGAGAGCACTGAACAATCAGATACTCCATATATGGTGGTCCTTAAGTTTTCCAGATGGGGAGCACAGGGGTTAACTTTTCAAAACTCTTTGTTTGACAGATGAGAAAAGTGCTGTTGATGGAGACTGAGTGGGTTAATACAGAATCTAGATTTCTTTGTTTTTCTAGGAACATCGTGTTACTCTACTGAGTTTTGGGAGAGGGTACCAGTGGACATCTCAACTCAAAGTGACTTGTCTTTGACAGTTTTGAATCGGGAAGAGGGTCTATAAGTGGTTCCTGCCATCTTCTCTCAGTCATGACTAGTATTTGACCCAACCCAAACCTACAACACTGGTTCAACATTCAGGTCCCCCAGTCAAGGCCATGAATGAATGCAGTCATTACTACAGATGCAGGCAGTGTAGGATCTGAAACAATTAAACTGATAACAGTACTGTTTGCAATAAGAAATTGGTTTCACAAATCTGTGACTAGCAGGGACCAGGTGAATGTGACCAAAATTCTATAAACCATAGCTTGTATCTTTTTTTTTTTTTTTGCTAGACATAGCAAGTAAACAGAGTTTAGAAAGCCAGTTTCTCTTTAGCATAAGGTAATCAACTGTGTCTTAAAAAAGAGAAAGGTGTTGGGGCACCTTGGTGGCTCAGTCGGTTGGGCGTTGACTTCGGCTCAGGTCATGGTCTTGCAGTTCGTGAGTTCAAGCCCCACGTCGGGCTCTGTGCTGACAGCTTGGAGCCTGGAGCCTGCTTCGGATTCTGTGTCTCCCTCTCTTTCTGCCCCTTCCCCACTCACACTCTGTCTCTCTCTGTCTCAAAAATAAATAAACATTAAAAAAAAATTTAAAAAAAAGAGAGAAAGGTGCCTTAAGCTTCACGAGGCATCCTGCCTAACTTAAGTTTGCTTTTCAGAAGAAAACTGTGCACCCAAGAAAGGCAACCAAGATTTACATAGTTAATTCACATTCACAGAGACATGTCAACATATATCTGTAGAAGGATTATGCTTAATCTTTCAGGTTCTTTGAGTAGGACTAAAATGCCCACACTGTGGCTTAAGGAAATCTAACTTGTGAGGAGGTTAAACATCTCAGAGATAACCCAATAATGTAAAGTTTTACCAACTTTCCTTCCTGCATTCTTTCCCTTATTCAGGCATTCATTTAAATGTGTAATAAGTTTCTAGAAGGAGCCTGGGCCTGTGCCATGTGCTGGGGACCTGGGAGGGTATAAGATATGTATGCCTGCTACACCCACGAACGAAGCAGGGCTGCAGGAGTGTTTTAAGACATCTGACTATACTCTAGTGTTTTAAGACATAATCCTTGCCCTCTAGGAGTTTACAATTTCTCTGGACACACAGAAACTGCACAAAATGATAAAATTAAGTAGAAGTAGAGTGCTAGAAGACAAAAGAAATGTGAGTTCTGGAAATTGAGAGGAAGAAGAATTCCCTGGTAGGGGGCGCAGGGGGAATAAAGGACCCAGAAACATGGAGAAGAGGGTGAAGACTATTTCTGGAAGATAAAAGGCAGTGAGATGTCAACACAGGAATGTGAATGGCATATGCCAGTGCAAACACGTGAAGATTTCATGCAAGATACAAAGCAGGGTGTGGGGTTCTAGAACTGGTAACAGTGAGCTACATTCATGCCTGAGCAGAGTCCATGCAAACGAGTATGAAGCTGGCAGGTGGCGAGGCAACATGGATTTAGGTGGGGGAGAAAGTGAATACAAAAAATTCATGTAGGATACTAGAAACCCTGGGGTAGGATGTGGGTGGAACCAATGGGAAAGAGATCTTAGAAAGAATTGGTAGAATTTGATCACTGATGGCAGAGTTCAAGGTTTTCAGCTTAGGCCAATGCATCCATAATAGAGTCCAGGATGTAGGTTGGCTTTGAAAATCCAATGCATGTGGTGTTTCACGTGATGAGTCTGAAATAACGGGAGGCTTTCTCAATGCATGAGTCTGATGGACAGTGGAGACATGGGGAGAGAGAAAAAAGAGAAGGGAAAGCAGGTCCAAGAACCTATCTCTGTGGCCGTGATAAATCCATGAAGATGATAGGCTCTTGCCACATGCCACAGGGAGGAAGGCAGGCCGGCAGGCACACTGCTCTAGAAAGTTGGAGGAGGGCCCTGGTGGACAGGAAAGAATTTCTATGGAACCAAGGCTGGAGCTGAGCTCAAAGAGTTGTTCAGCTTTGCTGAAGGGAGGGGAGAGGGCATTCCAGGCCAGGACACAGTGGGGACAAAGGAATAAGGCTTCAAATGACGAGCTACCCTATTCTTTCTGTCTCCACACTAGAAAACCACATTTAGCGTATTTATGGTGGATATTTGATAAGCGGTCAATTAGTTACAGCTATATAGAGCTGCCTCGTACATTCAATTATACTTTGCTTTTTCACCCTAAGTTATTTTCATAAATAAGTTATTTTCCAATAAAAAACAAGGTACACAGAGAGAAGTGAGGGCATCAGATTTCACCAAAACACTGTGCTCCAAACACAGCAGTGGTCAATTCTGGTCCATCTGAGACAATCTGGTCTCTGGCATTTGTGCACTTAAAAAATGTTTCAAGTTGACAAATGCTAATATTAGAGTTGCCCATTATTCAAGGTCATAATTGCTGCATATAAAAAGATGTAGAGTCACAGACTGTCCCCAAACAGCAGGAGCCCTTGTGGCCTGCCTCTCCCAGGATCCAAGAACTACAGTGTTCTCCTGCTTCTATTTCGAGCATCATGAATGCTAAATAGAAATGTTAAAAATTATTCCACAAGACAAAGTCAAGTAGACATCACCCCCTCTGTAGACCCGCACTCTGAAGCGGTTCACCACTCAATTTTGGCTTGCAAATTTATTCTTAAAAAGTGGACTCCTTGGTTTGCCAACTGTAACCCCCAAACTGCCCAATTACATATTTGTATAACATCCACATAAAGGGGGAAAAATCTCAAGTTATTTTTTAACATCATGGCCACTATTGCTGTGGGAAAATCACACAGCAATTCCATCAAATCAGTACTTTGGTCACTTAGCGTCGCGTTCTTTCAGACGTGGATAATGCTAAAGACAGGGAAAAGGCCATCAGAACTGGTCACAGTAACAACTGGGAAATCTAGCACAGATATTCTCTTCCTAAGCACATCGAATGTGGTAAAATAAAAACAAACAAACAAACAAACAAAAAAAAACCCACCTCTCTGAGCTGGACTTATTTGTAAAATGACTTGTTTGAATGAAGTCTGAATTGGAGATTATTTTTAAATTAATGAAGTTTTTCTACTGGTAAGGACTTCTAATAATAAGAAGGACTTATGTAGTATCCTAAGAAGCCCTTCGGGACTTGTTTTAATGAATAAGAATAATGTGCAATTAGGCCAACAATTGCAACTAAGTGCTTCTGAGGGCTGGAAAGTAGTTGTTCTCAAGTAGTTCAAATATCATCAAGTTCATATAAAAGATTCTATGGCATTTAACTGAATTGGTCAACTCTGTCATGCAGTGGACTATTAAGATGAGAAATGCACTAAACAGTACATATTAGGTATTCCCAGGGTTAAAAAAAAACAAACTTCAAAAAATAGAAAAAAAAAACACATGCTAAGTAAATACATTAGGATAAATATGAATTAGAAAACTATTCAGCTCAGGAGTCCTTTCAATAGTAGGTCCTATCCAGTCCTGTAAGTGCTTCTTCATTAATTACTTCGCAAAGGGGCTGGGGTCCAGAGACCACATGGCCAGAGCACAGGAAGTAAAGCTCAATGGGGTTTTAAAAAGTGTGCATCATCTTTCAAAACCTACCAACTAACCCTTTCTCTCCCCACGGTTTCCAGAGGCCACTCCGTCACCCCGTTTGAATCCAAGTAGTCAGAAGGATAAGACATCAGATGCACCAAAGAGACATTTCACCGTGTCCCCCTGTGGCCAACGGCCAGCCTGCCCCGTGATCAGTGGCAACGACCCTACCAAGCTGCTGTGTCTTACACAGCTGCATGAGAGGGCTCTTGTGGGCTCTGTTTGGCATTCTGGCTGGGGCAGAACTCCCCGGGAGTCAAAGAAAAGTTCCCATCCTCTCCTGACACTGAAGATCTGATGGTGAGAAGTTTAGCTCAAGCATGTGAGTGCTGAGGAGAACATTAGAACTCACTCCTCTCCCAAGTAAGTGGAGTCAAACTGGGCAAAAGTGACCGCTCGCAAAGGGCACATCTGTCCAGTGCCGAATGCTCCAGGTGACATTTCTCCTGACTGCCTTTTTTTTTTTCTGCGATGTCTCCGCCCCTCATCCCCCCTTCCCTGGAATTCTGGAGGCTAGTTTGTTACCAATAAGGAAAAATCAATACCTGACTGATCAACCAGCTTTCAGCAGGTAAGAGGAGGGTAGATGAAAAAATTTCTGTGCAATCCCCTCCTCTTTTGCAGAATAAAGCAATGAGAATGTATTCCCTTCTGATTGTTACTAGCAGCTTAAATGACCACATTTAATCAGAGAAGTACAAGCTGGTTTAAAAGGCCATTTACCAAAAAAGGGATAAATGGCCTTTTAAACTAACTCACACTCTTTCCAAGTGCCTCAGTTCACCAAGTCAGAGGGTCTCCTCAGACTCTCCTTAAAATCATTAGAATGAACTCTAGTCCAGGCTCTTCTCCCATAACTGCTTCCTTTTCGGTTAAGAATGTTGGCATCGCTTAAACACAACAAAGCGATCTGGGCTAAGGGGCTCTTAATGGAATTGTGTCTTCAGGTATGTATCCAAATCCTATGTGCACAGTAGGCACGCGGCACAACGCAGAACTCAAGAGATTCTAAAGGGCTACAAATGCCCACTGAGATGTACTCTGCATGGTGTCCAAGAGCCCTTCGCTCGGAAACTCCTGAACACAGGTATGAAAATGCCAACCGTAAGACCTCGAAGTCATGTTCATTTATTATTTCCTCTGATTTGAGGGGCGGTGGGTGGAGGAGGGTGGGGTAGGTCAGACAGAATATTTTCAACCAATGGTTTATCCTCAGTACTAAATGCAAATGTTGGGAACACGGTGGTTGCATTTTAAAATCAACTACCCTTTTGTTCTTTTTTCTAAGAAGGGTGTTCAGTGTGATGTGAAGACCGTGTAAGCCGAGGCAGGCGGATGGCCAGACCGAGCATAAACCCCACAGACACGTCACCCAGAGAGAGCAGCTCTCCATATTTAACTGCCTATTCAGGTGCTCTAGCACTTTCGAGATATCCTTGTCAGCAACAAAATACAGCACTTCCTTCTGTCTTTATCACGCTGGTTGCCAGACAACTGCACAGAGCTAACGTGGGCAATGTTACAGTAAACACTTCCCTAAAACATTTATATATGTCATTGATAAACAATAGAAAATTTAAAAGAGATACAAATGTACTCCCAAAACCTTAAATCTTCCTACCACCGAGGCCTAAGAACTTAAAATCTTCTTACACCTGGCAGAGAAGAAGGAAAAACAAATTCTAAAGCCGTCTATGGATTTATAGCCTAAATATGTCTTCCTCTAGAATATTTAATACACTTAGGCTTTAGTCATTCTACATACTTTGAAAATGCTCTTCAACGATAACTTACAGAAGTTGTATCTTTCATTGCAGCTCACATAAATACCATTTTGCTTTCAGGAAACCAATTATAGAAGAGTAAATCATTTTTACGTTGCTTTCCAAAAATCTTTAATTTAAGCTGCAACATGGACAGTGTGTAGAAATACGAGAAAAAGAGAGCATACATATTCTATCATTCAGTCTTCTACATTTAGCAAGTCAAATCTCTGGAGGAAGGTGCTACAGTTGGGTTGGGTTGGCTTTAAAATATTCAGGTGTATGAAACATGTATGTGTTCAAGTACCAGACACAAGGACCTACTGAACTTCTATTAACACACGTGTCCAGACTTGGGGAAGGGATTTGAGGACCTCCATGGTTTCAAGGAGTCAAGTACTACCATTGTGACTCGCTGCTTTATGGGCACGTAGGACACACCAGAACACACGGGCCATGCCATTATACCTCACAACATTCCTGGGAGGAATTCATCCCATTCAAAAGATATGGAAAGCCATGCTGAGGGCCATAAAGGCCAGATGGCTGATGATACTGGAGGAGTCATCCAACTCCCAAACCCAAAAGTTGACCAATCTATGGCACTGCTACAATGCCTCCCAGGCTACGCCAAGCTTGTGAAATTAAAGAACAGAACAGGGGCGCCTGGGTGGCTCAGTCGGTCTGGCGTCCGACTTCGGCTCAGGTCATGATCTCAAGGCTTGTGAGTTCGAGCCCCGAATCGGGCTCCGTGCTGCCAGCAGCCTGAAGCCTGCTTCAGATTCTGGATTCTGTGTCTCCCTCTCTCTGCCCCTCCCCTGCTCACACTCTGTCTCTCAAAAATGAATAAACGTTAAAAAATAAAATAAAAAAAGAACAGAACAACCCAGTGCGTGATCAAGTCTTAGTGGAGTAACTGGAGACTACGATGATAATAAAGTGCTTAGAAAAAAGCAAAACAAAAGAAAACAGACTTTAACGAGGGAGTGACGGTCAAGGAAAGAGTGAGGGAAGAAATTCCAATCCAGTGGGAGAGAGCATGAGTGAAGGCACGAAGGTGAGAGACAAGGACCCGGCATCTTACCACATGCTTCAGGAAGCCAGTTCAGTGGCCTGTGCTCCTGGGGAGCAGTAAAAGACAAGCCTACGTGTGAGTGGGAGAGCAATGTCTGACAGGACATCGTAGCCAGTAGGGAGCCCTTTCGGAGAATTCTGAGCAGGTGAGTGTGTCAACAAGAGGAGCAGTTCAGATCTAGCAGTCTGGCAGTGTGTTACAGGGTGCCATAGAGAGCAGGAGGGGTAAGTGAGGACTCCTAACTGGGAGGCTACGTTAGAGTAGCAGCGGCAGGACTGAAAGAGGAAGGGAGAAGTGAGGCACTTGCGTAAAAGAGTGGAGGACATGGTCTGGGAGGAAGGCTCCTTCCAAGCTCTGCCTAACGATGATGAGCCATGTGACACGCACGCACGGGGAAGTGAGAATAGAAGGAGGTGGGCGTGCACACAGGCCTGTGCATTTGCTCTCTTCTACAGGGGAGACGCCCTGCTACCTGGGACAGCGCTAACTATCCATGCTTTCCTCTCCCCAACAGGCTGCATTAAAGAGTCAGCCCTGAGAATCCCGAACTATGCTCTCAGGCTACCTTCACCAGTTCCGAATGCAGCACTCACATTTTTGATGAGAAAAACTCTTCCCATTTCAGTTTTGTTCGAAACACATCCTTGACAAATGACTGGGTGATAACAGGTCAACACAATCATGTTGCTTGTTTCCAGCATGCCTAGTCCCTTCTCTCCCAGAATATGCCCAAGAGTAGTAGTTGACCAAGTTGTTTGCGTTTTTTTGTCTGTTTGTTTGTTTCGCAGTGGTGGGTTTTGTTTTCTGGTTTTTGGTTTTTGTTTGTTTTTGTTTTTTTAAAACCAGGGTGGTCCAGAGCAAGAAGCATTTTCTGGGAGAGTTTCAACTATTAGGTCACAAACAGAAAACGTGCGGAGGCTGTGCGAAAACGTCCATGATAATGAAACCAAGACGTTCTTGCTATTAAGCTCAGTAAACATAACGTTAGCTTAAAACCACGGGTCTGTCACCTGGAAAAGTGCCACAGGGCTCACAGACTAGCTCTGCTTGGCTCGCAACCTCATCTGGAATCAAACCTGACCATACCCCAATTTCCCACTCAGTAAGAAATGTTCCTAGCCATCCTGGTAGGGCAAAAACAGAAAAATAAGATGTGAATTAGCCTTAATGCTTTGTAAAAACCTACTAACTAGTTAAGATACATCATTCTCTGTGAGCAACTCAGACTGGTGTACTAATTGCTCTGCCTCTGTTCTTTAGAAGTCTGCTGCTGACTGGGGGGTGGGATGGGGTGGTCAGGGGCGTGGGGGTGGTGGAGGGGGCTTAAGCCATTACTCTTGTTTTGCGGGCATTTGAAGTAGTTGCCAGGCACATGATGCCTACTATTCCAATTGGTTCCGAGCGATGTCACTTGGTTATTCAGCTTTGCTTATACTTCAGCTTCCCCCCTTGTCAGGGACTTGGGGACCTCACCAAGTCAAGTCATTTAGAAGAGAAAGAGAGAGGAAGAAGCATGTCTTCTGTAGTCGAGAGGTGCCAAATGTCCTTTGTTTCCCTCAGCCAGTTTACAACAGAACTGGTGAAGTAAAGATTTCAATCAACATCACCAAGGTGTAAGACCTTCTTCAAAGCACAAGGGAGGGAGACAGGCAGAGGAGTACAGGTGGATGCTAATCTTTGAGTAAGTTAAATCTGATCCACTTAAATAAAAATCCTGACAGTTTGTTTTCAAGCCGGAGAGCTATAAAATGGAAACCACATGCGATTCTATGCCAGAACCTCATTTAAATCATTCACACTTCGGGAACTCTCAGAGAACATTTCTAATTTAGTCAAATACTACCTCTCGTTCTCTACAGGTCCTCTTAATTTATTTCACCTAACCCTACTATTTTTACATTAACAACATGGCCACCAGAAGTTGCAACGGCTCCTTTCTGATTTGCACATTAAGGCAGTTTACTCTGATTTTTTCCCCATCTTCCATACAGTATTACCACAGAAGTCACAAAGCAGTAGAGAAAGTTCAAGTACCCTGGTGTAACATTATTAACTTTTTGTGTTCAATTCACAGGAAAAAGCTTCCTTGTAGGATAATGTGTTAAAAAACATTTAACAGGCTTTACAAATCCATACCAATGAAAAGCCCAGTGATTCATCGGCATGAAATTATACCAGCTTCTAATATCAATGGGTCAAATGCATTTTAAGTTCTTGGGGTGCCTGGGTGGCTCAGTTGGTTAAGTGTCCGACTCTTGGTCAGGTCATGATCTCACGGTTTGTGAGATCGAGCCCCCCACTGGGCTCTGTGGTGACAGCACAGAGCCTGCTTGGGATTCTTTCTCTCCCTTTCTGCCTGCCCCTCCCCCACTCACATGCACACTTTCTCTCTCTCAAAATAAATAAACTGAAAAAAAAATTCTAAGTTAGGCTCAATTATTTGTATTGGGATTTGTAAGACAGGAACTTCTGTCACTCTAGAACTTCACTATGCCTTGGGAAATGAAGTAACATTAACCAAACATAAACAGCCATCTCAAAGCTAAAACATGCTTCTGACCCCAATCCTGTACTTTCTTCCTCCCTGCCAGAAGCATCACCAGAGGTGACTGAACACACTCAGGAGAACTCCACCTTGGCCTGCGGGGCAAGGGCAAGACTCAGCACCACACACGATGACTACCCTTGGTGCAAGTCTCAGAAGGGGCTCCCTCTCAGGGCTGCTTTCTCTGCTGGAACACTCACTAGATAACTATTTGAGGATGGCTCAAAAATGCTTTATAACAGTCCTTGCAGAGATGAAGGGAATTTTCCACTTTCTGAAGGCCTAACATCTTTTTTCTTGTGACTTGCCCTGCCCAGACTTGCCGGTCAATGATTATTTACCATTTACAGAGTAATTCATATTTGCAACATACTCTGTAAATATTTTTAGTGCTTCGTAACCCTTTGTAAGTACATAACTACCTGTTGAGGGGAAGGGAACTGAGCCGGCATGAAGTTGGAATTCAGAAGCCACCATGAATATAAACATGTGTGCGTGCATGCATACATGTGTGTCTCTTCATGTGCTGGCCCAGTAACTAATTCCCTCCTATCCTATGACACTTTAAATCTTGGCCAATTGAGAATGCTAATTTGTACAGTCACTGTGGAAAACAGGATGGACGTTCCTCAAAAAATTAAAAATAGAATTACCAGTAATTCTACTGCTGGGTATCTACCCACAGAAAATGAAAACACTAATTCAAAAAGATACAGGTTAATGCAACATTATTTACAATAGCCAAGATATGGAAGGAACCCAAGTGTCCATCGACAGATGAATGGATAAAGAAGATGTGGTAGGGGCGACTGGGTGGCTCAGTCGGTTAAGCGACTGACTTCGGCTCAGGTCATGATCTCACGGTTGGTGAGTTCGAGCCCCGTGTCGGGCTCTGTGCCGACAGCTCAGAGCCTGGAGCCTGCTTAGGATCCTGTGTCTCCCCCTCTCTCTGCCCCTCTCCTGCTCATACTCTGTGTCTGTCTCTCAATAATAAATAAACGTTAAAAAAAAAGATGTGATATATGTACAACGGAACATTACTCAGCCATAAAAACAGATGAAATCTTGTCACCTGCGACAACATGGATGGACCTAGAGGGTATTCTGCTAAGTGAAATAAGTCAGGCAGAGAAAGACAAATACTGTATTTTTGTGGAATCTACAAAAATACATGTGGAATCTAAAAACAACAACAAGGGGCGCCTGGGTGGCGTAGTCGGTTAAGCGTCCGACTTCAGCCAGGTCATGATCTCGCGGTCCGTGAGTTCGAGCCCCGTGTCAGGCTCTGGGCTGATGGCTCAGAGCCTGGAGCCTGTTTCCGATTCTGTGTCTCCCTCTCTCTCTGCCCCTCCCCCGTTCATGCTCTGTCTCTCTCTGTCCCAAAAATAAATAAAAAACGTTGAAAAAAAATTTTTTAAAAACAACAACAAATGAACAAACAAAACAAACAGACCCTTAAATACAGAGAATAAACTGGTGGCTGCCTAGGAAGAGTTGGGGATTAAGAGGTACAAGCTTCCAATTATAAAATAAATAAGTCATGAAGATGCAGCGTACTGCATAGAGAATATAGTCAATAATATTGTTATGTTAACTATACCAGAATTAAAATTAAAAAATAATATTGTCATAATATTGTGTGGTGACAGATGGTGACTACACTTATTGTGGTGAGCCCTGCATAATGTATAGAACTGCTGAATCACTACGTTGTACATCTGAAACTAATATAACATTGTATGTTAATTATACTTCAAGTAAAAAAAAAAATCGTTTGGCCCTCTGGCCCTAGGCAACCTATTCCTTAAGTTCCTTGCAGATATCAAATCAAGCAAATTTGGTTATCCCACAAAACAGCCTAGTAGTTTGGGTTCTAGTTTCATGACTAAATCAGCTGCACTCCCACCACTAACCAAGATCAAATAACCACATCCCATTTCCTTGTCTTGGTTTTACTATCTGTGAAAAAGAAGTCATAGTAAAATTATTTGAAGCATTTTAGACTATGAGGCACATTCAACATCTCCCGTACCCATAAGTTAACTACGCCTTCCTCTTCCACCCCTTCCGACATGGTTACAAGCCACCACCCCTTCCTCTTCCACTCCCTTCCGACATGGTTACAAACCTAGTATTCCAGCAAGGAAAGGGCCACAGTGACTACATATTCACGATTCTGTTTTAGTCATCTAAATTCATTCATATTCTATTGAATATTAACTTGCATATACTTGTAAAGAGTAAATATTTAAGTTCTAAGCCCAAAGTAGATCAGAGACAGCTAATTCTAGGGAGTAGTGTTAGAAATAGTGATGATAAAAGCAGTAAAAACAAAACAAAAAAACCACAAGGAATGCAAAAAAAGGCAACAACAACAAAAAAACCCACCACAGGATCTCAAAAATTAGGCAGTCATAGGCCATTTAGCACATTGCACGGCTGCTCATACCGAAAGTTGTTCTGCACACTCCTGAGGGCCTGAGAGTTCCCCTTAATAATTTTTATTTTGTTTGTTTTCAAGTATGACCTACTTTTCTATCTTCTAGTTCATCTATTTAACCTTCTTAGAATTCAGTGTTGCCAAGTGATTTTAGCATCAGCAATTATATCAGAAACACACTGGAAGCAAACTGTATTACTCTAGCTGTTGTACACCAAAAAGAAGGGAAAAGGTGCACTAAACACCTAAACCTGTGTTTTCACACCATGTGAAGACCAAGCAAGGTTGTGGTACTCCGTGTGAACTGAGGCTTTACCACACTTAAAGAGAAAAGCCAACTGAAATGTCAAACATAAGCATTCCATAACTCAAAGGTACTCCTGCCTTTGAGTGGTGATTTAGTGTCAGCAAAATATCACCCAGGTCATTAAATTAATGTTTGGGTCTTATTTTTTAATGTGCACTTAATGTGTACATTTATTTAATTCAGAGTTATCAAAATATCTAGAACCAAAAGAAGTTTATGCCTAGTGTTACGGTTGTAGGTGTTTAAATATCTTTATACCAAAGTAATTTGTAATGACACTGAGGGGTAGTAGTATCTTTTACCTTTTACCTAAAAGATTACCACAGATGAGAAACACTGCTCTGGGACAATCACTATATTATCTCATCATAGAATAAAGCTACTTTCACAGTGATGACCTTGCATACTGAAAACAAGAGATATGTTCACTACGTTCTCTTTAATGCAAGCAATGTGAAAGGTCCTTTAGAAGTATTTCCTTTAAAGAAATGATTTTAATGGTGCTGCTTAAAAATGTTGACTCTTAGAGCAACCAGGCAACTTGGCTGTCATTTACAAAATTAAAGTTTTTCCTCATAATCTTAGAATGTTCTGCTGTTTTGGATATATTTCTGTGATATGAAAGCACCTATGTATGTCTTCTAGTGACCAGAGAGGAAAGTTAAAATTACACATAAATACAAGTGACTTCAGCAGTTCTTTTGTTAAAGAGGGGCCAAACTCTGAAATATCAACTTTGGGTATGGAACTCATTATCTGTGAAGAGCCTCAGGCACATTCCAAACAGCATAAAAATCAGCGAACTGAATCTCCAGATCAATGATTCTCAAAGTGTGGGCTGTGGACCCCTGGGGGTTCTATGAGATTGGGTGGGTCTATGAGATCAAACCATTTTCATAACATTATGAAGATACTATTGCCTTTTCACTCTCATTGTCTCATGAGTGTATGGTGGAGTTTTCCAGATGCTGTGTGTTATCAGCACAGACTGAATGCAGAAGCTGATATGAGAATCCAGTTGAAGTCTATCCCCCAGACATTGAAGAGATTATGAAACAACATAAAACATCACCACTGTATTACTACATTGTCGGGGGTGGGGGGGTGGTTAACATGTAATGGGTTTATTATTTTTAAATGAACTAATGAATAACTGTTTAAAAGTCATTGAATTGTAATGCTTCATATGGCAAACATCAGTAGGTATAACCCCCATAAATAAAAGCTCTTTGGGGTTGTTTTTGACCACATGTAGGGATCCCAAAAGCATTGAATATGAAAGCCCCTGGATGGTTTCATCCTTCCTACCAGGGCCGTGACAGGCAGGGGAGTCCCAAATGCCTCTCTCCATCCCTGACCTACCCTCTGAACCCCCACACTCCTATATCCAACTCCCTCTTAGCTCCTCCCCTGTATGTCTAGGAGGCATTTCAGACTCAAGAGAGGCAAGACACAGTTCCTCCCAAAACAACCTGCTCCCAACTCAGGAACTGACACCTCTAACCCCTGCTCTTCTCGAGCCCCAATTCCCATTTCCCCAACTCTGGTCCTCATTCTGTGTATTTCACAAGTCCCTAAATATCCCTAGATCTATCCACTAGCAAATGCTATCACTCAGATCCTGTGGTTCTCCACAGGGCACCCTCTCCTCCCTTCCCAGGGCACATCTGGCAATGTCTGGATAAATTTTTGATTTTCATGACTGGGGATAGGGGTGTGGGCTGCTGGTTTCTATGAAGTAGAGATTAGGGATGCTGCTGAACATTCTATAGTGCACAGGACAACTGTTCTGTCTCTCTCTGTCTCTGTCTCTCTGTCTCTCTCTCTGTCTCTGTCTCTCTCTCTCTCTCTCTCTCTCACATACACACACACACACACACACACACACACACACACACACACACACACCCCTAAGGCTTATCTGGGCCCAAATGTTAATAGTCCTAACATTGAGGAGCCAGCTCTGGTCTGTCTCTCTCTGTCTCTCTCTCTCTCTGTCTCTCTCTCTCTCTCTCTCTCTCTCACACACACACACACACACACACACACACACACACACACACACACACCCCTAAGGCTTATCTGGGCCCAAATGTTAATAGTCCTAACATTGAGGAGCCAGCTCTGGTCCAAGCCACTGATCTCTCTCTCCACTGGGTTATCCAAACTGCATCCTAACTAATCTCCCTGCTTCTGCTCTTACTTCCCCTTCCCATTCCTGCTCTATTCTCCACACAGCAGCCAGAATAATTGCTGTAAAAATCTATAAATCAGAGCACACTGCTCTTCTGTTTTATACTAAATTCTCACTCTTGCCGTGGCCTAGAGGCCCTTCCTGCTCTGGTTCCTGACGCTTCTTATAACTCAGTGCTGTGGACTCAATTAGGCACGGTCACCCCAAATTCTTATGTTGAAGACCTAACCCTTGTGTGAGCGTATTGGGAGATAGGGCCTTTAAGAAGGTAATTAGCATTAAATGGGATCGTAAGGGTAAGGCCCTAACACAGTAGGATTAGCAATAACAGAGCCCACTTGCTCACTCCACCACATGTGAACACAGTAAAAAGGTGGCCGTTCACAAGTTAGGAAGAGAGTCCTTATCAGAACCCAAACCTTGCTGGCCCCTGATCTCACACTCCCAGCCTTCAGAAATGTCTGTAGATTAAGCCACCCAGGCTATGGTATTTTGTTATGACAGCTTGAGCTGACTGATACACCCAATTTCCCAGCCTTCTGGTCATCAGCCTGTGCCCACATCATGGTGTTTTGTCCTGGCTTTCCTCCCTGAACTTCCCCTGGCTGACCCTTCACCAACCATCTCTAGTCCATTTGGGCCTAGGGCCACCTGATTGTCAGAGAGGCCCAACTAGCTAGCCTAACGAGCATCCCCAACGCCACACGCCCCCACCTGGCACTCCTGCATTTCAACTGCAATACCCTGTTTTTTTAAATTTTCTTCTTGGGTAAGCATCGCTAGCCCATTACTCTCTTTGTTTATTTCCTGTCACCCCCCCGCCCCCAGGGTAGGCAATGCAGAAACCTTTTCTGTCTTGTTCACCGCTGTATGGAGACCGGACACAAAGTAGGTGCTTAATATGTGTTAAACCAGTGAGTGAGTGAATGAATCTGCCTCTGCAGGTCTTACATTTAAAGAATGGGGATTTTCCAGCCATTCTCTGAGCCAGTCAGCTTCCGGGAGCCAGGAGGCCAAGCGAATCTGCCTTGCCCCACGACTCATTCCCCTCCTCCACCTCCCCAAAGAAAGACATCCTGAGTATGTGCCAATCTCAGATTCCTCTGGGGACCAAATGGGACAGGAGAGAATAATTAACTGCAATATCCACAGTGAGCAGTAATTCATATTCTTTCACTCCAGGGAACATCGAGTCTCAATGTTATGTTGAAACATGGGCCTGAGAAAAAAAAATCATCCAGGCACAAAGAAGCATGAGGGTAGACCCAGTGTTTGTTATCTGAGCTACAGAGCGGGTGTCCCTTCGATAAGACAACTCCTCAAGGGCCCACTTCGAACTGCCTGAAGAAACCCAAGGCAAGCCATGGCAGCAGAGGAGGAAAGAAAGGGTGGTCCAAGGCGAGAGACCCACCAGCTGGGACGAACTGCTTTTTTGTACCATACTCAATGCAGGCAGGTGCTTCTGAATTTGGTAGGTCATAGAAAAGGGAGGTCTGGACACAAACGGCAGGGCGAGGAATGATGATTTGGTGAAGGAAAATGTATACACTCACAAATTCCTGATGGCCTACTACAGGCTAGGCCTGAGCGGCTCTTGGACTTATTGATGGGAATTTCATGGAGAGTCTTAAGGAGGGGCCGGTTGCTCAAATCACAGGTGAACAGGGTGACATCCCTGGTTAGGGCCACCAGGGAAGTCTATGGAGACGAGAACATGATGAATGAGACGGGAGAGAGAGAGATTTTAGAGGAGATGAAGTGGGCAGAGGCCAGGGGGCCGTAATTGGCAGAACATGAAGTCTGAAGGGGGGTGGGGGCGTGAGTCCGGGCCACAGAAACAGCAGACCACGAAATGCCCGGTGTGCAAGGGGTCTGCAGGAGTGCGCCCATGCAGTCTGGAGGAACATTCCAACTTCAAAAGTGAACATCGATGGGAAGAGGGGTGGCTGCAAATATTTTCTCATTTTCCCCTAGCAGTTAGTTCAGAATCAACATTAACAGGTCCAGACTCCAGCCAGAGTGGAGGCAGGGTGTGGGCAAAAGTACAAAGAAAGCATCAAGGAGTTAAGAGGGGCCGGAAAGCTCAAACACAGGACAAGCTGCCTCCTATTGGCCTTGGGCAAAGTAAGACCATCCCTTCTCTCCTTCCTGGAACCAATGCTGGGGAGGGTTTGAATTTCTCTGTCCCCAAACGGAGTCACATAACATTGTCTCCCACCCTCCCCCACCCCCCCCCACCCCCTGCCAAGAGATTTGGGGTGGACGGGATGAGCAGTGAGCCTCCTGCCCTCTCTGCCACATCCCACCCCCCACACCCAACCTCTTCCAAAAACATCAAATATTTTCTTCCATAAATAATTGCAATAGGATGTCGTAGCGTTTCCCAAACAAACAATAGGCCGATTGTGCCCTGTCTGCCAGGGGCCCAGCCCAGCACACACAAAGGCTTGCTTTCAGAGGCCCAGGCCAGTTCTCTGTTGCAGAAGGATGGATAGGACTCCCCCCTCCCCATTTCTTCAGGAACTTCACTGCAGCCATTCCGTTAGGGAAGGAGCACAGGAAGAGGCTGTTACCACAAAGGAAAAGGAACAAGACCCATTAAAGAGAACGGCCATTGTTCCCCAGATTTTCTGTTGCCTTTGACCTCACCCAGGAAAATTCTCCTTTCACCAGAAGAGGGCTGTTTGTTCTCAAGTCCAAATGACACAGTTTTAGGCTGATTTCTTTGAAACTTTTTTACGAAATGTCAACCATGATTTTAAGTTGTAGTAAGTTGCAACTTGAAAAACGTTCCTGTTTTTATTTTTATATATTACCAGTTTCGGAATTAAACAGGGTTTAAGGGAGTGCCTGTATTGTTTGTACTACTGAGTGCTTTTCCTGGTTTAAAAAAAAAGTGTGAAATAAAGGATAAAACTCACTTCCTAGCCGCTGCTTGAAAAACGCATCCTGTGTATTTAAAAATACAAAGCACATGTGCCCTTCTGGAATTTAAGTTTGATTTTTGTTCCACAGGTACAAGGGACAGTCTCAGCCATAAATGCCTTTATTTGCCAGTTACAATATTTCCACTAAGGAAATTAAAAAATTTTTATATTCCCAATAATTCAGGATGACCATTCTTCCAGTCTGAGCCACGGCCATTAGACACAAAGAGGTTACTTCTCCCACTATTTTTTTTTATGTTTATTTATTTTTGAGAGAGAGAGTCAGAGCGTGAGCAGGGGAGGAGCAGAGAGAGAGGGAGACACAGAATCTGAAGCAGGCTCCAGCCTCTGAGCTGTCGGCACAGAGCCCGACGCGAGGCTCGAACCCAGGAACTGTGAGATCATGACTTGAGCCGAAGTTGGACGTTTAACGGACTGAGCCACCCAGGTGCCCTATCTCCTCCTATTTTACAGTCTTTCTCCTGGACACGTTCAATCTTCCAATTTAAGTGAGATGGAGTTCTGAACGGCCAAGACACTAACACAGTCTCTAAAAGCATCTTGACAGCATTTACATTTTTGTTTTTCAAACCATGTAAACAAACCATATAAGCCTGCAGAGATCAATGATACATCGGAGCATAAAGGGGACTAAAATGTGTTTTAAAGTTTAGTCTTGGTTTCTCGACAGGATCTAGCGAGGCAAGCAATCCACCATCACGTGCTTCATTTGTTATGAAGTTCAAGTAGGAGTCACTGGCTTATTCACGATATCACACACTCCAATGATCTCACAATTTACAAAACACCCAAGAGATGCTTTCACATCTGCTCAGGCTTCAGCACTGAAAGTTAAAAAAAAAAAAAAAAAATCAATTACGGTAGACCAGGATCTATTCCGGATCTTTTTTCTCTAATGGATTGAGTTATGTTGTCAAAAGTCACTGTAACTTTCAACATATGGAGGCATAATGATGGAAGGGGGTCATGTGTGTTCAACCGAATTCATCAGAGAAGGCAATTCTTGGAATTCAGGCTCCACTATACCTTTTCCAAAGTCTCAGGGCTCAGACAAAAGGAATAGATGGAGTTGCTCTGCATCCAGTAAACTGACCTCATCCCCTTGCATTTTTCAACATGTGACAATCTCAACCCTATAACGTGAGGTTTATTGTTATTCAGGTATGGTGAGACCAACAGATCAGGGGAGGAGTCACCAGAAAAACAGGGTTATAGTTCCCAAATGGAGTGTTTGTGCCAGGCCACACCATGCAGGGTCACGTGGAGAAGCACCAGGGCCAGTCAGGAGGCAGAGGAAGGAGAGGAAAATGTAAGCAAGAGATTTATTGTGGGTTCCACAGAAAGAAACAGGTGAGGCAGGGTAAGCAGGTTTAGGATTGGCCAGAGTTGAATATGGCCTCTGGGGCTGTGGGAGCTATCTGTTACTGTTTGGCCCCTGGCCCTGGAGGAATATTGCTCCTGAGTGTGAGAGCCCTACCCAAGATGGGTAGGTAGAAGCATGGGTTTATATGGAAGGTATGCTCATTTACTAACTCTAGAAATTGGCTGTTTCTGGAAGGGGTAGTCTCTCCAGAGTCATAAGGACCCAAGATGTCACAGCATCAGAATTACGAAAGTAAAGAGGCATGATTAATACACAAAGGCAGCATAAGTCAATCAGGTCAAAACTTTCATGTTCCCAAGTAATAATCCTTACTCAAGTCAAGGGGGATGATGAGAATACCTAAATAGAACTCCCAATTTACTAGCACTATTAGAAATGCCACTTAATGGGGCGCCTGAGTGGCTCAGTCGGTTGAGCATCTGACTTCAGCTCAGGTCATGATCTCACAGTTCGTGAGTTCGAGCCCCGCGTCCAGCTCTGGGCTGACACCTCAGAGCCTGGAGCTTGCTTCGGATTCTGTGTCTCCCTCTGTCTGCCCCTCCGCTGCTTGCACTCTGTCTCTTGCATCGTCTCAAAAATAAATAAACATTAACAAAAAAAATTAAAAAAAAAAAAAAAAAAGAAATGCCACTTAAACCACAGTTTTTCAGCCGAAGGTTAGAACAGCGTAAAAGAAGTCAAGTGGGTCTAGGGACTTAAGGTAATGGAATGATTACCTGGTCACCTGTCAACAACAGTAGATTGCATGATACATGTGAAAGCAACTCATTTGGGGTCAGCCCGGTGTCAGCTGGTGGAAAGGCCAAGGACAATGCCTCAAAGAGAGACCTAGATAACACACATATGAAATTCAAAGACAAATTCGTTGGAGAATATCAGATATAAAAAGATCAAGTTTGGAAAGAGGGTCCAAATATTACACAACAAAGTTTTGAAACACTTTATAAAGAACGACAATGCAGCCATGACGAGGGGTGACGGGGCTAACAGCTGAAAGGGTCAGAGAGTCAAAATGCTCCATTGGCTCATGTCAACAAGTCAGCGGGGTAGGAAGTGTCCAAGCAAGATGACACAGTCTTCAGCTCCATCCCAAGGGCCATGGCATCCAAAATAAGGGCAGTAAACAGTCCTGGTCGGATTTCTACTGATTTCCTCCAAAATGACTTTTTAATTCTCACGTGGGTTAGAGAGTTGTTAAACTAGAATCTATCCAATGGAGACTAAATATTATGAAGGTAAAAAAATATATAAAATAACTGGAGGGGCGACTGGGTGGCGCAGTCGGTTAAGCGTCCGACTTTGGCCAGGTCACGATCTCGCGGTCCGTGAGTTCGAGCCCCGCGTCGGGCTCTGGGCTGATGGCTCAGAGCCTGGAGCCTGTTTCCGATTCTGTGTCTCCCTCTCTCTCTGCCCCTTGCCCGTTCATGCTCTGTCTCTCTCTGTCCCAAAAATAAATAAATGTTGAAAAAAAATTTTTTTAAATAAAAAAAAATAAAATAACTGGAAATGTGTAATCTAGAGGGTTTAATTCAGAGAGTACAGAAAGATGTCCTCACATATTCAAAAAAGCAATTATCTTGAAAAGATATTTGACTTATTTGTTATGGGTCATAAGATACAAATAGAACCAACATATATCAGGTCATGAGGAAGTAAGGTTTTGTTTGTTTCTGTAAGGGAAGAATTTTCCAACACTCATAAGGTGCCTGAAAATGGAACAAGTTCCATTGTAAGATGAAGGGTTTCTTGGGTATGGAGGTGTATAGGAGAATCTTTTGCTTTTCACTTGCCAAATATGGTGTTCAGTAAACTTTTTCTGTAAAAAGATTTGTAAACCATGCTGCGTCCCAACTAATCGCCTCTGCTATTATAGTGTGAAAGCAGCCACGAACAATATGTAAGCTAATGAATGTGATTGTGTTTCAATAAAACTTCACTGACAAAAACAGGTGTGGTGGACCAGATTTGACAGTGTGGGCTATAGTATGCCAATCCTTGAATTAAATTTAAGAAAATCATTTAGGGGGCGCCTGGGTGGCGCAGTCGGTTAAGCGTCCGGCTTCAGCCAGGTCACGATCTCGCGGTCCGTGAGTTCGAGCCCCGCGTCGGGCTCTGGGCTGATGGCTCAGAGCCTGGAGCCTGTTTCTGATTCTGTGTCTCCCTCTCTCTCTGCCCCTCCCCCGTTCATGCTCTGTCTCTCTCTGTCCCAAAAATAAATAAAAACGTTGAAAAAAAAAATTAATTAAAGAAAATCATTTAGAATTTTCGATTTTACAAGGGTTGCTCCCTGTAAGTAGGATATAAAGGGGTGGCTGTACACAAGCATGAACATTCAGTAAATATTGTTTCCCCAATATTAATTTAACCGAAGAGACTAAAATAAACAATTTTGACTTTTCTCCTTAAAACAGCAAGGTTTTACTTTGGAGGTGGGATGGGGGAGCTCATCTAAAACATAGGAGTACTAGCTTCACGAAGCACAGCGATCGTGTGAAGGACCGCGCTGTGATGCAGGATTGATATAATGCAGACATTAAGCAAACCACCAGAACGGCTGCTGCAGACAACAGTGACCACTCAGGATGCAAGGAAGAAACCTGCCTTTCCCCCACTACGCCTTATACCATAAGGTTGGATATCCGAGGCCCATCTACCAAGGCTGGGATGTGTATCAACCTTCATTCAAACCATAAAAGTGGCTCTCACGATCTCTCTTCACTTAGTTCATCCAAAATGCCCCAAAGGATCTGTTTGGGTCAGTCTCCTGTCCCTCAGGATAGAGCAACTCTACCAAGCTCACACCAAGCCCTATGCCACTCTTGTGCACAACTGTCTTTCCCTCTACTAGGTGCCACGGGAGGGGTGGTGGGTTTTCATTACATTAACAAAACACATGGGAAACCCAATTTTAGCAACTAGGACAGAGGGTAGGAAGTCTGCTGGAACCACTTCCCTCCCAAGCAGTGTGTCCACTGCAGGCACTCACTGATGGCTGTGGACGCTCCTGCATCTTGGGTAGCACTTTACATTGGAGAATGGAACCAAACAAACATTTCCTTTAAGTCTTCCTCAAAACCCAAACTGGTCTCCTCTGGGGTTGAATCCAGAAACTCTAAGACTATTTGCACAGGATTTATAATCTGGTGTCTACTCAGTGGCGTTATAAAAACACGGAATGGGGGGGGAAATGTCAGCTAAAGAGTCTGCTAATTTCATTGCCAGCTCACTGCGGTGGTTCACGTTTCTTGCCCTGCAGGCCAGGCAACGCTCCCGATGCCCAAAGCCTTGGCATCAGGCAAACCTCTCCAGCCAGCAGGGCCTGGGAAGCAGCAGAGCTCACACTGACCTCACGGCTCCTCTCCCAGACTTACCTTAGCAGAATCTAGCCCTTCCGGTTCCTAAGACCCTGAGCTAAGGGAGTCGGATCTCTGTTGCCCTGGAAAAGGCTAATCCAAGCTTACAGCTGGAGGTCCTCAGGCCTCCCTGGACCCTGATGTGCTTGCTGTTGGCCCGGCCACGAATCCCTGTGCTGCCCTGAGGCTTCTTCCATCCCCGTACGTGCCTAGCACCTTGTCGGACTGCAACATTCAGGGCAGGTGGACGTCTTGACAGCCTCTTCCTTACTTGTCTAAAAGGAATCTTTCAGGAATATATTTCTCCCATCCCCGCACAGACTAGAGGTGAAGTTCATGTCATGTGCCTCATCATGATCTCCGGCACCAGAAACTGTAATGGCCTACAGTGTGATCTCAATAGATGGATATTAAACTCATCTGCTCTCCCGGCTCCTGTGTGTTGTTGGGGACACAGGGTACATGCAGCAATCCCACAGGGCTAACCAACTATTCTCATAGTCATTGTCCTTCCAATGCAAAACCGCTGTGCTGGAAATATTAAAAATCAAAGCAAAATGATTATTTGCAATTCATCCCAAAGGTGGAAACATATTTTTGAGGGAGATAAACCTATTGAAAAGAAAAATGGATATCTCTGAACTTCAGGTTTCAGAATTAGTGAAAGGCTATTTAGTGGTAGGTATTTAATTTGATGGCTACCCAAAAGCCTGATATCTTATTATTTGAAAATTATTTTTAATATTAATAGATTTATTTATATATTTTGAGAGGGAGAGGGAGAGGGAGAGGGAGAGGGGAGGGGAGGGGAGGGGAGGGGAGGGGAGGGGAGGGGAGGGGAGGGGATAGCATCCCATGCAGGGCTTGAACTCACAAACTGTGGGATCATGACCTGAGCTGAAATCACGAGTTGGATGCTCAAATGACTGAGCCACTCAGGCGCTCCTTTTTAATATTAATAGATCTTATACCAACAAAGGTGACTTTTATCTTTTAAGCTCCGAACCGCACTGGAATACTCCAACATCATTCCTTCCCCATCCCAAGCTGCCAACCTTTTAGTGAACAGCAGATATTTGGTAACTTTGTGTCACAATTTCTTTACCATAAAGAAGCCATACCTAAACTCTGCAACTATGCAAAAGTTGTGTCCATTGGAGCTGCTCTCAAAGAGTTTTCCCACTCCAAGGCAATGTCTAGAGTGAGAGCTTGTGGACCAGATATGCTGATGAAATTTACAAGTATCAGTTTGCAAGGAAAGTTACTGTTTAGCTACAGCTGCCACTGTTTCCCCTAAACAGACAACTGTGTGAAACACAGAGGCTTTCTTTTGTTTGACAGAAAGTTCCACTGCTGGGATGAAAGAAAAAAGGCAAAGGGAGAGTGCACGCGTTAATTACTGACCATGTTCACAAAAGCAAAGAAGGCTTACACTTATCCAGGTGGCATTTTACTACGTCCAGGCACCACTGAAACTCCACAGGTGAATTCGTTCATTCAAACACAACCATCCCTTCCAGGTGGGCACCACTATCGATGCCATCTTACACAGTGAGAAACAGAGGCACAGATCTGAGCCAGTAAGTGGTAGAATCTGGACAGAGCCCATCTGGCAACAGTTGATGCTTCCAGCCCCCGCCTTATCTCAGAGAATGCATTCACATCTGAACCTACCCTGGGAATAATCTAAATGTAACTCAAACAAGCTCCATACAACCAAAATGTCTCAGGTATCACAAAGGAGTACATCTAGTGCACAATGTTGTACAAGGAAAGTCTCTAGAAAGCAGCCCAGGCCTTGTATGGTACATGCAGGCAAAGGGAAGTTCTGAGAGACAAAAAATGTATCACATGATGTGGTTCATCTGTTCATACATCCTGCATCCAACGCCCTGCTTGGAAGAATCTAAGTTTTATGATCAGTATGTGTTCAGCTGCTAAAAATGTGACAGCTACCTCCAAGTTATTTAGATTTATAAAAATCCCGCCAAAGCTACAGCTAACAAAGCATTTATTGAGCAACTGTGAGCCAGGCATAGGGCAGTTGAGCCGAAGAAGGCTGTGTTGGGTGGGTGGGAGGTGGGGGGACACAAGGAAGCTCTGACATCAATGTGTAGAGAACACAGCACATTAGATGTTATAAAAATTTTCAGCCTGTGTGATATTACCCATCATGTCAGGTCTAGAGTCAGTTGTGCCCTAGTATTCTTTTTTTTTTTTTTTAAATAATTTTTTTAACGTTTCTTTATTTTTGAGAGGGGAAAAAGGTGGGCGGGGGGCGGGGGAGAAGTAGAGAGAGCGGGGGACAGAGGATATGAAGGAGGCTCTGCACTGTCAGCACAGAGCCTGATGCCGGGCTTGAGCCCATGAACCACGAGATCATGACCCGAGCTGAAGTCGGATGCTTAAATGACTAAGTCACCCAGGCGCCCCCAAAATTCTTATGTCAATATCCAACATCTTGTGGATGTCTGGCCTATACTGGTAAATATACATGCTTGGCTATCTCTTACTAATGCCAGAATGGACTTTTCTGGGCAAAGTACCATTCCTGGCTTTGCTATCCAGACAAAGAACTGAGAAAAGGGACGTCCCAGGGAGTCGGCTTTTCTGTTCACAGCGCTGAAAACACCGCGAGAGAACTTCCATAGGAGTTCTGCTAACACCTATTAGAAGGTGTTTATTCCCACACATGCCAATCATATAGAGAGGCTCCTATCATTTACCCAGAATTTTTCATTTTTTTAAAGCTCCTCTCAAGAAACAGATGAAGAGTAAGGGAGGGGAGCCATCCCAAGCCAGAAGACACCAGCAGACGTGGCACATGGTGAGCTAGGGCGTGGGCTGGGCCCCTGCCAGTGTCCCTGAGTTGGCATGGACCTCACACAGAACTTGGCCCGTCCTACGTGGGTGTAGCAGAAGCACGTGGGATTGCAGCTAAATTCTTACCTGCTCACACCTCTAACAGAAGCATCGTTTTTGCTTCTAGCTCTTCCTTCTGCAACCCCTTCTCCCACTTTGCTTCCAAGCTAGCCTCAAACTTTGCAAATAGAAGAAGGCAGAGGGGAGGGAAGAGATTGTGTCTTATCCTGGAGTGCTCAGGTACTAGCTATGAAAGTCGTGTGGCAAAACAACAGGAAAAAAGTCTCCTTCGAGAGCTCCCTGAATGACGTGCCCCACACAAGGAGGGCTGGTCAGGGGCGGCAGGGTGGCATTCTTCCCTGGAGCCCGGTGATCTGGTGGCAGGGGCGTAAGGAGGGCTAATGGAGGACATGTGACTCTTTCTGCACCTTTCTCTGACACATGAGACAAATCTGGACAGGTGGCCTCACTAAATCCCTGTGCTAACCCATCCCAGCCCTCCCCACAGTGTTCCTGATTAGTTCACCAAAAACAGAAAAATTTGAGACAAAGACTCACCCAGAAACTTGAAACAGTGGCGCCTGGGTGACTCAGTCGGTTAAGCATCGGACTCTTGGTTTCAGCTCAGGTCATAATCTCACGGTTTGTGAGTTCGAGCCCCGCATCGGGCTCTGTGCTGGCAGTGTGCAGACTGCTTGGGATTCATTCTCTCTCTCTCTCCCTCCCCCCCCCCCCGGGTCCCTCCCCTACTCTCTCTCTCTCTCTCTCAAAATAAATAAAAATAAACATTAAAAAAGAAACTTGAGACAGATAGGACCCAGGGAGTGGATGGGAACATGTGTGGGCCCATGTTCACACTAGCTTCTCACAGACACACACCCACAGCCTGCCGGGTGCCCCCATCTAACATAGTCTGTCCCACATCTACTGAGAGAAGGGCTGTGGGAAGCTCACGGTGGGTGCTTTTTCTAAGGTAAAGGACCAAAAAGGCATTTGTCTTCCCTAACAAGCTGACACGACTCTTAGAAATGGTCTTGGTTAGGGGCGCCTGGGTGGCGCAGTCGGTTAAGCGTCCGACTTCAGCCAGGTCACGATCTCGCGGTCCGTGAGTTCGAGCCCCGCGTCAGGCTCTGGGCTGATGGCTCAGAGCCTGGAGCCTGTTTCCGATTCTGTGTCTCCCTCTCTCTCTGCCCCTCCCCCGTTCATGCTCTGTCTCTCTCTGTCCCAAAAATAAATAAACGTTGAAAAAAAAAAAAAACAAATTAAAAAAAAAAAAAGAAATGGTCTTGGTTACAAAGCCCACCAACCAGAAAGAAAAGGGAATGGGGACTCCTTTATGTTAATTCACACACCGAAGAACAACTTATGATGACAACTTATCAGAGCTACTTTAGTATTTTAGAGTTTCTTTTAAGGGCCAAGATTAAAGGTTTCATTGGTTTCAACAAGCCAACCCAAATACATACTTCCTTCTGACTCTCCCAGAATTATCACAGGTTGCTAACACTTAAGAGGACGAGTAAAACATACAAGAAAGGCTGTATACATTGCCAAGGCTGCTGGGGGTGATGGTGGACAGGTCCCAAGTGCCTTGAATCACACGCACGCAAAGATACCATATAAACACAGCAGCACCTTTGGGAAAGGATGAGCATAAAAGCACATTAAAATGCAGCGTGCCATTTGTAAGCCCAATCCTACTGCTATGCCCAAATGCAGGGGTGAATGAGAACATGCTTCGGGGAAAACAATCCTGGAGAAACATTAGGTCCGTGAAAAATGAGAGACATTTCATCCAAAGTGAAAACCAGCTTTCGGAGGGGGTGGGGGAGCTAGGCCTATATGAATTTCTTCTAGCTTTTCACTTAGCTTGCCAACTCGGGCAGTGTTAAGTTAAAATGGGGGGATATCTTCAAATTAAAATTTTAACCCACATGCCTGTGAGATAGATGCCCCTGCAATGCTCCACAAATGCCTCATGAGTTAAAATCATGAGTCATCGAAATTCAAACCATAAATAAAAAGCCACCCCAAGAGGAAAGATTCTTGAATATAATGATTATTTCAAACTCTGGTGAATAACTTTTCCTGTATTTTCTCACCGTGAGAATCTACTGTTTCTTGTAAAAATCCTCTCCAGTTCCTGTAACTTCACACGGAGGAGTAAGGACTTTTTTGAGGATCTAGAATGGCCTGAGTACTCTTCTCCCTCACTCACAATCGTGTCCGCACACGTGCTCTGTGTGCACCTCACACCCCACCCTTCTTTACTTCTCCTTGACTCACCCTGGAGTGTATCCTTCATTGTCCATAGTCAACGCTAAACCAACAAGCAAGCTACTATCCTTCCTTTAAAAAGAAAAGGCATGTGTTTACTTCTTCCCTTTCACCTGTGGCCCCTAAATGTAGTCCCAAACCAGCCCTTAGAGGACTGGTTATGTGTCACACTATTCCAAAATGGAAGATTACCTTGCAAAATGGCGTGATAATGCCTCAACTAGACATTTCATGGCAATTTAGCACCACAGAGAAAAGGGTTTTTTTTTTTTGTCCTCTAAATAAATAATGACGTAATAAATATATAAAACGGACTATTCATTAGCTCGGTGTTCCTTCATCGCATCCAGCTATTATACATGAGCACTGCTTGGTTAACTCATGACTATGGAATATAAATGCATTACTGGGATCTATACACTTTTAATTAACTTCAACTTACTGAATCCAGCTTTAACAGAAACAAAACAAAACAGCAGGAAGCCACTTTTTTCACTGTGTTTCAAAGTCAGCTACAATTAAAAAATCATTAGTTCAGTGTCAACCCCAAATGGAAACAATTACCAATAAAATGTTACATTTACTTTTCATTTTTTAGGTAGCACAGTTTCTGTCCAGAAAAAACATAAGGAATCATGTGTACAAAAAGTAAGATAAAGAAACCAAAATTCTTAGGGGGTCTGACCACAAACACGAGGGAAAAAATACAATGATATAAACAGAAGTAGTTCAAAATTGAAAACCATTACGGAGAAATCTTTCCCATTTGGAATTCATACCCGAGTATGTGTTTATAGTAACGCTCCATGTATCTGATGGACAGAATTCTAGTATCTCAACCATGAAATACTTGGAACCTGATGCCAACATTAAAGCAATCTCAAAAGCCTTTTGAGCTTCATGGAAAATCATTTACAAAAATTCAGAGTTATCTATTTTACTGAGAGATAGCCTAAGATCAGAATTTACAATCCCTAAACATAGGGACACTACAGAAAAAGAAATCCAATATAAACACGCATAGATGTCTAAGGCCATTTAATTTAAGGAAAATCAGAACCCCACATGACAACAGATTGTGAGGCAACAGGTTTCCTAATACTGCCCTAGGCGCCTTCAACCAATAACAACCGAGAGAAAAATGTAAGTATCTTGCATTGTGAGAAAGTGAGCTTCACTTACGTGGGCAATCAACTCAGGCAAAGAAAAACTTGTTTCAATGATGCTAGACAAATAAAATGCACATGTAGATGTGTGCACGTACAGAAAGACTGCAGCCACGATAGGAGGCATTATTTAAATGTGAATTTGTGTGCGCAAGTGAGACTCATCTTTTTCAAACATTTTTTTAATGTTTACTTTTAAGGGGGGAGGGGAGGGGCAGGGAGAGAGAGGGAGACACAGAATCCGAAGCAGGCTCCAGGCTCTGAGCTGTCAGCACAGAGCCTGACGCGGGGCTCGAACTCATAAACCGTTGAGATCATGACCTGAGTCGAAGTCGGATGCTGAACCTACTGAGCCACCCAGGTACCTCTAGAGACTCTTCTTTTAAGGAGCTAAGTTCAAAGCCTGCGTACTTTGCTCCACACAGTTGCTGTTGGTCAAAGCATCTCTGAAACGCTTCTCGATCTTGACAGTTCTGGCTCTCTTGATCTCACTCTGGCCATCCCCCGGCCCCAGGCCAAACAAAACAAAGCCAAAACCTTCTGGCTGTCTTTCAGAAAGAGGAGCCCCCCATTCCTGCCTCTACAGGCAGCTTAACCACTGGGGTGTCCAGCTCCTTCTACTAAAATAGTTTTGGACCCAGTCACACAGCACCACCTCAACCTCCTAACATAAAGAAATACCTCTTTCAGAGTGGTTTTGCTCCCTCTTCTTCTACGGCCATTCTCTCCTGTTTCTTCTTTTATTTCTCACCGCAAACCTTCTCCGTTCTTTCTCCTTCCTTAAGTCTTGAAGTCACAGCCTAGACTGTGGGCTTAAGTGACCTGCCATTGTTAGCCATTAGGCGAAGGCCAGAATCCTGTCTTAGAACTGCCAGCCACACCCTGCCACAGCTCAGCCTCATCTTCTTTTAATCAGGGCCCCAACTGGACTCCAGGAAAGAGGCCATCACTGCCTTTACTTCAGACCCTCGGGAGGCTGGACACAGCGACACCGGGTTGGCAATTTACCAAAGCAAGAGACATGACAATTAGGACCCAAGACTAGCTACTTCTATCAAGTCGTCAACATATTCCCTCTCAAACCTTCCTCTGGTGTAGTTGCAATGAAATGACCAGCAACCCGTCCCACCTTCCCTTTTATGGTAAGAAAACCTGGCTCGTATTGCCCACACCTATTACCCCCCAGGTGGGGTCCACAGTTTGGGGAGAAGCCACACTGTGCTAACAGGACGCACAACACCCACACGAGAGGGAAACCAGGGGACCAGGAAGAGGATTTTGGTATGCAGCGTGAGTTTCTACACCAGTACTGGGAAATGGTGCTTTGGGGTCATTACCAGGTGTGTTTATATGACATCAAAACGTGGAGAGCAAAAGAAAGGTGCTCAGGGTCTCTGGATAATGTTTGTTTGTGACATCAGGCCAGTAGGTGTCTTAAGGTACCTGGTTGCTGCTAGCAACAGAGGAAGCAGTCCTATTTAAAAGCCGGAGCAAAACAAAAAAACCAAAGCAAACCATTTAATTTTTTTTTCAATGTTTGTTTTTGAAGGAGAGAGAGACAGAGCGCAAGCGGGGGAGGGGCAGAGAGAGAGGGAGGCACAGAATCCGAAACAGGCTGCAGGCTCTGAGCCGTCAGCACAGAGCCTGATGAGGGGCTCGAACCCATGAACCGTGAGATCATGACCTGAGCCCAAGTCGGACGCTTAACCGACTGAGCCATCCAGGCGCCCCCGGAACCAAACAGTTTAATCCTCTCCGAGTCTATTCTCAGGGTCCACCTTGGAGGAGAGTGAGCTTAACCTCACTGACAGCACAGCTTTAAAACAGAATTATACCCTCTGCATACACCTCTGAGGCCTCAGGGGTATTTCTCTTCCCCCAAAATATGCTCAAGAACATACACTTGGCATTTCCAATTTGGGGAATCATTTCAAGGGTGGCACAGACTGTCAGTTAGTTTGGGGTTTGCTTTGCGTTAAGTGCGGGGTGGTTTGCTCTCTTGTGCACAGGATGGTCACCAAGTAAAGGCCTGATCCAGGCCTTAAAGCGCTCTTTGTGAGGAATGAGGCCCTCTGTCCAGGCTCACACAGGCAGCTGTAACCCATGCCACCCCCCTCTCTGGGTGTTTGTTTTGATAGAACTTCATTTATGCCCAAGACAATGCCTGCCCTCTTCGTTCTGCCCCCAGCAGGAAGCAGTGGCAGTGGGGGGGGGGGGGGGGGGGGGCAGGGTGGCCACACAGCTTCCAATTCAGGTTTTGGTACCACAACAATGGAGCTCCAAGTGCCACAAATAAAGAGCCACCCACTGGGAGCAGGATGGGAGCAGGACAGGGGGGCTGGCACACGGAGACCTGGGCAGACCCCAGGTAGAAGTCACGCCATCACTACACTCGGATGGCTCCCAGACGGGGCAGAGGGACCCCACCTGCCTACTCACAGCGGGGCACAGGGACAGACACATAACTGAGTCTCCCAGGGATGACACAGCCATTTCTTCCCTTTTCTCAGTTCACCTCTCCTACCATTTCCCCCCAACTAAATGAGCAAACACTCAAACACTGAAAGAAAAACAAAATTAACGCACACACATGCTTAGTGTTCTAATTTACCGCCAGTTGCGCAGGGGAAAACAGTCTAACGTGAATCGCCGAAAATGAACGATATCCTTTAAAATAAAGCCTGGGCTGGATGGCTGGGAGTGAATGAAATGCATTACCCAACTGCTGGTGTAACTCAAGCCCTCTCCTCCCCCCTCCTGGACCTCATTCATAAGAAGCCTGCTTTGCCCCAGCAGCTGCGGCAACCGGGACTGGATTTACGTCTGTATTTTCCAAGACAGAGGGAAAACAATGGAGACAAAGAGAATCCCTCGGATATTATCACCGAGTTGGCCTTCTCTTGGGAAGTCATGTTGCGGCTTCTCTTGGTCTCCAGATCTGCTACCCAAACAGGCAGAGGGCATTTTGCAGGGCTCTGCCAGCAGCCGTTCTAATGCTAACACACCCAGCGTGTTATTAAAGGAATTCCCATCTGCTTAGTCACACTCGGTATCTTGCACTTCCCTATCATTTAAGGAAAAAAAAATGATACAAAGTGAAAATCAAAGGTTCTTCCTTGCTGGTAAAACAGGGGCTAACAGCGTATCTATAGATTGCCACATTAACGGGGTGGCGGCAACCAAGTTCCTAAAGAAAGGGGTGGCATTTCTTGATCGTCCACGTTTAATTTGGTATTGCCATACTCAAACTTTTTACATCTACGCTAGAAACCTTAGGAGGTAAGATACAACTTTAATTCTTTTTTTTTTTTTTTAATGTTTATCTATTTTTGAGAGAGACAGACAGCGTGAGCATGCGAGGGGTAGAGAGGGAGACACAGAAGCTGAAATAGGTTCCAGGCTCTTAGCTGTCAGCACAGAGCCCGATGCGGGGCTCGAACTCATGGACCATCAGATCATGACCTGAGCCAAAGTCAGACGCTTAACCGACTGAGCCACCCAGGCGCCCCACAACTTTAATTCAATATTACTTCCCAGATTTCTGAACAAAACAAATCGACAATCAATATGCTGTGTGTTAGCAAAAGTCCCCTCAAGTCTAATCCCTTTTGCATGGCTCACCGCCTTGCACAGCATCTCTTACCAGGTCCCAGGCGGGGGGTGGGGGGGGGGGGTGGGGGGGGGGTGGGGGGGGGTTCTTGCAAAGGGAGCAGCCCTGCTCAAACACCCATCCCTTAGGAAACTCAGACATCACCATGAAAAATGAGAGGCGATCCCTTGTTTTAGGCTCAACACCCTTCTTAAAAACAAGGTCTGAACACAAGAACAGGTTCTAATTTACTAGGAATGGTTTTAATGCAAGAATTAAAAAGGAACAGAGTGCAGGAAGGGACAAAAGGAAAAAAACCATTCTTGCTGCCCTCATACCAGAGCTGTCTTCTGGTGAATTGAGATATAAATTTACTCCAGAGGCAAGATGGTTAGAGCTATGATCTGGTCCCCTCTCAACTCTCCCCAAACAAATAGGGCTTCAAAATCTCACAGGGCAAGGGGCTCGGGGAGTCCACTACCTTTCCAGAAAATGCTAGCGTTAACACCACCATCCCTCCATAATCCCACCCTGCTCATCAGGGCTGGGGAGCCGGAGTTCATGTTCCTACACGCTCTCCGCCAGGCGCCCGGAAACCGTAATAGAAGCCCTCAGTACTCTCCTTAGGTAAACATTCATTTCTACCACATTCTCTCCCCTGAGGCGGCCCCTCCCCCAACCTTCGCCCAGGGACTGACAGCCAAAAAAACAAGAAAATGATTTGGAGATAGCAAATGAATCTTGTGGAATACTTGGTCAGTGATTAAATCACAATAATTCTATAACCTCTTCAAAGGCAAAAATGTCAAGATAACAGGCTCAGAGCAGAATAAACAAGTCTTACAGAAATGATGCCAAGCTTTATAAAGAGATTACCCACACCTTCTGGTGGCTGCAGCCCAGAATCCACAACGATTTTTTTTTTTTTTTTAACTTGTCTCAGACCTTCTGGCCATTGTGTGAGAGCTCCTATGCAGAGAGCTCCTATGCAGGTCTGTGGTTCTTTACAAGTTTTCAGTGTATTTTTTTCTGTGACCATGATGATGCTTTCCATGTACCCATGATCATTTCTGTGGGGCCCTGGAAAGGGGAGTGAGTCACAGAACAGATACAGATTTAGTGAGATTGTGACACCTCAGTTATCTTTGGCCCCACTCCCAAACATTTCCTATTAATCACCAAAATGCTCCTCACCCCCTTAGGTGTGGGTATGGTTGCCCGAAGATGTGGTAACTTCCCAACAGGAACAATAAAATACATACCCAGGACACACATCGTTTCATTAAGTTTAGACAAAACCAAATGCGTGATATCGGGCAAGTTATCTAATCTCTATGTCCCTCAGTTTCCTCCTTTATAAAATGGGTATATAACAACGAAACTGGCCCTTGCAGGGCTGTTATAAGGACTGGTCCACAAAAAGTGCTCAATAAACGTTAGCCGCTGTTGCTAATATTGTCACCATGCCGTGCCATCACCTGTCCCAACTCTCTATTGAGTTTCTAACACCTAGAACAGCATCCGAATTCCTCACTGTGGTTCCACCGTCTGTGTGATCTGGCTATGCCTGCCCTCTGCCTTGCCCCACGACCTGTCTCTTCCCCCTTCCCGGCCATCCCAATCTGCCTCTGCCACTCCTGTTGGTGCTTCCACACTGACCATCTCTTGCCACTGCCCTGGTCTAAGATGCATCTTCTCTGCCGTGGACTGTGGCCACTGCCTCCTCCTACCGGTCTCTGTACTTCTGTCTGTGTCCCACCGTCTATTCTTAACTCAGTAGCTGGCGTATCACGGCCCATGTCCCTTCTCTGCTCAGAACCCTGTCAGCTCCTGTCAGAGTCAAAGCCAAGGTCCTTACCATGGCTCCTTGCCCCAACTAACCTGCTGCAGCACCATGGCCCTCTGGCCTCCTTGTTTTCCTGTGCCCCTTCTTTTAGGTCTCTGCCCATGTGCTATCCTACTAGAGACCTCTTCTGAGCACCCCATGCAAAAGAGCACTCCAGCCCCAGCACAGCCCAACCCCCGCCTGCCATCCCCACTTTCACAAAAGTTCCATGAAGGAGAGACCTTGTTTTGCCCACCACTCTATCCCACACCGGCATTTGGCCCAGGGCAGTTGCTCAGTAAGTACACTTGTAGAGTGAATAAATGGCCCTTGATCTCGAACCCCAAGATCTTTCTCACCTTGGCACCCCTCCATCTTGTGCTCGTCCTCTACCCCTACCCATGTCTTCTCCTGGCTTTGGTCTCAGAGCAACTGTCCCCTCCTCAGAAATGCCTCCTCCAAGAGCCCGGCCCAAAGTCCCTGCTCCCCCCTACCCACCCCCCCTCCGCCCCAACCAGTTCTTCCATTGTTATCTGATGCCGTTACTTGTTTGCTTGTTTACAGTCTGGTTCTGTCACTAGGATGCTTCTATCCAAGTAGGGATCTGGCTTCGTCCATCTCTGTGCCCCCAGTGGCTACCACAGCGTCAACGATGCACTTGACCCATCTTTCTGAATGGATGGTGGTATGTATACTGACATTCATTAAAAACTAACAGCACGGATCCAGGGGAGGGGTGGAGAGGGTTCTTTCTGTCCTGCCCCAGTGTTTCAGTGAAACACCCTGGGCACCTGGAAACACCCCACCTACTGATCAGCTCTCTGTGGTGGCCGGTGCAAGCACTCAGGCTCTGGAGATGGCTTGTGCGCAGAGGAAAACAAATCTAAGTTACTAAATAACAGCCCAACATCTGTCACCACAGATGCGCAACTCTGCACAGCCAACGATCCCTGCGTGGTGCTACCTGTCCAAATACAGGGTGACAGGTTTCCCTTCTCCCTGAGCGGGCTTTAGAGCAGTCATCACAGCTGCCTGGGAGACGGCCACTCAAAAACAGGCTACAACCACAGCCCGGGGGCCAGCGCCAAGTTCCCGAAGCCTCGGACATGTTTCCTACCCAGCAAGGACATCAGGTGACTTCCCTGAAGAGGAAAAACTACCCTCAAGGCCACTGAGAAAGCAGGTGTGATGCTTAATGGTGCTGCTGTCGTGACTGTGGGGAAAGCCAGGAGCCACAGATCGTGACTGTGGGCACAGTGCTCTGCCCCAGCACAGGGGAGGGGGCAGGGCTGTGAAGAATGTGGGGGACCATCTCAGTCACCCCAGAGAAAAAGTGGAAGCAAACTCACCCACCCAAGACACTCCAGGACTGTGGCTTTGAGAGACAGGTCCCCTCTCGGGACTCCAACAGGATTCGTAAGTGAGAGTGTTCAAACAAATCCAGTGTGAACACACATTCCGCAAACATTTACTGAAGCTTTGGTAACTGACGCTCTGTCTAGGTGCTTAGGAGACAATCGTAAGGAAAACAAGAAAGATAAGATACCTGCCCTTGTTAGCCCTTGTTATGCTCGTCAGTGTGTGTGTGTGTGTGTGTGTGTGTGTGTGTGTGTGTGTGGCCAGGGTTGGGGATGGTATGGGGAGACAGAGAGAGAAAATATACAAAAGACCTAATTATTAAGTAAGTAAGATCATATGTTAGAACATAAGTGGGGAACTCCAGATTGAAATCACCAGTTACCAGTGATGAGATCCCAGCAGCTAAGACCACGGAAGTGAAGACATACCAGAGAAGTTATACTATTTGATGGACAAAAGTGTGCACATTACAATGTAAATTGCAGGATCACGCTATCTGTGTCCCTTCTGTTCCCCCAAGGATTCTCAGCTGAAGAGGGGTGCCTGGCACAGGTCAGAAATTCAGCACGCTTTTACTGAAGAAGTGAAATGCTTGCCCAGCAAGGTCCTGCTTCCGCAATATCCCTGGCAGGTGACTCTCTGGATAGGACTGGAATTTTTCCAAAGGTGAGCAGCTGGGGCTTTTACATCAAATCCCAAGCAAAACCACCTCCCTCCCCCCGTCCCATACACACATTCTCCTCCAGGCACCTTTACAGTACTCCTGACCCGCTGAGGGTCACAAAGGTCTACTCGAATCAGCCAGCACACTCGGTGATCCCGCCCTTGCGAGCACAGCACCTAACATGATGTCTGGTCACAGAGTTCACGTCTCCTGTTGGCCACTCTCCTTCTACAGAGACACCTCCCTCTGTGCTCGGCATGCTCATGGAGCAGGGCCGTGCTGAGCACTGATCCAGCTGCTGGGATACCCAATGGAGCACAGCCTGTCCACAGGGCAGCAAACTTGAGAGGTGCAGTATCTTCAGTATTTTAGATATTCCAGAAGTACCTTATAAACCTCAATGCCGAGCTGGTTATTTTATTTGCCAAAAGTAATTTAAGTAGGTGCTTCGTATTATTTAGGAAGAAAATGTGGACAATACAAAGAAAGGGGTTACCCCAAATATCTGGCATGTTCCATCTGGAAGAAACGGTTATAAGAAATAGCATATGTAAAATGTGCTTCTTAAAGTTTCTTCATTAATTGAAGAAGCACATAATGCTAACATAATAATCTGTATATCATTAAATATTTAAGTTACTAATATATGTTCATATGTTTTTTTTTAATATTTTTTTTTTCAACGTTTATTTATTTTTGGGACAGAGAGAGACAGAGCATGAACGGGGGAGGGGCAGAGAGAGAGGGAGACACAGAATCGGAAACAGGCTCCAGGCTCTGAGCCATCAGCCCAGAGCCTGACGCGGGGCTCGAACTCCCGGACCGCGAGATCGTGACCTGGCTGAAGTCGGACGCTTAACCGACTGCGCCACCCAGGCGCCCTTGTTCATATGTTTTTTAAGACGTAAAATACACGATTATTTAACCAAGCCTAGAGGACAAAGTAAAAATATGGCGGTACGTGAGTTAAAGGGAGTTTCAATGAGTCCTCCCCTTCCCACTGTCTTTCACCTGCTTTTCTAAACTTTGGTTAAATATAAACTTACCTTATAGCTATTCCCTAAATAATTTACAACTGCTATCATATTCAGTTTTTTTTCCCCACTTACTTTATCTGTGGACTTGAGGGTTAAGTGTTATTACTTTTCACATAATTTAGTGCTTACCCGTCAGCAGATCCAGATTCTTCCTTAAGCTGACCCACAGTGAGGTTAAGGTCAAGGAAAGATTCATGACTTCTGGTCCAAACTGATAGCAACACGAACATATAAACAGTCAGGTCGTGGCTTGGAAGGGAAGGGAGAAGGTCAAAGATTACACAGTACGTCGTATACTGACGTCTATAAAACAAGGTTGAACACTCAGGGTTGACGTGGTGAGGGGTCAAGAGGAGGGGGGAGTCTTGCTTCAAAGACATACTAAAACCATCTCCTGATGAGAGTTTGTAGTCAATCAAGATTCCTTGGTGTTTTAAGGGTCTCCCAGACTACTGTCAATGAAGGGCTCTGAAATTATTCCATTGTGAAACCCATGACTGATTTTGTCACAAATGATAGCAAATGTTAGTAGAGAAGTTTGTGGTCACTGTATGTGAAGGACAGGGTTTGTGCATGTGTGTTGGAGAACATTCCTTGGGAAACGGAACTTTTCAGAGACACATCAGAATGCCTCTAATGGAGCCGGTCTGTTTACTGATTGATTTCCAAGACCGTTTTGTAAATAAAAACAGTAACCGGCCCATCCGGGAGAACCATTAGGCTGTTAACAGAGCTGTGTGGGAGGTATGGCCTTTGCCCTCTATCTCTGCTCTTTCCCTCCTCACACATAATCAATCTGAGCACCACCGCAGATAACATCTGCTCTCCGATACAGAATGTATCATATATACCCATCCATTTTTAGGGAAAATCATCTCAGACAGCTGGCATGAAATCAATGTCCACCTGAAAGGTACCTCTGAGAGCCATCTAATAAAATCCAAAACTACGGCCATGAATCCAAAACTACAGAAGTCCAGGCTGGTTTCTCTAAATAAGCCAGAGAGAAATATTCGGTGTGTGACATTTTATAAACCCACAGCTGTTGAACGACGTCTTTCGGTTACAAAGCTGAACCCAGGGGAGACTGGCATTTTCACAAGAGCATTTCCTTTCTGGACGGGAATGCATAGGATGCTTGTCATGGCCATTACCTAAGTACTGAGACTGGGTAATTAACTCACCATTGTGCACCTCGCTCAGTTCAGAAACCAAACTTTTACACCTGAAATCACCTTCCTTTCATGACCTTTCGCAGAAGTGAAGCTATTTAAAATCCTAGCGAAAAAATAAACATGCATGTTTTTCTGAACACTCCAGACTTATGGGTTCCAAAGATTCAAGGGTGTTCCCTCATTAGGATAGAGTTACATCGTTGCTGAAATAAAAGTTCTTAATGTAGCCTTTTGTGGGCACCTGGGTGGCTCAGTCGGTTAAGCGTCCGACTTTGGCTCAGGTCGTGATCTAACCGCTCATGAGTTGGAGCCCTGCGTCAGGCTATGTGCTGACGACTCAGAGCCTGGAACCTGCTTCGGATTCTGTGTCCCCCTCCCTCTCTGCCCCTCCCCTGCTCATGCTCTGTCTCTCGCTCTCTCTCTCAAAAATAAAGAAACATTAAAAAAAAATTTTTAAATATAGCCTTTGCCTACAGATCTCTGGATGTAAATTGTAGACTGATGTTAATGCAGTGGAAGAGTTTCGAGGCAGGGATATTTCCTTCATAAAATATTATGCATCAGAAGATGCATTCGAAGCTCTAAATATTTAGCGAAGGATAATCTGACATATTTACTAATATTTCCATCAAAAACAACAACATCTAAACTGTCACTTCAACAGTCTAGCTTCTTATGTTTTAGCATAGAGGAGTACTGGTTTACAGTCTCTTTTCTTTTTTAAAAAGAAACGTGTAGTGACGGCCGCCGAAATCGGGAGTGACTTGAGCCTGTGACTTGAAAATCACAACTCAGCCCTATTCCTATAGTGGTAAGAGTAACAGAAGCTTGTGATTCCTATAAGCTGGCTTCCCATAAGCCCTGAAACATTATAAGGCTTCCATTTTCATGACAAATGTTTGAAAACGCTGTTAAAATGGGATTCGTTTATTGACAACACAGGATTTTTTAAGTACTCGTTTTCCTCTCCTAAAAGGAAGACGTTTTTGCTGTGTTAATGTTCACATCTGTCAGTGACTGACAACTGGATCTGTTGAGTAAACATTTATTCTTTTTGACAAAGAAACTTCACGTAACGTTAAACTCTTAATGGAATTTTAGGATGGAGTGCAAGGGAATTTGGAGTGACTTCACAAACAATAATATCTAATAGCACACACACACCCTGAAGGTTCTCTTCCAGTGGCCCCGGGGAACAGGCCAGCCTTTGTATCAGCATGGAACAGACAGGCTAGAGCTTTTCAGGAAGAAAAAAAAATCAATACAGCGATATACAATGGTAGACAAAGCTACACGTGTTTACAGAGTTTTAGCACATAGTAACATCCGGTTCAAAAGCCTGTTGAACTTGGATCGGTGTTGGGACTCTCACAGGAAGCAACCCCCGACAAAATATCAACTCTTATGGAACAAGAAAAAAATTCTTTTGTTTAGACACAGACTATCAGTACAAAATATTCAAAACCTTTCTTGAAAGAAAAAGTAAATTCAAGGAAATATCTAATCACTAAGAGGAATGATGACTGTTTAAAACTTGGGCCTTGGGAGTTTGGCCTTGCACCTGTCTCCACCAAAGGAGATTAAAAAAAAAAAGACTGAGTTATAGTGTAAAATACACACACACACACACACACACACACACACACACACACACACACACACATATGAAAGAGCCCATAATCTGCACCAGCCATAATGATCTTGGTATGGTAACCTGGGTAATATCTACCCACCAGAATTTAGCCTTTGATGAAAATGGTCACACATTGATAGCTTTTGCTTTAAAAGCCTCTTTCCAAACAAATAGACATCAAATCAAAATGCACATTTTAAAATTAGAAAGGTTTTGCCAACTTGTCTTCCATATTTCCAAAGACTGAATCTCACTCAGAAATCTCACTTGTAGATGCTCCTGTCTCTAAGATATGTGACAAGATCTCATAAATGCTCAGTTCATATAATGATGGGTATTTGTGTGGGTACCAGGCACCTTCTCTTCTCCCTGACACTAAGCAGCTACCATGTGAAGGCTTAGATTTTACCTTCAATACATTTATACTCATTTGGAGTCTGCCAATTAAACACTCTTTTGAACCAGTAAATAAATGCGGGAGGCCGATGCTGACAGAAGAGAGCCATCCGCCATTCACACCTTAAACCTAAATGTTAGGAAGGCAATCTGATTCAAGTGTTCTACAGAAAGGGAATGGGGGGGGGGGGGGCGAAGTAACCTTAAACCCCGAGCCAACCCTTTCTACTTCACTCCCTGCTAGATGAGGATCTAAGTCTAGATTAGGTACTGGGAGTATTAGAGCAGATTTTCTACTCTGCCAATGTCCCTCTTTTCCTTCTTCTGCTTCTCCCCCTCCAAACTATCCCACTGAAACTTTCTATTTGTGTTTGTGTTTGTGTAAAATAGCTACCTTCTCTTTGTGCACCATTTCCATGCAACACAATAAATTACTGTGCATTATCATTAACCGTATCGCATGTGCCTGTGAATTTTAACTCATTCTAGCACTATAATTCTGTTCACTAAGATATACCCAGCCTTTCCCCGTCACACAGCATTTTCTTCAACTTACAAACTAAAATGGAATCAGATATAATATGTGGTCTTCTGTGACTTGGCTTCTTTCACTTGGCATATTGTTTCCAAGATTCACCCATACGTTTTACTTTTCATCAGATGGCAAAAGGATCTTGTCCATCTGTGATACTAGGACTTTGGGTTGGAAAACTGTCCTGTTTCAGACCACAAGTGGTTACACGGTAGGTGGTCACAGACAGGGACGTTAATCTGTTTGAATAGTTCACTAATCTTCTTGGCTTCGTGCTTTTACGAGTAAAATTTAACACTAAAAAAAAAGTAAACCTCCTAGCAAGTTTAATAGTCAATAATAATGAATTAAACTACATTGTTAGAGGAAAAGACACAAAACAAGTTAGTTGTTGCTTCTTTAAGTCTTTTGAGATACCAGAGTAACATTTGTTGCATTTGATAAACAACGTAACAGCTTATAACAAAAGCAACCACACCCAGAAGGCCTTCCTGGCACCATAAGAATATGATTTAAGGACTAAAAGAATGTGTTGTAACGTTATTAGTCAACAGTTCATTAGGCATTAAGTAATTTCTAATCAAGAACCCATCATCATTGAACCATCTGAATGTAAACTTGCTGCTACAAAACTTTCACAAAAGTTCTGGATAAAGCTTCAGTCTAATGAAGGCTGAGGAATGGTTTTACTTTGCATGCAGTCAGAGTTATCTGACTAGGGGACATCAAAAAATATAAAAAAGAAGGGGCACCTGGGTGGCTCAGTTGGTTAAGCATCCGACTTCAGCTGAAGTCATGATCTCACGGTTCTTGAGTTCTAGCCCCACGTCAGGCTCTGTGTTGACAGCTCAGAGCCTGGAGCCTGCTTCCGATTCTGTGTCTCCCTCTCTCTCTGCCCCTCCCCTGTTCACGCGCTCTCTCGCTCTCTCTCTCAAAAATAAATAAGCATTAAAAATATATAAAAAAAGAAAATAAGGGGTGTCTGACTGGCTCAGTCAGTAGAGCACATGACTCTTAATCTCATGGTCATGAATTCAAGCCCCACCTGGGCGTGGAGACTACTTTTAAAAAAGGGAGGGAGATGCTGTAAAAAAAAAAAAAAGAAAAGAAAAGAAAAGAAAATGATTCTTTTTCTTCATGTTTACCAATATCCTTTTCTGCTTTTAAGAGTTACAAAGTAAGTGAGTTGAATACACATACTTAGGGAAGTAAGTGAAAACTCCATCATTTGATTAGCCTGACTACATAATTCAACAAGGAATGAAAAAAAATAGGTTTTATATGATGGTAGGAGTTTTATATTTGGGTTTAATGCTGCTAAATAGTTTTTTCTCCTTACCTCTGCAAGGGGAAGAAGTTAACGCTTCTCTGCTTTTATATACGCCCTCATGGCCCAAGACAGAAAGGTCCTACCGGGGGAAGAGACCAGGGAAACTAGAGGCTTTGCTGGGCCGATGAAAACAGCAAGGCCCAGAGGCTCTAGACTCCAGGACCAGCCTTCTTCCCAGGTCTCTGGACTCTGACACACTGTTCCACCCCCTGCACCACGGCCCCTTTGCAAGGTGCAAAATGGATTTGAGACAAGCTTCCTCAGATATGCTTCCCGTGTCAGGATGCCTTCTGTGCAGGTCTGTCAAGGCCCTATGGAGAGGTGTCACCTTGAAGGACAGAGGGAAAAATGATCCTTGAGGCTCCTTCTCATGCTTCTTTTAAACAAAAGGACTGATGACCTTTCTAGGCAAGGACACAGCTCACCCACGTGCCCCCTTCACTTTATATTTTTCACCCCCTGGTACTCAGGCCCACAGCACTGCACCACACATGATGCTCCAAGATGCCAGATCTGCTGGGCCACCTGGAACCCCAACCAGGCACGATGCCCCCTGCACTGCCGAAGCTTTCTGCTTCTGTCACCTGTCCCAGCGCCTGCCCCAACCCAGGTGGAACACAGCCACCTGTTCTGTCACAGAGCCTCCTCAGGGGGCAAAGTCTCAGAACGCAAGCCACAGAAACTCAACAGTTAATACGCATTCCCTCTGGCTAAGTCACAGATATTAAATGTTGGCAGATGGAGTGTACCCAAAGCAAATCGGGGCTATTTTCAGTGTCTGAACTTTCTTTTTCCTCTGGGCCCCAGGAGCCCCTACTCTGACCATCTCCCTCCAGAACCACCTCCCCCCGCAAAGCAGACAACACTCCTAGGGCATGAAAGAGCCCGGGGGTTACCCACCCTGGTCACAGGATTTAAGAACACATGCCCTGTAGAGCCTGGTTTATTTGTTCTTTATTAAACTGTAAGATCACCATCCAATTTGTAAAGCCCCTCCTCCATAGAAAAGGTTCAATGGCATCATTTTAGAGGCCCACTTCAAAAGTCACAGTTGCATGTAAATTACATTTGAGAAACATGTCACCTTCTTTATAAGGCATGGAATTGTTAATATTCAAATGGGAGAACAAGGCCTCCTCCAAGGAGAGGACTAGAAGTCAGGAGCAGGGAGGTGGTGGGCAGAGGAAGGGGGGGAAGAGATGTCAATCACAGAATCTGGAATTGTGACATCTAGTTTCCTGAGAAATACACTATATATACATAATGAAAATGATCATGGTATAAATTAAGATTATGGTTTTCTGCCTTAAAAAAAAAAAAAAAGTCTGGCCAGCTGACATCGACCTTATCACCCCCATGGTTCCAAGTGGAAAAAAGCGTCACAGACGCAATTGTACAGCTTAGAACAATGCGTTCTTGTAAACAGCGCGAGGGTTTTTTTTTTTCCTCTCAAAGATAAATAAAGAAGGCATAACCTAGAAATAATATAACTACTTACGCACAACGAAAAAAGTTGGCAGTCGTGATCGGAGGTAGCCTTAAGGGTTTGCTTGTTTGTCTTTCCATTTTACAGAAAGGTAAATGAATAGGAAAGTGACCTGGAAAAAGTAAGCTACGAGCTCACGTGTTCACCTTGATCGCCGCCGCGGTCTTCCTTCCGAAATGTAGAAGGCAAAAAGCAAGCAAGCAAGGAGCCACTGTAAGACTAATTTCTAAGTTAAGAGCTAGAAAAAAATAATATTTAACTGATTACTGAGCACAAAAATTCTTTAATTGCTTTAATCAACTCAACTGCTAGCGGTAACTGCTAAGAAACCACAGACCGTAAACACGAAGCCTACTGCCTTGCCCTGAACCTTGAAGATATCAAGCCAGGAAAGGGGAAAGGGGGAGAGAGAAAATGAGTCTTCTGCAAAGATTACTGGGGCTGCTTCCGTCCAGCCCCCACCCGGAGCTGGATGGCCTACCTACCGGAGTGCAGGGAAGAGGACAGTCCCTGCCCACCCTCCCCAAGCTGTCAGGGCTCCCTGCCATGGGAGCATCCTCAGGGAGCCCCGGGTGAGGCCGCGGGGTAAACAAACGGTTTGCAGAGTTACACAAACTGCAAAGCCGACATCATTAGGTACATGCAATCAGGGAGAAGATGTCTCTGCAGAGGGAGACCTGCGTTAGATAAATACCTGAGAAATCCTTTAATGGAAGGGATGTACATTACGTGTAAGCAGACACTAGCACCTCCGAGGAAAAGCACGTAGAGTGTGACAGGGCCCAGAGAACAGGAAGAGAGACCATGATGTGGAAGACAATGGAACTTCCCTCTGACCTTTCACTGGCCCCAGCTCCTGACTCAGGGACTGTCCCTCCAGGAAAAATGCCTGTGCCTCCGCATCTAACATCTTCCAGGTCCTCAACATTCCTCTGAACCCTGGGAGGAGAGCAGCCACGGAATCCACGCCGGTGGACACGTTCCTTTCTGATTTTGGAAGTGGCATACAAGCTGATGCTTTCAGATTAAGATGTGTCCATTCGGAGGGGGGATCAAACATTTGTTCCGCACAAAGCCCCTTGATGCAGCAAGGGTGTGGGCAGGCCACCCCAGCATTCTTCACTAATGTATAGCCATCACCAATCCCATTACCAAAAAGAAAACACCTTGGAAGGAAAAAAATACCCTAGCCATCAGCGGACTGTGACCTGAGGATACAGAGGCTAATCTGTCATGAAGCCCAGTGTGCAAACTGAGAACCCCACTGTCCCTCACAAAGATGCAGCCCTGAGAATCATTCCTGTTTTTCTTTGGCCTCCTTCTGGCCTCATCAAATTACATGTTCTCGCGCCACAAATGGCCTCCAGGCACATGTACAAAAAAGTACATGGAGCCTATTCAAAAAGCAGAGATATGCCCTTACCAGAGAGTACTAGCTGAGTATTCTAATTCTTTCCTCCTGAGCTGAGCATACCAGACGTACCTGGGGTAAAGGGGAGTGGTCATCTTTTTCAGGATCAACAGATAGAGTGTATTTGATATCTACCCTCTAAGGGTTCAAGGGTTCCACTAAAGGTGTGTGTGGGCGGTGGGGAGGGGGGGACTACTTAACTATATAAGCTTTGAATTTGGATTGTGAAAGGCAAACCTTTCTAGCCATTTTGCATTTGTTCATACTCCTTCACCTTCTCTTGGATTGAGTCAACCTGAAAATTTCACAATTTTGAGGTGGGTGGTTTTGGGAGCAATAGTATTTGCATTTGTTTGAGGGTGTTTTATTTGGGAGCACCAAGGGGGCACTTTCTACCCAAGCCATGTCAGGTCAGCAAGGAGTGGTGAGGACAGTGACTTAATTCTGCTCCGCAAGCCAGACAGATGAAGGAAAGGACAGAAAATGGGAGACAGACCTGTGTATCCACATCAAGCTGGAGTCCCCTTGCTGAGGAGCTGGGACAAGGAAACCCTACGCAGGTCCCTCCACCCCCAGGTCTCATGACCACGTACTAACGGGTGCTGACGGATCCCGGGCACTCTTGTGGATATTTAAACCACACTGCAGGCTTAGGGAATGTCATCAACAACCAGAAATAGTGCCATTTCAATCCAGAACCCAGGCTCTGAGCAACCCTCAAGTGGGTGAGAAAGGTAAGGAATGCTCCAGGCAGGATCAGTTCTCCATGACTTAGGAAAAGATTAGGAGGGCAACAAAAGCAGGGAGAGGGGTCACATTTCAGAAGTGACTCTCACGGCCCATCTCTCAGACCTTCGATGGTGCAGGCACTTGCTTGATCATCTGGTGACCGGGGAAATGGCCTGGTTCCTGGCCGGAGAACAACGTCCTTCCCCAAACCATTCTAAACTGGCCCTAGGAGTGGATATATACACACAAATCTGGATTATTTTTCCCCAACACAAATAAGAGAGAGGGTTTTTTTGTTGGTTTTTTTTTTTACCGTATTAAAAAGGGGCGCCTGGGTGGCTCAGTCAGTTAAGCATCCAACTTTGGCTCAGGTTATAATCTCAGGGTCTGTGAGTTCGAGCTCTGTGTCGGGCTCTCTGCTGACAGCTCAGACCCTGGAGACTGCTTCAGATTCTGTGTCTCCCTCTCTCTCTGACCCTCCCCCACTCATGTTCTCTCTCCATCTCTCAGAAATGAATAAACATTAAAAAAATTAAAAAAAAAATAGTCGCATGGAGATCACCCGTGTTCTCAGGTCCCACACACTAAGACCAAGGTGCTTCCCTTCAGTGAGCACCCTTCTTTCAAGATCTGTTCAGAAAGGTTGAGAGGTATAAAAAAGATGTTTAACTCTATGGCTAACAAACCACAGAGTAAGAACTATTTGCAACAATGATACTTATTCTCAGTCTTGTCAGATGAGCCAAGGAAACCATGTTGCACCTTCAAGATGCCCTCACCTGGCTCTGTTCTCCTCGCCTTAAACTGGTGTTACCTGGACAGGGCTGCAATGAACAAGACCTCGAGTTAGGTCACGTGCTAAAAAATCTAACACTCATCCATACACCTCAGCAACATGCTTTGGATGCATGCTTAAGGAGGCTGTACTTGCCGAGGCCTACAAATGCTTGGGATTTCTGGGGCAACCCTGGACCATGCACAGTGACCGAAGAGTAAGAGAACTAGGGTAAATTGAAAAACCAGCCATGATTAGATTAGGCAGCCAACCCACACGTCAGTACACCCAGCCCAGCGACTGGTCACGGAGGTGCGCTTTATTTGAAGGAAACCCAATGCCCAGATTCCAGATTTACCATAAAGATCCATTATTGGCCATCTCATATGGTCAGATCTCCTGCCTCTTTCCCTTCCTGCCTGGGGCACAGATCATGCCAGCAGAAGGGAAATCAACATAGGTTGCTGAATATTAACGTTAATAGTATAACGTAGCAGGCTAGACTGCTTTACTCACATTATCTAATTCAATCCTCAAAATACCTTGAAAGGCATTTATTTATTCCCATAGTACTGACGAGGACTCCAGTCAAGCTCTGTAAAAGCCCTTGGAGCTACAAAGTCTGTTGGATCCCAAACCCCTATAGGACTGATTAACACCATCTCCTATAATTAGTATCCAAATGTACAATTTGCCACCCTTTCCCTGTAAGGACATTATTTTGAACTCTGGATTACCTAGCACTGAAATCTGTGACTATATTCTAGTTGTGCTATTACCTGATGTTCCCAAATTCAGGGCACACACACAACTTTCATGTGCTGCCGTGGAATAGGAAACTGTAACATCTGACAGAAAGAAGGATGAAGAAACTCACAGTTCAAAAAGAATCTGCAAGTACCTGCCTGGGTACATTCAATTCTTGCTACAAAGTAGATATACAGTGTACTGTTTCCAAAAACAGCCTTTACATAAGAAAATTAGATTCAGTTCCTTGTAACAAGATGTCATGCTGATGAGTTGGAGGTTAATTACCAGAAGACAGTAACCAATCAAGGCAAATTTCAGTTGTAAAACTGGGTTTTAAGATTGTAATCATAAAATTACAAGCTACCAGGAACTAGGAACTACTTACCCTGTTTAACTGCTTGCCCCTTTCCAAACACACACACACACACACACACGTGTATGTGTGTGCGTGCGCGTGTATTCTTTTCAGTTTAATCCAAGTCATCAAAAAACTAGACACATTATAAACTTTCAGTTTCAAATGGTAAATGTTTAGAATTATAAAAACTCAGGTAAGGATGTCTATACATTAGACCCCGAACTACAGCAGGGGATTAAGTATGAGTGAAACTAGTGTAAAAAGCTCAACAACATCATTAGTATTTTGGCCAATTCTGATCACCTAGGTTGGTACCTCATCCTGACACTGTTCTTTCTAGAAGTAAAAGGAAAAAAAAAAAAAAGATTGTCACATATTCTATACTCCCAAATGGGGCAGGATTCCCCTAGATCTCTTCTGTTTACTGCAATGAGAAGAATGCCAGATCTCTGCACCATGTATAAACTAGTCTCCAAGGTGGAGAAAAACTTTTTATACCTAAAAACTGAATTTAAATGCCATACTGTTTGTGACAGACCAATCATAAAGTGTATGTGCACACAGTATGTAAATAACTTCTATCTTAGGAGGAAGGCAGGAGTTTGAGAGAGAGAGAGGTTTAAATATATATCAGCTGACTTTGTTTTTAATGTTTTTATTTATTTTTGAGGCAGAGAGAGAGACAGAGCATGAGCAGGGGAGGGGCAGAGAGACAGGGAGACACAGAATCTGAAGCAGGCTCCAGGCTCTGAGTTGTCAGCACAGAGCCCGATGCGGGACTTGAACTCACAGACCACGAGATCATGACCTGAGCTGAAGTCGGACGCTTAACTGACTGAGCCACCCAGGCGCCCCTATATAAGCTGACTTTGTGACAAAAGCACTTTCGGGGAAATAGCAACAGTATGCTCCACAAAATTCACCAAGTGGTTCCTCATAAAAACAACAGGAGTTTACATCACCTGAACATACAGGAACTTCTTTAGACTAGATTAAAATTAAATGCCATCACAGGGTGGTAAGGCAGTTGTTGGTACTATCCAGTACAGGAAAAAGTTTTGAAACAGAACTACACTTTATCTTTAAGAAACAGAAGATTGCATTTCAGCTTAAAGTTAAAAAAACAAACAAACATGGAAACCTTCTTAACATCATGAACAAGGCAAGAAAGTTTCCTATCACTGCACTTATTCAGCTACTGCAATAAGGCAAGAAAAGGAAAAAAAGATTGGAAAGAAAGAAATAAAACTGTCCTTATTTGCAGATGGCATTGTTTATGTATAAAATCCTGAGAAATTCAGGGGCGCCTGGGTGGTTCAGTCGGTTGAGCATCCGACCTCAGCTCAGGTCATGATCTTACGGTTTGTGGGTTCGAGCCCCGCATCGGGCTCTGTGCTGACAGCTCGGAACCTGGAACCTGCTTTGGATTCTGTGTCCCCCTCTCTCTGCCCCTCCCCCACTCAAGCTCTGTCTCTGTCAAAAGTAAATAAACATTAAAAAAAATTTTTTTTTAAATCCTAAGAAATTATCCCAAAAAACTAGTGAGTTCAACAAGTTGTATCTTCATATACTAGCAATGAACAACAACAACAACAACAACAACAAGCTAAATACTTAGGTATTAACTCCAACAAACATATACAGGACACGTATGTTGAAAACTACAAATTGCTCATGAAAGAATTCGAAGACGAACCATATTCAAAGAATAAAAGGCACCATATTCAAAGAATAAAAGATTCAACCTCCTCAAGATAGCAACTCTCCCCGCACAACTTATATACAGATTTACTGCCATTCCTAAGCAAAATGCCAGTGTGGTATTTAAAAAAAAAAAAAAATTAATGTTTATTTGTTTTTGAGAGACAGAGAGAGACAGAGTACAAGTGGGGGAGGGGCAGAAAGAGAACGAGATACAGAATTTGAAGCACGCTCCAGGCTCTGAGCCGTCAGCATAGAGCCCAATGTGGGGCTTGAACCCACAAACCGTTGAGATCATGAGCTGAGCTAAAGTCTAGTGCTTAACCGACTGAGCCACCCAGGTGCCCTGCCAGTGTGGTATTTTAAAACGCAGACAAGTTTATTCAAAAATTTACACTGAAAGACAAAGGACCATAATAGTTAAAACAATTTTGAAAAAGAAGAATGAAGTGGGAGGAATCAGTTTACCTGATTTCAAAATTTACTACTCAGTTACACTAACGAAAACTGTGTGAAACAGCAGATCAGCGGAATAGACCCACACAAATTTAGGCATGACTAATTTTTGACACAGGTGCCAAAGCAATTCGATGTAGGAATGATAGCTTTAACTAAAAATGATGCCGAAGTAGACAACCCCAGGCAAACACAAAAACAAAAACACTTCAACCTAAGTCTTATGCCTAATAAAAAAATTAACTCAAAATGGCTCATGGACTTAAATAGAAAACATAACGCTACAAATCTTTTCGGAAAAAAAAATAAAAGAAAATCTTTGGGGGCGCCTGGGTGGCGCAGTTGGTTAAGCGTCCGACTTCAGCCAGGTCACGATCTCGCGGTCCGTGGGTTCGAGCCCCGCGTTGGGCTCTGGGCTGATGGCTCAGAGCCTGGAGCCTGTTTCCGATTCTGTGTCTCCCTCTCTCTCTGCCCCTCCCCCGTTCATGCTCTGTCTCACTCTGTCCCAAAAATAAATAAAAAACGTTGAAAAAAAAAAATTAAAAAAAAAAAAAAGAAGAAAATCTTTGGGGGCTAGCACTAGGGAAAGTTCTTAGGCTAGACATCGAAAGCATATACCATAAAAGGAAAACTGATAAAATTTCCAATTTAAATAAATAAAACTTAAACAAAATTCAATAAAACTTAAAACTTTTGCTTGGCACAAGACTTTATTAAAAAGATGAAAAGACTAGCTACAGACTGGGAGAACATGTTTATAAAACATATATCCAACAAAGGACTAGTCTCTGCAATGAAAGAGCACTGAAAATTCAACATTAAAAAAAACAACGCAACCAGAAAATCAGCAAAAGACACGAATAGGTGCTTCACCAATGAGGATATACAGAGAGCAAATAAACACCTGCAAAGGTGTTCAACATCATCAGCCATCAGGGAAATGCAAATTAAAACCACGATGAGATATCAGTCCATATCTATCAGAATAGGCTAAAATAAAAAACAGTGATGATACCAAATGTTGGCAAGGATGTGGAGAAGGTGGGTCATTCACACATTGCTGGTAGTTATGTAAAATGGAAAATAGTTTGGCAATTTCTTAAAAAATTAAATATGCATCTAGTATATTACCTAGCAATTGCACTCCTGGGCACTTTCCCCCGAGAAATAAAAACTGACATTCATGCAAAAACCTATACATGAATGTTTATAGCAACTTTTTTTTTTTTTAACAGCCAAAAACTGGAAACAATCCAGATGCTCTTCATGGGATGAACAGTTAAATAAACAGTGGTAAATCCTTACTATGGAATACTATTCAGGAATAAAAAGGAACATATAGCAGCCTGGATGAATCTGGAAAATTAGGCTGAGGGGGAAAAAAGCCAATCCCCAAAGTTACATATTATAATTCCATTTAAAGAACATATTTAAAATGACAACATTTTAGAGATGGAGAGGAGAATACTTGTAACCGGGGTTAAGGAGGGAGCAGGGGGGGAGGGAAGTGGAGTAGCTTATAAAAGGGCAATAGGAGATACCCTTGTATGAGGAAAACGTTCTGTATTTTGGTTGTACCCATGTCAATATCCTGCTTGTGATGCTGTAACACAGTTTCAAAAAATATTACTATTGGGGAAAGTGTGCACGGGAGCTCTCTGTGTTATTTCTTCTAATCACATGTGAATCTACAATTATCTCAAAATAAAAAAAAATTTAATGGAAAAAGTCTTTCAACAAATAAGTTAACTTGCAATCGTCCAGCAGCCTAGGCAGACAAATGGCTTCTTGCAAATCACATCATTTCCTGATTGATGTAGGCCGTCCAGATGTAAAACATATTCTGTCCATGCATTACCACTTCATCAAGAAGTCACAGCTCCAAAGAGGTTAATTTTTAAGCCTCTATTTAGAAATCCCATCTTTAAGCTAAATTGCATTTGTAGCAAAAGGACCATTTCAGTTATAATAGTTTAGGATTATATATTATGAAAACAATAAACTAAAGGGGTAGCTCAAAAAACAAGCAATCACAGTAATTAGCACAAAAGAATTTCTGAGCCGATTATTGAGCAACTTTCTGAAGAAACAAGACTATTTTAAACTAAAAGAATGCATACCCAAGACATGTTTATGGCAGGGTTATTTGTAATACTAAAAAATTGAAAACAATCTAACTGCCTAATTTGGAATGATTAAAGAAATTTTGCCCATCATTCTAGCATTATGCAATGGTTAAAAATAACAAGGTAGATCCATATGGACTGATAGTGAATAAATAATAATTAAGGTAAGTTATTAAGCTGAAAAAAGGAATAGAACAATGCAAAAGAATGATCCCATTAACACTATATAGTTTAAAACTACAGATTAGAGTATGTGCATACATGATGTAAATGAGGGAATGTTTTCAAAGTTATTTGTAATAAAGACTTGAAGGGGAAAGGGACGGTGAATTGGATGGGTGAAGGAGGAATGGCTTTATGCTAAAGACAATGAAAAAGGTATTCTTGGGTCGCCTGGGTGGCTCAGTTGGTTAAGTATCAGACTTTGGCTCAGGTCAAGATCTCATAGTTTGTGAGTTGAAGCCCTGAGTTGGGCTCTGCACTGACAGTGCAGAGCCTGCCTAGGATTTTTTCTCTCTCCCTCTGTCTCTGCCCCTCCCCTACTTGATCTCTCTCTCTCTCTCTCTGTCTCAAAATAAACTTTAAAAAAATATATTCTTATTGTAAGAAAAAAAAAACAAACCCAATCAATCACAACACATAAAAATTTAGATGTCTATCAACTCTGATTAAAATAAGATGTGTTAAGGGGCAACTGGGTGGCTCAGTGGGTTAAGTGTCCAACTTCGGCTTAAGTCATGATCTCACAGCTCGTGGGTTCAAGCCCTGCATTTGACTCTCTGCTGACAGCTCAGAGCCTGGAGCCTGCTTCAGATTCTGTGTGTGTCTCTCTCTCTGCCCCTCCCCCACTTGTGCACTGTCTCTCTCTCAAATACAAACAAACATTTAAAAACATTAAAAAAAAAATAAGATGTATTTTCCACATAATTCAACTGAGTTAAAAAAAAAAAAGTTACTTCCTTTCATATCATCCCCAAAAGCACAGATTCAGGTTTTAATCCAAATCTGTCACTGAATTGTTCCTTCTTTAAAAAAATTTTTTTTGAATGTTTTATTTATTTGAGAGAGAGACACACAGAATCCGAAGCAGGTTCCAGGCTCCCAGCTGTCAGCACAGAGCCTGATGCGGGGCTTGAACTCACGAACTGTGAGATCATGACCCAAGCCAAAGTCAGTCGCCCAACCAACTGAACCACCCAGGGACCCCTGAATTGTTCCTTTTTAAAAAGTGAGTAGATCAGGGGCTCTCAAACTCCAGTCTTTCCAGGAATCCTGTGTTTTAACAGGAAAGTTATTTGCTCCCATAGATTTGAAACATGCGGGTTAAAGCAGACACAGGAAGGGAGTATAGTGATCAACCTTTCATTTGGCTAGTGCATGAAAAGATGCTCTGCGCATTTCAGAGTTTGAGAAATTCTGAACTTGACCCCCTTGCCTTTGCAATATCCCAAAGTTGTCCATATTATCCATCAAGTTGACAAAGACAGGCAAGGGACCCAACATGGCCTGTGCACCTGGCGCAAAGAGAGCACGGGGCACTCTTCCACATATAAGGCACATGTGACCTGCATATGCAAAAAGGAGCTGTAAAATCTGCAAGGTATGCAAAATTCCAAGTGGTTTAAATATTTGCTCCACAATCTTGTTTATACTATTAATTTACCAACACAGATTAAAAGCGATTAACTCATCATTTCAATTCAGAAAGGATTCGATAAACAGTAAAAATACAGCCAAGTACTACCTTACAAAAGTTCAGTGAAGTAAATCTAAGCTGAAAACCGAGAAACTGGGTTCCCACATGTTATAAGCAGAGTCTGTACCAGTTACTTGGTAGTTCTCCATAAAAGGTAAAAATCTTCTAATGGATTGAAGTATAATCTGAAGTGGAACATTAGTAATTTTCAGGGGACATTTAGTTCTAGCGAAAGTGATCAGACTAGCCCCCTACATACCAACCCCAATTTATCCCTTTTTTTCCAAAAATTTAAAAATGTGTCTCACCTGATGAATCTTCAAGATAAACTTTAGAATCACTTTATCAAAGTCCAAACAAATTGTAGAAGCAGGAAAATTGTTTTTAAATTATAAATCCATTTGGGAAAGAGTGACATTGGTAATCGTCTAGCTTTCCATCCCGGAAAAATGACATTTAATTTTATCTGAATCTTCTTTTCTGTATTTATCAGTAAGATAGTGTACATTTTCCATAAATACGTCCTGCACATGTCCTATTAGAGTTATTCCTTGTTATCTAGATTATATAATTAAAGAGAAACGCAGGGTTATTAATTCCAAATATATTAAGCAATTCAATTAAGTTATCCATCTGAACCTTAAGGGGATCCTTCAGGAGCTAACCTGCCTGAATGAATTGTGAGGAATGATTTGTAATTAGCATGTTAATTTCACCTGTAAATAGGAAATTATGAAACTCTTCAAAGTACTTAAAAGAGTTCTATCAAGTAGGCTCCATATTCACCTTACAGTCTTATTTACTGGATTAACTTACACTATCCAGAATTATTAAATCTGATAATACATTGCAGAAACACCTAGAATAGTGTCTGACACACCAAGATAGATATTCAGTAAATATGAATGTTTTGCTGCTGTGACGTAGAGAAAAATGCCCGCTGGCTCCATTCTTGGCCACTAACTTTGAATACATGGTGTTAAAGTGTAGGAGGAGTGTCCTCTGCAAAGAGCCCACGGCACCCCCTGTCTGGAGGCTGTCCTGTGGGGAGGCAAGGCTCTCCAGAGGACAGCCCCATAAAGCTGTGTGCAGGTGACTCACAACAGCAGGACATCCCCAAGCCAGAGGACTCGGTGAGCCTTTTAATGATCACAACAGCCCAAGGAACTCCAGATCCCCATGCAGACATGTCCACTGAGGCCTGGAAGGAAAATTCCACCCCTCATTAACTCATCTCTGACCTTTCTTCGCTCGGGCTCTCTCTGTCCATGTCCCCCCTCTGCTCCGTCAGGACTTCCCGACAGACAGGCAGCCTGCTCACGTGTTCCCTCTACTGGAAGGAAGGCTGTCCTTCCCAGAGTTGCGGTAGCCCCAGCCTAGGCGACCATGGAGGTCTCCCTCCTCCATAAACAAGCCCACTGCGACGTTATTGCCGCGTCGGACTCTGGAGAAAGGGCTGGTATTTTTAAATGAGAGTTCCGCATCAGGCAAGAGTGGGAGATGTGTCGCTCAAGGGGATAAAATCTCAGAGTGGTTACCTGACACTTAAAAGGCGTCAAGGCCTCTGACTAGCTGTGTCACTAGAGCAACGTACTTCAACCTCTCCCTGGCTCAGTTTCTTCATCTGTAAAATGGGCGTGGCCATAACGTACCTAATGAGGTTGAGGGTTAAAGAAATTAGTATTTTTGAAGCGCTTGTGTTGGTACCTAGCACAGAGCAGTGCTCTGTAACTATTTCTTGAATGAATGAGATCAAGTAAGCAAAAGTCTACCCTAAACTTAAGAGGTGTTGTTTTTTTTTTAAGTCAGTCAAAATTTTAAAAAGCTAAATTTTAGATCCCACCACATTTTACAGGTCATTACTAAACATGGGGTGCTGCTATCATTCACTTGTGCTGGATTACATAACACACAAAAAAACTTATTCTCCTGGGAATTTCCAGACCTCTGTAGCACAGCCAAGATACGCTGACCTTGAATACATTGTTCTTGAACAAAGTGGATGTGCTGAACACTGAACTGATGTTACTGCTTCGTACCTAGCACACGACGCTGAATGCTCTCACGCTCAATTATCTGACAGTGATGTTAGTATGTGAGAATAATACATAATTTTTAATCTTATTTAAAATGTATTATGCACTCCCAGAGCACTTACAAGGAACTACTCTTTTGCTCCTCAGGGTTTGCTATCTGTTCATCAGCAGAAAGACAGCTGGTTTGGGGCTCCTGGTGGGTTTTTCCATTGTTTTCAAAAGACAGAGAACTACCCACATGGTAACTTACAGCGATGCTACAGTGATCAGTCACTGAAAATCACACAGAAAAGGTTGCCGCCCGAGATCCAACTCCGGCAGCTCCCGCTGCAGGGCTGCTAGGGGGCTTTTGCTAGGGTCCCTGGGAAGGTGGCTCCGTGCGGGACAGATGTGCAAGGGAACACTGTTGGTCAGACGAAAACAGCCTCACTTCCTTACTCCACTAAAAGGACCCCTGAGGTCGAGGGGAGCTGGCCAGAGTCACATGGCCAATCAGAGGTTGGCCTCTGGGGTCGAGGGGAGCTGGCCAGAGTCACATGGCCAATCAGAGACCAGTGTACGTCTACCCAGCCCAGGGCCACCCCCACCCTGCTTCCCTGGAAAGCGTCCTTCCTAATGTCAAGGAGCCTTTGGACTTGAGAGAGTCTAAGAGCCTCTGTGCCCAGTGGGCGTCTGCATCGTTCGGCTAAATAAATCACAGCCCCTGTCAGGGCCTCAGTCTTCTCACCTGTAAAGTGGAGGCGTGGGATCGAAAGATGGCTGCCACCAGGAGTGCAGGTCATGAATGATGCAGAATAAAATGAGACACCATAAACTAATAAGCTAAGTGCACAGCTTTGTGTCAAGGATTATGAGAAAGGAGCAGAGGCATCCAGACGCTCTCAGGTTTCCAAATAATAAAACGGAAGTCGATAAAGACAGACTGAACCGTCTTACACCTTCTCCATTTCCCACCGGAGTGAGGACACCAAAGATGTGGTTGCAGCATGGCGGTGAGCTTGGCCGATACCTCTCTCCAGCAGCCTTCAGGCACAGCTGATGGTGCTGCCCACGGATCCCCGCTTGTGTCCACAGGTCAGGGGTATAACTGACCATCTCTGCTCTGTTTTCCTCCCACAGACTAGTCCAGACCCTGGTCTCCTTAAGCTCTGCACTGTCACTGCTGAATGCCCCACCTGGTAGTGGCAGGTGCCCAATAACTGAAAATACCCCTCCCATCCCCAACCCACACACATTCGGAAATAGCATCCATGGGTCTTAATACTGTGAGGTGCTACTTTCCTCTCCCCTGTTCCCCAGTCCATTCATCCAGAGCCTACTGTGAGAGTCTCTGCGTGGGACCCTAACAGTGAACACAGGCGACTTTTTGGAAAAATAATGCAGTGGCCCCAAGCTGCTTCTCTCCGCATCCAGCATGACTATCGGCAGCTCTGTCTTGCATCTGTGTTCTTCTCTCTTCCTTAAAAGGCTAGCCTCTCCATTCGTTGTCAGGATTTGCTTGCCTAGCCCCTGTGCTGGCCACAGTGTCCTCCATGACTTTGGAGAGCTCCCACAATATACACCACTCCTTAGCTGCTCTATCTATCACTGACACGCAGCCTGGAATGCCAGAACCACCTGCACCCTTGAGAATCGTCTTTGGCCACCATTCCTTCCTCAGATAGGACACTAAAGCCTCCTGACACGGGCTATGAGGCTGTGTCCTTGACCAATACTTTGCTTCATAAGGGTCTCCGCTGTGCCCCGCTCTCCCGCCACCTTCGCCAAACTCCCAAACCCTGCAATGAATTCAAGGCATGTTTTTCCCTCTTTGGAAGGTTATAACTAACAGCCCTGAAACTTTGAACTTGGAAAGTGCATGCATCTACTATACTAAGTTCCAGAGTCACGTGAATTAAGGGATGGTCCACCGAAAACAAACCACACTGAGCAGCTCAAAGGAATGACTGCATTTGGGACAAGTGCAACATCCAAATGAAGGCCGTGATTAGGAATTGAGTATGCTTCAGAACGCCCCGCCCCTCCGACCCCCGACCCCTGCGGTGACACACGTGGGCTGACGCAGTATCTAAGCACACCCCAGGAAGCAAACCGCAGCCCTCCCTGGCGCCCGGTGATTACAGGGCAAGGCTGAACGCAGCAGCAAGAACTGAGAAACAAAGCCTTCTGTGAAACCAGAAACCGCACAAGGTCACAGAAACAGCAAGAACTTGTAAATCCCGAAAGCCCTTCGGTAAGGAATTTTCCTAAGCACCTGTGTCCAGTGCTGAATCAACGGCAGGCTTGACACATACCTGAGTGTGACAGGAACGCAAATCCAGCCACCCCACCAGAAAGACCATTCAAGGTCACGGGTGTTTAAGATGTGTGTCCCACAAAGCCTTAGCAGAATCGCATCCAGACAGCGAGCAAACCACCACTCTGAGAACTTGCCTGTGACACGACAGACCACATCCTTGCTCACTCATGTGGCCTCAGGTGAGTCAAGGGAGGTTAGGGTGGATCAGCACTGATGACAGGTGACCAGGCGGCCTGTGCACACACTTTGGCTCTGCAGAGCCCCTGCCTCAACCCAGGGGGGCGGCTGAAGAGGCTCTTACAGTAATGCTTACAAAACCCAGCACTTAGAAGGCAACTCTGCTAATAACCAATAAGCCCCCTTTTTAGAAAAAGAAATACAATCTCTCCTGCCCCACCCGCCCGCCCTTCAGGAGTTTAAGGAAAATCACCGCAAGGAGAAAACCAAAGTCGGTCAAAAGCAGCTTAAAGGATGTGCAATTACGTGTGATTTAGAAAGTGTATGTATGATTAAAGCCAGAAAGAAGGCTGTGTACTTGGCACAAGCCCAGCAACGTATTTAAGCAAATACTCTTTCAACCCTCAGGAGTGCCCTTCCTCCCACAACACACCTCCCTAATTCGCAGATTTGCTCAACCGGCCAGTGGTTCCCCAGGTGCGCTCCAGGCCCAGCAGAGTAGCAGCAGCAGGGGTGCGGGAGAAGAACTTGTCAGAAGATGTGCTGAGGGGCACCTGGGTGGCTCAGTCGGTTGAGCGTCCGACTTCGGTCATGAGTTTGTGAGTTCGAGCCCTGCGTCGGGCTCTGTGCTGACAGCTTGGAGCCTGGAACCAGTTTGGGATTCTGTGTCTCCCTCCTCTCTCTCTGCCCCTCTCCCGCTCACACACTCTCTCAAAAATAAACCAACATTAAAAAATACATATTTTTTTTTTTTATTTAAAAAAGATGTGCTGAATCAGAAACCCTGAAGGGAAGGCCAGTCAGGTGAGTTCTCAGCAAGTCCCCCAGGGCTTCCGGTCTGTGGTCCTTCGGCTGCTGACCCCTGGCCAAGCTTCAGCTGGGGCTCAGCAGGCGTCCCACTCTCCCTCACAGCCTCAGAGCAGGCAGAAGACCCCTCCCTCGGGGGCTCCCCCAACAAGTGGGGCCTTGGGACAGCCCACAGGTGGCTGCAGTGGCAGCGGTAACAGGAGACCCAGGCTGAGACATGAAGAGAGGCGGTCCCTGAACTCGTCTGCAGGTGGTACTTGCCTGGGAGCTTTAAAAATACCCAAGACCATCAGGGAAACGCAAATCAAAGCCGCAAGGAGATAATCGTCACCCCACACCTGTCTGAATGGCTGGAATCACAAGACGAAAGACAGGAAGGGTTGCCAGGCTGTGAAGGAGAGGGAACCCTCACGCACTGTTGGTGGGGATACAAAGTGGCACAGCCACCACGGAAAACAGCACCAAGGTTCCTCAGAAGTTAACACTGGAACCACCATGTGAATCATCAATCCCACATCTCGGTCTACACCCAAGGAAAATGAAATCATTATCTCAAAGACATAGCTGCTCTCTCGTGTTCACCGCAGCATTAGTCACGATGGACAAGATACGGGGACAACCTAAGTATCCGTTGATGGACGAACGGATGCAGAAAATATGATATGTGCATCGTGTGTGTCTCACCCCCCTACACACAATAATGAAATACTATTCGGTCACAAAAAAGGAAATCCTGCCATGTATGACAATGTGGATGAATCTGAAGGTCATCATGTTAAATAAATTAAGCCAGATAAAGCTTACAGAAAGCCAACAACTGCAGGGTGTCACTTACACGTAGAATCTGAAATAAAACGTCAAACTCAAGAAACAGATGGCAGAATGGTGGTTGCCATGGCCTGGGCAGAGGGGTGGGGGAGCCAGGAGTGCGGAGAGGCTGGCAAAAGGGTACAAACTTCCAGTTATAAAGTGAAGAAAGGTCAGGGGTGCCCAGATGGCTCAGTCGGTCGAGCGTCCGACTTCGGCTTGGGTCATGATTTCGCAGCTTGTGAGTTCAAGTCCCGCGTTGGGCTCTGTGCTGACAGCTCAGAGCCTGGAGCCTGCTTCGGATTCTGTGTCTCCCTCTCTCTCTGCCCCATCCCCACTCATGCTCTGTCTCTCTCTGTCTTAAAAATCAATAAAAACATTTAAAAAATAAATAAATAAAATGAAGAAAGGTCTGAGGATCTAGTGTATACCATGGTGGCTATCCTGTATTGCATGATCAAAATTTGCCGAGAAGACCTCCAGCCTTCTCACCAAAACAAAGACAAATAAATAACTATATAGGGTGATGGATGTGTTAATGGTCTTGATGGTGAGAATCCTTTCACAATGCATATGTAATCCTCACCTTGTACACTTTAAAGATATACAATTTTATCGGTCAGTTATACCTCAAAAAAGCAGGGGGGTGCAGGAATACCGATGCCCTGTGTCACCCCCAGAAATGGTGATTCAGTTGGTCTAGGGGAGAACAGCAGCCTGGTTCTGGAATTTAAGAAGCTCCCTGGGTGATTACAATGAGCAGACAAGTTTAGTTCTTCTTGCTGATCTGTGGCTGATAAAACAGAGACCGGGCAGGACACTAGAGGTACCTGACACATGGCCATAGGGGGCACGTGACATGAAGAAGAATGTCACCCCGAAGTCTGGTGCAAGACAAGCCAGGCATCATCCTGCACTGACTGCTCCCAGGGGCCTGACACCAATATGGGCTTGATGCAAATCACCTCAGGTACTATCTAGATCTCCCTCCCTCATAAGGAATCTGGTGCTAAGACGGGTTAGTACTGTATTCAGAGTCACACAGCCCCACACTGGAGCCAGAACTCACACCCAGGACTGCCTGGCTGGTGCGTGAGCTTGGACAGAGGGTCCCTGAGCTACAAAAAGTGACCAAGTGAGACCCCACATCCTGTTCCCTGATCTAAGAGCCAATGACCAACTAACACATTTCTTCTTTTTCAAAAAAAATTAACTGACTTTAATTGTGGTAAAATATGCATAGAATAAAATTTACCCTTTCCACCATTTTCAGCATACCATTCAGGGGCATGAAGTACATTTTCTTGAACAACTGTCGTCAATCGTCATTCATTTCCCCGAAGTCTTGTCATCATCTGGTGACACTGAATCTCTGACCCCATTCACTGCTAACGCTCCACTGTCCTGGCCCCCGGCCCCCACCACCCTGCTTTCTGTCTATGAATGTGATCCCTCTAGGTGCCTCATGCAAATGGAATCAAACACTATTTGTCCTTCTGTGACCTGCTTACTTCACTCAGCACAATGTCCTCCAGGTTCACTTACACTGTAGCAGGTGCTGGAATTCTCTTCCTGTTTCAGGCTGAATAATAATAGTCTACATTTCTTCTTTTTTAAAAAAATTTTTAAGTTTATTTTGAGAGAGAGAGAGGGAGAGAGAGAGCACAAGCGAGGGAGTGGCAGAGAGAAGGAGAGACAGAATCCCAAACAGGCTCCACACCATCAGCACAGAGCCCAACGTGGAGCTCGAACTCACGAGCCGTGACATCATGACCCGAGCTGAGATCAAGAGTCAGACACTTAATGGACTGCACCACACAGGCACCTGTGGACTACAGAAACAATTGCCAAATGCAAAAACTAAAGTCTTTAGCCCAGCTCTGCATTTCCCATGCCCGGGAACACAGACACCAGTTCTCATGCAATCATGAGACACACCCCTCGATCCTTTGTGGGGAAATGGGCAAGGTGTTCTCAATTTTCAGTCTCTGTCTTATATCTTGGACCAGTGGAAGCCACTTTTACAACCTGAATCATGAGGGATCCAGGATAGTATTGTACCCAATGTGACTTAATATGCAACATTTCTCAGCACAGAAGTCTTAGAGGGAAAAGATAATCTGATTTGAAGGGACTGAGAGAGATCTCAGAAAACCTGAGTGGCCCTCCACTTTTGAGATCCTCTCCTTTTTGCCATTGCATCACATCTAACCCACAGCCTAGTTCTTCACCTATTTCCAAATTATGGCAACTGACCAACAGTCAACTCCAAAGAATAAAAATAATTGATTAAAACTGATTACGCAATAAAGGGATTTGCTTAAAATTGAAACATAAAGAAATAGGGTGGGTTTCAGGCACAGTTTGCTCAGGGCTTCTACTCTGTGTTTCAGCGATTCTCCCTGTCCTGCCTGTCTCCCCACTGGCTTTATCTTCAGGCTGGCATCCCTCATGACCACAAGATGGCTCAAGCACCAACTAGAGCAATGTGCAACCTTACTCACATTCTGTTTTTCAAAACTCCCAAGCCCAAGTTCTGAGTGGTGTCCTAATGAATCGACCTGAATTAGACTGTGAAATTATGGCCAGGAAATGCCTTCCACAGATTATAATGGCATCCTTTGGGAAGGAGGAGGATGCTCTGATTAACTTATGCCAAGTTTGGAGTTATTCCCATACAAAATGTGTGGCTGCTGTGTGGATAGGGTGGTCCCCAAAGGGAAATCTCGGTGCTGTGAACAAAAGGAAATGGCAGCTGATCCGTGTCCCCCAAGGTACCTGATGGCTTAAGCAATTATTCCATGTTAACCCCTGTGCCAAAATTCCACATACTTAAGAACGTTCCCTCCCTTTCTCTTAGGGTACTGATTTTATCCCTTATGATCAAGCAAGAGTTCATAGGTGTGCTTTGATCTTCTCTAACTACGTGTACTTTTATAACGTTGAACTTGCAAGCCAACAGCCACCATATTTATCTTCTAAAAAATGGCAATCACTCTGGGCCCTGAGTTTTGTACAGCCCCCAACATTTTCTGGATGGGAATGCATCTGGGGGAGGGCACAGAAACCTTCTACAACATGAGCTGCTAATCTAGCCAAAACAACGAGAAAGTATTTGGGCACAGTAGTCAGAGAAGAAGATGCTAAAAGTTCCCCCATTGGAAACGACATTCTAACTCTCTTATCTATAGTTGTCCACCAATGGCCTGAGGTAAGCATCATAACAGCATTTAACTCCAGAAAGGCATAGAAATGTGAAGCAAGATTCTGTAATTCTGAAGTTCTAACCTCCTAAGTCCAGGTACCTATAACTTAAAGGTTAAAGAGAGATTTGAGTCAGGGAGTAATGAACGGCCACTCTGCCTCAAGGAGAAGGGTAATCGTTCTAACCACTGGCCTGTCCACATCTCCCCAACTCAAAAGCAAACACAATCCTGTGATCAACAGGTAGCATAGGTAAGCTCTTTACTTATCTGCTCTGGAAAAAAATAACAGCAAATCCTAGTCGCTAATCCCATTCCAAATTCCTCCTCCCCTTAGCCACCAAAAGATGACCTTTTGAAGACTTCGGTCATTCTGATTCTTCACAAACCTTTCTTCTGTTCAGAACGGCCTGTTTAATATCGCCTGCCACTCCATGAGAATGGATTTAAAAAAAAAAAAAAATATATATATATATATATATATATATATATATATATAGCAAAAATATCAGTCACTTTCAAAAAGTGGCTGAGCCGGGTGGCTCAGTTACTTAAACGTTCAACTTCGGCTCAGGTTGGGGTGCCTGGGTGGCTCAGTCGGTTGAGCGACTTCTGCTCAGGTCATGATCTCACAGCTCATGAGTTTGAGTCCTGTGTTGGGCTCTGTGCTGACGGCTCAGAGCCTGGAGCTTGCTTCAGATTCTGTGTCTCCCTCTCTCTCTGCCCCTAACCCACTCGCATTCTGTCTCTGTCTCTCTCAAAAATAAACAAACATTAAAAGAAAAAAAAAAAAAAAAACTTCAGCTCAGGTCCTTATCTCATGGTTCCTGGGTTTGAACCCTGCACAGGCTCCATGCTGATGGTGGGAACCTCCTTGGCATCCTCGTTTTCTCTCTGCCCCTCCCCCACATGCTCATTCTCTCCCCGCCCCCCCCCACCAAATAAATAAACTTTTAACAAGTCCCTTTTTCCAGAGACAAAAAAGTATCAATAAGTCAACAGTAAGAAATACTCGCAAATCTAAATTAGTAATTTTTAATAAAATTGGTGTAATATTTCTCTCACGATTTTTTTTAAGTCAGAAAAGTTACAATGAAACACCTGTTTAATGTTTTCAGAAATTTTCAAATTATTCTGCAGGTGTCATGGGGTCCTATATTAAAGGAAAAAAAATAATGCTTTTAGTTCAGCTGAAATTCTGTTTATTCACAGTTTGGGGATCTCACTGGAGAAGCCCTCCATGCGTGTGCATAAAGAACGCAAGCAATGTATTCATTTTAAGAACTCAGCTGTGCCAACGTCTTTCTTCATCTAAACTGCTACGAACACACCACTAGAGGGGGGACATTTAAGCTATTCCCCACTTTCCCCATGCTGCTGAAAAACGAAACGCCTTCCTGCCTACTTAAAAACAAATTGTAGGGGCACCTGGGTGGCTCGGTTGATAGAACATGTGACTCTTGATCTCAGGGTTGTGAGTTCGAGCCCCGTGTTGGGGGTAGAGTTTACTTAAAAAAAAATAAGTAGAATAAAATAAATTGTAGGCAGGGTAGGAGAAAGAAGGATGAAGGGAGGGAGGGAGGGAAAGTAAGCTTGAATATCAGTAACTTGATAAGCAAGCTGCTGGTGAACAAAGAATACCCTGGGCTTTGTAACAATTGCCAATAACGAAACAATGCAAACTTAACACTGCCCTTAAGTTTTTTCTCTCCCTTAACAGTGAAAATGTTCACTCTGAAACAAAAGCTATATCTCTTGCACACTGCTTATTCACAGATGAACTGCAGTGGGAAACCCAAGCCCCAATCTGAGATACATTCTCTCCAACATGCCTGGGGGTCTCACCAGAGATCTTCACTCTGGAGGCATATTCTGGCCCAGATCAACTGCCTCACCTTCCACATCACCATTTTCTGGGTATCACTGCACATGACACTTAGCTCACCGCTCAAAGCCTTGGCCTTGGCCCTTCTCCTTGGCGAATACACATGCATTGATAAGCACGTACGCCTATGTGCACAAGGGTTCGCTCCACTCAGAGGAGTCCGGGAACCCCTAGGAAACATCAGACAGTGAGGAAAAGGAGAGAGAGGGAAGGATGGGCAAACAGGGGGGGAGGGGAAGAGGAGGAAAAGTAACCCACAAATCCCAATTTGCATTGCTCTCCAGAAATCTAAATGTGGGCTGTAAGAAAACCAGAAGAGGGATCAGCATGCAACTCACCTTTCTGATCTCCATATTGGGCACTTGGACATGAGGAGGGATGGATGGGTGGGTGAAATACACAGACACAGCAGTGCCACAACCATTCTGAGGGTCCCACTAGTTCCAAGCTACACTTCATCATTCAGTGATGATCCAGCTCCCATCAACAATCCCCACTCAGGGCTTCACCCATGGGTTGAAGCCAAAAGGACCCATTCTCCAGCTTTAACCCTTCAAATACCCCACTATGCAGACCAGTAAGGCAGCACTAGAACTTTCTTGTTGACTGGTGATTTCTAAAGGTTTACAAATCAGACATTTCTTTCAGAGTCCAACAACGAGGGACCCTCTTGCCCACAAAAACGCATATAAATTTTGACATATTTTGAGGGGTTCACGGACTTACCGCGCCCTGAACCTTGTCCCTCAACTCCCCAGTTCAAAGGTCCTCAGGGTAAAAACGTATGCCCAACCTATCTCTTCTCCCAGGTGGTAACTCTGATGAGGGTCACTGCTTCAGCCTGGGGTCTCTCATTATTACCTCCAAACTTGGAAGTCACAATGACATGGTGGAGATCCAGGATTCCACGTCAGAAACGAATTCCAAGTTAGATGCCCACCAGGGCACGGAGCCAAAGGAGGGCTGGAAGGGAAGGGACTTGAGAGGCAGCTGATGGCCACTTCCATGCAGAGATCTCCAGAGAACCAGGAAACAACCCAAAGACCACAGAAAGGCTGAGACAACACTCACGGGCATAACCCACGACGAAGGAGAATGACCATTTCGGTTCCTGCTTAACAGAAATTGTGCCCGGAAAACCCTTTGAGCACGCGCCGGGATGTGTAAGTTAAAGAACAGCAACAACAGCAACAGCAACGGCTACCCAGCATCCACTACGGTTGCTGGCATATTTGCAAGAAGGTGGAAGAGAATTATAAATTCCCAAGCAAAATGAGACAGAGAAAATAACCATGTCAACGATGTCTAATGAAAGTGCCAATAAGCCCCCTCCGTCTCCTGATCTAATTAAACCTTTTTCACAAACGCCAGCAATCAATAAAGAATTATTTCTTATTCAATTTGGGCTTCAGTTTTAATTCCTAGTAGTGCAATGTACTGCGATCCTGAGGGCATCGGATAGGTTCTGACAGATTTCTTACGAGTGCAAGAGGAAGGGATGATACCAGAGTGTCTTCCTCCCCTCCCTGCAATCAGGTAGCACGGTTGCTAGAGGGAGGGCTTCAAAGGCTCCCGGGAGCGCGCCTAGACGCAGAAGCTCCGGGAGTTTTCCCAGAAAAAGAATAGAAGGAAGCCAGCAGAAAAGGTGAGAATAAGAGCTCACTTCCATTCATGTGCTGACACCCTGTACTTCTCAGAGCAAAAATAGGCGCATTTGGCAACACTTTAAAGGCGCTGAGTGATTTAAACAACACAACACAGAGCATATCCCTTCATGGACAAATCACAAGATGCATGCCGGAAACACAGAGGTGGGCTGCTTCTTGATGCTGTTTGCTTACAAAGAAAACATTAAGTCTTTCTGCTTGAAAATTTTCACAAAACTAGGCAAAATATGTACTGGCACACTTAAAACTCTTGCTGATTCTTTTGATACAGAGATCTGTGTCAAAGGAGTTAAAACAAGGGGTGAGATCAAATAAACTTTTTTTTTTTTTTTTGCAACAGATAGCAAATGGATTCATGTTGCACACTACATTTATGAACAGGTAAGCTCTGTGGGGTCATAGCTGTGGTACTCTTACGTTTAAATCTGATACTTCTCCAACTTCAGCTCAGGTCACGATCTCACGGTCTGTGAGTTCCAGCCCCACGTCGGGCTCTGTGCTGACAGCTCAGAGCCTGGAGCCTGCTTCGGATTCTGTGTCTCCCTCTCTCTGCCCCTCCCCAGTTCCTGCTCTGTCTCTCCATCTCTTTCAAAAGATAAATAAACATAAAAAATATAAAACAAAAACAACAAAAAAAAAACCCAAATATAAGGAATTTACACAACTCACTATTGAAAAAACAAACAATCCAATTAAGAAATGGGCAGAGGAGGGGCATCTGGGTGGCTCAGTTCGGTTGAGCGTCCGACTTTGGCTCAGGTCGTGATCTCACAGTTTGTGAGTTCGAGCCCCACATCGGGCTCTGCTGACAGCTCAGAGCCTGGAGCCTGCTTCGGATTCTGTGTCTGCCTCTCTCTCTGCCCCTCCACCAATTATGCTCTGTCTCAAAAAATAAACATTAAAATTTTTTTTTTAATCTGATACTTATGGCACAATGCCACAGTGTAGAAAGGGCATCTGATGAGTATTTTCTTTAGAGCGATGACATACCAACTGAAATCAAAGTTACTTGAAAAAAATAATAATAATCTCGGTGCAGCTGATGGCATCAGGAGACCTCAGCCCAACTTCCTGGACACAGGAGCTCATCCAAGGTCCTGAGTGTGGCCTGCAGGGAGACAAAGAGGCCACCGCTTCCTCCTGCACTTCCGTCTTTCCAACCGAAGTCTGTCTTTCCATCAACCTGAATTTCTACCTCGTTGCTAGAAGGCATGCGCCACTCGGCTACAGTCTGTGGATTGAGGAACTCAGAGAATTTCTATTATTTAGCAACATTCTCAGGAAAACATCACCCCCACACAAACATGCAAATATTCAAGCAATGCTAAGGATCTCACTTGGGAGATAGGACGGGCATAGTGTTCGCCACTTCTTCCCAATCAAGCACCAGCCGGAGGGGGATGCCCCAGCCAGCCAGGGATGCTGGCTGCTTAGACCAAACACAATGGGTTCGTATGGAAAATTCTGTTGGTGCTCACTATGCTTTTTAATCCAATTCTCACTGAGAACCATATATCTTAATACATTAAATCCCATCACACCTGAAATCATTATCTTGGTAAAAACCTACTTATAAGACCGTTGCGCTTGCAAAGTATTGAATATTGACAATAAAAAATATTTCCTGGGTTATTCAAAACATGCATACAACTTTTTCGATACACCTTTATTTTCAAACAGCTTTTGGAGGGGGAAAATGACCTCACTTTTGGTCTCAGTTTTTCTAAATTTCGTGAAGAGGTGGAATACAGACCCATCCAACCAGGATGGGTCATACGTACAGTGATGCCCCATGTACTGAGGCACCTTTCTTAATAGCTATAGCAATCGTGACAAGAACAGCACTCCTAAAGAGAGCCACAGCACAGAATTACAGCCTACCTGGAAAAGAAAAAAGGAACAGACTCATGCTCAGCAAAGAGATTTCATCTGAACTATTAAAAATAATAATATTGAGGGGCGTCTCAGTTGGTTAAGTGTCCGACTTTGGCTCAGGTCTTGATCTCACAGTTTTGAGGGCTGGAGTCCTGTGTTGGACTCTGTGCCGACAACTCAGAGCCTGGACCTTGCTTTGGATTCTGTCTCCTCCTCTTTGTGCCCCTCCCCTGCTCATGCTCTCTCTCATTCTCTCTCTCTCTCAAAAGTAAATAAACATTAAAAATAAAAAAATTAATAATATTGAAATCTTTCACTCCCACTGCAGTTATCAAGGGAGTATATGAAACACCTAACACATGCATGTAAAAAAAAAAAAAAAAACAAAAAACTATAACTAATGATCCAGAGAACACAAAACAAATATAGATGGGAAAATTAATGATTCCCAGTGACCAATGTGAAATGCCTATCTGGGTTCCTAATAGCTCAGAATGCACCACTGGGAATGTGGGCCACTAACTGGGGAGGGGTGGGATTGAGGGTACCCCTGAGGGAAGCCCATTCTGACATTACCCAGTCCCAGAATGATGTGGTTGGCCAGATGTGTTTTTTTCTACAAACAGAATTATAAATTTGTTATTTGCTTAAGTAATCTATTGTTATTTTCACAGTAATTCAAATTAACAAAGCAACTGACTTGATACAGAATTATAGGTACAAGATAATCCTGACACAATAATTTAAGGTAAAATACATTAATAGGTTTGCTTCCTACCACCCGCAGGAACTGCATCAACTTTGGCAAAGGCTGACACTGTGAAATTTTTTAAAAAGTGGACTAAAAAAGACCACAGGTGTATAAAGATGGGTCCTTGTAGACCCACAGAGAGTTAAATAATCAAAAGATGAGTAATTCAGTCACGAGCCATTCAAGTCCTGCAGATATGTTAAGAATACATCTTAAGGGGCGCCTGGGTGGCGCAGTCGGTTAAGCGTCCGACTTCAGCCAGGTCACGATCTCGCGGTCTGTGAGTTCGAGCCCCGCGTCAGGCTCTGGGCTGATGGCTCAGAGCCTGGAGCCTGTTTCCGATTCTGTGTCTCCCTCTCTCTCTCTCTGCCCCTTCCCCCGTTCATGCTCTGTCTCTCTCTGTCCCAAAAATAAATAAATGTTGAAAAAAAAATTTAAAAAAAAAGAATACATCTTAATATATATTCAGAATGACCCCTTAAAAAAAACCACCATTACCATCACCACCACCACAACAAAAAAAGAATAACCCTTAAAGTATAGAACATAGTGATTAATTTTTATTTTTATTTTTTAATTAATTAATTAATTTTTATTTTTTGAGACAGAGAGAGACAAGAGCATGAGTAGGGGAGGGGCAGAGAGAGAGGGAGACATAGAATCCGAAGCAGGCTCCAGGCTCCGAGCTGTCAGCACAGAGCCCAACGTGGGGCTGGAACCCACAGACTGCAAGATCGTGACCTGTGCTGAAGTCAGATGCCACCCAGGCGCCCCAATTTTTATCTTTCAATGGATAAAAGTTCCATTTTTAATACTGGAATTTTCAGAATATCCACTTCATCCTTATTTTGTTGAAGGTCACAAACCCACTAAGTAGAAAAGTGAGGAGAAGTGGGTGTGGGAATCGAAAATAAGCCAACAAGTTCCCAAAGAAGTGTGGACTTGCAATCTGCAAAGCCAGGTGACACAGGACAAAGATTTCCAGGGACCTGGAAAGCCTTGTGGGATCCAGCTGATTACTTGGATGCTGGTCAGTTTGTTAGCCCTGAATGTATTTAAGCCTTAGAAGTAATAAATTAGGGAAATTCCAGTTCAATGAAAATGCTTCTGGGGTCCCCTAATGACTAAAGAATGAAGAACCCTTGCATGGCCCTGAAAGTGCTCTTTGGGCCTGTGGTCCAGCCTCACTCCCTCCACAGGCTGCTTCCAGCCCCCCTCCCCGGGCCGCTCTCTTCCCCCTGAGCTAGCCCGCTCCCCCAGCTCTGCCAGCATCCCTGCATAGCCTGGAAGCCCTCTTGATGTGTGCCATCAGGATGTCCGCTGTCAGATGCTCAGCACTAGTATGACACCACTGCCCCGAATGGCGTCTCCCTGCTGGACCATGAACATCTGGAAGACGGTCTCTGGGGGCAGTCCCCGGTGCACAGCTGATCCCCAATACACACTGGATGAGAAGTCAGCTGTGAGACTATGGGGGGAGTTTTCTGCAACACTAGACTGTTGTAAGGAATTTAGTCACTCTAAGTTAATGTAAGATTAGCCTGCACTATAGAAATACACGTTATGCAGTAACTGTAAAAGATCATCTTTTTAAAGTGCTCTCACTATTGTTCAGACACATTCTAACCAATGCTCTGCATAAGAAGTGTTGGCGCGATTATCTGGTTTCCCAGAGGGAGAAAGGAAGAGAGAGATAACGCACCGTGTATCCATCTCAGAACAAAGATTGAGACGTGAAGTCCTGGGTTTACGTGATAAAGAGCAAATCTTTGGGATAAACACAAATGTGGTATATCCTTACAATGGAACGTTATTTGGCCATAAAAAGGCATGAAGGACTGACAGATTCTGCACCATGGATGAACCTCGAACGTATGATGCTAAGTGCAAGAAGCCAGACACAAAGATCACATGTTGTATGATTCCATTCATATGAAGGGTCCAGAATAAGTTCAGCCATAGAGACAGAAAGCAGACTCATGGTGGTCAGGGGCTGGGAAGAATGGGCAGTGATGGGGGTGGGGCAACTATTTCATGGGAACAGGGTTTCCTTCTGGGGTAATGACAATGTTTTGGAACTCGACAGAGATATTGGTCGCACAACCCTGTGAATGCACTAAATGTCAATGAACTGTTCACTGTGAGTGGCTAATTTTATGTTATGTGAATTTTATCTCAATAAAAAACAAACATTTTTTAAAAAATAGCAAATCTTTCATCACATACATCAGAAAGGAAGTCTTCAAACAGACTCTCAGGGGCTCTGAAAACACGTAGGCACTTCGGTCAGGGGGCTATGGATTTGAAAACAGTATAAGGAATTATCATTCAAACAGTGTCATTAAAAATATATACTAGAAATTGTTCAAATTTAGTATCCTCTGTTATTCTATTATCTCTGCAAACTCTTCACAATATTTATAAAGTGTCCCCTTTCTCTGTGCTGAAAGCCCTCTATTTGTAATGAGATCTAATTTCCCTTATTCGGTAAAAGTCCCCAGAATTCTCCAGTATGTAATTCCTTTGCTACAAACACCAGACCAACATTCTATGTAAGTGTTACTCATGAAGGCTGATGATTTTAGCACATGAATAATTTATTTTTACGTCCAAAATTTCCCTTCTTTCTTCCCTGGTGATAAAGGTCGTGTAAAGAAAAAAAAAATTTAATGTTTATTTTTTTTAATCTTTTTTTTTTTTTTTTTTAAATTTTTTTTTTCAACGTTTATTTATTTTTGGGACAGAGAGAGACAGAGCATGAACGGGGGAGGGGCAGAGAGAGAGGGAGTCACAGAATCGGAAACAGGCTCCAGGCTCTGAGCCATCAACCCAGAGCCCGACGCGGGGCTCGAGCTCACGGACCGCGAGATCGTGACCTGGCTGAAGTCGGACGCTTAACCGACTGCGCCACCCAGGTGCCCCAATTTTTTTTAATCTTTTGAACATTTATTTTTGAGAGACAGAGACAGCGCATGAGCAGGGGAGGGGCAGAGAGAGAGAGAGAGAGACACAGAATCTGAAGCAGGCTCCGGGCTCTGAGCTGTCAGCACAAAGCCAGACGTGGGGCTCAAACCCACGAACCGTGAAATCATGACCTGAGTTGAAGTCGGACGCTTAACTGACTGAGCCACTCATGTGCCCCTAATGTTTGTTTATCTTTAAAAGAGAGAGACAGAAAGACAGAGTGAAAGCAGGAGAGGGGCACAGAGAGACGGAGACACAGAATCCAAAGCAGGCTCCAGGCTCTGAGCTGTCAGCACAAAGCCTGACATGGGGCTGAAACTCACAGACACGAGTTCATGACCTGAGCCAAAGTTGGACGCTTAACCAACTGAGCCACCCAGGTGCCCCACGTAATAAAATTTTTCTTTAAAGGAAAAAAACTTTTTTGTGAATATTCCTCCATTATAAACTATAACATTCTTGGTGACTTTTTCTGATTAATAAGGAGGAAAGTTATATACCAGTTAAGACACAAAAGCCTCACATAATTAAAAGCTCTACTAAGCAACGAAAAGCTGATTCTGTAGTGCAGAAGTGTAGGCTGAAGGAAGAAGGGGTGTTAAATATGCAAACCGAGTATCTATTTATTGCTAATACAGCAGCCACAAGAACAAATCAGATGCAATGCCAAGTGTTCTCATCAACGATATTTTCTCCAGAATAATCAAAAAGCTGAAACACACATCCTACCTGGCACACGCACGTGGCAAGGCCCACTCGTATGCACCCAGGATGGGAATGAGCACTCGGAGAAGGAGACGCCCTCTCAGGGGAAACCACTCACATCAGCGGGGTCCTACTGGCTGGGATGAGAGCCCTGTTAGAAATGCGTGGCAACCCCACGTGTGTCCGTTACTGACATATATGCCAAGTTCACTGCAGCATTAATCACAATAGCCGAGACAGGGAGACAACCTAAAGCCTGCTGATGGGTGCATGGATAAAGAAGGTGTCACTCACACACACACACACACACACACACACACACACACACACACCCCACAATACCATTCAGTCAGAAAAAAAGAAGGAAATGCTTCCATTTGTGACAATCTGGATGAACCTAGAGGACATCATGCTAAGTGAAATAAGTCAGACAGACTTATTCTGCATGACCTCACTTACATGTTTGACTTAAAAAGTCAAACCTATAGAATCAGAGAATAGAATGGTGGTTGCCAGGGGTCAGGGGTCAAGAAATGGGGAAATTCTGGTCAAAAGGTACAAACTTTCAATTATAAGATGAATACATTATTAGGGTCTAATGCACAGCATGGTGACTATAGTTAATACTGTATCATACACTTGAAATTTGCTTAAAAAGTGGACCTTAGGTGCTCTCAATTACACACACACACACAAATGATAACAATGTGAGGTGATGGATGTGGTAACCATTTCACTGTGTATACATATATTAATCATCACATTGTCCCCCCTAAAAATAATTCATTGTGCTGATAATTGCATAATTCTGAATATACTAAAAGTCACTGAGTTGTACACTTTCAAGGGGTGAACTGAATGGTATCTGAATAGAATCTCAATAAAGCTGCTACCAAAAAAATAATAAAAAGTAGTGTGTGACACCAGCAGGTACATATGGGGGACCAACCAACCAGCTGTGGAAGTTACACAGTACTTACCCAGTCAGGTGGCCTCTAAGGGGCAGTCCGGCCCAAATATTCAAAACAAAGGCAAAAAGTAGTTAAAACAACTTACCCCAATTTTAACAAGAGAATCTGTGCCAGGATTTAAGGTTACAACTTGGATGAGGCGAAGATCCAGAGGTTTCTAAAGGGAACCTGTTCTGATCCCAGAGTCAGGACCATTAACAAGGTTTAGAATGCCTCACAAATAAGGGAAGGGTGGGTGTGGGCCGGGGGCAGGCCACCTGTTCCATGCCAGGATGACAATGGACACGATGCTTTGTTCTTAAAACAAAACAAAACAAAAACAAAAAGACAGGAGTCCCAACCATGCCAGTTGTACAATATCAACTGTCCTACAAACAAACAAGGAAACTATGACGCTGGGCATGGGCTGCTCGCTTTCAAAGATTGTTTGTGACCCCTGATTCACATGCTGGAGCATAACAGGACAAATTAAGAAAACAGAAGGGGGAAGAATCTAAACACGGGGAGAAAAACAAAGTTCGAGTTAAAAAAAGGGAGATGTTTTAGAATATGCCCACATTATGTAAGAGCTTATCAAAATTGCATTTGTGCACGTTACATTGGTTTTCGTTTCCTCGCAAATGTTAACTTTTTCGTTTAAATTCAGCTTACATATTTGAATGAATGGGATCTCCCTAATAGAAAAATTAACCTCTGGATGTGTATACGTTTTTTTTTTTGTTTTAATTTTTTTTTAATGTTTATTCATTTTTGAGAGAGAGAGAGACACATGGAGTGTGTGTGGGTGAGGGGCAGAGAGAGAGACACAGAATCTGAAGCAGGCTCCAGGCTCCAACCTGTCAGCACAGAGCCCGACGCAGGACTAGAACTCAAAAACTGTGAGATCATGACCTGAGCGAAGTCAGATGCTTAACCAACTGAGCCACCCAGGTGCCCCTAGATGTGTATGCATTTTCAAAAGATGAATTTTGTTAAATTTAAAACTTATTATTTTTTTTTTAATGTTTACTCATTTTTTTAAGAGAGAGACAGACAGAATGTGGGCAGCGGAGAGGCAGAGAGAGAGAGACAGAGAGAGACAGAGAGAGAGAGAGACAGAGAGAGAGAGACAGAGAGAGACAGAGACAGAGACAGAGAATGAGAGAGAATCTGAAGCAGGCTCCAGGCTCTGAGCTGTTAGCACAGGGCCTGACACGGGGCTTGAACACTCAAACTGTGAGATCGTGACCCAAGCTGAAGTCAGACACTCAACCAACTGAGCCACCCAGGCGCCCCAAAACTTATTTTGGAATAGGGAACCACACAGTTAAAAAACCAAAATGGTATCAAAAGGTACATATTTAAGGAAGTAATAGTTTTTACTAGTTTCTTGTATATGCTTCCATTTCTTTACACAAATACAACACTGTACACGTGCAAGAATTACTGTTGTTGTCGGACCAAGTCAGTTGCATCATTTCTAGAGGTGAAGAAATGCACACTGCAGTCTCTACATGGAAAGCCGCTCACATCACTCACGCTCTAAAACCGGGAATAAATGTTAGGAAGGCAAGACTGACTGATAAAACACATAAAGAGTAAAAAGGTGTGCAGTTAAGATGTCAGTTTTGTCTGTTTCTCCACTAGACTGTGAGTCCCTGAAAGCAGAGACAAGGGTGAGGTCATCGCTGTACCCCGCCCCCATGCCTAGCATGGGGACTGGCACACGATCAGTGGCCAATAAATGTTACATGGGTGCATCTACCAATATTCCATCATGAAGGGAGTTAGGGACTGAATGAGACCTCAAAGAAAGGAAGGATTTGGAGATACCCACACAAGGCTTTTCTGGCAAGGGCAATGGCTCACACTTGGGGCGGGGCGGTGGGGGACTACTGGGTAGAAATGCCATTTGAGGGTCTGCCTCAAACCCCAGCAGAAAGGGCAAGTCCCCACAGAGCCATATACTGTCATGTGGGCTCTCCTAGCCCAGGAGAGGGGTATGTCTGGAATCTGTACCCATGGCTCTGGCCAACTCAACCAGGTAGCCAGTCTCAGACAAGCTATGGAGTCAAATCTTGAGGGCTTAACCCCTGGCTGAGTCCCCCTCTATGAACTCTTGGATGAAATCATTTCTCTACCTGCTCTGGAATGTGCTCTTCCTCCCTCCCTGCCTCTGTCCCTGAAACTCAGCTGAGATCTAGAACTGGAAAGCTAGTAGTGACAGACAACCCTGACCCCTGTGGGTCACAGTGATGTGTCTCCATGAGACCGCCAGCCATCTGAGCCAAGGACAGTCCACAACAGATGTGCAAATGCTCAAGTGTTCTGCCATGGCCTTGCAGACTTTCCCATAGGAGAGCACTCTGGAACTTAGAGCCAGAGAGCTGCCTTCGACACAGAGCTGCCACATCCCCACAATAGAGTTGGTCGTGCATCCACTGGCCAGATGGCACCTAGGCCTAGACTCGATCAAGAGGATAACATTCCACATGGCTCTGTGCTAAACTCCTCTCTAGTTAATTTTACATTTGGCTTGAAGAGGCTGTTCACAGTAGAAGTCATTTTAAACTGTTTTAATAAATTAGACATCAAAAAGCAAATGATCCAGCCAAGAGAAGAGTTGAGCAACAGTCTCCTCTCCCCTTTTCATCACTGTAGTGCTTTGTTCAGTCTGTATCAAATGGAGGGTCATGGGGAAACAGGAGAAATAGAACTTCTTACATAACACCCTCTACACTGGGCAGAGGCTTGGGAGTTCCCAAAACAGAATCTCTGTTTTGCCCAAAAAAGAAGAGATCCTAAAACCTGGAGCTAGAGAAGATACACTCTGGTCATCACAAGACTGTGAGAGGCTAGCCTCCTTCCCTGTCAGAGAGTGACCCGACAGACGCCCACCGAGGAAGCCGGTAGCCACACGTCTCCACTGATATGCGCTCAGCTCAGCTGGAGGCGCATAAGGACCCACGTAGATGGTCAAAGTGTTCAGGTCTTGCAGTAAATAATGGCACTTGTATTACAGCTATCGTTATAAAAATCTGTAACACTTCAAGAGACCATTATGGGGCTATTAAAAAGATATTGCATTCAGTTTTCGAGATGACTTAGGCAGAATGCCATTGCTGCAGTAATTACTTATTTATCACTATGTAAACGGACCTTACTGCTTCATTAAAAAAGAGAAAAATGATGGTGTGCTCTTGCAATAACCAAGCAAAAGTGGCAGCAAAGGCAGCAGCCCCATCTGCAAACACTGGTCAACATAGATAAGAAGCGAGTCTCAAAGTACGGTGGGTCTGAGGGCTGAAAGGCTTTAGCAGCATTAAGTGACCCTACAAGTCACACTGTGGTTGAACCTCAGGTGTTTTCATTAGCAGGTTACAGGCGCTTTAACTTTTAGTCCTGAAACACAGGAATATTCCAAACAGTATACCCAAGGAACGAAAGAAAAAAAAAAACCTTGAAAATACCCAATCTGGCCTGACATATTGCCCCAAACCCCTACAAGACTTGGAAATAAAAAAGTTTTTTGTGTTTTTTTTTTTAATTCAGTATGGAAGTGGTTAAGTAACTTGTAACAACATCCATAGCAACAATTTCCAGGTTCTTACTTGTGTTGGCAATTTTGCGAGGACATGAGACTATTTCTCTGGCACCTCTCCACAATAATATGTGGTCATCGAACAGACCACGGAGGAGGCCCTTCTTCGGTGATGCAAGGGAAGGTGTTTCCCATGTTGGGACCAAACCGTGGAGGTACTTTAGCACTTAAGTCCAATGATCCTGAGAAATGGGAAAACACACTTAATTCCAAAGACGAGACTGTCATCAAGATGAAGCAACAGCACACGTGGTCTTAACCTCATGCTGCCGTCCTTTCTGGGGCGCCCCAGCACCACTTTATATAAATAGGCTGTGAATGTAAGCCATAAACACCTGCACTGAGATGCCCATACGAACACTCTCAAATTGGGGCCAAAGCTGGTTAGGCATTTTGCCTCAAGGTTTTCAGCCATGAAGAGAGGAAATGCTACCTTTCCCTGCGCGCGCGCGCGCGCGCGTGTGTGTGTGTGTATACACTTCAGCTACATAATTAATGTTACTAACAAAGACTACTCCATTGATAAGATGTATTATTCTCTGTGCTGAGACACTGATGTAGGGGAGAAGGTGCTGGGTGGGGGGAAGGGTAAGAAGTAGAATCCTTTCTATAAGAGAAACATGCTGTGCATTGTGTTTCCTTTATGTAATTATCCTAATTTCCAGAGTTACATTAAGGCAATCCTGCCTCACAGATGCATCATCGCTCCTAGAGGTGCTTCCAAATACAGATATACACATCTTTTTTCTACTGCCATCCCACAGTATAGCAAGTAAAAAATCTACTCCAGCACATTCTTCACAGGGAAGATATGTGAACATATATATATGTATATATATACACACACATATACACACGCACACACATATATAAATAAATATATGTATTTATATGTTTATATTTATACTTAGTGCACGCAAGGAGAGAGGGACAGAGAGAGAGAGAGAGAGAGAGAGAGAGAGAGAGAATCCCAAACAGGCTCCACACTCAGCACAGAGCCCGATGCAGTGCTCGAAATCACGAATCATGAGATCATGACTTGAGCAGAAACCAAGATCAGATGCTTAACTGATTGAGCTACCCAGGCACCCCATTATAACAACTTTTGAATTAAAAAAAACTTAAAACTAACAGAAAAGCATAAAGTCTCAGTTAAGCAAGGTGCTGTATGACTCTGTACCTATAGTCAACGAGACTGTATTATACACTTAAAAATTTGGTCAGAGGGTAGATCTCACGCAAAGGGTTCTTCACACGACAAAATAAACTTTTTAAAATGAAAAATAAAATAAAATGAACAGAAAACATCTGTCGCTCTGGAATACGAAATTAGTATTCTGGAGGCTTAAGGAGAAGACACGCGGGGGCGCCTGGCTGGCTTAGTCTGAGAGGCATGCGACTCTTGATCTTGGGGTCGTGAGTTCGAGCCCCATGTCGGATGTAGAGATTACCTGCACATAAAATCTTAAAAAAATAAAAGAAGAAATGCAAGTATTCAAGAGTAGGGAAAAAGAACGTGGAATTCACGAGCCAAAGGTAAGAAACTTGGAGGCTGTGAAGGAGCTACAGAGAACTGCGTGCATGACAGAATGTGCAAATGCACATCTTGGGGGAATCGGTGGTTGGATACTGGTGTGTTAGGAGAGAAAGTTTTCTGTCCTGTTAGCCACGGGTGGAACTGAAAATAACACAGCTTTCAAGTTAACAAGGGGACTGTTGAGTTAATTGAGAAATTGGATTGGGAAACACAGAACAAAGTAAAATCAGAGACAAGCCCTGAATAAGATGAAAGCAGTAATGCAATATGTCTCCGTGATTCCAGTCAAGATGGACAAGGCAGAATGTCCCCATTGGATGACAGAACTGTCACACTGCATTTGAAAGATCTGGCTCTGCCTAACAGCAACAGAAAAAGGAACCTACCCCAAACGAAGCGACGAGGTTGACAAACAAGGACTGAACAAAGGTATAACAAGCAAATACAAACAAAAAGCGAGCAAGGGTGGCAATGCTGAAGTCAAAGTAGAATTCAAGGCCATCAGCAGAAGCATGAACCTGAAGAGAGAGCTATTACATAATGACAAATGTGCAACTGGAGGCAAATATAAGAATTATACATCTTTATGCATCAAACAAAACGGCAGGTGAACACATCAAGCGAAAGCTCTAAGAAGCAGTAAAGTTAAAAAAAAATTACAAAAGATACTTGAACATACCTTTCAATTTCACAGTTAAAACCAAACAAGGATTTGGAGACTCTAGTTAAACATGATGCAATCAATAAGTTTGATTCACTAAATATATAAAATGAAAGCTCTATGTTTTACCAAGGACATGTTTTTTTAATGCCCATGGAACAATTAAAAATTGATCATGTAAGCAATGGACAAGCAAGCAAACTTTAATCAATCCCTTTACATAGAGCTTTCAGAACTATATATCACATAGATCACAACAAAATGTATCAAAAAGATGCACAAAATTTAGGAATATGTTTCTAGATAATCTCAGAACCAAAAGGCAAGTAAGTCTTTTAATTGCAAACCATCTAGAAAATAACAAAATGATTAATTCCCTAAAACCAAAGGCACATAGCTAAAGTTATCCCTAAGGAAAATTTATAGTCTTAAATGCCATTACTTTAAGACTGAAAGCAAAATGAGATAGGCATTCAACTTAATAAACTAAGTCAACGGGCGCCTTGGTGGCTCAGTAGGTTAAGCACCTGACTTTAGCTCAGGTTGAGATCCCATGGTTTGTGAGTTCGGGCCCTGCGTTGGGCTGTTGCTGACAGCTCAGAGCCTGGAGCCTGCTTTGGATTCTGTCTGTCTCTCCCTCTCTCTCTGCCCCTCCCCTGCTCACGCGGTCTCTCTCTAAAATAATTAAACACTAAAAAAAATTTTTTTGAAGTCAAAAAGAAGTAAATTAATAAAGATTAAATACTGAAATTAAACTTAGAAGATGAATATAAACTTAATATACCCAGTTCTTTCAAGAGAATAAAATATACAAACCCCTCACAAGTTTGATTAAGGGGAAAAAAGAACAAAAGCAAAAATATGCATTAGTAATGGGGAAGAGGTTTTGACAATGAATGCCCCCCCAAAATTATGTATTATGTACAACTCTATGCAAGAAACTTTAATTTTAGATTAATAATTCCCCAGCATAGAGAAAACAACAAAATCCAGAGAAAAGGTAAAATTGGTGAACAGAACAACTGTAATTTATTTGGAAAACTACAGAATGTGCTTTAGATTTCAGGGTAGGGTGCCTGAGTGGCTCAGCTGGTTGAACATCTGGCTCTTGATTTCCGCTCAGGTCATGATCTCACGGTTAGTGAGTTCAAGCCCCCTGTCAGGCTCTGCACCAGCAGCGTGGAGCCTGCTTGGAATTTTCTCTCTCCTCTCTGTCTTCCCCTTTCCTGCTCACTCTCACTCTTTCTCTCAAAATAAAAGAAACATTAAAAAAAAAAAAGTTTAAAAGATTTCAGGGTAAAGTGGGGAACAGAGGAGATACCAAAGCCAGGTGATACTCCAGCTGATTTTTAAATATTTAAGAACTAGACGTTTCCTTTATTGTGTAAATGCTTCCGGACTCTAGAAAAGGATGAAATTTCTCTTAATTTTTTTAAAAACATAATCATGATAGGGGCGCCTGGGTGGCTCAGTCGGTTAAACGTCCAACTTCGGCTCAGGTCAGGATCTCGCGGTCCGTGAGTTCGAGCCCCGCGTCGGGCTCTGGGCTGACGGCTCAGAGCCTGGAGCCTGTTTCAGATTCTGTGTCTCCCTCTCTCTCTGCCCCTCCCCCGTTCATGCTCTGTCTCTCTCTGTCTCAAAAATAAATAAAAACGTTAAAAAAAATTTTTTTAAATAAAAACATAATCATGATATCAATATGGGATAAAGTACAAATAAGGGGAAATCTCCAGACCTTTCTCAAGACTGCACTCATAAAAATTAAAGTATTAACAAATCAAATCTAGCAATATATCAAAAGAATTCCACACTGTAATGAATTCGGGTTTCTTCCAGGAATACAAAGATGATTCAGTATTGGGAAATCTAATCAATGTAATATCTTACACCACAAAATAAAGGCAAAATATTTCAATTACATCATGTCCAAAAGGCATTTGATAATATTCATCAGCCTCTTTCAATAAAAATTAAAACATGAATGGATATTCACAACTCAAAAATGATAAATTTTACTTCCCAAAACTTCACAATAAACACATTCAATGCTTACAACGCTGAAATTGTTTTATTAAAATCAAGAGAAGGATAGCAATGTTCCTTTCCACAGAAACGAAAGTACCAGCAAATAAGGATGGCTACATGTACATACACAAGTGAATTTACTGTAATCATGTTTTAGCAGCAAAACAAAACACACAAAAACAAACAAACCCAAGGCAACAAGACTGTCCATCCACACAAGACAAGTGGCTCAATCATGATACACCCATATTGTAAATTGCTAAAATGTTAACTCTTCTTTCAATTATATGCAATTGACCCAAAGTGGTGTCCATACTTGTACAAAAATGCTACAAAATACTATATACAGAATACTCTAGGTTAGTATCATGATCCCATTTTTATGAACACCCCAAATTATATGTATGTACATAGCTTTATGCTGCAAGAGAAAGAACACAGTGGAGATTAAGTTTTCTATATGTATCTTTTATTTTTTACTTGCATCACTGCTTGTGTTTATGTTGTGAAAGAAAATTTTAAAGGGGCCCCAAAATATGTTTTGATGGTACAAAGCCAGCTGCCAGGCACACAAAATTAAGAAAAGAGATCCTGTGCATATTGCTATTTTTTGGGCAATTCAGAAGAGCATACGTTGATTGTAGCAGCTGGCCTCAGATCAAGTTTGAATCCCAACTTCACTTTGTAACTAGTTTCTAAGACTCTCTGAGTCTCTGTTTCATCATCTGTAAAATGGGTGTAGCTTCTCCCACTCCTCATCGGCTTGTCAAGAGGATTAAAATGCTTGTACCTGGCTTTGCAAAGCTCGTCATTAATTCCATCCTCTCAAAACTGCAGACAGAAAGAAGGAACGAAAGCTTGCCTCCCCGTGGGTTTCCCAGGGCTGCCTGGCAGTACCTAAATCCACGGCTTTTGCTACTTCCAACTACAGCCAAGGTTTCGAGCAGATTCCTTTTCAGTGTCACCACTGCTGCCAGTATAAGTGAGTCAACGGTGACTGAAAATGTCAGCAGTCCCCAGTTGTCACGTTGGGAGTCAGTCACAACCACAACACCAGCCTTGAACTTCTCAACTGGTATTTAAAAGCAGTAACTTCTCTCAAGCATTCACAGGCAGACGGCTGGCAGAGGACAGGGATTTCCTGGAGGAGATCACGTAAGACTCTTTCGGGCAAGAAAAGGACAAAGGAGGCATTGGTAGAGCCCTCTCTTTGCAAATCCCAGGGGGAAACGTAGAAGGAAAACATCAGGAAGAGTCAAAGCTACTGCTTCCAAGTTGCCTGGATTAATTAAGGGCCATTAAAAGCAGAAAAGAAAAAGAGAAAAGGGAAATTTTGAGACCTGGTCACCTCCCTGTCCTGACACTGGATCCCATTCTTTAAGACAGTGTTTGCTAGTTAAGAACAAAATACAGAGAAGGAAAAGGTAACAAGGAAAGGGGTTAAACTGTGTGTTGAAAAGACATTTAAATTTTCTGAAAAGAAAAGAAAAGAAAAGAAAAAAGAAAAGAAAAGAAAAGAAAAGAGAAGAAAAACAGGGCTTTTCTGAGAAATGAGGTGGCCAGGAGGGTGGCTGGAACACTGCAAAGACAAGGAGCAGGTAATGTCCCCAAGGAGAACAGCACGCAAACTCCTTGCAACAAAATCACAGCCCAGAGTGCAAAGGAGAAACATCTTGGCTTTGAAGGAAAGTATCCGTTCTCTACTACAGAAAGAACTTACATACGAGAGAGAAACTCACATCTTTGTATCTCACATTTTCCAAGATACTTGTTCCATGATCCAAGTAATATGAAAAGGAAACAAAACCATCTGTAAGAAACATTAATCCAACATGGTTTCACTAACAGGGAATTCTCCACAATCTCCTCCCAGATGATAAGTTAAAAACTAAATAAAATGATTCAAAAGATATAACCTACTTAACTTCATAAATATGCTTAGCACAAAACCCTCCACATTTCTTCACGAATTTGTATCAAAGTTTATCTGATTCTCTAGCCCCAAATATATTCCTCATCTCATCTGAGCAACTGTTTTACTACTATTTAAGGTTTTTCTCCTTGAATATTTGATATTAATACATTTAGGTTAAAAGCTAATTATGTAGTATGTATACCTCCAAGTACATTTAGCATTATATATACTAATATATTTGTGATTGTGTGTGTGTATATATATATATATATATATCACAAATTTGAGCTATATCATTTGCATGTAAAATACAGCTGGAGGATAAAACTTAAACATAGTTTAATAAATACTCTATTCCTTAAAAATGGGCTTAAATCAAAACAACTCCACAGGCAGCAGGACCCATTAGCTAGGATGGCCGTATGTCCTGAGTCTTCAGTTATATGTTTTCATTTTTATAAAAAAATGGCCTGGTCTGGGGTTCGGAAAACAGTTACAGATGTCAAAAGTCCACAAATGAGTGTTTCACTGAGAGCATCTTTTTGTCATTGACTAATATATAGGGGAGGGAAATCAGGAAGGGCAAATACTGAGGCCAGGTGCCTGGACAGTTGTCTAAATGGGTTTGGGATCACCTCAACTCAGTACCCAAAGAACTAAGTCTGTACACAATTATGCATGTTGTACCCCCAAAAAGAGTGATGCTCTAGTTCCCATGTAAACACTGACAGGGGCTGGCAAAATAAATGTATAATATAAATAGTAAAGAGTTTCTATAATATACATTGCTTCCCTAGAATAAGATTGGCTTGGGCTGGGGAGGGGACAGGGTAAGAGATGCCCACCCAAACCACAGCATATATTGAAACAATAGTGTTATTCTGTCTTCTCCTGGTTTTCGTATTCATGGGGAATTTCTCACTAAGTGAACACGAACATCTTGTACACGTGACTTAGGAAAGCCAGTCTGAGTATACGTGGGTGTACGTTGTCCGGGAGGCAAATTGGCCAATGTGGGTCAAGAGCCTTAAATTCATATCTTTCCTCATAAATTCTATTTCAGAGGATGTACCCTAAGAATTAATTTGAAGTAAAGGGCAAGGCTTAAGGTACAACAATGTTCACTGCAGCCTTCCTGGCCGTTGCAAAAAATTATAGCATTGGAGCCAAAGCAAACGCCCAACACTGGAGAATGGTTCAGGAGATGATGGCATCTCCATCACATGTAACTTCACGTAGTCTTTAAAAACAAGGCGAAGAATGAGTGTTTGGCACTGAAAAGCTTCAAAATGCCAGGAAATAAACATAATAGTCTAAGAGGCTGGACTATACTAACATATGTTTAAAAATCTAGTCGAAAATGCACTTAACTACTCTCAGTGATGGACTTATAGGGTTCTTGACTTTTCTGGATTTATTTTTTTTCCACATTCATTAGCTGCAAGGCAAACTTCTATTTCTAGAGGCCTGATTAGCTTTAGGCAATTTTTTAAAACAGAGCAAAATAAAAACAATGTATGATCGAAAGAATGCCAGACCAGGCTCAAAAAGACTTGGGTTGTAGTCCTGGCCCTCCCCTCGGACGAATTGTGGTGGTTGTTGTTGTTTTTAAAGTTTATTTATTTATTTTTGAGAGAGATACAGAGAGAATGCAGGAGGGGCCGAGAGAGGAGACAGAGAATCCCAAGCAGACTCTTGCACTGTCAGGACAGAGCCTGATGCGGGGCTCGAACTCACAAACCGTGAGATCATGACCTGGGACGAAGTCAAGAGTCAGACCCTCAACCGACTGAGCTACCCGGGAACCCACCCCCCCTGCCCACACACACACCTTAGACAAACTGTTAAACACCTTAGAGCATCAGTGTTTATTCCTGGAAGATGATAAACTGGATGAGATCACTCCAGGGTCCGAGTCCTCAGGCAAAGTGCAACTGGCCAGGGAGGCCAGTCCCCTGCCTGCACCCCAGGCTTGCAGCTGCTTCGTGCGCTGGAAGAATGGGTGCCTTAGGTCAGAGGCTGGGGAATGACAAAAGGGAAAGATGAGGACTTTCACTGGCTTCAAAGTAGTATGGCTGTATGCAAGCAGCTGCATACAGGTAAGAAGTATGGGCCCCTCCTGGAAAGAAATCCAGCAAATACCTTTATTCACTAAGAAGCTGGAAGAATAAAATATCCAAACTAGAAGAGGTGTGTTGCTCTCTTTCTCTCTCTTTTAAGCAGAAAATCAAAAGCTCGAAAATACCCAGTTTAAAAATCTAAAATAATCAAACAATTTTTCCCAGGTGATACAGTGAACATTACGGTGAACCGGTCCATCCGGAAAAATGAGAAGTGTTACACCAGACTGTCGCCTGCCTGGCCCAGGCTAGCAACAGCCAAATCTAATCTCTTAGGCAAAATATGGTATGATAGGATTACATAATTAATTTTCCTGTTAGGCTTAATTGTTACTGACTTTATGTCATTACAATGTCAGCTCATCCGGTAGATAACCACTAGCACATTCTAATTACAAAAACACACAAACAATTTGTAACCATTCATTATTAAGTAACGAGAGAGGCCAGAGTTGCTGATGGGAATTTCGAAAAGTGAAAAAATAAGGGCAAACTGGATAAGAGGTGCTTAAGAAATTAATGAGTTAATCCTGATGAAATTTCTCAGTTGTTTTACCAGGAATCCAGCTCTCGGATTACCTGCTAGACATATTTTCCAAGAGCCACACTGTTTACCTCGATTAAATGTCAGAGTGACCCAAATCACTTTGTGTCACCAAGAACAAACAGAAATATAAATATTTAAGATATGGTTTAAACTTTTGCCTCTGCGTTGAAAAAAGAGCGGGAGACAGCAGTCCCTAGCAGCTCTATACAACAAGGCAAGTACAAAACCCAAGTTTTTTTTTTTTTTTTCAACGTTTATTTATTTTTGGGACAGAGAGAGACAGAGCATGAACGGGGGAGGGGCAGACAGAGAGGGAGACGCAGAATCGGAAACAGGCTCCAAGCTCTGAGCCATCAGCCCAGAGCCCGACACGGGGCTCGAACTCACGGACCGCGAGATGGTGACCTGGCTGAAGTCGGACGCTTAACCGACTGCGCCACCCAGGCGCCCCACAAAACCCAAGTTTTAAAAATAGGTAAATTAAAAGGTATTCACATAATAAAAGGATTTATCCTGTGGCTCCCAGTAGGTACTAATAGAAGTTTATGAAGCATTAACAAGGAGAGTGTCACAAGCTAGTGTCAGGACCTCTCACCGGTTTGTAAAGCAACCTGAAAATCAAACTAAAGCATCTCTGAAGTCAACTTTTAGGTTGCTTGGCTCCCAATGTAGTTGTCATCCAAAAAAATGTCAGCCTGTAGTATCTGAGCCAGTTAGATAGGTGGTAACAGACCCATCTCATGGATGAAGACCTGCAGAAAGGTGGTAAATAATCTATTATACTGCTTCAACACGAATCCTACCTAAACTCAATTTTTTAAAGCTAACAGGGAAAAAATAAGCGATGGTGTCTTCCAGGAACAAAGAATACTGGCTGAATAATGGGCCAACAGGAACCATTGAACTAATGCACATTTGGGGTCTCATTGGAGAAAAAGAGGTGCATCCAAAGGGCCTTCTCCCACCCCCACCCGGCAGCAGAGAGCCCCTTTATAGACATCCCATATGCACAATGTGAACCAACCCAGCCTAAGAGTAACTAAACAGCAAATCTCTCTGGCTGTAGTAACTCCTGGAATAACCATTATAGCTACTGAAAATCAAGTCTTAGGAGTAAAGCAAGGATGCCTTCAAGAATAAAAGAAATTAACTACATGTCTGCAGTAAAGATACCAACATATATAATTGCCAACGGACTAACTCTACTTACATAGCAAAAAGTTTTAAAACACTCTGAATGCTGAAAAAGGCAAGCAAGTCCCACAAGTGGATGTCAGAGGAGTCATAAATGGGACCTGTTTCAGATCTTACAGCTTTTCAGATTTGACAAGGAAAGTCAATAGAAAAAAATGATTCACATGTATATTTTCATTTTACAATAATCCTGAGGAGTGCACCTAATAGGCAAAGAAAGGACAAATCTTACATGCAGAAGTCTAAGTGTGAAAACATACTCTGATCATATAAGAATTATTCCCTGTTAGCAATAAGCAAAATCAGAAATAAAAAATAACCGGGGGGGGGGGGGGAAGCATATTTCTAGTTTTAGAACTATTCAACAGGCAAACATTTACCTTCTCCAAATAGATTTCGAAAATCTTTGACCTAACTAATCCCCTCTCTACCTGCCCTGCAACACAAGTGCGCGCGCGCGCGCGCACACACACACACACACACACACACACACACACACTAAATGAACCATTCTGCTACTAAAGCTAATACCACAGGTCATATTTTTAAGAGTCAGTAAGGAGCCATTTTCTCAACAAACTAGTGATACTCACTACCATGTGCTACAACACAGCTGACCCAAATTTGATCATATTCTTGTCTCTCTCTCGCTTTTGAGAGGGACAACAGAACTTTAGAGACTTTCCCAAAAGTTCCAAACACAGAGTGACAATCCACCAGTCAATTAAGTGTTCAGAAGATACAGTCTTGGGTCACTTTTTTTCTTTTTAATCTTGAAACCCCTTCTGATCACTACTGACCCTGCTACAGAACCACACAACACAGTTACCATGCTCATCTGCCTCCGCTTCTACTATTTAGCTGTCAGAGAGAATCTAAGATGCAAAATAACCCATTCTTGATTAACTGACCCAGCACCCCAAATTACTTACTGATTACAACCTGATAGGAAAAGGGTGTCAATAAATGGGAACCAATACAGCTATAATTTAAGAGGTAGACTGCTGGAGTCACCGGTATGGATCTGCATTATTTTGTGAACATTTGACATTAGACAGTTAAATAACTGAACGCTTGAGAAATTAATCATAGTGGTCCATGAACCTGGTGAATTACAAGTTCATGTATCAAGACTGCACAGGATCAACACCAAGAGAGGGTGTGTAAGAACACCACTACTCCAAACCAGTGTTAAAGGCTTTCTTAACTAATCTTAATTAGTGAACAATCAAAACCAGTCAAGTGTCGAGGGAGGGTCAAAGAACTAAAAAGACACACCCATTTGGCCCCTTGAATTCCTTACTACATGCACCTGGGGGTCCCCACTCTCAAAAACAAAACAATCCAAAAGCAAGTTCTTTTTAAAATAAGGGAGAGTATCTGAACAGCAGAACTTGTGATCTGAGTAACGACAAGGATAAGGAGACCAAAAGACAAAGACAAGCATGTCATCCAGAGATAGCTCTTTCTAGAAACTAAGACAATACACAAGTGTCCCCTCTGTTGGTGAGTGTGCTGTTAGCAAGGCACAGACTGGGGGAGAAAACCCACGGAACAAGGACCGCTAAGGCGATTTCTGTGAACCGGTAAGTCGAAGAAGAAGGAGATCTACCCAAGAGGCATGGATCCGGTCTTCCTGCAGAGGTAACGACATCCTAGATCAACCTACGGAGGGATCCAAAGCCCCCTGCTCCCTGAGCAGGAGAGAGCACAGCAGTTTTGCTTTTTTGTTTTTTAAGTTGTAACATGTAATATAAGCACAAGACTTAAAAAATGATGCAAAAATGTACCCTGAGTTGTGTTGCTCCCTCCCATCCTTGTCTCCACCCGATTTGTTCCCCACCTGCCCCCACGTGCCATCATGCTAACCAGGCCCTCGGTTTTCTTTCTGGTGTCAGGTGACATGGCCACAAGCGAATGCAAAGACACAGCCTTATGTTTTTCTTCTTAATTTTACAGAATAGTAGTATACCTTGTCTTCTGCGTACACCCTGGAGACCTATTCATACAGAACATGGAGCACCCTTATGCTTCACGAAACCAGAGTATTCCACTTTGTGCATAACTCTTAATTAACTAGCCAGTCCCCCTTCCTGAAGGGCATGAGGAATGTTCCCAGTCTACTACTATCCAGCACAGTGCCGTGGCCAGTATGTGGACGGGTGTGCTCAAGCGATACATTCCCAGAAGTGGGACTTCACGTTCATGGATACCGCCACACTGCCTTCCACGAGAGTGCTGCCATTTGGTCACCTCAGCAGCCATGTAGGAGAGTTCTTCTCCAAAGTCGTGACAACAGAGGCTGCTGGACAAACTTTGGGATCTCAGGACGGCTTTAACCCTCAAAATAGGAAAAAAAGGGAAAACAAAAGTTTCTCCAAAGAGGAACTGGAATCGCAGGAGGAGGTTCGGCCCCGACATCTTCCACAGGAGCATCTGCAATTCCTCAAAGATGCTTTTCTTTTTTCCTCTCTTATCCTCAGGATACCATAACAAAACCCAAGAGAAACATAGCCTGCCTGCCCTACCAAGGGCCCTCATGCAGGCCAGGTTCCAAAGTCGTCTCTCATTTCAAGTGAGAGGAGAGAGAAGAGACAGGACTCTGCCACTCAGGAGTTCCTGAAGGCCCACTGCATCTCCTGGCTTCCTCCCCCCCCCCCCCCCCCCCCGTGATGTGGGTCACTGATGACATGACCCACAGGGACCCCGAGGGTAGCCAACCCTGGGGCAAAAGCTTTAGTGCAGCGAATGGCACTCCAAGAAAATAGCTAGTGCCATTTTATAATAAATGCATGGCCATCATTTCGTGATACCCAGAGTATAACAAGGTGTAAATTAACTCCTGTAATTTAGCAGAAAGCTCAGTGGAGTAAATCAATACACACATACTGTTTTACTTGAAGAGTGCTTAGCTTTTCCCTTCCTGCACTAGTTAATATTTCTAGAAAAAGAACTAATCATTAAAATAAAGGCAACCACCCCCTCAAGCATGAAGTCCATGTTAAATTTTACTGGGTAAAAAAGTCATTATTTGGCTGCACCCAGGCCTCTGGGTCAGAGTACGAGGCACCAGTCCACCCCAGCTCGGCTCAGGGAAGGGAACTTCCCTGGGGCCATCTCCCAGTGCTAGTCCTCCCCCTGGGGGGCTGTGGACTGTTTCTTAAACCCTTCCAGATTTAGTGCCCTCCTCTACAAGAGGGTAATGGCAGCTTCTACTTGGAGGATTTTTTAGGATCAAATGAGGAAACATACACGAAGCCCACAGTAAAACCCCCTGCACCGACTCTGCTCCCAGGTCGGTCCTCAAGGGCCTCCCTGCAGCAGGACCCGGTGGACCTCTTCGTTTCCCTTCCTCATTGGCTCCTTAGTGTCTGTTGGAACCTCTGACCAGCCACCTCCTGAGACCCGATCTCCTGGAATCTTGGACACCACACTCCCTGGCTTTCCTCTTTCCACTTGGACTACTTGGATCCCCTTTACAGATCCCTGTTTCTCTACCGGCTCTTGAATGCTGCCATTCCATCAGGACCTTTCCCCGGCACTGGGTGGCTCAGTTCAGCCTCAGTTCAGGCTCCTTCTGGCACTGAACTCCCTGGTGCGCTGGACCACGTTTCGGCCTTCAGGTTCCACGTCCACAGAGGCAACTTCTAAAGTAAGCTGCCTGCCCAGATCTCCCTCTGAGCACCACCAGTCCCCACTCCGCAAAGGCCTATGTGACTTGGAGGTGCCCCAGACTCTCCACCTCCAAAAAATCAAACTCAGGCTCCCAATCCTCGCCTCTGGTCTCCCTCCAGCATTCGCCTGCCCAGGGGAGACATAACCCTAGATCTTACCCCGGACATCCTGCCCGTCCACTCCTCAACACAAATCTGGGCAATTTGACTCTCCAATCAACTTCTCACCTCTGCTAGTCCAAATGAGCTTCAATGCTTTGCCTTGCTCACTTCAACAGCTTCCTAGTGGGCCTCCTTTCTTAGCTGTTCCACACGCTGTGGCCAGGGTGGTTTTCTTTTTTTTTTTTTTTTTTTTTTAGTGCCAACATGACATTCTCTCTCTCTCTCTCTGGCACACACATGCACACACCCTATCTGTTCAATATTCTACACTGATTTCCCATTGCTATTATTATTCCCATTGTTATTATTTTTAAAATTTTTTAATGTTTATTTTTGAGAGAGAGAGAGAGACAGAGTGCCAGCAGGGGAGGGGCAGAGAGAAAGGGAGACACAGGATCTGAAGCAGGCTGTAGGCTCTAAGTGGTAAGCACAGAGAGCGACACGGGGCTGGAACCCGTGAACCACAAGATCATGGCCTGAGCCCCAGTTGGCTGCTCAACTGACTGAGCCACCCAGGTGCCTCTATTCCCACTGTTATGAAAACACAACCCTCAACATGGCTTCTGGGGCCCTGCCATGGTGCAGCTCCCACCCCACACACCTCCCCCTTATTCCCACTACAGACCCTTTACTTATTACTTCCTTTCCCTCTTGGTCTCATAGCATCACGCCTGGCCTTTTTGGCACATATCACAGATGCAACGTTCTACTTGTTTGTGGCTGGTGTGATGAACGTGTCTCCTGATAGTCAGTGCCCTAGGCGCCAGGGCATGCAAATGACTCCTTGGTGCCCAGCGAGCATTTAATATGTATGTGTATAATAAATGAACCAATGAAACAAGAGATGAATCAGTAGGCCTGCCCCACTCCAAGTGACATGAAAATCCCAGTTACCTCAAAAGTGCCTTGTAAGAATACAGCTGTGTCATGGAAAACCCAGCCTACTGTGTTTATGTTTCTAAACCTTATCAGCAACAAACAAGAAAACCAGTAATGCATTTCTACCTTACCTCCTTTAGGTTAACATCCATCTAATTAGTACGTTATTTTCAAAAGGTAGACACGGAAAGCCTAGTCACTGAAAGAAGGGGCAATAAAAAAAAAAAATCTAAAAATAACCGATTTACTCTGAAATCATGATTAACTTAACACACATTTCCTTAAGGGATTTGAGATGAGGGCCGTTATTATACCGGTGAGCCAATTTTTGTAACAAGTGAAAATAATATTATTTAGAAACAATCCCAAGTGATCAGTACCTGTATTTTTAAAATAAGAAAAAAAAAATTTTTTTTTTTTTTTTTAATCTTGCACTTCAGAAAACCTTATGCGAACACTGCAACACAGGCATTCTGGCTGGGAGTAGTTCAGATCAAGCTACGTTCGCCCAGAGTTAATTCTACAAAATTATTTTAATCCCTTCAGAAATTGTTGCAAACACCTTCACCGTGTCAGAACAGCTCACCCCACACGGATTCCCACCAGCACTTCACAGCTCAGCTAGACCAAGCTACTCACCACCCCACCTGCCTTAATAATGACCAAGAGCAGCACCCGTTCTGTTGGGTTTGTTTTCAAATTTCACCAAATTCCTCATGCATCCTCAAACCGCTCTGTTTTGGACCTGGATCCATGGTGTCCCATTCTCCAGGCCTGGGCTAACCTTAAACAGGTATTTAACATGATAGGCACGTGGGAGGGCTGGATACACTCCTCAGGAAGAAACTCTGATCTTTAAAGAGACTTCCCCCCACCCCCACCAGCTGAAATGTAGGGTGAACCATTTCAGGAACCAGCTGTGGAAAGAAGACAGGGTCTAGTCTGGCTTACCAGGGACATACCAATTCTTAAAGGGCTAGTTCCCCACCTCATGCCGGCTCACCTGTTGCCGCCTTCCCACCGGTCACTTGTTACTGCTCAGAGACTACCATAAAGTAAGCCTATCAATCTTCTCCAAGGTCTTTCATGAATACACATACATAGCACACACATGTATACATGCTATATACATAACACGAACAAATAATAAAAAATTAGATGAATAAATGTACACAACTGTATTATCAACCACACAGAAATCCATACGTAGGAAGAAAACAACAGAGATACATCTTTAAACCTACTTAATGAAAGCTTTAAACCAAGACCTGGCTTGCTTTCTTTATGATGACCCTTCATAGCATCTCCTGGGAAAATCCAACAACTCTGAGGGAGCCCCTAGTCTAAGAAGAACAACGCCCCAGAAAGGGAAGAAATATGGTACACCATGAGATGAACTGGCACTGGCCAGCAGGTATGCAAGGACACGTCTGCTCCCCAACACATATGAATGTGACCTCTTCGCTGGCCTGGAAAGGACTTGGCAATTTGTTCTCATGAGGGGATGTTTTTGCAGTCTGCTGTTTTCTGACATGACCCTCAGGGTGCCTAGTAAAAGGCGATATAGGGCCTCCCATTGCTGAAGAAGGAAATGAGCAGATCAGGCAGCAAGACTGGAGTGCCAACCTCAACCAGAAAGGAAGGATTTTACCTAACCCTGGAAGAAAGTCACTTCTCAACGTAGCATCTAAAAGTTTCAGGAAATGATATAAACTGAAAAGCCAACACTTTTTCAGAGAGCACAGATTTCTCGTTACCCCCCAAATGCTCAGGAAAACCCCATTCAAGTCCTATCAAAAGACCTCTGGTGGGGACAACCTTAAAGGAAAGGAAAATGGGCCTATGTCGACACAGGAGTTTCTGCTAACAACTTCCCTGAGAGTTATTCTCAAATAGAAAATCTAGAAATGTGAAGTTAGGCTGAAATGTACAGAGCATAAATAAAGCTCTGTAAAAAACAAAACTCTAAGCATTATTAAATACCATTCTTTGATATTTCTACTCAGTAGAAGGATGTTTTGGACTGCAGATATACTCAGCTGAGATTTGCTGACCAGAAAGACTATTCTCGTGGCATACGAAGTGAGGTTTCCCTAGATAATTAGATTTCACTCCATTTCTTCAAAGAGCCAATCCAGATTCATAACGGGGAGTGGCAGGAGAGGGCAGAGGAAGAGACACACGGGAGTGCCAAGGAATGGACAGAAGTATTTCCTAAATCACCCACTTTTTTTCAACTGTGTGTATTCTACAATGTTCTCCCATGTGTAGTCACACTGCATAGTATGCAGCATGGACATTTTAACATCTCCCTTTACTCTGCCTTCAAAACACCCCCAACCAAACTTTTGCCCTACAGAGAGGGCAAGCCACATATTTACTATAAGTAAAATAGCTCCAAATAAAACATTTCCCTTTGTTGTACTTTTCTCCTCAAAAAGAGAAATTCTACTTCTCTCAGACACCACGATTTCTTATGTCACAAAAGCCTTTTCAAGTTTGCAGTGACTTGGCAAACCAAGCTACAGGGAATTCTGAAACTTGGGTTTTGATGGGTGTGCTTCAAGACTGCTTTGGCTTCGTTTGGCTTTCTTGTTTCTTCTTCTTAAAAGCTTCAGATGCTTGACCTGTTAAATGCTTTTTTAGCCTTTGTTTCGTCTCGGTCCCGTTTATCATCTCATTAACCACAGCCACGATGTTCTCTGAGGGGAAAAACTGGAAAGAGGAGTTCAAAAAGCCACAGGCATCCCACGGCGAATTAATCACATGCACAAGGTGTGTAAATCGGGGCAAGACGACATCAGGCACGCGACCAACGTAGGAATGGGAAGAAGGTGTTTTGAAACATCGAGGACTAACCAACACTTAACAGAACATTTAGCCTCAGTGCTTTCACTTTCTGAATCAAATAATGAGGCAAAAATATTTTAAGAAAAAGTGGCACTATCTGAGCCTGCTCGCAAGTTCCTTCCCTAGGCTTGAGTTTTTCAAAGAACTGTGAAACCCTGTCCCTCGCAAACGTACGTGGCAGTGGGGCTGGGACACCTGCTGCATGCAGTCAAAAGGTCCCCAGCCTCTCCTGCAGAGTAAGCCACCGGTCATGAGGCTAATATTTTCTTTTAGCAAAGGTGCCATTTTTCACCGACTCTCTTCTACTTTCCTAACAGGCTCATGTCAGTTGTGTATTTTCAAAGACAAATTTTTAAGACAGGATCTGATGAAGCACCAAAAAACCAAAAAAAAAACCATGCCGTTTGGTACCGAAAGACATGATGCCAAGTCAGTTTAGAATTCTGTTGATGATACATATCCATGGTTATACCTCGATGCTGAAGAAGTACCAAAGTGCCACTGTGAGAAAAAGGATGAAAAAATACCATGTGTGCGTGAGATGTTGCTAGAAAGTCTGCGACAGACACAAAGGTAGAAGATTCTCTCTCATACGAGACCTCGAACAGGTCACTCAGCTAACGTGGCGTGGGAGCCTCCATTTCAGCAAACCAAGAACTGCTCGGATCAGCCGCCACCATTTCCTGGATGTTGTGCATAGCTCCTGAGTGGGCATTAATCAAGGTCAATTCTGTATGAAATGCACAGAGAGCACGGCTCCCAGATGGCTTAGTTACGGCATGAAAATAGCGAGCATGTTGTTCCCACACTCAAACTTCAAACTTTTTTTTTTCAAGCAATGTAAACTTTGAAGTTTTTAAGTAGGACATAAGGTCATCTAAACCTTGTTCTTATTTTGTTTTGTGTTTCAGGACACAGAAGTATACATCCTGGAGTGGGAAGGGCGTGAGGGTTCACGTTTAACCACTTCAGAAGCTGAGGGACCTTGGGCAAAGACACTCAATGTTCAGTCGTCCAGAATGTAAACCGGAGTTAATTATACCCACTTAAATGGCAGTTGGGAGGTTCAAATGAGCATCCTGGGCAAACTGTACCATGCGATGGTGGGCATCATTAGGTATTCCAGTACAAATCTGAATTTCCAGTCATTCTGGTCTTTAATAACCTTAATAAAGAAATTCACATGAAAATCCAGATGAGATTTATCCAACTAAATCTTCAAAAGGCCATGGGAGGTGCTAGAAAAGGGAGGTTGTGGCTTGGTCTCAGAAGGACACAACTGCCTCATAACATACAAGTCAGGACTAAAATTCTGTGCCATGGTTTTCTGGAACTTAAAGCAAATGACCGTACACATTCATAAACAGCTCCCCTCTTGTATTTATCAGGCCTGGGTCATGTGCAAGGCATAGAGGCTCAGGGAGCCTGGTGGTGTCCATTAGCAAAGGTGGGCACTCACCCACATCTAGCAAAGGCATCCACCACAGAAACACAGCATCGGAGACAAGGGCCTTGGGTACTTGCGACAGAAGAGCCTACTTCTGAATAGGATACCACATCCCCGTGGTTATTTTAAATCCTATTCATTTCGAAGAAAGCTCTTCATCATCTGGCTTCTCCCCTGGCCTCACAATAGGACCAAACCAAGAAATAAATCATATTTTGCTCCAGTAAAGGCTAACTGTTGCCTCTGTCATTTTTTTTTTTTTTTCTGTGTAGGATTCCCTGAACAAATTTAGATATGCACTGGGGGACTGTGATAGGATTTTAATCTAGACACACCATGAGCATGACCAAGCACGTGCAGCCAGAGGAACAGCCTGCCTACAGGTGCCATCCAAATCGGAGTGACAGACCTTCGTACACAAGGCTGTATGAGCTCAGATCAGGACCAGGGAACACTTGTGCTCCTACAACAGACATCCAGGGCCTCAGTGGTTCTTTCCTTGTTGACATAGCACAAACGGCCTAAATCCTCAAGGGCTGAATGAGGGCCAGAGAGAAGATTAGAGAGATTACAGAACTTTCCACTCCTTCCCCATCCATACCTCCTCTCAAAGACCTCCCCCTCTCCTCTTCCAACTCCATCCCAACTGCTCTACAGTGGATCCTGGACCAACAGTGATCAACTTGGATCTCAACAGGCTCAGACTGCTTAAAAACATATGATGACAAACAGCTTTTCTAAAACCTACTTTTCTTTGTCCTAGGATACTGGCAAGGAGAGAAGAGGCAGGAAGGAAACGAGGAACTCTTCACTTTTTTCTTTTTCTTTTAGTTTATTTTGAGAGAGCGAGCGCACAATTCGGGGAGGAACAGAGAGAGAAGGAGAGAGAGAATCCTAAGCAGCTTCCATACTGTCAGCACAGAGTGGATGTGGGAGCTCAAACTCACGAAGCCCTGAGATCAAGACCTGAGCCAAAATTAAGAGCCGGACACGTAAGCAACTGAGCCACCCAGGTGCCTCAAGATGAACTCTTTAAAGTCTTCTTTTCAATGACTTATTTTTGGAAAATCCCAGTTGACACATTTACTGGAGGACAATTTGGAATCTAAAAGATCACAAACTCAGAAGTCCTTGCCTCAGCCCACCCTTTCGAATGAGTCCCTCCCAAAAGAGTATTTCTAGCTCCCTGCCTCCCAGGCGAGCAAGAGTGAGAGTGAGAGCGAGAGCGAGAGTGAGAGGGAGTGAGAGAGTGAAAGAGACAGAGAGAGAAAGACAGAGAGAGAGAGAGACAGAGAGAGAGAGAGAGAGAGAGAGAGAGAGAGAGAGAGGTCAAGTTCTTGGCAGGACAGATCCTCTCTGGGTTCCTAATGTTGACACTGAAAGATGCTGAGGAACCAACTGGTAACCAAATGCCACCAGCCAGAAACTTCATGCCCTGCCTCAGAGAGAATGCCACACAGTGGCTCCCGAGATGATGGATGGCACAGAGCTGCCACAAGCTGTGCCCATTCTCATTGTTTGCCACAGGAAAGCAGGAAATAATTAAAGATAAGGGAACAGGGCTCCTGGGTGGTTCAGTCGGTTGGGCATCTGACCTGATTGGCTCAGGTCATGATCTCGTGGCTCCTGAGTTCGAGCCCCAAGTTGGGCTGTGCTGACAGCTTGGAGCCTGGAGCCTGCATCAGATTCTGTGTCTCCCTCTCTCTCTGCCCCTCCCCTGCTTGTGTTTTCTCTCTCTCTCTCTCTCTCTCTCTCTCTCTCTCTCTCTCTCTCTCAGATAAATAAACCAACAAACATTAAAACAAAACAAAAAAGAAAGGGATCATTAGGGGACCATGTGCGTGGGCAAAAGGCTGGGCCATCCAATGAAGTCCCTGTAGATGAGGTCCCCTTCCCAGAACACCCCCTCTCCAAAATGCTGTCTTCAGCAGCAGGCTGGTTCCAGGGAAGTGACTGGCATTTAAAGTACACCGTGCTAGAGGTCTTGGTAATTCATAGATGCTTTTACAACAGGAGGGCTGCTACTATTTGGGGTTGACATGATTCGTTTTTCTCTTTAAAAACAGCCCTGCTGATTAGGAAAACACATGCAGCCCCGTGCAGTTTTTCAAAGGGGGGGAGGGGAGTACCTTTTCTAACGTGCTTGGCTATGTCACACACAGTTACCAGACTGCCCCGTCAACAGACAGCACCCAACACCGACTGCTGACCGCCCCATCACATTGAAAGAGAAGAAAGTATTCACTGTATCTCACCAATAGCTGTTTATCCAGCGAGTTATAAAAGAAGCCACTGGGTTTTTATTATCCAAGCTTTTAGGACAGTTTGAGTTCAACACACACAATGTTTCATTCATGCTGTTAAATGGATAATATTAACCTTTCTTGCTGAGACGCATTAAAAATGCTGGCTTTTCAGAGCAAATGTAATTAGTTCACATTAGTAACTTCACCAGTGGCAGTGACAGAAGCAAAGTGAACTAACAGGATATAGATTAATGTAATCAAAATATCATCTCCTATCATCTCCACTCGTTAGGCAGCTGGCTGCACTTCCTCTGGTGGTTGGAGGTTTCCTTTTTTTTCCTTTGTAATAAAAACGATAGATCAATGAAATGGATGAATTAACTGCTTGCAATCCCCCCTCAGGGGAGGGCTGTACAGGAAACCATTTTGGTGAGTGAGCCCAAGTTTTTAATTTGATGTCCCTGTTCGACACAATTCTGACAACAGAGCAGTGGCACAAGGCTCTCCTTTAGGGCAGGGATAAGTAACTCACTAAGAGAAAGACACCAGAGTCCTGTTTGCCCTTTGAAGCGCCTCCAAATTCACACGTTCAAATACATGTCTGCAAACATCGCACTAAGCATCTACCGGCAGGTGAGTATTCCTTCTAAACCCTCCTTCTTCTGATCAGAATATCCACATTTTCCTCAGGCGGACCACCCTGTCCTCTCCCTCCTTTGAGGCTGGAGGACCAGTGACCTGGGCTGGCCCATCAGAGCATCATTGCCATGGGACACACCGGTGGAGGGCAGGCCCACGGAGACATAAGGAAACGAATCTGTGCCATCAGAACAGAGCCCTGGTTCTTCTGCACTGAACCCAAAGTTGGGGGATGCAGGGCTGAAGCTGCTAACAACCCTTCTGCTGCCACATGGACCCCAAGGATGAAGCCAATATGCTGACAGGTGAGTCGTGAAGAGCCCCCAGTGGGGCTTTTGAAGCCTGCCCGTCCCCAGACTTTTCCATTAAGTGAGATGGGCTGTTGTTTGTTTGTTTTGTTTTGTTTTGCATAAATCAGTAGAAATGCTCCCCATCCCACATACACTCCGTACCCCACCCCCCCGCCCCCCTGCCCCAGTCCTGGAAATGACAATGAAGAGACATCATACATTTCCCATTAGGCCACAAGGCCCTCCCCGGATTTGAGGGAATGAATGGGTGCAGCTGCCCTAGAGTGGTCATCTCCCCAATGTAACACGACAGCACTTCGGCTGACAGCCCCTCCATGCTCCCCCAGCTTGGAATCCACGGTGACCACAGCCACAATCAATCAGCAGTGCCACTGGAACATTCCAGAGTCTCACACATCACTGGGAAGCAGAGAGAAGAAAGGATTTTTTTTTTTTTTTAAAGGCCTGAAATTGGAAGTAGAATTAGATACTCCTTCCTCAGGACCAGGTTTTAGAGATTTAGGCTGTACCTAAGGGTTTTTTTTTTTTTGTTTTTGGGCTTTTGTTTTGTTGTTTTTTTGTTTTTGTTTTTGGGGGGTTTTTTGGTTTAACTTACAAATTCATCTCAGCATAGATGGGAAATACCAAATTCCAAACAACATCATAAAAACTAAATAATGCAAAAATTACACTTAGAAGAAAGTGATTCATAGCTTCCTAAAAGTCTTTTTAAGTAGGAAAGCACCATGTTAATTGAGTTCTTGTCCAAACTCAGGGAGGCATTCAAAGGTCGTCGCACAATCAGCCTCCTAGCGTCATTAAAGTACAAAGAGCAGTTAATGTTCAGAATGGTGGTCACCAATTAGTCCAAAACACGCACTGATTTATCAAGCTCACACCTCTGTTTAAGTTTTAAGATGCTCTGTTAGTGCCTAAGCCTGAAGTGACACAGGTCTGGGGTCAGCTACTTTACTGCAAAGTTAATGCCACTTTTATGAAGCCTCCCTGGATGCAAATTCCATAAGTCACTCGGGTACAGAGAGGGAAAAGGAACATGCGACTTTTTTTCTCCATGTGTGTCTGTTTCAAGTGGGGGGAGAAAAAAGCTTGATGAGAAATATTGAGATTTGATTGAGGCTGACCTACTTGGAAATAAGAAAAAGGATGAATTTATAGCTGAGTATTTTAAAAATTAAAAAAAAGGCTGAATACAAAAAATGTCACGTCCTGTAACTTTATTAGGTTAATATATCCGAGCACAACGATTAGAGGAAAATACCTGTTACTACATCCAGCCACCAAGCCTGCATGATTTTCACATTAACACCATGATGGAAAACTCCCAAAGAAATGACAGTACAACAGAAACTTCAAATGGAAATCGTAGTAGAGTTTATATGGATTGGATGCACACTACTCCTTTATGTCTAAGGACTGCAACATGCATAGCCAGCCCTGGAGGGTCCCGGGAGGCGGGCTAATGTTACCTGCTGCTCAGGAAACTCTTCTATCCACGCTGCAAACGCATTTGTAAAGGACTTTCAGGGTATGTGATATCAGCCCCAAAGGTGGTCCTGGCTGTTAGTAGATCGAGTGTACCAAATTATCTAGGCATAAGGTTTGCAAGAAAGGGAAAGGATGGGATGATGAGAGGTAAGCTAGACAAATCTCTAGGCTTTGCCTCCCAGAGACACCTTTCAGTGTGTTGTTTGAGGTCCCTATCATCGTGATTTGGGCAACAGAAGTCCTGTGCAACGAGTCCTGTGCCCCGTACAGATCTTGTGAAAATCTTACAGTCTGGAGCAGAGGGGGGTGTCCATCGCTTCTCATATTTACCAGGTAGTTATGCAGCAGACTGTACTGAGAATAAGCTTAAAGACTTTGGAGGGTTCTTCTCTCAAATGCTGGGGGAGGCCTGGCTCCAAGGGTTGAGTGGCCTCGGGTGCGTTTCCTTACTCTAGATGCTCTGGCCTCCTCTTGACCACATGGGGGTTAAACAAACCTTCCCTGAGGGAGAATCTGAGCCTTTCAAAACAGCCTCCTTCTCTAGAGACTCAGAAGTGCCCCTGGACCCGGTCCCTTACAGAGGGGAGGTTCTCTGAAGCTTTCCTCCGTGGACTATGCCAGGTGCTTGATGATGCAGAGATGCCCTTCTGTATAGCAGCTACTCCTTATAGAAAGTTTTTAAAACAAAGATTTGTGAGGAAAAAAAAAAGAGGGGGGTCCTGGCTGCTGGCTGCTCTCTTCTTCCCACTCCCCACAACCCCTCCAAAGCACTGGGATGACTCCCAAAATAGGTATCCAGTGCTGTTCCCAGCCAGGTCAGCGTTTTCAGAAACCTAGTCCAGCTCCACTTGCTCAGGCCACAAAGCACCTCAAGTTCAAATACTGAAAGTGCAAACATTCTCTCTCCTTTCCCCACCACATTTCTGTTCTGTTTTTTCCTATCCTAGTTAATGGCATCGATGATCAATCAGTATCTCCAGTCGGTCGTCCGTGATCCTTAAGCTCTTTGCTTTTCTTCTACCTTGCCCATCACCGTCTTCCTTCACCATACCCTGCTAGATCTATCTCCAAAAGGTCTCTGACACCCTTTTCTACACTCACTCTCTACCCACCGGCTCTGCCAGCTTCTCTCCCTCCCTCAAGTGACTGTCAGAGAATCTTTATGGAACACAGATCTACTTATAGCCCTCCTCTGCTTCACAGCCACTGCCTGTAAAGTCAGGTCCAACCTCCATAGGCAGGCTGACCGACCATCCCCACACAACCTCTCCCTCACTCTTTGAGGCAATCTGCTTATCCCGATTTATTCTTACCCACCTTTATCTATTCACCCCAGTCCCTAAGCTCTGGTACCTGGTGAATACCTCTGCATCTGCTGAGGCCCTGCTCACCTGTAAGCCTTTTTCCCTGATGCCCTCCATGCCAACATGCCCCCTTCCAGACTCCCATGACACTTTAAACACAGCCCTAATAAAACCCACTCCACGCTACTGGGTAGTTGATTCACCTATCAATCTCCCCCAAACCCAACCCAGGGGAGGCTCCTCCAGGACAGCAGCTGTGTCTCGCTGGTCTTCAGATCCCCAGAGCTGAGCTTGGTGCCTGGCAGAGGGCAGCAACCTAGGAATGTGGGCTGAATGCACCTGACTTGGTCAGAGTGAGAGCTCGGAGGAGAAGACTGCACCTGTGAAATAAACACAGCAGCTCTAACACTACCCACTTGGCGAAAGAAGCTGCACCTCTCCCAACACCAGTAACTCCAGTCAACAAGTGGAACCAAAGAACACAACTGTGCGTAAACATGCTGTCAACGGTCACTGCTGACCACACGTTCCAGTGGTCTCCGTCACGTCCTGGACCTGGGTAATAGCTAATTAGAAGTCCCCAACCTGTATTCCTCTAACTAGAGAAGGAAATAATATAGACTCTTTTAATTGTTACCCTGGGGTTCAGAGGAGAAAGGGCCAGCACAAAGCTGAACTGTCCACAATACGTTACATGCAACAGGACATGATTTGTGCCAACTCCCAATCCCCCCTGCACAAGAGGCACCACCATGGGAATCAGAGGCACGCGATGCCAGCCAAAGAACCCAGGGTCACTGGATGCAGTTTAAACAAACAAATCTATGGAAACAGTTTATCAATGATGATTAATCTTTTGTCATGACCTAGCCTTTGAAAAATTCATTGGGAGGAACAAACAATAGGCAAAATAACTGAAGCCAAATGAGGGGGAAAAAAAAAATCGAACCTTTTTAAATGCCATTCATTTTTAAGGGTTAATGATTACGCGGATACATGACTTGTGCAGAGAACAAAAAACAAGCAGAGCAACTAGCCTCTAATAAGAATTCAGGCCTTGACTAAAATATTCCTTCAGTTGGTATAAACTATAATGTTGAGAAAAGGATTCACACATCCCATGACATCTATTTTTATAGCACACAGCCCAGAGTTAAGCCATATCACTTTTAATGACTTGAGATTCCAGAAGAATTATCACTATGGTAACATTTCAAAATGGCTGTCAAAGTTACCAGGCACCAGTCCACAACAGTTTGGATCTAGTAGGGCTTTTAGAACAGACCAAGTTATTTTAAAATTCATCTAATGATTCCACACGCCCAACAAAGCTTGGCTAGAACTTAGCTAATAGGGTTATTTACGAGTGTGACTTAATAGAAAGAATGCCTAGTACATAATAAGCACTCAAATACTATCTACTGTCACTCTCTCCAAAGCCTTTGGTATGAAATAATTCACTGGTGGTTACACTGATGTGATAAAACTCTTTAAATTTGTTTGTATGTATTAAAGTTTGAGGAAGGACAGGAAGGTATAAAATTTGTCATTATTTCTGTTACGTTAACAACTGACCTTATTTTACAGAATAGGAATTGATATAAATTATACAAGATAAAATAAATCTCAAATATTCAAACGTGCTTGTGGGTGAACAAAATATATCTCACCATTAAGAACACACACTTAAATTCTAAAAATCCTCCCATTGTGGGGGGGGGGAGCCACAAAAAAACAATCAATGCCCTTCGCTCCTCATTTTCATAACAAAACAGGTTGACTTCAAAGGTTCTCAACTCAGAGCCAAGGAACTCACTCCAAGTCAGAACTATGAAAAGACCTTAATAACGTGTTATTTTTAAGTTTATTCATTTATTTTGAAAGAGCATGAGAGAGAGAAAAAACATGAGTGGGAGAGGGGCAGAGAGAGAGGGAGGAAGGGAAGGGGGGGGAGAGAGACAGAGAGAGAGAGAGAGAGAGAGAATGAATCCCAAGCAGGCTCTATGCTGTCAGGGCAGAGCCCAACGCAGGGCTCGATCTTACAAACCGTGAGATCATGACCTGAGCCGAAGTCAAGAATCTGGACACTTAACTGACTGAGCCACCCAGGTGCCCCTAACGTGCTTTTACAATCACTAGTTACCCCCCATCAGTTCTCAAAAATGTTTTAATGGATCTCTTAGCATTAGAATAGAAGAACATCCAATGGTACTGCTTAAGTAGGAAGAATGAGCACTACGTCACACAAGAAGTGTTCTAGAAACATTTATTTTAGTCACATACTTATTTTGTCCTGGGGTCATGATATAAATCTATGTCTTACTGTGGGTCAAAACATTCCGAAACCACTGATGTGGTTTACCTTTGTTTCCAAGACAGGTGAGGTAAGCTCCCCCAAGTTAATGCCGAGGAAGCAGTTGTGCACTGAGACATTGAGTCCTGGCTTTTAAACATTCTTTCCCTTATGCAATCTTGCCTCTTTCATCAATAAAACACTCCACACAAGCATCCAGTAGGATGAATTTACAAATAACCACATTTGAGAAATTAAGGGAGCCACTGACACAAATTCTGCTTTTAACTGGGCTGTTCAGACCAGATGCCCTTTAAATGGGCCCTTGTGATCCCATAAACTTTTAATTACAAAATCATGGACCTGCAGAAACAGGGTGTTACAAGTGAGAACTGTTCTTTCCAAGGGTTATGCAGGGAAAACCTTATCCAAGTTTGCCAAAAGCACACACGACACTTCCAAGGCCATTTACCAAGGAGATACACACACACACACACACACACACACACACACACACACACGCACGCACACACACACACTGTCCCAAGGGCATTATAGACCAAGGTCCCTGCCAGGGCCTACTGTTTGGGCCCTCACAGAGGTGGTGAATCCCAGGCTTCAATTCCTGAGAAGGTCCAATTCTCACTGAGAATGGCAAGCAGGTCCCCATCTAATGTCTCCAGAGAGCTGGGGAGTTCACTAAGACCTCACACACAGCCTGCTCTCATGGAAGGACAATCAGATGTAGAGAAGTCTGCTTATAAAAACGCATTAAAGTGGAGTTTTAGGGGTGCCTGGGTGGCTCAGTCAGCTAAGCATCCAACTTCAGCTCAGGTCATGATCTCACAGTTCGTGGCTTCGAGCCCTGTGTTGGGCTCTGTGCTGACAGCTTGGAGCCTGGAGTCTGTTTCAGATCCTGTGTCTCCCTCTCTACCTGTCCCTCCCCTGCTGGCACTCTTTCTCTGTCAAAAATAAATAAACGTTAAAAAATTCAAAAAAAATTTTAAGTGGCATTTTATTTTAATGCAAAGAAGTGTAACAAAAAACATAGGAAATGGACCATACCCTACTGTCTGAATAATACCTGGTGACCTTTAAAAAGAATAAAAGCAAGAAAAGCACATGGTTAGAAAATCCAAACAGGGCAAAAAATGTACAAGATGAGCAGTGAGGGTCACCCAGGATCTCCAGTCCCTTTCCATGGAAAATAAGTGTTTCTCACCTTCTGGAAGACTTTTTAATGAGTGTACCAGCATTTGCCAGTATATACTTACCACCAAAAAAGTCAGACCCGAAGGATCACGGTACACACAATGGCCTGTGTCTTTTCACTTAATTTCTATGAGCATATGCAGACCTAATTTTTTTCTTGGTGAGGAACTGCTCTACAAGTACATGTGCATCTGGTGTGTTCATGGATGAGGTGAGTTCAGGGTCTTCCTAATGTGCCATCTTGGTCCCAAACTCTTCCAAATAGCTACCTCTTTTAAGAACAGCTATGTAGTGAGAATTCTCCTCTTTGGAAACATGTGAATCCGAAGCAAACTCAATATGCAATATTTTTTGTGCATACTCTACAATCCTTTTGTTGTTTAAAAATTACACCCACGGGAACAAAAACATTACAACCATCCACACTAGTCTTTCACTGAAGAGCTGTCCTGTGTCAGGCCCTGCGTTGAGTTCTTTACTCCCCATGACAACCTTGCAAGGGACCTAGTATCCTGTCTTACAGAAGAAGAGCCTCAGAAAGATAAACACTTGAGCAAGGTGTAACAGAGCCAGGAGGTAACAGAGCCAAGACTTGAAGCCGGATCTATCTGATTCAGTGACCTCTTACTAGAAGGGACTTTCTTGACATAGGGCAAAGGTGTTGGCCTCACCACCAGAGAAGAGGAAGCCACATACAAATCTGTACAAAGAAAGGCCATCAAATACTCCCTGGGGTCTCACCCAGCACTTGGCGTTGGGACGGAGGGCCGAATGGGTTCAACCAAGTTAGCATGGGGAAGAGTTGGGGGCCACCTCTCACCCTTGTTCTGCTGTCCCCTGAACAGGGGTCTTGAGCGGAGCAGTACAGGAGTGGCTCAGGCCTCTCCAGGAGGATGAAGACTGTCCAGTCTAAAGCCAGCTGACCTCACCATTCGTTCCCGACCGCACCAAGTCCAGCCAGCCTTTCCCTGACAGACAAAAGGACTGCTAGTAAACAGAGGCAACAATAGGCAGGATTTCTCCCTGGAAACCTCACTTTTCACTAAAACGCCTATCTTGAATAACTGTGGGTATGTTTGCAGGTCCAGGAACATGCAACACAAAAATATTTTTAAAAGTATTTAAAAAGTGAGTAAAAAAAAAAGTCAACTTCAGTGAGTACAGTGGTTACCTCCTGTTCATTTTTTTCTATGACGGGAAAAGAAGAGGGGGCTTTATTTTGCCTCAGCAGGGATGAATTTGCAGCACAGCCTCCAGGAGACCTTTTCCGGCCCAGCCGGCATTCCTTTGGGGTGACAGAGTGGCCGGCCGCGGTTTCCCCATCCTCCCGGAGCCCCGCAAGCGTGGTGACTAAGCCCACAGGCATCTGGCCCGTGCCCGACCCACCCAGAGGACAACAAGGACAGGCAGCCAGAGGAAGCCCCGTGGCTGCCCAGGGCCCCTTCCTCGGAAAGAAAACCCTAGCTCTGCCTTCAAGCTCCAGGTGCAGCACGGGAGGGCGGCTTCTGCTGCAGAAGAAAAAGAGGCCACCTGAGCGCAGGTGAGAGCCCAGTGGCCGCCAGTGGCCCTGCAGCGCGCTAAGGGATCAGAAAGCCAAGGTCCAGGGTACACCTTTTATCTCTTCGAGAAAAACTCCAGGTAAATGCTGGGTGTTTGCCTGAGGGAGGCAGAATTAAACTCCGGGCAGGTAACCACAAGTTCAGTTGGCCCAATAAATAAAACAAGAAAAAAAGAAACGTAAGGCTGCATGGCCAACTGATTTTTCAGGAGCCTAATTCATGGTAAAATCAGCAGTTGGAGATCTGATTTCGATAAATCATTTCCTGACACCTTCTATTTTACTCCCTGTTATGTTTATACACACACATACACACAGAATAAAAAGCTTCCTGTAAACCACATCCCTTTCTTTCTTTACCACAACCTGCCATTCATCAGGGCTAAAGCACCCCCCCCACCTCCATTTAAAGATATTTTTACAAGATTAAAGAAGGGTTTTACAGAGGAAAAAAAAATCTCCCCGTTAAAAATCAGTTTTAAAAAAAAGGTGCTTGATCACTGATCAGCATCAAAGTTTTGCTGCCAATGGGAACAGGATCCATCAATGTAAAAATGCCTAAAGGAGAGGGGGTCTTAGTGATGGGGACAGAAGCGAGGCATTAACATTCAGAAACAAGCAGTTTCATAATTAAGCATCTCAATTTGACTATAATTATGTCACTCCTTCACTGTCATAGTTCCTTTATCTGAAGAGTCGTAAATTTTCTGATCAGGTAAAGAAGAGGGGGCAGTCAGGGGAGAGTGATGCGGGGCCAGGCTGACTTAAGCCTCACTGGGGAGACAGAGCAGGCTGCCAAGAACTCATCAAACGTGGAAACATGGAGCCTGGCCATCTCCAGGGCAAGGCAGGCCATCCAGTGGCTGCTGGGTGTGCTGTGCACTGGACGGTTCAGGGGGCTCCCTGGGAACTGGCATGGGGCAATGGGGACAGTAAGGAAGGGATAGCTATGGACTCAAAGAAAAGCAGGTCTGGATTCAGCTTGGCTGCTTAGCTCTGCACAGCACCTTACAGGTGTTATGTCAAGTCTCTGGTGCCTCAGTTTCTCTCTTCCCCAAAATAGAACAGCAGCATCCACCCTCTAGAGGGACAGATTCCATGAGAATGGCCTGGCACATACGGATTGCTCAGCGAAGGCAGGTCATGATCGTAAACACAGTCCTTTCTAAGCGATTAATGGCCACAGGGATCCAGAGGGCAACTGGGGTCCATTCACCAATGTACGGATCACGTGCAGAACCCACCTCGTCCCTGATTCCTCTCCACCCCAGAGGCCACACCCCAGTGTCCAAAAGGGACCTGGCATGTGTGGGATAGATCCACAGGCATCTCAGAGGTCTAGCTCATTGCGGGACACGCTGAAGCACTGTGAGGGGACATGGGTTCTAATCTGCAAAACATCAAAAGGCAGGGGAATCTTCTACAAGGTTCTGGAGAGCTTTAACACAGATTAGCAAAAATGTACTTTTGTCAACATGGTTAGATGCCTGGGATTTCTGTTCAGAGAAAAGTGAGTCACATAAAGACACTGGACAAGAAGACCAACATTCTGACCCAGTAAGATGCTGTAGCTCCGTTTCTACCATCAGATGAATAGCTCTGTCTTGGTGCCGTTCACAGTGTGCCAGTGTCACTTACTGACTCACCCGTCCCTCTCACTGGACCCAGAGCCCTCGATGGTGGAAAAAGGAACCAGAAAAAAAGGGAGTGATGGCAGGGAAAGGAGAGAGTATGCCTAGGTGGAGACTGTCTTTGGGCAGCGTCCCAGGTTCTAATCCGGCTTGACCCTCAGAGTCGTGGGCGTGGCCTTGGCTAAATCTTCCCATCCTTTTCCAAGTTAGTTTCCCTCTAACCCGCTCGGACTTTTCCGGAGGGTTAAGCAGAGCGTGTGAAATTATTTCCTAGAAATATTTCCTTTATGGAATGCAAATTCTAATTTAACTTTTATATATTCCAGAGCCTAAGCCTTTTCTTGTGTGCTAATGGCAGCACATCCTTGAATAACCAAATCCGGAGATAGCGTGCAGGTCTGAAGGACTCTGCTGTGAGTGACAAGGAGTAAGACCAGGTAACTCAGCCTCCTGCAGCCCTTACTTCTCCACTGCAGAAAAAATTCTCTTCTTGTTTGCTAAACCTGAGCATGTTCCACGAGGCCAAAGTACTTCAGAGTCATCACGTCCCGTCTGCTCTCCCCCAGGCTCCCTCTGAGCCAGAAGACACCTCCCTCCCCCAGTCAAGTATACGTTTAGATACACAGGACAACGGCAAGGCTGTGTCTATCACAAAGGTCTCGCTTAACTGGAATACAAACATGAAGAATATTAATTGGAACATGCAGGCCCACGTGACATTCACCATGACAGTCGTAATTTTAGTAAAAATGGCAGGTTCATGAAAGCACCTGCTTGAGGTCCTGGAAGAAGGGATTCCTGAATTAAGTCAGGGAACCATCTAAATGATCTCTATGCTTCCTTTCCACCCTGAGATCCACAGATGCACATTTCCTCCAACTGGCTTCTTCATCCCCCATTAGCAGTAGTCCCTGGGAGCCAGGCCTGGGGCACAATCGCCTCCCACCCCCCCCCCCCCCCCCCCACTTACCCACCTGGAGAGACAACCTCTCTCCTCCAGGAAACTCATTTCTGGGGCCCACACCTAAAATGTCCTCAACATGGAAATCCAAAAAGTTAAGTCTCCTTAATCAAGCTTGTTCATATGCTAATGGCATAATTAGCTTGGGGGGGGGGGGCGGTGGGGAGATGATATGCAACACAAAAAGTTAATGGTTACCTGTTGTGGTTTGCCTTAGTTGATTCGTTCAAACATTAACTCATTTGCTATAACCCCAAATAACACAATAAAATCCTAGAAGAAATGGAAGTTTGTTTCTTTCCATTTTCTTGACATATTAAATCACTGATACAATTAACTGCGGACTGGCCTAAACTGCTCCAAAGCCTTTTCAACCTGCTAATTAAATTTGCCCTCACTGCCCTGATAAAAATTCTAGGAAACCTTGGGCTTCTGGCATACTACACAGTAGGAGAGAATCAAATCTACCGACCGCCAATCTCCTGATCCACTTAATAAACAAAAAATGTTAACAACATACATTTTTTTAAAAGATCTACACGGCTTCATAACGTAGACATTCCAAGTCTTCCCACAACGTTCAGTGAAGGCTCCTGACAAGAGATTAATGAGCTGTTAACCACTATCTTCCAGGCCTACCGATTTTGGCTTCTCCCTCTACTACAGAGGCAGTGCAAAAAGCAGTAAGTATCCCGCGCCATGCTAAATGGAGCTGCCATACTCAAACATCTTCACCTTTACTGTCTGTGATCCAAGCTGCTCTATTAGCAGGGAGAAGAATCTTGGCTAGCTTCAAAGCTCCCTCATCTTTCCATTACTTCAAAAGGCAGCCCTTCCCCACTCTCTTCTTTGCATTAAGTAGCAGGAGCTGAAAGATGCAATCAATTTAACAGTTCATTCTGCCCATTTACATTACTTATTTGTTTTAGCAGTTCCTCTTTGCCACAAATGCCTCCTTTGCCCATTCATGTCTGCATACTTAACATAGATTTAATATTTCTCTGGGCCAAAGATCATACGCTGAGTTTTTCTTTGACTGGAAGACAGAAGAGATGAGGAGAGGGGGAGGATGTCTGGAATCCCTTCATTCTTGTAGACCACTCCAGGGAGCAATTCTCCATACATTATCAAAAGCTTAGATCAGCACCCACACGTTTCAGACCCAAAGTGCAGGGGGAAGAACAGGAGAAGCGACTAAAACGCACTGAGCCCATCTGTTTCAGGCACTGTTAGACACTTCCCCGACCTTGTATCATAAAACTTGCTGGTGGCCCCGTGGTGGAGCAGGGAGTCGAACCCAGACATGGACCCCCAAGTCCACATTTCATACAAATCATGCCATGAGTAATCAACCAAAAGTCCACCATACAGAAACCAACTCAAGTCCTTTGAGGGCAAGAATCACACACATCTTCTACTTCTTCTTACCTCCTACAGCACTTGGTGGACATGTTCCAGATTTGACTCAGAATCCTCACACCCAGACAGGCAGGAACCTGGCAGTGCTGACTCTCAGCTCCTATCCTGACTGCACACCTACAGATCCCTGCAAAGGCAACTTCTTTGTTCCCCCAAACCTGAACAAAAGCCCTTGGAGAGAGAGTCCTTCTTTTTTATATCAGATATAAAGTGAAAACGACTAGCTTCCCACCACCACCCCTGCCTCATCCATCCATCAGACACCAAAGGGATAGAGCTTCTGGATAGAGCTCACCTAAAAAGTCTTCTCCCACATGGAACCCAAGCTGTGGGCAGTAGATACAAATGGTATCTAAGACAAACAGACTGAGGGCAGGTGGGGGGCACAGGAGGGGGAGCTGGTTCGGACCTCAACCACCATTCAGATTTCTGCTTTTATGAAATAATGTACTCCGAATTCCAAACGCCTTGCTAAGTTTTGGAGCACAACCCATTCACAAGTTGAGGGCCGTATATACAATGCCAGGCAAATAGTACTGAGCAAGTGTAGACATTCTTAACGAAAGGCCTCAATTTCACTTAAGGCAAATATTCTTCCCATGCAAAGCCCCAAATATGGAACTCTCCCCCTCCTCTGCTCTTAGCACTCTTTGCCTCTCCTCTTCTTTTGGCCAAAATTCTGGAGCGCCTCATTACACAGCATAAATGCTCTATCTCTATCCTTTGGAATGTCATGTGTTTTATCTTATCGCATAACAAAATCACAAGTTTCGTTCACATTGCATGGAACTTGCCCTAAATAGATCAACAGAAACAATGGAGACGACTTTGGCCAAGTAACAAATGTGAAAACCTGCAGAGACACATCGAGACCTAACTTAGATGGCACTTCTCATTCAAGCCTCTTCACCCTTCTTCCTTACCACAGGAATGATACGTATATAATATATTCTCTTTCACTTCATGAGAATGGTAAGGAGGAGCAGGAGACCCAAAATAATTCACAACTCAGCAGAGGTTAAGGACTTACCCAAACCATGTTTAAGTGTACATGCAGGTACACTCTCAAACTTTCACTCATGCAATTGCTCTTAGACTTGGTTGATAATGAGTTGGTTTACTCATTCCAGCTAGGACTGCTTTGGTCATCTAAAAATATTTTATCAATTCCTTTTTAAAGTTCCTAGACTAGAGTGAGGCAGTATTAGTGCCTAAGATTAGTGCGCTCACACCTGCCCTTCCCTGAGTGGAGACTCCCTAGTCTCTATATCCCAGACACCTCCCTTCCCGCACAACCCAGCCTCCCCATCTTCACGGGAACCAAACTACTCACATGCTACCCAGGGTCAAGCCCATGTGGGAGATGGACTTGTATGAAATATCTTTTCCATGGGCCTCCCTCTGGCAATGAAGGTAGAGAACCAAAATTTATAAACAGGGCTCAAGTCTGGACTCACAAGGGGCTTATCATCTATTTGCAGAAAGACACAAATGGTGAGTAAGCAAGGTCTTCTGAAATGACTGTCAGCAGAGGGAAATGATCACTGACCAGAGAACACAGCAATGGCTCCATGCCTATTCCATGCCAGTACACAAATGACTCACAGGTGCATGAGCCCTCCGTAAGGGAGATGTGGGGAGGTCTCACGGAAGAGCAGACTTGAGCCAAACCCTGAAGCAGACAATGGTTAGGGAGAAGCCATGAAGAGCATGGCAACGTCTGCCCCAGCTGAAACTCGCCATGATACACACCAAAGCCAGATTGCCTAGAACCAAAAATGCACACAAATGTAAAACACACCCAACTCTCAAACTACTGAGAAAGTATTTTAGTTTCACTTTGATCAAGCCAAAAGTGCTTCTGAGTCCAAAGCAACTCAGCAGTATCATGGTAGACATCAGTCACTTGCCATGATAGCAGGAAACTCTTGCTGGGCTATCAGTTTGCTCAGATTCTGGATGAGGGAAAGCCTACTTTAGTTGAAAAGAATGATTTAGATGAATTTAAATTCATTCAACATAATCGTGTTACATCGGTGTTTCTCAAAGTACTTATGAATAATTCACTTTGGTAACAGCAAAAGCCAGACCAGAATAAGTCACTTCAAAGATACAAGACTTAACATAAATCCTACTGATTTTCCTAGTCTCAACGCCTTCTCTAACCACTTTTATTTCTTTCTACCCTATCACCGAGATGCTTCGCCAGCCTCCTATCTTACTTACATCTGCTACCAGCTCATCAGAGCCTGTGAATCACAGCCACCTCCTGGGACCCCACAGCCCACCTACCACTCTCCAATCCTGTCCCTAAGGGTAGAGCCCATCCAAAGAGCAGGTCAAATGCTTTATGCCTTTGCAAGTCTAGAATGTCTGTTTCCATTTCTCTAGCAGTACTGACTGAAAACCAGGGCCGATGGGTCCATCTTAGGTTCCCAACACCCTACTCTGCAATAATGAATCTCAGAGCTGGAAGGAAATTCAGGCTCACTTGGTTCAAAAAGATGAGGAGACCAAGGAGCAGGGAGACTGAGTGCCTGGCTAAGGTGTGGTGGAGGAGGTCCGATCAGCGCTTTCCACAATACATGATGTGTACAAAATTTTCATGCAAGCTCCACTGCACTGATCAGCTGCACTGCCCCCTTCTCCTTCCTGCCATTTGATGAGCCAGTCACCCACCTCTCCAGGCTGCCTTCAGAGAGGAGAAGGCACCGACCAGAGGTTTGCATTTATTTTGCTACAGTGGAGGCACTGAAGACTGGAGTTACAAGAGGGTGAGGAGCTGCTGTAAGCAGAGTCCACGCTTCACGCTTTTTTTGAAAATGCATGACGTACACCAGGCTTGTTTACACACACAGAAATCTGAATGAGCTCATACTAAACGATTCACAAAAACCACTCACCTTTTATTGATTAGCTGAAGTGGGGTCTGAACACCATCCCAATTACCATTTCCCTCTAATGACCACTTAAAGCCTTCTCCATCGGCTCTTCATCCACACTCTGAGGCTTTCCATGAATGCCGTGCCCGGCAAGACAGAGGTGCAGTTACCCAAACGAACAGTATAGACTTTCCCGCAAGACCAAAGCAAGTTGAGGGTCTGAAGCCCCCAACCCTGCAGTGTGACTGCATTTCCAGGGATCTTCCTGGGCATAGTAATTGGGCAGAAGGAAGCAAGGCCCTGACAGTTATCCCTATGGGCCCATCAGTAAATCTAAAATCAAATTCGTCCCGCAAAACAACTTTCTCTTGAAATGGTGGTCTGTTAGGTCGGCTTCTCCTGTTTCACCAATTATCCATCATATAAAATTTGCTTTAATTAAGCACCCCTACATGTTCACCCTCCTAATCGCCATCTCTGGCATCCGGTGACTTTTCCACGGAAAGTTCCCCCCCCCCCCCACCAACAAACAAATATTTGTTGAGATGAAGAAGCATTCTTCTGAGAAAAATGACGCGTTCTCAGAATTCCATTCGTAAACGACGACGATGTCAAGATCCTTCAAGCCCTGACTGCCTATGAGCCTAAAAAAGATGGCCAGGGATGAGGTGGCAGGTGGCGAAGAAGAAGCAGGAAACCCAATGATCTCAGAAGATGACACCATGCCACCTGGACCATGCTGTCTCGCTGGTGTCCCCTAGACCGTGCATGAAATTATAAAGAGCAGGTAAAGAATATGCCCTTCTGCATCCAGGCTTCCCTGTCTTTCCTAGTGGGTGGGAGACAGGACAAGGTACATTTTCCACAACCTTGCTTAAAATCTGTTCCAAAGCTTCTTTGACACAGTTATTCAAAACCCTTTAAAGGAAGTACGTATGGATTACAAAATAATCCAATCATTTCAAGTTCACTGAAGAAGACAACAAAACTTTACCCCTACATCCTACCTGAGGAAAGACTAGGAACCTATCAATATCATCTACTTGGCAAAGCATAAAGGGACCATTCAGAGGTCAAGAAATCAGAACGGAAATGTCCTAGTAGGTTACAACTCCGGGAACAAGGCTAGTCCCTTCTGACCTAGGGATCTAGCTAGTTTCCATTTGTTTGCATATGACTACTAGTACCTTCTGTGGGGGTCGGGGGTGGGGAGGGGGACTCCTAACTCCAACACCATGGCTCCCCAGGAATGTTTCTAATAATACCAACCTTCATCTTGCCTTTTTTCTTGTATCGTTAAGGCTATTTGCTTCCCCATCTTTCTTTATTATTTTCCCACCTCTTTTTACTACTATGTCCAACTCCCTGGTCTCGGGCAGCTGCTAAAAACCATCCAAGCACTTTGCATCTATCCGGAAATCCAGAATGGCAGCCCTGGTTCATAGATCCGCTGCCAAGGGCAGATGTACGCATATCGCAGCTGGGCCATCCTCCCCAGGGGCCCCTGGGCACAGTGGGCTCGGGCCCAGGGCCTGCATGGGCTACGGCAGCTACAACCTCGTAAACTCCATCCGAGTCCCTTCATCAGAACTTCCAAACACAAATTAGAGGCAGCTACATGCTGGGTCAGTCCGCACAGTCTTTTGTACACAAGGCTACGAGTGAGGATCAGGCAACACCGAGTCTCCAAACACGTTGCCTCTGTTCCCATCCCACATGGATTCCGTGAAAAATGGCATGAAGAAACGAGAGACGACCGGGCGGTTGTTTGTGACCAAGGCCAAGACACAAAAAGCGACTTCTGTCCAATAATGAGATGAAACAGAAGCCGGGCTTCCGGGAGAAGGCCTGACATTCCTGCACAGCATTTTCCCACCCACCTGATCCCCTCGATCGGAAGGAAGATCTAAAGGAGGACAGAGAGAGCCACTGTTTGTTTCCTGCACTGGGGGCGAGAGGAGGGAAAGGAAACAAAACAAAACAGCCAAAACAGGAGAAGAGGCCGGGTGGGAGCACAGAGTGGTATGCATGAGCAAGTACACACACACACACACACACACACACGCACGCACGCACGCACACGCACATACTGCGAGCCTTACCCAAAGAAGAGAAATAAACAGACATGCTTCAGCCTGGAGCAGACGGTTGGCTACCTTTACTATGTGAGACCGGCAGTTGTCACAAATAAAAATGTACATCCTTGTTATCTTCCCCCAAATCGTGCCCACTCTATAACCACTTTACTGCTCTCTGCAAAAAACACATTAAAAAAAAAAAGAAGAAGATAACATTTAATGTTAGTATCAAAAAAGAATCTTGTTGATATTTCTTAAATTCTTCCCCACACCACGCTTGCAAGCAGAATGAATTCATAGGGTTTGATAACCAAATAAATAGAGTTTACATGTAACTACAGAGGCCCCACTGGCATCCTGATACAGTCATATGTACCTCACTGAATGTTCTTTAAAGATATGGCTTATCTGGACAGACACAAGAATTTGAACAATTCGGATTAAATTAGCAAGATCCACTCCTACACTATGCCATGCTATTTATGATAATTGAATTTTTGCAATTTAGAAAAAGCCATAGAGAAAGACCATTTAAGATATGGCAGTAAACATACACATTCAATCCAGTTTAATGCTCACAATTCTAGATGGTCTCAGAATGCAGCTCTTAGTTTAATTTTAGAAAGACTAGCAATTGGCTATCATTTCCCAAAAACCTACTATGTGCTCGGCAGTCTGTCTGGTGCTTTGTAAGTTCTGTCCCTGCCCCGTCCTGTTTCACAAATGGAAGATGGGGAAGGCAGCCTCATTCCAGGACCTGGAAACACACGGGGCTAATGAGCAGAACCCTCTCAATTCATCGACTCTTCTTAAACCTTTGCTGCATGATGCCACCTGTCCATACTGGAATGTAATATGTGTGTGTGTGCGTGTGTGTGTGTGTGTATGTATCTCCCATTTTGTACAAAATTACATATTCTTGCAAATATCAACGTTAACATGCCATGATGGTCCACTGGGGAAAATCACACCTTTCAGGTGCAGAGCCACTGGACATGCTTGGAGACCAGTTGAACAGAGGATGCCAGGCGTGAGATGGCAGGTGCTGTCTCCACGGAATCCACAACGACAACTGTCAAGGGTGGATACCCCGGAATGTCAGGAGTGAGGCCCCAGCCAGCCCCATGACACTCAAAGGACTGTAGAACAGCGTCTAAGCTGACACGCAGGAGCACAGTCTTACCTGGATGGCCACTCTTCCTGTCTATGACCCGCCCTTTTCCACTGACCCCAGGAGCCTGCAGCACTCCCTGACCTGAGATGACAATCGTCTCCACCAAACCCCGAGAACTGCTCAGCTCTCATTCCTGCTCCTGCAGAGCAGTTCACACAGTGACAGGGAAGACTTCTCCAAAGACTGAGAAGATAGGCTGGATACAGAAGAGAACCCAGAATGCTCTAGATTTCGGATTTTGACCGGAGGTTCCTTCTTCCACACAAAAGATTACAACATGTCTTAAATCTAGATTCTCAAGTTATGCACAGTGATAAACAGACGCCCGCTCTGTTTAATATCCTGTGTGTCACAGACAGAAAGATCGCATCTCCTGCTACCAGAGTTCCGGGAACACTGTGGCTGTCTCTCGTTTGCTCCCAGTCAGGGGCGCAGTCCATCCCACAATGGTGCTCAGAGACCCCGATTCAGATAGCCTGAGTCCCCGAGTCACATCGCACGCTAGAAGGAGGTATGGTTCCAATTCATGGCTTCCAGCTTCACCACGGGCCAAACCTAACTTTTGAACCACCTTATGCATTCAAGTTGAGCGATGCAGTCTAGGACAAGGTTAGCCCCGGGCCCACGTGATCCACGTCATTCCCACTCAAATCAAGAATGTCACACTGGCATACACACAAGAAAAGCAAGATAGAAATGTTAATGTAACAAAAGAGGCATTTTAGGACTAGAAGGAAAAGAGGACAACCTTTTTTTTTTTTTTTAACTTTTTTAAAGCTTATTTATTTATTTTGAGAGAGAGAGAGAATGTGAGCAGGGGGAGGGCAGAGAAAGGGAGAATCCCAAGTAGGCTCTGTGCTGTCAGGGCAGAGCCTGATGAAGAGCTCAGCCCCACAAACTGTGAGCAAGACCTGAGCCAAAATCAAGAGTCAGACGCTTAACTGACTGAGCCACCCAGGTGTCCCAGAAATCGGGACAATCTTACAAGTAGGCTCAACTGGTGAGTTCTGAAGGGATTTCAGATATTTCCAAACACCTAGAATTGCAAAAATCACCCTAGGAGAGTTATTCTGAAAGCGTTTTTACTCTCTGAGATCCTTATTAAAACACAAACTCCTGAAGGGAACCCAGGAAAGTGACACCTTAATTAGGGGGAAATCAGCCAAGAACAAAGCCTTTCAAGGAGCCAGGCAGGAGAACTAAGAGATGGGGGTGGGCTCAGAGGTGTCCCAGAGAGCCATGGACACAAACTGCTTCACCGTCTTGGTAACAAGGGTCGACAGTCAGGGAGAACAGAATGTGATCTCCATGCTTGACTATAAAAGGCATAGAAATGAGGCCCAGGGGCATGTGACCCCCTTCTAAATAAAGATCACCCCCACACTGGGAGCAGCTGACCAGAGCAGGGGCCTTCCGGGGGAAGAGAGACAAGCTCCTACCATCAACACCATGCCAGACCCGCTCCACTGGCTGCCTTCTCATCCAGGATCCACAGACCTGCCCCGGCTCCAGCTGGAAAATGCAGGCCCCTCTTCTCATCCACCTTGGGCAGTCTGGAGGGCCCAGGCATGCTAGAACCTGGCGGCCGACCACACAGTGTTTCGCAGAAATACCCCTCACGGAAGCTTAAAACTTGGAGGAGGAGGAGGAGGAGGAGGAGGAGGAGGAGGGAGAGGAGGGGAGGACGAGGAGAAGGGGGAGGAGGGGAGAATTAAGATGAAGTAGGCACATTGCAGGGCAGAGAAACCGTGTCCCTCACCTCACCCCACTCCAGCAGGTGATTTACAAACACTTAAGCAAGCCCCCCACTTTCACCCAGCAGGCCAGATGTACCAATCTCTAAGAAAATGAGGAAGGGGAACAATTTCACTCCACACACCAATACCGCCTTGTGAGAAGTATCTGATAAACAGGAACATGAGAACCTGTTTTTTTTGGGGGGGGGGGGATGTAGAATTGTCTTTTTTTATACTACCTGCCTTCATTTTGAGTCCCTGATCTCATCAGCGAGATGGCTGTAAAATGTTTTCCTTTTGTCAATAAAGGGAGCCGTTTACTGCCTTCTCGCACAAAGGCTCCAATCTGCTATTTTCCTGCTTTCTCATTTGGAAGGCAGTGGGGAAACGCAACAGACCCCGGGACCACTGTTTCCAGTCAGCACCCTTCTAATTGAAAGAAGGCTGTGCCACCAGCAAAGCTGGCCAGGCTCGCCACCTTCACGAATTTCCTGGCAAAGACCAGGCCTTCTTGCAGGCAATACAGGGATGTGAGTAGACCACAAGCTGTTCATCCTGATGGGTTAAAAAGGACTTGGAGACATTGAGTTTAGTAGTAAGTTTTAGATTTTTGTTTTGTTTTTTGGGTTTGTTTTTTTTTGTTTTGTTTTGTTTTTTGGTTGGAGGACCATCCATATCTGAAAACAAGTACCAGAGGGGCGCTTGGGTGGCTCGGTTGGTTAAGCGCCAGACTCTTGATATTGGCTCAGGTCGTGATCTCACAGTTCATGAGTTCAAGCCCTGCATCGGGCACCATGCTGCTGGTGCGGACCCTGCTTGGGATTCTCTCTCTCTTTGCCCTTTCCCTGCTCGCTCTCTACCTCTCTCTCTCTCTCTCTCAAAATAAATAAATAAACATTTAAAAAAACTGAAATCAAGTACCAGAAAGCCCCAGTGGCAAGCAAACGCCAGATGCCACTGAGGCAATTCAATTGGGCATGAAAAGAACCACAGGTGCTTCGAGAGTATCCACCCTCACCCGCCCCCGCCCTAGACACGGTTGGCTTTCAGCAAATAACTGTACAAAGTAAGGGATGGTGCCAAGTGCCACAGGCCAAGTTCAACTTTTAGGATGGTTTCTGTACTTCTCCATCACCTTTGGCCTTGAATCCTTCTGACAAGGGCAGGACAGAGAAGAGCTCCTACCATCCACGGCTGATCCTCCCTGCCAGTGACGAGCCGGACACAGGGTTGGTGATGGAGCTCCTGAGTAGCAAGGACCGTGAAAGCGACACAGGAGACATCCACATTTCATAATCCTCGAGTCTTTTGGCTTGCTGAGGACTGTTATTACACACTGCTCTCTGCAGAGGGGCAGGGGGTGGGGGAAACAGATCTTCCTGACAATAAATCTTTCACAAAGCAGGTGCGTGCTCACCCCTGGGGTGACACCCGTGCTCTCCGAGATGCTGAGGACGCGCCCAGAATTGACTCAGCAGTGCAGAAAGTGCCACTGCCAGGTTTCTCTGCTACGGGAAAGGCCCACCAGAGTCTGCAAAGTCCCAGAGTCCTACGCCAAGGGGCAAGAAGTCTGCCAGTGAGGGCGGCCACCTGGCCAGCACATGCAAGCACCATCACGGGCCAGGGACACGGCAGGCAGAAGGCAGGCAGGCAGCTTGTCGGGGGCATGCATGGCCCAATTTCATGAGATTCCACAGGCTCCCACTACAGGATTTCAGGTAGGGGAGCCTGTCGGTCAGAGCATGTGTTAGGGAGTTCACTGGGCCGAGGCAGGGGTACAGGGAGGCTGGAGTGAGGCCAGGTCGCTGAAAAGGGCAGAGGGGACAGCGGACGGTGGTAGATCTGAGAAACCCTGGGATGGAAAGGGCTTGTCGTGCAATTGGAGGAGGAAGCATCCAAACACCCAAGTTCCCGACATGGGAGCGTGGAGCACCAGAACGCTGTCCATGAAGAGACAGAATACAAGAAAAAGACTCAGTAGAAGGGAGGAGACAGAGAAGACTAGAAGACACTGAAATGCCCGTGGTTGTCTAGACAGGAATGGATATGTGGGTCTAAGAGCTTACAAAGAGGTCTAAGCTGAAGATGATATTTACAGACCAGCTGTAGACAAAAGGATGGTGAAGCAGCAGGTGGGGCATTCTGGGGAACAAGAGCAGTGAAAAGAGGCCTAGGATGGAAGTCTGGAGACCACCAGGTACTAAAGACTAAACCAAGGAAAAGGAGCCGGAAAAGGAATGGTTGTAGACATAGGAAGAGAAGCAGTATCTTCCTAGGAGGCCGGGGGTTGGGGGGTTGGGGGGGTGGGGATGGTTGGGGGGGAGGGGTGGTCACCAGGGCTGAAGGTCAGGGCCACAAGTTACATTTTTACAGAAGGGAGAACACCGTACATGACTTTTTAAGGGTCAGTCACTCTTTAGCAGTAACTCAAGCCTGCATAAAACCACTTCTCCAAATCATAGGACAACAGAGAAATCCTAAAGTGGGTGGAGAACCCACGAAGTAGTCATTTCCTTGATGGGGCTGTCTACGAAGCTGCCTGCCACCCACCGCCCAGTTAGGATACCTAAGAAGGAGCCTAAGGAAAAGCACCAAGTAAAAAGTGCGTATGAGCACTCCGTGATTGAGGGCTTCTCCGCGGTGTCACAAATTTCACACGCATCCCTGATTTGACGTAGCTCTCCAGACGCTCTCCCTGCTTCTGTGGGCAGCCCTGTGGAGAATAACTGAATGGGGTTCTTCCACACTTCACTGTTTTAAATGGGCATCTTAATGCTTACGTTGACTTCAAGGTAGACATTGTGTCCAGGCTCAACACCCTTCACCAGGCTCCTTGAATGACTCATAAGCATCCTCCTGGAGAGGGATATCACAGCACTGCAGTGCTCAGCCAGAGAGACGATGGGGGACAGAGAACGTATGGCCTTAGAAGGAGTGCTCTAAAACAGCACTCTCCAACAGAAAAGGAATGAGAACCACACCTGTCACCTCAAATGCTATAGTAGCCACATGACAAAGTAAAAAGAAACAGGTGCAATTAAGTTAATAACATAGTTTACGGACTCTAGTCTGTCCAAAATATTATCATTTCAACAACAAAATATTAATAAGGAGATACCTTACTTTTTCTCCTGACCCTGCTACATCTTTGAAATCCAATGTATTTTACGCTTTGAGTGAGTCTCAGTTCGGACCAGGCCACAGTTCAAGCCTGAATGAAGCCACATGTGGCTAGTGGCTACCACATCAGACAGCACAGGTCTGAAGGGAATCTATGTAAAGAGAGAGCTCTGATTCAATTAGAAAAACCTCTTAAGAAGCCTGCCCATGCATGCTGGAGTTTTCCTGAAACTCCCAGATGAAGAGAAGACAATTTCCTTGAATGCCGGTAGTAATTTTTCAATAAATACTCCCTTGTAAAATCTCAGAAAAACGTCAGCAGGACTGAGAACTGGCGGGGGAGAAGCCTGCAGGGTGCGGCCTTGGAGAAGCAGGTGTCCAGCCAACAGGCCTGTCAACATCAGCCATACCAGCACCAAGGCCCAATTTCTAACCCTCATTCTTTTTTCTGGTGCTTTTCCTTTTGTTGTTTTTTTTTTTTTTTTTTTTTTTTTAAATAGTCCAAGTGCCCTATGAGAAAGACAGGATCTATCCCAGATGAAGAAACTGAGGGCCAGGCAATTTAAATTACTTGCTCATTCCCGGTCCCAGCTACCAGACCTGGACCCAGAAACCAAGCCTCGCCTCTGCTCCAGGCTTCTTCAACAACCAGCTGGTCAGAAACAGCCAAAAATCCACAGTGAGGCCAAAGTAAATATCGACTGAATCACTGAACAAGTGCCCACCTAATGACTTTTTAAATAACACCTCCCTTTTGTACAGAGCTTATGAGTTTTCAAAGCAGTTTCGCACACATTTGGTCACCACCGAGGAGTAATATGGGACTGCCCTAAGGAACATTCTAAAGGTGCCCAACCATGGCCCAGAAGGCTCGTCCAAGGTCACCCAGGCCATTTACACCACATCCAACATCTTCCCACTACACACGATGCCTCCCTTGCTGACGCCTTTTTCTTTTAAAATAAAATTTTAAAATGTCAAGACTACTTAAAAAGGTATTTTTGTTGTTTTCTCAAAACCAGTGGGTAACCTAATGATAGGGTACCGTTTTAATCAATCACAAATGTGACTTTAGCACAGGACCTTCTTCCAACCCTAGCCAACAGGGACTCTTCAGCGGCCTGATGGCATTCTTGGCCATCCAAGGTCCTAGCTGAAGCCAGTGGGACCCCTTCCCTCATTAATCAAATGTTCACGTACACACTGATGGAATGATAGCAAAAAAGTGTGAGCTGGGTCAAAGAAACCATCCTTTTCCTGCTTCAACCCTGGAAGGGAAACAGAAACAACAGCTACCTGTGGGGTCTGGCCTTTATTTTGTTTATTTTATACACTTCATGGTTTAGGCGAGCCTACCAATTTGGGATTTCTTGGCTTTTCATGACTAGCTAGAATACATGAGCTCCTTGGGTCTTTAACTGGGCCAACCATTAAATAATAGCTATTTATAGCTACCACGCTGACTTCCAACCAGTGAAAGGAATCTTCCTGGCCAATATACCTAAACATTGCTAAAAGCAACACAGCAAAGGCCCAGAGTCACCTTCTAATACCAAACAACTTGGGTCTCAAGGCATTGATCACAATAATTCAAGAGTCTGGTTATACTCAGGCGTAAAACGGGCAGACTGCTGATGAACAAGAAGGTTCAGAATACCACCACCTGGACCAGAAGAGCAGTGGGCATATTTCAAAATTCTTCCACTGAGTGATTTCATAAGACCTGTACAACTCTTCAGGGGGTGAAAAAAAAAAAGATAGAAAGAAAGGAAATGGAAGCACCGGGGTGTACAACTGTACTCACTACACAGCCACCTTCAAGTACAGCCTGAATGTGGGATTCCTGAAACCTGGTCCAGGGCTCTCGCACCATGGCCAGGTGCTCCATCATAAACCAGCAACACGTAAGCATCATAACATCACTGGCGACCAAGGAGGGAGTGGAGGTCACCATTTTCACAGGATGTGAATTGCATTAGCTCTTTACTTTTCCTTTATTCAACCATATTCCAAGTATATTCATGCTAAGAAAGTCCCGCCATGCCAAAAGATCTCTTTTCGTGCAAAGGATGAACGAGTTGATCCCTAAGCAGTCCCTGACTGCCAGGGCGTAGGCCCTTCCAAACACAGCGGATCACCTTTCTCATCAGAAATCCAAAGCTGAAGGTCGGTGAGCAAGCTTCTAGCCCAGAAGGGTGGTGGATTATTTCTAGTACACGATTTGAATGGTCTTGATGGCAGCCATGCCACAGTCCCACATCCCATGAGTTCCCGGATGCAAAAGGAAGCCAACCAAGACCCCCACCAGCACACGGCAGGCGGACGTGTCCTCAGTGCCACGTCACCGCACCCTCCCAGCAGAACCCCCGGCAGAACCCGTGCGTTCCAAGAGGAGGAGGGCAAGGGAGAGAAGGAGGGGAAAGAGAAGCGGTACAGGGAAAGCCACATCAGCGCCATTCTTACTTTTCTGGCAGCGGTTGGTCGTCCAGCAGCGGTAGTTGTATTCATTGTTGATGGTCGTCTTCTCGCACAAGGGCTTCTCCTCCATCGTCCCCGGACACAGGTCCCCGCATTCCTTTGGGGGCTTGTTTCCCACGATGTAGTTATTAGACACCGCATCCAGGATTAGGGACCAGTCCACCGTGGAGAGGTAACAGAGGTCAGCGTTTTTCTCAATCCTGATGGCCCCCCGGGTAATGTTCCTCAGATTGTAAAGCCCAATATCCTTGAGATTGGTCATCTCAAAGATGACCAGGGCGTAGTTGTAGAAGAGTTTCCAGCCGCGGATGACCGTGAGGTTCGGGAAGAGGTCCCCGAGGCTCTCGAGGCCGGCCACGCGGAACAGCAGCAAGTACTCGGTGATGACCGTGAGCTTGGGGAAGCGGTAGCTGCGGTAGTCCTCTGCCTTGGAGATGAGCAGGATGTGGAGGTAGCCCTCGATCACCGTGCAGTTCTCCAGGCGCTTCAGCTGCTGATAGTCGTTACGGATATCGATGCCCGGCCCGCAGACTGGAAGGGAGACAAGAGGGCAAGGGCGGGACACGTCTGAGTCAAAAGGAAATCATTTTCAGAACTACTTCCCAACCCACAATATGGTCAGTTTTCAGGAAACCTATCTTATTATTGTTATTATTAAAGAAATAAGACTCAGTTCTTCGCAGCAGACCAGCTTTAGGTATAGGGCCGCAGGCGGACTATCTGAGTCTCTAGTTGGTCAGCTGTCATTCGTGAAGCGTCTACTCTGGGCCGGACATTGTGCAACATACACAGCGACCATGGGGGATGCCGTCCCCGTCCCACTTATGTGTAAACCACAGTTCTGAGCCCGGGGTCGTACACGAGAAGCACATGCGGGAATCAAGGCTGCAGGCTCCAGAGCTGCCAGGCCGCTCACCCCCCACCCCTTCCGCAGAGCACCAGTGCCCAAAGTCTGAACAAACAGCTCAGCGGTCACATAACAACTTCCTACCACATCGAGCCTCAAGGACACCAAGCAGCAGTTGATACTGGAGAACAGTCACCCTGACCTAGAAAGTAGGGACACAAAGAAGCACATTCCCACAATTCTTGCTACCAACTGATGCGGGCCAGGTGGCCTTGTGTTCTTCCCTAATACTGCGTGAATGTAGATACAAAGGCTAATTTAACAGAAAGGCAAGAATGCACAGTTTCTATGAATAAAAGGGATATGCAATCCCAACTCTAATATTTTATGAATTAAGAATCAAGAAAGCAGGCTTCCCATAGGAAGGTTAGGCAACAGAATAGCCAAAAGACAGTAAAACTCATCCATGTCTCAACGTCCAAAGATAATCACTGTTAACAGTTCCTATGTCAGTGATCCTCTCTCTGTAAGGTATTTGATTAAGCTAAAGGAAATCAGGCAATAATACCACGTTTTCAAATACACTTCCTTCACTTAATATGAACATTTCACCAAATCAATAAATGTCCTTCTACGTTATCACTTTAAGGAGATAGATAGTGATTCTAGGCTGTGAATATGCACCATGAGTTCTTTTATTTTTTAAAAAAACCAATCCCGTACTGTTGGATATTTAGGTTATGTCCAATTTTTCTCACCATAAGGAACATTCCAGGGAACATTCTCGGCAGATATCCAAGACTATTTTCTTGAGATAAGTCCCTAGAAGTAGAATTGCTGGACCAAGGCACCTGCAGATTTGAAATGCTTTTGATAGAACAGCCTTGATATTGGAAACTTTTATTTTTAAAATTCTAAACACATACACACACACACACACACACACACCTTGGTTAGTACCCTTTCTTAGGCTTTAATAATCGCAAACCTTCCATTAAAGCTTCTCAGATAGAGTCAAGTTTTCTGACTGGTGTAATTCATTAATTTTTGGAGCACTCAACACATATGATGCTGTAGGAAGTGCAAAGAAGTGGTACCTGCCCTCTGAAGAGGCTCACGGCGAATGCCAAGAGCTAAGACCCACGACAAACAACTGTCGTATGTGGCAGAAGCTGGTCAGTGGTGTGTAGAGTGCAAGTCCACTCTAGATGTGAACCGAACTGGGCAGGACAGACAGCCTTGGAGCTACCCACAGAGAGGAGGTCCTTTCTGTGGCAGGGCCGAGGAAAGCCCTGTGCATGCCCTGACTCCTAGAGGATGGGTAGAACTTAAAACTGGGTATTAACATTCCAGAGGCCAGAGAAAAGGGAAAGCGTATATACTCAAGGGACAGCAACACTGATGGCCAGGGATGTAGAGAAGAAACGAGTTTGGTAGAGTCCAAGTCACAAAAGGTCACACATGGGGATGGAAACTTTCGTCTCAGGAATGAGGCCCCTCTCAAGACTCTCGAGTGGGAGAGAAGCCCAAGGGAGACCTTTTTTTGGAGGATTAATCTGTGGTCAAGTGCAAGACAGAATCAAAGTGGAGCAGCTGAGGAAAAAGGGAAGACCAGTCCAGCGGGGGACAGAACCATAGACAGGAACCGGACAGAGAATGGCAGTCAGGGGGTGGGGTCCAGGGGACCCAAGAGCAGAGAAGCAGTCAAAGCTTGAAAACCTACAACTTCATTTGGTCCTCATTTGGTCCAGTTCCCCTCTTTTGCTGATGAGCAAAGGAAGCCTCTACAACAAAGAAGAAAATGGGAGAAACCAGGGCTCTGAGAACATCCCATGCTGGAAAACGGCTGTGAGGGAAGCTTTGTTTCATTGTGTCTCATCTCACATGATGCTCTCAATAGTACTTCACACTCCGTAATATCATCACCCCTTTGCACAGGTGACATATGTAAGATGCTGGCCCCTTCACAGCAAAGCTTGACACGTGGTTTCTGGATAGTCCCAGCTCCTAGTATTCTCACCAACTGGTTACCCCCAAACTCCTCCAGCTAAACTTCTGTCCCAGTCATGGTACCAAACAACTCTTTGCAAAGCCCCTGATGACATTATCAAAGCCAATAACAATTCCCTGTCCTAATCTTACTTGATCCTTCCAGTTATCTGACATTGCCTCCTTCTCGAGGCCTCTCTGATTCCACACACCCACTCACCACCCTCAGGTCCTACCTGACCTCTAAATGCTGGCCTCTGGCCTCAGCCTCCCCCCTCTCTGTCCTCTCACATGGACAGCTGGCTTCCTGTGCCACCCATACACTAGATGATTGTCAAATGCATGCCAGTGGCAGCTCCAGAGTCGCATGTCCATCTGCCTACTCAACATCTCCATTTAGGTGTCTGATAACACATTCCCTTCCTCCAACAAAATCTGCCTCCTGCACTCTCCTATCTGGGTCAGTGACACCCCATTTTCTGAATTGCTCGTGTCCAAAATCAAGGGCTCATTCCTGATTCCTCTCTCTCCCTTTACACTGTACAGATCCCATCCTCTTGGGCATTATGCTAACTGCCATGTCAGATGGAGAGACAAACGTTTTGTGTTCTCACATATACACAGAATCTAAAAAAAAGTCAAATTCACAGAAACGGAGTTAGAATGGTAGGTGTCAGGGGCCGGGAGGTGGGGGAAGTGGGGAGGTGTTGGTCAAACGGTACAAAGTCCTCGCTCTAAGATAAAGAAGACCTGGGGAGCTAAGGCACAGCTCGGTGACTGGAACTGACAACACTGTATTCCTGGAAGTTGTTAGGGGAGTAGATCGTAAATGTTATCTAGACACACACACACACTGTACACACAAATTATACTTATGTAAGAGGATGTGGAGGTGTTAGCTAACTTTATCATGGTAATCATTCTGTAATACATACACGTATCCAATCAGTACACTGTGCCCTTAAACTGATGTGTATTAATGTCAATATCTCAAAAAAAAAAAAAGCTGAAAAAACAAAACAAATAAACAAAAAACGACAGTCCTCTTGGCTCCAGCTTCCAAGCCTGTGGGAAGCTGGGATGTTCTTCCCACCATTACACCCCACCTCTTCTGTACACTGTTTCTCCATCGCCCCATTTACTCCCCTCCTCCCACCCCCGCCCCACCCAGGGCATGTCTGCCTTCCTCTGGCCTTCTTCTCATCCCAGGGTCTCCCCCACTGATCTGTCCCACTAGTGTCAGCTCCAGGAGGACAGAAGATTATTTTCTATTTCACCCACCACGACACCCCCAGTGCCTGAAGCAGTCCTTGATGTATGGTGGGCACACCATTAATTCACACGTAGAATGAATGGATTTCACTACATCTGTCCGTCTCCACTGCTCTAGCCCTGGTCTGAGCCACTGTCATCTCCAGCCTCATCTACATCTTCCCCACCATCCCGTCTCTGTCCCTGTCTACTTCTATCTCAGCTGCCAATATGTTCTTGCTTAGCACACTGTAGCTGCCCAGCGCCTTCCTTCCTTATCCCCTGCTGTCTGAAGTGTGTCCCCTGTCACACGGACAGCCCTCCACTCTCGTCCTGTCACCTCATCAGAGCTTTGCCCCAACACCCTAGCTTTGAGAATCCCCCCCTAACTCTCTCCCCCCACCTCATTTCCCTATTTCACTATTTTTACAGCACTTTTCATGTCTGAAAAGTGTCAGGCCCTGAAAGGATGTATTTAGCTGAGTGATCACTGTCTATTACCCTCATGGAAATGAGAGGCTCTGTACAGTTTTCTGCCTGTCTCCCATGCCTAACATCCAGCATAACATACACGTCTGACATCCAGCAGCTTCGTAAAGATGTGCTGCCTGGCTGGGGGCCAAGGTGAGCCTAAGGTGGGATGGGGAGAACAAAGCATCTATCAGATGCCACTAGATAGGTGCCACTAGAATTCTCTCAAAATCAAGAAATGTCACCCAATGATAGTTTCAGGTCAGTGACTCAATACGCAAGTCTTCTTTGCTTTTGAACTATTCATTTTTTCCTAGGCCCGCCTAAAATTTTACATTCCTTCTATGCCGTTATAAACTAAGCCTATTAGTTTACTCTGAAATGATAAACAGAAGTTTTTAGAGAGGAGTACTTGGATGCGGTCTGGTTTTGCATTCAGCATGTGTTTGATCCTATTATAAGGTGTTAGGCAGCAATTAGTTTGCTATCATTTCCTGCAGACCAGAAAGCTCGGGACCCAGTGAAAGAGCATGAAGCCTCATAACCAAAGTCTGCCAAAAGTTTATACTGCGATCAAAGACACTGGGAAAGAACTGGCTTTGCCGTGTAGACCACTCAGTTAATGAGCCATGATACAGAGCTGATATGGACAGATTCTTCAAATGAAAGAACTGTTTCCACACTGGACACTTTTCCCCCATTTATAGAAGAAAAGAAAAGGGGGGAAAAAAAACAAGGAAGAAACTAACCACTTATTCCTGAAGAGAAGACAAGCCCAAGCCACAAAGTGCGAGGCAGGATCCGGCTACTGGGTGTTTTGGATTCCAGGAGCGACACTGTTCGCCTTTGGGGTATTTTGTGATAGGAACAGAAAAAGGAAAACCCAGCTGGGCCGGGAATGATAACACAGTGTCCAGAAGGCACAAGCCACAAACAGGAAAGAGAATGCAGCATACTTCATTGGGGCCGTGAAATAATACAAGCATTAAGGGAGTCAATATTCCACACAGCACACTAAGGAGGGACAGACACACCCTTGCTACTACTCACTGATGATTAAAAGGAAATTGCAAAACACTGTTTCTCCCTTTTCAAAGCAGCAGATATCAAAAAACACACACACACACACACACACACACAAAAAAAACACAAAAAAACAACTCGACTTTACGAAAGGCACTGGAATGTGAGCTCTCAGGCTGGCCCCATAAAGAATAATCAAAGCTTATGGAAGTGAAAGCAAACAGGAAGCAGAGGGAAAGAACACTGTGGAAGGTAGGGGCAGCATGAACAGACCGCCAAGGCAGGAGCAGAGGGCACGGGGAGGGATGAGGAGGGGAGAGGCAGGGGTGGTCTGGTACCCCAGGCCAGGACCCTTTGGAGGGAGGCAGGCAAGCAGACAGGCAGGCGAGGACCTGGGGGGGTAGAAATCACTTCCCCCAAACTAAAATTTTAAATTAAGTCTTTTAGTTGAAAGAATACTGCTCCCCCAAAATTTCCTATGTATTTTTAAAACATCAAAGGGTAGAATTTCTGCTCTAGGGACCTAAGTGAATGACATAAACAAATGATACATATTTGGGAAACAAATCCCTAAGAACTGCTAATATAAGAAGGGTTAATAAAAAGCATCTGCCTGAGAAACCCCCCCCCCCCCAAAAAAAAGCTATGAATCTAAGTATGTGAAAGAGATAGAGGAGGAAATCAATGGCCACTTTGGCATGCCCTACGCGAAACACAATCTTGTGTCCTAGAAAAAGAAAAATGGGATGACTTAGGTCTGAGTCCCAAGTTCCATTTACCGGCTCCTACCCTCAAGGGGGCACATACCCTTCCTCAGCCTCATTTTCTTCACCTGCAAAATGGGCTGTTCATACCTACCCGAAAGAAGATGTCATAAAGATCAGATAGGGCTTTCATGTTCCTGTGGCTGGCAAGGGGCTTTAGGCCATGTTACTACATAAATAAACATGAATAAAAAAAACATACACACTCCCCCATTTCGTTGCCCCAATCTAAATATGAACAACAAAGGGGAAAGTGAACAAATCTGTTGATTAGCCTTCTGACACCAATTCCATTAAAGATGATCAGAGGTAGTTACCTAATTAAAATGTTTTCAACTCTGATCAACTCTTCTTTAAAAATATGGGGCAGTCTTAGCTTGCAGGATTGGAAATAAAAGACATTGGGAAGCATAATTAGCCTCAGTTTACTACAGGTCCACAGGCAGATAATGAGTAAAATGATCGTCAACCAGCTGTCATGTCTGGTTCTGGCGGTAAAAGCCCAACATAACAACCCCCCCCCCTTTTTTTTTCTTTTCAGACAGTGGCCCTCTATACAAGTTCTTTATATCCCTTAAAATGGGTTCTTTGGAATCAATAACTTAGTACTATAAAAACTCTAGAGGCACCTGGATGGCTCAGTTGGTTAAGTATCTGACTCTTGATTTCAGCTCAGGTCATGATCTCAGGGTTTGTGGGTTCGAGCCCCACATCAGGTTCTGTGCTGACAGTGAGGAGCCTGCTTGGGATTCTTTCTCTTACCCCTCTCTCTGCCCCTCCCTTGCTCTCTGTCTCTCTCAAAATAAATAAATAAACTTAAAAAAAAATCTCTAGACTTTGTGAAAGTCACACTGGTGTTAAGAGGCTAGGAGGGCATTCATGTCTAACTGAATTTTGTACAAAGGGGCTGAACAACCACCTCTCCAGCCAGTGGCAAATTAAATGAACTAAAAGTTTTAATAGGTCAGTGAACAGGGCTGCAGGACCACAAAGAAGGGGGCCCATGACTCCCCACCTCTGGGGAGGTCAGGAAGCCATCTCCGAGGAGGGGATCTCTGAAGATGGTCTGAATAATGAGCAGGGCCTTGCCAGGAAAGGCAGGGGGCCAGAGCTCCAGTCAGAGGGGGGTGCACACACATGGAGGTGCCTGGGAACCCCCAGGAGTAGAGCCTGTGGACAGAGAAACAAGAGCAACTGCAGGGCAGAAGCCAGAAAGCAGTCTGAGATGAGCCGTTACGAGGTCAACTTGGTTTTGCAGGTATGAACAGCCTTCAAAACCCTGAGCGTTCATCACAACCACCTGGTGGGCTTGTTAACACACAGACGCAGGGACCCAAGAATTTGCATGTCTAATAAGTGCCCAGTGATGCTGAGCCTGCTGGTCTGGGCACCACCCTGCGAGAACCACTGCCCTAGAAAGTAATCCTGTAACCCCCTCGTGCGTCACTACCCTCCCCACCCACTCACACATGCAATGTGGCACACGTAAAACCTGTGCACCTGCATTTCTTAATTCGATCCTCACTCTACCAGAAAATCCCCAAGCAACCCATAGAAACTGCACGAAGCATAGCAAAGCAGAAGGAAAATCAGGTGGAGACAGAGTGTCCTTAGCACCTCACGGTCCACCCGCGGCTGCTGAATCTGCAGCGCCTACTCCGGCTTGTCTCAGCACACCCTCCATGTGCTCAGGAAAGAGGTGGCATGGGTCTCTTTCCACCCACTCCCTCCCAGACTCCAACGAACCAAAAAATCAGAAAGGGGGGTGGGGTGGGGGAGGAGAAACAATGTTGTGATAATAAACACTGTGGATACTGCAAAGTTTGTTATAGTAGAATTTTCTGTGTAAGTGTAAACAGACACAATTCATGTTAAGCCTTTTTATCTTCATGCCTCAAAGAGAATGTGTTTACACTGTATATGTACATTGATATCTTACACACGGCAAGCAGTCCTCACAACCTGACACATTCAATAACTACCCACAATCACAAGAATGTAAGGGATTGCATTGCGCAGGTGGCTTTTGGAACAGAAATTAAAAATTAAGTGTAATTTTCAACATGCAAATTGTCCTCCACTGCCCCACAGAAGAGCCATCTCTGTCATACATACAAACATAATCTAAAAACCCATTCACACATAAGACGTAGCCCTGAAGGCTCTGAACATTAACAGAGTGCGCTGGGCAAAGAATTCACAAAGCGGGCTGAGATGTTTACATCCTGCCTCTCTGATGAAGAAATGGAAACTTCACTGGGAAGTACTTCAAAGATTGGAGGGAACATAAGCCCCAGTGTCCCCATCACATAAAGCATCTGGAGCCACACAGGCTGGTGCAGAATAAAGCTGTATTTGCTCGAACAGAGGAACAACACCTATTTTCCTGGGTCTTCATGAGAACAATTTTGCTGCCTTGAGGGGGATTCCAAACTCTTTTCTAATCTGAAAATATCAAAAGTCCAATATTCCAAGTCCTTATATTTTAAAACTTTTTTAAAAAATGTTTATTTATTTGAGTGAGAGAGAGCGAGAGAGAGAGAAAAGACAAGCGGGGGAGGGGCAGAGACAGAAGGGAAGAGAGAATCCCAAGCAGGCTCTGCACTGTTAGCACAGAACCCAATATGGGGCTCAAACTCATAAACCATGAGATTATGACCTGAGCTGAAGTCACAATTAACCAACTGAGCCACCCTGGTGCCCCCAAGTCCATATATATATATTTTTTCAATTATTTTATGTTTATTTATTTTTGAGAGAGACAGAGACAGAGCATGAGCAAGGGAGGGCAGAGACAGAGGGAGACACAGAATCAGAAGCAGGCTCCAGGCTCTGAGCTGTCAGAAGAGCGCCAACACGGGGCTCGAACTCACAGACTGTGAGATCATGACCTGAGCCAAAGTCAGACACTTAACTGACTGAACCACCCAGTGCCCCTATATCTATATATCTATCTCTATATCTATCTCTATAGATATTCACATATCTCTATAGATTTTCACATATATTCATATATAGATATCTCTATAGATAGATACAGAGATATCTATATAGCGATAAATGAACATTGAAATATCTATCTCTATCTCTATATATCTATCTCTATCTCTATATAGATATCTCTAGATCTACATCTATCTCTATAGAGATAGAGATAGATATTTTATAGATATCTCTATAGATATAGATATAAAGATATCTATATAGAGATAAATAAACATTAAAATATCTATCTATATCTATATCTCTATAGATAGATATCTACCTATATCTATATCTTGATATCTATATCTATATAGATATCTATATCTAGATATAGATATCTATATCTACCTCTATCTCGAGATCTCTAGATCTATATAGAGATAGATCTCTATAGATAGATCTAGAGATATCTATACAGAGATATAGATAGGTCTATCTATAGACATAGATATATATAGATATAGAGATATTTTAATGTTTATTTATTTTTGAGAGAGAGAGAGAGAGATGGTGTGTATGCACAAGGTGGGGGAGAGACAGAGAGAGAGGGAGACAGAGAATCTGAAGCAGGCTCCGGGCTCTGAGCTGTCAGCACAGAGCCCCATGCGGGCCTAAACCCACGAGCCATGAGATCATGACCCAAGCCGAAGTCAAACACTTAACCAACTGAGCCACCCAGGCACTCCAAGTCCCTATATTTTAAAAGCACCTTTGTAAGAGCCCAAATCGTCTGTAACTATTCCCAGTCCCAATGGCTGGTTGCCTTTTTGATGAAGCGGCACCCAAGGACGAGACTCCCTTGGGTATGCCCACCCACTAACCCCCACTCAGCCGCTCACGGGCCCTCGGGGGACACGCATCAGGCTTCACTGCCCGGCCTCCCCGGGGCAGCCTCCTCAACAAAGGAGCTGCAGCCTGACCTGGAAAATATGTGCTCCTTCTGCCTCCTTTTCCCTTCTCTCTTGACTTTGGATTTTCTGCTCAGAACCAGGCTAACCTTCCAAATAAAAGTCGGCCCTGTGGCCCCCATCCTATCTCACGGGCTTTTATAGAACGTGTTACATCACTCCAGTTCACATCCTCATTTCAAAAATATTTTCCAATGTTCCAGTTACCTCAAGTGACCTGTACTGTTTCAATTAGGCAGTTATCTCGGCAAGCTGATTATGGGTGTACAAACCCCCCTCAACAGCTCCCTGTGTGCCGTGGTGCACTTCCTCATGGATGTGGTGCTGAAGGTCAGCCTCTTCAACTGTTGAGGCTTTTCACCTGATTTGGGGGCTTTGTCAGAGGGGAAGGAACCACCTGCCACTTGGCCTGAGGTCAGCCACTTCATCTGGTTTGGGACTAAGTTTATTTTTTCTTCCAACAAATACTAATAAGATGCCTACCGTGTGCTAATATGTAACGTTCCAGGTACCCGGAAGTCAGCAGTGAACAGAATCGACACATTCCTGCCTTCGTGGAGCGGCCGGTCCCACTGAGCCCTAAAACCGTCCCAGTCCAAGTTCTCCAGGGCAGGCTCCCAGGCTCACCCGTGGCCGCCCTAACAAAGGGCACTGTGGGGCTTGAGACCTTGGGGCACAAACAGCAGGGCCTCAGGAAGAGTCAGGTGCAGACTCCCCGGGGAAATGGGCACTGAGCATCCGAGGCAGGTGTAAGTGGTCCCATCGACAGAGAAGCCACCGCCCTCTGCCACGGAGCCTGTGGCTGACCCTCCCTATCTGCTAGGACCCAACGGCAGAATGCTCACTCCATTGCATCAGTTTTCTAACTTTGCCTGTGGCAGTTCACGTCTTACAGCCGGGTACATCTGTAGCTCCACGCAGCTCTGGCCTTTGGACAATGTGGCAGAGTAAGCCTGAGAAGGGGAATCACACTCCAGCCTGTCCCGTCCTCCCCACCCCCATACACAATCTCCTGCCATCCCTTAGGCCTTCACGCCCACTCCTGCAAAGACCTTTGTACCTTCTATCACGTCTGTGTTTATTATTCTGCTCTAACACCTCCAGAGAGGTATTTTTTCCACTCTGTGCTTAGCCAAGCATCTGGAGGCCGACACATCCCTGACTCCTTCACTGAGGCATGCTGCACTTTTTACCAAGACCAGGTACCCTCTGCAGTGGGGATTTCTTCATCCACACCACGGGGGTGTCCACCCACCAGCCTGGACAGCGGCCCGTGGAAGCCACGCTCGGTGTCCTGGCAGGAGAGGGTGTCCTAAACCAGTGCCCTTCAAGACCTTGGCTCCCCAAAAAGATCAGTTGAACATCTTTCACTCAATCCCACTCTGCTGCAGATAACAGCCCGAAACCCAGGTGACCCGGTCGTAACACTCCCCGCTCCACTCCAGCAGTATTATCAACCAAAGGCAGAATGAAAGAAACGTACTGCAGCAGAGTGAAGCCATGGGTCATAAGCCTTAAACCATCACACGCCACAATGACTGGGATTTGGGGATTTTTCTTCTTCTTAGCATGAGGATTTTTTTAATTGGTAGATTGTGGGGACACTAGACTTTATCTACAGTGCCTTGTTAAAATCTCATCATATCCTTGCTGAGCTACATTTGAACAGCTGGGTGAATGTGCAGTTCACCCTCCAATGTGCTGATTAATGAATGGCCCAAGGAAGGTCTCTGGTGGAAGGCCACAGGGCTCTTTCTGAGTCCTGTATGTTTCAACATTTTTATCAATTACTTGAACGACAGCACAGATCAAATGTTTATCCAATTCAAGGATGCCAAGTTTCCAGGGGAGATGGCAAATACATTGGATAACAGAGTCAAGAGCTAAAAAGATCAACAGATTGGAATTGCAATCGAGAGGAAATAATGTTATTTGGACACTTGGGTGCAAAAAAAAAGAAATGCACAAATGTAGGAGGTGTGAAAAAGACTTAGGAGATTTAATTGGATATAATTTCTGCATGTGATGATGGGGTGTCGTGGCTGCCAAAAAAAAAAAAAAGTCAGGTGGTCTTAGACCGTATTAGGGGAGAGTGAGTACAGTAAGGGGCCAGAGGAGAGCCCCCTCAAACTGGGTTTCTGTTCCCACCGTTTAAGAGAGATGAGACTAAATGGGAGGACATCCATGTGACAGCCCGGGAGGGGCAAGGACCAGAAATCCCTCTCACGGGGGATGGGAACACAGAACTCGGACCAGCACAGGGGGGATTCAGGCTGCATCTGAGAACACGAAGTAGCATTTACTTGAAGTCAGGCAGGGCTGCCTAAGGAGGTAATAAAGATTTCTGTGGGCACCTCACAAGCCTGATTGCATTTACTGCTGGTAACTCTGTGGCTGTGTTATTCACCCTGTTTACAGCTGAGGACACAATGACTAAACAACCAAATGACCCACTGGGATCACTCTGTTACAGGGGAGGGGCGGGGGCGGGGGCAGAGCTGGGGCTTAAATCTGAATTTCCTCCCACCAACCTGGAGCAGAAAATTCCTCTTCCGATGGACGGCCAGGCAGCAAGGATGCTACAGCCAGGTGCTTATGTGTGGGAGAGGGGCTCTCCAACACACGGTATACCCCACGTGCCATCTGACCATTGTGGGCACTTCCTTAAGGGCTCTCAGGGTAGGCAGACACTTCTGTCAAGCCCAAAGCCCTGAGCCCTCACAGAAAGAAAGAAAGGAAACCTATAAAGAGCCTTACAGGTATCTCCACCCATATGTAAAGGGACAAGACATTGAGGGGGTTAACTTCTCATTTCTGACTGCACGTTCCATCGAAAAAGCATATACCGTCACCGTAAGCTAACTCCACTGCAGAACGTCAAATTCTTTTTGTTGTTGCTGTTCACACACCATGGTGGGAGCAGGGGGGACAGACAAGAAACACAGTCTCACCCAACTACAAGAACTCTTCCTGTACAGGTGATGTTTTCCTTGGCAGATGGAGACAGAGCTCACCAATCAGGAGCTCGAGATTTCGACCCCATCAGACAAGTGCCCCTCATCGCTCCCCGTGTTCCCATGAAATCACAAACCCACCTTTATCTCAACTCTCAAATAGCTCTCCTTCCACACATCGCTCTTTGTAACAATTCTACTTAGAAACAGGTCAAACTTCCCTTCGCAAGTCATAGGGAAGTCGGCCCCCCTCGACCTTACCACAGACATTCTTTATTTGATGCTGGAATTCAGATCACACAAAGATGCCCTAATGTTAAGAGAGTTACCGGCCCAACGGAAAAATCTCTATGTTCTTCCACAGCAATTGAGAAGCTTTTTTTTTCTTTACCAGTTCAGATTGAGAACAATGTACTCTCAACTTGGATGAGCACGAGCAACTCTTGCCTTTAAAGCAAACCACTTAGTGAGATGTGAGGGACGGAACGTGGCTACCAGCACCTGCACCCCGTCTCACCCGGGCCTTCCATTCAAGTGGGCTCAGGGGTGCCGGGGCCGGGGCACCGCAGGTGGAAGTCCCACGGCAAGGGGGCACAGCCATGCTGCCGTCTCCCCTCACTCCAGGAAGGTGGCAGGTGCTCCTGAAGCTCCAGAGCGGTACGACCAGGGCACCGGAACCTGCCGTGGCTGATTCTCATTAGCGAAGGGGTGACACACGTGGCCTCTTGAGGGACTGTCACAGAGGATGAACGACACTGGCCTGGAACGGGTACCCGTGAACAAAAGAGGCAGTGGGAGTATCGCCCCTCTGATACTCTGATACTCCTCCAATTTGATTTCCCTGCCCCCTGACACCCCAGCACGTACTGTGATAACATGGTACCTCCGTGGAGACAAGAACAATTATACTAATAAAGCCTGGGTACGTAAAAGTGCAGCATCCAGTGCTCCTTGGTACCGGATTAACAGGCACGTTTCCAAGGTGCCCAGAGCAAAGACAGGTGCGATGGAGGCGCCCCACCTCGGCGCTTTCCCTCTTTAGGGTAACGCAGGGTGAGGCCTTAAAGACTTCTACCCTAGACAGCGGGCAAACACAGAAGACAGATGATCCTTCTGTCAGGGAACAAACAAACCCCTGCGAGGCAGAGCCGGCCCAGCTCAGTGGCACTCTGACAAGACTGGCCTCTGTTGTCAGCGCTGGGGAAGCAGCCGGCCACGGAGACCCGAGGATCGAGTCTGCAGCACCCTCCGTGTCCCGCAGCTGGGAGCAGGGGCTCCTAAGCCGTGCTCAGGAGCTCCATGGACCAGCTTTCCCAGGGATCTGCCGAGGAAACACGCCCAAAGTACGGGATTCAAACAGAGCTGTTTGCGAAGGGGGAGAAAAAGTCTAAACAAAAAGCCTCAAGTCTCCACAATAAGGTAATAAATCCTGTCCCCCCCACATGCAGGCGACACCGCTTACACGCCGGCATAATGCTCACCTGCCCACGGCCAACACCACCTCTCTGCCTGCCGTCTGCTCTGCTCATCCTGGACCCAGCCTTAGGGGTCTCCCAGTCACAGCACTGCTGGTGGGTAGTCGATCAAGGGGTGTGAAGAACAGGGTGTTCACGCGGATGCAGCGACAGGGCCGGAGGTCGGGGAGTGGGTCTGCACATGCTCCGTGTGCCCTTCCATGCTCGCTATGGAGGCCGGCGCCTTGGCAAAGGGGACATGAGCCAAAGCCCTGGCAAAATGCAATGGCCCTGGAGATGAAGGGCTGTGGGTTCTCAGGTGGCTCGCTCACGCCCGCATCCCACCAGGCCTACCTGCCCCTGCATCCGCTAGTGCTCCGGAGCAAGATGTGTTTCTCCCTTCCCCACCATCTCCCCACACCATCAAGGCAGCAGCTCTCACTGTTGAAGGAAAACAACAAACCCAGGGTAACACTGAGTGCTTTTCATATTTAAATACTGGGGCCCATGACCAAGGAGACTATCTTAAGTAGATGCCGCAGGGGGCGGGGAAGATTTTGAAGGAAGGCTCTGATTCTTTGAGAAGAGATCCCTATTATGTTTACATTTCTAGCAGAGCTTAGTGCTAAACAGATGTTTTATCCAATGTTACTGGAGAGTCGCATTCTTGCGCTCATCTTCATTAAGGTTTCCAGGGCATCATAAACACGCTTCTCATGACTGGAAAAACGTGGACTAGAACACTTTTAGTTTATCAGATTAGCAAAAAAGTTACAAATCTAATACCACCAAGCTTGAGTAGACACGGGACAATTTGAACAGCACATTTACAGCCATGTTTGGAGGGCAACATCGACCCCAATGTTCAACTGGGTCTCTGAAACCAGAAACCCAGTCACTGGCTCCTAGGGACCCAGCCCTCACATAGCTGGGGAAGACAGACAAAAAGTATTACCTAGAATCGTACGTATAAAATCAAAAACTAGGAAACAACTTAAACGTCCATCTTTCAGAGAAGCTACAAGGCCTCCTTACAGTGATTAATACGGCACGATTGAAAAGAACAGAGTATCAACATATAGATGATTTTTAAAAGCCCTTAGAGAAGAGAAGCCCGGTGAACACCACATTGGCCGGGTGAGGATAAGTGTCGCTGGCAGGGTGCTCCCTGGATGAGTTGTGACACAAGGGCATTCAACCTCTGGGTCTTCCTGCCCCAAACCCAGGATCCGGGTCCAACCACAGGAAAACCATCAGACAAACCCAAATTGAGGGACACTCTACATAAACCTGACCAGAGTGCTCCTCAAAACGCGCACAGCCACCAAGGAATAGGAAAGTCTGAGAAACGGTCACCGACCAGAGGAGGGGACAGAGACGTGGAGACCAAATGTAACGCGGGATCCTGCGTGGGATGCTGGGAAAGGAGAACACTGGACCGAAACCAGCGACGTCCAAATCAAGTATGGGATGTAGGTAATTAAAAGTGAGGTAGTGATGTTAGCTCCTCGGTTGTGGTAAGTGTACCATGGATGGAGGGGAAACAGAGGCATTAGGAACTCTGAACTGTCAAGGCAGCTCTTCTGCAAATCTGAAACTATTGTAATAGGAAAGAGTTATTTAAAACAGATAGATAGGGGCGCCTGGGTGGTTCAGTCCATTAAGCATCCAACTTTGGCTCAGGTCATGATCTCGTGGTTCATGGGTTCGAGCCCCTCGTTGGGCTCTGTGCTGACAGCTCAGAGCCTGGAGCCTGCTTCGGATTCTGGGTCTCCCTCTCTCTCTCTGCCCGCCCCCCCAACTCATGTTCTGTCTCTCTGTATTTCAAAAAATAAACAAGTGTTAAAAATATTTTTAAGAGGCAGAGAGGGCACCTGGGTGGCTCAGTCACTTCAGCGCCCAACTCTTGATTGTAGCTCAGGTCATGATTGTGGCTCAGGGCATGGGGTCGAGCCCCACGTTGGGCCCCGTGTTGAGCATGGAGCCTGCTTGGGATTCTCCTTCTCTCTCTCTCTCTCTCCCCCCCTCTCCCTGCTCATGTGTGCTCTCTCTCTAAAATAAAAAAAAAAATTTAAAAATAAGAAAATTCTTAGAAAATAATTAAAAAAACAGAAACAGATGGACAGACTCAGGACAATAGGGATCCTATTTATGTCTTTTTTTTTTAATTATCTATACCACTCTGTGGCTGCTTCCCTCCTTACTCACCAACCCCCTCCCCAGTTTACACATGCACACAGGAGAAAGCATCTGGAAGGACATCGCTGAGCTGTCAGCAGTGATCACCTCTGAGGGCAGGGAGAGGACAGGTTACGGCAGTCACCTTCTACTCTGTGACTGTGCCCTTTCCATTTTTACAAGGACCATACATTCATGTATTACTTGCACACTCAAAGCCGTTTTAAAAACAAAGCAGATCACTCTGCTACAGGAAGATGTCCAAGATACATTACGTCGAAAAACCACAAATCGCACATTTATGTTTTAAAAAGACCGAGGACGCGACATTTTGCCATGTGTGGTGAATGTGGGCAAAGCTTACCTGTGGGAAGTAGGATGGAAGGAGGAAGAGTCCAAAGAAAGGAGGGCAGGAGGGGCTCGGCATGTTTGCGTCTTACTGTGTACGTGTTTCACCAAGAGCACGTCTTTTTTATTACAATCATTGTCAAAATGACAATACATCCTCCCAGTTTGTTCCTGACTTGCTCCATCGCCTTGACCCCAAACCACACCCAACGTAGCCCACAAATGTTTTGCCATCCAGCTTGCAGGGCCATACCCCGGCCCCTGCCCACAGCCCCCTGGTGCCCCCCTTCCCCTCTCCCTCGCATGTTAGCTGGACTGCTGGTAACAGAATCTCTCCATCCAACAGGGTCTGTAAGGGACCAACAGTGCTCCCCACTGCAGTTTCCTGGCAGACTCACAGGAACGTGGTAACTGATCTCCATGATGGCAGGAAAGTATGGCAAGTTCCTAACGTGCCTCCTGAATCATCTTTAAACTATGCAAGGTCTCCTCCAGCAGTAAGTAGACTGTAATACTTTGGAGGAAGACTTTCTGATTTTTCAACCTATGACAAACTCCCAGGTCCCCACCTGGGGAGGCTAACCACCTACTACAAAAGTCCAAAGCTGGTTCTCCCCGAAAAGGACATCGACAACAAACAACTGGAAATAACGGTAAGATACCTAGAGGGAGAAAACGGCACAACGAATATGAAAAACTGCTATTCCACGTTGCTTCTGAGATCAAGTGACTTAATTTCACCGACATCGATTTTTCTCAGAGGGATTTAATTTCGCTAACACGGGCTGAGCCTCCGTTTCCTTGATTCCTTGGTTCCCTGGTTCCTCTGAGCAGGCCAAAGTCACCACCCACCACTCAGAAGGGAGAGAAGCAGGGAACCTTAGGCTCAGGGAGGGGCATCAAGGTGCATACGCTGATGAATGGAAGCGGGGTACCTCTGACATTAATCGTGGTTTCTTTTTTAGGTCCTGTGTCTTTCAGAATGTCTGATAAAAACTGGGCCCTTCCTCCAAAGAACCACACTTACAAAGGATTTGCATGCAATTTCAAGAGGTCTTCTGAACCCCATTCTACGGTCCTCCTGAGTCACCGATCACTAATCAACTACACTTGAGCCTCAAACCTTTATAATACCATTTTACGGAGGAAGAAACAGAGGGCTAGAAAGATTCCATGGTCTTTTCCAAAGTCCCCCCTTAGCTGGTGGCAGGATGGAAATGAAGCCTTCGTCTCGTGCTACCAAGAAGAGACGTTTCTAAAAACATACAGCACACCCAGCAGAAATTAGCCTTGATCCCCCCAAAAAGGGATCATAACACTATTTCCACACCTCTCAATGCCACACAGTGGTACATATGTGACACAGTTCTGTCGTAACGCACCCAGCTATCAGTCTGCATAGTGAGCAACGGTGTTCCAACGACAGCAGGCCAGGGCTTTTTAACCATTATATAACGGCAACTTTGGGGTGCTATGGCATCTATACCAAGTCCTAGCTGCTGCTGCCGTCACCTCTTCCCTGGTTACCACAGAGCACATACCTGGCTGGGGGCTGGACCCCCAGCCCAACCCTCTATGATGTACCCTCTACCCTGCTTCCAAGACCGTCTTTCTAAAATGCAAATCTCGGGGCGCCTGGGTGGCGCAGTCGGTCAAGTGTCCGACTTCAGCCAGGTCACGATCTTGCGGTCTGGGAGTTCAAGCCCCGCGTCAGGCTCTGGGCTGATGGCTCAGAGCCTGGAGCCAGTTTCCGATTCTGTGTCTCCCTCTCTCTCTGCCCCTCCCCCGTTCATGCTCTGTCTCTCTCTGTCCCAAAAATAAATAAACGTTGAAAAAAAAAATTTTTATAAAAAAATAAAATAAAATAAAATAAAATAAAATAAAATGCAAATCTGATGGTGCCTATTCTTTCACTTCAGGCTCTTCAAAGGCTCCCTGTGCTTTCCAGAAAAAAATCAACCTCCTTAGAATGGCCTGTAAGACCCTTTGTGATCTAACCCATGCCAACACCTCGGGTGTCCACTTCTGGTAGTCCCCCACCAAGGACAACACATGAACCCACCTTAAGATTCCCAAACTCTAAGACACTAGGCACACAGGCTTCCTGATAGCTCCTTCTATCAAAACACGCATCTCCTCTATGCCAGCCAGGCCCTCAAAATTCACCTTGGTGCCAGCTCGACCCTCCACTCTCTGCTCTGCCACAGGACCCTGGATGCACTCATCTCCCCCTTGTGTTTGGGTGCTCACTAAGCAGCCTACTGGACTGGGAGCCTCTGGCCAGCAGGGCCCTGCCTGTATTTATTTTCTGTCTTTCACAAGGGCCCATCTAGCACAGGCCTGAGGAGTAGCCGGTGCCTGGTAAATAAATACCCAGCGAATGAATGACAGGTACAAAATCAGCCACTAATGGTTGTCCACACACTCTCTCCTTTCCTCCTCTGAAAGCCTTTGGGCTTTAAATTCATGTGTGTCCATGGAAAGTCCCAACACGTCATTAAAATCTGCTAAAACTCTCAAGTGTCCTCAATGGAACACAAGATGCCATCTCACACCCATTTGGACGGCTACAGACCACTGACCAACAAACAAAACAACAAATGTTGACAAAGATGTGGAGAAACTGGAATCGTTGTGCACTCTTGGTGGGAATATAAAATGGTACAGCCAACTGTGGAAAAGAGTATTATGGTTCTTCCAAAATTAAACATAGAATTATCACGCGATCCAGCAATTCCCCCTTCTGGGAACGTACCCCAAAGAACTGAGAGCAGGGACTCAAACACATGTGCACACCCGTGTTGATACCAGCATTATTCCACCAGCAAAAGGTGGAAGAAACCCATGTCTCCAATGGATAAACAGAATGCCGTTTCTACATACAACGGAATATTATTCAGCCTTAAAAAGCACATTCGGACACCTGCTACAATCCGGACGTACCCTGAAAACATTATGTAAGTGAATGAACCAGACACAAAAGGACAAATAGGGTTTGATCCCACTTCTATCTGGTACTGAGAGTGGTCAAATTCGTAGAGACTGAAGGTAGAATGGTGGTTACCAAGGGCCGGGGGAAGGAAATGGTGCAGAAACGGGGAGTTAGTATTTGTTAAACAGGGACAGTTTCAGTTTTGCAATATTAAGAGAGTTCTGGAGATCGATGGGAGTGCTGCTTGCACAACAGCGTAGATACACTTAATGTCACTGACCTGTACCTTTACAAATGGTTAAGGTGGTCAATTTTAGGTATATTTTATGTTATCCATATATAAATTTTATGTTATGTGTACAATTAAAATTGGGGGGAGAGGGGGTTGGAGTGCCTTCACGTGCTCCTGTCTGACACTGTTGTAAGCAAAGTTCAAAGCAGTTTTAGGCCCTGATCACTGCCCCGCCATCCAAAGAGGCTATATAGCTCAAAGGCTCAGTGATGAGGTACATGGGATGCAGGAAAGAGAACCTGCCACCAGCCATAGAACCAGATCTGCAACACTGGGAGCATGCTGGTCTTTTGCACACCCTCTTCCCACCTTTAACAGTAATTTGGGGGTGCCACTTAGGAGCTCAGCTCTCAAGAGACATCTCAGAGAGCCCCTGAGCGGGCAATCAGCTCACACATGGTCTGAGCCAGTCAGGGAAAGAGGCTGTGTCCGAGCCCCTGGGAAGATGCCCAAAGGCAAAGATCTGGAAGAGGAAGAGGAAGAGGAAGAGGAAGAGGAAGAGGAAGAGGAAGAGGAAGAGATTCCCAGCAAGGCATGCAGGGGCGGAGCACTGCAGGAGGCTGAGGGAGGAAACCCCAGGCAAAGTCTATGCCTCATAACCCTGAAGCCTCTGCACCAACCAACTCAAGCAGAAGTTCAGGTCTGCGCTCTTGTAAGTTACAGCCCCAGTAGGGACCCACCGTGGGCAGTTCCCAGGGGTCTGAGGAGCACCACACCATTGCTAGGCTCATGTTCCCACCATCAACCATTTCCTTTCAGTTCCCAGAAACCAGTGATGTTGACTGAATTCAAACACAGCATCGTTCTTCTTAAAAAGACAAGAGCTCCAACTGCAAAGCTAAACGGAATTCTGAAATGCTAGGAACCAATCTTCGGATTTTCGATCTAGTGAAATCTGATCCTCTAGTATACATCGGACGGACGCAATGGCAAAGACACAGATAAATTAAAATAATCTAAACTGGTTTCCGTTTAGCTGTGTAATACGATTTGGGACCATATAACTGGCTTTCCTCATTACACTTGGCCTAAGATATTATTAAAATGAATTTGCAATTTCCAAATTATGTTAACAAATGGCACCCAATTATGTGCCGAGTGGCAGGGCACAACTGAAGCTATAAAAAAAATCGATGCAGGGATGATCTCTGGTCTGGAGGAGAAAAAGAGGAAGAAGAAATGCATCTACAGAGCATACAGTACAGGGCCCAACTCCTCACGAGGTTTCCCAAACATCCTGAAGCTCAGGGGGACTTCATAATTCACCTTAAGTCGGTCACTAAATGCTAATTAATGCTGGGTGAAATGCAAGCCCAGATTTACCAAGGCCAAACCCCGCGGAAGCTCTCCCAGAACAGGGGTCTCTCCCCTGACCACAATCCTCTTCCTATTCTCTAAGCTGTAGCATCCCAAAGGCCAACTTTTGCTCCTTTTAAAAAAGCTCCCTGCTCTCATCTGGATAAGCTTTAGTTATGTTTGTAAAACATTCAGAAAAGGCCATAAAAAGATCTTCACCAAGGGCTGTGCTAAGTATTAAGTATTATTCAATAAACCACAGCTCAGAGGCTACCAGCTGACGTCTAGCTATAACCTGGAAAAAAACACTGGCTGAATATATTTTTTTTTTTCCTGTTTAAATTTCTAGGTATCATTTACATTCACCTGCAACCCTGTCTCCCCCATTCAAAAAACATAAAACAGAAAAGCAGAGCTACAGTAAGATACAGCCAGAGTAGGTGGTATATTATGATAAACAAGGATGACAATAAGGCATTTTTCCAGCTGCGATAAACATATTTAAGATCTATCATAGAGGCTGTTGGAGTTACAAGAGAAAACGATCAAAATTACAAGTTGTTTATAACACAGAATTTATGTCTTCGGAGCTTTTATGTTTTAGAGAGAAGTTGTCTCACTAGGAGATCATTTCTTTACCTTTTTTTTCAAATTTGAACTTTTTTTCTTCCCCCTGGGTTGTAACTTTTCGGAGGTTGTCAACACATCCAAAGTGAGTTAACAACTGGCTAGCGGGATGGGCAGAGCCGTCTGTGAGCACACAGAGCATGTGGTTCCCGCTCAGAGGCCAAGTTGGGAAGGACACTGCTCTGGAGTGGCCTCATCGGCCTCAGGACCGGTCCCGTCAGGTGGTCACAACACTCGTATTTCATTACTTCTCAATATTTTGAACGAGCAGTTCAACTAACAGCTGTCTCTAAGACCCAGAGATCAGAAGTAAAAAAAAAGAGTAAGAGGAACGGGGAATTCTGTCCAGATTCCTAAACATCCATGCCTTTGTGCCATTTCCTGGCCTCTGAAACCATTTGGTTTCTATATAGAGGCTTCCTTTCCCTACTTAAAAAAAAAAAAGAAAGAAAGAAAAAACATACACACACCCCCCCCCCAAGAAACACATTAAACAATAAACCTTGCCATCCGACTGTGACTGATGAGAAGCACTTGTGAAATTGGCTTGTCAGATGCACTTATATAAGAGGATACCCACTTGATTGCAATTCATAACGTCCCTAACATCCAACAAACTTCAATAGACAACGATTTCCTCAACAAACAAAACTGTTGTGTATTAAACTAAGCTGAGCTGAGATTACCTCATCCCTCAAAAACCAACGGCAGTAAACAAGTCATAACCCAGCTGGGCAGTGCCCGCACGAGCACACGTCCTTTGCAGCACCCAGGGGTGCTTGCCAGCAACCTCCCTGCCTGAGCAGGACCGGCCCCCGGCTCTGGGACTCTGAAGGAGACTCAACAGGAGTGGATAACATCACATTGTGAGAGATGTGGTCTGCGAAACAAACACTTTACTTTTTGACTTTCAAAATAAACAGCCCAATCGTTTGAGGAATCCCTGAGGTGTATCCTTGGAAAGGCACCTTATCTCTTGCTAAGTCAAGTACCCAAACTAGTCAGATCTCCCCTAGAACCCTTGGAATGTCAACCTAGTGTCACCTGTTTTAATGAGTACCTACTATGTGCCAGACACCAGACTCTAGGGAGACAAAGAACACGTACCCTGCTCTTAGAGAACCCCTAGTAACAATGGGGGGGGGGGCGGGGTGAGAGAAAGATAAACAGTCATCCCAGTACCATGAGGTCAGTATAGCCCACAGTGCATACTAGGTATACTGACAGGTAAAGAGGTCGCTGACATGAGAGTGTAACCAACTTTTAGGACGGGAATGCCGCCCGCGAGGCTACTTTGAGTAAAATGCATAGGAAGAGAAGTCTAACCACTGATTCCATGTGAGACCCAAATAAGACATTAAATATAAATTTAAAAAGCAACCCAAAGAAAGGTATTAGTTTCTGTGTCCCCAAGGAAAACGTGAAAATGTAGACAAGGCCTTCAATTAAACTTCCAACATTTCTGAACCAACTATTTAAAGAAAAAGGCTCCTCTTATAATTACATTTGACACTTTTCCCCATGAACAGCACAGATAATGCTTCTTCAATGCGAAGCCTGGTCTCTTTGGGCCCTAAATGGAATACTACGTCGCCCAACAGGAAAACCCCAAGCAAACCTAAAACAGGCATTTCTCCTGGAATACTCCCAGTCCCTTCTGGAACACAACTCAGGTCACCTTCGTAGATGAAAGAATCCTAGTATGATTTGGGAGATGAAGGGTCCTCGAAAGCACATCAGATCAGATCACCACTGAACACTCTGTATCACCAAATGACAGTGGCAACTCCTTGCAGGTCTCCAGGGCACAGGCCTGTTCACACACCCACCCTGTCGCCCATCCTGCTCTCCGGGACGGACTCTAGGCCCGAGGACCTCCGTATCCGTGTGGGCAGAAAAGTACTTCCTCATCACTCTCTACCTTACATGGAAAATCACCTAGCTCAAAGGAGAGAATACAAGGATGCCATCAAAATCCTAAATTGACTTCACATGATGCAACAGAACTCGTGGAATTTCTTCTCCCACTCCCCCCACCCCAGCTGAATACAGACATTCTCCTTATGGTCACTATACCAAACAGTCATTCAGATGATATCAGAGAAAGGCTCTACATTCAATATTGGCTTGATATAGGCCTAAATCAAGAGACATGAACAGAATTTTCAAATTAAACTGAGCCAGACGGACCTTTACCAATACACAAGGTGAGGCTCTCCACTGAGGCAAAGGGCACGTCACAGCACCTCAGAGAATAACCCTGAGGTTGGAGCATGAGACCCAGAGAAGACCCAAGCCCTCCCTCACATGGGACATCACAGAGGGTGATATTGTCCCAACCTTATTCCATCTCTGCAGCTGGGAACCACCTGAGGCCATCCGAGCCACCTTCTGGGGCTCCCCTAATATCCGGCAAATTACAACACAACTTCAACTTGGAGGTTTATCCAGGGGTTACCCTTTGGGATGAACCCATATTTGCAAACATCTGCCTCTCCATCAAGCCCCTAAGGTCCATGCAACACCCACTGCACGGACTGTAATCAATGAAAACTTCCCTACAACTGTATTAACTGATAGTGGATGCAAAGAAGCAAATAATCAGGTGCGTGTCATGTGTCAGGGAGATGAGGGAAACAAGAATGGTACAGACATAGAGACACTCAGCACCTGCCCTCAAGGGGCTCCCCATCTATCAGCAAAGCAGATTTGTAAAGAGATGGAATCCTAACGTAGGGGGAGTGCCATTACCGCTTAAAGAAGGAAGTAACTAATTCTGGTTCTTTGGGGAAAGGACAGAAGCACAAAACAAAGAAAGCTCTGGCAGGTCTAATCAAGAATAAAAGGGAAAGGCAACTAAAAATAGAAATGAGGAAACAGATACTGAGGAAATAGCACCATAAAGAAAACTACAGACAACTCAGCTATAATTTTTAAACATAATGACATTGATCCGTGGGAAATGTTTAACTTACCAAAATTGATTCAAAGGACAAGAAACCCGAAAAACACCAATACCTGTGGAAGAATCTTTTAAAGTTCCCACAGAACTATCCATTTTTAAAAGCGTCAGCCTCCCAACTGTTTAACAAGTGAGTTCTTTCAAACCTCCAAAGACAGCGTATCGCCATATTATATAAATTGTTACAGAGAAGAAAATTAAAAGTTATTGATTCATTTCACAAAGCTAACATAAACCTGATAACGAAATCAGGAAAAGACAGCATAGAGAACGATAAAATTACCTTGCTTAAATTTAGAGATGAAAAAAATTCTAAATTTTAGGAAAAATTCTAAATGTTAGAAAACCACATTTAATTAGGATTATAAACAGTCTCCCGCAACAACCAAAAATGGTCATCCCAGGACTTGCGGAATTACCACCAGGTAATCTATTCCCACATCACACGACTAAGTATGACAATAACAATGTCTGAATCTAACGGATGCTAAAGGGACATCTGAGGATATTTGACACCCATCCCTAAGAAGTCACCTATGCAAACTTGACAGATAATTCTTCAACACGATGAAACCCTCTGTTAAACCACAAAAAATCATACATACTGGGGAGTATCAGAGGTGTAATGCCTCATTAATATAAACCAAAAGACACATATATGCCCATAATCAGCATTTAGTATGATTCTGGATGTACCAGCCAATACAACAAGATCCTGCAGTCAACACTGCTTGGCTGACCCAAACCCCATGGAGACCCACTGGCCACCTCCCCGCCTCTAATCAGGGGCGGGCCATGTGACTCAGGTCTAGTCATGACAGGGAGGGGCAGTTGGCTGAGCAGGGCTTGCTGAGAAGCCATTCTCTCTCCCTTGGATCTTCGCCTTTCACATTCCTCTTTCTTCCTGCCTGAAACGCAGACGTGATGCCTGGAGGCACAGGGCAGTCTTGAGACATGAAGACAAAAGCCACATGGATGGATGGAGAAAACAGAAGCCAGGAGTCCCGTGCCCCATCCGCTCTTGGAGCACACTGCAGTAGCCACAGATTGCTTTCCTCTAAACTTCCTGAACTGGAGAAAACTCGGCCCTGACTACTTAAATTTTTATTAGGCAGGTTTCCTGTTATTTGCAGCCATTTATATTCTTAAATGACACATACCTGAAACAGAGTTAAGAGGTGTGAGTACTGGGAAAATGGGAACAAAATTCTCCTTGTTGGTTACCAGCCATGTTCTGCACAGAAAAATCAGGAAAATTAACTGAAAAAATTACTAAAAAAGAGCAATCAATGATTTGGGTAGATACCAGTTAAGTATATAAAATATCAAAGCTTTCCTCAAACACAAGCAATAATCAGTTAAAATATATAATGGTGAATAAAGATTCCCTCCACATTAGCAACAAAAGTGTTAACGACCCAAAAGGAAAACAACCAAAAGGAAAAGTATAAGACCTCTATGACCTTCTATAATTTCTTAATTAGATAAATAGAAGCTGAATAAATGGAGAGCCATGAAATGTCCCTGAATGAGAAGTCCAAGTATTTGGAAATGTTATTTTTCTCCCAAAGTGGTTTATTATCAATCACAATTGAAATCTAATGGATTTCCCTTTTTTGAGGAAGGTGGTGGTGAAGATGCTTGCAAAAGCAAAACAAAGCAAAACACACACACACACACACACACACACACGCACACTTCATCTGGAAGAAAGTGTCTTCAAAAATTTTTAACTGAGTGCAGACTCTTTCTAGAAGGTGTTAATATGTGTGATGAAGCTATCATGTGTAAGACGACCACAGCCAGCACACAGATTAGTGGGAAAAGACAGCTTTAAAAAAGATCCTACAATGTAAAATATATTAGACAGTCCAATGAAGAAAAACAGAAAACATCACCATGTTGGGAAAACTGAATAATCAATAGGGAAAAGTATCCTGCTTTGTTTAAATACCAAATAAATCCTAGAAGCATTAAACAATTAAAAGAAAAAGATGAAACATAAACTAGAACTTAATAGGCATGATTAAATTTGACTGATTCTGACATAAACGTAAACTTTCTAAACAAAAGGATTAAAGGCCATCATGAAGAGACTGCTATTCTACATTAAAACGAAACACTGAGTAACTCAACAAGGAATAAAAGCCAACAAACAAAAAGACCAGGGGAAAATATCTGCAATACAGAGAGCACAGGGTAAAACATCTTTATAACAGAAAGGTCTACACAAATCTATTAGACTGCATTGTTAATTAACCCAAGGGAAAAATGGAAAAAAAGGAAAATGAACATCTCATAATTTTTTCTAAAAAGGAAATTAAAACAGTGAGATTAAAAAAATTTTAAATGCTAAAATTGCTAGCACAATTTAGCATCCAACACCGGTGAAGAGTATGGCGGCAGGCACTCCTGCCAGGAGCGTAAGCTGGAGTTTTCTCGAAGGCGATTTGGCAATATTTACCTAGGATCAAAAGTATACACACTTTAAAAGTTCCTAGTATTCTATACTTTCAACTTTTAAGAGGCTAACCCAAAGGGCACAATGATCTTATCACATTACTTTTAATGGCAAAAATTGTAAGATGCTTAAATTTAGCAGTTATACAATTATATTTAGTTATTTCATTTACAACCATATTCCAGATGATAAGAATATAATGTAACAGCCAAAAGACAAAAAAATCACAATGTGATGCTAAGTGGGGAAAATGAGGATAAAAAACTGTACATATTGCATAACACCCATTTTATTTTTAAAAATATATAAATAGATGTGTAAGATTAGGGCAGAAAAAGACCTTAGGACATTACAACAAAATATTAAGAATGGTTACCTCTAGACTGATTGACTAAAGATGAATTTTATTTTCCTTTTTTTCCCCATGCTAGTTTTAGATTTTCCCCTAATAACCATGTATTACTATTATAATTTGAAAAAAGCAATAAATGTAATAATTATAGTACACGGTGGCAGGCAAATCTGTCCCTAATTAAAGGTTCGTTGTTCATCAATGTGGCATGTTATCTCAGAACAGGTCAACTATGTGAAATGCTTATATTGCCATATGGACACGTGATGGTTGAATCAAATTCTCAGAACTACCTGAACCCTCTCTTGTAGGCCCCACATACAGGAGGCAATGAGCTCCCCTGGGCATGTAGTAACTGGAAGAAGGCAGGAAGCTTTGTTGGACTGCAGTCTTGACCATGATCTTAGAACCCTCTGGACCTCCGTTTCTTTAACGTACCTTTACAGAAGACCCACTATATATGCCAGGTACCATGGACCCACATGAACATGGTTCTTGCTTTTATGGAACAGCTTACCTTTACAAAATTTTAAGTTCGAGCAAATCTGACCACCGTTTTGCCCTTTTGGCATGTGTAATTATAATTTGATAACAAATTGTTTCAATACAAGAATTAGATCCATTTTACAGCAGTTATTTAAAAATGTATCTAAAATCCACTCTCCCCAAAGCTGAAAGTTTACCATTACTTTTAAACATATAGATTTGCTAGAATCTATCAAAAGCATTAACATTTTGACCACTCAGAGACTACCACTGACTCATTCTGTCAATCAAACTTGTCTGAGCTCTCAAGAGAGCCTCCGCTAGACTCCACAGTTTTTGGAGAAACTGCAACCAAAACAGGAAGTTCACTGCATGTGGAGAAAAGAGTGCTCACTAATTTCCAGAGACAAAAAGATGGTGGCCTCAAACACACAAAATTGAAAACGAATCAACCAAGCCCAATGCAAAGTGGGTGCTTATCAGGAATGTGCACATCACCTATTTCACAGAATGAACAGTGGCCTCAAAAAACAGTTGCCCATTTGCTAATTCAGAGCACCCAGCTCCCAAGAGCTCTGTACCATCATCAGGAATTGAAAAGATTTCTCCAACAGCTAAGGGTGAGGCATGAGGGTCTAACTGTGATTACAGAACATGAACTTTGCCTGGAAGAATCCAGTGGTCACCATCTATTTTGTAACAAATGCAGGTGTTTCCAAAGATGATGTGTAGGTCTGATGGAAGGGAGGGAGGGAGGGAGGGAGGGAGGGAGGGAGGGAAAGAAAAGAAAAACTAAAAATTACACCCAGGGATTTGAGGGGTTTTTCCCCAATTTTTATTGTTAAGAGAACCCCCAAAAACTAGCTAAGAGAGCTGTTGTTCCCCCCCACACTGGATGGGCAATTAAGGAAGGAGAAAACAAAAAGATATGTCCCCTATTAATGACCTCTAGAAAGAGTCCCCCCCCAGGGGCGCCTGGGTGGCGCAGTCGGTTGAGCCTCCGACTTCAGCCAGGTCATGATCTCGCGGTCCCTGAGTTCGAGCCCCGCGTCAGGCTCTGGGCTGATGGCTCAGAGCCTGGAGCCTGTTTCCGATTCTGTGTCTCCCTCTCTCTCTGCCCCTCCCCCGTTCATACTCTGTCTCTCTCTGTCCCAAAAATAAATAAACGTTGAAAAAAAAAATTTAAAAAAAAAAAAAAGAAAGAGTCCCCCCAGAATACAGGCTGTTCCACCAGTATATCAATTAACCATATTGTATGAAATCATGTGTGCTCTGAATGGACCCAACGAACCCCAGAGAAGGTAGGCAATACCACTTTAACCTACCCCTGGCTGACAACACAGCCCAGCATCTCCAAACAACAATTACTAGGCTATACAATGGAAGCTGGACAGGGGCGCCTGGGTGGCGCAATCGGTTAAGCGTCCGACTTCAGCCAGGTCACGATCTCGCGGTCCCTGAGTTTGAGCCCCGCGTCAGGCTCTGGGCTGATGGCTCAGAGCCTGGAGCCTGTTTCCGATTCTGTGTCTCCCTCTCTCTCTGCCCCTCCCCCGTTCATGCTTTGTCTCTCTCTGTCCCAAAAATAAATAAATGTTGAAAAAAAAAATTTGTTTTTAAAAAAATAAAAAAACAACGGAAGCTGGACATTAAGAATTCCACCCAGAGATACTTGTGTTAATCCTCATGAAGTCCCAGATCAAGTATCACTAGATATCCTGCTTCAACTTTTTAGGCACCTGGATTTGCAGGGAGGCAGAGGCAGAGGCAGGGGGTGGGGGTGGGGTCAGTCTATTCACCACAGATGAAATGATTCTGGGACTAGAACTAGTCAACTCAGGACCACTTCGGTGGCCAAAACATCACCCCTTAAAGCCGAAAGGCTTTTATATTTCTGAAAATGTTATTACGTTTATGACAAATTAGACTAGAATTTTCTTTTTTTAAAATTTTTTTTTTCAACGTTTTATTTATTTTTGGGACAGAGAGAGACAGAGCATGAACGGGGGAGGGGCAGAGAGAGAGGGAGACACAGAATCAGAAACAGGCTCCAGGCTCTGAGCCATCAGCCCTGAGCCTGACGCGGGGCTCGAACTCACAGACCGCGAGATCGTGACCTGGTTGAAGTCGGACGCTTAACCGACTGCGCCACCCAGGCGCCCCTAGACTAGAATTTTCAAATTTATTCAAAGGAAGAATAAAAGTCATAGCACAGATGTATTTGAACTTGAGACACTTTTGCTGATCTACACTTTTACTCAATGGAAAGGGTTTGTTGGGAAAGTGTGAAGTCTGACATTCCATCATTTTCTTGATCACTTTGGACCTTTCTCCATTGTTGCAGGAATTCTAATCCCACATCTCTTACATTCTCAAAGTGTAATTTGTACCTAAGTAGATTTTTTTTTTTTAAATAAACATCAACATTATGAGGGAAACAACTGGCATTGTTGAAAACATCTACGTGTCCCGGCTAACTCACTGGTGCTTCCATTATATTCATATACACACCATAAAGCTAAGAAAGGATCTAAAATTTCTGTGCTGATTAAACTGAAGTCCTTTTAACTTATCGCCTTCATACAGATACAGCCTATCCAAACAAAAAGATCTCAAGAATTCTTTTGAAAGAGCCCAAACAAGAGCCTAAACTTGCAAAGCTATTTTTCAGAGCTCACTAGTACAACAACAGGAAGTAGAACTTCTGGGATGGGGATTTTGCTATTTATTTTTTCTTTCAATGGCTGCTTTTAGGCGAGAGAGAGGGGAAAAAAAAAAAAAAAAAGTCTAGAGGCAGCAGGCAATGAATCAGGAAGTGGGAAATGGTTGATGCTGAAATGGCCAGCCTGAAAATCCTGGCTCTTTTATGTAGTCAAGTCTCCAAGGCCAGGAATTTCAGAAATCTTAGGCATTTTGCATTATTTTCTGAATCTTAAGGAGAGCTGAGACTTGAGAGAGAAAGGCCAGAGAAAATTAACCAGTAAGTAAGCCCCTAGCCTCTGGCTTCATGCCTCAACCACCACGCATACCTTGCCCCCATAATTAAAGGCTCAGTGGGAACTCGCTGTCTATAAATGGGGTTTTGTTTGAGATGCTGCTGGCGGAGGGGAGGGGGGCGGTGAGAGGCTCATGGTTTGCACAGACAGGGCCTGCCCCCACACTTCAGCCTCCTCATTCCTTCCTAGTGTTGAACCTGCAGCAGACTCAGGACCCGAAACGTTTCACAACTCAAAAAGCCGTCAGTTGATTAAAAACCACGGTCACTTTTGTTTTTGGGAAAGATAGTACCTGGATAGATCCTGTTAGATTTGGGTAAAATTCAAAGGTCTGTGGAACAAAACTACATGAACGCTTTCAGCCCTGCATGCTGCTCTCACTTTTAGATCACCTGTTTCAAACAGAGCTCTAGGAACAGTGTGGAGCTCGCTCTCTACAAAGACTGCATTTGCATCAACCTGAGACACCCAACAAATGTCTGCACAGGAGTTTATTATGCTGATCAAGGGAAAAGCGAGTACTGTCATCCTTCTTCCAAAAGTAATAACAACTCAATCAGAAACTTATTCCTGTTCCAAAGTCCTAACAATCTGAACACCAGAAAGCTACCAGAGCTTGTAAAATATTCCCAATTATTTTCTATAGAAATCAAACATACCTCCTCTACTAGCAGATTATATTAGATGACAGGTTTTTTAAAATGTTCATCTAGGTGGAAAGCAAAAAAAAAAAAGAAGGAAATAAAGTCATTTCTACTTGCTCCTGTCAAATATGGTAATTTGGGAGATCTTTTTTTTCCCCCAGCATCCCAATAAGTAAATGTGCCATAATCAAACAGGAAAATACAAACTGAAACGTGCAGAATGAGCACCTGCATACATACACTAGGGAGGGACCACACAGGACCCCCGGACCAGCCTTCTCTCATGTCCACCACGGGACATTTACCACCATCTCCGCGAAAAGGTTCCGGGTTATTTCACAAAGACAAGTAGCCTCCACTTTATAGTATTTTAATTTAGCACAAGTAAGAGACCCAGTCTTTCATAAACTCTTTTTGTCCTCGGGAAATAACCATGTCTCTTAGCCTGGCCTCTGCGGACCCCCAAATTCCCACTTTGCCCCCAGCCTCATCCCCCACTACTACGTCAATAAACCTTCCTCTCCTCCTTCCTGCCTTTTTCTTCAAGCCCCACACTACAGTGTGAAAGTCCTGACCTCAGCCCACCCCCACAGGTAGTTAAATCCTTCTGGTCCTCTAAGCACCTCCTCCATGAGGCCTCCAGGATCCCTCTGGGCATTAGGATCTCTTCCTCAGTTCCCACGGCTTTTCCCCAGCCTGTTCATTCTGTTCTCATTCGTAAAAGAGTCCTCCTATCCTAGCAGGCGTGCACCCCTTATCTTCTCGACTATCCCATAAGCTCTTTTTAAGGCAGGAGCTGCATTTTATACACCTGTCTACCTCCAGCAGGTCCCTCCATATCCAGATACTCCAACCTCTCTCTTCGACTCCTACAAAACCAAATCCTCTCTACCTAGCTCAGCTCAGCCTCCCTTGGGCAGCTGGCTTGCCCCTTTGCCTCATGTGCTCTACAGTAAAAGCCAACACCAAATCCCCCTCTCTTGCTCACGGTACCGAATCCAAGTGGTATCCTCAGCCCGTGCTCTCATGGGCGCCCTGGGCAGGCCCAGTATCAGTGGACATGGACCCACTGCCCTTGCCAGGAGCCAGAGCACCCCTCCATGCCCAGTGCAGCTTCATCACCAGGCCGCCAACCTCTAAGTCCACGCTCAGGACGCGAAGCCAGGATGCCAAGATGGCTACACGGCCCTGGGCAGACACCCTGCAGTTTGCACACCTTCTTGGCAAGCTGCTCAGAGGACTGAGGAGAGGTGGGTGTGAGTGCCTGCCCACTGCCCTCAGGGGAGTTGGGGTGGAGTTCCCAGAGCCAAGAAAAAGAGGGTCCCAGAGTTCCATCACACTCCACCCACACATCTAGCCTTCAACCTTTCTCTGTCCATCAGCTGAGAAGAATCCACAGCAGCTCCGAACAAATGATGCTTAGGACAACTTCCTGACCCAGACCAGAAAAAGGTGGCAAATGAGACTTCTATTCAGAGCCCAGGGAGGTTTAAAAAAAAAAAAAAAAAAAGGATCATGAATTCCTCCCAGTTCACTGACACACATTCACTGAATATTCAAACTGTAGCAGGGGTGAAGTTCGGGGAGGAAAGAGGAGGAGAAAAACTTCACCGGGGCATGTGTCCCTTTCATCTGATCATGCCCTCTTTTCAGCCAGAGGAGGTTCCAAAAAGCACAAGAAGTGCTCCTTGCAGGTTCCAGGTTAGCAGGTAGGAGGGGCTAAGTCGGTCCTAAGGAAGCCCCAGCCTGTAGGCAGCAACCTGCACCCAGGGATCCTCACGGGCAGAAGCCTTAAGACTGTCTTTATCCGGCTCTAAACTGCTTGCAGGATTAACAAGAAGGCTTGATCGATACTGATTTTACCGTCATGGGAGTGACTCACCATTAAATCCTACCCAGCTTAAAACTCAGCTGTGAACAGAAACAAAACAACATAATAGCAGGGTCTGATTTAAAATAGCAAGTATGACTTGTAAACAGCTAATGCTTATAAACAATTAACAATCACCTCCCTAGCCTTCTGGATTTGCTGTGAGAGAAACCCACCGCCAAGCACTCCGAGACGGGCCGCAGTCCTCCACGCACACTACCCCTGCCCCCCAACCCACCACACTGGAGTCGGGTTTTACAAAACAGACCCTGGGGAAGTTGAGGTGAGTGCCTTTGAGCTGAATTCCATACGTCCAATAGGTGTGTGCTCACCAGCGAACTGAGCTTTCAGAAACACGAGTCAAGCTGTCCTGGAGTGTAAGTCTCCTCGATGTAGCTACTGCAGAGTTTAAAAAGCAGCAACTCCTTTGTCCAAAAATGGGGGAAATGGGGTCATTTCCTCTGAGACTTCCCAGTAACTGTATTCCTCTCAAGCAGTATTCACTTTAAGAAAAGCAATGGCCCACACACAAGACAAACTATACGTTTCAAGCATTTGACCAAAGCATTGGAAGGCAAATGTACTTAGTGCCATTTTGAAAATACACACTTTTAGGTACGGGACCCCCCCCCACTGAAGTTTTCAAGATGAATCTGTAACCAACTCTCAAAACTGGCCAAGAATGTGTATATAAACAGAATCCTGGTCTTGAGAAGCCTTCGCCATAGCTCATTCCTCCACCACTATGCTGAAACTGTAACCCCCAACGGGATGGTAGTAGGAGGTGGGCCTTGGTGAGGTGATTAGGTTTAGATGAGGTCATGAGGATGGACCCCCGTGATGGGATGAGTGTCCTCACAAGAAGAGAAAAAGACCAGAACTCTCCGTCTCCCTCTCAACAAAATGGCAACCTGCAAACCAGGAAGGGGGCGTTCATCAGACACGAGATCTGCCAGCACCTTGATCTTGGACTTCCAGCTTTGAGAACTGTGAGAAATAGATGTCTGGGTTTGTTTTGTTTTGTTTTGAAGCCATCCAGCCTGGCAATTTATTACGGCAGCCCAAGCGGACACAGACATCCCCACGGCTCCAGGCAGAGCGAATCACCAACCTGAGGAAAAGGCACCGCCTCCCTCTTGTCATTTAACAAACACTTCCCGCTCAGGAAAAGAATGGTCACTCTGGCTTCTCAGGCTTGCCTCTGAGATGCAGGGGAAATGCCAGTCCAACTTCTAGACCCGGATGAGCTGTGGTAGCCAGCTTTCTCCTTCCCACGGGGCCCAGACCAAGAAGCTGTACCTTGAGTGGGGTGGAGAAAACTCGTCTTGCAGCCAGACAGGCTCAGCTACCTCCCAGTCTTGCTGGAATCGAGCAGGTCCAGGCCTGAGCCCTGACTCCTGGTTAAACTAGAGGGTGACAACTCAGTTACAAAGAACCAGCCCAAGAGAATCTGCTGGCATGATGGACAGGCAAGCCTTGCCTTCGGTATGTGCCAGACGTCCTGTCCCCTTCAGCAACGTGCCTCTTGGAAGCCTCAGTTTCTCCTTCTGTAAAGTGAAGGCTCTGGCTCTTTCCTTCCTTTGAAATGTTCCCATTTCTGCCTACAGAGGTCAATCCCTTTCCTTCAGGGCTCCCTATGTAATGGGGGAGTCAGTGTGCAATAAAATATCGAGCTGTCAAAACAAATGAAAAACTTCCAGTGTAATCAGTGAGGGAACCAAATATCTAAACAAATCTCTCTTCTGGAAAAGTAAGAAAATGAAAACGCAATTACACATCACATGGCTGATTAGTAATAAATTTTGTGACTAGACAGCACAAAAGTCTGACTCCTGACTTACTTTCCCCGAAAGGAAAAGATTATCTGTGACACTCTTTCACTATGGAAAACAAACCCATCCCTGGTGACTCATCTGAAATCTACGTTTTTTGGTGAGGCCTCCCCTGACCTCCCACGTCCTGTGCTGTGCACCCCCCGCACCTGTAAAACCTTTGGCTTGCCTCCTCAACCGTGGCCATGCTGGGCAGGAGTTGGTCTTCTTAAATCTGCCCCCCCCACCCCCCAGTATCCCACATGGTATATGCTCACAGCTGACTCGATCAAGAGATCAGGTGTTTGGAGGCACCTGGGCAGCTTAGTCGGTTGAGCCTCTGACTTTGGCTTAGGTCATGATCTTGCAGTTCGTAAGTCCGAGCCCCGCATCGGAGCCTGCTTCGGATCCTCTGTCTGTCCCCCTCTCTGCTCCTCCCCATCTCATGCTCTCTCTCCCCTTCTCTCAAAAATAAACATTTTTAAAAAAGAAGAAGAAATTAGGTGTTTTTTCTATTGTAGTAAAATAAATCCAACATAAAATTTTCCGTTTTGACCATTTTTAAGTGCACAACTCAGTATCGGTAGGTACATTCACATTTTTGCACAACATCACCACCATCCATCCATGGCAGTCTTCATCTTGCAAAACTAAAACGCTAAACCAGAAACTAACTTCCCCCCCTTCCCCTCCCCTCTGTCCCTGGGAACTGCCATTCTACCTTCTGTCTCTGTACATCTGACAACTCTGGGCACCTCATGTGAGTAGACGGACACAGTATTTGTTTTGGGGTTTTTTTTGGGGGGGGGACTGGCTTATTTCACCTAGCATGATGTCCTCAAGGTTCATCCATGCTGTAGCAGGTGGCAGAATCCCCTTCCTTTTCAGGGCTGCATAATACTCCACTGTGTGTATACACATTCTGTTTCACCATTCAACCACTGACGGGCACCTAGGGTGCACCCACCTTTGGGCTGCTGCAAATCATGACCTGCTGCTATGAACATGGGTATGCAAGTCTCTGTCCAGCTCCCTGCTTTCAATTCTTTGGGCACGGGGGTCCCAATCTCTCCATATCCTTGCCAACACTCGTAATTTTCAATTTGTTGATAATCACCATCCTAATGGGTATGAAGGGGTATCTCATTGTGGGTTTGATTTGCATTCTCCTAATGAGAGGGACTGAGCTGAGCATCTTTTCATGTGCTTCCAGACCTCAAGAAATAAATTGTGAACCAAAGGAATGAACTCTTCCTCCTCAGAGAGCTTTTCTCACAGAAGAAAATCACCATCACACTATGAGTTGCTTCATTAAAGATGAGGAAGTGGTTTGCACTCAAAATACGTTTCCCTGGGAAAATCATCACTGTAGGTGATGGCCCCCTAGCGAGACCACCCAAGCCCACCTAACAAGCTCTTGAAAGAGAAATGAATCCCAATCCTGGGAAGCAGAGACCCTGTACAACCCAAGGGAGCAAAGTAAGAGGGAAGTTTCTTCTCGAGATCCCAGAGAAAGGCTCTCCAGCAAAACATTTACTAGCCAGGTGCCATTTCTGCAGCTGGCCTCCAAACCCCTGAGTAAGGCTGTCCCTGGAGGTCTGAGGCCCCAGACTCCAGGGACTCCCATGTCTGGAAACAGCCTTCCAACAACAAGGGGCACAGATTCTTAATTTTCCCCACTTAAAAAAAAAAATGTAAGTTTACTTACTTTGGAAGAGAGAGTGTGTGTGCACGAGCAGGGGAGGGGCAGAGAGAGAGAAGGGGGGTGGGGTGGGGAGAGAATTCCAAGCAGGCTCTGCACTGTCAGTGTGGAGATGGATGCGGGGCTCGAACTCCTGAACCGCGAGATCATGACCTGAGCTGAAGTCAAGAGTCGGACCCCAATTTTCCCCACTTTTGATCTAAAATACTGCAATTAGTTTTTCTGGATACCTAGATTCATGCTTTCCAGACCCTATGTCCTAAATCTGGGCTGGGGATAGCACTCCCAGTCCCAGCTACTCATGTCCTTGACCATGCAGATCTGGTTCTCCCCCAGAAGGCCACTTGACCCCTAATTCCATAGCTATCCCTGAGACAGGAACAACGCTGGGAAGTACACCATTCACACTACCATATGAATGACTCATTTCGGTCCTTTGGCCTGACACATGGGTTTTTTGGGGAGCCAAATAATCCCTCTCCTGCAGGAGAATGTTTCATGCCCTTCCACGGAGGCAGAGGGATATCAGGTAGAGAGACAAAAATCAGGGGAGGAAGGTGCATCTCTATCCCCAGAGACAGAGAGGCCGGACAGAGCTCTTCTGAAATGCCTCTATGTAAAATGAAGCTGGAGTCTTAATGTGAAGGTCAGAAAAGGCAAATGCAGGAAGAGCAAACATGGCAATCATACACACCCAGGAGGGCATCAGTTTTATTTTTAGGTAAACAATTTTTATTATTATTTATTTACTTTTGAGAGAGAGACAGAGAGCAAGCAGGGGAGGGGCAGAGAGACAGAGAGGGAGACAGAGAATCCGAAGCAGGCTCCAGGCTCTGAGCTGTCAGCACAGAGACTGACGTGGGGCTCGAACTCACGGACCGCGAGATCATGACCTGAGCCGAAGTCGGACGCTCCACTGAGCTACGCAGCCGCCCCTTAAGTAAACAACTTCTAACGTGTAAATTCTCCATTCTTAATGACAGACAATAACAGCCGACCCCCTAGTACTTGTGGCAGACACTCTAAGAGATTTACACGTACTCATTCATGAAGTACATGTGCCATTACCATTTCCCATTTTACAGATGAGAAGACTGGGGCAGACACAGGAAATAAGGTGTCCCATGAACAACAGCACATCGTAGACTTGTTGTGAGAGGCTCTGGGCTCTAATTCAAATCTCAAAATGGAACCTGGACCATCATGCACGACTGAAGGCAGAAGCGTCCGGGACATGGCAGGAGGCCTGTTTTCCAAATGAAGAAAACACAGACCGGTTGAGATCCTTGGGCTCTACTTGCTCAAACAGGTATAAAATGATTTAAAATTCAGAATTCTCTATCCTGATAGCAGACGAGGAATACAAAATCCCCCAGGCCACATGATGTCACCCTTCCAGGAAGCCTCTTGCATTACTGCGTCTTTTAATGGTATTTGTCCAGTGAAAACAGTTACAGTCGTAGAGAACGGGCAGCTCGTATCTACGAGCACCAATTGCGGGCTAAACACTGGTGATTGCTTCTCATCGAGAACTACAATGTGCCCAGTCAAGTTAAAAACATCAATCAATAGGAGTTAAAAAGCACCAGTAGCAAAGCCCAGACCTGGACGCAAAGTTGGCATCCTCGTTTAAACAAATTATTCCTCATTCCTCTCAGCCTGTGCGGTGACGGTTGGAAATAGCCCTGCAAGGTCTGCCAGCACTGCAGGGGGGTGGGGGGGCAGGGGCCCCTCCCCGTCCATCCCAACCACAGGAAGCCAAGGCCAGGGCCAACTCGGGTCCACCCGACCCAGCTCAGATGGAAACGAGGGTCATCTCTCGCCTGGCTTTTCTCAGAAAGTTAGAAAGCAGTGCCCTGGCAATGAACGTTGAGAGCAGCCGCCTGAAAAGGTTTCACTTTGGGAGTATGTCTGGAGGCTGTGTATTTACTCCCGCAGTTTCAGCACTCGTCCTGGACGTTACCAGGTACCCCAGATGCCCCTGACAAAGGTAAGCGCTCCCCTACAGGAGCTTTTCTGAAGTCCGGGGCGGCAGTTTCCAAAGGGCTTTGCAATGTCAAGCGCCTCACTGGAGGGTGTTCCCCCTGGGTCCTCCCCCATCTACACCTTCACTGGTTCACCCTGGGGTTTCTATCTCTGGTCCCCCAACCCTGACCCCGTCAAAGGCCAGGGCAGCCTCCCCAGCACCCTTTCAATACGTCTACCCCGAGGTTCAAAATGCTTCAAAGCTCCCCACTCTCTCTACCCACCGCTGAGTCCCTTCACCAGCGCGCCTGGCGCTAATGCCCAGGCCAATGCCAATGCTACTGCCCCTGGGAACCCTAGCCAGACTGCCTAACACCTTCTCGGGTTCCTCAGTAGCTCCATGACAGCACCCCTCCAGCTCACAAACTTCCCCACTAGTCAGCATCCCATGAGTAAGCACTGAATGCATCTGCCTGCAACCATCCACCAGCATTTGACTGTTTCCATCTGGAGAGTCAGCCCCTTGAGAAAGTAGTACACGTGCTCTCCATAGGCTCTTGGGGGAGCTGAGGCCATTGGAGGCCTTGGCGGTAGAAGCAGGGTTTTGGATCTTCCCCACCGTCCTCCTCTTTACATGGGCAATGACCTTGAATGTAAGGGTCCACGGGAACCAGCCTGAGTTAACTCAAAGACAGCTTCTCTTCTGGCTCAGAGAGGCAGCCTGTTAGTGGTTCCAGAAGGCTGAGCTGAGGCTCAGACTTCATGAGGTTAAAACTTCACTGCAGACAAGGGACAGGAGGTCTATCCCTGAGGGACAGTGATACCCAGTGCCAGGGAGACAGCGAAAGGAGAGGAGCTCCAGCGAGAGGCCAGCAGGGCCACCATGGCACATGGAAAAGAGACTGACAAAACATGCCTTTGGATGCCTTCTACTTGCTGGCCCCTCAGAAACGTTACTGCCAATCTTCATATCATCCCAAATACCCCAAACCGCAGATGGGGACGATGGGGACACTGAGGCCTGTAGCTCCCTTCCCAATCCCAATATGCCTCCCTGCATCAGAGAGACAGAGACGGCGAGGTGTTTGAGGAGAAAGGGCTTCAAAGGCAGCGCTGTGCACATGCAAACCCCACTGACGAGGGCAGATGAAAGGCGGGCGCTGTACTGGCTTGTCCTGGTGAGTTCACATCCACCCTGTGCAACATTCACAGGGCAATTTTACAAGATACTTTTTTTTTTTTTTTAACACAAGGTACGCTTGAAATTAACATGCCAGGTTCAAATGATTATGTTTACATTTTCCGTAAGAAATATCCCGCCTCACCAGTCTCCTCAGGAGCATGAAGCTTTTAAGGATAATTTCTTAGGTGTTAATTACTTTCAGGAGCCCTCTTCACGCCATCCGAGACAAGTAAACTTCCGGGGGCGGGGGGTCAGAGAGGCCAATCAAAGGCCCTGGCCAGAACCCAGGAGAGGGGGGCACTCAAGTGATGAGAGCCTTTTACGACTGGCTGTCATCCCTGTCAGCATCCGAGGCAAAAGTTTACTGGCCTCACCAAGAAAACAAGGCAAGGGACAGAAGCAAGTGCCTGTTCACAGTATTTCTGCTAGTTCCAATCAGACCTTCCAAAGCACGTCATCTCTCTCTACCTTGTGCCTTGGGATCTGGAGGCTACTCAGGTCATGAGAAATGACCTAGGCCTGCCGTGTGATCCAGAAGGGAGAGAGCAGTGGGCAGCTACAGACATGGAAGCATCCACCTGGCCCGGAGGCTGGACCTTGGGGGTCCTCTGTATCAGGCCACGCCTGGACCACAACACAGCCCAACCCAGCCTGAGTGCCTGCCTTCAGTCAGGCACCCAGTACCACCAGAGAAGCCCCATTACCAACAACTGGTGGACAGGAGTCATTCATTCCTATCTGGAGGGAACTTGCGGGAAAAGGCGTCCCTCCACACGGATGAGACAGCCTTGACAGGGCTTTCCTGGAGTTTTAAGGCTTTTGTTCACCTCAGTCTGCAAAAAGCCTGATGAAAGTTGCTTTTTTTTTTTTTTTTAATGTTTATTTTAGAGAGCGATCAAGTGCACAAGTGGAGAAGGGGCAGAGAGAGAGAGGGAAAAACAGAATCTGAAGTGGGCTCCAGTCTCCCAGCTGTCAGCCCAGAGCCTGACACAGGGCTTGAGCTCACAAACTGTGAGATCCTGACCTGAGCCGACGTCGGAAGCTCAAATGATGATCCACCCAGGCACCCCAAAAGTTTGATTTTAAAGATAATTTTATTGCTTTCGAGTTCCACATAGTGGTAACTAGCACGGTAAGATGCTTCTGCTGGCAGGGCTATAATAAAAAGATGAGAATACATTTGTTATCAAGATGCTTCACAGTGAATGGTAGGGGGAGCAGGACAGGGCTTAGCCCTCTAAGAAGTCTCCTGTTTGAGGTCTTCCCGTGTGGCAGGCACCGGGCCATGTCCTGGAAATTCACAGATGACCAAGGTGCCATCATTGTCCTTCTCGGCCACTGGGGGAAACAATACAGGTCAAGCTACTCATAGAGCTATAGAGTGTCACGTGACCACCCTACATGCCGAATCAAGGCTGCGGAGGGGGTGAATTTGTAGCTAATGCTTAAAGGAGTTTTCCAGAGGGCAAACTGGTTAAGAGTTGTTTTAAGCAGAGAGGTTGCTACCAGCCAGAGCAAAGGGACTTGAAAGGAAGAGTACAGCCTGTTTGAAAAGGAGCCCAAAGAGTTGTTCAAAACGACTGAGATGATGGCACACTGTGGTCCTCTCTCAGATAGCCAAAGAAATGATTTCCAAATTAAAAATAATAAAAAGCAAATAAAATAGAATAAAATGAATAAAAACAATAAACAGCAATCACGGGGAAATGAGTCTACAACTTTCAAAAGGTAAAATGGATAACCACGTACATAGTAAGTGTAGTTGCAGCCAAGGAAGTGACAAAGTGGATTCTCAAAGTACCAAAAAAAGCATGAAACAAAACACAGAAAAATACCGAACCCAGTACATCTGATGTGAGATCTAACACCGGTTAATGGAAGTGTCTGTCATTCTCCGTTAGGAATTCTGACTGGTGAGTGTCTTAACTCCCTGAAATTGTCCAAGGCAACACCTATTAAGAATGATAATTTAAGTGTTACCACAGAAAGAGAGCAATGGGGATCTTGCTTTATTTTTCAAAATGAATTAGTAGGGCTTTTTTTTTTTAATCTCTAATCTCAAGAGAAATATTTTAGAACTTTTTATTTGCTAAAGTCCTGTAAAAACACCTTAAATCTTGAATTGTGAAAGGTACACTAAACACAAGGACTCTACCAAAGTTGTTTACCTCACTTAGGAAGACCCTAATTGTAGCTCATTCTCAAAGGAGCTGGCTGACACACTACAGCAGTCTTAATCCGAAATCCCAGTGGTTTCTACCGAAGCCTGCAGTCCACACATTCTCCTGCTATCAGTTCCCAGGAACCAAGCCAGAAGACAAAATCTAAGGGACGCGCGTGGGGAGGGAGCAGGCGATCGCTATCTTCATCCTTGGGCACGAGCAGGGTTAAATCAGTCACGGAAGAGGCTGAATCTCTTTTCTGGCCACTAGGTGTCGCCTACGCATTAGTGAGGTGGGCAGAGTACGCACTGGAGACTTCTCAGGCGCCAGCAGGAATGGACAAGGGGAAGAATTAGGGGAGAAAGCGTAATGAACAGATCTCTGAAGCAGAAGGTGAACTGCCAGGGTTTACCACTGTTTGCTCAAAATAGGTAAAATCGTACTACCGGGATTTAACAAACAAAATGTATCCTGTTAAGCACCTTAAGTTTTATTGTAGAACATTTACTGAGCACCTACTATATACCAACCGCATGTAAGTTACAAGGACAGTCAAGTCTCTAGTGTGTCCTACTTTCCTGGCACTATCCAAAGAACACCTACGTTCAAGAATGTCACATCCATAAGAGCAGTAGGAAGCTGAAGTCTGAGGAGCTTAGTATATGCCAGCTTCTGCTCTAAGCACTTGACATATGTATTAATTCACTTAATTTCTATAAATAAGTGTATCAAGTGGGTTCTATTAAAATTGCAATTTCACAGACAAGGAAACTGAGGCACAGGAAGATTAAATCATTGGCCTGAGATCTTCACTACTGAGGAGCTGAGACTCAAAGCAAGCTCTTTGGCTCCACTGCTCTCTGCGGCCTCATAAAATGACGACAGCTCAGGTACAGGACAAAACAAATCACTGCTAACCAGCACAGTAGTGGTAATAAACTCAAAGGGAATAAGGGGGGGAGGTTAGGTCTACGGAAGTTTGAACAATCTGAAAGGCTTCATGAAGGAAGAGGCATCGGGAGTTAGAAACAAAAGTATATCATCTCAGATCTTTTAAAACCATAGAAAGGTATTTGGAGGAAATGAATTTCCTGATTAGCACCCCACCTTTAGACAGCTACCATCTGTCCCTGTTCCACAGATCTGTCTGAAATCCAGAGATTTTTAAAAATAAAAAAACTACACCCTCCCCCCTCCAATTTTTCTGACATTAGTTTTCTGAATATATTAGAAGAAGTTTTTGTGATGTTGCTTAATGAGAAAAGAAGAAAACGTCCCAGTTATTTTAAGTCTCTACATTTGTGTTGAGCCTCAAAAAAATTAAATAACTTGTTCAGGGCCAAAGACCTAACTGGCAGCAAAGGAGAAACTCGAACCAGGTGACTTTGTTGCTCTCTACAGTAGCACTTTCCACTATTCTGTACGGGGGTAGCAGAGAGGAGAAAACATTCCAGACCAGGAACACAGCAGGAACAAAACCATGGAGACAGCAATGGCACGGCGTGTTCACCGCAGAGGTGAAGCGTGGGTGCTGGGAATTAACACGGGATCCCTACAAGCAGTCTCACTAAGGATGTATTTATTGCAGCCCAGTGTGAGGAGCCTTGGACTTGATTCTTGAACCACAATGCAGCACCACAAAAGGCACACGCTGAGAATTTGAGGCTGGCCCATCCATCACACCAGAGAGAAGGAATGGGAGTCAAAGTAGCCCAAGTGGCTCGGAGGCCAAGCTGAGCATCTCCTCAGGCAGATGATGCAGGTCTGGCAGACTGGACCAGGGTGGAGCTAAAATCAGGAGACAATCTGAATGATTTCAAGGGACTCGGTAAGGTAGAAACATTCAATTAACCAGTCTCCCCAGAAACGAGTGAGCTGACGAACTAAAATTTAACTAGAAATTCCATCCTGACTCAACATTTGTTGTTGGAAATCTTACTGAGGGACATGTCAGAAAGAAAACCCCAAATAGGTCACCCAACCGTGCAAGGCGATGATCGCAAAAGAAATTTCCTGTAACCAAACTATACCACGTTGCGACCTAACATATGCCATGAACTCACTGTCGGCAGAAATCAGACGACAGAACTGAGGAAAGCTGAACAACAGATCTTCCTGTCACTGGTCTCTTTGTTCGTTTGTTTTCATGGCAATCTGTGCTCCTCTTTCAAATCCTGAGTCTGTGAGCTTGCGTATTATCCCACTAGCAGGAGACCCAGGAAAAGAATATGGGGAGAATAAATTCAGGACAACACAGATTAATCTGAGCACATTTGATGAAGATCTTACAATCTATACAAAGCTAATAACTTAGAAAACTATTTGCCAGATGGATCATGGACCGCACACCTTGGCTTTCTCTCTGTGCTTCCTACTTTTTTCCAGGAAGTTATTAAAAGCCACTCGGATACTCCAAATTTGGGAAAAGCCGTAACACGTAAGCCTATCTCCCCCTAAATATCATCAGACTTCTGTTCCTTTACTATGAACTAAAGGCATTAACTAAAATTTGCCTAACCCAAATTGGTGCTGTCTCATTTACTTAGTCAAATATGTATTTCCAGTTATCAATTTTATAGAGACAAACCACCAACTATATTTTACATGAGAGGACAAGCTGGAAGTATGCATCCAAAATATCTCAGGAAAATTTAAAAGTTCTGCTCTATAAAACATTTATGCTTTAAGGCTGTCAAAATGTATTTGTTCTCCCATGTCAAGAGTAATTTAAACAGCAGCATGCAGTACACCTGAATTACCAAACTGACAAGTTATTCCAAAGCCGGTTTAAGGAAAGCCAGCACCAGGTTAAAAAGAAAGTAGCCACACAAGAGTACACAAGACGGAAACAGTAATGGATTTAGAACAGTCAGAATCTGAATGCATGGAAATACACATACACACACACACAATTATATAATTATTACTGAAGTCGGTGCCTGCCTTGTGCAGGGGGCTAAGACAGTGAGGCGTGAAATAAACGAATAAAGTTTCAGCTCCCTTCCCTCCCCCCTCCCCGCCAAGAACCCTTTGGACCAGGAATAGAATACTTCTATGTCTTTAAATATAAATGCTTTAAAAAAAAATCCAGACTATTATAATGTGAGCAATCTAAGGCAGACGTAGCTACCTCTGTAGTATTTGTGGTACCAGTTATGTGCGTGCACGTTTTCCCCATGTGGCTAAGCCACCATAGTAGGTCAAATAAGAAAGTATGGGCTGCAAGACTGTCAGCCATCATAAGTGGGACAGACACTCAGCTCCATGGACACATCCCCAGCAACTTAGAAAGTAAGCTATCACCAGCACTAACCAAGGAGAGGATAAATATGAGAATAAAGGCAGTCCCTGCATCCCTACCTACTTCTCCCCGTCATAAATAACAGCAACAATACCTTGTAACAGTTATTGCCATTCCAACCTGCATCTTTCATCATAAAAGAAACTACTTTCTGTTGTGTTCCAGTAAAATCTGAATAGCAACCTATACGTTTAAAAATTCTTGATAGGGCACAAAAAAGAATAAAAGCCTTGCTTACTAGTTTGTTTCTCTAGTGTTTCATTATTTTTTTTATGTTTCTTTTTTTGGGGGGGGGGGAGGGGCAGAGAGAGAGGAGAAGACAGAATCCCAAGCAGGCTCCAGGCTCTGAGCTGTCAGCACAGAGCCTGATGCGGGGCTCGAACCCACAGACAGTGAGATCATGACCCGAGCCAAAGTCGGATACTCAGCCGACTGAGCCTCCTGGGCATCCCGTTTCTTTAGTGTTTTAAATAAACATAACAAGTGATTTCTATGGTTTGATTCATACCTTTAAAATCTTCCGTAAAATATTTCATGGTATCAGAATGAATTTTTAAACTTAAAGATCTAAGCCCACTAAGTGTTCGATATACATTTACTGAGAGAGGAGGGAGAAAAAAATTGTCAATTCCAGAAATATCAATATTTCCTTAAGATTTTGAAATGAATCAGTTTCACAGGCCATGAGTGAAACTGGCATAATTGAAAAAAGTAGGGAAGTCTTCAAAAATGATATGTGGGACTTTACAACATGAGTAAAAACTGATGCTTTAAAAACAGAAAACAATCTAAGTCTTCAAAAGTCTCAAAATCAAAGATACTTTTACTATTCTGAGTCAAAAAAGACCATAGCAATATAACAAGAGAAACAAACTTCATCATGCCAAGGGAATACACATCTATTGCGGTAACAACCTGACTTGTTTTTAAAGATCTTTTGTTTACCAATAATCTTATACAAAACATATGCCTTTTGCTCAGAACAAATCAGTTTTACAGATAGAGGTTTCTTTCCAAATACTGAAAATCAGTTACTCTCCCCAAATGTCAACAAGTCTCATTGTGCACAAACATCAGGACTGTTGCATGTATCCCCTCCTTAAATTTAAGCCAAATCACATCTTGACAAATAATGGGAAAACCTCCTCCTGATAATCTGACCCCAAACACCATTTTCAAGGTCAGAGGGGAGTGCCTGCGTGGCTCAGTCAGCTAAGTACCTGACTCTTGATTTTGGCTCAGGTCATGATCTCACAGTTCATGAGCTGGAGCCCCGAGTTAGGCTCTGCTCTGACAGCACAGAGCCTGCTTGGGATCCTCTCTCTCCCTCTCTTTCTGCACCCCCACCCCACCACTTGCTCGCTCGCTCTCAAAGAATAAACTTAAAAAAAAGGGGGGGGGGGGTTAGAGTGCTTCATTCATTATTCACTTTGTTGTCCTTCGAGTGTTCAACGTTTTCCTTCAGAACATCTCGGACAGAGAAATGGAGAAACCCTATCTCAAGCACGTGTGCAACTACTATATATTTAGTACAACTGATGGGAATGCATACCTTGGACTCAGCACCTGTCACAGGTTGGCTAAGAAAAGCAGTTCGGTGTAAGGTGGCCTGCAGGCACAGATACCTCTTCTTAGGATTTTTAAATGAGTGTTGAAAACAAATCGAAGCAAATCACAACCCAGAAAGAAACACAGCTTCTACTTTTTATGATTAAAAAAAAACAAAGTCATGATTCAATTGCCTCCTGGATCTTATTCTTACCCTTCTGCACCTTTACAAACAGTGAGTTCTTTTACATGATAAAGCCTTACAATTAAGAAAGTTTCCTAATAATGTCCAGAAGGCTCAGCAATGTGTAACTCCAGAACAGTTTTGAAATAAGTTCCACCTTCCGTACAACTCAAAACATGCCGTGCAGCATTCACGAACGCCACCTGTAACTCCTGAAGTGTTGGCAAAAGGTAACTGCAACACTCCACATTTTTAATCACAATTGTCAGAACCAATGTTGTAAAAAAGCTGAGAGGCTGAACGTAGACCGGTGAATGTGTCCCGTGCGTCCAGTACTGCAATGGGAGGCAATGTGTGAGGAAGGCAAAAATGGGGCAGCAGAGGGCTTTAGAAGATTCAGCAACATTGGTTTACTTCATATCTTAAGTCTACAGAAATGTTTTTAAAGGGCCTTTAAAATGCTGTTTGCCGCCTATTTGAAAACCGTGCATTCTGTGCTGAGTCTGAAAAAGATCTGATTTTCTAAGCAACTTTGTTTCACGCAGGAGTTTTAAGAAATGCCTCAAGGACAAAGACAAAGCCCTCTTTCCTTGTAAGCTTACTCACTGCCTGGCATAGGGTCCAGCTTTCATACAGCAGGTGCCCAATAAGTGTTGGCTGGATTCAGTTGCTTCTTACAGCTTCAGTTGCTTCTCACAAAACAAATGAAACCAGATTTAAAAGGAAGCTACCGTCCCTTGAGGGCTCCCCTTGGCAAAACTCTAAGGCAACAAGTGAAAACGATACAGTTGATTTTCATTACTGCCCTGATCTTGCAACAATAAGAAGGGCAGGAAACATTTTTATTAGTAAACTAAGTCCTAGACAAAGAGCAAAAACAAATGTAAACAACCACTATTCTCCACATCTTTTTCTATTAAAAGGCCAAGGTAAATCTGGAAAAGGGCATAGCAAAAATGCCTTTGCTGTATGTTTAAATCTTTTGTTCCACGAGAAATTTTAATTAAAAAAAATTATCGTATGCCTGAAAAAACTACTGTAGCGTACAAAGATCCTGTTTCCTGCTCAGATTCTGAAGCCATTTAAAAAAAATAAAATGAGCAACAAAGAAAAAACCCACCCCATTCATCCTCAGTCTTTACTACCAGAGTAGTTAATAAGGGATATCAAAGAGAGAAAGAAAGAAAAGAAAGAAAAAACAAAGTGGAAATTCTTTACCATCTTAAAACAGTACATTATTTCTTTGTTGGAAAACACATGTAAGAAAACTGGAAATACAAAAAGCCTTCCGGACTCAGCTCCTAAACTTTAGTCTTGGAAAGACCAACTTCGTTTCGGATTCAGTTAAGGATTTCACTGTCACAAATCTGACTTTCATTGGCATTTGTGTTTTTTAAGTCCAACCCCTAAATCCCTACTTGAGCTGTGTATAACCAAGATTTTTTTTTTCCTGCCCATTTCTCCTATGGTGTTGAAACCCCACTGTTACAACACCAGCCATCAGTTTGCCGTATTGCTAGAGTGCACGGATGTAAGAAACTCCACAAATAAAAAAGAGATATGATCACTTGCTGGACAAATTTACTTAATCTAACCTCTATGTTCAAAGTGACAATGCATTCTTGTCAACCTTCGCAGATTTCTTTAAAAAAGGGGGGGGGGGGACCCAGGTTTATTGGGATACAATTTGTATGCCATAAAAGTCACTAATTTAAAGTGGACACTCCAATGATTTTTAGTATATTCAGAGTGGTACAACCATCACCACAATCTAATTTTAGAACATTTTCATCACCCCCAAAAGAAAGCCCATACCCATGAACAGTCACTCCCTGTTCCGTCCTCCCCCGGCCCTACTCAACCACTAATCTACTTTCCGTCTCTATGGAGTTGCTTATTCTAGACTTCACGTAAACAGAATCATATAATATGTGGTCTTTTGTGACTGGCTTCTTTCACTTAGCATGATGCTTTTAAGGTTCTTCCAGGCAACCTTAGCATATTTCTTAAGGTTAGAGTTTTCTAATCCTTCTGACAAATCAAACATATAACCTTTTAAACTTCAAATCCTGACCCACACCCCATCCCTACTCAAAAGTATCATTTACTTGCGAGTTCCCTCTAGAGAGTCTAAACTATAATTTGCTATTTAGGTTTTTTCCAACCTTCTTATTCTGGATTCTTCCTCTGGTAATAAAACACCAACTTCTTTAAACATCAACCTTTCACATACCTATATTTCCCTGACAATAGGATAGGACTGTGCCTGGGGCAGAAAGAGGACTGAGCCCTTTTAATGAGATAGCCAATATGTTTAAAATACATGTGGATTAAAACAAAAAAAAAAAGACGAAGCCATCAGATGATTTAGCTATCACTCAGAACTTCCCAGCCTCCCTTATTTAGATGCTCTGTTCACATCATGTTAATAACAAAACAAACGTGTCTGCTTGACTTCATCTGCCTCAAAAAACTTCTACATCTCTTCAGTGAAAGATTTAAAAGAAAATCACCTTACTGTTGTAGGTGTCAGTGTTCAAAGAGTAAACACTAATCCTTAAATATGCCAATACAATAGGAACAAACACCAGCCCAATTTTTATCCCAAAACAATACTCATCCCTGACTGGATTCAGTAGTTTATTTCCATCAGAGTTAAGGGTTCCAGCACCTGACTAAAAACTGAACACATGCTAAACACTGAGCATATCCTTTTCTCCTGAAAACGTCAGAGCTGTAGGAAGGAACAGAGACTGAGTTAGGACTTGAGTCGGGGTGCCTTCTGGCCATCCGTCAGGTTTTCAGGAACCAACAATTTTCAAGGCATCCTTGAGAAAAGCTTTGGCCTCTCAGTATTATAAACATGCATGAAAATGCCCCTTCTCCTCCTGTTTTCTCAAGAAAGAGCCTCCTTTCACAAAGAATACTGCTCAGGAAGATCGCTGGGAACAACAAGGCATCCTATTTTAAAATGCCCGACTCCTTCCTCAAGACGCAAGGCCATCCCTGGTGTTGTGAATCTCACAACATTAAATAATAAAACTGGAAACATTACACACCTCAATATCATGCCTTAAAAAAAAAATGGATTAGCTCTCCTGTGGTCTTCTAAACTGTATTTAGCCTTGAGAGGCTAGATACCCTCTTCGGTCCCCCCAAACACCATCTGTAACCCTGAGAAGGGAGCCGAAAGCCTTTCGTCCAATCCAGTGAGCTGAAAGTTTAGAAAACAAAGAGGAGGAGAGCTCAGCTCCGTGGAAGGTCCGGCCTCAATCTGCGACTTACTCCGTGTAGTAAACACTAATTCTTTACAAAAATCTTCTCTTATTCCATCACGGACTCATTTCTTCCAAGACACTTAAGAAGGGTTTGTTTACACAACAGCCTTTCCGAATTGCCCCCGTGATGGGGCCAGACAGCCCCGCCGCCCCCCCCCCACCCCCCACCATTCTCCCTCACTCTTCGAGGCTCCGTCGTGATTTTTCAAAGTTAACTGGCACCACCTGCATACCCTCGGCAAACATTACTCACCAGCACGCCCTCAACGTTCCCAGCCCCAGTTCCCCGACTGCATTTAAACTTTAATCGTGTTCAAATTACCCTGCCATCGCGAATACGCCAGTAAACCACGCTTCCATTTTCTGAGTATAGAACCCCCTCCTCCTCCTCCTTCCTCCACACGTCGTGGGGCCCTAAGTTCTCCCCCCCTCCCTCCCCCCCCCCCCTCCCCGCACTTCCCTACCCCTACCCGACACTACCAAAACAAAAGCTATCAGATTGCAAGCGATAGCGAGTGTGGAGCGATACTGCTTATTAACTTTGTACAAAGGAAGTGCGGGGCAGGAGAGATCCAGTGCGACGCAACTCTGGCCAGCAAACCAAGGCGAGGGCTCCGCGCTCGCAAAACAGAACACCCTCCCGCCCACCCCCCCGCTGCCGCAGACCCCGGCGCGCCTTAAAGGCTGGCGCGCGACACCTCTCGCCGGGGCCAGGCGTCTAGGTGTCCCCGAGCGGCCGTGTGGCGACAGCTACAGCCCCGCGTTGCGAGCACGTGTGTGGAAAGGCACGTCGGCTCGGACCACACACCCACTCCCGCACAGTCGGACGCTGCCCGAACACTCCCCACCCCCGTCTGCAGGAGAGGCGTCTACGGGCCGGGGTAGCAACTGGGAGAAGAAAGTCCCAGAACCCTGTGAACTAGGGGCCCAGACGCGCTCCTCGGAAAAGCTGGACTGACGCAGAGCCCCCGACCTTGCAGTTTTCGGGGGTGGGGGGGGAGTCTTCAGCGGGAACTCTCCCCCCAACGCCTGAGCCGCACAGAGCGGTCGCGGGAAGCCGGGGGCAGGTAACCCGCAGAGGATCGGGCGAAAGTGACGGGGAGGGAAAGGCCAGGAACCCAAAATGCCCGAGGGGTAAAGCGCGTTGGCGACACGAGGCCGCTCTGGGATGTTTGGAAACGTGTCCTGGGGCTGCGGGGCCTCTCCGCCGGCTGCCTCCCCCTGGAACCCCACGGCCGGTGGGCTACCCGATCCCCGCCTGTCCCGGCAGCCAGGGCCCCGCGCGACCGCGGGAGCTGTCACCACCGTCTGCGCGCCGCGCGGGAGCCAGCCCGCCGTGCGGAGCGGCCCGCGCGCCGCGAGGGGGGTGGGGTGTGGGTGGCGGGGCCCGGCCCGGCGCGAACTTCGCCGACGGAGTCCCAGCGCGGGCACGGCCGCGGGGGCACGAGCGCTTCCCAAGGCAACCGGCCCGCGGGGCAGGGCTCCCGGGACAGCGAAAGAGAAAGCCCCCGAGGCTCTTCCCGCGCGGGGGTGCGCAGAGCCGGGGCTCCGGGGGCCGCTCCGGCCGGAAGGCCGAGCCCCTCCACACCCCGCCGGGCCGCCCCCGAGCCCAGGGGCCCGACAGCTGCGACGACGGCAACTCGGGTTTCGCAAACAGGGCGCAGCCCCTCGGAGGAAAAGTTCCCGCAGTGGCCGCGGGCGGCGGGCACATACTCACTTTCTCCACTCGTCGGCCAGAGCGAGAGCGCGGCGGAGAAAAACAGGAGCCCCCACAGCGAGGTCGGGGACCCTCCTCCGGAGCCAGACTTCATTCCTTTTATTTGGGACGAAATTCCCCTCTCTCAAAAAAATAAAAAAACAAAAAGAAAAAGAAAACAAAGAAAACAAAAAGAAAAAAAAAACGGGAAAGGAAGAAAAAGTCTCAAACTCAGTCTTCGCCCCCTCCGAAAACAAGGGCGAAGGAAACAATACTCCAAAGGCGGCGCCGGCCGGGGACCCTCCGGGTGCGCCGAGCGGGCGGGCGGCGGCGCGGGGCGGCCCCTCAGCGCCGGCAGCCTCGGCCCAGGGCTCGGCGGAGTCGGGAACCCGAGGCGCGCCGGGGCGGGCTGTCGGCGTCGTCGGCCTCCATTTTCAAACCCAGAGAGGCAGGAGGGGGGGGGGGGGGGAACTGCACAGAAAGGGGGCAAAGCCCAAATTCGTCTCGGCGGAGAAAAACAAGCCCGACCCCAGGCAGAGCGGGAAGCTGTCCGACACCCGAGCCTCCGCGGCGGGAGGGCGCGACGCAGTTCGCAAGATTGCCCCGAAGTCCGGGTCGCGGGCGAGGCCGGCCGGGGGCAGAAATGCGGAGTAAAAATGAATGAGCGGCTCCCCCTCCTCCTCCGGGCTCCGCTCGCCGCCGCCTCCTCCCTCAGCGCCGCCGCCGCCGCCGCCGCCGCCGCGAGCTCCTTCCCAAATCCAGAACACACACAAAGCGGCGGGCCGGCCGCGCCGCGCTCAGCACTCCCGCCGCGCCGCCCGGGCTCCGCGCCGGCCCCCGCCCGGCCCCCGCCCGCCGCCGCCGGCTCCGCGCGCGGGGGCTCCGGCTCGCTGAAGGTCAAAGCCGAGGCGCGCAACGCGCCGTGGAGCTCCCCTAGCGCGGGAGGGGCGTGGAGGGCCCGGGGAGTGGGGCCGAGGGTCTGCAAGCGCCGGGCACGGGCGCGCCGGGGGCAGGCTCGCTGGCGGCGTCCCTCTCGCTCGCTCGCCTCTCTCGAGTTCGCCTGGTGCGCTCGCTCCTCCTCGGGTTTTTTTTTTTTTTTTTTTTTGGCCTTTTTTTTTTTTTTTTTTTCCGCTCAGCGGAGTTAATGCTGGTAAACAAGAGCCTCAGCCTCGCCGCGCCGCTGCCGCCGCTGCTGCCACACACTGGGGGCTCGCGCGCGCGCGCACTTTCGGGGCCGCGCACACGCGCCCGCGCGCACACTGGAGCGGCCACAGCCGCAGCCGCGGCGCGCCGAGGGCCCGGCCCAGGCCGGCGCGCGCCAAGAGCCGGAGCCCGGGATTCCAGGGACGTGCGGAGCGGAGCCGGGGCGTGGGGTGCGAGTCTGCGAGGCACCGCCCCCGCCCCCCGCCCGCGCCGGCACACGCGCGCGCGCGCCCACACGCTCTCGCCCCCACCCGCACTGCGCCGGCCACCCTGCACGCGCCCTCCCCTCCCGCAAGACTCCAAAAACAATGCCCCCGGCGCCGGCCCGGGCTCCGCGAAGGGGCAGGCTGGAGAAGAGAAGGGAGGAAGGGAGGGGGCAGGGTGGGCCGGCAGTGCGGGGCCGGAGAGGTTCATTGAAAACAACAGCAAGGCTGGAAAGCGCGTTTCCCTGATTCTTGAAAAGCTTCATTGTTTCTTGCAGCTGTTGCAAAATAAATAAATAAGTGCGTGCATGCGGCATTTTTTTCGCAGCGTGCTGGAAAGCCCGAATGTGGCGGGAGGGGCACACCTGGGAGAAAGCAGACCCCCAACCTACTAAGGCAGGCACTTTCACGCAAGGCTGGGACGGCCGCGGCGTCGCGGCCGCAGAGTCCGGAGTTCTGGGGGCTCGCGGGGAGCTGAACGGGGAGGGCGCGGCCCGCGTGGTTTAGCCCAGGGGCGTGAGGGGATACTGCCCGCCGCCTGCCGCGGGCCCCGAGCGGGGGAAGGGGGGGGCCCAGACAGACTGCCCCGCGTGCCCAGGGCGCGTCCCCGCAGCGGCCGCCAGGGGGCGCGGCAGGCGCCGGGGAAGGCCGGCTGGCGGAGTGTCGCCTCCCTCCGGGAGAGGAAATGTGGGGGCCCGGGCAGGGGGCTGGCTAGGCTGGGTCGCGCTGGCCGGGCCTCCACTACCCGTGGCCCGCCCTGGCCGCTCCTCGCGGTCTCACGCGGCTCGGGGATCCACCACGTGGGCGGCTGCGGGGAGCGGCCGAGGCGCGTGCACAGTGCCGGTCTGCGGGGCCCCGGAGGCGGGGGGGGGGGGGGGGGGGCGTGTCCGAAGGGCTCCTGAGAATTGGGTGGGGGGCCAGGGCCGGAGCTGAGACAAGTCTCCCCGCTGGTGTCGGGACCCGGAAACATGCCGCACACACGCGCGATCCGTGGTCACTGCGGAAACCCACCCGCACCTGCCTCGGGTCCTCCCGAGCACGTCTCTCTAGTTTCGTTTGCTACGTAAGTGGCTGGAAACCAGCACAAACCCCAAGTCTCCTTGGTGGTTTTCTTGATTGTGACCAAGGAGAGGTTTCCCCAAAGCGAGACTGCCCTAGGACAGCCATCTAATGAATAAATGCCGCGGAGACCAGGTCCTCAAAGGAGAAAAACCCCAGCAATGGCTGGAGAAAGGAGTTTGAAATACGTGGACTTTTAAAAATAGTGATTGGACCACGTGTCGTCTGTAATGTGGTCCGGTTTCATGACTCAGGCTAATTGATGTCAATAATAAATAAAAAGAAGATGGCTAATAAAAGAGTTGTGAATCTCTAGATCGAGTGGAAGTGTTTCTCTCATAAACGATCAGACTGTCTGGTAAGTAGGGATCTGTTCTAAAGGAAAGGTAGGTTTTTTTTTTTTACTGTAATTGTAAAAGATTTCCGCGTTACATTATGCATCCCATCATTCGTAAATAATTTTTTTTAATTAAGAGCTGAAAACAAGTCAGAAGCTATCATAATGGAAACCTAGCCCTTTTCTCCCCTATATTTATTTCCTAGATCATTTTTCCCCTTGGAAATTTTTAGCTCAATTCAGTGAGTCAGTTGTATAGAAGGAAAATAAATCTTTTTTTTTTTTTAACTTAAGAAAGTCATTCATATGGGATTGTTTTTGTTTAACTGAATTCAGCTTAATTTTCAAATACACTGTTCCAGTTTTAGATGTTTCTGGACATTAACAGAGAAAGAAACATACTAGAATCTTTAAAAAGAAACTTAAATTTAGCATGTATCATTTAAATATTAGGCAGTATATGTGAATAATTAAAATTTAGTTTACTAATTTTTAAATATTTCTTCAGAGAGTTCCCTGCATGAGGTTGGTCTTGAAGCCTACAGATCCATTCTACAGCTAAATATAAAGGAACATCAATATTATATTTTCATATTTCATATTCAGAATTTTTTAATATGTACTTCTAAATTAAGACAAAAGTTTAGAGCTGATTTTTTAAGGTGAATGCTAATATAAGATCCTTACAACACAATATATTTCAAGTATTAGTAATAAAAATGCCCACTGAGTTGTCCCTGAGAACATAAGGAGGTTTATGGAATAAAGAGAAATGCGTAGTTATTTAAATTGTAGGGGTTTTTTGACCAAAATGATTTTTCATTTGTGAATTTTTTAAATGTCTGTGTTTTCCTAAAGTAGTAGGAAATATATAAGGTAAAGTTATTTTAGACCGTGAAGATGCTTACTATTATATAGCGAGAGTCAAAATTTAGATCGCTTTTCAGCTCTAACTTGATCATGTAGACAAAGAAGGTGATTTTTATTTTCTTCCAGGATTAGATGCTACATATCAAAGTCAAACTTATTTTTTTCAACCTTGGAAATTAAATCATGTAGTAAAACATGACTCGAGTCTTTGTTTTACAGTAGCATTGACAATGCATCACACATTTTGTTGTATGCAATTTTCCCCCACGTATCTTATAAATTTCCCTTTATTTGGAGCTGAAAATGGTTGCTCATTTTCACTTTTTAAAACTGTTTACTTGAAAAGTGTTATTTCGAAATATTCTGCTCAATGTATCAGGCTCCCCCAAAACGTAACATATACCAAGTAAAAAAAAGAAATGTGAGAAACAGCACAGGTGACAATCGACAAGTATTTTACGTGCACAATATATCGTGATATATTCTCAGAAAGGAATGTCATTCAAAGCAAAAGTGAATAAACTACAGCCACATACAATGTGGGCAAAGCTTTGAAACACAATTTTAAATTAAAAAAAAATGCAAGTTCTGAAAAAGTACACACGACACCGTTTTGATAAAGCTCAAAAGCAAAGACGACAAAAAGCATGTGGCAATTTTTAAAGCAAGATAATTAAATACACAATAAAGTATTTGTGCTTTATTTATTATAATAATTATTATTTTAGCAAAAGGATTAATGAGGAACACAAAGCATAGGATCCTGGTTACCTCTGGGAGGGGCTGGGGAGAAGCCCAGAAGCACACGCAATGTTCTCAGAACTGTGCTGATTCCTCAGGCTGGGTGGTGGGTTTACAGATTTCCACTTTATAATTATGCGTTATAACTAATGCATATATTGCACATATTTTTGTACGTATAAACTATGAAAGAAGATGATAAAAATATGGGAGGGATTCACAAAAGAGATCATCCCAGTTTTCCAGTATGATTTTTCCAGATTCTAAGTTGTTTGTATAAATAAGTCAGAGGAATTAAAGAACCACTACAATGATATAGTTACTCAAGGGCTTATCCTTCAGGATACATTTCAAAAGAATGTGTACTCATAACCTATCAGTGCAGTTTGAGACAAAAATCATGAGATAAAAAAATGTAGAAATATTCACTTCACAGGTAATCAAGTTCGCTAATTAAGAGTGTATTATGTAAACTGTCTGGCAATTTCCTGTAAGGTTGAACATACACCTGACTTATGATCCAGCAATTCTCTATCCCTAGCTATTTAACCAAAAGAAATGAAAAGTTCACAAAAGACCTGTATGGGAATGTTGGTAGCTGCTTTATTCTTAATAGCAACAAACTGGAAACAACCCAAATGCACACCAAAGAAGAACAAATTAAAAAATCGTGATATGTCCATTCGACCCAATATTGCTTAACAATAAAAAGGAACACACCATTAATATATACAAAAACACAGATGAGCCTCAAAAGTATAATGCGTAAGCCAGGCACATATTGTATATTAGTCTGTTCGCATGAAGTTCACGATCAGGCAAAACCGATCTATGAGATAAAAATCAGAATCATGTTTGCCTTTGATGGGGGGCAGGAGAGTTGTGGATGACTAGAAAGAAGCACAAAGAACTTTCTAGGGTTATGACAATGCTCTTTGTCTTGATTGGGGTGTTGGCCATGGTAGTGTAGACATTCATCAAAAACACATCGAACTGTACACTTAAGACAAATGCACTTCATAGAGCGCCTGGGTGGCTCAGTCGGTTAAACATCCGGCTCTTGATTTCGGCTCAGGTCATTATCTCGTGGTCTTGTGAGTTTGAGCACCACATCAGGCTCTGCACTGACAGTGCGGAGCCTGCTTGGGATTCTCTCTCTCTCCCTCTCTGTCTGCCCCTTCCCTACTCATGCTGTCTCTGTGTCTCTCAAAATAAATAAACTTAATTTTTTTTAAAAAATGGATGCACTTCACTGTAGGTAAATATATCTGAATTTAAGTTTTAAAGTCTGTATTGTGTAAATTAGAAATTTTGCAGCCGTTCTAAAAAAAGAAAGCACAAGGCTTTCCATTTTTGCTATTATGTGAGTTCCCAGAGATGCTCATCTCCAAACTTCATGCCCACAGCTGTCTCTACATATAAATACATTTTCAGAAGTCCATCTGCCTAAGGTCCACTGCAAAGGGTTTTAGCCGTGTTAGGCACCAAGGGGTCTCCACAAAGCAATCCAGGGGTAGGAAAGATACTAGTGATCTCAAGTTGGTTCTAGTCCCTGCATGGTCAAGGCGATGTGAGTCCCAGTCTCCGTGAGATCTGTTTACACCCAACTTGAGAAGATTTTTTTATTTTAGATTTGCACAGATAGCCCGGCGCTCACAGGACCGTAAATGCTACATTCCTCTGTGATGCTTTAAAGGCAATATGGAGGTTTCAGAGAGAATTTGGATAGAGATGGCTGGAACATCTTTTTCTGACAACTTCCGGAACCATGTTTGGGTGAAACATCAATAAGAAAAGTTCTTGGAAAACCTGGGGCAGGAGTGACAGGCATCCTTGGAATCACCATAGGTTCAAGGCTTCTGTCCCTGCACCAACACCCTGACCATACCCTTCTACAGATTGGCACTAGCCTATCTGCATCCTGATGGTAGAGATGTTCTTTATCCTCCATGTAATTAACTTTCACACATACCAGTAGTAAGGATCTCTGCCTGGCAGAGAGCATCAAAGATGCTACTTTTTTTTTTTTTTTTTTTTTTTTTTTTTTTTTTTTTTTGAGAGAGAGAAAGAGAGCAACAGAGTGCAAGTAAGGGAGGAACAGAGAAAGAGGGAGACACAGATTCTGAAGCAGGCTCCAGGCTCTGAGCTGTCAGCACAGAGCCCCACGCAGGGCTTGAACTCGGGAACTGAGAGTTCATGACCTGAGATGATGACGGAGGTGCCACCCAGGTGCCCCGATGCTACTTTGGTTTTGACATGCATCAGAAAAGTACCTGCAAAGTAGGATTACATCAAGATTTGTGTTCCCTCTGATTAATGCCACCAGCTCTGAGATGTTTTTATTTCTTTGTTTCTTAATGTTTATTTTTGAGAGACAGAGCACAAGCAGGGGAGGGGCAGAAAGAGAGGGAGACACAATCCGAGGCAGGCTCCAGGCTCTGAGCTGTCAGCACAGAGCCCAACGCGGGGCTCGAACGCACAAATGGTGAGATCATGACTTGAGCCGAAGTCAGGCGCTTAACCGATGGAGTCCCCCAGGCGCCCTGACCAAAGATGTTTTATCAGCAGCAGGGAGGCTGCCTGCCACCTCCCACCCCCACCCCTGCCCGCCTGCCCTACCCTACTCTGTAGTGCTGTATGTCACTTTGTGCATGGCTCTTTGCCTCTGTGTTTCCTCCTCTGTGAAATGATCGCATTGGAGTAGATCTTTTGGCTTCTGCAATACCATGATTTCCCTCTTTGGTTTTTAATCGAGAGTGCTACCTTGGTATCTTATACTCTAACCCACATGTCTCCTACCTTTGCCTTCTCTGTTACGTAATTAACAGTCTATAAATCAAGGCACAGGCAAGAGAAGCCAGGCTCAGGGAACAACTGCTTCCTAATTTGTTTTATTAATGCAGATTTCCCACACATTAGGATTTCTTAGAGTAGAACCCATTTTTTAGCACTTCTAAATTCTCATATGTATTCTTCTAAGAATATGGTATGGGAGACAAACAGATCCATCACCACAGCAGATGCGAATGGTTATAGGTGATCCACAAGAGGAATCTTCTTCCAATTGACTATTGAAAATGTTCCTGTAAAATGCCCTCTTTGGGATATTAAGTTCCAGTGTAAACCTTATTCTGTAGGATATATTTGTACGTTTCTTCAGGACTTTTTTTTAAAGCAACATTGGTGTGTCTGGGTCGAAACTATAGCAAACCCTGTTCTGGCCTCATGGACGCGCTGCAGATAAGTGAGATCTTGAAGTTATGCAGATGTCTGCGCTCTACAGTGTGGAGACCACAATATCAAGTTGTTGACATTTGTCCTTGGAGGACCATTGATCAACAAGAGAACTGAACACTGACACAGGGGCAAGAGTATGAAAGGGCTGGATGGTACATCCCATGAGGGATGATTAAGACATATAGACATTAAGAGAAGTCTTCTATGACCTCTGGTTCTATATACCTGGAAGATTATTACTGGACTTGACCCAGGTAACTCCAATGTGCAGAGCTAGACTAATGGGAAGGAAAACAGATTTCACTTCTTTCTGAGAATGTTTCTTCTTTTCCAATAGAAATAAATAACCTCTGTTTGGAGCACTGCCTTGTACCGGAAGGAACTCTGCGTTATTAGGCTGTTCATACAGAGACTGGATCCACACCTACCGGGGAAATCGTCCAAAGAAGTACTGGATTAACTGAGAGGATGACAAGTGATATCTGAGGTCCCTGGATGTTTAAATTCTACTTCTGTGCTTGGATTACTGTGGCTGATGGTCACCGAAGGAGCCTAGCTTTGCTTTCAATGAATAGGGATGAGCTTTAAAGTTGAAGATGTATTAGTTTAATAGGATGTTGAATTTATCTTATATTATAGAAACCCTGTTGAGATAGCTCCTGAAAGGGGTCCGAGGCCCGGTTCCAATATGCTAAAAAGTTAGAAGGTCAGGGATGGCTTTCAAACCTGCCACATGGTGTGGGAGATGGGTGAGCCAGGTAGGAGCTAGGAGGAGGTTAAGATAATAGTGTGCTAGTTGCAAATGTTTGACAATAGGCTGGGGGAGGGAGGTCTGATTTGTAGAGCTTGTCAATTTCCTCTGTGTAAATATTCCACCTTGGCTAATGAAAGCTGCCAATGTGAGGTCACAGAGTACAGAGCTCTGAGGAGACATACATCTGGATTTTGTGAGGCTCTAGGACATCACTGGGTTAAGACACCTGAGAACCTTGTGTTACTTTTTTAAAACAAATTAAATATGTATTCAGTAAGCAACGTATTAAGCAACGCAGTACAAAAATGGCAATAGCTATAAACGGGAAATTCACAAAAGAAACCAGAACAGCCAATAAGCATGAAAAATATATTCCCTAACCTGATTGGCAGAATTAAGAACTGGACAATACCAACTGTTCATAGGGATAAATGGGGGAACTGAACTCTTATTCACTGCTACTGGGAAGATAAATTAGTGATCCCACTTTGGAGAGCAACGTGGCCATATCCATAATGTTAAAGATGCACCTAGCCCATAACCCAGCAATTCTGCTCATAAAGCGTATACCCTAACATCTCTTGATGTATGCACCAGAAGACATATATAAGAATGTTAATTGGAACATTGTTGTCAACAGTAAAAAACTGGAAACAATCTAACTGTCCCTCAGTGGAAGGATGAATAATGGTGCATTATTCATTCAATAGGATACTATAGAGAGGTTAAATTGAATGAACTAGATCAAAGTGAACCAACATAGATACATTTAATAACTAATATTGTGTAAAGGAACAATTTGCAAAAGTTATATAACCACATGTTACTGTTTATGTAACTATTAACACAAAACTATAGCATATATTCGTTAACAGAAATATACATATGTAGCACAAGTAAAAAATACGCATGGAAATAATAAACAGCAACTTGAGACATTATCTCCGAGAATGATGAGAGAGGAAAGGAATAGAGTAATTTTAACTGTATTGGTAATACTTTATTTCATGAGAAGACGAAAGAGATTTGAGGCAAATGTGGCAAAATGTTAGTATCTGTTCAACCTGGATGATGGATACACGTATGTCTGTTAAATTATTTTCTGTACTTTTCTATATGCTTGAACTATTTTATAATTTTTTGTCTTTTTTAAAATAAGTGTTTGATTTTAGGACAGTTTTAGATTTACAGGTTAATGCAAAGATAGTACAGAGCTTTCCTGTATACCCCAAACCCAGTTTCCCCTATTGTTAACATCTTTTTTTCTTTAATTTTTTTAATATTTATTTATTTTTGAGAGAGAGAGACAGAGCACAAGCGGGGCAGTGGCAGAGAGAGGGAGACACAGAATCTGAAGCAGGCTCTAGGCTCTGAGCTGTCAGCACAGAGCCCAATGCGGCGCTCGAACTCACGAACCGCGGTATCATGACCCGAGTCAAAGTCGGATGCTTAACCGACTGAGCCACCCAGGTGCCCCTATTTTCAACATCTTATGTTAATATGACACACTTATCACAATTAATGAGCCAATATTGACACATTATTATTATTAACTAAGGCCCATATTTTATTTAGCTTTCCTCAGTTTCCCCCTAAGGTCTATTTACTGTTCTGGGATCCCTTTGAAGGTCCCATATCACATTTAGATATCATATCTCCTTGGACTTCTCTTGACTGTAAGAGCTTCTAAGACTTCCCTTGTTTCTGATAACCTTAACAGCTTTGAGGAGTACTGCTCAGGTATTTGTAGAATGTCTGTCAACTGGAATTTGTCTGGTGTTTTTCTCATGATTAGACTAACGTGTTTTGGGGAGGAAAACCACGGAGGTAAGGTTGCGTTCTCATCCCATCGTGTCAAGGATACACACTGACTTATCACTGTTGATGTTGACCATGACCACCTGGCTGAGGTGGTATTTATCAGATTTTTCCACAGTAGAGTTCCTCTTTCCCCCTATTTCCATACTATCCTTTTTGAAAGAAAGTCATTATGCTTAAGGTGTAGGGACATATGCTCCCCCCTTCACAGCGAAATAGTTCCATAAATTATTGGGAGTTATTCTGCATGGAGGATTCGTCTATCCTCTGCCTTTATTTAATTGTTGTTTCTATTGGTATGGACTCATGTACACGTATTTCATATTTTGGGTGACAATCCAACACTATTTTGTTTTGTTCAACTTGTTCCAGCTTTGGCTATTGGGAGCTCCATCAGTTGGCTCCTGTGTCCCTTTGACATATCCCCATCATTGAATTTTGTTGGTTCTTGGGGGTTTTTTAGTCCAGATCTTCCTTATTCTCTGGAGTATAAGATACTCCAGGCTTATCTTATGTATCTCCTGTGTCGGTCCTGTAATCAGTCATTTCTCCAAAAGCTCTCATTCCTTCTGATGGAGAACCCTGTGAGAAACCAAAATCTGGGCACTAGCTGTGTTTCTTGCTTCTAGATCCTCTTGGCTGGCAGAACAAGAAAGCATGCGTGTATACTAATGTGTATTTACACGTGTCTGCATCTAGACTAAGGTAAATATAAACTCATCCTGAAGTCTCATACACAGTCCCCAGCTCTAAACCATCAGCACATGGGCCATTGTGACCTTCTCCCTTGCTCTCAGTACACCAGTGAGGAACCTGACTCTCCCCATCTGCCATCCATTAATTATTTCTCCATTTACAATTTTTTTAAGAAGAAAAAGGAAAGCTGTAGGGAAATGCCTCAACTTAGTGCATTATCCAGACCAAAGGTGCAGACTAGTCACAGAGTAGACATTTGCCAGGAGAGGACACTTCATGTCATGATCCATTTACAGCCCAGACCTCCCTTGGTGCCTTGCACCCTTCCAGTAGGCACTCATGGAAACACAGGCAAAATGTCCCTTCAAAATCAGTCCCTGAAGCCCATATGGGAAAGCGGAAGCCCACTGAAGGGCACCTGGCAGGGCACTTGAGGAAGATTAGCCAAAAAGGAAAGTCGTGGGATACAAGCTAAAGAGAAAATCCAGAGAGGAAACATTCATTTTCAGCAGCAGCTCCTAATCTCTTTTGAATTGTAGATCTCCGCAAGACTCAGAAGAGAGCCATGGACCCTCAACCCAGAAAAGCCTTCACACAGATCAAGCAGCATGAAAAAATTGTCCCATGGTGGGGGAAACCTCACCTCTGAGCCTATACTTGGACTTCAGGTTAAGAAAGCCTTGTGTATATTTCACGAATGTCAAGTTTGTGGGCTTGCTTATCTGTGAACAGGGAGGGGTGAGCAGGTGGGCTCCGGGTGAAGACTGCATCGTTTGAGCCCGGCTGTTTTCGGGATGGGCAAAGCGCCTGCCTTCCAGGTGTGGGCCCAGGATCTGTCACTAGCAGCTGCCCATCCACTTTCATAATGACCTCCCATTTACAGCAAGCAGCAAGTGATGCTGGGTTTCTATGTATGGAGATAAAAAAATTTTTCTCTTAAAGCCAATCTAATTTTTTTTTTTAATTTGTTTAGAGAAAGATGTGAAGTGACATTTGGGACCGTAGGGAACTGAGGTTCTGAAACTAGGTGCAAAGAGAGATGTCTTGAGTATAGTGAAAAGTTCACATGCTTTGGAGCCAGAAGGGTCTGGATCCAAACCCTCTCTTTGCCAGTCGCCAGCTGTGTGATCTTGGGTAAGTGAAACTTTTCCCATCTGTAGAATGGCAATAATACATTTGGCAGGACAGTGTTTCTGGTACCACTCACATCAGAATCAGCTGAGGTGCTTGTAAAATGGAACTTCCCAGGCTGCCACCCCAATGTTTTTCTCTTATGAAATCCCAAGGGGAAAAGCCTAGAAATCCGCATTTTAACAAGGGCCCCCAATGCTTCTTGTGATGTTCTGTGGGCTTTGGAGCGGATAAATTGAGCTAAAATAGGTAAAGCACTTGGTACACAGGAGCAGGAAAGACGATTGCTTTGGATGGTCCAGCATCTGAACATCATCTCTTTTAGAGGGGATCCCAAGGGCCCAGCTCAGGATGGTCATGGATGGCTATGCAGGTTGTGCACTGCACACAAATCTAGTGATTACCACCTCGGAATTGTGCGGTGCATAAACTATATGAACACACATGCCCTCCTTCTCAGAAGGAGCTCAGCTGATCTAGATCCTCTCCGTTCTTTCTCCTTTTTGCACTTGGTTCTTCCAGCCTTCCTCACAATTCTCAGCTACACAGCAGCCCTCCAGTGAATCCCTCCAGTGATCAGCTGGCCAGGAACTGGGTTTTGCTGTTTGTGATCTACAGACTTGACAGGATGAGTGGCCAGTGGCTGCTTTGTTTCCTTCCATCAAGCGTTCCTCAGTGGTGTTCCTGGGATTTGGGAAGTGCTATAGTGCCCCTCCCTGGTGGAGAAGTTAAGTAGGTAAAGATATGACCCATTCCCTTATCCAAGCTCTGTTCTGCTTCAAGCTGTTTTACAGATTGGATTTTGGCTCAATAGTTCATTTGGAAAGAATAATTCTACTGCTTAAAAGAAAAAAAAGTTTGAAAACCACTGCATGATATAGGATACCCCAGAGGAGACTGTGTGGTGTGGATGCAATGAGGCAGAGAGAGAGAGCAGAGGAGGCTGAGGCTGAGTCCTGGGGTCTGTGGGTCTCCCTAAAGTGAGGGCAGCCCGGGCCCTCATTTCAGAAGTTATGCTGGTAGGTGCGAAATCCCATTACTTGAGTAAGGGAAATTTTTGAGGCCTCTCAAAAGTTTCCCTTCCCTCCTCATGGGAAAAGTGGACTGTGTCCACTTATGAGAAGAAAAAGGGGGTGCTGCTGTCCAGGATCACTGTGTCAATCAGAAGCCCCCTGACCTCGGGAGAGGGGAATAGGAGGGAACTTCTGAAGAATCTCCAAAGACCACAGCCAAGAAAAAGGGACGGAAGTCATTACTAAGGGACCAGAGGGGGAAGGGTGCATGGTACTTTCCTTTGCCATGGGGTCACTGGCCAATGGGTGTGAGGGTGAAGCAAGATAAAGGGGTTTGGACATTTCCCAAAGGAACCAGAGCTCCCCCGAAATCTGCAGCACTTGGAACATAAAAATAGAGATGTTTCTTTGCTCTACAAAATCTGACATTTGCAACAGAGGTATTAAATTTTCATTGCACATTTCCTCTTGGTTCACAACTAAGACAGTGGAAAAAATTCCTCCAACGAAAGACGATATGTTGAATATTCTTACGAATATCATCCCCTTCACCTGCTTATCATGGATCAGCTGCCCCTGGGCTGCTGCTTGCTTCTTCCTTCTGAATGGGCCACAGACAGAGAGGGCTGTGTTCGTCTTGCTTTTATTGTTGTGTACCAGACTCTTCTCTTGTTTTATTAATTTATTCCCTTTTATCCCTATACCCCAAGGTTAAGGAGGAGGATGGGGAACCCCATCATAAACGTAGGCAGGTAGTTTTAAATTTTGTATATAATGTAAAAGCAGGGTTATACAGTAAGACACACAACAATATAAGGGTACAGCAGCGTTTGGGAGAGGGTCATCTGATGAAAGTTGTGGCCCCTCTCCCTGGAAGAATCTGCCTCTATTCAAAACACAATTTTGCATCTTCTAGGGTTCAGGGACCCTGACAGCCCTCTATGGACATTCATTGAACCCCAAGTTTGTTACCCCTGTGTGATAAGAAAATTGTGAGCATTTGAAATGCAGACTCTTTAAAATGGACCTTTCATTAGTTTCAAGATTATAAAAATAAGTTGCGTTGGAATAACAAAATTGCAACAAAATAGAAATGCTACATTAATGAATAGATAATGATTATTTCTAGTTAGTGCAACATAGAGATTGCTTAGATATAAATAGATTCTTCTAGGCGAGGAGGAAAAGAACTTACCTTTGTTGAGTGCTTACTTTTGGCCAGGCATTGTATCTGATGTAGTATTTCCTTTTCCTTAAACCACAGAGCTGGTTATTGTTACCACGGGCATTTTCACAGATGGGGAAACTGAGGTACAAGCAGAGGACAAAGGTGTTCCCAATGTGGTACAACTTGTGATGTAAAGTGTTAAAACTTCTGTCTTAAACACAGACATGGAGAACATTTTTAAAAATACACTACTTACAAAAATTAATTTATTTAGCAAAATGGAGTTAATGTTCTCTGATGGGGGAACTCAAATTCTGTCTTATCAAAATAACACTTAAAATCAGTGGAATTAGGGATTCCTGTGCCACATACGATTACACCATTGGGTTCCTTTGTCTCATTTTCTTGGGTTTTCATTTGGAAAGGTTTTTTGTTTTTTTTTTTTTTTTTTAAGTCCTAGTATATCTACAACATGTCATACCTTAAAGAGAAAATGCCCCGTTGGACACCACTCACTCATTCACTCCATAAAACTTTGCCTCTCTTAGGAAGGAGCAGCTCTGCTTCCCAGACGTGGAATCAGCTTTTTCTTCACACTCTCCCACCTCACCCCACCCCCACTTTTTTTTTTTTTTACCATCTGTACCATTGCAAATGATTTGTAGACAGTTTGTGTCCATTTTTCCCACCAATGTTACTTAGGGGCGTGTGTGCCCATAGGAAGCCTTCAGTACATGTCTGCTAAACTGAGTTAAATTCCTACCTTTTTAATGGGAAACATTTTTAATGCAGAAAAATAAGAAAAGTTTTGAAGAGACACATGATCCATGTGCCAGGATTTGCAGCAAATAATATGTTCTCATTTTTGTTTTAGATGTTCGTTTGCTTTAAAGGAATAAAATTTGCAGATGGTTTTACTCTGGTTTCATTCTCCTGCCCACTGAAGAGAAAACTATGATCATTATTTTGGCATGTATCTTCCTGATCTATAGTTTTATACTTAAAAAAATTTTTTTTAATGTTTGTTTATTTCTGAGACAAAGAGAGACAGAGCATGAGTGTGGGAGGGGCAGAGAGGGAGGGAGACACAGAATCTGAAGCAGGCTCCAGGCTCTGAGCTGTCAGCACAGAGCCTGACGCGGGGCTCGAACTCACAGACCACGAGATCACGACCTGAGCCGGAGTCAGACGCTCAACCACCTGAGCCGCCCAGGCGCCCCTATATTTTTATACTTTTACTACCCATTATCCTCAGTATTATTTTACATGATTTAAAAATTTTACATATTCTGTACCTTGCTGTTTAAACTTAGTATGTGTTTTCAAGATCTGTTCCTGTTGATGTTATCGATCTAGTTTATTTCTTAGTTATTGCATAATATCCCATAATTTGACTATATCACGTCTTACTTATCCCTTCCCAAGTGAGAGGCATTTAGAGACTTCCTGTCCAACTCTTCACTATAACAATGCTGTAATGAACTTCCGTTTTACAACTTGGGTTACTTTTTGTATATTGGTAAATAGGGGAAGGATGTTGGTAGAACATGGAAGTCACGTTGGCTCACAGGTGGTTTTTCCCAATATGTTACGGTCTTGAAGCGATAGAAAAGAGAAAGTCTTAGCAATGAACACAGACCTGAGCTGAAAATCTACAGAAGTATCTTTCTTCAGAGCAAACAGTAACAGGTTTAATGGCTTCAAAGGCCACTATGCTTTCCACTAATAAATGATCAGGTGATGCTTGAGAGGGCAGATGAAGAAAACAGAGAAATGGGATCATTTCCTCCTGTGCTAAAACAATGAAATAACAAAGAAAACTATCCCGAGGGCCATATTCTTACTTTTATGAAAATTTTAATGAAAATCCACACCTACCCGTCCAGGAAGGAGCCCCAAAGAAGAGGCGTCTGGGGTCCTAGGGGCAAATGCCAGCAGTGGATTAACTGTACTGTATTTTTGTCATGATTTTAAAAACATTTTTGTTTTTGTTCCTTCTTGGGTGACTAAATTCCACAGGTTTTGAGTGATGTTCCCCAACCCTGTTTTCCCCATAAGACTTGCTATTTTTAGCAGAGGGATTTGCATTTATTTCCTTAAGTGCATGTGTAAGAGTTTCTCTAGAGTATAAACCTAGCAGTGGAATTGCTGGGTCACAGGGGATGTACATTTTCAAACTACTCTAGATTTTTCCAAGTGACTCTCCAAAGTGGCTTCACCAGTTTACACTCCCATAAGGAGAGCCCTTACTTCCCTGCTTCCATGCTATTACCTGATGCTGTTAGACTTTATTTTTCACCAATATCATTGGTATAAAATGCCTTTTCATGGTTGTTTTAATTTGCATTGCCCCTGGTGCTGGTGAAGTGGAGCATGTTACTATTTGTTTATCGGCCATTCTGGTTTCCTTTTCTGGGTATTACCAGTTCAACACTTTGTCAATTTTGAAGCTGAATTGTTTGTCTCTTTCTTATTGATTTATAGGAATTCTTTATGCATTCTTGACATAAATCCTTTGCCTATTAAATTTCTATTTTTATGTTCCCCTCCTGATGTCCCGTTCTCCATATAAGTATATATTTTATATGACCAATCCACTATAAAATCCACTGTATTGGGTTTTTTTTCTGGAATATATCCCAGGTACCCGTGGTTTTAGATTATACAGTTAGGTTGTACAACCAGAAACATTTGAACCTCAAATGTTTATAAATATAAATGTTTATAAATATTATAAATAAATGTTTTCCCATCCATACTTTATCCATTCTCCTATTTATAGAACCTTCTCTTTGTACGAAAGAGTTTTCGAAGCAGATCAAAAGAGATATCCCCTGTCCTGAAAAGTGTTGGTGAGATTTTTTTTCTTTTGCCAGGTTAATAAGAAAAGATTTTGGTGGAAAAAATTCAGGAAGGTTAAAATTCATATTTGAATTGGATCCTTTGTAGATGCCTTAAGCCCATGAGAAAACAATATGCTTTATTAAATTCCACGATTCTTTTTTAAAAAATATTCAAGTCATAAGCAATCATTCATGCTTTCCTGACAAGTTACCTAAGAAAAATTTCCTTAAACTAAACAGAATTGAATTTCAGACTAAATTTTAAAAGTGACATTCTGATTAAAAAAAAAAAAATTGATACCTAACTCCTAAAAGAAAATACATGGAGTTTGCCTGGAACTGAAAATTTTGTGTGTGGAAATGTGAGGAAAAGATCTAAGTGTTGGCAAAAGATTGCAATAAAGTAAATGATGTGGTTTTCTCAGGGGTGATTTTGCAACTTGAAACATTCCAAAAAGAGTTACTGATCACAAAGTTTCTTTTAGCTTCTAGCCTCGAAATACTTGGCATACGTGGAGCTCTTACGGATATTTGGATAAATTAAATTTATATTGACATTTTCTAAAAATTGGCACAGGTTTCTAGCTGGTGTGGGCACGTGTCAAACATGGAACATTTTGAAGCATTCAATTTTACAACAGATAGATATCAACATTAAACTGTCCCTCCTTTCTCTATATTCTTAAAAAGCTAAATCACAGTGAGATTTTAAATATGTCATTATTTTCTGATAAAAGAAAAAGCAGCAGATTCCTCAAAAATTAATCAGAGGACTACCATATGAACTAGCAACTTCATTTCTGGGTACACACCCCAAAGAATTGAAAACTGGAACCTTAAACAGATATTTGTACACCAGTGTTCATAGAAGCATTATTCTCAACAGCCAAAGGTGAAACAATCCAAGAGTCCATCAGCAGTGAATGGATAAACAAAACGTGGTATATGTATACAATGAATTAATATTTAGCCTTTAAAGGGAATTCTGATACATGCTTCAACAATGTATGACCCTTGAAAACATGATGTTACATGAAATAAATCAGATACAAAGGGAAAAACATTGCAGTGAGTCCCCTTACACAAAATATCCAGAGTAGACAAATTCATAGAGACAGAAAATAAACTAGTGGTACCCAGGGGTTGGGAGGAGAGGGGGATGGGTAGCTACTGCTTCATGGGGACAGAGTTTCTGTTTGGGGGAAATGAAAAAAATTTAAGAATAGGGGTGATAATTGCACACCATTGTGGTTGTAATTAATGTCACTGAATTTTTCACTTAAAATGGTTATACACTTAAAATGACTAAAATGGCAAAAATTTATGTCCTGTATTTTACTGTAATTAAAAAAAAGTTTATTAAAGACGTTTCTTCAAGCCCTACTACCAGTAAAACAGCAAATAATAATGGAAGTTTGGAAAACCTATCAAGTAAAATTAAATTAAAGCCACCTGTTACCTTGCTGTGCAGTGATAAGATGTAACTAATGAACTGTGCCTTCTCTTTTTTCTGGCCATAGGTACGTATGGCCTGTATAGTCGTCTGCTTTTCTTACCGAATGTTGTTAAACATCAGTAGAATCCAATCTCACCTGTGAGTCTCAGCCCATTTAAACCAATCAACAGTTGTTGGATATGTAAACTGTTTTTGATATTTTCTCAGTTTTTCATTAAAAAATTTTAAAATGTTCATTCATTTTTGAGAGAGAGAGAGAGAGAGACAGAACATGAGTGGGTGAGGGGCAGGGGGGCGGGTAGAGAGAGAGTGAGACACAGAATCCGAAGCAAGCTCCAGACTCCATGCTGTCGAACTCACGAACCACAAGATCATGACCTGAGCCACAGTCCGAGGCTTAATCGACCGAGCCACCCAGGAGCCCCTCAATATTTTCACAATTTTAAACAGCTCTGTCACGGACATCCTTGTATATATACCTTTTGTGAACATTTGGTTATTTCTTTTTTAAAATATTTTTTTTTAATTTTTTTTTCAACGTTTATTTATTTTTGGGACAGAGAGAGACAGAGCATGAATGGGCGAGGGGCAGAGAGAGAGGGAGACACAGAATCGGAAACAGGCTCCAGGCTCCGAGCCATCAGCCCAGAGCCCGACGCGGGGCTCGAACTCACGGACCGAGAGATCATGACCTGGCTGAAGTCGGACGCTTAACCGACTGCGCCACCCAGGCGCCCCTTTTAAAATATTTTTTAATGTTTATTTTTGAGAGAGAGAGAGAGAGAACAAGCATGCACGAGCAGGGGAGGGGCAAAGAGAGAGGGAGACACAGGATCCCAAGCAGGCTCCGCATTGACAGCAGAGAGCCTGATGCGGGGCTTGAATCCACGAACCAGGAGATCATAACCCGAGCCGAAGTCAGACACTTAACCTACTGAGCCACCTAGAAAAAGAGGTAACTTTCACAGATTGAACAAGGGATGGAAAAAATCAATAGAGGTCTGGCACATTGGAATGATCAGCCATTCTCTGCCACTGTGATTCAGATGGAGACATCTTGAGGGCTCTTCTTGCTTGGGGACTTACATCTGCATGCCTGCCCACCATCCAGACCCCTCCAGCCACGCCTAGGTGCTCAGTGTCCAGCTACTATATCTTCGCTGCTGCCATTTCCTTTCCCATGAAATACTTTTCTCACCAACTTCCTCCAGTACAGACCCATCCGTTCTTTGAGATCCATTTCTAACAAACCCCCAAGGGCCAAAGGTGGAACAGCTCCCAGAGTGAGGAATGGGGGAGGGGAAAAACCATAGGTGCAAATGCCACCCGCAAATACCATCTGAAACAAATTGAGGGAGAGGTGGGGGCCAGGATTCTGGGATCTGGGCGGAAGGCAAGCTGGGAGTAAAGGGGGAGAGGCCCCCGGTTGGCATGTTGTGCCTTTTCTCTTGCGAGTGGGGGTATGAGAGGCAGGCAGGATGGGAAGACGACCCCATTGCCTGGAACATGGTACCTTTTACACCGAGTGCTCAATTCTTGAACAGCACTCAGATTTTACAATATAAGAAATATTATCTTCAGCTGTGCTAACGTAATAACTTGAATTTGTGTAGCATCTTAATCTTAACATATGTTATCTAGTTTTAAAAAAATTGGTTTTGAGGGATGCCTGGGTGGCTCCGTCAGTTAAGCGTCGGATGTTGCTCAGGTCATGATCTTGCCATTCAGGAGTTCAAGCCCTGAGTTGGGCTCTGTGCTGACAGTTTAGAGCCTGGAGCCTGCTTCAGATTCTGTGTCCCCCGCCTCTCTCTGCCCCTGCCCCATTAACACTCTGTCTCTGTCTCTCTCAAAAATGAATAAACATTAAAAATTTTTTTTTTAATAATTGGTTTTGAGTCTCAGAACTAGTGGGTGACATTGGTGGTGCCCTCATTGTCATTATTACCAGGTTATTTATGTGCCGATTTCCAGGTTCGGGAAAGCTGGACAAAGCAGCAACTTACAGCTTAGACTTCTGGCCTGATGTTCTGAGCATTCTCCAAGACACCTCAAGCTGCTCTTTCAAAATTATGGCCATCCTCTGTCATTCTGTCACTTTTCTGATGTAAAAATGTCATGTCAAGTTGCAAAGTTTAGAAAGACCTAACTACAAAGAGGGCTTACATTCAAATGACTCTTTTGAAAGGAACATAAGATAAATATGTAGTTTAAAATTAAAGCTACTAATTTATTTAAAAAAATAAAATTAAATTAAAAAAAATTTAAAAATGAAAGGAATATAAGAAAGGACTTTGTTTTCCCTTTCTGCGAGTAAGGGGTTAAAAAGCACAGAGATGCTGTATGGCAATGTTGTAGGTGTTCTAAGGGTGACAAGTGTGAATGCTGTCTTAATAATAAATGTCTTAGGAGATAGTTTAATAGCAGAGTTTAGGATAAATTTTCTTAAAGAGTACATATACTTCATGTATATTCATTCTTTTCTTTTATTATTTTTACTGCTATCTATCCTTTCATCCTAATTCATTCCATTGCTTTCTAATTATCTTGGTATTTTTGTTTGGTTTGATTATTTTCATCAATACTGGTTTACACAAGAGCAGCACTGGGCTGGCTGTGTCATACAGAGATGAAATTCACGAGGTCTTTGTCTCCAAAAACCCCTTTGAGCAAGCAAGAATTAAAGGCCAAAAGACCTCTACCCTCCCCCATGTGCTCCTGAAACAACACGCACACACACACACACACACACACACACACACCATCAGTAAAAGCCCAGAGGAACGGTGCTGTTTGTGATGGAAACACTTTTATTTGTTTCACTTTTTAAACAAAGTATCATAAAGATATCTAACTAAATATTGTATTAATTGATACCAGAAATAACCATAGAGATACTGGCACATTGTAAACACCAATAAGTCCAAAGAGATTTGGTTTCAGATTGCTCAAATAACCCACAATTCTTCTTTGAACATTTCTACTCGAGGAAAAAGATCTTCAGGAAATGAATAAGAGAAGTGGCAGAGATCCCAGATCTGAAATCATTTTCTTTTGCTCTGTGCCCCCTCCCCAAACGGGGTGAATGCACTTATGTGTTCAGTAGGTGGTCTTGCTAAGGTGTGATTTGAGAAATGCATACCAAAAAGCCCATGATTCCTACACTAGTCAGAGTTTAAGGATACATCCTTACCTTTTCTAGTTTCCAACCTAGATTTTACTTTTCTTTATTAATGGAACACCTTAAAAACAATGTTCACATTCTTTCGGTTAAATCATTCAACTCTTTATATTACTTTAAGCCTTTCTCTGAGTTTTATCTGTACGTTAATGGATTTCACACCACCTTTATCCATCGCTTTATACATTTTCATCTACTTCTATTTTCTGCTTTTTTCACTTTTAATTGTCTTGTACACATTTTTCAATGTATCTGTAATTACCATTAATTTTTTTTCCTGGAAAGCAGTAACTCTCAAGCATCCTTTGGTAGAATAATTCTTATATTGAAGAAAACCCTGTATTGTTTGGTGGGATCCCCCCCAGCCTTGGACTGGGGAACCTCTTGTGATAATTCATTGCAGCATTTCACAATCCCCTTTCCTATGCAATTAATTGTTTTCAGTGTTTGACAATTGAAACAATGCTATGGTAAGAATCTTGGTATATAATTTCTTTAAAAATTCATTTGATTGGGAAAAATTCTAGGAGGTACATATTTTGGAGTGAAAACATTCTTTTGTTTGTGAGATGTGCTTCCGCAGATTACTTTCTGGAAGAAACTAACCGATTTTGATTGCCATTGACAAACAACAGTTCGCTATCTCCCCAAAGCACACCGAGCAATGAGTTTTGTCATTTGTTTTACTTTCATTTAATTTATTCAGTGTGAAATGATGCCACACTGATTCAATGGGAATTTCTTTAAATTTTAGGATAGGTGGCTGGTTCATCAGATGTTTTATTTTGTTTACACTATCCCTTTTCTTTTAACATCTGTCTCTTGAGCACTGGCATTTGATTCGGTTCTAATGAATTTATATAAATCCTACAGCTATTTTAGACAATAAGCATTTGCAGATCGTTTCATTCAAATATTTTTCATCATCTTATATGATTTCTAGAAATCGAATTTTATGAATCTACTCTTTCCGTTGTTTGAATAACCAAAATTATTTCCATACATAGTTCTATCATGTTTTCTATTCTTCCTATGATAATAGGAAATAATTATTGTTTACCATTGGATGTACCCACTATTTATTATGGTAGTAGATTTGAGGTCTGGATCTAACTTAATTTTTTCTTCATTTTGATTTCCAGTTATCACCAAAGAATTCATTGAATAATTATTACTTCTCCATTTGCTTTGTTAAAATTTATCATTTACCAAGTTCTTACATACGATAGTCTACCCCTACATCCTCTCTTGTGTTTAAATTTACTTCTGTTTTTAAACCAAAACCATGATGATTTTTATTTTCTTATTTACACTATTCTGTGTTTTCTAAATTTTTAAATAAGCGCATATTTTATTTTATTTGCATTTGGTTTTTTATAATGATGAAGCATCTTTAACAATTGTACTTACCGTTCATACATATTTATTTTTGAGCCATAACGTTGGAAAAAATTTTTTGTCAGATTTTTATAGATATTTTTATAGGTTTAGTTGAAAGCAAATCAGATACAACAATTAATAGGTGAGAAAATGCATTCTTTTTTAATATTCAATCTCGTGATGTAGTACAGTTTCTTCCTTTACATCTCCTTTTAAAATTTAGCATTTTCTAGTTTTCTTTGTACATCCTGAGTTAGGATAAGTCTGGAATACTATAGATTTTTGTTAGTGTTATGAATGGGACCACCTCAAAGTGCTAGTTACTTGCTGGTTTTTACTAGAAATGCTGTGATGTTATGTGGATTTACCCTTTATCAGTATACTTAATGAACTTTTACTTTATTTCTAATACTTTTAGTTCGAATCCTTAATTTCTTCAGGTTCAATTTAAAATAGTAATATTTAAAAAATTTTTATAATACTGATTCTTTAGTGCATTTTTAAAGCATTGTCAGGACAACAAGAATCTCCAAAGGTATGCTAAATAATTTTAACAAAAATCCTCTTTGTTTTTCCTTGTTTTTAAATGGAATGCTTCAAAAGTTTCTCTATTACAAACTGGTAGGTTTTATCATTGTTAAAGAGGCATTTCCTATTTCTGGTTTTAAATTTTTACCAGAAAACAGCATTGAGTTTTATCAAATATTGTAATCTTTTATTAAGGCCATATAAATTTTGTTCTGAAGTTATGTAAATTGTGTATTTTATTCCTAGCTTCATTGTATTTACCTGGACACATTACTATAATAAAGCCTACCTGTTTGTGGAAAAACTACTTTAGGAACAGGGTTGTATTCTATTTACAGATATTCTCACATTTATAAGAGCTTTGTCTAGAAAGAGATTTCCTTTGTAATGTTACCAGGGGGAAGAACAGAATCATTTTTTGTCTGCTAGAATAAACTAATAAATATTTTTAAAAATTCTATGTGTTGTAATTAGTTTTATTTGAAAATTTGGAAAATTTGTATTTAACTCATTATGTCTTTGTAGCAAGAAAAGCAGTTTCTTAGCTAACCTCAATTTCTTCCTTAGTTATTGGTCTATTTACATTTTCAGTCTTTTATTGTAACATTTTAAATTCTGTAACTTTGGTAAAATCATCCATTTTACTTGAAATGTCCAAATGTATCACCATGGTGAATGGGCAACATATTCCCGTATAAATATCAGCCTCTTTTGAGTGTTTTATTTTTTTTTCTGATTTCTAAAAAATTTTTTTCACTGAATTTACTAGTGAATTTTTTTTCCTGCCTTTTCAAAGTAAGGGATCTCAGCTTTAGTATTTCAGAGAATACTTCTTGTCTTATTTGTTTAATCATGCATGTATTTTTTTCCTGGAGGTTTGTGCTTGGTTCTTTTTCTGGAAGTATAATTCTGGTTTTTGAAATTTTTCTTTTCTTATTAATAAAGGCATTTGAAGCAGTGAAGTTTTCTCGAAACATATCTTTCCTTTAAGTTCAAGAATCTGATGGGTACTATACTTGTTTTCCATATTTTAAAATGGTATGTTACTGTATTTCAAATTTCTTCCCTGACTAGGTAATGGTTGGAATCTTTGTTTCATTGGCACTTGGTCATTTTTAAAAAATTTAAAATAAAATATACACAATTTTTGCAGTGAAATCATGTATGTATTGCATATAATTTAGGGTATCTTTCCTTTATTGAAATTTCCTGTTAATTTCTTTGTGAAAGTTTGCCACATTCGATGTTTTCCCTTTAAATTCACACCCTAAAATTGCTCATTCAACCTTATTAATTGCAGTTCTGCAAATTCTTATTTCTTTTTTCCTACTTCATTTAACTGTTTTAGTGGATTAAGAATTTCTGCTACAATTTTATTTCTTCCAATTTCATCTTATAATTCTAAATTTCTTCCAGGTACTTTGTTGCAATGTGTTTTAGTTCATATACATTTAACACTTTTTTGTTTTCACTGATTATTTTGCCTTTGATTCTCACATAATAAACTCACTTCTATTGCATCACCCTTTTTGCTTTCTGCTTTTATATCATAATATGTTTGATTGATATTTTCTGACCCAATCAATTATTTTTATTTTTTCCACATTTATCTTTCCTTCCCTTTTAAATAGAATATTTTTGATTTTTTTTCTTAAATACAACCTGAAACTTTTTTTTTAGATAAGGAAATTTAATCCATTGGCATATACACTTACAATTGTCATATTTAGACCATCATGACCATATTTTATTTTTATTTTTTGATATATTTTTTGTTATATTTCTTTGTTGTTTCTTCACTTGGGGGTTATATTTAAATTGCTTTTACCTCATTCATTTCTGAAAAGAAATAGAAAATAAATATTTGTATTTTTATAAATATACCATAGTAACTGTTAAGAATAATCTGACACTTAGGATTTTGTGCCCTTGACTTTATACCTTCCCTCTCCTCTTCTCCTTATCCCCGTTCCTCACAGCTTATATATTTGAGATACACCGTTCTTAAGTTTTTTCTATTTTTCTGCCTCTGGTACTGATTGCTTATTGCCATAACTCTGGAAATGCTGCTTGAAAGCGAAGTGTATGGCCAAGGAGTTTATGTAGGGTTTTCTGCTATTGAACCTGGTAGATAATCTCTGAGGTTCTCCTTTTTCTTTTCTGCTCTTTCTTTTTAGGAATGCTTTAGATAGTTCCCCACTGCCTTTGGGAAACTCCCAGCCTTAGCTGCTTCACTGGATCCTAATCTAAAGCACTTTTTAAAAGCAGAAAAGCACCAGTCTTCATGATATTTTAAAGAAGAACATGAATAGAACAGGCAACATCACGTCAGTGGCTTGTATTCACCTCACAGTGGACGCTGAGAAAACGTGGTTGAATTCTCTGTTCTTGACCGAGGAATGTTCGAGTCACTAGTTGGCTGCCTTTCTGTGTGCTTGTGAGACCCCATGGTCCCTTGCTGGGAGAAGCACGGAGTTTGGAATTCAAAATTTAGCTCTGCTACCGACCGCAGCATCTTCTAAAAATTGAGGTGCTCTCAAGGTTGCAGAGAGTAGTCTAAGGGGCCAATCTCTGGATCTCTGGTGATAGCTCTGTTCTTCCAGAGCCCTGTTCATTTATTTATATATCGATTGAACTAATTCTTTCTTTATTTATAGCTTCTCTGTTATATAACTGCCCCACACAGCTGAGATTCTTTTTTGGAATGAAATGTGGAATAGTTTAAATACCTATGAAATCAAGTGTATACTCAACACTGTTACAGTTTCCAGTCTGGGCTCTTCAATCGGTTCTGGAAATTCTATTTGCTTACAGTTTAAATGAGCATCTGGGGCGCTAACTTTTTCCCTAGGAGGAAGAGTATCAGCGATGGCTAACGTTTATTGACCTTTTGCCACAAGCTGCCTCACTGTCAGTTTTGGAAACCATAGTTTCGACTCAGAGTGCCTTGTGATTTTTTTCTTTTCTTTTATGATTTTCCTGGAGGATTGAATTTTTTTTTTTAATTCTACACTTGATGTTCCAGTTTATCCTTTATCTTAATGGTTTAAGATTCTGGAGTGTTGTCTCTCCCATACCCCGAGCCTGCTTCTAGTTTGTTCTAGATTGTCATGTTTAAAGCAATCACTACAATTCTGTTTTGTTTTTTTAAGTTTATTTCTTTATTTTGATAGACCGAGCACATGAGTGGGGGAGGGGCAGAGATAGGGAGAGAGAATCCAAAGCAGGCTCCGCACTGTCAGTGCAGAGCCCAATGCGGGTCTCGATCTCAAGAACCGTTAGATCATGACCTGACTGGAGATCGAGTCTGAAGCTTAACCAAGTGAGCCACCCAGGCACCCCTACCTTTCTGTTTTTAAAGCTGCAACAGATTATGTGGTCATTCTCTCCCATTCTTCTTCATTTGAGAAGGAAATATCATCTATGTTCTAATTGTGATTCTTGTACTTGTTCTTTTTAGGAAGAGGGACTGCAGCTTTAATGGTTTTCTTGCTATTAATGTTGTGTATGGAATAAGGATTTCACCTACTTTTAAAGTGTTTATTCTCGGGGTGCCTGGGTGGCGCAGTCGGTTGAGCATCCGACTTCAGCCAGGTCACGATCTCGCAGTCCGTGGGTTCGAGCCCCGCGTCAGGCTCTGGGCTGATGGCTCAGAGCCTGGAGCCTGTTTCCGATTCTGTGTCTCCCTCTCTCTCTGCCCCTCCCCCGTTCATGCTCTGTCTCTCGCTGTCCCAAAAATAAATAAACGTAAAAAAAAAAAATAAAAAAAAAAATAAAGTGTTTACTCTTCTTTGTTTTTACATAGTTCCTAGAAGGCTCATTTCCTTCTCAAGAAGGCTCATTCACTAAAGAGGTTCTAGATTTCTGATATTTTTTTATTTTATTTTATTTATTTATTTATTTTTGGGACAGAGAGAGACAGAGCATGAACGGGGGAGGGGCAGAGAGAGAGGGAGACACAGACTCGGAAACAGGCTCCAGGCTCCGAGCCATCAGCCCAGAGCCTGACGCGGGGCTCGAACTCACGGACCGTGAGACCATGACCTGGCTGAAGTCGGACGCTTAACCGACTGCGCCACCCAGGCGCCCCTAGATTTCTGATATTTTAATTGGCATCTCGGTAAGTCTTAACAGACAGGAGCTACCTTACAGAAACTCTCACTCCCTCATCGATTCAGAACATTGCTCTTTCCAAACAACTTGACTTTACCAAAAGAACGCGGGGAAAATGCAAATTACCTTGTGAAACAAAAAATATTGTCATTACTGTAATTGGCCTTGATAACAAAACATAACTATTCTTAACTATTGGAAAAGGAGACCCACATGAGAACTTAACTTTATTCTTTGACTCCTGTGATCTCAGAGTTAAAAAGCTTTCTTCCCTTAAACATCTTTTGATTCCTACAGTTTGACCTTTTATCACTAATCACTTAAATACAAGTCTGCTTCTCAGCAACCCCTTCCATCTGGATATGTAATCCCCTCTCTTACGGAGTTTTTAGAATTCATTAATACAGGTATGTTTTCTGTGGGGGGAAAACCAATCTTTCTTTTTTTTTTTTTAATTTTTTTAGTGTTTATTTATTTATTTTGAGAGAGAGAGTAGGGAAGGGGCAGAGAGGGGGAGAAAGAGAGAATCCCAAGCAGACTCTGTGCTGTCAGAGTGGAGCCTGATGTGGGGCTCCAACCGATGCACTTAGAGATTATGACCTGCGCCAAAACCAAGAGTACCCTTAACCCACGGAGCCACCCAGATGCCCTCAAAACAAATCTTTCTCTCTTTTTTTCAATTTTTTAAATGGTTATTCATTTTTGAGGGGGGGGGGAGAGAGAGAGAGAGACCATGAGAGGCGGAAGGGCAGAGAGAGAGGGAGACAGAAGCTGAAGCAGGCTCCACGCTCTGAGCTGTCAGCACAGAGGCCGACACTGAGGCTGGAACCCAAAAACGGTGAGATCATGACCTGAGCCAAAGTCGGATGCTTCACCAACTGAGCCCCCGCCCCAGGCGCCCCCAAAACAAATCTTTCTTAAACACAGACTAGAATGGTTTCAGCACCACCGCCTTTTGCCCCGACCCCCCACCTGTTTGCCCCTGTGTTGCTTAAACACCTTCCCAGGAGCACATCTTTGAGTAAACTGAAAATCACACGCGCCCAGCATGCAGCAGGCTCCAGGGCTTTATGTTACCGTGGGCTCTGCAGGAGCTGCCCCCAGCATCACCCCTACCCCCAAAGTGCCCACACATCTGAATAATATCTTCGTGCATCTTTCTTTAAAAAAAAAAAAAGTTTTATTTATGTAAGTAATCTCTACACCCAAGGTGGTGCTCGAACTCACAATCCAGAGATCAAGAGTTAGATGCTCCTCTGACTGAGCCAGCCAGGCGCCCCTGTGCATTTTTCTTTTGGAAGCCTAAAATAAACCTGCAGGGGAAGGGAGGGAAAGTCAGGGCTTCTCTCATTCTTGTACACAGAAAGGAAGCTGGCCCTCTTCAGGAGAACTGTAATTGATAATTTGCAGCTGACGCACAAAACACCGCGTTAGCTTGCACGGGAAACGGGAAGCTGGATGCCACTGCTAAATATTGCTAACATTACTATTTGTATCCCTGCAATAAATAGTGTTATTACTGTAAAGCTGAGCAAGCATGACATTTCTGACTGCCTCTCCTTTTAAATGGAGAATCTATAAATAGTGCCTGGGTAGCATTTAAACATTTCAAAGCATCACGTTTTTGTTAATACAAATGTGTGATCAGAGCCATTCACTCCCATAAATATTTTCCCTCACAATCTGAGCATCAACAGCCACATGCTTTTCCCATCACCCACCGAATGTAAGACACTTGGTAAAACGCTGGGCATTCCAAGGTGAAAAGCAGGGCTCCTCGTTAAGAAGCCAGGAATGCCACAATGCACCACTTTAAACACCCCCCTCCATATCTTTCCAAAGATTCACATGAGAAAAAAATCGGTATTTCCCAAGGCAGACAACCTTTGTGCCAAAAGGTGTTTTTTTGAAAAAGGGCTCTTTTAGTAAATAAGTTTATTGAGCATGACCACTGCCCAGCAACATTTGGGGGCTAGGCATTAAACAGGGAACAAATCAGAGGGAGTCCCAAACCTTCAGGAAACTTGCAGTTTTGTTTTAACTGAACACATAGTATGAGTTTCCTGTGGCTGTTGTAGCAAATTGCCACAAACTTAAAACAACAGAAATGTATTCTCTCAGTTCTGGAGGCCCAAAGTCTGAAATCAGTATCTCTAGGTCACAATCAAGGTGTCCACGGGGCCACTCTCTCTCTGGAGACTCTATGGGAGAACCTGTTCCATGCCTCTCCCGGCTTCTGGTGACTGCTGGCTGTCCTTGACCTGCGGCCTCATCTCCCAGTCTCTGCCTCTCTGGTCACATTGCTTCCTTCTCTTCCATCTGTGTCAAATCTCCCTCAGCCTGCCTCTTTTAAGGACTCTTGTGAATGCATTTAGGAACCACCCAGATAATCTCCCATTTCAGAATCCCTAACTTAGCCACATTTGCAAAGACCTTTTTACCACACACCTTTCCGGTGATTAAGACCGGATATCTTTGGGGCCATTATTCAGCCTACCACTTGTAGAAACAGCTCTGAGCAGTCCTATAGTAGCAACAGATTTTCTGCTTTGACCTTGAAACCCTTTGAGAAACACCTGTCGCAACCCAGAGAACCCTGGTCATCAGAACCCACTGTGGAATGAAGCTGGTTGAGAGGCTGTTTGCATAGGAGGGGAGAGCTGTCCTGGGAGGGGGGGTTTGCTCTGAGTTTTCCCTCCACAGTGGGGTTCAGTAAACTCTGACCTTGACTATATATCAGGTTTGTTGTAAAGAGAAAAGAGAGACGACAGAGTTTCCTGAACATGGAAAGGCTTCGTGGTCATGACTCCTCATGCACGGCTTCCACTCTCCTTTGTCCCTGGTTCATGACAGCTTCCAGAACTTTCCTCATCTTCCCTGAGAAAAACAGGGCAGGATGGAGGTGTTTTCACACACACACACACACACAACTTTTTAAGAAATTAATAGAAAACAAAAGGGACACAGTCAACGGACACAAAAAGACCTAGTTGACAAAGCACTGACTCCTGGTTAGTTGACTGTCATGTGGCTCTGTCCCCAGGTCCTCACTGTCCCTTGTGATTTCCAGCAGGTAGCCTCCTGGCTCTTTCTGTTCCAGGCCAAACCTCACCTTCATTTTTCCTATTTTAAGTTTCTGACACTCTCTATAATCTTCCTATCAAGCTCTAGGTTCTGGAAAGAAGAAATCTCATTTTCTGTGCTTTTAGTCATCCAACTAGGACGCAATGGGCAATGACTGTGTGCCAGGCAGACAAAGTGCCTCCCCAATTTCACACCAGGTGTCCTGAACCTGGCTCCCAGACCTTCCTGCAGAAAGAAGGAAACCCTAAGTTAATTCTTTCTTCACGAGCCTGAACGAAAGGAAGGCTTCATGGAAATCCCAGCCCTCACAAGCTTTACCAGCAGGAGGATTCATCTGACAACATAAATGAGATCGGGAACTGTAGAATTTTTTAAAATAAAGCTTTGGACGTTCCACGTAGAATAGAAAGTTTCTCTGGAGTTCATCAAAGACATATTAAGAGAGAATGGGGCACCTGGGGGGTTCAGTTGGTTGAGCATCCGACGCTTGATTTCGGCTCAGGTCATGGTCTCAGAGTTGGTGGGTTCGAGCCCTGTGTCTAGCTCTGCACTGACACGTGGAACTCTGCCTCTCTCTAGCCCTCTCTCTCAAAATAAATAAATAAACTTAAAGAAGTAAAAAAAATTCAAAAGAGAGAAGAAAAGGCTCCTGGGGGCGCAACAGAGGCTTCAAGGAGATTTCCATGAGAACAAATGTAAAGTGTGGTATTGTAGCTCAAAGCCTGAAGTCCGAATGTTCCAGTGACAGGTCTCAAAGGGCAACGACCCTTCCAGCATAGCTGATGTAAGGTTCTCTCTTGTGTCCAGAAGTTCCTCCTTCATGGGGGGTAAGGGGGCTTATAACTTACCATATTGATATATTATTAAGTCATTGATGCTATTATATCACTGCAATTATTCTAGGTAATCTATAACCAACAATAGGTCAATTATAAATCTCAATGATGATATTGATATATATAATAGTGATAATTTACAATATGGGTAAGCAGGGGGCACCTGGATGGTTCAGTTGGTTAAGCGTCCGATTCTCGATTTCAGCTCAGGTCATGATCTTGCAGTTTGTGGGTTCGAACCCCACATCGGGCTCTGCACTGATAGTATGGAGCCTGCTTGGGATCCTCTCTCTCCCTCTTTCTCTCTCTCTGCCCCACCCCCACTCACTATTTCTCTCTCGAAAATAAATAAGAATAAACTTTATTTTTAAAAATGTGGGTAAGGGGGTCCAGGCACTGTCCAGAGTTACAGCAGTGGACGTGCAGGCAGGGAACTCTGCCTTGGTGCAGCTGACATGCTAATGTGATAGGCCAATAATAAGCACATAAATAAACGATATAGCATTTCCTTCTCCTCCTCCAATCCCAATAAATTCTCACCCTGGATCTCCCTGAGTCAGGAGGAGTACCATGAACATGGTAGCCAGAGAGAACAGAAGATGTGTAAGAACAAGGAATAAGAATGTAGTTACATCAAAACCATCCCCGGCTGCACAGAGATTTCTGTACTACTAAGTACTTTCACTTTGTCCCAGCTCGTGGAACCCTCCAAGAGATGACTGCCATCCCTGTGTATTAACACCATTTCACAGATAAAGGCTCAAGGCCAAAGCTTGCTCCATGAGACACAGAACCTGCACTTGAACTCGGGTCCTCTCTTAATTTGGTGCTGTCCCCACTGCATTCACCCAGAAGGAGAGACGGCAGGATCCTGGTAGGGTTCAGAGGCTGAGCCGTGGGAAAAGGAAATTGCTGCTGCACGTAATTCATTTTCTCAGAGTGCTTTTTGCTGGAGTGGGGAGTTGGAGGTCTCATCCTATAAGCTCTGCACTCTGCCCACCTGTCTGACCTTTAGAGTAGGTACTTGGCTTGGGAAAATGAGAGCTCGGACCATGGCCACCTGCTTTGACTGTGACTCTGCTGGAGGCACAAGAAACTCGCAGCCATTCTCGGGCTGGACAGTGGGGATTTTTACATTCATTTCTCAATGTCTTTGGTGGGCGGGAACAGGCAACCGCTATTGACACAGCTATGGATAATTCTCCTTGAAATGGGGACCTAGCCATTGCTTACAGGGCAACAGTCAAGGGGGTACTTAAAAAAGTTTTTTTTGAGCCTATAGGAGATATTGACAGATAATAACAAAAGCTACCACACTTTCTCCTTCATCAATCAATCAATAACAAAAGAGTCGACGGTAATAGTCAATACAATTATTTCAGGGCACTTTCTCTACGACTGAATGATCGCTAACTGAATGCTAAGTTTTTCATGCTGTCAGATTAAATTGGTGGGTTGATGGTCCCTGCTCTTTCTCGCCCCCCTTCTCCGTCTAGCAGGGGAAATTTTGAAGAAGCATAAAGTATAAAGGGGAAAGTTAATTTTGGATTTCTGAGTCTGGCCAGGTAAATTTGGGGAAGTCCAAGCATACACCCAGTAGAAACTTCTCTCCAACAGAGAGGAGCATGTGCCCTGACTTCCCCAGCCCCTCTCTTATGCCCAGGAAAGACGCCTGGGCAGATGTCCATGTGAACATGTCTGTGCTCTTGCTTAACGTAGACCAAGGGGCTTGCCTCACCCAGGTTCAGCAAAGGTCCAGGCAGCCACTGTTTCGGGAAGGCTGGGAGCTGAGGTCAGGGTCCTAGGACTTGGGAGGGACACTCAAGACGAGGATCACCAGGAACTAGGCTGGACTACTTGCTAGGGAACTGGTCTGCAATAAGAAACAATCAAATAATTACCGTTTGCTCTGTAATAAACATGATACACCAGCAGAGCTATCCTGATAACGATCACATGTCTCTTCCCCTCCTCCCTCCTTCTGTGCCCTTTCTTCTCCACTGCCTTTCTTTTAGAAATGTATTATCCTTGTAAAATGATACCTGCTCGCAGTGAAATATTCAAACAATGCATTAAAGCGCAAAGGAAAAAACCCAAGGTACTGAAAATGTAACCACCCAAGAGGTTACAACTGTTAACCTTTTGGTAGTGACTGTGTGTGTGTGTGTGTGTGTGTGTGTGAGAGAGAGAGAGAGAGAGAGAGAGAGAGAGAGATTTCTAAGATTTTCATCAACGTAACACACTTGTTAAAGTGCACAAATCCTCAGCATATAGCAAACTGAACAGGCCTAAGTAACTAGTATCCCACGAGCACCCCTTCCAGCTATACCCACCACCAAGCATGAGTGCTGCCTGATTTCCCACCTCTGAGAACACTCGGACTGATATACCTGCAGCTTTTTATTAAACCCAATCAATGATCCTGTGGCTACCATGTCCCCCTAAACTGGAATTGCAACCCCCCCCCACACTGGAATTGGAGAAACAGCCCCCATCCCACAACACAACTGACATCTCCATCCACGCTGATTCGTTCCACAAACTCTGCCCGAGGCCCTGTGCCCCTGAGTGCTGGCCCACAGTCTGCCTGCCTTCTGGAACCACCTGGGCAGCTTTTTAATAGTTGACACCTGGGCTCCTGGGCTCAGCGAGGTGGATTTAATTGGTCCAGGTGGGGCCTGGGCATTGGGGTGTATAGATTGTCTATCTCTCCAGGGGGTCCTAATGTGCCACCAAAGGGAAGACCTCGGCTTTAGGGCCGTTTTTCACCACACAATACAGAGCAAGTAGGTCTCTGTAAGACTGTCCCAACCCACTGACCCCTTTGGCCTTTGTGAGACCAGCCAGAGAGCATCATGCTTTCATCACTGGTAAGAAGACTAGGTCTCAAAGAGGTTCTGTGCCCAGACTGCACAACAGTGGCAGGAGGTGCTATGCTGGGTAGAGCCTAGGTCATGGGCACGGGCCAAGTTCTCATGGAACAGAGGCAGCCCCAGCCCTGAGGAAGTGCTCCCCCTATCCCCTTACCCCAAATCTTCTATCATGTCTAAGAGGCCCACCTTCTTAGGATTCACAGGTAGGAATCTGAGGAGGCACAGATATATGCTTGTACAGCCACAGATTCACTCAGGAGGAACAGGCAGGAGGCCGGGGCGGGGGGGGTTGGGGCTTGTTTTCCTCAGGAGGGCAGACACAGGTAGAGAGGGCCCTATGACTGTATTTCCTGATTTAAAAAAAAAGGTTACTATTAGAATTTTCAAATATACAGTAAAAGGGAATGTATCACCTTTTTAAAAAACGATTAAGATGTTTAAGGGAAAGACATTTTTAAAAAGCACCAGAAGGATATTTCTAAACCATTAGCAATTGAAATTGAGGCTGATTCAAATCCAGTTTCCCCCCTGAATTGTATCTTCCACATCTAGAATCTGCTAGAATAAAAGCTCAGTGAAGGCAGGGATTTTTGTCTGCTTAGCGCTCCAGTGCCTAGAAGAGCACTTGACACACAGTGGATGCAGCTAAATCTGTCAGCATCCGAACAAATGTATGAACTGAACATGCATGGCTTTTGGATTGGGGGAAAACTGTTATAAATGGTCATATAAAAATAGACTTATGGAGAACAGTGTCCTTCTTTTGTTCTGCCAGTGGGATGCTGGGCAAAGGATGAAATGGCAGCCAGGATTCTCTGTGGTCATGTCTAATTTTTTCCACGGTGTCAAATTAAAGAGCAGATGAGTCAAAAAAAGGAAACTGTAAGAACACTTGGAGGATAGGTGATAACCCAGAAAAAGCACCATGCATCCCAACCATTGAACCTGTTAATTTATAAACGATGTGTACTTGGAAATAGCATGCAGGTGGGTCGTGGGGGAGACTATAAAATCCAATGTCAAGGGGGCAGAGCCTGGGTTCTGTGAGCTTGTATGTCCTCCAAACTGGTGGGAAGAGGGAAGGGTTTAAAGAGCCCCCCTGGGGCTGTGACCTCATCACCACTTTTGTTTCCTCACCTGGTTGTCACCCATGGTGCTGACAGAGGGGGACCTTGCTGTTCCGTTTCCAGCAGAGAAGAAAATGTGGGCCAAGGGGCACCTGGGGGACTCAGTCGATTAAGCGTCCAGCTCTTGGTTCCAGCTCAGGTCATGATCTCACAGTTCATGGGTTCGAGCCCCTCGTGGGGCTCTGCACTGACAGCACGGACCCTGCTTGGGATTCTCTCTCTCCCTCTTTCTCTGCTCCTACCCTGCTCACTCTCTGTCTCTCTCTCAAAATAAATAAACCTAAAAATTTTTTTTAAAAAGAGAAGAAAATGTGGGCCAAGGGGATGTGTATGGGAGACACCAATGACTTAGGCCCCAGAGAGTTGACCTAGACACTTGACCTAGCCTATGCTTCTCATGGAGGCAAGAACTGGAATGGATCTCAGATGAACCCCAAGGGCCCGACATTTCTGGAAAGAGTCATTAGTGCAGACTTCTGAGGTACTCTAACCTTGCTTGACTTTCTTGTATGCAGTGCTGATTTGTCGAATTCATTCTTGGAAAGTTTCTGCAAATATTCGAGAACCTAGGGAAATGGTACCCTGTGCTCTTTGAGGATATAAACATCCCCTAGTTACATCCTTGTAGGCAGACACTGAGGCAAGGGATACATCTCTCCTCTCCTGGGTGAGGCACAAGCTTGAACTTGGGCCAAAAGGGATGTGCTCAGGATCACACAGGGGAACCCCGATATTTCAGAATCCTTGCCTTGGGCTCTTATGCAACCAGATCAGCCAACACCTGGCCATGTCCAAGTGCACGTGACACCACCCACGCTCCTAGAAAGTCTTTACAAACCAAATATCTTAGGCCTCTTCAGCTTTCCCATCTTGATAGTCTTTCAGCATTTATAAAAGTCACTGCCAAACTGTAAGATGTAGTCTCCCTTCTCAGATAGCCTTGGGTTTATTGCGAATAAGAACAAAAGTACCAAAAACTAACATTTATAATATGCAAACATATTTCAAAAAAACCTTCAGATAAAATGAATCACATAGTCCTGTGATGAAAAAAATAATAATTTCTGTCCTTTTTTTAGATGAGTAGACTGGGACTGGAAATTTTCTTGGTTTGCCCAAATCTCTCCTGCCTCCAGAGCTGATCACCAGACAATTGTAGGGATCCATTCTTATCTAGTATCTTACCTACCCCTATACATAAGAGGATCTCACTAAGAGCACTGGACTGAAATCAGGGCATGGGTTAAATCGGGGTTACACTGGGAGAGTCCTATTTTCTCCTTCATAGGATTAGATTAGATCAGATGATCTTTGGATGCCCTACGTCCTAGCACATTTTTATTGCTCCATCTCAAAGGCTGCACCAGGAGGTCAAGTCCCTGGCCAGAGATCAGGCTCTTCTGGCTAGGTAGACCCCAGTGAGGGCACAGAAGAAAATGAGATCATATTAAAATAATAATAATAATAATAATGGGCACCTGGGTGGTTCAGTCGGTTGAGCATTCCACTTGATTTTGGCTCAGGTCATGATCCCAGGTCGTGGGATCGAGCCCTGTGTCAAGCTCTGCGCTGAGCCCAGAGCCTGCTTGGGATTCTCTCCCTCTCTCTGCCCCTCCCCACTCACATGCATGCTTTCTCTCACTCAAAATAAATAAATAGACTTAAAAATAATAAGAAGAAGATGCAAGGAGAAAATACCTTTTTAAAAAGATTTTATTTAATCTTTACACCCAACATGGGGCTCGAACTTACAACCCCAAGATCAAGTGTCACATGCTCTACTGACTGAACCAGCCAGGCACCTCGGCCATCAGTTTTTCACTTGACAAACATTTACAGGAAGATTGCCCTGTGCTGGGCATGGTTCTAAAAGCTAGGGACAGGCACACAAATAAGTAAATAAAAATAAAAATAAAATAAGAGCTAGGGACACAAAGATAATGACTGGGTCAACTTCTTCCTTCTGGTCAAAGAAGAGACTGGTAACTAGAAGCCAACCTGGGGAGGGCAGTAAGAAAAGATGGGCCAGATTCCAAGGAGCTGTCATGCTCCCAGGATGGGGGACTGGTGGGGGGGGGAGGAGGCCATGAAGTCTCTGGAGGAGCAGAGATCTAAGCAGGACCCTGTAGGGCACCTGGGTGGCTCAGTCTGTTGACAATCTGCCTCTTGGTTTTAGCTCAGGTCATGATCTCACGGTTCATGAGTTTGAGCCCCACGTTAGACTCTGCACTGACAGTGCAGAGCCTGCTTGGGATTTTCTCTCTCTCTCTCTCTCTCTCTCTCTCCCCATCCTCTCTCAAAACAAACAAAGAAACAAACATGAAAAAATCAATAGGGCCTTGTAATGGGGGTCAGGGTCCCAATCCTCTTCTACCCCTCCTCCTTCAACTTTTTCTCAGTGGTGGTAAGAAGACTTAGCCCACCACTCCGAAAATCCAGAGAATCCCCTCAGTTACAGGATGACGCAAGTCTTTCCTCCAGTAACAAATGAATGGGGAAGCTCCCTTCCTGAGAGCTTCTGTGTCTCAAAGGAGGTCCCTTCTCACCCCAACTAGCTCACCCACCTACTTCACAGCCAAACGGTGGCATTTCCTGGTACTAACGTTGAGAAAAGCGGAAGAGCTTCACTCCTAGCTATTGTCATTTTCTTTTAAATGTTACCGTCAAAACGGATATATATTTTTACCATTAGGGATGGAAATAGCCTAACAGGTGTACCAAGGGGTGTTATAAACAAAATGATAAATTAAGGTGCTTAGCACAGAGTTGCAAAATGTTAACATGGAATTAATTTTATAGGTGAAATGTACTTCTTGAAATATAATTCACATGCTGTAAAATTAACCCATTTAAAGTGTGCAATTCCATGGTGTTAGTATATTCACAGAGCTCAGCAACCATACGCCATGATCTGATTTCAGAACATGATCATCACCCCCAAAAAGGAATCCTATGCCCCTTGGGAGTCATTCCCCACTTCTCCTTCCCCAACCCTAGTTAAACTCTAATCTCCTTTCCATCTTTATAGATTTGCCTATTCCAGACATTTTATATAAATGGAATCAGGGGCACCTGGGTGGCTCAGTCAGTTAACCATCCGACTTTGGCTCAGGTCATGATCTCACAATTCATGAGTCTGAGCCCCACATCTGGCTCTGTGCTGACAGCTCAGAGCCTGGACCCTATTTCGGAATCTGTGTCTCCCTCTCTCTCTGCCCCTCCCCACTCATGTTCTGTCTCTGTCTCTGTCTCTCTCTCAAAAACAAATAAACATTAAAAAATAAAATAAAATAAATGGAATCATATGGTAAGTGTTCTTTTGTGAATGCCTTCTTTCATTTAGCGTAATGTTTTCAAGGCTTATCCATGTTATAGCATAGATCAGTATTTCGTTCCTTTTTAGAGCTGAATAATATTCCATTATATGGATGTACCCTGTTTTATTTATCCATTCATGAGTTCGTAAAACAGCTGAGTTTGCTTTCTTTTTTTTATTTATATTTTGGTTCCTAAGAATAATACCACTATCAACATTCACGTATAAACTTTTGTGTGGATGTAGATCTCATTTCTCTCAGGTTGACGCCTACGAGTGGAATTGCTGGGTCATTTGGTAACTCTGTGCGGAACATTTTCAGGAACCGCCAGACTGTTTTGCAAAGTGGCAGAGTACCATTTTACACTCCCACCATCAACGTAGGATTATTTCAATTTCTCTACATCCTCACTGTCACCTGCTATTGTCTGTCTTTTTTATTATAGCCACCTAGGAGCGTATGAAGGGGCATCTCATTGTGGTTCTGATTTTCTTTTCCCTGACGGCTAATTATGTTGATCATCTTGGCATGTACTTATTGACCATTGTTTTATCTTCTTTCGAGAAACATTTCCTTATATCCTTCGTCCATTTTAAAATCGGGTTATATGCCTTTTTGTAATTGAGTTATAAGAATTGTTTACGTATTCTGGATACCAGTCCCTTATCAAACACAGGATTTACAAATCTTTTCTCCCATGTTGTTAGGTGTCTTTTAACTTTCTTAACGACACGATTTTTTAAATAAAGGGAAAAGCAAGACTTGAACAATTCAAATGTTCTAGACCTGCCTATAATTTCCATACGGCTCTCTTGCTATTTCAGAATCATTTCTGTCTGCTGCTTTCAGTGTGCTACTAGGAAAGTTAGGAAGGCTAAGATTTTTGTAAGGAAACAAAAATGTATACAAAAGGGCTAATTTGTATGCTCTCCCTGAGGTTTTACAGAGCTTTTCCTTGGCCACTTTGTTATTTCCCACTGCAAAATGTAGCCACATTCCAGTGACAATTGTTTTCAAGGAAATCTTTTTGCAGCCTGAGAAGAAATTAAATAATGCATAATATGTTTACTATGAACACAGTGTGGAATCTTCCCATCTGTAGGATTTCGGGCTGTGGGCATAAATCAGGAGAGGGCTTCAATGGAGAGAAAGCAAGAGTGAAAACGACCAACAGAAAGCAGGCTGGAGGCCAGGAGAGAGGACTGGAGGCCTCTTACAGGGAAATCCAAAAAAACACATTCTTTGGGGAGTGACCACCGCAGGAGTCAGTCAGCAGCCTTCAGGATGGAATCCTTGATGATACAGTGTGTGTGTGTGTGTGTGTGTGTGTGCACATGTGCATGCGCACACATGAACAGAGAAAGAGAGAGAGAGGAGAGGGACAGAGGAAGAGGAGGAGGAAGATGGGGAGGAAGGGAAGGAGAAGAAAGAGGAAGTATTATTTCCCATTGAACTTTTTTTTTTAGTCTTTTAAAACCTCTTCAGTGAGCCCAATCTTTGTAAACATACCTGTATGCCCAATTCTTTCCAGCTCAAGGAATATAGGGGCCTGCTTGTTCTTGGGATTGTGTGTAGCATTTTTTTTTTTTACAGGAGGCCTCAGCTCTGCCCTCCTACTTAAAGCTCTCTCCTGCACACGTGTGTGCATTTTACGCACCCTAGGTCCTCAGTTACTTGCAAAAGGTCCTGATCCCTCTGGAAATTAAATTCCATTCCAGTTTTTTTGAACCTCACATATTCAGTTCATGACATAGGGGCCCTCAAAATGTTAACTCTAAAACTTGGTGTGGATTGTCATGAAAAACTTGGGACTTGGTCTGAAATCCCCATTCCTTCCTAGCGGCAAGAGGAAAACACAGTTGCAAAGCCCACAGGCTCTCCATCCTCAGCTGTAAATAGGAATGGTTTGTTTCGCAGCGCTCAGGCTTCTAGGCACCAGATATTTGCCAGCATGTATACAAAATCTGCATTTCTGCCACTCACCACCCACACTCTTCCCTTTGTATCCCGCTGATAAATGCAATTATTTGTCTATACATATCTTTTATCTCAGTGACACGGACATAAAATCCCTACTCCCCCCCCCCCCCCCCCCAGTGTGTATGAAGAGAGAAGAAGCCTTCCTAGAAGCCACCAGCTCTGCCCGGTGCTACTATGGGCCCAAGAGTTTCCACACATCATCTTTAGGAGACAGGTGTTTTTTCAGCCTTCCAAGAGGTAAGTCATTTGCCTGAAGTCACATGTTCAGAACTAGGATTCAAATCCAGTGGATCCTGACTCAGAAGCCTAGTAGCTTTGGGTTTTAAATTAAAAATATATCATGGGGCGTCTGGGTGGCTCAGTCAGTTGAGCGTCCGAATTTGGGTCAGGTCATGATCTCACCATCTGTGAGTTCGAGCCTTGCGTTGGGCTCTGTGCTGACAGCTCAGAGTCTGGAGCCTGCTTGGGATTCTGTGCCTCCCTCACTGTCCCTCCCCTGCTCATGCTCTGTCTCTCTCTGCCAAAAATAAATAAACATTAAAAAAAATATACTATACGATTGGCGGGGGGGAGAGCAGATGATTTGTCTTTATCACCCAAACCCAGTGTATTCTTTCCCAGGAATGAGTTTGCAGTGATGTGGAAACAGATAGCCTGGGCTTCAATTCTGGCTCTGCTTCCTGCTGGCTCCGGGAGCCTGGGCAACCATTTAACCTCACTGTCCTCATCTGTAAAATGGGCATGATGATGAGGAGAACTCAAAGGGTGTTGTCAGGATCCAATCAAATAAGCTATGAAGCATGGTACACCCTTAATTAATGTTAGCCACTATCACTAAGATTTGCATATTCAACCATAGCTGGGAAGTTGAGTTAAAGAAATACTCCTTTTCTAGGAGTAAAATTAAATAAATCAATCTAAAAGCAATGACTCCCCCCCTCCTTTTAATACAACGGGTGGGCTTTCCCAGCATTCAGGTATAGAAGTAGTTCATTCAACAAATGCTTACAGGATCCTACACGTTGCCAAGTTCTGAACTGGGTTCTGGGGATAGTGATAGAATAGTGAACCGAACAGACACAATCCTCTACTCTTCACACCATTGAGCTCATAATCTGGTGGAAAAGACCAATTATGCAGTCAGAACCATGCTGGGGAGGGGGAGCGACTCTGGACCACACAACAGAGGCAAACGCTTTATCTAAAACCAGTCTTATCTGAAGTCTTTTTTTTAAGTCTCAAACTTACCCTGAAGTATGTTTTCTCTTCCATTACCTGAGACATTCTTGCTTTATGGAATGATATGTTGCATATTTTTATACCTCTCTTCAGCCAACTCATGCTATTACATGTATGCTAAAAGCCTGTATGTTTACAGACATTTCTACAAAAACCTTGTCGACAAATCCTTCTTAATGTTGGTTCAAATTACAAATGGGAAATTCAATTCAAATGTTTTTCACACATCAGGTGTTTAAGGGGTTTTAAAAAGAATATCTGAAAATGACAACTGGAATCCTTTGGGAGCAAAATGTCATCTTAATGAGAATTTAGAATATAGCAGGGGGTGGAAGATGATAAGATTTTTTTTAAATGTTTTTTTTTTTGGTTTTTAGAGGGCTCTTAGGGAATGCAGAGGGCCCTAACTTTTCCTTGGGGGGATGCCATTAGATTCTAGAAGGTGTCCTGGAACATTTCTCTAGGTGCTTATGCTCACTCTGACTGCCATGATTTGACCTTAGAGGGCTTAGGACAGTGGGTTCTTGGTACGTGTGAGTCAGAGATTCTAGGCTCCAGGACACTCTGTGGGGGTGAGGGGTGCTAAGAAAGTGAAATTGATCCAACTGGTTGTGGCTGAGGGGCCCCTCAGCAAAGCAGGGCAGCTCAGGGCATGGGCGGACATCTCCTGAAAGGAAGCATCCCATGTATAGAAGATGGGTGATGGTCTGGTGAGGTGGAAGGTGTGGGACAGAGGACCACAAGCCAGGTGACCGCAGTCAGAGGCATCGTCCATCCCTAATGTCTTGCTAGCAACTAATGCTTCAGGAACCTTCCAACGAACATAGAGCAAAATAGCAGAAAGAAAAAACAAACAAACCACTTACAGTTTGGCCTCTGGAGAGAGAAGGCTCCTTCCTACCCAGGTCTGGCCTTTCTTAAGACCTGGAGAAGGTTTCGGAGTGGAAGTGGTGTGCAGGGCATGCCGCCCTGGGGTCCCTCTGTGACGCATTCCCAGGGGACTTCGGCGCTTGCTCTTGGTGAGTTTAACAGCCCGAGCGTCATGGCCAGGATGCTGAAGGTGTGTAATCCAGTTCTGGCCAGAGTTCAACAGAGTGAAGAGAAATAGTGCATTGTCCTTATTACCTTTAAATAGCTCCCTCTCTCCATCCAAAGCTCCCTTTTAGATATGCACACATGCATACTCGCGCACACGTGCGCGCGCACACGCACACACGCACGCAGCCCTCTGGAAGTGGCAGAAGCCAAAATGCTCCGAGTGCTCCAGCTTTTGAGCTGTGTCTCACTAGCCCTCAAATAGATACGCAGCTCTTCACGTCCCCTTTGAAGTTAACCTGCATGGCTCCTTCTTTACCCAGATATCCTCATGACGATAAACATCTTGCAGTCCCCCTCACTCCTTCTCTATCCCAGCCTTATGTAATCCACTGGCGCACAGGCTTTCTCAATGTGTCTGTTTGGTGCCTGTTTGTATCATTTAGATTTTAGGTCCATCTGGTAATGACTGTATCTTTTCTGTACACAATGTATTCGGTTACTGTTAAACAATAATAGTTATTTAATAACAGCAATGTGTGTGCCTCGGGGAGGCAGGACTAATTTGAGGGCAGTGGGAGCTGGAAGGAGAAGGGTTGGAACGCTTCTCAAAGGGCTTTGGGTTTCTTCCAGGCACCAGTGCGGAGGATATCTATTCCTTTCCCAGTGGTATTGGTCCTGGAGTTCCAGAAGAAAACAAAATGACCTCAGGCCCCCTTTTGGAAAGGAGAGATGTGTCACTGAAGTGCCAGAAAAGGAGGAGTTTCTTCAGTCCTGGGTACTGGTTGGCGATAAAATCCCCCTAACAGCCTAGAGAAGGGACAAGGGAGGGTGTCTGGAGGTGATTTTCCTTTCCATTCCTACCTATGTCAACTTGGCATCTCCACGGCTCAAGATTATGAAAGATTAACCTTTATCTCCCTGCTCCACCTGCTGAGGGGCACACTGGCTGAGGGTGTATTTTCAAGGATTCCCTGTACAATGCCACCAAGGTCTGGCTTACAGATGAGGTAGGAGCTAGCCCTCCAGGACCTTTTATCAGCCCTTCAAAACCAGCTCCAAATAGAGAGACCTACATTTCTCCTCAACGTGTGGTCCCTGACCACCAGCATCAGCTTCTCACGGGAGTTTCTTAGAGCTATAGAACCACGGAATATGCTTTGCCTCCAGACCAGAGTTGGAATTCTAACAAGATCCCCAGGAACGCGTGTGCACGTTAAAATCAGAGAGGTGCTGCCCCGCACCGGGTTTTGCCCCTCGGCTGCTTGTCAGCGTCATCTGGGAACTTTTCAGAAAGTCCCAAGCCCCTGGCCCAGCTCTAACAGCTCCGCGTCGTTTACAAATTGATTGGGACCAGCACGAGCTCTTGAGCCAGATTGCCTGGGTTATACTTCCCTTAGCCTCGTAGTGGCTGTGTGAATGGGCGACAGCTCTGTGCTGCTTCATGGCCTGTGAAATTGGAGTAATTATAATTGTAGCTATCTCATGAGGTTATTGTGATGTTTATAAGAGATGGTGTCTGTAGACCGAATTACAGTGTGGGTCCTCAATAAACGACACCTATTGTGATCCAAACAGGATTTAAGTCAGGCTCCCTGGAACCCTCTTCCTATCAGAGAGATGGCCTCAGCCCCTTCCGTGTTGATGCTGCTGAAGTTGCAGGTGATCCACACTGGATCTGGAGATTTCTTTGAGCATACCCGCCACTGTTTCTCAGTGGGCACATTCTGCAGGGCTTCATTGGTAAGCGCAGTGAATTCTCACTGCCTGATGATCATTGCCAGGGGCACACTACTTAAAATAAGTCCACTTAAAAAGGAGCCAAATTTTATAGCAAATAATGGGAGAAACACATTTAATTGGAACTTAGTATCAAAGACATGAACTAAAATGTGGCCAAAATTAATCACCTGGGTAATGATGACAAACGTGTGCAGATTTTCAGAATCAAGCCCGTATCATTTTTTGGTGGTAAGGGTTTGGCAACACTGTTCCAAAGTGAGAAGCTAATGGGATTTTTGTTTTTGTTTTACAATTTATACTTCCACTTTGCAGCCAATTTGGTTTTGTGTACCTTGTATTGTTAGATATTTGTAGCATCGTCACCATTGTAGAGAGACTGACCTAAAACAAAACTGATGTGACAGGTATGGGTCAGTGTTCCTCTTGAACCTGGAAGGATGTTCAGTTGAGAAAAAAAATATTGTAAGGGATCGATTCATGAGTCAGTCTTCCATGAGGATGACTTTTACTTCTCTGTGCAACCTTGTAACTGTTAGTCCTTGGGTATAAATATTCAGATAGAAGGACCCTTGGTATCTGCATCTGAGTTTTTTTTAATATACAAATTTGCTGGGGCTCCTGGGTGGCTCAGTCAGTTAAGCATCGACTCTTGGTTTCAGCTCAGGTCACGATCTCACGGTTCATGAGTTCGAGCACTACACCAGGCTTTGCACTGATAGAGCCTGCTTGGGATTCTCTCTCTCCCTTTCTCTCTGCCCCTCCCCTGCTAGTACTCTCTCTGTCTCTTTCAAAATAAATAAATAGAGGTGCCTGGGTGGCTCAGTTGGTTAAGCGTCTGACTTTGGCTCAGGTCACGATTTCATGGTTCGTGAGTTCGAGCCTTGCATCGGGCTCTGTGCTGACATCTCAGAGCCTGGAGCCTGCTTCAGATTCTGTGTCTCCCTCTCTCTCTGATCTTCCCCCATTCACGCTCTGTCTCAAAAATAAATAAATGTTAGAAAAAAATAAAAACAAAATAAATAAATAAATTTTAAAAATCATATACAGTTTTGCTAAATTTTTTTAGAAATTTAACTGATTAATTAATTAATTTTTATTTGAGAGAGAGACAGAGCAGGGGAGAGGGACAGAGGGAGAAAGAGAATCCCAAGCAAGCTCCATACTCAGCATGGAGCCCCAGGCAGGGCTCAATCCCATGACCCCGGGATCATAACCTGAGCCAAAATCAAGAGTCAGATGTTCAGTCGACGGAGCCACCCCAGTGCCCCTTGCTAAATCTTTTAAAATGACATCCCACTTCTCAAGAAGTTCATCTTTACTTCCTTCTTCAAAAGAATTCGTTTGTATTTTCTAAGAATGTTAGCTCTGAAAGTCACCCTGAAAATCATGTGTTTCACTTTCCTGACTTTCCAAAAGGAGAAACTGAGACCTGAAGAGGGGGACACTTTCCCAAGACCACTGGATTGACATGACCAGAAGCCAATGTTTGGTTCCACGCGGATGGATGGCTTTAATTAGGTCGCTGCAGCCCGAGATGATTGATGTTTGTGTTTTCTGTGTCACCAAAATGCCTAGCCCCAGATGCCCAACATCTTATTAGAATTAACTTCTCTTTTTTGTTTTGTTTCATTTTCTTGTACCATTTTGTGAATTTGAAGAGCTGAAAACAGGGCTGGGCGGTAGAGTATAACTTTCAATGGTCTGGCCCCTTTCTTGTGAAACTCAAGGGGGCTGGCAGGGTAAGTGGGGTTGGGGAGGAGGGGGATAACTGAGTCAGAGTGACTTTAAGGAGGAACTGACAACAAAAAGGCCGGGGTGGAATCCAAGGTTGGAGAAGACAGAGCCTGGATCTGGTGCTGGATTGGAATGTGCATGCTGGATGCAGCTGGTTCCCATGGAAAGTTCCTCGGCTGTCTAGCTCACCGGACCTGTGTCTCTCCACATCTGCCACCCACAGGAGGGGTGGGGAAGCAAGACACAGGGGAAGAGCCTCTTTAATGAAATGGGGGAGCCAGTGGCAGGCCCTGCCTCACGGTGAGGTGTGCCTGTTACCACGGCTGGCCCACATTGACCACCATGTTTCTGACGGAGCCTCAGGACCCACAAATGGGCCAGGAGGTGAGAGAGCCTGGAGAACAGTAAACATTTCCAGGCATTTCCAGGCCGTGCCAAGTCCGAATCACCAACGGGGTAGAGCATGAACCTCCCCCCACCTCATTTTTAAATGGCATCAAGAAAAGTTTGTTTCAGGGGCATCTGGGTGTCTCAGTCGGTTGAGCATCTGACTCTTACTTTCAGCTCAGGCCATGATCCCAGGGTCGTGGGATTGAACCCCTAGTGGGCCCAGTGCTGGGTGTGGAGCCTGCTTGAGATTCTCTTTCTCTCCCTCTGCCCCTGTCTCCTGCTGGCTTTTTTTCTCTAAAATAAATAAAACCTGGTGGGGGGGCAGGGGGAGCGCCTGGGTGGGTCAGTCGGTTAAGCATCCGACTTTGGCTCAGGTCACGATCTCACAGTTCGTGGGTTCGAGTCCCGCATCAGGCGCTGTGCTGACAGCTCAGAGCCTGGAGCCTGCTTCGGATTCTGTGTCTCCCTCTCTCTCTGTTCCTCCCCTACTTGCACTCTGTGTCTCTCTCTTTCTCAAAAGTAAATAAAGATGTAAAAAAAAATTTAAAGGAAAAAAAGTGAAAAAAAAATTTTAAAGAAGAATTTCTTTTAAATAGTTCTCCCCTCCTCCCCCGCCTAAAACTATTATTGCAGGCAAGCGAAATAAAGGAAAGCTTCAAAGTTATTTTATATACTGTCTACCAAATCCCCCCTGGAATTAAGTTGCTTGAAGATCCTGGGGACTTTACTGGGGGACACTCTGCTAAGTTTCCCTATCAAGAGTAGACTGTGCCTTCTCCAAACAGATACGAGTGTTATTATTTCTTGTATCAACTCGTCCACAGGATCTTGGCAACTCTCTCCCTCAGTAGCTCATCCCCTACAACAACAAAAGACAATCCTGTTTCCTAGGCTTCATATATGACAAAGTAGAGGAGGTGGCATCCTCCCTGGAGAGACCTGTTGCATTAGTGGCTATGGAGATGCGTGGGCTAAACAGATTTGAAGGGGAAAAGATAAAAGGAAGCCGGCATGCCTTCTGTGAGATCCAAGCAGAAAAAAAGTAGGAAAAAACATGAGTAAATGACACTGAAAACCAATCCAGAGCCAAGAGTTGGACAGGTTCTGGCATAACAAGAGATGAATTAGAAGAACAGTTCCGTGTGTTAATAGCCAAAGTATTTGACTTTAGAAACAGCAAGAGTTATTTCTTTCTAGAGCAGTTGTTAACAGCTTCCCCTGTGAGAACAGCTGGTTTGGAGAATCCCAACATAGTTGTAAAGTGTAGCAAGAAGGAACTGAGGGCTTCACAGTTAGGGCTGCTCAGAGCCCTTCCAAACGATTGTTTTCTTCGACCCATCCCACAGGTTGGACAAAACGAAGAGGCGAGAGCTACTTAAGGTGGGGGCAGAGGTGCCCGGCCATTCGTGGACGGTAGTGGACAAGGACACAGAGCTGCACTCACAACACCCAGAGAATGGGGAGGGCATGCCATGTGAGGGGGGAGTTTTCTTCGGGTCCCATCTAAACACAACACACCTGTTGTGGGGAGAGGACAGTCCACAGAGGGAGAAAAATGTTTTAGATAATGTGTATTTTTTGAAGCTTGATATTTTTATACATGGTAACAAGACAGCTAGGACTCTGTTCTGGAGCATCTGAAAGGGTTTCTCTGAACATCTGTTGGGACCAGGAGAAGTGTAGCATCACCTGGGGCTTCTGAGCGTTTGGAAGATTTTCAGAGTTCAGGTTGGTTGGATTTGTTTTGTTCTCCAACTTAAAGGCCTATTCAACTTCATTGTCAGGATTCATGAAAGGTGCAGGATATGTGGGAATACTGTGTATTTTCTCAGCACATATGTCTTGCTAATATTTTTTAAGTTTTTTTTTAACATTTTTATTTATTTTTGAGACAGAGACAGAGCATGAATGGGGGAGGGGCAGAGAGAGAAGGAGACACAGAATCGGAAACAGGCTCCAGGCTCTGAGCCATCAGCCCAGAGCCCGACGCGGGGCTCGAACTCACGGACCGTGAGATCGTGACCTACCTGAGCTGAAGTCGGACGCTCAACCGACTGAGCCACCCAGGTGCCCCAGCTAATATTTTTATTCCAAGAGACAGCACATTGTTTTCAATCAGGTTCGAAGGCACTGTCCTAAAACAGTAAAATTTTAAATTAAAGGTTTTCTTTTGAAATACCTGTAAGTTCCTATGCAGCTATAAGAAATAGTACTGAGGAATTTTCAGGTACCCTTTTCACAGCTCCTCCCATGGTAACACCTTGCAAAATTATAGTACAATATCACAGCCAGGATATCGGCCCTGATACAATCTCAGATCTTGTTTAGATTTCCCCAGTTGCACTTGAACTCACTTATATGCATATGTATTTTATTCTATACAATTTTATCACATGTGTAGGTTCAACTGTCCATCATCTCCATGAAGATACAGAACATTTCCATCTCTATAAGGATCCCTCAGTTGCCTTGTTATAGATCTATTCACTTCTGTCCTCTTTCTCTTCTGCTTAACCCCTGGGAACTACCAATCTACTCTCCATGTCCATAATGTTGTCATTTCCTAGACTATATAAACGCTGGGATTGGCTTTCCCACTCAGCATAATTTTCTTGTGCTCCATCCAAGTGATTGTATAGATCAATATGTATCAGTATTTCCTTACTTTTTATTTCTGAGTACCATTCCATGCTTTGGGTATACCCCAGTTTGAAATTCCATTTATACAACAGTTTAATAATTGAATGTCAAAGAGAATTTTGCTTTTAAGGTGTGTCTGTGTGTTTTCACATTTATGGTTTGGAGGAAGTTTTTCTGAATCATGGCAGGGTGGGTTCTCTTCCCGATCACAAACTAAAGCTAGTATCAAAGATCATGAGAAAAAGAGACTGTCTTTGTGCCAGACGTAGTCTTTACATGAGCACTTAACATGAGCATTCTTTTTCCTTTGAAAATATTTTATATTTTGTAAGTGCTTTTGATTTTGGATGTTTATTTGCTGTCAGCAAATAGAATATCCTAATCCTAATTTGTTCATCATCCTGTGCAATGTGTCCAGCCGGGCTTCCAACAGAATTTTAAATGATTATGATCAATAACTATCCTAAAAGAATATAGCCTTTTAAATAAAGGAAACACCTCCTTTGTAAGTGATATAGGCCTTTTCAGCTTGCTTGCTGATGGAATAAATGAACTAAATAATTTCTTGTTTTCATGGGAATAATATCCCTTCTTTTCATCAAAACTAATTTTAAATCATCAAAAATCATTTAAATAGTATAATCCTACCTCGAGTTTTCCTATTTTCACTCATTTGAAATAACGTAATTATCCATTTTTGGCAAATTGCAAACATATTCTTTAGTACCAGATCTAAAAGAAAGCCATGGAAATAGCTAATAATTCTGATTTTAAATTTCCCTTAATACTTCTGGAAAGAATTTTTAAAATTCAGTTCATTTTATATAGCTCTTTGGTAACTTTAATATGCTTATGTGACTAATTTAAAATTTTTTCTTTAAGCTTTCAAACTTGACTGAAAATTTTCATGACGTGAAGCGTTATATACATTCTAGCTGTCTTAATATCTTCTATAGTTAAATCACTAAGAATTCTATCCCTTCTGTGTTATTAAGAAAAGAAAGTTGACCATTTTTTAAAGCAGAAAGCTCAGGAGTTAACTTAAAAAATTTTTTTTAATATGTGTTATTTTTGAGAGAGACAGAGACAGAATGTGAGTGGGTTAGGGGCAGAGAGAGCGGAAGACACAGAATCTGAAGCAGGCTCCAGGCTGAGCTGTCAGCACAGAGCCCGATGTGGGGCTCGAACCCATGAACCATGAGATCATGACCTGAGCCGAAGTCGGACACTCAACCTACTGAGCCACCCAGATACCCCTCAGGAGTTAAGTTTTTAGGGGCAGTGTCCACTGTCTTCCAGGAGTCAATTAGAGCTTCCTATTGAGAAAAGAGGGTTAGTGGTAAAACATCCAAAGCAGCCTTTGGAAAGCACTGTTTTTCATCACACGTCTGAACTATCAGGACAGAAAATCCATCCTCCCAGACAAAAAGACCAAAATCAATACAAAACATAAATACACAACAATCAAACACAGAAACAGTCGAATGCTCCCCCCTTATGTTTCTGCCAGGGTTTCATCTGAATTTGCAAACCTAAGCTGCTCGGATACCTCAAGAAGAGTTTGATTAGGTATTTGGATATGGGTAATTTCTTAATCTATATGTAAAATATTTCATCTGCCACACAGAATGTAATTCTTCTATTTTCAGAAAACCCACCTGAGTCTTAGCATGCCTCACCTACATGGAGTTGTGAGCAATCACACATACCTCAGTGTTATAGTCTGTTTTTATCATTTTTTAAAGCCTATTTTTATTTATTTTGACAGAGAAAGAACAAGTGGGGGAGGGGCAGAGAGAGAGAGAGAGAGAGGGAGACAAATCCCAAGCAGGTTCCATGATGTCAGTGCAGAGATCCATGCAGGCCTAGAACTCAGGAACTGTGAGATCATGACCTGAGCCAAAATCAAGAGTCAGATGCTTAACTGACTGAGCCACCCAGGTACCCCACATTTTTAAAAAAGCATAAACTTAAAAAAAAGTTTAACATTTCAAGACTACATTGAACTCTGTTAAAAACAAGTGTTTCGTTGGTTTGTTTTTTTTTTTTAATTTTTTAGGGGAAAACCAAGTTTGTCTAGAGATATGAGAAAATGTACTGCAAAGTAGGTCACCTCTAGGGAACAGAACTGGGTGGAGAGACACTTTGATTTTCTCATTTTCTGCTCATTTACATCATTTTCACCTATATTAAAAAAACATTCTTATGTTCTGTTTTTACAACAAAATTTTTTTCTTCGTTTGTTTATTTTCAATTTCTGTACCAACCTACTTCTGAGAAACTCCAAGATGAAACATCAAAGCGTTAAAACCACAGGACACAGATAACCTGAAGGAAACAGAAGGTAGAGATGTTCAATGTTGATTACAGTCAAATAGGTAATGTCTGGCTGGAAGCTTCCCGGTAACTCCAGGACAACAGAAAAAGGCGTTCATGTCCATGCTGTGGGGCTACAGAGTGGTGCTTTTTTTGTTTTGTTTTGTTTCAAGAAGAGAGTTTACAAATTAATGCACTTCCATAAAAAATTTTCCTACAACTGAATTCAAACAGGAATTGATCACTTGGGTATTTGCGAAAGGGCGAGTAGGTGGCCCAGACAACATTTTCAAGTATCACTTTATGAGAAAAATTCTGTACCAGTAGCTTATTCTCAGAAACTCCCTCTATAGATGTCTTTAAATGGTGATTGATTGACAGTATTTCTGCGATGCTGTGGTCGTGATGGTGAGAACACAGAAAAAAGGCATTGCAAGTCCTTGTTCCATTGGACTTGATACATTTTGAAATCTACAGAGAGATACTGGGTTTCCTTCCACTATCTTTCTAGGGTAGCCTACCCACACTCTGTGTTCCAGACATGGATGGTCCACGGCTCCATTTTTTCATGAAAGCATGAAGCAAAGGGATGGAAATAATAAAAATTGAAAGGGGGAAAAATAATCTCCACAATCACTATTTTCAAAAAGAGAGTAGAAAGAATAAAAAGCCCACAATCACTGTTTTCAGGGTGTTCCCCCCCCCCCGCCACTGTTTTCACATATTTATTTATTTTTTAGTTTTATTTATTCATTTTCAGTCCGGGGGAGGGGCGGGAACAGAGACAAAGGGAGGGAAAGAATCCCAAGCAGGCTCCATACTGTTAGCTCAGAGCCTTATGTGGGACTTGATCTCACAAACTCTCAAGAGTCAGACACTTAACTGACTCAGCCACCCAGGTGCCCGTCACATATTTATTTTTAAGTCATTATCATCCTAGGGTACATGCAATTTTATTTTCTTTCTCTCACTGATTTTATCCAGAATATTTTTCCATGTTGCTTTTTACATTTCACAAATGTCTTCTTGTGTTTTCCATATATGACATTGTTGCCTTAAAACTGTCAAATGATAGGGGCGCCTGGGTGGCTCAGTCGGTTAAGCTTCTGACTTCAGTTCAGGTCACGATCTCGCGGTCCGTGAGTTCTAGCCCCGTGTCGGGCTCTGTGCTGATAGCTCGGAGCCTGGAGCCTCCTTCAGATTCCGTGTCTCCCTCTCTCTGCCCCTCCCCTACCACGCTCTGTCTCCGTCTCTGAAAAATGAATAAGCCTTAAACCCTGTAGAATGATGGAACATTCTGATGGCTCTTCATACATATTGGCAGATTGATTTTCAAAATGGATAATTTTCAAGGTTAAGTATACTGATTTCCTATTTTTAAATCCTTGTTCTGGAAAGTGCCTCACTCCAATTTGGTTTAAACTAAATTTCTTTGATTATTAGAGGGATAAGCCACAATGCAATGTTTAAGCAAACATTTCTAGATTTTCAACTAGAAATGTATCTTTTCTTAGTCACAGAAAATATGTAAATATAAGGTAGTGTTCATTGTGCCTGGTGGGGTTTCATGCTGCTGTTAACAATTTGTGTAAGCTCAGTATATAATAGAGATATTAACTCTTGCTATACTGCTTGGCCACATGCTCCAAACATCTCCCCTTGCTTATTTGTTTGTTTTAAAACATGGCCAAGTTTGACTCTCAAGGCGGCTTCCCCCCATCACAAAACATTCTGTACTTCCCAGCTGGGGAATGCTCCGAAAACGCAAGCCGATTTTTATGTTAGCCTAAGCAAAACATAATTAGGAAGATAAATTTGCTGCCACCTCTCACATGCGCACAAGAATCACACGCCACTTATGAATTAATGTCAACACTGAATGGCGTTTGGAGTTCCTAGAGAGAGACAGGATGAGAAGAGGATCTGAAGCCTGAGTACGAGGTGATGAGTCTTCTTTTCTGCAAAATGGGTAAAGTTATATTGCAGTCTCAGGAGAAAATAACCAACTGGAAAACAGTTTGAAATTGTTCAAAAATGTCACATGCAATGCAGCGACAGGAGTGATACTACCAAAACAATAAATCTGACAATTAAGGTCATTAAGGTAATAACATCAGATGACTTTATCGCTGCCACATGGTCTCAGTTGGCAGTGCATGCCCGTGCAAATCGAATCCATGGCATCTAGAAGCTGAAGGGGTCACACACGCCATCTGGCCCAGTGTCATCATTCTGATTTAATTTTTTTTAAAGTTTATTTATTTTGAGAGAGAGCGAGCGAGTAGGGGAGTGAGCAGGGAGAGTGAGCAGGGCAGAGACAGAGGGAGAGAGAGAATCCCAAGCAGGTATAGCACTGTCAGCACAGAGCTGGACCCCGGACTTGATCCCATGAACCGTGAGATCATGACTTTGAGCAGAAATCAAGAGTCAGATGCTCAACTGACTGAGCCACCCAGGTGCCCCTGATTTAATTTTAATTACAGCCAGGGCACCAGATACACATGAAGAAGAATTTGATTTCCCCTACAGAATGTCAATTTTTTTCAGATTAAAGATATTAGTCGTGGGAATGGGGTAAAATGTAGGTAAGAAAAATAAGAATCATCTGTAGTGTTATCACTTAAATATAATATCTATTGTCTTCTTTTTCCTTCCTTCTTTAGAATTACATGTTGAAATTTATGCCGTAAAACGCATGGGGCAGTGAATCTACGAAGTTAGGTTTTGCCGCAGCAGGACAAACTTGAGCATCTTTGTGTCTGGTGAAGGCTTTTTCTCGCTTGTGAGAGCTTCCTGCTGGTGTATAACTTTAAAAGGCATGATTGGCCTGTAAAATAGTATCAAAAAGTTGGTCTGTCCTCTGCTGGCATTTAAATACCTCTGAAAGACAAACCAAAACGAAACGAAGAGAACGGAACCCCAGAGAGTAAAGGCGAAAAGGAATCCTCCCAGAAGTAGAAGAGAGGCGGCCCTACAAACCAGTTTTGTCTCTGCAAGCACGCGGTGCTGTTGCTTCTGGCTGGTAGAGCGGCCCAGGAGAGAGCAGACCTCGGGCAAGACCAAGGCTGAGCTCTTGGGGAAGAGTCCTCGAGAAGGCAGGGCCTTCCTTCCCAGGCACGCTGCAAACTTCATCCGTCGAAATATGTACACTTCTGATTTCAGGGGCAAGCCATAATCTGTCTCATTCCTTCACAGGTTTCTTCCGCAGACATTTATTATTCGCCATCAGGGTTTCGGGGTTTCAGGGTTTCAGGGTACAGCTGGGGCTGCAGAAGGTTCGGGTTGTCTCCCAATTTCCGGGAAGCCCCACTCGCTGCAGGGAGTCAAGCAAGCAAACCAGTGGCCATTGGTGGAGTGAGTGCCAGGATGTGGGAACACGATCTCCCCTTTTCCTAAGAGTCTGCTCATTTTTTTTTTTTAAAATTGTCTAATGTTTATTTTTGAGAGAGAGAGAGACAGAATTCGAGTGGGGCAGGGGGAGAGAGAGGGAGACACAGAAGCCAAAACAGGTTCCAGGCTCTGAGCTGGCAGCACAGAGCCCAACGGTAGGGTTTGAATCTACAAACTTCGAGTTCATGACCTGAGCCGAAGTCGGATGCTTAACCGACTGAGCCACCCAGGCGCCCCAAAGACCCTGCTCACTTTCTGACAACCACTTTTTCATAAAGTTCATCTGAGAAAAATATATCATGAAAATTATAAAGGGACATAGTAAAGAAAAAGAGTGTCATTAGAGGCACCGATTTATAACACATTGCTTATGATGCTTATATTGGATGTTTCCCTACATCACGGATGTTTAAGGATCTCATTTTAGACTCCTCTCAAAAGTTAAATACGGAATTCAATCTTTGATTTGAATTAAAAATAGCAGCTTGCATATTTCTGAGCACTTACTATGTATAGATACTCTGCATGTACTATCTCATTTAAATATTTTATCCTTAAAAATTGGTGACCTAATTTTTCTTTTTTCAAAATAATGACAGTTTTAAGAACTTTCATACTGAATCGTGGTGTTGCAGGTGCACACAGCGTGTAAGTAGCTGAGCTCGGAATTGAACCGTTTCTATGACGAGACAGCTCCTCCCCCGTGGGGACTTGGATACAAGAAATCTTCACAGAAGAAAAAAAGGAATATTTTCATTTCCTCAAAACCAAATGAAAGAAGAAAACAAATCAAATGAAAGAGGCCTTGTTTTGTCATGTGGGAAACTGCGACATTTTTTTCCCTGTAATTACTTTGGACTTCGAGATTTCTCTTAACGGCACAATAATGACATATCTGCGAAAAAAATCACTTTCCCCTTTTTGGGTGATGCCATTTATTTGTCACTTCGGTAGCGTTTAGTTGAAGTCCGGAGGGAAAGTTTACTGTGTCAGAGAATAATCACGGTTAGCTCTGGTAGTCTGTGCTTCTTAATGACACTCTAGATATCACGCAGTAATAAATGCTTTAAAAAAATGGAGCCAAGTGTATGGGAACTAGCTATTAATTTGCTATGGCGTGGTTTAGCTAATGTAACTTGTTATTCCATTAATATTGTGTCATTAGCTGCCAGGGAAAAGTACAAGAATTATGATGTGCTTCCTTGTAAATTACTTTTGAAGAAGAGAGAGGGAAAGCGTGAGACGGAGAATATCCTCTTTAATCTTGCACTGCTCATTCAAGCCCTTAAGAATATATATAATATATATTATATATATATATATATATATATTATATGTATATATACACACAATGGACAAAATGGGAAGTTTATTTATAATTTGAAGGGAATGAGGAAATATAACAATAAGCAATTCTGTTTTTAAAATATCGCTAAAAATGTTTCTTCCAATGAAGGTTAAGCGTTTTTTTTAACGCACCTCTCCATGACTATAGGCTATTTTAACTCTTTTAAAACACCTAAATTTAGAAAAATTCCATATAGGCTTGATTTGTCTCTGTTACACAGACTTCGTTGCTATGACAGCAACATGATACAATTATTTATTGCCATGACAATCTGCTGTAGGTTTTAAAAATACGTTATCTATTTTTATTAGTGTTGTCAATTGTGCCGGGAAGGGATACCACCACTGCACATAATCGAGAGAGCCGGTAATGCAGGGAACAAGTGGAAATCATTTTGCTGGAGAGGCAGAGCCCAGAACAAGCCAAATTCCTTGGAATCCTCAGTGACACGCATATCCTCCACTAACAACAGCATCTTGGCCAGCTGTCTGGCTGCAGGGAGCATTCTGGCAGGGATGTGGGCTCCGTTTATGATTTCCATGTGGCTTCCGCTCTGCCACGTTGGGTCAACATCAGATAGGAGTAGAAGTGCAGAAAGCCTTGTGTGAATAAGGAATTCTTTTGTACCTTTGCAGGAGGAGAGCTGTATGTGCTTGGTGACCAGGTTTATGAGGATCTTTGTGCTCTGAGAAGGTGGCTGGGGTTGTTTGTGAGTTGCTGAGTGTGGTGTTACCCGATCCTAACCATCCCAGATGGAGTTCAGTGGTGCCCAGTTCCTAAGTCCACTTTCCTCCTTCCTCTCTTCTATCTTGCTATCCTTCCCAGCACCTGCCAATCTTATAATAAATAAATACACAAATAAATAAATAATACAAATAATACTCCTTTTGGTGCCCAGTGGGTTAAAAAAAATTTTTTTAAATGTTTATTTAGTTTTGACAGAGACAGAGACAGAGTGTGAGTGGGGGAGGGGCAGAGAGAGAGGGGACACAGAATCTGAACAGGCTCCAGGCTCTGAGCTGTCAGCACAGAGCCCGATGTGGGGCTCGAACCCACTAACCACAAGATCAGGACCTGAGCTGAGTCCAAAGGCTTAACTGACTGAACCACTCAGGTGCCCCCTCCGGTGAGTTTTATCCAGGAAAAGAGTATGGTATTACTTGTATTGGTCCCATAATCAGTTCATCAGCAACCGACCAGCTAGTTAAGTCATCCTAGAAAGTTAAATATAAAAATAAAGGTTTTCTTTTCCTTTCTTTTCTTTTCTTTTCTTTTCTTTTCTTTTCTTTCTTTTCTTTTCCTCTTTCTCTTTTCTTTTTTTCTCATTTCTTTTTTCTTTTTTTCCTTTCCTCTCCTCCCCTCCCCTCCTCTCCTCTCCTCCCTTCTCCCCCTCCCCTCCCCTCCTCTCCCTTTCTCTTTTCTTTTCTCTTTTCTTTTTTTCCTTTCCTTTCCTTTCCTTTCCTTTCCTTTCCTGTTCTTCTTTTCTTAGTAGTCTTTATGCCCAACGTGGAGCCCAGCACAGAGCTTGAACTAGTGACCCTGAGATCAAGACCTGAGCTGAGATCAAGATCTGAACTGAGATCAATAGTCAGAGGCTTAAAGCATAAGAGACTCTTAAAAACTGAGAACAAACTGAGAGTTGATGGGGGGGTAGGGGGAGGGGAGGGTAGGCGATGCGCATTGAAGAGGGCATCTTTTGGGATGAGCACTGGGTGTTGTATGGAAACCAATTTGACAATGAATTTCATATATTAAAAAAAAAAGAGTCAGAGGCTTAACTGACTGAGCCACCCAGGTGCCCCCTGAAATTTAAAGGTTTTCTTATAAATTGATAAGAAAAAGTCAATCACCTTGTGCATTTGGAATGCTGATTAAACATTTAATATGTGTTGTGTGTTACACAAAGTCCTTTAGGGTTCTTAGATCACTTGTTACTCATACTAATCCATGGGAGCAGTGGTCTTATTATTCCCATTTCACAAATGAGAACACTGAGGTTGGCCTGAGACGAAGTTTGTCCGGAGTCTTCTTACTAGTAAATGGTAGTAAGGTGTGCCTGAATGCCTTGAGCTCTTCGGCAAATTGAGCAGGAAAGGACATTTCCACTCCTCCCGAGACCTGGTCACAGCCAGAAATGTTCCTGACAGAAGTGTGGTAACGGCTGGAGGCGTACTCTGGGTCCTCACAGGGTTTGTCTAGGAGGTGAAGGCTGGCCTCTACTCCTTGGACCATACTTCATATTGAAACACAGGAGTGGAGTTACAATGTCTTAGCTACAGGTTGCCATTGCAAAGATTTTGTGTGTGTGTGTGTGTGTGTGTGTGTGTGTTTGTGCGTGCGTGCAAACATTCAGTTAGTATTCTATCCGAACGACCAGTGTGGTATTCATACAGTAAAACAAATTATCTATCACCAACCAGCTAGTTCTGTTGTCCTGGAAATTTGTCTTTTGCTGCCATTTGTAAACAACTAAGCTGGTTCGTATAAATCAATAAAAAAAAAAAAAGACAACTTAAAAAAATTTTTTAATGTTAATCTATTTTTGAGATAGAGAGAGAGAGAAAGTATGGGGGGGGGGGTTGCAGAGAGCAAGGGAGACACAGAATCCGAAGCAACTCCAGGCTCGAGGCTCTGAGCTGACAGTTCAGAGCCCAATGCGGGGCTCGAACTTACGGACCACGAGATCATGACCTGAGCCAAAGTCCACGTTTAATCAGCTGAGCCACCCAGGCGCCCCCAAATAAGGACAACTTTTTGCCGTAGCAGACATGAAGAGGTGATCCCCTCTTCCCAAAATACCACACACACACACACACACACACACACATATTTTCTTTTCTTTTTTTTATTTTTCAGAGAGAGAGTGAGCAAGGGAGAGGGGCAGAGGGAAAGAGAGAGAGAGAATCTTAAGGAGGCTTCATACTCAGCCACCCAGGTACCACAATGAAGATGTATTTTAAAAATTCAAACTCACTAGAAATCAAATAGGCAAATTAAAATAGTGGGGTATTTTTTTTTTTTTGTCTTTAAGTGTGTTGCTTTAATAATAATACCAAATGCTGGTGAGGACTTTGTGGCTTTAAATTACTTGAAGCCTTGAGGCCCCTGGGGTGGTTTGGTCAGTTGGGTGTCTGACTCTTCAATTTCGGCACAGGTTCTGATCCCAGGGTCATGAGTTCAAGCTCTGTGCTGAGCGTGGAGCCTGCTTAAGATTCTCTCTCTCCCTCCCTCTATTCCTCTCCCCTGCTGTGCCTGCTCTGTATCTAAAAAAAAAAAAAAAAAAACGGGATAGAAGGAACATACTTAAAGATCATAAAAGCCATTTATGAAAAGCCCACAGCTAACATCATCCTCAACGGGGAAAAACTGAAAGCTTTTTCCCTGAGATCAGGAACACGACAAGGATGCCCACTCTCACCGCTGCTGTTTAACATAGTGCTGGAAGTTCTAGCATCAGCAATCAGACAACAAAAGGAAATCAAAGGCATCAAAATTGGCAAAGATGAAGTCAAGCTTTCACTTTTTGCAGATGACATGATATTATACATGGAAAATCCGATAGACTCCACCAAAAGTCTGCTAGAACTGATACAGGAATTCAGCAAAGTTGCAGGATACAAAATCAATGTACAGAAATCAGTTGCATTCTTATACACTAACAATGAAGCAACAGAAAGACAAATAAAGAAACTGATCCCATTCACAATTGCACCAAGAAGCATAAAATACCTAGGAATAAATCTAACCAAAGATGTAAAGGATCTGTATGCTGAAAATTATAGAAAGCTTATGAAGGAAATTGAAGAAGATTTAAAGAAATGGAAAGACATTCCCTGCTCATGGATTGGAAAAATAAATATTGTCAAAATGTCAATACTACCCAAAGCTATCTACACATTCAATGCAATCCCAATCAAAATTGCACCAGCATTCTTCTCGAAACTAGAACAAGCAATCCTAAAATTCATATGGAACCACAAAAGGCCCCGAATAGCCAAAGGAATTTTGAAGAAGAAGACCAAAGCAGGAGGCATCACAATCCCAGACTTTAGCCTCTACTACAAAGCTGTCATCATCAAGACAGCATGGTATTGGCACCAAAACAGACACATAGACCAATGGAATAGAATAGAAACCCCAGAACTAGACCCACAAACGTATGGCCAACTCATCTTTGACAAAGCAGGAAAGAACATCCAATGGAAAAAAGACAGCCTCTTTAACAAATGGTGCTGGGAGAACTGGACAGCAACATGCAGAAGGTTGAAACTAGACCACTTTCTCACACCATTCACAAAAATAAACTCAAAATGGGTAAAGGACCTAAATGTGAGACAGGAAACCATCAAAACCTTAGAGGAGAAAGCAGGAAAAGACCTCTCTGACCTCAGCCGTAGCAATCTCTTACTCGACACATCCCCAAAGGCAAGGGAATTAAAAGCAAAAGTGAATTACTGGGACCTTATGAAGATAAAAAGCTTCTGCACAGCCAAGGAAACAACCAACAAAACTAAAAGGCAACCAACGGAATGGGAAAAGATATTCGCAAATGACATATCGGACAAAGGGCTAGTATCCAAAATCTATAAAGAGCTCACCAAACTCCACACCCGAAAAACAAATAACCCAGTGAAGAAATGGGCAGAAAACATGAATAGACACTTCTCTAAAGAAGACATCCGGATGGCCAACAGGCACATGAAAAGATGTTCAGCGTCGCTCCTTATCAGGGAAATACAAATCAAAACCACACTCAGGTATCACCTCACGCCAGTCAGAGTGGCCAAAATGAACAAATCAGGAGACTATAGATGCTGGAGAGGATGTGGAGAAACGGGAACCCTCTTGCACTGTTGGTGGGAATGCAAATTGGTGCAGCCGCTCTGGAAAGCAGTGTGGAGGTTCCTCAGAAAATTAAAAATAGACCTACCCTATGACCCAGCAATAGCACTGCTAGGAATTTATCCAAGGGATACAGGAGCACTGATGCATAGGGGCACTTGTACCCCAATGTTCATAGCAGCACTCTCAACAATAGCCAAATTATGGAAAGAGCCTAAATGTCCATCAACTGATGAATGGATAAAGAAATTGTGGTTTATATACACAATGGAATATTACGTGGCAATGAGAAAAAATGAAATATGGCCTTTCGTAGCAACGTGGATGGAACTGGAGAGTGTGATGCTAAGTGAAATAAGCCATACAGAGAAAGACAGATACCATATGGTTTCACTCTTATGTGGATCCTGAGAAACTTCACAGGAACCCATGGGGGAGGGGAAGGAAAAAAAAAAAAAAAAAAAAAAGAGGTTAGAATGGGAGAGAGCCAAAGCATAAGAGACTTAAAAACTGAGAACAAACTGAGGGTTGATGGGGGGTGGGAGGGAGGAGAGGGTGGGTGATGGGTATTGAGGAGGGCACCTTTTGGGATGAGCACTGGGTGTTGTATGGAAACCAATTTGTCAATAAATTTCATAAAAAAAAAAATAAATAAAAATAAAAATAAAAAAAAAAAAGAAAGAAAAGAAATATACTGGCTTTAAATTTAAAAAATAAATTATTTGAAGCCTTCTAGAAAGTATTTTAAAACTATTTATCAAAAGCTTTCAAAAACATGAGTATCTTCTATGCTAGAAATTCCACTTTTAGGATATATCCTGAGTGTATGAAAAGATGTGCTCAAAGCTGTATACAAATGTAAGCAAACACTGAATGAAGTAAGTTATGGTACAATCATTAGTTGTCTACCGTGTAGATACTAATATTACGTTTAGAGTATATTTAACAGCATGAAATACAATTCACAACGGTAAGACATGAGAAAAGCAGGTTACAAATCAGATTGAAGACACCATGAAAGTGAAAATCATCACATATGCTTAGAAAACAGACTGAAAAGACCACCACTCAAACGTTCCTAGCAGGCTCTTTCTGGGAGGTGGGGTTACGGTAAGTTTTATTTTCTAATTTGTATTTTTCTGGTTTTTTTGTTCTGTCTTTTTCTAAATATTCTTCGATGATATAGTTTACCTTTGTGGATGTTGGGTTGATTGTGATAAACCTACAAACCATATTACACAGATGACTGGTGATAATAGGAAGACCCACAGCTCATCCTCTACTTGTCTTATTTCAGACAAAAATACAGTAACTATGAGGTACTTGCATTTCTGTAATAGCTCTCAGTTAGGGAGACGGGAAACTTACAGTTGGTTGCATGACCCCACAGAATCCTGGTCGGGTTTTATGCATAATGATGGGTAAGCAAACTCAGAGCTGCACAGAAATGTCTGGGGGTCAAATTTGTGTTATTGTATTTATTTTTAATTTGAAAAAGGAACATTTTCAAAACCCTTTTTGGTGGACATTGTGTGAAGAGGTTAATAAGGGACATCCTTGCTTCCATTCACGCATTCATGCATACATTGTGCCCCTACTATTATTTATACTGGGACAACACTGAAATTTATAGTTGTTAGCATCTGCAACAAGATGAGGCTTTTTTCATACAGAAAATAATTCTATATTCTAGCTCACAAGTTGGCAATAGACATGGAAAGTTGGAATAGAATTCGAAGAAATCAAGCCTCCCCTTCATGTAAAATTACTAATGAATAAACCGACAGCAGATTCTATGAATTGAGAAAAAGGATTATTGCTCCTGGAAGATTATTCCTCAGAACCCTTGATTTTAAATTTTTAAAAATTGAGCTATTAACAGACAGAATTACCATACCTTTGTTCTAGAGAAGAAAGTATTTCATTTAAACAAAAATATGATTTTCATTAAAATGCTATAATAGAAGTAATAAATACACAGAATTATGTTTTCCCAAGATTTTTCCTGTCCCTACCTTGAGTTGGTGTAAGTTATATATTTAATAATGTCAAAGCCTTGGCAAAATGCTGTGATGATGATGATGGTGGTGACGAATGCTTAGTATTTGTAACAAATGTTACAGTTTTGAAAGCACTTTCAGGAATAGCATATCTTGCCTTTCTGCACCGATCCTCAGAACCACCCTGAGAAGTGTTATTCTCCCCATTTTAGTGGTGGTCCCATCGTTAACACATTGCTGGGACTACCCTTGGCTCCTGAGAGACCTTCAGGTTCCTAAATAAATGCCTCTGATGTAGCTAATTTTCACCCATGAAGATAGCATTTCAGGAACACTTACAGCAAAATTTATGAAAGCCTGGAGAGCTTAGTACATGGGAGAGAAAGTATATATTTTCTGATAAAGCCCCAAAGAAGCATTATTTCCTTTATTTTTTAAAATTTTAAATGTTTATTTAGGGTTTTTGTTTTTTTTGTTTTTTTGAGAGAGAGAGACAGAGCGAGTAGTGGAGACACAGAGAGGGAGGGAATCTGAGGTAGGATCCACATTCTGTGCTGTCAGCACAGAGCCTGACATGGGGCTTGAACTCATGAACCACGAGATCATGACCTGAGCTGAAGTCAGATGCTTAACCGACTGAGCCACCCAGGTGCCCCAAGGCATTATTTCTTTTAAAGTAACAAAGTAGAAAAAAACTTCTTGCAGTGTCACATATTAAGATTTGAACTAAACTTTTTTGATAAACTGTCTTTTAAAAAATAAATACATAAAAACATCTAATACCTAGAAAACACATCAAAACAATACTTCCGCAGCTTCCCAATTTAAGCCACCTGTGGAAACTGAGAAATTGGCATAAATAGAGACTCTGACTAATAAAGCAACAGAGTACTTAATGTTGATAAGGAGAGGAGGCATATTTATACATTCATTTATTAATTCTACAGATATATACTGAACGTTTATTACGTGCCAGTTGCTGCACAGAGCACAGGAAAACAGAGAATATAATTGGGAACAATACCAGAAGTGGTCCTATCCTCACAGAACTTAAGGTCTTGGGCGGCGGGGCCTGGGGGGGGGGGGGAGATAGGTGTTAATCAAATTTTCACCCTGATGAATGTATTACTACAAACCATAGTTAGAGCTTGTGTCAAGAGAAAGTATGAGGTTCCTTGATGACATGAGTAGGATAACCCATGTTTTGGGGTTCAGGAAAGGCATCTTTGGAAGGATTCAGATTTTGTAGGGCTTGAGGTTATATAAGGAAGGGTCATCTTTATGAATAAAAAGTACAAAATGACAACCATAAAATCAGGCTTAAATCGGCTGATGAATGGAAAAAGAAGATGTGGTTTATACACCCAATGGAATACTACTTGACAATGAGAAAGAATGAAATCATGTCATTTGTAGCAACGTGGATGGAACTGGAAGGTATTACGCTGACTGAAATAAGTCAGTCAAAGAAAGACAGATATCATATGTTTTCACTCATATGTGGATCTTGAGAAACTTAACAGAAGACGGTGGGGGAAGGGAGGGAGAAAAATAGATACAAACAGAGAGGGAAGGAGGCAAACCATAAGAGACTCTTAAATACAGAGAACAAACTGAAGGTGGATGGGGTGTGGGGGAGGGGGGAAATTGGGTGACGGCATTGAGGAGGGCACTTGTTGGGATGAGCACTGGGTGTTGTATGGAAGCCAATTTGGCCATACATTATATTAAAAAGTAATTTAAAAATTAAAAAAAAAATAAAAAATAAAATAAAATCAGGCTTAAAAGGGAGTATATATTTAGAATGAAAAATAAACGATGACAAGTCACAAAAGTTTAAAGCTGCAAATACCACAACACAAAATCTCCTCTCCCCCCACCGGCCCATAATATTTTTATTAATTAACTTTCTGACATACCTGGGTAACATCTTTTGTCTGCCTACTCTTCAATCACCCTTTCATAGGGTAGCAGTTTGTGGTGTCTGTTCCACAGAGACTACAGAAAGATAACTTAGCCATTACTCCAGCATTGGTTGATGAAAATGTATTTTTTATTATTGATAGCTGTGCAAATGTTTCCTTCAGCTTTATGACTCATTTTTGTTGAAGTCGTGTGCAGCGTAAGGATTGTGGTAGTTTTGGGGAAAGCTCCATTAAGTTTTATGTACGATCTGTAATATTTGGGAGAATTTTCCACAGCCTGGCTTCCAGTGCATTTCAGAATTTCTGTGCATTTCAGACCTTACTTCTCTTGGACTCTGCCCAGACTTTGGTGCCAGGTGCTGTAGGACACCCTTACATTGTATGTGACCTGGCTTCATTCCTTCTAGTCTCTTTCTGCCAGGTAAATCAGCAGAGTGGGAAGTGAAAGTATTCCTGGAAGCCTTTCCTGGATCAGAACACCTAGTAGTAACTCCCCTATGTATAGATGTAACTAAAGACCAAATATACATGTATGTCCCACCAAACCCAAACTAAATGGCTTCCCTGCTCGGCTTCCCCACACCCATTCCAAACCTAGCCGGAGGAAAAGCGGGAGGGAGGCAGAGTCAGAATGGAGAGAGGCAGGGGTCTTAACCGATTGTGATCTAACTCTTGTAAAGTTTACAGAAATATGTGACCACGTGACCACAGTAGAGCCTTGAAAGGGGCTCCTACGGATGATGGCTCTTGAAACTAAAACTTCAGAGTACGTCCTTTGGATTCTCTGAGGCAACAGTTTGGGAACTGAGATATGATGCGTAGGGTTTGACACTGGAATGAATCTCGTTGCCTGGCTGAGGGAGTGTTGGGGGAGGCAGGCCCTTAGGTGCTTAAGGTAGATCCTGGTGTTCTTCAAGACCATTTAGCCATGTCCTTCCCAGAGACCCCTCAGGGTTTCAAACTATGTCTTGAGTAGCTCAAGGAGATCTGTTTAATATATCCCATCTCTGCAGAAGAATGTACTTGAAGAAAGTGTTCTTAACCTCCCTTTTCCTCCTTCCCTTTCTCCCTTCCTCCCTCCCTCCATCTTTAATATTGGCCAGTATTCAAATTTCCTGATTGTCTCTTTTTTCCCCAATGAGCTGGTGTGAATCAGGACCGAAACAATGTCCACACGCTGCGTTAGGTGCATATGTCTCCTTAGATGCTTTTAATCTACAAGTTCCTCTTCTCTCTTGTTTTTAACTGCTACTTATTTATTGGAAAAACTGGGATTTGTCTGTAGAATTTCTCATATTCTGGTTTTTGCTGATTCCATCCATGTTGTTTTAGCATGTTCTTCTGTTCCCTGTGTTTTCTGTGAATAGTTGTATCTGAAGATTTAATTCGATTGGAGCCCAATATTTTTAAAGAACGCTTAAGAGGAGGTGCTGTGCACTTCCTGTTGTGTATCTTACGTCTTGTTACCTCTTTTTGATATTAAGATCAACCAGTGGGACCAGGTGCTGCCATCCCAATCCATCATTACAAAGCTCCCCATCAGCACTTCTCTTTGTAGTTTTAGAAGCCATTGATTCATTTCCTCCATCTACTATTTCATTAGGGGATTCAAAATGGTTATAGTTCCATCGTTCTTTCTGCATTTTAGCTGGAATATATCCGCAAAGAAATTACCATAACAAACTATTTAGTAGCTTTGAAATAAATTTTATAAAAGAAAGATAGTACAAAATGCAGAAAATGTGTTATTCCCAGCTTCATCATGTTCTAGAGTCATGAGTTGGGTTCTAGCAAAATCCAGTGGCGATCAATGATTTTTAAATATTATCATGAACTTACTGATTTTTTAAGCTTCTTTAGTGTTTTCCCATTCATTGCACCTTTCTTCTTATGATTGCTCAAATTTTACCGACATGGGCCATTGTGAGACTCTTCAAGATGGTCCTGAGCTATTTTACCATAACCCTAATAGACTTTGATAGTTCCTTTACCCTCTGGGATAAATTCCATGTTCTTCCAATGACTCTCCTATCCTATCCTCGACCTGCCCAGTTCTCCAAAGATTTGTGTTTTCTTTTAGTGGACAGTGGTATTTAGAGACCAAAATATGAGTCCTGGGTGACACTGATTTTTCTCAAGTATTCAGGCTTCTTTCTTTTTTTTTAAATTTTTTAGAACATCTTAGATTCTAGATTTGTCTGATTGTTTCCTCATGCTGTCACTGAACTGGAATTTGTTTCTCTACTTCCTGTGCTTTTTGTCATCTGGAAATTATGTCTAGAGGCCTTATCATATTTAGGTTATGTATTTTGGGGTATTTATTTATTTATTTTTTTTTTTTGGCAGGAAATTCTTAAGCATTTGCTTTCTTCAAATTGCATCATACCAGAAAGCAGGTGATATCATGTTGTTCCACTGTTAGTGACGTTAAGCTTGATTATTCATTTAAGATGGTCACCTTCGGAACTCTCACTATGAAGATATCTTTTTTCTTTTGAAATTAGCAAATAGCCCATACAGTGATGCTTTGACATCACATAAATATCCGGTCCCCTACAACATTTCCTCTACGGTTTTGCCAGCTGTTGAAGACCCTTGCCTGAATCAGTTTTACGCTGGGGTTTGCATAATGCTGATTTTCTAATTTTACACCCCTATATTAGTTGACACTTTTATTTAAAGAAGAACTTCCTCGGGGCATCTGGGTGACTCAGTCAGTTAAGTGTCCAACTTCGACTTGGGTCATGATCTCACAGTTCATGGGTTGGAGCCCAGCATTGGGCTCTGTGCTGACAGCTCAGAGCCTGGAGCCTGCTTCAGATTCTGTGTCTCCCTCTCTCTCTCACCTTCCCCTGCTTGTGCTCTCTCTCTCTCTCTCTCTCTCTCTCTCAAAAATAAACATTAAAAAACATTTTGAAATAGGAGCCTCCTTTTTGTGTGTGTGACTTCTATTATTCATTAATGATTATGTATTCATTCAAGATGTTAGAAACAACCACAGTCATTATTATTTTGATGTAAAAATTGTCCTAGATTTGGCCAGCAGAAACTCGTCCATATTTCTCGTGTGTCCTTTTGACATGACCGTATCAATCGTTGAGTACTGCAGTAGACCTAGAATCAGTTATTTCTCCTAGGAGCCCAGGTTCCCTCTAGTGAGAAGTGATATTTAGAGACCACTGTCTGGGCAGTAGTGGTGCTCTTGCTATTGGCTGGCCATTACTTCTAGGCTTTTCGAGCTAGCAAACACATTTTTTCCCTCTAAATAATAGGAATATTGATGATGTATTTTCTCCTTTTTTAGCTTTCTGTATTTCTTAAATTCTAAAAAGAATTATGTATTTGTTTTTTATGCTGGTAAAATATGCATAGCATAAAACTTACCATTTTAACATTTTATTTTTATACGTACAGGTCGGTGGCATTTAGCACTTTCACACTGTTGTCAACCATCACCCTGTACCGTCAATCTGATGTGCTTAAAATCTCCTGAAATAGTTTTTGTCTTTAGATGGTTATGCCACCGGCACAAATTAACTTATACAAGTCATTTCCACTTGTTTTCAATTTTGTGGGGCTGATTTTCACTATCTTGATTTAACTTTGTTTTTGAATTATGTAAAATAAGTACAAGACTCCAAAGTCATTACTCTATGCCAAGGTACATTCATAGTCGCACTTCGACCCTCTTTATTCCCTTTTTCCATAGGTTTCCTATGGTTTCCCTTTTTACCATCTATTGTTTCTTCTTGAAGCTTAATGTAATGACACACATATTTTTATCCACTCACCCTTTTATTACACAAAAGGTAACATTCTTTTTTTTTAATTTGAGAGAGAGAGCGAGACAGAGAGAGAGTGCATGAGCAGGGGAGAGAAGCAGAAGAAGAAAGAGAGAGAGAGAGAGAGAGAGAGAGAGAGAGAATCTTAAGCAGGTTCCACACTCAGCACAGAGCCTGGCACGGGGCTCAATCGCATGACCCTGGGATCATGACTTGAGCCAAAATCAAGAGTTGTACTCTCAACCTACTGAGCCACCCAGGCACCCAAGTAATGTTCTTTAAACACTATTTTCCACCTTGCTTTTTTCACTTAACAATATATCCTAAAGGTTCCTTGTACGTCTATACAGAGATCTCCCTCATTCCTCTTTACTACTGCATAGTGTTTGGAACCCATTGTGTACCATAGCTCATTCAACTAGTTCCCATTGATGGCCATTTGTGTTGCTTCTGAAACCATTTTAAATCCTGCTATAAATCCAACATGGCAACCTGGGAGAATAGCATCATGCTGCTAGCCAGAGTGAGAGGGAGAAAATGGCAGTGGTGGAAAGCCAGGTTGGAAGTGTTTGCCAAAGAATATGCATTAGCTACTTATTGGGATCTTCTGTGGAGGTTCCCAATGTGGGGAATCTAGATTAAGCCCATGAAAGTGTCCATGAGAAAGTCAATATCAAGTATCTTCTAGATCCAGAGAGCTCAGGACATTCGGTCAAAGACTCTTACCCCCTTAATTCTCCTCCCTCTACCTTGTTTAGCCAGTGTGGGAGGGAAGATGGGAAGAGAGGCAGTAGAAGTGAACCAGGTCCCCTTCTTCTGTCTTCCAGGCCTTCCCTAGTGTGCCTCTATGATTGATCATCCAAACTGAAATACCTAATTAGTTTTACTTTTTATAAAAAAAATAGTCCTCTTAAAACTATTTTAAATACAATTATTATTTTAAAATAAAATCATACATAAGTATAATGTACAAAAAAAACCATATATATACAATGTACATTAAGAAAAATATAAAACTCCTCTATGCTGATTATTTGAACATTTAAAATAGAGTAAATAATTTGGGTGCATATTCACATACTTTTATCAGCTTTATCAGCCTTGCTCTAATAGCATATATTTTTTAATATAGTCTTTTTTTTCCATAAAACTGACTGAAGCCATCCTCAAAGATGCACTGTAGTATGCATTTATTATAAATAATAAGTCTGAAATTGGTGCCATATTTAAATGAGCTTTCTCTAAAGACTACAATAATTTTAATGACAAAATGCTCTCTCTACAGGTAACTGGTAACCTCATAGCAACTTCTGTTAAGTGAAGTATTCTATTTTTTTCAGGATTCAAAATGTGTGAATATTTTAGCTAAAATATTTTCACAGCTATTGTCATTTTGCATTCATCCAGAGAAACTTTCTTCGGCAATTATTTGCGCGAGACAAAAATAATCAAATTGTTTTTATTTATGATTGAATTTTAATGTTTCATCAACTTTAAGCACTGCAGATTTTAGGTCTTTTTAATTATATTCCATTCTGTTACCAAACATAACACTAAACATCTACTAGAAAATAGGAACTCCTCCCCAAATCATGCATTTATATGTTTTTTTTAAATGTTTATTTATTTTTGAGAGAAAAAGGTAGAGAGCAAGCAGGGGAGGGGCAGAGAGAGGAGACAGAATCCCAAGCAGGCTCCATGCTGTCAGAGCACAGCCCATGTGGGGCTAGACCCCACCCACCATGAGATCATGACCTGAGCCCAAAACCAAGAGTCGGATGCTTAACCGACTGAGCTACGCAGGTGCCCCACCATTTATGTTTAATGTTTAGTTCCTCGCTTTTTAAAAATTGAAATAAAATTCACTATTTTAAAATGCACAATTCAGTGGTGCTTAGTCCATTTACAGTGTTGTCCAACCATCACCTCTATCGAGTTCTAGAATGTTTTCATCACCTCAAAAGGAAACCTCATTCTCATTAACTAGTTGTTCCCCAGTACCCCCTTCCCCCAGGCCCTGGCAGCCATTGATCTACTTCCTGTCTCTATGGATTTACCTGTCCTGGATATTTCATATGAATGGAATCATAATAATAAGCTTATATATATATATACACACACACACACACACACACATGCTTATATATATATTGTTTATATATATACATAGGCTTATATATATATAAACAATAAGCTTATATATATTATTGTTTATATATATATATATATATATATATATATATATATAAGCTTATTGTTTCTGGCTTCTTTCACTAAGCGTAATGTTTTCAGGGTTCATCCACCTTATAGCATTTCCAGTACTTCTTTCCTTTCTTATAGCTGAATAATATCCTACTATATGGATATAGTAGAAAGGATATCTTGTGTATCCATTCATCTTTTGATGGACATTTTGGTTGTTTATACTATTTGGCCATTGTAAATAACGCTGCCATGAACATTTCTGTACAAGTATTTGTTGGAGCACCTGTGTTCAATTCTTTTATGTATTTACCTGAGGAGTGGAATTTCTGGGTCATCTGATAATTCTATATTTAATTTTTTGAGGATCTGCTAAACTGTTTTCCCCAGCAGCTCCACCATTTTACATAGCCACCAGCCATGTACAAGGGTACCTATTTCTCCACGTCCTCCCTGACACTTGTTATTTTCCATTTATTTATTTGTTACATTATAGCCATCTTAGTGAGTGAGTGTGAAGTGGCATCTCATTGTGCCTCCCTTGCTTTTGTGGAGAAAACAAAGGTAGTATCTTCCTGCCTCAAACATTGTTTTTAACCATCACAGCTGATTAAAAAGCTTTCAAAAGCTGATTTTTTTTTTCTCCATTCCTGGAGTACTTGATTGAATATTTCCAACTGATTTGTTGGAATCATTTGTTTGAAACAGAGTGCAACCAAAATGCAACCAATATTCGGATGACTCATCTTTGGGAGAGTGTAATTCCATTACAGGATATTTTGGGTGATTTTGAAATATTTCTTTAAAAGCTCTAACATGTTTAAAATTTTACTCATGACTAACTCCAAAAATGAAACAAACAAACCCTAAACACATACTGCCATGCTGAAGGCTTTTTGTATTCAGCATCATCTCAGTTGCAAAAATTTTGTAGTTCAATTTCTAGTAGATATTGCTAGATAGGTAGATGAAGAGATAACCAACACTTCTATTTTGAAAGTAAAATGTTTCAGCCTGTTTAGATGAGATTCTAAGTTACCTGTGCACCACAATCAATTCCAAATACACTTCTACTCCATAAAGTTGTTAAGTTAGAGCTAATGTTTTAACCACAATTTTATATTCTACCAAAATTAATAAATCCATTATCACTGTAAAAACAAAGAATTTTATCTTCATTGTTGAACTTCTTATTAAGATTTTTGAAAGTATCCATATAATGTCAGATATTTCACTGTTGATGGAATGAACCTCCAAAAACCAGACTTTGATTCCATAAATTGGACAAAAATATTAAATTATTACTAGAGTTAACTGGCTTTCTGTTTGAAGCATCTGATGTCGCCGATATAAATCAGGTACACTTGACTGTTTGCAAAAATTCTTCTGCTGCTAAAGGAGCCAACGCATTACCAGCCATGGGTTCACTTTTCACACATGCACAAGAAAATGGAGAATCAAAGATAAGAAAAATTAATTTACAAGAAAGATGCTTGATCTAAATGAAAAGTCATGCTTCACAGAATGATATATAAAACGCTGTGTGCAGTTACACTCATTGAGGATGTTAGTGCTTTTTCATCAGATTGGTGTCTTTGAGTTTTCATGTGGCCAATAATATTGTTGCAGCTCCCCTGACGGATGACAGATGCCAAGAGATATTTTGTGCAAGTTGTATAGTCATCATCCAATTTCTTAAAGGATGAAAACTCAATATTTAACATTTCATTAAACATGCACTTACATTGGGGCGCCTGGGTGGCTCAGTCGGTTGAGCGTCCGACTTCGGCTCAGGTCACGATCTCGCGGTCCGTGAGTTCGAGCCCCGTGTCAGGCTCTGGGCTGATGGCTCAGAGCCTGGAGCCTGCTTCCGATTCTGTGTCTCCCTCTCTCTCTGCCCCTCCCCTGTTCATGCTCTGTCTCTCTCTGTCTTAAAAATGAATAAATGTTTAAAAAAAAAATTAAAAAAAAAACATGCACTTACATTGGTTTTGAGATCACTGCTGCTGAAAAGATTTATCGCACATAAAAAGCATTACCAATTGATAATAGTTGTATACAATACAAGGAACAATACCACCATAGCAAAAAATTTCAGGTTATTGTCTAAATGCTCTACAACAGGATCACAGCTTCCATTTTCTGCACATATTTCTTCTCTCACACATAACCTATTATTTTCCACATTATGCTGACTCTGCCCAGGGACACCTGGAAGCTTTGTGACTTAGCACCCACCATGGTATAGCTAGCTGGCTAGTATATCAAGTGGTTGGTTGGCCCAACAGCATTGCTTCTTTTCCCATCCCTGTTTGAGAATGAAAGGCGCCACCTGCCCCCAAATGCTTATGTGCAGGCACACTGTTTTATTAGCCACCACCCTGCACGCTGTCCCTGGAGAGAGAATAAAAAAAGTCATTCATTAACCCTGAGTTTGGAAAGGGTTGGGAAAAAGAGTTTCACTCAACTTCTGGTTTTCATATAGTGTCGAAGCGAGGCTCTATTCATTGTGCATGAGTCTTGCATGACTCTGGTAGAGAGACCCTGGAAGAACTGAAAGGTACCAAATGGAGACCTACCAAAGCGATACCAGCTTCGTTAAATGGCACTATTACAAGCAATACTTGATTAAAAATGGGAAATGCAAGACAGATATTAAAGAAAACAGGATGCCAGGACAATAGGGGTAAACTGAGACTGTTCTAGACAACCCCTGGTGTGTGTCACTCTGTTTTTAGCTCCCTAAAGGGGGGGAAGTCTCAGCTTTGAATGAGCATTTAAAATGGTGGCTAATGTCCTGGCCTGGATGCTTCGTCCAAGTTATAATTTAAGGTGGCTCTAGGTTTGTCTCCTGCCTAAGAGTACGCAGAACGTTATGCAGCCAGCCACTGGAAAATTCAAAGGGTTCCCAAGAGAAAACCAAGCAGGGCACCAAAACCTAGCCCCCTGTGCTGGAATTCCAGTGAGTGACCAAGAAATCAAAAGGAACTTCCTTAAGGATGGATTTAAGAAACTGACCACCACCCATATGACACAGGGGAGAGCACGGGATCAGAATGATTGTAATTTATTTTAAATAAAATCTCTCACACATATGCTCCCCCCCTCCACTTTTTCATTTTGCTATGTAGGAGCAGTGGACTGATGTTTATTTTATTCTATCTTCATTTGTTTTACTCCTATTGTGTTCAAACTTAAAGAAATACTCATCTCCTCTTGGTGTGGGACTGTAATGATATAGGACTTCTTAGTTTTTAATTCCAGTGTAGTTTGCACACAGTGTTATATCAGTTTTAGGTGTACAATAGTGTGATTCAACATTCCTTTCTATACATTACACAGTGCTCATCATGATAACTGTACTCTTAATCCCCATCAACTATTTCACCCCGCCCCCGCCCTTCTCATAACCATCAGTTTGTTGTCTATAGTTAAAGTCTGTTTTTGGTTTGTCTCTCTCTCCTTTTCCTTTGTTCACTTAAAATTTTGTTTCTTAAATTTCACATATGAGTGAAACCATGTTGTCTCTCTCTGACATATTTCATTTAGCATTATTCTCTCTAGATCTATCTACGTTGTTGCAAATAGCAAGATTTCATTCTTTATCACTGAGCAATATTCTATTTTGTGTGTATGTGTATTATATATTTATATTTATATTTATATTTATATTTTCACATCTTCTTTACCCATTCACCTACTGATGGACACTTCGGCTGCTTCCATAATTTTGCTATTATAAATAATACTGCAATAAGTGTAGGGGTGCATATATCCTTTCGAATTGGTGTTTTCATATTCTTTGGGTAAATATCCACTAGTGGAATTACTGGATCATATGGCTGTTCTATTTTCAATTTTTTGGAGGAATGTCCCTACTGTTTTCCACAGTGGCTGCACCAGTTTGCATTCCCACCAACAGTGCATGAGAGTTCCTTTTTCCATGGCAACACTTGTTGTTTCTTGTGTTGTTGATTTTAGCCATTCTGACAGGTGTGATATGATATCTCATTGTGGTTTTGATTTGTATTTCCCTGATGATGAATAATGTTGAGCATCTTTTCATAAGTCTGTTGGCCATCTGGATGTCTTTTGAGAAATGTCTGTTCATGTCCTCTGCCCATTTTTTAACTGGATTATTTGTTTTTTTGGAGTTGAGTTGTATAAGTTCTTTATATATTTTGGATACTAACCCTTAATCAGATATGTGATTTGCAAATATCTTCTCCCATTATGTGGGTTGTCTTGGGTTTTCTTGGTTGTTTCCTTCTCTGCACAGAAGCTTTTCATTTCAATGTAGTCCCAATAGTTTATTTTTGCTTGTGTTCCCCTTGCCTCAGGAGATATACCTAGTAAATTGTTGCTACAGCCAATGTCAGAGAAATTACTGCCTGTACTCTCTTCTGGGATTTTTATGGTTTCAGGTCTCAAATTTAGGTCCCAAATCCACTTTTAGTTTATTTTTGTGTGTGGTATAAGAAAGTGGTACAATTTCATTCTTTTGCATGTAGCTGTCCAATTTTCCCAGCACCATTTGTTCAAAGACTCTTTTTCCCATTGAATATTCTTGCCTTCTTTATTGAAGATTAATTGACCATATAATCCTGAGTTTATTTCTGGGCTCTATATTCTGTTCTATATTTGATCTATGAGTCTGTTTTGTGCCAGTACCATACTGTTTTGATTACTACAACTTTGTAGTATATTGTGAAATCTAGGATTATAATATCTCCAGTTTTGTTCTTTTTCAAGATTGCTTTGACTTTTCAGGGTCTTTTGTGGTTCCATTCAAACTTTAGGAATGTTTGTTCTACCTCTGTTAAAAATGCTGTTGGTATTTTGATAGGGATTGCATTGTCTGTAGATTGCTTTGGGTAGTATGCACATTTTAACAATTTTTGTTCTTCCAATCCATGAGTATGGAATATCTTTCCATTTGTTAGTGTATCTTTTTTTATTAGTAAACAAAATGTATTCTCACAGTAGAACATTTCATAAGCAAAAAGGAGGGGGGAATCTCATTATTTGAGAGTATATTCTTTTCAGTCTTGTTTCTATGCATTTACATACAGGTTTCCAGCAACATACAAAAGTAGATAATTCACCACAAGGGATCACACAGGACATTTATTTGGCAACTTATATTTTTAACAGTATGTTGTGAATATCTTTCCATGCCATTAAATACCCTTCTATGACAATTTGTTTCTACCGCCCATTTAGGTTGGTTTTTTGTTTTGTTTTGTTTTGCTTTACAACAAAATGGACATCATTCTTTACTAAGGAGACCTAAAATTATGCTAGCATTTGTGTGTGTGTGTGTGTGTGTGTGTATATATCTGTGTGTCTCTGTGTGTGTTTCTGTCTGCTCAACTTTTTTATTTCTTCCTGATCCAGTTTTAAAAGGTTACATGTTTCTAGGAATTAATCCATTTCTTCTAGGTTGTCCAATTTATTGACATATAATTTTTCATGATATTCTCTTATAATCTTTTGTATTTCTGTGGTGTCAGTTATTTCTTTTACGTTGTTGATTTTGTTTACTTGAGTCCTCTTTCTTTTTTGTTTGATGGGTCTGGCAAAAGTTTATCAATTTTTGTGATCTTTTCAAAGAATCAGCTCCTGGTTTCAATAATCTGTTCTATTGTTTTTTTTAGTTTCTATTTTGTTTATTTCTGCTCTAATCTTTATTTTTTTCCCTTCCTTCTTCTGGTTTTGGATTACTTGGCTATTGTTACTGATCTTTTTCTAGCTCCTTTAAGTGTAAGGTTAGATTGTTTATCTGAGATTCTTCTTGTTTCTTGAGGTAGGCCTATATTGCTATAAGCTTACTTCTTAGAACTGCTTTTGCTGCATCCCAAAGATTTTGGACCATTGTGTTTTCATTTTCATTTGTCTCCAATCTTTTTTGATTTCCTCTTTGATTTCTTGGTTGACCCATTCATTGTTTCGTAGCATGTTATTTAACTTCCATGTACTTATGTTCTTTTCAGATTTTTTCTTGTGGTTGACTGCTAGTTTCAAAGTGTTATGGTTGGAAAAGATCCATGGTATGACTTCAATCTTTTTGAATTTGTGGGGACTTGTTTTGTAGCCTACTATGTTGTCTATTCTGGAGAATGTTCCATGTGCATTTGACAAGAATGTGTATTCTGCTGTTTTAGGATGGAATATTCTGAATATATCTCTTAGATCCATTTGGTCCAATGTGTCATTCAAAGGCACTCTTCCCTTGTTGATTTTCTGTTTAGATGATCTATCTGTTGATGGAAGTGGGGTGTTAAAGTCCTCTACTATTATTGTATTACCATTCATTACTTCCTTTATGTTTGTTATTAGCTGTTTTATTTATTTGGGGGCTTTCATGTGTGGTGCATAAATATTTACAATTGCTGTATCTTCTTGCTATATCTTCTTTATGATTATATATGTCCTTCTTTGTCTTTTGTTACAGTCTTTGTTTTAAAGTCTATTTTGTCCTATATAAGTATGGTTACTCTGGCTTTCTTTTCACTTCCATTTGCATGATAATTGCTTTCCCATTCCTTCACTTTCAACTTGCATGTGTCCTTAGGTCTGACATGAGTCTCTGGTAGGCAGCATATAGATGAGTCTTCCTTTTTTGTCCATTCTGTCACCCTATGTTTTTTGATTGGAGTATTCAGTCCATTTACATTCAAGGTGATTATTGATAGGTATGTACTTCTTGCCATTTTGTTGCTTGTTTTATAATTGTTTTTGTAGTTCTCTGTTCCTTTATTCTCTTGTTCTCTTCTCTCATGGTTTGTGGGCTTTCTTTAGTGATATATTTGGATTCCTTTCTCTTTTTATTTTTGCATATCTGTTACTGGTTTTAGATTTGTGGTTACTATTAGGTTTGTATATAACATCCTCTGCATATAGCAGTCCATATTACGTTGATGGTTGCTTAAGTTTGAACCCATTTTTTACTCCTCTTCTGCCTATGTTTTTATAGGCAATTATATATAGTGTCATAATTTATATCCTTTTCTTTTGTGAAACCCTTGACTGATTTTTATAAGTATACTTATTTTATTGCTTTTGTGCTTCCTACTTTTCCAAATCTTATTTATCGTCTTTCCTTTCCACTCAGAGTCCCCTTTACTATTTCTTGTAGGACTGGGTTAGTGATCACAAATTCCCTTAACTTTTGTTTGTCTGGGAAACTCGTTCTCTCTTTGTCTATTCTGAGCAATAACCTTGCTGGATAGAGTATTCTTGGCTGCAGTTTTTGTTGTTGTTTTTCTTTCAGCACTTTGAATATATCACATTACTCCCTTCTGGCCCGCAAAGTTTCTGTTGAAAAATCAGCTGAGTCTTCTGGAGTTTCCCTTATATGTAACTGTTTTCTTTTGTTGCTTTTTTTTTTTTTAGATTTTTATTCTTTTTTATTTTTAAGTAATCTCTACACCCAATGTGGGGCTCGAACTCACAACCCCAAGATCAAGAGTCGCATGCTTCACCAATTGAGCCAGCCAGGTGCCCCTCTCTTGCTGCTTTTGAAGTTCTCCTTATCACATATTTTTGTCATTTTAATTACTATATGTCTTGATGTGGACCTCCTTAGGTTGATTTTGTTGGGGATTCTCTGTGCTTCCTAATTCTGGATTTCTGTTTCCTTTCCCAGATTTGGGAAGTTTCCAGCAATTATTTCTTCAAATAAATTTTCTGCCTCCTTTTCACTCTGTTCTCCTTCTGGGATTCTATAATGCAAATATTATTATGTTTGATGGAGTTGCTGAGTTCCCTAAGTCTATTTTTATTTTTTCTTATTTTTTTTTTCTCTCTTGTTCAGCTTGATTGCTTTCCATTACTCTGTCCTCCAGGTTGCTGATCCATTCTTCTGCTTCCTCTAATCTACTATTTATTCCATCTAGTGTATTTTTGATTTTAGTTGAGTACTTCATCTCTGTTTCTTGAAAAAAAAAATTTTTAATGTTTATTTATTTTTGAGAGAGAGACACAGATGCAAGGGGGGAGGGGCAGAGAGAGAGACGGAGACACAGAATCTGAAGCAGACTCCAGGCTCTGAGCTGTCAGCACACAGCCTGATGCAGGGCTTAAATTCACCAGCCATGAGATCATGACCTGAGCTGAAGTTGGACACTTAACCGACTGAGCTACCCAGGTGCCCCTCTGTTGTTGTTTCTTTAATGTTTTATATCTCCTTGTTAAGGGTCTCACTGAGGTCCTCCATTCTTTTCTCAAGTTCAGGGGGTATTTTTATGACCATTATTTTATATTCTCTATCAGACATATTACTCAGCTCTTGTTTAGTGATTTTGTCCTATTCTTTCATTTGGGACATAATCCTCTGTCTCTTAATTTTGTCTAAGTCTGTGCCTTTTTCTATATGTTAGGAAAGTCAGCTACGTCTCTTGCCCTCAAAGTAGTGGGCTTATGGAGAAGAGGTCCTGGAGTGTCCTGCATGGCAGTGTCCCCTGTTCATGGGAATCTGGTGCTCCAGGGGTGTCTCCTATGTGTGTCGTGTGCACCCTGCTATCATGGGTGAGCTGCTTTGCTTTTGCTTTCAGTCCAGCCATCTGCAATGAGTCTCTTTGCCGATTATGGGAAGGGTTTGGTCCCTGTGTTGCTAGTGGGCCAGTCTGGGCCACCTTGGGTTTGCACTGAGTCAGACCAGGCATTTGCCAGAGATGCAACAGCATCGAGCTGCAGGGCGCTTTCTCTGCTTTGTCTCCTGAGAAGCTTTTGTTGGTGGGCAGCGTTTGCAGTCAGACCAGATGCTGTCCCCAGCCCACGGCCGGGGTCTGTGTGTAGTTAGCTTCCCCTGTCCCCAGGGCAGGAGTCACTTTGGGGTAGTCCTGGCCCCTATTGGGGCTGCTTGCACACTTCCAGGCTTGTTGCTCTGGATGGGCTCCAGCCAAGGGCATATTGGAGGGGGCAGGTGTGCAGGGGAGCATGGAGCTGAGGTGCCCAGTGTTAGCACCATTTGTGCAGGTCTGCTCTGGGAGGAAACCTGTAGTGGAGGCCTGGCTGGAGGGGGTATATTTGCAGGAGATCACAAGGTGGGGTGTGCTGTTAGCAAGTTAGGTAGGGAATGGTGGCGCCATGCTGGTTCCTGCAGGTGTCTGCGTGTCTAGGTTGGTAGAGGGCGGGGGAAAGGAAATGGCACCTGCCAGGTCTTTTGTTCTTGGAGAAGTCTCCCGAAGATCCCTGCCCCTCCAGGACACGCTCTGAGATTAGTAAACATCTCTCTCGCGTATGCCTCAGATGTTTTTCAAACTGCTGCCCGTATGCTGTATCTTTGTGGGGATGTTTGCTGTGCTATCTCATGAAATTTAGCCCCTCTGGTTTTCAGAGCCAAATCTTATGGGGTCCCCGGTGTGAGGGTCTATTTCTCTCCTCTCTCCACACCCAATGCATCCCTCCCTCCCGCAGACCGTCCCGTGGATCCATTTAGCTCCCAACTGGGTCTCCACCCTTCCTACCCTCTGCAATGTGGTCTCTTCTCTACATTTAGCTGTGGAGTGTTTGCTCTGCCAGTCTCTGGGAAATTTTCTGGGTTATTTATACTGACGTGGGTTTTATCCAGTTGTATCCGTGGAATGAGATGATCTTAAGATCTTCCTCCTTTGTCATCTTCCCAGGAAGTCTGGGAATTATTTTTCAATGAGGCTCATTTTTTAACATCATGCAAGAAGCTTGTCATTGGGCAACCATTGTTCTTGAAAGTGGGGCCTTTAAAACGTTAGAAGGCTACGCATGTATTCCAGCTATGACGATACAAATACAAATAATAATAGTTGATATGTATTAAGAACTTACTAGGTGCAAACCTGTGTGCTGGGTTATTTCAATTCTCACCAAAAAATGTGTAGGGCAGGTGTTAGTATCACATATAGATGAGGCAACTGAGGCCCAGAAAGGATATTCAAGGTCAAATTTTCAAACACATAGGATGTGTTAAATTCTCGTCGGTGGCTAAGGCACTCAGCTGGGCATCAGAGCCTAGTCTGTTTGGTTGTAAAACCTCAGTCGGTTACAGTGCCCCATTCTGCCTCCCAACCAACCCTGGGGAGAAAATACAGAGATACAAAACAGTGACAAACACAAGGCAGATTAGGAAAAAGTGCTAAATCAGACACAAAGAGGGCAAAACATTTGGCACGGATAAAGAAACATTAGAAATCAGCACACAGCTACTTGGAAACGTGTGTGGTGCCTGCCCATCCCCTTCGTGGAATATTCTGGCAAGAACCTGGGTTTGTGTTTCGTCTCAGAGGTGGCTGCCTGTCTGCGGTTACACCACGGCTCATTGACCTGGGCTCTGAGCAGTCCGTTTTGATTCCAGGCTGAAAAGAGCCATTTGAATGGAACTTTCATTCACTCCTGGGTCCGCCTGCCCATCAAGTCTGAGGGCAGGTCTGCAAAGGGTTCCTCTGTGCCAAGGTGAGCCACAGCCAGCACCGGTGCCATGCACGCAGAACACTTTCCTTCTCCTCTGATTTCTCTCTTCCTCCTTTTGCAATTCTATGTTTAGACGACGATTTCCTCCCCTCTCAACTAACATTGTTTAGAAATACCATTGCTTCTATCCATCGTCATATTTTCATCCTTGAGAAAAAAAAAATGGTGAACAGGCCTGTCTAAAGATCTCAATATTTATTTATTTATTTATTTTTTAATTTAGCTTTACACCTACTAAAAAGCCTGTTGGTTTTCTTTTAAAAATACAAATTTAATCATTTTTTTTCAGGGGATCAGCTTTTCTCTGAAAAGAATAAAATACACTGTGATGAATCATCTTACAATAACGATAGCACACTTGAAACTACTCAATGCCTAAATTATCAAATACGTATCAGATCAAAACGCAGTTGGTTAAAGGTAAAATGTGATTGCTTTTAAGCCAGTTACATAGAAATTAATTATATTGATGTATTTCTACACTGGAAGTTAACTAAACACTTCAAAACAGATACTGTTTAAAAACAGTAAAGTTTCGAGGAAATGTATTTCTTAGCCTGGAAAAGTAGAGAGTGTTATTTGATACGTGAAAGAAACTCTCTGAGCAAGGCATCAGGATATTCCATTTGAATTAAAATATGTAATTAGCAAGCAGGAAATGTCGGAACCAGCTGTCCCAGCAGTTGCCTCCTGTCCCAGAAAACGCAGAGGCCCCTGACACAGGTATCCCCGCGCAGGTGTGAGTGCCCACAAGGGTTGGGGACTGTGCCAGCGGCAGAAGGTCTGACCCCCTATTTCAGGCAGGGTTCCCTTTGCCACACCTCACGCTTGGGCGAAGCTTGCTCTTGGCAAAGACAGCTGGGGTGGCTCGATTTTAATCTGTCGGGAAAGAGCCACATTGAGAGCTGATAGCTGATGTGTCTTGAGTAGTCACCATGCACATTTTACAATCATGTCCATTTTGCCAGCACCGTTTCGTCCAGTGCTCACGCATTCGTATGAGGAAGGTGTTACCATCCTCCTGTCTCAGGCAAGAAAACTGGGCCGAGAGGCCTTAAGTCATTTGACAAAGTTACACAGATAGGAAAGGGCTGAACTGGACTGTCATCATTGTGTGAGATTCTGCACCAAGTTTCTTGCTTCTGGGCTCTGGGGTTGAATTAGTAACATGAACAACTGGGCCCCCAGCCCAGCCTTGTGGGTTAGACATTCTTATCAGCTCCACTGAACAGATAAGGCTGTTGAGGCACAAGAAACCTAAGGAACAGGGCCAACCTTGCACAGCTGGTAAATCTGGGATCGGACCACCATGTCTCTGGCCCCCCAAACCATGTTCTTCCTCAACCACTACACCATGCTGCTTCCTGGTGACAAACTTCCCTTGTTTTCCACCCATCTGGGCCAGCCTTGGGAGCATCAGGGCACACGAGGTCGGCACAGACTTCTATTCTCATACTGAGCACTTCACCGTCAAACTTTGGGTGCCCCCCACCCCCAAGCTGTTTCTCAGCTGCATATGCTGGCCAAAAGAGCCGAGGCAAGGGTCTGTGGATGCTGGTGGAACAACAACCGTCTGGTCTCTTGATGCTACAGGACATATGAGGAGGGGTTAGTAGCTCCTGAGTTAGAAACACACACCTGGCAGAGACATTATGAGTGAAGAAACAGAATGAGGAAAACAATATTCTCAAGGCTCATCTGGAGATACAAAATAACTTTCTGTCTTACAAAATGTATTTGTTAAATGTGTTGGCAACTTTGGGCTGTCGGTGACAGAGACCCAACTCAAAATAGGTGAAACATCCAAAGGGAATTTCACGCAACTAAAAAGTCCAAGAGTACTGGCTCCACGCTCAGTTTCCTCCCAGGGCACAAATGATGACTCTAGATCCTCCTGCCTCCCTGTCCCCATTCTCCTTTCCTGTGCCATGGCTCCCTCGTCTCCTACTCCAGATAGGCTCCCTCCTGTGGCCACATAAGATGGCCCAGATGGCCCCTTAACAGTTCCAGTAGAAAGCCCACCTCTTATTTATTTATTTATTTATTTATTTATTTATTTATTTATTTATTTAGAGTGTGGAGAGGGGCAGAGAGAGAGAGAGAGAGAGAATCCCAAGCAGGCTCCAGGCTCCCCTGTCAGTGAGGAGCCTGCCTTGGGGCTCCATCCCATGACCATAAGACCATGACTTGAGCCAGTATCAAGAGTTGGACATTCAACTGACTGAGCCCCCCAGGCACCCTGAAAGCCCACCTCTTTCTTTTCAAATTAATGATTCTGTGGATCATTAATGTGCAGCTATTCCCTAAAGGAACACTCTTTGCCCTTGTTTGGGCCACGTATTCATCCTAGATCAATCACTGTATCCAGAGGGTCCTGTGACTGGCCAAGACTGGGTCGTGTGTCTACTCCTGACCAATCACCATGTCTGCTCCGGTCAGACACCCATCTCTTTGAAGGGGAAATGTGAGTCCCATGATTGATGGACCAGCAGGACCATACAGATGAGGGAGGGAATCTTCTCCCAAAGAAAGGGATGCTGGGCAGACACAAACAACATGACCGCAACACTTAGGGCTTCTTCCAATTTCAGGAAACTCTTTCTGATTCAGCTACCCATGCCTCAGGTGAAGTCAAGTCAATGCATAAAAGTAACAAAAACTTCAGAAAGAGTTTGTAAATACCCTCAAGGAGCACATACGAAAATCTGTCTAAGCCTTAGACTCTAAGGTAAAGACCTTTCAAGACTGTTTGGAATTTTATAATTCGTCTTTAATGTGTATTTATTTTTGAGAGCGAGAGAGAGAGACACAGTCCAAAGCAGGCTCCAAGCTCGGAGCTGTCAGCCCAGACCCGGATGCTGGGCTCGAACTCACAGACCGTGACATCATGACCTGAGCTGAAGTCAGACACCTAACTGACCGAGCCACCCAGGCGCCCCAAGAGTGTTCAGAATTTTAAAATAAATCCAAAAAGGGAAAGAATAAAAGCTTGCCTCGTCTTTGCAGGTGAAACGAAGGACAAAGCAGTTGGAAAAACCCGAAGTCTGGCTCACGGGCTCCGGGGTGGCATGATTTGCGCAGGTGTATCTCTAGGCTCTGTCCACCCTGCAGGCTCCTCCCCCCAGCCTCGGCCCCACCGCAGGGCGCGGGGTCACAGCCAGGCCCACCTGCCTCTGGGGCTGCGTTAAGGACTTCTGCTCCCAGGGCTTTCCTCTGCCTCTCACGAGCACTAAAGTCACATCATTTTTATCCCCATTTTCCAAAAAAGGCAGCAGACTCTCCTCCCCCACAAAGCAAATAGAAAACAGCACATTCTAGGAAGGCCCTCCCTAACCGATGTTTGTGCCCATGCCATTACTAAATATTCCCGCTTCCAACGGCTGCCCACCTCTCCTTAATGACTGCTCTATTTCAGCAGCCTGCCCTCCATAAATCCTTCCGGGCGTTCTATTCCAAACAGGCCTCTTCTCACGCTGAGGCCAGCCTCCTTGCCAGCCGTGTAAACACCCTTCGGCTCCCTGGGGAGGCTCTGACGTGCCCGGCCTGGCCTGGGCATTTATGAGCACTGCAGCCAGCGACAGGGGGACTGCCTCCTGCCCAGGGCTGAGAGAGGAGCAGATCAGTGCCGTCCAAATGGGAAGAGTGCCCCAGGCAGGGCTGTGATGAGGCATTTACGGTGCAAAGCCGGGCCCCAGGCAAAAGTGGGCGAAAGGTGTGGCCTGAGACATTTCTGAGGTATTAATGTATGCTTCCTTCTCTGTGTTTTCCTCCCCTCCACCCCATTTCCAAGCAAGTAGTCAGGGCCTTTGGAAGTCTCACCTCAGGGGTTTTTGCTCCATTAAAAGCATAAAGCGTGTGTGCCTGGGGAAAGGGGATCCTGTCTTGAAACACTCCCAGCTCACTGGACAGCTTTTGCTGGAGGTCCCAAAGTAGGAAGGGGAGAGGGGAGAGTGTCTGTGAAGACTGAGAAAGGTCCTTGGGGGTCCCAGGGATGCTGGGTCTTCTCCACTGAGGTTTCCAGACCTGAGAATACTACCAAATTGAAAGGCACCCTGAGGGGAACTCACCTCTTGAATGATGCCGACATGATGTTAGCACGAGGGACAGGAGTATAGTGGTCCTCCCGCCATGCCCCTGGGGCCCTGTGGGCCTCTATGGTCTCTGTGAGGCGACAGGAGGGAGCTCCCACTCTGAGTCAGATGAAATGTCCCCTCAAATCCACCTGCTGGGGGTTCAGAGTTGTCTGTAAGTTTAAAGATGCAGTAGACAGAATTACGGTCCCTCCAAAAATGTCTCCACCCCAATCCTCAGAACCTGTAAATATGCTACCTTACCTGGAAAAAGAAAATGAAGGATACAGGTGGAATTAAGATTGCTAATCAACTGACCTTGAGTTGACCTTCCATGGTCCTGGAATCTCCCAGTGGTGGGCTCAATGTAATCATAATTGCCTTTAAAAGTGGAAGAGGCCAGGGGCACCTGGGTAGCTCAGTCGGTTAAGTGTCCGACTTCAGCTCAGGTCATGATGGGGCAACTTCAGGTAGCAATAAGGAGGGAAGGACCAACTGAAGTTCGAACATTTCTACATCCCTTGCCTGACACCATCTCAGTGTGATAAATACCTTACCCACAAGATGTGGCAAATAGGTTTTACCACAAGTGCCAAATGCACTCAATTGCTATTTCCTGCCAGGTGCACGAAACAGAGAAATTCTGAGGCAAAGGCTAAACTGCAGAAGAAAAGGAATTAGTAAATTAGTGATTGATTAGTGATGTCTGCCACAGGCCAGGTATGGTTAATAAGGTGTGGATGCCAGGTAGTTGTCATCCCTACTTGCCTTCAATCCTGCCTTTGGCTTTTTCTTCAAATGAGATGAGTAATTCAGGTTCTCCCAGCTGATACTTATCTCATTCTTTCCACTACACGCATAGCACTTGGTTCATACTTCTGGAACTACACTTGCCACAGCCTGCCTCGTGCCTGGATCAGTCACGTGTGTGTCTAGCTCGCCCCTAACTCACTGTACTTGAGGGCAGTGGTCATGTCCTTGCTTCCAATCCCAGTGCACTGTCACATAACGCACAGAGAATGTTTGTGGAATTGGGATACATGGGAAGGAATTTTGATGGGGACCCTTAAAGAGACCAGAGCAAACTGGAGAGTCCTGGGGAATCATAGCAAGGGAGAGAAGTGTAAGAAATGCCCGTTCCATTTGTTGTCCTTTGTATTTGTTTTTCTATGGCTGTGGCAACAAGTCCCTACAAACTTACTGGCTTAAAACCACAAGTTCATGATCTTATAATGCTAGAAGTTATAAATGCAACCTGGATCTCACTGGGCCAAGATCAAGGTGTTGGCAGGGCTGTGTTTTTTCTGGAGACACTAGGATTGGATTCCTATCTTTCTCTTCTCCCATCTTCTAGAGGCCACCTGCATCCCTTGGCTTGTGGACCTCTTCCTTCTTTAGGCCCATGACATCTTCAGATCTCCTTATGATTCTCTTCTTCTGACGGTCTCTTCCACTTTTACATTTTTAAAAATATTTATTTATTTTTGCAAGAGAGAGAGAGACAGAGAGAGTGCGAGCAGGGGAGGGACAGAGACACAGAATCTGAAGCAGGCTCCAGGCTCTGAGCTGTCAGCACAGAGCCTGATGTGGGACTTGAACTCATGAACTGTCCCACTTGGGTTTTCTGTACTCTCTTGTCATCCTTAGTCATCCAGGATTTTCTTGTAGTTAGGGTTTCTACCCCTAAACTATCTCCAGCCTGTTCTGTAACCTCTCAGGGTGAGACCATAGAGAATGGTCCTCCTGGGGCAATAATGAAAGAATTCGATGAACTCTCTCTTGAGTTGAGGGCAACCAAGATTGGTGCGAGGCATCAGGAAGAAGGTTCAGGGAGTACGTTTTCAGAAGATGAGCATCCAAAAGTGAAACTCTTTTTTCTACCCATGTAGGCCCTGGGGCAATGGCAAAGTAGGCTTGGACAGCCGTCAGAGGGAAAATAACCCAGCATCCGAAAAATCCCACGGAGGAAAGGGAGGTAGGCAAGGTGGACTGTGGATGCTGGCATGGTCCTGCCTGGACTACTGATCTTTAATATTTTATTTATTTAAAAAAATTTCTTAATGTTTAATTATTTGAGAGAGAGAGGAGAGACAGAGTTCGGGCAGAGAGAGAGAGAGGCACAAAATCCAAAGCAGGCTTGAGGCTCTGAGCTATCAGCACAGAGCCCGATGTGGGACTCGAACTCACGAGCTCCGATGTCATGACCTGAGCCGAAGTCGAACACCCAACCCACTGAGCCACCCAGGTACCCCTATTTGTTTATTTTTAAAGTAATTTTTTGTTAAGTTTATTTATTTTGAGAGAGAGAGAGAGAGAGAGAAAGAGAGAGAGAGAAAGCACATACGAGCGGGGGAGGGGCAGAGAGAGAGAGAGAGGGAGAGAGAGAATTCTAAGCAGGCTCCACACCATCAGCTCAGAGCCTGATGGGGGACTCACATTCAGAACTGTGAAATCATGACCTGAGCTGAAACCAAGAGTCGGATGTTTAACTGGCTGAGCCACCCAGGCGCCTCCCCCCAACATTTTAATTTTAAATTAATGCTTTCTCACTTTTTAAAAATCTAGGCAGCAGAAGGATATAAAATTTAAAGTAAAAGTTTCTTTTTTGTCTAGCTTTATTCCAACTCCCCAAAAGTGACCTCTAAGTCTTTTTTCAATCCTCCTAGAAAAGTTCTATCCACAGAATGCATGTTTATGGTTAAGTGCCTTTCCCCCCTGCAAATATAAACGGAGTCAAGATCATGGTGAACACACTGTTCTGCAATGTGCTCATCTTGCCTTGCTAATCCTTCCATGATGGCACATTTGGGAGCAGGGGCCAGACTGGGCTCTGGAGCCAGGCCTCCTGGGCTGAAATCCCTGCTGGGCACTTACCCCTTGAGTGACCCTGGGTAAGCTCCTTAACTTTCTTATGTTCCTCTATAAATGGAGAGACACCTCCAAAAATACTACTGAAAATACATCTTTCTTTACAGAATTCTTATTTGGGGCCAATACAGTATAGCATGTTTATTCATATAATATATATATTTTAAAATCTATATTATCCAGTACATGTAACTCTCTCAGTTTGGCCCAGGTTCAAAAGACTTGCCAGTCACTGTGGATCCATGGCTCCTCTTGAGGGCCACATACTTTCCAGGTCCTCCTTCCCTGGATTATGGACTCCCATGGCTACCATCTCCAGTGCCCAAGGAAAATGCCCCTTATTGGTAAACTCAGGGGCTTCTGTCATTCCTGAAGAGGCCAGCTCTCCTGAGCATCTCTAACCTCAGTTTGGTCATACCTTCAGTCAGGTACGGCTGGTCTACAGCTCACCTCTATTATGTCGCTGATCACCCATATCATGACCTTTTCTTACATGTCTGCCTCCTCTATGATACTAAGCACACCCAGGAAGTAGGGACTCTGGCTTATCATTATCACCCCAGGGAGAATGCTTGGTCTCTGGAACAGAGGACACATTTGAAGAAGAGTTGACTGAGTGAGTGAGTGAGTGAATGAATGAAGGAGTGGGTGAACAGATATCTCAGATGGAACATGTCCAAAAAGAACTCTTGATTCCCCACACTCTCCATACCTGCTCCTCCTGCCCTCCTCCCCACCCCAGTAAGCAGCCCCACCCACCCCCAATCCATCCAGTTGTCCAAGTCAAGGACCTTGGCATCATGTTTGCTTCCTCTTTTTCCTCACCCCACCCCACCCCACCCATCATTGCATCCCAATGCTCCAACTCCAAAACATGCCCCAATCCTCCTCCTTGCTGCCACCTGCCCTCATCCCCATCCAGTTCAGAGCCATGGTCATCTCCCACCTGTATCAGGCAACAGCTTCCCAACCTGTCTCCCCATCTCCTCCTTCACCCTGCCCCAGTCCAGGCTTCACTCAACAGCCAGGATGATTTTCCTAGCAAAGGGCATCCTGCTACTTGCCAGCGTCAAGCCCTCCAGTGACCTTCTGTGGCTCTTACAATAGACAGAAAACGTTCCCATGGGCTACTGGCCTGCATGGCAACCACCCCATCACACACTTCCCCTGGATCATACTTCTGCAGACCCTTGGCCTCCTGGCAGTGCCTTGAGTGTGTCAGTCTCTGTCCTCTCTTGGGTCCTCTCTCTGGAACTGTCCTCCTTCTGACCACAACTGCCTGGTCTCTTCATTTGGGGCTCAGCAAAAATTCCACCTCCTCCAAAAAGCCCTCCCTGATGACCCTTCTAAGAAGACCCTCCCCAAGTCACTCACTAGCACATCACCCTGTTGTATTTACTCTACTTACTACTTCGAAATTATTATCCTGGTGATGGTCTTTTAGTTTCCCCACCAAAATGTCAGCCCTAGAAGGCAGAGACTCTCCTGCCTTGCTCATTGTTGAATCCCCTGTGCCCCACCTGGCAGGGCCTGGCAGACAGAAGGTGCTCAAAAATATTTGTGGGGTGAAGGAACATATGGTAACCCCTTTGGGCCACTTTTCTCAGAGAGGTATTGATTTCAATGAGCTGCTTACACCAGAGCTCTTTGCTAGAAGGAAAGTTGAATTTGAAGAATATTTGATATGATGGGTTTTTAAAGCTTGTGGTTTCTATCTATGAAAGTGACAGAAAGATTGGGGGAGGTTTGAACAGTGGAAAAGCCTTTTTGAGAGATGGAAATGTGTTAGAGCCACAGTCCCATCCAAAACCCGCTTTGAATCTCTAATGCTTTGAGACAATTAAGGGAGCAAAAAGTGCCTACATAATTTTCATTTTTAAAACAGCAGTCTTAGGATTCCTAGCTTTGATGGTGTTCGCAACTAATTAAGAAATCTTGACTTTGCCCAAGATAGATATAATGGAAATGGAGTCTCGGAGACTTCAGATATCTATAATAAGCTTCAAATCAAGTACTAGGAAAAGGTGTTCCTGATCAAACAGTTGTGCTGGGGAAAACCAAATGTAGATGTTCAAACCAACGTATCCTCAAACCATTCAATAGGGTTGCATTGCCATTAAAAAAGAATCATCGGTCCGTTTTTACATTTGGAATTACTCACAGTCAAAAAAAAAAAAAAACCACCGTTATTGTATCAAGGGAGGCTGGGACACCTCTTGGGTTTGTAAATTGCTGATCTGCACTTGAAAAAGTCTATTCAAGGAGTGGCGGGTGGGATTAGTACATCAATACTGTTGAGACACCGACTGTGGGAAAACCAGGGGATGGTATTGAAAAGTGATATGTTATATAATACAAAGTGTGCTTTCCAGCACTATCTCATCTGGTATTTGGAACATAGTGGCTCATGACGGGGGAAGGTTGGAGGTGCAAAGGGAATACAGTCCTTGAGGGGGTGTGGGACTGGTGTGCAGTCTGAAAAAGCCCCCTGGACGATTTTTGTATACTCACCTGGGGAATCATGACCCCCCACCCCAACCTCGTCGCCCCTTGATTCGCCACCAGGATCGCTACACTCATTGTTTTATTGAACTTACGCTTGAAAAAGTGGATCTGACCAAAAGCAAATCAGTGATTCCTCAGAGCTAGGGGTGGGAGGGAGTGGACTATAAATGGGCACGGGGGAACTTTCTGCTACAGTGGAAGTCTTCCAAAACTAAATAATAGTTGCACAATTATCTAAATTTACTAAAACGCATCCAGCTGTACACTTAAAATGGGTGGATTTTATGACATATAAATGAAACCTCAACAAAACTGCTAGAAAACGGGATTCCCCCAAACTGAACGTGCAGATACAATGCTTGGGACAGAGCATCGAAACCAAGCTCATCTTCCCCATCCAACCTCTCCAGCATTCCCTGTGATGTCAGTGAATGGTGTATCCGCCCAGGTTGCTGGGTTTCTGCCACCTTTGGTCACTTCTCTCTCACCACCTACACCTGACCTGTTCTACCTCTCTAATATCTTTTAAATCTGTTCACGTCTCCAGATCCCTGATGCCACTGCCTAGTTCAGGCTGTCATAGCTCCTCCTGAAAGGCTGTCACCTCTCAATGAGGCCTCTGCCCTCACCTCCCCATGCACTTTCCCCTCTACCTCAAGGACGAATTCCATCAACGGCTCCCTGTGGTCCTCAGCAGGGCACAGCTTATAAGACCTCCCACAACCTAGCATCTGTTTATTTTTCCAGCCTTATCTCTTGGCAAACTAAACTCTAAGCCAAATTGACCTACTTATCTTTATTCCCTGAAACAAGATAAGCTTTCTTTCCCTCCTTTGCTCACACTGTCTTCTCCCCACCCACAATTACCACTCTGGCAGAGACAGCTCATTGCTTCCCAATATCTCCCCTTCTCCCTTTCCAACAACCCTGACTTCACTTGGGCATATAGCCATAGAATTAAAGACCTTATTCCCCAGCCTCTCTTGCAGCTATGTGGAACAACGTAATAAAGTTTGATCCTCTTAAAAGGAAAAGGCCTTCCTTCCTTCCTTCCCTTTCACCCTTATGCTGCTGCCTGGAATGAAGATGTCATGGCTGGAGCTCCTGCAGCCATCCTGGACCAAGAGATCATGCATAGCCACGCAACAAGATAGAAGGACCTTGGGTTGAGGACACTATAGAGCCTCCATGCCACTGCTGGCTTTTGTTTACGTGTGAGAGATGAACTTCTACCTGTTCCAACTGCCAACTAACAACTAATCTTTGTTATCTGTAGACAAACAAGACGATCTTAACCTATACACAAGATGCTTTAAAGCATCATCTTAACTGACTGATGACTTTTCTGTCCATCAACCTCTTCTTTTTCCTATAACACTCAGAAAAGGTGCCATCTTCTCTAGGAAGCCATCCTGGCCTCCTAAAAGCAGATCAGATGCCCCTCCTCGGGCTTCCAGAGTCCCTGGTCTAACAGTGACACTGTTAGAGATCAAATCTGTTCACCTTTTGCCACCATCGCCAAATTCCCTGAAGGAGCGTTGGGACTGACACAATTAAAAAAAGACAAAATGTTTTTAATACGGAAGTGACGAACCCAAGGGGAACCACCATTCTGCAACCTTGAAAGGGAGCCAAGTGAGTGATAATTTCAGTTTCATATCAAGTCCACCTCTTTGGATGTATCTGTAAATGATGACAGGTCCGGATATATTACATATATCAACAATTGTCACAAAAACAATAAAAACTTAGCTTGCAAATATTCAGAAATAGGAACCATACTCTTGAATCTGTAAGAGGTTAGATAAATCACAATCTATCAAAGTGCCTGAGGACAGGCTAAAAGAGTTACTGACCGCGGAGGAAAATATCAAGATGAAAAGGGAAAATAAGTGATCACTCCATGACAATGACTTGAGAAAATTCAGAATAAATATTCAGACTAGCATACGGATTTAAAATAGATTCTAGTTACGGATGTCACCTACCTGAAGATACACTTTAGGCACACAAATCTCGGTATGACCAATTTTTAAAAGGTCTTGTTGGGGCGTCTGGGTGACTCAGTTGGTTGAGTATCTGCCTCTCGATTTCGTCTCAGGTCATGATCCCAGGTCACGGGATTGAGCCCCGGGTCAAACCCTACGTCAGGCTTGTGCTGGTGCTGAGGGTGGAGCCTGCTTGGGATTCTCTCCCTCCCTCTTCCTCTGACCCTGTCCCCTGCTTGCACACACGCGTGCACGCTCTCTCTCTCTAAAAATAAGTAAATAAAAATAAAAGGACTTGTTGATTTCACAATCCAACCAACGATGGGAACCGAAGTGGAAAATCACCATCTTAAAGGCCAAGTAAATCTAAAATGAGGGTGGGGGAGAGAGAAAAGTTAAAAATAAGAGCAATGATGAAATAAAACTGAAGGCCAAGTCAGAGTCAGCGTGGAGAGGCGGAAGAAAGAAACAATGTGGCAAAGACACAAATTCTAAGAATTAAAATCACCAGCTCAAAACTTGTTCTGTGTATCACTATCACAACTTCAGAAGCCTGAGACGTCACAGCGGTGCTTACAGCAACAGTGATCTCATTTGGAAGTGCCTGTTCATACCAATTTACAGTTGGATTACGTGGGAAAGAGGCTTTTCTTCCTTACAGAATTTCAGCATCAATATCAAGGGCATGAGTGGATGCCTCACATGTGAGCATACGCTGTGATATTTTAATGCGCCTAAACTCCTACAAAATCTAGAAGGCGTCGCAGCAGGGAACCGAACCCCAGGGAGGCTATTAGCAATTTAGCATCTCATTTCTTGAGGGGATGTGAATGCCACGTACTCGTGTACCCACGATGGCGCTCTGTGCTGCGTTGGGTTCTGTATTTCCAATTAGTCACCCTGATGATTTGACTGCTTTTCCTCCCTCCCCTAACCCTTTCTGATCTGTGACTCTCTGAGCCGCAGGGGGTTTCTCAGGGGGCTTGGTAAAAGCAGGTGCAGAGGTAGCCCTGTTTGCTAATAACACAGAGGGAGTGGTTTAGGCACTAGCATCGGCTTGTTCAGGGATTCAGACTAGGCAATACCAAGCTCCAGCCTGAAATTTCAAAGATTCTTTAGTCCTAAGGATATCTGCCCTAGGGTGGGGCGATGGTGGGAGTCATTTAGCTAACAGGTAACCCCGGTCCCCCAATAATGGAAAACATCAGTTTTAAAAAGCAGACGAGATTGAGTGAGCCAATTCAGGGTACGTATTTCACAAAAAGCTCTAAAATAGCATCCTGAATCCTTCGGGCTCTTGGGTTGGTATTGTTACTTCAGTCAGGCTCATATACAACCAGAATATCCAACACATATCAACTATTTGTACAAATCAGGAGAAAATGCTTCAGCATCAGAGGCATCATTGAGGTTAAGTACCTCAGGCACATATTTTTAAGAAACATTCCCCACACACTAGGACAGTGAAAAAAAATCATTTTGGAAGTCAGGGGTCTTGAGTTTGAATCCTAGCTCACCTGTTAATTAGCACCGTGGCCTTGATCACTACTAACACCACAATATGGCACAGGTGCAAACCTGATCTGATTTATGCAAGTTTTAAATATTATACAGCATTTTCACAATACTGCAGCAAAAGAGACCTCGGTCTTTTTGTACAGATTAGGAAACAGAAGGAAGTGGAGACTGCATGTCTAACCAGTGGTGGAGCGGGGGTTTGAATAAACGCAGTGGGTTGTACCTGTTTACAGGAACGCTGGCTTTCCCCGTTCTCTACACCAATCTACCAGCATTGCTGTCCTTCGGTTCTCACCTGTTAGGTGAGGTTTTGGCTTGGCCAGTCTCTGAGGTCACCTCCTACTATAAAATGCTGAATTTCCAAACTCTTGGAATGAGCCAGCTTTGGTTGCTAATTTGTGGGGCTCGCGCAAAGCTGTTTCATTACGCACGGGGATGGATGCTACGATTTAAAACGAACGTGTGATTTGTAAACGCACACTTCTAAAATGCGAGAGAGTCCTCAAGAGGTGGTTGGTCTTCCCGACATCCTGTTCACACCATTGGTTTGTTTGACTAACCTTCTTCAGTGGTAGAAAAAACACAAATTGTAGCCCTGCCCTCCCCCCTCCCCCCCCATCTATACTAGTGGGTCAAGGAGCTGCGGCATCTCTTGGTAATTTGTGGACATGCAAATTTCCTCCACCCGCTCCAGACCTAGTGAGCAGAACTCCGGGAGTAGGGCGCAGCACCCTGAGTTCTAACTAAGGCCCCTCAGGGCCTTCTGATGCAAAAAAGTCTGAGGCCTGGTCGCTGGTGTTAGATCACTCATTTTCCAGTTGAGTTAGTGAGATACTCCTACATGCGGATTTGCAGGCTGGGTACACGTTAGTTTAATAATTAAGCACCGTTTTAAAATAATAGTGCCTTTTTGGGTGCCATCCCTTAGACAGGGGAGGCCTGGAAAGAAAGGGAAATTCTGGTAGTCTTGGGGAGGCAGAAGGGTGGGGCCTGAGCAGCGAGGGGACGTGGGAGGAGTGGGAAGGAGGGGCAATGGAAGCTGACCGACCTCACAATCCATCTGGTTGGAAACATCGTGCAGTGCCCTGAGCCGCAGAAGCCAAAGCCAATTACAAGTTTATATAATAGAACGAGTCTCTCCGGCCTCGCGTCCTCCGCCCCGCCCCTGCGGGCTTTGGGATGGGGAGGAATCGCTTTCTGGGCAATTCTGGAGGGATCCAGGATGGAGGATGTCTTTTCCGGGTTTACCAACTCCGGGCCAGGTCCCCGCGTGAGAAAATCTTCCGGGGGGGGGGGGGGTCGGGTGGGGGGGCTCCTGCGTTCTGGAAACCTCCCCGCGGCCTCGCAGACCTTCCGGGGAATCCGAGGAGGGCGGGGAGTAGGGGCCCGCCCCCATCGGGGCGCCCCGCCCCCCAACCCCTGGAGCTAAAAGAGGAGGTGTGTGGGTCGCGGCCTCCCTGCCGCACTGTGCGAACTCACTGGCGTTTATGTAACTGCTGCCCTCCTCCGAGGACCGTGTGCCGCACTGAGTCACGCAGGACGCGGGCGAGGGGGGACGGCCCGCCGCGCCCCGCCCACGTGACCCGTCAGATGACTCGAGCTAAGTTTGCACGGGCTCATTTACCGTCAGACTCAAGGCTTCTCGTCGGCGTCCGCGATTAGTCCGCCCCGAGTGACATTTGATCTGTGCAGCAGGCGGCCGGGTACCAGGACCGGGCAGCGTGGCTGGTGGTGGAGGGGAGTCACGGCCGCTTCAGCCGCCTCTGATTTTTGCTGGAACCCGACTTTGTACTGCGTCAAGGAAACCTACTGAGAAAAAGTGCCAGGAAAGACAAGTCCCGTTTCTAGACCAATCTTAGATTCTTCTGGGCCAGGAGCAGGGAGAGCCGGGATGGGGGTGGGGGAGTGTTTGTAGGGGGACTGGCGGGCGACAGACCATTCAAGCCTCGCTGCAGATTTGGGAATTGGTTTTAGAAATAGGTGCGCCTCGGTGGCTCAGTCGGTTAAGCGTCCGACTTCGGCTCAGGTCATGATCTCGCGGTTCATGAGTTCGAGCCCCGCATCGGGCTCTGTGCTGACAGCTCAGAGACCGGAGCCTGCTTCAAATTCTATGTCTCCCTCTCTCTCTCTCTCTTTCTGCTCCTCCCCCGCTCATGCTCTGTCTCTCTCTCCTTAAAAAATGAGTAAAAACATTTTAGAAAATTAAAAAAAAAATAGAGTAGACTCCTTCCTATTGAAAGTATGTAGTTATCACGACAATTACCCTTCACAGTTTCTCAAGTCTAGAGTGTGGCCCAGAGGCCAGCCCCGCCTCCACCCAGGCCCCCAGGATCCCAGTTGGGCACATGAATGTTGGAGAGCCCCGGTGTTCTGGCTGCCGAGCCAAGCCCATGGTAAACACGGTGGGCTCCTACTATACCTTATTTGGGGGAATCCAGAGTCATGGTCTTTGACCTTTAGTGAATCCAGTAAAGACTGGCTCAAAGCCTAAATTCTAGAGTCCACCCAGTGGGAATCAACCAGAGGTGGAATCTGACACTCCAGGTTATACCTTGCACAAGCCCTTGCTTTGCAAGCGCATTCCAGCATATACACAATTTAATTGTTGAGGAAGGAAGGAAAAAAAGAAAGGAGACAAGGTGTTTCTTAATAGTTACAAAGGGAGGGGGTGGGGCAACTTGTTGCTTTCACTGGCAACAGTGAGCTCCATAAGCAATTTCCTCACTTAAGAGAAAAACAAATGAAGTCCGCTGGTAAGCTTTTGAAAGGAGGAGCAGAGACTTGGGTTTGTGGAAACCTGGCTTTATTTACCTGTAGGGCCTTGTTAAGACACATTTGCCTTGAGATAAAAGGTTTTCTTTTGGGACCATCCCAAAATGACTCTGCCTGATTCAATTAAGTAAGGCCTAATGAAAGAGAATTCCAGCTTGGAGATATGCATCATCTCACCAGGTGAGTTGTAAATACATTCTGACCAGGTTTAAGAGGCGAGCTCTTGAAAATTTAATCTATTTTAAAAATGCATATCCTTGCCACAAATTTTACAAATTGCTTTGAAGAAGATCGCTGTGCTGATTGCATGCTGAGATAATTATTCTGTATCACCACTTAGGGAACAAGATTTTTTGATAAAGACTACAGTGTCAGTCTTTGTTAATGACTTGGGAGGGGAAGGAGAGAATCTTCCACAGCTGGGGTTGGTTTTACGTGCCTGCTTCCTTTCCATGAACTCCTTCCTTCCAGACTCAGGCTGTGGGTCACTGGTAGAGTTTTTGGTTTATGAACTTTGAACCCTATGGAGGAAGCTTTGCTCACCAGTTAAATCTGTCGTTCCCACATGAAGGTGAGAATCATAATAAAAGTCTTAAAAAAAAAAAAAGCCTTTAGCCTCTTAACTCTGAGATCTGGCTTGTCAGCTGTCAGTAATGCCTTAGTTGTTCTATGCCCACTTTCCCTCTGCAAGAACCAGGGAGAGAGAGCTAAGGAATCCCATCAGTGAGTGAGCCTACACGGGTGAGTTGGTTGATGGGTGCTGATGAGGGGCGAGCCCTAGCCCATCCCTCTATTTTGGATAATATGGCAGTCCAGGACCCACATGTACATGCTGCCCCCCCCCCCCATCCTGTGCATGACATGTGGCTAATTTCTCAAAGTCCTCTGTGCCACTGAGCCTAGATGCAACCTCAGAATCCTCCTTCGCATGGCATTACTAATCCTTTCACATGGCCGTTCTTTCAATAACTTCATAAATACTTATTAGGAACCTATTATATACCAGCCACTGAGTTGATTTAAAAAAGAAAGGGATGGAGAATAAAAGCAGTGCAACCTGCTATAAAAAATAAATGAAACAGGGCAACTGTTAGCGATTGGTTAGTGATTAGGAGGGGTAACTTTAGATATGATAGTCAGGAAGGGCTTCTTTGAGGAGGTAACCTGAGAGTTAGTTATTTCAAGAGCCAGGAAGGAAAGCTAGACAAAAGAACAATGAGTGCAAAGGCCCTGAGGCAGGAGTGATGTAATATGGCTCAGGACCTAGCCCGGGAGAGGAACCCAGTGAACCACCCTGCAAGTGGATCATTGGCATTTGAAGAATTGCCTGTTTGTGACCTCTGATTCTTGCGATTGGGCTGACATGTGAGTTTGACCCAGTGTGTACACTGGGGTTCTGTATCTCCATCTTTACCTGGACAACCTCTCTGGTGTAGTTACAATTGGCATTTCATGGGTGACTTGAGTTTTAATAGTACGTGTGTGAGGAAGAAATACTGTGTGATGGTTCCGAGAGCAGGCTCTCCAGTTACAAGCTTCTGGTTCAGATCCCAGCTGTTCCTACGGATGCTCTGATCACAGAAAAATTATTTCACATTTTCTACATCAGAGTTTTGGCTAAGACACCAAACAGTTAATTCACCCAATTATTTACCAACACCTTGCTTTGATGAGTATTTTTCCTGAATATTTTAAATGAATATGAGCATTATTCAAAAATACATAACCTTATTATACATTCAAAATATTTGGGAATATGTTCAAGAACATATGTAGCTCATCAACATATCCTTCATGAATATTACTATTTGATTGAACAGAAAGGAGTATTAGAAACGAATCCCTTCCACTATGTGACTAAATTATTTCCAGCAATGATCACAAAATGAAATGAATAACAAAAATGGCCAGAAAGGAAATACAGATAATCTCCCCATGTTGAAAGTATTCTTAGGGACGCCTGGGTGGCTCAGTCAGTTAAGTGTCTGACTTTGGCTCAGGTCATAATCTTGCCCCTTGGGAGTTTGAGCCCTGCACTGGGCTCTCTGCAGTCAGCATGGAGCCTGCTTTGGATCCTCTGTCTTCCTCTCTCACTGCCCTCCACTGCTCTCTCTCTCTCTCAAAAATTAATAAACATTAAAAAAAATTTTTTAAAGGAAAGTTTCCTGATAGCGAATATTTGTTTGCATAATCTGGCAGTAAAAAAGGAAAATAAAGATATTGTGCTTAAAAGGGGAAAAACCTAATCTGATTATTATTCATTTTTAGATCTATTTAAAATTAAACTTTGATCCTTTGGTTACAGTCTCCTATAATATTATTTGGTGTAAATAATTGTTCGGTAACTAATAAGTGAATTTTAATAAAACCAAACTGTAAAAGGTATGACTTAGGCAACCACCATATGGTACCACTGTTATAACAATTTATTTTCTGAATTTGTTCTGTAGTTTAAAGCAAACAACAATTAGAAAAGAATGCAATTCAGTAAAATATTCCACGCACGAACTATTGCACTCGCCAATGAAAATTTCTCTTCTCGCTATTTTGCTGTTTAAAATTTTAAAACACAAAAACTCAAGCAGTTACATGAACCCGCAGAAGTGAGTACCTCATGTTCCCCTTTCCTCTTCATAATCAGTGTGCTATCAGTGTTTACTTTGAATCCACATTTGAAAGGCACGTATTTGTAGTAGCAAGGCTGGAAACACCAGCTGAGCACTTCTAACTGTTCCGTTACAATGACAAATTTATCTCAAAAGAAACCCCTCTAGCTGAGTTCATCTGCAGGGGACTGGCTATAATTGGGAATTCTCTGAATTAACTTCCATGTAGAATACAATGTTTATTAAAAGAATAAGAATGTGTTCATTTGAAGCTTACACACATATCACTTAAACTCAATGGTAATCCCTGGGATTCTTTAGAAAGTAGAGCAAAAAGCCTTTTTTTTTTTTTTTTTTTTGGTTGTTGTTGGAAGGAGGATGTATTTTATCACCGACATTGCTTAGAACTGCCAGGACACGGCATAGTAAAGAGAAGATCAGCTTTTAGTTGGTTTTATTATTGCTTTTAAATTCTCTACAATGGACCCTTCCCACCACCTTGCCCTCAGTACACCACTGTATTTAATAACCAGTGACATAATTACTCTTTATAATTGTGATCCCTGCCATAACAGGTACCACAGAGCCCTCAGAAGTACTGGGTGTCTGATCCAGAAAGATTTCTCTGAAGAAGGGATCTTTAAATATATATGTATTGAATATAATTCACATACCACAAAATTCACCCTTGAACGGGTACAGTTCAGTGGTTTCAGTGTGTGCACAGAGTTTTAGAACCATCATCTCTAATTGCAGAACATTTTCATCAACCCTAAAACCCCGTGGTCATGAGCAATCCCTCTGGGTTCCCCACTCTCCCAGCCCCTAGCAGCTACTTACTGATCAGCTTTGCGTGATGGGCTCTCGAGCTGAGCCTTGATGGATGAGTAGAGGTCAGTTTGTCAAGCAGTGGGGAGCGGAACATTTCCGGCAGATAACGGTTAGGGATAGCATATAGCGGAGGGACCTGTGTGGCCACAACGCAGAATATGAGGGTGGGTAAGCCAGACTTCGCCATGAAAGTCATGCTGCTTAGCAGAGCGAGTTGGTTTCTTCTGCTGGTGGCAAGGGTGTGACACAGAAATTTCCACCCGGTTCACACTCAGAAAACACTGAGTCAAAGAATGAGTAAATACATCTCTCCTACCCTTTTAAAGCATTGTAAAGGATTGCTTTATTTTAAATATTTACAACATGAAGTCAAACATACAAGAGACATATATGTGTCCTCCCAAAGTCATGGTGCAATCTTACTGTTTGGGGTTGCAATCTCACACCCCCAAGAAATCTTTTATACTAAGCAAATAGCTGAACTAAACTTTGAAATCAGCTATAATTTATCTTCTCAGGAAACACTAACCCCAAACTTGTTGGAATTTCTTGTTGAGGTTTGACAGAGTGGAGGCTGGAAGTCGGACTAAGGATTTGAGGTTGGTAGAGATTCAGAACAAGCTCCTTGTCATTTGAATTTCTTCCTATTGACTAAAAAGAATTTTTTTTTAATTGAAATGTACTGAATCCACTTGGTTCCCCTGGGAAGGTTTAGATATCCCTCATTTAGGGGGTCAGACCCAGACAGAGGGTCTCAGTCTTCCTCCTGTTTCTGACTATTCAATTCCATGTGCCCCATGATCACTTTTATCAGTTTCCCCGTGTAGTCTGCCAGTGTCGTTTATGCAAATGCTCACAATCTCATCTCTCCCATTTCTTTCGGGAAAGGTAGCATACTGTTCTAAAACTTCCTTGCTCGGCTTACTATACCATGGGAAATGTCCCATATTAAAATACAAAACAGCCCCTCGTTCTTTTTCTTCTTAAAGATTTTATTTTTAAGCAATCGCGACACCCAGTGTGAAATTCAAAGCTACGACCCCAAGATCAAGAGACTAGCATGCAGCATGGACTGAGCCAGCCAGGTGCCCCCATTTTTAAAAATAGCTACATGATAATCCATGGTTTATTTAACCCCTTCCCTATTGATGGGCACCTGAGATGTTTATACTTTTTTCCCCCCACTTACAAATGTTGTTGCAATGATGAATCTTGTGTTAGCATACTTATGTGATGTACAGCTGTGGGTAAGTTCCCAGAGGTGGGATTGCTGGGCAGAGGTAAGGCATTAGTCGTTTTGATAAACTTTTGAGTACCAGACGCCCTCCCCTTAAGAAGTGAATGATTCTGCGTTTTTACCAGCTCAGTTTGCACATAGCCTCACCAGTAGAGTATGTTCCCAAACTTTCGGGTTTTTCCAAACTGATGGGAGAAAAATGCTACATCAGTGTTGTTTTAATTTGCATTTTTCTGTTAAGCATCTTTCATAAATGTAAGAGCCGTTGTGTGTGTGTGTGCGTGTGTGTGGACTCTCTGTTTAAATCTTTTTGCCTGTTTTGTATTAGATTCTTGGTTTTCCATATTCTCCATGACTAAGAGCTCCGTATATGGGAGGGAGGTATGAGTTGCGGATATTTTCCCTCATTTGTTATTTATCTCTTTGCTGTGCTATTTTTTGCCCTCCAGAAGCTTTTTATATTTATATAATAATTTTCTTGTTATGGCTTTCGTTTCTCAAATCATAGGCAGACCTTTTCTACACTAAGGTTTCAAAGAAATTTTTTAATGTTTTCTTCTTAGGCTTTTATGATTTCATTTTTCACATTTAAATTTTGATCCATTTGGAGCTTATCCTGTACAATGTAAAGTATGGACCCAGCTATATCTTTAAAAAAATTTTTTTTAAATGTTTATTTATTTTTGAGACAGAGAGACAGAGAGAGACAGAGACAGGGTGCAAGCAGGGGAGGGGCAGAGCGAATGGGAGACACAGAATCTGAAGCAGGTTCCAGGCTCTGAGCTGTCAGCACAGAGCCCAACGCAGGGCTCGAATCCATGAACCATGAGATCATGACCTGAGCCAAAGTCGGGTGCTTAACAGAGTGAGCCACCCAGGCGCCCCTGGATTCAGCTATATCTTTTTTGGATGTTTATCCATTTGTCCTAATATATTTATTAAAAATGTTAACGTTACCTCCACTGAAATGAGACACCACTGTTACCAGAAATCAAATTCCTGTGTGTCTCTGGGTCTGTTTCTGGAGTTCCTATGCTTCCCTTGGTATGTCTGGCTATTGTGGCCATTCCCACACTATTTTCACTATTGAGGCTCAGCAGTATGTTTGATCTGGAGGGTTCCCTTCTCATTGCGCTTCCTTTTTATAGTTTTCCTGCACAGTCTAGTTTGTTTTTCCCATATAAATGTTAGAATCAGCTTGTCTAATGGCAGGATAAAGGAGTGGGTATCTTTTTCAGGCTTATATTAAATTTCTACTGTTTCTTATTGATCCATTCACCCCTTGGCTGCAGCTGTCTACACACTGGGGCTCTGTGTTTGCTCTGTTGATCCTTTTTTTCCTCAGCAAATCCATTCCTTGAGCCAGGTCTATATGAGGTACCCACCCGCCTTCTCCATACTATATTCGAGGATGTCTGCAAAGCCTGTGGACATAGACATTGTTCCTGCTGCATTCCCGGCACCCCCTCCATCACTGGCCACTTTGGGCCCTTCCGCTGTTGGGGAGTCGGACTGGGGAAAGGAAAGGGGAAAGGGGAGCCTCCTCATTGGCTTCCCCTAGAAGATTCTACCTCACGGGATTTCTGCCCACTGCACCCACCCTCCGCATGAATCAGGGGAACAGAGTGAAGATGCTCCTGGGAAGCTAGGAAGGCCAAGTTCTCCTCAAAATCACCGGTAAGACCAGGACAAAGGTGTCCCCCACCCTTTTCTTACAAGGGCAATGATGTGATAAGATTGGAAGATGATTGGAAAAACTTACATGGAGAAGATATCAAACCAGAATTATTAGGGGGCCCCTGTGACAGCAGGAATCTTTGACAGCTCTGTTCTTTCAACAACTGCTCTTGTTTTTTTAAATACCTGCTTGGATCTCAGACAGGGTGACGCCACAGGGATGGTGGCAGCTGGAAATGCAGGTAAGGAGCACCTGATTGCAGACTTTGTTTGGGTTTTCTTTGGTTTGCTGTGCAGTCACTGCCTCGACAAGCATATTCTCATACGCCCTTGCAGGCAGGAGCCGATTCCCCTTACCTCTCCGTCCCCCAAACTAGTGCAGTGCTCCAGGGCTAACCAGTCATGCTTTTGATTGATCTATAGACGTCACCTCATTTGAGGCAGGCATTTTCTTGAATTAGGAAGAATCCCATCAGTAATCCCGTTTATGAGAGTCCATGTGGTCTTTTCCTTGCTGACTTAGTTCAGACGCTTCTGCTAAAAACATGTCCTGAGCCTGCAGCTATAAATGAGCTCATGTTCTGGCATATTCTCGGATGTCTGTGACATCACCTCCACCTGACGGCAATGCCTTGTCGTTAGAGATATTGCCACATCTCTCCGCCTCCCCCTTAAATCCTCTGTTCAGAATTGTGGGGTACTCGAGTCCTTCCTGGGAGTGGTCGGCTTGGAGAATTTGGGCCACCTGCCAGAGCCCGCACCACCCGGCGGGGCAGGGATGCGAAGGTCCCTCCCTCACCTGAGGAGACCTGTTGGCCTGTGTCAGTGAAGACATCATAAGCATCCCTTGTAATTTTCGTTTTCTGAAATGTGCGTGGCTTCAAATTTCTAGCGGCCTGGTGCGCACAGGTAGCTCTTTCCATCCAGGACATGGCAGATGCGAGACGGTGGGCAGGGCAAGGTAAGCAGGTAATGAAGACAGCCGCACGGCTCTTTTGCCTTTTGCAGGCAAGAGGATAAAACAGCTGACATCTGTTTAGGGCGTGGGAATCCCACTATACTGGAAGCCTCTGATAAAGTAAACCAAAACATTTCATTAAAATTCATTTCCTTTTCTCACATCTTACTGAAAACAGAAAAATATTTCAACCTTGGCATAGCCACTGAATTATTCATCTGAAAATTAAAAACAAAAAAAAGCCAAAACAAAACAAAATTTTGATGCAACGCAGACGGAATCTCCCCCCCCGCCCCCCCCCCCCGCGCTGCCCTTTGCTCCTTAAATTCCCCTTCCTCTGAAATGAGGCTGGGGTCCTGGCCTCCCACTGTGGCCAGTGCCAGGTTGGGGGGGGTGGGGGTCATATTCTCTCTTATCCTCTCATGGGAGCAATGCCTGAGCACCAACCGTGGCTCCCAGACACCAGGGACTCTGTGTTGCCCTGAACCCTGGACCTGCAGGGCTGGGCGGACAAGGGGAGCCCACACTGGGACACATCATCAGGGCGGTGCAGGCCCCAGCTCAGGGAGAATGCCTCTTGTCTCTCCCTGAAGGAGACCAGGAGGAAAGCCTGGGCCACACCTACAGTTCCAGCACCAGCTGACAGCTCCCGGGCAGTCCTTTTGTACCACCTTTGATCTCCATTCTCCCTGAAGGCCAGTGTTGACAGCACTCAACCCCCAGGATGCTCACGCCTACGGTGCAGGGAGGGGGGCAGTAAAGGACCCACGACTGTCCTCTGCATGCCTGCTCTTACGTTATCCATTTGGGACTTGTCTTCCATCTCAAGACTGCCTTCCTGATTCATTTTAACCAGATGGCATTTACCAACCAGTTTGGGGGAGGAGACCTTTGACTGCATTTCCCCCAGGGGGCATCACTGCCCCCTGCAGCCTGGATGCTCCATGACGCCGTGACCCTTCCTCAGATCTCCATCAGCACCCCTTAAAACCCCACCTTCCACTGTGCCCTGATGCAAGCGGGGGGGGGGGGGGGCTTTCTTCATGAGCTCTGGTTCAATGGTGGCCGTATTTGCTGAACCCCAAACCCAAACACATACATATGGGGACTCGAGGTGTTCAGGGAAGTGAATTTTTGAAATTGGGGCTGTGCTGGGAAGCTGGCGTCTGCCTCTCTGCTTGGGTGGCCTGGGAACTTTCCAACAACGGACTTCCTTTTTGGATATGGTCAGACTAGTTGCACATCTTTTCACGTCCCTTATTTTCCTAAGTCTTTGTCTCACGAGCTTCTCTAATTTCAGTTTCTGGGAAATATTTTGTAAATAACGGTTGAGGCTTCTTCCATCGATGGTCCAGATACATCAGAAGTTCCGAGTTAACCAGACAGCACAGACGCAGAGAACTGTGCCCAAACATTCTAGAGAGGAAGGGTGCTTGGTTTCTGGCAAAAATACCACCCCTCCCCACCCAAAGAAACACAGTCTAATTATTCAGTTTGGCTGTCAATGTTAATCAGATTATCCGGAGGGTACTCAACTGGATTTCGTTTTATGGTACAAATAAAGCCGAAGGGGAGGAGAGGCTTTCTGGCTTCCCCTAAAATGCTCCCTCACTGGCTGTAAACAGTTTTGTGGGTGGAGGGTTCTCAAAGTGAACGTGTGATCCACACCAGGGGTATTGGCAGAGGTGGCCAGGGTTTCAGGGGGAGAGAGCTGGGGCATCAGGGAAGCAGATGGGGGGAGGGGGGAGGGGCAAGTGAGGTGGGCGTGGAATAGGGAAAGCGGAGGTCGAGTTGCCGCGGGGGGGGGGGGGGGGGGGTCTGAGACCAGCTGAGGAGGCGGGGTCTGGAGGCTTGGAGCAAAGCTGGACTTGAAAACTGACAGTAAGCTGGAGCCAGAACAGGTGCATTTGTTCACTTGGGCCTCCATAACAAAGTCACACAGACTGGGGGGCTTCAACAACAGACAGTTATTGTGTCCCAGTTCTGGAGGCTAGAAGTCCAAGATCAAGGTGTTGGCTGGTTTGGTTCCTCCTGAGGGCTGTGAAAGGAATCTGTTCCAGGCCATGCCCCCAGCTTCTGCTGACTTACTGGCCATCTTTGGCATTCCTTGCCTTGTAGACGCATCAGCCTGATCTCTGTCTTTATGTCCACGTGGCACTCTCCTGGTATCCCAATCTTATAAGGACGCAAGTCACATGGCAGTAGGGTCCCACCTGCTAGGGTCCAAGGTGACCACCTCTTAACTAATTATGTCTGCAAAGACCCTGTTTCCAAATAGTCACATTCACAGTTACTGGGGGTAGGTAGGACTTCAACATGTGAATGTGGGTGGGCGGGGGCAACATAGTTCAACCTGTAACGCCAGGTGCAGAGGGTGAGAGGAGCCTAGATGGGGCCTTGGCCAGGCATGAATGGGGCCTAGGATGGAATTAGGAACCTGGAGGGTCCTTGGGGGCTGAAGAATCAAGGAAACGAGAGGGAGTGATTGAGGCGTGGCTGAAGCCAGGGTCTCTCATCAGTCCCGGAGGTGCCTCGGCTCACGCATACTCCCTGACCGATGGTGCACATTTGGGTGTTCTACTCTCCCAGCTGCAGAGTAGTACCAGCATCAACCTTTTTCAGAGCTGCCCCGGTTGGGCACCCAACTGCCTGTCACTCCAGAGTCATGCCTATGGACTTTGTCTCAGGCCCCCATTCTGTCGTTTAAACCAGGGGTTTCTGTTCACTCTCTGGGAACTCAGTGGCTGTGAACATTGAACCTTTGTCTAGGCTCTTAGTGATCGTGACAGAAACTGTTGTCCCCCAAGTGTCCATTCTCCTTTTCTTCCATAGTAATAAAGTCCCTGAGTTGTAGTCAGGTGTATGAGTCTCTGGAGTAAAAACTACATTTCCAGCCTCCCTGGTAGCTCTGTGCCCGTGTGACTAAGTTCTGACCAATGGCAAATCAGCAGAAACGCCCGGAAAATTTATGTTTTGGGGACCCTTCTGCTTCAGGGAACCTTCCTTTCTCCTCTTTTTCTTCTCTCTCCTCTCCCCTCTCCCCTTCCCTTAGTTCTCTATTATCAAACACGAACTATGAGCCTTCAAGTGTTTTGCAGGTATCGGCTCCTTTATTTCTCACAATCCTGTGGAGTAAGTATTCTTATCGTCTCGGTTTTACAGGTGCGGAAACTAAGGCACACCTGATACACGCCCTCATTTCTATTTTGCTTTGTTCCTTTCTTTCTCTTATAGATGAAAAAAAAATCCAAACTGACCCAAGAGCGATGACTTATACTAAGGATTTAGCTCACTGGCCCTTCTAGCTAGGTTGCTAGCTAGAATGCGGCATTGCTGGCTGCCACTTTTGATCAAGGGCCAGACCCTGAGGGTGAGGTACCACTGAGCTGCAAGGAGCCACCAGGGTCCTGGGTTCTTGTAGCAAAGACTGCTTACCAGAGTGATTTGCTCTTCTTTTGCAGCACACAGCTAGACTAGATTCCCAAACCTCCCTTGCAGCCAATGGAATTTGAATGGAATGGAATTCTAGATGTGGCCCGCTAGAGTCCATGTTCCCTCCTCTGTACTCTTTCTCCATCATCTAGCCACATGCAGAAGATTCCTAGGCTTTAGGGAATGGCAGAATCCCAAGATGGAAGGAATCCATGTGCACGCTTCTCTGAATACATTCCCGAAATAGGTTTATTTAACAAATAGTTACAAGAGCCAACAATAGGTTAGACCCACAGGGAGGAAAGATGCCTGCTGGTCAGAAACACTCACATTGGATTGTTAAATCATCAGGGAAACAGCTTTTACTGTGTTAAGACATTCACATCTGGGGGCTTGCTTGTCACTGCAGCCAGCACTGACCCTAAGAGAGTCCTTAAGACCATCGGGGAACAGATTGGCCATACTACCCCAGAACAGCCCATCTTGGAACGTCTATATGTGAAAGACACAAACCACACTTCTTGCACTCTCTGTGAATTCTGTAACTCTCCTGATTCCTTTGTGTGAGTTGGGAATGGTCTGCTAAACACAGGTGAATCTAATCTTACAAGACAGTGTGACAATTACCTTGGTCCCTCTAGATGTTCCCTACCTTTGCTTTGTGCCCCTGCTTTGTTTCAGTGTGTATCCGACTGTGACCCTTGGGGTTTCCAACAATTTTAGTTTTGCCAGCTTTGACCCTCGGAGCCTCCAAAATGCCGCTTACTCAAGGGATGCCCTTTCGTGCCTCCAGCCAAGGTTACTTTGGGTAACCGGCCCTCTACCTAGAAGGGTTGGGCACCTGGGCATGAAAAAATCCACACTAACCTGACAGGTGACTCAGTTAGCAAGTGGGTGATGACTGACTTCAGTATCTATGACAGCAGCCTTTCAGCTTATGATCTTCCCAGAAGATATCTCAAAAACTTGACCTCCGCAACTTTTTAGAGCTCACTTGGCACATTTGGATTGAAAAATAAACTAATCTCTTTCACCAAGGCTTCAACGTTCCATGTAGTTCAAAGGTGGCCTTGTCAATGGTATTGTAACTAGGACACTTGGTATGAACCAGGGTATTGATTACACTCAGGTCTTAAAAATCTCAGCTTCTGAGACTGTAGAAAGGACCTTGGTGCTAGCAGCTTGGACTGAGCATTCCAGTGGTGTTACAACCCCCCATTTAGCACCTAATGCTATGGAGTCTAACCATCTCCTGTCTTAGACTGCCACCATGTTTAGACCTCCACTCTTGAGAAATCTTGCCTGGCCCACAAGTGGAATAAATGCTCGTAACTCTAGAGTGGAACCGGGAACCAGACATCATAGAACCCTGGAGGGTTCGAGGTGTCCCTTTATTCTCCAAGTCAGCCAACAGCAGTGTTGGTGGAGAGCTTTCAGACAGACCTAAGATTGAATCTCAACTTTGCCAAGCTAGTAGATATGTGAGTTCTCCCAAGTTGTATCATTCCCCTGATACTCAGCTTCCTCATTTGCAAAATGGGGCATATTTCTATCTTATGAGGACTGGACATATCAAATATAAACCCTCTGTAAATGTAGTTATTTTTGGAAAACCATCATTTCCAAGAACCTAGTTGCCAAGTTCTCTTGCTGCAGAGTTCTAGCTGTTTTGATGTGGGTCAGTTTTCATTCTCCTTCCCCCTCTGGAGATATGGGTCTCAGAGTACCAGCCCTGCCACTTTACGAGTCGTGTGACTTGTCTGATTAATTTCTTTGAACTCTTTCCTCATCTTTAACATAGGGGTAGTAACAGTACCAGCCCCCTCGCACTGTTTTGAGAATTGAGTTAAAGTATGCGAAGCACATAGAGCAGAGTTGAGCACATGGAAATATCTGTTAAATTATTGTTATCGCACGAAGGGATTACTTACTGGCTCATGCTGTCTTCCCTTTTGGACAGAAAACTCTTTGGGGCTTGAAACCTTGTCTCTTTACCAGCCACACACTCCCATTTACTGTTACATCTAGTCCTGGGGATGATCAGTGCCTTCCCGTGGACTCACTGGCTGTCTGCTCGTGCTGGCTGGGAAAAGGCAGAGTGTGACCAGTCTCCGGGCCAGCAAACCGTTGGCCACACACCCAGCCTCCGAGAATTAGGTCCCATCTCTGAAGTGGATGGAGCCCTGTAGCTGGGCCTGTAACACTAGTGCATTCTGTTATCAGAAAGAAATCTTACTGTGAGTCTAGGGGATGGTTCAGGGTCCGTCCTTAAATGTTTCCTATGGACTATTCTTATTGCAGGGTTCAGCGCGAGTATATAATACAAGTCGCTAGGTCTTCTGTTCCAAACCAGCCTCCCAGGAAAAGGACGGACAGAGGAAACCATCCTGTTTGGGGTTCAGAGAATACCACTGAGTCTCATGTAATCTCCGTGACATGTGACCAGATGGCATACGGCACTCATCTCCATGCCCCAAGCGTGGTTGATGTTCCATGACGGTAGGTCTCATTCTTGCCCCAGTCCCCTACCCCTGCCTGGAGCTTGCCCTCACTCTGCTGACTCTTGGGAAAGACCACTCTGGTATCTGGCTCCGAGCTGTCACAGGCAGGTGTTCCTCTTGGTCCAGCAGAGTGGTGGGATGCTAATCACTGGCCAAGGAGTGTGTGAGCAGGACCAGACCTGGCCTTCCTGGTGGAAGGGCCCAGCCCTGAACCAGGAGGTTCTGGGGCAGGGAGATGGGGGGCTCCTTTTGCCCTGCAGTGGTTTCCTCTGCAAGGGCAAGGCCATCACAGCAAATCGTATTCACATTCATATCCATCATCGTGTATTTTCCGAGCATATACAACATCAAGGGCTGCGATTTCCTTCCGCTTTTGCTGTGTGAAGGCTGACACCACTTAGTCCTGTATTAGGAGCCTGAACATTTAGATGGTGCTTCCCCATCACGTGCATTCTGCTCTCAAAGAAGGAGACTCGGCCAGAGCCCCATGTTGTTTTTTTCAGTGTGACAATTAAACACGTTCATTCCCACAATCTCCGTGGAGTACCTGGAGCCCCACCTTCTCAGGATTTGCCATCTTGGAGAACTACTTGATTTCTTTTCTTTTTTTAAAAATTTTTTTAATGTTTATTTATTTTTGAGAGAGAGAGAGAGACAGAGCATGAGCGGGGGAGGGGCAGAGAGAGAGGGAGACACAGAATCCGAAGCAGGCTCCGAGCTATCGGCACAGAGCCTGATGGGGGGCTCCAACCCACGAGCGGTGAGATCATGACCTGAGCCAAAGTCAGACGCTCAACCGACTGAGCCACCCAGGCACCCCTACTTGATTTCCAATTATAAGTCAGAAATCCAATTTAACCGATGGATTCCACTATCCTTGTCATAGGCACTGGGAGAGCAGGGGAGCCAGGGGTTAGGAAAAAGCATGACAAGAAACAGCAACAACACGTATCATTAAAAAATGTGCCCCACCTCGATTACAAGTGTTGTCGCCGGATGCCTTTCAACAGGCACACACCCGCACTTGCATTAACCCCAGGGTACTGAATAGCAGCTTGTCCAAGTGAGGTGCTGGTGATTTTGTCAAAGCCCGCCTTAATGAAAAAGGCAGGACCACCTACCATGAACTTTTCTCTGTGACTTCATTCTTCAGCAGTGCTCAAGTGTAAATAAACTTGTTTACCAAGATCAGAATGGTGATGTTAATGAAGTCTTATTTGTGCCACCACAATGACAAGTAATTTTGTGCACAGTTGAACTCAGGAGAGTGGAGGAAATAACCAAGAGAAATTGCATTTCTTGTTCTGAAGTTTCCATACAGATGTCCCGAGCCAAAGTTAGTACGGTCAGTATTCTCCTTTGCTTTTGATTGTGTGTCCGTAGTAGAGAAAAAAAACCCTATTGCTGTGCCTAATGTAGTCAACAAAATTATACTGTATGTAATGAGAAGAAAAGTGAAATAAGAAGCATTGATGAATGTACCAACGGGTGTAACCTTGGTGGCCAGTATGTGGTTTTTATGAAATGGATGCATGAATACGAGGGCCCTAATTATTGCTTTCAATTGACAAAGTATGGTGAATATAGAGAATGTTGCAGTACAACCCTGGCTGTGTCTCAAAGCAGCTTTAGATGTAAATATAGAAATTCTTGTGCACATGGCATTACATTTAAAAATTATTGCAAAAAGCAAGGCAGGTTTTAATACTTTATTGAGTAGATGTGATGGATGACTAATTTTGTCGCTCTGGAGCAGGGATCTACAAACTACAGCCCGTGGGCCAAATCTGGCCCACTGCCTGCTTTTGTAAATAAAGTTTTATTGGGAAAAAGCAAACGTTCATTTGTTTACATACTGTCTGTGGCTGCTTTCATGATATACTTGCAGGGTTGAGTAGTTACAACAGAGATCGTACAGCCCACGAAGGCTAAAATATTTGCAGTTTGGCCCTTTATAGAAAAAAAAAATGCCACCGGATCCCTGTTCTGTTGGAAACAATTGTCTCAGAGAAGATCCACAGGCTGTTGGTGAGGTGATGGCCAGATGGGGTGGGGAAAGAAATAATCACATATTTTCAGATAATGGGAAGGAAGAAACAGAAACAGAGTATATGCAGGGGAAATTGGAGCCTTCGATGAGGAGGTGGGTTCCAACGTGAACAGGGGAAGAGAGGGTTCTGTGGGTCCTGATTCCATTCTTTAATAAGCAGAGTATAAATCTATTTATTTTTTCAACGTTTATTTATTTATTTTTTGTCTGAGAGAGACAGAGCATGAATGGGGGAGGGGGCAGAGAGAGAGGGAGACACAGAATTGGAAACAGGCTCCAGACTCTGAGCCATCAGCCCAGAGCCTGACGCGGGGCTCGAACTCACGGACCGCGAGATCGTGACCTGGCTGAAGTCGGACGCTTAACCGACTGCGCCACCCAGGCGCCCCCAGCAGAGTATAAATCTAAATGGAACTGCTTGGGTACAAAGACAAATTACCATGTAGGTTTTTATAGAGATATTAAACATTTTATCAACTTATGGGATCTCTGACTCACAAATAAATCACCTCAAAATCAACTTCAGTGGAGGGAGACATCTCTTTGGAAACCCAAACATGGAGGGAAGGAGCCTAGCCTCCCCTTGCCAACTGGTGGGGGGTGGTTAAAGCAGTTGGGTTCTCTCCCTCTTCACCTTTGTATAAAGGCTATTAGCTCTGCTTGTCCTGTTGCTGCAAACAGAGAGAAAAGAAACATGGGACATTTTTCTCATGCTGAAGGCATCTATTGCCCAATAGGGTTCATTATACCAGGCCAGTACCTACCTGTTTAACAATTCTGTGTTTGGATGCAGTAGCCCAGTGGGTCGTAAAGCAGGTGCCGGCCATGGATTTTATGGGTGATAGGGATCTTTGAATCCCAAAACTGGAGGTGTGGGATCGCTCTGGGTAGACACTCAATAATGTGACAATTAAGAGAGTAAGAACATGTTAGCCCGGATGGCCTAACGTCTGGGTCTTCCTAGACAAAAGGTGACTCCTGGTTCAAAAAGTCCTAGTAAAACTTTTACTGCTACTTTCCTTTCCTGCTCTCTTAACGAGAGGGGGGCCTGTGCTCACAGTCTAGCACTCACAGAACCACATGCTCAGCAACAACACAATAACAGAGACAGTGGCTAACCCTTGTCTAGGCACAGCCCAGAGAGCTTTCACAGACTACATCCTTTAGAGCACACAGCACTGTGAGGAAGCACCAGTATCATCCCTACTTTATAGATGAGGACACGGAGGCCCAGAGAGGCTAAGTAACTTGTCCATGGCCACACAGCTAGAAAGTGGAGGAGCCAGGCAGTCCATCTCTAGAGTCTCAGTGCCACTGAGCAAGGAGAGGGAGACACAGAGTCCAAAGCAGGCTCCAGGCTCCGAGCTGTCAGCACAGAGCCTGACTCGGGGCTTGAACTCACCAACTGCGAGATCATGACCTGGGCTGAGGTCTGATGCTTAACCGGCTGAGCCCCCCAGGTGCTGAGAGTTCTGAGCGCTATGTTCTTAAGCCTTAGCCACAGAGGGCAACTGGAGCTCATTCCTGTGGGCAAACTGAAAAACACATAGCTCAGAATCGCCCAGTGCGCCCAGGAATGAGGGAGTGGGGGCATTGATACACCAACTGCGGTCAGCCAGTGGTTGACAAGCCTTGGCAAAAGGGGAAAAAGCCTTGGGGGATAGAAATGCACATCTTGGTAGTTGCAATTCATCCGGGGAACATGAAAAATTAGGATACATAGCAGCGTTTCTCAATACTAAAAAAAAAAAAAAAAAAGAATCATTGTTACCCATGAGATTTTAAAGCATTTTTTCCTTTATTATTTTTTTTAATGTTTATTTTTGAGAGAGAGAGAGAGAGAGAGCGTGACACACACTCTCACACACACGCACACACACAGTACAAGCGGGGGAAGGGCAAAGAGAAAGGGAGACACAGAATCTGAAACAGGCTCCAGGCTCTGAGCTGTCAGCACAGAGCCCAACATGGGGTTCGAACCGTGATCTCACAAACCATGAGATCATGACCTGAGCCAAAGTAGAACGCTTAACTAAGCCACCCAGGTGCCTGGAAGAGCATTTTTTCCTAACTGCCTTCACCTCCATGAAGTCTTAAAACCACAGATGTATTGCAAATACGTTGATGCACTGTGGCCCTTTGTGGGGGGAGGAGGGTTACAACCCATTAATTTTTTTTTTATTAAAAAAATGTTTATTTTGGGGCGCCTGGGTGGCGCAGTCGGTTAAGCGTCCGACTTCAGCCAGGTCACGATCTCGCGGTCTGTGAGTTCGAGCCCCGCGTCAGGCTCTGGGCTGATGGCTCAGAGCCTGGAGCCTGTTTCCGATTCTGTGTCTCCCTCTCTCTCTGCCCCTCCCCCGTTCATGCTCTGTCTTTCTCTGTCCCAAAAATAAATAAACGTTGAAAAAAAAAATTAAAAAAAATGTTTATTTTATTTTATTTTTCTTGCAATTCTTTTTTTATTTTTATTTTTTATTATTTTTTTAATATGAAATTTATTGTCAAATAGGTTTCTATACAACACCCAGTGCTGATCCCAACAGGTGCCCTCCTCAATACCCATCACCACCTCTCCCTCCACCCCTCATCAACCCTCAGTTTATTCTCAGTTTTTATTTTAAAATGTTTAAATGTTTATTTCATTTTGTTTTATTTTTGAGAGAGAGAGAGTATGTGAGCGGCGGAGAGCAGAAAGAGAGAGGGAGGCACAGAATCCGAAGCGGGCTCCAGGCTCCAAGCTGTCGGCACAGAACCCGACGTGGGGCTCAAACCCACAAACCCTAAGATCATGACCTGACCTGAACCAAAGTCAGACGCCCAACCAAGTGAGCCACCCAGGCGCCCCTACAAGCCATTAAAATATGCAAGAATTTTTGCCCCTTATATTAGCGTTCTCCAGAACCAATAGGATGTATGTGTGCATAACTTGATTCTTATACATATCAATGTACATATATACATATAAGCATATGAATATGTTTCAGTATGTTCATATTTTTAAAACATAAAAAATAAGGAAGTGGCTCACGCGATTATGAAGACTGACCAGTCTCAAGACCTGCAGTTGGTGAGCTGGAGACCCAGGAGGGCCAATGGTGCATGTTCCAATGCAAAGGCCAACAGGCTGAAGATGCAGTGTGAGCTGATGTTTCAGTGTGAGTCTGAACAAGGAAAGAACCACTGTCCCACGTCCGGGTAGTCAGGCAGGAGTCATTCCCTTTCGCTGGAGAAGGGTGAGCCTTTTTGTTCTATTCAAGCCTTCAATTGACTGGGTGGGACTCATCCACTTTAGGGAGGGCGGTCTGCTTTACTGCTTTACCAATTCAAATGTTAATCTTACCAAGAAACACCCTCGAAGACCCAGAATAATGCTTGACCAAATGTCTGGGCACCCTATGGCCCAGTCAAGTTGAAACATAAAATTAACCATCACACCCCAACCCCCATTCCAACTATAACACAGTTGGGGGAGACCTTGCCCCTGAGGACGCATGGTCCAAGTGACTTCAGACTGCATCTGGTATGTATATACGTCCCACCCACACCATCCAGCTCTTGTCTCTCTGTCCCTGCTCATTGGGGCGGCTGGCCAGTGGTGCTGAGGTGGTGAATCCACAGGAACAGAGAGAGGGGCATTTCATCTCATTTTTCTAGGCTAAGGGGTCCTGGGGGAAGACTGAAAGCAATGGAGGAGAAGAGGGTAGGACAGATTTGAAGCAAATGATTAACTTTGAGAATCCACCACAGCAGAAACAAAGCTCTGGTTTTCATTATTTCCCGGGATCTCTATGTAGTTTCGATTTCCCCAAAAGGAGCCCCGGCACAAAATAATTAGGCCCTGCCTTGGTATTTCGCTGCTGTTGAAATCAGCTTTTAGAGAGGATGTGAACATCCCTCTCCAGGCCTGAGCCCCACCTCAATCTCAATGAGAAGCTAACTTCTCATGTTCCTAAGTTGAAAAGCAGTTGAACAGATGGTGGCTGACACCTTTCTCAGGAATCCTGGAAACCCACCAGTCTATCCACTGAGGTATGAAAAAGAGAAAAAGGGACCAAAAAATGTGGTGTGGAGAGAGAAATGACTGGAGCGGAGGAGCCCAAGAGAACGCTGTGCTGCTCGGCGTGTCGGAGGGGCGCTGTCCGCCATAAGCCGGGAGTTTAGGAGCCAGGAGGGCACCAGCTTTCTCCTTGGTGGGACGTATGGCTGCAGCCAGGAGGCTGAAACCAGACAAAGGAAAAGCCATGCAATATGGTGCACCTAGTTTCCCCCCAAGAGACCATAGCATACTATAAACCTGTACCTGCACTTTGGCACTGAAGAGCAAGCAAAGAAGTTTTTTTCTGCTGTTTCCTTGAGAGGATAAGAAAAAGAAATCTAAGCAAAGAATGTCTTTTGGTGGGGGGGGGGGAGCTGAGAGGAAAACAACAGCTTTAAGTCAGTCACCTTGGTAAGGTGTGTATATTTGCTTTTCTACCAAATGATTTCAGATTCGTTTCAAAAAATGGGGCAGTGATTGTTGGACATGACCCAAGACACTACATCAAATTCTTTGCCCTTTTATTAAACTTGAGACCTAATATCTGTATTATCTTTGTCCTGTTAGAAACTCATCATTCAGCCTCAGTGACAATTTTGTGGCTGACCACATAAAACTTAGTAGCAATGAAACTACTCTAGTAGCATTGCTCTGATTTTTTTAGTTCCTACAAATTTAAGTCATTATACAAATCATTATAGAAAATCAAATATAGGGGAGGATCCTAGGATACAGAACATATCATTGTTTTAGGGTTAGAATCTAGAAGAGTGTTAAGGCAAATCAATCCCTTCACTTTCTAGAAGTGGAAAGCTGCATCCAGAGAGGTTGAACAATTCACTGAAGGTTAGCAGCTGGTTGGCAACAGACTTTTCCTACCTTAGGGCAGGCTTGCTTACCCCTCCTAACACAAAATGAGAAAACTTGAAAAGCCCACTACCTGGGATCTAGGACCACAGACTGGCATTTTAGAAAGTTTAAGATAGGAAATTTGTTCACACCGTGAGAAGGGGAAATGGACTAAACATGGCAGCATACAGGAACAGCTTTACATTTGCCTCCTAAAGAGCTGTCCAGTGGAGTCATGGTATTAGGAAATCTCCATGCCAAAGTCCTCCAAAGAACACACTCAAATCCCACGTACCTGTTTGCAGATGCCTGAAGATCAGGAGTAAATGTTTTGCTTCATGTCACAATGAAAAAGGGGCTTTCTGTGAAAGTGTGATATGGTTGTCCCCAGTAAAGTCCAACAACAGCACTGCAGACATGGTGGAAAGCAAGGCTATGTATGCCGGCCAAGATCTCCTGTAGCCAAGGGAAGAGCCAAGTTTTGGGAAGATGGAACATCCTGGCCACAGATCTGTTGACAAGAGTGGGTTTGGACAGAATCATAGGACCCCTGGCTAGGTAGAAACCAAATTCAAAAAGAGGTGCATCAGATGATGTTTGGGGATATAGAAAAGAAAGAGTTGACCTTTTTGCTTTTATCTTTATGTCAACAACAAGGAGTAAATTAATTTTTCTGAGTATCTAAAATGTATACAGCACTTATGCTCTCTCTTGGCCATGCAGTCTCAGTGTGTAAGGCACCAGGAGTCCTGGGGGATGGACACGGAAGCCCCATCCTGATAGATTGCACCCCGACTCCCATGCTAAGTGGTGTTACTCATGACGGTACCTAGTTGTAAGTAGACTGACAAAAAGGACAAGTGGAGCTTCTGGATGGGTGAATGATAAGCTGTTTGGACAAACGTTTCTACTTTCATTTTCACATCTAAAAATGCTACATAAAAATAGATTTTTAAAAACCTTAAAATAAAATTAAAAACTCTCTTAAAATATCAAGGAATTGGCAGCAAAATTAGGAATTATAAGGTAATCGAAAATTGATGTTAAAGTGGGAACCCTGAAAACTCTTATTCCTAGGGTGTGTGCTGATGTAGGCACATAGAGGCATTAGATTTCCCAGTCTCTTGGGGCACGAGGAACAGAAGTCGAGCCATAGTGAACCCTGCCCCAAGTAAACTGGAGGGTTCCTCTCTCAAATTATGAGTGATCCAGAGAGAACTACCCTTGCATGGATTTGCAGCCCAAAGTAACATCAGTTGGGAAGACAAAAATCATGACAGCTGTGAATCTCGTTTGAAAGAAACTCATGCTGTCCTGCTTTGAGGTATTTAGCAGAAAACAAATGTGAATCTTCTTCTAAGGAATGCCCCTTTCTTCTAGATTTCAAATTATTCCTACAAATAATTTTTTTAATTAAAAAAATTTTTTAACGTTTATTTATTTTTGAGACAGAGACAGAGCATGAATGGGGGAGGGGCAGAGAGTGAGGGAGACACAGAATCGGAAGCAGCCTCCAAGCGCCGAGCTCCGAGCTGTCAGCACAAGCCCGACGCGGAGCTCGAACTTGTGAGATCAGGACCTGAGCCAGTCGGCGCTCAACCGACTGAGCCACCCAGGCGCCCCTACAAATAATTTTTAATGACAGAAAGCAACACCCAACTAAAAATAATCAAGCACACAGGGAAATTGGCACTGCAAATGAGAACAATCAGAAACAATACAAAGTAGAAACATCCAAAGACTTCATCTATTGGCATTGTCAAACACAGATCACAAAGCAGGTATGCTTACCGCACTTAACGATTAACAACAGGATGCCTGGGTGGCTCAGTTGGTTAAGCATCCGGCTCTTGAATTCAGCTCAGGTCATGATCTCATGTTCATCGGTTCAAGCCCCGAGTTAGGCTATGCACCAGTGTGCATAAGGTTTCTACAAATGAAAAGTACAAGAATTAAAATGAAGAACTCAGTGGGTACATATGAAAACAGAGTAGACACTGGGGCGCCTGGTTGGATCAGTTAGTTAAGCATCCAACTTTGGCTCAGGTCATGATCTCACAGCTGGTGAGTTTGGGCCCTGGACCCTGAGTTGGGCTCTGTGCTGACAGCTCAGAGCCTGCTTTGGATTCTGTGTCTCCCTCTCTCTCTGCTCCTCCCCTGCTCACGCTCTGTCTCTCTCTCTCCCTCAAAAATAAACATTAAAAAAATAAAATAAAATAAAACAACAGAGTAGACATAGCCAAAGAAAGAATTTAATTAAATGGAAGATATATTTGAGGACATTTTCCAGAATATGGCACAATAAAGCACAAAGAGATAAAGAGATGGAAAATGGACAATAGAGGTTATAAGATATGGAAGATAAACTGAGAAGGTCTAATATCCATTTGAGCAGAGTACCTGAAGGAGAAAAGAGAAAAAAAAGATGCAGAGTATTTGACAATATAATGGCTGAGATTTCAATAATGAATCATTCCCTAATGAATTCAAGAATGAATTTCAAGCAGTATAAATAAAAAGAAATGTAAGACTAAACACATCATAGTGAAACAGCAACATGGGAAAAACAAAAAGTTATCAAACGAACCATAGTAAAAAGATCTGCCTGAGTCACAGACTCACAGCTGGCCTATCACCTGTGACAGTGGAAGTCATAAGATAGTTGAATGACACCTTCAATTGGACATACAAAAATGACTGCCAACCCAGTCTTCTATACGCAGAGATAATACCTTTCGAGGGCAAAATAAATGTACTTTCAGAAACAAACAAATGCTGTTGACTTTACCACCAGTAGACTCTCATTAAAATAAATTTTAAAGGCAGAAAGAAATTGATCCCCAAAAGAAGATAAAGAAGGAACAAAGAGCCAAGAAAGGAGAAAATATGAGGCTAGTTCTAAGCAAACATTGACCACCTAAAATAATAATAGTGTCTTGTGAGGTTAAAAAAATGGAAGAGAGATTAGGAGAAAACTGTAGTCACACCAGCTTTTCTCTTGCTCTGAATCTCTACATGGTAACAGACACATTTATGACAAAACTGGTGACAACTATCCCCCAAACTCCTAAAATACAAGTGAGTGTAGACAGACTACCAGTGACCGCGGATCTTTGTGCCGGAGCCTGTGTGAGAAGAAGAAAAGGAAAGGTAACAGGATGGCATTTTATATACTTGAGAATAGCAAAACCCCAACAAGAATGTACTGGAAGGCTAGAAAGTCAATTGAGGACTCCATTGCTGGGCGAGTACAAGAGTCATGAACTCTCAAACTGGCCTTCTGGAGCTTTCTCCTAAGACATGACCCCTTACCTAGGGGAAAGTGCTGGGAGTGGAATTTAAACTGAGCCAGATAAGGATAACATCATAAATGAAGAAAACAAAAAGTCCTAGACCAGAGATAAGGGAGGGGACCCAAGACAGGGAATCTCAGAATGTAAGTTATCTGATATTTGACATCACATACAAATAACAGAGGAGGGGACTTTATGATGTAAAAAAAAAAAAAATTTTCCTGAACCCCATGCCCTAGCTTGGGGTACTGTAACAAAATTCCATAAACTGGGTGGCTTATAAACAAGAGAACTTTATTTCTCACAGTTCTGGACATCAGGATGCCTGCAGACTGCTGACTTCTCCCCGTGTCCTCACACGATGGAAGGAATAAGGGAGCTATCCGGGATGTCTCTTACAAAAGCACTAATCCCATTTGTGGTGGCAGAGCCCTCATGACCTCATCTATCAAAATCCCAACCACATTAGAGGTTAGGGTTTCAAGCCATAAATTTTGAGGGGATGCAAACATTCAGTCTATAGCACCCTGCTTCATTTTTAAAAGTCAGTAAAACGAATTTCACCTAAAACTTAGAAATAGAAAAGCCATTGAAGTCAAATTCTGTACAAAGCTAGGATTTAAAGAAGAAAAATAAGGAACAGAAACACAAAAAAAGTCATGCCCACAAGATAAAAATGTCATCTCCTCTCTCAAAACAAGCTAAAATTTTTAAGAAAATGATAATACATCAGAATTATAAGAACTTAGAAACGAAGTGACAGAAATAATTAAGAGATAATTAAAAATTGGGGCACATGGGTAGCTCAGTCAGCTAAGCATCCAGCTCTTGATTTCGGTTCAGGTCATAATCTCATGGTTCGTGGGTTCGAGCCCTGGCATTGGGCTCTGGACTGGTAGCATGGAGCCTGATTGTGATTCTCTCTCTCTGTCTCTCTCTCTCTCATTCTCTCTCTCTCTCTTCCCCTCCCTCAGTCGCTCTCGCAATAAACAAACATTTTTAAGAAATAATAAAAGAAAAACATCATTTCAGAAATGAAGAGTTAACTAGAAAGAATATGAGGGAGATTAACAATGAATAATGCCTTAGGAGAAATAGAAGGCTAAAAAAGGAAAAACTTTTCAAATACAAAAGAAAAGAAGAAAGGAATAAAAAGTATCTGGGAGAAAGTAACAAAAGTTAAAGACAGCAAAGAAGACAAAATATGTGGATAATAGGAGACCTTTAGAAGCAAACCAAGCAAGGCAGGAAACAAATACTAATGAACATAACCCAAGAAAACTTGCCTAAAATTAGAGGGAGAAAAGGATTTAAAATTACACATCAAAAGAGGACATCAAGTACCTATGATTATCACCTGAACATTACTAAGACCTAGAGATATCCTACTGTAATTACTGGACTTTAAAGAAAAAAATGTAAATTATTTGAGCATCCAAAAGAGAATGAACTTGGTTGTTGTTTTTTTTTTTAATGTTTGTTTATTTTTTGAGACAGAGAGACAGAGAGCAGGTAGCAGAGGGGCAGGGAGAGAGACACAGAATCCAAAGCAGGCTCCAGGCTCTGAGCTGTCAGCACAGAGTCCAACGCAGGGCCTGAACTCACGAGCCATGAAATCATGACCTGAGCTAAAGTTGCCCACTCAACTGACTGAGCCACCTAGGTGCCCCATGAACTTTTTTTTCCCCAAGTTTATTTATTTATTTTGAGAGTATGATAGAGAAGCAAAGTGAGAGAGGGAGAGAGAGAGAATCCCAAGCAAGCTCTGTGTTGATGGCATGGAGCCCAACGTGGAGCTGAGCTCACAAACTGTGAGATCATGACCTGAGCCAAAATCAAGAGTCAGATATTTAACTGACTGAGCCACCCAGGCGCCCTGAGAATGGAACTTGTGAGAAAAGAATCCTAGATCTGACTTTCAGACAGTAGTAATTATGTCAGGAAAAAAAAAAATGTAGCCATGTGTTTAAGAAAATGTGCCCCCAGCATTTGATATCCAGCAAAATTGAATTTCAGATATAAAATACACAGTTGATATGCAAGATCTCAGGGAATATTGTTCCCATGAGCCCCGTGTGAGAAACTTACTAGAGAGTAAGCTTCAGACAACCAAATGACCCTCCTTGATGTGAGGGCAGATGGTAGGGATTAAGTTTATAGTAACCTGTACAACTAAGTCTGAATGATGGCTTAAAGTGGGTGAGCATAGACCATAATGGCCATATGCTTTGACAATTTATAGTACACCTACTGAAAAGAGCAGAGAGAAGATGGGAAAAGCAATATGCAAAAAGATTTATTTTAATGTTTGAAATAATCATATTGGTCGTCCATTAGTATTTTTGTTTTTGTTTTTGTTTTATCAGTTTTCTTATTCCAAGTCTTTTGTGTGTGTAATATGGGATAAGACAAGTGACTAATTATGGACAATTCTAATGATATTGGTATTAGATCCCTGGTATTCTTGAGAACGAGCATTCACGGTATAGAAGAAAGGAGTTACTGGGGTAATATGGAAGAAGTTAAATGAAATCTAGGTAGTTTTTAATTTAAGTTAGAAGAACCAATATTGACTCGTGAGGTATTTTGTCTTTAAGTATATATTTGGGTATATGGGTTACAAGACACGAAAGTCATGAAATGAGTGACACACATCCAAATTTCACAAACTCGGTTGTGTGTGTATGTGTGCGTGAGTGTGCGCACCTGTGCATTTAGATCCCCTGAAAAGAAAACAGTGACCACCAACCTCCAATCTTAGATGGTGGTCCTGAAGTACAATTTCCCCCTACAAGGAACCAGGACTTCCTGAAGAACTGACTGAATCCAGATCTCGTGCAGGAAATGTACAAGGTGAGCCTGGAACATCTTGTCATGCCAGATCTCAAGGACGCTGTTAAACACTCCCAAAGTCATGGCCAAAGGCCTCGGGAACCAATCTGAACTCAGGCTCCCATTCAGCCAATTTGAGCTGCAGTAAAAATAATGTTTAAATTCACAAGTTTATAATAATACTGTGAAAAACAATTGGTCATCTTCAGAGGAGGATAAGGAACTAAATTATTGTCTTAAAAACTACTGAATAAAGGAAGTGACTCCAGCATTTATTCCGTCTTTCTGTATAACCTGTACTGTAGAGTAACCAGATGGTAGACGGAGACCTGTCTTATCACAACTACTAAATTACAACAACAAAGATAGAATATCACCACTTTGCAGTCCCCAAGGAATTAATAGATTTTTTTTTTTTTTTAGGCATTAAGCATCATGGCTGTTAACGTTTAAAAAAAAAAAAGTGACAACTGGATATTATGTACCTCCTATGGTCTTGTCAAAGGGGTCAAATCCCAATCTGATTCAGCTTCTGGACCCAGCTGCCCAAACTTCTGGAAATAGACAGGGCTGAGAAATATAGGGTATTGTGAGGATGTGATTTTAAAACTCCAGGCTGTGGGGAAACTAAACCACTCATCATACTAGCCAGGTACTTTGAGACATAAACTGTAAGGAAAAGAAAAGACTGGAAAGAGAGCTTATAAATGAAAAGACTTAAAAGAAATATCAGTCTCAATGGGCAATGCAGTGCTGTAGTATCTACGGGATGCACGTTTGTTTGACAAAATGTGTTTTTAAAGAAACGCGAGGAAATTTTTAAGTATAGAAACCAACGTAGTGGTTCTTTAAGGGACGAGGAGGGGGTTGTAATTGGGAAGGACATAAACGTGTTTCTGGGGAGGCAGATAGCAAAACTGTATTCCTGACCTGAATGGTGTTTACGTTAAAATATTTCATGAAGCGATATATTTCATTCATGTGGCTTTCCGCTTTATTTTGCAGTAAGAAGAGTGTATTAAAACAGATCGAGTATATGATAACAATGTTACATAGAGGGGCAAGTGGAGTTAAAATGGTCTAAGGTCTTTATGTCGTCTGGGAAGGGGGTAAATGTACTGATTAACTTTAGACTTTAATACTTATGGCGTAGTTTCTAGAATAAGAATGAAAAGAATAGAGAGTATGGAACTTTCAATGTAGTAGAAGGAAAAATTGCATTGATAGAAATAATCTGAAAGTAGGCAGGAAAGGAGAGAAAAAGTCATGGAACAGGTGTGTTATGGGCTGAACTGTGTCCCCCAGAAAGACGTGTTGAATTCCTAACCCCCAGTACCCACGAATGTGGCCTTATTTGGGAATAAGTTCTTTGCAGATGTAACTAAGTTAGGATGATGTCATGCTGAAGTAGGATGGGCCCTAATTCAATATGGCTGTGTCCTTATATTTAAAAAAAAAAAATTAAATTTGTTTATTTCTGAGAGACAAAGAGAGACAGAGCATGAGCAGGGCAGGCGCTGAGAGAGAGGGGGACGGAGAATCTGAAGCAGACTCCAGGCTCCGAGCTGTCAGCACAGAGCCCACAGAGCCTGACGTGGGGCTCGAACCCACGAACTGTGAGATGATGACCTGAGCTGAATTCGGACGTGTAACCGACTGAGCCACCCAGGCATCCCAGCTGTGTCCTTATAAAAGGAGAAGAGACCCAGACCCAGAGGGAACAGTCACAGGACAGCAGAGGCACGTTGCAGCCATGTCCAAACCTGCTGAGGATCCGTGCCTGCCCCCAGAAGTTGGGAAGACACAAGGAAGGATTCTGCCCAGTCTCAGAGGGAATATGGCTCTGTTGACACCTTGATCTTAGACTTCTGGCCTCCACGACTGTGAGAGAATAGGTTTCTATTGTTTTAAGCCACCCAGTTTGTGGTACTTCATTATGGCAGCACGGTGGTTCCTTGTATGTGTCAGTTGGACGGGGGCAGCGGGTGCCCAGATGTTTGGTCAAATGTTATTCTGACTGTTTGCATGCAGGTATTTCTGGGTGAGATTCACATGTGAATGGGTACATTGATGGAGCAGATTGCCCTCCCCAACGTGAGTGGTCTCATCCAATCTATTGAAGGTGTGCATGGAATAAGACATTGGGTAAGAAAGAATTCTTTCTCTCTGCCTGTCTTTGAAGCTGGAGCATCCACTTTCCCTGGCCTTCACACTTGGAATCAGACTAGAACTTCACACTTTTGGGACTCCAAGTGAGTCGGTTAAGCATCTCAGCTCAGGTCATGATCTCACGGTTCATGGGTTCGAGCCCCACATTGGGGAGAATCCCCTGCTTGGGATTCTCTCTCTCCCTCTCTCTCTGCCCCTCCCCCGCTCTCTCTCTCTCAAAAATAAATAAATAAACATTAAAAAAAAAAAAAGGAACTTAACATATCAATTCCCTTGGGTCTCCAGCCTGCTGACTGCACATCTTGGGCTTCTCAGTCTACATAATTGCATAAGCCAATTCCTTATAGTAAATATAAATATAAATGTATCCTTCTGGTTCTTTTTTAAAAATGTATAATCCAGACTAATATAAGCAGCCCTAGGAAACTAACATAAGGTAGAACCATTGGAAAGCACAAAATAAGATGCCAAACTTAACATAAATATCTCATCAAATATAAAGGGTTAAAAGCTTCAGTGAACCAACGAAGATAGTCAGAGTCATTTTTCTTTTATTTCAACTATATGCTATTTTCAAGAGAAACATCTAAACCAAAGGGCCACCAAAAATCAAAAGGTTGGAGAAATGACAAAAGGAAGGTCATGTGACCATACTAATAGCAGATAATATATTCTTTAAGTTCTACCGTCTTCCCAGAAATAAGATGATCACTTTACTGTGACAAAAAATTGAATTCACCAGAAAGATATAATTTTAAAAAATGTATTTGTACTTAGTATTATAGCCTCAAAATATAAAAGTAAAAGTGGGCAAATTTTACAGAGAAAAAGACAAACTTTCCATCAATGTCAAATTTTTAAGAAGAGGGATAAGCATCTTAAAAATACTTCTGGAATATATTAAAAGATAGTATATACTATAATAATGCAAGCATAAGTAAATTAAAGAAATTTATAGAATTGATTTTTCTCCTACCCCTACTATGAGCTCTTAGCCACATTGCAGGATAAAAACAATGATGAGTTAATGAGATCAGAAAAGAGCATCCAAATCGTGTTATAATTTCTAAGAATAGTCTTTTGTTTTTTTAAATATTTATTCATTTTTTGAGAGACAGAGAGACAGAGTGTGAGCTGGGGAAGAACAGAGAGAGATACAGAATCTGAAGCAGGCTCCAGGGTCTGAGCTGTCAGCACAGAGCCCCACATGGGGCTCCAACTCGTGAACTGTGAGATCATGACCTGAGCCAAAGTTGGATGTTTAACTGACCAAGCCACCCAGGTGCCCCTAAGAGTAGTCTTTTAAATAAGCATTTATATCCACTGTCCTTAGTGATGAACATCACCGTAAGTGTGCATTGCACCCGGAGACACCTGCTAATGGTAATGTGAAGTCATTGTGATTTGTTTGACACTTGAAACTTACCATTTCCAGGAAATGGTGCTGGAGTAACTGGATATTCACATCAGGGGGAGGGGAAAACTCTATGCCCTACCTCAGAAAACTCAGGCCAGAAGGATCCTAGACCTACATGTAAATGCAAAACCTGGGAAGTGTAAAACTATATACATAGGAAAATATCCTCCTGACCTGGAAATGGACAGATTTTTAAAACAAGATACAATAGGATACAATAGTATTCATGAAATAGATGAATTGATAATGAATTGGATTTCATCAAAATTTCATCAAAATTTAAAAACTTCCAACCAAAAGACACCATTAAGGAAGAGAAGAGGTGAAGCACAAAGTGGGAGAGAATATTTGCAGTAAATTCTAAAAATAAATCATATCCATAATATACAAAGTACTTCTACAAATCAATAAGAAAAAGACAACCAATTTTTTTAAATGGGCAAAATATGTGAATAATCACTTCACAAAAGAAGATATCCAAATGATCAATAAATATGCATGCCATTATTACTCATCAAGGAAATGCAAGTTAAAACCACAATGTGATTATCAATAGACAGCAACAAGGGTGGTTAAAATTTAAAAGCCCAAGGTCAAGTGTTAGCAGGGATTAAAACAACTGAACTCTCATCCATTTCTGGTGGAAGTGTAAACAGGAAAGCTGGCGATTTCTCACAAAAACTAAACATACAGCTACTCTATGAAACTTGCACAACGACATTTACAACAACTTTATTTAGAATTTCTCCAACCTGGAACCAATCCAAATGTCTGCCAGCAAGAGAATGGATACATAATTTGTGGTTTATTCATATATTTGTACATTGGAATAATGCTACATAGCAATGACAAAGACTCAAGTATTGATGCCTGCAACAACTTAGATTAATCTCTGGAACATTGAGCAAAAGAAGGTAGACACAGAAGATATACGATTCAATTTATATAAAGTTCAACAACTGGCGAAACTAATCTATGGTGGTAAAAGGTCAGGCTGGGGTTACTACTTCTGCAGGTTTTTGACTGGAAAAGGGAAGAATAGAGCTTTCTGAGGCTCAGGATAGGTGTTGTATCTTGATCTGGGTCACAGTTATATGGGTGGATGCATAAGGAAAAATTCATCGTGCTATATACCTAAGACTTTTGTGTTTTAGTGAATGTAAACGCACATCTAAAACATAAAGACGAACTTCTGTAATTTTCTTAGAAATCTTGAATCAGAGAGTCCAAACCTTAAAAGATTTCATTAGTTGTAATGATAAATGTTTAGAAGCCTCTTCTAAGGTTTTTGGTGCCAAAGACCAAAACTCAACATATCATTTCTGAATTTTTGTTCTTCTTCTCACATAAAAATAGCAGAGATAATACATAGAAAAAGTAAAGACAAACGAAAATGCACTCATTTGTCAGCAAATACTGCTGAAAGACATAGAACATATTGCTGAAGATTTGAAAATAAAAGTATTTGAAAATATGCAATATGGGACATTTGCCGTGCAGTTATATGAGAGTACAGTGTTATTTTACCCATATCAGTTCATGATATTTACTAAAGTTTGTTTAGTGATGAGAACTAAAAAATTTTGTTGTTTAGGAGCTATTAAAGGAAAGATGTAGCAGACATTTTCTCAGTAGCATGTGAATTTATTAAAGATGATGTTTTGTGGGAAAACAGTAGATGTAACCACAGCAAGCATGGATGGCTGCATTGAGTGCAGTTTTTAAGAAAAGTTCCAGGGCTGGGTTTCAGAGCAAGTGCCACAAGCGCAGACCCATCACTGCATCCTTCACAGGCAAAGCACTGCGAGGAAGAACTGAAAGGCAAAAGCACACAAGATGATACAAGGTGTCATCAGTGTAGCTAATTTTGTGAAAACAAGAAGTTTAAAATGTAGTCAAATTTATACAATGTTATAATGCCAGGTGGTGACCTTAAGAAACAGGTGTCTTTTTTGACAAAAAGAAAAATGCTCCAAATTTTCTGACCTTTTCTGGGATGATAAGTGGCTGTCAATAATATGAGTATATACGGGAAGTAAAACTGCAGAAACAGATTACATGCATACCTTCAAGAAAAGGTGCTGCTTGGAACAATGTAACAAAGTAACACGAGGTCATTTTGAAATAGATGTTTTAAAATGTTTCCAACATGATATGATTTTAATTTTGTTACAAAAACAGATACATTGTGGTCACAATAAACTCCTCTAGGTGTATATTTTATATTTATTTTCCATGTGAAATATTTAATTGGGTTTTGTGTCCAATTATTAAAAATATAAATATGCATTGTTTAATGGGTGTAGAGTTGCAGTTTGGCAAGATGAGAAAAGTTGTGGAGATTGGTGGCAAAACAATGAAAATGTACTTTACATTATTGAATTGAACACTTGGAAGTGGTTAAGATGGTGGGGCACCTGGTGGCTTTGTCAGTTAAGTGTCTGACTTCGGCTCAGGTCATGATCTCACAGTTTGTGGGTTCGAGCCCCGTATCAGGCTCTGTGCTGACAGCTCAGAGCCTGGAACCTGCTTCAGATTCCGTGTCTCCCTCTCTTTCTGCCCCTCCCCTGCTCATGTGCTCTCTCTCTCTCTCTCTCTCTCTCTCAGAAATAAACATTAAAACATTTTTTTAAAGTGGTTAAGATGGTGAATTTTATGTTGTGTGTAGTTTATCCCAATTCAAACAATATAAAGTTGGGATACTTCCCAATTCAGTTTCAAGAATAACTGATTAACATCAAAGGAGATAGAGAAGTACTAACCACATTTCATAAATTTTTTTTGATCAAGTGCTAAGTGGGACTGAAAAATAGAAGTCATGTTTCACCATGACCAATGATGCCTGCCTCTCTGCTGTTTGGAACGTGGCATGTTTTAGAATTATCTTCCACAGCTCAACAGTTATTAAAATCAGGTCGTCAGGTAAACTGAATTTAAAACCAAACATTGCCATTACACTGTTACAGAATGGTAAATCAATAAAAAAATAACAAAATATATTTTTTAAATGTTTATTTTTGAGAGAGAGGGAGAGATAGAGCACAGTATGGGGAGGGGTTAGAGAGAGAGGGAGACACAGAATCCAAAGCAGTTTCCAGGTTCTGCAGAGCCCCATGTGGGGCTCGAACTCACGAATTGAGAGATCATGACCTGAGCCAAAGTCAGACACTTAACCGACTGAGCCACCCAGGCACCACAATAACAAAATATTTTTAATTCGTATCACTCTCAAAGATTGCTAATTTATATGTAATATATTAGTGATAAGAGATTTTTAGTATTGTTAATAAAATAAAAATTAATTTAAAACAAGTTCATTTTATCTATTGTTCATCCTTTCAAGTTTATTTTTTGATGGTTTATCATAGGTACAGTTATCATTTTTACAGAGCATGATATACATTTGAATAAACAAACACATGCACATAGAGGTAGGAGATATTTTCCTGATGGGAGTGCTGAGTCAAAACACTCTGAGCCCCTCACTTACTATGCTTAGCTTTCTTCCTTCACATCCTCCAGGGGCTTGGCCAGTTGACGTTTAAATGAGCCAAGTGACAAAGAATGGCTGTATCCGAGTGGTCCGGGGGATCTTAGAAAGCGCTGGAAGTCTCTGTCTTTTACCAAACCAAAACCTGCGTTCTGGAGCTTCTGCTAATTGGTTCTAGTCCCTGACCTTAGAGCCCACAGCACATGCTGGCTCTTGCTTGGCTGGAGTGCCCCTCAACAGACCATGCCCTTACCCTCAGACTGGTCTTCTTAGAGTGGATTCTAGCTCATTTTTGGCTGTCTCACATTCTACCTCCGTCCTAGAAGCACTGAGTCTCTTCCGGGGTATTCCCTGAGTGACTTCTTTTTGGGAGGCGATGGCCATCACCCAGAGTCTGGGCCTCTCTGCCCAGTGTCAGAGCAGCTAGGGAGAATGCATACGATGTTCCAGAACTTTGGATCTTGAGCAAGGGAGACAAAGTTGAAGCTTGTATCTTCCAGGGATCCTTCTAAAGATCTCATGTGTTTTAGCATGACACCAACACATACAGACACGTCTCTTTATTCCTTGTCCCAATCTCACCATAAAGCATCACATGTGGTTAAAAACATAGGAGTTAGTCTTGAGTCTTCTCTTTCCCTTCACACTTCATCGAATCCATTCATAATGTCAGCTCCACCTCCAAAGAATGTCTTGACTCTGGCCACCTTTTACTTCCTACTGTAACAGCTCCCTCACCCCCATCATCGCTGGGCTTCCTCTTGAGGAATACAATCCATCCTCCACACAGAGGTCAGATGATCCCCTCAACATGCTAACCAGATTGCATCAGCCCCCTGTTCAAATCCTTCCAGAAGCTCACCCTGCCACTCAAAAGCCTCAGGCCTACCCACGCCTGCTCCATCAATAACCACAAGAGCCTCCACCCCCTGCTGGGGGCCAATCTCGGCTTGCAACTCTGGCCCTCTCTGAATCATTCTCTGCACTGCAGCCAGATAGGCCTTCTTAAAATGTGAGCCCAACGTGCCGCCTACCTCCTGAAAGCCTTCCTAGGCTTCACAGAGCTCTCTGCGTGGTAAAAAGTTCTGTCTGGTCCACACAGCTTTCAGCCCCATCCCATCGCCTAATTCTCAGATTCCTGCGCTCCCTCCAGCCTCTGCACCTTTGCACATTCTGTTCCCTCTGACCCACCCTCCTCATCTTTAAGTCAGATATCGGGTTTGTAGAGCACACACTTGTCAGTGCCCACGGAGTCCTGGGGCTTTGATGGAGGGGTCCCTCCCCCAAGCACCAGCTTCTGTCTGTCTGTGGGTCCTCTCTGGCTGTAGCCCAGCATTTGGTCGGCTCTCAGTGCAAGCTGGAAGTGCTGGGGTGGGGGGATCAACGCCCCCTAGGAGCACCTTCTCCCTACTGACGGACAGAAGTTGGTGATAAACACCCAGCTTCTAGTACCACTTGGTGGCAGGAAACTTGTAGTCTATATGGTCTCTCAGGAGCATGTCCTCAGCAACACTAAGTCCCCGTGGTCCACCGTAGTCAGAGTTCCACTGATATGTCCTTCAGTGTCTCTCTTCCCTGTCTCACTCCCTCTCTGCATGCACCTTCCAGATGAACTACTCGCATCCAAAAACCCAGTCTCGGGGGGCCGCTTGTAGGGGAACCCAGGCAAAGACAGATCTCCCCATTATACGCATTTCAGCACTAGGCACCACACTTCTCTACGGCGCCATGTGCAATTTGAAGAAATCTGCTTCATGGTTGCTCTGTTGATGTCTGTCTTTCCAATGGACTAAACTCACTGAGGGCAAAGTCCGGTCTGTCTTGCTCCTCACAGAATTCACAGGCCCTAGCCCTCTGCCTGGCACCTGGGGAATACTCAGTAACCGTGTGCAACCAGAAACAGTTCTACTTACCTCTCCCCTGCCTGCTTGGCTTGTGACTATCTGTTGTGGCAAAAATGTTCACCATTAAAACTTCTTCTCCACCGTCTTTCTGATTGATGGTGCTACATAGGCAGGGAAGAGTGAACATCTGTTATTCTTGCCGACGTGCCATCTCTAGCCTCTTTTAATAAAAGAAACCATGATTTTTGTTTTAGGGACCCAAGTTTTCCTAAGTCTGGTCAATGAGGGCCGAAAGGGGCCAGTGAGAGAAACAATCTGAGAATAAGGCCAACGTGGAGGAAATTAGAGCTGAGATATAAATAAGGCCAAGTCCGCATAATATTGTCGAACCCTGGGATCAAGCCAGGCCTGAAGCCTTCATCATTCCATTATCACTTTCATGAGCCAACTATATCTCTTCTTGCTTAAATCAGTTTGGGTTGGGTTTTTGTCTTTTGCAAAAACAAAGAGGCCTGACCAGTACATAAAGCCATCTGTGGCCTGGCCTTAAAAGGGTTCCATGAGGCTTTGGAAATGTAGGCAGATGACAATCAGGAGACCCAAAGGTGATTGGTTCTTACCTCTATAGGTATAATCAGCCCTACCTGATTGTCTTCCACAGCCACCCCAAAGACATAAGGATAATAGTAATTATTCATATTGAAGAGTCAGTTATAACTTCCCCTCCTATAAAAACCCTCCAGCTCACCACATAGGACTATTTATGATTTCTTCTTCCCTTCCAGGCTGCCTATAATCAACAAAGACACACACTTTGGAATCGGGATTCTGGCCATGCCACGTACCAGCCGTGTGCGACTTTCGGTAATTTGCTTTACCTAACCGATTCTGAATTCCCTGTATATGCACTAACTTTACCTACATCCTAGGTTTTCCATAAGGATTCAATCACATATGAAGAAATCATTCAATCCTCACAACAGCAGGAGGGCACAGAGGTTGAAGAGAGTGACCCGGGCTGGGTAACTCTGCTCCCCCAGGCTGTGCTGGATGCCTGGGTGCCACTGAGATGCCCCCGGGCAGCCCCTGAGATGGTAAGATACTGAGGACTCGGGTGTAACTTCCCTTCCCATGAAGACCACTGTGTGTCCAAGTTCCTTGGACTCCACCTGCCTCAAGGCATAGTCAGAGAGCGGAGTCCAAGCAACTGAGTGGAACCAAATCAAGATTTGGGGAGTTTTATGGTGGGAAGAACTGCAGGAGGAAGCCCAGAGAGAGGGCTTAGAGACGCCACGCTGGTCTGCCAGCACATCTGGGAAGGAACAAGGCAGCCCTCATGGCTGCTGCATTCCCGATCCTGCTGAGGACTCTGTCTGGCTCCTGAAATGGGGACTTGGGCTCTGGATGTCAGGGCAAACCCAGACAGTGCTGGTTCTCATTGAAGCTGGGGACCAATAAAACAATGACTGGAAAGTCATGATCTACGAGATATTCCTGCTGTATTTTTTTCCACAGAAATAGACTATGTAGCAAGCTACTAAGTAAATTCTTGGAAACCTGGAAACCCCCCAAAACTGGAAGAAGCAGCGTTTTCTTTTTTCTCTTTTTTTTTTTATGATTTCATGAAAAAGGAGATAGAGAAAAAACACATTTCTTGGATTGAACTTTATTCACACAAACTTTCTTTAAAAAAAAAAAAAAAGGAAAGAAAAGAAAAGAAAAACTGGCACCATTTAATCCAAGCATGAAACTGGCGCTCCAGTTAAGTCTTGAAAATGTTGCCTGTAATTGGGTGGCTTGGAAAATTAATTTATCTCCAGATGAGGAAACCTGAAACTGGTCTTCTGGGTGAAAATTATTGCCCCCTTGTCCCCAGGAGGCAGACAGAACAATGGGGCAGGGGCAGAGTTGCAGGTGGGAGACTCAGCCAAACAAAAGGGCCCCTAAGACTTGACTAAAATAGAAAATAAAAGTTAGCAACAGCTTCCCGCCAGGCAGGCCCCCCTTTCCTCTTCCGAGCACCACACAGCATGCTTGCTGCCCAGGGCCTCTCCGGAGAGATACAAGACACCCCCCCCCCCCCCAGCCCCGGGCAGTTAACGCAGAAGCTAATGCCCCCTGGCTCCCCGCCCAATCTCCTGTCTCCTTCCCACCTCTGGGGAGCAAGTTCGGCCACAAGACCCACCTCCCTGGGGGGGTAGCTTTTGCTCTGTTCTGCTGAAGAAATGCAAAGCACGCTCATGTTTTGGTTCTTTTTAAAGATCTTCGGAGAGGCTATTATATAGTACAGGAGCTTTATTCTTCATTCGGAAGAGTCTTTTGGCGAGGTAACTGTGCTCCTAATTGTGGGACAAGCCTCGGTTTTGAAGCGTGAAGGAGCACGGTTCAAATCCCAGCTTTGCCTGGGTGAAAATGGCGAGGGCAATTTCTGTCTTGCTGATAGGCTGTGGGGATCGGCACGAAGGGCGAGCAAGGGCCAGCCTGCACGTGGCTGGTGTTTAGGAACCCCCACTGTGCCCTCCTGCCCAGGCCGAAGAAGGCAGGTGGCTCCCTCCACCTCACTGACTCACCTGAGCAGCTGGCAAAGGCAGCCAAGAGGGAGAAGGGGGTGGGGGAGGAAAGAAAGGAAGCCCCCAAGCTGGTACGAAACTTCACCTAGTACCTTATCGATGTTCCTCAAGGAATTTGCATCCCGGCTGCCCGGGTGACCCTGAAACTGACGCCCGCGTCCGCCTGTGCGCGAGCAAATGGGTCACATGAAATCGACACGGCAAAGTCACACCCTCCGCTGAAGCCCATTTTCTGATTTTGAAGGTTTGACTGTCGCATTAAAAAGGCTTTGTTTTCTTCTTTGCGCGCTCCTCCCGCCTCCGCCCCCCGCCTCCGCCGCCCCCCTCCCCCCTCGGCCCCTGGTCACCCCCTCCCCCCCCAAGAGCGCACACAAAAGAAGACCCCCAGACGGAGGTACCGGAACCTGCGGGGCTTGTTTACCACTTTGGGCGCCTCCGCGAGGCGCTGCCCGGCGCCGCCACCTACCGGCGGGAGTCGGCACGGCAGCCGGGTGCGGGCCAACAACTGCGGGCCGATGACCCAACGCCGCAGGCATCTGAGGATAACCTTTCCCCTTTCTTTCCAAGACCAAATAAGGGGGCTCTTCCCTCTGCGTGCCGGGCCTGTGGCGGTTAGGCCAAGGGGCGTGGAAAGGAGGATCCGGGAACGAGGCTGACAGTCGGCAAAACAACCGACCACATTGTTCCCGCGGCGGCCGGCCTCCTCCCTCCTCCGGCGGGCACGGCCCCGTGCCCAGGCGGGGCGCTCCCCGTACCCGCGGACGCGGGGAGGCGGGCAGGCGAGGGCGCAGGGCCGCCGCCCGGGGTCCCCTGAGCCCCATAGGCAGCACCGCCAAGCCTCCCCACCCCCCAGGAGTGGAGGGCAGGGTCCCTGCAGTCCCGCCGCGGCCCGCGGGGCAGCGGAGCCGGGCGGGGGGCGCAGCCCGAGGGCAGCCAGGCCCCGCGGGCAGGGCCTCGGAACCCTGGCATCACCCCCGAGGAAGGGAGTCACTACTGGTTGACAGTGTTTGGTAACCACAGAAACCGAGATCTGACCTATATTTTCAAATATGGCCCCAACTCTAGTTTTCCTTCTAGAAATCAAAGTGAGTCTGACCTGACTTGCTATTAATTTTCATCCGACTTGGTGTTCCAGAATGCCACCCAGAAGTTCGGGCAGGTCAGGAGATCTCGCCGGCTGGCGGCTGGCGTGTGGACGACCTGTGGGGGTCTCGGGTGCTCTGGGCCAGGAGGCCGTGACTGTCCCCTCTCACTGCCTCCTCTCAGCTACAGGTCCTGCTCCCGACCGACGGTGGGCCATATTGGTCAGTTTTCAAAATGCGTTTACCATTTGGCTATTTCATGATACTTCTAAGTTTTATCCTAAGTAGGTAATGGGGAGTATGTGTTCTGATGACGGTCACAGTCCTGCTTGTGACAACAACAGTTGGCCTTAATTGAGCACTTACTATGTGCTGCTAGAAACCGCTATGGATGTTCTGCAGACATCTCCTCACAACGTCCCTCTGCAGTGGGTATTATGAACAACCCCATTTTATAGAGGAGGAACCTGCACTCAGAGGTTGGGTTTCCACTGGAGATCAGCCAGCCAGGGAGGAGTAGAGCCAGGATTTATGCTTGGACTGTGGGGCTATAGAGTCTCTGCCCTTGACCGCAACACTAAATGTTTATCAATGGGGATTTGATTAATTTAGAGTACATCCGTATAATGGAATATTCTCCAGCCACTTAAATGGTGATGTAGATTGGGAATAATTGGCATGGCAAAATGTCCATGACATACTGTTGAGTAAAAACAGCTGGTTACACAAGAGCAGCAGACCAGGATCCTGCAGCTGTGTACAATGGCACAGCAGGTGGCAGTGCTAACTGTGGTCACCTGTGGGTGGTAGGACTTCAGGTGGCTAATTTCACAGGTAGGTTTTCGGTATTGTTGAACCCTTTCTGGAAACGAGTGTATATTATTTTCTGGTAAAAAGAGGTATTTTCAAAAAAAAAAAAAAAGGCGGGGGGTGCCTGGGTGGCTCATTCGGTTGAGTGACTTTGGCTCAGGTCATGATCTTGAAGTTTGTGAGTTCGAGCTCTGCGTTGGGTTCTGTGCTGACAGCTCAGAGCCTGGAGCCTGCTTCAGATTCTGTGTCTCCCTCTGTCTCTGCCCCTCCTCTGCTCTCACTCTGTCTCTCTCTCTCTCTCTCTCAAAAATAAGTAAACATTAAAAAAAAAAAAAAGAAATATCATTTCTCTGACACACATGTGAAACCACTGGCAAGGCTGTACTCAAATCCTACTTTCTCCAGAAAGACTTCCCTGGTCCCTAAAGTTGGAAGTTACAGGTCCCATGCTCCTTATGAATCAGAACTTGTGTCCAGACAGATATTGAGCCATATGAGCACATACTTATGTCACCAGTTGAGCCATAAATTCAGGAAGGGAGCCACAGATGGTTTAACCTTTTCGGTATGTTCCTTAGTACCTTGTACAGCACTTTACCCATTGCAGGGTTGAAATATTTATCTATAGATTGGCATGAACTCATGATGATGGTACAGCCCATAGAAGAATTAATGGCACGGTTGTTTGATATCTGCTGCTTTGCACACAGTAGGTTCTCCTATTTGTTAAGTGAATGAGCCCTGGGCTGCTGTGCCCTAAGTGGCCCTTTCCCTTGAGAAATTAAAATAAGCTTCTTCTCTTTCCTTGGAGACTTCTGTCTACCAGGTTACTAATCATCTATATCAGGCGACCCCTCAGGAGGAACCTGCTCTAGTTAACTTAGAAAAGGGTAATTCTTGAAATTGATGGGAAAGCCAGAGAAGAAGGTATCGAGGTTAGGCAGGAACAAAAGAAGTCAGGCAGAAGGAAGACCTAGCCAAGATCATGACAGGGTCCCCCTGGGTACTGCCATTACCCCAATGGACTCTGTTTTGTCCCTTTGTCTTGCATTACTTGCCCAAGATTCAAAGGTTCAGATAGGATCAGTTGGCTCAACCCAAGTGTTGTGCCTGGTGGTGCAATGGTAAATGTTTAGGAACCTGCTCTCCCGTGGGAAAAACTCTGATCTGTGGTAGTTTGTAATTTCTATGGTGTAAACATTCCCACAGTGACCAATTTTTATCTGCCAACCATTTAATACCCAGCTCACAAGATTTCTGGGAATTTAAGTATTGGTTTTGGTAGGCTGGTGAATCTTGCTCTAGCAGGATCGTGTGTGGCTGCTGACTGGGGTTCCAGCTGTGGAGAAACCCCCTGGACAGGAAGGGGGTGGGATGATAGGCAGCCCAAAAGCAAACAGTGCATATCAACATCCCAGAGCAATCCAGGGCACTACATCAGGGGCACTACCCAACTATCCATAGGTTAATGGCTATCCCGTCTATGGGTAACAGGAGGTTTTAGAGTGATACCCAAAGGAAGGATGGAATTTAAGAAGGTAGAGATGTTCTCAGGCAAAGATGGGTGGTAGGAGAGATGTTCAAATCTGTTTCCTTCAGATCTCCGACAGTGCCTCTGCTTATGCTTGTATGGACAGCCCTCCAAGAGCAAAGACCCAACCCTGAATTGTCCAGTGAGTAGTCATGAAGCGGTGAAGTCTTGTCCAGGAGATATTTACACCTTTTCACCAGATCTCAAGTCTCTGGGCCAGAACAATGACAATAATGTCTACTGTGGTGGACAGAGAGCTTCCTATGTGTGCCAGTCCTTTGTCTAGTTTTTTTGTTTTTTGTTTTTTGTTTTTTTTTTTTTTTGAGAGAGAGAGAGAGGGAGAGAGAGAGAGAAGGAACACACAGGGGAGGGGCAAAGGAAAGGGAGAGAGAATCTTAAGCAGGCTCCATGCCCAGTGCAGAGCTGACTTGGGGCTCAATCTCACAATGGTGAGATCATGATGTGAGCCAAAATCAAGAGTTGGACACTTGACTGAGCCACCCAGGTGCCCCTGTCTAGGTTGTTTTCCTAAAGATAGATCACAATCTATCTAATAAACAATTCCACTGGAATTTGATCCCTTGTCTTCAAGATTTCCTGAGCAGCCATCAGACACCCATCCACTGGGTCGCCTTCATGGCATGGGACATTTGTTAAGCATTCCTTTGAATCCCCTTTCTCTTGATTGAGTGGAGGAGTTCCATGCATCTTCTCAGAGGTGGGAGTGTCTGTACTCTTAGTTCAGTCTTCTCCAAAGAGATGCTCCTCACAGAGGGTCTCTACAAATGGGCCTCTTACAAATGGGTCTCTACCCAACAACTAAATCCTTCTATACCCTCCAGTGGATCCTGGTTTCAAGAGTCATGCAACCAGTTTTGGTCTCACGGTTTTGGAATGCAGCCTCTATGGGCCTCAGTGCCTCAGTTGGAAGTCCCAATTTAGCATCCTGCAAGAATTTACCAACTGAGTGATAATTATAGGGGTCTCAGCCTGATGATAATTTGCTAAATTGTGCACTTAGGATTTGGGAATGTTTCTTTACATAAGTTTATAAAAATATAGACCAAAATAATTTTAAAAACTTATGCATTCACTACCAGAGGTGGAAAGCACTGGTAGGAAGGGAAATGGGTTGATTCTTGGACAGATATTGCAAGAAATGCCAATGCTATTTTTTAAAATTATTTTTTATTTGTTTAAAAATTTTTAATGTTTATTTATTTTTGAGAGAGAAAGACAGAGAGAGAGAGAGAAGCAGAGAGAGAGGGAGACAGGGAATCTGAAGCAGGCTCCTTGCTATCAGCACAAAGCCCAATATGGGGTTCGAATTCACAAACTGTGAGATCATGACCTGAGCTGAAATTGGACGTTCAACCGACTGAGCCACCCAGGTGCCCCTCAATGCTAGATTTAATCATGATCTGGAATCTTAAGAGATTAGCCAAGTACTTGTATTGTGTGTGCAGGGGTGGGGGGACAGTGCTGATGTGAGTCTGGGAGTGTACCCCAAGGGCAGGACAACTATAACATTGGTTGGTGGGGAAGGAAGATAAAATGAAGCCATACTTCGACTTCCTTCTATCCTCTGTTTTTATCAAAATAGGAAGAACTATTGAAAAGTCCCCCTTACAGAGGTTCTGCTTCTCCTGGCCCTCTACCTCTGCTTCTGTTTCATGGCATCCTGGAGGGGAAGGTCAGTCATCAACCATTAGCCATGGCCAGTGCACTTCTGCTGATAACTTGTCCTTTCCCTGAATCTTGTCTGCATCAGTCAGTTTGGGATAGGTTCTGCTGCAGTAACAAACAGCCCCCAAATCTCAGTGGCTTAGAACAGCAAGGCTTTATTGCTTGATCATGCTAAGTACCCATTGTTGGGAGACTGGAGACTCTGCCCTGCGTCATCCTCACCCCGGGGCGTAGGGTGACAGAGGAACCATTAGCCAGAATGTTGCCAGATGCATGGCAGAGGGCAAGAGAGCTTGGCAAATGGTGCTCTGACTCAGAGCTTCTGCCTGGAAGTGACAGACATTGCTTTCACTTACATTTTATTGGCCAAAGCAAGTCACATAGCTACTGTTATCATAACAGGATCACCATGCTAAACCCTGTAGGAACCTGGTCTCATCCAGTCTGCATAGTAAGCTTTATTATTTGTTCCATTTTGCAGGTGAGGAAATTGAGACTCAGAGGAGTTAAGTGACTTGGCCAAGGACACACAGCCAGTGAAGACAGAGTTTATGGTACACTCACCTCTGGCAGGGCTACAGAAGGCTGCTACAGCCTCGGGGGTGAATAGAGCTTAAATGGAGGGGAGGGGGGGCACAGGTTTCTTACCAAAGGGCTAGCTGCTGTGTGAACTTGGCTCCCCTGCCTGCCCGCTTTGCTCTGAGCTGGGGGCTTAATCATCAGGGGCTGGAGGAGGAAGCAAATAGAAGAAATCAGAAGGGTTCTGTTCCCCCAAAGAGGCATAGCCATGAACTGGTATAGTGTGAGCCCATGGATGTTCATTTCGCTAGATTTACTCATTCAGTATTTACTGAGTACCTACTCTGTGCCAGACCCGGGAATACAAAGATGAGCTAGCCAGCCTAGACCTTTGCCCCACAGAGCAGAATCCTGCTTCTCCAGCTGGTTGACTAGATATTCTCAAATGCCTTACTTGGAGCCTCAGTTTCCTCACCTGTGCAAATGGGCATACTACCAGTTTCTACATAGCAAAACTGTATAAAGATTCAGTGAGCCCCTACACATAGATAAAACTGGGACCGTTCGCGTCTTCCGTGCCAGTGGGCAGTGGTAACATTCAAAATATTGAATAAGCCAGAAGGCATAGGCACCATGTAGTCAGAAGGGACATCTGACTGATCAGAACTGGGTTGGCCAATGTGCTGAATATTGGCTTTAGTATTGCTGTGTTTTCATAAATAGGTGTTTGGAGAGCTCTGGTGGCGGGTGCACCATGATCTAATGAAGGAAATTTGTCCAGAGTCAGCTGACCTCTTGACCCCTGCTGGCTGAGGCCCATCTACGTGCTCCTGGTCACCAGGGGCTGGCAAGCATGTGTGGGTGGACCCCACCTCTAGTGCCCCTCATCCCCCATGACATCACTCTTAGAAATGCAGAGCCAAGAATATTTGCAGAGTTAGGGCGCCCGGTGGCTCAGTTGGTTGAACGTCCAACTTCAGCTCAGGTCATGACCTCACGGTTTGTGAGTTCGAACCCCGCACTGGGCTCACTGCTGTCAGTGCAGAGCCTGCTTTAGATCCTCTGTGCCTCCCCCTCCCCTGCTCTCTCTCAAAAACAAATAAAACATTTAAAAAAAGAAAGGATATTTGGAAAGTAACAAAAGAGTATAGAAATAAGCAGATACTCATTTTGTGCTTAAAGCCAATGTGTTTTGTGCCAGTGGGTGCCTGGTAGAGATAGGAGTATCTTGCTCCTCTCTCCCAAGGGTAATAAGCCCATCCTTAAGGACTTGCCACGTCCCAAGTTTCCACAGAAGAAAGTACTCCCCATGTACCTGCGAGAAGGACCGAGATGTAAGCAAGAACTTTCCCCACTGCTACTCTGAACCCACCTGAAATAAATTAATTTGTTCTGCACTAGTTACAGACATGTTACAAAGCTTCATCTTTTAAAGTGGCAGCAAATGTCTTCTAATATTAATGAGGAGGATTCTGGAAAAAAAAAAAAAAAAGAAGTCTCTAGAAAGGTTTTTTTGTTCTCCCAGAACATTAGGCTCCCTGCATTTCATTACCAAGCAAGGGCTCCCCCTGTTCTCCCTCCTCCACGTGATTAAAAACCAACTTGTCCCCGTGTTCATGCGTGGCTGTGCGTTTAGTCCACATGCAAGAAATTAGAGGAAGTTTGGAATTGGAATTGGAATCGGGGTCGGATTGGGGAGAAAAAAAAATCTGCCAGCTCTGTTTGGAGAAACCCACCTGGAAAGATAAATTGCGGTGAGCAGTTCTGACAATCGCGTGAAGTATTACTGCGTCATTGTGAAGTATTTTAAATCGCATTTCTCGAAATTCTTTTCCCCATTCAGCTGCTACCTGAAAATGGAGATATTCACGTATGGGGCCATATGGAGCCGTGTGGCTGGGGTATACCGTCTCTCCCACTGAGAAGCTCCCCGGGATTTGGAAATGCTAATGAACATGACTCTCTGAAGATGCTATTATTACACCTACGTTACAGATAAGAGACTGAATCATCAAAAAAAAAAAAAAAATTCTTTGCAGTGATCTGCCTGGTAATGGTTTTGAAAGATCCCGCTGCTTTACTCTGGCTGATGTGAAATCACTGTTACTCCAGGTCAAGGTTAACAGACAGAAGTGGGGCAGGATTCCTTCCTAAACTCTCTGAGCTTTCATCGTGTGGGAGACAAGGGAGTGGACGGACAGATTCCAAATGGATAAATGGATGCCAGTGTGGCTCCCGAGCTACGGCAGAGGACATCCCTTCAGAGCTGCCCCCAAAACCTACACCTTCCAAACGGTGACCCTGAGAGGAGTGGGGAGCCGGTGGAGACCCAGGGCAGGCTTTTGCACTTGGTCCCCCTCCATTCAGCTCCCATGTTGAGGCCAGGAGCCTGGCACCAGTTTGCTCCTCCCAAAGACTGCTGGGCAGACAGCACTCGCATTGGTTTGAGCTCAGACTGAGACAGGGACCGATGGCCGGGCAACTTTGAGAAGGTGGTAGGATCCAGAAAACTTTGCCATTTCAAAACTGGGAGGGGTTTTATGTTTGCAGGAGATGGGGGTGCCTAAGTGTATCTTTGGGAAGGTGTTACCTAGGTTCTGGAAAAGCCGTTCAGAGAAACACCCAAACGGTTAGCTGTGAAAACGTTTGAACATCTGCCCCATGTGAGTGCATGGGTCTTCAAAACAGAAGATGCAAACCTCAGACTCCATCCAGGTTTCTCATATGATCTGTGTGTCCGAAGCAGTGTTTTGTTCTGTTTTAATGTTTTTTTTTTTTAATTTATTTTTGAGACAGAGAGAGACAGAGCACGAGTGGGAGAAAGGCAGAGAGACAGGATCTGAAGCAAGCTCCAGGCTCTGAGCTGTCAGTACAGAGCCCGACTTGGGGCTCGAACTCATGGAACGTGAGATCATGATCTGCAGTCAGACGCTTAACCAACTGAGCCACCCAGGTGCCCCAACCTGTTTCTTTTTAAAAACAAAACAAAACAAAACACTGTTTCAGTGTTCAGTCAGTTAAGCTTCTGACTTCGACTCAGGTCATGATCTCGCAGTCCGTGAATTTGAACCCCGCGTCAGGCTCTGGGCTGACAACTCAGAGCCTGGAGTCTACTTTGGATTCTGTGTCTCCCTCTCTCTCTGCCCCCCCTCCCCCTTTGTGCTCTGCTCTCTCTCTCAAAAATAAAGAAACGTTAAAAAAATTTTTTTTTTAAGAAAGAAACAAGTTCACGTTTTATTTTATTTTTCTATTTTAAAGTTTATCTATCTTGAGAGAGTTTGGTGTGTGAGCAACGGACGGTCAGAGAGAGAGAGAGGAAGAGAGAGAATCCCAAGCAGGCTCTGTGCTGCCAGCGTAGAGCCTAATGCAGGGTTGAACCCACAAGCCATAAGATCACAACCTGAGCCGAAAACAAGAGTTGGACACTCAACCGACTAAGCCATGCAGGTGCGCCTGAGTTCACCTTTAAAAAATCTGATTCTCCTACTGCTTTAAATTTTTTAATGATGTTTATTTATTTTTGAGGAAAAGAGAGACAGAGCATGAGCATGAGCAGGGAGGGGCAGAGAGAGAGAGAGAGAGAGAGAGAGAGGGAGACAGAATCCGAAGCAGCTCCAGGCTCTGAGCCACCAGCACAGAGCCCCACATGGGGCTCAAACTCATGGACTGTGACATCATGACCTGAGCTGAAGTCGGAGGCTTAACCGACTAAGCCACCCAGGCACCCCAATGTTTATTTATTTTTGAGAGAGACACAGAGAGACAGAGCGTGAGCAGGGGAGGGGCAAAGAGAGAGGGAGACACAGAATCCGAAGCAGGTTTCAGGCTCTGAGTCATCAGCACAGAGCCCGACGCTGGGCTCAAACTCACAGACCGCGAGATCATGACCTGAGTCGAAATCGGATGCTCCACCGACTGAGCCACCCAGGTGCCCCTGAATCTCCTCCTGCTTTAAACAAACAAACAAACAAACAAAAAACCAACTGAAAGATTACTGCACCTGCATTTGCAGATGGCCCACAGCTGCCCCTTTGGGTGGGGCCCCTACTCTCCAGTGCTCGTCTACCCGCCCCTCACAGCACCCACCTTACCCAGAGCCCCCCAGCTTGGAAGCTGAACACCAGCTGTCCTTTATCATTTCATCTGCACCCCTGACTTTATTATAGAAGACTCAAGTTTTTCTTTGTACCTGAGCCTCTTTCCAATGTGGGAGGAAAAAAAAAAAAAAAAAGAAAGAAAGAAAGCTGCACCAGTTGATGCTTCTTGCTGGCTCCTTGGACACCTTTGAATTTGCATCCCTTGATACAGAAGATGGCCTCTCCTGGGGGCCAGATGCCAGTGAGGTGTCCGTTGGACAATATTTTTCCTAAGGAGGGATCTGGGCCACCTGTGGCATCCAACTGTTGTTTGTTTTTGAACAAATATTAATAATAAAGCTAGTACTTACTGAGCACTTACTCTGCCTGGCAGTTTTCCAAACTCTTGACGTGAATTAACTTAGGCGATTCTCACAAGAACACGAGCTAAATGCGATGATTACTATTTTATTGATGAAGAAACAGGCATGAAGGGCTGGAGCAGTTTGGCCGGTGGTTCTCAGTGAGGAAGTGGCCGAACCAAGATTCGAACGCGAAGCCAGCGGGCCCCAGAGATCCTGCCGCTAACCACTGTGCTATTCTGCCTGCGTGTGTCTTTCCTGAGGCTGTTTTCACAGGTTTATCAGTCAGGACCGGCCAGCGCGTGCTACAGGAGTGACCCCCAACTCTCAGTAGCTTGAAACAACGAAGGTTTACTTCTTGCTTATGCTACATGATTACTGACGGTCGGCTGATGCGTCACTGTCATCCTAGACAGAGCTGGCCTACCTGGAACGTTGCCAGTTGCCATGGAAGAGGGGAAAGAGCACAGCCACTGTGCATCCGCTCTTGGAGGCCTCCTATAGAAAGTGGCGTTTATCACCTCTGCGTACATTTCATTGGCCGAAGCAAGCCCAACTCCAAAGACCCAGGGAATGCAATCCTCATGCAGAGAGAGGGACTGCCGAACAGTCTACACAACAGGAGGTGGAGCTAATCCGCTGGAGAGACATCCATGAGCCTGAGAAGGAGCAGAGGTGCGTGGGGCCCCAGAGGACAAAGTTTGGCAGAGTTAGGAAGGTCTTTCCCCCCATCTCTGACCCTGGTCCCACTCCCTAGATGGGACTGATGGCTTCATCTGACGGCTTGATCAGAACCTTGGGAGGCCCCGCCTACCAGGAGTATTCTCATGGAAAGAAGCACATTCCTCTACCTCGGGGCCTTGGCATATGTTGTTCCCTCTGCCGTGATCTCTCTTCCCCACCCCCACATCTACTAGTTCATATTCATCCTTCATGTTTCAGGAAGAAGTTCAATTCCTCTGGGAAGCCTCTCTTACCCCTTTCCTAGTATTGGGCCCTGCTGGTATTCTCCTTCATAGCACCCCGTGGTTTTGCTTTTCAGCATTATTAAAGATTATCATTGCGTGTTGATTTGTGGAATAATGTGGTCTGTGCTTGTCTTCTCTAAAAGACTGGAAGCTTCCCAAGGGCTGGTTCCAAACCCGTTTGGGTCGCCTTTGCATCCCTGGTGCCTGGCATGGCACCGGGCGCATCACAGAGTCTCTCTGTAATATCAGTTGAATGAATGACTGGGGCACACAGCAGGATGACCTCAGCTGATAAACAGGACTGCAAGCCAGCAGAGGGCTCCCTTTGGGGACTCTAAGAAATAATTTAGGGGGAATTTCCAAGGGTCCTGAGGTCTTCTAGTGGAGGTGGAGTCAGGACAAGAAAAAGTCCCCTGAATTTTCAGTGTCACTTTCAGGTGAACCCTGTCTTATTAGCGGTCCCCCAAAAGCAGAATGTGAGCCAAGGATCGGGAGCAAGTAGTCCATGTGAGAGGTGACCCTACGGGATCCTAGCCTGGGCATGGGCAAGTGAGTCAGGGATGGGAGGACCCAGTGCCTTATCAAGCTGCCTGTATGGGCCGTGTAAGTGCGGTCCCCTAGAGCGCTGCAGGAGTTGTGTAACAGAAAACACTAAGGGTTATCCCATCTGAGGGCAGGGGAGCTGGAGTATTTATACACCAACCCCAGCCAATCATTGGTGAGGATGGCTCCCAGGGGCCTGGTGAGTGGGCAGCAAAGCTGGCTTTCGCAGCAAAAGAAAAGTTCAGATAGAAGTGAAGGTGCCAGCCGTCAGAAGGTACAGGGGATACGGGCAAGGCACAGGTGGTATCCATTTCACTAAGAAAGAGCGAAGTCACCTTTGTTCTTCCTGTGGCATCTTCCTGAGGCTCTACCCCAAGATCCTCAAAATTGATTTCACACTTCCTGGCTCTCTGGGTGTGGGCTGGAAAGTCCTTGCCATGGTCTCAGACTAGTCTCGTGTAGAATATGTTTATGGCTTGCCTATATCTTTACTACTCCTTCATTCATCATTTCATGTAATAGACCCTCAATCATTTATTGGGTCTCTTCTGCTTAGCAGGCATTGAGCCAGGGGCTGGGGTACAAAATCAGATAAAACACAGTCTCTGCTCTGAAGTATTTTATAAAGCAGTGCTCCAGTTTTTGGAGAGGTGTTAAATGCCAAACAAGATATTGTGTTAAATAAGTTTGGAAAGCTTTGCAAAGTATCACCTCTCTTGGATAATCACAAGGCACACTGACATATCAAAGGCTTTAAGAAGGACTGAAAAAAAGAAAGCTGTGTAACGATTTTACCCAGGATTTTCCAAACTTATTTGACACTGGAACTTTTTTTTATACCAAATTGACTATATTAATATCCCAAGGAACTAGAATTCTGTGGAACACACTCAAACAAAGCTATTGGATTTCCATCCAATCCTTTGAAAACTTGAATAGAACAAAAAGGCTGAATAAGGGAGAATTCACTCTCTCTGTCCTATGGTCTTCTCCTGACTTTGGACTTCAACTTGGGATAGATCTTACACCATTGACTCCCCCGGGTCTCCAGCCTACTGACTGCACATCTTGGGACTTCTCAGCCTCCATAATTGTGGAGTTTATTATAAGGAATTGCTAATTCCATAAAATAAACATGTATATTTATTTATATTTATATTTATGCATATATGTATACACATTTGTTTATTCATATACGTATACATATTTATATTTACATATGTATTATATATGTATATATCCTGTTTGTTCTTTTTCCCTGGAGAACCCTGACTAGTATAGATTTGGTACAGATTTTTGGCAAAATGGACAATGGAGCCTCATAATTCACAGAGTGCTTTGCGGATGAATAATTGTAACAGAAACCTCGAGTCCTTCACATTAATCCCCTGCTCCGAGATAGAGTCACCATCTCATTCCTTGGTGAGTTGGGAGTTCTTTGTTCTAGGAAACATGTAAATTGTACATTCACTAAGAACACTATAAAGTCTGATGGGGGGAAAGTCCAAATAGTGGAAACACTGTTACAGTCATTACACTTAATTTTGAGGCTAATTTTATTGCAATATTCTCCTTAAGTTATGTTTCTTGACTTTGTCCATAATCATTACGAGTTAAGCACCTACAGGACATCAGCATATGGCTCATTAATGAATCAACAGTGCATGACCAAGAAGTGTGGAGGTTGGTATTTATTTTGAGATCATAGGGAGAAAAGTTAAGCCCAGAGATATTTGTTTTCTGGAAAACTTGCACTCTTGTGTGTTAGAGGGGTAGGAATCTTCTTAATTTAATGATTTTCTCCTGACTGTCCTATTTATTCCCGCCACAAATCTAAAACTATAAATAGGGTTTAAATAATGCCTTCCTGGCTATTTACTACACAGTCAATTTTGTACTTTTAATTACAGATTTTCAAAGAGCTTCATACCATTTTACTCTTGCAGCCAAACAACAGAGGGTGTGGCCTTTCCACAAAGAATGATTTTCTGTACTTCTTATCCAAGAAAAGACACAGGCAGGAAGAAACTAAAAAGCCATGCCTCTGACTTGAGGGGAAGTCCCACATAAAAGATGATAAGAAATTCTTCCAAGAACTTTAAAAAGATGTATGCTAACAACATAATACAGTATAAGGCTAGAGCCTGGTGGAATACCTGATCAGGGAGCCTGTCTATTAATCTCCCTTCCTTGCTTCCTACTTCTACCAAAAACAGTTCTGCAAAAAACGGGTGGCTGAATTGCTGGCATGTGGACAACACTCCATCTAGTGGTAAACAGGAGAATTGCAAAAATACCTTCACAGATCACGTGCCAAACTATTCCAAAACTGGATTTCAGACCTAAGTTATCTGTGCCAGTGGTTCTCAGACTTTGCTACGCAATAAAAGTCACTAGGGGAGCTTGTAAAAAACTGATGCCCAGTCTCCGCAACCACACCAATTAAATCATAATCTCCCGGAGTGCAGCCCAGGCATCAACATGTTAAAAACTCCTCAGATGATTCTAGGGAAAGAACCAGCGATCTTTGCAAACAAAATAATGCATTAAAATGTAGAAAAACTTTCTATGCGTATTTCATGCTAAACATTTCATAAAAATATTTCACGAATAGTTGTTTCTTCTTTTTCTCCTCCTTCTCCTTCTTTTTCTTTCTCCTTTTCTTCTGCTTTAAAATGGGATCATTTTAAAAAGCGGGGTCAATACACAGCACACCAGAGAGGTTATGAACACAGACTTGTCCAAGCGCTTGGGTTCCAATCTCAACATTTATCTGCTCTGTGACAGCTTCCCATCAACAAACCAGGACTGATGGGAGCCCAACTTCATTAGTCAGTCTTCATGTTTCCATAAGTAAATACCTGTGAATCCCTTAGAACTGACCCTACTGCATAATAAATGTTATTTAAATGTATACTATTAAGAGTCATTAACATTACTTTGCAACTTACTTTTTCAACTTAAATCTATTACAGATATCTCATAATATCCACAATAGATCTAACTCATTCTTCAGTAGCTGCAAAAAACCATCTGAACATATGTCCTTTGAAGTATATCATCCACCAAATGGAAATGTTGGAGTAAATGGTATAAAGGTTTGACATTTTAATTGATGCTACCAACCAGTTTCCTCTACCAAAAAGGAAGGAATCCACCCTCCCACGAGCATTGTATAAGACAGTCTGTTTCCTCTACCAGCCTTTTAATTCTTGACAATATGATTGGTAAAAAAAAAATGGTATCATACTGATGTAAGTTGTAGTTCCCTGTCCAGAAGAGAGTGAAGAGATCCTTTCAAATGTTTATTAGTTATTTTCATTTCTACTTTCATGTATTGCCTGGTCATACTCTTTGTTCATGTTTCATTGGGTTGAGGTTTTTTTTTTTTTTCTTTAAATCAGTTGCAAGAGCTCCTTGTATAATAGGGATATTAACTCAACAGTCAAAAAAGTTGCAAATATTTTTCCCATTATTTTTTTTTTTTGCATTTTAACTTTTTATTGTCGAACTTGCTAGTCTTTCTTCTGATGGATTCTAGATTTTCTGCATTGTAGAAGTCTCTCTTGCCTTCCCAATCTTGAGGCTATGCAAATTTTCTCCTAAGATGTTTTCATTACTTTTTGGTTTATGTTTTTTGTTTCAAGTTTTAATCACTTCATATGATTTTATTTGTGGCTGGAGGTGGCGTTTTTTGGCAGATCAATAAGCAATTATGCCAATAGCACCAATTCAAAAAGCTATTTTCTCCCCACTGAACAAAAATGCTATTGTTATCATGTGTTAAATTAAATATACCCTCATATCTTTTAGACTTTCTGGTCTTCTGATCTGTAAGCTTATTTATAAGCCAAATCATACAGTTTTAAAAAATGATTATATTAGCACTGTAGAACACTTTAATACCTGGTAAAGCAATTCAACCTTGATATTCTTTTTTGAAATTAAAGGTTTTTGTTGTCAATTCTAAAACATTTAGAATTTCTTCAATAGAAATGTTCAAATGCTTTTTGTAAAGCTTTAAGAAAACACATTGATATTCTGATTGGAAGTAATTTAAGGTAAATATTTATTTGGTAATCATTAACACTCTTATGATTATCAATTCTTCTCATCCAAGGATATGCTGGCCTCATCATTTGTTCAAATATTGTTTTTATGCTTTTAACAAAATGTTATAGCTTTCTTTAAGGGGGAGTCTCATAATTTTTGGCAAATTTTTATAATGAAATAAGGTAATGCCCAGAAAGCATATAGTAACTATTTTTTTAAGATTAGCTATTATTGTTGCTGTTACTTTTTTTTTTAATTTGAGAGAGAGAGAGAGAGAGAGAGTGCAAGTTGGGGAGAGGAGCAGAGAGAGAGAGAATCTTAGTGTGGAGCCTGATGTGGGGCTCAATCCCACGGTGCTGGGATCATAATCTGAGCCAAAATCAAAAGCTGGACACTCAACCAACTGAGCCACCCAGGCATCCCTGTTGTTTTATTTTTATTATCTTTACTTATTCTCATTAAATAAAATTTTAGAAAAGATAAAGCTTATAAAACTCCCTACTGATGAACTCACATGGATCCTCAATATTGTAAAAATGTCAATTCTCTTCAAAATTGATCTATAGACTCAATGTAACCTCAATAAAAATTCCAGAATTTGTGTGGTCAATTCACAAGTTGATTGTAAAATTTATACAGTAATAGAACTTTCCAAAAACAGGCAAGTGATCTTGAATAAAAAGAACAAAATAAGAGGACTTACACTACAGGATGTCAAGACTTATTATGAAGTTCAATCATTAAGACAATGTGTCACTGGAACAAGATTAGACAAATACCCAGTGGACCAGAATAGAAAGTCTAGAAGCACACATACATGCTCAGTTTATGACAAAGGTGACATTTTTGCCATCAGAGCAATGGAAAAGGATGATCTTTTCAGTAAATAGTGCTGAGTCAACTGGAAATCAATATGGACAAAATTTATGTTGATCTCTATAAATACTCTACACAAAAATCAATTCCAGATGGATTGTAGATCTAAATGTGAAAGGTAAAAATAGGAAAGCATATAAAAGATAATATAGGAGAATCACGTACTTGGGATAGGCAAAGATTTCTTGTATGAGACACAAAAACATAAAACCTGAAGTAAAAGATAGATAAATTGACCTACATTAAAATTAAGTACTTCTGTTCATGAAAGAATACCATTAGTTGGTTCAACATACGAAAATCAAATAATGTATTATATCATATTAGAATAAAATAGAATAGAATAAAAAATAAAAACAATATGATCATCTCAATAGCTACAGAAAAAGCATTTGACAAAATCCAATACCCTTTCCTGAAAAAAACACTCAACAAACTAGAAATAGAAGGGAGTTTCTTCAGTTTGATAAAGGGCATCTGTGAAAACCCCACAACTAATACTATACTTAAGGTAGAAAGACCTAATAGTGAAATGGTGAAAGACGTAACATTCTCCTAAAATCAGGAACAAAGTAGAGTTTTCTACTCCCACCACTTCTATTCAACATTGTTCTAGAGGTTCTAGTCAGGGCAATTAGGCAAGAAAGTAAAATAAAAGGCATCCAGATTGAAAAGGAAGAATTAAAACTCTCTCTTTTTGCAGATGGCATGATCTTACATATAGAAAATTTTAAGTAATACATATTAAGAAATCCAATAGAGATAATAATGAGTTCAGCAAGGTTGCAGGATAGAAGATCAAAAGATAAAAAAAAAAACCAGTTGTATTTCTATATACTAGCAATGACTAATCTGGAAATAAAATTTAAAATATTCCATTTACAATTGCATCACAGGAAATAACATACTTAGGCATAAATTTAACAAAGGAGATGCAAAATTTACATACTAAAAACTACAAAATGCTGTTGAAAGAAATTAAAGAAGACCTAAATAAATAGAAAGACATCCCATGTTTATGGATTGGGACATTTAATGTTGTAAAGATGGGAACACTCCTCAATTTGATCAACAGATTCAACATAATTCATATCAAAATCCCAGCTGCCTTTTCTGCAGCAATTGACAAGCTGATACAGAAATTCAAGAGACTCAGAATAGCCTGAACAATTTTAGAAAAAGAAAAAGAAGATGTATACTTTCTAATTTTAAAACTTACTACAAAGCTATAGCAATCAAGACAGTGTGGTACCGGCATAAGTATAGTCATATAGATCAATGGAATAGAATTGAGAAATAAACCCTTATATTTATGGTAATTTGATTTTGACAAGGATGCCAAGGTAATTCAATAAGAGAAAAAATAATCTTTTCAACAAATAATGCTGGGACAACTGAATATCCACATGCAAAGAAATGAAATCAGACCTCTACCTCACACCATACCCAAAATTCACTCCAAATGGATCATAGACCAAAGCTAAAACTCAAAACTACAAAACCTTAGAAGAAAAACATAGGTATAAACCTGAATGAACTTGGATTTGGCAATGGTTTCTTAGATATAACACCAAAATCAAAAGCAACCAAAAAAAAACAATAGATAAATTAGACTTCATCAAAATTAACAATCTTGTACTTCAAAGGACACTCTCAAGAAAGTGAGAAGACAGCCCACAGAATGGAAGAAAATATTTGCAAATTATATATGTGACACGGACTTGTGTCCAGAATATAAATAACTCTTATTACTCAATAATGAAAAAACAACCCAATTTAAAGATAGGCAAAGGAATTGAATAGACATTTCTCCAAAGAAGATGTACAAAAGGCCAGAAGGTACATGAAAAGATGCTAAACATCGTTGGTCATTAGGAGAATGCAAATCAAAACCACAATGAAATACCACTTCCCATCCTTCAAGATGGCATAACCAAAGAGACAGAAAATAAACAAGTGTTAGCAAGAATGTGGGGAAATGGAAATCCTCGTATCTTTTTTAAAATTTATTTTATTTTCTTTCTTTATTTTTTGAGAGAGAGAACATACACAAACAGGGGAGGGGCTAAGAGGGAGAGAGAAAGAGAAAGAAAATCCTTTTTTAAAAATCCCAGACTTTAGCCTCTACCACAAGGCTGTAATCATCAAGACAGTATGGTATTGGCATAAAAACAGACACATAGACAAATGGAATAGAATAGAGACTCCAGAATTGGACCCACAAATGTATGGCCAACTGTCTTTGACAAAGCAGGAAAGAATATCCAATGGAAAAAAGACAGTCTCTTTAACAAATGGTGCTGGGAGAACTGGACAGCAACATGCAGAAGGTTGAAACTAGACCACTTTCTCACACCATTCACAAAAATAAACTCAAAATGGATGAAGAACCTGAATGTGAGACAAGAAACCATCAAAATCCTAGAGGAGACAGCAGGAAAAAACCTCTCTGACCTCAGCTGCAGCAATTTCTTACTTGACACATCTCCAAAGGCAAAGGAATTAGAAGCAAAAATGAACTATTGGGACCTCATGAAGATAAAAAGCTTCTGCACTGCAAAGGAAACAATCACCAAAACTAAAAGGCAGCCGATGGAATGGGAAAAGATACTTGCAAATGACATATCAGACAAAGGGCTAGTATCCAAAATCTACAAAGAACTCACCAAATTCCATACCCGAAAAACAAATAATCCAGTGAAGAAATGGGCAGAAAACATGAATAGACACTTGTCTAAAGAAGACATCCAGATGGCCAACAGGCACATGAAAAGATGCTCAACGTCACTCCTCATCACGGAAATACAAATCAAAACCACACTGAGATATCACCTCACGCCAGTCAGAGTGGCTAAAATGAACAAATCAGGAGACTATAGATGCTGGCGAGGATGTGGAGAAACGAAAACCCTCTTGCACTATTGGTGGGAATGCAAACTGGTGCAGCCGCTCTGGAAAACAGTGTGGAGGTTCCTCAAAAAAATTAAAAATAGAACTACCCTATGACCTAGCAATAGCACTGCTAGGAATTGAACCAAGGGATCCAGGAGTGCTGATGCATGATGAATGGATAAAGAAATTATAGCTTATCTACATAATAGAATACTACATGGCAATGAGAAAGAATGAAATCTGGCCTTTTGTAGCAATGTGGATGGAACTGGAGAGTGTTATGCTAAGTGAAATAAGTCATACAGAGAAAGACAGATACCATATGTTTTCACTCTTAACGTGGATGCTGAGAAACTTAACAGAAGACCATGGGGGAGGGGAAGGAAAAAAAAAGGTTAGAGTGGGAGGAGCAAAACCATAAGAGACTCTTAAAAACTGAGAACAAACTGAGGGTTGATGGGGGGTGGGAGGGAGGGGAGGGTGGGTGATGGGCATTGAGGAGGGCACCTGTTGGGATGAGCACTGGGTGTTGTATGGAAACCAATTTGACAATAAAGTTCATATTTAAAAAAATGTTTGTTTGTTTGTTTACTTTTGAGAGGGAGAGAGAGCAAACGCCAGCAGGGGAGGGGTAGAGAGAGAGGGAGAGAGAATCCTAAGCAGGCTCCGTGCTGTCAGTGCAGAGCCCGATGTGGCTTAATCTCATGAACTGTGAGGTCATGACCTGAGCCAAAACCAAGAAGTCAAACACTTAACAGACTGAGCCACCCAGGTGCCCTGGGAGAGAGAACCTCAAACAGGCTCCACGCCCATAATGAAGCCCATGTCCAGCTCGATCCCATGACCCTGGGGTCATGAGTCTGAGCCAAAATCAAGAGTCTACACTTCACTGACTGAGCCACCTGGGCACCCCAGGAATCCTCATATCTTACTAGCGAGAATGTAAAGGGTGAGGCTATTTTTGAGCAGTTTGGCCATTCCTTAAAAAGTTAAACATAAAGTTCCCATATAACCCAGAAATTCCACTCCTAGTTTTAAATCCAAGAGAATTAAAAACGTATGTTCATGCAGAAACTTGTACATGAATTATTCATAACAGCCAAAAAGTGGGAACAACCCAAATTTCCATCAACTGATGAACTGATGACCATAAGCTGTTATATCCATACACTGGAATAGTATTCAGCCATAGAAAGGGATGAAGTTCTGGTAGATGCAGTAATGTGGATGAACCTTGAAACCATTTTGTCAAGTGATAGGAGCCAGACAGAAAATAAGACATATTGTACAATTCTCTTTCTAGGAAGTGTTTAGAATAGGCAAATCCACAGGGACAAGAAATGAATTAGTGGTTGCCGAGGATGGGAAGAAGATGGAATGAGAAGGGACATCCAATGGGAATGGGGTATCTTTTGGGCTGATGAAACGTTCTGGAATTAGATATGGAGATGAACGTACGAGCGTGGACTGAAATGTACACTTTGTTATTTTTTCCCTTGAGCCATAAAGCTTTATTGCCATGTCAGGGGAAAATCTAAAGGTGGGGTCCCCCACCCCTGCTCAGGGGAACCCCTCTGCAGGACAGCAGGAAGCCCAGGAGGCTGCCAGACTCAGAGAGCCTTGGGAGTGGGCAGATTGTTGCAGTGGATGTCCTGGCCCTTTGGGCAGGGGTAGGTGGCAATCTCCCGCTCCAGCCACGACTTGATGCCCATGAACTGCTGGTGCTCCTGGTTCTACCTCTGGGTGTCCTCAGGCACATCGCTCAGCTGGGCTTCAATACCACCAACCAGTGCCTGGATCTGGGCCAGTGGAGCTCCAACGCGGGCCTCTGTTTCCACCAGCGTGCCTTCCAGGGGGGACTTTCCTGCTTAGTTGAGCCTACCGTGCCACCGGTCAGTGACCTCTGTCTTGCTTCTCTACATATTGGCTTCTCGTGTCACCCAGGATTCTGGCAAGGTCGATCTCCAGAGCAGAATCCACCTCCACACTGACCTGGCCACCCACCTGGCCCCCCAGAGCACTGATTTCCTCTGCTGGTTCTCCTGCAGGTCGGCCAGCTCCTCCCTCAGGCCTTCGATCTGCATCTCCAGGTTGGTCCTGGCTGGGGTCAGCTCATCCAGCACCCCGCGCAGGCCATTATGTCGGCCTCCTAGCCCAGACCTTGTTGGAAAGTCATCTGCAGCCAGACAGGCATTGTCGATCTGCAGGACAATCTTGGAGTGCTTAATGGTGGCCACAAGATTCTTGTCCTGCAGCTCCTTGATGGTCTTGAAGTAGGGGCTGTAGTTGTGGGCAGGCCTGCAACTGGCTTCTGGTACCAGTCTCAGATGCCACCTCCAGATCTCCCTCGACCTCCTCTAGGGCGTGCATCTTCTCCAGGTAGAAGCCAGAAGCCCATTGAAGTGAGTTTCTCACTGCCCGCCCGCAGCCTGTCGGACCCGGCCTGGCCGTCTGCCAAGCTGCTGCTGTAGCCCCTCCAGGAAGATAAGGATGCAAATTGGGCAGAGGACCTGGACACAGCGAGGCTGCCTGAGCCCCAGTAGGTGCTGGGCATGCAGAAGGCACCTCCAGTCCCAAAGCATAGGGAGTCACCGCCCCAGTTCCGGAGGGCCAACTGGAGGATAAGTGTCGAGAGCTGTAGGAAGTAATAGAGAAGGAGGATGCAGGCCACACCGGTTCGAGGAGCAGTGGTCAGAGGGAGGAGCCTGAAATGTATACTTCAAATAGGTGTATTTTATGGTATGTGAATTTTATCTCAATTTTTTTATTTTAATAATATATTTTATTTGATCCAGTATGTCTAAAATATCATTTCAACTTGTTTTTAATTTTTTATCTCTTTATTTTATTTTATTTTATTTTATTTTATTTTATTTTTATCTCTTTATTTATCTTTAATTCATTTTCTATTTATTTAAATTCAAGTTAGTTAACATACAATGTAGTCTTGGCTTCGGGAGTAGAACCCAGTGATGCATCTCTTACCTATGACACCCAGGGCTCATCCCGAAAAGTGCCTTCCTTAATGCCCATCATCAGGGAAATACAAATCAAAACCACATTGAGCTACCACCTCCCAATGGTCAGGATGACTAAAATTAACAACTCAGGTTGGCAAGGCTGCAGAGAAAGGGGAACACTTTGGTACTGTTGGTGGGATTGCAAACTGGTGCAGCCACTCTGGAAAACAGTATGGAGGTTCCTCAACAAATTAAAAATAGAACCACCCTATGACCCAGCAATTGCATTACAAGGAATTTATCCAAACAAAAGTGCTGATTCAAAGGGGGCACATGCACCCCAATGTTTATAGCTGCACTATCAACAATAGCCAAAGTATGGAAGGAGCCCAAATGTCCATCAACTGATGAATGGACAAAGAAGCTGTGGTATATACATACAATAGAATACTACTCGGTGATGAAAAATAACAAAATCTTGCCATTTGCAACAACGTGGATGGAATAAGTCAGTCAGAGAAAGACAGATATCATACGATTTCACTCATATATGGAATTTGAGAAACTCAACAGATGAACATGGGAGAAGGGAAGGAAAAAGAAGATAAAAGAAGAGAGGGAGGCAAACCATAAGAGACTCTTAAATATAGAGAACAAACTGAGGCTTGCTGGAGGTGAGGTAGGTGGGGGGATGGGTTACATGGGTGATGGGAATTTTATCTCAATTTTAAAGAGACACCATCAAGAAGGAGAAAAGGCAAGTCCCAGAGCACGAGAAGATATTTGTAATACATGTAACCAGGGAGGTATAACCATAGATATGAGAGGACTTACGTCCAGAAAATGTAAAAAAGAAAAAAAGAAATCAATGAGCAAAAGACACAAAACCCTACAGAAAAATGGGTAAAAGATGTGAACAAACATGTCACGAAAGAGTAGCCAATAAACCAAAAAGTATTCGACCTCACTAGCAATCACAACCTTGTAAAACCATGTCTAAAACAACCGCCAATCCAACACTTAAACCTTTACTCTCATACACCCATTCTAATGACTGCAATTGAAAATATGGAAAAACTCTTGGGACGTTACTCTTTTCATCACCTCTAAGGGGAACCACAGCTTTGACTTCTAACCGCATAGCTTACTTTTATTTGTTTTTGAATTGCATATTTGTTTGAATATGGCTTCTTTGGCTCAACATTATGTCTGTGAAACTAATCCATGCTGCTGCATGTAGCAACAGGTTGTTCATTTTGGTTGCTGTGTTGTATTACTTCATATGAATAGATTGCGATTTACTCACTTATTATTTCTGTTGCCGAGCATTTGGGTTGTTTCCAGTTCTTGGCTGTGACATACAAACACTGCTATGTTGAATGAAAGAAGTCAGATATGTAAGAATGCATACTCTGTGGTTCTATTATACTGACTACACTAGTCTATGGTTTTAAAAGGGGGAGCGGGGGCTGGGGGTCGTGCCTGGGAGGGGAGATGAGGGAGGCTTCCAGATGCTGGCTATCTTCTGTTTCCTGATCTTGATACCACAACTGGGTGTGTCCCCAGTGTGCTCATGTGGGTAGCGTGCAGTTAGGATTTGCACTTTTTCACGTTTCATTTAAAACACCATTCACAAAAATAAACTCAAAATGGATAAAGGACCTGAATGTGAGACAAGAAACCATCAAAATCCTAGAGGAGACAGCAGGAAAAAACCTCTCTGACCTCAGCTGCAGCAATTTCTTACTTGACACATCTCCAAAGGCAAGGGAATTAGAAGCAAAAAGAACTATTGGGACCTCATGAAGATAAAAAGCTTCTGCACTGCAAAGGAAACAATCACCAAAACTAAAAGGCAGCCGATGGAATGGGAAAAGATACTTGCAAATGACATATCAGACAAAGGGCTAGTATCCAAAATCTACAAAGAACTCACCAAATTCCATACCCGAAAAACAAATAATCCAGTGAAGAAATGGGCAGAAAACATGAATAGACACTTGTCTAAAGAAGACATCCAGATAGCCAACAGGCACATGAAAAGATGCTCAACGTCACTCCTCATCACGGAAATACAAATCAAAACCACACTGAGATATCACCTCACGCCAGTCAGAGTGGCTAAAATGAACAAATCAGGAGACTATAGATGCTGGCGAGGATGTGGAGAAACGAAAACCCTCTTGCACTGTTGGTGGGAATGCAAATTGGTGCAGCCGCTCTGGAAAACAGTGTGGAGGTTCCTCAAAAAAATTAAAAATAGAACTACCCTATGACCTAGCAATAGCACTGCTAGGAATTGACCCAAGGGATACAGGAGTGCTGATGCATAGGGGCACTTGTACCCCAATGTTTATAGCAGCACTTTCAACAATAGCCAAAGTATGGAAAGAGCCTAAATGTCCATCAACTGATGAATGGATGAAGAAATTGTGGTTTATATACACAATGGAATACTACATGACAATGAGAAAGAATGAAATCTGGCCCTTTGTAGCAATGTGGATGGAACTGGAGAGTGTTATGCTAAGTGAAATAAGTCATACAGAGAAAGACAGATGCCATATTATGTGGATCCTGAGAAACTTAACAGAAGACCATGGGGGAAGGGAAGAAAAAAAAAGGTTAGAGAGGGAGGGAGAATAAACTGAGGGTTGATGGGGGGTGGGAGGGAGGGGAGGGTGGGTGATGGGCATTGAGGAGGGCACCTTTTGGGATGAGCACTGGGTGTCGTATGGAAACCAATTTGACAATAAATTTCATATTAAAAATTAAAAAATTAAAAAAAACATACTTCAAAAACTCAAAACACCTTTGGGACCGAACAGAGCAATATATTTCTTTTGCTACCCACAAGCTACTAAAGCCACTTTATAAAGACAGGAGAGCTAGAGTTCCTCCAGACAGAGGACAGCTCCAGGGGTGTTTGTCTTGGGTATTTATAGGCTTGAGTTTTCCTGCTAGGCTACCATGCCTTTGGTTTTAGTTCCTGGGTATCCTATGTTTCCTTGATTCACCAGCTATATATAGTGCTCCCTTGGATCTTCACCATACCCTCAAAGTTGTTGGCGGTGGCTTTTCCATCCTTGACTAGAAGTACTAGGAGTTGATAGTATGAATGACAGTAGAATTCATTCATTCTTGGATGGACTTCCTTTACTGTAAGTAAATAAATTATTAGCTATGATGGACAATGGAACGAGATGATAAGAAAAGCATTCATCAATTGCCCCCAATTCTTTCATGTGACATACAAAGATATTTGTTCCCATTATAAATTGCTAAGTAAATCAGAAAGAAAAGCCACATGCCAGTATTATTTCAACAGGGCCTGAACAATGACATTGGTGGAACATATCAGAAAAGCTAATGGCTTTACACGTGGACTTTTCTCTGTCCACATCTCCACTTGGTTCTCTGATAACCAGGGTGTTAGTTACACATTATGTATTTTCATTTATTAGAATATTTTTTAAGCAGTGGGCTGGAAACCTGACACATGCACAGATTTTTATCACGTTGTCCTATATGAGTCTTTCTAAACTCAGTGCCTTTCGGAAGAGGAGATAATTGCTTGCAAATTGATATTTAATAATATCAATTAAATTGATATTTCATAATATCAATTAAATTGATATTTCATAACACAACCAAGTCTCACACATCTCTAGTGGGGGTGTACATAGTTTTTATGACCCTACAATATTTTAATTTCCCAAATGGGTTCCAGTTCCTTGAAGGCACCCTACATCTCTCCCTACCTGTTCATCTTCCCCAGTTCTATCTATAATGATCCCTGACCACTTGTGGACTTACTCCCTTCCTCCCCACTCCCATCAGGGCACCAAGAAGATGACACCCAGTACATCCTGTCATGCTGGCAGTGTCTACCTCAGGAATCAGAAGCCATTTTGGACTGCTTTGTGTCCAATAGCTAAATATCTGGGATGGATAGACCCACAGCTTAACAATATTAGCTCCTCTCGTCCAAAGCCTTTCTGTTTAGATTCACTGTGACAGTCAGAAATTTCCTCTGGAATCTTGTCACTTTCCCCAACCAATCCCCTGTCCTTTGGGATGCCCCAACCTTCCTGGGGTTCCTCTGCCTGGGGCAGGGCCCAAAGGATCAGGGCACAGAAGCCCTTCCTTGGAAACCACCACTCTACTCCTGGTGTCCTCAGCAACTCTTCAAGTGTGGGGAATCTTTTCTAGTCTAGGGACCAAGGGTAGAGAGCAAAACATACATTTTTCCTCAAGTAGAGTTTTCCTGGATCTGTTGCATATGCCACGGCTCCTTCTGTAACTCCCACAACCAACCGAAAAGCTAAGGCCAGTGCTTGAATCTTTCCTTTTTCTTTCTTTCTGCTGAGTCATCCCTTCCCTGAGCATGAGGGAAAACTTTGCTGATGGAATGGGGAAGGGGTTCAGCTGTTACTTCCATCGTTATCCTCTCTCACCCCCAGGATCAGCCCTGTGTCTGTGATGCCTCATGTGCAATCTAACCCCAGATAATGACCTAATCTCCACCTGACTCTATAATCACGTCTTCTCAGGCATCCTAACATGGTGTCTTGCTTTACAAAGTTCAACAAAACTTGTTTTGGGGTTTATGTGTTACCTTAGGTTATCTTTGCACCAGGTACTTTCACTAACTCAGCAGGCGGGCGAAGACCTAACTGTTTTGGATCTGCTGCTTATCACTGAGATCTCCGTGGGGACCCCAAACATGGTCCCAGTGAAAAAGCATACCTAGGACCCAAGACATCTCTTGGAACTTGTTACCCCATGAGTCACTCTGACCCATCCTGTCACACTGAACAAGGTGTTAAAAAAAACTCTGGGGCTTGGTTTTGTTGCTGCAAAATGTCAGTGACATTTGCTTCCTTTCTTCTCGACAGTTACGTTGGTAGAATAAGTGATATATGTGTTTCCGTCCCCAGTAAAAGAATAGTTAAGATACCTTCACAATTATTATCACAACCATCCCAAGACTCAGCTTCAGAAAAAATAATCCTCATGTGCTGTACAAATATAAGGGGGAGAAACTGCTCTTTAAGGTGCTAAAAAATGCCCACCTGTGCATATCTTCCAAAACTCCATCCCCTAGTACAGTAAAAGCTTGGTTTGTGAGCATAATTCATTCCAAAAACATGCTTGTCATCCAAAGCACTTGTATATCAAGGTGAGTTTCAAGAGCCATTGGCTCACTTGCGATCATGTGACCTTTGGCATCCCATACTACTCTCATTGCAAGACATAGCTCGTTTATGAAGTCAAAATTTATTAGAAATGTTTGCTCCTCTTGTGGAACACTTGCAGAACAAGTTGCTTGCAATCCAAGGTTTTACTGTATTTCCATTTTGACTGGATTTTTCTGCTATTCATTCCTCAAACGTATCTTTATTCCATTAACAAAGGAAACACCCGTAAAAAGGAGCAAGAGTGTGTTCAGCTGTGTGTGGACTGATTTGGAAAAGGACCTCTTAGGATGAGCAAGGGCTCTGCCTCAGCCCTCTTGGTGAAGTAGCGAGATTTGCTGGAATCCATAGGTTTGCAGCCAAACCAAATCACCCTCTGGTCTTGAGTGTCCTGTAAGTCTTGACCAAAAGTCTGGGCATCCCGTCAGCTCCTCCCTCAGCCCTCTGCCCTCTCACCTTTTATTTTTTTGCCCAGCCTCCTCCTTTATTCAGTAGAAATACCAAAACCTGATGAGGCTTCTCTAATTGCCAGTATTACTTATATAAGAAAATATTGCAATAGCACCCTGTTCGATGAAGCAGATGCTTTCAGAGGAATACACTTTTAATCTCCCAGACTCATCCCCCACCCCTCCATGCCTCATTTCCTAATTTCCTTTTCACATTCACTTCCATCCTTTCAATAGACTGCTGACGTCCTTCAGGAGGCGTCCAATCCAGGCATATGTGAATGAGTCAAATAGACCTCTTGATGTGATTTACTAGTTTCAGACGTTCTCCTTTGTCTCCTAGCCCCTTTTTCCACTCCTCCAAACATTACTTCACTTCTTTCCCACCCAGATTCCTAAAGCCATCAGCTGTTTGCTTTCACTTGGGGAACTACTCCTGCTCATGCCCACAGCCAGGGGAGACACGCACCTCCTTTACTGACCATGCTGTTAATTTCCTGCCCACCCCGCCCCCCTGTTTCTCATGGGACTGTGGGCTCATTGTAAACAGAAAATCACTTCTTGCCATTTATTGTTTTTTTTTTCTCATTGATTTTTAAAAATTGAAGTATAGTTGCTCTACAATATGATGTATTAGTTCTGGGTATATGACACAGTGATTTGGCAATTCTTTTTTTTTTTTTAATTTTTTAAAATGTGTATTTATTTTTGAGACAGAGAGAGATAGAGCATGAGTGGGGGAAGGGCAGGGAGAGAGGGAGACACAGAATCCAAAGCAGGCTCCAGGCTCCGAGCTGTCAGCACAGAGCCTGATGTGAGGCTTGAGCTCGCAAACCGTGACATCATGACCTGATTGGAAGTCGGACACTCAACTGACTGAGCCATCCAGGCGCCCCAGTGATTTGACAATTCTATTGTGTAACACAATGCTCACCAAGGTAAGTGTAGTTACCATCTGTCACCACACAACATTATTACACTATTATAGACTGTATTCCTCACGCTGTACTTTCCATCTCTATGACTTACATATTTTATCTTATATTATTTTTTAAGTAGGCTTCATGCCCAGCACAGAGCCAATGTGGAACTTGAACTCACGACCCTGAGACCAAGACCTGATCTGAGATCAAGAGACAGAATCTCAACTGACTGAGTCACCCAGGTGCCCTGACTTATTTATTTCATAACTGGAAGTTTGTACCTCTTAATCTCCTTTACCCATTTTGCTCATCCTTCCACCCCCCTCCCCTCTGGCAACTACCAGTTTGTTCTTTGTATTCATGAGTCTGTTTCTATTTGTTTGTTTGTCTTTTAGATTTCACATATAAGTGAAATCATATGATATTTGGGTTTTTTTTTTCAGTCTTACTTACCACTTTTTGTAATGTCAAAACGCTTTTCTTTTCTATTTTTTTTAAGGTTTTTATTTTATTTTTTAAGTAATCTCTATACCCAATGTAGATCTCTCAAACTTATAACCCCAAGATCAAGAGTTGTACGCTCTACTGACTGACCCAGCCAGGCGCCCCTAAAAAGTCTTTTCTTTTCTTTCTTTTTTTTTTTTTTTTAATGTTTATTTATTTTTTTTTTTTTGAGAGAGAGAGAGAGAGAGAGAGAGCGGGGGAGGGGCAGAGAGAGAGACACACACAGAATCCAAGGCAGGCTCCAGGCTCTGAGCTGTCAGCACAGAACTTGATGTGGGGCTCAAACCCACAAGCTGTGAGATCATGACCTGAGCCGAAGTCCGACGCCCAACAGACTGAGCCACCCAGGCGCCCCTCAAAAGTCTTTTCTTAATCCAGACTGACATGGTAGCCCCTTCGCCAAGCTGTCCCTCTCCAGCCTTCAGCTATTTTTCTGGAGGTGACTTCATACACTGTGCTTTTTCCTGGGCTGCCCTGGGATTTTCCCGGGCTCGTGGCCACCCAGCTAGATGTGCATAAGCAATATCACTGCTCAAGACAGATTTCTCAAGATTAACCTGGAGAGAAACAAGGCAAAGCCTGTACCTTGTTTTTATTCACCACAGAAGAAATGCAAATATTGCAAAAATGAAGAACATTTGCATTATTGCCATCACCTAGTTTATCTGTATTTTCACCCTCATCTGTGAAATAAAGGAGTCGGTGAAGCAAAATCAACATAGCTTTGGGAACTCTTACAGACATAGATAAAATAAATATTGTTCCTTGAAAATATATTTTGACATGTTTTGTATTCTCTCTTTATGGATTCTGGCTGGGGTGGGAGGGGAAAGATTGACAATTATTATAAATCAGGCTTTTTCCTGAATGTAATAGCTATACTTCAAAACACCGACTTTAGGCTTATGGGGTTTTAGAGCCTGAAACAGTTCATATTTGTTGTCTCTTGCTGTATAACAGATGACCTCAAATCAACAAGTATTTCTTATCTCCCAGTTTTTGAGGCTCAGGAGTCCAGGAGAGTGGCTTAGTGAGGTTGTTCTGGGTTGGGTTCTTTCATGGGGCTGCAGTCAAGCTGTGGAACAGGCTACTGTCATCTTAAGGATTGACTGGGACTGGCGAATCCATTTCCAAGCTCACTCCTATTCTGTTGGCAGTCCTTCATTTCTTGAAGGCTGTTTCCTAGGCCTCATGACATGGCATTTGACCCTTCCCAGAGTAGGTGATCCAAAGGAGAGAAAGAGTGACAAAGAATAAAGCCAGTACTTTTTATAACCCAAATTCAAGTGTGATGCCCACTCTCCTTGGAACAATGAAGGACTGAATAACAGAAAGTAGCATCACTGGGAGCCATTGTGGGGGCTGGATACCACAGAACCTTTGAGATAACATAGTCTAGTTCTGTCAGTTACAGCCAAGGAAGCTGCAACCCAGAGACATGGAGTGAGTTGGCCAAGACCATACCATTGTTGAATACCCAAACCAGGACTTGAACCTGAACTTCCCATATTTTAGGACATTTCAATTTAGCAACTACTCATCTTACTTATTCAGAGATTATCAGAAACAAGGTGTGGAGATTTAGGGTGAAGAATATAATCACAATCCCTGCCCATGAGGTCAGAGGAGTGGTAAGGAACAGAATACACTGAATGAGATTACCCAGGAGGATGGAGAACATTTCCCCGGGGTTACAACTGAAGACCATAGAGTTCAAAGGAAGACCTGTAGTCACAGGCACCATTGGTGAAGGATTTGTGGAAATGGTGACATTGAGGTGGGCCTGGAAGTATGGATGGATTTAGACCAACAGGGACAAATGGGATGGGGCTGGACAGAGAGTCCATGATTTGACTCTGATGTCTCCAAACCTACCTCTATGAAGTTATTAGTCACAGGCCCAAGCTCTGAATCACTTTCTTGGCTACTGATGATTAGAATTTGGGGCTGTCTGGAAGGAGGACTCTGGTGGCTTTTCTGAGAGTGCCACTTGCCTTAGCTGCCGTTGCTGTTTTTAGCTGCCATTGCTGTTTTTACTGGTGGAGCTCATACTCTGATCAAGAAATTAAAGCAGCTGCCTGACCATGGCTGTCTATGTCGTCGAACAGTCCCTAAAATCAGCGGAGAAAATTTTAAGTCCAGTTGGTAAGTCAATGTCTGTTCGTTTTGGAGAATCACCTTTGCCCACTGATTTATCTGCCCATGAGTTGGTCTTTGAGATTTACTCCTGAGCAGGTGCTAAGTGGTTAGAAGTATGGGCTAAGGTTTGGGGCTGCATTTTCCTGGGACAGGCCAGGAACCTTCAGAAAAGTGGGGGCAAAGGGATGAGTAGAAGAGGTCAATTACAGAATGTTTCATACCTGACCCATTAGCCATCGCATTTAGAAAACCCACAGATGTTGACAGCTGCCAGGTCAATATTGATTAAAATTGTAGGTGGCATCATTTAGATGAGGAGTTTTGAAGTTATTGTTAAGACCTCATTAATGAGTCATAATATTAAATTTTTAGACCCAAACCAACATTGAAAAAAGTTTAAATATCATAGCAAAAAGGAATAAATATTCCTTGCTCACTGTGAGAAGAGAGAGAAGGCCAACTCCAACCAATCATGTTGGATTCTCTGCTAAAACCCAACAGAGTTCGCTACAGAAAACATATCATGGTGAAAAGGCAGAAGTGGATGCAAACATGGAAAATCTTACCAGTTCTATGTTTATTTAAAAATATTTTAGAAACATATAACTGACATTTCAAATGAATGATAATGCTCCATATAGGTGTCTTTTTTAAAAAATCAACTTTATTGGAGCACCTGGATGGCTCAGCCAGTTAAGCTTCTGACTTTAGCGCAGATCATGATTGCACAGTTCATGAGTTCGAGTCCTGTGTCAGGCTCTGTGCTGACAGCTCGGAGCCTGGAGCCTGCTTCCGATTCTGTGTTTCCCACTCTCTCTGCCCCTTCCTTCACTCACTCTCTCTCTCTCTCTCAAAAAATAAACACTAATTTTTTTTAAATCAACTTTATTGAGGTGTACTTGATATACAATAAGAGGTTTTCATTTTAAGTATGTAGTTCAAGGAATTTTGACAAACGTCTGCAGTGGTGTTACCACCACCAAAGTCAAAGCAGGAAATAGTTCTGCTACCCCTGAGAAGTTCTCTTATTTCCCTCTTTTCAGTCAAACCCCCTTCTAGTACCTCAGCTTCTGGGATGCAGTAAGGAAGCCGAAGTATCTAGAGCAAAAGCACAAGGGAGAGCAGATCAATATGTATTAGCGATCTATGTCTTGTAAGGCCTTGGGCCATAGGAGGTCAAGAATTTTGGATTTAGTCTGAGTGAAATGAGGAGGTATGGGACGATTTTGAGCAGAGGAGTAATCTGACTTAGGTTTTAAAGAGACTGCATAGAAACTACATGTACACTAGGGTTGAACAAATAGGTTAATATATTGTAGATAATGAGAGAGAGCTAGGCTTGTCACTGTCAGAGGAGGAAGTTACAAATAAGCAAAGAGGGCAGGAAGGCTATAATGAGCCATGAGGGTTGGAATTGGAAGCATCAGTATGCACTCATGTTTCTGGATAGCTAGCTAGCTAGCTAGATGATAGATAGAAAAATAATATAGGTATGTATGTACACATGGGGTGTGTGTGTGTGTGTGTGTGTGTGTGTGTGTGTTTTGGCATTTTAACAATATGAAGTCTTCCAATCCATGAACATGGGATGTCTTTCCATTTACTTAAGTCTTCTTTAACTTACTTCAATAACATTTGGCAATTTCCAGGGTTCAAGCTTTACATTCTTTAGTTAACTTTATCCTTAAGTTTCTTTGTGTGTGTCATTGGAAATGGAAGTGTTATTTATTTATTCATTTATTTATTTATTTAGAATATGTGAGCAGAGCAGGGGCAGAGAGGGAGAGAGAGAATCCCAAGCAGGTTCCACAATGTCAGCACAGGGCTTGATGCAGTGCTCAATCTTATAAACCCTGAGATCATAACCTGTGCTGAAACCAAGAGTCAAACACTTAACCGACTGAGCCGCCCTGTCACCCCTGGAATTGTTTTCTTAACATCATTTTTGGATTGTTCTCTGCTAGTAGGTAGAAGTATTGATAGTTCCTGGCATGCTGTCAGGGTATGATTCCTAAGACCTTAATGAACTGGGACAGGGTACAGGCAGAAGGGAGGCTTTTGGGAGAAGTCTAGAGAAAATGGTAACTAGAAAGACTGGAAACCAGTGATTTGCTAAGTGCCACTGAGTGAATAAGAGAGAAAAAGTCCATCTGAGTATTGCCATTTCAGTGATGGCCACTGAGCAATCACTACTGCTCAATGATTTAAAGTAAAGTGTGTGCTCGCTTCGGCAGCACATATACTAAAATTGGAACGATACAGAGAAGATTAGTATGGCCCCTGCGCAAGGATGACATGCAAATTCGTGAAGCGTTCCATATTTTAAAAAATAATAATAATTAAAAAAATAAATAAATAAAGTGTGAGGGTTAGAGCACCTAGTTCGTTGTTCTCCTGCAGGCATAAGGCAGATAGAATGGAAGATGAGGCAGAGTACATGAGCTTAAAGGAGGCACTACTTCTGGGAACCCTGGGTTCTCATTCCAGGCACGTCTCCTATGTTGAAGTAAGGGCCCTGATGGGGAAGGAGTGGGACTCAGAGCTTTGGGATGGGGGTACCTGGGTACTGCAGGTAAGAAGCTTGGGCCTCCACCTTACCCCACACCTGCAGAAGTGACCCATTCCCACTGCTGGAATATAGAGCCCCCTCTTGCCTCCTGTAAGAAGACGATGCAGAGGGCACATATGAGGCAGGTGCCTGCCAGAACAATGCTTGCTCTTTAGGGTTGACCGCCACCTTCTTCTTGGCCCCCAGATCTATACTAGGGAGAAATCTGAGCAAACCTGATGGGCCTGCATAGGAAGGTGAGGAGTTCTACCCCAAAGGTGTTACAGGTCCTGGCTGCCAGCAGGGACAAGCTGGGTGCTGGGTCAGGACCAGCTGGAAAGCTGGGTCAGGGGAAGTCTATTGGTGTAGGGGCACTCTCCTGTGGCAAGAGCCCTGGGTGACTGTGCCAGTATGCTGCTGGGCTGGCCCACATTAAATAAAGTAGAGATGTCAGGAGGATGGGGGCAGCTTGGGGGAAGGGAACAAAATAGCAAAAGTGGGCTTACACTAGAAACTCACCAGACTGGCCACGTTACTTGGAGGCCATGTGGACATTCCTGTCCCAGACTATGAATCTGGAGTTCTCTCTTGTCCAACAAGAAAGTGGATGCAGAACTGAATATGAGAGAGGCTAATGTCTGGGAGGAGACAAGAGTCCCGAGCACGGGTTTCGTCTCTGTATTTATTAAGCACTCAAGATCTTACACACGTGGTGAACATGAAGAAAACAAGATCTTATACATGTGGTGAATGTGAAGAAGACAATCAGATAGTAATCATTAACTTGTGTGAGTAAGAAGCAAAGGCTCTGGGGGGCAAGTGGTGTTTGTGATCATGGTACATTGGTGCCAGATGAAAAGTAATTTCCTGCAGGTGATAGGTGATATAACAAGTTTCTCATGATCCCGTTACAATATCTTGCTAACTAACCTTGGGCGTTTTTGCCCCGTGGTGGTGGCTTTCAGTCCTAAGCTTTTTTCTAACCGATTTATGTAAGTAAAAGAATTCTTGAATTTATTTCCCCACACATTCCATCTACCAAAGTGACAAAGCACACATGGGTGAGGGACAAGGCATCATTGGCTGTCTTCTGTAGAAGGATGGACAAACATTAGGAGAGGATTTAGAACTGGCTTCTCTGGTGGGGATGAGCAGTAGTGCTCAACCTTTACCATGCATTAAAATCAACCGGGGTGCTTGTCAGCATACAGAGAATTTGAGTCAGGATGTCTGGGTTTGGGGCTAGAGAATGTACATTTCTAGAAAGTTCCTAGGTGATGCTGCTAGTGCTAATCCAGGCACCACTGACATACCGTGGATACAGGCCGAGCGGAGGGCAGGTGGAAGCCTTGTAAGTTTCAGAAGCACGTTGAGTACAATTACATAGTGAGCCGCAATGTTGGAATGGCAAGCTGGGGTAGGGGAGATGACCTAAGGGATCTACAGAGATGATTCATAGAACACAGTGTTCCTAGGGGAAAGATAAATGGGGCTGCTGACAAGAACATCACTAATAAATACCTAATCAAAACCACCCCTACACTAAGTCATCACCCAATCTTCTTATGATAAGTCATGGCCTAATTTCCAGGCCTGAGTCAGTTCTCAGACCCAGAACCCATCCAGTGAAGAATGTACCTAGCAAACTCCATGGCAACCAAATACAGTTGTGTTCCATTGGGTCTCCCCCCAAGGGATGACAGCTGTTCGTACTGGAGAAAGGGGAACACCACTTCTTTCTAAAGTGGTTGAGTACCCAGCTCCAAATTACCATTGATATTCAGGGACCCAAAGCACCCTCATGGCTCTCCTGTTAGAGTAGGGACATACGGTGGTCATGTCATAAACAGAGGCCTGAATCAAGACACAACAGGCTCAGAAGAACAATCTGGGATGGAGTCATACATTTGAGGGTCATTGACATGTTGTTGGTATTTAAAGCCACAAGACTGGATTGGAGACAAAGAGAAGTCTTGCTGAGTGATTGGTTGTTGCCAACAAGGACAGGAGGCATACACAGGGGCACTGAGGAAAGACAGCAGCCTTCCCAAAGCCTCTGCACTCCCCAGACCCCGAGTCCATGAGGAAACGGGCTGTGTCTCCCTCTGCAAAGTGTCCCCTGGGCCCAGCCCGGCCTCCAACACAGAAAAGGGGCTCCATAACTAGCTTCTGAATAATCTGATCTTGGCCACCACTAATGAACTCCGTGGAAAATGTGTTTTTAAGGGCAGTAATAGCAAACGTGCTGTTCCTCTTTGATGGGAGATACTTCTTTTTTTAGTTCTTAGGATGAAATGTGAGTCTTGTTTCTCTTGGGAAGATTAACCAGGGGAGGTCTCGCTGCCATGTGGGGCCCTTCCCAAGTTCATTTGTAGTGTAAATGACATGACTTTCCAAATTAAGAGAGGGAGGTGATGCAGGTTAAGTTACTGCACATTTTTTTCATATGCCAAATGCTATTTTTGCATCTTTTAAAAAGGCAGCCTATACCCCAATAAACACCTGCTGTGCTCCTATGAAACAGTGAGAAACAAATAATCAGCCTTCTTGAAATAGCCAGAGAGCCACGACAGAGTGGGGAACACTCTGGCCTCCAAGAGGAGCGGCTGGATTCAAATAGTTTTATTTTTTTAATTTTTTAAAATGCTTATTTATTTTTGACAGAGAGACAGAGCATGAGCGGGGAGGGGCAGAGAGAGAAGGAGACAGAATCCGAAGCAGGCTCCAGGCTCTGAGCTGTCAGCACAGAGCCTGATGCAGGGCTCGAACTCACAGACCCCGAGACCATGACCTTAGCTGAAGTCGGACACTCAACCAACTGAGCCACCCAGGCTCCCTGTCAAATAGTTTTTTTTAAGTGAAGTAGGGCATAAAGATGCTGTGTCCTGAATGGCTTTATATACTCTTATTTAGTCCTTGTAGCAGTCCTGTGAGAGAGGAGTTATCCTCACCTTCCAAATGAAGAGACGGAGTCTGGAAGGTTCAAGGATAGTCCATGCCTGCTCACCTGCCCCTTAGCCCCATTCAGCTGTGGACTCTGCTGAGCTGTCATCTGCCTTGACCCTCTGGGTCCTGGGCATGTCTCCCTGGCCTTCCTGACACAGAAACTTCTGTGTGATTCCTGGAATGGGGATGACCAATGAGGATGACCCAGGAGGATGACCCATATTTTCTGGGTGTGCACCAGGCGGAGTGAGACAAGCTTCACACAGTATAAGAGGCAGTCTAGGGGGTTGGGTAGGAGGAGTAGGGAGGGCTCTAATCCTGCTACTTTTTACTTGCGTGGCTTTGGGGAAGTTGAATGCTCTGTGGCTCAGTGCCTTCATCATTAGAATAGAGTTGCTCGTACCTACTTCATAGGTTGCTGTGCTGATGATGTGAGTTAATCTGCATAAAGCCCTCAGAACCATACCTGGCATATGGTAAGGGCTGTGCTTGTCCAACCCGGAGGCTCTCCATGTGTTATTTTGTCTGCATTGTTACCTGGATAAGCAAATGGGCTCAGAGGGGTGGTTGTGCCCAAGGTCGTGCTGATAGTAAGGGCCAGGACGCGAAGCAGCTCCGTCTAGTCTATACCACTGTGCCCAGCTCAGATCCACTGCATTTCCCTTGCCCCATGTGGTTCATTTGCTACCTAGCCAGACCTGCAGGGGGCTGGTATGCCTCCCAGACCAGACTTGGGTGTGTAGGAAATAACAACAGATTTGCTTTTTTTAAAGATCACAACCTGATTTCTATTTAGGGCTCCAATTTCCGTCGGGGTGATGAAAACTCAATCTCTATCAGTTCAAGGTTCTATCCTTCCTTGGGGCCACACTAGAATTGTTGAGGACTTATACAATGCCAAGGCACTGAGGTGGGGGCTGTCTGACCTTGTGTCACCTGTCTGTGCTGGCAGCCACCAGCTTTCCACTCCATCCCATAGAGCCTTTGGTCTTCACCCACATAGGCAGAGGCTGGGACAGTGGGCCACCATGGACAGTTGAGCAGGTTGTCCACTGCATAAACATACCTGGATGATGGGATAAGTAGGATTGAAATCCAGCCTGTGGTGTGCTTGCTAGGCTGTAGGTGTAGGTGCAGGACCACTTCCATCCTGAGAAAGGGATACCTTTTTCTTTGCACCGAGGAACTACCAACTGGCCAGGCCATGTACCTCTGGCTTTTTCATCTTTTTTCTTTTTTATTAAAAAAATTTAAAAACATTTATTCATTTTTGAGAGACAGAGACAGAGTGTGAGTGGCGAAGGGGTAGAGAGAGAGGGAAACACAGAATCCAAAGCAGGATCCAGGATCTGAGCTGTCAGCACAGAGCCCAACGTGGGGCTTGAACTCATGAACCATGAGATCACGAACTGAGCTGAGGTCAGATGCTTAACCAACTTAGCCGCCCAGGCGCCCCTCATCTATCTTCTTCTAATGTTTACAAAAGGCGTCTTCAAGCTGGTGGGGGCTCTGCTGGAGTCATCCCTTCTCTGTCTCAATGGCTCCCTCAGGTCCTCTGCCACTTCCGGGTGGTGCTCTGGCTCCTGGCCTCACTCACGTGGGGGGTGGGCTCCTCTGAAAGGCTTTCTGGGTCATGGCTGCAGCCTGTCCCCTCAGGCCTGCCATCCCCAGCAAGGGTGCACCTGGGGAGTTGGGCACAAGGCCCCTGCTCTTGGAGCTCACAATATAGCTGGGGTTTTGCTGTCTCCCTGGGATGCTGCCCAGAAGGGGTACAAGGCTCCCCTCTGTAGAAGCTCTCTAGAAATTACTGTACTTTCCTGACTCCCCTCCATCTCTCCTCCCCATCCTTGCCTTAAGGGATCTTTTCTTGTCCCCTGGGAACCCCAACTTTCCTCAGCATCCTCCTCTTCCATCTCAGGATTTCCTCCCTGGTTTTTACCTAGTCAGGTGTCTTCTTCAAGCCTTTAAAACTTGCCAGGAAAGGGCACCTTGGTGGCTCAGTTGGTTAAGGGTCCCACTCTTGGTTTTGGCTCAGGTCATGATCTCACATTCATGGGTTCAAGCCTTGCCAGCGTAGAGCCTGCTTGGGATTCTCTCTCTCCGTCTGTCTCTCTGCCCCTCCCCTACTCTTGCAAGGTCACTTTCTCTCTCTCAAAATAAAATAAATAAACTTAAAAAAAACCTTAAAAAATAAAACGTGCCATGAAAACATTTCTGTTTTGGCTTTCTGCCTCCCCTCAAGCAATGGAGTGGGGGTGGGACGAACCATTTGAGGGAAATTCATTAATGTCTCTTCCCCAATTGTCCCCCCAAGCTTGGGAGGCCCATGGGGCCTGGGGCATGCTGTTCCATGTCCTCCAAGTAGAGAAAAGACCTGCTGTTCCCATTCCCCAAGCCCTATGCAAGCCCCCCTGTTTCTAAGGCTCTCCATGAAACTCTGCGCTCTGCTTCTCGCCCACAGCACCTCTCACGGACACTGGAGGAGGGGACCTTTGCCTGAAGGGGTCCTGGAGCCGCTTTCTGAGTTCTCCATCCTCACGCAGCGCCCCCTATCGGGAGTCTGGGAAAATTCCCGTTCTCCTTGAAGGCGCTCTGGGAACTAGAATTTTGTTTTTTCTTTTCTTTTTTAAAGTTTGTTTGCTTGTTTATTGAGAGCGAGAGAGAGAGAGAGAGAGCGAGCAAGCGAGGGAGGGCAGAGAGAGGGAGAGACAGAATCCTAAGCAGGCTCCACGCCATCAGTGCACAGCTCCATGCGGGGCTCAAACTCACAAACTGCCGAGATCATGACCTGAGCCAGGATCAAGAGTCCAGCGCTCAACCAACTGGGCCACTCAGGCGCCCCAGAATTTTATTTTTCACAATGGCTGTGTTTAACAACTGGCTCACAAAATTCCTGAAAATTTAACAATTGGCTCTCACAAGCGGGTAGGAGCTGTCCCCAGCACACCACTGCCAAGCCCCAGTGACTCCAGGTTCCGCAATGGGAGGCACCAGCAGGAAATGGGAACGCAGGAAGAGAGGTTTGGGTTTTTCTTCACCTGCTCCCTCCTGGGATGCATTCAGCTCCTGCTCCTCTAGGGGGCCCCCTTCCGGAGCTCCAGGCTCCTCCAGGCTCAGCCAACACTTTCCCCTCCTTCTGTCCCTTGGGCGCTAAGGGCTTCTTGGCTTCTAGCTCTTGCTAATTCTGATACTTCTGCATCCCATCCACCCCTTTGTAGTCTCATTACATCCCATTAGCCACTCCCTTCCCTTTGAATATGCTCCTCTGTTTCCTGGCCAGACCTTGCCTGCTCAGGTCTGCTCCTGTGGTCACAACTTCTGATACTTCTGTTCCCAAGTTTAGGAACTGTGTGTCCTCAGGCAAGTCTCTCAACTTCTCTGAGCTACAGTTTTGTGAGAATTAAGTGTGATGCATCAGGACATTATTTTGAGAGATTAACCAGTGGTACTTTTTCTTTTCTCTTGCTATTTCCTGGTGCCCTATGACTCCTTCCCAAACTGGGCTCCTGTACCCAATAGCAGCCATTTCTCAAGGACAGGATTTAGAGCAGAAGTAGGGAGAAAGTTTTGACTTTCAAAATGTAAGACCCTGAAGGGCATCGGGGCAAGGAAAACCTAATGAGTAAAGAGCAAAACATCAAGGCCCACCAGTCCCTGAGAAGGTCTCCTACCCTGCCTGGCCAGGAGAGGTGGGCCAGCAGAACCCCTGGTATCCTGGCAAGTTGAAGAATTGAAAATATATGGCTGTCTGCTGAGTTCAGGCAACTGTGCGAGCCACCCCGCAGTGCCCTCGTGTCCCAGTGTGGTCCAGGAAAGATGTTCATACTGATGAGATCCCCAGACAGGTCTGGGCAATGACATCATAGCAGCTGTGTGGCCTGACAAGCAAAGGAGAAGTGTGCTGTGCACCTGGGTGAAAGAGAGAAGGATGAACAATGATAGCATGGGTCCAGAGTCGCTGCCCCATGTCTTGGCCCTCCCTTCTCCCTCAACTTAGCCTTGGCAGAAAGCGGGGGGGATTCTAAATTGAAAGATATTCACTTCTACCTGGGGAAGGGGGTCTGTGATATGGGTGCTCTAGAAAAGCAAAGAGCCACTTCAGCCCCATTTGTGGAGACTCATGCCTGTCACAAGGAGAGCTCTGGAAGGTGTCTCAAGGGACTGTCCCTGGACCAATGTGCTGACTAACCCACCTTTCCATGTCATCTGCAAAATATATCCAGCCAGTGGATGACTCTCCAGGCCTCCCCTAAGCACTTCTGTCCCCACCAGTCGAGGGCTACTCCAACCAAAGGCCAGCTGTGTTTGTTCCCGTGCCCCTCAAAACCACTTGTACTGGCTATTGTCGTTTGTAACTTGAATAAGTGTCATGAAAGCTAATGACACACAAGTGTGCAAAAGAGAGCTGTGGTTTCGGTGACAATTAAATTGAGGTGCGATGTTAGAAAAAAGGCAGCTGTCACATTAGGCGTAGCAGTGACAACTGTATAAAGTTTGGGAAGATAGGAAGTGTCTAGGAAAATTCTGCACTCGGAGAACTTCAAAATCTCTTTAAGTTCTCACTCCAAAAGAATGAAAATGATATCGGAAAGCGGAGACTATGTCCTTTATGGGTAATTTGTATAAGGAGAATGTGAAACTCTAGTCAGCCCATATCAAATGAAAAGTTTTGGCTGTATGTACATCGAAACACTGGCAAATTAATATGCATTTATGTTCAAGTTAAAATAGAATATTTAATGCACATCTATGTATGTGTAAGTAAATGTGCATATATTAGATTTATAGAGGTATATGTTTTAAATTTTGGTATATTTAATTTTTATTAAATTTAATTATATTTAAATTTTATTAAATGTTTTAAAATAATGTTTTTTGTTTTTTGTGTTTTTTTTACATAGAAAAATAGAAAGGCTCTGATTTCCAGTACTGGGGATGAGAAGTCGGCTATAAGCGACCAGTTCTATCTCACTTAGTGGAGACTTCTATATCCTTCCATGGACTCCAGGACCCTCGGGTGCTCTAGGTGAGCGTGTCGGGGCAGCGACAGGGACCTCTCTCCGGCATCCCTTCTCCGATTCCTGCCCGGCGAGCGAGCCACCGCCCGCTTTTAAGTGACTGTGGACGACGAGGACTCCTGGCCACCCGGTCCCTGGGCCGGGCGGCCGCGTGGCGCCGCTGTTATTCCGGCAGGGGGCGCCATCTGGCCGCAGTGGTCTCGCCGGGCCGCGCTCTGATTGGCTGGTGGCCGTGGTCCGGCCCGCTCCCTCCCGCCCCGTCCGCTAAGTGCCCGGGCGCGCCGGCTCCGGCCCCAGTCTGCGGGCCTCCCGGGCAGCGGCGGGGCCGGAGAGGCGCGGAGGAGGGGACAAGACCAGGGCAGGAGGGAACCAGCCGGCAGAGCCCCGTACGCCCAGCAAGATGCTGTCTTGGCGGCTTCACACGGGCCCCGAGAAGGCCGAGCTGCAAGAGCTCAACGCCCGGCTCTACGACTATGTGTGCCGCGTGCGGGAGCTGGAGCGCGAAAACCTGCTCCTGGAGGAGGAGCTGCGCGGCCGGCTCGGGCAGGAGGGCCTGTGGGCCGAGGGGCAGGCCCGCTTCGCCGAGGAGGCGCGCAGCTTGCGGCAGCAGCTGGACGAGCTGAGCTGGGCCACGACTCTGGCCGAGGGCGAGCGCGACGCGCTGCGGCGCGAGCTGTGGGAGCTGCAGCGGCTGGGCGAGGAGGAGCGCGCCGCCCGCGGCCGCCTGGACGCCGAGCTGGGCGCGCAGCGGCGCGAGCTGCAGGAGGCTCTGGGCGCGCGCGCCGCCCTCGAGGCGCTGCTGGGCCGGCTGCAGGCCGAGCGCCGGGGCCTGGAAGCGGCCCACGAGCGCGACGTGCGGGAGCTGCGCGAGCGCGCCGCCCGCCTGACCATGAGCTACCGCGCCCGCGCCGCCGGCCCCGCCGCGTCCCCGCCGCGCCTGCGGGAGGTGCACGACAGCTACGCGCTGCTGGTGGCCGAGTCGTGGCGGGAGACCGTGCAACTGTACGAGGACGAGGTGCGCGAGCTGGAAGAAGCGCTGCGGCGCGGCCAGGAGAGCCGGCGCGAGGCCGAGGAGGAGACGCGGCAGTGCGCGCAGGAGGCGGAGGCGCTGCGGCGCGAGGCGCTCGAGTTGGAGCAGCTGCGCGCGCTGCTGGAGGAAGAGCTGCTGCGGCTGCGGGAGGCGTACGAGCTGCAGGCGGAGGAGCGGCAGGTCCGTGCGCCGGGACCGCCCCACCCCGGACTCTGTGGGTGGTGAGGGAAGGGGAGCGGCGGGGCTCCCCGGACCCGCTGCGTGCGCCCTGGGCGTGGCGTCGCCGACGGGTGGGGCCGGTCCGGAGGTGCCCGAACGGCCCAGGGAGCTGGGCGCGGAAGGGGGACCTCGGGGGTCCCGGCGTCTCGCCAGCCGCAGGAGAGGAGCGCGGTGTGTGGGACAGCCGGCTAGCGCTAATGTGGCGGGGCCGTCCGTGCCGTCTAGATAGGTTGTCAGTTTCTTTAGCTCTTGACATGAGAGGGGGCATCCCGACAAAAGACCTAGTCAGCTCCAGGTTCTCTTTCGATTTCCTGTGCTTCGTGCACCTGATTTACACAAAAGTGAGCCAAGAAACCCCTCCCTCTGACTTCCACAAGTGGCCGCAGAGGTGACAGCTCATTCCTTCTCGGATAGGTCTCAGCGCCCGGAGGTTTCTTAGGCACAGTCAAGCCCTTACCGGGCGCCATTCAAAATGACAGCCCCTTAGCCGTAGGGCACCCTTGGGGGAAAACTTAAATTGTTCCTAAAACGGCTTCTGTTTTGCCAGAGTGATTTCCCTGGAGGAGGCAGCTGGTTTGGCTCTCTGGGCCACTCGCCCTGTTTGTTCTTGGGAGGGGCAGGAACCTCCATGCAGAAAGGAGCTTAAATCAGAGATGTTTTTCCCACAGCACAAGCGGGCCATCAGATCGCTGGGTAGTGTAAGGGTTGTGGAAACGTGCTGGTCCCTGTGGCAGGATGTTATTACAAGTGCAGGGTAATATAAACAGTTACTATTTCGGAGAGGCAAAGCCCAAACCTCTGACACTGATCGGGTGACACCTGTGACTGATTATTGTGTGTCCATCCAGTCCAGCACTGGTGTTGGCCCTGGTCCTGCCTCCTCTAGGCCAGAATTGAAAATACTCCCAAATCGTATTATCCTTAGTTCTCAGGACGGCAGTTGACAATAACATCCACAGAAATTCAGAAATATTTTAAGGGGATAATTTGGGGTTGAAGATTTGGGTAGAGTGATTTTGTGCCCCCCTTTTTTTAAAGTTAAAAGTAAGTGAAACATGATGGTTGTGGCATAGAGGACCATGGTGATGTGACAGGTGTCCACAGCCAGCAAATATCTATTGGCTGCTCGCTCCTAGGTCCTCAGCACTGCGGTGGGGTTCCAGTATTCAAAGAGCTGGAGCCTAGATGGGAAATCCTGTAAAGCAATACAGTACTAAATTGTTTGGAATTTATAGTATTTTTAAAAATGTTTATTTATTTTTGAGAGAGAGAGAGCTGGCTGGGGAGGGTCAGAGGGAGAGGGAGACAGAGGATCCAAAACAGGCTCCACGTTGACAGCAGAGAGTCTGAGCTGGGGCTTGAACTCACAAACCATGAGATCATGACCTGATCCTGAGCCGAAGTCGGCCGCTTAACTGACTGAGCCACCCAGACGCCCCTAAATCGCCCGGAACTTAACCTTTTAGGATGTGGGTCTGGTTGAGCCTCCGCCTCGTAATTGTCAAAAGCATTCTCCTGGGGTTGTAGGTGGAGCAAAGATAGGGACTGGCTGAGGTGTGTGCTGATTTCCAGAGCTTTCTCTAGACTCCAGAGTGCTTCCCTCTCCAGTGATGACAGCCAGAGATGCTAGTTCCGCAGGGCCCCATGCACTGTGTTGCGTGTAAGTTAAAAGTATCTTAGTAGGCTTTCATGGAGCTTTTAACCAAAAGGAAGTGCCAGCCAAACTTCCTGTCCACTGAGCCCCTTTTCAGGGAATCTCTGCTCCCACCTCAAGGGCCCCGGGCTGCACTGGCACTTTTTGAAACTGCTTCTTTGAGGTGTATCGTGTGGGCCAAATCCTCACCATTTACTGTAGTCGTAGCTCACTTGGCCCATTCTGGACATTGAAGCTCTGGTTACAGGGTTCTTTTTTAGCCCAGGACCCTTTTCCCCGTAAATAAATCTTAGTGCAGCCTCAGATAGGAGCAGATAAAAACAGAGCTCTTCTGACTGTGCAGAAGTGGGGACTTGGGATGCACAGTTGGAATCACTGTCCCGCTCTTCCATGCAGAGACCAGGGCCCAGCGAGAATGTGCCTTCCCTGGGGTCACACCTGGCGGGGGCTAGGACCCCACCCTCAATCTGTCCAGGTGATACCTCTCTCGCTGGAGTTTACTTCTTTGCCCTAAAAGTAGAGAGCAAGGAATGTCAATGGGGCTTGGATTGTTTTCACTTCCAATGTGTGTAGATTTCATTCCTTCCCTATCCCTATTCCGAATCTCCCCCGTTAGCTTAAAGCAGCCATATTTCAAACTGCATTTCCAAAGATTCAACACCAACCATTAGAGTATTTTTTTTTAAAAGTGTAAAGATACCAGGCATTTGTTAAAGAGTAAGTATCAGTGATTTAAGCCCAAGCCCTTGATATCTTCAGATTCTATAGATGCTCTGGGGACCCTGAAAATGCAATTAAAACCCGATTTAGCTAATATAGTGTAGTACATGTTTCATCACTAAGAGTTAGCCTTTATCAAGCGCTTCTTTTGTGTCAGGTACCGGGACCGGGCTTTTCCCACAAATTCACTCTTAGTCCTCACCCCGATCTTATGAGGTGGATACTAAAATCAGCCCCATTTTACAGATGATGAACTGAGGCACAGATGATGAATTAGGTCCACCTAGTTTGTAAGTGGCTAAGCCAGGGTTCTATTCAGGTGCCAGTATCTGAGCAACTAACCACTAAGCCGCATCTTTGTTCCCATCCAAGATAGACATTTAACCGGTATTCTCTAACTCAGGGCTAGCCCAGTGGTGCCCAGTTAATCTGAAACTCCTAAAATCCTTTCTGACCCTTCCAGCTGGCTGTTGTTAGGATACTTTTCCTGTCAAATATGTTTCATTTGGCTTTTGTGTTCCATGTGGTTTCATGGGGCCCCTCCCCTCCCCCTCCTGGAGGCAGGAGCTCCTGCTCAGCGCCCAGAGAGTCTTCCTGGCTCTGGGCCTCCTGTGCAGCCCAGGAGAACGAGATGCTAGCCAGGACTCTCTTTCTGGGAAAAGTGGTTTTTCCCCTAAGGCCTACGTATTAGGCCTTCTCTCTGTTAGGCCTCTCCGTCAGAGTTGCCAGAGAGAAGTTTGCTGAACTAGACATCCAAGTCCCCAGCATTTTATACTCACTTAAAGCCTGAGTAATACACCCTGTCTCCCAGTTTTCAGGAAGGAGCTTTGGACAAAAAGTTAAGACATTTGTGGTTTATGCCAGCCTTACCCTATAAAGACTGAGATTTTTTGCTTGCAAAACTGAGCTCTTCGCCTTTGGGGCTAACTATAAAAGGCTTCCAAGTCCCCAGAACGTGACTGAATGAGACCTTTCTTTTGATTAGAATAGGAATGGGTTAGCCACCCTGCCTGGGCCTGAATTCTGGCTCTACCACTAACTGTGTCTCCGTTTCCCCATTTGTAAAAAAGGGATCATAAAATCCAATGCACTCATTCATCCGAGGGCTATTGAGCACATAATGTGCCAAGCAAGCTTGGTTCTTAAGTACCAGGGATATAGCAGTGAACAAAACAGAGAAAGTCCCTTGACTTCACAGGTCTTGAGGTGGAAGCTGCTCAGGAGGCGGGCCTGGCTGGGGCAGAGGAAGCAAGGGGAGCGTGGCCTGTGTAGGACTTGGGCTTTTGCCCTGAGCTGCATGAGGAGCCACTGGATGGCTCTGAGCAGAGGGAAGTGGTGGTCTGACTGTGTCTGAATGGAACTGCTCTGGCTGCTGTATAGAACGTAGACCGTGTGGGGCAAGAGTGGGAGCAGAGCAAACTTTTTAGGAGACTGCAGTAATAAGGCCGGAGGCACTGGATGCTTGGACCAGAGGCAGGGGTGGGGTGCTGAGAGGGAGCTGCCCTCCAGAGTTGAAGCAGACAGGGTCTGCGGATGGATTGGATGGCAGTGGAAGAGAGGGACAGAAATCCCAGTTGATGCCAGTGCTCGTGGCCTGAATAACCGAAAAAAGGGAGCCCTCTTTGCTAGAGGGGGTTGGGGCAGGTGATTTGGCGGATCTGGATGGGAGATCAGAGTTCACTCTGGATGCCTCTTAGATACCCACCTGGTATTGTAGCATAAAATTATGCGCCTGGAGTTGAGGGTATTGTCTGGACTAGAGCTATAAACACTTAGGATTCAATTAACGCTTGTTATTATGAATACATGCAGGTTTGGGGTCTAAAACAGGTTATCGTGGTATTTAAATCCCTCCAGCTCTAACACTCAAGATCCTGAGTGACTGTGACATTTGCAAGCTCTTCCTATTTTGTTTGTGTGACTTGCTCAGCAAAGAGCGGCTTTGCTGTGGGTAAGAGAACGATTTCTCTGGACACTGTCAGCAGCACGCTTTCCCTGATGCAGAGCTACATTTCATCATCTGTTGTGATGCCATCCAAAAGTTCCCTAAATAGTAACTAAAAAAGGTGACCTCTCTCCCCAGCTTTTATAACATTAGGTGGATATGCTTTCGCTTGGTTACTTAGGATCAGCGTGCTGTATCTCATACTCCAGTGCGTCTGGCCTGGCCCACGGTTTGAAAACCTCTGGCAAGGTAGAAACCAGGTCTGAAGCTTTCTTCAACCAGTAGGATCAGTTACAATTTCTGTGGAGACTGTTAGGAGCCAATAATAAGTCTTAACGTTCCTGCTTCCAAAAGTCAAGTAATTTTCCTTTGACAGTTTAGGAAGGGTTGAATCACATGGAAATACGGTGGGAACTATATTTTTTAACTTACACCCAGTTTGATTTTCTTCCTCGTATTTTGTGGGGGTGCAGAACCATTCTAGAGTGCCCTCTGGGGAGAGAGAGAATCTTTGGGCATACCTCTTTGGCCTGGCTGGGGGTCCTGACCTCCTCAGGACGTTTGTGGTTGGAGAATCGAGTGCACGTGATATTTTTTTTCTAAGCGAGTTCACAATAATTGAAGTTCTCTATAAAGAATACATTACTACAGATTCTCAAGTTTTGAGATTTAGGTTGAATTTCATGTAGTAGGAGTAATGGCTGTATGTTTATAGCACGTTTTAACTCTAATTTATACCTGGGATTATACTCCCTCTAACATGGGAGAACAGAGGATTTTAACACCAAGACTTAACTATAGATGGAGGAATATCCTGGCTAAATTCTGGCAACCTTGTCACTTAAATCCAGACTGGCCAATGGTCTGCTTAGGTGAAGGTCTTTACTTACATGCCAGTTTTCCAGGAGATTAACAGAGATCTACTCTGGGATACTTGCTAGTTCTTAAATGTACTTCTTTGCTTTAAAAGCTAAATAGTTTCAGTTTTTTGTTTTTAAGCACCCTTTATATACCAGGAGAATCTAACAATCATTCGCTGAGCTAGAACTCTTTGGGAGGCAGAATTATTTTCCTGAAGATTGTGCATTGTTTAAAATGGTAGATCCAGTGTGAGATCTTAGTTCATTCTTTGGTTTTATTTACATATTAATTGTGGACCTTTAGCATATCACCAGGTGCCTTTGCTGGAGGGATTACATGGGGAATGGAAATAGATCCCCTCTCCTTCTGGCGTTACAGTTTTTGAATTCCACAAAGATAAATATCTAAAAATGTAGCCAGTTTAGTGAACTGTATTCAGAAATAATGCTGTTTTCCATTACAAACCGGAAGTTAAAGTATATGGACTCATTCCAGTGTTTAAATATGTGTTCAGTTAATTATTCCTCAGAACTATAAAATATTATGCAAAAACTACAATTCAGAGTAATGCAAAGCTATAAAATGGCACTGATGGAGCCATTGTATTTATTAACTAAAAGGTATTGTCGATTTAAAATAGCACAACTTGGGGTGCCCGGTGCGGGGGGCGGAGCTCAGTTGGTTAAGCATCTGACTTCAGCTCAGGTCGTGATCTCACGGTTTGTGAGTTCAAGCCCCACATTGGGCTCTGTGCTGACAGCTCAGAGCCTGGAGCCTGCTTCGGATTCTGTGTCTCCCTCTTTCTCTCTGCCCCTCCCTTCTTGTGCTCTGTCTCTCAAAAATAAATAAACATTAAAAAACAAACAAAAAAACTAAAACCACATCTTGAGGAGGTACTATTATCTTGATCATTTCCAGTCCAACTCACCAGTTGTGTACTGTGTGACGTAGAGGGAGTGGGCATTTTTCTAGAGGAGGGGGATGCCCAACGTGGCAGACCAAGCCCGTCAGTGTCTCCCAGCCAGGGGGAGAGAAGGATAGATGTAATTACCAGGTGTGAGTGGAACCAACATAAGGGCTGTGAGGATGATGTGAGCATGTGCAGAGAGAGTGCTTACGACTCTGTGCTACAAGTACAGTCAGAAGATTTATGTCCCGTTCTGAATTGACATTTATGCCTAGAAGATATTTCTGTCTCATCAATGTAGCTTTCTCCCCAGATGATTGTAAAGTAGCTTTTCTAGGTGAAACACAGAGCTCTGTCAGTATACCTGCTTATTGTTGGGGAAATCATGAGTACGGAGAAGATCCTGTTTCACATCTGAGCGACTTCTGTTTTTGATGTTGTAAACCCCCTGCTCTCTGGTCTGGGCTTACTTTCAATAGCATCTTCGTAGACTGGTTTGATATGCTGAGTTTCCTAAGCAGAGATTCTTTAAGAGACTCCTAAACATTCATTATTATTAGAAAGTAGGAGCAGAGGAGCCAGTGTCCTATCAAAATTGTCCATGTGCAATACAAAACAACTTTCATGTGGGGGTGCCTGGGTGGCTCAGTCGGTGAAGCATCTAACTTCAGCTCAGGTCATGATCTCACACTTCGTGAGTTCAAGTCCTGCGTCGGGCTCTGTGCTGACAGCTCAGAACCTGGAGCCTCTTCAGATTCTGTGTCTCCCCCTCTCTCTGCCCTTCCCCTGCTCACTTGCGCGTACTCTCCCTCTCTCTCTCAAAAATAAACATTAAAAAAAATTAAAAAAAACTTTAATGTGGAAGAAATCCTGTATTTAAAAGTCAAAATATAAAAATGCCCTGACAATGACTGCATCTTTAAGAAGCCTAGAGGTGGTTGTGTGTGTGTGTGTGTGTGTGTGTGTGTGTGTGTGTGTGTCTTGAACTGTTGGTACCTTCAGTCTGACCAAGCAAAGCTCTAGTCCTGTGATCTAAAAGCCCTTTGTTCTCTTTAGAGAGTGATTACCTGCCTGGAGGATGAGAAGGCGGCCCTTACCTTGGCCATGGCGGACCGGTTGCGGGACTATCAGGAGCTTGTGCAGGTGAAGACTGGCCTCAGCCGGGAGGTGGCAACATATCGGTAAGGATGCTGTGCAAAGAGGTTGCCTTGGCGAAGCTAGAGATCCCCCATAGCCTCCAGAGTCCCTGAGGCTCCATGATAATCAGAGGACAAATCCTGGTGTGGCCAGCCCTGGAGTCCAGGGCTAGAGAGGAGGAAGAGCGGGGCCTCACTTAGATCACCAAGCCAATGCTCCCCACCCCCAGTGATGGGAATGGCAGAATTCCTACCCTTGCCTGTTGTCTGTGTGTCCTGGGCCCCAGGGAAGAGTTTTACATGTGTCAGCTCCTTAAATCCTAGGAATTAGCTCCTGCGTTTACAGAGGGACAAACTTCACTCAGGGAAGTTATGGAGCTAGAATGTGGGGGGTCAGGACTCAGACCCAGAAACTCCCAAGTCCACGTGCCTGTTGCACTGTTCATATCTCAGGGCTCTGATTCTACTCCCCACAGCTTTGGCCTTGAGGAACTGCATTTCTGCCAGCAGATGAGCATGCTACTTTAGGCACTTGGCTTTGTTTATGGAGATGTTGACTTGAATCAGGGGTGAGCAACCCAGATTAAAAGGTCTCAAAGCCCTCAAAGGGGCTGGGTGCTGGGTGGGCAGAGAACATAGCCCGGGGCCCCTGGAACTGCCTGTGGGCCAGCAGAGCAATGCTTCCCTTGGCGTTCCTTTCCCCTCCGGCTCCCCATGGTAAGCAGTCTTTGGTTGGGGTGGTGCCCCATATTTCCTGCAGCTTTCATGCTCAATGAGGACTGGGTACAGAGGGGCCCAGATCTCAGACACTTACAGTGGAAGCACTTTAGGAGACCCTGGATCCCCGCTTGTGAGGATGATAATAGCAACCAACATTATCGAGCAAGCCCTTTGTGGCTGTTCACTGTTCCACAGTCTCCCTCTCTGGGTGGGTAGATATTCCTCACCTCTTTCCCAGGTGCGAGAGAGAGGGGCCTGGTAGCCACCGCCCCCCCCCCCCCCCCCCCGACTGCTTCACTTCCAGGATATGTCGGAGCATAAATTGATTGAGGGTGTGAACGAGCTCTGGAAAATCTGCCTTGGCAAGTGAGTAGAAGACATGGTCATAAGTGCCATCTTCTGACAACATCACTGCTAACAGATTGGGGGAGTTCAACCTGGAGAGGAAAAGGAGGGGACCAGGGTCCACTCCCTTGATTAGAGACAGAGCCAGGGCAGAGGCAGGCCTAGTTCAGCACTCCCTGTGGGCTGCAGTCTTCTGATCATGATTTTGCTCTCAGAATACCCAAATGGCCTGGGTAGCTTTGATATATATTAGTAGCCTAATGTAGCCTCCGGCCAGCCTCACTGTCTGTATTGTCTGGAAGGACTCGCCTCAGCCACCCTCTCATCGAGGCCCTTAGTATCATCAGTGAAGAGGGAGCAGGCAGTGGGGCAGCCCCTGGCCTGGGCCCAAGGCAGCCACTAGGGGGTGAGGTCCGCCTAGGGCCCAGCAGCTGAATGGAAGGGTGGGCAAGCCAGTGGGGGCTTTGCTGCGCCCCTCCCTCTGAAAGCCGTGCTGTGGCTGAGCGCTGCAGAGGCCGTGGTAGTCCGGATGCGGACAGAGGGTGGAGGAGGCGACTGCCAGCCTGTCCCTTCTCAAACTCCATCTCCCACATTGTCCTTGGAGACCCCCTGGGATGAACGATTGCAAAATTAAATTGGTAGGGAGTTCCAACAAATGCTGCATGAGAGAATCTGGGTTTACTAATAAGGAAAACTTCAAAACGGGCTTTATTCAGGGGGAAGGAAGCATTAATCAGGATTTTCTTCACTTACAAGTGACAGAAGGCCTTCTCAGACTGGCTCAAGCCAAGAGCAGTGTTTATTACTCGCTTAACTGAAGAAGTGCCTAGTTTCAGGCACAGTAGATCCGAGTGCCGTGGTGAGGTTTGATGGTGACTGTCCCTGCCACTTGCTCTGGTCTCTTCCTTCTTGGCTCTGCCCACACTGCAGCAGGATGGGCCCCAGGCAGTGCCAGGCTTTGACCTGGAGGTCAGAGGAAGGGGCTCTTTCACATCCATCCCACCAGAACTCCTGGGCCCAGCTCTCTGGCTCTCTTGGGCCACGTGTTTGTCCCTGGTCAGGGGGACAAAGTCCTCCGGGGCTTGGAACAAGGGGTCACCCTCCCTTGAGTCCCACGGATTGAGATAGCGGGGAGGTACCCTGAACTTGCATTGACCTGGAGCAGGTGTGGGTTGTCCCAGCAGTGTGACGGTCGGCAGGGGCCCAGTGTACTGCTTCTGTCTGTTGCTGGCATTTCTCTAACCCAATTAAGGGTTGACTTGGCTACCCCCTAGGAATTAAGGTGGCAACAGGACATCCGGAAAGCAGGGGATTGATTTCACTGTGTGTCTCATTGAAGTCCAAGTTTGCATGGGGAAAATGATGAGCCTGGGCCTGGCCTTGCCTGGTTGCAGATACACCACTGGTGAGAACTGCTTGCAGGCCTCCCAGCTTCCCAGGGCTCAGGATTTAGTCTGGGAGGCGCCCACAGATCTAAAAGACATACAGGCAGTTGAATATAATCCCTTTCTTTGTATGAGCCAAAATTCTAGCATTATTATAGCTGCTGGGTGTCCTGCAGAAAAACCCTTGTCATATGTGACTCTTGTAGGGTTTTACCTCGCTGCCCAAATTCTAGGCCAGGTATCAGACTTCACATTTGCGTTAGTGCCCTTTTGTTCTTCTGACCCTTTCACAAGTGCCCGTTTGATCTTTGTAAGTCTTGACCCACTGTCTTTGAGGAAGTTGACCCTCTTTCCACACCCTGCCCCACTGAGTGCAGCAGAGACTGTCAGCCTCTTGGGGACCAGGGCCTAGGGCCCCCTGCAGTGTGACTTCTTACCAGCCCTGTCTGGAGGGGCCGAGGGTGGCTGACAGTGTGGCTGGCAGACAGTGTTGCTTTCCTCTCCTGACCGAGATCATCTACATTTGCCCCAGGTGTTCCGTGCAGTGCCCAGAGTTGATAGCCACCATTCTGACTAAGCATCTCATATGGAAGAGAAGGGGTTGTGGCTCCTTAAAGTCAGCAGCACATCCCAGTACAGCTGGAATTTGTCAGCTGTGCGGAGGCCGGCTCTCAAGTGTCACCAACACTTCTGAACCCAGATATCTGGCCCTTCACTGCGAAAAAGAAATACTAATAACAAAATTGTGTAATTTATAATTAAACGTAGACTTAGAGTTTATAAATAAATATACAGATTTAATAAGATAATAAAATTAGAACAAAGCAAACCCCGGAGTCTAAGGCTGGAGGATTTCAGCAAGCCTAGTGGGCCAGTTGGTGGCCAGGGAAGGTAGTGGTGTCTCACCTGGTGGGTGAGTGTGAGAATGAGCCCTCTCCTCGTGTGGGGCTGGCCGATGCTAAGACCAGGGCGAGCACCAGAGAAGGCGGGCTGGCACGGGGACCCGTGCTCACTCTCCTCTACCTGTCACCGGTGAAGTTGTCTGGGGCTGGAGGTGCTTGTCTGCCAGATCCGTGATTGTGAGTGTGTTTGTTACACTGGCAGCTGAGCGGCTGGAGGGGAGATGCTCAAATGGGACAGGGTGTGGTTCTCAGCTCCATCTGTACCTGGGGGTCATCTGGAGAACCTGATGAAGCTTCGGCCCCTGGGCCCAGTCCTAGATATTCCAGTTAACCTGGCCCAGGATGGGCCCAGGTCTGGTGGTTTTACAGCTCCGAGGAGGACCGTCAGGTGCAGCTGGGGTAGAGAAGCATGGGTGCAGACCAACAGGGTTGGCATCATCTCAAACCTGTGGGAAATGCAGAATCTCCGGCCCATTCCAGACCTCCTGGTCCAAGTCGGCCTCATGACGAGATCCCAGGTGATTCGTGTGCACATCACTGCTTACAGAGCGGCCTGGGGACATCCTGAAAGCATTAAGCCTGTCTCACAGTAGCCTAGAGATGAGGCAAATGAAGGGCAGGCTTACTGGTTGCCGGGTGCTATGGGGGCATCGTGGATGAGGCACGCAGCCACGGGCTTCCAGGAAGATCGTGTGGGAAGGGCTTCCGGGCAGAAGGGCCAGCCTGGGTGAGGATCTGAGGACGGAGCTAGTGTGGCATCTGTGGCAGTGCCGGGAATTTGGGCAGCTTGGTTTTGGGGGCCTGGCATGGAGGGCTGTGTGTGTGATGGATGGGCAAGAGCCACCCCTGTGAGGCTATGTTTTGTGAGTGGGGTCTGCCTTCCGGCTGCTCCAGAGACGCTGGCAGGCAGGGCGCTGTGCCTGCTCAGACGGGCCACAGACATATAGCCAGTGGCTTGGTGCTGAGGGTCATGTGCGGTGGATGAGGCTGCGTGGATGTAGGTCACCTCCTGCACTGTGTAGGAAACAAGAAACGCCCTACAAGACACACAACTGCGAGGCATCTGGAGATCAGAAGGGAGTTCTGAGAATCAGGGAGGGCTTCAGGAGGGAGGTGAGACTGATCTGGATCTTGAAGGATGGTGGAGATTCGATCAGACATGTAAGGAGAGAGGGGAGGCAGGAAGTGGGGGGTGGCATGTGGGGAGGGACCAGTCCCCTTAGGTGAAAAGCCAAACAAGGTGATAAAAGAGCACACGTGCCAAGAAAACACTGTAGACCGTTTACTGCCAGCTAACAGGGTCAGATAAAGATGGTTCAGAGGAGGGACAGAGAGCTGCCAGCCGAGGTTGGCAGGAGAGATTTTCAAGAGATGTGAGATTTGAGTTGGCCTTGAAGGGCTGGGAAAGTCGGCAGTAGGAAGTGGGCTGACAGGAAGGACTCCGGAAGAAGCTCCAGGTGGAGGAGTCGGATCAGAAAACAGGTGGAGGAAGGAGAATGCAAGGTGAGTGAGCAGAGGCCTGGGAAGAGGGCAGATGGAGGGGCCTCGACTGGAGGCCACTGAGGTGGAATCTGCACAAGCAGGGGGCAGGGAGGTGGCCGCTGGCAGCTAAAGGGCAGGACGACTGCGTGCCGAGGTTGCGGGGGGTGGGGGGATGGGTGGTGATGTGGGTGCAGGGAGGCCTCAGGAGGTCTCCGGTCACTGGCGATTCAGGTAGAGAGGACCTGACATGGGTGGCCGAGGGAGCCTCTGCGTAGGCTGACCAAGGCGCCGGAGCCTGGCTGGGGGGAGCCCAGGAGCGTGGGAGAAGGGCGCCGCTCTTCATTACGTGCTCATGCAGACGAGACCTTGGCAGCGAGCCTTGTCTGTGAAGCAGCTGCTTGTTCAGGTTCCGTGAAAACCAGGGGCCAGTGATGCTGTCCAGAGCCCACGGCACCCCAGACCCCCCCGCACTGCTGACACGAAGACCTGGTCCCAAAACTGCAGATTGAGAGCTTGCATAAACGCAGCTAGAAAATAGTCTCCTTGCCCTGCCCCCCCCCCCTCACACACAAAAAGAGAACAGAACCCAGTCATCAGGAATAAGCGATTAGAAAATAGAATGAAAAAAAAAACCACTTAGGGGTGAAACAAGAAAAAAATGCAAAAACACCCAGGAGTAAACGGAGTCCAGAAACCACAAAACTGCAGGCTATGAAAATCGTGTGCACAAGAGTCCCGTCCTGGCTTTCTAATCTGCGGGGTCAGGTGATGCTTTCTCCCTCAAAATATAAAATGATGCTTTGTGTTTTAGGTTTTGGGGGTGAAATATATAACAGTTGTTCTAAATGTCGCTTGGAGAAATGGAAAGCAGGGCCAGACGATTTTTCAAAAGAAAAATACTGAAGGGAGTCTTGCTTTACATATGAACATGTAATGCAAAGATTGGCTGCCTGCGATCTGTCAGGCAAAGTCCTTTTTAAAAGGTTAGGTTGGAAACAACAACGTCAAAGTCAAAACATGTTCATTGTATGTCTGCGCAGCGGGGACGTGCGAGCTTCCTGTTTCCTCTTTGTAATGGCAGCAGAGACAGCGTGTTTCAAATGGGGGAAATAAATATTCAGTCTCTGGGTTTGGACCGCTAATAAAGCAATACAGATAATTCCTGCCATTGGCAAGTTCATCGTCGTAATGATATTTTTGGTTGCTGTATTATTTTTTTAGGATTACCTATCCCTTTGCGTGCTCCAGTTCAAAGGAAAAACAGTCCTTTGGAATTTCTCAAGCTCTTGGAGGAATACATTTAGTTTTTCTAAATTAAATCCTACTCTTTTGAAAACTTATAACCACGTGTCATAAAACTCAACCACGTGGCTGAGACTTAGCCAGTTATTAGGTGAGATCTTTGAAGTTCATGATGTCTTGTAGTTTCGGGGAGAGGAGACAGAAAGGATGGACCCTATGTTTGGTTGCTAGCCTTCCCCATGTCACTGAAGAAACGGGTTACCCTTCATTAACCAGGATCGTAGGTTATCCAGAAACTCTTCCCCTCTTGGGCTGCTTCAGTTAACTGAAAATTAGCTCTCTTCTCAGGTCAGTAGAAGATGATGACGATTGTGAACATTTACTGAGCACCTGTTCTGTGACCACTGTTGTTGTGAGAATTTTCCAGTTTACCGGCACCACACACTGGTGAATGCTGCCTGTTTCTGAAATGGGGAAAGTGAGTCACAGAGGGTTTGAGTATCTTGCCCAAGGTCACAGAATGAGGAAGTGGCAGGCCCAGGATTTGAATCCACACAGCCCGACTCTGGAAGTTTCTCCATCAACCACTCCCTATGCTTCCTTCCTTTCTCTGTTTTATTAGTAATCTTGGCCCCACTGTTGATCATTTGATTTTTTTTTTCTAGTCTCTAGAACAGATGGATGGACCTTTGATACGTGATTTAGCACTGAGCACAGAGGGAATGACCAGAAGCAGCATGGCCCTAGTGTGACCTTCCACAAAACACCTGTAGTGTGGGGCGGAGCCTTGCCAGTGTGGATGGTCATATTGTCCTCTGTCTCCGCCTCCCACTCCTGCACCCAGCCCTGAGTCCAGTCAGGGTGGCAGGCAGCCCCCTACCCTCTCTGGATCTTAGAGGCCAGGGAGGCAGTTCTGAGGCTCCTTCCCGGCTCTGTCCCCTTTGCCTCCCCTCACCGCCCCCCCCCCCCTTGCACTTAGCCAGGAAGCACTTTGTGAACCATCCCAGTAGACTCCACTGGCATCACTTCTGGAAACATCTTCCAGCTGTCCCTCTTCCCTCACTCTTGTCCACACTTATTGCGAACAGAGGCGTGCCTTGTGCCCCCAGTGAGGAATCATAGCGGACGTGCCCTGTAATTGCATTAGGATAATCTATCCCGGCCAGAGAGCCCCCACCGTGGGCCTGGCTCTGATGACCAGTGGGGTCTATTAGGGCCTGGAGCCTGGCCAGAGGCCACATTATAGCTCACTTACGCACTATGGATTTGTCTCGGACTCCTTAATGAGGCCAGGGACTTGGTTTTCCTGCACATGTTTGCTTATTTTCCTGCTCTAACAGGCTGCCAGCCTGCGGGGCTGTATAAAATGTTCACTAATAGCTCGTGATTCAGGGGGTTGGCATTTCTCACAGTCACCACGGCTTGGCGGCCATTTTCCTCCAATGCTCTCGAAATAACCAGAGAACGCTCTACCCTTTTCTTAAAGTTGTAGGAGTCTGTTCCCTAAAAATGTTCTTTTTAGAGCTTTTGAGGAAATTTCTGGCGTCTCCTCGGCAGAGTTTGTTTGTGCCTCTGTCCTTTGAGTCCTGTGAGCTGCGTTGGCACAGGGCAGGACTCTGTGTGTGTCAGGAGAGGTGTCTGTTAATTAAGGTGTGAATTAAATGACAGTCCCTCAACTGTGCCTATAAGACTCTGTGCTGGACACTCGGGCAGAGAAGGTGACACATGGCTTTGCCTTCCGGGAGCCAGCCATTGAGAGGATGACCGAGTTCTTCCCCGGAAGAAGCTTCATTGTGGGAGAGCCCTGGAGGGGCGTTTTTGAATATACTTTGATTGATACGTTCTGGAGGGTCTGTCTGCCGGATTTGTTCTTTTGAAAGTGTGTGTGAAATCCTGATGTGTTAGGCGTGGCAGGAAGGTCTAAGCAGCTTGCAGGGATGATGGGCGCCTGGGCTCCATCGACCCTCCCCACTGGTGAGCTGTGTGCCTTTGGACAAGACACTCTGCCTGCACTCCAGTGCTCTTACCTCTGAGCCGGATGCTTATTGTTGGCCCTGTGTGGGGCGGGATGGGGGGTGCTAGGAGGGCTTCATGAGGGTCAGAGCCATGCTCGGTGCGCAGACTTAGCCAGGGCCGGTGACCAGCACGTGACCACACAGACCCCCTCAGGTGACTGGTGCCCGCTCCTCGGTAACCGTAGCCTCCCCCTCAGGGTCCTGAACTCAGTCAGAGTTTGGTGATGGTTGGATTTCCTGAGAGAGGAACAAAAGCATTCTCTCTGAGGGATGGGGGAAGCTATTTCTATCCCCCAGGGGATTTTCTTTATCCCGAACACCCCCAGCCCCCTGCCCTGCCTTGTCACTGAGTTCTCTGCTGACCCGGACTCCTCCTGGAACCTAAAACGCTTGGTCATGAGGATGTGGGATTAACGGGTTGGTGTCCCGTTTCCTGGCTTCTGCCCCGAGTGGACGGGCTGGGGCTCTGGACTGGGCCCCTCATCTTCCTGAGTGAGTACCTCAGTCCCTGCTTCGGTGGCAGACCCCCTACCCTGCCGTATACACCTTGAGTGGGATCCCGTTCGCCCTTGTCTTTGCTTTTTTCCTCTGAAGGTGGGGGGGGCCTCTTCCTTGGCCATCCCCCACCTGCCCACGGGGTTCTCGCACTTACGGGGATCACCACATTTGAATCGGTGGAAATAGAACTTGGCGCTGGTTTGCCTGAACCACTGAGTCCCTGCTCGGATCTGGCATCTCTCCTCCGTTTTTGTGCCCAGCTCCCAGTGGTAATATCAGTATTTCCAAGTGGGCCCGGCTCCTGGTTGCCCTTTGCCATATACAGTGTGTTTCTTGGAACTGACGTTAGTGACTTCACACATTGCTCTAGCAACCAAGACAACTGTTGTGGCTGCAGCGGCCAGCGTCCTCGGGGTCTCTCTGAGTGACGGACATCCCGGTGCTGACCTGTCCCAGCACGCCGGGTGTTTCAGGCCCAGAGCCTGACACCCCATTCTCCCCCAGGGCTCTGAGTTGTGTGCGTGAATGACAGCTTACTGAAGACACCGCAGTTTTAGACTTCTGGATGTGGCCAAAGGAATCACCCGATCAAGTGCCTTTTGCTGTTTCATTAAAGGAGAGACCAGGATGCTTCTCTGGATGACACGGTGGAGAGGTGGTCTGCAGCCTGTCCTTTTCCTCTTCTACCTGCCCGCTTCCCATCTCTTGTTTTCCCTTTTCTCCCAGTGTAAAAACCATAAATGCATTCTGGCTGCCTTATTTACAAACCAGTGTCAGTCCTTGCTCTGCTCTTAGTCGACCCCCAACGTGTGACTCCAGAGAGACCCCTGTGGGAGTTATGATTATTCTGGGGCCCTTTAGCCCTGGGGAGATCTGCCGTGCCTGGGCCTGTCCCCGCTTCCCAGACAAGCCAGACCCCTGATCCCCATTCCTAGGCCCACATCTCTCTTCTCCTTTTCCTTGTCCTGGGCTTGGAAGGGCTTTCTAGAATGTCTGTAGCCCTCACCCCACATTATGTTCATTGCTCTATCCAGCCAGGCCCACTGAGGTGGGCTTCGATCCCTGTGGTGCAGTATCTTCAGGCACAAGTCCTGTGACACTGGGACACTGTGCTCATGGACCAGATACTACATACTATGGCTTACAGCAGCACTTCTCACTCTTTTATTTCCTGATGAATTTTTTTCTAATTTTTACAGAGCCTTACTAGAAGGAGAAAGTAATCCAGAGATACTGATCTTGACTGAGCGCATCGAAAACGTGCCACAAGGTAAATACAAGAAAAGCTAAATATTTAATTGTAGGGTGTTTTCTATATGAACAGGTTGATTCCATGGTTAAATAGTAAGGCATCATTTGTCAGGAAGAATTTGGGATTAGGTATGATTTTTTTTTTTTCAGATAAGTGTCATTCATGCCTCTCTTAAGTACCAGCCAGATTTTATTTGATAGGCTGTGGTTTAAATAGCAATGTAAGTGTGAATGCATGGGACAGTGTTTAGTAAGCTCATTTATTCATGTAGCCAATACTTTGGGGGCGTTTCCTACCCAGTGTGGTGAGTGGGGAGGAAGGGGGTGCTGATGGAGAGGCGGGAAGGGTGAAGGGCGAGGAGACAGTGGACATGGACTTGTTTGCCATACCCTTCAGAAGGAACACCCTTTACGGACCAAAGACTTACAGGTTGTTTTTTTTCCCCCCACCACTTCTGGATATATATATATTTTTTATTTTTTATTTATTTTTTTTCCCTTTTATTTTTTGATTTTTTTTCAATATGAAATTTATCGTCAAATTGGTTTCCATACAACACCCAGTGCTCATCCCAACAGGTGCTCTCCTCAAAATGCGTCACCACCCCTCCCCCTCCCCCTCCCCCCCCCCATCAACCCTCAGTTTGTTCTCAGTATTTAAGAGTCTCTTATGGTTTGCTTCCTTCCATCTCTGTAACTTTTTTTCCCCCCTTCCCCTCCTCCCGGTCTTCTGTTAAGTTTCTTAGGATCCACATATGAGTGAAAACATATGGTATCTGTCTTTCTCTGTATGGCTTATTTCACTTAGCATAACACTCTCCAGTTCCATCCATGCTGCTACAAAGGGCCATATTTCATTCTTTCTCATTGCCACGTAGTACTCCATTGTGTATATAAACCACAATTTCTTTATCCATTCATCAGTTGATGGACATTTAGGCTCTTTCCATAATTTGGCTATTGTTGAGAGTGCTGCTATAAACATTGGGGTACAAGTGCCCCTATGCATCAGCACTCCTGTATCCCTTGGGGAAATTCCTAGCAGTGCTATTGCTGGGTCATAGGGTAGATCTTACAGTTTTAACACAAGTATCAGGAGGTATTACTTTGTACGGCAAGTAGTCTGCTCTCTGGAACTCGCTGGCCCATGGGGGCAGAGGTGGGAACGGTTATACCGTTTGCAGCTCAGATTGACATGGGTAGCAGGTGTCACTGGGTGCCCTAAGGTCTGTCTTGATTGAGGCCAAAAGCTACAGAATAAAGGTCATATTTCCTGTAGCTACGGAACCAATGAACAGGTTAGTGTTCACTAGAAAGACCCTAAGAAACCTGCAGGATAACTTTAAAAAGGAAAAAAAAAGCTTAAAAGCCGTATAGAATCTTAAAGGGCTTTCTGGCTAAGCAAGGCAGATTAAATTACTTACAGTATGTTTAGTATATACCTTATTCAGCAGAGTTTCGGTCTGCATGAGTATTACCATATTCAAAATCATGGCAAATTGGGAATGCATATATTTGGTACATCTGTCAGGAGAATATTTAGTTAACTGCCAGTCTGGATAGATGGCATATTAAAAAAAAAAAACAATAGTTTCCATCTTTATTTTTCAAAAACAGGCAATTCACAGATTTGAAAGGTCACTGATTCAGAACAATAATTTTGGTTTCAGGTGTCTGTGACTGGTAGGAATTGGGTCTTAGACAATATCCAGTAAGTTTACTTACTGATTTTGAGAGTAAGGTTGAAAAAAAGCAAAGATGTTATTCACCAGATTTCAAGGTTTACTTCAGTCACTTAGATTTTTTACGTGAGGCTATTTAAGTCTGAAAGTCCATCACATCACTTAGAAGGGAGAGAGGAGAAAAGGGCTGGGGCCACACTTTGAGGAGAACCACCAGTTGAGGGCCAGGGCTTGCTAATCTTTGACTAGCTGAGTTCTTGGAGCCTAGGGAGAACTCAGCAGGAGGGTTACTGGGGCCTCTGTTAACTTGTTTCATTCACTGATTGTTTCATCTGGCTTGTTAAAGGATACAGAGACAGTATTTGTAAACTAAATCTATTTTAGCAGTTATGGATTAGGCTAAAAGAAAGTAGCATTAGAATAAAGAGGACCAATTGTGAACTCTTTTAATAGGCTTTGAGTTTCCAGATAGTTGTGTGTCCTGTGTGATATACATGCAGTTAACTGTTCACTGAATAAATGTACGGATGTGTTCTTAGATAGTGAATTTATCAATACTTATGAATACACTTATGTTTCTTTTGTAATATTGTATAGAATAATTCTGGCCACTTGCCCACACTCGGTTGACAGCCTAAAACCAGTCTGTCATCTTCCATATTTCTTGGTGAACCTTAATTAAAGACCAGATGGTTCTTGTAGTTTCCCAGGGATTCATCTTCTGGGGCTTCCCTGTTTAAGATCAGTATATTGACCTGAAAGGAGGAATCTTGGAGAAAATGTCCTGGCCTGGTCTTTCTCTTGTACCCTGAGCTCTGTCCTAAAGAGGCCCCTGGCTTTGGCTGATGTGACAGGGAGATCAAGGGTGGAGAGTGGGCTTTGCTAGCCTCAGCCTGATGGGGTGTGGTGGGCACAAGGGGGCGCTCTCAGGGTGGACGGTGCTCTTGACCACATTCTAACCCACCAGCTGCTATGCCTGAGAGCAGGTACCCACCTGGAGTTTGGACATCCCCGAGCGTAAGCACCCTCTGTGGACCATCCAGAGCAAAGCAAGAAGCCCAGGATCAGGACATTAAAACAGACCGTAGTGTTGGTGACTGGTCAGCTTCCTGCTCTGGCTCCCTTTCAAATGGACAGTTTGTAAAGAAAAAAAATAGAAGTATAAAAATAGAAGAAGTCAGGGAGCTTTAGAAAAAGTTAACCTCGGGGGTGCCTGGGTGGCGCAGTTGGTTAAGCGTCCGACTTTAGCCAGGTCACGATCTCGCGGTCCGTGAGTTCGAGCCCCGCGTCAGGCTCTGGGCTGATGGCTCAGAGCCTGGAGCCTGTTTCCGATTCTGTGTCTCCCTCTCTCTCTGCCCCTCCCCCGTTCATGCTCTGTCTCTCTCTGTCCCAAAAATAAATAAACGTTGAAAAAAAAAATTAAAAAAAAAAAAAAGAAAAAGTTAACCTTGTCAATACTTGTTGGCCCAACATGGAAACCAGTGACAAATCAGAGCATATTAAATGGGGGAGAGAGAGTGCCAGTTAGCGTGGAGTGATCTCGTACTTTGTAATAATGAAGCTCTCTTCTCCACGGAAATAAGTAAAATAAACTCAGGCTGTCAACAAAGCAGCAATGCATGTTTCCAAACTATCATGGTACTGTGAAATTTAAGCCACAGAGACTAGCACCCAGCCTCTCGAATGCACATGCCGAGCTGCGCGAGCTCACGTTTGCTGATGTTTGTGAAGGTGGATGATACTTGAAGATCCGCAACGAGAGCAAAGTGTTGTGCTGTGGCATGCATAGCGCTACATTTTATTGTAACGGGTTTTTTTTTTAAACTACCAAAATCAATGATTTGGGGGTGGAAAATAGCTCATTTGTAAATGCCCTTTCTGCCATAATAGTTTGTATTTATGATGATGGGATGGGATTTGACCTGTAGTGATGCCTTTAAGATGAGAGAGGTAATGATGACTGTCGTTTTCTGCAGAGTTCAGAAAAACATCCTATCAGTATGCCAGCACGGTGCTGCAGAGGGAAAATGAACGAAATCTGTTTCCCAGGCGGAAAGCACCTCTGGCCAGCTTCAGCCACAGCCTGGCGCAGCGCTCTCACCTGTCGGCAAAGCCCGGAGCTCGGCCCGCCGTCCCAGGTGCTGCGGGCAGTGGCTTCCTAGGCTCGGGATATTCTTCCCTAACCACTACCCGGTGGGAGAAAACTGATGGCAAAACTGCCGACTCTCAGGAAAAACCTGCCAACAGCCAAGCCAGCGTCAGAACTTTCTCTCCAGTGCCCGGTCTTTTAAGGGATACTGAGGCTCCAGCGAAAACATTCCCCGAAAGACCGAGAACCGCGGGTACAAAGGCCGCCTCTGCTAATGTAGCCAAAGAGCCCGCCCTTGCCCAAAAGCCCTATCGGGACAATGTGTCGGCAGGTGCTTCCAAAAGCACGTGGTCAAGTGAGAGAACCGTCCTTGTGGAAAAGAAGACGGGGGCTAACGTCACGAGAGAGCAGGAGAGAAACAGGCCAGGTGCCATCCAAACAAAGTGGGAAGAGAAGGTGTTTGATTCCAAAGAGAAGGCTTCAGAGGAGAGGAATCTAAGGTGGGAAGAGCTGACAAAGTTAGATAAAGAAGCAAGAAAAAGAGAAAGCCAGCAAATGAGGGAAAAGGAGAGAGGGAAGGAGTCGGCGAAGGAGAAGAGTGTTCGAGAAAGAGAGGTACCGATCAGTCTAGAAGTCTCCCAGGATAGCACACCAGGGGTGGCCCCGAAAGGTTTGCAGACTCCCCTCCAGGGGGATGCTCGTGACGGTGCAGGCAGAGGCATGGAAAAGAGGGAGGCCAGGTTCAGGCTGGACGGCGGCGACACCACCAGCTCCCCGAAGGGCGACTCCACGACCGAAACCATAGCCGAAAACATCGTCTCCAGTATCCTGAAGCAGTTTACCCAGTCTCCTGATACAGAGACATCTGCTAATTCTTTTCCAGACACGAAGGTCACTTACATGGACAGGAAGGAGCTTCCTGGCGACAGGAAAACAAAGACTGAGATAGTCGTGGAGTCGAAACTGACCGAAGAGGTGGATATTTCAGACGAGGCTGGCCTGGACTATCTTCTGAGCAAGGATGTTAAGGAGGTGGACCTGAAAGGAAAATCGGCTGAGCGGATGATAGGAGACATAATCAACCTTGGTCTGAAAGGAAGAGAGGGGAGGGCAAGGGTGGTCAACGTGGAGATCATTGAGGAGCCCGTGAGCTATGTTGCTGGTGAGAAGGCCGATGAGTTTTCTACCCCCTTCGAAGTGGAGGAGGTTGATGATGTGTCTCCGGGCTCCAAGGGGCTGGCTGAGGAGGAAGAAGGTTATGGAGAAACAGACGTCATGTTCTCAGGCAATCAGCATAAAAAGACCAAGCGGCCCCAAGAGAATGTAACTCACGTTGAAGAAGTAATGGAGGCGGGTGACTCAGAGGGAGAGCAGAGTTATTTTGTGTCGACCCCAGATGAGCACCCTGCGGGGCAGGACAGAGACGAGGGCTCGGTGTATGGGCAGATCCACATTGAAGAAGAGTCCACCATCAGGTACTCTTGGCAAGATGAAATCGTGCCAGGGACTCGGAGAAGAATAAAGACGGATGATGGGCTGGGGGAGAAGGTGGTGAAGCCGTTGGACATCTCAGAACCTTCTGTGGAGGAGGAGGTGGGTTATACTCACTGGAAGGAACAAGCTACAAGTGGTGAATTTCATGCTGAGCCCACAGTCATCGAGAAGGAGATTAAGATACCACCTGAGTTCCACACATCCATTAAGGGATCCTTCAAGGAGCCCAGACACCAGCTGGTGGAGGTTATCGGGCAGCTGGAAGAGAGCCTTCCGGAGCGCATGAAGGAAGAGCTGTCTGCTCTCACCAGAGAGGGTCAGGGCGGGCCCGAGAACGTTTCAGTCGACGTAAAGAAAGTCCACACCTCCGGGGGCAGGTCCGTGACCTTGGTTGCCGAAGTCAACCTCTCGAGAACCGTGGATGCCGATCAGTTAGACCTGGAGGAGCTGAGCAAAGACGAAGCCAGTGAAATCGAGAAAACCGTGGAGTCAGTGGTACGAGACAGTTTGGCCAGGCGGCACAGCCGGGCGCCTGGAAGCCCAGACGGGGAGACCGCAGAGGAGCCCCCGGCTGCCGGCTTTCGCTTCAAGCGCTGGGCCACCCAGGAACTGTACCGCCCCGGCGGTGAGGAGGGCGATGCCAGCCGGGCCTCTCAGGGCACAGAGCAGGTCGCTTCCCCGGGTCCGGTGTCAGCCACGGTAGAAGTCACCAGCCCGAGGGGCTTTGCCCAGTCACACGTGGTAGAGGACGTAAGCCGGTCTGTCAGGTGTGTTAAAGTAGACCCCACTGGGATTTGGAGGACTGAGCAAGTCTCACCAGAAGGACCCACTGCACAAGTGGTGGAGGTAAGTGGGGAAGGGGACCTAAGTCCGGCCCTGAGCTCGCCAGGAGCCACCTGGTCTGTGAGGCACTTCACCCTGAGTCCTGATCAAAGTCAAGTGTCCCAGGAAGTCTTCTTCCAAAGGTCTGTCCCTGCCTTTCGGGAGGCAGGGGGCACAGAAGCGCCTGGCCTGTCCACAGATATGGACACAGCGGGGAGGCGCAGTGTGTTTGGCTCCGAACAATTTCATGCTAAGAGGGAAATTGCTTTTCAGGGCCCCATTTCTGGGTCGGGGACGGTTGGCGATTATTTTCAAACAGAAGAGTCAGTGGGTACCCAGACTTCTGTAAAGGACCTTCAGGTGGGCCCCAGAGAGGGGTTCGGGGAGCAGATCCAGTTCAGAGCCCCCCTTTCAGACAGAAGGGTGTTGAGTATCAGGGAAGCTTCCGTGAGCACTGAAGAGTGGTCAGGGGACGGCACATCCGTCAGGCAGGTCACGGTCCGGGCTCAGCAGCATCAGACCACTGAGCACATAGTTCCCCTGCCCCGGAAATTCAGCCACTCAGAAAGCAGTGCTCATGGAGAGGGCTCGGCAGATGTGAGCCAGGCTGCGCGTAGTTCCGCTGTGGGTGGGAGGATCCTGATGACCGGAAAGAGCACCTTCCAAAGTGCCAGTTCCCAGTGGCCTCAGGAGGCCAGTGTGGGAGATGCACGAGGGGCAGAGGAGACACCGGGCATGAGCAGAGCCTTTAGGCACATTTGTCTGGGTCCCGCAGAGACCACAGCCTCTGAACGGGTTGTCTTCCACGAGCCCGTTTCCAAATCGCTTGCACCTGCCGGTTCAGCGGGCTCCCCTGAGCTAGGCGAGTTGGCAGACGGCAGCGGGGTGCTCAGGCACGTGGCACGGGGCCCCAAAGACTCTCCGTTTACCTTTCAGATGGACATAAGTCACGTGGAGGCGAGCCCCCGCTGGACGCAAGACACCAGGGTCTTCTTCCCCGCAGGGACGGAAGCGGCGGCTCGTGGTGCCCCTGACCGTGGTGCCTGGAGAGACGGGGGCAGTGGGAATGCCTGGGTGGCCAGCGTGAGCTTTCAGGGCTCTTCTGGGGACGGACACCAGGTCCCCGGGGAACAGGGCAAGGCGCAGGCTGAGTTTGACAGGACGGTGCAGCTACAGAGGATGGTAGACCAAAGGTCGGTGATTTCGGATGAAAAGAAAGTTGCCCTCCTCTATCTAGACAATCAGGAGGAGGACAATGAGGGCCACTGGTTTTGATAAGCAAGTATTTTGTTTTCAGTGGTGTCTTAGCCGGTAACACAGTAACACACAGAGGCCTTTACTTCTTTGAAGGAGGGAGGCTCAGTCTTTATGAAGACCTCCCCACTTTTCTTACTTTCTCCAAAGAGCGCTCCGGGCGATGTCACTTTACTTTATCATCTGTAAAGGTGTCAAATTAATTCATGCCTTCGAAGGCATTTGAATTTTACTTTTGAGTTGGAACTTTGACACAAATATTTTTTATCTTTTTAGTCTTAAAAGTTCCTTTTTCTGGAGTTTTCTCTCCACTGCTTGAGACAGTTTCGACCAATTTTGCTCCTGGTCACGGAAATGCCTCACATCTGTTTGAAGTTATAATCAACTCTCTATAGGGAAAATGCCTAAACGGTAACAGTATAGTAAGATGCCTATATGATAACAAGATTAAAGTAATATATTTAAGGGTAAATTTTATTTGCATGTGCTAATATGAAATAATCAACTAACATTTAAAAGGAAAAATGCATACATTTGTCACTTTTCCAAGTCTTCTCAAAAAGAAATCCTAGGAAAGAAGCAGATTGCTTCCATAAAAGATAAAAGTGAAAAAAAAAAAAACCTAAACGGTTCTAAATTTAGGAAAAAGTTAAGTTCACTTTGAGACTTGAATGAATTGCTTTCTATGTGCAGAACTCCAAAAAATATACAGTATTTTTGTTTATGGAGAGGCCAGCTTCAGCCCATTTGATATTCCAAGTCCACACGCTTGCTATGTTCGTGTAAGTTCTTAGAAGCCCACCCTGGGCTTGTGTGTAGGGAAAGTGACTGTTGGGAATGGGTTATTGTATTTCCTTTCTCACAGCACTGGGTTGTTAAGTAGCATACAGTCTAAGTATTCTTGTTTGTTACAACCTAAGTTCTGGAGTAGCCAGCTCCCGCCAGAGTGTTAAGCTTCTCCACACCTTAACCCTTAGCCCTGTCTACACATTTAATTTTACTGGCGGGAGGCAGACCCCGAAGACAGTAAAGAGAATGCTGATGATGCTCAAGCTAGAGCCTGGCTTGCCAGATGATCCTGTGCCGTGACATTGGAAGCACAGGGTGGACTGTGCCTCCCAGAGAAGGCCTTGCAACGCACCGCTAAAGGGACCGAAGTCTGGGTGATGCAAAATGACAACCAACCTCGAGGACGTTTTTGCATTTTCTTTTTTTTAACGTTTATTTATTTTTGAGACAGAGACAGCATGAACAGGGGAGGGGCAGAGAGAGAGGGAGACACAGAATCTGAAACAGGCTCCAGGCTCTGAGCGGTCAACACAGAGCCCGACGCGGGGCTTGAACTCACGGACCGTGAGATCATGACCTGAGCCGAAGTTGGACGCTTAACCGACCAAGCCACCCAGGCGCCCCTGTTTTTGTATTTTCAACAGAAATCATTACAGCTGGGGTGTTTTGCCCAGGGAAGAGAATACTAATGTTACATAGGATAAGATGTTTTGTGGGAGGGACTGGGTGCCTCTCCTGCTGCCCAGCACCCAGGAGGGGCCCTGGAGGAAGGCAAAGGCCCTACCCTCGCGGGCCACGGGATGCTGACGTGCAGGTACACACCGTGAAGTTGAAGGTACTAGAAAGAGTGTGCTTTACTGGGTTTGTTTTATTTTACATAAGGGTATTGCTTTTAAGGCTTCGTCTTTAAAGGTAGTGGCACACAGAAATTACCTCTCCAGCAGCACAGTATTATTTTAATCCAAACTAGTTGCTTGCACATAACATTGTTTAAACTGTACTTCCGGTAACAAAGAATCCTAGAGCTGCCAGTAGGACACTGAGGAATAGTGATTGGAGGTAATGCCATCCTCTAGTGGGTTATGATGTTGGGAGTGGTGGTTATGGCATGAGGGTCTTCCCTCGGTGGGGGGAGGGGAGGATGTCACAGTGGCCCTCAGCTCCTAGAAATGGCTACAGCAGGTAGTTTAGGGAGAGTGCATTTTCTTAATAAGTGGAGGAGAAATGCAGCCAAGCTTTCAGGATGATCCATTTTACAAACACTGTGAATCGGGGTATAGAAAAAGTTGAACTGCAAGTTTAAACCTTTGTTATCTTCCAAATGAACTAGTAATTGTCACAGACTGGTACAGAGGTGATGGCTTGGCAAACAAAGCCTTCTTGTTTCTCATATAGTCAAAGATGGGCGATTTTATGTTAGCTGTAATTGGTAATGGTATTTGTAGAAGTGATTTATTGGTCAAGGTGACAGCCTACTGTTTTGATGGCGACACAGACTGAGGATGGGGAGTCTGTTATGTGAGTCTGAGTGGGCTTACTTTAATGTCCCTCTCCTGCCTTGTGATCTTGTAAATGAGTGCTAACGGGGACAGATTATTAATATCATGACCCACCTCTCTTTGGAAAATATCTTAGGTCTTAATTTATATTTCCATGTTAGAACACATGTCTTCAAGAAGCATCCTGCCAAGAGTACTTACCAATATGGACTCCTGAGCTGTCTTTGGTTACTCAGTCTCTGGATCACCCAGGAGCAGGCATGCCCTCCACACTGTGAAGGTCGCCTGAAAGTTCTGTGTCCTTTAAAACCAGTCGCTCTGGAGACCATAGAAATCAACTTTGTGGGTTGGGACAGAACCAATTTTTGCTGTTGTATAGACAAAACAGTATTAATGGAATGTTTTTCACCTTCCCACTGGATGTTTTGATATCATTTGTTTCAAATGTATATTTAGAATGGAATCACTTACAAAGCTCATCTTTCTAAGCTCCTGTTCCCTACAAAGGGAAATGTCACAAGAATGTATAAAAATAAAAATCTAAGAAAAAAAAACCAAAAACCTCCACATTGTTCCTAAAGAGAATGAATGTTTTCCAGTAGGTGTTTTTGTGGTTTCTATTTAAGCTCTAATTAAAGCATCTATGTGTTTTACATGCATGATTTTTTTTTTTTAATGGTGGCACGGAATCACTGGGGAGAATATGTATGGAAAGTTCTGGCTCTTTACCCAAATCAGAACTTGATACTGTTAACACAAAACTACAAAGCGTAGCAGACAGAGCAAAAACCAGCTGGCTCATATTCAAATATAGACTGGACAGTTTGTGGTAAGAATGTGGTCATCACAGCCTGGAAGGCTAGTGTCAGTAGGGTGACCAGCCATCCTGTTTTGCCTGGGATGGAGGGGTCCCCTGGGACACGGTTTCAGTGCTAAAACCAGGACCGTCCTTGGCACACCAAAATGGTTACTTTGAGTGCAAATCGGAGTGGTTAGTTAATCCTGGCTGTTTCTTAGGTGCTTGAAAAACTTGCAGTAGAATGAGACAAAGGAATAGTTATTAGGTACCCTTACCTGTCTAACTTTTTACCACCCCCTCCCCATGAATATCTATAGTCTTCCTCTCGTGTTGAAGTTCACACATTTAATAGATGGGAGACATTTGGGTGGGACATTCCTATATTCATTCTTTCCTTGGGGTGGGGTCTAAATTTTTTAAAATATATTTTAGTTTCTGTGATTGCAAGATATTATCCTCCAAGAAAGAGAGGAAGAAGTAACCTCAGAATTCACTTTTTCCCCCCAAAGCCTAGCATGGGCTGTCTGCTCAGGCTGCTATGACAGCGTACTGCAGCCTGGGAGGCTTTAACCACGGACATTTCTCTCTCCCAGTTCTGGAGGCTAGAAGTGAAGGATCAAGATGCTGGTAGATTCGACGCCCGGTTGCGCCTGGTTTGCAGACGGTCTTCTTGCTGCGACCTAACGTGGTGGAGAGAGCGATCTTCTGTCTCGTGTCTCTTCTAATCAGGGCACTAATCCCATTCACGGGGCTCTCGTCTCCCAGAGGCCCCACCTCCTACTACATTCACACTGGGGATTAGGGCTTCGTGAATTTTGGAGGTACACACACATTCAGTCCCTGGCAGACTCCAACGTGGTAAATATTTAAAATACTTTTTCTATCCATGTCGGAACCTGTGTCTTCCGACTAGATGGGATACCTGGTGAGTAGTGACTGTGTCTCATGCCTCCAGCTTGCACATGGCCTTCATCCCACCTGGGATGAGTGGGTACGAGTGGGGGTGGCCTGTGTGGTCAGCTGCCATAGCTTCCAAGGGGGACAAGGGACCTTGCCTCTCTCTCTCCACCCTGCACAAATGGAACCAGAGCAGCCTTGAGTTTTCTACTGGGCACTAGAGAAGGGGCCCGTGCTGCGTCCTGCTGGCATCTTAGCACCAGCCTACAGCCTTGCTGGGCCTCGGTCCGTGGGATGAGGGTGGGAAGGAGAAGGAACAATGCTGCCCACAGCCCATCCCGCCCACTGTGCACTCTACCTCCTTCCAGCACCCAGTCTCCTGTGGACACCATGGAGAAAGGTGCTCAAAACTTCCCACTCTGCTCTTCCCTTCTCGAGGGGCAATGGCCTCCCCTGCGGGAGACTGAAGACCACTGTGGACGTGAGTGCTCGTCCACTCCACCCTCCCTACCTCACATGCTGAACCCGGGGAGATAGCTGGGAGAGCAGGGGGCCAAGGGCTGTGCCGACTCCAAAAAGAACCTCCAGAGGGCAGCCATGTTTCTCCTGCCTGGAGTAGAGGCCCCAGGAGTCAGCCGCCCTCTCCTGCAGCCCTTCCCCGCTGGCCTCACCCCTACTCCTCTGTCTTCATTCCCTTACACCCGCCTCCCCTGACCTCCAGCCCGTTTACTCCCATTACTCCCTGCCCTGCTGTACTGGGCTCTTTCCCTCTGTTACCAACTCGTTCTGCCACTTTATGTTTAGTAATTAGCCTCCATGTTGGCTGGCAAGGTCTGAGAGGATGGGGACAGTGTGTCCTGTTTACTGTCAGGTCCCCAGTTTGTAGCACTGGCCTGGTGCACGCAGGGTGCTCAGCCATGTTCAGTGGCTGTAGGAGTAAGAAGCTTCCTCGCGTCCCTCTCTAGGCTCCAGGAACTCTGAGGCAGCCTGCATTTGAAAAACATACCAACCCAGCACCTTCGAGATTCTTCTTAGCATTTTATTCTGCATCCCTATTATCTTCCTACAAGAAAGAAAGGGCTTTGGCCAGCATTTGCTCTCAGACTCCAGATCTGTGCGAGGGGCATACATAGGTACGGCCAGATGTTGGGTCCACTTCCATACACAGGAAGTTTGAAACTTTTGAAGAGAAGCCTTTCAGCCACAGTCGTGCTGCTGGGTGGAAAGTTTTGTTGCAAGAGAAACCACTTGGACGGTGAAAAAGAAATCTGCTTTACAGAAGCACCAGATCACCCTGGAGGGCATCCGCTGTCAAAACGCGACATCTCTGTTGCATGCTAGAGCAAACAGCCCGGAAAAATCTGTCGAATCCCATCTTCTAGTCGGAGAGGTTTATACTGCACCCCAAATGTCAGCACCCGGGCCCGACCCAAGCTTTCTTTGGGGGAGGGGTGGGGCTCTCAGTCCGCTGCGCTGGGCTGCACCTTCCCCGGCACGCCGGTGCAGAAGGCCGGTTTGGCTTTCGGGGCCTGCCGGGTCTTCGCGGCCACATCGGGGGCCCTGCAAACAAGCAGAAAGTGGGGTGAGTGTGCTGCCCCCCAGACCACTGTTGCTCTGAAGAGAAGTCCAGCGGCTGCTGAGCTAACAGCTGGCGAAGGAGTCTGGGGAGGGAAGGCCAAGGAGAAGAGAATCCTGCCACAGCAACCTAAATCCCAAGGTTTTTTTCTCCCATGTTCTAATTCCTTGCGACCATTTTCTCCCTGAGCTGAGAGGGTCAACCCTTAGCTGGCTCAGCGAGCAGACCACAAGCACAAAGTTTGGGCTGGAGGCCTTGGCCGGCTCAGGGTTCAACGTTGCCTCCGGCTCGGGCCGGCGGCTCTGAGAGAGCGCCCCCTGCCGGCTGTCTCCTCGCCTTCGGTGCTTTTCCTTGGCGGTCAGCCCACAGGCTCTGGGCCACACTGGCTCTGTGAAGGGCGGCTTCTCCACAGCAGGGAGTGGAAAGACCTGGGGCCAGCCTTCAAGGTGAAGTCAGAGGGCTCTCAGGCCGCCGTCCTGACAGGCACGCTGAAAGCAAAGGGAAGCCAAAGGCAGGCCTCCAGCAGGCCACGCCAGGGCACTGTGCCCTCGCCTGCCAGCAGGGGAGGTGACCCGCAGGCCCTGGTCTGCAGGAGGGAGAGTCCCAGTGTGTTTCTGCCATTATTCAAGAGCCAATCTTTTCTTAGTATCTGGGCAAGGGGGATATTTGACAGCTGGGCTTTCAAAGGAATCACTGGTGTTGCATAGTTTATGAGTTATGGGAAGTCAGTTAGTAAAACTTTCCATGGAAAGTTCCACAGAACCTTACAGAACCAGCTTCCTCTGAGATCTGAATGGCAAAGGAAACAGTGCAAGGGGAAGCCAACTCACTTGGACAGGACGTCCACTGTCTGCTGGGTGGCCAGAGTCCTTTTGTCCTGTGCTCCATATAAGAGGGTCTGAATCTGAAGACACTGCAGAACACCAAGTAGTAATCATGAGGTTATAAAAATGTCACTGAGAGCATTTCGCAGGAAAATGAAGTCTCCCTTGAATGAAATAAAGCATACTTCATCCACAGGCCCATGCTTGACAGAACTGGTGCTCTCAGGGTTTCTCAGGGACAGACTGGCCTTCAATTTGGATGCTCTGAGGGATCCAGGAAACAAATGCAAAGTTTTAACACTATTTTACACAACTCCCTATGATGAGCTATATGCAAACTATGAGCATAGGGGCGCCTGGGTGGCTCAGTCGGTGGAGCATCCAACTCTTGATCCCAGCTCAGATCATGATCTCCCGGTTCATGAGCTCGAGCCCCGCATCGGGCTCTTTGCTGACCGCTTGGAGGCTGCCTGGGATTCTCACTCTTCCTCTCTCTGCTCCTCTCCCCCAACTCCTCTCTTTCTCTCTCAAAATAAATAAACATTAAGGGGCAGGCACCTAGGTGGCTCAGTCTATCAAGCGTCCTACTTCGGCTCAGGTCATGATCTCATGGCTCTAGAGTTTGAGCCATGTGTCAGGCTCTGTGCTGACAGCTCAGAGCCTGGAGCCTGTTTTGGATTCTGTCTCTGTCTCTCTCTGCCCCTACCTCCCCCCCACCCTGCTCACACTCTCTCTCTCTCTCTTAAATATCAGTAAACATTTAAAAAATTAAAAAAAAAATCCCTGACTCTCCCCTTTTGGGTAGGCAGGTTTAAAAATTTCTTAAAAAGTAGCATTTTTAGAAAATAAAGGCAAGAACATTGGTATTGACCAGGGATGGTCTCTAGTTTCGGTTTTTAAATGAGCCTTGCTCAGGAAGGTTTTAAATTTTTTTGTTTGCTTTTTGTTTTATTTTGTTTTTTGGTAAAAACATGCTCTATCTTATATGGGCTTTCTATATTCATTACTACACAGTAATTTCTTAGGAATTAATTTACTTAGGACTTCAATATTGAGCTTATGTATTATCCAGGGCTAGCTTTGGCTTGATTTCTCCTTTCTGCTTACTGAGCGACCATTTGGTTACTTGTACCAGACCAGGGTAAACTCAAGGAAAGAATAAAGATGCAAGTTGTGCCCCCAAATGGCCAAAATGATTCTTAAAATAGAATGAGGTGGAGGCACTTGCTTTACTGTATATCAGTACCTTTTATAAAACTGTAGTAATTAGGACAGTGGGGTTTTCATCCAGGGATAAAGAAAGAGGTCAGTAGAACATGGCAGAGAGTCCACTGCTTGATAGATGACAGAAGTGGCCCTGAAGGGTCTAGGGGAAAGAGCTGAACTAGTCGGTAAATGGAACTGGGGTCGTGGGCTTTCCAAATGGGAGAAAATGGGTCCCTATCCCATACCAAACACAAAAATCAATCCTAGACAGACGGAGGAACTAAATGTGAAACGAAAACTTGAAACTTTTAGATGAAAATAGCAGAGGTTTACCTTTATCAGCTTGCAATAGGGAAGTATTTCTTAGACAAGATCCAGGCAAATCGAAAGTAAAAGACTGATATGATTTAACTGTATTAAAATTCAAAACATCTATGCACCAAAATTCACCTTAAATAAAGTACAAGGAGGGAAAGTATAAAGTACAATAAGGGAAAATATTTGCACAATACCGAGAGGGGATTAGGACTAAGGACACATAAAGAACAGACTACCAATAGAAAATAATCAAAAGATATTATTCAAAGAGGTTGAAAACTAAGAGGCTGATAAACACACCTAAGTTCACTAGTAATCAGAAATGCAAACTAAAACTTCAAGGGCGTTGTTCCTTTGCTCTTAAATTGCAAAAATTATAGTCTGATAATGATAATACCAAGCTTTATCACAGGTGTTAAGCAAAAAGTACTCTTTTACATATTGATAGTGGATGTTGAAATTGGTACCACTTTTAGAACAATCTGGCAATATTTAGTAATGGATAGGTACATGTACGATACACAAATTTTTGATGTGCATATAGCCACATAGATGAATCTCATGATTATAGAGAGGAAAAAACAAATTGCAGTTGAATGCATTATATATATTATTATATATTACATATTATTAAAATACATATTACATATAATTTATATGAAGCTTAAGAAGCATGTATAACAAGATTGCAAAATAATTTTAGTAAATTAATTTAGTAAATAGTAAAATAGTAAAGACATAGTAAAATAATTACGACAACGTGGGAATGATACCAAATTCAGGATAGCAGTTATCCGGAGGTGGGGTGGGGAAGGCTAGTAGTGGGGACTTCACTGTATAGACCCATACATGTTTTATTGCTTATATTGAACAGTGAACTCAAAGGTGTTGGTTACATTCTTCATGCTTTTCTGCATATCTGAAATACTTTACATTTTTACAATATTGAATTGGTTTTTCTACACGGTAACAGCTTGAGTCAAAAAAAGTCTGAGGCTTTGGGGACTTTGTACTGAAGACTGTTTATTCATTCTGATCTGCCAACCATTTTTAGGTCTTCAGGAAAATTAAAATGCAAGCAGCCAACATGCTTTGTCTTTAAAAGATGTGGAAAATATCAAAACCGACTGAATGTTTGGCTCAATCTGAGGAATTGAAAATGTGGTTCTGGAATCTGAGAATGTGGTTGTCTTCTGGAGGAAAGAGGTATTATTAGACGAAGATAGGATGGGGTTTTGGGGTTTTTTTGTTGTTTTTTGTTTTTGTTTTGAAACAGACCTTCACTCTTTGTTGAATTATGTAACACCAAGGAAGTAGCAAACTTGTTCTGTCATTCCATTCAGCATATAATCCAAATGCTCCAAAATCCCACCCCCTCCACCCAAATAAGCCACAGGCTTTTGGAATCCGCACTGGGGGCCCTGGCCTGGCCTGCTGCTCTTTCCATGGGTTTGGGCCAGCTCTACTTTAATCCACGGATAAACTGCTGTGAACTTGGGAAACTTAAGGAACTCTGAGAAAGTTCTGTGTTGCTTTTGGGGACAGGTTTCCAACACCCAGGACACTTGATGTAAACTCTTCCCGCCCTCCTCTCCCACGTGGCTCCCAGCTGCTGGAAGCCTGGGGGCGTCTCCAGGCAGGGTCCAGCAAGGGAGGTGCTCAGGCAGGGACAGAAAACAGGAAGCAAGCAGGCTTTCCCCTCATTCATGCTTGGCAGTGAGAGGCCACTGTCCAGGGCTAACGTTCTTGCCAGGACAGACTTCATTTTCCCCTACATGGCCAGAAATACCTTAACTCCGTGTGAAAGATCAGGTCTCATTTTAAACTCATCTGCCTTCTCTGTTTACACATCTACGAGTACCTCCCTTGCAGCTCATTTTGAGATGAGCTGATGTCTCGGTGTTAGTTCATTCACTGAGACATTAGCATTTCACTGACATTATAATCATTATTTGAGATGGTCTGAGGTCTCGGTTTACCCTGCCTTAACAGAGGGCCTCCGAAATCCAGAACTCAGGAGGGATATCCATCCTACCCTTTGGGTTACTGAAGCTTCTCTCTGGCCCCTCATTCTCTAGGGAAAAACATACTATTAGCTAACTTTTTCAGATTTCTAGGTACAAGGACAGGGCAATTGACGGTGCTTATACCAATTCTCACTGGTTCTACTAACCACCTCCATTCCAGACCTTGTGTGCTGGTCATTGTCCCTGGGGAAAATGTGTGTAGGGAGGCTGGAGGTAGGAGAGAAGGTCATAATCAATAATCAGGCCCAGAGAGAGGTCAGCCCATCCCCGCCCCTACTCCCTAGACCCTGGCAGTCAAGATTCTTCTCTTCCTGGCATTAATAGATTTTGTTTTTTTTTTTTTAAGGCTACTTATCCTCCTTAAGGAGATTTGCCCCCAGTTCTAGCTGAAGCGAGAAGAGATGTAAAGGGATGCCAACTAGGAGAGGGAAATGGGTCCTCAGCCCCTACCTAATCTCCTTTAGATGACAGTGCCCAGGGACACCATACCAGGCACCACATCAGGAAAGAATGGTTCACCTACTAGCTGGAATAGTTTTCAAGAGCTACATTTTTAAAATAGTGAGGGGCGCCCGGGTGCCTCAGTCAGTTAAGCGTTCGACTTCAGCTCAGGTCATGATCTCACAGTTTGTGGGTTCGAGCCTGGCGTCAGCTCTGTGCTGACAGCTCAGAGCCAGGAGCCTGATTCAGAAAATTTTAAATAGTGAAATAACCCCCTTACTGACCTTACTAGGAAATGTTTTACATAGCTGTGCATTTACCTAAGAAACATAAATTGAATTTTTCAGTGCTCTACTGCTCTTAGCTAAATTTGCTTAAGCATTTTTGTGTGAAATAGGTTATTTCGATTCTTTTGTTAAAAATATGGACACTGTCAGAGACAAAGTCAATAAATGTTATTTGAACCTACTGGGAGCCCAGCATTTTAAACAACCCTCTGAACTAAGTGAAGAATCCCAAATCCCGGTGGTGGAATATTCTACAGTATAAATAAAAGGTATTTTGTGCTCTCCAGATTCTTCTTCCAAGGCCAGTGCACTCCTATTTGAAATCAGCCTGTACAGGGTGCTTCTCATTTTTCTCTAAGTGGACAAAAACCCTGGAATTTCCAGGATCCAGATGAATTTTGGGGAACTGTTATATTGTTGTTACGCTCTTTGATTTTATCTGCAGGGGTTGGGAGAAGTCATTTGTGTTTCTATTATTCCTTAAATACCAAACAAGAAGCTTTCCACCCCCTGCAGAAAGACAAGAGGTAGCACCCGCTTCCACACTGGCCTGCAAGCTGTCCCCAGAGGGGCCACATTTGTGTTGCTCGCCTTTGTGCCCCAGGTTCTGGAACATTCCCTGGCACGTGAGTAGGGGCGATATTTGCTAGATGAATGATCAAACAAGAGGACAAACAGTTCAACTGAGGAAGTTCTTATACGGAGCCTGAAGACACGGTTGGACCACAGGGCTCCAGGGATCTGTCAGCAACTGACACCTCTGGTAAGGATGCTTCGTGGGGGGTGCCGTGTCACGAAGCCTCGCCCTCAAAATCCAGGCAGGTTCGGTAGCCGCAAGAGTGCTGCTCGCTGTGCACTGCTTCCCTTAGCAGTCATTCCTAATGCCAGGGCAAGTTACGACACGACTGTAAGCACCTGATGTGAAACTGAAAACTTATTTTTGACATGACTGAGTTTTGCAAGCTAGGTTTCTGAGGGGCCCGGGAGGCAAGGCAGCTGGGACAGGAGCCACCAGTTGGTGTCTTCCTAGCTCTGGCCTACCCATGTGCCCAAGAACTCACACCCTTCCCAGTGTGGCTGCAGGGGTGGCCCGGGGACAGCTGCGGGGTAGAGGTTCGCTGACTCCGTGTACTCTGGCTTTAGAAAACCACGACAGGGGTACCTGGGTGGCTCGGTCAGCTAAGTTTCCGACTCTGGATTTTAGCTCAGGTCATGATCTCACAGTTTGTGAGTTTGAGCCTCGTGTCAGGCTCTGTGCTAGTAGCTTGGGATTCTGTCTCTCTCCCCCCCTCTCTCTCAAAAAATAAGTAAATAAAACATTAAAGAAAGAAAGAAAGAAAGAAAGAAAGAAAGAAAGAAAGAAAACCATGACAGCTATATCCCCAAAAAGAAGCATATTTTCCGGTTTGGGCAGGAATCTCTGAAAACCTGCAGTCATTACTCAAGGCCATTTATTTGCATGGCCAGTACCTCTGAAGAACTGGATTGGGGTGCCTTAGCCCTCCCTTCACCCATCAACCCCCAGCCCCCCAGCCTTCAGTCCTGGAATTGGACCATAATTCCTATCAGGGAATTTTAGACAATGGATGTGCTGACGGGATAAATCCTACTTATTCACAGAGGCCATGTGGCAAAGAGCCACCTCAGTGGCAAGGCCACAGGGCTCGATGATGGAAAACTGACAAAGACAGACTTTCATGCCTGGTAAGGGTCATGCCAAGCTCGTTGTGCTAGTCCAAGTATTTTGTCTTTATGGGGAATGAAAAACAAAGCCACAGAAAGGTACGATTTTTAACAATGACTCTAATTCTCACAACCTAAAACTACCACTCTTCTTTTACACATTATCTGATGCGACAGCATGTCCGTGGCAGAGAAGCTACCCTGACGCTCATGAACTGTGGCTCTGTTTACACGTCAATTCTCAAGGCTGGCGCCAAGAAAAAAAAGATGTCAGGAAAGATGCCTTCAACGTTTAGAAAAAACACAAATGCGCCTTCACGGACGCATCTTTACAAGGCAGGCAGAAGTGATTTACTTAAATGATGACCTTGGCGGAACTGAAAGGACAAATTGAAACACAGTTCATCAGGGAGCATTTTCCTACGGAAACAGGGGCACGTGTGGGTGGGCGTTCCCCAAGCCACTCGGGCACCAGCCTTGTCCTCACTAGGCCCGAGTCCTCCATATCTACTCACTCCTGCAGCAGCTGTTTGCAGAGCATTGGCAATATGCTGACCTGTGTCCACCTCAGGGACAGAGCAGAGTGGCCAGGCCTGGGCCTTGCCCTCAGGGGCCTCCAGTGTAGTGGGGGAGCCAGACATTGAGAGATTTTTGTAAATGAACGTGTGATAACAACTGATGATAAGAGCTGTGGAAGAGAAAAGAAGATGGGGCGACGGAGGAAGAAAAGTGGGGGGTGGTCAGTGGTGGGAGAGGGCACTTGGTCAGTGAAGGCCCCTGTGAGGTGACATATGAGTTGAGAACGGCAGGATGGGGAGTCGGCCATGTGGGCACAGGCCCAGGGAAGGGGGTGCTGGTGCTGGGGTCCCAGGCAGGAGGACTGGGAGGTGTTTGAGGGAGCACACTATGATTCCCCTTCTCTCTCACTCTTGCTCTCTCTCCCTCCCTCTCACGTGCACGCTCGCACACTTGCACCCCTGCAACTCCCTTACCTGGAGGACCACTAATACTGAATCCCCAGGATTGCTGCATGGGTGGGAGGGACGCCTCCCAGGACAAAGGGACCGATAAGGTGGGACCAGGGGCCCCAGGACGAGGGACGTATGAGATGAGGAAGAAAGGGGGCCCGGGGACTCTGGAGAGAGACCCCGTTTGCAAAGCTCTCCCCAAGTGTCTGCAGAGGGCCAGCCTTGAAAGTGTGGGTGTCATCCTCGTCTCCCTCACTCCTCACCACTGAGTTGCCACGTGCCGTGGGCTCTACATCCTTATCGGCATCCCTCGACTCCCCCACGACCTTGCTCCAGCCCCTGGCCACTGTCTTGGAGCAAGCTACCACCACCTTTCTCCAGGACAACTGCAACACAAATATTTAGAGAACAAACACATCAGCAGGACGTGCTGGTGTGGGGAATCCTGCTGCGCACCCACGTATGGGTCACGGCTTCCTTCTCTAAAGCGGACAGCCAGCTCTTTGTATAAAAGCTGGACTCGCCTATTTCAGAGTTGGACAGAGCAAGAGATCCAGACCCTTTGAAAAGCTAAGCCTTTTGAGCTGCCTTTTCATGGCCCTTTCCGTGCCACCTCGTCGGGTCCTTCCTGAGCCAGTGCAGTCTCGCCAACCATTCCTGACCATCGCTCTTTCCACCTGTTCATGGTCACGCTGCATTTATGTGGTAGGTTTGGCCTTCCCCTCCTTTGCCAGCCCTCCACCCATAAACTCATGGTTGTCCCGCCTCTAGTGAGGCTCTGGAAAAACGCCAGTGTCAGGCCAGGACAGTCTGCTCAGACCACGGTTCTGCGCCCTCCAGACTCCGATGCCAATTTAGGAGCATCTAAGGCACTGAGGACTCAACAAGCAGCAGCGAGAGCTCCGATGGTTGAGGAACTTTCCAATGTAGCCTTGTGTCGGGGGCAGTCTGGGCACGTTGCCCATCTGTGTTTTCTAAGGGATAGCAAAGGCAGAGGGGTGCTTTGTGTGGGCTGCTGTGGTTGGGGGGCCTGACCCCGAGGATAGGGACTCTTCTGGGCAGCCTATGGCCAGCAGAGCTGGAATTCTCATTCCCACCTAGCCTAGGGCAGGCACAAAGGAGGCTCCACATTTTCTCCACGGAAGGTCAAAAAGGGATGACCTTGATCCCTCTAACCATCAGCTCCTATTGTGATACTCTTATCAACCGATTTACAAACAGCTTTAAGTGAGGAGTGCTTGCAACGCCTTTAAGCCTGCTTCTCAACTCAAGAACAGGATTTTTTTTTTTTTAATATGAAATTAATGTCGTCATGACCTTACTCTCTTTCTAAAAGGATCTGAGGTGGGCTGTGGCAGCCCAACAATGGGTTAGTCAGTGATGATTAGGAAAATCAGGATCAAGGACAAATGGGACTACACATGAAAACAGTGTGGGCTAACATGGGGCTCTGTGGGGACTCCAAGCTCGATCTGGATCTCCTGGTATCCAGGACAACGAGGAAAACACCACACAGGCTAAAGGGAAAGTAAAACCAAGTGGTCCGCTGATAGAATGGCAGTGCGTGAATTATGTATAAAATACAGCTGTCAACCAGGAGGCTCTGTGTGCTTGGCCGGTCGCAGGAATGGCTGTTCTAGGGTCTCGACCCATGGCCACATGAGATCCTTCCAGGGGTGGCTTTCTCATCTACAATCTATGAGTGAAAACCATTTTCCTTTGCCCTTCTTCAACTGATTCATTACAGTGGGCTTTGGATTTCTTGGAGAGAGGTCACATAAAATTATGTTATTCTTTTATGGAGATGTTTAATGTCTGCCATTATAAAGCACTCAAGTAGTGGACTGAACCCTTAATACGAAGGCTGGATGAAGGAAGGGCCCAAACCCAGCTTCACCCTGTCACTGGGCCCAGGATTAATCCAGAGAGGCTACTGACCAAATGTATGTATGTTCAGAGGTGGGGGAGGGAGAGAGAGAGAATCCCAGGCAGGCTCTGCATTGTCAGCGCAGAGCCCCATGCGGGGCTTGAACCCATGAACCGTGAGATCATGACATGAGCTGAAGACAGACGCTTAACTGACTGAGCCACCCAGGCGCCCCAGGAAACAGTCTTTAGGAATTCTTTTTTGCCACCTTTCACCTGGATGGAAATGTTGGCAGTGATGTCCATCCTAGAATCAAACCAGGTCTCTATGTCACAAAAACATAGCAGAGGTTGTGCTGTGGAAATTTCCATCTGGAGCCAACAGATTTCTCCAATTTACTCCTGCAGGCAGACGCCTTTGAAAGATAGATCAATAATATGGTTTTCCTTGCAGTAATTTAATCCGGCTGTCTGCTTTGTCTCTCATGACTTCCTGTTTTTCATGCCCATGGGACCATGGCCGGGCCATGCAGCACAGGAGGGCACATCTGGAAAAGCTGGTGTTCCTTGGATTCCTGTTCCAGGGTTGAAAACTTGGGGGACACAGCTGTTGTGATAAATATGCGAGAAACGCTCGGCTGGTAGCTTTAGGGAGCTACCTAAGGGCTGACTAAGAAAGTGTGGCTCAACAGCTGATGCGCAAGTCCTGTGTGTGTCCTATGCCCACAATGTGGCCGGTCCTGTCCTCAGATGGGCACATGTAGAGGAGGGACGACAAGGACCGCACGTACTGCAGCACGCACACCCAATAGACATGCAGGTTTCAACCCTGTCTCCCTGCGTTCTGGCAAATGGCCAGAGAGCTTCAAAATGCCAAAGCCATTGTGTTCAGGACTGATGGTTAATGAGGCCAAACTAAAGTGAAAACGTTTCACTAACTTCCACTGCAGGCTTGGGGAGTGATGAAACCTGACAGTTTGTTGAAGCTGAGCTGCTTTTAAGCCCTGTGGGTGGGCACGAGGCCCAGAGCAGTGATCTCGACCTTCCCCCAGAAGCTAGAATGCAGATCCCTGGGCCCCTGGACCCCTGTCCCAGACTCAGATTCAGAAGGTCACCCCGATGCAGGGCTTTAAGCCCCCATGCTTGGTGAACCACTGGCAATAAGGAAAGCATGTGGGCTTTACTATAGAGTAGCCTGCCCAGAGGCAATTTATTTACTTCTAGGAGCCTACGTCCTCTTGGCCTGTAAAACAGGGCTACTGAAGTCTGGGCTGTGAGGATCAGGAATGACGTCTGAGCACTGGGCAGCAGGAAGCCTGGCCCCCAGCCTGCAGTCAGCGGTGGTACCCGCCCAGCCCCGCCGGGGACAGCGGGGCTTCATACAGGTTCGTGTGGCCCCTGCTCAAGTTTCTTGAGCATCTGCTACCATTTGCCAGTTTCCCCCATTCCTGGGGTCCCTCCCCAGCCTGGAGTTGAGTGGCTAGGCTTTCCCTATTTCATGGACACTCCTCAGAGGAGAAACAAGGAAGGGGAATCACAGTGGAGATTCCCAGGGGCAGGCAGTGCCTCAGCCAGGAAAGCCCTGCCCTCTCCTCCTTCTGGTACTCTTCAGGACCCGGAACTCCGCCAGACCCTGCTGCTCGCAAAGCAGCCTGCCTTTCCTCCCCTCACTCCAACCCCGGAACAACGTGGGACAAAGGAAGCCTCGGCGTTGCTGTCACCTCCACTTTACAGATGAGAAAACTTCGGCCTCTTGCCTCGATTCTTGGTCCATTCCATTCTCAACACTATCCTCACATGATTTTTTTCTTTTCGTTTCTTTTTATTTAAAAAAATTTTTTTTAATTTAAAAAATTTTTGAGACAGAGAGAGAGCATGAATGGGGGAGGGTCAGAGAGAGAGGGAGACATAGAATCCGAAGCAGGCTCCTCGAACTCACAGACGGTGAGATCATGACCTGAGCCGAAGTCGGAAGCTAAACCGACTGAGCCACCCAGGTGCCCCCCTCTTTTTATTTTTTTTAAATTGCTTTTAAAGATTTTATTTTTTAAGCAATCTCCACACCCAGTGTGGGGCTTGAACTTATAACCCTGAGATCAAGAGTTGCATACTCCACCAAATGAGCCAGCCAGGTGACCCTGATTTTTTTTTTTATGTTTATATATATATTTTTTTAATTTTTTTTTCAATGTTTATTTATTTTTGGGACAGAGAGAGACAGAGCATGAACGGCGGAGGGGCAGAGAGAGAGGGAGACACAGAATCAGAAACAGGCTCCAGGCTCTGAGCCATCAGCCCAGAGCCTGACGCGGGGCTCGAACTCACGGACCGCGAGATCGTGACCTGGCTGAAGTCGGACGCTTAACCGACTGCGCCACCCAGGCGCCCCATTATGTTTATATATTTTTGAGAGAGACACAGAGCACAAGCAGGGGAGGGGCAGTGAGAGAGGGCGACACAGAATCTGAAGTAGGCTCCTGGCTCTGAGCTGTCAGCACAGAGCCCAACACCGGGCTCGAACCCACGAACCATGAGACTGTGACCTGAGTCGAAGTCAGACACTTAACCTACTGAGCCACCCAGGTGCCCCAAAATCCTAACTACAAATAGAGACCTATGGTGCCCTGCTTAAAATTCCCTTAATGGCTCCCAGCTGCTTAGAGCAAGATTCAGAAAACTTTCTGCAAAGGGCCAGATGGTAAATATTATAGGCCTTGCAGGCCAAGAGACAAAAATTGAGGCTACCGTGTAGGCACTTAGGTAACAGGAGGGAGTGCAATCTTCCTCAAATTTGTTTTATCAATGAAATTATGAGGAGGTTTCTTTGTAATCTAGTTTTGCTAATGAGAAGAACAGATTTCCTTTTTGGTGCCGATAAAATTTCACGTAGTTGGGGTTCAGGTAGTGTTCCCCTACCATCTGATCAATTTATGATCACCTGTAAAATGATTACAGGTTTAACGACTAACTGCAAAAAACATTTTTAACTTGGTCTATGTCCTTAACTATAATAAAATAAAACACAGGCAGTGAACTGGTCATTGTTTGGGACCCCTTCTTTTTAAAAAAATATTTATTTACTTTTGAGAGAGAGAGAGAGAGGGAGAGGGAGACAGAGAGAGAGAGAGGAGGGCCGAGAGACGGGGACACAGAATCTGAAGCATGTTCTGAGCTGTCAACACAGAGCCCAATGTGGGGCTCGAATTCACAGACTGTGAGATCATGACCCAAGCCCAAGTCGGACGCTTAACAGACTGAGCCGCCCCTAGACCCCTGCTTAAAAGATCAAGTCTCAGCTCCTTAACGTACAAACACAGCTGCAGGGACCTGCCCTCACGTCTATCCCAGAAACTCTCCCAACACAGTTGGCCCCAACTTTTTGCTTCTTAAACAGGCTTCGCTCTCTTATCCCTGAACTTTTTCTTCCAGCCCATTTCCAACCTGGGACTTCCTGTCTCTGCTCGCCTATATTCTCTTTCAGGACTACTTACCTGGACACCTTCCCTAAGCCCTTCCCTCCCATAGATCCCAGTGTGGACTTGGAGAACTTAGCACATAATATCACAGTTGGGCCTTTACAATCTGTAACTCCCTCACTGGCCTGGGATGCTTTCGAGGGAGGAAGCTACTGCCTACCTACTGTACTCACTGCACATGCTTCAAAAATAGGGACTGCATCCCAGGTCTTCTGTTTCCTGCACCATCTCCAGTGGGGACCACCCAGCTGCCTTGAGAGCACCATGTTCTTACACCCTAGCACGCTCCTGGCCTCAACTGACTGATCCAGGGTGAACACTGGACTCAAGTCAGGCCTACAGCCCTTTCTTGAGATCTTTTGAGCTGTGACTGAGAAATGGCACAGTGTAGGGAGTAAAACCCTGGAGGGCCGGCAGCCGTGATCTCCATCTTGAGGGGAGACACTACCATGACAGAGGTGGAGGAAGAGGATGTGCAGAGAGAAGCAGACAGGAGTCCTGGGCAGAGAGAACCTTGGAACATTCTCCTGAGCCTCAGCTGCATCCTGCTGTGCTAATCATCTGCCTAGTGGCCCTTCCTTGGAAACCACAAGACACCTGAGCTAGTTTGACCATTTTCTGTCGGTGGTGATCCAAAGATTCCTTGATCTTGGCAATCCAAAGATTCCTGATCTTGGCATTCTCCCCACTAGCCACTGATTCCCAAATGTTTTTAAGCATAGGAAGCTCTAGTTCAAACAGAATCTTACTGAGAAGCCCGGCATGTGAAATGGCTGTAATATAGGATAGACCACACGGTCCAGTGTAATAAAGCCCCACTCTGGCAACTCCTGACTTTGAAATCAATGCTGAGATACTCTTTTAGCCTCAGTTTCCTGCTTTTTAAACAAAACAAAACAAAACAAAACAAAACAAAACAAACAAAAAACAAAAAACAGAGCAGAGGTATCCAACTCTTCAGGTTGCTATAGGGCTTAAGTAAGTTAATATATGTAAATCGTTTAACACAGTGTCAGGGATAGAACAATCAGTCAATAAGCATTAAATTAGAAGTAGGGGATGGAGAAACCCAGGGCAACTGCCACTCTTAGCATCCTTATAACTCTTCCCTCAATAATGTCTTTGGCATATGTATAATGTTTAAATTATCTGAAATGATTAATATATCTTCCTGGTTAGACTGGAAAGTCTCACAAAGACAAGAAGCATATCTGTCTTGGTCACTGTTTTACCCCAGGTCTGCCTAGCACAGCTACTGGCCTCTAGAAGGTGACCAGTAACTAGTGTTGACTAAATGATAATAGATATATGTATCATCTTGTTAAAAAATATACACCATACATGTTGCCTTTTGCAACAGATTCAGAAAAGTCGTAAGAGAGATAAAGGCTCAATGTACAGGGTAGCCTACTCAAAACTAAAGTTAATTCTTTTGGTTTGGTCAGTTACATTACTTGGAGGTTCCCAGGTTTCACCATTTTAAAACTAATTAATGTAACGAAAACACAACATGACAAGACTTCAGAGGTACACTTAAAGTAATAAGGAAAATTCATAGCATAAAATACTATATAAAAAAATGGAAACAAATAAATTCAATTCCCTGTTCAAAAAGACAGGAAAAACTCCAACCAAGTAAAACAAAATAAGTTACAAGAAAATAAATAATAAGGATAAAATCAGAAATCAGTGAAACAGAATAGGAAGACAACTGACCTACGGAGTTTGAAAAACTAACAAAATAGACAAACCACTAACTAACTCAGCCAGCAAACAAGAGAGGAGATCCAAATATAAAACTAAGAAATGACAATAAGAAGATAACAACTAAAAAAGTAGAAATTTAAGAAATTCATGAGATTACTTTGCAAATCTCTATGCAAATCTATCTGAAAATGACAGTGAAATAGATAAATATGGTTTACCAAAATGACTTCATTGGAGCCAGAAAGCTTCAACAGAGCAAACTTTACAGAGAAATAGAGAAGACTGTCAAAGAATTCCCTGCTACCCCAAAAAAGCACCAGGCCTAAAGAATTTCACAAGAGGTACAAACCTTCAAAGTCTTGTTTTAGTGCTGCATAAATTCCTGTAGGCTTAGAAAATAAAAGTAAACTTCCAAATTATTTTTATGAAGCAAATATGACATTGTTACATTGTTACTTAAACAAGTATCACTTACCAATAAGGGCAAAACATCCTAAAATAAATGTTAGCAAACAGAATCAACATTGCACTGAGAAAATAGTTTAATATGACTAAGGGGATTTATTCCAGGAATGCAAGGTTGGTTTGATATGATAATAAAATATACCATATTAAGTGATCTAACAAGAATCATATGGTTATTTAATTCCACTGATGCTTTGACAAAATGCAGCACTTTTTTCTAATAAAAAAATACTCATGAAAATAGAAATTGATGGATACACTTCTTTACTATGGTAAAATATATAAACCTTAGTCCAAAGCCAGCATGTACCATATCAAGAATCACTAGAGGCATTTGCACTAACATCAGAAACAAGACAAGGATGCCTATTATCTCTACTCTTACTTATTATTGTATTGTAGGTACAAGCCAATGCAATCAGATAAGAGAAATCAATAAGAAACATAAGAATTGGAAAACAGAAAGTAAAACTATTTGCAGATGATGTAATGGTACACCTGAAAAACCTGAAAGAACCAATGTTCAAATTAACTCAAGCAAGAAAAGAATTAAGTAAGCTAGCAGAATATAAAATAACATAGAGAAACCAATAGTTTGCATGCACATACACAAACAGTTAAAAAATATAATACTGGATAAAACTCCATTTATAATAGCATTAAGGGAGAGGAAATGCTTAGCAATCGACTTAATAAGAAATGTGCAAAACTTGTATAAGGAACACTTTAAAATGTGCCTGAATGATACGTAAGTGGATGTGAACAAATATAAAGACATCCTTTGTTCTTGGGTAGAATGACTCTACATCATGAAGATGTCAGTCCTCCTGAAGTTCATTTATAAATAACATGCTCCTCAAAAAAAATACCATCAAACTTCTTATGGAGCTAGACAAGTTGGCACTAAAGTTCAGGTGGAAAAATAAATATGGAAAAATGTCTACAAAACACAATAGTCTAGGGAGATAAAAAACCATGAGGGGAGTCTAGTCCTACCTGCTATTAAATCATGCTATGAAATCTCCATAATTAAGACAATTAGGCACTGGAATTTGAGTAAACAAAAACACAAACAGAAGAGAATAGGAATCTAGAAATAGACTTAAATATATACACAAGTGTAGTACATGATGAAGGTGTCACCTCAAATCACTGGAGCATAGATGGGCTCTTTAATAAAATGGCACTAGACAACTGGGAAGCCGTTTGAAAAAAGATAACATTGGCTCCTTACCTCACACCTTCCACACAAACAAACCCCAAATTTAAAAAGAAACAGACATACAAGTACTAGAAGAACACATACAAGAATTCAAGAATTCCTCCATGAACTGAGTGTACCGAAAGAGTACAAGAAAATTGATAAATCACACTATGTAAAAAATTTAAAACATTTGCATGGTAAAAAAATAATTGATAATTCATTTAAAAACATATGTATATAAAAGGATTACTATATTGCTTACCCAAAAAGTGTTGGCTTGGATCAACTGTGAAAGTGATGTCACCTTACCTAAATAAGCCACTGATAAAGTTTCATTTACAAACAGCATGGTGGAGGGAGAGAAAGTGACCCGTGGGGAGAGTTTTCTCTGCATTAGTACTGGCTCCAGCTTTACCTTCTTTAGTTTCTTGTGGGCCCCACTCTGGTTCCCCTGTGCCAGGTCGGCCCCACCTAATAGCCGGTATGTCTCTGCCACTTCCGGGCTGAGGTCACCAAACACTGCCACTTTGGCTTCCAGGGACTCTCTCAGGATGGAGATTGCTCTCTGTGAAGGGAAGAAAAGTTAAAGTCTGGTTAAAAGCTCAAAGGCTGATAAAATCCATGCCTCTTAAGAAAATGGTGTGACTGATGTGTATTTCCACTTTTCAGGGGAATGGGTTTGGGTGGTGTCTCCTGAGCTAAGCCTACTCTCCCCTTTAAACAGGGGACAGGAAGTAGCATACATGTGAGCGGAGAGGTGCTCACCATGGAGACACAATGCATAAAGGACACATGGAGAGCAAAGCCACTTCAGACAGTGCAGGAATTCATTTCAGTCAAGCAGTAAGAGCAAAAGCTAACATGTTTTGTGTCCTTTATGTGCCAAGACCTGTACTAAACAGTTTGCATGTGTGAGCTCATGTAATTCTGTCTCCTCTAGGTAAGTACAGTTTTAATCCTCACTGAACAGAGGAGGAAACTGAGGTACAGAGCAGTCAAGAAACTTGCTCAGGTCTGACTCTTGATGTCGGCTCAGGTTGTAATCTTGTGGTTGGGGAGTCAGGTCCCAATTGGCATTCTCTAGCCACCATCCCCCTCTCTCTCCCTCTTTCTCTCTCTCTGCTCCTCCCCTGCTCAGGCTCTCTAAAGCAACAAACATTTTAAAAAAAAAAAAAAAAAAGGAAAAGAAAAAGAAACTAGCTCAGGATCAGACAGACAGCTCCCCAGTGGCAGACCTAGGATCTGAATCCGGCCAGTAATTTGAATCCTTTTCAGTTGCAGGCTCTTCTGCCTATGTGCCCAGGGACGTTCTTACATTAAGTGAAAATTAGAGTTTCCTGGCAATGTATGTACTTACAAAACATCCAGAACATATTCCAGGGTTTTCTATTTCTCATAAGAAATAGCTTAGGAAACCAAAAGCAAACATTCCAACATGGTGAAAAATTAAATATATTTGACATTTTGTTTGGTTTCTTGGGTTTATTTATACCAACATGGAATAAAAAACATGGCTTGGTCAGAACCCAGTATCTTCTGACATTAATCTCTTGAGTCAGACACTAAGACATACAGAGGGAAAGCCCTTTCTCCACCCCCCACATTTCTCCTGAAATTCTTCCGTGGTCTTGTACACGAAAGCAGGATTATGGCTGCAGGATACAAATGCTGAATTTGAGACTCAAATAAGGCCGGAACCAATTAAAGAGTGTCCCCACCAACTGGCCCTGGAGGTGTCCTGATAGCACTCCACAGACGGAAGGAGCTGGCAAAGCTCTACTCGTTTTATTGGCAGTAATATGGGTTAGGTGCTAGGGTTGGGGTGTGGAACCACAGAGAAGGCAGTGATGAGGCAGAAACAATTTCTTAGGTGGAAAGATGAAATCACCAGAGAAACTGGAAACTGTGAAGCGTGTGGCCTACCCTGGTACGTGGGGAACTTGCCTGATGCTAAAGTGCATCCCGTCCTTTTGTATCACATCCCCTCCCAACCCCGGTGAGCAAGGATTTAGCGTGGGGCAGGTGTTGGGCTCGGCAACTTATTCTTGTCAATTGGTTGCCAGGTTTGGAGGAGCCCATGATGGAAAGAAGAGCCGGACTCTTTTTCCTAAATGAAGCTTTCAATGCCATTTATATCCTGACTGGGGAAACTAGAGACAGATCTGCATGAACTTGAACGGCAGGTCACGATGGTGATGGACGAGATGCGACATGGGTTTGGAGGAAACAGAGACTGTGTCAGTCTGTGAGAGGTAGAAAAACTTAAGGGAGAGGAGTGAAGAAAAAATAGGACCTGGGTGGGAGGAGGAGAGGGCGTGGGAAACTGGGAGCCCAGGTGTGAGGAGGGCAAAGGGCAGAGCCAGGCAGTGGGCTAATCTGACTGCAGCACAGAGAGTGGGAAGGGGAGAGTGGGGAGACAGGCCGGGCTGAGGGATGGTGGGGGGCCTTTGCGCCAGGTTTGGGAGTCTGGATTTTCTTATGGGGAGTAAGAACCCGGAGAAGGTTCTTGAGCAGAAACGTAGCACAACTAGAAGATAAACCCACACAGAGTATTTTAATCTGTGGCAGAGTGACCTTCACCTACATTTTACCTTAAAAGACATTTTCCTTCCCAAAGACCACCTTCCTGTTGGTGCAGGGTTCTAGTCTAATGTATCGGCTGTGAACACATCTGGGGTGGTCTGAGCACAGCCCCATGCTCATGCCTGGGACTGTCCTCAGGCTGAGCCTTGTCAGCCAGCTCCAGCTAGAGCCCACAGGGAGAGGGCTGTGACCCATGCAAGGTTGCCACGCTTGGGCGGACGGGTTGCGTCACGCACAAGGGCAGGAGAACGAGGGCAGCTGAAATCTAGCCTGTGTTCTGCTCTCCAAACAATGTGTGCTGGCACGGGCTGCATCCCCCCGAGGAAGAGGCAGCTTTTTCTATTCTTACAAGGGCACCGGAGGTCTGGCCGGGGGTAGAATGAAAAGAGCCAGTTTGCCAAAATCTCCAAGGGCGGCTGAGGGGAGCGAGGTGCATCTTTGGTCAATACCACCGATTTGGGTGACTGAGGCAAGGGCAGTGAGGTGTGGCATCAGTGACAGACACCAGGGCAGGAAGCCAGGCAGGAATAGGGGAGATGATGGGTGCCCTGTGGTGGCTAGAGCAGTCAGGCGACCCATAGCCAAGCCTCCACCACCATGAGCAAGAGGGTTTCTGGCTACATGGAAATCAGTCCAGGCAGGGGAGAGACAGTACACATCCACACATATACTTACTATTCTTATGATCTGGTTCTATTACTCCTGTGCTGTGTTCATCATATTATTATATCAAACAGGATTCTATGATGAACAATAATGGGAAGAATCTAATGAGGACTGGGGAAAGGAATCAGGCAAACTGATGAGTCCTGAAAGATAGACCCTGCGTTATTTAGGAGATCAATGAGGAAGAGACCCCCAAGAGTAGGAACCAAAAGCTGGCACTTTCTGGAAGTAGGGATTAGAAAAGGCCAATGTGGCCAGAACACAGATCGGGGGAGGGGGCAAAAATAAGACTGGAAATGTCAGCAGAATCCAGATCCTTGAAGGTGTTGTGAGACACACAGGATTCTGATTTATTTTAAGGGCATTGAGAAGCCGTTGGAGTATTTTACAAATGGGGGTTTCACTGATCAGATCTGCTTTTTGAAAAGATCACCATAGCTTCCTTATTCAGAATGGATGAGAAAAAGTCAAGAGTGGAGAAAACAGCTGGGGGACCAGAGTCTGTCAGAGTGGTCCAGACAGGAGGTGATGATTGGCAGAAGTGGACATAGCAACCAATACATTTTAGAGGTAACAATGACTGATGACCTGGAAGGGGTAAGTCATGATGGGGGTAGACTACATCCTGCCTCTAGACTTCTGACCTGAGCACCCTCCCTAGAACTTCTACAGATATTCTAGAATCTGAGGCCTCTGGAAGGCCCTTTTCTAGTTGGGGGATCCAGAAAAATATGGAAACTCCACATGTTATGGTTACTGTAGTCCTACTTTGGTCTGAGGAACATGGGAGCATCTAGATTAAAAACCTGTGTTCCTTAAGCTCCCATCAATTGAGGGGGGGTTTAGGACAGAGCTGTGGGGGAAGTGTACAGAACAGCATAGAAAATAAAAGCTTTTCATCCCAAGGATTTGCCTTGATAGGTTGAAGTTGAAAAAAATATATACATCTATATACATAAAGGCAACAGCAAGTAGCTTTCTGGTAGCTGTTAGGCTTTGCATGGAATAAGTTCCCAAGGGTTTAATTACCAGTGAATATAAACTCTGGGGCTTGTTCTATTTTTACAAGCCATAAAAAAGCATGCCTGTATGGTTCAATGGACCGTGGGCTGTAACTTCTGTGCTGTGTAGCTCTCGTTAGATATGTAAATTCCATCCATAACCCAAAATTAGGAGAGAGGAATTAGGCACACTCACTGGCACCCTCTATCCCAGCCAGAACTGCAGGCTGTGATAAGCAGGGTCTGCCCACTGGGTTTTAGGTTTCTCGTCCTTTAGGATCCTTTGTGGGGAGTTGGGGGAACACGGCATCTACATTCTCACAAATAGTTTTCATTTTCCAAGAATGAGTATCTGGGAGCTGCCCAAGAGTGGCCACCTGGCATTATTTATCCCTGTCCCTATGAGAGCCGGGTACATACCTTGCCCATAGTAGATGCTTGATGGATGCTTGTAGAGTGAAGGAGTAGCCCTCTGGATGTCAACTCATGCAAATAACTAGTCAAACTTGGGTCCAAATGCATTTACCTCTTTTTGTCCGGTGACTTGTAGAAAATGGCAATAATCATCTTGAATTGAAAGAAATTTGGCTTTTCCCATCCCTTCAGCATCCTTAAGATTAGCCATGCTCTCTTGAAAATACTGCTTGGCCACATCTGAAGAAAAGCATCGTAAAAACATTTGAAGATTGCTTGCAGATTTCAAATGGAAACAGAATAAGTACCCTTTTAGTGGTGGTGAGCTATTTGAAAAAAATAAGTATTTAGACAAGAGGACCTAGTTAATTGGACTGTTTTTCAGAAAAGATTTAGGTCTCAGCAGGATACAGCAATTTACTTTCCTTGGTTTTCATACATTTTAGCTCTCCCAGCCATACAGTACAGATGGGGAAAATATTCCCCAGACTTGAACACACTGGTGAGTTTTCAGGTTAACCATTAATTCTTCCTCTAACTCTGGTTGCTGCTCACTGAGGTTAGGGCTCCGAGGGTCCACTCATTTTAATGGACTCTGTTATCTTAGAACATAATTTTACAGCATTAAAATTCTGCAAAATATGGCTGACATGCTGCTAAAGAAAGAAACTCAACCATTCCAAACACATAAACATACTGGTTATAATACAAGGAAAATATTTTTAAATATTTGCCAATCTTGAAAGCAAGAAAGGGAAAACCTCAGGTATGATAAATGAAGAAGGAACCAGAAGCCAGAACAGTGAGTGGGCATTGAAGCTGAGTGGACTGTGAGGGTGTTAGAAACAAAAGGTATAGTCTGTAAGGGCTAAAGTTTTATAAGCCTGAGGACTGGTGATGAGGCCTGAGGACTGTGTATGGTAGGAAGATGGAATGAAGCTTGCTACCAAAAGCCAAATCCTTCTGTGATAGGCAGAATCTAGGAGGACAACTCTGTCTAATCCCTCCCCTGTGACATGGGTGGAACTTGCAGATATGAGGAGATATTATTCCTTTGATGAGGTTATGTGATATACCACAGTTGACTTTAAGAGAGTGAGATTATCCCTTGGGTTTAACCTAATCACCCAAGGCCTTGAAAAGCAGAGTTTTCTTTAGTTGGTAGCAGAAAAGGCAGCCAGAGACATTCAGAACATAAGGGGGATTTGACATGAAGGTCCTCCATTGGTGAGATGGAAGGAACTATGGTGTAAGGACCCAAGAGTGGCCTGTGGGAGCCAAGAGAGGCCCCTGGCCAATAGCCAGCAAGAAAATGAGGACTTCAGTCCTAAAACCGCAAGGAACTGAATTCTGCTAATGACAGAAATGAGTTTGGAAAAGTATCCCCATGCCCCAGATGAGGATGCAGCAGGCCGACAGCTTGATTTTAGCTTGAGCAGAGAAGCCAGCCTTACTGTGCTAGACTTCTGACCGGCAGAACCGAATTGATAAATGGGTTTAAGCAATCAAAATTTGTTATGCGGCAAAAGAAAACTAATACGGTCAGGAATCCCTACAGTGGAGTGAAGAGCAATCGCAATGGTCCAGAGGCCATCCGTGGCTGCAGAAATGGCATCTGAAACTGAGACACCGTATAGGGGGCATCCACATGGGTGAGGCCTGAATCTGCATCACCTACTTGGTCTGGAAATTCTGAACCAAGAAATTAACTAGAAACTAGTCTGTAACTGGAGAAATCATAGGGTTCCAGCATAGGGGTCAGCAAACTCATTCTGTAAAGGACAAGATGGTAAATATTTTAGGCTTTCAGAGCCATATGGTTGCTATCTCTGCTATTCAACTCTGCTGTTGAGGCACAAAAGCTTCCACAGACAATACATAAATGAATGAGCATGGCTGTGTGCCAAGAAAACTTTATTTACAAATACAAGGGGGCAAGATGGTTTGGACCACTGACCCCTGCTCTAGCAGAGGGAAAAGTGATATCTTCCTCTTCCAGGAACATGGGACTCCCAATGAAGTGCCTGCTGGAGATGACCTCATGGTGACACATGACAAGCACATTTTTGCCAGAATAGACTATGACCCACGTATACAGTGGTCTACTTGACATTTCCACTTGGAAATCTCGTGTGTATTGTGTGGTGCAAAGACCTACGAGTGAAAAGATAAAATATAACCCTTTACTTCTTTACTTTTCCTCCATATTTGGTTATCACCTCTAATTTTGTATTTGTGCTACCTCCCTATTTTTTTGATTAGACCAGCTAGCATATTATCTATTTTAATACCTTTTCCAAAGAATCAGCCCTTGAATTCACTTTTCTCATACTGTGTTGTGAGTGCCAGGTGCTTCCAAAGAGGCCTCTATGAGGACAGCACTCCAGAACTCACAGAGGAGCGATAACTGGGTCGCCTGTGCAGAGAGGGTGGTTGTTCCTGAGTCAGCACAGCGAGTGGCAAAGAGGGCAGGCTCCAGAGGTCAGAGGTTGCCTGGCTCTGCTCCCTTCTAGCTGGGTGCCTCACATGGTTGACCTCAGTCTCCTCATCTGAAAAAGGGGAACATAACGCTAGTGCCTCCTTTATAGGGTTATTGCCAGGAGTAAATGAGTTAATGCATACAAACAACTGAAGACACGCCTAACACCTAGTCAGTGCTCAATAAATGGTAATCATTTTAACTTAGGGACAGCTTTGAGGGTCATGGTTATGGACCTCTGCTGCCTATGCTAGGGTGACCAGCAGGCACACTGGAAGCACAGGTGGACTTATTAAAAGGACGGGAGCACTATGAAAGTGGTCACAGGTGTAGAATACTGGGCTCATCTCATGTGCACCGGATGTGTGGCCCTGCACACCACGAGAGCTCTGGGAACACCTGAAGTTCATGCTGAGAATGTCTCAAGAAATGATTCAAGTACACTCCATGTGATATGTTTTAGAAAGGAGAGAAGCCAACCCTTGCGAAATGTAGTCTACCGAACCCTGTCAACGTAAGGAAAAGATAGGTCTGAGAACAAGTAAGTTTCATTTATCTGCAAGATTTACTTTGCTTGGAGCCTAGGCGGTTGCCAGACGGAAGCAGGAATTCTGCTGTGAGGTGATGCCTCTGATTTGAGTCCTAGCTGCCCCCAGAGTTTGTAGCTATAGACAGAAGTTAATTGAACTGGAGCCCCCTGTTCCTTTCTTTCAGTGAGGGTCTGCTAGACCAGCAGGGGGATGATTTCTAGAGTATTTACTCAGAATTTTCTCTTGGTAGGAGAAAATTTACCAAGCAGAAAATCTCTTTACTAGTAGCTGACTCATGGGAGAAAGCATTACAGATTTAATGCTCAAACTAAGCATTAATTTTGGCTACTTTGATAATCTGATGACAGCAAATTAGTGGGGATGATGTGGCATTTATTTTGTTGATTTTAAAAGCATAACAGAGATGAACATTCCATGTCTAAAAATTAACAACGATATTCCGGAGCAGAGTACTCCTGATATTTTAATTTTCTGTCTAATTGGGAATTAACCAAAAAATGTAACTGAGCCTTTAAGAGTTCTTTTTTGGGGCGCCTGGGTGGCTTAGTTGGTTAAGCGTCGACTCTTGATTTGAGCTCAGGTCATGATCTCGTGGTTCATGAGATTGAGACCCATGTCTGGCTCTGCATTGAGCCCGCTTGGGATTCTCTTTCTCCCTCTCTCTCTGCCCCTCCCCTGCTCACATGCGCTCCTCTCAAAATAATAAACTAAAAAAAAGTAAAAAAAAAAAAAAAAAAAAAAAAAAAAAGGTAGAGATCTTCCTGAGTCTCAGCCTTGTTCTCCTGAGATGAGCTCTTACTATGAAGACTGGCAGATATAAAGAGCGTAGGAAGGAGCTGGGGCTGAACAAGGAGGGACTGAGTTTCAGAGCCTGGGCTTTGGCAGAAGTGGTACCATGCTCAGATACAGGAGGAGGCAAAAGGGATGGGAAACATTTCCCTCCCCTTCCTGGTAAGGAACTGGACATAGGAGGACACAGCTGTGCTTGATTCCTTTCTGGCCCCTTTCCTGTAATGTCCTCCCACCTCTCAGTATCCCTTCCCCCAGCAGTCACACGCTGACCAACTGCCTCCCCTAAAATACCCCGTTATCAGCTGGCTTCCTAGACCTGAGTGCCACATGCTCCTTTCCCTTAGTGTAGTTGATCTCACAGAGATGCTGGGAGAGAGGGAGCTGCCTGGTCTAACGCAAACTAGTGCATAAATGGCTCAACCTCTACCTCAGGGAGATGTATTCATATTTCCCCAAAGAGGATGCTTGTTAGCACATATAGGTCTCTGGAAGAGGGGATGAAAGTGAGAGAAGAAGGAAGGGAGGGGTGGAGGGAGAAGGAACGTATTACTGAAACGAAGGCAGTGTGGTTACTAGCGAACGAAAGCGAGGTGTTCAGCTGGGGATGTCAGAGGCGGACTCTGCCTGGAAATCTGCCCTCTGAGGTTGCTGCTGCCCTTCCTGTATTTCGGAGTCCTCAGCTTCTCTAAAGGTCCAGGCTTTTCCCATTTCTGTTCCTGCAAGGCCTCTAGTCCAAGGGGAGGAGGGGAGGGAAGGGTTCCCCAACTGCCATTGTCACAGAGAAGTTGTCACACATCAGGCATCATGTCAGTGGCCTTGTAGATCACAGCAGCCTTGCAACTTAGGAACAGAGGAAGGGGTAGGGCATCCACTGTGGGTGCCTTCCCAGTCTATAAATTTGAAACTACTTTTATATTTACCTGGGATATAGGAAAACTCCCTTTACTACAAGATCCTGATGTATTTCTCTCACCCCTCCGACCCCCACGTTAGCTTTCTGAACTGTGAACCGCATGATCTGTCTTTGAGAGGAGAGCAAATCCATCCTGTCACTACAGCTAAGGAGTGACTCCCTGATGAGCAGAGTTTTTTTCTCCTGGGGGACGAGTGACAGCAGGATTTCCAGAGAGATCGAAGATCGAACAGGGTGGGGAGATGCCATGTCCCAGCGTGGGCCTCGTGCCCTGAAGCCGGATTTTCAGAAAGCCAGCAATTTGCAGCTCTCTTACAGTGGCTGCCCCCAATTTTAAAAACCTCTTCTAGAATCATCTGCAACCTGATGCCGGTGGCCTTGGCAGAAGATGAGGTCATTTTCTAAAGCACAGAAGCATGACTTAACTTGTAAATCTGAGCCCTGGTGGCACAGGTGTTCCAAGGCCACGAGTCTTCTCCCGTTTCCACCCCAACACAATGTTCAGGCTGTCTGTGGGTTAGAGCGAGGGAGGAAGTGTGGCCTGCCTGCTGGGCAGGGGGACTCAATGTCTCCCAGAGGCCCTGTCAGATTCTGTTCTGTCTCTGTGTTCTTATACAGGCAAAAGAAAACCAGGCTTCATTCAAAGAGCAAGAGGAATGCGGGGTTACAGTTTGACACGCTGGAGGTTAGGAGGCTTTTAATTAAAACAAATTCCAGTCACCCTGGGCTCATTTTCTTGAGGCTGTCCTAAGGCAAGAGCTGAACAGTGAGGATAGCTTTCATTAAGACGGAGGCCTGCATGTACAATGTGACAATTATCTTTTGTAACAGTCTTGGAAAATAGTCTGTACTCTGTATTAACTGCAAAAGTATTAAGGACCGCAGGGAATGTAGCCTGGCGTTAACCCAGAGGAGCTCCATCACCAGCAAACAAACAGACTGGACCCATTTGGGGTCCTGTTGGGGCTGTTGGGGCTATCTTGGACTCTGCACAGGCAGCTGCCCTGAGGCTACCTCCCAGCCCTGAGGGGTGGGAGGTGGGAAGGGTGGCCTGAGGACACATGAAGCCCAAGTCAGGCTCTCTCCTCACCTCAAGGCCTTCTGTGGTCCACACTAAAGACCCTCTCTTGGAAGAACACTTCCACAGGCCCTGGACATGGCTTCTGGGAGCAGCAGACCTGCTGCTCAGTAGCTGTATGATCCCCAGGAAGTCCAAGGTCATTCTGAGGGGAAGGTTTGCCTTAGTAGTGTGAGGTGACCAAGATGGCGGCAGGCTGGGCGGGGCTTCCGTGGGAGAGCAAACATGAAGTGCCTGCACAGTGCCAGGCACCTATGGGCCCAGTAAAGGGCTCCGTCACCATGGGGATCTGCCTGCCTCCAATATCCTTACCACCAGGAAGCTGACCCCATCTCTACCTCCCCACCACTCACTGTCCCACCCAGTAGTGGTCAGGTATCCAGCAGCTTCTAGCCCCAGTTACTTGTCTTGGTTGAAGTATATATTTTCCATAAGCTTCCCTAAAAACCCTTTTTGAAGCCAAGTCAGGGTATTAAAAACATAGGCATTTCTGAGAAGTTCTGCACACAAATTATTAGCCAGTATAGGAGTGAAAAACTGTATATCACAGAGGCACGTACTTCATCTTTCCTAGCAGAGGAATGATGCCATAGACTTTGTTCTCAGACACAAAGATGGAAGGCAGTTTGTAAGCAAAGCTTGATGAGGTTTCAGTGTGCACAAGGTTGTCTCTTTGGGAAGAGAGACTAACAGCACGGAATTGGAGAGAGGAAGAGGCCATCTCTTCTGATCCTCTGCCAACCCTGCAGCCCCCTCCTGTCCGTCTCTGGGCTTCCCGGACCTCTGGGGACAATGCCACTCAGTCTCCAGTTCTGGGGCCATGGTTAAATAGGCCTCTGTCTAAGCCTTGCTTTGTCTCTAGCTTGCAGAATGAGTCTGGACATGTCCTGGACCTCAGTCCTTTGAATGGCATGTGCTCTGAGGTGCCGTCCAGAGGTTTCTGAGAAAGGGCCCTACTAATGATGGTGGGAAACAGGGTAAGGGTTCTTCTCTGTCCTTACCCACCACTTGCTTTCTGCAGCTTCCCCTTCCTTTAGAGCACACAGCAGGCGTGGATGCTGATACCTGCTTATGGAGCTCAAGGCAGGACAGGATCAGGCTGGCTGCGCATTTTGTAACAAGAAATGGACTCTGCATAGGACTGACGAAGGGTCTGTCGGAGCACATGGGGCTTGAGGGCGACTAGGGAGGCTGAGGAGGATGGGAGAGAGTGGGTGGGTGTGGCCAGCTGTGGTTTACACCCATTTCCATCAGCAGGACTGCACCCCAAACCCCACTTTGGAGGCCTCTGGTTGGAGGTGGGGCAAGGGCGACAGCAGGGGCTGCCGAGGGGGACCACGGGAAGATGAAGGACACCTGACTGTGGCTACTCTCGGGTGGCCATGTTACCTATCAGGAGTCCACTGGCACTGGGCATATGTGTATTCCAGAGCCTGTCTGACTTCTTGTCTCTGCGGGACACACAGGGCCCAAGGGGCATCCATAACCCAGGAATGCGGGGCAGGGAGTGGGCTGCAGGTGGGGTGGGACCCAGCAGAGGGGCAGGCTGACAAGGTAGGCCACAGGAGGAAGAGTCGAGAAAAGGGAGGATCAGGTAGGTGGATAAAACAGGAGACTGCATCAAGATACAGCGCCCAGCTTCAGACACTTGTATATTTTATGTCTACTGTGCAAATGTGGGGAGAGCCTAGCACAAGGGGGCAGCAGGAAGATGGACATATTTGCGCATGGGGAATTGTATCTTGGGAATGCACCCCATGCTCACGAGTCTGATTCATATGGCCAGGAATCCCACCCCCTGCCCCTGAGACTCTAGTGGGACAGAACCCCTTCCACTGTGCTGTGTCCGGACCCTACAGAGCCCAGGCTGCAGACGGAGCCACTTCCAAACAAGGCCGCCTGTGCTCAGCAGGCTCTGCCTCTCAAAGGTTTACACCGAAATGTACTTGGCTTCCGCCCATTTCATTTTAATATCCTTTAGGAGAAGAGTTATAAACACAAGGCCAATGCCCTGAACACTTTGCAGGGTTGGGAGAGCTGTTAATACCAAGTTTGTCTATGGCTGCTCCGGGAAGCGGGCCAGGCTCAGGTTAGTGACATTCCAGGAGCCTGAATTGGAAGTCCTTATGCAATCGCAATCCTTCATGACTTCTAGGGCAGTTTTGTCTGCATAAGGAATGCAGGAAAGGCACAGAGCAAAGGGATTAGCTGGAGCATGGAGCCTGAAACACGCTAGCTTCTTGGCCAGTGGCGTTTCGTTTGTCAGAGGGCAATGCCTTCCATGGGCATTTAGCAAGCAGGCTACGGAGAATCCCCAGATGAGAAATGTTTCTCATTAATGATTCTTTAAAAACAAACAAACAAAAAAAAGTGTGCTCTGCACAGACAGGTTTAAGCACAGGAAAGCAGAGCTGTGGTCCCCATGCATGTGGATTTCTTTAGCACTTGGTAGACCATGTGGGTTTGCTCCCAGGGGATCTGGCTGGGATTTCTGAACTAAAAGTGACTAATGTCCAGGTCACAGTCCTGCCACCCTGGGTGAAAGCCAGCCAGCGTGTGTGTGTGTGTGTGTGTGTGTGTGTGTGTGTATTTGGGGGCGATTGGTATCCCCTTACTTGTCAGACAAGATGAGTACCAAATGCTCCCCTTTCCTTTCTTCTTGCTAGAGGCAGCAGAGGCCTGGAGAACCCCCAGACCTGGGTGGGGTTCCCTTCTTTCCCACTGTGGGGGGACTGGACTGAGAGGGGGTAACAGAGATGACATGAGAACCAGGCACCCTGAAAGACAGTGGGACTGTGGCTCCTGGCTGGGTGGGACCAGTTCACTCCTGCTTCCAAAGGGAAGCTGGTTCCATTCATGTAACATGGGCCCCCTCGGCCCACACCGCACTTAGGCACCGTGGGTAAAAGCCAGAACAAACTCTGTGTCTCAACATGCCGAATGGTCAGTTCACTCTCCACAGCCTTTTGCACGTTTTGCCACCGAGAGAACAAGGATTCTGACGGCAGTTTTCAAACAGGTTAACACACTAGGAATAGCTTGGGGTTTCTCCGTGCTTGTATTCATTCCTGATGTGCCCATTTAGATGGTCTTTTGAGGCCTTAGAGACCAGGGCGGGTGCTCGTCTCTGCACCTGTCCTAGGGCTTCATGGTGTTGCCTGACAAGCAGCTGTTCTGATCCTGCAGTTCCACTGCCAGCCCCACTTAGCGCTGACTCCCCTTTAAGGCTGCGGTAAACTTTCTTCCTAAAGGCATCAAGGTGATTTCAAGTCTCCTCTGATTAGAGAAGGGCGTGTCTAGGAGCACCCCACAGAGTGATAGGGGCTGTGGTCTTTCTGGGTAGAGCAATGAGTTCAGAGAATAGAGACTGACGGAATTTGCAGGTATGGAGAGCTGGCTGTGTTAGCTCATTTGCAGAATGGGAGGTCACACCCGCCTTCAGGCTTATTAAAAGGATTAAATGAGCACGTGTATGAGAGTTCCAGCACCTGCACACAAGGCAAGCTCAATTCCCACTACTGTTGTCACTAACATTACTCTTACCATGATTCCTGCCACCTCTGAGCTCCTGAGGCTCTGCGCCCTATGTTTCTAGCAACCAATCCCCTAAAGCTCAAGCAGAAGTAACCCCCTCCCCTAATCTGTATTGCATCTTCAATTGTATCTCCCTGCTCCTGGGGGGAACTTTTCTTCCATCTTTACACTCTTCCTATATTTCAAATTCTGACCGGCAAGTCAGTTTGTGGGGTTCAGGGCCACCAGAGGCAGAGGGGAGGTGCTAAAAGCCTGTGCGTACTCCTGGACTGGCCCCTTCCCACTGGCTCTCCAAACCCATCTTTCTGGGTGCCTCCACTCTTCCCATGTCCTCTGTCCCAAATGCCATAGGCTCTTCCGTAGGCCTAAGTGGGGAGGGGCAAGGAAGAAAAGGGAGCATGTGCAGTGTCAGTCCTTACAATGTAACATGGAGGTCAAGAGCCTGGGTTCAAATCTGCTACTCCCTGGAAATGTGCTCTTGGGGCAATTACTTAATCTCTCCATTTCTCCATCAGAAACTGGAAATACTTACATCAACCTCACAATGTTGTGAGGATTAATTGAGTTAATAAATGTAACTGGTTAGGGGTGCCTGGGTGGCTCAGTCAGTTAAGCATCTGACTCTTGGTTTCGGCTTGGGTCATGATCTCATGGTTTATGGGATCGAGCCCCAAGTCCAGCTCTGTGCTGGCTGCATGGAGCCTGCTTGGGATTCTCTCTCCCTCTCTCTCTCTGCCCTTCCCCGACTCATGCTCTCTCCCTGTTTTGCAAAATAAATAAATAAATTTTTTTAAAAAAGTGTAACTGATTAGAACCATGCCAGTATGCACTGTATAAGCATTAGCTATTATTACTATTATTACTGTGTGAGGTCGTCTAAGTCTCACAGATCTTATTATATGTATCAAGTAGGTATTATTGTCATTCTCAATTTATAGTACCCATGCTATATTTAGACTAAAAAATGTAATATATATATATGTGTGTGTGTGTGTGTGTGTGTGTGTGTGTGTGTGTGTGTATTTGGATTCTCTGATTCTGTAAACCATGCAAAACAGAGTGGCCTAACTTTGCAGCTACAGGAAAAAAAACATTTCAGGACACAATTTCTTTGGTCCTCACCCAATCCATACATTTATTAACTAGCTGAGATGCTGGTGAACCAGAATCCCTCTAGGCAAAGAGGCCTTAGTTTCCTGGGCTGGAAACTCTTCCTCTTTTCTCTGGGCCTTAGTTTCCTCTAGCTGTTTGGTATTCTCTAGGGAATAGACTCCCGCCATCCCCACCTCATCAGTTTAAATGCTCAGAACCCTCCAGTTGTCTTAACCCATGAGCCTGAGGAAAACAGGAAGGTTCTGACAACTATTCATTATATGCACGCTCTCAAGGTCAGAAGTTACATGTGTTTTGCCCTCACACTTGCTTTGCCTGATCAGAGCCTGAAACATGTTTGAGTTGGTTACCAACAATTACACAGAAAAACCTAGATTTCTGCCTTCTCTTGAAAAACAGATCTGCCCTCTAAGCCTGCCTTCTACATGACAGTAATGGGCTGGAGCTGTAACAGCTGCTCACTTTCAATAGGGCATGGGACTCTCCAGTTTGCCACAGTCCTCACATTTTGTGTTGTCTCTCTTGTATTACAACCAACAGTAGCTGCCATTTCTGATTAGGCTTGCTGCTCCTACTGTATCGTAATAGCTATCTATTTCGCTCACACTGCTTGTGTGGTTCCTATAGACACTTAGATTTGTGGCTCCTGCTAGCATAGGAATTTCCATCAAATGTGTGTTTGCATCTTAACTGTCTTAATAGTTGGGAATGGAAGATTCTCTTCCCCTATTAAAGGAATGTTGGGGTGCCTGGATGGCTCAGTTGGTTGAGCGCTGGACTTTGGCTCAGGTCATGATCTCACGGTTTTGAGTTTGAGCCCCGTGTTGGACTCTGTGCTGACAGCTCAGAGCCTGGAGCCTGCTATGATTCCATGTTTCCCTCTCTCTCTGCCCCTCCCATACTTGTGTTTGCTCTCCCTCTGTCTCTCAAAGGAAAAAAAAAAAACAACAACATAAAAATTTTGAAAAAAAAAATAATGTTAAGCACCAGAAAGCTGGTCAAAAAACTGTTGACCCTTTGAAGGTTTTGAAGCCGATTGTTATATATGGCGTGTTCCAAAAAGAGAGGATCAGAAAGTTTGCCTGCCTTCTCTATCCGTAGATACGCTGCTCCAGCTCCAAAAAGGTGCTCAAGGATCCAGGAAGCCAGAATGAGGGGTCTGTAAGGTAGGATGGACAGATGGATAAACCCTGATATCCCCTTCACCAGTTCCTCCCTGACTGGAGCCCCTGCCTGGCCCAGAAATCTCTACACACCAGGCTGCTCATTTTGGTATTCCCTTCATCTCCGCCTACCCTCCAGCTAGAAGCCTCTGCCTTCTAGCCCAGCTCTGCCCCCTGAATCCCAACTATGCCGGATCTCCATTTTAGGCTTGCTGGCACGTTGGACCTTATTTTACTATAGTACATCATTATTTTTTATCTGATATTTTGCAATATACCCCTAGGTCTCCTTTATGAGTTATACTCTGTTTCTGAATATTCTGACCAAAAATAAGCCACCAGAATGCATGTTCCCCATCACTAGAGGCATACTGTATGCTCTGAGTCTGGAATGGCGGATTAAAGAACTCCCCAAGCTCACCGCTCTACCTATCACATGGGGCTAAGAAAAACCATATGACTCATAAATGGCAACTTCCTCTTGGACTCCTGAAACCATGTAAAGTTCATCCTGATTGAAAGCTCTGTCCTGTGAAAGTCTGTAGGATGGGGTTCCAACAGGCCTGATCTATCTGTTGCCACAGTAGCTCCACAACAATCTTTAAAAATAGATCACCTCTGAAAGTAGAGCAGATTTCCCTGTAAGCCCAGCGTGGATTCTCTGGGGGCTCTTCACAGCTCTGCTTGGATGAAGATTCGCCATATTTGAACGTAAAAGGTTAGAGAAAAGCTAAACAGGACAGAAAGCAGAGAACTCTGGTGAAAGTAACACAGGGGCACAGCTCAGGACCACCACATAAAGCCGCCAAAGCTCTCCAGGGGGGCCTGTGTCACAGGTCCATCCACCTGTTCACCCATCCTAAAGGCAGCTGGTTCACAGACCCGTGTGCGGGACGGGCAGGGCGCAGGCAAGGTGCGACGCCCACAGAAGGTTTGCGCTCACCGTGGTGTTCGATCCCCCTGGAAGCGACGGCAGCGCGGGCGACCAAATGTGCAGAGACTGCTGCCTCTTCTTGAGAGGGGTTTCTGCTCAGCACGATGTGATGCGCCTGTCACCCGGGAAAGAAGAAATAGGATTGTTTACACGCTTGGCGGCAGCAATAGGGAACTAACTGTTCTTGGAGCGATAAGCAGAAAGCCAAGGAACTTTCTAGCAAGCTAGACAATATGATTTGTGTGGAAGCACAGTCAATTCTCAGGAGACCTAGATTTTAAAAGCATTGGGCTGTGGACAGAGAAAGCCCTGAAGGCTGAGTCCGGATGGCTGGAAGCTGTGGCCAGGGCGGATCATTTAAGTCTATGCTGCTGTGAGTGCAGTGTCAGCTGAGGATGGGCGGGTGGTGGAGGGGGGGGGGGCGGTTGGCGAGCGGAGGAGGGTTTCAAGAAGGAAGGAGATGGGTTAAAAAGTGCCAGTGCTCTGCACAGGAAGTGGGCGAGCCCAGCCCCCTGCCCCAGCTCAGCCCAAAGGGGGCCCTTGCTGAGATGTCAGTAGCCTCCCCAGTGCCTGATCTACCAAGCCCACCTCCCTGCGCCTTCTTCAACTGGCCCATGGGGCTATCTGAACACAGAAAAGAGCTCAGTTCCTTAAAAATAAAGCCCAATTGAAAATTCTTTGAGAGAGAGAAAAAAAAAAACCCTATGATCCCATGAATATAAATAGTAACAATCCTCCCAAAATAAAATACAAAACACATCTCTCCAAATAAAAAAGATATAAAGAATAAAAGAGAAAATAAAGTTACTACTCATCCGACAACATTTAAAGTTTTTAAAAATGCTATTAGTAACCGGTTCACATTCATTCAGTAAACAGACCCTTACCGATCACCTATGACGGGAGAGGCCAGGACCAGAAAGGGTGGGCAGTACAGAAAGGGACAGGAACTGAACCTGATGTCCTACAGTGCACTAACACCAGGTGGCAGGTGGTTTGCAATTAATTGCCAAAAGGGTGACAGAAATACTAAAATACCATGAGTTAAAGGGAGAAACACCAGACTGGGATAGGCCAAGACATATTAACAGCAGTTAAGATTTCTTTCTCAGGTGTAGTATCAATTTTAATTTTCTTAACAATTTTTGTTGCCCGTGTTTTGTAGACGAGAGAGCTGAGGTTGAGGAGCAGGTGACATCTTGCCCAAGATACCTCATGGCTGAGAGAAAATGGAGATAAGATTCTGACTTTGATACTCGGACTCCCTCCCAGGGCAAGAATGCTGCCCTTCCTCCCTGCCCTGGTGCTTGTTGGCAGACATCACTAACTGATGCCTGCACACTCCCCAGAGGTGCCGATTCATTCAGCCTTCAGGAGCTATGACTAATCCGTGGGAGCTGGCTAGGAGATAAAGCCACACCATCAGAACTTCCTAGTCCAGACCAAGCAGTGAGGCAGCAAAGCCATAGGGACTTGGTCCTCTGATGACCAGCTGAATGCATTTGTCAGTTGGTAATCAGGGTGGATTCTAGACTCTCATCTCATTGATCATATGTTAAAATCAGCTGAGTTATTAGCTCTAGACTTTTTATGATAGGGGCTATTCCAAACCAAGATTGCTAGCAATAACTTTTTTTGTTGTGTTAAAACAATCAGAATTTCATATTTGTAAATGCGAACAATATCCTTTGTTTTAAAACTACTTTCCTTATTACAGGATGTAAATAAATGGAACAAGTTGTTTTGGCAACACCCCAATTAGTCATTATCCTCAATTTGGCCCGAAGATCTAGCTTGAAATGCTTTCCAATAATGCACACTCCAAAAAGTAAAGACAATTGGAGCCATTGGAGCCACAGGGATAGTCAAAGCATCACATGTTCAGGAATTTGAAGAGAGGAAGAGAGGAAAATCTGCCCATCCCAACTGCAAACTGAATCATGTTTACTTTGTGTTTTCTCCTGCTTAACGATCTTTAGGATCCACCATCGAGGAGAGCACCCTGTGATGCTAGAAAAGATTTAACTCATATTGTTACAAAGACTTAACTCATAGTACTTTAGATTTATTCAAATTCAAATTCAAAAAGATTTCATATTTTGTTTCCACTCAATATTATAATATAAGGCAATGTAAAAGATATACGTCTATCAAAATGATTTCTTTTTACTTATTTAATTATTTATTTGGGGAGGGGAGAGAGAGAGAGAGGCAGAGAGAGAGAGAGAGGAAGAGAGAGAATCCCAAACAGGCTCCGAGCTGCCAGCGCAGACCCTGATGCAGGGCTCAAACTCACCAACTGTGAGATCAAGACCCGAGTCAAAGTCAGATGCTCAACCAACTGAGCCACCAGGCACCCCTTTTTCTTTTTATTTTTTTTAATGTTTATTTATTTATTTTGAGACAGAGAGAGATGGAACACGAGTGGGGGAGGGGCAGATAGAGAGCTTGAGAGAGAATCCTAAGCAGGCTCCATGCTGTCAGCACAGAGCCTAACAAGGGGCTCGATTCCACGAACCAGGAGATCATGACCTGAGCCGAAATCAAGAGCCAGACGCTCAATGGACTGAACCACCCAGACACCCCTATCAAAATTATTTTCAATTCATATGAATAATTACATGTTCTGAAAGTTCTGTATGTTGCCTTTTGCCTTTGGAGACAGGAAGCAAAATTTTCTGAGAGCAAAAATGCTCACAATATCAAGAAAGTGGATCCTGAGAGCTTAAGGGGATCCGAATTTCACAAAAATCTTCGTAACCTCAACATTTTTCTGTGTGAGATACTAATATAAGCAACCATTTATTATTCATTATTCACTTCAGAAACTCAATCCTTGGTCTAATTCATATTTGATGTTCATGAAACTTCTAAAAACCATATGCTGGTTTAACATTGGGGTGAGGGAAGGAAAAGGGAACCATGATGTTAAAAATGTGCAAGGTTAGCATCTCATTGATTCAGTAAAATTAAATTTAGTTTAATTTAATTCAGTCCTATTCAATTTACCTTAATTTTTAAATGCTTTTTACATGCCACATTGTGTCCCTCATCAGACTCGGGGCCTTATCATAGCTTATCTGGTCCTGCCTTCATCACGTCCAAGCAATTTCTAGCCCTCTATCCACTCTCCCCATTCTCACTATCCAGTCGGCCCCTCCTGCTGTCCCTTCCCTTCTTGACCAACTTGGAGTTCACCATCTATCACTGTTGATACCAAAAATGCCCTCAACTTCACTGAAGCATTATTTGAAATGGTGAAAAAGGGGGAATCGTCTAAATAACCACCAGAAGCAGAATGAATATATTGTGGTTTATTCATACAATGACTGAACTCTACCTAGTACATTAACAAAGTAACATTTCAGAAACATACCAGTGAGTGGAAAAGTAATTTATAAGAGGATGTAAACATCATGGGACCAGTGAGTTTCAAGTTTCTCTTTTGAAGCAAAAAAACAAAAACAAAAACAACACAAAAAACAACAACAAAAAAATCCTTTTGTTCCAGATTGTTTTGCATACTGTCTTACTGAAGCAGATGGAGAGGGTCTAGAAGCTCACTCAGCTGTGCCCACCCAGCTTCCTCCAAAAGACCCTCCATGGAACATGAGGGCTCAGGGTGATGCAGATCGAGAACCACAGATCCGCACGGTATAGGAGGCTGCCTTAGGGAGTAGGTACAAAGGCAGTTGAAAAGCTAGTGATTAGATAACCCAATTTTCCAAATTAAACCACTGTTCACAATTCTGGAACAACACTCTGCTTGCTAAGAGAATATAAATACCCCTGTTATATGCATCTGAGAGCATTTAAGGACTAGTTGTTAGTGTTAACAGAATTATAGGAGCCATGCTTGCCTCTCCTGGCTTTATGCAGGAGCCCAAGTAATGGGCCCCGCTGGGGATCTGTGCTTGACTGCATTCACTCCTTATTATTTATTAATCTCCCAGGGCTCAGATTTCTCCTCCCGTTCTTTGTTGTTTTCACTATTTTACGGTTATATATTTATCAGTTGTCATCTTGGAGCTGAGAGGGAGTGTTTAATATTCCTAAATCTCTTGAGCCGTTAACATGTGATACTGGGTTAAAAACAAAAACAAAAACGCAACCTTTAATATCTCATACTGAGCAAGGTCATTAATTGAAAAACCTCAGTCATAAGATCAACCTACTCAAGCCCTGCCAAGGTCCAGAGCAGAAGGCTGCGCTTGGGCCCTCCTGAGCATTTCCGGGGGAAACCACTGAGTCCACAGCGCCAATCCAGCTGTCAATAGACACAGCCAGAGCTACAGCTGGCAGACTCTTATCTGACTGAGGCTGTCCCCTTGGATTTGTGAAATGTGTAATAGTTCTTGAACAGAAAACTTGATGACTAGTAAGAAGGATGTTTCTATTTATGCAGGCAGACCCCATCATGTGAATACTCAACTTAAGACATGCAATGCTCTGACTGCAGGCCCCAAGCTCTTCACAGGAGAGAGGGATAGATTTTTTTTTCCCCCATTTGGTAAACAACTAGGAGGATCACTGACTCAGAGGGAAATCTCTTCTCCTGCAGCAAAGTGGAGAGTCCACAAAGAGCTAAAGGTGCATTCGTGGACCTAAACTGAGTCTATTTACCCTGGAGACAAAAACATTCGTGGGGAAGGCAATGTAAACCTGCGGCTCAGCAGCCGTCAGGATCTTTGTACTTGAGGGCTAGCACTAGAGAGGGACACTGGGAGGGTGGGAACTAACCTTGAGTAAGCACCTACTCTGGCCAGACGTGGTGCTATGCAGATTACATACACCAGCTCGCTTAATCTCAGAATCACTGGTGAGGGTGATGTTAACACCCCAATTTATAGATGCGGAAATGAAGCCCTCAGGAGATAAAGCAACTAACCGAAGGTCATATAGAGGGCTCAATGACAGGGCAGGGATTCAGACTAAGGCCTGTGATTCCAAATTGCATCCTGCTCTAGTGTAACATCTGGTTTTTTAAGAAAGTAGAAGTTACAGAAAGAGGATCTTCTAATCAGCATAATGAAGTATTATTTAAGAGTCAGAGAAATAGTTGCTAAGTAGTAGATTTGGCCCAGAGGTTGAATGGGCTGGCTAGGTGGAGGGTGAGCCACTGATATGTGGGTCTCGAAGCAGCTTCTGAAAACGAACTGTACGGGGACACCAGAGTGGGGAGTCGGGCAGTGGCTGATGGATGGAGCAAGATGTTAAGGTGCCTTCTACCGAGGGTCTGTGTTTTTCTGCTTTGGTTCAAATTAGTGCTTTAATTCAACAGAAGCTCAAGTCCTCTTGTCACTGTGAGGTGTGAGTTTGCTGTGTTTCTCTTATAACTGACCAGCTGTGCGGCTACGTAGCTCTCCCTCTTGGCCTTGCCAGAGCAGACCATGCAATCTTCAGCTTTGGGCTGATGCCCTTGTACAAGACAGGGTCATATTGCAGCCCAGGGTTGCTGCTTCCTTTCCTCTCCAGTCTCTGGCCAGGAAGGAAGCCTCTCAAGGCCACCCACACCACAGGGGCCTGGGGCAGCTGGAGGGCCTTGGCTAAGAGAAAGATGTTGCTGGGACTCTCTGGGGGGCGTAGATGAAAGGGAAGTCCCTGGGTGCCGAGGGCATTCCAAAACCTAGTTCTGAGGGCCCCAGACTAAGCTAGTTTCTTTTAATAGTCAGAGAGAGTCCTCAGTGGCAGCTCTCCAGTCTTCAATTTTAGCTCCTCCAAAGGGCTGGGGAGAAAAGGCCCTACTCTCTGTAAGGGTCAGCACCAAAATAGATATGTTGGGAACTTCGATTTTCATCCTCTCTTGGTTGGAAGTGTGTGTTTTCTTAAAACGTAACTAGATTTTTAGATTGTAAGAGTAATATCGGTATATAATTTTGAAAAATCCTAAGTGGTAAGTTAAAATGCTTCTCTCCCTTCTGTCTATAAGCCTCACCCTCTTCTCCTGATCCCGTCTGACTCCTTGGAGTTATCACTATCAAGTTCCCTGTGTATCCCAGAGATATTGATATGCTTATACAAACATACACACATATAGGCCCATGTTTTTGTTTTTGTTTTTTAAGTAGGCTCCATGCCTAGCGTGGAGCCTAATGTGGGGCTTGAACTCACAACCCTGAGACCAATACTTGAGTTGAGATCAAGAGTCGTAACCTACTGAGCCACCCAGGTGCCCCTATAGGGGCATGTTCTTAAACACACTCAGGCATAGACACGCACGTGCAATTGTAACCTGACGCTGCCCTGCTTCCCTCCCCCAGCCCAGCTTCATCTGCCACCACCCTTCTGGGCTCTGCCATGATGGCTCCTCTGCCCTCTCCTCAATCTTCGGGGTGTCTCACTATCAGTCCTCGGGCTGCTCCATTGGGAGCTCTCACAGCACCCAGTCCTGCTCCCTGTGTGCACATCACGGTCGCCATTTTACATTCATCTGTGGGTCTATTCAGCTAAGGTCTCTGTCACTCTCTAGGCTGCTCCTCCATCACCGTCCCAGGGCCAACCACTGTGCCTGCCACATTGTAGGGTCTAGCCGGTTGTCAACTGAAGAAACATTCTGATCCACATCTGCCATTTAAAAAATAATAATGCACTTTTGGCATCTTTAATGTCAGAATATACACATTGATCTCATTCTTTCTGTGGTTCTATGCTGTTCCATCACGTGGATACACCACAACCTCCTAACTGGTCTCCTATTGATGGATGTTAAGAGCATTTCTAATTTCTAAGGGCTCACTATTACCCTATAAAATTGGAGAGGGAATATCAAATGGTTTCCCCCAAAGTGGTGCCAATCCCCACTCCTTCTAGCGGTGTATGAGGATGACTGGTTTCCAGTACCTTTGCCATCATGGGGTATCATCAAACTTTTTTTATTTTGCTCACAGCTAGGTGAAAAATGGCATCTCCTGAGTGAAAGTGCATTTCTTTAATAACAAAGGATGCTGAAGATCATTTTTGTATTGTTATTGGCCATTTGTATTTTCTCTTCTGTAAGCTGACCATTCCTATCTTTTGCCCTTATTTCTATTGAATTCACTTTTTCATCTACATTTTATAAGAATTCTTTCTATATCTCCTCTCTTTGCTATTTATTTTTTGACTGTGATATTTTGTCACAGAGAAGTTTTTTTTTTTTTGCTGTCAAATTCATCAATTTTTGTTTCTTTTTTCTTTCTTGTCTTCCTGTCTCTCTATCTATACCCACATGTACATATGCAGAGGGAAGATGCTACAAATGTCAACACCAACTCCTTCTGGGAGGGGAGGCCTGGATAACTTGTAACTCGTTTCTTCGTATTTGTCTACATGGCTTGATTTTTTAGAATATAAAGAGTTATTTTATTTTATTTTATTTTATTTTATTTGTGAGAGAGAGAGCACAAGTGGGGGAGAGGAGCAGAGGGGGAGAGAGAGAATCTTAAGCAGGCTCCATGCTCAGTGCAGAGCCCAACTCAGGGCTCAATCTCACGACCCTGGGATCATGACCTGAGCCGATTCAAGAGTGTCATACATGCTCGACCGACTGAGCCACCCAGGTGCCCCTTCATTATCATTTTTATAAAAAATAGTGACTTAAAAAGAAAGAGTACAACTCCTGGATTTATGTCACTCTTAGAAAACTTTTATGATGCATAGAATCATAATCGCATTCTGCATCTTTTCTAATTTTAAACATGAAAGGCTAGTATTTTCAAAGATTTTGAAAATTACAAATAGTGCATTATAGCAAATATACAGCAGTTAACCAGAACCGATCGGAAGCGTTGCCATTTGCTGTGTTGTCTGAACCCAGTCGGAGACCTGTGCGAGCACCTACGAGCCATCACACCAGCCTGGCCAAGGCTGATAACTTGCCCAGAGGAAACTGAAGCCAGATTTTCTGACCTCAAAGTTTTTGGGAGAGGGACTGATAAATTAGTTCATTATACTTTGTAAATCGAGCTTCCCCCCAAATTTGGGGGCTACTGACTGAGTGGCAGAGCTGCCCTGAAATTTGAAAAGAAAGGCAATTCAACTGTCAGAGATGGAAAACAAAACTGAAGCTAGTGGTGTTAATTTATGCCCCTTGAAAACACACACCCACAAACATTCTCACTGAAATGAAACCCTGCCATTTTTCTTTTGGGTAAGAAAACAAGGGTCTATTGCCAAAATCTGCCATGAGTAGTTTCAGAAACAATCACGCCAGCATGGTTTCTCACAGACCCCTGAGGCAGGGTGCCTAGAATGGCTAGTTCGCCAGTCCCTGGGACCACTGCCTTCCCAGTGTGGTGGCTCTGTGAGGCTTGCTAATTTTCTCCACTCTAATGGGTTAGTTCCTAAAATACTTTGGAACTTGTCGACACTCTACAGAAAATAAAAGGTCTTTTCTTTCTGGGCGTTTCTCTCACTCCAAAGGAATGAACAGTGAAAAACTAGAGGGAAAATAACAAAACCCCTTTTCTTTGTGTACATAATAAATGGCTTTTAGGCCAGGGCTCCCCTGGAGAGCTGCAGCCACACTGTACCTTTCTGTGTCTAGGTAAAGCTCTTAAAGAAATGAGGAGCCTTGATAAATGTTTGATAATTACCATTAATAAATAAAAGTAGCTTACACTGGCATCATGCCTAATGGTTCACAAAGCACTTTCTATTTTGAACCTTTGAGCAGTTCTGTGAAGTGGATAGGATCTTTTGTAGGATTGGGTTTTTTCTTTCTTTTTTTGAGAGGTTAAATGACTTGTATAATCAAACAGCTGGCAAACAGAAGAATTGGGACTCCCACTCAGATTTTCTGACTTCACATCCAGTGCTGTTTCAACTTCACAAAGCTATCTCTTTAATAATGATTGGTAAGTATTTATTTAAACACTCTCTAATCTTTATTAACCTCAAGAATAAACAACAATAAAAGCCACCTATTAAACTTTACGAGTATTATAAAAATGAGTGAAGTACTCTAGAACTCCAATACAGAGCACTCCTTCTAATTTAGATTCAAAATCCAAATGTAATGAAAGGAAAGGTTGAAAATGTTAAAGCATTAAGAAAGCTTTTGCATGGCAAAAAAAGCATTATGAATCTACAAAAATATATTAGAGCTAATAAATGAGATCAGCACGGCCGTACCATGCAAAGTCAACATCCTATTTGTATTTCTACACGCTAGCAATGAACAGTAGGGAAAGGAAATTTAGAAAACACTTCTGTTTCTAAGAGCATCAAAATGAACAAAATACTTGGGAATAAAGCTCCCAAAAGAATTATAAAACTTATACTGCAAAATATGGTTGAAAGAAACTAGGAAAGAACTAAGTAAATAGAGATATCCTACGTTCATGTATTGAAAGCCTTAATATTGTGAAGATGTCAACACTTCCCACTTGAAATACAGATTCAGTGCTCTCTCTATCAAAATACCATCTGTTTTTTTTTCCAGAAATTGATAAACTTATCCTAAAATTCATATACAAATGTAAGGAAGCCAGAATAGTCAAAACAATCTTGGAAAAATGTAAGAGTTGGAGATGTCATACTTATGGATTTCAAAACTTACCATAAAACTTGTAGATGAATGTGCATAGTTGCATTATTCATAGTATCCACAAGCTTACTACAAAACAACAGTAATTGGGAGTGTGGTGCTACCATAAGGATAGACATAGAGGTCAATAGAATAGAAAAAAAAATCCAGAAATAAACCTTTACATTTATGATCAATTGAGTTTGACATGGGTACCAAGATAATTGAATGGTGACAAGATGACCCTTTTAATAGATGGTACTAGGACAACTAGATATTCACATGCAAAAGAATGAAGACAGAGCCCTATTTTATATCCTATAAAAAATTAACTCAAAATGGATCAAAGACCTAAATGTAAAAACTAAAACTATAAAACTCTTAAAAGGAAACAGATACAAGCCTTCATGAACTTGGACTAGGCAATGGTTTCTTAGACGTGAGACCAAAAGAAAAAAAGGATAAATCGGACTTCACTGAAACTAAAAATCTTTGTGCTTCAGAGGATGCAATCAAGAAAGTGACAAGACAACACACAGAACAGGAGAAAATATTTACACATCATGCATCTGATATCTAGTATCCAGTATGAAGGACTCTTGTAAGTCAACAATAAAAAGACAAATAACCCTATAAAAAATGGGCAAAGGATTTGAATAGACATTTCTCCAGAGAAGAAGTACAAATAGCCACATACCTATAAACAGATGCGGAATATCATGAGTCATCAGAGAAATTCAAATCAAAAGCATGGTGAGATATTACTCCACAGTTACCAAGTTGGTTGAAATAAAAAAGACATAATAACGAGTGTTGGTGAGGATGTGAAGAAAATAGAATCCTCATGCATTGCTAGTGGGAATAGCAAGAGGCTGAGGCTGCTTTGGAAAACAGCTTGGTGGTTCCTTGGAAAGTTAAATATTGGGTACCATAGAACCCAGAAATTCCACTCCTGGTCTTATAGCCAAGAGAACTGAAAACATATATCCATATAAAAACTTGCACATGAATGTTCATAGAAGCATTGTTCATTACCTCCATAGAGTGGAAACAACCCAAACATCCATCAGCTGATGAAGAGATAAACAAATGTGGTCTACCTGTATAACAAAATACTATTCAGCCATTAAAAGGGAATGAACTACTCATATCTGCTAAGCACGGATGAACTTTGAAAGCGACATATCAGATTAAAGAAGTCAGACACAAAAGGCCATATATTATAGGATTCTATTTATAGGAAATGTCTATAATAGCCTAATCCATAGAGATACAATGGAGATTGGTTGTTGCCAGGGGATGAGGGACAGAAGAAATAAGGAGAGTAACTCCCAATGAATGCAGGTTTCTTTTGAGGTGATCAAAATATTCTGCTGCGGTGTCTGGGTGGCGCAGTCGGTTAAGTGTCTGACTCTTGATCTCAGCTCAGGTCATGATCTCGTGGTTCCTGAGTTCAAGCCCTGCCTTGGGCTCTGCACTGATGATGCAGAGCCAGCTTGGGATTCTGTCTCTCCTTCTCTCTGCCCTTTCCCCACTTGTGCTCTCTCTCTTTCTCTCTCTCAAAATAAATAAACAAACTTAAAAAAAAAAAAGAAATGTTTTGCAATTAGCGGTAATGCTTACACAACTCTATGAATATAATAAAACCACTAAATTGCGCACCTTAAAAGGGTGACCTTCATGGTATATGACATCTCAATAGAAACACTATGAACAAAATAAAACACAAGTGACAAATTGGGTGAAAAGACTTCTAATATATGTCACAGATTAAAGGGCGATACGTGGGGTATGTAAAGACTTTTAACAGTTAAGGGAAACTGAATAAAATAAACTAGAATAAAAATTCTATTAAAAAGTAGACAAATGGTATGAAAAGAAAATTCACAAAAAATGTATTAAGAAGATCCATTGAACCTATGAAATGATATTTAATTCCATTTTGCAGATTAAACCTATACTGAGATGTCCCTTCTCACCTACTTGATAGGAAGTAATTCAAAGTCTTGACAATACTCTCCTTTGGAAGAGGCTGTCAGGAAACAAACGCACTCAGACATTGCTGGCAGGAGCAGAAATAGTAGAAGCCCAATGAAAGGCAATATCCCGTAAAACTATCAACACATGTTTGCTCCCTCTGACTGAGCAGTCCCACTTCTAGGAATTTACCCTGAAGATACGACTGCAACAATATAAAAATATGTGTGTGTAAGATTATTCATTACAACATTACTTATAATTACAAAATATAGGAACCTATCTAAATGCCCAAACAGAAAACTATTTGAGCAAAACACACTAGGTGCCTAAAACGGGATATTATATTTTTGCACAAATGAATGAACTGCTATAAAGTGATTTCCAAGATACGGTGTTAAGTGAAAAAAACAAACACACACGCAACAAGTAAATAACTTGGTGGGAGGAGGAAGGGACATTCGTAACAGGAGAATGTCAACTGATAAACGTGGATGGAATGGCAGAATGGAAAGTCATGAATCTGCAACCACCACAGTAAAGACTGGTTTGGGAAAGATTCATCAATGCTAAGTGTAGAGAAAATTTGCAAAGGAGTGGGATATTTACATGGTCTTAAAAATGCCTCTCTGCAGAATGCTTATTGGCTGCAAGGAGAAAAATAGTTATTATACAGGGAAGAATCACTGTGGTAAGGTGATGAATTTAATGTCACTAATGAAGGACAGGTAGACATCATGTGCCTCCTGAGGCAATACCCTAAGAAACACAATATCCTTTTGTAGTATCCTAGCAGGGCATGCATTATCAAATTTAGTCACAAGAAAATATCAGATGAACCCAAACTAAGGTACAAATGACTGGCCTATAGTCTTCAAAAATTTCAATGTCAAAGGAGACAAAGACATACTGAGAAGCCATTCTAGATTAAAGACCAGACGCATAACAACTAAATGAATACAAAAACATAAGGGGCCATATTGGGACAACTGACAAAATAGAATATGGCCTGTACCAACATGAACATTCCTGAATTTGATAACTGTACTGCGATTACATAAGAGAATACCCTTGTTAAGTACTCAGGGATAAAAGGACATGGTATATTCAAATACTTTCAGATGATTACAAAATGTAAATAGTTACCACTCTGTGCATATATGTACGTGTCTGTGTGTGTGTGTGTGTATGTCTATATAAATAGATAGAATGAATATGACAAAGTACTTTAAAATGGTGAATCTGGGCCCTACAGACAAGAGGCATTACCTAACCCATTTTCCCTTCACATAGTACTAAGGGTTCCTAGGAGTGGGAAGACCTAATACACTGGAAAGTAGCAGCACTTACATTTGAATCCCTTTGATGATCCCTGCCTTTAGAAATTCCAATTTCTTTCAGCCAGTGTTTCCTAAACTATGGCCCAGGCAACACTAGTGTGTCACAGATGTATTTGACCCTCATTTGCATTCACAATCCACATTAAGATTTTTAATGCACTGTATGTAAAACCATGTCTTAGGGACATATGTTTAATTTTAACTTAATAGTTCTCAAATTTATTTAACCACAGACATCTTTTCTAGGAAGACCTATGAATTTCTATGAATTCTTGTGAGGTGCTAGTATCCTATGGAACACAGTTTGGAAAATGCTTTTCTAAACCAAACTCAAGTTTTTGGCATTGAATACTGTTAGGTCTTAGAAGCCACCTATCTTTCATTCCAGTGAATTTTGTTACTGGTAATGACCCTTGCTGGGGGACTCTGAGCCTATTATTACTTGATGTCTTTGAACTTTAGAAGCTGGTATAGCAAAGACTGCACTGAGATTTTAAGGGCAGATCTGGATATAATCAGGAAACATTTAGGAAAACTGAATTAAGAAAAACATTTTAAATTAAATTTGAGGCTCTATTCTACAATGTGGGAGTAGAATAGTGTAAAAGAGTTGGCAAGGTTGCTGTGAAACTGGTTCAACAAAGAACAAAGCAAAACCCACTTTTGGTGGTGAGGTAAATCAACATAACCTCAGAATGTCAATCTGAAGCAAGAACTATAAAATATTCACATCTTTTCTCCTAGTGGTTTCATTTCTGGAACTTTATACCAGCAAATAATAAAAGAAAAAAACATTTTGTCTAAGAATATTCAGAATAGGGGCACCTGGGTGGCTCAGTCAGTCCAGCATCCAACTCTTGGTTTGGGCTTAGGTCATGATCTCAAGGTTCATGGGTTCAAGCCCCAAGTTGACTCTGCGTTGACAGTGCGGAGCCTGCTTGGGATTCTCTCTCTCTCTCCCTTTCTCTCTGCCCCTCCCCTGCTCAAGCTCTCCCTCTCAAAATAAATTAACAACAACAACAAAAAAGAATATTCAGGATTGTTCTTACCAACAAAAAATGGCATGCCCGTTGAGTGTTCCTGCACTCAGTAAATGGGTCCACCAGCAGCACAGTGACCTTGGCTAGAAACCTGGCATAACACTAGACTGCTCCACCTCCTTCACTCCCCCACTCCCACACCCATTGTTTCTACTCTCCAAGCATGTCTGAAGTCTGTCCACGTTCTTTATTTCCATGTCACTACCTGAGTCGAGGTGTCATCATCCCCTACCTAGCCTGCTGCTGCCATCTCCTGAGTGACCTCCCTGCTTCTCTCTCTCCCATCCAGTCCACTCTGCATACCACATAGTGACCCTTCTAGAATGATAATCTCATGATGTCAATCTATCTGCTTGGAAACACTCAACTGCCTTTAGGGTGAAGCTCAAATTCCTCAGCATGACTTTCAACATCCTGCTTGAAGACACCCATTGACCACCTTCACCATTCCCACTGCCCAGGCAGAGGGGATTTCTTGTAGTTCCCTGAACGTCGAGCTACGTCTCACCTTCAGACCTTTGCACACACTCTTCCCTCTGCCTGGGCCGGCCTTCCTCACCTCTCAGTACTTTGGGAAACAGGTACCTATGTTTATTACCTTTGCTGCCTCACATCTCACTCACCATACAATCTGATTTCTGCCTCATCATTGCCCTGTTTCCCTCGACAAAGTCATCAGAGAAAGAAAAAGATAACAAAGGAAAGGAAAGCAAAGAGAGAAATGTTAAAAATCTTGTGTAGCACTATATATCAGGCACTGTGCTAAGCACTTTATGAATATTAACTCATTTATTCTCCCAACAGCTCTATGTCCTTCACAATAGCACATGGTATTAAAGGACACAGAAAATATAGCTTTCACTTTTCCTCATGTTTTTTTCTGCCAAATTCGTCTTTGCTTTCTTTGCCAGGTTATCTTTCTTGACTTGACCAATGAACACTGAAGTTACTCAAGGCTCTGTCATGTCCTTGTCTCTTCTCACTCAATAACCCCCTCACTCCCAGGGTGATCTCATCCTTTCCCAAGGCAATTACTGCATACAAGTAGATGACTTCCTGACCCATTTTCTGAGCTCTAGTCCTGATTATCTAATTGACTAGATGGCATTTCCACCTATATGCCTCGCGGGCACCTCAGACTCGCCATTGAAACCTGAGCTCACCATCTCTCCATCACCTGTCACTCCTGCTCCCCCACTGTAACTGGCACAAACATCCACACAGTTGTTCAGACTGGAAACTCAGGAGTCATCACTGATTCTTCCCTATTCCTTCTTTTCTCCACATCCAATCAATCTCCATATCTCATCAATTAGGTCTCCTACATCTTTGTCAAACCATCTGCTTCTCTGCATCCTTACTATCATCGTCCGTGTCCAAGGTGCCATCAACTTCCGCCTTTGCTACTTTGATAGTCTCTAACTGGTCTACCTATGTTCTTGGCACATCTTCCTTGATCCATTCTCCTACATATCAGCCAGACAGTCTTTCTAAAAAATACTGGGTTTGAATCTGGGTTATGCCATTTATAGGCACGGAGGGTATGCCTGGGCATATCCCTCAACCTTTCTAATTCTTGACTTCCTTATCTATAAATGGGAAATAAAAATATGTCACAGGGTGACAGTAATTAAGAGAGAAAATCCAGATAGAGTGACAGAATGGGACATTCTAATAAACTGTGGATGGGCTATAAATGGTCAAACTTAAAAAGGAAATAACAATATGGAACTCTTAGTCCCAGATTGTTGCATCTCATTTGAAATAACAAGAATGAGTTTGGTCTATATTTTAAAACTTTAATAGGGAAAAATTCTGGGAAAACAACTTAACATGGGCTTTTAGCAGATGATGAATATAAAAACATCAAACTCATTGTGATGGTTAATTTTATGTGTCAACTTGGCTAGGCCATGGTGCCCAGTTTTTAAGTCAAACACCAGTCTAGATGTTGCTGTGAATGTATTTTTAACATTTACATTGGACTTGGAGTAAAGGAGATTGCCCTCAACGATGTGAATGGCCTTATACAATCAGTAGAATGCCTAAAGAGCAAAATGCTGGGGTTTCCTGGAGATGAAGGAATTCTATTTTTCTTTTCAAATTTTTATTTAAATTCTACTTAATTAACATAAACTGCAATATTGGTTTCAGGAGTAGAATTCAGTGATTCATCACTTACATCTAACACCCAGTGCTCATCATAACTAGTGCCCTCTTTAATGCCCATCACCCATCAAGCCCATCTCCCATCCACCTCCCTCCATCAACATTCAGTTTGTTCTGAAATCTCTTTAAGAGTCTCTTTCAGTTGTCTGGGTGACTCAATAAGTTTAGTGTCCAACTCTTGATTTAGGCTTAGGTCATGATCTCATGGTCGTGAGATTGAGCCCCACTCTGGGCTCTGTGCTGGGCATGGAGTCTGTTTAAGATTCTGTCTCTCTCTCTCTCTCTCTCTCTCTCTCTCTCTCTCTCTGCCCTCCCCCCGCTTGCTCACATGGGTGCATGTGTGCTTTCTCTCTTTCTCTCAAAAAATAAAAATTAAAAAAGTCTTTTATGGTTTATTTCCCTCTCTTCTTTCCACCCCCCCCAATATGTTCATCTGTTTTGTTTCTTAAATTCCACATATAAGTGATAGAGAAGAAGGAATTCTGCCTCAAGACTATAACATAGAGATCCTGCCTGAGTTTTCAGTCAGCCTGCCTACCTTATGGATTTTGGACTTGTCAGCCCCCACAATTGTGTCAGCCAATTCTCGAAAATTCTCTTTCTTTATTTCTTTCTATGTATGTATCCTATTGGTTCTGTTTCTCTGTAGAACCCCAATTGACACACTCACACAGGAATCCTATGATGACAAAGTATATCAGCAGCTAATAAATGACAACTCCAAGCAGCTTCGGGTGAATATTTTAGAGTACAGTAGAAAAAAACCCTCATCAGCTTGATAACATAAGCTCTAAATAGATAAACATGAAAGGATAAAGAACTTCAGGAAATAAGACTTGACTTATGCCCCTAATACGAGAAAAGCCATCTTCAGGGAGTCTCAGGCTCCCTGGTGTTTGAGGACCATGCACCTGGTAACAGTGGACCACTGTCCCACACTCATCCACTTGGTCATCTATATGAAGATGTTTGTTGAACATTTACTCCAGGACAAGTGTTCTACATATCCAGAGCAAATAACAAAACCAGGCATTCTTGGAGCTGCTGTTCCACTTGTGTCTATGAGAAGCACTGAGTCCAGAAGAGCTTTGGTGGCCAGTATGTTCCGGCTTACCTGTAGAAAATGGTTGATGGATGCGTCATGAACTCCCAGGGCTCGCTCTACACCTGCCAATTCCTTCAATATTGGTACACATTCAAGACTTTTTTCACCTCGACTGATCTCAGTGTATTCTAAAGCCTCTTGATAGTGGGGCAGGGCTTCTTTTGATTTCTTCTGACTTTGATACATCCTAAAAAATCATCAGAGACATCATTTTTAAATAATGAAATAGAAGACACATAGGTGGGAAAAAAGCGATCTGGTGGTTAGGATTTGGCTCTCTGACCCCTGTTGTCAGGTTCATTTCCTAGCCAGCTAAGTTTCTGTTTTTCCCAGGAGCCCACAGGGCATAGTGGTCAGGAGGATGGACTTCAGAATAACCAAGAAGTTTCAGATCCTGGCTCTACTACCTATTAGATGTGTGAATTTCCAGTTGCTTTACCTCTTCCTCATCTCTAAGTTAAGAATAATAACAATGCCTCCTTTACTGGGCTATAATGAAGATTAAATTAGTCAACACTCATAAAAATGCCCAGAATGGTCTCTGACATATAGTAGGTGCCATGCAGGTGTTGGTTTAAAAAACATAAAATACTTAAAAAAAATTTGTTGTCAAGTTAGCTAACATACAGCGTATACAGTGTGCTCTTGGCTTCAGGAGTAGATTCCCATGATTCATCGCTTACATACAACACTCAGTGCTCATCCCAACAAGTGCCCTCCTCAATGCCCATCTCCCATTTTTCCCTCTCTCCTGTACCTCACCATCAACCCTCAGTTTGTTCTCTGCATTTAAGAGTCTCTTATGGTTTGACTCCTTCTCTGTTTGAAACTATTTTTTCCCCTTCTCCTCCCCTAATGGTCTTCTGTTAAGTTTCTCAAATTCCACATATAAGTGAAAACATTTGATATCTTTCTCTGAGTGACTTATTTCACTTAGCATAATACCCTCCAGTTCCATCTACATCACTGCAATGACAGGATTTCATTCTTTCTCATTGCCAAGCAGTATTCCATTGTATATACAAATCATATTTTCTTTATCCATTCATCAGTTGACGGACATGTGGGCTCTTTCCATGACTTGGCTATAAAATCATAAAATACTTAACAAAACAATAATAACAACCATAAAGGATGCCAAGATGCTGATAACTTATCTGTTGAGAAATTACAGAAATTTTCCAGTATTGGTGAGGGTATAAAGCACTCTCTTTAACTGTTAGAAAGAATATAATTTGAGCATAAACATCTCTATATCAAAATTATTATATATATGTATGTATATAAAAGCACACACATATTTCTGCTAATTGCACTTTTAGTAGTTTATCTTGAAGAGATACTCTGGCAGGGCAAGAAAATATGTATAAGAATGTTTACCTAAGCACTCTTTGTAATAGTGGAAAAGTACAAAGCACTTAAAATATACCAATAGGAGATCATTGAAGCAGATTACAGTAAGCATATCTATACTGTAGAATGCCACATAGCCATTAAAGTTAACGTTGATCCATATTTACCAACATAGAAGTATAAAAGTATAAGTATAAAAGGCAGAATACAAAAAATGCTTTCTATAATATCCTATGCAGGTGAAAATGTTATATCTAATCTATATGTACATATATGCATAAAGAGATATCTAAATGGACACTAAAATGTTACCATTCAATAGTTATCTGGAAGGAGTTGGTTGTGAGTGATTTTACCTGTCTTGTTTATGCTTTCTAAATTTCCCAAATTATATTCTATAAAATTGTATTACTGGGGTGCCTGGATGACTTAGTTCAGTGTCTGACTTAGGCTCAGGTCATGATCTTGAGGTTCATGAGTTCGAGCCCTGCGTTGGGCTCTGGGCTAATAGCTCAGAGCCTGGAGCTTGCTTCAGATTCTATGTGTGTGTCTCTCTCTCTGCCCATCCGCTGATCATGATCTGTCTGTCTCTCTTTCTCTCTCTCTCTCAAGAATAAATAAACACTAAAATTTTTTAAAATTGTGGGGTGCCTGGGTGGCTCAGTTGGTTAAGCGTCCAACTTTGGCTCAGGTCATGATCTCAACTTCGGCTCAGGTCATGATCTCACGGTTCCTGAGTTCGAGCCCTGCATCGGGCTCTGTGCTCACAGCTCGGAGCCTGGAGCCTACTTCGGGTTCTGTGTCCCCCTCTCTCTCTGCCCCACCCCCACTCATGCTCTGTCTCTGTCTGTCTTAAAAGTAAATGAAACATTAAAAAAATTTAAATTGTATTACATCAGAATTTTATTGTATTTACATTTATTGTATTTACATCAGAATTATATTGTACTTACATCAGAAAAATGTTAATCAAAAAATTGTAAGTAAAGGTGGTGTTGGGAAAAGATTCTTTAGCTTCTTGGGATAAAACTCTGTCACGTAAAAAATATATATCTGTCTATTTTATTTAGCAAACACAATAGTAGACATTTAAAAACAACCTTCTCTAAAATATTTGCTAAGAAATAGACACTTTCTTCATGCATGGAAAAATTTTACATATAAGATTCATTATGAAAGGCACCAACCCTTTCTACATTACCCTTACCCTAGCATCTTTACTAAAAAAAGGCCTTATAATTCCCAGCTGCCCATGGGTAAACTGAGACATAATATGAGCACATGACTAGGAAACCACACACACATGCGTGCGCGCGCACACACACACACACACAAATATATAGGTCTTGTTTTTAACTCAGTTACTGGACATTTTGCACAACTATTTTTGCTCTGTAATAAATTTCAAAGAAATTGATTGATAGAAGATGCTGCTCAGATCTACGCTTCCGATGGCAACAGTGAAATAAAATGCTGATGGAATAGCTTATGAACTTGGATGTGTTCTACAAATGGGAAGAAGTTGAAACACAGGAGATGGTCAGGGATATGTTCCTGGACCAAGTCGGGTCCAGGTTCCAGCTTGCAGCAACTCTTAATCTTAGAAAGGAAGAGATTAGTAGGCGACCTAGTAATACTGGGCTTGTTTTCTGACTCTTACTGAACTTTGGATGTAGTGAGCAATAATTAGCATTGTAAGTATCATATTTTGTTTTTGAAGGGAAAACCCACTTGCATCTTTGGTGACAGAACGAGGCTTTGAAACATATGGCTGATAACAAATCACTTAGCCCAAAAATGAGATTCCTGGTAGACAACTGAAAACAGGAGGCAGCAAACTGTGGCCTGTGCACCAAATCTGCTCACTGTCTTTTTTTGTAAATAAAGTTTTATTGGCACACAGCCACACCCACTTGTTTACACATTGCCCATGGCTGCTGTAGCACTATAATGGTGGAGCTGAGTAGCTGCAATGCAGTGGATACCAAAAAGCCTGAAATATTTACTGTGTGGGCCTTTACAGAAGAAGTTTGCCAAAGTCAGGTCTAGAATCCAGAGAAAGCTACATACTTCCAAAATGACTTCAGATTTTTTCCATCTAATTTAACCTTGAGAACTCCAACAATGCAACAGATATTTGAGCAAAGGGGGAAAAAATCACCTTCTTCCTTTCTCATGTTCATAGGTGATGAAACATGTGCCAAGGAAATAAAGAATGGATTTTTTGTTTCCAAGGCTGCTGTAAAAATCATGGAAGGGTAATGAAGCCAATACAAAGTATTTGTAATACAAGATGATTTCGTTTGAGCAAACGTTTTAAAGGAAAGCAAAATTCAAAGCTTAGTAATCAAGCTTACAAATGCAAAAAAATATATAGAAAAGTAAACAGTAACAAGGCATAAGTGAATCCATACAATAACAATTTTTCCTTTCCCAAGATAGAACACTAAAGAAAAGTATTTGAGAGTTTGTAATGGTGGAGAACAGGGACAATTTGCTCTTCCTTTTTACCATTAACCTACTACTCTCTTAGCCAAAAGCACAGCCTATCACCCCAGGTTAACACCACGTCACTTTTTCAGGTATCAGAAAGTGATCTTTCAAATACCAGACTCTTGGAGAAAATTGTATAAAAAGAGGGACACAGGGACTGCCTAGGTGGCTCAGTCAGTTAAGTGTCTCACTTTGTCTCAGGTCATGATCTCACGGTTTGGGGGTTCAAGCCCCACATTGGGCTCTGTGCTGACAGCATGGAGCCTGGAGCTTGCTTCAGATTCTGTGTCTCCCTCTCTCTGCCCCTCTCCTGCTCACACACACAATACACACACACACACACACACTCTCTCTCTCTCTCTCTCTCTCTCAAAAATAAATAAACATTAAAAATATTAAAAAAAAAAAAAGAGGGACTCAAGATGAGAGGCAGGACAGTCAGTTACAAGTGCTGCAGCAGGATTAGAAAACCCCAACCATAGTTTGAGCATTCTTGGTGATGAGGCCACACAACCTTGGGCAAGAACAAAACATCTCTGAACCTTGGTTTCCTCATCTCAACACTGGTATCCAATAGGGTTGTTGTGAGAACCCAAGAAGATGTCTAAAATGCTCTGCAAACTGAAGCAAGTTGTATAGATTGGCATTAAATGCCTATACATCGTCATACCTTTCACTCCTTCCCCTCCCAACCGGTAGTCTATACGGAACTGAGTGCCACGGCCTCGGGTTGTTCTCCTGTTGAAACAGGCTCAACTGTGGTCTCACTCCCACCCGCAGAAGATTTTGGAAAGTCCAAATAATAAGGATAATCAGTCAAACTCATGTGCCAGTGTGGAAGGCATTTTCTTATCCAGCTAAGCTTTTAAAAATGTTGAGGATATTTTATTATAAGAATAATACGTGTCCGTCATTAAAAAAAAAGAGATAGAAAAATAAAAATAAAAACTATACAATCACGACATCCAAAGGTGAGTACTGTACACCTTGATATACACCTTTCTGGATGATTTTCCACACATATTTTTTAAAAGAATCGTAATGTTTTATAACCTCTTTCACTTAATCACATATCAAAATGTGGCAATGAATGTTCTAGCCTCATTCTAGTGGTCGAGTGGTGTCATACACTTCACTGACCACTTTATTTACTCATTGCTCAGCACAGACATTCCTTGGAGGACATTTGGGTGGTTTATGCCTTTTGACTGTTATGAACATTGTGTACAAGTTTTTATGTGGATGCATATTTTCATTTCCTTTGGGTATTTACCTAGGATTGAAATTATTGCATAATATTGTAGTTCTATATGGAAACTTTTGAGGAAATGACGCTATTTTCCAAAGCAGCTGCACCATTTTATATTTCCACCAGCAGTATGTAGGGGTTCCAAATTTTCCACATCCTTGCTAGCACTTGTTACTATCTTTATTATTATTATAGCCACTATCCTAGTGAGTGTGAAGTGGTATCTCACTGTAGTTTTGATATGCATTTCCTTGATGATTAATGACGATGAACATCTCTTTATGTGCTTATTGACCATTTGTATATCTTCCTTGGAGAAATGGCTATTTGGAAACTTTGCTTGTCTTTAAATTGGGTTGTCTTGTTATTATTGTTGTAGGAGTTGTTTATTTATTCTGGATGTAGGTCCCTCACCAGAAATATGATTTGTAAAAATTTTCCAGAAACCATTTTTATATTCCAGAAACCATTTTATATTCCCACCAGCAGTATGTAAGGGTTCCAATCATCAAGTGAAAAAGGGCAGCCACAAATAACCTAACCTTATGCCTAAAGGAGCTAGAAAAAGAACCACAAGCAAAACTTAAAACCAGCAGAAGGAAGGACATAATAAAGATTAGAACAGAAATAAATGATATAGAAACTAAAAAAACACAACAGAACTAATCGATGAAACTAAGAACTTGTTCTTTGAGAAAAATCAATAAAATTGATAAACCTCTAGTCAGACTTACCAAGAAAAAAAGAGAAAGGACTCAAATAAATAAAATCACAATTGAGAAAGGAGAAATAATCACCAATACCACAGAAATACTAACAATTCTAAGAGAATATTATGCAAAACTATATGCCCACAAACTGGACAACCTGGAAGAAATGGATAAATTCCTAGATACATATAAACTACCAAAACTGAAACAGGAAGAAATAGAACATTTGAACAGACCAATAACCAGCAAATAAGTTGAATTAGTAATCAAAAAACTCCCAAAAACAAAAGTCCAATGATCAGATGGCTTCACAGGTGAATTCTACCCAACACTTAATCATTTTTTAAAGTTTTATTTGTTGAGAGTGAGAGAGAGAGAGGGAGAGAGAGAGAGAGAGAGAGAGAGAATATGAATGTGTATGAGAAGGGTAGAGGCAGAAAAAGAGGGAGAGACAGAATCCCAAGCAGGATCTGTGCTGTCAGCACAGAGCTGGATGTGGGACTGGAACTCAGGAATTGTGCGTGAGATTGTGAGCTAAGCTGAAACCAAGAGTCAGATGTTTAATTGACTGAGCTACCTAGGCGCCCCAGTCTACCAAACGTTGAAAAAAGAGTTAAGGGGCACCTGGGTGTCTCTGTAGTTTAAGCATCTGACTTTGGCTCAGGTCATGATCTCACAGTTTGTGAGTTCAAGCCCCACGTCAGGCTCTGTGCAGCCTGCTTCGGATTCTTTGTCTCCCTCTCTCTGTTCCTCTTCCACTCTCACTCTGTCTCTCTCTCTCTCAAAAATAAATAAAGATTTTTTTAATTAAAAAAAAATAAAAAATAAAAAAAATAAAAAAGAGTTAATACGTATTCTTCTTAAACTATTCCCAAAAACAGAAAAGGAAGGAAAACTTCCAAATTTATTTTATGAGGCTAGTGTTATCCCGATACCAAAACCAGATAAAGACATTACTAAAAAAAGAGAATCACGCCAATATTCCTGACTAACATAGATACAAAAATCCTCAACAAAATACTAGCAAACCAAATCCAACAATACATTTAAAAAATCATTTACCATGATGAAGTGGGATTTATTCCTGGGCTGCAAGGGTGGTTCAATATTTGCAAATCAATCAACATCGTACAACCTATCAATAAGAGGAAGGATAAGAACCATATGAACATTTCAATAGATGCCAAAAATGCATTTGACAAAGTACAACATCTTCTAATAAAAACCCTCAACAAAGTAGGTTTAGAGTGAGCATATCTCAACATAATAAAGGCCATATATGAAACCCCACAGCTAACATTATCCTTAATGGAGAAAAACTGAGAGTTTTCTTGCTAAGGTCAGGAAAAAGACAAAGATGTCCACTATCACCACTTTTTGACTCAACATAGCACTGGAAGTCTTAGCCACAGTAATCAGACAACAAAAAGAAATAAAAGGGATCCAAATCAGTAAGGAAAAAGTAACACTTTCACTATCTGCAGGTGACAAGATACAATATACAGAAAACCAAAAGACTCCACCAAAAAAACCCATTAGAACTGACAAGTGAATTCAGTAAAGTCGCAGGATACAAAATCAATGTCCACAAATCTGTTGTATTTCTATACACCAATAATGAAGCAGCAGAAAGAGAAATTAAGAAAACAGTCCCATTCATGACTGCACCAAAGAGAATAAGATACTAGGACTAAACCTCACCAAAGAGGTGAAAGACTTGTGCTCTGAAAACTATAAAATACTGATGAAAGAAACTGAAGACAACACAAAGAAATGGAAAGACATCCCATGTTCATGGATTGGAAGAACAAATACTGCTAAAATGTCTACACTACCCAAAGCAATCTATGTATTTAATGCAGTCCCCATCAAAATACCAACAGCATGTTTCACAGAACTAGAACAAACTATCCTAAAATTTGTTTGAAACCACAAAAGACCCCAAATAGCCAAAGCAATCTTGAAAAAGCAAAGCAAAGCTGAAGGCATCACAATTCCAGACTTAAATGTACATTACAAAGCTGTAGTCACCAAAACAGTATGGTAATGGCACAAAAATAGACACCATAGATCAGTGGAGCAGAATAGAAAACCCAGAAATAAACCCACAACTGTATGGTCAAATGGAAAGCAAGATCATCCCTTCAGCCAATGTTGTTGGGAAACTGGACCACAACATGCAAAAGAATGAAACTGGACCACTTTCTTACACCATACATAAAAATAAATTCAAAAATGGTTTAAAGATCTGTATGTGAGATCTGAAACCATAAAAATCCTAGAGGATAACATAGGCAGTAACTACTTTGATATTAGTCAAAGCAACTTCTTTCTAGAGATGTCTCCTAAGGCAAGGGAAACAAAAGCAAAAATAAACTATTGGGACTGCATTAAAATAAAAAGCTTCTGCATAGTGAAGAAAATAATCAACAAAACTAAAGGGCAACTTACGGAATGGGAGAAGATATTTGCAAATAACATATCCAATAAAGGGTTAGTATCCAAAATGTATAAAGAACTTATAAAAGTCAACATCCCACCAGTTACAAAATGGGCAGAGGATATAAACAGACATTTCTCCAAAGAAAACACACAGATAGATAACAGACATGTAAAAAGATGTTCATCATCACTCACCATCAGGGAAATACACATCAAAACTACAATGAGCTATGACTTCACACCTGTCAGAATGGCTAAACTCAACAACACAAGGAACAACAGGTGTTTGGTGAGAATGTGAAGAAAAAGAAACCCTCGTGCACTGTTGGTGGGAATGCAAACTGGTGCAGCCACTCTGGAAAATAGTATGGAGGTTCCTCAAAAAGTTAAAAATAGAAGTACCCTACTATCCAGCAATCACACTACTGGGTATTTACCCAAAGAATACAAAACACTAATTCAAAGAGATACATGCACCCCTATGTTTATGGTAGCATTAATTACAATAGCCAAATTATGGAAGCAACGCGTGTCCACTGATTGATGAATGTGGTATATATGTACAATGGGATATTATTCAACTATAAAAAAGAATGAAATCTGGCCATTTGCAATGACATGGATGGAGCTAGAGAATATAATGAAAATGCTAAGCAAACTAAGTCAAAGACAAATATCAAAATAGGACTTAACTCATATGTAAAATTTAAGAAACAAAACAAATGAGCAAAGGGGAAAAAGAGAGAGAGGGAGAGAAAAATCAGGAAACAGACTCTTGGGGTGCCTGTCTGGTTCAGTAAGTAGAACACGTGATTCTTGGTTTCGAGGTTGTAAGTTCGAACCCCAAGGTGGGTGTAGAGATTACTTTAAAAAGCCTTAAAAACATTTTTTCAATTAAAAAAAAAGACTTTTAATTAGAACAAACCAATGCTTACCAGAGGGGAGGTGGTGGGTGATGGGTGAAATAGGTGATGGGGATTTAGAAGTGCACTTGTTATGATGAGCACCAGGTGGCATATGGAAGTATTGAATCACTATATTTTACACCTGAAACTAATAAAACACTTTAAAAAAGGCAAAGACAAAAAAAAGGGGGAAAAAAAAGCATGTCACAAAAGGCCACACATTGTATGATCCCATGTATATGAAATGTCCCAAACAGGCAAATCCACAGAGAGAAAGTAGATTAGGAGTTTTCAGGGGCTGGGGGAACATGGTAATAGAGACTGCTAATGGGATGAAAAAGTCAAAATGATTGTGGTTTGTTAATATACTGAAAACCACTGAACTGTGTATTTCAGTTGGGTGAGTTGTATGGTATGTTAGTTATGGCTCACTAAATCTGTTATTTAAAAAAGTTTGTGTGGGGCACCTGAGTGGCTCAGTTGGTTAAGCGTCTGACCCTAGGTTTCAGCTCAGGTCATAATCTCACAGTTTCATGAGTGGAGCCCCGAGTCTGGCTCTGTGCAGGCAACACAGAGCCTCCATGGGATTCTCTCTTCCTCTCTCTCTGCCCCTCCCCTGCTCACACCATCTCCGTCTCTCTCAAAATAAATAAATAAACTTAAAAAAAAATTTAAAAGTTTGTGAACATTTCAAAGCAAAACTAAATACAGATAAGGTTTAGTGGTACCTATAAAATTAGTAATTTTCGTTTAAAATAATTGTAATAATGTTAAACAAAAACCAAAATACTTTTCTCTTAATATTGTCTTTGAGCCATTTTGAACCAGCACAAACCAGGTCAGAAAAGGATGTGTGCTTTGGCTTTAAATTGGTCCCGCGTGATTAGGTGATCCTACCCAACTGTTTTTAGGGCTGAAGGATTAGGAGAGCAGAGAATGTTGTGGGTCCTCCTGCACCTGACCCCTCAGCAATGGGCACGCCCCAGGGGAGGCCATAAATTGGACTTGGGACATTGAGCTATTGGCCTCACTCTCTTTCAGAGCTGTAAGCTTGTTTCCTGATGAGCTCTAATGCCTGGGTCTTCTGGGGCAATGCCTCGGTCTACGAAAATTATAATCCTAATGAGGAAGCAGGAAATTCATGGAGAGAAAAGCCACATAAAATTATTCTTAATGGAATATTCTGGTAAATCAATTACTCTGTAAGTTTATTATTTTTTTTAAGTTTATTTATTTAGAGAGAGAGAGAGAGAGAGAGAGAGAGCAGGAGACAGAGGATCCGAAGTAGGCTCTGTGCTGACAGCAGAGAGCCCAATGTGGGGCTTGAACTCACGAACCGCAAGATCATGACCTGGGCCAAAGTTGGACGGTTAACCGACTCAGCCACCCAGGCACCTCACTTTGTAAGTTTAAATATGTTAATGTATTTCCTGTTATGATGTCTGCAAGTATGCAGACATGGAAGAATCAAGAAATTGGTGATAAACCCAAAATCTTTTTCCTTTGGCTGATTGTTTCAAGCCAATAAGCTGTGGTCGAGGAAATTAGCTTGAGTGCTGGTGAGTTATAGAAACAGGATAAGTTCTATACAGCTCCCTAAGTTACCCGGATGTGCAGAATTCAGAGTGTGTCAAAGATGGGTGAGAACAGAAAGGCCAATCCCCTAGCTGAGTGCTGCCCCCCCCCCCCCGCCCAGCCATCTGGGGCATGGGTTTGGGGCCCTGGTCCCACACAAAGGAGCCCAAACTGCTGCCAGCAGGGCCTGCCTCTGCACCCACAGACTCCTGCTCCTTCTCTCTGTGCCCACGTTCTGATAGACACCTGCCCAAGGTGGCCATTGGGAGTTTCAGTCCAGCCCACACTCTGCTGGATGAGCTGTTGTGCTTGGACACAGAGCTATGTTTGCCTGGAAGAAATGGCACCTTTCCCAATTCTCACAAAAGCTCTGTCCACTCACCTAACTGCACAAAGGTGGCACAGAGGTGACGGTGGCTCTCCTGGGACCTGAATTTCTCAGGACTTGATGAGTTCAGATTACCCTTGAGCATCATCTAAACCTTCCCATCTAGCTTCCCTGATGCCATCCTCCTTTGTGTCAAGTGTACCTTTCAACTCTGGGTGTTCGCTGGGCCATTCTATCTGGAATGTTCTCTTCTTTCTTCCATCTCTGCCTGGCAAACTTCCATTAATCTTTCTAACTACCATTCCTCTTTTTAGTTTTAGCTTAACAGTCTCCTCCTTTAGGAAGCCTTCCCTGACACACCACTTAAGGTGACACTCACTGTCATGGGGCAGGCAAGTGCAGGGTGCGCGCCCAAGAGTGAGTGCCTCCTTAAATGGTGTGGCTTGGGCACCTGGCTTTCTCATCTTAACCCCTGCTCTGTTCCCTGACACCCCAGGCTGGGTTGGGTACCTCAGTGAACACCTGACTGTGCTCCCACGGAACTGTGAACCTTCCCTGCTGGGGAAACATCTCTCAGGTTCTATTATAACTGCCTGGCAACTCAGCCGCTGGGATCTGTGAAGGCAGGGTCCAAGCCCGCCTCATTCATCTTGGCATATCAGCACCTTGCACAGTGTCTGACAGTAGCCATATGATCCCCAGGAAGTCCAAGGTCATTCTGAGGGGAAGGTTTGCCTTAGTAGTGTGAGGTGACCAAGATGGCGGCAGGCTGGGCGGGGCTTCCATGGGAGAGCAAACATGAAGTGCTGCCTGATAGAAGGCGGGAGGATAAGCTGCAGAGGGAGGGAGGGAGGGAAGAACAACCTACAAATACAAATCCATTAGCTTAGAAGACTCTGAGGCTATAGTTCATACCTTAATTTTCATGGCTTCCAGAATAAGTTTTAGTGAAAAAAATCTTCAAAAAGAGAACATGTTTTCATATTGACTTGGTAGCCAAAATATTGTAGACTATTGATCTAATTAAAGGTGGAGCAAGTTGTTGAACTTTTATAAAAGGTGGAATAAAAGGAACCTTGTAAAAACCTATTAGGGCCTGAACTGTTTCCTCCCACCCAGATTCCTACATCCGAGTCCTCACCTCCAGTGACTTTACTTGGGACTAAGGTTGTTGCAGATGTAATTAGTTAAATTAAGATGTCATTCTAGGGGCGCCTGGGTGGCTCAGTCAGTTAAGCATTCAATTTCAGCTCAAGTCATGATCTCACGGCTCGTGAGTTCAAGCCCCCCATCAGGCTCTGTGCTGACAGCTGGGAGCCTGGAGCCTGCTTTGGATTCTGTGTCTCCCTCTCTCTGCCCCTCCCCCACTCACACTCTCTCTCTCTCTTTTTCTCAAAAATGAACATTAAAAATTTTTTTTTAAAAAGATGTCATACTAGAGTAGGTAGACCCCCTAATCCAATGTGACTCGTATCCTTACAAAAAGGAGGAATTTGAACACAAAGACACATAGAGGGGGCAGTCCATGTGAAGATGAAGGCAAGATTGGGGTGATGCATCTATAAGCCAAGGAACACCAGAGATTGCCAGGAACCCACCAGAAGCTGGGAGAGAGGCCCAGACCAGATTCTCCCTCACAGCCCCCAGAAGGAACCTGCACGGCCAATACTTTTATCTCAGACTTCCAGCCTCCAGCACTGTGAGAGAAGAACTTACTGTGGTTCACGTCACCTAGTGGGTGGTACTTTGTTATGGTAGCCCTTGCAAACCAATATGGAACCCCTACTGGCCAACTCTAGGCCTGGAGGTTTTCCTTCCCTTGGACCCCTAATACAAGAACATTGGGTATACGTATACTTACCCAGAGTGGCCACTTAGATATGGGAGCACCATTTTTTTTTTTTTTTTAATCACACTGTGCTCACATCTGACTTTCTATTACCTCCCTGCCTGGAAATTTGAGTATCTGCTGAGAAGGAGACCCGGAAGCAGGCAAATTCAGCAGGAACAAACACATGACTTTCACTGGCCATGGTTTTGCCTTTGATACAAGAACGTCCAAATGAAAGCACAGCCCACGAATCCCATGACAACCAGTAAGCTGCACTTAGCAGGGTGCCCGCCCTGAAGGGCCATAGTCACACATGAGGATCCATTCTTGAAGGCGACCTGTTGCCATTTCTGAACGCTCTAAATTGAAAAGATTTTTGTCAGCCTATTATTGGCCTCAAATTTCAAACTACTGAATTCTTTAGATCCTGAGTCCTTCTTTCTCTTGTAGCTAAAATGACTTACCTCCTCACTTAGGTCATCCACAGGGGGAAAAATTAGATCCCTCATACAATGTACACAAAAGTTCTAGGTGGATTAGAGGCCTAAATTCAAAAAGCAAAACTTTGATATGTTTAAAAAATATATAAGAAAAAGTAATTCCACGATTTTGGGTAGGGAAGGATTTTTTTTTAAACTAAGCTTCACACCCAGCGTGGAGTCCAATGCGGGGCTTGAACTCATGACCCATAGATCAAGACCTGAGCTGAAACCAAGAGCTGGACACTCAACTGACTGAGCCATCCAGGTGCCCCTGTAAGGAGGGTTTTTTTTAAACAAGACAAAAAATATAAATTAGAACAGAAAACATGGGTAAATGTAGTCATCTTACAAATAAAAACTCCTGCGTATCAAAAGTCAACATTAAAGAAAGTGAAAAGCCTGAAGTACACACTGGGAGCACACACAATATACGTAAGTGGCAAATAATTGGTTGTCAGAAATATGAAGAATGTCTAAAAATTGATAAAAAAAACCCAAACAGCCCAATTTAAAAATGAGCAAAAGACATGAATAGACAATTCACAGAATAGGAATTCCAAATGTCTAGTATACATGTGAAAAGATGGTCAACCTCACTATTAAGGAAACGCGATTAAATAAACCATATGATTGGCACATATAAAAGGTTTGACTGTATCAAGTGTTGGCAAGGATGTGGAGTAATGGGAATTTCCATGTCCTACTGGTGAGAATATAGGTTGGCATTTGCAGGGGGCGGGGGTGTGTGTGCCTGGGTGGCTCAGTTGATTAAGCGTCTGATCTGACTCTTGATTTCGGCTCAGGTCATGATTTCATGGTTCATGAGGTCAAGCCCCATGTTGGGGCTGACAGCTCAGAGCCTGTTTGAGATTCCCCCCTCTCTTTCTCTCTCTGCCCCTCCTCTTTGTGCATTAGCTCTCTCTCTCTCAAAATAAATAAATAAACTTAAAAAAAAATAAGTTGGCATTTGGCAAACCTGGTAAAGTTGAGGACATGGGTATTTGTCAAGTAAGCAATTCCACTCCTGGGCGTAGACCTCAGAGATAATCTTGAACGTGTGCCCAGAGAGACATGTATAAGAGTGATGAGGCAAATCGTATTTACACAGTGGAAAAAATGGAATTTCATCCCACCGATTTACATGTTCACCCTCATGAGCACTGATGATTGAGTTAGGGGAAAGTCAGACGGATAAAACACAATACGTGGGTTTAAAATGAAGAGACTAGAGAAACACCTATCAGCTGACATGGGTACATCTCAAAAATACAAAAGTACAAATGTAATGGGGGAAAAGCAAGCTACAGAAGGAAATATACATATAAAATTTTAAAAATGAGGGGCCCCTGGGTGGCTCAGTTGGTTAAGCGTCTGACTCTTGGTTTCAGCTCAGGTCATGATCTCACGGTTTGTGAATTTGAGCCCCCCTCCCATCCGCCCCCCATCAGGCTCCACAATGACAGTGCAGAGACTACTTAGGATTGTCTCTCTTTCCCTCTCTCTGCCCCTTTCCCTGCTCATTCTCTCTCTGTCTGTCTCTCTCTCTCAAAATAAACAAACATTTTAAAAAATAAAATAAAAAATAAAAATGAGAAATAATACTGTATATTTTCCTGGTTATACATGCTTTCAGAATGAAAAACACTAAATCAAGCACAACAATTGCCTGTAGTGTGGGGGGAAGAAAACGGGATTAGGAAGAACACAGAAGAACTCCATGTATCTGAAACATCCTATTTTAAGCTTGGTTAGTGTGTAGGTAAGCATTTGCATAGCAATATCTATACTTTTATCCTGTTAAAAACATGAACAGATGCAACCCGCTTTTGTTTAGTGCTTGCAAAGAATGGAGCAGGGTCCAGGCCTCGCCCCTTGGAGTTTTGCTGCCAGCACTCGGGGTCCTGGAGTTCGTACAACCACCACAAATGGAGGCTTATCAAGCTAATGTCCCTACGATGATGAGCCTTCTGGAGCTCACTGAGCTCCAGAAAATACAATTACTTTGGCTTCACAATATATTTAACAAAAAAGGGGCGGAGGGAGGGGTACTATACCAGGAAATACCTAAACGATAGCCTTACCTCCATCGCCAAATCACTGAAAGCATCAATTTCAAGTAATCTTGTCTGTCTGCATTTGCTCAAGTGTAATGTTTGGGATGGCAACATTTTCTCTTTTCCGTTTCTATCTGCCTGCAGGGAATGCTTTGAGGATTTATTGTCTGGCGTGCCCATAATATGTTTAGGCAGCTTTAGGAAACACCAGACAGATGAAAAGATAGAGAGTTTTGAACAACAGAATGTGGCAGTATGTTAATCTGGCAGGGCCACAACTCCAACCACAACATATTTTATTGAATGAAAATACATCCACAGGAATTCTACAGAGCACGTAAGGAGTTTCAGATGAGCCTCAGAAGATCTCCTAGGGTTGGAGACTTGTTGTAGCAGGCAATAAACAAATGCAATCTCTTTGGTATTACTAAGACAATGGAGAGTTTCCTTTTAAAAGCTCTGGAATTTGGGGCGCCTGGGTGGCTCAGTTGGTTAAGAGTCTGACTCTTGATTTTGGCTGTGGTCATAATTCACTGTTTAGGAGATCAAGCCCTGCATGGGGTTCTGTGCTGATTACACAGAGCCTCCTTGCGATTCTCTCTCTGCCTCACCCCTGCTCAAGTGCGTTCTCTCTCTCTCTCTCTCTCTCTCTCTCTCTCTCTCTCTCTCTCTCCCTCTCTCTCTCTCAAAATAAACATTTAAAAAAAAATCTCTGAAATTTAGCAAGAATACAGAGCAACAGTGAACAGCAAGTCTTGGTGGGAATATTGCTGATAAGCGAAATCTGAGGACAAATCAATCCTGCAAGAGGCCAAGTGGGATTTTCTAGAGTCACAGGGAGAAAAGGCTTTCATGAGACTCTCCCTCTCTACCCTCTGGCACACACAACAAAGGTTTTGCTCTGCAGAGTGTACTCTCAGGTCTCTGTTTTGCACTAGGGAACGTGATCTGTGCCACGGGGAGGAGCCCAGACGCCAGAGTTTGGTAGACCTGGCTCTCCTCTGCCAGTCCCAGCTGTGTGACCCTGGGAAATGACCTCCCCTCTCTCAGCCCCATGTGGTTCATTTGAGAATGGGACTACTGAGCATGCCCAGCACACAGGACTTCGGCACTTTGCCAGAGCCTGGCACGGAGGGTGGTCAAGCGTTAGTAGCTGGTGTGGTTGTTTAAAATCCTCAGTATTATTTGTAGTTGTTTAAGGAAATGTGTATTACAGGCATATAGTGTTAGAAATGGAAAGACAAGAATATGGTACTCTGAAATGTAAAGCTGTAGGGGATTCAAGAAACAGAAAGCAGATCAAGTATATGAAGGTAGTAATGTGTTCTGTGTGCTTTTCTGCTTCTCCGCATTAAAAGAAACCCCGACTTTTCAAAAATCAGATGTTGTGTAAGTTCAGAGCATTTCTTTAATCAAAGGAACATAGGATGGAGAAGAGCATCAGAAAAAAAGTAAATGATTTCTTTCTTGTTAAACAAGCATAAGGCATGCCAGGCAAATAGTGTCCCATGGAAGGAGCTGCCAGGAGAAACCTCTCCTCTGGAGAAGAGCAGGGCATTTCCCGGAGGAGGAAAGGAAGAGGCAGGGCTCTGAATACACGAGCATTTGTCAGAGCTTTTATATCCAGAAAATAAATGTAGAGAAGGTGATTCTTTTTTTTTAATTTTTTTTAACATTTATTTTATTTTCGAGAGAGAGAGAGAGAGACAGAGTAAGAGTGGGGAGGGGCAGAGAAGGAGAGGGAGACAGAATCTGAAGCAGGCTCCAGGCTCTGAGCTGTCAGCACAGAGCCCAACACGGGGCTCAAAATCACGAGCCTTAAGATCATGACCTGAGCTGAAGTTGGATGCTTAACCCACTGAGTCACCCAGGTGCCCTGAGAAGGGACTTCTTTAAAGAAACACATCTACAGACATACAGCTTAGACACCAAGGACCTCCAGGTCATGTATTAATGAAAAAAAAAAAAAAGCTAAGTTCTGAAAGCAACAGATTTGTAGATTACTGAGTTGAGCACTGGAGGATCTAAAAGCAAGAAAGGAAGGGCTATCACCAAAGTACAAAGTGGAGCCTGCTTGGGATTCTCTCTTTCCCTCTCTCTCTCTCTCTGACCCCCCCCCCCAACTCATGCTGTCTGTCTCTCTCAAAATAAATAGATAAAAACTTAAAAAACTTAAAAAAATAAAGCCCACACTGTTGACTACACCATGTCACCTTCCTTAGAGATAGAGGAAATGTCCTGTCGATACTCTAGTTTTCACAGTGCACCTGAGAGCCAGTTCAACACAGCAATGCCAGGCCAAGTGCTCCAAAGAAGACTCCAAAGATGGCATGTCGCACAGTCCAAGGGAAAGCCTGGACAGGTCACACGTTCTGGAGCAGCAGTAACCGGCAATAGAAAATAATTCTTAACACAGGGGAAGAGTTCGCCCATGTTCACCACTGAGTTTCTGTATCACGTTTAGAAAAACAAATCTGCACAGAGGAGCATGATTTGGATTCACTGTCCAAAGTTAATGAAAAGTTAGTGAATGGAGTAGTTCTGGCACAGAGGAGGGCAGGTAGAAGGGAAAACTTCAGCCCACAGTGAGGGAGAGAAGGCAGAGAGCATGAGTCACCAGGCAGCATTTATCTGTCAGCCCGAGGAGAAAAGAACTGGCTTGGCCTGATGGACACCATAAAAGGCGAGGCAGAAGGAGGAAGAGGATGCATGAAAGATGCCCTTTTAAGAGGCACATAAATCCCACGAGAGCTGTCTGAGAAATTATCCTGGCCTTCAACCACCAAGACCTTGTAAAAGAAAAGGCCTCTGTGGTTGTGAATGTAACTGCGGAAATGTACGAAAGCAAAGCCACGCAAATTTCTGAGGCAGACCCGTTTGGGCAAAGCATTCATAATCCAGTGAGGAAACAAAGCACAGTGATCCAATGAAAACCACACAGTTCAAACATGCAAGTTCCAGTGACTATGTCACTGTGGAGAACCTGGACGTAAAGAAGTGGCAAAGTTTAAGACAACTCAGCTAAACACAAAGTAACTTTGTAGGCCAGCTGGGAACATGGACTCTAATTCTTGTTGGATAGTCAGCACAGATGTGTACAAGGCGCGCCATCTGCCGGCAAGATTTAGTACTGCTGATTTGGAAAGAATTCTTAGAGGAGGTGCGGGATTCTGGCGGAGGGTAATTTACCCTCTTTTGTAGCAACACCACTCCACATTAAGTTCTAGTAACATTAGATGCAATAAATGTCCGATATTCGACCCTTGACTTGCTTATTTCCTGTCTTACAATACAAGACAGAATATCTACTTCTAGACAGGAAGAAATTCTGGACTACCAGGCACTCCCAGTCATTACTTCCTTCCTCTTCTCATTACATGAATGGAATCATACAGTATGAATTCTTTTGGGTCTGGTTTCTTTCATTAAGCATTATGTTTGTGAGAGTCATCCGTGATGTTAGGCAAAAGAGCAGTTTGATCATTTTCTTTGTATGAATGAACAGATCACAATTTTATCTATTGTACTTTTTTAAAATTTTGTTTTAATGTTTATTTATTTTTGAGAAAGAGAAGGAGAGACAGAGTGTGAGTGGGAGAGGGGGAGAGAGATGGAGACCCAGAATCTGAAGCAGGCTCCAGGCTCGAGCTGTCAGCATAGAGCCTGACATGGGGCTCGAACTCACAAACTGTGAAATCATGACCTGAGCTGACGTTGGACACTTAACCAACTGAGCCACCCAGGCGCCCCTATCTATTGTACTTTTCTAAAAATATATGTAATTTATTGTGAAATTGGCTTACATACAACACCCAGTGCTCATCCCAACAAGTGCCTTCCTCGATGCCTATCACCCATTTATCTATAGTAGTTTTGATGAACAGCTGGGTTGTTTCCAATTCTTGGCTATTATAAATAACGTAGCTTTGGACATTCTTGGCCATTTCTTTTGATGAACATATGTGTGCATTTGTGTTATATTTAGGAGTGATACTGCTGTGTTACAGAGTAGGCAAATATTCAAATTTAGAAGATGAAGCCAAACCATTTCCTAAAGTAGTCATACCAAATACATTCTAAACTGCAACTTATGAGAAACCATATAAGAGCATGACATCCTTACCAACACTTGATATTATCAGTCCTTTTAAAAAATTAGCCATTCTAGTGGAGATGTAGTAGTATCTTCTGATTTTAATTTTAATTTCCCTGATGACTGATCAAATGGAACATTTAGGATGTTTATTAGCTATGTGGGCATGTGTGTGTGTGTGTGTGTGTGTGTGTGTGTGTGTGTGTGAAGTCTCTTGCCTGCTTTTCTATTCTGTTGTCTGTCTTTGTTTTATTGATATATAGGAGATTTTTTTTTACAGATTCTAGATATAAGTCCTTTGCCAGTTATGTGTATGGCAAATACCTTCTTCCTCTCTGTGGTATGAAATATATGGTGATTTAAATACAGAGGAGGGGGTTCAGGAGAGCAGGCAAGAAATAGAAAGTCAAAGGAGTGACATCAGAACTCTAGGACCCAGGAGTGAATGTATAATTTCATCACATGTATGTAATTTCACTATCTATCTATCTATCTATCTATCTATCTATCTATCTACACGTGTGTATATGTATATGTATATATAATTGCATCAACGATGTATGTGCCTTGGTTGTGGATGCTCTGATATGACCATGGTCCTCTTTTGCTTCTGGACAGTGGCCATGGAGAAGCCATGGACACAGCATCATGGGAGAAGCTCCTTCTGCCTGAAAGCAGGCAGGTTCTCTGCCAGAACCTCCTGCCATCACGTATTCAAAACACCCTAAACCGGAAACTTACTGTGCAAATGACAATTTGATCCGTGCTTGAATTTCTATCCATTCCTCCTTTACAATCCTTCCACATTGCAGCAGCTCCTTTGCAAGTGTCTCTGCCTTTGTCAAATTCTCGGAAGCTTCTTTAAACCTGAGTTGTGTTCAGGAAACGTCACACATAGTTCTAGATTCTGGGACCCCAGTTCTTGGGACATCCTTGGCTCTTAAACTTCCCATCACCCTTTCCGAGTCATCTGTCAGCTTTTGATTTGGCCTTGAAAAATTAAACATAGGCATTATGAATGGCATTTCTACGTGTAAATATTAGAAGCAAAAGGATACTTTTGAAGGGAGAGTAAGGCTCTCCCCATGGTATGGAATAGCTCAATCGAACACTTGAAAACATCTGTATTGTCGTTATAGGGAGGCACGATGGAGTTGGTGAGGATTTCTTTGGCTTTTTCTGCATGTTGTTTTGCTTGCAGGGACAGTCCTGTAGACAAAGGAAAAGAGGTCTCAGTTTCTCTTTCATGTCAGCAGGGCACATGACCATAATGATCTATGGCCAGGAAATAAAATTAGGTCTCCTCCACAGACTGTCAAGTGACACATAGAGATATATCAGGGCAGCATGAAATATTGTCCTGACTGTAAAAACCAAAGCAGTGGCTTACAGCTAGTACTCAAGATAAATCTCCCCCAAATGGTCTTTCTAGAAATTAAACAGCATGAACGGGAATTGAACAACTTTGAAACCTCACCAATATCAGATATGAAATATATTCTAAATAATTATAAGAAAACAAACGGAATGCAAGGACTATAGCATTCTGGGCAGGAAATAAGATATTCATGAATTTTCATTCTGGCTGTGTGACAGCAATCTTAATACTAAAAATTCTGAATCTTCTGCTTATCCATCTATAATCATAACTTTAGAGGGTTATTTTAACGTAATAAAAATGCAATGATATCTAAAAACACTTTACAGATACAATTCCAATGACAGAATGGGCTAATGTGCTACAATCTTATTCCTATAAATTTGTTGGCTAATATGACAACATGGGACAACATCAAGGAAAATAATCTCTACCAAGAACGAATTCCCCACTGTGTTCCAGTGTTCTTCCATGGGCTTATTAATATGTAGTAAGGGTGGCAAGGGGGGTTGCCAGTTAGGTTTCAGGGCTTTTCACTTCTCCATACTCCCAACCATTTTCCCCCACACTGACGTCCTTCATTCTATCCACATCTATACACTCCTGGTCTTTTTTTTTTTTTTTTTTTTTTTTATGAAAGTGTATCTCAGAATCTCTAAGAAGCTGCCAAAATACAAAATTAATGCTGTTCTGATGTCTATAAAATGGAAGAATATACTTTCTGATGGAGAAATTCCAAGGTATGTCCTTCATGTGGGAACTCTTATAGATTGTCTAATTTTTTTAAAGTACATATTTAATCAACCTACCAGTGATATTTTAGTGCCAATTACACATGCAATATTACAAAAGTTAGTGGTGCATTGTATTTCTTAAAAATTTTATTTATTTATTTTGAGAGAGAGTACATGACCAGGAGAAAGGCAGAGAGAGAGGGAGAGAGAGAATCCTAAGTACTCTCCATGCTCAGCACAGAGTCCTATGAGGGGCTGGCTCTCCTGACCTTGAGATCACGACCTGAGCCAAAATCAGGAGTCAGACACTTAATTGAGTCACCCAGGTACCCGCTCTCACTTTAACTTGAGAAAGAAAGACTGTCATGCAAAAAGGTAGCAGCCTATGGAAGAAAAGCATTATTTGAAATCCCAGATGCCAGGTCACTGGTGCTGGCATCCAAAACCCTACTAACATTATAAGTTGGATAAGTTGTTTCATCTCATTTGTCTCCTCTGGATCTAAAAATATAGGAGGGGGTTCTGGGGTTTGAACTAGATGATCTCCAGGGTCCCCTCTGGCTCTAAAAATCTTTGATCTAACAAGTGGGACCAGTTAATAATCAGATTTGACCAAATTCATTGTGTGGCAATTCTGTGCTTAGCACTGTGGTGTCTTCCACTTCTTGTTATTTTATTTATTCACTGGATCCATCCTGGGAAGTTAGTACCACCATCATTATCATCACTTTGAAGAAAGGGAGTACAGAGATGTACTCTTGTACACCTCGTCCTGGGTGAAGGAGAAGGAGAAGACATGATATCCTGTTGTTTTTTGCCTTCCCTGCATCCATTCCTCCTTCCTTCGTTTTCTTCTGAGAATGTCCAGCCCCTGTACACCCAATCCATGTGATTTAGCCAAGGTCAGCCTGTCCTCCAGGATCTAGTGGAGCCAAAAGGCAGATCTATCATCTTACTATTCCTTGCCTTTGACCTACCATCCAAGTCAGCCCCAATAGAACCCCCAACTCCTGAGATTTTGGTGAAAAGACATTCTTTTTTTTTTTTCTCCCTGGGAATGCTGATGAAGGAAGTCTAAATAAAACTTCTGCAAGCCTTGCTGCTGCCAGATGGGCAAAGCCTGGGTAAGAACAAAGTCCATGCAGAGAAAAACAGAGCCAAGGGGTAGATTAAGAGAGAAACACAAATCTGATGACATTGGTTGAACACCTGGTTTAACCTGTGTAGACACCTGGTTGTCTACAGCAAGTTTTACCCTTGCGTTTTCAAGTTGTATGAGCCAATACATGAACTTTTGTTTACTGCTGGCTTGATTTCATCTCTTATTTATGTTTTTTTTTGGGGGGGGGGGTGTTGCTTACAGGCAAGAAATTCTCCATCAAAACAAATGTGAATGGATCCCATTGTAGGCCTACGCTCCATGCCTTGGGCCCCTTCTGCAATACCTTCAAAGCTAACAATTCTCTCCCAAGAACCCTACTTTTAAGATCATAAATAAAGGGCTCTCCAAAGCCCTCCAAAGGGCTAAAATCTTCCTTCTCTTTTTTTATATATTATATTAAAAAATCTCATTCACTCTTTCTAAAATGAGATGGCTACTCAATGGGTGGAGAGGAGAATATTCAAGAAAGCTGAATCCTTCTAGTTATGTGTGAGTCACATTTGCATGAAAGAGCAGAAACCCATGGATTGTTACCTCTCCCCCTCCCGCCACCATTGGAGATGAACTCACCTTTCAGCTGGAGGTAGCCTTGGGCCAGATTAACATGTGCCTCAGCTAGTTTCCAGTGTGAGTCACCATAGCAAATTCTCGTCAGCGCCATGCAGCGTACAAGCTCGCGGACAGCCTGTTCATACTGTGACGGACAGAAAATGGGCTTACGAGCTAGATGACTTGAAAACACAGAGTCACAAAGCACAAAGTCAACTAGCATTTTTGTCCATTCAGTGTATATTTCCTGAGTACCTACTAGGTGCCAGGGATACATCAGAGAAGAAAATAGACAAAGATCTGTTTTGGGCCGTGGGCGGTTCATCTATTAGGGTGAAATAGACAATACCTGACAGAAATGAATAAACTTTATAGTATATTTAAATGGATAAAACATTTAAACTTTTAGTACCTTATGAGAAAGATAACAAATAAAGAAGAAATAGAAAAAGTAGAGCAGACATCTAACCATTCCCTAGGCTTTCGCTGCCCATCTATGAACAGCTACTACACATTCAAGCACCAGGGGGCAAGTGGTACCAGTTTTCAAATAAGGCTCTCTGGTTCTCCATTCAAATACCTTTCTTAGCAGCCTAGGGTATCAGCATAGCAAATGAGGTTGGCAACTGACAAACAGATTTCATTAAAGCAGTGAGAAGTCCATTTATGTTCAGTGTCTGGACCAAGAGAACAGGGAGCTGGTATGTCCAGTTCAGGTCAGCTCGGAGCAGCAATATACTCAAAGCAAGGCTGGTAGTTTTAAAATATAGCTCCAAAATCCTTTGACTCTTTCCATCCAGAGATAGGGGATGTCTGTCTCCTTCCCTTTGAATCTGGGCTTTATAACTGGCTGATAGAATATGGATGGGATGATGCAGTGCCAGTTTGGGGGCCCAGGTCTTAAGGAACTGGCCGCTTCCATTTTCTGTTTCTTCTTAGAAACAGAACACAATTGTGGGCTGAGTTGTGTCCCCACTGCCCCTTAAATTCAAATTTTGGAGGCCCAAGTACTTTAAAATGTGACAGTATATGGAGAGAAGGTCTTTAAAAAGGTAAGTTAAAATGAGGCTGTTAGGGTAGAGCCCTAACCCAACATGACTGATGTCCTTATAAGAAGAGGAAGAAATACCAGGAATGGGCACGCAGAAAGAAAAAAATTGTGAGGACATGGGGAGAGGGCACCGTATTCAAGCTAAGCCTCCAAATGACATCAACCCTGCCAACATTTTGATCTTGGACTTGTAGCCTCCAGAACTTGGAGAAAATAAACTTCTGATGTTTAAGCCACCTCGTCTGAGGTATTCTGTTATGGCAGCCCTAGGAAACTGATAACCTAACCACCATGCTATGAGGAAGCCAAAAGAGAGGCCCCTGTAGAAAGGTACCAATAGCTGACAACAATTAGTCAATCAGAGGAGGGAGCCATCTTGGCAGTGGATTGTCTCTTTGTAGATAGAGTCCAGCTAAAGCTGGGAGTTTAGGGAATGGCTTCCTTGGAGACATAGCAAGTGAATACAGTGAAGAAAAAAGAAAGAAATGATGAAAACACTTGGGAGTCTAGACAGACAGTCAAGCAAAAAGAGAGAGGACCTGATGTGACAATGAATCTATCCCAACCACAGATTTCTAAGAAGAGGGCTATGTAGACTGAAAGTCAGGCCCCTCAATCGTAGCCTGGGTCCTCACTACCTGCAACTGGGGTACAGAAGAGCAGCCTGCCCTCCCTCAACCTTTTTACTTGCTAGAATGCACACTCCAAGTATCCCTTTGGCTTTCTGATCTTTATTCTGCCAGTTCCAGTGGCTTCATCCAACAGGCATGGGGAGGAGGCAGACAGAAGAGAAGTATAAGTAGGCAGACAATTTCATAACTGGGATGTGCCTTGGAAATAATATAATCTGATCCCTTTAATTTAAAGAAGAAATGTAAATCTGGAGAGATGAAAGGATTTATCACCAAATGGTAGAGTTGAGACTTAAAATTCAGCTCCCTGAGGCCAAGTCCAGAGCTCTTTTCACAAAACCATTCTTGGGCCACCTGAAATTTCTTTAACTCCTTAACATTAAAATATGCAGCTCTGATGATCAGTAGGTCTGGCCATATATATATTTAATAATGAGTTTTTGGGGTGCCTGAGTGGCTCAGTCAGTTAAGCGTCCGACTTCAGCTCAGGTCATGGTCTCACCACTCGTGAGTTCGAGCCCCGCGTCAGGCTCTGTGCTGACAGCTCAGAGCCTGGAGCCTGCTTCTCATTCTGTGTCTCCCTTTCTCTCTGTCCCTCTTCTGCTCACACTTTGTCTCTTTCTCTCAAAAATAAATAAATGTTCAAAAACAATTTTTTTAAATAAAAAAATAAAAATGAGTTTTTAATACCCAAATCTTGGTGTCTAAACACTATTCTTTGCTAAGAATCCACAGCTGGAGCAGGGAAAGTATAAGATGAATCTGAAAAATCTTGCTGTGCCTGAAATGAGTAAAGATCAATGGGGATGTATCGAGGAGGTGGGAGCCAGTGTGAAGGGGCAAATACCGGCAAATATGAAACAATTCATGTTTTAACGATTATAATAGATGGTAATACATTTCAAAAGCAATTTCCTGAGCCCATAACTTATATAAATGAGTGAATAATAGAGTGTAAAGAAGGAACACTCTTCCTTATAGAAAATGCCAAATAAATATTGAAAGAATGCTGAGGTCAGAGAATTTGCCATTTGGCAAACATCGTAGTAATAACTGATTCAAGTGAGAATCATTAATGGACGCTAAAACTAGGGGGTGACATTTTAATGAGGAAAAGGACACACACACAGTTTTGCTGAATCTTCCCACAAGATACTTATTAATTACAAAGGGAAGAATAGTAATTCCATAAAGAAGCCTGCCAGACAGCACCTGGACCAAGTGATCAAAGTTAGCGTCACGGTAAGGAGACAAGAGGACACCATATGCGTCCTGCTGTGATACACTAAAAAAGACCCCTAGGTCTTGTCTGTGGCATTCTGGCCCAGAATGGACAACCTGTATCTAATCATGAGGACACACATGAAAAAAGCAAATTGAGAGATACTGTACAAAATAATTGGAGTGTACTTGTGAAGGACTGAATATTTGTGTCCCTCCAAATTCATATGTTGAGGCTCTAACCCCCAATGTGGCATTTAGAGACAGGCCTCTAAGGAAGTAATTGAAGTTAAATGAGGTCATAAAGGTGGGGCCCTGATCCAACAGAATTACTGTCCTTATAAGAAGCGTCACCTTTCTCTCCCCCTTCTTTACCACTGCCCCCCAACACAAAGAGGCCATGTGAGCACACAGCAAGAAGGCAGTCATCTACAGCCCAAGGGGAGAGCTCTCACCAGACACAGACCCTGCTGGAAACTTGCTCTTAAACTTCCTTCAGTCACCCAGTCTGTGGTGTTGTACTGTGGCAGCCAGAGCAGACTAACACAGTAAGTTTTTCAAAAATATCAAGATCATGAAAGACAAAGGCAGGCCAAGGAATCGTTCTAGTAGATTAAAGAAGGCTAAAGAGACTTCACAACTATATTCTATATGAATTAATAGAGCAGAGCATGGATCTGTCTGATTTTTTTTCTGCCAAAGACGCTATTGAGATAATTCAAGAAATATGGATAAGGTTAGCAGATTAGATAATAATATTATACCAATATTAGTTTCTTAATTTTATTTTATTTTTTTAATATGAAATTTATTGTCAAATTGGTTTCTATTCAACACCCAGTGCTCCTCCAGTTTCTTGATTTTAATCTTGATCCTGTGGGTATGTAGGAGTATCCTCTAAGATAGTTAGGGGTAAATCTATAATATCTGTAATTTACTCTGAGATAATTGAGAAAAATAATGACACACACACACACAGAATAAAGCAAATCTTAGCAACTGGTGAGTCTTGTAACTTTTCTGTAAGTCTGAAAGTATTTTAAAGTAAAAAAATGCCAACAAAAGGTATTTTAAAAAGCAAATTACATCATGTTAATACTTTCCAGAAAACACTTTTAAGGGCTCGTACGGGACTTAGCTGGAGACCTGCAAGGTCCTAAGTGAACTGCCTGCCTCTCCAACTGCATTTCACATCAGTCTGTAGCTTCCTTTCTCACTTCAAACATGTCTCGCTTGTGCCCACCTCATAGATTTTACATGTGCTGTTTCCTCTCCTTAGAACTCTTTTCCCTTAACTCCTCCAAGCTGGCTCCTTCACTTCCTAAGGTCTCAGCTCTTACGTCACCTGTTCATAGACAGGCCCACTCTTTCCTCAATAGCACTTGACATAGTCTCTGGCTTGCTAGTGTATTTGCAATGTGGACTGCCCCTCAGCTCCATGAGGCCATGCAACCTGCCTGCGTTGTTCACCACGGTATCCAGGGGTGCCTCAACTGAACTGCAGAACACAGAAAATAATTTAGTGCCATCCTAGACCCATAGAAGAGAAGCTAATTCTTTATACACATTGAATGCCTTAGGGCATTAAGGCTTAATTCTCTTGCAGGACTCTGGTTGAGAAAGGCTGCCAGCCCAGTGCCTACCTAGCACACAGCCTGGCACACAGTCTATACTGATCTGTTGCATAATGAATAAGTACACATTCAAGACCAAATCCATGCCTCCTCTCCATAATCCTGCTCTTCCGCCTGTATTCATTTAATTGCAAAGGGTCTGGCAAGCCTCTAGTCACCCAAGTTGGATGAGACCTAAGTCATGGATTGTATACATCCACTCTGATTCACTCTTGCCTCTACAACCCCTACATCCCCTCAGTCACCAGGTCTTCCTGATTCACATTTCCAAATTCCTGCCAGAAGATCTTAGCATCTTTACTGACCCTGCTACATGTAGTTCAGGCTCTTCTAATTCCTTGCTGGTATTATTACAAATATCTTCTGAACTGGGCCTCCTCCTCCAATTTTGCTCCCTTCTCACCCTTCCTCCACTCAGTTATGTGAGTGATCATTCCAGACACTCAAATCTGCTTGTGACACTCCTATGTATCATCCTAGGAAAGTTTCTAATACCTTTAGGAGGAAATCTAAACTCCTTCTCTGGGCATTGAACACCCTCTGGGCCCCAGCTCCTTCCATAATCCAACCTCATTTCCTGCGCTATGTCACTAAAGCCTGAATCCTATGGAAGCAACTTAAGTGTCCATGGATGGGTGAATAAATAAAGAAAATATGATACATATATATAATGGAATATTATTCAACTGTAAAAAGTAAGGGAATTCTGCCATTTGTGACAACATGGATAGACTCGAGGCATTATGCTAAGGAAATAAATCAGAGAAAAACAAACACTGTATGATCTTACTTATATGTGGAATCTTAAAAAACAACAACGAAAAGCTTCATAGATATAGAGAACAGACAGGTGGTTGCTATGGGGTTGGGGGGTGTGTAAAAAGGGTGAAGGCAGTCAAAAAGTACAAACTTTTAGTTGTAAAATAAATAAGTCCTGGGGATGTAACATACAACATTATGACTATAGCTAATAATACTATACTATACAGAATAATACTATTCTATATCTGCTACCCCTGCCCAGAACACTATCGTCTTCGCTCTTACCTGGCCAACTCCTGAGCACTGTTATCAGTGCAGGCCAAGTCACTCCCATCCCAAGAAGCATGCCTTAACTGATCTCCTTTCACCACCTCCGTGCCCACTGCCTCCCCCTTCCTCTACGTTTTGCATCTATTTCACCCAAACTTGAGTCCATCACAGAACTTATCACACTGACTACCATTGTCTGTCCCCCTGCCTATCATCCCAATCAAACCATGAGTCCCTCCAAGGCAAAGGCTAGCTTTCCCATCCGTGCCCCCAGCACCTGCACAGCACCTGGCATATATTAGGTATACAATAGATATCTGTGAAATAAATGGATGGACAAACAGGGACCAACACCTAAGTGGTGGCAGAAAAATGCATATGGAATAAGCAAGTGAATGAGTAAAACTTTCAGAAAACAAGATCAAGAGGAGAAGCTTTGTCTGCTTTGTTATATTCCCGTGCCTAGACCTGGCACTAGGGGGAGCTCAATAAGTGTTTATTCACTGATGGAAAAAGATGGCAGTAGATCAGACCTACAACCCAGTGGTCTAGTACACACTTGCCAGAGGTCAGGATAGACTTGTTTGTTCATTTGTGCATTCATTCAGCAAATACAATGTTGACTGTACCAAGTGATGTGCTTGGAGCCCCAAGGGGCTACACCCACTCATCCCCTATATACTCTCTTGTACCAAAGAGGGTAGAAATAAGCCTAGACACTCAGTCATTATCAGAGGACAGGTGTAGAAAATGAAGGATCCTTACTTCGTGACTGCTAGAATAAGACTTCGCTTTCTCTTCACAGAGGTGGAGTTTCTCTCGAGGAGGCTGGAATAGTGCTGTCTGAGGCAGCTTGTTTTGGATCTTCTTTCTAGGTGTAATGCTGACAGCAGCAACAATTTCATCCAGGTGATTGGATATGTGGGTTTCCTTTGATTCTTGCATATTTTTATATACATTGTCCTCTAATTTTTAAATAAGAAAACAAAGGTGTTAAATGATAATTATAGTTACCTTTATAAATACACATTTTCCCCAGAAATTGATGCTAGGTCTAAGAAAATTTCAACACTTTACCCATGACTTCTTTGAAATTAGTAGCATTTCATCCAAAACGATCTCAATAGCTACTACTAACTTCTCTGTAAAACTTTCAGGCTGATTTCCACACTTTAAGCTAAACCAAACATTCCTCATTCATTTATATATATGTATATAAATGATATAGATACATACATATATGTATATGTATAGATACATATGTATGTATCTATACATGCACGTATGTATAGATACATACACATATACATACATGTATGTATCTATACATACGTGCGTGTATATACATACACACATGTATATATACATATGTGCACATATATACATACATATGTGCATGTGTGTGTGTGTATATATATATATATATACATATATATACATACATGTATGTATATATATTGAACCCAACTGTGGTTCAAAGAAGAAATCAAAAAAGAAATTTGAAAGTAGCTTTAACTGAATGAATATAAACACAACATATATATTATATATATATATATAAGTATAGACAAAGGAAATCAGCCAAGCCCAAATAACTCAGAACGCAGATTAGATCACCTGAACACCAGCTGACCTTGAAGGAGGAAAAAAATGATTTATTAAACTTTCACTTCTGGCCAAAATGGAGTTATAGGGATCAGATTTATTCTCTTGCCTGAAATAACCAGCCAACCAACAAACACACAAAAACAAAAAACAAACAAAAAACCCCACACAGACCAAAAAAAAAAAGCTATGGAATAATCATTTCCAAGAGACAGGATATCAGATCTGATCAATGGGAAAAAGAAACAAAGTGAGGCCCATGATTGCCCCAGCTTATTGCTTTGAGAAAGTTTCCAGGACATGCAGGGAGCGGAAACCCAGAAGTAACCTGGTGGACTCTCAGTTGAGGAAATAGAGCTGAGGATCTGGGGAGAACAAGGGAGCTATAGTTCAAAGGAGAGATTACCGGAGGGGATAGAGATGCACAGAGAGAGGATCTTGGAGATTAACAGAGGGATCCTTACAAATATGGGGAGAGAATAATGATCAGCATGTGTATAAGAAAAATACTTGAATCTGGAGAAAGAATCCTCTAGAAATATTGAAACGAACAGGGTCTGGCATTCACACGGGGCTGGCAGTGCCTGCTCCCACCAACCAACCTGGAAAACTCATAATTCATGATGCATTGGGTAAAGCACTCAGAAGAGTTTTGCTTCAGTAAAACCCCTAGACTGAGCACTGCTTAGACCCACCTAATAAAGCATAAAAATAAGATCTAAAAGGATCAATCTGTTTCTGAGTAACTTAATTGTACCAGAAGACAAAACTAAAGGATGTATAGGAATACAAAAACAGGTAGCATGCAACAAGGTAAAATTCACAAAGTCTGACACCCAATTAAAAATTACTAGGTATGTGGAGGGTCAGGAAAACATGGGCCATAATGAGAAGAATAATCAATCAAAACCCAGAACTGACACAGATGTTAAGTTAGTAGAGAAGAACAGTTTTTATAATTAATTGTATTTTACATGTTTAAACAGTTAAGTAGAGACAGGGAAGATATATATAAAAAAAACAAATTGAACTTCTAGATGTGAAAATTATATGTGAAATGAAAAATACACTACATGGGATAATGACAGATTAGATATTACAGATGAAAAGATGACTGAACTTGTACACATAGGAATAGAAACCATCTAAAAAAATTGACTCCTTATAGGAAAGCAGATTGTAGCAGGGACAGAAAGAATATTTGAAGAAATAACAGCCCTAAATTTCCCAAATTTTTGAAACACTAAAGAGCTAGAGATCTAAGAATTCAACGAACACTAAACACAAGAAACAGAGAAAACTACACCAACACATACCAAAACCAAGGTAAAGTGAAAAATCTTAGATGTAGGAAAAAACCATATTAGTATGAAAAAATAAAGATACGAATGAGAGATTTCTTGGAGGAAAAAAAGACACATGAGAAGAAAGTGAAACAACATACTTAAAGTATGTAAAGAAAAAAGTTGTCAAGGTAGAATTCTGCACCAGTGAAAATATCTTTCAAAACCAAAAACTGAAAGAATTAATCATCAGCAGATTTGCACTCCAGTGTTCTCCACGAATTATTAAAGGAAGTCTTTCAGAGGGAAGGAAAATGATAGCAAATGGAAATCTAGATCTACACAAAGGAATAAAGGACAATGGGAATGATGTTTACAGGGGCAAATATGATAAGACTATTTTCATATTATTTAAATCTCTTTTAAATAAAGAAAATATTTAAACCAACTTTTTAAACAAAAAAATAATAATGTTCTGTGGGGCTTATAACATATGTATAAGTGAAATGTATGACAACAGAAGCATAAAGGCTAGGAAGGAAGGAATGACATTGTGAAGTTCTTATACTATATGTGGAGTGGTATAATATTAACTGAAGGTAGACTAAGTCAAAGGTGTATAGTATAAACCCTAAGATACCATTAAAATAACAAAATAGAGAATTATAGGTAATAAGCCAACAAAGGAGATAAAAAGACACATAAAAACAATCCAGTAGAAATGATAAAAAGGAGGGAAAAGGGAACAAAGAAAAAATGGGACAAACAGAAAATAGATAGCAAGATGACAGACTTAAATGTAACCCAACTGTATGTTGCCGACAAGAAATTCACCTCAACTAGAGAAAGACAATTAGACTGAAGATAAAATTATGGGGGCGCCTGAGTGGCTCAGCCGGTTAAGAGTCCGTCTTCGACTCAGGTCATGATCTCACGGTTCGTGGGTTTGAACCCTGTGTCAGGCTCTGACAGCTCAGAGACTGCAGCCTGCTTTGGGTTCTGTGTCTCCCTCTCTCTCTGCCCCTCCCCCATCATGCTTTGTCCTTCTCTCTCTCAAAAATAAATAAACATTAAAAAAAGACAAAATTATGGAACATAATATACTAAAATTAGACAAAAACAAACTTGGATTGTCTACATTAATATTAAAGTAAATTGTACAGCAAAGAATATTATCATAAAGAAGGTCATTTCATAATTATAGAAGGCCAATTAGTCAAGAGGATATAATTATTCCAAGAGTTTATACACTTAATAACAGTTTCAAAATATGGGACCCCAAACTGATGGAAATGCAAGGAGAAATAGACAAATTCTCAATTATAGTCTGAGATTTCAGTACCTTGCTCTTAATAGTTGATATACCACGAGGCAGAAAATCAGTTAAGGATATATAAGACTTGAATTACATCATCAACTAACTTGGTTTGACATTTACTAGAACACTATACTTAAGAAGAGCAGAATACACATTCTTTTCAAGTGCACATGGACACTAAGACAGATTCTATTCTGGGTCGTAAAACAAGTTTCAATAAATTTATAAGGATTCAAGACATAGAAAATATATTCTATGACTACAACAGGATTAAATCTTAAATCAATAATAAAAGATATCTGGAAAATGTTCAAATATTTGGAAACTAAATAACACACTTCTAAAAAAACCCCAACCATGGTTCAAAGAAGGAATCAAAGAAGAAATTTGAAAGTAGCTTTAACTCAAAGAATATAAACACAACATACAAGAATTTGAGAATGCCACTAAAGCAGTCCTTATGGAGAATTTATAATATTAAATGCCTATATAAGAAAAGTAGAACGTTCTCAAGGTCATAATCTTAGCTTTCACCTTCAGCGACTTGAAAAAAAGAGCAAATCAAACTCAAGGTAAACAGAAGAAAAGAATTAATAAAATAAATAATAAAGCTAACCTCACATCAATGAAATAAACATAGAAAAACAATAGGAAAAAATCTATGAAAACAAAATTTGGTTCTTTGAGACCAATCACATTGATAAATCTCTATCCTGACTAATTATGAAAAAAGGAAAGAAGACACAAATCACCAATATCAGGAATGAGAGAGATGACATCACTACAGATTCTACAAATATTAGTTTTTTAAAAAATAGTTGTTTATTAGGGGTGCCTGGGTGGCTCAGTTGGTTAAACGTCCGACTTCAGCTCAGGTCATGATCTCACAGTTTGTGAGTTGGAGCCCCACATGGGGCTCTGTGCTAAAAAGCCTGGAGCCTGCTTCAGATTCTATGTCTCCCTTTCTCTGTCCCCCCTCCCCCTCGCGCTTGCTCTCTCTCTCTCTCTCTCTGTCTCAAAAATAAACATTAAAAAAATATTTGTTTATTTTTGAGAGAGAGAGAGACAGAGCATGAGTGAGGGAGGGGCAGAGACAGAGGGAGACACAGAATCCGAAGCAGGTTCCAGGCTCTGAGTTGTTAGCAGAGAGCCTGGCCTGGGGCTCAAACTCATGGACTGTGAGATCATGACTCGAGCTGAAGTTAGATGCTTAAGCGACTGAGCCACCCAGAGGTCCCAACAAATATAAATTTACTATGGGAATATTATGAACATCTTATGCCAATACATTTGAAAACTTAGATGAACAGACAAATTCCTCTAAAGACACAAAATACTAAAGCTCACGCAGGAAGATATAGTTTGAATAGCCCTATATCTATTAATGAAACTGAATTTGTTTTTTAAAAACCTTCCAAAGACAAAAACCAAAAAAAACCCCAAACAACTCCAGACCCAAATGACTTCATTAGTGAATTATATCAAATATTTAAGGAAGATATAATAGCAATTTCATGCAACTTTTTCAAGAAAATTGAAAAAAGAGAATATTTTCTAACTCATTCTAGGAGACCCTGATGCGAAAACAAGACAAATACAAGACAAGAAAACTGCAGATCAATATCCATCCCTCAGGAACATAGATGCAAAAATTCAAATTTTAGCAAATTAAACCTAGTAATATGTAAAAGAGAAAATACATCATGACCAAGTACAGTATATCTCAGGAATACAAAATTGGTTTAACATTCACAAAACAGCCAATGTAATTCATAATACTAATAACCTAAAAGAAGAAAAACTGCATGACCATCTTGATCAACACCCAAAAAGAATTTGACAAAAATCTAATATATAATTTTCTAATAAAAAAAAATCTTAGCAGAGTAGGAATAGAATTGTACTTTCTCAATCTGATATAGGGCATCTGTGAGAAACCTACAGTTAACTTGGAGTTATTGGTGAAAGACTGAATGCTCTCTCCCTAAGATCAGACACAAAACAAGGGGATTCACTCTCAACATTTCTATTTAACACTGTCCTGGAGGTTTCAGTCAGTGCAGTCAATTAAGAAAAAGAAATAAATGTCAACCAGATCAGAAAGGAAGAAGTAAAACTGCCTTTACCCACAGATGGTATATCTCTATTATCATCTATGTAGATCTGATGGAACATGCAGGAAAAATCTCCTAGAATAAGTAAATTTAACAAGGTTGCAGGACACAAGAACACTATACCAAAATTACATTTCTATATATTAACAATGGATAATCAAATTGAAGTTAAAATAATGCTATGTACAACAGCATCAAAAATATGAAATAGGAATATATCTGCCAAAAAATGAATGTGACTTACATAATTAAAACTACAAAGGAGCTGAGAGAAAGGAGACATAAACATGTACCAGGTGCATGGGTTGTAAGTCTCAATACTGTTAAAATGTCGTTTCTCCCACATTGATGTATATATTTAAAGCCTTCCCAATCATGGTTTTTGTTGTTTGTTTTTGTTTGTTGTTTTTTTGTTTTTGTAGAAATTGACAATCTGTTTCTAAAATTCATATGAAAATGTAAAGGACCTGGAGTACCCAAAATGACTTTGTAAAAGAAGAACAAATTTAGAGGCCAAATGTGACTTTTCATCAAGATCTGTTGTAAAGCTAGGTATTTAGCAAGGCAGTTTGGTATTTTTGTCAAGATAGACAAATAGGTCAATGGAACAGAATGGCGAGTCCAGAAATGAACCCCACTTATATAAACAATTTACCATTGACAAAATTGCACAGGCAATTCACTGTTCAACAGATGGTGCTAGAATAACTGGATATTCACATGTGAAAATAAAAATGAAACAAAAATCTTTGATGCATGCCTTACACCATACACAAGAATGAACTCAAAATGGAACACAGATCTCTATATAAGAACCTTTGTGACCTTGGATTAGGCAAATTTCCTAGATATGACACAAAAGAATCATAAAACAGACTTGATCAAAATTAAAAATTTTCTGTTCTTCAAATGAAACTGTGAAGAGAATGAAAAGACAAGCCACAGGCTGGAAGAAAGTATTTATAAAATATGTATCTAATAAAAGACTTGTACCTGGAATGTGTAAAGGACTCTCAAAACTTAACTATAAGAAAACAAATAGCTCATTATGAAAATGGGCAAAATATTTTAATAGACACAGCATCAAAGAAGCTCTATCAATGACAAATAGGCACATGAAAAGATGCGCAACATCATTAGTCATTAGGGAAATACAGTTAAATTCACAATGAGATGTCATTTGCAACAATCAGAATGACGAAAATTAAAAAGATTACTAAGCATTGTTGAGAAGGTGAAACAGGAACTCTCACACACTGTTGGTAGGAATGTAAAATGCTGCAATCACTTTGGAAAACAATCTGGCAGTTTCTTAATAAGCTAAATATACACCTAGCACATGATTCATTTAAGTCCTAGATATTAACATACGAGAAAAGAAACCATACATTCACATAAGGACTTATGCACAAATGTTCATAGAAGTTTTATTTTTTATTTTTTAAATGTTTATTTCTTTTAAAAAATTTTTTTACTGTTTGAGAGGGAGAGAAAGCACGTGCGTGCATGCATGCAAGCAGGGGAGGAGCAGAGAGAGAGGGAGATATAGAATCTGAAGCAGGCTCCAGGCACAGAGTTGTCAACACAGAGCCTGATATGGGGCTCGAACCCACAAACTATGAGATCATGACCTGAGCCGAAGTTGGACGCTTAGCTGACTGAGCCGCCCAGGCACCTCTATTTATTTATTTTTGAGAGAGAGATAGAAAGTGTGAGTGGGGAAAGAGCAAAGAGAGAGGGATACAGAATTCCAAACAGACTGTGCTGTCAGCACAGAGCTGGAGGTGGGGCTCAAACTCACAAACCCTGAGATCATAACCTGAGCTGAAATCAAGAGTCGGAGGCTTATCTGACTAAGCCACCCAGGTTCCCCAAGAGTTTTATTTTTAATAGCCAAAACCAAGAAACAACTCAAATGCCCTTCAATTGGTAAATGGATAAACAAACTGTGGTATAGCTGTATAATGAAATAATACTTAGCAATAAAAAGGAACAGATATGCTACCACATGAATTGGTTCAGTTATGTTGAGTGAAAGAAGCCAGGAAGAAGAGAGTACAAACAATATGCCTCCCTTTATATAAAATTCTAGGAAATGCAAACCAATGTAGAATGATCAAAAGCAGATCAGCAGTTGTCTTGAATTGGAGATGCAGGGAAGAGGGGGATGTACAGATTACAAAGAGACATGAAGAAACTTTTGGGGGTGATAATTATGTTATTGCTTTGATTGTGGTGGTAGTTTCATGGGTATATACATAACCCAGAATTTATCAGATTTTACACTTATTTTATTTTAAATTTATTTATTTAAATTCAAGTTAGTTAACATAACAATGCAGTATTGGTTTCAGGAGTGGAACCCAGTGATTCATACAACATCCAGTGCTCATCCCAACAAGTGCCCTCCTTAATGCCCATTACCCATTTAGCCCATCTCCCACCCTCCACAACCCTCAGGTGTTCTCTGGATTTAAGAGTCTCTTATGGTTTGCCTCCCTCTCTGTTTTTATCTTATTTTTCCTTCCCTTCCCCTATGTTCATCTGTCATGTTTCTTAAATTCCAGATATGAGATTATGTACTTTTATATGTCAATTAATAAAGCTGTTTAATATATATCTACATATCAGATATATAGATATCTAGATACCAGCCTTCCAGAGATCCTTCCCCATACACCACTCTCCCCATGTAGATCCTTCACATTCCAATTCTATTATTTACTACAGATAAGTTATTTCAAGTTTCACCCTATTGTAATCATTCATCAAATATTTATTGAATTCCTACTATAAGCAATGCATTACATGGTAAAGAAGAACTCTGAGAAACATAAAATCTAGAAGGAAAAAAGATCAGGTACACAACTACCATGATTCTGGGTGGTACAAATGCTGGAAGAGGGGGAAGTGGTAAGACTTCAGAATGGGAACCATTACTGTTGTGGTAAATCAGCTTGCTTGGTTGAGAAGATTTCAAGAACAAGAAGAGAACAACCCCAAGTAGAGTGAATAATTAGCAAAGGCTCAGAAGTGCAAAGTAAAATGGGTATACAGCTAACCAGTATAGCTAACCGGTATGCATTGGGGGTGGGGGATATCAGTACAGGACAGCATTTTCCAAACCAATCTCCCTTGTACACTAGAAGCACAAGACATTAATGCACAATCTAGAGGAGAGGGTTATTGACAAAGATGATCAAGTAAATTGGTAAACACAAATATTGATTGCACAAAAGAAGGGTTCTCCAATAAACATGAACAAGTTTCATTACCTCAAGTCTTCTCAAAGGCTTTAATGTAGTATAATTCCTTGAGAATATACCACAGAGGGATATAGTACACAACACTTCCCCTAACTTTTTGGACCATGAAATCCTCTTTTCTGGAACACTCATTAAATCTTATGCAACTGGTACTTTTTGAGCACTGTTTGGGAAGCCAGGAGGCAAAGGAAAACTGAAAGCCTGGACCCAGGTTTAGAAGACATCGATTGCACGCCAAGAGTTTGATTGACCTTATTCGACAAATAGTGATGAGCCCCTGAAGGTTTTATAAAGAAAGAAAAATCAAAGTGCTAAGGCTGATCTGTTAATTAGTGGGCAAATATAATGGAAACCACAGCAGGCAAAGTGGCCACTGATTTTCAAACTTTAATCTTCTACCATCTTTTTAAAAATGTTTGTTTGTTTGTTTGTTTGTTTAGAGAGAAAGAGAGAGAGCGCAGGGGAGAGGCAGAGAGAGAGAGAGAGAGAGAGAGAGAGAATCCCAAGCAGGCTCAGTGCTGTCATCTTGGAGCCTGACACAGGGCTCAATCTCATGAACCATGAGATGAAATCGAGAGTTGGATGCTCAACTAACTGAACCACCCAGGTGCCCCAGTCTGCTACTATCTTGATGACTGTTAGCATGTCTGCATTCTGCCTACAATATTAACTTTTTCTTTAGGACTACAACTTTTTAAAACCTAAATACTTCAGCTTTACTCCAATAAATAATCAGTGACATTATGGGTTTGATGTCATATTTTCCCATAAACTATACATTAAAATAAACACATAAGTATTAATATTTTAAAATTAATATTTTAAAAAGTTGGTTTTTAATACTTAAAAACACATAAGTATTAATATTTTAAAAGTTCCACCAAACATCACATTAGGCATCACCAATTGCAAACACTGCATACCTTGGGAAATTCTAGATTTGAGCAATGTTTTACCACCATTTTTAGCCATGACCCACCATCTAAGATTTCATCGGGTTTTACTTGCTATAATTTATATTCTGATAAAATAGGCACTTTCCCTAAAAATAAAGTTATAATATTCTCTGTGCTTCTTAAAACTTCCCTCTAGAAATTCTGGTACCTCTTCAATAAGTGGGTGTGGCCCTTTATCGCAGGTTGAACGAATCAGAGTACTGTACAGAATGAATTCAGGTGCACAGTAGCACTGAGAAGGGAAGTGAAGGGAAGGATAAGAAGAATTACTGAAAGAAATAATTATTGCAACTTGAGAACTGCTTGGATGTAAAAATTGAAGAAGGGAGACAGTCAAGACTGACTCTGACATTTTCATCCAGGAACTCGAGATAGGCGTTGGCATACTATGGCATGGTTCACATACTAACCACTGCTTTTGTAAGTAAAGCTTTATTGGAACACAGCATTGTTAATTCATTTACATATGGTCTTTGTAGTACAAAAGCAGAGATAAGTAGTTGTAACAGAAACCTTATTGCTCTCAAAGCCTAAATAAAGTATTTACTATCTGGTCCTTTACAGAGAAAATTTATTGACACCTAAAAGTAGTGATGCCATGGACAGAAGTAATGAGATAAAGGGGAATGGTCATTTTGATAAGACAATCAGTTTGGTCTCAGACAGATTGAATTTGAGACCGTGGGAGAAAATTTATATAAGAATGTCCAACTTATGGCAAGGATGCGGAGAAAGGGGAACCCTCTTGCACTGTTGGTGGGAATGAAAACTGGTACAGCCACTCTCAAGAACAGGATGGAGGTTCCTCAAAAAACTAAAAATAGAACTACCCTATGATCCAGCAATTGTATTATTAGGTATTTACCCAAAGGATACAAAATATAGATTTAAAGGGGTATACACACCACAATGTTTATATCAGCATTATCAACAATAATCAAACTATGGAGAGAGCTCAAATTCCATTGACTGATGGATAAAGAAGATGTGGTATATATATATACAATGGAATATTACTCAGCCATCAACAAGAATGAAATCTTGCCATCTCCAGCAATGTGGATGGAGCTAGAATGTATTATGCTAAGAGAAATCAGTCAATTAGAGAAAGACAAATAACATATGATTTCATTCATATGTGGAATTTAAGAAACAAAACATAAACATATGATGGTGGGTGGGAGATGGGTTAGATGGGTGATGGGTACTAAGCGGGGCATTGGTTATGATGAGCACTGGGTGTTGTATGTAAGTGATGAATCACTGAATTCTCCTCCTGAAACCAATACTGCACTGTATGTTAACTAAATTCAAATAAAAATTTAAACAAAGAATGTCCAACTTAGAATAGAAATATATTGGACCACCTAGGTGACTCAGTCAGTAGAGCGTTGTGACTTTTGATCTCAGGGTCTTGAGTTCAAGCTCCATGTTGGGAGCTTACTTTAAAAAAATTAAAAAAATAAAAAGTAAATAAAAAAGAAGTTAGAAATCTATCACTAGTTCTTGAGTGACATCTTTTTAAAGATGATATTTTTTCCTTTTTAAAAAAGTTGGTAACTTATTCCATGCCTACATCCAAATAGGATTTGAGATGGCTAGAGATAAGTGTTGAAGGAGTTAAGACTGGACATAGCTACCAGGGTAAAGTGTGGCCACTACTTGATAATCCAAACTAGAGCTTTACTTTCTCACCAAGAGAAAAAAAAAAAAAGTAGGAACATTTCTTTCCTTCATGAAGCAATATAGAATGAAAATATGAGGGAAGAAACTAGCTGAAGGCCAGTCTGTGAGAAAGCTATGTGAGAACGCTACAGAGGCCCGTCAATCCCAGCAAAAGTCACTCCTGGGCAGACCTTCAAAATGTGAAAGGCTAATCCTTCGGTTCAACATCTACGCATTGCCTAAAAGAGACTGTACAGAGACGGCTGTACAGAAACTCCGTGCTATCCCTGATTGCAAGATGGTAGCTGACTTTTTTTCTGATAACCTCTTGACTTAAGCTTTCTCATCTGTTCACCCCATTGGCTGATGATCCAATCACTTCAATAAGTGTTATAGTTTACAAAAAGAGCAGGAGATTGGGATTGGGAATCTGAGACTCAAGAGTCTGTGCTGGCCCAACTACTCATGTGATTTGGGCACTACCAATAATTGATATTCACATAACACTTTATGTGATATTCACATAACACTTTGATGTAAGGTATGGAGGCAGATATGACTAACCCTATTTTATAAATGAGGACAGTGAAGCTGAAAGAAGCTAAATTACTCGTCCAATGTCACACAGGCAGAATCAGGACCCTGGTCTTCTGATAATTTGGTCTGACTTTCATTGACCAGTCAGTCTTTAGCAGTGGGAAGCAAATGCTCTTGCTTTGGAAACCTAAGACTGCATTTTAAAAAGTAAAAGGAGCGTCTGGGTGGCTCAGTTAAGTGTCTGACTTCGGCTCAGGTCATGATTTCACGGTTCATGAGTTCGAGCCCTGTATCAGGCTCTGTGCTGACAGCTCAGAACCTGGGGCCTGTTTTGGATTCTGTGTCTCCCTCTCTCTCTGCCCCTCCCCTGCTTGCACTGTCTCTCAAAAATGAATAAACATTAAAAAAAAATTAAAAAGTAATATGTTTTTATAACCAGGAAATGTAACATCTTCAACAGATTTAACCACATTTTCTTATCTTCTATTTAGAAGAGGCAAAGATGAAATTTTAGAAACTATGTAAGTAATATGCTCTGTAATATTTGCTATTCCAGGCCTCGAACCTAATGTTAAACTTTGACATTGGGTTGATTTTTCTTTTTTTCTTTTTTGGCTTGACTGTAAAACATGGTTTGTCTAACGCTGCCTCTTAATATTAAATCCTTAAAACAGAGATTATCCGGGCACTCCCAGGCTGGAGCTAACTTGCACATACTTTTCTTCTTTTTGGCCAGATAGTTAAAAAACAATTAAGCCAGTATTTTAAAATTAGAAGTTTCACATAGATGTAAAGATCTAGTTTTCTGGATTTCTGGCTTCCTATGAAAACTCAGAACACCTATCACCACTGGGATGACGTCATCACAGGCAACAATCAGCAAGGAATGAACAGCAGAAGTCCTGGAGGTAAGGTGCCAGGTGCCATCACTCCCTATTGCTCCTGGACATGGAGGCAGCAAAGCAGTTTCCATTCGTCATCAGTCATCACTCCTATGTTGCTTCTTATTGTAAAAGAATAAGTCTCTGTAACCAGACCTTTCTTTTTTTGTTGGTTTCAATGTTTATTTTTATTTCTGAGAGAGAGAGAGAGAGAGAGAGAGAGAGAGAGAGAGAGAGTGGGAGTGGGGGAGGGGCAGAGAGAGAGAAGGAGACAGAATCTGAAACAGGCTCCAGGCTCTGAGATGTCAGCACAGAGCCTGATGTGGGGCCCAAACTCATGAACTCTGAGATGATGACCTGAGCCAAAGCTGGACACTTACCTGACTGAGCCACCCAGGCTCTCCACCATACCTTTCTTTCAAAGTGAAAGGCTGACATTAAGCGGTGTGGTTTTCCTGGCCCATGTCACTTGCCACTCATTTCCTACATTGAATCTAATCTAAACCATCACTTATACAAGATTATAAGATATACTACTATTTTATAATCACTAAGAAAAACAGCAACACTGCTGTTAAACTAAGACTTGCTATCAATTGTAACACGCATTCCAATTTCAGAGATGTTTAAATACCAAAATGTGCACCTCTGAAGCAATTAGCCAGCCTGGCTTCTGGAAACATTTGAACCCATGACCCCACTTTAAATACGTGTCCATTTCAATGTGCCTTGCATCATGTAGGAACATTTTTAGCACAAAGACAGACTCTTCAGTTCACTTACTTGGAGCTACATGCTTATCATCAGCCACTTTTCTTTTCTTTGTAATAGCCATAGCTGGGGTTTAAATTTTCATTAGATATCAGCCCAGGCCCCACCCACCACCCTCTCCCTTTCAGCCTTGGGTGAAGCTTCCAGGCCTCTCAATCAGTACCTACAACTGCCGGTCAGACATACCCAATCAATTGATGCTATTCTTTTTGCCAGACATGCCCAGTAGAATGCTGAAGTATATGATCAGCCCCAGATCCAAATAGGAGGAAGAAGAGGTCTGAAGTGGGGTCTCAGTCTTCCATTTCCAAGAGGTGATGTTCAAAAACTTAATAACTGGTATAGCAGGAGGACCAACCAATCTGTATAAATGGAAACTATGCTGGAGCTAGGTTCAGAAGGTCCCCTGCTGTTACAGGTGTTAACCTTTGGGTGCTGACTTGTGGGGAGATGTAGGGAAACTTGAGGGAGGGGCAGGAGCCCCCAGGACATGGCTCCTGGAAAATAACAACCATTATGACTGTATGAGAGTCTACTAGTTAAAAAGCAACCTTGCCCCTATGTAAGCTGAGGCATCAAAAAGCTGAGATGGGAAAACATCCTAGAAGGATATAAAATAACCAAACTGTATAAAAAGGAAATAAAAAATCTGAATAGAACTATAACAAGTAAATAAATTATATTAGTAATTTAAAATATTTACACAAAGCAGGGCACTTGGGTGGCTTAGTCGATCCAATGTCTGAATCTTCATTTTGGCTCAGGTCATGATCCCAGAGTCATGGGATGCAGCCCCTTATTGGTTTCCATGTTGAGTGTAGAGCCTGCTTGAGATTCTCTCTCTCCCTTTCTCTAAAACAAAACAAAACAAAACAAAACAAAAGCAAACAAACAAACAAAAATCCCAAACACATTTACACAAAGCTAAGCCCAGGCCTAGATGGCTCCAGTGGCAAATCCTAATAAACCTTTAAAGAAGTAATACGAATCTTTTGAAAATTCTATCAGAAAATAGAGGAGGGAATCCCTTACAACTCATTCTATGAGGTCAATATTATCCTGATACCAAAGCCAGATGAAGACATAATAAGAAAACAATAAACCAATACCCTTGATGATTGTGAACACAAAAAGTCTTCAACAAAATATGAGAAAAACAAATATAGGGGGCCTGGGTGTGGCTCAGTTGGTTGAGCATCCGATTCTTGGTTTTGCTCAGGTTTGAGCCCTGAGTTGGGCTCCACGCTGACAGTGTGGAGCCTGCTTGGGATTCTTTCTCTCTCCCTCTCTCTCTGTGCCTGCCTGTTTGTGCTGTCATTCTCAAAATAAATAAACTTAAAAAAAAAAAAAGAAAACCAAATCCAGCAACATATAAAAAAGATTATACATTATGACCAAGGGGGCTTCATTCCCGGAATGTAAATTTGGTTTAACACCTGAAATCATTAATGTAATACACCACATTAATAGAATAGAAGACAAAATCTGCATGATCATTTTAATAAATGCAGAAAAAAAAAACCACTTGGTAAAATCCAACATCTATTTAGGATAAAACTTCCTTAACCTGATAAAGGGCTAATAAAAACTAAAAATAACCCTAATGCTAACATCACACTTAATGGTGAATGTTTGAATAATTCTCTTGTAAGATTGGAAACAAGGCAAGGATGTTTGCTGTCACCACTTGTATTCAAGACTGTAGTGGATATTCTAACCAGTGCAATAAAGCGAGAAAAAGAAATAAAAGGCATGAAGATTAGAAAGGAAGAAATAAAATTTTATTATCAGGTGACATGATCCTATATGGAGACAATTCTAAGGGAGATACACACACACACCCAAACAAAACAAAAACAATAACAAAATCCTACTAGAACTATTAAACAATTTCAGCAATATCAGATGATACAAAATAAACAAAAATTACATATCTATCAATCTGAAAATGAAATTAAGGTAACATTTCCACTCACAATAGCATCAAAAAGAATAAAGTACTTAGGAATATATTTAACAAAAGAAGTACAAAACTTGTACACTGAAAATTATGCAACATTGCTGAAAGAAGTCAACGGAGACCTAAATAAATGAGATATATTCCATGTTCATGGATTATAAGCCTTCATATTATTAAGATAGCAATACCCTCCAAGTTGATCCATAAATTTTATGTAACCCCTATCAAAATCTCAACTGCCTTTTTTTGTGAGAGTATAATTTGACCTTAAATTCACATGGAAATGCAAGAGGCCTAGAATAGTTAAAACAATCCAAAATAGAACAAAGTTGGAAGATTCACACTTCCATTTTAAGAACTTACTACAAAGCTACAGTAATCAAAGCAAGTGGTACTGGCATAAGGACTGACATGTAGATTAATGGAATAGAATTGAGAGTCCAGAAATAAACCCTTACACTTAAGGTCAATTATTATCATCATTATTATTATTACTATTATTTTAAAGTTTATTTATTTATTTTGAGAGAGAGAAAGAGAAAGCACTCACGCAAGTGAGGGAAGGGCAGAGAGAGAGGGAGAGAGAATCCCAAGCAGGCTCCACACTGTAAGCACAAAGCCTAATGTGGGGCTTGATCTCACAAACTGTGAGATCATGACCTGAGCCAAAATCAAAAGTTGGATGCTTAGCCAACTGAGGCACCCAGGCACCCTGGTCAATTATTTTTTGACAAGAGTACCAAGGTAATTCAAGGGGCAAATAGTAGTCCTTTTCACAAATGATGCTAGAACAACTGGATAGGGACATGTAAAAGAAAGAAACTGGAGCTCTACCTCACACCATATACAAAAATTAACTCCAACTGGGTCAAAGGCATAAAAGTAAGAGCTAAAACTGGAAAACTCTTAGGAAACATAGGGCTATGTATAAGCTTGGGTTAGACAAAGATTTCTTATGTACAATGCCAAAGGCACAATAGATAAAAGAAAAAAATAGATAAATTGGACTTCATGAAAATTAAAAATTTTTGTTGCTTCAAAAGACACCATAATGAAAGTTAAAAGACAACTCACAAAATAGGAGAATATATTTGCAAATATGTTTCCAAACACTTGTAGATATATCACATATTTGATAATGAACTTCAACCCCCCAAAAATAATAAACACAACTCGGTAATAAGACAAATAACCCAAGAAAAAATAGGCAAAATGTATGAAAAGACATGGGGTGCCTGGGTGGCACAGTTGGTTAAGCATCTGACTTTTGCTCTGGTCATGAGCTTGCAATTTGTGAGTTCAAGCCCTGCATTGGGCTCTCTGCTGTCAGTGCAGAGCCTGTTTTGGATCCTCTGTCCCCCTCTTTCTCTGCCCCTCCTCCACATGCGTGCTCTCTCCCTCTCTCTTTCTCTCTCTCTTTCAAAAATAAATAAAAACATTTAAAATATATTTGAAAAGACAATTTACCAAAGAAGATATATGAATGACCAATAAGCAAAAAATCAAAATCACTACTCATTGGAAAATGAAAATCCAAACTACAATGAGAATCACTTCACACCCACCAGAATTACTATAATCAAAGAGACAGACAATAAGAAGCTTTGGAGAGGGTGTAGAAAAATTGGACTTCTCGTAAATCACTGGCAGAAAGTAAAATTGTGCATTCACTTTACAAAGCAGTTGAGTAATTCCTCATAAAGTTAAACATAGAATTACCACATAAACCAGCAATTCCGTGCATAGGTATATACTCAAGAGGCCAAAAACACCTGTTCACACAAAAACCTGTACACATCTTCATAGCAGCATTATTTACAATAGCTAAAAACTGAAAGCAATCCAAATGTTCATCAACTGGTGAATGGATAAACAAAATGTGGTATTGTCCATATGATGGAATATTATTTGGCAATAAAAAAGGAATGGAATACTGATACATGCTATAACATAGATAAACTTCAAAAACGTTGTGCTATAGCCAGATGCAAAAGACCACATACAGTATGATACCAGACAAGGCAAACCTATAGAAACAAAGTTTATCAGTGATTGCCTAGCCTGGGGTAGGAGTGGGACGAGCCTGCAAATGGGCACAAGGTTCTTTTTAAAGTGATGGAATTTTCTAGAATTCCAATGTGATTAATACTTGCACAACTCTAAATTTGCTAAAAAATAACTGAGTTGTATCCTTAAGATAAGTGAATTTTATGACATGTAAATAACACTTCACTAAAGCCATTAAAAATAGCTATAAACCTGAATAAACAGGTTTATATGTAGCTATAAACCTGACTAAACAATGCACTTTTATGTGTAATTCTGGCTTTTAAATATCTATGACTACAGGACTTTCCTAAGATTGGACAGCCTTAATTCTCAAAACAATGTGGCAGAGACTCCCAAATCTTGAAAACCAACCCTAAATTAATGCTATGGTTCTATGAATACATAGATCATATGCATTAGTTCCTGGCACCTAGTAGGCCTCAAGAAATGTTTACTGGATGAACAATTAAACCATCTTCATGAAAAATACAAAGAAATGGAAAAACATTCCATACCCATGGATTGGAAGAATAAATATTGTTAAAACGTCAATACTACCCAAAGCAATCTGCACATTCAACGCAATCCCAATCAAAATTGTACCAGCATTCTTCTCGAAGCTAGAACAAGCAATCCTAAAATTTGTATGGAATCACAAAAGACCACGGATAGCCAAAGTAATATTGAAGAAGAAAACCAAAGCAGGAGACATCACAATCCCAGACTTTAGCCTCTACTACAAAGCTGTAATCATCAAGGCAGTATGGTATTGGCACAAAAACAGATACACAGACCAATGGAATAGAATAGAGACTCCAGAATTGGACCCACAAAAGTATGGCCAACTAATCTTTGACAAAGCAGGGAAGAATATCCAATGGAAAAAAGACAGTCTCTTTAACAAATAGTGCTGGGAGAACTGGACAGCAACATGCAGAAGAATGAAACTAGACCGCTTTCTTACACCATACACAAAAATAAATTCAAAATGGATGAAGGACCTGGATGTGAGACAGGAAACCATCAAAACCCTAGAGGAGAAAGCAGGAAAAAACCTGTCTGACCTCAGCCGCAGCAATTTCTTACTTGACACATCTCCAAAGGCAAGTGGATTAAAAGAAAAAATAAACTATTGGGACCTCATGAAGATAAAAAGCTTCTGCACTGCAGAGGAAACAATCAACAAAACTAAAAGGCAACGGACAGAATGGGAAAAGATATTTGCAAATGATATATCGGACAAAGGGCTAGTATTCAAAATCTATAAAGAACTCACCAAACTCCACACCCGAAAAACAAATAATCCAGGGAAGAAATGGGCAGAAGACATGAACAGAGATTTCTAAAGAAGACATCCAGATGGCCAACAGGCACATGAAAAGATGCTCAACGTCACTCCTCATCAGGGAAATAAAAATCAAAACCACACTGAGATACCACCTTATGCCGGTCAGAGAAGCTAAAATGAACAAATTAGGAGACTATAGATGCTGGTGAGGATGTGGAGAAACAGGAACCCTCTTGCACTGTTGGTGGGAATGCAAACTGGTGCAGCCGCTCTGGAAGACAGTGTGGAGGTCCCTCAAAAAATTAAAAATAGATCTACCCTATGACCACCAATAGCGCTAGGAATTTCCCCAAGGGATACAGGAGTGCTGGTGCATAGGGGCACTTGTACCCCCATGTTTATAGCAGCACTTTCAACAATAGCCAAATTATGGAAAGAGCCTAAATGTCCATCAACTGATGAATGGATAAAGAAGATGTGGTTTATATATACAATGGAATACTACTTGGCAATGAGAAAGAATGAAATCTGGCCCTTTGTAGCAACGTGGATGGAACTGGAGAGTGTTATGCTAAGTGAAATAAGACAGGCAGAGAAAGACAGATACCATATGTTTTCACTCATATGTTGATCTTGAGAAACTTAACAGAAGACCAGGGGGGAGGGGAAGGAGGGGAAAAGAGTTACAGAGAGGGAAGGAGGCAAACCATAAGAGACTCTTAAATACTGAGAACAAACTGAGGGGGTGGGGGAGAGGGGAAAGTGGGTGATGGGCATTGAGGAATGCACCTGTTGGGATGAGCACTGGGTGTTGTATAGAAACCAACTTGACAATAAATTATAAAAAAAAAAAAAAAGGAAAAAAAGAAAACTTTATTGAAGAAAGAGAAAACATGCAAGTCTGATGCTTTTCTTAAAATCCTTTTTTTTTTTTAATGTTAGTCATGAAAGGCAGATATCTTAAACCTATATTTTTCTTTTTATAATATGCACACAGATGCACATTTTACATTTATCTTTGAAATATGTTTGGCAGGATTTTCTTTTTGTGATTTGAATGTGTTAGTGCAGAAATTAATGTTAGATCATTTATTAGAAATTGCAAATCAGTTTACTGTCTTATGGCAAGATATTGTTATCTGAAACTGTCCAATCTGATAAAATAATTTTTAGAAGCAAAAAATAAAAAATAGAAAATCCATCTTCATGATGTGAGTTCTCTCTCCAAACACCTGATACCTGAAACTCAGTTAATTATGGAAATTCTTCAAAAAAAAATTTTTTTTAATGTTTATTTATTTTTGAGAAAAAGAGAGACAGGGCTTGAGTGGGGGAGGGGCAGAGAGAGAGGGAGACAGAATCTGAAGCAGGCTCTGTCAGCACGGAGCCTGACTCGGGGCTGGAACTCACAGACCCCCGAGATCATGACCTGAGCCGAGGTCGGATGCTTAACCGACTAAGCCACCCAGTTGCCCCTATGGAGGTTCTTTTTTCACTGAAGAAAACTTAGGGGCACCTGGGTGGCTCAGTCAGTTGAGCTTCTGACTCTCGATATCGGCTCAGCTGGTGATCCCAGGGTTGTGGGATGGAGTCCGTGTAAGGCTCCGTGCTGAGTGTGGAGCCTGTTTAAGATTCTCTCTTTCCCTCTGCTCCTCTACCCCGCTCACATGTTCTCTCCCTCTCAAATTAAAAAACAAACAAAGAAACAAACAAAAAACAACTTAAATGAAATGCCAATGTCCCAAGGGGAAAACCTGCTAACAGGCGGACACGACTGGATAGGCTAAAATGAGGTAACATTAGCTCCTTCATGCTATCGACTCATTTGGTTTCAGAGTAGGGGGTGGGGAGTGGAATGTATGATCCACAAAGTCACTTAGAGATCCAAGCTGACCAAGCTTTTTTTTTTTTTTTTTTTTTTTTTTTTAATTTTTTTTCAACGTTTATTTATTTTTGGGACAGAGAGAGACAGAGCATGAACGGGGGAGGGGCAGAGAGAGAGGGAGACACAGAATCGGAAACAGGCTCCAGGCTCTGAGCCGTCAGCCCAGAGCCTGACGCGGGGCTCGAACTCACGGACCGCGAGATCGTGACCTGGCTGAAGTCGGACGCTTAACCGACTGCGCCACCCAGGCACCCCAAGCTGACCAAGCTTTAACTAACAGGCATCACGGCACACCGGGAGATTGGAAAACTGTGGATGAGCTTTTCACCGCTATTGGCCAGAAGTGACACAGGTCACGAGTGCTAACATTTCATTCTTCCCTGAACTGCAAAGAGGGCTAGGATATACAGGGGAGTAATGAGATATTGGCATAAATTTGGTGAGCGCAATTTGGTCCACCACATCGGTCATCTGCAGCAGGGGGCCTTGTCTCAAAGATTATTTTCCACAGCCAGAGATTCCTCCTTCTCTATTTAACTAAGAACCACTGATCAAAAACTTAGGATGGGGATGCCTGGGAGGCTCAGTCAGTTGAGCGCTGCTCTTGATTCTGGCTCAGGTCATGATCCCACGGTTGTGGGATAGAGCCCCACGTCGGGCTCCGTGCTGAGTGTGGAGCCTGCTTGGCATTCTCTCTCTCTCTCTTCCTCTGCCCCTCTCCCCTCCTCATGCTATTTCTTTCTCAAAAAAGAAAAAAGAAAAAAAAAAACTAGGATGGATGAGCTTTGGATTCTTTGAAGCAAGTGTTGAGGCAGGAGACAAACATCCAGCTTGGTGTTTCTGAAGGACTTTACTTTTTATCGGGGGAGCTAATCCTTGATTCACCTGTTTGCCCAACACTGTGAAAAGTATCTGGTACCTGGTGGCAGCTCACTGAGTGTATGGAATTTAGTTTTGTCTCAGAGAAACACGTCAGGTGAAAGCCTACGGTCTGAGTAAGAATACCTCCCATATTCTCATGGTGTTCTTCGATCATAAGGGTTTTTTGTTTGTTTGTTTGTTTTTGCTTTGGTTGAAATTCCTTCAATTCAGCTGAACAGAACCAAGAAATAGTTCTAAATCCTAGGGAAAAGGAATAAGAACTTATCTAATGTGAACAATGATCCCTTTTAATTGTGTTAATTGCACAAGTACCACCACACCTAGTAAAATTCATATTTGTACCACTAGACCAAAAATAAGCTCAATGCTTTAGAAAAATGCAAAGAAATGCATTAAGATTTGTTAGTCAACCATAGGAAAGTAAAGTAATTTGGATAAAGTCTCTTACAAGGCTGCTAACCAATCTGTACTCCGTTAGTTACAGTAGTAAGTCCTTTTAATTCCTAGTCTCTGTTCTTGGAACGATCTAAAATTAGGCTATCAGTTTTATCTTCTTCAGTTACTACTCTCATTAGGTCTCACTCCTTCTGAAAACCTAGGACCAAACCCCTTAATTCCTGCAATTTTGAGTCTTTATGCAACTTTTTGGGGGTCTTTTTTGCTTAAAAAAACACACACAAAAAACAGGTCCCCAAATGAACCTTCTGCTGCAGTCAGAGTCCATCATTTTTCAGGCTTGCACATATTTGCTAACAACTCAACCAGTACCCGGGATGCCAATTCCCTCCTTTTTTATCTACTGAAATTTTGCCTATTGTTCAGGACCAAACTGGGTCTTAAGCGTGTTGTGAAGCTCCCTCTGAATGTTTCAGGTCACGCTCTTGAAGTGCCTGTGGTTTACAATAGGTATCTATGCATCAAGAGCTATCCAGAAGTTCTGGTTTAGATGTTTTAAGCCTCATTTCCCAGCTAGAGTATGAGTTTTTTGAGAGACTTCATTTTATTATTTTATATCCCCCTATAACAGAAGCCATTCAAAAAATATTTATTGCATTCCTACTCTAATTTATGCTCTGTAGATATAGATGTGCCACGAAGTATATTTATTAGTTGAATTAATACATGAAGAATCTTTAAGGTGCTATACTTTGGCATTATATATTTGGCTGAATCCTAAAAAATACATTATATTGCTATTTCAAATAAAAATTATTCTTGCTTATCAATATTTTCCTGAACTTTTATGTTTTAATTTTTTTAAAATGTTTATTTATTTTGAGAGAGAGAGAGAGAGAGACAGAGTGTGAGCATGGGAGGGGCAGAGAGAGAGGGAGACACAGAATCTGAAGCAGGCTCCAGGCTCTGAGCTGTTAGCATACAGCCCGATGGAGGGCTCGAACCCACGAATCATAGCCCTGAGCCTAAGTCGGCGGCTCAACCGACTGAGCCACCCAGGTGTCCCTCATAATTTTAATGAAAATATCATTTTGAAAATACAAATGTTGGGTTTCTTTTTTGAGAATTTATCCTTATATTAATTACCCATTGATTCTGGTACATATAACAACACTATGTTTTCCTGGGTCATTAGCAGATTTGTCTCTGAATTACCCAATCTACAAATATACACAAATTTTGGATCCAAAGTGGATTCTAATTTTCTCTTATATTTTGATTATCTATTAAGATAGGTATTATAGTATACAGAAATATGTATTTCACTTAACAATTACAATAATATTACTAAGTGTCCCTCTAAATCCATATTAAACAACAATAAATCACAGCAGGTTAGGAAATACAATAATCTATAATTAATCTTTTTCTTTTCCCTTGTTCCCTTTACCATTCAAAAATTCAATGATTATTTGGAAATAACATTCTTCCAATCTCACCCTAAAAACAGCTTCTAAAAACTCCTTTTCCTGCCACGATTGTGCCTGTATTTTATCTGGTTCTCCTTTGACGCTTACTCCTTTAAAACTATCGAAAAACCAGAAAAGTTTCTTTAACTCTCAAATCTCTGTGTCGTAAAATCCTTTGTCAATTTACCCAGTACGCAGGAGAGGATCTCTGTTTCTTTTTCGAGCGAATTACACAGTTGTCTCCGCAGCCTGATTTGCCAGTTTGGTTCCCGCTGTATGAGTTTGGTGATTCTTTGTACAAATTAATCACCATGAAAAAGTCTAAAGCAGGGTAGTTGCAGACTAAATTATAGCAGTCTTTTGCCGTAAAGCAACCTGGTACCTCACAAAACTCCAGGCGAACAATGAATGATAGAGCATGCACCAATAGGGAGTGGAGGAGAGTATTTTGTGGAAGTTTGCAACCCAATCCCGGAGGGCCAGAGGTGGGAATTTTAAAACGGGGTTTTCTTTTTCTTGGAATTTTCTTAAAGTGGTATTGCTGCCTTTTGATGTTAAAGTTTGTCAAAGATTGCCAAATTGCCAGATTAAGGAATTTTGAGTGTTTTGTGAAAATCGATACACATTCAAATTGACATTCTGGCACAGAATCCCTTGGCTGTTTTTATAGCAATTTCAGGGGAGTAGAAGTTATTTAAAGATAATTATTTATGATCAAAAATAGGATGTTACAACGTGGATGGGATGGGAGGGTATTATGCTAAGTGAAATAAGACAGAGAAAGACAGGTATCATATGTTTTCACAGAAACTTAACAGAAGACCATGGAGGAAGGGAAGGTGAAAAAAGTTTCAAACAGAGGGAGGCAAACCATAAGAGACTCAAACACAGAGAACAAACTGAGGGTTAATGGGAGAGGGCAGGGGAGGGGAGAAATGGGTGATGGGCATTGAGGAGGGCACTTGCTGGAATGAGTACTGGCTGTTTATGTGATGATTCATGGGAATCTACCCCCAAAACCAAGAGCACACTGTATACACTGTACATTAGCTAACTTGACAATAAATTATATATATGGAAAAAAACAAAAACAAAAATCAGATGTTAGGGATGCCCAGGTTGCTCAGTCTGTTAAGCATCTGACTGGGGCTCAGTTCCTGAGTTCCAGCCATGCTGTGGCTCTCTGCTGTCAGCACAGAAACTGCTTCAGATCCTGTCCCCCACCTCCTCTCTGCCCCTCCCCAGCTCATTCTCTCTCAAAATAAACTTAAAAATTTTATTTAAAAAAATTGGATGTTAAATTAATGCATTAAAATATTTCTTTTGTTTTTAAGAAATGAAAACTAAGTGGCTAACATTGATTACTTTTAAAAAGACCTATTGTTAATCATTTTTGGAGTCACTTTCCAGTATTAGGAGCAAGTCTTTTTATTTAGGTTGATCCTTAATAACCTAAGTATTTTTGTTTTTACATAAACTAGGTTTCCTCGTTTTAAGTCCAGCAAAAAGTTCCTAAGTACTACAAATTCTTAGGTATCTAAGAATTCTTAGGTATCTAAGTATTTATATCAAAGTTCTTAGAAGTACATGACATTCACCATGCCACATAGTTCCCGAACTTCTGACGGCCAGGTTTAATAAATAGGTAATTGGTAAGTATTTCATTATAACTCATACCTCGTCTTGGAATAAATATTACTTTCATTTAGTATAACTTTGCTTTAGAGATTATTAATCTCTAACAGTAATTAAATAAACCAACAGGAAACTAGTTATAAAGTCAAGGTTGCCTGGCAATGAATCGCTAATAAATTAATCAACATCAAGCTTTTCAAAGAACAATGAATGACAGCAGATTCATGAGAGGAAGTTTAAAAAACCCTTCATTTCAGAAAGTTGCCATGTTAACAAACATCATATTTAAAAAATAAATGTTTTAAAAATGTTCCTTAGCAATGTTTAGAATTATTATTGTTACTATTATTATTTTTATTTTTACTAGCATAATGTTTTCTTCCTTTGATGTTATCTTTCCGCGGACATAGGAATTCTCATTTTGAAGAATTATTTATTGACGGCCTACTCAGTCATTCTAGGAACTGCCATAATATTTAATTTACTAAGCTGTTAGTGTCCCTTTTAGCAACCGTTTCACACAATAGACTTTAGGTATTTCAAGAGCAGAGGCTAGGTTACCCACCTCATCTTTGGAACGAACCTGTCAACGCGCACAGTGAGCCCTTAAATCTCATGCTTAGGCTCAACTCTTGATAACTAACCTTGGCCATTACATAAACCTTCCAGACATCAGATTTTCATTCGTTAAACGAGTATGATACTAGTACCTGTGTCATAAAACTGCTGTGAGGGTTTAAGGGATTGTGCACAGCTCTTAGAACGCTGCCTGGTACACAAGCGCTCGGTGTTACTACTGTTGTTGTAATTCCTCAATGTATACAATGAATAAGTGCACGAGTCCCTGAATGAATGTATGAATGAAAGAACAAATCAGTTATTGGCAAGTCCCTAGGCTGGAAAAGGCTAAGTTGCCCCCCTCAACGGGTAAAGGGAAAAGGTGCTCTCAGCACAGCCGGAGCCGGAAGTCTAAGTTAAGCTACGGGCGAGGCCAGGCTGGAGGAAGCCGAGCTTTTGGCCAATAGGCACAGCGCTTGAAAAACGAACATCTCGTCCAAGATGTTTTGAAACCGCGAGAACAGGGGAGAATTATCGCGATGTTCCGTCTTCCCTCCCAACTCTCAGGAGCTCGGGTTCCGCCCCGCCCCGCCCCCCCGCCGTCCTCGCCTCGCCCCGCCCACTGCCGTCGGCGTCCCGCCCCTCTCTCCGACCCTCGGTTGGCAGTCCAGCGCCGCCTGCGCCCGGAGCGCTGGCTCTGCCGGCGCCGAGGTGAGTGCGGCCGTCTGTTGCTTCGGGTGGCTCGCGTGCCAAGGGCCCCCTGGCCCGGCTCCCCGGCCAGCACGCTGGGTCCGGCAGAAGCGTCCGGGCAGCGGCGAGTGGTCCCTGGCCCGAGCGGGCCCGTCCGGCCTCGGGTCGCCATAGCTGCCGGGCCCTCCCCGCCCTCTGTGGCTGCAGAATTCCGGTATCGGGTCTGTGAAATCCCTGCCACTGAGCTCGCTGCTTCCAAACTGTAACGACCTTAGTGTTTGGTTAACTCGGGCAAAGCGGCAGGTGTTTTGCCCAAGACTTACTGGGAAAACAGTCTTTTACAAATGCTTTTAATATACAATTTTTAATTCTCTAATTTACAGTATTAGAAAATTGGAGTGGGTATTCTACTGAATTAAATACGGAAGTCAGTCTGAGGGTCTCCTTTTACACACACCTGCTTAACATGTGTGGATTTTCTTAAGGTGGAAGGATTTGTTTACTTGTTTTAAACAATAATAAAGTAGGTTGGTGTTTACATGACAGAAAATTTGTGGAGGTACACTTGGCATACCGTTAATATTATTAAGTGTCCCATTTATCGTTAGTAGATTAAGAGGTAGTGAAGGGAATTTGTGGAAGAAATTAACCATCTTGGTAAAGGCTGTATCTTGCCAATGAATGCGTTTTGGAAAACCATTAGCATTTTTATTGGCACCTTTCAGATTTCATTTATGTAGATTTTATCTCCCACACTGCCTTTGTAGCCAGATGTATTTTAGCAGGGTGAAATGATGTTTTAAAGGCAGCCCAATCCCAGCCTTCAGGATTCAGAAGGAAAGCAATTAGGTTACACTGAATTCTCTTATTGGATCTTCATCAGTGAGTGTGGATTTTGGGTGTAGTTTTGCTTTGTAGTCTCACATTTGTATAAGCGTTGGCTACTACTTAAATTTAATAATATGGAAGAAACAGGCTCCATTGAACACTGAAGTGCCTGAAAGGCTATATTGTAAGGCAGTGCACAGACTTTAGAGTCGGTCCACCTGGGTTGGAATTCTGGCAAGTTATTACCCTCTGAGAAACTCAGTTTCCTTATGTATAAAACAGGCTATAAATAATGTCTATTGCAATGCGTAGTTGTATGGATTAGGGATCTTTATGGTACTTAGCAAGCATTTAGGATGTAGTATCTACAAGATGACCAAAGATTAGAAAGTGAAAAAAAATCTACCTTGCAGTATTACATGTTCTACTTTCATCCACTGATCAGCCTTTTGAGGGCACCTGCTTTGTGCTAGATATTGTGTCCAGGCGGGTATACAAGAGTGAAGAAAGAGCAAGATGTCTGCCCTCAGGAGCTTCCAGTCGGTTGGCTAGATTGACAATAGATACACCAGTAAATATTTAGATTCCAGATCGTGAGGAGGCCTCCATATAAAAAAAAAAAAAAATAACAGGAGAAGAGTGATTTTTACTTTGAAACCCAAAGGTTGATGGGACAGTGCTTTCCAGGCTAAGAGGAGAGGTAGCAACTGGTGTGAAGAGTTGGACTCTTCCAAGAGACTAGGAAAAAAGGACTAGAAAAGCCCAGGAGCTTGGTGAGAAGCCAGGGAGGGGTATATCTTATCTCCAGATAAGGCTGGAGAAGCGAGGTGGGAGGGGGGGCCAGATTGTGAGGAGCCCTCAATGCTTGGTAAGAGCTTGATTTTCTTACAAACTTTTGAAGGCTGTGTTTAGTTGATATGTGTGCACTAGGGAGTGAGTTTCCCTGAGAAGAGACCATGGGATTTACATTTTTAAAGGTCCACTGCTAAGTGATTAATGTGTTAGAAAGTATCTAGAGTGGACACCAGTAATACTCACGGCTCTGGCCGGAGATGAGAGTGGTTTTTGGTTTTGGCTGGTGGAGAGATGTGGATGGACTTGAGATGTATTTCGGAGATGGAAACCACTGGCCTTAAGATAAATTGGAGGTACCAGGTGAATGGCAGGATGGACCCACTCATGACTTAAAGCTTTCCATTTAAGGGATGAAAAACACTGGGCAGAATTCGGATTGCTGATGAAAAGCAAAATGTGTTAAGTTTGCAGCCCTTGTGAGCCATCTAACCTGCTTCCACTTTACTACTTCAGTGAGTAATAACCCGGCAAACTTCTCTTTCGACACAGAATCATCGATTCTGGTTTAGTTCCCTTCTGCTTTGCAGGTCAGAGAATTAAGATGTAGAAAGATGGAATATGTTGTCCAAAGTGACATATGTCTCATGAAAACAGGTTAAGTGTGTAGGTAGAATCAGTATGGGAAGGTTTTGAATTCTTAGTTGCACCCGGGATATTATTGAATATTCCACATTGTCTGCCCTTTTCGATGAAATGGCAAGTGCTTTCATACGAGATAGGAATTGGGAGTTTGGAAATAATAGAAAATTACCAAAAAAGTTACAAAACTCTGCTAATGGAAGGCTTATGTTACTGCATTTTGCACTAACTTTGTGTTAAGACCCAGTGAAAATAGTTTTTCTTAAGAAAAAAAAATTTTTTTCTTTGAAAGGCACTTTCAGTTAGGGAGTTCCAGAAAGGATGCCCAGGAAAATGAGGGTTTTGCACAGAGCTCACTCAGCCTTTTAATGTTTTTGCATTTCCTTAATATCCTTTGGAATCCTGTGAAGAACCCAGTCTTTGAAATCCACTGGACACTCTCATCTCTACCCCAAAGTGGGGAGGGGGAGTCCTTGCTTTTATCCCTTATGAGCCATTTGACCTTGGACAACATTGTTGAAGCTCTGAGTTTTTTTCCTCTTGTGTTAGTTAAGTGATTGTGAAGTTTGTTTCTGCTCTGTGCCTAGTTGATAAGATGGCAAATGTTATTTCTCTTCCTACCCGGTCACTTTCAGAGCTAGAAGGGAATTTAATCTGTTCTGGGTTCTGGCCTTTACCAATAAATTGCTGTCTCCCTTGTATATGTTAGGCAACTGAGGCCTGAAAAGATTGTAAGAAAATAATACAAGGTTCTTATTTCCCAGTGCAGTGTTTCTTCTTTCATTGAAATAATAAAACTTTATATTCCTGGACCTGTTTCTTTACTGCTTCTGATAATCTACAAAGCGAAGAAGGAAAAAAAAGGAGGTAAAAGAAGGAAAAAATTAGAATATAGGACAATATTCTGTACATAGTAAGAAATGAAGAAAGTGAAGCTGTAAGTGGTCTAGATGTTTTGTATGTATTTAGCAATATTTTTGAAACACCTTAAGCTACACATAAAATGAGGTAGCTCAAGAAGGAAATGGGTTTGCTCTATCTGATTTTTAAGCTTTCTTTGGGTGCATGTTATGAAACTAGTCTCTCTTCTATTAGGCATTCCTATCTCAAGTTCAAGAACTAGTTTTTCAGTTAGGACTGTTGCTTCGAAGTGGTACACATTGCTTAAGTAGTGAGAGTATTTAAATAGTTGCTCTCATCTCCTAAATATGTTCAGTTGTTATGAAGGAAAAATATAGGGATCAAATGTGTAACTCTCTTTAGTGTCTGCTAATAGCTGTGTGTGCTAACTGGTTTATTTGGCAATGCTTATGAGCACTATCACAATGATTCAATTTTCTTGTTCTCTTTAGAAATGGACCAATTTTGACAAGATGTAGTGCTGCAGCGTGCCTGATGGGATATATTCAGTCATGGCATCTGAACTTTGTAAGACGATCTCTGTGGCAAGGCTGGAAAAGCACAAGAATTTGTTCTTAAATTACAGGAATCTGCACCATTTTCCATTGGAGTTACTGAAAGATGAGGGACTACAGTACTTGGAGAGGCTCTATATGAAAAGGAACTCCCTGACAACCTTGGTACAGTATTATATTGCATTTAAAAAAAATCATTTGTAATGTGGTCCTGACCGAGATCTATTTTACATATCCTAAGACATTCAGACCAGGATATACATCCCCTCTTGTTATCTCAGCAGGTAGTAAGGATACAAATACAGGGGTTTCTCGTTAGTGGAGAATTCATTATCCAAGTCCCTCCAATATGAGGTTACAGGAAGAGTTGTATAGGAAAGCAAAATATTCACTAATGTGCCAGTCATAGAATTAGTTTCCATTCCACAACCCCACTTCACTTACCCTGTGCATCTGTCTTTGCTTTCTTTGTGGGATAGGCTCCTTAGCTGGTTTTTGGATGTTACCATACCGAAAAAGTTAAAAAGTAAAGAAGAAGAAGGCCAAGAAAGATGACCTTGAGTTAGAGGCATTTAAAAAGAGATGATCTGAATATTAAAATATATGAAGACAGGCATTTGGGAAGCTTCATGTAGCCTTTGTTTTGGGGGAAAAACATAACAAAAACCCTCCCGAACCAAAAACCCTTCTTTATGATTGCACTGTGGAAATCAAATGATGTTGAATCGGCTCTCATCCAGTTTGTTGGAAAAACTTTTGCCACAGACGCAACATTTGATTCACTGTTTTTACATCCTAAGAATAAGCATATAGTTATTATAACCTTATTTTTTTATTACATAGAGAACTTTATTATATTTTATTACATATAAGATTTAAAAACACTATTTAAACATTTTTTTTCAAGAGTGTCCTAATGTGACTTCTCATTCCCACTCTTATTGTCAAAATTGATCTCTGTTTTAAACGGATGTGCTTTACCTGGCCTTTTCTGGTTATTACTTAACCTCATTTGAGTCTTACACTTGAACTCTTATTCTTACTCATTTTATGATGTCTTGTTTCTCTGTGAACAGACCTATTTTTCATTCTCTTCTCTAAGAGGAGAGTCTATTTGGACTATCCTAAATATCTGAAAGTATGCCTTACTGGCTTCATTTATATAGAGTGTTTTCCTGAAAAAGTCTTATATAATCTGTGTAAAATACCTCCAGTGAGTGGAAAGCATATGATTTGTTCATTTTTGCCATATCTAAAAGTAAATAGAAATATGTCTTTCATTTTTAGTGTTTGGCATTTTGGCATATGTGTTATTTTAAGTGCCTAGTTAGATTTTTTTAAATTAGATTTTTCAGTTTTTTATTTTTTTAACATTTATTCATTTTTGAGAGACAGAGATAGAGTGTGAGTGGGTAAGGGGCAGAGAGAGAGGGAGACACCACATCTGAAGCAGGCTCCAAGCTCTGAGCTGTCAGCACAGAGCCCAACACGGGGCTCAAACCCATGAACCACGAGATCATGACCTGAGCCGAAGTTGGACGCTTAACCAACTGAACCACCCAGGCACTCCATAGGTTTTTCAGTTTTAAAACTGTAATTATTTTGGGGAGCCTGGGTGGCTCGGTCAATTAAGTGTTCAACTCTTGATTTCAGCTCAGGTCATGATCTCATTATCCTGAGATTGAGCCCCGCTTTGGGCTCTGCGTGGAGCATGGAGCCTGCTTGGAAGCCTCTCTCCCTCTTTCTCTGCCCCTCCCCTGCTCGTGTTCTCTCACTCTCTCTCTCTCTCAATCTCTTTCTCAAAATAAATAAACTTAAAAAAACTTTAATTATCTTAATCAAACTTTAATAGTACAGTTATATTAATCCTTTTGCAAAATCATCATTGCATGATTTACCAAGTATTTCCCTCCTCCCTTTGGGGAACCAGTGTTGTGAGAAATAATTTGTCAAGGATTAAAGCCCAGATTTTCCCATGTTTGTTATTTTTAAAAAAATTTCTTTCATGTCTGTTTGTTTTGGGGGGGGGGAGGGGCAGAGAGAGGGAGAGAGAGAATCCCAAGCAGACCCCGAACTGACAGTGTGGAGCCCAATGTGGGACTTGATCTCATGAACCATGAGATCATGACTTGAACTGAGATCAAGAGTCGGATGCTTAACCAACTGAGGCACCCAGGTGTTCTTTCCGTGTTTGTTATTGATGTACTAGGAGAAAATTGTGAGTGGATTACTTCTTAACTGTTAGTCACAATCTACTGGAGTATAGTTTGTTCAAAGAAATTGATCTTTGTTTATGAAAGTTATAGTGAGCTTTTGGTTTTGTGTGGCTTCTCAGCTGAAGTTTTCCCTTTATGAAAATACCTAGGTATCTGCTATACAGTTGTAACCGATATTCATAATGGCTCATAAGCATACATTTCAAATTCATGCTCTGCCACCTTTTTGTTGATCAGAGATTAACTTGTTGCATATGTTTATGATAGGTGTATGTATTTTATTCGAATGCTTTCTAATGAGCTAGAACATTTGATTCATGTGTATCAAAGAGCTTTTAAACTGTAAAGTACTATGCAGATATCAGGGTGTAGGAATCATAGCAGCCGTCCCATTCCTTTATGGTACTGGATATAAGACACCTAACATATCCAGTATAGTCTAGGAATGACTTACTGCATAGGTTTTGAAAGCAGATGAAATAGTACTTATCCTAGAGTGCTCTAAACTAGTGATTTCAGGCTTTTAGAATGTTTGCTGGTGTTCTTGATACAGTGTATTTCCTAAAGGGGATTTAGTATGTGGATTTTTTTTTTTTTTGAGAGAGAGCATGGGGGAGGGGTGCCAAGGGTGGGTGGAAAGGAGACAGATCTTAAGCAGGCTCCACACTCTGCAGAGCTCGACATGGGGTTCCATCTCGCAACCGTGAGATCGTGACTTGAGCCGAAATCAAGAGTCAGACACTTCACCAGCTGAGCCACCCAGGTGCCCCTAGTATGTGGAATTTGACTCACAACTACGATACTGACCAAAGGGGAAAAGAAAACATTGGAAACATGATTTAACACATATGGGTTAATTGGCCTTTTTTTTTTAAAGGAAGCTTGGGAATCTGCCAATAATTTGCATTTTCACATTGTTTTATTTTTTTTTTAATTAACACTTTTATTGTGTTTAAATCTTTTCTCCTCAACATTATCCCTTTCCCTTCTCTCCCCTCACCATATGAGCCTTTCTGTGAGAAGAGAAGTCATTAATGTACCGTCTCTGCCCTTCTTCCTTTCCTCATCAAGGGGCTTGGTATAGCAGAGTGGTTTATATTTTGTAGGATGATTGTTAAATGCTCAGAATTTGAGAAATGCCATATTAAAACTAAAACACACAAAAAAGCCTTTTTTATATATTTAATAGAATAAAGTTTTCATATTTTAAATCCAAAAATGATACATGCTCTAATATTAGTGACCATATAGGAACATATGGAAAGTAGTTGTTTCTCCATCCAGTTTTTGAAAAAAAATTTTTTTTTTACATTTATTCATTTTTGAGAGAGAGAGAGTACAAGTGAGGGACGGTCAGACAGAGAGGGAGACACAGAATCTGAAGCAGGCTCCAGGCTCTGAGCTGTCAGCACAGAACCTGATGCGGGGCTTGAACTCACGGAGTGTGAGATCATGACCTGAGCCGAAGTCAGATGCCTAACCGACTGAGGCACCCAGGCTCCCCTATAATTATTTTAAATGCAGTTCAAGAATTGTTAAATCTCACCTTTGTGGTAGTTAGAAGACAAGAGAATAGGAGATACAAGTTCTGTGTTTGTCGTGGGATGGGTATTCACATAGTTATTGAATAAGTAAATAAATACATGAATATAAAGTAGATTAATATAAGGACTCTCATGTAGGTATAAGAGTTCCAGACTGAGTGCCTCTGAAAGCAGGGACTCTGTCATAAATTCTGTAACCTCATGCCTGGCCTACTGCCCAACATTTGTAGGACATATAATCTAATTCTATGTTGCAGGACTGTAGAAGACTTTTTAAAGAAGATGCTATTTGCATTGACACTGAAGAGTGACTTTGACAGGAGATTAGGAGGAAAAGAATTCATTCAACATGTCTTTACTGAGCACTTACTATGTGCCCAGTACTCTTCAGGTCACTGACTTGGGACAAATTCTTATTCTCATGGAATTTTCATTTGTTAACATCCCAAGCTGAAGAGAAAGTATGAACTAAGACTCAGTGGCAGGACGTTCAGGGGACAAGTGTAGGCGCCTATTTTGCCTAGAGCAATGTTATGTTTTGTTTTTATTTTTTTTATTGTGTTCTTCAGAGCCTGAGGGTTCCTAAAAAGGGCTGAGGTGGAGAATTATGGGAAAACTGAGCAGTAGTGTGTCTCCTCTGCAGTCAGAGCAGCTGTCCTTTTGTTTGCTCATATATTGGTGCTCTTTACACAAAACCCCACGTGGGTGGGATGTGTAGATCTAATAAATGTTTGCAAATTCCTTTTAGCAGAACCATTTATTCGGAAAGTTTGATGAGTAACATAGATGTAAATGGGAATTATTCTTATTTAGGGGAGGGGATAGGCAAGATTCTTGCTCAGTCCACACCTCCTTCCCTTCTAAGGAACTGTGTGTCTAGGAAACCACAGAGTAGAATAGAAAGCCACTAACTTAGCACAGCTGACATGAGAATTCTGCATTCTACCAGGCAAGGCCATCTGCTTGGGGAGTGGAGATTTGCAGAGAATGCAGGTTTGAAGTTGTGAAGAATCACATGGCACTTTGGCCAGAGAAAGGTAACAGGATTGTTGGCATTGTTCAGCAAGCTGTTGGTCGCCAGGCTTAATGGTGGAACTGTGTGCCTTGTTTAGGGGAGTTTCTCCTACAACACTCAGCTGAGGTATGAAGAAGGTGTGCTGTTGTATTCTTGAAGGCTTAGGTGTTTTCCAGGTGGATACAATACAGTACAGAAGGACTAAGGGGATTTAGTAATTTGGCAGGAGGGATTGGGACATGGATGATGGAATATGGAACGTGAGCTGGATTGGAGGCAAAGAAAGAAAGGAGGAGTGCATGAATAGAGAGAATGGAGAGGGGCCAAAGGATCCACTGACATTGAAGAATTGTATTAGGCATGATTGAGTAAGCCATCTAGGGGGATGGGACATGTGGTTCTGGAGAGAGACTGCAGGTGTAGAGAAATTTCAGGTGAAGGCCGGATAGGAGTGTGCAGGACGAAGGGGGCTAAGGTGAATCCTACCCCCATTGCCCCTCAGTTCTGCACCAGTAGCTGGAATCTGATTTCTAAGAGTTGGAGAAGGAATATAGCTTGGAAGCAGCAATCACCAGCTCTCACCCCTAACCCGGAAGTTCATGGAGGAAGGGAATTAGCAGGGGAAACATTTAAGGACTGCAGTAACAGGAAGGAGCTGTTTCAGTGTTTAGTAGCAAAACATAATATTAGGAGATAACAGACCCAGGTTCTATGTGCTACACCTCTTTGGACCTCAGTTTCTTCATTTACAAAATAAAAGGCCACAAGAGACTTGGAGGGGGGTGGGGAAGAAATCCCAACCAGGAAGTGAAATCCCTTAATGGATCTGCCAACTTCTCTTAATGAGAATAGCAGGCAGGAGGTTTTCCTGGGGACATGGAATAGTGACCTACCCAAATACTAACGGAGCTCTCACCAGTTACCAGTTTTGTTTGTGAATATGAATGGACAAGAAAAGACATCTAAGTTTTAATGAAAGAGGAGAGTTTGGCTTATGTCTGAGCAGTAAGAGCAGCTGGATCTTGATGAAGCAATTAATCTGTGCTACAAGAGAGAACCTCACTTAAAAAAAGTGATATCCTGCTGGGATTGACCGGAAGCAGAGGTCTGTTCATCACATTCCCAAATTGGGATGGGGCATAAGGCACGGAAGTGTTTCCTTTCCTGTGGACCCAGGAGAAAACATTCTTGACCTTCCCCATAAAATGTAAACAGGCAAATAAATAATAAAAGAATATAGATAGTCCAAACACAAAAAGGTGTTTAACTTCCAATGGAAGGTAAAACATCGATCATCCTTTCCTACTAGATTGGCAAAGACTCATAAATACCTAGTGTTGAAGATTATTAATTTTTGATGTGGAAGACAATAAGAAGATGCTCTCACACACTATCAGATGGAGTAGACTGGGCTGAGTACTTTTGGTGCCTGGTTTGAGCACATCGGTCGGCATTTTGAAAGAGTATGCGTCTGAATCGGTATTTTTCACCTGTAAGAATTTACACAGCAGAAAAAAAAATATCAAGTGAACATTTGTGAATATGTCAAATGAACATGTCAAGTGAACAGGATGGTCATCAAAACGTTGGGTGCAATGAAACATTATGAAAACCTAAATGTTCATCAGTCTGGGATTGGTTAAAATATGATAGCAGCTAACATCTTTTGTAACATCATTTGTAACATCATAGCAGTAAGTTACAGGCACTGTCTTAAGCAATTTACATGTATTAAATTAATTAACTAATAAATTAATCTAAGACAATCCTGTGAAGTAGGCATCCCTACTTTATAGATAAACTGACATTAAAAAGCGCATCAATCAAACTTAACAGTGATTAGAGCTGTAGGTTGAGGGAAGGCAAGAGAGTGGGGGTGGGAGCTGGAAGAGAAAGAACCTTACCTAAGGATGCAGACGAGAAGGGAAAGGTTCTGTGAAGTTTGGTTTATGTTTTTTCACTAAATACTTACTAGTATTACAATTAAAAATTAAAATAAGATTGTTGGCATAGAGTACCGCTAAGATCTTAGCTAGCTCTCAAGTTGTGTTAATCAGTGAGTCTAGATATTTTGATTTACAGTGATGACGATGCCTGCGTTTATGCTGCATCGACAGCTTCTGCAGCTGGTGGCAGGGTTGAGGGTGCAAGGGGCTGATGTCTGGGAAAGTAACATAGCTATGCCCTCCACCCCCTTTGAATTTGGTTAAGAGTAGGATCTGGATTAAATGAACATCACAGAACCTTGAAGGGAAAACAAAGAAATAGTAAAAGAGCGTCGTGCCATCAAGTGTGGCAGAAAAATTTGGGAGAGGGAATTAAGTTTTGTTTTTGTTTGTTTGATTCACTTTGAATTCCAACATAAGGGGCTTCTTGTTATTTCTTAAATGGAATGTGTGGAAATGATACGTCAAGTAGTAAAGCGTTCAGATGCTCTGTTTGTGTTTTAATGCTGATGTGTAGTATGTGATGTAGTTGTGCAAAAACACTGATTATAAATGTATCCTGTCTCAGTAATACACACATGCCTGAAGAGTAGGAGTTTTGTTATAAACCAAAGCTGAATTTTATAAACCTACTGAATTTTCAGATTTCACAGTTTGCCCCCTGATCCTTACTGGTTGATTGACAGTAGTTCCCTGTCAAATAGGTAACAAAGTATTTGAAATAGTTTAGAAAATGAATGTCTGACCCCTAATTTCATTCTGTTTCTTGAATCACAGAATTTCAAAGCTAGATGGAGCTTTATAGGCAGTTTAGGCGATTTTTCTTTTTGGGGAAAGTAAGCTTAGAAGAAGTTAATGGACGGGTCCAAAGTCACTTTTGTGGCCAGTTAGAGCATGTACCGGGTCTCCTCATTTGTCACCTAGTCGGTCTTTTGTTTTAATTCTGCAAGTATTTACTGATGACCTTTTTCTGGCCTCGCACCATTTAGTTAAAATGTAACCACATTTATCCGCTTCAGAGCAATGAGGTGTTCCACGTTAAGTGAGTTCTCCTAGTTACCTCTGTGACGTTTACCTCTGAGATCTATTGTGTAACTTTTCCTGATAGAAATGTTTTTAAAACTTGTATCTCTCTATACTTTCTTAAAATATAGGGAACATGATTTAGCCTACCCTTTGTGATTTGTAGTTTCTGCCGTGGGAGTTAGGAAGGGAGGGTTTAGAAAGAGGTGGCAGGGAGAGACGTTTTTCCCTTACACCAGACCATATCCTTGGACACTGGAAGGGCTCTGTTTGCCAGCAGAAGGCTCAAAAGCCATTGTTATGTATGTGTTTCCACAAGTTGAAATTCATTTTCAAGCATGCACTATACTAAAATGAGCCACCTGTACCTTAAAAATGAGATGCCAGTTTCTAAATGTTAGCCCCATCATATCAGTCAACAAATACGTATGTGAGTGAGGTACCTGAAGTATAATACATTGAGCTTTGGAATATGCTCCCCGCTCACAATGAACAATTATGTCATACATCGTCTTTTTTTTTTTTTAATGTTTATTCATTTTTGAAAGACAGAAAGCACAAACAGGGGTGGGGCAGAGAGAGAGGGGGACATAGAATCTGAAGCAGGCTCCAGACTCTGAGCTGTCAGCACAGAGCCCGACGTGGGGCTTGAACTCATGAACCGCGAGATCATGACCTGAGCCAAAGTCGACACTTAACCGACTGAGCCACCCAGGTGCCCCATCGTCTTTTTTTTAAATGCTTATTTATTTTGAGAGAGAGAGAGAGAGCAGACGCGCACTTGAGTATGTTGTGAAGGTTTGTAACTGAAGTGCCTTTTTCCTTCGATACCAAAACTTCATTAACTTTTTTAAATTAAAAAATAATAATAAAAATAATTTTTGAGGTGAAGTTCACGTAATGTAAAATCAACCATTTTAGAGTGAACAATTCAGTAGTGTTTGGTACATTCACAGTGTTGCACAACCAGTGCCTTTGTCTCGTTCCAGACATTTCCATCACTCTGGAGTAAAACCCCTCACCCATTAAGCAACTTCTCCCCATTCCCCTCCACACTTCAGCCCTGGCGACCGCCAATCTGTGTTCTTTCTTTATGGATTTATCTCTTATGGATAGTTCATATAAATGGGATTATTCACTATGTGTCCTTTTGCGTCCGGCTTCTTTTCACTTAGAGTGTTCTCAAGCTTCCTCCAAGTTGTAGTGTGCATCAGTCTGTAACTTTTATGGCTCAATATGATTCCGTGGTGTGTGCATGCCACAGTTTGTTCACCCATTCATCCATTGATTGACATTTGGGCTCTTTCACCTTTTTTCTCTTGTGAACAGTGCAGCTATGAATATGGTTTACATTTAAACGTTTGAGTACCTATTTTTAATTATTTTGGGTATATACCTACCTAGGTGTGGAATTGTGGGGTTATAGGGTAGCTCTGCCTTTTTGAGGAACTCCCAGAATGGCTGAACCACTTCACCAGCAAGGTACAAGGGTTCCAAATTTCTCCACATCTCCCCAACACTTGTTATTTTCCAGTTGTTTTTTTTAAATATTGTTATTATAATAGGTGTGAAGTGACACCTCGTTATGGTTTTGATTTGCATTTCCCTAATGCTAATGATGTTGAGCATGTTTTCATGTGCTTGTTGGCCATTTGCATATATTTACAGAGTATTCAAATTCTTTGCCCATTTTTAAATTGGGTTGTTTGGGGGGTTTTTTGGTAAGAGTTCTTTATATACTCTGGATGCTAGACCCTGAGCAGATACATGGTTTACAAACATTTTCTCCCATTTTACATGTTGTCTTCACTGTCTTGTAATTCATTTTCTTGTAATATCCTTTGATGCACAAAAGTTTTTAATTTTGGTGAAGCCCAGTGTATCTGTTTTTTCTGTTGCTCCTCATGCTTTTGGCGTCATATCTGTGAATCCATTGCCAAATCCACAATGATAAAGATTTACTTCTGTCTATTCCATGAGTTTTACAGTTTCAGCTGTTCTATTTAAGTCGTTGGTCCATTTTTAGTTAATTTTTGTATATAGTGTCAGGTAGAGGTCCAACTTCATTCCATCTTTTATAACTGCTATAAGAACTTAAATACATTTAATTCATGACTTCTTTGAAATGTGTTTTTAGAAGTCAGAAATGGAGCAGGTTTTGCCGAACCCTGAATCATAGCGGTTTGCAACAGCACAATTACTTCTTTACTCACACTGTCATGACTCTCTTATTGCTTGGGGACTCTGGTTAACGGTGTCCAAAGTCAGGGATGGAGACTGACAAAGCTCGCATCACGTGGAGGTCACTATGAACTTTCTGAGCTTTTATGTAACTTCTTGTATTTCACTTCAAAATTTTATTTTTATTTTTTTCATTAAAAAAAAGTTAATTAGGGGCGCCTGGGTGGCTCAGCTCAGGTCATCTTCTCACAGTCCTTGATGGAGCCCATCATTGGGCTCTGCCCTGGGTGTGGGGGCTGCTTGGGATTCTCACCTTCTCTCTCTGCCCACCCCCCCACCTCCCAAAATAAATATATATTTTTTTAAAGTTCAGTTGTGGGACTAAAGGGGAAAAAAAACCCACTTCATTCACAAACTGTCACGATACACACAACAAGCTTCGCAGTGTTTGTAAAGACACATTTCAAAGTCGTGAATTAGATGCGTTTTAGTTCTCACAGCTCAGGCTCTTGAAGGCTACCACTTCAACATAATTCCACTGAGCAGAGTAAGTCACTTAGCCACATCCAGCTCGAAGAGACAAATTCAGTCCTACCAGGTGCCCAGCCAGAGAAGAGGAAGAAGCAGGTGGCTCACAGTGCCTACCAGGGCACATCACTCAGCATAGTGTTTGCAACATATTTGAACTATTTGTTCCAAGATACACGATTTAAAAACGTTCGCATGTAAGGAGGTAGGCAGTTTTCCTTAAAAGGGTGTAGTAAAACATCATTGATTCAAAATCAGAGGTAAATTTTATACTTAAATGTGGTTGCTGAAGGTTACTTTTACATTCCCCGTAAAGAAAAGTTGTTCAGCTAAGTGCAATGTGGGATTTAATGCAGAGAATTTTGGCTTAATTTAGAAAACATTTGTAACTAGTTTAGCAGAAAGTAATTCAGTGATGCTTACCAGTAGGTGTCAGCCACAGCCCGTGCAGTGGGCTGCCCATTTGTCAGGCTGGTTGGACCTGTACTAATTAATAAGGGTTCGGGTTTTTCCCCACCCGTGTTGTAATGAACTGCAATTTTCTTAAGGTCACCTTGCTTATTTTTAAATAAAAACACAGTGTATCTAACCGTTAATAAAGATATGGTAATGCACCATTAGCAGTAGAAACATTATTCAGTGCTTAATTGTGTGTGAAGCTGTGTATCTCAAAAGAGCTAACCAGTTTCTCACAGGATAATTAGAATGCTGTTGGATGGCATGAAATCGTCATCTGGAAAAAATGATCTCAGGTCAAGATATGATATTGATTGTAGCAGATAAAATAGATGAGTCTTTTTTCTGGATAAGTTTTTCCTTTTTAGAGGACCAGCTATTATTAAGCCTCTTACTGCCCCCTTCCCTCATCCTTCCATCCCTAGTTGCCTAGTTTGCCTAGGAAGCTTTGTATGTATGCCCATAAATGGAAGTGCATATTCTCCTTAAAAGAGAAGATACCCATACTAAAAGAAACATTTTGAGGATTTCTGCAGATCCAACAGTAACATCTGAGGAAAGACTTGTCATGAAGGATTTCATTGCATATATTGATATCAAAACATGTGGGGAAAAAAAAAGAATCACAGCATTCAGCATTTGAAAACTAAATATAAGTGACTTTATCAAAAATGGGTACTCAGTAAATGCTTCATTGTTCTCATAACAATATTCGTATTTAATATTTGGTTATCATAAAAGGACAAGGATATATGTGTATATAAGCAGCTTTGGATGCTGTGGCTAAGTATTTAAATTCATCAGTATGCCAACTTAAAGTGGTAATGTCATTTCCTTGTTTAAACCAGTGGATTTCTATTGTGTGCAGAATTTTTAAAAAGTTTTCCCATTTTATAAAATATAAGTTCTAGTGGTCTGTTCCAGGCCACTCTGCGAAGTCATTATAAACCTTCATACCCTATGGCCCAGGCATATCACACTAATGGTGTTTCTCTTACTGTTTAGAACCCAAATTGGATGTAATATGATTGATTACTCAATTATGTAGCAGTCTATGTGCATACCACATTATCGAATGTAATGGTTTTCAATTATATGAGACCTAACATGTTCACTGTTAAAAATTCAAATGATACTAACATAGATTGAGGAATAGAGAGCACCCCTGATCCTTTTCCTAATGATGATCATTGTTACTTGGTTTCTATCTGAAAAATTAGTTTGTTGCAAATACAAAACCTTCTAGTCCTCAACACCTATTAACACAATTGTTTTTATAACAGGATTTTCGAAAGTGTAAGATCTGTTCAGGGGCAGTGTTCGGGAGTTACAGCAAAATAGATTGTATTTGCAATTTCCCAGACACACCTCCCTGCCTCACATTTTCCTGTGTTGCTTCTTGTGCCTAGAAAGCTGACCAGAACCCTTCCTCTCTGCCCCATAGCAACCTCTGATAATTTATATTTGTCTTTCAGGACTCAAGCTACACCTAATTACTTCTAAAAAAACGATTACTGATTCTTTGTTATTGATACCTAGCTTACCTACAGTATGTTTGAGTGTAGAATAAATATATATCTATTACTCCTGACTCAGTGTGCTCCTTCAGTCTTAACAACTCCTGTCTTTGTGTTTGTGTGAATTTGACCTGGGTGGTGGGGAGGGGGGAGAGGGAGGGAGAGAGAGAGAGGTGCAGGCTGGCTTTCAGTTGCTTAGAGGAGGCTTTTCCTTTTACCCAGCGCCTCCGGCAGAGAGAAGCCCACTTGCAATCTGGGAGTGGAATTTCTGGGATTCTTTTTGTGGAAGGGCCAATCCTTCCAAAATTGGGACTGGGTAAGGCACCTAGATCGTCCCCAGCCTGTCTTTCCAGTGGCCTGTTTCCTACCCCTGCCGCCCCCCCCCCCCCCCCCCCCCCCCGACCACCTGAGCCCCAGGACCACTCTGTCCTGAGCTTAGTTAGGTTTGGCTTTCTGGCACCTGGGGATTTCCCTTATTTATTTAGTTTTTCTGAGGCACACAATTGGAAGTTTGGGGGTGAGTATTAGTTTTCTAGGGCTGTTGTTAACAGATTACACAGGATAGGGGGCTTAAAAGAACAGAAATGTATTCTCACTGTTCTGAAGGCCGGAAGTCCGAAATTAAGATGTGGGCAGGGTTGGCTCCTTCTCGGGACTCCGAGGGAGAATCTGTTACTGTTTCCTTGGTTCTGGTGGTTGCCAGTGATCCTTGATGGTCCTTGGCTGTGTCACTCCAGTATCTGGCTCTGTTGTCAGATGGCATCCTCCCCTCTGTGTATGTCTATTAAGAACAGTGTAACTTCTTCTGTGGCCGTTTCTCAAAAAGACACTGATTTTATTTATTTATGTATTATGTATTTATTTATTTAAAGTTATTTATTTTTTATTTTTTAATTTAATTTTTTATTTTTTAAAATTTACATCCAAATTAGCATATAGTGAAACAATGATTTCAGGAGTAGATTCCTTAATGCCCCTGACCCATTTAGCCCATCCCCCCTCCCACAACCCCTCCAGCAGCCCTCAGTTTGTTCTCCATATTTATGAGTCTCTTCTACTCTGTCCCCTTCCCTGTTTTTATATTATTTTTGTTTTCCTTCCCTCATGTTCATCTGTTTTGTCTCTTAAAGTCCTCATATGAGTGAAGTCATAGGATTTTTGTCTTTTCTGACTAATTTCACTTAGCATAATACCCTCCAGTTCCATCACGTAGTTGCAAATGTATTTATTTATTTTTCAGAGAGAGAGAGAGAGAGAGAGAGAGCAAGCAAGGGAGGGGCAGAGAGATGCAAACGGAATTCCAAGCAGGCTCTGCACTGTCAATGCAGATCCCAATGCACTGCTCAAACCCACGAAACTGCTAGATAATGACCTGAGCCAAAATCAAGAGTTGGGCATTAACCCACTTGAGCCACCCAGGTGCCCCAAGACACTGATTTTAAGCGTTCAGATTTATAGATTTAAACTGTAGTATGAGCCATGTAAGCATAAAACCCAGACCTGCTGATTTATTATTTTTGCATTATTTCCTTCAGATTTACACTGCCCCCCCCCACCAAAGATAATACTCTGTGTTTAAGCTCATTAGAACTGTTTGTACATTTCTCAAAGATAAAATTTAATTCTGAGTTTTTAATTTTCAGCCAGAAAACCTTGCTCAGAAGCTTCCAAACCTTGTGGAACTGTGAGTCTGTTTATTCATATTTTTATACACAACAAGAATGAAAATACTTTTAAGTTATTTGAAATACTAGGACATATAATTTTAATGTATTCATTTATTATATTTTGGTGTCATGGTCATAGAGGTAGACCTGAAGTTCTGCTAACCCCAATAGTATTTTAAAGTATTTTACCATTTAAATTTGTGTTTTAAATGTTTCACCTCAAGGTAGTAAAGATAATGAAAGATACTTTCACCCACCCCCCACCCCCCCACCCCTGGGTACAGCCTCTTTGTCACAGAATCCTTCTGGATAGTCAGTATAATTGGGAAGATTTATTATTGTTACTACATATGATACTTGATATAAATAGTCCAATGGTATAAAAGGTTTAACACACAGAGGAAAAGCCTATTTCTCTGTGTCCTCCACACTGCATTTGTTTTTTTAATTCTTTTGACAATTACCTCCATAATGCTAAATAATATGTTTACACCTTTGTTTTGTGGTGCATCAACTTTAAGTCTCTATTGACTTACCCGTAAGGAAGATACTTAGAACCTTACATTTCCCTTGCTTTCCAGCTCCCTGCTAATTTTGTTGAAGGAGAAGTTTGCACTGCTGTTTTTTGTTCTCTTAATTATTTGGCAAAATTTTCAGGAGGTAAAGTAAGGAAAACTAACTTTATACCTCCATCTTTAATCTGGGAGTCTGTCATTTCCTGTCTCCCCACCGCCCCATCCTTTTATTTTGAAAAATTTCAAACTAACAGAAAAGTTGAAAGCATAATACAGTGAACACCCATATACACTTCACATAAATTTCACCAGTTAACATTTTGCCACATTGGCTTTCTCTTTCTGTCTCCTACAGTCTTCCTCCCTTCTTCCCTTTCCAGCTCTCACACGCACACACACACAAATTACAGACATTATGATACTTTACTACTAAATATATCAGTATGTATCTCCTAATAATAAGGGCAGTATTGCATATAATTATACTATTATCACACTTTAAAAGTAATATTAACTCAGTAATATCATCTAATATGCATTTCATATTTTAATTACCCTAATCCCTCCCGTCCCCAGTGTCTTTAAAGTATTGTGCAGATTTGTCTGATTTTTTTCCTCTTGATTAGATTCAGTTTAATCATCTTTGGTAATGTTCTACCCCATTTGCTTTGTCAAGTTTTTAATTTCATTCTCTTTATATGTGTGTGTGTGTATATATATATATATATATATATGCATATTTTTTGAAAGCCTTTGAGAGTGTTGCATACATCATTTTTTTTTTTTTTTACCTCTAAATAGTCCAGTGTATATTTCCAAGAAAGATGTCTTAACATTATTTTAGGTCTATTTTTTGTTTTTATTTTATTTTTTTTTTTTCAACGTTTATTTATTTTTGGGACAGAGAGAGACAGAGCATGAACGGGGGAGGGGCAGAGAGAGAGGGAGACACAGATCGGAAACAGGCTCCAGGCTCCGAGCCATCAGCCCAGAGCCTGACGCGGGGCTCGAACTCACGGACCGCGAGATCGTGACCTGGCTGAAGTCGGACGCTTAACCGACTGCGCCACCCAGGCGCCCCTATTTTTTGTTTTTATAGGTTCTTTATAGTTTCCTTCATACAGGTTTTGAACATTTCTAAAATATATTTCTAAACATTTAATATATAATTTTTTGCTAGTGTAAATGAATTTTCTTTTTTTTTTAATTTTTTTTTTTTAACGTTTATTTATTTTTGAGACAGAGACAGAGCATGAACGGGGGAGGGGCAGAGAGAGAGGGAGACACAGAATCAGAAGCAGGCTCCAGGCTCTGAGCCATCAGCCTAGAGCCCGACGCAGGGCTCTAACTCACGGACCGTGAGATCGTGACCCGGGCTAAAGTCGGACGCTTAACCGACTGAGCCACCCAGGCGCCCCTGTAAATGAATTTTCTGTTAGCTCTTCTAAGCAGTTATTTTTTCAATATATGACCACTGTTGGTTTTAGTATGTTAACTTTATATCCTGCTACCTTGCTAAAATCTTATTGAATTAGTTTTATCATTGATCCCTCAAGGTTTTTCAGGAATACTCTCATGTCTGAAAATACAGATAGTGTTGTTTCTTTTTTTCTAAACCTTAATGCCTTTTATTTATTTTCTCTAGTCTAACTGCATTGGCTAGTCCCTCCAGAACAGTGTGAAATTGTACTTGAGATAATGGGCATCCTTGTTTTGTTTCTGACCTTAGTGGGAATGCCTCCAGGGTTGCCCCATAAGAAAGATGCTGACTTTACAATTAATGTGTGTATGTTCTATTGTGTTAAGTAAATGCCCATTTGTATTAATAATATATTGCTGCTTAACAAATTACCCCAGAATGTAGTGACTTAAACTGTAGTAGGGGTGCTTAACAGAGTAAATACTTATTATCTCATATTTTCTGAAGGTCTAGAATCTGGGCTTGGCTTAGCTGGGTATCTTGGCCTCAGTGTCTCTTTCAAGGCCGCAATCAAGGTTGTTGCCCAGGGCTGCTGTTTTTACCTGAACATTCAACTAAAGAAGTATCCTCTTCTGTGTTCACTCATGTGGTTTTTGGCAGGATTCAGTTAATCTCAGGTTGTTGGTCCGAAGGTCTCAGTTCCTAGCTGGCTGTTGGCAGGAGGACTCAACTCCCTTAGTTCTTGCCACTTGGCTTCTCTATAGTATTGCTCCCGACATGGCGGCTGGCTTCCATCAGCACAAGGGAAAAAGCAAGAGAGGGTATGCAAGACAGGAGCCACAGCCTTTTTGTCATCTAATCATGGATGTGACATCCCATCACTTTTGCTATTTTCTGTTCATTAGAAACAAGTCAGTAGGTCCAGCCCACACTTAAGGGGAGGCTATAACACAAGGGCCTAAATGCCAGGTAGTGGAGATCAGTGGAGACCGTCTTGGGGGCTGCCTACCACATCATTAATTCTGACTTCCTCAAGAATTTTTATTAGTAATGGGTGTGGAATTTATTCAAAGCCTTTTTCAGACTTTAAAGAAAAAATTCTTGAGGACTTCAGGCAGAAAAATGAAACAGTCGTGAAGATGAAGATAATTGCAATGTAATTCCCCAAACTGTATTATATATCCAGCGGTGGTTGCTTTCAGGCTTGACAGTGTTTTTCTTTGAGCCCTTTAAAAGTATTTTTATATAATATGTATAATATAATGTGTAAATGTTTATATATAAGTTACATACTATAACATAAATAATATAACTGTTATGTGTATATTATATAATTATATTATTATATATTAAATATACTGTATATTATATAACATAATTATTAAGTATATATTAAATTAATAATTATATATTTATTATTAAATATTAAAACAATGATCTATGAACTAATAATATATATTAAATATATTATTAATATGTATTATATGTTATGTAAATATACTATATATAATAAGTTAGTGGGATTTTAGTCATTTTCCACATGTATTAATATATCATTTTTGTCTGGCTACTTTCAAGATTTTGTTTTTTGGTTTTCAGAAATTTGATGTGCCTTGGTTTAATTATCTTTGTATTTATGTTGGAGTTTGTTGAGCTACTTGAATCTGTGAATTTATGTCTTTTCCCAAATTTAATACATTTTCAATTATTATTTCTTTGAGTAATTTTTATGCACTGTTCCCTTTCTCCTTCTTGGGCACTGTTTACACATTACATCTGTTAATGTTGTCCTACATTCCTCTGAGGCACTGTTCATGTTTCCTTTAAGCTTTTTTCTCTCTGCATCTTAGATTAGGTCATTTATACTGATCTTTTTCAAGTTCATAAACTCTTTCCTTTGTAACATTAATCCTGTTGTTTAGCTTCATCTTGTAATTTTTTCAGTTTTAGGATTTTCTTTCTTTTATTCTCTCTATTTCTTTATATTATAGGCATATTTTACTTTAGATCACTATGTATATCTATATAAAAATTTCTTGTCTGCTAATTCCAACATCTTGGTTATCTTGAGCTTGATCTCCATTGTTTATTGTTGTTAATGGATCACATTTTCTTGGGTTTTCATATGTTGAATAATTTTAGATTATATCATGATAATTGGGGATTTTATGTCTTGGAGACTGGAATCTGTTGCATTCATTCAGAGAGTGTTGATATTTTTGCTTTAGGAGGTAATTTACCTGGTTTGACTCAGACAAGTAAACTGGTTTTTGGAGGACAGCTGAAAACTCAGTCCAGTTCTTTCACCTGGACTGTAATTTCTTCCATATTTGCATGGTTCTGGGATTGCCATTGATTTAGACAAAGTTTATAAATAGAATTTGGGGTTACGCTTCCCTGGCTCTTTTTTTCGGGTATTTTCCCTTTACTTGCCAGTGGTCATGGTTTCCCTGAACTCTGTCCTCCTGTTCTTTAGGTTTAATGAAGTTTCCTATTAGAATTTTAGCCACTTTGCATGGTAACTGTCTGTACCCTGCCTTACACTAAATGCTGCTTAAAAAACAAAACTCAAACTCACCCAGTGCCATTCATTCTTCTAAGGTTTGACTCTTCTCCAGGATGGCTTGTTTTTGTTTACTCTGTAGTGCCTTAGAGTCGTGTGTGTGTGTGTGTGTGTGTGTGTGTGTGTGTGTGTGTGTGTGTGTGTGTTATCTGCCAGAGATCAGTCCGGTGGGAGTTTATTCTGCTGTACTGAATTGGAACTTGCATTCTTTTATTTTAACCTCTCTGTGTCTTTATAACTCAAGTGATTTTCTTGAAGTCGACATTAGTTGGTTGTTTGATTTTTGACCAATCTGACAATCTAGGCCATTTAACTGGAGTGTTTAGATCGTATTACATTTAATGGGATTACTGATATGATTCATTTTAAGTCAACCATCTTACAATTTGGTTCTATGCGTCTCAACTGTTATTTATTTTTTCCCTCATCTCTCCTTCTTTAAAATTATTTCAGTGTTATGTAGGACCCCATTTTACTAACCACTACTGACTTATCAACTCTCAGTGTTTTAAGGCTTACGTTGTGCTTCCTTAACCTTTTACAGTCTCCCTTCACATAACAGACCACTTACTTCACTTGTAATGTGGGAACTGTACATCAGTACTTCGTTCTTTGTGCTGTTGTTGTATATGTGTGTTTGTGTATCTGTCAGCATACGAATATATGTACGTATCATGTGTATGTCAGTCAGGGGCCAGTTGGGAGATAGAAACCGTACCCCTAGTTGAAACAGGGAAAATTAATATAAAGAATTGCTGACTAGTGAGGTGTTATTAACCGCTAAAAGAGATTAAGAGAACTCTGTGGTATTCAGAAGTAGCAAGTACAAAAAACAGCTACTACTTCTGGGCTGAGAGAAAGTAGACAAGGAAGGGACTGAAAAGACTTAGGAGAGCTCCAGCCCCTAGGCTGAGATTGAGAGCTCTTCAGTGAAGGGCCTGACTGGGAGCATACAGCCTGCTGGTGGCCGAGAAGGTTGCCAGCTGGTTTAGGCTGGAGCCCATCTGTAATATCAGCTCAGTGTTGGAGGAAGGTGTTGGTAGTCTGGAGCTGTTGTGTAGAAGCAGCTTGACAGTGTGGCCTACCTGCCACAGAAGTGGCCACGGGGTGGTAGTACAGTTGCCTGAGGCCCATTGAAGCTGGTATGTAGAAGTGCATTGATGGATGGGGAGAGTGGGCCTGGGGGTGCGGCCAGAGCTGCTTCAGAGCTGGGTGGGGAGTTCACGGTTGGAGGATGCAGCTTGAGGTTTCCCAACAGGGCTGCCGAGGTGAGTGCTTCTGGGCCTTGGCTCCTGTGCTAAATAAACAGTTCCTGGGGGACTGGACCCAGAAGGGAGGTCCTTGCTGCTGCTGTCATCTGATAGAGTCACTCCAGTGCCCTCTTCCAGCCCTAATGTTAGGCCAGTTGACAAGGGAGAGTTGACAGCGTCCAGGTCAATCGGGTATAGAAGGTAGATCTGGAGCTGACACACCAAACTGATACATTGTTAAGTCTCAAGAAATTTAAAATGAGGAAAATTGTCTTTTATATGCATCCCTATATTCTTTCTCTCAGATTTCGTTTACCTGAGTAAAGTCTTTATCTCTCCTTTTTTAAAACAAATTAAACTTTTTCCTTTGAGATAATGATGGATTCTCATGGAATTGTAAGAAATAATACAGAAAGATCCCGTATACCCTTGTAGTTTCCAGCAGCATTCACATCTTGCGTAACTATAGTGCAAGATGAGCACCAGAAAATCGGCACTAGTGTTATCTTCCTCCAGTGTTCATCATTTTCTGTGCACTCATTTGTGTGTGTGTGCGTGTGTTCTGTGCAATTTTATCACATGTGTACCTTTTTACAATCCCTACCATAGTCGGGTAGAGAGAGTACTTTCATCACTGCAAGCATTGCTTTAGCTGCCCTTTAATTTTTTAATTTTTATTTATTTTTAAATATGAAATTTATTGTCAAATTGGTTTCCATACAACACCCAGTGCTCATCCCAACAGGTGCCCTCCTCAATGCCCATCACCCACCCTCCCCTCCTTGAACTGCCCTTTTATAATCATGTTACACACGGTTCCCAAACCCTGGTAACTGCTACTCTGTTCTCCATCTCTATCATTTTATCACTTTAGCAATATTATGTAAGTGAAAGCATATAGTATGTAACCTTTTGGGACCTTTTTTTCATCCAGCACAATCCCTTGAGATCCATTCAAATTGTATGTATCAATAGTTTGTTCCTCTTTGTTGCTGAATTATATTTCATGGTATGGATGTAATGCAGTTTCTTAGACCATTTACCCATTGAAGGACATATTGGTTGTTTTGTTTTTATGTGTAATAATTGATACTGCTTGTAGCATTTCTGTACTTTTATTTATTTTTTTGGTGAATAAGTTTCCATTTCTCTGAGATAAATGACTAAGACTGCAATTGCTGAGTCCTGTGGTAATTACACGTGTCACTTTTTTTTTTTTGGTTGAGATATAATTCACATACCATAAAATTCACCCTTTTAAGTATATAATTCAGTGGTTTTTAGTATATTCACAAGGTTGAGCAACCATTACCGCTGTCTAATTCCAAAACATTTTCATCACCTCAAAAGAAACCCATTTAGCAGTCATACCCCCCTCCCCCAACCCCCTAATAACTCCTTGGTGACCAATAATCTGCTTTCCATTTCTATGGCTATGCCTGTCCTGGACATTTCATGTAAATGGAATCATACAGTATGTGGCCTTTTGGGTCTTGCTGCTTTAACATAGCATGTTTTCAGGGTTCATTTATGTTGTAGTATGTTTCAGAATGCATTCTTTTTTGTGGACATACCATGTTTTGTTTATCCATTCTTTAGTTGATATTTGGGTTGTTCACACATCTTGGCTATGGTGAATAATGCAGTTATGAACATTTCGTGTAGAAGTTTATATATGAACGTGTATTTTCAGTTCTTTAGGGTTTATCCTACTGGTGGAATTGCATTGTTAGCTTTGTTTAACCTTTTGAGGAACTGCCAAACTGTTTTCCAAAGCTGCATCATTTTACAATTCCACCAACAGTATGTGAGGATCCTAACTTCTTCTCCACATCCTCATTAACACTTGTTACTTTCTGTCCTTTTGATTATTGTCATCCTAGTAGGTGTGAATTGGTATATCATAGTTTTGATTTGTATTTTTCTTTTGATCTTTTTTCATTTGCTTATTGGCTGTTTATATATTTCTTTGGAGAAATGTCTATTCAAATCTGTTTTCTATTTTAAAATTATGATATTTTTATTGTAGAGTTGTAAGAGTTTTTTATGTATTTGGATGCCTTATATATTTGAGATAGCTCTATATATTTAAGTGCTTTATATTTTTGAGATATATATATTTATATATTTGAATGCTTTATATATTTGATACCATATCAGATATATACTTTTAAAATATTTTCTTCCATTCATGGTTTATCTTTTCACTTTCTTGATAATTTTTTATCTGGCATTTTGTGTTTCGGTATCATATCTATGAAATTGTTTTAATCCAACATTATGAAGATTTACCTCTGTTTTTCTTACTTAAGTTGTATCATTTTAGCTCTTACATTTAGGTCTTTGATCCATTTTGAGTGAATTTTTGCATAGGATGCAATGTAAAGGCCTAACTTCTGTTTTTGCATATGCAACTCCAGCTATCTCAGCACCATTTATTGAAAAGGATACCCTTTCCCTATTGAATTGTCTTGGCACCTTTGTTAAAAATCATCTGACCATGAACATGTTGGCATATTTCTGGACGCTCAGTTTTTTCCCATTGATCTATTTGTCTATCTTTTTGCCAGTAGCACACAACTTGATTACTGTAGCTTTATAGTTAAGTTTTGAAATTGAGAAGTATGATTCCTTCAACATTATTCCCATTTCTCAAAATTGTTTTAGCTCTTCTAAATCCCTTGCGTTTCCATGTGAGTTTTAACATCTGCTTGTCAAATTATGAAGAAAAAAAGGTATCTGTGATCAATGGTGGCGATGGTATTGAATCTTTAAATCAATATGTGGAATATTGCTGTCTTATGTCTTCTAATCTATGAATGTGAGATGTCTTTCCATTTAATTAGGTCTTCAATTTCTTTCAACATTTTTGTGTTTGAACACCAAACACTTTTCAGTGTGAAAATCTTGAATTTGTTAAACTTATTCCTAACTTTAACTTATTCTTTTTTAAAATTAAAAAAAATTTTTTTAAGTAGGCTTCACACTCAGTGCAGAGCTCAATATGGGGCTTGAACTCATGACCTGAGCTGAAATTAAGAGTCGGATGCTTAACGAACTGAGCTACCCAGGCGCCCCAGTATTTATTCTTTTGATGCTGTTATACATGGAATGGTTTTTCTTAATTTCACATTAGAATTGCTCATTGTCTGGTATGTAAGAATACACCTGATTTTTGTATATTGATCTTTTATCCTCAGCCTTGCTGAACTCATTTATTAGATCTAATTTTTTTTTTTTTTGGTAGATTCCATAGGATTTTCTATATACAAGATCATGTCATCTGCCAGTGAAGATAGTTTCATTCCTTCCTTTCCAATATGTATGCCTTTTATTTCTTTTTCTTGCTTTATTTTTGGCTGTAACATGGAATATTGAATAAAAGTGGTGAGACCAGACATCTTTGTGTTGTTTCTGCCTGATGTTAGGGGGAAAGCTTTCAGTCTATTGCCATTCAGTGTGATGATGGCTATAGATTTTTCATAGGTACCCTGTATGTAATTGAGGAAATTCCCTTTTATTGCTTGTTTGTTGAGTATTTTTAGCATAAAAGGGTGTTTGATTTTGTTATATGGTCTTTTTTTTCATCTACTGAGATGAATGTGTTTTTTTTTTCTTTATCCTGTTAATATAGATGTTGATTTTTGCTTGTATGTTGAACCAACCCTGCATCAATGAGGGAAAATCCCATTTGGTCGTGGAGTATAATCCTTTTTATAAGTTGCTGGGTTTGGCTTACTAGTATTTTGTTGATGAATTTTGTGTCTGTATTCATAAGGGAAACTGGTCCTTGGTCTTCCTTTGTTGCGATTTCCTTGGTTTAGTTATCAAGGTAATATTGGCCTCATAGAATGAGTTGAAAGAGTTCCCTCCTCTCCTTTTCCTTTCCTTTTCTTTTCTTTTTTTTTTTTTTTAAGTTATCTGCTCAGTTACCTTAGTGGTCACCTGATGGTTAGATTAGAGATTTCCTTTGCTACCTGAATCCAGTAGTCTCCCAGTCTTTGCTGAGGACTTCTGTTATTGTATGGTGGCATGCCTTCAGCTCCCAGCCAGGCATTTGACAACTTTGCCTTATCCTGCGCTTCCTGCTTATGCAGGAGCCTCAAGTTCGGCAGAGCTGATTGCTTAGAGTCTTTCACCTCTTTCCTGAGCATTTGCATGTTTCTGACCTGCCTTAGACCTTCTAGAATTCCAGAAATACACCAGAGCTTTTCACAGCTCCTCTGGACATCTTGCCCAGCTTTTCCATTTAAGGTTTTTGGTTGTCTATTGTTTGCACCAGCTGTTATTTATTGACTCAGGTGGGTGTGAAGTCAAACAATTGCCCATAATGTGTTTCAACTGGGGAAAGAGTTTTTGTAGGGGGCAAGTTTCTAGGCAGATCAAATTAAAAAGAGCTTTGCAGGTGGGGCCTTTCAGGGACCCTTGAGACAAAATCAAATGACGCCAGTTCCCTGGGAGTGAGTGCTGACCTGGTTTTGTCCCTTCAGGTGCTAGGCACGCTGCCGCTTTTTCACTTTGATTATGGACCGGGTTTTTGTTTTGTTTTTCCATGCTTCTGCAGAGTGGAGAGTGAGGGATACAATTAGAAGAATTGAAAATGCCCCAAAGTTCACACAGCTCACTGTGCTTGCTGAGATTTTTGCCATTTTTCTTAAGATATAACCCTCCTTGTATCACTTTGGTTAGTTTCCAGAGTTTTGTACATAAGCTTCTTACTACTACTTTTGCCAATATTCTTGTTGATTTTATGTAAAATAATTTTTGGAGGCCCTTACTCTTTCACTTTTGTTCTGGATTTGTAGTTTCCTAAGAAATTGCCAAATAATTTTCCAGGTTGGCTCCACCTTTTTATATTCTCCCCAAGCAAGGTATTGTTTCAGTTTCTCCACATCTCACCAGTATTTGGTGTTACCATTAGTTTTTATTTTTGTCATTTTGATAGATGTGTGGTTTTATGTCATTGTGATTTTAATGTATATTTTTCTAATGGTTAATGATACTGAACATCTTTTCAAGTATGTGTTGGTTACCTGTGTCTTTTCTTCAGTGAAACGCATTTGTTGCTCTTTTTCTAGTTGGATTTATTTTTATTCTTCAGTTTTAAGAGGTTTTTATTTTTTATTTTTTTTACAAATTATAGAAACCAGTTCTTTGTTGTATATGTTGTTTACAAATATTTTCTCCCAATTTGTAGTTTGTCTTTTCATTCTCTCTTTTTTTTTTTTTTTAGAAATTTATTTATTTCAAGAGGAAGAGAGAGAGAGAGAGTCCCAAGCAGGCTTTGCACTGTCAGTGTAGAGCCCAACACGGGACCCGAACTCATGAACTGTGAGAATGTGACCTGAGCCAAAGTCAGACGCTCCCACAACTGAGCCACCCAGATGCCCCTATCTTTTCATTCTCTATTCTTTTGTAGAGCAAAAGTTTTACATTTTATCAGTTCTGCTTTTATGGATCATGTTTTTAGTGTCAAGTCTTAAGAATTCCTTGTCTAGCCTTAGGCCCTGAAGATTTTCTGTGAGAAAAAAATCTCACATTAGTTTTTTTCTCTGAAAATGTTACAGTTTTTGTTTTACAAACATCTTCATAGTCTTGAAGTTTTTGTTTGTTTGTTTTGATCTTCTGGAATTAAAATGCTTTCTTTTTTATATAGATGGCAAACAGCCCATATTATTTTATTTTTAAAATTTACTTTGAGAGAGAGAAAGTGCATAAGCAGGGGAGAGGTGGAGAGAGAGGGAAAGCAAGAATCCCAAGCAGGCTTCATGCTGTCAGTGCCGAGCCTGACATGGGGCTTGAGCCCATGAACCATGAGATCATGACCTGAGCCAAAATCAAGAGTCAGATGGATGTTCAGCCAACTGAGCCACCCAGGCACCCCTGGAATTAGAATTCTTGATGACTTTTTTTTTCTTTTCTTTCAGCACTTTTATGATATTCATTATCATCTAGCTTGCACGGTTTCTGAAGAGACATCTCCTGTTATTCTTATATTTGTTCCTCTGTATGTAATGTGTTTATTTTTTCTTTATCTACATTGAAGATTTTTGATTTTATACTCATTTTCAGGGATTTGATTTTGATATATCTTGTGGTTTTCTTTTTTTTTTTTTTTTAATTTTTTAACCTTTATTTATTTTAGTTTTGAGAGACAGACACAGAGTGCGAGAGGGGGAGGGACAGAGAGAGAGGGAGACACAGAATCCAAAGCTGCAGGCTCTGATCTGTCAGCACAGAACCTGACATGGGGCTCGAACTCACGAACAGTGAGATCATGACCTGAGCTGAAGTCGGCCGCTCAACTGACTAAGCCACCCAGGCACCCCTTCTTTTTCTTTATATTTGACATTCGTTTAGCTTCTTGGGTTTGTGTTTCTATGATTTTCATCAAATTTGGCAATTTTTTGACGTTATTTCTTTAGATATTTATTTCTATACTCCTGTCTCTGTTTCTGGGACTCTTGCATGTTTGTTACACTGTTTAGTATTTTCCTTTAATCACTGACACTCTTTTCAGTTTTTTTCCATCTTTTTTTGTCTCTGTGTGCTTCAACATGGACAAATTGTATTTCTCTGTCTTCAATGTCAGTAATATTTTCTTCTTCAGTATCTAATTTGCTGTTCATCCCACCTAGTGAAGTTGTTTTACTTTGTTCATTATGTTTTTGATCTCTAGAAGTTCTGTTTGGTTCTTCTTCATACCTTAACGTCTCTCTTGCAGTGTTCATATTACCCTTTAAATAGCTTGCTATATTTTTTGTAGTTGTTCTAATGCCTTTGTTTGCTAATTTTATTGTTTCTATTATACTGGATCTACTTGTATTGACTGTTTTTAATCCTGGGTATTGGTCACACTTTCTTGATTCTTGGCATATCTACTACTTTTCGATTGGATGCTGGATCTTATAAGTTTTACATTGGTGAGTCTGTAGACTTTGTTGTCTGCCTTTTTCTTGTGCTGCCTTATTCTGGCATGAGGTTATTTGCAGTTTAGTTTGATCTTTTCATGGTTTGTCTCCACACTTTGTGAGGACAGGTCTAGAGTAACCTCTACTTTAGTGGTATTTTAACCCTATTACTAAGGCATGGCCTTTATAGGATCTGATTTGAATGTGCCAAATAATCAATAAGACTTGCTGCTCAGAACTTAAATGCCTTCTAGTCTGGTGTGAGCTCTGTGGACCATTCGGCAGATAGATTTTCAGTTACTTTGCCTAGGCTACATTTTACTATTCAGCTATCAGTCAGAGAATCCTTCAGTTTTTAAAGGATTTTTTTCCCTGTAGTATCCTCTCCCTCAAACTCTACCCCACTACCCCACAACTTCCAGTTGCCTCGGTTTCTCTGAATTCTGACTTGTGTCTCCATAACTTAGTGAGACGTACATACTTTGTTTGGGACGCAGTCCTATACCATCAGTTTTACATCCAGGCAGAAACCTAGGGATCTTGTGTGGCTTGCCTTGTTTCTTCTCTCTCACATAACAGAATCCTAATTTTCTGTTTTTAATATCAAAATAATTGTGTCATATATTCCTTCCAATTTTCTTTTTGCTTACAGCAGTCAGGTAAATCTGGTCCCTGTTACTCCATTATGGCTGGAAATAAAAGTCCTGATCTTTTAATCAGCAACCTTTTTATTTTGGAACAATTTTATATTTACAGAAAAGTTGTAAAGATAGTACAGAGTTCCAGTATACTTCTCATCCACTTTCTCCTGTTTTTAGCATCTTAAAATTTTGTCAAAACTAAGAAAGTGACATTGGCATAATACTATTAAGTAAACTTATGTATATGATTTTATTTAAAAAACTGCCAGACCACCTTCCAAAGTGCCTGTACTGTTTTGCATTCCCACAGCAATGAAAGAAAGTTCTTGCATTATAGGAGAACATGATGAAAACTAGTTACATTGAAACTCCAACATTTCAATTACTTTGAAATTACAAAAAGCAAGTAAAGAGAAGTGACTCAAAATTGTTGAACCTTTGATTACAGGTGACTCATGATAACTGTATAACAACAATAACAGTGGCATTCATGGCACTCTGATTATTCTAAAAGCCTTACATTTATTGATTTATTTAATCCTTACAACATCCCTATGTTGTTGGTGTTACTATTCTCTGCTCCTACAGATTATGAAAGTGAGAAGTTGAGTTTGGCCACATGGCTACTGAAATGCAGTCATTCTGGCTCCAGAGCTCGCTCTCTGATCCATTCCACCAGTGATGATTCTTTATCAGTTGCACATCACAATAACTTGAAGAGTTGAGATGGTGTTTCACTTGGTGGGGGATGGCCCTGGGCACCTACGTTTTGTAGTTAGGATTGGGAACATTCTCTTCTTACTGTAGACCACATCTTTAATGTAGATAAATTTAATGTGTTAAAATACACCTTTTGATTTCATTCATGATGTTGAGTGCTTTGGTTCATCTTTTGATTTCGACATTTTAGGATCCTTTTGCATATGTAGAAATTGAGGCAAATGTATTGTGGGTAACTGAAAATCAACTGTCTCTTTATTTTGGTGTCTAGGCAGTCTGGCTTTTGTATAACAAATGTAAATGTGTGTATATGTACGTATGTGTGTGCGCGTACTTATTTACATAGAGTCTTTTAGTTCAAAGAATTTTTAGAGTCACCTGAGAGTGCAGTTAGGAATTCCTTCCTAAAATTAATGTTTAAAGAATATGGATTTTAAAATGTGAAATCAGTTTATATGTACAAAGCAAGGAATAAAAATATCATAGAATGGTATAATTGTTTAACTTGTGTTAGGCCCAGCAGGTTAGTACCTACACAGAATTTATTAAATGCAGCATGGAATAATCTTAAATTATTAATTTTGTGTCTTATTTTGTGTCAGTGACATTTTAACCTTTGATGTTAGGTTTAATAATGTAGAAGAAAATTTCAAAATTAAATTTAAAAATACTTTATGAAGACTGATTGATGAGGCATAGTGAATAAAATGATAGTTTTGAAAAGATCAAAAAAATTTCGTTCTCTGAAAATCAGTGATACGAATTTATTTATATTAACATTTTACATTATGTTATGTAGATAAGTTCCATGCCCAATATGGGGCTTGAACTCACAACCCTGAGATTAAGAGGTGCATGCTGTGCCAACTGAGCCAGCCAGGCGCGGCATACATTTATTTTTTAAAATTATTACTATGTGATCTCCAGTTGTCACTGTTGTTTTGTTTTGAATCAGGCTGCTGCTGATTGCATAAAGTCTCCACCAGAGGGTGCTAAAGATACTTCAGTGGGAAAAGTGTTATTTACTTAGGCTTGCCTGGACTTGTCAGCTGGATAACCTTTTTTTTTTTTTCTTTTTTAAGAAAAGAATTTGATTCTTGTTTGTGAGATTTCCTTTTGCTGTGAAATAAATTATGTACCTTGACAGTTGAGTATTTTGACAGATACTGTAAATGATCAGCATTTAGTCTCTCCATTCTTGGTTCTCTGTCAGCATATTAGCTTGAAATAGCCTTGGTTTGCTTATTTTGTAAGTCTTCCATTTGAAATTAAAAGTTGCATTTTCATTTACATAATAAGTGTTGATTTTTCTTTACATGATAGGTGTTTTTCTGTAAACCCGAATACTTTAAAATGAACTAGAAAAACTAGTAATTTGTTTTGTAATTTGTAATTTGTTTTGTAAAACTAGTAATTTGTCAGTTTAAAAAAATAACTCAAAATACATCTATTGTGTATGCTTTTATTTTAAAATAACAACTTAAATCAGTAAATAGGTTTAATATTTGCCATTCCAGCATAAAATACCATTCTGAAAATATTATTAATTGTCTGTGATGACCATGTGCTTTATGGCATGCACTTAGATTGGGGTATGATAGAACATTTTGGTCCCTTTATATTTGATAAATTTCTAAGTGAGCATTTTACAAATTGGTTATCTAGCAAAAGGACTGAATGATAACAGCTCCGTTTTTTTTTCTTCTTTCCCCACAGATACCTTCACTCAAATAACATAGTTGTGGTGCCAGAAGGTAAGGGCACTCCAATTTTAGTTACGACATAACCATAGTTCAAGCCTTGCTTCATAATAGTAAAGCAAATTTTGGTTGGTGTATTAGGGAATTTTACTTATAAAGCATCTTTAACTTGTTAGTTTCAAAGATTGTCTCCCCTAATTAGTAAATTCAGTTAGCAGTTTTGATTAAATTAAAAGATCTATGTTTTTACTATTTTGCAAGCAACAGAGGCAGGGATATTAACTATTAAAATATTTAATTTGGTAGTACTTGCATTAAAGATTTGTCATAACACTTGGGTCCAATTAATTTTCCCTTCACCTTTCTTTTCTTTTTGAAGCTATTGGATCTCTCGTAAAACTCCAATGTTTGGATCTTAGTGACAATGCCTTAGAAATTGTTTGCCCAGAAATTGGTCGTCTGAGAGCTTTACGTCATCTTCGATTAGCTAATAACCAACTGCAATTCCTACCTCCAGGTAATCATAGTCTCTAGCACAAAGTAGTTTCTTGCCTATTTACAAATCTGTTATGCCTGTTTCTCACTGTGTGTCTAGGCAGTGGGCTTTGGGTATATTTAGGATTTGAGGTGGTCCATTTGTTTGAAGGTGAAACTAAGGGTGAAATGTGTTTAAGGGAGTTTTCCCTGATGCAGACATGAGAAGGTGGCATTTATGCTTTTACCTACAATTACTACAATTATGCATCGCAGTCAGTGCCCCGTCAAGTCACTGCCCTGGCGAAATATTTGTACAAAAAGGTAATTCAGAATATTTTACATAGAGAATTCAGATGAACTTTGCATGATGTAATCATTTTAGTATCCAAAAAGGAAATACATACAGTGTTTTCTCTCATTCTCTAGTGAGGTAATTGTTGTACATTAACTTTGATTTAATAAATCTTACTAGAATTTCACAGCAGAATTTAAGTTTGAGTCCTGGGACTAATTGTCAGTTCTGCCTACTGAATATCCTCTTAGATTGTGATGTGCCCGAGTATGGTACCAAAATTCTGCATTCTCCTGAGCTGCCATTAAACCCCGTGACTTTCTTGTAGGGAGCATCCAGGGACCTTCCTTTGTGAATCCATACATTTGCAAGTTTTGCCATATGTCATCTTCCATATTTAAAAAAACAAAAAAAGATGAAGTATGTAAAAAAAAATTTTTTTTAACTTGTGCTTTAGGTATTATATGAAGTTACTTTGCATTCAAGAATGAGCAGAGAAAAAGGCAGATGTCACATTGTTGAGGCTTATTTCTACTTAGTAACTCAGGAACACCAACCAGTCTCTTAGTGTATCCAGGTGAAATGTGTGACTCAACCAGAATTACAAATTACTACCTGTTGTGGGACTTCAGGGTCATGTGAGAATGTTAAAAACTACTCATGTTTAATCCATGAATGAAAAAATCTGTAATATTTCTTTGTGATATAAAAGACACCTTCTCTAAAGGTTTTCAAATATAAAAATTTCTGAGTGAAGCATTATAAACTGATTAATTTTTAGACTTTACATGCTGGCCTTAATATGTAGGCTCAATATTTACAAAAAGAGTACAGCAGTTGACTCTGCTTAAGAAATTCTTTAACCCCATATAATTACTGTCTTACATTTTCCAGTTACAGTTAATACAAAAAATTTTAATGTGGTGTAGGAATCTGATCTTTTCCTTTAGAGTTTATTGTATGTAATCGGGCTCAGTGGTGTTTTATCATTCTAGCTTTCAAGGAGTTTATATATTCAGATACTCAGGAAATTAGATTCTCTTTTGGAGATTGCCTGGGAAATGTATCAGTAAAGATAATACTTCGGGTTTTCATACTCTCATATATGAAACTTCTACAAGATCTATTGTAGAATCAAAATACATGAATATAATACTGTACTTATAAGTCCTTTTTCATATAAATTTAAGGAGCATATGACAAATGCAGTTCTCTGTTAAACCATTGTTCCTTATATTCTATTATTCTGTTTTTTCCTGTAATATAAGAACATTTTGTGGTAGAATGTGGTCATTTCCTTCCATTATATACTCTTGGAGATTAAGGATGTGCTACTGATATCATTGACTGCTTCCTAATAACCAGTGAAGGGTATAGGTTTTTGGACTGCTTTCATATCATTTTTAGTTTATATTTCACCTGTTGCGTGATTGTAAGCATTTATTTCTGGTTTTGTTTCCAAAGCTCTCTTCTGTTGTATATGTTTGGTTTTGCCTGTTTTGAGTAAAATTACATACCGTAATAGCTGTATTTTGAATAGAAACTTTTGACTGAGCCATATGTAGATTTTTTTCATTCTAGGCCATCATGAGTAGCAGTGGACTAGATCTTACTAATTATTTGGTTCACTTTATCTTTTTATGAGGTAATTGCGAGTGTTATGATTTGAATGGCAATGGGGCTAGGTACATGTCCCCCAGTGTTTGATCGTGTTGGTCACATACAGTGGGAAATATTCTAAGTGTAGTTAAAAAAAAAACATGTGAAGGCTCCCATGTTGTCTCCATTTGATGACAGTAGAGATCATTTGATGTTTGATTGTTAGCTCCACCCAGTCCTGGCTATTATGTATGATATAAACTTCTATGTGTCATATTTCCTCAAAGACTTAACATTTCATTATGTGTATTTGTTGTGGTTGAAAACCTTTGAATATAATTTTGTATTCAGTATTTAAACTTTGAAAAGTTTTATACCAATATTTGAAAAATCTGAAACATTTGAAAAATCTAGATGCATATAGAGTTTTAAAATTAGGATCTAAGAATGGATTATAGGGGTTTCACGAACGCCATGTAGTTTGCACACAGTTTGGTATCTGCGATTATGTACATGTTATGAAAAAGGTCCAGTGTTTCCGCCAGTTTCTCAAACACATCCATGACTCATAGTGGCTGATTCTGTTGAGCTGTCTGCCAATACCCACATGGTAGTGGTGGCCTTGTGGACTGGAACTCATCTTCTGGGATGTCTCTTTCCCCCATTCTGTTAGATTGCGTGTCCGGCCATTTTCCTACCTTGTGACGTGGCCTTATCTCTACAACTGATTGGTCCTGGTGTTGCTACACCTGACCCAAGCAGGACAGTTCTCATCCTGGGAATTTTAGAAGAGGCTGGTGAGGGGCAAGGAAAGAGAATAAGAGAGAGCAGGGAAATTGGAAAAAGAAAATCAACCTCTCTTTCTCTCTGGGCTGTTGCACAATTCTGTGTAATCTTGTGAGGCACTGGGAAGTAGGCACACGGACTGGGAAACAGAAAAAGAAAGAAAGATGAAGGAGATACACAGAAGATGGAGGCAGAGACATTCTATATTTTCTTTAGTATCCCAGTTACTAGTTGTATTCTTACGGCTCATAGGCTTTGTGCGTAAGATCGCTCTTGTTGGCTTCTGTGAAGCCAAACAGCCAAAAGAGCTCCACTTAACACGGCCAAAGGCTTCACATGGCCATTCTGGGGAATAGGATTAATTGTATCTTGAACTCTCCTCTTTGCTTAACTCTTAATGCTTGGAAGTTGCAAAGGCTCTTACTAGTAGTAGGAAGTTGAGGGTTAGCAATGGCGTGATCTGTATGTTAGCAATAGTATGTGTATAAAGTGGTTCATCCTGTCATCTGTTTTTTTTTTTTCCTCTTTGCACCATATTAGACATCTTCCTCTTTTTTTTTTTCCCCCTGAGCACAGGTCATTTTTTAGGAAGAACAGAGAACACTGGTGGAAGTAGTGACAGGATACAGGAATGTAGAGGCAGCTTAGAAAGAATGTGTTACTAAGTCAGTATAGGGGAGGTGCCACCTTTCCTCTGCCCTCTTAGGGTCTCCAGCTCGGCCCAAGAATTAACTGACATAAGACAGATCCACAGGAGAAAACTATACAGATTTTACTTAGTAATTTTTACACGTGCAAAGGAAACCTCACGAGAAAAATGAAGACCCGAAGAAGTGGTTAAAGCCAAACACCTCTACACTAGATTGGACAAAGGGTAGTAGTTACGAAAATGTGACTAGACAAAGGGGTTTGGGCTAGGGCAGTTAGTTGTGAAACAGTGACTAGGAATGTAAAGGTTGGCTTAACAAGTTTGGTTCGTTAAGATTTCCCTGGGCCTCGACTCTCCATTTCTGGCGATAAGAATGTCTCCCTCCTGGTACAGGGAGGACGCCTTTTACATGGGAGTTTCTCTCGTGCTTCTAGGGAGAAACGTGCCTCCTTGCTTGTGCCACTTTCCAGTGTCTTTAACTCAAAATAACTAATATGCCAGACTCGCATATTTTGGGGTGGCATGCCCTGAACTCCTCCACCAGCCACCACAGTGGGCCATGACAGCTTAATCCCATGTAAAACACATCCGTGGGAATCATCCTGCTCAAGTGTTGAGAGGCCTAAGCGTGAAAACATCAACTCCCCCAAATTACTGGTTCAGAGTTGCTTGGATGAGAGGGTCCCTGGGGCCTGTTGTACCTACATGCATGTGGCAGAGCAGCAGCCTTCTGTGGAAAAGGCCTCAGCCACTGGGATATGGATACTGCAGTGGAGCCCTGACCAAAGAACACGGAAGTGGTAGGTCTGAGAGATACACGCATGGGGCTCCAACAGACATCATGCACCATGGACTGAAGAAAGGTGCTTGATACACCTGCTTGAAACATCTTCCTTAGTCCAAAACCCGGCCTGAAAGAATAAGGCCAATTTAATAGTATGGACTTAACTTGTCTCCAAGATGAATAAATAATCATCACTCAAAAAAAAAAAAAAACTGTTCTGGATTATTGACATCATGGTCTATGGTATAAAAACTTTGGAACCTTGAAGCACTATTTGCCTGAGCAGACTTAGTTCCCTTTAAGAAAAATTATTATTTTAATAACTTTGTATTTTATTTGGCAATGAGTTCTATAGGTTTGTATCCAGATACCGTAAGGAGAAAGTTAAATAAATGTTTTGGCTAATTTTTTTTACTGTGTTATCTTACAATTTTATTTTTGACCTTTGTTTATTTTTCACACATAAAAATTATATATTTTAAAGGTATGCAACATGATTTTTTGATATACGTATACATTGTGAAATGATTACCACAATGAAAGTAATGAACATATCCATCACCTCCCATAGTTACTGTGTGCGCATGCGCGGTGAGAACACTTGAGATCTACTCTTAGCAAATTTGAAATATACATTATTAATTATTAATACATTATACAAATGTATTAGTGATCCATTATTATTGCCTTTCTTTTTAGAAAAACTTTTTATTATGGAAAATTTGAAATACAAAAGGACACAGAATAGAATGATGAGCCCCCATACTCCCAACACCTAACTTGAACAGTTATCATAGCCATCTCCTCTCTTGTATTTTTCTTTTAATTTTTGTTCTTCCCATTTTTGCCTTACAGTTGTTTTATTGAGGTAAAATTTACATAGAGTGGAATGCACAAATGTACACTTCGGAGATTTGACAAATGTACGTACCCACGTAATCAATATCATAGTCAAGATATAGAACATTTCCACTACCCCAGAGAGTACTCTCATGTGTTCTCCAGTCTGTGTGCCACAGGCGAACACTCTTCTGACTTCTGTGACCACAGACTAATGTAACCTGTGGTTGCACGTAATACGTGCACAGCCATACAGAATGCTTGCTGTGGCTGGCTTCTTTCACTCACAATAATGTGTCCATGCTGTTGCATATATTGGTAGCCCAATCTTCTTTAATTTGCAGAGCGGTATACTAATGTTTGAATATACGGTTTATATATTTATTTTCCTCTTGATGGACATACAGGTTTCTTTTAGCTTTGGACTATGATGAATACAGCTAATATCCAACATTCTTGTGTAAGGCTTTTTATGGATGTATATTTTCATATATATGTATCCTTATTACAGTTCACTTATATGTTACCATATAAGTTCTTATATAAATTGTAAGAATCTTCCCAGTAGTATACTTCCATGTACCCTCCTTATGTTACTTTATCATATTTTTTCTATATATGTTATGAACTCTACAATGTAGTGTCTATACTGCAACAGTCAGTTGTCTTTAAAGGAAATCAAGATCATTAAAAGAAGATATTCTTTGTATTTACCCACGTTATGTTCTATTACTTGTGCTTTTCATTCTTTCCTGTAGTTGTAGTTTCTATGTGGTATTGTTTCTCTTCACAGTACTTCCTGTAGGATTTCTTGTGGTGCAGGTTTGCCGGCCATGCACCCTCTCAATTTTCTTTATGCAAAAATGTCCTTATTTTTGAAGAATCTTCTCTCTGGATATAGAATTCTCAGTTCACAGGATTTCTTTCTGGCACTTTATGAAGGTGACCTTCCATTGTCTCCTGACCCCATTGTTTCTGATGAGAAATCAGTTGCAATTTGTATCATTGTTACACTGTATATAATATCTTTTGTCCATGGCTATGTTAAAATTTTTCTCTTTATCTTTCCCTAGCAGTTTGTTTACGATGTGACACAATGTAGGATTTTTAAAATATCCCAGTTGGGGTTTTCTTGATTCCCAAATTGGGAAGTTTTCTGTCATTATTTCTTCAGATATTTTTCTGCCCTGTTTCCTCTCTTTTGGGAACCCCAGTTATCCACGTTAAATCATTTGACAGTCGTTTCACAGGTCCCTGAAGCTTTGTTCTTATTTAAAAAATATTTTTTTTCTCCCGATCTAAGGTTGGATGATAACCTGCTCATCGTCTTCTCACTACCTTCTTTTGTGCTCTCCTGTATGCTCTTCATTAAATACCCATTCACCCTCTCACAGCTTGCTGCCCTTTCGTATCCTGTCCTACATTTTCCAGCTGCCTCAGCTACCCAGGCCGGACCTCTGGCTCTTGCGCTCTGCAAGACCACCGAGCACGGCTTGGGCTCCACTTCCCTGTGCTGTGGCCCAGCGTGAGCCCCTTAGCAGAAAGCCACATCCAACACATCCCTCACCTCTTGTGTTTCCCATATTTCAAAGATCAGAGTTCTCTGTTTCCTGTCTATTGCTTGAGAACTGTTGCCTCATATGTTTTTGAATAGTTTTATTGTATTTTAGTGGGGAATAAGTCTGGTGTCAGTGACCCTGTCGTGTCTGGGAGTGGGAGTCCTATTAGATGTTCTTTGATTTCTCATCTGATTGCTAACCTGCATGCTTTCATATGTATAAATTAGGTAGCACTTAAACGTTTGTATATTGCCTTCTCCTACTTCCAGCATCAGAACTGGAACATTAATTGTTACAGAGCAAATTTAAACTCATTTTATTCCAAAGGTCTTTTCTGACTTGATTAAGTAAAATTATGTGATTTATTAGGAAGATAAATACCATGCACTTACAAATAAAGGAATATTAAGGCAGGTTTTCCATCAGTGCAGAGCCACTTGGCAAACATTTTTTAGATTCACCCTTTGGTAAAGACCACAAGGACTAGTGGATATTAGAAGCATCCTCTCATTCTTGATAGTCAACAGAAGCCTGATGCTTTTGCAATTTGCTATAAACTCCCATGAGAGAAGGTTGTGGTAAGAAACAAACAACAAAATGTAACCAGGAGTCAGAAAAGATGTTGCTTACATCTGGCATATAAATCAGCCTATTTTTTTGAAATGTTTTTATCCTTGAAAAGTTGTTTTGCATACCAAAAAAGGAAAGATTTTTAGTCCAAATTAAAAACATTAAAGCAGTCTATGTTGTACTTTAATAGTAAAAATTCTAAAAAATAACAAAAGGACATATGTATGCAAAAATAAAATACACAAACACAGAAATATGTACTACATACAACTGGCATGAATTTTTCTAAAACCTCAGCCTTCAGGTATGGTCAAGTTTATTACTTTTTTCCTTTTTTTTTTTAGAGAGGGAAAGGGAGTAAGAGCGTGTGTGTCGGAGAGAGGGGTAGAAGGAGAGAGGGAGAGAGGGAGAGAGAGAGAGAGAGAGAGAGTCAGAGTCTCAAGCAGGCTCCATGCTCAGCGTAGAGGCTGATACAGAGCTCGATCCCACAACCTAGGGATCATGACCTGAGTTGAAATCAAGAGTGGGACATTCTACCGACGAAGCCATCCAGGTCCCCCTATTTTTTCTTAAAATGTGTTTTTCTTCCAGTTGAGCCTCTTACTGCTTTATCGAAATGAAATCTAGGGTCTCTTCTTAGACCTGTCCTGTTGCCACCTAAATAGTTCTGGAATCTCTGTGCTCACTGGTCTGATGTGGAGGTGGGGAGGGGAACATACCAGCCTTCCTGCTGGAGCACAGAGTAGGAATGGAGCCTGGTCATTCCAGAGCTTCCACCATGGCTCACTCACTGCCCTACTTGGTGAGACGTTATTGGCGTAATCGACAGACGATAGCACAGCCTGTAGTGCTTCTTCAGAAGTGCTGAGCCTACTCCTGTGGGTACAGACTGGTCACTGGTGGTCCACATTGGCGGTCCCTGAGTTACAGTTTCTAGGAACGCTGGTGACTCCAGGAACACTGGCTCAGCCCTGGTTTCATTGCTGTCTCTTCCATTGTAGCTCAGAGATCAACTCAGGGAAAATAGAGCAGCTCTGTTTTTGAATCCTCAAACACAAAGGGTCTTATGGTACCTCCTCCCCCCAGATGATCATGGCTCTTCACCCATACTACCTTCCTTGGTGGCTACTCTAGAAATTCAGGGTACTTTATCCTCCTAGGGAAAATCAGCTTTTCACTCATTCCACATCAGTGCTGGTAAAATAACTAGCTAGCACTTTTTTTCTCACTAATAAAGAATCTAAATAATTAATCTCTGGCAGAGCACCCCTCTGATGTCACCAGGCTGTATATGTATGGTCAGCATTTAAATAGACTTTTCTCTATTTTGTGGGATTATCTACATTACCTGGGGTACTTAACTGTTTCATCCACCTAACAAAGAACTATCTCTTGGTTCAAAGTACCATGCTGTGTATTAGAGGAAAGGGGGGACGGTGAACATGAACAAAATCTAGACCCAGATTTCAAAGGAGCTCATGTTACTTTATTGTCTAATATCCTAAACTAATATTTGTACTTCCAAAGAAGAGACTAGACGGAGAGGATAGAGAAGTACTGAGTGTGTTAGTACTCAGTTATCTTGGTGCAGTGCAGAGTGGTTAAGATACTCATTTGACAACTAAAGGATAGAGGGATAAAATCTAACAACTTGCCCATCCTGAGCTTTCTAGATGACCACTGAGTAAATGAATAAATTGTCTGTTAGAGTTCTAAACTCATATTCAGAATCTGTTCTTTCAGTGTCTCTCACAGATATAACATTACCTTACTAGTGTCTTTGTTATACATAATACTCTATTAGTAAGGTAATTTTATACCATAGCTAAATATATATTAGTAATGTTATACTGATAGTTTTTTTTATTCAGGTTTTTACATAAAATTATCTTGGTAGACTACATTAGATAAAGCATATGGATTTTTCTGGGGCACCTGGGTAGCTCAGTCGGTTAAGCATCTGACTCTTGATTTCATCTCAGGTCATGATCTCACACTATGTGAGATCAAGCCCCGTGTCAGGCTCTGACTGATGGCGTGGAGCCTGCTTGGGATGCTCTGTCTCTGCCCCTCCCCCAGCTGTGCACACTCTCTCTCAAAATAAATGAACCTTAAAAACACATGGATTTCTCAGAAAAAGTGTTTTTACTATTGTATTATTACATATTGTACAATAGTTACAAATGGAGCTAAAACTTTAAGATTTTATTTACAAACTTTTCCAAGCTTTGAAAATTGGGGAAAAACTTTGGAATAAAAATGGCCATTAAAATTCTTCTAAAAGAAAAAAAGTTTTGTGTTCTGGACCATGCATCCTTCTCAGTGTCAAATAAATAGAGAAAATACTCCTTTTTAGGAAAGCTGTGAAGGGAAATGGCAGAACACGTGCCAAGTGTCTGAAAAACAAAAGTTCATTGTGATGATACTTTTTAAAGGCAAAAGGAGAAAAGTTAGTCCTTTGAAACTTGGAAAGCCTCTCCCATCAATCACACTACTGGCTAAGGCATGTTGAATTCCTTTCCATGGTCCATTCCTTTGTGAAAAGATTTAAAAGCAGCTAACATCATAATAGCAGCGACCCAGTTTGAAATCCTAAAGGGGGGTATTTCCAAATTCACTTTGCAGGCAGTGCTGTTATTCTTCCCTTTCTGTGTACAATTAATTTTTCTTACCATGGTATCTTACGAGCTTGGTGCTGATTGGGAACCGTGAAGACAGTACTGAGGTCAGTTGGAGAGGATTTAAGAAGTCATGCATGAGGTTGAGGGCCTGAGCTGACGTGCAGTGGTGTTCAGGAGCAGATGATGTGGATTCGAGTATTTCTCATTATTTTATCTCTCCAGTGTATCCACCTCCTAGTCTGTCACACACAATCCTGACAGGATTGTCATTCTGAATTACAGATTTGAAAAACTACTCCTACAAGTTAAAATCTTTTGCTTAAATAATTTGCCAAGTGTTGTGGTTGCAGTGATAGAAGGCCCATGATGGGTTCATAACCATATGTTATCACGAATACCAGGAATTAAGGGTATTAAAAAAAAAAGCTGATGCATATCAACGATCTTAATTTTTTGGAGTAAATGTTCTTGAGAACTTAGAAAATATATATTTTTAGGCACCATTTCTTAATGCAAATTCAGAGATTTAATTGTTATTTTTGGATCTAAATCAGCCTGCAGCACAGTATTTTCAAGGTGGTGTGGAGTAATTTCTGTCGTAGTTTTGGTATCTTGGCAAAACTTGGGGTACATAGTTCATTTTTACTGAAGAGCTTTTGAGTATTAAATAGGTTTTTCATATATTCATAGTGATTTGATTTGTATTTATGAACCAGTCTTTGGAAAAAGCAAGTTTTAAATAGATACATTTAAGAAGGTTGTATTTTCATGGTTATTTTATAGCTGTTGGTATTTTTTTACCTTGATTTCAGTATATTGTTTTTCTGACATGATCAGAAAATTATAGTTTTAGGTCAAACTGTATAATTGTGAAGAAAAACTAACTGGCAGCATATGGGTTATTTCCTAATAAGTATTGTCTTCAATGCATAAAACATTTATTTTGTTTCATATTTTATTTGAACTTGTTCTTTGCTTCATCTTTAAATCGTTTTAACCTGTTAAAAGTTTTAAATCATACTGTCTTCTTGCAAGTAATTTTAAAGGTAATGATTGTTTTAGTGAATGAAAAGATTTATGATTTGCCAAGGGTTGATGTAATGAGAAGTAATTAAAATTTAGTTTGATACGACTTATTGCCAACCTCTCCCCTCGCTGCCGACGGCTGACATCACAGTTCTTTGTTTAATCCTTTTTACTATTCCTTTTTTTTTTTAATTCTTTTTTTTTTTTCAACGTTTATTTATTTTTGGGACAGAGAGAGACAGAGCATGAACAGGGGAGGGGCAGAGAGAGAGGGAGACACAGAATCAGAAACAGGCTCCAGGCTCTGAGCCATCAGCCCAGAGCCTGACGCGGGGCTCGAACTCCCGGACCGCGAGATCGTGACCTGGCTGAAGTCGGACGCTTAACCGACTGTGCCACCCAGGCGCCCCTACTATTCCTTTTTAAAAAATCAAAATTTTACACAGATATGTTGTTTCCAAACAAATTGTGTTAGTTTTCATTGTGTATTTACTTGTAAGTCAAAACTGTGGCTGTCAAAGTGTCAAAGGCTTTAAAAAATTAATGTCCCTTTATGCTTGCAATAAATGTCATTAGTTGGTTGCATGTCTTCTCTGTTTCTTGGATAGATCTGCTGACATTCATGCTCCTGACTTCTTCTGAAAGAGAATTAAAGTCTGGCAGGTGTGTTTTGATGATGAATTTCTTTTTAATTTCAAAAGTTTGGTATTGGGGCACCTGGTTGGCTCAGTCGGTTAAGCATCCAACTCTTGATATCAGCTCAGGTCATGATCTCATGGTTTGTGAGATAGAGCCCCACATCGAGCCCTGCTGACAGCATGGAGCTTTCTTGGGATTCTCTGCCTCTTTCTCTGTCCCTCTCCCGTTAACTTGCTCTCTGTCTCTCTCCCAAAAATTTAAAAAAATGTTATTTATTATTTTAGTGTGAACTTACAGTATCAGTATCTTAGTATTTATTTTTTCAGGAGTAACAGCAGGCTTTGTAGAAGTCATATTATTTACTTATACATTTAGGTTTTTAATATGAATCCCATCTTCCTTAAATGAGATAATTTTTAGTATAATTTTATAGTCATTATTGTAAGATGTTGAAATAATCCTGAAAGATACATATGGATGTTTAGAATAATTCAGAATCTTTCTTTCCTTTTTCCATTTGTACCTTCTTGTAAAGTTTAAGTATGTAGGGGCGGGTGGGTGGCTCAGTTGGTCAGGCATCCAACTTCGGCTCAGGTCATGATCTCACGGTTCGTGGGTTCGAGCCCCACGTCAGGCTGTGTGCTGACAGCTCAGAGCCTGGAGCCTGCTTCAGATTCAGTGCTCCCTCTCTCTCTGCCCCACCCCTGCTTGTTCTCTGTCTCAGTCTCTGTCTTTCAAAAATGAATAAACATTAAAGAAAAATAAATTTAAAATTTAAGTATGTACTTTTTATGAATGAGGGTGTAAGTTCTTTATAAATAAGATTAAAAAATCTTATCATTTAAATCTTCAGTTGAGTAACCAAAGAAATATTCATGTAATTTTATCTTTGCATGACTTGAAAAAGATGTTTAATCTAAAGCAGAGCAAATACAGCCTGGAAAACATGTTCTAAAACTATGCACAATTATGCATATTGTTGTATGTATCCCAAACCCAAATCATGATTTCTGTTGTGCTATCACTGGGTGGCTGAATATTTTACCTATTTGAGCACATGAGACAATTTTTCTTTACTAATTTTTCTGCATAACCAGTGAAGGAGGATTTGCTCATACTGTCATACTTGTTGCCCTGCAGTCTGTATACACACGAGAGGGACTGCCGTGTTCAGAGATAAATTTCCATGCTTTGTTCACTTGAAGTGAAATGATCCAGTGGCATAATTGAATATATATATTTTAAACATATCATATCCCTGCATTATTTAGCAATATAAGAACCAAATATATTTAATGAATGATATATTATGGACTATAGAATACTGTTAATTTTATTTTTATAAAAATTTTTTTTTCAATGTTTATTTATTTTTGGGACAGAGAGAGACAGAGCATGAACGGGGGAGGGGCAGAGAGAGAGGAAACAGGCTCCAGGCTCTCAGCCATCAGCCCAGAGCCTGACGCGGGGCTCAAATGCCCGGACCGCGAGATCATGACCTGGCTGAAGTCGGACGCTTAACCGACTGCGCCACCCAGGCGCCCCAAGAATACTGTTAATTTTAAATGAAAGAGAAAAATGAGTTTTCTTCTCTTTGTCTTTTGAGGTTCTAAATATAGTAGATCCAGTCAGCTTTTTAAATCAACACTAAATACTAATTTTACCTATTCTGTACTTCTTAAGAATTTTTCTCTAAAGTATCAATCATCATTTATATATATTTTTTGAATGCTCTTGGTGGTGCCTATGATATCCTGTGAAATTGCTTTTGGACTTTATGGCTGAAGCTATTTAAGCTTCCTACACTTAAAAGTCCATGGAGCCTTGAGAACTGTGAACTTTCAATAAACCAAAGCCTATAAACTTAATGTCACTTACTCCCTCTGTCTCCATTTTCTTGCTCAGTGTGCTACATAGGTTTTAACTTGATGGGTTCTGATATACCTTCTATCACTAAACTCCAACATCCTTAAATTTCTTCGAACTCTAACAGGTTTCATTTTATGAAGGGCATGGAATGAGTGATGAAAGTCTGTTTCCGCTACTAAAAGACATGACATAATAGAAGATATAAGTGTTTATCTCCTATTGATAGTTTCAATTGTAACCACTTCTGAATCAGAAACTATGTAAAGTTATGATATATAAACAGAAAAGCTAGAAATAGCATTTCAATTTACTTACCTCCGGGGCACTGTCTGCAACCGATTGACAACGTGTGACCTGCACACAACTTGTTTTCCCTCACGTTACATTTTAAAGTCCTCTAAATAATACCTTGTTAATTTTTATAACAAGGTCAGTAATTATGTTCCTGGCATGAGTTAATAATTCATTTAAACTACTGCCCACTGAATTTTTTTTTAAACATCTTTACAGAGGTACAATTTATACAGCATAAAATTTACCACTTTACATTTTTAATTTGGGGAATCTTATTAAATGTACCCAGTTGAAGAACCCTTATCACAATCTAGTTTTAGAAATGTCCATCATCCCCAGAAGCCCCCGAGTTCCTTTCTGTCCCTAGCCACTGTTCCTACCCGCAGCCAACCCCTAATCTATTTCTATAGTTTTGCCTTTTCTAGAGATCACGTATAACGCAAATCATGTAATATGTAGCCTTTTGTGTCTGGCTTATTTTACTTAGCATAAAGTTCTTGCATGTATGTTGTTGCAGGTTTTAGTAGTTTGGTGTTTTTAATTGCTAAGTAATATTGTATGGATGTGCTACATTTTGTTTATTCACTAGGTGATTGACGATTACATTTTCTTTAACTGGGGCTGTTACGAATCATGTTGCTGTGAACATTTGTGTGCAAGCTTTTTGTGGGCACATGTTTTCCTTACTCTTGGGTAAATGCCTAGGGGAGTAAGTGTGGTTAACTATATTTTTCACTTTGAAAGAAACTGCTAAACTACTTTCCAAAGTGGCTGTACCATTTACATTCCTGCTAGCAGTGTATGAGGGTTCTAGTTCCTCCTTATCCTTGCCAACGTTTGGTATTTCCAGTCTTTTTATTGTGGCTATGCTAGTGGCTGTATAGTAGCAACTCATTAGGATTTTATTTTGCATCTCCCTAATAACTAAAGATTAAGCATCTGTGTCCTCCCAAAATTCATATGTTGAGATCCTAACCCCCAAGATGATGGTATTAGGAATTGGTGCCTTTGGGAGGCAACTAGGTAATTGAGGGCAGAGCCCTCAAGAGTGAGATTAGTGCCCTTAATAGAGGAAGCCCAAGAAAGCTCCCTCACCCCTTCCACCATGTCAGGTCACAGTGAAAAGGTAGGTAATAAGAAGGCAGGCCCTCACTAGACACTGGATCTGCCAGCATCTTGATCTTGGACTCCCCGGCCTCCAAAACACTGAGAAATAAATTTCTGTTGTTTTTGTTTTGTTTCTTTGAGAAAGAACACACAAATGGGGGTAATGGCCAGAGAGAGAGAGAGAGAAAGAGGGAGAATTTCAAGCAGTCTCCATGTGCAGCGTGGAGCCTGGGACTCAGGGCTCAATCCCACAACCTTGGGAGCGTGACCTGAGCCAATATCAAGAGTTGGACACTTAACCGACTGAGCCACCCAGATGCCCCGAATTTCTGTTTTTTTTTTTTTTTTTTTTTTTTTTAATTTTTTTTTTTCAACGTTTTTTATTTATTTTTGGGACAGAGAGAGACAGAGCATGAACGGGGGAGGGGCAGAGAGAGAGGGAGACACAGAATCGGAAACAGGCTCCAGGCTCCGAGCCATCAGCCCAGAGCCTGACGCGGGGCTCGAACTCACGGACCGCGAGATCGTGACCTGGCTGAAGTCGGACGCTTAACCGACTGCGCCACCCAGGCGCCCCCCGAATTTCTGTTTTTAAGCCACCCAATTTATGGTATTTTTATTATAGCAGCCTGAACAGACTAGGTCATTATCTTTTTGTTGTACTTATTTGCCATTTCTTTGGTGAAGTGTATCTGTTTAGAAATCTTATGCTCAATTTCAAATTCAGTTGCTTGTATTATTAGTTGTAAGAGTTCTTTATATGTTCTGATGTTAAAGGATAATTTTCACAAAATATGAGAAGGTAATGATTTCCATACAGATGTAAAAATTTTTAGATGTGTTAAACCTTTTATTCAACCTGTTAAATGAGGTATTACAACCAATTCAAAGGAGGATGCAAAGAACAGAGCATTTATAGATTAAGAATATTGAAATGAACTAAAAATGGAAACAAAACCTTTTTTCCACAGAGGGTTGTCCCTCCATTGAACATAATTTATTTTTGTGTTTATAAATAAGGATTATTTTACATTGCTATCAGTAATCTACAACTTACAGAGTTGTGAAATAGCTCTCATAGAATGGGAATCAGATAACTTGGAAGGGTGTGTTGGAGACCAGGGGTTAGCAAACTCTGACCTATGGGCCAAATCTGATGCCCCCCAGATCTGATGGGCCTCCACCTGATTTTGTAAATAAAGTTTTATTGGAAGACAGTCATGCCTATTCATACACATATTGAATGTACAGTGGCAGAAGTGAGTAGTTGTGACAGTGACTCTCTGGTTCACAAAGCCTAAAATGTTTACTTAAATGACCGTTTACAGCAAGTTTGTCCTGCTCTTGTCTGGATGCAAGTCCTTTATCAGATGTATTATGTGTAAATATTTTCTCCTAGTCTGTGGCTTGTCTCTTCATATTCTCTCATTTTATATATGGGATATTCAGTTGTTCCAACATAATTTGTTGAAAAGACTATCCTTCCTTTGTTGAATTTTCTTGGTACCTTTGTTGAAAATCAGTTGTCTGTAAACATGGGTTTATTTCTAATGTTCCTTCCGTTAGTCTTTATGTCTCTCCTTATGGCAGTACCACATTGGTTTGATTACTGTAGCTTTATAGGAGGTTTGAAAGGAGGCCATGTATGTCTTCCCGTTTTGTTCTTTTCCTTTTCAAGTTTCTTTTGAAAAATTAAATTTCATTGATATTCTTACAATCAGAAAATTATTTTTTCCTTCTTTTTGGGTATTTCATCTGTATACGTGCTTCTTTTTGTAGCAATAAGAAGATAAAGATGAGAGTCTGGGGGTGCCTGGGTGGCTTGATCAGTTAAGTGTCGACTTCAGCCCAGGTCTTGCTCTCACAGTTCATGGTTTGAGTCCCTCTTCGGGCTCTGGCAGCTCAAAGCCTAGAGCCTGCTTTGGATTCTTTGTCCTTCTCTCTCTCTCTGCCCCTCCCCTGCTCACACTCCGTCTTTCTCTCAAAAATAGATAAACGTTTAAAAAAAATAAAAAGAGAGTCTGGAAGACCTTTTATCAAAGTGATCGATGGGGATTATTACATTATTGAGTATAATTTCTAATCAATCGATTACTTTTATTTTTTTTTATGTAATTATTGACTTTAAGCTTATGTCTCTAATTTTATTGTGCCTTCCACAGCAGTGTGCCTCTTGTCAATAATATAGAGACAGTGAAGGGCCAGACAAGGGGGCCAGATGGAAATGGTGTGCGTTGTGACTTCAGTAAGATGGACAGTTGACGAATAGCCTTGAGAGCGAGAGAGATCGCTTCTGCTTATCCAGCCCCTGTGACCTGCTTCTGCTCCTCACTTTTGGCCAGATCTTGGTGGTGGGAGTTGAGCAAAAAGAAGATGAAAGCTCTGGGTTTTGTCTCACATCAGATTACTTAAATGCATTTCAGTGTTGTGTAGAAATCATGGAAATATGTATAAAAAGATTGGATGAAAGGATACCAAACAATTTGAATGATTCCTGGAAGGGTTCTTTTCTTTGTGGCTTCTTTATAAATAAATATGAGTGTCTGTATTGCTAAAGAAGTAAATATTGTGAACATCTTTGTTTTTCTTTAAGTCATATTTGGTCAGCCTTTCAGGACCTATTATAACACTCAAATTTTAATTTTTCTACAATGTCTAAATTCTGGTATTTATATACATTTCATCCATATAAAACACAGATTTTATAGCATATGCTTGATTTTTTAATTCTTTCATAGAGAGAACTAAAGTAAAATAAATATTACTTTGAAATTTATCTGTATTTAACAAAATGTTTATAAGAGAAATATCACTCAGATGTTGTAGCACTAAAATTCTCTCAATACCCTTAGGAGTCAAGGTTTAGCTTTTACTAAAAGTATCAGGTGTGTTTAAAATATTCTAAGGTATGTTACCTAACAATTTAAACCCCTTTGCTATGCTAGTTAGGGGAAAGTAAAATTTGGAATTTGGAAAATTGTATTTTCCTACTATATTTTTATGTCATTCTCAAATCTGAAAATAAACAAAATGACTTTGTTCTTTTGAAATCCTTCTTTGTGTTCCTTTAGGCAGGTCCCTGAATGCTCTACTTAGTTTCTCTAAACAGTGCTCTGCATAAAGTATGTTAGTAGATCTTTATAAAAATTATGCTGAATAACTTCCCATTTCTTCCTCACTGCTTAGAAAAAGAAGGCAGTATTTCCATATCAGTCATTGACACATTAAGCCTTGAATGGTAGTAGTTTATTTTCAACACCATGATTAAGGCTATTTCAAAAGAATACTTTTGTTAAACGTTTGTATTTCTCCCTTTGTCTTCATTTAATTATTTCTTAGTATTGCTCTGTATTAGGCTAAATTACTTTGGTGTCTCTAATTAAAAATTAAATAATCTTAAAATGATCCGGCTTTTAAGAAGACAAGCAGACTAATGATGCTGAGCCTTTTTGCTGTTGGCCCAGACATTGCCCGATTTGGTTTCCTAATTTAGTAACAGAAATAAAACTATGCACGACTGGGCAGGTTTGGCATGCCGGCATCCAGCCAGGAAGCCTGGATTTCTTAAGTAAGTAGACCGATGGGGTTTTGCGGAAAACACAGATTACGTTACGTGAGCTTTGCACTTTGCAAATCCCTGACTATTTAAAGGAACTCAGCTAACCCACTGCCACTAAAATAAAAGGCAGTTTTGTTTAAACACACATGTATCTAAATGATGTATCGTTTCCTTTCCCAAAATTACCCTTCATCTTTGCGTTTTTAATTTCTTACTTTTGTAAACTTAAAAAAAAACACACTTTGTCTTTCAGTAAAGAGTACAGCAAATTTAGTTAACATCCATTTATTTTATATGTTTGTAATACCTTTCAGAATAACATATAAAAGAGTTGGTAATACACATGTGTGCTTCTCTGTGAGGAAATGAAAACTCTGAAAGAGATAAATTTAAAACAACAACAACAACTTGATTTTACACACCACCCATGGCCCCTGCTTGCCGGACAGCCTTGGTTCCTGTTGTCTCTGCTACGCTGTGTGGGTCTCATTAATGTTCAGCATTGTGCGATGCGCACTGCACTCTGGGAGGGTTTGCAGTAGTTGTTTTCTTGAATATTTGAGCACTGGCTGCTTTTCCTCCTTGTTGGTGCTTCTTGTCTGGCATATCCTCAGTTTTCTTGAGGTCCATTGCCTCTGAATTTAGAGAAGAGCCTTGACGCCCAAGGACTTTTTCTTCCCACTTCTTTTTCTCCTTGGAACTTGTATGTGTTTCTTTTAGACTCTGTCTTTCATTGTCAGACGAGGGCCAGTTGTCCATCCTGGTGATCTTTTTTTAATTTGGCTTTAGACTAAACACTGGAGGCAGACCATTCTGAAGCATACTTTCTTAGAGGGAGAGAATATCTTATCCCTTGTGAGACTTTTGACAAATAGGAATGAACAATTAATTCTTTTCTCATATTTGAGAGGATGTGGGTCAGGTATGGAGGAGGATACAAAGTGCATGCTCCAGATCATAGTATATCATCATTCACTGTAATATGGAACAAAAATGGATTTACTGTAAGTTTAAGTGTCAAATTATATCACATCAGCTTTAGAATCAGTAAGATTTCTCATTGTAAAATTGCCCTCTACAAGTGTAGGAAAGAAAACGAAAAACATCACAAACTTCTTGACCAAAAGTGGTTAGACGATTACTAATCTATAAAAATAATTTTTAAAATGATCTATTCCTCCACTTAAAAAAAAAAAAGTTTATTTTTGAGAGAAAGAGAGCAAGTGGGGGAAGGGAAGGGGCGGGGGACAGAGGATCCAAAGCAGGCTCTGCCCCAATGTGGGGCTTGAACTCAGGAACTGATCATGACCAGAGCTGAAGTTAGATGCTTCATCAACTGAGCTGCCCAGGCACCCTCCCTATTCCTCCACTCTTTAAATATCTGAATAGGGCAAATGCCCAGCCCTAGCATCAGGATTTCTTCTTTGTTCCTCCCATATCTCCTCCTTCTACCTCTTGATTTATTCCTGTGCTCTTAAAATCCATATCCCATGAAGACTGACTTAGAGTTCCTTGGCCTTTGGCCTTACCTTTGCTTTCGTGAGACAGAGGGCACTGTTCCAACAAGGTTTCGGCTGACTTAGAGACGGGCAGAGGAGAGGTCTCTGTTTTCAGAGACAGAAAATGGTGTCTATTGGTTATTGTGTAATTCTGAACATGAGTGATATCTAGTATGGAGATATTTTTGCTTAGTAAATTTAATCTTTTAAAGGCATTGGGTTCATATTGTTATCGCTAGTAGTACTAGTTGTACTTCTTAAAAAAATTTTTTTAATGTATTTATTTTTGAGAGAGAGACAGCATGAGCAGGGGAGGGCAGAGAGAGAGAGAGGGAGGCACCGCATCCAAAGCAGGCTCCAGGCTCCGAGCTGTCAGCACAGAGCCTGACGCGGGGCTCGAACCCATGAACCAGGAGATCATGACCTGAGCCGAAGTCAGACGCTTAACCGACTGAGCCACCCAGGCTCAGTAGTACTAGTAATTTTCTAACAATGATAATAATACCTTAATAGTTACTCTAAGAGTGGTAAATTACCTTCTCCAGGTAATCAAGAGATTATTATTATTATCGGTAGTGCTTTTACTAGGTATTTAAACTTGGCTGGGCATGCTATTAAGTGCTTAACTACAGGGGCTCCTGGGTGGCTCAGTTGGTTGAGTGTCCAACTGTTGATTTGGGCTCAAGTTATGATCCCAGGGTTGTGGGATTGAGCCCCACCTAGAGTTCCATGTTGAGCGTGGAGCCTGCTTAAGATTTTCTCCCCCTCTGCCCTTCTCCACTCCTCATGCTCTCTCTCAACCTCTAAAATAAAATAATAAAAAAAGAGACTAAATTGAGAATCTTGCTAAGGTGCAGTATACTATGCTCATTAACAGCAAAGACTGTGCCTGACCCTGGTCATTATGGACTTTCTTCCAGATGTGATGGAAAGCCTCTGGAGGATCGTGAGCAGGGGAGTGAGATGATATGACTTAAGTTTAAAGGGATCATTTGGGCAACTGTGTACATAAGGAGTCAAGGACAAACACTGGGAGACAAGTTTGGAGTTCGCTGAAATAACCCAGGCAGGAGGTGATGGTAGCAGAACTGTTGATGAGAAGCAGTTGGATTTGGGCTTACTTAGTGCTTTATAACTTTTCAGTGTTTCACGCACTTTCTCTTATTCTCAGGGCAGGTTTTATCCTTGATTATAAATAGGAAATCTGGACGCACAGAAAGGTTATGAGCCTTATACAAGTTTACTTAATAAGGTAGAATTGAAACTTACACCAGGTCTTCTGATACTCAGGCCAGTGTTTTTTCCAAGCTGTTACCAGAAGTACATATTAAAATAAAAGTATTGTACTAGCCTGTGGCACTGTATTTGTTATCTATTGCTGCGTAACAAATTACCACAAATTTAGCAGCTTAAGGAAGCTCATACGTTTCTTCTCTCAGTGTCTGTGGATTGGGGGTCTAGGCACAGCTTACCTGGACCTTCTGCTTAGGGTCTCACAAGGCTGCAGTGAAGGTTGGCTTGGCCATGACTGCGGGCTCATCGGAGACTCAAATGCAGAAGGATGTGCTTTTTACTGAAGATCCATTAATACTGTTTGTTGTGTGTGTGACTGGGACAAAAAAGGTTAGAGTCATATAGTGACTCTTAGTATCTTTTAGCATGTTAGCCATCTGACGAAGGTATTCTTGACTGTTTTCGCTTCTTAAGGGAAAGAATTCTATTAAAGAATGGTGCCCGTTTTTTCCTGTAGGATCCCTCCCTTCTTACATCAGCTTTCGATACATACACTTAGCGTTTGGAGTATTAAAAATGTGTTCACTATAATCTGTAAGAATCTTAGTGTCCAGGGTGTGTGTTGGGTGTTATCTGGCCCCTTATTTTGCTGCTAGGGGTACACACCCTCATTAGGCCCGTTAATGGGTATTTTCCATTTTACTTCCTAATTGACTTTTACTGTTGCTCTTAGTCCAATGCAAAGGTGATATTTTGCTGGTTCTTTGGCTGGTGAATTAAGAAAACTACTTTTGGAACCAACCTCTGGGTTCAGAAGCCACTCTGAACTATCACTTGAATCTCTAGTTCTGTAGCTTTTCTGAATTCAACCGCAGCTTAGTTGATTATTCCGTCTTCCTTTTTTAGACATTCAACTGAGGGAAGCTGTCTGTAAAAGGTTTTTTGGTACTCTCATTCACAAATTCTTCTATTAGTCTGTTTTCTTATGCTTTCTGCTTTACTTACTTGAAGATTTCTGCTTACAAAATTGGTATTCTGGATAATTCAGCCCAACCCTCGTTTAAGGACAATTAGAAAAACTGGAGGGGGAGAAAATCTCTTTTGAAGGCTCTGGTGAGCTAAGAAGTTGTAAAGAATTCCCAGGCCAAAGAGATTGCAGTCTTTACAAGCTATTTCCCACTGAAGCAAACCTGAGTTGCTTAGTCGAGGCACAGCATGTGGAAGATGCATGTGGGACATGTTGTGCCAGAAAACGGGGAACCAGTCGAAGACTACCGTGGTCGTGTGAAAATAATACAGAAGTCAGAGGTGGACAGTTTGACCATCAAGGAGAATAATAGTTGAAATGGATTGAGATACATCAGATATATTAACGTTTATGTATTCATAATGACCCTCTTTAAAAAAAAAACTTATTAGTAAACTCTGGAGGTTGATAAGGGGACCAGCTTTCTGAAAAATTTAAAGGGAAAGAATTAAACATTATGCCTTTTCTAAACCAATTATATTTCAGGGCAACCAGTTGAATTAAGGAGAGTTTTTCTATATGGAACAATTATAACTAATACATATAGAATGTTGAAATTAGAAAAATCAATACTTTGTAATATCTAATGAAATAATACATTGCAGCAAAGATCGTTAATAGCTTCCTGAACCAGTAGATAAAAAGTCTATAGAGAACTTTGTACTGGATGGATCAGACTGATGACACCTGAATTCACTAATTAATCTTGACATCATTGAAAAGTGGGTCAAGCAGACATTATTTTCTTCCCAGTGAGATGTAATTGGAAGTATATAGCCCTACCCATAAGATACAGTCTTACCAACGAAAATTGAACCTGAATCTGTTTAAGCTTTCAAACTACCAGTTTGCAGGGAATACAAGGGATAGGTAATTATCTTAAATGATACCATGAAGATACAATAAATCATATTTGGAATTTGGAAATTCCACAACAGATAACCATTTCTTTAAATGAAAACATGAAACAAAAGGGAGGGACTGTTATAAATTAAAAGACTTAAGGATCATATCAGCCCAAATGCAGTTTTGGGGCTCTGTTTAGATTTTGATTTAAATAAATCTGTAGTAAAAACACATTTTTTTGGTAAGTATCAGGGAAAATTGATCATGGATAATATATTACACAATATTAAGATTCTTGACTTTATTAGATATAATGATAGTATTGTGGGTTTATTTTTTGAAAGTTCTTATCTGTTACAGTATATACTGAGGTATTTTTGCAGGTGAAATACTTCATAAGGTGGATTTGAAATAAAGCAGCTTCTGTATGGATCGCAGCCCAGCTTCCAGTCATCTGGGCTGTCAAAACCATGAAAATTTTTGACACTGCATTCAGATTGCTTATGTCCCCAAGTGCCTGACAGAAGCAAGTAGAAATTTTCTCAGACAGAAGATAACATTATCCTAGGTCTCAAATGATTTCTATAACCTGTTTTTCAAATATAAAGTTAACCTAATGGAATGTGTAGAATAACATACTCTGCCAACTCAGGAATACACATTCTTTTCAAGCACATTTACAAAAAATGAACAAGAAGTAGAACACTGTCTTTGTCGCAGCTCATCTCTGCCATTGTAGCCTGAAAGTGATCAAGGACAATATGTTAATGATGCATATAAATAATAAGTGAAACTTTATATAGAAACAGACAGTTGGCCAGAATTGGCATGGAGGGGCATCATTTCCTGCTACTTGACATAGATTGTCAAATAATGAAAAGGTAAGTCTCACCATGAGGGAAGATATTTGCAATACATGTAACTGACAAAGGGCTTTCTATCTGTAGTGAACTCCTACAAATCAATATGAAAAAGACCAGCAGTCTAGCTTAAAAAATCATTGGCGGGTTCAGGGGGGGCTGAGAGGGGGTGTCACCTGGGTGTCTCAGTCCATTAAGCATCTGACTTAAGCTCATGTCATGATCTTGTGGTTCATGAGTTTGAGCCCTGCGTTGGGCTCTGTGCTGACAGCTTGGAGCCTGGAGCCCGCTTTGGATTCTATGTCTCCATCTCTCTCTGCCCCTCCTCCACTCATGCTCTGTCTCTGTCTTTAAAAAAAAAAAAATTGAAATTAAAAAAATTTTAAAGGGGCACCTGGGTGGTTCAGTTGGTTAAGTGTCTAACTTTGGCTCAGGTCATGATCTTGCAGTCTGTGAGTTCAAGCCCCGCGTCGGGCTCTGTACTGACAGATCAAAGTCTGGAGTCTGTTTCAGATTCTGTGTCTCCGTCTCTCTCTGGCCCCTTTCCCACTTGCGCTCGCTCTCTCTCTCTCTCTCTCTCTCTCTCAAAATAAAAATAAATATTAAAAAAATTTAAAAAAATGTTTTAAGCATCAGCAGGAGTCTTGAATAGGTACTTCCCTAAAGAGGAAATCTAAATGCCTAATAAATGTATGTTAAAATGTTGAGCTTCATTAATCATCAGGTATGAGCAAATTTGAAATCACAATAAGATTCCACTAGAATCCAACTAGACTCAAAAAGAATGACAAAGGGGCACCTGGGTGGTTCAGTCCCTTAAGCGTCCCACTGTGGCTCAGGTTGTTATCTCACAGTTCATGAATTCAAGTTCTGTGTAGGGCTCTGGGCAGACATCTCAGAGCCTGGAGCCTCCTTCAGATTCTGTGTCTCCCTCTCTCTCTGCCCTTCCCCACTCATGCTCACTCACTTTCTCTCTCTCTCAAAATAAAATAAAAACATTAAGAAGAATGACAAGGGGCACCTGGTGGCTCAGTCGGTTAAGTGTTCAACTCTTGGTTTCAGCTCAGGTCATGATCTCATGGTTTGTGGGTTCGAGCCCTGCATAAGGCTCCACACTGTGTGTGCAGAGCCTGCTTGAGATTCTCTCTTTCCTTCTCTCTCTGCCCCTCCCCTGCTCACACTCTCTCTGTCTCTCTCAAAATAAACATTAAAGAAGAAGAATGACAAAACAGCATTTATGAACACATGAGACAGCAGGGGTTTCATACCTTATAGTGTTAATGATGTGCATACTCTGACCAAACACTTCTCCTAGACTTATGTTTATTTATGAACCAAAAGAGATGTACAGTAATGTTCATTAAGTTCACAATATTCATAATTGCCTCAAACCAGAAAGACACAAGTGTCTTCTAACAATAGAATGGATGAAAGTAGTTAATTTACACAATGGAATATTATAGAACGGTGAAAAGAGGCAGGCAGCTGCATCTCACAATATGTTTACATCTCACGAATACAACATTGAGCGACAGAGGCCAGTCATAAAGAATGCATGTTCTATGATTCCAATTATATAAAATTATAAAATAAGCAAAACTAAATCAGTCTTCAGGGATGCTCAATTGGGTGGTAAAAGTGAAAAGACAAAGAGGTGATTTTCATAAATGTCAGGATTGAAAAGTCTGTTATAGGGACTTCAACTTCCAATGGAGGATGTAGTTTGTTGAGTCAGGCGAATGCTTCCACTGTTAAAACAAAAAGGTCAAACTGGATAAGTTTCAAAAGTCTTATTTTTAAAAGCATCAGAAACTGGAAGCAATTTTGAGACAGGTGATTAATTTATTTGTCTTTGTATCTCCCAGAGCTTTTCGTTCCCTACCCTTCACATGGGTAGTCAATTAATATTGAATGAATGAAAATAAAGTGAGAGGCAAAGCACGTATCTAGAATGGAAGATGGAGAAAAATGTTTGCTGCTTCCCATAGTCAAAGTTTAGGGAGAAAGGACTATATTATCTGGGTACCCAAGGGAGAGAGACTTGTCACACTGGATCCTACATGGGACCCTAAGATATTATGCTATAAAAATTTGATTGTCCTCTTTCAGTCTTCTATTAAATACATATGTGTATGACATATGATACACATTTAAAAACACACCCATTATTTATGTTTTGGGAAATTAAATGTTTCTGTCGTACACTCTTACCTCCTTGTTATCTTTTGTACTTTTTTTGTAGTGAAATTTTGGGGAAGCCACAATGCTGGCTCAGTACCTTTGGAATCCTTGAATCTTAGCACAGGAATAGACCTTATATGGAACATGCTATTTCCTCACGATTAGATTGAGTTTATGTATTTTTGGCAAGAATACCATGGAAATGATCTTGTGTTCCTCTCAGTGTGTCCTATTGGGGGGTACATGATATTATTGTGTCTTATGATTGCTAGTGATTAACCTTGATCCCTTGGTTAAGCTGATGGCTATTGGGTTTCTCCACTTTGAATTTTCCCTTTGTAACTGGTAAGTATCTTAAAAATACTTTGAAACTGTCATTAAGCTGTTTCTCCTCAGACCTTCACTTTCTGATTTTAGCATTCATTAGTGGATTTGACTACAACAGTGATTACTGTGATGTTTGCCTAATGTGACATTTGTATTTCCCTCATTCCTTCTACATTTATTAATTGGAATTCTGGGAATTATCTTTTATCTATTTATACTAGTAAGAACTCATAGATATTTGTTTCTATGGATTCTAATTCAGTGCCATTATTTTGTTGTTCAAATTGTTCCAATGTTAGCCATTGGGCGTTCCTTCTGGTTGGCTCCTGGTTGGTCTTTTTGACATTTCCCCATACTTTTTCAAGCACTTTCTTATTTTTCTCCCATCATGTTTCTAGCTTATTTTGTATTTTCTATGTCTCAGCCCTGGTTCCTTTTATTGGAGAGTGATATTTAGAAACCCAGATCTAAAGCGCCTGGATGGCTCAGTCAGTTAAGCATCTGACTTCAGCTTGGGTCATTATCTCACGGTTCGTGAATTTGAGCCCCATGTCAGGCTCTCTACTGTTGGCACAGAGCCCACTTTAGATCCTCTGTTCCTCCCTATCTCTCTGTCCCTCCCCAGCTCATGCTCTCTCTCTCTCTCAAAAATAAATAAACATTAGGAAAAAAAAAAACCCAGATCTGGTTGTTTTTGCCAGTAATATTTTTTTTCCAATGCGTGTCATTGTGAAACTGAATTTTTTGCTAATAAATGGATATGAAATCATTTTCAGTCATGATTTTATCAGTTGTCAGATTAGCTATCCTTCCCATTCTTAAATCACTTACGCATTGGAAAAGCAAGTCCTTTATGAAAGTAACTTATAAAGATGTTTAGTAGGATAGAGCCATGCAGAAGAAACTGGTAGTACTTACTTGACCTTTACATGAAGAGTTTTAATGCTGGAATCTTGATGTACTGTGATTATGGGCTTATCTTAATCTAGTAACTTTGTCAAAAAGCAAATGAAGTTACGTTGTTTTAGTTTATTCTTTATTTCTTTTATTAAAAATTTTTTTTAATATTTATTTTTTAGAGAACATGCGTGTATGAGTGGGGAAGGGGCAAAGAGAGAGAGAGGGAGGAGCACAGAATCCGAAGGAGGCTTTGGGCTTTGAACTGTCAGCACAGAGCCCGGCATAGAGCTCAAGCTCACAAACTAAGATCAAGACCTGAGCTGCAGTCGGATACTTAACTGACTGAGCCACCCAGGCACCCCTATATTAGTTTTTCTTAATAGCTCAGTCTATAATGGTTCCAAATCAATACCACATTCCTTTTTGTAAACATTTCTTAACAGGTTTACTGAGGTATGTTTTATTACATACCATAAAATTCATGATATAAAGATTCAATGTGTTTCAAATGGCTATTGTAAATTCTAAACTATTGGTAAATTTTATAGTTGTACTACCACCACTATGATCCAGTTTGAGAACACTTTAATCATCATGAAAAGTTTCCTCATGCCCAATTGTGATCAATTTCTACTCCCATTCTAAGACATATCTTCTGATCTTCTGTCTCTATGGTTTTGTTTTTTATGGAGATTTCATATAAATGGGATCATTTAATCCCATATATATGGGATCATATAAATGGGTATGTTGTATTTGGGTGCTTTTACTTAGCTTAATGTTTTTGTTGTTAATTTATGTAGTTGTGTGCCTTGGTAGTTCATTCCTTTGTGTGTATCTGATTTATATTTCATTGTATGGATATACCGTGTTTGCTTTATCCATTTACCAGTTCATTGATTGTTTCCAGTTTTTGGCAATCATGAATAGTGTTGTTAGGGACATTTGCATACACATGTTTGTGTGGACATATGTCCTCATTTTTCTTGGATTAATACCTAGAAATTGAATTTCCGAGTATATCATAAGTATGTATTATCTTTTGAAGAAACAAACTCTTTCCCAAAGTAGTTGTATCATTTCACATTCCCACTAGTTATGTGTGAGGGTTCTGTTTTTACCACATCCTCACCATCACTTGGTATTGTCAGGTGTTTTTTTTTTATTATTATAAAAGACATGATTTTTTTCTAGTGGATTATATAATGATGTCGTGTGTGTGTGTGTGTGTGTGTTTTAATGTTCATTTTGAAAGAGAGATGTTCATACATGGGAGGGGCAGAGAGAAGGAGAGAGAATCCCAAGCAGGCTCTACACTACCAGCACAGAGCCCAATGTGGGGCTCTATCCCGTGAGATCATGACCTGAGCCAAAATCAAGAGCAGGATGCTTAACTGACTGAGCCACCCAGGCACCTCTCATTGTGGTTGTAAGCTGTATTTCCCTAGTCACTAAGGATGTTTGAGCATCTTTTCATATGATAATTTTCCATTTCTTTGTGTTCTTTGGTGAAGTATCCATTTCTTCATCATGTTGTTCATTTTCTTACTGAGTTTTACAAGTTCTTTATATATTTCAGATACAAGTCTTTTATCAAATATATGATTTGCAAATATTTTCTCCCAGTCTCTAGCTCCCTTTTTCCCCCCTTAATGATGTCTTTTGAAGAGCAAAAGTTTTCAGTTTTTATGAAGTCCTGTTTATAAATTTTCTCCTAAATTCTCTTGTTGGATTCATAGTTTTACCTTTTATATTTAGTCTGGTCAATTTTCAGTTGACTTTTTTGTGTGATAGAGATTATATCTAAATTCATTTGTTTTTGCATGTGGATATCCAACTATTCTAGCACCATTTGTTAAAAAAAAAACTATATTTACCTCGTTGCCTTGGTACCTGTTTCAAAAATCAATGGGCTATAATTATGTGAGTTTATTTCTAGACTCTGTGTTCTGTTCTGGCCTTATGTCACTATCATGCTGTCTTGTTTACTGTGGTTTTGTAGTACGTCTTAAAATCAGGTAGAATTGGTTCTCCAACTTTTTTCTTCTTCTCTAAATTGCTTTGACTATTTTGCCTATTTTGCTTTGCCTATTTAATTTCCATATAAATATTAGGATTAGTTTGTTAATTTTTTTAGGATTGGTACCATTTATTAAAAAGTGATAAAATTTGCCTATGAAGCACTATGTGCCTCATTTTTTCATTATGTGAGTATTTTATGTTACTAATTCAGTTTCTTGTTCTAGTTCTATTGATTTGTATTTCTTCTTTAATCTCTCTCTCTCTTTTTAAAAGATTTTATTTTTAAGTAACCTCTATACCCAATGTGGGGCTCAAAGTCACAACTCAGAGATCAAGATTTGCATATTCTACTGACTGAGCCAGCCAGGTGCCCCATCTTCTTTAATCTTTTAAGGAATTTGTCCATTTCATCTATACTGTCTGGTTTTTGGCTTAAAGTTACTCATAATGTTCCTGTACAATTATTTTAATTTCTGTAAGTTTATTCCTAATTTTGGTAATGTGTGTTCTTTCTGTCTCTCTCCCCCTCTCTTGCTCTCTTTCTCTTTGGTTAGTCTAGCTAAATGTTTGCCAATTTTGTTCTTTAAAAGAACAAACTTTTGGTTCCATTGGCTTTCTCTGTTATTTTTCTGTTTTATAATTTATGGATTGTTACTCTGATTTTATTTCCTTCCTTCAACTTTGAGTTTGATTTACTTTTCTTATTCTAGCTTCTTGAGGTGGAAGTTTATATTAAATATTTTTAGATCTTTCTAGCTAGTGCTAGAAAGCATTTTAAAAGTATAAATATGCTTATTAAAGCACGACTTTTGCAGCTTCTCATGAATTTCTATTGTTGTGTTTTTGTTTCCATTCAATTTAAGAAAGTTTATTTAAAATTTTTTTTAACATTTATTCATTTTTTGAGAGACGGAGAGAGACAGAGCATGAGTGGAGGAGGGGCACAGAGAGAGGGAGACACAGAATCCGAAGCAGCTTTAGGCTCTAGGCTGTCAGCACAGAGCCCAGTGTAGGGCTTGAACCCACAAACTGTGAGATCATGACCTGAGCCAAAGTGAGCCGCTTAACCAATAGAGCCATTCAGACACCCCCAATTTAAAATATTTTCTAATTCATGATTTCTTCTTTGATTCAGGAGCTGTTGAGAAGTTTATTATTCAATTTCCAAATGTTTGAGGATTTCTCAAATTTCTCTGTTGATTTCTAATATAATTCTGTTGCTGTCAGAATATACTGGCATATTTTCCGTTTTTAATTTAATAAGACTTATTTTATAGTCTAACACAGGGCTTGGCAAGCTATGACCCATAGGCCTTTTGTTAAATGGCTTACAAGATAAGAATGGTTTTTACATTTTAAATGTACGTACTTTTTAAAAAGACAAAGAAGGTTATTATATGATGTTAAAGGTGTCAGTCCTTCAAGAAGTTATAACAATTGTAAATGTTTAATGTGTCCAACAGTGGAGCACCTAAATATACAAAGCAAAAGCAACAGAGCTAAAAGAAAGAAACAGTTATAAAGTAATAGTTGGAGACATTAATACTCCATCCTCAACAATGGATGCATCATCCAGACAGGAAATCAATAAGGAAGCTTTGGATTTGAACAACACCATAGACCAAACGAGCCTAACAGGCATATACAGAAAATTGTATCCAACAACAGCAGAATACATTTTCTTCTCAAGTGCACACAGATCATTTTTAGGATAGACCATATGTTAGGCAAGTCTTAGAAAATTCAAGAAGATTGAAATCATATCCAGTATTTTCTCGACCACAAGGGCATGAAACCAGAAAATCACCAACAGGAAGAGAATTGGAAAATTCACAAGCACATGGAAATTAAGCAACACTGTCTTGAACAACCAGTAGAATAAGGAAGAAATTAAAGAGGAAATTAAAAAATTTCTTGAGACCAGCAAAAATGAAAATGTAATGTACCAGAGCATATGGGATGCAGCAAAAGCAGTTTTAAGAGCAAAGTTTGTAGCAATAAATGTCTACCTTAAGAGTACAGATCTCAAATAAAGCACCTAACTCTACACCTTGAGGAACCAGAAAAAGAAGAACAAATGGAACCCAAATTTAGCAGAAGAAAGCAAATAATAAATTTTAGAGCAGGAATAAATGAAACAGAGAACAGAAAAACAATTGGAAAGATTAATGAAACTAAGAATTAATTCTTTGAAAACGTAAACAAAATGGACAAACCTGGGCACCTGGGTTGCCCAGTCGTTAAGTGTCTGACTCTTGATTTTGGCTCCAGCCATGATCTCATGGTTCATGATCTCAAGCCCTTTATCGGGCTCCCTCCTGGAGCCTGCTTGGGATTCTCTCTCACCACCCCTTCCCCTCTTGTGTGCATGCGCTATTTCTCACTCTCTCAAAATAAAGAAACATTAAAAAAAATTAAAAAGTGTTTATACAGGAGATAGTAATGAAAGAAGAGAGAAACAAAGACATAAGACATAATAAAAAATAGTGGTTTCATATAAATATAGCCTTATCAATAATTGCATTAAATGGGAATATTTGAAATACTGTCATCAAAAGGCAGAAAATTTCCAACTTTATAAAAAGGATAAATTTTGAAGTCAAAAATTGAAATAAGTGAATAGGTTCAAAAAGGTTGAAAATAAAAAGGAAAAAGATACACCTGGCACACAGTATGTATTGGCTGAAGGACCTATTTTAAGAACAGATAAAATAGACTGTAAGACAAAAAATATTACTGGAGGCAAAGAGAGAAAATTCATAAAGATAAAACAGTCAGTACTTAGGGAAAATGTAACATTACAAATGTATATGCACTTTGCTACAGAAACCCAAAATACAGAACCAGAAAATGACAGAATTAAAAAGGGAAATAGACAATTAAACAATTACAGTTGAGGATTTTAATACACCTGTCTTTCCATCAACTAGAACAACCTGAGAATATAGAAAACTTGTATAACACTGTTGACCAACTTGAACTAACTTAACATGTAATTATCCCTCCACTCAGCAAGAGCAGAATACGTAGTGTTTTATAGAACACCTAGAATATTCTCTGAGATAGATCATGTGCTAACCATGAAATGAGTGTCAGTAAATTTAAAAGAACTCATTTCCTTCCTGTTGGTTTTAGTTACCATCTGGTATCATTTTTTTTTTCAGCTATAAAGACTTTAATATTTCTTATAGGGCAAGTCTACCAGCAAATGGTTTTTTTCACTTCTTATTCATCTGGGAATGTTTTATTTTGACTTTATTTTCAAAGGATAGTTTTGCTGAATATATAATTCTTGATTAACTTTTTTTCATCATTTTAAATATGCCATTTTAGCATCTTCAGATTTCTGTAGTTTCTGGTAAGTTAGTTTTTACTTGTATTGTTCTCCTTTATGTGTGAGTCATTTTTCTCTTTTGGCTTTCAAGATTTCCTATTGGTATTTATCTTTCTGCAACTTGACTACTGTATGTCTAGGTGTGGATCTTTTTATGTTAGCCCTACTTGATAAATTGAACTTCTTGGATATGTAGATTAATATTTTTCATCAAACATGGGACATTTTCAGTTATTGTCCTTTAACATTCTTTTTTTTTTTAAGTGTTTATTTTGAAAGAAAGAGCATGTGAGCAGGGGAGAAGCAGAGAGAGAGGGAGAGAGAAAATCCAAGCAGACTCCATGCCCCGTGCAGAGCCCAGTGTGGGGCTTGATCTCACAAACCATGAGATCATGACCTGAGCTGAAATCAAGACTCGGAGGCTTAACTGACTGAACCACCCAGGTGCCCCTGTCCTTTGACATTCTTTTTGCCACTTTCTCACATTTCTCTTCTCTTGGGACTCCCATTATGCATATGATAGTATCCCACAGATCTCTGAGTCTCTGTACTGCTGATTTGATAATTTCTGTTGATATGTTTTTGAGTTTATTGATTCTTTCCTCTGCAACCTCACATCTGCTCCTGAGACTATCTAGGAAATTTTTGATTTCAGTTACTATATTTTCACTTTTACAGTTTTTCTTTGGTTCTTTTTATGGCTTGTATTTTTATATTTAGGTTCTCTATCAATTGAGTCATTATCATCATATTTTTCTTTAGTTTTTTTGGACATAGTTTCCTTAGATTATTCAAACATATTTCTAATAACTGCTTTGAAATCTTTGCCAAGTTCAGCATCCAGACCCATTCAGAGTTAGTTTCTGTTGACTTCTTAAACATGTTTTTTTCCTCCTGGCTGTGGGTCACATTTTGCTGTTTTTTTTCCATGTCTTGCATTTTGTTTTTGCTATTGTTGAAAACTGCAAAATTTAGGTAATATGTTGTCGCAGCTTTGGATTTTGATTCATTTTTCTGAGAGTTTTTATTTATTTTTTGTTATATAGCCTCTGATGACTCTACTCAGATTTTAGTCTTTTTTTTTTTTTAAACATGGATTTGTAGCTGTTGCCACTGTGTCTTTGTAGTTTAGAAGTAGCCATTGTAGTTTAGGAGTAGCTCAACACTTCAAGCCTGTAAGACTTCTGTCTTCTGCTGATTGAAATTGTTTAGATTGGAGAGTACCCTCAAAGGCAGTTATCACATCTACCTTGGCGTTTACTTTTGGTGGACTCTTTTGGATTCCCCTGCACATACATATAGCTTCCCAGTTGTCTAAGGATTGCAGACTGATTCAAACATAGCTTGAGAAGTCTTTTTGGTATCCTTAGTATTTTTCTGAAATGTAGCTCATCTGGCACAATGGAGTTTCCTCCATCCTTGCAGATTCATGTCTAAGACTATTATCAAAGACAAATGTAAATCTTTGATTATAGTTTTCTGAGCAATAAGATATATATATATAACTTTGGGGCACCTGGGTGACTCAGTTGGTTTAGTGTTCGACACTTGGTTTCTGCTCAGGTCATGATCTTGCGGTTGGTGGGTTTGAGTCCCACTTTAGGCTCCATGCTGATAGCATGAAGCCTGCTTTGGTTTCTCTCTCCCTCTCTCTGCCCTTCCCCTGCTTGTGCACTTGCTCACACACGCTCTCTCTCTTTCTCTCTCTCAAAATAAATAAAAGGAAAAGATGAATTTATAGCTTCAGACTTCGGATTTTATTTTACTTAGGGCATTATTTAACATCCGTTTTTATTCTTTTTACTCCAAAAGAATAAAATAATCAAAGATAGAAAATGGCTTTTGTAGATTTTTGATGTTTCAGAGAATAAAAAGATGAGATTTTTCTTACAGATTTAAACAAGTAAGCATGCAATTCGTGTAATAATTCTCAGAAGAGCACAGTATAATTTCCATGTTGACTATTGATTTAACATGTGAAACATAATTGAATTATTGAGGACAACAGCAGATCAACAGACTATAGTATCTAGGCAACAGAAAAGTAAATTCATTCGTTTTATTGTTTTAGGTGCTACTGTTCCTATATTAATTGTTTCTGTGATGCCAAGAGTGCCTTGGTGTTTTGAATCACTAACCTAATTAATTTTCTTTTCTTTTTTTTTTTTTAATTTTTTAATGTTTGTTTACTTTTGAGAGAGAGAGATAGAGACAGAGCACGAGTAGGGGAGGGGCAGAGACAGATGGAGACACAGAATTCAAAGCAGGCTCCAGGCTTGAGCTGTCAGCACAGAGCCTGATGCAGGGTTCAAACTCACAAGCCATGAGATCATGACCTGAGCTGAAGTCGGACACTTAACCAACTGAGCCACCCAGGCTTCCCTAACTTTCTATAGTCTAATTATGGGCTGAACTTCCAGTGGAAAGTTGCTCCTATCCTAAAATGTTTGTGGTAGGAAACAGTCCCAGGATTGCATTATAGCAATGATATTGGCAGTCCATAGCTTTGCTTGCTTTTTAATTAAAGTTTTAATTTTAAGATAAGTATAGATTCCTGTGTAGTTGTTTGTCCATATGCTTTGACCCAGTCATATTTTTCCTTTTAATTTTTTCCAACTATTAACTAATTTTGCAAAAATTAGCTATTGCTGTTTGTGCATAATGAGAAGGGGCCATGTAGAAAGGTTTAACATCTGAAACTCTGTGACACTCATTTTGTTAGGCACTGACCATGACAGTGGTCACGATTAAGATAAGGAATTAGAAACACTATCTTTGCCTGCTAATAGTCTGTTTCCCACCCCTGAAACTTTTATTATTAAAAAAATTTTGGGGCGCCTGGGTGGCGCAGTCGGTTAAGCGTCCGACTTCAGCCAGGTCACGATCTCGCGGTCCGTGAGTTCGAGCCCCGCGTCAGGCTCTGGGCTGATGGCTCAGAGCCTGGAGCCTGTTTCCGATTCTATGTCTCCCTCTCTCTCTGCCCCTCCCCCGTTCATGCTCTGTCTCTCTCTGTCCCAAAAATAAATAAAAAACGTTGAAAAAAAATTTAAAAAAAAAATTTTTTTTTAATGTTTATTTATTTTTGCGAGGGAGAGACAGAGCACAAGCAGGGGAGAGGCAAGAGAGAGGGAGACACAATCTAAAGCAGCTTCCAGGCTCTGAGCTGTCAGCACAGAGCCTGATGTGGGCCTCAAACTCACGAACCGTGAGATCACGACCTGAGCCGAAGTCAGACACTTAACTGACTGAGCCACCCAGGCACCCCAAAACTTTTTTTTTTAAATATGAATTTGTAACAAAAAGTATTACACTTTGAAAAATTGAATAAAGCATCAAATCAAGCAACTTTTGTGTGCCATTAATGGAATGAGCTCATACTTTTTGCAAATTTTAACACCGTTATAGGTGTAATTAAATTCTTATGCCATGTTGGCTCAACTAGTAAGCCTTTTGTAAAGTTTGTAGAGACTATGCTAACAGTTTTGCTAAACTTCAAAGTTGTTTAAAAATTATTTCACTTATACTTTTAGTCATTCATAAATTGTAACATGTAATATATACTGTTTTTGTCTGTTAATGCAAGCAAATACAAAGGGAATACGAAATTATTTGATCAGTAGTTATACCCATATTTTTGTTGGGTCATTTTAAACCAGGATGGCCTCTTTTTCTCCTTTAGTTTCATTTATTAGTATTCCACATGGAACTTTTTTTCTGAAGAATTTCTGTGGTAGAAGCCATTTATCTCGTAATCATGAAAATCATGTCTTTGTGAAAGAATTGAAGAGATTATGGATATGGCTTGTTCCATATGTTGTTATAGGTAACTTTTAAATTATTGCTACTGTAATGTACTGTAATGGCAGCATGGGCCATAAGGGGCTGAATGCCTGTTTGCTAGAAGGAAGAAAGTGGAAAGTTGATGTGTAACGGAACAGAGTTTTAAAGACAGATTTGAGGTAAGATATAATTTTAAAATTCTCTGAACTTTCTTCAAAAGGTCTGCAAGAATAAATAAAAGTATGTGTAAAAATCAGGGCTGATACCAGCTTGGACCTTAGGGCAGTGTGTTGTTTTTTTTTTTTTAATATATTTAGATCTTTTTTTTAAATGTTTACTTATTTTTGAGAGAGAGAGAGAGACGGAACATGAGCAGGGAAGGGGCAGAGAGAGAGGGAGACACAGAATCCAAAGCAGGCTCCAGGCTCTGCACTGTCAGCACAGAGCCTAGTGCGGGCCTCGAACCCATGAACTGGAAGATCATGACCTGTGCTGAAGTCAGATGCTTAACCGACTGAGCCACCCAGGTGCCCCAGGGCAGTGTTTTTTTAAGCTGACACCCAACAGTTACAATAATCGGAGTCACAAATGTCATTAGTATGTAAGGTTACATTGACCGCTCGTATTAAAATAAAGCCAGAATTTTGTAACACATTTTGATGTTCTTTCCCTTCAGCTGAGTTTGAGATAATTCCTTTCTGCTTTTCCTATACAAAAGTAAAGAAAAAGATTAATACTAATATTTAGAGTATTAGACTTTTCTTAATGGAATACATGGGGGGGGGGCGTACACCTTCAAAGTTGATTATCAGCAGTTTTCTAACCTTTTCATACATGCTGTGTGAAAAAAGTGTACCGTGGCCAAATGAATGGGAAACTGTTGGTACATCAACAGTTTCCTGACTTGATAAACCGATCTTTAATATGCTAAAGTGTATTTGATAAGCAGTATAGCATATTGTGTTTCCTAAACTTAACCTAACCATGGGAGCATTGCTCTAGACTAGTGTTCTGTGAACATAGCTGGAGTAAACAAACACTTGTCAAGATGAGTGATGTTCCAGGAACTCTGTCACAACTATTATCGCAAACATTTGTTTTAGATAAAATTAATGTACAAAGTAAATATGAACGCTTTTTTTTAGCTCTTTTTTTTTGAAGTTACTTTCTGGGTGTCGTTTTGACATAACCTAGTTTTTACTAAACTGCCAGTTCAAATAATTAAATGAAAAAAATATGAATTAATTTGGAAAATGTTAATATCCTTGGAAATTTTATGTGCAACTAACTCATTTCTGAAAGAAATACGACTTCTAGGCATAAATCATCTGTTCACATTGAACTATTTGGTATTCTTTATGTGCTTACAAGTTTTTATTGTTCCTTTACTTCCTGTTATTGAGGGGCATTTGAAAGGTTTCTTAATGTAACTCACAACAAAAGATTTCTGGAGTATAATAAAAGGTTTTGAACTCCTGTGTATGTTGACTGGCTCACAGCAAAGCAACGGTACTACTTCGCAGTTATTTTTCCAAGGGGTTAGGAATAAATGGAAATCTGAAGAAATCTATTTCTGTGTGTTCTCTTTCCAAGCACCATACAATTTTCTGTGATACTTGCATTTAACAGAAACTCTTTAGACTGTGGCTTTTTTCATTTTATAATGACAGAATTTGTAGGACCCTCAGCAACATAAATTTGCATAGCAGCACTGTATGTACACATTTATTAAATTTTTTCTTTCTGTTGTATTTCAGTGAGCTGAAATGTTGTTAGGAAGTCCAGATTCTTAGAATTTTGCTCACAGATTTATATGTGATCATTTCCAGGCAGAGTAAATACAGCTAAAAATATATGTATCTCTATATTACACATTTTTAAAATTGTTGAATCTCTTTTTCTAAGGAATCCCAAAGTGTGTGATGAAGCATTTAATTTTATATTATTATAGAAATGACACATGAGCATAAGAATAAACATTATATAGAGTAAACATTATATAGAAATAAACATTATAGGAGAGTTTAGAATTAAAAAGTTAACATTATTCCGTGCCCTCATTTCATTTGTATCCTCGATGTTAGTCACTGTGGTGTACTTTTTGTTTTCATTTTGCTGGTTATTTCCACTATAACTCCAAGTTACCGCAAGTTGTGAATCTAGAAACCTGTTGCTTTGCTGTTAAGATTGACGGGCAGTATGCACAAATTCAGAACTTTCTAAGGTCAAATTTCTTTTTTTTTAATTTTTTTTTAACGTTTATTTATTTTTGAGACAGAGAGAGACAGCATGAACGGGGGAGGGTCAGACAGAGGGAGACACAGAATCTGAAACAGGCTCCAGGCTCTGAGTGGTCAGCACAGCCCGATGCGGGGCTCAAACTCATGGACCGTGAGATCATGACCTGAGCCGAAGTTGGCGGCTTAACCTACTGACCCACCCAGGCGCCCCTAAGGTCGAATTTCTTATGTTGATAGTGATAAGGTGAATTTCTTATAAAGGACACACATTCAGAAATCAGAGTTATATTTTGTATTTCATGTGGAACTTTTTTTTTTTTTTAATTTTTTTTTCAACGTTTTTTATTTATTTTTGGGACAAAGAGAGACAGAGCATGAACAGGGGAGGGGCAGAGAGAGAGGGAGACACAGAATCGGAAACAGGCTCCAGGCTCCGAGCTATCAGCCCAGAGCCTGACGCGGGGCTCGAACTCCCGGACCGCGAGATCGTGACCTGGCTGAAGTCGGACGCTCAAGCGACTGCGCCACCCAGGCGCCCCAACATGTGGAACTCTTTTAATTAATGGAGTTTTTTAAAACTAAGGTTCATATGTTTCCCCCGGGGTTTGTAAGTGTTCTGTCAGTATCAGTGGAGATCATTTTCTTTATCCACCACTTTCTGTTTTTCAAGTTGATTACATATGGGAATTTCAAATAAACTGGAATGGATCATTTGAAATGTATACAGACTAGGGGCGCCTGGGTGGCGCAGTCGGTTAAGCGTCCGACTTCAGCCAGGTCACGATCTCGTGGTCCGTGAGTTCGAGCCCCGCGTCAGGCTCTGGGCTGATGGCCCAGAGCCTGGAGCCTGTTTCCGATTCTGTGTTTCCCTCTCTCTCTGCCCCTCCCCCGTTCATGCTCTGTCTCTCTCTGTCCCAAAAAATAAATAAACGTTGAAATGTATACAGACTAAAATTTTTTTCTTTAAAGTTTTTTCCTGTTTTGGGGCACGTGGGTGGCTCAGTATGTTGAGCGTCTGACTCTTAATTTTGGCTTGGGTCATGGGATCGAGCCCCATGTTGGGCTCCATGCTGAGCATTGAGCCTGCTTAAAATGGTCTTTCTCCCTCTGCCCCTCTCCCCTGCTCACACACACTCTCTCTCTTAAAAAAAAAAAAATTAATTAAAAAAAATTTTCCCCTGTTTTGAGTTTAGAAAGTGAGGTGAAAGCCATCATTATAATAGTAACATTCCTTTCTGATGGTGAAACATGGATTGCTTTTAGCTATCCTCTGCAAAGTAGTAAAATTAAAAAAAATTATTTTGGATCATGATTCTATGATATTATGACAACAGTGGTTGCCGGGTCTCATTCAGGTCAAAGCCAAAAAACTCCCATTGTGCTACCTCAGTAAAGAGGTAAAAAGCCTACCTAGAAGAAACCTGTGAAATAGACAGTCACTAAAACATAACATAAAATGAAAATCTGCATATGTTGTCTCCATGACTCTGCAGGATGAGGAATTTTTCCAAGTAGTAATCCATGTACTGACATAAAACAGTGATAAAGAGGGGCACCTGGGTGGCTCAGTTGGTTAAGCCTCTGATTCTTGATTTTGGCGTAGGTCATGATCTCAGGGTTCATAAGATCGAGCCCTCCATTGGGTTCCATGCTGACAGCACGAGCCTGCTTGGGATTCTGTCTCTCTCTGCCCCTGTCCCATGCTCGTGGTCTGTCTCTCTCAAAATAAATAAGTAAACTTAAACAGTAATAAAGATGCTAAATTTTAGAATAAATGCTTTTAAGTTTTAAAGATAGTATATCTGAAGAAGAGATGTATGCCATTTCTTTCTAGCAGTTAGTTATAATTGCCACTTAGCAAGAGTACTTTCTAGATACTTTTTGTCTTCTGCAAAATTCTCATTGACATTTTGCTAGGTACTTCAAATGCCAAATTGACTATTTGGTTAGATAACTGATAAACACCTGGTAAATTACTTACTTTGAAGAACACTCAATGAGAGTCTAGTGTATAATTTAATCATGCATAAAATGTCAAAACAATGTTATTTTATACTGTCTTTAACATTTAAAAATTTCTATTGGGAGTTAATTGGCAGGCTTGATACCCAGACACAAATATTTAAGTCAAATCAGTTTCTTTTGTGTTTCTCACATGTCATATGTTCAGAGCATTTTATTTTAAAGCTCCCAAATAATATTTAATTGTCTTTCATAATTAAGAGGATGTCTTAACATGCTAGTTTGATGTTTCTCACTTTAAAAAGTTCTTGTATATTGCTTATATCAAATGCATGGTTAATAGATTGTTTTCAGTGAGCTTTCTGGTATTTTCCATTTTATTCTCCACTGTGAATATTTGTTATTAAACATAACCTGCTACACATTCACAGTTATACATAGCAAGCCCCTTGTGATTGTGGACAGTTTTGTCCTATACTGGAAGACCCTAAGTAGTGTATTACAAAGGGTATTAAAAATGTTATTTTTAAGTTCCTATTTAATCCATAAACTGTTTCCCCTTGGAAATAATATAATTGGTGAGTAGGTTCTAAAGCAAGTCTCCTAACACTTATTTAACTCATGGTGCCTTTGATATACATTATGCACCTGCTGTCATAGGAGGGAGCATGTGCAAGTGAGCACCTGTGGTGGGGGAGAAGCGTGAAGATGGAGAAACACACTGGTACCGTTTGGACCCCACAAATAATCACCCCCTCAGTCCCATTGTATCAGGATGTGAACCAAATTCAGGCTATTTCTGGTCCATCAACTGGTCCAATTAAGGAATGGATTTAGCTTTTCCAAACTGGATAGATGTAATTACACTTACCCAAGTATGAAAAGGATGTAGTGGTTGAACAAATGTACCCAGATTCTGAATTCACAAAGCCAAGTTATTGTTAGTTCCTTCGAATTGATTATCTTAAAGACACACTCATTCCAACAAGAGTCTGTGGTTGTTCAGTTTAAATAAGATCTTCAAATAAAGTTTTAAAATAATTTCCAAAACCAAGAAAACATCATCGTTTTAAGAATGTCCCTGAGCTATTGTTGAACATACTCAGCGTGTGATTCTGAGGATTCCAATCTTGTTTAAACATTAAAATTTTTTGGGGGCGCCTGGGTGGCGCAGTCGGTTAAGCGTCCGACTTCAGCCAGGTCACGATCTCGCGGTCCGTGAGTTCGAGCCCCGCGTCAGACTCTGGGCTGATGGCTCAGAGCCTGGAGCCTGTTTCCAATTCTGTGTCTCCCTCTCTCTCTGCCCCTCCCCCGTTCATGCTCTGTCCCAAAAATAAATAAACGTTGAAAAAAAAATTAAAAAAAAAACATTAAAATTTTTTTTTCTTTTGGGTTTACATTCAGAGTTTGAGACATGTTCTTCTTAATAAAATTGGTAGTGTCAATCCTGTCCTTCTTAGGGTGGATTTGATCCCTAGATTCCATGAAGCAATCCTGTATCAAGATCTTAAGACAATTCTAAGACAGGAATTTCAAAAGATATGAATGAAGACATGGAGTTGGGTTTGCTTTGCTGGCTGATGACCTTGAAGGACAATATTTGCTTATATAATTTCTGAAAATTTTGGTGATATTATTTCATAATCATTCTTGATAAATTATATATCTTCTATTTCTTTGCAGTTGTATAAAGGAAATAATATGCAAAAATTTGAAAATGCTCAGCCGTCTGGGCCTATATAATATGTGGGCAGCTAGTCTTTTGTTAATCTCTATTCTAGAATATTCCCATTCCTTATGTCCACAGAGATAATTATAAGGCATTGGGGGAAACTTAAATTGTGTTCATCATGCGATAAAACTCTGGCAGTCTTGGATTTCACAGTTTCTTTTCAAGGATTTGTAAGTTGTCTTGAAGTTCTACAGTAGTTGTAATTTTGATAAATTTGAATCATAAATTGTGAGGTTTTTTAAGGCTGTAAGTCTAGTCTGGGGTTACATAACAAGTGAGACAGTTTAAGGGATTAATTAATTAATTCAAAGAATATTTACTTAACACCTACCATGAATTAGAATCTGGTAGATGCTAGGGTTATGGCAGTAAATAAAGGCAGTCAGTGCTCCTGCTCTGGTGAAGTTTATTTTCTTATGGGAGGCACTGACTGTGGTTTAATAGGTAAATAAATGAATAAATAAAATAAGTAAAGATTGTGGTAAATGCAGGGAAGGAAATAAATGGTATCCTATAATTTAGAAAAAGCAGTCTTACTTAATTAGGGTGTCCAGGAAGGCCATTGTGAAAATAACGATAGTGAAGTTCCAAAAGACAAGAATGCGCCCACAGTTTGAGGAGCTGGGCAAAGAGCATTCCTGGCAGAGGTAGTAGCCAATTCAAAGTCTCTGAGGGAAGAAGTAATTTTGACACTTTCTTCGGCCAGAAAGAAGGGCAGGGTAATTGGATTGTCGGAGGTGGATGAGAAAGTCAGGCCAGTACTGATCAGGGGGCCTCATCGCTAGTAACATGGTGTGTGAGACTTTATGCATGTACATTGGGAAGCCAGGGCAGAGTTTTGGACAGGGAAGGAACATGATTGGACTTACATTTTAATATCACTTTGGCTTCCCTTTAGAAAATGGGTGGGAAGAGGGCAGAATGGAAGCAAGAAGGAGGCTTTGGGGTGTGTTCAGGCAGGAAATGATAACAGTGCTGGGCTCAGTGTTTAACAGTGGAGGTAGAAAGAAGACATGCGGTGGGTGTTTTGCAGTGTGGCCTATCACTGTTACTCAGCAGCCTTTGTTGTCGGTCTCTGTGGAGGAAATGACAACTTCCAATGGTATTCCCAGATTTGGCCATTACCTAGTTCATAAAATATCCACAAAATAAAAGGCTTCATTATACACTTTGTTTTAGTAAAAAAATAATTTTAAAGGGTTTAAGGGTAAACTTTCTCTACCTGGACTGTGAACATGTTTTGGCCCACGTGTGGAAAGCAGGCCGTTTCTAGACAGGCTGCTTATTTGCGGAGTGATCGGTCTGGATTTAAAAAGACAACAATATTCAGCCTTGTAGAATTCTAATTCTCACGTCAGATAAGTGGGTTAAACTTCTTAAGGAAATATTAATTCAGATGTTTGTTATGACTTTAGAATAAATATAGGATTTGATCCCAGTTGTCACAAGTAATATCTAAGAGGTTGTATTGTTTGGTAATTGCTGTTAACCCAAGAAACCTGACATCTGTATGCTGTTGTTAGCCCTCCTTCAGAACAGACTGATAGGTCATTTGAATCTGAGTTGGCTTTCGTTTTTTTTATTTGACCAAGGGATGTAGTCCTGCCCATTTTCTTAAAGACCTCTCCCTCTTAAGAGCCCCTTTGGGTCTGTGTTAGACATAAGAAACACACAGACTGTGTTTGTAGTTGTTTCTGTGCCAAAAACTACATCAATTTAAAAATATTTATATTCAGGATTTACACTTAGATTATTATGTGGCATAATGAGCTGAAAATTATAAATATTGTTTTCTGCCATACATTATTAAATTATATAGGACATTGCACTTAATTACCTGAGGTACACATTCTATCTTTTTTTTTTACAGATGATTTTTTCGAAATATCAAACCAATGATCTAAATATTTGAGTAAATAACCCAAAGTTGCAGCTGATAAGTAATAGGATTATGTTTTGAACCTATATCGGCATATCAGAGTATGTATCTTCCACGGCCGAATCAAGAGGAAGAGAATGAATATAAAGAGAGATACTTACTGTATATAGAATGGAATTTGGCGTTGCGGTATTGTCTTTTATTTCTTGCTCTTCCTAACCCAGTGTGCTTTGGAGCTCAAATTAGAGCTGTTTCTAGTGGTACCGGAAAAAGCCAGTGCTTGAAAATACCAAGCCTTGTTATTGACTCTGTCTGTGGTCACTGGCTTGGCATGGAGTGGGTGGCTTCCTTCCCATTGCCTCTTAAATTTTAGGTTAGGTCAGTGTGTATCAGCAGAAGAGTGATGATTTAAAGGAGACTTAGCTGTTTTTTTCTTTTGAAATTGGCACTCTAATGTTTATTTTTTATTTTTTTATGCTTAGTGTAAGTAATTACTACGTGGCGATAACGAAATCATTTTCAGGATACTCTATAAGTAGCTGAAAAGTTTGAAGGTATTGTATATTTAGTATAAAAGTAAACAATATGACTGTGAAGGTAGGATTATTCTAGGTACATTAAAGAAATAAAGTATACACACAGATGTGTACACCCTGGGGAATGGTATGGCGACAGAGAGACCAGATGAAAAGAGCAGGATTCTACTAGTATTCTAGAAAGAATGCATTGTAACTCTACATCAGTCATACCACATTAATTTCAAGATAGCATAGCAGTAAATATTTTTGAAGGTGCTAACATTAAATCTATTAATGATTAATTATAGAACTGTTATTAAAAAGAAATGTAGTAATGCCATATTTTTAAAAAGACTTCAGAAAAATTCAAGGAACACATCATTAGATATAAAAACGGCTAAAGAACTGGGCAGCTCTTTCTGCCCAAAGGCCCTGTCCCCGTGCTTTATTAAACTTCATTTAAAAAAACTTTTTTAAATGTTATTTATTTAGGGGAGAGAGAGTGTGTGTGTGCAAGCAGGGGAGGGGCAGAGAGAGAGAGACAGAATCCAGAGTAGGCTCCAGGCTTTGAGCTGTCAGCACAGAGCCTGACACGGGGCTCGAACCCACCAGCCATGAGATTGTGACCTGAGCCAAAGTCAGACGCTTAACCAGCTGAGCCACCCAGGTGCCCCTTGTCCCCATGCTTTAATAAAATCACTGTTTTACACCAAAAAAAGAAAGAAAGAAAGAAAGAAAGAAAGAAAAAAAGAAAGAAAGAAAGAAAGAAAGAAAGAAAGAAAGAAAGAAAGAAAAATGGCTAAGGAACTAATTGAATTCTGTAAATTTTATACCCAGAATAATTATTCTGCTTCTTTCTAATGTCCAGAGAATCAATATATAGGATTTTTAAAATTTTGCCTTAATATACATTTTATTTTTAACTTTTAGAAAGAATTTTGTTTTTGAAAATAATGTGTCACTGTTTATTTTTTATTTTAACATACACAGAAATTTACCCTTTGGTTGTGTCATCACCACCATCATCAAACACAGACAAAATCCCAGTTATCCCCTGAGATTCTCCTGTGCCCCTTGTACACCAGCCTTCATCCATCCCATAGGACCTGTGTACTTTTATAAGTTTCATTATTTATTTTCTTCTGTTTGCTTTGGGTTTAGTTTTCACTTCTTTTTCTCATTTCTTAAGGTGGAAGTTTAGGTAAGGAGTTTGAAACTTTCTTTTCTGATATAGTCATTTAAGGCATTAAATTTTACACTAAGCACTTCCTTAACTGTATCCCATAAATTGTGATATGTTGCACTGTTTTCATTTCATCAAAATATTTTGTAATTTTCCTTATAATTTCTTTTATTTGTGGGTTGTTTAGAAGAGTGTTATTTAAATTTCCAAATAATGGGAATTTCTCAGACTTCTTCCTGGTACTGATTTCTAACTTAATTTCATTTTGTTTACAGAACATACTTTGTATGATTTCAACACCTTTAAATTTAAAAAAAAAATTTTTTTTATGCTTATTTTTGAGAGAGAGAGAGCATCAGCAGGGGAGGGGCAGAGAGAGAGGGAGACACAGAATCCAAAGCAGGCTCCAGTCTCTGAGCTGTCTGCATACAGCCTGATGTGGAGGTTGAACCCACAAACTGTGAGATCATGACCTGAGCTGAAGTCGGACGCTTAACTGACTGAGCCAGGCAGGTGCTCCTCATTTCAATACCTTTAAATATGAGACTTGTTTTTTGGTCGAGTGAATGGTCTTTACTGGAGAATGTACCATGTATACCTGAAAAGAAGGTATATTCTGCTGTAGTGTTGTGTAAATGTCAAATTAGGTCTATGGGTTGATAGTGTAGTATAAGTTTTATGCATCCTTGTTTATATTCTGTCTAGATGTTCTATCAGTTATTGAGAATAATGTATTAGAAGCTCTACTTTTCCTTTCTGTTCTGTCAGTTTTTGCTTTATGTATGTTTGGGTCTTTAGAGTCTATGTACTTATAAATTGTTATACATTCCAGAGGGACTAATCGTTTTATTGTCATGAAATGTTCCTATTTGTCTCTTAATAATATTTTTGCTTTAATGTCTTTTTTCTGATATGAATATAGCTAGTCTATTTCTCTTCTTGTTGTTTTTTGCATGGTTTATGTTTTTTTGCATCCGTTTTACTTTCAGCCTATTTGTAAAGTTAAATCTAAAGTGTGCTTCTTAAAGACAACATGGCGTTTCTTAGACCATCTGACATTCTTGTTAGATTGGGTTTTGTTTGTTGGCATTCACAGTAATTGTTGATAAGGATGTGTTTACATCATACATTTTGCTATTCGTATTCTACACAACTCATATCTATTATGTTCCTCTGTATCTCCTATATTGCCTTCTATTGACATTTTTTCATTTTTATTTGAGGTATAATTGCCATATAACATTATATTAGTTTCAAGTGTACAACATAATTATTTGATATTTGTGTATACTGCAAAATGATCACTGCAATAAGCCTAGGTAACATCCATCACTATAGTTATAAAAAATTTTTTTCTTGTGATGAGGACTTTTAAGATTTATTCTCTTACCAACTTCCTTTTTTTTTAATGTTTATTTATTTTTGAGAGAGAGAAAGAGACAGAGTGTGAGCAGGGGAGGGACTGAGAGAGAGGGAGACCCAGAATCCAAAGCAGGCTCCAGGCTCTGAGCTGTCAGCACAGCTGACACTCTGCGTGTGGCGCTGGAACTCATGAACCACGAGATCATGACCTGAGCTGAAGTCAGATGCTTAACCAACTGAGCCATCCAGGCACCCCATCTCTCTTACCAACTTTCAAATATGCAATATAGTATTACTAACTATAGTCATGAATACGGTACATTAAATCTGTATGACTTTATTTTATAACTGGAAATTTATACTTTTGACCCCCTTCTCCTATTTTGCCTGTCTGACCCCCACCCCCAGCAACCACTGTTCTGTTTTCTGTATCTATGAGCTTTTTTATTTTATTTTATTTTTTTTAACGTTTATTTATTTTTGAGACAGAGAGAGACAGAGCATGAATGGAGGAGGGGCAGAGAGAGAGGGAGACACAGAATCTGAAGCAGGCTCCAGATTCTGAGCCATCAGCACAGAGCCCGACACGGGGCTCGAACTCACGGACTGCGAGATCGTGACCTGAGCTGAAGTTGGACGCTTAACCGACTGAGCCACCCAGGCGCCCCTATGAGCTTTTTTTTAAGTTTCCACATATAAGTGGTATCATATGGTATTTGTCTCTCCCTTACTTATTTCACTTAGCATAATGCCCTCAAAGTCTATCATGTTGTCACAAATGGCAAGATTTCATTCTTTTTTATGGCTGAATAATATTCCATTACACATTTTCTTTATCCATTCATCCATCAATGGGTACTTAGGTTGTTTCTATATCTTGGCTATCACTGAAGTGAACAAGGAGGTGCATATATCCTTTTGAGTACATTTTTCTTTGGATAAATACTCATAAGTGGAATTGCTAGATCATATGGTAGTTCTATTTTTAATTTTTTGAGGAACCTCCATGCTATTTTCCGTAGTAGCTGCACCAATTTATCTTCTCAGCAACAATGCATGAGAGAGTCCCTTTTACTCCACATCCTCTCCAACACTTGTTATTTCTTGTCTTTTTTTATAATAGCCAATCTAACAGATATCAGATGGTATCACATTTGTGGTTTTGATTTGCATTTCCCTGATGATTAGTGATGCTAAGCATGTTTTCATACGTCTGCTGTCTTATCTGTATGTCTTCTTTGGAAAAATGTTTGTTCAAATCTGCCCATTTTTAAATTACATTGGGTCTTTTTTTGCTGTTGAGCTGTAGGAGTTACTTATTTGGGACATTAACCCCTTATCAGATATATAGTTTAGAAATATTTTTTTTCCCATTCATTGGGTTGCTTATTCATTCTGTTGATGGTTTCCTTTGCTGTGCAGAAGTTTTTTAGTTTGATGTAGTCCCACTTGGCTATTTTTGCTTTGGTTGCCTTAGCTTTTGGTGTCAGATTCAAAAAAAATCATCACCAGGACTGATCAAAGGAGCTTACTGCCTGTTTTCTTCTAGGAGTATGGTTTCAGGTCTTACATTCTTTTTTTTTTTTTTTTAATTTTTTTTTCAACATTTTTTATTTATTTTTGGGACAGAGAGAGACAAAGCATGAACGGGGGAGGGGCAGAGAGAGAGGGAGACACAGAATCGGAAACAGGCTCCAGGCTCCGAGCCATCAGCCCAGAGCCTGACGCGGGGCTCGAACTCACGGACCGCGAGATCGTGACCTGGCTGAAGTCGGACGCTTAACCGACTGCGCCACCCAGGCGCCCCAGGTCTTACATTCTTTAATCCATTTTGAGTTTATTTTTCTGTATGGTGTAAGATAGTTGCCCACTTTTGTTCTTTTAAATGTGGCTGTCCAGTTTTCTCAACACCATTTATTGAAGACACTTCTGTCCCCATTGTCTGTTCTTGACTCCTTTGTTGTAAATTAATTGACCACGTTTACTTCTGGGCTCTCTGTTCTGTTCCATGGATTTTTATGTCTATTTTATGCCAATATCATGCTTTTTGATTACTATCATTTGTAATATAGTTTGAAACCAGGGGGTGTGATACCTCCAACTTTGTTCTTTTTCAGGAATGCTCTGGCTATTTGGGGTTTTGTAGTTCCATACGAGTTTCAGGATTATATGTTCTATTTCTGTGAAGGATGCCATTGATATGGCATTGATAGGGTTTCCATTGAATCTGTAGATTGCTTTGGGTAGTATGGACATTTTAACAGTAGTCTTTAAATTCATGAGCACAGTATATCTTTCTATTTATTTGTATCTTCCTCAGTTTCTTTCATCAGTGTCTTATAGTTTTCAATGTACAGGTCTTTCACCTCCTTTGTTAAATTTATTTCTAGTTTTTTTTTCTTTTTGATGCAATTGGAAATGGAACTGTTTTTTAAATTTCTCTTTCTGATAGTTCATTATTAGTGTATTAAAATGCAACAGATTTTTATATATTGATTTTGTAAGCTATAACTTTATTGAATTTGTTTATTAGTTTAACAGTTTTTTGGTAGAGTCATTAGAATGTTCTCTATATAATGTCATCTGAAGTAGTGACAGTTGTACTTCTTTCTTTCCAGTTGGGATGCTTTTTTGTTTCTTTTTCTTGCTTAATCGATCTTACTAGGATTTCCAATACTATGTTAATAAAAGTGTTAAGAGTGGGCATTCTTGTCTTTTCCTCATCTTAGAGGAAAAGCTTTCAGCTTTTCACCATTGAGTATGATGTTAGCTGTGGGCATCATATATGACCTTTAATATGTTGAGGTAAATTTCCTCTGTGCCCTGTTTTTTGAAAGTTTTATTATGAAACAGTGTTGAATTTTGTCAAATGCTTTTTCTGCATCTATTGAGATGATCATATGATTTTTATCCTTTATTTGGTTAATGTGGTGTTATTACATTGATTTGAGGATATTGAACTATCCTTACATCCCTGGGATTAGTGCCCATTTGATCATGGTATATGATCCTTTTATGTATTGTTGAACTCAGGTTGCTAATATTTTGTTGAGAATTTTTGTGTTGTTTTTCAGGAATATTGGCTAGTAATTTTCTTTTCTTGGAGCATTTCTGGTTTTGGTATCTCAAGGTAATGCTGGCCCCATAAAATGAGTTTTGAAGCGCTCTCTCCTCTTCTATTCTTTGGAAGAGTTTGAGAAGGATTGCTGTTAATTTTTCTTGGAATATTTGGTAGAATCATCAGGAAAGCCATCTGGTCCTGAACCTTTGTTGGGAAGTTTTTGATTATTGATTCAATCTCCTTACTAGTAAATGGTCTGTTCAGATCTTTTGTTTCTTCATGATTCATTCTTGGTAGGTTGTATTTTTCTAGGAATTTATCCATTTCTTCTAAATTGTCACATTTGTTGGTATATTATTGTTCTTAGTAGTCTCGTGTGATCCTTTGTATTTTTGTGGTATCAGTTGTAAGTCTCCTCTTTTATTTCTAATTAGAGTCCTCTTGTTTTTTCTTGGTGAGTCTACCTAAAGGCTTGACCATTTTGTTTATTGTTTCAAAGAACCAGCTCCTAGTTTGATTAATCTTTTCTATTTCTTTTATTTGTGCTCTGATCTTTATTATTTCCTTGTTTCTGTTAACTTTGGGCTTTATTTGTTTTTCTTTTTCTAGTTCCTTAAGATATAAAATTAAATTGCTGGAGTTTTTCTGGTTTCTTGATGTTGGAATTTTTTTGCTATGAATATTCCTCTTAGAACTGCTTTTGCTGTACCTCATATAAGTTTCAGTATATTTTATTTCCATTTTCATTTGTCTCAAGGCTTTTTAAAAAGTTTTCTCTTGATTTCTTCTTTGGCTCATTGGTTTTTCAGTAGCATGTTGTTTAATTTCCACATATTTGTGAATTTTCTAGTTTTCTTATAATTGGTTTTTAGGTGTTGTGTGTGTGTGTGTGTGTGTGTGTGTGTGTGTGTGTGTGTGACTTCATCATACTTTCCTTCTTTGAACTTGTTATTTTTAGTTCTTTTTTTTATTTTTTAAAGTTAGTTCTAGCCCAGTGTGGGACTTGAACTCATAACCCCAAGATCAAGAGTCGCCTGCTCTACCAATTAAGCCAGCCAGGTGCCATTCTTTTTAGTTCTTTCAATATATTTATTACAGCTGGTTTGAAGTCATTGTCTGCTACATTCAACATCTGGATCCACTTAGAATCATTTTCTGTTTATTAATGTTTTCCTGTGTATGGGTTATATTTTCTTGTCTTATTGCATATTTTGTAATTTAAAAAAAAATTTTTTTAACATTTATTTATTTTTGAGACAGAGAGAGACAGAGCATGAACGGGGGAGGGTCAGAGAGAGAGGGAAACACAGAATCCGAAACAGGCTCCAGGCTCTGAGTGGTCAGCACAGAGCCTGACGCGGGGCTTGAACTCACAGACCGCGAGATCACGACCTGAGCCGAAGTCAGACGCTTAACCGACTGAGCCACCCAGGCGACCCACATATTTTGTAATTTTTAATGGACACTTTAAATAATGTAGTAACTCTGGATTCTGATTTTTTTTTTTTACTACATGAGGATTATTGCTATTTCTGTGTACCAATTTGATATTCATAGTAATTTGCCTGGACTAAAAATATGAAATCCATTTCCCCTACAGTGTGTGACCACTGATTTCTCTGTTTTTTTTTTTTCCTTTTTGTTTTAGTTTTAAGACTAACTTATTAGGATTTGATCTATGTAGCTTGGTGGTTGAACACCTTGAGCTAGTAAGACTTCTATTCTCTGTCAGTGGATCTGTGTGGGGATTCAGAAACCCATTTAACATTTAGGCAGTTTCCAGATGTACCCTATTATTTTCTGTTGGGCTCTCTCTTTTCTCCCATGTGCATGCTTGCAAATTCTCTGTAGACCTAGAATTTGTAAATCACTTGAACCCTGTCTGGTGTTCCCTGTGTTTGCTCATGACTTCCTCTCAGTGTGGTATATGTGGAGAGTCTGTCAAATTTCTTCCTGTTTCATATCCCATACCTCCTTGTTAAATGGCCTATCTGCCCAATTTAGTGCTTGCCTCAACCAAGAACATCCCTCAGCCTCATAAAATCATTGGCCTCCCATGTTCACTTGTGACCAAGATTATGACAAATTATTAAGCACAGTAGGTTTTTCACTTTTCATTTCAAATCATGTCAGCCCCCTCCAGCAGTGAAACTGCTGGTTGTTTGTACTCTGCCCTGCCATATTAGAACTATTGTACCAACCAAGCTGGGTGGAGTGATAGGAGCCACCCCAAGGAAGCATCCCACATATTTCCACTCTTTTTATTGGAAGTGCTGTCATTTTTCATGAATAAGTGCTTCTCCATTTGTTGAAAACTTTTGGTCAGTTTCCAGAGTACTGAAATGGTTGCTTTTGATAGTTTATAGTTACTTCTTTTTAGGAGAAGATTTGGCAACCTTCTCACTCCATCCTACTGGAAGGCCCAGCTTTTTTTTTTCTTTTTGGTTGTTGTTTGCATGATACATGTTTTTATCACTTTATATTTAATCTTTGTATTTATATTTAAAATGGATTCCTTTTAGGGGCTCCTGGATAACTCAGTCAGTTGAGCATCCAACTCTTGATTTTGGCTCAGGTCATGATCCCAGGATCATGGGATCAAGCCCCATGTTAGGCTCTGCACTGAGCATGGAGCCTGCTTTAGATTCTCTCTCCTCTCTCTCTCTGCCTCCCTCTTCCTCCACCCCTCTGCCTCACTCACACACACTCTCTCTCTCTAAAATAAAAAAATAAATTTAAAAAATGGATTCCTTCTATACTAAGATCTTGTACTTCAATCCAATCCGGTAGTCTCTTTGAGTTGGTGTCCTCATGATATTTGCTTTTTTTTTAGTTTTTCATTTATTTCTTCTTTAATTTCCTGGTCAACCCATTCATTCTTTACTAGATATTCTTTAACCTCCACGTATTTTATTTTTTTCTTGTGGTTGATTTCAAATTTCATGGCATTGTGATCTGAAAATATGCATGGTATGATCTTGATCTTTTTGTACTTGTTGAGGGCCAATTTTTTTAAAAATATTTTATTTATTTTTGAGAGTGAGAGAGACAGAGCACGAGCCGGGAAGGGGCAGAGAGAGTTGAGGACACAGAATCCGAAGCAGGCTCCAGGCTCTGAGCTGTCAGCACAGAGCCTGATGTGGGGCTCAAGCTCATGAACCGTGAGATCATGACCTGAGCCAAAGTCGGCCACTTAACCGACTGAGGTTGAGGGCTAATTTTTGACCCCATATGTGTTCTATTCTAGTGAATGTTTCTTTGTTTTTTGTTTTTGTTTTTGTTTTAAAATATAATTTATTGTCAAGTTAGCTAACATACAGCGTGTACAGTGTGCTCTTTGGTTTTGGGAGTAGATTGCCGTGATTCATTGCTTACATAAAACACCCAGTGCTCATCCCAAGAAGTGCCCATCACCCATTTTCTCAATGTCCATCACCCATTTACCCCCTCCCCCTCCCATTAACCCTCAGTTTGTTTTCTGTATTTAAGAGTCTCTTATGGTTTGCCTCCCTCTCTGTTTGAAACTATTTTTTTCCCCTTTCCTTACCCAGTGGTCGAGAATGTTTTGTGTGTGCTTGAAAAGAATGTATATTCTGTTGCTTTAGGATGAAATGTTCTGAATATATTTGTTAAGTCCATCCAGTCCACTGTGTCATTCAAAACCATTGTTTTCTTGTTGATTTTCTGCTTAGAAGATCAGTCCATTGCTGTAAGTGAGGTAATAAGGCCTCCTAGTATTATGGTATTATTATCAATGAGTTCATGTTTATTATTAATTTTTTTATATATTTGGGTACTCCAAAGTTGGGGGCATACATAGTTACAACTGTTAGATCTTCTTGATGGATAACCCCCTTAATTAGGATATAATGCCCTTATTTATCTCTTGTTACAGTCTTTGTTTTAAAATCTGGTTTGTTGGTTTTTTATTTAAGTAATCTCTACATCCCATGTGGTGCTTGAACTCACAACTCTAAGAGCAAGAGTCATGTGCTCCTCTGACTGAGCCAGCCAGGCGCCCCTGGGCTATTTCCTTTTAATGTTATTATTGACCTCTTTAGATTTAGGCCTACCATTTTATTATTAGTTTTCTGTTTGTAACCTCTAGTTTTGTTTCTTTATTCCCTCTTTCCTGCCTTTCCTGTTGTTTAAATATGTTTTAGTATTCTATTTTAATTCATTTATTAGTTTTATAGGTTTATCTCTTTTAAAATTTATTTTATTTTTGGCTTATTGCATTAGAAGTCACATTATACATATCTTTCAAAATCTTTGTGGAAACTCCTTTTGCTTTCCTCCACTGACCTTTGTGTTATACTTATCAGAAGTAGTACATCTTCATACATTGAAAATCATACCAGGTAATGCTTTGTTTTTTGCCTTCAGCAGTCATGCATATCTTAAAGAACTTAAAAGAAGAAAAGTAAGTAAGTAGTCTATTAGATTACTCAGTTATAATAACTCTTAAATTTGAAGGCATAATGGCTAAAACTTAGAAAATTTGATGAAAGACCTAAATTTATAGGCTTAAAAAGCTCAGCTAAGGGGGCCTGGCTGGCTCCATTGGTAGAGCATGTAACTCTTGATCTTGGGGTTGTGAGTTCAAGTCCCAAATTGAGTGTCGAGTTTACTTAAAAAACTCAGCTGTGACCCCAACTAGGATAAATCCAAAGAAAGTCATGTACAGATATAGTCAGTCTGTTAATGACTAAAGTCAAAGAACACATCTTGAAAGTACTTAAAGAAATGATTCAAGTACCTGTGGGGTTTTCCTTGGACACTATGGAAGCTAGAGGACAGTGGAACATTTTTAAAGATGTACTGAGAGAAACAAATGGCCAACCTAGAATTCTATATCTAATGAAAATAATCTTTAGGAAATTACAGTGATAATGACACTTCCAGATAAAGGAGAACTAAGAGAAGTTGTTGTCAGCATACCTGCTCTACAAGAAACACTAAGTTTTTCAGTCTGACTGAACTGATAAAAGCAGGAATCTCAGATTTTCAGGAATGAAGGAAGAGCAGCAGAGTTACTTAAGAGCATCCTATTGTCCTGGCCTCAGTGTAATCTTCCGACTTGACCACATTTGCTAGATTTATATTTGGCTGACAGTTGCCTAGTTTTTAGCTTGAGTCCACACTTACGATTCTGTTTCTTTATTTCTCCTGAAGTGTTGCTATCCCCAGGCTTATTTCTTGTTTCTTTTGTGTAAGTTAGAATCTTAAGGGCACCTGGGTGGCTCAGTCAGTTAAGTGTCCCACTTCAGCTCAGGTCATGATCTCATGGTTCATGAGTTTGAGTCCCACATTGAGCTCTACATGGACAGCGCAAAGCCTGCCTTAGATTCTCTCTCTCTCTCTCTCTCTCTCTCTCTCTCTCCCTCTCTCTCAAAATAAATACATAAACTTAAAAAATGTTAAATTCTCAGATTGTTTGACTCCATTACTTTCTAAAAATGTATTTTCTGTTGGCTGAGCTTAAGCAAGTATATTTTTTAATCAATTATTGAAGTTAAGATAACCATGTGTAGTTTTAGATTTATGTCCTGGTATAAAATGGTCATGAAAATCAGGCTTAATTGAGTCTGCCTAGAAGCTATTTAATTTTATTTCTCTTCCTCACATACTTTCATAGTATGACAAAATAATTTTCCAAACACATTATACATAGTACTCAACTCAGTACTTCAGTTGAAATAATAGTTTGAGTTTTTTGCAACAGTTTGAAAGGCCTAAATAATAAGCTACTAAGAATAACGTCCTTTTGTTGTATTTGTTCATTTAATATATGCAGTCCTGCATGTTTCAGATTTAATAAAATGCTTTTTATTCATCTCATATAGGAAGTAAGAAATGTCAGCTTTTCGTATCCTTCCAGTTCCTTAGTCCTTTGACCTTTGGTACTGACAGTATTGTGTTTCCCTTTTTTTTTGTCAGAAATGTTATTAATTTTAGTATCTGAAATATGTGTGCATGTCTGAAAAAGCAGAGTATAAATATTGATCTGTTACCACTGTAAAAAGTAAATCATCACGTTATGGAAAATTTTAAATCATAATCACGTATTATTTCCCCATCTCACAATACAATAAGGCAGTGATGAATCAAAATGGTGGATAATTGCAAGCCTTCATAATTTTTGCAGCCACATCAAAATACTTTTTTACAACTTTAATTATTTTGGAAATAATGATTAAAATAATTTATTTTGCTTGCTCCCTTGTGATTTTTGATAGATTTTTCAAATTTCTTTAAATACATGGTTTAATAGATGCTGCAGTTCAAAAGTATTGGTATAATTTTAGTCTTTTCATAAAAAATAAAGTTTTTGACATTGGCATCACCATACTTAGAGTGTAGTAATCTAGAAACGCTAAAATTATCCTTGACCAGTTTTTATTTCACTATTTTCTGTTTCTAATCAAGCATACTTGATGCTTTTCTTAAAATGTTTCTGGAATTCTTTGAATTTGTCACGCTGCCTCTGTTCTCATCAAATGTCTACTTGTTTTCTCAGCCTAGAATCTCTTTCCATTCCATTGCTTTTTATATATCCATCATTCTAGTTTTTTCAAAAGAGTGCTGTTCGTCTTCAAGAATCTTCAGGAAATGTCGTGTTCTCACTACAGTAAACCCAAGCTTCTCTACCCACTATTCATTACTACTCATGCCTCCATGAAGCCTTTCGCATTGAACTTATTTCCTACTCTTCTCCCATAGATATTTGTTAGGTTCCAAATGGCCCATTGTGTGTGCTGTATTTGTTATTTCACTTCCATGCCTTTCCAGATCTTTCAGTCCCACCCCCGCCCCCTGCTGGGAATGCTATATCCATTTTTCTTTTCACCTATTCAAGTTGTTGTCTCCTCCAGGCTTTGCAAAAGCTTCTCCAGCCCCTCATCTACCTCCTCTTTCTCTGACCTCCTATCATGCATTGTCTTTTATACGTAATGCAATTCTCAGTGGTGGAGACCTGGTCTCTTTTTTCTCTGACGCCTTGCCCCGTGGTGTGTAGCTGATTGGTTGTATTTCCATCCCATTTCACTCCTATAATCACTTTATAAAGTGATGTCAGGAAAGCTTCTTGGTGCTATTTATTCAATTCTAGAACATAATGATTCTTCCCTCAACTTCCTCACCCCATACTACCCAAATCAGAAGCATTTTTTGGTGTGAATTAGGTAGGTAGATAGGCAGATATACCTAAATGAAATGCTGTGCTAATGGAAACAAGAATGAAATTGACTCCTGTGTGCACCAGTTTGGTTCAAATAGAACAAAACTCCAATTAAGCATCACAGACTGTTCCCTGAATCCTCCCTGCCCTTTTGCAAATGCATGCGTTGTCCAGTATTAGGGAAATTGTGGAATAAAGTATGAATTCCCTAGCATAAATCCCTTGTAATATAAAAATAACTAGAAATTAATACATTTTGTACTAGTACTATTTTTTATTAAAAATAGTTACTAAAAATACTCCAGGTAGCCATCTCTAACAAAGACTGACCAACTTTTTCCGTAAATGGCAAGATAGTAAATATTTTTAAGCTTTGCAGGCCACATACAGTCTCTGCCATGTATTCTTTTTTGCCTTCGTTGGGTTTTTCTTGCCACCTTTTATTATTTATTTATATTTCTATCTATCTATTTATTTGTTGAGAAAGAGAGAGAGAGAGCAAGAGAGTGAGCATGTGCAAGTAGGGGAGGGACAGAGGCAGGAGGGAGAGAATCCCAAGTAGTCTCCATGCTGAGCACAGAGCCCGATTGTGGGGCTCAATCCCATGACCGTGGGATCATGATTGCAGCTGAATATAAGAATCAGACACTTAACAGACTAAGCCACCCAAGCACCCCAGTCACCTTTTAAAAATATAAAAACTTGGGTGTCTGGGTGGCTTAGTCCATTAAGCATCCAACTCTTGAATTTGGCTCAGATCATGATCCTAGGGTTGTGGGATTGAGTCCTGCATTGGGCTCTGCACTGAGCATGGAGCCTGCTTAAGATTCTCTCTCTCTCTCTCTCTCTCTCTCTCTCTCTCTCTCTCTGCCCCTTTCCCCCTGTTGGTGTTCTCTCTGTGTCTAAAATTTAAAAAATAATAATAAAAACAAAATGTAGAAGCCAGTTTTAGCTTGCAAGCAGTACAGAAGTGCACCATGGGCCAGAGTTTGCCGATGAGCCCTAGTTTGCCAACCCCTGGTCTGTAGCAGTAAGAAAAGGTAATCTGTATAACTGGGCATCCAAGAGGGTAGAAGACTTTCTGTCCAGTAGAGAAGACATTGCTAATACTAACCCTAGCCCTGAACAAACTGGGATGTGCCCAATGGGGTGCAGTAAAGTAGCAGGAAACCTTAGCAGGTAAGCAGGAAACTTTACCCTGAGAGGACTGACTCCTGGAACAGTGTCAGGGTTAGAGAAGGCCAAGAGATGGCCACTGAGGTCTTCAACTTGGAAGTTCATGATGAGGAAGAAGTAGACTTGCCCTACACAGGGCTTCCTGTAGAGGCTTGAGTGGATTGTGCTGTCCTGACAGAATAAATGTCCTTTCCTTAGAGATCGCTTAGCAGAACTTACCCTGCCCAGAGAGGCTTGGGGGTGGTTTTAACTGAGAAGGACAAAGTACCTTGTAACAACCTCCCAACCTTCAGACTTGGCATAATTGTACTCCCCATGGAACAGATTACAATTATGGGTATTGACAATGAGGACATATTGAAGTAAATGGAAGGACTTCATTTGGGTGGAATTAAAATAAATCTTCATAGGATGTGTACACTTTGAGTGGGTTTGTAATAAAGAACCACATGCTTGGACAATATCTAAAAATGTTACCTACCGATAATTTAATCTTATTATATTCTTCACCATGGTGAAAATTTCCACAAGACATCCTAATTTTTTGTCCAAAAGTTTTTCTGTTTAGTTCATATGAACAAGATACGCTCCCTGGGATACTATATATTTTTAAGTCTCCTACTGTTTACTTAGATAGAAGTCACAAATGTAGCAAAGTCACTTCACCTTGAAGTGACTGTAACTGTTCTTTTCCCACACTAGCAACAACTTTCGATTTCATCAAGAAGCAGAAGCCCTAGTGACAGACTTCTGGCTCATGTTCACTACCTTGTATCTCTCCCCTTTCCAAGCTAGCCCTCTTTTCCATTAAGAAAAAAACGTTGGCAGGCTAATTTAAAGACACCTACCTCTGTTGGATTATTTGCATACTTCAGCATTCATGTTTCTGGAAATCATGGCAGCTACTGATTTTATTTGTTTGAACTGTTACAGTATTGATTCATTTTATTCACTTAATTTAATCAGAATGCGATTTATCTTAATTTTGATTTTGGTTGTAGAGGTTGGCGATTTGAAGGAGCTGCAGACACTAGACATTTCTACCAATCGTTTGCTAACTTTACCCGAGAGGCTTCACCTGTGCCTTTCTCTGCAGTACCTCACTGTGGACCGAAATCGTCTATGGTGTGTGCCCCGTCATCTCTGCCAGCTGCCCAGCCTCAATGAGCTCTCCATGGCTGGAAACCGTCTTGCGTTTTTGCCACTTGGTAAGTGATCATGTTTGGATGGCAAAGCCAAAGAATAGGATGGAAAGCCTTTGCTTCCTTGACTAGTAAGGATAAGGTGGTTTCCTTCATTCTGTTCGCCTTGAATATTGCCTCTCTGAATCCATTTTTGTAGTGAACAAAGCATCATTCATTCCCAGTTGACCAAAAATGTTTATTTCAGATAGGGACCTCATATTTGATAACAATCTGTGCTGAAATGTTGTTTAGACACAAAACCTATGTGACAGGAGAGGATTTGCTCTGAAAGAGGAATTAAAACATATGTGTTTGTATTATACATTTAAGACCATAAAATTAACAGAGGATATTGAGCAATCTGGAAGGATAGCTACTGGTACAAAGATACCTGTTTAGACGTTGAATTCAATGTAAAACAATGTGTATTGGATTAGAATGATTAGAATTGCCAGACTACACAATTTTTAAAACTTTAAAATTGCCTGAACTGCCTGCTGTGCTAGAAATGTCACACTGGCTAACAAATAATATATGATGCACTGTAGATTTCCGTAGCTGGCCCATTTTAATATTACAATACATTTATTTTCACTGAGAATTGTATTTTGTTAGCTTGTAAGAAACAAAGTTGCCATTTAAAAAAAAATTAAAATATGAGCCCCCGTAGAACCCTAAGCCACCACAGTAAGCCTCCTATGATCTTACTCATAAAAGCATTTTTTATAATGAATAATTTATGCCTCATGGCAGTGGAGTATATCATTTACTAGCCCCTGAAAGGAAATATTGCCACCATAATACAGTACATGGGGCACCCGGGTGGCTCAGTTGGTTAAGCATACGACTTCAGCTCAGGTCACGATCTCAGTGTTCATGAGTTTGAGCCCTGCGTTGGGTTCTGTGCTGACAGTTCAGAGCCTGGAGCCTGCTTCAGATTCTGTGTGTCCCTTTCTCTCTGCCCCTTTCTCACTTGCTCTCTGTCTCTCTATCTCAAAAATAAATAAACGTTTAAAAATAATAATAAAAAAATACAGTACACATACTATTTTCAATTAAAAATAACTGGGAAACATGAAAATCAATTTGAATAATAACAAATAATTATCCACTTTAAGAAGATTACTTTTCCATAAATATAAATAAATTCTATACTTAGAAAATTAACAAGATGAAATAAAGCCATTTCAGAAGCCAGTTACATTTCTAAGAAATCAGAGCTTTCTTTCAAGTGAAAAATATCACAGGGCTCTCGGGTGGCTCAGTTGGTTGAACGTCTGACTCTTGATTTCAGCTCAGGTCATGATCTCACAGTTGTGAGATTGAGCCCTGTGTTGGGCTCTATGCTGACAGTGCAGAGCCTGCTTGGGGTTCTCTCTCTCCCTCTCCCTCTCCCCTGCTCATTCTTTCTCTCTCTTTCTCTCTTTCTCAAAATAAATAAACTTAAATCAAGTGAGGGGGGACCTGGGTGGCTTAGTCTCATGGTTCATGAGATTGGCACTGACAGTGCAGAGCCTGCTTGGGGTTCTCTCTCTCTCCCTCTCTCTCTGCCCCTCCCCTGCTCACACTGTGTCTGTCTCTCTCAAAATAAATAAATAAACTTAAAAAAAATTTTTTTTAAAATCAAGTGAGAAAAATACTAAATATAAAGAGATTAAAAAACTAAATGTACCTGCTGCATGAACCACAGGTTATAAAACAATTACAGTGGTCAGGTACCAAGCTACAAATCCAAAAATCCGAGTTCTAACCTGGTACCACCACTCCATGGTGCATGACCTGGAGTAAATCACTGAAACTTTTCTGAGCTTCATTTACCATATCTGTAAACCAGAAATAATAGCATTTATCCTGTTTACTTTAGAGTTATTTTGAAGTTGAATAAGATAGTTCATGTATAAGAGCTATAAAGTGGTATACAAATGCAGATGACTCAAAAGAGAAGGTACAACTTGTAGATTACCATATCCTGCCTTTTAAAAGTTCTGTCCTCAGGAGCCTGGGTGGCGCAGTTGCTTGGGTATCTGACTCTTGATCTCAGCCCAGGTCTTGATCTCAGGGTCGTGAATTCAAGCCCTGTGTTGGGTTTCACGCTGAGCAGGAAGCCTTCTTTAAAGAAAAATAAAAACAAAAGTTTTGTCCTCCTTCTCATATCAAGACCCTTTGTAGTAACCACCCAGACTTGTATTTACCACTTCCTAAGAGCTGCTGCCTATACCAACGCTAACTCCCTACCAAGTGATTGCTAGGACGGTAGGGTCAGTGCTGATAAATCAATTGAGGAAAGGAGTGTGGGAGGGAAGTGAAGGATGTGATGATTTGATTTGTGTGGTGTAGAACTCAGTGGTATAACATCAGCCCTCGGGGTAAAGGTGGAAATTCCATTAGAAGCAACCATGGTTTGGGGCGCCTGGGTGGCGCAGTCGGTTAAGCGTCCGGCTTCAGCCAGGTCACGATCTCGCGGTCTGTGAGTTCGAGCCCCACGTCAGGCTCTGGGCTGATGGCTCAGAGCCTGGAGCCTGTTTCCGATTCTGTGTCTCCCTCTCTCTCTGCCCCTCCCCCGTTCGTGCTCTCTCTCTGTCCCAAAAATAAATAAACGTTGAAAAAAAAAATTAAAAAAAAAAAAAAAGAAGCAACCATGGTTTGACTCTCTGGTGTAACCAGAAACAGATTAGCTTGTTAAATCTGAAGTTGCCCATACTATTGTTGGTAGGATTATTATTACTGTCATTGTTACCACTGACCACATATATAAGGAGTGTTTCCATGAGTAATGCTACTGCAAGTATTTGTAAGAACAATCATGTATTGAATTAGGGATTCTGTTAGGCACGGTACAGAGGCTCTCTAATTTAATTATTACAGAACCTATTGTTCTGTTATACAAAACCTATTGACAACTTAACTTTACAGATGAGGAAATTGAGGTTCAGAGAAGTTAAGTAACCCACCCAGAATCAGCTAGTGAGCTAGTGAGAGACAGAATTGAGTTGCAAACTCTGTCTGATTCTCATCTCCACATTCTTTCCACTTTGACAAGCTATCTCCACATTCCAGGCATGATCCCTCTGCTAGGGGACTTCACTTGGGAATATGGCCACTTCCAATGCCAAATTTGGGCAGCTATTTTGGACTCATACACTCCTATGGAAATGCTAGCGGGCCCTATTCAGTCTCTGTCTATTTGCTGCCAGAAGGTGTAGCTTTGTCTCACCTGCCCACTCTGGACATCAACCGGGTGCTCCCAGTTACTTGTTTCTAATCTGTCTTTAGCAGATCCTGTAGTAAGAAGAATCTTCAGCTTAGGCCAAAGACCAGAGTTTATCTAGCTCTCCGTTGGTGTTAGCCACTCTTCTTACTTTGCCTGGCCCCTCCCACCTCGGTGGAGTTCTTGATTCCTTCATTTTGAAGTTGTGCTGCTAACAACTTGATTTCCTTGTCGTCTTCTTTCTTCCATCACATATGCTTTGTCTCAAGTCTGAACCATTCACCCAACAACTGGCCCCATCCTGCCTCTGGCTCTGATCTGCAGCCCTGTTTTCATGTCTGATACCAGAGGTACACTGACCAGAATGCCATCCAGCTCTGGACCCCTGATTCAGCCTAGAAGCCCGTATACAATTGGACTTTTTAAACTAAATGAAATCTTGTTTACCAGTCTTTAGCCTTTGGGGGCCTTCTCAAGTGCAGCCAGTCTCCTTTGTCTTGCCTGTTCTACCTTGCTCACTGAGGCTTGTCCAACCATGGCACCTTATTATGCTGGTCATTTGCCACTCATTCTTACCTGTCGTTTTAGCAGTGGCACAGCCAAACGTGTGTTGTGGTGGTGGCAGTGGTGTTGGGTGTTGGGATAAAAGAGAAGCCAAGGGAACTTGACCACTGTGAGTGTTTGTGGTGCCGAGGAGTGGCGCTGTCTTTCAGGCTGCATGTTACAGCAGCGGATGGCAGGAGTGGCAGTGGCTGGTACACGGTGATAGAAGTGGTCGTTGGGTAGAAGACACAGTCCACTAAACACTGCCTGGCTGCTTTTCTGCTTTGGCAACTCAGTTAGTTATTTACTGGCGCATCTTCTTTGTGCGCCCTGGTAAACGCTGGCATGGGTAAGGAAGTGGGTGTCTGTTCGTCAGCACTCAGGGTTCAGCGGTGAGTAGAGCCTTGCAGATTAATTTCTGTCTCTGGGTTTCTCATCACCCCCAAAACCTTGGCCCTGCGTTCGGAGAGGCTTCCTCTGTGCACTGGTCGATAGGGTGTCAGAAAGTGTGAGAGGCAGGCGGATCTGCCCTGGGCTCTGAGGAGGGTCCCTCCCAACAGTCGAGGTGACCGCAACTCTCAAGCCTGGAGCCACAGACAGCCCAGGAGACGGAAGCAGTTTCACATTCCCCTGGGCGCCATCCCGGCTCACAAGGCTCACGGCCCTGGCGGGACACAGGCCTGTGGTAGGTAGGTTTGCTTTTGCCATAGGAAGATGTAGGAGCAAGAGGAGGAGGCTGCAAATTGTCCGAAGAAAGAAACAGGCTGCCGGAAGCAGTGCTCCGCCCTGGTCTCAGACTGAATCTCTGAGAACAGCTGAAATAAAGGGTTGGGAAGCACGGGTGGCCTTTCTATCTTGTTGTATTGGGTGAATCTTCATAAAGAAGTGGGTGAGACGACCAGAGAGGGCTTTGGGAGTTTGGAGACAGAGTCATCTGTGAAGGTGAGGACGTTGAATCCGAGAGAAAAATCAGCCCTTTTCTCCATCTTGTTTGTGGGTTTTGTGGGGGAGGGGGAGTTGTTTTCTTTTCTGGCTTGTTTTTTAATATGGTAAAGGTGGTGTTGGAAAGGGAATTCAGTTGAGTCTTTCAGAGAAAAATAATTAAACCCGTAGCTGTCCTTCCGTGGTGTTTGTGTACTTGCTACCTTTTTTCCAAACTCCTTTCTCATAAACCAAAGCTGTCTAGGGGCGCCTGGGTGGCTCGGTTGATTAAGCGTTTGGCTTTGGCTCAGGTCATGATCTCGCAGTTCGTGAGTTCAAGCCTCGTGTCAGGCTCTGTGTTGACAGCTCAGAGCCTGGAGTCTGCTTTGGGTCCAGTGTCTCCCTCTCTCTCTCTCTCTCTCTCTCTGCCCCTCCTCTACTCATGCTGTGTGTATCTCTCAAAGATAAATAAACATTACAAAAAAATTTAAACCAAAGCTGTCTAATGGTAAAAACCATCAAGGACAGAGTCAGATGAAGCATGCAGCTGCTGGCACTGCCTTTCCTCAGAGAACGGAACTTCTCTTGGAGACTTAGCTAATAAGGACGCCTCTTTACAATAGTTAGGAGATACTATGTGGGGACACACGCACAACCAAAGTTTTCAAATATGTGTCTCTTGTGTCTAAATGTGATTCTGCAAGCACAGTACAGGAACTTGAAGACTTAAGAAACAGGTGCTAGAATATCTCTGCCTGCGGTTGGAGGTAGGAATCTTATTTCGGGGAGTTACTTACTGAATTCAGTTGCTTGCCAAAGAAGGTTGACTTAGAAGAAAAGCAATTTTTTATGGGGCCTCTTAAAAGAATGTCATGTTTCAGCCTCTTCAGAAAGCAACTACAGAAGGTGTATGTTGGATGATGTAAATCACTTGTAATGCTAGTAAACCATACGACTCTTGGAGTACATTCTTTTTAAGATGAACAGATGCGTTAAGAAAGAAGGATGCTCCTATTCTAACTATACCATAATAATGGTAATTGAGTGACAGATTGGTCTACTAACAGAAGCTTTTTCCACAGTGCTTACTATCAGAACAGGGAAATGAAAGCTATGATGTTCACTAGAGATTTTGAAATGTATTTGTTGATTTAATAGAGTTCTGTACAGTAGCTAGCTCCTAGAGTTGTGACTCATCTCTGGGCTTTTGAAAGTAGGAAAATACAAAGGAAAGGTTTTCTGCCCCCCTCCCCCACCTTAGGCTTTTTTTTTTTTTTAAACCAGGTGTACCTGGTTTCTCTTGCATAATGAATAAGCCTGATTATTCAGTAATGTTCACAGCTTATTTAATGATGAATAATAGATATATGTACCATGAGATTGCCCATGCACAAACTGGCTGTGGAAGGGCATCCTTTAGCGAGCCCCTAGGAAGTGCTGTGTCATCTAAACTCAATGTCAGTTACTTCTGTAGTTTAAGGAAACAAGAGAACAAAAGTTGCACCCACCTTAGCAGGTGGAACTTTCGACTATTTGAAAACAACCAACGAATTCTTTGTTTTTTTTTATGTTTCTTTACTTCTGAGAGAGAGAGAGAGAGAGAGAGAGAGACAGAGAGAGACAGAGTGTGACCAGAGGGAGGGGCAGAGAGAGAGAGAGGGAGACACAGAATCTGAAGCAGGCTCCAGGCTCCACTCTGTCAGCACAGAGCTCTGTTGTGGGGCTCGAACTCACAAACCACGAGATCATGACCTGAACCGAAGTCAGACGCTTAACCGACTGAGCCCCCCAGGCGCTCCAACAACCAACGAATTCTTAACTAAGAACATTTGGCAGATGACTCTGAGATTTATAGAATATTCTAGTACATAAACTACCATGGAGTGAACCCAAACTTTAGAGAATAACTTCCTACTAACAGGAAATTATGTGGGTTTCTAAACCAGTCCCAGAGCCATTCCTTCTAGGAGATTCTAGTAGTGCAGTGTTTATGTTCTCAGGAAGAGTTACTCTGTGTGCCACAGACATGCTGTGAGGGAGGCGACCACTCCATTACTGCTATGGAGTAATCAGAGACATCGAGCATGACTTTGATAAGGAGGTAAAACTGGCCCTTTTATCACATAACAGGAGATCACTCCAGTTTTCTGTAGAAGTTGTAGTTGTTTTTTCCCTTATAGGAATTGGATACGTCGTATAGAAATAAAAACGTTTATGTCAAGTACGGTGCCATTTTAGAAAGTAGCTTCTAGGCATTTTCAAAACTTACACTGAAATCCCTTCTCTCATTGCAAATGGCATATAAAAGACACAAATCTGTTAACTGTGCTTTTTTTCCCATTGGTTCTTGTGCTTGTTCGCTCTGTATCAGCTTAGAAAGTCCACAAAAGAATGTTTCCTGTTTTTTAAGAAAATATTTAAGTCCACGCAGTGAAACTACTCAAACTTCAAACCAGTATGGAAACCACTTAATAATTCTGTAATCTCAGACTTAGAGATGAATGTAAACTGCACTCTGCTGAACCATGAATGTATTTGATCTGCAGCTTGAAGAACTACTGCCTTGAGGTCATTGTTTAATGGGAATTATTTCCAAAGTTTTTGGCCTTAAATCAGTTTCACTGCTTAGAAGGTTTGTTAGTACAGACCAGCAGTCCCTGAGTTTGGAATTAGCCCTGTGTTTGAGTAGAAGTTATGATGACTGCTTTCCAAGGAGAGACCCAAGCATGCCTCTAATATCATGTTCTGTGGGGATTATTGGGTATGTCTCTAATCAAAGGCATAGTGAAACAGGAGAAAAGGGTTTGAAAACAAGGCTCAAAAACTAGTAATGGAAAAAAATGAGAGAGAATTATTCTGTCAGTTAAAGTCCATGCAGACTTTGTTTCAGGAATAAAGTTATTATAAGTCTTGTATTTCTTCGAGAAAGTAGATATTCAGTGCTCTTTTTTGAGCTCTATCTTTTTTACAAGGATTAGTAACAAAAAATATTTATTCATCTTTGTGCTGCTTACTCATCTGATCCCTTTCTGCTGTCTTAATGATACCTCTGCTTTGTTTTTCTTGTATCACAGTAAGCCTTTGCTCTTGCCGTAAGGTTTTCTTGAGGAGTGAATATGATTGTTGAACATGGCTTCTGCAGCATGGGCCACACACTGACTGTACTGTGCTAATGTGTGAAGAGTTCACCTAGTGTAGGTGAGCTTTAAATGAACAACTGTGTGTGTTTCTCTAAGTTTTGAAATAGGACTTGGGGATAGGAAAGTGACTAAATATGAAAAAGCTAGCCCTGTTTTATTAAATACGAGTTAAAAAAAAAGAGCAGCTGCTCATTCTTTAAAAGGTACAGATGTGACAGTGTTACAATAGCCATATGACCCAAAGCAGTCTACAGGTTCAGTACAATTCCTATCAAATACCAATGGCATTTTTTCACAGGACTAGAAGAAAATAATCCTAAAATTTGTATGAAACCACAGAAGACCCCAAATAGCCAAAGCAATTCCTGAGAGAGAAGAACAATGTGGGAAGTATCATTTTATGTGGGAAGTGTCCTAAAGCTATAATAATCAAAACAGTATGGCACTGGCATAAAAACAGACACAGAGATCAATGGAACAGAATAGAGAGACCAGAAATAAACCCACACTTACATGGTTAATTAATTTCGGACAAAGTGGGCAAGAACATCCAGTGGGGAAAAGACAGTCTCTTCAAGAAATGGTGTTGGAAAAACTGGACAGCAAAATGCAAAGGAATGAAACTGGGTTACTTTCTTACACCATGTATGAAAACCAACTCAGAATGGATTAAAGACTTAGATATGAGACCTAAAAGCATAAAACACCTAGAAGGAAACACAGGCAGGTGACCTCTTTGACATCAGTCTTAGTGATATTTTTTTGGATCTGTCTCCTCAGGCAAGGGCAACAAGAGTGAAAATAAATGGGATTATATTCAAACTAAAAAGCTTTTGCACAGTGAAGGAAACCAGCAACAAAATGAAAAGGCAACCTACTGAATGAGAGTAGTTGCAAATTACATATCCGATAAGGGGCTAACATCCAAATTTATAAAGAACTCATAAAACTCAGTATCAAAAAAATAAACAAACTGATTAAAAAATGGACAGAGGACCTGAATAGACATTTTTCCAAAGAAGACATACAGATGGCCAACAGGCACATGAAAAGATGCTCAACATCACTAACCAGCAGGGAAATGCAAATCAAAGCCACAATTTTATATATCACCTCACACCTGTCAGAATAGCTAATGTCAAAAAGACAAGAAGTAAGTATTTGGTGAGGATGTAAGAAAAGGGAACCCTGTACACTGTGGTGAGAATATAAATTGGTGCAGCCACTCTGGCTTCACCAGTATGGTGGTTCCTCAGAAGATGAAAAATAGAACTATTTTACAACCCAGCAGTTCCACTTCAGGTATTTATCCAATGAAAACAAAACCAGTAATTCAAAAAGACACATGTACCTTTAAAAAGACATGTACTCTTATGTTCACTGCAGCATATTTACTAGCTGTTGTAAATAGCTATGATATGGGAGCCGTCTAAATGTCCATTGATAGATGAATGGATAAGGAAGATGCAGTATGTAAAAACAATGGAATGTTAGTCATCAAAAAATGAAATCTTGCTACGTACGACAATGTGAAAGGACCCTAAAGGCATTGTGGGAAGTGAAATACTGAATGACTTCACTTACGTGTGGAATCTAAAACACAAAAATTAACCATCTAATGAATGTATAAACTATGAGTTTTATTCATAAATATGAGGAACATAGATAGCTAGAGAGAATAAACAAACTAATGGATGCCAGAATGGAGAGGGTGGAAAGTTGGACAAAATAGGTGAAGGGAATTAAGAGGTATGTGCAGTCTTCTAGTCCTAAAATAAATGTCACACAGCAATGTAATGTGCAGTATAGGGAATATAGTAAAAAAGATACTGATGTGAAGTTTTTTAGAAAAAGTAGTAGTAGGAAGACTAGATCTTTGAGCAGAATCTTTGCCAGCAAAGTTTTTGTGAATTTGGTTTTGGAACTTGGAGTTTTTAAAATGGTGACAAGAATGGGCGTTACTAGGGAAATCTGGAAGATGTTGTCTGTGGACTGTAAAGCAAAAATCTGGAGCTTTTATCAGTCATAGTTTTCAATAAAGTTCTTCAACTTTGGGGGGCAGAAAAAAAACAGGTATAAGTCCAGCTGGGCAACAACTCAGGAGGAGATAACAGAGTGAAGACACTGCTCTCCACGCTGACTGTTGTAGGGGCTCCTGTTGGGCTCAGTCGGTTGAGTGTCTGACTTCAGCTCAGCTCAAGGTCTCACAGTTTGTGAGTTTGAGCCCCACATGGGGCTTGCTCCTGCCAGCACAGAGCCTGCTTTGGATCCTCTGTCCACCCCTCTCCCCGCCCCTCTCCCGCTCATGCGCGCGCTCTCTTTCTCTCTCTCAAAAATAAACAAACATTAAAAATTAAAATAAAAAGACACGCTGTTGTAATTCCTGAGTCTGCTGGACAGTCAGCATGAAGTCTCCTTCTCTGGCATCTTCTCTGAGGGAATTCTTGGCATTTCTTGAAATTACTGCTGTAAATCTGTAAGTCAGAACTACCCTACCAGTTATCAGGTCTTTTAAAGGAAGCAAAGGGATATTTTGTTCATCGTGTGCCTGGCAGTGTCTTGACATCACACCTGGATGCCTGGGCACAGTGCCATCCTCCGGCACCCACAGCACCCAGGCGGCTTCCTAGGTAGTATCACCTCCTACGTTATGTGGGAGTTCCCTGCTTATATGGAAATAATGTGTTTAGGGAGGCTGTCTAACTAATACCATGGTGAACCAGGCCAGCATGCTTTTAAATTCCACCTCTGCCATGTAATTGCTGTGTGATCTTGGGCTTAGAAAGACTGTTTGATTTGTCTAACTCTCAGGAACAGGGTAAAATTAATACCAACTTCATGGGACTATTGTGGGTATTAAATAAGATCTATTTAAAACACCTCTGTCACTCGTAAATACACCATAAGCATGCAGTCAGTGTGAACTATTTTTATTGTTTCACTGGACTGTTCGAGAGGGTTGGAACTGTATGCATCTTCACTTTTGTACCCCAAGTATCTAGCACAATGTCTGGCTCATTGCTTGTAATAATTTCTTTGTCACCTGAACTATGCAATACAAATAGAGATGCTGGGGGTGGGGTGGTGGAGAAGAGAAATAGAGATCCTGATGCTTGAATAATTAAGCCAACAGCAAAGGAAGCCTTCAGTCATTCAAATTCATTAAAATCGATTTAATTTAACAGTTGTTGATAATCTATGTATAAAGCGTCTTATTATAATTCACTGTGAAATCTTACTTTGTACAAGTTGAATAGATCACAAAGAATATGATTATGTAAAAGATTTAATGGATATGTGTGCGTATGTTTACAGAAACTAACACTGTCAACTATACTTTAATAAAAAAAAACTAACACTTAAAAAAAAGTCATTCTTCTGAAAAAGCGGTCAAAAAGTTCTCTTTATAAAAGGCATCATGTAGGTAAATTTTAAATTTGTTTTAAAGATGATTTTGGAGTGTGCTGTAAATTACTCTGAATTCCTTGTGAAGAAGCCCACGTTTTATAATTCCACTAAAGTGTAATTATGACTAATGATCTATCTGACTGGTGGAACTATGATAATTGGTGTGACATAGACTATTCCAAACAACCTATGTAGGTCTGTTGCTTTGATGTTGTAGTTTCTGTTACCCCATCCTTTTGTGGAAGGGGATACATCATTCACCTTTTGATAAAATAAATGAGTTTCATACTGGTAAGTGTGCAGTAAACAGTTCCTATTCAGTTCTGGCCCATGCTGTCATTCCGTGCTTCCTTTTTACAGTAGAGTTAAAGGAGCAGCAACCGAGATACACAGGTTTTTCTTCCATCTTCAGCCATGTGGACTGCATATGCAAGAGCCTTGAAGTTAAAAAAAAAAAAAAAAAGAAAGAAAGAAAGAATTGGAGTTTGTGCAGGACTGCTAGTTTTTGCTAATTTCCAAGTAACAATACTTTGATCTGTGCATCTGGGAAAAAAGGGGAAACATTTTAGACAGTACCGCATTTTTAAAAGCCACATGAAAAAGTTCTTTGTTGCTTTAGCATATATGCATATGGACAACTTCCTTGCTTTATAAGGTTGATGTACTGGGCAGTTTTTGCACAGGAACTTTAAAAAAATATTATTACCTGATGTATTTATTGCAAGGTATTGGTATATTAAAATTAACGGAAGGAAGAAAACAAACCAACTCATTAGCTAGTACGTGAATGGTCTCTTCCAAAGTTATTGAGTGAAGATTTTTCTCTTTAAAGAACAGAAGAACTGTTTCAAAGCTTTTTCAGCAGAAACCACTTACATTTCAGCCCCATTATGATTAAAAATGCCATTCCATTGTGCTTGGGGTTTCGCCAGCAGAAGGGTTTTTGGCCAAGAGCATACTCTCATGAGGCTGTCACAGCTCTGCCCGTACAGCCTGTGACCTTGCCAGACCAGGTGTCTAGGTGTCTCAGCCTCACCAGTAGGCTGTGCTGGGTCAGCTAAAGCAAGAGTTGCCCACTTCTCTTTATAATCTCAGACTCCGTTTTGTGATCTTTCCTTTATATTCAGAGGAGAGAAGTAAGAGACGAAGACGTGTCGAGAACCGGTTCTTACACAAGGGATCAAGCTCGGTGCTGTAGAAGCCTGTGAGATAGGATACATATCATTGTCTCCATTTTGCAGAGGGGGTAACACACAGGGAATGTTTCATTTCCTAGTGCCCGGGACCAGTTAGAAAGTGGAAAGCCAGGATTCAGACTCTATCCCAACCCCATGGCCCACGACATCCGTAATTTCAGTGCTACTCTGTCTTACTGTCTACAAGATTGTGTTATATGCAGAGTTGAAGATTCTGTATCAAGTACTCCTGTCCGTGCGGTATTTTGCTTATCACTGTGGGATGGATTTGAACACCACTGATTCACATTTTCTTCGAGCTTCGGTGGAAATCAGTTCATTCCGTTATGGGGCATATATAAAAAAATTACATTCCCCAAAAGGGTCATGAGATACAAAAAGGTTTCTGGAATATTTAAAATCTAAGGTGAGAGAACCGAAAAGTGGGGCACTTGGGTAGCTCAGTCTAAGCATCCAACTTCAGCTCAGGTCATGATCTCACGGTTCATGAATTCAAGCCCAGCATCGGGCTCTGTGCTGACAGCTCAGAGCCTGGAGCCTGCTTCGGATTCTGTCTCCTCCTCTCTCTGTCCCACCCCCACTCTCACTCTGTCTCTCTCCCTCAATAAAATCAATAGTAAACATTACCAAAAAAAAAATCTGAACCAAATAGCATTTTTAAATCATTCACTCTTCATATTTTCCCCTATAAAACTAGGATAGGAAAGAAGAGGAAAGCATGTAAGAAGCAGCAAGTATCAGCTTTTATTTAACTGTGTATTATGATCTTTGCATGGAGCTCACTTAATTTTTGCACAAGCTCTTTTGGGTGTATTAGAGGGGAGAGGTGCTTCCTCTGTCATGTCCCATTTTGTGTCCTTGACTCAGAATGAATCACTGTCTCTAGAGGCTGTTGCCTCCAACTCTTTTCTGTGCAATTAAACTATAGAAAAGTGTTAGTGCCTTTTGCTGCATGCCAAGGAGAATTCTCTCTTAATTGGCCTTCTGCTGTAGGGCCACACTTCCAAATATGTCACCTACTAATAATTAGAATAATAATAACTGCCATATATTGGAGGTGTATGACAAGGATTCTGCTTGATAATTTAGAAACTTCATTAGTAATTCTCACTGAACTTAAGAGCCAGCATGATTGTCTCCTTTATATGGTTAGGGAAAACTGAGGACCCTCACTTAGTAAATAAAACGGTATTCTGACCCAGATTGTCGGACTCCAAGACTGTGTTCTCACTCCATGAATTAGTATATTCTACTCTTTCCTGCTGCATAAGCTCAAGTAAACCATCTTTCTTTGAGTCCCACGGGGGCTCTGAAACTAGGGCTTTTTGCACTTTATCAATGTAGTTTCACTTTTAAAAAAAAATTCCAGGGGCGCCTGGGTGGCGCAGTCGGTTAAGCGTCCGACTTCAGCCAGGTCACGATCTCACTGTCTGTGAGTTCGAGCCCCGCGTCAGGCTCTGGGCTGGTGGCTCAGAGCCTGGAGCCTGTTTCCGATTCTGTGTCTCCCTCTCTCTCTGCCCCTTGCCCGTTCATGCTCTGTCTCTCTCTGTCCCAAAAATAAATAAACGTTGAAAAAAAATTCCAGAGTTTTCTATATGCCTTTAAAGTCTACAGATGTCTATTTGTGATGACGGGAGATTTGTAGGCACGTCAGAGAAGTAGTAAAGGAATCTAGAATAGGAAGTTTTTGGATAATGCTGAGGCCTTTTTCATTGCAAGTGGATTCTGGTATTTCTCTATTTTTCCCATGTGTGTTCTTTAAATGTATAGCCTTTAATACCAGTATATATGTGTATACACATTTACTAAAGTAGCAGGACACATTGTTTTGGCAAGTGTATGTTCTTATGCTTAAAAGAAATATTTTGTAGTGATTTAAATTTCACAGGTTACTTCTACTTTCATTTGTCATAACAACCTGGTAAGGTTGAGGGACTGGGCACTATTATGCCATTGAACATCTTGCTTGGCTAATAACTGAAAGAACAGACAGGTAAAATATGAGCAGACAATTCACACACACACACACACACACACACACACACACACACACACACAAGTAAAAAATGGCCCTCAGACATATTTGAAAACATTTTCAAATATGTTCACAATCATAATTAAAGAAATGCAAATTAAAACAATGCCGAGATATCATTTCTCACCTATCAGAATGACACAAATTTGTAAAGAGGATAACATGTTTTAAAAGTTGGCAAGACTGTGAGAAAGGCAATGCCTTCGTATGTTGCTGGAGGGAATGCAAATTGGTAGAACCCTCTGGAGGGAAATACCAAGAATCTACCCATCTTTTGACACAGGTGGAGATGTATACACGGATTCACGTATATCCATGTGTTTTATAGCTCTGTCCACTGAGAGATCCTAGAAGCAGTGGCACCCCCCACAGGACTGAGCATGCGTGGCTCAGATCTTTGTTTATAAACACTGTACCCCAATAAAAGGAGTGAAGGCTCCTTGGAGAAGTAGTTGATTTCTGGGCTAGAGGAAGGAAAGTACAAGCTGAGCTTAGAACATCTTGTGCCAGAAAGTAAGGAAGTGCTCAAAAAAGGATGAAAACCGGGGGGCCTCGGTGGCTCAGTTGGTTAAACGTCTGACTTGGGCTCAGGTCATGATCTCAGGGTTTGTGGGTTTGAGTCCCACATCAGCCTCTGTGCTGACAGCTCAGAGCCTGGAGCCTGCTTCGGATTCTCTCTCTCTCTCTCTCTCTCTCTCTCTCTCTCTCTCTCTCTGTGCCTCTGCCCTGCTCACTCTGTCTCTCAAAAAAATGAGTAAACATTAAAAAAAAACTTTAAAAAGGATGAAAATTTGTTAGAAGAACCTATGAGCCAACTTTAAGCTGCTCCTAATTGCCAAAGCTGGAACATTTTGACTAATACAAAATCATAATAGTATTGGGATTTTAATCCTTATGATAAAATAAATATCCATGAATCCATACTGATATCAAAATCAGTCAGATAGGGGCAACTGAGTGGCTCAGTCTGGCTAAGCATCTGACTCTTGGTTTCAGCTCAGGTCATGATCTCACAGCTTCTTGAGTTCAAGCCCCATATTGGGCTCTGTGCTGGTAGTGCGGAGCCTGCTTGGGATTCTCTCTCTCTCTCTCTCTCTCTCTCTCTCTCTCTCTCTCTGCCTCTGCCTCTGCCTCTGCCTCTCCCCCTCTCCCTCTCTCTCTGCCCCTCTTCCACTTGTGCTATTTCTGTCTCCCTCTAAATAAATAAATAAACTTAAAAAAATCAGTCAAATACATAAATGGGAAGGAAGGGAAGGCTCTTCCTTACCGAATTGCACTTAATAAATGTAGACAGAAAGATGGTATAGCATTAGATAAATACCGTGCAGTAATTATTGCAAACCAAGATCTGTTGTCGGATGCTGAAATTAATATCCAAGATTTGAGGAGGAACAGGACATTTCCATAGCCTTGGGGTTGCAGTAATGTGAAGACTTGACCTGTGACTTGGAGGGGCTACTTCCAAGATGGCTCACTCACAAGGCTGCTGGCCATGGGCTCAATTCTTCTCCAGAAATCTGCTGGAAGTATCTTTTGACCAGGAAGTTGTCTTCCTCCAGAATGAGTGATCCAAGGCAGAAAGCAAAGAGGAAGCCACAATGCCTTCTGTGGCTTACTGTCTGCAGTCACATACCATTTCTGCCTCTTCTTTTTGTTAGATATCGTTAAGCCACCACACTGGGGAAGGGCATCTCTAGCCAGCAGCCCGGAAATTATTTTTTCTCCCTGAGAGTTGCCACTTCCTCTTTGTTGACTCCCAGCATTGCCATCTTTGCTTCCTCTTTTTGTGTCTTTCTCTAGTGCTAGTCCCGGACAGGATTATCGGGATTATGATAGGACCAGCAGTGGGAAGGAGGAGGCAATATCGACCCTTCCCCACCCGATGCCACAAGGAGCCCTTCTTACCTCAGTCTTCTATCACCCCTCCCACCGTCTGTAACAGAGTGTCCAGAACCCAGCTGTGAATCCATAAAATTTCTATAAGCCACTTTCTAGGGCAATGATTGTACTGACAGTTCTCTTTTTTTCCTGTCCGTCTTCATCTGTATTACTACATACTCTCATCTCTATCCCCAAGGCCTACCACAGTGCCTGCAAGGTCCTTCACGGGTAAGTGGGTTTTCTCTTGAGATGTAAATATACTTAAGAACACCCTAATTTAGCTCTATGGATCCCCCCAGTCTTTCCCAAACTGCAGAACTGCAGGGAAGAGATATACTTCAGAAGCCTGTTGCCTGTTTGCACAAACAGAACTCCAGGAAATTTTTCAAAAATGATGGTCTTGCTTCAGGGAGTAGAGGGTTAGCAAGGCTGCTGAGGACTCTGTTCTGTGGCAGTGAAGACAAAGAGCCCCACCCAGTGAGTGCTAGGAGTGGAAAGGAAGGTGGTTGAATATTCTTGGGCACATGGTAGGCAGGAAGGGATGTCCTTAGCACTTGGAAGTGTCTCTACTGCCTTCGTTAACTCTGTGCCTCATCTCTTCACCGAGTCCCCCCTCCAGTCTTGGCTCCCCCATTGCCCAGCTGCTTCTGGAAAACATCTGGATTCTGTCTCTTTCGGCACACCTGTTCCTGTTGCAGACCCGTCTTTTTGGGCCCCCCATTCCCGGTACATACTATTAAATAACAAAAATTCAACTGAGTCAGTTTGAAGATCTAATTGGCTTAAGTGATAACGGAGCAGTATTCCAGCTAGCAAGTAGAAAGGAGTTCTGTCAGGCTGTAGAAAAGAAAAAATCTTTAAAGGCAGAGAGGGAGCAGTAAAAAGGAAATTATTAGGAAAGAATGCATTGTTTCAGGCAAGATTGCCCCGCTAAGGGGAACGGATGGGGTCTATCAGTAAATTTCCTGGTGCTGACCAGGAAATTCCATGTTGACTGGTTAAAGGGTACATTCCGGGGTGGGGGTGGGGGAATTGAAACTGCAATTAGGTTAGGTATTAAGCCCCTGTTTGGTGACGTGGCCAAGCATAAGTGGCTCCATTCTGGGCCTGTGGTTTTCTTTTTAACAAGGCCCATTCCCGTCCTTACTGGCCTTGTCCACCATGCTTTCATACCTCACTAGGGGACTGAGATTTAGAGTTCCCTTTTCTTCTTCCTCTCCCTGCAGCATTGGACACTTGTTCCTTTCCTACATCAGCCTTGCTCCAGAGACTTCAGCCCAGCCAGGGCCTGATCCCTCGCCCTGCCCCACCTCTGCTGTTCCCATCTCTCTGCCCGGGGCAGGTGAGACACTGGTTAATACAGGGGTAGAACTAAGCTGGTCTAGGCTGATCTGCCAACTTTCCATTGGAGGAAGATGAAACTGAATGAAGACCTACAACAAACATTATTCTTAAATTAAAATTGTTTATAAAAAGTCATAGATAAGTTCTGTGTGGGAAGGAAATTTAATAATATTCAATTCCCATTTATCTCATCTTACAGTTCAAGAAATCAAGGTCCAGGTGGGTTAGGTAGTTTTTCTACAGTCACGTTTTCTTTTTTTTTTTTTAATGTTTATTTATTTTTGATAAAGAGAGAGCACGAGCAGGGGAGAGGCAGAGAGAGAGGGAGACAGGATCTGAAGCAGGCTCTGTTCTGACAGCAGCAAGCCCGATATGGGGCTTGAACTCATGAACCGTGAGATCATGACTGGAGCCAAATTCAGACACTCAACCAACTGAGCCACCCAGGTGCCCCATACAGTCACGTTTTCTGATGCACATAATCTACTATGTGAGCTTGGTTACATATGCAGAGTTCAATGAAATCTATAACAGTTTGTCTTCCAGAATAGAAACTTTGAATTATTCTGATATTATGGATTACATTTTACATTTCACATTGTGCTAGTATATAGTTATGGGAATTACAGTTCTTCTCTTTCTAATCCAGATTTAGGTCGATCTCGAGAACTACAATACGTATACGTGGATAACAACATTCACCTGAAAGGCTTGCCATCCTATCTGTACAATAAAGTCGTCGGGTGCAGTGGGTAAGGCTGATTTCGTATTTTATACTATAGCTAAACTCTTTTCCACGCTCATTTCTATTTCATTTTTTGGTCCTGACGTAACTTAGAAATAGGTGAACTTTGGATAATCATGTTTGATTTTGTCTTTGGCCTTAATATGCTAAACCAAATACCTTTTGAAACTAAGAATATTGGGCAATCAATTTGCAGTATTATACTTCCAGTTCAGTTAGTAAGCAGGTGGTTTATTATTTTCCAGTCAAAAACAAATCCATGTATACTATTATAAACTCAGTAGTATCAGTCACTGAAACTGGAGGAATCAGCATGAACTTAAAAGCTTCTGCACTCCACCGCAGTGACAGTTTTACTCCAGGAATAGCCCTAGTATCTAGAACTTGACCATTTCGAAATATTTAGAATGCAACATTTGAAATAGTCCCTTAATACGAATCATGATTCTGGCAACCAAAACAGATGTTTCAGTTCAAGGAAAGTGATAGGCTTTTATTTTCAGAGCAGCAATAATCTTTCCTTCTCAGGCTTTTAGAAAAGCAGTTTCAGCTTTTTATTTTCCTTTATTTTGTTTTACTTATTTTTGAGAGAGAGAGAGAGAGAGAGAGAGCGCGAGCGTGAGTGAGGGAGGGTCAGAGAGAGAGAGAGGGAAACACAGAATCTGAAGCAGCCCCGAGCTCTGAGCTGTTGGGGCTCTGAGCCCCAACGTGGGACTTGAACTCATGAGCCGTGAGATCGTGACCTGAGCCAAAGTTGGATGCTTAACCAACTGAGCCACCCAGGCACCCTTCAGCTTCTTCTTCTATAAGAGTGAGACAGAACCACCTTAAGATGTTTCCTAGAGTGGTATGGGATCAATATAGGACAACTTGGCTACCAGAACCTGCTTTTAACTGGCCTAACTTTCCTCACATAAACAGTCAAAGAATATTTGAGAGATCTTTGAGGCTACTTAGCCCATATATTTCACTCTGTCCTTGTAATCTGACACCCTGCGTAACCTGGTTCATACTATATGTAGTTCTGGCAAGAACGATGACAGTAAGCTTGTACACAGAGAACAGCCACTCCCCTGTTGGCCTGACTCCAGAGGATGGGCTCTGAGCAGTGATGGCCCCAGAGAGGGCATTCCTAGGAATAACAGCCTTCCCTTAGGAAAAATTATACACTTGTTATCTTGGAAGAGCCTTCGATGATGCTTCGAAGTGCGCACGTAGGCTGATGAAATACAAGCCCAGAGATGTAGTTCAGAACCTTCTGTGAAGCAGAGATAATAGAATGTGTGGTGGAGTTTTTAGCTCGGTGATTTTTCGACAGCTGATTATGTGACAGCTGTGATACTACTCAGTCATTAATCCTAATGAGTTCTTAAATGATCTGTAATACAGCCTAATTCTTCCAAGTGGTAAGTAAAATGCCCTCCCTTACCAAGATACACAGAATGATGCAAGCAGGCTCCAAGGCTGAAGGCAGTTTTCCCCCCACCTAAGCCTTCAGAGACTGCACAGAAGTCTCTACCACAATTAAGGAACAGCTTTTACTTAAGATAAAGAGCCTTCTACTTTGGTGTATAGATATGGATGTTATTGACTGTGCTGAATACGGAGACACTTTTTCATGTTTACCTTGGTATCTGGTAGCAGAAGTAGTGAATTTTATAAGAGCTCCAAATCTTTGAGAATATAAATAATAGGGCAAAATATGCAAGTTATTAGCCAGTAGTCTACCTTTATTATTACTATTAACACCTTCCTGTGGAATTAGTGGTAAGAAAAATATTCAGAGGACAGTATCAGACAATCGGTTTTGTAATATTAGTAGTTTTTGGCGTATAGGTAGTCCCACTTACAGATGAACTGTGATCCAAAAGGCATATTTAGTCTGTGGTTTTACTCAGAATGCATTTCTTACTACGATCAATTCAGGTGGTTATATTCCTAGCCAACTTATTAAAAAGTCATTTAACCCCATTTTGCACCCCCCCCCAAAATTCCATGATATTTTGTGGCAAAATGTACTCAGAATTCTTTTTTTTTTTAATGTTTATTTTTGAGAGAGAGTGTGTAAGGGGAAATGCAGAGAGAGAGGGGGACAGCGGATCTGAAACGGGCTCCACGCTGACAGCAGAGAGCCCCATGTGGGGCTCAGACTCACGAACCATGAGATCATGACGTGAGCTGAATGAAGTCAGATACTCAGTCACCTGAACCACCCAGGCAACCCTGTACTCAGAATTCTAATAGATGGTGGTTACTGAAGGTTTGGCAACAGAATTAAGGGACCCCCTTCACTTTCTCTGTCTTGTTGAATATATGCAAAGGGACTCCCCTATTCCAAGTCAAAGTGGGGGGGGGGGGGTCGCTGCGAGAAGGAAGGGCAAAGAGTAGAACAAGGATCTGAGGTGAACCTAATATAAAGAGCAAAAGGGTTTTTGAGGCCTAGAAAGTGTGCTTCTTGATTCTGAACAAGGATCTTGGTTCACTTAGTTCATTCAGTGAATATTTATTGAGCGACTGCTGTGGTCATATGTCAGACAATGGCCATACAGTGATGAGTAAAACCATATAATCTAACTAGGGATCCAAATAAACAATAAATAATTGATCAGATTTGGTGCTAATTCTCTTTAAGGAGATGATAGTCAAGCAGAGAACCTAAGGTTCAACATGCTTGGTTCTCCACTGCTCTCACATGTTGCTTCTTAGATGCAGGCCTGGAATAGAAGGGCACAGTGGCTTCTGCTGTACCACACCATCTCTGAAACAGTTACATTCCCTCTTCCGACGGAGAGAGAGTCTAAGAATTAGAGCAACAGAGCAGAATGAACACCGCTTTGGGGACTTGTGGCACAATATAAAAAAAATCTGCTATGTGTATAATTCGTATCTCAGAAGGAGAATACAGAATCGGATATAAAATTATAAACAGATATAAATACAGCAAATAACAAATGTCATACAGTTTCAAGAAACCTCAGAAGTCTCACACAGTTATCTTTGGTGGAAATAAAGTTAGCACCTCCTTATAAGATGTTCATTTATTTGTCATATAATTATTCGTCGGTAACTAGCAAGTCAGCCCTGTGCTAAGAATTGTGGAAAAAACAAAGATAACTTAGATGGTAATCCTAATACATAAAATGACTGTAATACAAAAAATAAATACCTTAAGAGAGGTAGAGTGATAGAAATGTAGAGCATGGGAATATTTTTTGTGACCTAGCCTTGAAGTTACACATGGTCATTTCTGTTTTATCCTATTGATTACACAGGTAACTCCTACTCACTGGGGGAGGAGACTTCTTAAGGGAGCGGATACTAGGAGGGGAGGTCGTGGGCGCCATCTTGGAGACTGGCCATCACAGCTTCCTTGCATCCACTGCTCTTTGCTAGTTTCATGGAAAAGTATGGTTTTTATTTTGTCTGGCTCTTTCTGATTGTTACTATAGGAGTAAATGTCTTCAGTTCTTCTGTATTTTACCTACAAAGAGAAGTCCCTCCCATTAGAATTTTAGAGAATGGTAATTGGCACATTTGCCTATTTGAGAGAACTTAATGGTAAAAGTTATCCTATACCAGTTATTTTTTTCAGTTGTCTGATCATATGCGGAAAAGAAAACTGAGCCACTGCTTTGCTTTTTCTTTTGTAAAAACAGCTGGATTGGGGTGCAGGTTGGTTAAATGACTTGATTAATAGAACCACTTAAGGTAACAGAATTGTTTATATGAGAAATGCATTCTGAGTTCCGAGTTAAACCAGCAGTCTAGAAAAATAGCCTTTATATTACAGTCTATTTTTATGTAGTGGCTGCTCCCCATCTAATAACAAGCAATATTAGATACCTGAACCACACTTTGGGGCAAGCACAAAACAGTGTAGCTACAGATAAAAATACCAAAGAGAGTTTTCAGTTTGGTTCCGACAAAGTAATTAATTGTTTATGAAAACCAAAACGTTAACACTCCTTTCTAGTTTTAGAGGAATATAACAGAATCCAGCATCTTCACAGTATAACTTTCACAGTGTCCAGGACACAACCCAAAATTACGTTTGAATAATTAAGGAAAAATGTGACCTATTCTCAAGGGAAAAGACAATCAGCAGAGACCAACCTGCTTGAGAGGACCCAAAATGTTGGCCGATGAGGATTTTAAAAGAACTATTCTCAATGAAGTAAAGAAAAATAAGTTTGCAGTGAATAAAAGACCAGGGGAAAAAAAAGAAACTATGCAAAAGAAACAAATGGAAATTCTAGAGTTGAAATACAATATCTGAAATAAAAACTTGACTTGATGGGCTTAAGAGTAGAATGGGTGTAACAGAGGAAGAGGCAGTGAGCTGGGAGGTAGAACAATAGAAATCATTCAGTGTGAGGAACAGAGAAGAAGGATTGAAAACAAAAATGAACACACAGCATCAGAGATCTGCCAGACAATGTAGAAAAGCCTGATAGAGGTATAATTGGTGTCCCAGAAGGCACAAATTTTTCCTCATTTTTCTCTTAACTAAGAGAAATGCCTCAAAAATGTTTGAAGAAATCACATCTGAAAATTTCCTAAATATGATGCAAGACCTAAGTTCACATTTTCAATGGGCTCAGCGGACCCTAAGCAGTATAAATTATGAAGAAAACAATGCCTAGGCAAAGCTACTGCAAACCAAAGATACAATGAGGTAACACCTCACACCTGTCAGAATGGCTAAAATTAACAACACAGGAAACAACAGGTGTTGGCAAGGATGTGGAGAAGGGGGAGCTCTCTTCTACTGTCAGTAGGAATGTAAACTGGTACAGCCGCTCTGGAGAACAGTATGGAGGTCGTCGAGAAACTAAAAACAAGGGGTGTCTGGGTGGCTCAATCAGTTGGGCATCCGACTTTGGCTCAAGTCATGATCTCACAGTTTGTGACAGGGGAGAGCCTGGAGCCTGCTTCAAATTCTGTGTCTCCCTTTCTCTCTGACCCTCCCCTGCTCACACTGTCTCTCTCTTTCTCTTTCTCTCAAAAATAAATGAACATTTTAAAAAAAAAGAAACTAAACATAGAACTATCCTATAATCCAGCAATTGCACTGTTAGGTATTTACCCAAAGGATACAGATTCCAAGGGGTTCAGGTACCTCATTGTTCAAAGCAGCATTATCAACAATAGCCAAACTATGGAGAGAGCCCAAATATCCATCTACTGATGAATGTATAAAGAAGATGTGGTATGTATATACAATGGAATATTGCTCAGCCATCAAAAAGAATTAAATCTTGCTGTTTGCAATGAGGTGTATTGAGCTAGAATGTATTATGCTAAGTGAAAATAAGTCAGAGAAAGACAAATAGTATATGATTTCACTCACATGTGGAACTTAAGAAATGAAACAAATGAAAACACAGTGCTAAACACAGTTGTTTAAAGTGCTAAACAACAACAGCAAAAAAACAGTCAACCTAGCAGCCAGCACAAAAATACTTCTCAAGAATAAAAGCATAATAAATGCATTCTCAGACCGAACGAAGCTAAGCCTTAAATGAGGCCCTGCCAAAATGGCAGACTGTATTCACACCAAGGCCCATTTTCTCTGGGTGGCAGTGTCTGTCCTTCTCCTTATCCACTTCTCCTTTCCTTTCCCTGTAATTTAAGCTGGGAAAAAAAACTTTTTTGCTAAAGGGAGGGTAAATCTAGTAGCTGTTCCCACAATAATGAACATGCAAATGACATCATGTACTATCTAAGGAATTCCAAGATCATCATTTAGGTGCTTTTGGTAAGAGAATTTTATTATTTTAACATGTTAGGTGAAATAAGTGTGACAATGCATACAAGTTAATGTGCTAAATGACATACATGTTCTGGAACATAATCTTAGTGGCACAAAGATGTCACCATTCGCATAGCTTATTTAGGGTTAAATGTTGAACGGCAGCTCCGAAAACATTGAGTTGAAAGAAAATTGTGTGATAATTGCTGTAAACTATCTGTATAATTAAGCCAAAGTACTAACATTTGTGACAGATTTTAACTCATTTTTATAACTCACTTAAGGATTCAGATACATAATTTTTTTTTTTTTGGTAACTGCCTTGGTATTTCATCTAAAGTGATAAAAACTACTGAGTTGGAAATCAAAGATACCAAGGCTTCATAATTGCCAGCTAATAATTATTTCATTGTAAACTGAGACATATATGGGGCTTCCATCCCTTCTTACTGGCAATTCATTTCATAATCACCTCTTTTTTTTTTAAGTGTATTTATTTGTTTTGCGAGAGAGAAAGCAGAGAAGGGGCAGAGAGAGTGGATAAGAAAGAATCCCAAGCAGGCTCCGCGCTGTCAGCGCAGAACCCACCATGGAGCTCAGTCCCATGAACGTGAGATGGTGATCTGAACCCAAACCAAGAGTTGGACACTCAGCTGACTGAGCCACCCAGGTGCCTCCGTAATCACTTCTTATTGAGATGTGCAACACTAGCTTTCCAACCTGCTCTCCCACTTGCCATTCTCTTCCATGGGCCAGACACTCTGGCCGGAGGGAACTGTGTGTTTAACCCTGTGTGCCCTGCACATTCACAGAGCTGAATCCCTGTTCCCTTTCCCTGGAATATCATGGTGCTAATATTAATTTGGAACAATAGATTCCTTCACGGCAACATCTAGACTGACGTTTTGATTCAGAAATTTTACCATTGCACTGTGTATTGTGGTGTGCTACCAAAAGAATCACTTATTGTAAGAATAGGAAACAAGAACAGCTATAAACATTGCTTTACCTTTTTTGTGTGCCAAGGAAGTGTGCTCGCTGATTTTATCTGCGTCTTGCACATCATCTTCCCAGCATCCCTTGTGATGTTTGCCCCATTCTAGAAATGAAGAAACCGGAGCTCAGAGAGATTAAGTAAACTGCCCCAGGTCACAAAGCCAGGTGGTATAGAGTTACCATCTGCTTCATTGTCCATACTCATAACCTCTGCACTGTGCACACTGCCTCCAACTTTGGTCTAGAGTCACCTCTGTATGTTTAAGCCCCTCTGCTAGCTCCTTGAGAGCAGAGACGGAAAATACCTTTCTTGTTCCTGCATCATTTCATGTAATAGGGGTGTAGGATATTTCATATCTGATGAGATTGAGGGAGGTTGGCCATGCCCAGCAGAAAGGTCCCCTAACTCATGTAATCTCATCCCTTATAGCTTGCATTGTTTTTTTTTAATGTTTTATGTTTATTTATTTTCTTAGAGTGCATGTGTGCACGAGTGAGGTAGAGGTAGAGAGAGGGGGAGGCAGAGAATTCCCAAGCAGTTTTTGTGCTGTCAGCACAGAGCATGATGCGGGGTTCGAACTCATGAACCCGTGACATCATGACCTGAGCCAAAATCAAGAGTGTGATGCTTAACCAACTGAGCCACCCAGGCACCCCTGCCTGCATTCTTCATAGCAGCAGCTTTCCTCCAGCATGAAGCAGAGAAGGCATTTAATAGACGTGTCATAAAATGAATTTAATTAGCTTTTTATATCCAGTGGTGAAGAGTAGGAACTTCTGCTAAAAGAATTGTCCAAGGGAAATTAGATTCCGTATAAAATGAGGATCCACTTACTTGTTAATGTGAGCCTTTTCAGCAGTTTCCTTCAGATACTTGTCTTTTTAATTATGGGAGATGAGGAAAGCATTAGGAAAAATCTGGCTTTCAGTTTTCTACACCTTTATTTGTTACTCTGTATTGTTAAATTCTTTGGGCAGTGTCCATGTATAGCTCATGCACAATTGTATTAAGAAGCAGCAGCTGTTAAGGCAATAAGAGCGTGAAGTAAATAATTCACAAATGACTTGCTTGTTTTTTACTCTGCATTTGCATTGTTTTATGGTTCTGCCCAGGGTTCTCATACTACAGTGTAGCTGTAAAGTTTGGAAGCAAATCATATTATTTTACCTTGTGTATTAGCCAGGGTTCTCCACAGCAACAGAACCAATAGGAAGTGTGTGGGGGTGAGGGGGAGAGGGAGATTGATTTGTTTTGAGGAATTGGCTCATATGATTGTGGGGGCTGGCAAGTCAGAAAGCTCCAGGGCTGGCTGGACACCCAAGGAGGAGTTGATGTGACAGCTTGAGTCTGACGGCAGTCTGGAAGGGGACCTCAGTCTTTCTCTCCTAAGGCCTGCAGCTGATTAGATGAGGCCCACCCACATCACAGAGAGTGATCCGCTTTATTCCAAGTCTACTGATTTAAATGTTCATCTCATCCAAAAAATACCTTCACAGAAACATCTGGTCTAGTGTTGGACCAAATATCTGGCTACCATGACCTAGCCACCTTAATACAAAAAATTTAATCATCACGCTACATGTAGTATATCATCAAAAGAATCATTTATTGTGCGTTTGCCTGTGCTTCCAGACTTAGTGGCCATACTGCATAATAGCATTTTGGATATGGTCTTCTCATGTTAATTTTGCCTGTATTAGGAAAGAAGCAATGATTATAAAATAAACTTTAGATTCATGTCCTCAACTTCACAGAATGCTTCATCAGGGTAATATCTTTCTAACCCGCGAAATTCTCCTGCCAACCCACAGGTGTGCTGCTACAGACTCTGGTGCTTAAGTGATCACATGGGGTGAACAGAGGTTTTTGAAAGCCAGAGGGATAAAGGCAAAGTAAATAGCAAAGGCAGATCTTGCGAAAACTTTCATATAAACTCTGACATTATTTGACAGGCGAGTGTATAGCTGGTTTGCATGAGTGCACCCATACCAGCTGTGAAATTATTGATGGTATTGAAGTATTTTTACCCAAGTTGGTGAACAGCTATTGGGCGAAGTTCCCTGAGTTCCCCAGCTGCCAGGTCTGCTTCTCCCCTGAGATCTCATAATCCACAACAAAAGGCTAATGACTAACAGAGCACAGGGCTCCAGGACCATGCTTCACCAGCATAAGACCGTTTGGGTTTTGTTTGTTTTAATAAGGTATAATTTGCATACAGTAACAGTCACCTTTTAGTGTACATTCCTGTGAATTTTAACAAATACATACAGTCATAAAGCCACAACTATAATCAGGATACAGAATAGTTCATTCACCTCAAAAATGTCTTCCCGTGTCCCTTGGAAATGAACCTCTGGCTGCCCACTCCAGCCCCTGGAAACCGTGGTCTGTTTTGTGTCCCTATACTTTACCCTTTCCAGAATGTCATGCAAATGGAATAATACAAGCTTTTGTAAACATTCATATATAGGGTTTTGTGTGAACATAAATTTTCATTTCACTTGGGTAGGATACCTGAGAATGCATTTGCTGGGTCATATGGTTAAGTGTATGTTTAACTTTATAAAAAACTGAACTGTTTTCCAAAATGGCTGTGCCATTTTGTACTTCTGTGAGCAACTTATAAGAGTTCTTGTCGGGTTTTTTTTTCCCCTTTCAGACATGCTAATAAGTAATGATACCTCATTTTAATTTGTATTTCCCTAGTGACTACTGAGGTTGAACATCTTTTCATATGCTTATTTCTATCCATATATCTTCTTTGGTAAAGCATGTTCCAATCTTTCAGTCATTTTTTAAAAATTGGATTGTTTTAAATTATTGACTTTCTTGAGAGTTCTTTATATATTCTGAATACATGTCTTTCATCAAATATGTGATTTGCACATATTTCCCACCAGTCTGTGGCTTGTCAGTTGTTTTAACAGAATTAACTGGTATATGTTGTAGCACCTCATAGTACCCACCCCTGCCCCCAACACACACGACTCAAGATACATTTAATTTAATCCATAAATAAGACCTTTTCCAAAATCCTGTTTGACAGATTACTGTCATTTTCCTGTATATTCATTTCCCTAAATGTGGCCATCCTGCTGGGTAACCAAATACAGATATTTCTAATGCTTATTAGGTTGCTAGCACATCTCCTGACCCTGAGACTTGTGATGGACCCCGGTGAGCACCCCCAAGTTATTTTTCTCGCACCATATGGATGACTCAGTGTTCTTTTTCCCATTTCCTTTTTATCTTTTCTCTTTCAGACTTCTTTATCTATGTGTGATGACTCAAAACAACGGATCTGTATTTGGAACTGCTTAGCTATCAGTATGGAAACTGCTAGATAGAAGAGAAACCTTGAACACGAATGAACAGCAGCAGAACACCTATAATACAGTTAGAAAATGTGTAATAGAAACTTCAAACATTGTGGTAGATCATTGGCAAGAGAGGATATCAGAGAAGAGTTTATAAAGGAATTGGATTTGGGATGATGAGTAAGATTTGTATTTGGAGTGACAGGATGTGGAAATTTTCAGGCCTGGTGTGGCCTGTAGGCAGGAGTGGCCGTGGTGCATTTTTAGTAAAGACTAAAGTGTATTCCCCTGTTCACTATATACGGGGATCAGGACTCAAAACTCTCCTCCATCTGTACCTCTTCTCTAGGTCAGTGATTCTCAATCAGGAACAGTAATGCTCCACTCCAGGGTGTTTGGAAATGTGTGTAAGTTGGGGAGGGAGTCGGCTTTAAGCCTGGGGTCCCTACTGACATGTGTTAGGATGCTAAATGTCTTGCAATGCACACAAAAGTTCTAAACAGTTAAGAACTTGTGCCCCCACTAACTGCTAAAAGCACTCCCAATAAGAAGCATTGCCAGTTATTTCATGCCATCACAATTATGCTTTAAATATTATTCATGCATGATTCCCAAATAAAGAAAGCTTCATTCAGCCTGGACCACTTGGTCTGACTCTTATATCCTACCGCATCCAGTTGGCATTTCCGCATAGATGTGTACAATTAAATGTTAACATATCTATAATCAAACTCCTAATTCCCTTATCTCTCAACTCAGTCTTCCACAATCTGCTACATCTTAGTCGATAGAAACTTCATTCCTCCAGTTACTCTGCCCAAAAGCTTTGGGGTCTTTGATTTCGCTTTCTCTCACATCCCACAACCAACTCATCACATAGCCTGTTGGTTGTACATTCAAAAATGTATTCAGGCTCTTGTCACTTCTTACTACTTCTTTACTGTCACTTTGACCTAAATTACCATCATCTCCCACCTGGATTATAACAGTAGCCTTCCTACTTCTGTCTCAGCCTCCATTAGTCTGTTCTCTACATAGTGTCTGGTGATCCTAGCCAAGTCAAAACACAGATCCTGTTTTGCCTGTACTCAGTCATCACTCTTGGCATTCCTTATACTTAGCATAAAAGCCAGAGACTTGGAAGTGACCTGTGAGCATGTACAGGACTTGTCTTCTAGGTTACACCTTTGAATTCCTCTCCTATCACTCTCTCCCTTCTAACGTCCACTTAGCCATTTTTGCTCCTCCCTTTCTCTTGAGCACACCAGACTCCTGCCTCTTTGCACCAGTTTTTCCTCTATCTGGAATACTGTTCTCTCAGATTTCTTTTTTTTTTTTTTTCATGTTTATTTATTTATTTTGAGAGAGAGATTTTTTTTTCATGTTTATTTATTTTGTGAGAGAGAGAGAAAGGATGCAAGCAGAGGAGGAGCAGAGAGAGAGAGGGAGAATCCAAGTAGGCTCCATGCTGTCAGCACAGAACTCCACACGGGACTCGATCTCACAAACTGTGAGATCATGACCTGAGCCAAAATCAAGAGTTGGACACTCAACCAATGTAGCCATCCAGGTGCCCCAGATTTCTTCATAGTCTAACACCACATGTGTTATAGCTCCCATTGAAATTCTCAATCTTAGGGCGCTCCTTAGACATATTAAGAATGGTTACTGTAAAGTTTGTATGTGATAATTCTATAACCTTACATCTTTTTTAAAATTCTTTTTTTAAATCTGTTTCTCTTGATTTTATTTTAGACAGTTTTATCTATATTGTACCTAGTTAGTTTTGAGTGCCTGCCAGATGCAGTATATAAGGAACTGTGACATTATGCTAGGCCTCAAATTGCATTATCTCCCTGTGGAGAGGACTCAAGTATGTGTGCCTTTTATCAGTTTATTGCTTCTCAGTTCCAGATCTACCCTTTTCCTTGGGACTGACGCTTGTAGAATTTTTTCCTTTGTCGTTGATTTATATGAAGCTTTCTCAATAGAGGGCCCTAGAGAGATAGTGCAAGGTCAGAACAGGGGTTTCCTTCCTGCTTCCAGGGTGCTGTTTTCTGTGCAGCAACCAGCAAAAGGATGCCCAGTAACACCTCAGCAGCCTTCACTGTCCAGCTGAAACCCACACTCTCCAGCAAATTTCTCTGCTGTCTTTTTCCTTTGATCAATACATGCCAGGTACATTTTTTATTTGAAAGAACCAGGTTTTGTTTTTATTTATACTTTCTATGCTTTGTTTCCTTTTGATCAACTTCAGTTCTTATGTTTTTCAATATCCTATCCATACTTTGTATTTATTTTGCTTTGCTTCTCCTAGTGTGTATATCACACACACACACACACACACACACACACACCTCCTGAAACCATCTGTACAATTAAGATCATAAACATATCCATCCCTAAGTTTTCTCATGCCCCTTGATAGTCATTCCTTCCTGCCCTCATCCTGTCTCCAGACAACCACTGATCTGTGTTCTGTTATTATACACTAATTTGTATTTTCTAGAGTTTTATATGAATGAGTTAAATAGCGTGCACTCTGTTTTGGTCTGGCTCCTTTCACTCAGCATAAGGCTTTGGAGATTTATTCATGATGTAGTGTGTATCAGTAGTTCATTCTTTTTTATTGTTATATAGAATTCCATTCTATGGCTATACCACAGATTGTTTCTGTTTACTTGTTAATGCGCATATGTGTTGGTTCTAGTGTTTGACTTTATTACAAATAAAGCTGCCATGGACATATGTTAACTGCCTTTAATGGTCCTAGACTTAAATTTACTTGGATAAATATCTAGGAGAGGAGAGTCTGGACCATATATATCCTTAATTTTTTAGGGAACTGACAAACTTTCAAAAAATGACTGCACCATTTTACATTCCCACCTGCAATATAAGAGATTTTCAGTTCTTCCCTATTTTTGCCACTTTGGGAATAGTCAGCCTTTTAAATTTATCCACCCTAATTGTTCTGCAGTGATATTTCATTATATTTTTAAATTGCATTTTTCCAGTGAGTAAGAGTGTACATCTTTGCTTGTGTTATTTGCCATCCTTATATCTGCTTTGACATAGTATCTATGTACATCTTTTCCCCATTGTTTTTTTGGATATTTGTGTTCTCATTGAGTTTTGAAAGTTCTTTATAGATTCTGGATACAAATCTTTTATCTTCTGTATACTTTGCAAATATTTTCTCCCAGTCCATGGCTTGTCTCTTCATTGTCTTAACGAGGCCTTTTAAAGAGCATACATTTTTTATTTTGATGTAGTCCATTGTATCAATGTATCCCTTTGTGGATCTTGCTTTTGGTGTAACCCAGATCACAACGGTTTTCTCCTGGATTGTCTCCTGGAATTTTTAAGGTTTATGTTTACATTTTGGTCTGTGATTCATTTTGAATTAATTTTTGTATATGGTACAAGTATGGCTAAAGTTCCTTTTTTTTTTTTTTTTTGCATGTGGATATACAGTTATTCCCACACCATCTGTTAAAAGTACTTTCTCCACTGTACCTTTGTTGAAAATTAGTTGTCCTTATATGTGTGGGTCTATTTTTAGAAACTCTCCTTGCTCCATTGATCTATTAGTCTGTTTGACAACAACACCATATTGTCTTGATTACCATAATTTTACTGTAAGTCTTAAAATTAGGTAGTGTTAGTCCTCCAAATTTATCTTCCAAATTGTTAGATTATTCTAATTGTTCAGCATTTCTACATAAATTTTAGAACCAGAATTTCAACATATATTTAAAAAGAAAACCTGCTGTGATTTTGATTGTATTAAATTATAGATCAATTTGAGGAGAATTAATATCTTAGCAGTTTTGAGCCTTTAAAACTATGATCACAATAAGTATCTTCATTTCTCAGCAGTATTTTGTACTTTTCAGTGTACAGGTCATGGATATCTTTTGTCAAATTTATCCCTAAATATTTCATATTTTTCATTCTATCATATATGATATTTAAATCTTTTTCAATTTCCAGTGATTATTGCTACCATATAGAGTACAAATAATTTTGTATATTGATCTTGTATCCTCCAAACTTGCTAAGCTCACTTCATGGTTCCAGTAGTTTTGTTGTTATTGTTGTTGTTTTGTTTTTTTGGTTTTTTTTTTTTTTTTTTTTGGTTTTTGTTGTTGTTGCTGTTGTTGTTGTTTTGGTGTGTGTAGGTTCTTTTGGACTTTCTACATACACAGTAATGTCTTTGGGGAGGAAAGGCAGTTTTACTTCTTCCTTAAAAAGAATCTAGTTGCCCTTTATTTCTTTTTCTTGCTTTATTACACTGGCTGTAAGCTCTGTACAATGTTAAATAGAAGTAGAGAACAAATATGTTTGTCTTGCTGAACTTATTGGGAAAACAGTCTTTCACCAAGTATAATCTTAATTGTTGTTTTGTCATAGATAGCTTTTATCAGATGAATAAACTCCCTTCTATTCCTAATTTGCTAAGAGGGTTTTTTTTTTTCTTTTCTCCCTGGAATGGGTGTTGAATTTTGTTAGACAATTTTTCTGTATCTATTGAAATGACTTTATGGTTATTTTTCTTTTAAGTTTTAGTATAGTGATTTACATTGATTTTCTCGTATTAGTGCAATCTTAATTAGTAAGATAAACCTCATTTGGTCATAGTAGCTTGATACATTGTTGAATTCACTTTGCTAAAATCTTGTCTAGACTTTTTCCAACTATGTTCAAGAGTGATGCTGGGTTTTGTTTTGTTTTGTTTTTTTCTCTTGAAATGTGTTTGTCTGGTTTTTGTATCAGGATAATGCTGGCTTCATAGAATGAGTTGAGAAGTATACCAACCTTTTAACTAAAATTCAACTTCTTTAAATATAGGGCTGTTCAACTTACCTATTTCTTGAGTGAGCTTTCTAATTTTTATCTTTCAAGGACTTTGTATTAGCATAAAGTTGCTTATTGCCTTTTTATTATCTGTAGAAGTTGGGCAATGTCTCCTTTCTCATTCCTGATATTGGTAATTTGTGTCTTCTCTCTGGTTAGTCTAGTTAGAAATTTTTCAATTTTATTAATCTTTTCGAAGTTCTAGCCTTTAATTGATTTTTCTTTATTATCATCCCATTCTCTATGTCATTGATTTTCTTGATGCTCTTTATTATTTCTTTTTTCTGTTAAGGTTTAATTTGCTCTTTTATTTCCAGTTTCTTGGGTGAAAGCTCTGTGTGTAACATGTTATTCCAGGCAGTAATTATAATTGTTATTATAATAACCTTTGCTGCCAGTTCTAACATCTGTCAGTTCTTGGTTGATTTCACTTACATGATTTTTCTCATTATAGGTCATGTTTTCTCACTTACTGGAAAGCCTGGTAATATTTTACTGGATGCCGGACAGTGTGAATTTTACCACATTGAGTGCTGGGTATTTTTGTATTCATACAACTATTCTTGGTATATGACACAACTAAGTTAATTGGAAACAGTTTTATCTTTTCAGATATGGCTTTTAGGATTTGTTAGATGAGAATGGAATAATGTTCCGTCTAGTGTTAGTTATTCTGCACTACTGAGATAAGACCCTTACATGCACTCTACCTAATGCATCATGAATTATGAGGTTCAAGTCTGATAAGAACAAACACTGTTTTCATCCCTGTATGAGCGGTGGGCACTGTTACCTTTAATATCTTCAGCTGGTTCTTTCTCCAGCCTCGGATAGTTTCCTCACATGCCTGGGCTGATCAGTACTCATCTGAATACTTATGGGGGCCTTCTGCAGATCTCCAGAACTCCCTCTTTGTGCATCTCTTCCCTCTGAGGTTCTCTGTCCTGCAAACTCTAGCTGCTTTGGACTCCCTGAACTCTTAGTTCCTTGTCCTCAATTTAAGGTGCCTGCCATCCTGTGACTGATTTCCTCTTCCCTGATTAAACTGTTCTCTTCAGTCAGGTCTGTGCTCAAGTGTCACCTCCTCAGAAAGACTTATTTTGATTAATACAGCTCTCACTCCCCTCTCGCTCTGTTTTATTATAGATTTACCTTTTCACTGTCTGTCTCTGCTCACGATAGTAAGGCCCACTTCTGATCTTACATGTGTACCTAACTGAATTTCATACTCATATGTATCAAATATCCACAAAAATGTTCATAATAGCCCATCATTGGAAACAGTCCAAATGTTTATCATTACTACACAGCAGTGAAAATGAATAAGCTATAGTTCATGCGACAACACGGATGAATCCCAGAAATAGAATGTTGACAAATGGAGCCAGACACAGAAGGTGTCTGTTCAAATAGGCAAAACCAAACAATAATGTTCAAATTTGAAATACCGGTTCCATTTAGGATATGGGTTTTTCCCAGTCAGGGGTTCCCAGAGTGGCCTTCTGAGGTTCTTTCCTTGAGCCGGGTGGAGAAATTGGTTGAGTGAAATCAGTTGAGTCCCATATTGTCTCCTCTGTAAAATCTTCCCTAATTTCCTGAACAGGTGGTCATTCTGTCTTCTCTGAACAAACATTAGAACAATTGTACTGTAATTTTTACATTTTCCAAGGGAAGGAGTCATCTTGGTTTGGTTTGGTTGGTTTGGTTTTTGTTGTTTTGAGTATCTTTGGTGTAGAACTGATGCTCTGGAGACGTTTTCTGGTGGGAGGAATGAACAAGTGCCAGAACTTCAAACGTATGAGCCACGGGCTTCTGCAGCCCATGCCTGTGCCTTCCCATTGCCTGTTTCTAGTTGAGGACAGAGATAATATCTCCTGTTGTATCTGGAGAGCCAGGATTTGTTGGTACCTGTTTGTCATTAGTCTTGACAATGAAAAGTCTTGAGACTTAGGTAACCTGGAGGTCAGATAAGGTCAGACTCCTTAGATTTGGCAACCTGGCAACCACAGGAACAAAGCCACCTCTGCCTTCTGGTGGGTACAGGGGATAAGGCATAACTTCGTGTATTCACAAGGCTTCGCTGTGAATATTTTCCCCACAAGTTTATGGAAGGATCCATCAGAAATCAATTTGCTTTGTAGGGTTTCTTCTCCCACACAAAAATGCTGTGAAACCAAAATACGATAACTCAACAGAGTACTCTTTTTTCCTTTTAATTTTGAAAATTTCAATGAACATGCACTTGGAAAGGGTAATCAAATGAGGATAAATGGAGCTTCCAGAGAAAATTGTGGCGGTCTTGGGAAGGGAAGTTCCTTCAAAGTTTGTCCTTGCTGGAAGTAACTGGCCCTCAGCAGTGCTATAGCTGAGTTCCAACTGATGAGTTTACATTTCTGTGCCAGGCTTTATTAAGGAACCCAGGATAGCATCTGTTCACTTTGAAAAGAATTCTGGCAATTCAGCAGCGTCTTAAGATTTTAAATGTATATTTTGATTAACACATTTTTATTGGCATATATATTCTTTTCCTTTTTTGCTAATACTACTGTGAATGTGTCTTTCTGCAGCTGTGGTGCTCCCATTCAAGTTTCTGAGGTGAAGCTGCTTTCCTTTTCATCGGGGCAACTAACCGTCTTCCTCCCTGCTGAGGTGAAGGCCATAGGGACAGAGAATGATCGTGTCCTGCCTCTGCAAGAGCTGGCCATGAGGAGTCTACATCACACATACCATACTTTCCTTAAAGGTACACGGGGCTTTTCTCTTTTTCTGCCTCTTACTCAGTGAACTTGGAAATTATGTTTTATGCTGCCAAAGTACTTTGGTGTCCATTTTTTTTTTATGGGTGGATCCAAATTTACTGTTTTAACCAGTTTTAAATGCCCAGTACAGTGACATGAAATACATTCACATTGTTGTGCAATGGTACTTTTTTTTAATTTAAAAAAAGTTGTAATTTTATCAATGGTGATCCCTTCAGTACCCCCTACTGACACAGGAGCATTTGCTAAAATATGGTCTTCAGTCATAAAGGACAGAGGTTAAAAGTTAAACTATGAGGTTTAGGGGTACCTGGGTGGCTCAGTTGGTTAAGCGGCCGACTTCGGCTCAGGTCATGATCTCACGGTTTGTGAGTTCGAGCCCTGTGTCGGGCTCTGTGCTAACAGCTCGGAGCCTGGGGCCTGCTTCAGATTCTGTGTCTCCCTTTCTCTCTGCCCTTTCCCCAGCTCACACTCTGTCTCTCTCTCTCTCTCAAAAATAAATAAAGATTAAATAAAATTTAATGTAAACCATGTGGTTTAAATGAAGGAAATTGGTATTTGGGAACATGTATCTGGTGGAAGTGAAAAGCCTGGCAGAGACACTTTTCTTTTGTGGGGAAAAAAAAAAATGAAAGGTCTTATCCTCAACGCAAAGTTGGGTATCTTCCAGCAGAGTGGGTTTTTGCCATGCAGTCTGCTTACATCTGAGAAATTATACACCTGAAGGGGAGGAAATATCAGGAACCTTCGGCACTACCACCACAGCATGTTAACTCTTGGTTTGGAAAGGATTTGGCAGTACATAGATTTCAGAGGTGTTGTGATGTGGGTCTCGGAGACGCTTTGAAAAAGCTGTAGGCCATGTTAAATAAGCTACATTTCAAGTTTTTTAAACTGCTAAATGTTTTGTCTTTGCCTCAAAAAAAAAATCCATACGAAAGCATCTAACATCAGTCAGCCTTCTAGAAATGTCTAATACAAAGTTGAGTTGGTTTTTAATACTAGACAAAAAAAAACTGATAATTATTCACCTATGGGTAAGTTCCATTTTTATAAATGGTTATTGGTAAGTCCAGATAGATCTAAAGGATGATAAGATCATTTGTATTTCCTTCCCAAAGACGAGTCTGTAATTTTTAGGTTTTGCCTCATTGTGACCACTTCTCTTTCTTCTGGATGTTTGCCATCGGTGGGAATCAGTGTGCACTTGTGCTCAAGATTGTCTGGGCCACTGGGATGTTTTGCTTTCAACGTTGCTTTTGTATCGCTCAGGCTCAGCCGAGAAGGAGGCCCCCTCTTTATTAATGACAGCTTTATTAATGAAACAGGGAAAAGCTTGGTTTCATTATTTTTCTTTCTTTGATTTGCTTCCCGCTTTCATTCCTTTCAGTAAATACAATTTAGCTTGAGTAGTGCTAAATGCCCAGTCGATTTTGGGAAGAACTTAATGGAAGTCAGTGTTAGTCTTTGGTGCCAGCCCTTTTTTCTTCTTGGTCTCTCACAGAGCGTTTTGTAAACCCTCTCTGGGTAAATTAATGCCTTTTTTTTTTTTTATCTTTGTTCTTAAAGAATATTTGGTGTTATTCTTTCCTTGCCTCTGCCTCAGGCCAGCTTTTGTTTGCTCTTAAAAGAGCAAATTTAGGCTTCCTCTTAGTATCAAAAAAAGTTAAAAAAATCTTTCATTTCCAAATAATGCAGTGCCTATCAGATAACAGTTATTTTCAACACGCAATACTTTTTAACTAACCGAGTGGACTGAGTAACAAAGAAACGTATTTCAAGCCCCGTGTAAGGAAATCTGATTTTTTTGTATTCATGCCTGATTTTCTCTTGTGTTCCAGATTTGAACTTTCTGTCTCCGATCTCGTTACCCAGAAGTCTCCTGGAGCTGCTGCACTGCCCCCTGGGACACTGTCACCGGTGTAGTGAGCCCATGTTTACAATTGTCTACCCCAAGCTCTTCCCCTTGAGAGAGACGCCGATGGCAGGCCTGCACCAGGGGTAATCATGCCTAAGTGGGCACCAGGGCTTACACCTGGGAGAGGGGTGGAGGCCATGCAGGGAAGTATTGTTAAGTCAGCAGCTCTCAAGGTGCCCAGAGTGCTTCCTGAGATACAGCTGAAGGAAACAAAAGCACATTCTCAGCATCACAAGAAAACTGGACTTCCCTCTATTACTTTTTTGGCCGTGTACAGAAGAGTTTTATTGCATATGCTCTTTAGAGTAGCTCATTCTTTGCCAGGAGCCTTTTCCTGCTATTCCGCTATTCACAATAGTCTTTAGGCAATAAGGAATGTCAGAACAAAATATTTGTTATATAATGGGACCAGCCCAGCCCTTCTATTTAATTGGCGTTGCTAACTGAAAGTACATGGCTGAACATCGTGTGTGTGCGTGTGTGTGTGTGTGTGTTTCTGTTTTGAATTTCTAACACTTCCAAATGCCATTCTCTTGCCACTCTCTATTTATTGGCCCAGTGCCTTGAATTTGCTAAGAATGTTCACCAAGCAAAAACCCCTAAACTGGTGGTTTAAAAAAAGAAAACCAGACAATTAAAATTAGGACATCAAATGAAAAATCCCCCATTAACACAACCTTAGCATATAGATATTCTAAATTTAGGATTTTCTAAATTCACGTTTTTCAAAGTTAAAAAAAAAGAGAAAGTACTAGAACGCCTCATTTATCCATCCAGTGGTATTTTGGGTTAGTAAGTTTTTCAGAGAACTTGTTACCCCCTATTGAGTGCCAAGAAGCATTTACTTTGTAAGCATTTCTGTAGAAAGAGAGCGAGCCTGGGCGGGGTGCTGAAACTCTCTGAGCCTCAGACTGGGGAGAGAACATCGTGCTGGGTGGGGCTGTCATGAGGATGAGCAGATGATGAAGGCAAAGGCTCTTCAACAAGTGGTAGTTACCTTTACCAGCGGTGTACCCACTCCCTCGCACAACTGCACTTTTCTCTTACCCCGAATAATCCTGTTTTGTTATACTTCCGGTTCCTGTTTCCACTTTCTGTATTTTTAACGTTTTTTGCCTCGTTGTGCCTGCCCACAAGAAGCCTTCCTCCAAACCTTTCTAAATTTGCTACTTCGAATCCGAAGTGATCACATCACCAAATTTAGTGGGATTCCGTTTAGATTGGAGTTAAAAGGACTGAGTCAGAGTCTGCGTGTATTATTTCCTACACGAATAAAATTAACAAATGAAATAGCCACAGTGGAGGAGAGCCATAGTTGCATAGGGGCAGGTGCCCGGGCCCTGACTCCAGCTCCTCCGCCCGGAGACCTTGAGCAGAGGACGTAAAATCTCTAAGCTTCAACTTTTCATTAATAAGATGAGCATAATATTAATATCTATTTAATAAGGTCATTGTGAGGATAAATGAGATCATTCATGGAAAGAGCCCAGGCATGTAATAAATACTAAGTAAATGGTAACTATTTTAATCTATTTTTTTTAGCGCAGAGACTTTTAAAAATTTCTCGTATGTGTGTGTTTCTAGCAAATGCTTTTCATGTTAGTAAGATATCATCATAGGATAATCTTAACGAATTCATTAAACTATCGTAAAATCCTTATGCATAGTACAGTGTTTTGTTGTTTTTTTTTTATAGAAGACATTTTCTTATTGAAAATATGAAAATGAAAACAATTCTGTATGGTCAGGATACCCTGTCAGTAGCTGATAAAATTCTGAATACCTTTTTCAAAAAGATAAACTTTCTTTTTACCATGGCAATTAACTTGTGAAAGTAAATTAGATCTTTCAAAAGGAGACATTTTTTGTGTGTGTTATCTTTATATGAGATTTGGGGAATTTATTCAGCATTTGAATGTTTTATTGACTGTTACTTATTTCTCTGCTACAACCTAGAATGTCAGTGTGAATAATCTTATATTGTTTCGGGACATAAAATATAATAGTATTAGTTTCATAAAATGAATATATCCAGTACATAGGACTTAAGCAGTGCCCGTTTGTTGAGCAAAGCCAGAAGTGCCTGTGTTTATAGCAAAGATGAAATGCCAAGACATAAACATGGCTTTCTGTGGTAAGTTAATGCTAGGGTTGAAATTGAGAGTTTGTGGCTTTCATTCGGTCCACCAGACTTTGCTCCTTCCCATGTTGCTATGGAGATTGTATTAAAAGCATTGACTTCAGTTTCTATCATAGTCTTTAAAGTACTTTCTTTTGTAACTGAAAACCAACTACTTGAATCTCAGTAGCTTACTGCTGAAAATAAAATCAATATTTTTAATATCATAAACTAACTCTACAAGGTCTTGATAATATTATTTTTAAGTTTTATAATATATTCAGTTCAGTTGGCTTTGCTTGTTGTAAATAATACATTGTATCAGCCAATACCTAAATCATTGTGGACATCTGGCATCATTTTAAAAGAACATATTGGATATTCTTCTAAAATACCAAGTCCCATACAAGTGTTAGTTTCAACCTAAATTTAATACAGAGTGAAACAAAAAGAAATTATAGTATTTTTAATAAACAATAGATTCCCAAACCTTCAAATATCAATAAAACAGAAGAATGGCTAGCATATTCATGATTTTGAATCCTTATAGCACATTTTCTTTCCTAAAACTTACTGTTCACTTATTAAAATGGAGAACATCAGCATAGAGGGTTATTTATTATTATAACAACGTGTCTGGCTTTTCCCCATGCATGCGTGATTTATACAAGTTCTGTATTTTCCAATAGGAATTCAGGTCACCCAAGGTTTTTCAGGGCTATATATTAATTTGCTAGGAATGCCACAACATTTAAAATGCCACAAAACCGGGTGACTTAAATAATAGGATATCCATTGTCTCACAGCTCTGAAGGCTGGAAGTCTGAAATCGGCATGTTGGCGGGGTAGTTCCTTGTGACGGCTGTGAGGGAAGGGTCTGTTCCAGGTATCTCTCCTTGGCTTGGAGATAGAAGCCTGTCTTCTCCCTGTGTCTTTACATCATCTTCTCTCTATGTCTGTCTCACTCTGTGTCTAAACTTCCCCTTTTTGTAAGGGCCCCAGTGATATTGCATTAGGGCCCACTCTGGTGGGCTTTAATCCTCCCTTAACTAATTGTACCTGAAGTGATCCTGTTTCCAAATAATGTCACTGCATTACTCTGCTCAGGCCGCCATAACAAAATACCATAACTCACTGACTTGAACAACAGAAATTTATTTCCTCACAGTTCTTAGGCTGGAAATCTGAAATCAAGGTGCACATGGTCAGGTTGTAGGGGAGAGTTTTTTTCTTGGTTTGCAGATGGCCACTTTTTTGCTGCCTCACATGGCAGAGAGCTTGTGAGCACATGCACACAGGCTCTCTGGTGTCTCTTCTTTTTATAAGGGTGCTAATCCCGTTATGAGTGCCCCATCCTCATGACCTCATCTAAACCTACTATCTCCAGAAGGGCCTAACTGCAAATACCCATCACATTAGAGGTCAGGGCTTCATCACATGAATTTGGGAGGACATACTTCAACCCATAACAATCCGTTCCAAAAATTCATGTTCTTCTCACATGCAAAATAAATTCACCCTATCCCAACACCCCCCAAATCCTAACCCATTCCAACATCAACTTGTAAGTTAAAAAAATCTCATCTTTTTTTTTAAATGTTTTATTTATTTTTGAGAGAGAGAGAGAGAGAGAGAAGTGGGGGAAGGGCAGAGAGAGGGAGATAGAGAATTCCAAGCAGGCTCCAAGCTGTCAGTGGCTCGATTCCACAAACCGTGAGATCATGACCTGAGCCGAAGTTGGACACTTACTTGATTGTTCAGACGCCCAAGTTCAAAATCTCCTTTTAAATATCTAAATCAGGTAAGGGTAAAACTTGGGTATAATTCTTCCCGGGGCAGGACTCCTCTCCAGTTATAAACCATATAAAAACCATATAAAAATATGTTTAATTATTAAAACATTAGTAGACCAGGGGCGCCTGGGTGGCTCAGTTGGTTGGGCATACGACTTCAACTCAGGTCATGATCTTACAGTCTGTGAGTTTGAGCCCTGCATCAGGCTCTGTGCTGACAGCTTGGAGCCTGGAGCCTGGAGCCTTCTCTGAATTCTGTGTCTCCCTCTTTCACTGCCCCTCCCCGCTCTCACTGTGTGTGTGTCCTCTCTCAAAAATAAAAACATAAAAGAAATTAAAAAAAAATTGTTAGACCAGTTATTTATTTTTATTTTGGTGGGGGACAAAGTATGTCTATTCAATTCATACATGATCATAGAAGCAAAATTAGAAAACACAATTCTGGGGACACTTGGGTGGCTCAGTCGGTTAAGCGTCCGACTTCGGCTCAGGTCATGATCTCGTGGTCCGTGAATTTGAGCCCTGTGTCGGGCTCTGTGCTGACAGCTCGAGCCTGGAGCCTGTTTCGAATTCTGTGTCTCCCTCTCTCTCTGACCCTCCCCCGTTCATGCTCTGTCTCTCTCTGTTTCAAAAATAAATAAACGTTAAAAAAAATTTTTTTTAAAGAAAATACAATTCTGCAAAAGGAAACTGAAGAACTTCAACCAGAAATGACCATTGGTAATAGGTTAAAGTAGAATCTCTCTAAATTGACTTTTTTTTTAAGTTTATTTATTTTTGTGAGAGAGAGACAAAGAGAACATGTTCACACAAGCAGGGGAGAGACAGAGAGAAAGGAAGAAAGAGAGAATCCCAAGAAGGTTCTGCGTTGTCAGCACAGAGCCCAAGGCAGGGTTCGATCCCACAAACTGTGACATCATGACCTGAGCCCAAATCAGGAGTCAGATGCTTAACTGACTGAGTCACCTGGGCACCCCTCTCTAAATTGACTTCTCAACCAAGGATCCATTGAATCAGATTATTGGTGCTCTTTATATCCTTTTTTTAAAAATTGTGTTAAGAACATTTAAACATGAGATCTACCTTCTTAACAAATTTTCAAGTGCATAGTACAATAGTATTAACTACAGGCACCACATTCAGCAGCAGCTCTCTAGAACTTGTTCAGTTTGCATAACTGAAGCTGACAACAGCTCCCATTTCTTCCTCCCCTTCTCCAGCTTCTGGCAACCACCATTCTACTCTCTGTTTCTATGAGTTTACTTTTTTAGATACTTCGTGTAAGTGAAATCCTGTCCTCCTGGGGCTGGCTTATTTCACTTAGCATAATGTCTTCCAGGTTTGTTTGTGTCATTGCATATGCCAGGACATCCTTCTTTTTTTTAGTCTAAGTGATAGTCCATCCTTATGGGATGCCTGGGTGGCACAGTCAGTTGAGCATCCAACTCTTGATCTCGTGGTTCATGCGATCGAGCCCCACGTCGGGCTCTGCGCTGACAGCGCAGAACCTGCTTGTGATTCTCTCTCTCCCTCTCTCTCTCTCTCTGCCCTTCCCCGCTTGTGAATGCTCTCTCTCAAAATAAATAAATAAAATATTAAAAATAAATTATTTTAAAAAATATTCATCCCATATTTCTACCAGATTGTCTTTATCTGTTCACCCATCAGCGGACATTAAGGTTGTTTTCATATCTAGGATATTGTGAATAATGCCGTCATGAACATGGAGTGCAGGTATTTCCTTGAGACTCTGATTTCTTTTGGTTACATACTTAGAGTGGGATTTCTGGATCATATGACAGTTATATTTTAATTTTTTTGAGGAGCTGCTGTACTATTTTCCATAACAGCTGCAGCATTTTACATTCCCACCAAAAGTATACAAGGATTCCCATTTCTCTGTATCTTTGCCAACACATTATTTTTTGTTTGGTTGTTTCATTTGTTGTTTTTACAATAGCGATCCTAATAGGTATGAGGTGATGCCTCACTGTGGTTTGATGTGTATTTCCTTGATGATTAATAATGTTGAGAACCTTTTCATGGGCCTGTTGGCCACTTGTCTGTCTTTGGAGAGATGTCTATGTAAGTCCTTTGCCCATTTCTAAATCAGATTATTTGTTTATTGCTATTGAGTTATAGGAATTCCTTATATATTTTGGATATTAACCCATCTCATCAAGTAGTGGGATTCTCAAATATTTTTTTCCCATTTTATAAGTTGCTTTTTCCTTTTGTTTCCTTCTGCTTTGCGGAAGCTTTTTAGTTTGAAGTAGTCCTGCTCACCTGTTTTTGCTTTTGTTGCTGTGCTACTCATGTCATGTTCAGGAATTCATTGTAGGGGTGCCTGGGTGGCTCAGTCAGTTTAGCCAACTCTTGATTTCAGCTCAGGTCATGATCTCGTGATTTTGTGAGTTTGAGCCTCACATTGGGCTCTGTGCCGACAGCACAGAGCCTGCTTGGGATTTTCTCTCTCCCTCCACTCTGCCCCTTCCCCATTCATGCTGTCTCTGTGTCTCTCAAAAATAAATGAATGAACTTTAAAAAAAAAAAAAATTCATTGTCAAGACCAATGTTAATTAAGAAGCTTTCTCCCAATGTTTTCTTCTAGTTTTATAGTCTCAGGTCTTACATATAAGTCTTTAATCTATTTTGAGTTGATCTTTTTATGCATGGTGTAAGATAAGGTTTCTACTCTCCGTTTCATTCCTTTTGCATGTGGATATCCAATTTCCCAGCACCATTTTTTGAAGAGACTCTTTTTCCCATTGTATATTCTTGGCTTCTTTGTGGAAGATCAGTTAACAGTTTTGTGTGGGTCTGTTTCTAGGCTCTGTGTTCTGTTCCATTTGTCTGTGTATCTGTCTATGCCAATACCATACTGTTCTGATTACTGTAGCTTTGTAAAATATTTTGCAGTCAGGAAATGGGATGCCTCTAGCTTTGTTCTTTCTCAAGATTTGCTTGGCTCTGTGGGATCTTCTGTTGGCTCCAGGTGAGTTTTAGGAATTTTTTTTTCTCTTTTTGTTAAAAATGCTATTGGAGTTAGTTCCAAATAGCTCAGAGTAACTCATCCACTCATTTGTTAATGTGTCCAGTTAGCAGATATGCAGTGAGCATTCCCCGCAAGCAGAGCACTGTGGGAGGTAATGACACCCTGGCTTCAGTCAGCTGCTTTCAAGCTCTGATGCAGAGTTTGGTTTTCTTCAGGAATTCTCCTTGGTCTTTTAGGCCAGAGCGATTACGTGAGAGGGCCAGATGTCCTGGTGACGGATGTGCCTTGGGATAGAGGCCCGTGAGAGGCATGCAGAACTCATTGTCTTATGGCTTCCCTCATCTTTCAGGACAACTTAATACTCTCTTCTCCACTCACTGTAATTTCACTCACTGTAGTTTATCTCTAAACGATCTCTCCTAATTCTTATATGGTTAAATCACTTACGAAATGTTTTTCATTACCTTATCCTTGCTTTTTATGGCTATTACTTTCTTCTGTGAAACCAGTTAACATCAGTAATACTGACATTATTTGCTTACTTGTATTTAGGATTTTTTTTTTCTTTTAGCCAAAGCCTATTCATTGACCGGCACCCTCTTAACGTGACTTAGGAAACTTTGCGCAGGTAAAATACTCTTCAACAAATTAAGTAAGTTGTTCTTCACTGTTTTTTTCCTACTCGTATCACTCAGTTATTGTGCGTTGACCTCTGCGATGTGCCAGACTCTGTATTAGGTACCGGGGATTCAGCCCTGACCACACCACCTGATAACTTCTTTTCCCATACATATATTTCACCCCTGACGTCCTAGGGCATGGACTGATCAAATAGAGAAACCAGTATGTCATATTTAAGCCTCTAGGTCTGCACGTAGGATCTTCCCATGAGAAACTGTCACCGTTAACATAAGTGGAACAAGCAAATACAATATGTTATGAGATAATTCTCCCTTAATTTGTGTATGAGTTTGGGATGTCATCTGATCAACTCTGTCTAATAAATATTGTTTTTCTTCTGGCTTGAATTTCTGTATGAGTCAAGGATATGCTTTTTGCTTTTTGTTTCTAATCAGGAAACACGTTTGCAAAGAAGATACCATATTTCTTATGTTTTTTTGGGGGCTCCAGAATGTGCCAACCACATTGTGATTTTTTTTTTAAGAATAGTGTATTTCTGTATTTTAAAACTAAGCTGAAATGCTCTTTCTCCTGTCTTGCCTATAAATAAGAGATTCTAAAGCAACAAATGTCATGTCTGATGTTCTTTGTAGAATGTACTAACCTCCTTTTCCTAACTATAGAGTTTATTGCTTAGCTCAGAATTTCTCCCTTAAAACTGTCACATCCCTGGTGCCACAGCTTAGGAATTTTAAAGGATCAAACCAGCACAAATCCATTCTTAAGGCAGTAGATTTGGTGTACTTGTAACAACTTAGATCATTAATGCAACAAGCAGATACAATATGTTGTTAGAATCTCCCACAAGTCATAAATCCACACAGTTGGATTTTTTGTAGCACAACTATGGCACCTCCAGGTTACCCACCCCACCCTTGAGCATCATAAGGAGTTAATAATGATCAGTGGGCATTATGCTTCAGTAAGTAAAAAACAACAAAACAACAACAAAACACATTTTTATGGAGTTGGATTTTTTTGCTTACAGCCTTTATTTTTAAAAATCCAGCGGCATGAAATGTATTGTTTCTATGAATGATTTTCATGTAGCATAATTATTTGTTTTTAAAGTCAGGAGAGTTAAGTTTAGTTAGCTGATCCTCAAAACTCCACTTATCATACTTAAGATCATTTTGTGTCTGAGTTTCATTTCAATTGTGATTTATATACATGTATACATGCTGGTGTGTGTGTGAAGCAAATTATCTGAAGTAGGGTTCTAACCAACTTTAATTTTTTTTTAGTTAAGGTAATACAAAGTATCCAATGACTTAAAATTTATATAGTTTCCTGAATTAAGAAAATCTCGAAAGTGATGCTTGCCTTTCATTTTCATATGAGTGTAATTTGCAAAGCAGAAGGTTTTGATTTTGATGGAGTCAAATTTATCCATTTTAATTTTATAATTAGTGCTTTTTAGGTCCTAAGAAATGTTTACCTACCCCAGGGTCATAAGGATGTTCTCTTTTCCATTGATCTGTGTCCGTCTCTCAGTCAATGCCAAACTGTGTTGATTCTGTAGTTATATATTAGCACTTAATATCAGATAAAGTGATACTTCTACTTTGTTATTCTTTTTCAAAATTCTGTTAATTCTTCTAGGGCCTCTGCATTTCCATATAAATTTTAGAAAAAGCTTATCTTTGTCTCAAAAAAAAAACAAAACCCTTGTGCTGGATTTTGAAAAGAATTGCATTCAATCTATAGATCAACTTGGAGAGAATTAACATCTTTGCGATGTTGAGTCTTCCGGTGTGTGAATCCTGTGTCTTTCCATTTTTTTAAGTAGTCTTTTATTTCTTTCATCAATATTTAATAACTTGCAGCATAGAAGTCCTTAAATGTTTTGTTAAATTTATACGCAAGTGTCCCACTTTCTTTATGTGACTATAAATGATATTATACTTTTAAATTCCACTTTCCATGTGTTCATTGTTAGTATGTGGAAATGTGATTCATTTTTGTATTTCAGTCTTATGTGCCTGCAGCATTGCTGAACTTGCTTAAAGTTCTAGGAGTACATTTTGTAGATGCTTTGGTGTTTTCTCTGTAGACAATCATGTCATCTGAAAGTAGAAATAGTTTTATTTCTCCACGTTCCATTCTCTATGCCTTTTATTTCTTTTTCTTGCCTTACTGCAGTGGTTAAAACTTCAAGTACTGTGTTGATTAAGGTGTTGAAAGTACACATCCCTTATAGAGTATGAAGTTAGCAGTAGGTTTTTTGTAGATTCTAATTATCAGATTGAGAAAGATCCCCTCTGTTCCTTTTTGCTGAGGCTTTTTATCATTAGTGGAGATTTTTCAAATGCTTTTTTTTCTGAGTCCATTGATATCATACAATTTTTTTTTCATTCACCTGCTGACATGATCGATGAAATTGATTTTCAAATATTAAACCAACCTTACATACCCAGAATAACCCTCACCTGACAATGGTGTATAGCTCTTTTTATACTTTTCTGTATTAGTTTAATACTTTGTTGAAGATTTTTCTATCTGTATTCATGAGAGAGATGGTCTATAGTTTTCTGGTTTTAAACTCTCTGGCTTTAGAGTCAGAGTAATTACTGGCCTTATAAAATGAGTTGGGAAGTGTTCTTCCTTTTCTGTTTTTCTGCAAGAGACTGTAAAAATTCCTCTTAGCTCTTCTTTAAATGTTTGATAGAATTCTCCAGTGAAATTGTCTGGACCTGGAGATGTCTTTTCTTTTTTTAATTACGAAGTCAATTTTTAATAGTTACAGTCCTTTTCAGGTTGGCTATTTCATCTTGGTTGAGTGTTGGTAGTTTGTAGTTTTCAAGGAATCCATCTACTCTCAGCTTATTCTCATCTTTTTAATGGCTTCAGGATTTGTACTGATAACACCTGTTTCATTTCTTATATTAAGAGAGCCTTCTGTCTATCTTTGTTAGTCTTGCTAAAGATGTATCAATTTTATTGATCTTCTTAATCCTAGTGAAATTGTTGATTTCACTGATTTATTATTGCTTCATTCTGCTTGCTTTGGGTTTACTTTGCCTTTGGGGGATGGGATTGGAGTAGAAGCTCAGATCATTGATTTGAGAACTTTCCTTTTTAACATAAGCATTATGTACCATACATTTCTCTCTCAGCACTGCTTTCCCATGCCTCAAAATTTTTGATATGTTGTCTTTTCATTTTCATTCAGTTCATGTAAGTTTCTATTTGAGATTGCCTCTTTAACCCATGGGAAAGTAGTCATTTGACCCATAGGTCAAGGAAGGTCAAAGAACTGTGTTCTTTTATATCCACATTTGGAAATCTTCCTGTTGTCTTTCCGTTATGGATTTCTAATTTGATTCCATTTGGATAGAGAACATGCTCTGTGATTTTTACTTACTTTAGATTGTTCTTCATAAATTGTTCTTTTTTTAGGATTTTTATTTTATTTTTTTAATATGAAATTTATTGTCAAATTGGTTTCTATACAACCCAGTGCTCATCCCAACAGGTGCCCTCCTCAATGCCCATCACCCACCCTCCTCTCCCTCCCACCCCCCATCAACCCTCAGTTTATTCTCAGTTTTTAAGAGTCTCTTATGGTTTGGCTCCCTCCCTCTCTAACCTTTTTTTTTTTTTTTCCTTCCCCTCCCCCATGGTTTTCTGTTAAGTTTCTCAGGATCCACATATGAGTGAAAACATATGGTATCTGTCTTTTTCTGTATGACTTATTTCACTTAGCATAACACTCTCCAGTTCCATCCACGTTGCTACAAAAGGCCACATTTCATTGTTTCTCATTGCCACGTAATATTCGATTGTGTACATAAACCACAATTTCTTCATTCATCAGTTGATGGACATTTAGGCTCTTTCCATAATTTGACTGTTGTTGAAAGTGCTGCTGTAAACATTGGGGTACAAGTGCCCCTACGCATCAGCACTCCTGTATCCCTTGGGTAAATTCCTAGCAGTGCTATTGCTGGGTCATAGGGTAGATCTATTTTTAATTTTTTGAGGAACCTCCACACTGTCTTCCAGAGCGGCTGCACCAGTTTGCATTCCCACCAACAGTGCAAGAGGGTTCCCGTTTCTCCACATCCTCACCAGCATCTATAGTCTCCTGATTTGTTCATTTTAGCCACTCTGACTGGCGTGAGGTGATAATGTGGTTTTGATTTGTATTTCCCTGATGAGGAGTGACGTTGAGCATCTTTTCATGTGCCTGTTGGCCATCTGGATGTCTTCTTTAGACAAGTGTCTATTCATGTTTTCTGCCCATTTCTTCACTGGATTATTTGTTTTTCGGGTGTGGAGTTTGGTGAGTTCTTTACAGAATTTGGATACTAGCCCTTTGTCCGATATATCATTTGCAAATATCTTTTCCCATTCCATCGGTTGCCTTTTAGTTTTGTTGATTGTTTCCTTTGCAGTGCAGAAGCTTTTTATCTTCATGAGGTCCCAATAGTTCATTTTTGCTTTTAATTCCCTTGCCTTTGGAGATGTGTCAAGTAAGAAATTGCTGCGGCTGAGGTCAGAGAGGTTTTTTCCTGCTTTCTCCTCTAGGGTTTTGATGGTTTCCTGTCTCGCATTCAGGTCCTTTTTCCATTTTGAGTTTATTTTTGTGAATGGTGTAAGAAAGAGGTCTAGTTTCATTCTTCTGCATGTTGCTGTCCAGTTCTCCCTGAACCATTTGTTAAAAAGACTGTCTTTTTTCCATTGGATACTCTTTCCTGCTTTGTCAAAGATTAGTTGGCCATACTTTTGTGGGTCCAATTCTGGAGCCTCTATTCTATTCCATTGGTCTGTGTGTCTGTTTTTGTGCCAATACCATGCTGTCTTGATGACTGCAGCTTTGTGGTAGAGGCTAAAGTCTGGGATTGTGATGCCTCCTACTTGGTCTTCTTCTTCTTCAATATTACTTTGGCTATTCAGGGTCTTTTGTGGTTCCATACAAATTTTAGGATTGCTTGTTCTAGCTTCGAGAAGAATGCTGGTGCAATTTTGATTGGGATTGCATTGAATGCGTAGATAGCTTTGGGTAGTATTGACGTTTTAACAATATTTATTCTTCCAATCCATGAGCACAGAATGTTTTTCCATTTCTTTATATCTTCCTCAATAAATTGTTCTTCATTCTATGACTTCCTGATGGAAGCTCAGGTTATTGATTTTAGAGCTTTCTTCTTTTCTAATACATGTGTTTAGTGTGCTGTGAGCTTCCCTTTAATACTGCTTCTGCTGCTTCCCACAACTTTTTGATAAGTTGTATTTCATTTTCACTCAGTTCAAAATATTTTTTTAGGTTTATTTATTTTGAGAGAGAGCGCATGTGAGCAAGCAGAGGAGGGGCAGAGAGAGGGAGAGAGAATTCTGACATGGGTCTCAAACCCAGAAGCCATAACCTGAGCCAAAATCAAGAGTCACACGTTTAACCTACTGAGCCACCCATGCTCCCCACTACAAAATATTTTAATTTCTTTAGAGACCTGTTCTTCCACCCATGTATTATTTAGAATTTAATTTTTAAAATTTCAAATATTTGGGGATTTTCCATCTGTCTTTCTGTTACTGATTTCTAGTTTAATTTCCAGTTGTGGTCTGAGACCAAAGTTTGTTTGATTTCTCTTCCTTTAAATTTTTTTATGGTGCAGTTTTATGTCCTAGAATGTGGTTTGTCTTGAATAATATTACACATGAGCTTGAGATGAGTGTGTATGAATGTGTATTTTTCTGTTGTTGGATGGAGTATCTGTAAGTGTCAATTAGGTCCAGTTGATTAATGATAACTAACAACTGTATTCTTTCTGATGTTCTGTTTTCTGGATCTATCAACTACTTAAAGAGCTCTAATAGTGGATTTGTCTGTTTCTTACACTTCTGTCATTTTGTGCCTTACATGTTTTGATGCTCTGTTATTAGGTTCATACACATTTTACATTGTTATGTCTTTTTGGAGAATTAACACCTGTATCATGATGTCATGCCCCTCCTTATGTCTGACACTTTTCTTTGTCCTGAATTGAAGTCCACGTCATCTGAAATTGATATAGGTATTAACATGCTTTATCTTTTCCCATCTCTTTACCCTTAACCTGTCTGCCTCTGTATGTTTAAAGTGGGTTTTTTGTACACATTATATATTTGGGCCTAGTTTTTTCATCTGCTTATAGAGTCTCTTTTAATTGGTATATTTAGGTGATTTAAATTGAAAGTGATTATTGATTTAGTTAGATTAATATCTACTGTGTTTATAATTATTTTCTATTTTTTACATTCTTATTTCCTTTCCTCCCTCTTTTTCTGCCTGCTCTGGTTTTAATTGAGCATTTTACATGATTCTATTTTATCTCCTCTATTAGCATACCCATTATAGTCCTTTTTCAAAATGTGTATGGTTTCCTTAGAGTTTACAATATGTATTTTTTTCACTAATTTAAGTCCATCTTCAAATGACTCTATATTACTCAATGTGTAATAAAGGTGTCTTGTGACAGAATATCCCACATTCCTCCCTGTCATCCCTTACAGAATTGCTGCCCTTCGGGTCAACATCCATCTGTTGTAGTCACACACTACATTGCTACCCTCATTACTTTAAGCAAGTTATACTTTAGTTCAATTGAAAATTAGAAAACTATTTTACTTTACCTTTATTCATGCCTTCTCCAGCAGCCTTCCTGTTTTTATTTAGATCTGAGTTCTGTTGTTTTCCTCCTGGCAATGAATTTTCCTCAGTTATCAGTTTGTCTGAAAAAATCTTTATTCTCCTTTACTTTTGAAGGATAATTTTACTGGGTATAGAATTCTAAGTCAGTGATTTTTTCTTCTTTGAGCACACTAAATATTTTCCTCCGCTCTTTTCTTGCTTGCATGCTTTCTAATATGTCCACTGTAGTTCATATGCTTGTTCTTCTATAGGTAAGAATCTTTTCCCACTCTGGCTCTTTTGAAAATTTTCTTATTCTTTTTTTCTAGTTTGAGTATGACATGCCTGTGTGTCTTTTGGGGGTTGTTTTGTTCTGTTTTTGATATTTATCCTGCTTGGTGCTCTTACACTACTGGATCTGTTACTAATTTTGTAAACTTCTTAACCATTATCACTTCAAATATTTCTTTACCTTTCTCTCCTTGTCCTTCTGGTATTCTAATTATGCATATGTTGCACCTTTAGAAATTGTCCCACAGATTTTAGATTTTCTTTTCTATTTTTTAAAATTCTCTGAAAATTCCAACATCTTTGTCATATCTGGCTCTGGTTCTGATGTTCTGTTTGTCTCTTCAACATGTACTTTTTCTTGCCTTATGTCTTCTAATTTTTTGTCAGACATATTGTATTAGGTAAAAAAGAACTGAGGTAAGTAGGCATTTAGCGTGAGATTTTATGTTAATCTGGCTGGGAGTTGGGCTGTGTCTAATATTTGCTATGGTTGTAGGCATCAGAGGCTTCAAATTCAAATTCCTAGTTTGCTTGTTTTAGTCTCCTAACTTGACATTGGACTTCCCTGTGTACTCTTTTTTTTTTTTTTTTTTAAGTTTTTTATTTATTTTTTGGGACAGAGAGAGACAGAGCATGAACGGGGGAGGGGCAGAGAGAGAGGGAGACACAGAATTGGAAACAGGCTCCAGGCTCCGAGCCATCAGCCCAGAGCCCGACGCGGGGCTCGAACTCACGGACCGCAAGATCGTGACCTGGCTGAAGTCGGACGCTTAACCGACTGCGCCACCCAGGCGCCCCTTCCCTGTGTACTCTTAAGAGAGTCAGCATCTTGCAGCTGTTTTATCTGTAATCCACTGTTCTTTTTAATTTTTTTTTTTTTTTATTTATTTGAGAGAGCAAGTACGATTCAGGGAGAGGGGCAGAGGGAGAGAGCAAGAATCTCAAGCAGGCTCCACACTGAGCATGGAGCTCAGCTCTGACACAGGGCTCAATCCCACGACCCTGGGATCATGACCTGAGCTGAAGTCAAGAGTCAGATGCTCAACCAACTAAGCCACCCAGGGCCCCTATTCTTATGCTGGAAACCAGTTACTCTGGTGGTATGGTGTGAGAGAGGAAAGTGTTCTGAAATTTTATGATTATATCTAAGTATTATAGTGGGCCTGTATTTCTAGGCTATGACTTTAACAAGTTTTTCTTATGTCTCATAGCTTGTTTTTTCCAGTGAGGTGGTATGGGCAGGCTAGAGGGGGCTGGAATGGCAACAGTGCCCTTCCCAAGCTAGGATAAAGTTCTGGTAAACTCTTTTCCTCTGGAAAGCAGTCCTTTGTTCTCGACAATGTTCTGGGTGTGACACATGAAAACTACTTCTTTCCTGCTCTTGACTGAGTTACAAGGGGATTTTTTTTTTTAATTTTTACTATGACAGCCTATAGAATTTCTGTAGGTAAAACCCAAGAATATGTGTGACAATCCTAAGATTGCAGCCCCAGCATTATATGATTCTCAGGCTAGCCTGCGCTCAGCCTCCAGAAGTTCTAATGTCTTCTGTCCAGGCGAGCAAATCCAGGTGTGACTCTCCAGATTCATCCATCTCTCCAGACTCTGAGGTTGCTCTTTACCCTACACCCTCAGTCCCCTGGTGGCCAGAAGAAAAGTTGTTGGTTTTCAGTTTATTCAGCTTGTTCTTGTATGCCTAGGAGTGACGACTTCTAGGCTACTTACCAGAGATGAAACTACATGTGTCCTCTGTACATTACAGTTATTTTCAAATTTGTTGAGGTGTGTTTTATAGTTAAGGATACTGTCTATACATGGACATTTGGTGGTGGAAGGGGAGAGTATTCTGTTTTTGGGTGGAATGTTCTATATACCTCAATTAGATTCTTTGGTCAGTTGAGTTGTTTGGTTTTTCTGTACTTTTGCTGATTGTCTGCCTAGTAGCTCTGTCATTTGCTGAAAGCAAGATGGTGAAGTATCCCCTCTAATTGTGGATTTGTCTATTTCTCCTTTCAGTGCTGTTATTTTTAAGACTAATGAGATGATTCACATATCATACAATTTGCCTGTTTAAAGTGTACAGTTCAGTGTGGATTTTACTATATTCATGGATATGTGCAGCTAGCACCACAGTCAGTTTTAGAACATTTTTCTTATCCTACAAGAAACCTTGTACCTTTTGGCTGTCACGTCTGTACTCCCCCATACCCAGCATGAAGCAACCACTTACTTTCTTCCTCTGTAGATTTCTCTGCCCCAGTCCTTTGGCTAGGGGAAACAAGCTTTTCTTGACATTTTTTTTTTTAAACCTATGCCTGTTGGTGGTTCTGGGTTTCTACGAGCATCCTATCTAGCTATATGGGAAGCAGTAAGAAAACCTAGGAAACCCACTGCTGCCATGTTGCCCCTCAAGTCCCAAGGTCCATAGACCGTCTACCTTCAGTCTATCTTTTAGAGTCTTCCTATGCTTGTTTGTTGTGTTATGGACAGTTTGTTGTGCTTTAATTGTAAGAGGATGGATCCAGAAGGACTGGACTGTTCTATCTTGGCAGAACCAAAAGTCCCCAACCAAATATATTTTGTCACTAAAATCCAAAGGGACCCACAGGGAGTATCTATTACTTCATAGTGTAGTTTCAGATGTAAGTCTTCTGAAACTTTACCAATGCAGTAGACACCTGACCTCCTGGAGGATTTCTGTCTCACCTCTAGTACATGTGTCATATTAAGTATCACGTGTGCTTGCTACTTCCAGTTTGTATTCCCCTCATCAATACAAACTGTAATGTCTTGGTGAAAGGAATGCCTTCTGGCGCTCCCACAGGTTTTCAGGAGGTGGCTGAGCAAGGGGCACCACATGGGATTTACTTTAGAGTTCCAGTTTCTGTAAACCTACGATCTCTTCCCTCCAGACTGTGCAGTGGGTTTCCACCCTGTCTCCTTGACTATAGGCATTACTGACTCAGAACTACTTCTTTTTTTTTTTTTTTTTAAGGTTTATTTATTTTTGAGAGAGAGTGCGAGCATGAGTTGGGGCGGGGCAGAGAGAGATGGAGAGAGAGAATCAGAAGCAGGCCCCACCCTGTCAGTGTGGAGCCAATGCAGGGCTGGAACCCATGAACCACGACACCATGACCTGAGCTGAAATCAAGTAGTGACTCAGAACTTTTGTCACCCATTACAGGGGCTCAGGCTAACACGTTAAATCCTGAGGCATATGTGAACACCCTCATTGGCCTGATCCAACCTTAGATTTAGTCCTGCTGGCTGATTTACTTAGAATCCATGTACATGCTTGGTGTCCAGGTTCCTGCTCATAAACTTTGGCAAGATCCTGCAACTTCTTCATGTACGTTTTCTTTCCCAGTAACAGGCCTTGCAATTAATTTTCCGGATCGTGCTGGGATTTGACACCCCTTATGGCCCTAAAGACCATGACCATTGATGGTAGTGGGTCCTGAAGACAATAGGGACTTCCTTTTTAGGTAACTACCCCAGATGAAGTCAGTGCCATATTTTTTATGGAAGGAAATGCTCATTGTCTTAGAAGGTAAAAAAGGCTGTTTCTGATGTGAAGAAATGTTTAGAGATATCAGAGGTTCAAGGTTCTTAGCTTTGTGTCTCTACAGAGGTTTCCATTTCAAGTGTCAGGGTCCTACCCCTTCCCAGCCAGTACCTTTACCTTAAGAGACTCCACATAAATGTACTTGTACCTGGCATGTGACTTTGCAACCTGTACATTCAGGCTTCAGATGTGCCCCTCCTATAGTTTCATGGAATAAGAACTCCTTTAGGACCACTGCAGAAATGTAGATTCTCCCCCTATGCCGTGAGTGGAGACTTCAAGGCACGAAGCTTAATTGGGGGTAGGAATGGAGATGAGGGCCTGTGAGTGATAATCTCTTTAGCAGTCGGAAGAAGCCATCTTGCTCCACAATCTCTGAATTCACTGTGATGCCATAGCAATCAAGGGCCTCAGCCATTGACTTCCCAGTGCCTTACCCTCCCTTGGCAGTCTGTTTAAGTGATACTTTGAGTACTCATGATGTCAAACCATACTGCACTTTAGCAGTACCCCATTTTTCCCTAGCAAGAACGCCCTACATGCACTTACCAACTCAATTCCAGAATTCCACCTGGATGGACTATTTCCTTACACCCCTCCTTGTAACACTTACTAAATCGGTTGGGGAACTGGCTAGAACACACACATTAGCTGGGATTTTGGAGAGAAGTGAATGGAGAAGGCCTATTTGCAGGAGCTGAAGCAGGGTTCAGAGCACCCAGAAGGATGATAAAGCACCTGGAAACTTAGAACAGTAGGAAGCTTTGCCATCTTATCCTTCGGCCTGAAGGACTAGGGGATCTAGAGGCTGCTGAGAACCAAAGCCAACAGAGGGGCTGCCCAATAGAAGCTCTAGTCAGACAGGTAGATGGAGTGGGGTACAAATACCCAACCTTTCCACAAAAGCAAAAAGGTAACTGGCAAAAATGGTCACAATCAAAATTTTCAGAACTCTGGAAATTAACAAAAGGCTTACATCTGATGATTATTTACTTAAGAAAAGCAACTGATGCTCAGTAAGAACATAGACCTTTGCAATATAATAACCCATCATAACCCTATCTTGTAATTTATAACCTTGAAAATCAAGAATCTGCAATCATAGGTAAAACCAGCATTCTAGCAGCAACTGGAAAGGGGTACAAGGAGCTTCTTCAAAGGTCCAATGCCAGAGCATTGTCACTGTCCTACTTGGTGGTTCACTGATAGACCCCACTTGCCAGGCTATCTTTATTTGATCTCAGAGCCCACCAATGCAAAAAGCCTCTTCTCTGAGAGTGTTTATCAAAAGCTGTCAAACCAATTACAGGCAACTGCTTAACCGTCACAGCTGCCTGAGGCAGTATGGGGCCAATGATAGACTAACCACAAAGTGAAAACGGGAAGTCGAGGGAATAAGGTTTCTGTGGGGGCTTTATTTAAAAAGCACTAACAAATTTCTGGAAGGCTGTATGGCCACATGCATGCATAGGGATGTGAACATGCTCAGGAAAGACCCGGGAAGGCCCTGAGCTCTCCCCTCTGGCTGATTTTGAGGCTCCTTGCAAGCAGGAAGTGAAAGCTGAGGCAGAGTTGGTGCTACCCGGCAGTGATGAAGTGTTACCAGAGCCATACAAGAAGGGGAGCTCTATCCTCCCATCAGCCAAACCTAGCTGGCAGCCAGTTGGTAAGGGAATCCAGGATTGATCCAGAAATATAAGACAAAAGAATCTACAGAGGTGGGTCTAGCTTTGCCTTGGAGGCATTAATCAATGAAGATGAAATGGTAGCAAAGCTTCTTTTGGAAGACTGTCAGAGCCCAGGGGAAAATGAATCAAAAACCCACAGAGAAACAAAATGACCGGTGGTTGCCAGAGACTTGGTGGGGAGCAGGTTGAGGAGGGGGGTGGCTCTCAGCTGCAAATGAAGACAAAGAATTTCCGGAGATAAATATATCATGATTTTGGTGTTAGTTAACTAATTGTTTAGTTTTCAAATCTCATTCAACTGTATACTTAAAACAGGTAAATTTTATTATATGTTAATATACCTCAATTAACTAGGCTTTTTTTTTTTTCAACGTTTATTTTTGGGACAGAGAGAGACCGAGCATGAACGGGGGAGGGGCAGAGAGAGAGGGAGACACAGAATCGGAAACAGGCTCCAGGCTCCGAGCCATCAGCCCAGAGCCTGACGCGGGGCGGGGCTCGAACTCCCGGACCGCGAGATCGTGACCTGGCTGAAGTCGGACCCTTAACCGACTGCACCACCCAGGCGCCCCTAACTAGGCTTTTAAAAAGAAGTAAAGAAAGAAATATTCAACTGCCCTAAATCCTCCTGCTATGCCTCCACTGGCCTAATCTAGTCAAAAACCAGCCATCAGGCAGCTTTGGTGACAAGGTCTGGATATATGACCTTTGTGGGCTACAGAGAAAGGCAAAGCCTGGATTAAAGGGTAGAGACCCAGAAGACAGTCAACACAGGGGATCCTGTGGAAACAACAGTAAATTATTCTCTCCTCACAGGAGGATAGCACTTCTGGTGGGAAAAGCAGGCCTCTCATAGCTGGAGAGGTCCAGAGTGGGTCAGAGGGCTCGTGACTCCGTGTGGAAAGGTGCCGATGGGAGTTTGAGATAGGATTCCTCTGCTTTGTGGGAAGAAGACCCCCAAACTCTCTTACTCAGATTCTGAAATTACCTCTACAAACAATCTGTGTGAATACATTTGTGGGATAAAGTCCTTAAAACCACATTCTTACAAGTTCTTCAATATTAAGCGTTCTAGCTAAATTTGGTGATGTTTTCTGTTACGTGATTTTTAATAACGCATTTCAAATTCTGTTACTGTTTTGTTGGCCCTCAGAAGCGGAATTCAGACCGTAACATGGAAAAAGCTTCTTTTCCCTCAGCTGCTAAGTTGGGGGATATTATGTCATTTGAAAACTGGTAAAAGAATGAGCACGCGCATACCTCACCTGATTCCAGTGCTCAGTTTTAAAAGGAAATTTACATTTCTGTTGTGTACTTTTGGGGGGCCGTGCCTTAATCCTTTACTTTAACCAAGAAAAAGACTGCCTTTCATGGAAAGAATCCTGAGACTTTCATCTGAAACTCACAGTGTTCTCTCCCTTTTTTCCCTTTCCAGGAGGACAACAGTTAGTTTTGTGGCTTACTGCTGCTCCGCCCAGTGTCTGCAGACATTTGACCTACTGAGTTGATAAACACTCGAGAGCCTCAGGAGTTTTGCCAGCTTGACACTGCAGTTGCCTGTGTATCGCACACTGTTTGTATGGCAGAGGGACGGGACGGTCCAGCCTGGCGGAACAGGCCCCTACATCCTGTCCTGTCAAATGCGGGGGACTGCAAGAACTCTCTGGAAATGTCCCGATTGAGCTCAGAGCTGAAATGCCTTCACCCTTCCCCCACCCCAAGTTGGAATAGATCCTCCCCCAAATTAAGGGCCCCTTGTCCTCTGTGTTTTTCTTTTTATGTGAGTATGTCTCATAAGCAAACTATGTAGTGTGATGTGCCTCCCCAAATCCTCAAAGCAAGTTTCAGTTCCCTGAAGAACTCTCTGATTTGATAATACAGCCAGATTAACTTTTGAACACATATACCTTCAAGGATACTTTTAATCTCCTCTCTTTCTTTACCCAGAGGATTATTTCCCCACAGATTATTCTCCCAGGTCTTTACCGGAGTCCAGCAAACTCCAATGGCCTCCAGAATATTGAATATCGGGCGGCGGAGGGGGTGGGGGGCGGGGGGGACTGGGGGTGCTGGGGGTGGAGGGGGAAGTGCCTGAGTTGGCAGCGAAGTTTAGACTTCAGTGAAGGCCCTGCCAGGGTCCCAGCATACACCCTCTGGAAAGTTACAACCCTGTTTATAAGTCTTGCAACACATTAAGAGACTTTCGTGAGGGTTTTTAAACCTAAAAATGTACATCATAAGTGAAATACCCTCATATTTTGAAAGACTATTTAGAGAAAAATGATTTTTGAAATTTTTTATTTCCTAAGAAGTTTTTTGGTTTTTTGGTTTTTTTTAATATGAGAAGAGTCTGAGGAATAATTGAGGCTTCAAAAGATGTTCTCTTCTTTCTAGACATAAACATTTCCTGGCTAATGAGAAAGGGAGAGATAAAACACATCAAAATAGGTCCTCCATGGTTACTTGTTAGATGGGTTTAGGATTAAATTTATATTGACTTTGAAATATTTTCGTTACATGTGGAAAATTCCTACTCCCGGTTTTTAGCAAAGTGATTCCAAGCACAACCTGTGCACATTTGTTTAAGTACCTGGTGCGTTAGATTATCTTCGTTTTGACCCTAGATTTCTTCTGTAGTTAACATGCTATTGTCCAGATACCACTGAGAAAATACAGGAAAAGCAAGTCCAAATTCAGCCTTGGACTTTTAAAAAAAAAGACCATACATGGCAAGTCTGTGAGATTATATTCTGACAGAAGAAATGCTCTTAATGGAGGAGCCACATACTTGCTCTTCCTTTGAAAGGATAGCATTTTTATGTTGCTTTGCTGCCAGATGTTCATCTGGTTGCTGCGAAGCGATTCTTTTTTAATTTTAATTATACAGAGTCTTCTCTAACACAGAACTAAAAGGGGAACAACCAAGATTTCCTTGGTAGGAAAATTATTTTCAAAAAATTTCAGACTTGTCAAAAACTTGGTTTCTGGAATCTTATTAGCTGCCCTAAATCTGTAATGCTAGGCTCTAACAGTGCTAAAAATCCTACACGGTTCCTGACGAATGTGTGATCTTTTCACAGTCACACCACCTGCTGCCCGGAAAGCAGACTATCCACGTAGAATGGTGAAGACAGAACATTCCCGTGCGTTCCAACTGCATTTCCACTGTTCCTACTTCCTCTTGTCCCTTTCATAAGTTGGCCTGTTCAGCCTTCACATTTCAAAGGCTTTTAGTATAATAGGAACTGAAGATCTGTATCAAAATATAACACTTCTTTCATCCTCTGGAATAATTGAAGCTTTAGCGTAACCCCTACATGTACATAAGTTGGCAGCTAAAAAATGTGGCATGAAACTTCACAAATGTGATTCAGGCCTAAGTGGCTGCTGCCTCTATCATGTTAGCGACGGTAAATACATTGCAGCATCTTTCGGTGTCACCCTCTATAATCCTGTGTCTTCAAATGGAGCCGAGAAATGTGCTAACCTGATATTCAGGTTTCTTGTTGAGTTAAGGATATGTAATACCTTTGTCTTAAGTTGTTTGAAATTTGACAAAGACACTTACAATCCAAGCCTCCTCTCTGTTGCCATTGTGAACGGTGCGATTTCAATAGCAGCAGTAGGCTAGGCAGACAACCTTCTAGGGCAGTCTCAATCTTAATCCCCGGTGCAGCACCTAGTTTAATTGATGAGCAATGGAACTTACAATCTGGCCTCCATGGTGCTTTTCATCATGAAAATTTTTGTGCTGGATTCACTGATGTCATTCTTAACCCTTTGATACTATAAAGGAATGTTGCAGACTGGAGAAAATTTGCCCATATGCTACGTATTTGAATTGAGTCCAGAGCTTTGCAGAAAATTCTACGGTTATTCTACAGTATATGTGTTTTCTTAAGCAATAGTTATACTAGGTAGATACTTGATACAATTATAATAATGCAAAAAAGAAAAGTGACTTACTTGAAAAATGCAGTCTGTTCAGGGAAGTTTACCTCAGCAATCTGATATGTGGTTAATGGTAAATTTTTAAATCTAGGGTACCCTGTTGGGCAGAGGCCTTCTTATGACCTAGTGCAAAGGGAGTCCATTTTAAGTGGCTTATCCTATCAGTGTTCTTCAAAATGCCTAATTGTGATCATACCAAAATCCTTGCTTATATAACGTTGCACAGACAAAATATTGCATCTTCAGTGAATAAAATCTATTTTGAGCACATTTTAAAACTTTCAAAAATGATCAGTACACAAAAGAGCCCTGGCTGCTGGAGGATGCACTCCGATGAACAGAGAAGAAAGATGACCTCTTTTGTTACTTAGCCCTTCTCTTCCAGAAAAGTGAGGTATACATTAAATATCTTGGTCCATGTACTTCACGATCACTAAAACCTTTCACAACTGACTTGTCTCACTAGTTCAGTGTACATCTCACTTCTCTTCCATATTTAACAGAACAAATTACAATTGTTTACAGTTACAAAAAAAGCCTTCAGCATCACTTGGCTTACTGAGGCATTGCACATATCTTTCCCTGAAATATATACCTACTGAATAATCTCTGGGAACTTTCAAAGCCAATTTAAAAGATTATTAATAGTGAAATTAGGTTTCTGTTTCCTGGATTGAAAAATCAGGCCTTTTTTTTTATCTTTACTGCAGAAAGCTTAAACATGATGCATTACTTCAGAAATCAAAACATTTTCATTCAGATGATTTATGAACATGGATTCCTAACTGGGCCAACACTAATGCAACCTGATGTAATTAAATATTGAAATGTAAATTCATTTCACAGACTTGTAAGCACTCTCTTTTTAGGAATCTTATTTTAAAATGTATCCTTACATAACCCTGGCCATTTTACTATGTCTTTATTTTTGTGGTTTCCACTGACTCCTGCTTCCTCCTAATGAGGCTTTCCTACATTTTTACCAGGAATTCAGTGAATATTTTGCCTTCTCCTAAACAGGGGAAATTTTTTTTATAAATGCCATATTTTTGGAAATTAGCTCTGTGTCTGTGTACAAATCATCCAGGTCTCACTGCCCCTACCCAGAAGGTACCTCCCTGTGTCATCAGCTAATAGACCTGGATGAAACACAAGTGTCTCTAAAAATGGGATTGATCATAGGTCAGTGACTGTTATCCTTACTCAGGAAAAGAGATTGCTTCACAGGCTAAGATGTTCTCTTTGAAGCATGACTATATGGTTCCTTGTTGTTTGGAGACAGAAAAGTACTGGTTGCCCAGTGTGGTGGCTGGGCAGAAGGTAGAGCGTGTGAAGGTCATTTCTATATGTAATTAAGAAACTTGGAAGGGTTGGCCAGCTTTTTTTCCATTCACCTTACAGTAGAGTGTGGATTATCCTTTCTACCTGTGTTCAAGAGTTACCAGGTTTTGCTTCTCAAAATGTTCTTGAGACTAGAAATCCTTGATCAATCGATCGATCTATTTTCCTTCCCTCCTTTTTTTTTTTTTTTTTTGTACAATGAAAAGATTTTTTAAAACTCTGAGTCTGTCTACTGAAAAAATGTCTACTGAAAAACATTCACTTGGACAGTGGACATTTTCTAAAACTTATATTGTATCCAGTTTGGTTGTTCTTATAGCTATTTCTGTTTATAGAATAGTTGAGCTTCAATCATGCAGATGCCTAGAAATGTTGATGATGGTAGCTTCATTGTTTTAGCCAGATTCATTTTGTTAAAAATAAAAGAGCATTAAATACTTTGAGCCAGCAAAAATGATGGAGTAAGGACCTCCAAAAATTCTCCCTTCCATAAAAGCAAGAAGAAAATTGTCAAAACATGTCAGAATCAACTTTTTTTCAGAACTCTGGATATTAACCAAAGGTTTACAGCAATCCAAGGAATATTTATTCAAGAGAAAAAGCTGAATATCAGAAAGAACAGTAAGCTTTGTAGCATTCTAGTTTGCCCTATTTCTATCCCCATCCCCCACCCCAACTGGAAAACCAACAATCTACAATCAAGGTAGAAGCACTTGTGTAGAAGCCACACTGGAGGGGACAGAATGGGGTTGGAACTCCTTCAAAGCCGTATTCCTAGAGAATTGTCATCATTTAACTTGTCTGGTGATTCCCTGGAAGATCTCATTTGCAAGATTGTCTTTATTTTGCCTGATCAGAGCTTGCTGGGTGTGAAAAGCCTTTTCCACAGGGACATTTATTAAAAAAAAAAAAAAAAAAAAAAAAATCAGAGCCAGTTGTGGCTGCCTGAAGCAATGGATAACCATTGGAGCAAACAATAGGCTCGCCAAAAACTTAAAAGGAAAAGCTGAAGAATGAGGTATTTGTAGCACTTTTGAGAAGCTCTGATATTCCTGGGAATTCCGATGGTAATGCTCACGCCTGGGGCTTTACACACACCAAGGATTTTAAGCCTCAGGAAAGACCCAAAAACATCCTACATTCTCACCTTAGGTTGACTGAGGGCCTGCACAAGCGGAAGGTGAAGCCTAAGTCAGAGTTCCTCGTTTAATGTTGAAGTGTGTCCCAACATGCACAGGAAGCCCTCAACAGACATTAGGAGAATTATTGGTTTCAGGTTCCAATCATTAGCTTACCACAAAACCACCTGAGTGAAATGTAAGTGACCATCATTACAAAGAGTAGAGACCTTACAGAAATGAGTCCCTATACAAACAAAACCCAGCAACTACATCAAACCTTTGGCAAAGGGTAAGCAAATCTAATTTTCAGAGTTCCCCCATTATTACTTAAAATATAGAGTTTTCCTCAAAAAACTATGAGACATGCAAAGAAACAAGAAAGCATGTCTCATACACAGGAGAAAAAGTGAATAAACTATACCTGAGGAAGTCCAGACATTGGACTTTGTAAACAAAAACTGTAAACCAGCTATTTTAAATATGTTTAAGTAACTCAAGTATGGAAATGTCTCACCAAATGCAAAGTATCAATAAAAAGAAATTATAAAATAGAACCACATATAAATTCTGGCATTGAGATACAATAAGTGAAATGAAAAATCCCTGAAAGGTGCTCAGCATCAGATTTGAGCAGGCAGAAGAAAGAATCAGCATACTTGAATATAGGTCAGTTGAGATTATCCAGTGTGAGGAACAGAAGAAAAAATGAAAAATGAGAGAATCTCAGAGGCCCATGGGATACCATCAAATGTGCCAACATGTATAATTTAGGGAGTCCTATTAGGGGAGAAGAGAAAGACAAAGAATATTTGAAAGAATAATGACTAAAGACTTCAAAATTGGGTGAAAAACATTAATTTACATACCCAAGAAACACAGTGAGTGCCAAGTAGGATAAACTCAAGACACCCATTCCTGAGACACCTGGATGACTAAGTTTGTTAAGTGTCCCACTTTGGCTCAGGTCATGATCTTCTGGTTCATGAGTTAGAGCCCCATGTTGGGCTCTGTGCTGACAGCTCAGAACCTGAAGTGTGCTTTAGATTCTGTGCCTTCCTCTCTGCTCACCCTCTTGTCGCTTTCTCTTTCAAAAATAAATATAATTTTTTTTTCATAAAGAGGTCCATGCCTGGACATACAATCACACTGTCAAAAGATAAAGACAGGAAAGAATCTCAAAAGCAGCAAGAGAGAAGCTACTTGTGTGTATGGGATTCTCATCAGAAATCACAGAGGCCAGAAGGCAGTGGGATGACATAAAGTGCTAAAGTAAATGACTGTTAAACAATTCTATATCCAACAAAACTATCTTTAAGAAATGAAGGATAAAGTAGGACATTTCCAGATAAACAAAAAGAATTCATCATTAGCAAGGCTGCTCTACAAAAAAAATAAATAAACAGGGCCCTTCTGGCTGAAATGAAAGGATAATAGAAAATAACTCAAATCCACATGAAGAAATAAAGAGCATGAATAAAGGTAATTACATGGGTAAATATAAAATATAGCAAAAATGCAGTTTTTGTTTGTAACTCTTTTCCTCTTATCTGATTTTTTCTTTCCTCTCTCTCTCTCTCTCTCTCTTTTTTTTTTGAGAGAGAGAGAGAAAGTGTGTGAGAGCAGGGGAGGAGCAGAAAGAGGGAGAAAGAGAATCCCAAGCAGACTCCATGCTGGGTGTAGATATGGGGCTCAGTCCCATGACTGTGAGATCATGACCTGAGCCAAAACCAAGAGTTGGATGCTTAACCAACTGAGCCACCCAGGTGCCCCTTATCTTACCTGATTTGAGGCAACTGCAAATATATAAAAATGTCTATCTCTGCAAATATACATATATAGATATATCTGTTGATGGGCATAAAGTGAAAAAACACCAAATTTGTATGATACTACAAGTACAAAGGAAGGGGGAGGGAACAAACCTACACAGGAACAAAATTTTTGTATACTACTGAAATTAAGTTGGTATTAATCTAAACTAGATTGTTATACATTAAGATGTTAGTTATAATCCTCAGGGAAATCACTAAGAAAATAGCTAAAGAATATATAGCAAAAGATACAAGAGAGTTAAAATGGTACGCTAGAAAATAACACAATAGAAGGCAATGAAGAAATGGAGGAATAGAGGAACAAAAAGACATAAGACATACAGAAAACAAATAGGAGAGTGGCATATTAAATCCTATTATCAGTAATTACATGAGATGTAAATGGATCAAGCACTCCAGTTAAAAAGCAGAGATGGCAGAATGGGTAAAAATCATGATCCAATTATATGCTGCCTACAGGAGACATACTTCAGTCAATGACACAACTAGGTTGAAATTAAAAGGATAGAAAAGGATCTGTGCAAACTAAAAGCTGGAGTGGGTATATTAATATCAGACAAAATAGACTTTGAGGGGCGCCTGAGTGGGTCAGTTGGTTAAGCTTCTGACTCTTGATTTTGGCTCAGATCACCATCTCATGGCTCATGAGTTCAAGCCCTGTGTTGAGCTCTGTGCTGACAGCTCAGAGCCTGAAGCCTGCTTCAGATTCTGTGTCTCCCTCTCTCTCTGCCCCTCCCCTCTTGCACACGCTCTCTCTCTCTCTCTCTCTCTGTCACTCCCCTCTCTCTCTCTCTAAAAAGAACATTAAAAAAATTAAATCTCTAATTAAAAAAAATAGACTTTGAGGCAAAAATTGTTACTAGAGACCAATACAATTACATAATGATAAAGGATCAATCCATCAAGAAGTAATTATGCACATATGTATACCTAACAACAGAGCTTCAAATACATAAAGAACTGATAGAATTGAAGGGAGAAATGGACAATTCAATAATAACATTTGGAGACTTTAGTGCCTCACTTGCAGTAATAGATAGAATAACTAGACAGAAAGTCAACAAATAGAAGGCTTCAACAATACTTTAAGCCAGGTAGACCTCACAGACATCCATAGAACATTATACTCAATAACAGCAAAATGCACATTATTTTAAAGTGCACATGGAACATTCCCTGGGGTAAATCATATGTTAGGTCATTAAACAAGTCTTAATATTTTTAATAGGATTATAAATCATACAAAGTATGTTCTCTGACCACAGTGGAATGTAATTAGAAATAAATAGCAGAAGGAAATTTGGGAAATTCACAAATACATGAATATTAAATAATACATTCCTAATGTAGCCGATGAATCAAAGAAGGAATTACAAAGGAAATTAGAAAATTCCTTAAAATTAATGAAAATGAAGACACAACATATCAAAACATATGGGATTCAGCTAAAGCAGTACTTAAAGTGTAATATATAGGTATAAATGTCTATGTTTACAAAATAAAGGTCTTAGATCAATTACCTAACCTGCAACCTCAAGGAACTAGAAAAAAAAACAAAACAAAAACTAAACCTAAAGGAAGCAGAACAAAGGAATAATACAGATTTTAGTCAAAATAAATGAAATAAAGAACAGGAAAAATAATAAATAAAATTGAAACCAAAACTTCAATATATGAGTGAATAAAAAGAACAAAAGTTGGTTCTTAGAAAAAATCCACAAAACAGAAATGCCCTTAGCTACACCAGGAAAAAAATAAAGAAGACTCAAATTACTAAAATCAGGAATGAAATGTTACTGCCAATCTTTTAAAAATAAAAGAATTATAAGGGAATTTAGATGCCAACAAGTTAGAGAACTTAGATGAAATGAAGAAATTTGTAAAAAGACACAAACCCCCAAACTGACTCAAGAATAAAAAAAGATTAAATTTATCTAAAAAAGAGATCTAATTAGGAACCAAAAAGGATTGTACAAAGAAAAGTCTAAGAATGAATATATCTTCACTGGTGAATTCCATAAAATATTTGAAGGATAATTAACACCAATTTATTCATAAACTCTTGTAAGAAAATAATGTAATGCACTACATGGTTAGAATGAAGGACAAAGACAATATAATTATCTCAGTAGATGCAGAAAAAGTTTAATATTTGACAAATGCTTTAAAATTAAGATGTTTAACAAAGTAAAACTAGAAGGGAACTTCCTCAACCTGATCAATGACATCTATGAAAAACCTATAGCTAACATCATATTGGTGGCAAAATGTAAGTTTTCAGCCTAATATCAGGAACGAGACAAAGATGTCCCTCTTACCACCTCTATTCAAATTTGTATTAGAGGTTGTAGCCCAGGCAATAGGCAAGAAGAAGAAATATAAAACATCCAGTTTGGCAACAAAGGATTAAAACTATATTTTCAGATAACATGATCTTGTGTATAGAAAATCATAAGGAATACACACACACACACACACACACACACACACAATTAGAGCTAATAAAGTTTCAACAAGGTTGCAGGATACAGAATTAATATATGAAAGTTAGTTTTTATACATATGCAATGAATAATCCAAAAAGGGAATTAAATTATATTTACAACAGCATTAAAAAGAATAAAATACTTAAGAACAAAAGAAGCACAAGACTTACCCACTGAAAACTGCAAAACATCACTGAAAAAATTAAAAACCTGAATAAATGTAAAGAAATGCTATGCTCATGGATTGGGAGACCGCCATATTGTTAAGACTGCAATATTCCCCAAATTAATCTACAGATTCAGTGCAAATCCCTATCAAAATACCAGCTGCATTTGTTGCAGAAATGAACAGGCCGATCCTAAAATTCATATGGAAATGCAAGAGACCCAGAATAGCCAAAATAATATTGAAAAAAGGAACAAACTTGTAGGACACACACTTCCCAATTTCAAAACCTCCTACACAGCTACATTAAGACTGTGTGATCCTGGCATAAAGATAGACATGTACATCAATGGAATAAAATTGAGAATCCAAATAAACTATTACATTTATGGTCAATTTATTTTTGACAAGAGTGCCAAGACAACGTAATGAGGGAATGAATAATCTTTTTAACAAATGGTGCTAGAACAACTGGATAACCACATGCAACAGAATTAAACTGGACCATTACTTCATACCACCTGCAAAAATTAGCTCAAAGGGATTAAAGACCTAAATGTAATAAGATAAAAAAACTCTTAAGGGCACCTGGGTGGCTCAATCAGTTGAGTGTCCCACACTTGATTTCAGCTCAGGTCATGATCTCATGGTTAATGAGTTTGAGCCTCAGATTGGGCTCTGTGCTGACAGTCCACAGCCTGCCTGGGATTCTCTCTCTCTCTCTCTCTCTCTCTCTCCTTCCTCTGCCTGTGCTATCTCTCTCTCTCTCTCCCTCTCTCTCCCTCTCTCTTTCTCCCTCTCTCTCTCTCTTTCTCTCAAAATAAACTTAAAAAATCTCTTAGAAAAAAACATAAGTATAAATCTTCATGATGTTGGACAAATCAAATTTCTTAGATATGACACCAAAAGCACAAGCAAAGAAAAAATAAACAAGTTATACTTCATCAAGATTAATAACTTTTGTTCCTCAAAGGACACTATCACAAAAGTGAAAAAAAACCCCACAGAATGGGAATAATTATTTCCAACTGTATATCCAATAAGGGCCTACTATTCAGTATATATAAAGAAGTCTAACAACTCAACAATTAAAAGAAAAGAACTCCAAATAAAAATTAGGTACAGGATGAGGCACATCGGTAGCTCAGTCATTTGAGTGTCAGACTTCAGTGCAGGTCATGATCTCCTGGTTCATGAGTTTGAGCCCCACATCAAGCTCTCTGCTGTGTGGAGCCCATTTTGGAACCTCTGTCTCCCTCTTTCTGCCACTCCTCCCTGTGTGTGCACATGTTTGTGTGCACTCTCTCAAAAATAAATATTAAAAAAAATCTTTTTAATTAGGTAAAGGATTAGAATAACATTTCTCTAAAGAAAATATCTAAATGTCCAATAAGCACATGAAAGTATAGTCAACATCATTAGTCATTAGGGAAATGCAAATCAAAATCACAATGAGATACCACTTCACACCCACTAGGGTGGCTATAAACAAAAAGATGGACAATGGCAAGGGTTGCCAAGGACAAGGAATAACTGAAACCTAATTGTTGGTGGAGATTATGAACTGTACAATGATGACTCATCTGTTTTGGAAAACAGATTGGCAGTTCCTCAAAAGGTTAAACCTGAGTTACCCTATGAGCCAGAATGTGACACCTAAGTACCTAAGAAAATTCAAAATTTATGTCCACACACAAGTGTGTACACAAATGTTTATATTCATAACAGTCAAAAAGTAGAAAGAATTCAAATGCCCATCGATGAATGAATGGATGAATACAATATGGTGTATTCATATGATGAAATATTACCAGCCATGAGAAGGAATGAAGTACTCACACATGCTACAGCGTGAATAAACCTTGAAAACATGACAAAAAACAGACACAAAAGGCCACATATTGTATGCTTCCATCTATGTGAAATGTTCAGAATAAGCCAATTCATAGAAACAAAGTAGATTAAGGGTTGCCAGGGGCTAGGGGGAGAGGGTAATGGGGACTGACTGCTTATGGGTGTGTACTTTCTTTTTGGGGTGATGAAAATGATCTGGAGTTAGTGGTGACGATGTCACAACCTTTTGAATATACTAAAAACAACTGAATCTCACAGTTTCATTGAGTTTGGGTGAATTTTATGTGAATAATATGAATTTTATGTGAATTATATCTCAATCTTAAAATCAAAGACGGTGATGCAAATTTACATATCTGTTAATGAACTAATTTTGGATAGACCAACAATCTTTCCAAAAGCCATGAATGGAGCTGCCCATCTCTATGGCTGTGAAATGGATGAAAACTCAGTGTTAACAACGTATCTAGTTTCAGAGTCTGTCCTCACTGGTTAACACCAGCATCAAGCCAATTCTGCAGTAGTTTAAAAATTCCACTTGGTGAGTTCTCCAACTCAATCCATTGATCAGTCACCATCCCAGTGTGGGCCTCTCAAACCAAAGCCCACTGAAAGTAAGACACCATGAAATTAATGTGTTTGAAAATAGAGGGGCGCCTGGATGTTTAAGTTGGTTAAGTGTCCAACTTCAGCTTAGGTCATGATCTCACGGTTTGTGAGTTTGAGCCCCACATTGGGCTCTGTGCTGACAGCTGAGAGCCTATAGCCTGCTTCAGATTCTGTGTCTCCCGCTCTCTCTGCCCCTCCCCCACTCATGCTCTGTCTCTCTCAAAAATAAACATTAAAGAAAATATTTTGTGGCACAAAAACAGATCAATGGAACAGAATAGAGAACCCAGAAATGGACCCACAAACATGTGGCCAACTAATCTTTGATGAAGCAGGAAAGAATATCCAATGGAATAAAGACAGTCTCCTCAGCAAATGGTTCTGGGGAAACTGGACAGCGACATGCAGAAAAATGAACCTGGACCACTTTCTTACACCATACACAAAAATAAACTCAAAATGGATGAAAGACCTAAATTTAAGACAGGAAGCCATCAAAATCCTTGAGGAGAAAGCAGGCAAAAACCTCTTTGACCTCGGCCGCAGCAACTTCTTACTCGACACATCTCTGGAGGCAAGGGAAACAAAAGCAAAAATGAACCATTGGGACCTCATCAAAATAAAAAGCTTTTGCACAGCTTAGGAAACAATCAGGAAAACTAAAAGACAACTAACGGAATGGGAGAAGATATTTGTAAATGACATATCAGATAAAGGGTTAGTATCCAAAATCCATAAAGAACTTACCAAACTCAACACCCAAAAAACAAATAATCCAGTGAAGAAATGGGCAGAAGATATGAATAGACACCTCTCCCAAGAAGACATCCAGATGGCCAACCAACACATGAAAAAATGCTCAACATCACTCACAATCAGGGAAAAACAAATCAAAACCACAATGAGATACCACCTCACACCTGTCAGAATGGCTCACATTAACAACTCAGGCAACAACAGATGTTGGCAAGGATGCAGAGAAAGAAGGTCTCTTTTGCACTGCTGGTGGGAATGCAAACTGGTGCAGTCACTCTGGAAAACAGTGTGGAGGTTCCTCAAAAAGTTAAAAATAGAACTACCCTATGTCCCAGCAATTGCACTACTAGGTATTTATCCAAGGGACACAGGTGTGCTGTTTTGAAGGGGCACATGCACCCCAATGTTTATAGCAGCACTATTGACAATAGCCAAAGTATGGAAAGAGCCCAAATATTCACTGATGGATGAATGGATAAAGAAGATGTGGTATATATATACAATGGAGTATTAGTAGTCAATCAAAAAGAATGAAATCTTGCCATTTGCCACTATGTGGTTGGAACTGGAAGGTATTAAGCTAAGTGAAATTAGTCAGAAGAAGACAAATATCATATGACTTCACTCATATGAGGAATTTAAGATACAAAGCAGGTGAACATAAGGGAAGGGAAACAAAAATAATATAAAAACAGGGAGGGAGACAAAAGACTCAAGTATAGAGAACAAACTGAGAGTTACTGGAGGGGTTGTGGGAGGGGGGATGCGCTAAATGGGTAAGGGGCATTAAGGAATCCATTCCTGAAATCATTGTTGCACCATATGCTAATTTGGATGTAAATTAAGCAATAAAAGATTTTAAAAATAAATTAATTTAAAAAATTTCTTGAAAATACAATCAAGTGAAAAATTCTGTAAAGTACTAGGAAGCCAAATTTGCTTTTTTTTCTAGTTTGCAATCCCATGTCTTGGCACCATTTTTACCTGGAACAAAAATGTAAAGGGAGGTGTTCTTTACTACAGGTCCTATCTTTTAAGCATAATTATTAAATATTTGTGTTTATTTTATCAGGTATTCCAGAAACACATTAATCCAAAGCTGTTCAGAATTCTCTGAAACTGATAAAAGTCACTATTAGATATACTGGCCAAATAACTACACCCTGTTTGAGGATAGTCAGCCTAATTTAGTAAACCAAAACTATGTCTAGATTTTAAATAAAATGTAGGGATTTTTAAATTGTATGTAAGAAACAGTAGTTATATCTGGCTCTATTCAGGTATATGCTCTTTATTTTTAGTTGATTGGATTGGTAAAGAATTTAAAGAGAAAAAAATGGAAAATCCAATTGTAATATTGTTAGTTTTATCTTCCTATTTGAAATAATACAGGTAAATTATTTTTTGAGCTATTACTACTGAGTTCTGTACATTGATTATATAATTAAATCATGCATAAAAGCAGTTATTAGACCATCCTAAAAGGAAAAACCTGTTCTTTTTAATTTACCTGTTCTTTTTAATTTAATTAATCTAAGACTTCCTGCAAGTATTCTCTATCCAGGTAATTTTTTCAAGGTTTCATAATTCATATGAAAGTAGCCTTTTTCTGATTACAAAAGCAGGGTGCCTGGGTGACTCAGTCAGTTAAGCATCCAACTCTTGATTTCGGCTCAGGTCATGATCTCATGGTTTCGTGAGTTCGAGCCCCGCATTGGGCTCTGTGCTGATGGTGCAGAGCCTGCATGAGATTCTCTCTCTCCCTCTCTCTTCCCGTCCTACCCCTCACACACTCTCTCTCTCTCAAAAATAAATAAATAAACTTAAAAAAAAAAAGCAACACTGCAGGCCACAGGAAAGCAATGAAGAAAACCTTCCCATCCTAGTAACACCCTCCTCCCCCCTTCCTCCCCCCCCCCCCGCCCCCACCAATCTTTGGATGAGTGTTTGTCTATCTTTTCACTCAGAATTTTCTGTGAATCCTACACACACATGTGGATTTACCTGGATGGCATCTTAGTATACCTACTATTTTATATCCTGCTTTCTTCACATGCTGTATTATAAAAATTCACATCAATAAGTACAGATATACGTAATCACTGCATAGAATTACATTTCTACCAATATTATGTAACATATATATTTAATATACTGCCAGACAAAAATATATTTTTGTTTCTAATGTAGTTGAAAATAAAAAATTTTCCCCCATTTCTTTAGGACCAACTCATTTGGGAAAGCATGTAGGAGAGGGATGTTTCTTGAAGCCAGTAGAGTAGTGCATTACTAATTTCCTAAGCACACATCACCAGCTTCACTCTCTTCAACCAGAGCAATCTTGGGAAACTTCACCCTTTTATTTAATGTCAAATTCTCTGGGACTAGAGACCTGAACTAGGATGTAATTCAAAAGGTACTTTTATTTGTGTCACTGTCTCGGCTGCCACCACCAGTTGTAGTTTCCAGGAAAGTTTTCCCCCCAAACATTTCCATATATAGATACATTTGCTTTATATTTATATTTATGTTTATATTTAGAACAGCAATAAAAACATGACCTGGAATTTGATTAAGCTGTTGTTTAATATTAAATTGATAGCATTCACAGCCGATTCACCACCAAGATATTTAGAGTTAGCCTAATAATCTGGGGTCACTGCAAAAATAAGATCCGGGATCCAGCTTTAACAGAAGCAGCTCACAGACAGAGCCGCATTCATGGCAAGGAGAAAATGGCATCGAAAAGACGAGGTAGCAGCAGGAGGGACGTGAGTCAGCTGCAGAGGCAAACCGCACCCTTTGGGGGAGTTTCCCGGCTCACGTCCAAGTAACAGGAATTCTGGAGACTTAGGAAGTGTGAAGAGCAAAGACATTAGACTAAGGAGAAAAGCAAGTGGGGCAGGGGGCGGGGGTGGGGGTGGGGGAAGAGATGATGGCAAATACCACTGTTCCGGAGGAAGGCATTTACTTAAAACAAAAGCGTGCATAATTTTAGCTGTACCCATGTTTCCTTCTCATCCTCTTTTGCTTTAACAATATGTACCCCGGTTGAGTGAAACAGAATGGAAATTTAAGGAAGGACGTTGAATTTGGTGCCTTGGGTATTCTCCCCTGCCTCTGGCCCACCGCGGTGGTGGTGCTGCTATGATTCCAAGGGCCCCGGTTTTGCTGGCGCCAGGTGCTCACCCCCTGAGGCTGAGCCGGCTTCTCGGCTGGGGGTGGGTGGCCTGGAGGAGGTCTTGCTGGCTCTGGCGGTGGCGGCTCCCTTGGAGCTCTTGGGTTCGGTGTTCAGGGTATTCAGGAAGCCTAGACAGAACACTAGGGAGCCCATCTCTGTTTACCCTGTAGGAGGCTAAGGGTGGGGTGGGGGATGTTGGAAGGTGAAGATAAGCCCTGAAGTTTTGCAGGTCGTTAAACAAGCCCTAATTGAATGAGATCCACGATTTCAGAAGAAATGGTGCATGATCCTTTCCAAAGAGCCTTTCCAAAAGAAGAAGCGTGCGGAAATTCTGAAACTCACTCTAAAGGCAAGCATGGAGGGATGCCCGGGGGGCTCCCTCAAGGGGCGACTGGCGACCTACTCTGATTTCAGCCCAGGTCATGATCCTGGGATCAAGCCCTGTGTTGGCCTCTGCGCAGAGCGTGGAGCCCGCATGGGATTCTCTCTCCCCCTCCCTCCCACTGCCCCCTCTCCCTCTCCTTCTCTCTCTCTCAAATTAAAAAAATAATAATAAATTGGCCTTAAAAAAAAAAGTCAAGCATGGAAATGTGACATGGAGGAACAAGATTATCTGATACCTACAAATATCAGAAAGAACAAGAAATGACTTGAGTTTTGCCTGTGCCTGTGACTACCTGAAGGAGCTGTCTTCACATGCCACCTTCCTTTGGGACAGTCCTGCCCAGTCCTATCTTTGCATGGATCTCACTGATGGATCTGAACTGGCAACCTCATTTCAGAGAATGTGGAAAATTCCTTAAATAGAATTCGTCACGCCCCACCCCACCTCACCCTTAGGTTTTCTCAGGGTTCTTCTCAGCCCCTTTGCCAAACTTGTAGGTGATGTGTGCAAATGTGGATAATTTCTACTTCAGATCAGTTACTCTGTTTCTGTGAGATGATTCACATTATTTGTACATAAATATTTTAGTGAGTTGTAGTAGCCATCATCTGCAAAACTGCATTGTCCACATTATCAATTTTACAATCACCTCTACTCTACTTGTATTCAAGGAGCCTTCTAGAAGTATCTGAAAGTTTATTTTAGACCACTTCTACGTCATGTCTTTCACTAGCATCTAAAAGAGCCAATCTCGCTCGAGCCTTCATCTGAAAACGTGCCATCTGGCACCTTATCACCCTAAGTTGCTGAGACACTGCACACTTTTTAGTTTTAGTTAAGTGGCTCCTTTCTTTTTTAACCAGCATCTTCCTCATACTAACACTTTTTAATGGTATTTTTACTATTCGAAGTAACATACAAAGCATTCACCTCTAAGTGACATCCTGGTTCCTCTTGATAAAAGGAAAAAAATCCAAATGGGACTGAAATCTAGAAAGGGAGCTCACCCAGACCAGCACTCAGAGGGAATTGGGGGGGGGGGGGGGGAATTCAATGTCCACCAAGTTTGTAAAGCATTAAAAATAATTCTCCTCCCAACCCCACCCTGTCTTATACTTAGGAAGAAAGAATGCAGGGTATAAATAATGAATGAATAGAATAAATAGATATGACGGGGATGATGTGTGTAAAAACAACTGGTCATACTTTTAGACTTGTGAAGTCAATTCTTTAGCTATGTTTTGCCCTATATAGAGGCTTAAGAATATTCAGATGTGTATCTGTTACACGAAATAATCACTTCAGTTCTAAAAATACTCTCCTGCTACTAACTCAATTAAAAAAAAAGTGCAGCAGGAAAGCTTAATTAAGCTTTCTAGGTTGTTAAAACTCTGCTTCCAGAAAAAAACTATACTATTCTTAGAGTCCCCCAGTCCAATTGCAAAGAACAACTAATGTGTTATCAGTCCAGAAATGGTTCCTTTCTTGTGCTTAGCACTGAGATCATTGCATGGGATTTTAATTGAGTAAACCCAGACTGTGCTGGGCAGCTGAAGAGAACTTTGTTCTACGAGTAACATCAGCCTCAGGAGAGCAGAATTGACAAGACGCCAAATTCCTTCAAGAAATTTGGGACTAGTTGAAACCACCCTACCCCACCTTGCTTTGATGATGGCAATTGATGATAAGTTTTAATTTTTCAGCACCTGGTGTTAACAGCAGTGTGCCCAGATCCAAAACAACAACAAAGAAAGAACTAAAACATCATTTACAGATTGGCAACATGTCCCAGAACCCACAGAGGGAGCAGAGAGTAGCAGGGTGAGGAGAGAAACCTGATTCCCTCTCCAAACATCATAAATGAGAAAATCCAACCTGCCGAAAGGCCACACAAAACAGTCAAGAAACGTGTTGTTTGGGGGTCTGGGAAAGGAACCCATAGGCAGGGCTGGGAATGGCTTTAAGTAGATTCAAAGGCTGAGCCCTCGGGAGACACAGTCTGGGGACAACACGTGCCCCTCAGACGCAGGACTTGACTAAGACGCTAATAACCCACCCTGGGTTTCAGGCCAGGTGCCAAGTGGTGCGGGGCACAACCTGGTGTGGGGATCTGCACGGGACCAAGCGTCCAAGATGAGCAGCCCGAAGATCAGAAGAAAACCAAGGCTCTCCAAGGAAAACGATGAGGTATAGCTAAGGTTTCTCCGTCACAGGACACACTTCAAAGTGGCAGCTGCGGTGCTAGGCTCTGGGGATTCAAAAGTGAACAGTCCAGGGCTGGGGCCTGCCTCCAGGGAGCGGATGTTCTAGTAAAAGAAAATAGACAGTAAACAAAAATATACCCAAATGGATAGTAACAAAGCATGGCAAGTGTTAGGAAGGCAAACAGAAGGTACTAGGAACTTCACCCTTGATCTCTGGCCGGACAGGCTCCTCCTCCTACCTGTCTCTGTCTTTGGCTCCTCCTTCTCCTTCCACTCACTAAGTTAACACAGGCCCCAAGGTGTTGGACTAAGGGTCTGCTCAGCATTCTTGTCCCGACCACTCTGCATCCACCACTGCCAAGAGCTTCCACCTTCGCCTTAAAAAAACTGCCTTCTCAATTTCATCCCGGCCTGATCATGTTCCCGAGGCCTGACCTGACCACGCCCCCAGGCCCAGCTGACCACGCCTCCGAGGCAGGCCAGACCACGCCCCCAGGCCTAGCCTGACCAGGCCTCCAGGGCTGGCCTGCCTACTCGGCCCCAAGAAAACTCCAGGGCTCATTAAAACAAGGTTGTGGTGATGGCAGCAGTAATAACCGCTGAATTCTGCACTGAAAATGCGTGAGTTTTATGGTACGTAAATTATACTTCAGTGAAGCTTTAGGAAACAAAGGGAAAAGTCCAACAGCACCCAGCCCTGGCCCCCATTCCAAACTTCCATATGCATGCCCTTGTCACCAGGGAGCCACCTCTGGCCTCAGACATGAATCACCCTTGACTCCTCCCTCTGAGTAACTCCCCAAGTCTAGCAAGTTGCCAGTCAGCCAACTCTCACCCACCAGTATTTCTCAAATCCAGGTCAGCCCCCATCACCACCCTTGCTGAGCCCCCACCATGACTCCACAGTGCCCTTCTAGGGCTCTCCAGTCGGTGGTTGGTAGCATGGGCACGGTCACCTAGGAGCACCTGCCCCTTTGGAAGCGTGCTTTGGGTTGTCGTATGGATCTAAGGCACTGGGCATCTGTGGGTGGGGAAGGGAGGCCAGAGAGCTTCACACATCAAACGGTCCCCCTGTCCTCCAGGACTTTAGAATGTCCTAGCCACTCTCTTCCATACAGGGAAATCCGGCCTGCTGTTACTTATCCTGATACTAAGTCATTCTTGTACCGACTTGTTCCGCTCTTTGTTTTCCTGCATTTGTTACGCAGAATGCCTTCTTCTATTTTCTCGAATGCAAAATTACTCATTCTATCTAGATGTGAGCAGCTGATTCGCTCACCGTGTCTTTACAGTGAAGGAGCAGGGCAGTCCGCAAACGCTCACGCTGTCCTGCTTGGATGTGGCACCAGCAGGGACCTGTCCCCCCTCGCCCCCCCTACTTCTTCCAACAAGAGGGGCTGCCCCCGGGCTCAGCCTCCCTGGGGACAGGTGGTTTTCTGCACCTTTCCTGGGCCCAGGGTCTCCAGTTGCTAAGCAGCTGGCGCTCCCAGCCGACTGCTACAAACAGCTGGCACTTACAAACCAGACTTCCTGGCACCAAGCGGCCTGGGTATTCCCCTATAACAAGGCCCACGTGGGCCCTATAAAAAGGGAGAGTAATAGAAGTAGGGAGCCTCCACCAGAACACCCGCCTGCCAGGCCCCACCCTGCTCTCTGGGGAATGCAGGAGGATAGGGTCATTCTTCCCCTGTAGCTTGCTGACCCCGGCTGGTATGGCCTGTTCCTTAAGCAAGCTGGTGACAGTAACCGTGTGAAGCCCCACCAGAGCCCTGGGACCCGTGCTGCTATTCTTTGCTCTCTGGGTCAGATGGCTTTGGACTTACTCACACCCCCTCTTCAGGGCAAGCGGCCCTGCTCACCACCGCTGGTCAGCAGTGACCTCTCCCTTCCCTGACTCATAACATTTTATCCATAGCTCTCTAATGCTATAGATCACTTCCTTCTTTCCATTCCTCCCACAGCAGTGCTTCCCACACAGGGTCCTATCGTGGCCAAAATATTTACTGAACATTTGTGATGGTCAAGATACTATTCTAGCTCCCGCAGAGACTCGTACACAGGGGACGTGGTCCATACCTTTGAGAAGTTCGTAATATACTCACTTATAGCCCTTGCAGTGAAAGGACATCAGTAGAAAAGGGAGACAGAGAGAGGAAGGAGGCAGCATTTACAATCAGATAAGGATAAATGTCACTCTGTTCAAATCCACTGTGTATTCCCGGCCAGGACATTGTGACATGGTGACTAAGCTAGGGAGTCCAGGTGCTGGCCATAGCAGTCCTCCCCAGGAAGGTCCCCCTCAAGCTCAGCAAGGACAAGGTCCTGTCCTATGGGCCTCGTGAAGTCCCCTCAATACTGCCCTGTGCTGTTGGATTGGAGAAAGCAATTTACTTGGGGAGGAAGAGAGTCCTCCATGAGAATCTCTGGGGTCCTTGCATCCTTTTTTCTAAGACAGAGATGGGGGGTAGGGAGTGCGGCTTTTGGCCATGACAGAGGGAAGCCCAGTTGCCACTCCTCTGGGGGACCCTAATGGTCTGGGTTGGTTGCAAAGGCCAAATAGTGTCTTCTAAAGTGAACAAATGAATGGAGGAAATGAATGAGAAAGTAAGTCCCCTGAAATAAAATGGTATCTGCCATGCCCACGCGTGGGCTTGGGCTTCTAGATCACCACGCGCTCATTGTCCCACAGCATTGCTCCCCCACAAAGTAAGAAGATGGGCCAGCCCCAGGAGATGGGGGAGGGTCCCCAAGAACCTTCTTCTCTGTTCTTTGGCAAACAGTGCCATTTCCAGCCGAGGCACACTGGGCACCTGGGCAGGCTGTGGCTGGAGGAATTGGTCATGGCGTGGTCAAGGGACAAAGGGCACCTGTGTTCATTACTGGGAAGTGAGAGAATATAGACATGATATCGTCAGACTGAGCAACATTCAGCTCCCGATGCAATGACTTGTAAGTGATTCTCGTAGATGTAAAATGGTGGCATCAACACCTTCTGTCTCAGAAAAATAACTCTTGCACCAAAAAATGCTTCAGCCACAAAACTTTTGCTTTGTTCTGAGGCGGTTAGTGGGCCTTACAGGGCCAGAGGTTTGTGACAAGAATTTTCATCCTTGCTCTGAAAGCAATGGCGACTTTCCAGGTGCGCTGAACAGCCCTCTCAGGTCTCCCCAGGCTCCCCGCCAGCTACCACTCTGTCTTGGATGTGCCAGGGTTAGCGTCTTAAAAATAAAGACTCCTTCCAAATGAAAGCTAGGGCAGACTCGGTGATATTTCTGCAGACAAGAAAGAGGAAAAGAGCAGATTCTCTAAATTAAAAAAAAAAAAAAAAGAAAAAGAGTCCTGATGTTTACCCAGACCCAAGCTAGGTAACTGGATGGTTCCTTCCAGAGGCTCACTTGTCCTTCTTAACCCCCACCCCCACCCCAGCCTCAAACTGGGCATGTCCCCACCTTCATCCAGCACGGTGCTGCGTGTTGATCTGAGGAAGCTTTCAGACCATCCAGGTGGACACACACACAGTCAGAAGCACCGGGATTGGGTGGGCGGGGGGGCACAGCACCTTCTTCCTTCTCATCCAGTCAAGGAATGCTGTCTGGGGCCTACCCATCCTGCCCCACGTCACACACCTCTCAGCTTAAGCACTAGCCAGTCAATGGGTCCGTATGGAAGTCCAGCCTGTGCACATACCCTGCCTGGCTGGAACCTCGGGCGGCATGAGGGATGATGGCAGGCAGCTAGAGAGCAGGATGTGTGGGGCCGCTGGCCAAGGAGGGCTCAGAGACACCCTTTGACGTCTGTCTGCCAAGACCCCACCTGGTCCCTATGGGCCCAAAAGATTCATTTCAGGCACAAAGGGCCCAGAGTGCCTTGGAAACCTGCTCTTATTTTTTGTTGTTGTTGTTTTTAATTTTTTTAATGTTTACTTGCTTTTGAGACAGAGAGAGACAGAGTGTGAGTGGGGGAGGGGCAGAGAGAGAGAGGGAGACACAGAATCTGAAGCAGGTTCAAGGCTGTGAGCTGTCAGCACAGAACCGACGCGGGGCTCAAACTCACGAACCACGAGATCATGACCTAAGCCGAAGTCAGATGCTTAACCGACTGAGCCCCCCAGGTACCCCTGGAAACCTGCTCCTATTAAGTAACAACTCTTTGATCGTTCTGTTTTTCTCAATAATCTTTCAACAGAGTCTCAGGTCAGACTGAGAGGCCTGTGGGTAGATGCGAAGCCCTCCTGAAGCCCATGTGCGTGGCCTGTGATACGGGCACAAGTTTGCCTCCACTCAGTTCACACTCCCATGGAACCCAGGGCCGCCTTCCCTCTCCTCATGCTTCATACATTGGAGACACTTGGCCTGACACACTTCTCCTGCTGACATGAATTACTTGGACGCCTTCAAACCCCAAACAAGGTCACACAGCAAACCACATCTCCCTGTGCAGCCAGGCCTCCACTCCCGCCAACCCCAGGAACGACTTTGAAAGAATAAAATATTAGTGGCGGTATCAATGCTGCGCCCTCCCAAGACTCTGGCCCCTTCAACAGAGGCAGCCTGTCTTGTGAACGCGGTCTGGAGTTTCTCTGCTTCTTTGTCATGTGTTTACAGACAGAAAAGTGCCGCGCGCGATCTGGTGTAGTTTTGTGGGCACTATGGGGATAATGTCACTTCTTCAACCTTTTTTCTTCACTTACTTTGCTCTGCTGAGACGGAGCCCATCAATCCTTTTCGTATGGGGTTCTCCTGAGCTCCTGGCCACCGCCCGCACCCCCAGAAAGGACCTGCATTTGCTGACTCTGAGGCTGTGAGTCTGGCCAAGGAGCTCCGTGGCTCCTTCCACACCACAACATGATCATTGCAGTGATAATGTCACTTAAAGAAATGAAAAGCAAGTTGTGTTGGCCCAATTTTACGTTGAGGGGGGTTCTGCGTGCCACTTGAGGGTTGCAAAAGACCCTCAGGGCCAGGGGACACCTAAATGACAGTTTCCAGATCTGGTGACAGCCCTGGCACCCTGAAGAGCATGTAATCCTGGCAAGGAGCAGAGGGAGCTCCGGAGCCCAGGCCAGGCTGGGGCCTGATGCTTTACCTGCTTCACCTGCCTCCCCAGCCACTGCCTTGTTTAGACACACCTTTAATCTGTACCTGTCAAAAGCATCACCAAGAGCACTGGTCTGGCAGGCAGCAGGGGTTCCTTCCCATCAACCCCCTGATACTCAGGGCCCCACTGAACAGGGAATCCTTCTAGAAGGGCTCTATGTGTGGTAAACTCCCCTCCAAGTAGGGGGATATCGGCAGGGGGTCCTCAGTGCCTGCCCTAGGGTTCTGTGAGACGCACCCAATGCCATTCTCTGGCTCTCTGTTTCTCTCTCTCTTTCTCTGTCAGGATGCAAGCCAGGACACAAGCCAGCCTACTTGCTGAGACTCTGAAGCAAAGAACCAGTCTGAGCTGAAGAGTTTGATTTTCTGGGGCTTGCCTCCTTTTTGACCAGTTTCCTCTCTTTTTAGACTGGGGGTCTATTTACTCCTTGCTTCTGTCCTTCCCCTAACCCGTCCCCAGGCCTGTCCCAAGCATCCCTGCCCTAGCGCTCAGACCGATTGGCCCTAGGGTTAGCTCATCATCTTGGGCACCGTGATTGATTGAGGGATTGAGGCCTAAGCCAATCAGTGCACAGCATTACCCTGAGCCCCAGAACTGGTTCTCAAATGGTTGGGTGGGGGTATGTGACCCAGATGGAGAGAGTGAGATGTGAAAACAGTTCCTCCCTCTTAACAGCAAGTAGGGAAAGAAATGTCTTTCCTTTCTCTGGATATCAGGGCATGTGGCTACGAGGCATGGGACTGCCACCACCATTTTGCCACCGTGAAGGAAGCCAGACTGAGGATGAGGCTCATACAGTTAGGGAAGGAAAGCAGAGAGAATCATAGATGGGGCCAGAGTCCCCGGATCAAGCCAGCCCTGAAGCCCACCTAACACTAGCATCTCCTTATGTGAGAACAGACTTTCCCGTGGGTTGGTATCTTCATGGAGGTAGTTTCCTTTGCATGTAGGTAAGCAAAGTCTGGGGGCCTCCTCCGGGCACCCCCACCCCTGATACACCTACACACATAAATTCACTTTCTGGCAAACTTACCTTCTCTGAGACTAGTCCAGGTGACTCAGGAGTCACTGTTGTACATTGATGTCGTGGACTGATAAGCTCGAATAAACAGTTGCATCAAAGTTATCTTTGGCCTTGGCTTTGCCCATCCTGGATCTCTTTCCCAATGCTCCTCTCTGGTCCCTGTGAAGACCCTCAGCAGAAGGACTGGAGGCTGGTCTTGGTGGTATCCAAGTGAGCTCTCTGCTCCTAGGGAGGGAGCCCAGATTCGCCACTTGACAATGGCAAGCTGTGTCTCTCTTTAGAGAGGCTGGAGAGCAGGTCAAGTGTGCCAGGCTACCTTGATTCAAATCCTAGCTCTGACTCTTGTTAGCTATTTGCCCTCGGACAAATAACTGTGTCTCTGTGCCTCAGTTTCCTCACCTGTAAAATGGGAGTCATTCTGGCCACAGAATCAAATGAGTTAATTTTGTAAGAAATGTAGAACAATGCTAGAAACATAGTAAGCAGGCAATCACATTTAGTGCTTACTACTTGTAGGAATGGAAGCTCAGTTGAGTGGGTTTCTTATTTTATATATATTTTTTGTGATACTAGTTTGCTTTCCTCCCTGGGGAGAAGTGTCTGAAGGACCCAGGCAGTGCACATCTGACGTCTCCTGCCTGTACTTGGAGGTATGAGGCTTCCAGAATTCCTAGACTTGTCAAGATTCTCATGCTCACGAAGCACAGACATGAAGGGTATGGCAGGTTGGGGGCCAATGACTCATTGCACCCAGGACACACCAATGACAGAGAGCTGGGGACCCCTGCTCTTCCTGAAGCAGAGGTCCCCAGATGACTGCGATCAAATTCCCTGCAGCCCAGCATGCATGGAGCCCAGCATGCCTGGAGCCCAAGGTAAACTGATCAATACAAACTAAAGAAATGAAGATCCCTTCCACCCAGCACCTGTGAACAAATCACGCCATCAACAATCATGGCGGCCTTGAATGGCCTGAGTGCCTGGGTTTGTTCTGTGTTCCGAATCCCCTCTGGAGATACACCTTGTGTGGAGTCTCAGCTCATTCCAGCACAAAGGTGAGGAGAATTAGTCCTGGAGAGGAGACCTACAGAGGCACACTGGGGAAGGCAAGTGGGGACATCGCACAGGGAAAGGTAACAAGGAGTCGCCACCGGAGGGAACTGGCTTGTCTGCGGCAGTCTGATGTGTCTCCACATACTGCACCGCCTCGCGCCCAAGCATCCTCTCAGAGAAGGCCCAGGAAGGTTGCCTGGCCCTCTCCTCCTCACCCCACCTGTGCCCCTCCCGCCTCCCCAGCCACGAGGCCAGGCCAGCCCAGGCGGCTCTAATTGCAAACAGGCGCCAGTCACACGTCAGCCAGAGCAGACCCGCGGGCCTCAGCCCACCAGTGCGAGGCTCCCAGGAAGCTACCGCCATTCAGGGCTGAGTGTCCTTTGGCATTTTGCTTGCTCTGGACTCCAGGGGCCTCATGGCAATGCTGTCATGGCCGCTCTGCTCCAGGCCATGGAAGTCCTCAGGGGCCTGGCCATTGGCTCTAATATCAGAACTGGCTGGATCTTGGGGCCTCTTTGATTGGCCTTCCCTCTCCTGTCAGCGGGCAGCCCTTGCCCTCCCTGACGCACTTCCCAGACAGTCTGTCAGCCTTCAGTCCCCTTGTAGGGCCCTCCCTCTTTGACCCAGAGGCAATCACGTGACTTTGCTTTGGCCAAGGGGCTATTAGCAAGTGTGATGCAAGTAGGGCCTTGGAAAGTGCTGGCAAATGGGGCTTGCTCATTCCGCTTCTCTGCCACGGCCATTAGAATATGCCTAACTGGCCTGCTTATTGCCAAGACACGTGGACAGAACTAGTGTCCCCAGTTGCTCCAGCTGAGCTCCCCGCCCTCCATCCAAGACCAGTCAACAGCCAGTGGATCTCCAGACACATGACAGTCCAGAGCCTAAGTCACCAGCCTGAAGACTTTTGAGGTAAATAAATGCTCCATGCCGCTGAGTTTTGGGGTGATCTGTCACAGAGCATAATTGCAGAATAGCAAGTGATATCGCCAGCCAGGTGGGGCACCTGTCAGTGCCATGAGGGGGACTAACCTTACCAGAGAGAAGCTAGAGGCTAGAGACAGCCAGTGTGGGGGGCCAGGAAGCAGGTGGCGCTTCAAATAAGGGTCTCCAGGGGCGCCTGGGTGACACAGTCGGTTAAGCGTCCGACTTCAGCCAGGTCACGATCTCGCGGTCGGTGAGTTCGAGCCCCGCGTCAGGCTCTGGGCTGATGGCTCAGAGCCTGGAGCCTGTTTCCGATTCTGTGTCTCCCTCTCTCTCTGCCCCTCCCCCGTTCATGTTCTGTCTCTCTCTGTCCCAAAAAATAAATAAACGTTGAAAAAAAAAATTAAAAAAAAAAAAACAAATAAGGGTCTCCAGGCACCGCCCAGGGCCGGTCCTCACCAGCAGTCATTCCTGAGGTGCACAGAAAGTGGCAAAAAATGAGGAGGCAAAGGCACAAACACCGGCAGCTTTGCTGGTCACCAACGGCGGTGCTTGGTCTAGGGACCACGGACCTTCAGAGATGGTTCAGATCCAGGCCCTGATGCTGGAGCTCGGCTCCCTGAGGTTCTGGGTTCACCATGAGAGTTCACTAGACAGTGTCCACTCCCTTTCCTTCCCTCCTCTGTCCCCACAGACGGTGACCCTGCTCCCTTGCTGCCCTCCACCTCCATGGCTGAGCCACGGGGCTTACAGCTCAGGGAAGGAATAGCCTAGAACCTCAAGGTCTTTGTTTCAGAGCTGCCAGCCCTTCAGGCTGAAGGGAGCTGCCTCGCCCAAGGGCACAGCCCTTTCCAAGAGCGGACCATATCTAGTGACCGATATAAGCCTCGGTTCCCTCACCCCAACCTGGGACAACCCCAGCACCCAACCACCTGAAGACTATGTCACAGCTCACCTCCTCCCTCTGCCCCGTCCTGCTCAGTCACCTTCCCTTCCTTCCACCGGAACGACCCCCAGAAGATACCCTGACAACCTTCCTGTAGGCCAGTCTCCACCTCACAGGCAGCTTCCCTGGGAATCCAACTGCAGGAGGTTTCTGGTGGCAGGAGGGACTCAGTGTCTGTTTTCGTCACCCTTTTAGTCCCCGCAGAGTTAGGGAGGAGCCTGCAATCTCACGTCTTCCCAGGAAGGTCTCAGGACAGCACCTGTAGGGAATGAGGCGGACCAAACCTGCAGTGTAGGGAGATGGACACTGATGGGGCCACAGGAGAAGAGACCTGAGGTCACCAGGGCTCAGCACGGTTTGCCGGCAGAATCCCAGCTTCGGGACAGACCCACCTCACTTCAGCTGTCACCCTCCCAGGGGTGAGACATTTGTCTTTGCTAACACTTACAGGAAATAAATAATCTATCTAATCTTTGCCCACCCGAGGGGAGTGTATGTCAGCTGCCCTGATACCATAATAGGACTGATGTAAGGGCTATCACATCAGAGAAAGTAGGTCTGGAATGGAAGGTGCTGTAGACGGAATGCTTTCGTCCCCCATAATTCAGATGTATGTAATCCTAACTGCCGATGTGACAGTGTTAGGAGGTGTGACCTTTGGCAGGTGATTAGTTTCATGAGGGTAGAGCCCTCATGATGGGATTAGTGCTCTCACGGAAGAGGCCAGACAGAGCTCCCTCTTCTCTTCCAACATGTGAGGTCACAGGGACAGCCGTCTGGGAACCAAGAACCAAAACAGCTGGCACCTTGATCTTGGACTTCCAGCCTCTAGAACTGGGACAAATAAGTGTCTGCTGTTTCTAAGGCACCCAGTCTGTGGTATTTTGTGATAGCCTCGCTTCCCAAAGAGACTAAGAGGGTAGGAAGGGGACCCTGGGGAAGTTCTCTGAGGTCCTTGGTGGCTTGCCTGTGCCTAGGGAGCCACAAGTTCAGATGCTGAGCTTCAGAGACCTACTCTGTAGTAGAAGAGACAAGTTTTAGACACACCAACTCTAATTCCATCTCTGGATACCTACTAGCACCAGGTACAAGGCTGGGCACTAGAGGGATGCTGGCCGAGCCTGCTCCAGGACCTCATGGTGTAGCCATGAATGGTGTATGTATCGTGGCAGTATAAGACTTATCTTAGCATGTGGTGTCTTAGCAACTACACAGTACTCTGTGGAGGAGAAACACCAAGACTGTAGGTGTCCGAGTGAAGGCAAGATGCTGTCCCACTGTCCCACTGGAGCAGATGGGAAATGTCCATAAAAATGCTCACAGAGTTCTGAGGATGAAACTGCACAATACCAGGCATGGTCACATCCTTCTCCAACCCAACACAGGCCACACTGTTTCTGCGAGGGCTGTGACCCAAGGCACCATGGCTTTTTCCTGTCATCTCTGCAATATCAGCACCCAGCGCAGGTGGAAGTTCAGTATCTGTGTTGTTGGAGGAATGAGTAGACAAGACAGAGGTGCACGGGTGTATTAGTTAGCTCTAGCTGCATAACAAATCACTCCAAAATGTAGCAGCTTAAAACAACAAACATTTATCTCAGTTTCTGTGTCAAGAATTTCTGTGAGTTAAGTACAGCTTAACTCAGAGCCTCACAAAGCTGCAAAGTGTGGGGCAGGCTCTCAGGCCCATTTGGGGCTGGAGAATCAGTTTCCAAGTTGTCTTATAGGGCCACCAGCTGGTTGTTGGTTGAACTGATATCAATCAGTTCTTTGCCACGTGGGCCTCCATATGGGGCTACTCACAACTCAGCAGCTAGCCTCTTCCAGAGCAAGGGCTCTGAAAGTGAGAGAAGAAAGGTTTGATGGAGGTGGCAGTCATCTGGTTGTCTAATGATCTTGGACATCCCATCACCTTTGCTATATCCCGCTTAGTAGAAGTGACTCATTAGTTCTAGCCCACAGGTAAGCGGGGACAATTGCCCAAACATGGGAATACCAAGAGGCAAGATCACTGGGGTCCAGCTAAGAAGTGGGAACAAAACCTAGTGAAGGCCAGGGAGCTGGAAAAGGCCCAGTGCCTTTGGGAATAAATGCACAGGGACATTGCAGAGCCCACTCCATCATTTCTTCCCCCTCCCCCTCACTAGTGGAAGGCAGCAGCAATCGGCCATGCCCACCTCCTTGTAAATCTGGTTCCTTGCCTCATGGGGTCCTTTGGTCCTGGGTTTTAATCACTCCTCCCTAGCCTCTTTGTTCCCAGCCCTCTTCTTGCACTTGCTTCACTGTGCTGCCTCAGTTTCCCCTTTTTGCCTTTTCACCAACCAATTTGGCAATTCTTTGTGGTAAACTTTCTCTGTTCAAAGAGCTGGTGGAGTTTCTACCCCGAGCTGTGCCCTGAGTGACACAACGAGGAGGAGGAGGGGGCCAGTGGTCAGCATACTTGGAGAACTGCCCTGTGCCTGGGGCCTCCCTCAAGCTCTGATATCATGCTCCCGGGAGCCCTGCGAGGCAGGTGTGAGCATTTCACTGGTTCTCAAGTGGGCCTGGTGGTTCACAGGGTGAACCCTTGCTCCTGGCCCCTGCAGTTGCAGGCCACACCCACCGCCCCACTCCTCCCCTGCTGCGCTGTGCTGCCTGCCAGAAGGAGACACCATCTCTCATTCCTCCAGGGACGGCGGGGACTTGGAACTCCAGGGTCAAGTTGCTCCCACATTTGGGAGCATTGTGTTCAGTCTGTGAGGACGCGGAGCTGGGAATTATTTAAAGGACGTGCTGGGGTTTTGAAATCCGTGGCTGGGATTTGGGAAGGGATATAATGGAGTCCCTGCCCACTATACACCGCAGCACTTCAGGGCTGTCCAAAATGGCTGCCCCAGCGCTGGCCACAGCTTGGCTGCCCACGGAGGCAGGCAAGTGGCCAGGTCAATGGCGGGACACCGAGGGACGCCCAGCTCATCGGAGAAGACCTCCGAACACTCGTACATTTAAATCCACCCCTCAAATCAGGAACATATTTACTTGCACAATATGACTTCATTATGTTTACACACAGTTAAAACCAGAGCCCGTGGGTTCGCCATATACAGGGATGTTGCAAAACGATTGGCCATTTCTGAGCTTTTCTGTAAGGATTAATTGCCTACTTGTTCATTGCCTTTGTCATCCGCTCTCATTTGCCTGCAAGGAAGTCACTGCTCACAGTCTCTGAAGGTTTAAGGATAACTCAGCAGGAGAAACTTAAACCAGGAAAAATTATTCTAGTAGACACTGGTTACTCACTCAGCTTCCACTACCCCCTTCTTCTATCTCAAGAACTCAGATTGTTTCTTAGGGTGACCCCCATCCTCTCTCTTGGTTAGAGGGCCCAGGGTGAGCCCCAGGAGGCATAGCTCCCTGGACATCATCATGAGTAGGTAGGAACAATGGGCCACTCTTGGGCTGGGCATGGGGGGCCACTCAGAGGAACCACAGGGACAGAGCAAGAGCCACAGTGAAGCCCACCCTGGAGCCCCTCACCTCTGACCCCCAGTAATACCAGCCAGAGAATTTCTGAAACCAGTTTGAGCTCAATTTCCTGTTACTTGCAGCCAAAAGCACTTTGACTACTATGGTTCTATCTAACTTCTGTTCCCCCTTTAACCTGATGAAAAGTTACCTTTAAACTGTGTGCATCCTTATAGCAGATTCCCTTGTTCTGGTGTGATTCTGAATTGAACACTGATGCTCAGGCTCCCCCCACCCCCACCCATGGCACACTTGGCAGAGGGCACCATACTTCTCCTTGTCTTCATTTGGGGGTCCCCCAAAGCAGACCCCACAACAAGGACTTGGTTGTGGGTGATTGATTTTGGAGCTGGAGAAGGGAGATGAAGGAGGGAGGGTGTGGGGCCCCTGACGTGTTTCCACAGCCCTCAGTGGGCTCAACCCACTGGGCCCTTAGAGAGATATGGAAACTGCCTCCATGGTGCATTTGTCCGCAAGCCCCCATCCCCATGGGATGAGGAGAGGCCACTGAGAGCACGAACCTCCCCCGGCACTTCTGGGCAGTGCCTGCAGTGGGGGAGCAACTTCCCAAGATGGCAGAGGAGAAAATAGAAGTTTCCAGTAGGTGTCTCCTGCCCAGTGGGAAAGCTGGAGAGGCATTGCAGTCTCTGCTCTATGCTCAATCAGGAAAGGCTCAATTTCCTTGTCTGTAAAATGGGGCTAGCGAGAGTAATAACAAATGTACTCCCTGGACTAAATTAGGGGCTCCGCCGAGTGCTGGCTCTGTGAGTGGTCGCATGCGTCTGCTGCAGGATGGCCGCTGTGTGTGACTCTGGGTTCTGGTTTCTCTCTTGCCACCCACGCTCCACTCCCTCCTCCTGCACCTGCTGGCGGCCTGTGGCCGGGCCCTGTGCTGAGATGTCCCAGAACGGGGGTGGCGGGAGAATGCCAATGGGCACACTGTCTGTTTGGTGTCAGCAGCCGGGACCTCAGCAGACTGATCTGCAGAGTCACCGCCACCCACCTGTGCCCGCAGGCCACGTCACTCGGCCCTCTGGCCTGAGCAGCCACCTGCTTCCGGCCATGGGAGGCCCAGCACCTGACCTTTCCCTCCCAACATCATTTTCCATTCTGCTGCGTTTTTTGGCCAGGCCTGAAATACTTCTCTGGGAGCCGGGAAGGATTGTTCCAAGGCTTGTCATTGTTTCAAGATCAGGTTGCCTGAGCCTCAAGAATCCAACAGAAACCAGAACCTCCTCTGAGTCACTGACACCCACAATGGGGCTTGGGTGGATGGCGGGGAATAGAGGGGAGGGCAGTGGGTGGTTCCCTTGCCCCCATCTGAGTTCAGGATGCTCTAGCAGTGCCCTCCCAGCTTGCAGTGGAGCTGGGATTCTGTAGCTCAGGCCAAATGCCAAATTGGCACGAGAGTCTGGCCCCCAGCCTGGGCCTTGCTCTTCCTTAGCCAACAGGGGAAGGTGGAGGCCCCTCTCGGGCAGGAAGAATGCAGCTGGCCCACCACAGAGCCGGGAGGAAAGAGGTTTCCTGGCCTGGGGTTAATGGAGCAAGGCCCACAGGAAGCCCTTTGCAATCTTCCTGGCTGGGGCACGGAAGCTGCACACCCCCAGGACCCATTGCTGCTCTGTCTTGGAGCCCACTGCCCGGGTCTCCATCCATCACCCCAGAGGGGCAGCTCATCACTTGGGCTCTCTCTAAACCATTTTCTTGACATCTGTGTCCCACATGTACTTCGAGGAGGGGGAGGAGCTGTCCATGGGGGGTGCTCAGCTCTTCCCCCAGCCTCCTCCCCCTGGAAGAAGGAACTCTATAAAGTTAGCTCATGGGTTGGCAGTCAACAAATGAAAGCTCTGTCCCTCATCTGCCCCACATTCCTTCAGGAACCTGACAAACGTCTGTGGCCCCAGATGTGTGTTGTCCGGGGTCTCAGCCCCAGACCCAGCCCAGGCTGCTTATCTGAGTATGTCACACTAAGGCACACTACTCCAGCCACATCTGTGGCCAGTGGGAGGCTGAGCACCGAGTTCAGAACCTGCCAGGATGCCAGTGGCCTCCTGGTTCTCCAAATGTCTGCAGGTGGGGTGCATAGGCCACCTGAAGCTCCTGGCTCCCTGACTAAGGAGCAGGCAAAGAGGGGCACTGGCTCTGAGCCAACATCCCCCAAAGCAGGGCCACCTATCCTGTCCCTGTAACTCCCTTGGCCTTTCCCGTGGTGCTGCCTCTTAGCACCTCAGCAGACCCTGACCTGCCTACCCTCCACTGGCCTCAGCCCTGCTCCACGGTCACCTGCATTGATTAAGTGCCTATTGTGTACCATGAAATGGAACAGACGCAAGCGTCAGGCCTTTTGGTCACAGCGCTGGCAGCTGAAAGATGTTTGCAGTTTATCACCCATTATTTTGATCCTTGTAGCCATCTCTGGGTACACAAGTCTATGAAATCTCCCATCTTCCAGATGAGGAAAGGGAAGCTTGCATGAGGTCACGTGGTTGTAGAATCAGAACCGAGCTGTTTTGAGCCATTGTCTTCTCCATGACACTGAGTGGGCTTTCTTTTTTCAAGGAGCTTATTCCTGATTTGGGAGACAAGGTGGTCCCAGCTGAGACCTCTCCTGAGCCACTGAAGCTGGCCAATAACCATCCAAGCATAATCATAACTATGGGCCTTCTGGAGGACCTTGTTGGGAAGGGTCCCTGTCACAGGACGGTGGGGAGGGGAGCAGTAGGTACAGCCTAGAGGAGAGTGGTCCACTGAGCCGCTGTAAGGGGACGGCAGGGGCAGGACAGTCCACACACACAGGGCACAGACGAGCCAGAGGGCCACACCCTGCAGCTGATCAGGCTGGACTGTGGTTGAGGCCAAGGAGTGTGGCCTGAGCGACAGGTAATGAATGACACGTCACAGACAACTTTGATCTGGGAGATGGGCCCCTGTATGTGCCTGGGCCAGAGTAGCCTAGGGGTGTGGCAGAGGGGAAAGATGCCACTTACAAGGACCACTTTGAACATATGGAAGGTGATAAGGGCCTAGAAATTGCATTTGAAAATGTGGAGGCAACCAGACAATTCGGTAACCAGCGTGGCACGTTTTACTTGTAGTCGCCATAACCGTCCTGCACAGCGAAGGTCCCTGCAGGCCTCAACTCTTTTCCCTTCCTCCTCCTGTGGAGAACAACTTGACCCTCTCAAGTGGCAGCTCCTCACCCCGTGTTCTCGGTCAGCAGGACTGGCAGGACCCCACTCACCCCTACCCTGCACTGAGCGATGAGGCAGCCCCACACCTGCCCCTGTAGGCTGTCCTGAGGACTCCCAGACTCCTCTCTGGCTCGGGTATTGGCTGATGGTCAGTTTCTCTCTGTGAATTTTGAACAAAGCAAAGACTTTCGGCAGCCTGGGCTTCCTTGTTCTGGGCCACTCCACTCCATGGCTCCTCTTACCACTGGGTTCCCTTCTTCTGGTCAAAATCCGCCCCCTGCAAGGATCAGAGAGCAATCATTTATTCCCCTTTAGGGCCAACATCTCAGCTTGGTCGTCATGGTATCTTCAGTTGATGAACATAGCAGCTCGCAAATAGTAGGTGTTCAGTAAGCTAGAAGAAGAGGAAAATGTTTCTTGAATGGACGTCTGCATGGATGGACAGATGGGTGGGTGGACAGATGGATGGATGGATGGATGGATGAATGTGTGGATACATGGATGCATGGAGGAATGGGTGTAAATGTATAAAGGCTCTGCTAGGCAGAAAATCAACTGAAAATGTCTCTTGAATTGAAGACAGTTGGGGAAATGGTCCTGTTGGCTGCTTCACCTGTCCCCTCCTGGGTTCTCTGGATTGTGAGTGGCAGGTAAGTTGACTGAGTGGCCAGAGCACTCACAGTCCCAGGTAGTAATATATAGTCTGGGGCAGGGTGGATCTGGGTCAAACTGAGGCAGGACACAGCAATCCCAGTGGGAGCATAGTGTGAATGGATACCGCAGACAATGCATTAGATGTCACTTTGCAGGGTCCCAAATCCCCCTGGAAAGAGTGGGGATACTAGACAACTTTTACCTCCTGGCTCCACTTTTATTTTCTGATCATCTGCCCGATGAGGCCTAGACTGGAGCAAGATGGTTTCCAGGGCAACTTTGCTGCCCACTGACTGACCCCTGGGTTTCATGGGCCACAGCGTTGAAGGTACTTGGGCCCCAGGTTTTCTCAAGAGCTGCAAGCCAGCCCCAAAGGGAAGCTGCCATGATATTTTTATATACCTATAAAGTTTGAGGTCTTTGCAGACCTTTGCCAAATGTGTGCACATACACACACACACACACATATATATATAAAACATATGTGTATACTATGTACACACACACACACATACACACATACATATATAACTTTTGTAAGAATAAGAAACAAAGTGCATTAAGCCCTGGATATCTGAGAACACTTTCAGAAGCTCAAAAGTGAATGTCTGGAACAGGAAGCTCACAGTGGTGGCCCAGCCACGGTGCTTGGAGTGAGCTTGGCTCTGAGCTCCATAAACATATCCTGATGTGGCTGTTGTGTGGCTTTGTGATGGCAGGAGGGGCTGAGCCGAAAACCCCCTGAGGTAGATGAGTGTAATTTGGAGCAGGCCAATGGTGTCCATTAGTGGTGTCAACCACCCAGTGATTGGACGCCCAGTGGGGCTGACTTCCTGGCCCCCCAATGTCCGGGCAGGACCATGGGACCAGTTCTGGCCAATGATCAAAAGTGACCTGTGACACTTTCAACCTTATGCATCTGTATGCTGGCATGAGATCTTCCAGAGGTCTCTTTCCTCTGAAATAGAAGCTGGCAAAGTTCAAGATGGTGGCTGCCCCATCAACCTGGTCTTAGAGGGAAAACAAAGGTCAGTAATCTCCCTATCAACCGTTACTGACATGTGCCATGAGCAAGAAAGAAACCTTTGTTGCTATTAGTCACCACGATTTGGGGGTTGTTTGTGACAGCAGCATAACCTAGCTTGTCCTGGCAGGTTTGAGGTCCAAATATTCTCAATAATCCCAGAAAAATTGCCTGACTTTCCTTCCGGTCATGGCCAGAATGTGCTGGATCTCAGGTTCTTGGTGGGTCTGACCTAGTTTTCCTGGCCAATCCCTGGATTGTTTCAACGCCTCCACCACCACCCCTCACTCAGAAAGCCCCCCAACCACTCATTCTGGGGTCTGGCCCCATCTGTAACAGTTGTTGCCCCGGGGGGCTGTGATTTCAAGCCAGGCTGAGGAATTGCGGTGATTGGGTGACCTCTAGGGAAGGTGTCTCCTGGAAGTGCGGGCCCCAATTGGCAGAAAAATCTGTTTTCACACTTGCCTTGTTTTTTTGCTGAAAGCTGATGGTGTCTCCCCCGGATATGAAGGCAGCAGGGAGAAATCTCTCTCCCTGGAATGCTCAGGGTTAAGCAGGGGGCTGAGATGTGCGTGAATAACCTTGCAGGTGCAGCCCCGTCTCCTGGTCTGAAACCCATGGGCATGCTCTGCACACCTTGTGTGGAGCAGCCCTAAGTGCCCTCGGGCCGGACAGCCCACAAAACAAGCATCCCTCAGCTCCCAACCCCGGCAAGCTCGATGGGGAGGTGGTTTTTAACAGCCTCCTGCTTATCGATTTCTGTGCGGTGAGGTCAACTTCAGCTCACTCTGCCATGGAGGGAGGCTAGAAACCAACGTTCTTTTGTCCCCATCTATTTCCTGTGGGCTCTTGGCAGTGTGACCAGCTCCTTGCTGGCTGTGTGACCTTGGGCAAATCACCTCACCCTGGCTCTCAGTTGGTCCCACATCCCTGTCATCTGGCCGTGACACACACTGAAAGCCTACAGGGGACTTTCTCAGTGGCTGACATACAGGAGCATCTTACCTCCTCACCCAGCCCCCCCACCTGGGTGTGAGTCTTAACCACTCCTGTTCTGTCAGACGAGGATACTGAGGCACAAGGAGGTAAAGTAACAGAATGGAGGTCGCACAGCTGGTGGCATCGGATAAGAGAAAGCACTTAACACGGTGCTCAGCTCTGAGGATGGCTCAGTAACTGACAGCTCAGACATGTGCTGCTGAGACCCACCCCCTTTACCTGGGGCACCACTTCTCCCAGTGTTCACGCCCCATGCCAGTTTGCCTTTGACCTTTATTATCCCCTCCCCCACCTCGTTCCCTGATGGGGAGCAGCGCAAGAAGGCTGTGGCCGGCTGTGGCCACAGCCTTGTGGAGACTTAGGCTGGACTTCCTGTGGGGTTCGGGAGTGGGCAGAAGCTGCCAATGGAAGACTGAATGGCAAGCAGGTAACAGGGCATGAGTGAGGCCTGTTGGCCCACCCGAGGGAGGCAGGGCACCCATCCATGCAGCAGTGACCACCCCGCACACCCAGGCGGCTGCCTCTCAGGCCCGTTCCTGGGCTTTGCCTCTGCCCGTTCGGCACTCACTCTGGGCCCTGGCTGAGAGCTCACAGCTTCTCCAAGTCCTGAGTGCCTCACAGCGGCTGGCCGCTATCCCATTTGCTAGGGGGTCCCCTCCCAGTTGCCCCAAGATGAGCACCCCGCATGTCGCAAAGCCTCAATTCATACGGAGTCCTATGTGGGGCAAGGGTGGCCCCCAGGGGTGAGCTGAGGATGTGAAAAGGCCATCGAGACAAGGAAGACAGGTGTCACCTCAGCCACACTCATGCCTGGAGCTGGTCTGTGCTGCATGATGGTGGCAGGGAGGGGGTCAGACGGAGCCTAGGTGCTGGCCAGGGACCCAGGTGTGGCATGTACAGACACACTCTGGTCACTTCCCCTTCTTGGGGGCCACTGCCCGCAGAACCCTGCTGCCCCCTCCCTGCTGTTAGGTGGAGAACAATAAGAGGAACCAGAGGCTGGAATGGCAGGGCGAGTCTAACCAAGACTGAATGCAGGTCTTGACTCCTGGGGAAGGCGGCCCCGGAGCTGAGGCATCCACCCGGCCCAGCCGCTGGGGAACAACGCCCAGCGTGGGTGTTCGGCCTTCAGCAGGCACCACGCCCTTCCACCCCTCACAGCTATTTCTGCAGCTTCCTGGCTTGGTTCCCCTCCCTCCATCCTCACCCCTGTCATCCTGGGTTAGACCTGAACTGATGGGAACAGAGGCCCCAAGAGGAACATGCAGGGTGGGCCCTGGGCCCCCTGGTGGAACAGCATGGGGGCATCAAGAGGCTCCTTCACCAGGTGAAGGCCAAATTTAACTCCCGGGATTCCAGTGAAAATGGAAAAATCAGAACAACTGTGACTCAATCCGCCTCTCCTGCTGGAGCTCCCTTTGTCTCTTCCCTGGGCTCTGGGGGTTTCTAGTAACTTCTCCCGTGGCAGGGCCCCCAAAGAGCTATAGGGGCAGATGGCCGTGTACAGCCACTGAACTGGTTGGAGGGGCCACGAAAGCCTGTGACGGCCTCCATTTTATTTCCTCTAGAGTGAGGTGAAGGACAGAAGGTGCCTCATTGCCAAGGGGACAAGCTGCGGGGGTCATTAAATGACACCAGAGACTCAAAGTACCCAGCCCCTGCCACCTGCCAGCGTCCCGAGGGACAGTCGGCCATCCCTGGGACAGCCTGCCCCTACCCCCCACTATACCTCACAGCAGCCACCTTGCAGACCCTGCTGGCCAAGCATGGGAAGAACAAGACCTGACATGAGGGGTTCATGTTTTCATCACACATTCAGAAATTTCTTTTATTCGTTTTCTCACAAGAGCTTGTACCTTTTTTTTTTTTTACATTTATTTATTTTTGAGAGACAGAGCATGAGCAGGGGAGCGGCAGAGAGAGAGGGAGACACAGAAGCAGAAGCAGGCTCCAGGCTCCGAGCTGTCAGCACCGAGCCCGATGTGGGGCTCGAACACACGAGCTGTGAGATCATGACCTGAGCCAAAGTCGGACGCCCAACCAACTGAGCCACCCAGGCGCCCCAAGAGCTTATACCTTTGCCTCTGATAAGAAATCTACTTTCTAGGGGCGCCTGGGTGGCTCAGTCCGTTTAGTGTTGGACTTCAGCTCAGGTCATGATGTCACAGCTGGTGAGTTCGAGCCCCGCGTTGGGCTTGGGACTGACAGCTCAGAGCCTGGAGCCTGCTTCTGCTTCTGTGTCTCCCTCTCTCTCTGCCCCTAACCCACTCGCATTCTGTCTCTGTCTCTCTCAAAAGTAAATGAACATTAAAAGAAATAAAAAAAAAAAAAAGAAATCTACTTTCTAAAAGTCAGCCTGGGATCCCTGGAGAGCCTCATGGCCACCCTATTTCAAATAGCACCACCACCCCACCGCCATCTGCCTGGATTCACCTCTGTCTCTGCTGCTTTATTTTCCCCCATAGCATCCATTGCCCCCAAAACACACTGTGCATTTTGCTTATCCATCTCGTTTAGTATCTCTTCCCCTATCCCGGCTGCCAGTAGAATAGACGCTCCCTGGGGGAGTGGCGAGTCTGCTCTGTTTACTCCGTATCCTCAGAAGCTAAACTGTGCCTGGCATGCCCTAAGTGCTCAATCAGTATTTCTGGAAGGAATCAAAAGGATCCCTTGCTCAGAAGAGGTGACGCTGTCTCAGCAGGTTGGGGAAGAAGGACCTTGGGGTCCCTGCCACGGGGCCCCTCCTGGCAGCTCCTGTCATGGGCTAGAATCAAGTGCACCCCTTTCCCCATCCTGTTTGCAACTTGGGAGGCCCTGGGCCTGGACCCCCCAGGTGGGTGGGGGGACCTGCTCCAAGCTGCCCAGCAGGTGCACTTCCTCACCCCACCCCCCACCCCCCGACCATCCCCTGGCAGGTGGCGAAACTCCAGCTCCACCCTGGACCCATGAGACCAGAGTCTGCTTTTTAACCAAGTCCCTGGGTCCATACGAGTGCACATTTCAGTTTGAGAAGCCCCGGTGGCCTGCCCACAAATGCCCTCTTCTCTCCGGCTGAGGGAAATGCTTCGCTGAAACCATCCTGATTTCTTTTTTCCTCTGCAGCTACTAAAACAGTGCCCTCAGCCGAGAGGGATGAGCCTCAGCGTTACCGCAGGCGGAAACGGTGAAGGGCAAACCTGGCAATTAGCCACGGGGAGCGGGGAGCCGAGGCAGGGAGCAGGGAGCCAGAGAGCCAGGGAAGGGCAGCAGGCTAATTGCAGGGTGTGCCGGTGGCGGGACGTGTAGGGGGAGGAGGCAGCCGCCTCTGCGTGAGCGTCTGTCGGGGTGAGCACCCATGGGGATGGCAGGGGAGGAGCCGGGTGACAGAGATGCAGGAGAATGTGTGAACCCAGCAGCTCAGGGGCCTCCCTGGGCCCGCACCCAGCCCTCCCCCACGTCTGCGAGCCGCCCAACCTGCTGGGCTTTTGTCTCTTCGAGGCTGGACGGCCCCCCTGCCCCCCCTTGCCACTGCCCCCCCCCCCCCCCCCGCTGCCCTCCCCCTCAGCGAATGACACTCAAGGAGCCTACCCCTGGTACCTGCAGAGACCTGCACTGGGCTTCTTGGTAGCTGGAGGGTCAGGCTTCCAGCTGGAGGCTCTGTTTGCTCCCTCTGAATTGGTTCCAGAGAGTTCTAAGCCTTCAGAGTGATATTCACACGGGGGCTCCAGCTCCCTAGGGGGTTCCATGGAGGGGTGTGGAGGCAACCACCAGGGCAAGGAGGCCACCTTGGTGGGCACATCCCACCTTCAGTCAGGCAGCTCTACTCTTATCTGTTTTATATTATTGGAATTCTGAATGAGGCATCTCTTCAGAAGTAAGTTCTCACTACTTTTTCTCTTAAGATTTTAAAAAATGTATTTATTTTGAGAGTGCGCATATGCGCGAGTTGGGGAGGGGCAGGGGGCGAGGGAGAGACTCCAAGGCAGGCTCTGTGCTGTTGACGCAGGTCCTGATGTGGAGCTCCTGACGTGGGGCTCGAACTCAGAAACTGGAAGATCATGACCTGAGCCCAAATTGAGTTGGACACTTACCTGACCAAGCCACCCAGGCGCTACTTTTATTTTTTTTTTTTTAGTTAAAACAAATTTTTTTTAATGTTTATTTATTTTTGAGAGACAGAGAGAGAGAGAGAGAGAGAGAGAGAGTGGGGGATGGGGAGGAGAGAGAGGGAGGCACAGAATCCAAGCAGGCTCCAGGTTCTGAGCTGCCAGCCAGAACCCAATGCAGGCCTCAAACCCACCAAACGTGAAATCATGACCTGAGCCGAAGTCGGATGCTCAACCAACTGAGCCACCCAGGTGCCCTGTTTTTCTCGCTACTTTTAAAAGAAGAGAGAGAAGGAGAATGTGTTAATCCTGTATACTGTCTCCTTTCACAGATCAGAGGTTAAGTGGCATGCCCGAAGTGACTTGGTAAGAGGTAAGTTCTGTCTTCCTTCTTCCACTTCACAGCTGCAGAGAGGGTAACCCCACAATTGTCTCCCCGGGGAGATTACAGAAGTCTTCATTTTCGTTGCCTAAAAGAAGACGAGGAGGCTAAGTATCAGGATAGTTAATTCCCCCCAAAGGCTCACAGAGGTTGGAGGTCCTTCCAGTCTCTTCTGGCTCTCTCGGCCCAGCTTTGCTCCATCCACTGCCAATCAGTCATCGTCGGGATTAAGTACCATGCTGGGTGCAGACACCAAGCTGCAACCCCCCCACCCTGGGCCACCCCTCCTGGGGCTTAGAATGCCACAAGGGACCCAGACAGGAAACAAAAGTGGATTTGATTTCACCTGTGATCAGCACATCCAAGGAAAATGGAACCAGTTGGGGTCAGAGGGGGGTTAATCGTCTACTGCTCAGGTTGCCGCATGTCCCAGTGGTCTGCCCCCAACCTGTGACCTCTCTGCCATCCCAGGTCAATACAATCCGCTTCATCCTTCCTGTTTCAAGCCAAAGCCCGCTGCTTTCAGGGGCCTCCCTGTGCCCCCAGCCACAGGCCACCGCCTGCATTGAGCTCCCAGGACAGCTGCCCCTCCCATGAGGAGGGTCCCATTCTGCCTGTCCCCACACTCAGCAAACTCCCTCTGTCGTGTACCTGGGGGCACCCAGTAGGCCCTCTGTTGTGTTGAGCTGCTGTAGGATGAGCCTCTGAGACTAGTTTGAGTGTGACCCTGGGGAGACATGTAATTCCTCTGGGTCCCCCTGTCCTTGGCTATAAAATAGAAAGTACCAGAAGATCTCTCAGTGACCCCATCTGGGCCTCTGTGGCCTGATGGCCTCCCTCCAGGGCCACTGTCATGGAGGTTGTTAAGTCATAGGCCATGTGGGGACGCCGGCAGGTGGGCCAGTTCAGCACATCTGCCTTTGGGGACTGTCTTCTGCTCCCCAAGTGTGGTTCCAGGGGTCTGCTGTCCCAGTCACACCCCTTTTCCCTACAGCATGGGTACATATGAGAGTCGTTTTGGGAGACCTGTGTGGCCTGAGCCAAGTCTCATTGCCCCCTGGCTTAGCTCTTCCTCCACGACCCCTCTGTATACCTGTTTCTGCATCTTCCCAAGAAGGCTGCCTGCCTGGTTGGGAGAGAAATAGCCACTGGCTTTTCCATGTTGCCCACTTTGTGTGCCCAGCCTCATGCCAGTGCTTGGATCTGAACCCATCTGGCATGGGGCCTGGGCTTTGTGCAGCAAGGTGAGACCACTGCCCATGGGAGAACAGCAGAGCTGGGTGAAGACAGCAGACCCACCACTTCCGGGGGAGCCCCTCAGCCCCAGCCCGGGTGACTGGGAAGGGAGATATGATCAGCTGCACAAAACCCCAAGATGCAAGGCAGCCAGTGTCCTTGGTGCCAGTGGCCGGGATGCATGCAAGGCTTTCTGGGGGATCTCCCCCTCACCCCTACCTCCCGGGATCCTCCCCATGTACCCGCTCCACTCACTGCTTCCTGCTTCCCCTACCCCGTGGCCCCCTCTGGCCACGGGGAACAGCTGCCATCTGCTCCATGCTGGCGAGGCAGGGAACGCAGCCAGCCCGGAGCCCGAGGCCTGGGCTCTCACCATGCGCTGGGCTTCCCTGCCTCCTTCATTTGGAATGACTTTCCACGTGGAAGGTACCCCAATGTCTGGCGTCCGGAGGTGTGGAGTGGGTTCGTGGAGTGGGTTCAGCACTGGGTCACTGAGGCCAGGAGCCTGGGTAACCATCCCTGGTTGTAAAGGCTCATTCCCAAGGCAACAGTGATCTTGTACAACGGTCCCCCCCTCATCTGTGGATTCACTTTCCATGGTTTCAGTTATTCGTGGTCAACCGTGGTCTGGAAGCAGATGATCCTTCTTCTGACATCATCGGACAGTAGTAGCTTAACGCAACGTCACAGTGCCTACAGCATTCACCTCCCTCTGCCTCGTCACGTAGGTAGGTTATCATCTCCCATCATCACAAGAAGGGTGAGTACAACACAGTAAGATACTTGAGAGCGCGAGAGAGAGAGAGACCACATCTACATCACTGTTCTGTTTTATTATTAGTTACTGCTGTTAATCTCCTACTTTGCCTGATTGATAAATTGAACTTTATCATAGGTACGTATGTATTGGAAAAAATGTACGTAGTTATGTATGAACCGGAAATCCATGCTTTCAGGCACCCACTGGGGGTCTTGGAATGGACCCCTCGCAGATGAAGGGGCACTGCTCTACTCCAAACCCGGGGTTGCCTCTCGGAGCCCCTTTAGCCAAATCTAAGTGCTTTTCCCCAGCTAGTGCGATTAGCAGCATCTAACCCTGCAGCCCTGAGACTTTTCCTGAGTCATCCTGGGCTGCCTGGAATGGCGGTGTGGCTAACACAGCCCTTCCCTGTCACCTTCCTGCTGCATCTGTCTGCTCCACGCCTGGTGCAGGAAGGCAGAGTCACACTGCTAAGTGGGCTGCATGACAACGATCTATTTTAACATCCAGATTCCCACCCAGTTGCACCAAACTGCGTGATGACCCTGTGTGTGAATGCATGTTGCAAAGGACGTGGCAGGGCAGCTCCCCCCGCCCACCCCGATTTGGGGAATGAAGGGGGGGAGGTACCTGCGACATTATTTATTCCCCTGGACTTACTTTATTCCAGACTGCGCAGATAAAAGCAGACCCTTCATTGTCCCCCAAACCTGAGCTGGCCCAAGACCGAGCGTCCTCAGACCCAGGCTCCTGTCCTCCCTGCCCCCACCCTGGTCTCTAAGAAGTTTTGAAATAATGAAAGGAGGTAAGGGGGGGAGGTACCCAAAATAAAGGCCTCTGAGGATAAAAGCCCAAATCCAGTCTTTCCACTGAAAAAAGACTTCCATTTGTTCTTAGGTAGAGTTTAAAGAACAGAGTATTGTCCTTGTGAAATGGTTTCATTTTAAGCCTTTACTTTGGGGGTTTGTTCTGGTTTTGTGCTTTCTCTCTTCTCTGTGGCAGCCGTGCATGAAAGGCTGGGGTCAGGCCAGGCATGTTGGGGGGCGGGAGCTGCCGGCTTCTCTTTGATTTACCCCAAGAACAGCAGGAAGCTCGTTCTACCTGGAGATGTCTGGCTGTCTCCTTCGGGCCGGTCCCAGACTTTGCTGAGAATAATTCCTTCTTGAAAAAAAAAAAAAAAATAACAATTCCCATTAAATGTTTCAGATCGTCCACGCCAAACTCAAAGCTCAGAGAGAGGGCTTTGAAGGCTTTTCACCGAACAAAAATAAAACCCTTTGCAGACACTGGAGGAATATTGCTGAAATAACTCCCAGGTATATGAAATCGGCCGAGATGTGTGAGCGGCAGGACAGCAGTCCCTGTGCCAAGGTGGAGAAGATTTGATGAACAAACGGTAGAAATGAGGAACATGGCTGGGAGACAGCCTGCTTCTTGGGGGATTTCAGGGGTTTTTATGATTTGATCCAACATCGGGTCAATGTTGCTGGCCACCGCTGATTACCTCCATTAATGAGGGAAACACATCGTCCAAACAATGAGGTATCCCCATGTCGGAGGCTCGCCCCCTTCCTACCTTCCAACAAGATGGCTGGGGAGGAGTGGTCCCCACCCTGGCAGAAACCCCATGGTGATACAGGGGATGGTCTTAGTTTTCTGAGCCTGGAGCCTAAGCAGACATACCCAAATTCAGTCCACTCATTCATTTATTCCTTTACTCAGTAAACATTTATTGAACATCTACTATATGGCAGGCATTGTTCTAGGGGCTGGACATATAGCAGTAAACAAACAAACAAACAAAAATCCTGGGCTGCCTGGGTGGCTCAGTTGGTTAAGCGTCTAACTTTGGCTCAGGTCACTATCTCGAGGTCCATAGGTTCGAGCCCCACATCCGGCTCTGTGCTGATAGCTCAGAGCCTGGAGCCTGCTTCGGATTCTGTGTGTCCCTCTCTCTCTGCTTGCCACTGCCCATCCCCCACCCCACCCCGGCTCATGCTCTGTCTCTCGCTCTCTCTCAAAAATAAATAAACATTTAAAAAATTAAAAAATATTTCCTGCCAGCCATGCTTGTAGACATCGGCTACGTGGTCCAATAAACCTGGACAGAACATCTGACTGTTCTCTGGGGTGAACTTCTCAAATGGGAACGTGCAGACATATCATGTGGGACCTTGTTAGGCACAGGAGCAGAATCTGATCAGGAGCTGAAGAGGGTCCTGAGGCTCAACATTTCTAACAGGCTCCTAGGCAGTGTCACTGTGGTCGGCCATGGTTAGAGCACCGAGCTGTCTGGGTTCTGTTCCAGCTCTGTCATCTGCTGTGTGAGCCTGGGCAAGCGTTTCCACCACATTCTCCCTCCGTGCTCTCATCTATAAAAGAGAGGTTGAAATTGTCCCCACTGCACAGAAGTGTATTATGGAAATCAATTTCTTTTTTTTTTTCCTTTCCTTAAGCGTGCTTGAAGCCTACTTTTCCGTCACTATACATAGTCTCAGCGATGCATCTTAGTAGCTTACTGTTGCCCTGAATTTCCCCATCTTTCCTGCCATACCACTACATCTGCTTGGTTCAGAAGGCTCCTTCCAGATCTGAGAAGGTGGAAGGGTGCATAGCTTTGTCCTCGAATGCCACCAATTGGAGTGGTGAAGCCTGGGGACTGGAGGATTTCTCCATAACGCTGCTGCAGAGAATTGTGTCATCCATAGCCACCTAGCAGCTGGGGAACTCTTGGCTCTTCTGCTGAAGATCTGAGTGATCACAGGCAGGGTACTTAATGTCTCCACACTTCATTTTTCTCATGGGTAAAATGGTTATTCCTAGCGCCAACTCCCAGCGTTGGTTGGCCCTCCATTTCTCTGCTTCTTTTGAGACCCAATTTGGAAGCAGGTCCGCAAGGGATAGAGACATCTGTCCCAGGCAGGTGGCATTTTGACTTGGAGCTTCAACCCCCTGAGTGGGTGGGTTTGTGAATATGGATGCTCACAGTCATGGTCAGGCTGACAAGTCATAGGCACTGATGCCAACCTTAGTTCCAGCAGAGGTCTGAATGTCCCCACTGGTGATAGTTCCAAAGGTGAAAGAATGAAGAGGCACACAACACGTGTGATCCATCAAGCAGGGCAGGGCAGGTGCCCAGTGATGCCTGAGATTCTTCATCTAAGCATTGAGGAGCCTGAGGACCTGATCTGGAGTCAGGGGCAGGCAGACACGGCTGTCTCTCCTAGCCTTCAGCATACTGCCTCCCCCCACACTCAAGGCACGTGACAGGAGCCCTCAGTTTCAGTGGGAATCCAGACCTGCCTCTGACCAGGTGGGCAACTACAAAGACTGGGTAATTCATTCAAACTCTCTGAGTCTCAGGTTTTTACTGAAAAAAAAAAAAAAAAATGAGAACATTGGGATGATGGCTTCTCATGGCAGGGAGATGCCCATCTCCTGTGGTCAAGGGTCTGCAATATCACTGTGGCTGGTGGGAGAGGAGGGTTTACCTCAGAGGGTCCCATCCCAAACCCATGTGGAAGCTTCCTCGTCTATAGAAACACCATACAATATTTAAGACATACACTTTGAAAGCGTTGTTTATCTGAAATTGTTTTAACCAGAATCCTGTATTTTATCTGGCAACACCCTACAGCAGACCCCATGCTCCCTTGGGGTCTCTGCCTCCAGCCCACCAACCTCCAGGAAGCCTGGCCCCAGTGCTTCTCCCCCACCCTGCTCCTGCCCCTCCCCAAGCCCATGTGCCCCTCCTCAGTTCCGAGAAGAGGATGTTCTGTCTTTTGCTTTGACACTACTAAGACACAAACTCTATGCTTATCTTGGGCTTCCTTTTGGATTTGCAAAAAGCTGTCTTGGATTTTTGATGTTGCTGTTAAACACATTGCCTGTGTTTTGCTGCTTTCATTCCCGCTATAACTGACAGTATTTCTATTACTCCTGAAAATAATCAGGGTGTGGCCACCTCTGACTGGCCACAAGGGAAAAGGTTGGATGTGAGGACTTGAGGAAAGAGGCAGTTCAGGGATGAATCTTTTGAACCACGGTCTCTCTGCACAACCAGCCAACGAACCAACAGCCAAAGCTGCCATTACTGTCAGGTGCAGTGGGGGAATGGGAAGAGAGGGAGTTGGGCTGGCAACCCAAGGGGATGGACCAGCTTTACATGTCTTAAGGACTTCTGGTTTGGAGTCTGGCTGTGTGCATGGGTGAGGTCCATTTAAACATATAAAGTAATTAATAAGTTCCTTTTGGAATAGGAAATGCTTGCATGGCATTTTTTTACTCCAAACAGCACAAAGTGGAATTTAGTGAAACCTCTCTCCTACCCCATCTCCAAGCTCTTTGTTTATTCTCTGGAGGCCAACATAAGAGCCAGGGTCTCTTGTCCAGCCAGACACAGATCAAGCACCCTCGGGCACATTTGCTTCTTTGTGCTTGGGTGTGTATTGTACACAGGCTGTAGCTTATGATTTTTTTTTAACATTTATTTATTATTTTTGAGAGAGAGAGACAGAGCATGAGCAGGGGAGGGGCAGACAGAAAGAGAGACACAGAATCCGAAGCAGGCTTCAGGCTCTGAACTGTCAGCACAGAGCCTGACACGGGGCTCGAACCCACTAACTGTGAGATCATGACCTGAGCCGAAGTTGGATGCTTAACTGACTGAGCCACCCAGGTGCCCTAAGGCTGTTGCTTACAGTGGGCACTATTCTGCTTCCTTCCCTCACCCTCCTATCTTGGAGAGCATTCCATCGCTGTGCCCCACCCCCCACCTGAAGTCATCCTTGATGTGTGTCATCCAAGGCAGCAGGTAAGGTGGCCTCAGTGTCTGTCCTGGGAGAGGGCCTGGCATCAGACGTCTGTGAAACACTCGGATGGGCCCTGGGAATGCCGCCTTCTTCCTGGAACTATTGATCCAGATCACTAATTAATATTTACAAGAATAATTTAAAACTTAACTTTGCATTCAGAAGAGAGTCCAACCCAAAGCATAGCTTTAAGATTCCATCTGATCTTTGTTGATGTACTTAGAGCTGTTTCTACACACTTTTAATTAGTGTATACACGCCAACTTTTGTTTTGCCCCCCTCATAAACATTTCCCTGTACTAACATAAGATCATATCTTTTTGATTTGCAATGGAAAAACTGTGTCACGACTTTTTTCCATCACTCAAGCATCTATGGAGTGGATATTATTGCCAGGAGTTTTCTCACTGGTGTTTGAATACAAAAAGGAATGTGAAATATGTCATCTGAAAACTGATTAACTATTAAAATGGCTCAGCTCTCCTTTGCTCTACATGTAAAGATTAAACGTAATAACAGTCATGTAGCCCCCTCTTCTGCTTCAGAAAATGGCAAGCAGAGAAACAGCCCAGCCCATTCCATCTTCGTCACACATGCCCTTCCTCGCAGGCCCTTGGCGTGGAAAGGATTAGCAAACTATGTCAGAGGACAGGAGCCAAAACTCACACCGCACACTAGCCAAGAAAACACTGTCCTCTCTAGGCCCTGCCCTCTCCCCACCAGACCCAACACCACCGGTGCCTGATAAGAAATCACTGAGCAGGACAGTGGGTGTTTTGGAAGCTAACTCTTCCCCTTCATGAAGTTTGCTTACTTACTGGACCAAGTTGGAAAAGAGAGTATATGGTTCCCCCTTAGAGGACGATGAGGCGGAATCTTCAGGACAGATTGCCTTTGGACATTTTATTTAAGAATGAATCTCTGGGGCGCCTGGGTGGTTCAGCTGGTTAAGCATCCGACTTCAGCTCAGGTCATGATCTCATAGCTCGTGGGTTCGAGCCCCGAGTCAGGCTCTGTGCTGACAGTTCAGAGCCTGGAGCCTGCTTCAGATTCTGTGTCTCCCTCTCTCTGTGCCCCTCCCCAGCTGGTGCTTTGTGTCTATTGCTGTCTCTTTCTATCAAAAATAAATAAACATTAAAAAAAATAAAAGTTATAAAAAAAAGAATCTTGAGCTTGGTGCAGATGTAGGCAACAGGAGATGGGATGTCACAGCCCTTAACACTGGAGCTGGAGAGGCGTCACCCAATCAGAAGACATAGCAGTGAGTGAGCTGGTGTTGGATCCTGGAGCCCGTGGCCTAGAGGTGGGGGGAGGGGCAACGGGTATTAATGCTTTAGATGTGGGCACCTGGGAGGGGCCCTGGAAAAGGACTGGGGCAACTAACAGTGGGAGTACCAGCAGCCGTTATGGGGCCATGATCTGGAAGGGTGGCTGGGTTAATACCCAATACCCAATACCCATCGCTGGGGGTAGTGGCTGGACACTAGTCCCAGGTGTAACCAAAAGTATGGGCTCCCATAGGTGGCCCTTACCTTCTTTCTATGCACCTTCTCTGGGACCATCCTCAGCAATCCTATGTCTCACTCAATGGTTCAACTCCATAGCAGGTTAATAAAAAGGAGGTGATATACTGAAGACATCAGGGGATCCGGGAGAGATTGTCACCCAATGTTCAGCAAAGCATAGTTCTGCAGGAACCATGCCCGCTCCTCTACCCTCAGTGGCCTCATGCATTGTCCTTTTCTCCCACACAGCCTCCGAAGACCTTCCTAGTGGTCCTGAGTAATTCTGCTCTGACACCAGCAGCTGTATAATTTATGGTTCAAACCAGGGTGCTCTGGAAGTGAAAGGGGGGGGCTTTTAGCAACCACACCAGGTCCAAACCCAGCAAACCATGAACTTCCGTCTCCTGGGCTCTGACTTATACCCCCCACGTGGTGCCACAAAAGCCAGTGGTTTGCTAAATTGGTTTGCTATTTCCCCCCATTCTACTTGGAGGCAAGAACAGCTTTTTCCCTGTGGATCGATTCGGCTGCTAAGAAAATATTTCCTCCCTAGCCTTCCATGTATGTTGTCAGAAGGAAGAAAGGAACTTTAAAAATGGACGTTTTATGGGCAGTCTTTGTGTCCCAGGAGCTCCATGTTCAATCTCATTTAACTTAAGCTTCACAGGCCTGTGGGAAGGTGGGAATGTCCTCATTTTATAGACAAGGACATTGAGACTCAAGGAGGTCCTGGCTTATTGATGGAGGGGCCAGGATGTTGAGCCAGCTAACTAGTTCAAAGAGGACAGTTTACCAATTATCTAAAAGGGAAGAAGGGAGGTATATTCAGAAGGCCATCTACCCTAAAACGAGTTCTTCATAAAGGACTCAACGTCATGCCCATGACACTTAACCTTTTCCTTCACAGGCCTTTTTCTTTTTCACGTTTGACCCTTTTGAAGTTTTTTTCATCAGTGGGCCGTTTCTGCCTGGTTTTGATAGCCACATTTTTATTTACATGCAAATTCGCAGCAAGCAGCTCGCATGTGAATACTATTCTAATTATTATACTTCTATGGCTCATCAGAATGCTGTATCGTAATTGGCTGCAAGATTGCCGATAACCCACAATAGCCTGATTTGGAGCTGGACCAATTTTTGCATCTGCCTATTAAAAGGAAACGGGAGACTGGGAGAGTGTTCACCTATTTTATACGTGTTTCTTCAAGGTCAAATAATCTTTTATTCCCTTCCCAATCTACATATTCATAAAGACCTTTGTACAATTAATGAGACGGAAGATTAAATGGTTGCAGATTAAGACCAAACCCTACTGTTCTCATTAGAGTAAAAGTTACTTAGTCAATCAGATTAGAATTCCAAATTCAAACCAGCTAACCCAGGGGTGTAACAATGCCAAGACGCACGTATCGCCCTTCAGTTGGCAGCTTGCACACAGCCACTGGAGCCTGGGGGTGGGAAAGCCACGATCCCTGGTGACTATTTCTACCTGTGCAAAGGTGCTTCTCCCAGACATAGACCCCAGTTGCTAAGTGCCCCCAATGGTAGATGAATAGAGGAGAAGGGAAGGAATCCTATTGTATCACAACAAGGCAACGTTGCCTGACACGGTTGGTAATAGAAGAAACAAAGTCTCCCCGTGTTGGTTGGGTTGTAGATTTTCCTGGGACTCCTCCTCCAGGAATCTTAAGGAGTTTTGACACTTAATGAGACCTTAATGGTTGAGGTCTTGGATACAGAAAGATTTAAGATGACGTCCCTTTTGTTGGGGAGCTTGCAACTTCCTTTGGGATGTCAAGATCCATACATCTGAATAGATGACAAACGGAGATGGGTTTGAAGCAGAATCTTCACTTGTTCCTCACGGTCTCATCCAGTAGTGTTTCTCAAAGTGCAGTTCTGGAACCTGTTTCCCAATAAGCTGGAACCTGGCCAAAGTGAAGATTGCTGGTCATACCCCAGTCCAGCTTGTGAGGCCTGTACATCCTTAGATTTGACAAGCCCCAGATCATCCTGATGCACACTATGGAAATCACTGGCTTGGAATATCCATGCACGAACTGATTCAGAGAATCCACTAACTCCTAGATATAAGATACGGCATTTTATTTTTACATGTGCTCATCTGGGAAGACTTTGGTAGTTTCCACCAGGTTCTCACAAGTGGCCATGTATCCCAAAAAAGGGTCGTAACCCCCTGCATAAAGGAAAGATATTAGGAGAACAGAAGTTGGCCAAGCAGGAGACACTGGTGACCACATAACCCAGGACAAACTATAGAGCCTCCCCTGTGCAGTGAGGTGTTGGCCATTCTTTCCTTCCAACTCCGTGCAGGTGCAGGTGAGAGTACCAGGTGAGTTCACAGGAGAGAGGGTAACAGGATGGCCTGGATAAGAGCTCTTCCCAGCAGAGGAGGGCTTATTTGGTCCAAGGAGGGTATTCTGGGTGAGGACGCAGAGCAGTCTCCCAGGTGGGAGCGTGGCCTGCCAGCCCTGAGCCCCGAGTCTTTTTCTCCATCTTGGTTAAGCACGCCCAGTCTCCCTGCCTATCACTCTACTGTTTCTCCAAACTTGGAGCTTGGTCCCATTTGCACCTGGAGCAGACAGTGCAGTTTTCCTGGCTTTGAGTGCCTCCCCCACCCCAGAGAGCATGGAGACTTATTCCAACCTTCTGTATGATTGCTAATGAGATCACGTCTGCCTCTCGGGAAGGGGCGATTATCCTGCTGTACTGGGTTATTACGCTTTACAAGTGGTGCCCGGCCTGCCCGGCTATTTGCCCGCCCCAGGCCACACACACCTGGCTGGGCCAGGGCAGCTGCTGGGAGCCACTCCTCGGCAGCTGGCTCATTAGGAGACATGGCCTGCGTGGTGGGCAGAGATGGGTGGGGGATAGCGCCCAGGCCTGTCTGAGCCTTGGGGCCAAATCACAGTGTGAATGGCACATCCCCCCACCATGCCTCTCCCAACCTGGCTAAGCTCTGGGTATCGAGTAGAGGACCTGCAGGCCCTCAAGGCTGGGGAAGAATCCTTACCCATGCAGAGGCCCAAGTGTACTGGACAGTCAGGGTCTTCATCTTGCAGAAGGCCCCCTACCCTGTCCCGTGTGGAGGAACCTCATCAGAGCCCGCAGGAATAGTAAAGGGACGCACCAACAGTCTCTCAAGCATGAACTTGGCCAGGAGGCTTGTCCTCCACTCAGACACATTGCTGCCCCAGCCTGTGGACCCTAATCGACATCCCTGAAACCACAGTCCAGCTTTCCCAGATTTCCCTGACAGTCCCTTTCTTGCCCTTGGTTTGGTTCGCTCCCAGTCTGGGATCCAGGAAGATAGCATGTAGGGGTCAGAGGAAGAGGGACGGGCACAGGAGCATTCTGGCAGCTCTGGGGACATGACCAGCACCCACAGGAGGCCCTGGCAAGCTGGGAGGGAGGACCAGAAATCTCACAACAGGGGCCACACTGTCTCGTCTCCATCGCCCCTCCCCCGCGTTAACCTCTGTCCACCCTTGTGTGCTGCCCACCCATCCCGGGGCTGTGGGGGCTGCCAGCTTCCTGTGTCCCCACACCTGTTCTTGCCACAGCTGTCAGTGGGCCTCCAGGGGTCTGCGGTGGGGGAAGCAGCTTTCAGGAGGTCCACGTGGATGTCCTTGTCCACACCCGGTGAAGGGAGGGTCCTCACGCTGTGGTTGAGCACCTGTCCTCCAGCTTTTATCTCGGTCCAAACCCAAAGCCTCGCATACTGTCTTTCCGGGAGGGCAACTGTGAGGGAGAAGGAGAAAGCAGGCAAAATCGTTTTCTACATCTGGGTCATAGTCTTCAGCATCAGGGAAGGGGTACCCCCAGATAACCCTCACCCCCACTTGCCCAGAAAGTCAGAGGCCAGAATTGTACCGTCCAGAGCACATCCCTTCTGAGCACCTGTGCCCATCTGCTTGGGTTGCTCCAACAAAATAACCACAGACAAGGAGGCTTAGATGGCAGAAGGCTGTTTTCTCACCGTTCTGGAGGCTGGAAGTTCAAGATCAAGGTGTCAGTGGGTCTGGTTTCTTCTGAGAACCCTGAGGGAAGGATTTGTTCCTGGTCTCTCTCCCTGCCTTGTCGAGGGCTGTCTTCTCCTGTGTCTTCACATGATCTTCCTTTTGTCCATGTCTGTGTCCAAATGTCCTCTTCTTATAAGGACACCAGTCATATTGGATTAGGGCCCACCTAATGACCTCATTTAAATTGAATTACCACTTTGAAGACACTATCTCCAAATAGCATTATGTTCAGAGGTCCTGGGAGTTAGGACTTTACCATATGGCTTTTGAAGAGGGGCACAATTGAGTCCCTAACAGGCTCCCAGGGACCTGCTATTTCTCTGGGGCTTGATGGCCCTCAGAACACAACTGGTCCTTTTCCTGGGAGGTCGACAATCAATGATGAAGGAAACAAGCATGGAACCAGACTCAAAGAAAACCACTCATTCTTGAAGTTGGAAGATCCTGGATCTGCCTCATCTAGACTCCTGCTCCAGTGGGCCACCAGTTAATCTTTCTGGTGAATCTGGAGCCTTTAACCTTCTTTGGGTCAAAAGTGTGAGGTAAGAAGCACACACGCAACCTGACTTTATGAAGCAGGTGCCCTTACTCCTACTTTCCTGAGTAGCAAAGTGAGGCGCAGAGTTATCCTGGAAGTGGGAGAGCTAGGGCCTGGACCCAGCCTGGCTCATCCTGGTGCTCACAGTCCTACCCAAGAATTTGAAGAAAATGTAGGAAATTTTTAAAAAATCTCAAGGTGGGATAGGCTTTTTAAAGCGTGACAGAAATCTAGATGTGTTTAAGGAAAAGACTGATAAATTTAATTACCCAGTAAAGTTCTTTCATGGCCAGGGAAAAACACATGTAAAATGTAGCAATTACCACTTTCCTTAATGTATAATGGGCTCTTCCAAATCAATAAGAAAAGGCCCAACAACACTAAAGAAAGATGGGGGCCAGGGAGGGAAGAAAGAAAGAAAATCTATGAACAGGAAATTCACAGAAGAAATATAAGTAGCTACTAACATGTGAAGGATCAACCCAAGAGCCCTCACAGTTAAAGAAATGGAAATCACTTAAAGAAGATGTGGTGTATATATACAATGGAGTATTACTTGGCAATCAAAAAGAATGAAATCTTGCCATTTGCTACTACATGGATGGAACTAGAGGGTATTATGCTAAGCGAAATTCGTCAGAGAAAGACAAATATCATATGACTTCACTCATATGAAGAATTTAAGATACAAAACAAAGGAACATAAGGGAAGGAAGTAAAAATAATATAAAAACAGGGAGGGGGACAAAACAAGAGACTCTGAAATATGGAGAACAAACAGAGGGTTACTGGAGGGGGTGTGGGAAGGGGGATGGGCTAAATGGGTAAGGGGCATTAAGGAACCTACTCTTAAAATCACTGTTGAACTGTATGCTAACTACCTTGCATGTAAATTAAAAAAAATAAATAACATGGTTAAAAACAAAAACGAAACAAACAAAGAAATGGAAATCACTGAGTCTCCTTTTTTTTTCACCTGTTGGGGGGCAAAATAAAAAGGTTTACGATTCCAGTATTGATGAGAGGGTGGGAAAGGGAAATTGTTCTGTAGTTGGGGAGGGAGTATAAGTTGATGGAACCTGTTAGGAGGTATCTAGGATCTGGCAGAATCCAAACAGAACTGGCTTTATAAATACCATTCCCCTCAGCAATGCTGCCACGAGGTACAGGTATCTCCTGCTTTTTGAAAGTTTGTGTCACACCACTTCTCTTTTACAAAAGAACTGCATTGGAACCTGTTTTTGAAAACCAAAAGAAATATGAAAGGATTTTTGCTTCTACTCAAAAGCCACAAACAATATTCAGTGTTTGTTTTGCAGAAAGCCCTTACAGAGGCCGTGCTCACGCCAAGCAGCAAGGATGGCCCCACAATCCCCCCTCCCTGGGAACTACAGTCAGCATCTCAGCAACAAGCCGCCAGAGCCTTGAACTTTTCTGTGAGCATCTGTTTCTTATCTCAATTTATTTTGTGTGTCCATCAGCATGATATGTCCAAAGGTATCCAAAAAGAAAGGTTTGGGGGGGGGGGGTTGGCAGCCCTCCAACAATTTTCCATATAAATTAATGTTCATTGCTTCTTTGTTTTACACCGTTTTGGCTTATGAAAGGTTTCACAGGAACCTGGAATCAGGAAAAACTCTGATTTCGGATAGTGGGGGAAACCTGTATCTGCCCACAGATTCTTAAGAATGCTCATTGCACTAGCCTTTGGAATAGTAAAAAAGTCTAGAAACAGCCTCAATGCACTGATAGGGCAATGACTGGATGAATTATATCTTTCGCTCCCTGAAATGTAATTCCACTCAGGTGTTAAAGGGACCAAGGTCCGGGCACCAGGGTGGCTCAGTCGGCTAACTGTCCTACTTCGGCTCAGGTCATGATCTCGTGGTCTATGGGTTTGAGCCCCATATCGGGCTCTGTGCTGACAGCTCAGAGCCTGGAGCCTGCTTTGGCTTCTGAGTCTCCCTCTCTCTCTGACCCTTCTCCCTCATGCCTTGTCTCTCTTTCTCTCAAAAAAAAAAAAAAAAAAAAAATTAAAAAAAATTTTAAAGGGACCGAGGTCAATTCAGTAAATCTGGCATACGGATGGGAGTTGGGGGTAATCCAGGATATATAAGTGTATATATATATATATATATATATCCTGTATAAAGTATATATATATATCATATAAATATATATATTCTGTATAAACTTTATACACACACTTTATTTATTTTGGGACAGAGAGAGAACAGAAGCAGGGCAGGGGCAGAGAGAGAGAGAGAGAGAGAGAGGATCCCAAGCAGGCTCCACACTGTCAGCACAGAGCCCACACAGGGCTCGATCCCACGAACTGTGAGATCATGACCTGAGCTGAAATCAAGAGTCAGAGACTTAATGAGTGAGCCACCCAGACGCCCCATCCAGGATATATTTATATTAAGTGAAAAGGTGGAGTGCAGCCATGTGGGGAAGCCGCCTCCCATCAGTGTGAGAACACGAAGGGAAAGGCTCCCTCAGGGGAGGAGCCCCGCTGGGAGAAGCTCACCTGCACTATGCCCTTCCCTCTCTGTGTGCTGCAGGGCTCTCAGGCTTTTGGGTGCATGGGGAGCCCCTAGAGGGTCTTGTTGGAATGCCCCTAGCATGTCTGAGTCAGCAGGTCTGGATGTGCATTTCCAACAGGTTTCCAGGGACCACATTTGAGAACCACTGCTGTCATGAACTTTGGTGCCATGTGGGGTTCTGGTTTTATAATTCTTTAAATAAATAATTTATAAAAGTAATCCCTGGCCCAGGACGAGTGCTGGCCTGCGTCTCTCCTCTACAACCCACGCCAGCGACTGATTTTCACCTTGTTGGTCAGGAAACCGCTCACTGCCAGTGTCTAAACTCAGTCTCCTGCCTTCATCAGCACACTCCCTCCCTCAGTGGGGCCAAGCCCCATTCGGAATAAATCTCCCACCGTCCTGCTGGAGACAAGGAGCAAGGGGACCCCATCCCTGGAGACTTTTAAGTTCAAAGCTCCAAATCCTGTCACTGTTAGAGCAGCCCCTTTGGGGTCATGTAATCCCAAACCATGGGATCAGTGTCCCTCACCCTTCCCCCCAAGATAGAGAAAGGCAAAAAAAAAAAAAAAAAAAAAAGGAATGGTTGACACCTGTCCCTGTGGAAAGGTGACAACTTCACCATGACAAGCTGGAAAACTCAGCCTGATTCCCAGGAGCCTGTGCGCCCATAGACTCTTGGCTGTAAAACCAACAGTGAATTCTTACACTGGGAAGGAGCTTCCTAAGTAAAGCCACATTTAATGAGGAAGACGGGGTCCTCCTTCAGAAGCCTTGCTCTGTGTGATGAATGCCGTTTGGAACCTCCCTGCTGCGACAGTGAAACCAGGGTCCCCGAGACAGCCCCCAGGTGGCCCCCAGGATGAGGTGCCAGCGGCAGTGACCCAGATTCCCTGCTCAGAGAGATTGTGGGTGCTCGCTGCCCGTCTCCCTCCTAAATAAGTGGGATCGAGTCACTCCCGCAGCCCCCTCCCTTCCAGCACCCGTGTGAGTCAGAGCCCCAAAAAGGACACACCGCAGATCACTAACACACCTGCCGAGTGGAGTGGCAGAGTCCCCTCGGCCACCCTGTTCCCACAGATGCTGTTCCCAGCACCCCCACCACGTGCCTTCAGCAGATGCTCTCTTTCCCTCCTCTCTCCCTCTCCTCTCTGCCCACCAACCCTGTGACCTTGTTCCCCTGTCTCCATCCTTTATATTCTCCTTCCGTTTCTGTTTTCAAAAGGGGGAGAAAGCATTCTGATTATGAAGCATTTCCAGGGCTGTCTAGGTTTGCCAAGTGCTGGGTCTTTTGTCTGCCTTTGTCTCCCTGCCCCCGCCTGAGTCGGGGTAACGTTATTATCTCCCCTTGACAGGTGAAGAAGTGCTGACCGTGGAAGGCCCCATGCTGGCCAAGGTCAGACTGGGCGCAGCCATGGACACTGAGCGGGGAGCTGGGGTGGGCGTGCAGGGGCTGGGACCCCGGCCTGGGGGAGCAAGCTGTCCAGAGACACCAGCACCGCTGGAAGCTCGGAAGAGAGTAGGACGTGAATGCAAATCCTACCGAGCAGAGAGGGGAGGGTCTGAATTGAGAGGCTCTGAGAATAAGAAGGGCAGGCAGTAGATGAGTCAGGGTTTAATGCCTGGCACTTTCACCAGACCCTCAACCCTTCCATCGTTCCCACGATCCTCATTTGATTCTTAGAAGCAACCGTGGACAGAATGGGAATATCATGGAAACCAAGGCTCCTGGGCACAGGACCGTGTCCCAGAACACTCGGCTCATCCTTGGTGACCTAAGTGAGCTTTCCCCAGTGTCTTTCTCCCTATGGCACAATCTCTCTAGATGCTCTGTTCTGGGCCCATGATGGTCTGAGGGACCCCACTGTGGAGTAGCCAAGCAGAGGCAGACCTAGCAGGTATCAGAGTTGACCTTGACCGGCCAAGAGCCAACTCCACCTCCACCTCCTGCCTCCCTACCTAGATTTTGCTTCAGGCAGCTACTACACTTCCAGCTTCCCTAATAGCTGGGACCTGGGTGTGTCCGAGGTCACCACTGTGATTGAGGTTGCCAGTGAGTTGCCCATGATAGGGTGCTGGGGTGCTGGGGAAGAGCTGGTTCCAGACAGTCACCGCCCTGTCTCCCAGCTGCTTCCTGCTCTTCCTGTCTGAGTGCAGAAGCGAAATCCGGCCTGGGGTGGCCGTGCGGTGACTGGGGATGGCAAGGCCCAGAACCCACAGGAGTCTGGGACCCTGGTGCCCCTCCCAGCACCTTCCCAGCACCGCCAGCCGTGTCTGCTTCTGGACTGGTTCTGTGAGAAAACGCAACTCCTATCAGGCTAAGTGGCTGTGATCAGCTGTGTTCAGGGGCAGCTGAACAGAATCCCAAGTCCCAAAGGCCGTGGCGCCCATCAGAAAGGAGGGGTCCCCTGGTTACCCACGGCCTCTCTGTCTCGAATCTGGCTCTCAGAACCTTGCGCCTGCCCCTTTCTCCACCGCACGTCCCAAAGCCTGGTTCTGGCCCTCACTCCCTCCCTTTCGCTGCCAGGAGCTGTGAGCCGTGCCCACCCACTCTAGTTCTGCCTGTTCAGCCACAGTTCTCTCCACCCCATAAAGCTGCCAGGCACCTTTATGAAAGTCTTCCATAAGAACTCAATCCCAGGCAGACAGGGGGACAGTCCAGCAAATCTTTACCTCTGCCCTGCCCTCCTCAGTGGTCAGACTCGACTGTCGCTGGGTGATCGCAGGACAGCCCTAGGTGACTGGAGGCTGCTGTTTGCTCCTCCCAAGGCATCGATGAGGTAACAGTTGATGAAGTGACTTGCTGGGGACGTGTGACTGGTGAATGGTGGAACCAGAACCACAGGTGTTCCCGACCTGTGGTTCTCAAAGGAGGGTTCCCTGAGCCCACATCCAAATTGCTGGGCACTGCCTCACCAAGCAAATTCCAGGTTTTGCTCCAGACCCATTGAATTAGGATCTGTGGGGGAGGGGAGGTACCCAGGGAATCTGCATCCCTAAGCATCCCCCACAGCCCTGGCACGTTTCTGGTGCACCCCAAAGTTCAAGGACCTCCCCAGTGTGAAGGTCAGATCTGCAAGGGTATCAGTTGAAGCCTCCACCCTCTGGTTCCAGTTGATGACTCTCAGCCAAGCCCTTCCCCACTGGGGAAGGAGTGAAAATTCTGATGGCCAGGCTGAACTCAGACCAACAAAAACCAAGTCTCTACGGGGGGGATCCAGGCATCAGCAATTTTTAAAGTTCCTCAGGTGATTCCAAGGCTGAGAACCAGCTGTCCCCACACTGTGTGGGTCCCTCGCAAATTAGCAGAGGCATCAGTATCCCCTGGAAAGCTGCTAAACACAGATGGCCAGGCTCTACCCACAGAGTTTCTAATTCAGCAGGTCTTGGGAGAGCCCAAGAATTTATATTTTCAAGTTCTCAGGTGCTCCTGCTACCAGACTGGGCACCACACTCTGGGACCCACTAGAGTAGAAGAAAAAAGGGGCAGAGGTAAAGCTAAGAAAGGTTCCATTTGGCCATTAAGCTATTACTTGCTCTACTGAGCGGGACCCACCTGTCTTATTTTCCTAAGTGTTACATGTGGCTCCCCAGGGATGGGTTCTCCAAAATCCACCTGCTGAGGATGGGAACCTGTCTCTTCTAACATAATTACAGCCATATACGTGGAGAATTGGGACCTACATCCAGGACTCCCAGAGATGGCTGGGCAGGTTGTACACTACACAAATCCAGGGGCCACCATGCACGTTGGTGTGAGCTATGCCTCCCAGTATTGTCAAGCCTGACAGGCTTCCTGTTGAAAGCTCAGAGTGTCACCATGGAGATTTCCACACAGTGCCTTGGAAATTTTGTGCCTACATTTGCTTTAACTTGTCTTCCCTCAGCCCCTCCCCATTTCTGCAGGAGCTTCAGCGCCCTGTGTGTACCAACCCCGGGACGACTTGGGCTGGGACTCAGCTGGCGCGTGTGGTGCGGGGGCCTCTCCCCTACATGAGGCCATTAGACGCCTCCATCTAGAACCAGGTTCTCCCGGAACCCTGTCTGCTTCGCCTGGCTGACCCTGGCACAGGCTGCCCGGCTGGGGCCGGAGCACATGACCTCCCTCCTCTGCCACTTCATGCTGCTGATTATCCCTCCTCCACAAGGAGATAAACCTGCTTGAGGAATTTGTTTTCTCTGACAACAACGCAGCATCCCACAGACGGCAGGCTGAGTCACCAGTGTTGGTTTCCTCTGAGCCCGCCCCCACCCTCACCCCCATCCCACCCCCACACCCTGTGGCCTGTTTGGGCTTCTCCCTTTCATGAGGCACTTCCCGGCCTGATATACGTGTCCTGGGTGTTGCTGTCTTGTGATTAGGGCCCAGCTGCCACTGCATTCCTTCCATGACACTTGGCCAGTGTGGGTGGGTTGCCAGGAGTGGGCCGGGGGATCTTATCAGAGGATGTTCTGTTTTGGGGCCCAATCACAGGGAGGGCTTGCTGGCCCCGGCGACATGCTGCCTATGGACTTGCTTCTCCACAGCGAGAGAGGGCAGGTGGGCAGGGCACCCAAGGGGGTGAGCATCTAACACACCGGGGGCGGGGGGGGCGGGGAGCAGGGCCTTTGCCAGGTATGAAGTAGTCGGGGAAAGAATGTCCAAACCAGCTGATGCCTCCCACATTTCTATCTCCAGCCCGGCCCTCTCCCCTGAACTCTGGGCTTATAAATCCAACTGTCTCCTCCCCAGACCAGCACCCCTGGTCTCTATCCCCCCAAAGCTACTCCCCCTAATTCCTCAGCGGCTCTGTCCTTTCTTAGCTCAGGCCAAAAGCCACAATGACATTCTGGACTCCCCTATCTCTCTTACTGCTTATATCCAAAGCTTCCGCAAACTCTATCTGCCTTTTTTCTGCACACCTGAGTCTGACTATGTGACTGTGAAATGTCACCAGTGACTCTGGCTGGGGCTGCAAAGGTGCCATGAGAAGCTCTCCCTCTTGTTCACCTTCTCCCTGAAGACAGAGACAAGAGCCTGCAGTCACAAGGCAGAGGCAGCCCATGGGGACACTCATGGTCCTGAGGGGGAAGAGAGAGCTGGTAACATCTCTCTTCAAGCCCCGTACTCGGGGCAAGGCCTAAAGAAGCCTCCTGAGTGGGCCACCTCTGGAGACTTTGCACGAATGACTGCTTCAGTTGCTGTGGTCTGGCCAAGAGGACCACCTGTGGTTGACCTTGGAGGCCATTCTCCACAGTGCCCTGGGCCGGGCAAAGCCGATGCAGGGCAGCCCAGGAGGCCTCAGCTGACCAGCCTGAGCCTAGCCAGGTGTTGCCAGAATGATGTCGGTCTCGTTAAAGACGAGTCCCACATTTTGCTCGATCCCAGAATGGGAGGTGAGAGTGTCAGAAAGGGAGGAGGCACACGGACCGGGTTCCCTGGCAGCCGCTGAAGGTTTGGAGCTGCCACCAGCTGCAATTAGTTGCTGCCACCTTTAATTTCATGTTGAGAAGCCACGGGTGATGGAAAAAGAAATTGGTCCCATGGGCAGAACGCTTTTCCGATATGCATTTATTAGCAGAGTTTCTGAAGGTGTCATGAGCCGAATGTGAGGCAGCTGCCTCTAGAAGTGAGACCCCCAGGCAGGGTGGGAATGGTGGATGGGAGGTCAGAAGGAGAGATGTTCGGGGGGAGGGGGCGCGTGGGGGGGTGGGTGGGAAACTTCTGTTAGGAAGGGACCTTTCTTTTAAAGTTGGGAACCATGTTGCATCTATCTTTCTCCCCTGGCAACCTCCTGGCCTGTCCCTCCTTTTGAACCTTCAGTGCTCTCTGAGGGCCCATCTACATCATGAGCCTGGGAATTTTGGTCCAGATTCACCTTTTTCACATAACCAATGTGTGTCTAAAGAATTCTGTGTTAATTAGCTTTGCTATAAATCAAAGGCAGTTTTAAGTGCACCAAGATGGTTTGACATTTTAAGATAATTCTACAACAAACTATTTTCAAAGACTCTCAGAACCCGTTATACTCAAGTTCATGCCTCCTCTCCGGAAAGCAGCCTGGGAAACATGGCTGGGACATTTTATGATTCGCACCATCACAGACATTCTCACTGTGGTTTCCAAATGCTACCTCCCAACCCTTTTAGCCACGGAGCTACCTCTTCAAATAAAATCCTTCTGAGAAGCTGAGCAAATAGGACAGGGGAGTGGGGAGCAGTTTCCATTGAATCGGGGTGGAGAACCCAAAGCCCCACCCTCCTGACACCCCATACAGTTCCCTATGTTGCCCTACGAAGTCTCTAACATCCCATGGACACCTCAGTTTGAAAGCATTGCTCTCAAAGTGCCATGAACATTCTCTCTCACCTTCAGTCCTACCTCCAAGAGTCTAGAGCCTCCTACTGGAGCACAAATGTGTAGCACAGCTTTGTTTATGACAGCATTTTTTAAAAAAAGGAAATCAACTTAGCTCCCTGCCCTCTGCATTGTCAGTGGAAAATATAGGAAGAAATTAGACTTCTGCCCCTCCTCAGCAGTAATGAGGTATCCCTCCCCCTCCCCATGGGGTAGTACCAGTGGAAGCTAAATGAGAAACTAGAATTCTCACCCTGGACCAGCAGTCACATGGTACCCCCTTCCCTCAAGTGTTAATGGAGGCCAAGTGGGGGAACCTAGACCTCTATCATAAAGATAGAAGCACTAGTGAGGTAATATCCCCACTTTTGCTGCTGGATCAATTTCAGAAGAAGCCAGCTAAAATCAAAGGCTTAAATAGGATCCACGATCTCACCACAGAATACCTAAAATGTCCAGGTTTCAATTGGAAGTCACTTATTATACCAAGAACCAGGAAGACTTTTAACTCAAAGAAAAGAAGACATTCAACACATGCCAATACTGAGATGATAGATCTTCTGAAATTGTCTGACAGGGATTTTAAAGCAGCAATCATTAAAAATGCTTCCGTGAGCAAATTATAAGCACACTTGAAACAAATGAAAAATAGAAAATCTGAGCAAAGACATAAAGAAGTGCCACATGGAAATGTTAACACCAAAAAATCCAATAACTAAAATAGGAAACTCAATGGAGAATGCAGAATGGAGGGGGCAGAAGAAAGAACCAGTGAATTCGAGGGTAGAATGAGAGAAATGACCCAGTCTGAACAACAAAGGGAGCATGGACTGAGATTAAACAAAAAAAAACTGTGCAGAGGCTCCGGGATCTGTGGGATCATAACAACAACAACAACAACAACAGAATTTCACATTATGTCACTGAAGTCACAGAAGGAGAGGAGAAAGCAGGCTGCACTTAAAAAAGTGCTTGAGTAAAAAATAGCTGAAAACTTCCCAAATTTGGCAAAAGACATAAACATATAGGTTCAAGAAACTGATCAAATGCTAAAAAGGATAAACTCAAAGAAATATTGGTATAGACATGTTACAGTGATACTTCTGAAAACTAAAAAATAAGGAAAAATCTTGGAAGCAGCTAGAGAGAAATTACACCTACTTATAGGAGAAAATTCAATGACAGCAGATTTCTTATTTAAGATAAAAACACACACACACAAAACAAAGGACACCAAAAAGAAGTGTCACAACATTTTCCAAGTGCTAAAAAGAAAAAAAGTCACAACCCAGAATTCTATGTGCAACAAAAGTATCCTTCAGGGATTAAAGGGAAATCAAGACATTCTTAGGTGAAGGAAACTAAGAATTTGTCACTAGAGACCTAAAAGAATAGCTAGAGGAATTTCCCTAAACAGAAAGGAAATGATAAAAGAAGGAATCTTGGAACATTAAGAACAAAGAAAGAACGATGGAAATATATAAAACACGGGCAGATACAATACATTTTTCTTTCCCTCTTGAGTATTCTAAATTGTGTTTGACAGGTTTTTTTTTAATTTTTAATGTTTTATTTATTTTTGAGAGAGACAGAGAGACAGAGAGAAAGAGAGAGAGAAGGCGAGGGGCAGAGAGAGAAAGGGAGACACAGAATCTGAAGCAGGCTCCAGGGTCTGAGCTGTCAGCACCCAGCCTGATGTGGGGCTCACACTCACAAATGGTGAGATCATGACCTGAGCCAAAGTTGGAAGCTTAACTGACTGAGCCACCCAGGCTCCCCTGTGTTTGACAGTTTAAGCAAAAATTATAGCACTGTCTGATGTGGTTCTACATGTATGTAGAGAAAATATTTAAGACAATTGTATTATAAACATGGAAAGGTAAAGGATGTAGAAGTAATTAAGGTTTTAAAATTTCATGTGAACTGGTAAAATGTCACCAGTAGACTATGATAAGTTAGATAGACACAACGTAACAACTAAACCACTAAAAAAACTGCACAGAGATCCACAAAAATACTACAGATAAATCAAAATAGGACTCGAAAAAATGTTCAAGTACCCACAGGAAAAGGGGGGAAAATAGAGAAATAAAAGAGAGAACGAATAGAAAACAAAATTAAAATGGCAGACAAGCCCACAAAGGTCAATAATTACGTCAAATGTAAATGTTGTAAATGCACCAATTACAAAACAGAGATTGGCAGAGTGGATTTAACAGTTTGACCAGACTGTATGCTGTCTACCAGAAACTCGCTTCAAATATAAAGATGTAAGTAGGTTGAAAGTAAAAGGACAGAAAAGCATATGTTGTGCAAATATCACTTAAAAGAAAGCAGAAGTAAAAACTAATACCAACTGCTGGGTACATTATAAATAACAGGAACTCTCGTTCATTGTTGGCGAGGATGCAAAATGGTAGAGCCAGTTTGGAAGACACACAGTTTCTTACAAAGCTAAACATGGTTTTACTGTACAGTCCATAATCATGCTTCTAGTTATTTACCCATCAAATTTGAAACTTAATGTCTACACAAAAGCATGCATGTGGGAGTTGCCAGCAGTTTTATTCAGAATTGGCAAAAACTCGAAGCAACCATGAAGTCTTCAATAGGTAAATAAACAAACCATGGTACATCCAGACAATGGAGTACTAGTCTGTGATAAAAAAAAAAAAAAAAAATTTGTTGTCAAGCCACAAAAATGGATGAATCCTAAATGCACATTGCTAATTGAAATAAGCCAATGTGAAAAACTGTATAATTCCATTTATATGACTTCTGGAAATTGCAAAATTATAGATACAGCAAACAGAACGCTGATTGCTGGGGTTTTGAGAAGGAAGAGGGTTGAATAGGTGAAAGACAGGGGATTATTTTTAAGGCTGAGAAAGTATTCTGTATGAGACTATAATGGTGGATTGCTGACACTGTGCACGTGTCAAAATCCATTGAACTTTATAGCACAGAGTGATCTTTAATGTATGCAAATTATTGAAAATTATTTAGGAGGTCAAGACATCCCAGGATGGAATGCATACTATGACAAAACAATATAATTGTATTACAAATGCATGAAATAACATCCCTGAAGGGGGTGGGGGAAAGGTGCTGACCTAAGAAATTTTGGGAATGAATGGAAATCATACAACCAAAGGCGATAAGAACTGTATACCAGCACTGTACTCTCATTGATCAAGTTGTTTCCCATGGAGGTATGGGTTAAAAACTCTGAAACAAATATGCATGTATACTGGAATTGAATAATTAAATGAATGGCTGGGTGGATGTTGGAAGTCAGGTTTCTCACTGTTGGAATGGAACATTACAAAGGGAGGAGGCTAGGATGATCCATGGGGCCACGTATTAGAGTTGGAAGTATCAGTGTGAACTTGTGTTTAACCTAATATAAATACAGATGTACACATATAGAAATATTTATAGATATGTGCACACACACAGATTAGTATAAATATGTCACAGAGCACAGGTACTATAGTCAATAATATTGTCATAAAGTTGTATGGTGAAAGATGGTAACTACACTTATTGTGGTGAGTATTGCATATTGTTTTGAATTGTCAATTCACTATGTTGTACACGTGAAGTGAATACAACATTGTATATCAACTATACTTCAGTAAAAAAAAAAAAAACCACAGGTTAGTATACACACATGGATTTCCCTGCCCTCTCAGTCAAGAGGGCCTAGAAGTATTGACATCCCACGAGCACACCTAGTGCCCAGATCTTGGTTTCTAATACCATTATCCAGTAAAAGGAAGCAGAGATCCCCAGAGAAATGGCCAATTCTACAACTGGACTTACTAGATGATCTTTGAGCATCTTGTAACACTAGAAAGTAAAGTATTCAACACCAAGCTGACACAAAATAGTACACAATGATAGAAGTATGTTAAGGGACACAAGAGACAACTGAAAGGACTCCCAAGATGGAAAGCTGGAACAATTTGAGCAAGAAAATAAATTAGTATTGTATTATAACCTAGAATGTGAAATAAATATCCTTGAGTCCATAAAATATAAAAGTGACTGAATACATAAGCAAACAGAGAATATAGGCAAATGTTCCATGCAGAAGAAATCTAAATAATTTATGTAGACACTCTGCCCTCAAAGAGCTGGAACATAACTCTCCATTTCTTAGGCATGTGCTGTGCATAGTAATTTCCTTTTCAAAGAGGACAGTGTGGAAAGGAGTGAAGTGGGGGTAGAGTAGCTTTGTAATAAAGAAACTTGACAAACATGATCTTAGCCAGGTGGTCAAGGTTAACATCAATGATAAATAAGGACGCCTGGGTGGCTCAGTCAGCTGAGTGTCCAACTGTTGATTTTGGCTCAGGTCATGATCTCATGATTCATGGGATCGAGCCCCGTGACTGGCTCTGTGCTGACAGCGGGGAACCTGCTTGGGATTCTCTCTCACCCTCTCTCTCTCTGTCCCTTCTCCACTCCTCTCTCTCCCAAAATAAATAAACATTTTTCTAAAATAACAATAAATCATGTTGATATATAGAATTACATTCTAACCACAATGGGATCAAACTATGAATTAACAATTTGATAAAAGAAAGATAACAGGAAAATCTCCAAAAACTCAAAAATTAAACACACACTCTTAAATAATCTTGGGTCAAATAAGAAATCTCAAGGAAAAATTTTAAAACATATTGAACTAAATAAAAATGAAACTATAATATATCAATTTGTGAGGTACGGCTAAGGCAGTGCTGAGAGGAAAATTTATAGCATTAAATGCTATAGTAAATAAAAGGATAAGTCTCAAGTCAATAACCTAAGCTCCTATCTCAAAAACAAATACAAAGAATAGCAAAAATAAATCAAAGTAAGCAGAAGGAAATTATTAGGTTATGAGCATAAATCAATGGCATTGAAAACAGAAAAACAAGAGAAATTCAACGAAACCAAAAAGCTGATTCTTTGAAATGATCAATAAAATTAACAACTTTCTAGCAAGACTGACTAGAAAAAGAAAAAGACACACACAAATGAATAATATTGAGAAGAAAATATTACAAACACTGCAGACATCAAAAGGATAATAATAGGATAGCATGAACAATTCCAAAGATGTAAATTTGACAACTTAGATGAAATGGACCAGTTTCCTGAAAAGCAAAAATTATAACTCATCCAATATGAAGTAGGTCGTTTGAATAGACCTGTAGCTATTTAGAAAATGGATTCTTAATTTTAAAATATCCATAAAAGGGATCTCCAGACCCAAATAGTTTCACCACAGAATTCTAGCAAAGCTTTAAGGAATTGACACCAGTTTTACATAATCTCTTCCAGAAAATAAAAGAAGAGGACATACTTCCCAATTCATTTTATGAAGCTAGTATTACCCCAATACCAAAACCAGACAAAAACAGTATAAAAAAAATAAAACTACATACTAATGTCACTCACTGAATATAGTTGCAAAAGTTTAGTATATAGAATTTGGCAATTTAGGAAGAGAATTATACACCATGATCAAATGGGATTTATCCCAGATATGCAAGGCTGGTTCAATATTCAAGTATCAATCAATGAAATCCACCATGTCATAGGCTAAAGACAAAAAACCATATGATTATATGAATGGACAGAGGAAAAAGCATTAGACAAAATACAATACACAGTTAAAAGCAAAACAAAACAAAACCTCTCAGCAAACTAGGAATAGAGCTAACTCCCTCAGTTTAATAAAAAGCACCTACAGAAAACCTACAGCTAGTATTATACTTACCCATGAAAGACTAAATACTTTTCCACCAATGGCTGGAAACAAAGCAAAAATGTCCACTCTCACCACTCTTATGCAGCATAATACTGGACGTTCTATCCACAGCAGTAAAGCAAGAAAAGGAAATAAAATGGATACAATTTGTAAAGGAAGAAATAAGAGTGTCCCAAATTTAAGAATATTAAATAAAAGTGACACATCTTAATTGCACACAAAAAATAAAAAGTGCACTTATTTACAAATGACATAAAATCCCAAGGAGTCTACAAAAAAAAAAAATTAGAACTAATAAGTGAGTTCAGATAGGGTACAGGATCGAAGATAATTGTGCAAACATCAATTGTATTTCTACATACTAACAATGATCACTAGTATTTAAAAATACAACACAATTTACAATTGCTCAAAAAATGAAATCCTTACATGCAAATTTAACAAGACTGAAAAACTTACATTCTGAAAACTACAAAACTCTGTTAAAGAAATCAAAGATCTAAAAAAATGGACACACAGACCAGATTTATGGGTTGGAAAACTCAACATAGTAAAGATGTCAGTTCTCCCCAGTTTGATACACGGATTTAATACAGTTCCTATCAAAACCCCTTACAAATATTTTTTGTGGATATTGACAAAGTTATCCTAAAATTTATATGAAAGGCAAATGAACTAGAATAGCTAAAACAATTTTGAAAAGAAAAGAGCAAATTATGAAAAAGAAGAGTAACCAAAACTGTGCAGTACTGGCAGAGAATTAGACAAATAGATCAACAGAATAGAACAGAGAACCCAGAAATAGACTCACACAAAAATGTCCAACTGATTTTTGACAAAGATGTGAAAGCAATTCAATGAAGGAAGGGTAACCTTTTCAACAAACGGTGCTGGGGCAGTTGAACATCTATAGGCAAAAAGTGAACTTGGAACCAAACTTCACACCTAATTCAAAACAGATCATGGACTTCATGTAAAATGTAAAGCTCTAAATCTTTTAGGAAAAAAACACAGGAAGAAATCTTCAGGATTTAGGGTGAAGCAAAGCGTTCCTAAACTTGACACCAAAAGCCTAATCTATAAAAGAAAAAAACTGGTGAGGTGCGTTCAACTCTTGATTTTGGCTCAGGTCATGATCTCACTGAGCCCCGAATTGGACTCCGCATTGGGCGTGGAGCCTGCTTAAGATTCTCTCTTTCCCTCTACCCCTCCCCTGCTCAAGCTTTCTCTCTCTTTAAAAAAGGGAAAAGAAGAGAAAAAAAAACTGATAAATTGGACTTTGTCAAAATTGAAATTTTTGCTCTATAAAGGACCCTGGTAGGAAAATGAAAAGACCAGCTAGAGACTGGGAGAAAATATTTGCAACCCACATATCTGACTGAGAATTGGTATCTAGGATAATATATAAAGAACTCTCAAAAAACTCAACAGTAAAACAAAGCAAAACAAAAGCTGGTTCGAAAATGGCATGAAGAGACATTGCACCAATGATGCTCAACATCATTAGGCATCAGGGAAGTGCAAATTAAAACCACAATGAGATATCACTACATACCTGTTAGGATGACTGAAATAAAAAATAGGAACAACACTGAATGTTAACAGAGAAACTGGATCACTTATACGACACTGGCAGGAATGGGAAATGGTACAGTCACCCTGGAAATCAGTTTGGCAGTTCCTTATAAAACAAAACATGTAGCTGCTATACAACCTCATATTTGCACTTCTGGGCATTTATCCTAGAGAAATCAAATTTATATTTCCATAAAATCCTGTACACAAATGTTTATAGCAACTTTTTGACATTTTTTTTTTTTTACTTTCAGAGAGTGTGTGTGTGTGCATGTATGCTCGAGTAGGGGAAGGGTGGGGGCATGGGAAGAGAGAGAGAGAGAGAGAGAGAGAGAAAGAGAGAGAGAGAGAGAATGAGAATATCCCAAGCAGGCTCCACACTTAGTGCAGGGCCCCACTTGGGGCTCAGTCCCACAACCCCAGGATCATGACCTGAGCCAAAATCAGGAATCAGTCACTCAACTGACTGAGCCACCCAGGCACCCGTATAGCAGTTTTATTGGTAATATCCCCAAACAACTGGATGTCCTTCAATGGTGAATGATTAAGCCAATTGTGGCAGATCCGTCTCATGCAACAGTACTCAGCAATAAAAAGAAACAAAACACTGATACATCCGACAGCCTGCATGCATGTTCAGGGAGTTATGCTAAGTGGAAAAAAAACCAATCCCAAAGGTTACATTCTGTGTGCTGGTGTGCTGTCATTTATATAGAGTTCTTGAAATGACAAAATTGTAGAAATAGAAGTTAGGTCAGTGATTGCCAGAGCTGAAGGACCAGGGATGCGGGGAGCCAGGGGTAGGGATGGGAGGGAAGTAGGTATGGCTGAAAGAGGACAACGGGAAGGCCCCTTGTGGAGATGAAAATGTTCTCCATTTTGACTGTTGTGGCCAGTGTCAATACCCTTGTGGGGATATACTCAGTTTCGAAAGATGTCACCACTGGAGAGAGAGTGGGTAGAGGGTCCCTGGGATTTCTCTGTAGTATTTCTACACACGCATGTGAATCTACAATTATCACAAAATAAAAACTTTAGTAACAAGCATTTTTTTTTTAAGGAAACAGTTAAAGTATCTTTTGTGAAGAGCCCAGAGATACGGACTTTGCATCATTCATATGCTGCGAGGTAAGCCGCTGATACAAAGAAAAAGAGGGATCTATGTGACGGAGCATCAAATCAGTTGGGTGAAAACAGCAAGGCATAGAAGCCTATGTACGTGTGATTCTTTTTTGACAAAAGACGATAAAATTTAAGTATTTTGCAAATACATAGAAAAGGTCTGGGCAGGTACGCTGTAAAGTGTTCACAGTGAGAAACGAATTGGTTGGGGATCACACTTTTAACAACAAACTTGTGCTAAACAAACCAACAAACAAAACACTTTATTTTGTAGATTAAGAAACTGAGGTTTAGCAAAGGTAAAAGCAGTGGCCAAGGTCACCGAGCTGGAAAGAGGTTCAGAGCTTGGCTCTAAACTCAGACCTTCTGACTCAAATCCAGAGAGGCTAAGGCAGGAAATCGGCAGGCTGGCTCCTTCAGGCGTGCTGCTGTGCACTGGACCGTCCTCAGATAAGGAGCTCTCCGGAGAGGAAGAGCCTGGGACAAAGAAGATCGGCACGGATGTGGTGGACAGGAAATGGCGGCAGCTGGGGTTTTCCCAGTCTCCTGATGCAGACAGCACCAGGAACCCAGTAGAAGGGCAGGCGGGCCAGGAGTGTGGATTTCAGAAACCGCCAGCCACTGTGTTAGGCTCTGCACAGGGTGCTGGGTAGCCAGAGTCCCCTGCTCTCCAGGGTCTCACCAACCAGGCAGGAGAGCCATGGCAGTCCAGTCACCAGGGTGCCATGAGATCCTGAAATCACAGCTGCTGGAGGCCCCGGGGAGCCTCAGAGAAGAGGCTGGGTCCCTGAAATAGGATGAATAAGAGTGAGCTGGGTTGAGTGGGAAAGAAGTGGTTTTCCAAGTGAAAGGATGGGCATGGACCAAGGCATGGAGGCAGAGGGTAACCTGTGGCTGAAACCAGAAGTGGAAGCATGCCACCAGCAGCAAGCTTGGGGGCCCATGTTGACATTCTCTTGTTCTGCAGGCAGTTGGGAGCCATCAGAGGTTTGTGCTCAGGAGGGTCACAAGGTCAGTGTGCGTTTCTGGAAGCGAGTCTGGCAGCCGGGTGGAAGGAAAGGGGAAGAGGCCCAGGAAGTTTGGAAGGCCTATGCTGCAGCACGAAGGCACCCTGTGATAATGTGGAAGCCAGGGAACCAGAAGGGCAGGAATGATTTTTTTTAAGAAATATAATTGAAATATATCTGAAAAATACTTTGTCAGCAGAATGAACAGGACTTGGAGTGGGGAACCTGTGTTGATCTTTGGTGACCCAGCAGTCAAGCCCCCATCTCTGCTCATAGAGCCATGATTTCCTTTGGTGACATCTTGGAGAGGTCCTCAGTCAAGTGGCCCTGCCACAACCCAGGCTCCGCCATCTTTACCTCAGGCCATGAGACTTTGACTCTTGAGAGGGGGAGGCAGATGTGAATGGAAATGGTGAAATCTGTGCCCCTTCTCCCACTACTGCAGAGTTATGAGTCTGCATCTCCAGTCTTTCCTTCAAGTCCAGAACCTTCCTTTTCTATGCAGCCCCTTCCAAAGGGTCTTTTTTTTTTTTTTTTTTTTTTGGTGGTGGGTGGGCTATGGCCATGGGAGACAAGATGGAATCCCCCCCTTTTTTTTTTTCCATTCTAACTGCCCTAAGAAGATTCTTCAGAAATTCTCCTGGGTCCTGTGGGCTTCTTTCTTCATTCTTTCTATGTGGTCTGATTTCTTCTAGGTTTGAATCATCTATTAATGATGACTCATTCACTCAACGCACATAACTCAAAAATTAAAGAGTTGCCACGGCCCAACCTCTCAGACTATGTCTCTGTTGGTGGTTTCAAGGGAATATTGTATCCATTCCACTCTCTGAGGCACTGGGTCAAGATGGCCTACTTGACTACAAATGAATAAGCCTGTTTAAATATTTATGACAGCCAATTATCCCAAGTACCTGAGCATACCTGAGTGGTAATGCCTAAGTCTTGGGCTAAAAGTTGCCCTGGTGGGGAAGAGACAAGAAGAACAACAATCTTGCCCTTGGAAGACCTCTGGTAGGGAGGGAATTTAAGAGGGCTGGGGTGTGTTGAACACCTTCTCTGTACCTGGAACAAAGCTAAGTGAACTAAGCGTCTCACATACATGATCTTAAGTTCTCACAACAACCCCGAGGGAGACAGGTCCCTTGCTATCTTATTTTACAGACAAGAAAACCAAGGTTCAGAGAGGTCAGACATGAGCTAAGTGGCTGGGTATAGGTAAGAATCCAGGGAGTCTGATATCAAATGATGTACTCTCTACCCACCACATAGACCCCCAGTGAAGGGAGGATTCGAGAGGAGAAAAGGCAATCTCAGTGTTCCAAATCCTGCTGCCCAGCCCAGGTGTGGATGTTTAAAGCACATCTAGGAGGATCAAGCTTTGCATTGTACAAGAAAATGATCATGCTGAAGAAAGCTACTCCCAGATGCCTTACTAAAGCAATTGTAATAAAGAGGAGGGGAGGGACACCTGGTTGGCTCAATCAGTCAAGCATAGGACTTCGGCTCAGGTCATGATCTCGCAGTTTATGAGTTCGAGCCCCGTGTCGGGCCTGGGCTGACAGCTCAGAGCCTGGAGTCTGCTTCTAGATTCTGTGTCTCCCTCTCTCTCTCTGCCCCTCCCCCACTTATGCTCTGTCTCTCTCTCTCTCTCTCTCTCAAAAATAAATAAACGTTAAAAGATAAAAAAAGAGGAGGGGAGAAAGCCTGAGCATGGGAGATTAAGAGAGGCCTCCGACTGCCAGGGTTCCATCAAGTTCTTCCCGGCATCAGGAAATCCTGGGAGTGCATTTCGATCTCAGGACCAGGTTATACCCTATTTCAGAGTGTCTGACCTGCTCACAGTGTCTGCTCTCCAAGTGCTGAAACTTTGTATCCTCCCACCGTCCAGGTAAGGGTTCTGGCAGTCACATCTACACACACAAGCCTGCCTCCGGGCCCCAGAGGCCTGGATCAGGTGTGAACACTTAAACCAGTCTGGACCAATTAGTGCTTGGCTGAAAATGGCTGGTCTTTTGAAGAGAGGGAATATAAACACAAGTGCTGTGCAATGACCATCTTCCACCTACGGCAGGCAATGCAGAAGATGGGTTGGTGGGAAGAAGTAGAGGCAAGAAGAGGTGTGGCCCATGACCGAGACAGACAGGAAGTAGCTTCCTGCATCCTTGGCACTTTTCTAGGCCAGTTCCTACTTCTCCCGAGGCCCAGCCTGTCTGATTTCACATTCGATTCCAAGGAAGCACCCAATTTCCTTCTAATACATTTCATGGGTTTGTTTGAAGTGGGATTCTGTCATTTTTGACCCAAAGTGTCCTGTCAGTCCCAGGTGAGGAGGATGTATCCTTTTGACACACTAGACTTCTACTCTTCAGGGATTCTCCCCAAGGATCCCAGAGAAGCTGGGGAGAGAGGGAACCAGCCCTTTTACACCCAGTTGTGGTTGAACGCCTCATCCTGACACCAGGTGAAGTGAAACAGTTAAGCTCCAAGGACATTTATCACAATAATTAAGCCCTATCAAAATTAAGCAGGCATCACTCTCCCTATGATAACTGAACCTTTCAATGTCAACTCCAAGGACTTATACACAGCTTCTGGATGTAATTCATCTGTCGAGACTGTTCTGTATTAACCTACTAATCTATGTATGGCTAATGACTCAGGACTTCATGTTGACCTTGACTTCACTTGAAGGTTTTCTTCATCGCTGCCCTTGCAAATAAAAAGCAGGGATTTCAGGTGAGTGGCTTGTCATAACACTTTTTTTCCCTGTTACAACTTAAGTTTGTAAAGCATTCTGTTTTATCTTTTGCCCATTATCCCACAATCCTTCCTTGGATCTTTCCCCCAGTTCAGGGAATCCATGGTCCCTGGTGCTGGCTCTGCTGAGCCCTCCACTGTGACAGTGACACATTTCACTTTTCTTCTGTCACTGACTCCCCAAGACCCAGCCATTTCTGTGCTCAATGACACATAGACAGGCAAACCAGCCTTCTCCTCATTTCATGGGGTGGGGGCCCTCCCCGGGCTCTGACTCCCCTGTATTGTCAGATCTCAGCTGCGAATTGAAGGAAGACCTGGGGAAGCCAGTGGTGGCAAAATAGAGTAGGAGAGGGAGAGTGCAGAGGACGCACAGGGCTGTTCTGTGTCACTCTCTCCCTACCACTTTTCCAGAGGAGTGACCAAGGGGGCATATCCACTGCTGCCTGCAGCAAGGAGCCTTCCCCTTTTCCTGCTAGGTCCCAGAGGTGGCTATGGCACAGATGGTCCCCAGCAGCTGCGTTTGCCAGGGTTGTAGATCAAGGCACCAGCACTGCTCATGCTGTGACCAGAGGCTTGAAGACCACCCTGGGTCCAGTTTGTGTAACCTCAAAGCAAAGCCTTTGCCTTTTATTGGAAGCCCCATGCAAATCCCAAGCCTCCAAAGGCATTTATTAAGTGCCTGTTTCTTCTTTGTCTACTTCGATGCTAGACCAAAGAGCTTACATTTTTAAATTTCACGGACTGATTTATACCCTGCCCATTTCCGAAACGGATGACAATAAAACCACAGGTACAGTATGGCCAGGAACATTTACTCAACAAAGGAGGGGAACAAAAGCAAGGAATTATGCCCAGCCTCAGCCTTTCAGGAAGGCAAAAAAAAAAATCTAAGATTTTATTCTCTGGGTGTCTTTTAAACTTCCCCAAGATGTAAGGGCTACTTTCATTTATTTCTGGAAAGCTCCTCCATCCCCCCGCCCCCAACAGAAAGGCAGTGCCACCCCCCTTCGTGGCCACTCTCTGAGGGCCTGGTCCCACTTGGAGGAATCATTCTGTTGCAGGCTGGCAGGCAGCAGCCAAAGCCGAGGTGGGTTTTTTGTCCTGTCATTTGGCAGTCTTCTTGGCTGCAGGCGCAGAAAGCCCGGGTAGGATTGTGTTTCTCAGCTGAGTCTCCAACATTGCCGACAGGTCGTCCGGGCTGTGCCCTGGCCTGGTTTGCAGGGCATTCTCATCTCCCTTGTGGAAATAAAGGTGAAAAACGAGAGGGAGAGCCTTGCCCCCCCATGGCAATTCACTTTGCTAGGCACCAAGGACGCCAAGATGAACACAGCAATCTGTGCCCTCGTAGGAGGCAGGCAAAGACCCAAATAGTGTCCGGAAGTGAAAGGGGAAGGGGAAAGGAGAGGCGGTGGAAAGCGCTGAGTGTGGGCTTCTGATGGAGCCCACCCACCACCTGCAAAGCTCCTGCAGGAGCCCAGGGTGCGGGGACAGCGGGGGGGGACAGGGCCACTGTGCTGGCATCACCCACTCGGGTGGAGACGCTTTGGGGGCCCTGGTTTAGATTCCATTCCCTTCTGTTGACTCTCCTTGGACCTTAAAGACAGGAGGCACAATGCTTTCCTTTGTTTCTATCAGTAGAGCATCAGGAGATCTGTGATCATAAAAGGGGCCCAACCAACACTACACGTGTCCTCCTGTTTCGTGGCCATTGCTTGAAGGCACACAGGACACAATACAGGGTTTGAACTTTTGTTCTGTTCTGCCATCTACTTGATAGGCTTAGTCCCTTTGGATCTCCTCGAGTCTCATTTCTCTCTGCTTGTAAGATGGGGATAAACTATAGCCACTGCCCAGATCTTGGAAAATTAAGTCAAATAAGAAATACATACAATAATTAAAATTATGGGGCGCCTGGGTGGCGCAGTCGGTTAAGCGTCCGACTTCAGCCAGGTCACGATCTCGCGGCCCGTGAGTTCGAGCCCCGCGTCAGGCTCTGGGCTGATGGCTCAGAGCCTGGAGCCTGTTTCCGATTCTGTGTCTCCCTCTCTCTCTGCCCCTCCCCCGTTCATGCTCTGTCTCTCTCTGTCCCAAAAATAAATAAATGTTGAAAAAAAAATTAAAAAAAAAATAATTAAAATTATTATTGGGAAATTAATGGAGATTATTATATTATATATATAATTATTAAATTAATTGTAAATTATTATGAAGTTACAAATGGGAAATTAAATAAGCAATACATACAATAACTCACATATATGTGTATAAGCATTCATATCCATACACACATACACACACACACATGCACGCACTGCACTCTGCCTCCTGCAGAATTTGGGGTGCTCCTGAGCTTGGCTCCCCGGTAGGGGCGTGACTCAGGTTCTTACAGGAGGACACCTGCCCTGGGGCCTCCTTCTCTCCTCGCTTCCCCCACCCCACCCCTGCCTGGCAACAGCTGAGGCCAACTGGGATGGGCCAAAGTTCCGGCAGCTGGCCCTGGACGGGAACTTGGAGGCCTGACCACGAGCAGGGTGCTCCCTGTGTGGGCCCCAGACCTGGAACGCCCGCTTGTGAAACCCTAGCCAGCTGACCTTTTGGGCAGGGTGTGAAGCGAAGCCTGGCTGTGCCATGGAGGCCTGGGATGGAGGCGGTGAGCAGTGGCGGGAAACCACGCCCCTCCCCACCCGACACTGTGTGGCCGTGTGCCCTTCACCTTTGGCCTTTTAAGCCATCTTCCTCCTGATGAAGTTTTGGGGTGATTGGTGGGGTTCGTGGGGTTCAGAGCTGACACTCAGCAAAGAATTCTTGAAGACGTCTTTGGTGCAAAAAAGGTGATTTTATTAAAGCACGGGGACAGGACCCATGGGCAGGAAGAGCTGCACTGCAAGTGTAGGGGGTGATGTTTTATGGAGTTGGGGGACACAAAGTCAAGAGGGAGTATCCAAAAAGACTTTCACAGGCTAAAGACTGACCGGAAGCCAAGCTATTGTCAAGCTAAGGTTGTTTTTCCCTCCAGCAAAGCATTAACATTAAGACAGTAGGGAGTTCCTGGACTTTAGGCCATCGATGGGATTGGCTTTTTCTTGTAAACTGGTGGAGACTCTTTGTTTTTTGCCCTGTCCTGTTTTGGGTAGCCAGGAGTGTCCCACCCGAGCACCTGCACTTTGTCCTCAGCTTGCCGCAGGCTCCCTCATCGCTTCCAGGCCTCCTTCTTCCTTCCCTCCACCCCCAAGTGTATTGCCACGGGCAAATAATAACAATAACAGTAGCAGAGACATTTACTTAGCTCGCACTGTGGGCTGCACAGGACTTCTCCCTCCTCATGGTCACTGTCCCCAGGTCCCTCCTGCCTCACTGACAGCACCTTCTCTCCGGCTGGACCCCCTCACCTCATAGCTGTAGTCCAACACAGCACAGCCCGCCCAAGGGCTCACTGAGGGTCCCGCGGCTCTCCGGCCCCCACCCCACTCTCTCTCCTGCTTAGTACTTTCCACCACCTGACTTGCGACAAATGTATGTGGTTGCGTTTATTTATACATGTCTAGAATATAAGTGCCAAAGGGGCGGGCTAGGCCTGACAGGGAGGGAATACTCAGAAAATAGACATTAGATGAATGAATGGATGAGGAAACAGAGGCTCAGAGAGGGTGAGTAACTTGTCTAATGCCACAGACAGAGCTGGAAGGTGGTGGAAGGTGGGCTTAAACTCCATGGTCTCTGAGTCCTGGAGACCCCAGTGTCTGAGGTGTTGTCCCCACTCCTCTCTGCCATTCAGAGGCCCCCTTCCCTTGCTCCACACACCTCCACAGGGGAAGCTATTGATGACACCCTCTCTCCTGCTCCCTACTCGGGTAGCATCACTCAGGGACACCCCTATAGACTGGAGGGGTCCCACCAGCCCAACTGGTGGCCTTTCCCCAGCAGACAAAAGCTGCTGAAGAAGAAAATGACCAAGTCACCCATAAGCAGGGAGGGCCCAGGCAGGAACACGAGAGAGCCTTCTCCCGCCGGCTCCTTCCAAAACCCTGGAACCCTGTGCATTGGCAGCCTTTTGAAGACAGGCAAGACAGCTGTACCTGTCTTGCAGATTGGGAATCTAGGTCATTCTGCCGTCTCCTTTCCTCCTCTGGAAGACAAGCAGGATTTCTCCTAGGGTCTCAACATGAGAGAGGGGACCATGGGGGAAAATGTTTTAGTAGAGCCCACACCCTGCCTGCTGCTGTCATGAACATTTCATCTTGGAGCCGATATAATTTATGAGATGCAAATGGATTTAGCATTAAAAAAAAAAACACTTGGAAAAGGTACAAAGTGCACCTCGCACCTCACACCCTTGTGCTGAGGCGTGTTTGGGGCTTCATTAATCATCGCAGACAAAAGAGATTTAATCTGAGGCAAGTCGGTCTAGAGAGTGCCCGCATCTCTCACTGAGCAGGGAGCAGCGGGCGCTGGCTGCAGGCCTGGCCTCCGATGCAAGGCACTCGCGCTCAGCTCTGGTCTGAGTCACGCAGTAGATGAAATTACAGAGGTTCCTGCACATGATGAATCAGAAAGCAGGATCAAGCCAAATATTTGGACAAGCCTTGCCCCGCGTGGAGCAGGAGGGAGACTTCGCAGCCAGCAAGCAGCCTGCCAGCGGCCTGCCCAGAGATCATTTCTGACAAAGTGCCGCCATGGGGCAGGCCGCTGCTTAGGAGGGAATGTGCTCTGATCCAGAAAAGCACCCTACAGTCGGATCAGCGCTGGAGAAAGGGGCCCATGAGCATCCCAGGGCCGTGAGCCCTGATTCACTCTCGCCCTTAGGAGAGGGGGCTCATCAGCTTGGCAGTGTGCGGGATGGGGGGGCGTGGGAGGAGGGAGAAGACAGTACACTTTGAGTCACCCCATCCGCCTTCTCTCCCCAGGAGTCATCACAGTGGCAGGTAATGAGTCTACGTGGCCCTCCCACCACTCCCGGGACACGGGCAGATATGGTGGCCACAAATGGGGAAGGAAGTGAGGCCCTGTGCCCCACGGCCAGGCTTTACCGCAGGGCTGACTTTGATGAGAAGCCTAATTGCTACCTTTTGTAGCTTCAGAGCTAGGAGTTTTTCGAGGCTGTTCGGAATAATAAAACCAGTCATAACAATGCTACCCTAGGTTTGTCTGGAATCTTTTTTTCTTTTCGGTTAACTTTTGAAAGAGCTCAACCATTTGGGGGTTATTTTAAGCTAGCTTCTCCTCTTTGCAGGGAAGCTCCCAGGAACAACACTAGTTTGCTTGGAAGAGAACAAATTCTGACATGCAAACAGTTGGTGTTGATGAATAGTGGGGGTAGCTCACGTACGCTGTGGGCTGACTGTGTACTAGGCCCCAGCTCGATGCTTCCCGTGAGAATGTCCTGACAGAGCCTCACGGGAATCCCTACAAGGTGAATGCTATTGTTTTTGCATTTTGCAGATGAAGACATAGCCTCAGGTTGGTGATATAACTTACTCAGGACCATGTAGCTAGGAAGTTGCACAGCCAGAATTTAAATCAGATGCCCAGATTACAGCCTGCCTCTCAGCAGCTCTCCTAGCATACAAACCCACAAGCAAAATGACCATAGGAACAGGTACAAGCAACACCTATAGTTCGAGCCCTCAACCAAGTGATCAGACCTCAAAAAGACCAGACTTGAGGGCCCCCTTTGGAAGCCTAGCCTGACCTCAAGCTGAAGAAGGCTGAGGGGAGCTGGCTCCCTCAGGGGCCACACAGTCCTCACAGCTTAACCAGAGTCTAGCCCACATGGGCCCGCCTGCTTCCTGGGAGAGACAAGACTCAGCAAAGATCTCCCTCCCCAGACGCCCTCTGAGACAGCAAAGCTGCTGAGCTGACATCGGGGAGCAGAGAAAAGGCCTGCATTCCAGAGTCACGGAGCCCCAGTTCCGGCCCTCACTAGCTGCGAGACTATTTCCATTACCCTTGCTGTGTAAAGCCTCAAACCTTGGAGGCAGAAGAAACCTTTTTTTTATTATGCTCACAGTTTCTCTGGGTTGAGAATTCAGTTAGGAATACAGAATGATCCATTTGCTTGGTAATATCTGGGGCCTCATCAGGTCATGGGTGGACAGGAGCTAACTAGTAATGCTACAGATAGCTGGGGGCTGGGATCGTCTAGAGACGTCTTTGCTCACACGTCTTTGCTGAATGTCTGCTCACATGTGTCACATACTGGCTATTAGCTGGGACTGCAGCTGGGACTGTCACTAGAACACAGAAATATGGCCTCCTCACATGGCCTGGGCTTCCTGACAGCATGGTGGCCTCGGGGAGTCAGAGCTCTTACATAAAAACTGTATTCGTTTGTGGGGCGCCTGGGTGGCTCAGTCAGTTAAGCATCCGACTTCGGCTCAGGTCATGATCTCGCGGTCCATGAGTTCGAGCCCCGTGTCGGGCTCTGTGCTGACAGCTCAGAGCCTGGAGCCTGCTTCAGAATCTGTGTCTCTCTCTCTCTCTCTGCCCCTCCCCCACTTACCCTCTGTCTCTCTCTCAAAAATAAATAAACATTAAAAAAAAAAAACTGTATTCGTTTGCAAAAACTGCCATACCAAAGTGCCACAAACTGAGTGGCTTAGTACAACAAAAATGTATCGTCTCACAGCTCTGGAGGCTAGAAGTCCAAGGTCAAGGTGTCAGTAGGGATCCTTCTGAGAGTCATGAGGGAATAATCTGCTCCAGGCCTCTCCTTGGCTTGTAGATGGCCCTCTCTCCTCCTGTCTTCACACCATCTTCTCTTTATGTATGTCTCTGAGTCTAAATTCTCCCCTTTTATAGGGAAATCAGTCAAATTGGATTTGGGCCCAATCCACTGACTTCATTTTAACTTGATTGCCTCTGAAAATATCCTATATAACTACCCAGAGGTAACGAGGGATAGCACTCCAACATGTGAATCTGAGGGGTAGGAGAAATTCAACCCATAACAACAACTCAGGGCTCCAAAGGGAAGTGTTCCCAAGGGAACCAGGCAAAAACCCACATGGTTTTTTCTGAGTAGCCTTGGAAATTGAACTTCATGCTACTGGTCCCAAGCAAGTTCAGCTCAGATTTAAGGGGAGGGAATAGAGACCCCACCTCTTGGTGGGATGGAGGTCAAAGAATTTGTGGAGGTTTTTTTTTGTTTTTTTGTTTCTTTTTTTTTTTTGCAACAAGTATTATTTCTATTCCCCTTTTATAGGCAGAGGAAACAAATCTTACAGCCTTGGGGTATCTTGCTCAAGGTCAGTCACTGGATGCAGGGCCAGTGTTGGAGGTCACTGTGGATATGTTTTAAAACTCCCCCAGTGTCCTTGCGCAAGTTACTCAACCTCTGTAAGCCTTGATTGTCGCATCTGCAAAATGGTGATATTAATATCCAATTCATAGAGTTGTTTCAAGGATTGAATGAGGTAAGTTATATAAAACGCCTGCACAATTGTAGGAGCTCAGTCAGTGGTAGTTTCTCTCCTTCCCCCCACCCTCCTCCTCTTCTTCTTCCTCCTCCTCCTTGTCCTCGTCCTCATTGATCTTAGTGGTGGAAACATCATGACAAAAGCTTTGGGGGATAGGGTAATGGAAAAGCAACCAGATCAGAAATCAAAACCCCTGGATCTTAATTTCATTTGTGGATGCTTACAGCTGCTAACTTTTATTATGGGCTTATGATGTATCCAGCACAGAGCTGAGCATTTTCCCATCTGATTCCATGTAAGCCTCATACCAGCCAGCAAAGGGCAGAACTCAAGACTTTAACCCATGCTCCAATGCACTGAGCCTCTATGCTACCCCACTTCTGACCTACCATCTGTAAGCTTTTTCCAGCTGTAATAATATATAACCCAGAATAATGTAACAACCCATGTAATAACATAATGATCCATGTTCTCATGTGGGCAAAGATTCAACTTCATTTGTTTTTCTACACCTGAATCTATTTCCTGTCTTCAATCCTTATTTCTCCCTGATGACAAGAATTGTAACCTAGTCATTTTCATAAAAACCCAGTAGAATTCAGTGATTTCTCAATTTAGGTTAAAGCTCGTTGCAATTTAGGGTTTCCTCCCTGGGATGACATTTCCTTTCCACAGGGGATTTATGGATCTTCTTGTCCCGGATATGCCTGGTTCATGATGGTGATAGAGATGACACTAGATTTTCCTAATTCCTGTTTCGTTTCCCTTCTCCTTGGCACAAAGGAAGACTGCATTTCCCAGCCTCCCTCGTAATTAGGTTGGGGTCATGCAATTAGTGTTGGCCGAGGGGCTATGAGGGAGATAGCATATGTCATTTCTTTGCTAAGGGGATGCAAAACCCCCATGTGACTTGCCAGTTTGCTCTTCCCCTGCTGAGGACACCCCAGAAGTCATAACTAAAATACAGCATGTTGGACCCCTGAGTTGTCACTTATAAGGGAGCTACTCAGGAGGAGCTTCAATGGATCAGACTCATGAAAGATGATGAAAGAGAAGCAAACTTTTATGTACCAAGTTTCTCTGGGTACTTGTTTGTACTAACAAACTATAATTTGTCTCTATAGTCTAGTCTAGCCTGAATAAGAAAAGAGTCATCGTAGGCCTGCCTCCACTGAGATACACACTATTCAATGTTAACTGTCAATATTGATTTCCACTGCTAACCAGCACTTCCTCATGTCAATGTCCATGGGATTGAACATGTCCCCATCTTGCCTCTGGTTTGCATGGCTGAATCTGCCACTGAGTCTTCTTGTCACACACCCAGCATCTTTGGGGCCACCAACTACCACTGTCTGCTTACCACCATATGCATCTTGGGGGTATGCAGGGTTTTGGCTGCTCTCCCAGTATCTGTGGGGCTGCAGGAAACCCAACCCAGGCTCTCACTCAAATGTCCCCACACCCATCTCTCCTACTAGGAAGCTGGTGCAATATTTCCCCAAATTCATCTAGGGGGTTCTTTATCTTCCCCTGAGCCTGAGCCATGTTGGTAGGACAGAGAGAATTGCAGGTTTCTCTGGCCTTGGGAACTTGAATCTGGCCCACATGGCAGGGGGGCTTATTTGGCTTCCTCTGTCCTTTTTCCCATTCTACTCTTTGGGGAATAAACTTTATGCTGCAATTTCTTAAACTTCTTTAGTTTCTCTTTGAAACTCAGCAAACCTTTTTCGTTTTTTGTTTTTATCCAAAGAAGCTCACTCTTTGTAAGGGTCACTTTTATGTGTTAACTTGACTGGGCCATGGGATGTCCTGACACTTGGTCAAACATTGCTTTGGGTGTGTCTATGAGGATGGTCTGGATGAAATTAACATTTGAATCAGTAGACTGAATAAAGCAGATTGTCTTCCCTAATGTAGGTGGGCCTCATCCAATCAGTTGAAGGTCTGAATATAGAACAAAAAAAACTGAGAAAGAGGGAACCCTTCCAGCGTGATTATTGAACTGGACCATCATCAGTCTTGTTCATTCTTTAGACTGGAACTTTCAGCACTGGTTTTCCTGGTTCTCATGCTTTTAGACTCAGGCTAGAATTACACCATTGGCTCTCTTGAGTCTCCACCCTGCCAACTATAGATCTTGGGGCTTTTCAGCCTCCATAATCACATGAGTTGATTCCTTATAAATCTTGATAGATGTATATGTATGTATATATCTCCTACAGGTTCTATTTCTTTCTCAGGAGAATGCTGACTAATAAACACTCTTGCATAGCAAGATTCACAAGATTATTTTCTATTTTATAAGGTTTAAAACTTGATTTTGAAATTTCACAGCCAAGAATTCGATTCCTGGGTATTTGTATTCTATTGCACCTTCTCTTTCCCAGGGAAAGGAGATCTGTGGAAGAATCAGGGCAATAAGAAAATGGTGATGGTGAGGAGAGGTGGAAGGAGGACACTGATTTTTTTTTTTGTCTCTAAACATGACTGTGCAGCAATAAAGAACATTTGCATCATGCTGACTCCACTTACAACTCGTCAGAGCCAGACATGTGGAAACTAACTGTCTCTAACAAGTAAGGAAAGGGGCTTAGGAAGTTCAAGTGCCTTGTCTGGGATCAAGCGACAATGCCTGGGCCTGGAGAGGGTGGTCTTTCTTCAGCATATGTGTCAACACAGCTAGAAAAAGAAGCTTCCACAAGGAGAAAGTAAAATCAAATGCACGGAGGCAGTGCAAGCTGAGGCAAGATCTAAGCGTGTACTGTGCCCAAGGAAACCTCAAGAATCCTCAGGGCTAACGTGTTCATGGGCAGCCATTGCTTCATGAGTCAAAGAAAGAGAAAGGAGGCTCCAAGAGCATAGATACTCTGTTCTGCTCAGTTCTGTATCCCTGGGCCCTAGAACAGAGTCTGGCCAATTTGAGAGTCTGGCGCTCAAATGATATTTGTCAAATGAACGAATGAAGTAAGAGAAATAGGATCTACTCTCAGGTTCCTTATCATTTGGCTGAGAAAACCAATTTCATGAAGAGGGAAAATAGGAGAGCTAAACCCGACAAAAGAAACTGTAAGCAAACATGGATATGGTGAAGAGAAAAAAGTCAGTACGCAGGCCAGGCTGTCTGGTTATCGTAAATGCCACACATCTGTGTCAAGGATGGCCTCTGTGTGACTGTATCGAAATCGTGATGCCTGGGAGTTCCATTTCCTGTTAGTAGCTGGTAGGAGAACTCCTAAGGAGAGGCTCACTTTTTTGGGAAAAGTATGTTTTTAAGCAAAATAGGACAAAGAGTGATTCTAAAGAGTGTGCTCAAAGCTGAAGTGACTGCTCCAGATCGGGAGGAAGTGTTGGGAATTTCCAGGAGGAAAACATCACAAGGCAAAGGCCACTAGGGTCAGACCCTGAAAGGAGAGGGGAGGGGTGTGCCAGAGGTAGAATAAACCTCACAGCGGGGTGAAGGAGAAGGCACTCTAGAGAAGACTTTTGTCTCCTCCCAGGGCAGACATTACTAATGGATTGCAGCACTCTCTCTCTCGAGGCCAGACTCACACTGAGAATCCTTCTCAACATTGCACTCCATGTAGCTACTACCAATGGATTGTTGTCTTGGGAGAATAAATCAATCTGCCTTCCTTGGCCTGAGCCAGAGGCCACAAACAGGCAGGCAAGGAGATGAGCTGGATATGGATGGAGATATGATAGTGGTTTTTTTCTCACATAAGACTTTTATTTTTATTTTTTATTTTTATTTTATTAGAGAGAGAGAGAGTGTGTGTGTGTGTGTGCACCTGAGAGAGGGAGGGAGAAAGAGAGAGAGAGAGAGAGAGAGAGAGAGACAGAGACAGAGACAGAGATTGAATCACAAGCAGGTTCCATGCTCCCGTGTGGAGCCCAACACAGTGCTTTATCTCTCAACCCTGGGATCGTGACCTGAGCTGAAATCAAGAGTCAGATGCTCAACCAACTGAGCCAGCCTTTTATTTTATTTTTTATTTTATTTGAGAGAGAGAAAGAGAGCAAGTGGAGGGGGAGAGAGGCAGAAGGAGAGAAAGAGAGAGAGTCTTACATAAGATTTTTAAAAGTTTGAATTACTTAATGCCATTTTTCATTTATGAAATTTCACGTATCCACATTCCTGGCTTCTCTTGAAAAACATGAGTATCTGACAACACGGAGGCGCTCTCATGCATGGTAACAACTGCCTGTGGTTGGCCCAGCTGAGCATGGCAAGACTCTGAAGATGGCCTGAGTTCAAGCCTTGCCTCTGCTTCTTCTTCATTGTGTGACTTTGGACAAGTCCCTTATCTTTAGGGCTCTAGCTTTCCCACCTGTAAAATGGGAGACAACAATAGTACTGACCTAACGAGGTGGTTGTAAAGACTAAATTAATTAGAACAGTGCCTGGCACACAGGAATCACTAAAGTAAGTTCAGCTATCATTGTTAAGCCTTTGAAGTTTCTATAGACACCCAAGGGCCTGTCTGAAGGAGGCAATGTAAGACCTGCCTCACGGTGAGGAATCAAGGCACAGAAGGGCCCGACAGTGTCCCCAGGCATGGGAGGACTCAGGGTCCTTGCTGGGTGAGGGTCTCTGGGGTCCACCCCAGACCTAGGGAGTAGCTTTCTGTGAGTACCTACAGCACTCGGGCACACTCACGATGTGGGGGTATCTGTTTGAGGCTCAGGAAGAAGAAAGAAAATGCTTATTTGGCTTTGCTGTTCAAGGGTTGGCCTGGAGGGTGCTCCTATCTGGAAAGAGTTAAAAGATGAAGTTAATTGGAGGAGAAATGTTGCCCAGAACACACACTCAAAGCTGCTGGAAGAGGGACCAGGCTTTCTCTTACGCCACAACTTCAGTGGGCAGAGATAAAAAATAGACAAAAAAAAAAAAAGCGAAAACAAACAAACAAACCTGAAAAGCAGACGACAGCCATTTCTTCTCCTTGGCTCACCTGACAGCTTCCTGTCCCCTTCTGAGTGACAAAGGGGAATGTGCTTCTCTCTGATGCTCAGAGACTTCTGACCCTCACTGTGTCCCACAACCTCTAGGTGAGCTTCCTGAAGCTCCTGGGAACTCAGAGTGTTCATGTTGGCCTCTGAGGCCACAGTGGACATTGTTGCTGAACACGCCTGTGTGGGGGCCCGGGCAGTGTGTGGTGCGGTGAGCAGGCAGCCGGGGGTCGGGGACATAAAGGTCATGCAAAGAAAGGGATGTTCTAGGAAAAGGAACAGATCTCTCCTCCCTGGGGAGACAGAGCACAGACTGCTGTTAAACTGCATACCTTGTTTTCCTTTCTCCTTTGGAGAAAAAAAGGCCAGCCGCTCTTGTTGAAATTCAGCCAAGTGGGTTCCCGAATGCACCCTGGGCCTCTCATTTTGCCAGCTTTGCCTGCCTGTGTTTCAGTAAGTTTTGCAGTTTTGCAGGGAGAGGTGGCAGGTTTAGATATTCCAGTGCTGGAGGGAAGGGAAGGACACAGGAGATGAAGGGCCACCAAGTAATCAAGCCCCGCTCTGCCTTCACGGAGCTTGTCTGCTGGAGGTGAGAGCCACAGACGTGAATCCTACATTCTCCAAGATCTCCAGTCCCTGGAAGGGAAGGACCCAGCCACCCTCCTCCACTGTGCTCTGTGGGCCAGTTTCCCCAGGCTGGGAGCGTGCATGCGGCCCACGTCCCCAAGCACTGGCCGCAGGAGCCAACTGCTCTAAGGTCGCTTGGGCTCCTATGGACCCCGCCTTCATCCTCTTTCCTCTGCCTGTGTGTATTTCGTTGCAGGAGGGACGTGGAATACCCAAATATTTTTCCTGGAGCTGGAGAGAGAGTTGGGGCAGTGGGGGGTGGGGAACAGGGGAAGAGAGAGAGGGTGGGACAGGGGAGGGCATTTGCAAGTGATCTGAGCAGTGGAGGAGGTGAGGGGCTTGCCTGCACGTTGGGCATAGCTGTCAGCAGCACAGGCAGCGTGTGCGTGTGGCATCCTGCCCAGGGGAGAAATCTGAAACAGCTTTCTACGTGGAGCTCCTGCTCCTGCGTGCCGGCCCCACCCAGCTCAGAGCCAAACAGCCAGGGAAGCCAGGGGAAGCTAGCCTCAAACCCCTCAGGGGAGATGAAGGAATCTCTTGGGCCAGGGTATTTGTAGCAGGTATGAAACTTACAGGAAATAAAGTAACTTTCCTTATTTTCTCCAGTAGAACTCTGTTAACAGTTCCGTTTCTACCCAGTAGTGAGAAGGTTCACCTCATCCCTCCAGGAGAACATGGCGACACTGAGTTAGTACGGTGAACTCGGTCTCTGGGAAGAAAAAATATCCGTCTTTCCTGTAGGCACATGGAGCATGGGGACTTCCATGTGCAATCTTGTCAGAGGGGCTGGGCCTCTGGTTGGCGTGCGGGCCTCCTTTTGTTAGGAGGTGCAGGGCAAGCTCCCTCTATTCTGGGATTCCCAACTCTGCTGGGGGCCCTTGTCCTTCCTCCCTCCAGGGACAGGGGGTACAGAGGCCACACACCCAAGCCTCAATGCTCTTACTTTCCCTCTCTCTCCAGACTCTTCTTCCAGCTCAAGAAAATGGGATTTGCATTCCTGTGTGGCAGGAAGTTGCCCGTATGTAATACCCCGCTCCTTTCCCTGTTTATAGCTTAAAACCAAAACTGTCATAGAGAGGCAGAAAGTAGAATGGTGGTTGCCAGCGTCGAGAGGGATGGGATGAGGAGAAATTGTTAAATTGTTTCAAGGTTTCAGTTCCGGAAGAAGATAAAGTTCTGAAGATGGATGGTGGGGAGAGTTGCCCAACGTTGTGAAATGTCCCGAAACATATTAAGACGGTACATTTTGTTATGTATATGTTCCCACCATAAAACAAAACTCCATATTTTTAGTCTTTCTGGCTTTGTTTTCTTTATTATTTAAATTTAAAAAATATTATTTTAAGAGACAGAGAAAGTGGAGAAAGGGCAGAGAGAAAGAGAGGGAGAGAGAGGATCCCAGGCAGGATCCATGCTGTCAGCAAAGAGCCCTAGGTGGGGCTTGAACTCGTGAACCGTGAGCTCATGACCTGAGCCGAAACCAAGAGTCCGATGCTTAACTGAGTCACCAGGCGCCCCTTTCTGGCTTTGGTTCTTGATATGTCACCAAGTCTTGTGGAATTTAGAAGACTTTTTTTCTCTTAAGTACCTGGCTCTTAGAGTTGAAAAGTCTTACTCTTGTTTCTTGGAATGGGCTTTCAAAAACCTAGCTTTCATGTCAAGAAATGAACACTGTCTCTTTCCCTTTAAAAAAATTTTTTTTAAGTTTATTTATTAATTAGAGAGAGAGAGAGACAGTGTGAGTGGGGGAGGGGCAGAGAGACAGAGAGAGAGTGAGAATCCCAAGCAAGCTCCATGCTGATAGTCCAGAGCCGGATGGGGGGCTTAAACTCACGAAACTGTGAGATCACGACCTGAACCAAAACCGAGAGTTGGACGCTTAACAGACTGAGCCACCCAGGCGCCCGGGTCTCTTTTCCTTTCTAACCCAACTATAAATCACCCAACCCCCCTCTTGCTAAACCAGGAAGGAGGTCACTAACAAAGAAGTGGGCAAAAATTAGTTTTACATGTTACCTTTTATTTTCATGAACCAAGTGTTAGAGGTACTAGAGTTGGTCAAGAAATTTGAATTTAGTCTGTCTCTAAGACCGGTTGAGGTATCAGAATTTGTTTTACAGGGTCTTATTGTGGTCAGCGGACAGGATCCCTGAGCTTTGAGAAGGAAGAGAGAAGTAAGAGGTCTGGTAACCTAAGTGGCAGCTAATCTATTTATAGTAAACCTTGGTTTGCGAGTATAATTCACTGCAGAAACATGCTTATAATCCAAAGCACTTGTATATCAAAGCAAATTTCAAGAACCATTGGCTCACTTGTGATCATGGGACATTCAACTTCACGTACTACTCATATTGCAAACTTCTCTAGTTTATCAAGTTAAAATTTATTAGAAATGTTTGCTCATCTTGTGGATGCTCGCAGAACAAGTTACTCACAAGCCAAGGTTTCACTGTATTTAGGAACTGACAGCACTTTGCCCTACATTTCATTCAGTGCCAGGAAGATACCATTTCTAAATCAGTCAACTCCTACAGTATTAGTTTGCTTTTGCTGCTGTAAAAAATTACCACAAACTTCAGGGCTTAAAAGAAACAAATTTATTATCTCACAGTTCTGGAGATCTCACTGGGCTAAAATCAAGGTGTTCCTAATGGAAGGTCCAGGCGAGAATCTGTTTCCTTGGCTTTTCCAGCCCCTAAAGGCTGCCCACACTCTTTGCCTCCTGGCCCGTTTCCAGCAGGCACATGACTCTGACTTCTGCTTCCATCATTATATCATCCTCTCTGACTTCCTGCCTCCCTCTTGTAAGGACACTTTTGATGACATTGGGCCCACCTGGGTTACCAAAGATACTTTCCTCATCTTAGAATGCTTAACTTAATCATACCTGCAATCTCCCTTTGCCATGTAAGGTAACATATTTATAAGTTCTATGATTAGGGAATGGATGTCTTTGAGGGGCCATTATCTGACTGCCACTTATAGTTTCTGTTGAAAAGTCAGCCTAGGGGTGGCTGGATGGCTCAGTAGGTTAAACATCTGACTTTGGCTCAGGTCATGATCTTGTAGTTCATGAGTTCGAGCCCCACAAAAGGATCTGTGTTGACAGCTCAGAGCCTGGAGCCTGCTTTGGATTCTGTGTCTCCCTCTCTCTCTGTCCCTCCTCCACTCACTCTGTCTCACTCTGTCTCAAAAATAAATAAACATTTTAAAAAATCTTAAAAAAAAAAAAAAAGAAAGAAAAGTCAGCCAACATCATCCTTGGAGGCTCCATCCTTGGAGGCTCTCACTATTATCACTGCAGCATTTGTTATGGCCTCATAGGTGCCCATGGGTGAGGCTGTGCTCCCCACCACCCCAGAGAAGATGAAACAGACTCACCCCTCCCCCTGCCTGCATCTGAAGTACAGGGGAACCTGGGAAACCGATTTTTTTAAATTCAAGAATGGAAACTATAGAAATGAGGGGGAATTTTGATGATAATGTTGTTTGCCACATCAGATTGTTAGCTTTTCCTGAGCAACAGCAATCAGGACCTTGTGCTGGACCTGAGCGGATGGCACCACCAACCCAGGTGTGCCTCACCCTGCAGGTGGAGGTGCCACAGGTCCTCAGGTGCAGAGATGTCCCACCTCCCTGAGGAGCGCTTTGCCACTGAGAATTGGCCACAGTGGCTCACTCAGAGCTGCCCCTGGCCCTGTGGGGCCACCACTGAGCTATGACATTGTTCTCCTGTGGCCTTTCCCTCTACCACCACAGACTGTGAAGGTCATGTGTTCATGGCACTGATAAGGCCTTATGTCCCAGGGCTGATTTCTGGGGAGCCCATTTTCAGGTCAGCGGCTGAGCCATTATCTCAGTGTGGGTGCTCTACCCACTGGCCTCCTTCACCACTTCCAGGAAGGCCAGCTTCTTCTCAGGAGTGGGGTCTCGCTGCTGCCATCAGCAGATGCGGCCAGGTCAGGTGTGGGATGCCCCTCATCAAGGACCCAGCAACCCTGGGTGAACAACAGAAAGGTTAGAAACTCTAAGGTGAACTGGATCCCAGCAAGAAAGAGCCTGGCCCAACACCCGGCAGATGGACCAAGGATGCTCTTCATTCCCTAAATGGGGCCCAGCTACCATCTACAGCAAGGATGGGGAGCACCCAGCTTCTAGCCCTAGGCAGATCCAGACTCACCCAGGCCACCAGCAGAGGTGGACAATGAGGGTGGGGCTTGGCTTTAAGGACGTCCAGGTTTACTAGCTGGGATGGTGAACAACGCTCAGATGCTGAATTGGTAAATATTTGGGAGAGCCTGAGCCTCAGAATTCCTACGGTAAAGCAGTCAGGAGCTCAGAGCCATTGAGATCTGGACGCTGACGTCAGACATGTTTGTCCCTCGGGGCTGGTGACATGGCGAGCACCGATCCTGTGGAAAGGTCCACTCCCCCGGGAACCGTTTACACACTGGAACCTCCCACACAGACCCACAGGCTAGAGGGAGAGAGAGCCCAGCTGCCAAGTTGTGCTTCTGGCAAAGGGAGGCGGGGGGAGGGGAAGGGAATCTGCACTTTTAACAAAGTGACGGAGCCCCAACATCAAGCTTGCTGCACAGAGGGTCGGTGCAGCCTTCCTTCCCGGGGGCTGGGTGAGGGTGGCTGCTGGCGGGACTTGAGACCCAAGAAAGTAACCCAAAAGAGGCCGGTCCGATCCTTCAAAACAAGGAGACGTCCACATTTGTAATTGAGATGAGAAAGGGAGCTGCATTATTTATGAAACGGCTGAGCCCGGAGTCGACAAGGAAGGAGTAGGCCTTTAGAGGAGAAAGTGGTTTCAAAGGCATCCGTATTTCGCTGAAAAAAACACACGCAAACTATGATTTAGGTTGTGCTGAGGTTTTGAACCGGAGATGACTCTAGTGCAGTTGGAGACCGAGGATGGGGGCCGAGGGTGTGGGCAGGGCTGGCAGGGGGACAGAGTGGTAGTGGGGGGGGGGGATCCTTCAGGCTCCCTGCGAGGAGGGGGGCATGCTGTGGGGGGACTTGCGGCATCTACAGAAGTACGTGTGTGAGTGCGTGTGAGTGCGTGTGAGTGTGTGTGTACATACCCTTGAAATGGACCAACGGACAGAGGGTGGGAAGTTGCACCCCCCCAAGTCTCAGCCACTTCTGGGACTTCTGGGTTAATTCTGTTTGCCTGGCTAATTTGCTATAAGAGTTTGGGCCAAAACTCTGAGAAAAGAGTCTTTAATATTCTTTTTTTCTTTTAACATTAAAAAAAAATTTTTTTAGTTTATTTTTTGAGAGAGAGAGAGAGCAGGGAGGGGTGGAGAGAGGAAGAGGGTGAGAGAGAATCCCAAGCAAACTCCATGCTGTCAATGCAGAGCCTGACATGGGGCTCGATCTTGCAAACTGTGAAATCATGACCTGAGCTGAAATCAAGAGTCTGACACTTAACCGCTACCTGGGCGCCCCTCTTTTTTTTTTCTTTAATTAAAGTATAAGGTGTTCAGTCTGATGAAGTTTGAACAACTGCCACCAAAACCAAGATATAGAACATATGCATCATCTAGAATGTTCCCACATGCCCCTGACTGCTTTTTGATTTGTATCTACATAGATCAATCCTGCCTGTTCTAGAAACTCGTATAAATGGAATTGTATAGTATGTACTTTTTTGTGTCTGGATTTTTTCACTCAGCAAAATGTTTTCTGAGATTCTTCCATATTGTAGGTTTAACACTAAATGGTTCTTTTTATTCCTGAGCAATATTCCATTAAAGGGCTAGATCACATTCTTTTATCTGTTCAGTTGATGGGCATTTGGGTGGTTTCCAGTTTTTGATTCTTATGAACACAATTACTATAAACATTTGTGTACAAGTCTCTGTGTCAACCTATGTTTTTGTTTCTTTTTTTTTTTTTTAATTTATTTTTGGGACAGAGAGAGACAGAGCATGAACGGGGGAGGGGCAGAGAGAGAGGGAGACACAGAATCGGAAACAGGCTCCAGGCTCTGAGCCATCAGCCCAGAGCCTGATGCGGGGCTCGAACTCATGGACCGCGAGATTGTGACCTGGCTGAAGTCGGACACTTAACCGACGGCGCCACCCAGGCGCCCCTGTTTTTGTTTCTTTTGAGTTAATGCCTAAGAGTAGAATTTCTGGGTCATGTGTAGATACATGTTCACCACTATAAGAGACTGCTAACCAGTTCTTCATCCACTGGGTTATGAGTTCCAGTTGCCCCACATCCCAACATTCATTGTATTTTATTTTAGCCATTCTCATAAAGGTGAAATGGCATCTCAATGTGGTTTTAATTTGCATTTCCTTAATGACTAATGATGTTGAGCACCTTTTCATGTGTTTATTGATGAGTCGTGGATCTTCTTCATGAGATGTCTGTTGAACTCCTTTGTCCACTTAGAAAATTAGGCTGAAAATCAACATCTTTTTGGTGTTGTTGATTTGTAGGCATTCTTTCCATATTCTAGACCCTCCAAAGGAAGATTTGTAGATCAGTAGCTATTAGTCATGCTACCCCTGTCCCATAAGCTGAATACCTGTCACTCCTTCATCCTACTTCATATCATATCACTTTGGGTGATGTACTGAGTTTAAAATGCACGCTTTGTGACCCCAGTGGCAGAAATGCTAAATTCTACTCAATCTAACTCAAACTGCCTCATGAGGTTCTACTTTCTACTGAAAGCAGAAAACAAAACAAATGAGCAAATAAAACAACTAATCTTACTGCTTGAAGGTAAATTCCCTCCCATTTAAAGACAATCTTTTTTTGTAGAATTACTCAGGCGATTCAGGATTTAACTTAGCTGAACAAAGTTTAAAGTCCCTTTTAGATCTCTATCCTCTCAAAAATCTTCCTGTCCCCACAAAGGATGATTAGGAAGTGACTTACATTCTTGATGGCCACAACATAGACATACCTGGTCTGTTCTCTGTCCTCCAATTTCAGGTTGGATTGTATGGGAAGCACTTGAGGTTGGCCAGTGTCTCTGGAGGCAGCTCCAAACTGGACTGATGCTACTATTGACCACCATCCTGCCTTGGCCTCCACTTGTAGAGTCTTGTGTCCTACCAGACTTAGGAGAACTACTGCTCCCTATTCCCAATCTTCACAGAAAGTTCTGGATGCCATGCAAGCAACACACTGCATCCAGGGAACCTGGTCTATGGGATCTCAGGCTCCTTCTCTGCCTAAATGTGCCGCATTAGCACTTCTCTTCTGAAATCACCCCATGTGGATGTGGGTCACCCAGCAAGGTGCTCTCTGCCTGGAATTCTAAATGCAAATGGAGCACAAACTTTTGGAGACTTCCTCAGACCATCTGCCATACCCACAGTCTCACCCTGAACCCTAAGAATACTGTCTTAATCTAATTTTATTGACTAAACATGTCTCTAGTCTCTGCCCCACCACATCCCCACCCAGAAAGGGCCGTTCCCTTACCTGCGAGATTGCGAACTTTTCTTAGGTCACATTGCCCATCCTTCCCTACTCTATGATATGTGGTAAAAATTCCATGTTCATGTTCATCATGTTCCAAGATTGCTTTATTTAAAAGAAATCTAGGGGCTCCTGGGTGGCTCAGTTGGTTGAGTGTCTGGCTCTTGACTTTGGCTCAGGTCATGATCCTAAGGTTGTGTGATCAAGCCCTACATCGGGCTCCATGCTGCACATGGAGCTTGCTTGGGATTCTCTCTCCTTCTCCCTCTGCGCCTCTCCTCTGCTTGTGCGCTCTCTCTCTAAAATTAAAAAAAAAAAAAGAAAGAAAACGAGTAAAACAAATAAAAGAAATCCATTTGTATTTATGAAAACCTTTCCTCTCTCGATGGCCTGATCTTGCAGTTGAAAACTTGGCTTTCAATTCTATTGTTTCTGAGTTTGTTTGGATATCTAAAGCTGGACGTTTGTTCTTCGTTCCAGACACTCCTCTCTCCTTCATTCCACCTACTACTCGTGAAAGCAATGGAAACTGTGGCTAAATAAGGGAAAATCACAAAGAGGAAGTGAAAAAAGAAAGCACATTAATATAATTCAAGGCATTGATTTTAACACACTTATTTCAGTGGTAACTAGGAAGGACTTATTCCCTCCTTCGAAAAGAAAATCATGAAAATACATGATAATACATTTGTGTATTTAGCTCCAACTGTACTTTCCACACTGGGTCCTCCTACTTGGGATGTGCTTCTAGATATTCCAAGGCCTTAGGTCCTCAAATCCCCCCCCCCTTTTTTTTTAAGTTTATTTATTTATTTTGAGACAGAGGGAGAGAGAAAGTGTGAGTGAAGGAATGGGAGAGAGAGAGAGAGAGAGAGAGAGAGAGAGAGAGAGAGAATCCCAAGCAGTCTCCACACCTGCATTGCAGAGCCTGATGTGGGGCTCAAACTCATGAACCATGAGATGAACTTGAGCTGAAATCAAGAGTCAGACTCTTAACTGACTAAGCCTCCCTGGCACACCCCTACTACTTTTTTTTTAAGTTTATATTTTTGAGGGAGAAAGAGAGTGAGTGTGAGTGGGGGAGGGACAGAGAGAGAGGAAGAGACAGAGAATCCCAAGCAGGCTCTGTGCTGTCAGTGCAGAGCATGACGTGGGACTTGAACTCATGAACCATAAGATCATGACCTTAGCCAAAATCAAGACTCAGATCCTTAACCGACTGAGTCATGCAGACGCCCCCTCAAGTCCCTCTCTTGACTCCTGTTCATCTGTTAACTCTGTACCCAGCTTTGTTCCATGTCATGCAAGGATTTTCTCTTGTATCCTGCTCCATGGGATCCATCCATTCCTGAGCAACAAAGCAGCAGGTCACAAACGCTGAGGGAACATACCACTGAGAAGTCCCCAAACAGATTTCTTGATATTGCAATTGAGCCTAACTGGGAGCACTGTGACCACCAACCCCTGACATGGCCAGCAGCGGCCCACACCTCCAAGGGTCTGGACCCTCCCACAGTGATCAAGGTTGGCTCCTGTGACTGATGAAATAAGACACCGTGGTGGTATATCATTTCTGAGGCTAGGTTAGAAAAACACTGTGGTTTCTGCTCATCTCTCTCGGGTCACTCATTCTGGAGGAAGCCAGCTGCCATGTTGTGAGGACACTAAAGTAGCCTTGTGGAAAAGTCTACATGGCAAGGAACTGGGGCCTCCTTTCAAAAGCCACGTGAGTGGGGCATTTTGAAAGCAAGCCCAGAATCACAGTGGCAGGCTAATAAGGTGGACAGGCTTATCCATCCAGCCCTGTCAGCTCATAGAAGACAAAGCAGAAGCCTAGAGAGGCTGGATAACCCATCAACATCACACATCTGGTCAGTGCCTAAACCACACCTTGACTTGTCCCATTTTATTTTCTTTTCATTTTTTTAATGTTTATTTATTTCAAGACAGAGAACGCCCAAACAGGGGATGGTTGGGGGGTGGGGGTGGTGCAGGGAGAGTATCCCAAGCCAGTTCTGCACCACCAGAGCAGAACCCTATGCGGGGTTCGATCCCACAACACATGAGATCATGACCTGGAGCCCAAATCAAGAGTCAAGCACAACCGACTAAGCCCCCCAGTTGCCCCTCGTAGTCCCATTTTAGATAAACTGATTGGTCTTAAGCTCACAATGTTTCTCAGACCTCACCATTTCATGTTTCCTGTGCCCTGGCCTCTCTGTCCTACTGAACTTTTGTCATTAGGAGATCACAGGACATCTTCTTGCAGTAGGCTGGGAATGTGGGCAGGGGGTGATGGACGTCTAGGTTGAGGAGACAACATGGCTAAGGCACAGATGAAAAAATGTGTGGCTTTTCTGGAAATGAACAAGTCTTCCACTGCAGTGGAAGGCTGGTGTCACGTGACAGGGTTCCTTGAATATGGGAGGAAGCGAGACTCCTGAAGGAGTGTGCCAAGGCTGCCCAGGACACCTGTTGAAACCCCTGCCTTGAATGTACAACAGGCAGGGTGTCTGTCTTCGAAGATGGGGGGCGTAAAACAGCACACACACAAAGGAGGATGTGTGTCATCAGCCCAAGCGTCATGGAGTCTAAAGAAAGGTGCTATTAAGGAGGCTTGGTGAGGTCAATCTGTCCACTCATACTTGATCAGAGGAGATGTTTCTAAATTGTTTTTAATGTTTATTTTTGAGAGGTGGGGGGAGGGACAGAGAGAGAGGGAGACACAGAATCCAAAACAGGTTCCAGCCTCCAGGCTCTGAGCTGTCAACACAGTGCCCCATGTGGGGCTCGAACTCACGAACCATATGATCATGACCTGAGCCAAAGTCGGACGCTTAACTGACTGAGCCACCTGGGTGCCCTGATCAGAGGGGATGTTTCTAGAGCAACATAAGGCTGGAGGGCACAGAGGAGGGGCCCTGCAATGGAAACTGGGGCTCCAGGGCTAGCCCCGATAACCTGAGGATGCTGATCTTGTAAAAATAAAAACTTCCTCAGTGGGCTCTTCCACAACCTCTGAGTCTGAGCTTCCAAAAGCAGAGGCTGACGTGGCGAAGGCGGATGGAAACATATTGATTCCCTTGGTTTTGTTTCACCTCGTTTTCATTCACTGAAGCATTTTCTTCCCAGGAAAGCCAACAATTTCCCAGAATAAGGGTCCTGGCCCTTCTAGATGATCTGTCTGTAGGCATTACTTTTCAAGGCCAATTTGTAATCATATGTATCTTGCCAACAAGTTCAGAAATGTGACCACATCAAACTCAGAAAGCCTGGAATTCTTAAAGAGAAAGACAAAGCTGAGTTGGAGGAAGGATGGGTCTCTATCCCCAAACCCCACCCTCTTCCAGAGCCTAACACGCACCAAGGCTAGGGTATCCACAGGAGGTAAAGAGGGTACAAATTTTGCAGACTTATGCAGGCAAATAACTTACTTTTTTTTCCCCCTATGATCAAACTTAACTTAGCTCCCACACCCTTGTTTATGTTCAGTTACCACAAGGGGTAAAAACTGAATCAGTTAGGGATTTCTTTCTGATTCTTCTTTCCCTTCCTTCTCTCTAGGTGTTAAGATTGAGGAGGATGCATTATGATTTGGGAGGCACCATGTAGCTGTGACCAAGATGTCTGATGTTCATTGGCCTCAGGACATTGGCATCTACTGTACTACACGTGCATCTGTGGCCCCTCCAGTCACCAGTTGCCAGATCCAAGCTGGTCCCTCCGTGTCCTCTTTATCCCACCACAAAAGCTTCCCAGCTTGTTCTTGGGCACACCTACATGCCCTCCGTGGCACAGAAACATTGGCCGCCCCACCATGGGTGCTGGAGGCTCTGGGAGGCCAATTTGTGGCCTGTCTGCTGAGGTCCCTCCATGCTGTGGCTGTTCCTATTCTGGTGTCATGAGCACATGGGTTTCTCCGAGAGAGAAACTTCCGCTCTCTCCCTCTCCCCACCAACTCTTCAATCTATTTGTTGAAGTAACTAATGCACTGGCTTTTCAAGAGTACTGCCACTGTTTTTTTTTTTTTTTAAAAACCCGTTAAGGGGTGGGGCGCCTGGGTGGCTCAGTCAGTTGAGTATCTGACTTCAGCTCAGGTCATGATCTCACGGTTCATGGGTTCGAGCCCCGCATTGGGCTTTGGGCTAACAGTTGAGAGCCTGAAGCCTGCTTCGGATTCTGTGTCTTCCTCTCTGCCCCTCCCCCACTCATGCTCTGTCTCCCTCTGCCTCTCAAAAATAAAGAAACGTGATAAAAATATTTTTTTTAATCCGTTAAGGGGCACCTGGGTGGCTCAGTCGGTTGAGCATCCGACTTCAGCTTGAGTCATGCGTTTGAGTCCCACATCAGGCTCTCTGCTGCCAAGGCAGAGCCCGCTTCAGATCCTCTGTCCCTCTGTCTCTCAGCCCCTCCCCTGCCTGCGCTCTCTCTCTCTCAGTAAATAAGGAAGTAAATTAAATAAATAAACATTAAAAATTAAAAGTCCATTAAGAAATTCGAATTGTGTAGGGGATGCAGGCAACAAGGAAAATAAGGATAAATAGGAAAAAGGGATAGAGAAAAGTAATCCCAGTGACTGGGGTTGTGATGTGTTCTAAGGCGGAGGGAAACAGATGCTCTGTACAACAAAGTTCTTAGTAGCACGCACCAGCGACCAATTCTGGCTAAATTATAAGGAAAAGTATCTGTTAAGAGAATATACAATAGCTCACAGAATCATGGAGACAGCCAGAGAAAAAGTTCAATGCTGATCCTTGAAGTCAACGAGTCAAGCCACACACAGAGCAGGGCTGATGGGGAGGCCGTTGAGCATCACCCATCGTTTGTCCCAGGAGCTGCGCTCGGCTGCCACGGCTACTGTGGCCACCGCTGGCTCTTGCCTCCTGCGTCGCTGTGCTGGTGCATTGGCCTGGTAGTGGTGAGGCCCCTGCTTTGAGCCCCAGTTGCAAGGCAGGCTGGGAAAGGAAGTATCTGATTGTCACAGTACCTATGGGCGAGGGGGTTTTGCTCCTCACAGGCTCATACAATTGGCAATTCTCCAAAGAAAGATACAGGGAAGCAAAACAAATGACCAGGGTCCTCTTTGCACAGGAGAACAACACAAGAGGTGGGCCAAGAAGGTTCTCCGGTAATCTCAGGTGTGGCATCCAAGGATGGGAACCAGCCAGCAGGTGGGAGGCTGAGGGCACAAAGACATTTGGTCTCAGGGAGCGAGGGGGTGGCGAGGTGTGACAAGGGTCAAGGGCACGGGGAGTAGTATGAGAGATGAGAACGACAATGGAAGACCTCACCTGCTGAGGAGCCCCTCCTCTGAGGACGGCTTAAGGCTGGAGGATACCACTAACCTGAAGGAAACACCACTGTGCCCAGGAGTGCTTGACTGGTCAAGAGTAAAGATATTTAATAATAGGCTTCACCAGCCCTCCCTCCAACTCGTCAGGGTGAAAGCAGGTTCTGCTGAAATTAGGGCAGGGTTAGCAGGATGAGGCAAAGACCTCAACTTTTGGATGTGAGCATCAGCGACTACTTCCCATCCACCCAGGAGAAGACAGGGAAGGGGCAGGAGCTCCAAGGCTGAGCGACGGTAATGGCTCCAGGTGGGGACACAAGGCAGCTCCCTTTTATTCCACATGGTGACCTTTTGCCTGTGGCCTCTTGTCCACAAGGATGGTATTTCCACCAAAAGTTCACCTCCCCCAGGAGACAATCACTGCTATTTTGCAGCCTGTCGGGAAGGTCAGAGGGCAAGCCCTCAGGAGGCAAAGAAGAAACGTGGCCAGAAGAGAAAGAAACATTTCAGGGCACTGCTCTGGCCGTTCCTCCCCCCATGGGAGGACACCGATCGCTGGTGGAGGTGGCTCCTGCCCCTTTGTCCAGCTCTTACAATCACCGTGTGCCAGGGATGGCCTTCCTTGCTGATGCCGCTGGCTTCCTTTGGTTAGAAACAAAACAACCACATCAATTCAGGTTGCCGTTAGGAGCTTTTAAAAGAGATGTCGGTTGCACTTAATACACAGTTGGGGCCAAAGTAAAAGCTGGGTAAGTGCCCGGGCTATTCAGCTGGAAATTACATCCTGCTCAGGAACATAAATGTCACGCTCCCCAGGCCCCAACACAGGCAAACTGTCTCACAGCGCCGGTTCCCCAGGACTCCAAATTTCCTGACCAATGGCCCTGTGCTTGCCTTCAGACACAACCTGTCTCAGTTAAGAAGGCCAAGCCAACAGGAAACACAAGAGCACTATCATTGACCTAATCTTTTTGTTTGTGAAACCAATCCAAATGGAAATGCCTCACTTCAGAAACCCTATAAAGGACCTGCTCTGTGAATTCTTTCAAAGGTCATCTTAATAATTCAAACCACTGGCATGACCAGGAAAAAATGCTAATCTAATATGGCCAAAAACACCCACAGGCAGGTGTTTATAGCTCATAAAAGTTAAGACTCACATGTCTTTGGAGTCTTAATCCCAGAGATGGTGGAATGTTTATAGGTCTGTCTTTCCATGGGCATCATAACACCGTGTCTTTTACTGGAAGCCATCACTGGATGGCAAACTGAGTAAGTGAAATCATGCACACAACCCAAGAGAGATTTGCAGACAAATTGGGAAGATGTTGGAACTTGGTTACACAATAAATCAAAGCCAGAAGTGCAGCAATCTGAGAAAAGACAATCCAGCATGAGAAAGACTGAGGATGGCCATATCTTTCAAGGGTAAAGGAATCCCACCAAGCTTCAAGGATCTTTACTGGGAGATTGGGGGGAACTGCACGGAGAAAGTGTTCTTAATTGTCACCATTTCCATGATGCAACGGAACGGCCGGACTCACTGGATCTGATTGGAAACACCACTTCTGAACCTTCCTTCGTAGTTGGACTTGGGCTGATCACTTGGGGTGATTCTAAGCTTCCTTACTGCACCAACAAAAGGGAGAAACCTACAGACCTCTCAGGCTGGGGGTGATGTAGGATCCTGTTTGTGAGGGTGTTTGGCACATCACGGTGTTCCCAGGGCAGAAGTACCTGTACGGAGCCACTTGTGGCCTGGACACCTGCTCCTCCAGGCTGTAGCCCGAGTGGATCAAGTTCTGGTGGAAAGTTCTGTGTCAGTCAAGGGCTGTTCAGAGGTTGATGCCCTGAGCAGAAAACCAATCTCTGTTGAGCAACCCTTACACAGCCTCCAGGAGCCTCCAGGACCCATCCTGCCAGTGTCTCTTGCTTCCGTGGGTCCTGAGTGTTAGCCCTCTTAATGCAGTAGTTATGCCCTGCCCTCCTGGAGCTCGTCCCTGGAGACCTGGCCTCAGAATGAGTCAGATTATATGCCACCAAGCTCTTTTGTTCAGAAGTGATAGAGGACATGGGGCTCCCGTGGAATTAGCTCAAAATTAATTTAGCCACAATGGCTTATTATTAGATTTAATTATAAATGAAATGGTTTGCCAGGGACTTTTTACTTTGTAAACAAGCACCTCAGAGTCAAAAAGGAGTTTGTGTGTGGGGTTTTTTTGTGTGTGTGTTTTTTTTAATTTTTTTCCTGTATTCTCTAATCTCTCCACAGATTTTCACAAAATTGTGGCTGAGCAGAAAAAGTGATTTGGATATGGCTTCGGATGAGAGGCCACTGCTGCCAGCCATCCTTTTATGTGCTCCTGCTTTTGACAGGAGGGATCTGCTCCCACACAGCCCGCTGGGCACAGGAATGTGCTCTCTGCTGCACTTAATACCTTGTTCAAAAATCACCTCGACTTCCTTCCAGAATCCCCTGTGCTTCTGCAGAAATATTGACCCTGCTGAAATTAAAGGGTCCAAAGAACAAGTTCTAGGCAGTCCAGACTATAGTTTCTTCCAGAACTCCTGTTGGCAGGTTTCTTAGAACATGGTGCTATGCCATACCCTTGGTGGAACATAAAATGATTGCAGACATATATTTCTTTTTTTTTTAATTAAAAAGAATTTTTTTAATGTTTATTTGTTTCTAAGAGAGACAGATGAGCGGGGGAGGGGCAGAGAGAGAGGAAGACACAGAATCCGAAACACGCTCCAGGCTCTGAGCTGTCAGCACAGAGCCCGACGCAGGGCTCGAACTCACTGACTGTGAGATCATGACCTGAGCCGAAGTCGGACGCTCAACTGACTGAGCCACCCAGGCGCCCCTGCAGACATATATTTCTTAACAGCTATGCATTCATTTTAAGGCATATTAAAACAAAGTTTACTCCTTAAAGCTGTGATTTCATGGTAATACACATATATTGAAGTTAAAATGTAGGTCAGTTTAAGTCTTTTTTTTTTTTTTTTGAGAGAGAGAGAGAGAGAGAGAGCGCACCCAAGCGTGAGCAGGGAAGGAGCAGAGAGAGAATCTTAAGCAGGCTCCACGCCCAGCATGGAGCCCCACAGCGTCCTGATCTTACATGAGATCATGACTTGAGCCAAAATCAAGAGTTGGACGCTTAACCAACTGAGCCACCGAGGCACACCAAGGCAGGGTCAGTTTAAAGAAAAGTATTAGCTTAATATTAATATTAATAATAAAGATGGCATGTGACAAAAACCATGATGAAAGTCTGCTAAGTAATGTCTTGGAGCCCACCTCCTCAGAACGTGGTCATCAGACAACATCCCGGGCATCGCCTAGAAGCTTGTTAAAACTGCAGCATTTCGGGCCCCACCCCAGACTTACTCAATCAGAACCTGCATTTTTAACCAAGTCCCTAGGGGATGAGAATGCAAATCAGAGTTTGAGAAGCAGAGCCTAAGAAAACCCCGGGGCAGCGTTCTGTGGTGTAGCTATTACTTGATGGATCAAATACATCCAACTCAGGCAAAATTGGGGGAACTTCTGCCCTGCAGAATTCTTTCAATTCTTTTGAATACTTGTGCCTGGTTCTTCACAATCATGGCAAGGTGTGTGTGTTTCCACGGCGTACAGGGCCCGGGGCCTCCCTATTAACTTCCTTTCCTTTTCCTTGCACAGGATCATGAGCCCCGCTGGCCCCAGAAACAGAGCCCAGGGTGGTCTCACCTGCAAGAGAGCAAAGGGGCCCCTGGCAGAGATAGGCTGGGATGGCCCAGGACATGGCTGAACCTACAGTGAATGCCTCAGGGACCTGTATCGAGGCTACCAGCTGCAGGGGCCAGAAGATAAGAGTGTTAATTTAGCCTGGCTGGCATCCAAAAAGCTGAGCAAAGCTAAGCCTCCAAGCTAAGGGTATAAATAAATAAATAAATAAAACAAAAATAAGTTGGCAGATGTTTACGCTTCCCTTTGCAACACTAGCTGCTTGCATTCAGCACATCCTATGTGCCAGGCACCTTGCCAGAAACTATAGTCATCCTCTGTCCCTCGCTGAAACCCCTGCAGGTCAGCATCGTCAGGACCATTGCACGGTGAAGTCAACCAGAGGTGTTTTGCCTGTGGTCACCCAGCCCTTCGCTCCCCTCCCCGCCGCCTCTCCCCTACGCTTTCTGCTGAGAGCCAGCTCTGGGCAGGAAATGGAAACAGGCTGGTCATTTTTTTCAAGGCATAACCAGTTTTCCCTAGCGGATTCTGGATTGAAAGAACTCTCGGTTATCCTAATAAGGTTTCAGAACAGAAAGGAGTGTCTTTATCATGCTCAGCTTTGCCAACACCATCTCATCAATCCTCTCTGAGCTTTGACGCAGGCACGATGGACTGTTAGCCATGCGGTAAACTTGCGAGCACCTTGAAAGAGAGTCCAAGCGAGTTGCCAAGATGCTAGTCTTCTGGCAGGTGCATCTGTGACAAATAGCCAGAGAGGCAGCACCTTGCTGGGATGCCAGGAGGATGAAATGGGGCCGCTTTGGGGAAAGTGCACACAGTGTGCCTGACACATAGTAGGCGCTCAGTACCTGAGTGGTTCCTCCCCGGCTCCCTCGAATGTGGCTGACCATTTTATGTCCCACCCTCCATTCACCCCACAGAGAACTAGAGAGATCAAGTCAGATGGGAATGGCTTCTACAGCTGGTGAGACTGTTGGAGTCTCTCCCTCTTAAAAGGCTGTTTCTCAAACACTTTTTAATCCATGCCCCATTTTGAAAAATGTAAACATGAATGCCCTTCAATATTATTGGAGATTTCCAATAATATTCAACACTGAGATTCAAAGCAAATCAAATGAATTACATAATTTAATAGGCTTTGTGCAAACTGACTCTACCCCAGGGGATCCTGATATGTCCCTCAATAAGGACAAGTTGGCTGCTCTCGGCAGAGTTTTGATAGATTAAGCCATTGTCAGAACATGATGAAAAGATGTGGACAGTACAACAGACCCACACTGTTATCATCTCCCTAGCAAACCTGTCTGCCCTGTCCCGCCTAATAAGCTTGGCCTTTTCTCACCCACAGATGGACACATGGCCAAAGCCAGGCCAATCATAGTGCCTCACCTGCCCCTGGCTGCAGGGATTGGCCCAGGAAGTGGGCATATAACCAAATCTGGGCCAATCATAGTGCCTCATCTTCCCTTGGCTGCGGGGATTGGCCCAAGGGGTGGGCACATAACCGAATCTGGGCCAATCATTAGTGCCTCGCCTGCTCTGGCTGCAGGGACTGGCCCAGGGGGTGAGCCTATGACATAACCCTCCTAGGACTTTGCAAATGGAAACTGTGGGGGAGAGGTGAAAGGGAGGTGTTAGAGGGGGGCTGGTAGAGGGGTGGGGAGAAGTAGGAAGGGGTGGGAGTGGGAAAAGGGTGAGGAAATGGAGAGGCTTCTCTCTCTGGTCTAGAAGCTGAAGTGGAGGAGAACCTTAAGCCCAAGCAGCACATCTGCTGCCTCAAGGAGGGGTGGTCTGAGTCAGCGAAGCCCACTCACACAGAGAGGCCAAGGTGAGAGGTAGAGGGAGTGTTGGGGAGCAGTGTACTCTCCCCTGGGTCCTGGCTCCATTGGCCTCCACAGTTTGGCGGCTGGAGGCAGTACGTTTCTCTTAAAGTAACTAGAAACTTTCACTTAAGGTTCTTCCTGCACCCCCAAGCAAGAGTGGCCAGACTAAAACCAGAAGTGTTGGCCAGGGTTCCAGAGTATCCCTGGGCATTGAGGCAATGGTCTCTGCCAGTTGATTTGCACTGACCCTTCCCTGTACATACATGGTTTTCTTCCTCGGCCTTTTCACACATCTCCTTAGATATCACAGTTGCTCTCTTTCCACCCTCATATCTCCCCCAATTCTGTTCCTTTTCACTGCAGACTTTTATTGACCCAAGCCTTTGGCTGCTATGGACTTTTTGGTTATTGGCTCCTACTTCCCATAGTATTTTATTCCTCTGGGAAATAAGGGCATCCACCTGCCCCTGCTCCTTGGTGCTCTCTGAGTGTCCCCCCACCCCAGCTCTGCACTGTGGGGCTGCTGGCTGGGCTGGACCTTGCTGATCCACCCAAAACACACTCTGGCCTGATGTGCCTTGGTGGGGGAGGCTGCCGCCACAGCAGGCTAGACAAATGCACACAGGAAGCAGCCCCGTTTCCTCAGAAGCTGCCCGAACTTCTGTGATACAATTTTAGCATCTGGCTAACCAAGCAAGTTGGGCCTGATATATTTATAAAATCATTTGTTGGAGAAATTATATTCTAGAATCCCATCTGTGATCTTTTATTTTCTGTTTGGTGTTACACATGTTTGGGAGAAAAAGCAGATAAAAGCCATAAAAGTGGATAAATTAATTTAATTTAAATTCAGGGGTGCCTGGCTGGCTTAGTCAGTTAAGCCTCTGGCTTCCACTCAGGTCATGATCTCAGGGTTTGTGGGTTCAAACCCGACCTCGGGCTCTGTGCTGACAGAGCCTGTATAAGGTTCTGCGTCTCCCTCTCCCTCTGTTCCTCCCCTGCTCACGTTGTCTCTCTCTCTCTCTCAAAAATAAATAAACATATTTTAAAAATTAAAAAAAATAAATTCACCTAAAGATAAGAGATACCAACACGATATCAAAGGTACAGGTAACCAATGCAAATGCAGGTGAGTGGTTGTATTATTAACCCTGCTGTCAGTGACCTGGGATTTCAAATCCCATTCAGTTATATTAGCTCAGACAAGTTCCTTAACTTCTCTAAGCATCATTTTCCTCATCTGCGAAACAATGGCTACAAAAGTTTGCTGTGTGAATTCAAGATGAAGTAAACCACTGACACCATTGCTATTATGGCCCTAGGCTTGCTTATGCCTCATGTAGTAGGACTGAGGGGCAGATCAGGGACACAGAAGCAGAACCAGATCTGAATTTCCAAACTGAAATGGAGCTTGCTGGGTTCAATAATGTCACAACTTGAGTGAAAATCTCAGTTAACCACATTGTGTTATATTACATAATGCTTTGTACAGTTTTGGGGAACAGTAACTCTGCTGCCATCATTCAGCCTGCAAACAACCACCACATTTGAAATAGGGAATTAGAGAACTTTCTAAACCACTTGCCTTCCAAGAGGAGTACAAACTTCCCATTTGTGTGGGCACTTACAAATTATGAATTCATTTGGGCTTTCCACTGCATTTGGCACTCTCTTTTTTTGCATCTTAATAAGGATGGGTTTTAAAAATTTCCAATTGTCTAAGTAGCTAGAACTTTAAACCAACTAACTTTCCATTAAAAAAAACAAAAATGTCTCCTGGGGAGCCTGGGTGGCTGAGTCAGTTAAGCATCCCACCCTTGGTTTTGACTCAGGTCATGATCTCAAGGTTCACGGGTTGGAGCCCCCCATTGGGCTCTGTGCTGACATCATGGAACCTGCTTGGGATTCTGTCTCCCTCTCTCTCTCTCTCTCTCTCTCTCTCTCTCTCTCTGCCCCTCCCCTGCTCACTCTCCATCTCTCTCTTTCTCTCAAAAATAATAAATAAACGTTTAAAAAAAAGTCTCCTAAGGTAACTGTAAATAGTAAGACTGAAGTTTTCACTATGGAGGAAGGGAAGGAAAGCCTCACTTTACCACCTCTCCTTTGTAACTTCTTTTAGTTCATTTTTCTAAAAGCCTATTTTCAAACCCCAGGGCTTAGAGTTAGTGAATATACCCTTTTTTTTTTTTTTTACAAAATATAACTTTGTGGCGATATGACCAAGTGGCTTAGAAGGAGAAAAATAAGACCTTGTGAAGAAAATACTAGATTTCTAATAACTTTTCTCTGAGATCCATTCATATTGTGGACTTTTTATAAGTCAAATGTCGAATTCGAACCCACCTAGGTACACCCTGACTCTATAAATACACACACACCTAACATACTTCTAAAAGAAGGAAATGTGTGCTGGGAAAATATTGGAACAATGAAGTTCCTGAGAGAAGCTTGTTTTTTCAAGTTATTAAAAGAAGGTGGCAAGCATTCATGAGGATATGAAAATTTAATGTCGTCTGAAGGAAACTCTTGAATATGGTTACCGTTGCTGCCAAAAAATCTCAGCTATGTTATGTCAGAATGTTCAATTGCAAGCTACGCTTTAATGAATGGAAAGATAGGGTAACAGCAGGAAGTTTCTGCAGCAACACACAGCGACCTTGAAAACCAAGTCCCCAACGTTGAGCTCCACCGGTCAGGGGCTCCGCTGTCAGGTTATGTGATCTCCCAGTTAACAATCCAGGGTACCAGATGCCCACAAATGGGGAGCGGGGAAGAGCGGGAATAGTCTGCCCCTCTCCACATCCTCCCAGACACCACTTTGATGGAAAATAAACCTGCTTTGCTCTTTCTGAAAGAGTAGATGTTCCAAGAAACACAGCTCTGGACTCAGAAAAAAAAAAAATCAAATACTTGATTCCCCTCTTTTCCATGCAGCTTGCTTGCAGGGTGATGTTGCTATTTTTATCAGCTCTCTTCAACCCAGCTGTTGCTTCATGTTAACATGGCAAATGGTGTGAAAATCCCAGCAGAGGCGCGTGAATCCCAGAGGGACCTGTCTTCTGTCATTTCTAGAACAGAGAAAATGTCATGAGCTTCAGTGGGGTATGGGTCAGGGACATTTCGCCAACGGAGGCAATGAGAACATTTCTGACATTTAAGTGATGTGAAGCCAAGGGACCAAACTTCCTCCTTATCAGCCTCAACCAAAAGCATGCATGTACGCACACACATCTTGTGGCCAATAAGGTGCCATGAATCTGTGAAGAAAAATTGGAGGCAAGAGTCTTCACATTTGAGGAACAGGCCACGGCTGTCCCAGGTGCTGGATGTGTGGCATCATGAGGTTGGGAAAACAGCATAGAGCCCAGCCTGGAGGTTGCCCCAGAGAACCCACTTCCTTTTTCTGACTTAGAATGTGACTTGTAATTTTAAACCCACTCTTTGTATTTCCTCTGTGAAAATAACAGCATTTTGGTGAGACTGTGTATAGGAGAAAAAAGTGCCACATAAAACTTAAGACGATTTAAAAATACAACTCTAATTGCAGGTTTGTTTTTCCATGGTTTGGCAAATTAGGGGGGCAAATTGGAGGGGCAGTTGGAACTTGCTCCAGCCATAAAAAGACTGCTCAGTTCCCCATCTAACATTATGGTCCATGAACTCTTTCAAAACCTATGAAAATATGATTGTAGGAGCTTCCTTCTAGAATAGCAACTACTTTCTCCTCGGGGGTATTTTGTGTCTGCATGCCGCAATTTTGACTACGAGCATCGGGGGTTTTGATTTCTCTATTTTTTCATTCTTTATCTTTAGTATGAGGACAAAATTACATCCCTTATTACCCCCAAATTCTCAGATTCTCTTAGGTCTGATGAAGTTCGGTAAAGAAACCAATACCTCACAAAGCCCCTTCCCTTAGGATTTGCAATCTACAGGAGCCTGAGGACAACAGTTAGAGCTTCTAGATTTCTATACAAACCTTGATCTGCTGTGACTTTATTAAGATTAAGAAGTAATCTAAAGGGAGGCTAAGGTGTGACAAATACTGTGGTTCTATTTGGCCCCCCTCGTGGGCCCTTTTTATCCCTCAAGCCTGGAGATCTAACAACTGCTTTTTCTAGAATCCCTTACAGCTTAACTTTTGGATATGACTTTGTTTTGGCCTTTTGAGTACCTTTGCATGAAGTTCAGGAGGCACAAGTAACATGGAGAGCGTATCTTTGTTGCTTCTGCTGACAAATGCCACAAAAGATGTGTTAGATTGGGCTTCAGCGTAAGCCCCATCTACTTTCGATCTTGACCTCCAGAGGCCAAGTGCAGAGGTCATGAGTCATGACTTGACTTGAGAGCCTATATTTTTCAGTAACTTTCTGAGCACTGCATTACAACTAAGGGACTGCAAGTGGGATTGTGACCAACTGGTGGCACCATGTCTAGGACAGCTTCTGGAAGCCCATTCCTCATGCTTGTGAGAGCCCTCTACCATGCCTTGATGTGCTGGAAGTTATTCCTCATGGCCCATCCTGGACCCTTCCAATGAACTGCTAGGCACACAGTTCCTTGTATTAAATTCCTTTCTGCTTGGGGCGTCTGGGTGGCTCAGTCAGTTAAGCATCCGACTTCGGCTCAGGTCATGATCTCACGGTCGGTTCGTGAATGTGAACCCCATGTTGGGCTATGGGCTGACAGCTCAGAGCCTGTTTCCATTCTGTGTCTCCCCCTCTCTGCCCCTTCCCCACTTGCACTCTGTCTCTGTCTCTCTCTCTCAAAAATAAACATTGAAAAAAATTTTTAATTCCTTTCTGCTCAACATAAGTAATGTGGTTTCAGTTGTCTATGAGTGAGTGACTCCTGACTTAGAAAGTAAGCAGCTCGGGACTGTGAAAATTTGGATCCCAGTCCTGGCTGTATCCTCACTAGTTGGGACTGGTTGCCCTCTGCCAAATCCCTCCAGTGGCCTGGTCCTCTTCCCTGTCAGCTAATGTCATGGTCTCTACCTTCACCGAGAAAATTGGGAGAACTTTTAATTTTTACCTGCAACCAAATGAATTTTATGAACTCACACGTTCCTCCATGTTCTAAAAGAACCCTAATCCATCGCCAGAAATCTTCACAAACAAGGTAGAGCTTTCGGTGTTTCTAGTGGGTGGTTCTCTGAGCTCTCTTGGCATATACCATAGAGCACTTCCCCTCCCCCCCAAATGCTGGCCCTCATTGTTTTGTGGTTTCTTCCCACCACACAGCCCCTCTTATTTCTCCTCCCCTCAGTGGTGCTCTTCTCCCCAAGGATGTCCCCACAACTTCTGTCATCTGTCCACCAGACCCAAGAGGGCTAGGACCCTGTTGACACCAACCATATCCCCTGCCCCTCCTTTACCTCTCGGTCAAGGAAGCTCAGGAAGGCCCAGAGCTTCGGAAGTAGAGTTTTTCTATTACTCTGACTGCTTTTCTCACCAGAAAATTCTCTACCTGGCCATGTAACTTTACATTGGAAGAAAATACATAAGCAAGGCAGGTCTTTCCTAAAACAGAGAGCTATAATCTAAAAAGGCAAGAGAATGTATTCAGTCATTAAAACAAAAATGGATTGAGGTGAAATTCACAAAGCATAAAATCAAATCAACAATTTTATTTAATTTTATTAAACTAATATTCCTTTTTTAAATTTTTATTGATTCATTTTGAGAGAGCGAGTGAGCGCATGTGCACGGGGGAGGGGCAGAAAGAGAGGGAGCCAAGCCAGTGCAGGGGCCGACTCAGGGCTCGAACCCACAAACTGAACCATGAGGTCATGTCCTGAGCCAGACACCTAACCAACTGAGCCACCCAGGCACCTCAAAATAAACCATTTTAAAGTGAACAGTTCAGTGGCACTCAGTGCACTCACAATGTTGTACAACCACCTCTTTACAAATTCCAAAAGATTTCCATCATTCCAAAGTAAAACCCTGTCATCCCTCACTCTTTCCTCTCCCAGCCCTCAGTAGCCACCAACCTTCTTTCCGTTTCTACAGATTTACTATCCATTCTTTATATTTCATATAAATGAAATCATACAACATGTGATCTTTACTGTCTGGCTTCTTTCTCTTAGGATAATGTTTTCAAGATTCTTTCACACTGTAGCATATCTCAAAACTTCAATCCGTTTTATGGCTGAATAAAATTGTGTTGCATGTGTGTATCATAATTTGTTCATCCATTCACCCGCTGATGGACATTTGGGTTTTATTCTACCTTTTGACCATTGGGAAGAGTGCTGCATGGTCAGTCATGTACAAGGTTTTGTTTGAAAACCCATTTTCAATGTTTAGGGGCACATACCCAAGAGTGAAATTGCTGGGTCATATGGTAATCCTATGCGTCACTTTTTGAGGAACCTCCATACTATTTTCCACCGTGGATGAACCATACTAACAGGAGAGCAAAAGAGTTTCAATTTCTCCACATTCTCACCAGTACTTTTGATTTTTCAGTTTTTTTTACTACAGCCATTCTCGTATGAAGTGGTATTTCATTATGGTTTTGACTTGCATTTCCCCAACGACTAATGATGTTAATCATCTTCCCATGTGCTTATTGACCATTTGTGTATACTCTTTTGAGGAATTACCCATCTATTTTTTTATCTAAAAAGTTAATGGCCTTTGGAACTATGTTCAACAATTTTGGAGCATTGTAACTTTGGTTTGAGTACCTCTCAGGCTTCATTTTCTTCCTCCACAAGGAGCACAGAATAACTTCTCATTTCTGGAGCTTCGGCATCCCCTGGGTCTTGGCTTAAATTGTTGACTCACAGAGGTTTTCCTGATACTCTTCTTTAAAATGGGTGCAAGTGGGGCGCCTGGGTGGCGCAGTTGGTTAAGCGTCCGACTTCAGCCAGGTCACGATCTCGCGGTCCGTGAGTTCGAGCCCTGCGTCGGGCTCTGGGCTGATGGCTCAGAGCCTGGAGCTGTTTCCGATTCTGTGTCTCCCTCTCTCTCTGCCCCTCCCCCGTTCATGCTCTGTCTCTCTCTGTCCCAAAAATAAATAAACGTTGAAAAAAAAATAAAAAAAAATAAAATAGGTGCAAGTGTCACTCTGTTTCACAGTGTACAATTCTTTCCTTCATAGCACTTGACACAATCTGTAATTACATATTCATTTGTTTGTAAGTTTTTCTACTAGATTATTCACTTTTTGCGGTCAGGAACCATCAACTATGGTTCAAATATTCACAAATATTCACAACTGTATATCCACAGCATAGCACAGCATCTAGCCTGTAAGAGGGTATGTGATGTTTGTTGAATAAGAAAAAAAATTAATAAATTACTAATGACATTCATAGGGAATTTAGCAGAGTGCCTAGCACATATTAGATCAGTGGTTCACACTGGGAAATTTTGGAAATGTGGTCAGGGGTGGTGGGGAATGTTTGTGGTTACCACAATAATTGGGAAGACACTATTGGCATTTAGAAGGCAGGGGCCAAGAATACTAGACAATGCTTATGGGGCAACCATCCGATGCCAAGAACTGTCTCACATCCCACACAACTTTAGAATAGCCCACCAGACGTTGATGTAGGGGGGAAATCTGCCTGTAATTATCTGCATTTATAATACTCTCTTTTGCATATAAACAGAAAGTAACATTTGCACATTTTAATATGCACTGAATTTTCCAGGAATGCAACTATCACATAAATTTAGAAAAGGCTGTGTTTCATTTTGTTTGATACTCCATTGAGGATTGTTCACCTTTTCAGAAGATCATTTCTCCATTAACAACACTGCTTATGTTATACAAACCCTCAATATAACACGTTAGGCTCAGGCTGTATTTGAAAGTGTGATTCTACATATTGGTGCAAAAAACTGATTAGTTCATTATGTCCTTCTAGTCTGGACATGCCTGAGTATCTGCATATTGAAATACGTATTTTATTATAAATTAATGTCTTCTTTCTTTCTTCTTATATTTATATTTACAGCATGTTAATCATTTTGAAATTGTGTATGTAGGTAGGTTATCCATGAATTTTATTGCAGGATCTTAAGAGAAACTAAATTTTTGTTTTAAAGGAAAGCAGTGAGTCTAACACAGATTAGAACTGCTGTATTCAATGCTCTCTTTCTAATAATAATAGTAGTAATAGTAACAATGGGATTTTACAGCTTTGTCTGAGGTGAATGGCAGGAGAAATAAGATGTTTCTTACTTTTATTCTAAACTCTTACTTTCTAGGGGCACCTGGGTGGCTCAGTCCATTGAGCGCTGGACTTCGGCTCAGGTCATGATCTCACGGTTTGTGGGTTTGAGCCCCGCGTCGGGCTCTGGGCTGACAGTTCAGAGCCTGGAGCCTGCTTTTTGGATTCTGTGTTGCCTTCTCTCTCTGCCCCTCCCCCACTTGTGCTCTGTCTCTCAAAAATAAATAAATGTAAAAAAAATTTTTTTTTAACTCTTACTTTCTCATTCTTCTTGCCAAAATGCTCCTTCACCCATACCCAGGGACACTTTTTATATTTTGTGCACTCCAAGTGCTGATACTTAAAATAAAAAGGTGCATTACAGGACTTGTGAGTAAAATTTCTATATACTCACCCAAAGTGAGATTTGTGCAGTTATAATTATACAAAGTCTGGCCGGTGTTTGAGAGGCATGTAGTATACAAGAGAGTTCTAGAGCCCCTACACTGGACAGATCTGGGTTCAAATCCTGAATCCATTCTTTAGTAATGGCATTATCTCAGACTCAGTGTTTAATTCTCTGAGCCTCAATTTCCTCAGCCATAGAATGGAGCCAATGATAATTCTCTCCAGAGTTGCTGTGTCACGAAATGAGATCATGCATACACGGGGCCCAGCCCAGTGCAGTTACGTGGTGGGTAGGTAATGTTAATTTATTTCTTCATCTTCGAATCTCCCAGATTACTAAAATAATTGCCATCCAAAGACACAGGTTCTACGTAGCATATCATGAAAATGAACTCATAAAATGATTAACACGTTAAGACATCACTGGCTTCAATTCAACAAATATATTTTTACACTACATTCTAAGCACGCTGCTTAATATAAACCTTAGTGCAAGGTTACTGAAACTGCAGTTTGTAGACAAGCATTTTTTCCAAGTCCCTAGCTTGCATCAGCCTGAAAGGGGACTGCAATCTCCAAAAGTTAGAAGTAACCACCTTAGGCAAAATCAGTTCATTGCTTTTGATGCAATTATCAGATGAGCAAGTTAGTTTTTGCTTTGCAGATACTTAAGAAGTGTGTTAGATAAGTTAGTGGTAATCAGCGACCAAGTTTCAACCACTATCTATTGTGTTGCATCCTTTGTGGGTTTTCTGAAGAAACAAAAACATTCTCTGGCTCCAGGAACCATTGACTGAGTTTAGAAGACAAAAACTTCAGACAGCCTCAGAACACTTAGCGCAAGTATTAAGTGGATACAGTTCAATTTATCCAGAGAAATTGAAGACGTTGAACAAAGAAAAGAATTCATATGGAAAGGATGAACTTGGGGAATATGGGGTACTTACAGTGTTGTCAGTGGTTATGGATCTGGGACTAGCATGAATATAAAGAAAGATATTACAAAGATCTCTTAACTGAGTCAAGCACATATGTCGCGTTGTGGTCAATTCAATCTTACTAGTAGAAACGTTAGTTGAAGCCAACTCTATTGGGTTTTTTGGTTTTGTTTTTTATTTTATTTTGAGAGAGAGCAAGCGAGCAGGGGAGAGGGGCAGAGGGAGAGACAGAATTCCAAGCAGGCTCCACACTCAGGGTGGAAATCCATGTGAGGCTCCATCTCACAACTCTGGGATCATGACCTGAGCTGAAATCAAGAGTCAGATGCTTAACGGACTGAAGCACCCAGACACCCCCAACTTATTGGTTTTGATGGAAAATTCATGCATTCATTCAACAAATATGTATTGAATTCCTGGTATGTATCAAGCACTGAGTAAAAAAGTGGGAATGGCCACCTGAGCAATCAGATACAATCGCTGCCCCCAGAGAATATACATTATAGAAGCACAGCTAGACATTATCTAGTTGTATGTGTACAGCTGCATCCTGCAATTCAGAAAAGAACCAGGAGCTGTAGGAACACAAAACTGAACCAGATCTAGTCTGAGATGTCCAGAAAGACTCTCATGAGGTAGTGATGGCCCAGCTGAATTTTGAGGGATGAAATGAAGTCAGCTGGGTAAAGGGGAAAATAAGATTCCTGACAGAAGGAACAGCATAAAAAAGTTATATTACTTTTTTATTTTTAAAGATATCTGGAAAGAAGACTCAAGATGTCTGATCCAGATAATTCTGTATAATATTATATATAATATACATAATGTTACATATGTAATGTTATATATAATAATTCTATTCTTTATGGTTTTAGTGTGTTAAGAATATGTCCCCCCAATTTTTAAAAAATACCAACCCGGGACACCAGAAAGATAATGGTCTAGAGTCCATAAACATTGTCGGGTCAGGGACAAGGGACAACTACTGAAATAACCAAGTATTTGACTGGATCATTACCCACGATGGAGATTTGGGTTGGAAAAAGAGTGGTTTGTCTTGGGGCAAGGTCATCAGGATTCAGTAATGGTGGCCTGTACAGAGTGACGGAAGCTGCTTTTCATTTACTCTGAGTTGTAGCTAACCAGAGGGAACGGAAAATCGTGGAATTTTAGATCCAGAAATGATCTGAGAAATATTTTTTTCTTGTCTCTTTTACTCTCAAATAGCCAGATTTTTGCTGTACCATACCATCTGGCTAAGAACTTTTTGTTATAACTTTTTTAAAAGGATAAACGTAATGCATACATTTATTTTGAAAATTGGAAATTATGAGAAAGAACAAAGAATCAAAAAAGCACTCATAATCTTATACCTATTTTATTCCACTATGGGATTTATAGTCATTTGTAAACCATGTCTTTATTTTTTTGGATTATCAGATTCCTTTCCTTCCTTCCTTCCTTCCTTCCTTCACCTTTCTTTTCCTTTTCTTCTTTTATTTTTCTTTTTTCTTTTTGCTACTCAAATAATGCTTCAACAAACATCTTATTTCTAAAGTTCTGTTACATATAATACTATTCCCCCTTAGTTTACATTTCTGTAAATAGTATTTGGACCCATTTTTGATACTTCCTGAAATGATTGTCCATGGCTGCTAAAGTCACTAGATGAAACGTTGATGAAGAACTTTATGAAAGATGAATCAGGCAGAAAACACCTAAATATACTGATCAATCCTAAAATCGCTAAAAATGTGACAGCTAAACATTAGGTTCACCCCTTGATTTGATGCAGCAGAGAGTACACAGCCCCACGTATGAAATATTCTTGCCGAAAGTGAAAACAAACAAACAAACAAGCCAAAGAATTGGACAGAAATCTATCAAGCTTCTAGGATCTAACCCCAGTTGACAGGACATACAAGGGGTAAAGGAATAAATTAAGCAATAACACAAGGAAATAAACACAGAATCTGGGAAAGTATACTTCAATATAAATAATTCAGTTTTTTTTTCTCCAACAAATGACATAAAACAAAAGAAAGAGGGAATTCTTATGGATTAAAAGAGATGGAGAGGGGCGCTTGGGTGGCTCAGTTGGTTAAGTGTCCAACTTTGGCTCAGGTCATGACCTCACGGTTCGTGAGCTCTAGCCCCTGCACGGGCTGTCAGGGCTCTTCCATTCCTCTGTCCCCTTCTCTCTCTGGCTCTCCCCAACTTGTGCACCCACACAAACACACACGTGCACATGCATGCATTCTCTCTCTCTCTGTCTCTCTCTCAAAAATAAATAAACATTTAAAAAATTAAAAAAAAAAGAAAAAGAGATGGAGAGACATAACTAAATTCAATCTATAGTCCTTCCTCAGTCTTTCATTCAAACAAGTGATTATAAGGAGTCATATTTGAAGCAATGGGAGACATTTGATAATGGCCTGGTATTTGATGACATTGGAGTAATTTCACTAGGAATGAGAATGGTATTATGGATGTGCAGAGTAGTGCTTACCCATAAAAGATACATATTTAAGAATACACCGGTGAAATTAGATGATGCTGGGGTTTTTAATTGAAACACTCCAACAAACAAATAAATAAATAAATAAAATGCAGGTTGTGGGGGTGAATATGTTAAACATGTCTGCCAAAATGTGGATGAATGATGAAGCGTACATGAGATTCACATTTGCCTGTGTTGGAAATTTTCTCTAATAAAAAGTAAAAATAAGCGTGTTAATAGGGTAGTACTAGGGGCGCCTGGGTGGCTCAGTCGGTTAAGCGGCCGACTTCGGCTCAGGTCATGATCTCACGGTCTGTGAGTTCGAGCCCCGCGTCGGGCTCTGTGCTGACAGCTCAGAGCCTGGAGCCTGTTTCAGATTTTGTGTCTCCCTCTCTCTGACCCTCCCCCGTTCATGCTCTGTCTCTCTCTGTCTCAAAAAATAAATAAACGTTAAAAAAATTTAAAAAAAGAGTTGCGGCAAGATGGCGGCTTAGGAGGATGCTGGGCTCACCGCACGTCCTGCTGATCACTTAGATTCCATCTACACCTGCCTAAATAACCCAGAAAACCGCCAGAGGATTAGCAGAACAGAGTCGCCGGAGCCAAACGCAGACGAGAGGCCCACGGAAGAGGGTAGGAAGGGCGGCGAGGCGGTGCGCGCTCCACGGACTGGCGGGAGGGAGCCGGGGCGGAGGGGCGGCTCGCCTGCCAAGCAGAGCCCCCGAGTCTGGCTGGCAAAAGCGGAGGGGCCGGGCGGACTGTGTTCCGACAGCAAGCGCGACTTAGCGTCTGGGAGGTCATAAATTAACAGCTCTGCTCGGAAAGCGGGAAGGCTGGAGGACAAAGGGAGGGAGAGCTGCTGAGCCCCCTGACAACAGAGCTCAGTTTGGTGGGGAACAAAGGCGCTCACCAGCGCCATCTCCCCCGCCCATCCCCCAGCCGAAATCCCAAAGGGAACCGGTTCCTGCCAGGGAACTTGCTCGCTCCGCGCAAACACCCAACTCTGCGCTTCGGCGGAGCCAAACCTCCGGCAGCGGATCTGACTCCCTCCCGCTGCCACAGGGCCCCTCCTGAAGTGGATCACCTAAGGAGAAGCAATCTAAGCCTGCCCCTCCTGCCCCCGAGCACCTTGCCTACCCACCCCAGCTAATACGCCAGATCCCCAGCATCACAAGCCTGGCAGGGTGCAAGTAGCCCAGACGAGCCACACCACCCCACAGTGAATCCCACCCCTAGGAGAGGGGAAGAGAAGGCACACACCAGTCTGACGGTGGCCCCAGCGGTGGGCTGGGGGCAGACATCAGGTCTGACTGCGGCCCCGCCCACCAACTCCAGTTATACATCACAGCACAGGGGAAGTGCCCTGCAGGTCCTCACCACGCCAGGGACTATCCAAAATGACCAAGCGGAAGAACTCCCCTCAGAAGAATCTCCAGGAAATAACAACAGCTAATGAGCTGATCAAAAAGGATTTAAATAATATAACAGAAAGTGAATTTAGAATAATAGTCATAAAATTAATCGCTGGGCTTGAAAACAGTATACAGGACAGCAGAGAATCTCTTGCTACAGAGATCAAGGGACTAAGGAACAGTCACGAGGAGCTGAAAAACGCTTTAAACGAAATGCATAACAAAATGGAAACCACCACAGCTCGGCTTGAAGAGGCAGAGGAGAGAATAGGTGAACTAGAAGATAAAGTTATGGAAAAAGAGGAAGCTGAGAAAAAGAGAGATAAAAAAATCCAGGAGTATGAGGGGAAAATTAGAGAATTAAGTGATACACTAAAAAGAAATAATATACGCATAATTGGTATCCCAGAGGAGGAAGAGAGAGGGAAAGGTGCTGAAGGGGTACTTGAAGAAATCATAGCTGAGAACTTCCCTGAACTGGGGAAGGAAAAAGGCATTGAAATCCAAGAGGCACAGAGAACTCCCTTCAGACGTAACTTGAATCAATCTTCTGCACGACATATCATAGTGAAACTGGCAAAATACAAGGATAAAGAGAAGATTCTGAAAGCAGCAAGGGGTAAACGTGCCCTCACATATAAAGGGAGACCTATAAGACTCGTGACTGATCTCTCTTTTGAAACTTGGCAGGCCAGAAAGAATTGGCACGAGATTTTCAGGGTGCTAGACAGAAAAAATATGCAGCCGAGAATCCTTTATCCAGCAAGTCTGTCATTTAGAATAGAAGGAGAGATAAAGGTCTTCCCAAACAAACAAAAACTGAAGGAATTTGTCACCACTAAACCAGCCCTACAAGAGATCCTAAGGGGGACCCTGTGAGACAAAGTCCCAGAGACATCACTATAAGCATAAAACATACAGACATCACAATGACTCTAAACCCGTATCTTTCTATAATAACACTGAATGTAAATGGATTAAATGCGCCAACCAAAAGACATAGGGTATCAGAATGGATAAAAAAACAAGACCCATCTATTTGCTGTCTACAAGAGACTCATTTTAGACCTGAGGACACCTTTAGATTGAGAGTGAGGGGATGGAGAACTATTTATCATGCGACTGGAAGCCAAAAGAAAGCTGGAGTAGCCATACTTATATCAGACAAACTAGACTTTAAATTAAAGGCTGTAACAAGAGATGAAGAAGGACATTATATAATAGTTACAGGGTCTATCCATCAGGAAGAGCTAACAATTATAAATGTCTATGCACCGAATACCGGAGCCCCCAAATATATAAAACAATTACTCATAAACATAAGCAACCTTATTGATAAGAATGTGGTAATTGCAGGGGACTTTAATACACCACTTACAGAAATGGATAGATCATCTAGACACACGGTCAATAAAGAAACAAGGGCCCTGAATGAGACATTGGATCAGATGGACTTGACAGATATATTTAGAACTCTGCATCCCAAAGCAACAGAATATACTTTCTTCTCGAGTGCACATGGAACATTCTCCAAGATAGATCATATACTGGGTCACAAAACAGCCCTTCATAAGTTTACAAGAATTGAAATTATACCATGCTTACTTTCAGACCACAATGCTATGAAGCTTGAAATCAACCACAGAAAAAAGTCTGGAAAACATCCAAAAGCATGGAGGTTAAAGAACACCCTACTAACGAATGAGTGGGTCAACCAGGCAATTAGAGAAGAAATTAAAAAATATATGGAAACAAACGAAAATGAAAATACAACAATCCAAACGCTTTGGGACGCAGCAAAGGCAGTCCTGAGAGGAAAATACATTGCAATCCAGACCTATCTCAAGAAACAAGAAAAATCCCAAATACAAAATCTAACAGCACACCTAAAGGAACTAGAAGCAGAACAGCAAAGGCAGCCTAAGCCCAGCAGAAGAAGAGAAATAATAAAGATCAGAGCAGAAATAAACAATATAGAAACTAAAAAAACTGTAGAGCAGATCAACGAAACCAAGAGTTGGTTTTTTGAAAAAATTGACAAACCTCTAGCCAGGCTTCTCAAAAAGAAAAGGGAGATGACCCAAATAGATAAAATCATGAATGAAAATGGAATTATTAAAACCAATCCCTCAGAGATACAAACAATTATCAGGGAATACTATGAAAAATTATATGCCAACAAATTGGACAACCTGGAAGAAATGGACAAATTCCTGAACACCCACACTCTTCCAAAACTCAATCAGGAGGAAATAGAAAGCTTGAACAGACCCATAACCAGCGAAGAAATTGAATCGGTTATCAAAAATCTCCCAACAAATAAGAGTCCAGGACCAGATGGCTTCCCAGGTGAGTTCTACCAGACGTTTAAAGCAGAGATAATACCTATCCTTCTCAAGCTATTCCAAGAAATAGAAAGGGAAGGAAAACTTCCAGACTCATTCTATGAAGCCAGTATTACTTTGATTCCTAAACCAGACAGAGACCCAGTAAAAAAAGAGAACTACAGGCCAATATCCCTGATGAATATGGATGCAAAAATTCTCAATAAGATACTAGCAAATCGAATTCAACGGCATATAAAAAGAATTATTCACCATGATCAAGTGGGATTCATTCCTGGGATGCAGGGCTGGTTCAACATTCGCAAATCAATCAACGTGATACATCACATTAACAAAAAAAGAGAGAAGAACCATATGATCCTGTCAATCGATGCAGAAAAGGCCTTCGACAAAATCCAGCACCCTTTCTTAATAAAAACCCTTGAGAAAGTCGGGATAGAAGGAACATACTTAAAGATCATAAAAGCCATTTATGAAAAGCCCACAGCTAACATCATCCTCAACGGGGAAAAACTGAAAGCTTTTTCCCTGAGATCAGGAACACGACAAGGATGCCCACTCTCACCGCTGCTGTTTAACATAGTGCTGGAAGTTCTAGCATCAGCAATCAGACAACAAAAGGAAATCAAAGGCATCAAAATCGGCAAAGATGAAGTCAAGCTTTCGCTTTTTGCAGATGACATGATATTATACATGGAAAATCCGATAGACTCCACCAAAAGTCTGCTAGAACTGATACAGGAATTCAGCAAAGTTGCAGGATACAAAATCAATGTACAGAAATCAGTTGCATTCTTATACACTAACAATGAAGCAACAGAAAGACAAATAAAGAAACTGATCCCATTCACAATTGCACCAAGAAGCATAAAATACCTAGGAATAAATCTAACCAAAGATGTAAAGGATCTGTATGCTGAAAACTATAGAAAGCTTATGAAGGAAATTGAAGAAGATTTAAAGAAATGGAAAGACATTCCCTGCTCATGGATTGGAAAAATAAATATTGTCAAAATGTCAATACTACCCAAAGCTATCTACACATTCAATGCAATCCCAATCAAAATTGCACCAGCATTCTTCTCGAAACTAGAACAAGCCATCCTAAAATTCATATGGAACCACAAAAGGCCCCGAATAGCCAAAGGAATTTTGAAGAAGAAGACCAAAGCAGGAGGCATCACAACCCCAGACTTTAGCCTCTACTACAAAGCTGTCATTATCAAGACAGCATGGTATTGGCACCAAAACAGACACATAGACCAATGGAATAGAATAGAAACCCCAGAACTAGACCCACAAACGTATGGCCAACTCATCTTTGACAAAGCAGGAAAGAACATCCAATGGAAAAAAGACAGCCTCTTTAACAAATGGTGCTGGGAGAACTGGACAGCAACATGCAGAAGGTTGAAACTAGACCACTTTCTCACACCATTCACAAAAATAAACTCAAAATGGATAAAGGACCTAAATGTGAGACAGGAAACCATCAAAACCTTAGAGGAGAAAGCAGGAAAAGACCTCTCTGACCTCAGCCGTAGCAATCTCTTACTCGACACATCCCCAAAGGCAAGGGAATTAAAAGCAAAAGTGAATTACTGGGACCTTATGAAGATAAAAAGCTTCTGCACAGCAAAGGAAACAACCAACAAAACTAAAAGGCAACCAACGGAATGGGAAACGATATTCGCAAATGACATATCGGACAAAGGGCTAGTATCCAAAATCTATAAAGAGCTCACCAAACTCCACACCCAAAAAACAAATAACCCAGTGAAGAAATGGGCAGAAAACATGAATAGACACTTCTCTCAAGAAGACATCCGGATGGCCAACAGGCACATGAAAAGATGTTCAGCGTCGCTCCTTATCAGGGAAATACAAATCAAAACCACACTCAGGTATCACCTCACGCCAGTCAGAGTGGCCAAAATGAACAAATCAGGAGACTATAGATGCTGGAGAGGATGTGGAGAAACGGGAACCCTCTTGCACTGTTGGTGGGAATGCAAATTGGTGCAGCCGCTCTGGAAAGCAGTGTGGAGGTTCCTCAGAAAATTAAAAATAGACCTACCCTATGACCCAGCAATAGCACTGCTAGGAATTTATCCAAGGGATACAGGAGCACTGATGCATAGGGCCACTTGTACCCCAATGTTCATAGCAGCACTCTCAACAATAGCCAAATTATGGAAAGAGCCTAAATGTCCATCAACTGATGAATGGATAAAGAAATTGTGGTTTATATACACAATGGAATATTACGTGGCAATGAGAAAAAATGAAATATGGCCTTTTGTAGCAACGTGGATGGAACTGGAGAGTGTGATGCTAAGTGAAATAAGCCATACAGAGAAAGACAGATACCATATGGTTTCACTCTTATGTGGATCCTGAGAAACTTAACAGGAACCCATGGGGGAGGGGAATGAAAAAAAAAAAAAAGAGGTTAGAATGGGAGAGAGCCAAAGCATAAGAGACTGTTAAAAACTGAGAACAAACTGAGGATTGATGGGGGGTGGGAGGGAGGAGAGGGTGGGTGATGGGTATTGAGGAGGGCACCTTTTGGGATGAGCACTGGGTGTTGTATGGAAACCAATTTGTCAATAAATTTCAGAAAAAAAAAAAAGAATAGACAAAAAAAAAAAAATTAAAAAAAAAATAGGGTAGTACTAAAAGCAAATTTTGTTTTGGAGCTTAAAGGTTGGAATCTGTTTTGGTTGTAATGCATACATTATCTGTATGCAGCATTTTCTGCAAAATTATTTCACGTGTTTTTTGAAACTGGGCTATAAGGAAGGTACCTTTTCCATAGCTCTGTAATTGTTGTGGGGGTACAATGTTTTTCACCCCACACCGTGAACATTTTTGAGTTGCTGTCACAATGAAAACTTGAAATGATTCCTTCTTTGAGAGTAAATTCCAGATTTTCATTATGATCCATAGGCTCAACACAATTGAAGGTTGAATTCTTAGATGAAATCCAAAGTATTTAGAGAGTACTAAGAACAGGAAGTTTCCTGAACCTGTGTTGAGGTGTCATGGATGCCTAAGTCTCCTGGCAACTGGTTCTTCATGCTTTATTATTATTATTACTACTACTACTTGAGAGAGAGAGAGCAAGTGGGAGAGAGGGGCAGAGGGCAAGATAGAGAGAGAAAGATCGAGAGAGAGAGAGAGAGAGAGAGAATCTTAAGCAGGCTTCACATCCAGTATGGAGCCCAATGTGGGGCTCAATCCCATGACCCTGGGATCATGACCTGAGCCGAGATCAAGAGTCAGACGCTCAACTGACTGAGCCACCCAGTCACCCAAGTGCTTCACTCTTAAATGTTTAAAAATGATCAGATAAGATATCTTCAAAACTGTGGGTGGCACATTATCTCTGGAAAAGTTAATCTAGTCAGCATATTAGGCAAAGAAAGTAATGATTGTCGTACAAGATTAAACTTGAGAGTTACCAGCCAAAACTGATGGAGGGCATTTGATTTGGGCATTTACAAAAACCAAGGATAAGGCTTGAAAGCGTTATGCTAAGTGAAATAAGCTAGACACAAAGAACAAACATTGTATGATTTCAGCTACATGAAGTATTTAGAATAGACAAATTCACGGAGGCAGAAAGCAGAATAGAGGTGACCAGGGATGGAAGAGGGGAGGAAATGGGAAATTGTTTAATGGGTACCGTGTTTCATTCTGGGAGATAGACAGGGGTGATAATTGTACAACATTGTGAATGTGCTTGAAATAGATTAAAATGGTATATTTTATGTTATGTATATTTTATCACAATCAAGAAAAAACAAAAAACACGCTCACAGAGGAGAAGGAAAGAAACATAGTGGGCAGTGAAATAGTTTCCTGCCTCAGCTCATTTGCCCCACAAATGATGTCCTTTGTGGTTGTGCCATGAATAACAAAGTATTTCTAGCTTGTGCCTATCAAACCACAGTCCATTTTATAGTCCAGTGGTTCACAAACTCCAGCGGGCATCAGAATCATCTGCCTGGTTTGTAAACACGCAGGGTGTTTCACACCCAAATTTTCAGATTCAGTAGATCTGAGGTGAGGCCTGAGAATTTGTGTTTCTGCTCAGTTCCCAGTTGATGCTGATGTTCCTGGTCTAGGGACAGCTCTTTGAGAGTCTTGGTTATAGTCTAATATAGTCTTTCCATTGTTCAAAAAAAAAATTTCTGAAATGCTTCCCTAGTTGCCTGTCTATAATAATTAAGAGTCTTTCAGAGGCAAACAGAAAATTCGACCCAAACAATCTAAAGTAAAATTTGGTATTTAGTAACTTCGATAACTAAGAAATCCAGTGGTAGGGCAATCTTCAGGTACTGTCTGATTCATTGACTCACCTCTTCTCAGAGTTATGGCTCCATTTTGAGTTGAATTGTGCCTTCTCCCCATAAAAGAGATGTTGAGGGGCAACTGGGTGGCTCAGTTGGTTAAAACGTCTGACTCTTGGTTTCGGCTCAGGTCATGATCTCACAGTTTCATGAGTTTGAGCCCCACATCGCTCTCTGCACTGACAGGGTGTAGCCTACTTGGGATTCTCACTCTCTCCCTCTCTCTCTGTCCCTCCCCCACTCATGCCGTCTCTCTCTCTCTCTCAAAATAAATAAATAAACTTAAAAAAACCAAACCCAACAGAGTACAAGTAGAAATTGAGGATTAATGTGGGAGATGCATTTTGAAAAGTCCATCACGTCCCAGCTGACTATACTCATAGGTCAGGCTGGCTTCTCGGTCTCACAACAGCTGATGGGCAGCCCCCTTGCCAGCCTGCTCCAGCTGCATCCAGAACCTCTTGGGAATCACATCTCTTATCTCCACCTCTTACCCGCCGAGCTTTGATCTAACATATTAGATCTTATATTTAGGTCTGTGATCCATCTCTACATAATTTTTTCATATGATGTGATATAAGGGATCTAGGTTTGTTTTTTGTATACGAATAGCCAATTGTTCCCACAGCATTTATTGAAACGTCAATCCTTTCCTTATTGGATTACCTGGCACCTTTGCTGAAATTTAATTGACCATATACTATTAGGTCACCTTGTGGACTCTCCATGCTGTTCCATTGAAATATATTTCTATCTTTAAATCAAAAGCATGCTATCTTGATTATTGTAGTTTTTTTAACTAAGCTTTAAACGCATATAGTATGAAGGCTCAAACTCTGTGCTTTCCCAAGTTTGGCTATTGTGGGTCCTTTGAATTTTCATGTTTTAAAATCACGTTGTCAACCTCTATGATCACATTCACCAAAAGCAAAGCCTGCTGGGATTTTAATTAATATCACTGAATCTATGGATTGATTTGGAAATTGTTAATATTGTAACAATGTTCCTATTCATTAGTATGGTATCTCTCTCCATTTATTTATGTCTCTTAAAATTTCCCTTAGCAATGATTTGGAGATTTTAGTCTACAGCTCTTGCACTATTTGTAAATATATCTTTATTTCATATTTCTAGTGTTATTATAATAGGTACTACCATTTTAACTGCCAGTTTTTATTTATAAATATACTTAATTATTTTTATATTAATTTTATATGATACGTCCTTGCCAAATAAAGATAAGCAGTTGTTCACCATAAGCCACATTGTTTATACAAATAGTTTAGGCACAACAAGCCTCTATTATCAGTTCTGGAAATGATAATAACCCCCCAAAATCCGAAGTCTCAAACACCAACCAAAGGCCAACCATTCAAGAAGACCTGTCTAAGAATAGCAGTCTCAGGCCTTCTATATCAACTCTTTTCTTCACACATGGTATATTGTTTCTATTGTTTCATTTTTTTTTACTCTATGTGACTTTGTATTTTAAATGGCTTTCTTGTAAGCACCATATATTTGGATCTTGCTTTTTTAAATCTAATATGACATTCCTTGCCTTTTAATAGAAATGTTTATATCTTTCATATGTAATGTAACTATCAATATGGCTGGTTTAAACCTATCTTGCTATATTTTTATATTTGTTCTATTTGATGTTTTTTCCTTTTTCTCCTCTTTTCTGGCTTTCTTTGGAATTAATTGAATTTTATTTATGATCCCATTGTATATCCACTAGCAGCTTATCAGCTATACCTCTTGGTTTTACTTTTTAGTGGTTGCTAATATATATACTAATACTAATATGTATATTAATATATATACCAATACCAATATATATACTAATATATATATACTAATACCTATATATTAGTATATACTAATATACTAATAGTAATATATATACTAATACAAATATATATAGTAATACTAGTAATATATACTAGTACTAATGTGTATGTTATATATAGAGAGTATACAGTATATATATAAATTTGAAATGAGAATAAGATAATTTATATATAAATTATACATAATAGTAAATTAATAAATTATAACAACCATATAAATCATATACAAAATTATTTTAATATTATTTCAAATAATATTGTATAACCTATATGATGTAGTAATCTTCCAACAGTATAGTTCCATTTCTACCCTCAAGACTTCTATATATGTTAAGAAAACTCAGAGGAGATTATTATTTTGCTCTAAAAAACCACTATAATTTAAGGACATTAAAAATATGGGACATTTCAGGGTGCCTGAGTGGCTCAGTTGGTTAGGCATCTGACTCTTGATTTTGGCTCAGGTCATGATCCCAGGGTCATGGGTTGGAACCCCATGTCAGGCTCTGTGCTGAGCATGGAGCCTGCTTAGGATGCTCTCTCTCCCCCCATGCTCCTCTGCCCCTCTTTCCCACTTGCTCTCTCTCTCTCAAATAAATAAATAATTTTGAAAAATAAAGAAAGAAAGAAAAATAAAGAATGTTCCTTTTTGCTATAATAATTAACTTAAAAATTCTGGAAAATAAGATATTAATATGTGACAATAGCAAATACCAAAGCCAAAAATACCAAAAACCAAAGTTCAAAAACTGGTAGTCATTTCGATTTAGGTATAAATAAATCCTCCGTCAGTTAATTGAGCAACATCCATGGTAAATGGTGAGTACTTGATAGACCTTATTTAATACACACCCAAACCTCTTTTTTTCATCCACCAAATATTTACAGATATTGTGGCAAGTATGTAGCACATGGACATTTCTTTCCTACAGAAAAGTTTTTTCAATTGCTTTTGAAATTTTATTTACCAAACCAGTACCATCATGCCCCTCAGATGCTCCAAATTATGACCCACATACTACAAATATCCAACACTGAACCCTGGACCTTCATCTTTTACTGGTTTCTCTGAAAATTCTAGTTTCAAGGCAAGAAATTAAAGAATTTTTAAGCAGCTCAAGTTCTTATGTACTAACTACAGCAGCAGGTATATTGTCACATCTTTCTCTAAACTGTGCCAATGAACTCTTTAATTAAATTATCCTTTCAATATTTTCATAGGCACCATGCTACTATATGTTCTGTATTGAGGGAATGACTGTCAAAAGGATACTTTATATCTTTTTATTATGAAGTTCCACCCTTTTTATTTACACAGGATATTGAAAGTTGTAGAGGAAGCTCTTTGCCCACAAAGGAAAAGATAGAATAGGCACAGGACTTCTGTCCAGGAGCCTTTCCATTATCCTTACTATTGTGGTATCATCTTATTGCTTTCCTTTATTTTACAACATAATAAGTTACAAACTCACCTCTAAGGATATAGTCGGAGTGCTGTGAGTTTAAGTTCCTTGAAATAATTGTTTTCTCTGAATACGTTATCAATTTGAGACAGTGTTCATTACTTTTTGTTCAGCCCTAATGTTTGCTCTTTTCCATTCTTTCAAATTAAATGTTATTTTTTGAACATGTAAAACTTTTATATCAGTCAAAACTCAAAACTATAAAAAATATATATATTCTCCTCATCACACTCCTGTCTCCCTCTCCCACCACCTGTCTGTTACCACTTTTATTAGTTTCTGTGTTTCTATTTGCAAAAATCGGCAAATATGAATGTGAGAATATACACATGTATTTTTTCTTATTCCCCCTTCTTTCTTCCAGAAAAGGTAGTTTACTATATAACTGCTCTGCATATTGGTTTTTTAGCAGTTATTTAATCTTTGAGTTTTTTCATTTGTAAAATGGGGAGAATACTATTGTGAAGATTAAATAGAAGGAGGTGTATGAGGTACCCACCGTAGGATCAGGCACAGTGAAACACACCTTACATGTCTCTACAGCCTACTCTTCTCATTCTGTGGCAATAAACACTCACATCACTTTCCATTAGTGCTGTAGACTAAAGCATCCTTGGGAAAGTCAGGAACACACAGCAGATCTTCCACTATGAATGGCTTGTAGCTTTTCAGTTGTATTTACGATTAAAGCCACTGCACTTGACTTCGAAGCAAACTCTCAACCCAAAGTTGGCTCCTGGCAGATCTCCTTTTGGTACCAGCACACAAGCTACCATAAGTAGCCATGAATCTCTCCCACCTGCTACTGGGGGATGAACAGATGCATGGCTAGACTGCATTGAAAAGATTTTTCTATTTGACCGCAGATTTGCTACTTCCTGTACTTCTTACTTTGTGTAGACACATATCTTCATCTGATATCATTTTCCTTTTTCATGAAGAACTTACTTTAACCTTTTTGTGATGCATGTCTATCGGGAAGAAATTCTTTTACCTTTTATTTGTCATTTTTTACTTCTATGTTTTGAAAAATCTTTTTGCTGGGTGTATAATTCTGGGTTGACAGCTATTTTCATTTAGTAGTTTAATTCTGTTACCCTATTTTCTAGTGGCTTGCATAGTTCGTGACTAAAAATTTGCTGTTATTCATTCTTACCACTGTTCCTCTGTATGTGATATGTTCTCTGCCTTTTTTCCCCTCTAGCTGCTTTTAAGAGTTTTCTCTTTGTTATAGCTTTTTAGCAATTTGATTATTATGTGCCTTTATGTTGTTTTCTTTACATTACTCTGCTTCGGGTTTGTTGTGTTTCTTCTATTATGGGTTTATGGTTTTCATCAAATACTTTTATAATACTTTCATCATCTACAACAACTTTTTGTGTCTATTGACTAGGTTTTTTTTTTCTAGTTATAGAACATATTTTCCTACTTCTTTCCATAAATGTTTTCATGCTAGACATTGCAAATTTTATGATGCTTGGTGCTGGGTCCTACTATATTTTTGAAATAGTGTTAACCATTGTTCTGACATGCTTAAGTTTCTTGGGATCAGTTTGATCGTTTTGAGGTTTGGTTTTAAGATTTGTTATTGTGAGTGCAGACCATTTTTTAGTCTTAGGGTGATTTAGCCCCACTATTACCCAATGCCTTGTGTGTTAAATGGTCTTTCCATGCTGGCTAATGGGACCATGAGTTAGTCCCAGTACTGTATTAGCTCTAAGAATTGTTTAGTCTACTAGTATATTAGTCTGCTCAGACTGCCATAACAAAATGCCACAGGCTGGGTGGCTTAAATAACAGAAATTTATTTCTCACAGTTCAGAAGTCTAAAAATCCCAGATCAAAGTCTGACAGAGTTTAGTTTCTGGTGATAGCTCTCTTCCTGGCTTGAAGATCAGTACCTTTGTGCTTTCACATGTGTGAAAGGTGTGGGAAGGGGTGTGCTTTCAGTGTGTGCAAGGGGTGGGAAGAGGGTTTTACAGGGGAGAAAGAATGAGAAAGAAAGGAAGAAAGAAAGAAAGAAAGAAAGAAAGAAAGAAAGAAAGAAAAAGAAAGAAAGAAAGAAAGGGAAAGAGTGGATGCTCTGGTGTCTGTACTTATAAGGACACTAATCCCATCAAGTCAGGGTTGCATCCTTATGACCTCATTTAAACTTAATTACTTCCTTACTCTAAATATAACTACACTGATAGTTAGGGCTTCAACATATGAATTTGGAGGGAACACAAACATTCAGTGCATAACAACTGCTTTCTAGTGATTCTTTCTCTGGTCTTAGATAGTTTCTTTTCCCCCATACATGTGCAAATGAGTACTTAGCCAAAGATTCAAGGGTACCCCTTTGTATATCACCAGTATCTTTTTGTGTGTATCTCTCTCCTCTCTAGTATTCTGTTCTGGAAATTCTAGCTGTGCTGACTTCTCAAAACTGTGACTCTTTAACTCAGTAAGACCACTGGGTGGTCATTTAGACCACTGGCTGGTCATTTAGACCACTGGCTCTATACGGGTTCCCCATCCCTACACTGCAGCCTAAAACCTGCTTCCAGGCTGTAAGCCAGGCAATCACAGGGCTCATCTGCTTTGTTTCCTCTCTTTTGATAATCATAGCCCTGTGCTGCCTATTGTCAATCTCTCCAAACCATTGTTTTATATATATTTTTCTGGTTTTCTAGGTGATTAGGTACAAGAATAAACACATTATCAGTTATATTATCATGTCTAAAAGCAGAACTACATGTTTAGTATAGATTACATTAATAATAATCATTCTATGCATGAAAAATTGGGGCACACAGCTTCCTTACTTTCCATAGACTTATGGCTATCTGAAAGTGTTTGAATGTATTTAAAATTTTTCCCGTGGGTGTAAAAGACAGTCATGTCCTTCCCTGCCATAGTGTGGGAAGCAAAACATAGGAAGGACAGTGGGGTTTAGAGACTTAGAGTTTCTATTTTCTTACATTTTGACCCAATTAAAACTTTTGCCACAGTGACATTTGTTCCTTAGCCACCGCTGAAACTGCTACACTCCAGTCTTTATTTTATATGTTCCATTTAAATGTTGTGCTTATGTAAATTATAAAACCCTGATACCACACTATGGCAGGCAGGTGTATTACTATACACTCTATTCTTGTGGTGAGGTCTAAAACATCCTTGCCCAAACTAATTGGGTAGGAAATTATTTGGAAAAGCTAGCCGGTAAAAGTGAAATAAAATGCAAATGTTACTTTTTATCTGAGAAGCACTTTTTCCCCTTCTCCAGTTTCATTTTCAGAAATCAGGTTCCATAGCAAAGCCATGTTCATAAATGAATATGGCATGAAAATTTCTGTTTCCCTCCTATTTCCAATTTCAGATAAGAATCTTTTTATATCAACATCACTTTCCAAAATTTGGACTCTTTCAGGTTTTCCTTACTTTACTTGTAACTATGGAAATAAATCTTAGTGCTAAGAAGACATATTAGTCCTTCTAGCTTCTTCTAAAAGCTTTGCCATTTACTTTGTGTCGGTTCTTATTTTCATTCTAGTTCATTCCACATTTGCGTGTTGATCATCTACTATGTATAAAACCCTCTGTGAGGTGTTAGGAGATTTAGAAATAAGACTGCACCCTGCTCTTAATCTGCTAAGGAAAAATAACACGCAAGCAGCTAACATGCAAGTGGTTAGAAGTGTTAGAGAAAATCCAAGTGGGCAAAACTGCTTTGACAACCTACCACCAAAGGCCCTTTTATCCTGGTAGAAGATTAAGGGACAGGGAATGGGTTGGGCAAAGTTTCATTAAATAAAAAAAAGTGGTTTTTAACAGAAACCAATATCTGTTTTGATGGGAGCTGAAAACTAGGGACAATAGGGGCACCCAGGTGGGTGGTTGAGTGTCTGACTTCGGCTTAGGTCATGATCTCACCATTTGTGAGTCTGAGCCCCACATCCAGCTCTCTCCTGTCAGCGCAGAGCCCATTTTGGATCCTCTGTCCCCCTCTCTCCCCGCACCTCCCCTGCTTGCACTCTCTCTCTAAAAAATAAAAATACTTTCTAAAAAAAAAAAAAGAAGAAAAGAAAATTGGGGATAGCATTTCAGACTGAAGGTAAAGCTGGAATATTCCTTAAGGAAGAGGTTTAATGTTCCTTAGCAGGCAGAGGAGCATCATAGAAGACCTGGATTCAAATCCACTCAGCAGTTATGGGATCTTGAGAACTTAACCTCTCTGAGTTTCATTTTCTTCATCTATATAATGTGATCAATAATATCCACCTTCAAGAGTTTTCATTATACATATACACATACACACACACATGCACACACAGAGATCTTCTTTGAGTTATGACGGAGTTATGTTCCAATAAACCCATGGTTAAGGTGAAAATATTTTAAATCAAAAATGCGTTTAATGCACCTAATCTACCAGATATTATAGCGTAGCCTAGTCTACCTTAAATGTGCTCAGAACACCTTCATTAGCCTAAAGTTGAGCAAAATCATCTAACACAAAGCCTATTTTCTAATAAAATGTTTAATACCTAATGTAACTTACAGAATACTGTACTGAAAGTGAAAAACAGAATGGTTGTAAGTGTATCATTATTTATTCTTATGATTGTATGGCTGACTGGGAGTTGTAGCTCACTGCTACCACTGTCCAGCATCATTAGAGACAGTATTGTACCACATATCACTAGCTCAGGAAAAGATCAGAATTCCAAATTCAAAGAATGGTTTCTACTGAATGCCAATCACTTTCACCTCATTGTAAAATTGAAAACCTGAAAGTCAAACCATTGTTGGGGGCTATCTATCTATCTATCTATCTATCTAGTATCTGTCTATCATCTATCATCTATCTATCTATCTATCTATCTATCTAGTATCTATCTAACGATCTACCCATCCATCCACACACAGACAGACTGGCATCAGAGAAGATTCAATTAACAAAGACTAAACTGATAATTCCTTAATAAAGAATTAAGAATATGAGGCTATTTGGGGAACTTTAGATTATCCAGAGGAATTGCTTTGATTTCCAAATATTTCTTAAGATTTTTGCATCTACATGCATGAAGGATTTGAGTCTGTCCAGTCTCATTCTTTTGCATGTGGCTTTCCAGTTTTCCCAACACCATTTATTGAAGAGTTTGTGCTTTTTCCATTGTATGTTATTGACTCCTTTGTTGTAAATTAATTGTCCATATACGTATGGGTGTAATTCTGGGCTTTCAATTCTGTTCCATTGATTTGTGTGTCTGCTTTTATGCCAATACCGCACTGTTTGGATTACTTTAGCTTTGTAGTGTAGTTTGAAATCAGAGAGCATAATACCTCTGACTTTGTTCTTCCTCAAGATTGTTATTCAGGATCTTTTGTGGTTCTATACAAATTTTACAATTATTTATATTAGCTCTGTGATAAATGTCATTGGAATTTTGATAGGGGTTGCAATGAATCTGTAGAATGCTTTAGACAGAATGGACATTTTAACAACATTAATTCTTCTAATCCATGAACATGGTGTATCTTTTCATTTTTGTGTATCATTTTCAGTTTCTTTCATTAGCATCTTATAGGGTTTTTTAAGTTTTATTTATTTATTTTGAAAAAATGAGAGAATCTCAAACAGGCTCCACACTGTCAGCAAAGAGTTCAATGTGGGGCTCAATCTCATGAACCATGAGATCATGACCTGAGCTGAAATCAAGAGTTGGACAGTTAACCAACTGAGCTACCCAAGCACCTCTGTTATAGTTTTTAGTGTACAAATCTTTCACCTTTTTGGTTAAATTTATTCCTAGGTGTTTTATTCTTTTTGATGCAATTGTAAATGGAAATGTTTCCTTAATTTCTCTTTCTGATAATTCATTTTTAGTGTAGAAATGCCACAATTTTTTATATGTGATTTTGTATCTTGCTACTTTACTGGATGCATTTATTAGTTTCAAAAAAAATTTTTTTGGTGGAGTCTTTCGGGTTTTCTATATATCATATGCCATCTGCAAATAATGACAGTCTTACTTTTTCCCTTTCAAGTTGGGTGACTTTTATTTCTTGTCTAACTGTTCTGGGAAGGACTTTCAGTACTATGTTGTATAAAAGTGGCAAGAGTGCTCATCCTTGTCTTGTTCCAGATCTTAGTAGAAAAGCTTGTAGCTTTTCACCATTGAAATACAATATGACAACATAATATGATGTTAGCTGTGGGTTTGTTATATATGGCCTTATGTTTAAGTATGTCCTCTCTTCACCCACTTAGTTGAGTTTTATCATAAATTGATATTGAATTTTGTCAAATGCTTTTTCTACATCTATTGAGATGATCATTGTGATTTTTATTCTTTTTGTTAATGTGGTTTAGCACAATAATTGATTTGCAGATGTTGAACCATTCTTACATCCTTGGAATAAATCCCACTTGATCATGTGTGATCTTTTTAAGGTATTGTTGAATTCCATTTTCTAATATTTTGCTGAGGATTTTTGCATCAACATTCATCAATGATATTGGCCTGTAATTTTCTTTTTTGTGTGTTCCCTTGTCTGGCTTTGGAATCAGGGCAATGCTGGCCTCATGATATGAGTTTGGAAGTGTTTCTTCCTTGTTAAATTTTCAAAAGAGCTTTAAAAAGGTATTGAATCTTCCTTGATTTTTTGTTAGAATTTATCAGTGAAGCTGTCTGGTTCTTAACTTTTGTTTGTTTGGTGGTTTCTGATTATTGACTTAATCTCCTTAGTGGTATTCAATCTATTTAGATTTTCTATTTATTCATAAATCAGTCTTGGAAGACTTCATATTTTAAGGAATCTATCAATTTCTTCTAGATTGGCCAATTTATTGGTGTATAATTGTTCATAATAGTCTCATAATTCTTCGTATTTCCATGGTATCAGTTGTAACTTCTCCTCTTTCATTTCTGATGATGTTTGTTAGAACCCTATCTATTTTTCTTGGTTGGTCTAACTAAAGTTTTGTCAATTTTGTTTATCTTTTCAAATAACCAGCTCTTAGTTTCATTGATCTTTTATATTGATTTTTAGTCTCTATTTCATTTGCAATTGACTCCTGAAAAACAAGAGAGGTGCCAACTCCCCAACACAGTCAAAAATCTATGTATAACTTTTTACTCCCTCCAAACTTAACTGCTAATATCCTACATTGATCAGTAGGCTTACTGAGAACATAAACAGTTAATTAACATATATTTTATATGTTGTATGTATTATATACTGTATTCTATAATAAAGTAAGCTAGAGAAAAGAAAATGTTGTTAGGAAATTCATAAGAAAGGGAAAATATACTTACAGTATATATCTATTAAATCTATCTGGTATGATGTGTTGTTTAAGGCCAATGTTTTCTTATTAGTTCTCTGTTTGCATGATCTATCCATTGATGTAAGTGAGGTGTTAAAGTCTTTTGCTATTATCGTATTGTCAGTTTCTCTTTTTAGGTCCTTTAATATTTGTTTTACATATTTTGGTGTTTCTATGTTGGGTGCATGTATATTTATAAATGTTATGTTTTCTTGTTGGATTTACTCCTTCATCGTTATGTAGTGCTTATTATTATTGGCTTTGTTTTAAAGTCTATTTTGTCTGCTATGAGTATAGCTATACCAGCTTTCTTTTTGTTTCCATTTGCATGGAATATCTTTCTCTATCTCTTCTCTTTCAGCCTGTGTATATCTTTACTTCTGAAGTGAATCTCATAGGCAGCATATAGATTGGGCTTGTTTTTTCATGCATTCAGTCTCTCCATGTCTTTTAATTGGAGAGTTTAGTCAATTTACATTTACCCATTTAGTCCATCCCCCCTCCCGCAATCCCTCCAGTAACCCTGTTTGTTCTCCATATTTAAGAGTCTTCATGTTTTGTCCCCCTCCCGGTTTTTGTTATTTTTGCTTCCTTTCCCTTATGTTCATCTGTTCTGTGTCTTAAAGTTCTCATATGAGTGAAGTCATATGATATTTGTCTTTCAATTTACATTTAAATTAATTATTGGTAGGTACATACTTATTGACATTTTGTTTATTATTTTCCAGTTATTTTCATAGTTCCTCTCTGTTCCTTTCATTTTCTATTTCTCTCTTCCCTCATGGTTCAATGGCTTTCTTTGGTGTTATGTTTAGATTCCTTTCTCACTTTCTTTGTAAAAGCTTTTGATTTGTGATTACCCTGGGGTTCACATGTAACTTCCTATGTATATAACAGTCTGTTTTGAGTTCATACCAACTTAAATTTGAACACATTCCAAAACTTTACACTCCTCTCTCACTACATTTTATATTTTTGATGTCACATTTTACATTTTTTATTTTATGTATTCCTTAACTAATTATTGTAGTTTTAGTTAGTTTCACTCTTTTTAACCTTCATAGTTGCTTTATAAGTGCTTTTTCAGTGAGATTTTTACTTTTGCATGTTCTCTTGTTATTAATTAGTGCCATTACCTTTCAGTTTAAAGAAGTCTCTTTAACATTTCTTGTTTAGTGGTGATGCATTCCTTTAGCTTTTGCTTATATGAAAAAGCTCTTAATCTCTTCTTCAATTCTGAATGATAACCTTGCCAGGTAAAGAATTCCTGGTTGGAAGACTTTTCCTCATAGCATTTTGAATATACCATGCCATTCTCTATTGGATTGAAAATTTTCTGCTTAAAAGTCCACTGATAGCCTTATGAGGTTTCCCCTTGTATATAATAAGTTGTTTTTCTCTTGTCTTCCAGCTCACTGATCTGATACTCAGCTTCATCTAGTCTAGTGGATTTTTCAGTTCAGTTATTATATTCTTTAGCTCTGTAATTTCTGTATGGAACTTCTAAATTTTTTCTTTCTTTTTTGAGGATCTCATTATGTTCATCCATTTTTCTCCCTGGTTCAGTGAGCATGTTCATGATCATTATCTTGAACCCTTTATCAGATAGACTGCTTATATCCATTTCATTAATGTCATTAATTTTTAAAAATGTTTTCTCTTGTTATTTTTTGGGAATGTATTCCTCTGTCTCCTCATTTTGTCTGACTCTGTGTGTTTGCTTCTAGGTATTAGGTGAATCAACCACTTGCCCCAGTCTTGAAGGAGTGGCCTTGTATAGGAGATGCCATGTGGAGACCAGAAGAGTACTCCTCTCTGACCCCTGGAGCTAAGTATTTAAGGGGCATCTCCTGTGTGGCCTGCACATGTCCATCTCTGTGGTAGGGTCATGTCTGCAGTGGGAGGGGGAGTAGCTGGTGCCAGCCTAGCTGTGACACGCAGCTGCCCTGCAGTGTTGGATGGCCATCCTGGTGGCAACTAGCAGACTCACTGGGATGCAGATGTAAGCAAGTCTGTCCCCTGGCCTGGCTGGGATGTGTGGCTGCACTGGAGGTGTGGATAAGGTTCTCAGCTGGACATGCCCACCAGCTCCAACAGGTTAGAGGGATAATTCCAAATGGCACCCACTGGTGCTTGACCTTAGCAAGGTAGAATGAGGTTGCAAATATGGCATCTGCCAATGTCCTTATCTTTGGAAAAAGTCCTAGTGGTTTTCTGACTTGCTAGAAGAAACGTTATTTATTTATTTATTTATTTACTTACTTACTTACTTACTTTTTAATGTTTATTCATTTTTGAGACAGAGAGAGACAGAGCATGAACAGGGGAGGGTCAGAGAGAAGGAGACACAGAATCTGAAACAGGCTCCAGGCTCTGACCTGTCAGCACAGAGCCCGATGCCGGGCTCAAACTCACGGACCGCGAAATCATGAACTGAGCCGAAGTTGGCTGCTTAACCGACAGTCACCCAGGAGCCCCTAGAAGAAACTTTAAAATTAGTAAGTCACATATAGTCCGGATGCTTTCCCAACTGGTGTTTGTGCACTGGGCCCTGTGGGGTAAGTGAATCTGTGCACAAGACTTTTAGAGGCAGATTCTCCATTCCCTATAGTTCTATGGTTTTCCTGGATGTAATCCACATTGGCTTTCAGAGCTGGGTATTCTGGGGGCTCATCTCTCTCATACAGAATCTAAGAGTTGGGATGCCTGATATGGAGCATAGACCCCTTGCTCTTTAGGGCAAAGTTCTGTGCCTTTGAGATCCCTCCTGATTATGTATCACTGTGCTTGAGGTGGGATATTGCTTTCTTTTTTTAAAAAAATTATTTTAATTGTTTGTTTATTTTTGAGAGACAGTACATGAGTGGGGCAGGGGCAGAGAGAGAGGGAGACACAGAATCTGAAGCAGGCTCCAGGCTCTGAACTGTCAGCACAGAGCCTGATGTGGGGCTTGAACCCACAAACTGTGAGATCATGACTGGAACTGAAGTTGGACACTTAGACGACTGAGCCACCCAGGTGCCCCAAGGTGAGTTATTTCTATTGAGGTAGTGTCTCTGCCTTTCCTACCCATCTTGATGTTGTCCTTTTTGTCTTTTGTTGTGGAAGTCTATTCGTGTAGTTTTCTGGTCTTTTTCAGAGGGAATTATTCCATATGTAGTTGTATACTTGTATCCATGGGAGAGAATGAGTTCAGATCTTCCTACAGTGCTATCTCAAACAAATTCTCTCTCTCTTTCTCTCTCTATATATAATCTACGATGTATCTACTTCACATGCTTAATCTTTATTTTCTTTAATGCATGAAATACAGTTATAATTAACTGTCTTTATTGGCTACTAATTATATCATTTTAGGGTTAGTTTCTATTGATTTTTTTCTCATTATGATTCATATTTTCCTATTTCTTTGCATGGTAGGTACTTTTTATTGGAGACCAGCATTGTGAATTTTATCTTGTTGCATTCACTGAACATTTTGGTATTCCTAATCCTATTAGTATTCTTGAGGTTTCTTTTTAAAAATTTTTTAATGTTTATTTATTTTTGAGACAGGATGGGGGCAGGGGCAGAAAGAGGGAGACAGAGGATCAGAAGCAGGCTCCACACAGTGAGTGCAGAGCCCAGTGTGGGGCTCAAACTCACAAACTGTGAGATTATGACCTTAGCCAAAATCAAGAGCAGGCCACTGAACCCACTGAGCCACCCAAGCACCCCAATACTCTCGAGTTTTGTTCTGAAATTAAGTTAAGTTACTTGGTATCAGTTTGATTTCTTCAGATTCTACTTTCAAGCTTTGATAGGAGAGACAGAGTGGTATTTAGTTTAGGGCTAATTTTTCCCCCCACTACTGAGGCAAAACCAATGCCAACAAATTATAAACTCTTTCCTGCTCAGCAGAGCTCTGAGGATTGTTTCTTCTAATCCTTTCAGGTGCTTCTTTCTTCAGCTGTGGGTCATTTTCTCTCACAGCTGTGCTGATCTAGCCTCAAATGAAGATGTGAGGGCATTCCTTGAAGATCTCCAGAATCCTTTCTCCATGTAACTCTCTCTTCTCTGATACCCTGCTCTGCAAACTGTAGCCACTTTGGCCTTTCTGACTTCTAGCTCCTCAACCCAGGGAGATTGTCAGACTCCACCTGTGTTTGCCCCTCCCTGCATTGATGCCTGAAAATTCTCATCTGGCAGTATGCCTGGGGATTATAGGGTTCACCTTGTTCATTTCCCATTTCTCAGGATCACTATCCTTTGTTGCCTGATGTCCAGCGTCTTGAAAGTGTTTTTTTCATATATTTTTCACAATTTTTAAACTGTATTAGTGGAGAGTAAATCCAGCTGCTGCCATTAGATCTTATCTGGAAGGAGAAATCTTCAGAGGTAATGAAATGCCAAGGATTTAGCCTCATATTGAATGTGGGTAAAAAAGAGAGCAGCACATAGTTCATTGCAGACATTGAAAATTATTTTTGTACCATGGACCCTCTGGACATCTTCTGAAACCTATAGACAGCTTCTCAGAATGGTGTTTTCAAATGCACAAAGCACAGACAAGTACCAAAAAAAAAAAAAAGATTATAGTGAATATAGTTATTAGAATATTTTTCTGTGATATCCTATAGTAGCAGATGTACTTCTTAATTAATACATTAAGTGACAGCTCTATCAATGTGTCTAATAATTTCTATAATTTTCAAGTAGTAATAAGCATAAACAATATTCTGAGATATGTGAAACAATTGTAATGTTGTTTGAATATATCCGTACTCCCTATTGGTGGCCATGTCAATATACTGTTAATGTCGTTTGTTGCCAAATGCATTATGAAAGGAAATGCTAACTAGTAAAAAGCTAGTAAAAAGAAACATGCACTTGCTCTCATTCAAGTTGAAGGACCCCTGAATTGTCTCCATAGACCCCTTGGAGGTCTATAGATCCAGAGTAAGAATACTTATTTTAATACATGGAAACTGGAGGGCCTGGAAGTTGTAGGTCTTACACAATTGCTTAGACTTATGAAATGGCAATGATTTCATTTGAATCTACCATGAGCATGGTGAGGTACCATGGGGATAGTTTGGGGGTAGAAGGGTGGAAGCCATGTTCACAGAACAACTGAGAGAGTCCTTTATGCCAAAATGGGTCTTCTTTCTACAATTCCCAGACCAAGGAATTTCATCCCCAGTGGTGAGGAGTCTACCTGTCAAATGGCTTCTAGTCCAACTCCCATTCTGAATCTCAAGTCCCATCACTCATAACTGACAAATTGGGCAGGTCTGCTGTTTATTTTTGCCTCTGGTCTTTTGGCCAGGCCACACATTCTTGGATTTGTGAATACAGAGTTCTGTTCCTATCCAGTGTGTCCCAACCAGAAAGTCACTGTAATTTTTGGTTTTGTTCCCATACTCCCTCCAAATGTCATTAGTCATATCCTCCTTCCCATTTCTGCCTTGAATAGGCAGTCATTATGATGAAGCCAGGCCTGTTTCAGAATTCCATGAGAACCACAGTGTCAGGCCGTCACAACTCTGGAGCTGGAAATGGAAAAGGCTGTGATCTGGCTGGCTGGCACAGTCCCTATGAGTCATTGTGGAAACACTGTCCCCAGATGCTGCTGAGAGGGACCGGGTTGCTGGTGAGTGCATCTGTCAGATGAGATCCTGACCCCCTGACATCTTAAAACATTCCATAATTTGTGGGATGTTGGGCCTTTCGTCTGGTATCCTGGTTACATTAAAATTTGGGTTGTTTTATTCTATTTTTGGTTCTCTTGCAGTTTCCAATGTGTCAAAAAAAACAAAATACTTTTTTTTCAAATACAAAAATAATACATATTCATTGTACAGAGATTGAAAAAGGCAGAAAAACACACAGAAGAGAATTCTACCACCCAGAGATATAGATTTTCTTTTCATGTGTTGCATTTCCTGTAAGGTGCTATTTGGATTATAATGTATAGAATACTTTGGTAAGCTGTGGTTTTTTCCAATTGTACCAGTATAACTCACACAGTCCCCATTTTTAAAAATATGAAATTATATCACTTTTTGCCCTAAAGGAGATGTTACATAAGGTATCTAGTCCAACATACTCTTTCTAAAAATGAGAAAACTGATATCCCAGGAGGATAAGTAATTTGCCCAAGGCTCATATACCACAGAGTCAGGAATGGAACCCTGGATTTTTGTGCTGGTATCCTGCTGCCTCCTGACTTGTCCATGTCTGTGTTCATCTTCTGTCTGTGCTTACCTTCAGACAAGAGCTGAAAGGTCTCTGGCTTCTCTCTGCTTCTTGACCCGGAGGAAATGTAGTGGAGTTCCTGGACTTGCCAAATAGGAAATTTGCCTCTGCCTTTAGATCTTGAGTTAAGAAACTATCTAATTTCTTTAAATTCATTCCCTGTAAGGGGCACCCGGGTGGCTCAGTCAGTTAAACATCTGACTTCAGTTTAGGTCATGATCTCACTCTTTGTGAGTTCGAGCCCCGTGTTGGGCTCTGTGCTGACAGCTTTGTCTCTGTCTGTACCTCCCCTGCTCTCTCTCTCTCTCTCAACTATGAAACAAAACATCAGAAAAAGAATTTAAAAAAAATTATTCCCTGTAAGAAACTTTAACATTTGAGGGGGAAAAGCTTTTTCCCATGCAAGGTTTATTTTTGATTATTATTCGGAAATTAAAAAATACAAGAAAAATAGTCATTAAATCAAGAAACAGACTCTTTTTTTTCCAAATTCATTTTTTACTTATTTTTTAAAATTTAAATCCTATTTAGTTAACATATAGTGTAATAAAGATTTCAGGAATAGAATTTAGTGATTCATCACTTACATATTACATCCAGTGTTCATCCCAGCAAGTGCCTCCTCAATGTCCATCAGCCATTTAGCCCATCCCCTCACCCAACACTCTGCCAGCAACCCTTGGTTTGTTCTCTGTATTTAAGAGTCTCTTATAGTTTGTCTCCCTCTCTGTTTTTATTTTATTTTTGTTTCCTTTCCCCTATGTTCTTCTGTTTTGTTTCTTAAATTCCACATGAGTGAAATCATATATTTGTCTTTCTCTGACTGACTTATTTCACTTAGCATAATATGCCCTAGTTCCATCCACATTGTTGCAAATGGCAAGATTTCATTCTTTTTGATTGCTGAGTAATATTCCATTGTATATACATACCTCATTTTCTTTATCCATTCATCAGTCAATGGACATTTGGGCTCTTTCCATACTTTGGCTATTGTCAATGATGCCACTATAAACAATGTGGTGCATGTACCCCTTCGAATCAGCACTCCTGTATCCTTTGGATAAATACCTACTAGTGCAATTGTTGGGTTGTAGAGTAGTTCTATTTTTAACTTTTGGAGGAATCCCCATACTGTTTTCCAGGGTAGCTGTACCAGTTTGCATTCCCACCAGCAGTGCGAAAGGGTTCCTCTTTCTCCATATCCTCACCAACATCTGTTGTTGCCTGAGTTGTTAATTTTAGGCATTCTGACAGTTGTGAGTTGGTATCTCATCATGGTTTTGATTTGTATTTCCATGATGATAAGTGATGTTGAACATCTTTTCACGTGTCTGTTAGCCATCTGGATGTCTTCTTTGGAAAAGTGTGTATTTATGTCTTTTGCCCATTTCTTCACTGGATTATGTGTTTTTTTTGGGTGTTGAGTTTGGTAAGTCCTCTATAGATTTTGGATACTAACCCTTTATTCAAAGGGTTGATATGTAATTTGCAAATATATTCTCCCATTCCATTGGTTGCCTTTTAGTTCTGCTGATTGTTCCCTTCACTGTGCAGAAGCTTTTTATCTTGATGAGGTCCCAATAGTTCATTTTTGCTTTTGTTTCCCTTGCCTCTGGAGACGTGTTAAGTAAGATGTTGCTGTGGCTAAGGTCAAAGAGGTGGTTGCCTGTTTTCTCCTCAAGGATTTTGACGGCTTCTTATCTTATGTTTAGGTCTTTTATCAAGAAACAGACTTTTAACTATAGAGAATGAACTGAGGGGAGGTGGGTGTGGGGACAGGGAACTAAGTGGTGGGGATTAAGAACTGCACTTGTTGAGGTAAGCACTGTGATGTATGGAATTGTTCAATCACTATATTATACAACTAATATACTAATATAGCACTGTATGTTATTATATTGGAATTAAATTTAAAAAATAAGATTGGACATAAAGGTTGAGACAACAAAAAAATTAAAATTAACACGATATAAATATTGTTTTATTATTTTTATTATTTTTTTAACGTTTATTTATTTTTGAGACAGAGAGAGACAGAGCATGAACGGGGGAGGATCAGAGAGACGGAGACACAAAATCTGAAACAGGCTCCAGGCTCTGAGCTGTCAGCACAGAGACCGACGCGGGGCTTGAACTCACGGACCGCGAGGTCATGACCTGAGCCGAAGTCGGCCGCTTAACCGACTGAGCCACCCAGGCGCCCCAACACGATATAAATATTTTTTTTTAAAGGAAAAGTAGTCATTACTAGAAACCTAACGACTTAACTAATGTACCTGTCTTTAAACTCAATAGTGGCTATTTAGTTTATTGGCCTTTATAGTATGTATATTTTCACGAAGTGCAAACTCACCTCAGAAAGTTAGCAAACCGCATAGCACAGTATGGTATAGAAGAGTATGGCACATAGTACAGATAGTATAGAGTATAGCATGGCACATCGTATAGATACTATAGTGTATAGTGTAGTATCAAATGGCAGTATAGTATAGTATAGATAGTATATAGTATATAGTATAATAAAATGAACGTGGACTTCGTAGTTTGGTGGTCTTTGATTCAAATCCCATCTGTGCATCTGAACCCGTTTGAGCTTTGTACCATCATCTGTAAAATGAGGGTAATGATAGCAGTTATCTGCCCTAAGATATATCCTAAGATATAGATCCAGAAGAAAGTAAAGCAAAGAAAGTGGGGAGATACAAATTTTCAGATTAGTGATTATGATATTTTTGTATTATTGGCTATGATATTTCCTACTGATTATGTATATTACTGTACCAAAGAGTTGTGGTCAGAGGGACATGGATAAGGCCTCTCCTTAAATATTGGTGCCAATTCCACAAGAAGGAACCACCCATAAGAAGAAATACCCCAACTGGTGTGTATTTCACTACTTTGCTAGTACCTTCTCATTCTTTTATCTTATAAAATAAAAATCAAATCGATAAAAATTATGTAATTGAAATATTGAAAACTTAGGTAAGAATTCATTTTTTCAGAATTTGCAAGAGCAGCGGCAACAGGATGTTTTGACTTCAAGGTCAAAGAACAGGGTCAGACTTCAAATAAGAACATGGTTGAGTAAATCAACATCTTTCCCCTGGCCCTCCAGGAAATCCTGCAAAAGCAGAAAAGAGAAGGGAAAAAAAAACTTAACCCATTTTCAGTGAAACTAAGACAGTCAGACATTATATGCAGACTCCAAACTATGTGCAAGTAATGTCAAAACAGCCGATATTAAGCAAAGCTACAAGAAGAACTTGCAGAAAAAGGCTCAGCAAGTGGCCAGGTAGCCTGAGGTCCAGGGGCAGATCAGGAAGTGTCAATAAAAATAAATAAGAGGCTCTCCTTGAAGTCTACATTTTTATCTCCCACGTTCAGTAATAATATCAAGAAGTATAGTAAGCAAGACTGGCAGCTGCAGACACACTCTTGAACCTTATCTGATTCAAAGAAGATACTTTAGAGTAGAGCCACTCAAGGGATCACAAAGCTGAGCCATGTTTACAGGAAGCAGTCTGTCTCTGTGGTAGTAGAGAAGGACACATTCTCTGAGTTATGGAGTTTGGAAGGCAATACTGGCCCGATTCCTCCTTCCCATACTGTCCCCTGCCAGAAAACTCTTAGTTCAGGAAAATCCAAGCCATTCAAAGATTAATAGCTTTTTTAAAAAATGAATTAGCAAAACACCAATACAAAGATATTAAATTTCTAAATACAATATTACCACATCAAATCCATTAGTGAATTAAAAAACAATATATTATCCAACTAAGGGTAGGATTTGTCCCAATTCAAGGAGGAAAAAAAAAAGATCCCCTTGAGAGCCACAGAAAGAGCAGTGGCTCTCACTGTTCTACACAAACTTAATATTTGTTCTTCCAAAAACTGCTTAGCAAACTAAATCAGAAGGAAATTTTCATTACCTTGATTAAAGGTAGTAGTAGTAGTTATTAATACTATTCACTAAATTTTCTGTGTTTTTTTTTTTCTTTTCAGGCACAATACATGGTACCAGAAAGACTGAAAAATTCAGTAAGGCTCCCATTCCACACTGTGATAAAAAATAATTTTTAGATGAAGTAACAAAACAAATCTTGTAAATAATTAGAAGAAAACACGGGGAAATGTGCTCTGAAGATTTTTCTTAAGCAAGATCTACGTAAAAAATGATGAATATATTTGGCCACATAAAAATGTATTCTTTCTGTACCTCAAAGGAAAGTACTCAAAAGTTTAACTATAAGGATGGACTGAGAGAAAATATTTTGATATAAATACAGGACAAGTATTACTATTTAGACCAATGCTGTCTAATAGAACTTTCTGCAATGATGGAAATGTTCTCCCTGTGCTACCTGACAGGATAGCCTTTAGCCACATGTGCAATTGAGCATTTGAAATGTGCCCGGTATGACTGAGGGACTGAATTCTAAATTTTACTTAATTAATTTCAATTTAAATAGACAAATATGGCTAGTGGTATTTTATTGGGCGGCGCAGATCTAGAAAATATGAAAAGATCCATCAAAAATGTGCATGACGTTAAGCTAGCAATTACTAACATTTTAATAGAACTTAATAAATTTGTTCAAAGACTCACCTAGAAAAGAAAATAAGAAAAAAAAGAGAAAAAAAAAACCATGAAACTTTTTGAAAAAGAAAAGCAATGCGAGAGGAGGCTCTTACCCCACCAGAAATCTCTTTCCTAGAAAAATATTAAATACGAATACAAAGAGGCATAGATGAGGTATTCACTGAACACAACAACCAGACAAATTTGAGTTTTGATGATATTATAGGGCAACTTGAACTCTCACACATTCCTTGAGGGAGTGGAAATTGGTATGACCACTTTGGAAAATCATCTGACGTGTATACAAAAGCTGACCATATGTATACCCTAGGGATATATGCAACAGAAATGCGCATATATATTTGAATCAAAAGACAGAACACAAGAACATTCAGCACAGCACCATTCATAATAGCATCAACTGGAAACCCCCCAAATGTCCATCAATAGCATCATGGAATGATAAATTATTACATATTCATATGATGGAAAACTCTAAAGCAATGAAAATGAGTGAACTATTGGTACATGCAATCACATAACTAAAACTCACAAATATAATGTTAAGTAAAAAAGCAAGACATAAGAATATCCCTCAAATGATTCCATTTATATAAGTCACAAGTAAGCAAGAGTCATGGATGGGGTTGGGGAGGGGGGATAATGGTTACCTTTAGGGGAAGGGAAAGTAACTGGGAATGGCGGTCATCCCAGCAAGTCTTGACCCTTTACAGCATCTGGTCCCTGGAACTGGGGCGTGTTTTCCATAGGTCCGTCTCCCACCAAGATGCAACATCAGAGGTAGAGAGGTCTATTTGTCCCTGGCTCACTTACTTCTGAGACCCACACACTGAGAAACAGGAACATAATCTTTTCTGGCTCCATGCTTCCCTGCATCATTTCACTGAGTCTGAGCTGGAAACCCCAGCAATGAAACTATTTTTTGTCATGTTATCTTGTCCCCAGATGGAGGTTTGTATTGGTATCTGACTCATGAGTAGTATGCTTAGAATTGCGGCTAGCACATGCTAAGCACATGTGTAGGTGTTTGCTCTAATTATTATTATGCCTTACATATCCAAATGTGACATTTATCTCCCTTCTCCCATCTCCAAGGAAAAATAATCACACGGAGAACTTTAAAATATCCCAATATACACCTAAGTTCCATAAAGTCTAATTCCTTCTACATCCCTTCATTAAAAAAATGTTTATTTTGATTATAAATGCTTCAAAGTTACAAAAAAAGTACAAAAAATAATATTACACACATCCAGAAAGCTTCAACCTCCCATATTGAACAGATGTTGGTATTTTGCTATATTTGCTTTAGCTCTTTGTGGTTTTTTTTTATTTATTTAAGTAAACAGAAGTAACTAAAGAGTCCCTCCCCTTGATTCCTCTTTCCTTCCCTTTTCCTTCCCATCCCAGAGGGTTTTACTCTCCTGAGGTTAGTATATACCACCCCTGCTTTTACACTAAATGTGTCTATCAAACAATGTAGAGTCCCAACTTAATTTTAATGTACTAATTGAAAGTTGAAATAATATACAGTCCTAATGATGACCTTTTCCAAAATGTCTTTAATAAGCAAAGGAAAAAAAAACCCTTTTGAAACAAGAAAATGTCCATTGATGGGACATGTAATAGGGTCAAGGGGCACTGATTACATACAGGATAGTTTCTGTCTTACACAGAAACCTTTCTGTATAAATAATTACTGGGACCATAGCCCATCTATAAGCTGCTCTCAGAATTTTAAGCGCTAGCATCATCCACCACAGTAACCGACAACACATGCTTCACAGAATGTCCCAACAGCTGAATGATCAAGGTATCAACTTCTGGGCTACAGCAGTTATGGGCGACACCTGCTAGTGGCTACTGGCCTGTTTGCCTGAGGCTAGGGACAGCTGTGACCTGTAGGTGAAGCCCCTGTGGTTACTCAAACCCCTTCTTACCTTCAGATTGATGACCCTGGGCTCTTTTTGTGACATTCACAAGAATTCGTAACAGCTATGCTGACAGGTGCCGCAGCACCTGTTTGGTTGAGAACTGGGCTGTCACGTGTCACATGAAATTAGAGATGATGAGTTGTTCTGGTCCTAAAGTTCCCTGTATAACATGGATTCTCATCTCTCTGGAGGGGCTCCTTGGATGTGGTCCCTGCCTCCAGTCCCTAGCGAGACTCCCCTGGGGCTTGCGAATGCCCGGGTAGCAGCATGACACCTATTCATTGCTCAGACAAGAATTTCTAGGAAGCTCCACGTACAAACCCTTCAGTAGCTGCTGTGGACCCTGCTGTCCAGGAGGTGAGATACAATGCCTGCAGCACACAGAAATGTGGAAGTGCTGAAGGAATCCAGACAAGGGAAGATGTACCACGAGGGTTGTCACAACTCAACTTTGAAAGAGTGCCTTGGACTTGTTCTACCATCCCCCACCCCTATCAGTCACAGCTGCCAAGAAGATAAAATATGGGTGCTCCAACACCTCTGAAGGGCCTTTTGGGGAACTCACAATGATGACCTTGCACGTGGACTCTCCCCCCACCCCGCCACCCCACTCCTTGTAAGCTATGCCATGTATCAGGTTTTCTGGGGGGTGGTCACCTGGCCCGGAACCTGCCTCCAAGGGACCCTACTCAGGTACTCACGGTTCCTGGCTACCCTGAGATTACATTTGGGTGTGTCTTTCTCCAGTTGCTTTTCAAAAGCAACACACTATATTCCTAGTATTCCCTGCTTCTTCTCACTGTCCCATAAAAGCTTACCTTTCCTGGGTGCCTTTTTATTAAGGCTCTATTGCTTTCTTTGTTAGCACTTTTATTGGTAACAGAATAGTTGATATAATAAAATGTGTTACTATAAGAATATTAGAGCTAAAAGTACCATTTTCTTCTAGAATTATCCATCTAATTTCTGAGAGGATAGGTTTATGGAGGCCCAGGGATTACTCACAACTGAATGCGATGTTACATGTGCATGATTTTTCAGGGGAGAAAGCCCAAGTGCTTTCATCAGGTTCTCAAAGCATCCTTAACCTAAAAAAAATATGTAACTAAACATTAAGAACCACTGACCTATTGCATTGCATTCAGTGATTTATATTACATTCAACCAATGTAGGTAGAATGTATCAGGCAACCAGGGACAGCCAGTAACAAAGCTGACCTAGCCCTACCATGAGGTGTAGCTAAAGATTCTTACAGGATGGAATAACCAACAGGTAAACACACACAATTAATTACAAATAGTAATGAGTGCCATGAGGAAAGCTGAGCAAAATGATAGAGGTAATGAGGACCTGCTTGGAAGTGTGGTCAGGAAAGTCCTATCCACTGGGGTTTAAATGGAGACATAAAGATGTTTAGCATCTAGCCCTAAAAAGACAAGAGAAAAAGCATTCTAGTGAGAGGGAACAGCAAGTATGAAGATCCTGCAGAAGGAGAGACTTGAGGGCTTGAGGTCCAGGAAAGGAGGGGGTGCTGGATGGGACAGGAGGGGTAGGAATTCTGCAGTGGGTACCATGTAAGCCACAGTAACCAGGTTGAGCTCTACAGGTGCAGTGAAAGTCACTCTAGGGGATTAAGGAGGGTAGTGACATTCTAGTGCTTCTATTTCGGGAATACCCATTCCAGGGCCACCTATAGAGAGCAAGAAGTGAGTGAGGCAAGAGCCAGTGGACCACTTGCCAAGTGAGAGATAATGGTGATTTGTCCCCGAGAGGTGGGAGAGTGTAGAATCAGGATACGCTTTAGGGGCAAAGTTGGTGAGACTTGAGGATGAGTTGGTTGAGGGGGAGATGATGAGGAGAATCCAGGTCATGGCCAAGTCTCTGGGTTGCGCAACTTGCTCGATGGTGCTGTTTCCCAAGATGGGGAAGCTTGGGGGAGGACCAAGTTTGGGTTTCTCAAGCTCAATTTGCAATATACTAAGACTGAGGTATAAAATGGTCATACTGGGCAGCAGGAGGGTAAGCTTAGGACAGCCACAAGTGTTGGGTGCCCATTTGAGGTTTAAAATCATGAACTAAATGTGAAACCGTGTTTAGCCATGTGCAGTCAATAAGAGGGCAGATGATGAGCTCATCACAAGTTAGAGTGTTGACAGCTAATTATGATGAAGGCAAAGAGGGGCAAGAGAACTGAGAATTGCAGTAACCACAGTTGACCCTTGAACATCATGTGTTTGAACTGTGTTTGAACCGTACCCAATTTTAAAAATACATACAGTACATACTGTAGATGTATTTTCTCTTCCTTACGATTTTCTTCATAACATTTTCTTTTGCTTACTTTATTGTAAGAGTACAGTATATAATGCATATAACATACTAAATATGTGGTGATCGACTGTTTATGTTATCAGTAAGGCTTCTGGTCAGCAGTAGGCTTTTTATAGTCAAGTTTGGGGGGAGTCAAAAGTTACACTTGGATTTTCAACTGTGTGGGGAATGGGATCAGTGCCCCAACTCCTATATTGTTCAAAGTCAACTGTATAGTGATTGCAGTGGAGACTATTAAGGGTTCATCAAAATCCATTTTCTTCCTCTTCTTGGGAACATGGTTAGAATGTATTTCCAAGAGTCTTTTGCAGTTAGATGTGACCATATGCCTGGTTCTAGCCAATGGAATGGGAACAAAAGATCTAAGGGCCACTTTCAAGCCTGGCCATCAAAACCTTCCGTAAGTGTGTTTCCATGTTCTTGTCTCCATTAAGCTGACTGTTTTGGTGACTCTAGAGGAAACTTGGAAGCTGCCATTGAGGATGGCAGAATTACAATCACCTTGTGTTCTAGAGATCTGCTTAAAGCAGAACAGTCCGCTACCACACACACCACCACCACCACGACCACCTGGGACTCCCTGGATTGAGCAGGAAGTTCATGTTGAGCAATCACACATTTGGGCATCTTTATTACCAAAGCTGTGTCTGCACTAACTAGCACAATGATAGGTCATGTCAGAGGGTGAAGAAGGGGTAAAATCTGATGGATCAGGGGGCCACATGGGGACCCAGTTCTTCAACTGAAACCTCAGAGAACTAAGGGGATTGTCTGGGCAGGGTGTTCAGCCCCAGCTAGTGCAGGGCGTTCAGCCAGGGCTACATATTAAAATCACCTGGAGACTTTTGAGGCACCTGGGTGGCTCAGTCAAGTAAGTGTCCAACTTCTGCTCAGGGCATGAGCTCATGGTTGTGAGTTTGAGTGGTTTCTGAGCTCAAGCCCCACACACGGCTCTCTGCTGTCAGTGCAAAGCCTGATTTGGATCCTCTCTCTCCCTCTTTCTCTGCCCCTACCCTGATCGTGTGTGTGCAAGCACTCTCTCTCTCTCTCTCTCTCTCTCTCTCTCTCTCTCTCTCAGAAATAAATAAATCTTAAAAAATAATAAAATCAAGACACCTGGGTGGGTCAGTCAGTTAAGCATCTGACTTTGACTCAGGTCATGCTCTCCTGGTTCATGAGTCTGAACCCCGCAATGGGCTCTCTGCTGTCAGCACAGAGCCCACTTCAGATCCTCTGTCCCCCTGTCTCTCTGCCCCTCCCCTGCTGGTTCTCTCTCTCTCTCTCTCAAAATAAATAAACTTAAAACAGTTTTTTTAAGTAATAAAATCACCTGGAGACTTAAAAAAATAAATAAATAAACCCTGATGCTGAGGCTGTCCCCTCAGGCCAGTTGAATTAGATCTGTGGGAAGGGCAGGGCTCAGACCTTTTAAAAAGATCCCCCGTTGATTCCAATGTACAGCCAAAGTTGAAAACCAGAAAACTGGAATTAAAACCGGGGTAATCTGATTTCTGGATCTTTGTCCCATAGGGTCCTACGTGCATTTTATGACCAATAGAGCACTTGGAAGAGCCTCACAGCAGGGTGAGGGACACTGCATCCCAGCCTTGACAGACAACACAGTAATTAAGAACCAGACTGGACTGTGGATGTTGTGATATGCCAACTGATTGCAGAGAATGGCCAGGAACCAGCATCTCCCTTTTCCCACCCTAATCCCAATATAGGTTGATCTGAGGGAGAAAGTAGGTGGGGGCAGGGGCCTGTGGTTCCTGAATTAGATGAAATTCAACTGTAAATAATCCACTTTGCCCCCAATTGGCTAAGACTTACATTATCTGCTAATAGGAGAAATTTTTAAAGATATCTTTAGACACTGGATTACATGATTTAGGAAATGTGCACTTGCTTGAGTGTGTTTTAATTGTGAGCATTTAACCTGAAATCAGCCTCTTTTGCCAATTCTGGGACTCCGTGTAATGGTGGAGATTTCAGACCTTGGTCCATATACATGGGAAAGGTTTTGTGGCCATTAGTCCTCAAACCAGACTGGTTCAATTCATGCACCTGATTTTTGCTAGGGAGCTGCCTGAGTCCCTCACCCTGGTTAGCTAGTTTGAAGACATAATGCATTATAAATCTATCATCTTAGCTGACAAGTAACTCAAGGGACATATAGGTGTGTGCCCATGTCTACACCAACGCTACTTCCTTTGTAGAATGAACCACAATGCTTTTTGCATATAGTAGGCACTTAAAAATACTAACAGATTAAGGGACAATGGTAACTATTATAATAATGAAAATATTATAAGAAGAAGACATGTTCTATTTATACTTGTTCAATGGCATCATTCACTTCCGAAGGCTCATATATGTGCCCTTTTACTGTAAATTGACTTGGCTATAATTTTTTTAAATAGTTTTAATTCAATTGTCTCTTTAATTCCATTGTCTCTTATCTCTTTTACATTCTGCTGTTTTCTAAATTTACTTTTATAGTATTTATATGCTGTGTACATTTCTATAAATAAAAAGTAATACTAAGAAAAACATTTTAGATAGTCCATGCTCTTACCATCCCGATAACCTCTGTTGAAAAAATGTAGAAGAATGCATGCATGCATACACAGTCAGAACATTTAAACAGTGTGTGGGGGTACAAAATGCCAAGTGAAAGTTGCCTGTGACACTTCACCATCTCCCTCTTCTCAACCCTTTCCCCAAAGAGGGACTTAACTACTGTTGAGAGTTTCTTACTATTCTTCCCAGAAAGTGAAATGTGCATATGCCAAGATAGAATTTAAAAGATATTCTTTTTTTGTAACTCACACAGAAAGGAGCCCATTATATCTACTGTTTTGAAACTTGCTTTTTTCAAGTGATATATCTTACAGATCATCTCCCATCAACATGTATGGATAGACTTCATTTTTTAACAGTAGCAGAACATTCTGTAGAATTCTGTATATATATGGTTTATATAACATTTCTCCTGGATTCTTTTCTTATTTTTAGATTCTTGCCATTTGTAAACAATGCTGGAATGGACATCCTTGTAGACCTAACTCGACAGACTTTTGTGCGTAAATTTTATATGCTAAACTTGAATTGGTGTTTAAAATACCTCAAGAGATAATTTATGGTTTGGATCATAAAAACTGCACATTCAGGCCATAAGAGAGTACATTCCTGGGGTTATTTATCCTACTGATACACCTGAGGTAGGGAAAGAGCACCTGCCCCTTTGCACTGCCAAGTTCTAGAGTCAACATGAGCAGAGGCAAGCTGTAAAGGAAACCTACACTTTTCTTTACTTCTGGAGTCAACCCATCAGTGATATTTCTGTCCCTAGGGGACCCGAAATGGCCCAGGAACTTGTGACTTCAATGCGTTTTTTTTTTTCTCATCCTCAAGCTTACTCACTGTGTCTGTCATTTGCTCTAAGCAAGGAGGAGATCTGAGGCAAAAATAGGTAGAGAAATGTCTCCTGAAGAAACTGCTGCTTTCTGATACCCTGGCTGAAAGAGCTTGAGAAAGTGCATTTAAAAACTGCTCAGTGTGTAGGTCATTAATATAAACTATACACACATGTAGAATTTCTGTAGGGACAAAAGGGTTATATCCAGACTTCCAGTTTCCCCTCTCAGCTACTATTGTTACTTAAGAAAATTTGAGAGAAGGATTTCTCAACCTTGTCAGTATTGACATTTTGTGCTGGATAATTCTTTGTTGTTGGAGAGGAGGAACTGTTCTATGCACTGTAGGATGGTTAGAAGCATCCCTGGCCTCTATCCACCAGATGCCCATAGCATCTTCCCACTAGATGCCCCCTCCAGCTGTCTCTAGATATTATCAGATGTGAAAAACCGCTTGTCTAGACACACACACACACACACACACACACACACACACACCATAAATAATTATATTATTTATTATATATATATTCTATATGGGAAAATTGGGGCTGACATATCTCATGTTACAATATGGATAGGCTTTCTCACTAAGTTAAAACTTGCTTATTGGATTTTTAAAAAGGGCTATAGCTGGTGCTTAAGAAAAAACCATTTGTAAACATTTAATTTAGTGAGGATGTACTATTTCTTTTTACACTGTAGTTTGAATTCATGTACTTTATACTCTTTTGCAGTCAAACATAACTCAGATTTCTACATACTTTAACATTTTTTAAAACGTTTACTTATTTTTGAGAGAAAGACAGAGCACAAGTGGGGGAGGGGTAGAGAGAGAAGGAGACACAGAATCTGAAGCAGGTTCCAGGCTCTGAGCTGTCAGCACAGAGCCCAACGCAGGGCTCAAACCCATGAACCACGGGATCATGACCTGAGCTGAAGTCGGACACTTAACCGACTGAGCCACCCAGGTGCCCCAGATTTCTACATACTTTAAAACCATACACGGAGAACAAACAGAGGGTTACTGGAGGGGTTGTGGGAGGGGGATGGGCTAAATGGGTAAGGGGCATTAAGGAATCTACTCCTGAAATCATTGTTGCACTATAAGCTAACTAACTTGGATATAAATTAAACAAATTAAAAAAAACCATACACAGTAGTTCTTATTTGAATTGTGTCTTCTGTAACAGATTTCAATAAATTTGGGATATATATATATTATATACACACATATGGTGTATATATATATATATATACATATATATAAGAATATATACATATATTATATTTATGTAATAGCTGAATAGTATTCTCTTATATGGTTGTACTACAAATTATTTACCCAATCTCACTTTGATAGGTATTTGTTTCTTTTTTTGAATTATTCTGCTGCTATAAGCAATTCTGCAATGAGTATACACATTTCTACGGGGTAAATTCTTAGATGCGGAATTTTTGGTTCAAGAGCATGTACATTTAAAATTGCAATAGACATTAACCTTTCAAATTGCCTTTCAAAGAGATTGTACCAATTTTCACTCTCACTAACAATGTACAGGAGTGCCTGTTTCTATACACCTTTGCCAACTCAGTGTGTTAACAAACCTTTTCATAGTTTTAACTCCAAAAGGTGAAAAAAATGGAGCCTTTCTGTAACCTCAGTTTTGCCACTATGTTCAGTTCTAGAGCAAGTATTCTGATGAGAAGTTGCTCAAAGATGCACCTTTTTGAAGATGAAAAGTCCAGGGTGCAGAATTCTAGTCAAGAATTTTGATGAAGATCTTTGTCTTTTATTTGGCAGGCTGAATCCAAATTATCCAAACTGTTGAAAATTGTAAACGCTTCTCAAGGAGAGGACCGGGCCCCTTGAAACAGTGTGCTTAATTCACGCTGAAGCATGATTTCTGGAAAGACTTTTTGCATTAGTATATGTTAAATACTTTGTTACCATTTTCTGCTGTATTCACTGTCTTGGTGCTGAGAGGTGCTGTCTGCTTTAATCTCTATGCTGAATTACAGAGATACATGATCAAATAAAGTCAAGACAAGAATCAAGCCTCATAAAAATCTTGCCTACAGCATGTACCAAAAAAAGCCAGTCGTGCCAAGGCTATGCAGGCCAAGTGAAGCCAGGGGTTGTGCAATTACCGAGCAGAGGTTGAGATTTCTGACAAAAACAGGGACCTCATTGAAAATGTAAGCATAAAAATGAAGCCTCATTAAAAAAAAAAAAAAAGGTCATTTTGATACTTCTCTAATGTGAACATTGAAAACCATGGCTTCTGACCTGCAGTATTTCCTTCCTCTGTAAAGCTCAGGATAAAATAGATTTTCCATTCTCAGATTTTCTGGGTTGGTCACTTTGGCTCCAACTTAAACCAAGTTTTCAAACAGTTGCATCAGACCAGAATGTTCCACACTTTGCTGTTGCCTGACTGAGGACAAAGATCCATTCTTTTACTCAGGGAACATTTATCCAAGCCTACTATGTGATAGTTAGGTCCTCAGCTAGACTCGGGCCAAGGCGATAATGCATAAGATGCCACGAGGTTGGCCAGCCTTCATGTTAAAGAAGATCATCAGAGAGGACAGGTTGGGAGCCAGGGGTGTGGAAAAGCTTTGCTAGTGTGCGTGCAGGCCCGTAGAACCACCAGCAGGAGATCTTGGGGTTCATCAGAGTCCAGTGAGGGCTCAATTAACCCAGCAGTGCAAACGGCTCTGGCTGCCCCAGTGCAGGGGCACGTGGGGGCTGCCCTCGGGAGCAGCCTGAACTAGGAAGAGCTGTGAGAGAAAGGTTTTGTACTAAGAGGAGGATGAGATGCTCCCTGGTTCTTACAGAAGAATGTGATTTGCACGTTTGAATTATTGTGTGGACTGGAAGGTACATGAAACCTATTAGGTTCAGGACCAGGTTGGGTGTGGCTGGCCTGGCTGATCGGGGAGCTAGCAGGGTAGTGGGCATGCATGTGTGGTGAGAACAGGGAGCTCATGGTTGGGACTCGGGGAGGCTCAAAGATGTCAAGGCAGCGCTCGGAACCTCAGGCCTTAAGGGATAGCCTGTTAGGTTTCTTATTGACAATTTCCCTTTTGTGTCTATTTGCCATCGGGAACCCAGGGATAGCTCTGAGGGGAGGGACCAAATTTCTGCAACTGACAGTCTAACTACAGGCATACAATCAACACCTGCTGCTCAGCTGTTGTGATGTCTATTTTCTTTCTGTCTGTCTGGCATGCAGGCCCCCTTCGTCCATAATAGTATTCCAATTGAGGGGAACTACAACCCCTCACTCTCAGTCCATTTGGTCCCGAACTTTTGATGAGTTTCAACCCTCTCCCAGGACTCCTGGGAGGGGCTGTTGACCTAAAAGTGACCAATCAGAGCATTCTATCACCCTGGACACGGTGATTGGTTCAGAACCAGACATGTGACCCAGGCCAGGCTCGCCTTTGGGATTTTGCTAATAAAATTTAAAGAAAACTCTTTCTCAGTGGAAATTGTCTCAGTCCTGTCTGGCTGCCAGGGCAAAATATCATTGACTGGGTTTCTTGTTAACAATAAAATTTATTTCTTGGGGCACCTGCGTGGCTCAGTCGGTTAAGCCTCCCCCTTCAGCTCAGGTCAGAATCTCACACTCAGTGAGTTTGAGCCCTGCATGGGGCTCTGTGCTGACAGCTCAGAGCCTGGAGCCTGCTTCAGATTCTGTGTCTCCCCCTCTTTCTGCCTCTCCCCTGCTCATGCTCTGTCTTTCTGTCTCAAAAATAAATGAAAACATTAAAAAAAGTTTTTTTAAACAATAAAATTTATTTCTCACAGTTTGGAAGACTGGAAAGTCCAAGATTAATGTGAGGTCGGATCCAGTGTCTGGTGAGAGCCCATTTCCTGGTTCATAGACTGCTTTCTTTTCCTTGTATCCTCACATGACTGGAGAAGCAAGGGAGATCTTTCATAAGGGCACTAATCTCATTCATGAGGGCCCCACCCTCACTGCTTTACCACTTCCGGAAGGCCTTACCTCCCGATACCATCACACTGGAGATTAGGTTTCAACACATGAATTTGGGGGCACAGAACAAGGAGAGAGACAGAGAGGGAGAGAGATAATACATAATTTTTAGCTTCCCAATCCAGCAATGCTGGAATTGGAAATATCCCTGAATCTCTCAGTCAAACAAGCCAACAAATTCTCCCTCTTTTAATATTTTGGCTTCAGTTGATTTGACTTGTGCTGCTGTCACTTACAGCTAAAACCTGCTGGTTCTTTGAACAGGAATGGAACAATGTGTGCTAACATGCTGGTGATTTAATTTATTGCATTTCTATTATTATTTTACCTAAGTAACACAATGCACCAATGGCTTATAAACCACCCTGGGCCCCCAACCTTGCTCCAGACATAACTTCCCTCTTTCTGTTCTTCAAACAAAATGAGCTCAGTCTCATCTTGGGGACTTTATTCTTCTTTCTGCCTGAGACACTCTTCCCCAGGTCTTCACTCCTTCAGCTCCTTTGTCACTCAGCTTAAGTGTCACTGCCTCAGAGAAGCTTTCCCTGAAACCCTAGTTAAGGTCTCCACTCTGTTACTCTATTTCATGGTCTTGTGTTATTTTCTTCATAGTCTGTTTTTCTTCGTAGTTATTTTCTTCATCATCATCTGACATTTTCTTGTTTATACATTTTTTTGTCTGTCTACATGACTAGAAACTTCATGAGAACATGGATCTTCCTTGTAGTCCCAGTGCTTAGAACAGTGCCTGGCACACAGTAAGAGCTCAGGAAGTGTTAGTGGAATGCATCAATGAACAACCACATGTGTGTCTACTGTTTATGTAGGTACATTTGGTGCTTATGTAGATTACCGAATCTTCAAAATAACCTTCAGTAAGGATTGTTATCATCTTACGTGTACAGAAATCAAGGTTTGGAGAGACTGAGAAACTTGCCCAAAGTTACACACTTGGGAAATGGCAGAGGTGTGATTTAAACAGAGGACATTTGACTCTAAAATGTGTGGCCTTGGGGCACCTGGGTGGCTCAGTAGGTTGAGCATCCGACTTCAGCTCAGGTCATGATCTCATGGTTCATGAGTTCGAGTCCTGCATCGGGCTCTGTACTGACAGCTCAGAGCCTGGAGCCTGCTTCTGATTCTGTGTCTCCCTCTCTCTCTGCCCCACCCCTACTTGCACTCTGTCTCTCAAAAATGAATAAACATTTAAAAAAAAAAAACTTAAAATAAATAAATAAATAAAATGTGTGGTCCTACCTTTTCAGTGACTCCCAGATTTGTCTCAGTATTCTCAAATTCTAAAGATAAAATTCTTTGCTAGATTTGAAGTTGCAATTTGGGAATGATTTGTATGATGTGGCCACCACAGAGAGAACTGACTTTTCTCTCTATGAGCTTTTGAGAGACATATAGGCCTAGAACAGGTCTAAATGGACTTCCTAAGAAATATGGTAGAGCCTGGTAATGCCTGGGATGCGTATTGAAAGAAATTATTGAGGGGGAACTAGGATGCTTCCCACCTTTAGAAGAAATATCTATGACAAAAATATACAAGCCAAGAGGACAATAGAGATCATGATCTTATATGCATGGGGTAGATGTGAATGGGATACTGGAGAAGGGGAAGATAGTGAACGCACCTCCTCTTTGGATGGAGTATAGAAAGTGAACAGAATAACCTCAAGGTTTGGAATTCCTATAATTGACATGTGAATGTATTGTTGGTTGTGGAGAGAATCACAGAGTCTGAATAAACTGTGCCAAAGAAAAAAAATACAATATAACAAAATGACAACATATAATAGAAATCGAAAGACTTATTTGAAGTTCAATTGCATAAAACATCCAGCTGTCAAAGATTTGATTTCTTACATTTTAAAGTTTATTTAATCTTTATGTAGACTTTGACATTTAGAATACAAATTGAGCAAAAGAAAGTTCTTTTATCCCCTTCTTTGAGAACCTGAATTCATCCTTTTCATCATCAGGCATTCAAGAATAAAAGCCCCCACGATATTCAAATAAGAAAAGTGACAACAACATTTTTAAGGCCTGGAAAAGATGTAATAGGCAATGTTAGAAGTTAAATGTGTGTGTGTGTGTGTGTGTGTGTGTGTGTGTGTGTGTGTGTTTTACGTTTTGATATTTAGGAATAACCACATGGCCACATGGCAGCCATGGACCCTATTGTTTTGTGTAGTAACCAGAAGCACTTTATTTTCTGTGTTTTTTCCTCAATTCAGAACAATGATCATCTGAAAACATACATACTTATAAACATGTTACCAATAATTTTAACAGTGTCCAATTTGAAGAGGTGAATCTACTATTGTAAGATACTGCAACCATGTTTTCTGCTAGTTATATGAATTCCATATGATGGCTACTATTGAAGAGCTGAGTAAATTACAGGATATTAAAATATTTTATCACTTAAAAAATTTTTTTATCTTAAAATATTTTTAGACTTGCCAAAAGTCTAAAAATATTTAGACTTTGCCAAAGTCTAATATTTAGTCTAATTTAGACTTTGACAAAGTCTAATATTTAGACTTGCCACAAGTTGCAAACATCATATGGATAATTCACCCAGCTTTCTCTAGGGTTATCTTATGGAAGGATAGTGCAATGATGAAAACCAGGAAATTAACATTGATGTAACATTATCAACTAAGCTACAAGCCTTATTTAAATTTTGCCAATTTTCTCACTAAGGTCTCTTTTTTGCACCAGGATCCAATCCTGAATCCCATTTTGCATTTAGCTGTTGGATATTTTGTAGGATTCCCCTTGATTTGTCTTTGTCCGATATTCTTTCATGATTAGACTCAGGTTATAGCTTTTTGGCAGGAACACCAAAAAAGGGATGTGCCCCTTCCCATTGCATCATATCATGGGGTACATGAAGTCCAAATGCTTTGTTACGGTAATGCTGGCCTCGTTCCCTCGGTTAAGGTGGTGTCTGCTGGGTTCCTCTATTGCAAAATTCCTATCATTCTGTTGTAATTAATAAATATCTTGTAGGGAACTACTTTGAGGCTATGCAAATGTCCTGTTTCTCATCATTCTTTTACCCATGAATTTTTTGCATCCATTGATAGTTCTTGCCTGCAATAAATAATTAACTGTGGTGTTTGCCTAAAGGGAGTTTATGTATTGCTCTCATTCCTTCTGCATTTTTTTCGTGGGAATTCTCCTGTAAGCAAGATATGTGCTTTCTCCCCTATTCAAATTTTTTTAACCAATTATTTATTTATATCAGTACGGGCTCATGGATATTTATTTTATTCTATAGGTTATAATCCAATGCTAGTGTTATTTGCTACTCAAATCATTCCAGGTTTTGCCATTGGTAGCTCTTTCAGGTGAGCTCCTGTGTCCCTTTGACATGCCCTCATCATTTTTTGAGCAGTTCTTTGCTGTCTGGCACCATAGTTTTATCTAGTTTGTTTTCCTTTCCCAGTCCTGGAGTCAACCATCTCTCCAAGGAGCCCTGGTTACTTTTACTGCAAAATGGCATTTACATCTGGGTGATTATCATGAAACTTGTAATAGAAAAAGGATGCACGTGATTTATCTCTCTTTGCATGCATACATCAATGATTTTAACTCTAAAAAGCCTGTGATGTACAGTACAAAGTGGCTTATATTTGTGTTTTTATAGGTTTAATTTAAAATGTGGAGATTTGATTTTCTGAAATATTTACAAGTCATTATGTCCTATGTCAGAGTTACAAGTAAAATATACAAGTAAAGTAAGTAACTTTACAAGTAAGATGTAGTTTTTATATGTGATATTTCTAAAAAAAGACACGGAGTTATATATGGAGAATTCACTAATTTGGGGTAACACATTTAAAACATTCCATTTTTTACATCTTCTTTTAATGTTTATTTTTATTTTTGAGAGAGAGAGCATGAGCAGAGGAGGGGCAGAGGAGGGGGGGGCGGTCTGAAGTGGGCTCTGCGCTGACAGCAACGAGCCCAATGAGGGGCTCAAACTCACGAACCATGAGATCATTATCTGAGCTGAAGTTGGACGCTCAACTGACTGAGCCACCCAAGTGCCCCTACATCTACATCTTTTTTTAATTGAAGTATAGTTGACACAGAATATTACATTCATTTCAGATACACAACGTAGTGATTCAATAAGTCTATACGTTATAGTATGCTCACAAGTGTAACTACCATCTGTCACTATGCAACGCTATTACGATACCATTGATTGTATTCCCTATGCTGTACCTTTCATCCCCAGGACTTATTCATTCCATAACTAGAAGCCTGTATCTCCTGCTCCTCTTCCGCCATTTTGCCCATCCCCCCCACCTTCCTCCCCTCTGGCAACCATCAGTTTGTTCTCTGTGTTCCCTGGTCTGTTTCTGCTTTTTGTTTGTGTGTTTGTTTAGTCATTTGTTTTGTTTTTTAGATTCCATGTAAAAGTGTAATCATATGATATTTGCCTTTCTCTGATTTCACTTGGCCTAATACCCTCTAGGTCCTTCCCTGTTTTTGCAAATGGCAAGATCCCATTCTTTTCTTATTTCTTTATATGGTGTGTGTGTGTGTGTGTGTGTGTGTGTGTGTATACACACACATATAAACATTTTCTTTATCCATTCATCTAGTGATGGACATTTGGGTTGCTTCCATATATTGGTTGTTATAAATAATGCTGCAAAAAACACAGGGATACATATATTTTTTTCAAATTAGTGTTTTCATTTTCTCTGGGTAAATACCCAGTAGCAGAATTGTTGGATAATACGGTATTTCTATTTTTAATTTTTTGAGGAACCTCCATACTGTTTTCCACAGTGGCTCCACCAATTTGCATTCCCACCAACACTGCACAAGTGTTCCTTTTCCTCCACATCCTCGCCAACGTTTGTTATTTCTTGTCTTTTTGGTTCTAGCCATTCTGACAGGTGTAAGGCGATATCTCTTTGTGGTTTTGATTTGTATTTCCCTGATGAACATCATTTCATGTGTCTTTGCATCTTAAAACCTTCCACTTTTGAGGCACCTGGGTGGCTCAGTCGATTGAGCGTCTGACTTTGGCTCAGGTCATGATCTCACAGTCTGTGAGTTTGAGGCCCGTGTCAGGCTCTGTGCTGACAGCTCGGAGCCTGGAGCCTGCTTTGGATTCTGTGTCTCCCTCTCTCTCTGCCCCTCCCCTGCTCATGCTCTGTCTCTCTCTGTCTCAAAAATAAATTAAAACATTTTTTAAAATGTTTAAAACCCTTCTACTTTTAATTTACATGCATGCAAAATTGAGACTTCATGAAACATATTTATTGAGCCCCTTTGCCTGGTTCACACCATATTAAATAAATATTAACTTTGTGTAAGTGTCAGGAACACAAGATTGAATATGGCCCCTATCTTCAAGAAACTCACAAATTAAAACCCCTTTGAGGTTCCCCTCCTTGAGATAAACTTACCTTTTTCTACTAATCCATTCTTTTTACTGTCCATCCCTCTCATCATTCTTCTGCTTCATAAGCTATTTCTCTTTTTCTCCATCCCATATATTTCAACTTCAAAATTCTGCTTACATTTCTCCTCCTCCAGAAAGCCTTCCTGGCACTGTCCAGTGTCATCTAGTTGTGTCTTTCTCTAACCCCACAAGGCTAAGGACATTTTTGTCCCACGGGTACTTCAATTTCAACATGAACAGAATGGAACTCATCACATTCTCCTTGTCCAGCCCCTTCGATCTCATCTTCCTCCACTAGTGCTCCCCACTTCAGTGATGCTACTGTTATCCACTCGGGAGCCCAAACCAGAAACCTGGGGGTAAACTGAGGCTCCTCTCCCTTCCCTAACCCCAGATTCAATGACAGAAAGCAGGTCAATTCTACCTTCTAGCTGGCTTTTTGTTTTGCTTCTGTCTTCTCCTTGCTGTCAGGCAACTTTTTTTCATTTAGGCTTTCTGTCTTCCTTAACTCACTTACCATCTGTCTTAAGTGGGTCTCCTGAAAAGCAGATCCCCAAAAAAGGATTTGGGTGTGGGTAGCTTATTTGGAAGGTTATCCTGGCAAGGGTTCTGAGGGAGTGGTGATGTGACACAGGGGAAATGAGGAGAGACAATAAAAAGTGGCTAATGAGTGGGTCACCACAGAGGACAACTGGAGCCCAACCCACTGTGACCCCCCCCACCCCCACCCTTGAGAGACTTTGGGGAACATGCTTCAGAACTGTCTTCTTGAGACATGAGGAAGCTGGGGCCAAAGTGACCCAGAGACACAGGAAGCCATCAGCATGTATGGGGCAGTCGGTGGAGACCTCTGGGGATGGGAAGTGTGTGTGGGTGGGTGCTCAGGTAGCAGTGGCTGTGCCTCCTAACTGGCCATACTGCTTCTGGTCTTGCTCTCTCTCACCTACTCCCAACCATTGCCCTAAGTGATCCTTCTAAAATGCCAAATAGATCAAACTATTCCACCATTTCAAATTTGTATTTCCCATTGCTGTCAGAAGGAAATCCAAATGGGGGCACCTGGGTGGCTTAGTTGGTTAAGCGTCCGACTCTGGATTTTGGCTCAGGTCATGATTTCACAGTTCATTAGATCGAGCCCCATGTAGGGCTCTGTGCTGACAGTGTGGAGTCTGCTTGGGATTCTCTCTCTCTCGTTTTCTCTGGCCCTCCACCATGCTCTCTGTTTCTCTCAAAATAAATAATTTAAAAATTATATATATATATATATATGAAATCTAAATGGCCTAGCCTGATATGTTAAGGCTCTGTACTGTCTCACCCTTCCAGTCTTATCTCCTACCACTCCCTAGCACTTAATCCAGACTCCAGGCTTCAGGCACATTACACTAGCTGTGGTTTCTCTCTTGAGCCACACTCAAGGGTGTCTGCACAAAGCAGTCTTTGTGCCTAAAGGCTGCTCATAAATATTTAAGGAGCAATTCCTTCATTGCCTATTATGCACCAGGCACTGTGCTAGACATTTTGGATCAACAAAGAATGAATCACAGTTCTGGCCTTCAAGGAGCTCACTCTCCAAAGGGGAGGAGACAGACTTCTACACAAAGAAATACTTATGCTTCAACTGGGTGCTAGAAAATGATGCCTAAGTGGAGGCTTGATGGAGATAAAGGGGGTTTACCGTGCACACAGAAAGAAACAGCTTGGTGTATGCAGAGGAACTTCTTAGATTTCTGAATGGGGCTGGTGAGTGGTATGGGAGGAAGAGGTGAGGCCAAGGCTGCCAGGTGGTTGGGAATCCCTGCCTCCAAGGGAGCCTGGCCTTTGTTCTTCAGATCAAGACACAACGAGAGGGCCTCATTGTCATCTTTCTGGACACTTTGGAGATTCACTATGGGACTGCCTCCTCTAAGGAGCCATCTTCTGTGCTTTCCTAGTGCCCTCAGAACCCCCTCTTGGTGGTTAGCAGGCTGAGTTTTAAGGTGTATGTCTCCCAGGGCCCGCCAGCCTCGTTGAAGGAAGTGTTGCTCTTCCTCACCTCCATATCACAGTGCCTACTACAATGCTGCTAAGTCCTTTCAGTTCAGACATTCCTGGCCTCCAGAGTGCTTTAAGCAGGCCAGAAAGAGCTGGAGGACTCAAAGATGCTGCTCGTCATAAGCTCCCTCCAAGTCAATGACACATGTAAGTGTTCCACACATGGTCTATGCCAAGCTGAGTGCTGGAAGTTGCTGGAGACACTGAACCTCAGATATGTACTTTTAAGACCTGAACAGAAGCTGTGATGATTTCCTAAAACTGATTATTTTAATTACAAATAGTGATTATGTTTTGCGACTATATTTTACTATAGCTGTGCTCTAGAATTTTTAAACTTACTCTTATTTCTCTCCATTTTCTTCCTCTGCTTTCCTTTCTTCTTATCATACCCTGAAATTCTCAGACAAGGGCTTTGACAAGCAGGAGGTGGGGAGAGAGGCACTCTCTTAGGTGATGTAAACATTTTTTTTTTTTCATTTCTACTTTGGCTGGAGCCATGACCAAGCTCTCTGGTTCTCTGGAGTGACCCACAGCATTTGAATGGGAAGGCAGGCAGTCTGAGCTAGTCTTCTGTGCCCTGGGATGGTCATGAGGTGGAGTAATGGAAGTCTGTTCTACATGGCCCCTTTTTTTCCAGGGTGAAGGGCAGGTGGGAATGACAGAGCTACTGATCACTGTCCCCTCCACCTCAGAGCCTAGGCTTTGAAGTAAAAGTATCAAACTCTTCTATTTTCGTGGAGCAAAGAAGTCAAATGCGGCTGCCTTTGCAGCTTCTGGCAGGTTAAAAAACATGCATTTGCACATGACTTGCTGATTTACACCAAATTTTAATGTGTTTCCAAAACTTCCCTATAGTCCTTGCTGCTGGCTCTTCTGGAAAGTGATACTGTGGGGCTCTGAGCAGAACTCTGGATTTATTTTCCAGCGTCTGGTGTTTATGTGCCGCTTTTGTGTTGGGTTCTCCCCAGTACGTTGCCCTGTCCTTGAGAGAGGAAGCCTGCGAGCCTCCAGCTTCCTCTGTAACTTCCCAGTTCCTTTGCCCGTCCTCTGCGCATCTGCTTAGCCACCCCAGTCACTTTGTTTCAAAGTGCTGCGGTACTGAGTTTCTCTTTCAAATGAAAATAACCATTTGGCTCTGTGTTTATTGCATAGGCACCTCTGGGTGCAGAAATAGGCAGTGCGGCTGTAGAAACTCTCCAAAGGTTAGCAGACTTCAAGATGCAGGGACCAACAATGGCTCGACAAAACCAATAACCCCACAAAACAGAAGGGCAGTCCCAAGCATATCTCCTTTGCACCTCTTTCAGAAAAGACAGTATGCAGAGTGGTTGGGAGTTCAAGTCCTCGGTGCCCTCCTCTTAAGCTGTGACCTCAAAGGGTCACTTTAGCGCTCAGCTTCCCTTTCCTCTTCTGTAAAATGGGAATAGAAACTGAATCTACTTCTTGGGGATGTTGTGAGGAATATATGAGCTATCAGATGCAAAACGTTCCGCGCAGTTTGGCGCTCAAGCAGTAGGCTACCGATGCCTATTAGTAATTGGCTATTACTGGGAGGTTGTGTCTCTCCCGGGACCGGGGGCGCTTGGCTCGCCAGCCTGAAAGGGGTCGCCCACTCCAGGCCCCTTCAAGTACTACTCCCTCCGGGCCTGGGCCCAGATCCCAGCCGCCACGGCGCGCCAGGGACCGAAGTCCCATTGTGCTTGCTCAGTGAGGGTGACAGGGCCGGCCGCCCAGACGCGAGCACAGGTGCGGCCCTGACCACAATGAGGGCGTGGGCGCGTGCGTGGCGAGCAGAGGTCTGCAGGGGGCCAGTGTGGCCGACCGCGGGGCGGGGTCGCGGGGGGGGGGGGGGAAACGGGTGCTGGCGCGGCCCCAGGAGCTCGGCAGGAGGCGTCTGGGCCGTCCCGGAGGACCCTGCCTGGCACCGGACTCCGGGCGTCTGCCGAACTCGCGCCCCGGAGCCCGGGCCCCGCCCCCGGAGCCCCGCCCCCTGGTGCCCCCGGTTGGCTGGAGCCGGCGGCCACGCGCGGCGATTTGCCACGCGCCGCGTCATTGAAGCCGCTCCTGGTCTCGGCCCCCGCGGGCTGGTCAAGGAGGCAGCGGCGGGGGGAGGCTGGGGCTGTAGGGCGCGACGCCGCCGGGCCGCCCCGCCCTGGGAGGCGCCTAGGCCCTCATCAAGTGACCAGTATCCCTTCCAGGAGAACACGGTTCTTCACAGGGAAGCGAGCTCCAGCCTGTAGCCCCGGCGCCAAACCGCCGTCATCTCCTTCCTGTGCCGGGTGATCCGTCTCCTCACCCACCCGGAAAAACATAGTCCGCCCCCCGCGTCCTTGTGGAGTAGCGCTTGCTTCCACTGACTCTCTTTGCCCGTACCCTCCTCTTTCCCATTTCAAGTACTCTAGGACCCACCGAGAGGATAAGTCAGCGCTGAAGAGAAACCTCAAGGGAAAAGAGAGAGACAGGGAGCCGAGGGGAAGGGAGGGAAAGGCGAGGCTGGCGGAGGGACACCGAGGACCGCGGCCGTAGTGCGCACGCGCGGCGGCAGGAACGAGTTCCGGTCTGGCCGGGGCCTGTCTCCTAAAAATAGCCCCGGTGTGGGGATCCGTGCGCGGATGTCCCGGCGAGTCCCGGGCTGAAGGAGGCGGCTCCGGGCGGCGCGGAGCGCTGGTGGCTGGCCCGGGCTGCAGCGTGTGCGCGCCCGTCAGCTACGCCGGAGACACGGTGAGGGCCGCGGCGGCGGAGCTCCGTCCACCGGGCCGACGGTGCCGGAGGGGGCGGTGTCTCGGCGAGGGGGCCGGGTAGGGGCCGGGGGGCGCTGGGGCGGGGGGCGGCGCGGCCGAGGAGGGGCGCCCGCGGGGCTCCGGGGACAGCAGGGCAGGGCGGCGTCCGGCTGGCAGGGGGCCGGGGTCGCGGGCGCGCGGCGGCGGGGCGGGTGGGGTGCGGGGAGGCGGCGCGGGGTGGTCGCGCGGGGTCTGCGTGGAGGGGCGAGGCGCCCGCGGTGGTGGGGGCGGGGTGCCCCGAGGGCGGGCCCGGGGTCTGACCGCTGTCGCGCGGGCCAGCGGAGGGAGGCTCGGCCGCGCGGGTTCGGCGCGAGGAGCCTCCCCGTGCGCGCACGGGGCTTGGGGCTGGGGGGCGGTGGTGGACGGCGCCTTCTTGAAAGTTGAGAGACTTCTCTGGGGGCCCGGAGTCTCTCCAGGGGGTTCCGCCCGAAGGCCCGTTTCCTCCCTCTTGCCCTCCGCGGCCCGGGTCTCCCCAGAGGGATTGACCCCTCGTGCCGAGGGCGCTGTGCGCTTTGGTCGGACTTGAAGAAGTTCCCCCACTTCTGCTTTGGGAGAAGGTTGGTCGAAGCGGGCGGAACATTGAGGTCCGAACTCTGGGCGCGTGTGTGCAGATGTCAGTGGCGGGGTCGGTATTTGGGGCGGCCCGGGCCGGGGGCACCTGCGGGGTGCGGACGCCCGCGGGTTCTGGGAGACGTAGCGGGGAAGGGGAGGCTACAGAGGGAACAGCGAGCTACCCCTGACATCCCGGTAGATCCCGGCTCCCAGGAAAGGTTTTATGTGGTAGAAACTTTGCCTTTTAGTTCGATATCCTCTGTCTTCGAACCGCGGGGATCAAGTCGGTAGGTGAGGTAGTGCAAACAAGTTTGGAAGAGGTGAGCATCGCTGAATTAGAAAAACAGATCTCCCCTCCCTCCCCGTGGAAGTGTGACTATAAAAACATTCTTCAGACCTGAAGTGTGGCTCCAGAGGTACGAAGCGAGGCCCCCCCCCCCCCCCCCCCCCCCGCCGTCATGGTCCAGCAGGGAAACCGCGTGTAGACTGAAGAATTGCGGCAGCGCTGACCTGCATTTTAGTTGACAGTAAGATTGGTATTGCAATTAATGCGCTATTTGAAAGGCTGGCTGTGATGTGTTGACAATGGTGTAAGTATTTTTGAACAAATGCCTAAGATTTTTCAGGGTTTTTTTTTTTTTTTTTTTTTTTAGCACAGCTTGTTTCCCCTGTGTCTCGTATCATCTTTTACTATATGAAGAGAAGGTTCTCCAAAGCTGTAATTAGGTGTACATTACACAAGAGTACTTTCCCTTTAAGAATCCAGCTGTGTTGTTTTGGCAATTGCCAAGTGCTCCAGTTGTCAGTTTTAAAATCTGTTACCTTGGCAGTACTTGAACAGTCTGTGGAAAAGGTAAACAAAATAGCTTGAAAAAAAATCTTTTTTTGAAAACGCAAAAATGGCATCTATTTTAGTATGAATTTAGAAAGTGAGGATTAAATAGCTGTGTTGTGCTGTTATGGCTTTTGTATGTACATTTTTGTTTTTGGGGTTTTTTTGGGGTATATTTTTGGAGGGTTCAGTCTTCACCAAATGGCAACTTTTGTTGTAGGAAAAAAATCCACAAGGTGTTTAAATTAAAAGGGATGCCAATTTTAGTTAGGCTTTATAACAAACATAAGGAACACTTGTGTCCTATAAATTATTAAGATTAGTGTGTGTAATGATACACTAATTGATTCTGGAATCACTTTTAATTCTCAGTGAGCACTGTAAAAAGTTGCGATAATGGTATTATAATTAAACTCTGAAGAGCTAAAGCTAGTGATTTAAATACTTTGTACAGACCTAGTTTTTAACAATAGTGTTGGAAGTGTTTCCAATAGAAACGTGTTTGTTAAAGCAGTCAGCAATTATGAGTAAAAATATTTTTCTAAACGTAATTATTTGCATATCTGTTTCATTTGATTCACATTTTGTTATATATAAAACCATGGTTTTGTTCGTATTGGAACAGAGGGGATAAAATTATGTTTAACCCCATACATTACTTCCTAGCAAAAGTTTAAATTCTTGAGGGAGGCAGTGAGAGGTGGGGGGTGCCCAGTGGAAGGAAAACAGCTCATTGGGGCTCTGAAACAATAATTGTAATGTCACTGTGCTGAATTATGGTTTGAGAATAATCTCCTTCCAAATGCTTAAGAGTTTCTGTGTTTCCTTAATGGGTATGTGTGACAAAGATTGTTTTTTGTAAATGCAACCGGAAATAGTCTTTTAAAGGTATGGAGTTGTTTTCTGGTGGTGGTGTTTTATTTTTCAAAGCAATTGCATTACAGTTTTGTATAGGATGCAGTACAGGTTAATATTAATTTTATTAATGTGCAAGTAGTAGCAATATTTGGCTACCAAGAGAAATATCAGTATATTCTGAGGGTGGTTAAGTAATAATAGAAGTGTTTTCTATTAGAAAATAATTCTGAAGTTTGAAATACTTCAGAAGTCTTTTAATAGATTTATGTTCTGATTTAGGAGGAGGAAACTAAGCAATTTGTTTTTGAGCAGTAGCATGCCTTTCAGTCAGGTTTTGGAAGGCCACCTTTTTTTTTTTTTTTCCCTTCACTCTCTTCACTGCTTGTAAGTCTGGCAAGAGGAGTTTAGTCTAACGTACAATGTTGATGGTCTTGAATTTTCTCTGGGCATTTTCAGTTTCATGTATTTTGTCTTGTAATTAGACCGTACTTTTTTTTTTGTTTGTTTGAAGAGGTGCTCATGGCGCATATGAATGCTACAAAGTCTAGCTGAAGTTTTCTTTTAGCAGTGATGGAGCACTGAAAATACTGCTTTGTGGGTTGAAAATGATCATTGCTCTTTTCTAGATGAGAGAGAAAATCTGTGTACATTCTTAGTAAATTGGGAAGTGAGTGCCTAGTTAGGTAACCTCCTGCAAAATCAATCTAGTTAGATAACCTCCTGCAAAAGAACACTTTAACACGTCCTGCTGTGTTTGCAAGTCCTCATAAAGGAAGGCCGCTAGACTTTGTCATCACATCTTGGTTCAGATCCCAACTCCGCCACTTACTCATAAGGTGTCACTTATGAGATGTCTTCTGTAAAGTGGGAGGGAGTTATACTACCTGCCCCGGGGAATTGTTAGCATTAAATGAAATAATGGGAGTGAGAGTTCTTAGCACACTACCTGAGGCTTAATGTACAAAAGTGCATATCGCCTGATGTCCTTCATCCCTTCCTCTGTACATCCCTTCCTCTCCATACATTTTCCCTTATTTCCTATGAAGACTGTAAAAGTGCTGTATCCGATGCCTCCGTCCGTGACCAAGAGGACTTCATATAATGTATAAATGCAGGAGATTGCTCATTTACTTTTGGAACATGAAAATCCCAGCGTTTTTTAAAATATGTTTTTTTTAATGTTTGTTTTTCAGAGAGAGACAGACAGAGTATAAGCAGGGGAGGGGCAGAGAGAGAGAGGGAGACACAGAATCTGGAGTAGGCACCAGGCTTTGAGCTGTCAGCACGGAGCCCAACATGAGGCTTGAACCGTGAGGTCATGACCTGCGCTGAAGTTGGACACTTAACCGACTGAGCCCCCCAGGAACCCCCCAAATCCCAGAATTTTAAATTTATTGTCAGATTATATATAAAATGTTTAGTTGGCCAGTCTACATTAGGTTTTGGTTTGCAATCATTGATTGTAACCTCCATAGTCTCTCTAAATATAAAAAAAAATTAGAATTCAATGTAAGTATATTCCCTACTCTTCACTGAAACATGTTTTTTGTGAATTATCCGTGCGAGTTGTCTTCAAGATACAGTATTTAAAATTTGAAATTAGAAAAATATTTTTATTTCCTACCTGGAATAGGTATATTTTTAAAAATAGCCTTTCTTTAGTGGGTATCTGTAAGTTTTTATTATTTCATTTTACCTGCTCTGTGGAACTAAATGATTTAATCTGTGTATACTTTATCAGTGTAATCTTTAATAAATGGACCTGTGTCCAGTGTGTTATAATTAAGAGTATAAACTCATTTATTATCTCTTGTATAGCATATGTGTTGCCATATATTTAATAAATACTGTATTTTTGTTTGGATGTTTATTTACTGATTTTAGTAATATTTGTATTGAGTTTAATTGATATTTACTAAACTAAATATTTAATATTGAATTGTCTTAATCACTTGAAATCATAAACTGATGAGTTAAAAAAAATTAGCAGGTTTGTGAGGTGGAATATCAACTGTTTGAACATTAGTATATGACAGCAGGTAATTTACTTTATTGGTTTCCTAAGTGATGATGCTGAAAGCCAGAGGAGTTGTTAACATGGGTGAAAAACACACTAGTTGATCAGATTTTTAATAAATATCAATGAAGGCACATCTTGTTTTGAATCAATGCTAATTTTATTTTCTTCCTTATACAAAAATGTAAACTTTATGAACTTAAAAAATAATTCAACCATCAGTAAAGTTACATGTTTTGGGAAATATTTTGGTATTGGAGCGCAAATTTATACTGTATGAGCTGGCCCTTTTTACCAGGTTATTTTTGTTACAAGCACCATGCATATGCAGGTTGACTTGGATTAGTTTGAGGTATGATTTGTGACTCTTGTAACAAAGGGATACTTTTCATGTAACCTGGTAAAATAACTTGTAACTCTTGGTTTAGTAAAACTCTGGTGCTCTTGCTTACAAGTCTCACCTCTTATTCCCTAGCCATTCGCATTTTACATAGAGACGGGGACTATATTTCTAAAATTTACATCTAAATGTCATTCTTTTAAGGAAAACTTTGAAGGCATATAAAATCAGTAGAGAGGCAGTAATTTAAGGGATAAGATTGAAGACTGCCTAAGTTAGAATACCCACCTCTAGCACCTTGTGTTCTTTGGCAGTTTCTCAACCTTCTTGAGGCTCAGTGTATAAAATAGTGATTATAATATTACCTACTTCATAGGGTTGTTGAGAGGATTAAATGAGATGTTTATTATAAAGCCTTTAGCACGATGCTGGGTACCTACATTTTTTTTCCTCCTACTGTTACTGTCACTGTTGCTGTTACTTCTGTTGTTGGCATTAATTCATCATGGTTCACTTTTTAATGATTCTAGTCTCTCCAAACTCATCGTCAGCCACTACCCTTCAGTTTCTGTGACCCAGTTAAGGCCAGCTGTTTGCTCTTCCCTGAAAATGCCATATATTTTCATGCCGATGACTCCCACTTTTATTTTTTTACCCCAGAATTTTCCCGAGCCTGATCTCCACTTGGAAATCTAGTTGGAATCTCAAACATAATATTAACCATATGACTGAAATATAGTTATTTGTTCCTCTCCCCCAACCTTCTTCCTCCTTCTTACCCCAGACTCTGATGTCTTTACTGGCCCTTACCCATCTCAGTGAATGGCAGTACTCACGTCAAGAACTTAAAAGATATGCCAGGATTCTTTTCTTTTCTCTCAAATCCAGTCCATCCATACATTCTCTTGTACCTTAAGAATTTATCTTGCGCCAGTCTGCCATTCTAGTCTTCACTGCCCCCTCTTTATTTCAAGGCATTATTATCTCTTGTGTGAATTGCTGCAGTAGCTTCCTAACTGGGCTTGTTTCTTCTCTTGCTCCTCAGACGTTGGTTCTTCACATAGCAGCTGTAGGGATCATTTTAATATCCTAAATCATGTCATTACTCTGCTTAAAATCTTCCGATGACTTCCCATTCCTCTTCAAATAAAGTCTGTATTTCTTTCCATGGCCTGAATGGCCCTGAATAATCTTTCTCCTTCTCATTGTTCTTCCCCTGTTTTATTGTGTGCCAGCCACACAGTCCTCTTATTGTTCTTTAAACCTTATATGTCCTTTCCTGTCTTAGGGTCTTTTGCACTTTTTGCACTACTTGCTTGAAATGCTCTTCAGAAGGCTGCATGGCCAAACCCTTTGGAATATGGCCCAAGTCTCACTTTGTCACCCAGCACACCCTTTTTAATGTTGCACTCTGATAGTTACTCTTTTGTGCATCTCACTTACTTCAAGACACTATAATTTGTACACGTTTTGTTATTCCTTATTTGTCCATTATCTGAATGTAAACTCCTTAAAGGCAGAGGCCTTGTCTGTCTTCTTGATAACAGTCTCCACAGGCGTTAGCACACTGTCAGACACTCGGAAGACAGAAAAATTTGAATTAATGCTTCTGTATCTTTGTTCATGTTTTTGCTGGAGATTGGAATGCTCTTACCTTTAAGTTGTGGCTCAGGTGTCAGGTATGATACCAATTTTAGTCTCTAGACAAAATTTGTCTCCCTTGCTCTTGATACAGACACAATTTGAAGAGTAATTCCATTTTTAGATTTAAAGGATTATAATTGACGTCATTTTCTTCCGCTGTGCTGAGTTCTTGTGTCAGGGACTATTTTGTTCTTTGTGTATGCTCAGGACCTACCAGTCTATCATGGTACATAGTGAATGTTCAGTAAATGGTGAATGGAAGTTGTCTTAATCAACTAAAATGACTGACCACAAACCAGTGTACCCACATCAGACTTTCAAAATTATAAAGGTACTTTTCACTACAAAGTACTGCCTTACATATTTTCTATACATATTAACATGTTGTCGTCATCATTTTGGGTCAGGACAGGAATCCCAGAGCTGTTGAGCACAAGTGGCATTTCCTGAGATTCCGTGTGCCTTCTTTCTGGACAGCAAGTAGCCATCTTGTCTGAGGGCTCTATTTCCAGTTTCAAATGTGTAACCTAGTAAAAACGGTGTTAGAAATTACAATTAGTTACTGGTTGTTCCTTACTAACATTCTCTCTCTCCATCTTATCCAGCAGATTCCATGTTATTTCAGAAAGGCTAGGGAGATGTGCAAGTTAACATGGTATATGTGAAATACAATACTATTTCTGCTGTATTGCTAAAGAAGATTTATCAAAGAGCTTTTATGGCCAATATCAGGAACTTAACTACCATTTGTAATAGTGAAAATCATTCCACATTATACACAGCTGATTTATAAATGGGCTTTTTAAAACATTTGGGGACTGCTTTAGTAAAATGTTTATCTTAATACTGAAAATTTTTTTCATAACAGTATTAAACTTAATTTGACATGGATTATGAAAGGAAAAGGAGAGAAGAATCTGGGAGTTGAGATTTTGTTTTTCACAAATGACTTTCGTCAAAGTAAAGATTCAGCATTGGCAGGTTTTTTAACAAAACATTTTGTCTTAAAGTTTACAGAAAAGTTTCAGGAATAGTACAGTGAGCTGTCATATACTGGTCACCTAGAGACACTAATTGTTACTGTTTAGCACAATGGCTTTATCATTTTTTATATTTGCAGAGTGGCCCTGAAGTCTGGAAATAGATATTACTGTTTTATTTATAGCTTTAAGCTCCTTGATTACATCTTCTGGAGTATGCTCTAGATGTAAGTTTATTCAGTTAAAATCAGAGGCAAATCATTTGAGGCAAAACCTTACAGATGTGTCTAGGGGATAGATGGAATCTTGCATTAATGCATTGTGTACCTTTCTAACAAGGAAAACATATTAATATTATACAATGTCATTGAACATTAACATGTAATAGCAAGAGTCCATTCTGTTGATCTTTTTTTCCTTCTTCCTCCTTTTCTCCCTGTTTCCCTTTTTCTTCCTATTCCTCTTATAATTTTATTATTGAATCATTTGAGAATATGTTGCATACATCGTGGTCCTTTATCCTTAAATTCTTCAGTTGATATCTCCTAAGAACTAAGACATGTTCTTATATAACATGTAAGAATAGTATGATGGATTCAAGAAACTTAATATTGATACTGTAATTTAGTCTATAGTTTATGTTGAAATTTCTTCAGTTGTGCCAATAATACATTTTAATAGCATTTTTTCTAAATAGTCTTTCAACCTTTTTCTCTTCTTCCTGAAATTAATAGTTTTGAAGAGTACAGGCCTTTTGTTTAGTAGGATGTCATCAGTTTGGGTTTGTCATATTGCTTCTTTGTTAGATTCAAGTTACGCATTTTTGGCAGCAATACAAAATAAGTGATGATATACCCTCAGTGCATCACATCAGGAGGCAATATGATGTCAAACTGATGGTGATGTTTACTTGGATCACTTAGTTAAGGTTTGTCTGCCAGATTTCTCTATATAAAAGTTATCATTGTCCTCATTGTTGTTATTGAATAATCTGTGGGGAGGCACTTTCAGACCGTGTAAATGCTCTGTCCTCCCCAAAACGTTCACATCATTCATTGCTGATTCCTTTCTGAGTCCGTTATTACTTATTGGTTCCAAAATGGTGTTTGTCTAGCTATTCGTCTGCATTTATTAGTTGGCAATCTGTTGTAAAGAAGAGCTTTTCCTTCTCATTTGCTTACTTAATATCAATATAAATTCATAGTTTTTTTTTTATTAAGTAGATTATACTCTGTTACTATCAGTATTTTGGTATTCCAGATTAACTCAGGTTTGGTCAGTGGGAAATCCTGCAGCCTCCTCATTTTGACACGTTTCTATCATGTTTGGAGTAGTGTCTTACTTTTGGGACATTAAGATATTCCAGGCTCTTCATCTGCTTTTTCTGCTCATGTCCTAGAATCAGCCACTTCTTCAAGGAGTTCTGTTTTCTCTTCTTGTAAGACTGTTTAGAAACCAGGAACTGAGCAGTTGCTGGTATGCTCCTTGATACTGGAGTTTCACTGTTTCAGAGCCCTGTCAGCTGACCAACCTAAGAAATTTTGAGTTTATGCTGATTTCTCAGACAGTAGATTATCATTTCTCTTTACATTCCTGAAACTCCTTAGAAGAAAAGTCTATTCCTTTGAAAGTGTTAATAATTTAAGTGATTGTTTGCTTTTACTTTATTTTTTTTAATGTTTGTTTATTTTTGAGAGAGACAGTGTGAGTGGGGGAGGGGCAGAAAGAGAGGGGACACAGAATCCTAAGCAGGTTCCAGATTCTGAACTGTCAGCACAGAACCCGATGTGGGCTTGAACCCACGAACTACTAGATCATGACCTGAGCCAAAGAAGTCGGATGCTCAAGTGACTGAACGACCCACGTGCCCCTGCCTAGTTTTTCTGTTCAACTTTATAATGGTTGGTTCTTGTTTTCCAAAACATATTGTATGCTTCTTGGGAGTTAGGAATGCTGTTTTATATCTTTTTGTATATTCCGTGATTGTGTTCCACAGTGCCTTGAACATGGTTGATAACCCATGTGTTGCTTATGATACATAATTACAGTAACGACTATTATCTTTATTACTCTTATACTGTGATTAAATATTGTTATGTTTGTTATAACATTCTAGGTAATTTTGTGGAAACTTTGAAGTGAATTTGTTCTGTTTCTGATAACATTGTTATCCTAGAAGAAATGAAAAACTTGAAAGTTTTTCAACTTTAAAAGCTTAAAAACCGGGGCACCTGGGTAGCTCAGTTGGTTAAGTGGCCGACTTTGGTCAGGTCATGATCTCATGGTTTGGGAGTTCGAGCCTCGTGTTGGGCTCTGTGCTGACAGCTTGGAGCCTGGAGCCTGCTTTCGGATTCTGTGTCTCCCTCTTTCTCTGTTCCTCCCCTGCTCACACTCTGTCTGTCTCTCTCAAATATAAATAAAGACTAAAAAAAGTTTTGTTTAGGGGCGCCTGGGTGGCTCAGTCGGTTAAGCGGCCGACTTCGGCTCGGGTCATGATCTCGCGGTCCATGAGTTCGAGCCCCGCGTCAGGCTCTGTGCTGACAGCTCAGAGCCTGGAGCCTGTTTCAGATTCTGTGTCTCCCTCTCTCTGACCCTCCCCCATTCATGCTCTGTCTCTCTCTGTCTCAAAAATAAATAAAACGTTAAAAAAAAATTAAAGAGAAAGTTTTGTTTAAAAATAAAGGCTTAAAAACTTAATTCCCGAGATTAAAGTATGTAATTAAAAGAACATCAAAATACCTCGTCTTGGTATTGCTGTTTAATAGTGTTTTGTTCATTAGCAAGTAATAACCTTTCTGGGCATCTCTTTAATTATAAAATGAGATGATATCTAGATCCTTTTAAACTCTGAGTTACCTACTTTATGCTTAATTAGCATTGAATTGTTTATGAAAGTAAAATTAAGTGCCACAGAATATAGTGGAAAGAATACTGTGTGCCTGGACCATGAGTCATGGGGTTCTAATTTTTTGTAAGCATACTGTTACTTTAGCAATTTATTTCAGTTTGGTCTTTATTACCTTATTCGTTCAGTCCATTGGTCTAGGTGAATGAGGAATACAGTGAACAGGCTTGGCTTTCACAGATGGCAGTATGGACATATGGTTTTATAATTCATTTTGCTATTCACTTGATGTGTACCATGCAGAGTGCTATAGGAGCATATAGAAGGGGTGATCAACCCAGTTTCAGGGAGGCCAGGAAAATTTATACCAGAGGAAGTGACACTTCCATTTAGTTTGAAGCCTCAAGAGCATTTAGCCTTATAAAGAGGGTGGGTAGTTTTACCAGAGCTGTGTTAAGGATGAGAGATACACTTAAGAGAGTTTGGATTGCTTGGAGAAACTCAGTACAGTATGGATGGATCAGGCAGTATAAGAGAGGGCAGACACTGTAGGAGTAGTGAAAGATGAAGCTGAAGACATAAGTAGGGGCCAGATTATGAAGAGCCCTTAAGCTGTGTTAAGGAATTTGAACTTTAAGGGAAAATTAGAATATCTTAAGCCTGGGAGGAAATTAAAAAGATAATGCTGCACTGGGTGTTATATGTAAGTGATGAATTACTAAATTCCTCTCCTGAAACCAATACTACACTATATGTTAACTAACTTGAATTTAAATAGAATCTTGGAAGAAAAAAAAAGAATACTGATTGCACTGTGGAGAATTCTTCAGAGAGTTAAAAGTGGTAGGCAGGAAGAATAATTAGGAGGGTGTTACAGCAAATTAGTTAAGAGGTAAGGTGGCTTGGACTGTGGTATAGGATGCGGATGGAAGAAATAAGTGGATTTGAGAGATATATAGGGGGGTAGAATAATGGAAGGATTCAGTGATGGAGGGCATGTGGAAGGTGAAAGAGAAAGAGGAGTTGAGAGTGATGACTAGGTTTATGGCTTGGGCAATTGAGGGAATGAATGGGTAGTTTACTGATACAGGAAGCACAGGAAGAAGAGCAGGCTTGAGGGGACTATGATGAGTTTACTTGTGAGAGAGTGCCTGGAGGATGAAGAGGTGTAGTCAGAGGTGGAAGACTTCCTGGTAATGACAAGACCTCGGGATTTGGCCATGGAATGGGTGTTTGAAGAGGAGTGGAAGTGAAGGTGGGACATGATCTGGAAAGTGTGTGTGTGTGTGTGTGTGTGTGTGTGTGTGTGTGTGTGTGTGTGTGTGTATGTGTATGTGTATGTGTATGTATAGCCAAGGACAGGTCTGTGTCCTAAGGCAGAGTACCCTATTTTAGATGATCTTAAGGTTTTCATTGTTTGGTTTGGAAAACAGAAATGAAAAATTTCAGATAGGGTCTTAGTAAGATTGTCCTATTAAACACAAGAACAACAACAACAAAAAAAACAAAACAAAAAACAACCAAAAAAACCCACAACAGTGAAACATTTTTTCCTAAACAGAGTGGGAAACTATTGCCCCAGCTAGCTAAAAGTGTGAATGCTTCTCAGTAGTGGCTAAAAATTATGAAACCTATCAGGTATATGAAAATCAGAGTGAATAATGTAGTGTGAATGTAATGTAAGAATTTTTATGAATCCCATTGCCCTTTTTCTTCTGCAGAGGTAATCATTACCTTAAATAGGATTTACCTTTTTCATTCATTTTTTAAAAATTTTATCTTTTTAATTTACATCTAAATTAGCATATAGTGCAAAAATGATTTTGAGAGTAGATTCCTTAATGCCGCTTACCCGTTTAGCCCATCCCCCTCTCCCCCAACCCCTCCAGCAACCCTGTTCTCCATATTCAAGAGTCTCATGTTTTGTCCCCCTCCCTGCTTTTATATTATTTTTGCTTCCTTTCCCTTAATGTTCCTCTGTTCTGTGTCTTAAAGTCCTCATATGAGTGAAGTCGTATGATATTTGTCTTTCTCTGACTAATTTCACTTAGCATAATACTCTCTAGTTCCATCCACGTAGTTGCAAATGACAAGATTTCATTCTTTTTGATTGCCGAGTAATACTCCATTGTATGTATATACCACATCTTCTTTATCCATTTATCCATTGATGGACATTTGGGCTCTTTCCATACTTTGGCTATTGTGGATAGTGCTGCTATAAACATTGGGATGCATGTGTCCCTTCGAAACAGCATACCTGTATCCCTTGGATAAATACCTAGTAGCGCAATTGCTGGGTCATAGGGTAGTTCTATTTTTAGTTTTTTGAGGAACCTCCATACTGTTTTCCAGAGTGGCTGCACCAGCTTGCATTGCCACCGACAATGCAAAAGAGATCCTCTTTCTCCGTATCTTCATCAACATCTGTTGTTGCCTGAGTTGTTAATGTTAGCTATTCTGACAGGTGTGAGGTGGTATCTCATTGTGGTTTTGATTTGTATTTCCCTAATGATGAGTGATGTTGAGCATGTGTTTTTATGTGTCGATTGGCCATCTGGATGTCTTCTTTGGAGAAGTGTCTATTCATGTCTTTTCCCATTTCTTCCCTGGATTATTTGCTTTTTGGGTGTTGAGTTTGATAAGTTCTTTATAGATTTTGGATACTAACCCTTTATCTGATATGTTGTTGGCAAATATCTTCTCCCATGCTGTTGGTTGCCTTTTAGTTTTGCTGATTGTTTCCTTCACTGTGCAGGATGAGGTCCTGCATTTTGGTGAGGTCCCAATAGTTCATCTTTGCTTTGGTTTCCCTAGCCTCCAGAGATGTGTCGAGTAAGAAGTTGCTGTGGCCAAGATCAAAGAGGTTTTGCCTGCTTTCTCCTCGAGGATTTTGATGGCTTCTTGTCTTACATTTAGATCTTTCATCCATTTTGAGTTTATTTTTATGTATGGTGTAAGAAGGTGGTCCAGGTTCATTCTTCTGCATGTCGCTGTCCAGTTTTCCCAGCACCACTTGCTGAAGTGAGTGTCTTTATTCCATTGGATATTCTTTCTTGCTTTGTCAAAGATTAGTTGGCCGTACGTTTGTGGGTCCATTTCTGGGTTCTCTATTCTGTTCCATCGATCTGAGTGTCTGTTTTTGTTCCATTCATTCCTTTCATTACATTCATTCATTTTTAAGACCATATATCCATTTATATTGCTAAAAATATATAGTGTTTTTCATGTTTTAAAACTTTATAAAATGATATTGAATTTGCATATCCTTCTGCAGTTTATGTCTCAACAAATAATCCATTGCAATCACGTTCTTTCAGTATAATGAATTGGATATTAACATTGGAACAAAATGATATGTCATTGATGAATTATACTTTGAATTGCCATGAGAATTATCATAATTTACTTAGTAAGATTTTGTAAAAACTAATCATTTTGTGGGTATTTCTTTTTTTATATTTTACTAAAAGGATACATTGTGGAATAATGTTGCAGATAGAGAAGAGTTGAAAAAATAGTATGACTGTTGCCCTAATGTTGGGCCACTATGGTATAATAATCAAAACCATAAAATTAATATACTATTTGCTAAACTAAATATCTTATGTGAACTTCATCAGTTTTTTTCCTAATGGCCTTTTTTTTGGTCCTAGGATCCAACCCGGGATCCCACATTGCATTTATTTTTTATATAGTCTCTTCAAATCTGTGATAATTCATTCCTTTCTCATTCTTCTACCCAGATGCTTCCTGAGGAGTACTGGTCATTATCTTGTAGAATGTCATCCAATTTGGGTTTCTCTGCTTTCTTAAAATTAATTTGAATTTTGCATTTTTGGCAATAAAACCCTGAAGTAATGGTAGCATATCAAAGAGGTACATTTTATATCAGGAGTACATGATGTCAATATCTGATGTTAATCTTGATTACATAAAGTGGTTTCTGCTGGTTTCTCCATTGTAAAGTCACAGTTTTCCTCTTTGAAAATGATAAATATCATGGGGGAGATACTTTGAGAGTATATTAATTTTCTGTTTCTTCTTAAACTTTCACATGTTTTTAGCACTCATGGGTGCAACTTAACCTGCAACAATTAGAGGATTTTCCCCCACTATCTAATAGTAGATTGTGCCTGTGAAACCTTCTAAAAAGGTGAAATGGTGTAAAGAAGCCATTACCATTAATTTATATGGAAAAATTTTTGAGACTTTTGTTTAAAAAAGTAACCTCTTTTAGGCTTTTCTGATACCTTAGAACACATCATGTTAATGGATGTGCAGAATGAATAGAGATAAAGCACAGATGTGCACAAACAAAATTCAAAACTATGGCAGCTTGAGATTAGAGATGCTGAGTGTAGTTACCAGAAAAAGGAGCTTGGTGGTGCTGCTCAGGGTGTGTGCTGCCTCTGTAATGACTCATTGCAAAATAAATGCTGAATACTGTTTTTTGCCTTTTTTCTTTGTTTTTTCTTTCTCTATTCATTCTTTGTCTTTTGCCTTTTTTCTTAAAAGAAAAAAACTCCATATTTCTCTCAGGTAGAAAATAGGTGCTGTTGTGGGTCTTTCTAAAGTGAAGTGGCTTAATGTAAATTTTCAAAAAGCTGGGGTGGGGGGATACCTGTATTATTGTAATAGTTACCTAATGGCAATTTTGTTTTGTTTTGTTTTGTTTTTGTTGTTGTTGGTTTTGTTTGGTTTCTTTCTCATTTATCAAATAGAATTCTTCTTAATGAAGAGATGTCACTTCTCTATTCGGTTACTTATTTTATATCATTATAGACTGAAAGGTATTTTATATTGTAGATTATAATTTGATGCTATCATTTTATTTCTCAGATTGTCCAACTTAGGCCATTGAGAGCTCCTCCTGTTTGACTCTTGTGTCTTTTTGACATACTTTCATCTTTTTTTTAAAAGAACTCCCCTACTTTCTGGTGCTGCAAGAAACTCCAGGCTCATTTATGTTTTACCTATCCCAACCCTGGAATTACTCTCTTTTCCAAAGAGCCCTGACTCCTTTTATTGGAGGATGACATTTAGAATCCAAGATCTGGATGCTGGGTGTGCTCATTGCTTTTGGGGTGTCATTGTCTGTGCCTGCCTTCTCAGCAGAGCTAAGAAAATAGATGTGTGTATATTAACCCACACATACACATCACATTCAGTTCTACTATAACACAGTATATGTGTTCCTAAAAAATCACCATGCTATGCAAAGTCATGCAGTAAAAACCATGGATGGAGTTCATGGGATCAGTGGAGTTAGCGGAATAATACTCAAAAACTGTCAGTGACACACAGTAAGGAGGGACCTAATATATTTAGAACAACAGCTTAGTTTTAGACATGTTGAATAGTTAAGCAATATTTGGTAATATGGCATTTCACTATGAAAAGGACATGAAGTTTTCTTATATGAGTGTTAGTATGGCTTGTGAGTGATTGTGAAGCAGTTGGTGGATAGACAGTTATTTGAAATCAGATGAGAAAATAACAGCAAATGTGGATGGATGTGGCTTATAAATCTTGTGGTAGACTGTGGTAGCTCATATTCATTTGAGTTGTTCTTTCTTGGATGCCTTGCAATTTATTCTGCATTTCTAATTTTAGTTTCTCCATTTCTTTTTTGAATTCATTCACCTTTTAAAATTCTCTTTCTGTTTTATCCACTTTTTTTTTTTTTTTTTAGTTTTTGAATTGCTGATTCAAAGTAGTTTTCATATCCTTAAATGTTTGTCTGGATGTCTTTGATTTGGAGTATTGACTTACCTTTTTTTCTTGCTTTGAGTTTGTTTTTGGCAGTGGGTTTTCCTCAGTTGGTAAGTGTCAAATTCAGTTTCCTGATTTTTCTGGATTTCACTTTTCTTTTGTTCATTTTTATGGTATTGGGGTGTTTTACAGTATTCCTAGTTTAATGGTGCCCTCTTCTGTCAGTATAGAACAGTCCTATTCAGTTGATTTTTGTTTTAATGGTTGGAGAAGAGTTGTGAGACTTCCAGTTTTATAATTCTCTTTGATCATGCAAGACCTTAAATTTTATCCTTTTTCTGTTTCCTATTACTGTCCAATTGCCAAAGAACTCTCTTCCTTTCCTTTTGCCTGTTTTCTCCCCCAGAAGCTATGTGTTTCAAAGTTGTGTCCCTTTATGTGGCAGCCAGTGCCTTAAATGGCACCTGTTCCTTTAAATCACCAGAACTTTGCACTTTCTTACCTGTAGTCTGTGTTCTGATCTGCCCAGACACTTTTCCAGTATATCCAGGTTTAGGAAAGGTTTCATACTTTCAGTTTTCATGCAAATGACCCTGAGGCTCCTTTGCTTGCCTCCTTGCCACCAAGCCTCTGTGTTCAAGTAGGGGTGGAGTGACAGCCTAAGAGATTAAGTGCTAGGATTTGGGGGATTTTTCTGTTTTCATTCACAGTTGTTCTGCAGTATCAGCAGTCTTTGTCTTCAGGCTGTGCTGAAAACATGGTTTTGTATAGAACTTCTTTTTCCTTTCTTGCTTGTTTTCATATGGTTTAGGGGGAATATTTTTAGAGTTACTTAGGTATACCATCACGGTTGTCCTCACTGAAGTCTCTACTTTTGGGGGAGGAAGAGCAGAAATCTTGAATTATGCTGCCAGTGCTACAAAGCCTTTAGTTAGAAAGAGACCTAGGCATTCAGCTTCCACTGGTGAGCTAAAGACTCTAGAAAATACCTTGTAAGAGAAATAAACTAATCAAATTTAAATACTCTTACTTCATTCTATTAGCATGCAAATGCAGTTTCTGGTATTACAGGAGTCTTAAGTGCTTTTCTCTGTAAAGCAAAGTTATTAACTCAAAAAGATTTTTTTATAGAATGTATATTGGAAATGCCTTGGTTTTATTATAACATGAATGAGTTGTAGGCCTATATTTAGCCAAGGGCTTCTTGGTACTTCTTTATTGTAATAGCAAGCCAGTATGTGAACTTTTGGGAGAAGGTAACTTTTAAACTTGGGAATTGATCTGATAGGTGTTAACTTCTTTAAACTACATGTATCTCTTCGTTCTTTTTCTACTCTCTTGGTTTTCTCTATTTTATGATCTTGACAATTGTCTTTTGATTACAGTAAATGGTAGGTGTGGGGTTATTCCTTGCTTACGTACTCATTATTATGTTTAATAAGATAGCACTAAGTCTATTTACTCTAGCTAAGTTTACTGGGTTTTTTGTCTTTTATGCTATTTATGTGTCTTGTTAACATGAGAAATTAAAGTTGGAATTACGTTGGTTCTAGAATTCAGTTTAAAACATTTATTACCTTAAAACATTCCTTTTCCTAGAATTAACAAATTTTTTTGTCAGTATTTTATGTTGTTGGAGTAGACATGGACTTGTTTGAACTAGTCACTGTACATTTTTAAAAAATAAAAGTACCAACCAGGATTGAAAGGTGTATTGACTTTAAGCATCAGATATCTTACATATATATTAAAATCTTTTGTTATTAATGATACATCTTTGGAATTCTCGACCTGGCTTTCTAATGGTGTTTAAAAGCCAATCAGTACCTATGCCTAGTTGTCTTTGGATCCTCATTTATAAGCTTTCATTTGTTTTTCCATAGTTTCTACAAATCTTAAATAATGACTTGTCATGCACTTTGTACATTTTCTTTTTATTGCCTTCCCCTTTTTCTTTTGACTGGTAAATATGGTAGCCCCAAAGCAATGTCCATGGCTCTGATCCTTCACTCCCTCTTTTGGACTATCCCTTATCTGTTATCAGTGCTTTAACTGTTGTTTTTGTATTATTGGTTCTGAAATAAAAACACCTATGAGATATAGCTATTTGCTTCTAGGAGATAATGGCTTCGGTAGGGTAAAATTCCCACTAATTGCTGTGCCGTGCTAATTACCAAGTGATGTGTAAATCTTAGACTCAGTGAATGAATTAGGGAGTTCAGGGAAGAAAAGTTCAGAAGTGACGGGGGGGGGGGGGCTGCTTCATGGAAGAATTGATATTTGAGTTGAATGTCAAGTTTAATTGTCAGAGATACGGAAGATACTCCACATAGAGCAAACAATTGGAGCAAAGGAACTAAGACAGGAAACTTAGAGGTATGTATCAGACTTAGTTTGGCTTTTCAGAACAAAAGTAAGGCTTTTCAGAAGTGAAGTGTGGTGGGGGTGCCTGGATGGTTCAGTCTGTTGGGCATCTGACTTTGGCTCAGGTCATGATCTCATGGTTTGTGACTTCGAGCCCCACATTGGGCTCTGTGCTAACAGCTTGGAGCCTGGAGCCTGCTTTGGATTCTGTGTCTCCCCATCTCTCGGCCCCTCCCATGCTCATGCTCTGTGTGTCTGTCAAAAATAAATAAACATTAAAAAAAAAAAAAAAGGAAGTAAAGTAGGAAAGAGGGCTTGAGGCCAGATTGGAGACCATCTTGAATATTGAGCAGTTTGGACTTTGCTTTTTATAGTTAAGGAAGAGCTGTTGAGAGTTTTTAAGCATGGAAGTAACCAGTGCCTTCTGTAATATGCCCATACAGGATAATAATGCTAATGTGTGTGTCTTTTTTCTTTTTTACTAAAGCTTAGTTCCTTAAACAATTCTCCCCAGCAACACTTTTTTAAAAAGCACAATGCTAGGCTCATTCTTTAATTTGATTGTTTGAAGGGAATTGGTGGGGATACATACCTTTCAGGTAGAAGGCATAGGTAAAGATGTCTTTTCTTGTTTTCCTGTGTATCTTCTGCATCCCACTTCTTAGTCTCCTTTCCAAGGCTCTGCTCTCCATAAAAAAACAGGTTCTTTCCAATTAAAAAATTTTTTCTTTTGAAATCCAATAGTACTTTGTATCTGTCTTACTGTAGTTACCGTGTTTGATCTTATACTAAGGGCAGTAAACCCATACATGCTGCATTGAAGATTTTTATGGTGGTGTGTTAGTTCCTGCATTCTTTTCTTGTAGGTTCTTGGTAAATGTAAATGAATCTTTAAAAATTTTTTTGTTACATTTATTTATTTTTGAGAGACAGAGAGAGACCGAGCACAAGTGGGGGAGGGGCAGAGAGAGAAGGAGACACAGAATCCGAAGCAGGCTCCAGGCTCCTAGCTGACAGCACAGAGCCTGACGTGGGGCTCGAACCCACAAGCCGCGAGATAATGACCTGAGCCGAAGTCAGACGCTCAACCAACTGAGCCACCCAGGCGCCCCGTAAATGAATCTTTAAATTCCTGTCTTTCAAATGACCCTTTGTAAAGTGTAAAACCTAGGATCGGGATTGAACTAGGCTTTTAAAACAATGCCTTTAAGACATCTCTACTCCTTCTGGTCCAGATCAGTAGTTCTTAACGTTTTTTTTCTGCTGTGAGATGAAATTTTGACACGTGTAACCATGGATCTACTTAGCAGAGAAGTAAAGTATTATAGTAGTTTATAATTGCCACAATTATTCTAGGTTATGTTGTAGATAATGTGCAGTTCTTAGGGCAGTAGTTATAACTTTTCCCAGTTCTCTTTCACTTAAGAAGGGGTATCAGAATCAGGCACTTTAGAGGTATCAAATAACTTTCAAGAGAAATCACAAGTTATGGTGTCCATCTTTCATGGTAACTTTAAGACCTTTTTTCTTTCCCTTTTTGTTGTTTGCAATGGAAACTTTATATATTTGAAATACAATTCACATACAGTGTTATATTAGCTCTAGTATGCAATAGGTGTTCAGCAGTTCTATACATTACTCAGTGTTCAGCACGATAGGTGTAGTTACCATCTTGTCACCAAGATGGTTATTACCATCTTATTGATATATCTTATTACCTATGCTGTGTTTTTCATCTCTGTGACTTACTTATTTTGTAACTAGAAGCTTGTATCTCATAATCCCTTTTATAGGTTTGGCCCTTTTCTTCTGGATTTCTTCATTTCCATTTGTTCAGGTGTTTTTGTTGTTTGTTTTAAATAGGGAGAATCCTATTTTAATATGGGTTAGATTGGTAGTCTGGATTTTACACCTGGATTCCATTTCATTTCTATAAGCTTTAGAATTTGTGTCGCTAAAAAGACCTTTCTAAGGCCTCTTCCCAGTTCAAAACTTCAGGAAGTTGCAGAATATCATGAACACAGTGTCCAAGCTTTTCTAGATTCTGGCCAACATCTATATTAATAATGGACATCTGTTTGACTTTACTGGTTTACCAGACTGTTTAACCAAACTGGTATTTATGTGGCTATTATTTTAACTACTTAGTGTCACATTTTACAATATGCTGATCTTTAAACTTTTTTTGTTACTGTTGTTTTGGTGTGTGGACAAAATGTGCTTCTTGTTATTGAAATGTGGGTAGTTGAGGACTGTTGGTTCTCAACTGGGAGAAGGAATACTGAGAGTATTAGCCGTTAAGGTAAGGTTAAGGGGTAGAACAAATGGATCTTCAGGATTTGAGAGGTCACATCCTTCACTTGAAGAATGACAGTATTATCAGATATGTAATAAATATTAAATATTGTGAAAACTGTCAGTAATCTTGCTCATTATAGATTGAGGGGGTTGGTAAGTTATTTGGGAGAATAAAATAGGTCGTAGTAAATTACTTAAAGTGCCTAATTTATACCTGTGGCATAACAACAGGTATGTCTATCACTGTGGGGGGGGGGGGGTGTTACTGTAGTGAAGTGAGATTATAGAAAAGAAAATCTGAAGACACTCTAAATATGTAAAGGGGAGCCTGGGTGGTTCAGTTAAGCGTCCGACTCTTGATTTGGGCTCAGGTCATGATCTCATGGTTTATGAGTTCAAGCCCCGTGTCGAGCTCTGTGATGAACATGGATTCTTTCTTTCTCCCTCTCTCTCTGCCCCTCCACTTCTCCCTTCCCCCATCCCTCTCTCTCTCTCAAAATAAATAAACTTAAAAAAAAATGAACACATATATTCACACAGAAACTTGTGTACTAGTGTTCATAATATTATAATAGGTAAAAAGTGGAAACAACTCAAATGTCCATTAATTGATGAATGAATAAATGTTGTATTTCCATACAATAGAATATTATTTGGCAGTAAAAAGGAATTAAGTATGGATACATGGTACAAAGTGGATGGATCTTGAAAATACTGTTGAGCAAACTAAGCCACAAAAGACCATATGTTGTATGGTTTAATTTATGTGAAATGTACAAAATAGGCAAATCTATGCAGACAAAAGTAAATGTTGCAGGTATAGGTGGAGATAAGGAATGGGGAGTGACTGCTAATGAGTACTGTATTTCTTCTGGCATGTTGAAAATGTTCTGGAACTAGATAGTGGTAGTGGTTGCACATACCTTGGAATATAAAAAAACATTCAAGTGTGTTCCTTAAGTGGGTGAATTAATATGGTATGTTAATTATTTCTTAATAAAGTTATTTTCTTTTGTATTTTTGTAAAACAGAAGCTGTGTGAAGAGGTATTTTGGTCCTCATGGGTAGTTTGGAGGATAATAGATGAAGGTGGAAGGTCAAGGAGGAAAATGGGCATTTCTTGGCATTAGTATACTATTGCATGATGACACAATACTATCTTCTTTGTCCACTAAGAATGCAATAGGTTGTGTTTTAGTGGACTGTATATGAACCCAGCTTTTTAACCTTACTTAGCATTGAGGTGGGAATTGTGCATTATCCTAGTTGAGAGGATAGTCTGGCCTTTCTCTTATCTTTGCCTTTTTTGTCATATTAAATTCAAGTGCTTGCCTGTTTTCAAGGTAGTGCGTAATTGTGTTCTGCCCATCTGTCCACCCTACACTCTGCTTTGCTCTTTTTGTTGATACCTACTCATGTTTGTGTCATCTTTCCTTAGTTCCTCTAATTGGAATAGTCCCTGGTTTCCTGCTTAGAATCACTTTCTTAAATGCTTCCTTCTGTGAAGTTTTATTGACTTAAAGATTTTTCTTGTGACTTAGTATCTATTTGTTCATAAATCTGTTTTTTTAGGGCCTAAGTAATTTTTTCCCCAGTTCTAGTATAAGATATTAAATGATACCAGTGTCTGGCTCCTCCCCCCCCATAATGTTTTTGCAATTCATCCATGTTTGTGTGTAGTTTGAGTAGTTTGAGTAGTTTGTTTTTAGAGTTGCCTAGCATTTCATTATATGTCTACACCAGTTTCTCCATTCATCTTGCTTGGACACTCCAAGTTTGGAGCTATAATGAATAAAGCTACTCTTGCATTTGAGTACAAGCCTTTGTGTAGACATATGTTTCCATTTTTCTTGGATAAATACCAAAGAATGAAATTTCTGGGTCACATGATAAGTGTATGTTTTACCTTATAAGAAACTGTGAAACTGTTTTCCAAAGTAATACGATTTTACAGTTCACCAGCAATGAGAGTTGCAGTTTCTCCATATCTTCAACACTTTGCATTGTCAGCTTTTTCTTTTTTTTAAAAATTTTTTAATGTTTATTTCTGAGACAGAGACAGAGCATGAGTGGGGGAGGGGCAGAGAGAGAGGGAGACACAGAATCATAAGCAGGCTCCAGGCTCCAAGCTGTCAGCACAGAGCCCGACATGGGGCTCAAACTCACAGACTGTAAGATCATGACCTGAGCCAAAGTCGGTCGCTCAACCAACTGACCCACCCTGGCACCCCTGCATTGTCAGTTTTTTTAAGTTTAGCCATTTTAGTGGGTATATACTGGCATTTTATTATAGTTTTGTTTTGCATTTCTTTGATGAGTAAAGATATTAAACATTTGTCATTTGCTTACTGGGTATTCATTTGTTTTCTTTGGTGAATGTTCAAGTCTTTTGCCCATTTTTTTAAAGTTTATTTTGAGAGAGAGAGACAGAGAGTGGAGGAGGAGCAGAGAGAGGGAGAGACAGAATCCCTGGCAGGCTCTGCGCTGTTAGCACAAAGCCTGTCATGGGGCTCAAACTCACAAACCAGGAGATCATCATGAGCTGAGTCAAGATCAAGAGTCAGATGCTTAACCAACTGACCCACCCAGGTGCCCCTTACCCATTTTTAATTGGGTTGTTTGTCTTCTGATGACGGAACCGTAAGAGATTTTTATACATTCTAGATAGAAGTTTTTTTCTTATTTTCATTATTTTACTTTGACTAGTTTCTTTGAGTATGTGGCTTGATTTTTATCTCCTTAATGTTGTCTTTCAAAGAGAACAAGGTTTTAATTTTGATAAAGTACTGCTTGTCGACCTTCTAAAATTGTCAATTTTGCCTTTTTGTGGTATGTCTGATAAATCTTTGCTTTACATGGGGCAGTCATATTTTTTTGTCTTGTGTTTACTTCTGGAGGTTTTATAGTTTCATTTTTACACATAGGTCTGTGATCCATTTTGAATTAATTTTAGTGAGTGGTAATAATTTTAGTGAGGTAATATCAAGATTCATTAATTTGTTCTGGTACCATTTGTTGATAAGGCTTTTTCATTTTAATTACCTTAGTGCCTTTGTTGACTATCAAATGACCATATGTGTGTGGATTTACTTCTGCACTCTATTCCTTTGATTTAGGTGTGTGTGTGTGTGTGTGTGTGTGTGTGTGTGTGTGTGTGTGTTAACATCGTGCTGTATCTTCCAACTTTTGTTTTCAAAATTGTTTTAGTTATGTTATAATTTTTTTTAATGTTTTTTTTTAATGTTTTTTTTCAACGTTTATTTATTTTTGGGACAGAGAGAGACAGAGCATGAACGGGGGAGGGGCAGAGAGAGAGGGAGACACAGAATCGGAAACAGGCTCCAGGCTCATAGCCATCAGCCCAGAGCCCGACGCGGGGCTCGAACTCGCGGACCGCGAGATCGTGACCTGGCTGAAGTCGGACGCTTAACCGACTGCGCCACCCAGGCGCCCCTTAAATGTTTATTTTTGAGAGAGACAGAGACAGAGCACCAGCGGGAGAGGGGCAAAGAGAGAGGGAGACACAGAATCTGAAGCAGGCTCCAGGCTCTGAGGTGTCAGCACAGTGCCCGATGCGGGGCTCGAACTCACAAACCACGAGATTGTGACTGGAGCCGAAACTGGACACTTAACCCACTAAGCCACCCAGGCTCCCCTGTGTTATAAATTTTTAATTGTGAATTTCTGCAAGAACACTTGCTGGGATTTTGATTGGGATTGTTTTGAATTTGTAAATCAATTTGCAGAGAAGCAGTATCATAGTAATATTAAGTGTATGGATCTGTGAACATGATTGTTCCTTTTTTTTTTTTTTTTTTATGTCTTCCTTAATTTCTCTCAGTGTTTTTTAGTATTCAGGATAATAGTCTTGCACATATATTGTTAAATTTGTCTTTAAATATTTCATATCCCTGATGCTCAGATGAATGGTATTTTTATTTTTATGTATTAAAACATTTTTTTTAATGTTTGTTTATTTTTGAGAGAGAGAGACAGAGCATGAGTGGGGAGGAGCAGAGAGAGTGAGGGAGACACAGAATCCAAAGCAGGCTCCAGGCTCTGAGCTGTCAGCACAGAGCCCGATGTGGGGCTCGAACCCAAGAGCCCTGAGATCATGACCTGACCCCAAGTTGGACACTTAACTGACTGAGCCACCCAGGCACCCTTGAATAGTATTTTTAAAAAGTGTAACTGTGCATTTGTCATTATTGGTATATAGAAATTTGATTTAAAAACTATAGATCTAAGGCTGGCTCAGTTGGTAGAGCATGTAACTCAGTATCATGGTTGTAAGTTCAAGCCTCATGTCGGGCATGGAGCCTACTTTAAAAAAAAATACATTACAATCTTTATATAAAAAATACTGATCTTGTATCCTGTACCCTTGCAAAACCCATTTTTACTTCCAGCCACTTTATTGTAGGTTTTTCGGGATTTCCTATATATGTTGTCATATCATATGTGAGTAGAAGCTGTTTTCTTTCTTTCCTTTCCAATCTAGATCCTTTTTTTTCTCCCTGTTGTATTGTAGTTATTGAGACCTTTAGTAAAATGGTAGAAATAGTGAGCATGTGCATCCTTTGTTTATAATCATACAGGAAAAAAAAAATCAGTCCTTTATCATTAGCTGTAGGTTTTTGTAGATGACTTTCATTAGGTTGAAGAAGATTCCTTCAGTCCTAGTTTGTTGAGAGGTGTTCCCCTCTACTGCCCCACAAATGGGTATTTAATCATGCACAGATATTTTTTCTACCTCTTGAAATTAATCACTTTTTCTTTTTTAATGTTAATACAGTAAGTTACCAATGTAACTAAACCAACCTTGCATTCCTAAGACAAACCCCATTTATATTGATATTTAACTTTTTATATATTGCTGGATATGACCTGCTTATATTTTATTAATAATATTTGCATCTTATATAAATGAGTGATAATTAGTATGTATTTTCTTTGCCTTGCGCAGGATTATTCTGGCCTTATTAAATATGTTAGAATGTGTTTCTTTTTCCTCTGTTTCCTAAAAGAGTTTGTGTAAGACTGATATTGTAGATGTTTAAGGAATTCACTAGGGAAGCCATCTGGGTCTGGAATTTTCTTTGTGGGAAGCCTTTTGATTTTGAATTAAAATTTCTGAATTGGAGGATTATTCAGGCTTTCTTTTTGTGTCTTTTGATAATGTGCATGTTTCAAGGAATTTCATTTATTTCATTTAACTTGTCAAACTTATTGGCAAAAAATTGTATTTACTACAAACTTAATGTGCATTTAATGTTTGAAATATCTGTAGTAATGTATTCTCTTTCAGTTCTAATGTTAGTAATTTGTGTCTTCTTTCTTCTTTTCTGTACCAGCCTAGCTAGGGGTTCTTTTCAAAGAATGAACTTTTGGTTTCTTATTTATTTATTTATTTTTGTCATCCATTTCACCAATTGCTACTTGTATTATTTCTTTACCTCTGCTTTTAGTTTAATGTTCTTTTTCTCTACCTTCTTAAGATGGAACTAATTTAAAACACCAATGTTAAACCTTGACTCTTTTCAAACGTAAATACTTAAAAGATAAATTTCCAAGCATCCTTAGCTCCACCCTATGTAATTAGGTATGTGTTTTTATTATCATTAGTTCCACGTGTTTTTAAATTTTCGTCATGAGTTCTTTAACCTATGGGTTATTTAGAAATGTGTTAATTTACAAATAACTGGGGAATTTTCCAATGTAATTTTATTACTGGTCATTAATTCTTTTGTGGTCTGAAAACACTTTCTGGGGAATGCGTCTCTGCTTGCTGGATGAGATGCCGCTCCATTCATGAATCCTTTAATAAAGCAAATCCGATCTTCAAAAAGAAAACCTTTCAGTGTGATTTCAGCTCTAATAAATTTATTATGTGTCTTGTTTTATGGTCCAGCATAAATTCTCTCTTATTGACTATACCAAGAGACATGAACAACTCCACTGGTTCATAGTGTTGTTCAGGTTATATATATCTTTACTGATTTTCTCTCTGCTTGTTTTACTAATTGTGAGAGACTGTTGAATTTCTAGCTATAATTATAATTTTATCTATTTCTCCTTTTAATTTTGTCAGTGTTTCACATGTTTTGAAACTCTGCTATTGACTGAATAAACATTTAGGATTACTTTGTATTTCTGATAAATTGACACATTAAGCATTATGATGTATGTCCCTTTATAGCTGGTAAGATACTTTCTCTTGTGACCTGCTTTGTCTGTTATTAATATAGGTATTCCACCTTTCTTGTGATTAATGTTTGTATGGTATATCCGTTCGTATTTTATGTTTGATCTATCTATATCATATTTAAAGTGGGGTACATCTCTTTATCCAATATGACAGTCTCTGCTTCCAGTGTAGTGTCATAGTCTCTACCTGTTAATTGGGACATTTAGATCATACATATTTAATATCATTATTCACACAGTTGGATTTAAGTCTATTATTTTGTTATATATTTTTTTAATTTTTTCTGTTTTGTGTTTTCCTTTTTTTTGGATTGCTTACTTTTTAGCATTTCATTTTACCTCTTTCTTGGCTTATTAGTTTTATTAGTTTCTTTTTTAGTAGTTGCTCTAGGGTTTTACAGCTTGCATCTTGAACTTATCACTTTATGAATAATGAAAGATCCTTAGTACAGTGTACTTTAAGTTTTTTCCCTCTCATTCTTTGTGCTATTTTTGTCATTTTATTCTATAGGTTATTGTATGCTACTGCCACTTTTGCTTTACACAATCAAATATGTTTTTAAAAATTAAAGATAAGAAAATAGATGGTAAACATTTCACATTTTTGTTCTTCCTTTGTGTAGAAGTTTCTATTTCTATTTCTATTTTATTTTATTTTAATTTAATTTTTTAAAGTTTGTTTATACTGAGAGAGAGCTAGCAGGGGAGGGGCAGAGAAAGGAAAGGGGGAATCCCAGGCAGGCTCTGTGTTCAAATCCACAAACCATGAGATCATCACCTGAGCTGAAACCAAAGAGTTGGACGCTTAACTGACTGAACCACCCAGGCACCCTCTGCTGTTTCTTTTTTAATTAATAAAGTTATTTCTTAGAACAGAAAAACTGAGCTGAAAGTACAGAGTTCCCATATACTTTCCTCTTTCCCTTCCCCTATTCTCCCTTTTGCTTTGGCCCCCAGTGTCTCCTGTTAGTAACAGTTTGCACTGGTGTGATAAATTTGTTATAGTTTGTGAGGGGGTATTGGTACATTTTTAAAAATTTTTTTTATTATTATTTTTTACATTTATTTCTGAGAGACAGAGACAGAGCATGCGCAGGGGAGGGGCAGAGAGAGAGGGAGACACAGAATCTGAAGCAGGCTCCAGCCCTGATGTGTCAGCACAGAGCCTGATGCGGGGCTCGAACCCATGAGATCCGTGAGATCATGACCTGAGCTGAAGTCGGATGCTTAACCGACTGAGCCACCCAGGTGCCCCTGGTACATTTTTATTAACTGAGTTTATAGCTTACGTTAGGGTTCCCTCTCTTGTACAATTCTGTTATCCTTTTTCTTCCTGAAGAATTTTCAGTCTTCTTGTAGTGCATACCTGCTGGTGACACATTCTCAGCTTTTGTTTGTCTGAAAATGTCTTTATTTGCCCTTTGTGAAGCATATTACTGCTTTGTATAGATTTTGATTTGCAGGTTTTTTTTTTTCTTTGTAGCACTTCAAAGGCTTTTTTTCTTTGTTTAAACTTGTTTGTATTGTTTTTGACAAAGAGCCTGGTAATTCTTATCTTTGTTCCTCTGTTTGTAATGTGTCTTTCCCCCACTTTGGCCGCTTTTAAGATTTTGTCTATATTACTGGAATTCAGCAGTTTGGTTATTATATGAATTGGTGTGATTTTTCTTGTGCTTAACCTGTTTTTTGTTCACTGAGTCTCTTGAATATGGGTTTAGTTTTTGTCAAATTTGGAAATTCTTTGGTCCTTATTTCTTCAGATATTTTTTCTGTCTCCCCAACCTTCCAGGACTCTAGTTATACCATTTTTAGACTGCCCTTGATATTCTCACAGGTCCTTGATGCTATTTTTTGTTTGTTTGTTTCTTTTTTTTTTTTTTCTTTGCTTTCTGTTTTTATATTTTCAAGTTAGGGGTCTTTTTTTCCTGCACTGTTTTAATCTGTTGCTACATCTATCCAGTTGGTTTTTTTTTTTTTAATTTTTTTTTTTTAACATTTATTTTTGAGACAGAGAGAGACAGAGCATGAACGGGGGAGGGGCAGAGAGAGAGGGAGACAGAATCGGAAGCAGGCTCCAGGCTCTGAGCCATCAGCCCAGAGCCCGATGCGGGGCTTGAACTCATGGACCGCGAGATCGTGACCCGGGCTGAAGTCAGACACTTAACCGACTGAGCCACCCAGGCGCACCTATCCAGTTGGTTTTTTATTTGAGATACTACATTTCTCGTATTTAAACATTTATTGATTCTTTAAAAAATAGTTTTTTTCTTCAAATCCTTTCATACATATCTTTCTCTTTCTTTCTTTCTTTCTTTCTTTCTTTCTTTCTTTCTTTCTTTTCTTTCTTGTTTTATTTATTTTTGAGAGATAGGGTGTGAGCAGGGGAAGGGCAGAGAGAGACAGAAACACATAATCTGAAGCAGGCTCCAGGCTCTGAGCTGTCAGCACAGAGCCTGACTGGAACTCACAAACTGAGAGATCGCGGCCTGAGCTGAAGTCGGATGCTTAACCGACTGAGCCACCCAGAGCCCCATAAACATAATATTTTAAAGTTTATGTCTTCAAAGATTTAATCTCTTTTGTTCCTGGGTCTGTTTCTTCTGTCAGATTTTCCCCCTAGTATGTGTCGTGCATTTCTCCATTTTCTTATGTTTAGTAAGTTTTGATTGACTCTTGGACATTCATCATACTGTTGTCTGGATTTGTTGATTTCCCCTGGAGAGATTTTAATTTTGTTTTGGCAGGGTGTTACATTTCTTGTAGATCTGTTTGAACCTTTTGAGGCTTGTTTTTAAGCTTTGTTCTGGCAGGTCTAGTGTAGCCTTTGCTCTAGAAGTAGTTTAGTACAGCTACTAAGTGATAATTGTGCTTCAATTTCTACTGATTGCCCCAGGTTTCAGTGAGGTTTTTCTCCTTTTTGGTTGAAACTTACACATCCCCCAGTCTTATGTAATCTTTGAGAACTTTTGAGCCTGCCTGATCATTATTCCTTGCCTGACCTTGTAGAGTTTCACTTTACCATGCACAGGTTTTTATTCAACAAAAACTGCATTGTGGAGTATATGGTAGCATTTAGCCACATTGTGGCTATTGAGAGCTTGAATTGTGGTTAGTTCCAATTTAAATATGCTGTAAGTGTAAAACACACTGTCAAGAACTTATGGGAAAAAAAAGAATGTAAAATATCTTTTTATATCAGTTATATCCTGAGATGATAATATTTTGAACACATTGGGTTAAATGAATTATGTTAAAATTAGTTTTACCTGCTTCATTTTACTTTTTTTTTTTAAGTTTATTTATTTTGAGAGAGAGAGAGAGAGAGAGAGAGAGAGAGAGAGAGAGAGAAAGAAGCCTAAGCAGGCTCTGTGCTGTCAGCACAGGGCCCAATGCGGGGCTCGAACCCATGAACTGTGAGATCATGACTTGAGCTGAAATCAAGAGTCGGGTGACTGAGCCAACCAGGTGCCCCCCTCATTTACTTTTAAAATGTATGTACTAGACAATTTAAAATTACATTTTAGGTTCATGTTGTTTCTTTTGGGCAGAGCTGCTCTAGAAACTCCTCTACAGATTTCAGGAGTGCTTTCTGTTCTTAAACTCCATCCTCCCTGCTACTGTGCCTTTCAAATTCCCATTACTTCAGTCTTCCGAAATTTCGATGTCTGTTTCTTTTACTGAGTCCACGATATTATACTTGGCTTCCCATTCCTGCAGAGCCCTCCTGACACCTTGCATACAGCTATTTGAGGGGACACTTTTTCTTTTCTCAGGTATCACAGTGCTCAGCTGCTTGGTGTCCAGTTTTATATATCTGATCAGTTTTCTAGTTGAGTTTATTGGGAGAGCATGTCTGGTACTTAGTTACTACATCATGGCTGGTACTGAAAATCTTTTTAAGGCATGAATAGTTTGATGCCCATGTGTGAGAGCTGACCCTCACTTGAATTAAAAACGCCAGTGATGCCGAACCTAAGTTTTCATTACAAAATGAAATTAATATTTGAGCAAATATGCAGTACTTATTGTGTTTACAGACTGTTATATATATATTTATTTGTACTTTATAGATAAATAGATAGATGTAGATAAGTTTTTTTCCTGTTTCATTTTTCTCTTCATCGGGATTGATTTTAAAGCTGTTTGTTTTCATATAGAAACCTCTTTTTTTTTTTTAATGTTTATATATTTTTGAAAGAGAGAAAGAGAGACAGAGGTGAGTGGGGAGGGGCAGAGAGGGAGGGAGATACAGAATCTGAAGCAGGCTCCAGGCTCTGAGCTGTCAGCACCAAGCGCGATGTGGGGCTCCAACTCACGAACCATGAGATCATGACCTGAGCCGAAGTCGGATGCTTAACCGACTGAGCCACCCAGGCTCCCCAAAACCTCTTATCTTAGACACTCATTATGCTCAGATCAGAGGTATCCAGTGAAATTTTGATAACTTCAAACATAAAGCCATAATTTCCTTCATAATTATATTTTTTTAAATCAAGACTAGAGGAGATGCTTAGGAATTTAGGTCCTTAAGACTTGAAACTAGGAATGTTAATACCATGTCTTATAACACTTTGGTTTCATTTTGCTTTCTAATTTATTGGCATTCACTGATTAAGCATTTAATTAACAAGCTAATATAGCAAGAGATAGGCATTAGGGAGCAAATTATCTTGGGTCATTCAGGTCTTCAGTTATTACCAGCAGTTGTATTAGGTGTTACCTGTTTGCTTCATAAAATGTAGTAGAGATATTTGAAAAGAGGAATTTGAATCTCAGTCATTTCATTTAACTCTTCTTGTTAATATGGGAAATTGGAAGTTGATAATGACTTGTGCCACAGCATAAATTACGATATTTGACATTTAACTATTACTAAAATGATAGTGTCTTCAAAGGTTTCATTTGTTTCAGAGTACTTCTTTAAAGTTTTGTTTTGTTTTTTTTTTTAATGTCCTATCCATGTGATTTTTGTGATACTGTCTTAAGTTTTAGTTCTGGTAATTATCATATGGAAATATAAGTCTTACTTTAAAAGTTATTGAGAAATTATCAGTATATATTATTCTTGTTTATGCAAGCACCCACCTGTATTTGTCAGGGTACCTGTCATATATAGGTATTGATGTACTGAAGCTGCTCAAATATATCCATCCTCTGACATTGAGATTTGCTTTTTTGTCTTTTGAATCCATTGCTGTATACAGGATGCATTTATTTTTGTCATGTATTTAATTCATTTAACAAAAGCATGAACTGGGTTCAGCTGTTTAAAAGCATGCCTGGATTCAAATCCCAGCGACACCATTTGACTAACTTAGCTATGTGACCTTGGCAGGTACCTTCTTAGTATTTCAGTTTCCTTTTTTTTAAATTATTTTATTATTTTTTTAATGTTTATTTTTGAGAGAGAGTGTGCACAGGCGAGGGACGGGCAGAGAGAGAAGTAGACACAGAATCTGAAGCAGGCTTCAGGTTCTGAGCTGTCAACACAGAGTCCAACGTGGGGCTAGAACCCATGAACCATGAGATCATGACCTGAGCCGAAGTCGAAGCTTAACTGATTGAGCCACCCAGGCACTCCTATTTCAATTTCCTTTTTTTTTTTTTTTTTTCCCCAACGTTTATTTATTTTTGGGACAGAGAGAGACAAAGCATGAACGGGGGAGGGGCAGAGAGAGAGGGAGACACAGAATCGGAAACAGGCTCCAGGCTCTGAGCCATCAGCCCAGAGCCTGACGCGGGGCTTGAACTCACGGACCGCGAGATCGTGACCTGGCTGAAGTCGGACGCTTAACCAACTGCGCCACCCAGGCGCCCCTCAATTTCCTTTTAAGGATAATAGATTATTGTTGGCTTTACCTCTGTTATACATTAAAGCAGTTAGGATACTGATTAGTATATGGTAAATACTCAAATGTTGCTGCTGCTGCTGTTGCAGTTGCTTTTATTATCATCACCCCATTAGGTCTTCCCTGGATACCTTTTCTGAAATTTTAATCCCTTCCCTATGATCTTAATTCCTTGCTCTATTTTTTTCTTTTCAAGGACTTTCTACTAACCTGTTGTATACAATAATATATACCTCATTCACTGTGTATTGTAGTTCTTCCCCAGTAGAATGTAAGCTCCATGAGGCCAGGCATAGATATAGGGACTTATCCCTATCACCTAGAAAGGTGCCTGGAATATATTGGATGCTCAGTAAATATTTTCTGAATAGATTATATTGACTTGTATTCTAGTTATTGACTAGATATTGGAGATACAAAAATGAACGAAGTTCCTTCTCTAAAAAAGGCATAGAGTATAATAGAAGAGACTGATACAGAACTAATTATAATAATTTTGCCCCCTGGAAGTGATGTTGATGGTAAGGGTATTCTTGAGGTTGCTATCACAGAAGATGCCATTAAACTGGGAAAGATTTGTTTTAGAGACAGGGGAAGATTGTTTCCAGCAGAGGTAAAAACTTGAACAGAATTACAGAGCTTGACATTTTGGGCAGTGGCTTGTAGTCCAGGTTAACAACAATGTTGGTTAATTAGAAGTGGAGGGAGCTAGGAGGTTGGTTGGAACCAGATTTGGGAGTGATAGCATTTGGAGGGACAGGTTATCTGGCTCTTGTCTGGACAGAAGCAATGAGATTTGGAGTTCAGTATATGAAATTTAATGATAACTGAATGTAGCACTAGCATTTTAGTTTTGGTTTTATTTTGAGGGTAAGAGTGCGTTTCATTATAGATTATAGTAAAAGAACTTGATTTTTGGAATATTTTCTTTAAGAAACTATTTGAGAACTGTGTACAAAACTAAATCATTAATAACGGTTTATTTATAGAATTGAGAGTGAATTTTTGATACAAGAAAATATACCAGAATATATCAAATTTGTGTTTAGCAATTTGACAGTAAATGACCAATTAAACCTTAGTTCCTTCTGTGACACACAAAGCTAGTGTTAAAATACATTTAAAAATGTTTAGTTTTGTTTAGATCGAGAATTCATGAAAAATAGTTTCATTTTGGATTTTTGGATTATAGAAGTTGGTTGGTGATGAAACTGTATTTAAGGAGGTTTTTTCTACATTTCAGTGTAATTGAATAAAAGCTGAAATGGCTTTTTAAAGCAAGCTCCTTTTAACCTTGCACAAAAAAAAAAATGTCTGTATGTGTGTTTTAAAGTTCAGGCCTTTAATACTTAATTCATTAATACAAAAAGAATATTCGGCAGTTTGTGTTTTTCCCCGGCTCTAGAGGAGGTATTCATTTCAAATAGAAACAAAATTGCAGTATCATAATAATTAATATTGCTGAATCAGATTCAAAAAACTGGTATTTCTGTGGATAAATTACTGTTTTTATTTGATGTAACAGATTTATTTGGGGGTTGGTAGAAGTACCCAGTCATGGAATTCTAAGTTACTGGATTAGCATCGTAATTGATCCTGGCCAGTCTGGGTGAGGAAGATGGGTGGGTGCTTTTACCATCTTTCCCTTTTTTACCTAACTGCCTTCCTACTATTCCAAGCAAACTGAATTACTTCTTATGCACTAATCCAGTAGTTAGTATTGACCAGTGTTCCTTTTTTATTTCAAAAAAAAAAAAAATTTTTTTTTAACGTTTATTTATTTTTGAGACAGAGAGAGACAGAGCATGAACAACGGGGGAGGGTCAGAGAGAGGGAGACACAGAATCTGAAACAGGCTCCAGGCTCTGAGCTGTCAGCACAGAGCCCAATGCAGGGCTTGAATTCATAGACCGTGAGATCATGACCTGAGCCGAAGTCGGTCGCTTAACCGACTGAGCCACCCAGGCGCCCCCAGTGTTCCTTTTTTAAATGTGAATTATTGACAGTGATGAGTTTAATGTTCATTTTGGGTATTTCATGTTCATTATGTTCATTCCATCGTTCCCTTTAAAAGATAGTGAAAGCTACAAGTATACACATTGTATTTGAATACAAATGTATTTTATGGCAATGCAAGTCACTGACCCTTTGATAATTTTCTAAATGAGAACATAATACAATGACTACTTTCAGCTCTTTTAGCAAAACATATTCAGTAAATATAGTAAGTATAAGCATATAAATATAAGCAAGTAAATATAAAGCATATCAACTTAAGTGGAGGATAGGAAAATGGGACCTAGGAAGCCAATTTGTGAATCTAGCAGTACATAGAATATTACTGAACATTTAAGTAATACTTCTTGAAAAAAATGGGTTAGTGACATTAGAAATTCTCAACTGGCCAGCATTATGTTTTTATTAGACAAATGCAACAAATTACTTTTAATAAATTATTTTTCTATTATTCAGCATGTATTTGTGGTGCTATCTGCCAGACATATAGTGTTGAGAGTTGGAATTTATAATGATGAAATGTATATTTAATTCTTTTTTAGAGTTAACACTAACCCATCTCGTATTTTTTTCTTTATTAAGGAATTGCCTTTTGTGAAAAAGAAACAAAGAAGAGTTTTCTGCAAGGATCATATTAAGTGCACTTTTTTGCTGATACATCATTTCTAGTAAGACATTTTCATTTTTCTATGTTATGAAGTAAATAATGGAATTTTTTCTTTTTTTAAAATCAGACTGTCTTGTGAGCTTTGAATTGCAGTCTTTTTGGAGTTTATTTTGAGTTTATTGTAGATGAATTAAGGAAATTTGTAAAGTCTACTTGGAGTTTATTGTATTATACAGTGACAGTTTCTCATATATTTTTTCTGGTATTGCCAAGATAACCCCATACTTTTTCATCTTACCTACTTCATCTTCCATATCAATTACCTTTACTTAAAAAAGGAAAAATTCTGTCGTTCCAATTTTAGTATATGTGCTGCCAAAGCAAGCACAAAAGAAAAAAATTCTAAAGTAAGTAGTCCATATTTACTGTGACAATAACTAGGAGAAAGGGAGGGTTTGAGGACATGAGTTAGACATTAGCTGAGAAAGATATTCAGATGAAAGATGAAGCGAGCAAATCTAGCCATATTTCTTGAAATTCCTTAGGAAGGATGAAAGAAAAAAACTAAGCAGAGGTAGGAGATTTTTTTTTTTAATGAAGGCTTCTGTTTGTTACTTTGAATTTGTCACCTTAAACATTTTTTTTTTTAATTTTTATTTTTTAGAGAGGGAGAGAGATAGTGGGAGCAGGAGAGAGGGGCAGAGGAAGAGAGGAATCCCAAGCAGGCTTCGTGTTCACTGTGGAGCACGACTTGGGGCTCTATCACATGATGCTGAGATCATGACCTGAGCCAAAACCAAGTCACTGAGCCACCCAGGCACCCCTGCCACCTTAAATCATAGGCCCCCTTTCTTATCTGTTAATATAGTTAGTTACATTGATTTTTTTGAATAGCAAACCAAGGAATCATGCATTTTTGAGATAATCCCCACTTGGTCATGATTCGTTATACTTTATATATTGCTGGATTCATTGCTAAAACTTAATTAACTTTTTTTTATCATCCATGTTCATAGTAGGTATTGGTTTGTAGGTTTTTTTTTTTTAATTAATTTATTTTGAGAGAGATAGACACAGCATGAGCAGGGGAGGGGCAGAGAGAGAGGGAGAGAGACAATCCCAAGCAGTCTCCACACTGCTAGCACAGAGCCCTATACAAGGCTTGAACTCATGAACTGTGAGATCATGACCTGAGCCAAAATCAAGAGTCAGACGCTCAACCGACTGAGCCACCCAGGCACCCCAGTTTGTAGTTTTTAAAATAATGTTTTATCTGCTTTTTGTATCTAGACAGCGGCTGGAGTTGGAAAGTTTTCCTCTTCTGGAAAAGTTTGTTTACATTTGGTGTTACTGCTTCTTGAAGTGTTTGGTATAATTCATTAGTGAAGACCTCTGGGTTTGGAGTTTCTTTGTGGGAAGGTTTTAAATGATGAACTCGATTTCTCTGATATTGGGCTATTTAGATTTATATTAATTTTTCTTGAATAAGCTTCAGTTTGTGTCTTTCTTATAAATTTGTCCATTTCAGGTAAATTGTTCTATTTATTGGCATAAAGTTGCAGGTTATATTCCCTTACTCTTATGTTTGAGGGATTTATAGTGATATACCTTCTTTTGTTCTGGCATTAGAGATTTTCCTTCTTTTTCTAAAGGAGCAATTGTTATTTAATTTTCCTTTTCTGCATTTTACAAAGTTTGTTTTGTGTTTGTAAGAGTTCAGAGAATTTTTAAATTTCCTTTGTGATTTTTTTATGACCTATATAATTGCCAAATATTTGGTTAATTTTGTAGATCTATTTCTCTAATATGTTCTTAGATCATATTTTGTGTATTTATTATGAAGTGCAGAATGTTGTCTGTGTTAGTGAATGTTTTGGTTTTGTGGGCACTTATGCCATGTGATCTGTTGTTGAGTAGAACTTTGTAAAAGTGTTAATTAGGTCAAATTAGTTGATAGTATTATTCAAAGTTTAGTTCTCTGATTTTCTGTTTGTTTCAGTAATTGCTGAGAGAGAAGTGTGGAATCTTCAGCTTTAATTGTGGATTTGTCTGTTTTTCCTTTCACTTCTTGGTTCATGTATTTCAAAGTTCTAATATTAACTGCATGCATTATTTAGTTTTCTTAAATATTCTTGATGAATTGGGTTCTGTATCTTGAAATGTCCCTTTTTATCCCTATTAATATGTTGTGAAATTGTTTCTGAAGTGGCTTGCATAGTTTCTGACAGGTCTGCTGTTTTTCTTAGTTTGCATGACTCCTCCCCCCCACCCCCTTCCCCCACCATGTAATTTTTCTATTTTCTTTGGTCTTAAGACTTTTTCATTTAGTCATTTGATCATGATGTGTCTTAGTATATAGTTTTCTTTGAGAAAAATCCTTGTTAAATTTTGTTTGTTTGTTTTTAACCAGATTTGGGGAAATACTGGCACTATTTCTTCAAATATCTCACTTATTACCCCAGGTGTTTTTTTCAAGGTTGAGGAGGGAAATTTATACATTTGAACTGTTTTGGCATGGCACTTACACTTTCTCTCGCCCCTTCTCCCCCTGCACCCCCTCCCGCTTTTTTTTTTTTTTTTGGTATGTTTAATATTGTCATGTTTCCAGGTTCACTGATCTTTTCTTCTGCAGCATATTATCTGTTTTTAATATCATCCAGTGTGTTTTTTTTATTTCTGATAATTATTTTTCATCTCTGGAAGTTTTATTTCTTCAGTTTTTCTTCTCATCATGTTCCTATTTTCCTTTACCTTTTCTAACATTCAGAGCTTATATTTTTAATCATTGTTTTAATGCCCTCATCTGTTAATTCCATTAACTTTATTTTATCTGAATTTCTTTATATTGATTGAGGTTTTTTATTATGGGACACATTTCCTGCTTTTTATTTTTTTATGTTTATTCGTTTTTGAGAGGCAGAGATAGAGTATGAGTGGAGGAGGGGGCAGAGAGAGAGGGAGACACAGAATCCAAAGCATGCTCCAGGCTCTGAGCTGCTAGCACAGAGCCTGATGTAGGGCTCGAACTCACAGACTGAATCACGACCTGAGCTGAAGTCGGATGCTTAACCAACTGAGCCACCCAGGCACCCCTCTTGCTCTTTTTTAAATATTTATTTGAGAGAGAGAGAGAGAGAGAGAGCGCGAGCGAGCACGTGCCTGCGCATGCAAATGGGGGAGGGGCAGTGAGAGAGGGAGACAGAGGATCTAAAGCAGGCTCCATACCGACTGCAGAGAGCCCCAAGTGGGGCTTGAATCCATGACCCACAAGATCATGATTTGAGCCGAATTTGGGTGCTTAACCGACAGAGCCACCCACGTGCCCCTTCCTGCTTTATTTTTTTATTCCTTATACTTTTTTTTTTGGATGGTGGACATTGTACTTTGAGATCCTAGGATGAAGAAATTTTTTATATTATTTTACATAGCGTTGAATTTTTATTTTTGTATTCATGCAAGTTCCTTGGTATCAGCTGAATCCTTTTGAGTTTGGGTTTTTTTTTAAAGTTCTGTCAACATTGGTCCAGAATGTTTTTTTTTTTCTTTTATCTTTTCTTCTTCTTCTTTTTTTTTTTTTTTTTGTTGAGAGAGAGAGAGCATGCAAGTGGGACAGAGGAGCGGTGGGAGAGAGAGAATCTTAAGAAGGCTCCATGCTCATCATGGAGTCTGATGTGGAGCTCAGTCTCACAACCCTGGGATCATGACCTGAGCTGAAATGAAGAGTCAGATGCTTAACTGACTGAGCCACCCAGGTGCCCCCAGAACATTGTTTAATGTAGGGTTAATTTAGTTGTCCACTAAGGTTCTGTCTTTCTGAAGGTTATAATCCATGTCCATTTGAGGATTATTCTCGAAGTAATCCTAACGAATATTGTAAAATCTTCATTCGTTTGTTTTTATTTTGTATTTTGAAGGAAAATTTTGGCCCAAGAATAGCTTAAGCAGTCTTGGAAGAACAGATCAAAGCAGGAGAATTTTCTTTGCTCAAAACTTATAAATCTGTAATAAATACTTGCATGAAATAATGCCACAAGCATAAACAAAAGAAGTAAAGAGTCTGGAAGAGGGCCAGTGTGTATGTACATGGATGCTTGCTTTATGACAAAATTGGTACTCTAGCATAATAGGGAAGGAATTATTTAACAAATGTTACTAGAACAATTGGTGATCCATAGGAAAAAATGACTCATCTCCATACCCCATGCAAAAATCAATTTAAGATTGATTTGTACATCTCAATGTGAGAGGCAAAACTATAAAACTTTAAAAGCTAATACAAGGAGAACATGTTCATAAAAAGTATAAGAAGAAATAAAATCCACTAATATAAATAAAACAGTTGGTACATTTCATTACCTTAAAATTAAGAAATTGTATTCTTGCAAAGTCAAAGGAGAATAGAGAGGCAAGCCAGAGTGGAAGAACATATTTGCAGTACATATAATAGATGAAAAGCACGTATCAGAATATTTAGAGCACTTCTACAAATCAGTCTGACAAACAATTCAATGGAAAAATGGGAAGGGACATGAAAATACACTTCATAAAAGGTGTAAATATGCAAGAAATAAGTGAAAATGTGCTTAACATCATTAGTAATCTGAGAAATATAAATTAAAACTGAAGAGACTCCATCATAAACCACTAGAGTGGCTAAAATTTAAAAAGAGGTTAACATTATGTGTTTTGGAGAGGATGTTAAGTTATGGGAACTCATTAAACACTGCTGGTGCAAATATATGTTATTACAACTTCTTTAGGAAACACTTTGATATTTGCATACCCTGTGACCCAGTAATTTACTTTAGTGGGTATATTCCTGTGAGTAATGTGTGAACATGTACACTAAGAGATGTGTTAATAACATTGGTAGCAGCATTGTTTGTAATAGAGTCAAACTCAATACATTGTTCTTCAATAGGACTGACTAAAATTGTGATATGCTCATACAGTGCAATACTTTATGGCAATAAAAGTGGATGAAGTACAGTTACATGCTGCAGAGTGAATTTCGCAAGTATGTTTCTCAAAAGAAGCTAGAAACCATTCATAATTTGTGATTTCATTTATGTAAAGTAAAATGAAAACACACAAAAATAAAGCAGGTAAAATGTATACATTTTATGTTTATGTACAATTATATGTTAACACCAGAAATGCCAATTCCTGATTCCATTGCATGCCTGTTCACATTTCTATACTCCTTCCACATTCATTAAAAAGTTTTCTGATTTTGAATATAATGGTGTACCCCAAATCATATTTATCTTTATAAATAAAGATACAGCAGCATTTATGTACAGGTTTGATTCAGGTGATCAGAGGTTAAGTTTTTAATATATAATATTTGAATCATAACATTGAGAATTGATATGGTTTCTAATAATGATAATTCATCTTTATACAGGATATAATTATTGATAAAGCATTTTCCCCAGAAATCATTATGACAGCCTGGGAAGTATTTGGAATGTCTGCACATGAAGGAAGTGTTAATATAGAGAGTGAGTTGGTGGTGGTTGAAAGACTAGAATCTCATTTTCATTTCCACACCTTGCCTTACTGCGTTCTTTATTTCTCTTTCTTGTGTGTCCCATGTGAAGACAGGACATTGCTGTTATGTAGGTGTAAGCAATCAGGGAATGTGTGGATGGGCTTTAATCTTAATAAGGGCAGTTTACAAGTCTCTTTTCTAATACTGATTTTAATATTGTGCCTATCTGTAAGGAGCCAAGGATGCCTGCCCTCTGGTTTTATTCTCATAATTTTCTGTAAGAGTTTGAGCTATATTCTTGCTCCACTTTGTAGAACTGATCAAAGTGGTGAGAGGAGGTGAGTCCGTGACAAACACGACAATTCATTGGTGTATCTAGAAATAAAGCATTTTATGGACTGGTCATTCTGATAAAAATTTTGAAGTTATAATGTCTTTTTAGTATTTGGAGTATTTATCATGATTAATAACTTGTATCATTTTGAAGACAATAGTATTTCTTGCTTTAAGGAAGCACAATTTCACAATTTAGAAAACCTTTAATTCCCTGTACAATTAAATGGAGTGATAATAACATTAAAAAAAAATTACTTCCAGTTTCCATCAAATTTACTTAATTTCCATATCAAATTTAAGATGCTTACCTGACCAGTATTTGTGACCAATACATAGTTTTTAGCACTTCATTGCATGTTGTGTAAAACAAGGCCTGTATTTCTCTAATAGGAATAGAGCCTAATAGGAATAGGCTCTTAACATTTTACTCTATGCTTCTCCTCTAATTTTTTAGCATTTTCCTGAAAAAAAATGTCTCTCATCCAGGGGCGCCTGGGTGGCTCAGATAGTTAAACATCTGACTCTTGGTTTTGGCTCAGGTTATGTTCTCAGGGTTCCTGAGTTCCACCCCATGTCGGGCTCTGCACTGGTGGTGCGGAGCCTGCTTGGGATTCTCTCTCTCTCTCTCTCTCTCTCTCTCTCTCTCTCTCTCTCCCCCCCTTCCTTTCTGCCCCTCCCTACTTGTGCTCTCTCTCTTTCTCAAAATAAATAAACATTTAAAATAAAATAAAATGTCTCTCATCAAAAGCATAGGGTCAAAGCATGCAAAAATATATAGCCTAATAATCAGAGAAATCCAAATTTAGATAGATACCATATTTAAACCACTCTAGATTTTTAGGTGACTTCTCCCTATCAAGCTCTTTATGTTTTGTCTTATTGATGATTTTACCTAAAACATTCTAAGTAAATGCTTAGTAAGAAGTGATATTTTGGTGTTACGATTTCAGGCAGGGGCACCAATATTCTGTATCTCAGTGGTCTTAACTTTTCCAACAAGTAGTTAGTTGTTTGCAGGTGTCATTGCTAAGCCACAGATAGTTTTTGCAAAGCTCGAAAAAGGCTCTTCTCCCAACTTTTGGTGGATGCTGCCCTCTGCGAGCGCTCAGTGCTTAGAGTGGCTAACAAACTGGATTTCAGTTCCCATTTGCTTTCTCTTGGCTGTGCACTCATATGTGCAGGGTACAACCTCCACATTGTTCATAGTGGCTTTGAGTCGTGATGATTCCTTGCATTTTTATTTTTTGATGTTTGTTTACTTTTGAGAGAGAGAGCACGAGCAGGGAGGGGCAGAGAGAGGGAGACACAGAATTTGAAGGCTCTGAGCTGTCAGCACAGAGTGCGATGTGAGGCTCGGACTCACTGTGAGATCATGATCTGAGCTGAAGTCAGACCCTCAACCGACTGAGCCACCCAGGCACCCCCCCTTGTGTTTCCTTTGATATATTTATAGCATCAGAATTGTTTGCAGGCCAGAATATGTCATAATACCCACAGAATCCTTGAAGTAGTCCCTTTTGTAGTTGGTAAGGGATAACTTTCTCAGTGCTATTTGTACTTTTGTTGATCTTAGTTCTTTAATGAGATGTTATGTTTTTGAATTTTACCCAAAATTTATGACAACCTAATGTGAGTTAGAACTTTATAGGATTAGGTATGAATGTTTGTAGGACATGTTCTGTTTTATGAAAGTTACATACAACAATACAGCTGCATTTTCAAATAATGACCATAAATATATAAGTTCTATATTTGAACTAAAGTTGGTTTTCCTTGTTGAATCATTTCTTTAAATAGTGACTAATAGACATTATTGTGTTCATACAACATATCATTGTACTTTTAAAATGTGTAATTAGATACAGCATGTACAGTTCTGGCTGAAATGGAATGGTTTAGTCATTTTCCATAAAACAGTAGTTTAATGATAGTCTTAAATTAATTTAGAATTTGAGTTTATGCCTGGATTTAATTGTTTGTATGCAGTAATGAAAACACCCTATTTTAGAAGGAACAAAGAAGAATGTTCTTATATTAAAAGTAACTGAAAGATAATTCTATAAGGTCAGAAACCTCTGATTGCATTAAAAATTAGCAGTAAGGGAGTGCCCAGCTGGCTCAGTCGGTTAACTGTTGGACTCCTGATTTTGGCTCTGGTCATGATCTCACGGTTCGTGGGTTTGAGCCCCACATTGGACTCTGTGCTGATGCCTGCAGATCAAGCAGTGCCTGCTTGGAATTCTCTCTCTCCCTGTCTCTGCCCCTCCCTCACTTGTGCTCTCTCTCTCTTTCTCTTAAAAGAAAATAAATTAAAAAAAAAAAAACTAAAAAAAAAAATTAACAGTAGGATAGTTTTCCCCAAGTTTGTCTGACAAAGAGAATGTACAGTATGAGTGGGTTTTTTTGTTTGTATGTTTGTATATTTTATAAGGGAATATATATAAGGCAGTGTGTGTGTGCGCACGCGCGCGCACACATCCATGTAATGTAGCTGCACTGGCACTAGTGACATTGGGATTAAAGTTATTTGGCCTTGCTTGATTTTTTCAAAAAGCTCTTTTAGCAAAGTGGATTTCTTGTAGGGTTTAGATCAATTTCTTTTTCTGTTTTAGTAGATCATAATTAGAAGAGCCATGGTATTTATACTTAAATGCAATTAACTTCTCTAATTACCTTTTTTATATCATTGAAAGTTTTTGAAATCAAGAATGATGTAGAATGCTAGCAGTGAAATTAAACAGTTCTATTTGTATTAGCATCAAAAGAATAAAATACCTACGAATAATTTTAACAAAAGAAGTGCAACACATGTACGCTAAAAGTTAGAAAGCATCATTGAAAGAAATTAAAGAAGAAATTAAATAAATGCAAAGACAGGACATATTGGATTTATGGTTTGGAAGACTTAATATAAACTATTACTATTGCAGTATTCCCAAACAAACTCAATTACCTAGAGTTACTATGTGACCCAGCAGTTCTGCTCTTAACTATATATCCAAGAGAATTGAAAATATGTACACATACACAAATGTTCATAGCAGCATTATTCAGAATAGAGTGGAAACAACCCAAATTTCCATCAACTATTGAATGGACAAAGGAAATGTGGTATTTCCATAAAATACAATATTATTCAGCCAGAAAGGAAGCGAAGTACTGATAATACTTAACACAGATGAACTTTGAAAACATTATGCTAAGTGAAAAGAGCCACAAAAAGCTGCACATTGTATGATTCCATTGACATGAAATATCTTGAATAGGCAAATTCATAGAGATGGAAAGTAACTCAGGAGTCGTGGAAGGAGAGGAATGGGGAATGATTGCTAGTGGACATTGAGTTTCTTTGGGGGATGATGAAAATATTCTAGAATTAGGTAGTGGGAATGGTTTTACAGCTTTGTGAATATAGTAAAACAGAGAAAGGGGTGCCTGGATGGCTCAGTTGAGCATTTGGCTCTTGATTTCATCTCAGGTCATGATTCCGGAGTCGTGGGATCAAGCCTTGCATGGGGCTCCATGCTGAGCATGGAGTCGGCTTGGGATTCTTTCTTTCTCCCTCTGCTCTTCTTCTCCACTGTGTGCACTCTCTCTCTCTCTCTCTGTAAAATTAAAAAAAAAAAAAAAATAGAAAACAATTTTTAAAAAGACAAATAAGCCCCAGATTGTATACTTTAAAAAAGATGAGTTTTGTGACATGTGAATTATACCTCAAGTTTAAAAAATCACATAAAAAATGAAAAGAGTGAGGGGCAGTTGGGTGGCTCTGTCGGTTAAGTGTCCAACGTTTGGTCTCAGCTAAGATCTTGATCTCAGTGCTGCAAGTTCAAGCCCTGCGTTGGGCTCAGTGCTGGGTGTGGATCCTGCTTTACAGGAAAAAAAAAAAAAAAAAAAAAAGGAAATGAAATGATAAGAGTGGCCTATACTTGTGATCTAATTATCAAGCCAGGAGGTGTTTGAGAGTAAGGGGTCTCACTTAATAATTACTCCTGCATAGGGTCGCCTGGGTGGCTCAGTGGATTTAGCGTGTGACTTCAGCTCAGGTCATGATCTCATGGTTCTTCGGTTCTAGCTCCACATTGGGCTCTGCTGACAGCTCAGAGCCTGGAGCCTGCTTCCAATTCTGGGTCTCCCTCTCTGCCCCTCCCCTGCTTGTGCTCTGTCTCCCAATAAATAAACATTAGAAAAAAAATTTTTTTATAAATAAAAGTAATTACTCCTGCACAATACATTTGTTTAAGTGGCTGTCCCTGTTAAACCAGTATACGTGTTCTCACTGCTTTTTGGTGTGTTTAAAGTATTTTCTTAACCCTCATAGAAGAAGTATGAAGAATATAAAATTTTTCTAGTATCCTTCTTTATCAAATGTGAGAAAAAGAAAAAGATTAAGAAAGTCATGTAATTTGAAGAAATGAGAGAGAAGGTATTTCTTAATGAAAATGAGTGTAAATGTATGTGTTAAATGCAATATGTAGACACTGTTAGGACTGTGCTCATGTGACTTTTGTCATTTCACTCTCACATATAGCCAGTCAGTGAATGAATAAGGAGTTTTGTGTTGTAATATAATAAAACAGCCTGTCTGAACTAAAGATGTGTATCATAATCTGTGGAGTTTTTAAAAATTACTCTTGCTTGGGCGTTAGTCTCAGTTCTGATTTGATGGTTTTTGTGGGGCTAGGTTAAGTTGATGCATGCAAAATACACGTTTTAGTTTTCCATTTGAATCTAGTATTCATTTAATTTGAGAACTGCTACATTAAATCAATGAGTTTTATTGATCCATTTATTAAAATTTATAGTTATTATTTTGTGTATAAATAGTATATAGCAGTAGCAACCGAGAGAAACTCATTCTAACTACACCCACCTACCAGTCCTTTCCCCTCTTTGGCTAGCCCTGTGTGTTGGTAATCCAGAAATTGTGATTCTTTTAATTTTCCAAGCATTGAGATTGGGAGGAATCTTCTTTAGTTATTTAGGTTACCTTGAGGCAGGAGGTGTAGTGCGAAGTAGATAGAAGCTGCAGTTCCTTTGCAAATGTTGAAACTCTTATCTTTGGTAGAGAGGAAAGGAATCATCATTACTGTACAGTATAAGAGGGCTTGGGAGATGGAGACCTGGCAGGAGGAAGTCAGAACTCTTCTAAGGTGGTTAAGAACTGCCCATGGCCTTTGTATTTTGACAACCCGTTGTACCGGTAGGTAAGTTGCTCTCTGTTGTTGGAACTGGGGGAGGACACAATGACTGTGTGGTTCTTTCATATCTCTGGTTTCTCTTGTGCAGCCTTGCACAGTTAGGCAGAAATTCCCCTCATATTCTGCTACTGAAAAGTAGCATGGACTTGCGAAATTGGAGTTGCATGACTCCTTGAAGATTTTGTAGTTCAGCTTATTTAATGATGGATCATGCCCATCCAAAAGTATCCCTAGGACAGTTTTGACTGATAGCCTTTCTTCAGCCACTACTTAAATAGTTCCAGTGGTGATGCCATATTGTTATATATGACATTAGAGCCAGAATTTCAACTCTGTCTCCTTGTGTGACTTCAGAAGGGTATTCACCATTTTGGTCCCCAGTTGCTTCATCTAGAAAATGGAGCAAATGGTAACTACCTCACAGATTATTGTGACTACTGAATGGCTGTAGCATACATGAATGTCTGCCATAGCTGTTGGTAATTGTAGGTATGTGGTACCTTTCCTTTTGCAGTTCAATCAAGAACAACTAGCCACCTTCAGAAGATTGGCTCTTAGAGAGTTTTTATAGCCTGGGACCCGAAATCTTTCTATATGCTGATTTATTGCTTTCATTCATTAAGGATGCAGTTGTTTATTGAGCATGTGTTTCGGGCTAGGCACTTTGGTAGCTGCTGGAGTTATAGGGGCAAATACAACATACTTGATCTTCCTCATTGAGCTTATAGCTTGGTTGGGGAAAAAAGATAACTAATTATACAGGTAACTAATTACATTTGTGGTAAATGCCATAAAAGAGACATAGGATGTGCTCTGAAAGTGTAGCAGAAGGAGTCCTCATATAGTTTGAATGTTAAGAAACACTTCATAGAGGAAATAATGGTAATACTGAGACATAATGGATCTGTGGAACTCGTAGTCAGGGGAAGTTCTTGGGATGAGACCTAGTAAGAGATGGCAAGCTGGTAGGTTGTATGTGTGAAGGCCCTGCAGCAGAAAGGATTTAGGAGCTTTGTAAGCAGAAGGGCCTGTGCCCAGAAGCTTACTGGGTAGTAGGAAGAGTGGCAAGGAATGAGGATGGTGGGGTAGAGGCAGGGCAAGATTAGACAAAGTTCTGTAGGCCATGTTAAGGGTTTGGACTTACAGAACAGTGTTAAGTGACATTTGCATTTTAAAATCACTCTAGTGAAAATGGGGAAATTGGATTGGAAGGAATAAGAATGCCTGCTGAGACCAGGCTGCTCTTGCAAAGCCTAGGCTAGACATGGCAGTCTCTGTTTCCGGAAGTAGAGTACTGTGCTGTGACTGGAGTTATGAGTTGGAACCAGATCTTCTAATGCCTTTGATCTTGCAGGCAGTGTAGTCAGTGGAGATTTTATAAATGGGAATGAGTTTAAGACTTTTATCTTACCAGTACTTGTTACTGCCTACTAAAAATCAGAGAAAAACAATTAAGCTCAGTATTAACAGTCTAGCTCCTTCTTCAGGATCTGGCTTTGGAATAAATACTGCCCCCCCCCCCCCCCATATCCCTTTGCAGAAAGACTTATTAGTCTGAGAGGCACATTCTTTTTTTAAAATTTTTTTTTTTTAACGTTTATTTATTTTTGAGACAGAGACAGAGCATGAACGGGGGAGGGTCAGAGAGAGAGGGAGACACAGAATCTGAAACAGGCTCCAGGCTCTGAGCCATCATCAGCACAGAGCCCGACGCGGGGCTGGAACTTATGGACCGTGAGATCATGACCTGAGCCGAAGTCGGATGCTCAACCGACTGAGCCACCCAGGCCCCAGAGAGGCACATTCTTACAAACAAACAAACAAAAACAACAACCAAAAATCACCTATCAGCTACCTTCACTTTTGTACTGTCAGTTGATGTGGAGTGTCTTTTGGGTACTGAATGCCCATAAAGTAATGCTGCATTCAGGTTTCTTTTGGCTGATGGATACACTATTGGGAGCTGTGGTCATAGGGTTTTTTCTGTTACAGTGAAGAAGAAAAAAATTGTCTCACTATGCCAGTAGAATCTTTCTGAAACAGATAATTAAAGTTTGGTTTGGTTGGATGTGAGAGAGTTTTGAAACAGTCTTATATGGTACTTTTGAATTTTTGGAAGCAATGAGTACTACCTAGATTACTAAACTTACTGTTCCACTGTCTCCTGCTTCATCTTTGTTACAGTCTTTTGTTAGTTTGCCTTTTATTTTGCCTGTGATTATGATCTGTGTATATTACTAGAATTGAGTACTCATTTTTGAAAGCTAGCTTCTACATCCAACACTGCTGTTTTTTAGTAGTTTTTAATTGAGTGTTCAATTAACACATCATCATGTCTTGTGAAGACTGTGGTATAACTGGGTACCTATAGGATATCAGAAATAGCTTTTTTAGAACTACATAGGAAACTTTCATTTTTAAGGCTGTATATGTATTTTGTTTATATTTAGAAGACAAAGCATTTTTGTCTTCTATTTCTAACCTTCTCTGTATCTGGTATTTAGACTTAGAAGATACTGGTCTTACAAACATCTGTGTGTCTTTTTTTTTAAGATAGAGAGCATGAGAGTGTGAGGGAGGGAGAGGGGAGAGGGAGGGAGAAAACCCAAAGCAGGATCCACATTCAGCGTGGATCCTGACTCGGGGCTTGATCCCACAACCCTGGGATCATGACCTGAGCCAAAGCCAAGAGTTGAACGATCAACCGACTGAGCCATCCAGGAGCCCATATATGTCTTTTTTAATGTCCAGAATAAAAATTATAAAATGAAGTGATAAATCAAGGAAAGAATATTATCTGATATGAAAATGACCTGCCTGCAACATTTAGAAATGATCTATAATTTGTTTTGGGAACAGATTATAATTAACTCTTCAACTATTTGCATGTGTGTATCAGGTAGGATGCTTTCTTTGGAAGTATCAGAGAGGGTAACCAAAAGAATTTTACCATCTTATCTAACAAGAAATTCAAAGTTAGGGTGGTTCCGGATTGGCTGACTTGGGTCCCTCTTCTGTCTTTTGTCAGTTATTTTCGTGTTCTACTGTTTGATTCTAAATTTATTTATTTAGTTGTCCTTCCCTACCAACAATAGTTCTTTGGCAATATGTGGTTGCCCTAGACTATGTTTATGCCTGTGAGTAGAAAAAAAACAATAATTAGTCATAGACTTTTTTGCTCTGGATTGTTCTTAGCTTATTTTCTGTTTCATCTTTTATTTTCATTCTTAAAAGTGAAGGAATATGAATTGTCTGCTAAGTATCTAATGATGTTTATTTTTAAGTTAACACATATACATCAGGGAAGATGAACATTAAGAAAAGCATAGAGGGTTGCCTGGGTGGCTCAGTTGGGTAATCATCCGACTTCAGCTCATGTCATGATCTCACCATCTGTAGGTTCCAGCCCCATGTTTGGCTCTGTGCTGACAGCTCAGAGTCTGGAGCCTGCTTCATATTCTGTCTGTCAGTCTGTCTGTCTGTCTGTCTGTCTGTCTGTCTCTCTCTCTCTCTCTCTCTGCCCCTCCCCCACCCATACTTTGTGTCTCTTTCAAAAATAAACTTTAAAAAAAATTAAAAAAGCATAGAGTAACGAGTGCTTCTCTCTATATAGTCAGAAGCCTCTCAGACAATAAAGAATCCTGTCAATAAATCCAGTCCATTCATTGTGATGTCTGTGGTATGAAATGAAAGTGTGTAAAAAGAGTAAATGCTGTTAATGAAAATCCAGTATATTTACATCATGAACTTTCAGGTAAATTAAGAAATGATTTTAACTTTCATAAAAGAGAACTAACAGGTTTCTCCTGAATAGCTAGCTCTCATAATGTAAGTTTTTGATAGGTTTAGAATATCTGCTGAATTTCTCTAACTATTGAATTCAGTTAGCAGAATTTGAAATTGATCTTTTGTGTGCTTCTCAACCCCCCAATTTTGGTTCCTTTGTCTTTTTAGATGTTCCATAGCTGGCAGCCAAGCTTGTGTTGCCATCCTTAATTTTATGATCAAATAGGTACTGAGTAATAATAAGTATAATAAGTATAAAGTTTTAAGCTCTTGATACATGCCAAGAGCTTATTTTGACAAATTCTCACAGAACCCTATTTTAAATGTAGTATTCCCATTTTATAGATTGAAAACTAAGGGTAAGAGAATTTTACTTGACTGTAGTTGACAGTCCTGTATCTAGTAAACAACTCTGATGTCTGGGAAGTGGAGAAGATTTTGTGTTTGTGTGTCACCATGGGGCCTTATGTCTTTTGTGAGCACATAGAACAGGTCCTTGGGAAGAACATACTCCCCTGTGTGTGGGTTTTCTGAATTCCACACTGTCATACTAGCCCACTCAGCCTTTAAGAATATGTTAAAATGTGAACTAGTTTCTTACCAGCTTTTGTGGTAGCAGCCTATTTGTCCCATGTTCTGCCAAAGGTGAATCAGTTCATGCTGTACTGTCTGCTGAAAGAGGCTTGTCATCCTTTGGAATTTCATTCACGTGGTTGCCCTGCAACCTCAGGGTTTTAATAGGCTTAAGAAAAGTTATGCTTGTGTAGGTTATAGGAGTCTTTCTTTTTGTTAGGATAGGAGCTATGTTATCTTGAGGCATTTTAAGATTCTTAGCTGAAGTTTTATAAAGCACAATTTTTTTAGTAGCTGGACTTTAAAATCCTTTCTTGCGTAAAATTGAGAATTGCAATAACCATTGTATTGATTAGGTGTCTTGCTCTCATTGGTAATTAATGTTAAGTGCCCATTTTCGTAAGTAAAGAATACTGTTTTAGATACAGTTTGTGTTTAAACTTTATTGTATTTTATTTTTTATTATTATTATTTTTTTCAACGTTTATTTATTTTTGGGACAGAGAGAGACAGAGCATGAATGGGGGAGGGGCAGAGAGAGAGGGAGACACAGAATCGGAAACAGGCTCCAGGCTCTGAGCCATCAGCCCAGAGCCTGACGCGGGGCTCGAACTCACGGACCACGAGATCGTGACCTGGCTGAAGTCGGATGCTTAACCGACTGCGCCACCCAGGCGCCCCTTAAAGTTTATTTTAATTCTCTGGTGATACGCAAATTAGTTGAGATTGAAAGAATCTCATCTTTTGGTGATAGAAATATAATGGAAATATACCAGAATTTCTTGGGATGCATTTGTTTGTTGTTAATTAATTACATAAAATAGTCTTCCTACCCTGTAAAGAATAAATTGTTGTCTTGATTTCATTTAGTAATGAAAGGCTGGACTCAGAGGAGTCATCCTTCTGTTTATAATGGCCACAAACTTGTTTGTAAAATGATGCGGGGTAAAGATTTTTGTTCTCTGATTGTTTTATATTCTACATCTGTAGAAAAACAATGATCATAACTTGGGATACTATACAGAACTAGAATATTCTTATGGGAATATGTATGTCTCCTGTTGTCTCTGTATTTTGATATGTTTATTGTTTTTCACATACAGCTAAACGTTGTAATACTTGAAGCTTTATTCCTTATACCTTGGCTGTTCTGAAAATATATTTCTACTGGCAGTCAGTATAAATACCTTATCAGATAAACAGGCCAAATTTCACTGAATTTGAAGAATTATTTTCCTTATGATCTTGTATGTCTGGAAATCCAATTATCTTGAAAACATGCAAAGTTCTGACCTTTTGTGGATTGTCCTTCTCTCTAATAATATTGTTGAAAGTGAGGTCCTTGCTTGTGTAAATGTCATATAGGATATTATGTTGTGATGCCTTGATTGGTCCCACTTCTGTTCCTGATTTGTGATTTGGGGTGGGTTCCTGTTGTCTCTGCCTGCACTTGTATGTAACAGAAAGAGATTGGGACCCATATCTAATTCTAACTGTTGACATTAAATATTATAAAGTAAAATGAAGGTTTAGGAAAAAATGTTTAATGTTAAATGAATATTATTTATCAGAACTATTATGGGTGATTTTCTATTAAATCAGAGTCAAAGATGGGAAATTTTCCTTTATATTCCTGGTTAGATGTCACTAGAAAGTAGTAGTGCTTTTTCCTTGGCTCTAATTATTGATGATTGTCAGTTGATTTTTTTTTTATTGTACTTTGTAGCTGCAATATGTATTTATAATTAATTTTTTTTTTTTTTTAACTAACCAACACAGACTTTTGGAATGGCGAAGAAATGATGTCTCTGGGCAACTGTGGAATTGTTAGTGTATTCTTACTATGTGGAGAGGCCAGACAGATCCTTCCTTTGAGTTGCAGAACATTTACCATGATTACTGTGAGAAAGACAGCAAGAGAGGTACATTATAGCTACTTGATTTGAGAGGATTTGGAAAAATTGATGTAGGATTTTAAAAAATCTTTGCAGCATTTTGTGATTTCCCTAAAAGTGCAAAAGAAATTTTGTGCAGAAGAATATAGTATCTTATTTGTCCATTGGAGTCAAGCTGGAGAAGTAGAACATTTTTTTCTTAATAATGATATCTTTAATAACTCTTTGGATGTCCTTCAAGTTTCCAAAGGACTATCATTTCAGTGATGATTTATGTTGTCTGCATAGTATTCACAAAGATACAATCAGTCTTTATTCAGCAGAGATTATAACTCTTCAGATGGTACTGCAGATTTCATTTTTAGAAGTGTTTTATAAATATTAATTAGAATTGTGGAGTGTTAGAGCTGACATACTGGCTAGCATTTCTAGGACACTATATATGCTTGGCACTCTAATAACGATTTAATGGATACCACTGCATTTATTCTTATGAATCCATGTGTGAAATATATGTTAATTGTCCTTAGTTTATTGTTTGGCGTAGAGAAGTCAAGTGACATTTCTGGGAGTCACACAATTAATAGCAAAACCAAAATAAAACTATTGATGTCTTCCCATCGTATTTAAAATAAAGTTTGTCTATCTCCTGCTTGCTTCTCCAGTATCATCTTTTCTCATTTTCCTATAAATGCTTTGTACCCCAGCCCAGCTATTCTAACTCCTATGGTTTCATTAAAATTCCATTTCCTTTTCTTTCATATCTATGCACTCTCTCCCAGTAAACATATTAACACAGCTGAAATCAAACCAATAAAACAAAACACTTAAGTGCTCCCTCCTTCACTGTGTCTGTAAATGATGTATATCTGACTCATGAACGGGTTTGAAATGTGTGGGTCCACTTAATACATGATTTTTTTTGATAAATACAGTACAGTTCCGTAAATGTGCAATATTACACAGGATTCCCACCCTTCCCTTCACAACAAAGAATTATGATCTGTTCTAAAATGTAGTTGAGAAGCTTTAGGTTAAGCAAATGAATAAATGCAGTGATGTTGTTGCAAGCCAAGGTTCTTACCATGGAGGAAGGAAAGAACAAATAGGGAATAAAGAAGGCAGAGAAGAACCTTGTGGAAATTGGAGGTATCAGTATGAACATATGTTCATATTATATTTATATATTTCTAGAAATGGCTTAGAACAGTGGCATTACAGTAGCACCACCCAGATCTTGGCTTCTAAATACTGTGCCCCAGTAATAGGAGCCAGAATCACTTGGATAAATGGCTTATTCTGGGGATGGCTCAGGAAAGTATCAGATCTAGTATCAGCTTAGAACATCTCATTGGGCTGAAAATAAGGAAGTGCTCTAAGCAGTGATGAGTGCATATTAGAAAGACATAGGACCCAGTGTTCGGGGTGTGTGTGTGTCTCACTGGCCAAATTGGGGATGAGTTGAGCATCATAATCAGTAAGGAGGTTAATGGATTATAATTCATTGAGTAAAAGAAATATACATATCCATACTGAGAACAAACAGATACAGATAGACCAGAGGAGAGGGCTTTTCCTCATAGTAAATGTGGAGAGAGTAGTAGTGGAATTGGAAGACTGTCATTTTACAATTGTCATGAAGAATCATGAAAACGTTCTAAGTCCAGGGGAAAAGTTTGAGGAGTAGGGTGTGTGTGTGTGTATATATATAGAATATATACGTATATATGTATATATATATATAGAATATATTTTCCAACAGATTGCTTGTTACTTGCAAGAGGGAAATAGGTATATACAGCAGAGAAATTGGATGACGTTTTGATCAGATGATCAAAAATAAACATCAGTAAAGGGATAGGTGGACATCAGATGCCTCTGGGTATGTGATACCCTAAGAAGAATACAAGATCACTCAATTAGTGTTTTGGCTGGGAGTTGTGTGGAAACATCAGACAAACCTAAATTGATAAATATTTTATAGAATAACTGGCTTGTATTCTTCAAAATTTCATGTCATGTTAGGCAAAGCCCCAGAAACTCTTCTAGATTAAAGGAGACTGAAAATACTGACAACTAAGTGTGATATGTGATCCTGCATAGATCCTGTCAGGAAGAGGAGACATGCTCTACAGAACATTATTGGAACAGTTGACAAAACCGGAATATGGCTTGTACTTTTTAAAGTATTGTATCAATGATGTGTATGTGCTGAATTTGATAACTGTACTTTGGTTATATAAGAAATGTTCTTAGGAAATGCTGTAAGTATTGAGGGTGAAAGGACATGATATATGCAACTTACCCTAATGTGGTTCAGAGCAATAATTTTTTAATATTTATATATAGATTATAACACACATATAACACTTCATAAACAATGAGGGAGAGAGAATGAATGCTATTTTTGCAACTTTCAATAAGTTTGGAATTATTTTAAAATAAAAAGTTAAAATTAGTTAAAATTTTTTCTAAATGGTTGTAAACATTAATATACATGCTGAAGACTTTTTAAATATTTTCTTTTGAGGCATATGTGAATTGTAAGTTGTGCAAAATAGGGTAGTAGGCCAAGGAAGATCTGTGTCCCAAAGTGTGGGCAAGTAGGAGGAGGAGGCAGCTGTGGTGCCCCTGGCATGGCCATTAAGGATGGGAGGGAGAAGGAAGGATGGAAGGAATTAGGCTGTGGGGATTGGTAGCAGGGTCTCTTTATGCTGTTGGGGTTGGTAGTCTTTGGCTTCTCTCTTCTCCCCCATCATGCTTTTTGCCAATGGTGAAATGAAGGGTTTTTCTGGTAAGGCTGGACTAGCAGTTGGCCCTACTGTTGACCAGGGGTAGCCCTGGGCTCGGGGTCCACCAGTGAAGTCTGGTGTTTGGCACCTGAAACTAGCAGCTCTGGGAAAACTGATGTAGGGCTTTTAGATTCCTGATCCTCTTATAAGGCAGCAGAGTACAGCTGTTAGAGTGCTCTTCTGGAGCTACACATAGACCTGGCTCTGCTGTTTAGCAGCTGTGACCTTGGAGAAAAGATAACTTATGGCCTTGGCTTTCATTTTCTCAGATTTAAAATGAGAATAATAAAGAAGTTGTAAGAATTTAAGAAGATAAATATGTGTAAAGTGCTTTACTGCTATTACATACCAGAACTCTTGAAAAGCTTCCATTTCTCCATTGAACCAACTAATACATAATAGAAAACTTGCTCATTGTCTGTATCCTATGGGTATGGACTTATCTGATGAACTGACAGTGACGATAATTTAAATATTCTGAGAAGATACTGGAAAGGCCTGATAGAAGATTTTTTTAAACAGCATTTTCCCCAAACTGGATGGCAAAATGAATGGAATAGTAATCTGTTTCCCATAACCATTTGGAAAGTGCCAACTCGGGTGCCTGGGTGGCTCAGTCGATTAAGTGTTGGACTCTTGATTTTGGCTCAGGTTATGATCTTACGGCTCATGGGATTGAACCCCACATTGGGGTCTGCACTGACAGCGCAGAACCTGCTTGGGATTCTTTAACTCTCTGCCCCTCGCCTTCTCTCTGTCTCTCTCTCTCTCCCTCTCTCTCTCTCTCTCTCTCAAATAAAATAAATTTAAAAAAGAAAGAAACTTGCCAACTATATTTTTCACGTTTAGGAAGAAGGCTCCAGAAGTCCTCTTGAGGCAAAAATTGGTTGAACAAAAGTGACTCTTTTTTTTTTTAAGTTTTATTTATTTTTAAGTGAGAGAGAGAGAGTGCGTGCACTTGTGCATGAGCAGGGGAGGGGCAGAGAGAAAGGAAGAGAGAGAATCCCAGACAGGCTCCACATTGTCAGCACAGAGCCCCACTTGGGGCTCCATCCCACCAACCATGCGATTCTGACCTGAGCCAAAATCTAGAGTCAGACGCTTAACCGACTGAACCACCCAGATGCCCAAAAGTGACTTTTTTCAGTATTTCAACCCTTTCAGAGAAGGTTGCCCAGGTATTTCCTTTTTTTGATGAAGTACACATGTGAGATGGGATTCTTTGATCTGGTTTATGTTAAAGCTAAAAATTGGAGTTGTCTTCCTAAATGAAATGGAGCCGATCCCTCTTTAATATTAATTTTTCTTACAATCTCATTCTTCTTACTAATGATGCTACTTTCAGGTATGCATTCTTACAAAGTAGGTGATTTGACTTGTTATTTATAGTTACCATGATTTTATATATATGTTGTCACCATATAATCCTAGTACTTACAGTTATTATTATATGTATTATGTGTATTTATATATGCATTTACCATATAATCATGGAAACTAATACCATGAAACATACATGAACATATATACATACCCACATTATATGTAACTGCTTCCATTTTACTTGATATTTAATTATGTTTTCATTATTTTTAAGGCTATTTTTCATTTGTGGCAAGTTATACTATATTCTCTTATATCAGTAATAAGGTTTTATATTCAAATACATTTATTAAAGTGAAAATGGGAATTGATGTAAAGAAAAAATAGGTAAATAATAGTGTCAAGCATGATACATGGTTAGGGGAAAGATTGAGAAGTTCAGGTTGGAATGACTAAAGTTTCGGAACAACTGCTGTGTTATACAGTAGAAAAAGTCCTGGTTGTTTGAAATGAGCCTTTTGATGGTTCACTTTTCTCCTTGGATTTCAGCTGCTTCTCTACTGAAGGAGTAGGGGTTATAATATGAGATAATTTCTAAGGTAATTTGAAAATTATAGTATTCTGTTATATTTCAAGCAGCTTGATTGAAGTTTGGCAAAGAAAAAGGTTTGAATTAAAATGGGTTCTGGAAGAGTGTTGACTAGTTACTTCCCCTTCTTTTTGTTGACATACTATTTATAGAAAAAGGAAGAAATCAGAGTATTTACTAAGCTTAAGGAAAAAAATTTAAGCTATATAGAAACTATAATATAATTACATGTACAGTATACTTTTATCTATTTCATATTTTAGTTTGCTTTTTTATAAGGTATAACCTTAGATACCAATTTGACATTTAATTATTGGAAATTACAAGATAATATTTTCCATTTAATTTTTTCTCCTGATTTCTGTTGTATGTATGAAAAAAGGTATTAATCTGTTTCAAGGGAAGGAAATATGTGAAATAGCAGGAACATAGTAAATACTTAGTTTTTTTATCATAAATATTAATATGCTTAGAAATACATTTGTTAGTAGTAATAAAGAATCACTTTCCTTAAAATATTTACAATTGTGTAGTATTTTATTCTAGCCCCATGTGGTACATAGAATGTGTATAATTTCCATTTTCCTCTTCTAAAAAGTTACTTTTATTTAGAAATTGTCAGGTACCAAAGCTTGCACAGCTAGTTGAGTGAAATGTTTGTGTTTAGGATCTAGGTTTCTCGCTCAACTTGTAATAGACCTTCTCAGTCAGAAAGCGCTTTGAAATTCCAAGCAAGTTGTGAAGAAAGAGTAATTGGAAATGGCACAAAATGCTAAAGTAGAAGGAATATGTCAGTGATGTTTAAAGTTAATGGTTTTTGGCTTTCAGGATTTTTTTTCTTCTTAAATTTAAAAGCATCCATTTTGTTTTTGTTGTTTGTAGTAACTTTTTTCCTTATCACAACGATGGTATTAATTTTAGAAAAAAGAAAAACTAGAATAAATTATTGAAAGTAGAATGCATTTTTCAAGAAAAGCTGAAAGTCAGATTTCTTCTTGACAAAAATTTAAAAACATTTTTTTAATGTTGGCCAAATTGTTTAAAAACCTTCTGTCTAGAGGATATTTTGGGCTGTTCATTTGCAACAATAATAAATATCTTATTCCTTGGGACTTTGGTGCTGTTTTCATTTTCTGTTTTGTCCCTAGGTGAGCACATTTTTTCCCACAACATTAATAATGTCTAAATGCTCAGAATTCCCAAAGGCATATTTTTAGCTCTAATGTCTAAATCTTATATCTAACTTCCTGTTTGACATTTTCATTTGTAGGATCCATGACCATGTCAAGTTTAATATGTCCAAAAGGGAATTCTTAAATTTCCTTCTTTTAAAGCAGTAACGAATCATTAAAGATTTTCTCTTGTTAAATACTTGTTTGTTTAAAAAAATTCAGTTGTTGATTGTGTACAGCTCTGTAACTGTGTACAGTTACTTTCATTACGAAAGGTTTTTTTAGTAGTTTTTGAAAAAAAATAATTGATTTACCAGAATCATCAAAATGAGATGTTATGATGAAGTCAAAGATTGGTGTTTATTTAATAAGAACAGACCTTAAAAAGTAAAGTTTACCTTCTGTTTAAAGTCCATGCTCTGAAAATATTTAGTTACTTAAGCAACAAGGTTCTTTAAAACAGTAAACAAAGTTGATTTGAAAAGACTGAACATCTTTGATCAGTATTAGTATGAATTGTTCTGAATTTGCTAGATTCTATAATCTGTCCTTCCTTTCCATTCCTTTTTCCTTTTTCCTTTTTCCTTTTTCCTTTTTCCTTTTTCCTTTTTCCTTTTTCCTTTTTCCTTTCCTTTCTCCCTCCCATTTCCTCCCCTCCCCTCCCCTCCCCTCCCCTCCCCTTCCCTCCCTTTCCCTTCCCTCCCCTCTAAACTCTACCCTCAACATGGGGCTCGTGGGGCTCGAATTCATGATGCAGATATCAAGAGTCACATGCTCTACTGACTGAACCAGCCAGGTGCCCCTGATATTTCTTAAATTAAGGCAGCAGAATCTATATTGGGACTCCTTTTTTAAATCTAGTGTCTGATTTTATAAAATGACCTGCTAAAAAGAATTTCAGTTAACTGAAAGTTCCGTTTAAACTAATTTTTTACTTCAGTGTTGCCTGAATACAGGTATAGGCCTTGGGATTTAATTAGTGATTACTTCCCCTGCCCCCAAGGATAACTATATTACTTTGTGGGAAAAATGCTCATCCGTGTTTGCTAAAGATAAGTTTTAGTTCCAAAGGTATGTGTTATATGTTTTCATTTCTACTAAAACTCCTTTAGCTTTATCACATAGAAAAATTAGTGCTCAGTTGACCTAATGTAGTTGGCTTCAATTAATAAAATCATAATCCTGGAGTTGTTTTAAATGTATGTACATTTTTTTTTTTTTAGTGTTTGTTGAAATTGAGGCAAAATGTACATAACATAGTATCATTTCAGCTATTTTTAAATGTGCAGTACAGTGGGAAGAGGGGGTGGGTGTGTGTGGGGAAGGTAGGGGTCCCTGGGTGGCTCAGTTGTTGAGTGTTTAACTCTTGATTTTGGCTCAGGTCATGACTCCAGGGTAATGGGATTGAGCCCTGCTTTGGGCTCTGTACTGAGTGTGGAGCCTGCTTAAGGGTTCTCTCTCTCCTTCTGCCTCTGCCCCTCCCCCCCTGTTCATGCTCTCTCTCTCAAATAAAAAATTAAAAAGAAAAATAAGTGTATAGTACAGTGGTATTAAGTATGCTCACATTGCGGTGCAGTGATCACCACATCTGTCTTCAGAACTTTTTAATCATTCCATATTGAAACTCTATACCCATTAAGCATAATTCTCCATTTGTCCCTCCCTTTCATCCCTGGTAACTACCATTTCTCTTTCTCTGAATTTTGAGTACTTGGTGTACCTCATAAATGGAATTATCTTGTATTTGTCTTTTGTGGCCAGCATATTTCTCTTACCATAATATTTTCAAAGTTTATTCATGTAGCAAGTGATAGGATTTCCTTTTTTAAAGCTGAAAAATACTCCATTGTATGTAGACATCACATTTGTTTCTCTGTTCATCTGCAATGATATTGGAGTTGTTTCTACCTTTTAAGTGAGAGTAGTGCTCCTAGGAACATAGATGTACAAATGTTTTGTTCAAGTTCCTGCTTGCAATTCTTTTGTGTGTAGACTTAAAAGTGGAATTGTTGAGTCAAATGATGATTTCTCTATTTAATTTTTTGAGTAACCACCATAGTTTTCCACAGCAGTTGTACCATTTTACATTGTCAGAAACAGTGCACAAAGTTTATCCACATTCATATTGGTTTTTGTTTTGATAATAGTTATACAAATAGGGTGAAGTGCTATGCCATTGTGGTTTTGATTTGCATTTGCCTAATGATTAATGATGGAGGTCATTTCATGTGCTTATTAGGTATTTGTGTATCTTCTTTGGAGAAATGTCTGTTTAAGTCCTTTGCCTGTTTTTGTTGTTGAGTTTTAGCAGTTCTTTATATATTCTGGATATTAATCTCAGATAATGTGATATATGATTTTTTCCTTCCATTTTGTGGGTTGCTGTTTTACTCTGTTGTGACCTTTGACACTTTTTGACATTTGATCATGTATTCATGGATTTGTCTGGGCTCTTTATTCTGTTCTGTTGATCTATATGTCTTTATGCCAGTGCCATACTGTATTGATTACTTTAGTTTTACAGAAAATTTTGACACTAGAGAGTGTGAGTCCTCCAACTTGTTCTTCTTTTTCAAGATTAGTTTGGATATTAGGAGACCCTTGAAATTCCATATGAATTTTAGGGTGCCTTTTCATACTTTTGTAAAAAACATCATTGGGGTTTTGCATTGAATTTGTAGCTTACTTTGGGTAATGTTGATATGTTAACAACATTAAGTCGTCCAATCTATGAACATAGGGTGTCTTTTTTATTTATTTCTGTAATTTCTTTTATCAGTGTTTTTTCATTTTGAGTATACAAGTCTTTCATGTTGACTAAGTTAATACCTGAGTTAAAAAAAAATTTTGTTGCCATTATATATGGAATTATTTTCTTTTTTCAGACTGTTCATTGTTAATATAGAAATGCAACTTATTTTTCTGTGTTTATTTGTATCCTTTGATGGATTTGTATATTAGTTCAACAGTGTTGTGGAATTTTAAGGGGATTCTACATATAAGATCCTATCATTTGCAAACAAAGATACTTATTTCTTTTTCTTGTTTAATTGCTTTGGCTAAAACTTCCATTACATTGTTGAATCTGAGTTGTGAAATCAGTCATCCTTCTCATTCTTGATCTTGGAGGAAAAGCTTTCAATCTTTCACCATTTGAACATTCTGTAAGCTGTGGTATTTTCGTATATGATTTTTATTATGTTGAGATAGTTTCCTTCAATTCCTAGTTGATAGTTTTTATCACAGAGGAGTAATGTATTTTGGCAAATGCTTCTTTTATATCAATTTAGATGGTCATGTGGGGTTTTCTTCATTTTCTTAATGTGGTTTATCACATTGATTTTAGTATGTTGGATCATCCTTGCATTCCAGGAATAAATCCCACTTTGTCATGGTGTATAATCCTTTTAACATGCTACTGAGTTTGGTTTGCTAGTATTTTCTTCAGTATTTTTGCATCAGTGTTCAAAAGGACTATTAATCTATTGTTTTCTTTTAGTGTCATTGTGTGGCTTTGATACAGGGCAATGCTTACCTCAGAATAAGTTAGGATGTGTTCTGTTCCCTTCAGTTTTGGGGAAGTGTTTGAGAAAGGTTGGTGGTAGTTCTTTAAAATGTTTGGTAGAACTCCCAGTGAAACCATTAAGTTGAGTACTTTTCTTTGGCAAGAGTTTTGTTTTTGTTTTTTTTTTTAATACTAATTCAATCTCCTTACCAGTTACAGATGACTATTCGCCTTTCTGTTGGTTTTTTTTTTAATGTTTGTTTATTTTGAGAGAGAGTGGAAGAGCGAGAATCCCAAGCAGGCTCTTTGCTGTTAGCTCAGAGCCTGATGTGTGGGGCTTGATCTCATGAACTGTGAGATCATGACCTGAACCTAAATCAAGAGTCGGACGCTTAACCAGTTGAGCCACCTAGGTGCCCCTGTGTAAGTCTTTTAGCTTTATTCTTCAAGGTAGTTTTGACTATTCTTTGTACTTTTGTATTTGCAAGTGAATTTTAGAATAATCATGTTATTTTCTGCATATAATAAAAGAAAACCTGCTGGCATTTTGAGTAGGATTACATTGAATCTCTAGATTAATTTGGGGAGAATTGACATCTTTATGAAATCGAACCTTCTCAGAATCTGCAAAGATGAATTTGTCTGTTAGTGTATTTTAAATTTCAGGAATCAAGACACTTTTTGTTTTCTTTGTTTTGTTTTAGGTAACTGAAGTAATAGCATCTTTTGTTTCACTTAATTTTTTTTGCCAGTGAGAGTGCTTCAGTATAGATGAGAATTTTAACTTTGAAGGAAAGAAAAGAGGAATTGCTGCAGCCATGACCTAAATAGGAAGGAAGGCAATGTATAATGGGATAGATGCCGATAGGTTGATAGTTATGATGGCAGGAATTTGAGGAGCTTCTCTTCTGGTTACTATTTTTTCCATCAGTAGAATAGGTAGCAAAGTCATCAGCTGAAAGTGAGGATGGGTGATGAGTGTTGGAGTTGTGAGGAGAGAGAATATGGCATAAAATAACCAGAAAATTGGGAAATGGAAAATTGCTAAACTTAAAGTCAGATTAATTATCCTGGTTAGCATGGTGGTTTATTCTCAGCCATATTCAGCTTACATGGGAGCATGTAGTCAAGAGTGAGTTTTTCCAGGAAATGAGTGGAGGGAGGAGGGAGAGCAGGAGCCAAGGGAGTGGGAATAAGGGTATATGAAAATTTAACTGGATAAGGAGGGACATAAACTGGGCGAGGGACACTGAGAAGGTGGGAGGCGTAATAAATTGTAGGACCTAATGGGATCAAAAGATTGTTGTAATTAGGTTATTAGGAGTGTTTGAGCTGGGAGTATGAGAGGTAGTAGTTACAGAGTTGTATATGCCGGTTTAGTTTGGCATAATTTACTCTCAGATTTTGTTGGTTATTTGCATTAATCTTCATGTGATAAGTATAGGACATGTTAGGAAAAACAAGTTCATATTTTTTAATCTAAGGCTTTTGGGCCCAGATATGTATTCAGTTTCTTTTTTTTCCCTTTATTACTTTTTCCAGGGACTTACCAGTTTTATTGATCCCTCCAAAGAACTAACTTTTGGTTTTGTTGATCTCTGTTGTATGTTTTCTGTTTCATTACTTTATGCTCTTTTATTTCTTCATTTGTACTGTTTTGGAGTTTAATTTGTTCTTTTTGTAACTCTTTTGGATGGTTGATTAAAACACTGGTTTTTGGCTTTTCCTCCATATATGTATTCTAAAGCTACAAATTTCCCTCTTATGTATGGTTGTAGCTGCATCCCCTAAATTTTGATATGATGTCATTTTTTTTAAGAGAATAGTTTTTTGTTTTTAATGTTTATTTATTTTTGAGAGAAAGACAGCATGAATGGGAGAGAGGCAGAGAGAGAGGGAGACCAAGAATCCAAAGCAGGCTCCAGGCTCTGAGCTGTCAGCACAGAGCCTGATGCGGGGCTCAAACCCACAAGATCCGTGAGATCATGACCTGAGCTGAAGTTGGACGCTTAACTGACTGAGTCACCTAGGCGCCCCTGGTACATTTTTCATAACTCTTTTGGATTGTTGATTAAAACACTGGTTTTTGGCTTTTCTTCCATATATGTATTCTAAAGGTACCAATTTCCCTCTTATGCATGGTTGTAGATGCATCCCCTAAATTTTGATATGATGTAATTTTTTTAAGAGAATAATTTTTTGTTTTTAATGTTTATTTATTTTTGAGAGAAAGAGCATGAGTGGGAGAGGCGCAGAGTGAGAGGAGACACAGAATCCGAAGTAGGCTCCTGGCTCTGAGCTGTCAGCACAGAGCCCGGAGCAGGGCTCAAACCCATGAACTTCGAGATCATGACTTGAGCCAAAGTCGGCTGCTTAACAAACTGAGCCACCCAGGTGCCCCTGATAAGATGTAATTTTAATAGCATTCCATTCAAAGTATTTTCTAATTTTGACTCATTTCTTCTTTGACCCATGGGGTTATTTGGAAGTTCACTGCTTCATTTCACAATATAAGTGTTTTCAAATTACATTTTTATCAATTCATAGCTTAGTTCATTGGAGGTCAAAAAAACATGTCTGTCCTTTGAAACTTGTTAACAGTGTATGATCCAGATTTGGTTCACTTTTGGTAAATCTGTTTTGCACTTAAAAGGAATATATTTCCTGCTCTTTTTAGGGATAGTGTTCTATATGTCAGGTCGTTAATTGTAAAGTTCAAATATTTTTCTGTTTCTATTTCATCTGGTCTGTTCCTTGTTTTGGTGTGCTTGTTCCATCAGTTACTGAGAAAGCTGTGTTAAAATCAACTTGCTAGAATTGTGGACTTCACTTAGTTTCCTTGATATTGGCTGAAGTTTATTTAGAAAAAGTATGTTTTCACAGCTGCATAATTCAGTGTTTTAACAAACTTACATATGGGAAAAGTCAAAAATGAAATTTCAAATGCAGTTTGTAGAACATTAGAATCATATGTAGCCATTTTGAAGCATGTGCTGTCAACAGAGGGAATGTGCATCTCTGTTGCTGCTGGCAGTAAGAAAGAGGTTACAATATTAGAAGCCTTTGAACTGTTATCTGCCATATGTGTTTGTCTTTAATAAGTTTCTAATTGCTATTCATATTTGGCCTTTAATTTTGCTTAAATCTGTAGAAAGCGCAAAAATGTTGAGACAGTGTTAAATTGTGGCAAAGGAAACGAAGCCAGTGAGAAAGCTATCTATCGCATATGAAGTCATGTATTTTACACCCTAACTATGATAATTACTGTAGTAAATGGACATTTTCTCTATTTCAGTAAGTTTTAAAAGAGAAATGCTTGGGGATTATGAATTTATATGTAACATAATTTTTCCTATTTAAGGTATTGGAAAATAAGCTCCTGGTTAGGGCTTTGTGTAGAATATCTGATTTTCAGGAACAGATTCCTGACTTTAAGTGTTATTAGGTACATTCAAGTTTAAAATTGCTTTCTGGTGAATTGAACGTTTATTGTAATGAAGTCCTACTGTATCTCTATCCATGTATTTATTTTATGCATTAAAATCTACTGTGATAAAGTATAGCCACAAAACTTTGTTTTGATTTGTGTTCTACACAGTATATTGTTCTCCATGCTTTGACTTTCAGTCTTTCTATATCCTCATTTATTTAAGAGGTAATCATCTATAATCATCATATAATTGGGTTTTGTTTTTTTACATACAATTTGGATTATTAACTCATTTCCCCCCTCTATTAGCTTGTTAGCTTGAGTGAACTTTTACTATTCTTGCAGTGGTTACCCCAGAGATTACCACATGCATCTTTGATTTATTGAAGTCTGAAAAGTAAATAAGTATGTTTTCTGTTTCCCAGTAAATGAAAGGATTCTGGAACACTTTTAACTTTGCTTACTGTCCTTCCCAATTATGTGCTATTGTTCTTGTGTGTTGTAATATTTAAAATTCTACAAAGTATTATTTTATTTAGTTATTATTCATTTAGAGTTACATATTCACCCTGTTCATTGTATGTATGTATGTATGTATGTATGTATGTATGTATGTATTTACTTAATTTTTGGTGCAATATCCAAGCTGTATCTGCGATCTGTTTTTCCTTGTACTTGAAGAAGTCCCTTCAGTGTTTTCTGATGTTAAATTTGTTGTTTCTGTTTGACTGATAATGTCTGTATTTTGCCTTTTTTTTTTTTTTTTTTTTTCCCTGAAGAGTATTTTTTGCCAGATCTAGAATTCTACTTTGGGATTTCTCCCATTCCTGGCACTTTGAGAATATCATTCCACTGTATTTGGCTTCCATTACTTACATGAAAAAGTCAACTGTAAATCTTACTGTTGCTTTTAAAGTTAATCTTTATTTTATTTATTTATTTTTTTGGCTACTTTTAAGGTCTCTCTGTGGCTGATCTTTCTTTGTGTGTGTCTCTCTTTCCCTCCACCCACCTTTTTTTCTCTGATATGCCTCAGTTGTGGTTTTCTTTGTATTTGTTTCGCTTGAGTATTTGTAGATCTTGGATGTCATTGGTAAGTTTTTAACTATATGTCTTTAAATATTTCTTCCCCTTCTGGGACACTAATTACATGTATTTTGGATCCATGTTTTACTGTTTTTTCACACTTCTGTATTTCCCATTTTCTTGCCCTTTTGGGCTTCAGTGTAGGTGTTTTCTTCTTTCCTATCTTCTGGATTATTGATTCTTTCTTCAGCTGTATTCTACCTATTGTTAAACTCATCAATTTTTTTATTTTTTGTCTTCAGTATTGTGCTTTTCAGTTCTATGTTTTTTATGCTTTTAGCATTGTATGGTAATATTCTTTTTTTTTAATTCTTTGAACACATTTACTTATTTTAAAGTTCTTTTCTCATAACACCATTATCTGGATCTACGGTGGGTCTAATTGTATTGCCATTTTAAAATCTTAGTTTTCAGTCAGGTCTTAACTGGTTATTTTTTTACTTTTAGACATATAGAAATCATAAAATCATTTGAATTTCTAGATGATACTATCTTTTTTCCTGGTAAGATTTACTTTTGCTAACATCTTTTCAGAAGATTTAACTGGCATGAGGCTAAGCTAATCACACTACATAGCCCAGATCACCTTAATCTAATCAGTGAATGAGATGATCTGAAGCTATGCTGCCCTTGTATGGCCTGGTCTATTTCTAGTTTACCTTTATACTGAGGGCATAGTCCTTTGGATCCCTCCAGAATCCTGGTGTGTTTACTGGGGCTATTCCTTGGTAGGCCCTAAATCGGTTTTTGTATCCCACCCATAGATCTCTTGAAACCTCTGTTTAGCTTCTCAGCCTCTCAGTCAATGTTCTAAGAATCTGCAAATGACTAGAGGGATATATAGTCTGAAGTCTGGTCTTAACCTATTTCTTCCAGATCTCAACCCTTCAATTCTGCCTTAAAAGTTTTCCAGTGATTTTAAACAGATTAATTTTCTTCTTTTTTTCTCATTCTTAGAATAAGTTGGTTTGAAGTAACCTACTCAACCATTGTCAAAAGCTAAATGCTCAGATAATGCAGTGCTGCATATACCTTATAGGCATTAGTGTTGAAATGTAGGAGTATTTATGTTGCCTACTACACTGCAAGTTTTTGTAACGGTAATTGGATGCAGCTTGATCTGTTAGGGAACATGATTTGAATAAGCTGACTTTTATTGGTTTATATTACGGTCTCCTGAGAAAACAAAAACATTCTACAGCACAGCTGCTTGTTTGATTGGTTCCCACCAGTGACTTGCCATCCTTCAGTTTCTCTGTTTTCTGCTTCTTCTTGTCACGGGGCTTTTGCACATGCTATTCTCTCTGACTAGTGTGTACACTCTCATACTCAGGTTTGGGTATGAGGCACATTCTCAAGGAAGCCTTCCCTAACTTGTGAATTTAGGTCAGATAAATGAACTTCCTCATTTTGATTTGTACAGATTCATTTATATATAGTTTGGTTAATGTCTGTTTTCCCCTACTAAACTGTGAAATCTGTGAGATCAGAAATCATGCCCCCCCCCCCCCACCTTTTTGGACCATTTTACCCTATGTGCCTAGTACAGTGTCAGGAAGTACATTTTTCTGCAAGTACATGATCAATTAATAGGTTATCACTTGTTAATAGATGTTCAATCAATGTTTACGTGAATGGAGAAATGAGTATGAGGGAAGATATGTAAGAAATGCCATGCTTGTGGTAATAATGGTACTGATAAGAATTGAAAAACTCATGCTTTTGAGCAAAAGCCAGGTTTAATCAAACATGGATTTGCTGGGCAGTACTATTGAAGTTTTATGGGTATACATGCACAGTATTAAAAATACTTTAATAGAATTCCACTGAGCATTTATTATTGTGAATGTTTTAGCATTTATCTTCCATGCCCTTGTAAATATTTTATTATGTAAGTTTTGGAAACACTAGGTTTTTGACAAAACTATTATTCAGAACATGACAGATTATATCATTGCCAGTCGTTCAATTACAGAGATAAATGGAATAAAAAAATCCTGCTCTTGAAGGATTCATAGTCTCAGAGGAAAATGGACTTGGAATTTGTCATACACATACCCACAAAGTAAGGTGCTATCGTTTACTCTATCAGGGGGAAATGAATCTTGACTGATTAGGAGGATTTTATTAAATGGCTAAAGGAACAGTATTTCATTTAAGTGGATATTATTATGAAATCGTATAGTGACTTTGTGGGTTGACAGATAGTAATTTTGGTGGTGGCTAGGACAGTTTGCAAGAATAGTGTGTCAAGGTAGATTGGGGCTACCCAGATCATCCTTTGACATGGAGGCCATCAGAAACTTTCAGGGATTTTCTATAATGTTAAAGAGAAGTTTTGGAGCCAGAGTCCCTGAGTTCATATTCCAAGCTCTTCCCTTTACTGTGTGTGACTTTAGAAACATTACTGAGCATCTCTGTGCCTCAATATCCTTATTTATACAATGGAGATGGTAATTGTAACTAAGAATATTTCAGTTTGGATTGAATGAGTTAAGACATGGCAGGTACTTAGAAAAGTGCCTGGCACATAGAAAAATCCCAGTAAGCATTGGCTCTTGTTGTTGCTATTATTATATGCATTGAGAAAAACTCGAAGGTTATAATTGTACTCTTTTCAGCCAGAGCTAGAGGCACTAAAAGATTCAAGAGATATTTTAGGGGTAAAGTTAACAAAGCTTCAACTTAATTACCAATTTTATATAACCAGGAATTTCAACTAATAATGCTGCCCATGTGCAGCATAGAAGCAGGTTTGAAATTTGTATAACATTTTCATGATTTGCAAACTTATAGAACTTAAATTTTCTAATTTGTGTTTTCTTTTAGATCTTATAGAAAATTTCAGCTGTAGCCCTTGGACTAGAAGCTGAAATAATAGAAGCTGTGTACGATGCATTAGGGTATTGAAGAAAATTAATTTTGAATTAAATATTTGGAATATAAGGAAGGAAAGGTGACTGAAAATGGGGCGGAAGAAAATACAAATCACACGCATAATGGATGAAAGGAACCGACAGGTAAATGAAAATTTTAACTTATTTATTTAATTGATGTGAATATTTTTTAAAAAGGATCATAGGGTAGATTGGTTTGAATTTTTCTTAAACTTAATTTCAAGTCTAAATATTTTTATTTCCAAACTAAATAAAAAATTTTAATAAACATTTTAGCTTGTCATGTGTCTTAAACTTTTTTTCCTTATTGTAGAAATCATAGATGTTAATTATAGAAAACAGGGGAAAAAGAAGAAAAGCAAGATCACTGTAGTCCCACTGTTACTGTCAATTATGTAGATTTATCATAATATATTTGTTTATGTATTGGTCATTATTATAAATGATCACCTCTATTTTCATAATTAGGTAATACCTAAGTTAACTGTAGTTATCAGTGCATGTGTTTTGGTCAGTTAAATTTTCTGGTTAACCAAGAAATAAAATTCTTTTTCTAACTCATCACAAACATTTCTAAAGCTTTTATGTATTTATCTCCGTTTTAATTGATAAAACATACCAAACCTAATTTTCAGCACCAATGTCAATAAACTCTTACAAGTATTCAGGATAATTATAATAATACTGATATATGAAGTGAAGACCAGAAGTTGTAAGAGTTTAGAGCAGGGATTTGCAAACTATGGACCATGGTCTGGTTGGCTGTTTTGATAAATAAATCATTAGAACACTGCCATGTGCATTTGTTTACCTATTGTCTATGGCTGCTTTCACATTACAACAACATTAATTGAGTAGGGGCCCTGGAGACTGCATGGCCCATAGGCCTACAATCTTGAGTCTCTGGCCTTTAAGAAAAAGTTGCCAAGCCCTTGGTTTAGAAAAAAGAAGGAAAATGGTTTCATAGAATATTGTAAATGAACTAGTATTCAGAGCATATGCAGGAGGGAGAGATGCTGTCTCTGGAAAGGTTGCCTTTCCGGGGAAATGTCTAGAAAAGCTGGTTTCTGGAAGCTTACCAAGAACAGAACAGTATTAAAGACATGTTCTGCAAAGTCTGAGTAGTAATTCACTTGGTAATACAGTTATAATTGTAGACAAAACTCAGCTGAGCTGCTAGTAGAGAAGTTAGTGGAAGTGATTAGAGTTGCCTATAGACCAAATTAAAGAGAACCGTTGTTTCATCTAATGAAGATTCTTTAGCTAAAGGGTAAGGCTCACGCAGTATGATTCTTTATGAAGGTTGATAAAATAGGGAAGACTGATAAAATAACCATTCCATCATTCCAAAGGGATGGTTCTAAGCAAGGTTGTAAGTAAATGTCCCTTCATAAACTTGAAGATTGTGACCTGTAGATGAGGCACATCTCTACACCTTATATTGTGTGTGAAACACACACAATATAAATGTAAAATATGTTTATTAGGGAATAACATAAAAGCAGAAACTGGCAAAGCACATAACATTCCTTAGACTCTCTTTATCCCTTAGAGAGTCATGTTTAAATTCAGCATAGGTACACTGGATCTACCAGTGGAAAAGGCCCCACATGTTTAGAGGAATATGACGAATAGGAAAAGGGGAGCTAGGATTATGTAAGTAACAGTGTAAAGAATTTGTTAATTAAGGAAATGATCTTGTTTAAAAGATGGAGGCTGCCACTATAACTCAGCAACTACAGTTAGCCTATTAATATGTTGAATTTACCTGCTAGGTCATCTTCTTGCCAAGCTGCCAAATGGGGCAAGGGTGTCTGAATGTTTTCTTAGATGATTTTGGCCAAGAATGCAGAAAAGAAACAGAATAGGTAGTTGGGCAATTGATTTTTCAGATTTGATTAGGCATAGACATAATTTATCATTTTGAATTTGTGGATTCTGAGTTAAAAGTTCCATTATTCTTGCATTAAAATGGGAAAAACGTTTCTGTGCAGAAGAGAATTTATGTCATTTATTCATCCACATTTGAATACCTACGGATTCTGGGAGAGACTGTGTTAAGCACTGGGAACTCATTAAAAATATATAGGCAACACAGAAGATTTAACTATATGGCAAACAGAAGGTAAGCTTAGGTGATGGGAGAGTTTATGGAAGGACGCACCAGCCTCTGGTTGGGGTAGTTCAGGGAGCAGTACAGAAGGAGGTACAGCATATACAGGTTTTAATGATTGGATTTTTTGAGCTAGTAAGATAAAATCACACTTCAAGTCTTTAGAACAGTGAATGAAAAATCTCGGTGGTGACACTATCATGCACTTAAAGAGCTGCTTCACTTCACTTCCACTTGGAAGCTTTCATTCACTTCACTTCCATTTGGGAGTTTCTGGTGAAACCTTGTGTTTGTCCTTCTTGGTGTAATACACTTCTATTTAACAAGTAAACTTTGTATTAAAGTATAAAGAAAAGAACACAAGTCCTAAGTGTGGCTGAGTGAATTATTGCAAAAAGTACATGGCCATGTAGCCAGCATATCCCAGTGCACCACCACCACAGAAACTCTCTCTGTCATGTCTCCCCAAGTCATTACCTCTCTGCCCCACTAACCTAACTTCTGACACATAGATTTATTATGCTTGTTGAGTTTATGTGAGCAGCATGTGTTCCTTTGTGCAACATCATGTTTGTGAAATTAATGTTATTGTTGCATGTCATGTAGATATATTTGGTACATTTTCATTAACAAATAATATTCCATTGTGTGGATAGACCACAACCTATATTCTTATTTTTTCTATTGTAAATGGACTTTGGGGTTGTTTTCTATTTTGAGACTATTATGAAGAGTGCTCTTTTGATTAGTCTTATGTGTGTCTTTGGTACACATGAACATTTGGGTATATTCCGAGGTGTACAGGTTAAGTCAGAGTATACCTGTGATCAGCTCTAATAGCAAGAGTTTTCTAAAGTGATTGTGCTGATTTATAATTTACACTAACGGTGTGTGAAAGTTTCAGCTGCTCTAAATCTTCACCAATACTAGTTTTTATCCCTTTCCTTTTAGCTATTATGGTAGGTGAGCAAAAGTAACATTTCAATTTTAAGTTTCTGTGATTTTTGATGAAGTTGATCACTTTTTCATATTTTTTATGAAAAGATGTTTACTGTTTACTTCATTTTTTCCCCCTAGTGGGCTACCTGACTATATTTTTCTTATTAATTAGCATACATTCTGTGTATAATATGATGTGAGCGTTTTGTTCATTATGTACATTACAAGTAACTTCTCTCATACCATGGCTTGCCTTTTCACTTTTTCATTTTTCTTTTAATGTTGTCCAGTTTGCCTTCCTTTTTTTCCTTTATGGTTAATGCTGTTTGTGTTATGCTGAAGAAATATTTACTTATCACAAGGCCATGATGATTTTCTTCCTATGCTTTTTTCTGTTTTTTACCTTTCATGTTTTGGATCTGTTACCCATTTGGAATTTATTTTTGTGTGTGATTTGAGGTTTGGGGGTCAAGATTTGTTTTCCTGATGGATATTCAGCTGACCCAGTACAGTTTATTGCAAAAACCATCTTTTCTTCACTGCTTGCCTTTGTCATGAATCAAGTAATCATACACATGTGGGGCTGTTTCTTTGGAGAAATATCTATTCAAATCTTTGCCCAATTTTGCTTTTTATGGAGTTATATCATCTTCGTTCTGAAAAGCTGTTTTCATTGGTTATAGATTTCTAGGTGGACAGTTAATAGTCTCTTGATACTTTAAAGCAATTGTCTTTTAACTTCTATCACTTACATCAATTTCTTTGGAGAGACCAGCTTTCAGTAACCAACCCCCCCCACCCCACTTTTTTCAAGATAATGCATTTTCCCCCCTCTGGTTACTTTTAAGATTTTTACTTTTTCGTGGGTAGTAAATTTTTTATTGTGCTGTCTTCAAATATTTTTTGTGCTGGATTCTTTCCTCCTCTGGGATTCCAGTTACATGTAACTTAGTCCTTTTGACTATGTCTCATATATTTCTTATGCTTTTTTTCTCCTAGAATTCTTACTCTTTTTCTCTGTCCTTCCCCCTGAGTGTCTTGTAGCGAATGGCCTGTTTTGTAGTAATCTGTTTTCTGTGGTCTAGTAATCTTTTACTTAGTTTTTTTAAAAATTAGCTATTAAAACACCTAGTAACAATTTCTAGTATTATGTTTTCAATTATAGAATTTCTTTTTGTTTTTCTTTTTACAGATTTCAGGTCTCTGGTGAAATGGCCCATCTTTTCATGTATTTTATCCAGTTTCCACTATTTTTTGGAAAATACTAATCATAGAGTTTTTTTGTCTGCTAATTCCTATATCTGGATTACCTGTAGCGTCATATGTGATCCCCTTTTCTCTTTGTTTTCAAATATATGGTCATTTTTTCTGACATGTCTTAATGGTTTTTCATGAGCTATTAGACACTGTATATGAAAGATATAGATATTCATTATTATGGTACTTTCTTGCAGAAATGATTTAACCTTCCCTCTTACCATTGAAATTAGGTACTGAGTATCTTAGACCAACTAGAGATTGACCTGAGTGGAAGCTAGGCTGCAGTTTTGATGAAGCTTTTGGTTGCCCTTAAAGGAGGCTACTTTTGTGAGTAGTCTTTCAAAGCTTTCAGCATCGATACCAGTGTGTTCTTGGGGCCCAGTCCTTGGAGCATTTCTTAAATTTCTTGTTTTCTCAGCATTGGAAGATTACAGAAAACTCCACTCTACTTTTTTGAGGCTTTCTGCTTTTCTTTTTAACCTCCTACCCCATGCAGCCTCAGAGTGACCACCTCAGCTTCTGCTCCTCCCTTCTCACTAGTTTATTGACCCCTGGAGTCTTCAGTTTTGTGTTTTCAAAACCTAGGACAAAAGCTCTGTATCAGAGCTCTGTATCCACTGTGCAAACAAAGGCTGGAAGCTTAGTTGCCCTGTACCCAGCATCTGTAAAGGCCGGTAGGGGAAAAGCTGCCACAGAACACCGTTTTACATCAGGCAGGTTCTCACCCCTCTAGAATCTTGGCATCGTAAATCCTTCTTCCTTCAGCAGCTTTCCAGGGTCTTTAAACAGATCTCTTTTGTATTTTATTTTGTTTATGTGGTGTATCTCAGTGAGTTCTTTGGTCTTCTACCAGTTGCTCCATCTTACCTAAAAGCAGATTTGTCAATTTCTTTCTGTATTTTATTAGTTTAATATGTACTGTTTTATATATTTTGAGACATTTCATTAGGCTCATACATATTTAGAATTGTTCTACCTTCTTGGTCAATTTTTCAATATATTCTGTATGGTCAATGTTTCAATATATTCTCAATATATTGTCTATTCTCAGTGAGGCATGCTCATCTTAAATCTACGTTGTTTTACGTTAATATAGCTACACCTTTCTTTTAGCTAATATTTTCTTGATATGGTCTAGTTCTCTGCATTTGCTTTCAGCCTTACTGTGTCCTTATGCTTTATCTGTATATTTTATAAGTAGCATATGGCTGGATTTTTTTAAATCTAGTCTGATCATATTTCTTGACTTGCCAGTGTACTTGGATTTTATTCTTTGGTATTGTTTGTATATGTAGACTATTTTATACCATGTTAACTGACTTTAATTTGTTAGAGGGCCTCAGGCATCAAAAATGTCACCATCATATCACTCCTTGTATCCTTCAAGAACTCCTCAGATTATAGCTTTACACTGAGTCCCCCAAGGAACAGAACATTGGAAGATCTACTTTCTCTAGATGGAAATCTACGAACCCTGCAGGTTTTGATTAAGAATGGTTGGGAAATCAGTGCCAAAGGTTAATCCATTCCTGCCTGTGTTTTTTTGACTCTCCTCTTAAACAGTGCTTCTGTGATGCTCTGATGTTACTCTAGAGGACATTTGTTTGCACCAGCACTGCTGCCAATCCCTGTTATGAAGTGGCAGGCATTGAGTGTCCCAGGAACGAAGAGGAGAGTTACAAGGCTGAACCACAGCTGTTCTTTTTAAAATTTGTCTTCTTATAACCCTACGGGGGGTTTCTTATTCAGGGTACTGGCCTCCACACATGACATTCCTGCACCGCCCCCCCCCCCCAGCCACCAAGTACATATTCCAGCATAATATGGGGTTTCTGACACTTTTCTCCACTATTCCTTATGATTCATAATACTTTTAGTTCCACTGGGTTAATTCCGAGGGAGGTAGATCCTGTATCAACGTGTTCTCAGAAATCTGAATTGGCAATTTTTTATATTGTTAAAATTAGTAGTTGTATTCTGTTCTGTAATCCTAATTTCCACAGTTATTTAATTGTAGTTCTAAATAGAAAGGATTCATTGATTATCACTGGTCCTTTACTGTGGCTTTTGCATTCTTTTGTTGTTTTAATCTGTTTCCTGGTTTATGGATTCATTTAGAGAATTTTTTAGCACCACTCAGTGCCATGTGGCATTTTAGAAGCTGAGTATGCAGCATTGAACAAAACTGAAAAAAATCCAGTGTCTTTCAATTTATATTTTACTTAGATGACTGGACTTTTTCAGCAAGTAGTTCTATTTTGTTTTTTCTTCCAAGAAGAGCTTATAGGTACTATACTTCCTGAGTACTTTTATGTTGAGAGTGTTTGTTGCTTTATACTTGAAATATGACTTGGGTAGGTATAATGAATTCTAGGACCCCATTGCTTTTCCCTAGAACGTGCAGAGATGATTTCAAGGTATTCAGCTTTGAGCTTTGCCAGTATCAGACTGAGTATGTATTTCTCTTCTCCTAACAAGTGACTTGACATTTAGTAACTTAACTATGCCATGAGTTTTGATTATTTATCATTTGTGTGTGCCTTTTGGAAGGCACACATGTGCCACATGGAAATTATGTGCCTTTTCAATATTTTGGTTGTTTTGTTTTCTTTCATTTGGTATGGCTATACTTTTTTTTGTTTTGTTTTTTTGGAGAGAGCTCAGGAGCTAGAAGAGGCAGGGGAGAGGGTGGTGTGGAGAGGGAGGGAGAGTATATATCTTAAGCAGGCACCACGTTCAGTGAGGAGGAGCCTGATGTGGGGCTTAATCCTATGACCCTGGGATCGTGACCTCAGCCAAAACCAAGAGTCAGATGCTTAATAGACTAATCCATCCAGTAGTGAATCACTACAGTGTAGTGATTCACCAGTTCCGTATATTACTCAGTACTAATCAAGAAAAGTGTACTCTTATCTTTTTTTTTTTAATGTTTATTTATTTTTGAGGAGAGAGAGACAGATTGTGAGCATAGGAGGGGTAGAGAGAGAAGGAGACACAGGATCTGAAGCAGGCTCCAGGCTCTGAGCTGTCGGCACAGAGCCTGATGTGGGGCTCTAACTTACAAACCGTGAGATCATGACCTGAGCCAAAGTTGGACGCTTAACTGACTGAGCCACCCAGGTGCTCCAAAGTGTACTCTTATCTTAATCCCTTTCACCTGTTTCACTCATTCCGTGCCCCCCCCCCCCCAGCCCCCGCTGGTGACCACCTCCCCGCTGGTGACCATCTGTTCTCTATAGTTAAGAGCCTGTTTTTTGGTTTGTCTCTCTTTTCTTCCTTTGTTGTTTTTTGTTGTTGTTGTTGTTGTTGTTGTTGTTGTTAAATTTTTTCTTTGTTAAATTCTACATGTGAATGAAATCATATGGTATTTGTCTTTCCCTGACTGGCTTATTTCGTTTAGAAATATACTTTCTAGATCCATCCACATTGTTGCAAATGGCCAGATTTCATTCTTTTTTCATGGCAGAATAATATTCCATTGTATACATATACCAAACCTTCTTTATCCATTCATCAATCACTTGGGCTGCTTCCATAGTTTGTAAATGTTGCTGCAGTAAACATAGGAGTGCATATATCCCTTCCCCTTTGAATTAGTGTTTTTGTATTCTTTGGGTAAATACACCAATAGTGTGATTATTGGATTTTAGGGTAGTTCTGTTTGTAGTTTTCTGAGGACCCTCCATACTGTCTTCCACAGTGACTGCACCAGTTTGTATTTCCACCAAGAGTGCATGAGGGTTCTTTATTTCCCCCCATGTTCTTGCCAATGCTTGTTGTTTCTTGCATTTTTTATTTTAGCCATTTTGATATCTGTGAGGTGATTATCTTATGGTGATTTTGATTTGCATTTCCCTGATGATGAGTGATGTTGAGCATCTTTTCACGTGTCTGTTGGCCATCTGAATGTGTTCTTTGGAGAAATGTTTGTTCATGTCTTTTGCCTATTTTTTAATTGGAGTATTTGTTTTTTGGGTGTTGAGTTGTAAAAGTTCTTTGTATATTTTGGATATTAACCCTTTATCGGATATGTCATTTGCAAATATCTCCTCCCATTTGGTAGGTTGTCTTTTAGTTTTGTCAGTTGCTTCCTTTGCTATGCAGAAAGTTTTTATTTCTTCCAATAGTCCCAATATTTATTTCTCCCAATATGTCCCAATAGTTTATTTTTGCTTTTATTTCTCTTGCCTCAGGAGACATATTTAGAAGGATGTTGCTATGACCAATGTCAGAGAAAGGCACATGCAAAAGAATGAAACTGGACCACTTTCTTAGACCATACACACACAAAAAAACTCAAAATGGATTAAGGACCTAAATGTGAGATGTGAAACTATAAAAATCCTAGAAGAGAGCACAGGCAGTAATTTCTCTAACATGGTTTTATTTTTAAACAAATATTTTTTCTTTTCCAATTGTTCTGTGCTTTTTTAGTATTTATTATCTGTTGACCATATCCAACATCTTTATTCATTTTAATGTTTTATTTCTGTTTCAATTCTTTGAATTTCCTTACTGTGGTTTTTATCTGTCATGATTTTTTTTTTCCCTGATTCTTTTCTGAGTGATACTGGCTTACTTTTTAGGTCATTATGCTATCTCTTACCTTTAGCAATGATCTTAGGTACAAACTAGCAAAGGAGACTTCTCTCTCTTTTTTTTTTTTTTTTTGGTTTTACATCCCCTAATATTCTGTACTTAAAACAGGGTCTTTATTGGTTTTCTTCCCCCACTTCTTTCAAGATCTTACCTTACTTTTGAATCTTACAGCACTAATCAAAGGATCTTTGGCTAGACCTTCACAGGGCTGTGACATTGTTACTTTTGTGAAGAATCTCATTTGTATTTAAATTTCTCCAGTTTGGCAGATAAAAATTTATGCTTTGGAGGCCTTACTTCTTCCTTAAAGAAAACCCATAGTTGGTTGGTCGGTCATTCATTCATTCATTCATTCATTCATGTTTTTAGTGACTTACAAGAGGAGTAAACATGGTTTCATTCTTCCATTTCGAATTGAAAATAAATATTTCTCTTGAACTTAACAAATTTGTCCTTTTAATGAAATTTCGATCTTCAGCTTAAAAATAGCACTTGTCTTGGAATAATAAATTAAATATTAAATTGTAATTAGGTAGTCTGTATTCTCTAAGTAGCTGAATTTTAGGTTATGTTACCTGCTTCATGTGAAATTTATGAGCTGAAATGTAGCTGTATTGCCACATTACTAATTAACAGTATACTTATTAGGAGACTGATACTTACTTTTAGATGTATTGTAAAGCTGAATTGAGAAGGAAAATCCCTGCATGACAACCAAAAACTTGTAACTGCAAACTCTAAAGTAGGGGCAAAATATATTTTCTTGCTTTGTATCTTGTTATTTTGGTACAATCTAATCTCCTAGGCAGAATGGTTTTACCTTAAAAAGTAATCAGTATCCTTTCCTTCTTTTTCCTGTTTTCTCCCACTGAATTCCATTTTCTTTTTGTTAGCTCCCAAAATCTATTTGTAAAAACAGATATTTCAATAGATGTTGAGATTTTTTTTTATCCAACTTGTAATTTGTGTTTCATGCTGAGAATTTGAAAATATCAAATGTAGTCCAGTATTCAAAAATAGTTCATAAAAATTATTTTGGATATGTGGTACAACTTTCATATAAATAAGTACCACACAGGCTGGATTGTTTTGGCTAATTAAATTTTCTAGTCAAATGAAAGTTTTAATAAAAAAAACTTTCAGGGCGCCTGCATGGCTCAGTCTGTTGAACTCAGGTTAGACTTGGCTCAGGTCATGATCACATGGTTTATGGGTTTGGGCCCTGTGTTGGGTTCTGTGCTGACATCTCAGAGCCTGGGGCCTGCCTCATATTCTGTGTCTCCCTTTCTCTCTGCCCCTCCCTCGCTCATGCTCTCTCAAAAATGAATAAACGTTAAAAAAAATTCAAATTAAAAAAAACTTTTTCTCAACCCTGATTTCAGTCAGCTCACTAGCAAACAGGATATTTCTGTGGTTATGTCGTATGTGGTGCTTTGTGCTTTGTATACTGAAAAATACAAAGGAAATACAAGGTTTTAAGAATTTTAAGGAGATTAGATCTCTATAAAATTAGGAGAGTAAAGTAGTTAAATACTAAGACGTGTAGATAGAAAATTCATTTGATGTTCCCAAAAGGAAGAAAATAGACACCTTGCCTAAATTTAATGAAAACTTTTATACTACATTTTAATTTTTTCATGCTACATAGGAAATGAAATTTATTGAAAAATAAGGAACATCTTTGAATTGTACAGTGAAATGCATTTTCATTGTTGCTTCTCTTTTACATGTATACATTATAGCTGTAATGTAATAGTGTAGTCAATTAATTTTATGCCTGTGACAAAAGTTTGTGGTGGAAACAGTTACTTTCCATTGTGTTAGAGATCCTCAGCTTCTTCACTAGCTGTTGTAATGATTGATTCTAAGTCTAGATCAATGATTAGACAAAGTTCATAGGACAAAAAACATATCATAGGTATTGATGAAGAGAGAAAATTGTTTCACAATTCTAAAGACTATTTAAAGGTACCCTTATGGACTTTTATTTTTTTTTACCCATTTTTAAAATAAACTTTTTTTAAGAGCAATTTTAGATTTACAGAAAAATTGAACAGAAAGTAGAGAGTTTGCATATACTTTGTGTTCCCGCAAGTATACAGCCTCGCCCCCTCCCCGCCCTCAACATCCCACACCAGCGTATGGTACATTTGTTAAATCGTTAAACCTTCACTGACACACCATCATTGCCCAAGATCCATGGGTTTAACTTTAAGGTTCACTCTCGGTGTTGTACACTCTTGTACGGTCTGTGGGGTTTTGATGAATGTATAATGGCATGCATCCACCATTATAATATCATACAGAATAGTTTCACTGTTTTAAAAATCTACAGAACTCAACATGTCCATGCCTTCCTCCTGCTAACCCCTGAAAACTACTCATCTCTTTATTGACCATAGTTTTGCCTTTTCCAGAATTTCATATAGTTCAAATCATGTGGTATGTAGTCTTTTCAAATTGTCTTCTTCCATTAGTAATGATACAGTTAAGGTTCCTGTGTGTCATTTCTTGGCTTGATTCTAAGGACTGAATAATATTCCATTGTCTAGATGTACCACAGTTTGTTAATCCATTCATCTAATGAAGGACATTTTGGTTGCTTCCACCTTTTTGCAATTACGAATTAAAAGTTGCTATAAACATCCATTTGTAGGTTTTCATATGGGCAGAAGTTTTTCAACTCATTTGGGTAAATACCAGAGTGAGATTTTTGGGTTGTATGGTAAGAGTATGTTTAGTTGTATAAGAAACTGGCAGTCTGTTCTCCAAAGTGGCTGTACCATTTTGTTTTCCCACCATCAGTGACTGGGTGTTCCTATTTTTCCACATCTTTGCCAGAGTTTAGTGTTGTTGGTGTTTTTGATTATCAGCATTTTAGTAAGGCATGTTGTAGTATCTCATTGTTAAATTTGCAGTTCCTTAATGCCATGTGATATTGAGCATCTTTTCATATGCTTTTATACCATCTGTATGATCCTTTTCATTTAGGTATCTATTCATGTCTTTTGCTCATTTTTAAATTGGGTTATTTAAAAAAAATTTTTTTTTTAACGTTTATTCAGTTTTGAGAGACAGAGACAGAGCACAAGTGGGGGAGGGGCAGAGAAAGAGGAAGACACAGAATATGAAGCAGGCTCAGGCTCTGAGCTGTCAGCACAGAACCCGACAGGGGCTTGAACTCCAGAACAGCAAGATCATGACGTGAGCTAAAGTTGGCTGCTTAACCAACTGAGCCATCCAGGCACCCCTAAATTGGGTTATTTTTAAATGTTGAACCAGCCATGTATACCTGGGCTAAATCCCACATGGATGTGATATATAGTTACATTCTATTTGTTAATATTTTGTGGAGTGTTTTTACATCTGTGGTTCATAAGAGCTGTTGGCCTGTAGTTTTATTTTCTTGTAATGTCTGTCTGTTTTGGTATTAGAGTAGTCTTGGCCTCATAGAATAGGTTAGGAAGTGTTCCCTCTGCTTCTGTCTTCTGGAAGAGATTGTAAAGTATTGGTATGATTCCTTAAATGTTTAGTAGAATTCACCAGTGAATCCAGCTTAGCCTGACTAGAGGCTTATCAATTCTATTGATTTCTCCCCCACCCCTCTGCCAAAGAATCATGGTTAGATTTTGTTGATTTTTTTTCCCCTCTTGATTTATTTTCAAGTTTTAATTGATTTCTGCTCCAATTTTTATTATTTCTTTTGCTTTCTTTGGATTTAATTTACTCGCTTTTCTAATTTCTTAAGGTGGTAGCTTACATTATTGATTTTAGATCTTTCTTCTTTCATAGTTTATGGATCTAATACTAAGAATTTCCCTCTAAGCACTGCTTTCACTGCATCCCAAAACTTAAGTTGTATTTTCATTTTCATTTACTTCAAAATAGCTTTTAATTTCTCTTGAGATTTCTTCTTTGACCTATGTGTTATTTAAAATTACGCTGCTTAATCTGTAAGTATTTGGGGATTTTCCAGCCAGCTTTTAGTTACTGATTTGTTATTTCATTGTCATCTGAGAATATATAACGTGTGATTTCTATTCTTGTAACTTTGTTAAGGTGTTTTATGGCCCACAATGCGGTCTATCTTAGTGAATATTCCATGTGAGTTTGAGAGTAATTATATTGTTATTGGATGAAGTTGATGTCCATTATATTCAATTGATTGATGATGCTGTTGAGTTCAGTTATGTCCTTACTGATTTTCTGTCTGTTGGAACTGATATCCAACATTTCTGATAGTGATGTGTTGAAGTTTCCTCCTATGATACTAAATTTATATTTCCTTGAAGTTTTATCATTTTGCCTCATATATCCTGATGCTTTGTTGTTAGGATTGTATGCTTTAAGGATTGTTTTGTTTTCTGGAGAATTGAGTCCTTTATCATTGGTTAGCCTTTATTTATTTTTAATAATTTCCCTTGTTCTGAGATCTGCTCTGATGGAAATTAATGTAGCTGTTAGTTTTGATTGGTACTAGCAAAGTATATCTAACTTTATTTTTAATCTATATATGTCTTTTATTGAAAGTGGGTTTTTTTGTAGACAGCATGTAATTACTGTTTTTGATACATTGACAATCTGTTTTTTAGCTGGTGTATTTAGACCATTGACTTTTAAAGTGATTGTTGATGTAGTTGGATTAATAACTACCACATATGTGTTCTACTAGTTGACTTTGCTCTTTGTTCCTATTTTGTTTACACTCTTTGCTTTTTGTGTTTTGGGGTTTTTTTTCGTTTGTTTTTTGTTTGTTTGTTTTTTGGTTTTTTGTTTTGTTTGTTTTTTTTTTTGAGAGAGAGAGAGCATGAGCGAATAGGGGAGGGCAGAGAGGGAGAGGGAGAAAGAGAACCTTATGTAGGCTCCATGCCCAGTACAGAGAGGCCTGACTCAGGGCTCAGTCTCACATGAGGTTATGACCTAAGCTGAAACCAAGAGGTGGACACTTAACCAACTGAGCCACCCAGGCACCCCTTTGTGGTTTTAATTAAGTATTTTATAAGCTTCCATTTTGCTTTCTTTGAACTTAGCAAATCAGTTATACTTTTCTTTCCTTCTTTTTCTTTTTTTTTTTTTTGTAGTTGCCCTAGAGTTTGCAATATAAATTTGCAACTAATCCAAATCTACTTCAGGTTAACACTTCACAGATATAGCTTCACATGTGGGTAGTACAGTGACCTTATAATAACAAGTATTCCTAATTCCTCCTTTCCATTCCTTATGTCATTGCTATAATTCATTCCTCAATAATCATCTAATACGTTGTTGCTATTATTTTGAACAAACTTATGTTAGGTCAATTAAGAATAACAAAAAGTAAAAGTTTTTAATTTATCTTCCCTTATTCCTTCTTTGATATTCTTTATGTAGATTGACATTTCTGATTATAGGGTACTCCTTCTCTTTGAAGAATTTCTTTTAACATTTCATGTAAGGCAGAGCTACAGACAGTGAGTTCCCTGAAAATTTTTTTTTTTTTTTTTTTGGTCTGAGAAAGTCTTTATTTCTTTTAAAGTATAATTTCTCAAGATACAGAATTTGGGGTTGGTGGGGTTTTTTTCCCCTTACCACAGTATATATCACTTCATTGTCTTATCCCTTACATTGTTTCTGAGGAGAAATTGGATGTAATTCTTATATTTGTGCTTCTGTAGGTAAGGTGTTTTTTTCCTCTGGCTTCTTTCAAGACTATTTATTTTTGATTTTCTGTAGTTTATATATAATATACCTACATGTAGTTTTGGGGGGTTTATGTAGGTTGTTTTGGGGGCTGTGTGGCATTTCTTCCTGGATCTGTGGTTTGCTGTGTGACATTAATTTGGGGGAAATTCTTGGATGTTATTGCTTCAGATATTGCTTTCTTTCTCTTTCTACCCCTTCTGGTATTCACGTTACACATATATATTTTAGTTGTGCCATAGTTCTTAGATATCCTGTTCTTTTTTTTTTTTTTTTAGCCTTTGGTTTGTTTGATTTTCACTTTTGGAAGTTTCTGTAGACTTATCTGCAAACTTAGAGATACTTTCTTTAATCAATTTCCAGCCTGCTAATGAACCCATTGAAGATATTCTTCATTTCTGTTAGTGTTTTTTGTCGTCATCATCATGTAAAAAAAAATGTTTTTCAGAATTTCCATCTTTCTAGTTACATTACCCACACATTCTTGCATAATGTCTACTTTTTCCATTAGAGTACTTTCCTTGGCCTGTTGATCATAGTTATTTTGTATTGCTGGTCTGATAAGCCCAATATTCTTGCTATATCTGAATGCTTCTGATGTTTGCCCTGTCTCTTCAGACTATTTTTTTGCCATTTAGTATGCCTTGTAATCTTTTGTTGAAGCTAGACATTATGTACTGGGTAAAAGGAATTATAGTAAAAAGGCCTTTAGTAATGTAGTGAGATATGGGGAGAGGGGAAGTGTTCTGTAGTCTTACGATTAGGTCAGTCTTCTAGTGAACCTGTGCCTGTGGACTCTGAACTTTATAAGTGTTTCTCGGTCCCTGCACCCCATCTTTAGGTGGGATAGAATGGATTGACTATTTCCCTTTGCTCACATTAAAGGCTAGAGAGAATTGGAGTTGGATATTTCTTTTTCCCCCAGGTCAGTTGGACTCTGATAATACCCTTGTAAGTTAGGCTCTGATAAAATATTTTGTCTTGAAGGGAGGCCTCTGAAGAATAGAATGTTCTGGCATATTTCAAAATGGCTACTTTTTCCACTCCCTGCTGGAAGCACAAGGGGATTTTTCTCTGATCTTTACTGTGAGAACCTAATAAGTGTAAAATCCACAAAAGTGTATGCACGCCCCCCAAGCCTAGACCCCACCTGGAGTTTTTTCGTTTTTAAAAAAAATTTTTTAATGTTTATTTATTTTTGAGAAAGAGAAACAGTGCGAGCAAGGGAGGGGCAGAGAGAGAGGGAGACACAGAATCCGAAGCAGGCTCGAGGCTCAGAGCTGTCAGCACAGAGCCTGATGTGGGGCTCGAACTCATGAACTGTGAGATCATGACCTGAGCCAAAGTTGGATGCTTAACTGACTGAGGCACCCACCCCATCCCTGCCTGGATTTTTTAACTTTTATGTTTGTCTACACTGAGCCTCCAGCAATACATCAATTATAGTTCACGTTTTCCTACCTTGGTACTGGTTTTTGTGAAGGTTTCTTGTGTGGCTCTGGCAGTTTATGACTTTCAGTGTCTGCCTGTCTGTCTCCAATTTGGGGGGCACAAGTTGCTCTGTGACCCCAATTCTCTGAGGGATCTAAGAAGAGTTGTTGATTTTCAGTTTATTCAGTTTGTTCACACAAATAACACAGAGACTAAATAACGTGCTACTAAACAATGAGTAGGTCAACAAAGATTTCTAAGAGAAAATAAAAAAAAATACATGGAGATAAATGAAAATGAAAGCACAATGATCCAAAATCTTTGGGATGAAGCAAAAGCTGTTCTAAGAGGGGAGTTTGTAGCAATAAAGGAAGAAGCAAGAAAAATCTCAAACAACACACCCTTGCCCCTAGAGGATCTAGGGGGAAACAAGCAAACAAACAAACAAACAACAACAGAAAAACCTCAAAGCCAGTAGAAGGAAGGAAATAATAAGGATTAGAGCAGAAATAAAGACTAAAAATATAATAGAAAAGATTAAAGAAATCAGGAGCTGGTTGTTTGAAAAGATCAACAGAATTGATAACCTTTAGTCAGACTCATCAAGAAGAAAAAGAAGACTCAAATAAATGAGAAATGAAGGAGGAGAAATAAACTGGCACTTCAGCAAACAAAAGATTATAAGATAATTTATGAAGACTTATATGCCAACAAATTGGACAACCCAGAAGAAATGGTTAAATTCCTAGAAACATATAATGTACCAAGCTAATACAGGAAGAAATAGATTGATTACTAGCAATGAAATTAAATCAGTAATCAAAAACTCCCAGCAAACAAAAGTCTAGGACCAGATGGCTTCACAGGTGAATTCTACCAAACATGTAGAGTTAATACTTATTCTCTTCAAATCATTTCAAAAATAGAAGAGGAAGTAAAACTTCTAAATTCATGCTATGAAGCCAGCATTACCCTGATACCAAAACCAAATAAAGACAATACAAAAAAAAGCAAACAACAGACCAGTATCTCTGATGAACACAGGTGCAAAAATCCTGAACAAAATCTTAGCAAACAAAATTCAACAATACATTAAAAAGAAATCATTTACCATGATCAAGTGGGATATATTCCAGGTTGCAAGAGTGGTTCCAATGGGTCATATTCACAAATCAATTAATGTGATATCTTATATTACCAAGAGAAAGGTAAAAACCATATGATTATCTCAGTAGATGAAGAAAAGGGATTTGACAAAGTGCAACATCCATTCATGATAAAAACTTGCAACAAAGTAGGCCTAGAGGGAACATACCTCAACATAATAAAGACAGTATATGAAAAACCCATACCTAACCTCAGTGATGATAAACTGAGCGCTTTTCCTCTAAGATCAGGAACAAGACAAGAATGTCCACTCTTCCATTCTCACCACTTCTATTCAACTTAGAACTGGAAGTCTTAGCCACAGCAATCAGACAAGGAAAAGAAATAAAAGTCATCTAAATTGGTAAGGAAGAAGTAAAGCTGTCCCTATTTGTAGATGATATGGTATACTATATGTAGAGAACGTTAAAGGCTCCACTGAAAACTTACTAGATCTGATAAATGAATTCAGTCAGGTCACAGGGTATAAGATTAATATACAGAAATCTGTTGTATTTGTATATACAAATACTGAAGTAGCAGAAAGAGAAATTAAGAAAAACAATCCCACTTAAAATGGCACTAAAAATAATAAAGTACCTAGCAATAAACTTAACCAAAGAGGTGAAAGACCTGTACTCTGAAAACCATAATACATTGATGAAGGAAATTGAAGATGACATAAATATAAAGATATTTTATGTTCATCGATTTGAAGAACAAAAATTGTTAAAAATGTCCATACTACCCAAAGCAGTCTAGAGATTTAATGTAATTCCTTTCTAAATAACATTTTTCATAGAACCAGAACAAATAATCTTAAAATTTGTATGGAACCACAAAAGACTCCAGATAGTCAAAACAATCTTGAAAAAGAACAAAGCTGGAGATATCACAGTCCCAGATTTCAAGATATACTACAAAAGTGTAGTAATAAAAAACAGTGTGGTATTGGCACTAAAACAAACACATAGATCAATGGCACAGAATAGAGAGCCCAGAAGAAAACTCACACTTAATATGGTCAGTTAATCTACAACAGAAGAGGCAAGAATATACAATGGGGAGAAGACAGTCTCTTCAACAGATGGTGCTGGGAAAACAGCTACATGCAAAAGAATGAAAGTGGCCCACTTTCTTAAACCATACACAAAATTAAATTCAAAATGGATTAAAGATCTAAATGTGAGACTCAAAACCATAAAACTCCTAAAAGAAAACATAGACAGTGATTTCTTTGAAATCAATTATAGACAGATTTGTAGGTGTTTCCTAGGGCAAGGGAAACAAAAGTAAAAATAAACTATTGAGACTGTGACAAAATATAAAGCTTTTGCACAGCAAAGGAAACCATCAACAAAATGACAAGGTAACCTACTGAATGGGAGAAGATATTTGCAAATGATATATCCAGTGAGGGGTTCATATCCAAAATACATAAAGAACTTATACAAATCAATACTTAAAACAACAATCAATCTGATTTAAAAATGGGCAGAGGTCCTGAATAGACATTTTTCCAAGGAAGACTTAGAGATGGCCAACAGACACATGGAAAGATACTCAACATCACTGATTATCAGGGTAATACAAATCAAAACCACATGAGAGATCACCTGTCAGAATGGCTAGAATCAAAAAGATCAGAAAAAAGTGATAATGAGTATATGGAGAAAAAGGAACCCTTGTGCACTGTTGGTGGGAATGCAAATTGGTACAGGCACTGTGGAAAACAGTGTAGAGGCTGCTCAGAAAATTAAAAATAGAACTACCCTGTGATCCAAGAATAACACTACTGGATATGTACCCAAAGAAAGCAAAATCACTAATTTACAAAACTATATGTACCCCTGTGTTTATTACAGCATTAATAGCCAAGATAAGGAAGCAACCCAGGTGTCCACCAACTAATGAATGGATAAAGAAGATACATGGCACAGCACAGAACCTGCTTCGGATTCTCTCTCCACCCCCCCACTCTGCCCCTCCTCCACTCACGCATGCTCTCTCTCCAAGTAAATATTTTTGAAAGAGGATTCTTTAAATTTGATAATGCTTAAAATAAAATTAAATATCTAACATGTTTCATGTACAGAAATTTATAAATCTGTTTCATGATATATTCAAAGTGCTGAATGGGAAAAATCTTCAGCCAAGAATACTCTATCCAAGAAGGCTGTCATTCAGAATAGAAGGAGAGATAGGTTCCCAGACAAACACAAACTAAAGGAGTTTGTAACCACTAAACCAGCGCTGCAAGAAATATTAAAGGGGACTCTTTAAGTGCAAAAAAGAGACCAAAAATGACAAGATGAGAAAGGATCAGAGAACTCCAGAAACCACGACAAAACAAGTAATGAAAACAAAGATTCGAAATTTTGGGAGGAATTCTTAGTAATCAAGGTCATGGGGGCTGCATAAATCTTGATTCTTCCAACATAATTTCCAAAAAAATCAATACAGAAAAGCGTAAAAAACAATTCAAATTATACAAAACCTATATATAGCCTTGGTATAACTAGAAAGCAAAGAATGTCCAAATTCATTTTAACTTGAAGTTGGAAAATATTACCAAGTAACAATATGCTGTTTTCTTCAAGTTCTGCAAGTCTTTGATGGAAGCAAGCATACTTTAGAAAAAACTATGTGGAAAAGAGAAGAGACTTTATGACTGTCTAAAGTTGATTTGAAATCATTACCAAAAAAGGAAAAGTCTACCCTAAGTACAAAATTCTGAAAAATACTACTTGTACATAAAACAGACCGGAGGTAAAGGGTTTAAAATTTATTCCATTCAAGGAAGTGGTCTTGGAAAGGTAACTGTTTGAGGGAGAAGAAGGTATAAAACAAGGCAGAGGTAATCTTTGAAAAATGCTTGTTAGATGGAAAAGAAGGGAAGTAGGAATCCGTCAAATAAAAGAAGATACAGAAAGTATATATTGAATAATAGAAAATTCCTCTCCCTACTGCTGATACCCCTCAAAAGCCTTCCATTAAAGAGACCATACTGTACTCCATTAAAAGAAGAGGTGCTCTTGAGTGAAGGCTAATTAATCCACCCTCCCACTGCCAGTCCTTTCCATTGCAATTCTGTGATGTCAGCAGTTCTACCTATACAAACTGTTACAAAGAAGATGACAAAATGACAATTTACAGCTGTTCAGGTGATGAATTTGTTGCCCCCAAACAATGGAAAAGTGGAAGAAACTTGTTATATGATAACTCCCAAGCTGAAACAATTTTCTGTAAATAAGTATTTAGGAATGTGACATTAAAAAAATCATCATTCCTGGGGCTCCTGGGTGGCTCAGTCGGTTAAGCATCGGACTTCGGCTCAGGTCATGATCTTGTGGTCTGGTCTGTGAGTTTGAGCCCTGTGTGCTGACAGCTCAGAGCCTGGAGTCTGCTTCGGATTCTGTGTTTGCCTCTCTCTCTGCCCCTCCCCAACTCGCACACTGTCTCTCAAAAATGAATAAATGTTAAAAAAAATTGTTTTAATCACTCAAAATTTTCATATAGGAAGAATAGAAATGGATTTTTTTAAGGCATAGATGAAACAAAGTGATTGAACTCCAGAAAGAAAAGGAAAGATAATATATCAAAGCAAAGACTAAATTACACAGTGACCATAGAAGAATAGATTGTAATGAAACCTTAGTAAGATCACTGAAGGAAAGCAGGAAAACGACTAAGTGAATGGAAATAAGTATGTTCAAGGGGTTATAGAGAAGGTGATTGTAAAGGGGGATTGGTAAGAGAGGTCCAACTTAATATAATTGCAGTTCCTGAGGAAGAGAAAGAATACCATAGGAACCAGCATAGTGGATCTCTTGCTGGTAAAATCAAAGACCATTTAAACATCAAAAGAAATGAAGATACTAATTGATTATAACTCATAGAATAAAATAACCTACGAGTTGATACTGACGTGAATGAATGAATGCATAAATGGAGGAAAAGCAAACTGTCTTACAATAAAATGCAACTGGTAGTAAGTGTAGGTACAATGTATTATGAAATGAGAAAATCCCCATTTGACAACCAGCATAGTAATAATTTTTTTAGGCAAGAATCTTGAGTGGATGCTACGATCAGTTTATTAAAGTTTGTTAAGTGAACAGGATATTTACATGGCAATTTTCATAAGATACTTATTACTTACAAGGGGGAAAATAGTAACTTTGCAAAGGAAAAAATGTGGCAGACACTGTTTTAACCAAGTTAACAATTCCAGTTAGGGGGCAAATGGATTTCATGTGCACTTTCATGTGACATATTGTGGAGAGAATATCACTTCTAAGCTGTTAGAATGCAGTCTAAACAATCAAAAAGAAACATCAAAGTCAAATTGAGAGAAAGTGCCAAGGTCCTGAAAGACAGACTAAGGAAGTATTTCAGATTAAACAGGGTGCAGTTGAATACAACATCGAATCCTGAATTGGATCCCGGAGCTAGGGAAAAAACCAAAGTCTTTTTTCCCCTATAAAAGAAATTAGTGAGATAATTGTGAAACTTGAATAAAGTTTGTAAATTAGATAATAGTGCTATATCCTTGTTTTCTGATTTTGGTAATTGTGTTTGTCCTTGTTTTTAAGAAAGTATTTGAGGGCTGGGAATGCAAGCTGGTACAGCCACTCTGGAAAACAATATGGAGGTTCCTCAAAAAATTAAAAATAGAACTACCCTACGACCAGCAACTGCATTACTAGGTATTTATCCAGGGGGTACAGGTGTGCTGTTGTGAAGGGACACATGCACCCCAATGTTTATAGCAGCACTATCAACAATAGCCAAAGTATGGAAAGAACCCAAATGTCCATCGATGGATGAATGGATAAAGAAGATGTGATGTATATATATAATGGAGTATTACTCGGCAATCAAAAAGAATGAAATCTTGCCATTTGCAACTCCGTGGATGGAACTGGAGGGTATTATGTTAAGTGAAATTCGTCAGAGAAAGACAAATACCATATGACTTCACTCATATGAGGACTTTAAGAGACAAAACAGATGAACATAAGGGAAGGGAAACAAAAATAATATAAAAACAGGGAGGGGGACAAAACAGAAGAGACTCATAAATATGGAGAACAAACTGAGGGTTGCTGGAGGGGTTGTTGGGAGGGAGGATGGGCTAAATGGGTAAGGGGCACTAAGGAATCTACTGAAATCATTGCTTCACTATATACTAATTTGGATGTAAATAAAAAAAATAAAATTAAGTATTATGTTGAAAAAATATATAAAACTTTAAGACTAAATCTAAAGCCACCATAGTCAAGACAATTTTCTATTGGCTAAAAGACAGATATATCAACCAATTGAACAAAATAGAGAGTTGGGAAATAGACCTACACAGATTTTGGCATTTAGGTTATGGCAAAAGTGTCAAGATAATTCAATGGGGAAAAAGGAATGTCTTTTCAATAAATGATGTTTCGTCAATTGAAAAAAAAATTAGGGGCAAAGGGACCTTATATATAACCTCTGTCTTATTTCAAAGAATTCAGGAAAAAAATTGTGTACAGGTATTTATTTAGGGAAGGAAAACATGGTAAAATGTTAACAGTTGGGGAGTTTGGTTGAAGAGATATGGAAAATTTTGTACTACTTATTGAAAATTTTCTGTAAGTTTGAAATTACTTAAAAACAATAAGTTAAAGGGATGATAGAGTTTATAAGAATATAAAGTTAATTTTATATTCTCATATAAGTTGTTAGCAATAAACCAGAGTGTTTAAAAAATCGGCTAAGTGCTATAGATAAGATGAAAAAAGATTTTATTCATAAAACTTGAAAGTGAAATATTGATACTATAGTTTTCAACGTTATGTCTTTGGTGTCACTGAAGTAGAAGTGTGTTCTTATGCACATTTTTCTGTTGCTGAAAAAGCTCTTTTTGGCTTGGAGTAAGTTGGAGGAATAGAGAAGAGATTATTATAAATTGTCCTCCACCAACTCCTTTCTTCATCTTGAGCTCTTTGATAACTTAGAAGAAATGTTTTTGAGTAAGTATTTTTGGAAAGGAAAACAGGGACTGGCATCCTTTACTTACTGATAGTGAACTATGGAGTTTTCTTCTATCATGCTTAATGGATATTCTGAAGCAGCATTACTTGTCTCAGTCTTACTGCTGATTTGTTCATAGCTCACTTACTTTGAAAGTCTTTGACTAGAGTAAGGATTATTCTTGGAATAAATGCTTTTGCTTTGCTGATTGTCATTTTCTTCCTCTTCTTCAGTACTGGAAGTATGGAAAAAATTTTTTTCAGTGTTTTTTTTTTTTATTGATTTTTGAGAGCATGCAAGCAGGAGAGGGGCAGAGAAAGAGGGACAGAGGATCTGAAGCAGGCTCAGTGCTGACAGCAGTGAGTCTGGTGTGGGGTTTGAACTCACGAACCGTGAGATCAAGACTTGAGTCGAAACCAGACGCTTAACTGACTGACCCGCCCAGGTGCCCCTGGAAAAACATTTCTGACTAAACTTTGGTAAATTCAGAGTTTTAATGCAGCAAGTACATCTAGGTACATTTCAAGACATAAATGATTTAAAGTTCAGTATTTTAAAATAGTGAACTTTAATAATGGTATTCTTATATTCATTATATTCCTATAGTGATATAATACAATGCCAGGATTCTGAGACACAGTATTGCAATCAGTAATAAAAATTTAAAACTTTTTAATGACAGATATTATGTAAACAAAGTTAATATGTAAATGAGAAATTTGGGAAAGTATTTGTAAAACCTAGTTAATATATCTGTACAAGGAGCTTTTACTTAGATAAGTAAAAAGCACATCACAATACAAAAATGATTAAAAGATAAGCAGTTTAGAGAAAGCAAATCTCAAATAACAACAAATACAAGAAAAAGATGTCTAATCACTACTAATTAGGAAAATGCATGTTAAAGAAATGAGATTTTTATTTTATATCTTTCATACTAGCAAAACAATTGTAACATTTATATGAAACAATTGTGAAGTTATTTAAAAGAATACCTTAGTATACCATTTGACTTAGAGGCATATCTACAAGATGTGGTTGAATGAGCGAAATAGAGAGTATTGGTAGAGTCCCAGTTTTATAAAATGGCTGACAAAAATCCCTTCTGTGTGTATACATGTACATGTGAATATGGTTATGCAATCTTGTACAAAAATGTAGAATGAAAAACACTAAATCAGAAACATTGGTTAAGGGGATGATGTTGGTGCAAGAGAAAGTAGGGAGGCAAGCATAAAATGTTACATTCCATATATATGCATTTATATAAAGTTAATATATGTGTTTGTGCATTTATATTATAATGAGTTTTTTAAAGATTAAATAATATTTATTTTCAAAAGGTTAGGAAAGGAACCATTAGGAACATGCAGTGTGAAGTATGTTCCACAGATAGGGAAAATAACAAAATTCCTAAGGAGGAAAGTAGCTGGTAGTTAAGGAAGACACATGTGTGCACATATGTACATAAACACACACCAGTGAATTTTTTTTTTAGTTTTTTATTACATTTATTTATTTTTGAGAGACAGAGTGAGACAAAGAGTGGGGGAGGGGCAGAGAGAGAGGGAGACACAGAACCCAAAGCAGGCTCCAGGCTCTGAGCTGTCAGCACAGAGCCCAACACAGGACTCGAACCCACAAACTGCAAGATCATGACCTGAGCCAAAGTCAGACGCCTAACCGACTGAGCCACCCAGGCGCCCCACACATCAGTGAAGTTTAACGGATGTAAAGGAGAGTGAAGGGAAATAACTTTAGATAGAGAGTTTGAGGCCAGATAATTTATTTTGTTTACTTAATGAGTTTGGATATTACTTTTAATGCAGTGAAAAGCTCTGAACTTTTACTTATATAATTTGATTTATGTTTCAAAAACATCACTTGGGCAGGTATGTGGCACATATATTGTAGGGTATAATAGATGAAGCAGAAAATTCAATGTAATGATTATATCAGTAATATACATGAGAGGTGATATAACTTGGCCCAGGCTGATAGTGGTGTGAATAGAAGTGAATAGATTTGAGATACGTTTTAGAGGTAGAGTCGCCACAATTTGCTGATGGATTGGATAGGGCAGATTATGGGAATAAGAAGGACCAAGGATAACTCTTACGTGTTTTTTTGGTTTTGTGTGAATGGGAGGTGGTGCCATGTGCTGAAATGGAGAAGAATATGGAAAGAGCATATTTGTTTTTAAAATCATGGAACTGGATGCAATCACCTGGCAAGGACTGTGAGGGTAAAGAGGAGAAAGGAGCCCAAATCTAAAGCTTAAAGGTACTTCAGTAAGTAGAGGTGTGGCACTTCCTTCTGCTCATTGAAGGAAGAGGATATAGCTGTAAAGGCTGACAGGAAGCACTGAATTAGGAGGAAAATCAGGACAGTGTTGTGTCATAAAACACCTGGAGAAGAAAGTGTGAATATGGTCAACTGTGTAAAGTGCTGCTGAGGTATATGGTAAGGTAAGAACGAAAAAAGTGACCATTGGCTCTAATCACATTAATTAGGTTGCTGATGATGACATGGACAAGTCTTAGTGGAATTTGGGGAATGGAAGTCTGATTGCAGTAGTTGAGGAAAGAATAGGTAAGCGGTTGGAGATGACAACTACAGACATTTCTTTCAAACATGTTTACTGTGAAGTAGATCAAAGAGGAGGGGCAACTGGAGGGGCAGTATGGAGTCCAAGGAGATGCTAGAACATGCTTCTGTGCTTCTGGTCTTTGATCTAGTGGAGAGGAAGGACAGCTTGATGGGAGAGAATGATACTTCTGGAAAGGAATAGGAACAGAAAAGTCAGCAATAACAGCAGAAGGGTGAATGGAAAGCTACAGGTGAAGTGTTTAAACTGATAGATATGATGATGGGAAGTGGTTTGAGGCAAAGTTATGAGCAGAGAGTGGACTTGAGACAGAGAAGGTGGGAAATAGTTGACTTGGAGAATGGGCTAATGAGAAACAAACCAAGTTATGATGGTTTGGCAGTGTTGAGTGTTAGCTGAGATTTATGGTCATCAGTTCAGAAACACCAGAGGGGTGTGTGTGTGTGTGTGTGTGTGTGTGTGTGTGTGTGTGTGTGTGCGTGCATGCCTGTGTGTTCCCAGGAGTTGTCAGCTACTTGGATAAAGATACAGGGATAATTGGTGTATGTATTGGGGGTCAGTTCCTGGTTGGGGCTGTGCCAGGCAAGTATGTTCATGAGAGAAGGGTAAAGTATGTGTGTTTGTAAAGGAGTGAAAATAGTGAGGACCATGAAATCTAGAGAGGAAAGAAAGGACATGAGAATAGACAGTAACAAAGTGGTGAGGTAAAAATGGATTGGAGGACTGGATATAGGTTAAAGAATTTCTGGAGAAGTAATGCGAAATAGAAGAGCTAGATAGGAGGCAAAATGGAATACGTGAAGTTGAGATTTTGGAGGTGATTTTTGGTGAAAGGTATAACAGTAGGAGTGAGTTCTTGACATGTGGAAGTGGATCATTTGGAGTTGGGGAGATGTTTTTGCAGTGATATTTTACACAGATACTGAAATCACCAGAGATAAGAGTAGGGCTAGAAAGAAAAGTATCAGGTGATAGTTATCAGTGCATGAGGGGGTCATTTGGTGCCCATCACAAGGAGAATTATTTGGTGGTATAAATTTCATGGTGTGAACTTGAAAACATCTGAAGTTTTTGAAGGAGAAGGAAGGAAAAATAATTTGTAAGACAGAGTAGGGAGCAGAAAGGATGTACCTTTCAGGCTCTTGAAAATAGTAGATATAATATTTAAAACAAACAAAAATTGGTCTCTGTTTGAGAGGACTTAAGGTGACAGGTTCCAGTTAGAAACTGGAAAAAATATTCAAAGAAGAATTTGAGGACTTTGGGGAATTTGTTCATCCCTAGGCTGTGAATTTTAAACTGGATAAGGGGTCAGTGATCAGCTGTGTCCTTCTCCGGTTCTTTGCCTTCTGCAGCAGACTGGCAGCGAAGGATAAAGGGAAACCTCCTCAGGAAACTGACTGCTCTGTCGGGAGGTAGAAGTTAAATGTAGGACTGTAGTCTTGTGGTACATGGGGGAGTAGAGGCTCATGTGGAGTGTGAAGCTAGGAACCTTTTTCATCTTTGGAATCTGACTCAGTATTAAAAGAGGGCTCATCTTTAGGTAGCCTGTATTCAGGTACTGCTAATGCTTTTCCTAAAAATATACCTTTTTTTTCTTGGTCTAGGTCACTTTTACAAAGAGAAAGTTTGGATTAATGAAGAAAGCCTATGAACTTAGTGTGCTCTGTGACTGTGAAATAGCACTCATCATTTTCAACAGCTCTAACAAACTGTTTCAGTATGCCAGCACTGATATGGACAAAGTTCTTCTCAAGTATACAGAATATAATGAACCTCATGAAAGCAGAACCAACTCGGATATTGTTGAGGTAACACATATCTCTAGTATGCCTGAATTGCAGTTATAATTGAATCTTCCATTTAATAACTTTAACTGTCAGATTGCTTTTCACATCCAAATTATAAATCAGTTTATATATGTAACTTACTTTTTTCTCTGAATCATTTCTTGGAATGATCTAATTATTGCTATAATAATATATACATAGATTTTTTTTCCCTCTGAATCATTTCTTAGAAGGATCTAATTATTGCTATGTAATGACCCACTTATGCTATAAACATCCTATTTATTGAGACAAAATAAGCTAGGCTGTTGTACTATATACAGCAGTATAATCTAACATTTTATCTATGATTACTTATTTTGTATGAGTTTTAAAGTTAATATTATGAACTATATCACTTGGAATAGTATGAAGTTACAGTTTTAATATGTCTTAATCATTTCATTATGTCAGTGACTACCCACAACTTGAAACACTAATGAAGTGGAAGAAATGACGTAAATATTTGTGTTTTGTCAGTAGTGCTTTAGTTGTGGGGGGAAGATATCTTCTTTTCTTTTTTTTATCTTTTCTGCTGTCCTTCAGTATCTCTTATAATTCTGCTGACTTACTTAAAATGAAAACAAACAAAAAAAATTCAGGGATTATTTCCATCTTATTCAGAAATAGTGTTTTAAAGCAAGCCCTTCAAAAAGAATCGGTATACTTTCCCCTTTTATTCTTTTCTACTGCAAAATCTTTTTATAAAAGTTAACTTACCATATATATTTCTAATGGCACTCTAAATTAGCTTTGTACTTTTGTCATTTTTGTTACATTTAGAGATTTTGTTTCATTTTTATTCAAAAGGGAGTCTTTCCCTCCACTAAAAAAGATGCATACTTTGGCTTACTTTTGTAATATTAGAAAACTGTCCCAGTTAATTAGGGATTTCCTTGGTGAAAATACTGAAACCATGTGAAATGATGCAGAACTAACTATAAATGAAGAACTAACTATAAAAGAAGAAATGAAGTCCTAATCTAGATTTTGAGTTAAGATAAAGATACCTTATTTTGTAGGAATCTAATTTATTTGCCTCCACAGATTAAATGCATTCTAAATTTCCCTATACCGTATTTCTCTACTACAACCATTCCTTTTAATTGATTTAGTTTGTTACTGAAAAAAAAATTCTGCTACTTATAATTTTTTTAAAAAAAGCACTTCTGTTACTTTTTAGCAATTAACTAATTGCAATGAGAAGTAAAAGCATCATGTAATTACAGCTACAACTCATCTCTGTGCTTGTTACCCACAGTTTTATTTAAATGGTTCACTGCTGTGAACATCCCCTGAAATGTGTATGAAGCTTTTGATTTTGCCCTTGTTGATCATTTCAGTTAAACTACATGATAACCTCTTAGCCAAGCCCCTTAATGCAATTATGTTTATATCAATTGTAAGTTACTTTGTATTATTTAGCATTTGTGGTTTTAGCAATACAAGTCAGTAGACTGTCCCTGTTATATATCAATGCATTTTGAATTGTAATTTTATAAATTAGAGGATCCTTATTTGGGTAATCTTATCAGAGACTTCATAACTGGATTTCCTTGAAATGGAGATTATCCCTGGTGTGTTTGATTTAAAATCTTATTTTAAAAATCTCTATATCTTATCAAAAGCTCCACTGCCTAAGTCAAAGAAACAGAGTTGACTTTTATGATGCCAACAGATAGATACTCAAGCTAGTTTCATTGTAGAAGGCAGCCATCCCCTTGACCCTAACTACTCTGCTCTTTCATTGCAGCAGTTGTTGGTCTTGGCCCCTGGAAGTTGAGGGTGCTCCGCACAGCCTAAAGCTTACTTCTTTAGAGAATATGAAGAATATAGTCTGATTTAATCCTCACAGAACTTTCAGACTACCTCAGTCTTCACCTCTGTTGTGGTCAGCAAAGTGTAAGAGAGTAAATCCCAAACATTTTTTTAGCAGTCTCTATTACAATTTACTTCAGTATGAAGGAAAACTTTTGCAGGTCAATTATCCATTGGGATTTTGATGTTTTCTTTTTAATTGAATTTCTTAGGTATAAGTGAACATGAATATTACCAGTAGTTCTTTATGAAGTTTGGAATAATATAAATGCAATGGTTAGAAGACACATTGGCTTATTATAAGGTATTAATTTGTTGGTAGGATAAATTACAAGGCTTAATTTACCTTGCATGTTAAGTTTACTGAATTAACCTTCATTATAAGACAGTGGTGGTTACCCCAGATGTTCTTTCTTCTACATAGAAGGGTAATGCAACTACATCCTGAATAGAAGTATGTACATATCTGAGTTCCTTTTATCAGTGGTGGTAATGGCTTATACTAATGTAGCTACAAAGATTGTTGTGAACCAACCTAAGTTTATAGGACCAGAGTAATGACAATACATAAACCATAGTTTCCTTTGGGCCAGGCACTTACAAATACCTCATTTAAGGATATTTATGGAATACAATTTTAAGTATTTTTTTTTTCATATAGGGTCCTTTGAAACAGTTGTAATTGGAAAGACACTTTTGTGCATTTGTTCATTTAACAAAAATATTTGAGGGGCTCCTATGTACCATGGACTCTGCAAAGTGATATTATTTAGACATTTCTAATTCAGGCTCAAGACTGTTCTTTCTACCCATAGTTTTGTAAACCACTTAGATAAACTTGTACCAACTGAAGATTTTATATCTGTATCTGTAAACTTTGAGCAAGTTGGTGTGGTGTTCTAGCTGTGTAAAAAAGCTGTCTCCTGTGGCTTCATCTGCAGTAAATGGCGGCATAAACAGCTATAAGTGATCCATATTAGAGTGTCTCCTAATGCACTTGATCCATAGTGAGACTAACTGAAGACTTTGAGAACAACCTTTGTAAGCCCTCTAACCTGAATTTACTATTTCCTGTTGCATATAAGTTAGTCCTTAAGATCAGTAGGATTTTATTTTCCCCCATATGTCTAAAAACCATACCTGCAAGAATGCACATGGTATTATGCCTATGGAATTAGATCTAGTATGTTTTCTGGGAGCACAATGGAATAAATACATTAAAAGTAGTTGGTATTTGAATATTGTGATGATAAACAGATATAAAGGAAGATATGGTGCTCACATCTGTCTACCTTTTTATTTTAACCACAGATACCAGAAACCTCTGTATAGAATGGTGCTCTATCTTTGGTATCCCTTGTTTCATATTATCTATATTTTAAAACCAGTTTTTTTTAATTTTAATCAATTTTAACAATTATAGTTGGTAAAAAATAATTTCCATGTAGCTTTTTAAAAAAATCAACAGCATTTACATACTTTAAATTGCATTTGGATCTTTTAAAGTCTGCAGTGTCCTGTAGAATATGCATATCTCTTACATTGAGAAAGCTAAATAAATGAAAACAGAAACTTAGATGTTAGTAAATTATGAGATTGTCATAAAGATAAACTTTATAAGAAACTTCATAATTGGATTTCTTTGAAATGGAGAGTATTGTTGCTGCATTAATGGTCTTATTTGAAAATGCTTATTATACACTGCTTTTTAGGAGTATATTCCTGACAAAAAATGAGTTTCACTACTTTGTTTTCTATATTTCAGTAGGAGACATTCTGTACAAATGTCATCAGAGATCTACATTATATCTTTCCTATTAAGCATTGATAACAAAATGCTTATATGTGGCCCACTTTTGTGGGCCTACAAAAAGTAGTAATTTAATTGAAATGTAGAGACAGTGTTATAACCCCCATGTTTTCTTTTTAGTAAATTAAGATTTAAAAAGTTGTCAACTGTTGTATGCAGTTTTATAAGAACATTGGATTTATCTTAAAGTATTAGAAACTATTAATGAAAATCACCAGTTACCATTATTCACATACACACACACACACGTGTGTGTGTGTGTGTGTGTGTGTGTGTGTGTATATACACACATTGTGTTTATACTAAACAAAAGCCTAGGACCAATAGAAGGGTTCTGCATCAGAATAAAAATTATGCTAAAGCTGTGAAGTGAGGATTTTAGCAGCTGCTACACAATAAATTCCTGAGATTACTTTTGTATCCATTTTTTTCCTCTCACTTTACAAAAATATTTGGAATCTTAAATATTCCAGCATGTGATCTATAAAAATAGTTATGATTTGGTGGTATTGGAGAATATTCAGTGCATAGCTTGTGTGATGATTCAGATCATTGTGCTGTCATTTTAAGGATATAAGAGACCATGGCCATTTATCTGTCTAGTTAATATCTTATAAACTGCACCCAGATAGAGGTATTTTCCTCATGTCGGGAATACTGTGGTACTTAAAAAGAAAAAAAATACCACTTGCATTATCTCATTTGTTCCTTATATCCAAGGCAAACTTTTTCGGAAGTGGAAATTGAGACTCCGTTAAATGACTTGCCCAGAGTCATGTAGCAATTTAGTGGCAGAACTGGGATTAGAACCTCAGTCTTTGAAATTACAGCCTCCCTTGCCTTCCCAGTTTACTGAATTCATTAGAGCTCTGAAACATTTCACAATAAATGGATACAATTTTATATATAAATCAGTAATGTTCAACATGTAACAAATGTGAATGAGTTTTCCTTGATAATAAATAGAAAATTAGTGAAATTAATTGCAGTAAGATTAATTGGTGACATTTATCAAGTTGCTAATATAACCTGGTACTCTTCCAAGGACTTTTATTTATTTTATCTGATTGAGCTCTCTTATTGTCCCCGTTTCACAGATGAGGAATTTGAGGCACAGTGATAAATGAAGTAAGATGACAATAATTTGGACTTAAAGAATGAGAAAGTCTGCTTTTTCTGAGTTTTAATAATCCCTGCCTGCTTTCAGATTACAAAGGAATTTAGAAGTCATTAATATCTTAGAGAAAACATAAGATGCATCTATCGATTATTAAATAAAAATAGCTGGTAGTAAAAGTTGAGCACGGCAACTTTTAGAATCAGTGGCTCTCAGGGTGTGGTACCCTGACCTGCAGTATCAGCATCACCACAGCACTTGTTAGAAATCTGAGTTCTGGTGCCCCGCTTCACACCTACCGAATTGGAAACTTTGGAGAAGAGGCCTAGGCAATATTGTATTAATTTGAGTTAACTTGTCCGAAGTGGAGTGAGACTAAAAGCTTCAAGTTATCGGGCAGTCTCTTGGCAGTAAAAATTCTTAAATATTTTTATTCCCAAGAATATCCTCTGAAATGATTTCAAGCAGTGAGCAAGCACAAACTGTAACTTTTAAGGCCTTCCAAATAGTTCAAAATAATACGCTGATTTTGGTGTGAATTGCAAACCAGGGAACACATTTCTAATGAGTTAACCTTTCATTGCAGTCCTACGTGGTTTTACATACGTGCTTCTTTGAACATATTTAGGGGTTGGTGGGGATGTGTGGGCAGCAATGCATTACACAGTTCCTCAGTTGAACAAAACAGAAAGATAAATGACTTTTGTCTCCTGAGATCATCTAGTGCGGACCTTCTAGAACTGGAGGCATGATTATGCTTAGGGTTTCTGACAGTATTACAATATTCTCTTAGAGCCTTTTGAGCCAATTGGGTTTTTTTCTCCCCATGTTACTGATCAGGAATGGAACAGACAGGGAGTGTTTAAGAGGCTTGCCTAATGTTTTACAGGGCTGCAGTGGAGCGGCAGGGAAAGGGAAAAAATAATGAGACATCTGAAGACAAGACAAAGCTTCCCTCCGCCTCCAGGCCCCTGCCCTGCTCTTTTATTCCTAACAGAGCCTGAAGCAGCAGGATGGTGATTCACAGGGTGAGGCACGCAATCCTCATGGCCCCCCTCCTCTCCTCACATGTCCTGCACCATCTCCTCACACTGCAGTCACCGTAGCTCTGCAATTTCAGTTTTACTCTTTTTATTTTTACTGTGTATTTGAATATTATTATTTATCATATAATTATTGGTTTTCATTTATGTGCTTTTTAAGGAACTGTGCATCTCTGCGTGTGATTTTTATTTTCTTGAGGTCAGAGTTTTGTTCATCAGAGACTGAAGTTGTTGATATATAAACAAGAGTTCATGGGAAAAGGGGTGATATATATCACTTTATAATATAGCTTACATTTCTGTAATGCATTTCTTGTGTTTATCGATGAATACCTGTATATCCTTTTTATGTGTCTTTGTGTCAGGGATTGAGTGTTTTTGTAGTTAAAATCAGATGAGTTGTTCTTTATCTTCCAGAAGTTCTTTGCTACATTAGCCATATTTTTGGCCAGTGAGAAAAGGGGGAGGGAGGGTACAGAGGATTGGAAGAGTGGTCAGAGAAAACTTCCTCTGGAGGTGACACATTGTCTTAGGCCTTTAAAGGACAGGGTTGGGGAGGGAAAGGGCTAGAAGAAAGGTGTTCTGGTTCAGAGGGGCAACTTAATGGAAATTAGGAAATGAAACATAGCACAGTTATTTTATGGAGTTAAAATCAGCTGAATGCAGCTGTAGTAGTATAGTGTGAAGAGTGGAAATAGCTAAGACCTGGGAAGTAAGCCAGATCCTGAAGGCTTGGATAGCTATTGGAAGAGCTCTCTAGGTTTTACTGACTATCTTGTAATTCCCAAGCAATACATCGTGTTCAAGTTGCACTGTAATTTTTTGAAAGGGGCTTGAAAGAAGGGAGGAGGAAAAGGGTAAAAATATTGAATATAATGCATTATTTTTACACTTTTAATTTATTATACTGATATTTATACTGTGTATAAGACATTGTATTAGACACTGAGAATAACTGACCATATTTCTGCCATTTTCCTAAAAAGATGATGTGTTTCCTAAAAAGATGTGTTCATCTTACTACAGAAGTTTCTTTGTTGGATACATTTCAATATAGATTCAAGACACTTAGAATCCCAAGATTTTGATGTTTCCCACCACATAGTAATCATTTAGCATATAAATATTACATTACTATTAGAGCTAGAAGCTTATTTAATGCAAAAGATACAGGGTACTTACCATGTTTAAGAATGTTCTGTGTATGCCTTTGTGAAGTGAGATATATACGTAGCATAAGTGATATTTCTCTTATAAAGAGGTAGCAAATGCAAGCGTGCAGTGTTTTTAAACCAGGCCAAACACGTAGTTCCTTAAAATTGAGACAGCTCTATAGTTTTCATTTTTATTTTGAAATTATTTTTGTAGCTCAGTTTTGAGACTAGGGATATAGAGTCTGAAGAAAGAAAGGGATCTTCTTAGCACAAATTGGTCATAACCCTACTTTTAAATTTATAGTTAGAGTCAGCATTTGACCTATAAACCATTCAAGATGGTAGTATGAACCTCTTATATTTTGGAAAAGTAAACATACCTTATATGTAGGTTTTGTTTGGTGGGTTGATTTGTGAATCAAATAAATTTTTGATACTCGTGTATCCTAAGGATATTCTGTGAAGAATATCATTATGCGTGTAGGCACATAGTTACGTGATATTTCTTTACTCAAAGAATATTTCCTATAAGTTCTTACTTTAATTGATTAGCGGTGAAAGATCAGAAGATAAACCTTTAAAGATTGGTTTTTAAGTATTAGGGATTTTTGAAATTTGGTAATAAGCTACAAGTTTGAGACTTCTAGAATAAAGCAAAGCTTGAATTCATATTGGAATTTACCTCTTTTTTTAAAAAATTTTTTTAATGTTTAATTTTGAGAGAGTGAGACAGCATGAGCAGGGGAAGGGCAGAGAAAGAGGGAAATACAGAATTTGAAGCAGGTTCCAGGCTCTCTCAGCTATCAGCACAGAGCCCGATGCGGGGCTCGAACTCACAAATCGTGAGGTCATGACCTGAGCCAAAGTCGGATGCTTAACCAAACTGAGCCACCCAGGTGCTCCTGGAATTTACCTCTTGTAATTCAGTGGAGAATATTTTCTGTCATGCTTTTTGTTTTTATAGAAATTTTCTTATAACTGGTTTGTTATTTTGTGGTAATTTTTGGGCTTGAGTTGTTATTTCCAAAATCTTGTAAACCTCAGAAATGTTTATGTTCTGCAAAAAAAACCCTTAGAAATAGCAACTAGTATTTGTACAGGAATTTTAAAAATCAGCTTGCTTTTTTATGCTACCAGTATTCATATAGGCTTGTTCTGTAATAGGATATAATTAAAATATTTTAGTGCTGTTTCCCATAATTGTATAGTTGTATTAAGTTTTTAAAAATTGTTTTGTAACTGGAGTATAGAAAAATCTACCAGTTATTGTTCTGTATGACAGTAGAAAATAAGCAGTTAGGTGGGGATTTAGGCATTTTGTGAAAGGTGTTTTAATTCTCAAATTCTGTTATTTGATATTTCACTTACTATATAGTTCAAAGAAATTTCTATATTTAGTATTATAATTAGCATTTCTTGGCTATACTAATCAGTTTATTTTATTGAATGTTTATGGTACCTGTTTAATAGGAAAAGAGAGCAGTATTAAAGTTCTAAACCTTGTGGAGTTTAAGGACCAGTTAAAATAATGTATATGGTAACATTTTGAAAACTGTTTTATATTAATTAGGTGGTTTCTGATTGCAAGCAACAAAAGACCTGACTGAAACTCCTCTTTCAAATAGGGGTACTTGTTATATACCACATAACAAGAAAATCTAGCAATGTGGTAGAGATTAGCCTGTGTCTGTTGAAGTGGGCTCCCTCAAGCCTTCAGCTGTGTCCTGATGCTGACTTGTTCATGTTGACGGTGGCAACTCCTGCCCTTACATCTGCACATAACATCATCTATGGCAGCGTTACCCAGTAGAGCTTTTTGTGGTGATGGAAATGTTCTATGTCTGTGCTGTCCAGTATGGTAGCCGTTAGTCATGTGTAGCTGTTGAGCATTTGAAATATAGCTAATATAACTAAAGAACTGTATTTTTAACTTAAGTAACTGCATGTGACTCGTGGCTACCATATATAGTGGCACCAATATAAAGCATCAGAGATCAGTTGTATCCTAGAGTTTCCAGCAAATGTTCTAAAATTAATTCCGTTATACTGATGTAGCTAACATGCCTCCACACTCCTCACTGAAGTACAATCATGGTGGTGGAGAGAAGATGGAAAGTGCTCATTGGCGAATTCTAGCCAGATGCTCCACCTCTGAGACATACTCTAAAGCTGTAGTAATCCAGGAAGTTGTGTTTATGTAGCTCAGTAGAACAGAACACAGAGCTCAGAAATAGACCCATGCCTTATTAATGCATGGTTAACTGATGTTTAACAAAAGTGCTCAGGGAAATCAATGAGAAAAGGAAAGTCTTTTCAAAAGATGGTCCTAGAAACACTGGACATACAGACAGAAAAGATAAACCTCAGTGTTTACTATACATCATACACATTTCTGTGGAATAGTTTGTATATGTGACTAATAAAAGTGAAGAACAGACAGATTGGGTGTAGTTGATAGAGTGCCTTGCATACTAACTGTGGCATTTGACGTTTGTCTTATGGGCATTGGGCAGCCCTTGGAGGTGGTTTAGCAGTTTGGGTAGTCAGACCATTGTTACAAGAATACTAATCTGGCAGTAGATTTATCAGCATTTCAGAAGACATTTATAGCTTTTAAAAATAGACTAAGATCCCATCTTTTAGTTATGATAGGTCTTTAATAATGTTGAGATTTTTATGAAGAAGAATGCTATTCCATTTGGTTTGAATGGGGAAAGGTGATTAAATGGTGGCTTAGGCTTTGTTCTAAAGATGATAATATCTTGACATGTCATACTTTTTCTCAAGTGATCTATACAAAATTTGAGATGCATCATATGTAAAGAAGGAAATATTTAGAATTTAACCATAATGTGAATGTGCTCAAATATTATTTTATAAATAATCTTTATAATATGATCTCCTTTAATGCAACAATTTAAAGTATTTTTACTTAAAATCTCTTCATTATTATTATGGAAAAAATGACTAAATGACCAAAATTATTGTGAGAAGGAGTTTATGTGTTATAAGAAGGCTTGGAAACCCTGATCTAGTTCTGTATTTCATTTAAATGATAAGAAAGTAGGAGTCCAAACAAAGCAAAAGGCTTGTCCAGGGTCTTAGGAGTATGCAGTGACAAAACCACAGCTTAAATAATGTTCTCTTGAAGACCCTGAATCTATCTCAGAAGACTGTGGAACTTCTGAGGCTAAGTCTTTGAGAAAGAGCTTTCTTCCCAGTGTATTCCCAAAGATACAGCACACAGCTTAATAATGACCTTTAAAATTGAACTAAAAGCAGTGTTTCTTACTTCAGTGGTAACTAATTGATGATACTCTTAAAACGTCTTCAGATGTTACCCACAGCTCGTAGGGACAGAAACACAGAGTGTGTTTAAATTTATTTATTTTTTTATTACGTTTCTTTATTTTTGAGAGGCAGAGAGAGCGTGAGTGGGGGAGGGGCGGTGAGAGAGGGAGACAGAATTCGAAGCAGGCTACAGATCCTGAGCTGTCAGCACAGAGCCTGATGCAGGGCTCAAACTCACAAGCCGTGAGATCATGACCTGAGCCGAAGTCGGACACTCAACCAACTGAGCCACACAGGCGACCCCAGAGTACGTTTAAATGGAAATAAAGTTCAAGAATGAAGGGGATGTGATTCTCTTCACTTTGTAACACTGGAAACAATGCCTTTATTTCTGTATCGCCCCATCTTCAACATTGATTCCTAGTATATAGTATTTCCAACCTTTATAGAAGTAAACAGATTTAAAAAAAGTATAGGTGCTTCTGCTGTAATGCTGTTTATGTCTTCCTGAAAAGCCTCACAAACTCTAATAACCTGTGCAATTTTGTGTTCTAAGCAACACAAACTAAAAAATAATCAGCAATTTAAAAGAGCTGGAACTGCTCAGTGTGGTAACTTAGTGTATAGTTAGTGGGTATTATAAATGCACAGAATTAATTATTTGAATAGAAACGCTGGCAGCACTCTAATTAGGATGGAGATAGTGGGTCTAAGGACAGTGCAGATGGCAGTGTAGCAATGAGCAGTGGAGGGTGAGGGGTTGCCATTTAAGTATGGGAAATAACTACTACCTGCAGTGGGGCGGGGAGTGCTCCTCTGAAGCCTTCCTTTTCAATTTTCTTATAGTGCACACCACGCTCCTGCTGTTTGGTGGTCTTTCTCCTTTCCTGCTAAACGTTATATTTCTGTTCCCACTTTTCTGGCCCCCCTCGCCTAGGAAAAATCCACACTGAACCAGAGTGACTTTATTATTCTGACACCATTCCCTATTTACCAGTTTCATGTCACCTAATTTATATTCCCAAACACATTATGGTAGAGCAGACTGTATTGTTTAATCATAGAAGTTTGTTGTTTTTTTTTTTTTAAAGAGAGCATTCATCAGTTTATGTTCATCTGAATAAGTGGCTGCTATATATAAGAGAAAATTATTCAGAGAGGGGAAGTTGTATTATTTTGCTAGTTTCCTTTAGAGTGTAAAAGAAAGCTGTTTTCATAGATGCTATTGGCTTTTATTTCATATAGTTCTCTTCACTGATTATCTTGATATACCTGGATGTAGAACTCCATAGGTATGAATTCCAGTGAGATTATTCATAATCATATTAAAGATTTCCAGCGTTTTCTGTAACCTGCATAAAGTGCATTCACATTGCCCGGCATCTTTATAAATCATTGCCCCCCAATCTTTCACTATCCTGTGAAATTGAATGTTCAGTGAGGTAACTTAGTGTACGTAGTGGCTACCACAGTGGGTATTATAGACAAACCTGAGATTAACTTTTTTATGTTCTTTCTATTGAGATATAATTTACAGACCATAAAATTCACCATTTAAAATTATACATTTAGTGGTTTTAACACATTCACAAGTTTATGCGACTATGAACACTAATTCCAGAACATTTTCATCAACCTAAAATGAAACTTGGTACCCATTAGCAGTCATTTCCCAACTCCCCTTCCCTCATCCTGGCAGCCACTAACCTTTTTCTGTGTCTGTGGACTTGCCTATTCTGGATATTTCATAAAAATGGGATTATATAATCTGTTCTCTTTTGTGTCCAGCTTCTTCCATTAAGCATAATATTTTCAAGGTTTGTCTGTTTTGTAGCATGTATTAGTACTTCATTCCATGGCTGGATAATATTCAGCCATGTGTATGGAAATACCACATTTTGTTTATTCAATCATCAGTTGATAGACATTGGGTTTCCACTTTCTGATTGTTATAAAAGTACAGCTATGAAATTTTTGTGTAAGTTTTTGTAAGGGCATGTTTTCATTTCTTTTGGGTATTTACCTAGGAGTGGAATTTGCCGGGCTGTATGATAGCTCTGTGTTGAACTCTTTTCCACATTTAACCTAAAAGGCAAAAACATCATCAGAAAACTTTATGGATATCATTAGTAAATGTTTGGCTCATTTTTTCCTAAAAGTGTTGATTTTTTAAATATATGTAATGTTGGTCCATGTTATCTGGACCAACCCTTCAGCTGAAGACAACTAAAAATACTAGATGAACTATACAAAAATGACTTTATAGCATCAAAGAGCTGTTAAGGAATATGCCAGACCAAAATCTGAGGAAAGGTAAGAACCTAAAAGGTAAAGAAGTATTTAAAGTTCTTGCTACCCTGAGTTCTTTTCCCATCTGGATAAATACTTGAAAACTAAGCTTCAGGCTTTGGTGGATCTAGAGGCAAAGGTTAAGTCATTACTTCCAGGTCTCTGAGGCTAACACATTGCCTCTCATATCAAACTGGAACCTAAGGAAAAAGGAAAAATCCACTGCCTTTTTCCTACTTGCAAAAGATGCAAGGAGAGGTCTGTTGTACTGAACAGATTGGAGAAAGGAGAATAAGAAAAGAAAGAGAACCTGTTTGTTAAAGGTTGTAAAACAGGTTACCAGCATTGTGTGGAATCACTGGCCAAAGACACATAATGCAAGAAGTCCAAGAAAACTTTTGCTCCAGGTTCTGGAAGAAGCAAATCTATATACTTTTTGAAGAAAAGCACTTTAATTCTAGGCATCAAATAACTTTTCAAAACCATTGAGCATCCATCATACAAAGATGACCAACCATAAAAGAAAACAAGGCACCATAAGCAAAATGCAGCAAGAAATAGCAGAAACTGGGGCGCCTGGGTGGCTCAATTGGTTAAGCATCCAAATTTTGATTTCAGCTCAGGTTTGTGGGTTCGAGCCTTCCATTGGGCTCTGTGGTGACAGCGTGGAGCCTGCTTGGGATTCTGTCTCTCGCCCTCTCTCTCTGCCCCTCCCCTGCTTGCTCTCTGTCTCTCAAAATAAATAAAAATAAACTTAAAAAAAAAGAAATATAACCGACACCTAAATATTTCAGATACTGTTATTATACATAGATTATAAATAATTTCACTGTTTCATAAACAAGCTTGCAAATATTTGCAAGAAACAGGGAATTATAAAAGCAGTGCTATAGCAGATTTGAGAAAAATACTTAGAGTGATGAAAAAAAAAATAACCAAAATGAAAAACTCAGTAGACATGTTGGAAGTGTATTTGACATAGTTGAAGAATTTGTGAACTGAAAAAAGTTATCTGGAAGTCAGCACAAAGAGATGAAAAAGTGGAAAATACAAGATGTTGAGAGAAAAGATTGTTAGAAATTCTAACCTAAATTTTTTTGGGCATTCTGGAAGGAGGGGAAGAGAGGAGAGAATGAATATGAATGAAGCAGATGCAGTATTTGAAGATATAAGGACAATTTTTCAGCATTGATTTAAGTAACTCAACAAATACTATACAGAGTAAAAAGAAAAAATCTATACATAAATATAATGAAACTACAGGAAACAAAAGACAAAAAAAAATTAGATTATCTTCAAAGGAGTGTTGACTCTAAATAGCAGCAAATGAAAATCTGTCGTCAATGAAATGATACCCTAAATGTGTTGAGAAAGTAGAAGATGGACTCCAACTTAGAATTCTATACCCAGAAAAAATATCTTCAAGAATGAAGGCAGGATGCCTGACTTGTGCTCTTGGGGAACCCCGTTGTTTTCTCTCCCCTGGCTGGCAGCGTGTAGGCCTCTCAATGCCTGGCGTTTCTGTAAAAGATGTGAACCATAGGAGTTTGTCAGAGCTCTGGCTGCCTTCCTGAAAAAATCTGGAGAGCCGAAAGTCCCTCAGTGGGTGGACACTGTCAAGCTGGCCAAGCATAAAGAGCCTGCTCCCTGCGATGAGAACTGGTTCTACACACAAGCTGTCTCCACAGTATGGCACCTGCACCTCCAGGGCAGTGCTGGGGTCAGCTTCATGGCCAACATCTGTGGGCAACTTCAGAGGAACAAGTTCATGCCCAGCCACTTTAGCAGAGACTCTAAGATGGCCCACAGGGTCCTCCAAGCCCTAGAGAGGCTGAAAACAATGGAAAAGGACAGGGGTGGAGGCTGCAAACTGACACCTCAGGGATGAGAGCTCTGGACAGAATTGCTGGACAGGTGGCAGCTGCCACCTAGAATCATTAGAACAAATGCTGGGTTAATAAATTGCCTCATTAGTTAAAAAAAAAAATGAAAGCAAAACACCTGTGTATCAGTTTTGCAACTAAACCACCTCAGGCGTTTGAGGAAGGGGTCCAAACCAAGTCAGACTTCTATAGTAAGAAAGCAGTCCTCATGGGAAGATCACATGACCTTCACAACCTTCATGTGGACAGTAACCCATATCTATTTTATCAGTGAATCTCATAACCTAGTAGGGTGCTCTCAATAAATTTTGTTTGATTAAAGGGGGAAAAAAGTAAGTTAAGTCATTTGTGCAGTTTAAAAAAACACAGAGGGATGGTGAAAACCAAGAGCCAAGACTTTTGAAGATGTACTTTCCTGACCTCACAGTGCACTGAGAATCAAGTTTTCAAAATACTTGTTTATGTGTGGAGATATACAGCAGAATTACATTATCCTGTTGATAAGCTGAAGCTACTAGACTGCCCAATATCCAGCTTCAGGGAGTTAAGTGTCCCAAAATTGTTGGTTTAGCTTGGGGTAGGGGAAGGAAGTACCATTACCATTTGCTGAGATCTTTGCAATGAAACCTAGGGTTATCACAGAACTGGGTAAGGCTTTAAAATTCAAAGAAGCCATAGTTTGAATACCACACACTTCTTACTGAGGAATATATGAATAAGATCATGGAGAAACTGGAGAAGGACCCTGAAGTCCTGCCAGCAACTACCTGCAAAAGAATGTGCTTTCTTCCCAAGGTTGAAGTGGTTTCTGATCACAGCCCTCTCTGCATTCTCCCTCTCATTTGTTGACTGAGTGATTCAGTCTATGGAACCAGCTGAACTAAAACAGCCTAGTGAAAAGAGCATTGGACTGGACATCAGAAGATTTAGATTCTAGTCCCAGTTCTATTTAATTGCCATGTGATGTGGTAGGGTTGAAGGAAGAGTACTTGGGTCTCTCCTAAGCTTAATATTCTCTGTAAAGGTTAGAGGTGAACTAGATTACAAATATATCATTTAAATTTTTTTGAGCTATTTTAATATACTTTTTCGAGCACATAAAATCTCAGGATCCAATTGTGCCTCAAAAATTTTGATTCAATGGACAAATTTCCAGAAAAATGCAACCTAACAAAATGGAATAATAAAGCTATAGACAACCTGAATAGTGTTATTGTCAAGTTTACCACAAAGGAACTTCAAATCCAGATGGCTTCATAAGCAAATACTAACAGATTTTTAGAGATATAATGCCAATATTTTACAAATTGTTCCAGAGAATAGAAAAAGAAGGAACTCTCTTTTCCCCATTATATGCAGCTAGCCTAACCTTGATAGCAAAGCCAGCAGGGAGAGTTCTAAGAAGAATCAGATGTCAGTCTCACTGAACATAAATGCAAAACTCCTAAACAAAATATTAGTCTACTTCTTTGAATTTACATCTTTTTTAGTTGAGAGACTATTGACTTTGATCTATTTTCTCTTTTTTTTTTTTTTTTTTTGGGACAGAGAGAGACAGAGCATGAATGGGGGAGGGGCAGAGAGAGAGGGAGACACAGAATCGGAAACAGGCTCCAGGCTCCGAGCCATCAGCCCAGAGCCTGACGCGGGGCTCGAACTCACGGACCGCGAGATCGTGACCTGGCTGAAGTCGGACGCTTAACCGACTGCGCCACCCAGGCGCCCCGATCTATTTTCTCTTTTGCTCAGGCATGTATATAGACTCTATATTAGCCTCCTTTTGTGAGTGGCCTTGTGACTGAGTTGGCCAATGGAATGGGAGTAGAAGTGATAACATGCTACTTCCAGATCTGATCTGTAAAATACCTCCCACATGATCTTTATATTCTCTCTTCCCTGTTTGCCAGCCAGGTGCAGAGAATCCAGATGGGAACTCTTGAGGTTTTGTGTGTGCAACCACAAGATAAATGAGTCCGGGCTTTGAATAACCTCATGCAAGTCTCTCTGGGATAAGAAACATCCTCATTTGTCTTTATATGAATAAGAAATTTCATTGTATCAGGCCACTAAGATTTGTGTTTGTTAAAGCATCTCACATTACTTATGCTAACTAATACAGATTACTTATGCTAACTAATACAGAAATTAAATCCAGCAATATATAGAAGGGACAGTATACATCATGAATAAGTTGGATTGATCTCAGGAATGCAAGGTTGATTTGACAGAATTATCCCATTATTGTGGACTGGAACTCTCAATGTTATATACATCTGTGCTACAAAAAAATAAATAATCTTTATAGAGTTTAAGAAAATGCCAGTCAAAATCCCAAGGATTTTTTTTTTTTTTTTTAAGAATTCAACAACAGATTCTGAAATGTAGGGAAATTCAAGAGGAAAAGAAGACAGCCTGAAGAATAACAAAGTGAAAGGGTTTACTCTGTCATATATTGAAACAAATTTTAAAATTGTGGTAATGAAGATAACTATGCCAATGGCACAAATAGCAAATGCCAAACGTATCAGTGAAGGGATAGAAAGCTCAGAAACAGAACCGTGTGTATATATGGCTGTGATCACTAATCATAGGGGAAAGAACAAATCTTAAATTAATGGTGCTGGGACATGTACACACACACACACACACACGTGTGTGTGTGTTTCATATATATATATGTATATGTATATATAGGAAATCATGAAGGGAACCAACTATCTTACATAAAATCTGCCTCCAGGAAGATTATGACCTAAATGCAAAAGGCAAAGAGAAAAGCTTTTTTGAAGATGATTTTGAGGTATGGAAGGATTTTTTAGACAAGACATAAAAAATGTAAAGGAAAAAAAACCCCAATAAATTTGATTTTATTAAAATAAAGAACCTGCTTTTATCTGAAAGCAAGTGTTAAAAAGCCACAGAATGAGAAAAGATTTTTATAGTACATAAAATTAGGAAAGCTTATGTTGATTTAAATAAAAGAATGATAAAGTGATAATAAAAAGACGAACAACTCAATGGAAAACTTGGAAAGTGCTTCAATAGGCACTTACAAGGAAATTCGAATGCCAAATAGGTATGAAGTGTGTTTCATTTCCTTAGTAATCAGGGGATTGCAAATTCTCATTGTGGGTAAAAAGGTTCATCGATACAATCATAGTTGACCCTTGAACAACTTGGCAGTTGGGAAAGCAGCTCCGTATGCAGTAAAAATCCATCTGTAACTTTTGACCTTCCTCAAAATTTAGCCTCTGACCAGAAGCCTAACCAATAACATAAACAGTCAATTAACACACATTTTGTGTTATATGTATTATTATATGTATACTGTATTCTGACAATGAAGTCAGCTGGAGAAGAGAAAAGGTTATTAAGATCATAAGGCAGAAAAATACATTTACAGTATTCTACTGTATTGATTGAGTAAAATAAGTGGGTCAGCACAGTTCAAACCTGTGTTCAAAGGTCAACTGTACTTTAAAAAATGGTTTGGCATTATCCAGCATAAGGTCCACATATTTTATGAATTTAATAGTTCCATTCCCAAGAATACACCCTGGAGAAGTGTGTGCAGGTATGCAATAGGCTGTATCTGCAAAAATGTTCATAGCACCATTTTCATTTTAATTTTAATTATGGCCAAAAGATTGAAGCAACTCCAGTGTCTATCTGCAGTAGAATGAATAAAGGGTTTGTTTTCTTTTGTTTTTACCTATACAGTGTTCAGTGAAAATGAGCAAACTAGAAGTGTATGCAACCCCAAGGACAGATCTAATAAACATAATGTATAGTAAAAGAGTCAAGACAGAATAATGCATTGCATATATTCCACCCACATAATATTTAAAAATAAACCTAAACAATATTTTTAGGGATATGCGTATATGTGTAAACCTATAAAGAAAATCCAGGAAGTTTTGTCATCACAGAGTGAAGGTAGTATTCTCTGTTAGAGGGAAGAGGAAAGGGTTGTGTGATTGAGGGCGATATATAGGTTCTGGTTCTAGTCTGGTTTTGATCTGGTTAGAATTATTGGTGTTCACTTTGTAATTATTGAGTTTAATAAGTTTTGATGCACTTTGCTTTGTGAATGTTTCACAGTTTTAAAAAAATTAAATGTTTTTATGCATTTCCAGAGTGCCTAGGAAGATTAAGAAATATCTTTCAAAATTACAAACTTTTTATATACTTAAAAAATGAGGGAAAGGAGAACTTTCCTCATTTTAAAAAAATTCTGTTTCATTTAAGTTCCTTGGAACTTGAGACCTATTATTCCTTTATTTTACAGGTAGTTTTATCTTGTGCTAGATCTAATTATCCATTCATCCTGTATTTATGGAGCATTTACTGCTGAGGTGCTTGACAGAAATGAGATTTAAGGTGGGTGGTGATATTGTGGGTTGATTAATTAGCTTCCTCATGCATTTAAAAACCATGCATATATACCTTTTGAGTACTTTTAGTTCCATAGTTTTGCTTCTAAGTACTGTGCTTCTTATTAGTTTGGAATGGAATTTGACAATTATAAAATTGAGCATAACATGAAAGAACATTTCAGTTCTTGGTAGGCAGTAGTTAATAGAGTCTTGTCAGGGATGGGCTCTGGTAAACACTCAGGAGTATGGACTCCGGAGTCTTAAAAGTTAGTAGCATATCTCAAAATTCCAGAAACTGTGAGTCCCCTGGGATTTTTATCAGTTCTTATTTCAGACTTAACATAGTTTAAATATTTCAACTTATTTACAGTGAAAAATATCATGAATACTAGATTTCCTTGTTCTATTAAAAAAAATCAGACTATTGTAATATATGTGTGATTGTGTATATATGTATTTGCTTGTATATATTTATATATACATGTGTATATATATCTAATTTCCCTGCAGAATAAGTGTGTCTAAAACTTTAAATACAGTATTTTTTGCTGATAAGAGAATGTAAGCTAAAAGAAATCTATTTAAAATTGGCTGCTCTTAATTTATAGTCCATTTTGAAATATGTTTGCTTTTTAAGTTTATTGTATAAAAGAAAACCTGGATATACTTAGGAAAAAAAAAGTCTAAATAGTGTTGTTTTTGTCTCAGGTTTCTTTCCCCTATCTCCTTTCTACCATTTCCTTATTCTTTCCATCTCTGCTATCACCAACAGATTGAATAATATAGGCTAGAAAATGAAGGACAAATGTGCAGGCAGGACTTGCCAAGCAGTGTTACATACCCAGAGGTCTCGAAATGTTTCCTTGAACTTGAAAGATGAGGTTGCTAATGCTTTAGAACAATACAACACTTTAAAGATCTTTGTTAATGCATGTATCATTATTTGAGTCCATTATCTTTGGCCAGAAACAGTAGATAATCCTCAGTCATCTTACTTCCAGGTTTGGGACCCTTTCTGGACTCAGGGTTGTGGAAGCACTATCCTGACTTTTTTTGGGAATTATATGACTTAGATAAGGAGACTACTAATATGTGACCTAAACGATTATGACAGTTTTTTTCATCAAGGCTCTTTGACTATAAGAACTAGAAATCGATGCCGATGGATCAGCATCACGAGGAAAAAAAAAAAAAAAATAGAACTAGAAATCCATTTAAAGTAGCTCAAGCTAAAGGAGAATTTATTGAGAAAATACAGGCACGTGGCACCCAAAACAGTAAGGAATACCTGATTTCCTAAAGACTTGACACCAGGAACTCCATCTCAGGGTTGTCTGCATGGTGTCTCATCTCTGCCACCAAGGCTGGTGTGCAGGATTACTCTTCTGAAGGCACAGTGGATGCTCTTGGTGTAAAAATAATCGATAATCTTTATCCAGTTAACCATTTAAAAAAAATGTTTATTATATGTATTTTGGGAGAGATAGTGCACATGCAAGCAGGGGAGGGGCAGAGAGAGAGGGTGAGAGGGAATCCCAAGCATGCCCCGTGTTGCTAGCACAGAGCCCCACACTGAGCTTGATCCCACAAACTGTGAGATCATGACCTTAGCAGAAATCAAGAAATGGATGCTCAACCAACTGAGCCACCCAGGTGCCCCTCCAGTTAACCTTTTTTAATCAGAGCATAATTTCCGAATTAAAAACTTCAGTTATTGTACTGTCTTTTGTCTCCGTAGGAGACAAAGTTTGGTGAACTGTGGGACCTTTTGTCTCAGTACTGATGCAGATTTTTTTTTAAAAACTGGGTTGGTCCTTTATAGATGGTATGAATTTTTCTTACTCTAGAAAAGCATAGCTTTGGTTTTTAAATTAGCAAGTTTGTACACCAGCCTCTTGGGTTCAAAATAAGATCCAGAATCAGAACCTTTGGTAATAATTACACACACTCAGTGTCAAGAGATGTCTTTTTGCATGCTCAGTTCTGTTGTTTGCTGTCCAAAAGCCCACTGGAGCGTCTCCTAGCAGCTTTCAGAATGTAGGCTGTTGTGAGTTAAACATATGTATGAAATTAAAAAATTATACATATGAGGGGCACCTGGATGGCTCAGTCCATTTGAGCGTCTGATTTTTGGCTCAGGTAATGATCTCACAGTTCGTGGGTTTGAGCCCCACATCTGGCTCACTGCTATCAGCCTGTCAGCGCAGAGCCCACTTCAGATCCTCTGTCCCCCCTCTTTCTACCCCTCCCCCACTTGCACTCTCCCAAAAAATAAATATTTAAAAAAATTATATATATGAAATTATATTTTTGTAGTTCAAAAGCAGTCAAATATCAACAATTTCTGTGAATCAACTAGCCTGGTACAAACTAATGTCTCCAGATTTCCTTGTTATTTAAGTATGTTTTAATAAATTCATAACTTTGTGTTTTAGAAGGCTTCTGACTTGTCATAGCATTCTGATCTCATTATTTTGTTTTTTTATCTTGCAAGTATTAATAAATATTTCATGTTTGTGTAGCACCTTGTGCTAGACTCTGAAAATATAAAGCAATCTAGATTTTAGTCTTTTTTTTGAAAGTTCATAGATTAGGGTACATACATAGATAGGTAAATACAAGGTACCATATATTAAATGAATGTTCTGTAGAGTAAGTGACCTTAAAATTTTAGCATAGGGAAGCGGGGGATGGGAGGAGTTTCATGGAAGATGGGGTTAAAACTAGGCTATAGTGAGCTGTAAAACAGTCCTGTAGACAAGAGGGCAGGGTTTCAAACAAGCGAGCTGATAAGTAAGAGCTAGGCTGTTGGTGACTTGCATTTAGGCTTTTAGGAATTTTGATTCTGTGTCCTGTTATTTCAAAAGAAGGTTGTAAATACAAAACTATCGCTTGGGGTTCTGGAAGAAAATAATAGAAATTCTATTTATCCTAAAATATGCTTATTAATATTTAAAAAGATTGATATAATTTGTGCATATAAATTGTAAAATATAGGGACTATAGGTCTTCCAAATTTCAGATTAGATTTGAAAGGAAACATAATCATTACTCCTACAACTACAAAATGAATATATATCAAAAGATTTTACTTACTTAACTAATGAGTGAACCAGTAAGATGTCACAACCAGTTCAAAGAAGAACTTAAAATACCACATATTAATAGTGGAAGGATGCTGAAATGAATTTATAGATGCAAGAAAACTGGTCAGCTTTTACAAGGTGATAATCAGTGATACTCCACAGGAAACACTTTCTATGAACAGGAATTATTTGCAGTCACTATTCATTTTCTGCAAGTTACCTAACATCCATCCCTACAGAGTTGTAAAGTAGATAAAACCTGAATGAAAGTTCTAGCCAGAATATGGTTTTCACTGTTTTTTCCTTAAATTGATATCAAAATTAAAAATTTCATAGCCTTCCTGTTGATGAGGTCTTTAATCAGTAGGTAGAAGGCTTTAAGTTCCTCTTCATTTAGCTAAAACTCATTTAATTAATACCAAAGATAAAAACAAAACCTTCTTTTACTTTTAAGTTTAATTTGGGCATCTCCAGCCCTTGGAGATTCCCTCCACCAGCTTGAATTTCACCTTAGACCTCACTTGCTTCAGATGGATAGGAACCCTGCTTCAGGAGATTGTGGGTTTACAGTTTTAGACCATTGTACTACTCTCGATACTATGATATGAATAGCAATTTATGAATTGTCACAAGAATTAGCAATTGATTTGTGAATTATCACAAGAATTAAGGATTATTCTCTTTTATTTCTTGAAGAAGAGTACTGATGAGTTGCAAGCCTTCCCTGATCATACATCCTTAATTTTTGATACTATAATAAATTAATACAAATCATTAATCAGTTAACCAAATATTTTCAAAAAATTTAACAGCACATTCATTTATTCCTATAAAAGCCCATACTCCATCTAATACCAAGTCCTAACAAGGGGTATTAGGAAGCTCTTTCCCCCTTGAGTTTACATTTACTATGAATCATAAGTCAAGGGTAGTTTTACTGTCATAACTGTTAAACAGTAATCTTCAAAAAAGATAAAGTTATGACTCTTAGATATAAAATGAACATGAGTCAAAGATTTTAACTCATGAATGACTGAGGGAACTGGAAAAAAAAAATGTTACAGCTGGTTAGTAGGTAAATCCAAAGATTAGACAAATATATAAGCCCATCAAGAAGGCAAAATAAGTTTGCTTCATAGATGCAACAAAAAAAACCTGACCTCTTCCATAGTGAGGAAAGAAGTCAGTTGAACCTCCATCAGACAGAATTTATTTGCATGTCTATCAACACTATTTCCATTACTATCAGTTTCAACAAATTAACTTCTGTCTCTACAGAGCTGTAAAATAGATCAAAGGCACAAATCCCATAGAGTCAGATAACCTAGAAGGATGTGCCCTGAACAATATGTAGCTTTCCATTGAAGACACTTAGCAGTTAATTTTTGATCCATTTAAATATCTTTTGGGGCTCCTGGGTGGCTCAGTCGGTTGAGCATCCAGCTTGATTTCAGCTCAGGTCATGATCTCACAGTTCTGTTTGTAAGTTCAAGACCTATGTGGGGCTCTACGCTGATAGCATGGAGCCTGCTTGGGATTCTCTGTCTCCATCTCTCTCTCTCTCTCGATCTCTCTCTCTCTCTCTCTCTCTCTCAAAAATAAATAATCTTTGGGGCCCTTCAGTCAGTTAAGTGTTCGGCTCAGGTCATGATCTCGCTGTTTGTGAGTTTGAGCCCCGCATCAGGCTTTGTGCTGACAGCTCAGAGCCTGAAGCCTGCATCAGATCCTGTGTCTCCCTCTGTCTCTGTTCCTCCCCTGCTCGCACACTGTTTCTGTCTCTGTCTCTGTCTCTGTCTCTCTCTCAAAAATAAATAAAGATTAAAAAAAATTTTTTTAAATAAACTTTAAGAAATGAAAAACTAAAAATCTTTCAAAATCCGTGTTTACATAACTAATGTTACAGGTAAATGTTAGCTAAGGGCATTCATTATTTGAAACCTACATTTTATACCGTAGATGAAAGTATGTAGAAAGTACTTGACTGAATTGGCCCAAAATACAAAAAGAAGAGCCATTAAAATTATAATACAGTTTAACTCTACTTGACAAGTAGAAATGTGTGTTTTTAAAGGTGCTTATTATTTGCTGCCCCTCCAAAAATAAAATTTTTCTTTTATGGAAATACACTGAAGAAAATTATAGGTGCATTCATTTTAGGATTTTATTTAAGTAATCTTTGCAGTTAGAATCTTTTAATATATTTGGAACAGTGATACAAAAGAACATAGAATAAACATCAAGTTAGCTTAAATTGATTAATAATTGTTTAAGAAAATCAACTTAATGGTATACACCTGAAATTTGAAATTATTTTGGCGTAATTAAGTTTTCCCCTTAAGTTTGCCATTGTGTCACTGAAAACTTTGGATTGCATGTGCAAGAATAAAGAACTTTTGAAGCACCGTTTACTTTAGAACGGAACAATATGATCATCAGTAATAGCTATAGAGCATGCACAGTGTGAGTACCCTTAATGAATTTTTTCCACTTAAAAGCAGATTCCTCAAAATGGTAGCTTTTCAGACTGTGTTTTCTTCATTGACCAAGTATTTTTCTTGTGGCTAACTTGAAGCATGTAAAAAACTGGAGCCAGCCTGGTTTTTACAGGCCTCGCCTGGCCTTGTTAATAGTTACAGCATTCCATTTGTTAGTACCTGTGACACAGGAGAAACTTTTACTGTTACGCTATGTGGTGACGATAAAGAAGACAGAAAAAGTCTTTTTATGGTAGTTGGGTCCTCAAAACAACTCTTTGTGTTCTGGTGATAAGAAGACACAAGTTGGATATCCACTAGAGGTACATGAGCTTGTTATCTGCAGAGCCGATATAGCCTCTTAAATTCCCTCACAATGACAGGAACCCCATCTGAAGTGAAGGCTTGCAGAGCTGGAGATACCAGAGCTCTGTTATTCCTCATGAGTACAAGTTCACCCTATTGTTGTAGAACAAAAATTTTGTGTGATTATTTTAAAAAGCCATATTCTTTTTCTTCAGTAAATTTAAAAAGGCTTCAAAGAGGCACATACTTGGTGGTTCCTGTTGGGGGAAGAGCAAGACTCTAAATTAACTAGTCTTAAGATACATGAATATGATGGGGAAATTTCTTAGAGATTTCAGGCTAGAATAAGTCAGCAAGTTCATGATGAAATCTGTGTAGGTATCAACTATATTTGTTTTGTTTCTAGGGCTGTGTAGGTTATGAGTTCATTGTGTTCCAACATTCTGAGTGTTAACATCTTCATTGCTGATAGCAGCTTGCAGAGCTTTGGCAAGCAGAACTTGCTACCATGAACAGGAGAGAATACATGTCTCCATCCTTTAGTTCTAAACACCAGGACCTTTTATGGCTAAGTACACATAACAGTTCGTGTGGTTAGTTAGACCCAGAGAACTTAGAGCAATGGTGCCAATGTTGGGGAAATAGGTGTAGAGTTTGCTCTGTGCTCATGCTTAGTGATTATGTCGTGGTGGAGGTTTCACGTATTGGTGTATGGGATTCCTGGTGCATGCCAAGTCATTTGAGAAGTTAACATCTCTGCACTTAGGATTTCTTAGGATTCTTTCAGCAAAGCAAAGTCACGTTGACTAAAGAGATGATGATGATAATAAATGGGTGAAATAATAATTTGACTACAGAAAAACCAAGAAAAAAATTCTTGAAGCTTCAACTATTGTGTATTTATGTTCTTTTGAGGAAAAAAGTTATAGAATAAGCATAATTATTGTAAATCATGTTTTAAAGGATACCAAGATTTAGGGGCGCCTGGGTGGCTCAGTCGGTTGGGCCTCCAACTCAATTTCAGCTTAGGTCATGATCTCACAGTTCATGAGCTCAAGCCCAAGCCCTGCATCAGGCTTGCTGCTGCCAGCATAGAGCCTGCTTTGGATCCTCTGTCCTCCTCGCTCTCTGCCGCTCCCCGACTTGTACTTTTTCTCTCAAAAATAAATAAAGTATTTAAAAAAATAAAGGATATCAAGATTTATTATTATGACTTAATTAAAAGTATACCTTACATCTAATTTAAATAATCATTTATTAACAAATTTATCTAGTACTTGTCTATTGATCAAACTTTGTTTCCCAATCAAATAAACTCTGTTAATTTACTTAGAAAATTTTAACTTCCCGAAACTTCTTAGTGTTGGCTTGAAAATCAACAAGTCTCAAAGCTATTGAAGCTATTGAACTCAGTAATTCTACTTTAAAATACGACCCATCAGGATTTTTAAAAATTTAGGAATTCTAGGGCGCCTGGGTGGCGCAGTCGGTTAAGCGTCCAACTTCAGCCAGGTCACTATCTGGCGGTCCGTGAGTTCGAGCCCCGCATCAGGCTCTGGGCTGATGGCTCAGAGCCTGGAGCCTGTTTCCGATTCTGTGTCTCCCTCTCTCTCTTCCCCTCTCCCGTTCATGCTCTGTCTCTCTCTGTCCCCCCCAAAAAAATAAATAAACGTTGAAAAAAAATTAAAAAAAAAAAATTAAGGAATTCTGGAAATTAATGTATCAGATTGTTAAGCCTTTGCTGTTAAAGTTACTCATTTAAATGGATGGACAAGTCATTTCTTGGTGACTTTAATGAAAAAAAAAATTAAAAATCAGAAAACCAACTCTTCATTATATTTTTGCCTCAAAGTAAGCAGAAAAAGAAGTCAACATAGAGTCCAGGAGGTACTTTGGTAACACTTAAGAAAGTTCCCCAGAAAGTCAATTCAGTGGATTAGATCAGCCCATGAAGAAGCTCTATAGAAAGAGCTAGCAGAAGGGGGAAAGATAGAGGCTAAACAGCATTGTTTTTTTTTTTTTTTACAAGTTTTAAAAATATGGAAAATCACTAATATGTACATTCTGCAAAGGAGGGAGTCATTACTGTCTTATGTAAATAAGTATTTGGGTTTTTATGCTTCAAGATTATGTAGGAAAATCATAGTATTTAAGAACAAATTAGGAATGAAATTATTGGAATATGGTGCCGATTCTGGTGAATAGAAAAGACTCTCAGGTGAAAATCAGTTTCAATAGTTGAAGTTCCTGAAATGTTCATTCTATGAAGGTACTATGATAACTTCTCAGAGCATCATTTTGATACATTTCTATTTCAGTTCTCATACTCATTAGCCCCGTCAGATATGTTGATCAGGCTGTAATCATATTCAGGTTATAACTTCAGAGCTGTGAGTAATTTAGTATTCTCTAGGAAGTTTGGGAAGAAACAATCCAAACAAGTAAATATTCTTTTTTTTCTTAATGTACAGCGGGAGCATTCATTTTGCTTATATCTAAGGTTTACCTTATTTGAAAGATTAGAGTATACATTTGTGATCATTTAAAACCATTTCAGTGGCTCTTGTAATAATTCATTCAGTCTGTCCTCTCTTAATAAATTTTACAAAAAACTCATGGCAAGTTAGTGTCATTTGTGTGTGAATTTTCCAATTGTATTTCAGACTTTAAGAAAGAAAGGCCTTAATGGTTGTGAGAGCCCTGATGCTGACGATTACTTTGAGCACAGTCCACTCTCGGAGGACAGATTCAGCAAACTAAATGAAGATAGTGATTTTATTTTCAAACGAGGCCCTGTAAGTACTTTTATTTTACCTCTACTTTTTATTTGTTGATCCTTTTTGTTAACTTCATTATATAGGCTCTGAACAAGAAGGAACACAGAGGGTGCGACAGCCCAGACCCTGATACTTCCTATGTGCTAACTCCACATACAGAAGAAAAATATAAAAAAATTAATGAGGAATTTGATAATATGATGCGGAATCATAAAATCGCAGTGAGTACGAAAGTATGGTTTGTGCTTTTATCTTGTGCATGAAGAGATTGGCCACAGTTCTTATTTATTTTCACAGTGGGTGATGACACCAGTAAGTAGAAGGGGAAGAAATTTCATTATTTTTTTTGGTTTCATAGAACTTTAAAATAAATTGGTTATAGTCTTATAATAGTGCATGTTCAGGGTCTTTAAACATAGAAGTGAAGAGAAAACATCCTAATCCAAATTCTACTTCTTATCCCCTGTTCTAACTATCCCCTGCTCTCTCTTTGGGTAGAGCACCTAAACATCCTGGATTCCAGTTCTTTCATCTATAAAATGAATGAGTTGGTTTATGTAATTTAAAAGAAAAAAAATTGTTTTAATGTTTGTTTATTTTTGAGAGAGAGAGAGAGAGAGAGAGTGTGTGAGGGGGGCAAGGGGCAGAGAGAGAGAGAGAGGGAGACACAGAATCTGAAATAGGCTCCAGGCTCTGAGCTGTCAGCATAGAGCTTGACGTGGGTCTGGAACTCATGAACGGCGAGATCATGACCTGAGCCAAAGTCGAACGCTCAACCGAGCCACCTAGACACCCCAGGTTTACGTAATTTTTAAGGTCCCTTCTAGCTCTAAATTACCATGATTTGTAAATACAAGGTGCATATAAGATTTCCCTTTCCCACTCATGACTTTTGAAAAATATTACATGTATTTTAAATCAATCTTGAGACTATAAAATCTGTAACAGATTTATTACAAATTTGGTGTTTCAGAATTATTTTGTATAGTTGATATAATAGTAGTAGCTTACCCTTTGGCTCTTTGTAATGTCCCAAAACTATTTAACAAAATCTGTCCAAACTCCTGGTCTTTCCTGATAGTGTACATATTGAGGAAGAAAGCCTTGGCTCAATTTTAATTTAAGGAAGCAATGTTTTTAAGCTGGTTGCAGAACAGATAGTTGGCTTAACATTTTTCTGTGCTCATGCATGTAACCATCATGGCAACCAGTACTTTTTGGAGTTCATGCTCCTTTGATAGTTCTTGAAAGAATTCTCATGGGAAGCTCATTGGGGAGAGCTGCTTAAGATAGCTATTCTGGATCTGATTTTCTAATGTTATATATGTATTGTAGACTTCATGGGACAAATTGGTTCCAATGCTGATATTTATTTCAGAGTTACTTATTATCAGAGTTAATTCTCTTAAAAAGTATGCCTTAAAGTATACATCATGGATTATTTCTTCAAAGTAATCTTCTATTATAAGAAGCTCATGAAAAATAAGTTTAAGGAAGTATTTTTGTGCTGATACCATTTATTATTCTTAAAAAACAAAACAGCAAACAATTAAATCCCTTCTGGCCTCATATGGATGTTGGTGACTTTGTAGTTAATGTTAAGCTGCAAAAATATTGTGTAAATAAAATTGCTTTACCTTTGAAAAAAATTATCATATATCCATTGTTTTATATCAGTTAATGAATTATTATAACTACTATTGGAAATAAGCTACTATTGAATAGAGTACATAAACTATTTATATTCTCCAACTTTGAATTAGCAGTGTTACCAGTCTTTGCAATTACTGTTTTAAAATATGGGGAGAGGAAACCTTTTTCCTTTCTCTATAATAGAGATATTATAAAGAGAACTGTTATTTTCATGGTTAACAAGTATACTGTATGTGATCTATGGAGGAAATGCCAGAAGAAATAGGAAATATTATTTTAGGGGGGTGTGTGGAATGTTTAGGAGGAAAAGAGGATAGCATTTATAATATTTGTAATTTAATCTTCATACAATTTAAAGATGATAGGTTGTAGTAGTAATTTTCCTGTGTAGATTGTTTTCTTTGCATTTTCATTATACTCAGATTGCATTGCGTTGTGTATATATAACTTGATTTTTTTTATTTTTCGTTTGTCCATTAAGACTGTCAGTCAATTAAATAAAACTAGGGCTTATTTATAATGTCCCACATTTGGTGTAATAAGTTCATAATATGTGTACATATTTTTCCCCTTTTGTTATACTTGTAGTTGCCTGATAGAAATGTAATGTTCCTAAACTGGTTTGCATTATTAAAGTGCTAACTTTATGCTTACTTGGTAACAGTGATATATTTTGTTATGTCTAAATTTGACAACACAACTTTAATATCAGTTTCTGACATTTAATTTTCATCTCTGAATATTTGAAATTATGTATGTATTAGCATATATGTATTCATATATAAATATTGAAATTGAAAAGGTTCATGTCAAACATACTTATGTTCAAATACAGTTCCAAAGAAAGCAGCTTGAATCTGCAAATTTAGTAGGAAACTATCCTCTTCCTCTAATTTTAATAACTAGAGTTACTTTATCACATGAAAGTTTGTAAGTTATTACATTTAATATAGATGAAAACGAAACTAACAGTTTTTTCTTCCTTGTTCTTTATTTACAGCCTGGTTTACCACCTCAAAACTTCTCAATGTCTGTCACAGTCCCTGTGACCAGCCCTAATGCTTTGTCCTATACTAACCCAGGGAGTTCACTTGTGTCCCCGTCTTTGGCAGCCAGCTCAACATTAGCCGATTCAAGCATGCTGTCTCCACCTCAAGCCACGTTACACAGAAATGTGTCCCCTGGAGTCCCTCAGAGACCACCAAGTACTGGCAGTGCAGGTATGTAGTAATACCTATTCTGCTGATTCTTTCACAAAAAGGGTGGTAAAATGAATTACTAACATAAGCAGTTTCTTACTTTGCTACTCGTAATTTTCTGTCTTTGATGAGCAAGAGTCACTGCTACATAATTGGCTCCATTTTAAAGAGTATTTTTGAAACTTTAATATGGGCTCTCTAACATCCTTTCAGGCACAGTGGAACGATACTACAGAATTTGCCATCTAGAATTTTCCTTATTATAGGAAAGCCATACTTTGACAGGCAGAAAATTTAATTAGCATATCATGAGCAAAGACTTGAAGTTTGGGTGTGAGCCAGTCATGTTAAAAATACTGAGAATAGATCTACCTGATTGGAGTTAGAGTTCATTAATTCAGCAAAAATTTGCAGTGCATTTACTTCTTCACACTTTGCAGTGCAGTGTCTCCTCTCCTTTAAATCCTAGATTGACTAGTACTCCATTAGCCCTGCCCATTCTCATCATTTTGCTATTTGATACTGATACAGGAAGGCATACACTTTAAGAGCTTGATAGGTGAGCTTACACACACACACACACATACACATATTTAACTACATCATATTGCACAGTAATGTCAAATTCAGACTAGGCTAGTTTTTGTTTTTTAGGAAAGGAGTGCAGGTTACTTCATTCAGATAAGGAGAACCAATTCATATTCATTCTTTGCCCTCTCTCTTCTCTCTGTAACGTTTTTAGGTGGGATGTTGAGCACTTCAGACCTCACAGTGCCAAATGGAGCCGGAAGCAGCCCAGTGGGTGCGTGAATTACTCCTGTTTTCACTTTGTAGGCATCTATCCTATGTGAGATGAAAGGAATATTGTACATCAAATAACGCCTTCTACCAAGTGAAGAGCTAAAAATGGGGTATATGATCAGAATAGACATGTCCCTTTGTAGACTTAATTGTCTTCTGAGGAGTACTTTTACTAATACTTAACATTTTTTAATAACAACCCTGCTCTATTCTTTATACCTTGGCCTCAAGTGCCTCCTTCATACCAGATATGGTTCTTTGCTAGAGACAAAATTGCCTTAATACAGTTTTTTCATCAAGCCAATTTCTTACACAGAGAAGCTTTCTGTATCATCTATTCTCACCAAACTTAGACTATTAGCAGACCGATACATCTTACAGTAAGTAGCATGAAATGTTTTTGGAGTGATTGCAGTACACAGAAATGGTGGACCTAATTTTAGAGCTACAAAGAGAGTTGAGGAGTTTGTCTTTGAGGGATCTGTTTTGGTGGCCTTGTGTAGAACATTCACATATTTTCACAGTTGCCGCCAAATTGGCTTTTTTGCTTTGGCATCCATTCTAAAGATGACCAGCAAGTTTAAACACATTGTGAAGGTGTCACCCAACGTTGATGTGCCAGTAAAGATAGATTGTGAACTGAGCATTACAGAAATATGGTATGTATGTTAAAGAGTTAGAAGAATAACTGTATCCCTTTGGATAATCATCACATTAAGTGGTCTTGGTCTCTTAATCTGGGATAATGACAGTTGTCATCACTGTTATCTAAAAACAAGGGTGGGAACTTCCTCCCTGCTTTTAGGTATTGTGTGTCCCTGGAGACTTCTGAACATAGATCTCTTATCGGAAAGATCCCAATTGCATGTATTCAACCCTTCATTCTACAAAAATGTAAGGAGCTTCTGCCTCAAGAAAATTAATGGAGATCATTGAATAATTAAATTTAAAATGATGAGAAAAAACAGATATTGTTGAGATAAGTTACAAAACATACAGTGACCTAAAGTAGGAATAAGCGCCTAATTATGTCTGCCCCTAATAGCTGTTTGAATGGAATTAAATATAAGACCCATTGTTGGATCTTTTTGAACAGATAATTCATTGTGGAAAAATTCATAAAGGTCTTAACAGTTATACATTAGGACTGCTATACTGGTACATGTATTTCCAGATATTTAGAGTTTATTTCAGTTCCATTTTAGTTATTTGCATGCCCATGTACTCTTCGCGTTAAATTTTCCCATATGCTTTTATTCCCCCAAGACTTCCTTTCCCTTCTACTTCCTAGCCTAGTTAAGGCTGGAATCAAACATTTCTATTTCATTTAATGTTAATTTTAACTAGTTCTTGGTTTTATTTTCAAAATTCGTTTTATTTCATGGAGTTTACTCTTTGATGATTTCTAATGTGTTTTTGCATTGCCTTTACTTTCTTTTCATCCTCTGGCATTGTAAACACGGTTCTTCCTCCTGTCAAACAAGTGTTTCACTTCTCTCCTCATTTTTTTTCTTATACTTCCCACATTTCCTAAAGGCTTTTTCACTGTTTTTTTTCTTATCTGCATGCAACTATAAATCTAAACTTTGTCTCTGCTGCTCAGTTTTCTGTGTTCCCTTTGGTAATTTGAAACTCAGACTTTGTCATTGTCCTAATTTGACCTTCTGCATGTAACCCTGTTTCTTTTTTTTTTTTTTTTCCATTCTCTTTTTTTGTAAGCCTCCCCCACATCTGGACCCTCCTGTTTAGAGGGCTGCATGATCGCAGTCCTTAGATCATGGCACATCACCACTGGTTTATATGGAGCATCTCAATGTTATTTATTAATCCCTCTTACACTTGTGTTGCATTCCTGTTCCCTTCTTCCCCCATCATAGGCAATCACCTTAGTGTGCTAGTGTTGGTAGTGTTAATAATCGTGATTAGCAAACATGAATTTGTATTAACATTTAAAATTAAAATATTTTGAGTGCTTAGTGAGTTATTTAAAAGTCTGTTTCCATTATTACTTGTACACAGATAAATCCTGCTTCTTAGGGCACACCTCAGCATCTCCTAACACACGAGATTGGCTATCTTGATTCTTCATTAGTTCTTACTCCTATACGCCTAGTTTTATATATATCAGGTGTAATTTTACTTATTCTACTTGTGTTTGGATTGTATTCTAAATGGCTTGTGTGTTATAACTGGTTTTTAATATATGCTACCTCAGAATTAGACTTAACTGAGGAGACCTCTTATGTCACTTAGTTTGGAGACCAGCTGGAAGTGGTTATTTCTGTGCAGTACTTGGAGCATACATGAGTTTAATGTGCTTCTTGCTATAAATTTTCCTATTAAAATAAATGGTCTTTCATAGGTATTTTAGGCATGGTATTTTGTGAGAGAGAGTCAGATAATACATTTTAGCTTATTTTCAACAATGGTGCCATTTTGGTTTAGTAGTTTGGAAAAATAGTTTAAACTCATTTTTTACCTAAATAAGGTCTTTATGAATGAAAAGATTAAACAGTTAAAATTTCCAGAGAAATGCAGAAGAAAAAATATTAAAAGATATGGGTATAGGTTTTTTTTTAATTTTTTAAAAAGTTTTATTTATTTTGAGAGAGAGAGAGCATGAGCAGGGGAAGGGCAGAGAGAGGGAGAGAGAAAATCCCAAGCAGGCGCTGCTGTCGAATCCCCCAACACAGGGCTCGAACTCATCAACCATGAGATGATCTGAGGTAAAATCAAGAGTCAGATACTTAACTGACTGAGCCACCCAGGTGCCTCATGTTTTCTAATGTGTATTTTTCAAGGTATGTTTCTATATCTTTGATAAACCTTGTGCTAAATGAAATTAAACAACTTTCTTCTCTGTAGGACATTCAGAACCTTTAAAATGTTAATCTGTTTTGTGAGTCATTAAACTTAGTGTATAAACATGGTTACTCAAAGTGATTTCATAATCGAACCCTTCATTTTTTTTCCCTCATGAAAAAGCATCTTTCATAATTAGTGCCATATAAAACATTTTGGGAAATCTTGCTTCTGATCTTAATATACATAGAAAAGCATTTTTGAGTGTGAAGACTTCCATAAGTTGAAATTGAGGTTTAATAAAAGAAACAAGACTATCAGGCTTGTGCTGTGTTAATAGCAGAGCTGTTCATTGGGACCAGCCCTTGCACTGAAGACAGTTAGAAATGCTAGGGAAAACATTTTTAAAATCTGCATGAAGCATTTGAGAACTAACAAGATAGTGAAGCATTTCTGGCTCAAGATCCAGGGAATGACAGAGACTTCAGGAGGGTGAGCCCAACATTTATGACTACTTTTCTTCAGGTGGTATTTGCCACTTCCACAGTGGGGTGCTTCAGAAGCAGAGGATGACAGCCTGAGAAACCCAGGGGGACAGAGAGATCAAAGTTCAGGGTCCACAAAGAGTTGGGAGGGCCCAAATGTGTTCTTGTCCCCTTGTGTTGAGACCCCAAAAGGTGGGACCAGAGAAGTAGAGTGAATCAGAGTTTAACAATCCCTTGCAGTAGCTATGGCATCCCACTTTCTGAAGCTAGACTGTGGTCATCTATGCTTATAGTACAGGATAAACATTATTTTCAATATCTGTGTTTCACATTAAAAAAAATGTTGTTATACAAAAAATGAAGAATGACCACATGCTGGGCCGCAAAAACTCTCAGCAAATTTCAGAGAATTTAATCATGTGGAGATAAATCTCTGGTGACAGAATAATTCAGCTAGCAACCAGTATCCAAAGATGCTTGTTTAAAACAAATGTTCTATACATAACATGTATAATAGCTTACTGTGGCATTCCAGGCTTAGAGACTTGTAATGAGCCACTTCCAGATAGCTTCGCTTCACCTTTAAACTGTCACATTTTTACTGATCCTGTCATTTTCAAATGCATAATACTTTTATAGATGAGCCCTCCATTTGCCTTATTCTTATTTTAATTTTTGTTGAGTCTTCTGCTCTCCAAAAGATAGGATGCTTCGGGCCCGTATCAGAGTGAAAGCAGAAGCATCCTTGAACTTTTTAATTTAAGCATTGAACAAACTCTGGATAGGGAAAGACATTAACCAGGAAACTAGAGGAAACCTAACCATGAAAGGAATCTTTGTTCATCAAAAACACCATGAAGAGAATGAAAAGGCAAGATAGAGTGGGAAAATATAGGGGTGTGTGTGTGTATAAAACAGAGGGCTTTTTATGAAGAATACTATAAATCATCACGAAAAAGAAAATCTGATTTTTTAAAATGCGCACGAGAACACAAACATTTCACAAGAGAAGCTCTCCAGGTGTCTAGTAAACATGTGACAAAATGCTCATAAGAACCAATTGAGGTCTTGCTGGCAGGGTGTTGGGTGGGGAGAAGGACTAAAGGGGTGAGGGTCCTAAAGGAGTCAGACACTTGTTGGGATGAGCACTGAGTGTTATATTTAAGCGATGAATCACTGAATTCATCGAGCAAAATTACAGTGCTAAGGATGCATGTATAGATAGGTGGTAAAACTATAAAGAAAAACAAGTTACTGTAAAAATCACAATACTGGTTACTTTGGGTAGGTGGACAATAGTAATGTTTTGGGGGGCCCAATTATAGAGACTTTGGGGGTTTGGCAATATTCTTTTTCCTGATCTAATGGGTACGTGGATGTTCACTTTATGATAAGTCCTTTTTTTTTTTTTTTAATATAATTTATTGTCACATTGGCTTACATACAACACCCGGTGCTCATGCCAACAAGTGTCTCCTCAGTGCCCATCACCCATTTTCCCTCTCCCCTACACTCCCCCAGAAAAATCCTTGATCTTTGAAGTTTTTGTTTTGTGCACCATTTTGTATTATGTGTTAACGTTAATACAAGTTTTTAAAATAAACATAATACATTTGATTTTAAAAAGGAATTATAAACCACCAATGTGGAGGCACTTTTAAAATTATGAGAGAATGTAATGTACATAGTTGTTATACTATTAATTCCAAAATCTAGAGAGAAAAAAATTGACACATACATTCATACTCTCAGAAAGACTCAGCAGTCTTTGAGTCTCTGGGTGTTACTGCCCACATGCAGCAGCTAGACGTGCAGCCCCATCTTGAGATCAGGAAGCAAGTCGGTGTAAGAGGACAGGCCAACAAGCCTAGGATGGCAGAGTGGAAAGCTGGAAAGTTCTAGGTCCGCTACATTGAGCTGCTAAAACCACTGAGCCTGCAACCACTTTACCCCCAGTCTTCTGTGAGATAAAAATTTTCTCATTTCTTAAGAGAAAAAGTAAGGTAAAATACAAGTCAGAAGTAGGGGAATATTTAATAAGCAGATAAGCATTTATGTACCTAAATGAAAGAAAGAAACCAACTTCAATTTCAAAAATTGAAAGGATGTATCAGGAGATTTAAATAAAAATGGCAAAGAAAAACAACTTACTAATTGCCAACTATTACCACCTTTTTATTGTGACATGGAGAGCTGATGAAGGGATGTTGAAACTGGTGATCTCATGTGCTTATGGCATTGTAGCAATCTTTCTAGAAAGATTTTGGCAAGGTGTTTCAGTAGTCATAAAAATGTTTATGCCTCTGAGCCCACTAATCCCATTTCTGGGACTCTCCTAAAGAAATAAACTAGAATATACAAAGTTTCACTGCAACATTATTTAGAGTAGTGAACAATAGGAAGAAACCAACATATTCTACAGTATGAAAATTATGTAGATTAAAATTTTCAGCTGAGGGGCGCCTGGGTGGCGCAGTCGGTTAAGCGTCCGACTTCAGCCAGGTCACGATCTCGCGGTCCGGGAGTTCGAGCCCCGCGTCAGGCTCTGGGCTGATGGCTCGGAGCCTGGAGCCTGTTTCCGATTCTGTGTCTCCCTCTCTCTCTGCCCCTCCCCCGTTCATGCTCTGTCTCTCTCTGTCCCAAAAATAAATAAACATTGAAAAAAAAATTAAAAAAAATTTTTCAGCTGAATTCCTTTTGAGTTGTGATTTAAAACTGCAAAAAAAAAAAAAAAAAAAACAAAAAAAAAACCATGCTTATGGAAAATTCAAAGGAAGGGAAATCCAAACTGATTATCATAGTTGTGTTGGGATGGTAGAAGTAGGAGTCTTCCCTCTCGTTTTCTACTTTATAAACTTTCTATGATGCTATATTGATACGGTATCTCCACAGTCATAAAACTTTTATTATAGTAAATGAATTAGAGTATTCATTTGTGTTTCCTTGTAACGTGATAATTTTTTGTCTTCAGGCTATGTCATTGTCTAAGTGAAATCAGTGTTGCCCATACTGTAAATTGTGGCCATCCTCCATAGTGGCAATCTGATTTGGCTTACTAGACACATTTCTCTGTGGAAAATTTACATTTAATACTTAGATAATTTGTAGTTCATATGACTTCAGGAATTCCTTTTAACTTTGGGCTTGTGTTTAAAGATCAAGTGTAGAATCAAGTCTCTGATTTCCAGCAGTTTTGCTTTGTAAAAACATTTTGAGAAAGAGAAAATATATATATACCAGACTAGTATATAGAAAAGCTCAGGAAGCTCTTGGAATTGTTTAGGGGTGAGTGAAAATAACATGTAACGGCTTGCAGAGTAGCAGAGGCAGCGGCAGTTAAAGAGAAGATGGATGAAGTGAAAAACATTGTAAAGCAAGAATAGCAGGGCTTGAGCCCTGTGAAAGTGGGATGGAAGTGACTGGGGATGGTGGTAGTACAGGAGTTTAAACAGGTTGTGTTAGAGATGACAGCAGCATATCTGGGGAAAAGGCCACCAGATGGTTGCATGTGAACTTGAAGTGAGATATAAAGCAGAAGCACAGATGTAAGAGGTACACTAAGGCAGTGGTTAAAGCCGGGGGGGTGCATGAAGTCTCTGAAGGAGGAGAAGCCTCTTTGGGGCTGTCCACATGGGATAGATTGAGAGGGCGAATACAGTATACAGGAAAAGAAGCAGCAGGATTTCATGAGCATTGTCTGTTGTAGATACGCGTTTCTAATGGACAGAATCCATGCTCTCTATCATACAGGAATTTCCACTGAATCAAGTAAATATGTCATCAGTTATTTTATTTTTGTCATCAATAATCTTGAAACTCATGGGCTTTTTTACTTTTAGAAACCTCATCAACTCATTCTTTATAAAAATACAATTTTACAGGCTTTTAAAATGCTTATTTACTGAATAATCAGCTGAAACTTTGTCAGGTTTTATGAAAATTTGTCAAATATGATAAAATCAGTTCTTGAACCTTGCTTTGAATGAGTTTTTCAGAATCTTTTGAGATTTTCAAAAGTCTTTGCATGTCAGTTCAACTTCTGAATTTAATTCATAATAGTAAGACATTAAAGGCATCACTGTCTACAATTTAGCCCTAAAAGAGTAGTATTAAGGACATGGAGTGCTTTCCAGCCACTTAATGCATTATGTCAGCTGATATGATATTCTGAAATATGAGCCAGACTGATATAATTGAATGATATGCCTCAGAGCTATAGGACCGTAAGTGAAATTAGCTTTGTTAGGCTTCAAGAGGCATTGGTATGCAGTTTGCTCAAGAGCATTTGTATCATGTATTATGTCAGGGTGTAATTTACCTTAATACCTAAAAACACATTTTAATAATAATCACATTAAATTGGGTTTATCCATTTAGAATTGGTACTGCAGTTCTTAAATTTATAGACTATGTCAACATGAGTTATATCCTGAAGGTATTTGCCTTAAAAATCTATCTCAATGATATCTTCATTTTGTCATAAAAAGTGAATAGGAAGTAAGAAATATATTAAGATAGCATATTGCTACACTTTACAAAATCACAAATAGTGCATATAAGGTTATCATGTTTCAGGCTGGCAAGTTACCCAACACTTACATCATCCTGTAATAATTATCTGCTGCAGACTCTGACTTCACACTAAAAAATACCATGCTTTTAGGTTCTCTTCACTCTGGGTTGCTATGGTATTATGTGTAGCTTTTCAGCACCATAGACTCCACATGGGAAGAGAGTATAGAGCTTCCTGATAATGCATTCTTCTAAATTATCCTCAAATCATCTCGTAATGTATTTGAGAAGAAATACTGCCTTACCCTTCAGATTTGAGTACAAATCAGGCAAATAAGAATCTTCTCAATGTTATCAAAGAGATTACAAATGTATATTTGTGCCTGTTAATTAAGAGAAACGTTAATCTGTACTTGTTAATCTAATATTCTGTTAGTTCCTATCACACCCCCTATTTTTGAACAATCTTTGATAAGCAGTTTTTATCCAGATGGCTTGTTTAGCAGTTACTTCTGCCCAGTGCATGGATGTGCTCCACTCCACAGGGGATGGCCTGGGGAGGAGATTGCTTAATAGCACTGCTTTCTGAAGCTTAGCAGAACATAGGAATTGCTCTCTGGGGTGTGGAAAGGAGATTCGGCCCAGACTTAATACGTACTGCTTCAAGATAATGGAAATTGCCTCATAAGGTTAACTGAAATACCAGTCCCCACAGCAAAATTAAATCACATAAATGAATTAAAACTGGTGTCCCTTGGTAAAAGTGTCAGAGAAAGCAGGAGGAGTTGGGGGAGAGTGAGGTGTAGGGGAGAGGAAACACTGATCATCTGGAATCCTGACACGTTGAATGACAGCTGCTGCAGAGATAGACCAGTTCCCAAGGGCCATACCTCACCGCTGTTTTCTTTGTCCATTGAAAATGCACTGGTCAGGATTCAATAAAGTTGATCATACCACATTGTCAAACATCAATTTTTAGTTACTCATATAAATAATTCACCTAAATAACATGTTTTTCAAACTCTGAATATGTTATAAGCAGATATATCGAAGCATCCATTTTCTTCAGTTGTTTATCTTTAAGAACTTAATCCATCTCTTTCCAGTTATATTTTTAAAATTTTCGAATTGCCCTATCTTTTAATCAGTTGCCTCTATTCATTATAATACTATTGCTGAAAATATTTTATAATCCACCAACCGCTGTCTGGATTGTAAATGGCTTTAAATAATAGTTCTGTTCCATTCAAGAAACTTTTGTAGATTTAAAATGTTCTGATAACCCAATACAAATGCTCTTAAAGTGAAAAACATGTAATACATAATTGTTTTTCGTCATTAACTCATTGCAGTTCTTTGAGACCCATCATTTTACTTCTTGGCAACTCAGGATGCAGTTCCTTCTCTGTCAGCTTTTTCCTCATTCTGGCTTTCTTCTGAGTCTCAAAATGGCTGGAGAATAAAATGCTTCCTCCGTTGTCCTTGGAGGAATGCAGGAGCTTCCCTCACCACCACAGAACAGCTTCTCTACTTAGGATCTGATTGGACATTCCTGGATCCCCTCACTGTGGTGAGGGAGGGAGAATGCCTCCATACTCACTTGCTTGGCTTGGACCTATTGCCAAGCAGTGATTAAAGTGGAGTCAGCCACCCAAACCACAAGGCTGTTACACAGGAGGCCTAGGATGACTGCGCTCTCCAGGAAAACAGGGATGACCTCTTACATTTGTCTTGTAGCTCAAATGATGCCCAAAAGGACTGTATATCTAGAACATACACCACAAGATATCCATTTCCTTATTTCCTCTAATAGAGTTCTTTTAGGGAAGTTGAAAAGCAGGAATAAGATGATTAAAGTCAGACAGACCACAGATATTTAATGAAGACCTTACCAGCAGCCAAAGAAATGGAGCAGGTAGCAGTAGAGCAATAAGGAACAAGTACTTGGTGAAAACAAAGCAGTAGAGCTGAGTGCTCAGGAAGCTGCAGTGAAGGAGTTGCCCTGGTCACTAGTTCAGGCCCTGGACTAGTAGGAGTGCCTCTGCCACAGGGATGAATGACTAGGCTGGTCTCAAGCAGTTTCTTAAAATAGCTCCGTTATCTCAGTCCCCAGTAGGAGATGCCTTGTGTTTTAAGTATCTCTCCCAGTAGGTCCAAGCAGTAAGACTAAAAACAAGTGACATAAGTCTTCAGTTTTATATGTATTTCAGATTTGAGTTGATCTTTTTGCTTATTTGGGGGTTGATATTTTTGCTCCTAATGAGTTGTGTTATAAAATTTATTTGTAAAACCAGGACTGGGGAAAACTTGTTTCATATTTGTACCAGAGTATTTTGATGACTCTTTACATGTTAATGAAGGATATTTCCTTTTTCCAGGGAATGGATTTGTAAACTCCAGAGCTTCTCCAAATTTGATTGGAACTACTGGTGCAAACAGTTTAGGCAAAGTCATGCCTACAAAGTCTCCCCCTCCTCCCGGTGGCGGCAATCTTGGAATGAACAGTCGAAAACCAGATCTTCGCGTTGTCATCCCTCCTTCAAGCAAGGGCATGATGCCTCCCCTGGTACATTAAATTTTTCTTCACCTTAATTCTTTGAGACACATTTTATACAGCCAGACTATATTTTCCTTTGGAATTTTCTGTACTGCCATAGAATCTAGACCCTTTCCTAATGAATGTTTCTATTTGAAGTTAGTGTTTGAAGAGGCAAAGCTATTTTAAATACACAGAAATCAGATTATAGAAAAACAGGATGTAAATATGCCGAGTGGTTATTTAAAATTATAGCTAAATAAAGAGAGGCTGTTATGTGTGAGTTTAGTTTTACCAGGCAGGAACCTTTGCTCAGAGATCCCATCACCAAATTTATAAATTAAACCTGACTTAGGTGTTTCTTCTCTGTACTATGCGTATTTTCAGTAATCAATTACACATGCTTTTCTGTAGGAGAAACACTAAACCAGGTTTTAGAAAATTCTGCATACCAAAGAGAACCATTGCAGAATAGGGAACAGTGCATCAAAACTGAATGAGTTATTCTCCAAATAATTTTTGTTTATTCCTTCTCAGATCACCTTCCCATTTAATTCTGTAAAGAATACAGGTCTCTCCACCCCAGCCCTTAGCAACGTCTTCATAGTTCCAGCCTCATATGCTTTTTAATCCTATATTTATGAAGAAGAGTATATGTATCCCCTTTAGCCTCTTATAGAAAACAATTAGAATATGTTTTAAAACCATTCTTCGTATCACTGTTGTTTGACTAACAGTGTGATGTGCCAGGTGTCCTTTCTGCGGTGCAGCTGCTAAACTCACTATTTGATTTTTTTCACTAAGTGAAAGTGTATGCTGTCAGGCTTTAGATCATAATTCTATGTATGTATGATGCTTTGTAGATTCCCAAACATCTTCCTATGCATTGTCCTATTTGACTGTCAATTATACTGTAATTTTGGCTAGGTAGAGATGAGGAAACTAGTACTTGTCCAGGGTAATACAAAAGGGAGCCAGGACCAAAATCTTTTAAGTCAAGAAACAAACAAGTACTTTTTCATTTGGAGATAGAAGGCTGGAGACCGTGTGGCTCCCAGCCTTACAATGAAAATGAGTAGGACAGACAGGTTCACAGTTCTCCGTGGATAGATCGTAGTGCTGAGATTTCATGGCAACCAAGTGGCCCGGGCTCTAGGGAGAGACAGAAACTGCAGGGAGAGGACGTTTGAGCACTGACCTACCTGGGTAAGACACAGGTAATAAGAGTTAAGCTCAGATGATTGGTGGATTGCTGGAGGTCAAGTGTTCACTGGCAGGACAGTGGAAAACCCCTAGGGCTGTGATACAGGAGTCGGAGTTCTTTGATAGGCTTTTTCTCCGTGAACCCCACTAGATACTCACAGAAGAGACTGGGGATACTCTGAAAAAGTCTGCGTAGCATACAAGTGGGAGAGGGAAAGAGCAGCCACCGCACTAGGGATAAAAAGTTTTGCCTGGGCCCTTTTCCCCTTTCTCTCCTATGGACCAGAAGTCTGTGAGGAGATGAAAAACAGAAGGTGTCACCCTGAAGGCACTGGTGACCTCCCATTGTATCTGGAGAAATGGAGATGGAAAAAGATCTCAGCCCATGGTGGAGGAGCAGGGCAGGGTGACCGAGAAGCACCACAGCCTGGGGTATGGCACCAACAAGAGAAAAAGCTTCATACTGAGAATGGAGCAGTCACTGGGGAAAAAACAAACTTCCCCTGACAAATCAATGCTCACGTCTTCCCAGAGGGATTTGAGGCCCATGGTGGATGTACTGAGGGTAACCATTGCAACAGTGAAGCTCAAACCCAGCCCAATTCCTAATTAAATGAACTCAAATCATACACTAAAGACCTAGCAAGAGGAAAGACCTGTAGGTCAGTGGCATTACCCAAACTGCAATACAAAGAGAAAGAAGAGTGAAAATAAATGGCGCAAACAGCAGAACAAAGCCTTCAAGAGCTGTAGACTTTTATCAGGTGGATTAACATGTTTGTAATTGGACTTCCAAAAAGAGAAGAGAGAGAACAGAGCAGGAGAAATCATAACAACACCAAGTAGGATAGGTACACACACATTCAGACTGCTAAAAGCAAAAGACAAAGAGGAAGAATCTTAAAGGCAGCCAGAGGGAAGAGACAGAAGAACAAAGGTAAGAATTTATAACATACTTCAGAAACTACACAAGCTGCAGAACAGCGGAGTGACAAAGTACTGAGATCCAAAACAAAACCCCCTCAACCTAGAACTCTGTATCCAGCAAAAATATCTTTCAAAAATGAAAGAGAGAAACTTTCTCAAACAACAAAACCTGGAGGATACATTGCCGGCAGACCTACTGTACAAGAAATGCTAAAGGAAGTCCTTCACAGAAGGAATATGATACCAGCAAAAACTTGGATCTATACAAAGCAACAAAGAACAATGGAAATGAAGTGAATGAAGATAAAATAATTTTATAAACATTTTATTTTAGAACAATTTTAAATGTCTACAAAGATTACAAAGATAGGATAGAAAGCTCTCCACACCCGATTTCTCCGATTGTTGACATCTTGCATTAGTATGGTACACTTGTTGCAACTAACAAGTCATTATTGATACACTGTTATTAACTGAAATCCATACTTTATTCAGATGTCCTTAGTTTTTAACTGCATGTGTTTTCTGTTTTGGGATCCCATCCAGGACACCAGGTTACATTTGGTAGTCATGTCTCCTTAGCCTCCTCTTGGTTGTGATAGTTCGTAAGACTTTCCTTGCTTTAATGACCTTGACAGTTTTGAGAAGTACTGGTCAGGTATTTTGTAGAATGCTCCTCAGTTGGGATTTTTTTCTCATGATTAGACTAGGGTTATTGGTTTCAGGGAGGAAGGCCATAGAGGTAAAGTGCCATTTTTATCACATCATATCTATCATTATCGGTAATTACTATTGATGGTAACCTTGGTCACCTTGCTGATGTAGTGTTCCATGGGTTTCTCTGCTGCAAAGTTACTCTTCTTCCTTTCCAAACTGTCCTCCTTGGAAGGAAGTCCCTATGCAAGGTCCATACTTAAGGAGTGGGGAGTGAGGCTCTACCTGCTTGAGGGAGAATGTCTACATCAGTTATTTGGAGTTCTTCTGCACAGGTGACTGATCTGTTCACTTTCATTTATTTAATAATTTATGTTAATATGGACTTATGGACATTTATACTTAGGGTTATAATACTCCTAAATTCTGTGAATACCTAATTTTACCAATACTGTCTTATTCTTTTGCTCACATTGTTCTAGCTTTAGCTATTGAGGACTTGTTGGGTGGTTCCTGTGCCTCTGTCACACAGTCATCCTCATGGGGTTTTTTTGGTGGTGGGGAGCATGGGCGAGTTGCTTGGAAATTTCTCAGGTAGTACAAAATGCTCTAGGCTCATCCTATATATTTCCTGCCCCAGTGCTAGAACCGGGCATTTCTGTAAGGAACCTTGGTTCCTTTTATTGGAGAATGGTATTAGAAACCAAAATCTGGGCATTTTCCTTTTTTAAAATTGCTCCAAAAGATCACCAGCTTTCTAAGCAAAAACAGTGGGAATGAATTTTGTACTTCTAGCACATGTAAAAATAAAATACATGGCAACAGAAGACAGAGAGGCAAATCGTAAATACACTGTTCTAAGCCCTTAACCTACACCTAACGCGATACCTATTTGAAAGTGAACACTAGAGAAAACATACCATACAAACATTAACCATAAGAAGGCCAGCATAGCCATAATGATTCCAAACAATGTAGACTTTACAGTCAGGAATATTACCAATGATAAAGAAGGACAGCACATAGTCCAATTTCCAAGAAATATCTTTTAAAAAAAATTTTTTTAATGTTTATTTTTGAGAGAGATGGAGTGTGAGTGGGGGAGGGGCAGAGAGAGTGGGAGACACAGAATCTGAAACAGGCTCCAGGCTCTGAGCTGTCAGCACAGAGCCTGACATGGGGCTCAAACCCACGAACCATGAAATCATGACCTGAGCTGAAGTCGGACGCTTAACTGACTGAGCCACTCAGGTGCCCCTAATGTTTGTTTATCTTTGAAAGAGAGAAACAGAAACACAGAGTGCAAGCAGAGGAGGGGCAGAGAGAGAGGGAGACACAGAATCCGAAGCAGGCTCCGAGCTGTCAGCACAGAACCCAACTTGGGGCTCAAACTCACAAACCTGAAGATCATGACCTGGGCCGAAGTCAGACACTTAACTGACTGAACCACCCAGGCGCCCCAAAGAAATAAGTATCTTTAATGTATATGCACCTAACAGAAGACCTTCAAAATTTATAAAGCAAAAACTGATAGAATTAAAGGTGAAATAGAAAAATCCACAACTGTACTTGGAAATGTACATAAGTACGTGAGTATGCCTCATGGTAAACTCCTCAGTGAAATACTGGTAAATAATTTTCATCAATGTGTAAAAAGGGATAGTGTATCAAAACCAAATGGTTTCATCCCAGGAATACAAAAGCTGGTTATATGAAAAATTATCCATATAATTCACTGTAAACAGAATTCAGTGTTTATGATAAAAACAAAAATTTTTCAGCAAACTAGGAAAAGATGGGAACGTCTTTAACCTAATGAAGAACATCTACAAAAGTCCTACAAGTAAGGTGCTTAATTAAAATAAAGGGAAAATACTGTATTTTATTAATTTAGGAACTAGGCAATGATGTCTGTTCTCACCGCTCATCTTCAGCATTGTATTAGAAGTCCCAGCCAGAACAGTAAAGCAAGAAAAATCACTAAAATGTATACATTTGGGGAGGGAAGAAATGAAACTGTCTCTATTCACAGAAGACATAATTATCTATGTAGAAAAGCATAAAGAATCTGTAAAACCAAAAAACAAAACCCAACCTCCTGGGACCAGTCAGTGAGTTTAGCAAGGTCATGGGGTACAAAGTCAATATATAAAAGTGGATTGTATTCTTATACTAACAATGAATAACTGGAACTTGAAATTTAAAAATCCCATTTATATAGCACCAAAAATTAAAGAAATACCTAGATAGAAATCAGACAAAATGTGTTCATGATTTGCATGCTAAAACCTACAAAACAGTGTTGCAAGAAATCAAAGGCTTTTATGAATAGGTACATTATGTTAATGGATTTGAAGACTCAGTATCGTATGTCGCTTATTCCTAAATTGGTCTATACATTAAACTAATCCCAATCAAAATCACAGTAAGCTGTTTTGTAGGTATCAATAAACCAATTCTAAAATATATATGGAAAGGCAAAGGAACTATAATAGCCAAAAGTTTTGAAAAAGAACAAAAAATAGGAAGATACTACCTGGTTTCAAGAGCTGCTATAAAGCCATGGTAATCAAGAATGTGTGGTACAGGCACAAAGATGGGCACATAGATCACTGGACAAAACAGAGAGCCCAGAAAATAGACCTACACAAATACATTCAGTTGGTTTTTGGCAAAGGCAGTAAAGCAATTCAGTGGAGAAAGGGTAGTTGCTATAACTAACTCTGTTGGAACAATTCAACATCCATATGCAAAAATAAAATCTCAAAGTAGAACTCCTACCTTATACAAAAATTAACTCAAAATGTGTCATAGACTCAAATGCAAAATACAAAAACCCTGAAACTTCTAGAAGAAAACATTGGAAAAAAACAATACACCACCAAAAGCATGGTACATAAAGAAAAGTTTGATATATTGATGCTTATCAAAATAGTTTCACTATCAAAAAAGTTTTACTCTGTGAAGGCCCTATCCAGAGAATAAAAATATTAGGAGAAGCTGTTTGCAAATCACATATCCAGTAAAGGACTTGAGTCCAGAATGCTACAACTATACATCTATTAGAATGGCTAAAATTTTTAAAAATAAAATCATAGGGAATATAGTCAGTGATACTGTGACAGCATTGTTTGGTGACAGATGGTAGCTACACTTGTGAGCACAGCATAGCGTATAGAGTTGCTGAATTGCTGTGTCGAACACCTGAAACTAATGTAACATTGTGTGTCAGCTATACCCAAGTAAAAGTACCCAACAAAACCAAAATACTTAAAAACACCCAAGTTCTGGCGAGGATGCAGAACAGCAAGAACTCTCCCACATTCGTGCTTGGAATGCAAACTCATGCACCACTTTGGAAAACAGATCAGCATCTTTTTATGAAGTTCAGTATATACTTGTCATACAACCCAACAATTCTCTCCTAGAGAATTTTCCCAAGTGAATTAAAACTGTTTCTACAGAAATCAGTATTTTTCATAGTTGCCAAAACCTTTGAAGACAACCTAAATGTCCTTCCAGCAGATGAATGGGTGGATGCTATACACACTGTGGAACATTCAAAGGAATACTGCTCAGCAATAAGAAAGGATGAGCTATTTATTCACAGCAGTATAGATGAATCTTAAATGAATTTTACTAAATGAAAGAAGCTGGATCCAAAAGACTACATAGTATATGATTCCATTTACATTTCCTTCTGGAAAATGCAAAGCAGATGAGTGGTTGTTGCCAGGGATGGAGAGAGGAGTTGACTACAAATTTGAGGTGAATTTTTGAGGTAATGGAACCATTCTGTGATCCTGTGTTGTTAGATGTACGTATGAGTCAATGCTTGTGTTAAAATCCGTAAAAACTATACAATACATAGAGTGACTTTTACCATATGCAGTTAAAAACCAGGATTCCAGGGGAATTGAAGACTGAATGCAGACCGTGACATGTGAATATAACTGTATCACAAGTGGGTGAGATGATGGCACTGAAGGGGATGAGGAAGAAAAGAGCTCCCAGTAACTTTGGACATTGTTTTATTCTAGGTAGAACAAAAAAATTGTAGGAAATCATTGTGTTCAAGATAGCAAATTTGTTACATAGTCAAAACAGTGAATACGTTATAGATAGAGAAAGCCAGATTTCTCATTTTTGGGGAAAAAAAGTTACAAATAAGCAAGGTGGGTGTGGGGTTGGGGGAGGCTACAGTGAACCCTGTGTTTCTGGGTTGCAGTTGGAAGTTTCAGTGTGTTTTTTTTTTTGACATATATAGGTAGAGAAATATAAATGTATATACGCATGAATAGTACACATCATACGTTTCCTAGCTCTGTCTGCTGATAGGCCCTTGAAACAGTGACACCTGGTAACTGAGTACAGCTAGTGCTGGATCTTTGTCTCTAAACATTCTCCAACAAAGGGAATCAGGACTCCTCGGAGAAGTGATTGTAGAGCTGGGGTGACGAAAATTCAAGATGAGTCAGAGAGGTGCCAGAGGATAAGGAAGTGCAGGTGAAAAGGTCACAGGAACCAGCCTTTCAGAAGAGTTCCCAGTGGCCAAAATGAGAACAGTTTAAGTAACAAAATAAGTAATAGGAGATTTGGATTATTACCCAAGGAAAAAAAATACCAAGTCTATTACTGATACGAGTAAATTATTGAATAAATGAATGGAGAAGGGACAGCTCTTCCTTAGAGAAGAATTCTAATTAACATATGTGAACAGAAAGAGCGAAATAGCAAATCATTGTTATAACACTACAGTACAGAGACCAGGCCAGGCAAGGTCAACGGATGTTAAATGAGTGAGCGAAAGTTTAAGGAAAAACAGGGTATTTGCACATCCTCAAAATGTCTCTCCCCAAATAATTGTTGATTACAAAGGAAAGGTGGTGATTTTTGCAGTGGGGAATGCTCGAAGATGTAACCTTAACCGGGCAATCAAGCTTGACATCACTGGTAATGAGATGGCATGTCTTCTGATATGATGTGCTAAGAGGGTCACAGTCACCTTCTTTGGTATTCTTGCAAAAATCCACGCTCTTTATCTAACTGAGAAAATAAAAGACCCACATTGTGGGACATTCAACAAGATATTCGACCAGTACTCTTCAAAGTTATCAAGGTCATGAAAAACAAGGAAAGATGGGAGGGAACTGTCGAAGACTAGAGGAGACTAAGGATGCATGACAATTAAGGGCATATGGGACGCAGGATTTGGTCCTCAATCAGTACAGGGACATGGTGAAGAAGACCAGGGAAGTCCAAGTGAAGTCTGTAGCTTTCGTTTCTGCTATGGTCTTTTTATTAGTTTTGACAACTGTAACATGTTTCTTTGGAATTTAAACCTGGATGGGGGGGGGGAACTGCTGGGGTACAGTATGTGATGCTATGCTCTGTTTGTAGCTGCTCTCTAAGAGTAAAATTATGTCAGGATACAAAGTGAAAACTACATACATACGTAACAAAGAAATATACTCTACCCCCCCCCCCCCCCCCCCCCCCCCGCCAAAAAAAAGGAGTTCAGAAAAAACATTTAAGCATTTTGGATAGTCACCTTTCAGGAACAAGATGTGGAATGCCTGCCACTATTTTTCAGAAATGAAAACCATAGGAAGGTTCATTTAAGACTCAGAAATATGTTTATAAGAATTAGCAGTAAACTGCAGAATTTAAGACAAAACTGCATTTAGGCATTTAGCAACTGGTCAGGATCGCTGGTCTTTTTTACAGAGATCATGAAGCTTCTTTGCAGAATACTCAAAATTTGCCATATAAATAATTTTACACCCTTTTCCCTGAGGTTAAAGTGAAAACTAATACATCACACACCCATAGTATTTTGATGCGAATCTTATCATTGGAGATGTGTAAAAATATCTATAACTAAACAGTCGAAGAACATTTTACCCATATTTGAAATAGCAGTTATAGACCAAGTGATTATTTCTCAGAGTAGATGACCAGCCTCCCTGTTTTATAGTGTTTCGGATGAACTTGCTTTCAGATTGGGATTTCATGTTATCAGTGGTGCCTATAAAGATACCTTTCATAGATTGACAAATTTGACTTACTCAAAGTAAAATAAGGAAAAAACTAGTTAGCAGATGATTTCTAGCCTAATGTTTTCTAGATGCTTAGGAGAAAAGGAGCGAATACATTTCATTCAGCTCTTTTCTGGACATGATTTATCAGTTCACTTCTCTTCCAGTCTCATTTTCTTCATAAGTGTGGCTTTTCCACAGTGAAATTATATCTATGAAAATGGTATTTGCAGATGATCTATAAATCTGTTATTTAAAATCGTTACTAACAAATGTTTGAGTTCTTGTTGTTTCATAACACTGTGCTAGCTGCTGTGGGATAAGGAAACAAAATAATTTCTGCCGACCAAAGAGCACACATCTAGAAGATGAATAATGGACATGTGTGACACAGTGGGCTAGGGACGGGAGGATGAAGTATTCTCAAGATTTCAAATATAAACTGGTATCGTGATGAGGAACTCCTTTGACATACTGTTGCAGCAGCTGGCTGTGTGTAGGTGAGGCCAGCATAGGAGCCGATGAAGCCTGGGGGGAGTGGTGTCTTTAAAGCCTGTCTTTCTTCTGAAATCAACTACCAGTGAAGAAACAAGTAATTTAGATTTGTATTCGTTGCATAAATATAATCATCTCTTGAGAGTTCCAAGTAACTGCCAGTGTCCAAATAACATGTTTTTCTAAAGAAATATTTTATTTTTGAGTATCAACAGTCTTAGTAACTCTTGTATCCCTCTTATGTGCTGAGTACAGTCGGAGGAAGAGGAATTGGAGTTGGTGAGTGTGCCTGAAGGGAGTTACAAATGATCTAGAAAGTACTAATTCTCTTAAACGTTTTTATCTAATGAGTGTTCCCTTTGTTACACAGTTTTTCTTGTAGTTACTAAACACTGCAAGCACTTTGAATAACTGAACCAAGCTACTGGAACTACAGAGTCTGTCTCGTTTCTCTACGTATAATTGTGTATCTTGACCCCTTTTGTTTGCTGGAGGGAACACTGGAACAGAGCCTTTAAAAACAAGAGTTGTCAATGATCACAAGACACTTACTTGTTAAAGATTTTTTTAAGGAAAGATACAAAATACCGTATATAGTTCCCCAAATTATTAACATGTTTTTAGAAAATGACCTCACCCTAAAAGTTCCTCAGATTGTAACACATGGTCTTGTGCCATTTCTCTTTCCTTCAAAAAGATGACATCATTTTTGGTGAGGTCACCTTTTTCAGCGTTGGAATTATTTCATACTATCTGAGATGATCTGAACAATAAGGGGGTTCCCTGTTTACTAAAACAAATGTAATTTACACAGATTTTATACTTTTGTCTAGCAGGAGATACTCTGCTCTTAAAAGTAGCTATTACCTTTTTTCTAGAACAAATGATTTCTATTGGCTTTTCTTCTAGAAAGTAAATCTGACTAAAAAGAACTTTCATTTGATCTATTCTTTGGGAACTAGACTCCCAGATTCACAGAAATGATCATATGAATTCAAAGTCAGCTGCTAATTGGATATTTATAAGGTGGAAAAACTTGAAAATGTTTTAGTTTGTAGCATGGACAAGTGTTCAGATTGCATGAGAGCATGGGGGGAAGGCATCTGTTGGTTGTATTTGTATTTTATTATTACATATATATGCATGCTGGTGTGTTTTGCACAGTTCTTTTCTTTTTAGATAAGGTTGTCTGTGCTCTGTCCTTAAGAGATCATTCTTTAACTTTGTGATCACTCACAGTTTTAGATGTGGTTTTCTATTTAGGTAAACTAAAATATATTAGTTCGCTGACATTGTGGTGTTGATTACATCATGTGTAGATTCGGACTTTCTTCTGGGGAAATACTTTATTTAGTGATACAGTAATGATTAGAAAACGGAAGTTTAAGTTTATAATTCAGTATAAAATAATTCATCTTAGACTAGTTACCTTAAGTTTTCAGGAGTGCTTCCTTTCAATTCTCTAGCAATATGCTGCCCTCTAGTGGTTTCACAAGTCGCTTACTCAGAAAAGTCAATGCCATGGAGATTAGGATCTTTTGATGGCTGGAACCAATATGTTGGTGTTCACTGTTATGCACGCACGTCCGTGTGCACGCATACACACACACACACACACACACACACACACACACACACACACACCACCCCTTCTGGAGGTCATGCCAGGAAATTGCCATGGAGATGAAGCTCTGGCATGGATAGAACCAGGCCAAACTGGGTCATGCTGTGTTCTTTTGCCTAGTATTTGACTCTTGAATTTCCAGTGACCAAATCTTAGAACAAATTATATACTCCAAAGTATATCTCTACCTCAAAAACTCATTAAAATTATTAACTTGATGCTGAGATGAAAGTGTATTTCCCAGTTACCATAGAGTGACTTCCACATTCCTTAAAATACACCCCAAGTTACAGAATCTCAAAGATAAATTTCTAAATCTTTGTAAACTACAAAATGCAGAAAGCATAAAAGGTATTTGTAATTAAGAAACAAATACATAACCTGAAACTATAAACAGTTCATATCCTTTATAACTTATGCTGATTCAGACTCTATTAAATTTTTTTTGGTGTTTATTTTTGAGAGAAAGGGAGAGAGTGTGTGTGTATAAGCAGGGGGGAGGGGCAAAGGGAGAGAAGAGGCAGAGAATCAGAAGCAGGCTCCGTGCTGTCAGCACAAAGCCCAACTTGGAGCTTGAACTCACAAACTGTCAGATCATGACCTGAGCCAAAGTCAGATGCTCAACTGACCGAGATACCCAGGTGCCCCTTTTTTTAAAATTGTTTTTAATTGCTGAATCAGACTGTAAAACGTAATTAGTTTTAAATGTGGAGCTCTGTGGTCAAAACCAAAATAATAATTACAAACGCCATCTATTAGTATTTAGGAAGTTGTTCAAATTGATTTGAACTCTCAGATATAATCATGGATGGCTCTGACCCAAAGTGAGGAAGGACGGACTGGTGCCTTGGGGCCTACACTAAAAACTCTTCTGGTAAGAGCCTGGCTACATAGATTCCTTGAGCAGCCTTGCTGTACTAAAACACCTTTACTTCATGGTAGCTCCAGGGGCATACCTATGTCAGAAGGAATAAATATATTTTCCCCCCTCTTTTTTTGTTAACCAGTTATAGAAATCTTGGGAGGGTTTCTTGGGACAATAAAGATACTGTGTTACATCTGTATAGTACTTCAGTTACCAAAGCACTTCCCACCTATGATCTCAATAGAGCTTCACAAGGTAGGACTACAAGATCACTGTCTTCCCTACTGTACAAAGAGAGGTTAAATGATTTCCCCCCTACTTAGGAAATAGTGAATTTGTGACAAAAACCCAGGTGCTATAGCCACATACTAAATGGTCTTTGTTAATTAGAATAGAAACTTCAAGACTGGGTGGAAAATACAAACTAAAAAGAAATAAACAGATCTGGATCCGAATCAAATGATCAACATTCAAGCATCTAAATCTGGCCAAAGGCCTTCATCTGAAATGGTGATAGAGAAAACCAAATCACACTCTTGAGTCTTCATAATCTTAAGGGCACTGAATTGTGGTTTTATTGATATGACTTATACCCCCAAATGTAAGTTTTCAGGCTGTAATTTCATTTAAAACAATAATAACCCTGGAGGAGATATGCTTTGGCCTTCTTGTGTGCTGACTGCATGGATCAAGGAGTCTGTTCCTCTGATCTTCGTTTTGGAGTGTTCCCTTAGGCCACTGTGGTGAGAAACTGCTCTGTCATCCCCCAACATGTACTGGAGTGGCCATCTTAAACTGACTTGATTATTCGATAGTTGATTTTTTTTTTAATTTTTTTTTAATGTTTATTTATTTTTGAGACAGAGAGCATGAATGGGGGAGGGTCAGAGAGAGGGAGACACAGAATCCGAAACAGGCTCCAGGCTCTGAGCTGTCAGCACAGAGCCCGACGCGGGGCTCGAACTCATGGACTGCGAGATCATGACCTGAGCCGAAGTCGGCCACTTAACCGACTGAGCCACCCAGGTGCCCCGGTAGTTGATTTTTAAAATTCATTCCTAGTGTAGATAGAATACCACGTAGATGGAGTCAGTCAGCAAGCATTTAATTTCGCTCCATTCACAGCTCTACCAAAAGTATGTTAGTCACAAGCTCTCTCTATGCAAAGCCTCTCCTTTCAGAAGAGTTGGGGACTGAGGGATGCATATCCGAACCTACTGCTAAGAAATAGGTCACTGGGTGGGTGATGTTGACAGTGGAGGAGGCTGAGCAGGTACGGGGGCGGGGTAAGTGGTGTGTGCGCAGTGTGCGGGCACATCAACTGCAGGATCACCGGGAAGGAAATCTGAAAGCAAGCTGTACTTCAGCAAGCCAAGACTTAAAACCATGTTAACATGGAAATGCTGCAACTATAAGTAGTTTTGATCCCTAAACTCATGGACTTACGTTGTCTGTATACAAATGACTTTTGCTCTCTTCAGGTCTTTAAAACCCAGACGTTTATTTCAGGTAGCCTGGCGGTTTTTGTAGCGCCATTGAGTCCTTATTTATGTTAACACATAAAAGTGTTATCACCCATAATGCAAGTTTCTGTTTTAAGGGTATATCCTCGACATCAATAAACTCTGAAAAAGACAAGGGAAAATGAATAGTTAACTATGTTCCTTGAAATTAAACGTTTAGTTATTCCCATTAGTATTATTAAAGATTTTTTTTCACATTATCACTGCTTTAAGAAATGATGACATTCACATCATAAAACTGTGAAAAATGTCACTTTTAAATTGAATGTTATTTTTAAAATACTAAGTCTGAGTATAAATACTCAAATAATGACACTTTTTCTGCCCTCTCACAGAATACCCAGAGGATAAGCAGTTCTCAAGCCACTCAACCTCTAGCTACCCCAGTCGTGTCTGTGACCACCCCAAGCTTGCCTCCACAGGGACTGGTGTACTCAGCCATGCCGACCGCCTACAACACTGGTGAGCCTGCTCTCGTGCCTTTTGTGGATTTTAGTTTTGTTTTGTGATCAGCATGTGCTTTTGTGATTTTTTTTTAAGTGTATTGATCGAAATAAATGATTTCCAGTGTTTTAGATTCACATTTGGATGTATTAAAACAAATACTAGCTTTGAAAAATGTACAGAAAATACATTGACTGTAGAATGGTTTCCCAGCATCGACCTTTACTTCCCCCTGACAAACAGGCGGCCGTTCTCACAATTCCGGCCCGTGCGTCAGACCGAGGAGGATGGACTGTCGTCGTTTCTCATCGCACAGTCCCTCACTCTTCCCAGCTGTTGAAGGAAGAGGTTTTTCTCTTCATGCCGTGTTAGCCAGCTTGGGGAAGACGGAGCCTCCTTGCACTCGGGACCCCGCAGGGCAGTGGATGTGTCACTGTGCCGGGCACGTTGTGTTGTCCTCCATGTGTTTGTGCCCCGGGAACAAGACCAGGCCCTTTCTTGTTTCTCCTCAGAGCCAGTCACTCCCCTTTTGGGAGAGGAGCTTTTCGCCCATTTATGTTTATTTAGACGTTTCATTTTAAAATCCACTATTTCGGGGCGGTGTTAAGAAAAGCTACAACCGCTGCCCTGAGTGCAGGGGTGCGTGGAGCCACGCAGACTGTGTGGACAGTCCTCCACATACATCTGCCCTTCCGGGGAGAGGCAGGAGGTGTGTGGCTGCACTTTCACCGGCTGAGAGGCAAGCACCCGATGCTTCAGAGAAGGAAACAGTTAAATTTTACCTTGTCAGTTATGAAGAGACTGCAGTATAGGGCGTATATTCTTCTCATGATTCTTCTAAGTAGACTGTAATAAAAACCAGCTAATTTTAGACTTCAGGGTAAATGCTTTAGCACGGTGTTTTCAAACTGCTGTCTGGAGCTCCCTGAGGCCACTGATACATTTGATTGTCACTTTAATTGCATGTAGTGCACTTAAAACAAAATTGTAAAAGGTTTTGTTGAAAAAGCCTTTCAGAAAAATGTCGACCTTTTCTAATCGATATGAAAAAGAAACATGTCCGAATCTACTAAGTGCAAAATCTAGGGTAAAACAAGAGATTACGCATTCATAGAAATTGTTTCATTCCACTGATGACCAGCTAGCTGTATGAGTGACAGTATGCTAGGGACATAGCTTTTCTCCCGAGTTTCTGCCAGCTAAGGAGCAGGACATACATGAGATGGCAGCTATGGAGGTAAAGTCCTCAGTGGCCGAGGTTGGCAGTTGGCGCTCTGAGACTTGAGCATGTGAGGAGGAAAGAGGGAAATCTAAGAGCTAGAATGTTCCAGAGGGATACTAGCTGAGAAGATGGGGCTTGAACTGGTATTCAAGTGAGAGTAGTTTACTGAATAATACTTCGTGACGGGTTTTTCAGTATACTTAGAAACTCCACTATGCTTGTTTTTAGAAATGCAGTTGGATTCGCAAGAACGTGTTTTTCTAAAAGTGCAGAAGGAGTTACCAAAACATAAAAATGGAGTCCTGTTCTCTCAAAACCATCAATCACGTGGCTTCAGTCTGATTCCTTCTTTTAACTTAGACTTTGCACTCTTTTTCAGAGCATGTATTTGGCTTAATTTTACCATATTATCTTTAATGTATTTAGTTGCCCTTTCTAAAAATATAACCGTTTTCATCTTTCTTTAGTATATCATCTGGCTTTCGGTACATATTTAGAGTCAGACTTGTGCCAGATGGTCAATAAAGGGATAAAACAATGAGCAACATTTCAAAAAATACAACAGTTGTTATGCAGACACTTCCTCATGCCCATCAGTAAGGTCACTCCCAGCTTCCTAGACTTGCTCGTGCATCCATTCAGCACATACTTATCAAACACCTACTATGAGGCAGGTACTGGGCCAGGCACAACAGGAGTGTGGCTAGTAGTGGAACTTAGGGAGTGTTGGGGGAGAAAGACACAGGATAGACAGCTCTCAGAATAATTTATTGTAGTCATATTAAGAGCTGCATTGAAGCTTTGACCTAAAGGAGCACAGGTGACTCAGCCAGGCAGAGTGTGGAGAGTGTTCCAGGGAGAGGGAGCACTGTGTACAAAGACGAGGAGATAGGAGCATGACGGGGAGGACAGGGATGGTGGAGGGCAGTTAGAGTTGAAACTGTAGAGGTAAGAAATTTAGAGGCCATGTTGAAGATTTTGGATATTGAGAGTGCTGGGAAGCCATAAAGTTTTAAGCAGAGAGGTAGCATGACCATATTTGTTGTTTTAAGATCACATTGACTGCAGTGTTCAGAGGGGCAAAACTGCATGCAAGGAACCCACGTGGGGGGCTGGATCAATGGCCCCAGTGGTGAATACTGATGGCTCTGACTGGAGTGGTGCTGGTAGAGCTGGTGACTCAGGCAGTATGGAGAGACAGTACGTAGAATTGAGCAGCCTTGGTGGTTGGTGGTGGAAGTGGGAGGGAAGTATCAACACCCACGGGCCTCTGGCACCGGCAACGAGGTGAAAGTCGGTGCCGTTTATCAAGATGAGGAGGTTTGGAGGAAAAGAGGAATCCAGCTTGGGTGTCAAATTTGAGTGGTTTGGAGGGACATCCAGATGGATGTAGCAAGTTAGCAAGTAGGGGGTTGGGAATACTGGAGGTGGAGAGAGTTGTGAGGCGCAGGGGGGCGCTGTGGAAGGCAGCGGTGCTCGGGTGTCCCCACACCAGCCTCTGGGAATGCACCAGGCGGTCAGGAGACCGTGGCATGAGGAGCAAGCGTAGAGGCACGTGGAACCCGAGCACCGCCTGCACTGTTTCCACTCCGGTCCTTTTTTATTGACGTTAATTTGCTACGAAAACCAACTTATTTAAATACCTCTCTTGAGACATGGAAAAGCAGTTGAAACTAGAAGGGTTTTTGCCACCTCTCTTTAAAACTAAATGGAAAAGACAAGTGTTAATGAAGAACTGAAATAACTCTATGTGTGAATGATACCTAATGTCCTAGGTCTTGGCCGAAGTGACTTGTGTCTGAAGCATTCATATAAAATAACCTATATTATATATTGTACTCTTGTAACACTTAAGTATTTTCATGAACTTGAAATTGTTTTGCAGGCAGTCAGAAACCTTTGACAGCCCCTGTACTTTGAGCAAATGCCGTTAATCAGTTGTGTAATAATGTATGATTTATGCCACTGAGCTTGGCGCTGCATGGGAAGGGGTGCCGTGTCTTTCCTGTTGCCCTTGTACTTCAAGAACCTAAGACCTGCTGTTCCAGACTCAGCCTGACCTGTCCCTCTTCTTCCGGAGGGTAGTGCTGGGCACATTTAAAATAATGGTTATGTAGGAACATCCTTTAGCAATGGCCTTTTCATTATTTCTATTTACTGGAAAAAGTATCTCAACTTCTTGTGAGACATTAAACTTATAAACATTTAGTACAAAGTTGAAACTTACTGAAATAATCCCAGATAAGCAAATATAGCCAGGACCTGTTGGCCTCCCAGAAGAAGAACCGTTGTGGGGTTAGACCTGTGTGGTGTTTTAGGTTATGAAGTGCCTGGCTTCTCTCAAGCTAGGAGCTTCTGGAGCTACTATTTGAAAAGCCTATTTTGCACGGGCCTCTTATTACACACACGAGCAAGATTTCTTTCCTTGTTTTAGATTACTCGCTGACTAGTGCGGACCTGTCGGCCCTGCAGGGCTTCAACTCGCCGGGAATGCTGTCTCTGGGACAGGTGTCGGCCTGGCAGCAACACCATTTAGGACAAGCAGCCCTCAGCTCTCTGGTGTGAGTAGCTAGAAATTTTTCCCAGATCTCTATTCCCAACCCGTGCACTTTCTTTTTCTAGCTGTTACAGTCTTCACGCTGTTGACTTTCACATGACTGTCCTACAGTGATTCTTTTTTAGGTGGTACAAGTGTTTGGAGAAAAGATTTTCTTTATGATGATTCTAGATAATAGCTGGGATACCGAGCAAACTAGGCATTCCTTGAAGAAATTCGGGGAGCAAGCCTTCTCTTGTATGGAGGTAGAGAGACACATAGTAACCAAGGGGCACTGTGGCACCGATGTCACCCGTATGCACCTCCTACCTACCCACCAGTGATTAAGCCACCGGTCCCAGCTCTCCTTCCCAACCTCTATATCTGATTCCAGTGTTGGAAAAAGGCAGCTTTGAGGTATTCAGGCCCACCTACCACTTTTTTGGGGGGTTTTCTCTGCTTTGGTGATTAGATAAGGGATAGAAAAATAAGTGGCCAACCCTCATGGAGGCCAGCTGGGTGTGCTCTTCTGTCTCCTCTGCTGAGATGCTCTCCAGCTACACAGCGCTATTGCTGTCCCGGTTCTGCAAAGGCTCTGTTCCTTCTCCTTCCTGCTAGCGACGCCTGACTCCCCCTGGGCACCACCATACATTCTCTTCACTCAGGTCCCCTCACCCTGCCCATAAGGGGTGTTCTCTTTGTTGAACTCTGCTTGGTGAGGTACAGTGTGTGCAGCGAGCCAGCTGGGATCAACCCACGTGAATCCCCATAGCCTGATTCACACACAAGATACCAAACCCCTGCCATTCCTCCCCTGCTATCCACAGAGAAAGCAAAGGTTATTTTCCTTCATTTATTTTCTTTGCATGTTGGCCTTTGAGGCGTCTGTTCATCCTGATGAACACACTAAAAATAGCCCCACAGAAGCAAGTGGAAGTGGCTTGGCACTCAGGATGGGGGAACAGGCTGGACGCACACACTGTGCTGTACTACTCTGAGCAAGTTAGCCTTTCTGAGACCCTTTCCTCACCTGGAAAGTAGGGTGATGTTACTGAAGAAACCAAGGAAGAGAGGAAGCGGAACCCAGGCTGCCGTGTCGTTCCTCTCTCGTCTCTCTGCTGCACGGCATCAGACACTGACACTGCTTTGCATACTTCACCTGCTAGAGTACCACGGGTGCGGGTCGAACTAGCCTCTAAAGCTCCCATCTGTCCTGTTCTTTTTCTTCCAAGGAGAGGTAACTAAAACCAGTGTTGGGGAATTCTGACAGCATTTCGGTCAGGCGGTATCTGTAATACACTCCGGTTACACGGATGCGCTCACAAACCACTTAACGTCTTTTTTTTTTCTTCCTTCAGTGCTGGAGGGCAGTTATCTCAGGGTTCGAATTTATCCATTAATACCAACCAAAACATCAACATTAAGTCAGAACCAATTTCACCTCCCCGGGATCGAATGACCCCGTCAGGCTTCCAGCAGCAGCAGCCGCAGCCGCAGCCCCCCCAGCCCCCCCAGCCCCCCCAGCCCCGGCAGGAAATGGGGCGCTCCCCCGTGGACAGTCTGAGCAGCTCGAGCAGCTCCTACGACGGTAGTGACCGGGAGGATCCGCGGGGCGACTTCCACTCTCCAATTGTGCTTGGCCGACCCCCGAACAGTGAAGACAGAGAAAGCCCTTCTGTAAAGCGAATGAGGATGGACGCGTGGGTGACCTAAGGCTTCCAGGCTGGTGTTTGTACGTGGCGTTACTGCAGTGAACTGCCCTACATATCTAAATTGGTAAATAAGGACATGAGTTAAATATATTTATATGTACATACATACATATATATCCCTTTATATATATATATGTATGTGGGCGTGAGTGTGTGTATGTGTGGGTGTGTGTCACATACGGAATCAGGCACTTACCTGCCTCGTAGATCTGCAGATGTGCGTCCCATGGCAAACAAAGCACCCTGTAGGCGGAGTCTAGTCTGGCACTTCCTTGGACTACTTGTTTCATAAGATAACCAGTTTTTGCAGAGAAACGTGTACCCATATATGATTCTCCCACACTAGCTTGCAGAAACCTAGAGGGCCCCTACTTGTTTTATTTAACTGTGCAGTGACTGTAGTTACTTAAGAAAAAATGCTTTGTAGAACAGAGCAGTAGAAGAGCAGGAACCAAGAAAGCAATACTGTACATAAAATGTCATTTATATTAATTACCCAGCCTGGCATGGGTCTCTGTTGCAGAGGGGTGCATGGGAAGGGCTGTTGATATTTTAAAAAACAAAACAAAAAAGCCCCACACATAACTGTTTTGCACGTGCAAAAATGTATTGGGTCAGAGAAGTGATCTTTAGCTAATAAAAAAGAGAGAGAGTAGAAAACACGCATGAGATATTCAGAAAATACTAGCCTAGAAATATAGAGCATTAACAAAATAAATTAATATATTAAGTTATAATTGGACTATGTCAGAAGTTTCTTTTTACATTCATATCTTAAAGAAACTGATTTTAGCTCATGTATATTTTATATGAAAGAAAACACCCTTATGAATTGATGACTATATATAAAATTATATTCACTACTTTTGAACACATTCTGCTATGAATTATTTATATAAGCCAAAGCTGTATGTTGTAACTTTTTTTTTAAGAGAATAGCTTTATCTTGTTTTAACTTTTTAGTTTTATTTTAAGAGGGGAAAAAAAACAAAACAAAAATATCTTGCAAGCAGAACCTTGGAAAAAAAAAGCCATGAACACTTATTATTCTATATGTAAATTAAAAGTTGAGCCAAACTCTTTGTGTATATAGCATCTTAAATATATTATCACCTTTGATGTAAGTACCTATGTATTGTATGGTCACCAGATTAAAAAGTATATTTTTGTGGATTGCCGCCAATTTGGGGGGAAAAGGCGAGATCCTTATCAAGTAGAGTATTCACTGTTTAATATTTACTATTTTGTTAAATATACTGTACTTTGGATTTTAATTATTAGCCCAGTCTTTTTCGGAGGATTGTATAAAGGGGTTTCTCCCCTCACTGGTGGTGAATGTGTGATGTTACATTGTAATCTTTGTGCTGTATGGGTTGAGCATCATTATATATTTTATATGTGTACATAAATAGCAAAGTGGCAAAAAAAAAAAACTGGTGTTAAGTTCATCTTGCATAAATATAAAATGTGTTGTAACAGATTTTATAAGGCATTATTTAAAACTTGCCTTTTGTGAGGAAAAAAATATAGTAGAAAAAGCTGACCTAATTTAACTAATATTAGAGATCATGGCAAAATAGTAGATGAGCACAAAGGTTTTATAAGTGGTAAATGATTAGGGAGAAATAATTTTGGGGGGAAGGGATCTTTTCTTCCTTGACCCTCTAAAATAGAATGATGCAGCTGGTTACAAAATCCTACCATCCTGAACTCTCTGTGCAGTGAAATGACACTTTGGTGTGGGGAGAAATTCTCTCGTGGGCAGATCCTTGGCACGGCCTGCCGTCCTAATGGAGCCCGTGCCGCACTCAGCTTAGCTTCTGAACAAGGCCTTACTCCTCCTGCAGGAAGACAGCGAAGGCGTGATAGCAGGTTCGTGCGTTTCCTGGGCTTGTGCCACAAACAAAATTCAAAGTCCTGTATATCTTTCATCATAGATTTTTTAAATACTCCCTTTCCTGAGAAACTCAAAATAAGGGTTTAAGAGTTGCTGCTATTTTGTATTTTACACTTAATATTGAGCAGCTACCTACAGTTTTTACTTACGTTTTGCTTTTCCCCCTAAATTGCCTTCCTTTTGACAATTTCCTCATAATGCTATTTGTGACAAATCATCAGCCAGGTTTCCTGACTGACACATAGGTATTAGGTACAGGATAAACCTGTGGCGTTCACAACTAAAAAAAACGGAATTCTGTTTTAATTTTTGATAGAGGCCAAAAAAGGGAGGGTGATGTGCCGTCTCCTCTCGTCAGTATAGACATTTGGCTCGTCCTCAGAAAGGATTAGTTTTTCGTTAAAATGTACTTCTTTTACTGAACTACATACAGGCACATTTCTTCATAAGGTCACACTTAATTGAAACAAGACAGTCTCCCAACACTGAATTTCCAAGATGATCCTTACCACTTTGTAAACCATTTATAGCTTTGAAAGTGTTAAGTGATTCTTTCGTTATTATTTATGCATGTTCATGAACTTCTGCTGTACATTGGAATAGGAGTTAACACATTCACATTTACTGTCTATTTTCTTGTGTGCCTTATGAGATGGCTTTTCTGACTGTATCTCAATAGTCTTTCTTTCTATGCAGGTTTATAATCAGTACAACTACTGTTTTCTAAAATAATAGTACACAAGGCTCGGAGTTTGTATTTCAATTACACTGACCAAGTAACAATGTATTCCGTTTTCAGGAAGTGAATATTTGACTGTTAACCCTCTTCCTGTATGCCCAGTGTGACGTGGAGCATACGGACTTGACAGACACCCCTCACCCAGACACCATGTACAAACACATACACATGCACATCTCCTGGTGGAAACCAACTCAGAGCGGGGAAGACACGAATGGTGTTTCTTTAGAACCGACTTTTCTTACCGTTTTAGACTCATGTGTTTTGTATGACACCATCACAAGAAAATTTTATCCTTCAGATGAAGTATTTTATTACTAAAAGACAAAAACAAAAAAAGCTTAGAGTACACCGCACTGGTTGAAGTACAGTTTCCCTCCGTGCGCCGCCCGGCACGACACTGAGAGCAGAGCCACCATCGTATGTCTGCAGATGGTCCCGATCAAAACTCCATCTTTTGAGCCCTAATTCTGTCCATTGTGTTCGAGACTAAATCAGGGGTTTGTTCTAAAAGAACAGTATATGTTTTACCATTTCCTTTACCTATAAGGACAGCTAACAAAGCATTAACATATTTTCTTGATTAACCATCATGCGCACAAGAAATACATAGTAAATAAGGAACCAGAAAACTCCTGGCGTCGGATCATGAGAAGCTAGATGAGTAGAATGTGAAAAAGATTTTACAAATGTAAAACTTTTATTTCTCTGTAGAAACTTTCTTCACTTTGCTGTGCAAGAAGACACTGCTTTGCTATATTTAAAATGGCTTTTTTAAAAAGAGATTTATGTATTTGGTAAATGTTTGTAGTCAACAGTTCACACAAGAAGCTGTACACGGTTTGATCACGTAAAACCGTTTGGCGGCACAAGCTGGACTTTGTTGCCATCCTTGAGATGAACCTTTTAAGAAAAATAATCTCAATTTTTCCCTGAATGTGTTGTTTTTTCTTCATTATACAATAAATATTATAGTGAACTTTTTATCAAATGGTTAAGAAAATGCTAGAGGTTGTTGTAAACTATTTGTATCCTGCACTCACTACAGTAAAGACGGACTGGCTTTTCCTGTGTACTCCAGACTCTGTCGTGTTTGCCGCCAGTCGGCCCCTCTGTCCCCCTGAGTCCCTCTCCTTTCCCTTCCGCTCACAGGCCTCTCCCACCTGCAGATCTCCTTTACTCACCTTGAGACTCGGTCAAGGAGATCACCGTGGCGTCTCACCAGCCTCACCCGTAGCTGCTCCCGGGGCCTCCCCTTCTGGGCTGCCCTTGGCCCCTCAGGAAGCAGTGGGCAGTCCGGGCCCCAGCATCGGCGGGCCTGGCCGTCACTGCGGCTGCTGTGGACCCGGTAAGCCCATCCAGGCTCTAGGAATGACTTCTCGAGGGATAGATGATGAGCCAGGGTTGGCGGGGGTGGGCGGGAATACTGCTAAATGGGATCGGATGATATATATAGCAAGTTCTGTCTTTTTGAATTTAGGGGGTGAGATGATTTGTTTTACCCAAAATGCATACATGATACTGAGAGAGCGGCAAAAGACAGATTCAGTAAATGAATTGTTTTCAGAAGTGACAGGTGTGAAAACTTGTCTTAAACTGGGAAGTGTGGAAAGTGTTCCCTTCCTCGGGTTTGCCTTTTAAGCCAGCTCCTAACTAAGCAGATTCTTGCTGTCAAATGAAAAGCTAAATTTTTGTGCTGGTTTTACTTGCTGGCTACAGTGAGGCTCTTATTAGCAGATTTTGAAAGCCGGTGGAGTCCTGTGGCTAAAAATAGTTTAATCACAGCTGCAGCTACTTAAAATCAATTCACTGCGATTTCCTAGTTAGCTCCCACGGGTGCCTTCCTCTAGGCTTTATCTTGCTTTTAAGCTGATTCTGTGTCCGACTGGCACCAGCCAAGAAGATGATTTTTCAGTCGGAGCCCTCTGCCAGCTGGATGGCCCAGCCTGCTCCCCTCTGCCTGTCTGGTCTCTCCGTACAGGGTCAGAGCAGCACCTGCTGTAGAACTGAGGAAACCAGTGTTTCTTCCCACCTTCCACACAAAGTGAAGGGGGTTCACAAAGTGAAGTGTTCCTGGAACACTAAGGAGAGGGACTCCTCAGGGGCCGAGGGCACGAGTGCCATCACACAGCAGAATGTGCTTAGCCCAGAGAGTAAGAGGTGAGCCCTGATCCCCAGCTGTCCCGGGGTGTGAGCTGAGGACGAGCTCCTCTGAGCCAGCCCCCAGCCAATGGCCGCACACAGCCTGGGGCACGCCCCTTCCCTCCTGCAAGAAATCTTGAGCTCCCAACTCCGTGTCTGCTTCCCAGATGACCTAGGCTGACACGTAGCTCGCCCAGCTTCAGAGAACATGTCCTAGACTTCAGTCACTTTCTTACATCTTGCACCTGCTCACCGTGTCCCAAAACAGCCGAAGGCAGCTGGGGAAGAAAAAGCAAAAATCACAGTTGTACTAACTGGGTTCTCTGTATAATCCCCCTCCCCCTTTTTAAGCTTTATTAAAGCTTTACTTTGAACTAATTTTTAACTTCCAGAAAAGCTGCAAAAATAATCGTTTCCGTATATCCTTCCCCCAGCTTTCCCTAATGTTAACGTTTACATAACCATCCTACTACTATCAGAACCAGGAAACTGACGCTATTACCACTAAGCCCCGCCTCCTGTCACTGGCCAGCATCACCACACCTGTCTGTCACTAGCTCCTCCAGTGCCAGCGCAGCCACTGGCAGGCACACCAGCAATGGGGCCCCAGCAGCTGCTTGCATGTCAAGATCAAGCCCTGCCTTGTGTTACTGGCCAGCACCACCATGCCCACCTGTAGCTATGGCTGTTCCCTTCAGCTGAGAACCTGCGTGCCCCCCACCTTTTGTGCAACCTGAACCCTGTCACAGACTTCCACTGCAGCATGCATACCCACGGGTACAGTGTGAAGTCCTAGGACAGCAGGCACTCAGTTCTGTCAATGCCAGGGAGCCTGTAGTTGGCCTCAGCCCTTGCTATCTGCTCTGACACCCGTTGCTACAACTTTGTCAAGTCACTTCTGCCATTTCATAGGTGCCTATAGCTGGCCCCCCACAGTCAAGTGTGTGCACACCTTTGGTTCCAGCCACCAATGCTGCCTGTCCTGGTCCCTAGCTACTCACTGGCCCTAGAGGCATGTCTGAGAAGCTCAATAGTGCTCATCAAGGAATACACAGTTGTCAACAGTGTGCATGCCAGTGACATGAGCCAAAGAGACATCATGCCCTGATTGGACCCACTACTGCCATGTACTCCTGTATTTATTGCCCTGCACCACTAGACCTGGGTCACAGCATGATCCAGTGTGCCCCTATCTTTAGGTGAAAGGCTTTCCTAACCAAAATCAGTCCATAAAGGCTGGAAAGGTGAGGGAAACAGCTCACTACCAAAGGGATACAGTAAACCTCCGGTAACTGGACCCAAAAAATGGAGATGCAGGTAATGCCTGACAAAGAATTCAAAATAACTGTAGTACAGTTGCTCAGAGCTACAAAAGAACACATAAATGACTTAACTATGAGGAAAACAATACAAGAACAAAATGAGAAGCTCAACCAAGAGAAAACATAAAGAACCAAACACATTTTGGAGCTAAAGAACACAATGAACTGATAAATTCAATAGTTTCAACAGCATAGTTGAATAGAAGAGCAGTGAGCTAGAAGGCAGATCAGTTGAAATTAAACAATTAGAAGAGCAAATAGAAAAAATGAAAAGGAAAAAGCCTACAGGAGTACGGGACATAATGGAAAGAAAGTATGCACTACTGGCGTCCCAGAAGAAGAGAGGGAGAAAGGAATGAAAAACTTAATGAGAATTTCCCAGACACAGGGAGGGAATTGGACGTCCAATTTCATGAAGTAATGTCACCACAAAATTTCAACCCAAAATGTTCTCCAAGAATAATGAAATGGTCTAAAATGAAAAACAGAATTTTAAAAGCTGGAAGAGAGAAAAAAATCATATGAGGGGAACCCCCATAAGGCTATCAGTGGATTTCTCACTAGATACCGTACAGGCAAAAAGAGTGGGATGATATATTCAAAGTGCTGAAAGAAAGAAACTGCCAACCAGGAATACTTCACCCAGCAAAGTTGTCCTTCAGAAATGAAGGTGAAAGAAAATCTTTCCCTAATAAACGAAAGCTGAAGGGGTTTCTCAGCACTAAACTACATTATAAGAATTGCTAAAAGGAATTCTTCAAGCTGAAACAAAAGGATGCTAATTAGTAGCTTGAAAACATATGGAAATATGCAGTGGTAAAGATAAGCATAGAGTCAGATTTAGAATACCTTAATACTGTTAATATGGTGATGTGCTAGATAAGGATTCACCTAGATAAAGATTAAGAGGTATAACTTTGACAATTTGTTAATGGACACACAATAAACAATGTAAATGGTGTCCTCAAAAATGTAAAAGAAGGGAGAAGAGGGTAGATTTTTTATATGGGATCAAATTAAACTTATCAGCATAAAATACACTGTGATATCTATAAGATTTTTTATATAAACCTCATGGGAACTCCAAAACAAAAATCTACAACAGATAACACATAAGAAGGGAATCAAAATATACTGCTACAGGAAATATTTAATTGCAAAGGAAGGCAACAAAAAGAAAAGAATTGAACTATAAACAGCCAGAAAACAATAATATGGCATAAGTAAGTCCTTTTCTGTCAATTATTGTAAATGTTAACAGACCAAATTCTTCAATCAAAAGGCAGGCTGGTTGGCTGGCTCAGTTGGTTAAACATCTGACTTCGGGTCAGGTCATGACCTGAAGGTTTGTGGGTTCGAGCCCCACATCGGGCTCTGTGTTGACAACTCAGAGCCTGAAGCCTGCTTCAGATTCTGGGTCTCCCTCCCTCTCTCTCACTCTCTCTCTCTCTGCCCCTCCCCAACTAGTGCTCTGTCTCTGTCTTTCAAAAATAAATACATGTTAAAAAAAAAATTTTTTTTAAGGCTGGCTGGATAAAAACAACAACAACAAAATTAACCCCCAAAACAAAACAAAACAAAATAGGCAAATAAAAGAGCGACCCAACTATATGCTACAAGAGATTCACCTCAGCTTTAAGGACACACATAGATTCAAACTGAAAGAATGGCAGGAGAGGATAACTCCATGCAAAGGGAGAGCAAAACTGGTAAAAGGAGACAAAGATGGACACTACAGAGTAAGGGGGTCAATTCATCAAGAAGATACAAAAATCATGTGTGTGTATATACCCACCCACACACACACACACACACACATATGCACCCAACATCAGAGCACCTGAATTTTATTAAGCGAATTCTAACAGATTGGAAGGGAAAAATAGAGAACACCATAGAAGGGGACTTCAACAGCCTACTTTCAACAATAGATCATGCAGATAAAAAAGCAGTGAGAAAGCATTGGACTTGAACTGTACTTTAGACCATGTGGACCAAACAAACATATACAAACAATGCCAACCAACAGCAGCAGAATACATATTCTTCTCAAGTGCACACAAATTCTGCAGGATACATCACATGGTAGGTCATAAAAAAAGTCTTGGGGCACGTGGGTGGCTCAGTCAGTTGAGTGTCCAACTCTTGATTATGACTCAGGTCATGATCCAGTTTTGTGGGATCAAGTTCTGCATTGGTCTCTGCTGAGTGCAGAGCCTGCTTGGGATTCTCTCTTCCTCTCTCTTTGCTCCTCCCCTGCTCACACACACTCTCTCTCGTTCTCAAAATAATAAACAATTTTTAAAAAAGTCTTAGCAAATTTAAAAAGATTGAAAAAGTACCAACTATCTTTTCTGACTCTAGTGGTATGAAACCAGAAATTAATAACAGGAGGAAATCTGGAAAAATAGTAAAAATATGAATACTAAAAAACATGCTCCTGAATAAATAGGTCAAAGAAGAAAAAGAAAAATCAAGAAGTATCCTGAAACAAATGAAAATGGAAACAACAAATCAAAAGCTATGGGATACTACAAAAGTAGTTCTTGGTTTTTTAAATTTTTTAAAATATATTTTTGAGAGAGAGAACATGTGCACACACACGAGCCAAGGAGGGGCAGAGAGGGAGAATGAGAATCCCAAGCAGTCTCCATGCTGACAGCAGAGGGCCTGATGCCAGGCTCAAACTCACAAATCACAAGATCATGACTGAGCTGAAATCAAGAGCCAGATGCTTAACCGACAGCCACCCAGGCACCACTGCAAAAGTAGCTCTAAGAAGGAAGTTTATAGCCTACATCAAGACACAAGAAAGAACTCTGATAAACAACCTCACTTTATACCTCAAGGCACTAGAAAAAGAACTATGCCCAAATTTAGTAAAAGGAAGAAAATAAAAAGATCAGAGCGGAAATAGAGACCAAAAAAAAAAAAAAAAAAATTAAAGACCAATGAAAAAAAGAGCTGTGTTTTTGTTTTTGTTTTTTTAAAGACAAGACTGTCGTGAGGAACTAAAAAATACTATAAATGAGGTGCAAAATAAAACGGAGGCAGCCATAGCACAGATTGAAGAGGCAGAGGAGAGAATAGGTGAATTAGAAGATAAAATTATGGAAAACGAGGAAGCTGAGAAAAAGAGAGATAAAAAAATCTAGGAGTATGAGGGGAGAATTAGAGAACTAAGTGATGCAATCAAACGGAACAATATCCGTATCATAGGAATTCCAGAAGAAGAAGAAGAGAGAGAAAAGGGCTGAAGGTGTACTTGAACAAATCATAGCGGAGAACCTCCTGATCTGGGGAAGGAAAAAGGCATTGAAATCCAAGAGGCACAGAGAACTCCCTTCAGACGTAACTTGAATCGATCTTCTGCACGACATATCATAGTGAAACTGGCAAAATACAAGGATAAAGAGAAAATTCTGAAAGCAGCTAGGGATAAACAGACCCTAACTTACAAAGGTAGACATACATAAGAGTAGTCACACACCTATCTACTGAAACTTGGCAGGCCAGGAAGGAATGGCAGGAAATCTTCAATGTGATGAACAGAAAAAATATGCAGCCAAGAATCCTTTATCCAGCAAGTCTGTCATTTAGAATAGAAGGAGAGATAAAGGTCTTCCCAAACAAACAAAAACTGAAAGAATTCATCACCACTAAACCAGCCCTACAAGAGATCCTGAGGGGGATCCTGTGAGACAAAGTACCAGAGACACCACTATAAGCATGAAACCTACAGATATCACAATGACTCTAAACCATATCTTTCAAAAATAACACTGAATGTAAATGGACTAAATGCTCCAACCAACAGACATAGGGTATCAGAATGGATAAAAAAACAAGACCCATCTATTTGCTGTCTACAAGAGACTCATTTTAGACCTGAGGACACCTTCAGATTGAAAGTGAGGGGATGGAGAACTATCTATCACGCTACTGGAAGTCAAAAGAAAGCTGGAGTAGCCATATTTATATCAGACAAAATAGACTTTAAATTGAAGGCTGTAACAAGAGATGAAGAAGGGCATTATATAATAATTACAGGGTCTATCCATCAGGAAGAGCTAACAATTATAAATGTCTATGCGCCAAATACAGGAGCCCCCAAATATATAAAACAATTACAAACATAAGCAACCTTATTGATAAGAATGTGGTAATTGCATGGGACTTTAATACCCCACTTACAACAAAGGATAGATCATCTACACACAGGATCAATAAAGAAACAAGGGCCCTGAATGACACATTGGATCAGATGGACTTGACAGATATATTTAGAACTCTGCATCCCAAAGCAACAGAATATACTTTCTTCTCAAGTGGACATGGAACATTCTCCAAGATAGATTACATACTAGGTCACAAAACAGCCCTTCATAAGTATAAAAGAATTGAGATCATACCATGCACACTTTCAGACCACAATGCTCTGAAACTTGAAATCAACCACAGGAAAAAGTCTGGAAAACCTCCAAAAGCATGGAGGTTAAAGAACACTAAAGAATGAATGGGCCAACCAGGCAATTAGAGAAGAAATTTAAAAATATATGGAAACAAATGAAAATGAAAACACAACAATCCAAATGCTTTGGAATGCAGTGAAGGCAGTCCTGAGAGGAAAATACATTGCAATCCAGGCCTATCTCAAGAAACAAGAAAAATGCCAAATACAAAATCTAACAGCACACCTAAAGGAAATAGAAGCAGAACACCAAAGACACCCCAAACCCAGCAGAAGAAGAGAAATAATAAAGAGCAGAGCAGAAATAAACAATATAGAATCTAAAAAAACTAGAGCATATCAATGAAACCAAGAGTTGGTTTTTTGAAAAAATAAACAAAATTGATAAACCTCTAGCCAGGCTTCTCAAAAAGAAAAGGGAGATGACCCAAGTAGATAAAATCATGAGTGAGAATGGAATTATTACAACCAGTCCCTCAGAAATACAAGCAATTATCAGGGAATACTATGAAAAACTATATGCCAACAAACTGGACAACCTGGAAGAAACGGAAAAATTTCTAAGCACCCACACACTTTCAAAACTCAAACAGAAAGAAATAGAAAACTTGAACAGACCCATAACCAGTGAAGAAATTGAATCAGTTATCAAAAATCTTCCAACAAATAAGAGTCCAGGACCAGATGGCTCCCCAGGGAATTCTACCAGACATGGAAAGCAGAGATAATACCTATCCTTCTCAAGCTGTTCCAAAAAATAGAAAGGGAAGAAAAATTTCCAGACTCATTCTATGAAGCCAGCATTAATTTGATTCCCAAACCAGACAGAGACCCAGCAAAAAAGAACTACAGGCCAACATCCCTGATGAAAATGGATGCAAAAATTCTCAACAAGATACTAGCAAATCGAATTCAACAGCATATAAAAAGAATTATTCACCATGATCAAGTGGGATTCATTCCTGGGATGCAGGGCTGGTTCAACATTCGCAAATCAATCAGTGTGATACATCACATTAATAAAAGAAAATATAAGAACCATATGATCCTGTCTATTGATGCAGAAAAAGCATTTGACAAAATTCAGCATCCCCTTGAGAAAGTCGGGAAAGAAGGAATATACTTAAACATCATAAAAGCCATTTATAAAAAGACCACAGTTAATATCATCCTCAATGGGGAAAAACTGAGAACTTTCCCCCTGAGATCAGGAACATGACAGGGATGTCCACTCTGACTGCTGTTGTTTAACATAGTGTTGGAAGTTCCAGCATCAGCAATCAGACAACAAAAGGAAATCAAAGGCATCAAAATTGGCAAAGATGAAGTCAAGCTTTCACTTTCAGATGACATGACATTATACATGGAAAACCCGATAGACTCCACCAAAAGTCTGCTAGAACTGATACATGAATTCAGCAAAGTTGCAGGATTCAAAATTAATGTACAGAAATCAGTTGCATTCTTATACACTAAGAATGAAGCAACAAAAAGACAAATAAAGAAACCGATCCCATTCACAATTGCACCAAGAATCATAAAATACCTAGGAATAAACCTAACTAAAGATGTAGAAGATCTGTATGCTGAAAACTATAGAAAGCTTATGAAGGCAATTGAAGAAAATACAAAGAAATGGAAAAACATTCCATGCTCATGGATTGGAAGAATAAATACTGTTAAAATGTCAATACTACCCAAAGCAATCTACACATTCAATGCAATCCCAATCAAAATTGCACCAACATTCTTCTCAAAGCTAGAATAAGCAATCCTAAAATTTGTATGGAACCACAAAAGACCCCGAATAGCCAAAGTAATTTTGAAGAAGACCAAAGCGGGAGGCATCACAATCCCAGACTTTAGCCTCTACTACAGAGCTGTCATCATCAAGACAGCATGGTATTGGCACAAAAACAGACACATAGACCAATGGAATAGAATAGAGACTCCGGAATTGGACCCACAAAAGTATGGCCAACTAATCTTTGACAAAGCAGGAAAGAACATCCAATGGAAAAAAGACAGACTCTTTAACAAATGGTGCTGGGAGAACTGGACAGCAACATGCAGAAGGATAAAACTAGACCACTTTCTTACACCATTCACAAAAATAAACTCAAAATGGATGAAGGACCTGAATGTGAGACAGGAAACCATCAAAACCCTAGAGGTGAAAGCAGGGAAAAACCTCTTTGACCTCAGCTGCAGCAATTTCTTACTTGATACATCTCCAAAGGCAAGGGAATTAAAAGCAAAAATGAACTATTGGGACCTCATGAAGATAAAAAGCTTCTGCACTGCAAAGGAAACAATCAACAAAACTAAAAGGCAACCAACGGAATGGGAAAAGATATTTGCAAATGACATATCGGACAAAAGGCTAGTATCCAAAATCTATAAAGAACTCACCAAACTCCACACCCGAAAAACAAATAATCCAGTGAAGAAATGGGCAGAAAACATGAATAGACACTTGTCTAAAGAAGACATCCAGATGGCCAACAGGCACATGAAAAGATGCTCAACGTCACTCCTCATCAGGGAAATACAAATCAAAACCACGCTGAGATATCACCTCATGCCAGTCAGAGTGGCTAAAATGAACAAATCAGGAGACTATAGATGCTGGTGAGGATGTGGAGAAACGGGAACCCTCTTGCACTGTTGGTGGGAATGCAAACTGGTGCAGCTGCTCTGGAAAACAGTGTGGAGGTTCCTCAAAAAATTAAAAATAGATCTACCCTATGACCCAGCAATAGCACTGCTAGGAATTTACCCAAGGGAAATTTACCCACAGGAGTGCTGATGCATATGGGCACTTGTACCCCAATGTTTATAGCAGCACTTTCAACAATAGCCAAATTATGGAAAGAGCCTAAATGTCCATCAACTAATGAATGGATAAAGAAATTGTGGTTTACATATACAATGGAATACTACGTGGCAATGAGAAAGAATGAAATATGGCCTTTTGTAGCAACATGGATGGAACTGGAGAGTGTTATGCTAAGTGAAATAAGTCATACAGAGAAAAACAGATACCACATGTTTTCACTCCTATGTGGATCCTGAGAAACTTAACAGAAGACCATGGAGGAGGGGAAGGGAAAAAAATTTAGAGAGGGAGGGAGGCAAACCATTAGAGACTCTTAAAAACTGGGAATAAACTGAGGGTTGATGGGGGGTGGGAGGGAGGGGAAAGTGGGTGATGAGCATTGAGGAGGGCACCTGTTAGGATAAGCACTGAGTGTTGTATGGAAACCAATTTGACAATAAATTTCATATTTAAAAAAATTAAAAATAAATAAATAAAGACAAGACTGAAAAACCTTTAGCTGGAGTGACTCAGAAACAGAGGACTCAAAATCAGAAATGAAAGAGGAGACATTACAACTGATACTACAGGAATACTATATGAGAGACTACTATAAATAATTATATGCCAACAAAATGGATAACCTATAGGAAATGGATAAATTCCTAGAAACATACAACCTACCAGGACTGAATCATGAAGAATTCAAAGTCTGAGCAGACAAATATTAAGTAAGGAAACTGAATCAGTAATCAAAACCTCTCAACACAGGAAAGTCAGGACTAGATGGTTTCACTGGTGAATTCTGCCCAATATTTAACGAAGGATCAATGACAATCCTTCTCAAACTATTCAAAAAAACTGAAGAGAAGGAAATAACCCCAAACTAATTTTACATGGCCAACATTACCTGATACCAAAGTCATATAAGGAGCCTACAAGACAATTACAGACAGACATACCGGATTGACATAGATGCAAAAATCCTCAGCAAAATATTAGCAAACCAAATTCAACAGCACATTAAAAATATCATTCACCAGGGTCAAGTGAGATTTATGCCTGGAATGCAAGGTGGTTCAATACACACAAATCAAATCAATGAAAGAGATACACCGTAATAGAACGAGATAAAAATCTTAAGATCATGTCAATAGATGCAGAAAAAGCATTTGACAAGCACAACAACCTTTCATGATAAAAATGCTCAACAAATTGAGTACAGGAGGAAGACACCTCAACACAATAAAGGCCATCTATGACAAACCCACACCCAACATCATATTCAATGGCGAAAGGTTGAAAACTTTTCCTCTAAGACCAGGAACGAGACAAAGATACCTACTGTCACTACTCCTAGCCAGAGAAATCAGTTAAGAAAAAAATAATAAAAGGCATCCAAATAAGAAAAAGTGAAACTGTCTTTGCTTGTAAATGATATAATATTATATAGAAAATCCTAAAGATACCACCAAAAAAAATCACTAGAACTGACAAATTCGGTGAATTTGTAGGATACAAAATAAACATATAGAAAACAGTTATGTTTACACACATTAACAACAAAACATCTAAAAGAGAAATAATCCCATTCATGGTAGCATCTAAATAAAATACTCAGGAATAAATCTAATCAAGGATGTGAAAGTTTTGTAGGGTGAAAACTATAAGACTTTGATGCAAGAAATTGAAGATGACACAAAGAAATGGAACCCGTGTTCGTGGATGGGAAGAATATTGTTAAAAAGTCCCCACTGCCCAAAGCCAGCTGTAGATTCAGTGCAATCTGTATCAAAATCCCAATGGTGTTTTCCATAGAAATAGAAAAAACAATCCTAAATCTATATGGAGCCACAGAAGACCTTGAACAGCCTAAGAAATGCTGAAAAGAACAAACCTGGAGGCATCACACTTCCTGATGTCAGCCTATACTACATGGCAGTATGGCGTGGGCATGGCATGAAAACAAGCACATAGGCCAATGGGATAGAATTGAGAGCCCAGAAATAAACCCCTGCATATACAGTCAACTAATAGTTTCTTAATTATTACTTTTTTAATTTTAGAGAGCACAAGCAGTGGAGAAGGACAGAAGGACAGAAGGACAGAGAGAGAGAGAGAGAGAGAGAATCCTTAAGCAGGCTCCACACTCAGCACGGAGCCTGATGCAGGGCTTGATCCCATGACCCTGGGATCATGACCTGAGCCAAAATCAAGAGTCAGACGCTCAACCAACTGGGCCACCCAGGCGCCCCTACAGTCAACAAATACTGACAAGGGAGCCAAGTTACTTAGTAGGGAAAGGACAGTCTCTAAAAATGGTGTAGGGAAAACTGGATGACCACATGCGGAATGAAATTGTACCTCTATCTTACACCACTCACAAAAACTAACTCAAAATGGATAAAACAGATAAAGACTTAAACATAAGACCTCAAACCATAAAACTTCTAGAAATAAACAGAAAAAATCTCCTTAACGTTGGTCTTGGCAATGTGTTTTTGGAGATGATACCAAAAGCACAAACAACAAAAGCAAAAATCAACAAATGGACTACATCAAACTAAAAAGCAAAAGACACAACACAATTAAAAAGCAACCTATGAATGGGGGGGGGGAATATTTGCAAACCACATATCTGGTAAGGGGTTAATAGCCAAAATATAGAAAAACTCATACAAATCAATGGTATAAAAACAATCTGATTTAAGAAGGGGCAGAGGATCTAAACAGACATTTTTTTCAAATAAGACATAGGATATCAAGATGACAAACAGGTACATGAAAAGATGCTCAATTTATCAGTAAAGTGTAAATAAAAACCATAATGAAATATCCCCTCACCTTGCATCAAAAAGAGGTAACAAATTGGGGCATCTGCATGGCTTAGTCGGTTAAGCACCCAACTCTTGATTTTGGCTCAGGTCATGATTTCATGGTCGTGAGACTGAGCCCTGTGAGATTCTCTCTCTCCCTCTCCTTCTGCCCCTCCTCCACTCACGTGCACATTCTCTCTCCCTCTCTTTCTCTCTCTCTCAAAAAATTTTAATAATAAAAATTTTAAAATCTTTAAAAAATGAAAAGAGGTAATAAGTATTAGTGAGGGTGTGGAGAAAACAACCCTCATGCACTGCTGGGTGACAATATAAATTGCTTCAGTCACTATGGAAAACAGTATGGAGGTTCCTCAAAAAAAATTAAAACAACTAACCGTATGACCCAGAAAATCCCACTTCTGGGTATATATCAAGGGAGAGAAAAACAAGATATAAAAAAGATAATTGTACTCCCACACTTACTGCAGCATTATTCACAATAGCCAAGATACAACCTAAGTTGGATAAAAAATGGACGAATGGATAAAGATGAGGGGGTGTGCGCACATGCGCGGGCACACAAACACACACACACACACACACACACACACACACACACACAGAGGAATATAATTCAGCCATGAGAAAGAGGGAAATCTTGCCATTCAGGATAACATGGATGGACCTTAAATACATTATGCTAAGTGAGATAAATCAGAGAAAGATGAATACTGTATGATATCACTTATATGTGAAATCTCAAAAAACTGAACTTTGTAGAAACAGACAAGAATAGTGGTTTCCAGGGGCTGCGGGTTGGAGGAATTGGGAAGGTGTTGGTTAAAGGGCACAAACTTGCAGTTAGAACATGGATACATTCTGGCGATCTAAGTCATAGCATTTTGATTATATTAATACTGTATTATATACTTCAAAATTGCTAAGAGATTAAATCTTAAACATTCTCACCACAAAAAGAAACCATGATTGTGTGATATGATGGAGATATTACACAGTAGTAATCATATTTCATTATATAAATGTACCAAATCAACACATTGTATACCCTAAACTTACACAATGTTACATGTCAATTATGTATCAATTTAAAAAACAGCTCACAGTTCATTAGAATATTAAAAGGGGTGGGGTAGGAATCTCTTCCCAAAAATATTAAGGCATTTTTCCACACCACAAAATGGTAAAATTAGTTGGTAAAATTAGTTTACTACATAGAGAAAAATAAAACTGGATTCCTACTAACATGACACAAGACGGTAGCCTCCAGATGGATTAAATACCTAAAAGTTAAAATAGAACAATGTCATTATACAAGAAAACAACTTTCTGACTTAGTGTAAGGAACTTCTGAAGCAAACCATAGTGAAAAATTTGATCAATTCGATTTCATTAAAATCAGAGAAACAAAACCAAATAACAAAATACAGTGTAATTGGAAATCACCCCCAAAAGTGGTGAGTTCCTAGTAATCTTCACCATTCTTTATAGTTGCATAGCACCACATGGTATGGATGTACAACAGTCGTCCGTGAACAGTCACAGAACTTGTTTCTAGTATTTTGCATGTATCAATGAATACACTTAACCATATGTATCTTCATAATGTTAGATATTTATCTTTAGGGTAAAGTCCTAGAAGTAGGATTGCTGAGTAAGTTCCTGCGTAGTTTTTTTTTTTTTTTTTTTTAAATTTTTTTTCAACGTTTATTTATTTTTGGGACAGAGAGAGACAGAGCATGAACGGGGGAGGGGCAGAGAGAGAGGGAGACACAGAATCGGAAACAGGCTCCAGGTTCTGAGCCATCGGCCCAGAGCCCGACGCGGGGCTCGAACTCACGGACCGCGAGATCGTGACCTGGCTGAAGTCGGACGCTTAACCGACTGCGCCACCCAGGCGCCCCCTGCGTAGTTTTAAGTAGTGCCAAATTCACCTCCCAGAGAAGTTGTTGCCCATTTGCACTTCCTCCAACAATGTATGAGAATGCCAGTTTCCCCACAACTGCACCAACAGAATGTTGTTATATTTAAAATTTTTACCTGTCTGTGAGAAAATATATCAATGTTTAGACTTGTCTTTTTCTATAATGAGTGAACTTGAACATTTTTTCATGTTTGAAGGACATTTTAATCTTTGTGTGTCTGTTCATGTCTTTTTTCCATTTGTTTATTGGGGTTTTGGTCTCTATCCTTCAATTTTTTGTGTTTTATTTTTTTAATCTTTATTTTTGAGAGAGAGAGACAGAGACAGAGTGTCAGCAGAGGAGGGGCAGAGAGAGGGAGACACAGAATTTGAAGCAGGTTCCAGGCTCTGAGCTGTCAACACAGAGCCCAAAATGGGCCTTCAACTCACTGAGAGATCATGACCTGAGCTGAAGTCAGATGCTTAACCGACTAAGCCACCCAGGCACCCCTATGTTTATTTATTTTTGAGAGACAGAGAGACAGAGGGTGAGCGGGGGAGGGACAGAGAGAGAGGGAGACACAGAACCTGAAGCAGGCTTCAGGCTTGGAGCTGTCAGCACAGAGCCTGATGTAGGGCTCGAACTCACAAATCACGAGATCATGACCTGAGCCAAAGTCAGGCACTTAACTGACTGAGCCACCTAGGTGCCCCTCTCTCCTTCAATTTTTAAGAGTTTTATTTATTTATTTATTTGTTTGTTTATTGATTTATTTAATTTAGGGATATAAGCCCTTTGTTACAGGCTATGAATATTTTCTCCCAATTTGTCAGTTGGCTTTTTGTGATACTTTTGTCAGGCAAAATTTTATTATTTTATATAGTCAAATTTATCAAGCTTTTATTGATTATGAATTTTGAGTTAAATTTAGGATCCTTTTCCCTACACCAAAGTTAGAGAGGAATTCACCAATGTTTTCTTCTAGTATTAGTATAGTTTCATCTTTTATATTTAGATTCCTAAAAACCCATTTGGAGTTTATTCTTAGGTATGGGTCTTATATTTTCCAAATGGCTATCTAGTTGTCCAACAGCCATTTATTAAAAAGTTCATCTTTATCCCACTGATTTGAGATGCCACATTGACAGCATATATTAAATTTATTTATGTATTTGGGTTTAATTCTGTGTTTCCTATTTTTATTCTATCATGACCACAAATTTTAAAAGGCTCTCAACTGCCCCAAAATGCAACTACAATCCCCTAGTATTGTTGACGTCCTCATTTTCTGACATCACTACATTTGACCCTTGAATAACATGAGTTTGAACTCAAGGAGGTCCACTTCTACATGGACTTTTCTCAATAAATACAGTACAATGATGTAATTGTATTTTCTCTTCATGATTTTCTTAACATTTTCTCGAGCTTACTTTATTGTAAGAATATAGTGTATATATTAATACATATACAAAATATGTGTTAATCAACTGTGTTATCAGTAAGGCTTCTAGTCAACAGTAGGCTATTAGTAGTTAAGTTTTGGGGTAGTCATGTTCTACAAGGATTTTCGACTTGCTGGGGGTCAGTGCCCCTAATCCCCATGTTCAAGGATCAACTGTATTTTACTCTTTCGCTATTCAAACCTCCAAGACTACCTCTTTTTCTTGCCAGCTTATTACTTCCTGTCACATTTTCCATTGAAAACATAGATGCAATCAAATGAGACCTACCTGGCCTTCCCACCATGAAATCCAGGAATCTGCCTGCATCTGTACCCATGTGCTCTGCCTTCCCTCCAGGTACGATGGATGGACTTTCTGCTCTTATCTATGGCCAAGACTTTCATGTTGTATATTGGAACCCATCACCTCTCTCCCCCTCAATGTCTTCACCCCTGCAACTATCCCCTCTCTGGTAGCAGCAATTTCTACCTCCCTCCTACATCTTTCTCATCAGCATAAAAGCATGCCTTTTGATCACCCATTTCAAAAACCTGACAGGACCAAACTCCTCAGTTATTACCCCTCTGTCTATCTGTAGCACTTATTAGAGCCCACAAAGATCATCAAATCCCCTCCACAGTGCTGTACATAATTTTTATTATTTTATCTATATGATAATGACCTCAAAAACATGGGAAGGAGCTGACCTACATGGATCCAAGAATGAGAACAGGTGCTGAAGCCTTCAGTGGATGAGAGGGAGAAACCAGAAGATCTGTAGATAATGCAATAAAAAAAGGGTAAGTAGATTATGGAGTTCTGAAAGGATTTAGGGAAGAAGGGTTGAATAATGATCTCAAAATGGCAATAAGGAACAAGGATAACACCATAACTGCCTGGACTACTGATAAATGGGCTCTCTTTTTCAACTACTCAGCTGAGACAACACACTGAAAACCAGGGAGCCTAGCACTTGACACATAAGGGAAGGTAATGTTTGTTGAACCAAATCAACTACAGGCCTCACATACAGCTGTCTTGCAGCATGTGGAATTTAGTGGACTTATTTCCAAGCCCCTGCAAGAAAATCTGTCTCTTCTGACTTCCTGTCCCATGACTTATTCCAGTTCACAAATTTGGAGTCCACCAACAGCCCCGCTCCCTTGAATCTGCCTGTAAACCAATCTTGCCCCCTCATGCCACCATTTTGGCTGCCCCTCTTCTAACTCTGGCCTATGAACTTCTGCTCTGGCCATAATGGAATAACAGAGACCAGATGTAATCTTTCACCTCAAACAAAGAATTAGACAAAAGATAGAAGACACTGGACAAAAGAGTGCAGGAGAGTGATTCCTGGGGAAAGAGAAATAAACCAGGTATAACTGGGAAGTGCCCTACCTCATTGCCTAAAAAGTTTCCAGACCAGAGCACAGAGCACAGTAATCTTGCCAAGTTGAAGAGATAGAGTCTGAAGTTCAAAGAGGCCAAGGCATCTAGAATTGTGGGGACAGAATATGGGGAAAGGAAGAGAAGAGAGATGCCCTAAGTCTCTGGCTGAGTACTGAGCTGCACTAGCATGTGAGAAAATCTCAGAGACTAGGAAAAGAACCAACAGAGGAAAGTAGGTGGAACCATTCCCATGCTTATGCAGGGCTAGGAATAACCTGCTTTCCCACCATCCAGAACAGTGAGACCTCTTACACCACAGCATTGAGTAGAGTCTTCACAAGTATCTCATCATACTAGTGGGGTTGAATTAGCCCTAGACTAAAGGCTGCTCTAGACTTGCCCTAACGGAGTATAAAAGCAAGTCTCAAAAGGATCAAACTGATTTCAAACCCCAAAGCCAAAAAATATTTAAAGGAAGACAACAAGATCTAGCACCCAGCAACATATAATTCACCATGTCAAGCATCCAGCCGAAAATTACCTAACATGCAGGAAAACAAGAAAATACAATCCATAACCAGAAAAAAAAATCTACAAAAAGACCCAGAATGAAACACATGATAGAATTATCAGATAAGGACTTTAAAACAGCTATTATAAATACACTCCACATGTTTGAAAGTATGATAAATGATGAAAAATGGAAGTCATAAAGGAAAACCCAAATAGAACTTCTACAGATGAAAAATACCTCTAGTACAAGATGTACTGAATATCCCAATTAGATATTATAAAGGAAATGGCAACAGAAATTGTCCAAGATAAAACAGAAAGACAAAGAAAAATGTGTTAGTTGTGAGACATCAAATGACCTAATATATGGGTAATTGGACTGGAATAATCAGAAAAAAATATTTGCAGAAATAATGGCTTGAATTTTTCCAAATTACATGAAACCATATAAACCTGCAGATCCAAGAAGCTTGATTAACCCCCAATAAAGAATTATGAAAACAACTATACCCAAGCTCCTCATGATCAAATTACATCACCTCTTTAAGGCCTCTCCTCTCCCAAACTAGGAGATTACTATTCTTAAAGTCAGTGCTCAACTATACTATCTCTACTGTCCAAAGATTTTCAATAGCTTCCCACTGTCCATCAAATAATGTCCAAGTCACTTACAGAATTCAAGGTTGTCTACAACCTAGCTCCAACTATTACTGCAGCATTTTCCCACATTTCTGTTTGCTTGCACTTCTTCACTCCAGGCTACTAGGCTACTCATAGTTCCCTGTTCACAAGATCTCCCTGGCTTCCAGCCTCCACTGGAGAGCATATTATGAAATCCCTCCCTCCTTTCAGGTGTCAACTAAGGAAATGCCACCTTCTCTAGAAAACTTTTCTTAACACCCATGTATCATCTTATCCCTTTTCTTCTCATGGGGTCAGCATGTTCTCCCCTATCACCACCTTAATATAAGTGTTATCTTTCCCACCTTAAGGGTATTAAGTACCTTGAGGGCCGGCCGGGTCTTGTTTTCACATAGCCTCTTGGCTCTGAAAGGTTTGGGAATGAATGCATGGTAGCACATGTTCCTTACTCAGGGTGGTGAATGCGTTTTAAAATAACCTGGTATTTCCTGAAGATGTAGGAAGACCCCCTCCCAGATCACTACTGTAGGAGTCCCTCAGGGCTCTTGCACAACAGAGGCAGGGATGGAAGAGGGGAGAGGGCACAAATTGGAGCTGCACATCACCATCATGCCATCCTTCCCAGGGCTGTGGGGCAGGGAGGGTGACCCCAAGTCTCCTCAGCAGCTCCACTGTACCCAGGAGCTGTTCTCCTGGAGAACAGGCAAAAATGGATCCTGTCCCCTACCCCACCCTCATGCCTCCGCTTGGCCTGGTGATGCCAGAAGTACCTCCTCTCCAGAAATAAGCTTGGAGGAACCCTACCCAAGGTGTTCAGTACTGCAAGGAATTGGCTAAGGAAGGCTACTTTACTGATGCAAATGAGGCTTATTTCTCACAGTCAAGGCTCACTGGCACCACTGGCTCGCTAGCACCACCCAGAAAACAGGCAGGTAAATGCATAGGGTTCTTATCACTGCATGGCCAGTACCCTATTGTGGACCAGAAGAAATCTTCTCAATCTTCTCTTCTCTCAATTCTGTCCCCTACTAAAACCCTGCCTTGGGAAGCACAGAGCAGCAAGGCCCCAAGCAAAGGGGTTAAAGAGCACAGGGTCCCAAGCCAGTCAGCCTGGGTGGGACTCCCAGCCTTCCCATTTACAAGCTATGTGATCTTAGCTTAGTTTTTCCATTAGTAAGACAGGAATAGGAAGTGCCAACCTCCCGAGGATATTGTAAGGATGAAATGGATTGATGTATAAAGCTCTTAGAGCATTGTCTGGCATCTAATGAGTACCATGAATTAAATGATGATTGTTTTTATTCTGTGCTGCATCCTAGTCTTTTCCCAAAGAGAAATCTTCACATCTGTTTGGGTCCTTCCTATAGCCAGGCTCAGCCTCCCACCTTATCAACCCAAGTGGAAACTGTCTCAATTCAATGACTTTAGACACGTGCCCTCCCACCTCTCCCCATCCACACTGCATTCTACTAGGCCTTACACGAAGCTGTGGCCATCTCCCAGGTGATGTCTTCCAGATCAGCCTTCCTCACCTCTGCGGGGCACCCCAACCAGCACCTGGCAGAGGCAGTGCTCCACATATGTCACTTGAATAAATGGATGAATTAGTCCACTGGGACGAATTAGTCCATCCCATTGCCTTCTCTTGACACTCCCTCCAGGACACCAGATGTCCTGCCAAAACACAGGGACAGATACCCTGATCTGCTAGGGAAAACAAACATTTTTAAACCCCATCTCACACACAAATGGTTATAACTCTTTCAAGACAACCATTTCCACAGAGAGCTCCTGGCTTGTGTCAGAAGGAAGCTTTGAAGGAATGGTAGAAAACAGGCCAGGAGAGGGAAGTAGAAGCCTCTCTGCTCCTCTTTTAAAAAGTGACATGAGGGGGGCGCCTGGGTGGCTCAGTCGGGTAAGCGGCTGACTTCAGCTCAGGTCACGATCTCGCGGTCCCTGAGTTCGAGCCCCGCATCGGGCTCTGGGCTGATGGCTCAGAGCCTGGAGCCTGCTTCCAATTCTGTGTCTCCCTCTCTCTCTGCCCCTCCCCCGTTCATGCTCTGTCTCTCTCTGTCTCAAAAATAAATAAAACGTTAAAAAAAAAAAAAAAAAGTGACATGAGGGGCGCCTGGGTGGCGCAGTCGGTTAAGCGTCCGGCTTCAGCCAGGTCACGATCTCGCGGTCCATGAGTTCGAGCCCCGCGTCGGGCTCTGGGCTGATGGCTCAGAGCCTGGAGCCTGTTTCCGATTCTGTGTCTCCCTCTCTCTCTGCCCCTCCCCCGTTCATGCTCTGTCTCTCTCTGTCCCAAAAATAAATATAAAAATGTTGAAAAAAAAAAAGTGACATGAAAGCAGACTACTATGAACAACTAGGTCAACAAGTGGACAAATTAGAATGGAAAAAAAAATTAAAAACATATACCCTACCAATACTGAATCAGGAAGAAACAGAAAATCTGAACTGATCAATTATTAGTAAAGAGATTGAATCAGTAAAAATCTGCCAAAGAAGAAAAATCCAGGACCAGGAGGCTTCAGAGTGAATTTTACCAAACATTTAAAGAATTAACACCAATCCTTCTCAAACTTTAAAAAAAAAAGAAAAAAATCAAAGAGGAGGGAGCATTTCCAAACTTACTTTACAAGGCCAGCATTACCTGACCAAAGCCAGAAAAGGACACCATACAAACCAATATCCCTATGAATATAGGTACAAAAATTCTCAATAAAATACTAAGAAACCAAATTTAGCAGCACATTTTGGGATCGCTCACCATGATCAAGTGGGATTTATTTCAGGGATGGAAGATGGTTCAACATACGCAAATCAATCAGTGTGATACACCTTATTAACAAAATGAAGGATAAGAATCATATGATCATCTCAATAGATGGAGAAAAAACATTTGATAAAATTCAACATCCGTTCAAGATAAAAACTCTTAACAATTTAGGTATAGAAGGAATGTACCTCAGCATAATAAGGGCATATATAACAAGCCCACAGCTAACATTATGCCTAGTGATAAAAGGGTGAAAGCTTTTTCTCTAAGATCAGGAATAAAACAAGGGTGCCCACTCTTGCTACTCTTATTTAACGTAGTACTGGAAGCTCTAGCCAGAGCAATCAGGGAAGAAAAAAAAAAATAAAAAGCACGAAATTAAAAAAAAAAAAAAAAGTAAAATTGTCTGTATTTGTAGATGACATGGTTTTCTATACATAAAATCCTAAAGACTCCATCAAAAAAACTGTTGGATCTAATCAGTGAATTCAGTAAAGTTCCAAGATACAAAATTAACGTATGGTAACATATTTATACACTAACAAGGAATTATATGAGAAGAAATAAAATTATCCCATTTACAATAACATTAAAAACAAAGAATAAATTCAACCAAGGAGGTGAAAGATCTCTACACTTAACACAAAACATTGATGAAAGAAACAGAAGATAAAAATAAATGGAAAGGTATCCTGTGTTCATGAATTGGAAGATTTAATACTGTTTACATTTCCATATTATTCAAAGCTGTCTACAGATTCAATACTATCCCTATCAAGATTCCAATGGCAAATTTTACAGAAGCAGAAAAAAAAATCCTACAATTTATATGGAAGCACAAAAGACTTAACAGCCAAAGGAATCCTGAAAAAGAAGTATAAAGCAGGGGCATCACACTTCCCGATTTCAAGCTATATTATAAAACAACAGTAATTAAAATAGTATGGTAAACGCATGAAAACAGATACAGACCAACAGAAGCGAAAACCCAGAAATCCACCCCTGTATATACACCAAGTAATATTTGAGAAGGGAGCCAAGAATACTCAATGGTGAAAAGACAGTCTCCTCAATAAATGGTGCTGAGAAACCTGGATACTTACATGTAAAAGAATGAAGGTAGACCCCTATCTTGTTCCACTCACAAAAATTAACTCAAAATGGATTAAAGACTTGAATGTAAGAGCAGAATCCATAAAACTACTAGAAGAATCCATAGGTGGTAAGCTCCTTGACACTGGTCATGGCACTGGTTTTCTGGATATGACATCAAGAGCATATGCAACAGAAGCAAAAATAAATAAGTGGGACTATATCAAACTAAAAAGCTTCTGCACAGCAAAAGAAAATAGATCAACAAAATGAAAAGACAATCTACAGAATGAGAAAAAATATTTGCAAGCCATATATCCAATAAGGAGTTAGTAGCCAAAATACGTAAAGAACTCACACAACTCAGTTGCAAAATATATTTAAGTACATATATATATATGACATATTATATATACACTCTTACATATAATATATATGCTATTATATTATATATTACATGTCATATATATAATCATAATATATATAATATACATATATGACAATTAAAAATGGGCAAAGCACCTGAAGAGACATTTTTCTAAATAAGGTATACAAGTGGCCAACAGGTACATGAAAAGGTCCTCAACATCACTAATCATTGGGGAGATGCAAATCAAAACCACAGTGAGATACCACTCCATATCTGTGAGAACAGCTATCATCAAAAAGATAAGAGACCATAAATGCTGGTGCAGATGTAGAGAAAAAAGAATCTTTATCATTCTCCCTCAAGCCCAGGCAGACTTCACTATTAACAGAGGCAGTTTAAAGAACTGTGTTTCAGAGGAAGGACTGTGACCCTACCTCAGCTGGGCAGTCCTGCTCGGAGCGACCCTGAGGCTTCTGCTGAGTCTCCACAGCCTTGTTGCCCCAGAGTAAAACGGGAACATCATTTGCCTGATGACGTAGATTCCCTAGGTGCCCACAATGTTGGGCACTATTGTTCAATCAAAAGGACTGAAGACTACCTATCAAATCTGTTTCTTTAAAATATTAACACACTAAAAATGTAGTAAAATGTGTACAAAATGAGCTTCATGGTCTCTCTTATGCATACTTAATAAAGGCACTCTAAAGCACATTGTGCAGACCAATCAGTGAGACTCTGCTGGTTTACCACTTCTGTTTTTCACCTGTTGGGATAACCTTGAACACAAGCCCTGGGCACGCCTCGCCCCCTAGACACGGACACCTCCACCTTCTCCAACACTGTTGTATCATCTCTTCATTCTGAATCACCACCGCCGAAATTTAAAAAAAAAAAAAAAAAAAAAAAAAAAAAAGAGGAATCAATTTTCCTTCACAGAAGAAATTATTTTATTCCATTTGAAAAAAGTAAAGGATACAGATAATTATTCTTTGCCTGGCAAAAGCCATTTTCCCATGGGACTCAGCTCTGCCTGGTGAAGTTAATGGTGACATATTAGAGAAACCTGTGGCCTCCAGGGGCACAGTGAGCACAGACATTTGGCTGGAAGAGCATTCACATGATCAAAACATTTCCTGGAGCAAAGATTCACAAGCTCATTTTATCGTGAAGACCACTGTGGTTTTGAAGAAAACATTTAACTTTGAAGATACTTTAAATTTACTAATTGAACCCAGGGCAAATCATTTTTCACATAGCTGAGAGGAGAAAAATTAGAAGCCCATCTCAAGTATTCTGCTACACTTCCCTCCTCTTACACGATGAAATCTTCTCAACTTATCTCTAGGTCTGATGTGTCAAATGACATAAATCACACTCAAAGCTCCCTATCTGTGCAGTGGGTCTTCCTCCCTGGTGGCAGGCTTCTCCGAGGTTAAGCCACCAGCCATGCAAGCCCATTTCTACTCTTCCTTGGGACCGAGATGGGTTCTGGCCACGCAGGCTCTCAACCCTCACCCCACACACCCCTGCTGCACCTGCAAGGCCTCAGAGGCTGACCCGGGCCTCTCCTGAGCCTCCACGTTGAGCACGACTGCTGCTGTGTAGAAGAGACAGGAAAACCTCAGGCTGATGGGTGCCTGACCCCTCTTTAATGGCCTCCACAGCAAGGGTCACCATGAGGCCCTCCATTAAGTGTTTGGTCTTTAACATCATAAGCTGCAATATACAGAGAGCGTATTTACCCAAAGAAAAACACTGAGTCCCTTTCTAGTGCAATGGTTCTAGAATTCCTTAGAATCAAGAAAGCTGCAGAAAGCATACCCATCCTCCCTGCACTTCCCTTCCAGGTACACACAGGGGCTGCTGCTCTCAGCAACACTGGACTGGCGACTGTTCAGCCTCAGAAGCGTCACACGTTGGGACCTCAGTGATAGGCACTCATTCTTCTCTCTGCACCTACTCAGCTCCAGACACTGGCAACAATTCCTTCTAAGAATGCTAACTTAGGGAATCTGGTTAGCTACTGCAGTGAGAATACACCCCAGGTGAAACTGAGCAACAGCCCCAAGTGTTCCAGCCAAGACGTGCTGGACACACCATGCGGCAGCTTAAAACAGGCTTGTGCGTCACTAAGTTAGCTCTGGAACTACAAAGAACAGAACTGCCGTTTACTCAATATTAGAGCAATTTGGATTTAGGGCATTTTCAATTCTAGAAAGGACACTGCCTCAAAAAAGCTAACTGGTGGGGCAAATATGAAGTAGGGCCAGTTACAATGGTTATCTGTCAGACTCCAAAACAGGGTGATACTCAACGCTACTGGACAGCTCCTTTGCCAGGGAGACAAAGAACATCATTTGTCAGTTGGTCATCCCTTCACAGCAGGCAGGGGACACCGCACACAGCCAAGTGACCAAAGCTGACCCCAGAGGCTCCCACACTGAAGGTCCAAGGCCGCTCTTCAACTTCCGAACACATCCAACGTGGGGGCCCACACAGTGCCAGTCCACAACATACCTTCAAGAAGTGGCACCTGCCACGTGAAAGTGTTTCTCTTGCTGTTAACTTCTGGATGTAGGAGGCTGAGGGTGCTGGTGTTTTGGCTCCCACAGCCTTGGGTTAGGCGAGCCTACTCCCCAAGGTGAGTGTTACTGAGAACACAATGGTGTTTTCTGAAACGTGTCCGTATGTCACAGAAAAGGAAATGCGGCACCCAAGGCTCTGGCCGATGGCAGGTGATGCATGTTAGGAGGTCAAATGCTGACACTGGCTGGATTCTTTAGGAACAACGATGGCTAGTTCCCTGCCCGGGTGGTCTGACTGAACTGGCTGTCTGAAGAGGGGATGGTTGGCACTGGGATGGCTAATCTGGGGGCTTGCCCTGGAACTGCACTCAGGGTCATCGAGCCATTGGGGACAGTAGTTGTGTTCAAGCCACTGGGGATCTCGCCAGTAGCCTGTATTTTAAAATAGACCAAATAAAACACTGGTAAAACAATCCCAATTAGAAGCATGATAAAAACAGCATTCCACCACTGAATCCCACAGTCTGCACCGTTTGTTGGGGTCTTCGGAGGAGCTGGAAGCAGCGGCTGACTGGAGGTCTCTCCACAGCAACTTTCATTTAAAAAGATTTCTGACTGCACAGCGCGCTCAATATTCTGGTCAATGCCCTTAAAGAAATCCGTCAGTGGGCTGGACAGGGCACTGGCGCCTACAGCTGCCCTGTCTGGGTCTGGCAGCTCCTCGAAGGTCACTCTAGTCTCTGAGGATGGGCTTGGGACGGGTCTGAGTTCTTTGTGGGTCTCTGTTAGGATCCCATGATTTTTCACTGGGATCTTAATAGATTTCAAAGCATATAAATCTTGTTCTCTGATGAAGTTGTTGACTTTCTTGATATCTGCGACCTAGGGAAGTCATGAAGACAAGCATCATGAACTATGTAAACTCCTTAGAACTAATATCCAAAAAGTAGCTCTTTCCGAAAGAGGATCCAAGCCCACCCCCCTTTAAGACCCTGATGAATATTGGAAAACTGCACCTGCACACATAATGAGTTTAGGCTGAATAGCTGTTTTTTCGCTTTAACGCAGCCTTATCACAGTTCCGAGCAGATTTACAAGTTTGAATAACATATAATCGGTTTTTGGAAAAGCGTTTTTTGTTTGTGTACAGAGTGACTGCAACAAAATGTTTTTAGGTGAAACCCAGTCATGGTACTAAAAATGCTCTAGTAGCCCTTTCTACTTCTTCTAACTTCTGAGGCAACAATGCCCCCGTCTGGCTGACTTCCCTCCCACATCAGAACCCAGTACAGTAGCTGATTACATTAGCGATCGCCAGACCAAACCTCAGCCAGCTTGACACTCAGAACCGACTTTAACTGTAATTTTCTTTTAAGAGGTAAGTCCTCATGATTCTACCATGTTTTCATGCCCAGAAGTACTGTATGGTATATAAACTTATTTTGTAGATAAAAGCAATCGAGAGTTAATTCACTTTGAGGGTTTCCTAACACTTATGATACTTAGTAACACGTAGGGAATCACAGGGATCTAGCTGGAAAGTACGGACTGAAATCTCCGATTCAATATTAGGACTCCAGGAGAAGAGGCAGCACTGTGGGTTTCACAAAGTAACAAAGAGCAAGACAAATCTTAAGGGAGGGGTGGTGCAAAATTTAAGTCAAACCCTCCCTCAAGCTAATGTTTGGAACTTAATGAAAGTGTCAGAGATGGACTTTAAGGTTTTAACTCCTAAGTCCACTTTAACTAGAGTGTAACTACGGCCAAAAGACCTTTAGACAGCACCTTTTTCAAATCAATCATCTCCATTATTTTACTTATTGAGCAATTGTTTTTATCATCTAGTTGAACTGGGGCCGTGGACATGTTTAATTTACCATGTCCTGAAACTAAAGCATAAGGTGCTTGAGACCTTTTTGTCTTTTCTCTTCATAAACTAAACACCAAAATTTATTTACTTTCAATAGGAAAACTGATTACTTATTGGAGGCATTATATGTACAGTCTTCATGGCTTAATTAAGCCCACTTTTCTAAGAAGCCCACTGCATCCACTCAGATCTTTGTAGGGTAGGATTCATTTGCGGCCCATGTTCAATAAACCATACAGTATGCCTACTAGAAGCTGGTTAGAGAGTCAAATATAAATCTCAGTACAATTGAGAGACCACTATGTGTCCCTAGGAGGTCAGCCTGTGTATTTCCTCTGGGAAATACCACAACATCCTATACAATGTGTTTAGCCATTTGAACCTCGTTAGATAAATAACAAGACACTTTAAGGAAGAAAAGATTTTTAAAACAAATTGGTTAGACAGCCTTAGAGGAGGCCATAGAAAGTTATAACACAGTGTTATTAGCAAAATGAAATAAAAAGTTTCAATCTAGGAGAAAATGCAGCAATTCTATAAATACTTTCCTACTTACTTTGCCATGTTAATCACTCTGAATGCTAAAAACATAATTAAAGAGAGAAACAGGGTTATATAGATACACAGCACACACAGGCTAGATCATGCAGTTCTAAAACAGAGAACGTCAAACTTGACCAATCCAATAGGCTGCAACCAGCAAGAAAGGGTCAGAAAAAGAGAAGTAGCCAAAAAAAAAAAAAAAAAAAAAAAAAGCAACCCTACCAAACAACTCTTGGATAAATTCTGCATGGCATCTTTGGCCCTGGCAGGTCTTACACAAAATATGCTCAAAACTATATAAAAAAGGTTTCTGAAATTACTTGGAGGGACAGGGAGAGAAGTGCTCTGCAGAGAGAGAACTGGCCCAACACCTGAGATTCCTAACCCTCACTTTTTATGACCCCAAGGTTCAGAACTCAAAGTACTTCACCTGCGTTCCATCTCGGGCCAGATGGGAAACCCCTTCACCGATACCACAGGCCTCTGGACACCACCCCTGGGTGGGGGGGGGGTCAGGAAGGGGCAGCAAGGGCCCCCACCCTTCAGTGAGGTCCTCTGTTCCTCTAACTACACAGGAGCCACCTTCACCCGTGTGGTTTCTTACTTTGCAGCCATACTGAAGAGCGAGCTTGTTGAGGCTGTCCTCCTGGGCCAGTTCCCGCTGAAGCAGCACCACGTCCCCCGCTCCTGGCTGGTGAGGGTGGGGGGCACCCTTCTTCTGGCGCTCCTTGCCCCGGGGCCGCAGAGCCACGCGGTGGGACTCTTCGTCAGAGGAGTCCCCTGAGTCCCCACCACCGTTCTCAAACATGTAAACGTGGCTGGTCGGAGTCCTACAGACAATGGCTGGGCCTTGGAAGGTCTTGGTTAACACTTCCTTCTGCCTCATTTTCTTAACTGAAAACCAAACCCCAGGGTTAATTCCACACAAGGCACATCCATTCCTCTTGTGGCTACAGTACAGGTAAAGGACTTATTGCTAGAGAGATTACTCCCGTCCCCTTCCACTATAAATACTCGACAGATACCGTCAGTACAAAAAAGAATTGTGTTTTACGCTAGCTTAGATGGAGGGTGAGGGACAGGTAATTGCCTAATTGCATACTTTCTGCATAGAAAATGAGAAGAATCGCGGGGCACCTGGGTGGCTCAGTCGGTTAGGGGTCTGACTTCAGCTCAGGGCATGATCTTGAGGTCTGTGAGTTCGAGCCCCGTGTCGGGCTCTGTGCTGACAGCTCAGAGCCTGCAGCCTGCTTCGATTCTCTGTTTCCTTCTCTCTCTCTGCCCCTCCCCCGCTCGTGCTGTTTCTCTCTCAAAAATAAAAAAAAGAATAAAATAAAAAAAGAATCCCTCTTTCCCTCTTATTCCTCTTCCAGAGCCGTGTCTCCCCAAAACCCATACAGATAAAGAAACTTCTCTGTTGGGTGTCAGAGGAGTGGAGAAGCTACCAAGATCCCCCCCAAGCAGAGAGGTTCCCACCCTCCCTGTTCTGTGAATCTTAACTCGGAACTTTGAACGAAACAATTCTTGTTCATTACTTTACACATTCCAAAGTATCCTCACCAAGAAGGTCAAGACTTAGGGCTCTTGCTTATGAGACCTAGGGGAGTACAATACTCTCGATTTCAAGTGCCGAAAGCTTGAATTACACAGTATGCGGGGCAAGTTGGGGAGGAAATCCTTGTCGAGCTAAGAAATTCGTCCAGTTTCTCGCAGGTCCCTCTGCCTTCATTACATCCCACGTCTGGTTTTTATTTTCACCTCCTGCCAAGTGCCAAAGCCACGCTACCCCCTCTGCCCTCTCCAAACTGTCCGAATGAGGTTCCAGACACGAAATCTCAAACACGGGGAATGACAGCCTCCGAAAGAGCTGGCATCAGAACCCGGGGGGGAGGGAGGGGGGGCCTTCGGGGACAGCCGGTGGCCTCCCCGCGGCCGTACTGCCCACCCCCTCTAACCCGCACCCTACAGAACCACGGGCCCGGAGGAGGGAGGCGGCGGGCGCCCGAGGACCGGCCGGCCTCCCCATCCGAGCTCGGGGCCTGCGAGGGGCCCCGGCGGCTCCCAGGCCTCAGTTTCCCTCAGCTCTCCTTCCGTGCCAGGAGGGCGGTCCCCAAACGGGCGCTGACAAAAACAAAACGGGGCGCGGCCCGCTCCTAGGCTTAGATGGGCGGGACCCCTACATTCCCCAAAGACACGACCTCCGACCTTTGCCCTCCAACCCCGAACAACCTCCAGCCAGCCCCCGACGGTGGCGGTCACTGCCCCTCCAGAGGCAGGAAGCTGGCCCACCCGCGAGCCGTCCAGCTGGGCGAAGCAGCCGCGCCACTGAGGGCCCGTGCTGTCCCCCACCCAGGACCGCGGCCCCTCCTGCAAACCCCGGTACCTCAGCGCCCGGGATCCGCCGAGACTCGCCGCCGCCGCCGCCGTACCTGCTGATTGGCTGCGAAAATCAGCAGGTCTCCAGGGGGCGGGGACGGCGAGACAGCCAATGAAATCAGCGCCGCGCAGGCTCTGGAATGAGCCGGGTTGAGCTAAGTCGGTACCGGAAGCTCAGCCCGGGGGCGGGGCCTGGGCGGGGCGGGGCTCCAGCTGTCCGACACGACTCTGGCCCCGCCCTCCTGCCTGCCACGGCGGCACCAGCTGGTCCCAGCTGCAGGTTTTGCTTCTGCTGTAGGCTGTAAGACCCCTTACCACCCTCTCCCGGTCCTCTGCTGACTCTCAGTTTCCTCACCTGTAGAAGAGGCCTGTGTGTCAATGATGTTTAACGAGGGGGTGGATTCCCAGGAGAGCGGGTGTCCCCTGCTGAGGCCTCCCGCTGCGAAGCGGCTCCTCTGGGCTGGAAGGACCCGGGGTCTCCACATCTTGAGCCCTTACCACCACAGGAGGCGTTTGCCCCGGCCCGCTCAGGAAGACACAAAGTCCACCAAAGTAAAACACCGAACCTCAACAACACGGACCACAACAACACCATTTACCCAATGTCGATGGTGGAGGACTCCTTAAGCCTAATAGTGATGGGTGAACACTCTCATGCACGAAAGCACAAAGGTTTAAAACTTCAACCCCCCAAAAGGAAACCAAAATTAAAAATCAGACCGTAACCAGGGGAAAATAATTGCAACATACACCACAGAAGATTAATATCCTTAACTGAGACAAACCTCATCGAATTAATGAGAAAGTCATGAAGAGCCCAGTAGATAAATGGGTGGGGACAATTCACCAAAGAATACAAATGATTAATAGGGAAGAAAAATGAAACCTCAGTAGCAATCAAATTAAACTACAAAGCAAAAGGATAAAAACAAAAATATCTCTCTCTTTTTAGGCTTTCCATCCTAGTCAAAATAGGAGTGAAATTCCTTATCTTGGGAGACAAAGCCCAGGATGATGTGAGGGCTTCAGTCCATTCTCTGCCATTTACTCATTCTTTTTAGCCCCTCTCCCTTTTTCTGCTGGATTTTAAACACCCAGATCTCCCACCCCTGGCCCTTCACAGGAATGTCCTTCTTTCAGCTGCTGGTACCCTTGGACTTTCTGACCCCCAGGCCTCAGATTAGTCACTTTCTCAGCAGAGCCCTCCCTGTTCCCCCCATATACCAAGGCTCTCCCTCCATTTACTTGTTAATTGCCAGTTAATTTACTTGTTTAATTGCCAGAATCCTCCTGTCCCTAATTATCTCCTGTTGCTCACCACAACCTGTGTCCAATTCAAAGCCTACACTCAGTAAAGACTGGTTCAACAGGAGAACCATTAAGTGACTTGACCTGGGCTACACAGGAGCTACACAGGAGGGCAGTGGCAGCAGCAAAATCCAAATCCTAATGTGTCTGACTCCAAAAGCCCAGCTGGCCGCCACAGCTGTACTCCTGGCCCAGAGGGCTTGGTCGTGGCCCAGTGGATTTGGCAAGTCTAGGTATCAGAATCTAAGAGTGTGATTACCGGGGAGAGAAGTCAGAGCAGAATCTGCAAAGCTGAATTAACATAGCCACTCCCTGATCAGTTACACGTGTTTCTTTCGTTCAGCATGTCTAATAAAAAACAAATCCAAACCCCACTCCCAACCTCCCCCCACCCCCTGCAAATCCAGGTTCAAGAGAGATTTTATTTGAAAAGATTATTGCAAAGGGAGAAGAAGATTGTTGCAGGAGGGAGAACCCTCTGATTATAAGGTCTGTAAGCATCTCAGGAGTTAGGCAGAAAAGGGCTTTTCTTTTATAGAGAGAGATGAACAAGGCTAGAAGGAGCCAGGTGCAAAGAAGTGGAATAAAAGGGTGGCAGAATTGGGTATTAGACATGAAAACATTCTACCCGAGGCCAGCCTATTCTCGAGAGGGATTGTATGCTGGCTCAGGCTGAATGTGAGCTCAAGTCCATTCGGGCACCTGGATGAAGGAGAGAGGCTTAATGGAATTTCAGTTAACAAGCATTTTGTTCTGATTGATCAGAGGGGACAAGGGGCTCAGCTAATCATTTATGAGGCAAAGAAACAGAATTTAGAGGGTCTGTGTCTCACCTTGTCACAGGTAAACAAGGATGGCATCCATGAGTCTTAATTTAAGTCGTATGGGGAAAGAAGGGTTCTTTGCAATAAGCCGTTTTCCAGAACACAATGGATGGGTGGGGATGGGGAGATCTTAACCTTCGCTGTTTTCCAGGAGCACAGGGCGTGGTAAAGTCAAGCTTCTGTCTGTGGATCTATCTCCCCATCTCAAGCCCTGGAGCACAGTGGTGAGTAAGGCTCTGCAGCCTCTCATGGGGCTTACACTTCTAAAGATGAGCCACAACAAAGACATACATAGAAAGAGCATGACAGATTATGCTAGATCCTTGAAAAAAGAAAAACTAGGTCATATGCATTAACGAAAATTACCCAAACTTCATAAAGGCCAAAGGATGGTTGTGTGTTCTTCCAGTATCACGCTGGAGATTAGGTAGTGAGCCTGCCCAAGAATAATCTGATTCTCTAAAGCAGCAGTTCTCAAAAATGTGGTCCATCTGATCCGGGGGAACCCCGAGACCTTCTCACTGGGTCTATGAGGTCAAAACTATCTTCATAGCAATGCCAACATTATTTTCCTTTTCTACTTCATTCTCTCTTGATAGACAAGTAATTTAGCTAACATATATTGAGTCCATACTGGATACAAGGCCACACAACACTCCTGCAAGGTAAGTATTATTACAATCCCCAAATTACAGATGGACAAACTGAGTGCAACAGAAATCGCAAGATGCCTAGCCGATACCCATTCTAGCCTTTTGCTTCGGAAAAGAACCCCAATATTATCTGGGGCAGCAATGTGCCACGCTGACAGCTTCTTGCAGTGGGGTGTGACTGTGAAGAAGTTTCAGACAATGGATCGTAAGAGGAAAATGTTGGGTGGGACTTCTGACAAAGCTTTTCAAAGGCAGACATCGGGAAAAGCTCTGTATAGTATGGGTGTTCTTTTTACCCTCTTCCCGCTGCCTGGGATGAAGATGTGATGGCAAGGGCACCTGCACTCATATCGGACATTGAAGCAACTTTGGAGGTGGAACCCATGTGCTCAGGACAGCAAAGCAGAAAAGATGGAAAGTGTGTAGGAAAGAACTAAATGTCCCCATTGTTTAAGAGATTAAGATTTCTGTTAGGGGCAGCGATGCAATTCCTGAGTTAGATATTTGGGCACAGAGGTTATATGTCCTAGATGTCATGGCTAGCAAGTACAAGAGGCAGAATTCAACCCCAGACGGTGACTACAAAAGCCCACGTTCTTATAAAGGCTTCTGGGCAGAATTCCGTTTTGCTTTCTCTGCTGGCCCAGCTCAGCCAGGATGCCTACTAACTTGATTCTGAAGGAACTAACAGTTCCTTCAGAAACATACTCTAGTTTTCTCTCCAGGCCCTTGGCTAGGTTGGCTGAGATGCAGGTGAGGTCAGAGAGGAGGTGCTCGAGCCACACGGCTCCCCCTCTGCACTGTGTCAGGGTCACATCCACCAAGGACAGTCCCACGGCTCCGTCGCTGGGACAGCTGCGATCCATCCTCCACAAGCCGGCAGGCCTACTCAGATGCCCCTCAAACTCCTGCCAAACCTAGAGCATCCTGTCTGTCCCCTGTGACAGCCTGCTGTGGACTGAAGTGTGTCTCCACTAAATTCAGATGTTGAAATCCTAACCCCCGATGTAACTGTATTTGGACATAGGGCCTATAAGGAGGTAATTAAGGTTAAATGGGGTCATAAGGGTGGGGCCCCGATCCAACAGAATTAGTGTCTTTGTAAAAAGAGACACCAGAGAGCTTGCTCTCACTGTCTCTCCTTCCCTGCTCACACCCAGAGGAAAGACCACGCAAGGATGCAGCAAGAAGGTGGCCAGATCTGAACCAGAATCTGAACCCTGATGGACCTCGGTCTTGGAATTCCAGATTCCAGAACTGTAAGAAATAAATTGCTGTTGTGTAAGCCATCCAGTCTGTGGTGTTTTGATATGGCAGCCCGAACTAAGACACCGACCTTCTCCCTGGAAGGGCAGAGGATGGAAGGGAACAGATGCTGAGTGGCTGACTTCTACTAGATATTGCAAAACTCCACTGGGCAGAGAGCAGAGATTTGTACTGGCAAAGTCATTAGAATTTCTTAGGCCGCAACTTCTCATTTTAGAGAGAGGAATTTAAGACCCAGAGACATAGGGGACTTGCCTGACGGTGCACAGCAGGTTAGCTGTAGCCTTGAAGCCCGGGGGAAGATGAATGTGTTTAAAACTAGCGCTGCACTTACCAGCTGTGTGACCTCGATCCAGACCTGTAAGCCTTCTGGGCCTCAGTTCCCTCCTCTATGGTCTCGTTCCCTATGCTTGGAACATTTTCAGTTTATGTCTGTTGTCTTAGCACAATTATGAACACCCCTTCGCTTTTCATAGTTTGGACACACCCTCTACCTCTCTTGAGGGCAGTCTGCAAGGCAAAGGCTCCCCACCCACCCCTTGGAAGATGCTGCTAGCTCATCACCGAGGCCCAGGCAGTTGTCAGACCTCTGTGTGGAGTCACCCAAGACAGCCTTAGGAGTTTGTTGGAGAGTGGTAGGGAAGAAGAGTCTGAAAAATATATTGCATTTAGAACAGCAAAAAAAAAAAAAAAAAAAAAAAAATCATTAAAAAGTAAAAAAGCTTAGGGGTGCCCAGATGGCTCAGTTGTTTGGGCATCTGACTGTTTGTTGGTTTGGCTCAGGTCATGATCTTGTGGTTTGTGGGTTAAAGCCCCACATCGGGCTTTGAGCTGGTGGTGCAGAGCCTGTTTGGGATTCTCTTTCTCTCCCTTTCTCTGTTCCTCCCTTGCTTGTGTTCTCTTTCTGTCTCTCAAAATAAATAAACTTTAAAAATAAGTTAAAACATATATAATAAATATAATAAATTGGGTAAAAATATTTGCTCTCTTTGATATGTTAGTATCCTTAATAAAAAAAAGGCATTCAGATCTCAATATGAAAAAAAAAAAAAAACAGTCCATAGAAAAATTGCCAAATGATGCAAACAATTCACTAAAGAAATGCACATAGAGAAAAGGTGTTGGGGCACCCAGGTGGCTCAGTTGGTTAAGCGTCCGACTCTTGATTTCGGCTCAGGTCATGATCTTGCGGTTTGTGTGATAGAGCCTCGTGTTGGGCTCTGTGCTGGCAACGAGGGGTCTGCTTGGGATTCCCTCTTTCCCTCTCCCTCCGCCCCTCCCCCACTCATGCTGTCTTTCTGGCTCAAAATAAAATTTAAAAAGTTCAAACAAAAAAAAAAAGAAAAAAGGTGTTAATTTGACAGATGGTCAAATAATGGAAATTCACATAGCTGCAAGAAGCTGGAAAAAGTCAAATCTAAACGCATGTGGTTGCATAGGTGAGGAAAGAGTGCTCTCAGCACCTGTAGGTGGGAGTTTCAATTGGGACATTGGTAGCATTATGCAGCAATAACTTTTACATTGTGCATATTCTTTGATCTTGTCTCTCATGTTTTGGAATTTGCCAAGAAATAAGTAGGACATGTAAAAAGATTCGTTACAAGGCTGTTCTTAATGGTGAGAGGTGAAACAACAACATCAACAAGTGGCCAACAGGAGGGGATTAGGTTGAATTCATGTAGCTCATTTATGAAATGAAATAAAGCATACTTGTTTAAAATGAGTACTTCTTGTAGAAGTAACAGTTATTCACATGGAAGGATGTTTATGAATAACAAGCACTTTAAAAAATCTCTAGAAAACAGGGGATGCTGGATAGCTCAGTCCGTTGAGTGTCCCAACTCTTGGCTTCCGCTCAGGTCATCATCTCGCCATTCCTGAGTTTGAGCCCCTCATCAGGCTCTGTGTGGACGGTGCAGGGCTTGCTTTGGATTCTCTGTCTTTCTCTCTCTCTCTGCCCCTCCCTTTCTCTCTCTCTCTCAAAAACTAAATAAACATTAAAAAAATAAAAATCTCTAGAAAAAAGAGTAAGGGACATACATCACCCCACACACATCTGAAGGTTGTAAAGCAGAATGCTCAATAGTAGTTATTCCTGGGTGATGTAATAATTGCCTTATTTATGCATGCTTGCATTTTTGTCATTCTTTTTTTAAAATTTTCTTTAGTTATTTTTGAGAAAGAGAGCGCACACAGGTGGGGGAGGAACAGAGAGAGAGAGAGAGAGAAATGGAATCTGAAGCAGGCTCCATCCAAGCTCTGAGCCATCAGCACAGAGCCCAACCCGGGGCTCGAAGCCACGAACTGTGAGATCATGACCTGAGCCCAAATCAGATGTTTAATCGACTGAACCACCCAGGTGCCCCGAGTGCTTGCATTTTTAAACTTGTCTCTGCCACACGTGTTTACTCCCGTTATGAGGAGGTGGTGCACCAAACAGTGGTTAAAGCTGCAGGTTCGTACTGAAGTTGGACATCAAACTTTGTTACAGCCAAATGTTCTACCCTTGTACTAGACCCCCTCAGACGTCCAGTTCTGAAGCCAGCACCAGCCCTTAGGATTAACAGGAAAATTCTGTGACCTCTGTAAGCCCCAGTTTTTTTGTCTATAAAATGAGATCAGAGATAGATAGATCCTGCTACTCACCAGGTGCTTGGCATACAATGAACATTCTGGGAATGTGAGATATTATTACTATGACAGGGGAAACCATAAAGGTATAAAAGTCCATTTTTCTTTAAATAATACATTCCTAACTTAGGGAGCTGGAGGTGGTTTGTGAGGATCGGATCTGTTCTGATTTGGGAACAGGTTTCTCGGGTGAGTTTTAAACATGTTTGTCAGGAGCTTTATTTGTATAGGATACAGTCTCCCCCTGGGCTAAAGTATGAGATGTTGCCCAAGAACAGGAGCCTGATGAGCCAGGCAAGCTGTCCTAGGCAATGTGGGGTGGGGTGGGGTGGGGGGAACACTGAGTGCCTGACCTGAGCTCCCGGGTCATCCCGGGCTGACTTTCGCCCTGGCCCTCCCCTTCCCTCCCACCTGGAGCCTGGGTCTGCTTTGTCACTGCCGCCTTGGTGGGAACTCAGGGTCCATTCTGGTTTCCCTAAAGAGCCATATCCACAAGACCTAGGTATATACAGCAGAGTGTTTAAAGATTTCATAAACGTATCTTACCTTCATTTTGCCCCTCTCAGTAGCAAAACCTCAGCCACCCCCTCCCCCTGCAATTTTCCAATCCTTTGCTTCCTCCCTTGCCAACCTTTAAGCTCAGCTCTGGTTTTCCTGGCCACACCCGGGAATTAGGCCCAGGTTCAGAGAACCCGATGCAACAGTTCCATGGTCTCCAGCTCTTCCCAGTGCCCTGGAGTCATGCAGGGGACAGAAATTTTATAATTTTTATAAGAATTACATGCTGGGGCACCTGGATGGCTCAGTTGGTTAAGCGTCTGACTCTTGATTTCAGCTCAGATCATGATCTCATAGTTCGTGGGATCAAGCTCCACGTTGGACTCTGGGTGATGACAATGTGGAGCCTGCTTGGGATTCTCTTTCTCTGTCTCTCTCTGCCCCTCCCCTGCTTGCATGCTCTCTTTCTCTCTCTCTCTCTCTCGAAATAAATAAATAAACATCTTTAAAAAATTGTTTAGGGGCACCTGGGTGGCTCAGTCAGTTAAGCGTCTGACTTCAGCTCAGGTCATGATCTCGCAGTCCGTGAGTTCCAGCCCCACGTCGGGCTCTGTGCTGACATCTCTGAGCCTGGAACCTGCTTCCGATTCTGTGTCTCCCCCTCTGTCTGCCCCTCCCCTGCTTGTGGTCTCTCTCTGTCTCTCAAAAAGTGAATAAATGTTAAAAAAATTATAAAAAATTGTTTACAAAAAGAACTGCATGCTAAAGCAATACAATTTTAGATATATTAGGTTACAGAAAATATTACTAAAATCAGTTTCACCTTTTCTTTGGTTATTTAAAAAAATTTTTTTTAATGCTTATTTATTTTTGAGAGAGACAGAGTACAAGCAGGAGAAGAGCAGAGAGGGAGGGAGACCCAGAATCAGAAGCAGGCTCCAGGCTCTGAGCTGTCAGCACAGAGCCCAGCATGGGGCTTGAACTCATGAACCATAAGATCATGACCTGCGCTGAAGTCGGATGCTTAACCGACTGAGCCACCCAGGCACACCTCTTTTGGCTATTTTCTCATGTGGGTACTAGAAATGTAAAAATTGCATCAGGTTCACATTACATTCCCTCTGCCTGTGGTGCCTGAAATCCACGGTTCAGAGCCTGCCTTGATCTGAGGGCCACCTTGTTCTTCCTCCAAATGGTCCCGTTTAACAGCAAATATCCTGAACATTTGCATCAGGTCGTAGCTCTGCCAGGAGGTTGATAGCTAGGGAGGGGATGTAGAGAGGCAGGCATGGTGCCAAAGAGACTCTTTTTTTTTGCACCCCCTTCTTCTGCCTTCCCAGACACTCCAACTGGGACTCTTGGAGCTGAAGGCAGCCCACAGGTGGTGTGGGTCTGCTGAGTAGGTGGGAAGTCTCTCAGCTAAAGACTCAGGGGCACCATTCCAGGGCCAGGTCTAAGGGAAAGCTGCATCCGGTGATATTTCAGAGAGCAGAGGGTGAATTCTCCACGCCAGGAGCCTCAGTTGGAAGCAGCACCCCTAACCAGGGTCTGAGGAGGGAGGGAAACTGGAGACCACGGGCAAGGAGGGGCCCTGGGCTCCTCAGCCAAGCATCCTCCAGAGGAAGATTTGCCATCAGGGTTTGCTGGCTGGAAGGACGTTTTGGTTGAAGTTCTGTGTCGTTTCAGATCAGGGTACAAATCTGTGAAACTCCAGGTACCTCTGGTAATGCCACTCATTGGGACCCCCATGCTGCACAAGATTTGATTACATACACAAGCAGGTCTGGGTCCCTCAGTGGGACTGTTCTAGACTGAAAACAGACTTCAAGCTGATGCCTCCTATACACACATAGTAGGTGTTCAATGCCAGGTTGTAAACATCTTGTTAACCCCATGCTTAGAACCCAGAAGGGGCTCAACAAAACATATTTAACTGATTTGAATATGTACTCAACTAAACCTCCTGAAGCACGAAGCTGCCGCTGACTGAGGGTTCTGCTATGTCTCTAAACTTTTCAGCATTATTTCCAGCCTCCAACCCTTTCAGGGAAAAGTACTCCTGTATTAGTTGGGATTTAACCAAGAAACTACTCAGAATACTCACATTGGAGGGAACTGCATGCTGAGATTGGGGTCACAGGTGATGGATAAGCAAAGGGGGGAGGGCATTAGGACAACCCAGAGGGTAGCCACCACTCCTCTAGGCTGGGGCCAGAGGACGGGCTGATGTCATGGGAGTCCAGGGAACCACAAGGAGCCTGTTCAGTGGAAGCTGAAAGCTTAGAGGAGACCGAATTGGCTGTGGAGCTACCTTGTGAGGCAGGAGGGAAGGGAGGGGACTTGTCTCTTACCTCTGCCCAGGGTCAGCCCCCGCTGCTGCTGTGCAAAGCAAAATGAGAGAGGACAAGGGGTGGCTTGGGGGTGTTCTGGCCCAAGGCCAGTATGACCTCCAATTGTCCTAACTTTTGAAAGGGTCTTGGAGGAACTGAACAGCCTGTTACAGGCTGAATTGTGCCTCCTATTAAATTCATGTGTTGAAGAACAAACCCTGGAGCCTCAGAATGTGACCTTATTTGGAGATAAGGTCTTTAAAAAGGTGATTCATTGAAAGGAGACAATTAGGGTGGGTCCTAATCCAATCTGACTTGTGTCCTTATAAGAAGAGGAAAGTTGGACACACAAACAGGGGTGTGTACACGGAGGAAAGACCTTGTGAGGACACAGGAAAAAAAAAAAAAATTCAGCCATCTACAAACCAAAGAAACCAGCACTACAGATCTCAGACTTCCGGCTTCCAGAACTGTGAGGAGATAAATCTGTTGTTGAAGCCACCCTGTGTGTTATGTTTGTCATGGCAGCCTGAGCTGACGAAAACTGCCCAAGATTCCGTGTTGCCAGAGGAGTCAGAATTCAGCACAAATCCATCCCCAGAGTGCAGGGAACCCACTTTTTTAACTGACAGCAGTACAAAAATGCCACCCAGATGTCCAAAGGAACCTCTCCTGCCTCCCCCACTCATCCCTGCTGGGAGGAATCACAGACTGGTGTGTGTGTGTGTGTGTGTGTGTGTGTGTACATGTGCACACTACTGGTATCTGTGAAGCCTGTTAAACATCCTACATTGCACAGGAATGTTCCCCTCCCAACAAAAAAATTATCCAGCTCACAATGTTAATAGTGCCAGCCCCAGAGACCTGTGCTACAGTAAAGCTCCATGTCTATAAGCCCACCATGTGCTTGAGACATCCCAGTAGGCTTTTGGTCTTTTACACTTTAACATAAACAGATGGATAATCATCAATTAGCAAACATTTGAAGAAAGTCTCTGACATGAATGGCAGTGATCGGAACTACAGAGAAAAAGCAACGTGGGTAAAACAGATTATACAGGGAGAAGAATATCAAAGAACTGTTAAAAGAAATGAAGGGAAGGAAGGAGGGAAATAAAGACAGACAGATAGGCAACCTGAGGGAAAGAAAGGAGGAAATGAAAGAAGGTACCAGATCCATGGGACGAGAACAGGATCCCGTTAAAAATGGATATTCCAAAAACAAGCAAGAACTTTTGAGAATTAAAAATGTGATAGTGGAAATAATAAACTCTAAATAGTTTAGAATACAAAGTAAAGAAATTCTTCCAGGGGCACCTGGGGGGCTCAGTTGGTTGAACGACCGACTTCGGCTCAGGTCATGATCTCATGATTTGTGAGTTCGAGCCCTGCGTTGGGCTCTGTGCTGGAGCCTGGAACCTGCTTCTGAATCTGTGTCTCCCTGTCTCTCTGCCCCTCCCCCATTCATGCTCTGTCTCTCTCTGTCTCAGAAATAAATAAACATTAAAAAAAAAAAAAAAAAGAAATTCTTCCAGAAAGGAAAGCAAAAATCAGAGTTGGAAGATAAGAGGGAAAAAAATGTAAGAAAACTAGGGGGCCAGTCCAGGAAGTTTAATATCAAAATAAGAGCAGTTTCATAAAGACAGGACAGGTAAAATGGAGGGGAAGAAATCATCAAAAATATATTCTAAGAAAACCTCCAAATAAAGAATATGAGTATTCAGTTTGAAAGGATGAAAGAGATCCACATCCAGGTACATGGATGTGAAAATGGAGACATTTTCAAATACTGGTGACTAAGTATGATATTGTGATTTATAATAAGAAATAAGGGCACTTGGGTGGTGGTTAAACGTCTGACTCTTGATCTCGGCTCAGGTCATGATCTCACAGTTCGTAAGTTTGAGCCCTATGACAGGCTCTGTGCTAATAGCACCGAGCCTGCTTGAGATTCTCTCTCTCCCTCTCTCTCTGCCCCTCCCTACCTCTCTCTCTCTCTCTCAAAATAAATAGGTAAACTTAAAAAAAATTGTTATAATAAGAAATATGTATTTGGTCTTCAACCCTGTTCCTGGCTCAGAGCCTCCAAAACGCTTGGGATTTCTCAAGTATTGAGAGTAACAGTTTGTTATGTTAATGAGGTGGATTTTGGAAAAGATGGAGCCTGTTTTCCAGGAGAACCAAACATGTGACTAGAAGGTTGGAACTTTCAGTCCCATTCCCCTGACCTCTGGGAAGAGGAGAGGGACTGGAGGCTAAATCAATATCGAATGGCCATTGATTTAATCAATCATGCCTATGTAATGACCTCCACTGAAACGCAAAAGGGTTCAGAGAGCTTCCAGGTTGGTGAACACGGGGAGATTTGGGGACAGTGGTGGGCTGGGAGAGGGAATGAAAGCTCTGTGCCCATTCCCTACACCTTGCCCTGTGCACGTCTTCCATCTGGCTGTTCCTGAGTGATGTCCTTTTATAATAAACTGCTAATCTAGTAGGTAAAAAATTTATCTGAATTCTGTGAGTCACTCCAATAAATTAACCTAACCTGAGGAGGAGGTCTTCGGAACCTCTGATTTATAGCCTGTCAGACATACAGGTAACAACACGGACTTGCAACTGGCACCTGAAGTTCAAGAAGGAGGTCATGGGAACCTCCAGTCTGTAGCTGGGCAGTCAGAAGCACAGGTAACAACCTGGCTTACAACTGATGTCTCTGGCAGTCTTGTAGGACTGAACCCTTACCTATGGAATCTGATGCTGCTATCCCTAGGTAGTGTCAGAATTGAACTGAATTCTAGGATACCCAGCTGGTGTCCTAAGAATTGTTGTGTAGGGACTGCCTCCCCTGTGCTCCCCACCCCTGGTCCCCATCCTCATACATTGAAATTGGGTCCAGGAACCTAACTACAATGAGACTATCTTATGGGCCTCAAAAGGGCAATGAAAAAAACCCACAGCATATTCAAAGAATGGGGATAAGAATGGCTTCAGACTTCTCACTATCACACTGTAAGAAGACAATTAAAACAGTGTCTTCAAAATTATGAAGAGAAATGATTTTCAATCTAGAATTTTTAGATCCATCCTATAAATAAGTGATAATATGGAATAAAAGCATTTTTAGACATGTAGGATCCTCTAGAATTTACCTCCCATATACCTTTTTGTAGGTATACAAAAGCTATACTGAAGGATAGGCTCCTGTAAAACAAGGGAATAAAACAAAAGTAGTGAAAGGGCATCCAGGAAACAGAGACTCCATCACAGGAGAGAAGATGTGGTGAAGGGTGTATATGAGATGTTGGGGGGCAAGTCAAATGTGTCTGAATGTATTAAAAGACACTAGCAGAGAGTTTAGAATTAGATTTTTGACAGAAACATTGAAAACTAAGCAAAAATTTAAAACCTCAACTATTATGATTCCAGGATAAACAAAAACTAGTGCAGAATCTAAAATTCAGAGTGTTCTGCTATATGACTCAGTTGTGAAGACCATGCTGATCTAACCCAGTCATAACTCTATAGGGGACTCACGAAGGGGGTGTCAATGGTGCCGTGGGGCACGAGATCCCCATATTGCACAACCTTAACTGCCATTTGTGGCAGCTAGTGGACAAGGTATGTTGTAGGTTGCATTGTGTTCCCCCCACCACTAAAAAAAAGAAACTTTTTGGAGTCCTAACTCCCAGAATCTCAGAATGTGACCTTATTTGGAAATAGGGTCTTTATAGGGATAACCCAATTAAAATGAGCTCATCAGGGTGGGCCCTAATCCAATATGACTGGTGTCCTTACAAAAAGGGGAAATATGGACACAGAGATAGATGTACACAGAAGGAAGACAATGTGAAGAGACACCAGGAGAAAATGACCATCTACAAGCCAAGGAGAGAGGCCTGGAACAGATCCTTCCCTCAGGGCCCTCAAAAGGAATCAACACTACTGACACCTTGACCTTGGACTTCCAGTCTCCAGAACAGTGAGACAATAAATTTCTTTTGTTTAAGCCCCTCCAGGCTGTGGTGCCCTAGGAAATGAATACATAGTATGAATAAAAATAATCCTCATCTTCTGAACTGGGAAGTTGCTGTAGATTGAATGATTGTGTTGCCCCAAAATTCATATGCTGAAACCTAATCCCCAGCATGATGGTATTTAGAGGTGGAGCATCTGGGAGGTGATTAGGTCATGAGGGGGAAACCCTCATGAATGGGATTAGTGCTTTTATTAAAAAAAGAGAGAGAGAGAGACACAGAAATGATCTATCAGGTGAGGACATAGAAGGAAGGTGTCTATCTGCAAATCAAGGAGAGGGCTCTCGCCAGGAATTGAATTGGTGAGCACCTTAATCCTGGACATCCTAGCCCCAGAATTGTGAAAAATCAATGTCTGTATTTTTAAGCCTCCTAGTTTATGCTATTTTTGTTATAGCAGCCTGAGCTGACTAACACCTCACCCTGGCTTCTCACCCATGACGTTGACATAGTACCATGGCAACATGCCAGAGATTATTAGTGCCTCACTTCCCACCAGTGATGGGGTCTTCACTGCTGGTCAACAGGTGATCCAGCTCCAAAATCTCAGGAAAAGAGACCCACCAGAATCTTGAAGCAGCTCGTCCCAGATGAAGTGAATTTATCAAATCAAGTGGACCCAAGTGGCTCAACGGGTGGACAGTGGTGGATGTTGTGGTAAAACACACCCTCCTAGCTGCCAAGATGGTCACTGATGGGTCAGAGCTGAGTCTGCCTGAGGTTAGGTCCCATCCTGGGGGGCATCACAAGACTGATTAATGTTGAAGTACAAAGGCCTGTCCCTTGAGCTCAATTCTGGACAACTCTGAAAAGCCTATCAGGCCCCAGTTCTCCAAGGGTTGGCCGAGGCCTCCTTATGAGATAATTCCCAAGAGCATTTTCCAATAACCCCCCCTGTTCACCAATTTCAACCTTAGCGTTTTGTTTCTCAAAAAATCAGACCTGAAACACTGATGTTCAAGGTGTGAATAAAACATAATTCATCTAACCTGTCAATGGCATTCATTTTGTTTCCTAGTTTTCAAATATAAAAACTGCTACAGTTAGCGTCCATGTAAATATAGTCTTCCACAGGTATGGGTTCTTTTATTATAGAGTCCCAGGAATGGGAATGCTAGATTTAAGAGTATGTGTAGATTTCATTATACAAGGTATTGCCAGGTTGTTTTCCAAAAAGGGGGGAAACAATTCACATTTCAGCAATGATCTTCAGAGAACCCCTTTTCCTGCATCTTTGCCCAAAATACACATTAACACTTACAGTGTTTGTTGTTGTTAGAGAGAGAGAAATGAGTAGGGGAGAGGAGCAGATTGAGAGGGAGAGAGAGAGAATCTTAAGCAGGCTTCATGTTCAGCACAGAGCCCAACTCGGGGCTCAATCATGGAATCATGACCTGAGCTGAAATCAAGAGAGTGACACTCAACTGACTGAGCCAACCAGGATCCCCAGCACTAATATTGTTTTTAATGAGTCTTATGGGTATTAAGTGATATGTTGTTCCTTTAATGTAAATTTTTCTAGCAACTCACAAGTTTGAACGCCTTTTTATATTAATCATTTAAATTTATTTTTCTGTGAATTGCTGTGTTAATTGGGTTAGGTTCAGCTACATATAGTAGAAAACCCCGAAATAATAGAGGCTTAAATTGAATAGAAGTTTGTGCATCTCCTGTAAAAGGATTCTGGAGGTAGGAACTGCAAGGTTGATATTGTGGCGTTAAAAACTTGTTCAGTGACTCAGAAGTGGAATTTATTTTTGTATATGGTATAAAATAGGGTCCAGCTTGATAATGTTCCAGATGGATGACCAACTGTGCCACAACCATTTGTTAAGTCGCTCGTCCTTTTCCTGCTGAGTTGAAATTCTATCTTTGGTGAGCATTAAAGTAATACACACAATGGGATCTATTTGGGGACATTTTTGGTAAGATGAACTTTTAAACTTCATGACTTAACTTGAAACAAATGAGTTTCACACCCTCTTTCTCTGCCTCTTCAAAGGGTGACTTGTGTACGACTGGTAACAATCTGGAGAAGACCAGATGTGAAGCATGTGGCTGTCTTACCGAGGCATTCATGCTTTGCTTTTTGGATAACCTGATACAAGGCCTTGGCCTGTGTCGCAGATAGTTTTGTAGCCAGCCCAACATCAGTTTGGGTGATGAATGGCCCATTGATGAGCAGGCCATTCACATGTTCAAGTGAGTCATGCTCTAGCTTCCTGGCCATATGCCCCAAAGGCCACCTTCAGGCTCCAGTGTTAGAGGGTAGATGCTGGATCCTGCCCACCCCACTGACACCCAGAGTGGTGTTCCCCTGGCAGCAGTGGTAGTGAGCACCAAATTCTTCTACCCTCGTAACTGCCCCCCAAGACTGCTGTTATGAGGTGCTCTTGTTGTCATCTCCACGTTACAAATGAGGAATGTGGAGAGTAGAAAGACAGAGTACCTCACCTGGCACACCCAGTAGCAGAGGTGGACAGCTAACGGCAGAGCCCGCCCCAGTTAACTCCAGGCTGTGTCCGCCCACTCACTTGAGTGTGAAGACAGATGGACAGCATGGGCATTCTTGTCGCATGTGCTCCAAAAAAACTCAGGCCCAATCTGAGCTTGGGTCAGGCTGCCATGTGGCAAAAGAAGGGGCAGAAGGGTTCCAGGGCTCTGAAGGAGCCTCTGTATTGGCTTCCTGTGTCTGCAGTGTGGATGAAAAGTGAGGGGCCAAAATAAAGAGGGTGACCAGCCTGCCCCACGGCCAAGCTCAGCTCAGGCCTGAGCTGCACTATGTGGGGTGGGAGAGAGTGGCCCCAAACATTCTGGTTCTGAAGTGGCCTCTTGCACCTGGAAGTAAATGTAAAATCTTGCTCACTGGTATAGAGCATCTCTCCCTCCATGCCCCCCCCCCCTCCACCATCCTCCTGTCCTCTCTGCCCCTTTAAGGAAAAAGGTGAGTGTTCTGGAAAACTTCAGGAATGGGAGGGAGAAATTTTTGTGGCTCTGTTGAATAAAGGTGCCCAATTCACCATCATACCTGGTCCTGTGGGTGAAGGAGGTGCCATATTCAACTAATGGGGTTTGGAATCTTCCTCATTAAGGAAAATGCCCTGCCCTGGTGTGGCTGTCCCAAGTGCCTTAAATTTAACTGATGCTGAGTGTGCCATCCCTTGCCAGACTGCTCTGCCCATGATCTGATCGCTGTTCCTCCTCGCCCTTGTCCACTGTCAACAGCAGATGATCATCCAGCTCCTGCGCTTCTGTGTAGTGAAGGGTTAACTCATCAGGCCTGCCTTGTCCAAACGCCACACCCCCCAAAGGTCTTCAGAACTGGCCCTTGACCAGCTCCTGGGGTGTAACATCTGAGTCTCTGAATACCCTGTCTGAAGAGTGTCTTTGATTACCTGGGGCCTTGGGCCACAGCACATATTTGATGTTAACAATGTGATTTATGGTGGGGTGCTTGGGTCATGCTGTATTAGTTTGACCTTTGAGGCTGAAGACTGAGTAACTAAAGTCAGTCACATGGACATCCCATGCCTACATAACTGGACCCCAGCAAAACCCCTGGACACCATGGTTAAGGTGAGCTTCCCTTTGCACATGTTGTCACATGTCACTGCTAGAAGAAATTAGCACTATCCACATGACTCCACTGGGTGAGGACAACAGGAAGCTTGCACTTTGTTCCTCCTGGACTCTGCCTTATGTGTCTTTTCATTTGTGGATTCTAATTTATATCCTTTTGCTGTAAAAACCTGTCACCATGAGTATAACAGCTTTTCTGAGTTCTGTGGGTCATTCTAGCAAATTATTGCCACTGAGGGTGGTCATGGGGATACCCTGGCATAACCCCCCACACTAACCACCTGTTAATCCCTCTGGATGACTTCCTTACACACTCCATCATTCTGTGGCTTGGACAAATGTCATCTGGCTGGTGGTGTGGACAAACAGGATACATAAGACAGGTGGCCTGAGGCCAGTCATCCCTGCAGAAACAAGGGCTAGACTGAATTATTCAAACTGAACTGAACTGGAGAGCCATGTCCGAAGCTCTGTTAGCCTGTGCCCAGGCTGATGGAGGATTTGGGTTGAACTTTTGATAACAATTGTAAACAGATTTTCTTTTCAGGAACACCCTGCCTTGGAATCCTACTTCTTGGGTGGAGGCCAGGTAGGCATTAACTTCTCCGTCTTCCCCAAACACAGATACTTGGACCCTAGAGGTGTTCATAAGAGACCTCAAATATTTAAGGAAATACCACCAGTAGACCATGTAGCCCTCCAATGACTTCCGAGATCTTTCTAAAATGAGATGACCCTTGGTTACTCAAGGAAGTTTCCTGGAGGGATAACAGACTCATTATTTTAGGTACAGCATGCAGGCAGTTTTCCCTACAAGCGAGGTCATCTAGTAGAAAGGGTGGTACAAAATTTGTCTCTGGCTTCAGCTGAAGTGATCAGTGATATGACTTTTGGTCCTAGAAGTGTTTAGTCTCAACACATATGTGCCTGGCATGGCTCTAAGTGATGGGTAACTTCTCACAGAACTTGCACTAAGGTCCTTGAGAAGGGCCTCCAAGACCACCCCTGAAACCCTTGGGGCCAGATAGAATTTGGAATCCCAAAGTTGTGTTTATTTTAGACACGATTTTAGAAGTTTGTATTATATAAAACCCTGGAAGGATTTGGAAGAGCATCTTGTTATTTTTTTAATGTTTATTTATTTATTTTGAAAGCAAGAGTGAGTGGAGGGGGGGACAGAGAGAGGGAGAGAGAGAATCCCAAGCAGGCTTCTCACTGTCAGCACAGAGCCCAGTGTGGGTCTTGAGCCCACGAGTGGTGAGATCATGATCTGAGCTGAAATCAAGAGCTGCACGCTCAACTGACCAAACCACCCCAGTGCCCTGAGCATCTTGTTATTAAGCACATTTATATTTTTGTAGCAAAACATATGAACCGTCCTACAAGTGAAAGTAAATGAGGGATATGAATGACCTCAGGTCAATATAGAAGGTCTTGCACTCAATTTATTATACTTTTCTCCCTTTCTTTGGATCTTTCCGGATTGTGAGGTTGTGGACCTGTTTTATCACCCCCATTTTACAGATGAGGAAACGAAGACACAGAGAGGTGAAGTAACCTGCCTGAGGTCACAGCTAAGGTCTGAATCAGGATTCAAAGGCAGCAGTCTGGCCCCAAGTCCCAGATCTGTGCTCTTTAGTGACCCACTGTCACAGCAATGGCAAGATCGGTGGCATGCCTATTCACTGGCTGGAGATGTCCTCTGGGCCCCCTCTGGCCTGGAGTGAGCCCTCTGTCCCATGTTGCACATCCCAGGCTCTGGGCTACAGGCCCCCTTAGCTGACTGGCTCCTGGGGAACCCTGTCCCCCTAGGAAGAACTAGCCAGGCCCAAGGCCTCAGGGCTTCCCGGTGTCTAAGCCAGCGCATTGGCAGCCTCTTCCCAGACTCTATGTTCTGCCGCTGGAGTACAGATCCATGGTGATCCCAGCACCAAGCCTGGGTCATTTGCTTTGAATGAGGCAAATATGATTTACTTAGATCAGGCTGCTTGGGCTTTTTTTTTTTTTTTTAAGTTTATTTATTTTGAGAGAGACAGAGATGGTGTGAGTGGAGTAGGGGTAGAAAGAGTGAGGGAGAGAGAAAACCCCAAGTAGGCTCCATGCTGTCAGCCCAGAGCCTGATGTGGGGCTTGAACTCACCCAGGCGCCCAGGCTGCCTGGGCTTTTAAAACCACTTCAGGGGCTCCTGGGTGGCTCAGTTGGTTAAGTGTCCGACTCTTGGTTTTGGCTCAGGTCATGATCTCATGGGTTTGTGGGTTTGAGCCCCATGTCAGGCTGACATGGAGCCTGCTTGGGATTCTCTGTCTCCCTCTCTATCTGCCTCTCCCCACTCATGCTGTCTCTGTCTCTCTCTCAAAAAAGAAACAAACAAACAAACAAACAAACCCCAAAAAACAAAAAAAAGCTTATAAGACACTTCACATTCCCATGCCCTCTTGGCCTTTTCCTCTGCAGCTTTTAGGCGGACGAAGGCAATGGAAAGGATGAGTAGACATTTGCTCTGTGGAGGTCAGGGCCACCCCTGTGCTCCCCCTCTCCTGTACCAAATGTCATTCCTCTTCTGTCCCCTCCTCACAATGGACACAGGAGTGCCCGGCTTTCCATCCACCCCCAGGGGAACCATGTCGGCTCTCACCTAGGCCATCCTATGAGCTCTCTCCATTTTATTCCCCTGACGCCTAAAATGATTTTTTTTTTCCGGAAATCTGGGTGCCAAAATTGGCCAGGGTGTTGCTAAAGTACAGCATGGCAATGATGGGGGTTGGGAGGAATTTTTTTATGCCTCCCCCCAAACTGTGCCCCAGGCTGGGGTCTACTTTTTTAAGGGTAGCTGTGGAAATCAAGAGAAAAAAAATCCTGGGAATATTGCTTTGGAAACCTAACCTGGTGCTGTCTTGTGGAAACTTAAGGGACAGTCTTTCATGGAGGAGTGCCAGGGGCACTGAGGCAGGCTGTGGCCTCTCTCTCTCTCCTGAGCCTCCTAAGCACCTGCTTGAAGTACCAACCCAGGGTCTCCCCTACTGGACCAGTGTTTTCCAGACTTTTATGACCATGTTTGCCACCTGGGGATCATGTCCATACCTACAGCTGAGATCCATTTTAATTTTCTTTTTAATGTTTGTATTTATTTATTTATTTATTTATTTATGAGAGAGAGAGAGAGAGAGAGAGAGAGAGAACACAAGCAGGGGAGAAGCAGAGAGAGAGGGAGACCCAGAATCTGAAGCAGGCTCCAGTCTCTGAGCTGTCAGCACAGAGCCCCACGCAGGGCTCAAACTCATGAACCGCAAGATCATGACCTGAGCTGAAATTGGATGCTTCACTGAGCCGAGATCCATTTTAAATGGATGACCCCTGGGGGCGTCTGGGTGGCTCAGTGGGTTAAGTGTCTGACTTGGGCTCAGGTCATGATGTCATGGTTTTGTGGGTTTGAGCCCCGCATCACGCTCTGAGCAGGCAGCTTGGGGCTTGCTTGAGATTCTCTCACTCCGTCCCCTTTTTGCCCTTCCCCCACTCGCACTATCTCTGCCTCTCTCAAATTAAAAAAAAAAAAAAAACTTAAGAAAAGAAAGAAAAGAAAAGCAAGCTTTAGCACATAATCTTACCCTGGATGCCAGTTACATTTTTTATGTAATCATTTCAGCTGCATTCAGCATTTCTCTGCTCCCCAGATGGCTGGGGTCAAGAGGCCAGTGTGATGAGCCCGTACTTACCCCCTGGATCGGGCTCCTTCTCTAGCAAATTCTTCCCTGGCTGTTGGCCTGGCTTCTTCCTTGGGGAGGTCCTATACAGCCTTTCTTCCTTTTTGCCCCCAGGAGAAGTAAATCTTCATTGTTTTCCCCCCAGGGAGATCTGCACTTACTCCCTAATGGAAATTTAAGCATCCTAAAGTTCCTCCTGGCTTCTGCTTTATTACCTTAGGGTAAAATGCTCATCTGTTTTTAAGGAAAACCTTTCAATTTTGTTTAAGGGCTTGAACCCAGTCCCAGCCCAATCCAGAATGATTTGATCACATTAGGATTGCAGCCAGACAAGACATTAGCATCCCCCCTCTGCTTTTTGTTGATTAAGAAAACTCCTTTGTACCCTATGCCTGACATATAGGCTTGGATCTGAGTTTCTGGGACCTGGAACTCATAACTTTGGGGAGAGGGATCCTCCTGATGAAAAATAAATAAAGTGAGAAGGACGGGATTTGATGTGGGGCCTCCGGCAAGTGAGGGTCCCTGAAGCTTCAGTGTCACTGTAGGTCTATCTATGCTGACATGTGTGTTTTATATATTCCTTTGGACCCTTTCTTCACTCTGTATCATCATTTCATGACAAGAAGAGCAGTAAATATTCGCTGAAGGTCTGCCCCCTACAGCCAGCACTTTGCCTATGCTACGCTGTGTGATCTCCCCACCACCAGCCAGAAGGTAGCGATACTTCTGTTTTATAGTATCTGTTCATTAGATAGATCCTTCCCTTCCCTACGGGTTAAAAAAAAAAAAAAAAAAAAGGTTATCTTTCCCAGTAATTCCAGAAACAGGTCTGGAAGGGCTCTGAGTGGCATGAGCTGGGCAATGCTGAGCTGCCTTAACCCCATGGCTTGATGGTGGGGGTGATGGGTGGGTGGTTCCCCCAGGGGACATTAGAATGTTGTCATCAGAAGGGAGTGGCCATAGGGTAGACAGAAACTGTGACTGTGGTCCCCAAGGGTTCCTGGCCATGATGCACTTCATGTGCTCTGGAAGGTAGATCATAAGAGGGTGCAAAAGTGCTCGGCTTGGGGGACCTGGCTCAAATGCAGAAGGGCAGGGTTGGGGTCCAAGATAATAAGTTCCAAATAACTCCACTGTAGGTGGGGTGGAAGGAGCACTGTGTTCACCCCAACCACCTGTGTGAACTTGAACAAAGTTCTTAATCTCTCTGGTCCTCAGTTTGCCCAATAGAGAAAAAGAGCCAATAATATCTGTTGGCCAGCAAGGGGGAGGTGAGGGCCCTCCGTTCCCCAGCTCCCACTGCAGGAAACTCCATTAAAGTCTTCCACCTGGGGGGGCACGGGTGGCTCAGTGGGTTAAGTGTCCGACTCTCTGTTTTGGCTCAGGTCGTGATCTCAAGGTTCATGAGTGCAAGCCCCACACTGGGCTCTGTGCTGACAGTGTGGAGCCTGCTTGAGATTCTCTCTCTCTGCCTCTCCCCTACTCACGCTCTCTCTCTCTCTCTCTCTCTCTCAAAATAAATAAATACACTTTAAAAAAAAAAAGTTAAAGTCTCACCCCTGGCTTCTCTTCACTGTTCCCCCCATCCTTCCCCACCTCGAGCCGGTGGCTCATCTCACTGCCAAGTGTGGGGGAAGAAGTTAGGCATGCTTGTGCTGCCTCTCTCCTCTGTTGGGGGGATGGCCCACTATGCCTCTCTGGCCTCTAAACCAGAAAGGGCTTGGGCCATCTGTCTCAGTCTGGGATGTGGTATTAGGACCACCTGTCTGCAGATGTAAGCCACATTTTACAATTATGGGATATCTTAACTTCCAGTTGGTTGACTCCTGTCTAGCTTCCAGTAGGCTCTAGGAGGAGGGTCTCCCTTCAGCCCCAGCTCCCTGTGGGCTGTGGAAAGGAGCAAGTCCAGCACGTAGTAGCTGCTCAGCAAATATTATCCTGCTGTGTGTGGTTCTCCCCACGCAGGTCCCACTTCTGGTGGAATCAGAAGCTCCCCTTTCTTCTCAAGGGTCCCAGATGACACTCAGGGGTCCCTGTGATTCTGTTGGAATGGCGTCTTCCGGCTGGGAAGAAGGCCAAGGAGAGGCCCCTGGCTGTCCCCTCACATTGGCCCAAGAAAGCACTTACAATGTGAAGGCCCTGGGTGTGGGGTCTAAAGGGTCAGCAGGGCAGGGGTCCTGGAGGGACCATGTGCCCCCCCTCTATAGCCAGGCGGGGTGGGCAGAGGGACCCTGAGTGATGACTGTTAAGGGGAAGGAAAGCAGACCAGGGTAGTTGCCATCACCTGGCCCTGTGTAGAGAGGCCCCATGCAGGCGAGTGCATCATGAGAATCACCCTTGGGGCACCTGTCAAGGCAGCAGAGGGGGGCACCATCCTCCTCAATGACATCACCGAGCACTTACATGTGCCAGGGTGGCGCTGGGGCCACTGTATGAGGTCCTTCATTTTGCATGTGAGGTCAGCATGATTCTCCCCAGTTTACAGATGAAGAAGCTGAGATTCAGTGGCTTGCTCCTGCCCAGCTCCTCCATGACTGTGTCTTTGGCCCACAGCCTAAGGCCTTGGAGAAAGAAATGAGTGTCTGTGGGTCAGGGCACTTGTGTAATACATGCAGACTGTCCCACAAAATGCTTTGTGAACATCCTAATTTGTTCCCATAACTGGGGACTTCCCAGAGAAAAGCCACGTGATGTTGAGGCCCAGGTTTTATAACACCTTCTCTACTTCTGCTCGGGACAAGTGTGGTGGAGCATGTGCCCAAAAAGACCATCTGGCCTGGATCCAAGTTCTCCTGGTAAAATGACTTCCCAGACCCTCCCATCACTGTGATGGGTTGAACTGTGCCCTTCAAGCAGGTATATGTGCTGAAATGCTGACCCCCAGCACCTCAAAATGTGGCCCCAGTTGGAAATAGGGTCATTGAAGATGTAGTCAGTTGAGTGGAGTCATAGGGTGGGCCCCTAATTCAGTATGAACTGGCATCCTTATGAAAAGGGGGGAATTTGGACACAGAGACAGACATACACAGAGGCAGAACACTGTGTGAACATAAAAGCAGAGGTTGGGGTGATGTTCCTACAAGCTGAGGAACCCCAAAGTTGCCAGCAAACTACCAGAAGGTAAGCAAGAGGCCTGGGATGGAAGCTCCCTTCCCCAGAAGGGATCGGCACAGCCAGCACCTTGGCCCCAGCCTTCCAGCCTCCAGAGCAGTGAGACAAGACATTTCTCTTGGTTGAAGCCCCCAGTCTGTGGTACCTTGTTACAGCACTGCTCACAAATGGACAGTAATCTCACCACCACTCAGTGGCCTCAGTGGGCCCCCAGGCTCCGTTCAGAGGGGTTCTCTGCTGCGGACTAGAAATGCCCTGTTACTGCTCTGAGCAGATGCCGACAAGGCCTCACAGGCTGTCATTAGCCTCCTGTTTGCTCTGGCTGACATTCCCCCTTTCTCTTTTCCCAAAACAAACTTGGCCTCTCTGAGGCTCGTTAATTTCTGTTTACAGAGAAGCTCAGCGTATAAATGCTCTCCTAGCTGTTAAAAGGGCTGCTTCTTTTACCTCAGGGTCTTTGTGTCACATTAATTATCCTGAGGAAATTTCCAGGCCCTCCCTTTCCAAATGACTTTCTGGCAGCATCTGTGAACAGCCAGCCCTCCCTGAGGCCCCGACAAAGAGAGGGGTGGGAGGTGCCCTCCTCCTTGCTAACAAACAGAATCTTGGAGAACGTGGTATGTTTCAGGGGGCTGCTTGAACAAACTATTCAACTGTTGTAAAGAGTCCTGAATTGGCGGAACGGATTCCCCAGCTTTGAGACAGATCTAGGGGATCCTTCCCACAGGCATGGTAAGAAACAATGCACACAGGTCATTATTGATTAGTGTCCTTCCGCGGGGGGCTGGTTTAATGAACTGTACATCCATGTGTCGCAGCTGTATAAACTGTGTAAGTGCTTCAGGAGCAGATAAGGAAAGGTCAGCTGGTGTATTGTGACATGAACAAACAGTGAAAAACAGTGGCGAGAGTGTGCTACACTTGTGTGAGAAAGAAAGTTTAGGTATGAATTTGTATTTCCTTCTGTTATGGCCACACCAAAAAGCATAAAAGGGGCTGTGAAGGTTAATTTTACACCATGGTGATACTCATCATTTGTTCAAACGCCAGTCTAGATATCGCTGCGAAGTCTTTTTTTTTTTTTTAGATGAGATTACCATTTATATCCGTAGACTTTGAGAAAACAAGATTACCATCCACAATATGGGTGGGCCTCATCCAATCAGTTGAAGGCACTGAGAACAAAGACTGAGGTTCCCTGGAGAAAAGAGAATTCTGCTTCTGGACTGTCTTTTGAGTCAAGCTGTGACACCACCTCTTTCCTGGGTCTCTACCCTGCTGGTCTACCTTGTACAATTTGGACTTGACAGCCCCCACGAGCACATGAGCCAAGTCCTTACTCTCTCTGTCTCCTCTCCACGTTGGTTCATGTTTCTCTGAAGAAACCAGACTAAGACAACGGTTACCCAGGGTAAACTATTAGGATCAGGACAAAAGTAGGAGTGAGATCAAGGAGGATATGACTGGAGCAAGATTGTTCGATGTACTCCTTTTTATATCATGATTTAAAAATTTTTTTAAAAGGTTTATTTTTGAGAGAGAGAGAGAGAGCAAGTGAGCACAAGCAGGGGAGGGGCAGAGAGAGAGGGAGGGACAGAATCTGAAGCAGGCTCCAGGCTCTGAGCTGTCAGCCCAGAGCCCGACTCGGGGCTTGAGCTTACGAACCGGGAGATCATGACCTGAGCCAAAGTCCAACGTTCAGCTGACTGAGCCACCCAAGCACCCCTATAGATCATTACTTTTGAAGCATGTAAATGTATTACGTATTAAAAATGTATAAAAGCACTAAGTAGATAAATGGATAAATACATACACACAAAGGAATATTATTCACCCATAAAAGGAAGAAAATCCTGCCATTTATGATGATATGGACGACACTTGAGGGCATTGCATTCAGTGAAATAAGTCAGAGAAAGACAATACTGCGTGATCTCACCAATATGTGGAATCTAAAAAAGCCAGACTCATAAACACAGCAAACAGACGTGGTTGTCAGAGGTAGGTGGGATGGGTGAAGGTAGTGAAGGTACAAACTTTCAGTTATAAGATGAATAAGCCATGGGGATGTAATGTACAGCAAGGTGTGTATAGTTAATAATACTGTATTGCAGGGGCACCTGGGTGGCTTAGTCAGTTAAGCATCTGACTTCAGCTCAGGTCATGATCTCATGGCTCTTGGGTTCGAGCCCCGCATCGGGCTCTTGCTGACAGCTCGGAGCCTGGAGCCTGCTTTGGATTCTGTGTCTCCCTCTCTCTCTGCCCCTCCCCCTCTTGTGCTCTGTCTTTCTCTCTCTCAAAAATAAATAAACATTAAAAAAGCAATACTGTATTGCATATTTGAAAGCTGTTAAGATAACAAAGTTTTCATCACAAAAAATTGTAATTATGTATGGTGATGGATGTTAACTGAATGTATTGTGATCATTTTACAATGTACACACATATAAAATCATTGCATTGTATACCTAAAATGAATACAATATTATATGTCAATTACATCTCACTTAGGGAGCCAAAACATAAGAGACTCTTAAAAACTGAGAACAAACTGAGGGTTGATGGGGGGTGGGAGGGAGGGGAGGGTTGGTGATGGGTATTGAGGAGGCACCTGTTGGGATGAGCACTGGGTGTCATATGGAAACCAATTTGACAATACATTTCACATTAAAAAAAATTACATCTTAATTAAAAAAAAAGCAAATAGAAGAACTTGAGGATGGGCACACGGCTGGTGTGGTTCTGGAACATGTCACGATTTTGCTCTAGAGCCAATGGTGACTTGTAGTGGACGACTTGTAATTCTGTTTAGCAACAGAGGCCCCGCCAGGGTGGACTCCGTGGAAGATCAAGAACCCCAGGTGTATAGCCCAGCTCATCTGGGGCATCACATGGGCTCTGTTACCATCCATTTAGAGGAGACAGGACGTACCACCAAACCTGTCTTGAGTGTCTGCAGAGGTGCCAGCCACACTTCAACTTCAGTTTCCAAACAACGGGGCATGACATTGGCTGGCGGCCATCCAAGGTGTTGTGCTGCCCAGACCCACGAGTGATGGGTCGGACTCTCCTGAGAAACTGCCATGGGCTAAGCCCACAACATACACGCTAAGCCCAGGGACACAGTGGCAATGAGAGAGACCACTTATCCTCACAGAGCTCATGTGGTGAAGGAGACAGGAGGTAATGTAAATACGGTCTGGGAAGACAAAGGGCTGCTGTCTCACTCAGTGTGGAAGATGGAGCTCTTTTATAGAGGGGATGGGGGGTGGCTTACCCGAGTGGGTGGCATGAGAGAATGAGAAGGAGCTGGCTGGGTGAGGAGTCGGTGCAGGAGGGACCCCCTTGCTGGGTGCAGAGGAGATACAGAACAGCTCATCTGTTTTCATTCTGCCTTTCACGTGCCAAGGGTGCTGAGGAGGAAACCAAGTCCAGGAGGGAGAAGTGAGCTGTTCAAGGTTTGCACACCCAGCTGTGCATGCTTCTAATCTCAGTGGGGGAGCGGTTCTCTGATTGCTTCTGGTTGTAGCTTCTGGAAGCTGTCAGAAGCCGCAGCTGTGCACAGTTGAGTGGCGAGGCACGGGCTCTGGGGCCAGAGCTGCCCGGGGTTCAAACCCGGCTCTGCCACTTCCTAGCTGCGTACCCTTGAGTCAGCAAGTGGGACTTCTCTGGGTCTCCTCTCTTGAGGATTAGATATGATACTTTGGTGCTCTCTATGTGAGGGTTACTCTACACTTTGTTCGTGTCATTTACGTAGAAAAGAGAATGAAACAGGGCAGGGAGTACATGTAGCAGGAGGGCACAGGAGAGGTTTCACAGGCAGAATTTTGAAGCGATTTCAACTGGTCCTTTGGAACCTCTGGAATGAGGGTTCTACCCCATGGACAGTCCCTGGGCCGGCATCCTTGGCATCCCCCAGGAAGCTAGAAATGCAGGACCTAAGGCCACACCTGGGAACACTGAACCAGAATTTACATTTTGACACCTGGGTTGGTGTGTACCCCAATTTCAACCAAGAAGCACTGCTCTACTGCTGGGGGCCACTACCCATGTCCTTTGGCCTCAGCCAGTCTGGCTCCTGTCCCTCCCTCCACCAAGCTAGCATCCCCAGCTTGCCTCTGGTTCCCTCTAAGGAGTCTTCCTGTGCTTTGCTTTGCTGTCACCTCATGCACGCCCTACTTCATCAGACACCTCCCTCTCTAAGCGATATGAGTTGGAGAACAGGCAAAGAAGGAAGGACTCCAGCCGTAGGAACCATGGTGGGTGCAAGGAGACCCCATTTCTTCCTCTTCTGGTGACAAGAGAGTGGGGGGAGATGTGTCCCCTGAATGGACCTAGAGACAAGGAGACTCAGGCCCTCCTTGGTCCAGAGTTTCCTGTAAGGAGGCCCTTAGGGGGCTCATAGCCTCAGAGCTGAAGAAATGAGGCATGGCATGACTGGGAAGGAAATGGGGGCCCCCCAACCCAGCCCTCTGAAGCCCTCAGAAAGCGCAGAAGAACTCATGGAGGAACTTTGGTGGACAGACAGAAGCCATAGGGCCACTTGAGCAATGGGCATGTGCCTGGAGAGTCACGTTGTGTCCCATACCTTGGCCAGGCTGAGGGGACTTGGGAGAGGTGGTCCTTAGCAAGATAAGGGCTGGAGTAACACTACACTCTGCCTCCAGAGGAGGCATCCCCCAAGGGAGATGTGAGCAGAGGCCACCAAAATTGCTTAGAGGCAGCTCCCTGTGGACCTTCTGTCTCCCCATGTCCTTACCCTGGACTCAGGATAAGCACCCAGGAGAGGGGAAAGAGTAGCTCAGACAAACCTCAGCCCCCTCCCCACCTTCAGGTGGCTGGGTCCTGTCTCTGGCTGGCACTAGGAGAGGGAGAGGAGTTTTTTGTTTTGTTTTGTTTTGTTTTTAACTTTTTTAACGTTTATCTTTTTTTGAGACAGAGAGAGACAGAGCATGAATGGGGGAGGGTCAGAGAGAGAGGGAGACACAGAATCTGAAACAGGCTCCAGGCTCTGAGCTGTCAGCACAGAGCCCGACGCGGGGCTTGAACTCACGGACCGCGAGATCATGACCTGAGCCGAAGTCGGACGCTCAATCGACTGAGCCACCCAGGCACCCCTAGAGAGGAGTTTTTTATGGAATTTGAGAGTAAAGATTCGACACATGAACAAAACCAAAAGAGAAAAAAAAAACTTTTCTCTAACTGTGACTTCCTGCCAGACACTTTTCCTTTCTTCTTCTGGTCCCTATCAAGCTTCTGGAAAGGTTTTCTGCCCTTGCTCCTTCACTTCTTCATCTCTCACAGTTTCTCAGCCCAAAGAAGATTCAGATTACTTAAATCAGGGATGAAGGAGGTGATATGGTTACCAGCCTTACAAAAATAAAACAGAGCAGAAGGGAAGAGATAAACAATTGTATGCCAACAAATTATATATGTAACTAGAGGAAGTAGACAAATTCCTAGGAAGACACAAACTGTTGAAACTGACTGAAGAAGAAATAGAAAATTGAAAAGACCTATAACAAGTAAAGCAATAGTCAGTAATAAAGAAACTTCCAACAACAACCCAAGGCCAAGTGGCTTCCCTGGTGAATTCTATCAAATGTTTAAAGGATAAACAACACAAATCTTTTACAGATTCTACCTGAAAATAGAGGACAAAACTATTCTTAATTCATTCTGTGAAGTCAGTATTACCCTGATACCAAAACCAAAGCTGTAATAAGAAAACTATAAACCCCACACTATGGAGAGATCCCAAATGTCCATTCACTGATGAATGGATAATGAGGTATACAATGGAATATTATTACTCAGCCTTTAAAAAGAAGGAAATCTTGCCATTTGCAATGGCATGGATAGAGCTAAGATGTATTATGCTAAGCGAAATAAGTCAATCAGAGAAAGACAAATACCATATGATTTCACTTATGTAGATTTAAGAAATAAAACAGATGAGCATACGGGAAGGCAGGGAGAGAAGAGAAAGAAACAAACTGCAAGAGACTCTTAATGATAGAGAACACACTATGGGTTGATGGAGGGAGGTGGGTGAGAGATGGGCTAGATGGATGATGGATACTAAGGGGGGTGCTTGTTGTGACGAGCACCGGGTCGTATGTAAGTGATGGATCACTGAATTCTCCTGACCGATATTGCACTGTATGTTAACTAAAATTTAAATTAAAAAAAGGAAAAAAAGAGAAAACTACAAACCAATGGCACTTAAAAGTATAGATACAAAAATCCTCAACAGAATATTAGCAAACTGAATACAGCAGCTTATAAAAAGGATTAAAGAACATGACACAATGAGATTTGTCCCAGGAATCAACATATAAAAGGTTGGCTCAACACACGAAAATCAATCAACATAACACACCATATTAATTAACACACGATCATTTCAATAGACACAGCAAAAGCATTTAACAAAATCCAACATCCTTTCACAATAAACACATTCAACAAACTAGAAATTCAAGGGAAATTTATCAGCCTTATAAATAGCATCTGTGGAGACTCCATATCTAACATCATACTTAATGATGAAAGACTGACAGCTACCCCTTAAGATAAGAAACAAGACAAGAATATCTGCTCTTGGGGCACCATATTCCTATCTCCGTTACTTCACCTGCATGATTTTTGACAGAGCACTTATCACCATCTAAAATATCATATATTTTGGGGGAGGGGAAGGGGTAAAAAAAGTTACAGAGAGGGAGGGAGGCAAACCATAAGAGACTCTTAAATCCCAAGAACAAAATGAGGGTTGATGGGGGGTGGGGGAGAGGGGAAAGTGGGGGGTGGGCATTGAAGAGGTCACCTGTTGGGATGGGCACTGGGTGTTGTATGGAGACCAATTTGACAATAAATTATATTTAATATTTAAAAAAATCATATATTTTACTCAAGTTTGGGGGCACCTGGGTGGCTCAGTTGGTTAAGCAATTGATTTCGGCTCAGGTCATGATCTCACGGTTCGTGGGTGTAAGCCCTGCATTGGGCTCTGTGTTGACAGTGCAGAGCCTTTTTGGGAGTCTCTCTCTCTCTCTCTCTCTCTCTGCTCCACCCTCTCTCTCTCTCTCATTCTCAAAATAAATAAATAAACTTTAAAAAAAATCTTAAAAAAAGAATATCTTCTCTTGCCACTTCTATTCAACATTGTAGTGGAGGTTCTGGCTAGGGAAACTAGGCAAGAAGATGAAATAAAAGGCATTCAGATTGACAATAACGAAGTAAAACTATCTCTGTTTGCTGATGATAGGATTTTGTACATAGAAAATCTCTTCTCAAGATCCATGAAGAAACTATTAGAGTTTAAGCAATGTTGCATAATACAAGATCCGTATATAAAAATCAGTTGTATTGAAGATACACTAGCAATGAACATTCCAAAAATGAAATTAAGAAACAATCACACAATAGCATCAAAAAGAATAAAGCACTTATGAAGAAAATTAACAAAAGAAGCACAAGACTTATACACCAAAAAATACAGAATTAAAAAGGATCTAAATAAATGAAAAGGTATCTCATGTTCATTGATATGAATATTTAATATTTCTTAAGATAGCAATCTCCCCAAATTGGTCTATGGATTCAATGCAACCCTCTTAAAATTCCAACTCTCTTCTTATTGCAAATATAGACAACCTGATCTTAGAATTCATACAGAAATTCAAGGGACCCAGAAGATCCAAAACAATACTGAAAAATAAGAACAAGATTGGAGGACTCAAGAATTCCTGATTTCAAAACCTTCTACAAAGCTACAATAATCAAAATTGGCATAAGAATAGACATGCAGATCAACAGAATAGAAGTGACTGTCCAGAAAAGTCCTCACATTAAAAGTCAATTCATTTTTGACAAGGATCTCAAGGCTGTTCAGTGGACAAAAGAACAGTCCTTTCTAAAAATAGTGTTGGGACAACTGCTTATCCACATTTTAAAAATATGAATTTGCATCTGTACTGCACACCATAGACAGAAACATTAACTCAAAATGGATCTGAAATCTAAATCTAAGAGCTAAAGCTATAAAATTCTTAGAAGAAAACATAGTTTTAAAAATTTGTGATCTTGGATTAGGCAAAGTTTTCTTGGATATGACACTAAAAGCATAAGCAATCAAAGAAATCAAAGAAAAAATGTACAAATTGGATTTCATCAAAACTGAAAACATTGTACCTAACCTAGCACCACCAAGAAAGTGAAAAGACAGCTCATACACTAGAAGAAAATATTTGCAATTCATATATCCATATATCCAGATATATATCCATATCCACATATATCCAGAATAATGTATAAGGAATTCATACAATAAAAAGACAAAAAAATCACTAAAAATAGAGAATTTGAATAGACATTTTCCCAAAGAATATAAGGAGCCAATAAGGATGTGGAGCAATTGGACCTCTCATAAATCCCTGATGTGAATATAAAATGGTGCAGCTGTTCTGAAAAAGTTTGGCAGTTCCTAAAAAAGTCAGACATCTAGTGTAATAATATGACCCAGCAATTCCACTTCTAGGTATATGTGCAAGAGAATTTATAACATATGTTTATGTGCATATGTACATATGTACAAAAATGTGTATATAAGTACTCATAGCAGCATTATTCATAATAGCCAAAAACAAAGAAACAATCCAAATGTCCATCAACTGATGAATGTGTAAACATAATGTGGTAAACCCACAGAATAGAATATTATTCAGCCATAAAAAGCATTAACACATGCTACAACCTGGATGAATCTTGGAAACAGTAATGAAATGTTAGTGAAAAAGAAGGGAAAGAAGCCAGACACAAAAAGCCATGCATTGTATGGTTCCATTTACATGAAATGTCAAGAATAGGCAAACCCATAGAGGCATAAAGTAGATTAGTGGTTGTCAGAGGCTCTGACAAGTGTGGAACAGGAATACTTCTAATGGATGCAGGTTTATTTTTGTGAAGGGGTGATAAAAACGTTCTGTGATTAGACAGTGGTGATCGTTGGATAACTTGGCAAATATACTAAAAGAAACATTGGGTTTTATCCTTTAAAATGGTGACTTTTATGCTATCTGGATTATGCATCAAAAAAAAAAAGTCTGGAATCCAATCTAGGGTCACACATTGCATTCACTTGTTATGTCTCTTTAATCTTAGTTTAAAACAACTCTCTCCTTACCCTTCTCTCATTTTTCCCTCCATAACATTGACATTTTTGAAGAGTCCAGGCCAGTTACCTTGTAGAACGTCCTACAGTCTAGATTTGGCTTGTTTCCTCATGAGTGGTTTCAGTTTATACTTTTTTGGGGGGGTAAGATTCTTGTCTTAATATTTGTTATTGGTAACACACAAATACAATAGATTTTTATAGTGATCTTGTAGCCAGTGGCCTTGGCAAATTCTTTATTAATTTTAATGTCCTGTCTGTTTTTATTACATTTGTATGCACACAATTATGTTATCTGTGAATAATGACAGTTTTATTTCTTCCTTTTCAGTCCTTATCCTTTAATTATTTTTCTTGCCTTGTTGCAACAGCTATCTCCCCAATCTCCTAACACTAACCACAGACAGTGTTTTCCATCTCTGTAATTTCATTATTTCAAGAATATTATATAAACTGAATCAAACAATATATAATCTTTGATATTTTTTTTCTTACTCAGCATACTTCCCTTGAGGTCCATCCAAGCCCTTGCATGCCAATATCCATATGATTTTTAGAATCATATTGCATAGATCTATTTGAGGAGAACTGACATCTTCCAACATCGAGTATACCAATGAACTTAGCATATCCTTTAACCTATTTATATCTTTAAGTTTTTCTTTCAATATTATCATATGATTTTCTTCTTTTTTTCTCTGCTAATATAGTAAATAACTCTGATTTTAAGTCCCTCTTTTCCTTTGCTTTGGAAGAATTTGTTGAAGATTAGTGATATTTCTTTCTTAATTGGGATAATTCACTGGAAAAATTATTTGCATCTGGTTTTTGGGCAGTTTTTAAATTAGAATATAGGTATTTTTAAGTTTCTATTGGTAATGAGTTTCTCAGTGCTGTTTGTCTTTAAACCTCCCTATCTCTCCTTTCACTTTTTGAAGGATACTTCACTGGGTATAGAATTCCAGTTTGCCAGTTATTTTTAATAATGCCATTCCTTGTTTCCTGATTTCCTGGTGTCCATTGTTTCTGTTTCAAAGTCAGTTATCACTTTAATGTTGCTCATTTGAAGGTATTTTTTTTTCCTGAATGGTTTTATGGTTTTTTTCTCTTTGTCTGTTTTTATCAGTTCATTTGCTTTTATTCTTCTTGGGAATTACAGTGCTGCCTTAACCTGTGACTTGATATTTTTTTTATCAGTTTTTGCAAATTCTCTGCTTTTATTTTTTTCAAATAGTATTTCTGTCCTACTCTCTCTTCTCCTTTACTTCTGGGGCTCGAAAATACAAATATGCTAGATATTTTCACCATATCCTAGATACCTCTTAAATTCTTTTCTCTATTTTCCAATCTTTTGTCTTCCTGTGCCTTTGTGTGGACATTTTCCTCTGATCCATCTTCCAATTCACTAATTCTTCAGTTAAATTCGAGCTCTTATTAAACCCATCTGTTGAGTTCATATTTTTTATTATTTTTTAATTTTAGAATTTCTATTTTGAATCCTTTTTATACTTTCTCATTTGCTGCTGAAATTGTATTTTAATTAATTGAACCAATTAATTATAGCTATATTGAAGTTTGTTTCTGATAACTTCAAATCCTGGATGTTCCATAAGTCTGTTTCTGCTGTTCATTGATTTTTTAAAAATATTTGTTTATTTATTTAGAGATGGAGAGAGAGTGTACTGGGGGAGAAGCAGAGAGAGAGGGAGAGAGAGAATCCCAAGCAGGCTCTGCACTGTTAGTGCCCAGAGCCCAGCATAGGGCTGGATCTCAGGAACCATGAGATCATGACCTGAGCTGAAATCAGACGCTTAACTGACTGAGCCACACAGGCAATCTGTGTTCATTGATTATTTTGAATTTTGCTAATATCCTCAGTTACTCCTGGCTATTTTTGATTGAATGCTGGACATTATAAGTAAAAAAACTTAAGAGATAATTTGAGGCTCTGGATTATTGCATCTACATTTTAAGAGGATTACTTTTCTGCACTCAGTTAGACTACAGTCACTGGAAATTCCAGGGTGTATTAATCTAATCAGGGATTGATATGATTTTGAAGCTGGGCTTCAGTTCCTCTGAAGGGTGGTCTCTTTTTAATATTCTGTGGTCAAGATGGCCTCAAATTATGGGCTAACTTCTCTGGGATTTCCTTCCTACCCCACAATTTCTCACTGGTTTGTTAGCTCTCAATGTCAGGCTTTCCTATTGTTATAGGGAGGTAAGTGGTCTGATCCACAGAGGCATTACTGGGCACAGAACCTACCTCACAGCAGCTTGTTTCTTGGCATGTTCTGTGACTTTTGATTACAAAGTTAGGTCCTTGTAACTATCTTTGAGAATTTTTTAAGGCCTGGGGTTAAGTCTTTCCCAGATAATTTATGTTTGCTTTTGGTAGGTGCCAGAAAGAATTACCAACTTTATTTATTTATTTATTTATTTATTTAAATATGAAATTTATTGTCAAATTGGTTTCCATACAACAGCCAGTGCTCATCCCAACAGGTGCCCTCCTCAATACCCATCACCCACCCATCCCTCCCTCCCACCCTCCATAAACCCTGTTTGTTCTCAGTTTTTAGGAGTCTCTTATGTTTTGGCTCCCTCCCTAACCATTTTTTTTTCCTTCCTGTCCCCCCCATGGTCTTCCGCTAAGTTTCTCAGGATCCACACAGGGGTGAAAACATATGGAATCTGTCCTTCTCTGCCTGACTTATTTCACTTAGTATAACACTCTCCAGTTCCATCCACGTTGCTACAAAAGGCCATATTTCATTCTTTCTCATTGCCATGTAGTAAGAATGACCAACTTTAAATCACTTTAAACTAAAATTTCCATTTGGGATTCCTTTTGATTCATACAGGGAGTATGAATCCTCATTTCCTACCCTATGGACTAGGTAAGTGGTTAACATTTTTTTCAGGGAGAATGCATTACTCCTTTTTTTTTTCTGTGGTCACCAACTGAAAGTGTTGATCTTCAAGAGTCCTTGCTTTATGCAGGAGACTCTGATGGGAACTTTTCCCCCAAACAACCAGCATCTTCTATTTTTGTCTCTTGTGCCCAGGATAGCCCAGTGTAACTGGGGCTCTAGGCTGTGGGGGGGAGTGGGCACTGGATTTAGAGTCAATAGACCTAGGTTTGCCTCTCAGCTCCACCATAAACAAATTGTTCCATGCAGACACTTGCAGTTTTATTTTTTTTAATTTTAATTTATTTTTTTTTAATTTACATGAAAGTTAGTTAGCATATAGTGCGACAATGATTTCAGGAGTAGATTCCTTAATGTCTCTTACCCACGTAGCCCATCCCCCCTCCCACAAGCCCTCCAGCAACCCTCTGTTTGTTCTCCATATTTAAGAGTCTCTTATGTATTTGTCCCCCTCCCTGTTTTTATATTATTTTTGCTTCTCTTCCCTTATGTTCATCTGTTTTGTATCTTAAAGTCTTCATATGCATGAACTCATATGATACTTGTCTTTCTCTGACTAATTTCGCTTAGCATAATACCCTCTGGTTCCTTCCACATAGTTGCAAATGGCAAGATTTCATTCTTTTTGATTACCGAATACTCCATTGTATATATATATATACCACGTTCATCCATCGATGGACATTTGGGCTCCTTCCACACTTTGGCTATTGTCAATAGGGCTGCTATAAACAGTGAGGTGCATGTGCCCCTTTGAAACAGCACACCTGTATCCCTTGGATAAATGCCTAGTAACACTTGCAGTTTTATAAAAAGGGATGTAAAAAGTCCTTGAGTCAATAAATATTAGCTAAGCACCTACTATGTGCAAGAAACTTTTCTAAGTGCTAGGAATACAACAAAAATCTCTACGTGTATATGCATGCCCATATATAGTAACCTAATAAAATAAGAAAAAATTGAGTGAAATACATTTTATTTTATTTTTTAAAGTTTATTTACTTATTTTGAGAGAGATAGAGACAGCATGAGCAAGAGAGGGACAGAGAGAGAGAGGAAGAGAGAGAGAGTCCCAAGCAGACTCTGCATAGTCAGCATGGAGCCCATAGTCAGCATGGGGTCTGAACTCACTAACCATGAGATCATGACCGGAGCTGAAACCAAGAGTTGGATGCTTAACTGACTGAGCCACCCAGGCGCCCCCAAAACTAAGTAAAATATATGATATTTTAGATGGTGATAAGTGCTCTGTCAAAAAATAATGCCGGGGAAGTAAAGGTGATAGGAATATCTCTGTGTGTGTGGTGGGGGAGGGCTCATTGGTTTTTTATCCCAAACACCAGCATATGACCTGGCACAGAGTAGTTCAATAAACTTTTGACATAGGAATTAGCAGCTTAGGGGACACCTATCACCATGTATGGCAAATAATAGTAGCTTTTGATTTTAGAATGGCTGTAGTTGTTACTGGATTCTCCACTTTATGCCCGGTTGATGGCAAGTTCACACAGCTGTGCTTAGGCTCAGGAATTATCCGGATGAAAATTGGGATAGAAGTTCAACTCCCTTCCTCCTTCTGTACACCATATCTGCAAATCTACTGAAAAGTCCACACATCTCTTCTCCCCCAGGGAGTAGCGTCCAGGTCTGTGGGGCTGACACCTTGCTGTCTGGGTTCTCCCTGCTCTCCAAGGAGAGGCAGGGAGCCACAAGTCCAGGGTGACTGCTGCTGAAACCATGCTGGGTACTCAGGTGTGGGCCTAGGTGCCTGCCCAGGTGAGTGCCTCGTGCAGAAGGGGAGTAGCAATTGGCAATACGGCCTGACCATGTGAATAGAGTGAGTGCACCCGGCCGGCAGGGGGCGCTGTGGCGTCACCTTGGGTCCAGTTTGTGAGAGTGCTCCTTCCCGCGGGCTTTTGTCCAAGATCACACAGCTGTTGAGTGGCAGAGCTTGGTTTTAAGTTTGCATCTCTTTGACGCCGATGGTTATGGTTTTCTCACTGTCCCGGGCTCAGTTTCCTTGAATGCAGGCTGCAGCTTCTCACTCAGAGAGCCCAGAAAGCCTGGAGTTCTGGCACAGGTCTGCCTTGTGACAAATGGCATTAAAATTGACAGAAGAAGCTCCACTGGGTTTTCTAGAGCTTCTATGCTCTCCCCCTCCCCTGGGTTTCAGCATTAACCTGGGGACTTTAAAGAGATGTATGGTTGTAAGCAAGCCTCTGATCCAGGGCCTCTGATTTCTAGGATGTCTCCAAGGCCTGTGCTGGTCAGAAGCTCATGGTGCAGCACACAGCCAGGTGGCAGTGCTGGAAGGTTCCAGGAGGGATTTAGGCATTCAGCTCCAAATATCTGGTGCTCAGAGTCTGAAGTCCCCCACTGTGGCCCTCCCCACGCCAAGAGCCTGGACTTAAATACGAAATCTCCATTGTGGATCAGATGAATCAGCCCTGAGCCAGAGAGACTTGTGACACTACGATGCTCCCGTGATGACAAGCAGCGGACTGGGGGGTATAATAGAAGCTCTGCTAAGGGACTCATCACTCTGCTTGCAGATCCACTTCTAAGTGCCCCGGGGGCAGCCATGGGAATGCCCTTGCTTATCTGCAATTGCTGACCAGGCTCTTTCTCTTTTTTTCTCCTCTCTCTCTTTGTCCCTCTCCCTTTCTGGGGAGCAAGCTGCCTCCTACCACCCTAAGCCACTGGGTTCTGAATGTTGAAGGGGGCAGAGGGGGTTCTGGTCTCTACTTAGCCACTCTCCCCAGGCAAATCACCTCACCTGGAATGGAGGGTCTTCACATCCTGGTTTTACAGGCTGCTGTTAGCACCAGATAAAGGCTTGGGGGAGGGGGAAGGATTTGAAGGTTTCCCTTGATGGTTCATCCAGGGCCAGAGCTTGTCTCTCTTCTGGCCCAAATGGCCTAAGTCACCATCCCTGTCCATCCACCCTCCCCCAGATGCCAAGTCTGTGGCTGGAGGCAGTGTAAGGGGATGGAGAAGTTTGAGGATGAGAATTCTGTCCACCAGAAGGACTCTGGGCTAGAAGAAGATGGGACAGGATGTCCATTTAGAAAGGGAAATGCCACCTTCCAGGAGATGAATGGTGAGAACAGATATCCTTGTTTTGTTCCTGATCTTAAGGAGAAAGCATTCAGTCTTTCACCATTAGTATGATGCTAGTTTTGTGCTTTTCTTAGGTGCCCTTTGTCAGGCTGAAGAAGTTCCCTTCTGTTCCCGGTTTGTTGAGTGTTTTATCACGAGAGGGTGTTGTATTTTGTCACATGCTTATTTTCAATCTATTGAGATGATGGTATTTTTTTCTTTTATTCTATTAATATTTAAATCTATCAAATTGATTAATATCAATAACATCCTACTACTATATTATTAATATGTAGTACGCTAAATAATGACACCTCAAAGATGTCCAAGTCCTAATCGCTAGAACCGATGAATATATTATTTTACATGGTAAAAGGGAATTTATAGATGTGATTAGGTTAAGGATCCTGAGATGGGGAGATTTTCCAGGATTTTCTGGTTGGAACCAATTTAATCTCAAGGGTTCTTATAGAAGGAGGATAAGAGGATTGGAGTCAGACAGGGTGGCATGATGATGGAAGAGAGACAGATATTTGAAGATACTAGCCAATTTGTGTTGCTTTTTAAGCCATTAAGTTTGTGGTGATTTGTAATAGCAGCAATATGAATTAATACAATTACATTGGCTGATTTTTGTCTGTTGAACCAACCTTCCACTCCTGACATAAATCCCACTTGGCTATGGTGTAAAATCATATACTGTATATACTGGTGTAAAATTAATATACTGCTGGAATCTGTTTGTTGGTGTTTTGTTGAGGACTATATTCATAAGGGATATTGATCTATAATTTTTGTTTTCATGTCTGGTTTTGGTATCAAGGTTATACTGGCCTCCTGGAATGAGTTAGGAAATGTTTCCATCCTTTTCTGTTTTTTGGAAGACTTTGTGAAGGTTTAATGTTAATTTTTAAACATTGGGTAGAACTAACCAGGGGAGCCATCTGGTCCTGGCCTTTTCTTTGTTGGAAGTTTTTTGGTAGCTAGCTAGCTACCTAAAGGTAGGTCTCTTTACTTGTTGTAGATGTATTCAGATTTTCTACCTCTTCTTGAATTAGTTTTGGTAGTTTGTGTCATTCTCAAAATTTGTCCATTTCATCTAGTTTATCTAATGTTTTATCATTCAATTATTCATAATATTGCTTATAATACTTTTTATTTCTGTAAGATTGGTAATGCTGTCACCTCTTTCATTCCTGGTTTTAGGAATTTGAGTCCTCCGTTTTTCTTCTTGATCATGGGAGCTAAAAATTCCTCAATTTTGTCCATCTTCTCAAAGAATTTTCAATTTTGTTCATTTTCTCGTTTTTCTATTTTTATTTTTACTCTTGTTTTTATTATTCTCTACCTTATGCTTTCTTTTAAGCTTAGTTTGCTCATCATTTCTAGTTTCTTAAGGTTGAAGATTAGATTATTTGACATTTTTCTTCGTTTTTGATGTAGACACTTATAGCTTTGAATTTCTCTCTGGGAACTAGCTTAACTGCACCCTGTAAGTTGTGGAATTTTGAGTTATTTTCATTCATTTCAAAGCATGCTCCAATCTCCCTTGTGATTTCTTCTTTAACTCATTGGTTACTTAGGAGTATGTTGTTTAATTTTCACTTATTTGTTGATTTCCCAAATTTCTCTCTGTTACTGATTTCTAATTTCATTTCATTGTGTTAAGAGAACATGCTTTGATTGGAATCCTTTTACATTTATTTAGACTTTTTTAGTGGCCATCCTGGATGATGTTCCATATGTACTTGAGTAGAATGTGTATTTTGTTGTTGGGTAGAAGCTTCTACAGATATTTGTTAGATCTAATTGGTTAATAGTGTTGTTCAACTCTTCTATTTTCTTGCTGATTTTCTGTCTAGTTGGTGTATTCATTCCTGAAAGTGGGATTTTTCAGTCTCCAACTATTAGTGTTAGTTTTTCTAGTTTTCTCTTATATTCTGTTCAGTTTTGCCTCATCTATGTTGAGACTCTGTTAGGTGTGAATATGTGTATAACTGTTAGATATTCTTGATGGATTGAACCTTTTATCATTATACAATTCCTTGTCTCTAGTAACAATTTTTGTTTTAAATGGTGTACAAAACTTTGCTTCTACATAACTCTGGTCCCTCTTACCTTCTGTAAGCTCCTACTTTCACAAATCACAGCTGTATACGTTGTGCACCCATTAACAGACTTATAATTATTGTTTTACACGGTTGCTTTTTAAATCATCTTCCTAAATGTCTCCTTCATCAATCCTCTGGGAGAAGAAAGGAGTTTCACACAAAAAGATAAAATCATACTGTTATCTTACTCAGTTGAGGCTGGTATAACAAAATACCATAAGTTGAATGTCTTACACACCATTTAATTCTCACAGTTCTGCAGGTTGGGAAGAACAAGATCAAGATGTCAAGATGGTTGAGTTTTGGGGGACCCTTTTCTGGTTGCAGACAGCCACCTTCTTGCTCTATCCTTTCATGGTGGGGAAAGAGATCTCATGTCTCTTCCTTTTAAAAGTAAGGGCATTAATACAACATGAGGGCTCCACCCTCAAGACCTAATTTGACCCCAATTACCACCTCCAAATGCCATCACATGGGGGATTAGGGCTTTGATATGTGACTTCTGGAAGGACACAAACACTCATTCCATGGTAACTGTCTTTTAAATTTACCTATGTAGTTACCTTTACCAGTGCTCTTTATTATTTTTTAAATTTTTTATTCTTTATTTTTGAGAGAGAGACAGTGAAGCAGAGTGCAAGCAGGGGAGGAACAGAGAGAGAGGGAGACACAGAATCCGAAGCAGGATCCAGGCTCTGAGCTGTCAGCGCCGAGCCCGACACAGGGCTAGAACTCACGAACCGCGAGATCATGACCTGAGCTGAAGTTGGACGCCCAACCTACTAAGCCACCCAGCCACCCCAGAGCTCTTTATTTCTAATGTGGGTTCACATTTCTTTGCCACCTGCTTCTTCTGCCTTCTTATTTATTCCTCTTTATTGTCTAATTTATCTCCTTTCCCCACAGTTTCAGGCATCCTTTTATTTCATTCTGTGGGCCTGTAAGAATTTAACTTTCTATCTGCACAACCATTGACTTCTGCCAGTTTTCAAGGTCATGGTTCCCAAGTGTCTCCTCCCCCTGCCCTCATCCCAAGTACAATGTGAGGACACCTATCTTCCAAGCCATAGAAACATAATTTATTTGAGGAAAAACTGATTGACTTTTAAAAAAATATCATATTTTCGGGGAGCCTGGGTGGCACAGTCGGTTAAGCGTCCGACTTCAGCCAGGTCACGATCTTGCGGTCCGTGAGTTCGAGCCCCGCGTCGGGCTCTGGGCTGATGGCTCAGAGTCTGGAGCCTGTTTCCGATTCTGTGTCTCCCTCTCTCTCTGCCCCTCCCTCGTTCATGCTCTGTCTCTCTCTGTCCCAAAAATAAATAAACGTTGAAAAAAAAATTTAAAAAAAAATCATATTTTCTATCTTGTCTCTAGAGGCTACGGTAGTAAGTTCTACATTTTCTATTCTACTCTTACAATTGCTCATAATTAGCAGCCATTAAATAAAGCAGTTGTCCCCTTGAGTAGATATGGGGCTGCAGTAGGGATGTTGTAAAACGCAGGGTAGACTTAGTAATGGATATCTGGTAGGAGCAGACCACCAGGGTTGGCCATTAACACCACATTATTCAGGGCCATTGTTACAGGACTAATTAATTGTGAATTAGAGTTTGAGCCACGTATAACTTAATTGTGGCATGGTGTCACCATTAATCATGTTCTGGAATGCTGAGAAAAGACTGAAGTGAGCTAAAAGTCGAAGGTTTAAGGTTTCTTGAAACAAAGCTCATTTAATGGTATTCATGAGTGAATGACGTATTGTGGTAACCAGTCCTTGGTATTAGTCCAATTCCATTGGTGATCCCAGGGGCTAGATAGCTGCCCAGATGCTGAGCTTTCTGGAAAACAGCGATTAGTATTCAGCATGTGTCTGGGGAGAAACCATATACAGCACATCTTGTATTTTCAAAGATCCAAATGGAGACCAAATGAGAAGGAGAGGTTTAAGATTTCCACATAAAATTCAAAAGTTGTATTAGGCTGAAGAGAGGGGCCAGATTTTCTTGCAGTTGGGGACTTCCTCAGGGTCCCATAGGCCTGGAAAGTGACCTAAACATGAGAGTCAACTTTAGAGGGGCAGGAAACAAAGCAAGCTTGGGGTTGGGGAAACCGCTAAGGTGCTTTTTCACGCTATTGGTCCAGTTATTACCATGAACAGCAATAACACTGGCTTCCGTCTCTTTGGATCTATTATGTATCAGGCTCTGTCCTAGGTGTTTTGTGGACACTAAAGTATATAGTTTCGTTTTCAGGACACTCTTTCATGGTAGGTTGTATTATCTTTATTTTAAGATGAGAAAACCATGTACCACATGTACCTGTGGCACTGAGCACACACAAATTCTGGAGTTAGGGTGGTCATGAATCATCTTACTGCTGCCTCTTCACTGTTCCTGTAAATCCATATTGTGGGACTGGTTCTTTCCCTGGCCCTGGATGAAAACTTTGGCCCATGAATTTTCTGGTCTCTCCTAGGTAATAAAAACAGTTCTCTGGTCACATTCTCAAGTCAAGCAAATCTACAAAATATTCTCTCAATTCAGCAGTAAAAATATCTAGTTTCATTTAATAATCTAAATTCTGAACTTAGTTAAAATTGAGATTACTCCTTCTCTCACTTGGCCTGGAAACCTCCTTGGAAGAGGGGTCCATGATAAGCCTCCTGAGTTGTTCTCACTTGGCATTCTTCTTCCATTTGCTTGGGGAGGGTGGAGAGAAAAGGGGAGTATGAAAGTTCCCACTCGTCAGGTACGCATGTGGCTATTGAATATAAGCATTCTTTGGGCCTCGGGGGCACTAAAGGCTGACTTTCCTCCTAGATCACTTTAATAGGTTGCTTGGAGACACACACCCACTGTCCCATTATCTGCTGGGATCTCCCATCTGTAGGGCTATGTGGAAGACATCTTTCCTTCATCTGTGGCTGACTTGTGGCTCTTTCCTTAGCTCCTGGATATGGGCAGGTTAGAGTTGGGCCCTTGTGGTGCCCTCACCACATAATGTTCTTGGACAGGACCTGAACCTCCCCCGTGACCACCCTCCCACCCCAAACTGGCTTTCTCTTACATAGAGCCCACACACTCTGCACACTCTGGAAACGTAGGCTGATCCTGGTGCATCAACCTCTCTTTCATTTTGCCGTCAAGGCAGCTAGGCAGCCTGCTATGAACTGAATTGTGTCCCTCTACCCCCATTTATATGTTGAAATCCTAAGCCCCAATGTGACTGTATTTGGAGATGGGGCCTGTAACAAGGTAATTAAGGTTAAATGAGGTCATAAGGGTGGGGCCCTGATCCAGTAGGATTAATATCATTATAAGACAAGATACCAGAGACTTGTTCTCTCTTCCACTCCCTTTCTCTCTCCTTCCCTCTCTCCCTGTCTCCCTCCCTGCTCAGCATCTAGAGGGAAGACCATGTAGGAACTATGGTGCTGTCTATAAGCCAGGAAGAGGGCTATAGCCAGAAACCAAACCCTGTTGGACCTTGACTTGGGGCTTCCAGCCTCCAGGACTGTGAGAAATACATCTCGATTATTTAAGCCACTTGGTCTGAGAGATTTTGTTATGGCAGCCTGCATGGACTGATACATCTCTCTCTCAAGGTTTTTACTTCTCTGGTGTGAGCTGGGCAGCAGTCTACTGTGCCACTCAAGCTTCTGGGTATGTGTTGAATCCTTGAGAGGTCCTCATTTGGCTTCTTTTCCTAGGCCTAAGGGGAGTAGAAAGTACCGTCTCCCTCTCCCCATTGACAGAGCCAGAGTGAGGCTCACAGCAGTGTTCCCCGAAGAAATCCTTGAATTATTTACTCATTCATTCATTCATTCATTCATTTATATTTGAAAGAGAGAGAGAAAACATGAACAGGGGAGGGGGCAGAGGGAGAGAGAGAGAAAGACAGAGAGAGAAAATCCCAAACAGGCTTCATTCTCAGCATGGAGCTCAATGTGAGGCTCAATCCCATGACCCTGGGATTGTGACCTGAACTGAAATTGAGTCAGGTGCTCAACTAACTGAGCCACCCAGCACCCCAGGCATCATCAGTATTTTTAGATCCATGAAGTAGGTATGTGGTTAAAAGATGTATAACGGGTTTGACAGTTTTGGCCAGGCACTATCTTAGGCATATGGCATCCAGTCTTGATATAAATCCAAACTTCCACATTAATGCCATTTAATACACAGATGGGAAGAAGATCATCTCTGTACTGAATCCAGGTATCTTTAAGATTTGTGGTCTTTCCACAAAAATACTGCACCTGCCTTCTGAAATGGAAGGGTTTCTGACTATAGGCTCATGAGGGCAGGGCTGTGTCTGTCACATTTACCACTGTGTCCCTTGACTTCTGGCATGCTTAGCACAGAGCCTACGCTATCGTGCAGGTGGTAATTGCCACATGGACATCAACCAGTACAGTTCCAGGCACATAACAAGGGTTCAATAAATAATGTTAACATTGTTGAGTGGAACTCTCTAGCACCAGAATGAGGGGTTGGGAATCAGGTAAAAATTCTGGGGTCCTCAGAAGGGTCCAAGGAAGCCTGTTCAGTGAAAGGAGCCTCCATGGGATGCAGCTGTGAAATATTACCGCCTGAACATTTTCCATGGGGCTAGAGCAGACCCATTACCGTTCGGGTCCAGCTTCTCCTTCTCCCCGCTTTCTCTCAGGCATACATGAGCCATCTCTGCTTCCTCAGGGGCTGTAGTTCCACCTGTCCCCCAAAGGAGACAATTGTCGGAGGACAGAACCACAACACTGTGAGCTGGCTGCAGCCGGTCTGAAGGAACTGGTATCTCAGCCACCCTGGAGGAGAAGAGGCCCTGCCTGGGCCCAGACCTCAGATAAGGCCTCAGTCCATGGTTTGGTGGGTCTTTTTGGCCCTTGGTCAAAGCAAGGACTGGGGGGCCCAGTTTAGGACAGGGGCCGAGGGTCATTGCTGCTTCCAGTTTCACCGCTACAGTGCTGTGTGACCTTGGCGAACATCATTACTCTCTAAACAACCTGGGGTGGGGTGGGGGAGTCTGCTGGCTAATGCGTTGCATGTGTATGTTGCAAGGTATAATAAAACAGGCTCTACAAACCATATTTTGTCTTGGAGGGACAAACAGTACAAGCTATTTATTTTAGAAGCATGGCTTAACCAGCTCTTCCAGCTCAGCTCAGAAACTGGCAATCCTGGCATAGTCTCTCAGAAGCAGCAAAGTCTAATTAGGTGTCCTTTTCTGCTTGGAGCCCAGACAGTCTGATCCAAGCAGAAGGCAAAAATGCTGTTAGGCATCAAGGTCCTACCTCTTGTCCTCATTCATTCATCCAGAATCTTTATGGAGCCCTTCATCTGCACCAGGGCCAGGGGGCGTGAGACTGGAAACATACTGGTTTTTACCTCCAGCTTCAACTCCTGTCACTTCCACCACACTACATGCACCTGTGTCCCAGCAACTTTTCATCCATCTCTGTTCTATGGCGCACTCTGTCCCTTCTACCAGGAATGCCCTTTTCTCTCTCCTGGCTGCCAAATCCTAACTCTTCCTTCAAGTACCCTCTCTGTGAGGTTTTCCTGGGCTCTGTTAAGCAGAGCAAGTCACTCTGTGTTCTTGTCACTGCGAGAGGCAAAGACAAGAGCACTTCCCTGGCTTCAGCCTTCCTGGTGCTGAACACAGCCGTGCCCAGTCTGTGCTGACGGATGGCCCTGGTTACTCTGAATTACTCAAAGCCAAATAGGACCTCATCTTGAGGTGATTTCACCCATAAATCTGCCTCAGGACCTAGAACCTGTAGCCAGCATTCCTCCAGGCCTCTGTGGGAGCGGTTTTTAGTTCTGGGAAGGTAATGTGCATTGTAGGCTTACTGAAGGCTGGGGTCCAGGGTGGGTAGACCAAAGGTTCGAAAGACCCCAGGAAGCCTGCATGATAGTAAGATAAGAATATATATTTTGGAGTTTGATTTATTAGTGTTTTCTCTTTTCAAAGAGAGGCTGATTTCCCAACTTAAGAAGGAAGAACAGGCTATGGGTCAGCTGAGAGTGGGTGGGATGAACATGGCAGGGTGGTAAATGGCTGTTGACCATCTGCTTAAACACAACCTATTGACCCATCTGCTCCCCTCCCAGGGAACCCACCCAGCCAGGCAAACAGGCCCTAGAGTATCCACATGTGGGTCCTGCCTGAATCCTCCTGATATAACGTATTAACGGAATATTTAAAGTAGAGCAAGACCAGCAGACCAAGAGACAAAAAGAGAGGTTGTTACTCACAGTTCTCAAAAGGAGGGTGCAGGGCCACATGGGGAAGTGTTAGGGGGTGGATGTAGGCAAAAAGTCTTTACCGTGGTTTCTGCAGGAAGAAATGAGCAAGGCAGGGTAAGCAGAATTAAGATTGCCTAGTTTGAATGATACCAGTGGGCTCTGGAGCATTGGGGCTGTCCCTGGTTGTTCAATACCTGGTCCTTTGGTGATTAAGGCATGGGAGAGTGGCCTGGAGTATGAAAGTGAGAGCCTCACAAAGAAGGTGATTGGGTGTGTGGTGTACTAGTTGGGGATTTGTTGGTTTGCGTGCGGAAAGCACACTCTTGGATAGTCTATCCTGGGATATTCAGATGACCAAGCATCTAGGAATTGGCTAGCCCTGGGAGGAGATCTGTTCAACTACTCAGCTCTATCTTTGTAGTGATCGAGCTGCCATAGACAATACATAAACAGGTGGGTGTGCTTGTTCCAATAAAACTTTAACAATGGGCGGTGGGAAGGAATTGGCTGATGGGCCATAGTTTGCAGATTCCTGGCTTAGAGACTTTGCTGTCCATAGGCAAGCATGGGCAGGAGGAGAATGGAGGGAGATGGAGGGACAGGGCTGGAGGGGCAGCATGTTGCCTTGAGAGTGAGACAGGGATGAGCTTTGAGCAGCGAAGCAGTAAAGAGAGTACTAATTAGACCTCAAAGGGTCATTTTGGTATTAGTATGGTGGCCAGAGGTGGCAAAGCTAGTGGGGAGGCAACTGGAATGGGCCTGAACCAGAACAGTGTCCACTGGGGGTGGGGGTGGGGAAGAAGGACAGACTGAAAGGAATTTAAGACAGAAAATGACAGGACTTGGGGATATTCTGTCTATGGGCCGGTTCTCAGGTTTCTGGCTTTTGCAAGAAGGGGTGGATGGTGGGGTCACTCATTGTGATGAGTAGGCTTGGAGAGGGACCATGAATGTGAGAATTGACTCCTGCCCATTGTAGGAGACTCTGGAGAAGGGCAAAGATGAGCTTCCCACTGTATGTTCCATGGGACACTTCTAAGCAGAAGTAGGTATCAGGGCTCTCAGCCCTTGAAGATATTCAATTTCCTTCTCACATCTGCCATCAGTTGGCTGTTATTCCACAGGGGTTACCTGGCTTTTCTCTTTGGCCGCTTCCAAGATTTGCTCTTCATCCATGATTTCTGCAGTTTCACTACTATGTGTGAGGTACAGATCGATTTCTATTTATTTTGTTCACTATTTGCAGTGCCTTTTGATATAAAAACTCATGTCTTTCTTCAATTCTTGACCATCCTGAGTATCTCTTCAAAGATGGCTCCTCTGCCATTTCTTCCATTCTCATCTTGGGAGGGCCTATCAGACAAAAGTTGATACCTCTCAAACTGTTTTCACTCTTTCTTAATGACATGTTCATTAAAAAAACAAAACAAAACAAAACAAAAAACCCAGAAAAACTTCATTTCTCAATATAGTCTTTTATGTGAAATTCTTCAATCCTACCTTCCAACCATGAATATTCTGATTCCTTCTTCTCTAGAGTTTATCCAGTGTTTTTCACTTTTTCATTCTGCTTGTCAATTATGAGTTTTCTTGTTGGCTCTTTTTCCTATCCTCTTGATTTTGTTTCATGACTTCCAGTTCCTTTAAAAATGTATGTTATTCCTTGATTTCTCTCTTTCGGCATCCTAAAATAGCCATGTAGGAGTCTACCTCACATCTGCAACTGGCTGTGTACAGAGAGATATGTCCATCTGCCATGGCCAGGCAGTGTGGTCTAGACAGATAAAACCCCACAGGACTATCCAGTGTGGTTTGACCTGTCAACAGCTTGAAAAGCACAGGTAATGTCATTATGAAGTGACATTTGTCATGAGTGCAATATTGGAGGTGCAGAATTTATTTGATGGGGCTTACAAGGGAGGCACTCAAACTTTGAGAACTTGGCTTCACTGAATTACAGCCATCCGAAAGACAGCAATCTGATTTCTTCTTGGGCAGAGGTTTGTTTATCCTAAATGCTGAGCCAACAGACCTATTAGTTTTGAACTGACTTAAATATTTTTCCACATTTGGGCAGAGCCACTATTTGCCAACAGAAGGGTACAACAACATATTGTTATGATTCTCCAAGGACAGGGGACTGTGTATCCTTTCCTCCACCCTACAGCTATCACACTGCTCCATAAAAATTTATTGACTTACACTGTAAAATGGTCATTTAGCATAGAAGTCATGATATAAATAAATTTTATATTTCATGATCTGTACATTGAGATGGGTGTTGTTTCTGCCTTGGAAGCCTCTGTCCTGAGTGATGTGGCCCCTGCTCTAGAGGACACAGGGATCCTGCTGAAATTGCTCTAGGGCCATTTCATAAGCCACAACAGACTGTCTCAAGTTAACCAACTGTGTGGTCACACTTCACATGTAAGCATTGTATTTATGCACGTATGTCTACTAGGTGCTTACAGAATACAAATGAAGTATAATATAATATATGTGGATATATCATATAATTATTTTTATAAAAAACAACATTGGAAAAAATCATGAACACATCAAACCAATATTGTTGAACATTTGCAATACTCTCTTCCCTGTACTGTATTCCAATTTAATAAAACAGCATCGGGCTTCCACTGAAGTTTCAAAATTTTTCCATATTTGATAGGTCAACAATTACAATAGTATGTTGACCTTGCAATATACTGTTTTAATAACGTGTTAATACATAGCAATCCTTGGATGGAACTTCCAGAATTGCTATTTTATAGCCATCCACTGGCATATTAAAACTAACCTCAGTGGCCAGAAAGCCAGTTGCTGATGTGTATCATTAGCTGAAGGATTGTTGCACGTGCGATTGGCACACATAGAATTAAGCTTGAAGTGAGCACCCAGAGACCTCTGAAACTTCTAAAGAACAGCTAGTTTGCAAGGATCCTGGGTGAGTGGTTTGAGAGTGCATTTGTAAAGGGTACTTGGCAATCTAAAGACTCAGTGGAAACTCAGTCCCTGGAGGAGCTCGCTGTCCCTAGTGGGCCTTCAGTGAACATTTCTACATCAACAATGGGGTCAAAGTCAGAAGTGGACAATCATCTGAAACTTGGGAATGGGAAAAATGTAGAAAGTGAAAAGGAAAAGAGGAATGATGGGTAGAGGAAGGGAGAGAGGGAATAAATAAATAAAACCGAAGGAGAACATAAGCTAAAGAGGTGGAAAGCATGGAGAAGAGAACATTCTGAATGGAGAGAGAGACTTTGGAAGGAGCAGGGAGGAGCCTGTTGGAGACTGCAGGGATACTCCTTTTTCCTGAGCTTCATTTAGGCCAACCTATGTGTCTGTGCACATAATTTCTATGTGTTGGATTTTATGGAAGTGTTAGTCACTGGGTGGGTACCCGGACAGCCCTGGTAGTGTCCTGATCACATCCTCATCACTCTGATGGAAAGGAGTTTTGTTTCAGCTTGACTAGGGTCTGTCTACCAAGGGACCCTTTGATTTACTGGGCCATTTGCATTTTTCCTACAGAAGGATTGAGTCCCCCAGACCTGAATACATAGTCTTTTCCAAGGGAAACCCTAGCATTCTCCTAAGAAATTCCAGGAGGAGGGCCACGTGGGTGGTTCAGTCGGTTATGTGTCAGACTTTGGCTCAGGTCATGATCTCACAGTTCGTGGGTTCGAGCCCTGCATTGGGCTCTGTGCTGTCAGCATGGAGCCTGCTTTGGATCCCCTGTCCTTCTTTCTCTGCTCTTCCCCTGCTCGTGTTCTCTCTCTCTCTCAAAAATAAATAAACATTAAAAAGAAAAAGAAATTCCAGGAGGAAAACCTAATTTCTTGGTCATTTTTGAGAGTTATCCCCTGGAATGCTGAAGCTGCTCGGGTTCAAAAAGGGGTTATTTATCTGAGAAGGGCTTCAAAACCAAGGGGATGACAATGTCATAGTGCATGGGGGAGTAACAAGTGTCCCTGGTCAAGGAAACCCCACAGTGAGCACCCACATTGCACTGGATCCTGCCAGGCATGGGGACCTGTCCTGACAACTCTATGAGCCTGATGGTTAAACTTTTATTCCAGAAACACCAGATGATGGCGCCACGTCAAGCTTTACAAAGATCCTCACCAAACCTCAGACTCTCTGCCTCCTGAATCTGTCACTTTCCTGTTCCAAAGATAAAATGAAAAGGAGAGGAAACAGCTTCGAGATCACCACGGCAACCATCTGGAAACACCTGTCTCTGTTGGCAAAGGGTGGCTGACAAGGGGGAGAATTTGAAAAACTGCAAACATCTTGTTTTCATTGACTTACAGCTAGTTGTCCAAATATTTGTATCATTTAAGGTATATGCAAGAAAAAAAAAAGTCATTGAATTCAGAGTGCACTTCTATTATCCAGTACAAACACCTTGTGGTACAATCTGAACTTTTCTGAAAATAATCTAAACAATATACATTGTGACTAGCAAAGGGGAAACATGTTCGCTTAGTGTCTGCATGTGTTGGGCATTAGGGATCTGATGATACATGAGGGGCATGGGTGTTTTGCCCTCGTGGCACTTACTTTCTAGGTGGGAAGACAGACTATATGGTAGTGCAACAGGTCAAGGGAGTCATGATAGGTTATGGCAAGGAATGAGGAAATATGATGAGGAATATGATGAGGAAATAAAGATGGCTGCCGTGACTAGGAAGTCACTTCAGATGGCATTCAAGGAAAGTCTGAGGAATAAATAACATTTCAGCAGAGGCATGAAGGATGTAGATAATCAGCCATGGGAAGGTCTGGGCTGGTTGGGGCAACACAAGCAATAGGACCTGCAAAGGCCCAAAGCGGGGAAGAGGGTGGGGGATGATAAGACAGAAAGGAGGCTGTGTGGCTGATGTATATGTGAGAATGACCACGTGGGAGGGAGGACAGCAGGGGCAGGATCACACAGGGCTGTGAGATGAGAAAACTCCAGAGGTGAGAAGCTATTGAAGGGTTTTAAGTGGGGAGGATGCCAGGGTTTATGTTTGGGAGATATTGCTCTGACTGGGGTGTGGAGAACATATTTGGAAGGTGCTGAAAGGAGGGAGGGAGGTGGTCAGGAGGCAGTGTCCTGGTGGGGGTCTGTGACGTGGTGCACAGTGGTGGCAGAGTCAGAGGGAAAGGCAGACAGATTAGAGACATAATTTGGAGGCAGAACCAATGGTATTTATGGCTGCACTGGACTGGGGATAAAAAGGGAAACTGAGGAAACAAGGATGACTTTGAAGTTTTTTTTTCTTTTTTGCCTTTTCTTTTTCTTATCTATCATCTGTCTATCTATCATCTATCTACCATCTACCTATCAATCTATCATCTATCATCTATGTATTTATGCATGTATGTATGTATGTATCTACTCATCCATCTATATAAATATGAGTTACTTAACATACAGTGTAGTCTGGGTTTTAGGAGTAGAATTTAGTGATTCATCACTTACCTATAACACCCAGTGCTCATCCCAACAAGTGCCCTCCTAATGTTCACTGCCCATTTAGCCCACCCCCCAACCACCTCATTAGTGGATAGTGGTGCCATTGAGACGAAGAAACCTCTGGAAGGAGTTTATAAGAGGGAGGAAATTGAGAATTTAATTTCGTAAGATCTAAGCTTGAGGCATGCAGTGGGAGTTGTGCTGTGCTACACAAATCTCCCTCCAGAATCGAGGCCTTCATTCTCCCAGCTCCCTCAGTCTTGGCTGACTCACAGCAGAGTACGTCCCCAGGCCTTGCCCTTGGCAGAAGGGAGATAACTCTTTATGTTTTTTTAAATTTACTTTTTAGAGAGATAGAGCACAAGAGGGGGAGAGAGAGAGAGAGAGAGGATCTTAAGCAGGGTCCACACTCAGCATGAAGCCTGATGCGGGGCTCAATCTCAGGATCCTGAGATCATGACTTGAGCCGAAATCAAGAGTCAGATGCTTAACCGATTGAGCAACCTAGGCATCCCAGAAGGGAGCTAACTCTTAAGACTACACCTTCCCCAGGGCAGCTGGCAGCAAAATACACAGGCCCGCCCCCTTGCATTAGTGTGGGACAACTTTGAAGGGCCATTCCAGCTTCAAAACTCCCTATGGCAACAGCTGAGCTCCTGTTGTGACTGTCAGGGGTCCCTATCTCTCTGTGCCCAACCAACCTTGATGCGCTCGCACTTTGTTGTGTTCCCGAGGGCACCTCCCCGTGAACCTCCCTCCACAGATCTCCACCTCAGAGACTGGTTCCCAAACATGCAAACTAAGGCAGTTGGTGCCAGGAGCGATCCTAAGGAAGCAGGCCCTAAAATAGGATTTTGGAGTTGCATCTCCTGCCAGCTAGATCAAGGGACCTCATGCCCCTGACATCAGTACGAGTGGCATAATGTCTCCGTCATTTGAAAGACACAGGGAAACAGAAATGATAAAGTGAAGAAATTGAATGGCTATTGCTGAGTGTCCCTGATGCATTGGCAAAAAGCAGTAAGAGTGCTGAGGATGATTAATTTAATCCTTAGTCAATTACATGCTGCACACGGGATCCAAGTTGACAATGCTGCTGGGGACCCAGAGTGTTATCATGGTCCCATTCTAGAGTGAAGGGGGATGAGGTTCAGATAATGAATGGAGTCCTGGTCCAGGTTTGATTCATAGTGGGCCCAGTGGTTCCTTAAGACCACCCAGTGATCATTTCCCCTGTCCCTGAATGGGCACTTGGGGTAGATGAACTTAGTCCTCGTCCTGTGGAATAAGGCACCATTATAGTGGGGAAGGCCAAGTGGAAGCCTGTGATCCTGCCTCCCTCTCTCCAGGCAAGAAAGTGAGTCAATAGCAATATTGCAAAATAGCAATATTGCAATGGTGTATTTCAGCATCATGCTTAAAGACCGAAAGAATGCAGGGGGAGGTTATTCCACCATGTCCCCATAAAAGTCATCAGTCTGGCCCCTGCGAAATTTAGATTTGGTCCTGTCACACGACAGTCTTAACCAAGAATTAGTCACCAATGAGTATGCTGTGCCAGATGTGGTATCCTTTCCAGAGCAGATTAACAAGCTTCAAGATACAAGGTATACAACTTTTAAGCTAGGAAATGCATCCTTTTCCAGTTCTATCAGAAAGGAAGGCCAGGTCATGTTCGTGGAAAGGTCATGTTCGTGTGTGACAGACAACAGTAGCCATCATGTACTGTCTTCTCCAGGGCTACCTTAACACTCTGTTATAACATAGCCCCGGAGGGCCTGGACTATACAGGCCCTTCACAGAACCCACAGTGATCCACTGTATCCACGATGTCATGTTAATCAGAGCAGAGACATGTAAATTGGAGGCCTTCATAAAGACACTTGTGCTCTAGCAGGTGGGAGATTAGCACTGTGAATATTCAAGGACACACCGGATCAGTGAAGTTTTTAGGAGTCCAGAGGTCTGGAGCATGTTAGCATGTCCTCAGCAGAGGGAAGGGCCCTTGACTGCATTTGCTTCCCCTACCATTAGGAATGAATCGCAGCAAATGGCAAGCATCTTTGGCTTCTGGAGGCAATTCTGGGAGAATCACTCCCAGGCAGTAGGGCTGGGTCTAATGGAACAGGCCACTTGTGCCATACTGGACTTTAGAACTGCTATGGACAGTAGTTTCTATGGGCCTCTCCTTCCCCTCCTTTTTAAACAGAGAGTATCTACATCAGCTCTCCTGTGCCCATCCCACTCTTTTCTCTTGGGTGTTGGAGGTTGGGAGGAGATAATGTCCCTTCTGAGTTTCATGGTCTTTACATTGAGAGAAATAGTGCTCAAGAAGCTGCCTACCTGTACCTGCACCTGACTTAGATGGTGAAATCCAGGGCCTTGAGCCTGAACATGACGTTGAAATGGGATGGAACACTGGGGGAAAGGTGAGAATATTCTGCATGTGGGAGTATATGGCTCTTCCCCCAAATGGCTGCACAAATTCTCATCTCAGTTGCTCTTCCAGGGTCTTGTCGTTGCCCCCAGCAAGACATAGAATCTTTGAACTTAGGTGAGCCTTTGTGACTTCCTCAACTATTAGAGGATGGTGGACGTGATGCTGTTAAATTTTGAGTAGTTACATGAGGTCAGGAGAGTCATGGTCTCTCTCAGAGTGTTTGCCACTGAAACCCTGCCATTGTGCCTCAGGGCTGCCAAGCAGCCCCTTGGAGAGGTCACTTGTAGGTGTTCTGGCTAACAGTCCTGGCTGAGGTTCTTAGAACCAGCATTGGTTGTCAGATATGCAAGCATGGGAGCCTTCTGATAACCCCAGCCTCTCCTTCTTTGAACCACCCCAGCTAAAGCCACATGGAGGGAGCCAGAGGTAAGCTATCCCCACCAAGTCTCAGATTTGGCACACCTCTGAAAGGCCATCCCAGTATCAGAGCTTCCTGTGGGCTTGCCTGTGCACATGGAGAGGTCGTGTATATATATATGGAGGTCAAGGGAGAGGTCAGGGCCAAAGATGTTCATTTGGGAGATACCAGAATGTGCATGGTTGTCAAAGTCTCAGGTCTGGGTGACATAGCCTAGGGATAAAGTATATAGAGAGATGGGGGTTAGGGCTGAGCCCTGGGGCATTCCATCACATAGAGCTGGCAGGAAAGGAGATCTAGGAAGGAGTTGGAGGAGGAGAAAAGTCAGGACACAGTGGGTCCATAGATAGGGAGAAGAGGACGACCCAAAGGAGAGGGCTGCTGAGGACAGGTGTGAAAACGTCTGTGCAATGGGATACCTGAAGGTCAGGTGACCTGAGAATAGTGTTAATGCAGCACAGGGGGCAGTGCCAGTGGTCTGGAGAGTTCATGGAAATTCCAACCCTAACCCTTCTAGCCCGTGTCCAGAGGTCAATCAACAAACCCACAAAGGAGGTCCTGACCTTTCCCTCCTTGGAGTTCCTGCAGCTCTAGCTCATTCTCTGTTGTTCTGAACTCCAGGCTTGTCGGCTCAATGGGGCTGTGGGCTTCTGAGCTGGTCTTTTGTTCTTTTGTGTTCTCATCAGTTCCAGGGAGTGCTTGGTTCCTACTAGAAACCCACTCAACACTTGCTGATTGAGCGCTTGTCAATTTCACCCAAGAAATTGAAATGGCTGAGGACCACCCCAGAGTCTAAGCGGCTTACGGAGAAATCACAAACCATCAGGGCTGTTAGAAGTTCTAGAGAGATCAGAACTCAGAGAAAGGAGGAGAAGATACTAACAGGTGCCTGAGGTAGATGGCTGATCATTAATGAGAATTAAGACAAGCAACAGCTTTTCTGGCAACTGGGGGGCCGTGGACAGTTTGTCATCTGTTAAACAAACAGTCTTTATTTCACGAGATTTCTGGGGGCTGCTCCAATGTTAAAAGGAAGTGCTGTCTGTCGAATGGAGTTCCAAGTTCTTGGCTGGGGAGCTCTTTCTCCTTGATGCCAGGAGGAGATGAGACCCTGTGTAAATTTTGAGTAGTTACATGAGGTCATGTAACTACTCCCATGAGAAGGAGAGGTGACATCCCTGCTCCCAGTCAGGCCAAGACAGGGTCCCAATAACTGCAGCAATCTCAGTTATGGTGGTGTAGTACCCTTGCTGTGTCCTCAGTCTGGGACGATGGTGGGGCCAGAACCCCTGCTCACACCTGCATGAAGAGGGGAGCTGTATGGACCATCAGCAGGGTTGGGGACGGGGGTGCTAAAGACAGACAAGCAGGGTTGCAGGGAGCAGGTGCCTATTCTGACACGACCAGGGCTGGAGCTCTGAGGGGTCCCCTGCAGCAGGGGTCACTGCACCCCCATGGTGCACGGGCGTCTCCGTGAGCGAGGTGGCTGCTGTTCTGCATCAGACACAGACTGACAGCACAGCTGCCAGACCCTCATGTCCCCACCCGGGGTTTTGCAACCACACAGGGGTGAGGCCTGGGACGGAATGATTTGTTAGTGCTCACGCAGGGAGACACAGCCACCCGCCAGAACTGCATTTACCAGCGACCTCTGACCCTGTCCACAGCTGTGGTCGGGACGCTGTTCCAGGCAAGCTATGTGACCACTCGCAGAAGGACAGGCCTCCCTCTGTCAGCCCCGGAGGACTGGTTTTTGTCTCGTACTCCACAGACAGCTTAAAATTGTTATGGAAAAACATTTTATTAACATGTTCAACTCACTTCCAATGAAATGATTAATTTTTCATTTACAGTGGTGTCCAATGTTTGTCTTCTGTTCTTTTTTTTTCTTTCAAAACCAGCACCAAAAAGTAAAACGAAAATACCATGGGTACAGTACGTAATGTAAGTTAACTAATGGAAAATATATACATTTGACTCTGAAATGGAGAAAAGAGAACAAAGCAATGAGATTATTGCTGCTGAGGATCTTTCCCTGTGTTCTGATAATGTCAAGCCATGGTCAAGTGAGAGGGCTTCATTTGCACCCACAAAAGTAGCACCATAAGGTCGTAAGGCTCTGTCGTTAGTAACGCGTTTGTGCAATCAAAAAGGTACAGTACTTGAGTGACAGTACAGGGTATTGTAAATAAAGAAACGTCACTGTTGTGATCACAGGGTTTCAATGTCTTCTGTACAAAGTGGAACAAGAGTGCCATCATGGCTTCGCCGAAATCAATCATTGCTTGTGCCATGAACAGAAGGCGGGCTGGTGAATTTCAGAGCAACAAGTGCCAGCATGAGCTAACGGAGGTCAGAGAGACATGGACTCTGGGGGAACCAGTGGGTGTTCGATAATAACCAAATCAATTATTTGCATTTTGAGAGGGTGGGGCCCTTGCCAGATGCATCCAGTTGATAAGGTAGCCAGTCGTGGGGAATATTCAGAGGCATCGGAGAAAGTGCTAGCCTAGGGGCACTTACATGCCCAGCTTGGGCGGGCCCCGTAGGTTCCTTAGCTGGCCACCCTGGCTCAGCTCCTCAGCCCCCGAGGCTGCTATCTTTCTGACACTACATGGTGAAGCACAGCCCATTTTGGAACCCTAGCTCCCCAAGAATTTGAGAGTTTTGCAGAAATGGGGTTTGGGGGAGTCTGTCAGTGGCCAAGCCCGAGCTGGGGAGGACAGCGTTTTGCATAGGCTGTGCTACAACACTGACGGGGTTTACACTGCAGGGTGGATCGCGCTATCCTGGCACTCTCTCAATCAGAGCACCCAAGCAAGCTTCTCAAATACTTCTTGTTGATTCAAGAGGAACCGCACAAATCTCTTGTCATCCCTACCACGTCTCTGTCTCTGGAATATTAGAAATCATAAATTGAAACAGCCTGTAAGACGGGGTTGAGAAGGCAGGAGATTTTCTTTTTGTTTTCTTTCTGATTTAAGCTAATGGACCCTAAAGTTGTGACATCATCAAAAACCAAAGCAGATACATAAACACAGCACCAATAAATCAGGAAGAACTTGGAGATGATCCCTGGGACATTGGCATAAGTGAGATTCCCCCGTCTGCAATAAGGGAGAAGGTGGGTTTGTCATGGTAAAGTCCTTGAACATAAGCACCCATCAAACACCCACCAAGCTGGTGAGCAAAACAGGTCTCCTGGCACCTAGGGTCTTTCTCTCCCAGCTCCCAAAGTGGGCAGGGTCCTACCATCTTCTGTGTTCTTGTCATTTCCTCAGACTTCTAGACAGGGCACAGGTCTATTCTGATAGGTTGCAGGAGGGAAAGACCTTCTTCGTGCTTTTCTGAGGGTCATCCTTATCTTACTAAGAGGATGGGTCAATACCGACAGCATGACAATAATGGGTCCCCCAAGGTCTGGGCTGTGGGAAGGCTCGGTGCTTGTGCAGTGATCCGGGCCCCCCAGGCCAAAGGGCTTCTGGAGGAAACCAGTCCCATGCCAGGGCGAAGGAGGCAGAGCTTCTAAAAAGAATCAACTTCAGATAGATGGCCAAGGTCAATGGGAAGCCACGTCTAAGGTGCAAAGCTTTATGAAGTACTGACAAGAGTGGAGGCCCCCAGAATGTGGAGGGGCCACACACCCCTGACAAAGCTGTCCTGAGCTCACCTTTATGCCAGGGAACAGTCCCATCACCCAAATGAACAGATGTCCCATTTCATAGCACCTCGAAGAAAGACTTTTCTGTTTCCCTATGTGGTAGACAGTAGAGTATACAAATTAGATGCCTGCCCAAACCCAAACACTTCCAGAATATTCTCCCCAACACAGGTTTTTACGCAAAACTATGCGGCCCTGGTGTCTTTGGCTGATACAGATTCAGACTGTCAGGGACAAGACTTCCAAGAGAAGGCCTAGGATCTAGAGAACACGTTTTCAGAGATGAGCTGAGAGGCTAAGTGCTGACCCTGGCCCTCTCGGAGGGAGCCATTGGCAGAGGCTCACTGACATCTGTCCTTCCTTCCGGGGTGTTGCCGGCTTTCAGAATAAAGCCTGTTTGAACGTGGAATGTCTCACTGGGGGGATAGTCCCCCTGCCCCCGGCACATCAAGCACCGGGAATTCAAACGTCAAAAGAAAGCTGGACAGAAGTGCTCAGTGACGTCTCTTTCTTTTGACAATTGTCTGTCAGAGGTGTTCCCTTTGAGGTACACAGAACCTTAGAAATTACAATAATTTTGTGACTCATGCCTATTTTTTTCCTTACTGGAGAAAGCCATCCAGTGGCCATTAACAATATATTAAGTACAAAAGCACTAACAGCAAACGTCAAATCCACGCTCAAGTTCTATGCGATTGGATTTTCGGGACAGCCTGGTGGGGGGAGCGGCGCTGTGGTCTGGGGGAGGGGGGTCCCGGCCGCAGGACTGGTGCGCTCTTGGGTGGGGAGGCTTTCAACTAGCCATGTCATCAGGATTCAGGCCTCGCGCTGGCGCGTCGAGGGACCCTTGGGCCACGTGTCATGAGCTTGGTGGTGGTGGCAGCGGCTGGCGCATCTTGTTCGCATAGAAGTCCCTGCACGTCTGGCAGCAGCGCTGGTACCACCGCATGTCCTGACAGAGGTTCTTTTCTCGGATGACCCGGCAGTACACTGTCCACTGGTCCCGCGTACATTTGTAGGTCAGAGCGGCTACAGGGACGGTGGAAACAGAAAGCCCAGGGGTTACGGATGGCCCAGGGACATCAGGATGCCTGCGCAGGGGCGGCCTGTGGTCTGACACACTCCAGAGCTGTCCTCACCGACAAGCACACTGGAGCCTTGCGCAAACGGAGGAAATACACCCCCTGCCGGGGCCATGGGATGCCGCTGTTTTCGACAGGGGACACGCTCCTGTGTCTAACCCAACCCCTTGGCAGAGCATGGGTCTGCCTGCGGCTTCCTCAGGGCCAGGGCACTGTGCACCCTGCTTCTCACCTAAGTGGCACTTGCTGTTATTTTTTTGGAGAAGGACACCATCGTTGCTGACATTCATAAAACAGAACGGCACGGGGCGGTGGACATCAAAGGGCCACCAAAGCATAAGCTCGTAGCCTAAGCAAGTGGCCCGAATCTCCTTCAGGGTCATCCTGCAGAGAGAATGTCCTGCCTGAGGGAGGTCTCTGGAGCATACCAAGGGGGGGGGTGTGTGCATGCAAAAGCCCGGGGTGCCCCTCTGCAAGTTCAAAGACCCTCCAGTGAAGCAACTTAGAAACCCTCTTCATTCTGGCTGTGTTCCAGCATTAGGGAAAGGGGCTCTGGGTAGGAAAATATTCCTCAGGGATTTCTATTTGCAAAAGCGGACACCATCAAAAGGAATCACCAGATTAGTGTTAAATGCTCCTCTTCTCCCTCCTGTGCCACTGAATTAAATACTCCACCCTATCAACACCTCTGTTTTCTTCTCAAGCGTTAGCTTGGGGAGCATCCCATGCGAACGTCACCGAGGCTTCGTGAATGTCGCCCCAGCTCCTTCACTTCTGGAAGAACGCACCTCCCTTTGCCCTCCTCGTGCACAGGAGCCCAAAAACATTAACTGAAGACCACCCTCCCGTGTTCCTCATTGTTGGCAGAGGGACTAAGCAGGACGCTTGAGCCGTTGTTGTGTTTGAGGTTGCCGCTAGCAGACATCTTTTTCATGACAAGAAACGAAATTCCACCTCTGAAACCTCTAACCTTCTACAGAGCTGACAAAAGACCTCTTCAGGGCTCAGCTAGGGCCCAAAGGGGGCTTTCTAGCTTACAGAACTCCCACCTCCCCACCCCAGAAACCCGGGGCCACTCACCGAGGCGAGGGGAGGTGATGGTGTTCACGTTGATCTTGTCATTGCAGACCTCCTGGTGGCACTGTCTGTAGGCTGCTGGCTTCGAGAGGGCGGGGCACTCGTTGCCATGGCGGCCGGTGACCTTGTGCATGCACTGTACTACGCGGGACTGGAGGCCCTTCCCACAGGTTGAGGAGCACTGCCAGACACAGGGACAGCCTGAGCTGGGGGCCTAACCTACGCCCAGGAGTCCTTGACAATGGCTTTGCAATGCAGCTGCCCCTCGGTGTCATTCCCAGGGGCTTGAAATAATGCGGGACAAGGGGCTTCACTGCATCCCAGGTGTCTGACAGAAACCTGCTTCAAGATGTTACGGACTGAATGTCTTTTGTCTCCCCAAATCCCTAACTCCCAATGGGATCGTATTTGAAGGTGGGGCTTTTGGGAGGTAGTTAGGTTTAGATGAGGGTATGAGGGCACAGCCTCCATGATGAGAACTGTGTCTTTATAAAGAGGAAGAGAGACCAGAGTCTGTCTTCTGCTGTGTGAGGACATGGCCAGGACATGGGCCCTCACCAAGAAACAAATCTGCTAGCACCTTGACCTTAGACTTCTCAGCCTCCAGAATCATAAGAACTAAATGTCTGTGGTTTAAGACCCCTAGTCTATGGAGTTTCACCCCAGCAGCCTGAGCTAAGATGCGAGACAGTTGCTAAAACATTAATGTATGAGGCCTGCATTTCACTTCCCACCCTCTCTACCCCCATTCCCAGCAGAGAGCTGGGCTTTTGAAATCCTTGAGACAGTGGACAGGGTGGCCTGATGGCACCCAGGAGGCACTGGGCCTGATGGCCAAGTGGGGTCTTCCCCAGTGCTTTGTGCTGTGGGAGGCTCTGGGGTCTTTGCCTGGTCTTGGTTGTGGAGGGGAGCTCAGGCTTGAGCAGGGTCAAATTTCCCGCAAGCCTGGAGGGTCGGGGCTCAGAATCAAGGTGGAGAAAACGAAGTGCAACCTTTTTTTCACATCACAGAGTCACGGAATCTCATACTGTTTGTGGCTGACAGCTTTAACTCAGACACCAAATCCCGGGCTGCTGGTAGACCTGGGTTTGCTAAAACCCGCCTGGCGTAGCTCAGCAGACATCCCAGGTTCCCAGTGAGCAGACTTGGTAGGACTTTCCCAAGTCCTGTCTCTCTTTGCATCCCTTTAAAGTGCTCCACAGGGAGACTGTCAGCGACTCAGATCCGCCACCCTGATCCTGCTCTCCGAACTCCTGGGCACTTGCACGCTCTCCCAGGAGCCCTTGGAACTGTCTCTCCAATAAGCTGGTCACTTCCAGCCAGAGAGCCAGGTTCCTATGCACTTTCTCCCCATCTGGTGTCCCCTAGTGCCCACACAACCTGTGATTTATGGGGTTCTGAGAGCACTCTGCAAAACTTTAATAAAGCAAAGGCCTCAGGTGCAATAGCCCAGCTGGAGTTAATACCAGCACCTCGGGGTGGAGAAAGGAGAGCGGGGCCTGCCCTCCGAATGCCACATGCGGTGACGACGCCAGGTGCCGTCCGGAGAGTGTGCCTCCCTGTCTCCTCCCCTTTGGGCCGGACCTTGGCCTGTGCTGGAGGGAGGACCTTCCCTCCAGGGGTCTTAGAGGAGTCACCAGGCACAGGCTTGATGGGAGACTGCTGGTACCACTTGTGACCACGTGGGCACTGTCTGCTCCGCAAAGAGCTTTTGTGTGCCATGTGAATTCCTCTGCAGAATCATGTGGGGTTTTTGTTTTTGTTTTCACTTTAGAAGGATAAAGAGGCTCAGAGGGAATGGTGCTCTGAAGGGGTCTTTGCAAATCACAAAGGAGGTGGGAAAACCACAAGTGACACCCCCTGTGGGCTCTGGCATGTTCAAACCAGAACAGGCACGCTCCCCAACAGGCAAGGCGGGCCCCAGGGCCCCCGCTTTGTGTCTTGCTTCACATCCTATCTTCTGGATACACTAGGCATGGGCTGCTTGCGGGCTTGAGAATTCACTGTGCATTAATGGATGCAGACTTCTGGGCCCCACCCTAGACCTTGGGGGTTGGCACTGGAGCACAAGGGAAGTTTGAGGGCTGCTGAGGTGGAGGAACAAGGTCACATGAGGAGATCCCACCAACAGGAGACCTTGAACTTAGGATGGCTGCCATAGCAACAGGACTTATACCTGGGGGGCCTCTGGGGGGGTCGGGGAGCTGACAGCAGGTTGGGATCTGTTCGTGGGATTACCTGGTGAGCTTCTAAAAACCTCGGTGTCCCAGGACAATCAATCAATATAGGTAGAAGGGGCACCCAGAGCTGAGAACCTCTGATTTATCCTGAACTTCTGCCCAGTGGCCTGTGTAGTGGAATGAGCTCTCTCTTCTTACACTGAAGTAGTTGAATATTCATATACAAATACCGTAAAACCTTAGATTGTAACTTGTTCTTCTAGTGCTCTGCAAGATGAGCAAACATTTCTAATAAGTTAAAAAAATTTTTTTTAATGTTTATTTATTTTTGAGACAGAGAAAGACAGGGTGTGAGCAGCGGAGGGGCAGACAGAGAGGGAGACACAGAATCCGAAGCAGGCTCCAGGCTCTGAGCTGTCAGCACAGAGCCTGATGTGGGGCTTGAACTCACAAACCACGAGATCATGACCTGAGCCGAAGTCAGACGGACACTCAACTGACTGAGCCACCCAGGCGCCCCTATTATATACCTTTAAATACCTGAATAAATTATATAGTTTATGGAGACATTTGACTAGCCCACCTATGCCATTAAAGATTTTTTATATGTAAGGTGGTTGTGAAATCAAAAAAATAAAATAAAATCTACTTCCTGGGAAAATGGGATTACCATGTACTTGGGACCAGATTCCTGTGACTATTTGGCACTCAACTGCCTTTGTGAGGAAAAGAGGTATCTGCAGGCTGATCTACAAGTGACATCAACATCCTTTTTCTCATCGGATCTTGACCTGCACCATGGGCCCTGGAGCCACCTGCTATAGGAGACACACCCGGAAGGAAGAATTAGGAATTAGGTGTCTTAATATTCCTTGGAGAGGGGGACCACCCAGGGTGGGACTGGTGGTGGTTGGGGCCCCAGGAAACAGCACAGCCTAATGGAGAAGGTGCCTAAAGCTATGCCTATCTTGCTCCTATGGCACCCCCTGACCGCGAGGTACCCAAAGCCCTGCTGGCTAGGCGGTCGGCCAGGGGTGAGTTACTTCCTGGCCAGGAACCTCAGGAAGTGTTTCGACGTCTTTTGCAGGTGTCATTATTATGTACGTAAAAATCAGGGCAAGAACTCAACCCACAGGTGTGGGTATGCCTTTGTCAAGGGCACAACTGACAAAGGTCTCTGCCTGAAAATGATCAATGACCATTGTAAAACTCAGGTATTCAGGGTGACCTTGATGGATGATTTCCTCCTCTGAAAGTTCTGAGTCATGTTTCACATGCTCTGGGGCCAGGAGGTTGGGTGGGGGCAGGGAGAGCATTCATGATGTCCCCCTGCATATGCAGATGGTGTGTTTGCTTATCCTGTGGGTTCGCTTGTAAGGTTCCATAATAAGGTGGAACATTCCACAACAATTTAGAGGCTGCTGGCCACTGAGCTCAGTGGGGGTGTCTGGTCCAAGGTCACACAGTGAGTGAGTGGCAAAGGAGGGACAGGACCCCAGCTGCCCCATTCCATGGACCAAATTCCATCTTCCTGTACGAATTACAGCTTGCACTGGTGGGAGCCTCTCTGGGAGCCAGGAAATGAAAAGCTAGGTCACTGCCCAGGTCCACCTCTTATTCATTATCTTTCCTAGTATGGGTCACTGGCCTTTAATTTCCCAGTCTGGAGAAAAGAACTGTTCCATGAGATCATGGAATTCTCTCCAAAGATCCCGCATAGAGACTCAAGTGTCTGTTCTCATGGCTCTCCAGCACCTCTGTGAAGCCGGGCAGGGCCAGGTGACAGGCTGGGGGCCGACCCTCTGCTGCTGTGGGGGCATGTAGGGACCCTGCAGGCCCTGCCCCTCATAGGGATTTGCCTCTCAGATTAGGCTTGGCTAAATTTTAGCTGGAGTCCTAGGAACTCTGCTGTTCCCACAGCGGTGGGCTGTGAAAGTCCTGTACTCATTAAAAAGAACTTTTGAGAACCTTAGAGCATTTGCTTATCCACCTGAATTGTGTGTGAGCCAGCCCCACAGAGGCTGCTTCAATGCCTCAGGTGAGAAGACAAGCATGTAACCAAGTGGCAGGTAAAGAAACTTCCATTTCAGTCCAGGTGGTGCTAAGCCTACCCACCCCTGCCGAACACCCATGGGTAACCACACTCTCCCCGACTGGGGTTTTACTGGGGACAGAGCCATAGGGGCAGCACAGGCCTATCGATGAGCACACTCCATCCCTGCTTACTCGCTGTGTGACCTCAGGCAAGTTACTTAACCTATCTGAGCCCCAGTTTCTTCATTTGTGGCTTGAGGATAATAAAACTCTCCTTGCAGAATGATTTCAGTGATTAGAATCACTTGGACGGGTGACCAGCAGGGAGTCTGGGAGAGAGCGAGCCCTCAACAAGTGCTGCTATTATTATTAACAGTTAGCGCTTGGACAAGAACAGAGAGAGCCGACCAGGGAGTCCCTCAAGCCCAGGAAAACACACTGAGTCACTTGGCCAACTAGCTTAGCTCTCCGTGGGGCGGCCATGCCCTGCCTGGCACCAGGCCGCCACAGACAGGTGTTGCGGGGCCACCCTTGCCCGGCTCCTGGCCTTGATCTGGCAGCTCAGCCAGATGACCTCTGAGAGCACAATTAGAAGCTGATTTGACCCTGAAGACAAATGTGATTGCAGACAGGTCTGAAGGGTTGCTCTGAACAGCATCCCCTTGTATGTAACTTGAGCTTGCTGCATTCAGGATAACACAGGCGCAGACAATGGACTCCATCTCTGTCTGCCTCCCCTCCGTCTCAATTTTAATTAAACAGTGAGGAGACCACAGTGTCTCCAGATTGCACCGGATTAGCCCCAAGCATTGCTGTGAAGCCATTTTCAGGCTCTTAAAATCCAAGCAAACAGATCTGTAAAAAAACAGATCTGGTCTTGTTAGAAGCACTCTTTCACTGTTGGGTATTTTTTTTTTCAGGTCGCTCATTACGTTAACATTTAACGTAGCTCCCTGAGACTCGGGAAACAAAGATAGAAATGGAGCAGGGGTAAATCCAGCAGAAAAGCTCCCTGCCAGATGACCTGAAGCAGGGGCAGCCCCCTCCCCAGCAAGTGGCCGCAGCCGCACATCAGAGACTAGGCCTGGTGACTCGCCACCTATCTCAGGGCCCTCCCCTGGCTAGGATGGGGAGTCAAAGACACTTGCAGCGGGAGTTTCACTGGAAATGCAATAACAAAATCAAAAGTTCTGGTGCACAGAGAGCAAAAGGTTCATGGCAACAAAGAGAAGTCTTCGACTTGAATTTACTCATGGGCTTGTGGTGTTAGTTCTGGTGCAGCTATGAAAAAGAGGATTCCCTAAAAGAGTGGGAAGGCCTGTGGTCCCTCAGACCCAAGGACATGGTGGAAGGCTTCCTGCCTCTGCTTCCTTGATGACAATGATGGTGACAATAGCAGTAATAGCAGCCAGGTCCACCTTCTGCATGCCCACTGAGGGCTGGGCCCTGGACTTAACGTCATTCTCGTTAGTCCTTGTTAATCATTCTACTACCAGCGGCTGTGGCCAGGGCAGTGCTCAGAACATAGTAGGTGCACAATAAACACACACCAAATGCGTGAACAGCACCACAAGGGGCACAGGACTGCCTTTCAGAAAGGCCGAATGTGAGGCTTAGGGCGTCCATGTGACTGTTCCCCAGTGACAGCTCCAGGCCCCCCACCCGGCCTCCTCCAGGACCACACCACTCCCCGGAGGGGAGGATCCAGGTCTCTGTCACCCCACAGAGGCCCGACCCTGATGACATGCTCCACTTCGGTGAGGACTTCCTTCTCTTCACTTCTCGCAGCTATAAAATCACCACTATAAATAACACGGAATCCCAAAGGGGTGTTTTGAGAATTAGCTAAAGGAGGTTGTAAAAACCTCAGGAAGGGGAAAACGCTGCAGGAATGTTTGGTGCTTGCATGAGCCCGGGGTTCCGACAGAGTCGGGGGGCGGGTGGGCTGGCTTCCTCCCCGGGGCTCTGGGGTGAGCAGGAGGCCTGGCAAGGGGGAGCCCTCACCGCGCGGTGTAACCGCCCCCACATTCTCCCGTTCTCCCGGAGCCTGGTCTCTGAGGGGCCAGCCCGCCCCCGGGGCGGGTGTGGAGGGCAGAGAATGAGGCAGGGGGTGGGGGAAGAGAATACCCTCCAGGTAAAACTCCATTTTGTGTCTGAGAGGCACTTGGCTGGTGAAATGTCAAAAGCTCTTCAAAAGCATTTTTGACAGATTTTCCCCCGACTTGGCATTGAGCAATGCAAACATCAGAAGCTGTTGAAACCTGAAATAGCAGGTTTTAAACAGTAATGAAAATCCCCACTGTCTTTGCTCCAGCCTTGAAACTGGAAATGCTTTCTTAGACACACACACACACACACACCCTTCAACTCATACTCCCTCGCAAACTGTTTTTCCCTTCTAGCCTCAGCCTTAGCTTCGGGTTTCCCCCAAGCCTCTGAATTTGCAACCTGGCGACCTACAGATTCTGGCTGGGCCACGCCAGCCCGGGAGCCAGAAGGCCAAGCTGACTCCCGAGGATCTGCAAGAGCTCTGGACTGTGCTCTGTGAGCCCGGAGCACAGGGGATTCTGCCTGGCCACTCTGTGTGTCCTTGGGCAGAGGCTGTTATCACTCCGGTAGCTTACCTCTCCCAGCCCGTCAGTGACTGTGCACAAGACGCTCCACCCTGCTGGAGGAGGCTGGCCCAGGAGCCCAGCAAATGCCGAAGCAACCCCTCTCCTGCCTCCTAGCCACGCTGTTGCCATGCGCATACACCGGGTCAGGGCACACACTGTTTTATGGGACCTGAACCACATTCAAAGAGCTGCTTTAAGATAACACATATTTGATAGGCCCATGGAAGAAATGGGATTCCATCAGAGATGCAGCAGAAGACAATGGCAAAAATAACGAGATGATGATGATAGAAACAAGCACCTCCTGGGTGATCTCCCTGTGCCAGGCCTTGGGCTAAGTGCTTTTACAGATGCCCTATAGGGGGGTACCCCTAGACCCAGCTGACAGAGGGTGATGCTGGCTCAAGTTTAGAGGAGGCCACAGCCCAGTGGGGGGTGTGGACCTGTGTCATCCTGACCGTCTGCCCTGCTTTAGGGTCACTGACGTAGCATGTGTCGAAACAAAAGTGTTCCTTAGGGGCAGCAGCTCCTCTGATTCAATGACTAGGTCCAGGTAGTGGTTAAAGCCCAGGCTGCAATGCAGGGGGAGCCACCCCCTCTCTCGGATCCCTTGCTCCACACCAAGGCAGCTGGTTTGACAAAGGACACCACTAGGTGAATGGAGGGGTCAGAGGCATCAGCTATTATTCAGCTCACTTCATGCGGGCATCTCTCCTGGCAATTTCCAGTGACTCTGCTGCTCTACAGCAAGCCCATTTCTCTCACATGAGCAGGTATGGGTCCTGGACTTTCCTCTGCAAGTCCACGACCCAGTGGCAGGCTCTGTTCACCCACGCGAAGTGCTCCACACCGAGGGGGTATTCTGCCCTCTCTCCCTTCTGCCCCTGCCTGAAACGCGTTGAGATCTGATGACCTTCCTTTCATTGGCTGCTTATGCTCCTCAGAGTAATGTCAAATAGAGAGAGAATTGGCTTATCTCTCTCTTCGCCCACGGTGCTGGCTGCCTGCGTGGTATGGCTTCACACACCCCAGAGAAGGGCCCCGATATCCCCAATGTCTCACATACTTCCTCTTTGATGTGCAAGTTTCTTTTAATAAGGACTCAATTTTTTATTTCACAAATAAGGGTAGATAACATGTAGGACCGCAGATAGAGGCAAGGGATGGCCATTATGTCAATGACTGATACAGAGCCCTTGGAGAACAGGTTTAGATGGGGGGTGGTGTGGAGAGAGAGCAGGGAGATACTTGACTTGTTTTTTTTGGGAGGGGGGTGGATCAGTCGGTTGAGTGTCCGACTTCAGCTCAGGTCACGATCTCGAGGTTCATGAGTTTGAGCCCTGCATCGGACTCTGTGCTGTCAGTGCGGAGCCCGCTTCAGATCCTCTGTCCCCCTCTCTCTGGCCCTCCCCCGCTTGCACTCTCTCAAAAATAAATATTAAAAACAAAACAAAACAAGGGCAGGTAGACACTTGACTTTATACCAAGCATATGCCTATGACGATTAGAGCTGCAGGCATAGGTCATCTCCTACCCGTTTCAGGTTAGGAATCTAAGCCTCTGAGGTTATTATGCACCTGGAAGAAAGGTGAATTAAGAGCCAGAAGGCAGGGACCAGACTCTTAGCCCTGCTATTTTCTAGCTGTGTGACTTTGGGGAAAAAAGCCACATCACCACTCTGAGTCAGTTTTCTCATCTGTAAAATGAGGAGGGGGTCAAATGAGACAATATGAGTGAACGTGCTTTGTAAATTTTAAAGCACTGGTGTATGTCAGGGGCCACTGTCACCGGTCCCAACAGGAGCAGTGTCACCCCCTGCCAGCATCCCCATCCACAGTTTTCCCAGGAAGAGGCTGCCTGGGTCCCATAGCACTGTGCTCATACTGGCCCAGTGGGACTCAGGGTGGCCTTCTGCAGTTGGCTCCCTGTCGGTCTGTACCTTGGATGGGTCACTATCCACTCTCATACCCCCAGGGCCCAGAGCGGGTTTTCTGGCACAGAACGGGAGCTCAGGAAATGCTGGCTGAATCCCAGAGTCTTGGCTGCCGGCCCCCAGCTTGGCAGGCAGGCCAGCCTTGCAGAGTGGGGAGTGGGGTCAGACCCCACCAAAACAGGTGCAAGCTTTGGAAGGGGGGTGTGGGCTGAAAAACTTCCCGTAACAAGCCCCTCTCGTGATGCAAGGTCTGTTCGTTGCTAAGGCCGTGGAGCTGAAACCCCCGTCTCCCTGCCTAAAGCACAGTAATGCCTCCACCACTGAGTGAGAGGCTCTCCCAGACTTCCTGGGGGTCTGCAGCTCACACCCTCTTCATGCTTATTTCTTCCTTTGACCTCCTATGGCCCCTGGGAGGTGCTGTGATTTCCACATCAGTCTGGGGCTCGGGTGTGAGGGGCACACCTGGGGCCTGACTGAGGCCTTGGAGTTAGACCAGCCCCCTTCCATGGGACCTTCGCGGGCACCAGGAAGTCAACGGTCACTTTGATCTCTTCAGTGAAAGGGAACAGCCATACTCTTAACACAGACAGCCAACGGTTTTCTTTAAAAACACCATCCATTATGATCCCTCCAGAATAATTTGTTTCTAATTAGAAACATCCCGTCATTTCAGCGGTGATTAATGCCTCTGGTCTTGAAACTGAAACATCTCAACTTTTGATCAAAAGTCATGCTATTCTAGAAAGAAATGCGATTTCCTCCTCTCCCATTTTAAGTGACGTCTCCCTCCCCCCGGGTTGAATACCCAGCAGTTAGCGGGTGAAAACAATGATTTGCACAGATCTGGAAATAGCTAATATCCCAGGAGGGTAGCCAGCTGCAGGCCATTTTTCAAACATGGCAGAGCAGTAATAATGCCCTCAGCAGGGATGGGAATGTGAAGCCTGTCCCTCATATGGGACCCCGGTTACGGTTCAGTCATTTGCTGAGGCTGGGGGAAGGGGAGGGGCCCTGCCTCCTCCAGGTTCTGGGTGTTGTTCTCAGGCACCCTTACCCAGCTACAGGAAGGGATGGGTGCCAGCCCCTTCTCAGGGGTGACTGGTCCTTATTTCAGTGAGTGCAGGATGGCACCTGTGGAATGTCCGTGGACTGGCTGGTCCCTCACCTCCCTGGAGACGGCTTATCTTTCTCAATGGCACCCGTGGGGCCAAGTAACAGGAGACTGCTTGGATGCAAAATGTCAAAGCTTCCAGACACACTGATGCCCTGACGGCCCTTGAAATTCTATTGACTTTCCTTTGGGGCAACTTGTGTGAAGCCTTCAAAGTCTGGAATGTGGGGAGGTTTGGAGGCTGGTTACAACAGAGAGGGTTTAAAAGTGCACTGACCCTTGGGGCGACTGGGTGGCTCAGTCAGTTAAGTGTCCAACTCTTGATTTCTGCTCAAGTCATGATCTTGCGGTTCGTGAGTTCAAGCCCTGCATTGGGCTCTGTGCTCACAATGTGGTGCCTGCTTGGGATTCATTCTCTCTCTCTCTCTCTCTCTCTCTCTCTCTCTCTCTTCTCTCTCTGACCCTTCTGAGCTTGTTTTTTCTCTCTCTCTCTCAAGAAAATAAACTTAAAAAAAATGCACCCACCCCAGGCATGCAACAAGGGGACGGTGCACAAGCCGCAGAGCAGAGACAAGATGTTACTCACAAAGCACATTTAGTCTGAATAAGTGAAAATGTCAGGGTAAGAACCATCCAGTGGAATCCACCAACACTGACCTGATCACCCAGTGAGAGAAGACAAGTATCCCCACGGGATCCTTTCCACTTCTCCAGAGAAGAAATGGGGAAAAACCATGGCAGATTTCTATTAACTGTACAGATTTCTGTAACTGTGCATGTCAGCCCACCCAGGGATGGCGGTGGCAGGAGGGAGTGGTGGTGAGGCAAACAGGGCGGGGGTCCCATGGCTGAGTTCTGTGCAGCTCCTGCCCCACCACACTTGCTCCCAGTATGTTCATGCATGCACAGACTTCCAGTTCAGTGTCCATGACGAGTTTTCAGCTTGGGAGAATGAGCCTGCGCCTGGGTCCTGGCTCTGGCCAGATGTGCTGGGGAGGGGGCCGGTGGCACCCACAAATGCTGAGTACTCTCCCCAAAGGCTCTGTGCACACCAATCAGATGCCAGCAGATACCAGCCCTGGATGGCAGCTGAGATCATTCTGTTCCATTATTCTTTCTTGTTTTTACTTTCCTTGATCGGGGATAACTGATCAAGCTGGCTGTGGTAAAAAGTGGGCACGGTGGCCTTCTAATGCCTTCCTTTCCAGAAAGCTGGGAGGGTTTATTCGCCATGGTCTGGCTACTAGAGAAGCGGGCCAGCTAAAGGCTCTACCTGGTGGGCTGTGTGTGGGAGTTGGCTGGACCACATACCAGCGTCCTCAGCCAAGGAAGCGCCCCTGAACACTGGAGGAGGGAAAGCCTGAGCTACTAGATCTGGGGCAGTGCCATGCTAAGCTTCTCAGGCACTAGTCACATTCATTTTCTGGTGTTCTGCAGCTCCTAGCGCCAGGAAGCTCATGGTACTTCAGGAAACAAAAGTGTCCCTCTGGTTCTCAAAACCAGATGGCTATAACGGCTGGAGAAAGCCAAGCCCTGGAGAGCCAACGAACATGTGTAGGGCATGCTGTGGCTCAAAGGCACCATCATGGGGACTCCGCAGCCCTTCTCGTTGTGTCCACTGGTTGGATTGAGCTCTGAACTGGGGTTTAGGAGCTTGGACTCTGCCAGAGGGGTGTGGGCATGCCACTCAGTCTTGGAGCATCTATTGCTTCTTCAGTGAACCAGGGCTAATGACCCTGGCTGCAGGGCACAGGTACAGAGGTAAACCTCAAAGGGGAAACGATGCCAGGTGCCCTGAGACCCTGATGGGTGCACACAGCCCAGGCCCTAACTGACCACTCCTCCCCTCTGCTTCCTGCGCAGGGATATCTGTGACCATGGAAGCCACTCATCAGTAGCACAGGATGCACTTAGGGTGGTGACCACTAGGACCCTTCCAATTCCCCGAGTATAATGACCGCTTTATTCCAATCCACACCTGGACTTTTGGAGTCCAGATGATGTTATTTTACTATGTTGGGTAGTTGTCCCTCCACATCTTCTGACAGTTCTGACATAGGACACCACAAATGTTTTCTTATTGGTTAGAACCCAAGCTGTTGATAGCCTGTTTACGTCAAGCTGGGTCTGACATGCTTGGCTACGAGACGGTTTTGGGTATGGTTGTATAAAAGGCTGGGTACTCCTACTGATAAGACAAAGTTAGGTGAGATCAGAACGGGTTAGTCCTGGTGCCTGTGCCTCACAATGGTGTGAGCCCTGGGTGATAGGTTTGGGGCAAGAAAACGGGCTGAGATGTCCAAGTGCTGAGTCACATATACTAGCACCTTGAAGGCTCGGAGTGTCTCTGCGAAATGGCCAGGGCCAGTGTTAATGATTCTCCATTTCAGAGATAAAGAGACTGAGAGCCAGACAGATTAAGACACATTAAGTGGTGAGTCAGAGCTGTAACTCGGCCCCTTGACATCTTTCTCACAGGATTCTAGGTTCTAATGGCACTTTTTTTTTTTTTCAAGAGCCTTCAAGTGAAGTTCAAGTGAGACTTCTTCCAATAAGACTCAGCCTGGCAACTCCATACTAAGCGCTATTACATTCATGGAGAAACCGGACCTACTGGCCTCGGTTCTATTGCTCTGGTCAGATTTTCTGATCAGGGCATAAAAAAACAGGAGGTGTTTTTGGTCGTCCCCAAATTCGCAGTTATCCAGATGCTGCATTTCAGCACAGACAACAAACTGGAACCGGAGGAATTTGGCTTTTATGCACTCCAATAGTTTGCAGGAGTTTGTATTCAGACTTGTGGGAAGGTGGCCATTTGGGTACCAGATTTGGGGAAGTTTTGCTTTCCAATGGCCAAAGCATCTCTCCTTCCATAAAGCAGAGGCACAAACCAAAGAAAGGTACTGCCTGGGCCAGGCAGGTAAATCAAAATGCATAGTGGCTGGAGGAGCCTGGGGAGAGGCTGGAGGACCAGGGTCTGGGGGAAGGTACCAGGCCTGCTTGGCCCCAGTTCGTGGTGGCCACGTGAGGACGCAGGCCACATTGGCCGTTGCCAGATTTCCAGACAGGGGCCCATATCCAGAGTTTCAGGTGGAATTGTCCTGTTTTTAAATGTTAGTAACTAATTCTAAAATGTTTAAGACATTGTGCAGGCCATGCAAACACCAGAGGCTCTCGGGCCATCAGTGTGCAACCCAGGAGTGAAGAGGCATCGAGAGAAACAAACAGGGAGTTTTCAGTTGCTAAGACCAAAAAGAAACACAAACACACTCTAGGCTGTCATTAGAAATTTTCTTAGAAAATCCGACATTAGCAAATGTCACTAGAAATTCTATAGCTGTTGGGGCACCTGGGTGGCTCAGTCGGTTGAGCATCCGACTTCTGGTTTCAGCTCAGGTGGTCACCTTGCAGCTTTGTGAGATGGATCCCTGCATCCCATCCCAGCTTTGTGAGAATCCGCTTGGGATTCTCTCTCCCTCTCTCTCCACCCCTCCCCCACTCCCGCTGTCTCTCTCAAAATAAACAAACTTAAAAAAAAAAGAAATTCTACAGGTGTTGGGAAAATGTTCTCTAGAAGGTGTACTGGCTGGGGCTCACATGTGATGACTTAGCTCAGCCCCTGGTAAACAGGCTTCAGAGGTAACAGGTTGACAGATACCAGGTGAATGAGCAAAAGAAGGGCTAAGCAGGAAAGAAGTTTTTATATCGGATTTACATTCCTGTGCTATTTAAGCCTCTCTGTCCCCCAGGGGTGCAGGCCAGGCTCTGGAAGAAGGCTCTTCCTTTCTGCCACCCCCAAGGCTCATACCTATCCGCCCCTGCATCATCCAGGCCCTCACCCAAGGGTCCTGAAGTGAATGGAAGTGTTGTTTGCCCATGAGCCCCCTCCACATTTGCCTCAGCCAAGGCTCCTGTGTGTTCACAAGGCTTTTGCCATGGCCGGCGGCCAAGTCCCCCGCAGGATGCTGGGGCACAGCCAGCACGCAGCACAGGACAGCCAACTGGCACCCGGAGCACCCTGCTTCGTGCTTCGGGGGGGCGTTCGGTTTCCTTCCGACTGCACGCAGCCTGGGGTCACCGGCAGGTGCACAGCTTGGAGAGAAAGCGCACTACCCTGGGTAGACTGGGACCGCCTCGTTGAATCGAGGCGCGTGGTGAGATCTGAGCTCCTGTTTCTAGAGTTTCCTGCAGGGTGGAAACGCAGGCGCGCTGGACTCACCTTGGACCAGTCCCCGGTTTTCCATTCGTAGCAGCCTGAGTAGTCCTCGCACGCCTCCTCTGCTTTCGGCCTCATGGACGCGTCGCATTTTCCTTGTGAGTTGGTGCACGTCACAGTTCGCTTTTGGGTCCCTTTACCACAGGTGGCAGAGCACTGCAAGACACCGGTTGGATGTTTAATCTGGTCTGATTCAGCTCATCAATGCTTGTTAAGTCGCTCCTATGTGCCAGACCCAGTTCTGGGGACGCAGGGGTGAAAAGGATCCTGGTCTTCCGGAGTCTGATGCACCTGGTCCCTTAGGTGACTCCAGCCAAGTGGCTGGTGATGGGGGGAGTAGGGAGAGCTCAGGGGCACCCAGAAGACCAAACTAAGAATTTAGTGGCCTGCTGCCAGGTCCCAAAGACCAATGCAGTGAGTGAGTTCAAGGGGCAAATGCTGCTGAGGACAGACACCAAAGCAAAGATGTGTGAGGCCCCTGGCTCCTCCCGGCTGGCCTGCAGCTATATGCACTCTGCCTGGACCAGCCTGGGGCAAAGGCACAGGTCCAGGGTGGAGAAGGGGGGAGACGCAAAGCCAGGCCACAGGTGACTTTCACGTCAGGCAGGTGGCAAGCTCTTGCAGAGAGCCACGATGACTGTTTTAAGCATGGATGCCAAGAGTGTGATGGAGCCATGTTCCCTGTGGCATTTTACTTTACTTCTTGGGAGACACTTCGAGAGACAGTGTGGGGACGGGGCCCAAGCAGGGCCTGAGGAATGACAAATCATGGGTGAGTCCTGAGAGAGGTCAAGATTCCCATTCCCCCAGGCAGCAAGATACACTGAGTTAGGGATGAGAGATGGAGTGACAAGATGTAAATAGTGCGGTCCTGCAGGGTGTATCTGGAGCCTTCTCCCCGTGAGCTCAGGGAGGGACCTCGCCCGGGCTCAAAGAGGGCTTACCCGCCTCCACACCAAGCAGAAGGAAGCCCAGGCAGAGCCGATTTGTGACCTTGGGAGGACAGGTCTGACAGCATGCATGATCTGGCCAGCAAGAGGAGACATGGCCATAGACCCATGGAGCCCTCCCTCGTATCTGCCGGGTGCGGAAGCCCTGTCTCCACCACGCAAACAAACATGGAACTCATGGCGACAGGGAGCTGAAGGCGGTGTTCTGCCAAGATGTACAGACACAAGGAAACCCAGGCTGCCTGGGAAAGTTCCTCCCAACTGCTGGGTCCCAGAGCTATGGTGGGGACAGCTCGTGAGTGTAGTCGCCCCAACATGGAGCCCTAGCAATGTGAATGCCTGTTTTCATATTTGCTTGATTTATCAGAAATACACTGCAGTGATATTCTTGAGCTACAATAAACTTGATTTTTAAAAAGTTCTATTGTGTCCCCTGAAAAAATGCACATAGAGATCAAATGTTATTCTTTATATTTCCATTATTAATGTTTATCCCAAAATGTTATTTACCTTTATTTATTTATTTTTTTTTAATGAATTCCCTGTCCCATTTAGCTCTCTGACGGGCCCCTTGGGGTTCTTCCCTTCCCTTCCCTTCCCTCCCCTCCCCTCCCCCCTCCCCTCCCCTCCTTTCTTCCCTCTTTTCTTTTTAAAACTCAGATTGGCTTGTTTTAGAAGAAATATATAGGCAGGGTCATGATCCCACAATTCATAAGTTTGAGTCCCAAGTTGGGCTCTGCACTGACAGCAAGGAACCTGCTTGGGATTCTCTCTCCCTCCCTCTCTCTCTGTCCTTCCCCCACTTTTTCTCTCTCTCTCTCTCTCTCAAGGTAAACAAAGAAACTGTAGATGAAATACACAGGCTTCAGAACTGGTCACCTAGGGGGGAGCTGGACAGCATGAGTATTTGGTCCTGTGCATGGGTGAGGGACAGCTTAACAGGACCTTAGATACAAGGAGTCGGTCTATGGCAGGTGTTACCTTCCTGGGCAGGCTGGGTTGTGGCCAGGAGGGCTGCTGCAGGGAGCCTGGGTTCCTGAGTCAACCTTCAACTTCTGCTTCTCTGTACGGTGATGCTCCATGACCATTTCATCAGCCCCACCCTCACCATTTGACGTGCGGGCTCCTCCCTGGCACCGGCACCCACACCACTGGCTCTTTCTCCAACTAGAAGCCTACTTACCACTTATGCCTGAGTTTCTGCATTGTCTTACTCTATTCTGTGTTCCCTATCCCTTTCCCTTGAAGTTCAAATGCTAATGTCCAGTCTGTTTCTTTACCAAACCCTAGCTCAGCCCTTCTGACCACCAGCATTGGCTGGAAGCCTTAAGCCTTGAGAAAGGGGCAGCATTGCAGGTGGGGTTTCCTCTGGGGGACCTAGGAGGGCCATGTTCAGTTTCTCCCTTGGCCTCTGATCCAGGGATGGGGACCAGAAGCCCAGGACAGGAGAGAGTCACTATCTTTTGCCTCCTTCCTGGTTTCTGCTCCTCATTCTAGCAAAGCTGTGAAGAAGGTGGGGTGTAGACAGTAAGGGTGATCAACACTGCTGGCTGAATAAGGGCAACCTTGTTGATCAAATACATTTATCTGCCATCAGAAACGTAAACCCATTTGTTTCCAGAAGAAATATTAAAGGGGTTGATTCAGCATGTGGTCAAGTAGTAGAAATACGAGTTTGGTGAGCATCTCATGAATGGGGGCGAGATTTGATTCCAAGTTCAATGTGCAGAAAGATGCATTTGGCTCAAGGCTGGGCTGAGCCAGAATTAGACTGATTGGTACAGATGCTATTTCAGCATTAGGATCACATATGCGCAAAGATACAGATGTGAAATTAGAGATATTTCTTTTAAAAAAAATTTTTTTGCATTTATTTATCTTTGAGACACAGAGCACAAATGGGAGGCAGAGAGAGAGAGAGAGAGAGAGAGAGAGAGAGAGAGAGAGAGAATCCAAAGCAGGCTCCAGGCTCTGAGCTGTCAGCACAGAGCCTGACACAGGACTTGAACTCACAAACCGTGAGTGAGATCACGACCTGAGCCAAAGTTGGACACTTAACCGACTGAGCCACCCAGGTGCCCCTAGAGATATTTCTTTAAATCTTGCTTCAGTTGTCTCACCTTTTTCAATCTGGTATTCTTTAACACTATGGTGATAGTTGATAATGTCAGGTTTGGTTATTTTGGTAAGGACTTTTTTTTCTCTTTTTTCAATGAGAAAGAATCCAAATGGAAAATGTATGGCTTTGATCTGATTACAGTGTAAATCTTTTTTTTTTTTTTTTTAAATTTTTTTTTTTTCAACGTTTATTTATTTTTGGGACAGAGAGAGACAGAGCATGAACGGGGGAGGGGCAGAGAGAAAGGGAGACACAGAATCGGAAACAGGCTCCAGGCTCCGAGCCATCAGCCCAGAGCCCGACGCGGGGCTCGAACTCACGGACCGCGAGATCGTGACCTGGCTGAAGTCGGACGCTTAACCGACTGCGCCACCCAGGCGCCCCTGATTACAGTGTAAATCTTGTTTGGATCAGGAGTCTGGTGATCAAGGATCTTAGGCTCAAGGTGGGTTGGGGGAAGACTGCATTCCTGCCTCTACCCCTCCAGCAAGTAGCACCCCTCCCTAAAAGAGGTCCCTTGAACGTTTAACTTACAAACCTTAGTACATGTAAAAAAAATCAAAATTTTAAACTCTCTCTTTTCTCTAAAATATAATAACGGGCAGGTTAAAGACTCAAGTCTTTAAATGGGTACATGTTAAGATCCGTCTGAAAAGTAATCCCCATTTCAGAGCAGCCAAGGGCAGACTTTTCGTTCATTAAGAATGGGTTGAATACTTTCTTATTCAAAATAATTCCAACTGTTTGGCAATAAAAAGGAACTTTAAAAATATTTTCCACACTGAAGAGTGTCTTGGATTTAGCCTTTCTGACTTTCCTAGAACACATTTGATGGGGGATCTGAGGGAAACTTGCCCTTTGTTCAGCTATTTTTTTGTTTTATGACCAAACAGTCAAAATCATTAATGCAAAGTCAATGCAAAGCCTTGAAAGATGATATTACCAAAGATAAAATATTTCCAGAATCACTCTTCAGCCTAAGTTAAAACTTAAGGCTTAATTGACCTCTTTCCAACATGTTTTATGGCATGAGGTGTGTGATTCCAACTTGCACACTAAAAACTGTCCCTTCCAGCATCTGCTTGTCTCTTACAATCTACAAAGACTGACACAGAGTTCAAAGAAAGCCTATGATACCACCTTACCAATCTGATCACACTAAAGTTCAAACGTGTTGAAAGAAAATTAAAAGATTGGTCAGTTGTTCTGTCTACCTACTTATGTACACACCTACCCATCTATCCATCCATCCATGCACTCATCCGTCCATCCGTCCATCCGTCCATCCATCCATCCATCCATCCAACTTTACATGAGAATTGTCATAGGAAATGGGATCAAACTGTGATATATATTATCAAAAACGTATACATGATCAAAGCCACATTATCCATGCTTTGTTTAGCCATATTGTTATCTCAGATGGAATTTAAGAATATGTGACTAGAATACATCTTTTGGTTATCTGGGGGTTGGCGAGGACTATGATGTGTGGTATTGAGTCACAAATACCATGGAGGGAAAGGCACCAATTGGGTGGTGGACAAGGCACAGAGGCCCTGTTGGTGGGTTCAGCACTGGCGACAGCCCAGGCACCCACCTGTGACCACTCAGACGCCTCCCAGATGGACAGGCAGTCCTGGCCTTCACAGCTCTGCACTGGTGCTGGCCGGGGGCCCGGGCAATAGAGGGGCCGCGTGGTGACATGTGTGCCGTTCTGCAGCTGGTACACGCAGGTCACCTCCCGATGCTGGATGCCCTTCTCACAGGTCGCTGAGCAGGGGCTCCATGGGCCTGCCACCCACCTGTCCAGGAGGAGGAAAGACAGTGAAAACATAACTGGGTGGAAAGGCCAGTTTCCCCGGAGGGCCTTCTGGACAGATCACGGCATCTTGGGTCTGTAGTGTGAGAGAGGGAGATAGACTCAAAGAGCTTTGCAATCAACTTTAGAAATAATTCTGAAGTATTAGGGCAGAGGAAGCCACATGAGTTGAGTAGTTCAATAGCTTATTCAAAACAGAAATCCTTCTGCACACAACACCTCTATGGCTGATTCAATTATTGCTCCCAAGTGGTCACTCTCCTTGTAGCGGGATTCCATATCCCACCCACTGTCTATGACGTGCTTTGTTCAATGGGGTGTGAGTGGACATGAAGCTGGCCATGTCCCAGCAGAAGCTTTGAGTGTGATTATGTGGTTTGGCTCTGGTTCTCCCTGTTTCCTGCCCTCTGCCATGAGAGCAGCAGGTCCCAATACAGGGGATGCTCCAACAGCTGAGCTCTGTAATAACGTGACACCATTTGTTGCAAGCCACTGAGATAGATACCAGGCTCGTTTGTCACTGCAACAAAACCAGACTGGTATAGCCTATGACAAGGGACACTCCAGGGCCAGCTTGAACACACCAGGACCAGATACCCCCTGCTTTTCAAAGAGTGGATAGCCCTTTTGGGTGGGGACTGTCACTCTTGAGGAGGCAACTTGTGGGCTGTGACAGAACTGAGCTGTTGCAAGTGCTTGACTAGAACTTGGCCTACCTGCCTTATCTTTCAATGACCCCAGTTCCACCATGGCTCCTGTTGGCCTTGTGGTGTTGGAAGGAAGCTGAGCAGTTGTAAATCATGATTTCTCAGGACACTGAGTGGGGCTTTGAATGGCCTTTTGGAGACACAAAAGGACTCTCTCCTGTTTGGTCCCTGCATGAGCCTCAAGTCCACCTAGCTCCCAGGAGCTCCCATATTGACAGAATGGCTCAATCTATGGCCATGTCTGATAAACACACTCCTCTTCATCATCATCGAGTCCTAAGTTGCTCAAACCAAATCTGATTATGCTATCCTATTGTTTAGAAATAACAGCAGTGTTGGGCACCTGGGTGGCTGAGTCGGTTAAGCATCCCACTCTTGATTTCAGCTCAGGTCATGATCTCAAGGTTCGTGAGATCGGGCCCCGTGTCGAGCTCTGTGCTGACAGTGCAGAGCCTGCTTGAGATTTTCTCTCTTCCTCTCTCTCTGCCTCTCCCTCATTCATGCTCTCTATCTAAATAAAACACTTAAAAAAAACCCTAAAAAATATATATCAGCAGTGCCTTTCCACAGGCAGGTCCTTGAGGGGACACTGGATGGTGCCACCCCCCCCCCCCCAATTCTTCTCCAGTTCTAGCTTACTTGCTCATTCACCCATCCTAGCATGGCACATTCACTGAGGGTTTCCCATATGCTGGGCACTGTCCTAGGTTCTGATGATGAGGCAGTGAACAAGACAAGGCCCTGCCCTACAAATCTTACCATCCTAATGGGGACAGACAGTAAATCAACAAATGTATACAATAGACTATAACACAGTAAACTATATATAACATATATCATATATGAATAGAGGAGATGCCACATGGTAGTAAGTGCTTCAGAGAAAAGTAGGGCAGTGTAGGGAAGGTCAGGGGAGGAGGAAGGGGGTGAGCACACAAGTTGGCGGGGACAGCCTCACTGATAAGCTGACGTGTGAGCAGAGCCTGGAAGGAAGCGAGAGAGTAAGCAGAGAAGACTTCCAGGTGGAGGGCACAGTGGGTGCAAAGGCCCTGGGGAGGAGTGTGCTGGCAGGGTTGAGGAGCAGCAAGGAGCCCAGTGTGGCTGGAGAAGGGGGGAGGAGGGAGGAGCGGAGAAAGGGGCATGAGAAGGCACAGGGGGGAGATTCTACAGGCCCTGGCTGGCCACTGTGGCTCTTGTTTGAATAAGATGCAGTCCTGGGGGGTTTGGAGACAGGAGTGACATGCCTGCAGGGCAGCAGCAAGGAGACCAGGGAGGAAGCCACTGCACCAGTCCAGGCAGGGGATGAGGGTAACTTGTACCAGCTGGGGTAGTGGTAGTGGTTGGGGTAAATGTTGAGAAGAGGGAGCTCCCCGGGCCCCTCCCTCCACTGCTCCTCCTCATCCCTTAGGGCAAGCTCAGGCCACCTCCTCTGACTTTCAGTCCCCTTGGAAGAGCTCATCACTGTCCTCTATGCCCCCAGGGAATAAATCCAGGGAAGCTTCTCTTCCCAGACCCCTTGCATAAACTGCAGGATGGAAAGGGATGCAAAGGAGTGTGTGTACCCTGGGGTGTGAGGACAAGTGACATGTTGCCTGTAAGTTGCTTACAGCAGCACCTGGCACACATCAGCCCTTATAACTTGTAGCAATTGTTATTCCTTATCTTCTTGGCAGGAGAAGATGAAGTCTCAGAGGGCAGTGAGCAAATCTTGCCCCCATTTCAGCACCTGACAACTATTTAAATGACACTGTAAGAACTAAACCCAATCCTTCCCATTTCTCCTTGTTCTGGTCTTTGGAGTGACATGATTACCTTCCTAAATATTTGAAGATGGCTCTGTTGTTCCCCTTGTAAGTCTTCTCTTATCCCGATCAAAATAATTTGCATGTGGCAGATCTGAATCCTTTCCCTTCTAATTCTCTAATCAGTCACTACTGTTCTCCAAATGGATTGCTTTGTCATGGACAAAATGAACCAGATGGGGTCTGAAAGCAGCAGGAGAGAATGTGATGATTTTCTCTCTCTTTAAGTGGAGGCTCCATGTTTATTAATGCAGCTCAGCTCCTTGCCATTTCTATTTTCCAAACAAAATAGAACTTAGAGGACTCTCAGCCAGATCCCCTTTGTCCTGACCTTTTGCAACTGACTTTGTGAATACAGACGTCAGGCTTTAGGCTGATGACACCTGCTGTTGTGCTGACCCCAGCTGTGAACAGAGCTGTGTCCCCCTCCTGTCTTTTGTATTTGCTGTGCTTCCTGGAGGCCACCCCTGGGAACTGGGACCACTGCGTCATACTCAAGAGAATGTCACCTGCAGGCTCTTGGCCAGAGGGTGCCGGTGTCTCCATCCCTGGGCACACAACCAGAGCGTGTGCTCTAGGAAATATGCAAATTGACTCTGATCCACACAAAGGTCCATCTGGGCAGCCAAGGCGATGGGGAAGAGCTGGGAGAGGTTCAGCAGTCCTGCCTCAGACGTCTCCTATGCCTCCCGTTCTATCACTGACTGGAAGAGTCAGACCCAAGGGGATCAGATTCTTATAGAGCTGTGAGGGATTGCCAATCTTCCCCGTTCCTCCTTCCTTTGCTTCTGGTGTCTCTTGTGCATTTTGGGTGCTTTGCAGCAGTATGACAGAATGGAAAACAGCCTATGCGTCCCTCCTCCCCTTTCCAGAAGAATCCTTTGACCCCCTGCAATTTCCCCTGTTGCTGTTGCCCAGAGTCTGGCAGAGGAATGGGTGACAGAGCTCCACACATGTAGACATGCATGAAACTGATCTATGGTCAGCCCTGCTCCTTAACTGGAGGGGGGGGTTTCTCTGTCCCCTGGGGCTGTGTAAAAGCGCTGTCCCTGCTCCTGTCCTTGGGGTGATAGTTACTGTCAGATGTACTGAGGATCTGCTGAGATTCAAAACAAGCTTTGTCTGAGGCCAAGGCACCCTTCCAAACCTCCTGTGGCTCTCACAGATGACCCCACACCTGCAAGTTACACGTGGGGCAGCTCATGGCACATTCCCATCTCCTTGCCCCTCCACCCTTCCTTCTCCCCTCCCACTTCCCAGCTCCACACAGGGATCTGGTTATCCAGACGCAACCATGGCATAACACCTCAGGAGAACGTACAACAAAATATCATTCAGCCTTAAAAAGGAAGGAGATTCGAAAACACACTACAATATGGAGGAGCCATGGGGACATCATGCTGAGTGAAATAAGCCAGTCAGAGAAGGACAAGTCCTGAAGGACTCCACTTACATGAGGTAACTGGAGTAGATTCATAGAGACAGAAAGTAAGATGGTGGCCATGAGGTGGGAAGGAATGGGGAGCTAGTGTTTAAGGGGTGCAGAGCTGTACGTGAGCAGGAGGTGGGGTTCTGGAGACAGACGGTAGTAATAGGCACTCAGTGTGAATGTGCCTAATGCCACTTAAACTGTACACTTAAACAGGGTTGAGGTGGTAAATGTTATGTGTATTTTCATCACAATTGAATTAAAAAATTTTTAATATATTTTATCATCAAGTCAGCTAACATACAGTGTATACAGTGTGCTCCTGGTTTTTGGGGTAGATTCCTGTGATTCATTGCTTACATACAACACCCAGTGTTCATCCCAACAAAGTGCCCAACTAGACAGAGAGTGAGAAGGGAAGGGGCAGAGAGAGAGAGGAAGAGAGAGAATCCCAAGAAGGCTCTGTGCTTGATCTTGCGAACCATGAGATCACGACCTGAGCCAAGAGCCAGGCGCTCCTTCAGAATTTAAGGAAGCGATGGTTAGGAACAGGAAGTAAGTGAGAGAAGGACAAGGAAGTGAAGTGTTCTCAAGTCCCAGGGAGGCCATGATGAGCCGGTGAGAAAGGCTGGTGCTCAGCTCTGTGCAGACATCAGGTAACCGCGGAGCATCCCTGAAGGGCGTCTTCACGGAGTGCCTGTTGCCCCGCCTGAGACTTGTGCCCAACCAGCTCCAGGAGAGCTGTTGCCCCACATAGGCCGCAAGTTGCAGGGGATCGGAGCTATTTTTCAGCTACACTTGTTTTTGCTCATCTTGACAAACAGCCACATTCCCTCCGTGAGGCAGGGGGAGCAAAAGATGACTTTCTGGAAACTTTGTTTCTGGTGGCTGAAAGAAACCATTTTACCAGCAGCCAGGAAGTCTGCAGGAGGGTCCTCTGTGGGAGAGGAACATCATGCAAGTAAACATCAGAGTGAAGTCCCACTAATCCCGAGTCCAGGAATGGGAGAAAGGAACTGTGATTCCGTAAAACAATTCATATTACAAGTGCAGCTCAAGCCTGATTGTTTTTTCACTCATGTCCTCTAAAAACCTTAACAGTGACATTTATTAGCTAAGTTTGAGTTTGTAGATCTTCTTAAAAGCAGTAAAATTCATGCTTCAGGAATCCCCCATTAACACTTCCTTAGTTCGGGCCACCCTTCCTCGGTTGCTCTTGAGTCTGGAAGGACTGAATTCCTTTCCTGTCCAGCAGGAAACAGACTCAGCTCCTCCGCACATACTTCAAGTTTGATGCTTCTCATCAGATCCTCCAGGCAGCTCAGTCACTGCCTGAGACCTTGTATTCTTTTTTTCTTTTTTTTTTATTGCTGCTGCAGCAAATGACCATAAACTTAATGGCGCAAAACAACACAGATTTATTATTTTATGCTCCTGGAGGTTGGAAATCTGACATGGATCTCACTGGTCTAAAACAAAGGTGCTGCCGGGGCTGGTTCCTTCCAGATGCTCTGGGAAGACTTGCCTCTTCCAGCTTCTAGATGCTGCCCCAGTGCCTTGGCGTATGCTCTTGTCTCCATCTTCAACGCCAGCAGCATCTGGCCAAGCCCTTCTCATATGCTATCACTCCAACATTCTCGTCTGCCTTCTTCCTCCACTTTTAAGAACATTTGTGATTGCACTGGACCCAAGCAGATGATACAGGATAATCTAGTTTAGGGCCAACTGATTAGCAAGCTGTAGTAGTTTGCTTTTTTTTATTGCTGGAAAAAGTACCACAAACTAGGTGGCTTAAAACACCAGAAAGCTATTCTCTCACAGTTCTGCAGGTTCGAAGCCAGAAGGCAAAGTGTCGTAGGGTTGCTTCCTTCTGAGGGCTGTGAGGAAGATGTTCTATGCCTCTCTCCTAGGTTCTAATGACAGCTGGCAATTCTTGGTGTCCCTTTGCTTGTATGTATGTTACTCCATCTCTGCCTCTGTCTTCACATGATGTTCACCCTGTGTCTCCATGTCCTTACATAGCTGTCTTTGGAAGGACACTAATCATATTAGGTTAGGGGCCCACCCTACCTCAGTGTGACCTCACCTTAACTAATTACAGCTGTAATGACCCTATTTCCAAACAAGGTCACATTCTGAAATACTGACGGCAATGTCTTTTTTGGTGTATGTGTGGTGGTGGAGATGCAGTTCAACCCATCACACAACTTGATTTCCAATTGCAACCCTCTAATTTCCCTAATTTCCCTTTGACATGTAAAGGGAGTTCCAGGAATTAAGATCGAGATCTCTCTGGTGGGGGGCACTATTCTGCCTACATTCCAGTTCTGAAAATTTCAGTTTCTATTCAAAATTCACTTTCTGTTCAGATCTTGATTTGGCTGAGATTTAAACTAGGTAAAAATCTTGTGAAACCCGCTGCAATGTGACTTAGTTGTTACAAAGAAACAATGACATATTTAGGATCAAGTTCTTTTGACACAGTTATTTTATGTTGACTATCTAGGGAATCTTAAATATAGAGAGCCAGAGAGAGAACACTGGTAGGTCATTCATTTTCAACAACTTCAAACTATAAACAAAACAAAACAAAACAAAACAAAACAAAACAAAACAAAACAAAAAACTGTGAGATGTATTTCAACACAAGATGTGTTGAAGCTAACAAGTGTTGTGTCTAAGGGATTCAGTCAACTTTATGCATCTACAAAATGCATCAGTAAGAAGGATCTGATATTGGCTGAGCATCGATCTATGCTTAGCTCTGTGCCAGGAATGTTCCCTACATTAGTTAAATTAACCAACGTAAGGAAAACAAGATGCCAGTATGTGATAATCTGAGCAACTGTTATGGAGACAAATGTCAGGCATAGCATCCTATAGGCCACGTGTAAAACATCACAGCATAAAAAGAATGATGGGAAACATCTCAGCCAAGTGTGTGGTCCTTGGGGGAAAGAGAAACATATAAACAGACAATTTCTTCACTATCTTACAAGTGCTGTGGAGGAAATGGACCTTGAGTTGGGTCCTGATGGTCAATGTGAAGTTGGCCAACCAAAAAAGCAGGACTGGTGCTCTCATAGAGAGAGCCTGCCCATGATCCCATGATATTTAAGCAGCAGGGGGAGGGAGGGAGGAGAGAGAGAGAGAGAGTGCGAGCAAGCAGCTGCCCAGTTTGGGATGGCTGGTTCTTGAAGAGTACTTAAGGGCGGGTGGAAGAGAGGTTGCCTTGGATGTCTCAGGTAACCATGAATCTTGGGACAAGATGATGACTTTCACTGAGGCAGTAGTGCAGAAAAACAGATATAAGACTATTCAAGAGTGGGGTTGAAAGGGCTTTGGGTATGTGGGGTCAAGGTGATAAAGGGGGCAAGAGTCAAGCTCAGGATGGGCTCAGAGGAGGCCAACAGTACCTCCACTGCAAGGGAGAACATGGGGAGAGGATTTAGCTTGGGGGCAGAAGGGTGGGCACCACTTTGAGAGGGTCAGGTTGAGGCAGCCACTGGGCAGCTGAGTGGTACTGGGAAGGGTCTGAAGGTGCAGTTCTGGAGTTCAGGGGTGGGATCTGGGGTGGAGACACAGGGTTGGAAGTCATCAGCAACAAGGTCATGGTAGAAAGCAAGATAAGAACAACTCACCCAGGGAGCTTCTACAGGAAGAAAAGAGGATGGGGGACGGATGGCAGGGGTTGGGGATGCAAGCATCTATGATTGGAATAAGGAGCCAGAGAAGGAGCAGCCAGCAAGGCCAGGGAGGGTGGGAGGACTGTTCAAGAGAAGCCAGGACAGGGTTGGGTTGGAGGAGGCCTGAAAAGCATTCTCTGGATTTAGCCACAAGGAGGTGTTGCTGACACAGGAGAGGTCCCAGGGAGAAGAGGGTGCCAGCACTGTGAATGCAAGGTTGAATGAGGGTAGAGAAGACAGACTTCGAGAATGCCCCTTCAATAAATCTGGTTTGATGCCTACACAGTGGGGTCCACAGACTCTCAGTCCTGGAGTAATAATGCCCAGGCTTTGGAAACCAGGCCTGTCCTCACGGCAGAGGTAAGGAAGACGTCTCACTACTCTCACTGAGGCTCTGGGCAGGTGGGCTGCACATGGAGGAAGGCTGAGTTAGAAGGTTAGACCTGAGGACTGAGGGGTGGAAGCAACGGATCCAGAACAGACAGGGAGGTTTCTCTCATGGACACATCTGTCTAGAGGGGCCACCCCTGCCCACTGGCAGTGGCTTTGGGAAAAGTCATCCCAGCACAGATGGCAGAGTGGGAGACCTGTCAGAGACCTGCATAACGTCTAAGACACGGGTCAGGGACTGGGTGAGTAGAGAGAATGTATGACTGGGATCACCACTGTCTCCCCTTGGGATTTGGTGGCAGAGTTCAGGCCAACTGGCTTGTGTACCTTGAAAACGGGTCTGGCCTGAAGAATGATCGTGTCCATCTGTAAGCCATGGAGGACCCAGGCAGTCTGATTTGGAAAACCAGACAGATCGAAGCTCTCCCTTCTCACTTACTCTTTGTCAAGAGAAAGTTGGAAAGCACAGGCTCACCTTTGCCCTCTGGTGGGTCAGCACTATACTCTGTGTGGGCATGGTCACCCCTCTGCTTTGTGGCCTGGTCCTTCCCTGCTGCCATCTTGCTTTCACCTCCCAGAGCTCCCAGGGGAAGGACTTTCTGCATTACAGGTGGAGAGACCACTGGGACACGTGACCAGGCTCACCCGAGACCCACCAATTATTAAGTAGCGGGGGTTTTTGTGTGTGGTGGGAGGTCCTCGGTGTCCCAATCCAGGGGCTTTGTTTTTCACTTATACAATTATGCTTCTGGTTAGGGTACGCCTGACTAACCTCCCCATGATACCTGTAAATCAAAGGTGCCCACGTATTTCAGTCACACATTCTCAAATTCTCAGAAGCCCACATTCAGGACCTGGACTAGAGTCTTCACCAACTCACCAGCCACGTGACCTTGGGCACATCAGTACTCAAGCCTCAGTTTCCTCCTCTGCACAATGTCGGTAGTACTTTCCTCTCACAGGCTTTGGTGGAGGATTGGCCCACGTGATCTCTGTTTACATGGTCCAGGCCCAGATGATAAATGCATGGGAGGTAAGATCCCAGGGAAATGGCTGGCATGGAGGAGGCCCCCAGGGATGTGGGTCTCTTCTCCTCCTCCCCTGTGCAGGGCTGCTGTCCATTGGGCTGTGAGGGTGCAGCCAAGGAAACGCATACACCTTGCTCTGCCTTCCCGTGGATGACAAGGCCTTTCTCAGCACACCTGAAGCTTCGGTCACTGCGTGTGCTGCACGCTGGGGGTCAGGAGACATGGCAGAGGCCAGCTGGCCAAGTGCCAGACCTCCTGGACTCTCTCCCCAAAACACCACAGAGGACCCTCAGGCAGCAGCAGACTCCCATCTGCCCGAGTCACTCTTGCGTCTCCAGCCAGATTAGAGCTAACAACTCCGTTAAGAAAACAATCAAAACACGACTTCAACACGTGTCATTTATAGTCTCTGAAGATACGTGGCTGCTTTTATGGAACAGATGTCTGTGAAAGAAGGAGCGGGGTGAGGAGGGACAACAGGGGCTTCACAGGCCCAGCTGTGATGCTCTCCCAAGGGGACCAGGGTGATGCTTTACAGCCGCACGTTCGGCTCCAGCTCAGCATTTCTCCATCTATGACTTGAGAATTATGAGTTCTCATATACATTCCCCCGAAAAGTAATATTATTCACATATTTGTTTTTTTAAAGGAGGAAATGAAAACCTGAAGGGCATAATGAGGAACGAATATGCTAGTCTGTGAATGTGAGCTTTTGTGGGCTTGAGGGTGTTAGTCCAGCCCTGAGAACCAAGATGAGTGACTGGCCAGAGCCTGAGAACCTTCCCCATTTTCCTGAAAGGGTCTTTGGATCACTGTGGTTGGTTCTCATTTGCTAGGGAAAAGAAGGCAAAGAGAGGGAGGGGGGATGGAAGGAAGGGAAGGAGGGAGGAAGGAAGGAATGATGGACAGAATTCCACACTTAGCTAAAATATAGTTTAAGGGAAAATGTGTTAAAAATAGTTTCTCGGGGAGCCTGGGTGACTCAGTTGGTTGAGGGTCTGACTTTGGTTCAGGTCATGATCACACAGTTCATGAGTTCAAGCCCTGCGTCTGGCTCTCTGCTGTCAGTGCAGAGCCTGCTTCAGATCCTCTGTCCCCCCCTCTCTCTGCCTCTCCTCTGTTTGTGCTCTCTCTCTCAAAAGTAAATAAACTTAAAAAAAAAAAAAAAAGGTCTCTCTAGAGGAGGTGGGGGAGATGGGCAAAATAGGTGATGGGGATTAAAGACTACACTTATGATGAGAGCTAAGTAATGTATAGAACTGTTGAATCACTGTATTGTATACCCGAAACTAATATAACACTGTATGCTAACTACATTGGACTTAAAATAAAAAACTTGATGAAAAAATGGTTTTTCTAGATATTATACCAGCTAATCCTTTTTGATGGCTTCCTTTGTACTGGGCAATGTTCTCAGCACCTGACATGATTCAACTTACTTGATCCTTACAATGGTCCTATATAAAGCCATCCTACAGATGGGGAAATTGAAGCACAGAGAGGTTAAGTGTCTTGCCCAAGGTCACACACTAGTAAGTGGAAGAATCATAACAGTTCCACTGAAGTGTAAGTCACATAGCATATAATTCATCCACATATGGAGGACAATTCAATATATTCACAGAGTTGTGAAACCACCACCAAAATCAATTTTAGAACACTTTAGTTACCCCCCAAAGAAATCCCTATGCCTTAGCTGCCATCTTACGTACCCCCTATTTCCATCCCTCCCAGCCCTACACAATCACTAATCTACTTTCCATCTTTATAGATTTGCCTCTCCTCGACATTTCATATACATGGAGTCCCATCACATGTGGTTCTTTGTGACTGGTTTCTTTTTTTAGCATAATGTCTCCAAGGGTCATGTATGTTGTAGCATGGAGCAGTATTTAATTCCCTTTTATTGTTGAATAAATAATATTGTTGCATGGATCTACCACGTTTCATTTATCAGCTCATCAGTTCATGGGCATTTGGGCTGTTTCCATGTTTTGGCTATTATGAATCATATTATGATGAACATCTGTGTATAATTTTTGTATGGATGGCTGTTCTCATTTCTCTTGGGTATATTCCAAGGAGTGGAATTGCTGGATGATATGTTAACTCTAAGTTTAACAATTTAAGGAATTTAAGACTTTTCCAAAGCAGCTGCACCATTCTGCATTCCTGCAGTAGTTAATGAAGGTTCTAAGTGCTCTACATCCTTATACATTTTTGCTAGTGTCTGTCTTTCTGATTATAGTCATCCTGGTGGGTGTAACATGGTATCTCATTATAGTTTGGTTTTATTGTGGCAAAAGACACATAACATAAAGTTTAACATTTTAACCACTTTTAAGTGTACAGTTCAGCGGCATTCACTACATTCACACTGCTGTACAGCCATCACCACTATCTGCCAAACTTTTCTTCTTCCCAAACTGAAACTCTGGACTCATTAAACAATAACTACCTATGCCCATTTCCCTCCAGCTCCTGGAAGCCACCATGCTTTCTGTCTCTATGACAACTTATATGATACAACTTATATAAGTGGAATCATACAATATTTGTCCTTCCGTGCGTGGTTTATTTAGCATAATTTTCTTCAAGTCTCATCCCTATGGTAGCAGGTGTCAGAATTTCTTCCCTTCTTAAGGCTCATGGTATGTATGTAATACATTTCATTTATTCATTTGTCCATTGATGGACACTTTGGGTTGCTTCCACTATTTGGCTGTTGTGAGTAATGCTGCTATGAACATGGTTGTATTTTTTTTTTTTTTGGTCTTTGCTTTCAATTCTTTTGCATATATACCCAGAAGTGGAATTGCTAAGTGATATGGTAATTCCGTCTTTAAATTTTTTGAGGAACCATAATGCTGTTTCTCACAATGACCGCACCACTTGACATTCCAATCAGCAATGTACAAGGGTTCTAATTTTGCCACATCTTCGCTAACACTTGTTTTTGATAGTAACTATCCTAACGGGTGTGAAGTGATTATCTCGTGATTTTGAATGGCATTTCCCTAATGACTAGTGATGTTAAACATCTTTTCATATACTTAGTGACCATTTGTATCTTTTTTTTTTAATGTTTATTTATTTTTGAGAGAGAGAGGGAGACAGAGCATAAGTGGGGAAGGGGAAGAAAGAGGAAGACACAGAATCTGAAGCAGGCTCCAGGCTCTGAGCTGTCAGCACAGAGTTCAAGCAGGGCTTGAATTCATGAACAGTGAGATCATGACCTGAGCTGAAGTTGGATGCTCAACTGACTGAACCACCCAGGCGCCCCCTTTTGTAGAAATACATATTTGGAGAAATACATAACCAAGTCCTTAGCCTATTTTTAAATTGGGTTGTTTTTTGTTGTTGATTTATAGGAGTTTTTAAAAATATATTCTGGAAATTACTCCTTTAACAAATACATGATTTGCAAATATTTTCTCCCATTGTTGGACTGCCTTTCACTCTGTTGATACTGTCTTCGATGCATAAAAGGTTTTCATTTTGATCAAGTCCAGCTTATCTCATTTTACTTTGTTTTCTGTGCTTTTCTAGTTATATGTAAGAAATCATCACCAAATCCAATATCCTGACCTTTTTTCCTACGTTTTCTTTTAAGAGTCTTACAGTTTTATCTCTTACATTTAGGTCTTTGATCCACTTTGAGTCAATTTTTGCATACGGTATAAAGTAAGGTCCAACTTCATTCTTTTATATGTATTTACCATTTGTTGGATTTCTTTGTGGTTTTGATTTGTATTTCCCTGATGGCTGATGATACTGAGTATCTCTACTCATGTGCTTATTGGCCATTTTGCAGACCTTTGGAGAAATGTCGATTCGGATGGTTTATCCATTTTTAATTGGATTGTCTTTTTTGTTACTGAGTTGTGTTATTTATATATTCTAGATACGACTACTTTATCAGATATATGATTTCCAGAATTTTCCTTCAATTCTTTTAATTATATTTTCATTTTCTCAATGATTTTGAAGCACAAAAGTTTAAAATTTGGATAATGTCTAGTCATCTATTTTTTTTTCTTTTGTTGTGGTGATTTTGCTCTCATATATAACAAACCATTGCCTAATCTGGAATCAGGAAGATTTATGCCTATGTTTTCTTGTAAGTTTTAAAGCTTTAACTCTTATATTTATGTCTTTGATTCACTTTGAGTTCATCTTTGTCTATGGTATAAACTAGGGATCCAACTTCATTCTTTTGCATGTAAACATCCAGTGTCTCAGCACAATTTGCAGAAAAGGTTCTGCTTACCCATTGAATTGTCTTGGAATCCTTGTCAAAAATCAACTAACAGTAAATTTAAGGGTTTATTTCTAGATACTCAATTATATTCTATTGTTCTTTATGGTCTCTCTTTATGCCAGTACCATACTGTCTTGATTACTCTAAATTTGTAGTAGTTTTTGAAATCAAATAATTTTTCAGTCCTCCACCTTTGTTCTTATTTTTTAATTTTTATTTATTTATTTTGAAAAGAGAGAGAGAGAGAGAGAGAGAGAGAAAGGGAGTGCAAGTGGAGGAAGGGCAGAGAGAGATGGAAAGAGAATATCCCAAGCAGGCTCCATACTCAGCACAGAGCTTGATGTAGGGCTCAATCTCATGACTATGAGATTATGACCTGAGCTGAAATCAAGACTTGGACGCTTAATCAACTGAGCCACCCAGGGACCCCTGTTCTTAAAGATTGTTTCGACTATTAGGGGTTCTTTGCAATTCCACATAAACTTTAAAATCTGTTTGTGCAATAAAGACAGCTGGAATTTTAATAGGGATTGCGTTATAGCAACCTATACCTATATTTTATAGATATAATAGTGAAATTTTAATAGAGATCATGTTATAGCAGTAGATCAATTTGTAGAGTATTTCCATCTTAACAATATGAAGTCTTCCAGTCCATGAACATGGGATGTATTTAGATATTCAATACTTCTTCAATAACATTTTGTTGGGGCGTGGCTCAGTTGGTTAAGCATCAAGCTCTTGATCCGACATGTAGCTCGGGTCATTATCTCACAATGTGAGTCTCGCACCAGGCTCTGCACTGACAATGCAAAGCCTGCTTGGGATTCTCTCTCTCCCTCTCTCTCTGCCCCTCCCCACTCATGCTTGCTCTCTCTCTCTCTCTCTCTAAAAATAAATAAATAAACCTTAAAAAAATGTTTTTTGTTTTCAGTGTAGAAATCTTGTACTTTTTTTGTAAAATTTTTTCTAAGTATTTTATTGATTTTGATGTTACAGTAAACGGAACTGCTTTCTTAATTTCCTTTTCAGATAATTCATTGCAAGGGTATGGCTATGTAATAGATTTTTGAATATTGATTTCATATGTAATAACTTTGCTTGCTCAATGCATATATTAGTTTCAGTAGCTTTTTAGTGGATTCTTTAGAAATTTCCTATATATATAAGACCGTGTCATCTGCAAATAGATACAGTTTCACTACTCCAAACCAGATGCCTTTTCAATGTCACTTCATTTTCTTGCCTAATTTCTCTGTCTAGAACCACTGGTACAAAGTTGAAGATAGGTGGTGAAAACAGACATTCTTGTCTTGTTCCTCTCTTAGGGGGAAAACATTCAGTCTCCCTCAAGTATGATGATAGCTGTGGGTTTTTTTTAGATGTTCTTTATGAGGTTGAGGAAACTCCCTTCTATTCCTAGTTGGTTGAATTCTTTGACTGTGATGAGTATTGCATTTTGTCAGCTGTTTTGTGCTTGTCAATTGCAATGATAATGCGATCTTGTCTTTTATACTGTTGATGTGGTATGCTACCTTAATTGATTTTCAGATGATAAACTGACATTGCATTCCTGGCATGAGTTCCACTTGGTTATGATGTATAATCCCTTTTATATTGCTGGATTCATTTTACCAATATTTTGTTGAGGATTTTTGTGTCTTTATTGATAAGAGACACTGGTCTGTAGTTTCCTTGTAATGTCTTTGTCTAGTTTTGTTATCAGGGTAACACTGGCCTTATAGAATGAGTTGTAAAGTGCTTCCTCCTCTTCTGCTTTTTAGATGAGTTTGTGAAGGACTGATACTAATTCTTTTTTGTATGTTCGGTAAAATTCACCAGTAAAGGCATCTGATCCTGGGCCTTTCTTTGTGGGAACTTTGATTACTAACTCAGTCTCTTGTTATAGGTCTGTTCAGGTTATCTATTTTTTTCTTCAGTCAGTTTCAATAGTTTGTGCATCTGGGAATTTGTCCATTTCATCTAAGTAATCTAACTTTCATATCAGTAGCACTTTTATTTTTTCAAAATAGTAGCACCAAATCTCCACATAATAATGGGGAGAATTGGGGGTACTTAAGGGGTCACATGTGCCAAAGTCACTGTGTTGTTTGAGAACAGGGTAGTGATTTTGAGTAACTCTGGACTTTACTAAAACTCTGACAATTAAGATATATGGGAAACATTTAAGGGTAACCATCAGAAGAACAGAAAAACTAATAGAAGGAAAAGGAAATAAGAAATGCTTGCTAGTTTTAAATGTTTTGTAATTTTCGTTACCATTTCTTCTTTTTCTTTTTTTTTTTTAGAGAGAGAGTGCGTGCAAGTGGGGGAGAGGGACAGAGGGGGAGAGAAAGCAAATCTTATACAGCCTTCACACTCAGTGTGGAGCCCGATGTGGGGCTCAATCCTACAACCTTGGGATCGTTACCTGAGCCAAAATCAAGAATTGGATGCTCAACTGACTTGGCCACCTGGGAGCCCCAGTACCATTTCCTTTTTAACCCATGAGTTATATATATTTCTAGTTTCTGAAAATATAGAGTAAGATGGATCACTACTTTTTACCGCTTACTTCCAATGTAATTTTCTTGTGCTCAAGAAACACAATGTGTTTTGTTACCTTGGTCACCATAAATGCAGCCTTGTCAATCAATGGAAAAGGGATAAACTACCCATTATGAAATGCAGAAGCAACAGATTATCATTTGGAAGAAATAAATGCATTGCCTCAACTCATACAGAGAAAGACATTCTGGATAGGTTAAAGCCTTATATATAAGAAAAGCCAAACCTTAAAAGTTCTAGAAGAACATGTAAGGAAATGTATTTATGACTGGCAAGGTAGGGAAGGAATTGTCAAACAAGACAAATGAAGCACAATCCTCAATTAAAAGTTAATCAATGCAACCTACTCAAAGGTAACAGCTTTTACTCAAACACACCATAGATGAAAAGACAGGAAGATATTTATAATCCAGGATGTATAAATCAATTTCTTGTCAATGCTCATAAACCAATTAGGAGCAGATAAATGGCCCAACAAATTAATGGTCAAAGAACAGGAGAATATATCACAGAGGAAGAAATATCAGTATCTTCTTAACATGTGAAAATAATCTCACTACAGAGCAGTGGAGTTAAAAAATCAAATAGTGATGCACCATTTCCTGCCTACCAGACTGGCAACCCTAAAAGGTCTGATGAGACCAAAATTTGGCCACGACTGGAGTGATGACAGCTTCTCCAGTGTTGGTGACATGGTATCTATAAGTAAGCCCTTTGAGAAAGTTCAAGCTGCACACATCTTGTGACTCTAATTCAGTTTCTATGGGTACAGTTTCTTACACACGTACACAAGAAAACTGGATAAGGATGTTCACTGCATAATTGTTTATATAAACCTCGACTGGCAGACTCTCCGAATGTCCACCAATGGCAGAATGACTAAAATACATAAGATAAAATAATACAAAGTCCAGAAAATAGATGCACCATAGCCACAGTGGCAACATGAACAGATCCCAAAGGCAAAATGAATGGACATATGCTATGACCTTCTTTAAACATGCCAGATTATACTTTTTCTTGTTTGTGGATATATATAAATATAGTAAACGTTTGAAAATTTGGGTGGGAAGCATACACACCAAAGGGAGGGAAGGAGAATAGGACTGGAGGGGTCAGGGAGGATTATAAATATGTCTGTAATATATTATTACTTAAAACATGGGAAGTGACGGGGCGCCTGGGTGACTCAGTCGGTTGGGCGTTCCACATTGGCTCAGGTCATGATCTTGCGGTTCATGAGTTCGAGCCCCACGTCAGGCTCTGTGCTGACAGCTCAGAGCCTGGAGCCTGCTTTGTATTCTGTGTCTCCCTTTCTCTCTGTCCCTCCCCCTCTGGTGCTCTGTCTCTCTCTCAAAAAAATAAACATTAAAAAATAAATTTAAAAAACCATGGGAAATGAAAATGGCAGTTGTGAAGATGTTAAAATGGGGAGGTGCAGTCATAGGTGTTTATTAGTCTCAGTATTTTTCTGTATATGTGAATATGCATACAAGAAAAATACATATACACACCAGAGCCAGGTCAGTATGTACTAACTGACCTTGACTGCAGACAGTGGCCACAGCTGTGGTCAAACAAGAACATGGTGCCCAGGCCCAGGGGCAGACATCTGTTATCCTGCGGCCACAAAGGTCATGTGCTGCCATAACCTTCCTTTTTAAAAGCAAAGCCGAGGGGCGCCTGGGTGGCGCAGTCGGTTAAGCATCCGACTTCAGCCAGGTCACGATCTTGCGGTCCGGGAGTTCGAGCCCCGCGTCGGGCTCTGGGCTGATGGCTCAGAGCCTGGAGCCTGTTTCCGATTCTGTGTCTCCCTCTCTCTCTGCCCCTCCCCCGTTCATGCTCTGTCTCTCTCTGTCCCAAAAATAAATTAAAACGTTGAAAAAAAAATTAAAAAAAAAAAAAAAAAAAAAAAGCAAAGCCGAAAATCCAGAGTCTTTTTGCAATCTCCTTATGTAAAAATGTTGGAAGTGGATTCTAAAACCTTAAGATGCCCGTGTGGGCCAAGCCATGTCTGCTGTGGAATTTGGCCCTGCAGTCTCCAGTCTAGGACTTCACACTTGAATATTCCGGGGAGGTGGCTGTGGTGGTTCAGACTTTAAACCCAAGTAGCGAGATGTGTATTTTCCTCCACCTCTTACCTGAGGAGACCACTCTGCACCATTTGCCTGCCACAAGGGTCCTCCATCATTGCTTTGGTCCCCACGTTCCTGTTCCACGCACATACTAGTTTATCTTTTGATCGGCTGAATAGGTTAGCCCCAAGAAGTCTGTCCTAAGAAGATTAGGAAAAAAGACTCCCCGGGATTAATGATGTGACATGGTTTTCCCAAGACGACAGTCTGAGTAGTACCAATCAGAAATAACACCAAAGTCCTGCACCAAGCGGGCAGCAGAAAACACCCAGTGGCCTGATTAACACCAGCAGGAGTCCCTGCCTGGCCATCGCAGCTACACAAAATTATTCAACGTGAAAACATGCAAGCAGACCTCCCCAACATTCCTCCGTTGCTGCTGCCCCACTTTGGCTATGAAAATGCTCAGAATTTCACAAGACTCTCTGAAAATGTTCCTAGGGGGAGTTCTCAAGAGCTGCAGTGAGCCAGCTCTGCGTCTTCTGGAAGGGGTACAGAGGGGAAAGGCCGTTGTGTTTGGAGGGACAGAGGCAGGGCTCCAGCACGACCAGCCTGAAGAGCTGGCTGACTCTGGCTCTGAGCTCGCCCTGGGAGGGTTCTGGCACACAGATTTATGAGCAAGAGAATTTATAGCTCTGCCCGCTTCCCCACCCACGACTACCTTTAATTGCAAGCCTCACATTTGCTCCCTGCACCCCTCCCACCAAAAGTGCTCCCTGACTGCCCCAGAGCAGACAGGAGCTAGCCAGACCCTTCAACAACAACCTCCAAGGTGACTCTCTGTTGGTCTATTTCAAATCCCTGGTGCCTCACACCATGCTGCTGTGTTAGAAGTGGTGGCTCTGCTGGTTATGGCTTGTGAAAGATTGTGCCCACCGTGAACCTGAGAAAAAATTCTTCAGGGGTGACAGACATCCAGGCCAGGCCTAGGGGGAGAAGGCTGGGTGATGCGGGACCCAAATACCGTTCAGTGACTGGTGTCCTGCAATGTCTACCCTCCTGCACTAAATGAAATGACTCAGGGTCTTTGGTGAGCATAACTTATCCTAAAAATCCTTAATGCAGCTGATGTCTTTGACACGTTTGACACTGGCCACCACTCTGCCTGATTATTGCTGGCTTTCTCCTTGACTCCTTAGATGCTGACAGCTCTTGCCACCCTGTCTCTGGTCTCTGTGGCCTCCTTCTCCCCAATTCTCTGGATTCTGGCCCTCCCTTTGGTTCAGTCTTTGGCTCTTTTGCTCCCATGGCTCCTTTTTCTTTTTCAAGACCTTACTTATGCCACAGTTTCCATAGGTACTTTGATACAGAGGACCCCTGATTCTCCACCTTGGGAATTCTGTCTCTCATTGACAGCTGAGAGAACAGCAGGGAATCCCACCACACCTCTGGATCTGGGTGGGTGTGGTCATAAACCATTCCTATTTTCCCCACTGACAAGTCCCGTGGCCCCTTCTTTCCCAGAGAGCAGCCATGCAGGGTGAGGATCCAGTGGGCAGTTCAGAATGCTCCCTCAGCCATGTCCAAGCATTGCCAAGCTAACCTCCACAAGGAATCTCCAATCTGCCTCATTTTCCCATTTCCATGGCCACCCTTGCCTGGGGTATTGTTACACCCTCCTAACTGGTATCCTGTCTTCTTCCCTTCAAGTGATCTGTGCACTTCTTCCATGGCTTCCATCATGTGACTTTCTCACTCTGAAATTTTCAATGGCTCCCTAGGACCTATTGTTTTTTACATCCTGGGCCTGGCAATCAAGGCTCAGTCTGATAATTGAGTCATTCCTTCAGCCCTGCTCCTCCTTCATTCCACCAAAGATTGCAGATGTTTTCAGGAATATATGCAAGCCAACAAAAATAAGACTCTGGGTTAAGGAAAATAAGAATTAGGATAGATCTAAGGTAAGGGGAACCCAGTCTTATCCCCTGGGTTTTGGTTGGCCTCACATACTCCTTCCCTCCCCAGACTGTCTCATATTCCCTGACCCAGAGATGTGGATGGGCACTGTTCCTTCTGCTTGGCACACCCTCCTCCTTTCTCTCAGTTGGCCAATCTCAAGTGTCTACCCTTCACCATGAACTCTTCTATGGGTTCTAGATGTGCCCTCTTCTACTTCTGGCACTTCTATGGTTCCTAAATGGTCTGAATAATATGGTTTCCCCTGAGAATATCTTCACCTTGCCATAGCTGAGAACCTCCTAGGAGGCAGCAGGTTCTGCTGTTCAGGCTTTTTTTTTTTTAAGTTTATTTATTCATTTTGAGAAAGAGAGAGAGAGAGAGAGAGAGAGAGAGAGAGAGAGAGAGAGAGAATATGAGAATCCCAAGCATGTTTCATGTCATCAGTGCAGAGCCCAACGTGGGGCTTGAACTCATGAACTGTGAGACTGTGACCTGCGCTGAAATCAAGAACCACTTCTTGGCTAAGTCTTTGATGACTCTGGCTAATAAACTTCCTCCAGGTTCAGTTTTCCCTTCTGTGAAATGGGGTGAATAGCTCCTATGCATTAATTGCCAGCAATTAATCATATACGGTCAACCTGTTATTGTCCTACATCCCCTTCCGGGATGACTTATGTCTTCAGTTGGCACATTAAAGAACAGCCCAGGATCTGTGCTCTCCTTCACCCCACACCAAGTACACTGACTTAGCCACACCACTCACAGACCTGCCCACTTCCTCCTCAGGCATGGATCTCACGAAGGCAGTGTGTTCTGAGTACACCCTAAACTTTGGCTCTAGCACGTTGGAGAGACACTGTGCATTAACGCTGCTGGCTAATAAAACAACCAGCAGTTTCCTATAAAAAGTTACAGTGGGATAAATCCACAATAAAATATTCATGCCCTTTATTTCACTTCACAGAAAGATTCAAACATCCCAACTAAATGGAGTCACAGCAGATGCTGGGCAGATTTTCTTCAGGCAAGCAAATGAGGGACAATAATTAGTCTCAATTAAGTTCTCAATAAATTATGTAACAGAGACCTTGAGCCACTCAGCCCGGAGTGCCTTGCTGGGCCAAAGTCGGTGAACCTGTTCCAAAATGATTTAGAAACTTTGGATTGCTTTGGATAATTCATGTTCTGAGTAAATTGCATAAAGTCTTGGCATGAGAGGACATAATGAATACCATAACCACTTTCAATTGAAAATAATAATTTGTTAATAATTTTAATAGCTAATGAGCTACAGAAAACATGTCCCTGAGACCTCCAAACAGAAAGGAAAGAAATTAATTTTATTCCTGGATTTATTAAGTCCATGGCATTAAATCACCTACATACTTTTGAGGTTTTTATTCAGCAAGTATTTCAGAATGATCTGTTTCACCAGAACACAGCTTCTTCTCCTTGATTTTAAAAAAGTTTCCTAAGTATCTGTTCAGTGAAGGTGTCTCTAATTGGGCTTTAAGGATATATCATGAAGAGAGGCACATAGGACTGGCTGTCCCCATTACACCTTCCGGAACCTGAGAGGACAGACTTTTAGATAAGTCTTGTCAAACTGAGTTTTGTGACATCTTCTCCCTTGTGCTGTAAGTGTTGCATGTTGTCAATTTTTAGGTGAACAAGATAAAGTTTTATTTAGAAAGTTGTAGAGAATGTTCCTCCCCCTGGTGAAATACCTGGGGTCACCAGATTCCTCTCCCTTCATGCTCCAAGGCCTTGGTCACATTCTGCTGTGTGGATTATTCTTGTCCACTTTTGATGGGAAGTTTCTAGCATAGAGCTTTGTGCTCATTGAAGACCCAACAAATGTTTTTTGAGTGTAATTGAATTCATGGTTGTCAATGAAGAAAATTGAGAAGTGATCTGGAGTTTCTTGAAAGGATTTTTGTGCTGGTCTCTAGAGGAATCTCTGTCTACACTTTTACTCGTTTTAGGAATCTCTCCTATAGCCATGTTTTTTTGTTTACTTAGTAGAAATTATAAATATAACCCATGCACACTGTAGAAAATCTGGAAGGTACATGGCAATATAAAACAAGACGATCAAAGAACACATATGATCCTAGTCTCTACCTAAACATATTTTCTTCAATGTTGATGTCATACTCTAAACAAGTCATTTTGTATTTTGCTTATTTCACTCTTGAGAGCAGGTGCAATTCCTATATGATCAAAAATCTTTCTCAAGAGTGATTTTTTAATGCTTGCATAACACTCCGTCACACAGATAGAGCCAAATTACTCAACTAGCACATGCTTGTTGGACATTTGGGTAGCTGCCAATTTTGTCCATTTTTTGGATGATTTCCAAAGGGTAGAAATTGAAGTCCTGGATCCAAGGTGATGAGTGATGTATTCAGACAACCAGCAGGAACTGCTAGGATCTGTGTATGATGGCAGCACATTGCACTGTGACTGTTGACATCTGTCCCACTAGGCTGCTGAAGCACCAGCATAGGCATACTTGTTCTCTAGATGATGATGCTTAAAGTATGTGCCCAAGGACACTTGGGCAAGGTCTCTGAAATCCTTCTATATCTGTCTTTAGTGTTTTTTTTTTTTTAAACCAACATACACAACCCTTCACTTGTTCTTAATGAGGCAGCAGTATCCAGGACACTCGCCCTTGACTCCCATCTCCTTCTTTGGACCAGCTGGTCAATGTTTCCTTAGCATGTGGCCTTAACAGATACATGCTCCAGTTATAACCTGACCAGCTTCCAGTCAATAACTACACTGATCGAACATTTCTGTATGCCAGATGTCATCATGTGCTGTAGTTCTCACTGGATCCCTAGTCAGATGAGGAAAGAGAGGTTCCTATGAAGTACCCTGCTCAGGGTCATGTAGCCAGTGAGCGAGGTGGGCTCTCCCATCATACTCCACCCAGCTCTGGTGTTATGCAGCCCAATCACTGCTTCCTGGGACCTCGACACACCTCTACACATATCCTGGCAGGGTGTTTGTCCTGTGTCCCCAGTCATGGGCTCTTCCTATAGGGGCTGGAGCTGCCTTGCTTCTCTTAGACTCTTCCACCCAGAGGAAGCTCTGAAGGGCAGAGGGGAGCCTCTTTATCTTAGGTAAGCCTCAAGTGGACACAACATCTGCACATAGAAGGTGCTCAGTTAAGTCTGTCAAATGAGTGAATGAAGGAACAACTTTAAGCGCTTAGGATGTTTAATGTCAGTGGACAGCCCCAGTCTTCCCACTTTTGAGTTACTTCCATATGTGGGTGTTGTATCTTGTATATTTTTATTTCTGGGTAGAGGGGGCTTTTGCATTAAAAAACTTTTTTGTTATTAACTTCCAACTTTATTGCTTTGTGATCAGAGGGTCTTAAGAGGGTCTTATTTGTACTAGCTCTAATTCATGGAGCTTTGATGCTTTCTTTGTGATCAAATATATGATCAGATTTCGTGAGTCTTCTCTGTGCCCTTGAGAAAAAGATCATTTTCTACTATCTTGGTGCAGTGTTTGAGATATATTACTTACCTTATCAATTGTGTTGTTTAGATCTTCTATATCCTTCATTATTTTTTAATATTTCTTTTTTTTTAGTTTATTTATTTGAGAGAGACAGTGTGAGTTGGGGAGGGGAAGAGAGAGAGGGAGAGAGAAAGACAGAATCCCAAGCAGGCTCTGACCTTCCAGTTTGGCGCCTGACGTGGGGCTCAAACCCATGAAACTGTAAGATCATGACCTGACCTGAAACCAAGAGTTGAATGCTTAACTGACTGAGCCACCCAGGTGCCCCTCTTTCTTTATTTTATATCTACTTGCCACTTGATCTGTCCCGCATTGCTAATGGTGTGTTAATTTCTCTTAAACCCAATAAATTTCTCTCCTAATCCCTTTGCATATCCCATGGTTTAGGCTTGAAGTTGTTATGTTATTTGGGGCATAACTATTCATAACTGTTGTATCTTCATTGTTAATATTCCTGTATACACATCTGCTTTAGTCTTAGTTTTACAAATATTAAAATGTTCACAGTCAGTCCTTTGACCAAAATGTCTCTAGGCATCTCCTAGTTAGAGGAAGAGCATCCTATCACGCAGGGGCTGGCCAACTATGGCCTGAGGGCCAAATCCCTTTGACTCTTGTTTTTGTAAAGTTTTATTGGAACACAGGCCTACATATTGGTTTATATACTGTCTATGGCTGCTTTTGTGCTACAAAGATAGAGTGGAATAGTTATGACAGAGATCATATGGCTTGCAGAGCTAAAATATTTAGTATTTTCCCTTTTTAGAAAAAGTTTGCTGAGTTCTGGCCTAGTAGATTCCTCAAGAAGGGCTCATGGATACAGTATCCTAAGCTCTTGCATATTTAAGGCTGTTTTTCTAAAGCTTCATATTTGAAGCACACTTTTGCTGGATATAAAATCTTCAGTTCATGTTCTTCTTCCTGTTCACGTTCTCCTTCCTGGTCTGCTGTCCTGTCCTGACCCCATTAATATTCTTATGATCACTGAGAACTGACACACCTCTACACAAATCCTGGCAAGGTGTGTCAGTCACTGGAGCCACAAGGAGTGGGTGGGGGATGGAAGCAAGGGAGAGCAGAGTGAGTGCCCTGGTTCTGGCAAAAGCCCCACCACTTAACAGCCACAGGTTTCTGTGGTGCATCCTGGTCCTGTGGCAGTCCCCACCATGGACCCTTGCCAGAGCAGTCACATGCTCCCTGGACACAAAGGAGACCTGGATCTAGCTGTAGCTCCATGGCGATGAGCCATCACCTTGCCCCTGTTTTCCTACTTCATCCATAGTGTAACATCATGGAGACTTGCTAAGTGCTCTGCTGACCTGACCCACCACCCCAATAACACTGTCTTACAGGCACTGGTGTTCTCATTAAACCCTCCCTCATCTGGGGCATGCATGCAGCCTTCTGCCTAAAATGCACATAAACCATCTTCCTAAGTCATTAATTTGTCTGCTAGTTGTGCCAGGGGTTGACAGCAGGCTGAGGCTGAATTCCTTGGACCTGCCCATTTATCCATTTGGGAAACTGAAACCCGCCCTCAGAATTTGGCCCCTTTCTCATCAGCCATGACTTCATAGAACCAATCAGCAGAGATTTGGAGGTAACATTTGTAGAGTTCTGTAGCATCTTGGATTGGATTTCCTTCTGGAATGGGGTTTTGGACACTTCTGAAAAATCATGATGATAACAACAGTGATCATAAAAATGACTTATTTAGCACTTACTGTGTGCCAGGAACTGTCCTAAGCAATTTATTTCTACTAACTCATATAATTCTCCTGATAGCCCTATTGCAGTAGGTGCTGTGTCTCCCGTTTTACGGAGGCTAAGTGGTCTGGTCTAGATCCCCCAGTGGCAACTGTGGAGCTGTGATGGGACAGGAACCCAGCAGCTGAGCTCTCATCCTTGAACTTGGACACACTTTGCTTCCTGGGGCTCATGCTCTACGTTCCCCATATCGTCCTTGGCTGTCATGCACACACATGTTGGTGTGCTTTTTATTCTGCCTTGTTCCAGTTTTAACCTCATTCTCCTTGTTAAAAAGCAATATATTGACTTTATCCTTCCCAGTTTTTCTTACTTTGAAGGTTAATTTAACCAACAACAAAAAGCTGCTTTTGTTGAACCCTTCTAAACAGGGCTTAGCTGGCAGGCCTCTGCTTGACCGGCCTGTTTTCTGGCCACATGTCCCTTTCTCCTGGTGTTCTGCTCCTGGGTAGCTCCCTGGGTCTTCCCCTGTCTCCCCTTGTATGTCTTGTTATGTCTGTCCATGATTATGGAGTCAGAATCAAATCCTCCAGAATTCGCCCTACCTTTTAAGGTGTACTGACCTTCTTTAGCTAGCAGCTCAGAATTATCTCTAATTTGACCTTTATTTCTTCTATTTTCCAAAAGCAGAGAGGTCTGTACTTAACCTTGTTGAATTCCCTTTCCCGACTGTGACAAACTGAAAAAATGATATGGTTAGTCATTGCTTTCTAGGTTTCTGTCACTGTCATATAATAATGACTCTTTTCTTGTTTGTAAGGATTAAAATGAGGGCGGTGGACCCTTTCACAGCACCTTCATCTGAGAGAAGAGCAAGTGGGCAATGCTTTGTCTATAAGCTTGGGTGACCAGCTGTCTGCACCCCTTACGGCCATCATGTCACTAAAGCTTCTGCCATGCAAGGCCCAGAGCCTCCTTGATGGTCCTGCTTGCTTTCCTGACTTGGTTAGGGTCTCCAGCCCCAGTTGCTCTTTCCCCTCAATGATCTGGGGTCTGGGCCACCTCGTCCTCCAGCCCTCAGAAGATGAGCTAACAGACTACCTTTTCTTCCTAGATCGTCCACACCCTCTTTCTAATGGAGGATTTTGGCATCTGCCGTTAAATTCAAGTCACGGGACCTAATCCATCAAACCTGGTTATTCCCACCATACTTCCTGAGTTAAAATTTCAAGTAATCTTTGTTACCATATGTTGGTGGCTTTTGGTGTGGTGCCTGGACCAGCATCATTGGAAAGCATCACTGGGATGCAGATTCTCAGGTCCATCTATAGATCTACTGAATCAGAAACTCTGGGAGTAGGCCTGGTTATCTGTCAGTTAATAAGCCCCCAGGAGATCCTAGTGCACTAGAACCACTACATATGCTATAAAAACAATCACCTGAGGAGCACTTGGGTGGTTTAGTCGGTTAAGCATCTGACTCTTGACTTCAGCTCAGATCATGATCTCACAGTTCATGGGATTGAGCCCCCTGTCAGGCTCTGCACTGACAGCAAAGAGCTTGCTTGGGGTTCTTTCTCTCCCTTTCTCTCTGCCTCTCCTCTGCTCTCTTTCTCTCTAAAAAAATTATAAATAAACTTAAAAAAATAATCACCTGATTTCTGACTTATTTCTGATTAGCTCTGAAAATAGCTGGTCCTCAGGTCACCTTTTGTTCTCCTTGACAACTCACTGGGCAGGTGCAGTTGAAATTTTTTCCCCTCCCTGCTCTCAAGATTTAGTGTAAAGCTCTCTCCAAGTGGCCAGTTTGTGTTTGCTTCCCAGGAAGCGGATTAGGAGTTGTGGAAGGGAAAACACTCCTGAGCTGTGTGCTGGGTGTGGGCCAGAGCACATTCATTACCTCCATGGTGCTAATTTCTGCCCTTAATGCCGTCAGGAATTCCTCTTGGAAATTATGTACTTATATTTCACCAGGCTCCTTCCTTCAGTGGTGTGTAATTCCAAATACAGGTTAGCAGGCAGAGGTGCTGGCAGGTTCCAGCATTTTGTATCCATCCATGTCAAGCGTAACCTTATTACTTACTCCCCACAATGTCTCCAGCTTGGTTTGTAACGAGCCACCTGGGCATGAGACACCTGTGAAGCTTCTAGTCACGCACCATGCCAGTAACCCAATCGTGGGGTCTGGATGATGCGGAAACCCTTTCATATAATCCCTTTTCCTCCCCAAGTCCTACCTCCATCCTGCTGATATTATCTGGAGTTCACAAACACAGCGCTCAGAAACATTCATGATGTCAGAAATGAACCACTCGAGATTTTTCTGTTATTTCAATTTACCCTGAAATACATATAAATTATATAAACTTGTTCTGACAAGAAGGGGAACATTAGCATATACCAGGACCTTCCCCCAATCTTTTATTACCAGGAAAATACTAGCACGGGTTATTTAAATTTTGTAGTTATACACTATTAAAAACGTGGTGTGTGTCCGTGCATGTGTGTGTGTGTGTGTGGGGGGGTGCATGTGTGTCTTATGTCTTAAGAAATGATGGATAATCCATAAAATGCTGGGGTCCAACAGCTGGCTGATGTTTATCATGAATATAGTTTTGTAGCTGAGCAGTGATGATGGTTTTGGCCAGCATTCATCTAGTGCTTACTTGGGATGGAGGAATTTATAGGCATTACTTCATCTAATCTTCTCAAGACTTCTATGAGAGAGGTTCTAACTTCCCAATTTATAGATGGCAAGATCATGTAACTTACCCACGTGTTTGCCTGTAGCTAGTGGTGGGTGCTGGAACCTGACCCATGCTGCAACTGACCAACCAGTCTGTGATCTCAATAACCCCCATGAGAGGCTGCCCCTGGGTAATATGGAGAGAGCAGTTCACTCTTGTCCTCAGTTACCAAGCCTAACAACTTGTGTGTCTTGGTACCTCTACACAATAAGGAAGTAATCATCTTTTCTTCCCAACCTTAAAACTATTCTATTTAAATAAAGGCCAGAGTAAAGCATGCCTGGGAGAAGGACGGATCTAAGGAACTTCTGCAGGAACTGATACTAACAGAATGGATAAGAAGGACTCCTGGGAGGGGTCAAGGTGGCCCTGGATAAAGTCCACATGGGCTGCACTGAGGATGGGTGAATGATTTAACCAGGGGCTAGTCGAGCACACACCAGCGGTCCAAACCAGCCTCTGACCTCCACCCCCTTGTCAATGGAACACCTATCCAGCTCAGACATGTGCTCCACAGTGGGTAAATGCATATGGTGCTGAACGAAACCTCATCTTCAACACAGTGCTGCTTTACTAGGAGATGAGGAATCCTGTCTCTCTGCATATTAAATAATCCATTCATCCATTCAAGCAACTTACTAGCCCTCTTAAGCTCTGGGCACTGCTGGATACCCAAGTGTTCCCTGCCCACATGGCACATTGTAGGTGCTCTACAAATATTTGCTGAATGAATGGCATATTGACAAGGTCCTTGTCCTTGTGGAGAAGAGAATAAGATAAAGAAGGGGAATGATAAACAAAGGAATAAACAGAGCCATGCAGACTACTTGGCAGGAGTGACAGATGTGCCTTGCCCATACCTCGTACTTGGCCATAGGAAAACTCACTGTTTGGCCACAGTGGACATACTGGAGGTGTTAGAGGCTACAAATTTGATCCCTAAATGGGCTGGCTTAGTTTTTAACACAGAAAAATCTTAGACCTGGGCCACAGACCACATCTTACTGGTCTAGTCGCTATAAATTTTGTCTTTGCTCATTCGGGTCTCAGTAAGTGAGTGTGAGGTTCTCCCGCAGCCTCTCCAGGCCCGTGATTGGCTAGCTGGGGGTCAAGAGTGACTTGTCTTGGTTTCACAGGAAAGCACCCCTGCAAGGATATCTTCCTGCCCCCCAAAACTTGGCACATACACAGGCCTCTGGGAAGACACCTTCATATTTGAATCTCCTGTTTTAGCTGCCAAAGTCCTGAATTTTAATTTCATTTCCAGCATGAGTCCAGACAACACAAAGAACAAACCAGAAAACTGAACAACTACAGGTCTTCCTCAATTTATGATGGAGTTATGTCCTGACAGACCATCATTAGTTGAAAATATCCTAAGCTGAAAATGCATTGAATAAACCTAACCTACTGAATATCATGGCCCAGCCCAACTTAAAAGTGCTCAGAACACTTACACTAGCCCACACTTGGGCAAAATCTAACACAAAGCCTATTTTATAATAAAGTGTTGAACATCTCATGTGATTTATTGGTTACTGTATTGAAACTGAAGAACAGAATGGTTGTATGGGTGCAGAATGGTCATACATGTGTTGGTCCTTTACCCTCAAGATCGTGTGGCTGATGGAGAGCTGGGGATTGTTGCTGCTGCCCAGCATCATGAGAGAGGATCATATCATGTGTCACTAGCCTAGGAAAAGATCAAAGTCAAAATTTGTGGGGTGCCTGGGTGGCTCAGTTGGTTAAGCATCCTACTCTTGATTTCTGCTCAGGTCACAATCTTATGGTTCAAGGAGTCAAGCCCCATTTTGGGCTCTGTGCTGACAATGTGGAGCCTGCTTGGGATTCTCTCTCTCTCTCTCTCTCTCTCTCTCTCTCTCTCTTTCTGCTCCCTCCCCTTTTCGCACTCTCTCAAAATAAATAAACATTTTTTTTAAAAGTCAAAATTTTAAGTATGGTTTCTATGGAACGTGTGTTGCTTTCACAGTACTGTAAAGGCAAAAAATCTCATGTCAAACCATGGTAAGTTGGGGACCATCTGTATGGCATTTAGCAAAACTGCTCTAGTGTCTAATTGCAAAACTTCAAACCTCTGGCTGCATGTTTCACGTCCAGAGAAGGGAGCCACCACAGCTTCCTTTTAACCCCCTCACTCTGAGCTGAAGTCTGCTCCAAGGCTATTCACTGCCTTCTCTTGTCCCACTTGTGAATATCTATTTAAAGGTGGCCTGGTCACAAAGGGTTCCTTTTCATGCTATGGTAGAAGCAGGTTGTACTATTTTTAAATAGGAATGTATAGCAGGAGTATGTCAGATTTAAAGTCAGAAAACTTGGTTTGAGTTCTGCTATCTACCTGTATGACCTTGGGTAAGTTTCTTCTCAAAGTCTTCATCTGTAAAATGAGATGACCAGCCCTTCCCTCCCTTCTCACCTCACCACTGACAGGCAGGAATGGACTGGACCCCTCCTACCCTGCTCTGGATTTCGGCCATCTCCATAATTTACATCATATCAAGAAGAACACGACTTCTCAGGTTTTTTAAAATGTTTATTTATTTATTTTGGGAGAGAGAGAGAGAGAGAGAGAGAGAGAGAGAGAGAGAGGCAGAAAGAGGGAGAGAGAGAGAATCCCAAGCAGGCTCCACACGAATAGTACAGAGCCTGATGCGGCGCTTGATCCCACAGACCGTGAGATCATGACCTGAGCCCAAATCAGGAGTCAGATGTTTAACTGACTGAACCACCCAGGCGCCCCACAACTTCTCAGTTTTAAGATTCTCTGCTTTCACGTGTACGACATAGTGATTCAACAATTCTGTATGTTACTCTCAGTGCTCACCACAGTGAGTGTAGTCACCACACATTATTGCAATACTATTAACTATATTTTTATGCCATACTTTTCATCTCCACGACTTGATTTCTTTTAAAACTTGAAGTTTGTACCTCTTAATCTCCTTACCGATTCTACCCATCCCCATCACCCTCCACCTCTCTGGCAAAGACCATTTTGTTCTCTGTATTTATGAGTCTGTTTTTTTTTCCCATCTGTTTGCTAATGAGTATGGAGTTTCTTTTTTTTTTTCTTTGCAGTGATGAAAATGTTCTTCAATTAGAGTGATGGTTGCACAGCTCCGTGAGTTCAAGTACAATTTTAAACAGATGAATTGTAATGGTATGTGAATTATATCTCAATAAAGGTGTTAAGAAAAGATTCTCTGCTTTTACAATAAATTCATTTTCAAACATTCTTTTGGGAAGGAAAGAAGTTTCTCTTAGATTTATAGGAACAGACTGAATTGTCAGTAGGGAAGCAGAAGGACAAGTGAATAGAGTTTAACCAGCAGCTGATGAGATCACTGGACCCAGAGACATTTCTTTTCAGCCGTCACACCTGATCCGGTTACACTCCAGGAACTGGCACTTGTGTTGGTACTTGTTTGGGGGTTAAAATAACCAGGAGAAGCCTGGGTTTGGTAACACATCGTACCACACCCATCACTAAAAGTCTGGAAAAAAAACTCTCATGCTTTGAGAATCGTACAATTGCTGATGCTGAAAGTTCACATCCAAGAGTAACATTCTCATCAGGCTGCCTTTCTTACCGGGACACAGGAATTTTCCAGTACAGTAGCCCTCCTGTTAATAGACTTGCCGGCTCTCACACTAGCTGGATAGCGTCTACTGGATGGTTTTCCTTAGTCTCGCTTTGGTCATGACATCAGCATGCCCCTACGTGTTCAGGGTGGAGGACAGTCTGCTGTTTCCGCCTGCTTGCTGCTGTGTTCCTTTTTTGGTTTTCCTTCTGGTGTCTACGCCATGCTTGGGCGGATCATGTGAGCTGAATCAGGCCAATCAGACCTTATCAGGGAACCTGGAGGGGAGGCAGTGAGTTCACAGTGCTGTGTGGAGCCTGTTGCCTGCAGCTGGCTCCGAGATCCCTTCTCCAAGATATGCTGTTCAGCATCTCTTCAATGTGGGGAGCTACTCCACGTCCTTTCTATGTACTCTTATCTTTTTGTTACATTTGTAGATTCAGTTGCCATTGCCTGGGACCAAAGATCCTTGATGCACATGTTTCCTGAGTCTAGCTTCACTAAAGACAGAACCCAGTGTGTTAGAGAAGCTGGTGGTCTGAGGTCACCTCTGTTGCATTTCTATGCTGTTGCCAGGGCTTTGGAGCAGGTGGGAGTCTCGTGGGGTCAGAAGTACCATTTGTAGACATGTCATTAGCTAACTGGGTGGTCTGCTGCCTCTCGCCATACTTGATCATCTCTTCAGTGGAAGAAAGAGGTCTGAGTACTGAGTGTACTTTTCTGGGAGAGGCATAGGGTCACCTTGCAGGGTGGTGGCCCCTTGAACCTTCTGCCAGGAGCACCTGCCTCTAGAAACTCTAGGAAGAGGGACTTCCAAGATCGAAATTCTCCTGGGGAAATAGCCCAGGCACGGAGTTCTCACAGCAATTCACAGGGTGCAGTGGCACATCAAAAGTGTACTAGTTAGGGACGTTGCAATGATGATCCCCATGTGGCTCTGTGTGATATCCCATTTCCCTTTCTGATGTGACCATGAAGTTCTTCCTCCTTCTAAACTTGCCATGGGCCCTGCTTTGGGAAGTGCTGCTGTGACCAGCACCAGTGTGTACACATAGTGGAGGCCTGGCCAGCCAGCTGGTAGGAGGGTCACAGGACTTGCCATCTATAATTCCAAGAAGTAAGGACACTCAGAGGCAAGACACGCACTCTTACCTTAAGAGAATCATGAATCCCTGTGGAAGCGAACACCACAGCTGGTCTTGGAACAAAAGACACTGTCATGTACCGTTGCTAGTAACTGAACTGGCATTTGTAGCAACCTTATATATTTCAAATTGTGAACCCTTTCCTGTGACATTTGAGGCTGTTCTCTACGACTCTCTCAGGAAAGGTTCTAAGCCAAACAGGGGAAAGGGCCAGGGATGGCTTCACCCTGTACTGACTTCCTCCACCCATTCTCCATCCTGCCTCCTTGTGTGCCCAACTCCTACTATTAGCCTTACTCCACCAGGATTAAAACCTCTCTCAGGCAGGTGCCTGTGTGGCTCAGTCAGTTGAGCATCCGACTTTGGCTCAGGTCATGATCTCGCAGTTCTTGAGTTTGAGCCCCACGTCAGTCTCTGTGCTGACAGCTCAGAGCCTGGAGTCTGCTTCATATTCTGTGTCTCCCTCTCTCTACCCCTCCCCCACTCACGCTCTGTCTCTCAAAAATAAAGATATTAAAAAATAAATAAAAATAAAACCTCTTTCAGAAATAGACCCTATAAATTCACTTGGACACAGGAAGAAGGTTAAGAAAAAGGTAAAATTTCTTCCCTCCCAGGGCAATGTCTTTGGCCTACCAAAGAAATCCTTCATTCCATTCCTTCCTTGACACAATGGCTCCTTAGCCTAACTGTGCAGGCACACAGAACTGGAAGGCTAGCTTCCTTGGAGTACGAGAAGCTGGTATATCTTCCAGCTAACCCCCCCCTGTTCTCAGAAAGCACAAGAATAATGCTGTGTACCATAGGGAAACCCCAAGCACTTGAGATATTTGTAAAAAAGATCCTCAAGATACTGAGGGAGCTTAGTTTTTATAAGTGTGATAAGGCTGAGCAAAGGCCAGGCATGCAGGTACACAGCTTTGCTTTAGATGCTCAGAAATAACCCAAGTCCCATGATGCCACCTCTCACAGGTACCCCTTGGAAGACTTATGGATCCAGCCTATTTGGGGTCCTTCTAGAAAGGCTCAAGTGGTTTCTTAGGAAGCAATGGATGCATAATGCCACTGTAAGGCATTAGTTATTTAAACAATTTAATACAAATGCTGGGGTATTTCCAGAGCATATGCATTACTCTAATCCAGCAAGAATGATCCTGTCTTTGTATGAAGGAGTCCTGACCAAAGCCTCTGTCAAGTTCTTTCTTTTTTTATTTTTACATCTATGTGTACAACGTAATGATTTGAAATTTGCTTATATTGCAAAATGTTCATGGCAGTAAGTCTAGCTAACATCTGTTACCATATGTGACCACAGAATTGTTTTTCTTGTGATGAGAACTTTTAAGATTTACTTTCTTAGCAACTTTCAAACATGTGATACAGTATTTTTAACTATAATAATAGTTATAATAACTATAATAGCTACAATAATGAGCCATGCTGTACATTACATCCCCAGGACTTATTTTATAACTGGAAGTAGGTACCTTTTGACTTCCTTCACCCATTTCACCCACCCCTCCACCCTCTGCCTCTAGCAACCACCAATCTGTTCTCTGTGTTTAAAAATTTTTGTTTTTGTTTTAGGTTCTACATATAAGTGAGGTCATACAGTATTCATCTTTCTCTGACTTATTTCATTTCACATAATGCCCTCAAAGTCCATCCATGTTGTTGCAAATGCCAAGATTTCATTCTTTTTTTATGGTTGAATAATATTCTACTATCTATTAACTTTATTCATCTGTCAATGGAAATTTAGGTTGTTTCCATATCTTAGCTATTGTAAATAATGCTGCAGTGAACAACGAAGTGCATACACCTTTTTGAGTTAGTGTTTTCATTTTCTTTGGAAAAATACCTAGAAGTGAAATTGCTGGATCATATGGGACTTCTATTTTTAATTTCTTAGGAACGTCCATACTATTTTCCATGGCGGCTGCACCAATATTCATTCCCACCAACACAAGGGTCCCCTTTTCTCCACATCCTCATCAACACCTGTTATTTCTTGTCTTTCTGCTAATAGCCATTCTAACAGGTGTGAGGTAATATCTCGTTGTGGTTTTAATTTGCATTTCCCTGATGATTAGTGTCATTGGACATCTTTTAACGTACCTGTTGGTCATCTGTTTGCTTTTGGAAAAATGTCTACTCATATCCTCTGACCAATTTTTTGGTTGGATTTTTTTTTCTTGGTATTGAGTTGTAGGAATTCTCTATATATTTTGGATATTAACCCCTTATCAGAGATACGATTTGCAAATATCTTCTCTCATTCAGTAGGTGGTCTTTCCATTTTTTTATGGTTTCCTTGGCAGAGCTTTTTAGTTTGATGTGGTTCCACTTATTAAATTTTCATTTTGTTGTCTTTGCTTTTGATATCAAATCAAAACAATCACCATCAAGACTGATTGCAAGGAGTTTATTGCCTATGTTTTTTTTCTAGGAGTTTTATGGTTTCAGGTGTTACAGTCAAGTCTTTACACCATTTTGAGTTCTTTTTTGTGTATGGTGTAAGATTGTAGTCCAATTTCATTCTTTTGTGTGTTGCTGTCCAGTTTCCCCATCTATTGAAGAGACTTTCCTTTCCCCATTGTATATTCTTGGATCCTTTGTTGTAAATTAATTGACCATATATGTGTGGGTTTATTTTTGGATTGTCTATTCTGTTCCATTGATCTGTGTGTCTGTTGTTATACCACTACCACACAGTTTTGATTACTATAGCTTTGTAATATAGTTTGAAAACAGGGCGTGTGATGTTTCATTCTTCCTTCTCAAGACTGCTTTGGCTATTTGGGGTCTTTTGTGGTTCCAGACAAATGTTAGGATTGTTTGTTCTAGTTTTGTGGAAAATACCATTGGAATTTTGATAGGGATTGCATTGAAACTGTAGATCTCTTTGGGTAGTATGAACATTTTAACAATATTAATTCTTCCAATCCATTAGCATGGCATATCTTTCCATTTATTTGTTTTTTCTTCCATGTCTTATAATTCTCAATTTATTCCTAGGTATTTTATCATTTTGATGCAATTATAAATGGGATTATTTTCTGAATTTCTCTGATAATTATTAGTGTATAGAAATGCAACAGACTTCTGTACATTAATTTTGCAACCTTACTGAACTCATTTGTTCAAACAGGTTTTTTTTTTTTTTTTTGTGGAATCTTTGGGGTTTTCTATATGTAGTACCAGGTCATCTGCAATGACAGTTTTACTTCTCACTTTATAATTTGGATACCTTTTATTTCTTTTTCTTGACTAATTGCTCTGGCTAGGATTTCTAGAATTATGTTGAATAAAAGTGGTGGGAGTTGACATCATTTTCTTGTTCCTGATCTTAGAGGAAAAGCTCTCAATTTTTCACCACAGAGTATGTCAAGTTCTTATTTTAATTGTCTCAACCATGTACATGGTTTGTTCATTCTTATTGTGATCTTTCTGCTTTGAGGTTTGGAGAAGAGGTGCCATGGGTGAGAAGAAAGGGAGAGACAGGGCTTTCCTCAGGGTGGTATTTGACTGATCTGGGTAGGCTAGGGGCCACCAAGAGAATGGGCAAGTCTGTGTGCTCTAGAAGGACCCTTGAAGTAGGGACTCCTAGTTTCAGAGACTGGCTTCCCTTTTCTGTTTATTGAGTCCTTTCTCACCTTGTCCAGTACTAAACTCTGTGATGAAGGTAGGATAGGGGGCTATTAAGCCAGTATCAAATCATTTGGCTACTTAGACTACTTGGAACATGGTAGTACATTGTATAGATACTAAAAAGAAATGACCAAGTAAATAAAGTGATGGAGTACCAACTGGTAGTTATTCCCTTCATGTTATGGATGCACAAGCCACTGCTCAGAGACACAGGTGGTCACCCCCAAATTCCCCATCCCCCATTGAGAGGAATGCAAAGCACTAGTTTGTGAGTGGGATTCACTGCCTCTGGATTGAAAACGCTGCCTGCTTACTTGTGTGGCTTCACTAATTTGATAATAGGGGGTGGTTTTTTGGTAAGGCCACAAGAATGATGGCTGGCATGGGGAAAAGGACTTTCAGCCTCATTTGCCAGTGTGTTTGGGGAATGGCAGCAAAGTTAGGCACATATCTTACTAGAAAGCTCTCTGGAGAAAAGGCATAGAGGACACAGGGAGGCTTGGGAGATAGCTGAGGGGAAAGGTCAATTCAAACAGGATCAATGGGAGGGCGACTGAATGCACCCATCAAATGATCTGACCCAAGAATCTCCAACCAGAGGCTCAGGGAGAGATCTGGCATTTTGTAGTGGGAGAGAATGGAAGAGATCAGCAGCCCATGCATGATAATGGTGGCCATTAAATTAAGATCTGGTGATGCTTGTTTAAGAGGTGACACCTAAGGTATTTCAGCCAATGCTCCTGTCTTGAGCTCCACATATTCTGAGATACTTGGGTTCTGGTTTGGGGCTGGCCCTTCAGCCTCTGTATTCATGGGAACCAGCTAGAGGCCTCTGCTTAGAGCTGAAAGAGCCTGCACTTTTTAAAATGTGCACTTGTGTGTTTATTTTTTAACAGCCTTACGGAGATATAACTATGCCACAGAATTCAGCAATTCAGTGGCCTTTACCACAATCTAGAATATTCTTAATATGCCAAAAAGAAACTCTATGCCTTTTTGCCACCAACCCCCAATTTCTTCTCTCCCCCTTCTCCTCAGGAGAAATATCTATTCAGATCCTTTATAATTGGGTTATGTGTCATTTTATTATTGAGTTGTAATAGTTCTTTATATATTCTAGATAGAAGGCTCTTATCAGATAGATGATTTGAAAATATATTTTCCCATTTGCGGGTTGTCTTTTCATTTGCTTAATTTTTTTTTCATTTTTCTTGATATTTCAGGGTATCTCAGGACACAGTGGGAGCCTATGAGCACATAAGTTTATAATTTTGATTAAACCTAATTTATCTATTTTTCTTTTTTTGCTTGTACTTTTGCTGTCATATCTAATAAATCATACATAATAAAGATTTTTTTCCTGCTTTCTTTCAAGAATTTTATACATTTAGCTCTTTAGGTATTTGATCATTGGGTTAATTTTCATATATGTGTGAGCCAGGTGCCCATCTTTATTCTTCTATGTGTGGACATAAAGTTGTCACAATACCATTTGTTGAAAAGACTGTTCTTTCCTCATTGAATCCTCTTGGCCACCTTGTCAACAGTCAATGGACAGTAAATGTGAGGGTCTATTTCTGGACTTTCAAATATATACCATGTTCTATATGTCTGTATTGTAACACACTATCTTGATTACTGTAGTTTTGTAGTAAGTTTTAAAGTTGGAAGTATGAGTCTTCCAACTTCGTTCCTCTTTTTAAAGATTTTTTTTGACTATTCAGGGCCCTTTACAATTCCATTTGAATTTCAGGATCAGCTTATCCATTTGTGCAATAAAGATAGCTGGGATTTTGATAGAAATGGCATTTAATCTGTAGATCAATTTGTGGAATATTTCCACCTTCACAATATTAGGTTTTCCAAGCCATGAACATGGTACGTCTTTCCATTTATTGAGATATTCTTTAATTTCTTTTAAAAATGTTTTGTAGTTTTCAGAGTATGAGCTTTGCACCTCTTTTGTTAAATTTATTCTCAAATACTTTATTCTTTTTGATGTTATTGTAAATGGCATTTTTTAAACTTCATTTTTGGTTTGTTCATCATTACTGTATAGCAATACAATTGATTTTAGCTTATTGATCTTATATCTTGCAACCTTACTGAATTTATTGGTTCTAATACTTTTTTTAGTGGATTACTTAGAATATTCTACATTCAAGATCATGACAGCTGTAAAGAGAGGTAGTTTTACTTCCTCACTTCCAACCTGGATGCCTTTTATTTCATTTTCTTGTCTAAATGTCCTGGCTAGAATCTCCAGTAAAATGTAGAACAGAAGTGGCCAGAATATTGTGTCTTATTCTTGTTCCTAGGGGAAAAACATCCAGTCTTTCACCATTAAGTATGATGTTAGTTGTGGATTTCTTATAGATGCCCTTTATCAGGTTGAGGAAATTCTCTTTCAATTCTAGTTTGTTGAGTTTTGTTTTGTTTTGTTTGTTTTTTTAAATCACAAAAAGGTCTTGGGTTTTGTCAACAGCTTTTTCTGCATCTATTGAGATAATCATGTTTAAAAAATTATTTCATTGATATAATGTGTTACATTAATTCATTTTCAAATGATCGATCAACCCTGCATTCTTGGGATAAGACCCACTTGGTCATGGCGTATAATCCTTTTTATGTGTTGCTGGATATGGTTTGCTTGCATTTTGTTGAAGATTTTTCATCAATATTTGTTTAATGTTTAATTATTTATTTTGAAAGAGCATGCATGCAAATGGGGGAGAGGCAGAGAGAGGGAGAGAGAGAATCCCAAGCAGGCTCCATGCTGTCAGCACACAGGTGGATGCGGGGCTTGACCTCACAAAAGATCATGACCTGAGCTGATACTGAGTAAGCCACTGACTTTAACCAACTGAGCCACCCAGGTGCCCCTCATCAATGCTCATAAGAGATACTGGTTTGTAGTATTTTTTTCTAGTGATGTCTTTGTCCGGTTTTATTATCTGGGTAATACTGGCTTCATAGAATAAACTGGGAAGTATTCCCTCCTATTTTTTTGGAAGAGTTTGTGCAGGATTGGTGTTAATTCTGCTTTAAATATTTGGTAGAATTTGCAAGTGAAGGCTACTGGTCTTGGGTTTTTCTTTTTGGGAAGCTTTTTGATTAGTAATTTAATCTACTTACTTGTTATGGGTCTATTCAGATTTTCTATTTCTTCTTTATTCAATTTTGGTAGCTTGTATCTTTCTAGGAATTTGTCCATTTTATGTTAGTTATCAAATTTATTGGCATACAACTGTTTGTAGTATTCCCTTATAACCTCTTTCATTTCTAATTTTAGTAATTTGAGTCTTCTCTCATTTTTTTTCTTGGTTGATCTAGCTAAATTTCATTGTTTTATTTTTGTTCTCTTCATATAATCAACTTTTGGTCTGACTTTTTATTGTTTTTCTACTCTCTATTTCAAATATCACCACCCACCCACCCCCAGCGATAAAATTTGCCCTAAGGACTACTTTAGCTGCATTGTCTAACTTTGATATGTTGTATCTTCATTTTCATTCATCTGAAAGTATTTTGTAAATTCCCTCATGATTTCTCTTTGATGCAATTGTTATTTAGGAAGTTTTGTGCTTTTTTTTTTTTATTTCCATGCATTTGCAAATTTCCAAAAATTCTTTCTGTTGTTGATTTCTAACTTTATCCCATTAAGGTAAGAGAATATACTTTGCATTATTTCAGTCCCTTTACATTTGTTGAGGTTTATTAAATGGCCTAGATGATGGTCTATCCTGCGGAATGTTTCACACGCACATAAGAAGAATGTATATTCTGCTCTTGTTGGGTAGTGCTCTATAGATACCTCTTAGGTCTAGTAGGTTTATAGTGTTGTTCAAGTCTTATACTTCCTTATTGATATTTTCTAGTTTTAAAAATCCATTACTGAAAGTCTGGCATTAAAGTCTCTAATATGGTTGAACTATTTTTCTCTTTATATTGTATATTTTAGGGCTCTGTTATTAGGTACAGACACATTTATAATTGTTATATCTTTGATGGACTGCCCTATACCATTATAAAATACTTTTTATTTCCAGCAATTTGTTTTGTTTTAAAGTCTATTTTGTCTGGTATTTGTATAGGTACTCCTGATTTAAAAAAAATTTTTTTTTAAATGTTTATTTATTTTTGAGACAGAGAGAGACACAGCATGAACAGGGGAGGGGCAGAGAGAGAGGGAGACACAGAATCTGAAACGGGCTCCAGGCTCTGAGCTGTCAGCACAGAGCCCAACGCGGGGCTCGAACTCACGCACCATGAGATCATGACCTGAGCTGAAGTCAGATGCTTAACTGACTGAGCCACCCAGGCACCCCAAGGTACTCCTGATTTTTTATGGTTTCTTTTTGTGACACATCTTTTTCCATCCTTTTACTTCAAAAAGTCTTTGTATACAAATAAGGAGGAAAGAATAATACTTTTCTAGAAAAAATCAGTTATATCTATGGACTATTTACTCCTGTAAGAGAGCCAGCCAGCACAGAACTGTCATCAGTGGCTTTCATGAGAAGGGGCTAATAATCCGGGAAGCTGCCACCAAGCATACCCCAACCTCAGTTCTGAAATATCTCCAGAGATTCTACAAGTCAGAAATACTTCATTGTCTACTCCCACTGTAGAGCCATTCCTTCTTGGTCTGATGTATTCTTTTTCCCCTAGAACGTGGAGAGTACATATTTCCCTCTCATTTCTTCACTGTGATCTTGGTTGTATTTGTTTTTATTCCTCAGACTGAGTTTCAACTTTGCAATTTACTTGTCCTTTTTTGTAATTGCAGCATAAAAAAAATCAATGCAAACATTGAGTGCTCAGTGCTCTTTATATTTTAATACTCAGAAAGTCAGAAAGAGAGAAGGACTTTTAATGGACCCCAGGGTCTACATGTAAAATATTTCTTGACAGGAGAATTCTGTTACCTGTGGAACTCATATCTCGGAATTCTCTTGTCCTCTGTAATAATCAAAGGACAGGGATGTTCAAATAATCAAATGGTTAAGTATGGTGGAAAAGAAGAAAATTGCATCTTCAAATTCAAAATAGTACTCTGAAATGCTTTCTCTTTCTCCATCTGGAATGTTTCCTAATTTAAACAAATAACTAAAGGCTTCAAAGCTTTACTATTTAATTTAAATATGAGTGAAATTCTGGAATTTGATTAGTGTTGGAAAACAGATCTGGAATCCATCTAAATTTCTCCTCACCATTCCCATACTGATAAGGCATGTAAGAGATCAGTAATGCTATTTGCTATATTTCCTTTTCAGGCACTGTTATTTCATATGGTTTGTGGGGTGCCCCTCATCGTAGACCTGTGGACATATGCTAAGGTGTCTGAAAAGTGGGCCAAGCCTGAAAGAGGGGAGTCCCACTCTGAAGATCCCCAGGCTATCACTGTTGACTTGTAGTAACATACAACCATAGGCCTTGCCCTCCTGCCCATGAGCAGTCCTGCATCATGGGCTCCTGTTCTGCCACAGGGGGTAGTCAGTGCCAAAGGTGGCCTCCTCTGACCTCCCACATCCAGGGCATGGTAGATAGAGATGTGGCAATTAGATTTACCTGTTTTATTTTCCAAGAAAGCAGGAAACTTAAAAGCTTAATGTTTTAGACTGGCTAGAAATGGATTAAACAATGTTTCTGTTCAGATTTTGGCTGTATCTAAAGATCCACATGTTCTAGGTTTCATTCTTAAATCATGATCTCACACACACACACACACACACACACACACACACACACGAATACGCTTTCATAAAAACAGGAGGGGTTCCATTCCATTTTAACTAAAACAAGGCACACCTGGTTAAGATAATGAGCAAAGAGGACAAATTTAAAATCCAAATACACTTCCTTACAGATGACTATTCAATTCAACTGGCAGTACAATATTAGATATTCTTTTCTGAATCACTGTAATTCAATGTACAGTACAGTATGTACTGTCTGGGATGAAGTTCAAATCATAAATACTATGGGAAACATCTAATAGCTTGGAATGGCCTTTGCAAGTGGCCAATAAGCTCTAAGAGACTGCAAACATATTAAATCTGGTGAAGCATGAGCTATGTGTTCCAGAATGAGCCCATCTCCCTGTCATACCCCACCTCCTTACTCCAGTACTATCTGGGACTGGGTCTTAAGGAGCTGGCACACGGTGTTACTCTTTGGATGCCAAATGATGGTGGGGCCTCTTCCCTGCAGACTGTGGTCAGCAAGGTGAAGGCTGCTGGCCACAGTCATAACAGCTGAGCTGATCTGTGATTTCTGCCTCTCCTGCCAATGTCGGGGCCAGATTTGCCGATGTGTTTGTGTTGGTGTGCAAGATGCTGGAGAGAGGCCATCTGCCCTGCGTGTCAGATTCCAGATTCCGTATGGTTATGGCAGGGTTTGGGAGAAGTATCCACAGAGCTAGGGGCAGGATTAGAATAAAGAGGTGCTAATGGTGTGCAGTTGGGAAGGTAAAGGAAACTGTCGGGAACTTGATGGAAAAAGAGGGTTGAAGAAAATTAAAGAAAGATCAGGGGAAATAAAGAAAAATATAAGGGAGAAGACAAACATTGCTGTTGTTTTAAAGGTCAAGGAGTAACAATAATATAGAAAGGCTCTTTCACCTTGCCAGATTCAACAGTGAGTTGCATTTTGGCTCCTTCAATAAAATTTACACCATTGGGATCTTGGGCTCTCCTTCCAGGTTACAGGCTCTGTCTTCCAGTCATGCCCATCCCACCTGAAACAGTCATTTATTCTCCAGATGCTATACATCTCCACACTCACCCCCTTCACTAAGGTCCAGTTTTTACTTACAGATTAAATCTCTTTCTGATTATTTAGCACTAGTTTTCTGAGGCCAATCTCTTCACTTTTCTTCACCTTCGTCCATATTGCTATATGTTCTGAAGACAGGTCAACTAGATCACGCTATGCAAGAATTCAAGTTTTATTGTTCAAATATATGTGTGTGTACATACATATGTGCATATGTATATATCTCTACATAACATTTGCATATATAGTGTATGTATGTGTGTATATACATACATGTGTGTGCATCTGTGTGCTTAAATATAAATAAATATAACTAAGATTTATAGGAATTTTAAAATCTATCAGATCACATTTCTTCAAACAATATTCTTTGATAAGCCATGACACTTCATTTTCATGAGTCCACACTTTAAGAATCAGTACAAAGTCAGATGGTTTAAAATATAAACAAACAAACAACAAATAAAACCAGACTAAAAGAGGCATCCAGGCTTTCTTTTCTAGGCTCTGAGACAAATTTCAGGTGCCGTCTTCTATCAATTTCATTTTATCCTCTGCTCTTGGAAACTCCACTCATTCTTTAAGTCTGATTCATATGATTTTACAGAGTCAGGAAGGGGGTCAGAGAGGAAAAAAAGATGACCCAGAAAGGTAGGTCAGAGAGGGGGAGGGAGAAACTAAGTCACATGAGAACAAGGAACCTGTGTGTCTTTCTTACTTCTAAATACCTTGGTACTTAGAACAGGGCCTGGTGAATGGGATGGTACTCAACAAATACATGCCAGATGAGGGAAATTACTGATGTTGTACTGTGCACTTAGGGTCAGGTTGGGTGCTTTTACATGTTTATTTTTGAGAGACAGAGAGAGAGCACAAGTTGGGGAGGGGCAGAGAGAGAATGAGACACAGCATCTGAAGTAGGCTCCAGGCTCTGAGCTGTCAGTACAGCGCTTGACATGGAACTGGAACTCACAAACTGTGAGACCATGACCTGAGCCGAAAATGGAAGCTTAACCGCTTAGCGATTGAGCCACCCAGGCGCGCCAGGCTGGGTGCTTTTAAAAAGAGTACTGAACAACTGGGCAATAAAAAGTAACTAGGTATAACAACATGTTCTTCTTTGTGTAATAAGAACACGTATTTCCTGAGGCAGTACCTTTAGAACTTGGGCTCATGCTGAGGCTGTGGTCCCAGAGTCCCAGAGGGCAGAGCAAGGGTAAGCAGTAATCTAAGGTGGGGCCAAGTCTGGCCTGCAGACTGTTTTCCTACAACCCAGGAGTTGAAAATAGGTTTTTACATTTCTAAAAGGGTTATAAACAAAACAAAGAAAAACAGACATCAGAAACCTTATGTGGCCTGTAAAACCAAAACTACTTATTATCTAGCCCTTAACAGAAAAAGTTTGCTAACCCTCGTGCTAAGGAGATACTAAAAATGTGCCTCTGAGCTTACTTTTAGTCTAAAGTGTGTTTGGCTTGAACTTGTGTTCAACCACGGTGAGACTGCAGGCCTGTGGTCTGTCAGAATGCTCTGTGAGCGTGCGCACGCGCGCGCACACACACACACACACACACACACACACACACACACACACACTCTCGATGTTCTCCATCCAAACTTAGAGCAGCTCCGTAGCACTGAATTATAGAGTTTATACCTTTGTTAATTCATGCTTGGTGATGTGACTTTTGTAGGTGTTTTCCAACATGATTTTCTCGTTAGAGTTTCACAGTGCAACAAAGTTCCTTCCTAGAATGTCTGTGTGTGGCAAAATCATAAAGGTGTTGCATGTAATATGGTGTAATGATCACAGAGCTTTGTTATGGAGCTTTGGATTCATCTGGAATCTAGCTGAAATACTCAAGGCATAACCTAATTACCTCCCTTCTGTCTTTCACTAAAGCTGGGAAATTTTTGGTCATTGTTTATGATTATTTTCTGCCCTAATCTTCCCCTCTTCCTCTTCTCTGACTCTAATTACATTTATGTTAGGATGCCTGATATTATGGCACAGATCACGGAGTCTCTGTCACTGTCAACAATCTTTTATTTCCATTTTCCAGATGGATAATTTCTATTCTTCTATCTTTAAGTTCATTGATTTTTTTTTTTCATCATCTGCTGTTAGGCCCATCGAGTGATTTTTTAAAAAAAATTTCAGACACTATATTTCTCAGTGCTAAAATTTTGTTTGCTTTTAGAGTGTCTCTTTTTTGTGCTTAGGTTTCCTATATGTTCATTGATTGTGGCTATATTTTTTCTTATGTCTTTGAGCATAATTATAATAGCTGCTTTGAAATTCTTATCTATTAATCTCAATATATGTGTCCTCTTGGAGTCAGTTTCCTTTAATGTATGGGTCACATGTTTCTGGGGTTTTTTTTTGTATGTCTAGTAATTTTGGACTGTATCTTGAACATTGTGACTGCTATGTTAATCTATAGCAGTGCAGTTCAATAGAATTAACACATGAGCCATATATGTAATTTTAATTTTCTATTATCCATATTAGAAAATTAAAAAGAGATTGGTGAATTTTACTAATATATTGCATTTAACCCAATGTATTCAAAATATAACTATTTCAACATGTAATCAGTATTAAAAATTACTAAGATATTTCACAATCTCTTTCCATACTAAACCTTTGAAAACAGGTGTATACTTTTACAGCACATTTCAAATTGGACAACACTGCTACCAAAGATGGTTATGTGCTCAGCACAGTTAGGAGTATCATTAGTGAAGAATATTGAGAGGTGGTCCAATAAAAGTAACCCCATCATTTAAATTCTATTCGTTGGCATTCTGCAGAGATACTGTGGGCCTACTATGATATGAAGAAGGAAAGAGTACACTGAGCTTCTCTTCCCCATCACATATGTGTCTCAATTCAATCAGAGAAACTCTGATTCCATGTTTTATATTATTTGGCTTATGTGCATAATTTTAGAAATATTTGGACACTAAAATAGTTTGAAAACATAAATGATTTTAAAACAGGATTCTTAGAGCACCTGGGTGGCTCACTCAGTTAAGCATCTGACTTGATATCGGCTCAGGTCATGATCTAATGGTTGTGAGATCAAGTCCTGCATTGGGCTCTGCACTGAGCGTGGAGCCTGCTTGGGATTCTCTCTCTCCCTTTGCCCCTCCCCTGCTTGCACACACACAAAATAAAACAAAATAAAATAAAATAAAGGGTGTCTGGGTAGCTCACTTGGTTAACTGTCTGACTTTGGCTCAGGTCATGATCTCACGGTTTGTGGGTTTGAGCCCCACGTTGGGCTCTGTGCTGACAGCTTGGAGCCTGGAGCCTGCTTCTGATTCTGTGTCTCCCTCTCTTTCTGCCTGTCCCCTGCTCACACTCTGTCTCTCAAAAATAAATAAATGTAAAAAATAAAATAAAATAAAATAAAATAAAATAAAATAAAATAAAATAAAATAATTCTTGAATGGATTCCTAAGATCATTCTTGCTCCGTCATGCCCTTGAGCCCATGCTGACCTCTCCTCCTCTAGATTCACTTATCCTACTTTCCAATATGTCACAGAGCTGGGCTGTCTCTGTGACCTGTCTGATCTTTGAGTCTTCACGGTGGCAAGGCCTTCCTTCTTTGGTTCTGGGTGTGTGTGGTTGATTCATTTACCAATTGATGCATTTGTGGGATGGCTGCTCATACCAAAGATGCTCAGGGAGACTTCTGAGAGTGAGCCATTCCTCATGGCCTTCAGTGTTAGGGTGGAATTTTATTCTTTCGTTTAAATTGAAGTATAATTAACATACAGCACTATATTAGTTTCACATGTACAACATAATTCAATAATTCTATATATTGCTCACGACAATAAGTGTAGTCACCATCTGTCACCAAACAACACCGCTACCATCTTATTGACTATATTCCCTATGCTGCCACTTTTATCTCCATGTCTTATTTATTTTGTAACTGGAAGTTTGTACCTCTTAATCCCCCTCACCTATTTCCCCTTGCCACCCACCTTCATCCTTAAGTTGCCATGGACCACACACAACCCACAGAGTAAGTCTCACCTCTTGCTTTCCCTCTTATCTTCCCTCTCTCACTCATACACACTTTACCAGTTTGACAAAGCAAAGGAGGTTGGCACGAAAACCAAAATGCTTTGCGAAACTTTTGTACCAGGTGAGAGGCACAAGTTGGTCTTAAAAAGCTGCCATGTCAAAAGTCCAGCTTCTTTATAAAAGAAAAACATGCAGAGAACCACAAAACAAAAACCATGTACCGCAACCCAGAGCAGAATGGGAGGCCAGGGGTGATATTACACACTCTAACAACCACAGCCCTATGCAAAGTCTCACTGAAATGGCTGGAAATAAGGAGGCTTAACTGACAAACACGTTTCACACATTCATCTCGGTTGACAGCCCAAGAAAATTCACTCCAGAGCACATGAGAAACATGGCCACGAAAGCTGGGGTTGGCAACAGACCCCCTGATGGGTTCTAAACAATGTACAGCAAGATCCACACTCACTGGTGTTAGTTTCAGCCACTGAAACAGATCAACCACAGACACTAACCTGTGTTACTTACTCATGGGTTCTCACACTCTGACTTCGATTTCCTTTTTCTCCAAGACAAAATAACTTGGCAGGAGCTGACATGTATCAGTTGAAAGCATGTGATGATTTTTTCTGCATGAGATGTTCTTAGTGGCCTGCTAAAAAATACCTTCTAGCTAGGATTGTACATTTTTATCAGACCTCTCGCCAGAAAGTCAGTATTTCGAGCAAGCAGAAATCACTTGCCAACAACAAGAGAACGTGGCAGAGAGAGGTACTGTGGTGTTAATTGTATCTCACCCCCCAACTCATAGGTGCTTCTACCCCGACCCTGGAGGGTCCAAGTTTGAGAACACGGTGACTTACCGTGATTGGCATGGGTGTGAGTTGCACCTTCGGACCTGGGGCTCTGGACGGCTTGCTTGAGGACAGTCACTGTCATTCACCAGAGTTGTGGTCTTGTTAACAATCCGTGTGCAGGACACAATGGTTCTGCGTTCCCCTGGAAACCAAACACACGGAACTGAGAGGCTATGGCTACACACACCTGGAAAGGCCGTTCATTGATGCGGATGGAGGAACATTCAGGTGCATCTTTTGATCAGTTTGCCATTTTAAAGTGGCTGTTGTAATGCTTTATTGGTTGTCAGAGAGAAAGAACCATAAGGTTAGGGATGAGGGTGTGTAAGACATGACAAGGGGCACCATGGGGCAGGAGGAAGATTCTAGAACAGAATCAGAAAGAGGCAACACCTCAGATTAGCTATGTGCTTAGACAGCTTGGGATTCATTGAGGCCAGAGTTCTGATTTGGCTCTTTAATTTCCAACAAAGATTGCCAATCTCTGTATCCGTTCCTTTGATATTTAAAGTCTATGCAGGTCTGGTCTTGATTAATTACCTGTACATCAGCCCTCACCAGAAGATCATGGCTCCCTATTACAGAATTCCTACGTGTTGGAGAGAAGTGAGAAGCAGAGGGGCTGGTCTGAAGGACACGCAGACCTGCATCGTCCAGGCAGGCAATCTCGAGACAATCTGAGAATCTATTTCGCTAACTACTACTTGTCCAGGGTATCACTTGCATTTGGGAACTTCACTAACTGGTTGTCCCAGATGGATGTAGCCATTCTCTGGGTGTCCCCAAAGCACCCTACACACTGCTTGGTCATGACTTTGCCACGGAGGCAGATGATAGGGAGCAGGGAGGGTAGTTTCTGGAGTCAGGCAGCCTGGCTTCAAACTTCGCTCCATCACTAGCATAATGATCACCGTATCAGCAGCCAGCCACCATGCTTCTGTGCCTCGATCTTCTCAACCAGGCTGGTTTATTTAACCCCCGTGCCTTAGGGTGTTCCAGGGATGGTTAAAATTAAGCGATACATATAAAGAATTTAGAACAGAGCCTAGCAAGGGTTAACACTCCATGTTAGCTGTATTTTATTTTCATTGTTATTTGGGAAGTATGGCAATAAAAGATTAAGAGGATGTCAAGGACAACTATTTGGACCCCAGATTTCTCGCTTGGTCTCCTGGAGAATTTGTCCTTTAGGGATGCCTCAAAAGTGTGGAGTCCTGAATTATACCATCAACTGTTACTGCCTGCAACTGCAGCCTTGGGTGAGTGCAGAAAGCATGGGGCCGTCTCAAGCCACATTTTCGTTTTGGCTGCAGGTTTGACAATGGTGAGTCATCGGTTGTCATCTGACAACCTGAGAGTCACTGGTGTCATAAAAGAATGCCACTGGGCCAACAGTGACAGAACAGTACCCCGCTCCTGCCCCCAGCTGAGGGGAGCCTGCTAACTGCTCCATTTGGGCCATGCTTCGTTTGCCCAAGAAAAAAGTCTGGCAATTAGGGATATGGGAGTTGCTGGATTTGGAGGTTGCAGGGACATTGGCACAGGGGGACAGCTGAGGGATGGGGGGCTCCTAGGGAGAAGTGCAAAGTGGGACAACGACAGGGCTGATGAGGGTTCCTGAAGCTATGCCAACTGCCAGGGCTGCCTGAGGAACAGGTTAAGAACAAACAGCAAGGGCAGTTAGCCAAGATGTGCAGGGGAAGAAAGGAATTCACAGCTGGCCCTGGCAGTGTCTGATGGCCCAATGATGTTGTGGATAGAATTCCTACCTATTAGAAATGGGACAAGTCACTAAATGGTAAGCAATCCTCTACATATCAGATACCTGACAAACACCAACTTGGCGGTCAATAGCCATGTGGAATTGGGTATTGGTGGGGCCATCCCACTCTCTGGGCTGGCATTCCAGAGTCTAGGTGAACTCTCCATCCTAACTCTGTGCCCATAAAAACCCATACATCCTGTGTCCCACCTCTCATCACCGGGCTGTGTGTCCTATCAGGGTGACAAATTACCCTGTCCCAAGGGGCTGTTGGCTAAGAGTTCAGAATGGCTTCCTACTGCTCCCCCTAAACCTCCCCATAATGAATATGGTGCCTTTTGCCGATACTAATTTTTACAGTATGGCAGTTCCTTCCCTGCAGTAGGCATAGGGGCCGATCACTCTATTTGAGAGGTGAGAACATTTTAGTATAGATAGGATAAGTCATTTGCTAATATATGGCAGCAAATTGTGACTCAGCCAGGACTCATGCTCGGAATGTTTCATCAGACTCGTGGGGCTTTTTCCTTCTGCTGTATCCTGTAGTGGGACACCTGTGGCAAAAAGGAAAGAGTATTTTGGGGCAACACATCTGGTTCCCTTCCACCAAACAGTAACAAGTGAAGGTCTATCCTGTTCATCCCCAGGGTCACTTACCTGTCATACCTGTGATGTATCTGCATAGCGGCCAAACCTCCACTCAGGTCAGAGTCCAAGGGCCCTGGGCCATAGGCAAAACAGCCTTGGGGGCACAGCTCCAACACGGAGGAGTTTGGAAGGCTACACAAGTGTTTTGCAGAGAGAGTTCAGTGGGGTGTGCTTAAGTTTCCCGGGAAATACAGGTGACGTGGCCAGCCCTTCTCGTGCCCTCTGCACTGGCTGCCGAGTGCCTCGAGTTCACAACCTTCCTTGAGCAAAACCCCACACCCCATGGGCGCGTGACCCCGGATGCTCACCTCCTCCGCACTGCACGCTGCACCCTTCCCAGCCGCTGTGGGTCCAGATGAACAAAGAGTCCTGGGGTTTTTCTGGCTCGCTTTGATTTTCGGCAGTGTAGTTTACAGGAACGGTGTACTCGTAATGGATTCCATAATTTTGGTCATGAAATAACAACACCTGGATCAGCAGCAAAATAAAAGGCCATTCTGGAATCAAGCGGAAGCATCCAGGCTTGCTGAATTTGCAAACCAGGCCGCCCTTGGGGCTGTCTCTCTACCAGGGTAACCAGTTCGTTTCTGGGTTTCAAAACACGTTCAGTCTAGGGGCACCCCCTTATTTGGGTCTTGGGTTCCTCAGATACTCAACTCAGGGGCTGGAGTGTATGTGGACCATCAGCAGGGAGCTCTGCCCCTTCCCATTGGAGACAGGACCAGTTTGGACGAGGAATTTGGAGACAGGCAAATTTGCGGGCTCTCACTGAACTCTATGTGGAGAGCCCCTCGGTGCAGAGAAAAGAGCCTGTTTCCGCATACTCACCCACGAAGCTGCCCTTGCAGCAAGAAAGACACAAACATACTGTTTTTCCCTAAAAAGGCATGTGAACAAGTAGGGTTATTCTACTTCTTTGAGAATGAACATCACTCTTCAGTCCCCTAGCGCCAGTCATTGGCACATGGAAGGCAGGCTCAAGGGCAAACACAGCCCACCGCAGAGGAGCCTTGGGGACTTCTGTTTAGGAGTCCAAAGACGCACAAGCCTTCTTGTTGCCACAGGAGCTAGGATGTCGATGCCCACGGGTGACAGAGGCCTGGCTTGAGGCTGAAAGCTCAAAGTGAGGGGCGGGGAGCCATCCTGCAGCTTGGGGACCCTTGGGTCTGAAATCCTGGTGAGTGAGCAGATGGATGGGCCTGCTGTTCGTATGACAAGGCATCACAAGCCCTGTAAAGACAGAAGTGCTCTCTCAGCTTTGTTTCTCGACACACACGCTTTGGTGCAGAACAAGCCTTCTTGCGGGAGCCTGGCTGGAGGTGACGTGTCTTTGGGCTAGACTCAGAACCAGTGGGTACTTCTGGGTCAAGGCAGCTCTCAAGTTCACTTCCAGGCCTGGAGAAGCAGCAGACAGCTACAGGCGGAGTGTGTTCCACCTGCCTGGACCCGGGGAGGGGACCGCACAGCTCCTGAGCATCTCCCACCCCTCCCAGAGCTTGACTGGTGGGGTGGGGGTGAGGTGCTAAGAGCAGCCTGAACCGCACACACATCCACTTCTCCAAGAAACAGACGTGCAGTAATGCATTTGGAAAAATGCCTCCAGTTAAAAAAAAAAAAAAAAAGATAAAAAAAAACCTCTTTAAAAGATCTTTATTATCTCAGTATGGGAATAAGACTGGTGAATCAAGAATCCATATGAAACCAATTTCATGCAATTTTGCAGCCACGTATAATTTGTGTGTGTGAGTGTGTAATTGGTTTCAAATGCAGGTCCCCATGCCTCTTATGGACACTCCTGACCCTGCAGGCAATGTATGCACCCCAGTTTGGGGACAGCAGACTTCTATTTAGAGGCAGAGGGGCATGTCTCCTTTCTGGATTTAAAAACTTGAAGTAATCATTTTTCAAGAGAGAAAAGTGATTAATAAATATTAAAAAGGGTTGGAACTTCAGCTGAGTCTTATCAGGCACGGTCTGCATGAGTCCAGGCTGTGCGTTTGCTTTGATGGGCTGACGGTTCACTCACAGTTGATGAAAGCATTGGGCAAAGAAGGAAAATATACCCGTCTTAGGGTCTGATAATAAAGCAGATTCATGTGCTAACAGGTGACAGTGCTGCATGGCTTTTATCTCATCTTATGCTTCCTCTTACATCAGGACAGGAGGATTTGTTCTAATCCAGTAATCTATTGCAGGGCAGTGGCTCCAGTATAGGTTCTTGGGGCCCAGAAATCAAACTTGCAGGGCTGCATCTACAGTGGACTTCGTGGGCTGAGTGCTGGTCGCACGGGCAGGCTGCAGGACGGTTGAAGTCATGCATGGAAACCAGTTCACTCTGATCTCGTCAGAAGGTGTAGCAGGGGTAGGGCCATCATGGGTGATGTTGTACTGGGTGCCCGTGCTCGCAGGCAGAGCTGGTCTCCTCAGGGGATTCCCTGAGAAGTGGCCAGGGAATCTTCTGGCTGTCACCTAACCTTGAACGGCTGCAGATTGCCAGAGACCGCAAATTAATGGAGGAAAAAAAAAATTTCCAAGTGGAGACTTTGGCAAGCACAGAGGACAAAATGTGCTTTGATTACAGACGCACAAGCTGCCACAAAATCCGTTCTTTGGAATGAGACATGGAATCAATAATTATGAGCTATCAGAAGTTAGCCATGAGAACTTCTGGACCCTGAGAAAGAAATGGTGGTATCCCCTTCTCTGGAGATCTTTAATGCTTTTACAAGGATGTATGACCGATGATAAAGTGGTTTACACGGGGTCCCCGCCCGAGACAAGAGGTAAGACAAGGTTGCCCCAACCTGGGCTGACTACCCAGGGAGTAAATCTTCCTGTAGAACCTGGTTCTCCTTCCCGATTCCCGAACTCCTGTTGCAAGCCGAGTCTGGAAAATCTGAGCGACGCTGGTTTGGAAAGAGAGTCAACAGTTCATTTCCAAAAGGTAGTTTCCAATGTGGATATACAAACTGTGGGGCGGATCTGTGCCATCTGATATAAAAACACAGACTCCGAGCGAGGCTGTCTGCTCGATGAGGCCAATTCTCCCTGGCTGCCACATGGTGAAGTATTTCCTTCCTGGAGGCGGTTCCTTTTGAAAAAGATGGTAACTCTCTCTGCCAGTGAAGAGCCAGGGCAAAGTTTTGGGAGGGGGAAATTCTCAGGCATGTGGCAAAAGGGATGAGATAAGAGAAGATGGAGAGAGAGAGGGGGCAGGGGAGGCTTGAGCAGCAGGTGGCCAGGTAACCCACCAGGAGCCAGGTCCCCAGGAACCTCTCCCCAGGGCCCAGGGAAGAAGAGAGCCAGCAGACCCCTTGGAGAACCAGGCTCAAGACAAACACAAAAGCACAGCAAGTTACCATCAGATGCAGTGGTATTTTGGTTGGTCCCTTGGCAGAAATTTTCTCCCACAGGCCCCTTCTAACGTAGCGCACAGTGGTGCCGGCGATCTGGTACTCCCCGGGGAGCTCGATCTTCCAGTCGCTGTTGATGGATCTCTTACTGGTGTCTTTCAGGGCTGGGAAGAAAAAGGGGACACCATGGGAACCAGGGGGAGTCAGTCTGGGTGTCCTGAGTGGTGGGGCAGAAGTCTCAGCCTCCGCCTCTACAGGGGAAGGGAGGAGGGTGGCGTGCAGTGATCCGGCCTGCCCCTCATCCTGCGCGCATCGTAAGGCCGCGGAAGCCTGTCCGGTCCTCCGCTGGTAAGCCCTCCGCTTGTTCCTGGAGGCCCCAGCCCGTTGCTGTCACACACACCAGCTCACCCTGCCGACCTGCCCGCCTCTCTATGGCCTCTGCACTTGTCCGCTCTCCGTGCCGTGAGTGGTTGGTGCCTCGATGCCTCCTCACTCCTTACTCAGCTCCCGGTGCCTCGGTTTTCCCCTGTCCCCCAGCCCCACCGTCCCTGAGTGCCCTTCTTCCCTCTCTGGGTTAGCTCCTCCCCCTTAGAAGGTGAGTTTTCTGTGTACCGGCAACAGAAGCCTGGCTCACAGGGGGCAAACAGCCCAAGGGCCGCAGGACCTGGAGAAACCTGAGAAAGAGCGGTTGCAATAGCGGCAGCTTCAAGTGTGGGCTGCCTCAGAATCCACCCACCCGGTGGGGGTGCGGGGAGGAGCGCCAGAGGGTGGAGACAAACACAGCACAACCACACGTTCCTAAACTCCCAGGGGAGAGGGTCTCCTGCCTGGTGGGTGAATTCTATCTTAACGTGCCCAAGCCTACCAAGAGGGGTTTGCTGCTTTAGCAAAACGCCATCAACTCATTTTACTGTTACCTACCTGGGGCTTCTTACAGTCATAGCCCAGGGGCGCCTGGGTGGCTCGGTTGGGTAAGCGTCCAGCATCGGCTCAGATCAAGAACTCACGGCGCATGGGTTTGAGCCCCGTTTGGGGTTCTGTGCTGACAACTGGGAGCTGGGAGCCTGCTTCGGATTCTGTCTCTGTCTCTCTCTCTGCCCCTCCCCTGCTTGTGCACTATCTCTCTCTCTCTCTCTCAAATATAAATTAAGAAAAAATAAAAGAAGAAGAGTCGTAAAGTTACAGCTTAATCCGGCTTCTCTTAAGGATTTGATAGCCCTGCACTAGTAAAGTGGATGCCTCCTCAAGAAACCACCGTGACTCTTTTAACTCTTTCCCAGTCGAGTCCGGGAACCCGGGCTGCCCACAGACAGGACGGCAGAGCTCCACCAGGGCTGTGAGACTAGGGCTCCGTGGGCTTCGGGTTCACTATGCTGGCTCACGCCTCCACCAGGTACAAAATGTGTTGGAAGAGACAAAGCCAACAGTGTGCTGATCGGCCGGAGCAAAACTGTGGTTTTTCCACACAAGCCACAGAGTGATGGTCTGAGGGCTGACGGTGACTCGTTAGTGTCTCCTCGCTTAGGTTTGGAGTCCTGTCCTTCTCATGAGGAGAGCACTCTGTGGTGAAAGCCCGTTTTGTTTTGTTTTGTTTTGTTTTGTTTTGTTGTTTAGGAAAGCAAAGAACTACTCTGGCAGTTAGGAGAAGGTGGTAAATGACAGTAGGTGACACCAAGTCTTATGCCGCCCCAAAAATGAAACTTCAGGGCACCCAGAGTGCAATGCCTCAGTCTCTATAAATACAGCTGGAGCCCCCGATGCCCCCAGTGGCTTGGGGACACTGCTCCGTCCACAATCAGTGAAATCACGTTCTACCCTGCTCCCTCTTCTCTGCTTACCGAGGCCAGAAATAAAACACTTGCATTTAATACCGATTTTGCATAATAAGAGTTGAAGCCAATAAGGGGCTTCCTGTGAACCCGGAATCCGTGAGCTCCGGGCTGGGTTAGGATCTGGTTGGACCCGGTCCTGGCCAGGCCACAACACCTGGGAGACGCTGGGCCTCTGCTTCCTCATCTCCAAGACATGATGGTCCCAGCCCTCACTCCCGCCCAGCAAGGCTCTCCTGGCACACGCAGAGGACATGCATGCTCAGGACTCCTTGCTTATAGGAACTGCCAAGAGAAACTGAGAAAGAAACAGGGAGGGCCGCTTTCCAGCAGAGCAACTTCCAGTTGGGGTTTCATATCCAGGGTGGTTGTGCAGAGCGAGCGGTTGAGGATTACAGGACTCCAGGGAAGGCTTAGAAGAGAGAAGGCTCTACTTCTTGGAATCAAATGTTTCCCCTCAAGAAATTCTACCTGCTACTGACATTTCCTGGCTCCTAAAAGGAAGTGAGAGTATCAGGATACTCACAATTTCTGCTTCCTCAGCCACCACCTAAAGCCACCATTTAAGGGCCATGTGCTCTGATTTAGCCCCTCATGTACTTTTACCCATGTAACCTTCCCAACAACTCTCCAAGGTAAAGGATCATTTTGCTCTTTCCTCAGATGAGGCAATGGGGGCCCAGAGAGGTTAAGTTACCTGCCTAAAGTCACACAGCTATTACGAGTAGACACCTGAACCTAAACAGACCAAGCTCAGCACCCTTACCATTCTGGCTATATAAATCCCCATATTCCTTAGGTTATAACCTCAGTCTAGAGTTTTAGGAAAAATGCCGAGATGGGCAAATGTCACCCTTGTTTTTAAAAAAAATTTTTTTTTCAATGTTTTTATTTATTTTTTTTTGGGACAGAGAGAGACAGAGCATGAACGGGGGAGGGGCAGAGAGAGAGGGAGACACAGAATCGGAAACGGGCTCCAGGCTCTGAGCCATCAGCCCAGAGCCTGATGCGGGGCTCGAACTCCCGGACCGCGAGATCGTGACCTGGCTGAAGTCGGACGCTCAACCGACTGCGCCACCCAGGCGCCCCTCACCCTTGTTTTTAAAGAGGACAAATTCCAGGCTCGAATGGGTACAGGGTCTCACATTCCATATACCCTCCTAAAAATCACTAACTTTGCAGATTTCCAAAGCTTCCAGTGAACGAACAGCCTCAAATGTGTCCGGTTATGTTAATTATTGGGGAATCTAGGTGGAGCCTGCATGGGTGTTCATTGTTCTAATTTCTCCATAGGTTTGGAAAATTGGTTCTTGCACATGCATATGAAAATTTGGTTTCAGAAATCAGTGCAGGCTGGTGGGATGTGGCAGACAGGCCAAAGGAGGGGCCAGAGTCTCAGAAAGAACTGTCTCCGAAAGAACAAGACTGGGAAGCATAGGGAGTGACCCACACATGCCCCCCCAACCCCCTCCCCCCTGTCAGCCCCTCACGCTTTTCTGAGGGCCTCCTAGCAGGTGCTAAGCACACAGCTCCTGCCCTCAGCCAACTCCCTGTATGGAAGGTGAGAGAATGGATGAACAAAACACAGTTTCATAGACTCTGTGGCAGAGGTGAGTTCGGGGCCCCCCTATGTGTGTGCGGGGGACAGGGACAGGGGCAGATGGGGAAGACTGTCTAAAAGCAATGCAGAGGCAGGGAGAAGGAGTGGCCTGGGAGTGCCTGGTAGGCAAGGACTGGATGGCATGGATCCTGACCTGGGCAGCCATGACTGATGTTCCTGTGGTGGGCTGGTGGAGAGAGGAAGGCTCTGTGTGGAGAAGAGGGAGGCAAAGGAATTTTCTTTTTCCCTAGAAGTTTGGCTGGGCAAAGGAGGTGAGGTAAAGAGTGGCTCTAGAGGGTGGAGAAGGGGAGAGAAGTTTCAGTGTTCCTGTTATTGGGGTGGGGGATTTGAGCATGTCAAGAACCCCCCTCCCTGCACCCCCCCCCCCCCCGCCCCGTAACTTGGGGTTAGAGGGATGAACAGAAGAGTTTCTTTAGAGCCACATGCTGACCACCAGCATGCTTGGGCCCATCTTAGAGAACCTACTGCCCACACAGACACCAGAGGCACTCTGGGGTGACTGTGCTCCTGGTCGCGGCCTACCCACATGCACCTGCTGACTCCCCCACTCAGTGCCCAGGGTTGGGGCCTTGGGTTTAAGACTTGGGGCCCTGACCTTCTTCTCAGGTTATGGGTGCTATGAATCGTGTGTTGTCTGGCATTTATTTCTTCAAGTAACAACCTGGGGTTGCCTTTGGGGATATGTTCTTCCTCTAGCCATGCTGGGCAGACCCCAAACTCACCCCAGTTCCAGGCATGGACCCAACACCCAACCCCGGACAGTGAGAGTCAGTCCCAAGACTTCGTTCACCTTGGGAAGCAGCAGCCTTCTTACCACAGAATTGCCCAGAGACTCGATGTAAGTCTGGGTTACCAGTACATGGGAAGAGGCCCCCAGAATAAGGTCAACTGAGAGAGGACAGAAGTGCCCAGGGGAGAGAATATTTTCCCATGATATCATTTAAAGCTCCTGGATCCAGCTGTGCCTGAAGCTGATGCTCAGCAACTGAGAACTGTGTTTTGCTTTCACATTTGCTTTTTGGAGGTCAGTTAAAAAAAAAAAAAATACTAACCATGATAGGGGCAGAGCAGTTTGGGAAAGATTACTAGTGTGGACTCCTAGAAACCACACTAGGATCCTTACTAGCGTTAAGCTTAGTAGCCAGAGATTTAGAAGGTCTGACATTATCTATAACTTAAACTGTCTCCCAGGCCTCTGCTCCTGTCTGACACTAATGTTCAGGATGAGGTGACTCTTTCTCACTCAGCCTTGTTTGTGCATTTCCCCACCCTTTGTGGGAAGCACTTTAAAGTGACTTAGTGAATTATAAACTGAAAACTTGAAAGCTACCCGGCCTCCATGCCAAAAGTCAAACATCTGGGGGGTCAGGAGTGGGAAGGACTGGGAAAAGTGAGGGAGGGCACACCTGGAGATGATTATGAAACCATCTACAGAAACAGTGCGCAGAGGTGTGGGGGCCAGCCTGGGGAGCCCTGCTTCTGCTGGCAGAGGCACCCACTGTGGGTGAGATGCAGGGGACAGATGTCCAGCCAGCTGGGGCTTGGGGCTCATCAACCTCCGATCACCAGAGGTGATCCCCTACCAGAGGAGTAGGTGGAGGAGACCTTGCAGGAGGTCCTCTGCTTTGGAGGAGTGGGTGTGGTCAAAGAATTGGGGGAAAGGAAGTGAGGGGGCAGGCTGTGGCTAGCAGGCTATGCCAGAACAAGGCCAGCAGCCGACTGGGGAAGAACACGTCAGTCAGTGGAACATTGGTAACCAGCCCCCTTAGGAAAGAAGCCTAGATCTAGAGTGCTTGTTGCTCCCATGGGGTCAATGCCCCCACCATGGAGGATTTCAAGTAATCTGTGTGCCCTCAGTGAACGCAGACCTCCTCCAAGCCACATGCCACTGCTAGGGCACCCCCATGAGCTCTGGAAGTGCCTGTCTTTGTTCTGGAGAGCCTGGTGTGGAGCTGCTGACTTGGTGAAGTCTCCCAGTATCACAGCTTTGGGGGTGGGTGGGTGGGGCTCTCACGTCCCCAGAATGAATAAACTTTGCATGTCCAAGCTCTGCTTGTGGCCACCTCCACGGGCGGCTGCAAGATTCCAGGCACTGCAAACGTGGGTTCGCAACTGCCACTTGGCACCCCCATCCTCAGGACAGTTTGATCGTGATGACCATACTTTGTGAATTTTGCAGTGGGAGGAAAAACACAGAGTTAAAAGTAGGAGCTCAGCAATCCCAAGAAGCATGGAGATCGCCTCAAACCTACTGACTTCGGGTGAGTAATTTAGTCAGCAAGATTCAAAATTTGCAAGGTTTTTGCTGGGGTCCAGCGGTGACCCTGGAACTTCCTGCTGAAATCGGAATTTAGCACCTGAGATTCCTTCAAAAGGGAGGGACAGTGGCCTCAGAGAATCTCCGAACATCAAGATCATTATCAGCAGTGAGTAAATAGGTTCCTTGTGCGTCCAATGAGAAAACCATGTCCTGGGGCCGTGTCAGCTCCAGACAGCGGTAACGCAGACCACCCCTGGCCCATTGCAGCAGCCTCTACCCTGAGCGCGCTCCTTCACTCTGCAGGGTTTGCCAGAGCCCGCCAGGAGGAAGCACCACGGCCTCCCACCCCCCAAGTTGCAGGAATACTTTCCAAGGCCTTGTACATAATGTGGCGTTCCTTTTCTTAAAGAAGGCCCCTGAGTTAAACAAGTTTTGGGCCCCACAAGTTCCCGTCCCTCTCAATCCTGAGGCATCGATGGGTATGGGCAAGGACACCCCTTGTCGTAGGCAGTTTGAGATTTTTAAGCCTAGAAACTCAACAGGGGCTACTGAAATGAAGACAGATGCTTTGATTTGACAGCCAAACGATGGAGTTCAGAACACAGGGAAATCCTGAGCGACTTGATGGGATCTGTGCTGTCTGAAGTTCGGATTCGCTGGGGAGCAAAGTTTCGCTTGCTGGTTCTGCCTGGGTCAGAGGCTGGATGTTTGAAGCCACCGTCTGAGATAGAACCAGCGCCTGCTTTTGTGTATTTGGCTCAGGAGCCATTAGAAGCCTTTTGGCAGCTTTTGGAGAGACTTTTGCAGGGATGAGGATGAGCACGTGCTCTTTCTTGCTACCTGTGAAGAACGAAACCTCCTTAACGGCCTGGAACGTGAGGTCACGTGGCAAATGTCCATTTCCATCCCGGGGCCCTTCTTTTGCCCTGTGAACATCTACACATCGTCCCTGGACTTCAGTGGGGAGCAAGTGGTGGTGGTGGTGGGGGGGATGGGGACGTTCCTGATGGAAGGGCACAGCTCCTCCTTATAGCTGGCTGGAGGCAGGCACGAGGGGTCCAACCCCATCCCCATGCCCTCCTCTTGCATGGCGCTGTGCAGAAGCTGCTTCTTTTTTGTACTTCTCCCTCTTGGATTCCACTGGAAGACTTGACCCACAGTCAACCTACTTCTAATCCTGGCATCCAGTCAGTTCCTTTTATTTCCACTCACAGTTCTGCCAGCTCTGTTCTTAGCTGTGGATGCAAACTGCAGAGGCATTTCCTGTTCCAGGTGGTTTTGAGCAGAAAGCCAGGCAGCGTGGGCTGAAGGTAGGTGGGGTGAAATTCTTCAGGAACTGCTCCCAGCAAATGTGAGAGTAATTCAAAGTTACACTGGGTTGACTTCCAAAGCACCCAGCCCCGAGTGGAAACAAGGCTTGTTTGAACTAACTTTAGAAACATAATGAGCATGGACCACCTTCGGATTTGCCCTTGCTCACACACCAGGCCCTGGAATCCTGGGATTAAAATTTATGAATAAGATAAGAAGACAAAAGCTGGCTACCCCCTTTGCAGGAGGCCTGGTGCTTCTGGGGAAGTTGTCCTGAGACACTGAACCAATTTCCTTGGGCTGGAGGTTCGCTTCTTTGAAGTCCACGTAAATAAGTCACAGCAATGGGCAGGTTTAATGCATGTTAGCCAGGGAAAAGTCGTTTCCCTCTATTGATCTCTGGTTGTAATGGAACACATCAGAGCAATTCCAGGAGGCTCTGTGGATTGCCACAGGCCCAGATGAAATGAGGACCTTTGGACAAGCTGCTGAACCCCTGGAGTCTCAGTTCCTTCCTCAGCGAAATAGGAAAAGCAATACTTTGCAGTACTTAATGGGGGGCGGTTGGGGGTCAGGTCTACAGAGCCAAGCGGGGCTCAGTGACTGGGAACCACAAACATCGATGCTCCTGTTACCTGCATGTGTGGCCCACAGGCTCTGGGAGCTGAGAGGAGCCAATAGGAGAGCTCGCCCCCCCACCCCCGCCATGGGCAGCATCACTATTTACTTGGCCCTAAAGTGGGTTCCAGCAAAACATCTGTGTTTACTACAGAAGTTGAACAATCTAAAGGATTCTGACATCCTTCTGTCATTCTTAGGTTGCCACGGAAAAGCACAGATAATGTTCCTATTTTGGACAGAAACCTGGGGCTGGGATGTCTCGGAAGCCAGGACCGGAAGCCAAGGGGCACCTGCAGGGGCACCTGCTGGCCAGCCAGTAAGTTGACCTTGGAACTGTGCCAGCTCTGGGGATATTGAGATTATGATTTTTGAATAAGATAAGGGTCAAAGGCAATGTCTGCCTCCCAAAGACACCCGGTGACCCCAGGGGGTAGACATGTCCTTTCCAGGTAGGCAAGGGCTGATGAACCAGTCGGAAAGGGTAACATCTGGGAGTGACCCAAGGTGACAGATGCCAGTGAGGCTGACCCAATTTCCTCAGGTGGGAGGAAAGGGGCGGGGGTGGGCTCTTTGAGAATTTGGTAAAAAGGCCATAGCTCCAAGGAAGCTGCCAGAAGCAGCACAAGGCTGTTTTCGAAAGCATGTATAAGCACTGTTCCATCTGCGGCGACAGCTCAGACAGCTGCAATGAGGGGGCCAGGCTAGACGGGGACAGCGTCCACGCCAGGCAGGTGGAAAAACCGCAGGGCTGATGGAGACGGTTTGAGTATGAACCTGTAAGTTTCCACCCCGGCTTAAGGAGCAGCGGTGGCCTCACGGAGGCAGAGTGGATGGCAGAAGAGAAATCTGAAGAGGAGGTGGTGACAGGGTTGCCTGGGACACAGTAGGGGCCCCAGGCGGCTGCTTGCTGGTGAGCCCTGGTGTGGGCACTCAGGAATGAGAGCTCCTGCCCCTACTCCCGCCGTTCCCCAAAGCACATGTGTGAGGATTATCTGAGTGCCTGCAAAGTGTTTTCTTAAGTGACAGGACAGTGGTCTTCGTTGGAAACTTGCCTAAGAGAGGTTTGTTTTATGTCTGTCTAACGAGACTTGGAGTTTCTCAAGTAGAGGCCATTTCAAAGAAAGACCTAGATCCTTCTGAAGCTGCAAAGGCAGGAATGTGGATAATTATATAATTAATAAAAAAATTAGTGATAAAAGCTGAACTAAAAGCATTTCACCAGGAGCTTCATTTGAGCCAAAACAACTTAATTCTTAAGTTTGAAGCCAGAGAGAGATAGATTGTGTCTTATAAATTCTTTTCAATCTCAAATGGCACCTTGCAACACAGACGGAGTTGATTATAATACGAGAAAGCCCAGGAGAAGGACCTGGGTAGGAGATCAGCCACCTCCAGTTTGAAATCCAACCTGAGACAGAACATAGGAAGGAGAAGGGCTGGCGGGAGGGCACGGGTCACAGCATGTCCCATCCCAGGGGACTAGCACTAGAGGCAGGCTCTGAGCACCCTGCTGGTCCCCACAGCAGCATAAAGAGCACATCACTCTACTCTGGTGCTCAAGTACCGGGCAGACCTTTGAGAGGGCCAATGGAGAGGCTGGCAGCTAAGCTTAGGATACACTCAGAGGGACTTCTGTGCCCAAGGAGGTGTTCAGTTGAACAATTCTTCGTAGGCTTTAAAAAAAAATTTTTTTTAAAAAACTATTTATTTTTGAGAGAGAGAGAGAGAGAGAGACAGAGAGAGAGAGAGAGACAGAGAGAGACAGAGAGGGAGGGACGGAGGGAGGAAGGGGCAGAGAGGGAGGGTGACACAGAATCCAGGCTCTGAGCTGTCAGCACAGAGCCCAATTTGGGGCTCGAGCTGTGAGATCATGACCTGAGCCAAAGTCGGTCACCCAAACTGATTGAGCCACCCAGGAGCCCCTCTTCTTAGGCTTTAAGTATGGTTCTGTTGAAGGCAATGAGGAAAAATCTGGAATGGAAGCCAATCCTTCTGCAGACAGATGCAGGCATTTGTGCCTGAAGTCAATAGAGGTGGCTGTTAGGGATTTGGGGTACACAACACTTAGTGAAAACCAGGGTTCTTTTGGCTTCCATTGGATTTAGGGCTATTACTCTTTTTTCCAGCTAAGAAATCATCCCCAGAGCCGTCAACAGCCTCCAGGGGCTCCCTCCAAGCCAGGCAACGGGTCTATGCTGTGTAGGCTAAGGCTGCTCTGAGTTCTCTGGGGGTTACTTTGGGGGGCTTTCACCACCCCAATTCCATCCTTCCTTCCTCTGTCATCTTCCATGACATATCCAAAGCTGGTGGTTCCTCCTGCTCTCCCCCACCCCATCTACTTTGGGGGTGGCTGCACTTTAGCCAAAGACGACAACATTGTGTGGAGTGCTCTGATTACTTCTGTCTTTATGTCTCAAATACTGGTGTAAAACCCATGGCCTGGGAGAATGATGCTGGACCAAATAATCAGCCTGATCATTCAAACCTTAGAACACGAACCACGGATCAGATCGTTTTCATTTTACCCAGAAAACTGTGGGCAGGTTTATCCTCCACCACGCGGATCCTCCGAGCTCCAGCTGGAATGACAGCAGCTTCAATATAACCTGTAGTGACAGACAAGATACAGGTAAAGCACACCTCCACCCTCCATCAGAGGTCCACGTAGAACCCCCCAGAAAGATCCACCCCTATGGTAACTTCAGAGCCTGTGGAATGGGATGGTCCAGCTCTGAGAAATCAAGTCAACCAACCAAGAGTTGTTCTTTGATGGCCAGCACCGCCCAGCTGCCCAAATTCCAGACAGCACCATTTGTATGTGTTAAGAGTTGAGCTGTCTCTCCCCCGCTCCCATTCTTATGTTCAAGTCCTAACCCCCACTATCTCAGAATGTGACTTAATTTGGAAATTAGGCCCTTGCAGATGTAATTCGTTAAGATGAGATCGCACTGGAGTAGGGTGGGCACCTAATCTTATAAAAAGGGGAAACCCGGATGCAGACACGCACACAGAACTCCATGTAAACAGAGGTCAGAATGATGCATCTACAAGCCAAGGGACACCACAGATTGCCAGCAAACCACCAGAAGCTAGGAGAGAGGCACGAAGCAGATTCTTCCTTACAGCAATCCAAAGGAAGCAACCCTGCCCACAATTTGATCTTGGACTTCTAGCTTCTAGAGCCATGAGACAGTCAGTGAGGGTCTGTGATTTATGCCACTCAGTTTGTGGTACTTGGTTACAGCAGCCCTAGCAGACTAAGAGAGCCCCTCCTGGGAGCATGGACGCACAGAGCCCCCGGTCACTTCATCTGCTGGAGGTTCCTTTGGTCTTTGCCGGACTTTGAGCTTTTCCTGAATCTGTGGAATGAGAGCGGAAGTGACTCCCTCAGTGACAAAACCACTCCTTACCACACTGTGCCCCCTTTCCTACTTCCATTGACCTTCAGGAATTTCTGCAACTCTCTCAGTGCATGCTTTTGTCTATTTCCTTGAGTATTTCCAGCTATAATGGGAGCCCTTCAGAGGCCAGAGGGCTTCCTCTGCCCATACTCTGACCCGACTTGTACCCAGACAGTGGGTGGATAATAATGATTCAGGGAGGAAATGGCTGAGGCTGCCAGGGAGGAGGTCAGCAACCAGCGGATGCCTGGTTTAACTGTGTCAATAAAGGAACCCAACACTATCGGTGAGATTCTGAAATGCAGGCTGGTAATCATTTTGTTATGATTTTCATTTGGGTTTTGGACAAGGGTTATGCGTGTTTGCTTCAGCAATTTAGGTGATCATTCCAAATTAGATTATGAATCCTTCCACTGTGGTTCCTAAATGTGATCATCAGAATCAGCAAGGGAGCTTTAAAAATGAGAGATTTCTGAGCCCAACTATGTAGAGATTATGGAAATATCTATTTTTGAGGGGTCTATTTACTCCCTCATTTTCTCCCAGCAAAAGTAGCTTCATTTTCATTATAAAAATAGTACATGATAATTTAAACCACAAAAGGGGGGAAAAACCCAAAATCAACCTGTACCACATTGCACTACAGAAATGACCCCTAAAAAGGTAATATTTTGGTGGCTAGCCTTTTCAGCATCTGTTAATGCACATAAAAATACGTACATCATTTTACACGAATAGGATATTGTACGTAGTTTTAAAAGGTCAAGGACAACTTTAAGATAGAGTTTTGCTAGGCAATATGTGTCCAAGGTGCAAAATTCAAATTACAAAAGGATATGGTAGAAAGTATGTTTCTTTAATAAGATATATCCTGCACTTAGCTACCATTTCATTATTTACATATTATTACTATTTATAATAATTTGTCTATTTTGGCTTGGTTTCCATAAAGCTAATTGAAACATCTGCTCATATGGCAGTTTTATTTCTTCCTTTCTAATCGTTACGGTTTTAATTTCTTCTCCTTTCACCACCGTGACTGGAACTTACAAAATCACGTTGGATGCAACATGGGACTGTGTCATCCTTGCCTTATTCGTGATGTTCACAGGAATGCCTCCAAAGTTGTCCCACTGAAAATGAGGTCTGCGTGATAATGTGATAGGTAACAATTATCAGGTTAAGGAAGTTCCCCTTCGTCCTAGTTTGTTAAAAGCTTTTGTCACAAAGAGGTACTGGAGTGAATCAAGTTCTTTTTTGCCTGTACTGAGGTCATCATATTGTTGTTTTCCCCAAACAATCTGAAGACCTCAGGACAGTTGAACTGTAATCACACTGGTCACGGCTCACATGGCATGTGGGTATCTCAGCTTTGTCTTTCCTTCACCAACACATTTTAGTTAATTGTGATTTCTGTTCTGATGTTTTTCTGTAAATCTTTAGTTATAGTTACATTTCTATTATGTGATTTGTCAGCTGTAAGTGAAATATTTTAATCCCTGGATATTAAAAGACGAGGAGGGGCTCCTGGGTGGCTCAGTCAGTTAAGCGTCTGGCTTTGATTTTCTGCCCAGGTCATGATCTCATGGCTGTGAGACTGAGCCTGTGTCGGGCTCTGTGTTGACAGTAGATAGCTGCTTGAGATTCTCTCTGTCCCCCCCTCGCTCTCTGTCTGACTCTCCCCTGCTTGCGTGCATACATGTCTCTCTCTCTCTCTCAAAAAAAAGAGGAAGTCAGCATAGCTACACTGTGCTCCACTTTCTTACATCTTTTCAATTTTTACTGTATGAATCTTACACTGTATTAATTTATAACATTTATTTTTTGCTAAGATAATTCCTGCAGTTGTTTTAGTCTTAATCCTAAAAATTAATTTAATGTTCATTATGTGTCCCTTTTGCCACAATTTCTTCAGCAAATTCTTATGTCCCTCATGTTTGCACTCTGTGATGGGCTTGTGAGAATTATATTTTCTGAAATGTAATATAGTTAAAAATTATTGTTTGTTGTTTTTATACATGAATGTCAGTTTCATAGCTATAAAATTATTGGCTCACACTTTAAAAAAATTTTTTTTTAATGTTTATTTATTTTTGAGACAGAGAGAGAACATGAACGGGGGAGGGTCAGAGAGAGAGGGAGACACAGAATCCGAAACAGGCTCCAGGCTCTGACCTGTCAGCACACAGCTCGATGCGGGGCTTGAACTCACGGACTGAGAGATCATGACCTGAGCCGAAGTCGGACGCCTAACCGACTAAGCCACCCAGGCGTCCCTCTTGGCTCACACTTTCTCTGAGCTCACTGTAGGCGTTGTTCCATTGAATGTCAATGAGGAGAAGATTGAGGCCACTCTGATATTTTCTTTTCATTAGGTTACCTAAAATTGGGATTGAATGCCTACTAGAGTCTTATATTAAAAATCTGATATCTGGGGCGCCTGGGTAGCGCAGTCGGTTAAGCGTCCGACTTCAGCCAGGTCACGATCTCGCGGTCCGAGAGTTCGAGCCCCGCGTCAGGCTCTGGGCTGATGGCTCAGAGCCTGGAGCCTGTTTCCGATTCTGTGTCTCCCTCTCTCTCTGCCCCTCCCCCGTTCATGCTCTGTCTCTCTCTGTCCCAAAAATAAATAAACGTTGAAAAAAAAAAAAAAATTTAAAAAAAAAAAAAAAATCTGATATCTACTGGACTAGTCACCGTTTAGTATAGTTTTTTCCCGGGACATGAAGGTATACTATTATTATACTTGTTTGGTTTTCTTTTTCAGGGACACCAAATTAGGCTTGATTTTCTTTTTCTTCCATTGTGTTCATTTAATCTCTTACTCTTTTGATGCTTTTTTTTCATTTGCATTTTGCTCGGCTCATTTTTCTCAATCTTGTCCTCCGTGCTTCTTCTTGTGTTCTCAGCAATATCAATTTCCTTGCTTCCACAGGGACTTGGTTTTTGTGATGGATTCATTTTCTTCCTTGACATGTTTCCTCAGCTCTGACAAGTCATGTTTTGTCTCCCTCTGCCACTTCACCATATCTTCATTGGGGTCTTATGTCCTAGTTATCAGTTCTTATTTTATTGAGGCTATTGTTTAATCAGTTTTTGGCATTTATAACAGTAACATTTGGTTGCAATTTTCATTTTCTCCTTGGTAACACTTTGCTGGTGGTTATTTTTTTTTTAACCATTCATTTGTTCTCCTTCCCTTTATTCCTTTCTTATTGCAGTTATGGATACTGCTCTGATTCTCTTTCTAGATTACTAGTTTTTAAGTGACACAAGTTCTAATTGTATAAGCTGCTTGCGGTAGGCTTATACTGTAGGCAAGGATGGGACAGTGTCGTAGGCAACAGCACTTTTTCTTGATTTACAGTAAAAATTACTAGGATGTAAGTTTATGTGTATCAGTGAGTTAATTTTTTAAATATATTTTAAATTTATACAAATACACATGTATATTTTCTCATAAGAATTTTATAATACAAGTAAATCTCAAGTCTTCTTAATCTCACTCCCCTTCCTGTGGGAACTGCCACCATCAGTTTGGTGTATATTCATTCAGATATTTTACTATTTATACATATATTCATGCAAACTAAAAATATACTGTGTGGCATTTTCATATTTATATTTGTCTATATTTTACATAAGTGTTAGGAATAACATTATAACTAAATATTGTATTATACTTTTTTTAACATGCTATTTCTTGGAGATCCATGTGAGTGTGTATAGTTATACTTCATTTTTCATTTAAATTGCTATGTAGTTATGTGACTACTCCCTTAATGATGGACATTTGTTTCAAATTCGTCATTGTTAGAAACAATGCTATATTATATAAAAATATGCACACAAACCCCTAACAAAACACTAGCAATCTAATCCAGCAACATATAAAAAGGATTGTATACCATGATCAAATAAAATTTGTTCCAGGAATTCAAGGTTAGTTTAATATATGGAAATGAATCAATGAAATCTATATAAAACACAAAAAACCACAAGATCCTTTTAATAGATTCAGAGAAAGCATTTGACAAAATTTAATACCCTTTCATGATAAAAGCACTGAACAAACTAGGAATAAAAGGGAACTTCCTCAACCTGATAAACAGCTCTTAGAAAAACCCACAGCTAACATCAGACTCAATGGTGAAATACTTAAAGCCTTCCCCCTAAAATCAGGAAGGAGACAAGGATGTCCATTCTAGGTACTTCTATGTAGCATTGCATAGGAAGTTCTCTTCATGTCAATTAGGCAAGAAAGCTTTTTAAAAGGCATCCAAATTAGAAAAGAAGTAAAAACATCTCTATTTGCAGATGTCAAGATTTTATATATAAGGAAAATCCTAAAGAATACACTAAAACATATTAAAACAGGTTTAGCAAGGTTATGGGATATGAGATCAGTATTCAAGAATCAACTGGATTGCCAGGCATTAGGGCTGAACAGTTAAAAATTAAATTAACAATCTGAATTAAATAGTGTCAAAAAAAATAAAATACTTAGGAATAAACTTCACAAAAGATGTACAAGATCTCTACACCAAAAACTAGAAAACACTGTTGAAAAGATACTGAAGAAGATCTAAATAAGTGGAAAGACATTCCATGTTCATGGATCAGAAGACTTAATAACGTTAAAATGGAATACTTCACAAATTGATTTACTGATCAACAGTGTGTATAAAAATTCCAGCTCTTTGATTTTGCATTTTTGCCAAGAATGACAAGCTACTCCTAAAATTCATATGGAAATACAAGGGACCTAGAATACAGAAATCAATACCTAAAAAGAGCAAAGTTGGAGAACTGACACTAACTGATTTTAAGGCTTTCTAGCCAGTTACAGTAATGAGGATAATGTGATACTGGCATAAAGACAGACATTTTTATTAATGGGGTATAATTGAGAATCTAGAAATAAATCCTTTATTGACTTTTTAAAAGCAAAGGTGCCAAGAATATTAAATGGGGAAATAATAGTCTTTTCAACAGTGTTGGGATAACTGGATATCCACATACAAAGGAATGCAGCTATGTCAGAGGATATGAAAACCCTAACCAAAAAATGGATCAAAGACCAAAATCTAAGAGCTAAGACTATAAAAGTCTTAGAAGGAAACACAGAAGTACAATTTTTTGACCTTGGGTTAGGCAATGGATTCTTAGATATGACTGCAAATGCACAAGCAACTAAAGGAAAAAACCAAAGTAGATTACATCAGAATTTAAAACTTTGTGCTTCCAAAGACACCATCAACAAAGTGAAAAGCAAATTCATACACTGGAAGAAACAATTTGTAAATCATTTTGATAAAGAAACTATACCAAGAATATATAAAGAAAGCTTATAACTCAATAATAAAGGGACAAATAATTAAATTTAAAAATAGGCATAGGATTTTAACAGACGTTTTTCTCCAAAGAAGATATATGGTATGAATGGCCACCAGGCACATGAAAAGATTCTCAAAATCATTAGTCATTAGGGAAATGCAAATCAAAACCACTGTGAGATACTTCTTCATACCCATGAAGATGCCTATAACCAAACAATAGACAAGAAGAGCTGTAGAGAATGTGGAGCAAATGGAGGCCTCATTCATTACCAGCAGGAATGTAAAATGGTAGACACTTTGAAGAAGAGTTTGGCAGTTTCCAAAACAATTAAACAGAATTACCAAATGGCCTACCAATTTTGTTCCTAGGTATATAGCCAAGAAAAATGAAAGCACATGTCCACGCAAATACAGATGTTCACATCAGTATTATTCATAATAGCTAAAAAAAAGTAGAAACAACTCAAATACCCATCAACTGATGAATGATTTAAAAAATGTGGTATAACCATACAATGGAATGTTATTCAGCAGTAAAAAGATGGAAGCCACTGATACATGGCTGTGATGGTTCATATGGGCGAACCCTGAAAATCTTATGCTAAGTTAAAGAAGCCAGTCGCAAAGGCCCACATACCGTATGTGCCATTTATATGAAATGTTCAGAAGAGACAAATATACACAGAAAGTAGTTGCTGAGGGCTGGGGTAGGAGGGAGATGGGGAATGAGTGCTAATGAGTGTAGGACTTCTTTTTAGGATGATTGTGGTGATGGCTGTGCAACTTTGTGCATGTATTAAACACCCACTGAATTGCACATGTTAAATGGGTGAATTTTATGGTGTATGGATTATATGTCAACAAAGATGCTTACAAAGAAAACCCAATACTGCAGTGAACAGCTTTGCACATGTCTTATTGTGCATATATATGACATCCTACCAGTCAGCTGTGAGAATTGCTGGGTCAAATAAACATCAATTTATGTGTTTATGTATAGCTAAATTACCCTCCATAACAGCTTAACTAATAGATAAGTCAACCAACACTATATGAAGTTTTCTGTTTATTCATAGACTTCTAAATACTTGAAATTATCAATCTTTTTTATTATTTATTTTTTAAATTTACATCCAAATTAGCGTATAGTGCAACAATGATTTCAGGAGTAGATTCCTTAAGCCCCTTACCCATTTAGCCCATACCCCCTCCCACAACCCCTCCAGTAACCCTCTGTTTGTTCTCCATATTTAAGAATATCTTATGTTTTGTTCCCCTCCCTGTTTTTATATTATTTTTGCTTCCTTTCCCTTAGGTTCATCTGTTTTATATCTTAAAGTCCTCATATGAGTGAAGTCATATGATATTTGTTTTTCTGTGGCTAATTTTGCTTACCATAATACCCTCTAGTTCCATCCACGTAGTTGCAAATGGCAAGATTTCATTCTCTTTGATTGCCGAGTAATACTCCATTGTGTATGTATACACCACATCTTCTTTATCCATTCATCCATCAGTGGACATTTGGGCTCTTTTCATACTTTGGCTGTTGTTGATAGTGCTGCTATAAACATTGAGGTGCATGTGTTCCTTCAAAACAGCATCCCTTGGATCCTGTATCCCTTGGATAAATACCTAGTATTGCAATTTCTGGGTTGTAAGGTAGTTCTATTTTTAATTTTTTGAGGAACCTCCATACTGTTTTCCAGAATGGCTGCACTAGTTTGCATTCCCACAAGCAGTGCAAAAGAGATCCTCTTTCTCTGCATCCTCGCCAACACCTGTTGTTGCCTGAGTTGTTAGCCATTCTGACAGGTGTGAGGTGGTATCTCATTGTGGTTTCGATTTGTATTTCCCTGATGACGAGTGATGTTGAGCATTTTTTCATGTGTCGGTTGGCCATCTGGATGTCTTCCTTGGAGAAGTGTCTATTCATGTCTTTTGCCCATTTCTTCACTGGGTTATTTGTTTTTTGGGTGTTGAGTTTGATAAGTTCTTTATAGATTTTGGATACTAACCCTTTATCTGATACACCATTTGCAAATATCTTCTCCCATTCTGTTGGTTGCCTTTTAGTTTTGCTGATTGTTTCCTTCACTGTGCAGAAGCTTTTTATCTTGATGAGGTCCCAATAGCTTATTTTTGCTTTTGTTTCCCTTGCCTCCAGAGACATGTCAAGTAAAAAGTTGCTGTGGCTGTCAAGGACCTTTTTGCCTGCTTTCTCCTCAAGGATTTAAAAAAAATTTTTTTTAATGTCTATTTTTGAGAGAGACAGAGAGAGAGAGAGAGAGAGAGAGAGAGAGAGAGAGCGAGCATGAGTGGGGGAGGGGCAGAGAGTGAGGGAGACAGAATCTGAAGCAGGCTCCAGGCTCTGAGCTGTCAGGACAGAGACCAATGTGGAGCTCGCACCCACGAACCAAGAGATCATGACCTGAGCCGAAGTCGTACGCTTAACCGACTGAGCCACCCAGGTGCCCCATCGCCTCAAGGATTTTGATGGCTTCCTGTCTTACATTTAGGTCTTTCATCCATTTTGAGTTTATTTTTTGGGTATGGTGTAAGAAAGTGGTCAAGGTTCATTTTTCTGCATGTCGCTGTCCAGTTTTCCCAGCACCACCTTCAGAAGAGTCTTTATTCCACTGGATATTCTTTCCTGCTTTGTCAACGATTGGTTGGCCATATGTTTGTGGGTCCATTTCTGGGTTCTTCATTCTGTTCATTGATCTGAGTGTCTGTTTTTATGCCAGTACCATACTGTCTTGATGATTACAGCTTTGTAATACAGCTTGAAGTCCATAAATCTTAATATTTGCTAATCTAATAGGTGCAAAAAAATTATGCTGGAGATTTCATCTGCATTTCCCTCACTATTGATGTGGCTTGGCATCTTATTATATATTGGTTGGCTATTTGCATATCCTTTTCAGTTAACTGCCTTGTTGATAAGCATCGCCCATGTTTTCTACTGGCTGGTTTTTGTTTTTTGTTTTTTTTTTGATGAGCAGGAATTTTAAAAGTATATCTTAGGGGCACCTGGATGGCTCAGTTGGTTGATGTCCAACTCTTGATTCTAGCTCAGGTCATGATCACAGGGTTGGGGGATTGAGCCCTCCATTGGGGGCCTCACAATGAGCATGGACCCTGCTTAAGATTCTCTCTCTCTCTCTCTCTCTCTCTCTGTCTCTCCCTCTGCCCCTCTCCCCCACTCGTGGGAGCTCTCTCTCTAAAATTAAAAAAATATATATATATATATATATTTTAGTACCTATCAATATATATTTAATGTTTTGAACCCAAACTTTTTACTTACTAGACTTATTGTAAACATTTTTTCTGTCATTTGTTGTTTTTTTATGAAGCTCTTTATCACATATTTTTGAGAGTCATATTTTTGAGATCTTTTTGTTTTCTGATGGTTTCTTCTTAGAACATTCCATACTAGTTTTATGAATACAGTCGCATTTTGGATCTTTTTAAGAACAGTTGGTAGAGATTTTGTATTTCTATTATTTGAGTGATCTTTTCCCATGCTTTCATCTTACCTTGCTCTCCCCTTTGTGTTGAGACTCCTTCAAGAAGGAGGCCAAAGATGGGCTGTCTTTGTATATACAGATGGGGTTTGGTGACCACGAGGGTTGGCTTTCAGCTGAGGGACAGGGAGCCATTGTTGAGGGCTGACAACCAGAATAGCAGAACGTCAGCTATAGGAGCTGTGTGCCGTGGTGCTGGTCACCAAATATTTCCAGGTCTCTCTCCAGAAATGTTAAGGATGCATCTCCCTACATTCTTAAAATTGTGGGACCATGTGACATACTTTGACCTTAAAAATGTGAGTAAAACTGAGGTGCACATAGGAGCTTTAAGAGCATCAGGACCTGATTTGTTGTGTTCCCTTTTTCCTGCCAAGGTGGCTGTGGCGGCATCTGAACAATAAAATCTGTCAGCCCAGGTCCATGAGTGGCCCAAATACACACACCCTCCTATCTCCCCATGCTGGACATGTAACATGAGCAAGAAATAAACTTTTGTGTTAAGCTACTGAGATGTGGGGGCTTTCACATTGAGTCTTGTTTATTGTGGCAAATCCAAATCTATTAATTCAGATTCATATGTGTATGATGTCCACCTGAGATGTCCTTGTTCTCCTCAGACCTTTTAATAGGCTCCTTTTCATTCGTTTTAAGTTGAGCTCAGGAAGGCAGGAAGTACTTGTTGTTCAACCAGCCATCTTTGATGGAAAGTTTGGTAGCGTCTGCCACACAGACAGCAAATGTCTGGGCATTGTTACTACAGATCCAGCCCCAGAACTTTCTGAAATACATGTTCTACTTGACTCCCCAGATGTAAACACAGTTCAGCCTGAGGGCAGCGGTTGTCTTACTTCTAGTGCCCTGATCCATCCTGATTCCCAGGCAGGATGACTGGAACCAGCCGGGGTGTGGTCCTCCAACGTGATTCCTTCCAGACACTTCCCCCAGCCACGGGGAAGGGCAGTGCTGGCTCGTCCAAACAGCCTGCTGCACGCGACCCCTAGACTGTCCAGTCCTCACAGCGTGAGGCAGGGGTTTTTGATTAAAAACAGTTTTTACTCTAGTAATGCTTCTCTACTTGAAAAAGTCTGGCCACCAAAAACACAACAAAACACACAGAACCAAACCAAACAACAACAAAACACATCTTTTAGGATTACAACATTGGCTTTTGTGCCACAGATTTCTCTCAGTGAAATCCATTCCTTCTGGGGGAGTCTGAAGACTTATTGGATTCTAGGGATACAAGACAATAAAACGTCAAAAGCAGAGACAAAAACTGTTTTGGGGTCAATGTGATTCAAACCCTTCTGGAGAGGAATCTCCATTTAAACCACAGAACTGACCCGGGAATAAGGATCTGCTTGGAGAGCTGAAGTATTCTCGGAGAGAAGCTGCTGTTAATGGAATCTTTCTATTTTGTGACTAACAAACCTCAGTGTGAACATTACTAGGCTGCTAGAATCTGAGGCAATGGATACATCCACCAAGATCCAGATTAGTTCATTTTCCACATTCCCCAGCAAGGTAGTATGTTTGCAACCAATGTCTGGTCACCATGCCTGTGTTTAAACTTAACTTTGGCACAAATAATAATACTGAAAAGGCACCCGTTTTCTCTGTTCTGTCAAGAACCCTGGGGGGATAGAGCAGACGAGCAGTGAAAAGCTCAGGGTAGATGAGGCTTATCCTCAGGTGACCCCTGAGTAACACAGCAGAGGAATCATTGCCATTCATGGGTTCTGCTAACCTTTCTTTCTAAGATGAGCTCCTCTGCTCATGGCATGCAGGGAACCAATGAAAGAGACAATCCCTGAAATGGAAGGCAAATGTTTTGTCCACAGACCAAGGAAACCACCTCTACCTCACTGTCCTCTGTCTGATGGCCCCTACTTTGACTCATAGCTCAAAGCCCATGCTGAAGTTGGTGTAAAAAGTGACCAGAAATGGTAAGAGTCCCATCACCAAGTCCCAGAGCACCCTGCTGTCATCCCTCAAACCAGATGTCCCCCTATGCAGAAGCCAGATACCACATGTTGACTAGGCATGAAATATAATTAAAGGGGGGGGTGATTTACTCTAAGAATTCACAAGATAAAGTCACATTTGAGGTAGCATAGCAGGACTTTATCTTTGGAATAATTTTTCATTCTAGTCTCTGCAATCAAGTAGGAGAAATCCAGTTAGAGGGATGTGATTTGGGTTCATGAGGAAGCCGTGGATAAAATTCAATGCCTTTGCCATCCTCCTGGGAGGACAGGTAATTTTTGCTGTAAGAACGAGTAGTTAGAAGGAACATCAGTGTGATGTTGACTTGAAACCGATCTTAAATCTTCTGACGAGTTAATATCACCAGGCTATGAACACGTTCCCCTGCAAAATAATTTTTGTCTGAATTCCCCAAGTAGCCTTGCTTTTAGATGATCACTTTTTGTGTTTTTTAGTAACATTAACTGTCTTTGAAAGAAAACCATTGAACTGGCAAGGTACCATGATGGAATGCAGGTAAAACTCTGGCTATGTGGCCTGGAGCTCTTTCACAAGATTGTATCAAACATGTAAAAGAAACCAAAGTTCAATTTTTTTTTTTTTGTAGTTTTCTTATAAAATACTTAGGCTTTTGTGTAAGTTTATAGTTTTCCCTTTTTACAAAAGTTGTTTATGAGAATACCTCTATCTTTATGTTTATCCCTAAGGGCTGTTCTGGGTCTAATTGGAAAGACCTCATTGTTTGGGAAGCCGGCGGCCAGACTAATACCCTTGTTCAGTTCCCAGAACGCGAGGTCAGTGTAGGTGGGCCAAAGCAAGGCCATGACCTTATCTCTACTATGAAGATCAGGAGGATGTTATCCCCTGCCCTTTGGGAAACCAACCCTGTGGTATGGAGACTTCGCTATGGAAGAAAGTGCCACCTTTGGCAAATTCTCTGGCACGTCTTCGCATTTTCTGCCGAAGTGTCAGGTGTGGCTGAGAATGAAGACGTATCCATGGCACACTAATGCATGTTTCTGGTCTCCAATCTCATAACCCTTTACCTTTTATAGCTTTAAAATTGGTTTCACTCTACAGTTTTTCTTTTTCGCAATCAGTCCTACACATCGATTATACGTAAGTGATTAATGGCCTTTGTGTTTATCCATGGCTTCATGCATGACTCATTCCCGTCGACTGTGCTCAGAAAATATTCAGGCATGTAAGCGAGGAAAGAATCCCACACCACACGTGTAACCACTGGTACTGCACATAATATATAAACATCTTACATGAGAAACACTTGGGAACAGCCTTTGCCATCACACACGTGGACACCTTCGTACAAGGATTATTCTTGACTGAGGAAAAGAAGTATATTGTACTTGGTTTACATGCGCAGTTCCAGAACTGAGACTGGTGTTCTTAATCACGGTGGAGAGAAGGCTCATTATTTGTTATCATAGAGGGTAAATTTCTCCACAGAACCTGCATACCCCACACGGAGAGACTTGGCACGTGACAGAGATTCTACAGGTAATTACTGAATAAATAAATATGTGACTTGAGGATCCATCCGCACTCAAAAGGGATAGATGACATCACCTTCTCTTTTAAAAATTCATCGTTTAAGGAGGTTCTCTTTGAGAGCAAGTGTAATGCGATTCGGAACCCATAGAGTGGTTCTTGGTGGGGACTTCCGTGGGTACTAGTCATTTTTGTAGCACTGAGGAGGAGCACAGGAGAAAGATACAAATGTCACAATGACAATTTAGTGAAGGAGGTGAAGGCAGCACACCAAGAACTTCCAAATTTCTAAATTAAAAAACTCCACTGTTTGAACTCAACCAAAGGCTTGAGAATGTGCAAGCCCTCCATCCATCCAGGAAGTAATATGACAGCCAATTCGAGCAGATCCCTCCTATAGCCGAGTTGCTGAAGGCCTCGGTGCTTCAAAGTCAGGAGTCAATAGGCCAGGGGGTATAATAAACAGCCAACACTGACCTCTCAAGGACCCAAGAGGGGGATACCCTGGGGGATGTGGACACAGTCCCTGTGTGGGTCTGCTCTGGATTCTCAGCTCAAGCACTTAGGTGAAAAAACCCAGAAGGGTTCAGGCAAGGGTCAGGACTTCAGATAATTGGGCAAAAATCCTGAATTTGATTACTTGTTATCTTTCTGGTATGGTATTTCTTTTTGATATTTACCCTTAAGGGTGATAAGACATTCCTCCTTTTCCCAATCTTTAGGAGCTGGGCTAAGATGAAAGTTACCTTCCTATCTAAACTGACAGGATTACTGAATCCATCCAGCCACACTTAGAGTCACCCAGATGACCTGGGGCTTTATACCAGTCCTAAATTGGGTTTTTCCTTCAGCCTGAAATGCCCTTCCTCCATCCCCCACTGTCAGTTAATTTCTACTGGCCTTTTAGGGCTTGGGGACCACCCTCATCTTTCAGCAGGCCTGGGCCAGGTGGCCCAGGAGAATTTGAGGCCCCGCAGCACCCCCCACTGAGATGCTTTGGCCTCACACTCGAGCTGCTTGCCTGGGGGTTCCCTCCCTCGACTGTGACCGACTTGGGGAACCTCTAGCTTTTATTTCTGTACAACTCATGCTCAAAGTATAGTAGCACTGGGGCACCTGGGTGGCTCAGTCAGCTAAGCGTCCAAACTTCGGCTCAGGTCATGATCTCACGGTTCGTGGTTTCAAACCCCGTGTCAGGCTCTATGCGGACAGCTCGGAGCCTGGAGCCTGCTTTGAATTCTGGGTCTCCCATTCTCTCTGCCCCTCCCCTGCTCATGTTCTCTCTCTCTCTCTCTCTCAAAAATCAACATTAAAAAAATTAAAATGTAGTAGTGTTGAATAAATGTTTGCTGGGTAAATGGACTATTGGTGACCCTTTGTCAGTATCTCTGTATATGTGCATTCCAGAATGTCAGACCACAATTACAGGGTTGATGAAGCTATGTGAAATAGCAATTCATGTATGTGTGAGTGAGCATTTCATGCACATCTTCTGTAAGCAGAATCCACAATGATATAAGCTTCTGCTCACAGACGGTGAACACTTGGGAAAAACAACTTTAGACTTTAAAACAAAGATGTGACATCTGGCAACTGCTCAGGACAGAACTTTTCCAGGTGGGTGAAGCTATGGGTGCTTATCTTTCTCTGAAGGTTTGCTAAGGCTTTTGTGCACCAGAAGCTGGAAGGAAGCACATTAACCACAGGTCTGGGTGGGGGCAGCTACCCCCAGGAGGCTTCCAATGGTTCTCTGTCCCTCCACAGGGGACTGGCTGCCAGAGCCCCACAATCCTGACCTCCCTGGGAGGAAGCCTACACATTCCTGCCCACATTCCTCCTGTGAACAGGTAAGATGAAGAAAGGGGAGGCAAGAAAAAAAAAAAAAGTTACTGTGATTGGAAGAATGCATCTACTCATGATGAGATCAAAGGTCAACAAGCAGATTAGACTCAGGAAAAAACAGAGAACATTTTTTATCCCCATTGGGGTTCTCTTGGAAATGAGCTGCGATGTTGCCTCCAGTGGAGATTTTCAAAGGTGTGTGAAAGAACCACCCTTAGTGTTCTACTGAATTGCCCCGGGGGCAGGAGCGGGCACAGATGTGTTCAACTTGCCTTCCACATAAGGGAGCAACTACAGTTAGTTCAGTTTACTGAACAACATTTGATTTAAATAAAAGGTTATTTTTTTTTTAATGTTTATTTATTTTTGAGAGAGCGAGACAGAGAGACAGAGAGACAGAGCACCCACAGAGGGTGCAGAGAGAGAGGGAGACACAGAATCCGAAGCAGGTTCCAGACTCTGAGCTGTCAGCATAGAGCCCAACATGGGGCTCAAACTCACAAACCATGAGATTATGATCTGAGCCAAAGTAGAACATTTAACCAACTGAGCCACCCAGGTGCCCCAATTTAAATAAAAGGTTCTAATCTCTTTTTTTTTTTTTTTTTTTTTTTAAATCAGTACTAAAACTTGCAGAGGTTTTGTTGCTAAGTAGGCAAGGTCAGAGTCTCATGGCAGATTGGAGCTGGGGATCCAAACAGAGAAAGTGCCATTAGACATGTCAAAACAAATAGAAATCACCAACATTCCAGAGCAGTGTTGTTCGAGAACTTTCTGCGATGATGGAAATGTTCTCTCTCTGTGCTGTCTGGCACAGGAGCCACTAGCCACGTGTGGCAATGGAACACTTGAAATGTAGCTAGTAGGACCGAGGGCTGAACTTTTAAGTTTGTTTAATTGTAATTATAATTAAAAAAAAATTTACACATTGACTTAAGAGAGAGTGCACACGCGTGTGTGCTCGAGTGGGGCAGGGACAGAGAGGGAGACAGAGAACCCCAAGCAGGCTCCTCACTGTCAGTGCAAAGTCCCATGTGGGGCTCAAACTCATGAACCATGAGATCATGACCTGAGATGAAATCCAGAGTCAGATGCTTAACTGACTAAGCCACCCAGACGTCCCTATAACTAAAATTTGAATACCCTAAAGTGGCCTGTGACTACTGTCCCAGAAGGTGTAGCTTCGGAGGGCACTTTCCCCCCAAATTGACTTGCTCTAGCACTACTTTCCTCAGTTGACCTCAGGAGCCACACAGCAGGCACAGATTCTCACACAAGTGTCCTATTTTGTAGACTGGGCACCTGTCTTTAAAATCCAGAAACCAGGCCTGAAATGCACTTCCTAAGCATAATTTTAAAATTAAATTTTGTGCTTACATTTGCCTCTGGTTTTGCTTTCACCAGATCCTGCAAAATCCTTGTGCAATAGGTTGCCCTTTCTGCAAGGTATCAAGAAGGAATGTTTCCGCTAGACCAGGTCTTCTATCCAGATAGAGGAGAGGGGGAGCACGCACAGACTTCTCCTCTCTGCCTCATTCCCAGAGGCCTGTTCTGTGGGACAGAGAGGATTACCTGTGATTGTGTTCCCCTGTGGGGTAAAATTGAAGGGAAAAGCTTCTATGGAAAGTAATCGTTCAAATTTGAATAGAGACTTTTCAGCTCAGCTCTGCCCACCAAGCTACCTTGGTGATGTCGCACTTGGGGGAGCGGACACTCACTAAGGCTTTGAGAAGAGCTCTCTCCCCAGAGGACTTGCCTGCTTCATGCTCCCCTCGTTATGTGTCAACTCAGACACATCCCTGAACATCATAAGCTAGTGTCCCCCAGGACAGGTGATCAGAAACCATTTCCCACCTCTGGGCTAAGCAGCCCATAGCTGCGAAGATAGTTCTAGCAGAAAGCCTCCGAAGACCCATCAGCTGAACTTGGATGGACCTCTGTAAGCACAGTGTTGGGGGAGGTCTACATCTGGGAAACAGGAGACTCCTCTCTTCTGCATTCACAGTTGCCAGAGAGGCAGCTCAGACTTCCCGGAACATTCGGCTTCATGCGTGTTTTAGGGATGTGTGTAAATGCAGTCCTACTTTAGCTGACAGAACACTCAGAGAATCTTCCGTCTATAGGTAAAAACGACCTGGCCAAGTGTCACATCGGAAGACAGGCTGATGCAAAGCGCAGGGGAGCCCATTGGGCAGGTCAGGGCAGCACCACTGGCCACCATAGGGAAACGGCTCGCTTCTAGGAACCTAAAGATAATCTGGCTAAAATGTTTTCTCTTTGCCTTTCAGAAATCATAAAACTGAAGGGCCAGGTCACCTATTATCAACTAGAAGGTGTGTGATCATTGGCTTTGGGTAAAGGAATTAAAATCTATAAACACTTACAGGCTGTCCTGCAGCGGCAGTAACCCTTGGGGCTCCCCCTCACCCACACCCTCCCCACCCCCCATGCATGGCCAGGGTCCCCTGTCCCTCGGGCTTCGCACTCACCTGTGCCCCGAGAGTGGCTGAAGTCGCCCTTCACTACGCGGCAGGTCTTGCCGTCACCACTGCAGACCCCACACCGGTCTTCCTTGGCCGCGGACCCGATGATGCCATCACAGCCGATTTTCTGAACAACCAAAGGGCCGGGTTATTCTGTGTCTAAGACTCAGAGGGATCTTCCAGGAGAATCTCTACAGGGCTGACTTCTCCAACAGGCCTGGCAGGCATGGTGCCTGGGGCCTGCCAGACTCTCAGAGCCCACAAAAATATTTTATTTCAAGATCAGAAGAGAAGGGGCGCCTGGGTGGCTCAGTCGGTTAAGCATCTGACTTCAGCTCAGGTCATGATCTCACGGTTTGTGGGTTCGAGCCCCGCATCGGGCTCTGTGCTGACAGGTTAGAGCCTAGAGCCTGCTCTGGATTCTGTGTCTCCCTCTCTCAAAAATAAATAAATGCAAAACAAAAATCAAAATCAGAAGAGAAAAAAATGAATAGAATCCAGCTTGTATTATATCTGTTTTTATACCCACATAGTTGCCAGACATATTTTTTATTATTTGTTACAGAGGAGGGGACCCAGGAAGGCACATATTTAGGCCTCAGAAGTCAGACTGAGGCCTGAAGCCTGGCCTTTCTAGCACCTCCTGAGGCAGAGGCCATGCCTCTGACTCCCACACATCCACTGGTGTGGCCACAACTTCACAGAATTCATGTTTCCCTGGGGCTGTGTGGGGCACCTGTATCTGGGTTCTAACAGCCAACAGAACAGTATACACAAACGACACCAACTTTTCTGTCGAGGCCAGGAAGCCCAGAGCTCCTTGAGACATGGCTGAAGACATGAGACCCCCCATTTCCCTGTAGAGACTGAGCCCAAGAAGACCCATGTCTCCCAAAACTTTAAAAAAGGCATGTATGAGGGCAGAGAAGAGTAACCTGACCCAGAGTGGTTCTGGGTGGCACAGCCCAAGTCAGTGTGGGAAAACTGGGAAAAGATTGTGAACTCTTGTTTTTCCTTAAAAAGAAAAAAAAATGCGTGAGAATTTTATATTCCGCAAAAAACCACATCTAACTTTATATTCTGGCGAACACGGAGTATGTGTTGGCTAAATTGCTGAAACTCCGCTTTCCCCCCTGAAGTGAGTACTTCCAGAACAAGAACGGAGTTTCTCCACTGCCCCGTGCCCTGCATTAGGGATTGACGGTTCAGGCCATAAGGAAGTCAACAGCCAGATAACTCAGGCCAAGGTGATTTCACTCCTTCCCATGATGCTTGGGTGAGTCTGGCCAGGGGCTTCCCTCCTTGCACCCCACTCCAGCAGGGCGTGGAGTAGAGCTGGCTGAACAGTTCATGACCTCCTGGCTCCCCAACTTAATCAGGACCCCCTGCTTCGTGATAGGAGTGGGTCTTCAACGGGAATGTGCATCCGCCTCTCTAGGGGGGCTGTCAAGGCACAGACTGTGGGATCCTGTGCCCGGCAGGTCTGGGTGGGCCTGGGGATCATGGAGACCCAGACGCCATCTGCAACACCTGGCTGCACCCAAGAACAGCCTGGAGGAAGACGGGCTGCCACAGTGGACCTGGAGCCTGGAGAACATTGCAGGAGCTGCCTAGATTCATGATTGGGACTGCCGGCTGATTATTGTAAAGTTGCTCGATACAAAATTATATGGGCTAAGAATCCAAGGCAGCCACGATCCAAAATTTTGCTCAACCAGCATGGTCAGCGAGGGCCCTGGCTGCACGTGTGCTGTCAATCTGTGCTGCTCCTTTGGGTTCTAAAGCTCCAGCTTGCTTCCGGCCCCCAAACGCTGGCTTCTTTCATGTCATCCTGACCTGTCGCCACACGTGGCTTCCCTCTCTCTCAGGTGCTCTGAGCTCTAGACTCTAACTATGCGGACTTCCTGTTATCTTTTAACCACACTCCTGCTGGCTTGCCATCCCTATCTGGTACCTCTGTTAGGGTTTCCTGATTAAATAGCTTCTAGATGTTCTAAGTTAGCATCCCACTTTGTCCAGACCACCTTTCCCCCAGCCACAATGATGGCACCTGACGAATCGAAGGCCACACAGCAAGTTGTTTGGTGGGGCCAGGAGCAGTACCTCACCTCTTGCCTCCTAGCCCTGGCTGCCTGGGAATCTCCCCTGATTGTCTTCAGTCAAGGACCAGGGTCACTGGGAGGCATTCTGGAGAGGGTAGGGCCCCTTCCCAAAGCCTGCTGGGTTTGCAAGAATGTAGAATAAAGAAGCTAAAAGAACGCGAGAAAAAGGAAAGTGAGGAGAGCATCTGCGCCAGAATTTCAAAAGGCCACGTGCCCTCTGGCTAGGCGATCAGGACAAGGAGGCAAAGTGTGCAGTTTGCAATCTTCCAGAGCAGGAGTTCACTGGGAAGCTGGAAGGACAGGCATGGGAGGTGCTTCAGGGAGGAACAGGGCAAAGACCCCGCTGGGAGGAAGGGCGCTTAGGAGAACACATGCCTTCCTAGATGAGCAAACCACTTCTCCCAGAGTCCCCTGAAAGAAGGACCTCGGTGGAAAGAGACAAATGAGAAGGAGAAAAGGCTGTGGATTAAGTGAGCACTTGCAAAGCGCCTGCACAGCCAGACCAGCACTAGGTGCCCTCATGGCCAATCCTGGCAGGAGACGCTGTTGGCCCCAAACAAGCAGAGGCAAGTTAGGGAGCAATTTTCTACTCCTCCTGATATTCTCGCCACGGCTCCCAAAACGTGGCAAAAAGAACATGTACACAATGCAGCAGCAAAGCTCTGACCAGTACTGATTTAGACCTCAGGGGATCCAGAGTTTAAGTAGATACAATGTTTGGCATTGATTTCCCTTTTTTCTGGGAAGAAGTCCAAGTTAGTTGGGAGCCCAGCAAGGCCTGATGTCTTGGCATGCTTGGCCTGCACGGAACTAGCACCTGCCTCTTTTCTGAGAGTCTAGGATGTTTCCAGGCAAGCCGGTGCGGCCCATCCTCATCAGTGTCTGTTCCTCTCAGGGGGCCAAATAAAGCATCTAAAGCGCATGGGCTTAGATCTGGATCTGAGACAATGGAGGATCCTTTCTGAAACATGATCACCTGCTTATTTTTTTGATTGGGACAATTGTTCTTGAGAGCTAAAATTAGTCTATGAAGATGGTATGCCCTTTCAGACAAAGTCTTGCTCTGCATGTTCTGGAGAACCTAAAGGAAACAACTTCTCTCAGTCTGACCAGCAGTGGTCAGTTTCTAGGGTGGACCAAAGATCTCCCAGGCCCAGAGCCACAAGATCACATGGGGTAGCTGTTCTCCAACTCCAGCATGCCAGAATCACCTGGAGGGCTGGGCGGGTCACCCATTGTTAGGGCAGGGCCCACGAATCTGCCATCCCCAGGGTGTTCTCAGGCAATGCTGTGGGCCCAGGTCAGATTGGGAGACCACTGGGCTAGGTTTGGAGCTCAGAGATAGAGTCCCTCATGGAGACGGCCACTGCCACGGATGCTAAGCTTTCTGTGTCCCAAGGAGGCAGTGTCTACTTAACTGATACCCCCTCCCCCCCGCCCCGTGCCACTGAAAGACCCGAGGCATGAATTCCCACTGGGAAAGTAACTACTGCTGCCTCCATCCTCTGTCACCCCTGAGCTGAAGCAGTTCTGGGCTGAGGTATCCTGGAGGCATGTGGGGGAGGCTAGCAGAGCAACAAGGACAACAGAGGCGGGTTCCCCTATACTCTCAGGAAGCAGATCCCCCCCTACAATGGTGCCCAGGGCAGGTAAATGATCCATGGGAGGCTCCACCATGACACACTCTCAGGTTACAAAACCCCAAATGCCCTCAACTGAGGGCCTCACGGATCACCTGGATGCTGTTCGGTCCTTCTGCTCACAGGGCGGTTACACTGCTACCCCTCTCCACCAGGGAAACAGAAACTCAGATCTGGAGCCTTTGATAGCCTTGCTTGTAGGATTCATATCACCTTATGTGTAAAACTGTCAATGGCTGGATACAGGGGGAAAGTGTTCTGCTCTTTTCTCCCCTTTCCCCACCCAACATCTTGTCTCAATTTTAAAAACCAGCCTCCTTTGCTAAAACTTCACCTCTAAGAGCAAACGTAACTCAGACATGACTTCAAATTGTAGGCTAACTGCCTTCTGGATTAGGGCTAAATTACCCAGGCAGGTAGGCCATAAGCTTCTCTTCCACAAATGTCATGCTCAAGACTGTGGTCACTATGCATATCCTGAGGATAATTACAGATTTGGATAGGAGCCTCAGTTTACCCATTCTATAAACTGGAATATTAACCTCAACCTCAACCTCAGAGGTTAAAAAAAATGACCTCTCCTCTGGCTCACTTCTTGGGACCCTCGTGACAGGTGGGTGCTGTCAGGACAGATGGAGACAGCACACAGACCATCCTCCCCCTAAGGGGATGGGGGACAGCTAGTACCTTATCTGAGCACAGTAGGGCTCAAAAGGTAATTGTCCTTCCACAGAACCCCTGCCCTCTCCAAAAAAGGAAGACAGGGAAGAACAAAGTAGGCAGGACCACAACCTTCCCCTGGTCCCTCTTCGTGAAACATGCAGAGAGAGCCAGTGTCCAGAGGGTCATCCACAGGTGGGTTCTCCCATAATATCAAGCAGCGCCCCCACGCAGTGGGTCACTGCCCCAGTGGGCTTCTCAGATCATGTGCAAACAAGGACACATGGTCACCCTTTGTATTAATTCTTCGAGACACCCAAGGGGTCAGGGCAGGTTTGTATGTTCTGCCCACTGTTTGGTATTATTTTAGGCACCTAGTGTGTTTGAAGGCAGGGCACACAAGGGATGTCAATGTCTAAGAAGCAGCAAATCACAGAGGCAAAGAAGAGAAGTCAAACTAACCTGCCAATAGTGGCATTTTCTCCCTTTGCCCCACAGTTAGTGCAAGTGACATAGAATATTTTTGCAAGGGACTGGGATTTTTTTTTTTTTCAAAATGGAAGTTACCAAAGCATACAACTCATTAATTCTGAATGTTAGAGGAGTTTTAGCAATTGTATTTATGAGGACTGGTGTTCTAAGAGGGCAAGATGACCAAACCAAAGCAAACTCCAAACAATGAATTCTAGGATCTTCCTATGCTTTCCTAGCGATCCCTAGCAGTTACTTTTCCACATACACTAGGCATTCCTGCTACCGGTTTCTGAGATTTCAGAGCAGGTCTTAAAGTTCCTGGTCAGCATCTGCAGGTCTGAGCCCTGTTCTGCTAGCAAACTGGGGTATGTAGGACACCAGGGGAGGACACTGCCGGGGGCATAATTAATCAAAGGCTCAAGATGGTAGGGAACTGGTGGGGAAAGCACAAGCTCTTTTTTGGTAGAGGCAGTCCCTGCGAAACACACAAAAAGCCTAGAAAGGCTTTAGGGCTCAGCACGCTGTGCTGGAGGAGGGGACAGGATGAGCCATGCACACTGCAGCCATTTCTCCCAGACGTGAGAAATATCCATCTTTGGTGATCTGAAACCTGGATTCTGCCCGCAGAATCCTGCCCCTGCTCGGTAGAAGATCACCAGCAACAGACAACCTCCTGGTCACCACATATAGTGGCCATTTCTTCATCTTCTTTGACTTGGTGGCTTTGTCCCCTAATAGACTGTAGTGTCTACTTTTTCTCCACGCTCATGGTCATAGCCCAGTTTAGACCCTCACTATTCAGGACATGACCTATTGTACCTGTTTCCTCCCCTCTGCTGCCAGATTGATCTTCACCTAAGAGATGAGAAGACCCATGGTGGAGTACGTCCACATTTAGGGATTCAAGATGCTCCACGATGCCATGACACCTGCTCATCACCTCAGCTTTCCTCCCTTGTCCTTTGAATGCACACTGAACCCAATCTCCTCCCAGTCCCATTGCCTCTCAGCTACATGACTCACCCTAACAACCTCCTACCTGGTTTCCTGGGTTCCATTCAGGCCCCACACAGCTGATTCTCCATAACCAAGGTGGGTTCACACCTCTGCTTCAATCCCTCCACTCCCGACAGAATGAAATCTAGATTCCTGTCATGGCCTGAGGCCCTGTAGGGTGTGGGCCCTGACACCTCTGCCCTCACATCCACTCCTCCAGCACCTGCCACCCAGATCTCCTCTGCTTCTGGAACCTACCAGCCTTGGAGCCACCTTCTGCCTGGATCATTCTGTTCTGTCTTCATGAGGCTGGATCTTCCATAAATGCCATCTCCCTGGAGAGACCCACCATGCCATTCAGTCTTCCTCAGTTCCAATCCCCCTCTCAATCTATGAAACCATTTTCTTCTTCACATGGACAAGTCCTTGGAGAGACCATGTTTGTGAGTTTATGTGTTTCTCATCTGCACATTGCATGGGGACAGGGACCCTCTCAGTCCTGCTCACCGTTGAACGTCTAGCACACATTAGTGTTTAGCACGTGAAATGTGCTCAATAAATATTTGATGAATGAACCCAGTTCTACCCTATATACTTTCTGCTATGTCTAAACCAAATCTCACTGGCTCTCAATTATGACTTCACCTTTGGTTGTTAGGGTTTTGCTTAAGTCTCATCTTCGGGACAGACCGTAAGCACATGGAGGGTGGTGTCTTACAATTCTTTGTGTATGGTGGCCCATTAGGCAAATAGAATTACTTGTGGAATTTAGGAGAATTCTAAGACTTCTTGTGACTTCTTGTATTCTTGTCCCCCACACCTGATCCCAGCAGCCAGCATGGTGTTAAGCACATCACAGGTGTTCAATAAATGCACAAGAATGATGGCTTCTTACCAAGCTGGGCCCTGGGCAAACTGGGATCAGGAGACTTTGATTTTCAGAATGGGACCTCTGTCTCTCTCTTCTGCACCCTGAACCTGCCAGCAACCCTTCCCCAGTGGTGAAGTTTATTGTCTCTTATTTGAACTGGGACTTTCTCATATAGGTTTGCATGGTCTTTGTTTTTTTGTTTTCTTTTGACCAGGAATAGAAGCACTTGCACTCTTTAACTTCATAGCTATCTTCCAACTATGCTTCATTCAGTCTTTTCTGTTGGAGGGATGCCACTGACTTCTTGTTTTAATTTTAACTGAATGCTTTTAGGCCAGCGGCACAGCCCCCAACCCAGTGTTTCCTGGGCTTCTGTGTTAGTTGCACCAATTCTTACTGTGCTTATCTTTTTTTTTTTCACTTTACCTTTGTCTTATTAAACTACACATAATTTCTTCAGAATGGATGCATGGAAAATAAAATTTCTAAGTTCTTCTGTGTCTCGTAATTATTTTGTCCACATGCTTGATTGATAATTTAGCTGTGGAGAATTCTATGATTATCCCAATTTTCTGCCGGGGTCAGTTTCTCTGTTTGTTTTTCTTGGTCTTTCTTGTTCCTGCTGCTGGTTTTCTTCAAATAGCTGTTGATCTCCAGTTGACCACTCGTATTTGAGAATGAGGTACAGAAAGGTAGACTGAAAGGGCTCTATATTTGGGGGTGGGAGGGGTCATGTGGCAGGCTTCTATTTGGGACTGGTGGGAGGAAAGCTGGAGTTCACCCTTAAACTCAGGAGGGTGAGTGTGTGCTCAAGTGCCGAGGTCGCACATCTGCCTCCGTTGTCCTTATACAGTTTATCACACGACTTTGGAAAGGAGCCCCCTGATACTTTGCATTGAGCTTATCACCTAACAGCCCATCAAGCTCCAAGTGCAGGGCCAGTCATGATCAGCCATGTTGTATGACCCTTTGCCTTCTTACAATTTTCAGCCCACACCTCACTCCCACACTCTGTTCTCAAGTCCTAGACTCCCTTGAGCATTCTGCTTTCTTTTCCATTGCGACTCTCCTCGTTTCATTTCTGTCCTCGGCTGCTTTGTTCCTTCAACGAAACTTCCATTCACTTCCACCCTCCACAAAGAGGTGGTATCTTTCTTTTGTCAAAGGGCCTCTGCTTCTTTTCACCATCATGGTTTGTGGTATTCTGTATTTACCATCGGTTTAGCGGAGTCCCACGTGAGGCTCCATCTGCCAGCTTAATCCAGAAGTTGCAATGGGAAGTTAATTAGACAAAGGGGGGTGCAGGGAATGACTCCAGACTTTTTAGGCACTGCTGTCAGTAAAGGTTCGGCACCAAAAGTCACACACTTCAGAGATGTCAACTGCAGTGTTGTGACATGGGGAGAAGCAGCAACAAGGAAGGTGTTGTTGAAATACAGGCGTAAGCGCAAACACCTGTTAGGTTTTCCTATATGTTTGTTACCTCCTTCTTCACACAGGGGGACTCTGAGGCCAGAGTCTTAGAATTCTCCTAAATTCCACAAGTAATTCTATTTGCCTAATGGACCACTATACACAAAATGGGAGGCCAAGAAACACGGGACAGTGAAAATGGTTCATTGAAATGGGCTCCAGATTCCAGAATCACTAGAGTCCTAAGAGCAGGGGAGACATCTACCCATGCATCCACTCACTGCTGTTCTCTTTTCAGTATGTAATCAAAGGCTCTCCTCCAAGCCAGCGGCTGGTGGAGCACAGATAATTGGACACAGTCCCTCCACCGAGGAAGTTTATGGGACCTGAAAGTCTTTTGGGTGTTTATCAAGCCCAGGATATGCATACAAGTAAGGATCTCAAAGAAGTAGGACCCTAATTGGATGCCTATGAGTGTACGTGAACTGGTGAGGCCTTAAAGAATAGCCAAGTGTACCTGCTCTCAGGTTATCTTCAGATCTACCCTTCACTTTGACTCATCGACTGAAGGTCAGTAGCTCTGAGGGAAGTTGTACATTTGAAACGTATGAACTTGATTTCTTTGTCTCTGCAGGTCAACAGTAGACACTGCGGATGATGGGAGTCCTGATTTATACAGACTTGCCGAAAAATAGACAATGTTTGTGTTTCTTTCCCCAGCTCGCTCCCACTTTTATGAGTGCTGTTAAGTTTCATTTCAGCATGTGAAATAATTTGTGACTCGCTGAAATGAAACTCCACTCAGTCCTCATAAAAGCAGAATAAAATGGTATTTCCATGTTTCGTGTTCTGGTTTGAATCAGCCTGCTCTGTGGAGCTTAGTGGAATCTGCTCAAAATGCCATGTGGGAGCCTCTTGTCCCCTCCATTCCCTACCAGCTCGTCACCGTGCTTCTCAAAATTTCCCAGAACTCCTTCTGCCACCCTAAAATAGCAAAATTTATAGCTGAAGGGAACAGAGGAAAAAGCTAGTAAGTGAACCATGGCAGTATTTCTGGAAGTGCTGTCTTACATAAAATGTGGATGATTTCTACCTTTTATCCAATATAATTAGATAATAGTATTGGTGAATAGGTACAGATCCTTTGCTCACTAAACTCAAGATTTTTTTTTATTACTATTCTTCTCTTTAACGGATTTTCTTTGCCTTACTCATTCACAAGTACCACCGGAATCCAAATCATTCTACTTTGGCAATTACTGTAACTAGGTATCGATACTGTACTTGTATTTAATTTCTTATACTCTTATTTAAGTATGCTCAACATTCTTATAAAACTTTATTAACTCTGACTTTACTCATTTGGATTCTTATGAGAATGGACTCCCCAAGGGGCTAAATTTAACCTTTATAGTTTCTCTCAGAGGAATAAGTGCTGTTAGAAAAATCACAGGTGGTATTTTTAACTTCCGTCAAAAAGTGAGTTGTTTTGCAGGGATTTAACTTCATGAGGTGCTTATGGGTGGATGCTCCCACCACCTACCAGGATGGTGGTCTTCCTGCTAGGACCGGTGGGCTGCCTGGAGGTAGCTGGTACTTGGGAACATCCATGCAGAGGAGATGGCAGTTCTGAGAACTGACGGGTGGGGCAAGGCTCCAATGAGCATGAGCCTGCCCACCTGCCACAGAGCATGGCCAGAGGGGCCACTGTCTGTACCTGTGTGCCCTAGTGCTCCTGTGCTGAGCAGTGGTGCTTGGTTAGTGCTAGTCTCACTTCAGCTGTCAGTAAATGCAATGATTGTTTGAGGCATTTGAGAGAGACTGGGGTGGGGGTTAGGGAAGGGGTGGCATCCGGGAATGGTAAGGCAGGTGTACCCATGTTACTGCCATCACGCCCAAGTGTAGGGCAGGTTCTGGCTTGAAGGCTGGCAGAGACCTGGTAGAGACCTTGGGTGGCATCTCACCCATATTGTTCTGACTGAAAAACTGGATATTTTGCTATCATGGCGCAGGGAAGTTCCCTAATTGAAGAGTATGCAGTAAGAACCAAGGTCACATGAGGCACCTGGGTGGCTCAATAGGCTGAAATGTCCGACTTTGGCTCAGGTCATGATCTCCCAATTAGGAAGTTTGAGCCGTGCGTGGGGCTCTGTGCTGACAGCTTGGAGCCTGGAGTCTGTTTCAGATTCTGTGTCTCCCTCTCTTTCTTTCCCTCCCCCCTCCCCCCCCCCCCACGACTCATGCTCTGTCTCTCTCTCAAAAATAAATAAACATTAAAAAAAAAAAAGAACCAAGGTCACAGAAGGGACCCACTGGCACTGATCACTTAGAGCTGAAATCATGTCTGGCCACTTAACATTGACCCCACTGGCCAGAAAATTTCAGGACTCTTAGAAATGTCTGCACATTGGCAAGAACATTGCAAAAGATGCTGGCAACAGCCCAGAGGTAGCTCAGATGGTGCCTTCTAAAGGGTACAAGTGCTTTTTACTTGGAAAATTGTCCCTAAAGAAATGTTCATCGCCACGCTGTAGGATGGGCCCTGTAAGTGTGTAAGTTACGAAAGAAAAAAATCCTCCACTTGATTTGCTAGCAGATTTATAGAGAAATGCCGGCAATTCCTCATTCTGGTGACAATGATAAGACCTGTGTTCACACCCCCCAAGGCCCTGCACATTCTCCATGACAACGCTGCAGCCCTGAGGGTCCAACTCCACCACCATCACGGCCTCCTTCCCCAGAAGGACACCTTGCCAAGACTCTTGGGCACCTAGTGCCTGTCACCCATGCATATCTGGATTTGATAACAAAGCTAGGCAGGGCCAGAGGGGTCTGGATATTGTCAAGCTTTTTTTCTGGAAAATCCCGTTTGGGGACTAGTTTGACTTTGCAGGGAAAAAAAATCCACTAGGGTTGAAATGGCCCCAGGAATCACCCTAGAGGTTCCATTTGTGTGTCTTGCTGCCTGCCTCCCCTTTTACTCTGTCTCCAAAACGCTGCCCTCAGCCATGCTTGGGAAGCAGAGAGAACAAACAAGACGCACTACCTTATGGGGTCAGTCGGTCCCAGGCCTGGAGGCAGGTTTCTGGTGTAAGTATAGTTAGGGGGAATAATAGTTTCTCTCTCCTGTGACCCCTAGACTTTAAAATTTTTTACATGCTTTTAATAGTTCCATGAATCTGGACATCAGAGATGGGTGTTGACTTTGGGAGGTGTGGGCGCCCCGAAGCATCAGTAGCCACATGGCTCCTGGGATGCAGTTTCTCTTTTCCAAGCAAAGTGAGAAGACCCCTCAGAAGCCCTTGGTCAGTGGACTCCTTGCTTATTAGTCTCATGCTGCAGCTGCTGGTCAATGAAGGCCAAACAAGGAAGAGTGAAAATCAGAGGCAAGCCCTGGTTTTCCTTTCTGTGACAAATGCACAGCAACCCTGCTATCCATCTGCCTGCTGAGGGCTCTGGGAGCCACCGCCTCCTCCGGCTCTCAGTGGGCTCACCTGCTGAGGACACAGCTGAGGCAGCCTGGCCTCAACCATGAGGAGGGCACATGTCTGTGGCTGAAGGCAAGGACTCTCTCATGACAGGTGCAGACCCAACTGAGTCAGCAGGAAATATGGCACATACAGCACAATGGAGGGTGGCATCATCTGAGTCATGGCCCTCTGGGCACACACCCTCTTGACTCCTACCCCAATTCCAGCTGCTGTACACATCAGGAGGATGGCCATTCTGATGGACAAATAGGACCGTTACGCTGGGCCAGGGAGCCTTGTGTCAGGAGGGCCCAGCTTCAGGTGAGCCCCCAGCTCAGGCAGATTTAACGCAGGTGGAAGGTGCACTTCTACCCATCCCCTCTCCCTCCCTCTCTTTTTCCTTTTGTCTTCTTGAATGTTACTTATCATCATTCTAATGAGTTGCAGACATCCAACACCAGGATGGCTTTGGGGACTAAATTGCAGTTGTCCCCAAAGCCAGCATATTGAATTGAATTCCCAGCACATTCAATTCAGCATACTGAACCACCTGTGAAGGAATCTGCTTAGCTCGATGAGATCTTTTATAGCTGAACAGAACATAGCTTGTCCAAAAGCACATGCACATACATCTTCCAGTCTTACCTTAGCATTCTACCTGTTCTTCCCTTCGTCGGAATGGCTAAAGTTATTTTAAGATTTTTGAGATTATGATGTCGCCACTACTCTTCCAGCCACCTCAACTCCCAGCTGGCCTATAGATAAGCTTCATGCTCAGTCACTGCTGAGGGAGGGAGGGGTGCCAAGCTGCCGGAGACAGCACCATGGGTGCCTTATGGAGAAAATCCGTTCCCTCCCCAGGGCTCTGCCCCTCCCTGAAACCTTCTGGGGTGAGGGAGGCTCCCCTCCAAAGAAAGCCCCACCAAAGATACAAGGAAAACATGTCACCTGGCACTTGCCGTGCACACAGAGGTCGGTCTCATAGGGCCCGCAAGGTGTGCCATCCAGGACTCTGTCGGCCACCAGCAGCGGGGACTCCTTCCCAAGGGGTGAGCAGTAGAGTTCACATGGTTTATCTGAGGAGGGAAAGGGGAAGGTGGACATTGATGTGGGAAGTGGTTTGTGGGCCATGCAAGGTGCAGGTGCATATGGATGGTGGCCCAAATGATGAGAGGTCAGCATGGAATAAAGGTCACAGGAACCTGGCACATGCTCAGAGACATGGACCTGCCCCTTGGGACACTCAACACAACAAATGGAGAAAGACCCTCAGGCACAGGTGAACAACACGTGGGTGAGGGCTCTGTGGGCTTTTATTCATCTTATTCTTCCTTTTCTTTAAGACATTAAAAATACCAGGTTGAAAAAGCATTTTGTTGTGTGCTAACATCTAAGTGAGTTGAATATATATGAAGGGTGAGACTAGGAGCGTCTCTTGTTGTGGGGGCTGGAAAGGGGGAGAAGGTGAATCAGAATGCCTTTGGGTAGGAGGGGGGTGTGAGCCCCATGGATGTCTCTACAGCAGTGGCTTTTACTAAAAGCTTTAGTGCTCCACTGGCTGTTGGATAAAAACTGCAGGGCTGAGATATGTAGCAAGAAGGTCCTGGAAGAAACTGAGCAGGAGTAAAATACAGGAACATAGCAGCCTCTAGGACAACTTGGAAGGGTCATGTCAGAACCAAGAGAGCTCCTAGAACATGACAAGCTCTCATGCCTTTGCCAAAACTCTTCTTTCTGCTTGGAAACCTCTCTCTGCACATAGCTTTCTGGGAGATTCCTATCACCCTAGAAGCTTCTACTCCAGAGCTCTCTCCTCTCATGCCATCTCTGACATGGAATCTCCCTCTGCACTTTGCTTATGCCTCCATTAAAGCCCTTAACTATTATCCTATTGTTTTATAATTGTTTGAGTAACTTCCATATACAAGAGGGTTTCTTATAAGGTGAGTTCCATTGCTAAAAGAGTTTGAAAGGGATGGATTTTAATTATTATCTTTGGATTTGAAGAACTGAGAGTACTTGGAGCCCCTGGAGGACAAGGGACTGAGATTTTCTCTCTTGTCCTCAGGCCAGGTCCAGGACCTGGATTGCAGAAGGACTTGGTAAATATTTTAATCTTTCCATATAAACTTTAGAATTAGTTTTTCAATATCTACAAAATAACTTCCTGGGATTTTGATCGGGATTGCACTGAATCTATAGGTCAAGTTGACAAGATCAACTGACATGACAATATTGATTCTTGTCATGAACCATTGAAACATGGAATTTCTCCCCATTTAATTTTTTAAATTCATTCCTTAGAGTTTTTCTCATATAGATCTTATACATATTTTGTTAGATTTATACCTAAATATTTCATTTCTTGGGTGCTCGTGTAAATGGTATTGTGCTTTTAATTTCAAACTCCATTTGCTCATTGCTGGTATACACAAAAGTGATTTTTGTACATTTACTTTATATCTTGTAACCTTGCTATAATCATTTACTAATTCCAGGAGTTTTTTTCTTTTCTTCTATTTTTTTTTTGTTTTTTTTGTTGTTGATTCTTTTGGATTTTCTACATAAATCATCATGTCATCTGCAAACAAAGGTAGTTTTATTTTTCCTTTCCCAATTTGTGTATTTTTCATTTCCTTTTCTTGTCTTATTGCATTAGCTAGGACTACCAGTATGATGTTGTAAAGGAGTGGTGAAAAAAAAAATCCTTGCCTCATTCTTGATCTTAACAGAAAAATCAAGATTCTTTTTTTAATAAATGAATGGATTTTGTTCTTCCGTATGTAACTGAGAAAGAGGAATGCACCCTTCTCTCTCTGTGTCACCTAATTCCAATGATGTTTATGTGATTATTTTGCAAGGAAACCTCCAGAGAGAGAAACAGCAGCACGTCTGTGCTGCCTCTGTCAGGCCCTTTGTTTCCATCATGATCTTTCTCCACTGGGTCCTTCGACTGGTTTCAGGTGAGGAAGAGCAGGGGTAGAAAAAGGCTTCTGGAGTTGACTTGGCCTCAGAAGACCTTGACATTCCAGCTGGATAGTTCTTGTCAGAGCAGATGTGCTGTCTCACCCAGGCTCTGCAGCTTTCATGACTGAATGACATTCACTAAACCACCACCATTTTCAGCAAAGCTCCTCTCTCATGTCTCACCTCCATTTTCCAAAGCTCCTCTCTCATGGAGCTCTGCTGACCAACATGCCCAGTGGGATGTCTTGTCTTATAATACTAGAGAGAAGCTACAGAGGTTCAGTAGAAATGTTCAGCTTGTTTGTTCCAGTTAGTTGTGGGCGGAAACTGCTGTGAAGAGTAGTTTCCCAGGTAAGTAAAGTAATGATGTTTCAATGTTTATTCATTCAAAAAACAGGAATTGAGCCCCTCCGCCACACAAGGCACTCTTGTGGCACTGTGGGGAAAGAAAGATGAGTAGTATATGCTTTTCAAGGCCCTGGTGGTCTAAGGGACAAGTACACAGCAAATCCCAGAAGAGGCAGACTGTGAAAAGCCACATGAAATAGACCTGAGCTGTCAGAGGACAGGGCATTAAGTGGAAAGAATGACCCATTTCCCAGCTAGCAGGCTAGAGGCAGTTGTCCCTCCATTTAAGTGGAATGACCCAGGAAGGCAGCCAGTGGAAGAGGTATGGGAAACTAAAATGTAAACTGAGATCAGGTTCTGGGAGGCTCATCTGACAAAAATTTTGAGGTGCTCTTTGGGACCTTGAGGTTTCCTGTGAGCACCTTGGGGAATTACTGGGAGAATGCAGCACCACAGCCCCCAGTCTGAGTTGACGGGTATATCTTCTTCACATCCTAGGTAGGCTTCCTCTAATGTTACATTGTAAGGAAGGAAGGGTCCCCTGGGTCCAAGAAATCTTAAAACTACATATTTTACCTTTAAACTGCCTCAATACTTGGCATAACTGAGCTTTGAAGTGATTTGTACAATAGCAGTAATAATGGTGATGATTTTGATAAAATCATAAATAACATTAATTATATTCCGTGTACAAGGCAGCATGCTAAGTAGTACCTGTGCACTTCAGGTGGGTGCTGTCATTGCTCCATCTTATAGATGAGCATGTGAAGCTCAGGAAAGGTACAGGCTACCCAGAGTCCCTTGATTGGCAGGGCCAGACCCTAGCCTCTTTGTGCCAGCCTAGTTTTCTTTCGGACACTGGGGGCCAAAAAAACCAAGAGACAAAATGGTGTTACTGAAAACAAACCACTAGTTTCATGAATGTTTCTGGCTTCTGAATATACTCTGACTTGAGCAGAAATGGAAATGGGATTTGGGTGAAAAAGTAGAGGGTCTTTTGAGACAAGTTAGAAAGACCAGACTTCGAGGGGTAAAGACTTTTGGGGGCCCTTTGGTGTAAACAGGAAAGTAGAGATTCTCCAAAGCAGGGGGGTTGACCTCAAATGGAGGATTTTCAGCAATGACCCCAGGCAAGAAAGTATACTCAACTCCATCCACACTGGACTCTTGCACCTGCAGACACTGTCCTCCTTGGCTTGGGAAGTCTGGGGGCACTCAGACTCCAGAACAGCGTTCAGACATAACACTTCCTTCCTTTGCTCAGACTGAAACTCCATTTGTCCATCTCCTTTTCTGAGGTCTGTGCTCAGAATTTAGGGTAACCCACACCTCTAGGAAGGTGTAGTACTCTCTCCCAAAGGGACTCTGGACAACCTTTATAAAACTTGAGGAGAAGCCCCTCAAAATTCCCTGAATATTCCCATTGGATGGGCAATTAACCTCCAGATAAATAAGGTGCTGTGATTTTCTCTGAGCACAGTATCTTACATTCTTAGTACAGAAGGAGATCAAATCTTAAAAGCTATACAACCACACACTCCAAAGAAAGAAGCTTAGAGTGTCCCTCTTGGCTGATATGTGCCAAGATGAAATTCTGATTGAGGCTGGACTGTCTGCTGTAAATCCTGGTCTCTTGCTGGCCCACTTGTCTCCAGGACTCATATTTTGATGAAGAAACCACACAGGGCAGGGGAGATGAGCTCAGGGGCTTGAGGGCCACCTGATCATATCTGCTCATTGGATGCCTGGAGGACTCCTCCTGGTGCTTCATGATGAAAAGGACACTTGTGGCTACTGGCACTCTTGCTGTTCTCTCTGCCAAGTGGTTACAAGGTCTTACTAAGGTGGAGACACCACTGAATTTTGAGGCCATCATAAGTGCTCACTCCAGCTCTGGCTGGCTATCTTGTGTGTGTGGGGGGTACATGCTGAGGAGGCTGCTTTGTCCCCTATCCCCAAAGCTGCCCACCATGACTCCAAAGCCAAGCCTTAGTTGATTGGACCAGAAGCAGCCACTTGACTGTAGTTGTGCCACTCAGTTCTTTTTCTCCACCACAACCTCATAGCCACGCCTCAATTGATTAGACGAAGTGTAGCCACAGGTAGACCAATCAGAGTCTCCCTCTTGAAAAAATCAGCACTAAATTCTGATATGGAACAGCTGTGTCTGTTCATGATTGATGGATCTGAAATAAGTCTATACCCCCTTATCCATAATCCAGAATTCCAAAAAGCTCTGGAAACTGCAAGCATGTTCTTATATTTGTGGCAAACACATTTGGCAGCCAAACCAGGCTTGACTGACATGAGGCTGTTGGTAGTGTGCAGTATCCTCATTAGAGATTGTTCATGGATTACTTGGTAGAGACATCACATGCGTCCCTGGACTGTGGGGTGCTTTCCAGGGCTCCACTGGGAGTATTAAGTAATATACGGTCGATATACTGTTGTTACCTAACACCAAAAATGTTTGGCCATATCTGGCCCCAAAGCGCTCAGATAAAGGATAAAGGTCCTTTATCAGGAAAGGTGCTGTGGGTGACCCATCAGCCTGCATGTGGACAAATCATGAGAAAGCCAGTCTGAAGGTGGGGGGCAGGAAGATACAACTCACAAACACATTAGTTGTGGTGGGCATGGAGAGGGGGTTCAGATATTTTCAGAGGCCCTGGCCTCAGACCCTCATCCGGGCCCTCGGGATCTGAGACACCCTTCATCTTTGCAACAACTTTCTCTGTTTCATTAAGCAAGTGGAGTCAGCTTGGCCGGACTGCAGTCAGAGAGTCCTTAACCATCATACCCTCCAGCCCCTGGAAGGCTAAGACCCAGAGTGGCTTCTGCCATGCCGGGGAGGCGCTGGGAATGCACCTCCACGTCCAGACATGGCCTTCGCCAAGCTCTCCGACACTTCAGTGGGCATGTGGCCTGCTGGCTTGGGCGGGAAGGACTGAACTCCTGAAGGTTTCTACTTAAATGAGATTCCATGGGGAAAGCAGAAATGGGGTGGGTCTGGCAACAGGGCATCTCAATGGGTTTCTGTCTAAAGGCTTTCCCACCCAGAACTATTTTCTAAGGAGAGCCTTTGTCTTCTTTTGGAGATGGTATGGATTTGTGGTCCTGAACCCTCTCTTGGAAAATCTACCTCTGCAAGAATTCTTTTTTTTTTTCAGCAGGAGAAAAAAGAAAAAATATAGCTTCCCCTTTCTTGAACTGTGCGTCACTCGCCAAAGAATTCCGCAGTGATAGCAATTGTATGAATAGGGCAGTCATAATGGGCTTCGAGAGAGCCCAGAGCCCGACCACAGGAATCGTTCCCATCACGGCTGAGCTAGAATTGGGCCTTTTATAAGCCGATTTTTGAGAAGAACGCACTTGTAATCTGTATTCTCCCCCTTGCCCTCTGAATTGGCCATTTATTATTTTGTTTTCATCCTTGTTAAATGCTCCTTTCACAAATGCTGGCTTCTGTTTATATTTGACAGGGAAATGAAACCAAATATGCAAGAAGTCATGACAATTCCACCCCGGAGGAGGAGGTGTCAAGCTACCCTTGCAAAGCCCTGAACTTGGGGTCCCTCCTTCAAAGACAAAATGCATACTGCCTGCTAGCTGTCCTTATCAAATAGGGTAGCACTTTCCAGATCAAAGGCAGTAGCACTCTGGCTATAATTATTGATGGTTTTGGTAGAGAGACATGAAAAGTGAGTGGGCAAGAACATATTCTGAATCCGGCAAGCTTCCCCAAATCGCTGCCCTGAGAAGCTTCTTTGGAGGGGGTTCCAGGGCAGACATCAGTTTCAGCCACTGTGATGATAAGAGAACTAAAGAGCTCAGTGATCCAAAAGTGGTTACAAGTAAAATAGAAGCTTAATCTGGACTTGGAGAAATCTGTGGAAAACCAGCCATTTAAGTGGGATTTCTGCATCGAATAAAAGAGAACTGAAAGCTGAAGCAGACCAAGGAAAGAATAACAACTCTGTGTGCATAGCTGGGTGGAAATGGGTGAGTCTTTCTTAGATCTGACCTCTTTTTGCTCCTGACAAGCAGCAGAAGACACGACAGAGGGCCTAAGGAGTCTTTACCCAGCAGGCTGGGATGGCTGATGGTTTGGAAACAAGTCGGCTCCGCATCAGAACTGACTGCAGTGCTGGAAACAGCTTCTGCTTGGGGTTTGCTCCCTCCAGATTAGGGGCTTGAATGTGCTCGTGACATGTGGAAGCCTCCTGTGTCTTCCTGCATCTGAGGAATGGCCGGGCAGAGAGAAGTGAGGATCCTGGGCGAGCCCCTGCGTCCAGCTGCATGTGTTCCTTTGGGGAGGGCGAGTCTGCTCGGCCTCCTCTCTCCTTGGTCTGCAGAAACAGCTGAGGGTACGGAGGCCACTCTTCTCTTGAAGTCTTGGTTAGGTGATGGTATACCTACAATCACACAGCTCCAAACGGTGGTGTTCTTTTTTAAAAAGGAAAAGGTCTGGGGAGCTCCCAGATGCTTTTAAATGAGCCCATAGCTGAGCGGGTCAGTATTATCTGCGATGATTTAGAGCATCTCATGTTATTTTACAACTCAGTTCAAAGCACGTGGGTCAGGTTGCTGGGTTAAAAGCGACAGGTCTGAGGCCATTACTCCCTGTGATGCCTGGGTCTACCCCTACAGCTAGGTACACTTGACCCTGTAAGAACAGACTGCAGCATGTAGATTTTAGAAGTTCTTTAAACCACAAAGAAGAAACCTAAGACCTGGCACAGGAACTTCATTCTCCTATAGAAGCCTTAGAGACTCTGTTACTGCAGTTCTTATTAAAGCCTCTTCACTTGACACTTCTGAAGTCATGCTCTCTTACTCGAGTATGGGAAGCCAGATGATAGCTGGTTATTTTCTGAGTCACCTCCTCCAGAACTGGGGTCCCTCCCTGCTTCTTATCAGCTGCAGGCACTCAGATAAGTCCCATGACCCGTAACCTCTCCTCTCTGCATGGCTCATTATGCATATTAATTGAGATGATGTATGCAGAGCTAACCTGTGCCTGGCATATGATGTGCACAACAAATAGGACCATATTGTCATCATTACAATACAGTCTTATCTCCAGGAGACAAAAGTCTAAAAAACCCTGAACTAGGCCATGGCCACAGGAGGCTGTGTGGGTGGGTGGGTGGGTGGGTGGGGGGGAGTTTGGGGGGGAAGGCAGTCTTTATCAATGATAAATAGACATCACAAATCCTACAGACAAGATATACCACCTAGAAGTTTATCAGCCACTGGAAATGCCTGCAGCGGCCCATGGGGAAGCCTCCCTTGAGTTGGGAGAAATCTCTTGGAAGGAAAATGTGACCTGTGCCTATCATCGTCTTCAGCGAGTTGTGAACTGGTCTCCAAACTTTTTTTTTTTTTTTTCAAACACTCTAGGCAAAGAGTAAAAGCCAACCCCAAAACGAACCGAGAAAGAAATGCAAGAAAGCATCAACCTTGGAAATAGAGACAGCAGATACAGAGACCCACCATCCTGTCCCTGCAGAGCCTTGCTCTCCTCAAAGCTGGCCCTGGGCCCCTCAGCACATGGCACTGTGCGGCAGGCCGCCAGCACACCCGCCTCGCTGCAAATGGGGGTGCAGGACAATTCTGGTCTGCTGCCCGCCTCACAGCTGCTTTTAAGAAATCTCCCAGGGCTGGGTCATCCAAGTTCAACCCCACTGCTCGAGAAGCGGGCCCACTGCTGCCTGGGGTAGCAGGACTGGAGCGTCCTGTTGGATGGATTGCTGGGAAGGGGGGGCCCTGTGGGTTTTCCCAGGAGGTGTTTACATTCTTGGAGAAGGGGGGGCACTGTGAAAGGACGTGCCATATGCCTTTACCATCAACCACTACTGCTGTCAGCAGGCCCTTCTTCTTGCTGCTGAGCCGGTCATGCGTCTGGCACTGCTGGTCCCGGAAGCTGGGCAGGCCCTTGGGGCAGGGAAGGTTCTCGCAGACGGCGTGCTCCACACTGGCGCCCAGGCAGTGCGTGCCTCCAGGCCCAGGGCTAGAAGGAAGAGAAAGGTCCGTGTTAACCAGACAGTGCTGTGGAAACAGCAGGGGCGTTTGGATTTTGCCTCTCTTGCCAAAAGGGGGAGGGGCCAGGCAAAGTTTCCAAAGCACCCTCCCTCTGCTCTTACACACCATATCTCGGCAATCCCAGCCCCGTGCTGACGGCATGTTTAAGTGAGCCATCAGAAAAATGCATCCAAGAACTGTAAATCAGGGTCATCTGGAAATAGAATACAGTGAGTATAAGTTCGGCAAGATCCACAAATTGTGTCTTTCATCTGAACCTAAAACTTGGCCATCTGTAACACTGACAACCCAAAGGGGAATTTTTAGTGTGTGGGGTTTTTTGTTTGTCTGTTTGTTTGTTTTATTTTTCTATAAAACAAAGGCCTTTAAATGGCTCCTGCATACATTCTGGAGGTCGCTAAGTATGAGTAAATAGCTCGTTTACTTTATAATAAAAAGAATCAGAATGATTAATTAACTTGTTCATGGGCTTTGGGTGGAGACTGGTCAGATCCGGGCTCTGCAACCTTTGCTGGGGCAAGCGTTGAGACCAAATGTGATCAATGACACGGCATGGGTCCCAGCTCTGTGCTTAGACTGGGGTTCTAAGCAGTTCCGGAGACTCAGCTGTGTTCTCTGGCCTAGCCCGTGTGTGTGAGGGGCACTGAGGAGGAACAACAGGACGCTGGTCCAGCTGTAGCTGAAACGTGGCTCTGCCCACCGCTTCCATGAGGCCCTGGGGTGTCCCCATCAGGCTCTGAACCGAGCAACCTCAGTGGCTCCTTTCATTTCCACGAGACCCAAATCACCATGATGGAGTACCGCTATTTTCTCCCTGTACTTTTTACTGAAATTGAGCATTCAAGAGAAAAGAACGCAAATCACAATTGTTTTGCTCAATGGATTCTCACAAATTGCATTTACCTGTTGGCAAGATATTTTTGACACATTAACCATTTCATACTAAGTATTTCTTTTCCTCCCTTTGCCATTCCTTGTGTTTAGACAACTGGAGGCCACCCTCTGATCACATGAGGGGAGATATATCACAGCAGAAGTCCTCAGGCTTTTGTGTCACAAAAGTCTACACCAGGGGCTCTACAAACATTTTTGGCAAAGGGCCAGATGGTGAATATTTCTGTAGGAACTACTCAACTCTGCCACTGTAGCAAAAAAGGAGCCAGAGATGATGCATAAACAAAAGGGCATAACTGTGCGCCAATAACACCTTATTTAGAAAACCAGGTGATGAACCAGATTTGGTCCATGGGCCATTGTTTTCCAGCTCTTTGTCTGCATAAATGTGTTGGAGAAAACGTCTGGAATGGGAAGAAAGGCTTCTTTCATATCCCTATTACCATTTCATATACACCAGACAACATCTCTCTCACCTGGGCATGGTGACAGCCTTGTGAGAGGGTACATACTGGTGGATCTAGAGAGGGACCCTGAGTTCTGATCTCCAAGTTAGGAAATAGCAGAACCTCTCTGAGGTGTACAGGATCTGAGAACAGAGGGACCTTTTGTTCTTTTTCCTTCCCAGAGCACAAGGCAGGCAGCTGGATCTCAGAGAAATGATTGCATGGCATAGAGAGAGTCTCAGACAGCCTCCCCAAGAACCTAGGGCCTGCATACCAAGTGTGAACAGATGAATGGGTTCCTGTGCCACAAAGCACACTGTGGAAGAAACAGAGAGGGGAAAAGCCATGCGGACCAGCAGGAGGACATCTTCTTTGTAATAGACAAGTTCCCATGGCTGGGATCAGAGAAGGGATGGGTAAGGCTACAGATGCTGTATGGTGAGAAGTTCTGGGTTGAATTGTGTCCATCCTAAAATCATATGAAGTCCTAACCCCAATGCCTCAGAATGTGGCCTTATTTAAAAATAGGACCACTGCAGATGTAGTTAATTAAGATGAGATCATACCAGAGCAGGGTGAGTTCCTAATCCAATATGACTAGTCTTGTTATAAAAAGGGGAAATACAGAGATGGAAACACAGAGGGAGAGCACCATGCAGAGATGAAGACAGAAATCAGGGTGATGTTTCTATACTCTAAGGAACGACAAAGATCACCAGCAAGCCACTAAGCAGTTAGGAGAGGTGCAAGGAACAGATTCTCCTTCACAGCCTTCTGAAGGAACCAATCCTTCCAAGACCTTGATCTGGCAATTCTGGCCTCCAGAACTAGAAGTGAAAAAACTTGTGTTGTTTATGCCACCCAGTTAGTAGCAGTTGGTCATGGCAGCCTTAGAGGACAAACACCAGACGACACAAGGATCACTGAACTTAGCTGCAGACTCAGGGAAAATGGGGCAAAAACTCCAGAAGTGATTAAGAATCCAACATGGACTAGAATGGAGTTCAAAAACACAAATTAAAAAAAATCAAAAACACAAATGCAAATGAAAAATTGGTTTCTAGAAAAATAAAGAAAGCTATGTTTTCCTACACACTTCAGGGTGTGAACTGAGATCTGTGCACATCATGTAATTACACTCCTGAGATGTCACTGAGCTTTTTTTTTTTTTATTTAAAAAAAAATTTTTTTTCAACGTTTATTTATTTTTTTTGGGACAGAGAGAGACAGAGCATGAATGGGGCAGGGGCAGAGAGAGAGGGAGACACAGAATCAGAAACAGGCTCCAGGCTCTGAGCCATCAGCCCAGAGCCTGACGCGAGGCTCGAACTCATGGACCGCGAGATTGTGACCTGGCTGAAGTCGGACGCTCAACCGACTGCGCCACCCAGGCGCCCCGTCACTGAGCTTTATTTTAGCTTCCATTGTACCCACCTGTGTCAATTGTTTTTTCCAGGTTTGCATCTGACTGACCCTCATAAACCAACTAACTTTATGGTTAATAGCAGGTTGGTGGAGAGATTAGACAGGATGAGAAAACTCCTGGATCCAGGAGAAAGTGGGTCTGGAAGGATTCCTCATGTGCCTCAGGGTGCTTTCTTCCTGAACTCTGTTTATCTTGTTTCTTCTCCCTGTCCCTTCTCCCACGGGCAAGTCCCCTTTCAGCCACCCATCTAGCTCACTGTCCCATCTTCTCCACCCCCCACCCCGACTCTCTGTCCATCCTTGAGGCCACCTCCACCATGCAGCCTCTTTTTATTTTCTACCTGGAGCCTGCCTGTCCTGACCCGGCTTGGTTCTCTGCTATACTGCTTATCATCAACCTTGTGAAATGGTGAGCTAGATTACTGTCTTCCTCCTACTTTTCTGTAGCTTTTAGCAGAGGAACTTGCACAGGCAAGTTAACAAACCGTTAACAAACCATTAACAAAAGGTAGTTAGACTGAGTTGAACTATATTATCAAAATTTATCTTAAAATGACCAAAAGATAGGGGCGCCTGGGTGGCTCAGTTGGTTGAGCGTCCAACTTGGGCCCAGGTCATGATCTTGTGGTTAGTGAGGTTGAGCCCCATGTCGGGCTCTGTGCTGACAGCTCAGAGCCTGGAGCCTGCTTCTGATTCTGTGTCTCCCTCTCTCTGCCCCTGTCCTGCTCATGCTTTGTCTCTCTCTCTCTCTCTTAAACATTAAAGAAAAGACAATTTTTAAAAAATGACCAAAAGACAGAGCAAGGTCAGGAAGATGGTGGAGGAGGAAGCACCAGGGATCCATTTCTCCACTTAGATGATAATTGTATTGGCAAAAACTGTTTGAAGTGACCATTTTGAAATTCTGGAGTCTGTTTGAAAGCGTGCAACCTACTGGAAAAAGTTTGGCTGGTAAGCTGTGGTGAATTTAGATAAATGTCAGCCTTTATTGTGGTAGTGGCTATCTGTCCTCCACACTCCAGCCCCACAGCAGGCAGCTGTGCCTGTATTCCTGATGTGGCTGGCTGGAGCCAGGGTGGACAATGAGAACCTTATTCTCCAAATACTGGGGTTCTGTTCTGATTATTCAGTGCTACTTTTGATTTCTGAGATGTGGGGACAGAGGGTGGCCACCATTGTTGCAACTCCTCTGAGCTGAAGTGACTTCCAGGGAATTTCAATGAGCAATACATTTTTCCCTTCTTTTCTCCCTTTTGGGAATCAGATATTTAAGGATTAAGTCATTAAGAAGCAACTGCACATATGGGAAAATTTAGAAAGCCACCAAGTATGCTCAGGGAAAGATGAAGTCTCATTAAAGGCTTGAGAAGACCTTATACTTTCACTTAAGATTGATCCCCAGCATAGAGAAACTTTTTAACAACAAAGAAACAGCAAATCATGGGACGGGGGAAGCTGATTATCAAGGCTACATTATAAGATTCGAATGTCCAGTTTTCAACAACAACAACAACAAAATCACAAGGGATACAAAGGGAAAGGAAAGTATGGTCCAATCAAAGGAACAAAATACATAAGCAGAAACTGGGTCTGGGGAAACTCAGATGTTGGGCTTATTAGACAAAGACTTAAAACAACTGTCTTAAAAATGCTCAAAATACTGAAGGAAGATATAAATAAAAATGATGTATGAGAAAATGAGAGTATCAGTAGAGATAGAAATGATAAAAAATTAAATTCCAGAGTTGAAAAATATAATAACAGAAATAAAAAATTCACCAGGTGGTTCAAAAGCAGATTTAAGCAGGCAAAAGACAGAATCATCAAATTTAAATGTAGGGCAACTGAATTATTGTGTCTTGGGAGTGAAAAGAAAAAGAATGAAGAAAAATAAGCAGAGGGGATCTGTGGTAAATGACTAAGAGAGCCAATATACTCATTATGGGAGTCTCAGAAGGCGAAGAGAGAGGAACAGAGATTATTTGAAGAAATAATGGCTGAAAGCCTCCCATATTTGAAGAAAGGCATGAATCTACAAATCCAAGAAGCTCAACAAAATCCCAGTAGGATAAATTCACTGATACATTTTTCAATCAAACTGTCAAAAAAAAAAAAGAGAGAGAGAGAGAGAGAGAGAGAATCTTGAAAGTAGCAAGAGAGAGTCAACAAACACCACATACAAGACAATCTCAATAAATTATGAGCCTATTTCTCATTAGAAACTTTGGAGACGAGAAGGCAGTGGCTTTATACATTCAAAGTTCTCAAAGAAAAAAAATCTATCAACTAAGAATTCTATATCCAGCAAAACTGTCATTCAAAAAAATGATGGAGAAATTCAGACATTTCCAGATAAGTAAAAATTGAGGACGTTTTTGTTTGTTTTTATTTTTTTAATGTTTATCTTATTTTTGACAGAGAGAGACAGAGCATGAGCAGGGGAGGAGCAGAGAGAGAGGGAGACACAGAATCTGAAGCAGGCTCCAGGCTCCAAGCTGTCAGCACAGAGCCCGACCTGGGGCTCGAACTCACAGACCGCGAGATCATGACCTGAGCCAAAGTCAGACGCTCAACCAACTGAGCCACCCAGGTGCCCCCGTTTGTTTGTTTTTACTACCAGACCTGCTCTACAGAAAATACTAGAGAGTCCTTCACAGTTCAAATGAGAAAATGCTAGATGGTGACTTAAGGCCATATAAGGAATTAAAGATCTCCAGTCAAGCAGGCATGATGCTAAGCTTTGTAAGCACTAGAGTGATGCTAGAGAAAGAACAGACTTTTCTCTCTGGTTCTGGTAATTAATTCCTTTCAGCAGACTCCTGCAGTGGCCTGTGATGCAGACTACTTCCCTAGGGCAGCATTCATCCCATAGGGCACCTTCCAAGAACACCAATGCTTTGGGGAAATTCCCAGCCTGGTTTCAGGTGTAGTTTCTCCCCTTGGATAGCTTTCCCTAACACCCCTTAGTGTGACTTTCCAGAGGGTTCCACCAGTGCACCATCTCTGCAAACTTCTCCCTCATCCAATAAGCCTTAGTTTCATCCACTCCAACAAAGTCCAAGGAATCTCACCCATGTGTGTGTGTGTATGAGAGAGACAGAGACAGAGACAGAGACAGAGAGAGAGAGAGAGAGAGAGAGAAAGAAAGAGAGAGAGGGAGGGAGGGAGGGAGAAGGAAAGGGAGAGGCAGAGGGAGAGAGGGAGGGAGAGGGAGGGGAGGGAGGGAGAGAGAGATGGGCACCTTCATCTGTATTTGTTCCTTCTTTGGGTACTTTGCCTCAGATCCAATGACAGTGGCCACTTTTATATTTGCTCTTTCAGTGCTCTTCCGGTGTTCTCTTTATCTCTTAGCAGTTAATTCCCATTTGTTCAATCACCTGTTATAGTTAATTTTTTTTTTTTTACATTAAAATTTCCTGCTCAAAAAGAAAATGACTCAAAGCATTGATTTTTCTTGTTTTCCTTTGGGTCATTATTTGAACAACATAGGAAAAAGAGAGAAGCAATCCATGAGTAGCATGATTTCTTACCCAAATCATCCCAGTATGTCAATCCATGGCCAGCCCCTTCCTTCTTCATGACTGTGTCTATAATCTGGGTTATCTGAGAGCTACCATGACACCAGTGATGGCTTCCCAGGTATACACTGGTGTGAGACAACAGAAAGACACCCTCCATATAGGAAGAGAGAGGAGAATCAATGTGTGGGAAGGGTGTGTGTGACAGGGTGGTCCACAAACTGAAGTTCTGTGGTGGGAGGACTTGGAAGGAGGGGGCCAACTTCACCAAGGAACCCACGTCATGTGACTGTGCCAGGCTTCACTTGTATGGACACAAGGGCTTTAGGGCATGCTGTATTGGGGTTGGCAGACACAGGCAGGAGAGATCACCCTCCCCATGTCTGAGGAGCAGAGGGCTGAGGTTCTCATTCACTCTGATAAGATTCTCTTGGCTACGCAGCATGGATAAAATAAAAAGACACCTAGGAAAACCAAAACAACAGAAACCAAGCTTGGCATGGCTAAAATGAGGGACAGGTGAAATAACAGAATTCTGGTAGAAAAGAACTGTTCCTTTTTGAGGGCTAAAAGTAGGCCTATGTCCTTCCCTCAGCCTTTCCTAAGAGGGCTGCAAGGCACAGACAAGCCTGCCAGGCTCCATAGCCCCACAAGGACTCACGGAAATAGATGGGGATATGACACAGTAATTTGAAATCTCATCTTGAGGTGAGGTGTGGTCAGCTGAGGACACAGGTGAAGAGCTTATATATAAAGAGGCACTTTCACATACACTGCAATTATAGACTAATATGGCCAGAGGGCTTACCTGTTACCTGTTCTTTAGAACCATTACCTTGATAAATCTATGCAAGACATCTGAAGGGGTTTCTGCCTGCATCCTTCAGATGAGGAAATCAAAGATCTAATATCTTAGAACAAAGCTCAGTGGGTAAGAGGTGGAGATAAGAGGTGTGATTCCCAAGAGGTTCTGGATGCAGCTGGAGTAGGCTGGCAAGGGGGCTGCCCATCAGCTGTTGTGAGGCTGAAGCCAGCCTGACATACGAGTATAGTTAGCTGGGATATGATGGACTTTTCAAGAGGCTTCTCCCACATCAATCCTCAATTTCTACTTGTACTCTGTTGGTTTAAGTTTATTTGTTTATTTTGGGAGAGACAGAGATGGCGTGAGTGGGGGGAGGGGGAGAGAGAGAGAGAGAGAGAGAGAGAGAGAGAGAATCCCAACTAAGCTCCACCCTGTCAGTGCAGGGCATGATGCGGGGATCAAACTCATGAAACTGTGAGATTGTGACCTGAGCTGAAACCAAGAGTTGGACATTTAACCAACTGAGCCACCCAGGCGCCCCTCTGTTGGGACTTTATAAACATGAATAAAGTAGAAGATCAGATATAAAATGAAATGACTTGAATGGGCACATCATAAGAAAAGATATCCAAATGGCAAACACAGACACAAACAATGCTCAGCCTCATTACTTGGAAAGGAAATGCCAACGAAAACCTCAGGGAGATACCACTCTACACCTACCAGAAAGGCTAACGTGGAAAAGACTGACAATATGGGGCACTGGCGATGCTGAGAACAAGTGGAAGCCCACTGTGGCTCACGGCAGTGGATATGGTAGGGTTGCTCTGCAAAACCACACCCTCCTTCGGTCACATACACGCACATTAGGAGGCAATGACTCCTACCTGCTGTGAACATACACCTGCCCAACACACACACTTGACTAGATGGGCAGTACTGCAGCAGGAAGCATGCTCTAGAACAGGTGCCCATTTCTCTATGTTATACCTTGATAAAGATTTTTTTTTTAATGTTTATTTACTTTTGAGAGAAAGAGAGAGAGAGACAGAGGCATGAGCAGGGGAGGGGCAGAGATGGAGACACAGAATCTGAAGCAGGCTCTAGGCTCTGAGCTGTCAGCACAGAGCCTGACGTGGGGCTCGAACACACAACTGTGAGATCACGACCTGAGCCGAAGTCAGACGCTCAACCGACTGAGCCACCCAGGTGCCCCCTTGATAAGGATGTTTAAAAATAAGGACAGGGACGCCTGGGTGGCGCAGTCGGTTGAGCGTCTGACTTCAGCCAGGTCACGATCTCGCGGTCGGTGAGTTTGAGCCCCGCGTCGGGCTCTGGGCTGATGGCTCAGAGCCTGGAGCCTGTTTCCGATTCTGTGTCTCTCTCTCTCTGCCCCTCCCCCGTTCATGCTCTGTCTCTCTCTGTCCCAAAAATAAATAAACGTTGAAAAAAAAATTAAAAAAAAATAAAAATAAGGACAAACAATAAGGTAGAGAGGCTTTGGTGAGAGACTGAAAGTGTGGAGAGACAGGTGAGCTCCTGCAGGGCAGGACTGTGGCTTGTTAGGACAGGCTCTGAAGTGCCTTGGGCAGACCCCAGGGCAGAGCAGGGATAAGACAAGGGGTCACTGAGATGAACAGGAACCCAAGGCACTTTCCCTCATGGGTGGATAAACACGTAGAATCAGGATAAGAGGAAGAGAGACACTCCAACTGAGTGACACATGTTTTTTGCTCTGTTCTACTCAATGAAGATAGATTATAAGATAAAGTCACAAAAGTGGTTCAGACCTGCTCACCATCTGGAGGCACAGACTGCTTAACGGACAGCAGCTCCAGGTGCCAGGGGTAGGGTGGGGCTGCTAACGTCCTTTCAGGGCAGCAGACATCCCAGGTTTAAGGCCTCCCCTTCAAGGTATCCAAGTAACACATGTTAACTTAGGTTCAAGCGTAGAAGACTGAGATTTTAAAAAATCCATCCGTGGGAACACCAGGTCACTGGCATTTTGAAAGTAGACACATGGGGGCTTTGCTTTGGAAGCAAAAAGCAAGTATAGGCATATAGCTTCACATCCCACCCCAAGGCTTCCTGCTTGGTCTTAGGAGGCTGACTGCTCTCCTTCTGGATGCTCATGGGGTGATGCTGTGTGCTAACCCCAGCGCATTCCATATCTATGCTCCACTCACCTTCTGGTCCTTCTCTGACAGAGCGGGCTTCTCACACAAGACCATCTGAACCCTTTCTCCTGACCCTACTTCTCCAGCCCTCTCCCTGAAACACAAGCCTCCTGATGGGGTACCAGAATTCAAATTGGAGATGAACTTTCTGCCTTGCAGTCTTTTGGCAGAAACTACCACCCACAGTGACACAAAATTATGGCAGGAAGGGGCGAGCCCAGGAAGCTGGATTAAAAACACGGATGGTCCCCAAGGCCTTGATGTCAGCTGGCAAGAAATATGAATTCCAAGAGCTGTAAAGACCAAGGCTAGAGAGAGAAAAAGGTGGGGTGGGGGAGCGGACTCTCTTGCCAGTATTTTTGGACAGTGAATAAACCAGCTGCAGAAGACGGGGAAGGAGCCAGGAATACAAAGTGAGGTGGGGGGGGGGGGAGTTGGGTAGGGAGAGGTTGGTGGGAGCGTTCCAAGTCCGAGATGTTCATAGCAGTGTGATTCGGACATCCTTGGGAAATCTCAAGGCAGCGAGCCTGGTGATTTAAGGAGTGAGCCAGGCAGAGGACATTGTTTTGGTCAGAGATTGGCTCCAGGTCCTCGATCAGCTGTGCTTTGTAACAATCACCACGTCAGGCTTCTCTGCCAAAGCAGGTTAACAACTGTTGCCTGGACTTCGTAAAACGCTGTCTGCATCTCCCCCGGAAACACCTGGGGCTGCCGCTAAACCACCCACCCAAGGACTGGGCCCTTCTCTTCCCATTCACCTGGGGTGGTTCCCTGAAAGGGAAGGAACCTTATAGAAACTACCTGGGGGAAAGAGCCTGTTGTTGCTTTCCAGAACGGAAAACAGATCTATGCTGTTATTATGAAAGGTTGGACAGGCTACCGAGGCATAAATATTACAAATGCAAAGACATAGTGTTTCTGTCACATGGAGTAAACAAGGCTGGGCTACATTTTGGACTTTGTTCTTGAGAGGGCCCTGAGCCTCCCTAGTTGTGGCCTACAACTTTGCCAGGGTTGGGCAGGTGTGTGAGAAGGTGACCCTCATGTGTAGGGGAACCTGAACCCCACTCATGGCTGTTCACGGCATCTAGGCCTCAGTGAGGTGAGACAGTACAAGAAAGGGGGGGCTAACTGGTGATCTGCCTTCTTGGCATAATAATTTACAATAACCTTTGTGTTTGGGGGGGGGGAGAACAGTATGAAGTATGTCTTCTGGGGCAGTAGAAAAGCAGAGACTGCTTTTTCTCAGCCAGCATGCATCCAAGTGATGAGGTAGGAAGCGCATATCATTGAGGATCATTCTGCTATAAGCACAGAAAGGAGAATGGTGCCCAGACAGGTGTGGCCTTCATGGAGCCCAGAGGCCAGCAGGGGGAGGACAGAGTGAAAACAAGCGAGCAAGTACAAAAGAGTAATTACAAATTGTTATCATACCTGTAAAGTAGAAAGAGGGTGCTGAGAGAGAGGGTAAAGCAGGCACCCAGTCTGGTGCAAGGTGCTCAGGAAGGAGGCCTGAGAGGACATTTAGTTAGAGACCCAAGGAGAGACACAGGCAAGCTGGGGAGAGGGAAAGGAATACTGACAAGTGTTTGGAGCCTGAAGTGCTGTATCTTAGGACAGAAAGGAAGCTGCAGTGAGTTGAATGGTGGCCCCTTCCCCTCCAAGATAATCCTACTCAGAACCTTCGAATGTGACCTTAATTGGAAAAAGGGTCTTGGTTGATGTAATTAAGGATCTCTTGGGGTGCCTGGGTGGCTCAGTCAGTTGGGGATCTGACTTTGGCTCAGGTCATGATCTGGTTCATGAGTTCAAGCCCCACATTGGGCTCTGTGCTGACAGCTTGGAGCCTGGAGCCTGCTTAGGATTCTGTGTCTCCCTCTCAAAATAAATAAACATTAAAAACAAAACAAAACAAAAGGATCTCTTAATCATGAGATGAGGTCATCCTGAATTAGGGTAGGCCCTAAATCCAACTACAGGGGTCCTTAGGCGAGGAGAAGACACACCAAGAAGACCATGTGAAGACAGAGGCAGAGACCAGAGGCAAGTCTACAGGGGCAAAGAATGCCAAAGGGCACCGGAAGCCACCAGAAGGTCAGGGAGAGGCATGGGTGGGATGAATTCTTCAATTTCAAGAAGGAATCAATCCTGCCAATACCTTGATTTCAGACTTCTGGTTTCTAGAATGGGGCGAGGAGGATAAATTTCTGTTTAAGACACCAAGTTGTGGTCAGTTATTACATCAGCCCCAGGAAATGAATACAGAGGCCATGGTCAAGAGTATGGATTTTATTCTAAGTGCAGAAGGAAATGATTGACAGGGCTGAAGCAGGAAGAAATATAACTGGATTTATGCTTAAGTAGATCTCTCTGGCTCTGTGTGGGAAATGAATCTGGGGGACAAGGAGCATGTGGGAAGCAGGGAGGCCAGTGCAAAAGGTCTGAAAGAACAATGGAGCCTCGTTGCTAGGTTCTAAACTAGCTGTGTGACCACGGGCAAGTTACCTAACCTTTCTACCACTCAATTTCTAATCAGTGGGGCCAAAAAGAATACCTATCCTCATAGGGCAGCATTTTTACATGATTCACTTTCTGTAAATGCACAGGCGGGAACGTGGCACACGGTGTGGGCTCACTGTATTTGCCATTCTTCCCCTGAGAGGACACGGAGGAGGAAGAGAGGGGACAAGAGGACCACTCACAGACTCAGGGGCTTTGGACTGTGGCAATGTCACAGAGGGTGGTGCTATGAACTGAGTGGGGAAGTGGGCTGGGAGGACAGATCAGTTTGGGAAGGGTCAGGTCCAGGAGAAGACCAAGGGAAGTCGGCGAGGACTTTTTAATCTGTTTTTGCTTGTCACTATAAGCCTATAACTAGCTGAGTCCTTAGTCCAGAGTCAGAGCCTTGTCAAGGTGTGTGAAGGCACCATGTTGGAAAGGTGTCATTGCGAAGGGGCACAGGAGCCAGGAGACCTGAGAACACCAATATTCTCTTTCTGGTCCTTCTACCATTGCGTGCCCCACAGGATGTTGTTGGATGACAGAGATCAGACATAAAGACTTCCCTCTCAGGGATGTGTCAGTGCCCATAGCCATCTGATGTGCTAAGACCTGCATACCCCTCAGTGGCCTGTTTGTGGTAGCCTGACAAATCCCCCCCATTCCTCAATGATAAAACACAGGAAGAGGGGCAAGGAGAGATAAAGTCCATGACCACCACTGGGTGGGGAGGAAGGGCACCTGATAAAGAAGAGGAATGGAAGATTTTTACAACTTTGGGATTTCTGGAACAGCCTCTCTCTTGAGGCCACTGGGTGTGGAGGGATAGCGTGAGGACCCAGCCCATGAAATCCCACAGCAGGCCAGGCCAGGGAAGCACGTTAACTTGGCTTTCTGAACTAGGGGTTCTTTAGGAGTGGGTGGGCAGAAAGCAGCTGGGATGAGAACAGTGGGTAGAGCCAAGGCATGGGGGATGCCTTAGCCAACATCATGCCAAGAAAACAAAGTCAGGGCCCTTAAAAGTTGTGCCCAATGCATCTGCTCAGCATCGATGACATCTTATTCTTGTAAGGGTTGTCCTTACCTGAATACAATCCAATTGTCAACCGTCTCTGGGCACAGGGTCCTTCTGGGCATTTAAAGGTTCTGATAGGCCCCTACTGTGACATTTCCTGGGTGACATCTGGTGTGGAATGCTGTGCCAAAGGAGACCAATCCTCGGCTAGAGTACAGGAGCTCCAGATGCAAACATGAAGCATCCATGGCAGCTATAAGTCTTACAACAAAGCCTTTCCGTGTAAATCACCCTCCTCTGAGCCTCAAACAGTGCTGTGAGTTAGGGGGCAGGGCACACAGTCTCATCCCATCCCCAATCTTCCATTAGTGCTAATATAGAGAAGGACCATATACTAAAGACAGACCATGTATGTTATATGTATGCCCATGAATTATTCCAACTTCAGACAGAGACACAGGTAATAGCCATCACCTGCTATAGGGAGTGGCCCTGGGACTTGAAGCCTTCTCTGTTTCACTTTGAAGTCCAGCTCTTCCCACCATACCGTGCCAGCTCCCTCTAATGGCAAAACTGATATCCAGAGGGAAGAAGGGGCTTCCTTGAGGACACACGACCAACAATTAAGCCAGGCCTAAATCTCCGCATCCTGATTCCAAATCCAGAGCTCTCTTCTCAGGGCCAGAGATGGAACTATTTTAACTTCCTTACAGAGCCATGAATAAATGGAAACATCTATTAATTTCTCACCATTTAGCAAAACAGGCTTTCTAACCTTCTACACATCTGTGATGGTTACTTTTATGTGTTGATGTGACTGGCCACAGGGTGTGCAGATGAAAGGTTATTTCTGGGTGTGTCTGTGAGGGTTTCTGGATGAGGCTGGCAGCGGGCCTGTGGACGAAGTAACGTAGATGGCCCTCCCTAATGGGCATCGTCCAATCCCTAAAGGTCTGAATAGAACAAAAGGCAGAAGAAGAAGGAATTCACACACGCACCCTGCGCCCCCTACCCCCACTAGGACCTCTCTTCTCATCTTCTCTTGCCCTCCCCTGGGATTTCACCATCAGCTCCTTTGGGTCTCAGGCCTTCAGACCTGACTGGATGACATCACCAGCTTTCCTGGGTCTCCAGCTTGCAGATGGCAGATTGTGGGACCCCCTCAGCCTCCATAATTATATGAGCCAAGTTCTCATCGAGATTCATACATATATTCGTTGATTCTGTTTCTCTGGAGGATCCCAGTATAGCCTCTATGCTTTTAATTAAGAAGTCATTCCTAAAAGATTAAAGACACACCTATTATTTTTCAGCCACTCTGCTAAATACCGGAAGGAAAAGTTTTAACAAGACACAGTATGTGATGCCAATTCTTATAGCACTACTGGGGGAAAAACAGTATTCTTGACGTTGACTAAACTGTGTGCATGTTTTCCTTTAATCGGGAAATTCTTGACCTTGGCTGGCCATTGGGTTCACCTGGAGAGATTTAAAACATCCAGTTCCTGGGTCCCATCTCCAGAATTTGTGAATTAATTGGTCTGGGATACAGCCTGGGCTTCATGATTTTTAAACACAGGAGGGATTTGCTAATTATTCATCACCATGACTTAATTATGGATATAAAGCATTTCTTTTTCACTGATAATTTATAACTTGCTCTTTTTGAAGTGAATGTGATGAAGCTGATGGCACACAGGACATGAAACAGACTCTTTTAAGAAATACTAAAAATGGGAAATTTCAGAGGAGACGAGAAACACCTGTGGGCAAGGAATTTTTATAATTAAGCACAACATCTACCCCTGAGCTTTCTGGAGCAAATGTGCCAAGAACAAGAGGGGTCATGGTGTCTTCTAGGTCAATAAAAGGAAGCTTATAAGATAAAAAACAAGAACAAAACAAAACAAAACAACCCAAAAAACAATTTTCTCTCAAATCGTTCTAAAAGGACCCATGAAAAGTATCTGCATGTACAGGACAGCTGAACCCCCAGGTGCTTTGTGACTCATCAACAGCCAGGCAGCTCCCAGATCAGCTAAGAGCCAATCGAAAGGTGAGCCTCTCTTTCGAAGGTCCACAGGCCTCCCCGGAAGGTCCCCTAAGGAAGCTGCAGGCCAGGGGAGTGTGTCACGCAGCTGTCTCAGGAAAGCTTTCTAGCAAGGCCCACGTGAGGAGTAAGGAGCCATGGGACTCAGGGTATCTGTGCTCACAGAAAGAGCTCTGTCGAAGTTGAGGTGGCCTATGACACACTCAACACCCTGCGTCCGTGGCCCTTGGAGGGACTTGGTCTTACTTCCGCTCAAATTCTCGCAGGAGACAGACCCTCCTTTGCCTAAGGCAGGAAGAGCTGCTGCTGGGAAACCCCGATCAAGGCACCCTGGAGAATGCCTGCTCAAGGGGAACTTACGGGGGGTTGTCACATTTCCTCTGCCGGAAGCGGGCTCCCGTCCCACACGTCCGGCTGCACATGCTCCACGCGCCCCAGGGGCTCCAGTCTCCGTCCACGTGCTCCGGGATGGGTGTCTTGCTCACGCACTCCCCTGCGCGGCACCACTGAAACACAGCAGGGGGGCCCCAGGGGCCCTCAGTGCCCAAGGATCAAACCTGCTCACTCACCCAGTAACTTGCGATTCCCACCACGTGAAAAAGCACCTTGCCGTCCCAAATTGCCTTCTGTAATTCACGTATGAGCAGACCGTTTTGGGGCATGCATGCTGCTTAGCTCTAGCGACCTTCCTTGCTCACTCAACCTGACACCTGTACACCTGTGGCATTTGCAGTGTGCCCTAAAATCCCACGTGACGTGTGCTCCGTTGGAGTTTTCTAAGTTCTCAGAAAAAGGATTAGTTCACATGGCTTACAGAGAGACCTGAGTTTCTGCCAACTTTCCTGACTGGGAGTGCATCTCTCTGGAAGGCTGAGTCTCCTGGCTTTGTGGTTTTGAACTTCAAAGTTGGGTTTGGTGCTTCGGAGATGACACCGTAAGTTCCACACGGGTGAACCTTGGCTCCGAGGATAAGGGAAAGCCAATCCTCTAAAATGGAAATTTCCCAATGTGTGTGGCACATCCAGGGCAGGACAGGTGATTTAGTGGTTCCCAACCATGGCATCTCATTCATTCCTTGCAGGAAGACTAAGAGAACTCTGCGGCTGCTGGCCCTGAACACCTCTCCTCTCCAACACCAATCTCTCCGGTTAATGAAGATCAGGCCTACAGGCTTGCTCTCTTAAACTTGAGCTAGAAGTGAGCAACACAGTTCTCATAGAATTTATTTTATGATAGCCCTTTGTGTATGGCAAGTGATCCTGTTTTTCTACGTATGGTTTATTGACGTGCAAGTTTTAAGTAAATTCACTTGTATGACAAAAAGAGTCGATTGAACAAAAATAGCAAGTGGTTCTTGTATCTTATCAGCAGAAAAAGGAGAGGTGATGTGGGTGCCCCTCTTTTCCCAGAGTGGGCTCCATGGGCATTTCTGGGGCAGCCCAGAGGGTGCTTCAGGTACTCCTGAGTAAAGCACAGACCACTGCCCTTCAGGAGAAACGCCCAATGCTCAGGAGATGGGGGCTGGGGGAGGGCAGTGGGAGGCGGGGGTTACCTTGTCTGCCCCACACTCAGTGCCGTCCAGGGGAGGGTCCAGCTTGGTCTTGCAGGACGTATCTCCTTCCACCAGGCACCACAGTCCAGCGCACATCAGATGCTGCTGACAAGGGAAGGAAGGTAACTGCCTAGAGCACCACACACAGGTCACTACTGGGGGCGGAAGGTGGGGCTTGATGACTGGTTTGGATTGAGAATTTGAAACATGAAGGGAAGGAGGGTCATGAGTCTGGATGTGAAGAAAAAAAAATATGTGCATCATTCAACTGGTTCATTTTAACTCAACAAAATTCTGTGCCTTTATTTCCCATGCTTGTCTCATGGGGATTCAGTTCGGCAATTCCTGCATTAGCTATTGAGGGCCTAGGAGTTGTCCCATGCAGGGCGCAGGCTGGGAGCCAGTAACAAACACATACTTTCCATTTAATGTAGGAAGGTATGAGGCAGACACCCATGGGTCAGACCAAGTGCATAGGAAAGGAATCTCTCCATCCTAACCTCACCAAGGAGGGCTTGCCGGAAAAGGCAGCTTCAGAGCTGAGGCTGGAGGGGCCACTGTGCAGGCCCAGAATTGAGACCCCAAGGGGTTAAAGAAGGCTTTCCATTCTCCCTGTGGTCACCTGCTTTCTAGCTCAGCTGCATCATGCCTAATTTCTTATAGTGTTTCACCTAAAGAATTTCTTAACTGCACAAATAATTGAAATAATTCTACTTAAGAATAGGCATTTAAAAACAGACTCCCATTTGTATTAATAGGAAACCTGCATGTAGACAGAGTGCTCAAGATGGGACTATTTATGAAAATAGCTGGATACATGGCCAGTGTCCTCCCTGGCTGCTTCAGTCTCCCTTGCAGGACTCGGAGAAGACAGCACATTCACCGGCTGCTGCTTCCCCAGTCTCTCCGCTGGAGGCCATCCCCTGACCACGGAGTAACCCTAGGTCATGGGGATGGGAGCTGGACACCCCATCTCCTTGGGTGCGATGGCTCTGAGGCCAGCGCCACACTTATCTCTGAGGGTCCCGGTGGGATGGTCCCATTGTCCATGCAGTCGCCTGCCCATCAGTGTACTTTGGACTTGCCACCCCCCTCTCCCTTCCCTGCCCCCTCACGGTGCTTCCTGGGATCACTTCCCAGATAAACTACTTGCACCCAAATCCTCGCCTCGTGGTCTGAAAATTGAGAACAGATGTACAGAAGGCTCTTTTAAAGACACAGCACTTCTGGGATGCCAAGCCCAAGCACACGGGGAAAAGGCCTGAGCCGCAGTAGGGAGATATCACCCTCCCGGGCGTGGCCAGGGCACCTGCGGGTACATTTTGGGCAGGGTGAGGGTCAAGGGTCCTTGCTCAGGATAGTCACAGTGGGGCTCACAAAGGGTGTGCTGTGCTTCGTGTAGAGTTCTGCTGTTCCAAGTAATCTCAAACATCTGCATAGAATAGTGTGCACTGTGCTGTCTCAAGTCAAAAAATATTTAGAAGCTGAAGAGACAAAAGGAGAAACAGGGAAGGAAAACAGGGCTGGAGGGGCTTTGACAAAGAACTCACAGAGCACAAGCTCTTGCTCATTTTTTCAAGTGTGTCAAAGCCACTCCGTGCCCTTAAAGAAATTGATGATTCAAGGGGAATAGTGTGCCTGTGGGTTCAGGAAAACCCCTGTGTTCCCATTATTGTTCAATTCTCAGCAGAACGGTAAAAAGATGAGAACTCTGAGCACAACCCCAGCTGGTCCCATAAAGACAGACTGCACCTCATTAAATGTTTGATTCCATGCACCTTGACCTCGGAGCTCTTCGAGAGTGTGGTGTCAGCGCGTGGACATGTGTTCATGAGAACAAGGCTGACCCGGCAGGTAATTTATGGGTAGGAGTGCTTGGGATTAGGAGACACACCTGTCCCATCAAGAGGGAGAGGAGGAAGGCGGTGTGAATGGTTTGTTATGCGCTTTATAGACCACGCATTCCCATAAAACTTTTCTAGCCATCAAAGAAAAGGAGATGAGTCTGGCAAAGACTTTCAAGAACACAAAAAGTAGTAACCATAAAGGCCAAAAGAAATGAATTATATTATGTTAAAATGAAGAACTTCTGTGTATCAAGAGACAACCATAAGAAAGAGAGGATATTTGCAATAAAAGGGAGATACTTATAATGCATGGAGCCAACAAAGGATTTGTATCAAGAATATCTGTAAAAACATGAAAGCTCCCACAGACAATTAAGAAAATAGCCCAGTAGAAAAATGGGCAAAAAACTTGAACAGACACTTTACAAACAAGGGCATTTAAACTTAAGGATGGGGTGACTAGCTGGCTCAATTGGTGGAGCGTGTGACTCTTGATGTTGGGGTTGTGAATCTGAGCCCTACGTTGGGTGTAGAGATCACTTAAAAAAAAACCAAAACATAAGGATGGCCAATAAACATATGAGCAGGTGCTTAATTTCATCAGCCACTACCACTTGGTACCTCTACACATGCACCAGAATGGCTAGAATGACAGAGACAGAGGATACAAAGTGTTGGCAAGGATGTGGTATGATATGAATGCTCTAAAACTGATGCTGAGCTTCTAACTTGGTTCAACAACTCTGGAAAACTCTTTGGCAGTACTTACTAACACTGAAGACATGCACATTCTAACACTCAACAATTCCACTCTGACGTATGCATCGGACAGAAATGTGTGTATCCCATTTTTATGAGGTTTAAAAACAAATAAGATAAAATTATCATTTTCTGTGAGTCAGGATAGTGGATACCTTTCTGTGTTTAGTTTAAAAACAAAGACAAGGGAGTTGAGCGGAAAAGGCAACTTTAGAGCTGCAGCCTCTGATCCCAGCTCAGCCACCAGCACTGCCGTGTATGCCCAAGCTAAGCAATCACCCTTCTGTGATTCCTTGTGAGTACAGGACAAATGGTATGGACTGCATTAATGCTTGTCACTGTGGTGCCTGTGAGATAGCTGGCATTCATGTCATGCTTTCCAAATGACCTAGTGCTCTGCCATCTGTAGGACAAAGTCCTGTAACATCTGTCATCCTGAGGACAGCTGTGGAAGGCAGGTAGGGCAGGGCTTTCTCTACTTTTTTCCGTCTTCCCAAAGAACAGGCACATGTTTGTGGAGGTCAAGGGCCTGAGTTGGTCAGAAGCACCAGACTGGGGAGTTCATTTATCAAGGTTCATATCCTGGTTCTTGACCTATGTAGTGGATCCATACGTGTGTTCACTTTCTAAAAAAGAATCAAGCTCTAAATGTATGACCTGTGCATTTTTTATGCATGCTTAGTATACTATTTATGGTAAAACCACTTACTGAAAGAGAGAAGACAAGAGAGAAATGCATGCTCTGATAACGGAAGATTCTCTGGACCAACCTATCACAAGGTAGAAGCGGGAAAATCAGGGCTTCACAAGGAAAGTACAAGGATAGACCACGTGTGGGGGGAGCCATTCCTCAGAGCAGGAGAAAGACTGCATGGTGGATAGTCTTGCAACTGCTGGTCTCTTTAGGTCAGGACACACACACTGGTCTCATGAGGAGAATGCCTGCTAGCCTGGAAATAGCCCTGACACTCTCCAAAATGAACATCCTATCTATAGCTGGTCCAGGAATAACTCAGAGGTGAACAATACATAGAAAGAATCGGGGCACCTGGGTGGCGCAGTCGGTTAAGCGTCCGACTTCAGCCAGGTCACGATCTCGCGGTCCGTGAGTTTGAGCCCCGCGTCGGGCTCTGGGCTGATGGCTCAGAGCCTGGAGCCTGTTTCCGATTCTGTGTCTCCCTCTCTCTCTCTGCCCCTCCCCCGTTCATGCTCTGTCTCTCTCTGTCCCAAAAATAAATAAACGTTGAAAAAAAAAATTTAAAAAAATTAAAAAAAAAGAAAGAATCATCACAGGATCTGTACTAATTAGTACAAAAAGGGAGAAGTTACGGGAAGGAGAAAGCATGTGAAGAATATTCACTCACTGGATAAAATGATCATAAAATGGCTAACAATGTGCAAGCACATGTGCATTATTATTTTTTAAGAACAAAGTAATTGCATTTTTTTTGGTTTTGTTTCTTGTTTTTTAAGTTTATTTATTTATTTTGAAAGAGAGAGAGCAAGTAGGGGAGGGGCAGAGGGAGAGGGAGAGAGAATTCCAAGTAGGCTCCACACTGTCAGCACAGAGCCTGACACAGGGTTCAAACCCATGAACTGTGAAATCATGACCTGAGCTGAAATCCAGAGTTTGACGCTCAACTGACCGAGCCATGCAGGCACCCCTGGTTTTTCACTTTTTGCACTTGCAAAAGGAAAATACATAAGAACTCAGGGAAATGATGGTCAGGTCAAATGAGATAAAATATTAACCATCACAGCTGGCTGGTCTCTCCTAAAGGAGAGAACCAAAGTAATGTAACAGAAAAGGTATTTGAATATAAATTCAAGGGGTGCCTGGGTGGCTCAGTTGGTTAAGAATCTGACTTCGGCTTAGGTCATGATCTCACGGTTTGTGAGTTCAAGCCCCGTGTAGGGCTCTGTGCTAACAGGGTGGAGCCTGCTTGGGCTTCTTTGTCTCCATCTCTCTCTGCCCCTCCGTTGCTCATGCTGTCTCTCTCTCTCTCAAAAAATAAATAAACATTAAAAAAATGTATATAAATTCAAGACCCTATCCTGAAATGAAAGAATACCTCAGTCTCAGATTGAAAAGCAAAGCCTTGTTCCAGGGAAAATGGCGAAGAATCATGAACACGGAGGCATGTCCTGATGAAAGTTACTGGATTTCAGAGATAAAGCAAAAAATATTTTAGGCAGCCAGGCAAAAAGACCAAGTCACTGATAATGGGAAAAGGTATCAGGCTACATGCAGATTTCTCCACGGCAGCCCTCAATGCTGGAAGGCAATGGAACAATGCTCAGAAAGACACAAGGAAAGAAAATGTAACCCAAGCAACTTCTAGCAACTGAAGTGTTGCCCAAATATTTAGGTAACGGAAAATTATTTTCAAACCTATAAAGAGCTGGATCTTTTTTGGGAGACAATACTAGAGGATGAAATTCAGCGAGCAGAGAAATGAGGGGAAAACCCAAGGATTAGAAGTGAACATGGATCAAAGACATTGACTGAAACGTGGGGGCTGAAGTTAGACAACAGAACACAGAGGCTATAAGCTAAGATGAGGCTTATAAGATGAGGCTTATAAGAACAGGCTAGAAAAGAAGGTTTTATGAGATTGTCCATATACATCAATTTCTTTATCGTTTTTGGCTGGGGGAGTAACAAAACATAACAGATAAATATAGTAACTGAGATATAAGAGCTTTTAAAGGTAAAATGTTAACCACTAAGAAAATAATTAAATTGGGGGGTAGAGGGAATGGAAAGAAGGGGGTTGAAGGTAGAAATTCATCTATTTTATCATGCTCAAGGAATTAGGATACAGTAAAATAGATAGAAGTTGGCCTAAGGCACCTTTTGCTTCCAGCAAATGTCAGACCAAATAGTCTGTGGGAGGCAGGGCTGCTCATCCATTACAAAAGCAGTGAGGTATTGTAATAAAATATCATCCTTATTGCTGCGCTCACCAGAAGTAAAGGAACTATTCAAGAAAGCAAACACAAAATACACACATAGCTATATCTGTACATACATACAACATAGTCCAATCTGGGGGTAAGCACATAGAAGAGGTGCATTCCCTTGAGGGCCAGCAATGATCTTGATACTACAGCTGGGAGAGTAAGTCTGGAATCTGGAAGGATTGGTGACATCCCCGGCTTTGGTTGAGACAAATATAAATTCTCTCTGAAGGAAAGCAAATCACCATTCAGCCTCTCACAACTCCACGGTGGTAGTCAATAAAAGTAAACTTACAATGAAACATGGAAACATGAATGACAGCTGGTGGAAGACACAAACACAAGACTTAAACTTTCAAAGTGTTTAGATAACAGAATGATCAGATACAGAATATAGAATATCTATAAAATGTTTAAAGAACCAGAAGATGAGATCACATACAGGAAGATACTATTGAGTATGACCAGGCTAATCTGAAAAAGAAACTAGAAAGAACCTTTTAAAAACTGAATGTATAATTGTTGAAGAAAAGCAGTAGATTCTGACATCATTGAAAGACAGAATGAGTGACTGGAAAATAGATGTGAATAAATTATACACAGTACAGTATGGAGAGAAAAGGAATTGGGAAATACTAAAAAAAAAATGGGTTAAGAGATAAGAAAGAAAAATACTGATGTATGTATCTAATCATAGTCCCAGAAGGAGAGAATAGAAAGAATGGGAGAGAGGAAGTATTTGAGAAGAAAATAGCTGACATAGAACATGTATCATATAGAATAATGAGTTCCCATACTTAGTGGGGGGCAGTCTTCTATTACAGCCCAACAACCCTTCCTCCTGCTACTCATACTGTAAGTGTAACGCCCTCCTCTTGTACATTTGATGAAACTACCAGCTTGCTTTGCATCCATATAATGCAGCAAAAATCACAGGATGTCATTTGAAACAATTCTTGGGCTAATGGGAAAGTCATAATGAAAGTTGCAAATGATAAAGAAAATAATGAAGGTGAAGTGCTAGATATCATGACAAATGAAGGAAGAGTCTCAAATACTCATAGACAAGAAGGAAAATAAATTAAGTATCCATTTGAAAAAGTTTGAAAGGGGAAAAATATAAATCTATAAGAAAGCAGAATAAATTAATGATGAGGAAAGGAGAAATGTATTATTTAGGAAGAAGAAAAACAATAGGCAAATAGGAGTTGGCTCTTTGGAGGAAAAATAAATGGGATAAACTGCTAGTTAATCTATTTAAGAAAAAGGGGAGAAAGCAGGAATAACAGAGAAAGAAAGAAAGAAAGAAAGAAAGAAAGAAAGAAAGAAAGAAAGAAAGAAAAGAAAGAGAGAAAAGAAAGGAAAGGAGGCAGGTTGGGGAGTTGCGGCAAGATGGCGGCTTAGGAGGATGCTGGGCTCACCGCACGTCCTGCTGATCACTTAGATTCCATCTACACCTGCCTAAATAACCCAGAAAACCGCCAGAGGATTAGCAGAACAGAGTCGCCGGAGCCAAACGCAGACGAGGGGCCCACGGAAGAGGGTAGGAAGGGCGGCGAGGCGGTGCGCGCTCCACGGACTGGCGGGAGGGAGCCGGGGCGGAGGGGCGGCTCGCCGGCCAAGCAGAGTCCCCGAGTCTGGCTTGCAAAAGCGGAGGGGCCGGGCGGACTGTGTTCCGACAGCAAGCGCGACTTAGCGTCTGGGAGGTCATAAGTTAACAGCTCTGCTCGGAAAGCGGGAAGGCTGGAGGACAAAGGGAGGGAGAGCTGCTGAGCCCCCGGACAACAGAGCTCAGTTTGGTGGGGAACAAAGGCGCTCACCAGCGCCATCTCCCCCGCCCATCCCCAGCCGAAATCCCAAAGAGAACCAGTTCCTGCCAGGGAACTTGCTCCCTCCGTGCAAACACCCGACTCTGCGCTTCTGTGGAGCCAAACCTCCAGCAGCGGATCTGACTCCCTCCCGCTGCCACAGGGCCCCTCCTGAAGTGGATCACCTAAGGAGAAGTGATCTAAGCCTGCCCCTCCTGCCCCCGAGCACCTTGCCTACCCACCCCAGCTAATACGCCAGATCCCCAGCATCACAAGCCTGGCAGGGTGCAAGTAGCCCAGACGAGCCACACCACCCCACAGTGAATCCCGCCCCTAGGAGAGGGGAAGAGAAGGCACACACCAGTCTGACTGTGGCCCCAGCGGTGGGCTGGGGGCAGACATCAGGTCTGACTGCGGCCCCGCCCACCAACTCCAGTTATACACCACAGCACAGGGGAAGTGCCCTGCAGGTCCTCACCACGCCAGGGACTATCCAAAATGACCAAGCGGAAGAACTCCCCTCAGAAGAATCTCCAGGAAATAACAACAGCTAATGAGCTGATCAAAAAGGATTTAAATAATATAACAGAAAGTGAATTTAGAATAATAGTCATAAAATTAATCGCTGGGCTTGAAAACAGTATACAGGACAGCAGAGAATCTCTTGCTACAGAGATCAAGGGACTAAGGAACAGTCACGAGGAGCTGAAAAACGCTTTAAACGAAATGCAAAACAAAATGGAAACCACCACAGCTCGGCTTGAAGAGGCAGAGGAGAGAATAGGTGAACTAGAAGATAAAGTTATGGAAAAAGAGGAAGCTGAGAAAAAGAGAGATAAAAAAATCCAGGAGTATGAGGGGAAAATTAGAGAATTAAGTGATACACTAAAAAGAAATAATATACACATAATTGGTATCCCAGAGGAGGAAGAGAGAGGGAAAGGTGCTGAAGGGGTACTTGAAGAAATCATAGCTGAGAACTTCCCTGAACTGGGGAAGGAAAAAGGCATTGAAATCCAAGAGGCACAGAGAACTCCCTTCAGACGTAACTTGAATCGATCTTCTGCACGACATATCATAGTGAAACTGGCAAAATACAAGGATAAAGAGAAGATTCTGAAAGCAGCAAGGGGTAAACGTGCCCTCACATATAAAGGGAGACCTATAAGACTCGTGACTGATCTCTCTTTTGAAACTTCGCAGGCCAGAAAGAATTGGCACGAGATTTTCAGGGTGCTAGACAGAAAACATATGCAGCCGAGAATCCTTTATCCAGCAAGTCTGTCATTTAGAATAGAAGGAGAGATAAAGGTCTTCCCAAACAAACAAAAACTGAAGGAATTTGTCACCACTAAACCAGCCCTACAAGAGATCCTAAGGGGGACCCTGTGAGACAAAGTCCCAGAGACATCACTATAAGCATAAAACATACAGACATCACAATGACTCTAAACCCGTATCTTTCTATAATAGCACTGAATGTAAATGGATTAAATGCGCCAACCAAAAGACATAGGGTATCAGAATGGATAAAAAAACAAGACCCATCTATTTGCTGTCTACAAGAGACTCATTTTAGATCTGAGGACACCTTTAGATTGAGAGTGAGGGGATGGAGAACTATTTATCATGTGACTGGAAGCCAAAAGAAAGCTGGAGTAGCCATACTTATATCAGACAAACTAGACTTTAAATTAAAGGCTGTAACAAGAATTGAAGAAGGACATTATATAATAGTTACAGGGTCTATCCATCAGGAAGAGCTAACAATTATAAATGTCTATGCACCAATACCGGAGCCCCCAAATATATAAAACAATTACTCATAAACATAAGCAACCTTATTGATAAGAATGTGGTAATTGCAGGGGACTTTAATACACCACTTACAGAAATGGATAGATCATCTAGACACACGGTCAATAAAGAAACAAGGGCCCTGAATGAGACATTGGATCAGATGGACTTGACAGATATATTTAGAACTCTGCATCCCAAAGCAACAGAATATACTTTCTTCTCGAGTGCACATGGAACATTCTCCAAGATAGATCATATACTGGGTCACAAAACAGCCCTTCATAAGTTTACAAGAATTGAAATTATACCATGCTTACTTTCAGACCACAATGCTATGAGGCTTGAAATCAACCACAGAAAAAAGTCTGGAAAACCTCCAAAAGCATGGAGGTTAAAGAACACCCTACTAACGAATGAGTGGGTCAACCAGGCAATTAGAGAAGAAATTAAAAAATATATGGAAACAAACGAAAATGAAAATACAACAATCCAAACGCTTTGGTACGCAGCAAAGGCAGTCCTGAGAGGAAAATACATTGCAATCCAGGCCTATCTCAAGAAACAAGAAAAATCCCAAATACAAAATCTAACAGCACACCTAAAGGAACTAGAAGCAGAACAGCAAAGGCAGCCTAAGCCCAGCAGAAGAAGAGAAATAATAAAGATCAGAGCAGAAATAAACAATATAGAAACTAAAAAAACTGTAGAGCAGATCAACGAAACCAAGAGTTGGTTTTTTGAAAAAATAAACAAAATTGACAAACCTCTAGCCAGGCTTCTCAAAAAGAAAAGGGAGATGACCCAAATAGATAAAATCATGAATGAAAATGGAATGATTACAACCAATCCCTCAGAGATACAAACAATTATCAGGGAATACTATGAAAAATTATATGCCAACAAATTGGACAACCTGGAAGAAATGGACAAATTCCTGAACATCCACACTCTTCCAAAACTCAATCAGGAGGAAATAGAAAGCTTGAACAGACCCATAACCAGCGAAGAAATTGAATCGGTTATCAAAAATCTCCCAACAAATAAGAGTCCAGGACCAGATGGCTTCCCAGGGGAGTTCTACCAGACGTTTAAAGCAGAGATAATACCTATCCTTCTCAAGCTATTCCAAGAAATAGAAAGGGAAGGAAAACTTCCAGACTCATTCTATGAAGCCAGTATTACTTTGATTCCTAAACCAGACAGAGACCCAGTAAAAAAAGAGAACTACAGGCCAATATCCCTGATGAATATGGATGCAAAAATTCTCAATAAGATACTAGCAAGTCGAATTCAACGGCATATAAAAATAATTATTCACCATGATCAAGTGGGATTCATTCCTGGGATGCAGGGCTGGTTCAACATTCGCAAATCAATCAACGTGATACATCACATTAACAAAAAAAGAGAGAAGAACCATATGATCCTGTCAATCGATGCAGAAAAGGCCTTCGACAAAATCCAGCACCCTTTCTTAATAAAAACCCTTGAGAAAGTCGGGATAGAAGGAACATATTTAAAGATCATAAAAGCCATTTATGAAAAGCCCACAGCTAACATCATCCTCAACGGGGAAAAACTGAGAGCTTTTTCCCTGAGATCAGGAACACGACAAGGATGCCCACTCTCACCGCTGCTGTTTAACATAGTGCTGGAAGTTCTAGCATCAGCAATCAGACAACAAAAGGAAATCAAAGGCGTCAAAATTGGCAAAGATGAAGTCAAGCTTTCGCTTTTTGCAGATGACATGATATTATACATGGAAAATCCGATAGACTCCACCAAAAGTCTGCTAGAACTGATACAGGAATTCAGCAAAGTTGCAGGATACAAAATCAATGTACAGAAATCAGTTGCATTCTTATACACTAACAATGAAGCAACAGAAAGACAAATAAAGAAACTGATCCCATTCACAATTGCACCAAGAAGCATAAAATACCTAGGAATAAATCTAACCAAAGATGTAAAGGATCTGTATGCTGAAAACTATAGAAAGCTTATGAAGGAAATCAAAGAAGATTTAAAGAAATGGAAAGACATTCCCTGCTCATGGATTGGAAAAATAAATATTGTCAAAATGTCAATACTACCCAAAGCTATCTACACATTCAATGCAATCCCAATCAAAATTGCACCAGCATTCTTCTCGAAACTAGAACAAGCAATCCTAAAATTCATATGGAACCACAAAAGGCCCCGAATAGCCAAAGGAATTTTGAAGAAGAAGACCAAAGCAGGAGACATCACAATCCCAGACTTTAGCCTCTACTACAAAGCTGTCATCATCAAGACAGCATGGTATTGGCACAAAAACAGACACATAGACCAATGGAATAGAATAGAAACCCCAGAACTAGACCCACAAACGTATGGCCAACTCATCTTTGACAAAGCAGGAAAGAACATCCAATGGAAAAAAGACAGCCTCTTTAACAAATGGTGCTGGGAGAACTGGACAGCAACATGCAGAAGGTTGAAACTAGACCACTTTCTCACACCATTCACAAAAATAAACTCAAAATGGATAAAGGACCTAAATGTGAGACAGGAAACCATCAAAACGTTAGAGGAGAAAGCAGGAAAAGACCTCTCTGACCTCAGCCGTAGCAATCTCTTACTCGACACATCCCCAAAGGCAAGGGAATTAAAAGCAAAAGTGAATTACTGGGACCTTATGAAGATAAAAAGCTTCTGCACAGCAAAGGAAACAACCAACAAAACTAAAAGGCAACCAACGGAATGGGAAAAGATATTCGCAAATGACATATCGGACAAAGGGCTAGTATCCAAAATCTATAAAGAGCTCACCAAACTCCACACCCAAAAAACAAATAACCCAGTGAAGAAATGGGCAGAAAACATGAATAGACACTTCTCTAAAGAAGACATCCGGATGGCCAACAGGCACATGAAAAGATGTTCAGCGTCGCTCCTTATCAGGGAAATACAAATCAAAACCACACTCAGGTATCACCTCACGCCAGTCAGAGTGGCCAAAATGAACAAATCAGGAGACTATAGATGTTGGAGAGGATGTGGAGAAACGGGAACCCTCTTGCACTGTTGGTGGGAATGCAAATTGGTTCAGCCGCTCTGGAAAGCAGTGTGGAGGTTCCTCAGAAAATTAAAAATAGACCTACCCTATGACCCAGCAATAGCACTGCTAGGAATTTATCCAAGGGATACAGGAGCACTGATGCATAGGGCCACTTGTATCCCAATGTTCATAGCAGCACTCTCAACAATAGCCAAATTATGGAAAGAGCCTAAATGTCCATCAACTGATGAATGGATAAAGAAATTGTGGTTTATATACACAATGGAATATTACGTGGCAATGAGAAAAAATGAAATATGGCCTTTTGTAGCAACGTGGATGGAACTGGAGAGTGTGATGCTAAGTGAAATAAGCCATACAGAGAAAGACAGATACCATATGGTTTCACTCTTATGTGCATCCTGAGAAACTTAACAGGAACCCATGGGGGAGGGGAAGGAAAAAAAAAAAGAGGTTAGAATGGGAGAGAGCCAAAGCATAAGAGACTGTTAAAAACTGAGAACAAACTGAGGGTTGATGGGGGGTGGGAGGGAGGAGAGGGTGGGTGATGGGTATTGAGGAGGGCACCTTTTGGGATGAGCACTGGGTGTTGTATGGAAACCAATTTGTCAATAAATTCCAGAAAAAAAAAAAAAAGTAAAGAAAGGAAAGGAGGAAAGAAGGAAAGAAAATAATCAAAATGTAAAGGAAATTAAAAAAAATAATCAGTAATCACTGAGCTCAATTCTATTACATAAGCTTAAGATGAGATGATTTCCTAACAGCATATAAATTAATAGATCTATTGTTGAGAATAGACTAAAAATGTATACAGTCTAGTTAATACAGAAGACCTAGGGAAGCTTGCCAATGAGCTACCCTTTCTGAAAACCTCTGGCCCAGATGGTTTCTTAGCAGTATTTTCCATAGGGGGATTCTATTTAATCTTTAAGAAACAGATAATACCAATGCATTCAAACTGTTTAATGGCATACAAAAGGAGGGAAAGCTTTCCTTATTGTTTGTATTAATCAATATGACTTTGAAACCAAACTGAACAGGGCAGGAAAGGAGAAAAGCTTCATACCAAACTCATTTATGAACGCTACTGTAAAAACCCTAAATAAAAGTGAAGCATGCACCATGACCAAGAAAGCTTTACTCTGAGAACCTGAAGATGGTTTAATATTAGAAAATCTGCTAATATAATTTGCCACATTAATAATTCAAAGACAGAACTCATCCATTCCTCATTATGGATGCAGAGAAGACATTTACTAAAATTTAATCATAACCTCTTATTAAAGTTCTTAACAATATAAATAAATGGATACTTTCTTCACTTGATAAATACCTATCTCATGGAGAAACATCAGAAGAATTTCTCATTAATGCTTCTGATGTATAGAATGTATATTATTACACTGTTTTTATTTTAGATGAGAAAAGAATGGATATTATCACACTTTTTATTTTAGATGAGAGAGAGAATTAGGGGCTAATATAGAATTATATAACTAAAAACCCAAATGACTCAATTAAAGAACTATTATAATCTCTAGAAGAATTCAGTCAGATGGCTGGACATAAAATGAAAATACAGTAATCAAAGTTATAAATATCAAATACAACCGGTTTTAAAGATATAATGGAATATGGGATTGCAAGCTGGTGCAGCCACTCTGGAAAACAGTATGGAGGTTCCTCAAAAAACTAAAAATAGAACTACCCTACAACTCAGCAATTGCACTACTAGGTATTTATCCACAGGATACAGGTGTGCTGTTTCGAAGGGACACATGCACCTCCATGTTTATAGCAGCACTATCGACAATAGCCAAAGTATAGAAAGATCCCAAATGTCCATCAGTGGATGAATGGATAAAGAAGATGTGGTATGTGTGTGTGTGTGTGTGTGTGTGTGTGTGTGTGTGTATGTGTATATATACACACACACAACAGAGTATTACTCAGCAATCAAAAAGAATGAAATCTTGCCATTTGCAACTACATGGATGGAACTGGAGGGTATTATGCTAAGTGAAATTAGTCAGAGGAAGACAAAAATCATATGACTTCACTCATATGAGGACTTTAAGAGACAAAACAGATGAACCTACGGGAAGGGAAACAAAAATAATATAAAAACAGGGAAGGGGACAAAACAGAAGAGGCTCATAAATATGGAGAACAAACTGAGGGTTACGGGAGGGGTTGTGGGAGGGGGGATGGGCTAAATGGGTAAGGGGCACTAAGGAATCTACTCCTGAAATCATTGTTGCGCTATATGATAACTAATTTGGATGTAAATTTTTAAAAATAAAAAATAAAATAAAAGATATAATGGAATAAAAGACACCATTAAAATAGAAAAATATACTATAGAAATAAATATATTAACAAACTTATAAAATATACATAAAGAAAAATTTTAAATTTCCTTGAGGGAGGGAGGATGTCTTGAATGGATGTAAAGAAATACTACGTAGGAAAACTCAAAAGTATAAAGGCATTATTTTTCCCTGAGTTAGTCTCTAAAGTAATATAACTGAATTTAAAATACCAACATAATTTGAAACTAAACAAGCAGATTCTAAAGACCATATGAAGAAACAAACAAATAATAGCCTGGAAAACTGTGAAAAAGCATATGGTTAGTGCATTAAAATATAAAATAATGGCCATGTAAATATTAAGAGGTACATGATTATATCAGTGGAACAGGCTGGGAAATCCAGAAATATATTTTTTAAATGAGAAATAAAGAAGTATAATGTATTATAAAGATGGCATTTAGAATTTATGGGGAGATATGAATTAATCAGTAAACGGTATGGAGCCACCTGAGGGGCCATCTGGAAACCAACTGAGGTTGGATCCCTACCTCACACCTTACACTAAAATAAATGATTGCTGTATTAAGGATTTAAACATAAAAATGAAATCATAAAAGTACTAGAAGATACGATACAAATTAAGTTTATTTACAATTTAGGAATGGGAAAGACCTTTCAAACCATGACATAAAAGCCAGAAGACTAAAGATATTGATATATTTGACTTTACATACACACAGACACACACACACACACAGACACACACACACACACAGACACACACACACACACACACACACACAGCACACACACACACATATACTTCTGCTTGACATAAAATGATTTTAAAAAAGTAAAAAACAAACATCAAAAAAATCTGTAACTCATATTTCATCTAAAGGGCCAATTTCATTAATCTATAAAATTTCCAACAAATCACTAAAAAAAGTCAATAATCCAAAAGATTTAAAAAGACAGTCCACAGAAAAGACAACGCAACTGGTTTTTTAATATATGAAAAAAATGCTCAAACGCATCAATAAAGAAAGTGTCATTTAACCTGCAAGACTCATTTCCTAAATGCTCAGATTGGCAAAGACCTGAGAGGCTAAGCAGATATGGGAAAACAGGCACTTCCATATGTAGTTTGTGAGAGTGTAAATAGAGAAGCCTCTTTGGAGAGCAATCTGACAATATCTATCAAGGACTGAGGCATGTACATAATTTCATCTAGAGTTCAAAGACAGGCAAAATTAATCTGTGGGGTCACAAAGAAAAACAGTGAGGGTACCTGGGTGGCTCAGTCAGTTAAGTGTCTGATTTCAGCCCAAGTCATGATCTCACAGTGTGTGGGTTTGAGCCCCGCATCCGGCTCTGTGTTGACAGCTCAGAGCCTGAAGTCTCCTTCAGATTCTGTGTCTCCCTCTCTCTCTGCCCCTCCCCCGCTAGCACTCTCTCTGTCTCTCACAAATGAATAAAAACATTAAAAAATTAAAAAAAAAAAGGAAAGAGTGATTATTGCTGAGGGTTACAGAGTAGAAGGGAACTTTAGGGAAGCTTCTGGAATTGAAGAAATGCTGTATTTATTTTTTTAATGTTTATTTCTTTTGAGAGAGAGAGAGCATATATGTGAGCATGAGTTAGGGAGGTGCAGAGAGAGAGAGGCAAAGAGAGAATCCCAAGCAGGCTCCGCAACATCAGCGCAGAGCCCAATGGGGGCTCAATCCCACAAACTATGAGATCATGACCTGAGCCAAAATCAACAGATGCTTAACCAACTGAGTCACCCAGGTGCCCCAGAAATGCTGTATTTCTTGATGTGTAGGTTATACCGGTGCGTTCAGTTTATAAACACACACACACACACACACACACACACACACACACACACACAAAAGAATGTAACTGTACACTTAGGATTTGAACTTTTCTGTGTTTCATGTTATGTTATACATAGGTGAATAAAACTCCAAAAATTACATACATGCAAAAATCGCCTTTTATCCACTTGTAGGCATTTATATTGTAGATTAATGGTTCTCAATTAGGGGTGATTTTGCCCCCCTGCAAGATATTTGACAATGTGTGAAGACATTTTTTGGTTGTCACAACTAGGGGAGGCCCCTGACTTATAGTGGAAGAGGCTAATGACGTTGCTAAATATCCTATAGTGCATAAACCCCACCGCAAAGAATGGTCTGGCCCAGATGTCAAGAGTGCTGAGGTCAGGAAACTACAGATAAACTCACTGGTAATGACAAAAAAAAAAAAAAAAAAAAAAAAAAAAAAAGTAAGTTACAGTGGAGAATCCTCCAAAACACCTTAGCCAGGTGACCAAGGTTAACATCACCAGTATGGCAGTCCCCCTTTATCCATAGGGGATGTGTTCCATGACCCCCAGTGGATGCCTGAAACTATGGACAATACTAACCCTATGGACCCTTATACATACTGTTATTTCCCGTATGTACATCCCTATGACAAAGCTTAATTTATAAATTAGGCACAGTAAGAGAGAGAGAACATTAGCAAAACAGAACAATTATAAAAATATACTATAATAAAAGTTATGTGAATGTAGCCTCTCTCAAAATATCTTATTGTACTCACCCTTCTTCTTCATGTGATGGATGTGAGATGATAAAATGCCCACGTGATGAGATAAAGGAACATCATCACTTCATGATGTGGGCATTGTGACATAATGAGAGGCTACGGGTGCCCTTCTGACCACATGTCAGAAGGGTCATCCGCTTCAGACCGGGGTTGACTGTGGGTAACTGAAACCATGGAAAGCAAAACTGCAGATAAGGGGGCACCACTGCCATAAGATGTATGGTGGGCCCCTTCCCAATAATGCATCGCCTCAATATCATCATGAGGAAACATAAGATAAACCCAAATTGCAAACGTAATTGACTAGTACTGTTCAAGTGATGAGGTCATGAGAGACAGAGACCAAGGAACTACCACAGACCGGAGGAGACCGAGAGACAGGACAACTAAATGCAAAACAGGATGCCGGTACAGGAAGAAGGACATTGGTAGGAAAAGCAGTGAAATCTGCGTGCACTTTAGTGAATAACATTGTACTGGGATTAACAACCTGGTTTTGATAATGATTCTATGATTCTGTAAGATACTGACACAGAAGGAAGCTGGGGGAAAGGCATATGCTTTCTGGACTAGTTTTGTAACTCTTCTTAAGTCTAAAGCTACCTCCCAACAAAAAGTTAAAAAAATAACACAATCTGTAGTAAAGGTGGGGGGGGGGAGGATGAGGCAACTCTATTTACACTGGTACTGAACAACTCTAAAGCGTAGTTAAGAGGAAAAAAAGATACGCAACAGTACAGTAGGATGCTAATATTTGTAGGAAAAAGGGGAAAGCAAATATGCAAACATACAAATTTTGAATTTCACACCTTGTGCATAGATTTCTTATTCAGAAAACAAATTCATTCCCAAGTCACACTGATAACCAAGCATCTGTGGTAGAGATGGTCTTTGCTATAATTATCTAGTACCCACATGCCTATTTACAAAGCACTGATGAGACAAATTCAAAGATTGGCAATGTGGCTTTTCCAGAGTGAATTCTTTCTTTTCATCTTCAATGCCACTGCCTCATTCAAGTCCTCGTCCTCTCTCATTTGGACAAATGCAGTCATTTCCTGCAGGTCTTGTGAATGCAGTCTTCCTCGGGCTCAATATGGCTGCAAAATCTTTTTGAAGACACAGATCTCAACTGAACCCATCCCGCCACTCCCTTTGGGACTCACTGAAAACCCGTACGACATAGCCCCACTCTTCACTTCGTTCCTGCCCCTCTCCTCTGCCTGCTGCCTCCGCGCACCCCTGCGCTAACTGCACCTGACTACCCACATCCCACAGCTCCTCTGTGCCCCTGCCCAGGCTGCTGCTTCTGCTGGGAGAGCCCTCCCGGCCCCTCGTCCAGGCCCACCTCCCTGCAGACTGCACCATGCCACGCTGGAGAAGTGAACAGTAAGCATCACCTGCTGCCTGCCCTCACACAGCTCAGTCCAGGGAAGGAACCAGAAGTGAAGTAAATAAGAGAGAGCCATGAAATCATCCTTTGTATTCTTCAAGGCCAAATCCAGGAGCCCCATCTTTGTGAAGTTTTCCCTCCTCTCCTCTATTCCAACCAGCAAGCACCCATCTGGGTTCAATACGCATTCCACACTCAACTGCTGAGTGACCACCCTACGTGTCTCACCTCCTACCCACTTGGTTCCCCTCCATCACGATCTCCCGGGGGGCACCGGCTGTGTTTTAGTGCCTCCTCATTGCATTAGCTGGCGCATGTCTGGAAGCACATTGAACATACCCCAAAAAAGCTTTGCTGAATGAGCAAATGAACGCATGAATGAATGAATGAACAAATACATTCACTAGTGAGGGAATGCACAGCTTTGATAGTGTGAGGGAAGAGCTGTCGTATTCTAAGCACTTACGGAGATCAGGCATTAAGCTCAGTACTTCATTACTACTCACACCAACCTTGACAGACAGAAACTGTCATAAGTCACACTTTGCAGACTGGGACTGCAGAGCTGGGACATCTCCTGGCCCTACAACACATACTCGTTATGCACTGGTTATGATACTGTCTCTTGATGGCTCCCAATTTCCTCTTCTGCTTCCTCCCCCTGCAACCTCGCATCCTCTGCACCAACCAGGCAGGAATGCCCATCATCGTCTTGTGTTTGCAGGAGAATGGAATGCTCTGGGACCTCCGCCCACAATGTTGCATTTGCAAGCATTGCCAGGCAACATAGTCTTGGTTCAAAGGAAACGTACAGCCACTGAAGCCACATCAGGGGCGGGGGCACACAGGTTTTCCCTGCTCCTGCACCCGAAAGCAGGACACTCTGCTCAAGACCAACTCTTTGATAAGAGGGATAAGGGAGAATTGTGTTTGTAATACACAGGATTTTATCCTGTCCTGGATTTTAAACTTTTTGGTAAATTGGGAAAGAATAAATTTTTATAGGGGGAAAAAAAAAGAGGGAAATAAAGTCAGATGGGAAAGCAAAACAGAATGAACAAAAAAACCCTCAAAACCAAACCAAAGCAGATCAAACAGCAGTGGAAAGCCACTGTCCGGGGCAAAGAACAAGGAAAATGAAACAGCTGTCTGGTTCTAGCATCTGTTACCTCCCTGGCTACACTTAAGCATCAACTACATTTTGCAGCAGAATTACTCAAGCGTCTGCAGGACAAACGAGCCAATGCCCAGCTTCCTTCCCCTGGAAGGAAAACACAGGCAAGGTCTGAGTCCCTCGGAAGACAGCACTGCTCCTGCACTCAAGGCTTTGCCATTTTTCTTCAACTGGCGGTGGTCCGTATTAAGTGCTGGGAAGGCTGTTTTGATCCTCTCCCTCCACTGGGCACCCACTGAGTGTTTGGAGACCAGCTCTGTCTCAAAGCAATACTGAAGGCAATGGTTATGTAAAAAGCCTCAGAAATGTGTTGCTGATAACACAAGCCAAAAGGGAGATACAATAAGAGCTGGACGAAAAAAAGTTACTAAATCCAAATTTTCCACAAGTACTACTGCAGTTTGAAGTCCTCCCCCAGGCTGGCATGCCAGCCCCACTTCTGGAAGGCTCCCTGAGTCCTGAGGTTGGTCACTCCTTCCATGTCCTGTGGGCTGCAGAGATGGTCACCTGGCTGGGGTCACTTTGTGTGTAGGGCGGGTGGGGAGGGGGGACGCTGCCGGGCGAAGGCAGGGTCAGGGCACCCTGTCACACTCCTGGCAAGGGGTGTAGATGGGGGGGGTGGGCAAGAAATGGCAGATAACACACAACTTGCAAAGTCTGGAGAGCTCTCTGAGGAGGCAGTCTACTGTAAACTTCCAAACACTTCTGGAAAATTGGGGCCATCTGCTGCCAAAGCCCAACAGTTTTGAGAGAGGCTGCAGATGCTGGGCAGTAGGCTGAGACTGAGGCAGGCAGGACAGCTTTCAACCTGGCACCCAACCCAACGTCCTACCTCGCGGCTCTGTCTGTCTGAGAGCAGCAGGGCGAGGCTCTAGTTCCGGCCAGCTGCCCACTCCGGCCAGGTATGCAGCATTAAAGGGGCAGGTTTCATTTAAATCAGCAGTTCCCAAGCCCAGCTGAGTGTGAGATCCACCGGGGAAGTAGTCTTCCAGAGATTCAAAGGCCCAAGATCTGGAGTCGGACGTTACAACTTCTGACATTCTTGGGAGGAGCTTCTAATGACCCACCAGGATTAGAAGTGACCAACATCAGAGAAAAGAGCACTGTAGTTCCAGATGGAATGTGACACCCTGAGCTTCCTGGACCCCACAGGGGTCTCTAGCCATCAAGATGCCTGTGAGAATCTCTATGGGATCTGGGAAAGTCTGCAAAGAGCTCTTCCGTCCTGGGGCCTGGGGGTGTGCCAAGAGAGAAATACTGATGCTGGAGAGCAATTCCTGGGGCTTCCAGGGTAGCAGGAGGAACGGAAAGGACAACACAAGGAAAGATGCAGAAAAGAAAAGCCGGCCAACAAGACTGCCAGCTACATAATCTGCTCCACTACCACTGGCTCCAGGATGGAAAAAATGGTACTAGCTAACCTTTCCTGAGTGTATACTACGTCCTAAGCACTCTAACTCATTTGTTACTTAGCCCTCGTAATAACCCTATGATGTTTAAGCAGAGCTATTTTCCCCATTTTGCAGACTAGAAAACTGAGGCAGAAGAGACCGTGTAACTTGCTGAAGAGGCAGAGGCTAGACATGACCCTGGGTGCCTGACTTGGGAGGCTCCCTTCTGAACCATTGTGCGTTATGAACAGAACCTCCACCCTGTACTTACAGGCCAAGAGAACTAAATGGGAAGAACGAAGGAGCAAACAATAGGTAGAAAAGAACACATAATACCCTCGAATATCTATCACCATTCTAGACACTCTCGCCTTCCTGAAACAATTGGCCTATGGCTTCTGTGCTCAGTACTTAAAAAAATAGCATGACATGCACATCTTAGGCCAGTGCAAATGCCATGACATGTAGGCACACCTTTGCTCAAGTCAGTTATAAGGCTGGTGTTCATCATTTCCCAGAACTACCTTCCTTTCCAGGTAGGGCAGTCAGGCATGGGCTTCAATGATGGCAGAACGTGCTGCCGAGAAGCTTGTCCGGTAAAGGGATGAGTGGTCATTACATAGCATCTTTCAACTCTGAATCTCCAGGAACCGGGGCGATGAGGGGGCATAGACAAATATCTTTCATGCTGGAAAGAAGTGAGGGCTTTATGAGGCTGTGATCATTGTCGGAACGTTGCCCGAGCTCCCTATTTCTTGCTCTGTCTCCGGGAGCAATGTCATAGTCTTTCTTTCAGTTGGTGATGCCTATGTTTGCCTTTCCTACCCTCTGCTGCACCTTCCAGGATATCTGAGACTCAACAGCTTTAAAGGCTTGTTACATAGTGACTTTGATTTCCAGTGACTTTCCTGACCAAGACAGGAGGAACTTGTAATCATAAAAAAGATGGATTGGGCTAATTGCATAAAGTTCATTTCCCCTTTGTCATAAATATTTACCATCCAATGTTTATAACTTTTGTGTTTGGACTTTCTTGAAATGCTTTATTGAATTAAAAACATCACATTACCATTGGCTAAAAGAGGAGACAGCTATATTTGCCAATAATTACTGCAACAAATGCCAGCTATTGATGCCAATTTTTTTTTTTTGGTAGTTCATATTTCCATAGACAGCTTTGAGGCTTACAATACCAGCATTTTGCAGATGTAATGGTGATGGTGTGGGGATCTCCAGGGCCCTAGACATGCAAATGGACTATATTTTAATTTTTCTTGGTTCTCTGGTATGCAAATATTTAAGAAGGCAAGAAACCTGGTTAATATTTGAAGCGAGGCTGTTCCCAAAGCAATCATTTTTATGAAGTTATTTACCCTATGCCCTTGAGAGAGGAAATGGCTTTTAAGTTTGACCTTAAAATGGCCATGAATTGTGTTGAAGAACATATACAAAGACCCAGTCAGGAGGTTGTGTATTTGAAATTCCAGCTAAAGAGTAAAATAGCTCAGGGCAAGCTAGCATTTCCTGTTGGGGAGAGACGGGGGCCTGACATGCCTAGTGCTGGGCACCTGGCCTTGTGCTACGAGGCACCTGGGGAGCCTATAAACACCTTTTCAGAACAATATTTGTCAGTGCATTATTATAAAATTCACAAGATTGCCAAGGAAACAAATTTAACTATAATTCGAAATACAAGAATAAATACCAGTTCGTAATATTGTAACATGTATGTATTTCTTTGTCAGCACGTTACCTAAGAAGATCTAGCCGTGGGTCTAATAACCACCATAATTTCAAATATTTTTCTTCCTTTTTTTTTCATTTGAGAGGGAGTAGGGAGAGGGGAGAGAAAGCACACAAGCGAGCAGGGGAGAGGGGCAGAGGGAGGGGGAGGGGAGAGGGAGGGAGAGAGAGAGAGAGAGAGAGAGAGAGAGAATTTTATTTATTTATTTATTTTTAATTTTTTTTTTCAACGTTTATTTATTTTTCGGACAGAGAGAGACAGCATGAACGGGGGAGGGGCAGAGAGAGAGGGAGACACAGAATCGGAAACAGGCTCCAGGCTCTGAGCCATCAGCCCAGAGCCTGATGCGGGGCTTGAACTCCCCGACCGCGAGATCGTGACCTGGCTGAAGTCGGACGCTTAACCAACTGCGCCACCCAGGCGCCCCATGAGAGAGAGAGAATTTTAAACAGGCTCCATGCTCAGCGTATAGCACAACATGGGGCTCTATCTCACGACCCTCGGATCAAGACCTGAGCCAAAATCAAAATCAAGAATTGGACACTCAACCGACTGAGCCACCTAGTGCCCCTGTAATTTTATTTTTTTTAGTATTTACTTTTGAGAGAGAGAGAGAGAGAGAGAGAGAGAGGACAGAGTGTGAGTGGGGGAGTGGCAGAGAGAGAGGGAGACACAGAATCCGAAGCAGGCTCCAGGATCTGAGCTGGCAGCACAGAGCCTGACATGGGGCTCGAACCCATGAACTGTGGATTCATGACCTGAGCCGAACTTGGATGCTTACCCGAGTGAGCCACCCAGGCGTCCCTGTAATTTTAAAGTAGAGGTGACAAAACCACAATGAGATACCACCTCACACCTGTCAGAATGGCTAACATTGACAACTCAGGAAACAACAGATGTTGGCAAGGATGTGGAGAAAGGGGAACGCTTTTGCACTTCTGGTGGGAACGCAAACTAGTGCAGCTGCTCTGGAAAATAGTATGGAGGTTCCTCAGGAAGTTAAAAATAGAACTACCCTATGACCCAGCAATTGCACTAGTAGGTCAAGGATACAAAAATGCTGATTCAGAGAGGCACATGCACCCCAATGTTTATAGCCGCACAATCAATAATAGCCAAAGTATGGAAAGAGCCCAATGTCCATCGACTAATGAATGGATAAAGAAGATGTGGTGTATATATACAATGGAATATTACTTCCATGGAATGGAATGAAATCTTACCATTTGCAACAACGTGGATGGAACTAGAGGGTATTATGCTAAGCGAATTAAATCCATCAGAGAAAGACAAATACATGATTTCACTCATATGTAGAATTTAAGAAACAAAACTGATGAACATAGGGCAAGGGAAGTGACAATAAGATAAAAACAGACAGGGAGACAAACCACGAGAGACTCTTAAATAACAGAGAACAAACTGAGGGTTGCTGGTGGGGTGTTTGGGGTGGGATGGGCTAAACGGCTGACTGGCATTAAGGAGGGCACTTGTTGGGATGAGCACTGGGTATTATGTGTAACTGATGAATCACTGAATCCTATTCCCGAAATCGTTATTACACAGTATGTTAATAACTTGGATTTAAATTTAAAAAAATAAATTAATAAAGAAATAAATTGGTGTAATAAAAAATAAAGTAGTGGTGAGTGTAAATGATAATTTGAGATAGCAGCTACAACTGTCACACAATATGAAAAGATCTGTGAGTCCTAATCACGAGACAGTCACGGGTACTGCTAACCCTGCTGTGGCTTCCTGCCAACATCTACGGTTGAAGGAAATACAGCCGATCACTGAACAGCACAGGCATAAGGATGCCAATCTCAACACCAACAAAAATCCACATATAACTTTCGAACTACTAACAGCTTACTGTTGGAGTCCTTACCAATCACACAAATAGTTGATTACCACATATTTTATATGTTACATGTATTACATACTGTAGTCTTACAGGAAATTTACTGGAAGTAAAAGAACACGTTAAGAAAATCGTAGGAGAAAGTACATTCGTAGTGCTGTACTGGATTTATAAAAAAAAAATCCATACATAAGTGGATTCACAGAGTTCACATCTGTGTTGTTCATGGTTTAACCGTAGTCGTTTCAGTTACAGATTGAAGATAACAAAATATGTAAAGTTTCATGATCCTTGTTCACAAACTCTCTGAAATCTATCCGCAGACCCTGGTTCAGAACCCCTGCTTCCACACGATAATAAAGATGTGTTCATGAGAAACACAGTCCTCTTGGGACGACAGGCCTCTACCTTCTGCCAGGGATAAGCTTTTGTTCCTCATAAAAGGCAGAAGCAAAATGAAAACTCTTCCCACCAGGAGTCATGGGTTAGTATTTTCCTCAAAATATAATCTCTCCAGTTCCTTCTCTTCTTATTTTTATGGGTCCATATTCCAGAAAGCAAAAAAGAAAATGTTCAACTCCTCAGCACTGATGTGTTTCATGGTTTCATTCCCTTGGCAGTTTCCAACCTCTGTTACACTTCATTATTATTTTCTTTTGTGTGATAGGCTTAAAGTTCTAGGAATTTCTAAGATAAAAGATACACACACCCTATTTGTCTCATTGATGTGTAGGTCCTTTTCCAACCTAACCCCCTACTGCTCTGCACAGGAATGCCAGCTGAGGGGCTTGCCAATGAACTTCTTGCCATCTAAAGTCTTTGAGGGAGCCAGGACCTGAGAACATGGACAACTTTCCCACTGCCATGCATGAATGCAGTTTGTAAAGGGAGAGATTCCTTTAGATTTCTGGAGGGTTTTTTTGTTTTTTTGAATGTTTATTTATTTTTGAGAGACAGAGTATGAGCAGGGGAGCAGCAGAGAGAGGGAGACACAGAATCTGAAGCAGGTTCCAGGCTCTAGCTATCAGCACAGAGCCCGACGTGTGGCTTCTACTCACAAACCGTGAGATTATGACCTAAGCTAAAGTCAGATGCTTAACTGACTGAGCCAGTCAGGCACCCCCAGAGTTCTGGAGTTTTAATGGCTTTATGATATTCATTCTTCTAAACTTCCTGGCTTGGAGTGTTTTTCTTTCTTTTTCATGGTATCTAGTAAGTAGTAATTTTTTTTTTCCTATTAAAGGGGGCCTTGTAATACACAGAATTTTGTTGAGAATTGCCTCTGAAATAACCAGAGATACCTTGACGTGTCATGACGTCATGGGTGTGATTATTGTGAAGAAGTCGACAGCTGGAGACATGGGATGAGCACGGGGCTACGAGGAGACCCACATCTAAATAGAACAGGTCATGGGCCCTAATGTAAATTGCAACATCTTCTTAGCATAATGGAATATAAATGTCTATGGACTTATAATTCACCTTTACATAATCAGTTCTAATATACTTAAGGGGTCACAGGGATAAGTGATATATGCTCACATTTTGGTTTTTTTTTTCTTGGCTTATTAGCTATACTTTTGCTGTGTTATTTATTGGTTGATTTACAGTTGGTATTATATATCTTTAACTTATCACAGTCTGTCTTTATGTGCAATTATTCCACCTCATACATAGCATAAAGACCTTACAATAGTATATGACCATTTTCTCCCATTCTGGTCTTTTGTGTGTATATCACACATTTTACATTTACATATGTTATAAACTCTGCATTACTGTATTGGTTTCCTATGGCAAAGCTATTAGTGTTTCCAACTTCTTCTCTAAAAAACATTGCCATAAACACAGTGGCTTAAAATAACACCAATGTCTCATTGTACGGTTCTAGAGGTTGGAAGTCCAAAATCAGTCTCACTGGGCTTAAGTAAAGGTTTTAACAGGGCTGGTTCCGTCTGGAGGCTCCAAGGGGAGAATTTGTTTCTCTGAACTTCCAGCTTCTAGAGACTCCCTTGCTCTCCTTAGTTTATGGCCTCTCCTTGCATGACCCCCACCTCTCATTTTGGCTATCATGTCTCCTCCTACCTATTCTGATTCCTGCTTCCCCCTTAGTAAGGACCCTTCTCATTACATCAGGCCACCCAGATAATCCAGGAAATGTCCCCATCTCAAGATCTTTAACCTTTTTGTCATATACGATAAAGCTCACAGGTTCTGGGGATTAGGACACTGGATATGTACCATGACTATATTCCTATTTTTTTTTTGTAAGACAGTTGTTTAAATGATCAGTGATCCTTTTTTTTTTTTTTAATGTTTTCTTAATTTTTTTTTTTTAATTTTTTTCAACGTTTTTTATTTTATTTTTGGGACAGAGAGAGACAGAGCATGAACGGGGGAGGGGCAGAGAGAGAGGGAGACACAGAATCGGAAACAGGCTACAGGCTCGGAGCCATCAGCCCAGAGCCTGACGCGGGGCTCGAACTCACGGACTGCGAGATCGTGACCTGGCTGAAGTCGGACGCTTAACCGACTGCGCCACCCAGGCGCCCCAGTGATCCTTTTTAAAGACATTTGAACATATTTAAATATATCATATATTCACCCATACAGTCACTACTTCCAGGGTTCTTCATTCCTTTGTTCTGCCTGAAAGACTTCCTTTATTTTTTTTTAATTTCTTTCTTTACATTTATTTTTGAGAGAGACAGACACAGAGCACAAGCAGGGGAGGGGCAGAGAGAGAGGGAGGGAGACACAGAATCTGAAGCAGGCTCCAGGCTCTGAGCTGTCAGCACAGAGCCCGATGCAGGGTTCAAACCCACAAACTGGGAGGTCATGACCTGAGCCAAAGTTGGATGCTTAACTGACTGAGCCACTCAGCTGTCCCTCCTTTAACATTTCTTCTAACATGGGTTGGCCAGCGACATTTCAGCTTTTCCGCTTTTGCATCATAAAAAGACTCCATTTCACCTTAATTTCTGAAAGAGATTTTTGCTGGGTGTAAACTTCTAATGTGACAGGTTTTTCTTTCCCCTCAGTACTTTATTTATTTTATTTTTTTAAGTTTATTTATTTTGAGACAGAGAGAGCGTGAGTGGGGGAGGGGCAGAGAGGGAGAGGGAGAGAATCCCAAGCAGTCTCCACACTGCCACAGAGCCCGATATGAGGCTTGAACCCACGAAACAGTGAGATCACGACCTGGGCCAAAACCAAGAGTTGGTTGCTTAACCGACAGAGCCACCAAGGTGTCCCTTCTCTCAGCACTTTAAAGATGCGGCTCCGCGTCTTTTCTGCTTACATTGTTTTGAATGAGAAATACAGTCTCTTCTTTACCTCTGTTTATGTGTTCATAACGTTTTTTCCTCTGGCACTTTTAAGACGTTCTCTTTATCATTACTTTCAAGCAGTTGGATTATGATAAGTGCTGGTCTGGATTTCTTTGTGTTTCTTGTGCTTGGGGTTCACTGAGCTTCTTGGATATGTGGGATTATCATTTTCATCAAGTTTGGAATTTTTTTTAGCCATTGTTTCTTCAAACATTATTTTTGTCCTTATTCTCTCTCATCTCCTTTTGGGGTGTCAACTGCATATGTATTAGGCCACTTAAAGACCCACAGATCACGGATGCCATCTTCTTTTTCTTGTCCATATTTTTTTCTCCTTGTGTTTCATTTTGGATAGTTTCAATCACTTTGTCCTCAAGTTCACCAATCATTTCTTCTACAATCTCTCATTTCCCAGCAACCTCATGCAGAATCTCTTTCATCTCCAACAGTGTAGTTTTCATTTCTAGAAGTTTCCTTGGGATCTGTTTTATATCTTCCATATCTCTACTTAATGTGTTAAATCTTTCTGCTACCTTCTTGAACCTGGGACCTGATGATAATTACTATTTTAATGCCCTGTGGTCTGTTAATGCTATCATCTGTGTCTTTCTTGGTCAGTTCTGATTTATTTTTCTCCTCATTATGGATATATTTTTTTGCTCCTTTGAAGGCCTAATTTTTTATTTGATGCTAGACATTGTGAATTTTATTTTATTGAGTGCTGGATGGTTTTGTATTTCCATAAATATTTTTGAGCTTTGTTCTAGGACTTGGTTACGTCACCTGGAAACCATTTAATTTTTTCAGATTTTGCTTATAAACTTACGTAGGTGGCACTGATCAGCATTCAGTATAGAGCTAATTTTGCCATGCTACTGATGCAACACCCTTATGCACATTTAAGTGAGCTCCAGAGGCTGTACCTCTAACATTTTCAGATGGTTCTTTTCCTGGCCTTGGGTAGTTTTCTCACACATACATTGCTGAGTACTAAGCTGAAGATTGATAGAGGTCTTGTGCAGATTTCTGAGGTTCTCTTTTTATAAAACTCTCTCTTCTACGGTACTCTGCTCTGTGAACAACTTGTACCCCCAGCTCTGTTTCTTCAACTCAAGAAGACTTACTTCTTCTCAGTTCTCCCTCCCTGTGTCACAGCCTGGAGACCATCCAGGCAGTAAGCCAGGACAACTAGGGGGCTCAGCCTATGTGCTTCACATCTCTCAAGGATCATAATTCTTCCTTGCTTGATGTGCAATGTCATGAAAAATCACTGTTACATACAGTTCATTGGATTTCTCAGTTGCATCAGGTGGGAGGGTAAATCTGGCCCCTTTTACTTTGTCTTGGCCAAAGGCAGAAGTCAAGATAAGAAATTTAAAGGCAACATTGCAACCATGATCATTTTATAATGTGAGATCCACTTTAATCCTCAAGGGCATTAAAGAATAATAATGGTTATAAAGACCTGTGTGGCACTGGATTAAAAGACCTTTCTGATTGGTTCTGGATGTCTCTGGCTACCAAAGGAGTACAGTTTTTACATAATGCTTAATTTTCCATGGCCCTCAGAAGTTCAATACAGAGAAATGCTGATCTCAGAGATGTACACAGACAGATTAGTTCTGTGCTCCAACGGATGGGAATCAGTGTTATCCAGAAAGGTAATAATAACGTACATATCAGCTCAAAACTTTGGGTGCTGGCATTGTGACAGACCCAGTTCTCAGCGCCTTATGTGTATTAATTAACTCACCAGGAGCCTTGGATTTTTACCAATGAGGGCACTAGTACACAAAGAAAGAGACACACAGAGGTGGTCACTAGGAACCAGCCTGTAGTCAGTCACTATCAGATCTGCCGTGCTGCTTTGGACAGTTTCTTGCCCTGGGAGGAAGCCACAGGACAGATCTGTATTGACCCCTGCAAGATATTTGACAGAGTCTTCCATGTACGCTGGTGAACCAGGTGGTGAACTGAGGCTTAGAGAATCGATATATTATAATTATACAGGGAGGTCTCTAACAGCTTTTCCTCAACTCAGCTTGCCCACAGGGTCACCAGTGGTTGGATAAAGTCACATAAGAACTTAAATTTTCTGTTTAGGGTTATGGATGGATCCCAGATCAAAACATAGTTACTGAGCACCTACTATGTGCCAGGCACTGACCAAGGTAGGTGGAAAACACTGGGGAGCAAAAGTAAAATTCCTGCCCTTGAAAGGTTTATAATCCAGAAGAGGGGGATTATCAGTAGTCATGACGAATGAATTATACAGCATATTGAAAAATGCTATGTTTACGGGGGTGCCTGGGTGGTTCAGTAAGTTAAGTGCCCGACTTCGGCTCAGGTCATGATCTTGCAGTTTGTGAGCTCAAGCCTCATATGGGACTCTCTGCTGTCAGCACAGAGCCTGCTTCTATTCCTCTGTCCACCCCCCCACCCCCACCCCGCTCTCTGCCTGTCCCCTGATCTTTCTCTCTCTCTCAAAAATAAATAAACCTAAAAAGGGTTAAGTTTATGAATACAGGGCTTTCCCTTAGGGAATCAGGAGTCCAGGGTGCTCTAAGAGTGGATGGGGGAGGGTTACCCAGTTGAAATTTTAAATAGCAGGTCAGGGCAGGCCTCCTTGAGAAGGTTACCTCGGAAAAAAACAAAATCAAAAAAAAAAAAAAAAAAGAAAGAAAGAAAGAAAAAAGATGAGGGACTTAGTCACGGGGACAAGTGGGAGAAGAGCGTCCAGGCAGAGGAAACAGCCGGCATGAAGCAAAGTGGCCTTGCTAGGAGCATGCCTTCCAGGTTCAAGAAAGAGTGGAAAGGCAGTTCAACTGGAACGGAGTAGGGGAAGGGGAGTGCAGAAGGAAATGAGGACCAGGAAGAAGAAGGACTCATACCAGCATCAAAGAGTCAGTGTTACACAGGAACAAGAAAGGAATAATACGACGTATATACACTCTCCTGTTAGACTGAACACCGACTGAAACATGGACCCGTAAAGGTACAACACGAGGAAATTGATGATAAGACAAGCCTTAGAATCCCACAGTGGGGTGCTGCCTTGGTTTGGCTTTGGGTCATATGGTGTGTCCCAGGCCTAGGGCCAGCACTTCCAAAGTTCTTGGTTCCCAGCTGGCCTTCTGTCTCTCTGTTCTCCGACACTGCCTCCTGTGCATTTGTATGAAGTTACCGCCATCTGTGAGATTCACAATGAAGGCAGCACCCTAGCCTCGCAAGCAGGACAATTTTTGCCAGCTTCCCTGAGGCTACTGGCCATCTAAGTCAGCCGTGCTAACAGGTGCTCTTTCACTCCCCTAAAGAATTGCTCCTGCTAGGTACCAGGGGGAGGAAAATGCCCATTTTATTTTTAGTACTGGTGAAACTCTCAGGAAAAGGCAAGGACGAGAACATATTTTGTGGTTCCTGGTGAGGTGTAGGAATAAAATGTTCAGCTTCCCTGTAACTTACAAAATAAGAAGATTTCACTTTATGTAATTGTATCTTGAGCTTCTAGGGAGAATAAAAAGTGACACAGCTGAGCTGATCATTACTTGTTGACATTTTCACTGTCTTCTAGCAAAATGATGCTAGCAGAGGAAAATAAAATACCAGGTCACCTTCTTCCCCTTCGGGGTCTGTGTTTGAATGACTATATGTAGCTTTCCTTTTCTCCTTCAGTAATAGACACACCTGGGCTCACTCTGCAGCCCATTCCTTCCTGGCTGGGTGATCTCAGCCCACTGCCTAACCTCTCCTAGCCTCTGTCTTCTCATCTGTTAAATGGGGTTCAAAGCCTCTGCCTCAAGGGTTGCAGTCAGGGTTTCATGTGACAGTGCATGGGAAGCTGACCCTTCCTATTCACTCTCCATGTACTCTCTCTGCCTGGGAAATCATGAGCCCCTAGCATAGGCACCTCCCCCCTCCTGTCCCTCCTGGCTCAACTGGTGTGCAATTGGCTCCTAAAAGGCAAACGTGGCTGCAGCTCTCAGGGAGGAGGCAGTCTCTGCCCCACTCTCCGTAACTCCCCATCCATCCTGCCCCTGGTAGGGCCAGTACAGCCTGGCCCGCAACAACCCACCAGCCCCGAGAAGACTCCATGGTGGGCAGAGTGGCTGCTCTGTGTCCCATGACTCAGCTGGGCACTTCCCTCTTCTCCACCCCAGGAGCTCAGGACGTTTCTACTCTTCCTGAATGCTCAGGGTCCTCCCCTGGGGTTTTAATCACATGGATTTCGTGCTGTCACCACACCATCCGAGGACCCTTTGAAACCGCCCTTTCTGATGGTTCTGCATCAGCAGGTACTTTAAAGGACCGAAGGCTGGGAAGGGTAAACAGGGTGCCTCCTGGCTGGCATATGGTATGTGAAGGAGAATCTTAATGGCCGAGGCTGATGGTGAGCACATCAGGCACCAGGGGCAGACAGCCGGGGATGATCGAGTCCTGGGGCCCACTGCATCTCCTCAGAGAGGCGTCCTTCAACCCTGCTGCAGCTGGGCAGAAGATATAAGGCACAGGGGTGTAAAGTGGGACTCAGCTCTCCATTACTCAGCCTGGACGGGACCCTTGCTGGCACCTCCGCAGGGCAATGGGGGAGGACAACGCTGGGCACAAATGCCCTTTGGGGAAACAGCTAGCAGGAGGTGCTAGCCTGGTTTGGGGGTTTCTGCACCCCAAACGATGGACTGGGGACTCCACCCTGATTTCCCAGACCAACTCCCACATAGCCAGGAAGCTCTCAAGAGGCCGCCTCCTGCCTCCCCGCGGTCCAGGCTGACTCGTTCTGCTGGCTGCGACCCCAGGGTCACATTCTAGAGGCACAGTCCCTGGTGTGTCTATCTTGGAGATGGTCTTGCCCTGGGCTGGGGTCTCGCTCGGGGAACGTGGCCAGCCCTCCAGCCTCCCTCCCTGGGACCAGATGCCATCTTGAGCTCCAGCACTTGGAGAGCCCTCCCTCAGGCCAACTGCCACTGGGTGGCTCCTGAGTCCCACATATCCCCAGCTAGTTCTGCTTCTGTCCTTCTGCTCCAGAATGGCACAGGCTCTGCTCCTCGACCTGAGCCAACTGCCAATTGCCAACGCAGGTTGCTGTGGCCTCCACCTGGTCCACGGCATGGAGACTGTGCTGCCCCAGGTCCTGGCGCCTCTACCCCAGCACCCGCACCCACAAAAGTGGCCAAGCCACGGCCTGCTGTCAACAGCATGGTGGGGAAAGTGTGTGCTCTGGGGGTGAACAGACCCGAGTCAAATCCCTGCTCTACTACCTGCTAACCAAGCCATTTCGAATGACTGCTGAATCTCTGAGGCTTCGCGTTACCATCTGTACACTGCGGACAGCAACCCAGGGAACCCGTGGTGACGGCTCATCGGGCTCACACATGTTTAGAAGCCTTAGGACAGGGGTGCCTGGGTGGCTGCGTCGGTCGAGCTTCCGACTTTGGCCTAGGTCATGATCTCACGGTTTGTGAGTTCGAGCCCTGTGTGAGCTCTGCACTGATAATGCGGAGCCCGCTTGGGATTCTCTCTCTCCCTCTCTCTTTGCCACTCCCCTGCTCGCTCTTTCCCTCTCTCAGAATCAATCAACTTAAAAAAAATTAAAAAAAAAAAGCTTCCTGTGTGTGGAAGTGTGTCTATGCACGCATGTAACTGCATGTGTGCATGTGCGCACGTGTGGCTCTCTACAGGTGCACGTATGCAAATGCCCGCGAGGGCGTACGTAAACGCACGTCAGGGTAAGCGAACGGGTGCATGCATATACGTGTGCACGTGTGTGTGTGGAGTATGGATACCTGTGTCCTCCAACAGAAGCCAGACGCTCCATCCCGAGCCGGTCCTCCCGAGGCTGCTTACCTCCATGTTTCTGCAGAAGGTGGCATTGGTGCCAAACAGGATCTGGCATTGCTCGTTGGCACTGTAGTGCATGCCTGGCAGCTTGTGAGGGAGACGCACCACATGCTGGCTCCTGGGGTCTGTGACCAGCAAACAGGTGCTGACTTTCGACCTGAAAGAGCCAAGGGGCAAGTTGACTTATAAGGCTACTTCCCAGGTTTTTGTTTTGATTTGTCACTCAAGAGAAGGGGAGAAGGACACATCTCCGAATTATGTATGGGAAGATGACCCAGGCACTGGACTCTTTTTCTACCTGGCCAAATGCAGATCTTTACTACGAAGACAATGAGGGCTTAGCAACTAGGAAAGGGCCTGGGAATAACACCCCGTGAGGCTAACGTACTTTTCTCAAGTTTGAGCTTTCTTGGGTGAAAATGTATTTCTGAAATCGATTCCCACAGTATTTTCTTCGAATACATCTTTAAGGGGTGCCTGGGTGGCTCAGTTGGTTAAGTATCCGACTCATGGTTTTGGCCTCTTGGTTTTGGCTCAGGTCATGATCTCACAGTTCGTGGGTTTGAGCTCCGCGTACGGCTCTGTGATGACAGCTGTGGTGTCTGCTTGGGATTCTCTCTCTCCCCCCCTCTCTCTCTACCCCTCTCCTGCTTCCTATCTTTCCATTAAATAAATAAACATTAAAACAAAAGAATACATTTTTGAGCAAAATTATCATGAATAAAGAAAAAATAGAAGCTAGGGTCATTTTTCCTTTATTTTGAATAAAAAACAAAGTGCTTATTTCCAACTCTGCGGACTCTCTCGGAGAGCCTGTGTCAGGCCATGGCAGCTGACTGGTCTAGGTGTCCTACCTGAGCACACATTCTGCCCTCAGTAAAAACTGGCTGGAGGCACGATCTGCAAAGGAGGTCAGGATTTCCACCACGATGGAAACATTCACAGATGTTGAGAACAACTCTGAAAAACTGAATTGGGGGCTAAGAGCCTGTGGCTCCCTTAGGAGGTTAAATATTTGAATGTTTTTCAATTCCCAAAAGCAAGGCAGATGGTAGTAGAAAGGAAACCCAGCCTCACCCCAAGATTCTTGAAGAAGAGAGTTGCACGCAAGTATACACAGGCCGACGCTGGCCACCTCCCCCAGGCTCAGACACACACGACATTTTAAGAAAGGCGGTGGGACCAGCAATGTGTATATGAGCAAACGAAAATATCCTGCCTTGTTTCACTGACCCTTCTGGGGAAAATGAAACAATGTCAAGAGGCTTACAACAACATTTCATGGAGATTCTGTGATAACAAGTACTCAGGAAGAAATAGACGCTATTAAAACTAATGAATCCGTTTTTAAGCCTTGTGTAGCACATAATTTTTCCACCCACAGGAAATATCATGAAAGAAGACCCAGGATAGGGACAGAAGGCAGAGTGATGCCTGGCTTCTGCATCCCAAATTCACGGGGGTACTTTAATGTGTTACTGAACCGCAAAGCTCCATATGCAGGTAAGACTCAGTTCCTTCCATCTCCATGTGGTGGACGGATGAATACAACTAAGTACGGAAGTGATCGGGGTCTACCCGTCAATCTGTAAGTTTATCCCTGAGGTCTTGACACTAAAGGATCCTTATGGTACCTGAGCAAAGACTTTGTTTGACGAAGGTCTGAAATCAGATGGCCAGCTCTTCTGTAGCAATCTGCAAGTGGAATGATGCAGATATATTCTGGAAAGAAGGTGGCGGTGAGATAAACACAGCCCATCCTTACATGTGAGGGGGGAGGTGAGCAAGCCCCGCTCCCCAGCAAGTGTGCCCCCTATCAAGGGAAGCAGGCTGAGCATTAAGGAAGTGACTTTTTCTGTAGCAGCCAAGGACACTGCTCTGGTGGTGTCCACTCAGAGTCAAAGTACTGCAGAGAAACGAAATGGGGTTCTTTTCAAGTCCTGGTCACTGTGCTGATATTCTGTCAATCAATAATGCATTTACGAGTAGCAGCTTGGTGCCCAGCATCCTAGCAGATGCACACGTGGGAGGAAGTTTTGGCCAGATATAGGAGACTCACACTGACCACCTCTTTAGGCCAGATCAGAGTTCTAAGTGATTCGTTTCTCTTTCCCACACTTGCTAAGACCTCAATTATTATTATGTCTTCTGGAAGCACTTGTTTAGAAACATTTTTTTATATTTTTTATTACTTTTTTTTTTTTTGAGAGTGGGGGCGGAGCCTGATGCGGGGCTCTCAACCGTGAGACCATTTTCACAACCGTGAAATCAAGAGTCGGACGCTTAACCGACTGAGCCACCCACGCGTCCCAGAAATATTTTCTATTATAGTGCTTGTATGGAATGATTCAAGGACTTACTTGAGGAAGTTTTCCAGGTCATCTCGGCTGCAGGATGACCAAGAGAGGTCACTGGGGTTCCGGCCTTTTACCCACTCTCCTGACATGATGTGGGATCTGCCAGCGCAGGATGAGTGGTCATCATCATGGTTCATTCCCAAGCTGCCCGAGGGAAAGGAAAAGGAGAGACGGACGCTTATGCTATAGGCTTTCATCTGCAGTTCCAGGTTCCAGCATACTATGCTAACTTAAATCAGGTCTGAAACACAAAGAGTGACACAGGCTGATACCCAGTACGCTATTCTCAACAAAGCAGACCAGCAACCACGAGCTTATAGAGACATTGAGCGATGACTTCTTTACTTAATGAATGAAGACAGAGCAGACACAAGGAGCATTTGCTAAGTAAATGAATAAATGAAAAATTACATTAATGCTGTGATATTATCGTTCTTACACTGTAAACTTCTGATGGTTACACTTATTTGTGACACTAAAATAGACCAATGTTAATGATCTAAGTGTATTGTTGCCCTATGGAGAAGTCATTATGGGAAGGTCTAATGGGAACCACCCATGACTTTGACTTATATAATAATATCATAGGTATAAACCTTCAAATCAGTGGAAAATGTGGCTTTTCTGTCTTTCACATCATTAAACCTGGGTCCACCAACATCATACCTGTGGCCTCCATGCCCAGTTGTACCTAATAGACACCAGGATGCCTGTCTAGATGTATGTGGCTGACCGCACACTAGAAGCTGAACAAGGATCTTAGTTTGCTCACATGCTGTCACTGGGGTAACCTGAGGCACAGAACATACAAGGTCAGATGGCCCAGACTTTGCTGACCTGTGATATCCAGGGCAGAGATTCACTGTGCAGAAGGACGCCCATCCTTTGCCAACAAGCCCAATGGAGAAAACATGTACTTCCTTTCATTCAAAAATATTTATCAGAGGTTTCCCAAGTGCCAGCTAATGGACTACAAAGACACAACGGTGCACAAAATGCCATCCCTGACTCCAGATCACTGCCTGCCTGGGCAAGGAGACAACACAAACAGAGATAATTATAAAAAGAGGTTCTAAAGGCTTCTCTGGAGCCTCATTTTCCAGTTTCCATCATACATCTCTGACCATCCTCCACCAATGCCCCCTGCTTGCTGCTTAATCCTGGGGTCTGTCGACAGAGGCCTGCCTGTATTCTTACTCTGCACACCCTCCAAGCCACTCTCATACTCTTGCCAATGGAGACACTCCCTTCACCAATACCATGGGGAGCTGGATTAGCCAAAGCTATCCTAGTCCTTGGAAAACACACCACCTGGCACTCGTGCTCCTGAATCTTCAGACTGGCAGGGGAGTCTCTGATCACCCACATATCTGCTCCTGTGAATTAAGGGAACGCTTATCAAGACTTAACTGAATTTATTCTTAAGCCTATTTATGTCAGTAATACTTGCTATTTCAATTAATACATGAAACACAAGAACAAGAGTAGTTGTTTTCATGAAAACTAACTTAGCTCGCTAAAAATAGCCCACTGCCAAATTGGATGTGGGCAAGACAAGTGTAAGAGATGAGAGGAAAAAATATAAAAATCTGGTCCAGACTGCTTCACAAGGATCTTTTGTGTTCTACCCAATCTAAAAAAGAAAAAGAAACTGGAATTTTAACTCATTTCATTATAACTCGTGGTTTGTGTGAAGAAGGTGACGTGCGAGGGCAATCAGCAGACACATACCCTCTAAGAAAAAGCGTTCACCACCACTGCAATATTGGTGAAAAAATTAACATTTTCATGGCTTAAGCTTAAACCAAATGTTTAAGGCACCTAAGTATAATTTCTTTACGTTTCTCCACTTGAACCTTTTTTTTGGTGGGGGGGTGTCAATTGGTCAATTGACCAACTACTACCCTGTCAGAAGAAAGCTTATCTGTGGTGCCATGGACCCATGTGTTGGTGGCCATGTTTTCCCGTGGTCCAGACCACTCTCCTAGACATCACCCTCTCCCTCTGCATTTCCCAAAAGGCACTTCCAACTCCCCAGGGCAGTTTTCTATCCCTGGTGGAGTCTCTACCAGTGACTGGCACAGAGTGGGCACTCTGTGAATATTTATTGAATAAACTAGCTATTTAATAATGGAGAAAGCACCACAAAAATCAGAGAATCCATGCCCATTACGAGGGCACTAAGTCTAGTACCATGGCGTCTTGCTCAACAGAATGATGAAAGCCTTCTCTGGCTAGATTCAGTCTTGCCCTCTTGCCAAGAAACCAGGTATCCGTCCAATTCAAGTTAAATGAAGAGCCAAGAAATTGTCAGATAAATCTGACCAATAGGAGTAATTTAGATACATTTCTATTGGTTACTTCACTGAATAAAATGAGTCCTATTTTTTAGCACCATTGTTCAGCTTTTTAGTTTTTTTCCCTGCTTGTTATCTATCTACGCCAATAGGTATCTACAGCTATCCATCTGTCTATCTGCCTATCATCTCTTTGTTTTGTGTTAACTTTTTTTTCTTAACGTTTATTTATTTTTGAGACAGAGAGAGACAGAGCATGAACAGGGGAGGAGCAGAGAGAGAGGGAGACACAGAATCTGAAACAGGCTCCAAGCTCTGAGCGGTCAGCACAGAGCCTGATGCAGGGCTTGAACTCATGGACCGTGAGATCATGACCTGAGCCGAAGTCGGACACTTAACCGACCAAGCCACCCAGGCGTCCCTGTTTTGTGTTAACTTTTGAAGGAAGTGGCTGGTTTTTCAAGTGCCTTTAGCAAAGGATGCTAAAAGGCATCTTAAATATGTCTTAGGGTTTTATCTGATATCTTTAAATGAAACTAGAGATAGGGTTTTCGAAATAAACAGATCTTCTGAAAATTTTGATGGATTTCGGTGAACTCTGCTAAATGTGTACAGGTTCCAGAAAGAAAATGTCTCAGGAAAACAGTGGCTCCGTTCTATCTTCAATGACAAGGTGTAAGCACGGCGCACAGACCAGGTGCAACTGGTCTGCTGTCACCCTTGGGGAATATAGTCCTACAGAGAACCAACCTGTGAGTCAGTTTTTCTTCTAGCTTTGCACTTTTATAAGCCGGTTCCCATCATCCTGGGCTGGGATCCCCTGAGTGGCCACCAGATGGGTTTTTTCAAACAACAAGGATGTTGTTTGGGAAACCACAACGGGAGGAGATCCAAGTCCTGGCAGAATGGCCTCACCACCTATGGAGGAATGTTTCATCTGTGACCACTTCTAAGTTTTCTCTCGTGGTCAAGTTGGTCGTAAAATGAAAGAGGTTCCTTTGCTCACACTGCCAGACTCTGCTGGCCAGAGGACCTCGTCTCTCAGGAGACAAAACTATGTTTAAAACAGTGCTCAGAAAAGCTGACTATGCCGTCAATAACCATATGCCTACACAGTGTGCTATGTTGGTGTTTCACTACGCCGGCCCCAGAGAAGGACTTCCCCAAGGAATGTTCCAGTCAGCAAGATCAGCCAAGAGTGGGATTCTCGGATTTCTGGAGCCTGTTTCTAACACAGATCATGCTTGATCTAGTTTAAAATGTTCAAACGCTAACTAAGTGCCTCATAAATTTACAGTTTGATGAACTAGCATTGGGCTGGGAGTCCTGATATTTGAGGTTTACATAAACTACTGTTTAGGCTATTTTTAGATTACATTCAGGATTACTTGCCTGAGAAATGTATGCTGTTTTAGGTTTATGTCCCAGGGCATCTATTACTTCTGGCAACATTATATTTAACAAGAAGGAGTAGCATTAAGCGAACACAGTAATTCTGACTCTAAGTAACAGTGGGGTTAAGGACACGGACATGCCTCATGTCACATGTGACTGAGATTTATCAGACACAATCACAACTTAATGGCCTTGAGTTGATTTTATCTTAAAACAAGTAACACATTGCTTCTGTATTAGCTTTAGGAAATCCAATATGTACCATGCAGGGAGTTCTAAGAGAATCCCTACAATGTTTCACCCCTCCTAGCTTCACCCCAAATCCTGAAAACCATGGAGATGGCTATGTGTTTTAGGTTTGGTATATCTGCCATCTTGAAAGTGTTGGTTTTACCTGGCTCTGAGTCTGTTTCTCAGAAGCTTTGGGATTTTGACAACAGGTATACAATGAGGTCCCACCTCCCCTCCAAACAGGGAACCTGGGGAAATGGCTCCCGTGACGTAGCCTCCACACTGAAGGGGCTGCTGGCCAACCCAGGCCAACCCTATTAGCCCTGTGGGCATACTGACAGTCCATTTTCAGTAAGTGCTCACGGATGCTGCAGTAATAGGGATGGCTCATGGCAGTTTCTAGGAAATAGTAGTTAGATTTGTATTAATTCATATTACTTAACAGTAACAACTAACACATCAGCTTTGTACTGGAAGGAAAATTCTCGACTGTCAATACTTCTTTGACAAGAACCACACTGTGCCCTCAATCTTCAGCTACTCAGAAACGTCACTTGCAAGTATTAAAAGTCACTAGGGGTAACAGGTCGCACTCATTTATGCAGCTTAAATTGTCATGATCATCAATAACCCGATTCAGAGGGAACAAAACAAGTAGGCAACAATAACATCAAAATCCTCTCCCTGTTGGAGGAGTTTTTGTTTGTTTCTGTTTTTGTCCAAGGAAATGAGCCTATCAGCCTTCAGGGATTCAGTAGCAATGCAACCAGCAGAGTAGATCTGGGGTCTCTACAGACTCAGCTTTGCCTCCTACACATACAGGATCATCACAGTAAGAATGATCCTAAGTCACCATGAAGTTTGGATCACCAGTGGGTAAATAATGATCAGCACAGCGTTGGTGTTAAGTGTGCTTTGCTGTAGTGGATTATATCGCAGCAGCTGACAATGGTTAAGACACATGCAGTATACACCGTCTCTTTTCACTCGCCAGAGCACAAAAGTAATGAAAACACTCAAGTTCCTGAATTTACGTATAAGGGATTTTGATGTCAGGTATATGAGTCAGGTCTGTCTCCTCCTTCTGCCTGGGCTTGTGTATTGTGTGTTTATCCGTACAGAAGATTCCCATCAAATGGGCTCTAACTTTTCATTGAACAAAAATGCAATTGACTGTGTTGAGAGAGAGGTCAAGAGAGAAAAAGAAAAGAGAGAAGGCGTGCATAACCTGAGTGATTCTGGCCCTCACTCTGTCCCTGAGCGTGTACATGTGCGTGTGCAAGAGTGTGCATCCCCTAACACAGTGGCACAGCTCTGTGTATCTGCCCTCCTCTCAGGAGGTCTCTGGGCCGCTCTCTGTGAGTGCAGCACGACGCTGAGGGTGATTCTGGTGTTTCACAACACACATTTGCATGCAACACGGGCACAAGGTATGAAGGCTTGACAGGTGAAGTTTAAATTTTATCTGATGCTTGAAGAAATGGCTGCTGGTTCCAACAGGGTCAGGAAGATCAGGTGTGACGGCCTTGGTGTCGGGTGCCTGAGGCACACCTCCAAAAAGCAATTTTTAAAGGTAATGTTGATAACTATTTTCAACTTTTATTCCTGTTTAAGAATCCACTCTGCACAAACAGTTTCAGTATCACTGGGCCATCATTTGGCCTGAGTATCTTCACTTCTATTTCCATTTGTATCTTTATACCCTCCAGATGAAGCAAACACTTCTTTCATTCTTTTTTGTTTGTTTATTATTTTGTTTTAATGTTTATTTATTTCTGAGACAGAGACAGAGCATGAGTGGGGGAGGGGCAGAGAGAGAGGGGGACACAGAATCTGAATCAGGCTCCAGGCTCTGAGCTATCAGCACAGAGCCTGACGCGGGGCTCGAACTCACAGACTGCTAGATCATGACCTGAGCTAAAGCCGGACGCTCAACCAACTGAGCCACCCAGGCGCCCCACTTCCTTCATTCTTGATGAGCCCCTTTGGGGCTGTAAAACTAGGGTGATGTGCTTCAGGTCACACACCAGGCCAGACTCTTTTTTCTGAGACTATCTTTCCAGGCCAGGTAGACCACAGCAGGCACGGTGGCTCTCGATGAGGAGGCTTCTCCCCTTCTGGCACCTTCCCCCATAGACTCCCTTCTGCTTGGACACATTGCACACAGAGCAGCTGGCTTCCAATTTTCTGATAGTTTAATGAACATATGCAAAGAGATGATACTAATTCAAAGGGATACATGCACTTCTATGTTCATAGCAGCATTATTGACAATAATCAAATTACGGAAGCAGTACGAGTGCCCATCAACAGATGAATGGATAAAGAAGATGTGGTGTGTATATATAGAATAGAATATTACTCAGCCATAAAAAGAATGAGAACTTGCAATTTGCGGCAACATGGATGGAGCTAGGGAGTATAATGTTACATGAAATTAGTCAGAGAAAGACAAATACCAAATGATTTCACTCATATGTGGAATTTAAGAAAGAAAACAAATGAACAAAGGGAAAGAGAGAGAGAGAGAGAGAGAGAGAGAGAGAGAGAGAGAGAAACTAAGAAACAGACTCAACCCTAGAGGACAAATGGTTACTAGAGAGGTGGGGTGGGGGGAAATGTGTGAAACAGGTGAAGGGGATTAAGAGCACATTGATCATGATGAATGCTGAGTAACGGACAGTATTGCTGAATCACTACATTGTACACCTGAGTCTAACATAACAGTGTATGTTAACTAATTTAAAGTAATTAAACTAATTTAATTAAAATTTAAAACTTAATAAAAAAAAGAGCTATGCAGAAAAAAATTTCTGTTGCAAGTACATAGTTTATGAGTAGACTTCAGTTCAACCCTAGTAGATGATGTAAGCGTAGACACACCAAAAAACATACACATCCAGTAAAGGGTATCAAGATTTGGATTTCTCTCGATAACTGTCAAAATGAAAGTCTGATTGTGAGCGTGTGTGTTTCAGGATAGTGGTCATCTCATAATTCCTGTTAAAGGCTTTTGAAATAAAATGAATTCTGAAAGAATCTGCTAACAAAGTGAAGTTTTCAATGATAACATACCTTAAAGAAAAAAGAAAAAGGAAAAAAGAAAGAGATGATATGAAACCCCATTCTCATCATGCAGAAGCAGGTGCTATATTTGAGGGTCCTGGCTTTGGAGTCGCACAGACCTGGATGAGGATTCCAGCAACTGTGCACCTCCAATTCCTCATCTATGACTAAACAGGGACAAAATCTTAATGCCACTCATTTATTTGTTCCTTCATTCAACAAATATTTGTCAGGTATCTTCTACAAATAGAAGTCTGGCAGAGGCTAGACCCCTGCCTTCGTGGAGTCTGTATTCTAAAGGACTGGAAGTGAGGCATACGTGGGAACACACACACACACACACACACACACACACACACACACACACACGCTTGAGGGAAGAAGGCTACAGTCCCCAAACTGCAAACCCGGTGCCCTTAGAGAGCCACAGAGTTAACGAGGAAGGTGGGGAGATGCCACACCAAAGGGAAGGTGGGCTCATGGTGAATGGAAAAGGTGCTACTCTGTCAAATGCCTTTAAATTCCATTTTTTGTGGCGCCTGGATGGTTCAGTTGGTTGAGCGTCTGACTCCTGGTTTCCACTCAGGTCATGATCTCACAGCTTCGTGGGTTCGAGCTCCGCATCGAGATCTGCGCTGGCAGTGTGGAGTCTGCTTGGGATTCTCTCTCTGCCTCCCCCTCTCTCTGCCCCTACCCTACTTGTGCTGTCTCTGTCTCTTTCAAAATAAAATAAATAAACTTAAAAAAAATTCCATTTTTCTTTTGCAGTGAGCTAACTGAATAGAACAGGTCTGTCCTGGCAGATGTAGTGCAGGGACTGGAGTAAGGCCCCTGAAGAGCAGCTTTGTGGGAGCCCCAGAAGCCCAACTGCTCTTGGGAGGAAGTCATCCCATCCAAGACTGCAGACACCCCCCAGGACACCTGTGAAGGATAATCACTGATGACCACTGGTCTATACCACTCACTGCCCTTTGTAGGAAGAACACGAAGATGGGGGCCCATGGCACAGCCTCCTGTTTCTTTACATCTCCCAGAGGCAGATCTAGGTTTGAAAGCACACACCAGTCACACTCTTGCTTGTTTCTCTGTGCATCCAGCAGCCTGGGGCTGGTGAAGCCTTGAGGCACACAGGCCTGGAGGGCTGAAGCTATTGCCATCTTAGTGAAAACCGTTTCCTGGCTCTGATAACTCCTACTGGCTCTCCAGCCCCCATGCTTCTGGTCCTGCCCTCACCTCCCCAACCCATGACAAAGATAGTCCTTGAACTGTGACATGGGCCACCCTTCCCTGCTCCACCAGGTCTCAGGGCAGGGCTGGGCACATGGCAGGGCTCGATAAATGGCTATAGAACAAAAGCAGCACGTGAACATCTAGGTCCATATGACAGCTCACCAAGCACCCAGAATACAGGCTACCTGTGGTGTCCTTCCTCTGCCTCATAAACACAAGGATGACTCCAGGATGGGATGGTCCCCAACATGAACACATGAACAAATGAGAGGCACCTTCTTGGGACGCCCATAGCCTTCTGTGCATAGGGCCCTTACTGCTTAAAGCATTCTGTGAGTGCGTCCAGAGCGAATGTTTCCATACGCTTCAATCAAATGATGTTCAAAAATTTTACAAAAAAATATCTACAAAGGTATGTTGGGTTTCTGACCCGGGAAGATATTCTGTAAAAGGGGAGAAGGGCCTTTGAAGCGGATTCCTGGTAGACATTCCAAAGATGCTACGAAAGGTAGCTACATTGATAGAATAAGGATGTACCCTCCCAAGGTGACTACTTAGAAGTGACAGCACTGATTCGGATGGAAAGGCCGTAAGTGTTAAGAAAAACTTCCATCTGTGTGGCGCCTGGGTGGCTCAGCCAGTTAAGCCCCTGACTCTTGATTTTGGCTCAGGTCATGATCTCGCGGTTGGTGAGATGAAACCCCACATTGGGCTCTGCATTGACAGTGTAGAGCCTGCTCAGGATTCTCTCTCTCCCTCTCTCTCTTTCTGCCCCTACGCTGCTTGAGCTCTCTCTTTCCCAAAATAAATAAATAAACATTTAGAAGAAAAGAGAAACTCTACCTATGACAAGGTAAACAGACTAATAAGCCAATTTTCCTTCTTTCCTCTTTGTGTGTGTGTGTTTCCAGAATTATCTCAGATATTTTAAGAACTTTACTCCCATTATGCGTTTGGCTTGTTAAGTTCCACAAAAAGGCCTTTCAGTTTGGGACTGCACTCAATGAACTAATTAATTTGGGGAGAACTAGAATCACTAAAGTTTCGAGTCTTGCCATCCTGGGACACAGGCACCTCTTTATCTTTTCAGGCTTTCTTAAGTGACCTCTGGCAAAGTTTTATTTTGTAAAGAAAGGTATTACATTTCTTATTAGCATCATTCCTGGGTATTCCATATCTCTGGCAGATGTGTGGAATGAGGTTTGCTTATCATTCTTCTGTAACTGATCTGCCTATGTATAGGAAAGCCATAGATTATTCTATATTGGTCTTGTGATTTGCACCATGATGAACACTTATTGTTTGCAATAGTCTGTCAGATGATTCTTTAAAAAAAATTTTTTTTAATGCTTTTTATTTTTGAGAGAGAGACAGAGACAGAGTGCAAGTGGGGTAGGGACAGAGAGAGAGGGAGACACAGAATCTGAAGCAGGCTCCAGGCTCCGAGCTGTTAGCACAGAGCCTGATGCGGGGCTTGAACCCACGCACTGTGAGATCATGACCTGAGCTGAAGTCGAACATTCAAACGACTGAGCCACCCAGGTGCTCCTGTCAGATGAGTCTTTTATAACATGCAGATAACAACCACTCTGACTCTTCCCTTTCAATGTGTATACCTCATTTCTTGCCTTATGAAATTTGGTAGACTTCCAAAACAATGTAAAATATTGTTAGTTACCACATGGGCACCTTTACACTGGTCCCAAGTCAAATGGAAATGCTATTAATACATGTACACTGAATACACCTGCTCTAGAGGGCTTCTAGGTAAACTGGCTCAACTTAAGGACATTTTCTTCTAAATGATCATTTGAGGACTTCTTCACTGCCATTTCAAAGTAAACACTAAGAGAGTTTAACATGGTGGACAGAGTGATGGTCCAAGGAGAAAGAGGTCATTGCTAGTGTTAAAGATTTGCCCTAATTAGTTTGGGGACCTAAGACAAGGTTCCAATCATATCAGGACTGTCTTCCCAGCTGGGAAGTGAGGGGCTTGAACCAGATGACTATTAAAAGGTTTTCCAGTTCAATTGGAACGTATTATGTATGCCAAGTGAAATAAGTCAGTCAGAGAAGGACAGATATCATATGTTTTCACTCATATGTGGATCTTGAGAATCTTAACAGAAGACCATGGGGGAAGGGATGGAGGAAAAATAGTTACAAACAGAGAGGGAGGGAGGCAAACCATAAGAGACCCTTGAATACAGAGAACCAACTGAGGGTGGATGGGGAGGTGGGGGAGAGGGGAAAGTGGGTGATAGGCATTGAGGAGGGCGCTTGTTGGGAAGAGCACTGGGTGTTACATGTAAGCCAATTTGACAACAAATTATATTATAAATAAATAAGTAAACATTTAAAATGATAATAATTTTTTTAAAAAAACAAGGTTTTCTAGTTCAAGATGTAATCATTTCATGATTCTTAATCTGTAGAACTGAATACAATTTAAGGTAGAGTTGCTATTCAGTCTTTTAATAAGAGCTGACTGAACATAATCTTGCACCAGGCATTTTCGGGGCACCAGTTTCACAGCAAGGAGTGGCACACACAGGCCTGCCTGCAGAAATCCCACAGTCTGGCAGGGATCACAGATAAATCAATACGTTCTGACCCATGCTGTCCAGTGAAACTTTCTGTAATGGAGGAAAAATCTCCCTGTGTGCTGTCCAACATGGCCATAGACCACAGGTGGCTACTGAGTGTTTAAAATGTGCTATGTGACCAAAGAATGGAAGTTCTGATGATACGAAATTTTATTTAAGATAAATTTCAAGATCCACCTGTGGCTAAGTGCCACCTCGTTGGACCGTACAGCTGTAGCCAATAATGCCATTGAACTAATTTGAATACCACCATTGTGCTAGGAGCTGTGGATATCATACACTGGTGTAAGAGTATATCCATTTCCACAAATTACTTACAGACTTACAGATTCTGGGAGAAAGAAGACAAGCTGATGACACACCTGGAGAAGAACTAGTGGCCAGGCGTAGCTATCAGGAGCTAAGAGCCATCTTAGAGAAGGGAAACTTCCACACATCGTCTCATAGTGACTTCTTGTACGACCTAACTTACGCCTACTTTTTCTGCCTGCTGATGGTTATGCTGCTGGTACCACCTGTGAAAAGTCCTCCAAATCCCTGGGCTGGAGGGTGAGGTATTGGAAGAGCCTGAATATCCTCTGAGAGCTTTTCACAGCATCCAAGAAAATGAAAGAACATCAGCCTAAGTCGATTTTGACAAGAAGGTGCCTGGAGAGCAAATAAAATCTCCAACAGAAAGAGGGATGCCTCTTCTGTGCAACTAAGCCTGGGACATTCTCAGTATCAAATCCATTTAGTCAAGGAGTGACATAAAAGAATGTGCCTTTGCAGATTGAAAAAGTGAATGGTAAGATGTTAAGTTCTGTGAGGTTCTCCTTAGCTTTTTAAAAGGAGAACATTTACTGGGAAAAAAAAAACCCATTATTTTTATTTCAAAGGAAGACTACAAAAGCACTGAGCTCTTCCAAAAATAATCATAGACACAATGAATGCCATCCTGGCCTCAGAGCTGTTGTCCCTTCTGTGGCCTGCTCTGGGCCTACAATGCAGAGATGCTCCCAGCCAAGGGTTGGTGTGACCTGTTGAAGTCCAGAATGCTGTGAAGCCCATGTAGACACCATCAGCTCCAGAGGCCAGCAGCATCAATAAGGCTGACATCCCTGTGATGTGCTCCCCCCACCCTCCCAAATTGCATGATGGTTCACTGGGCCTCCTGTTCTCCATCAAGTCTATGGTGGGTCCTCCTTTGGCTTAGCTGTATTTGATGGAGGCATGCATGGGGCATGGGAATGAGGTAGGGAAACTGAAAGACTCCCTAAAAAATCTGCCTGTTGCCCCTTTTCCTGCTTCTACTCTTGCTAGGACTTGAACCCTCACTCCACTTTACCCATGCCTCATAGTACAGATAGTGTATGTCCTCCTTACTGGGGACAGGGAGTTAATGATTTCTCTAGAACAGGCAACATCTAAGGAGGAACCAGTGAGAATGACCAAAGCTACCATGTGTGTATTCCAGACCACTGGTGCTAAACAGCTGGAGGACACCAAGAGCCCTGGGTCCAAGGAATAACACCTAGACCCTTGTCTTTGTTCTAACTGGTTCCTGGATGCCTGAGGGACTTTATACCAGACTATTGCCCTCAGTAAAAAAAAAAAAACCCAGGCCCCAAAGAAAAGACTTGTGCTCCATTCCTTTCTGAGTCTCCCAGATGCTCTGTATCTCCTCTCTCTAAATCTTCAACAAACGCTGTGCTGACTCCTATTTGATTTCCATCCTGCATAAAACCAAGGACCCTCTTGGCTGGTCCTGCGGGATCCCCTCTGTGTCCGAGGACCTGGCCTGCCAGCATTAGGAAGCGTTCTGAGAACCCAGGCTGATTCAGCGTAAGTGGGTCTCAGCTCCACTCACTTTTCCTGGTCTGCCAAAGGTGCATTGCAATGATGGGGGAACCAACCCCAAACTTTCGTTCCCGGGTGGATCTACAAGGAGACCATGTGCCCAGCTTGGCGAGCAAGACCATAACAGAGAAGTTGAACAGCACAAAGTGTTTCTCTTTCGATAAACGTGCTCCCAAGGTCCTGCCAAGGAAAGACTGTGCTGTCCCTATCACGGCACTTACTTTGTGAAAGGAAACTGGGAGGTTGGGTGAGAATGACAAACACATGCTTTCTGCTTCTTGGTCTAAAGAGTAATTAGCATAAGGGGGCTGCAGACACCGGACTGGAATAGGGCAGGAAATGGAAGGACAGCTAAAACCTTCCAAAGACGTAAATTCTGGGCTAATCCATCCTACCCTCCAGACGTCAAGAAGGAACTTGCAGTTAACAATGGATGGCACAACTGATGTGCAAATGGAGAGCACTATCCCAGTTTTAGGGAAATATATGGCCACTTCCAATCCTACAGAGCTGGGCTCTGCACAATGCCACAGAGGCAAGCACTTCAGGGAGCCAAGGTCAAATCTCCTGGTCCCTCTGCAGTGGGTCAAATCTCCATTGCCCAGCTCCACAGTGAGGTAGAGAAGGGAGAAGAATGTGGTTCCTTCTCTTCCCACTTCCAGTATCCAACACCCAGGGTTACCTGTCTGCTCCTGTCCTCCTTGAGTCCCTGATTCAGAGGAACCTTCCCTTTCCTTCCTTGCTCCCCAAAGCAGTTTGCATTTTAACACAGTCAGCCTCAGCACATCCATCCAGAGGAGCGACTGTAATGGCAGGTGTGTTGGGCACTGTGGTAGTGGATGAGGCAAAGAGGGTAAAAAATGGTGGAATCCAAGGGCAGGCTTTGCTCACCACACTCACCAGAGGTGGAGATTCATACCCTCCTGTGTCAGCTGAAGGCTGCCGTTCACTACGGTCTGAGCCAGGCAAGCCCAGAGGATATGGAGGCCCTAAGCTGACACCCTAATCGTGTGCTCATTCATCTACCAACACCAACTCCATGCCTGTCACATACCAGGCACGGTTCAAAGCACCCATGTGCCCATGGGACATGCATCAAAGGTGCAGACAAAGGTGGCTCTCTCCCTGAACATGGATGCTCAATGGGACGCTAACAGTGGGAACTGGGAAAGGAGATGCGATACAATGGTGGCCTCCTGCCTAAGAAGGAGAGAGCACCCAGAAAAGCAGAGAAACAGTGTTTTCATTGTTCCAGTACCCGTTATATATATTGCCTCACTCACAGGATACCTTACTGTCCCCACTTCACAGAGGAGGGAAATGAGGCCAAAGGAGAGGGAACTAAGAAGATGAGAAGCTTGCCCAGGGTCAAATAGCTGATAAATGGTCAAGCACAATTTGAGCCTGTGCAGTCTATACTCTGAACTTGCATGCATGGCCCAGCCCTTTGAGGATGAAATTTGCCTCCACACCCAAAGGAGAGCAAACGATGGGACCTGCTAACCCATGCAGGAGTGGCTTGTCTTGAAGGTCGAGGGGCTGGCAGGGAGCCCTCAGAATACTATGGACTGGATATGAAAACCCCTTTTAGGATTAGCAGTGGAAAGCCAAGAGGCACTGGAGGGCTCAAGGTCTACTGTCAGGGCAATGCCAGTAAGACAGTATGGAGAGGAGGGGCCTACAGAGTGTGGACATGGCCTTGCGGAGAACAGGTGCTGGGCAGCAGCCAAGAGCCTTCCTGGGCCCAGCTTGGAGGAATCACACCTCTGGTTCTCTGGGGACTGAGACACTCAGGAGGGGCTTCAGACTTGGTCTCCCTCTAGACACCTCCTAGTTCTCTTACATGAAGCATGCATCTGAGACATTGCTAGCACCCACCCTACCCTCCAGCCTTCCCATAAATACCTGAGGCTCAGAGGACATGGGCAGGAGAGGGACACAGACATATCCAGGGTTATGAAAAGCTGGGCGGGGGGCACGTTAAGGTTGGAGAATGACTCAAGGAGCGTGAGATCAGGGTGGGGAACCTTGAAGTTTTTGTGATCTCTACCCATCCTCTCCTTTTTGATATTTGAAAATTTTGCACATTAAAAAGATATTACTAGGAGACTGCCACTCAGGATACTGACTCCTTTTCTGGTTGAGACCTAGGCTCTAAAGAGCCACAAGATTTTTTTTTTTTTAATTTTTTTTTCAACTTTTTTTTTTTTTTTTTTTTTTTTTTGGGACAGAGAGAGACAGAGCATGAATGGGGGAGGGGCAGAGAGAGAGGGAGACACAGAATCAGAAACAGGCTCCAGGCTCTGAGCCATCAGCCCAGAGCCCGACGTGGGGCTCGAACTCACGGACCGCGAGATCGTGACCTGGCTGAAGCCAGACGCTTAACCGACTGCGCCACCCAGGCGCCCCGAAAGAGACACAAGATTTGAGGCATTAAGGCTTCCTGAAGCTCCTCTGTCTGAGCCAGGGTGGAAACCAAAGCCCAAAGAGAGATGCCCACCCAGTACCTTTCTGCCAGCAGCAGCAAACACTTCCAGGAACCAAGGGTTTCCTGCCAGCTGGTCTGAAATCAGATTTCTGGTCTACCTCCCAGGTTCTGCCTTAATCCAACCCAGCCACCTTGTGAACAGCGATGGGAAACAGTGTCTAAAGTTTGAGAGGACATCACATTAGAAACCCTTCAAAGGTCCTCTATGGACTTGAAGATGAAATTTGGTGTAGTGTTGGAAAACCTCATAATCAGGCCTCAAATGACCATCTTTTAGATTTACCTAGAAGAAATGGCGTACGTTCATTGGTTTTGTATTGGCCTCCCCCACCCCCACCAAGGAACAGAAGGACGGTATTTTTCTCCTTTTTAACCACTGGCATCCCTTACCTAAACAAGAGTATTTTCAAGTCCACCTAGACTTAGCAACTTTGATTTGCTTGGAAGCTTGGATTTAATAAGCTTTCCATTAGCAAACGGTGGCAACTGCCTGACTTCTCAAGGGAGGGTTTTCCTCAGCCGATAGGAGAAGGCCTGGCTTGGATAAGTGTATGGTAGAAATTGAAAAGAGACAAGGGGGTAGGAGATGAAAATGGAGTCTCCCCACCCCACCCCCCACCCCAGTGGCAATCTCAGTCACTAATTCTTCTAGGGGCTGCTGTGTTAATGGGTACTGGAAACCAGCCACCAGCACTTCCTAACCCCTTCAAAGGCAGTGCAGAGGAGGGGATTAGCTGACTTGCAGGAGGGACCTGCTGCCCAGAGAAAACCTGCAGCTTCTCCAAGTTCAAAGACCCCTGAGGGACATCAAAGGGCACAGGATGCTCCAGGCAGCAGAAACCCTAAGGATAGGCTGCTTCCTGCTCCTAATGACCATCAACCCCTTCCTTTCCTTAAAAACCACACATCAGGAGGGGCTTTATGGCCTAATTATTTGGACTCTGCCTTTTCCACCTTTCCTGGGGGGGGGGGTTGGATTGAAAATGTGGGGGAGGCATGTGTATCCCCCTCCCTTCCTCACAGAACTGTGAAATGTATGCTGTGGGTCAGCAGGCCTGAGAGGGGTGCAGCCCCAAACAACTGCAGCCCCAGAGCAAACACTGTATGACTCCCATAAGACCCCAGGGGCAACTCCCACAAAGACCCCAGGGCCTTTGCTCAAGCCCTTCACCTCTCTGTGGATGCCCCTTCCCACACTTCCTACCAGCTGAAGTCCTCTTCTTTCTGTAAGGCCCAGAGGGCAGATAACTGCCTCTCTGTAGCTGCCCTTGACCCTGCCCAAGGATCCCTCTAGCCTGAACTGCCAAGGACCATGGTCCTTCTCTCAAGACTTCCCTAAAGGCAAAACATGTCATTCTTCTTTACTCCTCAAAAACAGCCCAGAGCCTCCCCACAGTCTGGCCCAGTGCTCACCACACAGAAGGTGCGGACAAGTGTTAGTTAAGTGATAGAATAATAAATAAGTGATAGAATAAAATAAGTGATAGAATAAATTGAACAAAACCAAGTTGAGTGTATCTAAGAGTTTCCCCTAAAAGCTTTCACCCTCGTGGGTCTAGGGTCTCTTTGCTATATTTAGGTGGCAGGGTCAGTCTGAAAACATCACAGAATTCTTGTGGGTCCTTCCTCCTGCAAGTGTAATAAATCAGAAGCAAGCCGCCACACCTTCCATCTGCAACAACGGGTTCCCTGTCCTTCTTCTCCAGCTGTAAAGCAGGTTATGTCCCACCTAATGAAAGTGAGCACTAGAGACAGAGAATTTCAGAGACCAATTCTATAGTCTTGCGACCAAGAGGGACCTGGCTCAATTTCTGCAGAGCACTGGCTCTCAAACACAGTCATGCAGTGGAATCTCCAGGCGATCCCTAGAAAACACTACCCCACCAGCAGAGGTTCTGATTTCACTGGTATGAGGCATGACCTGAGCGTCAGATTTTTAAATGCTCCCCAGTGATGGTCAAGTCCATTAGGACCACTGCCACAGTGTTGACCAAGTGGCTCTTGATGAAGGAGCATAAGGCAAGCTGACAGGCTGCAACCTGCCCCCCCCCCCCCCCACCAGGTGCAATATGTGTGATATTCCTTCTCAGGCACTCCAGGCTGCCCAAGAACAAAGGAAAGGGGGAAAACAAAGGGCTAGCTAATAGAGATCATAGTCCTGCAGGACCTATGTCTCCATCACCCCTCCATAGTAATGTGGGAAACAAAGGAGAAGAAAATGGCAGATAGAACTAAACTTCCTTATAACCCACTAACAAATACTTGAGGCTGGCAGAGTAAAACATTTCCCCAGGAACTCCCTCCTGTCTTAATGCTTTGCTAGAGGGAAAAACAACCTTAGGCCTCCAGTATCCTCTGAGTCTTCTTCAGCATATGGAAATCTCACTGGAAACTTCCCCTGGACTTCCCCTAAGAACCCCACAGTATATAACCAGTCTCTCCTCATGTCCCAGGGCAGCTCTTCCTGCCCATGGGTCCTGTCCCCGTGCTTCAATAAATCACCTTTCTGCAGCAAAGACGTCTTGAAGAATTCTTTCTTGGTCGTCGGCTCCGGACCCCATGAACCCACTATCACCCCAAAAACCTCATCAACTCTCAGACTTCAGTGCACACTAGAATCCCCTATCAGGGCCTGTAAAAACTCAGAGGGCTGGGCCCCACCCCAGAGTTTCTGATTCAATAGGTCTAAGGGGACTGGGGATGGGGTGACAGGGAGGGGGATAATGATTTGTATTTCTATTAAATTCCCCAGGGATGCACAGCTGAGAGCCACTATTGATGGTTTTACCAAGTGTCCCACATTGGCCTTGGGTGACAATCACCTGAGAAACTTTGAACACACCAATACCTGGGGCCCACCTCAGACCAAGTGAATCAGGATTCCTGAGCCTGTGGCCAGCACCTGTATTTTTGAGAGGCTCCCAAGTGAGACCGGTGTACCTCCAGAACTAAGAACGTTGCCTCCAGAAACAGGCTGTCCATTAAGATGGTGGCAGGGGACCACACAACAGCTTCTTCCTATGCTGAGCGGAGATGGGCCTCCACGCAGCTTCCATGCACAGACCCCACGCCTGCCTTCTTAGTGAGCACGGACCGGAACCCTCACTCTTCATGCTGTGACGGAGTGCAAATATTTGAGATCACACTCTTGCCCTCCTTTGCTCTTCCCTCCTCTTGCCCACACATTCCAGGGAGAAGCCCACATTGGTAACAAAGAGCAGGACTTCTCATCAAACTTTTGGCCAAGCAACAAAAGGTTTAGGGACAAACCCTTCTTGGTTAGTCAAAGTCAAAATCCTAACTGTACTTTATTTCTGCCTGGATTCCCAGATTGGAGGCAAGACCGAGGGAGCGCATTACTGTTGATAGATTCTGGACACACACACACTACAAGGCCCAAACGTATCATCTGTAAATTCGACCCTGATGGTGAAGATTCTAAGGAACAGACCAATTTCGGGAACGGGACTCCCCCAATTGCTAAATTATTAAATGCTAGTCTGTGTGACTTTCCGTGAAGTATTCTGGGTCCTGTATATATAGACTCATTGTTTCTCTAACACCAAGGGTTTGTCTGAGAAATTTCAACACAATTGAGACCTTGGGGGCTTTGTTACTGCCATTTCTTTTTCCTTTTCTTTCTTTTTTTTTTTTTTTTGAGGCTCTTAAGCAATACTTTTTATCTTAAAAGAGAAATCTTCTCTTCTCCTAGTATAAATTATAGCTTCTTACAGTAATCACTACTGCTTAACTGGCATTCAATTTACAGGATAAAAATATATTCTTTTGGCCGCCTTAACGACTGTGTACACAGCTTGTCCTCAAACCCTCTCTGAGTTTTGGCTCAGAGCAGCTATCATGTTAAGAGGATGGAATGCGGTTTCAAGCAATGCCAGGAGTATTGCATAAGCGATAATTGATATTTTTACTAGCGGCAACTTTGTAGTTGATAATGGGTTATTAAAACAGGAAAAGAGGCCCTCCCCACAGAATCCCATCTGAGATGTAAAAGGAAAGGTGTTCCAGACAAAAAGCCCCTAGGTGTCAATAAAGGGTGGTTCTGGCAGGTCCCATATCTTCCAGAATGTGCAGCCCCAGGCAGAAAGCAGCAGAGAAGAGTAACCTCCTTGTTGTAGGGTCTCCATGGCTGAAGCCAGGGCAGAGGCTGCCTGTTCACCCAGCCACACGCGCCCCGGCTCTAGCTGGGACTCTGTCACGCTTTTGGAGTGAGGCAGGGACACAGAAAGAGCAAGGGTACCAAGTGTCCTGCCATCCCTGCTCCTTTTCAAAAAACGATTTTGATACTGGCTTTTATTGAAATGTCTGCTTTCAACCCTTCTGTAAACCTAACAGATCAGCATCAAATCTGGCAACCCCGATGGGGCGGAGGCTGACTGGTCTGAAATAGGAGCTGTCAAGGGCCAGCCATCCGTCCTCATCTTTGGCCACTTCCACCGCCCAAGCCGTATCCTCCAGGTAGGATGTCAGGGAGGCTTCACCTACTTGAAGGCATCAGAGGGCTCATCCACTGCAAATACCATAGGTTCCCCTGCCCCGCCCCCTGCATTTTGAGGTTTTCAAGAGAATCCCAATTCTTTAGGCAAAGGAACCAATGCACTGATCCTTCGTGCAGCAAAGGAGGCTGAGGCAGAGCAGCAGCTGATGTGCAGGGGGTGGTGAGAGAAGGTGTGCCAAGGCAGGATGGAAACACCAGACCTTAGGGGTCACCTCTCCTCACGGGTCACCTTTTGTCACTTCATTCTCACTCTCATGAAGTCACCAGCTCATGCTCAGTCTTCCTCATATCGCATCAACACCGAGTCCAGCTGCAGGGGCCACACCGCTGCTGATGTGAGTGGCCCCCCAGGAGTCAATGCGGTGGCCCTGCTTTCTGCTTTGCAAGATTTCATATGCTTTCTGTCCCTTCACCCTCCAGCTTCAACACAGACTCAGGCTTGTCAGTGTCACAGGCACAGAAATACTTTTTTAAGTTTCTTTATTTATTTTGAAAGAGAGAGAGGATGAACATGAGCAGGGGAGGGGCAGAAAGAGAAGGAGAGCGAAGATTTCAAGCAGCCTCTGCACCGTCAGTGCAGAGCCCGACATGGGGCTCAAACCTACAAACTGAGAGATTATGACCTAAAAGCTGAAATTGAGAGTCAGATGCTTAACCAACTGAGCCACCCAGGTGCCCCTGAAAATACTTTTTTGTGGCTACGGCTTTTCTTTTTGGGGCACTGGAAGGAAGACAGCTGGAGGTGCAGGGCAGAGAGGGAGAGAGAAACAGAGACAGAGAGTGCCCAAGGTGGTGGAAACAGTGATAGACTGACCTGCTGTTTGTTGTAAGAATTCCCTGGAACAAGGCTGTAATATCCTCCAAAAACAAGGTAAAGGCCCTGTGCCTGGGCCATGAGGCCAAAGTCAGAATGACCCACACGGGTATGGATTTCCTCTGCCTCCACATCTTTCTTTCTGAGTCACCCTAAGTGTCCAGAAGAATTGTCTACAAGCTGTATCTGCAGCTGGTCAAGTCCTGGGGGCCTAGGGCCTACCTTCTTGCTCCCCACCTTCCCTGCTCCATTATGGTTCCAGAAGGCACCACAACAGCAACACAGATGTGTCTAAACCATAAAGGACCATCTCCGGGTAGAAGGAAGAGATGTGAGAAACCCCAAAGACCATAATGAGTGAAGTCTTTCCAAAGCCAACTCCTCCCGACCTTCTCTGGAAACAGGGAGAGCTCTTCAGAAGCAGGGAACACACTCAGCAACAATGTCCAAGTGCCTTTTCTCCGTCATCACAGGGAAAAGTCAAAGGGACAGCACCACACCAGAACCCGTGACAGCAGAGGCTCTTTTTCAAAAGCAACGTCACTGTGTAAGAATGAGGGAGCTCCACATCTTCTATGCTTCTGAGCTCATGAGACAGTCACCTGTCCACATGGGGAAGGCCATAGAATGATGGCAGGGAATGCATGTGGGACCCAAGGTATTTTACAAAAATCCCCTACCCCTGGACAAACAGAGCAAGACTAACGCAATTTTGTGCTACACCCACCATCTCATGTATAACCCCCACATGACCTACTTATTGCTTAAGACACTCCCCCACCCTAGTCAAGCTGCTGAGCACACCCTTACTGGAAACCGGCTCATATAGGAATGCGGAACCCCTAACCGCCAAAGAATGTAAACCCCGCCTTTTGCCCGCCAAACTTGCGCGCCAATTCCGACCAGAGTGATAGGCTAGTTCAAACAGTTACTATAGGGTAAATTGTAATTCAGTTGGCCACCTGCGTGTGGACTGACATGAATGTGCAACTTTCTGTGTGTGTTACAATCTCATTGGCCACTGGCCCCCATAAAACTGCTACACCTTTTAACCTAGGGGTCCAAGTCCCTGCTCCGCCGTGTCGGGTATACTTAGGCCCAAGCTCGAGCTTGTAAATAAACCCTTGTGTGTTTGCTTCGGTATCGGCTCCTTGGTGGTCTCTCAGATTCTAAATCGGGGGCATTACATGCAGAAGAGTGGTTATTACCGACAGCGAACCGATGTGACCAATGGATGCGGGGAGCTTCGAACAGTGTGCGGCGCAGCACAAGTGCTCTATTCCTGCAGCCACCACGATGACTGAGAGGAAGAAGACAATAATGGCAAGTGCTCAACATTAATGAGAACAGCCCTCAAACTTGGCTGTTTGTTGGAACCACCTAAGGAAGTTCAGAAAAATCCTCCCTGTGGGAATCCTGATTTAATTGGCATGAGGTGTGGCCTGGATACCTGCGTTTTAAAAATATCTTTAAGACATTCTCTCTCATTCTGAAATTTAAAATTCGGAATTAAAGGTGCACAGACAGCAAAAAGTGAAATATAGGGAGGTTCTGCGCCTCCCACTATCGCAACATCTTGTGTAATAACTGCAGTGCAACGTCAAAACCATGAAGTTGACGTTGGGACAATCCATAGTGCTTCTCCAGATCTCACCAGTTATATACACACTTTCTGTGCATGGGGGTGGTTCTGTGTAATTCTGTCACACAGCTTCCTGTAACTACCGCCTCAACCGAGAAATCAGAGCACTACCACAAGACTACCCTTTTTCAGCCATACTCACCCTTTCCCCCATCCCTTTAAACCCAAACAACCACCTGTCTGTTCCCCATCTCTGTAATTATGTTATTTCACAAATGTTATGTAAATAGGATCATGTAGTATTCATCCCTTCAAGACTGGATTTTCTTTACTCGGTATAATTTCTTAGGTGTTCATCCAAATGGTTGTGTGTATCCATAATCCATTCATTTTTTACTGCTGAGTAGTATTCTGCAACACGGAGGCTCTACCAGTCGTGTCGTCATGCACCCATGGAAAGACATCTGGGTAGTTTCAAATTTGGGGCTACTACGATGAAAAGCTAATATAGACATTCATGTGTAAGTTTCTAGGTAAAAGTAAGTTTTTTATTTTTATTTATTGATTTATTTTATTTTAGAAAGAGAGCATGAGCGGGGGAGAGGGGCAGATGGGAAGAGAAGGAGAGAATCTCAAGCAGGCTTCACACTCAGCACGGAGCTTGATGCAGGGGGCTTGATCCCACAACCCTGGGATCATGACGTGACCCGAAATCAAGAGTCAGACCCTCAACCGACTGAACCACACAGGTGCCCCAAAGATAAGTTTTTATTTCTCTTGGATAGATGCCCCAGAGTGCAATCACCGGGTTGTATAGTAAATTCTAGGGTTTTTAATGTTTATTCATCTATTTTTGACAGAGAGAGAGAGAGAGAGAGAGAGAGAGAGAGAGAGAGCGCGTGCGCGCAAGCAGGGCAGAGGCAAAAAGAGAGGGAGACAGGTAATCCCAAGCAGTCTCCGTGCTGACAGTGCAGAGCCTGATATGGGGCTCAAACCCATGAACCACGAGAACATGATCCAAGGCAAAATCAAGAGTCAGACACTCAACCGCCTGAGCCACCCAGGCGCCCCAGTAAATTTTAGTTTTAAAAAGAACTGCCAAACTCTGTTCCAGAGTGGCCCTAGCATTTTACATCCCACCTGGTTTCTCCATCCTGGCCAGTATTTGGTGCTGTTGCCATCTATCTTGGTGGATGTTCCATGGGCATCCATGGAAAAGGATGTGTATTTGGCTGTTGTTGGATAGATGTTCTATAAGCATCAGATCCTATTGCTTGATGGGGTGTTCAGTCCTTTTATATTAACTTATAATTAATTGTTGGAACATTTTTATTCTTTAAAATTGTTCTGAGAGGGGCACCTGGGTGGCTCAGTCAGTTAAGCGTCCTACTTCAGCTCAGGTCATGATCTCACGGTTCGTGAGTTTGAGCCCCGCGTCGGGCTCTGTGCTGTTAGTGTGGAGCTTCAGATCCCGTCCCCCTTTCTCTCTGCCCCTCCCTCTCTCTCTCTCAAAATAAACAAACATTAAACAAAATAAAATTGTTGTCAGATAATTCCAACATGTATCACTGGTGTCTGCTGATGGACCTCTCGTTCAAGTTGTGGACTTCCCGGTCCTGGTAGGATGGCTGATTTTCATCAACTGGGTCCTGGATATTTTGGCTCTGATGTTAGGTAAGTCTTATCCTATTTAAGTCTTCTATTTTAGCAGGCAGTCACCCTGGCCTCCTTTTGTGAGCTTCGGTTCCAAAGACACTACAGTGTTCAGGACCCTTCTTCTGGTCTGCCCTGATTTCCTGGTGCTGCTGGGGCTCCCGTTCAGTCCCTGGTGGTGATAACCACAGAGGCGGAGGGAACTTGTCAAATGTCGCCTGGGGTCACCAGGCACCTTCTGGGGGCGAGGGGTGTGGGAAGGAGGAGCTGATGGGCCTGGGTCTCCCTATGCCACTGGTGGGGGCGGGGGGCAGGGTGACAAAGGCCTTCGCTGTTGCTGCAGCCGCTGGCAGATCCGGCTGCCCACCCATGTCCTGGCTGGGAGGCAGGAGCTGGGGTGATGTTAGAGGTTGTTGCTGCAGCTACAAGTAGAGTGGGCACACTGCAGTCTGTTTATGGAGCGTGTGTGAGGGCTCCCCATGAGCTCTCTCTTGGGCTTTGCCTTTCCCAGACCGCTGGCTAGAGAGAGCAGGCTGTTCTTGGGTTTTGTGTGGCTCTAGGTATTCAGTCCAGGGTTTGTGTGTGGGAAGCAGAAAGAAAACCCCAGAACTCACTCTGTGCACATTCCTCAAGCGCTAAGATTCGGCTTTCATAGCCTTTTAAGTGCTTGTCCAAGGACTCATTTCCAAGGTATTTGGTTGTATTTAAAGGACAGGAGTATCGGGGCACCTGGGTGGCTCAGCTGGTTGAGCATCCAACTTCGGCTCAGGTCATGATCTCATGGTTCTTGAGTTCGGGCCACGCATTGGGCTCTATGCTGACAGCTCAGAGCCTGGAGCCTGCTTCAGATTCTGTCTCCCTCTCTCTCTGCCCCTCCCCTGCTCATGCTCTGTCTTTCTCTCTCTCAAAAAATAATAAATAAACTTTAAAAAATAATAAATAAAGGACAGGAGTATGGAAAAGTGACTCTGGACCATCTCATTCCAGTATCAGAAGTCCCTACTGTCTCTTTTAATCCTCCTGACCATGCTGTGAGGAAGGAAAAAAAAAATCAGTATGCCCATTATACAGATGGGAGACTGGGTGGGGAGGGTGCACACGGAGGTTGGTAACTTGCTTCACGTGGGACAAAGCTGCCTCCAGGATTTACACCCTGAAAGCCTAAATTAAAGCTGCAGGCTTGGATTGCACATCTGGGCAGAAGCTCTGAGGAGACTTTTATCATCACCTGCTGACCTCTCTGCACTTGATATTTTGCACTTCACAAAAAATTGCCTATTACCAACTATCTTACTTCCAAAAGCACCCTAATATTATGAAAATGTCCTCACGTGAAACCAGTGCCTGTGATAGTGCTGAGGGTGCGAAGGCCCCATGACAGAGGCCGGGTACCCAGGGCTAGCAGCGTGGGCTCCAAGTTCTGGCCTCCCTGTTCAAATTTGGATTCCACCACCTAGAAGCTGGACCACAGAGCTGTGGTGAGTTGCTTAACCTCTCTGCGCTTCAGTTTCCTTACCTATAAAATGGGGAGAATGACAGTACTGAACCCGTGGGATGATAGGGAGGATCCGACTAATGAACAGATGTAAAAACAATGAAAACAAGCTTGTTTACTAAACCCGTGAGATTTGCTCCTATTTCACAGAGGTGTATATGTGCTATAAGCTTGGCCCTGGGGTCCGTGCACCACCCCGATCCTGGTTCCTTTCGTCTCCTATGCCGTCCGAGGGTCACAGAATCAACCATGAGAGAGTCTGATGTGAGATCAGAGATCAGTTCAGCCATCCTCATATTCCAAGAACCGCTCCTTCAACCCTCAGGCTGGAGGGCCAGCTCTGCAAATACCAGCAGGAGGAAACCAGCACTGCCTCACGAGTTTCTAGACAGCTCGAATTTTAAGAACTTTCTTCCTTCCACTGTGCTGAAACCGCTTTCCCTGTGTTTTGAGCACACTGGCTGGGCTCTGCCCCGGAGGCCATGCAGAGCTCTCTTGTGTCCTGGCAGCCTCTCATGTGGCCCCCTCAGTGCTTCTGTCCCTCTGCATACCTCTTGTTCACATATATGCTCCTTTCTTCCAGCTGTTTCCTTCATCATCCCCCTCCCTTGCATATGGGCATGGTCCTGGCTCCTGATGTCCTTCTTAAAACAGATCCCCTAATACTGAATGCAAGTCTCCTACTTAACTTCTGAAGGGTGGAGCGGAGTTCCAACTGCTTCCTTCATTCCTGGAGATGAGGTTCATGTTAATACGGTCTAAGAATGCCCTGGTTTTGTAAGCATGTAGCTAACCATGCCCCCTTACATACAGGAGATCTGCTTCATCTCTTGTGTCAAGCTTAATCTATGGGCAGTGGCTGCCTACAGAATTAGGAAGTATTATGAGCTGGGACTCAGTGGAAAAGGGTCCTGGGATCAATTAGTAATGTCTGTCAGTGGAAGCAAAGACAGACGTGTTTGTTGGCAGTGACTAGAAGCTTTTCAAACATGCTGCCATTAGGCCATGTTTCTACCATCCTGTGCATTATGTCTGGTTCATCTGGGGCTTAAATAAAATTAAATACCATCTGGAAAGCTGTAAGGCATATGGTTAGTGCACAGACTTGAACACCGACAAAGGGCTTGAAGCTGGATTCTGCCACTTACCATTGGAAGGTCCCTAGGCCTCATTTTCCTCTCTATAAAATATAAATAACCACAGTAGTAGAGATATGGGTGCAAATGAAACGCCATCATGCATTGCTGCATTGGCCACTTTTCCAAGGTGGTCATGGACTTTGTGTACTCTGAATTTTTATACACTGTTCTCCCTCCCATCTTTGTGCCATCTCAATGACTGATGAGCATGCTATCCCTCTCTGCAAGCAGGTCATGACCGAAATGTTAAATCAGGGAGCGCCACGGCAGAAGGAAGCTTCTCTCCCAGACACACACCTCTCAACAACCATGCCTTGAGTAAGGCTGTCCGGCAGTTACAAGTTCATTTGTAGGAGTATCCAACCTACAGTTCCCCCTACTTCTCATTTGGAATGTTAAGAGTTTTGCAGAAACCTTGGTGAAATTTACATTCCCTGCTTCTGCAGAATCTGTTTTGGGTGTGGCTGGTTATCCACAGATTCTTGCCTGACTTCTAGGATTGCCTCTTCTAATTCTGAATGCTCACAAATTATGTCTGACGAGCCATTTGGGAATCTTTCCTACAAATTACCTAAGTCTAAAATGTATACCACTTGTCTCATTTCCCTCTTACAAGATGCCATTTGCCTATTTAAGTCTTTGGCACACCTTGCTTCTCCTTCATTGCTTTTGCACAATTATCAAAGTGGGCTGGCACTCTCATCTGCAAACAAGTTCTATCGGTCTGGGCCAAGAGAGCCCAAATCATGTGAAGCAGCTGGTTGATCTCTTATCACCTCCTCCATCATCTGGGTCTTTAGCTCCTCACAGAACAAGGTGTATGTACAATCTCAGGATGTATGAAAACCAGGTGGGAGGCACTAGGCAGTCAGGTCTTGAGTATGTCCAGCAATAGAGGCAATTAAGTTACAAAAGGCAGTATCCTGCAGGGTGTGGCTCTTCAAAACACAAAGTGCCCCTGGTTTTCAAAAGGGGGGTGGGCTTTATAACCCACTGCAAATTCACAAGTTTGAAATTAGGATTGCTTTTGTGTGTGTCAGGGATATGAGGGGGGGCTCTTTAATTTGCTTTCCACTTGGGTAACCAACCATCATAATGAGCCATCTTTCATGAAGAAGTGAATTTTGTGATCACTTTGTAGGAGTTACTGTATGCACAAGGACCAGAGAACAGTAAGTACTGAAGACTGATGCCAGGTGATCTCCAGACTCAAGCCCCAGGGGCAGACCAGCTTCTCATGACTCAACACATGTTGCAGCAAGAAGAGACCTGGGCTTTAGGGCTCACTCTAAACCTTTGGATTGCAGCATTCCACATAGTACTGGTCTTCTAGAGGTCTTCTAGGACTGAGTAGTCAATGGAAAACGTGAAGAGAGACAATGATGTCTTTAATACCTGCCACCTGTATAATTCCACAAACAGGGCAGCTGGAGGGATGGAGTCTTCACACATGTGTCACTGGTGGCAAGGATGGGAAGAAGCCATCCTTAGGACAAGCACAGTCACTCAGGCATCTGCTTCTGCCACCAAAACCCAAAGAAAATCTGACTGGGAGGGGGCAAGACAGGAATGCCAGCATATCCAAGTCTAGGACCCTCGTCTGCCCTTTGAGCATGTCAAAGACCACTCCCTGCTTTGGGGCTTTTAGGGATAATTTGACATTCCTGTTCAGTGTTTCAGCCCTGCCTCTTCCTTCCATCTTCACATGGCACAACCTCCATTTTGTGGGCAGACCAAACTCTGGTTGATCAGCACATTCCCCAAGACGTCTGTCACTACCCAAGAGTTGGACATTCTGGAGGATAGCCAAAAATGTACCAGATTTTATGATGCACCAAGTTAAATATTTAGACTGGAGTGGGGTCTCTTTCAACACATAGGATGGGTATTGGCCATTCCAACCATGTCTTCAAAGTAAGCTGGTGTCCAAGCTCCAGAGCAAGTTGAGTGGGAACCTGGAACCTAGCTCTGGACGCCGGCGGGAGAGCCCTCGGCGCCTGCTGGCATGGCACGGGTGTTAAACAAAGCATGGGTGGAAAGGAAGGGTCATAGAAGAAATTCCAAAACCAGGGCAAGAAGGCTATTCAAAAAACTGCCCCATGGGAAAAACTTACAAATGAAACAAACATCCATGTTCCCTTCACGGCCAGCTGGCAGGTACAGCATCCAGCCAGAAGCAGCATCCGCTGAGATGGGGTCGGCAGACAGGGCTACCACTCAGATGTGCTGGAACTGCCCTGCTCAGCTGTCTTGCATCAAGAATACCGGGTGCGCCCGATCCCCACATTTCTAGCCGGCTCCCAGGTGGTGTGATGCTGCTGGTGCTCAGACCACACTCTGAAGAGCAAGGCACTGGCTAGCTGCAGTTGCACGTGTTTCTCCAGTCCATTCCTGGTGCACTGTCATCACAGTGGGGCTGCCTCATGCTTCTCTGCCAGATTCTGGACTGGGCATGGGATAGGGGGGTTTTAGGCGACAACTGTCAAGTCAGGAAGGACAATTCGGTTTGGGGTTGGGTGGGGGAAGAAAGGAGTAGGGTTTCTGGGAGCTTGCTCTGCTGACAAAACCAAGCTCTGCATGGATCAGACAGCCAACAGCAAGCTGGCCTTTTTTTTCCGTCCTGCTGATGGGGCAGTTCCTGCCTCCCCTTGGCTGTCATAGAACATGTGCAACAAAGATGAATAAGTAGTGCATGTGCTCTCCTCACCGCAGAGCTGCTCACACAGTCAACCGTCGGTTCATTAGGTGTCACTTACCCAATGAGCCCATGTGTTCCTGTCAGGAAGGCTCCTCTAACCAGAAACCACCCTGCACGTGCCTCTCAGAAATGCACAGGGTGCCAGTTGTCTAGTCCTCAGTGTGTTTAAAGCTGCCTCATGGTGGGTGTCCTACTGGACCTGCTATGTCCTCATTGTGGGGACACTGTTATCAAGTTTGACTTGCAAAGACCATGACTGTTTCTTACCCTCCCTCCTTCTCTTTAACAGTCTACCCAGTTGGAAGCTGGGTGGGAATTGGGGGAGGGGGGAGTCGTGGCCATGGTGCAGGCTTGCCCCCCAAGTGACACATCCCAGGGTCCCAGGGTCCAGCATCTCCCAGTGGCTATGCGCCCACCCCACCCTGCAGCATCAGCAGCTCAGGGGCCCTGCCAGCCCCAAGACTGTTGTTCCTGGTTCGGGTCAAAACTGACCAAGCCGCCTCCTTTCTATTCTCTCTCCGGATGATAATCATAAGTGAGCGTCAGGTAATCACCGGGCTTACTTCACACCTGCCCCCTCTCAACACCACAGAAGTGTGGCTATGATTAACAAGACAATGTCTTTGTAATGCTTCCAGTGACTTGCTAAGAAAATTATAACCACCCTCCTTCTAGATCCATATATTTATGTTTTTTTTTTCCAAGACAGGCCATTCCCAGATCCTCACATGGGCCCTTGGCAACTTCTGTGCTCTGCTCTGACGTCAGGAACAAGATGTGTGATCTCATGGCTCCCCTTGACCCTTTCTGCTGGTCCTTTCTGACACCACCATCTGGCAAAACCACTACTTCCACACCCTGTGTGCCTGCAAATGGACAAGAATGAGAAGGGCTCTTTCCTAGAACATGCTGTTGGCAATGCTGGTGGCAAAGTTCCCAAGGTCTTAGAGAATGTGCAGCTGCCCTCAGGTCTTTAGTCTGGAATTTTCCATCAGCAGTGGGCAGTAGATAAACAAGGATTTCAGGCATGAAGCCAAACACCTTGGGAGAATGGAGGGCATCTCTTAGCTAGCTTGGGCTGCTATAACAAAATACCATAAGTTGGGCAGCTTATCAATAATGGATATTTCTCACAGTTGTAGAGGCTGGAAGTCCGAGATTAGTGAGGGCCCTTTTTTAGGCTGCAAACAGCCATGTTCTCTTTGCATCCTCACATGGCAGAAAAAGAAGTAGCTAGCTCTCGGGTCCTTTCTTATAAGGACACTTATCTCATTTATGGGGGCTCCACCCTCATGACCTAAGCACCTGCTAATACCATCAGAATGGAGGTTATATGTCATCCTATGAATTCTGGGGGGTCACAAATAATCAGCCCCTAACAGAAAACTCCACCTGTAGAGAAATTTCCATCATATACCCCTGCCACCTCCCATGGTCCTTACAAAACCCTAGCCATGTGAGCAGAGGGCATCTTTCCAGGTAAAGGTGGGTAAATCCAGTCACCAGGGGACCCATGTGGGAAGGGCTAGGCCTCAGCACACATTTATTTGCTTGTGCAAAGGGCTTTGCTCGATGTCTCTGGCCACTTAGAGCCATGGGAAGCAAGGTAACTCTCCACTGGCGAAATGAGGCTAAGAGGACTGTGGACGTCCCTTGCTCTGAGAACCGGGAGAAAAGCCACTTTGGTGAAGCTGCCAGAAGCTCTGGCGATCTAACGAGAAAACTGGATCTCATCTAATTCCTGGAATAGTCTGTAACGTAAGGAAGTTCTGAGGGGATTTCGGAATTTGGTTCTTCAGCCAAAGTCAGACTTCCTCCCATTCTCCTCCAACACCATCCCGGACCACAGCCTTTTAGGTAAGGAAATCTACCGACAATTAAATGCAAAGAATTCCTGGGGCAGAGACAGACACTCGCAACAGCTTCTGTAGCCTTCCCTGTTACAGTAATGGTTCTCTGGGGGCAGCAGGCGCCCCACATCCAGCTGGATTTTCCATCAGAGCGATAACGTCCGGCCAATAGCTGCGCGGACTGGCTGCTCTGGATGCAGGTGGGACCACATCTGTCTGCTTGCAGAAGAGCTTTTAATGCTTTTCCCTTTGTTTGTGTTCCCCTCCCAGGCCTGGCCTGGGCAGATCTGGGAAGGCTGTGGTCAAGGTCCTCTTAAGGACAGCAGCTCGGGGCTCGCCAAGCAACTGGAATAAATGTTCTGTCCCCACATTCGACTCAGCGTGAAGGGTAAGACTGCAGAGGACATCCTAGTAAGTTCTGTGCAATTCCTGTTAAGACTGTGCAGTGAGAAATCCTAGCTCAGGGCAGAAAAGCCACATAAATACAGCCATCGGTTACAACATGCCTTTGCTACTCTGGACACTGCACCTCCCATTCAAAATCACACGTCTGGAAGGGGCCAGAAGGAAACTGCTTTTATGAAAGAGATGCTCAGGGCCACACTGAGTGGGCTCATAGAAGCTGTGCAGGGCACAGGCCTGCCTTGCAAATCCTCCGGCACTGTATCCTCTGAAGTCAGAGGTCACTAGCTCAGTGAAGACATGAGGAGGAAGGTAGCTTATAAATTAACGTCAAAGACCCTGCAGCTTCAGGTGGCAAATTTAAGAAATAATGATAAAATGAAAGGCAATGAGGCCTGAACGCTTTGTACAACTCTGGAATTTGGATAAGACTGGCGCGCCCTGCGGATGCTCACACACTGACTTTGATCCAGGGGCCAAATGCCGAGGAAATCGTACTCAGGAATCCCTCTAAGCTCCTCTGCATGAAACCTGAGAGCCCTGAACACTGCTAGCACCACGGATTACCCTTCAGCCTGGAGGGGGATGCCGCGGGAGGCTGTGGGAGCTGAGTGGGAACGGAGGGTAAGACCCAGAGAACCTGGGAGGAACCCTTCTGAAAACCCAGGGTCTGCTCTAGAACCTGTGCCTGTTCTAGAACCAGAACCACCCAGCAGACCTCCTGGGGGCACATACTGCCCCCCCCCCTTTCTGTTCTGTGAGAAAGACTGATCCTCTATGTGAATACGACCACCCTAACTCTAACTAGAACAAAAGCACACTCCCCCTCCTCCCGGGGTTTCTAAGCAGTTATGACATTTCCAGAAATCCTCTTTCAGCTGTGCCTTCTTTATAAGGCTGGCCCATCTGATGTCTATGCTGCACCTACCAGACTGAGACCCCCAGCAAAGGGTTCGGGCAATAGCAGTGGGTGCCGGTGCCATCGCGGGCAGGTGACCTGCCTGATCACATCTGGCCTCCATTCACTCTGCGTCTCCCCCACGCTGCGCTGGGCAGCTCATTGCTAATACAGATCACAGACAAACATTTCCCCTCTTCACACATCTGGATAATGGCTTTCCTTACTTCCTGTTCTGGACTCGAGACCACTCTTTTCAGATTGAACTGCGTCGGCTCCAGTTAGAAGAACATTCCTCCCCCAGAACAGCTGTCTCCTCCCCTTTCCCTCTGCTCCCCAGCCCTCCCTGGACACTCACCCACTCTCTGCCCATAAGCCACGATTCTCAGGGATGGGATTCAGTTGACATTCTGTGCTGCACACCAGGCGAGCACGTCCCCAGGCATGTGTAAATGAGACATCCTTCCAACATCCACTGCCCTGAGCTCATTTGCACACTGTCAACATTCTGGCTGGAAACATCCAGAGTGCCTGGATCTAGCTTTTTAGGGAATGTCTTTATTGGAGGATACCAAGCTTCACATGGGACCTGCCTGGGGCTGAAGATCCCACTTGTTACTTCAGGACATGTGGTGGCATCCCACCTGCCCTGTCCTCATAGGACTGAGCTGGGGAACAAAGTCCCTGCTCTGTTCACGTTTCAATACTCCTTCCAAGGTCGGCCAGTCAGGCCGTGTTTCCAAAACAGGGGATGGGCATGGTTCTAAAGGCCATGGGCATATGAGCAAGTCTGAGAACCCAGCCGTGCCCCACACATTGCTGCAACCGAGCCCATTTATAACTGTTCACATGCCTACAGGTGCACACATGGCTGCTAGATCACCAAACATCGCTCCTTATCAGGACACTTGTATCTCTACGTCTCAGTCCTGCGTTTCTCTCCATTTCTGAGTACTCATGTACTCAGCACCTCAGTCCTCGATGGGGCACAAGCCTCCTGTGGGCCTCCTTCTACCTCTGCTCCTCCATTTCCAGGCTTCTGCCCATCACATTCACATTTTTCCCATCACCAAGTTCTTGACGCTTTGTTCCGGGCCCTCAGTGAGGTCTCCCAGCAGGTGTCGGACGACAGGTAACAGAACTAACCCTGCCTACATACTGCCACTGTCAGGATGGCTGGGCTTTTCTTCACCTGCCTCGCCAACTGTGAGTGCATGTGGTTGGTTTGGTGTTAGGGAAGCAGCGGAGGGCGTGGGCTTCAGGGTGACCGAGAGGCCAGCCAGGACCGGGACAGCAGGACCATATCTAACACTATGTGGCTCACCTGAGGATGGCCCAGAGGGACTGGAGAAAGGGGTTGAGACAGAAGCAAGAAGGTAGAGGAGGCCAAAAAGCAACAATGAAGCCTGAGTACTATTATGAGCCATGAATGTCCCGGGAATCTCCTGGAGGGCCTTCCTGAGCTGCTTCTCCCCCAGAGGGTGTGTTCTAATTGATGTCAGGTGAAACTCAGGCTCCTGCCACTTACAAATGCTTCAGGAGCCCCCCTTGGGCAGCAACGCCCAGCTGTCACCTGTACCAGGGCCCCAAGCTTTCCTGAAGAGAACATTTTGCAGAGGCCACAACCCAAGCCGACCAACCGGAGACAAGATAAATTCCAGAATGGGAAGAGCTGAGAAAGGGCATATGGAAGTCAGAAAAAAATCCCTGGAAGAGCAGGTGGGGAGAGTGCCCACCTGGAGAACAGGCAGCAAGAGCCCAAACATGGGGCGTGGCTTGTGGGTCTGTCAGGAAGTCTTTCTGTAGATGTACTTGGGTTAGAGAGGTCACATAGTTTGACTCAAGGCAAGAACTGATCTGGCTCAGGCTTATCTAACAGAGCCTCCTAAATCCAACAGAAGCTGAGATTTATTTTCTCCAAGAGAAAGCTCTTTGTTTCTACATATAAAGATATGTCCTGTCTTTTTTTTCCCCCTGTGTGTGGGTGGCCAAGTGTGCACTATGTGGTTCCCCTTCCCCCTCTCAACTCCCCACCCAGAAGGGCCTGTGTTTAGACATTTCCCGAGAACTCTCAGTCTTACCTGATTGAGAAGCTGCGTGCATGGCATTCTGGGTCTCCCCAGGCCCCAAATGTTCAGTTGAGACTCAGCTCTGTGCCCTCTTGCCCTCCAACAGTGCTAGGGAGGGCTCTTGCCGTCAAGTACCTCCCCTGGGCCTAATCATGCCATTTTCCCCCAAACAAAAGGCATTCTAACCAGCTGTCTTAGAACCACTTACTTTCTCCCTTCTACACTAAAACTTCCAAATCACAACAAACAATATATTCTAAAATTCCGGTAGATATATATTATATATTATATATTATATATTATATATTATATATTATATGTTATATGTTATATGTTATATGTTATATGTTATATGTTATGTTATATAATATGTTATATGTTATATATTATATAATATGTTATATGTTATACGTTATATATTATATATACTATACCCAGGTGTTTACCACCCTGAGTGTGCCCAATATCATCTGATGTATTATACCCAATTATCTTAATATTATACTAAAGCCACTAGCAACTTCCTCCTTGATCTGTGAGGGTGTCCCTTGATTTTGTTTTTGCTTTTCTCGTGGGCCATCAGCATGGACCTGAGCTTCTAATCCTCGGCAGGGGAGAGTCCTTCCCATGGCCGATCAGGGTTGAGCCTCAAAAGCATGAGTTTGCCCAAGAGAAACAAATGCTTGCTTCTAGCTGTCCTTCTTTAACTTGAAAGCCAAATACTGATAAACATCTTGGACACCGAGGTCTACCATAACGTACCCTGTTCTGGTTTCTCATGGGAAAACACCTGGGCAGTGCTGGCCCAGCTGGGTTGTGTCTCTCAAGGCACACCCTGGCCCCCACTTCATCAATTTCAGTTGTAACCAATACCAGGTGTCAGCTATAGCTCTCTGGAGTAAGAGAGGTCCATCATGGCCATCTTCTAGCATTCAGGAGCTACTCCCCTCTCCTGGCCACTGCAGGATGAAGTAGTTCCTCATTTTCAGCTGGGTTCTCAAGCAATCATGGCAAGACAGAGAGACAGATGCCTTCCCAAATGCACGCTACCACATTTCTGTTCACTAGGTAAACATACAGCTGCCTACCAGGCAGTCTTTCATGAGCAAGAAGGCAACTAAGGTCATGAAGGCTAGAAAATCTCAAAGTCAAAGTCACGGTCCATCACAGCTTCTGTGTGGCACCAACTCGTCCTCCTAGCGGAAGTGCAGAACAGCCCCTCCCAGGTTCTCATCCTCCAACCCCCACCAGGAATTGCAAATCCTTCAGTCCTCATCTAAACCCAGGCCTGGAGTCTTTCCACCCCACTTCTTTACCAGGTAATCACCAGAAAGCTGTCGATTGCAGCTACAGTACTTGAGTTTCGTAGGGAAGCCCCTCTTGCTGACACATTGGCTTTCTTCTGCCACTGACTGTCCCTTCTGCCTTGGTTGGTAGCAATCTGAAGGTGCCTTGGTTTTGTGGAGATGTAAAAGTTGTCTTCTTATTACCCTTCTCTTACAACGTGGATCTTTACTTTAATAGCCCTAACATATGGGTATATTATCATAAAGGGGATCCCAAATCATATCAAGTAGAGACTAGAAATTTTTAAAAAGTAATACTAGTTCCCTAATCTATAAAAGTTAAATAATACCTACCCCACAGAACTGATCAATAGCATAATGAATGCACAGTATCTAACACAGTAGATGTTCAATAAATGAGATTGGATTTGACATAACCATCACTAGTACATTATTAATTCCTGTCCTAAGCAGAATTATTGATATTATCATGGTAAGAATTTTTCATTTAATTCATAATTTAGAACCTATCTGATTGCAGATTGGATCAGAGCCAGTGTACAGTACCAAAAAATTATTTTTGAACTGTAATATGTAAAATACAACCATTCATACAAAGAGACCCAGAAAAGGGGAGAAAACCACAATTTTGGGACTTACGAAAATGAGTCTGAAAACGAGCCTGACATTTGCTTTGCGTTTTCTGACAGCCAAAGCAGAAAGAAAATCAGGTTCACTTATGCGACCCTCATTGTCTGATAAATGCAATGAGTAGCTCATGTGGAAAGTACACCTTTCTCCTAACATTCAGAGCTGGGGTAACTGCTCTCACAGATCCTCATATGAGGTATCTGGGGTAAACAACAGAAGGGCCATGCTTATGTGTGCCCACATGCAAGGGCACACACCCCTCCTTCAGAAGACAAGTTTCACTTTATCAGTATTAAAAGGTTAGGGACACCAGTTGGTGAGTCCCCTGGGGACTTTCTAGGGGTATGCAGAAGAGTACTCTCATTTTCTAAAGCTTTCACTGAGAAATCTTCCTGAAGAACATGGACCAGTTGGCTTAGGTCCAGTGAGAATACCATCCTATCCTTAGTTCACCTGTACTTAAGGAACACAGAGTTAAATTACTCGGAAAACACGGAAATTTAAGTTGCTATATTTCAAAATATACAACAGCTTCCAGGTTTCATATCTGTGAAGCAGTCTGGCCAGTGGTTTCACGAAGAGTGCAGGCTGAGCCTTCTTGTTAGGCCTCCACACAGTCTGCTCTGCAGCTCGGAGCCCGGCTGACCAGAAGGGTCTGCAGATGGAGAGAATGTGGCTTCATTCCCGGGAGGACCCGCTTCCCAGTGCTCATGAATAATCAGAGACAACAGACTTTCTCTGAGAAAACCATAATCACCAGACTAGGGACAGGGCCAAATGCTAACAGAATTTATTGGCTTTGATTAACAATAAGGTGTTTGTTTTTGTAGGTAATTAGAGTTCAATAGCAAGCTATAAAGAGCCCTCCAAGAAATTTAAGCAGACTGTACCTAAAGGCTACTGGAATATGACTAAATCTAACCATTCATTTCTGCAGACCTGTGCTGAGGTGCCAGTGACCCAGCATGATCGCACAGGTCATCAGGGAGAAAATGGCCCTCTGTGTTCTTACTGTCCAAGGAGAAAGGCCTCTGTGCAGCACGTGTGTGTTCACACGTGGGTGCAAAAAGCACTCTGGCATGTGCCCTGGCTCCAAATGCTGCAAGGAATATTGCAGTTCATAGAAATCTATTCAAAAGTCCATGACAACCCACATGCTGGGAAACATTTTGACAACTGCATTCTCAAAACCATTAGGTAGTTGGTTCCGAGGAACTGTGACAGGCTGGGTGGGTCACTGAATAGCAGGAAGGTGTTTGCAAAAGTCGTACTGATTTACACTTTTCTCTCAGCAACCACTCTTGTTTTTTTTTTCCATAAACCAGAAATATGAAAATATATTTGATTACCATTAGTTTTAAATCATAATTTAAAGGGAGGTAGGTAAAAAGGTATAGGCAATGTGCTGTCACCAGTGTTTTATCACTCATTGTGCTCACATCATGATACTCAATAGATATAGAAAAGTCAACTACCAAACCCATCTACAGGAGTGAAAAACAGGAGAATGAGGCCAGATAAAAAGAAGGAGAAGGAGAAGGAGAAGGAGAAGGAGAAGGAGAAGGAGAAGGAGGAGGAGGAGGAGGAGGAGGAGGAGGAGGAGGAAGGGAAGGAGGAGGAGGAGGAGGAAGGGAAGGAGGAGGAGGAAGGGAAGGAGGAGGAGGAAGGGAAGGAGGAGGAGGAGGGGAAGGAGGAGGAGAAGGAGGAGGAGGAGGAGGAGGAGAAGGAGGAGGAGGAGGAGGAGGAAGGGAAGGAGGAGGAGGAGGAGGAGGAAGGGAAGGAGGAGGAGGAAGGGAAGGAGGAGGGGAAGGAAGAGGAGAAGGAGGAGGAGGAGAAGGAGGAGGAGGAGGAGAAGGAGGAGGAGGAGGAGGAGGAGGAGGAGAAGGAGGAGGAGGAGGAGGAGGAGGAGGAGGAGGAGGAGGAGAAGGAGGAGGAGAAGAAGAAATATACATCTATATCTAGCCATAGATAGGGCTAATCCTAGAGGAAATTGCTTTTGTCCTCCTCCTTATAGATGGGCTTTACTCAAGAAGCAGCTTGAATTCACATTGAGGGTCCCAGGCATCTAGTAGTCCATAGATCACTAGGAAACATTTACAGTACATTTATTCCCCCAAGAACTAGATTTCCATTTAACTTTGTTCGAGTCAACCCAATATAAATGTTCCTATTGTTCTTCATGCCCTGACCTCCTCAATTTGCTTATTTATTTTTTAAGTTCTCATGCAGTCATACCACAATTTTTCCTTCAGAGAAAAACAAAACAGACACCTATTGCAGGAGAAACAGTCAACACTCAGGCCACAGTTTTAGAGTTGGCTGGCTGGCTGCCACCTGAGACTTCCTGCAGGTGATCTTACTCATAGACCAGCCACTCAACTCTTCTGACCTTCTGTTTCCTCCTCTGAAAAGACCCTTTCTAGAACATCTTTGGGCTCTGGGGTCCAATGGCGATCCCATCCTCAAGGGAAGAATTTCCGTGTACAAAGGCAGTAGCTGATAATTCTTTAAACCTAAGACACTGACATTCTACCTTCAGACAGCTGGACTTTATCTATGAAGACAAATCCCATTATTTGAACGATATACTTAGAGTGAATCAAAGATCGTGCTGGTCCAGGAAAGGAAATGCAACCAAAGAGGACACTCTGGGAAAAACTTCTTCCCTCTACAAAATAGACATGGACACGGAATTAACATTTCAACTCTCAGAGACCATCTGTTCAGTAATCTCTGGGGCTCCCTGAAGGGCTGGGACCCAGGCTTGCTGACCTAGGTCTGTGTTACGAAAGAAGCAAAGGCTTAGAGCAGAACTGCTTTAGAACTTACAGAATTCAAGTGAAAAAATATATATATTCAGAAAGGAATCGGAAGAGGCAGAACAACACAGAGTCTGATACTTACTTGTGGCCCAGCTCATGAGCGATGGTAAAGGCCAAATTGAGACCATTGTCTTCGGCAAGGACACATTTCCTCTTAGCACTGCACACACCTCCTAAGTAAGCAATTCCTGCAGCAGAGACACAAAACACATCCTCTTCAGAACGTGGGAGGCCCTGACCTTGCGGGGCAAGTCCATACAGTCAATATCACACATGATTGAGAGAGGAGGGGCAAACTGGGAGGATGATGTGGCCACGGGGCTAGAGCTGTCATTCCAGAGCTCATGTGGGGGATGGGCTTGAGCATACCGCTTTTGGATTCACCTAAAAATAATGAACAATGATAGCCACCATGCAGCTCTCCTAAGCATCTAAGCGGTGTCAGGCAATGTGCTGAGTGTATACACATTATCTAATTTAATCCTAATTACCCACGATGGCAGTAACAGAAGGAAACCAAGGCTCAGAGGTGAAAGGTAAGGTGGATTGGCACCTGGCCCAGAGAGGGAGGGAGGGAGCATCTCCCTAAGTCCTGCACTCTGGGCACCTTCTTCCCCTCATCCCAGCCCTAGCCCTTTGAGGGCCAATGCTCTCAGGTGTGAGCAGGAAGCAGAGGAGCAGCGGGGCTCCCAGAAAGCAGGCCAGGGAGAGCTGGGCAGAATATTCAGAAAGATGTTTCAGGAATCCTTGGGAGAAAATGAAACAGGGAGCCCAAGGGAGGGAGAGGACCATGGAAGAGTGAGGGCCTGGAAATCATCACTGAGGATGCGCCCTGTGGACCAACTCCTCTGCACACACACCTGACTGGGGTCCTTAGGCCCCTCCCTGAGACAAGAACCCAACCCAGCCAACTGGGAGCAAGACTAATGTGGGGGACTGGGGTGAGTGAGGGACAGGAGGCTGCCACAGCCTCTGGTGGGCAGATGGGAGTCTTCTAGGGAAGAAAGGTTATTCTGGCAGAAAGGTGTGTATACAACAGGAGGGCCCTGGCCAGGCTGGGCACATCTGAGGCACGTACTGGCCACCTGTCTGCAGGCTGCCCCTGCCCCACGGCAGCTCTCTGCACTTCCTGTTAGCTTCTGCTATCTCTGTGCCCAGGACAGGCATCTCTTACAGATCCAGGTGGCCCTAGGGCTTATCTCAACAAAAGAGTCCATGGACCCCACCCACTCCCAGGGCTTGGGACAGAACTCGAGTGAGGGCTGGAAGCATTGCGGCACCTGCCTCCTCCATACACCATGAAATGGATGAGTGGGTGGTGGCACAGAGTGGCTGGCCGGTCACACGCCCAAGAAGATTCAGTGTTGCTCCTGCTGTGAGTTCGCAAAGGATGTGGGGGGTGGGGGCAGGCATCTGCCCAACAGCCCTGTGCCCTGGGAGGGACTGCGGCCACCAGAGCAAGAGGCACCTCTTTTCCACCCACAACGCCATCAACCGCCAAGCTACACGCTGCCCCATTCAGAGGGCCCCTTTCACAACGTGCACAGGGTATCCCTGGAGCTGACACCTGCCTTGCGGGCACAAGAGTTGGGGAGGGAACGAGTTGGCAGAAGGTGAAAGAGAATGGATGGGGCGGTTGGGGGCGGGGGGGAATTAATTAAAAATGAGCCTCTTTCTCTGCTCCCCCAAAGCTAATCCAATCCTCTTTGTTGACATCAAGTTCTAACTGAGGTAGACCTCAGCCACACACCGGACACCCCCTCCTTCCTCCTGACTGTCCCCCATGAACCCCTTAGAAGTATGGCGCCCACATCCCTGCTCTGCAGGGAGATGCTTCTCCCAGACTCCACTCACATTCGGCACACCAAGCCGGCACCACGGGGCATGTCTATTTTTATTTGGAAACATGCAATGTGCTTGGCCAAGTTTGCAGAATTAAAAAAAAAAAAAAAAGAAATGTTATTTGGCTTCAAGATGCTTTTTTTGCACGTGGACATCATAATCCAGCAATGCAGACTATTGGAAGGAGAAAAATGACAAGCAGAGAAAGGACATGCTCTGGCTTCTCGGTGCCTTCAAGGTCATTATTCTGGTTTTGTTTAAAAATGCTTTGTGGGTTGCTACACCAAGTCCAGCAGTGAGTAGGTGGAACGCTTCTACATAGTGCTGATGGTATGTGCGTGCAACAACACACGCACACACTCTGATGCACACCCAGAAGTGCTCTCCCAGCCCGGACTGTGGCCTCCTGGGTCAATGAATCAATTGGAACAATCAGATGGGGTCGTCCCCGGGAGAAGTCATCTGGTGAATGGGGGAAGGAGGCATCTAAAGCCAGCTGTGCTGAGCTTGCTGTCCCACGAGCGTGTGCTGAACCAGCAGCTTCAATGCCACAGAAACACGTCCCCTGGCCTGTGCCGCACTCAGCACCCAGAGCTGGAAGTCCTGAGTTTCCACTGGGATTAGGTAACACGCGACATGAGGGAAACGGCTAAGCAAGGAGCCTTCCAATAATTGCATTTTAATTTTTCCAAGGCCCAGATGATTTTTTTTAAACTAGAAAACAAAGGGTCGGTTTATTTACAAGAAATGTTCTCACACAAAGGTGGATTAAGGTCTAGTGCTTTCAGTGACATAGTCCAATCGTGAACAGCCTGGTCATAAGAGAGAGCAAGGCAAAGCGTGTAAAAGAGGACGGCCCCTGATCCGGAGTACAGGGGACTTGAGCATTTATGTGCCACAGTGCGGAAATGCATAGAAGTCACAAAACAAGGTCTGGAGAAAATCCCAAGTTGTTGTCAAAGTAAGAGCTTCGGGGAATAAATGGTCATTAAGCCATGAGCTCCCACAGGAAACAAAGCCACTGCTATTCCATGCTCCCTGGAAAGAACAGCAGTGTGGGGCAGAGGGTGTGCAGAAGCCCTGGAGAGAGACCTGTCACCTCAGGACGCAAAGGCACCAACCTGGAAAACCTGCCCCAATCCCACACTGGCACTTGTCAAGAAATGAGGAAATACCACTTTTCTCTACGTTGATTTCCTGTTAAAAAAATGAGGTCTGTAAGCCCAAGTTCTGGGAACATGGATGCTGAAGGTGTGGGACCAGGGGCCTTCCCTGGTCACTGGAATTCCCTACGCAGACAGCAAGACCCTAGAGTGGTGCTTTTCCATGACTTAAAATTCTCCACACACATAAAAAAATCACAGAACTTACTTTTGAAATTTTAAAAACATCAAACAACACATGTTTACAGAGCTCCCTGGAATAAAAGGGAAACAGACAACGGGGTCTTAGGGTCCTCTCTGTGGACAAGCACTGCTCTGCACGCGGGACCCTCCCTTATTTGGCGGGTATGGTTACTGGCCCAATTTACAGACAGGGAAATGGAGGCCCAGTCACTGGTTATAGGGCTGACCAAGCCCAGGCCCGGATCCAAGGGCAGGACTCTCTTTTCTCCAACACCAGGGCTTCTCCAGGCAAACCCTGGGCCTCCCTCACCAAAGCTTTGGTGACCAACAACAATGAATAATCTTTGGGGGTTTTGACAATTTTCATAAATCTTAATGTGTGTTTCTGCAGAGATGGGGGCATAAAATAAAGGTTTCAGGTGTTCAAGTCCAAACGTTTTTAAAACGAAAGATAAAGACTCACGGCATATATGCAACAATAATAACAGTTACCTCTAGGACATGGTGAAGTCATTATAAATCTTAAATTTTCTTCCTTTTTCTCGTTTTTTAAATTTTTTTTTAGCGTTTATTCATTTTTGAGAGACAGAGAGAGACAGAGCATGAGTGGGGAAGAGGCAGAGGGAGGGAGACACAGAATCTGAAGCAGGCTCCAGGCTCTGAGCTGTCAGCACAGAGCCCGACGCGAGGCTCAAACTCAAGAACTGTGAAATCATGACCTGAGCTGGAGTCGGACGCTCAACCGCCTGAGCCACCCAGGTGCCCCTCTTTTTCTCTTGGTTTAAACCTAATATAATGAGTATGTGCTTGCCATGAAAATCAAAGTTCTTGCTTATATTCCATTTATCCAAGGTGACTTATAGCAGAGGCAGAGGTGGGAGCGACCTCCCTGACCACTCCCTGCCTCAAAAAAATACCCTCCAAATTTTGATCCTGAGTATGTGGCCCTTCAGACAGCAGAGATGAAGGGAGGTCACAGTCAAGGCATCACTGAGTGTATGATTGTATCCAAATAGCGGCTCACCCCATCTTTGCTACACTTCTGGCAGATTAGGGAAGCAAAACACGCTTTTATTTTTTTTTTTAATTTTTTTTTCAACGTTTATTTATTTTTGGGACAGAGAGAGACAGAGCATGAACGGGAGAGGGGCAGAGAGAGTGGGAGACACAGACTCGGAAACAGGCTCCAGGCTCTGAGCCATCAGCCCAGAGCCTGACGCGGGGCTTGAACTCACGGACCGCGAGATCATGACCTGGCTGAAGTCGGCCGCTCAACTGACTGTGCCACCCAGGCGCCCCAAAACACGCTTTTAAAAATCTGAAATGCTGGGGCCCCTGGGTGGCTCAGTCAGTTAAGCATCTGACTCTTGATCTCAGTTCAGGTCATGATCTCACAGTTCATGGGATCGAGCCCCACGTCGGGCTCTGTGCTGACAGCACAGAGCCTGCTTGGGATTCTCTCCCTCTCTGCCACCCTCCTGCTCATGCTCTCTCTCTCAAAATAAACAAATAAACTCAAAAAAATAAATAAAAATCTGAAATGTTGATGGGCTGTAAAGAGTTTTTCTGATGCCTGGAGAAGTCTACCTGACTCATTCAGAAAAGCCTGTCTCCTAACCTACCCTCCCAGCCATGCCAACACATTGTGGACATTCTCCCTTCTCCTTTCCTTGATAGGATTGCAATTTTGGAGAGGAAATTGGCTGAGGAGATTTAATTATTTTCTTTCTCAGTAGAAAACTGCACGGTGTAAGCACAGAATTCTTAAACTCTGGGTTGACCATATTCTTTCTAGGTTTAAGAAGTAAACAACACATAGCTGTATAAACTCTGATTTATCCAGCAAATTGTCACGTGTAAACAGTTTACAGCTGTTGGCCTTGTTGCCCATTACTCAGACCTTCTTGGACTCTGCCTCTGAAAGAAACGGTTGAATTTCTTCTACCAACTGCTCCAAGTACTAACACCACTATGGTTATCACTGGGACGCAATGCTGACAATTGTGAGAAAGCAACTTATATTTACTCACTTAGCAATCACAGTGGTTGGGACAGAGTTGCACATTCAGGCTCGTGGACATGTCCTCGTGCTCTTGTAAATATTGCTAAGTGGTTGGAAGTATGAGCTAAATGTGTAAACAGCATTTAAGAGCAAAGTCTTGGGGCACCGGTTAAGCATTTGACTCTTGGGGTTTCAGCACAGGTCATGAACTCATGGTTCGTGAGTTCAAGCCCCATGTCGGGCTCCATGCTGACAGTGCAGAGCCTGCTTGGGATTCTCTCTCCCTCTCTCCCGTCCCTTCCCCACTCACTCAGTCTCTCTCAAAATAAACAAACTTAAAAAAATTTTAAAAGAGCTAAAGTCTTACAGTCTAGTATGTGACAAAAGAAAAGGAATTATAGTTGATTCTTATTATCAGTGGTAGGTAAATTCTAAAAAGTCAGTGTAAACACCGGATTCTCAAATACACAGTCATTGCTCCCAGAGGACATTATAGGGTTAGGCTCCTATGAGCTTCTAGTCACAACATCTTTGTCAACTGATTAATACATAACCTTGTGTTATGTGTTTGTGTTCAAAGACACCTCATTTAATATATGGTTGATTCCTTCACATTGAATTCATGGCCAACGGTCCTATAACTCCTGCCCGAATGAAGTTTATGTATTTTCTCTATTAAGCACATGACAGCCTTTCTCTGCTTTAGACCACTAGACAGCACTTAAGCACTATTCTTGGAAGCCATTGTAAACAGGAAAATCACCAAAAAAAAAAAAAAAAAAAAAGCACAAAAATGTAAAAAAAAAAAAAAAAAAAAAAAAGTGGCACCAGACAGGCCACGAGAAAGGCATTTGTGTACAGTATGACAGCTGGAATGAGAAGGCAAAAGGTCACCCTGTTCATCTGGGAACGTGCCTCTTTGGTGTCTCAAATTTTTGCTTCTCTGCACACGTCTGCAAAATGACCACATAAGCACTACAAAGACTGATTTTGGAGTCACAAATAAATTTTAGCAAGTAGGCAATTCACCAATGCAGAATCCTTGAGTGATGACAATGAACTGTATTCTAAAAAATCATGTCCTATTATCAGACACAGTGGAGTCCTCATCAGCTGCAATCAGGAAATTCAGCCTACATTTAACTGTCACGTTCATTTCCGAACTCTGTACTATCCAAATCGTTTGGTTAACTCAGGTCTGTCCTCCTCCGCACTTTTGCTTCTGCTTCCTCTCCAAGGTGAGTGACCTGCAGGGCCATTGCCTCCACTGTAAGTCACTGACCTCCTAAATGGTTCTGCACAGAGTGGACAAAGCCTCAGATGTGCTGAAAGACAGGCACAGCTTCAAAAAATTGGGACAAAACATTAACGGGAAGGCTCTGGAGGGCTGGTAGAAGTGGCCTGAGCGGCACAGCCCCGCTTCTTGGGACTGAAGAGCACCGCCTTCCAGAGCTGGCCCTGTCGATGGCTCTCTGCCCCAGCTCAGTGCCCCTATCTCCCAGGAGCACAGCTGGATAAGCCTTCCCAGACCTAGCCTTGTCTTAGCAATTCCACTACCAGTATGTATACCAGTTTTCCTGTTTCTTGTTTTCTGGATCCCTTGGGGTCAGCTACTATGAAAGGAAGATGAGTTAGCCAAGGTCTTTATTCCTACACCATGAACAGAGGGTGAGGGCCATGGCTCACAGAGGGGCATTAGTTCCTTCCTTAAACGTGAGCATTGCAGAGGCTGCCACTGTAATTCAAAAGTGCCGATACCTACACACCTATTTACCAAGCAGGATGTCAATAAGCCGAAAAATTCAGCAACTTACTCAAGGCTAAAGGAAGCAGTAAATGCACAAAGTAAAGGGAATAGCTTGCGAGCCTGATCACTGAAGGGTTAAACATTCCCAATTTTGAAACTAGTACAAAATTAGAGTAACCAAAACAATGTAGTAGTTGAATAAACAGACATTTAGGTCAATGGACCATAACTGGGAGTCCAGAATTAAACGTTCACATTTCTAGTCAATCATTTTCAACAAGGGTGCCAAGACCATCCAGCGCAGAGAAAAAAGAGCCTTTTCAACAAATGGTGCTGGGATACCTGGACAGCCACATGCCAAAGATTGACATCACACCTCCTTCTTCATGTGGTACACAGAAACTAACTCCAAGTGGACCGCAGAGCTAGATGTAAGATCTGAAACTATAAAACTCTTAGAAGAAAACATAGAAGTTAAGTCTTTCTGACCTTGGGGTAGGCAAAGCCTTCTTAAGTAGAACATTAAAGGTGCAATGGAGGAAAAGAAAAACTCATGCCAGAGTGTTCATCAAGTCAGACACCTTCCCTGGAACAAGAGAATAGCTGTGTGGGGCTGGGAGTGAGGTGGGGAGAAGTCACCAAGACAGGCAATGGACATACAGACGCATCCCAAGGAAGCTTCCCAGTCTTCCCTGTGCAATACGGCTTTCTGCTAATTGGGAGCCATGGCCCAGCAGCCTTTGGGTCACAGGCTAACTTGCTTAGCCAGTCCAAATGTCACACGAACTGCAGTTTTGGGAAAGGGGGGTTCTTGATGATGGTCAGAGTCAAGGAGAACTATACACTCTTACTCAAGGTTTCCCAAGTGCCTCCAGGATCCAGGACTTTGGGAAAAGATGCCACCCTGGTGAGGCAATCACAGAGCCAAGTCCCCAGAGTGGACTGGAGGGTCCCAGGGCTGGAGCCATGGCTCCAACAACATTTTGATGAGTTAAGTAAGTGTAGGGGTCAACTCTCCCTGGGGATTTACAAGTTCGAAGCAAAAAAGTTTATCCTAACTCTTTACTGCTTTCTTAGAAAACCCAACCGTGCTGGGACAGGGGAGGGAAGAGAAGTAACCGATGATATTCAACAGACCATGACCAACATGAGCCAAGTGCATGGAGACATCCTGCAGATTTCCCACCCTCCAGGGAAGATGGCACTTGTATCCTGGGGGGGGGGGGGGAGGTGGCATCACGTGGGAGGGGATCTCTAGAGTGCAGACTTAACATTCCTCAAATAAGCAAGGTGCCTCTCCTCAGAGGACTCCACAGAGGCTCAGGGGCTTCTGGAAGAGGCCTGGACACCCACTAGAAAGGGCCCCCAGCAGGCCCACCTCAGGACATTGGAGGTGGGGGGTCTGTCCAGACATCCCTGAAGATCTCTTATTTTAACAAATACTTCATCAAGTGTTTCCTGGGCTACCTATACATGACAGTATCATGCCAGGTGTCATGCACGCTTGCATGTACTCCCTGAGCATGACAGGGACGCCGACCCATCTTCTGGCATTTGCCATTCGGGAAGCACAACCACCTAATACTGAGCCTGCTCAAGGTCTGCACCTCTGTAGCACAGCAACCGTGCCTGTGTGTGTGCATGCACGTGTGTGGGTTTGTGTGTGTGCACACGTGAGTGTGCATGTGTGGACATGGTCGCAGGCAGATGACACAGAACACTCTTCCTGTAAGCTGATACCACGAGGTTGATGCCTACACTCCCATAGCAACAGATGCAAACGAATTTTGGATGCTTTCATGCGTTATCAACTGGATTGCTTGGCATTTATTTTTGCCAATAATGTAAGAAGGAACTTTGACGGTCCTGCTTCAACAGCTTTAAGACTCCTCTGTCTTCTTCTCTCCCCGTTAATGTTTTCTCTTTACCGGTAGGTTAAAATGCTCTCCCTCTCCCTCTGGAAAGGTGGGGTTTAGGTGTGGATGAGGCTGAAGGGGCATGTGAGGGGTTTTGTCTAAAAATATCTCTTCCATGAGGGGAAAGAGACAGCTGAGGCTTCCACAGGGCCAGATGTCTCCAAAGGAGGGTCTGTGAGTAAATTGAAGTGCTCCCTGTGGGAACCAAGTGCTCCCTGGAAAGAGAACATATTCCCGACTCAGCCTTCTCATGGCCAAAGGATGTGCCCTGAGTCATAGTCCCTTCTCCACCATTCTGTTTGAGCTTGTTAGAGGGCCCAAAGACAGTGCCACATGGGAAGACGGCTAAATCGTGGTGGCAGCCAGAGCCAGAGCCATGAAGAAGGCAAAATGACTGGTGGCTGATAAGAGGGATCTCATGTACGTTCATCATGCCCAGCATGGAGGACTGCACTGTGTCCCCCCAAATTCACATGCTGAAGCCCTAACCCCCACTGTGACTGTACCCAGAGATAGGCCCCTTAAAGATGTAATTAAGTTTGGGTCACCTGGGTGGCTCAGTGGACTGGGCACCCAACACTTGATTTCAGCTCAGGTCATGATCCCAGGGTTGTGAGATAAAGCCTGCTCTTTCTCTCCCTCTGCCACTCTCTCCCACTCACAGGCTCTTTCTCTCAGAGTGTGTCTCTAAAATTGAAAAAAAAAAGATGTAATTAAGTTTAAGTGAGGTCATAAGGATGGGATGGAATCCAATATGACTGGTGTCCTCATACGAAGAGGAAAAGACACCAGAGACCTCTCTCCCCATGCACGCACAGAGAGCACATGTGAGGACACAGTGAGAAGATGGCCGTGTACAAGTCAGGAAGAGTGGCTTTACCAGAAATCGACCCTGATAGCACCTGGATCTTGGACTTCCAGCCTGAAAACCTGAGAAAATAAATCTGCTATTTAAGCTATCCAGGATGGGATATTTCGTTACGGCAGCCTGAGCAGACGAATACACCCAGCATGTGACCTGGGTACAGATGCAAGTGCCCCATGTCTCCCTTATTCACGTGAGTAACTGACACAGGAACTCGCTATCCTCATGTGCCAGATGACACCAGAGCCGCCCAACATGCTGGGGGACCGGGCTCCCTGTTTAGGACACAGTTTGGTAATAGGAAACCGATCTGGAATGTTGTACGGGCCATCAGTCAAAACAGCAAAAACGCGTGGTAGTCCCAGAGTGGCATTCTGGGAGTCAAGGATGTATCTATGGCTCTCTGTGTTTAAGGTCATAAAACCCCTCAACCAGTGGCACTTGGAGGCACAGAGCTGACATCTCAGTCATGTGGCAGTGGGGTTGGGGCTGGGGTCCCCCTGCCTGGGGAGAAGGGAGAAGATGAGGTTTTGCCAAAGGCACACCCCCGCCATCCACAGCATCGGCATCTTGAGATTGCCCGTCCCTCTGAAATGCTCTCAAAAAGTTCACCAGCACAGCCTCTGAGGGAAGAGCCAGTTTCCAATGATGCTTGTAAAAGTGACACGGTGTGCCAGGTCTGAAGGGCGGGAGGCTCAAAGCTTCTCTTCAAATCCCCAGGGAACTGCAAAGAACGCCAGGGAGAGGGGACAGGGAGAGGACTCAGGGGGCAGGGAGCTAGGGAACCGACCTTCTGGGTCTGCGTGGGAACCTGGGAGCCGCACCAGGCACATAGCAGGCCCCCAAATTTCTGCCAAGCAAGGGAAAGGGAGCCTTGCTGCTGTTTCTGCTCAGTGACTCTCAATGAAAGCGGAACCGGCAGCAGCGGGGGCACTCCATGTGCACAGGGCCAAGCTCAGCAAGCCGGGAAACACAAACGCGGTTGTTCTTTTCACCTTGACTCATTCAAAAACGACGAGCGCACGAGCCAGGAGACACACGGGAGCTTTCGGTGCAGACGGCCAGACAGTGGTTACGTGTGGGAGGAGAGGAGCCATGACTGAGATGGGGCCCGGGGAGGGGCGTCTGCCTGGCGGACGAACTCCAGTGGCTGACCGGGCGGGGGTGGGGGTGGGGGGGACTGTCACACAGACGCTCCCATTATCATAATTCACCGAAGCAATTTAAAAAGTCAGGTCTGGTTACCCCGGAGGGAACAGACACGGAAGGGGCCTGAGCGAGTCTTCCCAGGGCCTGGTAGTGTCAGGTTTCCTAGTCTGTGGTCTGGTGATACAGGGTGCTCAGTTTGCAAATATTTGCTGAGCAGTACACTTAGATGGACCTGTCTCTATGTAAATTAGACTCCAATTGAATTTTAAAAACTATAAAGAGGGGCGCCTGGGTGGCTCAGTCGGTTAAGTGTCCGACTTCGGCTCAGGTCATGATCTCGCGGTTCGTGAGTTCAAGCCCCGCGTCAGGCTCTGTGCTGATGGCTCAGAGCCTGGAGCCTGTTTCAGATTCTGTGTCTCCCTCTCTCTGACCCTCCCCCGTTCATGCTCTGTCTCTCTCTGTCTCAAAAATAAATAAACGTTAAAAATAATTTAAAAAAAATAAAAACTATAAAGAGATGCACATACAAGTGAAATAGGAAAGTACGGACCTGATTTAACAGTGTGGGAATGACCACGATTATTGGCCAATTTAGATGATGGAAACTGGTCTTCTCTCGGGAGCTAATGTATGACATGGCAACTACCATTGATGCTACCGTATTGTTTAATTGAAATTTGCTAATGAGAGCGGCACTTAAGTGTTCTCACTACCCTCCCCCACCCCCCCCCAAAAAAAAAACGAAAGTAAATATGTGTGTGAGGTGATGGATATGTTAATTAACTTGAGGGGAATTCCTTTACAATGTATACATATATCAAACATCACATGGTACACTTTAAAAAGTGTATCTTACAATTTTGTTTGTCAATGATACCTTAATAAAGCTGGGCGGGGGTGGGAAACAGTTCGTATTGAGAGCATTCAAGGGTCATAGGTTGATGAAGTCACAGTGCTAATAATTAGTTAATTAATTAATCACAGAGGTATTAACTAGTCAAGGTCGGGTTTATCAGTATCACCAGACCTCACCTGTATTACCTGTATTTCTCAGACCATATGTGCTGCTTCTAGAATTCACCTTTATCGTCTTGCAAGGACTCTAGCAACGGTATGTTCTCGAAACTTGCCTGAGACAGCCCTGATAAACAGCTTCACTCCCTCTCATACTAATAGCTGTATTTCCACAGTTAGAATAAAATACGAGGTCACACATAGAAATATTTGCCAAGTTAGCAAAAAAAAAAAAAAAAAAAACCACAAGAAAAAAAGAAAAGCTTTCTCAGAATAATTAAGAAACCACATTTCCTGCTAAATGCTTAGCCCAGCAAAGTCACCCTCTTGGGGATACACTGTGAAATCTAAGTGAGACCCCAGGACAAGGGTCAACAGCAGCACCAAAGGCGCTTCCATACTGTGCTTTGTTCTACGCCCCTGTAGGGTGGGCCTGGCTCACTGGCTGTGCATGGGGCTGGGCGGGGGGAGGGAACGGGGAAAAGTCAGGCCAAGCCCCAGGGCATCTCTGTGCACCAGCTCCTGAGCCCAAATCCGTAAATCCCCCAATGGCAGGACACTACAGCTCCCTCAACTGAGAAAGTAACCCAAAGTGGAAGTTGGCTGTCATTTTTGACTCAACATTCATGAGCTAGTCCACCGACCATGACAAGCCCTCCCTTCTGATGGCCTAGGGAGGTTTGGGTGGGGCTCTGCATCTGCTGACGTCATTCCATTTGACATAAAAACAAAATAAAATCTAGCCTCTCAAAAAGCAATGTTGACAAAGAGTAATGCCATGAAGTCAGGAGAGTGCCAAGCACGTGGAGAGGAAACAAGCGGATCTGTGGTAGACGTGGCAGATGAGGAAGATGCCCAGCCTCTGGCGTGGCTGAAAGTGGATGGTATAAATTCCCAGGCCCTGCCTTTGGGCTGAAGTCACTTTGCTGCTCTGAGCTTGTGGACACAACTCATAACCACCCGGCTACTGTCTTGGTCCGTTCAGGATGCTACAACAAAATACCACAGACTGGGTGCTCATACACAACAGAAATTTATTTTTCACAGTTCCGGATCCTGGAAGTGTGTCACTGTGGTCAGGTGAGGGCCCTCTTCCAGGTCACAGACCACAGTCTTCCTGTTTTATCCTCATATGGCAGAAGGGGTGAGGGAGCTCTGTGGGGCTTGTTCTAAGGGCACTAATCTCAAACATGAGGGCTCCACCCTTGTGACCTCATCACCTCCTGACACCATCACCTTGAGGATGAGGATTTCAACATATGGATTTGGGAGGCATGGGGAGGGACACAAATATTCAGACCACAGCAGGTACATTGAGTTTCAGGATTATCTCGGACTGCAAAAATAGCATGAATGTCAGTGTCTCTACCTAAAATGTCAAAGGCAGAGAATAGGTAAGTGTTCTTCATCTTTTAAGCAATTCCACATATTTCCATCTCATTTTTGTGCTGACAGTCCCTATGCTCTATCTCCAGGACAAGACTTGGGGATTCAAGCCTTGCTGTGGCATTCTACCGAGCCTGGCCAGCCTGGCCATCCCACACTTTACCCCAGATGCAGCCCATACCAAACAGGACTTGCTACTCCAAACTAAGCATTCTCGAGCTCCCCCATCCCCCACTTCCAAGTTCAAAAGCTCACAGACCCAGGGAACCTCTCTTTCTCTCCTCCCCCACCCCATCTCAGTAATCATCAAGTGCTGTCATTTCCTGCTGCTCACAGACTTGGAGACTTACTCCTTTATCTCTGGGTCCAAGCCCAGACCTTTGCCATCACTTTAAGCGTGGACTTAAGTCATATCTCCTCAGGGGTCACCTCCCTGTGTCTCCCCACTCTAGTCCTTAAAACACCAGACTGGAGTGTGCCCTCCTCCATTGATTCTTCTCCAATCCTGCCAGGGCATGCTTCTCTCCTCCTCTAGATGCCCAGAGCCCATCATGGTACCTTTACTACAGCAGAAGCCCTGTGTTCATGGCAGCCCAGGCATCTGAACAAACCTTACGTCTGTAAAGACACGAAGCAGCTTCTCTGGCCAATTTGACCTGCATGCCACAGTGTAGGTTAACACATCCTCAAAAAGTTCACAAGTTGGGGAGCCTGGGTGGCTTGGTCGGCTAAGCATCTGACTCTTGGTTTTAGCTCAGATCATGATCTCACAATTTTGAGGGTTCGAGCCCCACATCGGGCTCTGTGCTGATGGTGCAGAGCCTTCTTGGAATTCTCTCCCTCCCCGCCTCTCTGCCCCTCCCCTGCTCACGCTGTTTCTGTCTCTCCCAAAATAAATAAATAAACTTAAAAAAAAATTTTTTTAAAGTTCACAAATGAATGAACACATGCCAGCCCTGCCAGCTTACTCTTCATATAACACCAGCCTCTGCTGCTTCAGAGAGGTCAACTGGAACAGGGAGGAATAAATAAGGAGGAGGAAGATGTTGGTGAATGCTAACATTTCTTAAACACTTACCATGTGTGCACCAGGCCCTGTGCTGATGATTTCCATACATTATCTCACTGTATGCTTATAATCACCTGATGAGCTACATACTATTATAATCCCCATGGTACTGATGAAGAAACCAAGACCCTAAGAAGTCGATAGTTTGCCCAAGTTCAAGCATCGAGTAAAGGTGCTGAGACTCAATTTCAGGGCTTTTGTACCACAGGCCTTGTCTGAAACTTGCACCAGAGGCTGGCAAACGGTGCCCACAAGCAGGATCTGGACCACAGAAATGACGGACCATTTAATAAACCGCTATGGCAACAGGTGATCTGCAGGGCAACAAATGAATTAAGTTCTCCGCCTTGCCATACCATACACAAAAACCAACTCTAAGCAGATTAAATACACAAATGTGGAAACCAAACTTGTGCATTCTATCAGAAGGAAATGCAGGGCAATGCCATTATGATCTTAGATAGTAAAAAATAAAAATAAAAATAAAAATAAAATTAAAGCAATACCTAAAGAGCAGCAATCATAAGGGAAAAGACTGAGAAGCCTAGTTAAATCCACACGGGACATGTCTATGTGACAAAAGGCATCACAAAGTTCAAGACAGAGGGCAGCCAGGATGAAGTGACTTGCGGCTCGCATGGCCAAGCAAAAATGTAAAAGATGTTCCTTCCACCTCACTAGCAGTCAGAAGTGCAAAATAGCCACTCGCACCCAGCATGTTGATAAAACCTAGCAAGGTCATCAGGATTAAAGACTCTCAGGTGCTGGGGGTGCCGGGTGGCTCAGTTTGTTAACAGCCTGACTCTTGATTTTGTCTGAGGTCATGATCTCATGGTCTGTGAGATTGAGCCTGTGTGTCTGTCATCAAGGAGCCTGCTTAGGATTCTCTCTCCTCTCTCTCTCTCTCTCTGCCCCTCTCCCTGCTTGTTTGTTCTCGTTCTCTCTCTCTCTCTCTCTCTCTCTCTCTCACTCTCTCTCTCTCTCTCTCTATCTCAAAATAAATCAATAAAAATTTTTAAAAAGACTCTTGGATGCTGTTAATGAGAGTAAAAACCGGTAGAAAGGCCATTTCCAAGAGCGATCTGGCCCGTCCATAAAAGCTGAAAGATGTGCAGGCATTGAAAAGTGGCTATACCCCAGGAAGTACCAGAATGCATTTCTGCACTGGCATGACCTACCCACTGGCCCTGGTGACAGCAATCTCTGCAATCCTCCCCCCTCCGAACACCTGGGCACGTCCACACATGTCCACATGCATGCACAAATATGCACACATGCACGTGTGCACACATACAACCACAACTCTACAAAAAGATGCTATTACCATCCTCACTGGCCCGTGAGAAAACTAAGGCACCCACAGGATGAGCCACTGTCCCAGGCTCATGCTACAAGAAGAAGAACCCACTGAACCAGGTAGGCTGGCTATAGGTCCCCCTGTCAGTCCCCAGAGGACACCTCTGCTTCAGGGAGCTGGAGGCAGGCAGGGGAGACAGACACACAGCCAGGTCTGCGCAGAACGCATTCCAGGGGCTACAGGAGAAGCCTGCCAACTACTGTTCAAAGCCCAGGGAGTTTTCTATTAAAACATAAACTCAAAAGACTCTAATACAGATGTCTTTAACCCTTAAAACTGTGCAAAATTTGGTACATGTGTGTATTTCTTGCAGGCAGGTTTATAGCGTTCCTCAAATTTCCAAAGGGGTCCATAACCTCAAAAAAGTTAAAAACACTAAACACAGGAATCCCAGAATATAATCAAGGACATTCCCTAGGAAAAAATCCTCTCTGGACAGCCAAGTCAGACCAAAAGATCCTGAGAAAATTACCCTTCAGCCCTCAGGGACTACCCAAGCATTCCTCAGAAGGTGATAACCACCAACGTTTTGCAGAATGTGCTTTTCTTTGCCAGATCTTAACTGACTGACTCATGGAGTAGACGAGTAAGGGTCGAACTCCCATTATTCACGAACAATGTTACTTTTAAAAGAGCAGCCAAAGCAGTACAAACATTGGAAGGTGGATTTTGTCAATTAGGTGCATGCACTTTATTGAGAAAACACTTTAAGTATTCAAGTTATAACGGACACTGTGGTTGTAAAGAATTTAACAATGAAAGAAAAAAAAACAGCTGGGGGATATGCATGCACATGTGTATGATTTACAAATACATAACCCAGAGTGTTGAAATATATATATGAACTTTTCAAAGAAACCACTGTTCTGTTTTGACAAGGCCCCTATCTGTTCCCTGGGGCTGCATTTAACTATAGGACTTTTACTGTATCTTAGAGTGTTTTATTGGATCAGGGAATTGCACGTATGTGGAAGTGGACCTCATACAACAGAGTACAAGTGACATTTGTTACAATTGTCTTTGTTTTCTGCAAATGACTATTTCTTAAAAATGAATTTGTTTTGGGTTAATAAGAGTAGAAACACAACATAAAAGCCATTTGTTGATTTCGCTCTCCACTTGAAGGATACTGACAAATTAGCATTCTCATTCATAAAACTTATGTCAGCATCTGCTGTATCAGCTTCAAGGTTAAGGTCAAAGGAGAATTTATCCTGCTTCATCCTGTCCACAGCACACCTGACATCCTGACAACACCAGCACATGAATAGAACAGAGCTTTGGTTTTCTTTAAGTCCTCCTCAAAATTGGTCTAACATAAACAACCAACCAAAACTTGGAGACAAGGCAGGGAGAATCCCTCTTATAAAAGGATATGTCCTTCAAGACCATCTTCTGAGAAAGTATGAAATTGCAGACAAATTTTTAAGGCATTTCTTAACCACACTGCTGGCCTGGCCACCATCCACTCTTCCTGGTACTGGAAACCACAGAATGTTCTGGGTTCATCTGCCCGGCCCGCCACCCACATAGGATGCTGAAACCATTTCTTAATGCCTCTTGTATTACCTCCCTTAACTGGTCACTCCAATTCCAAATATGCTACAGACTTCTTCTGAGATGGGCTTAGGTTATCACTATGGGAACAACGACACCATGGAAACGTGGAGGTTTGCTGTGAAACTGTCCCATCAACAATTTATCACACACCTGCAATGGTGTCTTAGTGGGATAGAACTGCCCCATTCCATTCTATTGTCCCACTGATCTTTTGAACCTCAGTCTGGTATCATGAAATAAATATTAATCCCAACCCTCTTGGTTTAGAAGATCTTCCATTCAAAAACATAAGAACCCAAGAATGCAAACTGAAAATTCCTGACGCTGTACCGTGCAGGGCAGGCTCTGGCTACAGCCAAAGCCAGCCCCGATGACTGGTTTGAAATGCAGAGGCAATAATAAATCAGACGGACTGGTGGACGCAGGAATCAAACCAGAAGGTGGCAGAGCAAATTTCCCAAAACAAAGCAAGAGGTTGACGGAGGATCAGCTGTTCATGAGATTAAGTGACAATCTTCCTGAACTCCTTTTTAGAGTTTGTGTCTGGATTTTGTCTGGAACGTCTACCAAACTGATCGAGACCCCAAATATCTGGCATTCCTTTTATAACTCCAGCCCTGTGACTGTCCCTTGGCCACGGTAGTGGGACATTTCTAGCCTTGATTTCAGGTTATGACGGACTCTCCTCTTTTATCACCTGAGCTTTTCTAGCACAGATAATGCCACGTGGAGTCTTTATACAACCATCAGAGACTAGGAAGACCTCTGGGACACCCACACTGGTCATCACTGCCCTTGGTGGGCCATTTGTCCCTCCAGCTGATAGTCAGCAAAGTCTCTGACTGTCCTGGTGTAAGTGACCAAGGCAGCAGAGGTCCCTCTCTGGGTATAAGGGATGTTCCACAAGGCCCCTGGGCTTCTCTCTAGGTAAGGGCAAATGGACCTCCCTGAAAAAAGCTTCTAGTGCATTTCCATTCTCCTGCTCAAAGACATGGCAGAATGGCCAATGAACCCCACAAGAGACCCAATTCTTCCAAAGACGGTTCTCAAACTCAGAGTTATGAATTTATGATTAAGGATACTGACTCTCCATAAGAGAATTGGGATTGTGCTTATTCAAGCAGGGCTGACTTGGAAGACACTGTATCCAACATAGCCTTGGCCATTCTTGGGGATATAAACCATGGGTAGACTTCTCTCTAGGCCAGCTGACTCTGAGGGGCTGGGGAAGACAGTTCTGGACTCAGGTCTGTGTCTGAATTCCACTCTGCCATTTACCACCTGGGTGATTATGGCAATTACTTAATCTCTCCAAGCATTTTTCCCCATTCGTAAGATGAGTCTAATACCTAACTAATGGTTTGAGGATTAAATGAATAATGCAAGTAAAGCATTTTTCACATAGTAAACACAGAACAAGTATTATCTATTACTGCAATTATTTTTTACCAAATCCAAATTTAAAAAAAGAAGTTTTAACAAAAAGTATTTATCAAGCTAAAATTCTGTGCCAAACAGCATACAACAATTTCTCAATTATAAGCTTTAGTTGCCAATGTAAAGATGTGCTAAGCCTCTAAATGCTTTTATCAACATGACAGGGGGTTTGGAAAGCACCATCCTCAGTGGTCTTCGGGGCCATTCCTCTACATGCTCTGGGGGCAAGGATGCAGCCTGGTGGCAAGAGCTATCAATGTGCCCTTCCATTGTTTGGAACCATGCTGTATTTCCTCACTCTTGATCTGGGCTTCCTCAGCTGACCCAATTTCAACTTGGATTTTGTACTGATTCCTTCCGTTTTTGTTTTTCTTTTTTTAAAGTTTATTTTTGAGAGAGAGGGTGAGAGAGATAGAGCACAAGTGAGGTGTCATAGACTCTGGGTCTGATGTTCTCTCTTGTCCAGCAAGACAGCAAGATGCAGGATTGAAAATGCAAGAGAGGTTAATGTCTGGGAGGAGACAAGAGCCCCGAATAAGGGTCCTTGCTCCATTTTTATTAAGACCAGAAGACTTACAAGTGTGATGGATGTGATGGACATGTACAAAGAGACAAGGAAATTGTGAACATTAACTCATGGGTGTGGGAGAAAGGGGGTTTTAAAGATATGCGGTGTTAGGGGTTTCGGTCAATACAAAACAAGATTCTGGTGCTGGGTGGAAGGTTGCTTACAGCAAACATGAGGCACCACCTCTGTTTACTTGAACTGATCTAGGGGACAAGAAAGAGCATGCTACCTCAGGGTCAAGAAGGCACCTTTCTTTTGCTAATTATCTCTGCTCTGGGCAACTTTGCCTGCGGTCTAAAGTCCTGTCTACCTGTTTACCTATTTTGGTCCTTCCTTCCTGTGAAAGCAGCTTTCTGCTATTATACTAAGTTGGGGGGCATTTCCACCATGAATGCCTAATCTTGTTTACCTCATCTTGGATGTTTTCATCCTGAGATTTCCCATTCCTATACCTTTGTCCTATACTGCAGGCCTTTGCTCCATTTACCTAAGCTTATTTACCTAATCTTGTTTACCCAAACTTGGGTGTATGCATCCTATGGCTTTCTAATTCTTTATGCCTTGTTAACAAGCTCAGGGAATTCCTAAGCCTATTCCCCCGCAGTGGGGGAGAAGCAGAGAGGGAGGAGACAGAAAATCCCAAGCAAGCTCCATGCTGTCAGTGCAGAGCCCGATGTGGGGCTTGAACTCATGAACCATGAGATCATGACCTGAGCCAAAGTCAAGAGTAGGATGCTTAACCAACTGAGCCACCCAAGCACCCCTGGGTTGAGTCCTTTCAAGCACAGGGCTCAAAGAACTCCCTTTGGGGATACTTCTACCTGCCCGGACCCTGCCTGTGTCCACTAAGCTACCAGGATGCTTAATCCAGATGTTTCTACAAGCCAGTTATCTACATCCTGGTGCACCAGGCATGCCTGATAACTTCCCTGGGCTCCAAAGGGAAAGAAAACCCTTTAAAAACCTTCTCAGGTTTGGAAATAGGAGGATTTCTAAAACTTGAATAAAGATATTTACTAAGATTAAATCTATAATGCATACTGAATGCACTCCTTGCAAACATCATGTTCTGTTGTCTCCCTGAAGTCACCTTACCTCCTTGCTATAAGCCTCCTATGTATCTGATCAAACACAATTCTAAAAATTGATAAAATTAGTTTTCTGAGTCAGAAAATGCTACTTTCAAGAGGAAGAGTTGACATTAAACTTATAACTAGACAATAGTGACTTATCCTGGGAGTGTGTATTATAGCTCAGAAGTATGTTTCTGAAAGGAAAAAAGAAGTAGGATATCTCATATTCCACTGGAGAAAATATCTGTCTGGGTTTCCCCACCAACTTATCATCCAGGCCAAGACAATTCAGTGGAGGAAAGAATAGTCTTTTCAATAAATGGTCGTGTACCAACTGGAGATGCAAGAAAATGGATGTAGACCTGCTCCTTGTATCACATACAAGTATTAACTCCAAATGGATTGTAGACCTAAACATAAGAGACAAAATGATAAAACTCTCAGAAGAAAACTTAGAAGTAAATCTGGGTGACGTGTGATTAGGCAAGGACTTCTTAAGTTTGACACCAGAAAGTACAAGTGTTAAGAGAAGACTCAAGCTGACTTTCATCTAAGTTGAAAAGCTTCCATGTAATACTCTTACTAAGTGAAAAGGGCAGTGCCTGCCTTGGGAGAAAATATTTGCAAATTACCCACCTGATAAGGGAGCTGTACCTAGAATATATAAAGAGTTCTTACAACTCAATAATGGAGAAGAAAAAACAATTTAAAAATGGCAAAGATGCAGAACAGACACTTTTCTCAAAGAAGATCTGCAAATGGACAATGAGCATGTGAAGCGTTGCTCATCATTAGCTGTCAGGGAATTGCAACTGAAAACCACAAGGAGATGCTACCTCACCTTCACCGGAATGACGGTAATTCAAAAGACAGGTGTTGGCAAGGAGGCAGAGATTAGAACCTTCACACATTGCTGGTAGGAATGTAAAATGGGCAGACACCTGGGAAAACAGTTTGACATACAGTTAGCTCACCACTTAGCAATGCTGCTTCTAATTATATGCCCAGGAGACCTAAAAAGCCATCTGCATAAAAACTCTTACATAAATGTTCACAGAAGTATTATTCATAACAGCCAAAAAGGAGAAATAACCCAAATACCCATCTCCTGAGGGTGGATAAGCAAAATGTAGTATAGCCAAGCGATGGAATATTATTTGGCAATAAAAAGAATGAAGAAGTGATACATGCTAAAACATGAATAGACCCTGAAAACATTATGCTATGTGAAAGAAGCCAGAAACAAAAGGCCACAAAGTGTATGATTCCATTTAGATGAAACATCCAGAATAGGTAAATCCATAGAGACAGAAGGTAAATTCGTGGTTGGCTAGGGCTTGGTGGGGGTGGGGGGTAAGGAGGGAGTATGGCCTTCGTCCAATGGGTCCAGAGTTTTTGTCTAGGGTGATGGAAACATTCTAAAATTAAGTTATGGTCATGGTTGCACAACGCTATAAATACACTAAGAAACACTGAAGTCTAAACATTGTAAACAGGTGAACTTTATAGTATGCAAATCATATTTTAATGAATAAAAATAATTTACTCTATTAATAATAAAATAAAATCATATTTTAATAAAGCTGTTTCTAAAATGTTATCCTGCAAAGGTTTTTTGCCCTTTTTCCTAATTAAAAAAAGTTTATCAGAGCAGACATTCTCGAAAACACTGAAGAACTTGGAACAGGAAAATAAAAACCACTCACAACCTTGCCCCTACATAAGGAGGTAATGTTACTCTCCTTAGGGCTTTTCTCATTTCAAACCCAGGATCATGATGGCAGACAGAAGTAAACTGGCACCCAGCATCCCCAGAAGTCCTGCGACTATGTCTTTTAGGTGGTCTCAGTCATCGTCCTAATGTGGGTTGGGGAAGGCAGGTAAGGAGAGAAGCCAGGGAGAAGTCAAGGTAGCTTTATGCTCAGGAGATGGCCAAGGGAAGAATAATTCTGACTTCCCTTGGAAGTCACCCTTCCAGGTGGAACTGAATCCATCACCTGATCTTGGGGTGCTAGAGATCCAGAAGTATTCTGAAGTAAGATGGAAATCATTCAGCTAATTCCCCTAGCTCTCCATCTCCCTCCAACTCTTTTTACCTTCCACTGAACTCGGTACATAACAACTTCTTAAACAATGTGTGCCAGGAATTGTGATAAGCACTTTCTACATGCTACCTCACAATTTTATGTAGCAGGTGCAATTATTATTTCCATTTTGCAGAGGAGGAAACCGAGACCTACACGCATGTCCTTATGTCCTAGGTGCATAACCTATTCCTGACGCACTTGCCATGATCATTTCTGATGTCTACAGTTTTACCCCCAATACACTCATTCATGTATTTAACCAGGGGTGCTAACCCGATGAAGTGAAAGTATGGCCTTGAACACTCTTCAAGTGTTCATAAATTGAACACTTTGGCTCAATTTGGCTGGACAACAGATGTGTGTCAAGTCAGGCCTCTCTACCAGGAGACTCCTCAACCAGGGTCAGACTAACCCCAAAATAGCATTCAGTAGCTTGAGGGTCGAATAGTTTCTTCTGTGTCTTTTTTTTTTTCAACTCAAATCCATCTCAAATGTGGGTACCTCAGTAGCCTAGAGCAGAAACATATAGTTTTCTTGTCTTTGCTTTTCCCCCCCCATGAACCGTTCATTGTGAAAATCTTCACACCGAAAAGTTGAAAGAAAAGTAATATGATCAGCCTTGTTCCTTCCACTAGAATCAATAACGGGTGACATTTTCTTCTATTTGCTTTATCTACCCTTTTGAGATACAATTCACATACCATAAAATTCAACTTTTAAAATGTGTAATTCTGTGGGTGTTGGTATATTCAGAAAGTTGTACAACCATCGCCAGGATCTAATTTTAGAATATTTTCATCACCCCAAAAAGAAACTGTACTCATTAGAAGTCACTCCCTTCTCCCCGTTCCCCCAGTCTGAGGAAACCACTAATCCACTTATGGTCTCTGATTTCCCTATTCTAGACATTTCCTCTAAATGGAATCATACAGCATGTGACCTTTTATGCCCGGCTTCTTTCACTCTGCTTGACATTTTCAAGATTCATCTCTGCTGTGGCCTGAATTCATAATCCTTCTCACTGAATAATATGATCCATTGTGTGGGTATACCTCAACTCATGTAATATTTGGGTAGTGTCCACTCTTGGGAATTTATGAATTTATGAATTCATGCCGTACTTCCATATTTAATTCTTTGAAGAATGGAGGATACGTTTTTTTAAAAAAAATTATTTAATGTTTATTCAGTTTTGAGAGACAGAGAGCAAGCAGGGGTGGGGCAGAGAGAGGGAGACACAGAATCCAAAGCAGGCTCCAGGCTCCGAGCTGTCAGCACAGAGCCCAACGCGGGGCTCGAACTCACGAGCTGTGGGATCATGACCTGAACCGAAGTCGGACGCCCAACCAACTGAGCCACCAGGCGCCCCAGGATATGCTTCTTGATTTCCAATTTAATACTGCCAAGTGAATGGGCAAATGCTTGTGCTGTTCTTCAAACAGTAGCCTACGAGACGTATACAAATATTCTCAATTAAAATAATACAAATAACACACTGCAAAAATTTTATTCTGCTTTTGTTGTCCTTTTGAGGAAACAGAAGCATTTCCCTGGGGTAACAGATATCCCAAGGTATCCTTATAGGTTCCCCTTTAAATATATTCTCGCTTGTTCTAAAACCTGTCAGGTACTGGGTCAATCACGACTATTTGCCGAAGACCCCATATATGTTCCAACTTCCACATCGTTCTCAGGAGATCACAAATCTTTCCAGAATGTTGTTTCTCAAAGAGGTAGGGAAAGGGTGTCACGGTATAGGGGTTTGTGGGTGGTCTGAGGGCTGGTGTACAACTTTCCGGAATCGTATCTACTTCTAAGGACTCTAGGTTCTATTAGCGGGGCCTGAAATAAGGCCCCACTGTTTGTGCTCAGGGTTGGCAGGACCTAGAGACTTCTTCCGCCTCTGCCGACAGTGGCTTGGGGTCTCCAAGAGGCACCATGCAGGCACCATCTGAGGGCCTTGGAAATGCTCTCAGCTCCACCACACGGGGCCCAGATGACACCCATATAGTCTGGAACCTGGTCGGCCATGTGGGCTAGCACATGCCCCAAACTGTTCTAGTAAACCAAACAGCGCCTTAGCCTTAAGACTGCTTTGGTGGTAGTCTGACCTACTACTGCAATCAACCCATCAACTTCCACCGCGACCATTTCCTTATAGCCCCTAGAGACGAATCCACACAGAACAACGTACTGTGGCCGGGGTGTACACACTAACATAGATCCCGGGAAGAAGCAAAGAGTCAGGTAACCACAGAGGAGGTGCTATTTTGTGCAGACGGTTCTCTGCCTTAAGTCTGGGCATCCGTCCGTCTTTGGATCGCTCTTAATACCACACTGGCAGACAAGCCGGACGCTCCTGCCAGCGCACTTGGATCAAAGGGATCATGGCACGTTTGAACAGAAAGGTGTGATAAGAACAATGTGGCTTTGTTCTGCTGGATGGCCCTGCTGCAGGAGGAGGCAGCTCAGATGGGCCTCGGCACTGAGCCAGGGGAGCATGGCGCTCGGGTGACTCACGCACCTGCGCCGCCTGCGAGCACTCCCCACACCAGACTCATGGGCTTGGGTCCCTCCACTCTTGTCGACAGCTATCCCAGGGCACAACCTGCCGTGTTTGGCCCCTTCCAGGGGGCAAGCCCTGGAGGTCAGTGCTCCTCCACCTGGGGAATATTTGGAAATACTGCGTTATGATGACTGTGGGGTCACTCGTGGGCAGAGGCCAGGGATGCCAAATGCTCTTGAGCAAAGCAGACAGACCTGCACACTGAGCATACTACTCCGCTCATGATGTCAATGTGGCTACAGTTGAGAGGTGACCCTTTTAAGGGCAAGAGTCCTAAACCCAGGGGCACCTGGGTGGCTCAGTCAGGGAAGCGTCCAAATCTTGATTTTTGGCTCAGGTCATGATCTGGTGGTTCAGGGGACTGAGCCCTGCATCGGGCTCTGTGATGACAGTGCAGAGCCTGCTTGGGATTCTCTCTCTCCCTCTCACACACATGTGTGTACTCTCTCTCTCACTCGCTCTCTCTCAAAATAAATAAATAAACTTTAAAAAACAGTCACAACTCAAATGCCAGTGAAGACCAGCTGAGTATCCCATGGGTGACACAGGTTCCCTTATAATGTCTTGTGAATTGTGTTCTTTTGACACAAACACACTGTGCTGGCCTTTTCACTACAAACGGGTATTTTCTGTGATTTAACTCTACCAAAAAATACAATCTTTCACATTTTTTTCCTTGAAACGCTCAGCCTTACTGACCCTTCTCTTCATTTTCCCACCTTTTATAAAGATGTAGGTAAAGCAACATTTTAGTTTCCTCTTAACTGTACCACAAGGAAAGCAACTGCACAAATTTGCAAATGAATGGCATTTGCCCTTCACCAATTAGCGCCAGAGAGACAAGAGGTCAAGGCAGACACTGTGGCAAACTGGAAACTGTCTAAAGGGGCAGCCACTGCTCAGCTCGAACAGATTGCTGTCATCCAGGATGTGGGCCAGGAGTTGCCAAACCTATCCAGGAAAGCCGGAGAGTCAGGGACGAGAAAAGCATGGTGTGGTTTTCTTTTTTGGTAAATACTGGAAAACTAATAAGAAAAGCTAAACCAGAAAGAAAGAAAGAAAGAAAGGAAGGAAGGAAGGAAGGAAGGAAGGGAGGGAGGGAGGGAGGAAGGAAGGAAGGAAGGAAGGAAGAAAGAAAAGGTAAACAAAACACATTTGAGGCCAGAGGCAGCCTCTCGGTACCTAGTTTGCGATTTCTGCAGGGTGTGTGAAAGCATTTCACATGCTATCCACCTGTGCTGGTCCCGAGCTGCTCTCACGAGGCCAACAGCTGGACCCTGCCTTCCTGGGACGTTAGGAGCAGGGCAGAGCACCCAGCTCCCAAACAAGGAGACTCACAAGAATCACAATGACTTCTGTTCCAGGGACCTACATGTGCAAGGGTGTCTACACTGGCTGCAGCCCTCTGGTCTTGCTCAGCAATTACACAGCAGAGACATGTCCAGTGCAAGTGTCCGAGTGTGGGGAGTGCAGTGGGGGAAGCATATGCACCTGAGGGGGGCTTCCACGGACGAAGAAGTTTTCGTGAGTAGCGATTTCTTCCTCTGCAGCCAGATGTCAACACCCCAGGGTGGAAGAACTGGCTGAGATTCAGACACGGTTACGCTGTCGTAACGTTACTCAGTCCCCACAAATTCCAAGGAGGGAACTCAAAAGGATTTGACTGGAGACAGAAAAATGCTTGTGATTGTAAAGAGGCAAAAAGTTATCCTTTCTTAGATGTCCCAGTTCTTTACCCCAAGTGCAAAGGTCAGGAAAGGCCATTGTTTTCCCAGCATCCCCTCCGATCTGCCTTGACGTTCCCCAAGGCTTACGTTTCGGAAGCAGCCACAGAGGGACACAGAAAGCTCTTTGTCCCGCACTGGCTGCCTCAGGCACTGACTGACATTCCAGGGAGGGGACCTCCCTTCAGTTCCAGAGAAAGCCCCACGGGCGTAACCCCAGGCTCTGGATAGTTCTACTCTTTGTCTCTTATGGGGCCACCCACAGGTTTTGGGGGGAAGGAACAGCAAAGGAAGCTACAGAATTGGGCAGGCAACTCAAGAATCCCACAGATGTCACCACCAAAGTTCTGCTTGGACCCAGGAGCACCCAGAATTACCCGGTCCCCAGGTGCAGTGCGGGTCTAAGTGGTGGCCTTGCTGGAACCCTGTCATCCCTCTTATGTCCCTGCAGGGAAAATCCACCACCAACTTCACAGCCTTGGGGAATGCGTCCTTTGCGGCCTGAGTTCCACAAGCAACCAATTTTCTTCCATTTGCAGCAAAGCACACAGCCACTAATTGCTCCATTGTTGAAAAGTGTCCAACCATCTTGGCAAAAGCCTTCAAGGGACAAAAATTTCACACAGGGATCTAAAAACATAATCTTTTTTTTTTTTTTTTTAAGGTTGGGGAGGCATATAAAGAATTATTTCTCTCTTGTGGCAGAAAGTGCATGTGGTTTCCTTAAAACAATCAAGTGCCAGGGCACGGACCAAACTAGGACCTAAGAGGGTACAAAGGGGACCCAGAAGAGTTCCCCCAACCTGATGGCTGCTGCACCTGAGGGGCCGAGAGTGGAGCTGTGTCAGCCCATGGGGGATGATCAAAGACAGAGGAAGACGGGTGTCCTATGTCTCCAAAGACAAGCAGGGAATCAGCCAAGGGTGGAAGGGTGCAGGGCCTTTCTGGTCTGAACCCCAGAATCATGAAACATGGAAACAGGCGGAGTCTGAGGGACCATGTCACCACCGGAAGCAAAAACTGGTATCGTCCACAGCTAGACCGTCAAGTGAAGAGAAGACTTCCGGTGCAGCTGAATCTGCGGTATGAAGAAATGCACAAGAAAGACAAGATACTCAAAGGAAATATGACCCTGAAGAAATCCTATAATCCCATCACCACGTTTGAAAATCTGGGGCATGATCTGGAGAGCGAAGTGCAGGGGGTTTCTATCAAAAGAGGAGTCTCTGGAGAGGCAGGTGAGGGGTGAACAATAAAAGGCCTTGGAAGATTCATCTCAGTTGGGATTTCACCCTGTGGGCGTGGAGGAAACCAGGGGCTAGTTTTATGCAGGAGAATGACAGGAATACATTTAAATAGAAAGTAAGCCATGGTAAACTGGTCGGTTTGACCTAGAAGACAGTATCTGGTACAGACTTGGTACCAAAGAAACATTAGGCTGAACCATCTGAAATTGCGGATAGTCAATGGCGTCGACATATAAAAATGACAATGTCACTTGATTCAACCTAATATATGTGATTTGATGCAATTAAGTGACAGGCAACATTTATCATTTAATGACTAAAGATATAGGGAGGGCTGATCAGCACTATCAACAATAGCCAAATTATGGAAAGAGGCCAAATGTCCATCAACTGGTGAACAAAGAGGATGTTGTGTGTGTGTGTGTGTGTGTGTGTGTGTGTGTGTGTGTATATATATATATATATATATATATATACAATTGAATACTAGGTGATGAAAAAGAATGAAATCTTGCCATTTGCAACAATGTAGATGGAACTAGAGGGTATTCACTTAGGTGAAATAAGTCAGAGAAAGATATCACATGATTTTACGCATATGTGGAATATGAGAAACACAACAGATGAACATAGGGGAAGGGAAGGAAAAATAAGAAAACTAAGAGGGAAACAAACCATAAATAAGAGACTCTTAAATACAGAGAACTGAAGGTTGCTGGAGGGGAGGTTAAATGGGTGATGGGCATTAAGGAGGGTACTTTTTGAGATAAGCACTAGGTGTCATAAGTAAGAGATGAATCACTGGGTTCTACTCCTAAAATCAAGACTACACTACATGTTAACTAACTTGAATTTAAATTAAAAAAAAAAAAAAATGGAGGGCTGATCAGAAGAAGGGGAGAGGTGTCTGCATCTGGCCATTTCCTTACTACCTCCCCTCCCCCGGCTCCTCCAGGTGACCTCACCCCTTTCCATGGCTCCAGTCCTGTCTGAGTGCTAATAAAGCCCCAACCGCCATCTCAGGCAGGTCCATGTAGCATGCCTCTTGGACACTTCCACCTGGATTTCTCCTGGCCTAAAGCCAAACCCCAGACTCAGGTCCAGCTCCAAATCAAAAGTGTTTCAACTTGACCCAAGTAACAACTGTCTACCATACTGGATGCTGAGCCAGGTGCTGGTTGGTGAACAAGACCGACATCCTTCATCCTTCATCTCCCACCTGCCATCTACCTTCTGTCATGACAGAAATCCTCACTAGCCCCTCTCCCTCCCTCCCCATTCACCTCCAATTCATTATGAAATCATTTCTATTTGGCTATTTCGGATACCCCCTTTCCTTCATCTCCTCTGACATATAAGTTAGGATGCATTTGGTTGTGAGTGACAAACAAGCTAGCTGACTGTGTCTCGTTCATAGAGACAACATCGCTGCACAAAACAGGGGTCTGGAGGTGGGTAGTTCCGGGTTGATTAGATAGCGGGTGGTGGCATAGCTCTGGGTGGGCAAGTCTGTGACTGCTGGCCTTTCCCTCATGGCCCCAAGATGGCTGCTGTAGTTCCAGGCACGATCCCTGCACAGCAGCTTCCCAGGGAAGAAAATCTTCCTCTAAAGCTCCCAGTAGGCTCTCCTGTAGGTTTCCCTAAATGTGGTCACAGGACCACTGCTGCAAGGGAGGCTGTACAAGGGATTATCTGGCCAAAGGGAATCACCTGCGATGACTGGATCAGCCCCTGAGGGTGGGCACTCGGGCAGGTGAGGTATGAGGGCGTGGCTGTTAGGCATGGAGCTAGCAGCTAGCGGTGTCTTCACAGGGCCATCGTCTTACAATAACTGCTTCCTCCTGATCACCACTCCACCTCCAACCCCTTAAAAGTAAATCAGGTCACAGCATTCTGCCTGAGGCTGTTTAACAATAAATCACTGCAGGGGATACAATCTATGGCCTCCAACAGCACCTACAAGGCCTCATTTGGTATGGCCTCTCACCTCCCTCCTAGCTTATCTGTCACCATTTGGCTCCTTTTTGTCCCTCGAATGCAACAAGCATTTTCTTGCCTCAGAGCCTTCAGAAGGGGCTGTCTCCATATCTAGGATATTCTTCCCCCAACTCTTTACATGGTGGACTCCTCACTTTTCAGGTCTCGACCCTCATGCGACTCTCTCAGACAGTTTCTGTAAGTACACTCTCTTAACACCATGAACTTTGCCTGCATAAACCCTAGCACGGTTTATAGTGTATACCTGCCTGTATGACCATTTCTTTTATGTCGGCCTCCTCAACTAGAATGTAAATGTTCTGACATCAGGAATTTCCCCTGGTCTACACACCACCGTAACCACAGGAGGGCACTCAGAGCCTGACAGGTAGCACATGCAAATGAACACTATCGAATTCACAGTTGGTTAATTAGAGAATGAACAAAACAGCCCTTGAAAGTCAGACTGGCCCAAGGGGAAGAGGAAGGCTCAAGGGTGATGGTGCATATGATACTTTGTGCAGGAAGGCAAGGTCCAGGACCCTGGGTCGGCCAAAGCAGAGGTCTTGGTGTGAGATACAAAAAAACCACTGAACACATAAGGTGGGCAGAGGCTTGGACTTTTGACTGTCATGCTCAGTGTGTTCTTTTTTTAGGTCTCCATCTTTTAGGGTTCTTTTAGGATGCTCCATCCGCCATGTTTCCATGTGGACAGACCTCAGCTGTGGTGAGGTTCTACCCAGTAAAAGTGGGTGGCTTGCCTGCCTGAGGGTCTGGGGGAAGGAGTTCACATGCTCACTAGCCTTGCTGGCTCACCTTTCTACCTAAGGAAAAATGAGGCCCTGGGGTGGGCTCATCATTTACAGCATGGCCTTTCCTCTGCCACGATGGCTGCAGGGGATGAAGCTTGGCCATTCTTGGGTGAAACACTCAGTGACATTCAGGGCTTTTTCCTCAGTCACCTTCTTCAGTAGGAGCTGTGGCTGCCACTGGCTCCAAACTTGGGAGGGGAAGATGGCTACTGTGTGTTAGCCCTAAAGACCCCAACTCAGCAGTTCACCATTTTTTTTTTTAAATTTTTTGAGAGAATGAGGGAACGTGAGTGTGCATGCATGAAGGAGGGGCAGAGAGAGAGAATCCCAAGCAAGGTCCACGCCCAGCACAGAGCCTAACATGGGGCTCAAGCTCACAACCGTGAGATCATGACCTGAGCCAAAATCCAGAGCTGGACACTTAAGTGACTGAGCCACCCAGGCGGCCCAGCAGTTCACCATTTATTCCACAGACAATGGCTATCAAAACACCTTCCTTCCTCCTAAGTGCCTCTCCCCATCCATTCCCAGGGCTGAGTGACCTGGTGAGTGTGGCCCAGGTTCCCAGTCCCATGGTCTCATATTCTGCCCTACTCCTCTGACCTGGACCGTGAGTCCTGACTAATCTTTGCTCATGTCCTGGTCTGTAGCACAGTTCACTCTCAGCTTGGTGGCTTCTGCTCTCTGAAGCACACAGTCCCACCTGTTCGCCAGGGCACTGACTTCACGTGTGCAAGGACACTCCATGGATTGAGAGCCACAACAAGGCTGGCCCCACTAAATTGAAGAGGCCCCACTGTCCCGGACTACAGTCCAGAGTCCACTCCACGCTGACTGCACAGAACCACACGATGTCCCAGAAGCAGCCACTCAAAGGCCACGCATGCTGTTGAAGCTGCTAACCCCCAACCACGCCCACAGAGTCTGGAGAACTCGGCACAAAGCTCCGGCCACCTGAGCAAAGGCAAAGGCTTTCTGCTGAGTGTGAGGAAAATTGTCCCAAGGTGGTGGTGTGCTGAGATGCAGAGGGCAGGTGCACACAGGGCGAAGACAGAAGGCTCACATGGGCTGCCCAGCCAGCACGAGACTACTGCACAGAGTCATGGAAAGCAACCGCCACAAGGAAACCATGACTGCATCAGCCTCCCTCACTGAAGGAAGGCAGACAGGCTGGCAGACCATCAGCCGACTTCAAGGGTTTCAAATCACTCTGCTCTGACCTCTAACCACCCAGCCCATAATGAAGTTTTAGAAGCTTCCTGGTCAAGCCTGCACGGGCATAACGAAAATGAGGCATGTAAGGAGAACCATCAAATTTTCACAGCAAAACCCCTCAGAAACATTAGCAAGGGCACTCATGGCGGGCCGAGGCTGCCTGGCCTTGCTGGCCACTGCCTTCTGACATTCTCAGGGTGATTGCCACATTCTACAGAGCCCATTGAATGAGTAAGTACCCGGGGCTAATGGTAGACGAAATGGTAGCAGATCCTGGTGTGTAAGATAACACTTTCCAGATATGGACAGAGTTGGAGGAGAAGCAGTCTATGCCAGGGATGCATGTGAGTGATTCCCAAACCCATGGGTGGTTGGGTGTGAGGTGCGGGGGAGGGGTGCTTATTCCTGAGGCCAGCACTGGCTCAAGAGCAGACAGAGGTATAGAGGAAACCGGTTTGGATTAGAATGGTCTGAAGATAGTGACAGTATGCTCAATAAAAAGCTCCTGAAAGACACAGGGTCTGAGGGTCCAGAGTCATCTTCATAACGTCCATCTCAGTCCTGGCCACAGGTTAGCTCAGGAGAGACTGATACTGAACACTTCCACCAGATGTAGCAATCCAACAAAAGGTTAGGAAATACTGGCTTTACTGTTTACATGAAAAGTACCTTGGGGGGCGCCTGGGTGGCTCAGTCAGTTGAGCCTCTGACTTCGCCTCAGGTCATGATCTCACAGCTCGTGAGTTCAAGCCCCACGTCGGGCTCTGTGCTTCTGCTTCTGTGTCTCCCTCTCTCTCTGCCCCTAATCCACTCTCATTCTGTCTCTGTCTCTCTCAAAAATAAATAAACATTAAAAAAAAAATTTGAAAAGTACCTTGTGGATAACAGTTACACTAGGAAAAAGATAATTAGAAGAGTAGATTTAAAAATATACACACACACGGAAACATATCTTAGCGGGAGAATCGAAGCCCATTGTTTACACTGAACACCACCACACAGGTGTTTTGACTCTGTCTGGTGACCCAATTAGGAGGCCATCACTCTGTCTCCCAGCAGCTAGGGGACAAGAACCATCTGCAGGGAGGAGGAAGGAGTTGGGATGGGGGGCGGGGAATTATCTCAGCAAGGTAAGTCCTGGAAGGCAGCCACTCTTCCCCCCACTCCCAGCACTGGGAACTCTGTTGGCACCAAAAGGAATTTTGAAGTTGTAAACCCTTCCCCATCAGAGTGCAGATGGAGAGTCCGCACATCCTAGTGGGGGAAATAATCCAAAGCAGTCTTTAAGATAAATACTTCCATCAGGGTAATTTAAGTGCTTTGTATCTAGCGATGGCGTGCCTCATTATTTCCAGCGCTGTGTTATGTTATGGCTCGTGTCGCGTTCAATTCTGAACTCATGCCATTTATCAAAGACAAGAAAATCCCAAAGGCACAACTACTTATCATCAGATAATCCAATGGAAAGTTTAATTGAGGCTTCAGTGCAATGCCTCTTGGCCATGACCCCTACACATCTAACTCTCCAGCTAATTCTCGTTTCATTAAAGTACATTTCCCAGTATGCCAAAGTTTCTTACTTCCTAAACTGGCCACTGGAACTGCACAGATGATGATCGCCTTCTTAGAGGAATGAGTGGCACCTCTCCACTGCTGGCCTGGCCGGGATGGGAGGCGATCAGATCAGGGGTCCAGTTACTGACAGGAGACCTTGCTCCCTTCTCGAAGGACTACGTGTGATCAAACCATATTTTTCTAAGTATTTCACCACCTGGTCTCTTAGTTGGGATTAGAAGGCCTTCTCCAGAGCTGACGTCACAGGATGAGTAATTTCCCAGCATGCCCCGAGGCTTTCTCAGGGCAGGAGGTATTTGGAATCACTTGCTTGGCCGGTCAGGTGCAGGCTTCCCCTGAACTCACTAAATCTTGTCCAAAAGGGTCGACTGTCTGCTGCTTTCTTGTGAGCTTTGAGTATACATTTTTTGGCCTTTGATTCAGCTAACGATTATATTATGTAATCTTGTGGTAATCCCCCAGAGACTTCAGTGATGTATAGGAATTCCTTGTCAGTTTTCTTCTTTTGAGCCCAAATTTGGACTGAGCACAGAGACAAAATCCTTGGCACCAATCTTCATTAGTCTCCACGTCTAATTCCTGAACCTTCATTCTACTTATAAATTACAGTTACTCTAGAACTCAGCAACTCAGCAAAAGTGAATCAAGGAGACCTTAGCCTCACTTGAATTGCTTTCAGGGTCAAGACTTGCTTTCCCTCTGCTGAAGTAATGAAGGGATTTATGCTCAGAATAAAATAAACAGAAAAGCTGGGTTGGGCTGGGGATACCTGGCCAGAAGGCAGTTCCAGATTTCACTGCAAATTTCAGAAGGCAAAACATTCTCCAATAGGGCCAAAATAGCCCCAAAGTAGCACAGAAAGCCAATCCCTCCAGGTGGGACCCCTCCTGCCTGTGGTGTGGAGTCAGCATGGGGGGGCCTCAGCTTCTCCCCTACAGCCACCTCCCCACCCCAATCTGCATCATCTCCCCAAAGGCAGAGGTGACATTCAAGTCCTGGGTGTGGATGCATCCCTGGGCTTTGGAAGCCTGAGGGAGAGGAAAACAGTGCCAGATACAGAATGAACTCTCTGGTATTCCTAGACTAACTTCAAGTCACACGGAGAGGTTATATGCACTATTAGGTTATATATATTTGCACTATATATATATATATATATATATATATGCACTATATATATATATATATGCACTATATATATATATATATGCACTACTAGGTTATATGCACTAGGTAAGCCTATTCTCTTCTTGATCAAAAACATGCTGGTGGGACATAGATGCTACTTTGGCTGTGCCCCTCCCTGCTTGTGCTGGGAAAGCTTGTCTGGCCATGGAAGGCTATGTGGGCAAGTGTCAGGCCCAGAGTTACCAGAACTGCATCCTTCCTCTTGCCGCATGCTCTCCCAGCCCACTTCCTGACCACCTGCTGCCATGGAGTGGTAAGGGTGATGTGGGCTACCGCAGATTGAGCGGGCCTTACCCGCAGACCACACAGCCCAGCTTCATCTCATTTCATACTCACAACACGTCTGTGCACAGACACCATTTCCCTTGCACTTAAGATCTGAGGCAGCACATGTTCAGTCAACTGCCCACAGTTTCACAGGTAGAAGGGCCACCTCAGGGGCGCCTGGGTGGCGCAGTCGGTTAAGCGTCCGACTTCAGCCAGGTCACGATCTCGCGGTCCGTGAGTTCGAGCCCCGCGTCGGGCTCTGGGCTGATGGCTCAGAGCCTGGAGCCTGTTTCCGATTCTGTGTCTCCCTCTCTCTCTGCCTCTCCCCCGTTCATTTTCTGTCTCTCTCTGTCCAAAAAATAAATAAACGTTGAAGAAGGGCCACCTCAGGTACACCCCACTGGAGGTACACCCTGCTTAACCTCCAAGGCCCACTGCATAGTTTTAGTCCTCAAATGTGGAAGCTACCTAGATATTTAACAAATAGCAGTTGCATCTGAAGCTCCTTTATGGAAGATTAACGCATTGGAAGGTTGCATTGGGTATCCTTTTTTAAGATGGTAAGTTGGAGTCATAAATGGGGCTGAAAACTCCCTCGTGGTGGGTCATGAACCTCTAATCTCTCTGAACACCACTACCAATTTATCTGGTCAACAAATTCACTTTAATTCATCTATTCGGTTATGTAATACACATTCATGGGGCCATCACAAGCTGGGGCTGGGAATACAATGGGGACACGAAGACAAAGAAGGGTCTTCTTGGGGTTTGCGCTCCTGCTGCAGAGGCTGACAGCACACAGATACCCATGCAACCTGGGGTACTGATTAAGCAGGAAATGGAGAGGCTGTTTCTGCTTCTCTTAGATGCTATTTGAACAGGGATCTGAAGAAAGGGACAGAGTGAACCATCAAGACGTAAGGGGGAGAGAATGTGGGGCCCAGTGACACAAGCGAGAAGCTCTGAGACAGTGGAAAGCTTAGCAAAGGAGGAACGAATGGAAGGCACAGGTGAGCAAGGCCATGAGCACTGGGAGGTGAGGTCAGTAAGGGAGCCAAGGGCTACGTGTTCTGGGGCCTTTGGGTTTTATCCAAAGCCATTGGAGGAGTTTAAGCAAGGAATGTCCATGATCTATGTTTTAAAAGGAACCCTCTGGTTACCCCATAAGAATGAGCTGTCCAGGAGGTCACCACAGAGGCCTGGAGACCCGGCAGGTGGGGGTAAGAAGCCTGGACCACAAGGAGGAACAGCAGATATGGTTAAAGGAAGTCTGATTCAGAATGTATTTTGAAGGCACAGCAGGTGGGAATTGCTGGTGGTTTAGAAGTATCAGGCACCTCCTGAAACAGACCATCGGACGGCCAGCTGACTTCCAGAAAAGGCTAAGAAAGGTCACAGCCACCATTTTCCACGAGGCAGGCAGGCCTAACGCCAAATGCTTCACATTTGTTCGCATCCTCCGCCCTGACAACACCGCCAGGCCGGCAGGCACCCCGCCACGATTCCACTGCTGTGGAGGGTGAAGGGAATAGCCCGAGGTCGCACTGGTGAGGAGCTGAGCCGGCGGGCCACACTAGAGCCCCTTCTTCTTCTGCTCTGCGACCTGCCTCCTTGGCCTTACACATAATCCCAAATTCACAGCTCTCTCTTTTACACGCAGGCTGTGCAAATCTGGGCGTGGAGGGAAAAGGCTGCTTGGCTCAACACCGAGACTGTCTTATTGATTTCCTTTTCCAAGATAAAAACCTCTTGGGGTTTCCACTTTATCTCAAAACTTATGTTTACCTTGGCAACCGGAGCTCTGTGGCAAAGGAAATGCTGTAAGCAGCCGGTAGAGGCCAGCCCCTGGGGCTCCCGCTGCTCCCCTTGCCCTGCCTCTCTGGGAACCCCTCCATTTAATCAGCAGCCCGGCCAAGGTGGAGAGCAGCGGGCTCCTGAGGCAGCCCCTCCACGACCAGGCACAGCTATTTGGTCCTGTTTGATTCTGTAACCATGGGGTACAGGGGACAGTAAGAAATATCTGGAATAATAGACCAACCAAGAGGAAAGCAGTGAGAACCCAACAGAGGAAGTGTGAAGTTGAATTGGCTTTTCCAAAAAAACAAAAGCAAAAACCACTAATCATTTTCATAGAATTGAAGAAAAAAAAAAAAAAAAAAACAACGACCCTAGAATGCCGTGGGAAAACGAAACAAGGAGCTGCATGCTATATAAGCAGCACCTTTTGGCAATTTGAGAAGCAGGCCCAAATGGCCCCACAGTGAGGCAGGGAGCCAGAAGATTCTCAGTGGGGGGCAGGAGGAAGCGGGGGTGGAGAAGGAAAAATGGTATAATCGTGTTTAGGGAAAGTGTCTTCTTCAGCAGTGATAGGAAGAGAATTCTATTTGCCAGAATACTTGGAGCGTGCTCCGGGAAGGAAGCCAGCGGTGCTGACGTTGGGGAGGGGGTCCACAGTGCTGCTTCCCTGGTAACTTAATGCAGCTGCATTAAGGGTATCTATCTAGCTTCCCTGAGCTCAGATCTCCTTGTTCCTTCCATCCAACACACACACACACACACACACACACACACACACACACAGCCAACAGAATTAAGTCCTCCTGTTTCTCTAGTACTGCCAAGGCTTAATCAGTGGTTCTCAAACTTGAGTGCACATCAGAATCCCCTGAGAGCTGGTGAAAACACAGACTGCACAGAAATTCTAATGCAGGAGAGCGTGGATAGGGCCAAGACTGCATTTCTACCACCTTCCTGCTTCCCAGGTGTTCCGAATGCTGGGATCACCCTTTAAGAACCATTAACTTTGAGCATCTCTTTTCCTGAACGGCAGCACCAAGGACTTCCAGTTCCTCTTCTGACACTTGTTGGGCAGGGGGCACGGAAACAAGACCCACAGAGTTAGCGCAGACGGCACATTTATTATGAGTGCTGGGCCTTTTATCTACGCTGACTCATCCACGATCACCACGTGAGGAGGAATTACGATTATGCCCATTTTACAGACTAGGAAAGTGAAACGTGAGGACAAGAGACATGCCCAGGTCTCTACTGTTAGCAGAGTTGGGATTTGAAATAGGTATGGGGAAACCAGAGGCTGTGCTGGAAACTTCCACTCCCTCCTGCCCTGGACTCAAATCCAAACTTGCACGTCGGGGTCCCTGGGTCCCCGAGGTCCTGCCCCAGAGTCAGCTACCCACTTTGGCAGAAGCACAAGTTGGGTGTCAGGCTGGCCTACATTCTCCCGCTGTGCAACTTAGAGTAACTCAGCCTTGGTTTCTCCATCTGTCTGTTGGAACGTTAGCTTGGACACAAGCACCTGGCAGGTGGGAGAACCTCAATAAACATCAGCCCTTGCTCCCCTCTGTCTCCACAGTCCTTGCTCACATGGTGACTCGTGCCTGAGGAGCCGTCACCCTGACCTGCTCTGAAACCCTGCCCCAGCACCCTTCCCGGAAGACCCACACAGCGGGAAGAGGAAGGCCTATAGCCAATGGCAGGGAAGCAGGCATTCAGAGCAGCACCATTATTAGGGTTCCCCGCAGGCACTTTCTCATGTGATGCTTAGAGCAGGCCTGCAGGAGGATGTTGAGGTCTCCTACAAACAGGGAAACTGAGGAATCCTGACTTCATTAAGTGACATGCCCAATGTCAAGTAAACACCAGCATGAGGATCCACACTCAGGTCTGACTGTGGCCAAGAAGCAGAGCCAGGAGTCCTACATAAGGAAAGCAAAGGTGGAATGGGCCAGCAGACACCCTGCTTGTCCTCACTGGGGGATGGCTGGTCACCCTGGGGACCCTTCCTTTGCTCTTAGGGATTAATACTGGTGGCATAATTAACATCAACACCTCTAGAAGCCCTGGCCTGCCAAACAGATTTCAGGTGATGAGTCTGATTTCTGAATGTCACCCTCTCTCCAAAGTCTTCATCCACTCACTCCTGCTGAAATCTGAAGGCCCTCTTCCTCAAAGCTCCATTTTCCTTCTCTATTTTTCCTCTTTGTTGATTACCTCTACTCCTGCTAAGATGACTTCTAGATCACACATATCCATCTCCTCTACTAAAATGTTCACACCACAAAGACAGGGACCTTTGTTTTGCACATCCAGGATCCCCAGAGCTGGAGCAGAGCCAGGCACACAACAGGTACTCAATGAATATATACAAATGCAAAGCCTGCAGAAGCCAAGTGTCTGCGAGGACACAGGTCTATTCCGAAAACAGTGCATGATAAAGACAGGGGGCAAAAAGGCCATACTGGGTAAAAATAATGATGGACAATCGATAATTGCAGAAAAAGAAAACAAATGGGCACAGATCTGGCAAGAGAGATAGGAGTTAAACCCTCAGGGTTTCCAGTGAGTTCCTTCAATGCCAGCTGTCACTCATTAATGGTATAATTTCAGACAAGAAATGTATCTTTTTGGGGGCTCAGTGTCCCCATCTGCTCACAGGAATAATGATACTTCACTTCAAAGGTTATTGAAAGGCAAAATATAGTTAAAAGACTGGAGCTGAACTGTCTGGGGTCAAGGGTTGGCTCCACCCCTTACACGCAGTATGTGGCTCTGGGCAAGTTAGTTACCTTCTTGTACCTCAGTTTCCCCATATGTAAATTTAGCAGCACTTCCTCAGAGAATCAGGAGGACTAAATGAATTAAAAGCATGAAGGATCTGGGAGCTCCTGGGTGGCTCAGTTGATTAAACGTCTGACTTTGTCTCAAGTCATGATCTCAGTTTGTGGGTTTGAGCCCCATGTCAGGCTCTGAGCTGATAGCCCAGAGCCTGGAGACTCCTTCCGATTCTGTGTCTCCCTCTCTCTCTCTCTCTGCCTCTCCCCTGCTTGTGTATATGCTCTTTCTCTGTCAAAAGTAAATAAATAAACATCTTAAGAAAATAAAAAATAAAAGCATGAAGTCTCTGATGTCCAAGTTCCCAACAAACGGTAGCTGCTCCTAGTTGCAGCTCTGTCACCACCAGACGACAGGATGAGCAGCAGCATGGATGCCATCTGGCCACGTGGGTCCGGTGTGAGGATACAGCAGAAGGCTCTGTTGAAAGCAAAGCTCCTCCACATTCCAAGGGAAGTTCAAAGAAGGCTTGGATCTTGGCACCACTCCCAGGCTCGTGAGGTGCTAAACTGTTGCCTGCTGCTGCCTGCTATGCACTGCGTGCTTGCAGCACCCCCCTTCCCATTTACTGAAGCCCTAACTCCCAGTGAGATGGCTTTAGGAGGTGGGGGCCTTTGGGAGGTGATCAGATTTAGATGAGTCACGGGGGTGGAGCCCGCATGAGGGGATGAGTGTCTTTGTAAGAAGAGGAAGAGAGACCAGGCTCACTGGCTCACTCTCCACTAGTGAGGACACAGAGGTCATCTGCAAGCTGGGAAGCTGGACCTCACCAGACACAGAATTGGCCAACACCTTGATCTGGGACTTTCCAGCCTCCAGAACTGTGAAAAACAAAGGTCTGTATTTAAGCCTCCCAGTCTATGGTATTTTGCTACAGCAGCCCAAGCTGGTGAAGACAATGCCCTTGACCAACAGGAGATGGAAGAGGGCATAAAGAGCTAGAAGAGGCTACCATTTGTGGACATGAGCAAAGAAGAGGGACCCTCTCCAGCGCTGGAGAAGGGAGCCCCAAAGAAGTGCTCTAGGACCACAGAGGCTGCCATCTTGTCCACATGTGGATGTCTACTGAGATGCTAGGTTCCTTGACCTGCCTGGTGCTACTGGACTGAGAACCAGGGCACTGCAGAGAGAACGCCAATGTGGCCAGGAAAAGGATGGACAAGGACACAACACCACTATTTACTCAACTTGACAAAGAAATCTAATGTGAATCTCATCCATCAGGGCCTTACTACCTTCAGGGCAGGAGACTGTACACCCTCTGGGGAAATATGCCCTATCCTCAGGATTGGCTCCCAGGCCCCTGGCTAGTGAAGGAGGAGGTGGTCTCCAGGTTAAAACCATCACTGGACATCTCTCTTCACCCTCAGTCACAGCATGCCCTAACCCTAAAGCCCTAGGTCATGCTGGTTCATCAGTGAATCTGCTCCCCTCACACGGGGTGGTCCAGTTGTTACAGGACTCCTCTCAATGCCCACCTGCTGCCTTCCAGACACGTGAGGGACTCTGGGCTCCACTTCCAGCCCAAGACTGGTTCTGGACTCTTGATCAAAGCTGGGAAACTGCTGATCCACACTTAGACCACCTCAAGAGATAGGAGTTGTTCAGCACCGATGGGCTCCCTGGCCCTCAGTACTGATCTCAAGGAACAGCAATCTTTGCACTTCTCTTCCCTTCTCTGCCCTCAATACCTTCTACAAGGGAAGGAATTTCCCCAAAGATCATGGTGAAGTCTGAGGAGTCGTAGAATACACCACCCCAAAATGTGCCATTTGGGCATAAGGATTATTTTGAATGAAGGCAATTATGAAGCAGTTACAAGAAAATCTCTGTCCTTCCCCCATTTGCCTAAAAGCAGAACATGCATTTGTAAAGGTGCCTCCTTCTCCTTTCCATAGAAGTTAATCACCAGAGATAACCCTAGAACTTTATCAGCCCAGAGATGGCACCAGAGGAATCTATATATCAACACAGGCTTAAACCAGCCCTTATCGACCATAGGTCTTCCTAAGACTTGTCACTACAGAAACCCAAAGTCCTTTGCCTCTGTCTGGTCACTTCTCTAAAACTGTATTTGTTTTTTTGTTTTGTTTGTTTTTTTTTTAAAGATGCTAGATAAGCCTGAGTTCTAACTACCCTTGGAGTTACCCATTACTGCACAATGCTCCCATGTGCATTGCATGTGTTAATAAACTTGTCTGCTCTTCTTAGTTTATCCTCTGTCAGTCAAATTGACAGGCACCCAGCCAAGACACCTAAGACTGGTAGAAGAAAAATAGGTTTTCCTCCCCTCCAACTCCAAGACTGCTTTTTAATTCTTCGTGGGAAGAATGCTCAAGGTTCTGGGCTCTGTCTTTTGTCCTCCCCACACCCCATGGGACACCTGCCAGATTTGTTCCTTCCAGCCTGAACGTGGAGACGGTGCTGCTGTCCTGTCAGTGCCCCAGAGCAGAAGTCCTCACTGTATCGGGACTGCCAAGTACCTCAAGGACAGAGTCTTATATGTACTCAGACTCTGGCATTTTTGGTCATTAGAGGTAAGCGCAGTAGCAGACAAGATGTCAAATTTCAGAGTCTACACACATTTTACTTCTCACTCACATAGAATCCAATGTGTTAGGGTCCATGGCTGCAGCTCCCTGGGGAACCTTTGCCAGTCATCCAATGGAGAAAGAACCTCCAATACTATTCAGAGAGATTTGTAAGGGCCATGCCTAGAAATCATTTCTACTCTCCTTCCCACTGGACAAGGCAGTCATTTAGCCACACCTATTGTTAGGAAGGCAGGGAAATTTAATCACTCAGAGAGAAAAAATATGTGTGGATATCAGCTAGCAGTCTTTCCATAACACCCTGGACTGTGTCAGCAACATGTCTTAACCAAAATTCAGCAGCTTCCTAACCAAGACTTAGCTCTCCCTAACCATGATTCAGCTCTTCCTAACCAGGACTCAAGTCCCCTCCTAACCAGGATTCAGTCCCTCCTAACCAGGACTCAGTCCCTTCCTAACCAGGACTCAGTCCCTTCCTAACCATGATTCAGTCCCTCCTAACTAGGACTCAGCCCCTTCCTAACCAGGACTCAGCTCCTTCCTAACGATGACTCAGCCCTTCCTAATAAGGACTCAGTCCCTTCTCAACCAGGACTCAACCCCTTCCCAACTAGGACTCAGCCCCTTCCTAACCATGACTCAGTCCCTCCTGACTGGGACTCAGCCCTTCCTAATAAGGACTCAGCCCTCCCTAACCATGGCTCAGCCCCTTCCCAACCATGGCTCAGTCCCTTCCTAATCAAGACTTAGCCCCTTCCTAGCCAGGACCTAGCCTTTCCAATGTATCAGTGGAAACCACCCCCCCCTCCCCCATACAACAGCGCTCGTCAGGAATTTCTGATCCAAGTTGTCCATGCCAGTAATTACAAAGGTTGTTTGAATCCAAACCCTAGATAACATCCAGGCCCAGATCTGGTATCTGTGCAACAGAACAGACCAACAGGCTGGCCTGACATAATCTCTTCTTCCTGTTCTGAAGCACTCCTAAGTGTTAAGCTTCATATTTATAGAAAGTGAGCTAGAAACCTCAGAGCCAACTTTCAACTTCATACAGGAGAATTGGGGGTCCTTCCATTTAAGAGCCCAAAGGCCACAGGATTCTGGTAAACTACCTGAAATATACAAGCAACACACAAACATTCTTCCCCAAATTGTAGTTCTGCCTCTGGAAGGTCACACACATCCTACCTTGTGGTTAATTCTGAGCACTGACCACATGGCTTGAATGTGACCAACCCCAGCTCTGTATACCATGAGTCCAACAGTTGAGCAGTCACTGAAAAGTGAATTCTTGACTCAACTATAAAGTGAGGACTTTAATGCCAGATACAGACAATGATGGCCCCATGGGCCAAAAATATCAGCAGTAACTTCACTAAGTCTCAGAGCCTGCATGGTCCAATCTGACCCTAGAATCTAAGCCAAAGAAGCATACCTAGCAACCAAGAAACTTGCAAAAGGCCTCCTAACCCCTACTTGCATCTCTCTAAGAATATTAATGAAGGCACTACAATTCAACCCCCTAGCAATGCTGCTCAGAATTCTCTCTCGTCTCTTCACTCTTCCCCCCACCTAGAGTCTCATCCTCTTCTATCTCATCACCTCCCACTCGGCCTCCCAGGGAGGAAAGCACAAGAACCTCCTTCTCTGGGAATTGTACTTCTCTCATCCTGATTAATTTTTCTCAGAAGAAATCTTTGAAAAGAAGGGGGAGTGAATAAAATTCATAACTTAGCTCTTTTGGCCATCTCACTTAAAAAAATTGTGATAAAGTATATATAACACGAAATTTACCATTTTAACCATTTTTAAGTGTACAGTTCAATAGCTTTAAAGACACTCACATTGCTGTGTAACAAACACTGTCTTGCAACTGTCACTACCATCCATCTTCAGAGCTTTTCCATCTTCCCAAACTGAAACTCTACACTCATCAAACACTAACTCTTCACCCTTCCTCCTCTTGAATGTCTGGCAACTACCATCCTACATGGTCTCTGGGATTTTGATGACTCTAGGAACCTCACATAAGTGGAACATACATTATTTGTCTTTTTGTGACAGGCTTATTTCATTTAGCCTAATGTCTTCAAGTTTTATCCACATTATAGCATATTTCAGAAAACCCTTTGCTTTTAAGGCTGAGTAATTCCCGTGTGTGTGTGTGTGTGTGTGTGTGTGTGTGTGTGTGTGTATTTGTTCATTATTTATCTGTTTATCTGTTCATTGTTCAAAGGATACCCTGAATTGCTTCTTTGTGAATAATGCTGCTATGAATATGGACATACAAATAACTATTCAAGTCCCATTTCTTTTGGGTATATACCTAGAAAAGGAATTCCTAGATGATATTTTTATTTTTTGAGGAACTGCCATACTGTTTTCCATAGCAGATAAACCATATGTTCCCTCTAGGACTATACAAGGGCTCCTGTTCCTCCACATCTTCACCATAACTTGCTATTTTCTGGGGTTCTTTTGGGCAACAGCCATCCTAATGAGTGGGATCAATCATCTTGTTTAACCTTGAGAATAACCCTGGGCATTATTATTCCCATTTTACAGATGAGAAAACAGAGCTGGAGATTTTAGATGACTCATGCAAGGATACTGGTGGAGGCAGGACTCGAACCCAGGTCTAGCTACAGGGCCAATGCTTAGACCACCACACTAAGCCAACCATGGTCCCTAAGGATGGTTCAGTGCTCACTGTGAAGATGGTGGGACTTTTTGGGTGATATAAGAGACCACCACAAGGGTCACACTGTAAAGAAAGCAGCAGTGGGAGCACTTCTCCCATTCTTTGTTCTCACTGGACCTACTGCAGATGTAAAGCTGATCTCCTCACCTCCTGCTCACTCCTGAGGCTTTCAACGAGCAGGAGGCATGCAGGCTCCAAGAATGTTCAAGGATTCACAATCACACAAAAGGCATCTCACAAAGACCTCGTTTCCTGTTTATGATTCTACTCCCTGTCCTTCTTCCCTGCCCCGGGCCCCATTCAGAGAGGGTTTTTGTTGTTATTGTTTCTCACAAAGTTAATAAAGGGTTGGGACTGAGAACTGCATGACTGGAGGCAGAGCAGTACCATAATGAGATGAAGCATCCCACTTCATGCCAAGCTAATCATAAAGCACTCCTCTGGCCATGAGAAATGGAGACGCAGAGGGAGCAATGGAGACAGCCAGCCTCTGCCCATATCATGCCAAGGCCCGTGATAAATAGGGTGGCAGACTGTGGCCTGACACCAATGTTACCGACATTATGTGCAGGTGAAAGGTCACTGGAAGGGCATCTGTTTCAGAATCCCCTTCAAGCCACCTGAGCACAGAAGCTGGGAAGGGGCTAATCAGCAGTCTTGGGGAAGGACACAAGGTACACACTTTCTGAGCTGAACATAGAAGAGGATTCCAAAGCCTACATTTGAAGGGCCACAGCTGGAAACCCTGCAGGGGCCAGGTTTTTTTCCTGTTCAGCCCTGTTGATTTCCAGCCCCAAAGGCAATCAACCATGGCTACGTGTTTTGTTGGTCTCTGTGTAGTTCCAAAATAAATAGAGTTGCGATCTCCAAAGGGCTGGCAGAAGCCTACCCCATGCAAAACAGACCCATGTACTTTCACCATTTTAAAATTTCAGCCATTATGTAACCTTGAACATGACCCTGGCACAAGGAAGAAGAAAAGTTGAATTCAGTCCCCTGGGGCAATTGGTTTCCGTGTGGACTTCCCGCCAAGTCCCAAACAGAAAGCTCCCGCCCTGGGTTCTTGTGTTATCGCCAGGGCAGGCAGGCCTTCTTGGGGCGACTCCCTTCTAGGGAACTCACAGAATTTTGTGGGCACAAAAGAAGCCCCTCCAGACTTCAATATACAGGAAGTATGCACACACACTATGCACTTCTGCCATACATGTGTGTAGTTAGGCATGTGTTTCAAGGCATGTATGTGCACACGTGTGCACGCGCCTGCGCGCGTGTGCGTGCGCGCGCGTGCGCACACACACACACACACACACACACACACACATTCATTCACCTTTTTATTCTCCCAGATACTATTTTCAAGTCACACCACAGGATAGCTGTGCAGAGGTAAACAGGCAGGAAACTCCCCAGAGCCACCCCGTTCTTGTCCACTTCTGTTCTCTTTAGGCATGGTGGCTCTTAGGAAAGTCTTTTAGAAGACCCTCTCCAACATCCAGACACAACTTAGTTGTCATTTTTGAGAAAACAATCTATGCCTACATTTAAAGCTGAATGAGTGAGAGAAGAAGCCAGCTTACTGAAGTATATACTAGCTTTCCCAGAAACTATTAGCTGAGAAATCCAAGCTGAATTTGTGGGGAGCAAAGCTCTAACATTAACAAAATGCAACTTTCCTAACCCTCTTACAGGGATGGACTATTTTTTTTTTTTTTATTGTATGATGAGGAAGGCAGCACTTGTCCAAACAGTCTGAATCCTTGATTGCTAGATGCATGCATATTTGATTTCCAAAATTGAAACCTTTCCTAAAACCTCTAAAAAATCACATATCATGGTCAAGAGCCTGACTATAAATACCAATATAACTTCTAAAAAACAGATGAATTTGCCGAAGACCTAAGGTCATCTGATTTGGGACAACTAACATGTCATTGAATGGTATGCCTTCTCCTCTGTAAGCCTCTCAGAGTAGACACAAAGGACACAGTGTGGGTAAGCCTGACACTGAAGCAACATGTGCCCAGCATGGGGTGGGGTTATAAGGAAAACACATAAGAACTTATTCATTCAACGGGGTAATCAGAGGCAATCATCTGAGACTACTTCTGACAAACAATTTTGTGGCAAAATGGAACCCTAACTTCTGTAAGGTCATAAGGAATAACAAAATAAAGCAAACAAACCCATAGGAAAGCTCTCAGAAACAAAGAAACCCAAAGCTCAAGTCTAATGAGTAAAACTTTTGTATTTTTATCCCAAACAAATTTTCCAGCCTCATTCAGCAAACAGAACCTTGACATCTCTACAATTCAAATACACCCTCACAGAATGAAGACTTAACACTACCATGAAAACACATAAAAATGAATGTGCACTCTGAAGGAAATTCCACAAAAGAGGGCAGAGGGGATCTACATACTTTTTTCAGCCACAGCACCAGTTGCCTAAGCCCTACTTAGACATGACATAGTTCAGAGCTTGATGAACTCCTTGATGCACTTAATAAAAACCCAACAGGTGCAGTGTTAGGACACTAGCCCCACCCTCCCTCGTCTCTCACTGGTTCCCCAGCACATCTTCCTTCCGTGGCCCTGTGTAGGTTGGATTGAAACAGACCTCCAAAGCAGAAATATCAGTCCCCCAAACCTTCATCCTGGTGGGTGATGCTCCTTTCTGCCTTTCCTCCCTCATTGACAGACCTGTTATGTGGAGGTCAGTGGCCATATCCATGAAGTCCCCACTGGGTTGCCCACACCTATCAGGGAGTTCAGCACCAGTGCTGTGGGCCACATAGGGAAGGGCTCCTTCCTCCCAAATTCAGGGATAGCCATGGGACCCTCAGTGCAGAGCAGCAGGGCCCCAGAGCATGGACCCATCTTGGAGCCCCTCAGCAGCATCTCCCTGGCCTTGTGTGTGAAACACTTCACGAGGCCACCGAACATTTATTTCCATTGTCCTTTGTGCAGGATTATCACATCCCTTGACTTGGCAGTGGCACGGGTAAAGGAGGCTTTTCCATTAATTAAAAAAATGAAGGCAAACAAGGAAAAATATAAATCCCAGTAATTAAATTAGTGAAGCTTGAATAAGGTGGCTATCAAAAAAAAAAATTCACCACAGCTCAGTTTACAGCTAAATGTGGGAGCAGGACAAATGCCATGGAACCAAAATCTGTCTGGTCATCCAGGCTGCAGAGATGTGTGTTGGGAAGAGGAATGTGGGAATGTGAACGGCCAACAAAGGCTTCCAGAGGTCTTGCCTTTTCACACTCCTGAGCACTCCTCACCCCTTCTCACCTAGGGCAGCATTTTCCTCAGGATGCTGGCAGCAAAGCCAATGGCTCAGGGTGAACCAATTCAACAAAGGAAAAGCCCACCCCCAACCCCCACAAAGGCAAGGTCTGTAATGTGCAAAGTAAGCACCCGCCCCCCCCTCCCCTCAGTGAGGGGGACAGTTACTTCTCTTAGGGATGAAGCTGTTTTTCCAGATCCTCCTGCCTTGAGTTGTCTCTTCTTGTGTGTGTCCTCCTCCAAGGTAGAGATCAGCAGAACCTCTATGGTGCCATCCCTTTTCCTTCCAGAGCTGGGAGGGAGGGTCCATAAGGTATGATGGTTTTAAAATCATGTTCACTCAGGCTGTGTAGGCAAATCCCTATCCAGTGTGGTAGATCTTGGCGAGCCCCCTCAGGGGTCGGGACCACCTTGGTTAGGGCCAGGGAAGCTCCCCTTGCCTCTGTTAGTAGGACCCTTGTGATGTGCACAGACAGTAAGCTGCAGATATGCTGGTCTCTCATATTTCAATCTTTACTGAAAGGAGTAGTGAACATTGGTGGTTCTGGAATGTCCAGCATCCATCCCTCCTCCTGGCTAAAGCATGCAGACCACCCCCCCTCCCCATGGAGAACTCCTTCCCATGCATTGTTGTGGGAAGCAGTATAGCCCCCCCTGCGCAAGCCCAAAGAGCCAGAGCTCCCCTCACATCCCGCGCAGGTGACCTAGGGCAGGACTGGGAGCTGGTGAAAAACAGCTGGCTGTGCAGAGAGATGGAGGCCATTCCCTACAGGCCCCAACACTGACCTCTGCATGGTGTCTATGGCCTCACCTGCCAGGGCTGCCTAGGGTGCTGTGTTCCCACCAGATTTGCCACCGTCATGGCAGCCCCTTTCTGATAAACGCCCTTTTTGCTTGCTCCTTGCAATCAGGGTCCTGGTCTGCTGAAATGGGCTAAAGCAGATGGAACAATGTAGAGGGGAAGTATTTTTAAATTTTCTTTTTATGTTTATTTTTGAAGAGAGAGAGACAGAGTGTGAGCAGGGGAGGGGCAAAGAGAGGGGGAAACAGAATCCGAAGCAGGCTCCAGGCTCTGAGCTGTCAGCACAGAGCCTGACACGGGGCTCGAACCCATGAGCTGTGAGATCATGACCTGAGCTGAAGTCAGATGCTTAACCAATTGAGCCACACAGGCGCCCCCCCCCTTTTTTTTTTTTGAGGGGAAGTATTTTTAACAGAACCCCAAATTCTACTAACTACCTCAGAGATTCTCCAAATGGATCGTTCAAATTTACTTTTAAATCTATTTTAAGCTACTTTACAGGACAGTAATAAAACATTTACAATGGTAAGTTACTTTCGGAGGGATAGTGGCTGGGAGGGGATAGGAGGGAACCTTTGAAGGGGTCAGATGACATTCCATACCTTAATCTGAGTAGTGGTTTTGAGACTACATACATATGATCACACAACAGTGTAGACGTACTTAATGTCACTGAAACACACACTTAAAAATGGTTAAGATTTTATGTATAAGTTTTATGTTATATACATTTTACCACCATTTAAAAATAGGTTAAAATAGAATTCAAAATGCAGCTTTAAAACTATTTCAATAAATACCAAAAAAGCGCATAGGCATAACTTAAAATTTCACCAAGATTTGCACCCTTTCCCATATGTAAGTTATACCCTAATCAAAACAAGAAAGCACACACACAAAAAAACACTGTAATATGCCAAGTTATAAAACACTGGCGATTCCCAAGCTTTCCTAAGTTTCTCAAGGTACCACATTATCTCATTTTCTGCAGAACCCAGGGCACAGCCCTCCTGGTAGAGCTGGATCCTGAGATTTGAGGGCAGCTGTTCAAAATCTCTTAGCACTGGCAACCACATATCTATGTGATTCAGATTATTTTTTCCATTCCGTGGAATCAAAACAAAATACAAAAATAAATTGGATGCTGGAATGACAAAACTACAGAGATGGAATACAGATACATGGTAGCCAGGGGTTAGAGAAAGGGAGGGAGGCAGGGAGGGAGGAAGGGAGATTCTACAGGAGCAGCCCAAGGGAGTTGCTTGGAGGTGATGGACTGGTTCTGCTCCTGACTCTCCCGGGGGTTGGATGAATATCTACATATGGGATAAAATGTCACAGAACCATATGTAAAAACATACCCCAAAATGGGTTCATGCAAAAACCCTGTGAAATCTGAGTAGAATTTGTAGTCTAGCTCATTGCATTGTGCCAATCAATTTCCTGGTTTTGGAAATAACACTACGGTTACATAAGATGTAACCATGGGAGGAAGTGGGGTGATAGGTACAAGAGACTTCTCTGAATTACTCTGGCAACCTTCAGCTATTCTATAATTATTTCAAAATGAAAAGTTAAAAAAGCACAGAAACAGATCAAATGAGACTGCTAGAAGCCTGTCATAACCCCAGCTTTCAAATTTTTCTCTTCCTGGACTCACCATTGTCCTTACGAACTGACTTAATAGTACAAATAAATTATGACACATTAAAACAAAAGCACCATGTAACTATTTTTTGTTTTCAAGGAAGGGATTCATTTCCTTTGTAAAAGCTGAAAATCACTGAGGTATTGGAAAGAGCATGCAATAAGGAAGTAAGAGACGGGGCTAGTTCAGCCCTGAGCTAACCGGCTGTCACATAAAGAATTATTACAGCTGGTCCATGCAATTAAAAGACTTTGGGGAGGAAATGAGACACACACATCTGGGAGGTCACATAAGGACGTAAGATTTCCCCAGCAGTATGCAAAGTGTCAAATGAATAGTTCTATGGATTGTATTGTGCCCCCCTCCCCCAAATTCCTATGTTGGAGTGCTAACTCCCAATGTAAATGTATTGGGAGACAGGGCTTTTAAAAGGTAACAAAGGTTAAATGAGGTCATAAGAGTGGGGCACTAATGGAATATGACTGGTATCCATGAAAGAAGAGGTGATCAGGGGACGCCTGGGTGGCTCAGTTGGTTAAGTGTCCGACTCTTGGTTTCGGCTCAGGTCATGGTCTCATGGTTCATGAGTTAGAGCCCCATACTGGGCTCTGTGCTAACAGGGCGGAGCCTGCTTGAGATTCTTTCTCTCTCTCAAAATAAATAATTAAATTAAAAAAAAAAAAAAAAAAAAGAGGCAGACCGGACACAGACACACATAAGAAAGACCAGCTAAGGACATGGGGGAGAAGGCAGCCATCTGCACACCAAGGGGAGAGGCTTCAAGGAGAAACCAACAGGGCCGACATGTTGATTTTGGACTTCCAGCCTCTAAAAGCATGAGACAACAAATTTCCGTTGTTTAAGCAGCCCAATCTATGGTACTTCAATAGAATAGCCTTAGCAGATGGGACTTAAGTAGCAAGGTGAACTAGTTCAGAAGAAAGAAGGAAGACAGAACTAGCTGTTCACTCTTTAACAGGGGGTCTGAAATAGAGTACATAATCACAATTGATGGTTGATGTGAAAATTATATACTCAAAAGAAAGCCAGCTATAAATCATATGAAAGAAAACCTGCAATTCCTTCATCTGCGTGTATGCATGCATTCAATCAATCAATCAATCAATCAATCAATTAACAGTGGTGACCAAGACTTGAAAGCCCTGTACCAGGTCACACAGGTGAAGGGCAGAGCTTGGCTCTGCCTGGTACAGAGTCTTCTGGGAAAGACATTCAGGCAAGGGCAATGCAACGGGTATCTCCTCAGAGGCTAGCACAGGGAGTGGGAGGGGTCTGGAGCAGCCTCAACCCCCACCCCCTGCTGGGCAGAAGTGCAGAAGCTGATTTGTGAACAAATGCTGGGAAGGAACAGCCACTCCTTGAAATAGTACATGCTTTTTTGGCTCTGCCAAGGGATACTGGTCTTCCTCAAGCCCCAACTGGACTGCGACGGGTGTCAGCTATCCCTCTGTTGGAGCCGATTTTATGATGCACTTGCATAGCGATTCCTTTATGGAGACAGCCCCTGACAATGAAGCATGGATTGGTGGGGCAGTTTTTGACACTTGTCTCCCAGATTTGTTTAGGGGACTGGTGGAATAGAAGATAAAAAAAATCATTTCAAAAACTCTAAAATGTGACATGAATGCTAGCTATCATCATACTAGATTTTTTGGTAACGTTTATTTATTTATTTTTGAGTGATAGAGAAATAGTACGTGCACACAAGTAGGGGAGGGGCAGAGAGTGAAGGAGACCCAGAATCTGAAGCAGGCTCCAGGTTCTGAGCTGTCAGGGAGAGCCCGACGAGGGGCCTGAACTCACGAACAGTGAGATCATGACCTGAGCTGAAGTCAGACACTTAACAGACTGAACCACCCAGGCACCCCCCATCATACTAGATTTTGTAGGGCCTTTTAAGCCACCTACTTTAAAATGATCAAGGTCACCCAGCTCATATGTGGCCCAAAGGCTCAGGATTACCCACTGCCAGGACTCCCTAGGAAACACAGGTTTTTAAACATTTGAATTCCACAATAATATATATTTTTCAATCCCATACCATTTTACTACAATTCAAAGCACATCACGTTCAGAATCTTGCTCTTGGCAGTACAATATTTCAACCTCCTGGTGGATAAAGGTTAGTGCTACAGCAGTCAAAATTGGAAACCGTCTTGGGGTTTCCTCTGTTAACCAAGGGCCCTATTCCTATGCTCAAAGATTGGTTCCAGTTTGAAACCTACAACATGTCAACAACAAGCCAGATACAACTGAGGATAGAAGAGAAAAAAAAATGGCAAATGAAGAAAAAGCTGAGTGAGGAAGCAAAAGTAGAAGGAGGGAGGAAGGGAGGGAAGGGGAAGAAGAAAAATGTGCCTTGTCAGCGCCACATGTTGGTCTCAGTACCATTTGACCAGAAGGAAACGAGCCTGGTGCCCAGACTGGCAGAGGAGACGTGTCTCACCCCCATACAGTCACCTGTAGGACACTTGGTAAAGATCACCCACATGCACGAGAGTAAACGGTAAGCTTTTGTCTCATGACAACTGTGTTAACTTGGTGGGGGGGGGGTTCCCCTCCTGCATGAGTGACCAAGAGGCTCAGTGCCAACTGTGTCCCCAGCCACAGTCACCTTTAGGCAGCCCCTGGAGACACCTTCTATGGTTTAACTTTTCATACCTTCCTTATTAAGCATCTGTTTGGACACCTTCTGCCATGAGCAACCTCAACATTTATCAGGAAAAAAAAATGAAGTAAAATAAAGTCAAAGAACCAATTTATAAGAAAAGAGGCAACAGAAAAGGCAGAGTGTGTCTGAGGACAGTTCCTCCAAACTAGAAGTCTTACCAAGTCTCCAGATTATCACAGGGGGGGCGGCAGCCCCTTAAATTATTATTATTCTGCCTCTAGACTTACCAACGGTGTCACACGGTTCATCTTTGTGTACGCAGAAATCTGTCCTGAGAAAAAACAAAGACAGACCTGGTCAGGTGTATGCAGTGGCCCCCAAGAATGGGAGAAGAAAACACTGTCAATGAAGCCCGATTGGTTATCCTACTCTGTTACTGGTTCGGGTGGCCCAGCTTATAGTGAAGAACACCAATTAGCCACTTGTCAAGAGTAACCCATCCACAGTGCCCACCTCGTAGGCCCAGTTACCCCACATAAAGCCCCCTTTTATAGCTTAACGACTCCACCTAACACTCAGTTGCTGGGAGGACTCCCTCCCAACAGCTGAGAAAGTTCTTGAAACAGACATTTGCAAATCATGCATCAGAGACGATTAATATTCACTATCGTCAAACTGTAGTGACCTCCACAAGCTCCTCGACGTGGGTAGCAACTGGCCTTAGATGCTGAAGTGACCAAATGGCACTTACAGGAGAAGACAACAAAAGTAATGTCTGAAAGTTATGCCCTTTAAAGCTTCCCAGGATCCCCCAGGTGTGTGGCTGTGTGGGAAGAGCACTGGTCCAGCCCCAGTTCCACAGGTACAAGGGGTTCGCTGTGGCCTCTAGCCACTCATGTGTGAAACAACAGGTCTGGGCCCTTCTTTTCCCAAACCAGAGAGTTCCCATGATACTTTCCCAAAGTTCCCACAGTTAGGGGCTGACCAGACCAGCGGTTGGGGCAATGTCCTGCCTGGGACCGGCCATGAAGAGCAGTGGCCTGGTCCTCCAGGGCCCCATGCTCATCTTCTCATGGAGGCCCATGGAGGGCTGAGAGAAAGCACCCACTCCCTTAAATTCCTTCAGGTTTACAAGGTGTGTTCTGAAGCCACGTCTCATTTCACTTTCCAAGTTCTTCCAGACAAGCCAGCCGGATAAGGTTGACACTAAACCAAGTTACGGAAGAACACGGCAGGTCTGGGTTGGGCCATCTTTCCCCTTTCTGACACTCTGTCCCCTGGCATCAGTGTCCTCAATTCTTCTCCTACCCTCTGTCACAACCTATTCTCAGGGAAGGATCCGACCCATTTGTTCACAAAGGGCACAATGACAGAGAAGGCCATGTGGTACTCTCCCAACCTAACTTTGTATGGTCATCTCTCCTTCTCCCTCCATGTCAAGCCCAATCCAATGTGCAGTGTGTTCTGTTTCATCTGTCTCCAAAGTGTAACCCGTGCCTGATGCCTCTCAGTGCTGTGTGGGATCCCCTGGAAACAGAGAAAAGTCTGTGCGTTCCTGACTCTGGCTTTGCTTCAGGCTCACCTGAAGCTTGTCAAAGACTCCACTTGCCTACTTAGACCCACAGATTCCACTTGGAGTCCTGATGTACAAAACCAGATGTGCCAGACAGCCAGCAAGCCTGGGGGAGAGGCTGGGGCAGCTTGGAAGGTGTGGCCACGAAACTGGCCAGGGAGACATCGAGGAGGAGCGGGGACCAATCCTGTCAGCAGCGCCCTTGGGTTCTGCTTACTACAAGTTTCTAATTTTTTCCTAGCAAGCCCTTCTACTTTTATCATCAATTTTAAAACAATCTTAATAAAGGGAAAAAGGAAATTTTCAAAAACCCCACATTTTTCATAACCTTACCCCAAAACCAAGGGAACTTTCATGGAAATGGAGAGAGGATAACCACAAGAGCCATAAAAGGAAGCCTTGAGGTTTCTTGTTTGTCTGTTTTTGTTTCTTTTTGTCAAAGATGACCTTTGAGTGTTTTTGTATTCTTTGGGTAAATGCCCAGTAGTGAGAATACAAAAACACTAATTCAAAGAGATACATGCACCCCTATGTTTACAGCAGCATTATGTACAATAACCAAGCTATGGAAGCAGCCCAAGTGTCCATCTGTTGATGAATAGATACAGAAGATGTGGTATATACATAAAATGGATTATTATTTGGCCACAAAAAGAATGAAATCTTGCCATTTGCAACGACATGGATGGAGCTAGACAGTATAATGCTAAGTGAAACAAGCCAGTCAGAGAAAGACACATTCCATATATTCCACTCACATGTGGATTTTAAGAAACAAAACAAACAAACATAGGAAAAAAGAGAGAGACAAACCAAGAAACAGACTCTCAGCTATAGAGAACAAACTGATGGTTACCAGAGTTGGGGGGTGGGGGGAAATAGATGATGGGGATTGAAGAGTACACTTGCTGTGATGAGCACAGGGTGATGCATGGAAGTGTTGAATCACTATACTGTGCATCTAAAACTAATATAACAATGCATATTAACTAACTGGAATTAAAATAAAATCTTTTAAAAAAAGATGACCTTTTAAAAGACTAAGTAATAGGCAGTAGAAGGTGCAAGAAGTAGCAGCAGAGAGAAAAACAAACAAGTAAAATTAGGGACATATAGATGCTCGCCGCTCTGGTATGGATCTGACCCCAACTCAACATTCTTGATCTGACACCCCTTCCATTTAAATAACCAAGCTGGCCCAATGCCTTGTTCCAGGGTTTCCCAGAGTGAGCAACTGAAGCCTGGGCAAAAGGAGAAATCACACATGACCACAAGTCTCACAGTCAAGAACTAAACAGAACCAAGAAGATGGTGCCCACTTCACGGGTGCCATCTTGGGGATAGCCAGCCCTGTTGGCTGACAGGAGCATTGTGTATTCTCTCATCCCATGACTTCCCTGAAGGGAAACAGGTGATCTCAAATGATGGACCCTGCAACACCATCCATTGCATCACCTGAGGAAGTGGGAGGAAATGCAGTCGCTCACAGAGGACAGAGGCAAGCTCAATTAGAACCCTGGCTTAAAAGGGGCACGGGGGTGGCTCAGTCGGTTAAGTGTCTGACTTCGGCTCAGCTCAGGTCATGATCTCACAGTGTGTGAGTTTGAGCCCCACGTCGGGCTCTGTGCTGACAGCTCGGAGCCTGGAGCCTGCTTCCAATTCTCTGTCTCCCTCTCTGCCCCTCACCTGCTCACACACACACACACACACACACACACACACACACACACACTCTCTCTCTCTCTCTCTCTCTCTCTCTCTCTCATCCTCAAAGTAATAACAACAACAAAAAAAATTCTGGCTTAAAAGAGTCAGCCAAAATTTGACTCTTCTTTCTCCTTCCTGCCAAGGTTGTTTCTCAGAAGAGAAAACACAAGCCATGTTGCTGCAGGGGCAGCTTCATATTCAGGTGCTCCCACCGCAAATTCATGCCAAACCCACTTTCAGGGGCTGTAGGATTCAAGTGAGGTCCCAATGCAACTCTATAGTCTCTAGTCCATTCCCTTTCCGCCGCTTGTTCCTCAAGAGAAGGAAGGCTGTGTGGACCTCTGTGACCTGGTGTGCTTTGTGCCTGTGTGCTCACAAGCTTCCCGTCCTGCAACATGGTTTTTACTGTTCTGCTATCACCATCTTGAAAGTCTTTGTCATGTGGGGTCCCGCATTTTCCTTCTGCACTGGGCCCCACAATTTATGTAGCTAATCCTGTGCATAACCGATTGCCTTGGCATACAGTTGGGGCTTAATAAATAGTGGCTCCTTTATTATTGGCAGACATACATTTCCAGACCACTTTCAACGTGCCCAGCAAGCTTCCTGGTTTGGAAACCCCAGGAAAATGTAACGTGATGCTCCACAGATACTCACTGAGCCCTCACCATGAGCAAAGCCAGCCAGAGACCCTCTTGGTCAAAGTCTGAAGAGAAGACGATTCCCAGGGAGTGGGATGGAGTTACATGGAGGGGAAGGTTCAGGGATGGCAGGAGGTGTACCTGTGGTTGAGCTCCAAGCTGGCCCTGCATGTTTGCTCCAGGTGCTTCCCAGGAGCACAGAGCTGGGTTTGGGGGGAAATCCTATTTTCATGGCTTCCTGAGGAAGATGCATGGCCAAAGGTAAAGCTGTGCCAGGTGCTGAAGCCTCCTGGACCCCAGTCCTCTGTGTGGGTCCCACATGGTCCCAGACTCAGTTCACTCAGAGGTGTTTTCTAGCCCCAGACATGACCACAGCTGCCAGAAAGCCAGCTTCTGTGGCTTCTGGCTCAGCAGCTTTTGCTGGACATGATGTCATGCTCACATCTCTGCGGCTGGCCATCTGTAGGGCTGGTGGATGTCCAGGAGAATGCACTCTAGGGCTCAGCCACAGCGCATAAGGGGGGGGGTGCAGAGAAGAAACCCTTGCATTAGCCAGTCTCAGTCCCAGGACTGGGGGACACTGGCCCCCAAACACCTCCTGGCCTGTGCAAGCTGTGATTAGACCCTCAGCTCAGATTACTCCAGGAGGAAGGGGCTGTTTCTCAAGAGCAGCTGCTGTCTCGCACCCAATTTCCACGTGAAAACATCAGCCCGTTATTATCCCAACCTAGGAACTGCAGCTCTCGGCCTCTAATTATTAAACAATGCCTCGCAGCCAACTCGGCTCCCAGCCCCGACTCTGGCGCTGCCTCCCCTGTCCTTCTGGGAGGCCTTGCATTTAACAGCTGCAAGGACCCAGAGAGCGGGTTGGGCACTGGCCGATTCGGTCCAGCAGCTCCACAGAAGCAGGTGAGAGGAACACCTCGACTGCTCAGGTAGTTCATCAGATGTCAGCATGAAACCGGGAAAGAGAATCCCAGCCCCAAGCTGGCCTCAGGGAACCGAGACGTAGGATGCCTTTGCATTGGTGCTGCCTGCAGCGGAAGGAACCTTGCTTTTCGGGGCCACCAGACGTCCCCCCCTCCCCAGCACCCATACTCAGAACCACCCCATGTATTCAGGACCACCACCCCCGGCCCCCCCAGGTGCTTAACCAGAAAAAAAAATTGTAAACTGTTTTATTGTGATTACACAGAACATAAAATTTACTCTCTTAAAACGTTTTTCAAGTGTACAGTTCAGTGATGTTGAATGCATTTATAATGCTGTGCAACTAATCTCCAGAACTCTTTTCGTCTTGCAAAACTGAAACTATATCCATTAAACACTAGCTTCCTATTCCTTCTTCTCTCCAGCTCTACACTCTGTGTCTAGGAATTTAACTGTTCTAGGTGTCTCATGTAAATAGAATCATACGACATTGGTCTTTTTATGACTGGTGTATTTCACTTAGCCTAATGTCCTCCAGGTTCATCCATGCTGTCGCATGTGACAAGACATACTTCCTTCGTAAGGCTGAACAATGTTCCGTTGCATGGATGGACCACATTTTGTTTACTCATTCATCAAAAGAAACCTGGGTAGCTTCCACTTTTTAGCTATTATGAGTCATGCTGCTAGGAACATAGGTACACAAATAGCTCTTTGAAACCCTCCTTTCAATGCTTTTGGGTATATACTCAGAAGCAGGATTGCTGGATCATACGGTAATTCTGTATTTAGTATTTTGAGGAGCCTCCATACTGTTTTCCACAGCAGCCACACCATTTTACAGCCCCACCAGGAGTGCTCAAGGAAGGGTTCCCATGTCTCCACATCCTTGCCAACACTTGTTATTCTGTTTGTTTTTGGTAGCAGCCATCCTGATGGGTGTGAGATGTAGAAAACCAACATGTTTATACCAAATATTTCCAATATAGTAAATAGGCTTGTTGGAAGCAGGAAAAAGAAAAGAAAGCCAGAAAGCCTAACTGGCAGCCTTCTCAGGCTGAGGGTGCATTCACGTCTGCAGATGGCATTTTGTGCAAGAGCTCATCCAGAAGCTTTGTCAACACCGATTTCAGTGACCTTTATTATTGCCTCTAGACAAAAAAGGGGAGGGGAGCAGTGGCTACTCTTCCCAAACCAAGACCACTTGCCTGTGCTTTCTTGACCCAGCCAAGCAATGAAACTTCAGGGAAGACACTACATGGGGAAAGTTCTCACGAACATCAGAACCTGTACATTTTATATAGTTTTGATACAAACCACTTTCAAAGTAGTGACCTTGGAAGTTTAGCATTCCAAGGGTGGGGTTTGGAATGATGCATCTACGAGGCAAAAATGCCAGACTGCAGGCAACCATTGGAAGTTAGGAAGAAGGAAAGATCCTTGCCTAGAGCTTCCGAGAGAGCACAGCCCTGCCCACACCTTGATCCTGGACTTCTGGCCCCCAAAACGGTGAAAGACTAAATTTCTGTTGTTTTGACACACCCAGTTGGTGGTAATTTGTTACTGCAGCCCTGGCAGACTAAGATAACATTGCTGCCGCCTATGTGGAAACAAGGCTGTCCCTGGTTTCTGTTGTCCACTGCTGGCCCCTGGTTTCCCTCTCAGTCTGGAAAAGTCCACCTCTGTAGTCTGGAAAGAAGCTCAGCTCCCTACTTCAAGCAGAACCGCCATGTGAATTCCCCAGGCATCTCTGCCCACTGCTGTTGTCCTGAGAGGGTCCCGTGGATGGGGTTGAGCACAGCACATGTGTGCCGACGTGGACCTCCTCCTACAGGAACTCGGGGTATCCGCGGCCCCCATAATAGTGTGTTTAAGCCAGTTTGGAGGCAGCCTCAAACACGAGTTAGCTTTTTCCCAGTGAACATTATATTTGGTGCAGGGGAGAGGTAATAGATGAATTGCTTGGGACTCCTGGATAATCAGGATTTCAGTACTTTTATACTAATAATAGCAATAGCAGAAATTATGGCTAACATTTATCATGCCCTTACTCTGGGCCAGGCACTGTGAAAAACCCTTCCCAGGGATGCCTGGGTGGCTCAGTTGGTTCAGTGTCCAACTTCAGCTGAGGTCATGATCTTGTGGTTCGTGAATTCAAGCCCCACATCAGGCTTTGCACTGATATTGCAGAGTCTGCTTTGAATTTTCTGTCTCCCTCCCTCTCTCTCTCTCTCTCTCTCTCTCTCTGCTCTCCCCCACTAGCGTTTTCTCTCTTTCTCTTTCTGTCTCAATTAAATAAACATTAAAAAAAAGAAAAGAAAAGCATTTTCCCACATTCACTGAATCCTCATAACTCAGAGGTAGGTACTATCATTTATCCCCATTTTACTGATGAGGAAACTGAGGCTCAGAGAGGTGGTCCCAGGTCTGATTTCCAAGCCTGAATTCCTAGCAAATAGCCCTCTATTCCCCTCCAAAGAGGGAAATGTCTTTTCCCCATCACATTTCCAGCTACAGACCAAATCCAGCTGTACCTGGTCACAAACACAGCAGCATCCACAGGGGGCGTATCGTCCTTCCCTCCTGGAACCTGATTGTTGCCGAGGTATCGGGCTCCTCCATATTCCTCATTCTGCCAGTGACAGAAGCTCTCCAGGGACCGCTCACCATGGTGCCCGATGGACAATTTGGCCTAAAGTAAATCAGGGGTGGGGGAGGGCAGTTAAAGAAGCAAACACCCAGGGAAGCCTGAGTTCATGTTCAGAATATAGTGTGGAGACAGCTGCTTGTTGGGATGTCATTCGATGATGTGCTTCCCCCAGATACAAACCTAATGCCGGTAGGAAGATGGAAGATGCAGAGACCCAGAGAGAGGCCACCAGGGCCTTATTTGTAAGTTCAAATGAAGACCATGTTATTATTCTCTTTTTTTTTTTTTTTTTTTTTTTTTTTGGCAAACTGAACAGTGTACCCAACCAAGCATTAGTCTCCCATTATCAAATTCATTGCCTGCCTCTGCAAGGCGACGTTATCACGTGGGAATGCACTCAACTGAAAGACCAGAAAACAACTCTACAGTGAATCCAAATTTGGAAGCTCCAGAGGGCTTCCAAAGACCTCCCCATCCAGATTGCACACATGAGATGTGCTAGGGGTGGAGGGAGGATGTGCACAGGTCCACTGCTCAGGGCTCCCTCGAGATTCCAAGCAGATTATGTGCACAGCAAGCTTCGAGTCACAGTGCCTGCCCTCCCTTCTCTGGACATCCCCAGGCCCTGGCCCAGGGCATGCTGTTGCCATCTGCAAAGCCAGGGACCACAGAGGAGACTGAAAACCTCCTGAGCTCTCAACAGCAAGCAGGAAACTTCAAGACCAGTTGCACCATCTGCACACTCTAAAGGGCACCCCTGGGGACTTACAGGCCGTTGCCGTAGCAGGACAAGCTTGGTAACTTGGATGTTCACTTTACTTCCAAGGCTCTGGTGCTGAAACATATTGTACACCTGTCAAGAGAGAAAAAAGAAATGTGGTGTAAATATAAAAATTAACAAAAATACAGCAGTATCCTGGATGGGATCCTGGGACAGAGAAAAGATGTTAGATAAAAACTAATGACGTCTGAATAAACTATGGACTTCAGTTAATCATAATCAGTCAGAATGCCAAAAAAACACAAATAATCCAAGGGGCACATGATGTGAACAGACATTTTTTCAAAGAAGACATATGGATGGCCAACAGACACACGAAAAGATGCTCAATCAGGGGAAATCAAAACCACAATGACATATGACTTTACACCTGTCAGAATGATGAGTATCAAAAAGACAAGAAATAACAAGTGTTGATGAGGATGTGGAGGGAAAGGCACACTGTTGATTGGAAATCAGTTGTTAAAAAGATATAGGACAGCAGATTCTGAAAGGAGGAATGGATATTAGACGATTCTGATAGAAAACTCAAAACTCCCATTCTTGGCTTTTATGCAGGAGGTTGAAAGGGACCTTCATGTAGGGGAGGGGGGAGGTCAATGCCTGTAGCCATCTGCCATGTGCCAGCCTGTGTCATCTCTAACCCTCATCACAACCCATCAAGTTTTTTCTCTTTGACATTATCTCCACCACCCTCAGCTCACCAAGATAACACCACCTGCTCAATACCCCCAGTCAGTTAACAATGACCCCAATTCATATCCAGGCTTGTCCGGCCAATAAGACCATATTCCTTCTTTATTCCCTAAAGTCCTCATTCCAACCATGGCACGTCATGGAGATAGAGGCACAGCAATAAAAGAGGATTTGTCCCTCAGTTTTGCACCTCTTGTTGGTAGAACCTAATTATAAGGACCTCAATATCAAAAAAAATCAAAGGAAAGCGTTTCAAGGGGAAGAGAGATAAGAAATCTCAAACAAGGCAGAGGAATCAAAGTTGACCTGGATGGGAAAAACCCACTGAATGTGAGGATCCATGGGTCCCTTTCCTGTAACATGGACAAAGCAGGAGGTAGGGGGTGCCCCAGGGGTAGATCATGTAGGTGTTTAAGATATAGAGAGAACAGGGAGGAGAGCCTTTTGAAAAAGTGCACTTTGCCCACTGCCCACCCCCTTCTCTGGCAACCAGCCATCGCTTCCTCTGTACCTAGGAGTTCAGTCTTCTTAGATCCCACATATAAGTGAGATCATACAGTTTTTCTTTTTCTCTTATTTCACATGGTTTTGAATATTCTACTTTGTTTTCTTTCTGACAGACACAATCTAGGAGGCAGAATTTTGCAGCAGGGACATTAGAACTTTCTCCAGCTGGTACTGTGTTCCTTGGTACATTGGTGGCAACATAAAGCAAGCACCAGAGCAGACAGGGCAGTCACCGTTAATTCAGGCCACATGAAGCTGGACACAGCGTCTGGCATACAAACGTCAGAAGCCAGGCACGCATGATGTTTGAGCATCTGTGTGACAAAGGAGTTAGCTGTCTCATTGCTTAGATCTTACTCTTTGAAAACTATTATTAAAGCAAAATAAAATCTTTGTGTAATTTAATATTCTTTCCCACAAGGAAAAACAGAACACGTTTAGTTGTTCTGTTCTTAATCCCCACCCCCCATTTTTTCTCCTCAAGAACAAAATAGCAGTTTTTTTCTTTTTCTTTTTTTTTCACACTGGACCATCTGTAGGCCAATTCTGAAGTCATGTCTTAATTACCTATCCCCAAACCTGGGTGAAGAAGGGGAAAACACATAACTTTTTCCTTGTTTTGATATTTTGAGAACCACCCAATGGCTGCAATTCAAATTTTTCCAGAAATATTCAGCAGTAGGATTGGGCCCAAACTGGAAAACCTCAATTCAAAACATGAAAAAAAAAAAAAGTAAGAATGAAACCCTGAAGTTCTGAGGGAGAAAATGCAAGTTGCACAGGGGTTCAAGGTGCAATCTACTCATCACCTAAAATGTCAACCCCAGCCAAAGATGTTAAAAGATATTGTTTAAAGAAGGTTTAAAGGAATGACACAGTAAAGCACTTCTCAACAGTACTGAGACACAGCACATAAAGGAGGCATAAAGAATCTGCATGAAATAGTGCAAATTTCAGGACAGCAAAACTATAGGAACAATCTGCCTCTCCAGAACGTTCCATCTCCTCCTTGCTGGGCTGATGACAGTTCTGTGCATCCTGTACAACCATGAGCCCCAAAGTCTCAGTCGTTTCCCATGGGGTAAAAAGGATGTGAGACAGAGGGGAAGAAAAACCTTCATACTTCAGGGTCTGGGAGGAAGGGGTGAGAGATGGGAACTGCTTCATGTACAGAGTTTCAATTTTGCAAGATGACAAAGTTCTAGAGATTTGGTTGCACAGTGTGAATACACTTAACAACACTGAACTGTATACTTAAAAATGGCTAAGATGGGGGGCACCTGGGTGGCTCAGTCAGCTGAGCATCCCATTTCAGGCTCAGGTCATGGTCTCCTGGTTCATGGGCTGGAGCCTCACATCCCACTCTATGCTGACAGCTCAGAGCCTGAAGCCTGCTTCCGATTCTGTGTCTCCTGCTCTCTGTACCTCCCCCAGTCTCTCTCTCTCTCTCTTTCAACTAAACTTAAAAAAAATTTTTTTTAAGTGGCTAATATGGTAAATTTAGTATGTATTTTACCACAATTGGAATTTAATTAATTTTTTTGGAAGAAGCTTCATGCCCTAGCAACATTCTCTAGCAAGACCGAAGGCAGACATTTCCCCTTGATGTGTGCCTAGGGTATTCACATCCAGGAAAGCAGATCTGGGAGCCTGACCACAGCTAGAGCACCTCGCCACCTGGTGGGCACCGTACCATGTTCCCACAGAGCTCAGCGGAGCACAGGATCTCCGTGGAGACCCAGAGCCAAGCCAGGAGAGCCAGACGAAAATCTGATGGCAGCCACAAACACAAAGCAGCAGGCCCCAAAGACATGTAACGAAGTCTCCTCGTCTTTTTTTCCCCATGGAAATTCAAGCTCAGGAGAAGTCCTGGAGGCGGCAGCCATACGATGTTTAGGGAGACACCTGGTTGGGCAAAGGAACAGCACCGCCAATCGTCTGGAAATTCTGTCTCCGGCGTCCAGCTCTGGCTGCGTCCTGGCAAGTGTTCAGAGCCCTGACTGCATTTGTCACATTTCCTTGGCAGCCTGGGGGCCAAGCCGGGTAGACCCACTGCCAGCACCACGATGCAGCTCTCCTGCCTGGGCGACTTGGGGACACAGGCAGGGAGGGGCAGACAGGGCCAGAGAAGAAGCAGGTGATGGGGACACACGGAGAGGAGCTGTTCAAGGGCCAGTGCAGGGGTTTCATAAGAGCACCACCTACCTGTGCTACCTGGAGCCTCCCCAAGGACAGACAGGGACCGCGGATGACACCCTCCAATCACATTGGGTGCCCATTCAGACCCCCATGTAGTAAAGAACTCTTTCTCTAGCACAGTGCCTCTGAGTGGGGTCCCTGAAGCAGTAGCACCTGGGCATTTGTTGGAAATGCATTCTGAAGCCCACCCCAGAGCCACTGAGCCAGAGACCCTGGGGTGGGCCCGGCCACCTGCAGTTTACAATCCCCCCAGTGGCTTCCCAGGGATGACTGCTGGCGTGTGAGGACCGGGGAGTGCTCTAACACTGTGACAGTTTCTCTGGGCACCAGAGAGAGGCTTCCTGTCTGTTTCACATGGTAATGGGGTGAAATTGATGTCATTTTTCCTCCAAACAGAGCTTGCCTGGAACACCACAGGTTTTCATCTCACTCCATGGTTGTTAAGGAAGCTAAAAACAACCAAAGCTCCGTCGAGGGGCCCCATTTTCCAATCTGGCTGCCCAAACCCAGGGTTTCTGCTGTCAGCGCCACCTGCTTCCGCCGGCAATTTGTTCTTGAAAATATTCCTGCTCCTGTGTCGTTACCACCCCCAACCGCTGGAAACCCGAGATACATACATAAGAAGGCACTTCAGCACATTTGAAAAACTGACAAAAGCCAGGTCCAGAGGACCACTCTGCAGCCTGCTGCTGGTGGAAAGACCCAGCCTGGCAGAGGTCTCTCCCTCCGTGTGCACCCGTGCACATGAGCAGTTTGCTGGGGACACAGAGCCTGGGGCAGGACTCCAGTTCCTGGGATAAGAGTCAGGCTGAGGTTTTTGTTTTTTTTGTTTTTTTTTTAATGTTTATTTATTTTGAGAGAGCAGGAATGAGCTGGGGGGGGGGGGGCTGGGTAGAGAGAGGGAGAGAGAGAATCCCAGGCAGGCTCTGCACTGTCAGCACACAGAGCCCAATGCAGGGCTCGATCTCACAAACCATGAGACCATGACCTGAGCAGAAATCAAGAGTCAGAGCGACTCTCAGTCTTAAGCGACTGAGCCACCCAGGCGCCCCCAGAGGGGTTTTTAAAAAACACAAATCAGCACATGCCACTCTTCTGCTTAAACCCCTACAAGTAGCTTCCGGTCGTGCCTGCAGCGAAGTCCACTCTCCATGCCCTGGTGTACCAGACTGTGAGGTCGGCCAGCTGCCACGGTCTCTCACTGTGTCCCCTCCCCCATCACCCACCAGAAACCTCCTCTTTCTGTGCCTCCCAAATGCCAGACTGACTTCCACTGGCTGGCTCCTCAGTGCCTCTTCCCTTCTAGGGGGAACATCACTCATTTCTCACAGAGATGTCCTGACCGCCTCACTCGCTTGCTATCGCCTGGATCTTCATATCGCAGTTTATAAAATTCACACACAAATATTACCGATTGTCAAGTTGAGCGCTGTCTGTTGGTCCCAGTGCATGAGCTCCATAGGAGTGGGACCTGTCATGGTCCCTATTCTAGCCCAGACCCTAGAAGAGTGACTAGCACACATGAAGTACACAGTAAAAAGAGCTGAATTAGTGAGTGAACTTTCTAAATTGCAGTCAATACATATGACATAAAAGTTACCATCTTAACGACTATTAAATAGTGTTCAGTAGTGTTAAATGCATTCACTTTATTGTGCTATGATCACCACCATGCATCCAAGAACTCATTCATCTTGCAAAACTAAACCCTTGTCCCCATTAAACACGAACTCTCCATGCCCCCTCCCCCAGCCCCTGGCAGCCCCCAGCAGCCCCCATTCGACTTTCTATCTCTATGAATTTGACCTACTCTGAGGACCTCATATAAGTGGAAGCATATAGTATTTGGGTATTTGTGACTGGCTTATTTCACTTAATAGAATATCTTCAAGATTCATCCACGTCATAGCCTGTATCTGAGTTTCTTTCCTTTTTAAGGCTAATATTCCATAGCACATATAAACCACACTTTATCCATTTATCCATCCATGGACACTTGGGCTACTTCCTCCTTTTGGCTGCTCTGAACAATTCTGCTGTGAACATGGACATACAAATATCTGCCTATGGCCCTAATTTCCCTTCTTTTGGGTATATACTCAGAAGCAGAACTGCTAGATGACATGATAATTCTATTTTTACCTTTTATTTTTCTGGAAGAACCACTGGTCTTTTTCCCATAAGCACTGCCTCAATCTACCGTGACACCAACACACACGAAGGTTCCATTTCTCCACATCCACTCGGCTTGCTATTACGTAGATTTTGAACGTAATCTCGATCAAAACGATAGAAAGGCAGAGAGAGATACAGGCTTCCAGTTATGGGAATGAACAAGTCAAGGGAATGAAAGGTACACCATAGGGAATATAGCCATTGGTATTGCAATAGTGTTGCGTGGTCACAGATGGTAGCTATACCAGTGGTGAGCACAGCATAAATCACCCAGTTGTCAAATCACCATGTTGTACACCTGGAACTAATGTCACATTGTGTGTCGACTCTACTCGAAATAAACAGATAAATAAATAAAAATATCCTAAAGGTAATGAAGTGGTATCTCATTGTGGTTTTGATGTGCATTTCCCTAATGATCAGCGACACTGAACATCTTTTCTGGCTCTTATCGGCCACTTCCAGATCTTCTGTGGAGAGATGTCCATTCAAGTCCTTTGGCTGATCTTTCAATCAGGTTGTTTATTTTGTTGTTGACTTTTAGAAGTTCTCTATATTCTGGATATTGTCAAATATGTATTTGCAAGTATTTTCTCTCATTCTAGGAGTTGCCTTTTTACTCTGTGGATAGTGTCCTTTGATGCACAAAAGTTTTTAAATTTGGTGAAGTCGGCTCTACCTATTTCTTCGTTTGTTGCCTGTGTTTTTGGTGTCATGGCCAAGAAGTCATTGCCAAATCCAAGGTCATGATGTTTTTCCCTATGCTTTCTTCTAAGGGTTTTATAGTTTAGCTCTTATATGTTCAGGTCTTTAATCCATTGCAAGTTAATTTTTTGTATATTATATTAGGTAAAGATCCACACGTGCCTGTCACCTTGAACAGGTGCCCCTATACTTGATAGCCTTTTTTGTCCCTCATCTCCTGCATTATTGACTTTTTTGTGTTTAGTTGATTTTTTTAACAGTGAAATTGTTTTAATTCCTGTCTCATTTTCTCTTCTTATATTCTGTAGCTATTTTCTTTGTGTTTACTGTAGGGATTATACTTAACATCCTAAAGTTATAATACTCTAAATTGATTTTATACCAGCTTAAATTCAGTAGCATAACAAATCTCCACAGCAAAATGGTTTTTAAAAAGCAAATAAATATGAAATTATAACTCAAGATAAGGACCAAGTACAAAAGCAGCCTGCTATGATAAAGAAAACAAGTTGGCCTTGGACACTTAAACTGTCCAACCAACTCTTGATTTTAGCTCAAGTCATGATCTTGAGGTTCGTGGGATCGAGCCCTGCATCAGGCTCTGCCCTGAGAGCATGGAGCCTGCCTGGATTCTCTCTCTCTCCCTCTCTCTGACCCACTCACACACTCTGTCAAAGAAAAGAGAAGAGAAGAGAAGAGAAGAGAAGAGAAGACAAAGAAAAGAAAAGAAAAGAAAAGAAAAGAAAAGAAAAAAAGAAAAAAGAAAAGAAAAGAAAAGAAGAAAAAAAGAAAAGAAAAAAGAAAAGGAAGGAAGGGAAAGGAAGGAAGGAAGAAAGAAAAGGAAAGAAATAAAGAAAGCTTAAAAAAAAAAAAGAAAGAAAACAGGTTGGCCTTTTCAGAGGGGTCTATAAGGAGAGCCCCTCTGAGGGGATATTTACCCAGAGGCTTTAAAGATAGAGAAGCTAGCTTGATAAGGAGTGGGGAGAAGAGCATTCCTGACAAAGAGAGGCCAAAGAGAGTGAGGGAAGAGCCTGGGGCAGCTGAGAAACAGTGGCCCATATGACAGTTTGGTGTTGAGGTGGAGAAGTGAATAAAGTCCAGGAGAATCAGGCAGGTCTCCACTGCACAGCCTGGGAGGGCCATGCAAAACAGGGACATTCTGCATCAACTGCACAGGAAGCCACAGAAGGGCTTAGGGCTGCTTAGTGACAAAGTCCTAACTCTGTTGGATGAACCTCTTGCTGGCCATTCTGGGACAAGGATTCAAGAGGGAAGAAAATGAAAATGAGGAGCCCAGCAAGGCGGCTCCTGCAGTCGTCAAGGCTAAAGGTAACAATGGGCAGACCAGGGTGGAGAGGGAGAGAAACAACAGGCCCCAGACACGCTTGTCACCTTGAACAGGTGAGACAGGGGTCCCTCCACCCTGGTGTTGCGTGCTCGCCCCGCTATGTACTCACTCACTTGCCATGCACCCTGACTGTGTCACTCCCCCCGCAAGGCTCCACTTCCTTCTCTGTAAGATGGGCAAACAATGAAATCCACCAGGTCAGATGATGAGGAGAAAAAACCCAGCCACTCATCATGGACATCCACTCCTTTCCCTCCTCTCAAACACGTGCCATCAGGCCACTGACGGACACCGATCTAATTCACACGTCACAACCATGAGACGCTATGAAAACTGGGAGTCGACACGTGACACCAAATTCCCCCAGCTTTGAACGTGTTTTCATATACCAAGTCCCCACAAGTGCCCAGAAGCCTGCCTAGATTTAGCCTCAAGGGTCAGAGTGGCAAGCGTGGACTGGCAGGTCTCTACCCAGAGACCCAAGTGAGACCCAATGATGCTACTTCCCTCAGCCTGGAGAGAAACGTGTTGCAAGGAAGGTGGCAGCCACTCCAGCAGACTCTCCCAAATCCATGGAAGCTAGACACACAGAGCCATTTCCATCCTGCAGCCCCACAGTAAACACTCTGGCGGGAGAGAGATGGGCTGGTTGGCCTCACCTTCCCGCTCACGGCACCTGAAGGCTTGGCTAATGACAGGGTTCGTCATCCCGACCACAATCCTTTCCCATCCTCCTGGCTTAAAGATCATCTTACTTCCTAACAGAAATCCCCTGGCTATAACAGCCACAGGAAGAACAGAATTCTTTGGAATTCTTTCAAAACTAGGGTTTTGAGGGACTGAAGGGTGGTAGTGGTGGAGGGGGGTCTTGTTCCGAACAAGGGGCAGCGTCTGAATGCAACCCGTCGTTAAACTTGCTGAAGAGCTAACCACCACTAGAGCGACGGAAACCAGTGTTCGGTGCTGAGAGTCTGTGTGACTGGGTCAGGAGACTCCGTCTTCATTTGCTCTCTGGTCTCGCCACCCCAGCCAAGAGCCTGCACGGGAGGTGACTGGAGGGCTCAGTATTAGCATACACATGCCATATGCCTCTCACCACAGCGGCACTGCTCTTATTAGGCAGGCCTCATCAGAAAACATCTAAATCCCAATTTAATGTGGCTGGCCCCAGATTTGCCCTCAGCGATGGGATCTGGAGCCTCCAACGTCTTAGTACAAGCAGTGGAAGAGAAGCCAAGGCCGTGGAATTAAAGCCAAGCAAGAGGACCACTCAGTCTCTGTCCTTCAGCCTTACAGCTTTGGGGGGCGGGGGGGGGGGGTAACACTGCCACGTACCTCCCCCTCCCTGCCTGTGATAAAAAAAAGAGCTGCCGCTGTGCTGACGATAAAATTATGAAAGCAAATATCAAAGTAGAAGCTTTGCCTCATTACTACTTTAGTTGCCATAATGAGTGTTTACTCTTGGCACTCGTACTCTGGACAATTAAAAACAATAAACGAGATGAAATTAACTACAGATGAAAGGGTCTGTGTGGAGCCAGCCCCACCAGCCGTCCTCCCGGGTTTCCTTGGGGCAGGACAAAGCACAGCAGCCCATCATTAAGCAGCCACCAGGAGGACTTGGGTTTGTGCAAATGAAGAACTCAGGCATATTTCTCAGAAACCCAGGCCAGCACCTCCCTCCTCCCTGCCTGACCCCTGCCTCCACCCTCACTCCTGCCCCCTAGCTCCCTCTCCCCAACACGTTCTCCAACTCCAATGCCCCCCTCCCCCAGGCGGGGCACAGCTGCTGGGGCCGTTCCTCCCTTCCCCCTTCAGCGGCCCCACTGCTCAGGATGTCTACCAGCTCTCCCCAACTGTTCCCCTAAGGCTTCCCTATTCCCTGTTGCAGCCACATCATACCACACACCACCACCACCCCCCCCCCCCGCCCACAAATGCAGCCCCTGTTGCACCTGCTGCGAGACCTGTCACCCCTACCCTGATCTTGCAAACCCTTACTCTTGCTCAGCTCAAAGGTCAGCTCTTTCCCAAAGTACCCATCATGCAGGATGATCGCTCAGCAGCCCTCCACCTGGGCCCAAGTGGCCCCTTGCAGATAAATCTACTGTAAGATGGTGTTTTATCTGTCTGCCGATACCACCACCTCCCAAGGGAAGGACCAGGTCTGTTGTGCACCTGTATCTCCAACACCTAACGTAGTGCCAGTGGTCTTCAGAGATGCTTGTTAGGAGAGCGGATGGATAGGTAGAATTGGGATGCATGCAAAAGTCTTTCTGTGTCTCCACTGTGAGGAGTGCAGCCCCTCCCCTGCCCAGCCATCATGTGAAGATTTCCCTCTATCCTCATTCATTGAGTCAGATGTAGACACAGGCTTCCGAGCTCCTTCCCTGGTACACTCAAACAGATAACCTCCCCCGGCGCCTTCCCCCAGCCCTCACGGCACACAGCAAGAACCGATTCACATTAAAATTTGATCCTGATTCTTTCTACTAGACCACTGACTCCTTAAAACGGGCGCTGACTCACTCAACTTCAAATCCAGGGGGTCTAGCACTCAACAAAGGTTTTGGCAAACCTCTGATAAGAGTGGCAGGCAGGGTACAACCACGGGGCAGACCCAGGCGCCAAAACTACGCATGAGGGCAGGGGCGATGGGTGGGCCCTCTCCCTTGGGAAGCCCTTCAGCTCCCTGCTCAGGGGTCACAGGGCTGTGTGTGTCTCCAGCCCTCAGCCCAGCTTCTTCCTTAGCTGGGGAAAAGACAATGACAGAGCATTCATCCAGGAGGAAACAGAGCCCCCCGGGTCAGAACACCGACTGGAGACTCACCATGTTCATGACCGTGAGGATGAACCTCTGGGCGGCCTCTGCCCCGTGGTACTGCACCATGTCGGCATCGGCCACCACCAGGGTCTCCACCGTGTGCTCGCTGGTGAGCTGGATGGCGTTCCTCCGCTCCCGCCAGTCCTGGGACGGCCTGCCCCTCCTTGGCTTCTTCTTTTCTAGAAGACAACGGAGACATTCATGCAGTCCTTGGCACTTTGATTTCCAAAGCCATAAGGTAAGCCGGACTTCTGTTGAGCCTCCCACAGAGAAGGGTCAGTCTCCAGTGGCCAGGAGATGGAACTCCACCATCATGGGGTGGGGGGTGGGGGACCTGAGCTCACTTGCTACAGGTGGAGCCAATGGGCAGAAGATGGCTCACACCTGTCCACATCACAGCCGAGGAGGCAAAAGGGACTGAATATCAGGGAAGAGAAAATCTGTCCCATCAGAGGAAGGTAGACAGCAGGACGCAGTTGGCGGAGGAAAAGGAAGCCTAGGCCCAGTGGGGAGAGATCAGAAAGCACCTCAGGTTAACGGCATAGAAAGGGTTCTACCCGCTGCTGATGGCTGGGACCCAGGGAGGTGGCATTCTGGCCACTGTTCTGAGAGTCATGAGTAAAGAGCCATAAACATTAGCAATCACAAAGCATTATTTCAAAGGAAAACAAAATATAATCAGAAAAAAATATTGCATGCCACACACATCCCGGCCAAAATGCAAGTAAGTGTGTCCTTTCCTCAACACAGGGAAAGGTTATTAATCCTCTGTTGACTCTTGGATTTTTTTTTAGATTATTTATTTTTGAGAGAGAGAGAGAGAGAGAGAGTGTGTGTGTGTGTGTGTGTGTGTGTGTGTGTGTGTGTGTCTATGTGTGCACAGAAGAGGGCAGAGAGAGAGGGAGAGAGAATCCCCAGCAGGCTCTGTGCTGTCTTGACACGGGGCTAGATCTCATGAACCGTGAGATCATGACCTGAGATGAAATCAAGAGTTGGACGCTTCACTGACTGAGCCACCCAGGCGACCCCTCTTCTGACTCTTTAGATAAACTGATGCCCTGTAAGATCTCACTTTGATAAGCAGGTGTTGTTATTAATTAGAGCCCATATCACAGTGTCTAGGCATTCAAGCTGCCATGCGAGGGCAACCTAGACTTTGTTGGTGAAAACCCCTCTGATCGACACCAAAGTGTGATATGAATAGTGTGTACTTTCAGGATCCAAATGTAAACAGAAAGGCAGTGCTTAAATTTGTTAGCTATCATTCCCATTTTTAGCACTAAACCATACAGAAGTCAGCCCTGCTACAACTTTCATGCAGCAAACCCAGCCCCATATGCACAAACTGGCTTCATAAAGTGACCTAATCATTCCAGGGCCCCAAATGCACACTACGAAATAGCCCAAGATATGGGTCATAATGAACAAACAAGAATACTCTGTATGATATAATTTACAATCATGAAAACTGGAAAGCAATCTAAACATCCAACCACAGAGAGAGCCAGCAATGGGAACACAATATGTAGCTGTGAAAGGCATGTTTGTGAAGGTGATTTAGTGATGTAGAGAAAAGCAGGAATAAATCTGCATATACAGTTCGGTCCCAATTCTGCAAAGATTCAGCACACAAGTATCTTCAGGTGAAGGAGGAGGAGGAAATAAATTTAAAAATAAAAAATAGACAGATAAACAGATGGACAGATAGACAACCAACCAACCTGGGTAGAACATAACTAAAACATGAATGATAGGGAACATATGATCTTCGTTTTTCTTTTCCATTTGTAGTTTTCAAATGTATATAATAAACTAGAATTACTCTATTCACTTAAAATAATAATGTTGAGTTTGAGAAAAATACAGAGGTCACTTTTAAACTCTCAACAATACAGAAGGCATGGGGGAACAAAGTTAGCCACAGAAATACAAGATGAAAAACATGAATGCCTTGGCCCCACAGGATGGGTCTCTCCTCGCCCAGAGCCAGGCGCACCTCCACCGAGACTTCTGGGCCTCAGCAGTGGAATGAGGGAAAGAAGAGTCCATTTCAAGTCAACAGGCAAGGTCCCAGATGGCACTGCCTTGCATGCAGTCAGAATGAAAGAGGCCGCTTGTTAAAAATCTCTTTGTAAAATCTATACCCACATATCTATAAAATCAATACCCATATACCTATCTTCACCAACCAGATCATCTCTGAACGCAAGGAAGATGGACCACACATGATCTTCAAATTCTGGGCTCAGGGTGCTTGCTTGCTGGGTGCTCACGGCCTGGATCAGACCGATCTGTCCAACTTATAAATTTGCAACAAACCCCCGTGCTCCCATTTCAACACCGTGGAAGTGATGGGCTACCAAGCAAGAGCTCTGCTGTCACGAGCACACCCACGTGCTCCCAGGCAACCAGCCAGGAGCCACATGGTGCTCTGTCTCATGGTGCTAACTCCCCTCTTGGTAACTCCCCTCTTGGAGTCACCAACTCCTGTTCTCACCTGCAGATTCCTCCCCAAGTGGGTTGCTCAGTACTTCTCTTTGCAAAGTGTCCTATATTTTCAGGTTCTCACATGAGAAGAGCTACAGTTTCAGCGTGGCCCTGAGGACACATTGGCAATATCTCTCTGGAAGATGGCGAGCTCAAACACGTAAGAGCTGAACAGTCTCGAAGAAGAGTAGCCCATCACTCCCAGACCAGAACGGCAGGGTTGCTCCCAAACATTCAACAGATCAAAATGCTGCACTGGAGCATCAGTCTTTCAAGCACAAAGTAGGACTCCTAAGACCTGCCCCTCCCTCCCTGATGGGCCACAGAGAGCTAATAAATAGGCTGTCACAATGGGCACGATGCTGGGGGTTGGCATATGCCCAGAATACTAAGTAACAGGTACAACACAATGGTCAGGTGCTCTGTGGTTGTTAAAGGATTTTCACTAAGATGGTCTCATTTCTTCCATTCATTGCCCACCCCACCCCCCAGCCCCTGGCATAGGACTTGGTGTGAAATAAATATTCATTGAATGAATGCACACGTGAGTAAATGAATGAATGAATGTATGGATAAATGAATGAGTGAGTGGAATCTCTGTTTCCCACATAACAAAGCTGAAGCCAAGTACTGGGCAGTGGTGAATTCGGCCCTAGAACCCAAAGCTTCCCCCCTCGGCTCTGACTCTCTCCAGCTGCCCTGCCTATGTGTGCCAACATGGTCCTCATTGCCATCTGAACTTAAAACATAACAGTAGGAGGGTTGAAGAAAGCTTAGTGGGAAAGGATTCTGTGTTGAGCATGATGAAACTGACTTTGCTGCTGCATGCTGCACACACAGCGTGCACAGCGACTCTGAGCAGCCTTCAGTGATAGTGCTCCTTCCCCTTGGATGGTCTCTAGCTTGTTCCAGGCCCTGCAGCAGCTATAGCATAATTATCCCTCCGGGCTGCCTGCACTCCCCTCACTGAGCGTTGCTAATTTGGTCTGTCAGGCCAGAACCATGCCAGGCTGGCTGGGGACTCAGAGACACACCCCAGTGCTCTGTCCTGTCCCCGCATTCAAGGGCAGAAGCCTGACGCCTTGATCCAAACCCCTGCAGCTAGATATGTTGCAGGAATTCAGAATTTTTCAGATTTTGCAAGGCCATGCGGTGCGTGTGCCACATACTGAATAGTTTCCCTGAGGTCTAGGGCAGCGAGCGGTCATCAAAGGCACTATTAATTCTGCAGAGAAACGAGAAAAAGGGGGTCAGGAGAGATGCTCCATAGCCTCCTATCAGGGCAGGGCAGGTCTTCCACAAAATGAGTGTCGAAAATCCTGGATTTGGGAGTTGCAGATAAGAGACCAAGGACCTGTATTCCCTCTCCATGCCCGTGTCCTTCCTGGGGGGTAGTGGCAGAGGGGAACAGCAGGGTGAACGGAAGCTTGCCTCCTCCCTTCTTCTCCGCCACTCTACCAGTAGCTCCACGATGGTTATTCCTTCCCTACAGCGAGAACAGAACCGTAATACATTTTTACCTTTAATGCCACGAACTGCATACATATACCCTAACAGACACGCTTCATCAACACCAATATTCACGAGTTGTAAGTATCATGAAAAGGAAGAAGAACAATACCAATTTCAGAATAACAAGGGTGCTGGATCCAGATCTCATGGGAGAGGTCAAAGTTCAAGCTGGGCAGGTGTGCAGCCATCTGCGGGGCCTTCCATGCTGGGCTCAGTAATACGCCATCTCCAGCCACTGTGGGAACGGCCCTCACCCCTCTGATGAGGACAGACCACAGCCTGTGGGGCCCCCGGCCCTCTCGGGCTGCTACAGATACCAGCGATCATTCTAAGTTCACCCTGTGGTCTTGTTTGCCAGCACACTGCTGGAGCTGGTGCTGACTGGGTAGATTTTCAATCTCTGGCTTCATATTATTTTTCTTACATTTATTTTCCCTTTGCCCCAATTATCCATTAAAAAAGAAAATTCTATGTGCTTATGGAAGATACTCCAAGTCTTTTTTGTTTTAATTTTTTTAATGTTTATTTATTTTTGAGAGAGAGAGAGAGAGCCTGAGTCGGGGAGGGGCAGAGAGAGAGAGGGAGACAGAATCTGAAGGAGGCTCCAGGCTCTGAGCTGTCAGCACAGAGTCCGGATGTGGGGCTTGAACCCACAAACCATGAGCCGAAGTCAGATGTTTAACCAACTGAGCCACCCAGGCACCACCCTCACCCCCAGACCAAGTCTTTTCTAGAACAAGAGGAGGAAGAGAAAAAGACAAAACAAAGGGCATTCTATGCGTGGGACTTTTAGAATATTCACATCACTATTTATCATAAGAATTTGGGGTTACTGAAAATGTTGAGCAAATACATAAATTGTCATTTTAGTTATGAGTTTTCCTCTTGGCAAGCTAAAAAAAAATCTTAGTTGTAAATTAGCAAACTCCGCATGAATTAAATATTTCTTTAGTTTAAAAATAGAGTATTTAGGTATTTCCCAAGGAAAAACAACACACGGATCACAAAATATTCTGTGTGAGAGTTTAACAGCCAGAAGTCATCCCTGAATTGCTCCGTGATTCTACCAATTTCATTTCCAGGGAAGACCTCAGGTCACCTTTGTGCCAAGGGAGAGGCAAACCAGCTTGTGCCAGCAGGAGAAGTTAGAGAGAAAACAGACATGGCAGAGGAAATGGGGGCAGCTGCCCAAGGCCACTGGGCCCTTCGAGACCAAGGACAGACAGCGCTTCAGGCCGAGAAGTCCGAGACTGGTGTCAGTGCTAGGAATTGGTCCAACATGCTTACAGAGTTACAGGAAAGATTCAGACTTAACCTTGTTGTCATGCAAGCCAGAAACGTCAACTTTTCCCACACATAGCACTCAATGTCCAGATACAAGAATGTCTGCACCTGGGCACACGGGCACAGCGGAAGACTCCAGAACCAGACATTCACCTAGCCGCGCTGACCACGGGTTTTCTCCAGCTCTCTTGAGCACAGGGTAAAGGCAATCCCATCAGAAGCCCTGGGTGCCATTGTGACATGTTGCAAAGTATTTACCTGTGGTCAGAGGAAGGCTACCCACCCCTCATTCTCATCTTGAGATACAGATGATGGGTGATTTGCACCCAAACCGCTGAGACCTTTCTAAGCCCTGGGGCAAGGAATCCCTTCCAGTGCTGGCAGGGGGATCCACACTGGCAGGACGGGGGCGGTGTAGGCCCCACTGTCCAGAGTGAGCACAGAGGGCAGGGAGGTTTGCTCCCTGAGGGCCACAGAGTTGATAAGAATTCAAAGGAGGACTGTGGTCTGGAGCAGACCAGAGGGCATGCTCAGCTTAACCAGGAGCCAGTGGGTGGGATGCTGGGCAAGTTGCAGACTCTCTCCAAGCCTGATGTGACCATCTTTCCAATCAGAATAACCACACCCACAGCCCCGGTGTGCAGTGATTAAGTGAAATGTGTATCAAACACTTACTACATTCCCTGGAATTTTATGAGTCCTCAATAAATGGCACCTGTATTATGATGAGGCGCATGCTGACGGTGGCAGTGGGCAGTTGCCTTGTGGTTAAAGATGTGGTTTTAAAGACAAAACACATGAATTCCAATCCTGGCTCCCCGATTGTTTTGTCTGACCTAGGATAAATCTCTCACCCTCTTTTAGTCTCCGATGACTCATCAATGAAGCAGGGAGAATCATAGCTCCTTACCCAAGGGGCTGCTGTGGGGCTGAAAGGAGATCCCAGATGTAAGCCCTTAGCAGAGCGCCTGGCTCATAGTAAGTGCTCAGTAAAGCTTAGCTTGACTGCTGTTGTTCAAGGAGACAGAGGAGCCTGCGGAAGCTGCAGCTAGGGTATCCCCCCAGGCGGGTCGCCTGAGTCTTCCTCTCAAAGCTGGTGAGGAGGAAATGAGGGAGCCACGGGAAGTTCAACAGAGGGAGCACACAGTCCATGCTGCAGTTAGGAGGAGGAGGAGGGGGCAGGCCCGGGCTCACCATCACAGGAACACAGCTGTCCACAGAGAAACCTTCTGAGACAGTAAGACAGTCCTCCCAAGCCACAATTTGGGTGTGAGGATTTTGATTTTTAAGATAAGGTTCCCCCCAGGGAATCACTTTGGTGAGAACCTTCTTGTTTTCACACCTGGTTCCTATGCGAACAAACAGCCCTAGGCTATTCGAGGGCACCCTTCAGAGAATCGCTCCTAGAGAGCAATTATTCCATCTGAAGGTTTTCTGGAGGAAACGCACCAGCCAAGTGTGAGCACTGGGGACAGATAAGATCACACCTGCCTTGCCAGCATGTAAGGAACACAGTCTCTGTGTTGGGTCTCCGTGTGCTCCCCTAGCCTGCAGCTAAGGTCCTGACCACAGCCTCCAGGAGCCAGGCTATCACTCCCCATGAGGAACTGATATGTGTGGGACGGTGGGATGGTGCATCCACTGCAAGCGGCATTTGGGGTCTTCTGGCAGAGCCAGCACCCCATGAGGTGACATCCCCTGGAGCGGGACAGTGACATACCTGGATATCCCAGCTCGGTGCAAAACACAACCTTGCACAGTCTTTGAGGGCTGACAGGTGAGTTTCCTCCCTCTGAGTGGCATGAAAAATAGGCCAAGGGTGGAATTTATAAAAACAGCCACTCCCTCAACTTCCACTGAAATAGGAGCCAGCTCTGGCTGATAGAACACCGTGTGGGAGAAATGAGGACAGAGAGCGAGAGAGACTCTATGCACCCTCACGATTTACCGCTGAGCATAAAAGATTTAAGGTGACGTACCCCCAAAATAGATTGAAATTAAATTAGAGACATTAATAACCAAAAAAAAAAAATCCAAATATGCTAACAAGGTCACTATGGCAGCTCTGGTGATAAAAATCACTGTGGCGGAGGTGGGGGTGGGGGCACCTGGGTGGCTCAGTGGGTTGAGCAGCCAACTCCTGGTTTTGGCTCAGGTCACAATCTCAGTTTGTGAGTTCGAGCCCCACATCAGGCTCTGAGCTGACAGCACGGAGCCTGCTTGGGATTCTCTCTCTTTCTCTCTCTCTCTCTCTCTCTGCCCTCCTGCAAACTTGCTCTAAACTACCAAAAAAACAAAACAAAGCAAAACAAAAAAACCATCACTGTGGGATGTTAGCCCAAGGCACACAGAGCACCAGGCACTGCTACCCACACTGCTGGTTTCCTCTCCTCGCAGCCAGAGTCACAGATGAACAAGCCCAGGCACAAAGACGTTTGTTAAATACCTAGCTCTGGGCCTTGAACCCACTTCATGGGGATTCTAGGGTCAATGGTCCAGCCCGTCCATTCTGCCTCAGAATTTGGTTCTGAGTGTTCTGAAATGAGGGAAAACTTTTTTTTTTTTTTTTTTTTTTGTAAAGGTAAACATGCGTGCTTGTGAGTTTTCTCGCTCTCCTCTGACAGGTGGAAAAATACCATTCCTCAGGGAAAAGCAGTATTGACCTAACACCAACCTCTAAAATAATGATAAAGATACCAATAAGACTTCACATGGGGTCCTCTTGGTGATGTACAAGGCAGTGATGTTGTTGCTGTTTTTTAACATTCATTTTTGAGAGAAAGAGCCCAAGCAGGGGTGGGGGCAGAGAGAGAGGGAGACACAGAATCTAAAGCAGGCTCCAGGCTCTGAGCTGTCAGCACAGAGCCCACGACCTGAGTCGAAGTCAGATGCTGAACCGACTGAGTCACCCAGGCACCCCACAAGGCAGTGTTTCCAGTAATGTCTTATGGCAAATGTGATCATGAATTCTGTTCACTTCTATTGGCTAGGAACCTTCTGCAACACCAAAGAGCCTAAAATTAAACACGCATCAAAAAGAATTCCAGAAAAATCCTACCCTGTGTCCCAAGGCAGCAGCCTTAGATGGTCTTTCTGTCCAAGGAGGGCCGGGGAGCCAGCATAACATGGGGAGGGCAAGAGTGGGGCAGAATCAGAAAAGGAGGACAGCAAGTGGCCTGGGTTAGAAAGGATGTGTGAGATCAAAGATGGTGACAGTAGCTTCTGGAATAAGAGAGGTGCTGTTTGGCAGGTAAGACCCACTCATTCGCCTGATGGCACAAGCCCCAAGAGAGGTCTCCCTGGCAACCCATCCAAGGCACCAAAGGTGTGTGGCTCCCCCCCGTGTAGGCTGCCTGGGCTACCATGCAGGACATGTGAACAGGTTGTTTTTAATTTTTTATTTTCTGGACTGCCATATCAAAAGCTCATTCAAATCTATAGAACACACCTAACTGTGGGAATAACAGAGCCTCCCAGACCAGATCAAGCAGGAGAGTGAGGCTCTGGGGTCCACGAAGAGTGCCTGAGAGCACCCCACCCCACCGTGGCCTGTTGCTGGTGGGAGATCCGGTCAGCCAATCTCAAGGGTCGATGCTTGCCTACTGGGGTCGACTGTGAATTCACGAGCCCAAGCTTCACCCTCTGGACCCGCCACAGTGCCTACGTGGCCCTGTCTGGTGCACAGTAGGAATTCCAGAATTATACTTAGCTGAATGAATTTCGTTAAACTCTTTGAACTTCCTAATTAATATCAAGATTAATTTTTAGGGAACTTAACATAAATGTTCCGGAATTATATTCTCAAAAGTGGCTTCCTCCACCTAAGAAGGAGGTGGCCAACCTGTTCCTGAGAGGCCCACAGCTCTGACATCTGATAGAGCTGGTTGGAATCTGCCCATGGACTTGCAGGGTGACCATGGGCAAGTTCCCTCATCAATAAACCAAGGTGATAATTACTCCTCTCTCTTAGGGTGGATGTGGGTAGTAACTAAGATGTGTGCTCAGCCTCCAACATGGGATCAGATATAGAATACCACATCCAAGTCATGCCGCTAGTCTTATTTCTGTCTTTAGCATTGCATTACTATTATTGTGGTAGTTAACCGCATATTAGGGTCTAAACACTAATTTCTAAGCTTTGCCTGATCCTGGAAACAAACAGGAAACTTGGATGCTCATATGTGCTCTATGGGCTCTAGCTGCTCATATTCTCCATCTACCAGCACCTCTAGTCTAGACACTCATCAATCAGCTTGTTGCCTTTGATATTTCTTCCTGGGTGCAGGGGGCATGAACAAATTTCTTCAAGGCTATCCTCAACCATGCAACAATAAATTAAAATAATACAGAAACAATAGCTTCAAGAAGAGTGAGGGAGTGGCCTGTAACTCCTGCTCAACATCCCAATGTAACCTTCCAACATTCCAGAGGGGGGAATATTTTAATCATCCCAAACGTGATAGAACATAAAACATGACTCTACGTGAAGTTGTCTACTTAAACCATGAAACATTCATAACATTTCACATTGGATAGAAGAATGAAAACCAAATGCTTTTCATTAGAGCTTGGAAAACAGTACAAATCCGTCTCCTTGCGGGGAGACACCTAGTGCTGCCGCGAGAGGGCTTTCTGCACACAGACCCTCACCAATTCCACCACTGCTACAGCATGAGAAACAGTAAGATGTGTTGTTTCAACTGTATATCCAATAGCCCCACTTTCCAAAAATGAGCAACCATGAGGTGTAATGAAAAGAGTTTCAAACAGAGAGGGAGGCAAACCATAAGAGACTCTTAAATACAGAGAACAAACTGAGTGTTGACGGGGGGCAGACAGGGGAGAGGGGAAAATGGGTGACGGGCATTTGTTAGGATGAGCACTGGGTGTTGTATGTAAGCAATGAATCACGGGAATCTACCCCCCAAACCAAGAGCACACTGTATACACTGTATGTTAGCTAACCTGACAATAAATTATATTTAAAAAAAGGAAAGAAAAGACAAGAAAACACCCTCAGGTTGGGAATTGAGAGCTCCAGATATTCACCTGGGCCTGACCCTGATGCCCTCAAAGGTGCCACTTAATAGAAAGGTCTCTGTTTTCCATGCATGCGTAATTTGCCTTTTGTCTCTCAGCTCCCCTTCTGCACTGTGCTCTGGGGCTGAAAGCCTGCAAACTACATTTCCCAGACCCCTTTGCCAGTTGACTTTCTGTTCGGCTCACCAACAGGGGGCACTAGAAGGAGACCAGAGGGGGACCAGATGGAGAGAAGAGGCTCCTTGTGTTCTCAGCTCAGGGTGGCACTGTTCAAGCAGTACTACTGGACCATATGGATCCAGCCTCCAGCTCCTGGGACACTCCTAGCCCAGCTCCCCTACCCCCTCAGAGGTACATCCGTAGTGACACCAGCTTGGCTACACCCCTTGGTGGTCTGATACCCCTTCAGACACTTACCCTAAGCTCTTTGGTCCTAGAAAAGCACCTCTTCCTTTTCTTACCCCAGCCCTCGGGCAACAGCTGTTTCCTGGGTACCCCAGCTCCCCCTTCTGCTCATTCCAACTTGGGCACGGCTATAACCAATTCCATGTGAAATCCCTCTAGTTAGGAACACCTAGCATTGTCTCCATTTTCTTGACTAGACACAAATGCATAGAGCCTACAATGAGAGGGTCAGTCCTTAAACTACCTACTAGATTTCATTCGCACTTCCCCGTTTTGGAACTAAGGATTCATTTTTTCACCATTGGAGTATGAAGGGATTGGATGTGTACTTCCACACCATAGAACACTGCCATGAACAGGAATGCTACCCTACATTCTGAGTCACCATTTCATAAAAACCAATCACTAGGGGGCTCCAGGAAGGGAATACAAACATGGATGCATGGCACAGATTTGTCAACCTGTCACTGTCACAACCAAGGACCTGGGGACAGTGCCGCACAGACTCAGAGTCAACGTGGGGAAAAGCAATGGAGGAGGAAATATGAACAACCAGTGAGCCAGCAGTGGGTTTTAAGGCGTAGCTTCAGAAGTCTGCACACACAGACTTACACACACTATGCTCTGCAATAAAATCAACAGGTTCCCATCACTTTTTTTTTTTTTTCAAGCAAAGCAAAGGGTCTGTTTGTAGAAAAGCCATCTTTTCCAACTGGAAACGATGGTTCCACGTGTGCAGAAGAGCTCTCAGCCAGGTGAACTTTTCGGCAGCTGCAGAAATCCAACATCCTTGAAAAATAATGACCTTCTCTCTCTTGCTCTTTTTTTTCAAATAGGGGAAAAAAAAAAAACTTTTTCTCTCCAAGTATGAATTCTTTAAATAACTTACCCCAAGGCCAAGTCATTTTCATAAAAGGCTTTTTTTTCACGTAAATTCCTTACAAAGAAAGGTGGAAAATAAGAGTTGTGTGTGTGTGTGTGTGTGTGTGTGTGTGTGTGTGTCTCAAAGATCTCAAATGAAGAACTGATCAATCTTGGAATCCAAAATCAGTCCCTATATTACTCAGGAAGTATGAGCTATACTTGTGCTCTGAGACACAGGAGGGCCAAGGGCAAGAAATGTGTGTTGGCCCCAACTGGACCTTTGACCCATGGTCAGAGTCCTATACCAAGTAGCCAAACACCACTGCCTACGGGTGAGGTTGAAAGGTATTCAGCCAATAAGTGTTGATTGGGAATCTACTGTGTGCCAGGTACTGCCACCATGTAGGTGACCATCCAGAAGGAACAGATGTTAACCAAATGTACAAATGTATGAAAGTTTATAAATGCAACACATGCTTGCAAGAAAGAATAGATAACGCCATGAGAGAATATAAAGGAGGGTGTTCCAATTTAGCCTCAGCTCCATGGGGAAGTGCCACATGGGCCAAGATCAGAAGGGCCAGAGTTAACATGGGGGTGGAGAGAGAGAAGTTGGGAGCAGTCCTGGCAGTGGGCACAGCATGTGCATAGGCCCTCGGGTCAGAACATGGCATGTTCTAGAACCTGCAGAGGGCCAAGTGAAAGAGAAAGTGTGGCTGGCAAAGAGGCTCGAGCCACAGGCAGGGGCAAGTGTGGCATGTGTTCAGGGTTTTCTTCACCCCAGGAGCAGTGGGAAGCCCTTGAATGTGTTATCCTGGCTGCTGTGGGTAGGACAGATTCTAGGGGCCACCATGGAAAGCAGGGACACTGGCTGAATGACTACTTCAGGAGCTCAGTGAGATGGGCCCCACACTTAGACAAGGGGGGCAACTGAAAGTGAAAATTTAGAAGGTGACCCCAACAGTACTGGGAATATTTGCATGAGTAAGGAAGGAGGGCCAGTAAGGAAGGAAGGAGAATGCACCATTTGTGCGTTTGGTTAACATCTGTTCCTTCTAGATGGTCACCTACATGGTGGCAGTGCCTGGCACACAGTAGATTCCCAATCAGCAAGGATGATTCCCAACCAAGGATTATTCCCACTTTGAACGTTGTGTTAATCACAAAATCAGGAACCACTGGTTCAGGGTCAGGTGGTTAAAAATCAAAAACAAAAACAAAGACAGTGTGGTTTTAGGCTAGATACATTTCAGATGTTCTTGAAGTACCCAAATGGAGAGGCTGCTGGATGTGCAGACTTGGAGCTTAACAGCAAGGTGAGATCAGAGACCAACTGGCACTTAGGAACCAGTGGTCCTAGAACAATCTCTTAGGGACTTCAAAACTACATGGCTGGATGGAAGAGCTTGAACCAACACGCAGGGGGCAAAGGCTGGGGTGGGGGGAACACATGAGGTGCAAGGGGTACAGAGCATGGAGTCACAGGAGCCAAGAAAATAAAGTCTCAGGAGGGAGGGTTGCTCAGCATCCTCAACACAGGACACAGCCAGGTCAAGAGAGATTGGATGGAACAAAAGAGGGGCTCATGAAGGTCTCAGTGAGCAATCTACCTACCAGAGGAAGATAGGAGAAGAGTTAAGATACCCTGAAACCAGACCAGGGAGGGGATGAAGGCAAGGTGAGGAAATGGTGCAGACTTTGGTGAGGTCGGGGAGCAGAGAAACAGGGATGCACTTGAAATATACTAGAATAGAGGGGCCGTTTCCCTGAGATGGCAAGAACTTGCACATCCAATGGGGAAACCCAGGCCCATGGAGGGCTGCCATCTTCACTCAATTTCTACTAGTCTTTCCCTCTCATCATGTTCACAAATGAAAATCCACAGACTCCCACCAGGAAGAATAAGGCTTCTAATATGCCCACCTTACACCAACTGAGAAAACACGACCTCCCATTCAGCAGGCATTAGCCAAGCCCCAGATCTGTAGCTGGCCCAGGGTTGTCATTACAGAGTGACACACACTTGGGTGGCTCAAACAACAGACATATTTCTTCACAGTTCCAGAGGCTGGGGGTTTAAGACAGAGGTGTCGACAGGGCGGGTTTCTCTTGACATCTCCCTCCTTAGCTTGCAGATGGCCATCCTGTCCCTGTCATTTCACAGGTCTTTCCCCTGTAAGCATCTATGGCCAACGTCCTGTTGGGGTTTTTTTGTTTTTGTTTTTGTTTTAACGTTTATTCATTTTTTGAGAAAGAGAGAGAGAGAGAAAGAGAACATAAGTGGAGGAGGGGCAGAGAGAGGGGGACAAAGAATCCAAAGCAGGCTCCAGGCTCTGAGTTGTCAGCACAGAGCCCAACATGGGACTCAAACCTGCGAACCATGAGATCAAGACCTGAGCTGAAGTCAGACACTTAACTGACTGAGCCACCCAGGCACCCCAAATGTCCTCTTGTTATAAGGACACCAGTCATACTGGATTAGGACACACACTAATGACCTCATTATAACTTAATCATTTCTTTAAAGACCCTCCTTCCAAATACAGTCCTATTCTGAGGTACCGGAGATGAGGACTTCACCACATGCATGGCAGGGAGAGAATTCAGCCCGTAACAGATATTCATTGTCTTTCCCGCCTTAAGAAGTGTGGACTGGGAAGGTCACCTTTGCAGGAGTTGGTGCATGTATAACCGTATGGTCAGGACAGTGTGGCAATTCCTAGCAAGGACAATCCTTGCGGGGATCCGTGGAGATTCATTTGGCAAATCTGAAACAAACAATGACAAGTTCTCGGAATGCTCACGTGCTTTAAGTCTTGCTGAAAGTGTATACACAAGCCTACTGGCGTTTGACAGTTTTATCTTCTAAAGTGATGGAAAAGAAAAAAAAAAAAAAAAGATGATGATGATGAAGAAGAACATTCCCCAAACGCACAGCTTGGGGGAAGAAATTCATGAACATGCTCATGTTTCAACCAGAGCAAGACAGGGCAAACAAAAGCCTGAAAAGAAATCACTTGTCTTCTGCACCTGGACTCCCCCATCGGAATCCTGGGCATTGTTCCTTTAGACAGATGGTCTTTCATCTTTGACAAGGAAACACAAGAAACTTTAGATCGCTCAGAAATTCCTCCACCTCTGCAAGAAGCGCAGGCCACACTATGGATTAGGAACTCAAATATAAAACTAAAATAAAGCAAAAGGCTCTTCTACCCCTCCCCCCGACACCCCTGTGGCATTCAGCACACCCTAGCATGGTAGGTAGGACATCTCCCCCAAGCTTCAGGGCTCTGAGGGTGGAGACTGCCCCTTTCATTTCTGTATCTCCACCCTGAGGAGGGCACCTGATACACCGTCAGGCTTCAGTCGCCGTTCTGGAATATATACGCGAATGAGAGAATGAAGTGAATGAATGATGAACAAAGGATCAAAGGATGCTTTTGCCCTCTTTTTTAGAGCCTTAGACAGAAAAAAAACAATCTCCTTGGCCTTTGTAGAGCTTTTGGGTGTCAGGGGTTCTTCCAAATGTATTAAATTCCCACATATTTCCAGAGCAGTCTGCAGTGAGACAGCATTCACTCCTCTAAAGGCCTCTTGGGTTTCACAGAAGCTCCAGATGTCCCCTAACACATGGAAAAAGAGCTCAAAATACCTGATGTACAGGTGGGAAAACAAGTCCAAGTGCTCCTCTTCTGGCCCAGAACCAGTCACCAGACTACGCTTGTTTCCCAAGTAAAGAGCCTCCTTTCCAAATGCCCGGGATGTTCCAGGGCAAACCTGAACATGGGCGCAGTTCTCCTGGCACCAGGGTGACTCTTACTAGCTGGACTCCTGCTCCCACCCTTCCAATGCCCCTACCACGTCACCCAGAGGGGACTTGTTCTCTTATGGCCAGCTCAACCATTTCTTGGATGTCCACATGCAAAGCAGCCTTGGGCTCCACCAGGGTGAGCCAACCAGCGAAGCCATGGAGGCGATGGAAGCCTCTGTCAGGCCAACTCAAAAATTCACTACTACAGCCTCCCTCTGTTGTCCTGTGGCTGCCTCTAAAATCCAAGGAGGCCTCCGCATTATTGCCTTCATGAATTCAAGCACCTCATCTCTTTCCCACATCCTGGCCTCTGAACAAGTCATAACTCCGGCTAACCAACAGTCACATGACTAACCGGTACTTACAACTCGAACGCCACTTCCTCAAAGAAACTTTCCTTGGCTTCCTTCATCTCAGTCACATAGCACATTCTCCTTTTTCCTGGGACCACTTCTCAAAGCCGGTAATCATTTAATTGTTCTACGTATAGTATTAGTCTCTTCCCCTGGACAGGAAGCTCAATGAGAACAGCACCTAGGTCAGTTTATTCATCATGGATACCTAGAGCTTAGCATGTAATAGCTGTTCAACAAATAGCTTTTTCTTATATACGAAATTTATTGTCAAATTGGTTTCCATACAACACCCAGTGCTCATCCCAACAGGTGCCCTCCTCAATGCCCATCACCCACTTCCCCTTCCCCCAACCCCCCCATCAACCCTCAGTTTATTCTGTTTTTAAGTCTTTTCTGGTTTGGCTCCCTCCCTAACTTTTTTTTACAAATAGCTTTAAAATAAGCAAATGAAAGAGCAAATGAAAGAATTTTCCACATGTGTACCATGACAAGTGAATATATTCTCAATGTTATCACCTTTTAATTGTGTTTGATATTTAAATCTTTACCCATGCACTTAAAGTGATTTCTTGGGTATCATTTCTGAGTCTTTGTCATTGAAAAGAGGATTTTAATGCCATTATATTTATTATTAAAATTAGTAATGTTTTCTTTTTAGCTCCTTTCTCCCAGTGTTTTCCTACGTGAACTGTATTTCATAAAGTTTTCATCTCTAGTACTGAGGAGGCAATTCTATTAGTGAGTTATCTTTTATAATCTTGAGAAACATTCTTTATACAGCTTTCTCATTATCGATATCAGCATAGAATTTTGGCTTTCCCCTTTGTACAGAAAAGAATTTAGCTTCTCTTTTTTTCTCCCATATTCCTTCTACTTCTCAGATTTATGAATATTTCTTAAACTTGAGGTACAGACTATTATGAAACTATTATTGTACTTCATATTTTATATTGTTTCTTAATTTTCACAACAGCTTTGTTGAGATATAATCCACATACCATAAAATTCACCCATCTTAAGTATACAGTTCAATGGTTTCTTAGTATATTCAGAGTTATACGATCCTCACCACAATAGAACATTTTCATCACCCAAAATGAAACTGCATATTCTTTAGCAATCTCTCCCTATTTCTGTCTTCCCTAATTGCAGCCCTAGGAAATTACTGATCTATTTTCTTTCCTCCTAGATTTGTCTATTCTAAACATTCCATATAGACAGAATCATATGCTACCTGGTCCTTTGTCTGATTTCTTTCACTTATGGTAAAGTTTACAAGGCTCATCCGTATTGTAGCATGTATCGGTACTTCATTCCTTTTTATTGCCAAATAAGTTTCCACTGTATGAATGTACCACATTTTATTCATCCATTCACTAGTTGACTGACATTTGGGTTGTTTTCCACTTTTTGGCTGTTGTGAATAAGGCTGCTATGAACATTCATGCACAGGTTTTTATGTGGACAAATGTTTTCGTTTCCTTTCGGTCTATACCTGAGAGTGGAATTGCTAGACCATATGGTAACTGCATGCTTACACTTTTGAGGAACTGCCAGGCTGTTTTCCAACGTGGCTGCACCACTGTACATCCCCAGCAGTAGTGTATGAAGGTTCCAATTTCTCTATGTTCCCACCAACGCTCACTATTATCCATCTCTTTAATTATAGCTATCCACATGAGTGTGAAATAGTATCTCACTGTGGCTTTAATTTCCATTCCCCTGATGTCCAACGATGCTGAGCATCTTTTCATGTGCTTATTGAACATTTGTATAGCTTCTTTGGAGAGCTGTATATTCTAGTCCTTTGCCCATTTTTAAACGCAAGTTTCTTTTTTCATAATTGAGCTACAGAATATATTCCAAATACAAGTCCCTTATCAGATCTATGATTTGGAGAAATCTTCTTCTATCATGTGAGCTGTCTTTGCACTTTCTTGATGATGTCCTTTGAAGCACAAAAATTTTTAGTTGTGAAGAAGTCCAATTTATCCATATTGTCTTTGGTTACTTGTGGGTTTTTTTGGTGCTGTATCTCAGAAATCACTGCCTGATCCAAGGTCGCAAAAATTTATACCTATATTTTACTCCAAGAGTTTGATAGTTTTAGCTCTCACATTTAGGTCTTCGATCTTCCCTTGATTTTTCAATTATTGCATTTCATGTGCAACTATATTTGCATCCGTTAGTTAGGCTTAACTCTAGCCAGTTTCAATCATGAACACCAACTCTTTACATCATGACTTCCCGATTTCCAGTCTCTCGATTTTGCTTCAGTTCAGAATCACCTGCAATTACATCTCAAGGAAATTCTTCCTAGAAGAAAGACATGTGGGGTGTAGAGTTTCGAAACTCTTACCATCGGTTGCCCTCACACCTGATCAACAACTTGGCTGAGCAACATAACCATCTATCACCCCAGCACTGCCACCTTGGTTCCATGGTCTTGGACAGCTCTGAGGCCTGCCAGATTTTCGTCTCTTTTGAATCACCCATTTTGTCTGCTTGAGGATGGCATAACTTTTATTGGGACTCTTGTAATTCACAAATTTTGCCAGGAGAAATAACTGTGGGCCTATGTATATTAATTTTGACCAGAACACAGAAAGTCTTTTATCCTGTAACTAAGTTGGTTTTTTTTTTTTTTTTTTTACTTTTTAAATTTTTTTTTAATGTTTATTTATTTTTGAGAGAGACAGAGACAGAATGCAAGTGGGTTGGGGCAGAGGCAGAGGGAGGCACAGAATCTGAAGCAGGCTCCAGGGCTCCGAGCTGTTAGCACAGAGCCTGACGCGGGGCTCGAACTCACGAGCTGTGAGATCATGACCTGAGCCGAAGTCGGACGCTCAACCAACTGAGCCACCCAGGCGCCCCGTTTTTTGGTTTTTTTTTTAAAACATTCCAAAAGTCTCCATTCATTACAAATCTTTTTTAACTGCTCCTAATCTAACCTGGGGGGATTATCTGGACTCCTTCTCCAGATATACTTAAATTGGGTTTCCATTTTCTATAATGCATTTTTTTTTCTCTACAGTGTATTTTTTTTCTTACTGCTTTCTTTGCTTTGTGTCCCAAGGAAGCATCTCACATTTTTTCTCTGCATCACTGTTTCAAAGGGCAGTGTCATTCCTGTCCACTACTGCCTTCTCCTTGGGGTTTTAATTTTGTTATAGCAAACTTGAGCTTTATAAGCTTTCATTACCTCACCAAGCCCCTTTTATTCTAAGGCTATTGTTTTTACATCTCATTCTATAGTCCTTAGGACTTTTGCTTCTTAAAAGCCCTTTTTGCTTCCCATTTGGCATACTACTTTTCTAAGATTTACTCTGGTCCCTGAAATAAATTCTTTCTGCACAGTCGGCTCTGCCAGGCTGGGATAGTAACTTAATCTCCCCAAACACTGGTACTATATATTCTGAACTGATAGGGCACTTAAATATGGATCTACAGGCCTCCTTCTGTCCACAGGGCAACTCTAGATGCGAAGTACCAGCGTCACACCTCCTGCTACAGGGCTGTCCTGGAATTGGCTACAGAATGGCTACAAAACAATGGCTAACGCCAAACCAAGAAGGACAGCTGACCAGTTTCCTAAGTATCCCAAATCCCCTGAATGTCAAAGCCAAGGAAAAATGAGTGGAGGTGGAAAAATATTTTCTCTTGCCCTCGTTTGGACAAGCAAGGTTTGGCCACTCTGAAAAGGCCACTGACTGTCCTTGGCGATCTGGGCCCACCATCCTTTATAGTCAATGGAAGGTCCTCACTGATTTTAACAGTGAAATTTAACAATTTCTTAAAGAATTAAGAAAAATCCCTTCATTTTTCTAAATATGCTTTTGTTCTTTTCGATCTTCATATGGGTTTTAGTGGGAAGGACTGCTTGCTAGATCCGGTATTAAACTCAAGGTCATGCTGCAAGCATGCTTTGTAATACCCTAGTCATCCAGAGATTAATAAGAGAGCATTTCTATGGCTTCCTAATCTGAATGTGTCATCATATCCAGGGGGATTTATTTCAATCTGCTGCCACTGCAGATTATAACAAGCGCCAGTGGACTGTCCTAAGCAATGTGGCACAGCCTTTATAAGAGGCTCAGTAAGTCCTAAGCCCAATAGCCTTAGCATTCAATTCCTGAGAGATAATACTGCATAACACTGTTGTATGACAATTCCAAATGCTGGCAATGTGTTGGACGCTGAGATGTCCCAGTACCTCCTCAGGACATGCCCTATGCTCCCCCCTTTTTTTTAATGGTACTGTCCTGCCCTATCTCTCAGAGGCAGGGAGCCCATTCATGGCCTCCCTTCCTTGCCTCCATGTCCTTTCACCCATATTTACTGCACATCCCTTTTGAGTCAGGCTTTTATCACTTCTGCTCTGATCCTGGCACACCTGAGCCAATCATTCACTGCACAAGCCTGGCTTGTACCAAGTGGCCCCAGGACTGTTCTGTTGCAGGAGGATGCCTCCCTCTATGAATTACATGGTGAGTTTCTGTTTAATGTGACTCCAGCTACTTGCATCCCTGGAAACCACACTGATTTTCTGATCTAGAAGCCTATAGGAGCAGACCAACATAAAGTCACCAGTCCAGTGAGCAATCTTCCAGGATGAAATTCTGCTACCATGTAACCTGACCACTTCCAGCAGGATTCTCACCTGTAGTGAACACCCTGTGTCACCAATTAGCACAGCGGTCTGGGATTAGCTCTGGATATGCCTCAATCTGCAATCATGCCTGCCTACATGTCTCCAGCAGGAGCCTCGGATGGGGCACAGAAGCCACATGAGCTCACCACTTGTGGCCCTAGTCCCACTGCAGATCAACCCACTCCCTGCCTGGACACTGCCCGAGAGAAGATGAAAGTCCAGCCAGGGAAATCCACAGGTCACCTGCTATTGCCATGACCAACCTGCTTCCCAGCTCTGGGAATGGCATCAATGAGTTTTTTTCTAGAATGCCCTCTTCTCAGGGCCAGCTGTCCTGGTCAACAGGAGAAAAAGCCCACACTCCCTGTCACATCCAACAGGGGGCCTCTCTTGCTCTGAGAAATCTTTAAGGAATATTAGATCACAGACTGTACTTCAGAAGATCCACTTCAATGCTGTCTAAATTAAGTCATCACCTTCACTAGCACACTGCCACGGGCAACCTAACCTCAAATTTATGACACTTAGACTTCCTGCCTAGAAGAGCCAATTTTATGACAACATTGGTTCCCAACCTGGCCATTTTTCTCTTTCAGTCCATGAGCTGCTAGAAATAGTTATTTGTGTCCCACTTCTGGGAAGAAAGTATGAGGAGCTCACTGGGGAAAACTATTAAAAAGGTTCGAAGATCTCTGGAAGTTTTCCTAAGGATATTCAGGAAATGAAGGAAATTTATTCAAGAGCATCTACTCCACCACAGTAGGAACAAGAGTCCGTGACATTTGAGCCACCACTCACTCCCTCCCATCTTAGTTCTGCTTAATGGAAGCTTCATTCCAGATGAGTGAGTCCAAGAAGACTGGCTCTTCTTCCCCTCAGTTGCCAATCAAGGGGCATGGTACTTCACCAGGAGTGGCAGGCCACCAGCATTTCTCATTCCCTCCAAGTCCAAACTGAAGAGTCTAATTCTTAATGAGTACATCCAAAAGGTCAAGGCTCCCTTCCTTCACCAAGCCCCCACCACTCAGAAGAATGTGGCTCTATCCCCAGAAAATACTAGAGGCACCAATCACCCTCACATCAGCTCTCTCATAAGGCATATATTCCATGCTAGAAGAGATAAGCTGAGAAGATCACAGATTACCAACCTGCCTACTGCCTAGAGTAATGGCTCTGAGATTTTCCCCAGGGATAAAGGCAGCATGCTTTCCCCAGAAGAACTGGTGTTATTTAAAACACAGTGTGGAAACATTCAAATCTAAGGGCACTCTCCAGAAACAACGCAGATTTTAGTAGCAAGCAAATATGAGGCTGGAAGCTCCTTTTATCTAACAGAAGCTAAATGATACACCACCTAGTTCATCAGAGAGAATCAAGGGTGGGGGGGGGGAGACAGGTAAGGACAGCCCTCCTGGAGCTAGAACAAATCTTAAAGGGTTGTCACAAAAATGACCCCTACCTGCACTCAGTTGGATCAAACTTGAAGCCAGTATGTCCCAGGGCACTGTTGAAAATAATAGAGTGATAAGCCAGCAATCAGTGAAACCTACATGCTGGATATGATATCAAATGGGGGAGACAGCTTAACAGAAAGATCATGGAAAGAGAAAGTCAAAGACGGCCCTGATTAAACCACTGTCATCTCAGAGAGACTGTACACATGCCAAAGCCTGCTCCTTCTGAGGAGCAAAACAACAGGATTCACTCTGTACAGGGAAAAAAAAAAAACAATCACCAAAATAGTCTGAGTCATCAACAAATAAATAAGCAAGCAACATCAAAAGCAAGACCTAAAAAAAGAATAGGAGAATCAGTATCCAGGTTCCTATATTTATTACCTAAAATGTACAGTTTTCAACAAAAACATATGGGACATACGAAGAAAAGGAAAGTGTCACCGATACATAAAAAAAAAAAGGCAAGTAACAGAAACTGTCTGGGAGAGAGCCCAGATGAGAGAAATAAAAGAAAAAGACTTCAAAGCAGACACAATAAAAATGTACAAAAAACTAAAAGAAACCATGCTTAAAGAAGTAAAGAAAACTATGATGACAATGTTTCATCAAATGGAGAATATCAAGAAAGAGATACAAATTACCTCTGTTAAACAGAACCAAACTGAAATTCTGGATTTGAAAAGTACCATAACGAAGATGAAAATTTCATGATAGGGGCTAAAAAACAGATTTAAACTGGAAGAATAAAAAGTGAATTTAAGGACCTATTGATAGAGATTGTATAATCTAAAGACTAGGGGAAAAGTGAACAGAGCCTTCAGAGAACATAGGACAACAGTAAGCATACCAATATAAATGTAATGGGAATACCTGAAGGAAAGGAGAGAGTAGAAGGACTAGAAAAACATCTTTGAAGATTTAATGACGGAAAAATTCCCAAGTATGATGAAAACCATGAATCTACATACGCTAAGCCCAACAAACTCCAAATAGAATAAAAACAGAAATCCACACCCAGAGATACAGTGAAAATGATGAAAGCCAAAAAAAAAAATATTAATAAATAGAGATAAAATAGAGAAAGCAGCAACAGAAAAAGGACTGGTCATGTGTAAGAGAATCTCAATAAAATTAACACCCGACTTCTCATCAGAATCAATAAAGGCCAGAGGCAGTGGGATGACACATTCAAAACTATCCTTCATAAATAAAGTCAAAATAAAGACATTCTCTAATAAAGAACAGAGAGGTTGTTCCTACAAGACTCGCCTACAACATATAGTAAAGAAAGTTCTTCAGACTGAAAACAAGTGACACCAGATGCTAATTCAAATCGAGACACTCAAAAAAGAGGAAAGGTGAATATGTAATTATAAGAGACATATAACTACATATTTCTTCCCCTTCTTCTCATATCCAATTTAAAAATAAACTGTATAAAACATTATGTATACAGTTTGCACTGCCAGAAATGTAACATGTTTGACAATCAGCACAAAAGAGTTGAGTGAGAGGAAAGTTGTCTTGGGGACCAGATGGTAACTCAAACCCACAAAAACAAATGAAGAGAATCAGGAATGGTGAATAAGGTTGATATAATAAACTGTCTCATATCTATATATACATATATATACATTATATATATAATAGCACAAAACAGGTAACATGGTGATATATGTAATACACACACACACACACACACACACGTATATATCAGCACAAAAAAGGTAGAAGAGAATAGAGCTATATAGGAGCAACATTTCTATATCTCACTAGAATTAAGTTAGTAAATGTGAAGTTGATTCTGGTAAAATGTATGATATTTCTATGGCGACCATTAGGAAAATAACTTAAAAATGCATAGTGAAATAATTAATAGAATTAAAATGCTAGGCTAGAAAATATTCGCTTAATAAAAAAATAAAGCAAAAAAGAGAAACAGAGGAACAAAAAGACAACATGTAGAAATCAAAAATTTCAATGGCAGACATAAATCCAACCATATCAACAACATTAGATGTGAGTGGATTAATCCGATTAAAAGGCAGAGACTGGCAGAACAGATTTCAAAAATCCAACTAAGTGCAGTTATTGAAAGACATACTTTACATTAAATGATACAAATAGTTAATGGTAAAAGAATAGAAAAATATAACATGCAAACAGCAACCATAAGAAAGCGGAAATGGCTTATAGCACTATCAGGCAAATTGAAACAAACTGTTACTAGAGATAAATAAGGACATGTTATAATGATAAACCATCAAATTATCCGGAAGACAAAATAATTATAAACATATGTGTACCTAATAGAGCTGTTTAATATACAAGCAAAAACAAAAAGAATTAAAGGGAGAAATAGACAATTCAACAATAATAACCAAGAGACTTCAACTCAATAACTTAACCTTTACCTTAAGACACTAGAAGAACAAACAGAATCCAAAGGAAACAGGAGGAAAAAATAATAACAAAAATTAGAGAAAAAAACTAATGAAATAAAGAACAGAAAAACAATAGAGAAACATCAACTAAACCAAAAGTTGGCTCCTTGAAAAGCTCAACAAAATTGTCAGACTTTAACTACATTGGTTGGGGTGGGGGTGGGGGTGGGGGGAGGATTGGAGACCCAAATCATTACATCAGTTATAAAAGAGGGAACATTACTACTTATCTTACAAAAACACAGCAGATTATAAAGGAACACTATGAACTACTTTATGCCAACAAATATAACATAGAGGAAATGGACAAATTCCTAGAAAGACAAAAACTGCAAAAACTGACTCATGAAGAAATAAACAATCTGAACAGACCTATTATAAGAGAGTGAATTTGTAATTTAAAAACTACCCACAAAGAAAAGCCAGGCAAAGATGGATTACTGGTGAATTCTGCCAAACACTGACATAGAAATTGATACTAATTCTTTACAAACTCTACCAAAAAATAGAAAAGAAGGGAACACTTCCTTACTTATTATACGAGGCACTTATTATACTTAATTATTACCCTGATTACCCAGACCAGATAAAGACATGACAAGAAAAAGACCAATACTATAGACCAATGCCTCTTTTGAAAAGTAAATATTCTCAACAAGGTATTAGTAAACTGAGTCCAGAAATAAAAAAAAAAAAAAAGGAATATACGCCCTGACAAATTGGAATTTTCCCCAAAGAATAAAAAATCTATTTAACATCCAAAAATAAAAAGTAACACAATGTAATACCTATAAAACAGAGGGTAAAAACCACAAAGTCACTTCAATAGAAGCAGGAAAAAAACATTTGACAAAATCGAGCACCTCTAAACAACAATATCAACCACAATAAAATATCAACCACAATATCAGCCACAATAAAAACACTCAACAAACTAGGGATAAAGGAAACATCCTCAACCCGAAAGATTACCTACAAAAATCACACAATTGACATCATCCTTAATGGTGAAAGACTGAATGCTTTCCCCCTAAGATCAGGATCAAGAAAAGGATGTCATTTCTTGCCATTTCTATTCAGGATTGTGTTGAAGGGTCTAGCCAGGGCAATGAGACAAGAAAAAGAAATAAAAGACATCCAAATTGAAAAGGAGGAAGTAAAACTATCTCTATTCACAGACAGCATGACCTAATACATAGAAACCTCTAAGGAACCCACTACAAACTCTCTGAACTAATAAATGAGTGGAATTGATATTGAATTAATAAAAGATTAAAGGACGCAAGATTAATAAAGAAAAATTTTTTTCTATAAAGTAGCAATTAAGAAACTAGAAATGAAGTGAATAAACAATTCCATTTATAACATCAAAATGACTAAAATGTTTAAGGACAGAAGTGAAAAATCTTACACTCTGAAAACTATAAAACATTGCTGAAAGAAATTAAATTAAATTAAATTAAATTAAATTAAATTAAATTAAATTAAATGGAAAGGTATCCTATGTTCATGGATCAGAAGACTTCATATTCTTAAAATGGCAATATTCCCCAAACTGATCTATAGATTCAAAACAATCCCTATCAAAATGCCACCTGGCTTCTTTACAGAAATTGAAGAAACTGATCCTGAAATTCATATGGAAATTCAAGGAACTCAGAATAATAATTTTTTTAAAAATGAAGAAAAAAAAGAAAGAAAGAGGAAAGGAGAGGAGAGGAGAGGAGAGGAGAGGAGAGGAAAACACCCTTTGTAATACAGTCTGGTACTTTGTTAAAAAGGTACTTTCTAAAAAGGGGCACCTAGGTGGCTCAGTCAGTTGAGTGTCCAACTCTTGACTTCAGCTCAGTTCATGATCACAGGATTATGGGATCAAGCCCTGCATTGGGCTCTACGCTGAGCATGGAGCCTGCTCTCTCTCTCGCTCTCGCTCTCTCTCTCTCTCTCTCTCTCTGCCCCTCTCCCTTGTGCTCTATCTATATATAAAATAAATTAAAATTTAAAAAATTTTAATGTTTATTTATCTTAAGAGACAGAGAGAGACAGAGCATGAGCAGGGGAGGGGCAGAGTAAGAGGGAGACACAGGATCTGAAGCAGGCTCCGGGCTCCGAGTTGTCAGCACAGAGCCCGACGCGGGGCTGAAACTCACAAACTGTGAAATCATGACCTCAGCCGAAACCATACGTTTAACCAACTGAGCCACCCAGGCACCCCTAATTTTTTTTAATGTAAATACATACTTACTTTATGATCCAGCCACTCCACAGCTATATGCTTATCCAAGAATTAAAAGAAAATGGTCCATAAAAACACTTGTAAACAAATATTCAAAGTGGCTTGATAGTATAGCTCAAAACTGGAAATCCAAATGTCAACCCATAGGGGAACAGATAAACTGGATTATCCACGCAATGGTATACTACTCAGCAATAAGAAGGAATAACCTAAAAATACACACAAGAACATGGATGTGTATCTCAAAATAACTATAAGTGAAAGACAAATGAGAATATACACTGTACACGGGATGCTTCCATATACACAAGACTCTACACAATGGACACCAACCGAGTAGCAGAAAGCATATCAGTGGTCCCTGAGGAGGGGAAATGCTGGGAGGGACAGGGGAAAGGCTACAGGGTCCACAAGGACAGTTGGCAGGGGGTAATGGACATGTTCATTATCTTGATTGTGGTGGTGGCTTCACTGGTGTGTTCACGCATCAAAACTTCTCAGATTGTATATTTCACACACGTCTAGTTTAGCATACGTTAATCTGATTTCCTTGAAGCTATAATCAGTTGACTGATTAAGCATACTCAGTGGGGCAGTACCACACTTCTGATACAAAGCCCTGCTTCAGCTCTGCCACCCACTGGTGATGGCCCAACAGTTTCTAAAGAAATCAGGGCTGAAGAGAGAAGCACCCAACATGTTCTCTCCTCCCTTTGGAAGAAGGAAGGCGGTACACCTCTCCTCATGTTGTCTGTGACCCCCGCACAATGGAACAGGTCCCTCATCATTAGCAGCGTCACAAACCTCAGGTGCGTCGTGGTGGCTTTGAGTAAGGCTTCTAAATTCTTCGACATTGATAGGTGCGGTCTGTCCCCACCCCCCTTAAATCTGGTTGCACTGCGTGACTGCTTCAACCAACACGGCACAGTGGAATCAATGCTCTGTGTTTTCACAGGTGGAAACAAAAAGGCTGGGCAGCACCAGGCGGGTTTGCTGGAACTCATGCACTTGCAGCCCCGACTGGCCACGGAACAAGCAGAATACCACCATAATGTGAGGTGGCCAAGTCACAGGCAGAGGCCACGTGTAGATGCTCTGGTTGATCCTCCTTGAAGTGATTCACTCTCAGTGCCAGATGTGAGCGAAGGGGCTTCCTGATCACTCCAGCCCGCCCCTGACCCTGTCTCCCCCCTTCAAATCTTCCCCAGGCTGGAGGCTCAGACACCGTGGAGCAGATAACAAGCTATCTTCTCCATGTCCTGTCTGAACTCCTGACTCAAGGAATCTGTAAGTGTATTAAAAAGGCAGGTTCAAGCCACCAAGCTTCAGGGTAACTTGTTACACAGCAATAGTGACTGATGCAGAGGTAAATGGAGTAATTTCTTGGGTTTCTCCCGTGCCAACCTAGGTATGGTGCCAACTCCTATGCCCTGCTATGCTTCCAAAGCCCAAAGTGCCTACCTATATTACTTGTGGCAACCTGGACTTAGGGGCCTGGGTACTCTACAAGAACACCGTTCCAAAGCACTGCTCTTAGAATAGTGTTTCACGCAGGCATGGCCCCCCAGCATGAACAGAACTTCTTTTCTCTACTACCCTTGGAGAATGGAGAGGAAAGCTAAAAAGGGCATTGCACTTTACAGACCCCTTGGCAAAGGCCACCCCTGGAGTCTGACCCAGGAGAAAAAGGCAGAGATTGGCAAAATGATCTGTGCCACCTAAGGGGCCATCTGAGACTGTGCCCTGTTCTGACAACAGAATGTCTCTTTGCCTTTGGGGACCATACGACATGTGGGGTGCTTCTATCACAAGCCTCCCACTGCTTCTGCATGCTGACCATGTTATGTGGGCAAAATGAAGGACTCAACTCTTCAGAGTGATTGGTCCAGGGCGGGGCATGTGACCCAAGCAGGATCGTGTGAGTCCCTTTATGAAATCTGAGGTGACTCAGTTCCTGGGCAGGAAGAGCTACATGCGATGCGGCTGCCGGGGTTTCCTTTGCTACTGTCAGGGAAGACCTGCTGAGATTGGAGCCCCATGGAAGGAAACAGAGGCAAGAGACAGCAGGAGAAAGCAGCAAAGTCCCGCCACACCTATCACTGAAAACCCAGGTTCCATTCATGAGTGACGCCTGAAAGACTTTCCACACGAGCTAATAAATTCCTTTTTCTTTTTTGCTTAGTTTGAGATAGAAAGAGACCCGATCAATGCTGCGCTCCTCCTGCCTCTAATTCCTAAAGGCTCCTCCATGTTTATTGGGCTGTAATGGGAACCATGTAGTTTGGCAGTGATGGAAGGAACGGAGCACTTAAAGAAGGGTAAAATGCCTCCAGAGACATGTCGAGTAAGAAGTTGCTATGGCTTAGGTCAAAAAGGTTGCTGCCCGCACCCCAATGTTTATAGCAGTTCTATCAACAACAGACAAATTATGGAAAGGGCCCAAACGTCCACTGACTGATGAATGGATTAAGAAGATGTGGTATATATATATATAATGGAATACTACTCGGCCATAAAAAAGAACGAAATCTTGCCATTTGCAACACCATGGATGGAACCACAGAGTATTGTGCAGAGTGAAATTTCAGTCAGAAAAAAGACAGATATCATACAATTTTACTCATATGTGGAATTTGAGAAGTACAACATAGGGGAAGGGAAGGAAAAAGAAGATAAAAACAGAGAGGGAGGCAAACCAGAGAAAAAATACAGAGTTCAAGCTTAAATACAAAGAGCAAACTGATTGCTGGAGGAGAGGTGAGTGGGGGATGGGCTAAATGGATGATGGGCATTGAGGGGGGCACCTGTTGGGATGAGCCCTGGGTGTCATATGTAAGAGATGAATCACTGGGTTCTACTCCTAAAGTCAAGACTACATAGTATGTTAACCAACGGGTATTTAAATTAAATTAAAATAATAATAATAATAATAATAATAATAATAAAATATCTTGTTTATATTTAGAAAAAAAAAAGGAAGATAAGAGGAGATAACGGATGTAATGTGACTGACATGATGCCAGGCGTGTGGCTGATGTCCTCCGTGTCCCCAAGGACCAGAACAGAGTGTGAGCTCCCACAGACCCTCCTGCACGTGAGGCTGCCTTCTGGGCCAGGAGTTAAACCTGGCGCCCAGCCACACACACCTGACGAGGCCACACCCGGGAAACCGTCTTGCCCACACATAAGAGCATCCACTAAGGCAGCCCCATTATCACAGATCTGATCTAGACAATTACGCCGTTTTATGAAAAATACAGAAGCAACCATCAAGTACATTCTGAGAAGCTAGTACATCTCCCGCCAAAAACTTCCCTCTACAGAAGGATTCGCTCCAGATTTCCTTTAAATGGTAAGCTCGTGTACTTAATTTAAAATTTGCTTCACTTTGCCAAAATCTCACTTTTTAAACAACTTTTCAGTGACACCCATTACCGAGAACATCACACTCCCGGAGGAGAACAACCTCTACTTTTTTTCCCCCCACAGGCACAGACAAGTCACACCCACACACATACACACCACAAAATGTTTTATAGTAGAGCCTTGTCAAAAAGTTATTATAAAACATTTTATTTTATCTGGCAGCCAGAAATGATGTTCAGCTGTCTGGAACACAGGCTGCTAGAGGCTGCTTGTCACAGACGACTGGAAGGGCAGGGAGGGACGGAGAAGACAGGACAGAATCTCCAAAGAGAAAGCAAGTGGCCAAATGCCATTGTTCACACTGTCAGAGTCTCAGGCCTCCTCAAGAGAGCACCATGTCTCTCACGCGGCCTGTAATTAAATCAGAATTACATTCTTCCTGCAATTTGCAAGTTTCCTTCTTTTTTTGCTATTGCTAATTGCTTTCCCTTTTTGGGTAGTTACTGGTACATCAGAACTCCAAGTAACTATTCTTTAATACAGTTAAAACTGGAGTTTCTTCAAGAAGTCTGTATCGTCAGCATCAGAATCGTGAAAAAAAAAAAAGTCATGGGAAATAAAAACAGAATCCTGGCTTAGCTATCCAACTTTGTTCTGGCTTCCCCTCCCAGTCTGCTCTCTCCACTGGATGATCTGGTGTGAGATACCTGTGGGAGCCTGACTGGGCAGCAGGAAAAATCCACCCCCAGGGACCCAGGGGCAAGTCTCATTTACCTGGATACACATCTTGGGTGCTGGTCAGAAGAGGTGAGGAAACCACACTGGGTTTAGGGCCACCAGTCCCTGCTTTTGTTTCCTCCCAAGTCATCGTGTCCCCAAATCTAGCAATTATTTGGTCTCTACCGCCAACAGGGCATTTTGTGGAAGAACACTGATTTTTCTTTTTTACAACACAGGTGTCCCAAAGGAAAGTAAATTTTTAATCACATGATGCCCATTTTCTACCATGGCTAAAAGCCGCATGCCAACAGGACTTCCCCCCTGATGCTGCTGTCCCACAGCCCAGGGGATCACACCGGCGGTCTGCCAGGGACAGTACCTTGGCGACAATCACATGGGGAGACAAGCCTGCTCAAGGTCACGCAGTACATATGTATTTTGAGCCAGGCCTCAAGTTCAGGGCTGCCTGACCCCAGGCTCTGCACTTACTCTCCTGGCTGCCATGAGCCCCTCTCCATATTTCCAGACCAATTCCTACCGGCCGAATGAGATTTCCAGGCCCTATGGGCTCCCGGGCACTCTGGCAGTGTACAAAGAGACATGTGATGGGAATGGTTCCCCTTCTCTGGAATCATCTCTTCAGCACACCCACTCAAGTCCTGTCATGTTCAAGGCCCAGCTCAAGCCTCACACCCCCCCACCCCACGCTCCTGTGAGCATTCCCAAATCCCATCCCATCCATGCCCACCTTGGGTTGGGTAACCGAATTCCGTGCAGCTTAGCCGGCTTCTTTAAGCTCTTTCTCCATGTTCCCCGCCATCCACCACGGCATCCCGCGAGGGCCTGGTACTCATGGGATGACGTGAACACAGAGGAAGAGGAAATGTGTTCGGGGCGTCCCCAGAGGGGCTCTCAAATGGAATTCCTAAACACTTCACGAGGTATGGGTCATATGACACTGGAGAAAAGAGTAACTGTACTATTCCTCAGCCTTGAGACAATCAAGTGAAATATCTCCGCCTTCGTACGGGATGGACAGAGACCCAAAAACCCTACCAGAGCCAGGTCTGAAAGGTGACAGGGTGGGGAAACAGTGGCATCTGGGACAGACAACCTGCTGGCAAGGGACACCACTTCCCCTAAGGGCCTGAAACGCAGATGCTCACATCCCTAGAACAGCCAAGATATCACTCGTCGCTGGAAAATGCGTATTTATACTGAAAGAGACAGTTTTTCAAACTCAGAGACAAGCCAACAAGGCCCCTGACAGAAATTAATTGAGGGCCTCAGCCTCAATGCTGCTCTGAACACTCCACACCAACAAAATGATTAACTGCTTCACAGAAAGGGGACCATCAGTCCAAATATGACTCAGACAAGACCCTCTGGGACAGAGAAGGCATGAAATACAAATGCTCAGCTATCCCCGCTGTCGACTGTCAGCTCCACACAAGGAAAAGGCACTGTGTCAAGGTCAGGAGGTTGGAGACAGTCGAGGGAAATCAAAACTCACCCGAAAGCAGAATCAGAAAAGTAGCAGCCGGCCTTGGCGGTGATGGGTAACAGTTTATTTTCTGGGAGAAAATTGTAGTTCATTAAATGCTGACATAAAGAAGGCTCATTCCCTTTGTGAGAGCCCAGAAGGCCAAGTATGGACTCCCTAAGGGGTCCGTGGGGACATGGCCTAGAAGCTCCATCTCTAAATAATGGCTGTCTCCTTGCAGAGAAGAAAAGCCCCTTTCCCCCTGACCCAGGCCCTGAGCATCCCTGGGCCTGGGGAAATGGCATCAACACCCCAGCAGACGTGGGCAAGGTCTCTCTGTGTCGCCTGCTGGGGGCTCTGGCCCTTCAGAGCTGGTCCCAGGTCCCATCCACACCACCATCACAGCTGCCCACCAGTGATGCCCGTTATTTTCTGCTCAACTGGGTAGGAACACTATCAGCTTTATTGGGCTTTTCCCCTATGGCCCACTGTCCAGCTCTGTCCAAACACAGTGACAGGGAATTTGATCTACGACTTGCTAATGGATTGAGAAAGGTACGAGAGCTCCTTCGGCCTGAAGGCATTTTGTGCAACCCCATACCCGTTCCAGCAAGCAAATTCCCTGTCTGTTCGTGCACAAGAAATTGCCCGTTGCTTTGAAAGAAGGCTGTGCGAAATGAACCCACTGCATTCGTGGCTGGAAAGCACCCAAGAAAACTGGGCAGCAGATGTCCTGATGAGACACTTTTTTTTCTTTCTTTTTTTTTTTTTTTTTTTGCTGGGCTTTTCCGTGAGAAATTAGTGTACTGAAAAGGCTAGACCTTTCTGCAGGGTGGGGAATGCAACCCTAAAGTCATTTCTGAAAAAGACCAAACAGTTGCTCCAAACACATCGTCTGTTCCCCCTTCCCTTTCCCTGTGTCGGACTTCCTGGCCCAAGAGTCTGCCTGCTGGGAGGGAAGCCCGGGCGTGCTCCTTCACTCAGTCACACATTCTCTCCCACTCTCTCCCTTGGAGGGAACATGAACCATGAACACTGCTGATTCAAAAATCAGACACTTCTGCGGGAGTTGGCAGGACCTGGATCTCCACCCCCACCGCCCCTGGAACATCAAGTCAGCGCCTCCTCGGGGCCATGCGCTCACTCTGCCGCCTGGGCCACGCCTTCTGGGGGCCACGGTCCCTCCTCCAGCCTCAGGGCTGGACCGGCTGCCAGGAGCTTCCTTGAGCCACCTGGACAGCCCCAGCCAGCGTGCACTTTAAATAATAAACTATGCATTCTTGATCCGTCTGCAGCTCGAAGCAGATTTTCCTATTTAAGCTGGAGGCCTTCTCTGCTTTGAGTTACCCAGGAGGGGCGGGTGTGTGTTGCATAAGAGCCCAGGAGACAACTGGGGAAAGACAACACTTCTCTTCCGATCCCTCTGCTTGGTGGAGCCGCATGTGGGAAAAAGGATTCAGACACACACGCACAAAAAAATACCCTGGTATCTTTTTTTTTTTTTTTTTTCTTGGCGCTGGAATTTCAGATTTTCTTTCTCAGTCAAGTACTGGGAATATTCAAGAAGAGGACTGATGTGCGTGTCCCATACTAGTTTTCCTGTGTTCTCTCAGAGAATATGTTCAAAAGACAACTGACAGAGGAAAACAAAGAATTACTAAATAGAGGCTGCAATGCTCAGCCTTACGGGAGAAACACATTTGTGAAATGTTTCATAGAGACACTGGAAATATATTTATGATTGTGGTAGGGTGGAGAATGCACCCCCACAAAGATGTCCACAGCCTGATCCCTGGAACATGTGAATGTTAACTTACATGGTAAAAGGGGCTTTGCAGATGGGATTAAGTTAAGGACCTTGAGACGGGGAGATTATCTGGCATTACCCATGTGGGCCTGATGTAATGACACATGTTATTATATAAGGGAAACAGACAGAGGTTTGACAAAGAAGAGAACCATCAGAGGGATGCTGCATGAGAAAAACTCCACTGCCCATTGCTGGCTTTGAAGATGAAGGAAGGGGCTGGGAGCCAAGGAATACAGGCGGCCTCTAGAAGCTGGAAGAGGCAGGGAAATGGATTCTCCCCTAGAGCCTCCAGAAAGAATGAAGGTCTGCTAACATCTTGACATTAGCCCAGTGAAACAGATTTTAGGCTTCTGACTTCCATAACTGTAAGAGAATATATTTGTGTTGTTTGAAGCCACTAAGTTTGTGGTAATTTGTTACAGCGGCAATGGGAAAGTAATACATGAGTCTTCTAGCCAGAGGGCCTTGGACGCAACTAAGACAAACAGTGGACAGAGATGAGGGTGACATTCAGAACACAGACAAAGCACCTCAGGATTCCAGAAAACTAAGTGAGGCAATTAGGATAGATTTCCTGGAATAGGTACCCTCTAAGGTGGGCCTTCAAAAATATGATGGGTGTTCAAGAGCAGTACAAAGACGGACACAAAGGGGTCATTCCATACAGTTCCATAAGCCAAAGTAGACCTTTTGGTCACAGTAGGCCCTGTGACCAAACAATTCATAATCTAGTTTGAACCACAAGAAATAATAACCATTTTATACATTAAGTAAGGGGGGAACCTTGATGCACTGAAATTTGGAAACTGAGACGAAATTTGCTAGGAAAACAAAATTCACCAACATTGATCCCATTAGCAATACAAAATGTACATCAACTTTTTAATAGAAGAAACAGGGAAAGTTATAAAGGAATTACAGTCCCAGGAAAGCACCGGACTGAGATGGTTCCAAAGATGATTCTACCAAGCCTTCCCAGACCAGACGGCCTCAACGATGCATAAATCATTCCAGAGTACTGAAAACAAAGGAAAGCTTCTACACTAGCACCCATACACATGTGCACACACACAAGCGCACACACGTGCATGCACACACACACACACACACACGAATGACAGAGCAACATCACATACAAATATGGATGCAAAAAGCCTAAACAAAGCATTAGCAAATAACAATAACACTTTAAGGAAATAATACACTACAACCAAGTGAGACTTATACCAGGAATTCAAGGTTGGTATAATTTACATAATACACCATATTAGTACATCTAAGAATAGTCACATGTATCCCTGTCTCCCCAGTGCTGTAAAAGCCTTTAGAAAATCAAACATCCATGTCTGATTTTAAAAAGCACACTCACAGGGGCACCTGGGTGGCTCAGTTAAGCATCCAACTTTGGCTCAGGTCATGATCTCATGGTTCATGAGTTCGTGCCCCGCGTCAGGCTCTGTGCTGACAGCTCAGAGCCTGGAGCCTGCTTCAGACTCTGTGTCTTCCTCTCCCTCTGTCCCTTCCCTGCTTGCACTCTGTCTCTCTCTCTCTCTCTCTCTCAAGAATAAACATTAAAAAAAATTTAAAAAGTATACTCACAGGACAAATCTGAGACCATCTGTGCATTAAAAAATATATAAGTAAATAAATGAGTATCCATAGACTAAAATAAGAATTTACAAGCCCACACAATATAAATAAATGGGGAAGAAGAGGATTAAAAATGTGGAGGAAATAACGGACTCAGAAAAGCACCATTTTGAAGCCCCACAATAATAACTGAGTCTGTGGAGAATCAAGAGATGCTAAAACTAGTGAGCGAAAGTCTGATGAAGGACAGGATATTCACAGGACACCTGCGTGGCTCAGTCGGTTAAGCATCTGACTTCGGCTCAGGTCATGATCTTGTGGTTTGTGGGTTCAAGCCCCACAGCAGGCTCTGTGCTGACAGCTCGGAGCCTGGAGCCTGCTTCGGATTTTGTGTCTCCCTCTCTCTGTGCCCCTCCCCTACTCATTCTCAGTCTCTCTCTCTCTCAAAAATAAACATTAAAAAAAATTTTTTTTAAAGAACAGAATATTCACATAGTCTCATAAATATCCCACAAAATTTTGCTAATTGTATATGTAAAGATCAAAACCTTAGATCAGATTCACCTAGAAACACAACCTGAACCAAATAGTAAAAGCTGACATCCCAATAACGGGATAAACTGCCAGCACAAGCCTCCTGATAAGATGCGCTGAGAAGAACACAATATCACGTTGGTGGTATTCCTGCCAAAAATGCATAACCTGTGCCCAGTCATGAAGAAACAACAGACAAAACCAAATTTAGAGACCTCTGACCAAAAAAAACAAAAAACAAAAAAACCTAGGCAATACTTGTGTTTTTTATTTATTTATTTTTTTTTTTAATTTTTTTTTTTCAACGTTTATTTATTTTTGGGACAGAGAGAGACAGAGCATGAACGGGGGAGGGGCAGAGAGAGAGGGAGACACAGAGTCGGAAGCAGGCTCCAGGCTCTGAGCCATCAGCCCAGAGCCCGACGCGGGGCTCGAACTCACGGACCGCAAGATCGTGACCTGGCTGAAGTCGGCCGCCTAACCGACTGCGCCACCCAGGCGCCCCTATACTTGTGTTTTTTAAAGAAGCATGAAGATTAGGAGAGACAAATACTAAGTAACTGACCCTGACTGGAGGAGACTAAGACGCAACAACTAAACACAACACGCGTGACTCTAGATTGGATTCTGGAGCAAGCAAAGAACACCAAACACCATGGCTTAAAGACCTCACTGGGACTACCAACAAAAGTTAAATATAAATTGTACTTTAGATAATGGCATTGTGTCAATGGTTCATATCCCAAGTCTGCTAGCTATACGATGGTTAGTAAGAGTTGTTTGAAGATACAAATGGAAGTATTTATAGGTAAAAGGATACGATGTCTGCAAATTACCCTCAGGTGGTTCAGGGGGGAAAAGTGTGTGTAGGGGCGAAAGCGCTGAGGAGGGTGGCAGGAAGGAAGAGGGGGAGGGATCAAGGGAGGACAAGAGGAAGGGGGTGAGAGAGAGAAAGAGAGAAAGCAAGCTACAGAGCGAGTAGACAAAGTGTTAATGATCAGTGACTGTGAGTAATGGGTACACCAACGCTCTTTGCAACTACATCAAAAGAAGCAGCTAACAAAAATATGGAGGAATACAAGAGGGCAGGGATAGCAGAGCAAACAATTTTGAGTCTGGATGGCTGGAGACAGGGAGTCAGAACACTGAGAATTAGGCCGGTGCAAGTGGGCATTGTCAGACAGGGACTTGGCTGGGAAACACCAACTTCCAGAGAGCAGGTGGTGACAGCAGCCGGCCAGCAGAGATGTGTAGATGGATCAAAGGAAAGACGAAGGGCTCAAGACACAGTCTGGGAAGAGAGTAGTGGAGCAGGGTGGAGCAGATAAGGACCCCAAGGCAGTGAGAAAAAGGAAGGGTGGCAGTGAGCACAGGTGCACCCTGGCAAGTGTTGGCATGTGGAGGCCAGGAGAGCGGACGAGGGGGCGAGCATTCCTTGCCAGCAATGTGTCCATGATGCTGGGAAAATACAACTGAGAAAATGAACTAGGCTTGGGTTCTGAGGGGGACACTTTAGTTCCACTGACCGCATCTGATCCCAGAGGTAAAAGGAAACTGGAGAACAGTAAAAGAAGGCTGGGAAGGCCATGCCCGAGGTCAGCAGGTGGGCAGGTAGTGCAGGAGGCATGACTCCCCCCACTCCCCCCATGTATCAGATTCCAATCTCAGGAGCAATGTGCCACTCAACGAACCCCCAGCCCTGGTTTGGACACCCCTCACTTGATGTTGGTGAAGTCACAACATCAGTCTGGTGGCTTGGTTCTCACTCCCTTCTTTTCTCCCTCTACCCCGCCTAGCAAGCACCACTGGGAATAAGAACATCCTTCCAGTCTGAAGCCCCTAGGTTAGCACAGGAGGAAGGGGTGAAGTGAGGACAGAGGGCCCACTTCCCTAGAGCACATCCAGAATGAGACCGGTCATCAGTCTGCCATTCGAGTGTCCGCAATCATCTCCTGGAATGTTGGCTCCATGAGGGCAGGGACCAGATAAGGTCTCTTGTTTACTACAGGATGCCCAGCGCCCACAACTGGGCCAGACACACAGTCTCAAATAAACATCGGTCAAGCGATTAAATTCCCGCCTTGGATAACAGGGCCTGTTACAAGTTTTAAGGCAGAGACCCAAGAATAAAATATGTTCAAGCCAATTTGTAGGAAATATCCACACAGTCACTGAAAGCTTAAAAGCAAAAGAATATTTACACGGAGACTCATTCAGACACTGCCTCCAGGCCTGGCTTGCCCATTTTCCCCGAGTCTCCATTGGTCAGCCCAGAATCAGAGCCTCCAGACGGGACCACAAGAGCACGGGTGAGTCCCCCAGGCAAGACGGCCTTCCCTCCCAGTTGGCCTTCACCAAGTCTCCAGGAGGCCCTTGTGTGCAATGATCTGTCCACCCCTTTGGAGATCTCGGGGCTTCTTTTGCTGAATGACCAGAATTTTTTAAAGAAGGAAGGATGGAGGAGGGAAGGGAAGAATATACCACAGGTCAGCTGATTATTCCGGTGGGAAGAATTTTTTTAACTGAATATATAGGAATTTTTAGAAGGTAACAAGCTTTCTTTAACTGTTAACATTTTTAAATGCTTAGAGGTCCCTCCCACTACATGCTGCCTCCCAGCCAGGACACCTGCAGGGTCTCTTCTGGTATCCTCCCTGCAGCACCCCATGTCACCCCAATTTCTGCTACCACTGTGATGGTCAGCTTGTGCCAACAGCGCCCCTCCTCAAGCATATGGCCCTGGCCTCTCCTTTTTTGCAGGCTCTTATACCTAAGAAGCCTGCCTGGCCTACACAAGAACAGTTGGAAATCTGGGAGACAAGAAGTGCTGGGTAACATCCAAGCTTTGCCCCATCTGCATCCTTGAGATCACTCTGGATGCTTCCATGCACTTTTCCGAGTTGCTGCTGTAGGAACCACACCCCGCTGCCTGCAGCAGTCCCCTTGGCACACTCACCTTCCACTGGATTTTCCATTGGATTCCAATGGAAGTTTTGCTCCTCCCGGTCTCTCTCTCCTGCTTCCTGGGACTCCTCCCTCTCTCAATCTAACCACCTGTACTCAAGCCCTCATCTGAGGCCTGGATTTTAGAGAACCCACTCTATGGACCTTTTCCATAAAGAGAAGATACCTTATGTTTTAAGAATACTGTCTACTCAATGAAAGTCCATCGGCATTAGTTCATTTAACTCCTAGCACCCGGGTGAAATGAAGATACTGAGAAAAATATTACCTCTATTTTACAGATGAGGAAGCATAGGAGTAAGAGCAATTAACAGGGAAGCAGTATCAGATGCTGCCCAAAGCTGCCGGGCCCCATCCCCCTGGCTGCGTTCACTCCCAGGCCACATGGACGGGCAGTGTCCATTTTACAGCATCTTACAGGCTCCAAATCCACAGAGTTATACAGCCTCAGGGAATAATAATGGCAATAATTATAATAATAGTATAATGATGATGATGATTTTATAGAGCAATATTACTGGGTTTTAATTTTATTCTTTCCAAAGTGATTACCAAGCATCCTCCTGCTACCCAAACAGCCCCGACAAAAACCCAAAAGACCTTCAGTCATTTGTCTTAAAAAGAAATAAAAATGAGATCAAAGGCATTTGGATGAACACATGGTTCACATAAAGCAAATGGCAGGATTGGAGATTGCCCCTCGAGCTTGTGAGAACTCAGTCAGAACACAAGAGCAAATGCAAAACCAATTATTACTAAACACTCAAGATGCCAAAGGGGCCCCATGGGCTTTTCTAAGAAGGCTCTGAAGTACAAGAAACACTTATCTGGTGATCTCCAAAGTGCCCCCTAGGCGCATCAGGCAGCCAGGAGATGTGGATGTGGGTCCCCAGCCTCAACAGAGGCAGAGGGTCTGTCTGACCCCCTGGCCTTCCAGGGCGGATCCTTGCCCAGCCTAACACGGGTGCCAGATCCCTCCAGAGCAGGTGGTGGGCACACATCAGAAATGCCACAGGTGGCCCAGGAAACACTCTGCCAGGTCATTACAGGAGCTCCTTTTGGCCCAAGGGAATAAACTCAAGTTCCACAGAATATGAAAATCATAGAGGATCTTCTTCAAACAACACTGACCAAGGAGATAGCGCTTCTATTCGGCCCATGAAAAGCAGTGAGTGACTCCAGTGTGCTGATTTACTAGGTATTAATGCAGTTTTTTTCTAAAGCTACTGTCATAAGGCAGCCTTTGTGTTCCTTTGCCACGGGCATTCTGTTGGGCCCAAAGCAGAAGCCGCCTGGGCATAGCTGCCATTCCAGGCTGTAGTTTCAGAAAACTAAGCTCCCTAAATGAATAACAGTAGGGGAAGGAGTGTCCTGGAGACCAGGGGCAGGGGCCGAAGCAGCAAGAGCAAAAGGGGAGGCTTCTCTGAGCAGCAGGGAGGCACCTCACACTTGTGGCCCCCAGGGGGTGGGTCCCAGCCACCCCACGGCCCCTCTGAAGGGTCCCTGTCATCAAGGATGGCACAGAGATGCTGGGAAATTTCATACCTGGGACGGTTAACGAGAACCTAGCAGACATCAGGCCCAAATATTGGCCTAAGGGTGAGAGGCCAGTGTTACACTTGCTACCGTGAGATAAGAGATGTGGCTGGGGCCCCGGAGTGGCAGGACACCTGCACCCACAGGCACAGGGAAATTGGGAGAAATTTGTCTCCGTACACAGCCCTGAATTCCAGTGGAATGTCGGGCAGAGTCTCGGATACAAACTGCCCCTGCCTGTGCTACACACAAATACACGTCACTCTCAAGGTTTTCCTAAGGAAAAACATGAAAGTAGAAATCACATTGGGACTGGTGAAAATGTCCTGGGGCATCTGACAGAAGTGCATGTGAAATTACTCAGTAGAGATTTTTCCGTAACCCAACATATAGAGCACCTCTGCAGAGGATGGGGCAGTGGGGTATATAGATGTCTACACTGAGCACAGTATAAAATTATAATCCACATAGAAAATGGTCCAGCGTAAGTGTGAGTGGGCCAATAGGACAAACAGCAAGATCAACATCCCAAGAAATTCAGAAGGTGGAATAATTCAAAAGAGACTTCAAATACTTATGGTAAGGGATGCCTGGGTGGCTTAGTCAGTTAAGCATCTGACTTCAGTTCAGGTCATGACCTTACAGTTCATGGGTTCCAGCTCCACATCAGGCTCTGTGCTGACAGCTCAGAGCCTGGAGCCTGCTTTGGATTCTGTGTCTCCCTCTCTCTGCCCCTCCCCTACTCACACTTTCTCTCTCTCTCTCAAAAATGAACATTAAAAAATAATAGTAATTAGGACAAAATTACCAATCTGATAAAGGGAAGGGTAAAATCATAATGAAAGAACAGGGCACTATGAAAAATTCAAGGCAGAACTGGAAAAGAGTCAAAATGTAACTTCCGGAAGTCTAGATTCTAAACACTAAAACTGAAAACTCAGTGGTTCGATTAAATGGAGATTAGACCCTATTTAACAGAAATCTGGTGAACTGGAAGACCAATGAGAAGAAATAATCCAGAATACAGAAGAGACCTAATAGGTTAAAAAAAAAAAATGGGGCTCCTGGGTGGCTCAGTTAGTTAGGCGTCCAACTTCAGCTCAGGTCATGATCTCACAGCTCATGAGTTTAAGCCCCATGTTGGTCTCTGTGCTGACAGCTCAGAGCCTGGACCCTGCTTCAGGTTCTGTGTCTCCCTCTCTCTCTGCCCCTCCCCTGCTCATGCTGTCTCTCAAAAATAAATAAACATTTTTTTTAAATTAAAAAAACAAAACCAGAGGAAAGAACAGGAAGGTGCACATCTACTGAGTAGGAGTTCCAGGCGGGGAATGAGCTGATCACAGAGAAGAGGCCCCTAAGACAGAGGCTGGGCCTCTCTCAGAACTGACAGAAGCTATGATTTCTCACATCCAACAATCACAGTGGGTCCCAAATGGGATAAATATGGAAAAAATCTGCCATAGATATACTATAAACACAAAGATAACATGATTTAACCTGCAGAGAGAAAAGACAGGTTACTTGCACAGAATCTAAATTTGAATGGACAGAAGACCTTCTGTAGCAAACACAGAAGTCAGAAGACAGTGGAATAATATCTTCAACGTCTAAACCTAGAGTTCTATATTCAGCTAAATCATCACCAAGAGTGTAGGTGAAATCAGGGCAGTTTGGGAAAAACAAAGATAATAATTTAACCCTCGCCAAGATTAAAAAACAATAAACAAACAAAAAAGCAGAAAAAGACCCATAAATACAGAGAACAAACTGGTGGTTGCCAGAGGGGAGGGAGTGGAAAGTGAGGCAAAGTGGGCAAAGGGGAGAGGGAGACACAGGCCTCCAGTTCTGGAACAAGTAAGTCACAGGAATCAAGGGCACAGCATAAGGAATGTGGTCAATGATGCTGTAATAGCAACATTAACAGAACATGGCATAACATATTAACTTGTCAAATCAGTAAGTTGTACATCTGAAACTAATGTAACATTGCGTGTCAACTATACCCCAAAAAACTAAAAGTAAAAAACAATTTTTTTAAAAAGGAGTTATTTCCAGAAGGATCTTAGACACAGAAAAGTAGGTTGCAAGAAAGAATACTGATTAAATTAGCAAATATATAAATAAGTCTAAGTAACTCTAACTGTAAAAATATATAATGTGAAAGTTTATAATCTACTCCACATCCATGGAAGAAAGAAGGGGGAATTGAGAATATCTGGTGAAATCAAAAGAAGAAAAACAACAAAAAGATACAGAAGCAAAGAAAAAGCATAGTATTGTCAATCGAAAACAAAATATAAGGTGGTGGAAATAACCTAATTATAAATCAGTAACACCACAAATGTAAAAACACTAACGTTGCCAATGAAAAGACAGATATTCCCAAACTGGACATTTTTTTAAAAAATTAGGACACATAATACTTTTAAGAAACACATATAAGCCACCGTTATGGAGAAAGCCTGAAAATAAAAGGAAAAGGAAACATTAGGCAAACATTGACCAAAATAGAAACTCTGACAGTATTAATATTATGTAAAAATAGCTAGGACGCCAAAAGCTTTACTAGGGATAAAAAAACCCAAAAAGTCCCATTACATGATAGTAAAAGGAATAACTCACTAGGAATACGGCTCCTACACCTGAATACATCAAACACTATCACCTCATAACATAAAGTGAAAAATTGATAGATTTGAAAGGTGAAATTGGCCAAACCACAAAAGTTATGAGACTTTTTAACATACCTCTTGGTAAAACGAATACATCAAGCCAGCCAAAAATAATGAGAACAGGATGATTTGACATCACAACAGTTAGAGCTAATGAACACATATACAGAACACCGTTCACAGCAATTAAAGAATACACTTTTTTTTAATTTACACATAAAACATTTATTAAAACAAAAAAATGCCTATACTCTAAACCACAATGCAAATCTCAACCACTGCTAAAGAATCAGTATCATATGGAACATAATATTGCCAACAAGCTTCTACTAGACCTAACCCTCCTGTAGACAGCAATTATAAATTTGAACAAAATATAAAAACCCAATGACCTGAGGGCTGGAAAGTGAGCCAATGCAGGAAGACTCTGGGGTAGGGGGTGGGCAAGGCTAGGAAGAAAAGAATAGCACAGGGGGCTGAAGAATACCACAAAGTCATGCCTTAAAGCGTGGCTTATAAGGGCGCCCGGGTGGCTCAGTCAGTTAAGTGTCTGACTTTGGCTCAGGTCAGGATCTCGCAGCTTGTGAGTTCGAGCCCGCGTCAGGCTCTGTGCTGACAGCTCAGAGCCTGAAGCCTGCATCAGATCTGTGTCTCCCTCTCTCTCTGCCCCTCCCCTGCTTGTACTCTGTCTTTCTCTCTCTCAAAAATAAATAAACGTTTAAAAAAATTTTTTTAATAAATAAATAAAGGGTGGCTTATAATCAATCCAGTAGGAGCTCTGTGGTCCTCAGGCCTGAAGACACAAAGGACAGAGTTCAGGGCAACAAGTGACGGGAACCTAACTGGGGACATGCTAGAAAGGCATTCCCATAACTTAATTACAGTATGTTGTTATCAGGTTTTTTTTTTAATGTTTCATTTATTCATTCATTTATTTATTTATTTTTGAGAGAGAAAGAGAGACACAGCACAAGCAGGGAAGGGGCAGAGAGAAAGGGGGAGACACAGAATCTGAAGCAGGCTCCAGGCTCCAAGCTGTCAGCACAGCGCCTGAACTCACAAACCATGAGATCATGACCTGAGCCAAAGTCTGAAGCTTAACCGACTGAGCCACTCAGGTGTCCCATATAACAGTTTTTTGGTTTTTATTTTAATGTTTATTTATTTATTTTTGAGAGAGAGAGAGAGAGAGCATGAGCAGGAGTGGGGCAGAAAGAGCAGGAGACAGAGAATCCCAAGCAGGCTCCACACTGTCAGCACAGAGTCTGATATGGGGGTTCAAACTCACAAACCCATGAGATCATGACTGGGTCAAAATCATGAGTTGGGCACTTAACTGACTGAGCCACCCAGGCACCCCTGTTGTCATAATCATTCTATTTTATTACGGTTGCTGTTAGTCCCTTTCTATGCCTAATTTATAAATTAAACTTTATCATAGGTGCATACATATAGGAAAAAAACATAGTAGGTACAGGGTTTGGTACAATCTGCGGTTTTAGGCATCCACTGGGGGTCTTGAATGTATCCCTCGGGATGGTGGTTTCTTCTGAGGAGTAAGTTAGAGGGACGATATGGGATGGGGCCGGGGAGATACTCAGTCATATCCATAAATGTTAATTTCTCTCAAAAAAGAAAAAAGTTCTGAAGCAGATAGGGCAGATCTTAACATTGGTTAAGTCTGAATACTGGGTTCATGGACTTCTGGTTTTGTGTGTGTGTGTTTTGCCTGTCATAAGTACTTCAGATCTAAAAATAATTTAAAGCCACTACATTTGTTTCCTTCTGCCCTATCTCCTCCACCAAAACATAAGCTCCCCGGAGGCAGGGACCATGTTGTGTCAGGCTTACCACAATGTACCCAGTGTCTAGAGGGTCAACAAATACCTAATGGCTAAATAAATGAAAAACAAGAGGAAAAATGTAAGCAGATGACCTCAAAGAGTCACTTCTGGTCTAGACACACTGAGATTCTTTGATTTCATTGTGGATTTGTTCAAGGGGCAAGAATGACAGATTCAAGAAGAACAAGGGAAGCTTTTGGCTCTTAGCTTAGTGCCCTATAGGGTTTCTCTTTCTCTCCCACTTTATACAGAACCAAGGGCATTAAGTGGTCCCCTGACAACAAAGACTGGGGGTACAAGTAATAATAATTATAAGCACGGTGGCTGCAACAGTAGTGGAAATTTGTTAGTGGCTAAGTGACAAGTGCATTATCTCCTGTAACACTCACAAAACCACTAAGAGGTGGATGGTATCACTTAGCTGATGGGACTGAAGGTCAGAGTGGCTCAATCCTTTCTACCTTGTCTGAGGCTCTGCAGCTCCTTCAGTATTTGTTTATCAAGAAAAATACGTGAACAGATGACCAGCCAACTATGACATCTATTCTTATAGAAAGGGTCTCTTCACACAGCCTGTTTCTAATTTCTTCTAAATTTGTTTTCTACCCTCTAGGCATTTGTGAGTGTTCTCAAGAATATGCCCCCCACCAGCACAGCTGGAAGTCTAACATCACTCCTCATCTGCGTGTTCCTCTTCAGCAATAACCCTGAGAAGCAGACAACACTGGTATCATCATGTCAATGTTACAGAGGACAACACAGAGGTGGTTACGGACTGAATTGTGTACTAGAACCCTCAGCAACTTAGAGTACAGTGTTTGAAGAGAAGGTCTTAAAAAGGTAATTAAGTGCAGATGATGTCATCAATAGGCTCTAATCCAATATAATCAGTGCCCTTATAAGAACAGAAGATTAGGACACAGACACACACAGAGGGAAGACCATGTCAGAACACAGGAAGAAGGTGGCCATCTACAAGCCAAGGAAAGAGGCCTCTGAAGAAACCAACTCTACGAACACCTTGACCTTGGACTTCTAGCCTCCAGAATTGTAAGGAAATAAATGCCTATTGTATAAGTCACCCAGGCTGTGGTACTTTGTTCTGGCAGCCCTAACAAATTACAACAGAGGCACAGAGTTATTAAGGGACTCTCCTGGGGTCACATCCAAGAAAGACAGAGTCAGGCTTCTAGCATGTTCTCCTTTCTTTCCTTTGGAATCACAATTCTTAAACGATCAGTGTCTGCTTTTGGAGTTAATGTTTTTATATGTAAATAAACACTTAAAATATTAAGATGGAGAAACTCTAAGCAGTAGCATTTTAATTCCATTTATGTTGGGTTCTTCTTCCAGTTAAGACGTAGAAGAACATGAAACAACAAAATACTGTATAAACTATGAAGTCATTTTTTTAAGTTTATTTATTTGCTTTGAGAAGGAGCATGAGTGGGGAGGGGCAAAGTGAGAGTGAGAGAGGGGTGGGGGTGGAATCCCAAGCAGTCTCTGCACTATCGGCACAGACACCAACGCAGGACTCGATCTCCCAGTTTGCGAGATCTCACTAACCATGAGATCATGACCTGAGCTGATATCAAGAGTCAGATGCTTAATGGACTGAGCCACCATGACATTTAGAGTAGAACCAAATTTCAGAGGGATGGAACTCTTCCTAAGTAAGTAAAGACCATTAGCCACATTTATCCCTGGACCACAGATGAGATAAGGAGCTAAGAAGCATCAGACAGAGGATCTTGCGGAAGTGTGGGGGGAAAAAAACAGCCAAATTCTGACCAACCATGTGAGCTGAAATGACGGGTCAGACCTGGAGTAGAGCCCCTAATCTACTCCACCAGATTTTTACCGATATGGTGGCCCATGAGAAGCCGGGATGAGGACAGAAAGCAGAATGATACCTCCGTGGTGATGTGGGGGCTGGGACCGAAGCTCTTTTGGTCCTGCCTCCAGACATGTGAACCAGTGACAAGCTGGAAGTAGTCCAAGTTGCAATCCGAATCAACCCACTTCATCTCCAGACTCAACAGTAGAGTTTACCTCCCGAGCCCTGCTGCCTCTCTGTCACTACAAGAGAAGCTGGCTGAGGACAGTCTGTCAGAGACAGAAGCAACTTCTGAGGAGCCCCACCTGCGTAGCCTACCTGAGGTCCAACCTCCTGCTCTGCTCCTTAGTTCCAAGAGCCTAGGGCAGTGGTGGTGTTGGTGTTTAAGCCAGTTTGGTTTCTGTCATTTCCAACCAAATGAATCTTAATGGATGCAAAGCACAAGCCCCAACCAATTATTTATTGCAGATTATAAACACAGTTGTTATGCAAATTATGGCACAAATTAGCAATACACAATTTCTAAAGACTTGTGCCATCCTCTAAATACTCACTAAAGTTAACTTTATAATGCTATATAAATGAACCAAACAATACTACAAAATAACTGTAATGATCTTTTAAAACAGTCATAACAACTTGAACTATAAAGCAGACATCTAGAGCGCCTGGGTGGCTCAGTCAGTTAAGCATCCGACTCTTGATTTCAGATCAGGTCATAATCTCACAGTTCTAGCCCCACATCAGGCTCTGTGCTGACAGCACGGAGTCTGCTTGAAATTCTCTCTCTCTTTCTCTCTCTCTCTCTCCCCCTCCTTCCCTCCCCTGCTCTCTCTTTCTCTCTCCTCAAAATAAATAAACATTAAAAAAAAAAAAGAGATATCGATGTCTTTGCAGGTACCATTGTCAGATGGCATATCTGGGTTATAAAGAGCCCACCCGAAACACTGTAGGATTCCTATTCTGACAGTGCCTTGCGGCAAAGGAGTTTTAACATTCTGCCATCTACCTCAACCATCGACATGTTACATCTACCGTGATGGAGGAGAAGACAGAGATTGAAACTATTACTAAAGTCCATGAAAATGCTAAGTGGGGAGATTCTAAACAGAACCCAATGGAGAAATTAAAATAAGCATAGAAGACAAAAAGTTTTGAAGTTGAAATTGAGACACATTTAAAAATATCCAAACTGCCAATTTAGTTGTTGGGAATAGCCCCCAAAACCTTCAAAAACTCATGCTGTGACAAAAAAGAAAAATATGAAAAAAAAGAAAAGAAAAGAAAAGCCCACAGACTCCATATTTTTCATGCCAAGTTCCAACCTGGAGTGATGCTTTATGGATCAGCTTATAAGGTCCTAAAAATAAGGAGCAATAAAGGTGATAGGATAAGACTGTCCTCTCCCTGGGAGCCCCAAAGACTGCCAGAAAGAAATGCAACCTCAGTAGTACCTACAAGAAGGCAGTGGGTCCTCCCAGGAGCCTCCATTGTGCTAGTCCATCTGTCCCTGAAGAGAACAGGGTGGCTTACCACAGTTCAACTCTCAGGTAAATTGAGTGCTTCACGGAGGAGGAAAAATTACCACACTCCTCACCTGCAAGAGCCAGCTGGTTACTCCCAGTCTGGGTCCAAAGTTGGGGCAACACAAGATACAAGACAAGGCACAATGCCACATCTGACAGCCATGTTCATCCCTAGAGAATATGTTCCCGTCGGAAATCTTGGATGATTAATCTGATTCATACGCCCAGGAAAACAAAAATGTTATCTTGCTGGTTTCCCAGTAAATTGATTTTCTCAATTTCTAAATTAAATTTCTGAACTCCCAGAAAGTTAATTCACACTAGATAGGGCCTAATTGACTGTTAATTAGCTAAACTTATTAGAAGGCCCACTGTCTGTCTCAATACAGCAACAAAATTTACAGCGTATTTCACACAAAGCAAGAAGGACCGGGAGGGAAATATACACCTTTCTCCCGTGTCCGTGTACCTACCCAGGCCAGAGCCTGGCACGGCACGGCACACTGATGGGAGATGTGGGGGCAGGGAAGGGGAGAGGATTTTTTTAAGCAAATTCAGAAATTTCTCACAAGGCTGCTCTTAGTTTAACTTCATCTATATCACATCTTCCCCACCCTGTTTTTGTTTCTTTCCTTCATTACAGGCTAAACACTCTATCAAAAGGGCGCCTTGTAGCCAGCCTCAGAGACAAAAATGCAAACCTGAGCACAATGTTTCATTTGGTCAGCAATCCTTGGTATCACGCCATGCCCCTAAAGAGGATGTCAACGGGGGGAATGAGACAAATATTCCATGAGATCAGCCACTTGAATAGAGGCAAAAGTGAGAATAAAACGTATTTGCCCTTGGACTTCACTGTGGGGCCCTGCCTGGTGGTTCTCACCTGCAAAAACCCACTTCCGATGGCCCACTGGTGCTATTACTCACGTCTAATACTCCTTAGCACAGTGATTCTCAGCACCAGCTGAACATTAGAACTTCCTGGGGAGGTTTTAAATCACCAGATGCCCAGGCTGTGCCCGAGACCAATTAAAGCAGCTCTCCGAGGGGGCAGGACCCAGGCTTGAGTGACTGTTAAAGCTCCCCAGGTGATGCCCATGGACAGCCAGTGCTGAGTCCTACTGCCTTTGCTATTCCCCCTGCCTCTAAAACAATATATTCACATTAGCAGCAGAAAGCGCACTTAGATGTGGAATGACCAACATTTACTTTGAAAGCAGATTTTTTAAAAAATGCTCCACCGAGACTGTCAAGTGGCTTAAAATAACACACCAACATCAAGCCGAAACATACAACCAACCAACTTACCCAAACCCCTGCTTCCTATTAAACAGTATTTTTTAGGGGCGCCTGGGTGGCTCAGTCAGTTAAGCATCCAACTTCGGCTGAGGTCATGATCTCACATTTGTGAGTTCGAGTCCCACATCAGGCTCTGTGCTGACAGCTCAGAGCCTGGAGCCTGCTTCGGATTCTGTGTCTCCCTCTCCCTCTGCCCCTCCCCTGCTCACACTCTGTCTCTCTCAAAAATAAATAAATATTTCCAAGGTCATTGGAATACCAAACCAATGGGGCGCCTGGGTGGCGCAGTCGGTTAAGCGTCCGACTTCAGCCAGGTCACGATCTCGCGGTCCGTGAGTTTGAGCCCCGCGTCAGGCTCTGGGCTGATGGCTCAGAGCCTGGAGCCTATTTCCGATTCTGTGTCTCCCTCTCTCTCTGCCCCTCCCCCGTTCATGCTCTGTCTCTCTCTGTCCCAAAAATAAATAAACGTTAAAAAAAAAAAAATTAAAAAAAAAAAAAAAAAAGGAATACCAAACCAAGACACTATATTTCTTTATCCAGGCAAGTATTTAAATGCCAAAACCACAACTCCCAAACGTCAGCCATGGGGTCCCATGCCCTCCAAGGAGGAAATGCCACCTGTGACAAGCAGTTTATCCGTCTTCATCAGGGGACAGTCACAGGAAGACGGCCAGTGACACAGCAGGGTCAATTTCACAGTGACTGTGACATATTCTTAAACACCTGATAAGCCACAGGTGGCTCAAACAGAAGCACAGAAAGCAAGAACCCTGGGTTCTCATCCCCAAGCTACTTATTAGAATCATGCACGAAATGTTAACACCAATCCACATAAAGAGGAAAAGGAAGTGGCCTTAGGGGCAATAAACAAAACAGCTTCAAAGTACCGGGAGAGGTGAGTTCTTGCTCACATGACTTCAGTGCATTTGGGGACATGCAACGGTGCCGAATGGTGTGTGCTGTCAGTCGTGAGGTTTCCCAGACTCACCTGTTAGAACCTTGCAGAGCTGCCCAGGTATCGGGGCCTCGGTGGAGGGGCTGGGTGTCAAGGACCATTTGCGCCTGACCAGGTGCTCTCGTCCACTGAGTGGGCCCCGAGAGCTGTTGAGTGGCTGGATTAGCACCTGCTCCTGCCCAAGCTGGATGAGGCCAACCTGCCCAGAAAGAGGGAAACGGGACATGAGTCAGCCTCGTTCACACACACCCACGACGCCAACAACCCGAGGGCAGCAAAGCCACCTGGCTATGGCCTGGTCCCCACGTCTGGGCTTTGGCTCTGCAGGTTGCTCCGATTTGCCGAGCCCAAGAACGAGCTTTTGTGTGACTTGAAACATCCCACCCAGTGGCTGTGTTTGGGGAGGGGCGGTGCAGGGGTGCAGAGATATATACCACAGCACCCACTTTCCAGGTTCACTTTCAAAAGAAATGTATTACTTTATTATTAATAAAAAGAAACTTCCTTTTAAAAATTATTCCTTAAATCATCCTCCAAAAGCCCACTTGAGGAAGCAATACCAAAACTGTTGGGAATGAATGACGGTTACATCCTTAATGGGAAAAACTGCAGCTTATTCCCGGGGATATTTAGAATTAAAGAGGATGGCTGGGGTGCCTGGGTGGCTCAGTTGGTGAAGCATCCGACTCTTGATTTCGGCTCAAGGCATGATCTCCCGGTTCGTGAGTTCGAGCCCCACATCGGGCTCTGCACTGACAGTGCTGAGTCTGCCTGGGATTCTCTCTGTCCCTCTCTCTGCCCCTTACTCCACTTGCGTGCTCTCTCAAATAAACAAACATGAAAGAAAAGAAAAGAAAAGAAAAGAAAAGAAAAGAAAAGAAAAGAAAAGAAGGGAGTCAGTCCTGTGGTAGGAATAGCTTTGTGATAGGGGTTTCGTACATTTTGTTCACAACTTGCAGTGTTTGGGACGCCTGGGTGGCTCAGCTGGTTAAGCATCTGACTTTGGCTCAGGTCATGATCTTGAGGTTTGTGACTTTGAGCCCTGCATCAGGCTCTGTGCTGACAGCTCAGAGCCTGGAGCCTGCTTCAAATTCTGTGTCTCCTTCTCTCCTTGCCCCTTCCCTGCTTGGGCTCTGACTCTCTCACTCTCAAAACTAACTAACTAACTAACTAAATAAATAAATAAATAAATAAATAAATAAATGAACTTGCAGTGCTTAAGAGAACTTGACAGTGTCCAATGAATTAGATTTGTGATTCTAGTTTAAGGTCGAGTTAGATTTGATTTTAAAGTCTTATTAGGTTTATAAGCAATATTAGAATGTGTAAGACAACTTGAGACTTCCCATGTTTATAGAACTAGCTTATTAGGTTTGGATACTTGAGTATTTACAAAGGGCTCCTCAGCCAACGAAAAAACTTGACAAGGAAACTGAATATGTTAAATTTCTCAATGCAGGTTTAAAGGTTTAAAAGTTGTTAATTGCCAAATTTACAAGGGGGGGCCAAATCTTATCTAAAGCTTCCTTGAAAAGGATTGCAAAAACCTTCCTAGATAAAAGGGGTTAAGAGTACACTTATGTAGATGAGCACAGAGAAATGTACATAATTATTGAATCATATTGTACACCTGAAACTAATAACTGTATCTTAATTATACTTCAACAAAAATCGTTGGAAAACTTGCTAGATTATAAATAGGATGTGATTTGTTTTTGTTTTTTTAATGTTTATTTTGAGAGAGAGAGGGAGAGGGAGAGGGAGAGGGAGAGAGAGAGAGAGAGAGAGAGAGAGAACATGGGCTCCAGGGGAGGGGCGGGGGAGAGAAAGAAAGATGGGGGAATAGGGGGGGAGAGGGGGGGAGAGGGGGGGAGGGAGAGGGAGAGGGGGAGAGGGAGAATCCCCAGCAGGCTCCACGCTGTCAGTGCAGAGCCGAACGCTGGGCTCAATCTCCCCAACCATGAGATCACAATCTGACCCGAAATCAGGAGTTGGACATTTAACCAACTGAGCCACCTAGGCGCCCCTATATAGGGCGTGATTTGTAAACTGAAAGGAAAATTTAAGACCTAGGATTTTTAGTTTGCTGCTTTAACAGAGTGAATACTAATTCTAAAATAAATATATATAGTACAGAGAACTTTCCTATCCCTTGGAACCAACGCTGATGGCACGAAACCAGTTTGTGCTGCTTCCCTGGGATACTAGCTGCTATCTTCCCTTCTGAGGTGTCAATAAAGCAAGGTAAACCCCCCACAAGGAACCCAACTGGGTCAGGGCTGGAGAAGGACCCATGTTTGCACACTGGTCTGTACAGTGCCCGGTGCCTCCTCTGAGTGGATGCCCAAGACCATCTTGGCTAACCAGATTCAGTAGATGAAGCAGATCAGTCTTAGGCTGAAATGAGCATCATCTCTTCTCTCTCTTCTACACTATTCTCCAAAGGCCAAGTCATACTGAACCAGGGGCTCTCAAACTCCAGTTGCACATGAAAATCACCTGGATGTCTTGGTAGACCCTGAGAATGTGCATTTCTAAGTAGTCCCCACGTGATACTCACCCCACCAGGCCAGGGACCAGGCTTTGAGAAGCATTGCTCTCCCTCCCAGCCAGTCCTCTGGTCTCAAGGACAGAGCTCCCTCAAGCCAAATGGTAGAACTCCTTTACGTTCTGAAAGGATGCCTGGATACCAAGCCTCTCTGCAAGTACATCAGATCAGCGAGTAAGATCGCCTACAACTCTGAGCCCCCAAAACACAGGGGGAGACCATACTTACAGCTCTACACAGATCTCAAGGTTTCCATTTCATTAGAACTTCTGCCAAGAACAACTCCGAGATTTTACTGCCCAAATAAAACTGTCTTAAAGTGGCACTGTGTGACCTGCAGGGAAGCACGGCCTTCTTCCCTCTCCTTTGAAGTTAAAACTTGAATTTGTTCACGAAGATACTTCGGGGAGACTGAAGCGGATGCAGAAGGTGGCTGTGGGGGTATCCAGGGCTCCACTGCAGCTACAACTAAAGAAAGCCTCAACGCAGAACACACACCTCCGTGACCGTGGCAAACACTTCCATGTGTCGAAATAAAGTTGGCAGGGATGGCCCAGCACGTGGGATGAGCCCCACATGGAAGGAACCCTGTGCTCTCTGGAGGATGTGCTCAACCTGGACTCTTCCTGACATGCTCTGGCTTTGGGAGGCCACAGGCCCCCTTGAGACTAGCACTTTCAGGGCCAGTTTCCAGACCAGTCTAGTGTTTGCATTCACAAGCTAGAGTAAAAGGCCAGTTAGCAGTGGTGTCCGGGTGGTTCAGTCAGTTAAGCGTCGGACTCTTGATTTCAGCTCAGGTCATGATCTCATAGTCCGTGAGTTTGAGGCCTACAGTGGGCTCTGCACTGACAGCACAGAGCCTGCTTAGGCCTCTCTTTCTCCCTCTCTCTCTCTCTCAAAATAAATTAAAAAAAAAAAAAGGCAGCTAGCAGGTAGTTCTAATGCAATACAAGAATACAGCATAGCCCATTGGTGAGGAAGCCTGCAGGTACGTACACACAAGCATAATCTAGCCCCTTGCAGCTCTGCCTCAGCAGGTCTTGTTTGGAGGGGCCCACAGGCTGGTTCCTACCCCTTCAAGGGAGGAAATGGGAACACTGGTAAGATGATTATGTGGCCTGATGGACTGCATCCTCTCTGGCAGCTACTTACCCGCCTGGGACCTGACTTGCAAGCAGAGATGTGGCCTGGACCAGCACCCAGGAGGGAAGGAGCCGGGCACAAGGAAGGACATTGCCCTGCCCCTCCCCCAGTCTCACAGTCTGTCACTAGGCTCCCTGAAATGTCTCTTAATGCTCATCCTGCCATCACATTACCAATGATAAAACGTTGTGCTGAAAAGTGCCGCTTATGCCCCTACTCACATGCAATCTAGGCCCAGGGCAAATACTGGTCAGCCCTCTTTATCTTCTCCTGACCTTCCCACTTCCTCCTTTCTTCCTCCCAAAGCCCTCCCTCCTCCCTGGCACTCTGTGTTGCAGCCCACTGCCCACTGTGTTATGGGGCATTTGTCACAACGTAATCGTTTGTTCCTCTGAGACAAAAAAAAATCCTTTATTTTTCCAGTGTCTGCCACCTAACAGTTCCTCAAGAAAATGTGAGTGGAGTGGAACAGAATCAAATGGGCTGGACCGGCATGAACTTTCTGTAGTCTCCTTAACTCAGTGATTCTCATCCCCGGCTACACACTGGAGTTGTTTGGCAAACTTTGGAAACTCCTGATGCCCAGCACCCACTCCAGACCAACTGAATCCGAATCCCCGGGGGGTGGAGTTCCACCACTGGTATTCAGAGCTCGCCAGGAGATTTCAAAGTATAGCCAGGGCTGAAAACCATTGGGCTAGCTTTTTTTTTTTTGTTTTTATTTTATTTTTGAGAGAGAGACAGAATGTGAGCAGGGGGAGGGGCAGAGAGAGGGAGACCCAGAATCTGAGCTGTCAGCACAGAGCCCAACACAGGGCTTGAACCCACAAACCGTGAGATCATAACCTGAGTTGAAGTCAGATGCCTAACCTACTGAGCCACCCAGGTGCCCCTCCCCCACCCCACATTGTGCTAGCTTTTAAATGGGTGCCGGCAATGCACTTGATTTAGTTGTCTGGAGGCAGCCCGGATTTAAACTGCCTGCATGAACTTGGACTTCCTCTGACCATGGGGCTCTGCCCCCTGGCTTCTAGCCCACTGCTGCCCTGTGGCCCCAGAAACAGGGCAGAGCTGCTTAGATTTGCATTAACCCTCTGGTCGCCAGCTGTGCTGAGAGGTGAGACACAGGGATATTCCTCCAAGGCCAAGGAAACAGCAGTTATGAGCTTGATGAAAGAGGCCTGCGGACTTCATCTGAAGAGGCAACACAGTAAAGGAATGCCTGTAGCAGATAGGACTGGAAGCCCTGAGGCTGCCTGGTTTTAAAGGACACAATGACCCTCCATGAAACGGTGTTCTTAAAAGAGAAATCTAAAGTTTTCTAAGATGTGGTATCCCACCAAAGAAATGTGTGTCAAATAAAATGCCATCGGGTATAACCTGATATTATAACAGTTCAGAGTGGCTCCTTCTCAATTCTCTTTGTTCTGGTGCTTTCTTTGAAGGGTTTCTGCACTGTGTTAGGAAAACGTTATAAATCAGGTGTCATGAACTCCACCCCACCCTCCGAAGCAGAACTGCCTCTCCTTACAGCGTGGAAAATGCACGAAGGACACACAGGTTTTCATCATCTGCTAACATCAGCACAACTTCTCAGCATCACGTAGAAAATTAAGATCATGCAAAAACAAAACAAAACAAAGTGTCCTATGGATGCTCTAGACCCAAAGCACACACCTATCTGAGGGGAGGACGCCCCGTGACTGCAGACCTTGCTGTCCCATAAAGACCCCACTGTAACTTTGGTACCTGGGGAGCCCTCTGAGCTCTTTCGTCAGGAGGCTGTGGCTCCTTGGTTAGCTGGTGTGGGTCTTAGGTCGCCACCTCCCCATCCATGGGCTAGCGTGGGTGGTTTGAGAGTATGAAGCAAATGGGGTTGTTAGTTTGCCTCTTGCGTGAGCAAGTCTGCTTCCAAGAAGGAAAAAGAATCCTGTGACCTCAGGGCTGCCTGTACCTGCCTCCAACTTTCGGGGGGGGGGGGGGGAGGGGGCGGGGCTCAGAGGAGCTCCTGTGGAAGAGGGGCTCCCCAACCGCCCCCCATCGAGTCCCACTGCCTCTCTCCTGGAGTGCCAACCAGAGCCCCCTTTCAAAGTCCAGCCGCTGCCTCTGCAAACGCCAGGTGCCTAAACTGATTCTTGGTCTTCCTTCTGACGCCAGCTTCCCCCGCCTTAACATGGGCCAGTCACTGCCAGGCTCTCCCTCTTTCTGATCCCTAGAGTCGGTCACAAAGACTCAGCTCTTCTTCAGAATCTCTCCTGCATAATCTTCCTTCCCATCTCCACCACTCAAGGCTTAAGCTTGTCTCCTCGGGCCTCTGAATGCTCTCCAACTCCAGTGCCCCCTCCACGCTATCACCAGGGACCCCAGTCAATAGCCAGAAATGCTCCTCATTGCTTCTAGGCCAGTGATCCTCAAAATGTGGTCCCAAACCAACAACGGCACTTGGGAATATGTTAGAAATTCAAGCTCTCGGGCCCACCCAGACAGGCTGGATCAGGAGTGCTGGCGGTGGGGCCCAGCCACCAGGGTAACAAATCCTCCAGGGAAGGTGGATTCCAGCTCAAAGCTGAGAACCACTGCTCTAGGATAAATTCCAAATGCCTTAGGTTGGTACCCAGGGCCCCCGCCTGGTCTAAGCCACACACCTGTCTGTTCAGCTCATCTCTTACCATCGCCTTAAATTACCACTCCCACCCCCATTCCGCAGCTGCCTCATGGGCCCCTGATCTGGCAAAGAACCTGGCTTTGGAGGCTTTGGGGTCTCTCCACCCTCTTAGAACCTGAGCCCACCCCCTTTGCTCCAATCCCGCTTCTCCCTGAAGACCCCACCCCACCCTTCTGCCACCATGCAGGCTCCAGTACACCTTCCTTCCTGGGTGTACCTGGACTGCCTTCTGAGACAGGGCCACCTTGTATTCCTCTCTGAGCCCCCACAAAGTGTCCTACACAGGGCAGGTGTGTGATAATGATCTGTTCATTTAGGCAACAGTGTTGACTGACTGGTTGATTTATAACTGGAAAAGTCTGGGCCCCGTAGGGCAACAGAAGAAACCTGTTTTTAATGCCTTAATGTGCCAGGCCCTCTCCCTAAATGATTTCACAGACTCGATCTTACTTCATTCTATCAACAGCCACACAAGGCTGATGTTATTTACCCATCATCTTGGCTGCAGACGGGAACGTTCAGAGGAGGTGGCTCACTTAGGATCACAGCCCCAAACGGCCGTGCAGCCTCATTTCCTAAAGAACAAGAACGTGACCGTGCATCTGTGTGCAGAGGCGTGCCGGGGGAAAGTATAGCCAGTGACTCTGCATGGTTCCCTCCGACGTACTGACTGCAAAAACATCCCCCGCTGCACACGTCCCAAACCAGGCAGCTGTAGCATTTCAAAGCTCAGGAAATAAGCCCCAAGAATGCAATCAGTCTAGGACCTCTTTGGTTTATCATCTCATCTTGCACTTCTTTCTCTTAAGATGTTGCCAACTAAACAAAAGTTCAGATGGGAAAATCTAGTTACGTGCCGTCAGTAGGACACTGGGGAGGGTTACGCGGCCTAGGTGATCCCCGTGAGCAGTGGGCGTAGAAAGTCACCATGAGGTCACATGACCATTCTTCAGAGGAAGAGGTGGAATGCCCCAGTATCCTCCGATTCAACGTCTTCCCTTCAAATCCTTCATGCCTCCCAAATTTTGCACGATCTTTTCCCTTATTTTCCTTACCTTCCCTAACAGCCACTCAACTGTTGTCTTTTTACAACACTTTAAAAATGTATATGCATTTTCCAGATACATTTATGCTGTATGTGATAAGTTGTTCAGTAATCTTAGCTGATGAATCACTTAGGACACTGTGCTCTCCCCACACCTGTACCAATAGGATGATGTCGGACACTGTATTCTGTGCTATTTGCTCCCTTCCGAATGGTCTCCATACAACTTTTGCCACAGCGGATTCCTATTCGGCTGTATGCAATCAAGTGGTGCTGTATCAAAAAGCTGGGCAATTTTATAATCAATAAAAATAGAGTCTGAGAACTCTAAAGGGAGAGGCAGCCACCTCCCACACCTGCCCCTTCATCAGAGGAGTCACGCGAACGCAGGCTGCTTTCTTGAGAATGGAGTCCCCAACTCTTCCGAGCCACCTGCTCACTGACTAGCTGACCACAGCTCCACTCTGTTCTTATCTGTCTAGCTCATGGAACAGAGAAGAACATTCTTGCAACACTCTCACGGAGATCATAAATGATGTGCTACCAAAACAGCCCCCTGTGCTGCGATCAAGCGGACCAGCCAGAGCCAGGTTGAGCTGGGCCATCAGGTCAACCCCAGTGACCAACCAGGATGAAAGAGACTCCAAGCAAGGGTTCTGTGGAGTATGGCTGTGACTCCAGAGAAAGCAGGAACATCCCTGACCTCTCTGTCCCTCTGGGGTGGCCTGGAAAACGGGCATGGCTTCTTAAAGTCCCACAGCCCAGAGCTCCTGGATGTCCTGTCTGATCTCAATATTTCTCTCACAGCACGCCGCAGGCAGGTCACGGCCTCAGCCCAGAAGTGATGGACAGATTCAGGTGGCTGGACTCCCCTGAGCTTACATCCATTAAGGAAGAAAGGCCACCACTCAGCAGCCCAAACCCGCTGGCAGGCGCCTCCCCTGCTCTCTGTCCTCATGTGTCCTCCCCTTCATTCACTCATTTCAGACAAGGAACACAGCCTTTCCAAAGACTGACACTCATTCTATCCCTTAAAGTTCCATCTCGGCGGTCTGCTCGGGTGAAGTTTAACCTGATTCCAATTCTGCTGGCCTTCTATGAGCTGGTCTGATTCCCAGGAGGCAGCTGATCCAAACTTACATAAACTCTCTGGGGGTGGAAATACCTTCTTCACATGCCCAAAGTTCACTGCTTTGAAATCATACGGTTATAGAAACCCTTCCAAAAACTTACGTGATGTCTAAGGACTCCCTGAAATGTAAATAAATGAAGAAGCATAAACAAAAAACAATTAATACTTGTACCTATGGTCTTTGAAGAGCCAAGAAGCACAGCCTACATGGCTTCTCAAGATAAGACAGAGACAGGGAGAACATCACAGGGCCCACGCCTCTGCCCACAGTCCAAAGAAGGAGGGGCAAAATGGAGCACGAGCTTTGCGCTTCATGCCCCATAAACAAGCAATTATCTATTCTAATCATGCATCTCCTTCCCTTAAACCGATAACAAACATCTCGGAAGACAGCACAGATGCCACGCAGAGGGGAACAGAACATTCCCCCGCCTGTGCACCAAACACTCCACACTAAGCCATTTGGGAGATGTTTAATGCGTCAGGACTTAATTACTACTCAACGTCGGAATAAAGTTTTATTGAATACAGCCACGTCCATCTGTTTATTTACCGTCTATGGCTGCGTTTGCGCTAAAAGGACACTGTGGACTTAACCGTGACAGAGACCATATGGCCCACAAGGCCTAAAATATTGACGATTTGGTCTGTTACAGAAAACGTTTGCCAGCCCTGGGGCTCTACATGATCTTTAGATACAAAGAAGCTATGGAATGCTCCCATCTGTGGACATTAAAAATCTCCTACTTGAGGGGTGCCTGGGTGGCTGAGTTGGTTATCTCGTGGTTTGTGAGTTCGAGCCCCGTGTGAGTCTCTGTGCTGACAGCTCAGAGCCTGGAGCCTGCTTCGGATTCTCTGTCCCCGTCTCTCTCTGCTCCTCCCTTGCTTGAGCTCTCTCTCTCAAAATAATAAACATTAAAAAAAAATTTTTTTTAAATCTCCTACTTGCAATAGCTCCTCTCCCACACCTTGTTGCATCCTGTCCTGACGAGCACACCACACACACCAAAATCCCCACTTCTCAGTGCTTCCACCAGGGTCGACAGCGACTAACACAACATTGCCACCCACCTGAACTGCCTCAAGTGCACGTGAGCACCAAAATCAAAGCAAGCTAGAGTGCGATCCAAACGTGGTTAGCCTGAGATCCTGCTGGTCTCTTTTCCCAACATGTCTCCAGGGCTACCCCACAACCAAGGGGCCCGCTCCAAGTCACCACGCTGCCGTCTTTCCCTTTCTGCCTCCAGCCTTCCTCCGTAGAGTGTACTTGGGAAGAAGTGTCCGACATCCAGCTCATACGAACAGGATGAACACAGCAGACTAAACAACAGAGGCGTCTGCTCACGCAGGAATTTTAGAATCTCAAGTCTTAGAGGTGCACCGGCGGCTGGCATACGCTGAGCTGAGCCTCTTGGCGGGGTTCCTTTATCTAAAGCACAGCGCCCTCACATGGTGCTGGAGGGAAGGACAGCCTTCCCGAACAACGGAGGACTGAAGTGAACCCTCTCTGGCAGCTCAGATGCCACCTGTGAGAGGGCCCAGCTTTCAACTCTGTGAGGATTTGGAATCCACGGTATCCAGATTTCCACCCTCAGCCCCTTCACAGATAGCTCCTCGCTGGAAACTTTACACCAAGAAGTATAAACTCTGACCTCTAGAGAAACTCACTAAACCACAGCAAATGGGATTCAGATGTTTCCATGTACAGTACAGTGATGTGACCTAGACTTTAAACACTTTGGCAAAAACAGGAAAAATGATGTGGGCCTTCCAGTCCCTCCCAGAACATGATACAGCCTTGACCCGAGTCCTACGGTGATCTGAGACTTTCTCACTCCTACTTAAGACTCCTCACCCACAGCCCACATTCTCTGCCCCCTGTTCCACATTAGCTCCTAACAGGCTCCCTCCACGGTCCGTTTTCCTTGTTTAACCAAAGACGCCAATTTCTCCCAGGCCAGCAAAAAGCAGATCATGCTGATCAGGACTCAGAAAAGTCTTTCAAGGAGAATCAGTGAAAGCCAATCCTAGGAAATTACCCCCAGAGTTTCTCTACAGGGCTGGGAAGAAAGCAGAAGTCTTACATAAAGACTTGGACCCCCAGGCTCTCTGGCTCTGCTGCAGATTCTGGAGGACTTGTTGCATACTGTGTGGGGGAAGGGCTAGAGAATTCTAGACGGTGGAGCAAGATAAGGCAAAGGTGGGGGAAGCCGTCTCTTCTGCCAAGGAAGAACAGACGCAAAAGAATAGCAGGCGCTGCATCCCCAGAGGCCGATCATGACAGGAGATAGAGAAACAACTTGTGCATTTCATGCTCTGAGCCGATACCAAGCTTTGTGGTGGGGCAGCCCATCTGCCAGCCATGTGCACTCCTAGGGGGCACAATGGAGGAGCTGAGAAGCGTTTGGCTGGGCACCAGCATGCAGTGAGCAAGCGGGAGCACAAGCAGGGCAGAGGTGCACAAGAACGTCCCCGGCCCCTCCGAGCACTGTCACAGTGCCTCAAATGTAGCAAAGCAGGGTCCCTAGGATGGGGTAGCTACTACCACAGCAAGGGCGCTTCTGGGGACTGGAAGGGGGTCTTCTCACCAATGGTAAGCACCCCTCAGGCCTGGCTGAGGGTGGCTGCTTGTGGTATAAGGGAACAAGGGTATGAACACTCCCTCTCTTGGTTCTCACGTTTCAGCTAAGAAGAGAAGTGTAGTGACCTGGCAGGGGACCCCTCCAAACTTTCCTTCTCTGGGTAAACACTCAAAAGGACAGAAGGAAGGTGAATGAGTGCTCACTACCCTACCCCCACATCCAAGAATAGATGCGATATACACCTAAAGTGTTCCCCAGGAGGCGCACACATACACACCTGTGCAGATGGACATCAATAGTGTTCTCTCTACACCTGGGTGAAGTGCGCCCCTCGGTCCAGAGGCCTGACAGGTTTCTTCTCCACCACACCGGTGCTCCCCTGGGCGGACTGCTGCATACCCTCTTATGCAACCCCCGAACAGCGCAGTCCCTGTGCACTTCAGAGGCTCACTACCTGGCTACTGGATCAATACTGGATCTAATTATCCAGAAGACGGCACTGGATAATTAGACGCTTCCCTTCTCAACCCCTTTGCTCAGACACCCTCCGAAAGGTCAGGGCGGGAAGAGGCGAGGTTCCCTTCGGACGGCAGGAGAGCACCCGTGGAGGCTGAACTTCCCACCGAGGCACCCCCACCTCATCCCAACCTCCCCCAGGGACCACCCCTGGCTCCATGACAGAAAGACGCGCAGACCCGCAGGGGGCGCGGTCAGTACCAGGCCGCCGCCGGCGCCGCAGGCGCTGAGCGAGACGAGGGAACCGGGGTGGCCGAGCACGCGGCCCGAGTAGAAGCACAGCTCGGCGGGGCGTCCGCGGCGCCCCGCCGCGCCGGCCTCCTCCACCTCGAAGCCCCGGGACAGGAAACGCAGGTCGTGGCGAAGCTGCAGGTACAGGTCGCGCCCGAAGGCCGGCAGGTGCAGCAGCAGGGCGCGCTCGCCGGGCGGGACTCGCAGGGCGGCTGGGGGCGCGCGGGGGCGCCGGCGCTTTCGAGGCCCGGGGGCCCCGGGCAGCGGCGGCAGGTGCACGTCGTCGGGGCGCACCCGCCGCGGCAGTACCACCTCCACGTCGGCCGCCGCGTCGCCGACAGCTGCGGGGAGAGAGGAGACGCGTCAGCGCGGCGGGGCCCGCCCGCCCGGCCGCCCGCCCTCCCTCCGGCCGCCCGCCGCGCACGGGGTCCAGCGCTGGGCACTTGAGCCAGCGCGGGGACAACGCGGCCCCGGGCGGGCGCTCCCCTCCCTTCCCTCACCCCGGCACCTCCGTGCCGGCCGGCGCCTCCGCCCGGGCCCCGCGCCACCCGGGGAAGGTCTCCAGCCCGGCCGCCCGGAGCACCTCCGGGGCCAGCGGCGCGGCACAAGCATCCGGAGACCCGGCGGCTGCGGTGCCGCCCGGGAGCCGCCTGGAGCCCGGTCCTCCGCCGCGGCCCGCACCCCCTCGGCCCCGAGCGCTGTCAGCGGTCCACCGCCGGACCCCGGCCGCGCAGGCAGGCGGGGGCCGCCAGGATGCCTCGGGAGGGTAGATGGAAGGTGGCCGCAAGAGGCACGAGCAAGGAAGGGGCGGTGGGCGAGGGAGCGCTACCTGTGCCCGGGTCCAGTCCCCAAAAAAGCAGCAGCAGCAAGGGCAGGACGAGAGGAGGCAGCAGGGCACCGTCACACATGGTATTCGGGAGGAGCAGCCCCCCAGAAGGTCGCGGCGGAGCAGGAGCTCGCGAGGCGGCGGCGCCAGCCAGAGTGAAGCCCTCCAGCCTTTGGAAAAAGTAATTAGCGCTGCGGACAAACCCAACGTGGTAAATCCCAAGCCCCGCCTTCTCCTCGGAAGACAGGGGGCGATTGGACTCTCGCTTTCCCCTGCCCCGCCTCCCGCTTCCCCATTGGCTAGGACAAGTCTAAACCAGGGTGCGTAGTTAGGTTGTAAGCACTTTCTTACACGTGGTTTCTGGGCAGTGGCGGGGACGGGACACCAGGTGGCGCGAGGGAGCCTCCTGGAGCTGCGCTAGCCCGGAGGACTTGGGAGGACACCTGACTGGGTCTTCAGAGTTTGTTCTCCTTGTCAAAATGCTCTCTGACCCTGCTGCCCCGCGTGCCAAGAAGACAGGCCGGTTTCAACCATAAAACCATATTCTCTCCGCATCTAGAGTAAAACTAGTTTGGGTTGTCTGCCGCTGTATACTTCTTGCACACCTGATGGTTACATACAACACGGCGGTGTTTATCCAAACCCCTCACACCTCCTGTCCTCTTTATCCTCACAGAAGCCAGTAGTCCAGGCATGATCACACCCTCTTACAGACTGAGAAACTGAGGGAGAGAGACCTTAAGGAGCTTGCTAAGTTACCCGGTGAGTTTATGTCAGAACAGGAGCTAGAGCTTAGTCCTGACTTCCAGCCCGGTGCTGCTTACAATGAACAGCAAGGGGCTTCAAAGGCAGGCAGGAGGCCATATTAGCCCGATTTTATGGGTTAGGAAACTCGCACAAAGTGGCAAAGCCTGGACTTGAATCTTCCGGCAACAAAATGAGTTCATTCTGTTCCCACCAGAGTATAACTGCGGTTTGCAAGAAAGATGATTCCTTTAGCTTCCCAAGGAGCATCTTGTAGAAAACAAAGCAAAATAGAATTAACTGAAACACTCCCCGTTCCCGGGTCTCCCCCCTCCACTCCGTGTCCTGCCTGTTACTGTTTTCTCAAAGCAGAGAGATTACAGCACTCTTAGTGGATTCTGCTTGGGGCCTTTCAAAATCTAAAATTTATCCGAAGGAATCCAGAGGTGGGGCGCCTGGGTGGCTCAGTCTGTCAAGCGTCTGATTGGTGATTTTGGCTCAGGTCATGATCTCATGGTTTGTGAGTTTGAGCCCCATATCAGGCTCTGTGCACTGATGGTGGAGCCTGCTTGGGATTCTGTCTCCCTCTCTCTCTGCCCCTTCCTTGCTCTCTCTCCCTCTCTCAAAAAATTAATAAAAATTTTTTTTTTTTAGAAAGAAGGAATCCAGTGATGAAAACTGTCCAGCTTCCATGACATTTAATTAACTCCAGGAGTCAACTGTGTTCCTGGTTCTCAATAAAGCCCACTGCTTTTACTGTAGCAAACTCGCTACTCTGCACATCCTCCAAGGTATGGCTGACGGAATCCTTTCCTGCTTTGTCTACCCCTGCCCTCCCCAGGGGCTGACCGCTGCTAGCCACTTAGCTCCACAGGCTGCCACTCACTGCTAGGTACCACACGTCCACACTTGTCCAAAAAAGGCTTGGAGCTTTTTCCCTCCCCCTTGACAGCAGCCTCAGCCCCTCACTGATGGCACAAGAAATCGTGGTGAGCTTTTTGATGCAGCTTTGTTAGCAAAAGAGTCTCCTGGGGCAGACCTGCCCCTGAAAGCCAGGGAACAGCAGCCACTGTGCTTCATAAGAACAATTACTTCTGCCATTTGAGGTAGTCATCATCAACCTACGACATGATGCTCAATGCATCAGTCCTTAGGAGCATGCAAACTAAAACACCAGCAAGATACTGTTCCATCCCCCAGACTGTCCAAGACCAAAGAGCTTGGAAATATCAAGCCTTGGAGACGTTCTCCTGCCCGTGGGTGGGAGTGTAAATTGGCACAGCCACTTTTGACGAATAACTGGGCAAACCGTAGTAAAATCTGAATGCTACACACCCTACAACTTTGCAATTCCTCTTCTGGTTCACTACCACAGAGAAACACTGGCATCCATGTAAGAATGTTCACCACAGTGCATTATGAAAGGGCAAAAATATTGAAAACCTGAATATCCATCATTACGTAAATGGCTAATAAAACACAAGGCATCAATTGCATGCAATAATCTCATATTTATAACAACACGGAGAGAACTCTAAGACTGGTTGTCAAATTTAAAAAAAAATCAAGTTGCAGCATGATGCACATGAAAATGTCAAGACTTCCATAAATACACACAGTATTAAATCGTTTGTATGGTAAGATCATAGGAAAAGTCTGGAAGGATACACACCAAACTTTTTTTTAAGGTTTGGTGTTCTTTTTATTTTAAATTGCATGAAAGGATATATGTCAGGGTCCAGGTGGGATAACTGCTACCATTGTAGGTATTTCAAGCAGAGGAGTTTAACATGGAGAATTGATTACAAAAGTTAGGAAGAGCTGAAATCATAAGTTCAGTGATTAAATGCTGCCCCTGCCCCTGTGGTGCATTCCAGCCCCAGGGGCCTCTGCCTCTGCTGCACTATTGAAGACACAGTCACAGTTGGTTCTGGATCTATCAGACGTGTGAAGTAGACTGCCCCCGTGACCATTGCTACACCAGCAACTTCAAACACCAGACCCTTATCTCTGTTTCTTGCCATCTGATCTCCTGCTAGAGCCTCTTTTCGGCAGAATCTAACAGGAAACCTAAAAAAATATAAGGGAGCCACGGCACGTAGGTTGAAGACTTTCAGCCTCAACAATGAAAAGCAGAACTTAGAAGCAAGGACATGGAGCTGACAGACAGACCTTCTAACGGTCTTAATCTGGCCTCAATGAGTCCGAATCCCCTTTGCCTCTCACCATTGTGTTCATCAGTCACCATTGGAAGTTTAAGCCTCTCTTCCAAAATGATCTATTGGTCCAATGCAATCCCTATCTAAATTCCACTGGCATTTTTTCACAGAAATAGTGAAAATCCAAAATTCGTATGGAAACACAAAAGACCCCAAATAGAAAAAGCAACCTTGAGAAAGAACAAAGATGGAGAGGTATCCCACTTCCTGGTTTCAAACTATATTATAAAGCTGTAGTAATATAGCTATATTATATATTATATTTTATATTATATATTATATTATAATATATAATATATATTATATATATAGCTAGAACAGTCCCAATATAGCTAGAACAGTAGGGTTCTAGCATACAAACAGACACACAGACCAATGGAATAGATTCAAGAGCCCAGAAATAAACCCAGGTATTTCCAGTCAACTAATATTTGACAAGGCAGCCAAGAATACTCGAGGGGAAAGGACAGTCTCTTCAATAAGTGGTGATAGGAAACCTGGATATTCACATGCAAATGAATGAAATTAGACCCCTATCTCATACCGCTCACCAAAATCTACTTGAATTGGATTAAAGACATAATGTAAAACTTGAAATGATAAAACTCACAGAACAAGGGAACATAGCACAGGGAGCAAGCTCCTTGGCATTGTTCTTGGCAATGATGTTTCTGGATGACACCAAAAGCACAAGCAACAAAGCAAAACTCAACAAGTAGATTTTACATGAAATCTAAAAGCTTCTGCACAGCAAATGAAACCACCAACAAAATGAAATGGGAGAAAATGTCTGCAAACCATTTATGGGGTAAGGAGTTGATATCCAAAATATATAAGGAAATCACACAACTTAAAAAAAAAAGTAATAATCCGATTTGCAAATGGGCAAAGGACCCAAATCAACATTCTTCCAAAGAAGACCTACAAATGGCCAACAGGTACATGAAGAGATGCTCAGCATCGCTCACTATCAGGGAAAAGCAAATCAGAACCATTATGAGATATCACCTCACACCTGTTTGGATAGCTGTCACCACAAAGGCAAGAGATTAAAAAGTGTTGATGAGGATGTGGAGGAAAAGGAACCCTCATGCACTGTTGGAGGGAATGTAAACTGGATCAGCCATTAAGGAAAACAGTATGGAAGCTCCTCAAAAAAATTTTAAACAGAACTACCCTGTGATCCAGCAATTCCATTTTTGCACATATATCTGAAGGAGGACATTATATTAGGTGAAATAAGTCAGTCACTAAAACACAAATACAATTCCATGTATACAAGGTACCTAGAATGGTCAAATTCATAGAGATGCAAGGTAGGAAGGTGATTACCACCTGCAGGGGGAATAATGGGTTATTTAATGGGTACAAAGTGTCCATTTGGAAAGATGAAAAAGTTCTGGAGGAGGGTTGTGATGGCTGCACAACAGTGTGAATGTACTTAATGAACTGCATACTTAAAATGGCTAAAATGGTAAATTTTGTGTTATGTATATTTCCCCACAATAGAAGAATGCTTTAAAAAAGAAACCATTACCATTGGCTGGTAATTGCCATTACCATTTCATCTTAACATACCTTGTCTTGCCTTGTCTTAATTTTGTGTAAGGGCAGAGCTTAATCCCATTTTGGATGGAGCAGAGGACTCAGGGTGAGATTAAAATGAGCCGAATAAGCAAACAAAACGCCTACAGGTGGCAGTGGTGATCTGACTCTGGTGTAAGGAAAGCCATCTTCCTGGTCTGGTGTTCAGAACAATTCGTTGTGCCCATAGTTGACAAAATTCAACTTTTCAGCATGAGCACAAGTTTTTTTGTGAATGGCTCTATTCTGGTGGACAGTGGTCTTTTCCAATCATGTTGTCCAGCAACGGACCCCCAGAAGGTCGGGTATATTGAGTCTCTTGGCCTCTCTCCGGATGCTTCACAGTAGACACTCGGGTTTGGATGCTGGTAGGCATCAGAGACCATCACTGTTGTTGTTAGTGAAAGCAAGGCTCTGCCAAGACCCACCCATTTCAAAGCCCATACTTAGAAATAGAGGGCCTGAGCCACAGCCCGGGCAGAGCATAAACAGAACTGTAGGCATTAGGGCCAAATAAGATCCTCTTGAATCCCTCACTCAGGGCTTTCTTGAGCTGCTCGTTGGTGAGTCCAGGGGACAAGACTCATGTGTTGACTCGATCTGTGTGTAGGTGGAAGAAGGGTCCTGAGGCCTAAAGATCCGTAGGCAGTGCCAGGGTTGAGGAGAGAGGGTAAGTGAGGTGATTCCACACTACAACCTCCTCTTTGAGACTCAATTCACTTGATTTTTGAGACAAGAAGCCCTCCTTTGGCAACCAACGAGATGGCCCATCCTCTCCAGCAGGGGGCATCCAGCATCAGTCTTGTCTTCCTAAACCAGAATTGGTTTGAAATGCTGCCGTTCCTGCTTCCAAGGCAAAGGTTTTCTGATTTATATTTCACCCTTTCCCTATTGAGCCTGGATCCTGTCCTGAAATGCAGCTACTCAGCCAGCATCCTAATCCCCTGAGTGAATCTTGCTACCCTCTCCCTGTGGGGTCTGCATGCTCCTCCCTGGTACCAGGGTGCTGGGCCACATCTGCTTCACCAGGAATGAGTGCCCTTCCCACATGGGACCATTCCTGCCTGACTCCAGGAATGGCCCCATCTGGAAATTCCTGCTGTGCTCCATTCCTCCTCACTCAAACAGGCCTGCAGGGCGATACTGCAGAACAGATGCAAGTTACTACTCCTTTGAGAAGTGTTTTTTTGAGGGGGTAGTGTCCGGGTGGTTCAGTGGGTTAGGCGTCCCACTCTTGATTTCTGCTCAGGTCATGATCTCGCAGTTCGTGGGATCGAGCCCCGCGCAGGGCTCTGCACTGACAATGTGAAGTCTGCTTGGGATCCTCTCTCTCCCTCTCTCTCTCTCTGCCCCTCCCCCCGCTCACATTTTTCCTCTCTCACTCTCTCTCTCTCAAAATAAATAAACATCTTTTTAAAAATACAAGTGATTTTTTTTTTTTAGTCTAGCTATTATTTGTTCAGTGAGGGTCTGCTACTCGCCCTACACATTCCCAATATCTTGGCCCTACCCACCCCCGGGCTGTGCCCCAGATCTCAGCCTGCCTTTTGGAGCAGAGTGTGCATCAAAGCCTTTCGGTGTCCCCATTGTTGAAAAGACAACTCTATCTCCAGCTCCTTCTGAGCATCACCAGAGGCACCGCCTGACTAGAAGGCAGCACTTTGCAGCCCCCATGTGTCTGAATTAGCACAATGAGGGCCTTTAGTGTCAGACGTGAGGACACCGATTCCTCTCCCCAGGGAACAACCGAGAGAAGCAGCATATTTTCCATTGTTCCACAACACACTGTTCTCCTCTCTCATGTCTTTCTCCTCTTTCAGCGTTGCCCGTCAAGGTCCCAGAGATCTCTTTCTGTCCCAGTTCTCCGTTTGCTCAAGAAAGCGGCTTGTCTGATATGCTAGGCTAAAGTGTGATGCAACACAGGCTGAAAAACAGAATTGACCCAAATTTATGTTTGATTTCAGTATAAATGCAAATGATGACGGCTCAAATTGTGTGGTGATGATACAGTATACAATATATGGCATTGGACAGCTGTCTAGAAACTCAGACAAAACCCAAGTTAGATTGTGTGATGGCTGTAAAATACACTTGACCTTGAATAACATAGTTTTGAACTGGGCGGGTCCACTAACATGCTGATTTTTTAAATATAAATACAGCACAGTACTATATAGGTATTTTTTCTTCCTTATGACTTTCTTAATAATGTTCTCCTTTCTCTAGCTTACTTTATTGTAAGAATACAGTGTATACTACATATCACATGCAAACTATGTGTTAATTGACAGTTTATGCTATCAGTAAGGCTTCTGGTCAACAGGAGGCTATTAGTAGTTAAGTTCTGGGGGAGTCAAAAGTTCATGTGGATTTTCAACTGCACAGGAGTCAGCACTTCTAACCCTCCCGTTGCTCAGGGGTCAACTGCATATTGGCTAATTATGACCCCCTTCCCTTCAACAGACAGAACCTAATTCCCCCACTTGGAAAGTATGCTACATTCGCTGACTTATTTCTAACAGAATGTATTGGGAGTGACAGAGTGAGGCTTTGTGATTTCTGGGACTCTGTCATAAAAAGAATACACCCTCTGCCTGTTGTTCTCCCTCTCTCTTATTCTTTCTGTTTCTCTCTTTCATCACTTACTTTGGTGGAAATAAGTGGCTATATCATGAGGATACTCAGGCAGCCCTGTGAAAAAGCCCAACAAAAAGGAAACCAACTTGCCAGAACCAACTAACTAACCATGTGAGTGAGCAACTTTGAAAGCAGATTCTCCATCCTCAGTCAAGCCTTCAGATGATTTCAGGCTGCAGCCTTAGAGTCAACCCCAAACATTGTGAGCAGAGACAAACTATCCCAACTGTGCCCTGGCTGAATCCGTGACACACAATAAAACAAGAGAAAAAAAACTATAATTAGTTTTTTAAGCCACTAAGTTTTGGGGGGCAGAGTGTATAATTTGTTACACAGCAATAGCTAACTAATACAGATTCATAACACATACTAAAATTGACTCCAAGATAGATTAAAGTTTTGTAAGCAAATGTTCATTCAATGGTGGCATGAGGGAGGTGGCCATTAGGAGTTCAGTCTACCCAGAAGCAACCTGCAGGGTAAGCAGGGTAACCACATTCACAAGAGCCTCCAGACAGCTGGTTGGTCACCCTCCATGGCTCCTTCACTAAGCCTTGGCCCAGGTCCAAGGACGAGACTGACTGGCTTGCCTGGAAAGTAATCAGTGTGGGTGCTTGAACCCATGCCTACATGTGTTTGGCACCATCAAAGAGAAACTGGGAGTCTCAGCACCCAGAACATAAGCAGAAACGCTAAAAACAAAAAGAGAGAGAGAAAGAGAGAGAGAGTCATACACAAAGGAAATATAACCATAATGCATGCATAGTCATCATAATGTAAACACTGTGAGATGATTTTTCAACTGTTCAAGTCAACCAGAAAGAAATTCCAGAATAAGTCATTCTGGCTATAGAACCAACTGTAAAAGTTATCACCCTGGAAAATGTACAAATAATAAACAAAGAAGGAAGGGAGGTAGGAGGTTAAAAGGGGGGAAAAAAAATGAAGAAAAGTGTGGAGGGCAAGTACCCTCTCCTTCCAAAGTGGAGAATCCAAAGATACTACCTGTGGTTGATAAAATAAGAAGTGAAGGTATACATATATATGTATTTTATTTACCAAGGCAACCAATAAAAGAAGTAAAAATCTTTTATACTGGGACAGGAATGTGATAAAAGTGAGGTAAATCCTTATCCATTGTAGCAGTAAATCAACTGCTATGTCTAATCTTGGTATCTAAAAAACACTGATATAAGAATAGTGTTTTAGGGGTACCTGGGTGGCTCAGCTAAGCGTCCAACTCTTGGTTTCGGCTCAGGTCATGATCTCATGGTTCGTGGGTTCAAGCCCCACATGGGGCTCGGTGCTGACAGTGCAGAGCCTGCTTGGGATTCTCATTCTCTCCCTCTCTCTTGGCCCTTCCCCCACTCACGTTGTCTCTGTCTCTCTCAAAATAAATAAATAAACTTAAAAAAAAAAAGAATAGCTTTTTTCTTTTAATTTTTTAACGTTTATTCATTTTTGAGAGACAGAGAAAGACAGACTGTGAGTAGGGGAGGGGCAGAGAGACAAGGAGACACAGAATCCGAAGCAGGCTCCAGGCTCTAAGCTGTCAGCACAGAGCCCAACGCGGGGTTCGAACTCACGAATCGTGAGATCATGACCTGAGCCAAAGTTGGATGCTCAACCAACTAAGCCACCCAGGGGCCCCAAGAATAGTTTTTTAATGACATGAAGGAAGCCATCAGAAAAACTAACAGAAATAGTTAAAAGGGAGTGAGTATGGAGATATAATTGGAGGAGGTGTCATTGTTTCAGACTTCAAGAACTTTCCTGAACTATCATTTGCTTTCTTTGTTGACTATAGTATTTTGAAAAAAAGTAAATCTTTAAAAATTCCAATGTATTCCCACCTTTAATATACTTAGCATATTGCCTTGTGTTTTCAAGTAGGGTACATTTGTATCACATAATATCCACAAACTACTTAATCTTACAATAATTCTGTCAGGAAAACACACGATCTTTCATCATTATCAGATAGGGAAAGTGAACTGAGAAATGCTAATGACTTGCCCAAGAGGACTTAGTAAAATATTTCCTTAAGAGTTATAACTTCTGGGGCGCCTGAGTGGCTCAGTCAGCTGAGCAACTGACTCTCAATTTTGGCTCACGTTCATGATCCCAGGGTCGTGGGATCAAGCCCCATGTCAGGCTCCATGCTGAATGTAGAGCCTGCTTAGGATTCTCTCTCTCTCTCTCTCTCTCTCTCTCTCTCTCTCTCCCACACACACACTTTGTCCCTCTCCCCAGCTTGCACTCTTTCTCTCTAAAATAAAAACATATATAAAATTTAAAAATTAAAAAAAGTTATAACTTCCTAAAACATTGACCATTTCTTACAAGCATCCCATGAGGTGTAAAGAGTCCCACTTCATGGATGAAAATATAATGGCAACAAAGATATGTAATCTCCCCCCTGGATCCCAAGGAGATGGTAGATGAATATGGTTCCTACTTCCATCCTGCTTTGTTGCTTCCTCTGTGGGAAGTGGTGACCATCAACACAGCATCTAACAGCTGAAAGCAAGAAGAAGCAAGTGAGGTGCAAAGGCCTCATCATAACCCTTTCTGTGGGTGTTATTAACCACACTACAGGTGGGGCCATAGCACTAGGATAAAAATAAGCATTGTGCTCATTGAGGCCACACAGCAGGTCAGTAGTAACACTGGGATTTGAATCCGTGTTGGGGCACCAGAGTCATGCCTGTCATTAAGTGGGGGGGGGGGGGGAGGGGACTGGAAATAAAAAAAAAGGAAGTTCACTTGCCTATGAATGGATCGTATGACTGGGTAGTAAATCTGTCTCTCACTGTCTGTATAGTTCAAGGCAACATTTTTCTCTCCTCAGATCCTCTACTTTCTCATCTGTAAAAGGAGAAGGTGAGCTAGGTTATCTCCCTTTTGAGCTGGAACTTGATTGTAGCCTAGCTGATGAAATCAGGTAAGAAAAATAAATAAAAATTCTATTGGGAAGGAAGAAATAAAATTGCCTTTATTCACAGAGAATATGATCATACTTGTAGCTATAAGATTTTTTGAAGTTACAAGGACTAATAAGTATGTTCAGCAAGGATCCAAAATACAAGATCAATATAAAAATTTCTTGTAGGGATGTCTGGATGGCTCTGTCAGTTAAGCAACTGACTTTGGCTCAGGTCATTATCTCACAGTCCATGAGTTCAAGTCCTGTGTCAGGCTCTGTGCTGACAGCTCAGACCCTGGAGCCTGCTTTGGATTCTGGGTCTCCCTCTCTCTTTGCCCCTCTCCAACTCTCTCTCTCTCTCTTTCTCAAAAATAAATAAAACATTAAAACATTTTTTAAATTAAATTTCAATTTTATTTCTATACATTAGCAATGAACAATCAGAAATTAAAATCTATAAATATCACAATAGCACAAAAAATATGAAATACTTAGGGATATGTCTGAAAAAAGATGCCAAAGACCTGTATACTAAAACTATAGAACATCACAGAGCAAAATTAAAGAAGGCTTAAATGCCTGGGGAGATGTACAATATTCATAAGACTTGGTATTGCTAAAATGTCAAATCTCTCCAAATTGATATACATATCTGATACATCCTTAAACAAATTCCCAGCAGACTTTTGGAGAAACTGATAGCCTGAGTCTAAAGCTCATATGGAAATGCAAAAGTCCTAGAAAACAACTCTGAAAAAGAACAATTTGGTAGGCTATGTGATTTCAAGATTTATTGTAAATCTACACTAATCAGGACAGCATGGTATTTGCAACAAGTTAGACAAAAGAGATCAATAGGACAGAAAATAGAATCCAGATATAGACCCACACATATGCAGACAACTGACTTTTGGAAAAGGTGCAAAGGTGGAGAAAGCATAGTCTTTTCAAAAATGTAGCTAGAAAATTCAGAAATCTATAGGAAAAAAAATTAACAGGCATACCTTGCATCATGTATAAAATTAATTAAAAATGGAATATAAATCTAAATGTAAAACTTAAAACTTTCAGGAGAAAATCTTTATGACTTTGGTATAGGCAAAGACTTCTTAAGATAGGTCACCAAAAGAATCATCCATTCCAGTCTATCAATATCCAAGGGCATATTGATAGACTGGACTTCACCAAAATTAAAAACATTCGCTCTACATAAAACACTATTAAGGAATGAAAAGATAAGGCACAGGCCAGGAGAACATATTTTCAGAGCATATATCTGATAGGATACTTCTATCCCAAATATATACAGAACTCTCAAAACTCAATAATAACCTTATTCAAAAATAGTAAAGATTTGAACTTTTACATTCTCCAAATGTTTCACAAATTTCTCCAAAGAAGTTTCACAAATGGCCAGTAAGTAGAAAGAAAGATACTCAACATCATTAATCATTAGGGAAATGCAAATCAAAACCATGATGAAATACTCATACCCATTAGAATAACTACTCTCAAAACAATGAAAAATATGAAGTATTGATGAGGTTATGGAGAAATTGAAACCCTCATATGTTGCTGGTGGGAAAATAAAATGTTGCAGCCTTTGTATAAAAATATGGCAGTTCTCAAAATGCCAAACAGGGGCGCTTGGGTGGCTCAGTTGGTTAAGTGTCCGACTTCAGCTCAGGTCACGATCTCACAGTTTGTGAGTTCAAGCCCCGCATCAGGTTCTATGTTGAAAGCTCAGAGCCTGGAGCCTGCTTCAGATTCTGTGTCTCCTTCTCTCTGGCCCTCCCCCACTCGCTCTCTCTCTCACTCTCTCAAAAATAATAAAAAATGATAAATATTAAAAAAATTGTAAATGTCAAACATGGAATTACCATATAGCTCAGCATATAGAATAAAGGCTGTGGGGTCAGAGAGTTGTACGATGGGTATAGATGGATGGATGATAAAAAAAAGTTTTGGGAATAGATAGTGGTAATGGTAATTGTGAATGTACTTAAGGCTACTGAATTGTACACTTAAAAATGACTAAAGAACTTTGGCAAGATGGCGGCATAGAAGGACGCTGGGCTCACCGCGCGTCCTGCTGATCACTTAGATTCCACCTACACCTGCCTAAATAACCCAGAAAAACGCCAGAGGATTAGCAGAACGGAGTCGCGGGAGCCAAATGCAGACGAGAGGCCCACGGAAGAGGGTAGGAAGGGCGGCGAGGCGGTGCGCGCTCCATGGACTGGCAGGAGGGAGCCGGGGCGGAGGGGCGGCTCGCCGGCCAAGCAGAGCCCCCGAGTCTGGCTTGCAAAAGCGGAGGGGCCGGGCGGACTGTGTTCCAACAGCAAGCGCGACTTAGCGTCTGGGAGGACATAAGTTAGCAGCTCTGCTCGGAAAGCGGGAAGGCTGGAGGACAAAGGGAGGGAGAGCTGCTGAGCCCCCGGACGACAGAGCTCAATTTGGCGGGGAACAAAGGCGCTCGCCAGCGCCATCTCCCCCGCCCATCCCCCAGCCAAAATCCCAAAGGGAACCAGTTCCTACCAGGGAACTTGCTCACTCTGCGCAAACACCCAACTCTGTGCTTCTGCGGAGCCAAACCTCCGGCAGCAGATCTGACTCCCTCCCGCTACCACAGGGCCCCTCCTGAAGTGGATCACCTAAGGAGAAGCGAGCTAAGCCTGCCCCTCCTGCCCCGTGCACCTTGCCTACCCACCCCAGCTAATACGCCAGATCCCCAGCATCACAAGCCTGGCAGTGTCCAGGTAGCCCAGACAGGCCACGCCACCCCACAGTGAATCCCGCCCCTAGGAGAGGGGAAGAGAAGGCACACACCAGTCTGACGGTGGCCCCAGCGGTGGGCTGGGGGCAGACATCAGGTCTGACTGCGGCCCCGCCCACCAACTCCAGTTATACACCACAGCACAGGGGAAGTGTCCTGCAGGTCCTCACCACGCCAGGGACTATCCAAAATGACCAAGCGGAAGAATTCCCCTCAGAAGAATCTCCAGGAAATAACAACAGCTAATGAGCTGATCAAAAAGGATTTAAATAATATAACAGAAAGTGAATTTAGAATAATAGTCATAAAATTAATCGCTGGGCTTGAAAAAAGTATAGAGGACAGCAGAGAATCTCTTGCTACAGAGATCAAGGGCCTAAGGAACAGTCACGAGGAGCTGAAAAACGCTTTAAACGAAATGCAAAACAAAATGGAAACCACCACGGCTCGGCTTGAAGAGGCAGAGGAGAGAATAGGTGAACTAGAAGATAAAGTTATCGAAAAAGAGGAAGCTGAGAAAAAGAGAGATAAAAAAATCCAGGAGTATGAGGGGAAAATTAGAGAATTAAGTGATACACTAAAAAGAAATAATATACGCATAATTGGTATCCCAGAGGAGGAAGAGAGAGGGAAAGGTGCTGAAGGGGTACTTGAAGAAATCATAGCTGAGAACTTCCCTGAACTGGGGAAGGAAAAAAGCATTGAAATCCAAGAGGCACAGAGAACTCCCTTCAGACGTAACTTGAATCGATCTTCTGCACGACATATCATAGTGAAACTGGCAAAATACAAGGATAAAGAGAAAATTCTGAAAGCAGCAAGGGGTAAACGTGCCCTCACATATAAAGGGAGACCTGTAAGACTCGTGACTGATCTCTCTTTTGAAACATGGCAGGCCAGAAAGAATTGGCACGAGATTTTCAGGGTGCTAGACAGAAAAAATATGCAGCCGAGAATCCTTTATCCAGCAAGTCTGTCATTTAGAATAGAAGGAGAGATAAAGGTCTTCCCAAACAAACAAAAACTGAAGGAATTTGTCACCACTAAACCAGCCCTACAAGAGATCCTAAGGGGGACCCTGTGAGACAAAGTACCAGAGGCACCACTACAAGCATAAAACATACAGACATCTCAATGACTCTAAACCCGTATCTTTCTATAATAACACTGAATGTAAATGGATTAAATGCGCCAACCAAAAGACATAGGGTATCAGAATGGATAAAAAAACAAGACCCATCTATTTGCTGTCTACAAGAGACTCATTTTAGACCTGAGGACACCTTTAGATTGAGAGTGAGGGGATGGAGAACTATTTATCATGTGACTGGAAGCCAAAAGAAAGCTGGAGTAGCCATACTTATATCAGACAAACTAGACTTTAAATTAAAGGCTATAACAAGAGATGAAGAAGGACATATAATAGTTACAGGGTCTATCCATCAGGAAGAGCTAACAATTATAAATGTCTATGCGCCAAATACCAGAGCCCCCAAATATATAAAACAATTACTCATAAACATAAGCAACCTTATTGATAAGAATGTGGTAATTGCAGGGGACTTTAACACCCCACTTACAGAAATGGATAGATCATCTAGACACACGGTCAATAAAGAAACAAGGGCCCTGAATGAGACATTGGATCAGATGGACTTGACAGATAATATTTAGAACTCTGCATCCCAAAGCAACAGAATATACTTTCTTCTCGAGTGCACATGGAACATTCTCCAAGATAGATCATATACTGGGTCACAAAACAGCCCTTCATAAATTTACAAGAATTGAAATTATACCATGCATACTTTCAGACCACAATGCTATGAAGCTTGAAATCAACCACAGAAAAAAGTCTGGAAAACCTCCAAAAGCATGGAGGTTAAAGAACACCCTACTAACGAATGAGTGGGTCAACCAGGCAATTAGAGAAGAAATTAAAAAATATATGGAAACAAACAAAAATGAAAATACAACAATCCAAACGCTTTGGGATGCAGCGAAGGCAGTCCTGAGAGGAAAATACATTGCAATCCAGGCCTATCTCAAGAAACAAGAAAAATCCCAAATACAAAATATAACAGCACACCTAAAGGAACTAGAAGCAGAACAGCAAAGGCAGCCTAAACCCAGCAGAAGAAGAGAAATAATAAAGATCAGAGCAGAAATAAACAATATAGAATCTAAAAAAACTGTAGAGCAGATCAACGAAACCAAGAGTTGGTTTTTTGAAAAAATAAACAAAATTGACAAACCTCTAGCCAGGCTTCTCAAAAAGAAAAGGGAGATGACCCAAATAGATAAAATCATGAATGAAAATGGAATTATTACAACCAATCCCTCAGAGATACAAACAATTATCAGGGAATACTATGAAAAATTATATGCCAACAAATTGGACAACCTGGAAGAAATGGACAAATTCCTCAACACCCACACACTTCCAAAACTCAATCAGGAGGAAATAGAAAGCTTGAACAGACCCATAACCAGCGAAGAAATTGAATCGGTTATCAAAAATCTCCCAACAAATAAGAGTCCAGGACCAGATGGCTTCCCAGGGGAGTTCTACCAGACGTTTAAAGCAGAGATAATACCTATCCCTCTCAAGCTATTCCAAGAAATAGAAAGGGAAGGAAAACTTCCAGACTCATTCTATGAAGCCAGTATTACTTTGATTCCTAAACCAGACAGAGACCCAGTAAAAAAAGAGAACTATAGGCCAATATCCCTGATGAATATGGATGCAAAAATTCTCAATAAGATACTAGCAAATCGAATTCAACGGCATATAAAAAGAATTATTCACCATGATCAAGTGGGATTCATTTCCGGGATGCAGGGCTGGTTGAACATTCGCAAATCAATCAACGTGATACATCACATTAACAAAAAAAAAAGATAAGAACCATATGATCCTGTCAATCGATGCAGAAAAGGCCTTTGACAGAATCCAGCACCCTTTCTTAATAAAAACCCTTGAGAAAGTCGGGATAGAAGGAACATACTTAAAGATCATAAAAGCCATTTATGAAAAGCCCATAGCTAACATCATCCTCAACAGGGAAAAACTGAGAGCTTTTTCCCTGAGATCAGGAACACGACAGGGATGCCCACTCTCACCGCTGTTGTTTAACATAGTGCTGGAAGTTCTAGCATCAGCAATCAGACAACAAAAGGAAATCAAAGGCATCAAAATTGGCAAAGATGAAGTCAAGCTTTCGCTTTTTGCAGATGACATGATATTATACACGGAAAATCCGATAGACTCCACCAAATGTCTGCTAGAACTGATACAGGAATTCAGCAAAGTTGCAGGATACAAAATCAATGTACAGAAATCAGTTGCATTCTTATACACTAACAATGAAGCAACAGAAAGACAAATAAAGAAACTGATCCCATTCACAATTGCACCAAGAAGCATAAAATACCTAGGAATAAATCTAACCAAAGATGTAAAGGATCTGTATGCTGAAAACTATAGAAAGCTTATGAAGGAAATTGAAGAAGATTTAAAGAAATGGAAAGACATTCCCTGCTCATGGATTGGAAAAATAAATATTGTCAAAATGTCAATACTACCCAAAGCTATCTACACATTCAATGCAATCCCAATCAAAATTGCACCAGCATTCTTCTCGAAACTAGAACAAGCAATCCTAAAATTCATATGGAACCACAAAAGGCCCCGAATAGCCAAAGGAATTTTGAAGAAGACCAAAGCAGGAGGCATCACAATCCCAGACTTTAGCCTCTATTACAAAGCTGTCATCATCAAGACAGCATGGTATTGGCACAAAAACAGACACATAGACCAATGGAATAGAATAGAAACTCCAGAACTAGACCCACAAACGTATGGCCAACTCATCTTTGACAAAGCAGGAAAGAACATCCAATGGAAAAAAAAAACAGCATCTTTAACAAATGGTGCTGGGAGAACTGGACAGCAACATGCAGAAGGTTGAAACTAGACCACTTTCTCACACCATTCACAAAAATAAACTCAAAATGGATAAAGGACCTAAATGTGAGACAGGAAACCATCAAAACCTTAGAGGAGAAAGCAGGAAAAGACCTCTCTGACCTCAGCCGTAGCAATCTCTTACTCGACACATCCCCAAAGGCAAGGGAATTAAAGGCAAAAGTGAATTACTGGGACCTTATGAAGATAAAAAGCTTCTGCACAGCAAAGGAAACAACCAACAAAACTAAAAGGCAACCAACGGAATGGGAAAAGATATTCGCAAATGACATATCGGACAAAGGGCTAGTATCCAAAATCTATAAAGAGCTCACCAAACTCCACACCCAAAAAACAAATAACCCAGTGAAGAAATGAGCAGAAAACATGAATAGACACTTCTCTAAAGAAGACATCTGGATGGCCAACAGGCACATGAAAAGATGTTCAGCGTCGCTCCTTATAAGGGAAATACAAATCAAAACCACACTCAGGTATCACCTCACACCAGTCAGAGTGGCCAAAATGAACAAATCAGGAGACTATAGATGCTGGAGAGGATGTGGAGAAACGGGAACCCTCTTGCACTGTTGGTGGGAATGCAAACTGGTGCAGCCGCTCTGGAAAGCAGTGTGGAGGTTCCTCAGAAAATTAAAAATAGACCTACCCTATGACCCAGCAATAGCACTGCTAGGAATTTATCCAAGGGATACAGGAGTACTGATGCATAGGGGCACTTGTACCCCAATGTTCATAGCAGCACTCTCAACAATAGCCAAATTATGGAAAGAGCCTAAATGTCCATCAACTGATGAATGGATAAAGAAATTGTGGTTTATATACACAATGGAGTACTACGTGGCAATGAGAAAAAATGAAATATGGCCTTTTGTAGCAACGTGGATGGAACTGGAGAGTGTGATGCTAAGTGAAATAAGCCATACAGAGAAAGACAGATACCATATGGTTTCACTCTTATGTGCATCCTGAGAAACTCAACAGAAACCTATGGAGGAGGGGAAGGAAAAAAAAAAAAAGAGGTTAGAGTGGGAGAGAGCCAAAGCATAAGAGACTGTTAAAAACTGAGAACAAACTGAGGGTTGATGGGGGGTGGGAGGGAGGGGAGGGTGGGTGATGGGTATTGAGGAGGGCACCTTTTGGGATGAGCACTGGGTGTTGTATGGAAACCAATTTGTCAATAAATTTCATATAAAAAAAATAAACTTGAAACTGATGTGAAAAAAAAAAATAAATAAAATTAAAAAAAAATAAAAATGACTAAAATGATAAGCTTTATGTTACATATATTTTAAAATAATAAAAAACTCAATAATAAGACAACACACATCCAATTTTTCAAACAATGGCCAACATTTTCTTCAACATAGTATTGGAAGTCCTAGCCTCAGCAATCAGACAAGAAAAAAAAAAGAGGTATCCAAATTAGTAAAGAAGTTAAACTGTCACTATTCACAGATGACATGATATTATACTTAGAAAATCCAGAAGACTCCACCAAAAAACTACTAGAAGTAATAAATGAATTCAGTAAAGTTGCAGGATACAATACAGATACCCAGAAACTGGTAGCATTTCTATACACAAATAATGAAGTAGCTGAAAGAGAAATTAAAAAAACAATTCCATTCACAATTGAATCAAAAAGAATAAACTATCTAGAATCAAACTTAACCAAGGAGTAAAAGACATGTACTCTGAAAACTATAACACATTGATGAAAGAAACTAAAAATGACACAAACAAATGGAAAAATATTCCATGCTCATGGATTGGAAGAATTAATATTGTTAAAATGTCCATACTGCCCGAAGCAATCTATAGATTCAATGCAACCTCTATCAAAATACCAACAGCCTTTTGCACAGAACTAGACAAATAATACTAAAATCTGTAAGGAACTACAAAAGACTTTGAATAGCCAAAGCAATCCTGAGAAAGAAGAACAAAGCTGCAGGTATCACTATTGTAGACTCTGAGTCTGGAGTTCTCTCTTGTCCAGCAAGAGAGCGGAGGCAGGATTAAAATGCAAAAGAGGTTAATGTCCAGGAGGAGACAAGAGCCCTGAGTAAGGGTCCTTGCTCCATTTTTATTAGGATAAGAAGGCTTACAAGCATGATGATATAGACACTATGGAAAACAGGATAGAGTTTCCTGTGAAAATTAAAAATAAAAATACCGTATGATCCAATAATTCCAACACTGGGTAATTATCCCTTATAAATGAAAACACTAATTTGAAAAGATACACACATCCCTATGTCTATTGCAGCATTATTAACAATAACCAAGATATGGAAACAACCGAAGTGTCCATTGATTGGTGAATGGATAAAGAACAATGGAATAGTACACAGCCATAAAAAGGATGAGACTGTGCTACGTGCAATGACATGTATGGACCTAAAAAGTATTATGCTAAGTGAAGTAAGTCAGACTGAGAAAGATAAATACCATATTAATTCACTTATATTGGAATCTAAAAAAATGAATGAATAAATGAACAAAAAGCAGAATCAGACCTACACATACAGAGAACAAACTGATAGTTTCCATAAGGTTAAGAAGGTGATGGTGTAGACAAAATGAGTGAAGGAGAGAGGGAAATACAGACTTCCAGTTATGGAATGATTAAATCACAGGACTAAAAGGCACAGTATAGGAAATATAGTCAGTGATATTGTGATAGCACTGTAGGGTGACAGATAGTGGCTACACTAATAAGCAGAGTATAACTTGAAGAGAAATTAAATCACTGTGTTGTATACCTGAACTAATACACTCAAATTTTTTTTTAAACGAGCAAAAGATTTGAGTAGAGATATTGCCAAAGAAGAAGCACAGATGAATAGTACCTGAAATATGTTCAATTTCATTAGTCTTAGGGAAATGCAAATTAAAAACCACAATGAAATAACAACTCTGTATCTGTCTAATGACTTAAAACAAAAAAAAGAAAAAATGATACCAAGCATAGTGGGGATGTGGAGGAACAGGAATTTTCATGCGCTACCAGGAGAATGTAAAATGGTACAACCACTTTGGAAAACATTTTGGCAATTCTTTTAAAAGTTAAACATATGCCTACCTAGTCATTCCACTCTTAGGTATGAAAGTATATCTCCACACAAAGACTTGTAAATGAATGATCATGGCAGTTTTATTCGTAACAATCAAAAACTAGAAATAACCTAAATGCCCATCAACAGGTGAATGGATAAATTGTAGAATACACAGTATACAGTGACGTGTACACACAATACACAATGAAATACTACTTGGCAATAAAGAAGAATGAACTATTCATACTTGTGACGATAGGAAGGAATCTCAAAATAATTGAGTGGAGGAAGCCGCATATAGAAAACCAATACATAGCGTAAGCATCCAGGATCTCATTTACATAAAATTCTAGAAAATGCAAACTCGTCTGTGGTTGACAGATCAATTGCTGTCTGGGGAAGGGGTCCGTCCAGGGAGGTACATGGAAGAAAATACAAAGGGATAGGAGGGAACTGTAGGGAGTGCTAACTATATTCATCATGTTGATTGAAGCGGTGGTCCCATGGATGCATACCTATGTCAAAGCTTATCAAAGGACACGCCTGAAATATGTGCAGTCTGTTGTATGTCAACTATAGCTCACTAAAGTCGTTTCAAAAGCAATGTTGAATTTAAAATACAAATGGGATGAAATGTTGACGATACTTTTATGTAGTTAAAGCTCAAATCAACACTGTATTGAATTCAGACAGAGAGTGGGCTGGAAAGACATACATTAAATATGCAGATTGAATTCCTCTATCAGGGAGTGGGAAGTAAAGGATTAAAAAGAAAATAATAAAGAGGGGCGTTGGGGGGCCCAATGATGATACCGTGCAGAGTATGGTTAAGTCCAATCTGTCCACTATTGTCCTGGGAGAGGGGAGGGGTGGTGCAAGGGAAAACTGGAGGGAGGAAGGAGAGAAAGAGAATTGAAGGCAGGGAGGAAGAAAAATAAAGGAGGACGAGGTGGGGAGGGGGCAGCCAGACACACAGATCTGAAGGATACATGGAGTCTGCAGAAAGGCCTCTCGCAAGCTGGGCTTGGCAAACACGCCCCTGGCGAAGGGCCAGACAAGGCCTGGGCTACATCTAAGGGTGAACTTACATGGGTTATCAAATTCCCCTTTCCTGGAGCCTCTGGAAGTTGTTGCCAAAAACAGAAGGGGGGAAAATCCGTCCCTTTGTCTTTTTTTCCCCTTGGACCTGATTTCGTGTTTTCCTCAGTCTTACTTCTCCCCGGGGACCATCCGGCCCCAGCTGCGGAGGGGGTAAGACGTGGGAGTTGGGCAAAGGGTGGCACCAAGTCAGGCGCGCTGCACCGGGTCCCCCAAAGCCGCAGAAGGGCAGCGAAGGCGGGGATGCAACCCCAGCCTCTGCCCAAAACCGCTTCCTTAGAGACGGGAGGCCAGGTGCGCCGCCGCCGCTCCCGGGCGCCGGGAGGAGAGGCCGCGGCGCTGGTCCGGGGCTCTCCAGGAGCCGCCCCTCTGCGTTCCCCCTCGTGGCGGCGGCGTCTCCACCCGCGGGACCTCGTCTCCACCCGCGCGCGCTCCCGCCCGCCCGCTCCGCCTTCTTAGCCTGGCCCGGGCGCAGAGCAGGAAGTTCACACACGCGAGGAGAAGCCTCTCCAGAAGCATTTGCACAGCTCTCCACCGTCCGGCCAAGAGCCGGGCCGTTGGGGTAGCCTGGCAGGGGTGCGTGTGTGTGTGTGTGCGCGCGCGGGCTGGGGGTGGGGGGAGCCCTTGAACTTGGCGGGCGCTGCGACTTGCTCTCGAGGAGGCTTGCTCCCATGCTTTTCCGTCCGAAAATATTTGTATTGTGATAATACACAGTCCCCGAAGCGAAAGTCAAACGGGCACTCAAAGATACCTTGGGGATCTTCCAAGAGGACAGATGGACAGAGCCACCCGTGCACCGAGATGCGGACAGAATGCAGCGGTGCAGAGAAGGGATGGTGGGGGGCGGGACGGGGGTTGGAAGGTAGGAGAAGTGGAGAGGGAAGCCGGGAGGGAGGCTGGGAAAGAGCGCGGGACGTCGGGAGGTGGGGCAGAGGGGGCGGTGAAGGCAGGGCTGAATTGGGAGGAGCCAGGAGAGAGGGGAGGAGGAAGAGGACCTCTCGAACACTCTGTCCGAGATCTGCTCCACCTCCCGGGATCTGCCCTTGTCCCCGCTTTCTCTCCCCACTACCCCAACCCACCTCTTTCTCTTTCTGGCCCTCTGGCTTTTTGTCCTTTGCTCTCTCTTCACCCGCCGCCCCCAGCCCCCATCTCCCATCTCCCACCCCATCCCTCTCTTGTTCACCCTTTCTCCCTCTCTCTCATTTACTCTTTTTAAAAATAATTTTTAAATGTTCATTTATTTTTGAGACAGAGACAGAGCACGAGTGGGGGAGGAGCAGAGAGGGAGACACAGAACTCCAAGCAGGCTCCAGACTCCGAGCTTTCAGCACAGAGCCTGATGCAGGGCTTGAACTCACGCACTGCGTGATCATGACCTGAGCAGAAGTCAGGCACTTACCCCACTGAGCCACCCAGGTGTCCCTCTCATTTACTCTTTTTGGTTTGCTCTGTTCTCTCTCCCTCTAGGTTGCCTGTGCTTGCACACACCCACTCCCCCCAGGCCCTCTATGACTCCAGTGAGAGCAGTGCGCTTGAGCTGCCAGTTATGGGGGCCTGAGGAGGCTGAGCTGGCCTCTGCAGGAGACCACAGACTCTTCCCAAGTTGGACCCCAGCCAGACATTTTCTCTAAGACTTCTAATCAGAGTGACCACATTGACCACTGTGTTCTTGGATGTCCATCCTGCGCCAGAAGCCCATAATATATCGCTTTATAATTGCTCCAGATTTTTTTTTTTTTTTTTTTTTTGCCTTTTAGGGATAGGTGTAATGAATTCATTGTCATGGCCCATTTAATATAATGGGGGGGGAGAGTAAAAAACACCCATCATTCACCCCCCTATTTTGTCACCCTAAGCTAAGCTCCATTACTGGGAAGGGGAAGGAGCCAGCCTTCCCTGTCATTTACCCTGACCAAATCCCAACCTCTGTTCAAAGTCCACACCTCTGCTGCATTTGCAATTATTCCCAATTAATTACAAAAAAGCTGAGCTCCCAAAGATTAAGAGGAGTTCACCAAAGCCCAAGATAGTGGGGAGCAGAGTTGGAGTTTCTGACTCCAAAGCTCTACTCACTCGTGCCTACTCGTGCCTTATTTGTATTTAAAAAACAAAACAAAACAAAACATTTTTTAAATGTTTATTTATTTTTAAGTGAGAAAGACAGAACACGAGCAGGGAAGGGACAGAGAGAGGGAGACACAGAATCCAAAGCAGCCTCCAGGCTCTTGAGCTGTCAGCACAGAGCCTGACCCCGGGGCTTGAACCCACAAATGGCGAGATTGTGACCTGAGCCGAAGTCCGACGCTTAACCCACTGAGCCACCCAGGCGCCCTGTTGTGCTTACATTATTTTTAAACTGTAGAATGCATCCCATATACAGAAGTGTACATAAAACCCACATACAGAAGTGTACATAAAAGGTATGCGTACATTTAACAAATAGTAAAATGAGTACCTATGAACCTATCACTAAGCCCCTGCCCCCCATGCTCCCTAGATTCATGCACCTCCTCTCCCAATAGACAACTGCTCTCTGGACTTTTACATTCAATTCATACCTAAGTATGTATCCCCACATAATATGTTGTTGAAGTTTAGAAAACTAAATAGCAGAATAGCCCCTGTTAGGGAGAGGCTCTCTGGAGAAAAGTTGCTAAACAGAATCCCCAGGTCATAGTTTGGTTTTGGGTCCCCTGAGAGCTTCCCAAGAGGCCATTCTCAGAAAGTATCATGGCAGGGTGCCTGGGTGGCTCAATTGGTTAAGCGTCCAACTTCAGCTCGGGTCACGATCTCACAGTTCATAAGTTTGAGCCCCACATCGGGCTCTGTGCTGACAGCTCAGGGCCTGGAGCCTGCTTCAGATTCTGTGTCTCCCTCTCTCTTTGCCCCTCCCCCACTCACGCTCTGTCTCTCTCTCTCTCTCTCTCTCTCTCTCTCTCTCAAAAATAAATATACATTAAGAAAAAAAATTTTTTTAAGTATCATGGCAAGATCACAAGCAAGCCCTGGAAACACAAGTCTTACCTCACTAAGCTTACAGAGAATGACTAGATGTTGGTCTTTCCTCAGTAGTATGTAGGGTAAGGAAGGAGATGCTTAATAATTTCGGCTTGTAGGCTAGCCGTTGCTGCTGGAAGACAATTCTCACAGGCCTTTTGCATTTCTGTGAATTTTAAAACATTGATCACTTCTGTTCCAGACTATCTTTTTAAGGGTATTTGTACAAACAAAGAAACAAAGACACAATGTCTTGGAAGTGGAGATAGTATCTCTGTATCAAAAAGATCTGTTGGCTGTCCTGTGTAATACAAATAATATCTTCCTCTGGGGCCAAGATCAAACAGGTTTGCTAGCAGACCCTTTGCAATGGTTAATCTTACATGTCAACTTGACTGTCTATGGGTCACTGGATTAAACATCGTTTCTGGGTGTGTCTGTGAGGATGTTTCTGGATGGATTCGCATTTAAATTGGCAGTCTCGGTAGGGTGCCCTCCTTGCTGTGGATGGGCATCATGCAATCCACTGAAAGGCTGAATAGAACATCCTGAGAATAAATACATTTGAAGTTCATTTTCAAATTAAAATGTATAGTGATATGGTTATCTTGACACTACAAGCTTTACAAGATAAAACAAGAACATCCTGCTTGGTTTTCAAGCCCAGCTCTGCTGTACTCAACTGGGTTACTTTTTTTTTTTTTTAATTTTTTTTCAACGTTTTTTATTTATTTTTGGGACAGAGAGAGACAGAGCATGAACAGGGGAGGGGCAGAGAGAGAGGGAGACACAGACTCGGAAACAGGCTCCAGGCTCTGAGCCATCAGCCCAGAGCCCGACGCGGGGCTCGAACCCACGGACCGCGAGATCGTGACCTGGCTGAAGTCGGACGCTTAACCGACTGCGCCACCCAGGCGCCCCTCAACTGGGTTACTTTTTGACCAATGACTCTTATCTCCAGGTTTTGGCTGCTTCTTCTTAAAAACAAGAGAGTTATGCAGTCAAGGTAATGGCAGCCATTTAAATACAAATCTCCAAACACATCCTTGGAAAAGTAATACAGAACAACATGAAGAACAACCATAACTTCGGAAAACCCACATCCTCTAAAAACCTAGAAGACAAAAAATGTCCACGTTCAAGTATCATGTTGTTAGAAAAATTAACACCAAATCCCACTGAACAATCAGGCTCTCACCAGATGCCTCCAAGGAGAGCAAGTATAGTACATTAAAAAGGGGTGGGGGGCTCCTGGGTGACTTATGGCTCAGGTCATGAGCTCACGGTTTGTGAGTGCGACCTCCCCGTCAGGCTCTATGATGACAGCTCAGAGCCTACAGCCCGCTTCAGATTCTGTGTCTCCCTCTCTCTCTGCCCCTCCCCACTCACGTTCTGTCTATCTCTCTAAAATAAATAAACATAAAAACATTTTTAAAAAACAGTAGAAAAGAAGGGAGCTGTCAACAGGTCCAAGATTGATAAAATTATTTCCAGAAAGAGAATGTCCACAAAGTGTGAAAATCCTGAAACAAGGCTGACAGACCAGAGCACGTACTACAGTGTGACTGTCTTGGAAGGACATCACTTCTAGAGATGCTTTGCACACATTTTTTTATGTTTATTTATTTTTGAAAGAAAGAGAGCATGAGCGAGCAGGGGAGGGGCAGAGAAGTGGGGACAGGATCTGAAGCGGGCTCTGTGCTCACAGCAGCGAGCCTGATGTGGGGCTCGAACCCATGGACCACAAGATCATGACCTGAGCCCAAGTCAGATGCTCAACCAACTGAGCCACCCAGGTGCCCCTTTGAGAACTTCCTAGGTGCCGGGCCCCTGGTGTTGTTCCTCACAGTGGGCTCGAGGTGTTCCTGGTTTCTGACTGTGCCATATCCCTGGGAGCAAAATGGAAGAAGTAACACTCCTGGGAAGAAGCTGACCTTGGGATCCACAATATCTCAAGTTTCTCAATGAAATTTCTCAAGTTAAAATAAGAAGGGGTTTTGGCAAAATGCAAGTGGAACCTAGCCAAGTTCCTTTGGTCAAAGATAGAATCCAGGGTGTTTGCCAACTCGAAAGCATCTGGGCTTATCACAGCCTTTTCTTTCTCAAAAAGCCCTCAAGGCCACCTATAGGTGAGAACTTACATTGTCCAGCTAAGCTTGGTGGAAAATCCAGGGCCTCGGTAGCAGAGAGAACTTTCAGTTGTGGCCCATCCCAGGACAAGCAGGCAGGCTGGAGTCTTTCACCAGGGTGACCAATTAGTTGTGTCCTACAGACAGGTGTCGAGTGAAGTGCTGCCCGTTCCAAAGAGAGGATGGCTGCTTGGAAGATAATGACTCTGGAATCAGGACACGTTGATTTTTCTCAAGAACGCTTGCTTATCAGGTACTTTTAAAAATATTTACTAAAGTAGAGGCACCTGGGAGTCTCAGTCAATTAAGCATCTGACTCTTGGTTTCAGCTCAGGTCATGATCTCGGGGTTCATGAGTTCGAGCCCTGAGTTGGGTTCTGCACTCATAGTATAGTGCAGAGCCTGCTTGGGATTCTCTCTCTCTCCCTCTCTCTCTGCCCTTCCCTGCTCGCATACTCTGTCTCTCTCTCTCAAAATAAATAAATAAATAAATAAACTTAAAAAAATAAGAATACAAAAATCTTTACTAAGGTATAACCCACATATGAAAAATGGGCAAAATGTAAATGGAAGGCTCAGTGAACCACTACAAAGTGAAGACCCATATAATCAACCTATAGAATAACAAGATCATGGCCATCAGATCAGGAGCCCCATTGGCACCTGCCATCACTGCTGTCTTAACTTTAATGCTATAGTTTAATTTTGTGATTCTTGGATTTTACATGGATGGAATCACACACTATTTGTATGTAGCTACTTTGACATAAGTCACATGTTTGTTAAATTGGTCCATGCACACATCATACTACGTACAACGGCAGTTCATTTTCATTGCTATTTATTCTTTCACTGTCTAAAATTACCACAATTTGTTTTTAACAGCTTTATTCAGATATAATTCACATATTACAAAACTGACTTTTTTAAGGCATACTGTTTTTTTAGTACATTCACAGGGCTGCGTACTCATCACCACAATCTAATGTTAGAATAATTAATCTTTGGGGTGCCTCGGTGGCTCAGTTGGTTGAGCATCTAACTCTTGATTTCGGCTCAGGTCATGATCCCAAAAGCATGGGATTGAGCCCCTCGTTGGGCTCTGTGCCAATTGTGGAGCCTGCTTAAGATTTTCTCTCTCTCCCTCTGCCTCTCTCCTCCACTTGCTCACTGTGTCTCTCTAAAATAAATAAAAAAAGAATAATTAATCTTGATCCAGTTATCATTAGCCATCACTTCCTATTCTCTCCATGACACCCCTACCCTGAGGATATACTTTTTGTCACCATGGATTCAGCTATCCTGGACATTTTGTGTATATGGGATGAGTCTCTTGTGACAAGTTTCTTTAACATAGCATAATGTTTTCAAAGTTCATCCATGTTGTAGAATGTATCAATACTTTTATTTCTTTTCTTTTTTTTCTTTTTCTTTTTTGTCAAATAACTCTAATGTGTGGCTGTACACATTTTGTTTTACTTTTTGGCTATCATGAATAATGCTGCTTTGAACATTTGTATACAAATTTTTGTGTGTCCCTGGACTGGAAGACAATATTTATAACATGTCAATTGTATGAAGGAGCTGATCTACAGATTCAGCATAATATCTATCAGAAAGCTAGTTGACTTTTTACAGAAATCAGCAAGGTGACCCTAAAAGTAATGTGGAGATACAAGGGATCCAAATAGCAGAACAATTTTGAAAAGGAACAAGTTTGGAAGGATAGACATATAAAGGGAGTAGACTTGAGAGCCCAGAAATAAATTTAAAAATAACTCTAATTTTAGCCAGTATTGTGCATCTATAATTGTACATCAGTAGTGGTTTTAATGTCCACGTCCCTAATGATTAAATGTGGGGGATAAACTTAGGAATCCCCCGGGCCTACACCAATGGGTTAACAAGGCATAAAGAAACACAAAGTCATAAAATGCTCACACCTGAGTTTGGGTAACCAGATTGGCACTCCAAGAATAGGGAGGCACAAAGGTGCCAAGAATAGGGAGGTGCAAAGGCACCCCAAAATAGGGAGGGGGTTCTGAACTCCCCAAAATAGAGGCAAAGGCCTGAAATAGAATCGGCACAAAGGGGCCCAATACATAGGAATAACAAGATTAGATATTCAGGGTGAAAGCACCCCAAGTTTAGTACTATAGCAGAAACCTGCTTTCATAGGAGAATAGGGCCAGATTAGGTAAATTGGTGAATTGGGCTTTGGACCGCTGGGCTTGTAGGCAAAGCAGCCCGGAGTGGAGATGGTAACCAAAGAAAAGGTGTCTTGTTAACTCTGAGGTTATTTCCCCTATCTGTCTCATCCCCTAGGCTAGCAAAGATCAACAGGCACGGCGCCTCCTGTCTGCTGTTAACAACCATCTACCCATCTGCCCGGTGCCTGGATTTTTTTTATATTGACCCAAACCCCAAACAGTGTATATCTTCAAAATCCCCTTTCCCCCCTCACATCCACAAGTTAATGTTCCTAGTTTCTTTGTCTCTTTGTACATGCCCGTCACGTTTGCAAGCCTTCTGATCTGAATAAATACGGGGCAAGGCTCTTGTCTTTTTCCTCCAGACATTAGCCATCTCTCTTTTTTTAATCCTGCGTCCGCTCTCTTGCTAGGCAAAAGAGAACTTTAGACTTAGAGTCTACGACAACTAAAAAATTTACGTTTTAGATTTTCTTGGCCATTAAGCTATTTTCTTTGTAAGGTGCTAATTCAAGTCTGTTGCCCATTTTCTATTCTTTCTCTGGTTGAGTTTTAAACTTTCCTCACATATTCCGGATATGAATTTTTGGCCAGATATATTGCAAATATGTTTTCCCACTTTGTTGGTTTTATTTTCACTTGATTGATGGTGGTTTTTGAAGCACAGCTGATTCAAATCTTAGTAACGTCCAATTTACCAATTTTTGCCTTTATTGTTAGTGCTTTTGTGTCCTACTTAAGAAACATTTGCCTATTGCCAAATATTGAAGATTTTCACCTATGTTTCCTTCCAAAAACCTATAATACATTTTTAAAAGCTAGAAACCATTCTAAAATCTAGAAATGTTCCCCAAATCTGTTTTCTTCTGGAGTTATTTTATCTTTGACATTTAGATTAATTATCTGTAGAATTAATTTTGCAGAAATGGGGAAAAGATATTTTTCTATTTATGTTTCCAATTGAACCAGTATTATTTATTGAAAATAATTGTGCCAGTGATCAACTTACTGCCTCTCAGCTCCAAATTACACATTTCAATGCCTTCTCTGCAGTAGAGCACAGAGCTTCTTAAGCAGTTCTCCGTTATGTGAGCTCCACGCTACCCTTTTTCAGTAGAAAGAACTGGAGGGACACTGAAAGGGGAGGGGCCTCTCCTGCTGCTTTCAGTGGCTGCAGTGTGAGTTTGAGGACATCCAGTGGTGTTTGCCTAAGCCATAAGCCCACTTTCTCGGCAACTTGGCAATACCAGCCCAGCCTGGTGCTCACATTTCCATGGCTCCCTTGGACACAGGCACTGCACATTCCGACTTCTCACTTCCACCAGTGCCCCCTTCTGTACATTTATATGCTTGGCCTTCAGCTGTGGCTCACTTGCAATCTAGAGGTTGCGTCCTGCTTGCCCAGCAACTGTCGTCCGGCTCTGGTTGGGGAAAACCAGAGAATTCTGACATCCAGGGGCTCCAACCATGCCTTATCTGAAGAAATATGAGCCTCAGTCTGAGAATGGAACCCTTCTCCCAAGTTTGTTCCTCCCTGAGTACTCTTGCTCACCCCAGCATCCTCTTATATCTTATGTTATCTGATGTATCATAGCTTAATCAGTTATAAAGAACTAAACTTCTCTTCTTTAAGTCACTGGGTTTCCGTGTCCTGATTGAACACAAACTGATACAATAACCATCATTTCCCCATTGTGCTTTGGGGCAGCTTCCTAGGCATGTGTGTGTCTGGGCCCAGACTCTATTCTGTTTCATGTATCTTCGTCTAACCTTGAGCCAATAACCACAATAATGTCATAACGGTTTCAATACTGAAGTCCCGGAATTTTTTGTTATATTTTTATTCTCATATATTTGCATTGTTATGTCATAGTAAATGGTTTAAATCTTTAAATTTTGATTTTCTATCTTTTGTTACTGGTATGTAAAATACAGTCTTCGACTAACAGTGGTTCAACTTAACATTTTTTTACATGTTCAGTAAAAACAGTAACTCAAATTTTGAATATTGATCTCCTCCTGAGCCAGTGATAATGTGGTACAATACTCTCCTTTGATGCTGAGCAGTGGCGGTGAGCCCCAGCTCCCAGCCAGCCATGCTGTCACGAGGGTAAACAATCCATATACTTACCACCATTCTGTCCCCATACAGCCATTGTATTTTTCACTTTCAGGGTGGTGTTCAATAAATTCCATGAGCTATTCAACACGTTATTATAAAATAGGCTTGTGCTAGGTGATTTTGCACAACTGTAGGCTACTGTAAGTGTTCTGAGCACATTCAAGATGATCCAGGCTAACCTATAATGTTCAGTAGGTTATGTGTATTAAGTACAGTTTCAACTTAATGATGCGTTTATTGGGATGTAGCCCCAACGCAATTTGAGGCAGGTCTGTACAATTGACTTCTGTAGGTTGACTTTACATTTAGAAAGCTTAGTAGATTCACTGACTGACTAATTCTAATAGTTTGTAAGTAGACCCTTTGAACGTTCTATGTATATAATAATGTCATTTGAGAATAATGATTATTTTATTTCTTCCCATTTCTTCTGCCTTTTCATTTTTCATTATAACTTATTCATTAGCTAGGACCTCCAGGACAATGCTGAATAGGAATAATGATAGAGGGCATTTTTTTTTCACCCTGGATCTCAGAGAGAACATCTTCAACACTTCACCAATACCTACTACAGATATAGTGTGTATCTGTTGGTGCACAAACCAATTTTCATCCCTTTTAGAGTAATACCATCTCTACTGAGAATGCATATAGTAACATCATCATATTATTTGTTTCTCATTTTTTCCTGTTAATGTGATAAGTTGCATTAATTCAATTTTGGGTGTCAAACCATGATTGCATTTCTGGAATAAGACCCAGTTAGTCAGGATGTATTGTCTTCTTTATATATCATTGGATTCAATTTGCTACTATTTTAGTAAGGATTTTTCATCTATGTTCATCAAAGAGATGGGCTATAATTCTTTGTCAGAACACCCATGTCAGGGTTTGAGATCAAGATCATGCTGGTCTCATGAAAGTGCTACAATGTTTCCTCTTTTTCTGTTATCTGGAAGCATTTAGGTGCAATTGGTGTTATTTTTTAAATATTTAGGAAATGTCATCAAGAAAGCCATCTGGGCCTGGGATTTTCTTTGTAGGAAAGTTTACAATAACAAATTAGTTTGTGAGGAGGATTTTAATTTTATTATTCTTTTCAAAGGACCCACTTGTGGCTTTGTTGATTTTTCTAATACCCATCCATTTGCTGCTTCATTAATACTTGGTCTGTCTTTTTTGTTTCTTTCCTTTCTCTCACTTAAGTTTGATTTCTTTGCTTACAGCTCTTTTGATGGCATCTAATAACACTGGGTTTATGTTTTTGTTTTTGCTCTTTTTTTTTTTTTTTTTTTTTTGCCTTTTGGCCTTTCATGTATATATATGCATGTGAAGTCAAAATTCCTCCTGGTACTGTTAACAGCTACTGCCCATATGTTTTGATCTCTTCTTTATCATTCATGCTAAAATAAAATATTTTCAAATTTTTGTTTGGAACTTTGGACACATGGACTATTTATAAGCAGAGTCTTTAATTTCCCAGGCAGTTGAGAATTTTCTGACTCTCCCATGGCTCTGTTTTCTGGCTTACTACCCTGTGGACAAGAACATACTCTGTCCTGTTGAAAAGAAGTGTATTGAGGCTTTCTTTCTGGCCCACATATAGTCCATTTTAATATGTGCTCTATCGGCATTTGACAAACATGCGAATTCTGTCATGGTTTGGTAAAGAGTTCTTTGTGTATTAACTAGGTCAGGTTTGTGGATTGTCTTATTCAGATCTTTTATATCTCTATTAGTTTTTTTCTCTTTTTTAATGTTTTGCTTCTGTTATTTACAGAGGTAGGTTAGAGTCTTCCACTTGAGTGAATTTGTCCATTGTCGTTTTAGTTCTGTAAGTACCTGTTTTTTATTGCTTTTAGAGAGTTGTTTTCTTTCTCTTTTTTTTTTTACAGTCCAGTTGACCTTTAAACAACATGGGTTTGAATGGCACCAGTCCACTTATATGTGGATTTTTTTTATGACTACAGTACAGTATTGCAAATGTATTTCTGTTCCTTGTGATTTTCTTAATAACATTTTCCTTTCTCTAGCTTACTTTATTGTAAGAATACAGGATATATTACAGATGATGTGCAAAATAATGATAATCAGCTGTTTATGTTACCTGTAAGGTCTCAGGTCAACAGCAGGCTAATAGTAGCTAAGTTTTGGGGGAGTCAAAATTATATGTGGGCTTCTAGCTAACGAGGGATCAGGGCTCCTAACCCCTGCATTGTTCAAGGGTCAAGTATAAATGATTTCCCTTGCTTTTAGTACAACTTTCTACATCTTTGTATTTAAAGTGTATCCCTGTAGGCGCACTTGGGTGACTTCGTTGGTTTAGGCATCTGACTCTTGATTTCAACTCAGGTCATGATCTCACATGTTCATGAGCTCACAGTTCATGAGCTCAAGCCCCACACTGGGCTCTGCCTTGACAGTGCAGAACCTGCTTGGGATTCTCTCTCTCCCTCTCTCTCTGCCCCTCCCCCCACTCGTGCGCGGGCACGTGCGTGCGCGCACACACGCGCACACACACACACTCTCTCTCTCTCTCTCTCAAAATAAATGAATAAACTTAAAAAAATAAAGCGAATCGCTGTAAATAACTTATAGCTGGTAAGAAATAGTCTGCATTTGTGTCCCCCCGTCTAGGCTCTCCTTTGAGATTTGGAGGATGATTTTCTCCACGACACTTGGCACTACAGGAATGTCCTTGCATTTTGTCCTGCTGTGTGGTTTCAGAAGTTGACACACATCTCAAGGGTCCATCTGGGCATCTGTCTGCAACTTGCAAGTCCAGCCCCAACTAAACAAAAAGTTGTTTGTTCTGAGTTCTTTGTCCCACAGAAACAGCCCTCTTCTGGGACCCTCACTCACCCCAAATTGAGAAGTGTCCCCAGGGAAAGACTAATCTCAGCAAGCCAGTATCAACTCACTCTTCCCTTGAGGACATTCGGTTCTTACTTACTGTCCCCCAGGGCTTCTCTCCCTCCTGAGTCTTTTCTCGCCCAAGCACTGGTCCATTTCTCTGCTTTTCTAAAGTTTTTCCTTCACTCATTAGCTTCTTGCCTGCGTGCCTTCAGAATTCAGCATATGTCTCCAGGAAACACCAGCCAGGGGCTTGAGGCCCTCAGCTTTATATTTCATCACTCCAGGGTGCTGCCCAAAGCCAGGTTGGCTTTTCTGGCCCCGGCAGCAGCCCGGGCAGCAGAGGAGCAAATGCAACCAAATTCCCTGCAGGGAGAGGCAGGGGAGTATCCTAGCTGAGGTTCTGTCTTCCCCCCAACTTCCACTCTCTTCAGCCCTCATTGTTTTCCTAGCTTCCCAGTGCTTTTGCACACAGGATTTAAAAATGCGTTCACCCAGAGGATCCTAGGTGGCTTAGTCAGTTAAGCAACCACCTCTTGATTTCGGCTCAGGTTATGATCTCATGGTTCGTGGGTTCGAGCCCCACACCAGGCTCTTCATTGACAATGTGGAGCCTGCTTGAAATTTTTTCTCCCTCTTTCTCTGCCCCTCCCCTGCTCATGTTCTGTCTCTCTCTCTCAAAATAAATGAACTTTAAAACATGTTTTAAAAATGTGTTCACCTTTTCTAGTTGGTTGTCAGCAGGAACATTAGCCGGCTGAGGCCTACTCCATCCTACCTAGAGGTGGAGGGAGAACTATATTGACTTTTTTTTTTTTTTTACATGCAACGTTCATAAAATTTTAAAAACTTTATTCAGGTAACATTGACACATAATAAACTTCACATATTAAGTTGTGTACAATTTTATAAATAAATAAATATATGTACATGTATGTATATATCTCTGTACATATATAAATGTATGTATCTGTGTTGTGTGTGTATATCTAATATATATATATATATATATATATGTTATAAAAATGAAATATCAGAGTTTGTGCTCTTTCTTGTCTGGCTTTTTTTGCTCCAGATTCATTCTTCCATGTTGTTATGTGTATCAACAGTTTATTCTTTTCTGTTGCTGAGTAGTATTTCATCAGTTATGGATAATCCAAGTTTATTGAACCATTCATTTGCTCGTTGACATTGGGTTGTGTCTAGTTTTTTTCTGTTACAAATAATGCCTCTATGAACATTCCTATAAAAATATTTATATAGACATATGCTTTTATTTCTTTGAGGTAAGTACCTAGGAGTAGAATTACTGGCCCATATGGTAGATGAGTCTTTAACTTTTTAGGAAATGCCAAATGACTCCTGAGTGACTCAGTCGGTTAAGCATCCGACTTTGGCTCAGGTCATGATCTCACTGTCGTGAGTTTGAGCCCCGCGTCGGGCTCTGTGCTGACAGCTCAGAGCCTGGAGCCTGCTTCGGATTCTGTGTCTCCCTCTCTCTCTGCCTTTCCCCCACTCACACTCTGTCTCTCTCTCCTTCAAAAATAAATAAACATTAAAAAAAAGAAGAAATGCCAAATGATTTCCCAAAGCAACTGTACCATTTTACAATCCTATCAGCAGATGAGATTTCCACTTGCTTCAAATCCTTGCCAACACTTACAATGGTCAGTCTTTTCATTTTGACAAATTCTAACATGTGTGGTTTTAGTTTGCTGACTGATAATGTTGGGTATTTTTTAATATGTTTATTTGCCATTCATCTGTCTTATTTGGTTGAGGATTTGCTCAAATCTTTTGCCCATTTAGAAATCTAGTTGTTTGTTTTCTGAATATTTAGGCTTGAGAGTTCTTTATGTATTCTGGATACAAGCCCTTTATTAAATATGTGATCTGAAATTATTTTTTCTCCCTCTCTGTCGCTTGTCTTTTTGTTTTCTTAGCTATGTCTTTTGAAAAGTAAACATTCGTAATTGTAATGAAACCCAGCTGATCATTTCTTTTCTTTTATGGATCCAGCTTTTGGGGTTGTACTGAAAAAATATTTGTCTCTTCCAAGGTCACAAAGATATTCTTCTATGAGTTCTTCTAGAAATTTGTGTTTTAGATTTTACGTTTAGATTTATGATCATTTTGAGTTAATGATCATTTTGAGTTAATAAAGAGATGTGGATCCAAGTTCTTGTTGTGTTTGTTTTTTGCATGTGCCTCACCAATTATCTCATCACCCTTTGTTGGACAGTAATTTTTTAAAGTTAAACCACTCCTGCTTTTCTAGAATAAACTTAACTTCGTATGGTGTATTTTAAAATAAGTCTTTAAATTTTTAAATTCTGTTTGTTCGTAATTTGTTTTGGATTTTTTAATTCATGTTCATGAGTGAGCTCGGCCTGCAATTTTCCTTTCTCACAATGTTTTTGTTAGATAATCAAGATTATTATAGTCTCGTAAAGGAAACTGGAAGTGATTCTTCTTTTCCTATTCTCTGTAAAAGTATATATATTGACTGGCATTATTATTATTTAAATATTTGGTAGAATTCACCAATGAAGCCATTGGAACTGCAGTGTTCTTTATGGGATGGTTGAATTTAATGTTTACGCAGTTGTAGGATTATTTCACGAAGGCCCCAATCCCAACCCTAATAGAGTATAATCCCTGATCGGTGCAATTCAGCTAGAAAATGACAATAAAAATATCACTAGGAAATGTATATGTGTTTAGAAATTAAGAGATATACTTCTGAGTAACCTATGGGCCAAAATGGAGTCATAATGGAAATTTTAATATATTTTCAATTAAATGACAATGAAATAACTATGTATTAAAATTTCTGATTTGACTAAAGCCATCTGTAAAAGGATAATTTATAGCCTTTATAGTAAAACAGAAGAAAGGCTGAAAAACCTATAAATTCTCATATCAAAAAGGTAGAAAATTTCAGGTGTGTGGATGGCTCAGTTGGTTAAGTGTCCGACTCTTGATTTTGGCTCAGGTCATGATCTCACCATGGTGAGAGGAAGCCCCACATCAGGCTCTGTTCTGGGTGTGGCATCTGCTTAAGATTCTCTTTCTCCCTCTCCCTCTGCCCCTTCCCTGGGCTTGTTCTGTCTCTGTCTCTGTCTCTCTCTCTCTGTCTCTCACTCTCAAGAAAAAAAAAAAAGTTCGAATGCCAATCTTCCACACATTCTTCTGGAATAGAAAGAGTGATAATGTCCTAACTTGCTAAGGAAATTTATAAATTACGAATACTGGTCCTTTGACTGTAATGAGGATTATAGCACTGTGTAAATAAATGTCTTTGTTGCTTGCTCTTTGTGTGTGTGTGTGTGTGTGTGTGTGTGTATTTGTACTAATTTTTATCTCTTCTTTTTCAGTTGCATCTTGTTAGGCAGAAGCACGACATTATCATTGTTGTATGGAATTCTAAATATGTGTAGAAGGTCCTGTGTGGGTGCTGAGTTGTCAGATGGAGAAGCTGTGTTAATGATTTACCTATTACCGCTCAGCTCTAAATGCCCCCTTTTAAACTCTGCACCGTCTTGCTGAGTCCGGTTCTCTCCTAACTACACATCCCAGACCCTTGCCAGTTGGCTTCTTGTTAGGTTTGCTTATAGGAATACTTAGGAAGGCACTAACTGGAACTAGTTAACTAATTAGTTAACTGGAATGTAGGAGGAAGTGAGAAGGATGCTCCTTCCTAATTTTAAGCTTCTTTCTTTTAATGTTTGTTTATTTGAGAGAGTGAGAGAGAGAAAGAGAATGTGAACAGAAGAAAGTTAGAGATAGAAAGGGAAACAAGAATCCCAAGTAAGGATATCCCAAGTAGGGCTAGAAAGGGAGACAGAGAAAGCCCCCCATGGGGGGCTCCAACCCACGAACCAAGAGATAATTATCTGAGCTAAAATCAAGAGTCAGATGACTAAGCCACCAAGGTGCCCCCCTATTTTCCAGCTTCTGTTGGCAGCAGCTGACAGCCTGGCCCTAGTGCTCAGAACCAGCTTCAACTGAGCCCCTCAGAAATGCCAGCAAGAGTCAAGTGCTGCCCCTTTGAGAAACAGAGTGCCAGCCCTCTGCCTCTTTCTTTCTTTTAAAAAAAATTTTTTTTTCAACGTTTATTTATTTTTGGGACAGAGAGAGATAGAGCATGAACGGGGGAGGGGCAGAGAGAGAGGGAGACACAGAATCAGAAACAGGCTCCAGGCTCTGAGCCATCAGCCCAGAGCCCGACGCGGGGCTCGAACTCACGGACCGCGAGATCATGACCTGGCTGAAGTCGGACGCTTAACCGACTGCGCCACCCAGGCGCCCCTCTTTCCTTTTTTAAAGTATTTATTTATTTATTTATTTAGAGAGAGGGAGTGGGGGAGGGGCAGAGAGACAGGGAGAGAAAACCCCAAGCAGGCTCTATAATGCCAGCACAGAGCCCAGTGTGGGGCTTGAACTCATGAACTGTAAGGTCATGACCTAAGCTGAGATCAAGAGTCAGATGCTCAACCAAATGAACCACCCAGGTGCCGCAGCCCTCTGCCTCTTTCACCTGCCAGCCTGGGCTTCCTCTATGGAGGTCCCAGCACTGTGTCCCCTTCTCAGAGGTTCAAGAACCAGCCACAGGGCCTCCTCTCCTCAGTGGTACAAGCAGCAGCTGCCTGGACTTATCACCTACCCAGAGTATGGGGGCCAGCAGTGCAGAGTCAATTCTCTGGGAATTTATGCATTAATCCCAGGGGGCACCTCTCCTCCAGGCACTTACATTCTGGAAAAGCCTTTGTATCCACTTCCTGCATTTACTATCTCTGGGTAACTTGGTGTCCCTTTGGCCTTTCTCAGTCTTCAGCCCCTTTAGAGCCAATTCCCTGCATTAAATCTCTTCTGTTTGAAATACCTTGAGTGATTTCAGTGCTTCTCTGACTGATACACCTGTTTTCTGTGTCCCTTGCCCACTAGATTTAGCATGAGCAAGGTTGGGGTGTGTTTTGTGATAATATGTGTCTTGGAATGACACATAGTAGGCCTCGATAAATATGTTTTAATCACATCAATGCAAAGAGTATCATTCTTAGAGATCAGTCAAAAGTGCAGATTTAAATCTAAGCTCTGCCATTTACAAGATGGATGACTTCTGCCTGTATTTCAGAAACAAAGCTAGTACTATTTTTGTGTCATTTCAAAAGAGATCTCATTTAATCCTTACAACATACCTTAGGGGAAAGCATTATTCTTAGAACCAAGAAAATAGTGGTTCACACAGATGAAGAAGCTTCCCCAGGCTGCATATTTCATAAGCGGTGTGCTGTGACTCCAAAGTGGGGACACCAGACTCCAGAAACCATCCTCTGTTGTATGGAGTTCAGCTTTACCTAGCTCCCCACGAACCCTTGTCTCCTCATCTGCACACTGATGATCTATAATTCATCATTTGGGTGAAATTATATGAAATATCACAGATGAAATTATGTAAATAAAAAAGTGAATCCACTTTTTTAAAAAAAATTTTAATGTTTATTTTTTAGAGACAGAGCACAAGCAGGGTAGGGGCACAGAAAGAGAGAGACACAGAGTCAGAAGCAGGCTCCAGGCTCTGAGCTGTCAGCAGAGACCCTGATGTGGGGATTGCACTCACAAGCCACGAGATCATGACCTGGGCTGAAGTTGGATGCTTAACTAACTGAGCCACTCAGGTGCCCCGTTTTTGTTTTTTTTTTAAATAAATAATCTGTGGCCTCATAGTTTAACCTTAATAGTAAATCCCAAGCAAGCCCTACCCATGGGCCTGGCCTTCTCATACCTTTCCTTGGTGGCCACCATGCATATTCTGTTGAGTTATCCTAATGTACCATCTGACTTGTTGCCCTCTTATCTCTAACCTGACCCCAGTGGGGCTGTCTTTGGATGCCTAAGGGGACAGATTCTTCTGCCTCTGCAGAGGATGACTCGGTTGGGTCCAGGTTAAGGGCTCCTACTCTAGAGTGTGTTGGATACAAAGCCCCAACAGCATCCAGACCCTTCAGTGGTATTTACAGCCTGCAGTGAGAAGCACTGAGTTCTGTCTTCTAAGATCAAATTCATATCCTAGGATCTCAATGTAAATGTTACAAAGCCCTTCCCTTACCCCTTCGCCTTCCTCCGAACAGCAGCATCCGAAAGCCTGGGGCAAAGAGCATCCGAAAGCTGGGGCAAACAGCAGCCTCTGTTGGGGGCAAGGCGTGCATGCAGTCCGTTCCATGTCTGTTCTGAGAGGTCTCTACCACGTCTGCTTCAACCCATGGGGCTGGTACAGAAGCCCAAGGATGTGGCCCAGGGGCTCCTGTCTATCAATGGGTTTGTTCACTGATGTCATTGTTATAAAAAGGAAGGGTGCCCATGGAAGACCAGTTCTTTCATGTGGTAAGGCAGTGAGTTCCAGGGGATGTTTCCACCACTTACAGAGACCAATGGGAATAGCACGTGTGAGGTGATGCCCAGTGTGGAAGAATGGCTGGCCAAGGATCTCAAGCACTATTGTCCCAAATCCCAAACTGCTTGGGCACCCACAGCACCAGCCCAGGGATAGATGTCTTCCCAGAGCAGCCCTGGTCGAGGCTTCCTGATTTATTCCTTTCTCTTTGTGACCTACCCTCTCTCTTGAAAAGCCTGTGGATTTTGTCTCTACCCACTTTCACCCTTCTCCTTAACAGGAGCTTGAGGGCCACCTGGTGGAAGGTTTTATTTGCCCTAAGGACAAAGGACAGTGACAACAGGTTGTGAGGACCCTGCGTGGCTCAGTCAGTTAAATGTCTGTTTCTTGATCTGGGCTCAGGTCATGATCTCATGATTTGTGAGATAGAGCCCCATGTTGGGCTCTGTGCTGACAGTGCCAAGCCTGCTTGGGATTTTCTCTCTCTCTTTCTCTGCCCCTCTCCAGGCTGGCACACACTCTTGCTCTCTCTCTCAAAATAAATGAATAAACATTAAAAAAAAAAAATCAACAGGTTGTGTGTGGGGAAGCAGCCAGATGGCAACTCAGAGGTCTAGGCAGGTCTAGGCTTCACTGGGACATAGGACAGATTTACTTACCAATGACTTATCCTCTGCACCAGCCTGTGTGAGACAGGCTGAGTTACTTACTTGCTCACAGGTACTGGGGCTGAATGGTGGCTGTTCGCAGGGACCCAGGGACATTAGCTGGTAAGCCTCTGGAGATATATGGCTATCACTGGTGGGAAGGTGGGGGTAAAGAGCCAAGAAAACTGCCAGAGTAAGAAAGCTGCTTATAGTGTGGGGGTTTAGAGCCAAGTCTTGAGGGGAAGGTGTGGGGTTTCCTGTTCAGATTTCAAGTGGGGAAGTTTCAGCCCCTTTGTATGGATTCTGTGTTCTGCCAGGCCTCTGTCACTATCACAAAGGACCTGAGTCCTTTACCAAAAGGTGCCCATATGGGACCTAGTATGACTTAGTCACAATGGGCAAGTCCCTTCTCCTAGGTGGACTTAGGTTTCTTCATTTAAAAACTGACCCATCCATGCGGTGCCTGGGTGGCTCAGTTGGTTGATTGGCTGACTTCAGCTCAGGTCATGATCTCACAGTTCTTGAGTTCAAGCCCCCCATTGGGTTTGCTGCTGTCAGCTTAGAGCCTGCTTTGGATCCTCTGTCCCCCTTTCTCTCTGTACCTCCCCTGCTTGTGCTCTCTCACTCAAAAATAAACATTTAAAAAATAAATAAAAATAAACATTGGCCCATCCAGGGATCCTCAGTAATGGCCTGTTTTGTTTTTAACACCTGGGACAGAAAAGAAAGTTCAATAAAATCATCTTACTGATGGGACTAGTGGAAGATGGAAGACAAAGTGTTGCCTTCCCCAAGGTCAGCAGGCAGTGGGTGGAACCAGCTCCCCATAGACTCGGAATCCCCAGACCTCCTCAGGGATTTGGTTTCCCCCTTCTGCAATTCCAGAATGTATGCAGGTTTCCAATAGAAAATGAAACCTTGTTACACAAAATATTCCTAAGTGGTTGCAGGGTGAGTAAAATGTAAGACAAATACCCAAGTTGTACTATTTAAAATATATATTGGTTGACCCCAATTATCTCTTCATTTTCCAAAGGAGCACATCCACAATTAGGTAGACACCAAGGTTTCCATGTTAGAAATTTGAACCAGATTTCACTTCCCTTTCAAGACATTTAACATGGAAAAAGGAGGAACTAACCTTCTTCAGGGCCCTGACAGAGCCAAATGTTATCTATAGCTCTTGGTCTGGGTCACCCTGAGCAGGAAGGCTCTCCCCAGTTTCCTGGTGTGAGTTTCCTCTCCCCAGTTTCCTTCCTAAGACTGGAAGCTAGGAAACTCTAGTTAATATCTGAAATTATAACCTCACACATAATATGCATAAAGTTAACCATTCAGAAGTCTAACATGACTGTAAAGCTTCCAGATTCACAGAAGGGAAACACATACCTACATGCACCGCAAAATAATCCGCACAGAAAAGATAAAAAGGAGGAGAAATTTAAAATCTGAAAATAAGAGAGAACTTAGACCAAATATAAGTGTTATACCAATAAATATGAATGGAATAAACTTAATTATTACAAGAGAAGACTTCTAGACAAGATGGAGTAAATGCACTTCTTCCTATTCTGCCCACTAAGTACAGTTACAAACCCTGGATACAAAACATCAAGCAAGCATGAGAAGACACTAAAAGGTGGAGGAAAAAAAAGCAGACTGGCTAGGGACCTCAGGATCCAAGGAACAACAGTAGTGACTTCCTTGGGTTTTCCTTCTACCTCATAAATCCAGGACTGAGTGCTGGAGAAGCTAGCAAATCACAGGCACAGACAGCCCTCCAAAAGCCCCATTCTCTCTAGCCAAGAGACTAGAAAAGAGAGCTTAGCAAGACATTGAACAATGACAATAACTTCTCTACCCTAACACTATGGGAAAAACTATGCTTTCCCCCTACTTCTATCAGCAAAGATCAGTGGAGAAGTCTAGATTTTCAGCAGCTGTAACAAGGCATACTGTCCCCCTCCCTACACTGGGCTGGTGTCAGAGAAGGCAGAGTGAACTAGGACTTTCACTACACTCTATCAATAATGAGAACTCACCCTGCTCTGCAGTGTCAGTGGAAGCCACATGGGGAAGCAATGAGGTGTCCCTACCAGCCAGGGTGGCATCAGTTTATCAGCCTAAGTCTGGTGGAGAGCCTGAGAAAATAGAGTGAACCAACAAACAAAAACATGTGGTGCCTGGGCGTCTCAGTTGGTTGAGCAGCTGACTTTGGATCAAGTCATGATCTCATGGTTCGTGAGTTTGAGCCCCATGTCAGGCTCATTGCTTGTTGGCACAGAGCCCACTTCAGAGTCTCTCTCTCTGCCCCTCCCCTGCTCACATGCTCTCTCAAAAATAATATAAACATTAAAAGCAAACAAAATAACCCCAAACAAAACCATGAAAGTAGCCTCATGGACCTGTGTAAGTGTAACTGAAAAGCTAATATGTGTGTCATTGGACTCCCAGATGGGAAAGGAAAAAAAAGAGAGGGGCTGGAAAAGTCTTCAAATAAATAATGACTGAAAATTTTCTTCATTCAGTTAGACATAAGCCTATAGATTTAAGAAGCTGAGGAAACACAATATAGGATAAATCCAAAGAAATTAATATCAACATGTGTCATAATCAAACTTCTAAAAACTGAAGACAAAACTTACAGTGTCAAGAGACACATGACATCTATCAATAGGGGACAGACAATTCAAATAAGGACAGATTTCTCATCAGGACCATAAAAACTGGAAGGAAACAACATTTTTCAAATGCTGAAAGAAACTAACTATAATTATATAGTTATTTATTCTATAATTCTATACCCAGCAAAAATATCCTTTAGGAATGAAGGGAAAATCAGAACCTCCTTAGCTAAAGGAAGCAAGAAATTATCAGCACCTACCCCAAAAGAGTGTCTAAAGAGAATATTCAAGACAGAAAGGCATGATAAAAGAAGGAAACTTAGAATACCAGGAAGGAAGAGAACACAACAGAATGAGTAACAATATGGGTGAATATAACAGATCCCTTCAACTTTTATTTTTTTTAACCAATTTTTTAAAAGTTTATTTATTTTGAGAAAGAGAGAGAAAGCGTGAGCAGGGGAGGGACAGAGAGAGAGGGAGGGAGAGAGACCTAAGGCATGTACATGAACATTATGTGCATCATGTGCATTTATTATTTTACCTTATTGTTTAATTTATTTGATAGAGACAGAGACAGCATGAGTGGAGAAGGGGAAGAGAGAGAGGGAGAGAGAATCCCAAGCAGGTTCTGCACTGCCAGCCCAGAGCCCTATGCAGGGTTGGAAGTCAGGAAACTGTGAGATCATGACCTGAGCTGAAACCAAGAGTTAGATGCTTAATCGACTGAGCCACCCAGGCACACCTATATCACGTTATTATTATCCCAAACTGCCAGTGCAGAGCCCAACGCAGGGCTTGATCTCATGAACCAAACCGTGAGATGATCATGACCTAAGCCAAAACCAAGAGTCAGATGCTTAATCGACTGAGCCACCTGAGCCCCTCATTTTCACAAATTTTTAAGAAACTTATACCTACATAAAAGCATACAAACCATAAGTGTACAGTTTGATGATCTATCACAAACTCAACACACTCATGTAAGCCCTATCCAGGTCAAGATGCAGAAAGTCACTGGTACCTTAAAGCCCACTCTGACCCAATCCGGGCGCAGGATCTCTCTTCTCCCCAAAGGTAACGAGCATCCTGACTTTTTCTTTTTTTAAGTTTATTTATTTATTTTGAGAGAGACAGAGAGAGCATGAATGAGGGAGGGGCAGAGAGAGAGGGAAAGAGAGAATCCCAAGCAGGATCTGCATTGCCAGCACAGAACCCAATGCAGGGCTTGAACTCACAAAACTGCAATATCATCATCTGAGCTGAAACCAAGAGTTGGATGCTTAACCAACAGAGCCACCCAGGCACCCTCTGACTTTTTCCATCATAGATTAGTTTTTTCTATTTTTGAACTTTATGAAAAGATGGAAATGTAAATTATATATTCATTTTCCATTAACTTCTTTTGAAAAACAGATAGGAAGATGAAGCTACATTGTTGTAAATACCAGTTCACTTCCATTGCTATATTGTATCCCATAATATAAATACAATAAAACCTTGGATTGCCAGTAACTTGTTCTGCAAGTGTTCCACAAGACTACCAAACACATTTAATAAATTTTAACTTGATAAAACGAGCAATGTCTTGCAATATGAATAGTATGGATGCTGAATATCACTTGATCACGGTTGTGCCAATGGTTCTTCTCTCTCTCTTTCTCTTGGTCTCTCTCTGCGAGAATGTGGATGATGGTCTCCTATGCTCAGATGCTTGGTCTCAGGCCAAGGTGTTTGGCAGAAATCAGTGATTTTTTCAGAACATTGGAAGGTGCCCACAATGTTTTTTGTCACTGTGAAGCATATTTTTTGTCACTGCGAAGCACCTATAGACAGTCCTTTGCTTTTCCATCCAAAAGTGAGCTTAAGAATGCTTTGCTTCATTATAGGTCAGGCTGCCTGCAGGTATAGACCCTTTCCTCTACCACCTTATTACCAGTTAATGTTAAATACAGTATATGACAAGAGTTTATTGATACTGTACTGTAGTCAACATCCGTGCAAGCATATACAATGGCCCCCAGGCAGAACAAGGTTGAGGGGCATCTGGGTGGCTCAGTCAGTTAAGTGTCCAACTTTGGCTTGGGTCATGGTCTCATGGTTCGTGGGTTTGAGCCCTGCGTTGGGCTCTGTGCTGACAGCTCAGAGCCTGGAGCCTGCCTCTGATTCTGTGTCTCCCTCTCTCTCCAACCTTCCCTTGCTCACACTCTGTCTCTCAAAAATAAATAAGCACTGAAAAAAATTTTTTTAAAAAGAAAAAGGTTGAAAAGAAAGGCAGTGAGAATAAGGAGATGATTACAGTGGAAGTTAAGAAGTCATCAAGAAGTACGAATGAGGTATGCGACTGGCCAAAATTGCAAGATTTTATAAGAAGTCTACATCTGCATCTTGTTTGCAGAGGAGGAGGAGAAAAGGGGGGAGGAATCCCTCACTTCAAATGAGATTAGGGAGATGTGTAAAATGTGGGAGACAGTGCAAAGTTTTGTAGAAAAGCACCACCGAATAAGGCTGTAGCAGTGCGAGGGATGAATCTGTTTAGCGACAATGCAAAGTCACATTTCTGCGAAATCCTCAAAAGGCTGCAAAAGCAACTGTCATTGGATAGATTCCTTGTTAAAGTTGCACGTAAAGAAAAGATTCCACTGAGCCAATAGCAGTGATTCCATTAGTGACAGTGAAAGTCATAATAACCCTCCTCTCTCTTGTCTCCCTCACACCAGCTGTGAAGGTCTTCAAAAGTAAGTGCAGGTTAATTTGTTTTTCTTTATATTTTCTATTTTCTTTAATATTTTCTATTATATTACTGTATTGTAATGATTTGTATATGAATATTTTTGGGTTGTAGAATGAAACATCTGAGTTTCCATTATTTTTTATGAGGAAATTCGCTTTGATATACAAGTGCTTTGGATTACAAGCATGTTTACAGAACAAATTATGCTCGTAAACCAAGGTTTTACTGTCTACCACAATTTACTTACCCATTCTACTCTTAATGGGTATTTGGAAATGACTTGTTTAGGCTATCACGAACACTGCTGATAAGAACATGCATATGCATTCTTTTGAGGTTCATGTATGTGCTTTTTAGATACGCACCTAGTAGTAAAGCTGCTGGATTGTAATATGCACATACATCCAATTTTAGGAAATGACAAACATTTTCAAAGTGGCTGTAATGATACTCCTGCGGCAGTAAGTTCTTGTTCCACGTGATCGCTGCTTGGTACTAACAGCCTTCCTAATGATTAATGAAATTGAGCGCCTTTTCATATATTTACTTGATCTGTTGATTTACACATCTGGTTAAGTGCCTTGTTGATTTTTTTTTTAATTGGGTTGTCAGATTTTATTTGTAGGAGTTCTTTATATGTGTTGGATATGAGTCTTGTCAGTTTTAAGTATTGCAGATATTTTCTCCTGCTCTATGGCTTTCCCTTTCACTCTCTTCATGGTGTCGATTGAGAAATAGAATTCCTTTATTATTATTTACTCTGATTTGTTAATGTTTTCCTTTATGTGTAATGCTTTATTTTTTTAAGTTTTATTTCTACTGAGACAGAAAGAGAAAGAGAGCGTGCAAGCAGGGGATGTGTGGAGAGAGGGAGAAAGATCCCAAGCAGGCTCCACAGTGTCAGCAGAGAGGCCGACTAGGGGCTTGAACTCATGAACCGTGAGATCATGACCTGAGCCAAAGTCAGATGCTTAACTGACTGAGCCACCCAGGTGCACCCCATATTGCTTTTTAAGAATCCTTTGCTTATCTTAAGGTCATGAAGATGAATGTCCTCTTATGTTTTCCTCTGGAAGCTTTTTCACATTTAGATCTACAAAAACACCTGGAATTTATTTTGTATATGGTGTTGGGTAAGGATCAAGTTTAATTTTTATCCTTAAGATAGCCAACTGTGCATATATGCATGAGTTTGTTCCTGGTCTTTATACAATTTTATTGTTCTATTTGTCTATCCTCATACCAATCTCACACTGCTTTACTATCTTTTTTGGTAGTATGTCCTGGTACTTAGTAAAATGAGTTCTCTTGCTTTATTTTAAAGATTGTCTTAGCCACTCTTGTTTCTTGATATTTCTGTATAAATTTAAACACACACACACACACACACACACTGTGTGGGATTTTTTGCATTTCATTTGTAATATGAGTTTTTATTTACTTTTTTCAAGCCTCACAATTTTTATTTCTTGAAATATTACATTAGGCAGGATGAAAAATACAATGTTGAAGATATTCAGCATGATGGGCATCATTAATGGACATCCCTGTCTCAGTGCTCATCCCTTTGGGGAAAGCTTTCAGTATTTGGCCATTATAGCATCATATGATGCTGGCTTGATGCTTTTTGAAGGTGCTATTAAATCAGGTTAAGGAAGTTCCTTCTTACTTTTCTGTGAAGTTTTTTTTTCAAATAAATAGTTGCTGAATTTTATCTAAAGCTTTTGAAGATATGGCTTTTTCCTTTACTCTTTTAAAATGGTAACATTGATTTTCAGATAATAAATCAACCACAACTTCCTGAAATAAACCCAACTTGTCTGTCATGCATTCTCTTCTTTACATATTGTTGAATTCAGTTTGTGTTGAGGAATTTTGTACTTATGTTCACAAATGATTTAGCTAATAGTTGTTGGGATTTTGCCTCCTAATATTCTTTTCAGATTTTAGTATTGAGATTATGCAGGCCTTATGAGACAAGTATGGATGTGTTCCTTTGGTCTCTACAGAAGTTTGTATAATACGTGTGTTAATTACTCCTTAAATATTGGAAGAATCCGCTGGATGAACCATCTGGGCCTAAAGATTTTGTGTGTGTAGGGGGTAGAGGAGTGGATTTCAAAATTTTGGATTGAATTTTGTTTCATTTAGATGGCTATTTAAATATCTACTTCTTTTTGTGCCCATGTTAACAAGTTGCATTTTTCTAGGAACTTACACATTTTGTTCACGCCTTCAAATTTACTGACATAAAGTTGCTCGTAACATTCTCTTATCTGTTGAATGTCTACTTGCTCTACAGTCACAGTGAAAGTGTGGTCAAGAAAGTTCCTTTCAGATCAGTCCCCTTTCTTAGCACTTCAACATTGCCTTGCACCACAGGCCCCAGATGCCATGACCCAGGTTAGACCCCAGCCCACACTGGTCTGTCCGCACTGTCTACAGCCAAGTGGGTCACCCCCGTCAGGCCTATTTCCTCTTGTCTGGAGTCTGATACGCCAAAGGCAGCAGCCTTAATGTCCTAACTTGGTTCTACCCTTCTGCCTGTTCCCCCTGATTTCCGGCAGGGCATTTCTAGAGGCAAATCTTTTTTTTTCCACTTGTTGGTGAGAGCAATAATGATGTCTCAGAAGCCAAGCAATGTGTGTGCTGAATCTACTCCGGATTCTGTCTTTGCTTTATTGTAAGTCTTCACCATTATGATAACATTGGTGGCACAGTGGACTGTGTTTTTATAAAGTCATCTGGCATAGTGTGAACCCTTGGTTCTGGTAGGAAGAGAGGTGACCTTTAAAATGACCACAAAAGCCATAGAGGATGTTACAACAATGCATATCTACCTTTCCAGAGGTAGTTCAGTGCTTCCGGTTGTATCAGAGAGAGCTGAAGTTGGCCTATCAAGTTTACCTTTCACATTTAAATAAGAAAAAAAAAAAAAGAACTGGAGGCTAGAGCAGCCAATAAACATGTTTTTACCTTAAGTGAGAAGATAATTTGGTACAGAGACAAGACCAAAATAAATCAAGGAAAAAAACAGTCTGTTAACTGGAAACATAAAACATAGTGTCTCAATGGGATTTTTCTTCCACCAATAATAATAATATAATATAATATTAATAATAATTTAACACCTATGTCCTAAAGGGAGTGGAGGCATTCTAGATTTATAATAAAACATTGTACATATGATGCCTATGTCGTACTCATAAAAGCAAATAACAGGCAGAGAAAACTTGACATAGGTTTTTCTGTTGTTCTAATGACTCTTCAGGAAGAGATCTTGATGGGGAAAGAATTAGCAACAGTTTTGAGTTTTGTCTTTGTTTATCCTGAAGATTTTAAAAACATCTTTTTATTAAAGAATAAAAACCGGGGACCCCTTGCTGGGCCGTGCCTTTCCACTCAGCAGCAGCAGCCCGCATCAGGGGGGCCTGTGTGGATGTCTTGCCAGCCCTCACAGCCCTAACTCCCGCTTGGTTTTATAATAGGGGCCCCAAGCAAATGGGACAAAAGTGCAAAATGTGGCCCCCAAAGTATGAGAGATTGGTGTGTGTGTGTGTGTGTGTGTGTAGGGGTATTTGTGTGTTCTGTTCAAGCTCTTCCTCTGCAAGGCTCAGCCTCTCCTCAGCCAGCTGAACCCTAAGTCTCAGGTCTGCCCTGCACTCTGGGCTCAGATGTGCCCCCTGAGGGGGCCGCCAGCAGGCTACTGACCCACCAGCCTGTATTGGTATCTGTATCTGTATTGGTATTTGTATCTGTATTCCCTGAGTGGTCTGCAGCCCCAAGAGCTGCCATTGACTCTAACACTTGTCCTTGGACATTTCTCAGGGGGTATTTTGCAGCCTTTTGTTTTGTTCTGTCTTACTGTTGAGCAGTCTGATTGGGTTGCATAGCAGAGATGAAAGAGTGTGGCATCCTCTTTCTGTTTCTAAGATTTCACTTGGGTCAACAGCTCGCACGCATGTCATGCCCCAAAGGCTCAGGTTTTCCGGGAAATAATGGCTAGGTGAGCAGCCTGCCCTGGGTCTGACTCTCCGGGACAGGCCCCCAGAGGGATCCTACTGCTGTCTGGGCAGCTCTGCCAGCCTGAAGGAGGGGCTCAGGGCAGGGGGAGGGGCAGGAAAGCTTTCTTCTCAGGAAGCGAGTGAGAGGCCAGCAAAAGACAATAAGGAATTGGGGCCCAGGCTGCCTCCACTGGCCAGGGGACCTGGGGGTAGAGAATTTGGGGGAATTTGAGAATCATCCCTGGGTAGCTGTTACCAAATATAATGGAAACAACCTTCTGGATATTTGCACTTCTGGGTATCTCCAGACACATTTAAAATAAATTTTTTAAGATTGTGCCTTTTGTTCAGGCCCATTCAGTGCCAAGTGTAGTCAGGTTTCTGTCTCCCAGAGTTGGCATCATAGTGAAAACAGGGTCAGGTAACAGTCACATTGCAGTTGGCAGTTATACGCTTTCCTTCTGTTGTTATCTCATTTGATCCTTACTCCAACTCCACGAGGTAGGCCAGGCAACTATTACTATTCCCACTGGACACCAAGGCTTGGAACGTTTAAAAAAACCACCCACATCAGAAAGTGGCCAGTGAGCCCTGGAAGCCTGGTCACCTCCTTTGGTCCTTCTGCCACTGTTGCATTGCGTCCTCTACATCACTTTGGGAGGCAATGAGCTGTTCTCTGTGGCTGAACACACCTGAAAAAGTGGGTTCCCCTAGAACCTCTCAAGTAATCCTGAGAGTGAGCAAGGTGGCAAGATGCAAAGTCCTACTGGCATGACATGAGCGCATGGAAAACCACCAGTCTCACATATATGAATGAACACAACTGAACTGAAATGGGCCTCTGGAGAAATCCTTGAAATCTTTGACCAGTCTGAGTCCTAACTGCAGTAAAATCCATAGGGATGCTATATTTAACATTTTAACACAAATTAACAACATTTTGTTAAATACATCTCAGGGGGAGAGGAAGGTAGTGGTTGAAAAGAGGAAAGGGCAGAATCTGGGGTCCCTGTGGCTCCTGTAGGCCACAGCTGTGGAGGGGGAAGCAACTCTGGCTTCCAGCAGCCCTTAGAGGACACTGTGACCCGGTAGCTGCATGGACTTCAACCTAACGGCCATGTTGACCGTTGAGAATGAGATGCCTGTTGGCCCCGAGGCCATTCTTCAAACAGTCTCTCTCTTTGCCTTTGGTGGCTTCTTCCTCCTCCTCCTCCTCTTCCTCGTCTTCTTCATACCCATCCTCATCATCACTCCGCACATCGTGGGTGTCCTAGAGAAAGAAAGGAATGGGATGTGAGTGACAACCTTCCAGAAAGAGCTTGAGTGATGAAGAAAACCCAAATCCCAAACCCAGAAAGAAAATGCAAATTTCAAAAACCAAACATTCACCAAGGTAGAACATATCATGGGTCACACAATAAATCTCAACAAACTTAAAGAATTGAAATTATGCAAAGTATACTTCAGGTTATAATGGAATTAATTTAGAAATCAATACAAAAAATAGGAAAATCTCAAACCAGTTGGAAATTAAACAACACACACTTGACAATGGATCAAAGAGTAAGTCACAATGGATATTAGAAAATATTTTTATTAAAATGAAACTACAGCATATCAAAATTTGTCAAAGGTAGCTAAATAGTGCTTATAAGGAAATTTATAGCATTAAATGTTATATTAAAAAGAAGACAAGTCTCAAATAATTTGAGCTTCCACCTTAAGAAATTAGAAAAAAGAAGTGCAAAATAAGCCCAAAGCAAGCAAAAGGGAGGAAATAATAAAGAAATCAATGAAACCGAAAACAGAAAAAAGCAGTAAACCAAAAGCTGGTTCTTTGAAAAGATCCATAAAATTGATAAATCACTAGCAAAGGAAAAGAGAGAGAAGGCACAACTTGTCAGAAAATAAAAAGAGGATTCAACTATGGATACTACAAATATTATAAAAATAACAGAATACAATGAGCAATATTATGCATATATATCTGACAACTTGGATGAAATGGACTAATTTCTCAAAAACTACAAACTACCAAAATTCACCCAATATGGCATAGGTAACCTAAAAAAGTCATATAACTATAGAATAAATTAAATTAGTTATAGATCTGGAAACGAATATCATCAGGCCCAGAAGTTTTCACTGGCAAATTCTATGAAACATATAAAGAAGAAATAACACCAAAGTTCCACAATATCTTCCATTAAAAAGAAGAAGGAATACTTCCCAATTTATTTTGAGGCTAGAACTACCCACATACCAAGGCCAGAAAAAAGACAGCATAAGAAAAAACAACTACAGACCAATATCTGTAATGAATATATACATAAAAAATCTCAACACAATAGTCCAAATCAAAACCAGCAATGTATAAAAATAATAATACATCACAATGAAGTGGGGTTAGTCCCAGTAATGCAAGGCTGTTTCAATATTTAGAAATCAATGAATGTAATTCAACCTATTAATAATCCAAAGAAGGAAAAAATATATAATTATATCAGTTGATGAAGAAAAATCATATGACAAAATTCTACATCCACTCATGATCAAAAAAAAATTCAGCAAAGAAGAAATAGAAGCTAACATCATACTTAATGATGAATGACCGAACGCTTTCCTCCTAAGATTAGGAACAAAGCAAGAATATCTACTTTCACCACTCCTATACAACATTGTATTGGCAGTCCTAGTCAATGTAATAAGGTAAGAAAAAGAAACAGAAGTCAAACAGATTGGAAAGAAAGAAGTAAAAGCGTCACTATTTGAAGATGACATGATTATCTATGTAGAAAATCCCAATCTACCGAAAGCTCCTAAAATTCATAAGTGAGTTTAGCACAAAGTTGCAGGACACAAGGTTAACACACAAAATCACACACACACACACACAAACACACACACAATCTTGATTTCTATATGTTTTTTAATGTTTATTTTATTGCTTGAGAGAGAGAGAGAGCATGAGCAGGGGAGAGGCAGAGAGGGAGGGAGACCCAGAATCCGAAGCAGGCTCCAGGCTCTATGCTGTCAGTACAGAGCCTGACATGGGGCTCAAACTCACAACTGCGAGATCATGACCTGAGCCGAAGTCGGAAGCTTAACTGACTGAGCCACCAAGGTGCCCTGCATTTCTAAACAATAATGTAGTAGCCTGAAAAATGTCCTCAAAGATATTAAGTACTAATCCCTAAAAACCTGTGACTGTTACCCGATATGGTAAAGTTTTTGCAGATATGATTAAGTTAAGAATCTTGAGAAGACTGTCCTGGATAATCTAGGAATGCCCTAAGGCCATCCGAAGTGTATAAGAGAGGCAAAGGGAGATTCAACACAGAGAATAGGCAATGTTAAGATGGAGTTAGAGACTGGAGTAATGTGGTTGCAAGAAAGGAATACTGGCAGCCACCAGAAGTTGGAAAAGACAAAGAACAGATTCTCCTACAGCCTCTGGAGGGAACACAGCCCTTGCCACACCTTGATTTCAGCTCAAAACTGATTATAGACTTCTGGCCTCCAGAACTGTGAAAGAATAAATTTGCTGTTTTTAAGCCATCAAGTTTTGTTACAGCAGCCACAGGAAACTAACATGACTAGCAATGTCTGACTAAAAACTGAAATTTAAATATCTGTAACATTACAAAAGTTTCCAAAAAATAAAATGCTTAAGTATAAATCTAACAAAACACATATAGGATCTGTATGTAAAATCTATAAAACTCTGACGAAAGAAATCAAAGATCTAAATAATTGGAGAGATATACTATGTTCATGGATTGGAAGATTAAACATAGTAAAAATGTGAATTACCCCCAAGTTGATCTACAGATTCCACACAATACCAATTAAAATCTCAGCAAGATTTTTTGTACATACAGACAAGCCAACTCTAAAATTTATATGGAAAAGCAAAGAAACTAGAAGAGCTAAAGCAATTCTGATAAAATTGGAGGACTCAAACTACCCAAATTTGAAACTTACTATAAAGTTATAGTAATCAAAGCTGGGTGGTATTAGCAAAGGGATAAGCACATAGATCAGTGGAACAGAATAGAGAATCTAAAAATAGGCACACATAAATATGGCCAATTGAGTTTTGACAAAGGTGCAAAAGGAATTCAATGGAGAAAGAATAGTGTTTCCAACAGTGTTGGAACAATTAGAAATCCATAGGCAAAAAACTAAACTTTAACCTAAGTGTCATATCTTACACAAAAGCCAACCCAAAATGGATCATAGATCTAAATGTAGAATATAAGACTATAAAACTTTTAGAAGAAACCCGTGACCTTAGGTTGGGTGAGGGGTTCCAAGATGTGGAACAACAACAACAACAACAACAAACTCCATTGGAAAAAAACAATAATCTGGACTTCATCAAAATGAAGTCCACTATAAAAAACACTATTTAGAGAATAAAAAGACAAGGTGCAAACTAGGAAATAATATTTGCCAACCTCATAGCTGACTTGTATGAATAATAAAGAACTCTCAAAACTCAACAATAAGAAAAAAGCAAACCAACTGAAAAGTGGGCAAAATATGCAAAGAGAAGCATTTCCTTAAAGAGGATACAGGATGTCAAAAAGCATTTGAAAGGATGTTCAACATTATTAACTGTTAGCCAAATGCAAATTAAAACCAGGATGAGATACAACTATAAACCCATTAGAATACCTAAAATTAAAATTACTGACAATACCAAGTGCTGACAAGGACGTAGAGTGACTGGAAGGAACTCTTACACATTGCTGATGGAAATACAAAATGGTACAGGCACTTTGGAAAATAGTTTGACAGTTACTTATAAAGCTAAGCATACATTTACTATATATGGCAGCAATCCTATTTCCGAGTATCCACCCTGGAGAAATGAACATTATGTTCACATAAAAACAAATGTTTATAACATCTCTATTCATAACTGCGAAAATTGGAAGCAACTCAAATGTTCTTCAATCAGTAAATGGATAAATAGTGGTGCATCTGTACAATGCAATACTACTTACCAATGAAAAAGAAACAAGTGTTGACATTTACAAGAAATTGGGGGAATCTCAGCGGCATTATGCTAAGTGAAAATAAATTAGTTTTAAAAGGATACCTACCATATGATATACTAATGTTATTAACATTCTCTTCTTTTTAAAAAATGATACATTTTTCTTAAAGTTTATTTATTTTGAGAGAGAGAGAGCAAGGGAAGGGGGGAGAGAGAGAGAGAGAGAGAGAGAGAGAGAGAGAGAATCCTAAGCAGGCTCCTCACTGACAGTGCGAGTGCACACTGACACTGACACCGGGCTCGAACTCACTAACAGTGAGATCACATTTACATGCTCTTCTTGAAAAGACCACCTATCTGGATGGAGAAGGGATGCCAGGGGCACCATTACGGTGATGGCTACACAAATCTATACCTGTGTATAGATTCATCAAACTTTATACAGATGGGAAAAAGTCAATTTTCCCAATGGTGTTTAAAAATTAATCGTATTTCTTTTCAGATAGCAAATACTATGGTTTTCCCAATATGCATTTGCTAAGTAAAGTATTACTCATGTAGGCCTTTTGGTTGTCAAGATGCTCTTATTGTCGGGAATTAGGATGGGTTCTATTTTCTTTATGCAGGGACTCTTTCAAGGGCAGTTCTTAATGAAGGGGTATAGGCTCCCCCACCTCTCTCAGGTATTCTCAGAGAAATTCTGGGAGAAAGACTCTCAGAAGAATGACATTCCTACAGATCAGGCTTCATTCCAAAACAGAAAAGATGGTATGGATTATTAGAACAATACTGAGAACTCAGGCTCTGGGCAAGGCCAGTGTTGGCCATGACCCCGCACCCCTCTAAACCAGTCCACAAACATCTCTATTAAACTTAGACTAGAAAAGAAAACAAACAAACAAACAAACAAACAAACAAACAAACATGGGAGCATCTGGGTGGCTCGGTCTGAGCATCTGACTTCAGCTCAGGTCGTGATCTCCTGGCTCATGAGTTCGAACCCTTCATCAGGCTCTCTGCTGTCAGCACAGAGCCTACTTCAGATCCTCTATCCCCCTATTTCTCTGCCTCTTCCATGCCCCCCCCCCCGCCAAAGCAAATAGAAATTTAAAAAAAAGAAAAAAACATGGAAGATGAAGGCTGGTTCCTGACACCCCATTTTTTGAGATGCCATCTATAGCCATATGAGTCACTTTCTCCTTTTGTGACCTCCAGACTAAACCTGACCACCTCTGGGTATATGTAACCGAATACCTCCTCTGTGTACAATCTTCCTGCAAACATGGCTTTTGAAAAAACCCAACGTACCCATATTCTGCTGCCTTAATCACAGAAATGTCACGTCATGGGCTCTTCTCAGTACGATCGGTTCTTTTCCGCAACAACACAGAAAGGGTCTTAAAGTAAAAAGGCTCACTGTAACCATGGAGGCATAAACTTGGTGTCTCATCTGTTATGCAATGGAGAAAGGCAACCTTTTTATGATATGCTGTGAGCAGGGATCAGAAGTGCTGTTCCCCTCTGCAGATGGGTCCTTCAGGGAAGGATCATGCATGGCTGATGATTGCTTTCATGGACCACGCCCCTTGAGTCTCCTTCTTCAAAAGATTTTTGTAGGGAACAAGGGGAAATCTGAGTCAGAATAAAGAAATAAATTTCTCTCCAGAAAAGCAGACTAGCATCTACTGTCCCATTTCTCCAGGACTTAAGGAGCTGCTTCAGCTGAGATATGAACTGGTCCTAGAAGATGCTTCCCATTGCCCCAAGCCACATCTCCAGCCCTCTTACCTCTAGGAAGGGGTCCTGGACCAGTGGAGCCTTCTGGAAATTAATGGCGTCTAATGGTCACAAAGGTTGGGGAGCATCACTGATTTTCAGTAAGCAGTGGCTAGAGATACCATATATCCTACAATGTGCCTGACATCCTAGCATCCTGCCAGACCTCTGTGTAAGTGAAACTGTGTTTCTGTGTTTAATCATCCAAACCTAGAACCTAATTCCATTTTACATTCAAGCATGGTAATTCTTGTGTGGTTTTAATATACTCTCAATTCTCCAGGAACATAACTATGTACACAATTCAAAGGAAGGCTATACTTTGTTTTGTTCAGGGCTTCATAATTTCAGAAAACCATGTCACAGATGACACAACACTACCGGGGGGAAGTTGAGTCCCAGCACAACATGCCTGCATCAGTCTGTGTTTACAGCTGCCCCATTCATGGTGAGTCTCCACATGAGCAAGCACGGCATCTGTTGACTCCAGGATCCTCTTGAGTGTAGTTTTGCACGTAGGTTACACATGAAATGAATGTTTTATCAGAAATGCCTCTTATTATATCTTTTTCTATTACAGTTGTGGCATTATATTAATTTTGAAATTATGATTATAGGTGAGTTATATTACCTGGGATTTTTTTTTTTAATTTTGAGAGAGAGAGAGAGAGAGAGAGAGAGAGAGAGAGAGAGAGATTGAGAATCTTAACCAGGCTCCACGCTCAGCATGGGGCCCAACGCGGGACTCAATCCTATGACACTGGGACCATGACCTGAGCTGAAATCAAGAGTTGGACGCTCAACCAACTCAGCCACCCAGGTGCCCCCTTAACCTGGGAATTTAATTTCAGGCTAGCGAATGGGATACGGGTCCAGTAGGATTGAGAACCATGGCCCTAGATGATGCATCAAGCTTAGAAAGGATTTTTGGATAGTGAGAGTTTGTTGGATGGATGTACAAGTGGTTGCATGTTATGCAAGCTTACATAATATAAATCGGAAATGATGGGTATTAAAGTATTGCTAAAAGCTCATGTTATATTCAATTTTATCTTGTATATGCCGTCTATAATAAAACCATAACAGCAGTGGAAACCTCAAAGGGATTTTTTTCCTCTGCTCTAAAAGTCCGCTGTGCTCCACCTATTCATCCCTCCCTCTTCCCCAACCCCTCATGACCACTGACCTGTCTACTGCCTCACAGATTTGTCTTTTCCAGAATGTCATATAGTTGGAATCATAGAGTATGTAGTCTTTTAAGATTGGCCTCTTTCACTTAGTTATGTGCATTAAGGTTCCTCCATGTCTTTTCATGGCTCAATTGCTCATTTCTTTTTATTGCTAAGGAATATTCCACTGTTGGAGGTACCACAGTTTATGTACACATCCACCTACTGGAGGACATCGTGGTTGCTTCCGAGTTTTGTCAATTGTGGATAAGGCTGCTATAGACACTCGTGCTCTAAATGTCTATGTGCTGAGCACTGGACCAAGCAGCTAGTGTGAACAATAACATTCCCTCCTCACAGTAACCCTAGGACATAGGAGCCAGTCTCTTTACTTTACAAGAGAGGAAACTGAGGCTCAGAGGGATTAAGTAACTTAGAAGGCCACACAGCTAAGAAAGGCAGATCTGATGAAAACCCTACTCTAAGCTTAGAAACTGTGAACCGCAGTGCTCTACAGACCCCTGCTGGAGTCTTCTGCACACACACTTGAGACAGGGCACCCAGGAGGCAGACACTCAGTTCTGTTTGAGGTCAGTTCTCTGCATAAGAAAGCTCCCTCTCCTTTCCTACTGAACAGAGCACCAGCGGTCTCCTTATACCTCCTCACCCTGTTCTGACTCTGCCCTTGGTACCAGCAGGACTGACTTTGAAGCATAAAATTGGAAATAATGAAAATCACCCCTAATTAATTATTTTTACTCTGTGAGACAAACACTGACATGTTTTATTCTGTTCTGTTTCATTGTAAAAACGGTGGTTGAGACCTAGGAAACTGGATTACTGATCTGCCACCCACAGTTTGAAAAAAGCTGACTTCGGGTATGCCAGAAAAAAGAGGTTTTTCTAAATAGCCCAAATCAGAGAATATTAAAATACAAACCATAATGCATGTTCTGCAAAGCACTTTTTCACAACTACAAATCTTTCCCAGCAATTACAACACTTAACAGAAATCAAAAACAAATCAAGCTTGCTCTAGTGGAACAAGGAATTAAATACTTGCTAAAGGTCAAGCCACAGTGTTTTCTGGAACACTACCTGTCTGCTTTGACAGAGTGCCAAGACTGCTTACACAGCAGCATTGAGTCTGTCTCTTGGAATCAGCCCATTTCTTTTCCTGCATTGCCTTTCCCTACACTGTTCTCTGCACACTTTTAGTTGTCACTGGGCTAGTAGAACTTGTCTCATGCAAATGTTGGCCTGAAACCCTCCCACAAATTATTAAAGGCCCAAGAAAATGCACGCATAAAGAGGACCCAGAACCTTTTGAAGAGTGAACTGGACCTTGGATCAGCAGCCAAAGGGTCACAGCTACTTGGTTCAGTTCTCCCACTTGCCCAAGCGTATGGGCTCACATGCTCACCGTGATCTGCCCACCTGAGCTGCCTCTCAGTGAAGGTCTCAGCAGCTGCCATTACAGAGAGCACATCACTATCTGATCACTTTAGATAGCATTCTTTTGAATTAGCAAAGATATCTATATGCAACTGAACTTTTTCCAGAAATGACCTGGGCCCTCTAGAACACGTTATTAACAATATTATTCATTCCACGATTGAAGTGGATGAGTATAATTTTTGCAAAGTCTTTTAAGAATCCCCTTCTCACCTGGCAACAACCTTTGGTTGCACAAAACGGTGGTGGAAAGAATGAGGGACAAGTTACGTATGTAGCGGAGACCGTGTTACTAGCTCTAACGGGGGCTTTGGAGCCCCCACATCACCAAAAGGCATCAATATTGGCAAATGTCATCTGCCTGGCACTCCAAGAGGGCAGAGAAGATGTGTGTTCAGAGGATGGGCTGAAATCACAGCCACTGTGAAGGGAGACTGGCAGTCAGTTTGGAAGCATCCCATACACTAGAAGAAATAGAAACCTCTGAAATTGGGGGACGCCTGGGTGGCTCAGTCAGTTAAGCGTCCAACTTCAGCTCAGGTCATGATCTCATGGTTTGTGGGTTTGAGCCCTGTGTCGGGCTCTGTGCTAGCAGCTCAGAGCTTGGAGCCTGCTTTGGATTCTGTGTCTCCCTCTCTCTCTGTTCCTCCCTCCACCCCCAAAGATGAATAAACATTAAAAAGAAAGAAAGAAAGAAAGAAAGAAAGGAAGAAAGAAAGAAAGAAAGCAAGCTGTGAAATTGGGATAAAAATGGCCTTCCTCAATTAAAGTCATGAAGTCAAAATACCCCTTTGAAGAGTGGGTGCCAGGAATGGGGGCATAGAGCTGAACTGACTTATGTCCAAAAACTCAAGCACCTGATCCCTAAAGTAATGAACACACTTCCAGCTTCTGCTAGTCTCCTTTTCTTTTGGGGAGCTCACAAAAAACTGGCTGACTTTGTAACAGTACATGGTAATTACCTTCGGTTGGTGTCAAATCTCTTGGACACAGAATGCCAGGATCAAGATCACAGCCCCAGTTGCCTATAATTCTGAGGGCGAGTCAACGTAGTACCTAGCCCTTTATGTCCTGTGGAGTTTGGATCCACATCCCTGAAAACATACCCTGAGATTGGCTTGTCTGTGTACACAGAATGTTTCCTCTTGAATTTCAGAGCCAGACACAAAAGTTGCTTCTTAAACTGCCCCAACTCACCAGTGTAAGCTAGAATATAACCCTTGAACAACATGGGGTTTAGGGGCATTGACCCCTGCACAGTTGAAAATCCACGTATAACTTTTGACTCACCAAAAATTTAACTGCTAGTAGTCTACTGTTAACTGGAAGTGTTATCAATAGCATGAATAGTTGACTAACACATATTTTGTGTGTTACATGTACTATATACTATATATTTAAAATGAGCTAGAGAAAAGAAAATATTATTAAGACAATCATAAGGAAGAGAACATACATTCACAGTACAGCACAGTTCAAACCCGTGTCGTACAAAGGTCAAGTGTGCATTCTATTTTCCACTGATGGCTTTTTTCATTTCACTTGGTGCTATCAATGTCTCTAATTTCCTTAAGAAATGAATTCATTTTGCTAAGGCTTATGGGGGCTTTGAAAAATGAGCTTCTAAGAGAAGAAGTCAGTTTTAGGGCTAGGTGGATTCTAGAGAGTGTCTTGTCAAACATGTTCATTTTCCAGGTTAAATAAGAGCTTCAAGACTCCATCGCACCCAGCTGAGTGACACAGCCCCACAGAAGCCACATGGTTCTTGATAACAACCATAGATGTCTTTCATATTCTCTGTATTACCTAAAAATTAATTAACAGTGTACCAGACTCTGTCATAATCATCCAATTGCGATGGATGTGGAAAATGATTTGGTTTCGTAAATGTAATTTGCTTTGGGGATTAGAACCATTAAAATTAGCACATTCTCTAAACTGCCATATTTTATGGCCTTTAGAAACAGCTTTAGATTCTATGGCCTGGAAATTCGACAACCCTAACAAGGCAAAGATACAAAGCGATTTTGGAAAAAAAAAATCACTAGGATTTAGGTAAGCATCGTTTAAGAAATAATCATATAAAGGTGGAGGATTAAGTATATAGTCATAGAAAATGTGTATTAAAATTGAAACGTTCAAATTTGTTTTAAATATTAGCATCCAACAAAGAATTTCTACACTCCATTAAGAAGGGGGGAAAAACACAATGTGACAGAAAAGTAGACAAAGGATCTGAGCAGGCAATTCACGGAAGAGGCAACATTTGTGACAAATAAACTATACAAAATGCTCAATATTAGTAATCAGGAAGATGAGAATTAAAGTGAGATTAAAAAAAACTCACATTCATCAAACTGGTAAATATTGAAAAGTCCGATAAAAGCGAGTGTTGGTGAGGATGTGGGGTTTGAAAGATAGTTTGACAGCATCCAGTAAAGGTGACGTGGGGATCCTCCCTACAGAGAAACTCTCATTATACATTCTCAAGGAGACAGATATATGGATGTTTATGGTAGAATTGACTATAAACAGGAGGCTAAACAGAGTGTGGAGTATCTGATTGGTGGAAAACTGTACAGGAGTTAAATGAATTGATCCACAGAGTAACATGTGTCAATGTGAATGTCATGGATGAAGAAAACAAGATGCACAATTATATATACTAGATGTAAAGTTTAAAAATAAGAAAGCAATACTCCATATTTTTGACTGTATTCAAGTCTAACAAGCATATGAAAGCATGGGTGGAAGGACACAGCCTCAGTGGTTTTCTTTGCAGGGGGAGAGAGGGGAATACAATCTTTCTTTCTAGTTTCTCTTAGGTGATTCCATCTAGCGTGCAGTAGGCCCTCAGTATCTGTTTGATGAGTGAGTGAATGAACGAATCTAACACCACAGCAGAAACCCCCACCTTGACCCCCAAATTTATACCCCAGTGTGGACCTCTCTCCCTGGCTTCAAACTCAAATGCTCACAGCTAGACAATCTCCTCTCAGCTGCCTAATGGGCTTATCAAATGCTGGTCAACTCATACACCACCTTTTCTCCGGTCTTCCCTATTTCAGCAAATGGCACTTCCATTCATTCAGTTGTTCCAGACAAAAACCTCCAGATTATCTTCAGTCCTGCCCTGTATGGGAGACCTTGTTTCCCAGACCATCACACTCAGTGGGGCTCTTTGGTACAGACCTCTTCCCTTGTCTTCAGCAATTTCCAAACTGCATCAAATCCCTGTGACCAGGATCTAGATTCTGCGTTGGCTTGGCCCATGGGCTCAGCAAACTGTAGCACAGCAGTCAGCAGAGCTGTGCCACACAGGTTTGGATCCCCAGAGCCCCCTCCTGACCTAGAGCACTTTGCAGCAGACTCATGACAACCACTTCAGAGAGTTCTTGCGGGACAGGGCCGTTGCCTTGGCTCAGAGGAGCCATGCTGCCATTGTTGCTGAGATTTCTGAATAAGGAAAATTCACAAAGTATCTCACCACTGTCCTTCTCCAGTGGTAGACAAAATACAACATGTTCTTAGGCAACCCCAATCCACCAGCTCACATTCAAAATGGAATACATAACATTATTATGGCCCATAGCAACTAGAGTATCGTGGGGCTATTCTACACCAGAGTTTCCCAACTGGTGTGCCAGGAAAAGGTTAAAATATGCTGAGACATTGATTCCTTTAGATCTTGGAGCAGCTACCAGAGCCCCAGTCTCCTCATTCTTTGGACGGTAGCGTCGGTTTTCCCTAGCATGCTGTGCAAGTATCAGTCTCTCAGTGCCCTGAGGGAAGGAAGATTGGGAAGTGCTGTATGGGGCTGAAAGAAATGTTTCAATAAGTAGCAACCTTGGAAGACTTCCTCCTAAGTACAGTTGCTTGAACTAGAGATGGGAGACTGTGTAGCTCAAACTTGGATGCTGTGATTCCAGGGGAGGGAAAGGTATGTGTGAAGGGCAGGAGGGGAGAATTAGCTGCTTCCAGGACATGAACGGTTCTGCTGCTTAGACCCAACATTCGACAAGGTTAAGAAGAGAAGAAATGACAAGACAGAAATGGTCACTAAGTGAATGAAAAGGAACCAAGAATGACTGCTTGGCATGGTCAACCCTACCACTATTCCCTTCCCAACCCAAACTGTACATGACCATGAAGGAATGGAAAGTTGGTAGTGTTATAAATGTATTCATTTTCACCCAGTTCCAACTGAAAAATAAGCTACAATCTTATTCTCTCCATTCATCAGAACTTTCCCAATGCAGTTGCCTGATTTCAAAAGGAAATGGCTGGCAACCATTTGGAATTATCATTTGAATAATTTTAAACCACCAATATTTACATCTGAAGAAATGCTACCCAGCTAATTACACGGAGCTTGGCTTCTCAAGAACTAGCGAGTTTGGCTGTTCTGGCATAACCTACCTTCCCTCTGTATAGAATGACAATGGTAGGTGGGAAAGCAAGGAATACTTTGGGAACACCACCAACCACAAAGTGGAATCAGCCAAAAGAGAAAGAAGTTCATCCATCCATTCCAGGAACCTCAGCCTAGGCACTCTTGACATTGTGAGCTTGGCAATTCATGGTGTGGGGATTGTTCTACTCATTTAGGATGGTTAGCAGTAAGTTTCTTTAGTTTCTTTCCACTAGATACAGCTGTGACAATCAGAAATGTCTCCAGAGATTGTCAAATGTCTCTGGAGGGCAAAATCCCCACTGAGAACAACTGGCTCAAAAACTATTTCTTGAGCCCCAGTGCATTGTGCAAGGCATCAAGGACATAATAGTCTTTGTTTGCAGATAACTTATAGTCTACTAGAAGAGCCAAATGCTAAGAGCTCAAACAAATAACAATAAATATAGAACTACACATTTATAAGTGTTACTATGAAGTAGAGAAAATCACCATGTGTAAATTAGGGATCTCACTTAGATGGGGTGATGTCAGGTAGCCGTGCCAGGGAAATGGAACTCGGAGGTTGTAACCTGAAGGGTAAGTAGGAGTGGTCAGGAAAGAGTGGGGTGAAGAACGTTTCAAGAAGAAATAGTATGTGCAAAGGGCCTGAGGTGGGGTAAAATCTTGTCACGTTTGAGGGATCAGAAAGGCCAATGCAGCTGAAGCATAGTGAGAAACATGGAGCATGTCCTAAGATGAAGTCAGGGAGTGAGCATGGACCGGATTATCAATTTCAAAGATCATGGTAAGGAGGTATATTTTACTTCTAAGTCCAACCAGAAGCCATTGTGCAGCACCGTCTGAGATAGCAACGACCAAAACAGACAAGGCGTCTATACTCAGAAAACTCCTGCTCTAATGGGGGGAGCTGGTTGCTATATAACAGCATTCCTGATTGCTGTGTGGGAGGGGCTGGAAGGACTTCGGAGACGCCAGAGGTAGAGGCTGTGCAGGCTGTGACTGTAGTCCAGAGGAGCAGTGGCATGGATTGGAGGGTTAGCACTGGAGATGCAGAAGGGGTGTTACTTAAGAAAGATCAGTGCCCAACTGCCCCCCGGTTTGGAAGGGACATTTAGGCCCATCTAATCTAGTTTCTGTTGACACATACACACTCCTGCTCATACATCTCCAATAACTACAGTAATTGTCCAAAAGGAGTCTGTGTACTTCCTTCAAACATCGGTCAGTTTTTCAAACATTTAAAGACAGTTAAATCCTCTTCAAGCTAAATATTCCAATTCCTCCCACAGCTCCTCATATGACACAACATCAGAACCCCTCCCCGTGCTGTGTTATCTGAGAGAATATACTCCCATCTGTAGCCATCAATCTGAGTTGTATTAATGTGTGTAACACAACCAGCACCACCCAAGTCATACACGACTTATCACTTTCATATCCTCCAAAAAAAAAAAAAGTGGGAGAGGGGGCGTACAATAAATGTAAATCAAACCCTGATATCTATACTTCTGGCTTTACTGTTTCGTGTAACTTTTTCTTATATTTTAAGATACTGGAATATAAGATCTTTATCAATTAATCATGATTTGCCTGTTAATGAAGGTAACATCTGGCCCTGGCCTGTCTTCCTAAAAACTGATTGCAAGGATTACCAAGCAAAATAAACATTGACAATGAGGAAAAAATATACTAATGCTAATGAGATAAAATGCTCATTTCAAGTAAATGAATGATCTCTGCCATAGCATTTCCGTATACCTCTGGGAAAGACATCTGCAGCTATGGTTTCAATAAAATTGTAGAGCTGTGTTTTTGAAATGCCTTAAGGAAACTCTGGGCTTGGGAATCTGTGGTTCTACATTAATGTCAAAAGCCCAGGAGGTCATGAATGACTCATAATGTCCCACTGCTTTTTGAATGGCTCCACATCTAAATCCACAGTTGGCAATGAAACAAAGGACAATATAATAAGCATTTTATGCTGTTTTGAAAGCAAACTTTTCACTTCAACTGTATGAAAAGAAAAAGAGGTGCATTCAGTCAAAGAGTTCAATTTTCTGAACTACTACCCAAATACATTCCTTTTTGTTATATTAGTTCTTATGATCCAAAATGACAAGGTCACAGAAAAAAACAATTGGGTTTTTCTTTCTTTTTTTTTTTTTTCCTCAAAGAGGCTGCATTAAATTTAAATTGGATTCTATCAAACCTAGCTACACAGGGACAGTTACTGTTAGTTACCTGGATCTGAATTTTCTAGACCAGGGCTTCTCAAACTTTAATAGGCATATAATCACCCAGAGTTCTTGATGAAGTACATGCTCTCATTCAGAAGTGGGACCTGAGATACTGCATTTCTGAGGGTTTTTTTTTGTAAGTTTTCACTTATTTATTTTGAGGAAGAAGGAGCAGAGGAGAGAGGGAGAGAGAGAATCCCAAGCAGGCTCCATGATGCCGGCACAGAGCCTGATGCAGGGCTCGATCCCATGAACTGTGAAATGATGACCTGAGCCAAAATCCAGAGTCAGACGCTTAACCGAATGAGCCAGCCAGGTTCCCCTGGTGAAGCTGCATTTCTAACCAGCTCTAGGTGATGCCCAGGCAGAGTCACCACTGTGGTTAGCAGGCTGTTTCTGAGGCCACAGACTCTTCCTAGATTGCTGCCCTCTGTGAAAAGAGGTGCAGCGAGTCACCTAAGGATCTTTCCAGTTTGAAAATTCCATGATTTCAAATAAGTTTTATTTCTTTAGTATCTATATATCATGAGTCTTTAAAAAAAATTTTTAAGTGTATTTGTTTACTTTGAGAGAGACAGAAACAGCGTGAGCAGAGGAGGGGCAGAGATAGAGGGAGGGAGAGAGAATCCCAAGCAGGCTCTGCACCGTTAGCTCAGAGCCTGACATGGGCTCACAAAACCATGAGGTCATGACCTGAACCAAAACTGAGGGTTGGACTTAACTGACTGAGCTACCCAGGCACCCCCTAAGATGAGTCTTTTTAATCCAGAAAGGCAATAAAAAATTACCAATATGTCTCACTTCCTATAATGGATGGCTGTTTACAAGTAATTAGTCAATCATCTTATAAAATGAGTCAGGCCTTTAATTCTCCAGAGAAATGTACTACTTAAAGAATTCTGGGTTTCCACAAAGGAAATAATCTCCAAGTGTTTCAATAGTCTGAGTTTTCTTTTGTAAGAATGTTTTAGCATTGAACACCTATGTGACATGAAAGTCTGCTGCTCTTGTTAAAATTTGCAAGATGGGAGTATTTGTTGAGGTCATGTCCACAAACTCCACACATGTGGGGGAGAAATGCAGCTATCTTTGGTTTTTAGAAAGTAGACAATAAATGGAGAGTTGTCCATGGACATCTGTCCATCAGTGGAGAAGACACACAGATACACACATACATGGACTTCTCGACTTTCTAGTGGCTCTCAACCTGAGAGACAGATCAGAATCACTTATATCAGGGGAAGAAGTCAGTCAAAAATTCCAATGTCCAGGGCCCCCTGGGTGGCTTAGTTGGTTAAGCGTCTGACTCTTGGTTTCAGCTCAGGTCATGATATCACAGTTTGTGAGTTCAAGCCCTGCTTCGGGCTCTGTGCCAACAGCATGGAGCCTGCTTGGTTCTCTGTCTCCCTCTCTCTCTCTGCCCTTCCCCACTTGCTCTTTATCTCTCTCAAAAAAATAAGTAAATAAACATTTAAAAACTTCCAATGTCTAGGCCTTGTCTCATAAATCCTGATTTAAATGGTCTGAGTTAGGACCTGGCCATGAGTGTCCTTCTTTAAAGGCTCCACAGGTCATTCTGGTCAGGTGTAGTCAACATAGCTAATGTGTAAAAAGTTCATCTGAAATAAAAAGTGGAAATCCTAGGAGATCTTCTTGTCAGTGTGAGCAGTATACCTCACTCTGTATTTTCCCTAAATATAATCACAATCCTCACCTGATGAAAATATATATCAGGAAAAATAATAAAGACTTTCTTCATGAGATGGCTTATGTAGAATACTCCTGAATTCTTATAACAGATGTCCTAGACAAAAGGTCCTCAGGAACATTTAAGCATCCATCACCAAATGTCCTCTTTTCCATTCTGTTTTTTTTAAATTTTTTTACATTTATTTATTTTTGATAGACAGAGAGCATAAGTGGGGGAGGGGCAGAGGGAGAAGGAGACACAGAATCCGAAGCAAGCTCCAGGCTCTGAGCTATCAGCACAGAGCCCGATACGGGGCTCGAACTCACAAACTGCAAGATCATGACCTGAGCCAAAATCGAATACTTAACCGACTGAGCCACGTAGGGGCCCCTACTACTTTTCCATTCTTAAGCAAAACATTCAAATGATAAGCTTATTAAGCAAAGTGATGTTTAATAAGAAGGAATATAACTTCCATCACAAATCACCACCATCAGCAGACAATCCCCAAATGGAGGAAATGTGACTTGGCCCATGTGAAAAAGACTTAGAGGTTTTAATCAATTTTAAGCTCACTATAAATTAACAATGTAATGTGATTATCAGCAACTCGAAGCAAAACTAGGCTGCATCGATGGAAGTAGAGTTTTCACAAAATGAGACATCAGACCTGCTTTTGTATTAGTCAGACCATGTGTAGAAACTGATGCTCATTTAAAGGAGAATCTGGATAAAATGAAATGAGAGAGGTAGGTGAAAAAGCTCAATAGCATACCTTGGGATGAGGTACAGTTTAAAGAATTGGAGATGTTTAAACATTTTTTTAAGTTTATTTATTTATTTAGAGGGAGAGAAAGAGAGAGAGTGGAGGAGATGCAGAGAGACAAGAGAGAGAGAGAATCCCAAGCAGGCTCCACACTGTCAGCACAGAGCCTGATGGAGGGCTTGATCTCAGGAACCATGAGATCATGACCTGAACCAAAACTGAGAGTCGGACACTTAACTGACTGAGCCACCCAGTGCCCTAAAAGAATTGGAGATGTTCAATCCACAGAAGCAGAGCCATGCAGGTGATAGTAGGGCATATGGTTGATATCTAATGGCTACCATGCAGTTCTGTGCTGCTAAATGCAGCTTCCATACTGAAACATCATCAAGATTACATGTGAGAATGGAGGAAGAAGTCTATTATTAAAAACGTTTTAAGCACCTGTGTGCAAATGATTTACTTGAGGACTTCTGGGCTTGGAGAACAATCGTAGACTGATTCCACATTTCTCCCTCACTTTCCAAAAACAAATACAGCATCAAATGCCTTCAATTATCCTGGGGAAGAGAGAACACTGTTTGGGTATCTATAAGAAGAAAAATATATATATACAAATTCGAATGAGCTCCCTCAGCCCTCTAACTTGTGCTGGGAACATGGAGAGGGGAAGGTTGGAAGGAATGAGCAGAATGGGTGTATTGACCTAGAAGAAGTGCAGACAAAATCACCTCCAGAAAGAGAAAGGGAAAGTATAAATGCACAGGCTGGGACCTGGTAGTTCATAGCCCTTATTAAAGAGAAGGAGCCCCAAAGTGTACCAGACAGGAAGTGTCACTCAGAGAAGCAGAGTTTGTTGGGGAGAATCAGGTATATAAAGAAGATGTGGTACTTGGAGATAAGCAATGAAGGGAAAAAACAAAAAATAAGGATGTCACAGAAGATAAAGAGAAATAAGACAATAGGTTGGGGGGCACCCGGGTGGCTCAGTCAGTTAAGTGTCACACTTTGGCCCAGGTCATGATCTCATGGTTTGTGAGTTTGAGCCTTGCATCACTTCAGATCCCCAGTTCCCCGCTCTCTATACCCCTCCCCAGCTTGTTCTCTCTCTCTCTCTCTCTCTCTCTCTCTCTCAAAAATAAATAAGTACTAAATAATTAAAAAAAAATTTTTTTTAAAGACAATAGGTTGGCTTTTATCCTCTATTGCTCACAAACTGAAAACTTCTTGAGTGGAAAAGGAAAGGTAGTGGGTACAGCCAGCATAGTATAATCAAGCATAACAGTATAATCGAGCATAACACCAGGGGCCCCATGAGAACAGATCACACATGAGAACATATCCCACCATCTGTCTCAGATGCAGGAGGAGAGAAGTACAACGGCTATCCTAGAGCTGGGAGCTACAACATCCAATGTGGTAGCCATTTGCCACATGTGTCTTTTGAGCAATTGAGTTGTGGTCAGTCCAAATTGAGATGTGCTGTAAGTGTAAAATCCACACTGGATTTCAAAGACTTAACATGAAAAAAAAAGAATGAAAAAGGTCTCATTACTAGTTTTTTGTATTGACTGCTGAATCACTGTATTAGCTGTAAATATGATTATAATCCTTCCCCGATTAAGATACACACCAGGCAAAATATACTACAGGCAAAATTGAAATGATAATATTTTGCTTATGTTGTGTTAAATATATTGCTAAAATTAATTTCACCTGTTTCTTATGGTTTTAAATGACACTACTAGAGAACTTAAAATTATATATGTGGCTCACATTATATTTTTATTGGACAGCATTGGCCTAGAGGGAAAGATCAGGAATAAAGAGGAGCTACCTAACAGTTATGCTCATTTGAAAATGAAACAGGCTATCTCAGGAAGTGTATAAACTATTGTTATTTAGAAAATAAAATACTGTGACAACTGCTTCTGGCCAGGATGGAAAAACAGGGAATAGATTATCCTAGCATGTTAAACAACTAGAAAGCTGGATAAAATATTAAAATAGTTTTTAGACACTGTTCAAGAAGTATCTCTGGACTGTGATTCCTGAGAAAAGGAAAATGGAGGAGGGGAGCCGTTCGCCTGTCCCAGCATACCATCTTACCATTTCTAAGCTGAAGCACAGTGAAGAAACCAAACAGAGCCCCATGGTGCCACTGAGTTGAGGAAATAGAAATTGGAGTTCACCACCAGGCAGGTATTTGTGGGACAGAATGCTGGAGAGAAGGAAGATATGCAGAGAGAGAGCTCCAGAGATCTTTAGTGGAATTCCCTTCAGTCTTTGACTCAGCACTGACCAATGTGTGTGTGTCAGGAAACTACCAAAGGCCAGGCAAAGAATCACCAGAAAAAAAGTTGAAAAACAACCCCTGGAGCTCATACTGGGGTGGCAGTTTGTTGTCTGCTCAGCAGCCAGAGTGAAAAGAACTCTTTTTAAATTTTTTAAAAAAATTCTTCTTTCTTTTAATGTTTATTTACTTTTGCGAGAGAGACAGAGACAGAGACAGAGACAGAGTGCAAGTGGGAGAGGGGCAGAGAGAGGAAGACACACACACAGAATTGTAGACTCCAGGCTCTAAGCTGTCAGCACAGAGCCTGATGCAAGGCTTGAACCCATGAACCTCGAGCTCATGACCTGAACCTAAGCCAGATGCCTAACTGACTGAGCCACCCACTTGCTCCTTAATGCTTTTTTTATTTTAAAATTTTATTATTATTATTTTTTTATATATAGAGAGGGAGTGTGAATGGAGAAGAGTGTTAGAAACAATTCCAAGCTGGATCCACATTCAATGTAGAGCATGATGAGGGGATTGATCCCATGACTCTGGGATCATGACCTGAGCTGAAATCAAGAGTCAGACGCTTAACTGACTGAGCCACCCAGGTGCCCCAAAAAGAACTCTTAGTATATGGACATCAAGGAGAACACTAAGAAGGACTTCACTGTTAATTAATAGCCATCGACCAATGGTTATTCTGGTTGCACACTAACAAAGCTTAAAAACAAGCCTTGAAAGCATCAAACTTATGACAACACCTTGACTGCATACAAAAACAAAATACACTAGTTGTACTACATACAAAAACACTATTTAAAGGCATACAACAAAATCCATCATCCAACAATGTAAAATTCAAAATGTCTCACATCTATATTAGTATATGTGCTGCTGAAGTGAGCACTGCCTGGCATCTAATGAAAAATTACCAGGCTTGCAAAGAATTTGGAAAATATGGCACATAACCAAGACAAAATTCTATGAATAGAAACAGAACCAAGAATATCAGAGATGATGGAATTATCAAACAAAGATGCTAAAATGGCTTTTGTAAATATGCTCCATATATTCAAGAAAGTAGAGAAAAACACAAACATAGTAAGAAAAAGGGAGGATGCAAAAAAGACCAAAATATAATTTATAGAGATGAAAAATATGATATATGAAATTAAAAAACACACTAGATGGGAATAACTGTTGATCAGACACTACAAAAGAAAAACTGAAAGATTGTGAAGACATAGCAATAGTAATTAGTCAAAATGAAGCATAGAAGGGAAATAAAAAGACTGAAAATGAACAAAATATCATTGATTTCTGGGCCAATGAAATGGTCATGCAAGTGCCACAAGAACAGGACAACAGAAGGGATAACAGAAGAAATTCTGAAACATTTCTTAGGTTTGATGAGATCTGGAAACCCACAGGTTCAAAGAAGCTCGACAAACTCCAAGCAGAATAAACATTAAAAAAAAAAATCTTGGGGCGCCTGGGTGGCGCAGTCGGTTAAGTGTCCGACTTCAGCCAGGTCACGATCTCGCGGTCCGGGAGTTCGAGCCCCGCGTCAGGCTCTGGGCTGATGGCTCAGAGCCTGGAGCCTGTTTCCGATTCTGTGTCTCCCTCTCTCTCTGCCCCTCCCCCATTCATGCTCTGTCTCTCTCTGTCCCAAAAATAAATAAACGTTGAAAAAAAATTAAAAAAAAAAATCTTATCAAGATACATCATGATCAAATTGCTGCAAACCAGTGCTAATGAGAACAATTTTAAAGCAGCCCTCCCCCCCCCCCCCCGCAACAAAGAGCATATTTGTTTAGAGGAACAAAGATAAAACAGACATCTCATCAGAAAGCATGTGAGACAGAAGATAATAAAGCAGCTTCTTTAAAGTGGTAAAAAGAAAAAGAAGAAGAAGATAAAGAAAACCCTGGTATCTTAAATTCAGTAAAAATATGAAGAGAGCCAAAAATGGTAAGAATAAAGGGAAATATTAAAAAAGTTAAAATTTTATCATTTTAGAAAATAATTAAATGTTCAAAACAAAAAAATAGCAACATAATATGGCATTTTTAGTAATGTGTAATTAATATTTATATGTAGATGTATATTTTCATATATAAACATATGACATTGATTATATATTATTAAAATGCATGATGACAACAGCACAAAGCACAGGAGTAAATAAATAATGCAATAAAATGAAGCCTTTGAAACTTCTATAAAAAATACCGTGTGCTGGGGGAAGAAAACATGATGCACCTCTACAGAAAGGGAAATGGACATATGTACCAATAGGTGGTGGTTCTCAAACAGGATGAGAACCTCTGGCAACATCTGGAGACATTTCAAGTTGCCACAACTAGGGATGGGATTGCTACCAGCATCTGGCAGGGAGAGGCCAGGGGTGCTGCTAACCACCGTACAGTCCCCAGGATGGCCCCCATGACAAAGAATCATCTGGTTCCAGGGGTCACCAGTGCTACTGTAGAGAAACCCTGAGACAGATGCAGACCTGCCAATTGCAGAGATGCTTCCAGAACACATATCACTCCTGGGGAGGAACGCAAGTGTGAGTGCCAGGACTGCCTTTAGAAAGTGGGAGCTGGGAGGGCCACCTTCTCCAGGGGTGACGGGGCACAAGTGGAGGAGACACGCAGAGCCACCACACCTGCCACCTCCAGTGCCTGGCACCCGACACATTTCTAAAGGCTCTCAGAAAGGCCCGGCCTGACTCCAAGCCCCACAGGCCAGTGTCCAGGGGCTCAGCCTCCTGCAGCCTCCCCACCTTCCCTCTCCAGAAACCTGTGAGTGCCCCTTTCTCACCAGACACTTCAGCAAACTGTTTCAGTGCCTCCTGGATGGCCTCCTTGGTGACTGATCTTCCACAGCTCAGAAAGGACTTTTGCATGAGAGAAACAAGTGTCTTGCAAGTGGGGGGTGGGGGACAGGAAGTAACTGGAAATGACTGACTAGGAAACCATGGAATGTTTACTGCAATGGTTATAATCAAAGATTTCTCTGCCCCTTGAAGTTTAGAGAGCCATCTCATTCACGTTGGCATTTTATCCTGTAAAGTAGGTTGGGCAGTTATCACCCGCAATGAGAAAACAGAAGGTAAAATAATAAATAAATGACTTTTCCAAGGCCTCACTTCTACGTGTTTGGAGCCCATGCTCTCGGATGCCTAGTCTGCCTATAGAGGTACACGCAGTCCTCTTCGTGGGGACTCCTGTTAGGTTCGGGATGGGGCAGGAAGAGGTGGGAGGCCCTCAGAACCATGGTTCTAAACCCCCAGCCCTGGGGGCTCCAGGAATGTCCTTCTCTGATATTATCCTTGGTTGAAGAGAGTTGCCTTGTCCGGAGTTAAGCTCCCTCCCCACAGGGCAGCACACATTTAGCAATAGGTTAATGTCAGGGGACAGAGGTCCAGCCTCTTTGCCACAACTGGACATCTCTGGAGGGCCACCCAGCTCTAGGGTTTTCTCTAGGGTTGGCTGAGGCCTTTGCTGTAACAGCACCACCTCTGCTTAGTTCAGCTCCCTTCATCCCCTCACGGGTGTGGAGTCCCACAGCACCCCTGAAATCCCCCTCTATGTGCACATGTGTGCATGGTCTCTCACACACACACACACACACACACACATGCAACTGAGTCGGGGAAGCAAGAATGGTACAGAATGTAGGCAGTTTTTTTCCATCTCCTCTACACCTTCGCTGACCTTTGCCCTTACCTGTTACTCTCTTCTGGACAGCCAGGAGCCCAGGGTCATCCCAGAGCCTGGACTTTCCACACATTCTTCATATCATCCTGCGCCCAGAGAAGTGGGTAAAGGATATTTCTGAGGGGATGTGCATGTAGATTTAGAGGCTCCTACCAAATCATGACATAAGTAGTCACCCATTATAGCTCCTATAGGATCAGCTCTGACTTTAGCCTGTGACCCCACCACGGCTGGGCCTTGGTGGAATATTCTAGAGATTTGATTGGTGGTCCCAAATCCAACCACGTGAGTGAGAACAACCAACCCCATTCCCTTGAAAGACACGACTATCATCTCCGGAAATTCTAAAAATGTTACAGAAGTGTACATACAACCCAAGTCTCTTGGAACAACACTGAGGCTGAGGTCTGACTGAAATGAAAGTCTCAGAGCTGGCATGCAAAATGGGCTGTGGGACCACAGGAAGAGTGTGTGTGTCCAGTGATGCTCTCTTTAGGATTTCCAGAGTCCACTGTATGTGGCAAGCAGACACAATTTGCAGAAAATAGCCCCCACTGAGAGTCCAGGGTCCCATGGATGGCACACCTGTTATGCCCCAAACAGAACATAGATAAAGGCATCATGATGCTAAGGCCCATGTGATACATCAAAATGAAAATGTTGTACAAATTAATTTATTTTACCCATTATCTATAAACTGAATGAATCTTCGGGAGTAAGGTTTCTTTTGTGTTACATAAAGCTCTCTTCTGAGACTTATGTGGTGGGCGTGGGATGGGGACCGCAGGGAGGGTGTGACCACAGAGATTTGTGGGATATTAACAGAAACAGTGCACCTCTCCCCCTACCCCTGTTTTTACCAGGCTCTCTGGCCCAAGAGCCCATTAATAGCACTTTCACATCCTGGTGTGAATGTGTAGATTTATTAACAAGCCATAAATTGTTCCTGTCTCCTTGTCTAGGCTGATGGAAACAGAAACTCAAGTTCCAGGGGTGCCTGGTGGTGCAGTCAGTTAAGCATCTGACTCTTGATCTTGGCTCAGGTCATGATCTCGGGGTTTATGAGTTTGAGCCCTGCGTTGGGCTCTGCGCTGACAGCATGGAGCCTGCTTGGGATTCTCTCTCCCCTTCTCTCTTCCCCTCCTCCACTTGTGCTTTCTCTCTCTCTCTCAAAATAAACACATAAACTAAAAATAAAAAAGGAGAAACTCAAGTCCCATATAAGATATCTCCGTGTGTACATGTGTTAGTGGGCATGTGCATGTGGCTACTTCTCTACTAATTAAATGGAGTATCTGTTCTTCTCAGGAATATATAAAATTCAATTCCATTTTCATGAAATGGTTTTTAAAATCAGGTATGAAAGCTGTCAGAGCATCTTTTATCTCTTCTTATTTAGATCTTCCCCCATCCCTCACCTCCTTTTCAACTTCAGCAAGATATGATCAGTGGTTCAAGGAAACATCAGGGGCCATATTTGGAACAGGGAAAGAAAGGCAGGATTTGAGTGCCTACTGCCATCCTAGGTGCTCTGGCTATGCCCTGGCATCTGTTCCGAGGCCTCCTAGTCCAGAGTGAAGCAACAGGAATCCTGCTGGAGGCAGGGAGCTGGCAAGAGGCGGGTTTGCTCACAGGCCTCTCAGGATACATTTCCCTTCTGTGATTATCTTAGAGCCATGATGGTTGCCTGTTCTACTCTGATTTCTTTAAACAATTCCACACTTTCAAGTTTCTAAAAACTCAAATTTATGATTGTTTCAAGCCACAGAATCCCCTAATGGGGATAGCCCTAGAGAGATTTTCTAAAGAGCATTCTCTATGAAGAGCAGGAATTCATGGATTACTGGCAAGGAGACAATGACAAGTGAGCAAAGTCATGGTAAGACTATGAAGTTTGTAGTAAAAGAATGTAGAGAAGAGCATGCTGTGTAACTTCAATTATATAAGGTTTAAGAAAGTTAAAAATAGTCTATGGGGACAGAAATAAGAACAGTGGTTTCTGGGGAGCCTGGGTGGCTCGGTCAGTTGAGTGTCCGACTCTTGATTTCAGGTCAGGTCATGATCCCAGAGTCCTGGGATCGAACTCTGTGTCAGGCTCCGAGCTGAGCACAGAGTCTGCTTGGGATTTTCTCTCTCTCTCTCTCTCTCTCTCTCTCTCTCTCTCTCTCTCAAAGTAAACAGTGTCTGCCAATGTGGGAATTGGTGATGACCAGAAGTGGGAGCTAAGAACGTTATAGGGTCAAGGAAATGTTCTAAATCTTTCTTTTTTATTATTTTTTGACGTTTATTTATTTTTGAAGGAGAGAAAGAGCATGAGTGGGGGAGGAGCAGAGAGAGAGGGAGACACAGAATTCAAGGAGGCTCCAGGCTCTGAGCTGTCAGCCCAGAGCCTCGAACCAGGAGATCATGATCTGAACCAAACTTGGACGCTGAACCGAGTCACCCAGGCGCCCCAAATGTTCTACATCTTAATAGAGTATTGGCCGCTTGGTCTATACGTTTACTAAAACTCACCAAACAATAAACAAAAAGATAATGAAATTTGTGAGGACTGAGTGTACATCCACTGAATGCACATGCAGGGAAATACATATAAACACACACATATTAAATACATATCACTCATGTTAGGAGGACGTACATTCACAAACAAAGAGCTGCTGCAGAGGCAGGAGAGCATAGCACATGAGCAACATGGGCTGTGAAGTCTCAAGCTTTGCAGGCATGAACCCCACTCCCGTGTGACCTTGGGTAAGTCATGTAACTTCGTCACTCACCCCCCTCTCTTCCTCTAGGAAACACAGAGCACAGTTTGATGTGCAAGGGAGTGGTACACTGAAGTACAGTGGGAAGGACTTGAGGAGGGGGTCATGGTGTCCTGGTGGATGCGTAGCGGTCTCTCCCAGTTCTACAAGTCTATTTCACAGCTCGGCTGAATGGAGTGTGTGGAAGAAGATTCAAGTTTGAAATTCCTTAAGCCAAGCAACTTTGCATGGTTACTTTTTACAAGTTTATAAACTCTACTGTTGCCTCTTCAATAGATTGTTGTGGGGTTTTTAAAATGTTTTTTAGTGTTTATTTATTTTTGAGAGAGAGAGAGAAAGAGAGGGAGCATGTGTGCGCGTGTGCATGCGAGCAGGGGAGGAGAAGATAGAGAAGGAGAGAGAGAGAATCCCGAGCAGGCTTCATGCTGCCAGTACAGAACCTGATGCAGGGCTTGAACTCGAGAACCATGAGATCATGGCCTGAGCCAAAGTCGGACACTTAACCAACGGAGCCACCCAGGTGCCCCCAATAGATTGGTAAAGTAGTTAATCTATATAAATACTTGGAACTATGGAAATGTAAACTGATACCACTTTTATAATACGCTATTTTAACCGCCAGCCTTTGTGATATTTTACCTCTTGTCCAGCAAAGGGCAGGTTTTACATCCACTGCTAACTACCACGAAAAGAGACCTAGAGGTTTCCTAGATGTTACAAATTTTGTATTTCTTCCCCAACATGCTGATATCGGAGTGTGTCAAAAAGGATCATCAGAATGTGAGTCCCGAAAGTCGTCTGGCAGAAGATGGCTTAGCAAGGGCTCATGGGAGCCCTTGGACTGATGCCTGACTCAGCTGTGGCATTATCTAAGTGGAAGGGAGGGAAGGCTTGACTGACAGCCAAGTGCCAGGCTACCTGGAAGTCACAGGCTCTCCATGACTTGGCACAAAGAACCTGAGTTAATAGTAATAATGGTAATGACAATGGTAGCTGACATTATCATGTGCTTGCCATGTGCCAGATGCTGTTCTAAGGGCTTTATACTACAAGGCAGGTGTTAATATCACCACCTCCATTTTATAGGTGGAGAAACTCAGGCAATCGATGGAAGTAATATCCCTAAGATCACACAGCCAGCAAATGAGAAAGCAGAGATTTGAATCTACACAGAGCCTGCTTCACAAGGAAGTGATTTGAAACTAAAAAAGTAAATACAAAACATGTTCTTACATTTTCAGAACGTTCAAGCACAAGTTAAAGGATTCGTGCTGGGTTTTATTCTATTATCTTGATGACTCAAGTTGTTTTATGGACTATTTTTTTACCCCCTACAAGTATTTTAAATTAATTTTCTGGTTATTTCAAAGCAACAATAATTAGAAAAGGCAGAGTATTACACGTTAAGAGACCCACGTTCTAGTCTCAGCTTTGCCATAAACTTACTGTGTGACTTTGGTCGAGGCCTCAGTTTCCCCTATTTCTGAGAGGGTTCCTTTCTTTAACTAAAAGAGTTCACCGCGCATAAAGTGTCATCTCTGAACTGAAGAGACGCTGCCTGTCCGGAGCAGATGGCTGGGGAGGTTGCCAGGGGCCAGTTGCCCTGTCCTGGCTGTGACGGCTGCGTGCAATGCTCCTCCCTCTGCATTTTGGCTGTGCACCAGCCTAAGATGTCAGAGAGACATGCTTGAGTTGGCCAGCACCCAGTGTGATATTTAGAAAGAAGAAAATAAAACCAGAAGGATGATCAAATTCTCTGAAGTAATATTAAACGAAAGCATGCCACCCTCCTTCCAATTTCCTCTGAAAGCACTTCTCGTGTTTGCAAAGAGAATGACAAGACGGATGTATCAGCCCGTCATACTTCCCAATGTGATGTGTGGGCTGGTAGTTCCTCACAACCCCCCTCCCCCCCCCCCAGTTTAGAGGAACCACTTCGGTTCCTCTGTTGTTTTAAGGTCTTCAACAACAGGAGCAAACGGTAGAAGGTTTTCATTCGTCATACACGTGCAGTGACCCTACTATTTAGGGAAAATAAGGTATGGATATTTCCAAAATTGCTATTTTTAGGATGTGTACTCACTTTTGTCTTGCCAGCCTACCAGGCAAATCCGTGGAGGCCATAAAAAAGTTAATAAACAATTTTGTGACTTTCCACGCCCGTGTGGTTTGTTCCCTTGAATGACGTATTCGTTTGCATATTCAAAACTACTCATTAAGGGCCTAGAAGCTTAAAAAGACAAATTCCCAACCTCTGTTATAAGATTTGAAAGACGTTTTAAGAGGCCTGAGAACTTCTGCAATTCCCTTTTTTAAATATCCAAGAATTAGTCACCTTAGTAACAACTGAGGTGTACATTAAATGCTAACTACGTATTAAATAGAGTTGAAAACTGGCTTGTTAGTTGTTCCTCTAAGAATGTCAACTCCCACCTTTATCTGTCTCCTCCCCCTTTGCAATGCAACTGTGCCTTCAAATGGCATTCTTTAAAAGGCACTTTACGGCTTTGGAGGAATAAGCTGATTTCACAGCCAGTTTTGCCACCGCTATGGAAAACAGAGTGTGCATGCAAGCCAGCTGAAGTCATAAGAACTTCAGGGATTAGGGCTGCGGGGGCCTCCACTACTGCTGTCAAAATGCAATTGGAAACAGCTTTTCCAAAGTACAGCATGAGAAATCGGGAATTCCTGTCCACGGCTCCCCAACGCACTGGGTTTTTAATCAGGCCTGGTACAACACATTAGAGGTCAGAAATATGAAAAATTATGCTGAAACCAAACAAGAGTACCTTCTGGTCTCCAAGTTTTGTTCTGCTTGGATCCCTTCCAGGCCTGTAATTATTGTCACTCACCAGCCATTAAGGGAACCGTTTCTGCCTAGGGACCAGCGCTCCAGGAAGGCTTGATTCAGTGGTGGGACAGGCTCAGTTCAGTGGCCTGCCTTCCTTCCAGCCCCTGGATGTGCAAATTGTCTAAATACTCAACTTCTTAACCTTATCTCAGTCCCTTTAACTTTATCAGTCGCTCAGAGGTAAAATAACTTTTGCAGAGGTCAGAAGAAAACTATTTAGAATATTAATAAACTAGAATCTTTGGATGAAAGTTGTTTGTTTGTTTGTTTGTTTTTTCCTGGGCATTCCTACTTAAGGGAAAGAGTCCACTCTCAAGAAAACATGTTCAAGTCAGTAATTTATTTAAACAAACAAACACTACTTTCAGAATCTGGTTTGAGATTAATCCAGATGCAATTTCCTATACCTCTGTCTAGATCTAGAAGTTAAGAGATGGTAGAAAACCCAGAGGTCGATTATCGCAATGTCCATTTCATTTGTCAACTCTTCAATAATCTTTGAGGCACATTTACTAAAATAGGAAAACAAATGAATTGAACGGTTGATCAAAATGTGAGCTTATCAGATAAATTGACAGGATACCAGTTACATTACAAGCCACTCCCTCTGATGATACAGTGTCATACTACACATGAATGGTGACACCAAAAATGGGCCCACTGTAACTTCCACCTTGAAAGATCCTTAATTAAAACTCCCTTAAAAGTATGATTTCCAGGGGCACTTGGGTGGCTGAATCTTAAGTGTCTGACTGTTGATTTTGGTTCAGGTCATGATCTCACGGTTTGTGAGATCAAGCCCCACATCTGGCTCTGCATAGACAGCACAGAGCCTGCTTGAGATTTTCTCTCTGCCCCTCTCCTGCTCTCTCTCCCTCAAAATAAATAAATAAATAAACATTTTTTTAAAAAAGTATGATTTCCAGACAAAGAAGGAACTATGATTTTATTTTATTTATTTATTCTTTTACTTGCCTTATTCGATAAAACTTTCCCTGGTTCCCCCCCTGGAGTCAACTAGTTTCTGTCTTCCACAATATAGGTGGTCACTAGTAGGTAAATATTCCCCCCACCCCAGATGCTGGGTTGTTTCCCCAAAGGCAGTAATCATATCTTACTCATTTTTGAAGCCTTCCCCACCCCTGTTCTAGGATTAAATCCCAGAACTGAATTCAAAACAAACAAACAAAAACTTCTATTGTCTAAAATGTATTATTAATTTGTTATTACTTAGAGAAGAAGCTGTTTTCAGAGAAAAAGCATAGCCAAATGAGAGACAATATTTCAGATGTAGGAGAAAGCTCAGAGGGAGAGCATTATGTGCAAATTGAGTGTTCAGTGAAGGTAACCATAAGGCTCTGAAATACTACTCAACTTTCACAATAAAGCTTACCCCAAACCAGACCAAATTTAGACTTATTAGGACATTCTTTAAAATGCAACAACCAAGGGGCACTTGGGTGGCTCAGTTGGTTGAGGGTTTGACTCTTGATTTCTGCTCGGGTCATAGTCCCAATGCCGTGGGATTGAGCCCCGCATCGGGCTCTGCACTGATTGTGGAGCCTGCTTGGGATTCTCTCTCCCTCTCTCTCCCTCTGCCCCTCTCCCCTGTTCATGCTTGTGCTCTCTCAAATAAATAAAAATAAAAATAAATTCAGAAGCAGCAATCAATATTTGGATAAAAGTTTTATAAAAATTACTTGTCTTCTAATAAAAGCAATTTTTTAAAAGCACCTTAGAGACCTACTTAATGGGAAAGATAGTTACCTTTTAGATACATTTTAATCAATAATGATCAAATCGAGAAAATATAAAGAATTCTGGTTAACTATTAATTAACTAGAAAGTTCCACCACCTGGGCCTCACCTTCAATCTAGCAATGAAATCCACTCGTTAAGAACAGTAAGACTCAGACAGCCCTTACCTTCATGAATATACATCTTTTGAGCATCTTCAGGATGAAGTAACACCAGTAGAGGTGAAGGGCTTGCAGGACCATGAGCTGGAGGTTGAGGAAGATGTATGAAAAGAAAGGCTCAAGGTAGTGCAGAGGAAGGATCAGCGTGCAATATAAAATCCTAAAAAAACAAACAAACAGAGAAGAGTATTTCATTAAAAAGCACTTGTGAATTTTCAGTGAGAAAACAAATACTTTTTCTCCCAAGGCATACAACATTTAATTCATTTCTAACCACGTCCAGGAAATCCTCAAGGGAAAACAGTATACTAACATTACCTTTTATATCACTGGCGAGCCACACACACAAAAATACAGTCTGCCTCTTGGGAGAAAAGTTAAAGCAAATGGAATTTTTATTGTCACACTACCTCCACTCCAAAGTTTCTGTACCTGGGTTTCCTCTTTGCAAACAGAAGAGCATACAGAACGCTACTAGGCTTCCCGGGATTTGTAGAACAAATAGGATAATGCATGTTGACATGGAGTTATAATTGCCTTATAACACAATCTCATTTATTTGACAGCAAAGGTGAATGGGGGATTTTATGAAAGTAAATTTTCCAATAAGAGAGGCTTCTAAAGAAGCAATGATTCTATTACTTCCACTTTCTGAAGTGAACTGCATACTTTATTGATTTCATGAACAGACTCCTGGACATCATTGGAACTGCCCTTGATGACCCAGAATGCATAGTGCCTTCAGATACAACTACAGTGTGAAGGGCTACCTGTTTCCTTCCCAAACTTCATACACTACCATGATCTTAGAGTTTCTGGATAGGTTGACTTGTAAGTATATTATTCTAATTATAAAAATAATCTAAGGGCATCTGGGTGGTTCAGTTAGTTAAACATCTGACTTCGGCTCAGGTCATGATCTCATGGTTCGTGAGTTCAAGCCCTGCATCAGGCTCTCTGCTTTCAGCACAGATCCAGCTTCAGATCCTCTGCTCCCGCCCTCTCGGCCCCTCCCCCACTTGTTCTCTCTCTCCCTCTCTCTTGCTCTCTTTCTCTCTCTCTCTCAAAACAAATAAATTTTAAAAAATCTTTTCATGAGGCATCTAGTTGGCTCAGCCAGTTAGGTATCCAACTCCTGATTTTGGCTCAGGTCATGAACTTGCAGTTAATGAGTTCAAGACCCAGGTCAGGCTCTGGACTGACAGCTCAGAGCCTGGAGCCTGCTTTGGATTCTGTGTCTCCCTCTCTCTCTGTCCCTCCTCCTGATTTTCCTCTGTCTCTCTCAAAAACAAACAAACAAACAAAAAAACAAATTAAAAAAAAAGTAATTAAATGAACTCTAAACTCTGTATAACAAAGATAATAGCCATTTATCCATTTTATGTATGCCAATCATTTTTAGACACTTAGGAATTATAGAAAAATATAAAGAGGTTAAGTAAAAGTCACCTAAAATCTCACAACTCACAGGTAACCCAGTACATTTTGGTAAACGTAACTGAAGTCATTGCTCCTAAAAATACATTCTTTAAGTCTTTAAGTCTTTTTTCCCCTTCCTCATCATCACATAATTTTATATAACAGAAACACACTTTGCATGTGATTTAAAAAAAATTTTTTTAATGTTTATTTATTTTTGAGACAGAGACAAAGCATGAACGGGGGAGGGTCAGAGAGAGAGGGAGACACAGAAGCAGAAGCAGGCTCCAGGCTCTGAGCTGTCAGCACAGAGCCCGATGCAGGGCTCAAACCCACAAACCGCGAGATCATGACCTGAGCCAAAGCAGGACGCATAACCGACTGAGTCACCCAGGCGCCCCTGCATGTGATTTTGTATCCTGCTTTTATGACTAAATAATATGATACAGGGAGATTTCCGTGTCAATGACTCTATCTATATATGAGGGATCAGCAAACATTTTTGTAAAAGGACGGATAATAAATAATTTAGGCCTCTGGGCCATTTGGTTACGGTTACAACTACACAACTCTGCCACTGTAGTGTGAAAGCAGCCGTAGAGATACATCAACTAGTGGGTGTGGCTGTGGGCCAATAAAACTTTATTAACAAAAATAGTCAGTGGGCTGGATTTGGCCTGTGAGCCAGAGTTTCCCAACCCCTACTATATGCCATCCTCTAAACAGCTGTACAGAAATCTATTTACAGATATCATAATTTATCTAGTCCCTTATTGATAGCTATTTGTTTCCAAAGTTTCATTACATTATAGAGAATACTGTAAGAATTACTTGTAAAGATATTTTGATAGAACCGTTTGATTGTTAGAATGGCTAAAATCCTTAATCAGAAAGTATACACATTTTACATTTTAGAATATGTTACAGGACTGCTTTCAGCAAGACCATACCAGTTTATAGTCTTGCATTCAATGTATGAGGGCACCTGCTTCCTTAGATCTTGAGCAACATTGTACTCTGTCAGCCTCTACCTAAAAGAACATCACATTGTTTATAGTTACATTTGTATTTCTTGTGAAATGAATATACGTGTGTGTATATATATTTATATTTTATTTGGTTACTTTGATTTATACATTGGTGAACTGCTTCTTCATGGTATCTGTCCATTTTTCTATTGGGGTGTTTACTTTTTCTGTTGACTCATAAATGTTCTTTACATATCAAGCAAAACATTATTTTTAAAATCATATTAGATATCATCACATAGTCTCATTCTTTCAACCTTGTTTATTTTTTTGGGGGGCGGGGGGGCAAATCAGCTTCTAAAATATTTTTGTAACCAAATTTATCAATTTTTGCCTTTATAGGTAGCCTCCGTGTTACACTTTAAAAGGCCTTTCTCACCTCCATCATTATAAACTATATTTTCCCGTATGTTCTTTTTTTTTTTTAATTTTTAATGTTTATTTTTGAGACAGAGACAGAGCATGAGTGGGGGAGGGACAGAGAGAGAGGGAGACACAGAATCCGAAGCAGGCTCCAGGCTCTAAGCTGTTAGCACAGAGCCCAACGTGGGGCTTGAACTCACAGACTGGGAGCTCATGACCTGAGCTGAAGTTGGACACTTAACTGACTGAGCCACCCAGGCACCCCTCCTATATGTTCTTAACATAACCAGCTCTACCACTTAAAATCCTGGTTCTATGTAACCTTGATCCACTTCTCTGTGCATTTTCTCAATTGTAAAATGGAAGCAATGATTATCTACTTTATTCATTCAATAAATATTTATTGAGCACCTACCAAAGTGCTACTTGGCACTTCATAGGAGCCAGGAATGTAGCAATGAATAAAACAGACCCAAATCCCTGAAGTGCTAAGGCTCACATTCTGGGGCCTGCATTCACAGGGATTTCAGGAAAGAATGTGCAGAAAGCCTCTTTGTCATTCTGATTTGCTGGATCTTTGGGGAATTGTGTGCCTTTTTCTGTACTCTCTCAGCCTAGAATGTCCTCACCTGTTCCCTTTTATTTTTTTAATTTTTTTAAAATGTTTTATTTATTTTTGAGACAGAGAGAGAGAGAGAGAGAGAGAGAGAGAGAGAGAGAGAAAGCAGGGGAGGAGCAGAGAGAGAGGGAGACACAGAATCTGAAACAGGCTCCAGGCTCCAAGCTGTCAGCACAGAGCTTGACGCGGGGTTCGAATGGTGACCTGAGCCGAATCATGACCTGAGCCGAAGTCAGATTCTTAACTGACTGAACCACCCAGTCACCCCGCCCTTCCCATCTTCAGCTAAAACTCTTTTCTCCCATCAAAGCAAGCACAGGAGCCTCTGTAACAAGTCTCGGTGCTGTTCTGATCACCTCTGAATGTATAGTATTTCTCTAGGCTCCCCCACTACCTCCTCCTTTAGAGCGTTTGGCCCGATTCATTCAACCTGCCTTGTACTAATAGATGCTTGTACGTCTTCATCTCTGTGCCCTCCCTTCACCTGTTCCAGGTGACCTTACTAGGTCCCTGATAGGGATTTGTCAGTATCAAAAACAGTAAAGGAAACTACTCAAAAGCATCCACTTTACAGATTCTACCAGGGAATGTGAATAATGCAGTTACTCATTGTGATCCATGCAAAGGAAAGAAAAGGGGTTCTGACTGACCTGCGATTTCCCTATTTCTCTATTCTTAAAGGGAAGACACAGAAAAGAGGGTTCTGGTTGGAAGGAACCACATGTACAGGGCCCTTGGGTGGGAGGCATCATGGAAAAGTCAAGGGCTAAAACAAGACCGGTGCAGCTTAAGGGAGAGGACCGTTAGAGGGGGGCGGTGTGAGACGCCAGTGGAGAGGTGAATGGAGCCACCTCATGTTGGCCTTGCATGTCATGGCATCAGGAAGCTTTGCGGGATGTAGAAAGGGGAGTGATACGCTAGGACTAAACTCAGCAGAGCAGGATTCCCAGGCTGAGGCCATTCCGGGGCTGTTTTCTTGCCTCATAACCTGAGCACATGTCACTGAGCTTCCTGGTCCTGGGACAGGGTGGAAGTCACCCCCTACCGCTGTGACAGGGAGGCTCCAGGGGGACACACGGCCAGCTTTGCAAACTGTGGAGTCCTAGAAATGGAGGAGACTACCATTAAAATGCAAATGCCTTCTGAGAGAGCTGCAGAGAGGAGAGAGACAAGGCGTGGGCTCTGGAGACTGGTAGATTAGGATCATGTCTCTCCTGCTGTCTTCAGTTACAGAACTGCTCTGGGCATGGTTTCTTCTGTCAGATCAAAACAACACCACTCCCCTCGTCAGACTGTCAGACTGTCGTGAGGGTTAGAGGAGTTGACAAATGGGAAGAGCTCAGCATACAGGAAGCACTCGAAAATGGTAGCTGGGACTATTACTGTCACTACTGTTGTGAGGATGACTGCTTTTCCACCCACCTGTTCCCACTACAGGTGGCTTATGGGGTGGGAGGGGAGTGCAGCTCCCTGGGCTGGAGTTTCTGCTTAGGGAGAGGAGGGGGGAGCCACTCAGGAGAGGGAGAGGAGCTCCAGAGGAGTGGGGACCCTGTGCTGCCAGAACATTGTCTGCGGGAGGACAGAGGGGACAGAAGTGGACAGGAGCTCCAAAGGGGGTGGCCACTGTGGCCCCAGGGACAGCAGGTTTGGGGGCTGTGTTTACATTTTCAGGACCTCCTTCTGTTGGTCTCAGTGTGCTCACTAAGGATGGTCCAGTCTCTCAATCCCAATTTCTTCTCCTCCTTTGCTAAAAGAAGAATGGGAGGAAGGGAAAAATAAACACTTTGTCCTCCTCAGTCTTGTCCCAAACGCATGTGTGTCATGTGTGCTGGCACATGAATGAGCACGCCAACACCTGTTTACCTTCCGGGCTACATGGAATTTCTCACTTCACAGGGGATGCCCCGAGGCCGCTGCGCTCCTGGATTCCTGGAGCCACTTTGTTCCGTCCACCGCCTTTAATCTGTCCAAACGGTGGCAGGAGTACCACGCCCCGGGATTGCGAACCTTGGCTTTTCCCCGCTTTGGTTCTGTTTCCCATCTTCACTCTACGGCAATCAGTGCAGCTTTGGTGGCTTGAAAAGATCACATGGTGGCATAAATAGTAGCTGGTTTTGCTGGGCTAGATAAGGCAGCCACCACAAGTTGTATTTTCCTAATGCACAGAAAGGTCTTCTGCTAATCACGGGGGTGAGCCCTAAGCCTTTTCAGGATAACAAATACTGGTTCTACTGGTGAGTAATTGCCTACCTTATATTTCAGGGATGTCTTGTATTTCAAAGTGACTGCGTAGTTGAAGAAAACTTAATAAATACTTAGGGAAGGCAAATTATGCCTGCTTTTAGCTGTCTAGTTTAGTCATTTAATTTGAAACATATCTGTTCTCAGTTTCAACTGTCCTGTTTCTTGTCTTGGTTCTTTCATAACTAGCTGTGTGAGCCCAGAAATATCTTAACCCCTCACCTGGAAAATAAATTGGGGGTCTAAATGCTTCAATGATGTTGATGACACGAGACACGGGAAGGGTGAGGAACTGTCCCTGGGGGAATGACAACTGAAGGCAAAATGTGATCCTGGGCCAGATCCAGGAGGAGGGAACAAAGCAATAAAGGCATTATTGGATCAATGGACAAAACTGAAACACCGATGGTAGATTGCTACATTTCCTGAAATCGACAACTATTCCTGTGATTCTGTAAAAGGATCTCCCTGTTCTTAGGAAATCCGCACTGAAGAACGAAAGAATAAAGGGACATGATGCTTGCAACTTTCAAATGATTTAGAAAAAATATATATGTACACACGTGCTTGTGTGTGCGTGTGTGTGTGTGTGTGTGTGTGTGTGCTGAGAATGATGGGGCAGTGGGGAGAGAGAAGGGAGGAGAAAGCAAACAGGACACAATACTAACTAGTAAATCTGGGTGAATACAGTGAAGCTCTTTGTAACATACTTGAAATTATCCTGTAAGCCTGGAATTATTTCCAAATATATAAATGACCAAATTCTGTAAAAGGTCCCTTTTCTAAAATACCATGATTTGAAGAAGGGTGAGTGCTGTAGTTGTCCTTTATGAACTTATGAACAGCAGAAGTGCCAAGCATGTGGGGTGCGAGGGAAGGAGCTCCAGTGAGGGCACCCTGTCGAACGAGACACTGAACAAACACAGGCGGTGAAATTCACGGTCTCCCTCATAAAGTATGTAACTGGAAAGTCTAGTTCCGAGATACCCATCTGCAGCGAAGGCTCAAGGGAGTGGCCCCAGCTTCAGCAGAGCCACTCTTGCGTTGCACACGTCCCTCCTTTCCTCTGGTGGCTATGCGAAGGGCACTGTACCATCCCATGAGGGCATGGCGCCACGGCACAATTGGACCCATGCTCTGCCCTTATCATTCAGAACAGAGGCTCCAGAGGTACCCAGGGGCACATGGGTAGCTTAAACGGTTAAGTGCCAGACTTGGGCTCAGGTCATGATCTCACAGTCAGTGAGTTTGAGCCCCGCGTGGGGCTCTGTGCTGACAGCTCAGAGCCTGGAGCCTGCTTGGGATTCTGTGCCTCCCTCTCTCTCTGCCCCTCTCCTGCTGGCGCTCTGTCTCTCTCTCTCAAAAATAAATTAACATTAAAAAAAAAAAAAGAACAGAGGCTCCAGGCCTTATGACAATGGGAAAGGTCCACTGTGTCCTTCTTGTTTCCCTCCGATGAGTGTCTGCTAAATGCACTGCTCTAAGCTTTCAGCTTTGTCTTGTCTTTTTTAAAACTGTCCTCTTTCTGATAGCCATTCCGAGTATTTATATCGTCACATCATTCACAGAATTCCCTTTCACATGAGGCTTCCCAGAGTACCATTTTTCTATGCCAGTGCGAGCCAGATCACCAAAAGCTGCAGGCTGAAGCCCAGTGAGCCAGTGATGGGGAATATAAAGTTACCACAGCATGTGGACCCTTGGAGGTCAGGAAGTTACTTATTTGAATATTACTCACTGTTGGAAATTTTTTTTTTGAACATCCAGTAGACAGATCACATAATATAATGGTCTTCACATATATAGATGAGGTAGTTGATACAAAGATCTCTTCTACCACCGTCGTGACCTCCTGCACAGTAGGAACTGTGTCTTGTTCGTCCATGTATTCCTCACAACATCTAGCTGTGATGAGTTCCAGAAATGGAGAAGTGCAGTGAGCCAGCACCACCACCTGTAAACTTCAGCTGAGACAGAGAGCTCCTTTCCTTCAGCTGGAACAGCCTGGACTAAATTGTTATCTGTTCTTGTTGTTTATGGAGGAAATTTTCGAGAGTCAGGGGAGTTGTTTACCTGAACTTAGGAAGGGCTTTCTAGCCTAATGATTCCCTGGAAGTGTTCGGATACTGTTCCAATACATAGGTACATCCAATAATTCAACAGTTTAGAAGTCATTATTTTAAAACAACAGTTGGTAATAAAGTGTAAAAAACATAAGCCTGAGATTTAAACGGCTTTGAATAAAAATGCAAACAAATGAGGTAAGTAGGCAGTTAGATTAAAGTAATTTGACCAAGGCCAGTTGGAATTCCTGCCTAATGTTGAGAGGAACAGTATTTTAAAAAAGAATGTAATTACTTCTTGCTGACACTGATTGAGTGAGAACTGGCTAAGTAAGATTCTGGAAAAAAGGAGGAGAGAAGAGAAGGCACAGTTGTACTAATACAAAGAGAAAGCGATCAGACAACAGCAAATATGCTTGAGGCTGGGGAAAATGTAGGGAAAGTGAGAGAAAGGGAAAGACATGTGTAATGGACAAGCTCTAGTTCTTTCTCTCAAAGTTTCTGGATACATTTCAGAGGGGTCAGCTTTCTCCCCACTCAGCCCTTCATCTTACCATAAAAGGTGCAACAAAAACAGTTGGGAGGAACAGAGCAACTGATGGCCAGCTGCCTCCCACGGCACCTCAAAAATGTCTGAATCTGGAAATAGGTCGATCATCTGCACATTGTTTGGTCCGTAGTAAATTCCACCCCCCCCCAAAACTGAACTAATAAAATATCCTTGAAAAATGAATCTACAGTTACACATTTTAGACAGATGCTTGGAGTCAGGCTAACAACAAGGAACTGACTTTTCCTCTTTGGCACCGCAAGATGATTGTGTAACACGTTCAAGCTGATGGGAACACTATTTAAGCTAGAGTAACACACTGCAACTGATTCTTTCAAAAACCATCAAGAACCAATCACCCAAACTTCCAATAGCTTGGTGAAGTTTTCCTTAACCTTCCAATGAGGACCAGTCAACGTCAGCGCAGAAAAATTTTTACCAGCAAAACGATTTTTACAGTCAAGTCTGTTAATACTGGTTTATTTGCAATCCAACTCCCTGAAGACAGCAAACCGTGGTATTGGCTGCCCTCTGCAGTGGGCTGGTGAAGTCAGCGAAGTATCAAGATCAAGAAAATGCCAAATACATGCAACTAATTCTCCTTGAAATGCAGAAATGCTGGCAAGGGAATGACTTAAATCTAGGATTTTTAAAGACAAGGGTATGTGGGAAAGTTAACACACCACCTCCACAATCCCTCAACCCCAGCATGATGTTTGGTTGTTTTCTGGGCAAGAGTAAGCTTGCTTGTTGATTTAAGACATCATGGGAATGTCTGAGGTTAATGTCCTTCATTGCTAAATCAAAAGCCAACCACAGCAGCAACACTTAGAAGCTTCTCAGAGAGTTCCCTGCACCGAGAGCTTCCACGGTGTATGCTTTTTAAAATATGCCCGCAAATTCTTTGAAACTACTCCTGTGGATAAATGGAGTCTAATTTTCCTTCCCTCAAATATGAGCTGGGCTTAGTCACCTGGATCCAATGAAGAACAAGAGGTTGGACGTGGCATGATGGTACTTCTGCAGGTGGGTTATAAAAGGAGACACAGCATCTGCCTAGCTCTCTTATGAGCTGCTCACCATTGAAATCCGGCTGCCATGCTATGGGGAGGTCAGGACAATGGAGGGTACGCCAGCTGACAGGCCTACCCGAGGTCCCAACTAGCCATCAGCATCAACCAATTGATCCTATGCGTGTTATCTCAACCATGTGGAGTGTGGAAGTCTTTAAGAAGAGTCCAATTCTGGCCACATCTGACTGTAACCACATGAAGAGACTCTAAATGAAAACCACCTAGCTGAGGTTGGTCAACTCCCAAACCCGTAAGTCATAATAATAATAATAATCAATAAGTGTTGTTTTTTTAAAAGAGAGGTCTGCAAACTGAGGCCTGGTGGTAAAATCTGGCCTGCAACCTGTTTTTCTACAGCCTGTGAGATCATGTGGGTTTGGTACATTTTTAAAGGGGTGTAAAAGAAACAAAACAAAGCAAAGAATAATATGTGACAGAGACCATATGTAGCCCTTAAATCCTAAAATAGTTATTCTACGGCCCTTTACAAAAAAAGCTCCTTAAACACTGTCTTAAGCCACTAAGTGTACAGATGGCTTATTATGTAGCAACAGATAACTGGAACGCATGGTGTCTTTGGAACATAATAAGAGGAATCGATGGACAAATGCTGGATTTATAGCATCATAAAATTCACACTGAAAAGCCGTAAGTCAACAGTTACCTGAAAGTCAATACTTATCCTATCAATAATTGCTATCATACAATATTATAATTTCATAAACACACTTGCTCAACCAAAGCAAAAGTGAGGATAATGTGATTCTTCAACCAAGGAGAGTATTTCAAAGATGGATCTCACATTTGATTCTAGGTGAAACTTCTAGACAAATCATCTAGATGATTCTAGATGAAACTTCAAATTCTTGGAGAATTATTAATAACTTCAGCAAACATAGCTGGCATTTGCTGAGTCCTTACTATGTTTCAGATGTCATTCTGAACTATTTTATATGTATTATTTTATTTAAGCCTTGTGACAACACTTACATTTTACATATGAGAAAACTGAGGCACAAGGAAATATCTAATATGTCCAAGATTACACAGGTAGTAAGTGTGGGGTCAGAATTTGAATCCATGCCCAACTTGCATCTATGAACTTAACTACCACACTCTGCTGCTCCTCTCCAGAAAATGTCTAAGTGAGATATTGGTCTATGTTTAAAGCTGTAGCTGGCTTCCATAGGGAGGGCAGCATCCCTTGACCTTTCTGACCAGACTTCCCTGGGGTGTAGTCAAGGATGCTGTCCACCCACTAGGAACCAGGCCTGGAAGTGGGTCTCCATCCCCTTCCCCTGCAACCCAGGATCTTCAATGACACTAACTTTTCTGCTGAGAGGATCTGAAACTCCTAGTCCAGCCCAAACTATGGCTGGTTATAAGTTCTTTCTTCCAAACCATCAAAGACTTCCTCACATTTGTCCTCTGGTTCCTGTCAATCAACACGTGGAAAATTATGCTTGTCAAAGGGATGACTGTCAGGGAAGACACTATATAAGTTCTTCAATCCTTGCCCTTGACTAAATAAAATCAACAGACTGATCGAGAGCTGATCAATATTGAAAAGATATCCAGAACTTTGTTAGGGCCAGTGATCATGGAGAATGAAATCAGTATCACTTTCTTCATCCGTGAAGTAGGACTGGTAATACCTATCTTTATGATTTGTTGTATAGACTAGAGCCAAATTATACAAAGGGCCTAATCCAGTGTCTGGCATTCAATTAATGGTGACCACAATTACTGTTATTTTTAACATAGAACATGCCTCTCTTTCAAAGAGCTGCTGATTGGCCAATGATATTTCACTGAATAACTGGAAAAGCTGTTAATCACAAAGATCCACATTCACAAAACAAGACATAGGGTCAGAGCTGCTGCTTACCCATTGGGTTACACATTTCCCACCTCCCTTTGTAATAAGCCTTTTCCACGCTGGAAGGTGTTGTTTTAATTATTTATAAAAATGGCCCCTTCACATTAGTGTTTCCAACTGAACTTGGCACAAAAACTGGACATCAGTGTAAGGAGGAGAGGGCAACACTCTGACTTCGACAACATGCCAAGGCCACCTCAGCACAGTGACCAAAGTCATGGTACAGCACCTTGTCTACTCACCAGAAGGGAAAGACAACGAGGCGGCTGATGAAAAATATGGCAGAGAAGATGAAAAACAGCGCGTTACAAGTTTGCTTCCATCCAGCATAAGAAAACATCTTCGCAGACTGAAAACAAAAGAAAGCAATTGCGTTCAGATAAAGTGATTTCGTATAAAATTCTTCAGTTAAATATTCATAAACGAAATGATACGATGATACCATTAAAGGGTTGGGTCCTGGATCCAAACTTGAACATGTGGAAAACTAGAGGGTCAGGAAGATGCTGGAAGAAGGCAAAGGCACCTTCTGAGTAAGAGTGATCATAGATATTGGGGCTATTTTTCCTTGCAAAGAAAGAGCTAAGAAAATAACCTACCAGCTCTCTTGAGGAATCTGAAAGATCAATAGGCACCATCTTTAGGAGGGTCTAAACAGGGGCAAAAGTTGTACCACGTCTGGGTTCAGATAGAACTTGCCCAAGAAGACAAACACTAAAACCAACTACTCAAGGAAGCTGTGGACTAGGCACCCTCTGGAAAATATAAAAAATGAGCCCCATTCCACTACTTCATGCTGCCTCTTCCCAGCTGGTGGAAGGTACTGGCCTTGCTCGTTGAACCTCAAGTTAGATCATGGCTTGTGAATCAGAAATGATTCATGATCACTAACAACATGAAGCTGTTCTCATAGTTTATTCACGAAGGGACCTCTGAGTTTGACATTTCATTTTTCTTCTGTTCTTTTTTTTTTTTCACCTAAGAACCCCAGAACATTTTCAAACAGTAATGAGCTAAATTTCACAATATACCCTAAGGGGTAGATATGACTTCTCATGTTACAGCTGAGGACAGAAAACAAAGCATTAAGTGATTTGCCCAAATCACCCAGGGAGTTCTGTCGTGTCAGTGATAAGGTGGGGGAGGGTGGACAGGGACAGCCCAGTGCTTATTCCCAGTCCCAACAGCTAACTCCCTTTTAACAACACAGTGAAGCTGTTTTACAGTGGACGTACACCAAAGGCTAGAGGGCTTAGAAGCAACAGAGTAGCATAAAATTCTTAAGTCATGGCCAATATGGTTTTAATTTACAGGCAGGGTTACCGAGATATGATCAGGGAAGGAGGTAATTATAACAGAGATGGCTACATTCAGACAGCGATACATGGGAAAACTGGCATAATCCTTCTTTTGCTAAGCCATTTGCTGCCCTGAATAATCTAGACCTTTAGAATGGGATTTACATGTCTAACTGCAATTGCATAGAAGAAACAAAATTCTGTGCACATCTGATATTTTAACAGTAGCCAGTTGCTTCAAAATAGCTTCAAATGACTTCTGGTTACATCTAGAAAAGGGTTTAGCAAACTACAGTCCAGCCTATGGGCTAAAGCTTGTCACTCCTTAAGGATGGGTTTCACTTTTTAAAGGGGTATGAGAAAATAAAAAACAAAAAGAATATATAGCAAGAGATCCTATGTTGCCCACAAAGCGAGATTTACTATCTGGCTCTTCACCAAAAAGTTTGGTGAACGCTGCTCTAGATAAACAAGATCCTATCAAATTTAATTTCTTCCATACCAACCTATATTCAGGCGATCCTGAACATGAAACGGGTTGGCATCATTTTCCTCAGCTGTATTATAAGCGAAGGTATTTAAAGGACACAGTAAGTGGCTCTGGGAAATGTGACCCTAAGTACAGCAGGAGAGCTGGCTGGGAAGAGGACCCTCGGATCACTGCCTCAGGGCAAACGGGAACCAATACATAACAGAAACATGTAGAGAAAGCAATCCTAATTTTGTTTTGTTTCTCATATTTTGTGTTGTTTGTGATTAAGAAGACTCTTGCTTTAATGTCCCCTGCTCCAAAACATTCCTTCCTTAGAAAAGAAATGTCATTTAAATAAACATCAGCTCTCATTCCTTAAAGCTGGAGGATCATCCGTGTGGGGGAGTGCAAGCATCCAATGGGTGTTCAGCTTTGGCTTAAGGAAATATATGGTATCATCCAATATTAAGAATCCATAATGCCACAAATCCAAGGTTTCCTTTTCAAAGATTAGAGTTCATTCCTTCCTCAGAGACATCAGTGTACTTTCTGAGCTAGTATCTGCGTGCGACTTTCGCAAGTGGGATTCCATGAGTTAACCTCTCTCAAGTACCCTGGAGAAGGATGGAAACTAAAAACTAAAAGATTTCCTTTCTTGAAGCCCGGAGACATCCTCAGACTTCAGGTGTTTTCACGACAGAGAGCCCTGCTAAATCACTCACAGACAATTCTTCCTGGGACGAGACACAAAAACCCGGGACGTGGTATTGTTATTACTTTTTTTAATGGCAAAAGTTTACCTCCAGCCAAATGTCAGCCACGTCATGCACGATCATCACGAGGGTCCCGCTGCGGATATAATTAGCACACCAAGAGAAGCTCATCAAACTAACAGCAGCCAGGTGGTGGATGACATGAGCTAGAAAATCCTATATAATGAGAGGAAAATAGCGGCTATTAAGCAAATGCAGTTATTTCCTAATCACTGGAAGAGCTAACAACAACAACAACAACAACAACAACAACAACAACAATATTTAAAAAAAAAACCAACCCAGTAACTTACATCTGAATGTTTTGAAATTTGTAAAATGCTTTCACTTTAATTCTTAAACACAATCCTTGCAAGGGAACTAGCACATATTATCTGCATCACTGAAGTCACTGAACTCTGAGACAGCATTAAATAGTTGTCATCTAAATCCTAAACATCTCCTAACATCTTTCCACTGCCTCACACTGGATATACATACACATCCCATCCCATATACATACACACATGAGTATATTCCTGTGTATATTTACATCTATCACTTATTCCCTGTCTAATTCCAACAAGGGAAAAAGACAGATGCACAATATAGTGAAACTGTACAACCATTAAAATAAGAGTTGCTGCATATGAAACAAGTAACAAATGAAAGTGTAACAAATATATTAGCAAATCTAGGCTAAAGAAAGCTATTACAATTGAACATAAAACCTTAAAAGGTTTTCTGCAAACAAAATATACAAATGACCAACAAGTACACAAAAAAGAAAATGTAAATCAACACCACTTCATCCCCACTAGGATGGCTATAATAAAAATGATGAAGAAAAATAACAAGTGTTGGCAAGGAGGTAGAAAAACTGGCATGCTTATATATTGCTGGTAGGATGTAAAATGCTACGGCTACCTTGCAGTTGCTCAAAAGGTTAAATATAAAATTATCATATAGCCCAGCAATTCCACTCTTAGGTATATACCCAAGAGAAATAAAAATATCTCCATGCAAAAACTGGCCTATGAATGTTCACAGCAGCATTATTTCTGGCAGCCAAAAAAAGAAAACATCCCGAATAGCCATCAAGTGATAAATAGATGAATAAAATGTAGTATATCCATACAGTGGACTATTATTTAGCAACTAAAAGGAATGAAGTATGGATACATGCTTCAACATGAATGAACCTTGAAAACATTATGTTAAGTGAAAACCAGACACAAAAAACGATTTGTTATATGATTCAATTTATACGAAATATACAGAAGAGGAAAATCCACAAAGACAGAAAGTAGATTAGTGGTTGCCTAGGGCTGAGGAAGTTAGGAGGAATGCAGAGTGACTGCAAAAAGGTACAGGATTTCTTGTTGGGGGTGACAAAAATGTTCTAGTACTGACTATGGTGATGATTGCACATCTGTGGATATATTCAAAATCACTGAACTATGTACTTTAGATGAATGGATTGTAGTATGCAGACACCTCAATAAAGATGTTTTAAAAAAACTTAAAGATTGGGGCGCCTGGGTGGCGCAGTCGGTTAAGCGTCCGACTTCAGCCAGGTCACGATCTCGCGGTCTGTGAGTTCGAGCCCCGCGTCAGGCTCTGGGCTGATGGCTCAGAGCCTGGAGCCTGTTTCCGATTCTGTGTCTCCCTCTCTTTCTGCCCCTCCCCCATTCATGCTCTGTCTCTCTCTGTCCCAAAAATAAAATAAACGTTGAAAAAAAAATTTAAAAAAAAAAAAACTTAAAGATTTCAGTTTCCTTGTAGCCAAAGTAAAAGAGTAAATATGATACTACTAATAACAGCCTAACTTATTGAGCACTTACTGTATACCAAGAAGTGTTTTGTATGGGTGAATCTGCTTAATTCTCATAATAACCAGAGACAGGAACTATTTTTAGCTCTATTTTACAGATGAGGAATGAAGATCAGGGGGTTTAGCCAGTTAGCTTGAGATGTTAGTGAGTGGTGAAGTCACGGATTCAAACCCAGGCGTTCCAATTCCAGAGCCTGTGTTTTACCCCCCTCCCGATAGTTGTATGTCTCGTATGTCTCTGAAGACATGTATTTACAAATATATGACATATATTTACATTTAATTTTTGAAAAGCTACCCAATGCACTTGTATGTAACAAAGAGAAACCAACTACTGAAAAATCAAAGGTGGGAGAAAGACAGGATCGTTATAGGATCAATCCACCTTAGTATATCTATGAAGACCGTCTAAAAAGTGATTATTTTCAATTCTCTCCCTTGAGAAAATGGCTCAAACAATTTCATTTTGATGTATTCTTAGCCCAAACTAAAGTTAATGACAGTTAATCCACAGCTATTATTAAGTGTGTGGGAAGGAGATTGTTTCTATCAGATTTTTTCATAATATGTTCTTATACTTACATTCCAGAAGTTTTCTGTTAGATCTCCAGTTAACTGCAGTTGATTGAACCCCTTAATGTGGACAGTGGACACCATCACATCCCCAAACATCATTTATTCAAGCCAATTGGTCTTATCTCCTTAAAACTGAGTTCAACTTAACTTTATTTATCACACAAATTTTGTTACAAACTGACTTTTAAATAGAGTATACCATATGAAGTATATGCCAAGAGTATCATTTGATATGTGTTGCTAACATAGATGATGAAATCTTGTGATTGCATTGAGATTCTAATATGGTTTTCTTTTCCAGCAAATGGTTCCTAAACAGTTCCTAAAACGCCTCACTTTGTTATGTGGGAGGATACAGTTAGCATGCCTGTAACTCAATTTTCCTGCATATAAAGCAAAACTAATCATGCCTGAAGCAAAATTTCCTTGTAAAGATCTTGGATGAATTAAGGACAGCATGTTTTTAAAACCTTTTGAGTACATCAAAGAATTACATAAGGTGGGTTGTAATCAACTAAAGGATGTGGCCGCAGAATTAAAACTACTAGGACCTAAAGAACATCAAATTCCCAAACCAAAAGAAAAAAACAGATCACATAACGGAGAGTTCTCTTCTCACTGAACAAAAGGCGGGGGTGGGGGCGGGGGGTTTCCACATTAAAGTTTCTCTAATGTTTCACTACAAAAATCCACCAAGGCACCAAAGTATGAGCAAGATTTGCATTAATCTATGTGCTATATAAAATGCAAAAAGGCTATGAACTGAAACTACACACATGGAAGAATACAATTTAAAGACTAAGATTTGGGGGGGAGGGTAAAAATTTTTGAAGAAGTACAATAAGTAGTTTTGTAAATAAGATACTTACCTTCCTCTTGACATCAGAGCCAAAGCTAAATATCAGAGACCAATAAAAACTCATCTCCAAAATGTAGTACCAGTACTGAGAAGGCAGCAAGGGCTGAGGAAAATGAGAAATGAGAAAAATTCACTGCTTTAGCATCATCAATAACTCATTATAAGGCATTAAACTATTGTTTATACCTATTTAATTCCACAAAATTACAATGCTTTAAGATTTCAATTTCTGAAAAGGAATCAAAGATAATATTTCAAGGCATTTTATTTCCAAAAGGGTAGATAAAAATTCCAAAATCAAGTTAAATGTTTTATTTAAAAGTTTATAAAACTATGGAGTGCCTGGGTGGCTCGGTCGGTTAAGCACTCGACTCTTGACTTTGGCTTAGGTCATCATCTCACGAACCATGAGATCAAGCCCTCTGTGCTGACAGCTCAGAGCCTGCTTGGGATTCTCTCTCTCCCTCTCTCTCTGCCCCTCCCCCACTGACATGTGCACATGCATGCTCTCTCTCTCACTCTCTCAAAATAAATAAACACTTAAAAAAAAAGTTAATAAAACTACCACAGGTTTGATTGCATTATTTTAGTTGATTAAAAGTTAAATTAGGAAAAAAATTCAAAAATCTTTACTTAAGAATATTGGCCAGTCTGTTCTGCTATTCCCATAATTTACCTTGTTTTATGTTTCTTGAATACTATTCAAAATTTGATGTCCTAACCTCTTTACTGGTGACAGTTAAGTAATCAGAATTGGCCTATTCTAAAAAAGGGCAGTAATAAAATATACACAATTATTTAAATACTCCAAAAATGTCTTCTGAAAAAAAATTTCTACATCTAGAATTTTACTTAATAATGTTATAGTGTGTGTATGTGTGTGGGGTGCCTATTTTAGGTAAGTTGATATATTACTTGGTGTAATGGATTGTTACATTAATGCCTCCAGTGAATTTCACCTTCTGATATCCATGCACTGGTATAGTCTATGTGACCATGAACTTGATCTTGGGCTTTGGTCAAGGGATCATAAGCAAGTATGATGCAAGCAGAGAGTCTATAAGCACCAGGTAAGAAACCTGAGCTATCCTGCTGATAAGAACAAAGTAGAGGATCAAGGTGCCCACTGCCAAAAATATGAATGAGGACACCAGGGACATGAACCATCCCCTAATCAACCCACCAACCAATTGAAAAATGCATGCACGAATTCATTTAACACAACATGGAACAGAAAGAACTGCTCAGTTGAGCCCAGCTCAAATTGTTAACCCAAATCACGAGCAAATAAATGGTTATTGTTTTAAGACACTGTATTGAGGATGGTTTGTTAGGTACCAATAGATAACTAACATACCTAAGAAGTTCAGAGTAAGTTGGAAGCAGAAGAATAAGACTGGAGTTTGGCCTACATAATGCTTGAGTATCTTATGGTCTAACCTTTGATTCTTTAATACTGAAGCTAACATATTAAAAGGAATAATTTTCTGGTCAACTAATCATCCTCAGTAAGGCCATAAAAGAATGAGACAGCTGCTGCTTTCTTCTATGTCAGACAAGCACCTATGAGACTAATTCTCCTAGTGAGAATAACTAAAAAAAAATCCGGGTAAAATGCATAAAAATATCTGTGAGAAGGCATCAAAGAGCAACCAAGGCATCCAGAACCTGTGAAGCTAAGAGTTCAAAGAGAAAAATGCATTAAAAGTGAATCCTTTATTTCAAATGCATCCTTAATTCAAGAAGTACTACAGACCCTAAAGAGGATAAATTCAAAGAAAACTACACCTGTGTATAGCATTAGTGAGTATTTGTCAATTTATATGGAGTATGGACCCAGAGACTAAGAAGTAGAAGAAGTTAAATGGACTTTTGGCAATCTCATACTGCTAGGATGCAAATTGGTACTCAGGGCCAGCCAAGCAAGAAGAGTCCTGGCAAACGCTGTAGTCTTTTATTAAAACCACTAGGAAAATATCCTAGGAATATGGGTAAGTTGTAAATACATCTGCCCTCAAAAAGACTGGAATCAACCTTGAATCAACTCAATCACATATAAGATGAAGGTGATCTGTCTCTATTCTAACTAATTGAAGTGAAAGTAAATCTTCTCAAGAGGAAGATAATATTATCCTGAGCAACTATACTTTTTCATATACAATATCTATCATTCAATAGAAAGTTATCAAGCACAAGGAGATAAGAATAAGAAAATAGAACAGACCCATAGGTGATGAAGACATTGGATTCATCAGACCAGGACTTTAAAATAACTTTGAAAACTTGGTTAATAGGTGGAAAATTTCAGTAAAGAACTGGAATCCATTTTAAAAAAGAATTAAATGAAAATTTGAGAACTGGAAAACAGAGTAACTATAATTTATAAGATATATTTAACAGCAGTTTAGACACTGCTAGAAAAGACACTAGCAAACTAGAGGACACGAAATACAATATATCCAGATCTGTGAAGGATCTGAGATTTTACCCTACTTGCAGGATAGCTTGCCACAGTTTCATGGATAATGATTGAAGATATGAAACTCCTGGGTCAGAGATAAAGAATAGTTTATTATTCACAGTAATAGTAGTTGCCAGAGTATCAATATTTGGGCCAGTTCTCCCATCTTAATTCATGTAGGGCTAAAAAAAAAAAAGGGTCAGATGACACCTGCACATGTAATGGGTTGTATTACAAGAGAGGAACACTGAGCTAGGAAACCTGAATCTTTCATAATAGATGGTAACATGCATACCCTTTGCTCCAGAAGGAGACATTTCTATTTTCCCAGGTTGTCTGTTATATAAACATCCTTGAGAAGATAGTACAGAACAAAAGGCAGGCAGTGCTTCATTTCATTTGACATGAAAAAATGCAAGAAATCTATGGTGGATTAACTCCCAACAGACTAAAGCTCAGAGAAGCAAGAGGATGGAAAGCACTGGAAAAAGCAAAAGAGACATATGGGACTTAGTGTAAAGGTCTAGCATGTTAGTACACCTGTAACTGGAATTCCAGAAAGAGAAAAGAAAGAGAAAGGAACTAAAGTAATGGCCAAGAATTTTCCTTTCTTTTTAAAAAATGTTTTGTTTATTTTTGAGAGAGAGAGAGAGAGCAAGCAGGGGAGGGGCAAAAAGAGGGAAACAAAGGATCTGAAACAGGCTCCATGCTGATAGCAGAGGGCCCAATATGGGGCTCGAACTCACGAACTGTGAGATCATGAACTGAGCTGCAGTCAGATGCTTAACTGACGGAGCCATCCAGGTGCCCCAATGGCTGAGAATTTTCTAAAACTGACTGAAGATATCACACCACAGATTCAAGAAGTACTATGGACATTAAAGAGGATACATTCAAAGAAAACCATATTTATGCGTATCATAATAAAATGTGAAAGACAAAGACAAGATATAGAACTCAGAGAAAAAAGACATTTTGTTCAAAGAGCCAAAAATAAAAACTGACAGCTGAATTCTTAAGAAAACTATGGGATCCAGAAGGCAATGGAATGCCATTTTCAAAGTGCTCAAGGAAAATCACTGCTAACCTAGAATTCTATACCCAGGAAAAATATCCTCTAAAAAATGAAGACCGAGTGATCACATCTCAGAAAAGCAAACCAGAGGGACTTCTTCAGCCAGAAGGATAATCATCCCAGATGGAAGCATGGAAAAGCAAGATACAAGGCATAGCATTGGGAGGGAGATTTAACTGATTTACAAAACAATAACAGCAATGACTTGTCAGGTTTTAAATATTTGAAGGAGGAAATAGGAGGGGGATATATACAAAGTATTCTAATGACTGTTCAGTGGCTGGAAAGAGGTAAGAGCACTAAGTTTTATTAGACTCCATCCAATAATTTAAAAATGCACATGGTGATCTCTAGGATAAATACTAAAAGAATAAAAGCTAACTGAAAAGCTAATATAAAGAAAAAAGTGGAATAATAATTTTTTTTTTTCAAAAACTTGACTGGCCCATAAAAAAGTAAGAAGAGAGTACAATAAAAGGAAATGCACTAGGTGGTACAAATAGAAAGTAAATATTAAGATACTAGATTTAAACTCAAACATGTAATTGCATTAACCATACACAGACTAAAGGAAAAACACATGTGATGGGTAAATAAGGAATAAGGAGGAGTAAGCTTCAGTAGAGAAAAAGCCAAATAATTTCACAGACATGGACAGAGAGTAGGAAGGGGGCTCGGACCTAACTCATGGGACAATTTAAGGGGCCCAAAGCTGACATAAGGGAGGGACTGTACCACAGGGGACTTACCTGCCTGGGATAGCCATTCCACACTTCCCACAGGTCATAAACCCAAGGTTTCTGAAAAAGAAGAAAAAAAGGAACCAAGGAAGAGAAAGTAAGTCTTTTGGAGTCAAAGGCAGATTTCAGCAGAAAACATAAGCTCTTCCTGATGTCACTGATGGGGGCACACATGCACAGTAAACTGTTGCTCCTGCTGAAACTCTCTCTCTTTGTACATCTTCCCATACAACATATCTGTGATGCTCATGACTTCCAGTGAATCTGGGACCACACACCTTGCTGTCTCATGCAGGGAATTATTCAAACAAGCGAAACCTCTAACAATATTACTTCCGAACCAGACTGCTGTTTCTGCAGCAATAAAAATATCTTGAAAGAAATCTCTAAAAGCTGGTTATCTTTTTTTTTTCTGTGAACTATCTATCACTTAATGAGGTAATCATTTAATAACTATTTAAGCAGACAATGCAAAGGTAATATGGGAAGGGAAGATTTCTGATGAGTGAGTACCGAGTCTTGGTAGAACAAGTGGGATTCGATATGGCAGGGATGGGATTTGGCAGGTAGATAGGGGTGGGAAGGGCAAGAAGTTTCTGGAAAAGGGGATGAAATGTGCTAAAATCCAAAAATGAGGATATACCAGTGTGTTCAGTGGATTGTTAGTAGTTCAGGGGTAGCTGGCACATGGGTTGTGCAAGTGGAAATAGAGAGAGATTAGGTTTAAAACTTAAGTTTGCAAAAAAAAAAAAAATAGTATTTGCAAATTCAAAGCTTAACAAAGGCTCTGAAAGACAGCCTGAGGGTTTCTGACTTCTCTAGACATTAGGATGAGTTTAAAGGCATAAAAGCTGGTTATTTTACTGAGAATATTATTTCCCAAGGAATTCACAGGCAAGAATTTTTAAAATTAAAGACAAATTCCAGTCAAAGAATATCAAAGAGACAACTTACATCATAAAGAAATACAATTCCAGCAACAGTCATTATTAAGTAAAATGTAAATCGCCAGCTGCCAAAAGAAAGAAAAATCTTGTGAAGGTGATTGACATCTGAGGAGAAACGCACTTTGTATGACAGTTTGGAAAGAATGCACGGACAAATCTAATGTGACATCCTGACTCTGCCACTTGTTAAATGGCTGAAACTGTAGGTTAGCCTTAATTTCTTCACCTATAAAATGGGAATGACAAAAATTACCTCAAACTGCAGAAAGAATTGAAGCTAATTTGTGAAAAGTAAGCATCTGGTATGAAGTAAGCAACAACAGGTGACTACTATTATTACCGTTAGTATCATACCTGACATACAATAGACCCAGTTCCTGACACACAATAGACAATGGGTTGACATTAGTATTAATCTAATCGTTTATTTGCACCCCCATGTAATCCCCAGTGAAAAGGTTTCCATGTGGCCAGATTTTCGTCTTGTCTCTGAAAAGCAGATTTTGAAAGAAAATCTTTTCCTCATGTATGAACAGAGACTTAAAAAGACATATCAATCAACTGTACTGTGTGGGTTTTATTAAGATCCCAATTCAAACAAACAGACTGTAAAGAAAATTATGAGTCAATCAAGGGAATCTGAACACTGATTAAATATTTACTGTTATTACAGTTTTTCTGAGGTATGATACTGGTGTTGCAATTTTGTTTAAAAAAACAGAGTATCTCTTAGAGATACATACTGAAATATTTATAGTGAAGTCATATAATGTCTGATATTTGTGTCAAAAGTAATCCTCAAGGGGCACCTGGGTGGCTTAGTTGGTTAGGCATCTGAAGTTCGGCTCAGGTCATGATCTCAAGGTCCATGAGTTGGAGCCCCACATCAGGCTCTGTGCTGACAGCTCAGATCCTGGAGCTGTTTCAGATTCTGTGTCTCCCTCTTTCTGCCCCTACCCCGCTCACACTCTATCTCTCTCTCTCTCTCTCTCTCTCTCTCTCTCTCTCTCAAAAATAAATAAACATTAAAAAAATTTTTTTTAAAGTAATCTTCAGTCATAATTGGTTGAAGGTGGTCAAAAGGAACAAACTTTCAGTATGGGATAAACAAATACTGGGGATGTGATGTACAACATGATGATGATAGTTGATGCTGCTGTCTGGTGTACTGACAAGATGCTAAGACAGTAGTCATGTGACCTCATCACAAGGAAAAAACCTTTTTTTTTCTTTTTTGTACCTGGATGAGATGACAGACATTAACTAAACTTCCTGTGGTAATCATCTCATAATATACGAAAGTCAAACCATCATACTGTGTGCTTTAAACTTACACAGTGATGTATGTCAACTATATCTCAGTAAAACTGAAAGAAAAAAAATTTATCCACAAAAAACAATCTGTGCCAGGAGAGAAAAGTAGGTCAGGGACACAGATGACACAGGATTGCCTTCAGTTGGTAATAATTAAAGTTCGTGATGGGTACATAGCACATATATTTCATTATATACCAACATCTACTGACCTCTTGACTCTGTGCCAAGCGCTGTGCTAAGCACATGTGTGTTATCACATTTCTATCTTCACATTTGTGGACTAGGAACTGTAATTAGCTCCTCATTATGGATAAAGGGCAGATAAGGTGGCTACCACTAAAGGACAAAAGAGGTTGGGAGAAATCAGATAACTCTCCGAGGCTGTGCAGTGACCATCAGAGGCAAGCACAAAACCCAAGTGTCAACATTTTCCTGGACTGGTCTTGTCAGGTTGCATTACACCATCCCAGGGGTTTCAAGGTGTGTGCGAGGGATTCCTGGCATCAAAATATTTTCATAACACCACCACCGTGTTATTGCCATTTTCACTCATCCCCTCACAAGCATACAGTGATTTCCAGAGGCTACCTGACGTGGGGCGCCATCTTTGCTCTAAGAGCTAATACACTGTGTGCTTGTGTACTCTCATATTTTATAAATGTCTCAGCTTTCATTTCCAATATCGGTAGGCATAACACACACAAGCTAATGCTCTTTGTGGTCTTTGACACTTTCAAACCAAGAAGTTTGAGAGCGGCTGCCCTTCACTAATTATAAGACAAATGACAAGGCCAATGTTGTTTCACTGGCTTCAGATGAAATCGTTGGTAAAACTTCCCTTTCTCCCAGGAAAGACACAGACAAATATAATTGCAAGGAAAAACGATCTCTTGGTGGTGGTGGGAGGGGGGAGGAAATCCAGAAACTGATTGGTCAGGCTCAGACAGTAAGTACAGCCAGGGGGACTGGACAGAATAAATTCGGGCAATGGCAACAGAAGCTGACAAGGGCAGTGACAGGGCTCAGGAATGGGCAAGGCCCAGTGGAGCAGGCAGGGACCAGCCCCAGGGTCAGCTAAGGCAAGATGGCAGCCCACCCAGCCAGAGGAATGCTCCAGATATTGAGTACTGGGAATTACCTGCTATTTTCATAATAAACTTCCCACTGCTAGATGGAAATGCTTATTTTAAAAAGTGGTCAGATAATATGGAATTTGCTTTAAAAATAAAGGATGCAGTGTGGATTAAAATCCTGAATTCTGAGGAACAGGACTTAGGGGTCATTATTTTAAAAAGTAACCAAGTACAATAGCCAAGATATGGAAGGAACCTAGTGCCCATCAACAGATGACTGGACAAAGAAGATGTGATATATATGGACACAATGGAATGTGTCCATGGGCACATGGAATATATATGTATATATATATATATATATATATATATATATATATACACACACACACACACACACACACACACACACACACACACACATACACAGCGGAACATGTATGAAAATGAAATCTTGTCATTTGTGACAATGTGGATGGACCTAGAAGGTATTATACTAAGTGAAATAAGTCATACAGAGAAAGACAAATACCATATGATTTCACTTAGATGTAGGATCAAAAAAAAAAAAAACCACAGCAAATAAACAAATAAAACAAAACAGAAACAGACTCACAGATACAGACAACAATCTGGTGTCTGCCAGAGGGGAGGGTATAGGGGAATGGGTGAAATAAAGGAAGGAGATTAAAAGGTACAAACTACCAGTTATTAAGTGTGTAAAACTCGGGGATGCAATGTGCAGCATAGGGAATGTAGTTAATAATACTGTAACAACTTTATATGGTGGCAGATGGTTGCTAGATTTATTGTTGTGATCACTTTGGAATGTATATAAATGTCAAATCGCCATGTTGTACAGCTGAAACTAATCTAATATTATATGTCAACTATACCTCAATAAAAAAAAAAAAAAAAAAGTAACCAAGGAAACAATACAGTAAACTTAAGGTGTTCATCCTGATATTATAGAGGAGTTTCTGCCTGTTGGAGAATAATTTGTAAAAGCTTGGTGTTGGGAAATAAATTTCCTGAGATTTCCAAAATGCCTGGGGCTAAGTATCTCTTCCTATGATTCCCATAGCACATCCCATAGCTGGTGCAATAAAGTGTAATTAAATAGCTTGGCATTTTGCTTTCGTCTATTTATTTAGTCTATAATAGCAGTGTTCTGACTTAGAGGAAATTTGTGACATTTCTAAAGAAGAAGGTAAAGCTTAAATTTTATTTGTTGGCCCTCTCCTACTTCCTGAACACATTGTAGAATTTCCTGCTTTGTGTCTTTGCCTTACTTGAAACATGCTACTCTCCAATCCTGATTTCTTTTCTCATGGAAATCCCAACTCATTCCTCTTGGTCTGACCTCCCTTTCTCTAACGTATCCAGGCTTACTGACACCATCTCCTCTGAATGCCCACAATGCATCTAAACATGACCGTGAACTACAGGTATACAGGCTCATGCACCATCGGGGGGGAATCACTGGATGGATGTTGTGGTTTCCTAAGTGATAGTCTTGTCTCCCTGATTAGCTGTGTAAGGCGAGTGACCAGGCCTTCTACTTTTATTTCCCTCCTAAAATCTAGAACTCCACCCAATGTGGGAGAGTGCCGCATACAGAGAAGACAGTCAACATAACCCTCTCCTTTGCCTGACTGATGAATAGTTGACAATTTGAAATTCCCTTCCATGGCCTGAATTATTAGGCTGACTTTCAGCAGGCTAATTGACAGCCAGATTCCCAAGTGTTAGGCCTTGTTGACCCAACCAGTTAGCTGATATGGTGGGTTTCTCCTTGCTAAGAGGTGAGCATTAGGTGTCAAGGGGCAGTACCATGGAGCAGAAAGAGTACCACAAAAGGAGTCAGAAGATATGAGTGCAGTAGCCCGGCCAACAGTTAGGTTATCTCAAGCAAGTTCCTTTAAGAATATGGACCTGTAGTTTCTCATTTCTTTTTTTTTTTCCTCTCCATTTTTATTGAGATTTCATTGACATAAGGTGCTGTGTAAGTTGAAAAAATTTTCATTTCTTACACAGAGCTAGCTCCACCTTTCCTGATTGTTTCACACCATTGGTGGGAGGCTGAAACATTATTTATAAACTGTAAGTCAGCACTGTTGGGGAGCTGGGTGGCTCAGTCAGTTAAGCCTCCAACTTCGACTCTGGTCATGATCTCACAGTTCATGAGTTCAAGCCCCGCGTAGGGCTCTGTCCTGGAAGCTCAGAGCCTGGAGACTGCTTCGAATTCTGTGTTTCCCTCTCTCTCTCCCCATCCCCTGCTCATATTCTCTGTCTCTCTGTCTCAAAAATAAATAAACATTAAAAAAAAATTTAAGTTGTAAGGCACTGTAATGTATAAGAAATTACCACAGACTTTCAGGGGCGCATGATCCAGCTCAGGAGTAGACAATTAATTCCTGCCTGGGGACTTTATTTAAGATAAGAATCATTTGCTAGAAAAAAATTAATGAATGACAGTAGGCAAACAGGAAGATGTAATATGTAATATGAGACTTTTTAGTGTTTTGCACTAATGGTTTAAAGAGATTCTGTCATGCCAAGCTGACATCAGTGGCAACAATATTAATCTCTCAAGAGCTAAAAATCAAAGAGCTAGTTAGAAGACAAACCAGGAGGGGTGCCTGGGTGGCTCAGTCGGTTAAGTGTCTGACTTCAGCTTAGATCATGATCTCACGGTTTGTGAGTCCAAGCCCCGCATTGGGCTCTATGCTGACAGCTCAGAGCCTGGAACCTGCTTTGGATTCTGTGTCTCCCCCTCTTTCTGCCCCTCCCCCGTTCATTCTCTCTCTCTCTCTCTCTCTCTCTCTCTCTCTCTCTCTCTCTCTCAAAAATAAATAAACACTTAAGAAAAAAGAAAAGAAAGCAAACCAGGACATTCACATTGAACTTCCATTGGAAGCCAGTGATGAGAAATTACTGTTTTGAGACACCCTGAAGACGTGGGCTGTACTTCTACACACGATCAGCATCACAGCCGGATCACATCAGTCAGGAATATCCAGGTAAACTGAAGGAAGCCATTAAAGCTTAGCCTCACACTATTTATTTGACACTCTTACATCAGCTCGCTATTCACCTCACCACTAAAATAAAAAAATATATCTGGTGAAAATCACTGGCAATGAGAGAACTGTAAGAAAGAGGGAGAAGGAAGGGATGCTATTAGTTATACAATGTGGAATCAAACACAACCCAATAAATGAGCATTTGTCTGGATGCAAAGCAGAGGAAAAGGGGGTGCCTAGGTGGCTCAGTCAGTTGAGCATCTCTCTCTCTTTTTTTTAAAGTTTATTTATTTATTTTGAGAGAGACAGAGACAGAGTGAGTGGGGGAGGAAGAGAGAATCCAAAGCAGGCTCTGCACCACCAGACCAGAGCCTGATGTGGGACTCGAGCTCATGAGCCATGAGATCATGACCTGAGCTGAAACCAAGAGTTGGATGCTTAACCAACTGAACCACCCAGGTGCCCAAGCATCTGACTCTTGATATCAGCTCAGGTTATGATCCCAGGGTCGTGGGATCAGGCCCCTACATCAGGCTTTGCACTGGTCATGGGGCCTGCTTGAAACTCTCTCTCTCTCTCTCTCTCTCTCTCTCTCTCTCTCTCTCTTCCCTGCCCCTCTCCCCCACTCATGCACTCTCTCTCTCTCTCAAGAAAAAGAAAAAAGGAAAACAAAAGAGGAGGAAAAGAGTAAGAGTGATGACCTAGTCTTCCTTTTGCACACAGGTATCAATTTCTGCCACCAAGGGAGTAACCCAAAGTACAACAAAATTTTACAGGAGGGGGAAAAAAAAACCACAGAGCCCAAATTAAACCAAAAATAAGTGCAATGCAGCCTCACTGCCTGCAGAGCATATTCAAAGTAGCCAGCTCTGAAAAATCTTACTTGGTACCCTAGCCTACCCTGACTCCCCTGCTAAAACCAACTGGGAAACCCAGAGGAATTGGCCATCCAGTCCACAGGCAAGGGGTGGAGGGGCTGGGGGGGGGGTGGGAGGAGCCAAGCGAGACAGAGGAACAGACACTGTCTCATTTTCTGCTCTTATAATGTGATATAATAATTGGAATGTGCTTGGAAACAGGTGATAAAGTCTTGTGAAGCAGGGCCAACCTCTACCCTAGAAAAAATAAACACCAGTTAAGACATTTGTATTATTTTTCTGGACTTCAAGGTGAATACATAATATGTCTTATTCATTTCAGAGAGCTCATAGCATGCCCCATTTCATGGAGAAGGAAACTGAAGCAGAGAAGGTCAATGGGTGACTAGCCTAAAACACCCAACTGGTCAGTGACAGAGCTGGGTTCGAACTCTTCTTCTGCTCCAACTTCAATGTTCTTTCTGAAATGACCATCCTGCTCCATGTAAAATTATGACATTTCAAAAGCTTGAACTGTCCTACTTACCAAGCTTCTTGGAATCTTTTCATCCTGCAAGGCCTCTCTTGATTCCGCCGACTCCTAAACCATCTTTCCACCTGGCGCTCTGTCAAGTTACACTTCTTTGCCAGTCCATAAATATCAGCCTGAAAGGCGATAAAATGAATGAACAAGTGATAAAGAGCAGTCATATTGGCCAGCAGTCAAGAGACAGTGCAACTGGGTTACAAGAGCTTGTGCACTGGAGAGGAGAGAGACCGTGTGTTAGATCTTGGGCCAGTGAATTTGCCTCTTTTGCTTATGGAATCATGCACACACATACACAGCAAAAAAAAAAAAAAAAAAAAAAAAAAAAAAAAAGGCTGTTAGTGTCCCAGCACTCTGAATTACTAAAAACGATCAATTCTCTGTAAGTTGGCAGCAACCCATACATTCAAGCTGCAGATGTGAGCTCACTCAATCAGCTAAGTTTTATCGAGGGCTTCCCAGGTACCAGGTAGAGAAGCATAGCTTAGATGTTGATCAGATCCAACTGCCTCATCTTTCCTATGAGAAGCTGGAACACCAAGGGTGTTAGTAAGTTTTCCAAGACCTAAAGTTAATAGGAAAGCAAGGACAAGAACTTAGGCTAATGCACTTTCTGTTCTTTCACACGATCTTTCTGATGGCTCCAAAAGATAATACAGGAAAGACACAAACAGGTGTTGGCCATCACTTTCACATTTAATCAGATGTAGAGCCTATTTCAAATGAATCCAAAATAATACCAATCATAAAAAAAAGTAAAGATTGCAGAATATAATAGTGATGATGGCTTCTCTTCTGGGAGGCAGAAATTATTATTTAAATCTGGAAATAATATGGATGATCGATTAGCCCAAAGGTCATAAACTTGAAGTTCTCCTTGGGCCAGACAAGAAACAAACATGATTGAGTGGACCAGGTCTGTTTCGTGGTGGGATTGGAAGTTGTATTCTTTTCACACAGGCAGGTTTTATACATTAAACCCACAGTTCTTTCAGCCAGCACGGAGAAATTAGCTCTGTAATTTTCTGGAACACCTGCTCTCTTGATCTTTCACTTTCCAACACCAGTACAAGAAATATTTCCATTTTCTCGTCACTAGAAAAAAATAAAATTTCATACTGGCCCTCAGCTTCAGTGTGGAGGAAACAAGCAGGAGCTACAGATGCGGTGGACAGAAAAGCACGTGCCCTCCCCCAAGAGTGCGGCCATGAACAAGCTCTGGCTGATGGTTCCCAGAGTCCAAGTGTACACACAGAGCTTTTATGTGAAATCACCAGGGATTTTAATGTTGATGACTAATACCTCAAAGTAAATTTCTTTTTTATTTTTATTTATTTATTTATTTTGAGAGAGAGAGAGAGAGAGAGAGAGAGAGAGAGCAGGTGTGCAAGCAGGGAAGGGCCACAACAAGAGGGAGAGAGAGAGAATCCCAAGCAGACTGCACTGTCAGTGCAGAGTCTGACGCAGGGCTTGAATTCACGAACCGTGAGATCATGACCTGAGCCCAAACCAAGAGTCAGATGCTTAACTGACTGAGCCACCAGGTGCCTATCAAAATAAATTTAAAACCAATTTTGGGGGTGTCTGGGTGGCTCAATTGGTTAAGCATCTGACTTCAGCTCAGGTCATGATCTCGCAGTTCATGGGTTTGAGCCCCGCATCTGTGCTGACAGCTCAGAGCCTGGAGCCTGCTTCGGATTCTGTCTCCCCCTCTCTCTGTTCCTCCCCCACTTGGTTTGGGCTCTCTGTCTCTCAAAAAATGAATAAACATTAAAAAAAAAAACAAAAACCAAAAAACAAACAAAAAAACCCAACAAAAAAACCAATTGTGGATCAACATTGCAAGGGCCGAACAAAGCCTCCCCTGTGGCAGGACACCCAATAGTCTGTGTTCAGTCATACAGTTTCTGCTATGTTGTTGTGCATAATTCACATAATTGTTCAGTCGCACAAGGTAACAGTAGATAAAATTCAAAACGAAGCTCTCACGCTAAAGACTGGCAAAAGACTAATTGCAGCTTCTATGTCCCTACTAAATTGCTACCTGTGATTTAATCTGCAAGAAGGAAAACAAGACAAAACAAAAACAGGATATAGCCCATATTATACTCTGGTAAACTGCCCTATCTAATACCTATTCTTTTTATAGGCCAAGGGTTCACCTGCTGTTGTTTTTGTTGTTGTTTTGCTTTTGTGCTCTTGGGGAGACTGAGTTGGCAAAACCATTGATTGGTGTCTACTTCTTGCAGGCCTTGTGCCAGTCATTGGAGGTCCAAATGAGCAACCCTGATGTGGGCCTCCCTTTCACAGGGTACAGTCTGTCTGGTGAGGAAGTAAGAAAATAAAACAAAAGAATTCCAATCAAATACCAAGAGTGCTAAGACAGGGGAAGATTAGGATACCATGGGACCTAACTCTGTGTAAGCAGTTCCTGGAAGTCACACATACGCTGGACCCTGAAAAATGCCCTGAGAAGGAGAGGATAAAGAAGGGAAGTGTCCTGGCAGAGGGTCCAGCACGTGAGGTCGTCTGCAGATGAGGGTGTGGATGCACAGGGAATGCCTGAGGAACAGAAAGAAGTCTGGCTGGGTAGAAACATAGGAAGAGGAAAGGAGGGAAAATGTGGCTAGGCTCACATCAAGGGGGGCTTTGTTGGGGATCTATCTTGGGGGTGACCGGACATTTGCACTGTTAAGTCACCCTCTTGTGGTGCGAACTGAATGGAGGCACAGGAACACATCTGGAGATGGACATCTTTGGCCTTTTTGTCCAATCCCTCTGCTCTCACAGCGAGGACCTCGTGCTGGACAACTCTGGAAGTCTAGATTCCCTAACCCACGAGCCCCATGTGCATCAAACTCCCTCACAGGAAGCAAGAACACAGTATTTCCATAACAAAATATGACAGGGAACTGAAAGCAGAGGACCCAGTTCTGCTACTTCATCGCTGGGTAGCCTGGAGCACTTCTTCTGAGCCCCTGTGGAAATGGGGTGCTAACAGCCTAAGTGCTTGCTTCCTGTATCACCTCACGGGGATGGTTACAGGATCTGGGGGCTCCTGAGGGAAAACGTGCTGTGCAAACTACCCTGTGCTACATCAGTGCCAGAGATTATGGCTGAACCCAGAAAGGACACCATGGGCTGAAAATCATTTAAGAAAAAGCATTCCTTTACTTCTGAAATACTTTGCGAGCAAGAATTGATTCCTCGAAACAGAGGACATGCTTCAAATGCTGTTGGTTGGTCCACAGTAGGACATATACTGCTATGCTGCAGCACTATATCCTATTTGCTTGTAGACTGAAAGAGTTCTGGGTCTAGTTTGACTGTTATAAAAGTTTTATATATTCAGTCATTCGAAAATATTTAGTGGGCCTCTATTCACAAGTGCCAGGCACCATTCTAGATGTTGGAGATTTGGCAGTGAGCAAAAGAAAGTCCCTGCTCTCATACTAGAATCTTCTCAAATCTTGGAACAACTCAATTTTATTATCCTATCATTTCTACAGATATCTACTTAATAAATTGCATCTAGAAATAGCACTCGAGCATGATTTGAAGCAATTTATTTTCTGTTTTAGAGCACAGATGAATCTGGTTGAACGTCAGTCTTGACAATACTGGCTTCATACACTCTAATATTATTGGGATAGAATCCTCTTGCAAACAAAAGTCTCTAGAAGTATTTTCTTATTGATATATAAAACAATACCTCCAATGCACAGAAAATTATGCAAGATGTTATGTTAGTACTTCTTCAACTGTCACATGGCTCTTTTCTCTCCACAGCAGGGAGACTTGATAAAGATAAAATTTTCTACATAATTTTAAATTTCCTAAAAGCTGACCTGAAGGTTTTGCTATAACAAATATAGCAAGTGATGGGTAGCATAGCACAGTTCCTTATATGTTATATAAGGTATTACCCAAGTTCGTTGTCCTCAGAAAGAGAGAAAAATAATAGGGACCCTCTGAAAGAGTCCCAATTTCTCATAAACACATTTCAAGAAATGTGAAATGATGTGTGGGCACTATCATCACCAGTAGTAACAACAGTACTGAATTAAACAACAGCAGTCATTTACAGCAGGTGGAAATAAAGAACACGTGGAAATGGCTTGTCAGACTGTCCTCATTTTAGAAAAAACAAAGAATTCCAGGACAGAAGCTGAGGGCAGAATAAGTTACAGACAGTGCTGGCTAGCTGTGAACTATTCTGGACATGATGCCTCATGCTATGTGCTCAGACTTCCATATGCCTTCTTTGGGCAGGGAGCCCACCAGACCAACAATAGAAACAGTTATCATGAAACAACTGAATTCAGCAAATAAAGTTCAGCACCCTTAAAAATCGACCTATCCTAGGGGCGCCTGGGTGGCTCACTTGGTTAATTGACCGACTCTTGACTTCAGCTCAGGTCATGATCTCACGGTCCGTGGGTTCGAGCCCTGCATCAGGCTCCGTACTGCAGAGCTGGCTTGGGATTCTCTCTCTGCCCCTCACCTGTTCTCTCTCTCTCTCTCTCTCTCTCTCTCTCTCTCTCTCTCTCTCAAAATAAATAAACTGTAAAAAAATCTATCTATCTTAAACTGTGTTAGCATACACTCTCGACTTCCAAAATTACCGGTGATTGCTGTCTGTAGTCATCATAGAGGGTGTGCCACTTTTGAAACAGTTTGTATTCCATCTCTCATTTTAACTATGGTGGGAAAATGAAACTAGACTTGCCTAGACACTATCTTTTTTACAGCCATTACATCAAAACCTTTTTTTTTTAATGTTATGCACACAAGCAGTACACTACAACATTTCACTTAAGTGCATCTTGTATTGTGAATAGAATTCTGACTTTCCTAAAAATTCTATCTCTGGGGCATCGTAGGAGCACAGCACATTTCTGAATGTGTTGAGGCCTTGGATAAAATAAAGTGCCCCTTCTCACAAAAGCCATCCCAGTGAAGACTTTAAAAATGTGTGCAATGTATATCAATGGTGCCACAATCATCAGAAGTCTCAGATAGGAGCTACTCTGCCTTAACAATGGTCTTTTGTGATTAGTATAGTTTTGTATAGGTATATTTTGTACTTTGTGTATATATTAGTATACTTGGCATATCTACCCTCCAAAATTTAATTTTGATCTTTATACCTAAATTATGGCATTGATTGTTAAACACTGTAGTTGAACACAATAGTTCAGCTACGAACATTGGTTATTTTATATTATAATATTTACTTGTCATTTTATATTATGTTTGGAATGCATTCCAAACATATAACATATGCCCTCAATAGAGGGAAAAAAATCCAAATGAATCAAATCATTTAATGGTTAACTGGAACAGATATCTTGCACAGATGAGGTAAACCACTGGTGACTGAAACATTAAGAAATGAGTTGTTTTTTTTTTTTTTTTAATCCCAAAACAAAGACTTTGTACTTACTTGAGATGGTTGCCTTGTGGAACATTTGAAAAAATTCTCTAAGATGGTATTTGGTATAATCTTCTTTCTAACTTCCTCTTTAATGCCAAATGCTTTTGCTAGAGGCATGGCGATAAACCTACAAAATATGAAAGAAAGTAAGTCCAAAATCTGAGAATGAACCCACAATGACACCAGAAAACTCAAGCTGTAACTTTAGGTTCCAAATGAAGAATCAGTTATTGGGTCATGTTGTTCTTGGGCTATCTACAACCAACCTCTGGCTGACAAAGAAGTTCAAGGAGAGCAAATTTTGAGACCCTCTTATACAAGCAATAACTTAAAAAAATAAGTTGCATGCTGTTCTCAAATCTACTTTATGTAAACCCAAATATATTTATATATAAGTTCCAGGAATTAGGATAAGCCATTTCACTTAGAGTTTCATTTTAAGACTCCTAGGGATTAAAATGAATAATTTTATTATATTTTTAAGTTTATTTATTTATTTTGAGAGACAGAGAGAGCATGAGCAGGGGAAGGGCAGAGAAAGAGGGAGAGGGAGATTCCCAAGCAGTCTCTGCGCCATCAGCTCTGAGTCCCATGTGGGGCTTGAACTCATGAACCATGAGATCATGGTCCGAGCTGAAACCAAGAGTCGAATGCTTAACCAACTGAGCCACCCAGGTGCAGTTCTGAAAAGTTTTATTTGGTGATATTCTCTTAAAGAGTTACTGTGTTCTAGGGGCGCCTGGGTGGCTCAGTCGGTTAAGCGGCCGACTTCGGCTCAGGTCATGATCTCGCGGTCCATGAGTTCGAGCCCTGCGTCAGGCTCTGGGCTGACAGCTCAGAGCCTGAAGCCTGTTTCAGATTCTGTGTCTCCCTCTCTCTGACCCTCCCCCATTCATGCTCTGTCTCTCTTTGTCTCAAAAATAAATAAACGTTAAAAAAAATTAAAAAAAAAAAAGAATTACTGTGTTCTTATCTGAAGTTCCAACTTATGAGAAAAATAGCCTGATTCTTGGGTAAATATCTCAGAGTGGAATTGATAGGACAAGTATACACTTAACTTTATAAGAAACTGGCAAACTGTTTTCCAAGATGGCTGTACCACACTGCATTCCTGCCAGTAAAGTGCCAGAGTTCCAGTTACTCCATATCCCTGCCAACACTTGGTATTGCCAGTCTTTTCAATCTCAACAATTCTACTGGGTGTGTACTGGTTTTCACTGACTTTCCAATCTAATCCTTATTATTTCCTAACTTCTGCTTGCTGTAAGTTTAGTTTGCTCTTTTTTTTCTAGCATCTTCTTTTTTTTAATGTTTATTTTATTTATTTTGAGAGAGAGAGAGAGAGAGAGAGAGAGCGAGAGCATGAGTGCGAGCAGGGGAGGGGCAAAGACAGAGGGAGAGGAAGAATCCCCAAAACAGCAAGGACACTGATGTGAGGCTCAATCTCATGATCTTTGAGGCCATGACTTGAGTCACCCAGGGGTCCCTTTTCTAGTTTATTAAGGTAGAAGGTCAGATTACTGATTTGAGATCTTCCTTCTTTTTTAATATAGGTGTTCACAGCTATAAATTTCCTTCTGCTCACTGTTTTTTGCTGCATCTCATAAGTTTTGATATTATGTTCTCTTTGTCATTCATCTCAAAGTATTTTCTAATTTACCATGATTCCTCCTTTAACTCATTGGTTATTTAGAAGTATGCTGTTCAATTGCCACATATTTGCTCATTTCCCAATTTCTTTCTGCTACTGACTTCTAATTTCATTTCATTGTGATTGGAAAACATACTTGGTATGATTTCCATTTTTTTACATTATTGAGACTTGTTTTATGGCCTAACATATGGTTTATCCTAGAGAATGCTCCTTGTGCACATGAGAAGAATGTGTCTTCCATTGTTATTGGGTGCTATGTTCTACAGATGTCTGTAGTGTTGATCAAGTTGGTTTATAGTGCTGATCAAGTCTTCTATTTCCTTTTTAATCTCTCCCCTAATTCTATGCATTATTAAAAGTGAGATATAGGAGCACCTGAGTGGCTTAGCCGGTTAAGGGTTGGACTTCCAGTCAGGTCATAATCTCACGGTTTGTGGGTTCAAGTCCCATACCGGGCTCTCTGCTGTCAGCATAGAACCTGCTTTAGATCCTCTGTCCCCCTCTCTTTTTGCCCCTCCCCCACTTTGCGCTGTCTCTAAATAAAGAAATAAATAAATACTTTAAAAAGTGAGATATAGACATTCACAGCTATTTGTTGTCTATTCCTCCCTTCAATTCTGTCAGTTTTTGCTTCATGTATTTCACAACTTTGTTGTTAGGTGCATATATGTTTATAATTATTATATCATCTTGATATATTTACCCTTTTACATTATAAAATGTCCTTGTCTCCAGTAACAATTTAAAAATCTATGAAAGTCTAAATTGTCTGATATTAGTACAGCCACTCCAGGTCTGTTTTGGTTACTGTTTGCTTACTTTTTCCATACTTTTACTTTCAACCTATTTATGTCCTTGAACCTCAAGTGTGTTTCTTCTAGAAAGCATATAGTTGGATCATATATTTCTATCTATCTCTCCTATCTATGCCTTTTAGTTGGAGTATTTAATTACATTAAATACTTAAGTATTTACATTAATGCAAATTATATTTAATTACTGATAAAACAGGATTTAGGTCTGTTATTTTGTTCTTTGTTTCCTATATATCTTATGTCTGTTATTTCTCTATTCTTCCATAAGCTATCTCCTTTTGTGTTAGATATTTAAGTGTATCTTTTTAATTCTCTCTTCCTTAAAATACTCTTCTTTTAAAATATTTTTCCTAGTGGTTAACCTAGGGATTACAATTGGCATTTTCATTTATAACATCATAGTTCAGATTAATACCAAAATAATTTCAGCAATATACAAAAGCTTCATTACCTCCCCTCTCTGTGCTGTTATTATCATATAAATCATACATTTATAAATTATATACTAATCAACACAGATTCATGATTTCAGTTTTATGCAGTTGTCTTTTAAATCAGATAGGAGGAAAATGTGTTATAAATTAAAACTGTGTGTATACTTTCTTTTTATTTCTTTTTTTTTTAAAGTTTATTTATTTATTTTGAGGGCAGGGAAGGGCAGAGGGACAGGAGAGAGAGAATCCCAAGCAGGCTCCACACTGTCAGCGCAGAGCCCAATGAGGAGTTCAAACTCATGGAACAATGAGATCATGACCTAAAATGAAATCAAGAGTCGCACACTTAACCAACTAGGCCACTAAGGCGCCCCCTTTTTATTTCTTATGTAGGTGACTTTACTGGAAGTGCTTTTTATTTCTTCCTGTGGATTCAAGTTACTGTCTTCTGTCCTCTAATTTCAGTTTGAAGGATTTCCTTTAATATATCTTGTAGGATGGCTCTGGAAGCAACAAATTCTTCCAGTTTTTGTTTATCGGAGAATGTCTTAATTTTTCTTCCATCTTGAAAGATAGCTTGTTCAGTTGACAGTATCTTTTTTTTCCATTTCAGCACTTTTTATATATCTTCCAACTGCCTTTGGTTTCTATGGTTGCTGATAAGACATCGACTCTTAATCTTATTGAAGATCTCTTGTATGTGATAGATGCTCCTCTCGAGCTTTCAAGATTCATTGTCTTTGTCTTTTGACTGTGATGTATCCAGCTGCTGATCTCTTTAAATTTACCCTACCTGGAATTTGTTTAGCCTCTTGGATGTGTATATTAATGTTTGTCATCAAATTTGGGGAAATTTTGGGCCATGTATTTCCTCAAATATTTTCTATCCTATTCATTTTCTCCCCTTCTTCTGGAACTTCCATTATGCATATGTCGTTATGCTTCCTGGTATCCCACATCTCTCCAAGGTTCTTCATTTTCTTTCATTCTTTTATTTCCTTTCTCTTCCTCAGACTGATGACTCTTCTACCTGCTCAAATACGCAGTTGGACTCCTCTAGTGAGTTTTTCATGAGTTATTGTACTTTTCAACTCCAAAATTTCTTATTTCTTTTATAATTTCTAACTATAATCTTTTTATTGATATTCTTGATTTGGTGGGACATTGTTCTCACTCCTTCCTTTAGTTCTCAAGCATGGTTTTCTCTAGTTCTTTGAACATATTTAAAATAGCTGATTTAGAGTTTTTGTCTAGTAAGTCCAACATCTAGGCTTTGTAGGGGACACTTTCTACTGATTACTATTTTTTTCCTGTGCATGAACCATTCTTCCTTGTTTCTTTACATGCCTTTTAAGTTTTGTTGACAATCAGACATGTTAAATAATATGATGTGTCAATTCTAGAAACGAAATTGTCCCTCTCCTCAGAGTTTGTTTGTTTTGCTGTTTGTTATCATTGTCCATTTGTTTACTTAGTTCCTCTTTTGAACTGATCTGTGAAGTCTGTATTATTCGTCATGTTTGGGCAGTGGAGTTTCTATTGGATTAGCTTAGGTATCATTTCCTGATTGGACATAGATTTCCTTAAATGCCTGGAACCAATAATTCTCTCAGTCTTTGCCAAGGAGCTCTGCATACATTTTGGGACACACCTTCAGCACTCAGCTAGGCAGTTGCCAACTTTGCCTTAGCCTTCACTTTCTCTTTGCACAGAGCCTCATGATCATCCAGAGGTGAGAGCTAAGGGCTTTCTCAGATCTTTCCTGGGCACGTGGATAGCCCTGGGCATACTCAAAGCTCTACAACTTCAAGTGGCCTTCTGATTTCCAAGAATATGTCCGATCTTTTCAAAGCCCTCTATGGACATCTCATTTTCTATTTTATTTTATTTTATTTCATTTCATTTCATTTTTTATTTTATTTTTGACAGAGAGAGAGAGAGAGAGAGAGAGAGAGAAGGGGATGGGAGAGGCAGAGGGAGAGGGAGAGGGAGAGGGAGAGGGAAAGAGACAGAATCTTAAGTACCTCCACACTCAGTGGGAACCCCAATGTGGGGTTCAGTCTCACAACTGGGATGTCCTGACCTGAGCTGAAATCAAAAGTTGGATGCTTAACCAACTGAGCCACCCAGGAACCTTTCCAGTTTTCTTTTTTAAGTATTTTGCTTAATCTATTGTTTGTCCTAATTGTTATCTACTACCTCAGGCAGTTTCAAAGTTAAACTATTGCCTCTACTTGTTTTAGACAAGCACCCTCAAGGAAAGACTTTTCTGAGTCAGATCCAGTACAACAGCCTTATAAGTACTGTATTCTAAGCAACCACAAGACAGGTCAGGTAAGGATAATTCTCTGGTAATGATGCTTTGAAGGAACTCTAACTCTCTTCTGCTCCCTTCAATGGCTGCCAGGGTGATGGTTTCCACTGAAATTACAGGTTGTTGGTTTTTCAAGGCTATCACAGAGGTGGAAAGGAAGGATAGGAATAGGGAAGTCAATATGCCACAAAGCTTGCTATTCCTTCCAAGAGTCAGTTGTTTTTCTTAAATAACAATCCCTGGATTGTTAATTACGAATTCTGAAAAGTTTATTTTGACAATTTTTGCTAGTTTTCTGATTGCCTTTAGGGAAGACAGAATTTTTAGAGGAACTTACTTTGACATTTTTGTTAATTTCCAGGGTGTAGTGGTTTTAATTTGCATTTGCTAATGACTAAGGATATTGGACACATTTTCATGTGTTTACTTGCCATTTGTATACCCTTGGTGAATTATCTATTCAAGGTTTCTGCCATTTTAAAAATCAAGTAATTTTTTTTGTTTATTATTTAATTATAAGAGTTCTTTATATATTCTGAATTTTAGTCCCTCATTAGATACATGTTTTACATATATTTTCTCCCAGGCTGTGGCTTGTCTTTTCATTCTATTTACATTTTTAAAAATAACCACAAAGGCGGGGTCCTTGTGTGGCTCAGTCGGTTGAGCATCCAACTTCGGCTCAGGGTTCATGAGTTTGAGCCCCACTTTGGGCTCTGTGCTGACAGCTCAGAGCCTGGAGCCTGCTTCAGATTCTGTCTGTCTGTCTGTCTGTCTCTCTCTCTCTCTGCCCCTCCCCCACTCACACTCTGGCTCTCAAAAATAAATAAACATTAAAAAATAATAACCATTAAGGCATTTTTGCATATCATATAATTCACCTTTTCCAAATATACTATTCAGTGTTTTTTTTTAAGTAAATTTACCAAGTTTAGAATCATCACCACAAATCAGCTTTAGAAGATTTTCATTGTCCCGATCTAATCCCTTATGCATATTTACTGTTAATCTTGTTCCCTCTCACCCCTGCCCCAGGAAATCACTAACCTATTTTCTGCCTTTACAACTTTGTCTTTTCTGGATATTTAATGTAATGGAATCATAAAATAATATGTGATTGCTTATATCTGGCTCCTTTCACTGAACTTAATGTTTCTGAGGCCCATTTGTATTTGGGGATATATTTGGAGTTTATTCCTTTTTATTAATGAATAAAAATCCATTGTATGTATGTACAGACATACATTAACAATGTCTTTTGAAGAGCAAATACTTCAGCAGTTTACCAAGGGAAACAAGAACATGTGTCCTTATAAATTCTTGTATTCAAATATTCATAGCACCTTTATTTGTAATAGCTAAGAACTATAAACAATCCAAATTTCCAACAATTAGTTGAAGGATAAATGAATTGTGGTGTATCAGTGTTGAAAGACTACCCAGCAATGACAAGGAATCACTGATACATACAACAACATGAAAACAATCTCCAGTGCATTATGTTCAATGAAAGAAGCCAGACACAAAAGACTATGATTTACACGATTACATTTCTAGTAACAGAAAAGGCAAATTATGCTGATAGAAAGCATATCAGTGATTTCCAGGGGCTAGTAGGAAGGGAGAAGATAAACCAGACAGGGTACAGGGAAGTCTCTAAGCTGATGGAAATCTTCCATGTCATAATTGTGGTGATGGTTACACGACTGTATAGTGGTTAAAAGGCATCAAGTTTTGGATGAACTCTATTATATGTAAATCATACCCCAATAAAGCTGATCTTAAAAAATAACGATATGTCCCTATTCTTTCTTCAGTTCTAACAAAGGCTCTATCTTCTGCCAGGTCAGTCTATTTTAGTACTTACTTAGAGGTTTCTGTGTTTAATTAAACGCCAGAAATTTTTGGTTATGAATGATCATTTAGCTCTTCAATTCACTTTTTTATGACCGTGGGAGTTGAATAAAATTTTTTCTAAAACAATTTGATAAAATATATAAGCCAATCCAACTTTCAAATGGACTGAATTCTCCTGGAAATGGCCCATACATTTCAGAGACATAGAAAAACAAACTAAGTACGTGCCACATGTACATAGAGCAATGTGGATAGATCATAAAACACGAGGCTGCATTTTTACAAAGAAGAAAGAAAATGAGGTCTCATCACAATACCGTTTATGTCAACCAACGATAACATGCACTTTATGTTTGTGCACATGTTTTGCTGGGTCATACAAACAAAAAGCTATCAAATCCATTAGAACCCAGAGGGCAGGAATGGGACTAGGAAACAAGGATGAAAGGTAATTAATGAAAAGAGTTAATTCAAATCAATCAGTCAAGAGGTCTTACACAGACCAAAGAGAGAATGCTATGATTTGAGAACTATGATTAATTAATTTTCCCTTCACATAAAATGTCCAAATCAAACAAAAACTAAGATGTCCTTGAAACTAACAAAGTCTCCAAATACATATTTGACAAGGTTTTGGATAAATAATGGAATTTGTTCATTTGTCCAACCTACGAGTTGAAACGTTTTATTGGGAGGGAAACATTCATTGTTTTTACTAATAGAATAACACAAATATACAATGTTTTAATATGGTAATGTTCTCAGTCAGAGTCACTCAATGCTCTTTCAAATGTTAGAAATGAAGAAATTAGGAACAATTTTAAAAGCAAAGCAGAATTGAGCCAAAAAAAGCTTTATGCAGTAAAGGAATACAACCAACCTCAAAGCCGAGTAAAGTGTAACATTCCACTCTAGAGGGTCATGTGGGAGATTAGTATATGGATAAATATATACAATGGGTGAATATACATATCCATAGCATACTTGCTGATCTGAGGAACCCACCTGTATTAAAATGATTACTTTAACCAAAAAAGAGAAATATGGTCTCGTTTTTTTTTAAGATGCCCAGGTTTCAAGGACAGAAATAACATTTTTGATGAAACACAGGAAGTATATAGTTTTCTATTTTAGCATTATCTTTCCTTTTCAAATAAATCTGGAAAATCAATCACTTCATCTGATGTAAGTATAAATAATTATGAAGAGGTACTTAATTTAAAACTCTGCTTTGAAAAAGGAGAAAAGAATGGAGTATAAAAATATTTGATAAACTGAAAAGAGAAGGGAGACAGGTCTTAACTGTAGAAATACCTTAGAGATTAACTTGCCTGAACTTTCATTTTATGGATATGGAATATAAAAAAAAATGTCCAAGAGGAAGAAAAAAGAATGCGAACTTCTGCTCCCATGTAAACGGTTCAATGTTAGGTTAATTGCCAAGGAATGAGTCTCTCAGGTTTGCTACTATTGCAGAACTGAGCCTTCAGATGGCCCCATGCAGACACCCAGACAGCCCCCTCCTCATCTGGCACTTCATCAGTTGCCTGGGAGCCAAAAGCCTAGCAATTTGAGATCCCCCTCCCCTTTTTTCAATATTCTTTTATAGAATAAAAGGAAGGCAGCCCTAGGCAGATATTAAGCATGTGAAGTCTAAATACTGTTCCTTAACAACAGGGCACCCGGGTGACTCAGTAAGCGTCCAACTTCGGCTCAGGTCATGATCTCGCAGTTTGTGAGTTGGAGCCCCATGTAGGGCTCTGTGCTGCCAGCTCAGAGCCTGGAGCCTGCTTTGGATTCTGTGTCTCCCTCTCTCTCTGCCCCTCCCCTGCTTTCTCTCCCTCTCTCAAAAATAAATAAACATAAAAAAAAATTAAATACTTCTCCTAAACAGAAACAATAACCCACTGGCATAATTATGGTCGATTCCCAGTTGCTAACGAAGGATTCAAAGACTCTTTGAACAGAGTTTAAGCCGAGGTTTATTTTATTTATTAAAAAAAATTTTTTTTAATGTTTATTTATTTTTGAGAGAGAGAGAGAGACAGGGTACGAGTGGAGGAGGTGCAGAGAGAGACAGGGAGACACAGAACTCAAGTCAGGCTCCAGGCTCTGAGCTGTCAGCACAGAGCCTGAGGTGGGGCTCGAACTCACAGACTAACGGACTGTAAGCTCATGACCTGAGCCAGAGTTGGCCGCTCAACCGACCGAGCCACCCAGGCGCCCCAAGCCGGGGTTTATATGAGAGAACAAAATATCTGGAGCAATGTAAGTCTCAGATAACATTTGAGTCTAATGTACATATTTTGAGACTATTTCAATTTAGGACAGTTAATAACAATCCTTCTTCAACTCTTGGAAATTGCTACAGATGGGTCATTCCACCTTTCCTTCTTTGAAGAATGAGGACATATTAGCCCATCATGAGCTTATGTTGCTCAGTAGAAGTGGTAGAAATGCGGAATGTATTCAAGGCACAATTAAATGAAAGAAAAAAGATTACCTTTTGACTTTACCACCTCCGTCCTTGCCTTAACCCTTCTGGGACCACAATTTACTTTGAGACAATGTGTTTATTCCACAAGTATTTAAATTTGAGTGGCTCAGATCCCCTTTAAATCACATTTCAGACACATAAAGGAATGCATAGAAGAGTCTGGAAAAACTGGTTAGAAAGTGCTGTGCTGGACTCCCCACTACCAACCCCAGTCAGCAACAACAACATGCACATACATATGCCACAAGCTAAAACTTAGAAGGAAAAGGAGTCCAAAATACAAAGCAAATGTCAGTCCCTTTCAAATGATCTACTTCTTTGTTCTTTATCAATTCTCTCTCTCCGTTCTTGCTATTCTAGGAAGGGACATCACTTTCTGATCTTAAATGGCTCCTGGCTAGCACTAAGGGATAAAAATGAACCGGCCAAATCACAGCTACTGGTCACTTCATCGAATGAGTACGTGTAATATAAACACAGTCTAGGACCAAAGAAGGAAGGTTTCGTGTGATAAATATATCGTGGGAGATGCTGAAACAGTATCAAATTTACATGAGTTTTTAAGATAGTTCAGAAAATTTCACATTTGCTAGCTTATGTTTTCTGTATTTTCAAGAGATACTAACTAACTCTTGTCTGCCATCAGGAGTATTGTACTGTGAAAGTCCAAGAAGTACTGGTATAATGGGAAAAGAAAAACCCAACAGCCCTGAACTTGGTGTCATAACATGTCAGTTCATGTCCCAAATCTACCCCTTGAATACTAACTATGCGATCTTGGCCAGGTTACTCACTTCTTATTTTCTTGACTGAGATCACATCAGTTGTGATTTTATGTACTTGTTAAACTGTAAGTTTCTATTCAAATGCAAGGTGTAAGCAATATTTTATTTATGACATATGTGGTTTAATCTAATGCAAATGATATGGTAAACTTTGAAAAAGATATAAATGCATGCTTCAAAAGACATAATCTCACTTCCAAGTTAGATTTTCCTTACTTCTACTGCATTCAAACAGAGATGTGAGGCTAGTGGACCAACACATCTTTTTCTGTAGTGAATGGAAAAAGCTAAGGGTGAATTATTGGGAGTTAAAGCTACATGAGGAGATTGGAAAAATGACATAGACTATACTTAATCCCTTGAGAAGAAGCAAGAATGGTCCTAGGAATTACAAGAGGATTGGATTCCTTCCTGATTATTGTTGGAGCAGCCTAGACTAAGACAGAGCAAGTTGGTCCTCCACAGCTGTGCTGCTTTGGCAACCAAAAGAGTTTTCTAGTTCTAGTCCTGATCAAAATGTAAAAAATGGAGCTGTCCACCGAGAAGTGGGAAATCAGCAGTGCAAATCAGGAGAAGACCTGGATGCCAAATTCAAAGATCACCACATGCTATGCAAGACAAGCAAGGAGTTCAGGGTAGTAGAAAGTAATTTGCTAAATCGGACGTGCAGCGGCAAATCCTACTTTATTTATGCATTCTTTGACAAATCCAAACATGTGAGTAAAAAGTGGAATTAATGGTCAAAAAGGAAGAACATTTGCAAATGTTTCCAGCTAAAGTTTAAGTGGTATCCAGGGGCTTCCTCTTCCTCTCGATAGCAATAGCACATTGTTGGCCCAAGTAAAGTTGTTATTTGCACAAAAACCTTTTGGAGAATCTATGAAGCAGAGTTGGTCAAACTAACTCTTGAGATAAGGCCCCTGCAAATGGTTATAAACATATGATCTGAATTACAGTTAGTCTTGGACTAAATGATCTTTATCAAGTTTTGTCTTAAGTTTTTCCAACTTTGACATTCAAATATTCTTTTTGCTCCAAAAAAGTTAATGTGCTAATAACAGTTTTTGAAATAGAGACAGCCATGGAGATTATAGATGAACATTTATCTCCTGTTATCATAACACAAGCACAGTTTTAATAAAAAGGTTGGAAGCAGTATCTATTTAAATTAAATTAAAGAAAAAGAAAAGTTTGCTTTTTCTGAGAAAGCAAATTGATATTTTTTCTTTGATTTCCTTATACTTTGGAATGAAGGACTGCTATTAAAACTTTCAGTAAACCTTTAAAATTATGCTATAAAGCAAATATTAAGTTTGGTCTTTAATGAGCCATTTTTGCTATTTTATAGGCATTCTAAAATGACATAGACTCTTCTAGCACTGACTTTCTGGGAACGTTTATCCTTTGTCAGACAGCATGCGACATGGAAGATGAAGTGGGTCCCCACGTTGTCACTGGCACTAATAAATCCTATGATCCTTAACATCTCTTGACCTCAATTTTCTTCACTGTGAAACTAACACACTTGAGGAGATTGTGCTCCTAATTTTCATTTGTTCGGCTTCTAGATAATGTTTGGTGTATATACTATTTGATGAACTCCCCCAGAAATCTGTAGCCCATTAATGGCCACCTCTGAACAACAGATTATTTAATGTTCTTACAAAGATTCCAGTATTCCAGAGTTGGGGCAAAGAAGAGGAATGGGAAGGAAAGACACACAAATACTACTTACTTTTCAAAGAAATGTCTGATAACCAGCAAGACGAAAGCATACGGAATTGTCATGTACAAATGAGAGGGTTTTACAAAGACAAGTCCATCATGATCTTCAAGATCTGACCACTTTATTGTTGGAGGAAGCCAGAACCGTTCCAACCAAAACCATTCTTTAAACGTCTGAAACATTCTAGAGAGATGGAAAAAGAATATGTTAGGCTTATAAAGCAAATACTTAAAATTAAAATAACATCGAACACCATTACTCAAAATACCTATGCCAGAGAGTTTTGAAGACAAGGCAAAATGGAATCCTATTATTCAATGGGTTTCATGATTGTTCATTGCATTAAACAAGAATTACTCTGCCGATACTCTCAGAACAATTTTGGCTGTGGCATGGCAAACTGAAGTTTAACATACCACTGTTCATACTTTTGGCACAACATACATTGATATCATGGGTATGTTTCTTCCTCTTCTATGACTCTATGGTATGAAAAATTATTTAACAGTAATCTATCTCTACAACTTCAACACGCCCAAGGTCAACCTCATGAAAGCTCCAAGTATGTATAAATCTACATTAGTACCCTGAGAACTTCTTTGGGAAATAAAGAACAAGTATATTTAATTTCATAGTACAATAAGGAGCTCAAATCTGTTCATGCCAACAAATATTTATTGAGATTCTATTATTTGTCAACCACTATGCTAGGCACTGAAAATATAAATATTGAAAAGATAGCATTCTTGTCTTGAGGACCTTACAGTCTTGTGGGCAAGGCAGGCCTGAATATCTAGATGACTTTGACATATCTTTTTTAGGTACAATAAAAAAGGCACAGGGTATTGTTGGAACGAGATGATGGGCACTGAGCCCAGCCAGGAAGTGTCAGAGAAAGATCCCTGGAACAGATGATCCTTGAGATGTCCTGAACAATAATGGAGATAAACCAGGGAAAGGCAGGAAATGGGAGTGGGAAATAGAAGTTTTAAGGAGGGAAAAATGCTATGATCAAATAACCAGAAACAAAGAAGAAAACAGAATTAGATGTCCTAATCTCATTGTTTAAGTTATAAACAATTTTTAGTCTTGACATATTGACCTTGAGGATGTTTTGATTTCATCTTTTAATAGTTAATCAGAGCAAGGAATCAAAATGTCCTCAGATTGATCACAAGGTGGTCAAAGTAACTCTATCGAAACATCTTGATTTGTAAATATTGCAGTTCCTGTTGAACACGACCAGCAGTTTGGTACTACTACAGTGTAAGAATCCAAGGTGTGGGATGGTTACACACAGGTGCCCCCACAGTCTAAGTTCATTGCCTTGGCACGCTTCTTAATAGTGCCCCCTTACTTTCAGAAGTGCTCTAGTTTGGCCAATAAATCATATCGTCACTCTCATCAAAAGGCTGGTGAGTCAAGTAGGACTTTGTCATGGAGGGTGTGAGACCCATGCTAAGTAGCTTGGACTTTAGCTAATGACACCCACTGAACAGTATTATGCAAAGGAGTAAAATGGTCAGATATTTTTCAAAGGCCACTTGGCAGCCAGGTCCTCTGTGAGCCCAAATGGTGTCTTTCTGCAGATAGGAGGATGGTGTCGCCTCTGGGCAGACACAGCCCTTCTACCCAGTGGGCTGAGGGCTGGATGTTAAGGCCCCGTGAGCCCCCTGGCCAAGCACATATGTGGCTACTTGGTTGGCAGTGGTATGGAGTCCATTTCAGGAGACAGGAAGACTGGAGAGCAATTAGGAGTTTCAAGGGCTGGATACAGTCAGAAATGGGAAGGCTTGCACTGCAGTGCTGGAATCAGGCACTGAGTATGCTGATAGTAACATCCTACATGAAACTACGCATGAGATCCCGACGAGGTAGAGAACAAAGAATTAAGAGAGAAGTGAGGTTGAAGGGGGAAATAGACAACGCCAAGAAGCAGAGGTCAAAGAACAAGTATGATGGGAGGGACTAAGGACCCCAGAGGGCAGGAAGTCTCAATCAGAGGTGAGGATCAGAGGGTGGAGTCCTGACGTTACAGATTTCCAACTTCAGGCGAGGAAGAATTCCGGAGTGTGGACCCCGATATCCTTCTGAAAAATCCACACCCCAAGCAACAGCTGAAGCCTGCTGAAATAATTCCGTGCTTCATTTCGTCTCTCATCCAATGTTAAGAGATGTGCTTATCCGAAGTAGCACTAACTCAGTCACACCCACAGCTGCAAGGCTTGTGTGCAGAAAGAGAAGCGCTGCCTTCTTTCTCATGTGTTAATCATTTCACTCTGATTTCTACTCTGGGGGAGGATGAGTCCTATGAATATAGCTGCAGTTGTGTAAATATGGAATGAAGATAATCAAGAAAGACTAGTTGATATTTCCTCCCTATCAGGCTGTGGGGCTACAGAAAAGAAAGGGGTGATCCTGGACTCAGGGAGCTTATGACTGAGTCAGGACTCGTGTGGCTCTGGACTCAGAGGGAGGCAGTGAGAACAGGGGAGAGGGTAGTCAGGAAGGGGAAGTCACACACTTTGGGAAGGGAACTGGCGATTCAAGCTCGGTTGCCTGGGACATCTGACATAACTGGCCAAAAGAAGGCATGAAGAGAGGTAATCTGTTTTGAATGCATGGCCAGATACAGCTCAGTAAAAGAACAGGCCTAAGCCTTGAGTCCAACTCCAGCTGAAATTCAAACTTCCTACAGATCTCAGAAACCAACTCTGGCCATGGGAGGCTCTGTGTAATGGGCAAATCTTGGGCCAGGCCTTAACCTTCACCACATCAGAATGAGCTACACCTGCAAGAGCAGAGAGATTTTTTTTTTTTTTCCCCCTAAAACTTTGCCTCAGTATGTTCATAACTTTGTTGGCTGTAAATTTAATAGTCTAAGGGTGCCTGGGTGGCTCAGTCGGTTAAGCTTCCAACTTTGGCGCAGGTCATGATCTCACAGTTTGTGGGTTTGAGCCTCGGGTGGGGTTCTGTGCTGATAGCTCGGAGCCTGGAGCCTGCTTCAGATTCTGTGTCTCCCTGGGAGACCACTTGCACTCTGTCTCTGTCTCTCAAAAAAATAAATCAATGTTAAAAAAATTTTTTTTAATTTAATAATCTAGGGTTCAGGGAACAAACAGCAATGGTGATTGAGTTACTTTTTCTTTTGCTATTGTTATAGTAATTGTTATACAAAATAGTTCACTCACTCCTAGAATGCAACTCCAGGCAGCACAGATTATTTTGTCCAGAGTGAAACACAATTAAATAAATAGTTTACAACAGCTATTTAGGAGTTGCCACTCTAAATTATGCCCTTGTGCCTCATATGCAAGCAATGAACCAAGATGTTGAAAGCCATAGTAATGCTAATATCCCACAGCTTAAAACATTTAAAGGGAAATAGAAACAATACAAAAGTTGAGGGTGGCCCCCTGGAAAATGTGGCTCAGACTGCGAAAAAAATAAATCTAATTATTTATTCATTCTTTTTTATGTGCTGCCACCAAACATCAATTATTGCTGCTTCAAACAGTCAAGGATCCCTTCTTCACACCATTCACAAAGTTTAACTCAACATGAAGCACACACCTTATAGGCCTTTATGGACCCTTATAGGGCTAAAATTAAAACACTCTTAGAAGACTAGATAGGTCTACGCAGTCCTGTGGGTTAGGCAAAGCCTCCTTACATATCACACCAAAAGCACAAATGCCAAAATTTTTATAATTGATAAATTGGACTTCATCAAAATGAAAACCTTTTGAGCGCCAAGGAACACCATCAGGAAGTGAAGAAGACAACCCACAGGATAGGAGAAAATACCTGAAAATCATATGTCTGATCAGGGATTTGTATTTAGACTATATAAAGAACTCTTGCAACTCAATAATAAAAGGACACATAATCCAACTTAAAAATGGGCAAAGAATCTGAACCTGAATATCTCACCAAAGAAGATACACAAATGGCCACTAAGCTCATGAAAAAAACTCTCAACTTCATTAGCCATGAAGGAAATGCAAATCAAAACCACCTCAGAGGTACTGTTCACACCCAGTAGGATGGTTATCATCGTAAAGATAACAGGTGTTGGCAAGGATGTGGAGGACATGGCTGGTGGGAAGTAAAATGGTACAGATGCTGTGGAAGACAGTCTGGCAGTTCCTTGAAACGTTCACCGTGGAGTTACCATATGACCCAGCAATTCCACATGTAGGCATTCAAGAGGGTATGTAGGAGAATTGGAAGGATTCATGCTACAACATGGATGGCTCTTGAAAGTGTGCTAAGGAGCCAGACACAAAAGGCCACATATTGTATGAGTCCATTTATGTGAAATGTCCAGAAAAGGTAAATCCATAGGGACAGAAGGTAGGTTACTAGTTCCTTAGGGTGTATGAAGGGAGTGTGGGGCGAAATGGGGAGTGATTGATAATGGGTACAGGGTTTCTTTTTGGGCTGATGAAAATGTTCAAAGATTGAATGTGGTGTTGGCTGCACAACCGTGAAGATACTAAAAAATGTTGAATTGCACACTTTAGATGGGTGAATTGTGTGGTATATGAATTATATCACAAAAAAAGAAAAAAGAAACAGGAAAGAAGCTTCCTCCACAGGGTGCCTGGATGGCTCAGTCAGTTAAACATCCGACTCTTCATTTAGGCTCAGGTCATGATCTTGTGGTTCATGAGTTCAGGCTCTGCATCAGGCTCCTTACTGACAGTGTGGAGCCTGCTTGGGATTCTCTCTCTCTCCCTCTCTCTCTGCCCCTCCCCTGCTCTCTAAATAAATAAATAAATAAATAAATAAATAAACAAATAAACTTTTAAAAAATTAAAAAAAGAAGCCTCCTCCGCTTCAACCCTTTTAACCCAGAGCTCATCCTGCTAAAGCTTCCCATTATTTCATTTATGGGGTTTATGTTTTACCTCCCAAATTCACCTGTGTCAAGCTTGTGTCCACGAACCAAGAAAAGTAATTAAATGAAGGAAAGACTATATCCAGATTCAGATTTCAGCATGACTTAAAGCTCATGACTTTCTGGGGGAAAGAAATAGCATGCTTTAAAAGCAAAAACAGACTAACCGCCCTGAAGGAGAAGCGGCTGTCCTAGATGATTGCCCCCCTGGGTTAAGGGTGTTCGGTAGACATCCACAAGCCCACATTTCAGCTCTAGCAGTGGGCTTTAAAAATTCAGGCGATGCCTCCAGCCAGCCTCTCTACCATCCTGTTACTTCTCTCAGGATTAGATCAGAGGCTAAACACAGAGAAATGAGCTGAAGAAAACCGGGGCCAGCAGTCTCCAATCCTCTGGGCCACTTGGGTCGACTAGCAAGAAACAGGTCACAGTCCCTCAGCCTCCTGCTAGCTGTTCCTAAGGCCACAAGCCTGTGCCAGTACCTCTGGCCTCCTTTATAGCCACCTCTCCCTGACCCTAGTGTATCGGACATGCCATTTTGGAGGTAGCCCAGCATCTGGCTCTCAGAGCAGCAGGGGAAATCACCACCAATGGGGGGGGGGGGGGGGGGGCGGAGCACTGCCTTTCCCACCGAGAGAGCCAACATGGACCGTTCTCCATCTGCTGACAGTTGGCTGGGATGGCCTAGGCTTGGCCAGTTGGATGCTTTTCTCAGGGCTTTGAGTCTGGAGCAGACAGCGATATCCAGCGGCAGCCGATGGCATCCTGCCTAGGCCGCTGCTGTTGAAAAGATCGTTGTCATCTCTTAGCTTTTTGGCCTTCCTGATCCCATCCCCCCACCCCACCCCCCCACCCCCGGTTTCTTGGTTTCCACTGTCATCCAAGTCTGGTCCACTGGCCTTCCTTCAGGGCTGTGGGCTGCTTCCAATGAAGCCCTGTGTTTAAGATGGTTAAGAGAGAGGTGGATTTTGTTGCCTCTAACCAAGAGGGCTTACATGGAGAAGCAGGAATCTAGGGGCAGGCAGCCTGTAGCATTTGTCAGTTCCTCCCTCTGATCTCATCTTGCAGACAACGAGCACTTATTTATCCCCTTTCTTCTCTCCCTCTTCCATTTTGGCTCCTGCACTGCCTAAGTTTCAAATCACAGTGGCATTATTAATAGTCACTGTGTAAGGTATTTTTTGGTTCAGTGTAAAAGAGACTGCTGGCCTCCCTGTCACAGCCTTAAAAAGATGTGTGGTAGATGACAAGATATATTACCTGTGCAGCCAGTGAAGCGATATCTTTATGCTGTGTTAATGAAGTATAGCAATATTTCAATAATAGCCAGGTGGAAAGAGAATTAGAAAATACTGACATGGGGGAATACTTGCATTTTTTTATTTTAGAGAGAGAGAGAGCTCACATTCGAGGAGGGGAGAGGGGCAGAGCGGGAGAGAGAGAGAGAGAGAGAGAGAGAGAGAGAGAGAGAGAGAGGATCTTAAGCAGGCTCCATGCTCAGCAGGGAGCCTGATGTGGCACGACATTGGGATCATAACCTGGGATCGTGACCTGAGCTGAAATCAAGAGTCCAGATGCTCAACCGGCTGAATCACCTAGGCATCCCAGGAAAAGCCTGCATTTTTAAAAGCCTACACAGGTTACTGCTGTAAGCACAATCCTGAGCATTGGCAACAATGAATCTGTCATTCAAGGCCTCTATGCTGGTGGCGTCTGGGACAGTCTGGGAAGCCCACTGACTCCCATGGCAAATTCGCAGCCCACCTCTCCATTCCTTTAGCTCAGCTCTAGGCCTTTCTGGCAACTGAAATATTGTCAGCTCTGTTGACAACTCTTCTGTCTCTGCTTGGTACGCTCTTTAAGCAAATGTATTATATTCGTTGGCCACTCCCAGTGTCTTTCTTTTTTTTTCTCATCTGCTACTCAAAAGTCCCCCTTTCCCATCCCTCGTCCATTCTCTGAGTACTGCAACTCCTATTTATATAAAAATATCTGAAGGAACCATAGTATTTACATTAAAAATATCTGAAGCTCTTTTTTAAAGTAAGAAATATTTGCAAGAAAAATACCTGCATTTATTTCCTTTTACTTTGAGGAAGTATCAGTATTGGAGGAAGCATCACAGTCCAGCTGTGTTTTCCCACCTGCCAATACTGTGGAAGTTTCAAACCCTATTTGCGGCTGCAGCTGCCAGTAGTTTGCAGGAAGACAATCTAACTAATGTGGGTTTTTATGACTCATGATTTTCTGACCTCATGGATACAGAACCCCAACAGGGTGAAAGAAGCCTGCTGAGCCACTTTCTCAAATGAACACCATTAAATTTGACCTTAGGACTGAAGAAATAAAACCATCTGGACCACAAGTTCATCACTATTTGAAGCAACATTTTTGCAAATTACTAAAAAAAATGTGGCACTTGAACCCTTGCTGAGGTGAGAACTCCAAGTTAGGCTGAAGTTTTGGGCAAATTATCAAATTCTGGTAATTATCCATGCAATCCCTACTGCTAATTATCCATGCAGTACCGACTGTAAGTAACCCCATCACCTTAGGAGATAACGCTACAGAACATATCTCTTGGAGAGAGGAGAGTGACGAGAGAGGGAGTCTACAGAACAGAACACAGCTCTCAGAGGCCAGTGACAAGAAATGGGAAACTAGGCAGACAACTCTAATTGAAGTTACGGTGTATTTCTGAGCAATAAAGTGATGGAAAGACCCATTTGAATCGATGTTCACTAGCGCAGAGTATTATTAGTGTTGGAGGATGTGAGAGTTGGTGAGAGCTTTGGAGACTGGGTGACCGGCCAGATTACAGTGGGACCAGGGTCCTCTGCTAACAAGAAAGGCAACTCCAGAGGAGCAAAGAGTGTGCCTGGATTGTTCACTATTGTACACCCGAGGCTTGCCACACAGTACACACTAAGTAAGGACTTGTTGAATGGATGGACAGAAGGTTTGCCGAGGCTGGCATAGACTTTTGAACAATCAAGGAGTGACGCTAGAGCCAAAAGTGATATGTAATTTAATTATCTAAAAACCATCTCATTTTTATTAGTTGCAAAACAATTTTTAAAATTTGGTGCAAGGGATCAGGTAAATATGTTTATCTACATTTCATCTGTTTGTGTTTTCTTTGGAATGAATTCTACTAACTCAGCCAAAAAAACTGGTTAAGCCTTCAAGATAAACACATAGGAAAACATTAGCAGCTACTTGCTTCCTGTCAATGGCGTAAGGACTGAGCCAACTGTAAATTCCAGCTCTAAAAGCATTTTAAGGGGCACCTGGGTGGCTCAGTTATAAGCCTCTGACACTTGATTTCAGCTCAGGGCATGATCTCAAAGTTCATGAGATCAAGTCCCGTGTCAGGCTCTGCACTGACAGCACTGAACCTGCTTGGGAGTCTCTCCCTGCCCCTCCCCTCTCGTGCGTGCTCTGGTGCGCTTTCTCTCAAAATAAATACAAACTTAAAAATAAATAAATTGTGCCATTTCAAATGGATAAGACAATGCAAGTGATAGACTAACTTACCTCTGAGGAATATTTATTGTGATTAAATTAGTGCACTAAAAGCCTATAAATGTTTGGGCTTACAGTGAGAAAACTGAAGAGAAAAATGAATGAATGAATGAATGAATGAATCAATCAATAAATAAACAAAACCTATACTCTGTGTAGAGAAGTAACTGACTTACAATAAGATAAGTAACTCTCTCATGTTAAATTTTACCATTATATCAATTTAAAGCCTTGAAGAAATTCAAGACAGACCTATAGCTTAAAAAAAAGGAAAATACAGAGCATTTGCAAACACAACCAGGATATCACCTCAAAGATGTCATTGAGGGGTATCAGGATGTCCTGAGTATTCAATGATTCTTCCTTTTGGTTACAGTCCCCATATACCCCTGGCCCCAGGTTTTCCCTGGGCATGTGGCTGTCCTGCCATGTGAGACACTGCCCAACCTCCCCTGTGGCTAGATTTGGCCATGCGTGACTGTGTCCACGTCAATGACACAGCAGTGGAATTCACTTGAGTAATCTCCCTAAATTCCAAGCTGTGTGTCTCTGTTTCTCTCTTTCTTCCATCCTAATAACTAGAAATAGGGATGACAGGATAGAAGCAATCTTTGAGGCCAATTAGCCCATTATCCTGGCCTACCACATGTCTGGACAGTTACATACAAGAGAAAGAAACTCTTGTTGTCAAGAAGCCATTGAATTTTGGGTCCTTTTTGTTTTAACAGCTCAGACTGTAACTCTCATATATATAGAAAAATATGAAGGAGAAGGAAATAAGAACTACATTGCCATATTTTGTTATATTTTTTCCAGGTAGATTATAAAATCTGGAGACATCTGCTCAACAACAACAAAAATATCACGTAGAGAACAAAAAGGAAGCCTATATAGACTGGGAGAAAATATTTGCAATATTTGCAATAGGAAAACATTGTATCTAGAATATATAAAGAGCTCAGTAATTTAAATTCAATAAGTTAAAAACTCTGGGGGACTTTTTAAAATAATAAGTCAATTGGGGACCTGTATTTCCATTAGTATTTTGCCTACTGGGGAGCATGCTCGGGATTTGCTCTGCCTACAGGGCTTCTTGTATGGAGCCTGTGCCAATTATCAATTCATTGCCTCTCAACTGCAAATCCACCGTTTTTTTGCCTGTTCTGTGAACGGGTCTGCTTCCTTTCCTATTTTCCCTTTGCTAGCTGGCCCTGGAGCTCTATCAATAGAGGATGGTGGAGGGATGTTGCAGGATGAAAGGGTTTTGCTTCCTGACTCTGGTGAAAGTCAGTGAAAAGGCTCCAGTGAAAGGCTCCAGGAGCCCTGAGCAGCCAGCAGATTCTCCCTGGGGAGTTTTGTACTTGGGGAGTGCTGCCAGTGAGACACTTTCCAGTGACTAGGTCTCCCTCGCATTCTGGAGGGCAGATTCCTGGCAAGTTCTAGGGGGCTGCTTTCCAGCCTATTCTGCTGGTAATTCCTCTGTGTCCTCCCCAACAGGTGTGCCTCTGGCGGAGGGGGAGGGGGCGGTGCAGATAGGGTGGCATTTCCTTGCATGCTCTAGCTCAGCCCCAGGGGTCATGAGGGTTTCCTACAGCAGTGATCCCTGCATTCTATACAGTTCTTCCTACTGGCCAATCCTTTATTTTCTCCAATCTTGATTGGGCCCAGACTGCCTTGGTGGAAAAGTCCAATTTTTAATCTAATATGCTTAATCTAATATGAATTAACAGAAGCTAAAGTTATTCTGAACAAAAAAAATCAAAAAATGAAAAAAGCCTCTGAAGTTCCAAAGCAGAAGGGAGAACCCTCTCATTTTTCCCTTCTAATACTGTGTGTAGAGTTTGGTTACAGATTAAATGATGCCTGGAGATTTCAGAAAGATGTGCTTCTCCTCCTCTGCTCCTTTCTCCATTCCAAGGCTTAGGTTAATGTCCCCATGAGCAGCCATCACTTTCCACTAGGGCAATAAGTTCTCCCTGTTTAGTAAACATAATTGGGATATTTTCCCAGCAAAACTAATAAACTCCTAAAATGCCAACTAGGCACTTGGCATCTGTATGGGGTCAAGCTCTCTTTGAAGCCAGGGCTATCCCCTAGTGCCATTCTCTTCAGGCCATGTTTCTCTTGGCTCTGTAATAAAATTTCACAATATGCCTTGATCTGGGTTCCTAGCTTAAATAGCCCGCTTCCTAACTTAAATATTGAGCCAATGAAGTTTAATTCCTAGAAAATCACAAGTTACTGTTTGCTGTTGTGTGCAGAAAAACCCAACGTGGGGATGGCTCTGCCGGAGGCTTAGGGTCCCAGCAGCCCCCCCCTTTGTTTGGAGGCAGCTCCTCATGGCCCGCCCTCACCTCTGCATGGTCTCCTGGGAATGACCCTGGGCCACTAGATCCCTGTCTGCTTTTCCAGGCTGACTTGTGCCTCCCATGTTCCTCACTTTGTGATCCCGCAAGTCAGGTCTGCTTTCAGACTCTTGAGAACAAAACACAAAGTTCTTACCTGCCTCCCAGTATGTGCATTGACTATTCCTTCTGCCAGGACTCCTTTTCCCCATCTTCACCCAACTCTCTCCTCCTAATCCTTCAAGCCCCAACTTAAGCCTCCCTAAGAGTTCCAGCAAGGATTTCCATGACCCCTGCCCCCCACCACACATTGCTCCAAATCTAAACCAAATATTGCCATCGCCCCCTGTTCTTTTCCTTCACAACCTGTATTAAATTTGTAATTACATGTTTGTATGTTGATTGGATTCTGGCTCCCACCTTAGACTTCAAGATGCACAAGAATAGGCGGGACACCTGTTTTGCTCACAACAGCATCCCTAACTTGGCATACAGTAAGTGTACAAACAGTAAGTGCTCAATAGATATTAAGGGAGTCAGTATACAGCACAGCAGTCAAGCACATGGATTTTGGAGCCAGACTGCCTGGATTTAAGACCTGGTTCTGACAGTTGACTATGTGCCCCCAGACAGCTAACTTAATGTCAATGTCAATCTCTCCATCTACAAAACAGTGGTGGTAATGTACTCTGTGAGTGAGTAAATGTTTGTAAATCACTTTATTACATGCCTGTTAATAAATAATAAATAATAATAAATAATAAATTGGAGTCAAGCTGTTCAATATCATTTGCCCTTCTGAAGAGGAGGAGCTAAAATGAACTTTCTTCTTTAACTTTAAATTCTTTAAATGACACCTCTTAAATTAAGTTATTTAAAAATAATATACTGTGCTGTGATATAGTTAAAACTACTACATTTAAAAAAAAAACATAAGTGATACCACCCTTTAGAGTAATAATTTAGAAGTCACCAAAATGTTCAAGCCTACCTAGGAATATATGTGAAACCAGACAAAAAATATGTTTAGGCTATAGTTAATAAATACTACTTCAGTCTCAGTGTTCATAATAATGATTTTTAAAAATCTGAAAGGTTTAAGTATATTTTGAAATGTTAACTCTATGCAATAACATTCAGCTAAGACTAACAATTATGATGTTTACCAACATGAGAAGTGTTTAGACTTATAAAAAAAACCCAAAATTCAAAATTATATCTATACTATAATGATATGATGGTATATAATCTCATTTTTATACTACTTTATACATATACATCTCAGTGTGTGTGTGTGTGTGTGTGTGTAAAGGCAAACTAGAAGGAACGAAAAAATGGTAAAATTCTTGGTGCTGAAAATTTTAAATTATTGTTACTGTTGACAATTTGTTACTGTTGATCCAATATTAGGAAAATTTATAACCGATTTCTGCTTAATGACTCAAATCAACAAAGGTAAATTTTGTTCTAAAAACCATACAATCATCCAGTCCAGCCCTGTACATATGAAGAAATGGAGTCCCAGGGAAATACAGGTGCACTGTCCAAGCAAACCCAGGAAAGCCAGCTTTTTCCCAATACACACACAGTTTCCCATTACTAAAAGGTGTTATTAAGGTGATTTGTTTCACATTAACATTTTAAGACAATCATTTTTTCATGTAAATGTTTCACTTACAAAAGCTACTGGCTGATTTGAAGTAAGGCAAGTTTGTTACCTACTAAAACTTCTCATAGCCTTCTTAAAGATGCAAAAGCTAACTATGAGAATATCTTTTGTACTCTAACAACACAGAGAAAATAGAGTGTGCTTCCATAGCCAGTAGAAAGATCTATCTATATAAGCTGACTTGAGATGCCAAAGGTAATGAAGATAAGAGAGAAAATGCAGTTTACGGAGACAGGATTCACCAAAATGTAATTCTTCCAGATGCCTCTTCAACTTTATCACATTTCTGCTTTATCTCTGTTCCAGTCATTAATTGACAGACATTGCCAAAGTCCAGCTCAGGGCCAAAAAACGAGGCCCTGATCAAGGATGTTTACTGAGACCAGTCACATGGCTAGGAACTTGCAGAAAAGCAGGTATGACTGAAATCAGAAGGATGTGAAGCAAAGTTACAGAATAGATAAGTCTTAGAAGCATGTAAATCCTAGGGTTCAAAGAAAATGGGCCGAGAGATGATTGGGAGGAAATCTATGAGAAAGTTACATAGGATGGATTTTTCATAATTCTGCCTTCAAAGGTAGAATTCCTCCCCACCCCCACCCCCCATTCTTTTAAAGTTAACTTTCGAAGTCTAAAAGGTAAATGAATAGCTGGGTAACTAGGCAATGCTGTTGCAATGTAAAGAAATTTTAACCCAGTTAGCATCACATCACCATTTCCTTTCCAACTGCTATTAAATATTTTGCCCCTCTCCACCGAGTCCTTTCTTGCAAGCTCTCTTCCCTGGCCTGGTCAGTTACCCATCTTGCTCCACAAATTACCCTGTTATTAGTCACAGGCACAAGTGAGTGATGTAGGCAAGAAGGGGGCTGGGAAGCTCGCTGACGGTGACTCACAGAAGAGCCTGAGAAGACGCCCTGGTCCTGTTTCAGTTCTCCCATTTGAGAGACCAGAGGATTGGCCTCATGTCTGCAGAGCTCTCCTGGGTGGCACGGAAGGGTGCTGTTGCAGGAGCCTCCCCGCCATGTAGTCGGAAGAGTCACCAAGACCGTCCCACAAACTGCAGGCCCGTAACTGATGAATATAATCAAAAATTAAAAAAGAAGAAAAAAAAAAGAATGTAGTGCTTCACACACCAGCTCAAGTAGCTCGTTGTCTTTCAACCAGTCGCAAAACTTGAGAAAGAACTATGGCTTTAGTGTCAGAAAGCCCAAGGTTCGAGCGCCAGCCCTGCCTCCTAAAACTAAGTGAACTTGGGCAACTCAGTCCCTCTGAATCTTTGTTTGCTCCATGTGCTCCATGGTGCCAGTCCTGCCTTCCACGGAGACCTATTGCAGATTAAGAGTGATTCGGTATGTAGAAATACCTGAACACAGCAGAATGCTGGACCCATGTTACAGAGTCATGGTATCTTATGATCTTAACCCTTACCGGGTCTGGCCAAGAATCCAACGTCAGGCTGGTTTAGACAGTAGGATTAAATGCTAAGTTTAAAAAGATTCCCCAAGGGAGAGTAAGGAGACACCCCTGCCCCTTCACAACTACGTTCTCCCCATAACCTGCACATTGCTCACTGCTGGGAAACGATAACCAGTTCCATTTCTTTCTTTCAGTAAGGGAAGCCTACATGATGGACACAAACTTTGCCAAACAGAAAACTTGGAGACAGTCCTGCAGAGGCAATACTACACAGTGTCATCTAGTTCAGACCTTCCCGATCATCAGACTCCCCTAGGGTGATACCCAGACTCCAGCCCCCCCAACCACGACACACCGTGGTAGAATTTCTGGGACAGGACATGGGGCCACCCTAGGCCTATTGGCTTACCAAGGAATAGGGGTTTGGGACTCTGAATGCTCATCATCACCCTTTCCCGATACCTGAGCTAGGAGAGTGCATGACTTCCTCTAAGCCTTGAATCCCTCATCTGCAAAATAGGCACAATATTTTTTACTTCTCTACAGTCTAAGTCGGCATTAAATAAGGTCATGTGTCTAAATCACTTTGTGTAACTTGGGGTGTCCAGGAAGTGCTCAATAAGCTGTAGGTGTTAGTACTGTCACTATTTACATTTCCTCATCAATGGCACCATGGTCTTCCAGGTGGCCCAATAGTCAGCCATCATTCACTGTTTCCTGCAATACCCTCATCAGTGTTAAGGCTGCCTAGACTAAGTGTTGGCAACGCGACAGCTTTTCTGAGGGATGAGTGTCACTTGACGCAGTAACTCAGTTCCTCAGTGACAGAGGGATTTCTTACCTCACTAGAACCTGTCTTGGGCAGTGTCACCAAAGGAGTCATTTTATGAAAGAGAGTAAAACCTAAAGGAGGGTGTGGGGCCCCATCTTGATCAAGAAAGAATCTGGAACATTCCTCTCACAGATGAGGAGGATGCCAAATTACTTTCAGGGAAGGACATGGGGTTACTAAGGCACACTGATGAAGCAAGCCCAGATTTTAATGGTTTTAAAACATATGCTTACGTAATACTTAAAGGCAGGGTTTCCTGTCACACAGCCTGCTGCCCCCGCAGAATGAAGCAGTCTTTGGAAAAGAACAAGATGACAAAGATTCTCGAAATCTTCAGAGGAGGGTGAGGTGTGGTGGGTGTGGAAGCTTACAGTATAGGGCCCAGAGGTAGTGAAGGAGTGCAGGAAAAAAATCCCAACTGCAGGTTCGCAACGGCCTTTTTCTTTGAGTCCGAAATCACAACAAATTTAGGACAATAAGGGGCACGTGGCTGGCTCAGTCAAACGTTCAGCTCCTGATTTTGGCTCAGGACACGATCTCAGGGTTTGTGAGTTCGAGCCCGCAGTCGGACTCTGCACTGTATCAGCACAGCGCAATTTAAGTACAGAGCGGGAGAGACAGAGACAGAGAGACAATAGAGATCAAGAGAGACAGAGACAGAGACTTAGGGAGGACATGTGCAAAGTCTAGAACATAGGGAAAATATTTCACTTATTCATTTTACAGCTTTTGATTAATGATTAAATCCATGGCTTCAAATTTAGAGCAATTTTGCCTGCAAAAGTGGCTGGAGGGAAAAACATCCTGCATATATTGTATGAAAATGTAACATTATTTAAAAATAAAAATTTCCCTAGGTTTCCAGACTTTTTTTTGAACTTTTTAAAATTTATTTTTATTTTTTAGAGAGAGACTGAGATTGTGAGTGGGGGAGAGGGGCGGAGGGAAAGAGAGACAGAATCCCAAGCAGGTTCCATGTCCAGCTCAAAGCCCAACACGGGGCTCGATCCCATGACCCAGGGGGTAATGACCCGAGCCAAAATCAAGAGCCGAAATCAAGACCTCGGGTAATGACCCGAGCCTACTGAGCCACCAGACTTTTCAAACATACATTCTTTCCAAAGGGTATCCTTAACTTTCTCCCCAAAACATAATTTTCATTTCAGTCTCTGATTTCTGTCTATTAATGCAAATCTATGCTACAAACAAGAGAAAACACTGTGCTAACATATACAGAGTTCCCTATGTCAAGGCCACATCTTGCACCCAGTCAATTCCCTTTTCCCGGGGGGACATACGTCGGTCATGTGCCAATTTGATTTTCCAGCTACTCCTCTATTGATCCTAATTTGAGGTCTACGGCTTCCTAAGCCTTCCTTTTTAAAGAACTTTTTCTTTAAGCTAAGACTTTTTTCTCCAAGAAATATAGTTGGCTGAAGTGCTACTGGGGATGATTAATCCGAATTTTGTGAAGCAGGGCAACGTGTGAACCTAGGGGAAGAGACGGTGGTGGAACTGGAGTAGAGAGGACCCACAGAGCAGGCGGCTAGCTTCACGTGCTGGACGGGGGGATTCAGAGTTCCTCTGTTTCACTCATGTTAGTGAAGTTTAAATATGGATGTCTTAAGGCCGATGTGAAAGACAGCAATGCTCTGAAAGATGGTGAATGAAAGGATTGCATGATATTCAACAGCAAAGATCCCAAGTGCAAGAAGTGGATGAAATATAAGTGAAAGAGACACCACTCTAGGGGCATCTGGGCGGCTCAGTCGGTTAAGAGTCTGACTTTGGCTCAGGTCATGATCTCATGGTTCACAAGTTCCAGCCCCGAATTGGGCTCTCTGCTGTCAGCACAGAACTTGCTTCAGATCCTCTGTGCCCCCACCCCCACTCTGCCCCTCCCCTGCTTGTCCTGTCTCTCAAAAATATGTGAATATTAAAAAGAGAGAGAGAGAGAGAGAGACACTAAACTTGTGTGGAGTCTCTTAAAATATACCAAGAGATCCCTATTGGAGCCTCAGTGAAGTCCTTTCGTTCAAGGGTGGGGAGAACACTAGATGCTTCTCTTCCCTCCCAAGTGAAGCTGTTTCTCAGTAAATTTTTCTTCCTGCTAGTTTATGAGGTTGGGAATGTTACTCAGCTGTCAGTCATCTTATGAAATCTAAGCAATTTCAACCTTTGCCATGCTGTCAGGTGGATGTTTACAGGGCGTGATGGTAGAGAGGAGTCACATTTACATAGTCCATGGCAATTCTGAAATCGCTCAGCCTTTGTCACTCTGTCATGCATCAATTAGTGATATCATTAAGCACAACTGTGTACAAAGGGCCCTAAGCTTCATGCCCAGGAGCAGTCCCACCCTTACACCCTGGCCTTATTTTAAAAGATGCCACTCTGGCATTCCTCTGGCCACACTTGTCTCCCACTGGGCGAAGAGTCCATAGGCCCAAAGCTACATGCCCCCACATACACCATAGCCCCTTTCTAGACTCGCTAGGGCTGCCTAGGACCCTAGAATTCCATGCCTAAACAACCTCTAAGTCCACTTCCAAGGCCTCCATGGACACTTCTCCAGGTATATCCTTCAAAAAAGTGACAGCACAACATACCCTTAGGCCTAGGGATGGCCAAAAGGAGACTGTTGGGGAGGAGACGAGGAACTCACACTTGGGCGCCTACACTGGGGCATCTGCACACATATGCCCTGGGCTTCTAGCCCAGCAGGACAATTTTGGGGCTGGGAAGGGGGATAGGGCCAGGCTGAGGGCCACCTAATTCCAAGCGCACTCCTGCCCTGGGCCCTTCCTGGGCCCTTGTTTTTTTCCAAACAAAACAAAACAAAACAAAACAAAACAAAACAAAACAGAATATGGACCTACAGTATTTCATAGAGAAGAACACGGCACTTGCCTTGCCCAGACACCTCTCCTCCCCAGAACACATAAAACAATATCACATAATAATAAAGCTTTGGGTCACAGCTGTAGTTTTCCAAGATCACAGCTAAGAAAACACAGTAGAGATAAAATAAAACAAAATGTAAAATAAATTAAACAGTAAATGTACCAATAAAATGAACAGTAATTACCTTGAGTATAAATGAGAGATTTCTGCGGAGGAATTCACGTACTATATATGTATGTACGTGTGTATATATATACGTATATATATATATAAAAGTTTCGCCTTCACTTTCACAGCATCCCTGCAGAAGCAGAAAAGGGAAACATAATTAACAGTCTACACAATTATACCCATAAGTTTCCTTCTAACTCCAAAACTTTAAGTCAGGGTTACAAACCAGTGGCAGATCTTGATATAGGCTGAATTGGACCTCCCAATCAGTTTGGGACCTACATAGCGCTTTAAAACAATTTGAGCCAACATTTCAAATTTAGGAATTTTCACATAAAAATCCAAATCTATAGTTTCATTTGAAAAGACCAGAAGATCTGGAAATAATCATAGGACCTGCAGGCCTTAAGGGAGGCACAAGATTAATCACCAGGCCCTGCTAATCACTGCTAATTTGTTACCTGCTTTGCTTTCTAAGCCATTTAACTTTGTGATTCCTTATGTCTCTAAGATTTATCAATGTGAACTATGTCTTCAAAGTCAGTGCAAGTTAAGTAAAGATAATATGAGCCTAGCACAGCCTCATTTAATGATTATAGTTTGTATCAGCTCATGGTGTTTGAAGGAGCCAGTTGTGACCCATTAACGCACTGGCTCTCAACTCTGGCTCTCTATGGGAATTACCTGGAAAATATTTTTAAGCCAAGCTCTCCCCTTAGACCACATAAATCAGGATCTCTGAAGGTGCCATCCTGTCATCAGTATTGTTGTTATTGTTGCTTAACAAACATATGTATTAAAGCACAGTGTAGGATAGTAAAGTTACAAATCACTAAAGTAAACACACCTGTGTTAGAACCAACAGCCAGACCAAGAAACAGGGTATTACCAGCATCCTAGCCCCTGCATTTGTGTCCCTTCCCAGTCACTACCCACTTTCTCCAACTATCCTAGACTAACTTCTAACAGTAAGGATTGATGTTGCCTAGTGGAACTTATATGAACAGAATCCCACTGAATGCATTCGTTTGCATGTAGAGTCTTTCCCTCAACATGTATGACTAAGATACATCCAGGTCAATGCAGGTAACAGTGGTTGACTCATTTTCACTGGTGTTTAGTATTCCATGGTATAACTATATCGCAATCTATTTTTTTATTCTCCTGTTGAAGGAAATGTGAGTTGTTTTGAATTGGGGGCTGTAACAAATAATGCTACTATTTGTTAACATTCTCCAACATACCTTTGGTAAACATACATATGCATTTCTGTAGGGCATATAGTTACATAGTTTTCTAAAGCTGTTGTGCCAATATATACTCCCACATGTGTGTATGAGAGTTCTAGCTGCTTCACATTCTCACCAACACCTCTGCGGTCTTTCAAATTTTAGCCTCTCTGGTGGGTGTGTAGTGGTACGTCCCTGTGGTTTTAATTTGCATCCCCCTAATGGTTAATCAGGGGAAGTACCTTGTTTCATATTTTTGAGCATGTTTCATGTTTCTTGGCCATCTTGATATGCTCTTTTGTGAAGTACCTGTTCAAATCTCTTGCCCAGGGGTGCCTGGGTGATTCAGTTAGTTAAACATCTGACTCTTGATTTTGGCTCAGGTCATAATCTCACGGTTCGTGAGTTTGAACCCCGTGTTGGGCTCTGTGCTGATGGCATGGAGCCTGTTTGGGATTCTCTCTCTCTTTCTCTCTCTCTCAAAAATAGACATTAGGGGCGCCTGGGTGGCTCAGTCGGTTAAGCGGCCAACTTCAGCTCAGGTCATGATCTCGCGGTCTGTGAGTTCGAGCCCTGTGTCGGGCTCTGTGCTGACAGCTCAGAGCCTGAAGCCTGCTTCAGATTCTCTGTCTCCCTCTCTCTGACCCTCCCCCGTTCATGCTCTGTCTCTGTCTCAAAAATAAATAAACGTTAAAAAAAAAATTAAAAAAAATAAATAAACATTAAAAAAAATCTTGCCCTATTTTCTATTGTGTTGGTCTACCTTTTTTAATGGACCTGTTTACTGATTCTGGACATGACTCTTCATTGTTTATATGTATGGCAAATGTCTCCTTCCCCTCTGCAGCTTGTCTCTTACTCTTTTAATAGTAAGCTTTGATGGAAAGAAGCTATTCGCCTTAGGATAGTCCAATATATAGATCTTTTTCATTATGCTAGTACTTTTTTTGTCTTGTTTTTTAAAAAAAATCACTGCCTGCCCCCAGGTCATGAATATATTCTATTTCGTCATCAAGAATGATGTTGTCCAGTGGAAAAATAGTTGGAGCCAAATATGTAACTGAAAGTTTTCTCCTAGTCACATTTAAGGAAGTAAGAAAAAAAGTGAAACTAATTGTAATAATGTATTTTATTTAACAAGATATATCTCAAATACTATCATCTCAACATATAACCAGTATAAAAATTATTAATGAGACATTATGAATTTTTTCTCTCTGGTAAGTTTTTGAAATCTGGTGTGCGTTTTGCACTTATAACCTGTCTCTACTGGACCAGCCATATTTCAGGGACACAATTGCAACAAGTTGCTAGTGGCTATCATATCAGAACAATGCAGATTTAGAAATTATAGTTTTACCTGCCACACCTAAATTAACATTCAGATGTGCATAAATTTCAAGGTTAGAATCAGGATTCTAGGTTTTTCCCCCCATCTGTATATTCAAATGCCTATCCCTTCTGTATAGTATCAACATGATCATAAATCAAGAGTCCAAATAGATGGAGGCTTATGTCTAGAATCTCTAGTTCATTTCATTGGTCTACTGTGCCTTTGGCTTTAGTTTCTTTTCTTTTTTTTTTTTAAGTTCCCTAGTTGATTCTTATATTCAGCCAGTATTGAGAACCACTACTAGTAGGTCACAAAATTTATTAGTAGCTATGACCAGAAATTTTATGGAGTGGAATGGGATGGAATAGAAGAGAAAACATCAATACATACCCAGTATTGTTCTGTGAAACTTTCATTTCGGTCAGTGTGTGTGTGTGTGTGTGTGTGTGTGTGTGTGTGTATTTAAATTGAGATCTAAAAAGTATTTCTTACCATCAGTGATGTCCCCCCCCCAACCAAAAAGGTCTGAAATCTACTACAATAGTGCAATCTGTGAACCAATTACTTGGGAAAATTCAGCTTGCATGTTATCTTATAGTTGTCATCTAGAAATGCTCTGAAGCTTTATTCTTATACCATTGGTTATAGACCAAAGCAGATCTCCATTTGAAACAAGTCAGGGAAAGCCACTTACAGCTAATGGGACAGGAGGAGCTCATTATAAAACCCTGCAACTTTGACCCAAAGCGGAATATGATAATGAATTCATGATGTGAACATTACAAATGAAAATTGCTAATCTGCATAATTTGAGATTTGTTCAGCATCAGCAGATTTTATGGTTTTCAAGTTTTAATGGGATGTCAAACAAGAAAACAAAATTTGAGGGGAAGAAATTGAAGCCAATTTAGCTATTAAATGATGTTAAATAACCTTCGTTATTGAAGAAAATGCTCGCAGAATTTTTGCTTGAATTTTGAAAGGATTATTTTAATGTTCGGCTTATGTCAAGATCAATCTAATCAACAACTATTTATTGACTATCCACTAAAATATGTCTGGCAAAGGAATCAAAATAAGAGGAAAAGACTTTGTTCTTGCATACAAGTACTCTGTAGAGAACAAATGGATTGTGGCATACGATTTTCCCTAAGTACTTCATTTTAGAACATGGATATAGTAAATAAAAATGATTTCAATCAAGCCCCTTAATGTAACATTTTGTCTCTCCAAATGTAATATTTTGTCTCTTCAAATGCATGCCTTATCTCTGAATTTCACAGTTTTCCCATTAAAAGATAAAGGAGGGATATACTTGGTGGTTATTTCATAAGAGATACAAATGTTGAATTATTATGTCATATACCTGAAACTCACACCATGTTCTATATCAGTTATACCTCAAAAAAAATTAAAAAGCTGGAGACCTGTTTTCATTTTTCCCTTCTCCAGTCCTAGTGACCACATGTCACATGTTTCAGAAGGCCCAGCTACAAAGATGGAAGAAGAACCATCTATGACAGAAAGAGAAATAAACCTTGGTTACACACACACACAATATATGTATCCTTTGGTTTTATTTTTATATATTATGCACCTGCACGTAAATGTATGTGTGCAAGAGAGAGACTGTGGTGTGTGTGTGTGTGCCAATCTCTAAAAAAATTTTTTTTGTAATGTTTATTTATTTTTGACAGAGAGAGGCAGAGCATGAGCGGGGGAGGGGCAGAGAGAGAGGGAGACACAGAATCTGGAGCAGGCTCCAGGCCCCGAGCTGTCAACACAGAGCCCAATGTGGGGCTCGAACTCACAGACCGCGAGATCATGACCTGAGCCAAAGTCGGACGCTTAACCAACTGAGCCACCCAGGTACCCCATGTGTGCCAGTCTTAAAGAGATTTGGAGATTTTCATTAAATATCTCCATTTTTTTGCTATTTCCTGAAGATAGAATTTGGAGATCAATAAAAAGGAAGATTTCCATTGAACTGAAACCTCTATAAACCAAATACCAGCTATGTGATAGGCCTTGGGTCTGTTGAGTTTAGTCTCCTTAAGAATGCAGCATGAACTGTCTCCACAGACTTTCCAATGACCAGATGGGGGGAAAAAACAAAAACAAACAAACAAACAAACAAAACAAAAAGAAGAAAAGAAGAAGAAGAAGAAGAAGAAGAAGAAGAAGAAGGAGAAATGGTTATTAAAATGAACCAAATCCCTTTGACTTTACATTTCTTTATATTTGCGAGGAATGTAGACACTCACAGCTTGAGAAATTTTAAATTCTCATAATTAGGAAAGGTGAAGTTTGTGTCAAGGTCACCCAAGTTAAATCCCCTTCTCACTAGAGCCACCATCTATTTGTTAGTGGGCTTTCTCAGACTTTAAGGTATGATAATAATGAAATTTGAAAATAACTGTCTTTAAAAGACAGTGATTGCTAACGTCTATTTATAACCAAACATCTGTCTTCCATCAACAGAAAGCCCTGTGAAGAATTTTGGCTGTTACAGTGTTGTACAAGGTCGAAGATTCTTAATATCGCCACTCACTTGCCATTTTAGGGTTTTATGCCTAAGCCCTAATTTAGGTTTTTAGCGTGATTTCTGTTTTCATCTAAAAAATCCCACTGCAAGATGCAATCTTAAGGGCTGTCACAAAGATTTCTTCAATCATTCTGAGTCCACCAAATAAACAAAACAACAAACTTGGGCTGTGTAGGACCAATAAAGTTGGTGTATTGGGTGTGCAGGTGTTTCTAAGAGAAGGGAGACCTGCATTTGATTCCAAAGGGAGCCCCCCTGTTCCTCTCTTCTATCTCTCTGTAGGGAGAGATTGTCAAAGCACCATTCTTGATGCCAACTAGCCCATTTGGTGAACGTGACTATAGGCTTTTAGCCAGTAAATAAATCAAATACTCTTCTTCAAATCCACTTTTTTGAAGGTATATTATCTCAAGTTCATTCTTTGGACTCCATCCCTAAATTCACATTGGGGATGCCTCAGAAAGCCCAAGGCTATTGTACAGATGGCCTAGAGCCCAAGGTAAATGAATGGTTGCCATGCTACACTCTGTGTTTTATGAGACCTTGGACCCTCCTCCCATGCACAGCCTGCGGGCAATGTCTTGGGGGCCTAAGAAAACTCAAACGAACTCTGTGTGTGTGTGTGCGTGTGTGTGTGAAGGAGTGTGTAAAAACATATCTTTCCTGTAACTCTGCAAAGATTAGCACAACAAATTGATACTTGCAAAAGAGTTATCTGATGCTCTTGCTTTTTGCCTGATTTTACTACGCTTTGGGGGGCTCTTTGCATAGGATGTTTACCACTCTGCCTCATAGGCTGTGTCAAAGCCAGATCAGCTCCACCACAGAAGATCTCAACAATCACCACCTGGTTTTCAAGGAAAGTCAGTGACACTATGATAGAATAAACAACACTGGTCAGTTCCATGAGGGCACAGTCTTGTCTGCTCACTGCTGATACCCCTGAGCCCAGAACAGGATCCAGCACACTGAAAACATTAGCAAATAACTGGAGAAATGAATACTATTTATCAAAAGCCTATCATTTGTCAGTCATGCAGAAGGCACTTTGCATACCGTGTCTTTCTATCCTTTATAACAAATAACCCTGCAGGATGGATATTATAATAATTAGCTTATAAATAAAGAAACTGAGGTTTGAAGAATTTCACTGGCTTGCCTAGGTCACATAATAGTAAGCAGAAAGCAGGGATTCAAATCTAGATCTGTCTGCCTTTCTAGCCCATGTTCTGTTCACCACACCATGCCTTCACCCCAACAGACTGACTTTTGGTCTTTTGCTATCAGATACCAGGTTGGCATATTTACATATTATCATGGCTTCAGAAACCCCTCTATAGGACAAGGTTTCTGAAGGGCTGACAGAACAGGATAGGAACAGAGAAGGCTCCAATCATGTATTTCTGTGTGCAACAGACTTTGGGCTTTCTCACTTCTCTGCTATGCTACTATACCTTTCACTAAGCTGAAATGTCCTCATTGGAAAACTTCAGAACATGAGTTCTGTCTCGCTGAATTAAATGGGCAATGCATTTATGCACAGCAAGGACTCAATAAATGTAGATTATTACTAACCCAGAATTATGTAGGTTATTACTGACCCAGAATTGTCTCCAAACTATGTCAATTAATTTGATTGCTTTTCAAAAAGGCAGAAGTATTTTTAAAGGGAAGATTATGCAATTATTATCTATTTTCCCCCTTTAAAAAATTTGCCCCTTTGTTCAGCAAATTCTACTGATGAAATTTTTAAGTGGCAACCCCTTTTTTAAAAGCTTATAGGGGAAAAGGCAGGAAAAGGTGCTGTTTAAAGTCAGAAACCTCACTCGTGACTGAGAAAGTACTTGGATATTGAGGATTAACACATAAATGAATATTCATCATCTGGTGAGTCCCATAGGTTTCTTTCCCTTGCTCTGCATAAGGCTTTTCAGGAAACAACATTGTTTCAAAGAATATCCTCACTAAATGTGTACATGAGTTAGAAAAAAGGAAAATTTTATTATGTTCCTCTAGCCAAGGCTGACAGTTTTATAACTAATCGGCTAATGCCCTCTGGACACACACAGCATGGAGAGGGTCTCATCCAAGATAGAGCGGGTTTAGAGAAGTTGGCCGCTGTGAGGTGAGCAAGTCCTGCCTTGTTCCAAACTTAAGACATGCCAAAATGGTCTGAGATGGCCTTGGCCATGCCATCTGGAGATCTGTGGTCACCCTTTCCATTTCTCCTTCCGAATACACCAAGCTGTACTGACTGAGGGCTCAGCCTCATGTGAGTCCACTCCCTGATTCCACTCCACTTCCTACCCCTACAATGAATCCATTTACACTTGCCAGAGAGCAAGTGATACAGGTCACGAGGAGAAGTCTGGACTCAACATTTGCTCTCCACTACTGAATATTTTTGAAGTAAAAGTCATCAAGCAATGGGATTCAAATGATCAGGCCAAAAATGAGCATTTTGATCATCTCTCTCTCTCTCTCTCTCTCTCTCTCTCACACACACACACACACACACACAGTCAAGGCGAACGTGGTTTGAAAGCTCTCAAACGGCCACAACAACAGCAAAATGGTGCCTACCTTTTCTGAAATCTCAGCCCACAAAAGATGCCCCTTGCCTGTGAGGAGCAGTCAGAGGCAGATTTCCAGCGTTCCAGTCGGCTTCGTTCTCATCAGAGAGCAACACACCTCATCTCTGTGTAAGCTCTGAAATTCTTTCAGAGACCCACCCTCTAAAGTTGCAAGTCAAGATTTCCGACTGAGGGCGATCAGTGACGTGAGGCAAAGCTACTGGATAGCACCTTGAATTTCTTCCTGACGGGAGGATGCTTCCTGTTTCACCACTTGGGAGAGGAGAGGACTGGAACTCAGTCAGACACAGGATGACAAATGCACGATTGCCTCATCGTTGTTGGTTTTGGTGCTCACCGTCATTGGCCAACTACTAAACGAGGTGGTCTTACTGTTTGCATTAAAAGGAAGGGGTTTATATGGCGGAGAGAAACCTGAAACACTGTTGACAACCCTACTCTACTCGCCGAGCGCATCTGACAGCAGCTATAGCACTTTCTAGAAGCCTGGGAATATTGGCGGAGCTTTGGACTAACTAAATCCCTACCACAACCACCAACAGCATGCCACCCATCCGCAGAAAGGCAACTACTTCTCTGCCTGTTTCCTAGCAAGGGGGGGGGGGGGTGGCGGCGAGGAATATCACTTTTTTGAACCACGTCACAAAAAATAAAAGTCTGACCGCCCTTTCCTTTCAGAATAGTCAGAGGTAATGCACTTTGTTTATATTCGTGTCAGCCTCAGAGAACAGCCGTCACAGACAACGAAAGACGAACCTGTTAGTAGCAGGACACAAACGTTGTCTGTCTGCTTGAGGCGCTCCAATTTCAAAGGCAAGTATGCCTACGTTTACAGTGTTTATTTGAGATATTAGACCTTTTGGGGCCGTTTTCACTTTCTCTTGCCTGAAGATGAAACAACTCTGGGCGTGGATTATTTAAAGGTGCTTTGACGAGCAAGGAAGCTTCACAAGTTGGTACTTGCAACCCCCTCGTAGCCAAACCTCACCTCCCGGGTGGTTCCGGCCGGGCCGCCTACTCTGAGCGCCTGGTTCAAGGCCCTTCCCATCGGCTGACTTCAGCTGCTGAGAGACACCTTTCTTCTCCTGTCAGCTAATCAATGACAGCAAATTAAAAATTAACTAGAGGCAGAGAAGAGGGGAGGCCAGTTTCAGACTCCACAGTTTCTCAAGTTTCACTAATGAAATTCCATTCACAGATGGAGGATTGGTGAAAGCCCTTTCACGGGACCCTCGTTCACTGAATTCTTCCTACCCTGTTTTTCTCTCCAGACTTTCATTTTTTAAATTGTTTTTAAGTTTATTTATTTTTGAGAGAGAGAAAGAGATAGTGCATACACACAATGGGGAAGGGACAGAGAGAGAGGGAGACACAGATTCCAAAGCAGGTTCCACGCTCCGAGATGTCAGCACAGAGCCCGACATGGGGCTCAAACTCACGAACTGAGAGATCATGACCTGGGCCAAAATCTGATGCTCAACTGACTGAGCTACCCAGGTGCCCCTCTTGCCAGATTTTCTTTGGGCTATGACAGGGTTCGGAAATCTTAAAGCTCATCTGGCAGGAGGGCTGAGCTCCCAGCAGAGTGGTCACTAAGTGAGGCAGGTTGTGTGGTTCAGATTCTGGTCATGTCTTACCAGGCAACTCCGTAGAATTGCTTGGTCTTCCTGACCCCAGGCTACTATCCCTTTCTAGTCCATCATTCTCCAACTGCCACCCAGCTTACCTTCCTAATTGTTTTTCTTTATCGTGTCTCTCTTCCCCACTGATAAAGCTCTACCAGCTACCTTTTCCCTGTAAGCTTTCTTAGCATGGATGACGGCTTGGTTCCTGGTTGCAAGCGGCAGAGCTCAGTACCTCCTCAATAACCAGAAGAATCCCATCATCATATGCTGTACTGAGTCACTGTCAGGGTGTAGTCCCTTCTTCCTTCAGGGACAAAGGTAAAACTTAACCTGTTGCACAATCTATGCGACGGGGTACCTCCAGAGGGATAGAAGTGGGGCATTCTGATGGTTTGTGGGTTGTGACATGGGGGGAGCTGTGTGCGTGCACATCAGCCCAGTGTGTCTTTGCACAACTCCTCTGAGGAAGACAAATAAATACAAATATGGTTCTTTCAAAGACTTCGAAGGTGATGCCTTTCCTTTTCCCTTTCCCCCTCGTGCCTCATGATGAATGTATCAGTTCACTGCTAACAGAAGAGAGAGAACCCCAGGAAGCATGTAACCCCAGGAAGCAGGTAACATGCGTGTGTGGGTGTCTCTTCCCTGGGTAACACTTAACTGTCTCGTTTTATGAGAAAAGTTTAGAAGCCAGTTAAGACATTAAATCTGTTGTACATTTTAAGTCCTCATAAATAGATGCTGTTTATTAAATCTTAATGATTTGTTTTTTGAAAGTCAACATCACACCTCTGCCAATTAAACGTGGGCAGTTAAGCCTGATATTAGTGGACAAAGTTTCACGGGGAGCCGCCAGGGGCTGCACTGCAAAATGGATGGGTTTTAACACGCAGAGCAAACTTGTTACTAACTGTTACTGAAGTGAGTGAGTGTGTAAAACACCTACTGGGAATATTTCAAAGAGTAAAACAGGAGAGGGGGATAAGGTAAGAGCAGTGAAGACCCTAGGCAAACCTAGTCAGGAGTCCGGAGGGCCACTTAGGAACTCACAAGAGAAACACAGCATAAGCAGGACGCTGGAAAATGGACTCTGGGCCACAGCAGGAAAGCACAGAACTAGAAATTGTGTCCAAAGTTCTGCTAGCCAGGAGCAGAGGGTGCCCAGGGTATAGACACAGAGGAAAGGGACGGGGAGCAATTTCTGATATTTAAATTGCATGTTACATTGCAAACCAATTCTGAGCCTAATTTTCTAGAGAAGGAAATGTAAGTTTGATAGAAGTGACCTGCTTTTACCTCAAAGGAGAGAAACTCTTCCAAGAAACTTAATGAGTTTGGGCTACATTGATCTTAACCTAACCAGTCCAATTTTCTGGGCTTTTAGGTACAAAAACACTGTTTCCTTATAATGTTTCATCTTATCATTTTCACAGACTTTCCAAATGCAAAGGTTTTTCTGATAGACAGATATGTTAAGTCAAAATGCTACCAAACTGCGTATTCTTTAAATAGGTACATGGAAAACCTCCTATGGGACAAGGTGATGTCTTCACAAATGCCTAGAACAATACGTACACCGACTCAATTTGAACACTACATCTTCTTGCTGTAAAAAGCTCCCTGGATGATTTGCCTAAATCCCCACAATGGACGATAGATTACAGACCCACCTCAGAAACATTATAGGTTTGGTTTCCAGACCACTGCAATAAAGTGAACATCTCAATAAAGCTGGTCGAGGAATTTTTTTTGCCTTCCCAGTGCATGTAAAAGTTATCTTTATACTCTACTGTAGTATATTAAATGTACAATAGCATTATATCTAAAGAATGTATATATCTTAATTCAAAAATACTTTCTTGCTAAAAATACAGTATCATCTGAGCTTTCAACCAGTCCTAATCTTTTTGCTGGTGGAGGGTCTCGCCTCGATGTTGATGGCTGCTGGCTGATCAGGGTGGTGGCTGCTAAAGGGCGGGGCAGCATGGGCAATTTCTTAAAATGAGATGACAGTGAAGTTTGTTGCATCGATAGACTCTCCCTTTCATGAACATTTCTCTGTGGCTTGCAATGCTGTTTGATAGCATTTTACTCACAGTAGAACTTCTTTCAAAATTGGAGTCAATCCTGCCATTGTTTGACCAACTAAGTTTTGTAATATTCTAAATCCTTTGTTGTCATTTCAAAAATCTTCACAACATCTTCACCAGGAGTAGATTCCATCTCAAGAAACCACTTTCTTTGCTTATCCTTAAGAGGCAGCTTTTCATCCAGTTACGTTTGATCATGAGATGGCAGGGGCACCTGGGTGGCTCAGTCAGTGAAGTATCCGTTACCCCCACTCACCAGGTTCCACAATCCCCCTGGCCCAGTGTTAAAGAGCATTATTTGTGTGTTCACTGAGTTTCGGCTCAGGGTATGATTTCACAGTTCATGGGTTCAAGCCCTGTGTCAAGCTCTGTGGTGACAGTGCAGAGGCTGCTTGGGATTCTTGCTCTTCCTCCCTTCCTTCTCTGAGGTCTTGAACCCTTGAAGTCAGTCATGAGGTTTGGAGTCAACTTGTTCCAAACTCTTGTTCATGTTGATATGTTGACCTCTTCCCATGAATCACAATGTTCTTGAGGGCATGTGTAATGATGAATCCTTTCTGGAAGGTTTGCAGTTGACTTTGCCCAGGTCCAGCAGAGGAAGCACTATCTATGGCAGCTGTAGCCTTATGAAATGTATTTCTTAAACAATAAGATTTGCAACTTGAAATGACTCCTTGATCCATTGATTGCAGAATGGATATTGGGTTAGCAGGCATGAAAACAACATTAATCCTTCTGTACATCTCCATCAGAGCTCTTGGGTAGCCAGGTGCATTGTCAATAAGCAGTCATATTTTGAAAAGAATCTTCTTACTAAGCCATAAGTGTCAACAGTAGGCTTAAAAATAGTCAGTAAATCATGTTGTAAAAAGATGTGCTGTCACCCAGGCTTTGTCGTTCCCTTTACTGAGGGCAGGACGAGTAGATTTAGCTTAATTCTTAAGTGTCCTAGGATTTTCAAAATGGAAGTGGGCACTGACTTCAAGTTAAAGTCACTAGCTGCATTAGCCCCTAACAAGAGTTGGACTGTTTTTTGAAGCTTTGATGCCAGGCACTGACTTCTCTCTAGCTGTGAAAATCTTGGATGGCATCTTCTTCCAAGAGCAGGCTGGTTCATCTACACTGCAAATCTATTGTTTAGTGTACTCACCTTCACTGTCTCAACTAGATCTTCTAGAGAACTTGATGCAGCTTCTACATCAGCACTTGACTTGATGCTCACTTTGTACTTTGATGTTATGGAGATGGGTTCCTTCCTTAAACATCATGAACCAACTTCTTCCAGCATCAAACGTTCTGTCTGTAGCTTCCTCCTCTCTCTGAGCCTTCACAGAATTGAAGAGAGTGAGGGCCTGGCTCTGGATTAGGCTTTGGCTTCAGGGAATGTATGGCTGGTTTGATCTTCTATCCAGACAAAGTTTTACTTTCTCTGTATCAGCAATAAGGCTGTTTCACTTTCTTATCATTCATATGTTCACTGGAGTAGCACTTTTCATTTCTTTCAAGAACTTTCCCTTTGCGTTCACAGCTTGGCTAGCTGGCTCCAGAGGCCTAGCTTTCAGCCCATGTTGGCTTTTGACACACCTTCCTCATTAAGCTTAATCATTTCTAGGTTTTGATTTAAAGTGAGAGACCCATGGCTCTTCCTGGTACTTGAGCAGTTAGAAGGCATTGTTGGGTTATTAATTGGCCTAGTTTCAATATTGTTATATTTTAGGGAACAGGAAGCCCTGAGGAGAGGGAGAGAAATGGGGGAACATCTGGTTGGGGGAGCAGTCAGAACACACATATTTATTGGCCAAGTTCGCTGTCTTATGATTACAAGAGTAATATCAAAGATCACAGATTACTATGACAAATATAATTACAATGAAAAAGTTTGAACTGTTGCGAGAATTACCAAAATGTGACAGAGACACCAAGTGAGCAAATGCTGTTGGGAAATGGTGCCTGCCGATAGACTTGTTACACGCAAGGTTGCCACAAAGTTCCAGTTTGTAAAAAATGCATGATCTGTGAACCACAACAAAGTAAAGCACAATAATACAGGTATGTCTGCATAGAATCTGAACTGAGTCTCTATTACCCCCACTCACCAGGTTCCACACTCCCCCTGGCCCAGTGTTAAAAGATTTCCTGGCAGATAATTTGAGAGAAAGTGAGAAAACAAAAGAGAGATCATAACTGATGGTTCTCATATATTCATACTTGAGTGCCACCCCCTAAGCTCCTTCCCCTCTCCTGCTTTAGGTCTCTTCATATCACACTCATCATCATATAACACATGTGACCTCTTATTGACTTGTTTGTGACCCATCTCCCCCATCAGAACATTAGCTCCATGAGTGCTGGGATTCTTGTCTAACTTGCTCATGGCTGAGTCCTCTGGGGACAGAGCAGTTCTTGGCACTCAATGCTGAGTGGGTACATTTAATTTGGTTATTTATGGTTGAGTCTCTTCCTATCTACCACAATAGACAGTTGCTTTTTTCAAAGGTAGTTCATTGGGCTTTCTCAAAACTTACAGGTGGGTACTGGGTGTCACGAAGATGGCCAGTTCTAGTCTGAGTTTGTTGGGAGAGAGGGAGATTTTTCCCTCAAAGACTTAGGTCTGTTACACTCTGAGTACTTAAAGCAAAGGGTTTTTAGAATCCATCTGGCTCATACTCTGGGAAGGCCATGGAGCTGTCTGCCAGCCAGATCATACATTGTCGTGTGAGCTGCCTGCCTCTCAGTCCACAGCCCTCACTGAGAGATGGCCAGAAGGTCTTTGCATATGGCCCTGGCCACAAGTGTGGCTGTGGGTGACCAGGCAGCCCTCATCTCAACTTGCCTCTTCCAGAAAGTTCTTGTTACTACACCCGTTTCCACTTTGTGTTAACTATGTGATCTTATGCTTATTAGCTGTGTGACTCCAGGCAAATCACCTAACCTCTCAGTCCATTGGATTTCTCACATGAAAAATGAGGAAAATAACAGCAACGCCTCAGAGTTGTAAAAACAGTAAATGAGGTAATGTCCATAGAAGAGCACCTGGCATATAGTAAGACCTCTGTTGACGTTAGCTATGATGATAATTATAATTGCTGTTACTAATTTATTTCATCTATAAGCTTTATTCCTATGTTACTTTATAATAGACTTTATTTCATGCACATAGACATAGATTCTCCAATTAAATCTTGAGTAAGACTCCAAGTAGCACCCATTACCATTCTCTGAACACACACATTTATTCATTAACTCATTGATCAAGTATTTCATTGGGTTCATACCATGTGCCAGGCACATCATATCTTTTGTGGGAGCTAAGGATCTCAAGAATAAAAATATAGCATGATTGCCCAAACTGATACAGACACACACTCATATGGATGAGCATAAGTGTTCACAAACCTATTGTACAGAGTACAATAGGCTCTGCATCGGACAAATTGGGACCACAGAGGAGATGAACTCTCAAACATTTACTATTTCATATCCTACATGCATGCAAGCATAAGCTGCGGATTTTAGATGAGGAGCTAAGACTGTATAATATGGCATCAGGAAGCAGAAGGGTAAGTAAAATTTTCATCCCCCAAACAACCAATCCCCTGACTGCCTAGGTCTGTGAAGGTACAGCTCGGTAGCTTCAACAGCTGTGCTCCTTTATCCAGCACCGTGTTTGCATCAAAGTAAATAGTCCATGTGCTTTGAATAGACTTATATGAGTTGTGTCAACAAGAGGTAGGAAGCAACAGGAGATAAGAGGGAGATGAGTGTCTCAATAAACACATGGGCTGTCCATACCATGTTATGTGTGATAATGGGAAACAAAATGCCCCTGATCCATCCAGCCATCACTTATTCAACACATATACTATACGAGGTGCTTGACATACAAAGATGGAGACAATGTCCCTGACCTCAAGGAGACTACCATCTATCTTTGCCCCCTTACTCTATTCTCCCTCCTACCCCATACCCTACATGCTACCTGCCAACAAGGAACCAAGAGAAGATCTGCTTGGTTAGCCTGAGACACCCCAAAATGGGCACATTTCTTCAGCTTGTGAATTCTTGGGTATGATTTTTTTTTCAAGCCAGACTAAGTTTCATGAAGTCAGCCAACTAAGACTTATTCACATGAACAAGACACTCACCCATCTGCCTGCTTGTGAACAAGAGACTGATTATTCCATGGGGCACCAGAAATGCAGCCCAGGCTTGAGGTTAAGAGTGCTGACCACTTGTGGGATAGTGGCTATCCGACCACCTCAGTCACTCTCTGGTCATTTCCAGATTCCCTATGATGGAGTTCTAAACCAAGTACATTTCCCTTCATCAGCTGCTTTTTTGCCACCAAAGCACCCACAGTGACCAGAACATCCCAGTACAACCAAGAATGGTACTGAGATCCCAATCCTTGGGGGCTGTTTCCCTTTTCCTTTCTGGTTCCTGAGGTAGAGCCATCCTCCTGCATGTTGCTACCAAGTAATCTCAAAACACAGCCCTTATCAACTTACTTCTTTCCTCCAGAATCTAGGGCATCTTTATGCTGGTTACATTCGATCTAAATTTCTATGACAGCTGATTTCCTAAACTCCCCTCAAAAATGGGATCCCCACCTAGGCTATCCCCTTGTCATCCCCACTGTACTCCAGTACCTTGAGTCCCTGGGCTGAGCCCGTAGCTATGCTCACTCTGACCTTCACTTGCATCCCACCTGTGATCAATCCCTCCTCATCCAAGACCTCCATTTCCATTTCCTCTGGGAAATTCTGCCTCTCTAATCAACCTGAATCACCCTTTCTCTTACTTGAGCCTTTACACTTATCTGAATCACACCATGAGCCCCATTTTATATGCAGCCCCATTCTTACCAGTATAGAACAAAATCCTTCCATCATACAACTGGATGAGTGTGTGTGTATGTATGCACGCATACACATGCAGGTATGTGCCTTGTCTCCACTAGGCTGTAAACACCCTGTGAGCCCAGATAGCCTGGAAACACTACCAGGTTCATAGGAGACCCTCAATAAATATTAGTCCAGGATCTGATAACACACCTTCCCCCTATGTTATAAGCTATAGGTACCTTCTGCTGCCGCTCTTCCTCCTTCCACAGTATTTTCATTCCTTCAACAATTATTTATTGAGCCTGGAAACAGGAAAATCACAATGAACAAGGCAGCTATGCCCCCTGCTCTCTAGCTACTCAGTCTCAAGCTCTGCCTAAGGTTGGAAAGGCAACCACATTCCCTGAATGTCAGCACCCATTTCTTCTCCCTCTTTGGGAGACTATCCACAGGTCAGCGGTGCTACCCAGCCAATGCTGGGGTCTAACAGTTTGGAAGACACTAAAAGGATATGAGCACAATACTATATACACCAAGTTGATTACAAAGCGTCCTTCACTGCCTTCTACTGAGACCTCACATCAGGAAAAAGAACCCCTTTTGACCTCTTTTACATTAGACTGGTTTTGAATTAGAAATTCAGATGTCACATAACTTGTTTCACTACTGGGTGCTGCCACAAAGTGTTCAATGAGATAGGATGATTTCTATTCACTTACACAGCAGATGTTTCGTATCTTTCCTGAAAAAAAAAACACCAAATGTTGGTTCTTCTTTCTTTCTTTATTTTAAATGTTTATTTACTTATTTTGAAAGAGAGAGAGGGGGGCAGAGAGAGAGAGAGAGAGAGAGAGAGAGAGAGAGAATCCCGAGCAGGCTCCATGCTATCAGCACAGAGTCCAATGCAGAGCTCGATCTCACGAACTGTGGGATCATGACCTGAGCCAAAATCAAGAGTAAGATGTTTAACTGACTGAGTCACCCAGGTGCCCCTAGTTCCTCTTTAAAAAAACCAGGTATAAAAATTAAGTTTCACTAAAAACTAATAATATGCATCACCGAATGTTTCCATGAATAATTTATAATGTTCATTCATTCATACATCTATGGAGTTGTACATACTACATCATACTATATATTATATATACTACATCATAGCAGTTATGACAACTATAAGTGTGGTTATAATAACAATAGTTTGCTTGATCATATTAAACTGTCTGCAAGGCGCATTTGCAAGAGAGAATACTAGCCATTTATAAGTAAATATCTAGGGGCACTTGGGTGGCTCAGTCAGTTAACTGTTTGACTTCGGCTCAGGTCATAATCTTGTGGTTTGTGGGTTCAAGCTCCGCGTCAGGCTCTGTGCTGACAGCTTGGAGCCTGGAGCCTGCTTCGGATTCTTGGTCTCCCTATCTCTCTGCTCCTCCCCTGTTCATGCTCTGTCTCTCTCTCTCTCTCAAAAATAAATAAACATTAAAAAAATTAAAAGTAAATGTCTGGCCTAACCTTTTTTAAAAGCCGGACTAAGTTTCATGAAGTCAGGCAACTAAGACTTATTTCCATGAACAAGACTGTCACCCATCTGCCTGCTTATGAACAAAAGACTGGTTATTCCACGAGGCACTAGAAACAAAGCCCAGACTTGAGGTTAAGAATGTTGACCACTTGTGGGATAGTGGCTATTGGACCACCTTGGTCACTCTTTGGTCATTTCCAGACTCCCTGTGGTGGAGTTCTAAAGCAAATACATTTCCCCCCATCAGTTGCTTTTGTGGATAAATTGTATACAGGGAAATTATCCCCAACAACTCTGGTTCAAACTTTTCATTATTTAAATCCTTAAAATCAAAATCAACCGACCAATCATTCAACAGATAAATGTAAATACAAAATATGAAAATAATTATTATAATGAGCACCAAGGGCTTCAGATTTTAGTTAAAAATTTTTTAACATCTATATATTTATTTTTGAGAGACAGAGAGGGAGTGGGAGAGGAGCAGAGAAAGAGGGAGACAAAGAATCTGAAGCAGGTTCCAGGCTCTGAGCTGTCAGCACAGAGCCTGACACGGGGCTCAAACTCATGAACCGTGAGATCATGGCCTGAGCTGAAGTCGGACGCTCAACCAACTGAGTCACCCAGGTGCCCCAGATTTTAGTTAAATTTTTAAGAAATCTTTTTTCAAAGCTGAGAAGAAGACCACCTGACTGTCAACAGCAAAACTTTGGCCTCAGATATGCTCTGCATCAAGGTCCTGTTTTCTAAGACAGTAACATAATAACCAGAACAGATGAGAAAACTCTTGGACTGTTAATACAGGTCATCACTGAGTTTCAGCAGGGACAATGTAAAGCAAAGATCCTCCCATAGTCACACAATAGGAACAGAGGTATGTGTAAATCATGCATAATTTCACAGTAACAATGATGGCTTGTGGCTCCCATAATTGCTAACCACCAGTGACTGATCTCATATAGTGAAGCAATTCTCCCATTTCATTCCTTACATATCAGGAATGATCTATACTGAATGTGATGGACCGGATACCCAGATACATGCCATGCTAATACATGTAAAGTAAATGTAAAACACACAGAGCTAATGAGGACAGAAATACCATTTGATTCTTCCAGAGTTCCAAGCATGTAAATAATTGTAATTAAGATAGGTTATTACTACTCTAAGCATACTTTCTGTATAGGTAACATATTTATCCTGGTCTAAACCAGTAACTTAATTTTTAAATGTAACCCACAATACCTTTGTACATACCTTTTACATCATGACCTAACACAAATATACCTACAAATATACATAACTGAAACCAAAGTTTCACAAAACAATACTTATCCATACTATCTATTATCTATTCTAGTCTAATATTGACTCTTTAAAAAAATGCTGGTCTGGACCTACTATACTGGTTTACTGACCCATTATGGGGTGATAGAGCACAATTTATAGGGTCCAAAACTACCTAATTGGATTGCTTTACCCTTTCTATAATTCTACATACTACTTAGATTTTTTTCTCCACTTCATTTCAGTTAATTTAAAGACATTTTCTGATGAGATAAAAGACAAATTTGGATAAGCTTCAAGTTTGATAATTTTGGTCTCCAAGCTATGACTACTAGGAAGAGAAACCTACAACTGAGTCTAAGCACATGCTGAACACTTGATAAACTGTCCTGAATTTTAGAGTAAATAAACGTGTATTTTCAGTATTTTTTGAAAGTAGGGATAATAACTTTTACCTGACAAAAACCAAGCCCACTCAAAGAGGCTTCCCGGCCAGAGGCACAAAGGCCATAGGCTTGTGGGATCAAGTCTAGGCTCTCAAGTCCATTTCTGGACAGTGTCCGCAGCTCCCTGCCGAGCTCCCTACCACAGAAAAGAGCAGTAACCTGGGCCAGATCTCTATTCACCTGGGTGGGGTTAATATCCAGAAAATATGGAGCCAACCCAGCGATTCACAAAAACCCACGAAGGCAAAGGCACTCCAGCCTGGGATGGGCCTAACTGACTTTGCAAGGCCCAGTACCAGTGGGCTGCAGCAAGATGGGGAGGCGACTCGGCCCAGGACACAGCCTGGGCCTGCGCGGGGACAAGGCCAGGGCCTGCGTGGGGATATGGACCGGGAACAAAGCCTGGGCGGAGACAGGGACCAAGGGAACGACCTCAGACCTGAGAGGGGACAGGGACAGGGCCCCGGCCTGCGTGGGGACAGGGACCCAGGGCATGTCCTCGGCCTGCGTGGGGACAGGGGCCTGGCTCAGCCAGCGCAGCATCGGCTCCGGCAGGGAGATCAGCCTGCCCCGCGTACACCCCCACCCCCAGAGCCCCCGGAGCCACATCCTTCCCCAGCACCTTTCTCCTCTGCTGGGAGCCGGGACTCCAGTGCGCAGAGCCAGGGCCAGGGGTCAGCACAGCGGTGCATCCTGGGACGAGGGCCCCTCGAGGCTGGAGGGGGCGCCGTGGAGGGGTGGGGGGTGGCGCGCGGGAGGCGGGGTGGGGGTGGGGAGGCCCAACAGGCCATCAGAATACTGCAAAGGGAATGACAACAGCTTCCTGTGTGGGCGCCAGGTTCACGGCAGGTACTGTACCTGGGCTGCACTTCTGTTAATGGGCACACTGACCTGGTAACACAGACTTGTACCACAGGCCGAGTGACTTGCCCGAGCTGTCCTGCTGGTACATAGCTCAGCTGGGGTTCTAATCTGGGTTTCTAATAATTCCAAACCCGGTGCCCTTGTTACTCCATTACACAACCTCTCCAGAGGTTAAGTAGCAACTGGTCTACAAACTATCCACAACTTCCGGGTGCAGGGCGAGGAAGCTCGAAACAGTTCTGGAATAATTCTGTAAGCCCAGGTAGGTGGTGATCTCTCATTACAAGGTTGAATTAACAGAGATAGATCAATACATAGCATAGAGATAAAATGAAGCAATGAAAAATCTCCAGCAAAAGAGAGGGAACATTATTTCTTTGAATATTTGACTAAAATATGAACCTGTGAAAATCATTTATACAGGAGACAGTATTGTGTAGTGGTTAGGAAAAAAGGCTTTGGAGCCAGGCAGCCCTGGGTTCAAATTCTGACTCTAAAATTTACTAACTTTGGGATATGTGACCTTGGGCTTTTAAATGCTTTTTCGTAGCCTTTTAAAATGCTACTTTCCTCATGAGTAAAATGAGGGTAATAATTCCTCCTTGCAGGGGGTCCTAAGGGTCATATGAAAGAAAGTCTATGAAGTATTTAGTATGATACCTGGTAAAAATTAAGTGCTCAGAAAATGATAGCTGTTTTGCTATTTAAGTACACAAAAACGTTTAGGAAATGTATGTTCTTAATAATAAGTAACTCAATTATTACTTTTTTTTGTTTTGTTTTGTTAGGTCTTACTACATTTTCCATGAGATAAAAATAAAAAGGCATCAAGGAGAGCTCGGGATGAGATAAAATGGCAAGCAAGGAGTTGGGATACAGGCACCATATGAATAGAGATGGAGGAAAGATTTCAAGGAAGTGGAAAAGTAATCACAGATTTAAACCTGCTTTGGAAGTGATAATGAGTTGAACTGACATTGGAGAAAATCAGATCAGGTACAAAGATGTAAAAAGTTCAGACGTTCTCTCAGAATGCACTGGAGAACAAAGACCAAGGTGATAAGGGAGGAAGATAAGCATGGAGGTAAGAAAGCAGAAACTCAATCTACAAATGACAACATAAAGAATATCTAGGATGTTATATAAGACATGTTCTAGACAAGAGTACTCAAAAGAGAACCAGATCTAGACAGAGTTTCAGGAAATTTTTACCTTTTGAGGACAAGAAATTATCTGGGATGCACCTACCGGAGAAATCACAGTTAACCCTAAAAATAATCAGTGAGGATGGTCTTGCCTTTCTCCTCCAGAACAACTAAGGATAGAAAACAATGAGGCAAAATGGCAACAGTTGAAGAAAAGTTGGCAACACAAAAAACTATTCCCAGATAAGTCATTTAGGTCAACAAAAGAAATGGCAACCAAAAGACACGGTCTGATATGCAAGGTCTCAGAAAATATACCCATCTTCAGTTGCTGAGAGCCATACACCAGTCATCCTTCCTGGAAACTTTACCTGGAGAGGAATCAAAATTAAGATGAGCTCATTGGACACACTTGTGATAGAAGAGGAAAGGAGAATGAAGACTAAGTGATAAAATATAATAATAGTAATAAGTATAGTAATGATAATAAAATGGAATGTATAAAGCAAAAGTAAAATTTGTAGAAGATACGTAGGGTAAAAGTTTATTGGGAATAGCCATGTGGTTTATGAGTTCAGATGACATTAGCAATGGCCAGAGAGCTGGAGGAGCAAGGAAGTGAAAGTGAGCAAAATGTTACACAGAATGGAGTCTATGCTTATGGCTTTGGTCTTGGTTTTGATGACTAGAAAAAGGAATTTTCGAACATGGTTTTTGAAAGCATAAAAAGATGATGATTTGTATGTTAAAAAAAAGTAGGTATGTTTCTAATTAACTACAAGACATAAATCCAAATTATTTGTACAAATAAATATAAATTACTAACAACCCATATGCAACCCAAGAAAAAACAAAGGAAACATCGAGGAAGAATAAACTGAAATAGCAAAGATGTAATTTATGACAAGAAAAATCATCTGTAAGGTTAAAACTATGTATGTTATACTTTGAATAAAAAGGAATAACTTTTGGATTATTAAAAACTTTTTTATTGTGTTTATATTATAAAATTGATTTGTTTATCTGCTGTTTATATGGTTGACTCTTGAAAAATGTGGTGTTGCAGCACACCTTGAGGTGCTGACTCTTGTGCAGTAGAAAAATCCATGTATAACTTTGACTCCCCAAAAACTTTATAGTAGCCTACTCTTGACTTGAAGCCTTACTGATACCATAAGCAGCCAATTAACACATATTTTGTATGTCCTATGTATTATATACTGTATTCTTATAATAAAGTGGGCTAGAGAAAGTAAAATGTTATTAAGAAAATGTATTGAGAAAATACATTCACAGTACTGTACTGTATTTATTTTTTTTTTAAAATTCCAAATAGAAGTGGAACTGTGCAGTTCAAACCTGTATCGTTCGAGGGTCAACTGTACGTGGTCTGACCAAAGAAATCATTCCAAAAGGTTTAGTTGTCAAGGTCACATAATAGATCATCCCAAACCCCTGGTCTTGGATGATCCCCATGCACTTTTCTTTAGATACTACAGTGGTTTTTCTTACCGGCTGGTTCCCAGCTCAATTTGCAGGGTCAAGGTAGACAATGTACACTGCACAAGGGTTCCAGCGTCATATGTTCTACGTATCACTATTCCAAATGCCATGTCCCCATGTTTGTGAGTCCAGTCTCCCACAGTGGATATGTTGTCACTGACCTATAACCACTGTAATGACACATCTTCACTGGAGATGGGCCTTTTCCATCCCCCACAACAGACCACTAAAGAACAAAATACATAGTCTTGTTAATGTACTTTTTGCGATGTTGTTAAAAGAAATGCTTCTGATGGAATCCCAGTGGCTTCTTCTTTATCCATGCCAATCTAGGATGTGCAGAGTACTGTTCAAGATCCATTTCCAAATCTCCATCTGAAGGTGTGCTGACATTCTTTTTTTTGCCCATGCGGATGTTGGAGAGAATTGGGCCATTTGTGATTACTCTCAAATGTTACTTTTATTCTCCTATTAGTTTGCAATGAGACTCACCCATATGGTAGAAAAGCTGTTGCCAACTAATATTATTTTCCACTTACCACTTATCTTCCCTTCCATGTAATCATCAAATCATTCCTTATACATATCAAAAGTGACACACAATTAAGAGGGCATATGCCATATTCAAGCAAAAGATGCCACATGACATCAAAAATGATCTACTTGTCAACAATCTAGAGAGTAAGGGAAATATCTTTATTGTAGAAATTAAGCAAACTCAGAAAGAATTTTGTCATTTACAAGAGATTTGACAGTCAAAATTCCAATTCTATTTTATACAAGAAAGCTATAATACTCTTTTGTTTTGTTTTCAGAAATGAACAACAACAAAAAAAACACCTAGCAACTTAGAGATAGAAAATATACTTTTCACTTCTTAGCAAATAAAAATAGTTTAGCTTCTGGGAAAGCCACCAGTCCTTATTACAACGTATTGAATACCTTAAAAAAACAAAGTCATAAGCAATCATAAATGTGCTGTTGGTGTGTTCGTCTCATGAGACTCAAGGGAGAAATATGCCGATGGGAGACATAGAGCCTTTAAAAAAACAAGTGCTGCCATGAAGCCGCAGACAATCTCAAGCACATTAGAAGATATCTTTAATATAGATGCAGGTTTTAAACTCTGTGGCTTTCAATGACTAGGTGGACTCTTGTCTGAAGCCAGACTAAAAATACCTGAACTTTACTCACCAGGAAGGAAATCATACCCTGATCACCTCCCATTTCTCAGTTCTTCTAAGTATAAAAAAACCAAAAAAACAAAAAACCAACAACTGTATTTTCCTTGCAAATAAAGCTAAAGTTCCAAGCGGAAAAGTACAAGCAATACTAGCTCTCCACAAACATGTATTTTACCCAGTGTGGGAAGTAACTGTATTAGTTTGCATCAAACTACTTGGTATAGCTCAATGTCAATGGGAAATTTAGAGAGGGATCACTGTTTTTCCCAGATCGTAAAAAAAAAGCATCCTAGTGGGTTTTGTAATTAGGACGGGATATGTGGCGTTAACTGTAAGGGTTTTTTGATCTGCGTTGTTCAGCTCCATAATCAAGAAAAACTTAGACTTGGTTTGTTAGTTTGGGCTATGATAATATAGTCAGAAAAAAGCATTTTATCAACCCCAGTTTTAAAATAGACATTTTAATAGAGCAAGACAACTTTATACACTGTCGTAAATGACAAGACCCATTAAAGTTCAGTATTTAGGTCAAGTTTCCCAACACCTGGGCAGTAGGAGTAGGCTGAATGCAGCCAAGAAGAGGTGGGAGGAGCAGCAGCAGGTCAGACCAGAGCCTGAGGAGATGCTTGGTGGCAAGAACATTGCCCCTGGGGATAGTGTTCAAATTGTTGTTAACTCGGATAGTTTGCTTTTCAGCGTTTCTACCACTTCAAAGATGCCACCAAAAATTCCAACTACTGAGATGGTACAAATGTGCTGAAAACTACTGTCCCTGAGGTTTCTCCATCTTCTCCTGTGCATACTTGGTCCAAACAAATCCCTCTTTCCTACTTCACCAACAGCCTCCTAAAGGTTAAAGCGCCCATTAGGCTTCTTCTCAGAGATACTCAGAGCCATATGCATTTTCTTTCTCAAAGCCCTGCCTAACACCTCAGAGTTTCCTCAGGGTATTTCTTGCTCTCCTGTCCTTGACCTGTCACTTTTCTTCTTCCACCAGGCCTTTTCTCCAGCCTCACTTGAGTCTCAGGGCAATCACACTTTGCCCCATGATTTTCATCAGACCTGTGTGCAACTGCCCTCCATGTTTGCCGAGCACCATTCTAACTTTCAACATGGGACTTCTGTCTGTCTGCTGGACATCAACATGTGTGGGGGACAGTGTCTGAAGTCACTCAGGGGAAACTGAATCTGTCTCCCTCCTCACAAGACTTTCTACTTCCTTATTTCCATGAACAGCAGCATCTTCAGCCACACAAGTGAAAAATGGCACTTGTCTCTCTGGGGCACTTGTCTCTCTGATTGGTCCTGTCTCCCCTTTTAAAAATTTAATTTTTTTTTCTTTTCAGTTATATATGCAAATATTGTTTCATGATGCAAGTCTTTTAGTTCTGGAAAATTTTCTTGAATTTTAGTACTGTCTCCCTTTTTTCCTTCTCTTTCTGGAACTTCCATTATCCTGTTGTTGAAACTTGTGGACTGGTCCTCAAGTTTTCTTATAGTTTCTCTCTCCTGTTTTCTATTTTCTTTGTCATGTTGCTATACTTTCTTGATTTCCTCAAATTAATTTGACTACATTTTTGTTGTTTTTTATTTCTGCTATCATATTTAAAAAAAAATTTTTTTAATTTTATTTATTCTGAGAGAGAGAGAGAGCACAAATGGGGAGTGGCAGAGAGAGGGAGAGAATCCCAAGCAGGCCCATGTTATCAGCAGAGCCTGATGCAGGGCTTGAACCCATGAACTGTGCTATGACCTGGGCTGAAATCAAGAGTCGGATGCTTAACCAACTGGGCCACTCAGGCACCCCTTATTTCTATCATATTATTCATTTATATGAAAAAAAATTTAAGTGTAATATCCTCTATAACCATTTATCTCTGAGGATATTCATAGATTAACTTCCTAACAGCTTAATCTGTCTAGTTCGTTTTGGCCCTCTCTTCCATGTTAGAGACTTTCCCCAAATGCCTGATGATCCTTGGCTGTTCACTCATACTTAAGAGTTGAACATTTAAATGCCCATCAGAAGGTCTATGCATTTGGGTGAGGTTTGTGACTGTGGGCTTCAGAGTAGGGTGACTTGGTGAGAAATTTCTTTGGGGAACCTTCCCATATAGCTTTAGGTCTTTTTTCTTGGGTTGGTCAGATTCCTCAGTAAAGCGGTATCTGGTCTTGTGGGGGAGAAGGCTGGGGACAACAGAGGTTCTCAACATTCAGTGTGTCTACTTAATTCCATTTTCAGTGTGATATGCCTATCCTCAGCTGTGCCTGGTGTTCCCTAGTCCAAAGTACCCGTTTCACTCTCTCAGGGAAATAAGCCTCTTACATACCTGAGAGAGAGCACAATGGTTTAGCTACATGAAATTGGACAGAGGGTCTAGAGGCAATTCTTAAATAGGCTTTCAATCAACCATCCCCTGGCACACAGTGCAATGCTCGATACTCCTGTCTTCAGGGAGATTCACCTGGTAATCAGGATGCTCAACTTTCTCCATTGCAGCCAAGAATTTGGTTTTCTAAGGTTTGCTCAGTCAGTCCTTGTGTCTCATTGCCTCTTTACTCTTGTTGTAGTGGGTCTCTGGAGAGAGAGTGCTGGATGCAGGCATTCAGCCAGGAATTGCTGCCTCATTGCCATTTCCACTGCCCTTGACTCCAGTGGGACTCCTGCAGGACTCTTTCTAATCTTGCTGCTTGTCCGCCTAGCTACTATATTGCTATGGAAGTCACCTTTTTTTTTTCAAACACAAAACCAGTCATTTACTCAAAAACCTCAATAGCTCTCCATTGCCTATAAAACCATTAAAACTCCTTAGCATAGCCCTGAAGGTCGTGGATGATCTGACCCCAATATCCCTTTCTAGCATGAGATCGTGGAGAACAGTATGAGGACATTGGAACCAAACTTCCTCGATCCATTCTCTGGGCTCTGCCACTTTACCAGTTGGGTGATCTTGGACAGGTTACTTATCTCATCAGCAACACAAGGATTATAATAGTACCTGCCCTCCAACATAATGGCGAGTATTATTAGAGCCCTTAAAACAGTGGCTGGCATAGGAAGTGCCATGTGAGTGTTAAAGGAAAGCCTCTTCACACCTGTCTCCTCCAGGAGATTATCAAGTCCTTGGAGAGGGCTCTATCCCATTTAGTCAGCATTTGTGGGACATATAATGGCACAGACATGATGCTATCCACAAATGACTATGTAAAAGGAGCTTGGCAAATGAAGACTAAGGATTAAAATATAATGGGACAAACCCTACAATACAGGAAAGAGCACAGTGAAGAGAATACGAAGCATGTTAAGATCTAATGGTTGAGAACAGTAGGGGAAGGCTTCACAGACCCGACATTTAAGATGGGGCTTGATGAACAATTATGTACGACAAAAGGTTGTGCTGCTAAGACAGTGGGTGGGGGGAGACCCGACAGGTGAGGCTGGAGAAGCAGGTTGGGGCCAATTGCACAAGGCCCTGCATAACCTGTTTGAGTCTGTATTTTGTTTCAACCAGTTTGTCAATTTCACCATCCTAGCATGCTGGGAATGCCAAGACAATTTTGAGGGGTTAAAGGTATTTTGTTACTAATAATAGCTGAAAGGCGCTTCATTGGCAATTATTTAAAAACCAAATTTGAACACATTTCCAAATAATGTTCAAGATGCCAGCCATAAAAGAACACATACTTAATGATTCCCTTTATAAAAAACAAAACCAGGCAAAATTAGTCTATGTTGTTGCAATTTGGGATGGTTACAAGTGGACAGTGACCAGGAGGGGATCCCAGCAGGACTTCTGGGGTGCCAGTAGTTTCTTGATGTCGTTACTGGTTCCACAGGTATGCTGTTTATGAAAATCTATCAAGCCATACACTTATATGTGGAACTTGCTATATCTGTTAATATTTCTAGTTAAAAAAATAAATTAGACTCATGATACTTTGTGCTTTCTTGGAGACACATTATGTGTTCACTTAAAGAGGTGGAGCTACAGGCTGGGAACTCATCACGCCAAGCATCACTAGTTTGGTCTTCGTTTATGGGCTAATTCAGAAGGGCTCTTGGATACTCTGAATGGCCAAGGATAGCCAACATCAGTCACCTTGACCACTGATAGGACTTCATGAGTGTCTGACAAATTGACTTACACCCAAAGGTCAGAGACTGAAATACCAACACTCAGTATACATAGAAGATGGCCTCTTCCCTCATTTTAGGTCTAACAAGGGGCTGATGGTTCCTTATTAACTTTATAGAGAAACACTGGTAGGTCAAAACCACAACAGTATAAGCATGTCTTTTAAGGCATTCAACATGTATGTACCTTTAGGAGCATAAAGAATCCAGTTTGTTTTTTGCTTTTCTTAAATAAAAGGTTACTTTCACTAAAACAACAAAAATAAAACTATGCACCCAGTTAAAAACAAACAAATAAAAGAGTAAAAAAAGATATACAACGAGAAGCCAAATCTCCTTCGGATTGGTTTCCCGAGGCAATCAGTTAGGACTTTCTTATATAAATGTTTCATACACACAAAAGCATATATAAATGTATAGGTGCATTACTCCTGTCCCCTTTTCTTAAACAGATGGGAGCCCTATATATTCACTTGTTTTTTCCTGCAGATACTTCATCTCTGTAAACATGGATATAGCCCACTGTTTCCACAAGTATAAAGTCTTCTATGGAGTATATATGTTATTTAACCAGGTATTTCTGCTTTTTTTACAATGTGCATCGTACATCTTTGAATACACATTCTTTAATATGCTTTTTAAATTATGTAGAAACTGCCCCAATGTATACCAACTGTTACCAAACTTGCTGACTTCTGCTTTTTTTTTTTTTTAATTTATTTATTTTGAGAGAGAGAGTGTAAGCAGGGGAGAGGCGGAGAGAGAGAATCCAAGCAGGCTCCACACGGACAGCGTGGGGCCTGAAATGGGGCTGAAACCCACAAACCATGAGATCATGACCTGGGGTGAAACCAACTGAGCCACCCAGGCACCCCTTGACCTCTGCACTTGTATTTGGTTAACATTAGCATCTCATTGCTGTCTCAGTTAGCAGTCCTCTTTTTAGTTCCACTGATCTTTCCACTTCCACCTGAATGAGTACTAAGCCTGATACAGGGCTCTATCTCATGACTGTGAGATCATGATCTGAGCTGAAATCAAGTTGGATGCTTAGCCGACTGAGGCACCAGGGGCACCTTACAACGATTTTAAATAGAAGTATTATCTAGTGATTGAAAAATGTGTTTTAAAGAATAGACTCCTTTTCACAGAACAGACCATACACCTACATATACAGAGATAGTCACTGAGATTTTAAGTTCTTATGTATCATATTACATGTAAATACCTCAGAGGGAAATAACAAATAACACTGGATTAAATAGTGTCATTTCCAGAACTCACACCTACCCAGAACCTGTGACTGTGACCTTATCTGGAAATAGGGTCTTTGCTGATGTAGTAAGATGAGCCCATACTACACAACAGCAGACCCTAATCCAATGACTGGTGTCCTTGTACGAGGGAAACTGGATAGACACATACAGGGAAAACCTCATGTGACAACAGAGGAAGAGACTGGAGGGACACAGCTCCAGGCTGAAGAATACCATGGAGTGCCAGCAATCACCATAAGATAGGAAGGGGCGGGGAAGGTTCTTCCCTAGAGCCTTGAGAGAAAGCATGGCCCTGTTGACTCCTTGATTATGGACTTCTAGTCTCCAGAACTATGAGAGAATAGATTTCTGTTGTTTGGACCACCAAGTTTTGTGGTAATTTGTTACAGCAGCCCTAGCAACCTAACAAAATGACCAACCCAAATTTGAACCCTGTAAATTTCAAGTGATTTATCAGGTGACTTGGCATTTGATGTATATTTGTCAGTCACTAGGTTACTTGGAAAGGACAAAAAGATAGACTTGATTTAGAGAATGCTTGTGAGGGTGTTTTGGTTTTTTGTTTGTTGTTTTTTTACTATTATCTCATTAAGGCACAATTTACATTAGGGAAAAACAGCTCCTGGAAATAAAGTGCTACCGTTTTACAAGGCGTTCATACTCTCATTATATATTGCCCCGATACGTTTTAACAACTTTAAAAGTGCTGTGGGATTATACGGGAAAAGATTTTTCTTCTGCAAGCGGTAAACAGCACTTTGTAGCTCCTCAAAGCACTTCAGTGTTTTGGAAGACAGTCCCACTTCAGAGACGTTATTCGGGACTGTATCCCAATCAACGGAGAAGAGAATATTAGATTGTTTGGGAACCAGAGGCCTTGACTGAGGCTCGAGGCTCACTTCTTTTTCATCCCCACTTGTTCCAACTGTGTCCTGAAATTTCTTCACTGCTTCTTGGTGTAAAGATACTTGTTTACCGTTTGCTGAACGCCGGTCTGTGCCTTCTACCTCAGAATCATCAGAGCTGTCATAATCTACCAGACTTTGAGAAGCTCGTGGGGGAGACGGGCTATCAGCCAGGAGCGTGGCGGGGGTCTCCTTGGGCATCACAAGCTGGTTCAGAGGTTTGGAAGAGGCATCAGAAACCCAGCAGCCGGAAGCACGGGCATTTCTGTGATTACCAAGAGCAGCCGAAGGTCTCAGTTCTGTTTGGTTGCTGCTCGTGTCTTGGACAAGTGAGGGGCTACAAGCACAGATATTTATGTTGTCTTTAGATTTGGTTACATCAAAATACTTGCAGATCGTGAAAAAGTCAGTCCAGTCTTTTTGTAGTAACTTTAAATATTTAACAAAATATTCAAGGAAACATGTTTCCGATGAAATCAAAAAGTCAAGAAGAACTGAAGCATCAAATCCTATATTTTTTAGTAAGAATAAGAAGACGCAGTGTGGATTATAGCCATATTCATGTGTGTGATGGTTGCACATTTCTTTTTCTTGGGTCAAGCTTTCAGCAGCTTTACATTCTCTGAAAATAAAGGCAACAGAGACCTCAGATTAATGACTTTTTACAAAAATAACAGTTTTAACAGATATAATTCACATACCACAAATTCACCTATCGGATTATTTTCTAATCTATGCATTATCTTCAAAGAAAAAAACATCAAAACAATCTCTTCCTCTACAAATTCTATATAATAACCCAAGTCAATAAAATAAGTAAAATTCAGGGACCTTGGCAGTACTAGTTATTGTCTGCCAAAAAAGTCCTGTCTTCCTGTCTTGACATCAGAGTTCCTCACGCCTACAGGTAACTAATTGCATGGAGTAAGGTGGGGGCTGGAGACTGACCTCCTTCCTTTCCTTCCAGGGTCTCCTCAATAAGGATGGGTACGTGACCCAGACCGCCAGTCAGAGTGCCTCACGCTCCTGGCTACAATGACTGCTTCCTTAGATGAATCTGTAACCCAAGCAGGCTAATCTGATCCCCCCCACTGGGACTTTTGCTAGAGCTATTAAAGATTGGAACTGTAAGTCTGGTGTCAGCTGGGCACTGCCAGCAGCCCTGCCTGAGAATGAGTGCAGAGAAGAAGAGCGATGATCAATGACGTGACTGTATCCCTGTGTATACAGTGACGTCTGATGCCAACATGACCCCCTGGAATTTCTAATTTTGAGCTAATAAATTCCTTTTTTTTTTTTTTTTTTTTTTTTTTTTTTGCTTAGATCAGTTTGTGTTGGTCTTTTTACAACCAAACAATCTTAACAGATACAACTACATTAGGAAAAATACGTAGGGCATGAGCACATGCCTCTCTGGACATAGTGAAATTAAGAAAGTTAGAAATTTAATTCAGAGGTTTCCTCCTTCCTGAGGAGTAAGAAGTCAGCTTTGAGCACAACTAAGATCTATTTTAATAGGCATGTGTGTTTTCAGATTGAATTTGTGTCTCACCGTTTTGGAGCCTAACTCAAATCACATGCAGGAATTTTGTGTTCTTGATTAGAACCTTTTGAAAATTGGCCCCAAACACTTACAGTCTGAAGGCAGCCACTGCCAGCAGGGCCATAATACAAGTCAGAAACTGGCAGCGTGACACTGTGCCGTTGGTCATTAGTAAGAAATCCCTTTCTCTGAAGCCAAGAAAGAAATGGAAATAAGGCAAATACTTTAGGACTTTAATAAAGCAGAGCAGAAATAGTGTAAAAGGTCATCAGTTATTAACTCCGTAGCTGATTACAGCTATTTGCCACGGGATGATATGACCCCATGTGCAGCTGCTTTACTAAAGCAGAAACAGGATCAGCGGAAACCATGTCATCACTAACAAAACTTCATGACCAATTTCACATATTTGCATCAGGTTGGTATTAGCCTCAGTGCAACTGTATACTAAAATGAAAATTTCGAGCTGCTGCTTTGGTTACTTACATGTTTGTACTCACCTTTAAAAAGGTGAAAGTCCTAGAAGCTCATTATGGGAAAGTTAGTCTTGGGGGTGAAAAGCATTTTTGAACATCGATTAAATTAAGGTTCGGACAATGGTACTAACGTACTCCTGATCGCACAGGTGAAACTGATGAAGCGTAACCAGAACCCGAGTTTTCCAGCCCCCTGGTCTGGTTCTACTGCCTTAGATCTGCCTACCCAGCCAAGTTTTCATAATGAGAACTCAAATGTAATCTCATTTTCATGTAGGGCAGGGTTAAAGAAAGGAATTGGAACTTATAAGGAAACCACAAGATTGTTACAGATTTTTTTCCCCCCCTTAATGATGGAAAGTAAACAGTATGTCCAGCACATTATTAAAAATGTTTTCTGCTTTCCTGGCATGTAGTTACTACAATTACTTTAAAATCTACTGGCCTGATCAACGTTAGGTAGATGCCCAATGATGCTCTGGCAGCTTCCACCATGTCATCGTCTTGTTCTATGAAGACCCTGGAGATCCACTCACATGCATTGTGTGGCTGAAGGGAGGGCTGAAGGTGAGGCTTTAAGAAGGTCAGTAACTGAGCCATGAAATTCTGTAAACCAACTTCAAAAAATGCAAATTTCAAAGAGCAGGCAACAGCTCAGGAATGCATTTATATCTTGCTACATAGAAAGCTATAGCATTTCAAGTATTCCAACATGCATTATCATCATAATTCACACTTTTCAAAAATCCTGTGAGGGATGAGCTCTCTTTTGCAAATTAGGAAACTGAACATCAGAGAAAAAGAAGTGACTCATTCAAGAAGATACAATTAAAATGTACAACCAGATCATCTACTTGCCGCAAGTGCCAAATAATGGATGCTCTCTGAGAAGCAAGAGTTACATGAATTCTAGCTAGAAACACACAAATGAAGGAGTAGCAGACAAAAGAAATCACTTCGCTGGAAGGTGCAGCTGTTACTAGAAGCGACAATGCAACCAAGAAAAAATCATTTTGCCTTCAAAATAACAGGAAAAATTTTTGTTTAAATATTTAAAGTATTAAAAGAAAGACTACTATCAAGCACAAAAACCAAAAAAGTTTTGGGGAGTTGTAACCGCAATTTAAAACTCTGACTTGTAGAACATATGCCACCTAGTGTTGTAAATTATAACTGCACAGGGTGAGGATGGCATCTAGGATGTAGTAATTACACCGTAAAATGGTCTCCATTCAAAGCAACGCAGGGAAGTCACGGCTTACAATTCAAACCTTTCAGTAAAACTATATGTTGCTTGTTTAGAGACATCTACTATTCCTTTTTATCACATGAACTGGAGGACATGTCTTCCCCAACACCTAAATTAAATATTCTACTTTAAACACGTAACAATTTCTTTTTATTTTTTTTAAGTTTATTTATGAGAGAGAGAGAGAGAGAGAGAGAGAGAGAGAGAATGAGTGGGGGAGGGGCAGAGAGAGAGGGAGACACACAATCCGAAGCAGGCTCCAGACTCTGAGCCGTCAGCACAGAGCCTGACGCGGGGCTCGAACCCACGAACCATGAGATCAGGACCTGAGCCGAAGTCAGACGCTTAACCGAGTGAGTCACCCAGGTGCCCCTATATGCAACAATTTCTTAATCAGTGTAACTTCTCACATGTTAGTTTCAATTGATTTCCTAGTTATCCATTATCTACATTAGTAGTTACCCCAATTTTATGAAGCAGAATATGAATGAAATAGTACAAATATCTTAACTGAACAGACTTATATCACCTGCCTTGAAGTGACTCAATAACACCTTTTTAACTTTTGTCATTAATTATACTATATGAATTCAGTTTAGCCCACAAAAAGTTGACTTGTTTCTTCTTTTTTTTAAAGTTATTTAAAAGAGAGAGAGAGGCAGAGAGAGAGGCAGAGAGAGAGAGGAAGACAGACACAATCCCAAACAGGCTCTGCACTGTCAATGGGGGGGCTCGAACTCATGAATTGTGAGATCATGACCTGAGTGGAGATTAGATGCTTAACCGACTGAGCCACCCAGGTGCCCCAAAGTTGACATGTTTCTTAAGGGAATTCTAATTCTTTTTTTAAAAGAAAACTTAATAAATTATAACTATGATAACATGTAGATTAGTGAAGTTATAGTCCTAAGATTTGATAATTATGAATTATTTTATATCACTAAACAATTACTCGTCACTTTGCACACAAAAGGAATTCAGAGAATTACCTTTCATTTCATTTGCTGAAGCACAGTTTTGAAACTTGATTTCTAAGGATTTAATGATAAGTAGGCTTGCTGCTCTGAGGATTACATGATCTGGACCAAGGACACGCTCATGTGCAGGTTGAACTTCATCTCCACCGAAGAAGGGAGGTTTTCCGTGGACAGACAATGTCCTCAATAAGCCCAAATCCACAGCTTGCAAAACAGCATCAGCTAAAGCCAACATGTCTACACCTAAATGCTGATCTGGTGGCATCAGGGCAGGGCCAGATCCCCGACACAGATCTTCACCCACTTTCCAGAGAAGGCACTTTTTGATGAATATGATGAACCTCCTTTTGACAAAAGCCTGAACGGGCCAGGTAATAACACCCAGCACACAAGAGGGTTTCAAAAATAACATCCTCTGGCAAGTGAAAGGTAGCTTCAGATGGACTCTGGAAGCTATAAGAAGTTCAAGCAATTCCAGGGAACATATCAAGCTGTTTATTATTTTAGAGGTGTCTTGGCAGCTTTCAAAATGCTGAGAAAATAAGGAATTGTAAAAAACTTCAAAAGCAGTGTCAAAAAGAGTCAGGAACTGCTTTAAAATTTCTGCAATGATAAAAACAGTAATATCAACAACAAGAAAAACAAAGGCTTCTTAAAACACAATTTGCAATTCAATTTTTATAAATACTATCACTTTACACGATGAAAAATGGATTTGGATTATTTCACTCATGTGAACAAATGAAGATACATAGGATAACGGCTAATAAGAGGAGGTTTTTATACACAATGGAATACTACCCAGCCATCAAAAAGACATCTTGCCATTTGCAATGACGTGGATGGAGCTAGAGTGAATTATGCTAAGCGAAATAAGTCGGTTAGAGAAAGACAAATACACAGGATTGTACTTGTATGTGGAATTTAAGAAGCAGAACAGATGAACACAGGGGAAAAAAGAAAAGAAAAGGCAAACCAAAAAACAGACTCTTAACTACAGAGAACAAACTGAGGGTTACTGGGAGAGAGGTGGCCAGGGGGATGGGCTAAATGGGTACTGGGGATTCAGCTGGGCACTTGCTGGGATGAGCACTGGGTGTTGTATGTAAGTGATGAATCCTGAATTCTACTCCTGAAGCCAATATTACACTATTTCTTAATTAAGTAGGATTTAAATAAAAACTTGAAACAAATGAACAAACAAAAGAATAAAAGCTAATAATCATGGTTAATTATCCTTTTTACAAATATCAATAGCATCAGACTATGAAAGGGATATATAATAATAAAGAGGTTTAATTTTTGTCTTATGTTTTATTTTAAAAAGGTATCTTCAGTCAAAAAATTTGCAGGGAGAGTCTTTAGTTTTTCATACATGAGGACAGATCAGATGCTGTAAAATAAATTTTAATCTTCATTATAAACATCACACCCCTTGGGAGCAAAAGAATGGCATTTATGGGGGACCATAATTTGTACCTGTTTTTTGTGAACATGTGTCTTTAAAGATTTCCTTTATTATAAAAGTAAGGGTCCAGAGGCAGTACACTGCTTTCTCATTTTCAGGGTATTCAGAAAGATTTGTCTGGCAAAAAGCAATCCAGGAATTACTTAATGCTATCTACGACAAAAAACAAAAAGTTAAGTTATAACATAAAATTTTCTTTATAATTACAAATTACCTATTATATACAACTCCATATAACATTTCTTATTCCCTTGGGGGAAAAAAAAGCAGAGTATTTGGAAAACAAGGACACAAATATCTTAATATTCTTTAGCTTAAAAATTCAATATGCCATAGAAATAAAATCTCAACAGTGAACATGAAAATATTAGCAGTGATTACTTCTAGGTGGTAGGATAATGTGTGGTTAACGTGTGGTTTTTATTTTGTTCTTTACACTTTCTCCCATTTTCCAGATTTTCTACTACAAATACCACCTTTTTGTATTTAGGACAAAAATGTTGAGAAAACAACAAGGAATTATAGCTAAAATAAATCAGTAGGTGCTTACATTTATTAACGAATTCTGAGATAAGAGAAAAATCTGATGCTGTTTGTTTGTATTTTTTTTTTTTTTAATATTATGCTGAGGACCATTCTTAGAATTTATTTATGTTAAACCTGTAAAAATGGTCTTGGTCTTCAGCAGGGGTTCCTAAATCTTTCTTTGGAGACAAGGAAGCAGGCCTACCTGCTCCTCTGAGAAGCTGAAGAAAGTTATGGACTGACTTGAAACCCATCCTTGAGGTGAAGAATCTGATTTATAATGATTTACAACATACTTAAGACTCTAATCTTTGATATAAGTCACTATTATATTACTCCATTCTTACACTTTTGTGGATTTATGTGTTCTTAGGTGAGCAAACATTTTATTGGTACAAACATCTGAAGGGGAAAATCCAGGGCCAAAGAACAATTTTAAAGAAACTATAAAAGAAGCAACATAATTTGATTACTTATCTTACCTCTTCTCTCATTTGGAAATACAGAAGTAGTGCAAGGCACTTGGCAGCCATGTGACATAACAATTTATCCGAGTTTTGGAACATACAGGTCTATGGGAAAACAAATAAGTTTATCCACTATTGCCAAATGTTGTCAAAACTTTTGTCCTAAAAATCTGCATCTAAAGAAAAAAAAAAATCCACAAAAAACAACTGGCTTACTAAGGTTGAATCGATGTCAGAGGATTTTAAAAGAATTGTAATTATATCTCTGTATTTTTCCTTTGTGTGGAAGTCAGTTTCAACAGACAATATTCTGGTTATCATCACTTTGATTACTGTTAACTGAAGGAGCATGATTTCTCGGGCGCTGCACGTCGGAGAGTGTCTCTTCAAACACACAGACACTACGGAAATGGTACCCAACGTGGTGCTGGGTGGCTGGTGCCTGCCTTGGACACCACGGCGGTTCGAGCATTCTGGAGAAGCGGCTGTAGAGCAATCCTGAGCTAAAATTGCTGGGTTGAGATAAAAGATGTATTCCTGGCTCTCATTTTCAAGTGTGGCTCCCAGAAGTACCTTCTTGTAGAATTGTTCTAGCACTTCAAAAAAAGCTTTCATTTTGGCTGCCAAAATACATCTCATGAGAAAGCTGACGACTCCAAACTGTAAATATTAATCTTAGAAATGCGATGAATCTCTAAGAGGGTTCTTCAGTGAAACCTAAAATAGGAAAAATAATTTTTAAATTACAAGTGTTATATACATCGTAGTACAAGGGAAAGGCATCTGTTTCCACTTAATCATTAGTCTCTCAAAGGTAAGGACGACTGCTTAATTTCTAAAATGGAAAACTGGTAATAAGAACATTATTTTAAGACCATAAAAACGAAATGCATGCTTTCTGTAAGATTTAAGGCCATAAAATTATTTTTAATTTTATCGGAGCAGAAATTTCACCTTCCCTCTAACATTTTTCAGTGGGCCACAAGGGCTTCTCAGCCTTGGCACTGACACTCGGGACTGGATAATTTTGTTATGGGGAAGCTGGCCTGTGCCTTGTAGGCGGCATAGCAGCATTCTTGGCCTCTACCCACTAGATGCATATAGCACCTCCCTTGGGGGCAAAACCACTCAGGCTGAGACCAATGGGGCTCAATTCCAATTCATTAACCTTCATCTCAGGGGCGCCTGGGTGGCTCAGTTGGTTATGTGTCCAACTCTTAATCTTGGCTCACTCAGATCATGATCCCATGTTTCGTGGGATCGGGCCCCATATCGGGCTCTGTGCTGACAGTGTGGAGCCTGCTTGGGATTCTCTCTCTCTCTCTCTCTCTCTCTCTCTCTCTCTCTCCCTCTCTCAAAAATAAATAAATAAACTAAGAAAAAAACACTTTACCTTCAATGTACAGATGAAAACCTAGTTAGATAGTTATGTGGTCAAACTATTGTGGTTATGATGATTAATTCCCAACTTCAATTTAGTGATAATATAAAGATCCTTAGTCACCGCTTTCAACATTTAATAAAAAATTTAAAAATGCCATCCCAAGGAAAAAAACAAGATGTTAATAAGCAAAAGTAATCCAAACGGGTGCACACTGTACTTGTAGCTGGATACAACTTTAGACATTCGGGTGTCCCTGACTCTGACACAATGGAGACCAGCAAGAGTGGGGAGAAGGGGTCAGGCATGGCTTATAAAGCAGGGAATATGGACAATCACTGATAGATGAATAGAACAGAAAATATTACGAGTAATAGGAGTATTAATGTAGTTACTAAAGAGCAAGATGATGAGGAAAAATTTAGGATCTTGGCAGAAACTAGAGATTACTGAAAATCCAATGGAATGCTGAGCCTCAGGAAATTATCTGATACTCTGGGACTCAGTCCTTTCATAGCCTTTGAGCTATTTCACACCTTTGTAAATTGTAGATTACTGATAGCAATGCAAATAATTGTTGTCTTACAACATGCAAATACAAGACTACACTGTATTTAACTAACTTGAGGATAACGGAGGGGGGGGGGAAGAATGTAAAAAAAAAACCCACTAAAACGGGGGGGGGGGGGGAAGGGGGAACCCCCAAATCATGTAAATAATTGTCTGGGGAGGGGCAACCCTCCCATCAGTGGGAAAAGCCAATTATGTTTTCTATTTGTAAATTTATTTCCACATTTCTTACTCCATATAAACTCATGTGGCTCTTTAACTTTTCCTCTTTAGGCCAGTTGTGACATTTGCCTAGTTCTTTCATTAGTTAACGAGTTAAATACAATTGCTGATAAAGTTCATTGTGTACTGGTGATGATTTTGTTGTCTGACAATCTACCCTTTAATAAGCTCCACGGCCTTGCCTCATCTACTCTGGCCCATTTATAAATGCCCTGCCCATCTTTAACCTCAGTCATCCCTGGAGGAAACCTACTAGGAGTCCTGTCACTTACTTTGGGTTGGTCTCACTTCTACATATGGCCCACTGACTTGCCCCTGCCTGGTCTTTAAACCTCCCTCACTACAGGTTTCTTTCCCTGGCTTAGCTTCTAGGGCATTTCAACTCCTGATTCCTACTCTCTCCTCCGCCAAGATGAACTGCCTTGTTTTTGTCCTGTAAGTATTAGGAAACCTGTAAATTTTAATGTAAAGTTATGAGTGAAACTTTGGTTAAGTTTCTCTGAATCCTCTTTTCAAACTGTGGCATACATCCCACATCATTTGGAAATGTAAGTAATTATCGGTAACTTTGTTCTATCTGACAAAGTTCAGTGTTATCTGTTACCCTGAACACTGCTCCCAGAAAGCAAAAATGGTTAATGTTACAAGAAAGTGCTCACCACATTCCCAGATAGGACTCCCCTCCATGCTTCCTCATTGACTCCCTTGTTTCATAAAAACTCACATCCTCTCCTTCTTCTTTGAGAGGTATTCTATTAATGAACATTCTCCCTTTTGCAATAGCCTGAATAAACTTATTTTCTTAACTGTCTGGTGAGTTCCGTCTGCCACAAATCAGAAACTAGTTTTCATATTCTACTTCAAAGTCCATTTCCATTGTACTTTACTTTATATTTTAGTTATGATAGTAACATTTCTTCCCAATAAAACCAATAACATCTTTTACTGAAGTTGACATAAACTACTGACACTTTTGTATGTCAAATATCTTATGACAATAGACTATTTTAGGTTTTAACTAATAGCACATGTGTGAGTGTATTATAATTTTTAGCCACAAAAGAAATTATTTTTATTTCAATGCTACAACAGTAAAAACACTTCCAATAATATTTCTATATATCTTATAAGTTCTTGAATTTTTACCATGAATGAGAATAAGATTGCTGCTAATCAACCATTTTTGACCTAGGAAAAGGGCCATTTCAGCACTCAAAACTGAAGTGGATACCAGTAAATGAATAAATAAACAAACAAATGAGCAAGTGAGCATTTCGGGGGGGATATGGGCTATTTTCTGTCATAGTGGGACCCAGGTTCTCTGGTAAGCGTGGTCGCGAGAAATCAGATCTAAAAGTTATAAACTTTCAATCAAGGAGAGACATTTTCAAAATGACTCTTTATAGACAGAGGAAAAAACAAAAGCATCAATGGGGGCCCACACATGCCAGGCAGGTGTAGCAGGGCCAAGGACAGGCTGCCCCGAAAGGTGCCACTTTGGCTCACTGATTATTTCAAATAAAAGTTACTTAAGAGATGGCCTGTCAAGAACACTCAGACCCTCCTCCGCTGTCCCTGCCAAAGCAGGAAATAAATCTCCCATGAGAGGTGTCCTCCCTGTATCAGGAGGTAGAGATGCCCTTACCTCTAGAGATAGGGAATTTAGAGCCAAGAAGGCTGTATAACAACCCTTGTGACTTTTTACTAATTTATTCCCCCAGCCCAAATTCTCTTTACAATTCCTTACTAATAAAAGCTCCCGAAGTTAAGTTTTCTCTGTCCTGTTAATTCCTCACAGATTTATTGTCTCTTTGTCTAAAAACTATAAAAACCGCTTATCTTGGTCATTTCTTTAGGCGTCCCGGTCATTATTGGGCCTCTGTGCACACATCATAAAACTTTTTTTCTGTTAATCCATCTCATGTAAATTTAATTCTTAGTCCTGCTGGAAGGCCTTGAAGCTTGAAGGATGGAGGAAGAATTTTTCCTTCCCTTCACACGCACCAAATGAATGAAGAGGACAGATGCTAGGCTGGTTCTTCTGTGACTAAGCATCAATCTTTCTTCACGACAATGTCTTTTCAAGTACTGATGCTGGCCAAAGAAACCTGCATTGAAACAAACGTCTGTGAGCAGCCTATGGAGAATGATAGCTTTTTTTGTGAAAGGAATTATAGTATTACATGAAAGGACAAATCTTGCAAAAACGAACTAGGGGATTCGACCAACCACACTTTTTCCCCCTGAGGTGTCATTCCAAGGTTGGTACATCTCAAGCTCATTACCAGCCTGGGATGGAGGAAGGTGTACCCCTCAGACAAGCTTTTGAGCAAGCCATGCTAGATATACGTGAGAAATATGTCTAGCTTGAGAAGGAAACAAATATTAGGAAAGGTCTGTTTGGGACAGTAAATGGGTAGTGTCTTTCAAAGAGTTTTTTTTTTTCAGAAAAGGCCTCTTGGCAGAGGAGAATGAACTCCACCACCAGACTGCCTAAGGGAATACCTAGTATAAGCATAAAATTTGCCTCCAGTCTCTCTTTTACTGTTGAAGTGCTATAAATGATTTGAATTGCGTATTCTATTCCTAGTAAACTGTGTTTGTCTTAATATAAAAACAATGTATTCCCACTCATCTTCACATAAAGTCGATGCTTTGGGAATAATAATTGTTAAAGTTTACTGAGTGCCTACTATGTACCAGACACTGATCTAAGTGAGTGATAGTTTCACAACAGATTTATGAGGTGGATAATTATCATACCCATTTTAAAAATAAGTAAATTAAGGCAAGGAGAGATAAAGTTAAAGAGTTAAGTGGCAGAGTCAGGATTTGAACTGACAAAGTCTGATTTGAAAGCCTGGGGTCCTCCTCAAGTTTTGTCTGATGCTCCAAGCCTCAGGACAATGGATGAACAGAGGAGCTCTAATAAGCTTCCAAATCGAAAACTTTGTGAGTGAAAATTCACACAGACTAATCTGCAACACTTTCTAGATTTTCTCCCATAATACTGTAAAGCAGAATACCTATTCTTAGAATGATTTTCACATGCTGCACAAAATCTAAACTCAAGGTCAATTACCAAATAACTTCCCAACGCAAACCAAGATTACTTTTTTCAAAAGACACTCAGCAACCAAAGGTTAAAACACTAATCAGGACATCCATTTGATTGAATTTTTATATTAAATTTCTTTCAGAAGATACATCAAACCCAAGATGAAAAGCCAAAGTATCCACACATCATACATCAACATCAGCCCATCAACAGTTAAAGGCGGTATAAATATGAGTGATTAAGACTTTGATTTTACTTCACTTAAAATAGTTTCAACTCTTCACAAAAACTAACTCAAAATGGATCATGGGCTTTAGACTTAAAATAAGACTTTAGGAAAAAAGAAAAAAAACAGGAGAAAAATATGTGGGATTCAAGGTTAGGCATAAAGTTCTTAAACTTGGCTCCAAAAGTACAGTGTATAAAAACAAAAATTGATAAACCAGACCTCAACAAAATTAAAAACTTTTGCCCTGTGAAAGACCCTATTAAGAGTATGAAAAGACAAGCTATTGATGGAGAGAAAATATTGGCTACTCACATATCCAACATGGCGCTAGTATCTAAAAATCTATAAAGAATTGTCAAAACTCAGTATTTTAAAAGATAATAATAATTAGAAAATGGGCAAGAGACATGAACAAACCTTTCCCTGAAGAGGATATACAGATGGCAAATAAGTGCTTAAAAAGATGTTCAACCACATCAGCCACTGGGGAAATATAAATTAAAATCACATTAAATACCAGTATCATTATAACTGAAATAAAAATTAGTGACACCAAATTCTGGAGAGGATATGGAGAACCAGACCACTCTTATGGTGCTGGTGAGATTATGAAATGGTACAGTCACTCTGGAAAACAGTCTAGTAGAGTCTCTTTAAAAAGCTAACATACTCTTAACCATATGTTCCACCAGTTGTGCTCCTTGGTATTTACTTGAAGGAGCTGAAAACTTATGTCAACACAAACACCTGCACACAAGTGTCCACAGCAGCTTTGTTCAAAATTTCCAAAACTTGGAAGCAATTAAGATATCCTTCAGTGGGTGAATGAATAAAGAAACTGCAGTACATTCAGACAATGGAATCTTATTCAGTCCTAAAAAGGAAGAGCTAGTGAGCCATGAAAAGACACAAAGGAACTTTCAATGCATAGTATTAAGTAAAAAAAATCAATGTGAAAGGCTATATATTGTATGATTCCAACTATAAGACATTCTGGAAAAAGTAAAGCTATGGAGACAGTAAAAAAATCAGTGGTTGCCAGGGGTTGGGGTGGAGGGAAGGGATGAATAGGGGAGCATCCCTATAAGGGCAGTGAAAATACTCTGTATGATCCTATCATGGTAGATACGTATCATTATATCTTTGCCCAAACACAGAGGATGTACGCTACCAAGAGTGAACCCTAGTGTGAACTATGGACTTGGGAAGTAGGTTCATCAATTGTAACAAATGTACCACTCTGATGGGGGGGTGTTGATAATGCAGGGAAGGGCTATGCATGTGTGAGGGGCAGGAGGTATGTATACAGGAAATCTCTGTACTTTCTGATCAGTTTTGCTGTGAACCTAAACCTGCTCTAAAATAAAAGATCTTTAAAACAAAATAAGAAACTCAACATGCAACTACTATATGACCTAATAATTACACACCTGGTCATTTATTCCAACAAAATGAAGACTTACATTCACACAAAAACCTGTACATGAAAGCTCACAGCAGGTTCATTTATAATAGCCAAAAACTGGAGATAACCCAGATGTTCTTCAATAGATGAATGGTTGTCCTGTGGTACATCCATACCATACTGGAATGCTACACAGCAATGAGGAAAGAACTATTGATAAATACAATAATTTGGATAGCTCTTATGTAATTAAGCCAAGAGAAAAAAGCCAATCTCAGAAGGTTGCATATTGTGCGGCTCTACTCTTGAAATGACAAAATTAGAGAGATGGAGAAGAGATTAGTGGTTGCCAGTGGCTAGGGAGGGCCTCTCCCGCTTAGCAGTAGGATTATACAGGCCAACACAAGGGATCCTTGTGACCATGGAACTGGTGAGAGCAACACTAACCTGCTGTATGTGATAAAACTGCATAGGACTAAATATACATACAGATAAATGAACACAGGTAAAACAGGAAATCTGAACAAGATCAGTGATTGTACTAATGTCATTATCTAGCTTCTGATACTGTACGATAGTTGTGAAAGATGCTACCATTGGAAAACTAGGAAAAGGGTATACAGTCTCTCTCTGTATTATTTCTTACACTTGCATGTGAATCTACAATTTCTCAAAATTAACAATTCAATTAAAAATATCATAATTTCAGGGGCACCTAGGTGGCTCAGTCAGTTAAGCATCCAACTCTTGATCTAAGCTCAGGTCTTGATCTCAGGGTCATGAGTTCAAGCCCCATGTTGTGCTCCAAGCTGAGCATGAAGCCTACCTAAAAAAAAAAAAAAAAAAAAAAAAAAAAAAAGAAGAAGAAAACATAATGATTTCAGCTACAGACATCAGCCTTCTGATCCCAAGCATTAATATGCATAGAATTACATTAATATCAACTTTATCTAAATGTAAAGATATTAGAACTTTGATTCTGAAAATTCCTAGAGTGAAAACTAAGCAGAATGGCATTTTAAAATGTTAAAAAGTATTTAAAAAAAATTTTTTTTTGTTTATTATTTGTTATTGGGAGAGAGACAGAGAGCAAGCAGGGGAGGGTTAGAGAGAAAGGGAGACATAGAATCTGAAGCAGACCCCAGGTTCTGAGGTTTCAGCATAGAGCCTGATGTGGGGCTCGAACTCAGGAACTGTGAGATCATGACCTGAGCAGAAGTCGGATGCCTAGCTGACTGAGCCACCCAGGCGCCCCTAAAAAGTATTTTCTTAAAAAATATTCCTAAGTAAGGGGCGCCTGGGTGGCTCAGTCGGTCAAGCATCTGACTTCAGCTCAAGTCATGATCTCGCCATTCGTGGGATTGAGCCCCATGTTGTTGGGCTATGCTGACAGCTCAGAGCCTGGAGCCTGCTATGGATTCTGTCTCCTTCTCTCTCTGCCTGTCCCCTGCTCATACTGTCTCTCTCACTCTCTCTCTCTCAAAAATAAACATTAAAAAAACTTTAATATTCCTAAGTAAAAAATAGGTAGAAATTTTAAGTGCACAGTCTATTCATTAGAAAACATTCTGCCATCACCCAATTTCAAAATTATCAAAAAACAAGCTGCTAGTAATTTAATCCTTTTTTGTATGCAGAAAATAAAAACAACAACAAAAAAGGTGCCACTATCTCTTTAGGAGATTTTCTTTAGATAACCTATATATTTAAATTCAGAATACAGAAAAATAATTACTTTCATGGTCATTGTTATAATGAAAAAATGCTTTTCTTTATATGAAAAGCTACTATAGTTTGTCAATTGACTGAAAAACTCAAAACTGGGCTTTGGCCAAATGCAACAGTAAGTTCAAATCTGATCACAGCTCCACAGGTCACTGAATCTACATTGCTCCACTAATGAAGATGCTGTGATTCTAAAGGCAGAAGTTGAGACTTCTAAACAAAGGCTATCCTTCCATGATTCTGGTTTCTGTCCCAACTAAGACAGCAATCATTATGTCTAAACAAACAAATGAACGAACAAACAAATAAAATGAGTCTAGTTAGAGTCTACAGAAAGTTCAAGGGTGATGCCAAAGTCAGGGGAGGCTGAGGAGGGTGGCTAAGGCACTGACAAGGCCTGGAAGACAAAAGGAACATAGCTGGTGAACTGTGATTTCAAGAGGACCTCCCTCCCCTATAAAAGATGGACGCAGAAGGGATATCTTCCAACAGCATGTCGCGTGCTTTGCCCTCCTAGTTCTACTCTTCATCTTTCTCCATGCCCCAGTATTCTCCAATATTGGAAGTCCTAGGTAGAGCAATCAGGCAAGAAAATTAAATTAAAGTATCAGAATTAGAAAGGAAGAAGTAAAACTATCTCTATTTGCAGATGACATGACTTGACATAAAGGAAATCCTAAAGACTCAACCAAAAAAATGTTGCATCTAATCAAAGAATTCAGTGAAGCTTCAAGATACAAAATTAAATATGAGAATGAGTAGCATTTTGTTACAGTAACAAGTTTTCTGAAAAAGAAATAAAGAAACTGATCCCACATGTAATAGCACCAAAAATAAATAACAAACAAAAACATTTAGGAATGAATGTAACTAAGGAGGTGAAAGATCTCTGAAAACCACAATGCACTGATAAAAGAATTCAGAGACAAAATACATGGAAAGGTATCTCATGTTCACGTATTAGAAGAATTAATATTGTCAAAATGTCAATACTACCAAAAGTCATCTATAGATTCAATGCCACCCCTATTAAGATTCCAATGGTATTTTTTTTATAGAAGTAGAAAAAACGCTCCTAAAATTTACACAGAACCACTAAAGACCCCCAAAACCCAGAAAAAATCCCAAGAAAACAAAACAAGAGACATCACAATTCCTGATTTCAAGCTACGCCATAAAGCTATAGCCATCAAAACTGGCATGAAAACAATCAGACCAATGAAACAGAATTGAGAGCCCTGAAATAAATCCCCACATACACAGCCAACTAATATCTAACCACGGATTCAAGAATATTCAATGGACAAGACAGTCTTTTCAATAAATAGTGCTGAGATAATTGGATATTCACGTGTAAAAAAATCAAATTGGATCCATGTCTTACACTCACAAAAATTAACTCAAAATGAATTAAAGACTTAGATATAAGACCTGAAAGCATGAAACTCCTATAAGAAAACAGAGGAATAAAGCTCCTTGACATGGGTGTTGGTAATTTTTTGGATGACTGCTAAAGCACAAGCAACAAAATAAACAAGTGGAACTATGTCCAACTAACAAGATTCTGCACAGCTGAATAAATCATCAGTAAAGTGAAAAGAAAACCTACAGGATGGAAAAAAAATATTTGCAAACCGTACATCTGATGTCCAAAATACATAACGAACTCGTACAACTCAACCAAAAAACCACAAATAATCCAATTTAAAAATGGGCAAAGGAAACAAAACAAAAGCAAAAATGAACTATTGGGACTTCATCAAGATAAAAACCTTCTGCACAGCAAAGGAAACAATCAGCAAAACTAAAAGGCAACCAATAGAATGGGAGAAGACATTTACAAATGACATATCAGATAAAGGGTTAGTATCCAAAATCTACAAAGAACTTCTCAAACCCAAAAAACAAATAATCCAATGAAGAAATGGGCAAAAGACATGAGAATAGACACTTTTCAAGAGAAGACACCCAGATGGTTAACAGACACATGAAAAAATGCTCAACATCACTCAACATCAGGGAAATACAAATCAAAACCACAATGAGATACCATCTCACACCAGTCAGAATGGCTAAAATTAACAACTCAGGCAACAACAGATGTTGGCAAGGATGCGGAGAAAGAGGAACACTTTTGCGCTGCTGGTGGGAATGCAAACTGGTGTAGCCACTTTGGAAAACAGTATGGAGGTTCCTCAAAAAATTAAAAATAGAACTACCCTACGACCCAGAAATTGCACTACTAGGTATTTATCCAAGGGATATAGGTGTGCTGTTTCGAAGAGACACATGCACCCCAATGTTTATAGCAGCACTATCGACAATAGCCAAAGTATGGAAAGAGTCCAAATGCCCACCAACAGATGAATGGATAAAGAAGACATGGTGTATATACACAATGGAGTATTATTTGACAATCAAAAAGAATGAAATCTTGCCATTTGTGGCAATGTGGATGGAACTAGAGGGTATTATGCTAAGCAAAGTTAGTCAGAGAAAGACAAATATCATTATGACTACACTCATATGTGGAATTTAAGATACAAAACAGATGAACATAGGGGAAGGGAAGCAAAAAGAATATAAAAACAGGGAGGGGGACAAAACATAAGAGACTCTTAAATATAGAGAACAGAGGGTTGCTGGAGGGGTTGTGGGTGGGGGGATGGCTAAATGGGCAAGGGGCATTAAGGAAGACACTTGTTAGGATGAGCACTGGGTGTTATGTGTAGGGGATGAATCACTGGATTCTCCTCCTGAAATCATTATTGCACTATATGTTAACTAACTTGGATGTAAATTAAAAAATAAAAAATAATAAAAATAAATAATTAAAAAAAAATAAAAATGGGCAAAAGGTCTAAATAGACATTTTTCCAAGGAAAATATACAAAAGGCCAACAGGTACGTGAAAAGATGCTCAACCTCACCACTCAGGGAAATGCAAATTAAAACTACAATAATGAGATATTACTTCACACCTGTTAAGAATTGCCATCATGAAAAAGAGTTAACAAATGCTGGCAAGAGGTGGAGAAAAGGGAATCTTTGCACACCGTTGGTGGGAATGTAAATTGGTGCAACCACTCTGGAATCTGGAAAGCAGTATGGAGGATCCTTAAAAAATTAATAACAGAACTACTATATGATGCAAAAATTCCACTTCTGGGAATATACCCAAAAGCATAAAAAAAAAAAAACCAACCTGAAAACATATCTGCACCCTCATGTTCCTAACAACATTATTTAAATAGCTAAGACATGGACGTGATGTAAGTGTCCATTAATGGATGAAAAAGTTGTGTAATATACATACAATGGCAAATTATTCTGCCATAAACAATGAGGAAATCCATTTGCAACAACATGCACGGACCTTGGAGGCATTATGCTAAGAAAAATACTATATAATCTCACTTACATGTGGAATCGAAACAAAAGACCACTCCAAACTCATAGAAAAAGAGATAAGACTTGTGGTTACAAAGGCAGACAATGCAGCGGAGAGGAATTCAAGGAAGGTGGCCAAAAGATACAAACTTCCAATTATAAGTTCAATAAATACTAGGGATGTAAGGTACACCATGACGACTATTGCTAACACTGCTGTACGACATACAGGAAAGTTGCTAAGAGAGTAAGTCCTCAGAGTTTTGATCACGAGAAAAACATTTTTTTTCCTTTTTTTAATTTCATTTCTTTTTATTGTATCTATATGAGAAGATGGGTGTTTGCTGCACCTTCTGCGGCAACTGTTTCACAATTTATAAAAATCACACCATCATGCCATATACCTTAAACAGACACAATCGTGTATGCCAATTATTTCTCAATAAAATAGAAAAACAGTTGGCATCTTTAAATGTTCAGTCCTCTACAGCCTCTCTCTTAGAGCAATTTCATGGATTCTCAATGTCTTCAATTATTATCTCTATGCTAACAACTCCAGAATCCAGTTAGGGTCTAACTGTCTTCTGGGTGCTATACCCAAGTATGCCCAGAGTTTTGGGCTCCAGACTCAAAACGCTATCAGAGAGTTGCACTTGGAGGTCCCACAGGCACCTTTAGCATAAATTCAGCTCAACTTCTGAGGTCCCTCAAACTTGTTTTCTCTTACATCTCACATTAGGTGTATCTCCGAGTAAACCAAGCTAGAAACTCAGACATCTTCCTGGAACCCTTCCTCACCCCAATTCTCTCCATTTTCACGGCCACTATTGCAGTACAACACTTCTGCCCCCGACAAACTAACAGATTTTTTGCTATGTGGTTGTTTCTTAGTCCACATCACACCCACTTTCCTCTGAAAAACCCCTCCACCTTCCTTAGGAAAAAGTCCAAACCCCTGGACAGGGCTTAGAGGTCCTTCAAGATCTGCCTCTTGGAATCCCTTCAACTTTCTGCCCCACAAACTAAGCTACAGGATTTCTCTAAGGTCCTCAAAAACCATGCACTTTAAGGGTTCCCAAGCTTTGCCTGGCACCTTCCCACTAAATCACATTCAACTTTCTCCCTCCCACGTTCAACCTTTAATGTGGAAACCTGCAGTCCAGGGGAAGGCTTTCACATATCCAACTCAGGATTAGGGGGCCGTGCCAAGTGCTCCCTCAGACTATTTATCTCACTGCATGGTCTATAAATATTTTCTAGTTTGGTTTACCCACACTTTGACTATGGGCTTCCCTGGGCAGGACTCAGGTGTTTGCTTACATAAGCCAGTATGTAGCTCATGAGGAAAGCACCAAAACATGTACTCCAGAATGAAGAATAGTGTAGAAGACAACGTGGGGGGGGGGGGTGTGCAAATTCAAAGTGTTTGCAGCGACCCCCACCGGCCACACAACATCTTAATTTATCTTATTACTTAAAAGTAATTGGCATATTAAATTACTTCTTTTATATAATCAGATAGGCCTTTCTATGTAGACATTGGTGGTAGCCAAATGTTTGGTATATCAGATGGCTCAGTTTAAAATAATGTCAATCCTTGTTTAGATTACTCTAATAGCCTTCCAGATTTGCAGTAACCCCGCTCTCAGCTACAGTCTTTCCCCCTAAGCAGTCAGGGATTTTTTCAAAAAATAAATAAGATATTGTGATTTCCCTACATGGCTTACAATGTCCTGCAAAGATCGGCAGTTTTTCCCACACCCCCAACCTTACTACCAATCATTCTCCCTCTTACTCACTCTGCTCAAGTACGGGGGTCTTCTTTCTTGCGGTTGCTGTTAAACAGCAAAGATTATTCCAGCATCAGAGCCTTTGTACTGTTGATTCCACCTGCCTTCAAAATTATCCCCACCCCATCGCCCCAGATCTTGGCACGGTTGGCCCCTCCTCATTCAGATCTCAGCTCAAATATCACTTCCTCAGAGACCTTTCCTGACTACTTATCTAAGATAGTCATCACATCCTAGTCAAACTCGATCCCATTATTTGCTTCACTTTCTTTATATAACCTATACCTTTGTGATAATTTTGTGGTTATCTGTCTCCTATTTTAAAGCGAAAGCTCCACGAGGACAGGTGATCGCACCTCTCTTGTTCACTGTTGTCTCCCTACCGGCTAGAACCGTGTCTAGCCAGTTAACACTTTCTAAATGAATACACACACTCAATAAACCCGTCCATCTCGCATTATTTTCCATTCTCCTTTCCCCTCCATTGTCAGAAATCCGTGAGGGTCGCTATCCTCGCAGGAAAGCTCTTGCAGCGTTACCACCGCTCCAAAGAGAGTCCTCTTCTCCTCTCCGGGCGAGGCAAGCCCAGCCTGGTCGGTAAAGGGGCCTCGGGGACCGAAAGACGAGCCACAGACCCGGCACCCGCCTCTGAAAAGCGCTGAGGAGGGGCGGCGACACAGGGTGCCCCTCTCCTCGCTTCCTGCGGACTGCTGCCACCCCAACCTCAGACCCTCTGACCTGCCTTTCAGTCGGCGGCACACATTCCTCCCCCGCCGCCGAGCTCCGCGGCCGCTCCCAGTTACCTGCCAGGGATCTGGTTTGGGAGACTCAGCCTGGCCACCACCATCCTAACCCACAAAAGCGCCTTCCGGGCCACCGTACTTCGCGGAAAGTATAAGCTAGTTTCTCCTTCCGCATGCGCAGAGGTCCCGTTCGGCGTACAGTGTCTCTTAGCAACGGCTTCGAGTCCCTCCGCCAGGGGCGGAGCATCGGAAGCCACAGTGGGGAAGCCGAGGGGGAAATGAGTGAGGCCAATCCGAGACGAGTCCCAGCCTCGATCGGCACGCCTCCTCTAACTGTCGCGAATGCGCAGATGGCTTTACGGCAGGCAAGGGGTGGGGGCAGCTGGGGGTAAGGAGGGGAGAAGGAAGCAACCAACCAACCAAGTCGCCCCCACCCCCCACCCCCACCCACCCCGGACCTGGTTTACGGCTCCGGGCTCAGGCTCCAGTGCGGCCGCTGATTGGCTGCTGAAGGCTTGGTCCCATCCCAGTGACCCCAAAGTGCTGGAGGGAGGGGGCGGGGGTGGCCCAGTGCAAAGTGCATCCCGAAAGCCCCCTGCCTGGAGCCCCTGCGGCTGGCACTTCGGACCCTGTATGACCCGGGACCTCGCTGCCCTGAGACCTCTCGTGTGCCCCGGTAGCTGGGAGCCTCCGGCCCGGAGCGCGGCAGCCCCCTGCTCCGAGCCCTCAGACCGGGACTGCCCCCCCCCACCCGAGCCGGGACTTCCTCCCTGCACCCCTGCCCCGAGGCTGCCCGGCGGTCAGGACCGTCGCCCCCATTCTGCTCGGCTGTCTGGATGCTCGGCGGGCTGGGGCCGTGAGGCACCAAGAAGGATCAGGAACACCCGTGTCCGGCCCTGCCTGGGATGTTTGTTCAATGGAGAAGTTGGTGAGTGTGGAGAAGGCTGAAAGGAGGAAGAGAAGCAGCAGCTGAGGAGACAGGTAAAGTCAGTTACCTCCCCCGAGGGGAAGGGGACTGGCGGGGAGGAAGAATCACTGCTTCTTCCTGCCTGCCCTTATCACTCTTCCTTTTGCTACCCCTTCTCAGAGCCCCTTCCTCCTCGCCCCTGGGTCACTGCACCACTCACTGGTTTTTGCTTTCCAGGTTTGAGCTGGCTAGAGGAGACGAGAGAGCAGGAAGGGTCAAGCCACCCACCAGAGAAGCAGCAGAGAGCCTCTGACCAGCATCCTGTATAAAGGTAATAAGCCAGATCTCCCCACCCCCATTGTTTATTTCTAGCCCCTATTTCATTAAGCATTGCTTTATTTTCAGCCTGGTTACCTGGAAATGCAAGTCTTTCCTGGCACCCAGTTTCCCAGCAAAAACAAAACTCTGCCGGTGCCTGATCCTTAAGATTTTAATTAATAATAACTTCTCTATCCCAGAAACATATTTTTCCTTCTCTGTACATTGTGTTTTCTTTTTTTCTTTTTCTTTTTTGCATTATCTTTCTGTACACTGTACCATTTACCCTGCTCTGAGACTTTGAGACCTTTTTGTAGCCCCCCCCCCCAAACCTTACTCCCAGAGGAATTCCTCAATTCCTTGTTAATTGCTTGTTAATTCTGAATGACTCTGCTTTTTAATTAAACCACAATTTTCTGTTTTCCCCTTATGTCTGCCTATCACCTTTCCTCTAACTCTGTCAGAAAATCTTTTGAGTTAACTAACAGACAAGGGTTTGGTAGAGGAAGATGCAGTAATGGCTTGAAATTTATGACTTTTGGAAAATAACTTGACTTTTTCTGCTAGTGAAAAGTGAATCTGTGTACCTTAATAGTGTGGATAGTATGAAAGCAATATTTGCTCCTGAAGCATGTACCTGTAACTAACTCTTCTGGCTTTTATGTGTTTCTGTTGACAGATGTGAATGGGTTCTGAAACTGTTATAAAACGATAAGTAATATTTGTGACACCTTAGATTTTCTAGAAGAACTTACAAAACTTCATACAATATTTTGTTAATCATTTGACACTCATGAATTTGAAAACAAAGGGATGTTTTGGTGTGTTTAGAATCTAGGGCTTTATTCTTGCACTCTTCATAGATAAGGTTTATTTCAAAATCCTTACAGATAATTTGTTAGATTGAAATTTAAGCATCTAATTCATGTGATCACATTTCTGTCGTCATATTTTGTTGCTGCTTCTGGAAAATACACCAAAGGTAAGTTTAGGACATTCATGTAATTCCTAAAGAGGGAATATGATCAGGGAAATTATATAAGAGTTAATTCACAAATTAGTCAAGTGAATGACTTCTCTAACATCCAATAACAGGAGTATAAAGTGACTTGTTAATCTCAGAGTTATTTTAATATCTCAGATTGTTTAGGGAATTTCAGGTACAAAGAAGTACTTAAAATAGCAGAAGTTGTTAGGAAATCATTGATTTACTCTGTTCCACTGGACTTTCTGCCTTCCCCCAAAAGAAATTTATGCCTTTCCTGATTCTTTTAATTGTGAAGACATTGCTAAAGATACTTTTAAGTGCTCTGAGGGTTTGCATATTCTTGAGACCTGGTACTGGACTCCAAAGGGAGAGTGTATGCTACTGAATGGAATTGAAATCAGTATCTACCACTGACTGTTCCATGGTGAACATTTAGGGCAGCCTTTATGTGCATATAGGGTCCACTTCACTTCAGTAAAAGCTAGGCAGAAGTCTATAAAAGTTAAAGGCAATTTTCATTATGCAAATATGCGAATCTCCAGAGAGATGCCCAATGATTACTTTAGGAATTTTGTCTTTTAAATGCTAACATATTTGGAATATGTTTTTAAGGTAAAGACAAATGATGTGTTTTCTATTCAGGCCTTCTCACTTACATATTTTTTCTACTTTAGATATGACTCTAGCATGTTTTCATTTGCAAGGGGTGTTACCACCTGAGATGGTAAGGGAGCAGGTCTGTGGCGAGTCAGGCTTGTAAGTTACAGAGAGAACACTGCTTTCTTCTGGTTGCCCGCCAGATCATTCTCATTGCTTAAATAATATTTCATTGCTCCTCTCAGCTTTTAACTGCTTTTCTATGATTAGGGAATATGTATATAAATCGTTGGCATCTATTCCTAGTATTAGCATGATTGAGAGTGTTTGGTCTAGATTATGCTGAACATTTAAAATGTTTAATATGGGTAATTATTTACCAGCATGGACAGACAGTTAGGTAGTTTATATTTTTCAGATTGGTAGTTAACTTTGTGTTGATTCGATTGCCGTGTATACAGGTTTTTAGAGAAAAAAAAAATGGAAAGAGCCTGATTTATTTGATAACCAAATATAGATTTATAGTCACATAGGGAGAATAACTGATTTTAACTGAAGATCTACAGTGATGCATTTAGAGTATGCTGTGGCTCTATACTTACATTCTTTATACCTGAAGTAATATCATGCATGATTATTTAATATTCTATATATATCTGTTTTGTTTACGTTTAACTTTGGTAACACAGAAGTTCATACTATTCCTAAAAAGCCTAAAGTCAGATAAGGTTTATATATTACCTAATATCTGACTTACATCCTTTTATTTCATTTTCAGCTGAAGACACTCCTTAAGGAGAATGATTGTCTCTTTTTTTGCAAACCTTCTAGGTACTGATGTAAGGCTGCTAAGATGATAAAGCCGGACAGGGGTTAATATGATAATATTGACAAGACCTCCTCATTTACAACATTTGTGATTTAAGCCTTGAGTTGAGTCTGGATAGTGCATTATACAATTTCCTTTCTTGCCTCCTTCACATTCCGTGAAAATGGTTGGTTTTTCTGCTGGAACATTTGAGAATTATAGATAAGTTGTGCATGATAACACATCCTTGTGTTACGCGGAGGTCCAGTAATTTGGAGGAAATATGAATACCCTTACTTGTTTTAGAACATAAACACCATGCTAACCATGAGGAATGATACTAGAAAACACTTCTACTTTATTTTGGGTTCCAGGCTCTTGATCATATCAATAGTGCTGGTCAACATAGACCTCGGCCATGTTGTACACTTTGGGCCTTACAGTGTTTCTGCAGCCATCTTCCCTCTTAGAACTTGTGACCCAATGGTGTTTTGTGTTTTTTTTTTTCCTCAGAGCCAATATCCTTGGAGTTGCTGATTTTATTTTCTTACCAGCCTGTATATCTCTGTCTGTTCTACAAAGAAATGCTTATTTCTTTTTTTGAGTAGCAAGCTGTTATCTTGTTTCTAGTGGTGTGAAATCTGAAAGCACAGTTCTAATTTGTATCACCTAATCCAAAAATATGTGGACTTTTAGTGAAAATAATATGCAAAGAGCCATTAGTGACTAATCATTTATGCCAGAGGAAATCGGGGACATGTGGCAAATCTGGTGAAAGTTTTATACAATTTTAGACAGGTCTTAAATATATTTTATATTATAGTTATTTTACTCTTCACTCTGTTCTGTGAATATAAACTTCTTTTAATTATGTGAAGCAAGAAGTTTAGTTTTAACTTAATGAAGTTCCTTTGGCATCTTTATAGAATTTAGTGTTAACATCTTATTTTTTATTTTTTTTAAATGTTTATTTTTGAGAGAGGGAGAGAGACAGCGCAAGTGGGAAGGGGCAGAGAGAGAAAGGGGGAGACATATTATCCGAAGCAGGCTCCAGGCTCTGAACTGTCAGCACAGAGCCCGATGTGGGGCTTGAACCCACGAACCGTGAGATCGTGACCCGGGCTGAGGTCAGATGCCCAACCGACTAAACGAACCACCCAGGTGCTTCAGTGTTAATTTTAATTCCTAAATGTATACTTTCTAGTATGGTCAACAGTGTAAAAGCTCAGAGGCCTGCATTGTTTCCTTTTGACCTGACGTAGATTAGAAAAGATGGATTCGTAAAATTTAAACAACACAATTCAACACACTATCCTGCAGTAAAACCTCATATAAAAATGATAGACATTGGGGAAGTGGCTCATTTTGATACATAATTCTGAAGTCTTGTCTGCATGGTTTGTTTTTTGTTTTTTGTTTCTTGTCTTTTCTGACTGAAACCTGGAATGGGATTTCTAAGATTATACCCTCAGAATTTTAGTCATTGTGAGTCATTAATTTAAAAACAGCTTACACTGTACATTTATTTCTTTAGAAAATAGCCTCCTTGGCCATATTCTATTATTTTATAGGTGACTTCTTCATGAACTATCAGATTTTCAAATGTGCACTCCTTGAGGGGAATATAGACTTTTCTCCATTTTCCTGTGTCTGGACTTCTCTGTGATTTTTTTTTTTTTTTTTTTATTTTTGAGAGAGAGAAAGAACATGTGCAGAGGAACAGGGGAGGGGCAGAGAGTGAGGGAGACAGAGGATCTGAAGTGGGCTGTGCAGTGACAGTGGAGAGCCCAATGCGGGGCTTGAACTTATGAACTGTGAGATCATGACCTGAGTCGGACACTTAACCGACTGAGCCACCCAGGCACCCCAACTTCTCTCTGATTTTTTAAATAGTATGTTTAGTGCTAGATATTGTATTTACTTTTTAAGTTCAATCGTCTTTTTTTTTTATGTATTCATATATGGATAGCTATACTCTATTAAGTGCAAACTCTCCTAAAATAACACCAAGATAAAAATTAATTACTTGTCTGGTGCTTTGGACTATTAGGATGTTTTGGTAATGGTAATTAAGTCATTGCCTTTCATAATTTAAGGGATGCAGCTGACAAAGGACTCTGTGTGCATGGTATGTGTGTCTTGTTTTTTTTCCAGTAAAAACTGTTGCATGTAAAGTGCTCTTTTGGTTTAAACCAATAGTTATTGTTTATAGCACTTGGTATTGTCAGAAAAGGGAAAAATGATCTTAACATTTTTAGGTGTATCTAATTTATTTTAAGTATGCAGAACTCTCTAGTAAAGTTTTACCAGGGGGCGACACCAGTGGCCAAGGCCTAGCAGTGTGCCAAACACATGTCAGGGGCTCCGTGGACTTGCATCTGTCTGATTGAAGTAGCCCATATGGCATTATTGCAAGTTATTGTGGTTTGTGCATCTTTCTTGTTCAGAGAAATAGTCACTTCATCCTTTAACACAAAGCCTTTTCTTGATGTTATTAATAAATCAGTGCCATTTCATATTCCCCTCAACCCCCACTTTGCATGCCCTCCTCCCCACTTACCCCCTCTGCCTCCATGAAAGGGGCGATGGGTAGATAGAAGGCCTAAGAACAAGATTCCTAAAGGCTTGAAACCATGGAGAGCTATCTCCGCTTCTCTTGGGAGGCAGGGGATACCAAGGACACCCTTAGAAGTAAGGCAGCCAGTGCCATTGATTTTTGCAATGTAGATGTAGCTCATGTGGAAAATAATCACCTGTTCATTTGTGGAAAATGCTGGAGGCTTATCATTGGAGACCTCGTTTGCATTTTTTAAACAAATTTTTATTTTAGTATAGTTTTAGATATACAGAAAAATTGCACAGACAGTACAGAATTCCCATATACTCCACACCCAGTTGCCACCAACAGCTTATATTAATAGATGGATTTGTCACAATTAATGAACCAACAATGAACATTATTATTAATTAAAATCCATATCGTGTTCGTACTTCTTTAGCTTTTACCTAATATGCTTTTTCTGTTCCAGGATCTCATCTAGGATACCACATTACATTTAGCCTTCTTGTTTCCATAAGCTCTTCTTGGCCATGACAATTCCACAGACTTCCTTGTTTTTGATGGCTTTGACATTTTGAGGAGTACTGGTCAGGTATTTTGTAGAATGTCCCTCAGCTGGAATTTGTGTGGTGTTTTTCTCATGATTAGGTGGGGGTTATGGGCTTTGGAGAGAAAGATCACCACAGTAAATTGCCATTCTCCTCATTCCATGCTTGTCACGTGACTTGGCACTGGTGCCTGTTAACCATGATCACCAGGCTGAGGTGGTGTTTTTCAGGTTTCTTGCCGTAAAGTTGTTCTTTCCCTCCTTTTCCATGCTTTCCTCATGGGAAGGAAATCTCTACATGACCCACACTAAAGGAGAAGGGAGTTATGCTCTACCTCCCTGAGTAGGGGGGATCCATGCAATTATATGGAATTCTGTACAGGAGATTTGATTCTGCTCCATCCTTTATTTATTCAATCAGAGCATTATGGGCCTGTTGGTATTTATTCTAGACTTTGGGTTAGAATCCATACCACTTATATTTATCTTGTTCAACTTGTTCCAGCTTAGCTACTAAGAGCTCTTGTGGTTGGCCCGTGTTCCTGTGACATTCCCCCATCACTGCATTTCTCTTTGAGCACTTCCTTTTTGGCACAGTGAGATGCTCCAGGCTCATATTGTATATTTCCTGCCCCACTCTCAGAATTGGGCATCTCTGTAAGGATAGTTCTGCATTTTTTTCAGCTTGCCTTGTAGGAGTTCTGATCATGTCTAATTCTCTAATTCATTTTTTTAAGAAATGATAGTTAGTTTTAAGTTAAATATTGTTTCCAAGTGTGTGCTGGCCAAGTCTTTGGCCTTGGAAAAAGGAAAGGGTCAAAGTGGACTATATACTGATGTGGATTGGTTGTAAATTCTGGTGTGCAACCAGCAGCACCTAGGACTGCCACTCTTCCCCATAGTACGTCAGGTTGTTAGGTTTTCAGGTAGCCCAGCCTTTCCTGTTTAAGTGATGGAGGGGTTAGCATACCTACCCTACTGGGATGGGGTGGGGTAATAGTTCTCTCAGTGAGTAATTTCTAGAGTGATTTGAGCATAAAGTGTGGAAGTCACTTAGCATGTGCTCTTAACCTTAATGGAGTTCATAGACCTAGGGTTTAATCTATATGAAGAAAGATCCTTTTTTTCTTTCAATTGTAGAGAGGATTTTTCCAGAATTCATATAGGGAAGCTGGCAAGGATGTTGTTAATCTTTTACGCAGTTTGATGTATATATAAAGGAATAACCATTTCAAAATGATTAACATAATGCTTTTTAGGGCATATGAAGAGCCAGCATTTAAAGATATACTCTCCTTTTGGTTGTCATAGATTCCATTTTGGCCCTGACCACCTACTATATTGAATGAACACATACTTTCATTTTTGTCCTGTTTAGAAAAGAGCACACGCCTAACAGTGTCAGTTAAAAAGTAATTCAGATGAAGCAAGCCTGAAAATATATTCTGAATAGAGCAAAAAATAAGATAAAAGGAACCTGTACTTGCATCTAAATTTCAAATGTGTGATTTTTTTTTTTTTAATTTACTCTTTTTCAAAAAACTGCCCTTTTAAGAAAAAAAATCCTGAAAATACACCATATCCTGTACCAGTTTGGAGATTAATGTAAGTCTCAAGATTATTTTCTCTAAGAACTGACCTGAGTTCTTTCTCTGCTCTGGAAGTTTGATAGAAAGCACTAAAATTTAAGCTCATTGAAAGGTAGAGTGTGTAGGCATCTCTGATTTTTTATTATTTTTAGGAATCTTCCCATAATTGGTATTTGTTTTTAGGTTAAGAAAGCTCAATCACGCTGCAATCTGGACACACTCTGAGCCTTCTCCTCACAATGCTGTATGTGCACAATGGTTATTAGGCAATCCACGTATCAGAAGAAGGGACATTCTTCTACAAGGTAAGTGACTGAAGGTTATTGGTCATCTGTGCAGTTCTGGGGAGGAAAATCCATATAGCTTTTGCTTTTCCCTTCAAAGCAGCTAACATATATTAAACACAACACTTGCTAAAAGAAAATCCAGGTTTTTGTTTGTTTATTTTTTATACTGTTTGAATCTTACATAGTAGACCTCATTTAAGAGCCAAGATAATGGTCTCATTTAAAAAAAAAAAAATCTGTTAAAACTGATTTTGAGCATATAGTAGTAGTTTTCATTAATTTCTTCCAGTGGTATTCAGTGTCTTTGCTTACAACTCTAAAAATACACAGAAAGCTATTCCAAAAGGGTTCTTGGTCGTTTTTAAGATGAGAGACTTAGTTTTATAGTGTTGATTGAAAAAGTAATTAAGCAAAGGGATAAGGGAGAAAATCATGTTTATTAAGGAGACAAATTGTCAGGAAATTTCTCATTTCCAAATTTTCTCTGAGGAGATAGCTCTTTGTAATAGTAGCCTGATATTTTTAAATTATATTACTTAATAGGAATACGAGTTTGAAATAACCATTTTCACTTTATGAAACAACATAGGACATTTGATTGTATTCTTAAGCTGTGATGATTTGACCTAGGTCAGGCTTAAGTTTACCTTTGCACAATCTATAGCAAGAGGTTTTGCAAGATAAATTATTATTGGTAACAAGATTATCCCAAGATGTCTAACCTACATAGGAGACCAAAATGTCTTTAAAGGACTTTATCACATAATTTTTTATTTTTAGAAATGGAAGCCGCCTAATTAGGAGATGAGTCTAATCTATTCCTTAAAATTAGCCCAGATGGAATGGCTTCTTAGAAGCGTGTTAGTTTAAGCTTCTGTAAGCTTCTGTAAAGCTTAAAAACCCACTGAAAAAGTTTTTTTACACACACATGTAAGGGCCACTTTTCACAATTCACTTTGGACTTTTTCCTCTTTGCATGAAGGAGGTCTCGTTTTATATTGAGCCTGAGTGCACACCTCTTTTGTGACCTGTTAGAGGGTGCAGAAGTCCAGGACACTACTTTTTCTTTAAAATGATTTTTTTTTCATGTGGTGTTGTTTCAATTCTTACAGGTTTTTTTTTTTTTTTTTAATCTCACTTGGATTTTCTACATTTTCTTTTTTTAATTAATTTGTTTTTGAGAGGGGAGGGGGCAGACTGAGGATCCGAAGTGGGCTCTGCGGTGACAGCAGAGAGCCCGAAGAGGGGCTCAAACTCATGAACCGTGAGATCATGACCTGAGCCAAAGTCAGATGCTTAACTGACTAACCACCCAGGTGCCCTGATTCTTAGAGTTTTTAGATATTTTGTGTGATCTTGGTACTTTGCCAATTAGAGTAAAACTTTTAGAAAACTGAAATTAGAAAAGTGGAAAAGATAACGTAGCAGAAAAAGAGGGGTGGTAAATCATGCATCAAATAACAAAGTGGGGAGGATAGAAAGAAACAAACAAAAGGAAAATGCATACTCTCTATGCATTTTACTTTACCCCACGTACTTCTTTCCCCCGCCAAACCTCTCACCCTTTGGGGCTAAAAATAAAATATTGAAATACTTTAGGGGACTCATCTAAAGTTTTTCATTTTTTTTTTTAAATGCTTCTCATAGTCTTTAATCTTCATAGGCTATGAATTGACCATTTGATACCCTGCATTCACTCACTGATCTGTGATCGAGTCCTTGAATGGTTTATAACTGCATGCATTAGGGAAATTAAACTCTTTTTAAAAATTTTTTTAAAATGTTTGTTTATTTTTGAGAGAGAGAGAGAGACAGAGCATGAGTGGAGGAGAAGCAGAGAGAGAGGGAGGTGCAGAATCTGAAGCAGGCTCCAGGTTCTGAGCTCAGCACAGAGCCTGACGGGGGGCTCGAACTCACGGATCCATGAGATCATGACCTGAGTGGAAGAAATCACATGCTTAACCAACTGAGCCCTATCCCTCCCCCCCCCCCCCCCCCCCCCCGTGCCCCAGGGAAATCAAACTCTTAAGGCAAGCACTCACCTGACTACTCTGTTGTCTCCCATTTTCTGGCTGCCCAGCATCACCTTCCATTATACCTAAAATATGCTGCTATGTTCATAGGATGTTTGCTTTGAGTTTTCAAAAGACTACAGAAGAAATTTCCTGTAACTGCAACTTAAGGCATTATGCCTGGCTTTTTGTTTGAAATCTTTTATAATCTTTGGGAAGCTACCAAAGTTCCGGTTATAAGAGGTGCATATTAATTAGTTGTAGTAGGATGAACTGTCATGACTAAGATTTACATGATTTAACAATGGAAAATTCTGTGCTATTTAATAGACACACTGCGAGGAGCCAAGTATTCTAAATTTCACATGTTCTACTTGCCCTTAAAGGCTGTTCCCTGTGACCTAATGAATCCTTGGTAAAAAGTGGACTCAGCTAGGATGTTACACCACCATTGTCGAAGGAACCCTGAACTCCAGGAAGAATTGCAGATTCAGGCTGCAGTGGCTGCCGGGGATGTTCACACAGTACGAAAGATGTTAGAACAAGGCTATTCTCCAAATGGCCGGGATGCTAATGGCTGGACCCTTCTTCATTTCTCTGCAGCAAGAGGGAAGGAAAGATGTGTTCGAGTATTTCTAGAACATGGAGGTGAGTTTTCTGGAAGCAAACCTTTTTTGTCAAGGAGAAACTTAAATTATATTTAGTTTAAATATATGTGTACATGTATATAATGTTTAATGCTTCCCTTTGGTTGATACCCACCTTCTTATTCTCTCTTTTGTGAAGATTTGTTGCAGGTGTGCTGCGTTTTGCTTAAAGCCAGATTGTTTAAAGCGCAATTTGGTGAATATAATGTGCTTCCCCCGCCTGTAACTGTATTTATACACAGCCAGATTTTCCTGGGTCATTTCAAGTAAAAGCAACCCTCCATGTTGTCCGGCTGCTTCTGTTTCGGAAGCAGAAGTGGTTGTGGTACCCACAATTAGAGAGTTGCACAAGTTTCCCGTTTGATAATTGCTCATGCAAACAGACCTAGCAGGGGTCCCTTTAAGTGTCATGCCCTTAATGAAGTCCTATCTTTTGAAGTTACCTCTTTAAAAAAAAAACTTTTGGATGGCATCTTTTATTACTGTTTTAGAGCTCCTGCCTTTTCCAGATCTGTACATAGTTTGTAGGTTAGAAGATAGATTATCTGAGGTCTTGTTGTGTATAAATATACACATTTGGGAACGACATCTGACATTTTATGCTTTTGCTTTGAAAATCTGTGCATTCCCATAGTTAAAAATTTCCATAATAATAAGAGCTAATACGCAGTCCGTGAGTTCGAGCCCCGCGTCAGGCTCTGGGCTGATGGCTCAGAGCCTGGAGCCTGTTTCCGATTCTGTGTCTCCCTCTCTCTCTGCCCCTCCCCCGTTCATGCTCTGTCTCTCTCTGTCCCAAAAATAAATAAACGTTGAAAAAAAAAAAAATTTTTAAAAAAAAATAATAAGAGCTAATAATTATCCCAGACTAGTTAACTTTTTTCCCCAGTTGAATTTCTTAATTTTCCAAAGATGGGCTAGATGTATTCTGTATTCATACCCATTTTATCTTTGTAAATTATGGTGTAAAGCAGCTTATTTGGGACTCAGGTTCCACACATGCCCCTTCCGGGGCCTGCACTGCTCTTTGACAACCATTTGGTTTTGTTTTAAGGTGTGCTATGTTATGAGATGAGTCAGCCTTGTAAACCCACCCGAAGTACAGAAAACTTGAGAAGTCCCAGGGTTCTCTTGAAGGTCGTGCGAATTACGTGAAACTAGGGACATGGAGGCTGTGAGTGGGAACTAATTGCAGGGCGATGCTAAGCCCGGGACCCCGGGTCTTCACACACCCCAGGGGTTCCATAACAGCAACTAAATCCCTGAAACGGTGGATCGTTGACGGCCCAGCCGTTTGCTGTCCCATGCCTGCTGTGTAGCTGTCCTCCCTCCCTCCTGCCACCCTGGCTCTTCCCTCAGTTCACCTTCCTCTTTAGAAACCTCAGTCCTGATGTTGATGAAGGGGAAATACAGAGAGGAACAGGATAAAGATCAGGGAAATTGAAAACCATAGGATCTGAAAAATTCTGGCAGTGCTTACCAAGATCAGAGTTGACATTTTTTTTTAATGTTTATTTATTTTTGAGAGGGAGAGAGAGTGCAAGCGAGCAAGCAGGGAGAGGTAGAGAGAGACACACACACAGAGTCTGAAACAGGCTCCAGGCTCCCAGCTCCGAGCTGTCAGCACAGAGCCTGACATGGGGCTTGAACTCATGAACTGTGGGATCATGACCTGAGCTGAAGTTGGATGCTCTGTCAGCTGAGCCACCCAGGTGACCCCAAGAGTTGACAACCTAGTCCTGTTACTTTTTGCTTCTGCCAGCCTTACTTTTAAGCAATTAACTAAGGGGAAAAAAAAAGTCAATTACTCAGGTAATAACATTACTGTGTCTCCTTAAGTAAAACAGTTTTCAAATAAATCACAAATAAAGCCAAAGACCCCTTTGCCCAACTCCCAATCCTTTCTGCCTGCCCTTCTCAGAAGTAACCATAGGTATGAGTTTGGGATAATTTCCTCATATTGTTACTTACTTATACTTACAGAAAATATGTCATATTGTGTTGTGTGTGGTTTTAGAACATAAAATGATATTGTACTGACCATGGTATCCTGCAGTTGTTTTCTGCTGAACTGTACAACTTAAGATTTTTTCTAAATAAGGGATTGGCAAACTCCTGTAAAAGACCAGATAGGAAATATTTTAGGCTTTGCAGACCCTACTGTCTCTGTCATAAATACTCCACTCTGCCTTTGTAGGTAGCATGAAAGTGGCCATAGACAATTTGAAGCAAATGAGTATGCCTGGTGCAAATACAACTTCATAAAAACAAATGGTGGGCCAAAGTTGGCCTGTGGGCCACAGTTTTCTGAACTCTGCATCCTCACTCACCCTCCCCTCTGTGTAGCCATGGGTGTGTGTGTGTGTGTGTGTGTGTGTGTGTGTGTGTATAGGTATTTTTAACAGCTTCTATTGAGGTAGAATCCACATGCCTTACAATTCACCCATTTAAAGTGTGCATATAGTTCAGTGGCTTCTAGTATATTTGTAGAGTTGGGCATCCATCATCACAAGTAATTTTAGAACATTTTCATTACCCCCGAAAATACTTGGGACTGTTCTATAATACACATAGATTTACTGTGTTTTTTTTTAGCCGCTAATTATAATATTTATTAGTATGGACGCACTGTCTTTTGTCTAAACCATTCTTTATTTTTTATTTGAGCATGGCTAAAATTTTCTCAGTGGATTTTATTTGTTGAGAACATAACATATGTGGTTAAAAACCAAAGGATAGTTATTCTGCACTGTTCAGTGAGGGGAAAACGCCTGCTCTCTAGCACCTGTCTGTGACATCCCTTCCCAGAGGCAGTCACTCTTACTGGTTTCTTTTGTGTCCCGGCAGATATAACCTGTGTGTCTAGGTGCATATAATATTCCATCCTCCTCCTTCTAGCCTGCTCCTTTTCTTGTTAATAGTCTATTCCACATCTTGCTTTTTCCACCTGCCAGTTTAGCCCAGCAATAACTCCTTATCACTACTGACAGTATCTCACATTCTGTCGCACAGATGTAATTTATTTAAACTTATCCCTCATTGTTGGACATTTTGATTTTTCATTTTTCTACTACTAGAAAGAGTATTACAGAGAATGTCCTTGACTGAATTTTTTTTTTTTTTTTTAATGTATGTGAGAGTTTATCTCTTGGATAATTCCTAGAAGTGCAATTGCCAAACCAAAAGGATGTTTAAAAAAAGGTTTTTTTAATAGATTTTTTGACAAATTGTTCTGCAAATGTTAGGATGGCGCTGTCTTTACTGACCAGTAGGATAGCGCCTGTTCCCCCACCTTTGCCAGGCATCCATCACAAGATGGTTTGCTCTTCCTCTTTGTGATTTGCTTGCCTCTCTCTCTCTCCCTCTCTCCCTCTCTCTCCCCCTCTCTCCCCCTCTCTCTCCTTCCTCCCCCCCCACCCCCCCATCCCCCCCCCACCCCGAAATGACATTTGAGTAACAAAACATTGCAACACTGGGCTGCTTTGCTGGTCATTTTCTTATTGGCTTGTAGGAATTGTTCGTATATTCTTCTTTGTTAGATATGTGTTGTGCCAATCTTCTCTCCGGTTTTAGCTTTATCTTCTTGATGTCGTGTTTGTTTTTGTTGGGCAGAAGTTTGCATTTTATTGTAGTTGAATTTTATTTTTCATCTACCTTAGGATGTGTGCTTTTTGTGTCTTGCACACCATGCCAGTGGGTCATTATTTGCCTGTATTTTCTTCTAAAAAGTTTTATGGCACATAGATCCTTAATCTATTCCAGAGTTGATTTTGGTGTCTAGTATGAGATGGTCAGGTACAATTTCATACTTTTTCCCCATAAGGGTAGCCTCAGTCATCACTTCTGTCCTCATTGCTGTGTCTTTCTGGCTCAGATATAAAGTTTTCATATATGCATGGTTCCATTGAGTCTAGTGTCTGTTGGTATAACCCTGAGTTAGTATAATACTGTTATAATTAATATCACTCTGTAATTAAAGTTTTGATTTGCAGGAGGAGGCGGGTATGGCAAATCTCTTTGTTATTCTGTTCTTTAAGGATGCTTTGGCTACTCTTAGCCCTTTATGTTTTCTTATAAAATTTTAAAACAATAGAACTAAATGTTTTGGAGAAGCTTCTCAATTGTTTTTACATAGCACCTTTTACTCACTCCTGTTACCCTAACAGAATTAGGAGGTTTGGGAAGTATTTTTTTCCTAGCACATTATATATCAATTTGGAAACATTAACAGGAGAAGAACTTTCCTCCTTCCCTGTGCCCTTGGCCGCAGGTAATGCTTCTCAGTGCTCTGTGTTTAGTCTAAGCCTGCCTTCTGACCTCTAGACCAGCGTGTCCAGCTGCGTGTTAAGCCTCTGCACGTTCCTGGCTCACACACAGCACAGGCTGCTGCTTGGACATGTTCTTTTATAGCTAACGGCACCACAGCCTGCTAGGCCAGCAGTCTAGAAACCACCCTCGACGCTCTTCTAAATAGTTGCCAGATCTTCTCATTTCTTTTCATTGGAGGCACTGCCCCACATTTGGGTGAGGAATCCTCGTGCCTCACCAGGACTGTGATGATGTTCTCCTTCATCCCTGCTTCCAGTCTTGCCCCCTCCCAGCCAGTCTCTAAACAGAATGATCTGTGATGAAAATTAAAATGGGGCGCCTGGGTGGCTCAGTCATTTGGGCATCCGACTTCAGCTCAGATCATGATCTCACGGCTTGTGAGTTCGAGCCCTGCATCGGGCTCTGTCCTGACAGCTTGGAGCCTGCTTCTGATTCTGTCTCCCTGTCTCTCTGCTGCTCCCCTGTTTGCACTCTGTTTCTCTCGCTCTCTCTTTCTCTCTCCTTCTCTCTCCCTCCTCTCTCCCTCTCTCTCAAAAATAAATAACATTAGAAAAATTAAAATGAAAATATTTCCTTTTTAAAATCACTGAAAGTTTTCCATCTCTCTTAGGGTAATAGTCAAAATTCTTAATGTGACCTACATGACCCTCATTGTTCTGGCTCCTCTGCGATATCTTTCCAGCTTCATCTTTGAGCCGCAGCCTCTCTGTGTTCATTCACATCCACTGAGCCCAGAGGCCTATGCGCAGGACCTGCTGAGTCCCCCTGCTCACCCTGCTGCTACCACTTTCACCTCATTCATGCCTGCTTCTCTGTCAGCTCTCATGTATCACTTTCTCAAGGAAATCTCTTATCATCCAGACTTGGGTAGATCCTTCTGTTGTATGATATTATTGTCTGTACCTTTTTTTTGTAGCTCCTATCACAAATGTAATGATTTATTTGTGTACTATTCTGTTTAATGTCTTTATCTCCTGTTGAAGCTTCGGAGGGTAGCACCCATATCTTCTTTGTTCTCAATGAGAGAGAGAGGAGACACATACCAGCTATCTCACAGAATTGCTCCCCAGCCATACGGAGACAAGACTAATCCTTTCTTTAAAAATATTGAATATTGGTTGAAAATGGGCCAGTCTTGTTGTGGGATTAGAAAAGTGTTTGAATTTGACCTACCTGCTCTTGTCCTAAAACCATAGTTTCTTTAAGAGCTTGAAAATTTCCAGATTGGCCCCCCTCCTGTTAATAAGCTTCTCTTGTGATTGGTATTAAGGTGAACTGAAGTCCAGTTCAAATGTGGGTAAGTGAGCAAAATAAGCCACAAAAAACAAAGGTTCATTTCTCTTCCCCTCCTCCTCCTGGCCCCCAGTCCCATGAGGGTGGGGGAAGGTTCATAGAGATAGTTAGATGAGGCGGCCCGTTGGTCCTCCATTAATCACTTATTCATGTATTTATTCTGCAAATATTCATTGGGTACCTAACATATGCCAGGCTCTGCGCCAGGCACCAAGGTACAGAATGAGCGTTGTGCTAGCCGTCTGGTCCTTCATAGTCAAGTGGCTGGATAGATTTATAGCCAATGCTTATTGAGCACTTAGTAGTAGCCTAATGCTTCACAGCAGCTCTGTAAGGGTGAGTAGTAGTTTTTCCATTGAGAAAACTGAGCCACAGAATGGGAAATAATTTGCCCAAGGCCATTCACCTCATAAATCGTGGAGCTAGGGTTCAAATCCACTGTCTTAGCTATGATTCTGTATGGCCTGCCTATACGGATACAATGCAGTTCCAACAGAGTGAGCTAAGTGCCGGGTATAAAAAGTCCCCACTGTTGCAGTGGTGGATGTGGGGGCCACAGCAAAAGAGGTTTACTAGAGAAAATATAGTTTGACTTGAGATCCTGAAAGGTGGGGCAGGGATGGGGCAGTGGAAGGACAGAGATGTGGGATTTTTGAAACACATAGGACACTGAGTGTGAAGGGTAGAAGAAGAAAGGAACATGTTTGGTTTTAGGAACTGAGAAAAGTTCAGTATGATTAGAGCATATCCAATAATTTATTCTATGGACTGTATTAGCCATTTAACATCTGATAGAGAGGAGTGGCAGAAACGGATGCATTTTAGCAAATTCACTAGTGATAGTATGTGAACTTAGTAAAAGGGCCTGCAATCTCAGCAAGAGCAGGTGGGTGCCTGCTTCCTGATCAGAACTCTGGTCTCATTTCCCTGCACCCCACTCTAAACACATTTATTGAGCACCTGCTATGTGTCAAGCACTGTTCTGAACGTAATGGGAATACAGCAACAAAATAAAGTGCTGTCATGGCACTTACATTTCGTTTTTTTGTATTTAAGTTTATTTGTTTAGAGAGAGCGAGCGTGTGCAAGTGGGGATGGGGCATAGAGAGAGAACCCAAGGAAGCTCTGCACTATCAGCATGGAGCCTGATGTGGGGCTTGATCTCACGGACGGTGATATGAAGACCTGAACTGACTCAAGCAGGCTCCACACTATCAGCGTAGAGCCCAATGAGTGGCTTGAGATCATGACTTGAGCCAAAATCAAGAATCAGTCGCTTTAACTGACTGAGCCACCAAGGCGCCCCAGCCCTTAAACATTTCTGAGTGAAGGAAATTGATGGTGAAATGTACAATGTCAGGTGGTGATCAGTGCTGTGAAGAAAGGTGAAGCAGAGAAGGGATAAAGAGGTATACAGGATTTTGTTTTAAATTAGGTATTTAGGGAAGGCCTCCAGTGTGCTGTTTGAATTGAGTCCTGGAAGAAATGAAGACCACACCATGAGAATATCTGGGAGAAAAACGTGAAAGATAAAGGGAACAATGGGGCACCTGGGTGGCCCCGGTTAAGCGGCCGACTTTGGCTCAGGTCATCATCTTGTGGTTGGTTCACGAGTTCAAGCCCTGCATTGGGCTCTGTGCTGACCACTCAGAGCCTGAAGCTGCTTCAGATTCTGTCTCTGCTTGCACACTGTCTTTCTCCTGCTTGCACACTGTCTCTCTCAAATATAAACATTAAAAAAAATTTTTTTTTAAAGAGGCAAAGGGAACAAACGAGTGCTGCACAAGTTCTGGGAAGGGAACGTACTTAGCACTTTGAAGAAAAAGCCAGGAAGACTACAGCAAGAACAGAACGATGGGAGAGAGGCTAAAGAGATGATGAACTGGCGTGTTCCGTAGGTCCTTGAAGGTTCAAAAAGGCTTTGGACTTTGTTCCAACTGAGAATGGAAAACCATCGAAGGCTTCTCAACTGAAGAATGAGAAGACCTTACTGAAGGGCTCACTCTGGCTTAAGGAGGTAGATTGTAGAGGAGCAAAAGATAAAGGGGAAGACCTGTCGGGAAGCTTTGGAATAGTTGAGGCAGGAGATACTAGTGGCTCATCCTAGACAAGAAGGATGAGTTGAGAAGTGGTCCTACGTTGAGAAGTGGTCAGATTCTGGAGAGGTTTTGAAAGTGGAGCCAACAGGCTTTGCTGATAGATTAGTTGGCCATGTGGTGGCAGTGAAAAGAAATCAAGATAACTGAGGTCTGGGGCCTGGGGGAGAAAGAGTTGCCATTGAATGAGCAGCTGAAAGTTAACCAAATGCAATTAAGAAAAAGGGGACATAGGGGCACCTTGGAGGGCTCAGTTGGTTAAACGTCCGACTTCGGCTCAGGTCACGATCTCATGGTTTGTGAGTTTGAGCCCTGCATTGGACTCTGTGCTGACAGCTTAGCCTGGAGCCTGCTTCCGATGCTGTCTCTCTCTCTCTCTCTCTCTCTCTCTCTCTCTCTGCTCCTCCCCCACTCGCGTGCTGTGTCTCTCTCTTAAAAATAAATAAACATTAAAAAAAATTAAAAAGAAAAGACACAGATGCTTAATACAAACCATTCACCACTGTAATACCTGTTCACCTGCACAGTGAAACCGCTAGTGAATGATCAGCTCTAACCCAAATGCAGAGATAACAGGCTGCCTGGGACCCTACTGGGATGCCAGCGATACGGCCACCAGGGAAGCCTGGTTAGGGAACAGCTGTGTGAAGCCATACTTGTTGGTCCTGTGGGAGGAATCCAGTTTCACTGAGAAAATGAGCAAGTTTGACTTGGTTAGTTGATGCTGTCTCTATTCCAGAAGGTAGAAAAAAAAAGTGAGGTTCTCTTTCTTATTTAATCCTAGGCTGTCCGTAGCAGGCATGGCTATTTACATTTAAATTAAATTTTAAAAGAAATTAAAAAATAAATTCTAAATGAAATTTAAAAAATTCAGTTCTTCATTGAGAGTAGCCTCTAAATGAAATTTAAAAAATTCAGTTCTTCATTGAGAGTAGCCGTGGTTCAAGTGCTCGATAGCTACACGTAACTAGTAGCTACTATGTTAGGCCTCACAGATATAAAACATTAGCTTGTGCAGGTAAATTACATTTTGCTGCTTTGCAGGCATTCCTTGGAGATGAGCAGGTTGGGTTCCAGACGACGTCAATAAAGTGACTATCACAGTAAAGCAAGTCAATGAATTTTTGTTTTTCCAGTGCACGTAAGGGTTATGTTGATACTATACTGTAGTCTGTTAAGTGTGCATTATGTTTAAAAATATTTCTACATGCCTTAATTAAAAAATACTTAATTGCTAAATGCTAACATCTGAGCTTTCAACTGGTCCTAATCCTTTTGCTGGTGGAGGGTCTCGCCTCCATGTTGACAGCTGCTGGCTGATCAGGGTGGTGGTTGCTGAAGGGTGTGGTGGCTGTGGCAATTTCTTCAAATGACAGTGAAGTTTGCCACATCGATTGCCTCTTCCTTTCGTGAACATTGCTCTGTAGCATGCGATTCTGCTTGATAGCATTTTGCCCACAACTTCTTTCGAAATTGGAGTCATTCCTCAAACCCTGCCACTGCTTTATCAACTAAGTTTATGTACCATTCTAAGTCCTTCGTTATTTCAACAACCTTCATAGCATCTTCACCAGAAGTAGATTCCGTCTCAAGAAACCGCTTTATTTGCTTACCTGTAAGAAGCAATTTCTCACTGTTCAAGTTAGATTGTGAGATGCAGTTCAATTCCATCTTCAGGCTCCACTCCTTTTTAAAAAAAAAATTTTTTTTTTATATTTATTCATTTTTGAGAGAGAGAGAGAATGAGCAGGGGAGGGGCAGAGAGAGAGAGAGAGAGAGAGAGAGAGAGAGAGAATGAATCTGAAGCAGGCTCCAGGCCCCGAGCCGTCAGCACAGTGCCCGATGCGGGGCTCAAACTCATAGACCACGAGATCGTGACCTGAGCCAAAGTCAGATGCTCAACCAACTGAGCCATCCAGGTGCCCCTTCCAGGCTCCACTGCTAATCCTAGTTCTCCTGCTGTTTCCACCACAGCTGCAGTCCCTTCTTCCTCTGAGGTCTTGAACCCTGGAAATCATCCATGAGTGTTGGAATCAACTTGTTCCAAACTCTTGTTCATGTTGATATGTTACCTCTTCCTGCAAATCACAAATGTCCTTAACTACAATTAGAGTGGTGAATTGTTTCCAGAAGGTTTTTAATTTTCTTTCCCTGGATCCATCAGAGGAATCACTGTGTATGGCAGCTGTAGCCTTAGAAAATATATTTCTTAAGTAATAAGATTTAAAAGTTGAAATTACTACTTGAACCATTGGCTGCAGAATGGATGTTGTGTTAGCAGGCATGAAAACAACATTAATTTCATTGTACATCTCCATCAGAGCTCTTGGGTGACCAGGTGCATTGTCAACAAGCAGTCACATTTTGAAAGGAATCTTTTTTTTTCCCAGCAGTAAGTCTCAAAGGTAGGCTTAGAATGGTATGTTATCTGTGTTGTAAACAGATGTGCTGTCATCCCGGCTTTGTTTTTTCCTTTATAGAGCATTGGCAGAGTAGATTTAGTTGACTTTTAAGGACCCCAGGATTTTCGAAATGGTAAATGAGCACTGGCTTCAACTCAAAGTCACCAGCCACGTTAGCCCCTGATAAAAGAGTCAGCCTGTCCTTGGAAGCTTCGAAACCAGGCATTGACTTCTCTTTAGCTTCGAAAGTCCCACATGGCATCCATCTTCTTCCGATCGAAAGCTGTTTTGTGTACGTTGAGAATCTATTGTTTAGTGTACTCACCTTCATTAACTATCTCAGCTAGATCTTCTGGAGAACTTGCTGCAGCTTCTACATCAGCACTTGACGCTCACCTTACACTTTGATGTTATGGAGACGGCTTCTTTCCCTAAACCTCACGAACCAACCTGCTAGCTTCAAATTCTTCCTCTTCAGCTTCCTCCTCTCTCTGAGCCTTCACAGAATTGAAGAGAGTGAGGACCTGGCTCTGGACTAGGCTTTGGCTTAAGGGAGCTTGGGGCTGGTTTGATGTTCTGTCCAGACCACGAAAACTTTCTCTGTATCAGCAATAAGACTGTTTTGCTTTCTGATCATTTGTGTGTTCACTGGAGTAGCACTTTTCATTTCCTTCAAGAACTTTCCTTTTGCATTCACAGCTTGGCTAGCGGGCTCCAGAGGCCTAGCTTTCAGCCCGTTTTGGCTTTCGACATGCCTTCCTCACTAAGCTTAAATCATTTCTAGCTTTTGATTTAAAGTGGGAGACACATGGCTCTTCCCTTTCACTTGAATACTTAGAGGCCATTATAGCGTTATAAATTAGCCTCGTTTCAGTATTGTTAGGTCTCAGGGGACAGGAAGGAGAGGGAGAAGGATGGGGTAATGGCTAGTTGCTGTTGCTTATTATTCCCATCTTATGTGGATATAGTTCATGGTACCCCAAACCATTACAACAGTAACATCAAATATTGGACACATAATATAATATATTAGTAATATAATAACTAATATAATAATTAGTGATAGTGTATTACAAATTCTTAATCTTTCTGTTCAGATTATTGTGCTGTTGAAGTTACGCAGAAGAGTCTGTACTATAATAGTGGAAAGTATAAGAAACCCATTATTACTATCATCTTCATTTTCCCACTAGGAATCTCTCTAAAAATTCTAAGATCATGTTGGACATTTTATAAAAATAACATTAAGAGACCCTATCTTAGGTGGGATTATTTATCTTTAGACTGGGTTCATGTAACTAACCTGGAGGGCAGTAGAAGTTAAGTCCGTAAAGCACATCCCCATAGGAACCTGAGGAAGGAATCTCAGAGTTCTTCTTTATACAGTAGGTAAAATCCTCATGGTGAAACACATGGAAATAAGTTAGAGAGGTAAGGGATGAATCAAAGAAATCCATAGCAGTGTGGTGAGAAATTATTTTTAGCTTTTCAAAAAGGAAAGATTTTGCAAATTATTATCCCAAATGTGATAAAGAAGAAATGGTAGGAATTTATGAAAGCACTTCTAGAAAGCAGTTTGAAAGTATGTATTAGATCCTTAGAATTGGAAGATCTTTTTGTCCAGTAAATTTACTTCTAATTAATTTATTCCAATAAATCCATCTTAAATGAAGGAATTTTTTTGTGTCTGAAAATTTCACCCTTCATTCATATAATTTTTAAAATTCTCATGCCCAAATACAGAGAAATGATTAAATTGGTAGACTATAATCACAAGTATGTGTAATTTTTTAAAAGGTATAGAAGAAAAGCTGCAAGCCTACTGTCAGTGGTGAGAGTAATTATCAGGAAATGCTGGGTTTTTGTGCTGCTGCTTTTCTAAATTTTCAGTTTTTCATTAATGAAAAAATTTGTTTCTAGGAGAAATCCTGTTTGGAGACATTATACCATCTGACTTTCCAACTTTGTATTTTTTGGTGAATTCTTAGCAAAGTTTTAGGTATTTGTCTAGATTTTTTTTTCCTCCTTCACTGTTGCCTTTCTATCCTGTGTTAATACAGCACAATGTATAACTGTTTTAGACCTCCACGCAATGCCTGTACCTGTGTAACTTAGCTAATTGTATTTGGTGCTTCCCAAACCTTTTTTTAAAGAGTAATCACATGTATAGTGAACTAGGGTATGGTGTTTATCTGTGTATTTTCCTGATTTGAGGATTTTGCTTTTAAATACAAATGAGATGCATATCATAGTACATCTATACAAATCTGGTTATGATTTTGGCCAGGTTAGTATGTATATTCCAATCTTTAGACCAACCACTAAAAAAAAAAAAAACAAAAACAAAGATGTACAGTAGTAAAACCTTGGATTGCGAGTAACTTGTTCTGTGAGTGTTCTGCAAGACGAGCAAACATTTCTAATAAATTCTAACTTGATAAATGAGCAATGTCTTGCAATATGAGTTGTACTTGACGCCAGATATCACGTGATCACAACGGAGCCAGTGGTTCTTCTCTCTCTCTTGCTGTGGGATTGTGGTTGATCGTCAATGCAGTGTTACATTTCTGTGAAATCTTCAAAAGGAGGCAAAAGCAAGGGTCAATGGATAGGTTCCTTGATAAAGTTGCACAAAAAGAAAATGATTCCCTTGAGTCAGTAGATAGCTGTGATTCGTTAATGCTAGCAAATGTCGTCCTGTACAATAACCCTCCTCTCTGTTGTCTCCCTCACACCAGCCACGAAGGTTTTCAAAGGTAAGTGCAGGTTAATTTGTTTGTTTTCCTTTATATTTTGTATTTTCTTTATTATTTTGCATTATATTACAGTATTGTAATCATTTTTATATGAATATTTTTGGGTTGTGGAACGCATCTGAGTTTCCATTATTATGGGGAAATTTGCTTTGATATACAAATGCTTTGGATTACAAGCATGTTTCTGGAATGAATTATGCTCGCAAACCAAGGTTTTATTATATAGCTAAAAAGTCAATAGAGAAATTAAAATAAAATACTAAAAAATGACCTAATAGTATAAAAAAGGCAGTAAAGGGAAGAAGGGGAACAAGAGAGGAGATAAATGGAAAACAAAATGGCAGATCTAAGCTCATCTAAGTATCAGTAATTATATTAAATATTAAATGGACTAAACACTCCCAGTTAGAAGCTAGAAATTGTCAAAAAGGAGTAGACAAGATTCAATGAAATGCTGCCTATAAGAGATACACTTTAACTATAGAGATACAGATAGGTTGAAAGTAGAATGGATAAAGATACACCATGCAAATGGTAATTAAGTGAAGGCCAGAGTGGCTATGGCTAACATATAAAATCTATTTTAAGACATAAACTAGTACCAGAACTGAAGAAGGAGGAGTAAGGATCATGGGATGTGTACACAGTAAGAGAGCCCAAAATACATGAGGCAAAAAATTGATAATTAAAGGGAAAAATGGACAGTTATACAATCACAGTTGAAAATTTTAACATCTTGCAGCAGTTGATGGAACAACTAGATAAAGAAATCAATAACTAGAGAAAATCTGAAAAACATCAAACACATTGACTTAATTGAGATTTTTGAAAACTCAAGATTTTGAAAACTGAAAGGCACCCAGCACCTTCAGAATTTACATTTTTTTTCCTGTGTACATGATTTTTTTCATGCGTACATGATAGGATACCAGGATAAAGTCTCAGTAAATATTATGAAATTGTAAGAATATGTTCTCTGACTACGGTGGAATTTTATTAGAAATCAACAACAATAGGATATCTAGAAGAGCCTCAGATGTTTGGAAATTAAACAGTGTTCTGAACTGAATGCTAATGAAAATACAATATATCAAAATTTGTGGGATGTATTTGGTGCTTAGAGAGAAATTTATAACTTTCACTGCTTATAGTAGAAAAGAATTTTATACCAGTTATCCAAGTTTTTACCGTAAGAAACTGAACTCAGAGTGGCTGCCCCCATCTGCCCTTTCTGTCCCCCAACAATCTCTATGGCACGTTATCATGAGGACTGGCATTCTCCTTGCTGCCAGTGGGCAGACCTGCTTTTGGAGCTCAGTAGAAATGCCCTAAGCCTGGAGCATTGTTGAAAATAACAGTGGTCTCAAATTAGGTGGCATACAATCCAGAAAGGCCAACAACACAGCTGCCTCAGGCTGTGATACTGGTTGGAGCAAGCAACACAGTACCCTCACATTTAATAGGAGACCTGGAGAATGAGACAGCCATTTGAGCTTTATTGAGCTTCTGTATATTCCTGGGAATTTGGAAGGCTACATGCATGCTTAAGAAAGACCACAAAGGACCCCAGTTATCAACTCAACCCTGGCTGAACAGGAGACCAGAAGATGAGAGCTTCACTGAATATTGAATGTGTGCCTCAACCTGTATACATATCACCTTGGCAAAAAGTGTGGGAGCCTTGCTCATTAGAGATGTTTAAGTACAACCTCTGACCAGTCATTGGTCAAAGAGAGTTATTTTTGCCAAACATAAGTTATTCTTGGTAGTGGCCCCTAGAAGCCAGAATTTAATAATATTAACAGCTAAGCAGACATGTAAGTGGCTGCATACTGCAGAGGAGACAGATTTTGTATAGTTAGCCTGCCCATTTCACTAAAACAAACAGCAATGGCATCCCACCTGGATACAATTAAGGGTTGCTACAATATAGTCGAAAATCTTTAGTTTTCAGAAAAATTGTGAGACATGCTTAAGAAACAGGAATGTATAGCTCATACATAGGAAATAAAGCTGGCTAATAGAAAGTGTCTCTGGAGGGGTCCAGATGCTATATACTTAGTTAACAAAATTTCAGAGCAGCTATTATAAATGTGTTCAAAGAACTAAGGACAGATACCACATTCAGAGAATTAAAGGAAAATGTGATGACAGTGACTCATCAAATAGACACTAGCAATGCAGAGATAGAATTTACATACATATGAATATATGTGTGTGTCCCCAAATAGAAATTCTTGAGCTGAAAGTACAATAACTAAAATGAAGAATTCATTAGAGTAATTAACAGCAGATTTGAACTGGCAGAAGAAGGAGTCAGTGACCTTGAAAATTGATTAACAGACATTATTTCAGTTTGGGGAACATATAAAAAAAGAACAACAACAAAAATAGAGCCCCACACACCTGTGGGACATTATCAAGAATACTGACATATGCCTGAGGCATAATGGGAGAGCCAGAAAAGAGAGGAGAGAGAGGAAGAGGCAGAAAAAAATATTTAAAGAAATAATAGCCACAGCTTCCCACATTTGATGGAAAATATTAAACTACACATCTGAGGAGTTCAGCAAACTCCGAGTAGGATAAACTCATCTATACACATAGTAGTCAAACTGTGGAAAGCCAGAACCAAAGAGAAAATCTTAAAAGCACCTAGAGAAGTATCTCATTATGTACAAGAATTCCTTGGTAAGATTAACAGCTAATTTCTCATAAGAAACAACAGTGGCCAAAAGGCAGTGGGATGACATATTCTAATTGCTGAAAACAAACTGTCAATCAAGAATTTTATGTCTAACAAAACTGTCCTTTGTTTTCCATACAAAAAGATAAAGATCACTGGTAAAGGTAATCACTCAGGTACATCTAACAAACAGTATATTCATTTCTATTACTGTGCAACAAACTACACAAACATATGGCTTAAAACAGTACACATTTATTACCCTACAGTTTTAAAGTGTTGGCCAGAATGTTTTCATCTGTAGGCTTGAGTAGAGAAAAATTTGCTTCCAAGCTCATTCAGGTTGTTACCAGGTTAATTTCCTTGGGCTTCTAGGACTGAGCACTTCAGCTGCTTGCTGGCTGTTGGCTGGAGGTTCCAGTGGTTGCTGCAGGTTCTTGTCCTGTAGGCTTTCCCACCCGTGCTCCTTACCTCATCAAGTCAGCAAGGAGAGTCGCTATAGCGAGTCTGCCGGCAAGATGGAATCTCATATAACAGAACACAATCACAGTAGTGACAGGCCATCACCTTTGCCACACTCTTGGGTTAGAAGGAAGTCCTACGTTCTGCTTACAACTGGCCGGGAGAGGATTACAGAAAGGCATGGACATGAAGAGGCAGGGATTATGGGAGGGGCCACCTTAGAATCATTCTGCCATAAACAGTATAAATGTATTTTCCTCCTTTTCATCTCTTAAAGACAACAATATAAAACAAGTATAAAACTGCTGTTAGGCTTATGTAGAGATGTAATATATTTGACGATGGTAACACAAAGGAGAGGGGAGGGGAAAAGAGCTATATTGGAACAGTTTCTATGTACTGCTGGAATTACACCCAAAGTAATAATAGGAATGAATAATAGAAGAGAAATCAGTGGGATCGAAGATGGGAAAATGATGGGGAAAACTGATGAAGAAAATAAAAGACATATCACCAGTATTATGTATGGACAGATCCTACAGACATTAAAAGGGTAGTAAGGAATATAATGGACACCTTTATGCCATTCAGAAGAAATGAACCAGTTCCTTGAAAGACACAAATTGTCAAAACTGACTCAAGGAGAAATAAAACAATTTAATAGCCCTATATTGGAGAAATTTTGTTGATAATTAAAACTTTTCACTAAGGAAACTTCAGGCCCAGCTGCCTTCTCTGTTGAATTATTTCAAATATTAAAAAAAATAAACAATAACAGCACTACCCAAACTCTAAGGGAACACTTCCAAATGTACTGTACAAGGTTTGCAGTGCCCCGATACAAAACCAAATAGACACTGAAAGAAATGAAAACTATATACCAGTATCCTTTGTGCCAATAGATTAAAAAAAAAAAAATCCTGGACAAAATACTAGCAAATCTTATCAGTATACAACAAAAAGAATATTACATCATGGCCAACTACAGTTTACCCCAGGAATGTAAGGTTTAAGATATGAAAAGCATGGTAATTTCCACTGTCTATAGAACTAAAGTAAATACCAAGTGATCATTTCAATAGATGCAGAAGATGCATGTGACAATATGAAATACCCATTCATCAATAAAGACTCAGCAAACAAGAAGCAGAAGATAACTTCTAAAACCTAAGGAAAGGCACCTAAGAAAAGCTATAATATGCATCACAGTAAATGGTGAATTGCCTATTGCTTTCCAAGATCAGGAATAAGGCAAGAGTAGATGTTTTTACCACTTTTATTCAACTCTTGTTTAAATAAGAGGCCTGTGGATTGGAAAGGAAGAAATGAAGCTTTCTTCACACAGAATGTAATTGTGTACATAGACTAGTATAACAAATATACAATAATGTGCTTGAACTAAAATTTAGTTAGGTAGACAATACATAGGTCAGTATATAATGAACCTTATTTCTCTATATCAGCACTTAATACTTGGAAAATGAAATTTTGAAACTGCATTACTATACCAACAAAACTTAAAATATTTAGCAATAAATGTAATGAAAGATGTGCAAGACCTACACACTGAAAAAGTACAAAACATTCCTGATGGAAATCAAAGAAGACCTAAATAAATAGATACTTCATGTTCATATTTGGAAGAATCAGTATTATTTAAAGTATTACGGGATGGTTTCCATTTTTAGAGGTGATGAAGTTCCAATCAAAATCCCGCAGGTTTGAAGAAATTGTTGATTCCAAAATTTATTGGCCAAAAAGTTTTTAAAAAGGTTTGAGGATATATACTACCTGCTATCAAAACTTACTGTAAAGCTGCAGTAATCAAGACAAGCCACTATTGGTGTATGGATACACTTTTAGGTCAATAGAACAGGATAGGGTTTGGAAATAGACCCATACTTGTGTATGGTAAATGGTTTTCAGCAGTGGCACAAGCATAAATCATTGGGAAAAAGATAGTTTTTACAACAGATTGTGCTGGACAACTAGATACCTGTGTGGAAAACAGTGAACCTTGATCTGATCGCACTGTACGCAGAAATCAGCTAGCAATAAGTCATTCTTCTAAATATGAGTTGAAAGTTTAACACTTCTAGGGGCGCCTGCGTGGCTCATTCTGACCCTTGATTTCACCTCAGGTCATGATCTCACGGTTCGTGTGAGTTCAAGCCCCACATCAGGCTCTGTGCTAACAGCACCGAGCCTGCTTGGGATTCTGTCTCTCCCTCTCTCTCTGCCCCTCCCCCACTCACACATGCTCTTTTTCTCTCTCTCAAATTTAAAAAACAAGGTATAACACTTCTAGAAGAAAACATAGAAATTCTATGTGATACTGTGTTGGGCAAAGATTTCTTAAATGGGACACACAAAGCACAAGCAATAAACAAAAAAAAGTCGACTTCATCAAAATTTAAAACTTCTGCTCTTCAAAAAACAAAACAAAACCATATAGAACAAGAAAAGGCAATCAAGAGACTAGGAGAAAATATTTATAAAACATACCTAACAAAAAGCTTGTATCCAGAATAGATACACAATTAAATTATAAACTCAGTTATGAGAAAATATAGCCACTTAGTAAAACAATGTGGCAATTTCTTGGGAAGTTAAACATGCACTTAATACGTGACCCAGCCAGTTCTTGCCTAGGTATTTACCCAAGTGAAATGAAATCATATGCACTTAGAGATTTGGTTGTGAATGTTCACAGCAGCCTTATTCATAGTTGCCTCAAACTGGAAATAACACAATTGTCCACCTGCTGGTGAATCATAAATAAATGTGTATCCATATTATGGAATACAGTTCAGCAATACAAAGGCATGAACCTTTGATGCACACTGATAACATGGGTGAATTTCAGAAACATCTTGCTGAGTGAAACAAGTCAAACACAAAAGTCTACACACTATGTGATTTCACTTCTATGAAATTCTGGAAGGGCAAAACTTTAGTGGTTGCCTGGGACCCAGAGTCTGGGCAGGGAATTGACTGTAAAGAGACAGGAAGGAACTTCTTGAGATGATGGAAATATTTTGATTGTGGTGGTGGTTACATGGCTGTATATAATTCGTCAAAGTTCATCAACCTCCGTTTAAAGTGAGTGGATTTTATTGTACCTCAGTCAAGCTGTTGGAAAAAAAGAAATCCTATTGGTGGGAAGCATTTTTTATACACACTTTAAATTTTTTCAGTATATTTAAATGGATTTCTTGAGACTATACTATAATTTGTTTAAAATAAGTTGCACTTGAAAAACATAAAAATAGAAAATAAAGTAAGTTGCACCTTGGAGGGAGGGAGGCTTGCTATAAGCAGACAAAGTAATGAGGTGGGTGGGGCTGCTCTGTTAGTGTTCAGAGAAAGTTTTTTCTCAGAAGGGACATTTGAGCAGATACAGATGAAGTGAATTGAGTTCAAAGAAATGTCTTGACATGTGCCTTGCTCCATCTCTTATTTTCTATCTAGATTTCTGTGGTTTCTGTTACTATCACAAATGAGATCTTTTTCTTATCTGTTGCGCTGGCTAATAATAATTCTTAAATTAATCTTCGTTTACATCCTCATTGGTCTTCTGTCTCCCATTTGTTAATTCCTTGAGGACAGTAAGTATACAATTTCATGCATTGTTAATTTACATCTCTGCTGTGCTGTGTTTCCAGCGTGTGCTTACTTAATGCATTTTCATGGTTTTTCTGAGACTGAGCAGATCCTTGTTGTATCTGTTAATCTTTGTTTTTCCTAGCTCAGTATAGCACCAAAATGTAAGTAGCACCTAAAAAAGACGTAGTAAAGTGGAAAACCAAAGATGCTAGTGCCATTTCACGTAACATATTTTCAGTCTTAACTGTCAAATAGAGCAAGTATAGGATGCACACAAGACTGTGTGCTGGCACCTTAAAGACACCCCTGGTGGATGAAAAAAGGTGAGAGAAATCAAAGAAGGTATTCTTAAATCTGACAAGTTAAGAAAGAATGTCGGAAGCAGCTCATTATAGATTAGAAATGGAAGTCTTGGCAAAATTCATTGTTTCATTTGAATTAAAGGTATTCTTTTAGATTCATGCCTGTCTTCACTTGGTCTCTGTATATAAGGGAGGTAGGTTTCAGATGTGAAGGCTTCAGTGTCAGCTGTCTAAATGAAAACATTAGTAGCTGAAGTTCATGCCTGATACCAGCAGATGGCAGCAAAATGCTTTGTTTAAATGTTCTTGCTTTTTTTTTTTTTTTTTTTTTTTTTTTTTTTTTTTTTAAGTCACAGAGTAAATAGGTATTGTATCTTTTTCTTTTAGCGAAGGCCAAGGCAGATGGAATACTCTTAGTTTCTTTAAATGGTAATACAACCTTTGGGTACTGTCAGTTTATACTAAGTGGTTTTATAAATTCAACTGATACAGCTTACATAAAAATGTTAACCTTTTTTACAGGTTTTGTTAGCAACTACTTCTTAATTGTCATTTTTATTCTCCATAGTATTATTAATATTTTATATATAGTTTTCTGCCTCACAGATTTTCCTGAGGGACACAGCTGTCCTAATATAGTTTGGAATGAAATAACATTTTAGTAAACAGTACTTGAATGTTTAATCATATAACTTGGGAAGCTTTTCGTTTGTTTGAAAAACACTCATGAATTTCTCTCTTTCATGAACAAACCAGAAATTAAGGGTGATGTTTATAAGGAGAAAGCATTTTAATCCTAAGTAGTTAGGTCTGAACAATTTATTTTCACGTGAAATTGCTAGCCTCCAGGCAGTGACCTACATAGTAGGAAGGAGCACTTCTACCCACAGCCCCGGAAGGCCAGCGGGAGGAGAGCTATACAGAACTGACCCTTGCTTTCAGGAGAGATTGGGGGCAGGTGACAAGTCAGTGACATAGCAGATAGATTATTGCTTTTCTTTCTCTTTTATTCTTTCCTCTTCTCCCTCCTCCCACCATCCCCTACCCCCCCCCCCCATTTCTCTCTCTCTCTTTCTCTCCAGAAATCAATCCATTTAGGAGAGAGTTTTGGAACTGTTTTAGAAAATAATATTTATACAGTGCTGAGGTTTCTCCAAATTTTTCACCCAATGTGGTGTTTAATTCTTATAAACTCCAAAATTCTTATAAAACTAAGAATCCAGAATAGTCTTTTATCTTATGAAAACATGATTTATCAAGATCACTTAACATATATCTTACATGCTTTGGAATTTTTACAGACCACAGAAAATATTTTTTTTTCTTTTTTTTACCTAATACACCCTAAAACAACATGGCCTGCCAGACCACAGTACATCCGTAATTTAGAGCAGCAGATGTTGCTACACATGCTTCTCTTTAAGACCAAGAAACACAAGAGAAAATAAAACAAAAAGTTCAAAACAGAAGAGAAACATGAAACAATACAGAGATGAGAGAGTTGAGTAGCCAAAAGCAATTGGTTAAATTAGCCAAGAGAGGGGATGTGGCGATCTGAACTCTCTGTTTTTGCCCATCTATCTTTTAAATACTTTGTAAGTCATTTTCATTCTGTTAACCCAGGTTTGATAACTTTCTACCAAAATTTATTTTCCATGAAACTATGCTTCAATTGAGGAAAGAAGTACTTGATGTTCATTATAATGTTCAGTCATTTCGCAATTTTTATGGAAACGTCTTAAATGCCCTGTGCCATGGTAGAGACCATTGTTTTGTCTTCAAGTCTGCTAATGTTTTCGTTTTGGTTTTAACTCTAGCTGATCCTACAGTTAAGGACTTGATCGGAGGCTTCACTGCTCTTCATTACGCAGCTATGCATGGCCGGGCCCGGATCGCACGCCTGATGTTAGAGTCTGAATACAGGAGTGACATTATTAATGCCAAAAGTAATGACGGCTGGACTCCTCTCCATGTGGCTGCTCACTATGGGAGGGACTCTTTTGTCCGACTTCTACTGGAGTTCAAGGCGGAGGTTGACCCGCTCAGTGATAAAGGCACAACACCACTTCAGCTCGCTATCATCCGAGAGAGGTCAAGCTGCGTGAAGATCCTCCTGGACCACAATGCCAACATTGACATCCAGAACGGTTTCCTGCTGCGATACGCTGTGATCAAAAGCAATCACTCTTATTGCCGAATGTTCCTTCAGAGAGGAGCAGACACAAACTTGGGTCGCTTAGAAGATGGACAGACTCCTTTACATTTGTCTGCCCTTAGGGATGATGTGCTTTGTGCACGGATGTTATATAATTATGGAGCAGACACAAACACAAGGAACTATGAAGGACAGACCCCATTGGCTGTTTCAATAAGTATTTCTGGAAGTAGTCGACCATGTTTGGATTTCTTACAAGAAGTCACAAGTATGTAATTTCATTATTACTGTCATTGCATTTAAAATGTTCATCTTCTGAGGGGCTTTAGATGTTTTCACTACTTAAAATGACCAGACACTAATGATTCCTATTAGCCCTGCTTATTAATAAGTTATTATTAATATTCTACTTCATTCATCTGAAGTAAAAAGAAACTTCTAGATCACAAGGTTTCATACAAATTCAGTTGTGTTACTGAAAGTAACAGGGGTATGTATATAGGTTAAGATAGGAAATGGAGAAAAGGACAGAGAGAAGAGAAATTTTTAAATTCACTAAGATCTGTGTTAGAACAAAGCAGTTCTTGCTGGTCATATACATAGTCGTTCAGGCTTTCATGGACTTCAGCTTGAGGAATGAGAAGGAGAGTTTGGGATTTTAGGTTCTATGTCTGTGTAAGTGTCCTAGAATTTGTGCTTTCTTGCTAAGCTGTTGCTCACCGTTTTATTGTTTCTTTGCTGGCTTCCTATGATGTGACCCCACATGAGATGAACAGCAGTGTTCCTGATTTAGGGATACTAATAATGCAGGTTAAGGATGCTAGAAGTTGTTGTAAGAAAAGATTTTTTTGTCAGTAGGAAATTTGGTGCCACCGTCCCTGGTCCACATGACTTCCACTTTCGACATGGTTTTGTGTGGGCACTTCTTCTTAAAGCCTGGAGGCATATGACCTACCTCATGTTGTGGTGCACATGTTTGCATCATTTTTCCAGCAGGGGTATTGGTTTGTGCGGACACTGCCTCCTTCTCTTGCTGGATGTCCTGTGTGACTAGTCGAGTGTGTGTCTCAGAGCTCAGCTTCCAAACATGAAGCTAAAGTCTATAAACAAAATATATGATTTTACCAACTGCTGCACTTTTTAGTGAATTCCTCTTTCCTCGCCTGATTTTTACCTTTCAGTCATTAATAAGGAAGAAATTAGGGTACCAGGTACCAAGGGGAAAGGAGTTTACTTGACCTTGTAGATAATCTGCCCCCTTGTTTGGAACTGAACTTGGGAGTAGAAATTTGCAGATTCTTTCAGCAAGTTTTCTAGCAGTCTAGAAATGAAGTATAATTTGAATTTTGTATGTTTGTAAAAAGGAAAAGACATTATCACCACTGGGTGTATACACACTAAAGCATAAAAAGAAATCACACTCAGGATCTAACGTGTGCTGTCCAGTAGGTCTTTGTGCGTGGTCTGAAAATGGCCTGTCTGTGCTGTCCAATATGGTGGCTGTTGTACACTTGTTACATGGCTAATGCCACTGAGGAACTGAATTTTTTTAATGTTTATTCATTTTTTGAGAGAGAGACAGAGCATGAGCAGGGGTGGGGGCAGGGGGCAGAGAGAGAGGGAGACACAGAATCTGAAGCAGGCTCTAGGCTCTGAGCTGTGAGCACAGAGCCCAACGTGGGGCTTGAACCCATGAACTGCAAGATCATGGCCTGAGCCGAAGTTGGACGCTTAACCGACTGAGCCACCCAGGTGCCTCAAGGAACTGAATTTTTAATTTAACTGTATTGACTGTAATTACAAGGGCCTGGTGTTTCCCATGTTCCACAGTACAGGTCTGTGTGCCTTGGGAGAGGTGTTTTGGGCTGATTGGTAGGTGGTCCCTTGCTGAGAGCTTTCTAGGCATGGGACCTCTGGAGAGATGGGAGGTGTTCTGTATGTTGGTTCCTCACCAGTTTACTCTGACTCTTCAGATACAGGCCACATTTTCTGAAAAGTTTGCTGTGAAATTTCAAGTGCTGATTCTTTTCAGCAAATTTTCTAGCAGTCTTCATGCATAGACTGGGAGAGGTATTGGTGTTATGAGAGAGAAGATTACTCTTGAACTTGAGCTTAGGATTCTGTCATGGTAAATAGCCTGTGAAGTATCTTTTATTCTTTATACATTCTGAATATCTTTGTGTTCTTGCTGTCATTTTTGTCTTAACTTCTCACTAGAGACTCCTGGTTTTATTAGCGTGACTGCCTTCGGGAAGGCATATTATATACATAAATGCCTCAGCTCCTTTTGTTAAATACCTCACTCAGCAGTTAACAGCATCAACTAGAGCTAGGCGGCCCAAACTCAAGCCCTGACTCTGCCACGTGTCAGCTTGGGCAGGTTACCCAACTGCTCTGTGCCCCAGTGTCCTCTTGTTAGCATTAGGATAATTATATCTGTTTTACAGGCTTGTCATGTGGATTAAATGAGTTAATATTTATAATGCACTTAAAGCGGTGCCTGGCACATTTTAATGGCTATGTGTACTTTTCTAAATAAAATAATTAAACGGGAGTGGATGAACAGCAAAGGCTGGCTTGCTTCCAATAGAGCGAATCCCCTAGATTCTTATTCTCCCCTTGCTTCCTAATTTCAGCTCGGTGGACTCTTCTGTAGTCTGCATATGGAGACCCAAGGAGGGATGGGGGGCGCTGCCCTTTCCCATCAGCCTCAGAGCTGCTGAGTTACAGCACAGAGTGCTTCTGGGGAGCAAGACTGTTGAGTTACAGAGAAAACTCACAGGTACCTTTAAAATTAGGGGCACGTGGAAAGAGTTACGGGGTTGCCTCTTCGTATTTGAGATCTCCTGCTACATGTAGAGTGGAGCTGTGTACCTGGTAGGCCCTCAGGAAATGTGGGTCAGCTGGTTGACTGGTGGTTGGTGGCCGAGCAAACTTGGTATGCTTTTCAGAAGTGAAGGGCCATCAACCTTTTGAAGGCTATGGTATCGTTGTGTTCAGGTGCCTCAACATAGTCCATTCCTTGTTGATTCTCCAGTGACGTTTCCTGCCAAAACCAAAGTTAACGTTTCTGCTTGACCTGTGCATCATTTATTAGAATTTCTTTTCCTAGTGAGTAATTATCTGTTAGAAGAACCAACTGTAACTGATGCTTTTTGGAGCTCTCTACTGAGCTCTCTTGAAAGCCAGAGTGAAGGAAGGTCGGATAGTTCAGGGAGCACTAAGTCAAATCTGCAAGCTCCTCCTGGCCTCCACAACACCATTGAGCACCAGGCACCGAGCTGTTGGCTTCTAATCTGAGACCCCTGAGGTATAAGGATGGCAGAAATGCCACTTGGTGGTCTTTATTCAAGTCTCTTCTACTGTTCATTGCACCATTGTGACTAGAAGCAGTTTATTTAAGTTAGAAGAGCTCAAGACAGTTATAATCCTATGGAATCTAAAAGCTACTGTGGCTTTTTAGAAAAATTGCCATAAAAACTCTGATACAAACCGCATAGAAACAGAACAGGTCGAGTGGCTTAGGTATAAACTAGTATCTGCTGGTGCCTTGTTGACTGTGGGTAGAGGCAGACACCATGAAGAACTGCTGGTACTGTTCACCTGCAACCAGACTTCCAGAAACTTCTGTTTCTTAGAATGGCTGGAACTTGACATGATCTCCTCCAGAAAACCAGTCAAGTGAAGGAGCAGCTTCTTTGTGCCCTGGAACAAGAATGTGGATCACTTTGCAGGAGGAAAGATGTTTCCAGCTTAGAGAAGCCAGTTTCTGTTCTTTTAGTTCTTTTACTTGGAAAAAAAACGAGAAAGTGAACAACGGAACAATGCAGGTGTGACTGATCACAGGTAGAAATGGTAGTGGAGACAGTTTGCAGCAGACACCCATTTGTTGGTAGGGAGAGGTCCATTTAGGGCTGAGTCCCTGGATGAGGAGTTAAACAGCCCCTTGCACCAAAGCCAAGGCTCGGGTGAGGCAAGTGGGGTGCGGGTGCCTAGGGCACAAAATTTAAGGAAAAACTCATTCTCAGGATCGTGCAAATGAACACAGGTAATTAAAGGAGAATAATTTGCACATAGTGTCAAACACCATTACGGAGCAAAGAGGATCCTAGAAGCTCTGGTCTATGGAAATGGACTCAAATTCTCCAGCCTGAGGGAAGAGCAGAACATTGTAGGAATGTTTGCCCAATTCAAAAAAGAAAGTAAACATTTATGAATAGAAAAAGGGCAAGCACAAGAAAATGTTAAAACAGGTACAGTATTAAACGTGGATAAAGACTATTTCACCAGTAAAGTTTACCCTGAGGATATGGTTAAATAATAACCAAACTCAGCCTGAGCTATTCGATTGTAATCCAGTGCTCTTTTACCCCTTATCATCTCCCTGTGCCATAATGTAAATTCCCCTCCCTACTCAACATACCTACTGACGAAGGAGTTATTCGGAATGTAAAATCTTTGAAGAGAGAGGAATTCCACAGGAAAGCTGAACCTCAGGCATTGACCAGCAAGAACTTTTAAACTTATGGGGAGACAAAAAGGGATTTTAATTACCTGCATGCCTGGAATTTTGTTCGGAGAGAAGTAGTGAGGAACTTGGTTTCAGGGGAAAGCCTACTTCTTCATGCTCAGGCACAGATCACACATGTGGTCGCCATGGACTTTCTTCAGCCAGCCACCTCTGCAGGAGAAGGCCTCAGGACTGAACAGAACTGGTACCTGCAGCTCCTTGTGCACAAGGGTGTGGAAATTGGAAGAAGGTTTTAGAGAACAGAGTCAAGTCAGAGTAGAGAGGGCAGTAAACAAGATGTCTCCCTGCTAGAGAGCGCCACTTGAACAAGATGACTCCCTGTTGGAGAGCGCCCCCTGAGAGGAGGCAGCCTCCATGTCTGATAGGCTGGACTGTTTGAAGAACGGGTGCCGTGTTGTGCTGCCTGCTGAGGAAATCCTTCAATTGTAAGGCTTACCCTTTCTGCATAAGAAGGAAATGTTCCGAAGGCAAAGTGGAATCAAAGACTTGTGCAAGCAGCAAGGTCAAGAGCTATTGGAGAGGTTGCGCTCGTCACCCATTCCTTACTTTGCCAGTGACATCCACGTCTATACTTACTGTGTGGAATCTACCTCTGCAGAGCTGCTATTTCATTAAGGCATTAGAGAGGCAAGATTTTACCACCACCATCAAATATTTTCGTTAGTTTTAAAAGAGCAATCATAGTTAAATTGCCTGTCTGATAATTCCAGCATCTGTGTCATAGCTGAGTCTGCTCTGATGCTTGGCTTTGTCTCTTCCGACTGTTGTTTTTTCTTGCCTTTTAGCCTGTCTTGTAATTTTTTATTGAAGCCAGGCATGATGGATCAGGTAACAGGAACTGAGGTAAATAGGCCTTTAAATGTCAGGTTCTGTGTTAACCTGGTGAGGAGCTGGGCTGTGTGCTGTGTCTGCCAAGGCTGTAGGTGCCGGAGGCTTCAGACTCCTGCGTCCTTGCTTTTGTCTCCCCTCTTGACTTTGGGCTTCTCGGAAGTGTTGGCGTCTCGCGGCTCTTTCACATGCACCTGTAGTCCACTGTCCTCACACTGGACCCCTGTTGCTGTGGAGGCAGGGTGGGGGGAGGCTAGCAGTCTACAGTCTACAGATGAAGATCTCAGTGTATCCAGGGGCCTGTGTCCCTGGGCTGTGGCCTTCATAAGCGTTTCTTAGTTTGCCCCCTCACGCCCCCGCATCTTTCTCCTCCTCAACACGTACACCCCTTGGTGAGACCGAAAGCCTGTTGGGGGCTGAAGTCAGAGAAATGTTCTTTCTCCAGGTGGGATAAGACTCTGGTAATGTCTTTCCTTGTAGAGAACAGGCCTTTGTTATGGAGAAGGTTCTGGGCATAGGTCATATGGTTATTCTTGCCCTCCCTTGCTAGAACCACAAAGGGGTTTTTATCAGCTATTCACTGTGAGAACCTGGTGGGGCTCCTGAGTAAAACTGAGAGAACAGGTGGGGGCTCTCACTGTCAGGCCAGTCCACACACAGCCTCAGGTAATTCATCAAAATTATCATTTAAGTGTTTCTGCCAGTTCAGGGCTCTGACGTCTTCTGCACCAGGCACACACATCTCTGCAGTGACTCTCTGGATTTGTTCCTCTCTCCTGATTCTGTGGTGGACGTTTGCCCTGGGAGGTCTGTTCACGGGTGGGCTGGTCCAAGGGAAGTCATTGATTTTGAGCTTGTTCAGCTTTTCCTTCTTATGAGGATAGGAGTGATGACTTCCAAGCTCTTGACATGTTTGGGAGCTGAAACTGGAAGTCTGTTCATTAGTTTTATCATTGTTACTTACAATGTGAAAACCATCCTATCCGTGGTCATTTGGGCTGAGTGGTGATTTGCCCACTGGAATTGAGAGGCACATCTCTCCCATTTACCATTCTGAAGACCTCTCAGCTCTGCCTGTGTCAGAGGTGCTATTAAATTAGGTGTATCTAATGGTGGAGAGAGGGGCTAATGGGTTCTTGACCCTGTGTCTGACTTGACTAAAAACACTTGGGCAAGCCGCTGGGCCTCCCCACTCCCCCTGGTTCTCAGTGCCCCACCTCTGAACCATGGGGGGATCAGACCATAGTCTCTGGGGTCTCTCCCTTCTTAAAATTCTTGCCAGTAACCACTCTTAAAGGGGATGGTTTCCTGCTGCTTGAGATTTTATTTTACAATTTATGTGCAACAGTGCAGACTCCCCGGGGGTCCTCGAGACCGTTTTAGGTGCCCATGCAGGCAAAACAGATTTCCTAGCAACGCTACGTGATTTGCCTCTTTCACTGCACTGACATTTGACTGGGTGTGAATGCAACAGTAGGTGAACCTGCTGGCTCCTCAGGCCATGGCCCCCAAGGGTACCAGCAGTCCTGGTGCTCTTCACCACCGGGCAATCTCACTAAAGAAGATTCCAGTTCCATTTAGGGATGTCTTTGACGAAGCAGTAAAATTAATCCCATTAAATCTGATCCCTCTGCGTGTGTGCCTTTTTAATATTCTGTGGAATGGAGATGGAAAGTATTCTGAGTTGCAGAGTGCTGTGATTGAACTGAGGAAACGCACTCCTTTGAGTTGTTTGAGCTACACCAGCAGCTTTTGTGTGTGTGGAACACCCATTTTTACCTGGAAGGGCGACTGACAGCCACACTTACAGCCATTTCACCTTGGATATTTGGCAGACATTTCCTTGTCACCCTAAGGGAAACAACTGACAGTATTTATGGCAAGCCATAAAATCTGAGCTTTCAAGTGAAAATCAGAATTTTGAAAAGCTTGTGTTTGCTACTGTGACTTTGGTACGTTCCCAATACGTAAAGACTTTTTTGAGATCAGCAGTGATACTAACAAAAGTGATTTTTTGATACCGTATAATGAAATGGGCCAGCATTTGGAAGATCTCATAACGTAGTGAACTGTTCAAAGGGCAAGATGGACCAATGGATTTTAATGTGAAAGAGTACAAAAGGTTCATTGATTTTGTTTCAGATTTCCTATTGCAACTAACCTTTTAAAAAAATAACACTTGTCGAGTTTTGGTGAAGTATCAAAGATGATGATTATCTTAAAAGGCTGTGAAAATATTCCTTCCCTTTCCAGTTATGTGAGGCTGGGTGTTCTTCACTTACTTCAATCAACACCGCATATCACAACAGAATGCAGGAGCAGCTGTCTGAATCCAGCTGTCTTCTATAAAGCCAGACTTTAAGAGATAATTTGCAAAAACATATAAAACAGTGCCACTCTTCTCGTGAAACCTTTTTTATCTTAGAAAGCAGCTTCTTTTTCCCCACAAAATTTACTTCAAGTGATCGATGAATTTATCTTACTGTTATTTTTATTTTATTTATTTTGTTGTATTTTTTTCAGATTTTATTTTTTAAGTAATCTCTACATGCAACGTGGGGCTTGAAGTCAAAACCCCGAGATCAAGAGTCACAAGTTCCACTGATTGAGCCAGCCAGGCACCCCCCACCCCATATTACTGTTATTTTTAAATGAATCAATGAATATGTTTTAAATTTCTCAATCTTCATTTCTAAGAGTGGCAAATACTGATAGATGTAACCCACACAACAAAAATTCTTTGAGGTGCTCCAATTTTAAGAGTGCATAAAGGCCATAAAACTTAAAAACTTTGAGACCTAATGATGTATAACTTCTCTATTCAAATTTTTAAGGACACCTTGTTAGCCTAGTGTTTTCAAATTTGGTGAATCTCTGATATATTTCTCTTTGCAGTTACAGTTTCTCTTTCTCTATGATCACATAAAACAATGCCTGGATAAAATGAAATGCTTTAAATTACGACTTGCCCTATGCCAGCATATTTACAATTTAGGATCTCTAGAGATCAGTGTTTGCTGAAGTGTGTCTGTAAAACTGTGGTTCTGTCAGATGCATGAGGGCAAACAGATTCATTATTCAGATTAATTTGGAGGATTAGTAAGTACCCTGGACTCTAGATCCCACTTCTAGAGAGCAGCATATCCAAGGCGCAAGAAGTCCAGTAAATTAACCATTTTATTTTGTTCACTAAACAGCTGAACAAATTACACAGCATCTTTTATTCCTGTGGCAAGCTCTGGTATAGATTTTTTCTTACGGCAAAGAATATGCTATTTGGGTTTGTGTTTACTGTCCTAAGGAGTCCAAGTTGATGCAGTGATCTGTTTCCAGTAGATGCTGTTCATAGACCTGAAGCAACCACTCAGTATGCTTCAGTGGTGCGTAAAAGATAGGACTGGGTTGTATTTCAAATTGTATAATTTAAGAAATTAAATGGCTTATATTTCTGAAAAAAAGATTAGGTAGAAGGGAAATGAATTGGGTAAACTGTTTTGGTGGAGACTTAAATCTGTCAAGTACGTAAGCTTGTTACTTTCTAGAACAGCATCACAGGTGTTTAAAAACACTGTTCTAGGGATGCCTGGATGGCTCAGTCAGTTGAGTGTCCGACTTCAGCTCAGGTCATGATTTCATGGTTCGTGGGTACAAGCCCGGTGTCAGGCTCTGGGCTGACAGCTTGGAGCCAGTTTGGGATTCTGTGTCTCCCTCTTTCTCTGCCCCTCCTCCACTCCCACTCTGTCAATCTCTCTCTCAAAAATAAACAAACATTAAAAAAAAAATTTAAGAACACTGTTTTATAAACACTGCAGTAATCTGAAGTGTGTTTTTATTTAAATAGTCAAACACTATGTTTTAGCTGCAAAGTTAAAGTTCCAAAACAGTTTCGAACTTTAAAAAGTAAGAATACAGGTCATGACTTTTTTTTTTTAATTTTAAGAAAATTTTAGGCTGTGGTGTTCTCTGCTAAATCTAATGGAACGACAGGCATGTCAGCAGATGATCACATAAAACAACACCTTTATATCAGGTGCCCTTATTCCTGTGTTTCTTTCAAATGCTTCTTTAATCAATTTCTTTGATTTTTTTTTTTTTTTTTTTTTTTTTTTTGGTAGGATGATATCAAAACAGTGTTACCTAGTGTAACTCTTTGGAGAAATCAATTATGTAACACATTTTACCTAAGGTGATTTTTAATTATTGATTTTTTTTTCCCAAAGAAGTTGGGAATTTGCCAGATATCTACATTGTAGTCTTGATAGGCTTTTCAGTACCAATTACTAAAATCACTTTTAGAAATAAATAGTACACAGTTCTAAATCAACTTATCCTACATTTTAAGGTTCTTTGATATAGAAAGTATTACCTTATTCTGACTTTTTTTCATGATACTAATTTTGCTTTCTGAATTTTTTAAAAATACTTATTTATTTTGAGAAAGAGAGTTTGTGCACATGTGTGCATGAGCCAGGGGAGGGAGAGAGAGAACCCCAAGCGGATCCACACTGTCAGCCCAGAGCCCATTGCAGGCCCAATGCTTGAACTCACAAATTCTAAGATCATGACCTAAGCCAAAATCAAGAGTCACTTAACCGACTGAACCACCTAGGTGCCCCTATATTGCACTCTGCTTTTTAACGTAGGCTTCTAGAGATTTGTCACTTGTTAGGAAGCAATATTTTGTTTGGTGCAAATGAAGAATGTAGGTCAAAGCTCACTTAGCCTGTGGAAAAAAATGTAACCAATGGACAGATGTCATCAAGGCTGATATTGTATATATTTGGATTCTAAAGCTTAAATTATTTTACAATACCATGATTTTTATTTTAAGGCAAGGTAGAAATTGCCATTGTCCTATGAAGTAAGATTTGTTGAACGCGTTTCTTTTTTTTTTTTTAATATTTTTTAATGTTTATTTATTTTGAGAGAGAGAGAGAGAGAGAGAGAAGGTGCAAGCAGGGGAGGGGCAGAGCGAGAGGGATACACAGAATCAGAAGAAGGCTCTAGGCTCCGAACTGTCAGCACAGAGCCTGACCCAGGGCTCGAACTCATGAACTGTGAGATCATGACCTGAGCCAAAGTCGGACGCTTAACCGATTGAGCCACCCAGCTGCCCCTGTTGAACACATTTCATACTGAGTCCCTGTGAAAGGAATTCAGAGAGAAGAGCAAAGGAATAAAACATGTTTATAGTAGGATTTTAAAATGGGAAGCTGAAATAAAACAGAAGTATTGGGAGACCATTCCAGATGCTGACCTGAGGTGGGGAGGTGCTTGAAGGGACAAGCTGGATTGTATAAAGCAGTCCAGAGGAGGCTCAGTCTTTCCTTGTGTTTCTTTCCACCCTCCCCTCTGAAATGTCCAGCCTCTTCTCCCTTTCTCCCAAAGAAGACTGGGACCTTTGTTGTGCTTTCATTTTCTTTACTTAGCTTATACAAAAATGTTTTGCCTATCCTATCATAAATATGGTAATGGTGATATCAAAAGGAGGTGGTTTAGGACATTTAATTTTCTAAATTATGCTGCTGCCTGGTTTTGTAATTTATCCTAGACCAGATCCTTCAAAAGCTGATTTCCTACTTTAGACCAGCCCAATTATTACTAATGATGGGCTTCTTTACCAAATGGAAAGACTAATAGCCCTTTGAACTGTTATGCAATTCCATTGTAGTTTGTTAGTGTGAACACCTTATAGTGTTTCTGCATCTCCCCAAGTGTTTATGATTCCTTAAATTATACTCTTGTGAGATTCCCCCCCCCGCCAGGTCTCCCCTGTTACAATCCCTTGGACAAGGCAGTTGTTATTTAGTAGGGTAGGAATAATTTTCTGAGACACCTAATAAACACTGTGCATGTGCGTATTGAGGGTTTTTGTTTTTGGTTTTGGTTTTGGTTTCGTTCTCTTTATTCTCTTCCTCTGCCTTCTTCTCCTCTGCCACTGCTGCCTCCTCTCCCCTCACCCCTTTAATCCTTGGGCGGTGCATTTTTGAGTACATAGTAGGTGCTCCGTAAGTACTTTTGAGTGATGTATTGACAACAAAATAAGTACTTTTTTTTCCATCATGACCTTCCATTCCTAAAATGATACTCCTGAAAAGATAGCTCCTTAGTCTTAGAAATAGCAGTAATTACAACAAGGAGTCCTTACCACTCCTTACTATTTAGCCTGCTTTTCATGGCAAGATTAGTTCAGATCTGTATTTGTGTATTTGTGGCACGGTTGTAGAAGGACATCTCTCCCGTCGTCACTGCACAGCTGTTTACACAAAGCTCTTACACCTCTGCTTGACTCGAGTCACGCAGTGATTTCCAGAGTGCCATTTCCGTCATTTTGCCCAGGGTCTTTTCCCCGTAATGGATTACCAGTTGCTCCCATGGTGTCAGCTAGGTGTCTCAGTATCTTAACACCAGGAAGATGGAGACCTCAGCTTCCAAGAAGAGTCCTCTTCTTTTCTGGGAAGGAGAAGTAGACGTTATCCTTACAAGTATTTACAATTACCATTTTAATATTTATTTATCAAATACTTAAATAGCTCTTACTGTGCCATGAGCACGTTAGCAAAATTTACTTTTTATGCTGGTAGAAAGCCTGTGATGTAGGTGTTACCATCCTTGGTTCATGGATGAAGAATCTGAAGCAGGCGGCTGAGTAGCTTGCCTAGGACCACACAGATTGAAAGTGGTGGGGCCAGGACTCAGACCTGGGCCATCTTGCTCCAGGGTGGATGCTTTTAACCACCAAGATAAGCCTCTCCCATTAAAGGCCATTCTGCAGACAGGGATTATACATGGTCAAGAAATTTCTAAAAAATCAGATTGTCCCAAGATAGGCAAAGATTGCCACAGCACAACAAACTGCTTAAGGAAAAGGGAAATCAGTAGCAAATTGAGTAAAACTGTCTGATATTTAGACATAGAAAGTACATCTCTCCCTGGAAAAGGCCCGTGTGGAGATACCTTCTGAGGATGATAGTATTTCTGTAGCTGCATCCCTTGGATTAAAGTTGCTAGCTTATCTTTGCCTTCTTGCATTTTATAATAGACAATGAGGAGAGCCAGTATTCTGGCTGCGGAATCTTCTTAACCAGATCATTAGGGCATTTACTACATTCCACGTTACAGCAGGGGACAGTGTTGCCAAACTTTCTGCCACTAATGAAAGATTCCCCTTTCCTCCAGCTTCTAGTAACATTTGAAACATTCTTTTAAGCCCTAACAGCCTCTTCAGAGCCCTTCCCTACCACCTGGTCCCACTGATAGAGCCACATATTTTAGATTTTTTTTTTTTTTAATGGCAACACCCTGCTTCCGGGTCCCAGGATCTCAGTTATCGAATGCTACAAATTTTAGTGCCTTCACACAGTAATGGTAGATTATTTTGCTTCTCTGCTCCATCTGGAGTCACTTGACTGGGTCCTCTCCACTTTCAAAATGGTTCACTCCAATGGCTGGCAGTTTGGTGCTGGCAGTTGGGAGCTCAGCCAGGGCTGTTGGGGAGTGAGTGACCTCAGTTCCTTTTTATAGACTGCTTGGAGTTCTTCGTGGCATGGGGGTAGCTGTGTTCGCAGAGTGAATGTCCCAAGGGCCAGGTGAAAGCGTGTCCCCTTCTATGACTTAGCCATAGCAGTCACATAACATCACTTCTGCCATAGTTTCAAGGAAAGGGCACCTTAATGGTGGTAGTTCTCAGTCTGTACAAAAAGAGCATGAGGCATAGGCGAAGGTGTAGTTACTTTTGGAGAGCATGGTCTCCCACAAAACAGGACTATCAGAAGATCCCCATACATAATATTCCTTTGTCTCAATCCCTTCTTTTTTCCTTAGCTAAGCAAATTCCAGTAACATAGTTTTTCTACTTTGTTGGATGGTATGTTTTCATTTAAGTGCGCATGTATACTCATACATGTTAACTTTGTCCTCACCTGCTTTTTTTGCCTGAATACATTGAGCTTATTCCTTTTATTAATGTTCCGTTTGAAAAGAACCTGCCATCTATTAGCAAAATCAGATTCTTTGTTTCAAAAAAAAAGAAGGTTCATATCTAACTCCTATTCTGGTTTGCATTTGCAGATCAAATACTGTAAGCATTTATTGAAAAATGACAATGATAATTTATTCCCTTCCTAATGGTAGCCCATGAAGGGTGGTGAAAAATAATTCAAAACAGGTTAGAAAATGATTTGCTGTTGACATGGGTGGGTTTTGCAATAAGTTGGCTGGTTTATCCCTTATGGACAAGGCTGTTAAGTATTTATTCATTCAACTAGTATTTATGGAGTATTGTGTCAGGCACTGGGCTTCCTTGGCAGCCAGAAGTGGTCTTGCCCTCATGGAACATGTGACATAGTGAGGAAAGTGGGCATTAATAGATAGTCACCAAATAAATGTAAAATCATAACCTTATTAAGTGCTGTAGTAGAAGAGAGCTCTAGAGTATCTAATGGGGAACCTGACTTTGTCAATCCTAATGAAGTGCTTTTTTAGCAAAGATTTGGACAATGGAGAAGACAAATCTTGGCGAGAGACACATGAGTGTGTATGTGTCACAGCCTCACATAGATCCCAGGGCAGATATCCGTAGATACCCATGCACCTGTTTTACAGGCATTTCCAGGAAAGCAGTAGCTTCTGCGATTCTGTCAAGAGACCATGTCTTAAGTAACTCTTGGAAAGCACATGTTCATACAGGCTTTTTACAGAGCAGTTTAAGGAGCCCTTTTCATTTATGGAGAATTACTTAATTTTGAATAATGGCGATTGCTACAAACAAGGACAGTTCAAGTGAGGGGTATAAAGTACTAAGGGTAGCAGTGGTTTTCCATGTAGGGCCTGGGGACCCCTGGAGCTCCACAAGACCCCTTCCCCATCTGAGGTCAGAACAGTTTTCAGAATACTGAGACATTACCTGCCTTTTTCATGTTCCTTCTTTCATGAGTGTAAGTGGACTTTTCCAGAGACGAGATGATGTGCATTTAGCACAGCAGATTGAATGTAGAAGCATATATGAGAACTCCACTATCATCTATTAAGCCAGCCTGTTAAGAACTTTGCAAAAATGTGAAAGAATGTCATTCTTCGTATTATTTTTCTAAACATTGTTATTTTTGTGCCAGTGTTATTTATAGCAACGTGTAATGAGCTTATTTTTATCTTTTTTTAATGAATACGTGTTTCTAAAATTTGCTTTACCTCCTAATTATTGATAGATACAACCCACATAGATGGAAGTTCTTTTGGGTCCTTGATAAATTTTTTAAATGCCAGGAGGTTTTGAGACCAATAAGTTGTGAGAACCGCTGAAGTATGGCATTCTACCTGACTTTGAGCATATTACTTAATCTCTCTGAGATGCAAGGAGTCTGTAAAATGGGGATGATGATCAAAGTACTTCCCTCATAAAAGGATGAAACGAGTTAGGGTATGTTAAGAGCTTAGAAGAGTACGTGGCCCGGAGTAAGCGTTTGGCATGTTAGCTTTTGTTATTATTACCATTTAATATGGAAGCAGAATTTATGTGAATCCAAACACGACTGAGGCACTGCTGCTTCGAATTCTTGCCTGTGTTTGTGGTCATCTAAGTCGTTTTGGTAAAATACAGTGTTCCAAAGCAAAAGAAATTGGATTTTGTAATTTTTCTTTTGAGTGGCAGCAGCGGTTTTTGTTGGCACATGTCCAGGGTGTGAGGTTTGAAGACACACAGCTTCAGAATAGTGTCGAGTGCTTTCTCCGCCTGCCTCCCTGCCCTCGCAGTCCAGGCCCTCATGCCCACAGCCAAGGTGTGCTGTGTCCGGAATCCTGGCGAGCAGGTGCGCCGATGTTGTTTGAGAAAGCTCCCCGGAGATCATGCTATCTCCAGGCTCCAGTGTCCTGGATGGTGAGCTGGAAGGAGGGGCCACATAAGACAGCATTTCATTTAGCCCCCTTACTTTTCAGATGGAGGAACTTTGGCCCAGAGGGATGATTTGTTCATATGGACTCACTCAGCATATTAGAGGCATCCCAGGATGAAAACCAGCATTCTGATTTGTAATGGAAAGAATACCAGCCTTAGAATCAAAAGAACTGTTTTTAGTCTCTGCTGAAAAGCCTTTGGTGGTCATCTGACATTGAGCAGTTTACTCCCATCCTTAAGACTTTGAGTCCTTATATCTGTAACATAGAGATGAAAATATCTATCCTCCCAAGGTTGTGAAAAGCATCAAATAAGACCTCCCACAAAGGTACCCAGGATGTGTCCTCTCAATAAGAATCTGTTTGATCCTTTGCATGTGAAGTCCACAGAGGGGCGCATCCCTCTGAAATAAACAGTTGTTTTCAAAACTGAAAAGCCTGCCTTAAATACTGTACTTTGTAGCTTTGTAACAGTTTCTTTTTTTCTGTCTTTTTAGGACAGCCCAGAAACTTACAGGACCTGTGCCGAATTAAAATTCGACAATGTATAGGCCTTCAAAACCTAAAGCTACTTGACGAACTACCAATTGCCAAGGTCATGAAAGACTACTTAAAACACAAATTTGACGATATCTGATGTACACAGAACTGTGAGCAAGATTAGGAGTTATATTCCAGATACTTAAAAGGCTTTTTGCCTTGCACAAAGTATATCCTATGCAATTTCTGATTTGCTGTGAAGTCAGAAAGCAGGTATACACTTTTAGGTTTTTTGTTTGTTTGGTTGGTTTTCATGGTAGGGGAGGGATTTTTTTTATATATATATATATAAACACACAAACACACACACACACATACACACACACACATATACACACACACACATCCCACATGCTTGAAGGTCTTAATTTGGTTTCTTGGTCCAAGTTTAAGAGGTCCAAGCTTTCTATACAATATTGCATTTACAAAACTTGTTTTTCCAAAATGACACAAGCAGGGCTGAAGTGGAGAATTTACCCTTTCCAAATTTATGGTTTCATGGGCGCGCACGACGGTATGAACCGGCAGAGCACTTGTTAAGGTTTGGAGGCACAGCTCCCCCCGGGGTGGGGGGGTGGGGGGGATCCTGGGTTCTACTGGAAAATGCCCGAAGAAATTTTTAAAGTAATGCTGTCACCTCATTCATTTTTAATGAGTACAAATTGGCGGTTTCAAACTGTTCCTTTCCTAATTAATGTAGCTTTCGGATGACATAAATCCAGTACCTCTGCTTTCCTGTTGGTGTGCTCTTATTTTTTAATTTATTTTTTTAACAACTGTAGTACACTACCCGGAGACATTGGAACTCAACTTCTGTCTCTAGTTGAATCGTGCTTTTAAAAAAAAAAATTAATGGAAAAAGAAGATAACTTTATAAAGCCAGTGTGTTCTGTTTTTAAAACAGTGCCTCCGTGCAATACTCTTTCTGGTGTATTTTATCCATTATTTCACTTGATGTTTCTCATTCCACAACCGGCTCCAACATGCCCACAAGGACAGGAACCGCTACTTTTAATTTTAATTGCAGAACCATAGTGTGTCAGTTGCAATTTCTATTGTAAGCTTTGTCATTCACTTTAAGCAGAAAATTTCATATCCTGGTGGTAGAGTCTTCCCTAAAAATAGCCCAAAATATTGTCAAACCATTTGGCTTTAACGGTTCAATAATTCGGGGTGGTTTCATGGTGTTTTCTTTTTTTCTTTTCTTTTTTTTTCCTCTTCCCAGTTTAAAAAACGATTTCTAAAGGGTACAGTTTCGAATGGGTGCGCAGTTGTAAGTCTGGTTAATTCCTGTTATGCTAATTAAACATTTCCTATTCATTTTAAGGTTATGCACAGTGAAACTCTTCTGGACGGTCGTTTTATTTTCTGGGTTGATTGGGCATACGTTTGCAGTGTAAACATGGTTATGATAATGTGTAACAACGGGAAAGGTTCCAGAAGCATTAGGGATCTATGATGATGCCCTTAGAAATGTGTTCTGTGCTTGATTTGTCATCATATTGGTTTCAGAAGAACCTTTTCAAATATCCCAGTATTGTTCTTAGTGCTTTGGGAAATTTCAAAATATTTACACACTAGTAATAAATTTGTTATCAGAAGTTTACAAGATGAAGGGCTTCTCTCGTCTGAATTTCTAGTTTTAAGTCATTCAGTATAAAACGTTTTCATCTGGAAAGTGCAAGCAGAATTAAGAATCTACTCTGGCTTTACATTTTTTAGAGAGCCAGCAGCGCCATTTTCTCAAGCACAAAGTCTGTTCTCTTGGATGCGGAGTAGCTTTGGTGTTGGAGTATCTGATCTGCTGTAGGCATTGCATAGGTTTATGAAGAACAAGAACGGGCAGCTTTGGAAACAATGATTTGGGGGATTGCTGATGGGGTACATGGACTCTTTTGCGGGGAGCCAGTGAGAGCGTGGCCAGTTTTATAACCATTCCAAAACTAACTGGAACCTGATGGATAGAAATGGGTCATCTCCATCTTCCAAGAGAGAGAATCCCTTTTGGAAGTGAACTGTGTTCTCATTCTTTTAACCAGTGCCCAAGTCAGAACTGAGACATACTTGCAGCATCGGGGGCATGGCATGGCCAGAAATGAATTGAGTGTTATTTCCCCCTCAAAGCCCAGGCCTTAGGGAGGTGAGGAGCTGGGAGGGCACCTGGGACCCTGCACTCTGAGCAGGAATATTAACATTACCGTCACACAGGGCTTCTTTCCTCAAACGTGTGTATTCATTTATTCAGGTAGATTAAAATGATTTCTTTCCCCAGCCATTTGGAGGTTTCCAAACTAAGTTAGCCACTGAGTTTGAGTCAGGGAATTCCAAGTAAGAAGATCAGATTAAGGTAAATTCTTTGTTCTGTATTGCTGCTGCAACTTCGGAAAAAAAATTATGAGAGCTCTTCCTGGAATTGAAATTTCTATTTAATGAAGAAGTGGATAATTCCATTGTTTATTGTTTGAAGTTTGATTTACCTGGAAGCTTAAAGAGAATGTTTTGGTTTTGTTAGTGAAATCCCAATCACATACCCTATTCAACCACAACTAAAACTTCAGTCTCAAAGGTGGTAACCGGTAGAATACAGGGACGAACGTGTAGGTCCGCATTTCAATTTAATTGGCAGGGATGCATTCTGTGGTCACGTCATGAGTAGAGAGAACAAGTATTTTCAGAAGATCAACTGATTGGTTTTTCCTGAATCTTCACCACGGTGTTCCAAACATTATCAAATTTGTCACTGAGCCTTCTATGTTCCTTTTGGAGTTTATTGTTTAAACCTATTCTTAAACCTTTATAAAAATATATTTGGCAAGTACACCAAAGAAACCAACTCATAAAAGATTATGATCATTAATGAACTGCCAACCTCATCTTTTGAAAACAGAAGATTTTTTTTGCGTGTAAATATTTGTGTTTATAAATGTACAGCAGAGTTAAGAGTGTTTTTTAGGTTATTTAATTCCCATATTTCTAAACTATTTACTACAGAATAATCCACGCTTGTTAGTTTGGAGGACTTGACTGTTTTGTTTTTTTTAATTCATTATCAGTCATGCTTGGAACAGCATTTCCGCTAGAGAATTCAGTGTTCTGGCAGGAGAAAGAGTCCACATCTGGAGCCTGAGGAGTCTAGAGTGATTTGTCAGACGCACACCCTAAGAGACAAGAATGTATAGTTTCATTACCAGAGTGGACCGTATGCAAACAGATTCTAACTTCCCTGCAGGTTTGCTCAGTAGCCCAGAATGTGATTGGGATGAGGCCCTTTGCCCACAAATTTAGCTTTCATGTAACTCCTAGTGTTATATCATAATGTATTTTGTTCTTCCTTTGTAATGTAAGTTTTGCTTTGGGTCAATTTGAATTAAAAAAAAAAAAAACTTAAATCTGGTTTAAAACCCTTTCGGAATTGTGTTTTATTTCTAGTCTACCTTAGCTTTTTCATATTCTAGGCTGTTCGGTGAAAAGAAACGAAGATCTGTCTTTCATTCATCGGCATTTTAGATCATTGGGAACTGTATGGAGAGCGTGATCCAGAAAACAGCATCAGTTTAGATCAGAGAAGGCAGTTCTTGCCCCCTCCCCTAATCACTTATTTCGCCGTGTTCTGCATGTACCACCACAAAAGAGTGTTGATTGAGCACCGAGCCCTTTCGGGCCCAATTCACCTCTGCCTCATGCCTGCCACACCTTGACTGAGCACAGAGTTCGGACCACATTGTTTCTAAGCACAGAACAGAATGATGAATTGGAGGTAGTTGATTAGTCTGCAGGAGATAAAAGCAAGACAACTCTGATTTCACACTTCCTTTATGTAATATAAACACAGTTTGATTCAGGAGAGACTTCACACTACTGTGAGTGATGGTGTGCTGAGGAAAAGGGAGGGCAGACAGTTGAGACGGAGCACCCCGATGCAGAAATAACCGATATTTTGCAACTAACTTTGTTGAGGACTTGTCCAGGGTTTGGCACAACCAAAGGCCAAGAATGGGACATTTGAAACCATTCCTAATGATCAGCAGGGGAGTTCAGATGTGAAAAATAGCTGTGTTGCTTGGAAATCTTGAGGTCATTCCTTTTCCAATATGATGTAAGTAGTGTTTTGTTTTTTCAGCTGACAATTTACAAAAATGGCTTACTAGCTATTGATAAAACAGATTATCTACTTGATAAAAAAATATTTCCACATCCCATGTAGCTGCGTTTCAGAGAAGAGAGAAAATGGATTTGTATCTGCTGCCTGTATTTATGTAACATAATGTAACTGTGTTCTCTTAACACGTCTTACAAATTTTGATGTTAGAACTTATATGAGCTTAAATACCAATAAAGATTTTAAATATCCACTGCCAGATATTTAGGCCCGAGTTGCTCTAGACTCCTAAGATACAAAGGTAATTGGTCTTTATTCGGTCATTAGTTATTTGGTCATTACCATTGAGATGTCTTAAGTGTTAGATAACTGAGGTGTCAAGTCGGCATATGGCGCTGCTGGGTCTCATGACTTTTCTTTACGCTGCTGGTAAATAGTATTTAAACTTTTGTAAATATATTTCTTTACTAAGGGATCATGATGCCTTTTATAGGTATTTATCTTCCAGAAGAACTCTGTGATTCCTGAGCGACAGTTAACATTCTGAATCCCATTTGGAAAGACTGAGGTAATCTGCAGGAAGGTCCTGTAAGAGATGGTCGGTGTGGGAATGAAACCCTGAGCTAGTGCTGCTGCTCCAGTGCTCGGTCTCTTGTCCTGAAGGAGTGTCACACTCAGTATTGAAATGTGCTCTTTTGTTTCGTTCATTCGCTGATGCCCAGAGTGCCTTGTGCTGCGTTTTCCATTGCGCATCCACAAACCATGCAGTTTATCAATTCTGAAGATCCATTACGGGTAAAGGATCAGATTCCAGGGAATTACTCTCTTCTGTTGCAGACAGGACCTTAAAAAAAATTCATATAATTGTTTGTGGTTACTATAAATACGTTCTGAATCTTGGTTTATTCCAGCGTCTTAAAAATCATGCTTAGCACATTTTTTATGTTTCCTTTTAATTAGGTAATTGTTTCACATTAGTTAAGTGTGACTTCTTTTACGTTACACTAAGTAGTAATGAAGTGATTCACTTTTCTCTGAAACAGTATTTTATGAATCAGAAAAGAAGTGGCTTAATTTGGACAACAGGACTTAGTTGAAGTTGAGAGACTCGGTCACATGATGAGTAGGCTGTGCCTTTGTGACTGACACAGAGGTAATCCAGCTGTAGGGAGTTCCTATTTTATCTGGCAAATGGAGTCCTATTTTTCTTGCTGCTCAGGCTTGAAGCTAATGTTGCTTTTCTTCCTCTGATAGTGTTGGGTCAGGTCACTGCTCAGTTTTCTTTTTCTTTACTAAAAAAAAAAAAAAAAGACCATTTGTAGGGGTAGGGCATGGGTTTACAGTACATGACCATTTTGTATTTCTCTAGGGGCTTTCTAGGTTTTCCCTCTGGCCACTTAACCCTTGAGCAAAGTACATACACGTGCACAAGGTATGGCCTTGGCCACACCAGGTTGCTTTTGTGTGCTGATTGTAGAGTTCCCAGATTGTTCATTTTTCCTGCCTTACCTGGGTAGAATTCTAGCTTACTACCATTTAGGAAGAATGCCTAGCAAACTAGTCAGGGCTACATCCATCTATCATCTTGGGTAGCACCACAGAGGAACAGATTGCATTTCTTCTTGGTTTATTACCAGTGCTCTTAAGAAACCATTTGCTGTGAGTTCTTTGCACAGTGAGTTCCTGGGGGACAGATCCCTGGCCTTATTTGCCTAAATCTCAAACAGTTCCCTTAAAGCCTCCAAGGAAACCAGGGACAAGTGGATGACAGCATCAGCTTTTCTCAGCTCCAAATCTCAGGTAAGTGGAGTCCTCATTCCTGCCAGTATTGCCTTTTGCTGTTCCTTCCTCCTCCCCTCTGTCCACATCCCTCTGGCCTCCCCTCCACCATCGTCACTGGGCAGCGGACTCACATGATCAACCATGCATGACACTGTGATGGCAAGCTTCCAAAGAGAGACTGCTGGACTCTGGCTGCAGGGAATTCTGTCTACCAGGAGACTGCGTCCTGAGCTGGCACAGCGCATCAAGCTTCTTGAAGGATTCCTGTTCCCGTTGGGGCAGTGGACACTCCATGTATGTCCAATTCAGCATGTCTAGACAGGGAGCCCTGACTCACTGTGTATCTCCGTGGGCTACAGCCATGCTTAGAGCTCTCCTCAGTCCTCAGGGCAACTAGATGGGGACCGAGGCAGAACCCCTGGCCCATCACTACCCTCCATGCTCAGCCTGCAGAGCACAAATCGTGTCACTTTCTATGTAGTAGGAAAGCACCAGCATAGGTGGCTCTTTATGTTCTTTAACCTTCTCCTGAGTGCCTCCTTGGCATGGTGCCTCACAAAGTATTACACAATCAATATTTTTCAAATGACTGAATCTCGTCCAAACCCTTTTACAGGTGGGAAAGCTGGGCAGTTGAGAATGGAAGTGATTTGGTAGCTGTGGCCATGCACGTAGTGACTGGCGGTAGGGCATAGAAGCCAGGCTTCCTCAACCCCTGCGTTCTCCGGCCCTCCCGGGACTAGCTGGCTCTCCTCTCACTGGCACCAGTTGCTTCCCATGAACAGCAATTGACCCATTGTTCACAGCAATGATGGGATGAGACACACTTTGGCAAGAGTTGGCAGGGCTCGGGATTTTCTATACGTACTTCCTAGATTTAAAGCCCACACATCCATACACTGCCTGTAATTTCCTACAGAATGTTTTCTGAAAATTCCATTTTAGCCTCTGCCACAACTTTTTGAACTGAAGAGAAACAACTACGATTCTGGAGACGCCCTTAGGAAGTACACTGCCATCCTTGTGAGGGTGGCAACAGAAATTCTCGGCATGCTGTGTTTCTGTTTTGCACTGCATGTTTGCTAGATGTCCCATAACTGGATACATGAGCCTGTACTGAGACCCCTGTGGCATTCAAACTCAAGCTTTTTTTTTTTTCCCTTTCATCTTTGATGCAGGCAACTAAGATTGATAGATGTTCCCATCCTTCCATCACATTTTATGATCTCTTACATTTATGATATACATTCCCATTGGGAGTTAAGGAGACCTGCCAAGGAGTAGAGGGAGGAACTTGGATATTTCATCTTAGCAATAAGGTTGAGTTGAAATAAATATCCTTGTATCAGATAGCAGCTAATTGTTGTGTACACTTTAAAATAGATGCTTCTTTAAAAAGTAAAATAAGGGGCGCCTGGGTGGCGCAGTCGGTTGAGCGTCCGACTTCAGCCAGGTCACGATCTCGCGGTCCGTGAGTTTGAGCCCCGCGTCGGGCTCTGGGCTGATGGCTTGGAGCCTGGAGCCTGTTTCCAAATCTTTGTCTCCCTCTCTCTCTGCCCCTCCCCCGTTCATGCTCTGTCTCTCTCTGTCCCAAAAATAAATAAACGTTGAAAAAAAAATTAAAAAAAAAAAAGTAAAATAAGAAATAGTTGTTTTTTATCTGGAGGCTTCTGAAGTTTGTATGTAGGGTGCTGGTAAATTTTCTTAGGGATTAAATCATTACCTTCAGCAATTAAAAAGTAAAACTTGCAGATTTAGAGGTGGGGGGGGACCAAGTGTCACTACTGACATGGAAGGTGTCATGTTAGTTTAACCTACAACTATATGGCCAACTAATCTTTAAGAAAGCAGAAAAAAAATATCCAATGGGAAAAAAGTCTCTTCAACAAATGGAGTTGGGAAAACTGGACAGCAACATGCAGAAGAATGGAACTGGACCACTTTCTTTGACCATACACAAAAATAAATCCAAAATCAATGAAAGACCTAAGTGTGAGACAGGAAACCATCAAAATCCAAGAGGAGAACACAGGCAGCAACCTGTTTGACCTAGGCTATAGCAACGTCTTACTACACATGTTGCCAGAGGCAAGGGAAACAAAAGCAAAAATGAACTATTGGGACTTCATCAAGATAAAAAGCTTCTGCACAGCAAAGGAAACAACTAAAAGCCAGCCGATGTAATGGGAAAAGATATTTGCAAATGACATATCTGATAAAGGGTTAGTATCAAAAATTTATAAAGAACTTATCAAACTTAACACCCAAAAAACAAATGATCCAGTTAAGAAATAGGCGGAAGATATGAATAGACATTTTTCCAAAGAAGTCATCCAGATAGCTAACAGGCACATGAAAAGGTGCTAACATCACTCATCATCAGGGAAATACAAATCAAAACCACGATGAGATACCATGGCACACCTGTCAGAATGGCTAAAATTAACAACACAAGAAACAGGCGTTGGTGAGGATGCGGAGAAAGGAGAGCCCTCTTGGCACTGTTGCAAAGCGGTGCAGCCAGTACTCTGAAAAACAGTATGGAGTTTCCTCAGCAAGTTAAAAATAGAATTTCCCTACAATCCAGCAATTACACTACTAGGTATTTACCCAAAGAATACTAAAAGACAGATTTGAGAGGGTACATGCACTCCGATGTTTATAGCAGTATTCCCAACAATAGGCAAACTATGGAAAGAGCCCAAATGTCCCTCAACTGATGGATGGATAAAGAAGATGTGGGGTGTATGTATGTGTAATACATATATATATATATATATAAATATATATATATATATATATATATATAAATGGGATATTACTCAGCCATCAAAAAGAATGAAATCTGAAATCTTGGGGCATCTGGGTAGCTCAGTCAGTTGAGCATCCAACTTTTCATTTGGGCTCAGGTCATGATCTGGTGGTCATGGGATCAAGCCCCAAGTCAGGCTCTGTGCTGGCAGCCTGGAGCCTGCTTAGGATATTCTCTCTCTCTCTCTCTCTCTCTCTCTCTCTCTCTCTCCCTCCCTCCCTCTTCTTCCCCCCATTCTCTCTCACTCTCCCTTTCTCTGCCCCCCCCGACTCTCTCAAAATAAATAAATAGACATTAAAAAAAATGAAATTTGCAACAACATGGATGGAGCTAGAGTGTATTAATGCTAAGTGAAATAAGTCAGAGAAAGATACCATATGATTTCACTCATATGTAGAATTTAAGAAACAAAACAGATGAACGTATGGGAAGGGGGGAAAGAGGGAAACAAACTGTAAGAGACTCTTAATAATAGAGAACAAACAGGGTTAATGGAGGGAAATTGGTGAGGAATGGGCTAGATGGGTGATGAGTATTAAGGGCACTTGTGATGAGCACTGGGTGTTGTATGTAAGTGATGAATCCCAGAATTCTGAAACCAATATTGCACTGTGTGTTAACTAATTAGAACCAAAATAATTTTTTTTAAAGGAAGGGTGTCCAATTATTTTACCCTAATTCATCAGCCTTTAAAAGTATGATGCTTTATTCCAGAAAGTATCCATGGAACATTTGGAGGTCCCATGGTTAAAATCACAGCAGACATGTCAATAAGGTGGTCATTTCACTTCCAACTTCCTGTCAATCCCAATTCAGGGTAGATTTGAAAGTTACCACCACCACCTCCCCACCCCTGGCAGGTGTTTCTAAGGCATGAGTTGTAGGGCTATTAGGGTCTCCACCTGCCGGGGTAATACCAGTAGTGGAGAGATGAAATCCCTCGCCTCACACCTCCTCGTGGGAAGAGCTCGTCCGGGGAGGAATGGGTTCAACACATGGCCACAGTTCCATATCTTCCAAAATCCAAGATACACCACCAGGAGCCTAGAATTGAGACAGCCAGAGCTGGTAGCAATCTCTTCCTTACCTTGGAGCCCCTTAAAGAATAAGGGATGGCCTCACCTGAGTCACAGAAGCTGTGGGCCTGGGATGCAGCAACTTGCTACAGCCTGTTGAGCATACTTGCCTTGACTCCTGATTCCTGTTCAATCTGTCCTCTGGTGTATCTGTCCCATAATGCATAAGTGATGAATGTGTTAACACACACCCACAAAAGCGTGTGTGTGTGTGTGTGTGTGTGTGTGTGTGTGTGTGTGTGTGTTATTACTAAAATGAAGCCTTAGATGAACAGAGATGAGATTTTCATCAAAGAATAGTGTTGGACAGAAAACTGGCTCTCATGGAAGTAGGGCAGGCCTGCGTGCCTCTGCAGAGGTCAACTCTGATTGTGTGTCATGACGTGAGCAGGACTTCCGTGTTAGGGGCCTGAGGATTTATAGTAACCGGTTAGTCAGGTCTAGAAGGGGATGGGAAACTAAGGCAAGGAGGCAGTGGAGGGGTTGGTGCTCAGGAATGAGTGTTAGCTGGGAGAACTGTGGTGGGGGGAGCAGGGCAGGGGTGTCCCGTCCTATTGGACACCCAGCCCGAACCCAGGACAGTAGTTGGGATTGCCTCTTGGGACAGCTTCTCCAAGGCATTCCTGTTCCAGTGGTGAGAATGCCCTTCCCCTCTGCTTCCTTCCCTTGGGAAGTCATGATTGGAGAGATTGTCCTGCAGTTCCTCTTTCCAAGGGGGAAACCAGTTTGTAGGTTTGTCTCCACCTGCCATGTTGGAAGCCCCTGGAAGGCAGGGATCTCGCATTGGGCTTTGTGGCCCAGCAAACAATGCCTGGCTGTAGTCATGGGGCCTTGTAGATGGTGAGGGAGGAAGGGAGGGAGGGAGGGAGTGGGTATAACAGCCCCTTGAAAGCTCTGTTATCAGGTAAGAAAATTGGAGGAGAACCAGTGTTCGATTTGCTCACATAGATTCCATTAAGCTACCATTTATTCTTTGTCGATTCTCACCAGCACCCTGTGAGGTAGGTACTTTGATCGTTTTCACAGCTGAAGAGGCTGAAGCTGGTTCTTCCCCACTCCAGTTTGCCTGTCAAGCTCTGCCAGGCCCTGGCCCACCCACCTCACCAGGGTGCCTCCTCCCCAGGGATGCTTCCCAAGCCTCAAAACGGGCCTCACTCACCCTTCCCTGGGCTCCTCCAGACATCTGTATTGCCCCTGTTATCACAGATGCCACCCACTGTCTTGTTCATTGTGTGCACTTGTGTTCCTGAGCGTTCTTAATGTAGAACCTATGAAATCTAAGTGTGTGACATATTGTATGGGTGCACATGTGAGTTTTCTAGGGAAGAGGGTCTGGGCTACTGTCAAATTGTCAAAGGGCCCTGTCATCCCCTAGTGTCAACAAGTGGCACATTGACCCTGTGGTAGTTTCCAAGTGTGTTTCCCTGCCAGCCCAGTACCAAGGGCAGCTCCTCGACCCACCTCTGGGGCCCTGCCCATGTATTTGGCCTAAGTCCTGAGTACTCCGCGCTGAGCCAGGTGATGATGGCATACACCTCCTCCTGCCTCCTGGGCCTGGAGTTCCCACGTGGCCCTGACTGGGCTGGGTGTGAGTCGGCTGCCTTGGTCTCCCTTCCTCCCCCATCTTTCTTCTCATCTCCTCACTTAACTATTTCCACATGAGTCCTAAACCTCCATCTTCAGTGAGAAGGTCTTAGGGAGCAGAGAGTTTTGGGGCAAGAAGGGGCCTGGGGGGCCCCATGCTGTAATTTGGGGAAAGGAGAGGACGCCCTGACTAGAAGAGCCTGGAGAGCTTGCCCGTGGCCTCGCAGCAGATGATGGTGCCAGCCAGATGCTGGGCCCTTCTTGCTGGCCGTCCACTGTGCTTCCCTCCACCCAACATCTGCAGGCTCCCCAGTTACCTCAGAGAAAAACTCGGAGCTTCGAGGGGAACAACAGCAATGCTGACTCTTCCGGATGATGAGCCATGACATTACTGTCCTGAGAGGCCCTCAGAGGGTTACTGTGGCCAGAACGGGCTCTACTGTGGCCCATGGGTGGGGGTGCTGGCCCTTTGGTTCACAGCCTTCAATTGCTTGCCTCATCCTTGAGCTAGGCTGGCTCCCCACGATGTATACCCCCGCATCACATCCTCTCCTGGGCACCTTTGTGAGTTAAGATAAAAGGGCTAGTATATAGGCTCCAGTGTGGAACATCTAAACCCTATATTATATGAGGATCCTGGCAATCCCTTTGAGAATTCTGTAGAAGCACTTACTCACCAAGCCTATAATTAAGTAAGTGGCTAGCTTCATGGAAATGCTTGATGTTTAGGAACTTATTACAGGGTTTCAAAAAACGAAAAGAAAAAAAAAAAACCTGACCTGAGATTAACTGATACTATTACTTCCTTCCCCATATAATAATTTTTAAAATTAAAAAGTGCTTTAATCACTTTGTTTTAATGGATAAAAATAAAATGCCTGCTTAGTAGTTTCTAACTCATCATCTCAATGATATAGAGGTTGAGATATTCCTCCAGTCGGACTGTGCCCCTGGAAAACTGTATGAGAAAGCTCCTTCCTGAGAAGAGTCCCTTGGTCTTCCTAACACAGTGGAACCCCAGTTGAGTTCTGCATGGGGGATCCCTTATGTAACATCCACAGACACCACCGCTGTTGTCTTTACTGAGCATGTTCACAAAGTCCCAGAAAAGTTGAGAAATCCAGTTGAGAACTGCTGGCTCATTCAATCAATACATACATATTTATATATATTTTAGCATCTATGCTGAGGGGCCAGCATAGTGCCAGCATTCAAGGAGCCAGCTGGTGATGGAGCCCAGGTGACAGATAAGAGATAATGGGGTGGGGATTGCGGGAGAGGAAGAAGCAGGGCTGGTGTGGGGAGGCCAGGCTGTGTGGAAATCAGGTAGGGCTGTGCTTGCCCAAGGACTTCCATGTTTTAAATTCAAACTGTACACCATTCCTGGAGTGTGGAATTATGGTACTCCACTGTATACCTTGAGTGAGAATCAGAATCCCCCAGAGGGCTTGTTAAAATTTCACTGAACTCCACTCCCAGAGTTTCTGATGCAGCAAGTCTGGGGCAGGGAGAAACTCAAGAATCTGCATTTCCAATGAGTGCCCAGGTGATGCTGATGCTGCTGGTCAGCAGACAACACTTAGAACCACCACAGACAGGTATTACCTCAGGCTTTTGCATGACAAAAGGGAGAAAAGATAACAATCCAACAGTTAGTATGAGATGTTATAGAAACCACCTTCCTACTTCTCCATGAGTTGTGAACAAAGTAGATCTAGTGATTCTCAGAAACCACAGGTAAAATGAGTCCCCTTTATAGGCCAGCCTGAATGGTTCTATATGTATTGTGTTAACAAAGAATAAAAATCTCCCCCCTTACAAGCTGACTGTACGTCTGGTGCTTTATGTCTCCAATTACCTTTTGCAACTACTTAATTTAGGTTGGGCACAGACAAAACCAGTAGCCTGTAGTTCTGCTATCCTTCTGTTTTTGTTCTTCAGCCTAGTTAAGCAGCCTGTAAATAATATGGCTGCCAAACATTGGTAATGACAGTCGTAGCCTGCTCTGGGGTGGGGGAGACCGTGACTCTAGCTGCTTCAGCCAGCATGTGCTTTGGCTCTACCCACGAGGCGAGCTGCCAATGGCGTGTCCCGAAGATGGAAAGAAGCATCAGCAGGGATGCCCCAAGCCAGGTTGGGCTGGGGGCAGCCTGAGCTCCCCACAGTAGCCTGAGGAAACTATTGCACCCGCAAATCCTTTCCTAGCCCCGGGATGCAGCGTGGGCTTCTTGGAGACTAAGTTGGTATTACCCATTTTAAGACATATACACACACACAAAATCATCAGGAAATGAGTATAGCTTTGCACGGGCTGCTGCTACTGCTGGTTCAGGAGCCACTCTGAGAGCCACCAAAATGGACTCATCTCTGTATGGAATCTACCTGCTAAAAACAAAGAATTCATGGTGTTCCCTCCTCCCTACCATGTCGTGTTTTTTTTTTTTTAACAGTTTAGTTGAATTTGTAATTGTTATACAAAAAGCTTTACGTATTTAATGTGTACAATCTGATGAGTTTGATTGTTCCCATTGGAAAGTTGGAAAAACAGACAACTTGAAGGAAAGGCAGTGTTCAGAGTTTGTCCTCATGGTGCAAGAAGCTGCTACATGCAACTCAGGACTTGGGAGAAGTAATGAGTGTCGCTCTCAAGGTTCCAGTCTCAAGGGGCAGGGGGCCTGGGGGGGTAGGAGAGCAGGTTGAGACACATGTGGCAAAGACAATAGTGGTGTTCCCAAAGGTTCTGAGGGAACTTCCCAAGGGACGCTTTGCCTACCCCTTACCCCAAAGCCTGGCCCCAGTGGGTCTTGGGACAGTGGCTGCAGGTGACTTGTCCTGCCCATCAGCCATGTAGCCTCTGCCTGATGATGATGCAGCCTGTGTAAATGTGAGGTAGAACGGGGGCTGGAAGTCCTTCATCAGGCAGAGGTGCTTAACAAAATATTCAGGGTCTCTGATGCCTTGGAAGGATTTCAGCAGGTCTGTTCTCCAAACCCTGTATCTCCTGTTTGCCTAAGTATTTTTCTAAAGGAAAGTGCAGCTGAATCCCTGGCCTCCTGGTCCAGGACAGACAATCCTGTCCTGCTATTATATTGGTTTTACTTGTCTGGTTTTGGTTGGGAGACCAAGTGAATATGACAAAACTTAGATGTGCAAAGTTTAAATTTTTTGTGTTTATTTTTAAGAGAGAGAAAGAGAGCATGAGCAGGTGAAGGCAGAGAGAGAATGGGAGACACAGAATCCGAAGCAATCTCCAGGCTCTGAGTTGTCAGCATACAACCCAACACGGGGCCTGAAGCCACGAACTACGAGATCATTACCTGAGCCGAAGTCGGACCTCAACTGACTGAGCCACCCAGGAGCCCCTGGATGTGCAAATCTATTTTCACATTGCAAATATTGTGTTATATTTCCCCCCAAAACACAAAGGAAAATTGTCTTCTTGCCAGCTTGATTGTATGTTCTGTGTGGGCTGGCCCTGGTTTTTCCTCAGTTCTTGGATTCCAACACAGAGCTTGACACATAGCAGGCATCCATTCATGTTTTAGCCTACTGAGTTGAGGAAACACTCTTAGCATTCATCGGTTAACACAGTTACTAACGTGGCGTGGTTTGTTTCTTTTACACACTTGTATCCAGGGCCTCCTGAATACAGTGCACTGCAGTCAGCCCTCAGTAACCCAAGAGGAAGGAGATCAGGAACCTACCTTCAAATGTTTAGGTCCTTGGAGAGAAGAGATGGTGAATGAAAATTACTAACTCGAGGGAAAACAGGAAGGACCCTGAAGAACAAGAGATAAAGAGCTGCCGCAGAACACCCTGAATTGTAGCTCCCGAGATCCAGCTCCCCATTCTTTCTGATTAGCTTGCTAGAGATAGAAAGATCCATGACTTGGGACTCACACGGCCTGGGCTTATCTGGCTTTGCTGGTAACTGGCAGTGTGGCTCTGGACAAGTCATTTGCCAAGGATTAGAAGAGATGAGCTAAGGGCTCCCTGACCTGCCATACTGTATGATTCTAAGTTACAGAGAAGACAGGAGGGGAAAGAATGGGCACCTAGAGCAGCAAACTAAGCTGTGAGCCCCAGCCGGGTTGTTTGTTTAATATACTCCCCTCCCCACCCACCCATCCTATTACCGCAGCTTATTAGAGGTGGTTTATGAAAAGACTGGAATCCATGCTCCGGGGTCTGCACTGCTCTGGCGGAGGGTTTAGCACCATAAAACTCACTTTGTAAAAGTGCAGCAGCTGTGATAAATAAGCTTAAGCCTCAGTAATCACTTTTTCACTTTTACCAATTACGCTAGGCTGCTTTGTGACAGAAGTTAATGCCAAGTAAGAATTTTAAAGAAGCCTCATTTTCCTTGTCTAATTAAATTAAGTACTTGAAAGGTGATTCACATGTTGATTCTCCCCCCATTAGTCAACTGAAAATTACAGGGTCTTTCAGGAGTTGAAGCCACGTGATTCACAGGCTCAGCCTCTAGGGTCAGGGAGCCCTCACCCCTGGATGCTCTCCTGCCGGCATCCCACCTACCCATGTTTTGTGTGCAGCTGTCCATGGTGGGACTCTTGGGCCAGCACTGCCCAGGAGAATTTAGGGAGGGCATGCCTGTTTGTTCTCTAATCCTTCCACAAAATTCTGCACAGGATGCCTTTGTTTCCAAGGTTTTGATATTCCCAACATGCAACAGGTCTTTCCAGGGTGAGGAACAAGGACCGCTTCCTCTTCTGTTTTGTTCTAAACCGGCGACAGAATTCACCTGGATTGAGAGATCATTGTGTCAGCATTGCTTAACTTCCTTCAAGGTGAAGATCTGGATTGTTTAAATGCCAGTAGCTCCCGACACCATTTCAACAATGCAGCCAGGATGCTGTACTTTGAAACTTGCAATACTTTTTCTTCCTTATTTTCTGTTTTTACTCATTCTGCCTCTCGTTTCTGAGGTAGCACACAGGTGCATCAGAAGCAGTAACATATTCTATGCATGTATTTCCCTGGACACAGAGAGGCCCTGGGGAGCATCAGGGAGGCTGGCTGATGGCATTGAGTGTGAGCAAACGTGCTTTGCCCACATGTAAGAAGGATCATCACCTCTAAAGTGACTATGTCTGATGTAGGTGTCATGACTGGGTCAAACTGTTCACCATTGTTCATGGCTCATTCCAGGTCTTCCCTCTGATACACGGAATCATTGTGTGCATACTTTGAAAAGTCTTTGTTATTTCAAAATGAGTATATACTCTTAAAATGCAAACAATAAACCAATATTAAGTAAAAAGTGAAAGCCCTTGCTTTTCCCTCTCAACGTTAATCATGTAGTGTGGATTCTTCCAAGACTTTGTGCATTTAGTTTTACCAAATAATCTCTCTGCAGATTCCTTCTCTCCATTCATGGAAACTCTTTCCTGTTACCATGTGTAACTATGCCTAATTCTTGTTAATGGCTAAATAAATTCCACATTCATTTTTTTTTCTTCCAACCAATGTGTATCAAGCAACTTCCATGTATCAGGTACTTTAGGAGTTGGGGAGATAGCAGAAACTAGTTCTTTTATGTGTCCATTTCTTACTCAATTCTTTCTTGAATCTAAAGTATACACCCTGCTTCCTAACTACTATCTCATCAAGGGTTTTATTTTCTCAGGTTGAAATTTGCTTGACATATATTTGTTTACTGTCTGTCTACATTAAAGTTTAAACTGAAATTGATGACACTTCCTGTCTTGTTCGCCAATATATCCCAGCGCTAAAACAGTATTTGACATATACCAGTAGTTCAAAACCTACAGATGCTGTGCCTAGCTGGATGGACAGGTGGATGGACAGATGATTCATATATCTACCATGGATAAAGGGAGGAAGTAGATCTGCTCATTGATGACTTTGACTGGGTTTCCTTAAACTTCCAATTCAATCCTAGCTGTTCATTAGATCTTTATGCAAGTGTGTTTTTACCATTCCTTTGTTAAAATGTTGACTACTTCCATACAGATGGACAAATAGTCATTGTCTGAGAACTCCAGTGTCCCCAGCACCCCACTGGTCTAGGCCTCCTCAGCCTTGGAAACCTCACCCAGATCTAGCAGTTCCAGGAGCTCTCCAGCATCTGGCTCTTGTGCCAGGACCAGCGTCAGTTCTGATTGGTCATGACATTGGTCCTGCAAGTTGTTCAGTGCCTTGAATATCACCCCTGCCTTCATGGACATAACACTGTTCTGGTTCACTTGTTCAAGAGAATCATTCAGCTTTAACCTTTAAAAACACAAATCAGAGAGATAACTTCCCTGCTCAAGACCCAGGGACTTGTCTAAAAGGTCAGTCTCCCTGTTCTTAAGCCCCTTTATATGTCTTATGTTTTTCTTCATAGCATTTGACCTACGTATATATGCCTACAGCATAGCAGACCCTCAGTAAATATATATTTGCATATATCATATCTGTGCATACTATATACCTAGAATATAGCAGATCCCCAATAAGTTATTTATAAATATATAATATGTAATACTATATATATAGTATATAAAATAAATATATACACACTTATATAGATTTACACATATTTATATATATTTATGTATTTGTATATTTATTAAATATTATTACTTAACAAATATATTTATTAAATATATACACATACATATACCTGGAATATAGGAGACCTTCAGTGTCTGTATGTATATGTATATGTGTGTGTGCATGTATATATATATATATATATATATACACACACATACATATATATACACAAATATATATACATAGATATTTATCTATATACATATATATATTTATCTATGTATATATTTTTCTATGTATATTTATCTATATACACACACTGTATACCTGCAATATAGCAGACAATGAGTAAATATTCGTGGAATGAATAAACAAACGAGTAAATGGAAGCATCACTTAATGAGTATAATTATTTTGCTTCCAGAGGACCAGAGACTCCACCATGAGAGCATTTTCTTAGCATTCACATACACTGGGCAGTGTTTTACTTGATATTTGAACTGTCATCATCAGTCTGTGCATGATGTGCTCCCATTTCATTTATTCATTTGCTACTATGTTCCAGTCAACAAGCCTCCATACAACACAAAAAGTGGAATACTGAACTTTTCACTGGCATCTGCACTCCTCGTCCTCCTGCGAAGTCGCCACCAGCCTGCCCTGGGATTTTATAATGCTCTTATTTCCTTGCTTGGTTGGTGGGATTTTTTTTTGCACATACGTGTTCCACTCTGCTTTTCAGAAGACAAAGGAGTGGAATGCATGGCTTCCAGTTACAATGACCTTTTTCCCCCCACTTAAAATTTTTTTATTTCATTTAAAAAATATTTCTCCTTTCATTGATATTTTCTAGTTTTCTCTTTATTTTTAGTTTGCTTGTGTTTTTCTTTCCCCAGCCTTTAAATACATTTTCAAACATAACAAGTTGAGAAATTATACAATGAATACCTCCATGTAGCTACAACACCTGTGAGGATTTGAACATTATTGCTTTCTCTCTATGTGGATATACATGCATATTTTTTAAAGCCATTTAAGAGTAAGTTGTGGACATCATGACACTTCACGCCTAAGTGCTTCACCCTGCATGCAGGAATAAAGACACTCTTCAATAGAAACATGCTGCCAATATCGGTCCTAAGAAAATGATGGTAATTCCATAATCTAATGTAATATCCAGCCCATATTCAAAATTTCCCCCAATTGCCATAAGAATGTCTGTTATAACTATTTTGGTATTATTTTCAATCCGGATCTATCGAGGTTTACATTTGGTCTTGATCCAGGGGTCTCTTTGGGTCTAGAACAATACCCCCTACCTTATGATTTATTTATTCATTTTTAATCGCATGACATTAAGAATCTAGAAGAGCTGCCTGGAGAATGTCCCATAATCTGGATTTGCATGACTGTTTATTCCTGGTGCCTCTTAGCTTGTTCATCTATCTTTGGTATTTGCTGTAAACTGAAAGCCAGCCTGGCAGGGAGGTTGGATTCAGGGTAAGCATTCTCCGTAAATGTGTTGCATAGACGATGCTGTGTACTAGCATACATTTAAACAGTTTCATCTCCGAAGGCAGTTGAAAGTAGACAGTTCCCAGGCCTTGCAGAAAGACTGCTAATCTACTTGAGCATTAAGCACGCAAGAATCATTTCTACCCGAGGAAAGCCTTAACGAGGAAAACATCTGGCTACTTAGCAGAGGCTGGGAAATGCTGGCGTCCCTTCCAGGAACTAGCCGGTATTTGGTGATGCACGGCGGCACTCTAATCGACTTGCATTTCCTTCCCTGTATGTTTACTTCAGTTGAAGTGAGGTGAGGCCACTGGCCACCCATGGAGGGTAAGACCTGGGCAGCCCTGTTTGTTTTCATCCGCATGGAGGATTTTGATCTTTATTTCATTACAACATGGTGGTTTTTTCTTTTTTCCTCTCTGTCTCTAATCCCATATTTCATCTTTCACACCAAGAGCTGAATGACAAAATAGATGGCCCATGTTGGTTGGTCCCACAGAGTTGGAGGTAAGGAGACTTTCTTGAAAATTCCCTGCCTCAGGTTTTAAACTCTGTGACTCTGGCTTCTTTGCATTTGTACACACACACGCACACAAACCCACTCAGAAATGTGGGTGGGAAAGTGGAGGATGGAAGACCATTATGTGTCTATGGTCCCACCTGACCTAAGTGACCATTTCTGGATGCTATTTTTAACTTTTTTCGTGTTTTATTTATTTTTGAGAGAAAGAGAGACAGAGCGTGAGCAGGGGAGGGGCAGAGAGAGAGGGAGACACAGAATCTGAAGCAGGCTTCGGGCCTGCTGACAGCTCAGAAGCGTCAGCACAGAGCCTGATGCGGGGCTTGAACTCATGAACCGTGAGATCATGACTTGAGCCAAAGTCGCTTAACCGACTGAGCCACTTAGGAGCCCCTAGATGCCATTTTTACATCATTTCCTTCCTGTAAAATAAGAGGCTTGCATATTAAAGAAAATCATCTTTCCTGACATGGAGAATTATCGGGGTCTAATAAGGAAAAAGCATGAGGACGTGTAGTGTTCCCAGCTCCTTATGAGGATGCAGAACTCCCTGAGTGCAGGATGGAGGCCTGAGTGCTGGCATCTGCTTTGTCCTGAGCTCACAATGTGGCCTTCCTCTTGGACCATCATTTCCTCCCTGGCACTAGATGATTCCATGGGGCTGCCAACAGCCCAAAGGCTGTGATTATTGAAAACTTTTCGCAATGCTAGTGCATGGGTGCATGCATGTGGGTTTCTGTGTACACTTTATTTCATTTAACCCTTCAGAATGACGCTATCAGGTGGGTACTCTATTACCACAGGGTAAAGATGAGGAAACTGAGTCATAGAGGGCCCAAAGTCGCATGGTGGGGTAGTGGTGGAGGTGGGATGGTGGCCCACATCTGTCTTTCTGTCTGAGACACTCTCAGAGTTTCCTCTGTGGGCCAAATGTGTGGCATTAGGTCTAACTGAGCCCTTGGCCAACATTACTGTGGTGTTTCAAAACTTCACCCAGAGCCCAGGTGATGTTCCTCCAAGGACAAACTACTGTGAGTTTGGTTTTGATGGAAGCCATCTTGGCACATTTTGCTGTGAATCATTTTCTCCACTTCAAACCAGGGCTGACTCTTTGGCAATGTTCACATTGCAGAGCTGTTGGGTCCCTTGTCAGCTTGTCCAGCCAAGGGTGGGCAACAGTCAGACAGCCCAGCTCCACACCTAAACCAAGCAGCACAATCCAACCAAACACCCATGGCCTTCTGGCTTGAGAAACTTCATGGTGCATAAAAGCAGCATTTCAGTTTTCTGGAAATGTCTTCCCCACACCCCCAAAGAAAACAAGCTGTTGGTTTTATAGAACCATCCTAATTGTGTCACTGTGATGGGGCAAATCACAACCAGCCAGTCTGAGACATATTCAAGACAGGTAGTGACATATGATAAGGAGCCTGTCCAGAGTTCTGAAGGCACCCAGTGACCTGTGTGTGTGCTTCACATAGGGCTGGCCTCCTGTGGGCACTTAGGCACTGATGTGGAGGACAGGGTTTGAGAGCAGGAATTGGCTCCCCAAGTTGGGAGCATCATGTGTGCGTGCTGGCTCACTCCCACAGGGCTTCAAGCCTTCCACCCGAGAGGAGGTGACCAAGTCTCGGGGTGCCACAGAGATTCTCTAGGCCTTTCCACAGAGTCAACCCAGCTCGGATTCTGTCATGTGTGTTTGGAAAGCAAAGGAAAGCATGGTTGCTCCCCTGCTGGGTAGAGTCCTGACGAGGCAGGCTTTTGTGGGTGCAACTATACATGGGGTGAAATATTTTCTGAACCCTACATCAAGACTAATTGTCCCTCAGTGGGTTTTTATGCTGTTTGGGAGTCTGGGAAGCAGCCTGAGAAAGAATATTTTCTAGCTGAAATTTGAATTTCTGCAACATTTGACAGCTTTTGAGGACTGAGATTTAAAACGGTTGGGATTGTGACTTTTCTGGAGAATCCAGGATGTTGGTGACTTTATGAGTTTGCTAGAGCTGCTCTAACAAAGTACCACTATCCAGGTGACATAACAACAGAAGTATATTGTCTCGCTGTTCTGGAGGCTGGAAGTCTGGGGCCAAAGTGTCAACAGGGTTGCTTCCTTCTGGGGGCCGTGAGCGAGAATCTGTTCCAGGCCTTTCTCCCAGCTTCTGGTGGTTTGCTGGTGATCTTTGGCATTCCGTATCTTGAAGAATCACCATCATCTTCATGCCTTCCTCTTCACATGGTGTTCTCCCTTGTGTGGCCAAATTTCCCTGTCATAGGACACCAGTCATATTAGATTAAGGCTTATCCTAATGACTTTTGGTTAAATCTGCAAAGACCTTATTTCTTTTTTTTAATTAAATAATTTATTTTTAAGAGAGAGAGAGAATGAGCAGGGGAGGGGCAGAAGAGAGGGAGACAGGGAATCCAAAGCAGTCTCCGCACTGTCAGCACAGAGCCTGATGTGAGACTCAAACTCAAGAACCATGAGATCATGACTTGAGCCAAAGCCAAGAGTCAGATGCTTAACCGACTGAGTCACCCAGGCTCCCCAACCGTATTTCTTAATAAGGTCACATTCTGGGGTACTGGGGTTTAGGCCTTTGACCTAGGAATTTGGGTGGGGGGCACAGTTCAGCCGATTGCAGTGACCACATTGAACCTCATCTGTGTGTGGCCTCCTTGGTCTAGTCAAGCTCCACAATGTCTTTGGACCCTGGATTCAGGTGGAAAGGTGAGGTTCATCATTCAAAGTTTGCTCATCAAAGTAGGAGGCTGTGAGAAAGTTGGGACCCAGTGCTAACAGTGGGCCTTACCTGTGGCTTCAGGAGATAAGAAGAAGATGGAAGGGTTAGAATGAGTAAGCCAGTGTACAAGGAGTGTGAACTCTGCTCCCTAGCTACCTAACCCTCTCGTTTTTAACAACATGTCAGGAAGCTTTTCCCATAGGCCCTGGTTGGGCTCTGGCATAAGGCCACATCTACAAATGGAAGGTCTGAGTTTTCTGTATTGGGAAGGGAGCCCCCTGAAGGCTTCCTAAGAACTGCCAGAACCACAGGGCCACCATCAGCATCCCGGCACTGTGACTGCCCTGCCCCTCTGTCCATAAGAAGAGGGGACTGGAGAGCAGGAGGGAAAGTCAAGTTTGCATTGGCAGCCTTGTGGGCAGGGGCAGACTTTGTGCTCTTCCTCACCTCAGCCAAGTGAGGGAGATGGGTAGTGGGTATTCCTCCTGGAGTCCAGGGTGCCCGAGAAAGGGGACCTGGACCTGTCTGCTCAGCTGACTGCTTGCTGGACCATAAGACCACCATCCCACAAGGCATGTGATGTGGAGTTCAGGGAGCACCTGATCCAGATGTTGGAACCTGTTCCTGCCTGAGATTTGCATAAGGACTTACAGGAGTGGACACCACCCCTATCCCATTCTGGGTCCTTGCATGGGACACAACCAGAACAAGCCAGCAGGTGGTCCTGACATATCCCTGATCATCTCCCCAGTCCCAGCTTCAGAGGCTAGAGAATGTGGACAGATGGAGGGGTGAAGGAAATACAGCTCCTGGTCTCTCCATCTCCAGAGGAAGAAGCATTGGTTGGGCTGGGCTGAAGACAGCCAGGTAGGAGGCTGGATGTTTCAGCCTGGACCTCACTGCTTTAATATCTGGAAGGCACCAGAAAGTGTTGCACTCTGCCAAGGGGCCATTCCCAGCAGAGTCAGAGGCAGAGATGGAAAGGAAGAAAAGTCTCAGGATCTGACCTCCATTCAGAGACGCCTCTGGAATACAGAAGCGCTGTGCAGCAGGGAAGTGAAAGGAGCCCAGAGCAGGCTGCCCCCACGTGTCCCACAATGGCATACTGATTATTTTGAATTGAAACTACTTGGAAAACAGCTGGTATGAGGACCCGCAGACCCTTCTCTATCCCCATGAAAGCAGGAAAGAAATCCCCCTATAAAAAGTACCCTTCTTGGGGTGCCAGGGTGCCTCAGTCAGTTGAACATCTGACTCTTGATTTTGGTTCAGGTCATGATTTCATGGTTTGTGAATTCAAGTCCTGCATCAGGCTCTGCACTGATATGTTGGAGCCTGCTTGGGATTCTCTCTCTCTCTCTCTCTCTCTCTGCCCCTTCCTTGCTCGTTTGTGCGCACACTCTCTCTCTCTCAAAATAAATAAACTTTAAAAAATAAAAAATAAATAAAAATAATAAAAGTACTCTTCTTGAACTAAGAAGTAAAAAGACATCCTTATCACCAGAGATATGACTTCAAAACTGAGAAAGCTGTAGAAACCTTATTTTTTTCTAATTTACTACCTCAGCCCAAATTCTGCTTAGAATTCCTTACTAATTAAAGCTCTCAAGCATCTTTTTTCTTCATTCTGTCAATTCCTCACAAGCATATTGTCTAAAATGTATAAAAACTGCCTGTACTGGTTATTTCTTTGGGTCTCAATTTTATTATTGTGCCTCTGTGTGCACATAATAAAACTTTGGTTTTTCCTCCTTGTTAATCTGTCTCATGTCAATTTAATTCCTAAACCAGCTGGAAGAAACTTGCAGGGAAGAAGAAAGTTTCTTTATCCCCTACACATGCATGTGAATTTCTCCCAGGGGAGGGAGGGGGTTAAGGAAAGCTGATTTGCATCTGGGTTAAAGCCCTGAGGGTGTTGTGCCCCTGGGGAGTCTCTGTGACTCCACAGAATTAGATGCACCTGTGTTCCAGTCCCACCCCACACCTCTTCCATGCTGTGTGGTCTCAGGTAGCCCCCTAGATCCCCAAGACTCAGTTTCCACATCTGGACAGTGGTCACAGGGCTACTGTGAAGACGACTAAGATGCTGTGTGTCAACAGGCACTGTCAAATGACAGCCAGCAAGCAAAGTAAATTGCAACCAGCCTAATGCCCAACCTTGCTTTGCTGTGGTCATTCCTCACCCTGCAAAAACTGTACCATTAAGTGTGGGTGCAAAGGCACTCCCTAAAATATCTGTGACTCCAATTCCTGTAACCATCTAGATATTCCTCATTTTTTTCTTTTTAAGAGGAATTACCCAATCGAGGTTGGAATTTGTTTATTAGTGGTTCTTTGTGTACATCAGCAAAAAGGAGAGACGGTTGGAGACAGCAGCATTTAAAAACAAAAAAGCCCAAGTGCCTTTTTTTTTTTTTTTTTTTTTTTTTTTTTAATAAACCACACAGTTGCTACGGCATGATCTGCTGGGCCCGTGGATTACTGAATATTTTAGAGTCCAAGTCTCTAGATAGTAAACAATTATGAGATGTGCCATCAGTTTAATGACTTTTCAGGGGGAAAAAAACACCATCACCTTCAATGTACACATCCATTGTAAGAGGCATCGTGATTTCAGAAATATTAAAATCTGGGTAAAATGTCAACAGGGAAATATGGTGTGTGAATACTGAGTGTCTAGGGGAGGGCAGGACACCTGCTACCATGTTGGGGGTGGGGAGAGACAGAACAAGGGATGGTTTGGGGGTTCCGGGGTGCTGTTGAGTTGGGGGTTAGAAAGGTAGCTCTGTTTTGGGAGTGTGGGGGGCCTCATATACATAAGCTTCCCTTTGTTTCCACATCTAGTTCAGAGAGCCTTTTCCTGGACTTTTAATTTTTATTATTATTATTTTTTTAATTTCAGTCAGCTCTTGAGGCTTACTTTTATCTGGTTTGGTCTGGACAAAGGTGTTGAGGGAAGGGAATGAAGGGGCCAAGATCGCCTCCCCCAAATGGTGCTGTATATGGGCCTTCTCTCCCCAACCCCTGCCAGTGCCCCCTGCTTGGGGCTGCCATTCCCTCAGATGCTTAGGTTGCTTTGAACTGATTATGATTTTCACTTCATGCAATGGACTGAACTTCCATTTCCCATATTCTAATATGTACATTTTTTTCCCATATTTTGACATTTCTTTTTTTATGTTTATTTACTTTTGAGAGTGAGAAACAGAGTGAGCGGGGGGAAAGCAGAGGGAGAGGGAGACACAGAATCCGAAGCAGGCTCCAGGCTCTGACCTGACAGCACAGAGTCCAAGATGGGGCTTGAACCCACAGACCGCAAAATCATGACCTGAGCCAAAGTTGGACGCTTAACCGACTGAGCCACCCAGGCACCCCCACATTTTAACATTTCTGAAATGGGTTGTGGTTTAAAATTGATGCTATCTCAGAGTCCATGACCCCCATAGCTGACCCACCTGGTACTTGCATGCCAAGTCTGTGTCCCGATGTTGCCCCTGAGGTGAAGGTCAAACTCTGTTGGCCTGTGCTCAGCCCCCTGTTGGAGTGACTGTGGCATGGTATTTCCTGGGCACCCACCACACTTCAGACTCTCTGCCCCCATCCCATGCCAGACATTCTGCGGGCCTCAGCGGAGACCTCCCGTCCAGCCTGAAGCCTGCTCTGATGCCCAGATGTGGTAGGGTCTCTTTATTCCCTGCTTACGGGACTCTACTGCCCTCAGACTGTGAACTTCATGATCATGGGCCCCATGTGTCTTGTTCATTCAGCACCTGGTGCTCAACACAAAGTTCTGTAAAAAAACGAAATTCAACCAGATAAATGTGAAGATCTAACTGGCTCTATTAAGGGATTCATGAATCCTAGCAAACAGAGAGATGCTCCTAAGAGTGGTGCAAAATGGAAGGCAAGGAATTATTAGCCAAAGAAAAGAAAGGATTCTTCCAGGCCAGATCATCTTCTTTTGGGGAGAAGCAAACACCAAGATTTTATTTTATTTTATTTTTTTATCATGCATTTGACTTCACTAGTGCTGATCAGGAAACTTTAACAGATTGACTATTAAAAGGTCACATTCCTGGGATCGGTTGAAACTGTAATTAAGTCTCCTTTGCTGTTGTGGAGTCGGAAACAACTTCGTTTGGGGTTTGCTCTTTATTTTTTAGCAGTTTTTAAGAGAATGGATGAATAAGGACCATTGTGTTGCAACACTGGGTGAGTATGTGATGATTAAAACGTTGTGAAGGCAGCTGGCCACGGCACAGTCCATTCCCTGAAAGCCCTCACACACTTCATCCGATTACGGCAGCGCAGAGATGAAAAGACAGTCCAGGAAGTAAGGGTGAGGATGGGGTCACGGGCACCAAAGACTGCACCCACGTTCCTCCTGACGGCCCTGCCTCATATGGCATGGATGCTCGTGGAATCCTGTCCCAACCTCTTTCACAAACCACATGGCATGTCCTCTCTGAATGTCCTGTCTGTATCACTTGCAAAGAAACTTGAAGCATAAGGCCAGACCTTGCACAAAGGGACACTGGAGAGCTGCTGGGGTGTAAATTCCTTCCCACCCTCCGCCCCCAACTGGAGGCATTTTCCACCCAAGTGTCATGCCTGCAGGGTGGATGTGTACCTCCTGGAGCCAGGAGCGGCTAGGGCCCTTGGGGAATCCCCAGCAGTGGGTCTGCTCCCTCAAGTTCAGCCCTTTCTCTTTCACTGCTGTTTGGTAATGAAGCAGTTGGTGTCACTGACTTACCCAGGTACCACCTGAAAATTTTGGCTTTGTCAAAAAACTCTGAAGTCTGACAGTTTTGCACCACCGGTAAATCAAGAGTGCTTTAAACCCAGGGCACCTGAGAGGCTCAGTTAACCATCTGACTATAGCTCGGGTCAGGACCTCGTGGGTCCGAGAGTTTGAGACCCACATTGGGCTCTGTGCTGACAGCTCAGAGCCTGGAGCCTGCTTCAGATTCTGTCTCCTTCTGTTTCTGCCCCTCCCTCACTCATGCTCTGTCTCTCAAAATTGAATAATGTTAAAAGAAAAAAATATCTTTTTGAAAAGAGTGCCTTAAACCCTTGATAGCATTTTATTGTCAGGCAGAGCAGGATATTTTAAGGAAGGGTTGGGTCTATCATTCGAGAAGCAGCTGACATTTCCAGACCAAGTATTGCACTAGCTTCAAACTCCAACTCTTATTTAGAGAATTTTTATTGTGGATTCTGACAGAGTCTTTTCTAAACGTGTAAGTCATTTGGGGGCCAGCTGGGTGGGGGGAAGGGTCAGATTCCTGTGGACCCTGCTGTGGTTGACATTTTTCTAATGGCCCCCAAACCTAATAAGGGGTCGTGGGGGAGCAGGTCTCCTGGTTCCATCCCTGACTGTTCCATCCACCCCTGTCATAAAGGACTGCAGTTCACATGTTCTCTCCTGTCCCTTTCCCCTGCTCAAAATACCACCTGCCCCTTTTAATTTGGAGGACCTGGATGGGGTGTGGGCCACTTCGAAGGCATTGGGGCCCACAGAAGTTAGCTTCTCCCTTTTGCTTCTAGAAGCTGGTCTCAGGAGGTTCTCAGGCCCCGGCCAGTCTTTTGGGAAGAGCTGCCTCAGTGAAGCATTAGAGTAAGAATGGAGCTCTTTACATCTCCCTCGCTCGTAGCCCCCCACCTTCCCACCAGGAAGGGAGAGTTGATGGCATCCTGATGCCCCTAAATGTAAGGAAACGGTGACTCCAATTGTGAGCAAAACGTGGCCCCCAAACTGAGCTTCCCTTGGCTGACATTCTGAGGCTATCAGTGCTCAGTGGAAGAAAAGAGGTCAACATAATGGTACAGTATTTGACCTCATTTTCAATGAGAGGTCCTGAATCACTCTTCAGCATCACCAGGAACATTCAGTGGACTTTAGTTCCTTGGCTGTGTCTCACTGACATTGACCCTTCCGGAGGAGTGGGCAGACTTATAGGAAGCAGCGTTCAGGCGGAAGGACTTCCACAAAATGTCGCAGGCTCCAACAGATGACAGATGACAAGCAGGCATCTCTGTCTGGGCTCTGGTGGACACTCTTCCTGAGTTCAGGGCATGAGGTGTCCTTCCTAGGGCATCCGGGTTGGACTGCCCAGGTGCTCAAAGAGATGTGGCAGGCAAGGGGGGGGAAAGGGAAGGGTGGAGCCTAGAGGATGGGAGAGCTGGAGACCATCCAGGAAAAGAGCCAGTGTGTTCCCTCCTTGTCAGACAGCTAGTGGGAAAGTAGCTGTGGGGTCATCCGAGCCAAGCTGTGGACTGCATCCACATAAACAGAAGACCAGTGCTGATTCTGCACCAGAAATAGGAGATAGCTGTGGGCCCTGAAGGGGCTTTTTTTTTTTTTCATTAAGTCTTTTATTTTAATTCCAGTATAGTTAACTTACAGTGTTATATTAGTTTCAGGTGTACAGTATAGTGACTCAACACTTCCATACATCACCCAGTGCTCATCACAAGTGCCCTCCTTAATCCCCATCACCTATTTCCTCCAACCCCCTTCCCCCATCTCCTCTCTGGTAACTATTAGTTTGTTCTCTATAGTTGAGAGTCTGTTTCCTGGTTTGTCTTTCTCTCTCTCTGTTTTTTTTTTTTCTTTGCTCATTTTGTTTCTTAAATTCCAACTATGAAATCATATGGTATTTATCTTTCTCTGACTTAATTCTCTTAGCATAATACTCTTTAGCTCCATCCAAGTCATTGCAAATGGCAAGATTTCATTCTTTCTTTTTTTTTTTTTTCAACGTTTATTTATTTTTGGGACAGAGAGAGAGCATGAACGGGGGAGGGGCAGAGAGAGAGGGAGACACAGAATCGGAAACAGGCTCCAGGCTCTGAGCCATCAGCCCAGAGCCTGACGCGGGGCTCGAACTCCGGGACCGTGAGATCGTGACCTGGCTGAAGTCGGACGCTTAACCGACTGCGCCACCCAGGCGCCCCAAGATTTCATTCTTTCTGATGGCTGAGTAATACATACATATATATATATATTATATTATATATTATAATATATTATATATTTCCCACATCTTCTTTACCTGTTCATCAGTCCATGGATACTTGGGCTACTTCCATAATTTGGCTATTGTAAATAAAGCTGCTATAAACATAGGGGTGCATGTATCCCTTCAAATTAGTGTTTTTGTATGTTTCGGATAAATGCCCAGTAGTGTTGAGACCCCTACAGAAATGTAAAAGTGAATGGAAATTAAGACAGACACACTAATGCTTCACCAATTCTTGACTTCAAACTGAACAAATTTCCTTCTCATTCTTGAAGCCTCCCCCACCCCCTCCCTTGCTTTTCTGCACAATCCTCTATTCCAGGAACGAGGTATCAATATTGATACTTAGTAATGAGACTCTGATGGCAGCGCTGGCTAGTCATGAGACCACCTCGAAGACATAAGAACGTGGTAAGAACGCGGCTGGCAGCAAGTAGCAGATTCCTCTCGAAACCGCCCAGATCCTGTATTGTCCTATTAAACCCCCCAGCCTTTTACCCCCCGAGGACTTGCCGTCTTGGAGGCATTAGCCACTACAGCGTCCAATTGCCTGGCAAAGTAATAGATTCTCTTCCTTCTTTATCATGAAACTCTGTCTTCCAGCTACATATTTCGGCTTGGGGAGTACAGAGGTCGGTTTTCGAGGACAATGTGAATTGTAACTTGTAACAGTTACATTTTTAAATTTTGGGGGCAATCTCCCTACCACTTTCCAGAGTGGCTGCACCAGTGTGCATTCCTGCCAATGGTGCAGGGGGCTTCCTTCTTCATGGAGAGGTTGTTCTAAAGGGTTGTCCCGAGGGACAGCTTCCTTCTTGTCACAAGGTGGGTGTTGCGAAGGGGCCCCTCAGACTCTTGTCCAGCACCCACAGCCCCTTCTGAGGCTCCTGGCATGGTGCAGGAGTTTGTTGAGCAGTCGTGATGGGCCCGGGATGGCCTTCCTGACAAGGCGCGGGGCGCTTGGACAACTGGCCTGGACAGCTCACTTCCCTGGAATGCGGCAAGGCTCGCTGAGCTCACCCCCAAGCAGGAAAGGCGCAGCCAGAAGTGACCTGCCCTGTCTGGCTTAGCCATCTTGGATTCTTAGGGGGGATTTCCCCTCCTTGTTTCACTAAGCAATTTGCAGGCATACAGTTAAGATTTCGTATCTGGATATCCTTCTTGGGAAAGAGTGGGGTGAATGTGGAAGGGAGTTAACATGTTCTGCGCCCTCACTCTGCTATCAGGAACTTTGAGTAGTTTATCTTCTGAAAGCCTCACACTTTCCCTGTGGGACAGATATCATTATGCCACTTAGCAGGTGGAAGAGATAGAGACAGGCCAGACAACCATGGAGTCAGGGTGCAGATGTGCACTTGGGAAACTGACCCCAAGATAGCCTTGCCTCACCCCTAGTGGCAAATGAGCCCCAACCTCCTCACAGCACCCAGGGCAATACCTGCTGGACATCCTTCTGGGGAGAGAGGTGCTGGGGATAACCCTGAAGGCACAGTGGAAGCCACCTCACCCAAAGGTGTAGAGGCCCCAAACTGGCTCCACCACCCACCCTCAGGGTGTGGTCTCCACTGTTGTGGGGAAATTAGCCCCTTGGGAAAGTGGATGGCAGCCCCAGAGGTGAAGGGGAAGTAATACCAGTGGTTATAACAATGATCCCCCACTTCTCAGTGGTTGAGCATAATAGACCTTCGTGTTCTCTCATGTGATGGTCCAAAGCAGACATTCTTGGTCAATGGGTGACTTTCTTCCATATGTTATGTCAGGCTAGAGCCCTTCCATTTTGGATCTCTGCTGTCTGCCAGTCCCTTGGCATTCTGTTTCTCTAGCGGGCAAATGGAGAGCAGAGTATGGGGAGGTCACATCTGCTTAGTGAGGACACCAACCTAAAGGGGCTCTCTGCATGTCTACTTACATTCCATTGGCCAGAACTAGTCACATGGCTTCTCCTGGATGCCAGGGAGGTGGGAAATGTAGTGCAGACGGGGCTGGAGCATCCCATACCCGGGTGGGGGAGCACACAGTTTTGGTGTGCAGATGGCCATCTCTGCCTCAGTAGGGACAAGGTCCAGACAGAAGTGGGTAATGGTAAGAGAAGGCTGCCTTCTGAGGGCCACTTACTGGAGGAGAAAAAGAAGGGAAATACTCTCAGGATCCCAGTCAAGGAGAGACGTATCCCTGTGTGGGCCCAGACTCAGTGAGAGCATGGCTCCCTGAGAAGTGTGGACTAGCTCTGGCTCCAGCCTTCTGTGCTGGTCCTAGGAGACAGGCTTAGAGCAGGGAACCTTGGTGGGGTATGTTGGTGAGCAAAAGAAATGGTTAGTTGTTAGGAAATGGGAGTTAGAGCAGAGCCAAATGTGGATGCCTTAGCCTGAAAGTTGTCAGAGTCCCTCCAATAGCACCATACCCTGGAGACAGGTGGGTTCAAGAGTAAGGGAGCCGTGGATCTGGGTGGGAAAGAAGGCAGGCCTGGGGCTCCCACAGAGGGCTCATCTGTAACTGCTCTATTGTTTCCCCTGGCCAGTGGTTTGAAATGGTCACCCACAAACATGCCAAGGAAAGGGAGGCATACGTAACAGGTGAAGTATGAATTATGGTAATTACTGGGACAACGAAGCTTTGGAAATCTGAATGAGTGCTTTTGATTTTAATCCTTCAATGTGCTTAACAAGTGAGTAAAGCAGATGACTAAAATTTTCTCTTCCAGAGCCTAGAATCAATCGTTCTGCTGTCTGGCTGGCTTCTGAAATATTCAAAAGACATCATTTGAGACCAGTGGTGAGACAAAACCATCTCTAACCCAAGTAGGAAGTGACTGAGGCATGAGTAAGACTTGGTGAGGGCAGAAACAATGGAAGGGAAACTAAGGAAAGAAAAGGAAATTGGTTTAAAGAAAGGAATATTTGCTTAGTGCCATAGATAGCTCTTAATTATTTATCCTTGGGAGAAAATGAAGGTTTAAGTACACAGCATGATAGTCAATAGGAGTAATTGTATCTTTTTTTACCCTTCCATAGACCCCCTCCCCCGAGTCATGGACACTCAGCCAAAAATGATATAATATGTAAAGCCAAAAATTTGAGTGGGAGAGAAACTTAATAATGATAATTAAATGGATAAACATACGTTCTGCCAAAAGTTCAGCAATGTTGTAATCAACTGAGTAAGAGTTTCTCAGAGATATTCAACACGAAGCCTCTCGGTTTGTAGGGAAACACAGTGAGCTTTCAACTGGAGAAAAGTGTGAGCCAAAAACAAGAATGTGCTGTTCTGGCTTCATTCAGAAGGTCTCAGGATGGATTGCAAGGGTGATGGTAAAGGGAGAAATGGAAGGAACAAAATGGAAACGTCTGGTGGGCCTCCGGCTTCAACGGGGCCTGTAAAAGAAATCATTACAGGAAGTGGGGGACAGAGAGGCATTAATTACATCACTCGGCCCAGGATTACAAGAGCAGATGAGCAAATTACAGGAAAAGTGGGCTGTGCAGCCTCTTCATGCTGATGCAAGGGAAGAAGGTAGCCTATTACCGGCAAAAACTTCCAGCTCCTCCCCCATGCCAGCCGTGTTGGCGGGAATGATCCGTTCTGCCATCCAGGTTCCCAGGGGTCGGTGTCACAGCAGCAGTGGGGGAGAGGGTGTAGGGGGGAGGTGATCAGGGAAATAGCTAGAGTCCCTGGATGGGTGAGGAACGAGGACCCTCCGACTGTAAACGTGTCCTGAGAATAAATCAAACAAAGCCCTGAGCCAGATGTAAGGGAGAGGCAACCGTCCCATCAGCCTGGGCTGAGGTTCAGTTCTGAACCCCTCTTAGCTGGTGTTGCAGGGCTACCAGTCAGGGCACTAGCTCAGCCTTGCCATAGGCCTCAGATGCTGCCGAGTTATGTGTTCCTGCAGAGAAAGAAGCATTGGCCCGGGAACAGCCCCTGCTCTACTCTTTGGTCCAGAAGAGTATAGACCTTCTGGAAGGCCAGAGTACAGGCCTACACTCTCAGCCATACACCAAACGTTGGGATGGAAGCTCAGGATCTATGTCTAAAACCACCAAATCTCCAAATTAAGGCTGACCTCCCTCACTGCCTTTTTACCCTTCTGACTCTGCCCAGGAAACCATAGGATAAGGGGGTTACACATGGTTTGCTTCCCTGGCTACTGCATAGGGAGGGAGCCTGTGGCCAGAGCAGGTTTGGAGCAGCAGGAAAACATGTTCTACATGCCCTGGTGATACCGATGACATAGAACTTGAATGTTTTCTATGATCTGAACATTTGTAACCTCCCCCCCAAATTCAGATATTGAAGCCCTGATCCCCCAGTGTGATGGTATTAGGAGGTGGGACTTTGGGAGGTAACTGGATTTAGATGAGGTCCTCTGAGTGAAGTCCTCAAGATGGGATTAGAGTCCCTATAAGAAGAGGAAGAGTCACCAGAGACATGCTCTTTCTCTACTGTGTGATTTCTCTTTCTGTTACAGGAAAATCTTACAAAAATGATCTGAGGAATTCAAAATGTTGATTGTGCTCCAGTTCATTAAGCTTTTTGTCCTCTAGTAAAACCTCTGAGTTGAAGAGGCCAGAAGTATGAAGGTCGGCAGGAGGCATACAGCTGGCCCCTGCCACGTGCTTGCATTGCTGGAGGTGGGTTTGAGAAGGACTCACGCTTCTTCACGTTGAAACTGAATCTTCTCCAGCTCCTAGAAAGGGAAGCTGTGTTTGTCCTTGGCCAAAGAAGACTCCTCAGCCTGGCTCTTTTGGACAGCTTCCCCGAGAGTGTGAATGATAGTGGCTTTCTGTTCATAACTTGTGATGGGACCCTGCATTGAAAGGGGTGTCTGCAAGCACGTGTTGTACAATCATTATCTGTTCCAGCTCTGCTCTGGGTGCTCATTGCACCTTCTCTGTAAGAGTAAGAACCCAAGTTGGTGCTTGTCATTTCTCACCTGAGTGTTCTGGCTGAACACCATCCACTGCTGGTGGATTGTGGGCAGTGGAAATCACTGCATCTTCTTGAGTCTGGCCTTTGGGTCACAAATGCCATCTGATCCCTCCCCCCCCCCCCCCAGCCCAGAGCCCTTATGTAGCTTGCCTTATCCCAGGCCTGGGGGCAGAATCAGTGGACCCACAAAGAAAAGACAGTCCTGGGGAGTAAATGATAGATGACAGGTGTCAGGATCCGAGCTTGAGCCAGGACTTGAAGCCAGGAACATATAACCTGGTCATATGGAGAACCCCCCGCCCCCACCGCCAGGTGGATCTGGGTGATATCCTCCAATCACCTTTATGGATGGTGGGTGAGAAGTCTTCTGTGGGAAGAGCCAACAGTCAAATGAACAACATAATCATTCCAACTACTTACCAATTCTTTGGGTAAAAAAGTCAATCGGGTATTTAACTAAATCATCATCATAGAAGTAATCTTTATGGGACAATGTTCTGATGGAATAAATATGGAGACAGACACCCAGAGAAGCTGTGTGAGGTGTCCAGAACCTTCTGGCCACTTGGTGGCAGAGCCATGCCTCAGTTCCAGTCCTCCTCCCTTCTTCCTCCACACAGGAAGGTACAGTATGCTCCATCAGTCCATTGACCTAGGTCTGCTTGGGACCACTTCCTTGTTTTCAAATTGCAACAAATGCAGTGCCTCATGCCTGAACTGTTTCTCTGGGATGAGGGGAGCTGGGCTAGAATACTCTTGATGGGTCTTTGTAGACTTTTGGGATATTGCTAACTTTAAAAGTAGGAAATAATAAGAAGGAATTGGAGAAGGGTCTCTGATTTACAATATCTCTCTTAGTCATCTCTTAGCAGAAATTCTACCAACTTTCACTTCTTATTACTGAGTAAGTCATATTCTCAGCCTTCATCAGCTAGCCCCTGAGTGCTTGCTAAGAGCCAGTGCACATCTTGTGGGGACTTGGGCTTCTGATCAAGCCAGAGAACCTGGGCTCACTTGGTGTCTACCCTTGTACACTTCCCTGAATATCTGTGATGCCCTATGTCATTGTATAAAAGCAGTGAAGCTGTTCTCTGACCCCATATCTGCCATTCCTTGACTAGGAGACAATGACATTTCTCAGGCCACGAGCAAAGCCAAACTGGAAAAACTCCAAGGTAATTGAGGGTTTTCATAGTGCATAGAGCAAAAAGGAAGTGGCCAAGAGAAGCTGGGGAGGTGGCTTGACTGTGGCACACTGTGTCAGAGAGACAACATCTTGTTCCCATTCTGTGATGTCCATGACTTGAGTAGGCACTTCTCTCAAAGAGATATATGGGCCCCTGTTTCTCCTCTTAGGCCTCCTCTGGGCTGTGCACATACTTAAGAGAGTGGACTTAAGCCTGTGTTTCGGCACTATACTCAGCATTAGCATAAAGTCAAAATTCAGGGGGTGCTGCCTTCTAGGGGTCCCTCTTCCTTTGTCATTTCTCAGTGGCTCATGTTCTAAGTCATTTTACATGGCTGACTAAAAATGAGTCTCTGCTTACACAGTCCCTGTCTAGAATGATGGGACCTAGTGCTTTAACTCCACAGTCTTAGGGGTAAATGTTAACTCCACATGTGTTTATTGAATACATATATTGTGTTGAAAAAAAAATAAAATTGGTATAGTATTAGTGGAGTTACTACTACTTGCCAGGTGATGCTGGACACTTTACCCTACCGGGTAGCATCTCATCCTCATAAAACCTTTTAAGGTAGATGCAGTTATCACCTCTACTTTGGACATGAGGAAACTAGACTTGGCCAGGGGCAGTGATTCTCCCAAGACCATATTAGTAAAGTGGCAGAATGAGACCAAACTCAGGTCTGTGTGACTCCAGAATCCATATCCTTCACATGACTCTGTTAACCTCCCAGTGGTAGATGACAGTTGCTTCAAGGGTTCAGAAGGTGTGATGGCTTCAGGAGGGTATCCAAGCAAGTCAGACCTTACAAATAGTAGAACTCAGATAAGCTGAGAGGAAAGGAGGGAAATTCCAGGTGGGATGGAACAGTATGGACAAACACACATAACTGGTTTGATGGATGAAGAGTGAACAAGTTTGGCCAGAATCAAGCAGCATTTCTCAACAGGGGCACTGCTGGCATCAGGTTGAGATGTTTACTGTGTGGGACTGTTGGGAGTCCCATTAAAGGGCAATTTGCATGCATGGACCCTGCCTAATAAATGCCAGTCACCACCCTATCCTTGTAGCAACCAAAATGCTTCCATGAACTTCCAAACACCCTGTAGGGCACCCCTTGTGGAGACTCACTAGAGCCAACAAGTTGGAAATCAGGGTGGGATTTGCGGTCAGACTGAGGAAGTCCTTGAAAACCAAAGGAACGAATTTGGTCTTGATCCCTACGACAATGGGAAATCACTGAAGAAAAGAAGAGTATTTGGGGGAAGTAAAGGGAGCTGGAGTAGAGAAGAAGCTGGTGAAGGGGAGATCCCAGACTTAAATGAGAGAAGACTGTCAAGGTAGCTAAGAATAACTGTAAGTCACCCACTGCCTATCCCACTGCAGTCACTCTTGTGTACCTATGAGAGAGGATCCAGCACCACAACCAGAAGAGGTGATAACAAGACAGAAGTGTAGGATGCTCCCTTATTCATCCCTGGAGGAATCAGAAAACTCTGGGCTCAGAGCATGTAGAGATCAAAACTACATAATACAGAGACGCACTACCCTGATATTAACAGAGGGAAACAAACAAACAAAAAAAAGATGACTGGAAGGCTTGCTAATGATAATTTCTTTTCTGTTTTGGCCTGATTTATTTAAACTATCTCTGAGCCTACATGTCTTTATCCAAGAGGTCATCAACCTTTTTCTTGTAAACTTTATCCCAGAATTAATTTACAAACAAGGGACATGTACCAACCATGGGTACTTGATCCAGAGATCTTAAAGAACTCGTGTCCACACTAATAGGTCTTCAGAAACCTTATCCTTGATCTCCAGGTGGAGATAAGACTCTGTGGGGTAAAGGAGAAAGGACCTCTGAGGTCCATGTGTGAGATTCCTGGGGCCAGATTGAAGATATCTGGGGATGCCTCTCTCCATATGTGTCCTGAATGGAGGCAGCTCCACTAGGAAATGAAGAATGAAGCATAAACTCCTGGTTTATGGGAGCCACCGGGTATCATTCTTTGGCTTGAAGAAGATGCTGCAATTGCTTGCATTCCAGTTATCAGACAGTTTCAAGAGTGATATGTAGTTTTGTTTATAAGGAAAAATGCCAAGCCCTGAGAAAATTCCCAGAACAATGATTGTAACTCATGACAAGACAGCATGTGAAATTTTTCTGGCGCCTTGGCCTAGGTTGTTGATGTAGAACCTTGTGGGATTTTCTTTTTCATCCTCTGAGGAAGTTATGCTTTTTCACCAATGATACTGATTTTTAAAAATGAAATGTCATGGCTCTTTTGGGAGATTTCAAAGGAATCCTAACCTGAGATCAGTGTTCTAAAGAATTTCCTCTGGTCCATTTCAGCTGGGCTGGAAATCATCATTCCCATTAGGAGTGAAGGCTGATTTTGCAGTGCATTATCACACTGAAACTGGATTTTAGCTCAGGGGGTGGGGTGATGTGATCCTGGTTTAATAAAATTAAAAAATTTCCTGAGTCCTTCTAACACCCACAACAATATAACAGCAGAGCAAATTTTGTTATGTGTTTATTGAGGAACACCACCCAGAAACACATTCCAAACTTTCATCAGTTCTGAAAGTGTTTGGCCATTATCTCTACAAATATTGAGTTTGCCTGATTCTTTCTGTGCTTTCTTCTGATTAAATACGTATTTACCTTCTAACTCCACGTTTCATGTCTCTTCACCTTTCTTTCATATTTTCCATTTTTTATGTGTCTCAGTGCTTCATTCTGAATAATTTCTATGAACTTAACTTCCAGTTCCCAAATTCTTTCTTTAGCTTTTTTCTAACCTCTTATTAAAAGATCTGAGTTTAGGGCACCTGGGTGGCTCAGTTGGTTAAGTGTCTGACTTGGGCTTAGGTAATGATCTTGTGGTTTGTGGGTTCAAGCTCTACATCAGGCTTCGTGCTGTCAGCTCAGAGTTTGGAGCCTGCTTTGGATTCTCCCTCTCTCTCTGCCCCACCCTGCTTGCATTCAGTCTCTCTCTCAAAAAATAAAATATACAAACAAACAAAAAAAAGATCTGAGTTTAGAGGAGGATCCTGGGAAGGTGGCAGAGAAGGAAGCACCAAAAATCTGTCTCTCAACCTAAACAACCATTGTACTGGTAATGTTTGATATAGCTATTTGGAGATCTGGGGTCTATTGAAGTCTTATAACATCCAGGAAAAGACTTGGATGGTAAAATTTGTTAATTTTGGGCAAGCTCTTAGCACAGTAGCAGCTACCCATCTTCCATCCCCAGCCATGTGGCAGGCAGCTATGCATGTGTTCCTAGAACAGTTTGCACACATCTTACAGGAGCCACAGTGGGCAAAAAAGACTATCCTCCTGTCCTCCAAATACAAGGACATGCACTCCATATGTGATCACTGATTGCTACTTCTGCTCACAGGTATGTAGTCAAAGAGGCATGCAACCATATACCTCCCTCCATTATTGGAAACTTCTCTCCATTTGGCTAAAGTGGCATCCAGGGACTTAAAGAGCTACTGTCCTTTGTCACTCTGTTCATTTTTTGCTTTTTCCTCTTTTGGGAGCCAGACGTCAGAGAGTAGGACATTCAAAAACAACTGCATGTATGAGGAAAATTAGAAAATGATCACACATGCCCATGGAGAGGCTCAGAAAAGACCTGAGAAGATCTTAAGTTTATAACTCAATCTGATCCTCCTCACAGAGACAGCCTATAGCAATAAAATAAAAACAAAAATCAGTAATAAAAAACAGCAAACCCTGTGGAAGGAGGAGAATCTGCTTTCGAAAGTTACCACATTATTAGATTCAAATGTCTAGTGTTCAACAAGAAATTACAAAACATACAAAGAAATAAGAAAGGATGGTCCATTCAAAGAAAAGCATAAATCAACAGAATCTGTCCCTGAAAAAGTCTTAATGGCAGATATATTAGACAACGACTTTATTTTTTGAAATACTTTTTCTAAATATTTTTTAAAAGATTTTAAGTAATCTCTATACCCTCTATGGGCTCAAACATACAACCCCAAGATCAAGAATTGCATCCTCTGCCAACTGAGACATCCAGGCACCCCTAGACAAAGAGTTTAAAATAAATACATCTTAATGACGCTCAGAGAGCTAAAGAAAGATGTGGAGAAAAATCAAGAAAATTATGTGTGAACAAAATGGGAATATCAATACAGAGTAGAAATGATCAAGAAATAGAAAACCAAAATAAAAGAAATTCTGGAGCTGAAAGATACAATAACTGAAATGAAGAGTTCACTAGAGATTCACAGGCAAATTTGAGTAGGCAAGAGAAAGAATCTGTAAACTTGATCACAGGACAATGGAAATTGTGGAATCTGAGGAACTAGAAGAAAAAAGGTTGAAGAAAACTGAACAGAGCTTATGGAACCTGTGGAACATCATAAAGTCCACTAATATATGCATTGTAGGAGTCCCAGAAGAAGAAGAGAGAGAATATTTTTTAAAATAATGACTGAAAACTTTCCAAATTTGATCAAAGTCATGTATATAAACATAAAAGAAGCTTAACAAACTCCAAGTAAAATGAACTCAAAGAGAACCACAATGAGACACATTATAATCAAAAATTCAAAAGTTAAAGACAGAGAACCTTAAAAACAGCAAGAGAAAAATTAATTGTCACATATGAGGGATCCTCAATAAGACTATCAGCATATTTCTCATCAGAAATTCTGGAGGACAAGCAGTTGCACTACTAGGTATTTATCCAAGGGATACAGATGTGCTGTTTAGAAGGGACATATGCACCCCAATGTTCATAGCAGCAATATCAACAATAGCCAAAGTATGGAAAGAGCCCAAATCTCCATCAACTGATGAATGGATAAAGAAGTTGTGGTATACACACACACACACACACACACACACACACAATGGAGTATTACTCAGCAATCAAAAAGAATGAAATCTTGCCATTTGCAACTACATGGATGGAACTGAAGGGTATTATGCTAAGTGAAATTAGTCAGTCAGAGAAATACAAATATTGTATGACTTCACTCATATGAGGACTTTAAGAGACAAAACAGATGAACATAAGGGAAGGGAAACAAAAATAATAAAACAAGTAGGGGGATAAAACATAAGAGACTCTTAAATATGGAGAACAAACAGAGAGTTACTGGAGGGGTTGTGGGAGGGGGGATGGGCTAAATGGATAAGGGGCATTAAGGAATCTACTCCTGAAATCATTGTTGCACTATATACTAACTAATTTGTATGTAAATTTAAAAAAATTAAATTAAATAAAGAAATAAAATAAAATAGTTCTTAAGAAAAGAAAAAAGAAAAAGAAATGCTGGCGGACAGAACACAGTGGGCCAATATATTCAAAGTGCTAAAAGAAAAAAAATATGTCAACCAAGAATACTATATCCAGCAAACGTATCCTTTAAGAGTGAGGGAGAAATTAAGACATTCCCAGATAGACAAAAGCCAAAAGAATTTGTGCCCCCTACATCTATGCTACAAGAAATGCTCAAAGACTTCTTTGCTAGGTGAAATGAAAGGGCACTAGATAGCAACTTGAGCAGAATGGGGAAATAAAAATCTCAATAAAGGAAAATACACTGGAAATTCTAAAACCAAATATTATTGTAACAATAGCTTGCAACTGCACTTTTTGTTTTCTACATGATTGAAGAGACTATTATGTTTAAAGAAAAAAAATTATGTGTGTAAAAAGGGGTGCTATTGTAACTTTTGTTTATGATTTCAAATCTTATCTCCTACATAACTTAAAAGACTAATGCATTTGAAATTATTAGTTTATGATTTGGGACACACATGTATAAAGATGTAATTTTGTGACATCAACAACCAAAAGATGTGGGGACAGAGCTGTAAAGAACAGAGATTTCTTTTTTATGTTATTGAAGTTAAGCTGATATAAATTCAAACTGGAGTATTATAACTTTAAATGTTAAATGTAATCTCCATGGTAATCACAAAAAAAAATAGCTATAGAATATACACAAAAGGAAATGAAAAAATAATTTACACATTTCACTACCAAGAAAACCTCCAAACAAACAACAACAACAACAAAACCTAACTAAACAAAAAGAAGATAGTAAATACAGGCAATTAGAGACAAAAATCTATAAGGCATACAGGAAACAAATAGCACAATGACAGAAGTAAATTCCTCTTTATCTGAAATTACTTTAAATGTAGATGGATTAAACTCTCCAATCAAAAGGCAAAAATTGCAACATGGATAAAAACATATGGTCCAACTATATTCTATTTATAAGAGACTCACTTGAGAACCAAATTTACAAGCAGGTTGTAAGTGAAAAGATAGAAAAAGATATTCCCTACAAATAGTAACTAAAAAAGAGCAGGGTGACTACACTAATAGAAAAAAATAGAATTTAAGTCAAAAAAGTTTATAAGACACAGAAAGGGACACTATATGTTAGTAAAACTCAATATAGAAATAGATATAACAATTGTAAACATTTATGCACCTAATAACAGACGCTCAAAATATGTGAAGCAAAAATGGATAGAATTGAAGGGAGAAATGAACATTTCTATAATAATAGTTGGAGACTTCAATATTGCACTCACAGTAATGGATAGAAAGCCTCGGCAGAAGTAAGGAAATAGAGAACTTAACACATTAACCTAACTATATCTGACAGACATATGCAGAACACTCCATCCAATAACAGCAGTGTATACATACATTCTTTTCAAGTGCACAGGGGACATTTTCCAGGATAGACCATATGTTAGGTCACAAATTAAGTCTCAATAAAATTTTTAAAAAGATGTAATTTTAAATATACAATGTATATCTTCTTTCATCACAATGAGATGAAGCAGCTATCTTAAAGATGTTCTTGAAGAATGTGAAATTAACAAAAAGCAAACTGAAAAACTCACAAAATTTTGGAAATTTAATAGCACACTGTTTTTTCAAATGTTTATTTATTTATTTATTTAGAGAGAGCACACATGAGCAAGAGAGAGGCATAGAGAGAGGGAGAGAGAATTCCAAGCAGGCTCCATGCTGTCAGTGCAGAGCCTGACATGGGGCTCAAAGTTATGAACTGGAAGATCATGACCTGATCTGAAATCAAGAGCTGGACACTTAACCCACTGAGCCACCCAGGTGCCCCCAAAATTTAACAGTGCACTGTTAAACAACCAGTGGATTGAAGAAGAAATCACAAGGAAAATGAAAAAAATACTTAGAGAAAAACAAAAATGAAAATAAAACATACCAAAACGGATCAGACAATATAAACATGGCAGGGCAGTGTAAATTTATAGCTAGAACACGTTAAAAAACAAGAAAGATCTCAAATCAACAACTTAAGTTTACAATTTAAGGAGCTAGAAAAAGAAGAACAAGCTAAGCATAAAGCTAGAAGAAGGAAGGAAATAATGAAAATTAGAGAAGAGATAAATGAAATGGAGAATAGAACAATAGAGAAAAATCAATGAAACCAAAAGTTGATTCTTTTTTTTTTTAATGTGTCTTATGTTTTGAGAGAGAGAGAGAGAGATAGTGAAAGCAGGGGAGAAGCAGAGACAGGGAGACACAGAATCAGAAGCAGGCTCCAGGCTCTGAGCTGTCATCACAGAGCCCGAAGCAGGGCTCGAACTCATGGACCACGAGATCAAGACCTGAGCAGAAGTCAGATGCTCAGCTGACCGAGCCACCCAGGTGCCCCCCAAAAGTTGGTTCTTAAAAAGAGATCAACAAAATTGACAAACCTTTAGCTAGATGGACTAATTAAAAAAGTGACTCAAATTACTAAAATCAGAAATGAAAGTGGAGACATTACTACTGTTTCTATAGAAATAAAAAATGATTACAGGAAAGTACTATGAATAACTGTATGCCAACAAACTGGATAAACTAAATGTAATGGGCAAATTCCTAGAAATACAAAACAAACCAAGACTAAATCAGGAAGAACTAGAAAATTGGAATAGATCTATAACTAGTCAGGATATTCAATCAATAATAAAAAATCTCCCAACAAAGAAAAGCCATGGACCTGATGACTTCACTGGTGAATTCTACCAAACATTCAAAGAAAAACTAATACCAATCCTTCTCAAACTTTTCCAAAATAATTTAAGATAAAGGAATACTTCCAAACTGATTCTATGAGGCCAGCATTACTTGATACCATTGCCAGAAAAAGATACTCCAAGAAAACTACAGATGATCATCCCTTTTTAAAAATGATTCAAAAATCCACAACAAAATACTAGTAAACAGAATTCATCCACATATTACAAGAATTATACACCATGACCAAGTGAAATATATTCCTGGAATTCAAGGACAGTTAGACATACAAAAATTAATGAGTATAATATGTCGCATCAACAGAATGAAGGGGAAAAAACCACGTAATTATTTCAATTGTATAAAAAAAGCATTGGATAGAATTCAACATGCTTTCATTATAAAAACACTCAGAAAACTAGGAGTAGAAGGAAACCACTTCCATGTTATAAAAGCTGTATGTGAAAACCCCACAGCAAACATCATACTCAATGGTGAAAGACTGAAAACTTTTGCTCTAAGATCAGGAACAAAGCAAGGGTGCTTGCTGTCACTACTTCAGTTCAATAATATTGGAAGAGTAATTATGCAAGAAAAAAGAAATAAAGGGCATCCAAATTGGAAAAGGAAAAGTAAGATTATTTCTGTTGGTAGGTGATATGATCTTATATATAGAAAAGCCTAAAGATTCCAAACACATACACACAAAAACTGTGAGAAATAATAAATGAATTTAACAAAGTAGCAAGATACAAAATCAATACACAAAAACTTACATTTGCATACATGAATGATGTATAATCTGAGAAGGAAATTATAAAAACAGTTCCATTTACAATGGTATCATAAAGAATAAAATATTCAGGTATTTACCAAGGAGTTGAAAAACTCATACAGTAAAAATTACAAAACATTGCCAAAAGAAATCAAGGATGCATAAATAAATGGAAACATATCATGAATGAGAAGAATTAATATTGTTAAAATATCAGTACTAAAATCTACAGATTCAATGTTATCCTTAGCAAAATCCCAATGATATTTTGCAAAAATAGACACACTTATCTTAAAATTCATGTAGATTCTCAAGGGACCCTGAAAAGCCAAAACAACCTTTGAAAAGAAGAACAAAACCATAGGACTCACACGTTCTAATTTCAAAAATTACTAAACTCTCTAGTAATCAAAACAGTGTGGTATCAACATCAAGCAGACATAGACAAATAGAATAAAATAAAGAGCCCAGAAATAAACCCTTTCACATATTGTCAAATGACTACTGCTAGGATTGCCAAGATTAATTAATGGGAAAATGGCAATCTTTTTAACAAATGATGGTGGGAAAACTATATGTACATGCAAACAAAAACAAAAACAAAAACACACAAAAAAACATGAAGCTGGATGCTTAAATAGACAATTCACCAAAGATAGACTAATGTGTATAATACAGTGATCCACACAAGATTCTCATCACAACAGTCCACTCCTTAATCCACATCACCTATTTCCCCCATGCTTCTACCCTTTTACCCTCTGGTAACAATTAGTTTGTTCTCTATAATTAAGAGTCTCTTTCTTGGTTTGCCTCTCTCTATTTTTTTTCTTTTTGCTCATTTATTTTGTTTCTTAAATTCCACATATGAGTGAAATCATATGGTATTTGTCTGTCTGACTGACTTATTTGGCTTAATATAATACTCTAACTCTATCCATGTCATGGCAAATGGCAAGATTTCATTCTTTTTTATGGCAGAGTAATACTCCAGTGTGTGTGTGTGTGTGTGTGTGTGTGTGTGTGTGTGACATCTTCTTTATCCATTCATCACTAAAATTACACTTTATGTTAACTAACTGGAATTTAAATGAAAAATAATAAATTTTAAAAATAGGGGATTGGGATTAAGGAGTGCATTTGTGATGAGCACCAGGTGTTGTATGGAAGTGTTGAATCACTATGTCATACACCTGAAATTAATATTGCACTGTATGTTAACTAATGGGAATTTGATTTTTTTTAATGTTTATTTATTTTTGAGAAAGAGAGAGAGAAAGCAGGGGAGGGGCAGAGAGAGAGAGAGAGAGAGAGAGAGAGAGAGAGGGATAGAGGATCTGAAGTGGGCTCTGTGCTGACAGCAGAGAGCCTGATGCGGGGCTCAAACTTATAAACTGTGAGATCATGACCTGAGCCAAAGTCAGATGCCTAACTGACTGAGCCACCCAGGCACCTCTAACTAATGGGAATTTAAATAAAAACTTTTTAAAAATACACCAATGGCCAAAAGTCACATGAAAAGTACTCAGTATCACCAATCATTAAGGACATGTAAATCAAAACTAAAATGAGATATCACCTTACATCCATTAGGATGGCTACTATTAAAAGAACAGAAAACAAGTGCTGGTGATGTGAAATTGGAACCCCTTGTGCACTGTTAGTAAGACTGTAAAATGGTACAGTTGCTGTGCAAATAGTATAATCGTTCCTCAAAAAATTAAAAATGGAATTAGCATATGATTCAGCAATTCATCTTCTGGGCATATACCTAAAAGAGTTGAAAGCAGGGCCTCAAAGACCAAATTGTACATCCATGTTCATAGCAGCATTACTCACAATAGCTAAAATGTTGAAGCAACCCAAGTGTCTGTAATCAGATGAATAAGCAAAATGGGGTGTATGCATACACTAAAATATTATCCAGCCTCAGCAAAGAAGGATATTTTGCAATGTGTGACAACATGGATGAATCTTGAGGCTAATATACTTAGTGAAATAAGTCAGTCACAAAAAGACAGATACTGTATGATTCCACTTATATGAGGTACTTCAGTAGTTAAATTGATGGAGACAGAAGGCAGAATGGTGGTTACTGGAGTTGAGGGGGGACAGGAGAATGGGGAATTGTTTAGTAGGTACAGAGGTTCAGTTTTATATGATGGAAAGAGACTTTGCGATCGGTGGTGATGGTTGCACAAGAATGGTTGCACACTAATTTAATACCACTGAACTGTACACTTAAAAAATGGGTAAGATGGTGAATTTTATGCTATGTGTATATTCCTTTTCTTAAAAAGGAAATAAATGGTGATATACACTAAAACATGGATGAAACTTAAAAGCATTATGCTAAGTGAAATAAACCATACACAAAATGGAAAATACCATTTGATTTCACCCATACAAGGTACATAGAGTCATCAAATTTATGCAGACACAAAGCAGAATGATGGCTGCCAGGAACTGAGGGAGGGGGGGAATGAGGAGACAGTGCTTAAAGAATACGGAATTTTAGTTCAGGAAGATGGAAAAGTTCTGGAGATGGATGGTGGTGATGGCTACACAACAATATGAATGTACTTAATACCACTGAATTATATACTTCAAATTTGTTAAAATGGTAAATATTATGTCCTGTCTATTTTACCACAATAAAAAATGGAAGTAAAAGAAGTATGAGTTTTGAATTTTGATTATTCCTTTTAAATTATTCCTAGAAGTTCTATTTGGTTCTATTTCAAGTCTTCTTTATTACTTTTTATAGTTTCCTATTCTCTGCAGATATGTCTAAGCTTTCAATATCTTTAAACATCCCAAGTCTTATTATTTTGTGCTCTGTGTCTTACAATCTAATAGCTGACTCTTTTTGAGGGCTGTTTCTGCTACCCATTGTTTCTATTGGCTCTCCCTCCTGCTGTCTCTTTCCTTATATACTTGGTTATTTTTTATTGTACGTTGCTCATTGTTCTTGAAAAAGTATTTGTGGGATGAAGTGCTTTTCTTCAGGATTTACATTTGTTTCTGCTAGTTGTCTGGGATGACTACCAGCTAATGACCACTTTAAACTAAACTGGCAACTGAGATTACTTCTAGACTACCCTAAAAATGTGAACTTGGGATGCAAATCTCCATGACGCCCTACTTAAGATTGCAAGTTCTGGAGTGGGGTAGTCCCTCCCACACTCTGCTTAGTGACTCAGCAACTCTCATTTAGCTCCCCGATTCATCTTTATTGTGAGAGTATAGCTTTTCAGGTTCCTTAGCTTAATGTGGGGAAAGTCTCCTATTATACTGTTCACTTTTGATGTTTGCCCTCTCGCCATCTAAACTCAAATCAGAGTTCAAGTTTGGCTCAATCAATAAATGCCCTCAGAGCAAAAGTAACTCCAGTATTTCTCTTACCTCTCTGGAGTTTCCTCTTTCCATTATGTTTTTGTCCTGTTAAGTCTTTACTATTAGGGTTGAAACATGTGAAATTACTACTGGTTGACCTCTTTTGACTGTCGAAAAGCAAATATAATAAATCTAATATTTAACCAGGCTTTGGATGCTTAAAAAAATGCTTCTTTTCTATCCAGCATTTTTAATTTTTCTCAGCAGGAGAGTTGGCCCAAATAATCTAGTCTGCCAAATTCCTAGAAACAGAATCTATCTTTCAATTCCTCCTGCTGATTGTTGTGGGAAGACTTCCCTCTCCAAACTCAGCTCCTCCATGTGTAATCTCTGGGAACCTTCTACATATTATCTCCTTCTCTCAGGTGACACATTTTTTTTTCTCTTTTTCACCTTACTATTTCTCTTCTGCCTTTTTTTAATGGTTCATGTTTCTTTCTTCACTGAAAAACTTCTCTGGCATGTGGAAATTACTTCTTCCTCAAAATCTATCTTCTATCTGGCTTACAGTAGGGAGTAAAGCAGGAAAGAGAAAGACAATGAAAAAACTGAAATAAATGAAACACAGGAAACACACTTGAGAAGCAAAGGACTGTTGTGAAAAGCTAATATGAATGTAAGTCCAGAATAATAGCTATGTTGCTGGCTATCAGAGCAGCTGGTCCCATTCAAAGCAGGAAGGTAGAGGGCCACAGAAAAGAGATCTCCAAAAAAGAAACAAAATCAATAGATGATTGGATCTGTTCAAATGTATTGAGAGAATGTATCCAGAGAAATGCTAACGAATAACTAAGCAAAACAAGATAATAAGAACACATGTGCACACACATGCAAAACAAAGAAACAAATAAAAAACAAAAGCCATTAATAACTTCAGGGAAAAGAAAAGTTGTACAGTAAGGGAAAGACAGTCCTTGCCATTATGTGTGTGGCTGTGCTATTGATAATATATACAATTAGATGTAGATATAGATATTATAAGTAATATTTACTATAGATAATATGACTACATGAATATGAAAAAAATGGCTTATTGTGACAAAACTGTATTCAGAGAATGGGGAATACACTTGTGGGTGAGAGGTGGTATAAGACAGTAAATACTTATTTTCCATTATAGGAAGTCAATAGATAGTTTCTAAACCAAAAAATAAGAATAAAGATACAAATATAAGCATGACATTTGGAATTATAAATACTATAAAAATGTCAGAAGAAATAGCTAAAATAAATAAAAGTAGTTGCATCTGAAGATTCAGAATCAAAAGTGAGTGTGGCAAGGAACTGCTATTTTTAATTATAAATCTTCTAGTATATTATTTGATTTTTTAAACTATGTGCTTTTATTACTAAGATAAACAAAAATTGATTTAAAATATAAACATCAGAAATAAAGGTAAAATTATCTTTATATGCACTTGTAATGGATTGGATATCTTGAAAACCTAAGAAACTAATTAAAAAACTGGTATTGATAAGAATATCTAATAAGCCTGCTGGATACAAAGTAAATCTGTAGAAATAAATAGCATTTCTCTGTACTAACAAATTTAGTTAGAAATTAAAATGGAAAGATCCTATTCATGTCAGTGACAATAATTCGACAATATTTACAGGAGTAAGTCTAGCAAAAGGGATATGATACCTATTGAAAAAAATTTTCTAACTTTGTTAAAGGAATTAAAACAACATTGGAGGGACACACCATGTTTTGAGATATAAACACAAAGCTGTACAATAATAACAAAAACAAAATGCAGTTGTAAATGGAATTTCAGTGGTATATCTTAGAATGGAACAAATATGTTTTACAGGTAATATGACAAAATAAAGTCTGAGAATACTCCAGAATATTTTATTTAAAAATAAATGGTGTGGGGAGAGTGTTTTGCTTCACCAGATTATTACAATTTACTTCAAAATGCTTTAACAGTTGGCATAGAAATGACATAAATCAGAAACAAATGAAACAAAATAAAATCCAGAAATATTAACATTTTCCTTATTGTCTTTGGCTTGTTTCACTTATTAAATATATGTATTACTTCATAATTTTAAAAAATCTAATAAAGACAATTTAAAAACAATCTAATGGAATATTTCTATTTATATACACTTTCCATATCTTTTTAGAAAAACAATTGTATTTTTTTCAGATGACTTTTTCTTTTTCTGCATGTGTTTTTCTTCTTTTTAACATTCCAAGGATCATTGTCAAGTATTCAATAACCCAGAAGTATATTGAGGAAAAATGGCTAAGTCCCTCTTCAAGATCCAGGAAAGTTTAATGTGTCTTCTCCATTGATTCTTAAGATTGCTTTGCATGGTTTCAGATCACACATTTTTATGGCCCCGCACTATCATGCAAAATGAAGAATCCTGTATATTTGTTTAGGTATTTGCCTTTAAAACCTAAAATGGCATAATTCTGGATTTGCTGTTCTTCAAAAAAATTTTAATTTATTTTATTTTAGTGTGTGTGTGCAAGCATGTGAGTTGGGGAGGGGCAGAGAGAGAGGGAGAGATCCCTAAACAGGCTCCATGATGAGCATGGAGTCCAACTCAGGGCTCTATCTCACAAACCTGGGATCATGACCTGAGCTAAAATCAGGAGTGGGATGTTCAACTGACTGAGCCACCCAGGCATCCCTTGTTCTTCAATTTTTTCTAAATTTTTTAAGTTTATTTATTTATTTTGAGAGAGAATGAGACAGCAAGGGAGGGGCAGAGAGCGAGGGGTGAGACAGAATCCCAAGCAGGCTCCACACTGTCAGCACAGATCCCAATGTGGGGCTCAAACTCACAAAATCATGAGATCATGGCCTGAGCTGAAACCGAGAGTTGGACACTTAACCAACTGAGCCACCCAGGTGCCCCTTCAATTTTTTAAATATAATCTTTTAAAAATGTCAAGTCCTTGGGGTGCCTGCGTAGTTCAGTCGGTTGAGCATCCATTTTCGTCTCAGGTCATGATCTCATGCATGGTTCGCGAGTTCAAGCCCCATGATGGGCTCTGTGCTGACAGCTCAGAGCCTGGAGCCTGCAGATTCTGTGTCTCTGTCTCTGTCTCTCTGTCTCTCTCAAAAAGTAAACAAACATTAAGCATAAAAATAAACAAATAAATAAAAATGTCAAATCCAACAGAACTATGGATTATTGAAAGTTTTTCATTGCAAAGCCTGTCTTGCCATCTCACCCCCAATCTCATTTCTCTCGCCAGAGTAATAGATTGGTGAGGATCATTCTAGTTCTTTGTTTTGCAATAGGTATATATATTTTGCACTTAGATAAATGGGTCGTAATAAATGTATTGTTTTGAGGCTGTATTGTTTGTATTTAAGAATAGGTCTTTGGCAGCAGCAGTAGTAGCACTGCTAGGAATTTCCCCAAGGGATACAGGAGTGCTGATGCATAGGGGCACTTGTACCCCAATGTTTATAGCAGCACTTTCAACAATAGCCAAATTATGGAAAGAGCCTAAATGTCCATCAACTGACGAATGGATGAAGAAATTGTGGTTTATATACACAATGGAATACTATGTGCCAACGAGAAAGAATGAAATCTGGCCTTTTGTAGCAACATGGATGGAACTGGAGAGTGTTATGCTAAGTGAAATAAGTCATACTGAGAAGGACAGATTCCATATATTTTCACTCCTATGTGGATCCTGAGAAACTTAACAGAAGACCATGGGGGAGGGGAAGGAAAAAAAAATGGTTAGAGAGGGAGGGAGCCAAAACATAAGAGACTCCTAAAAACTGAGAACAAACTGAGGGTTTGTGGAGGGGGAGGGAGGGGTAGGGAGTGATGGGTGTTGAGGAGGGCACTTGTTGGGATGAGCACTGGGTGTTGTATGGAAACAAATTTGACAATAAATTTCATATTTAAATAAATAAATAAATAAACATTAAAAATAAAAAGAAAGAAATAATAGGTCTTTGGTCTCTTCCTCCTTCTGTACATGTAGAACTGCCTCATTCTTGTAAAGGGCTGCATGCCATTTCATAGTAGAAATACACCATTATTAATTTCTTACAGCGTCACCCCAACAGACATTGAAATTTCCCCAAATTTAGTTATTGCCAGCACTGCTGCAGTAAATGATCCTGAACATGTGGTGTTATGCATGGTGTAAGGATTTGTGTCAGCTATATTTTTAACTGTGAAATTGTTGAGTCAGAGGGTGACCCATTGATGGACACCACTCAGTGCCCTGTATAAACACGGTCCCTGTTCCATACTTCTATCAATAGTGTGTGATGGGTCCCTTTCTTCCATACTCTAACCCAGATGGGATATTATCAATGTTTTTACATTTTTGACAATCTGATAGATTTTAAAATGTCATCTCATTGTTTGAATTTGCATTTCCATGCCCAATACTTCATGGTTTACCAGCCATTTATATTTCTTCTGTGAATTGCTTTTATAAATACCATTTGCCCATTTATTCTACTAGGCTATTCTTTTTTCTTTGATCAACTTTTAGAAATTTGTTACAATTTAAAACTTGAATGTCTTTTATACATATTACAAATATTTTCTCTCTAAGTTTACCTCATCATTAAACCTTGCAAATGATGTCATTAATATATAGAAGTTTTAAAAATTATAGATATTTAAATCTGTCAGTGTTTCTATTATGGCCGGTGGATTTGGTATTCTGCCTATGACATTACATATCAAATATGAAGATATACCCCTATATATTTTTTCTAATACTTTTATAATTTTATTTTTCTGCACTTGATTCTTTAATGCAGCTGGATTTTATTTTTGTATATAGTGATGTTTTAGGAATATAAGTATATTATTTTTTAATAGTAGTACCTTCATTTATTGAACATTCTAGTCTGTCTCTGCTGGTGATGGTCCTCTATTACGTGATAAATTCCCAAATAATCATGAATCTGTTCCAAGACTTGTCTTTTTCCATCCATCTATTTGTCTACTCTGGCTATCAATATCACAATATTTTAATTACTGTAACTTTATAAAATATTTTGATATCTAGCACATCAAGTTCTTGTCATTTTTATTTTTCCAACACTTTTGGCTATTCTATATTTTAAACAGAATCCATTTTGTACATTCCATAGAAATCCTTTAGGATTTTTGTTCATATTTTATTCAATTTATTTCATCATTTGGGACAGACTCTACCTCTTTATAAAACTGAACATTTCCAGTGAAGCTCATGGAGTTTTTCAGACTTCTTAAACGTTGTTCAGTAAATTGGTTTACATTTTTTCATGTAGAATTTATACTCTTTTTCCTATAGTAGATATAAAATATTTCATTTGGTGTTGTTTTGAATGGCATTTCCCCCCATTACAATTATAAATACTAATTGGGAAGTCTATGCCTTTGTGTGTGGCAGTGAGGTGCTGGGGGAATAAAGGAGTGACTAAAAAGTACTTCTTCATTTGCTTTCATGGAAGTACTTATACCCCATCTTCATCATCTTTTATTTATTTATTTATTTATTTTGTAAACTCTGTGTCATGGATACTACTGATAATTCTTCAAGGTCTTCTATTTAAAATTTTTTTTAATGTTTATTTATTTTTGAAGGAGAGAGACAGAGACAGAGAGAGAGAGAGAGACAGAGCATGAGCAGGGGAGGGGGAGAGAGAGAGGGAGACACAGAATCTGAAGTGGGCTCCAGGCTCTGAGCTGTCAGTACAGAGCCAGACACGGGGCTCGAACTCATGATCCCTGAGATTATGACCTGAGCCAAAGTGGGACACTTAACCAACTGAGCCACCCAGGCACCCCAAGTTCTTCTATTATCATCATTTATTAATCCAGTGATTCATAACTGGAGATGGGGTGGATACACCTTCTGAGGAGGCACATCAAATATACTCCAGTATTAGGAAATATTTCACACATACAAAGAATATGTATAATGTCTACATAGGGGATAAAAAATAATATAATGAACCCTCCTCTATCCACCACTCAGCTTAAAAAATTAAATATCACCAAGTCTTCGAATGCCTTTTGAAGGTCTTTCTGATCTCATTCTCTTTCTTCTCTTGAGGAAGTAAGAAATATCTTGAGCTATTTATCACTTTCTTGCTTTTCATCATTACTTTACTACACGTGTATGCATTGGGGCAGTTTTTAAATTCACACACACAGATATTTTAACATGGTTTTCCTTCCATCTCAAGCCCTCTCAATGAGAATCTTTGCCATAAAGAAACACTGTAACTCTGGGAAAATGTGGAGTACTCCAGAGACTGAGTTTGAAAATCATTAAACCCTTGTCATTAATCCCTTTGAATTTTATCTTGTATTACTGAAGCACTTAGGTTTCTTCTTAAGTTTTTTATCCCATTTCATAGGTATGTTTACTTCTCCACTGGTCCCACACTTTCTTAATGATCGTAGCTTTAAGATAGGCTGTTTAAAAAATTGCCATGGAAAATTATCTTTATTAATCGTTTTAAATCTCTTATTAAAACAGGAAATATGTATCAATACAGAAAAGTACCAAAAACATTAGTGAATAATAATCTATTAAATCTTTACAAGGTGAAAATTCCTGTCACCAGATTGAGAAATAGAACATTTCTACCACTCTTAGAAAGTTCCCCATATGTCCCCTCTTGATTACAAATACTGAATAACATGTCCAAATAAAATAGGCTTTGTTTTAATATCTGGAAATGCATTATGCTTTTTTGTTTTAAAATTTTCTTCATTACTATTAGCTTTTCATTCCTCAAGAAGAATTTTATATTAATGCTCTTAGGTCACTCAAAAGGTCATCTTGAGCACAGATTGAAAATACATTACACTTGTAAATTAATTTGGGAAGAAATTTCATCTTTACAATATTCAACCTTTCCAATCAAGAGCTCAGTATCTTTCTACATTTGTTAAAATTTTATTTTATTTTCCTTATTAGAGTTCAAAGCTTTTGTGCTCACTTCAGCAGCACATATACTAGAGTTCATTTACTAGCTTTCTCAACAAATCCTGCTTTTTTATGGTAAGTTCATTCTTATGTGTATGTTAATATTTTTTTAGTAACTAAAAATATTGCTTCTCTGAGAGTCTGTAAAAAAGAATCTTTGTATATTAAAATTAAAATCTTCTGCACAGTGAAGGAAACAATCAACAAAACTAAAAGGCAATCTAATTGGGAGAAAATATTTGCAAATGACATATCCAATAAAGGATTAGAATCCAAAATATATAAAGAACTTAGACAAATCAACACCCAAAACCAAGTAATCCAATTAAAAAATGGGCAGAAAACACGAATAGACATTTCTCCAAAGACATCTAGATGGCCAACAGCCACATGAAAAGATGCTCAACATCACTCATCATCAGGGGAATGCAAATCAAAACTGCAATGAGATGTCACCTCACACCTATCAGAATGGCTAAAATCAAAAACACACTAATTGCTTCTTTAGTTTTGGTGAGGGTGTGGAGAAAAAGGAACCTTCTTTCACTATTGGTGGGAATCCAAACTGGTGCAGCCACTGTGGAAAGCAGTATGGAAGTTTCTCAAAAAAGTTAAAAACTGAGCTACCTTACACTCCAGTAATCCAGCTATTGGGTATTTACCCCCAAAATACAAAAACACTAATTCAAAGGGATATATGCACCCCTATGTTTATAGCAGCATTATTTATAATAGCCAAATTATGGAAGCAACCCAAGTGTCCACTGATAGATGAATGGATGAATGAAGAAGATTAAGGAGATGTGATGTGGAATATATATATTCAGCCATAAAAAAGAATGAAATCTTGCCATTTGCAAAGACATGGATGAATCTAGAGAGTATAAATGCTAAGTGAAATAAGTCAGTAAGAGAAAGACAAATACCATATGATTTCACTCATATGTGGAATTTAAGAAACAAACAGAAAATGATAAAGAAAAGAGAGGGAGAGAAAGAAACCAAGAAATAAACTCTTAACTATACAGAACAAACTAGAAGGAAGTGGGGGTTGGTTTAAATAGGTGATGGGGATTAAGGAGTGCACTTGCTGTGATGAGCATTGGGTGAAGTATGGAAGTGATGAATTGCTATATGATACATCTGAAACTAATATTATACTGTATGTTAACTATACTGGAATTTATAATAAAATAACATTTTGTAAAAGGAATCTTTGTTAGGATACATTTGTTTAGGATTTTGGTCTCATACTCACCCTAAATGCTACATGTTTCTTCTTTTTTCTTGATTTTTTTTTTAAGGTATAATTGACATATAATATTATATTAGTTTCAAGGGTACAACATGATTCTATATTTGTATAGATTGCAAAATGATCACCACAATGAGTTAACATCCATCAACATATGATTCAATATTTGTATATATTGTGAAATGATCACCACAATAATTCTAGCTAACATCTATCACTATACATAGGTAATTTTTGACAGTGTGGTAAAGCAGTCTTCCAGAAAGAAAAGCTACTGACTTCTCTGTGATTATTTTTCTTAGATGGTTAGAAGATGTCTTTTTGAAAATGTTCAAACAGAACTACCTAGTTTGTGAAATAGATCAAGATCAAATGAGAGTAAGCAAAGGCTCTTTCAAGCTGTAAAATAATATGTGAATATTACTTATTCTTGCTATTGTTTAAATTGGTCTTAAAGTCTTTAGCCAATATTCATCAGAGAAGGCTATGTCATGCTGTAGCAATAAATGGACCCTGTAACAAACAAAAGTTTGTTTCTTGCTCATATAAGGTCCACTGAGAGCTGGTTCTTGCCACCTGGTGACTCAGCAATCCAAACTGTCCATTTGTCTCAGGTTACTGAAGTAGGGGAAGAGAGGGATGGAGAACACACACTGTCTCTTATTTCTTATCCTGGAAGGAAAGCACATCACTTGTGCTCACAATCCATTGGCCAGAGTTAGTCATACCTAATAGCAAGGGAGGCTGGGAAATGTTGGGAAGCTCAAGGATGGTAGGTAGGTGAGTATCAACTGTTCCCATGACACCAGCAAAGTCACCGTAAATAAACTCATGTGTGTGGTCTCGTGCCCTCACTGAGGAGTTTCAGCCACAAAGGACTGGCCTTGCAGCTGCTGACAGTGTGTGGGAAAGTGTGCTGAGCCCAAACAAGCTCTGGGGCCCATGGTCTATTTCCTGGATTTCTCATTCACACCCTTTGTTCTTTCTGACTTTAGCTTCTGTGTGTAAATATGCCTAGGTCACTCAATCCCTTGGCTTAGTCATCATCTCTAATTCCTCATGGGGCAATGGGTGGTTTCTAAGGCAGTGTCTTCAGTGCCTTGGGACCAGGGCAGGTCAGGCTCAGGCAGCCACCTGGAAGTCCCTGTGAGAGCAAAGGATACCAGTTTCAGGGCTTCATTCTTGTGTCTACAAGCAACAGAAACACATTCAAATTCAGACTTTTCTCTTCTCTCACTTCCCACATCCAATGTCAGGAAGCCCTGTTGGTCCTCATGTGGTATAGATCCAGAACTGCTGCTGATTTGAGCATCAGTAGTTCACACCTGAATATGGCAACCATAATTCATATGGCCCATCCAGTCTCTTCTTTTTCTCCCATCTGGTCTCAAAAAGTGGCCAGGACGAATGTTTTAAAGCTTAAGTCAGCTGGTGACATTCTTCTGTTCATGCCCCCCAGGGGCTGCCCGGGTCCCCCAGCCCCTTACTTCTCTTGCCTCTTTCTCCATAGCTCTGCCCTTTGCTCACGTGGCTCCAGCTCTCTGGTCTCTTTGCTGTTGGTCAAACATCCCAGAAGTGGTCCCATGTGGGGTTTTGCACTTGCTGTGCCTTCTGCCAGAAGCAGCCTTCCTTCAGGTAGTATCACCTTCATCTCCTTAACCCAACAAGGATTCACCTGACCATCTTATTTAATATTATAACTTACTTCCCCACTCTCTAAGCCCCCAATCCCCTCCTTCTATTCTACTCTCAGCCTTCTAGCACCTGTAACTCTCTACATACTATATAATTAACCTACTTGTTATGCTTATTGCTTATTGTCTGTTTCCTCCTTCTAGAATGCACACTCCATGAAAACAGGGTCTTTGTTAATGTTGTTCTCTGATATAGGCCAAGCACATAGAATTATGCCTGGTACCTAGTTGATGCCTGAAAAATACCTTTTTTTTTTTTTAATTTTAGAGACACAGCACGAGTGGGAGAGACGGGGCAGAGGGAGAGAGAGAGTGAGAGAGAGAGGGAGAGAGAGGGAATCTTAAGCAGTCTCCATGTTCATCTTGGAGCCCAATGTCAGGCTCAATCACATAACCCTCAGGTCAAAAACCATGACCTGAGCTGAAAGCAAGAGTCAGACGCTCGACTGAGTCACCCAGGTGCCCCTGATAAATACTTTTTTGAATAAATGAATGAACAAATACAGCTCAAGTGAAATATTTTATTAAAATAAGACTACAAAGGGCTCATGGGAATCCAAGAAGGGGTCCCCTCAACTAGTGGAGATCAATTACAGAACTTGTCCAGGAGATCAATTACAGACCAGGGTAGCTGCCCTGAGTATCTATGTCAGGGCTGGCAGGGTCTGCATCATAGATTCTTGGCACACTGGCTCCTCTGTGCTCCTTCTGCCCTTTCTGCCCAGTCTTTCTGGCCAGTCCCTCTACCTGCAGGTGCCTGGACCCAGGGACTGATGGATGAGGTTGCAGTGACCTTGGGCTGCAGCCATAGAGGTGGGACAACATGTGACACCCAGAGGGGCCTAGATTCTGAAATAAGAGCTTCTTATGGCATTGGCCTCTTCTATGCCAATTCACAGGCAAAGGCAAGACTCTACCTTAGTAGTCTTTCCCTAAAGTCCTTCCAGAACTTTCCATTTGCTTTAATACCAATAATTACTGTCTTGCTTTGCTCCTGCTTGCTTATCTGTACCCCCAAACAGTGTGAACCTTGTAGTGTGGAGACGTCTTTTGTTGTCCCTGTATCCGCAAGGTTAGCACAGTAACTGCAGGTAGCAGGCACTCAATAAATATTTGCACATCAGTGAATGAATGAATGACAGTGTGGGGTGAGACAGAGCTCACAGGTGGGTGCAGGGCCAAATCCAACTGGAGTTGAGTTAAACACAAACAAGGGCGCTAAATTCTAGGCAGGCCCTGGCCCTTGGCTACCTGCATTTCTGCTGGCTAGCATGTCAGAGGCCCAGGGCCATTGCTGTTCCCTATCACTGGGGCCATCCCCATCAGAGAGGCATGCAGTGTGCTAGTAACACCTCCTACCTTTTGTATTCTCAGGAAATGTTGGTGCCTTCATCTCTATGCATTAACACCCACCCTCCTAAAACTTGGCAAGAGACCTAAGGAAACTCAAGACAGGTTTTAAACTCTATCAATTCCGAAGAAGGGAAGGGTTTTTTCCTCTGAGGACTATTTGTGAATAGATGGCTCATGAATGTGTTAGAGAGAGAGGACTCTGCACTTCTGGAAAAATCATAAGAAGAATGGATTGCTATAGGTTCGGCAGTATCCACCGATAGGCTATCAGGTTCAGAAGCTGTATCTGGGGTTTTTACATTCTCCAATTTTCTCCACAGCCCTATGAGCCAGGCTGGGGGTGGGATCTGCCTTCTTCAGATGGAGCTAGGGGCCAGCCTCAGGGGTTCTGAGGGACGTGCCATAGTGGAAGGGGATAGCCACAACAAGGTCTCCACTCCAGCTCTCCTATAATTCCATGTGACAGGGGCTGAGCTGGAGCTGGGGACACATAGCCCTGAATAAGACAAGATCCACCAGCCTGGAACCCACAGGACCAGTGGTTCTCAGTGAAGGTCCCAAAGACCACCTGCAACAAGACCACCTGGTGTGTTTGTTAAAATGTACATTCTTGGGCCCCCAAATCAGAATCTTGGGCATGGAACCAGGCAAGCCACCTTTTTATGATGTTGCCATAATTTTGTGCACACTGGAGTTTGGGCACCTTTGGGATGTGTATGGGAGAGAGTGACTAATGGGCAGACAATCACAATGTGGAGTGACAAATGCAACAGTGGAGGTGTGTCCAAACTATTCTGGAAGGAAAGATTGGGTGGTCATGGTCAACTCCCATGACATGATGTTGGCACTGGGTTTCACAGTGTGAATAGGCATGTTGCCAGCTGGAGAACTGGGGAAAGAGGGCTCCCTAGCAACGGAATGGCATGAGGAAGGGCATGGTAGGAACAGCACAGTGTGGTCTGGGAGTAGGCAGTAGGTCAGTGTGGCTGAGGCAGAGGGCGAGGGGCATGGGGAAAGCTGGCAGGGGAAGACGACCAGACAGGCGGAGGCCAGACAGTGTCCATCCAGTGAATGATCAGACACAGGGTCCCAGGCTTCCCTGGGGATCTGGAGGCAGACAGCAGATGGATAGGATGGAGAGATACCACTGGGGTAGACATGGGCATGAAGACAGCCCTCAAGATGGAGGTAAGACAAGTGCAGGCCTGACTGGAGGTTGTGTGGATGGAGAGGTGAAGAGGGCTTGAGGAAATGGGGAGACAGATGCCCAGAAGCTTCCAGCAGACAGGCTGGGAGAGGGGTCAGGGATTCCAGCTGAGGTGACTGGACAATCTGGAACCCTGGCAGGGGACACCCAGAGGTAGTTTGAGAAAGAGAGGTCAGTAGAAGATAATTCCACTTTAAAATGGAAATGCCAGTCTGGAGCATGTTTATCAAGCACCTACTATGTGCCTGGAATGTCACTAATCAGCTGTAGGCACTAGTTTAAATCTGAGGAGCCTGGATGTGTGTGGGAGGCAAACGGGGAAGAAATCACAACTGTGACAAGCTAACCTCAAGGGCTGGCCTCAGCAGAAATCTCTGCCACCTTCACTGTAGACAAAATGCCTCTGTGAAGGGCCTACTTTGCCTGCCAGCTGCTGGGGATCATGCAGTCTGTGGGGTCTAGACAAGCCAGTGTGGTTGTTGTAGGTGTACTCTTGGGCACTCCTCGGAGTCAGGAGGAGTGAAGACCCCAGACCCTGAACCCTGAACCACATAGCCACGGGAACTGAACCAAGTCACAGAAATAGTTGCTCACTCCCATTTGTCTTGCAAGTTCTGGAAAGGCTCTGGCTCATCTCAGTTCTTAGTAATGGGGCGAAAGGCAAGGCGGGCTGGGTGCCTTTCTCTGCAGCAGGTAAGGTGAGCTGTGGGAGCTGCCATGACCTTCCCCTTGGGTGAGTGGGGGGCCAGCTCAACCAGGAGCCCTCTGGTGAGCAGGGTGCCTTCAGTGGAGCTGGCTTGTGGAACAATGGACAAGGGGTCTCAGGAGAGCCCTGGAGAGGCCTGTTCTCAACCCCCTCAACAGAGATGTAGTGGGGCTCCCTGTCTGCTCTGCAGATACGTGAAATTCTCTGGACCAGGCTGAGTCTGAGGGCTTCATGACATGTAAACTTAGCCTGTCCACCTACCACCGAACACAGAGGGACCCCTTCCCAATCCCCATCAGCCTGTCCAGGACTCATTTTCAGACCCTATGGACAGACTCCTTTATGAGTTGAATTGTGTTCCTCCAAAATGGAAGTTGATGTTCTGACCCCCAGTACCTTAGAATGTGACTTCATTTGGAGATAGGATTGTTGCAGTTGTAAGTGCTTAAGATCATACGGAAGTGGAGTGGGACCTTAATCCTATATGACTGGTATCTTTTTAGAGGGGGAAATTTGGACACACACACACACACACACACACACACACGGAGTCCTGAAGATGAGGGCAGAGATGGTGGTAATGCTTCTATAAACCAAAGAATGCCTGAGACCACCAGCAGCCAGGATAGACGCTGAGAGCAGATGCTCCCTCATGGTCCTCAGAAGGAAGCAGCCTTGCCAGCACCTTGATTTCAGACTTTCAGCCTCCAGAGCCCTGAGACAAGACATTTCTATAGCTCAAGTCTCATCTCCTAAAGTCTGTGGTACTTTGTTTGTGGTACTTTGTTACTGCTGCCCTACTTTTAAAAAAATGTTTATTAATTATTTTTGAGAGACAGAGAAAGAGAGTGCTGGCAGAGGAGGGGCAGACAGAGAGGGGGAGACACAGAAGTGGAAGCAGGCTTCAGGCTCTGAGCTGTCAGCACAGAGCCTGACACGGGGCTCGAACTCATGAGTGGTGAGATCATGACCTGAGCTGAAGTTGGATGTTTAACCAACTGAGCCACCCAGGCGCCCTGGAAACTACTTAATACAGTCTCCATTCTGTGCAACATGAGTGAGTGAAAGGTCTAAGAACACGGAACCTTCAGAAAGCAAGAATAGGGATCTTTGTTCCTCTGCTGAGAGGGGTGAGGCTGCTGCCTCACATGGTAGGAAAAGCTGCTGACCTTCACTGAGCTCGTTCTCCGGGCCAGCCCCCACACACAGTTATCCTTCCTTTACCAATGAGGAAACTGAGTCACAAGTCCCAAAGCTAGTGAGAGGTGGAGTCCTGTTTGACTCCAAAACCTTTGTTTTTAACTGTTAGAGAAGCTGCCTCTGAATAAGCAAGGCTCATCAGGCATTGAAGTCAAGAAGTATGAGAAGCCTGGCTCTCTATCATTTATCTCTATCTCTATCATTTATCTCTATCTCTTTATCAATTTTGTTTATTTTTTTCAAAAAACTGGCTCTTGGTTTCATTGATCTGCTCTACAGTTTTTTTTAAGATTCTATATTGTTTTTTCTGCTCTGCTCTTTATTATTTCTCTTCTTCTGCTGGGTTTGGGGTGTCTTTGTTGTTCTGCTTCTATTTCCTTTAGGTGTGCTGTTAGATTTTGTATTTGGCATTTTTCTTGTTTCTTGAGATAGGCCTGGACTGCAATGTATTTTCCTCTCAGGACTGCCTTTGCTGCATTGGATTGTTGTATTTTCATTTTCATTTGTTTCCATATATTTTTAAATTTCTTCTCTAATTGCTTGGTTGACCCATTCAATCTTTAGTAGGGTGTTCTTTAACCTCCATGCTTTTGGAGGCTTTCCAGACTTTTTCCTGTGGTTGATTTCAAGCTTCATAGCATTGTGGTCTGAAAGTATGCATGGTATGATCTCAATTCTTGTATACTTATGAAGGAACGTTTTGTGACCCAGTATGTGATCTGTCTTGGAGAATGTTCCACGTGCACTCGAGAAGAAAGTATATTCTGTTGCTTTGGGATGCAGAGTTCTAAATATATCTGTCAAGTCCATCTGATCCAATGTATCATTCAGGGCCCTTGTTTCTTTATTGATCCTGTGTCTAGATGATCTATCCATTGTTGTAAGTGGAGTATTAAAGTCCCCTGCAATTACCACATTCTTATCAATAAGGTTGCTTATGTTTGTAATTGTTTTATATATTTGGGGGCTCCTGTATTTGGCGCATAGACATTTATAATTGTTAGCTCTTCCTGATGGATAGACCCTGTAATTATTATATAATGCCCTTCTTCATCTCTTACTACAGCCTTCAATTTAAAGTCTAGTTTGTCTGATATAAGTATGGCTACTCCAGCTTTCTTTTGACTTCCAGTAGCATGATAGATAGTTCTCCATCCCCTCACTTTCAATCTGAAGGTGTTGTCAGGTCTAAAATGAGTCTCTTGTAGACAGCAAATAGATGGATCTTGTTTTTTTTATCCATTCTGATACCCTATGTCTTGGTTGGAGCATTTAGTCCATTTACATTCAGTGTTATTATAGAAAGATATGGGTTTAGAGTCATTGTGAGGTCTGTAGGTTTCATGCTTGTAGTGATGTCTCTGGTACTTTGTCTCACAGGATCCCCCTCAGGATTGCTTGTAGGGCTGGTTTAGTGGTGATGAATTCCTTCAGTTTTTGTTTGTTTGGGAAGACCTTTATCTCTCCTTCTATTCTAAATGAGAGACTTGGATAAAGGATTCTCGGCTGCATATTTTTTCTGTTCATCACATTGAAGATTTTCTGCCATTCCTCTCTGGCCTGCCAAGTTTCAGTAGATAGATCCATCACTATTCTTTTAAGTCTCCCTTTATATGTTAGAGCATGTTTATCCCTAGCTGCTTTCAGAATTTTCTCTTTATCCTTGTATTTTGCCAGTTTCACTATGATATGTCGTGCAGAAGATCGATTCAAGTTACGTCTGAAAAGAGTTCTCTGTGCCTCTTGGATTTCAATGACTTTTTCCTTCCCCAGATCAGGGAAGTTCTCACCTATTATTTCCTCAAGTATACCTTCAGTACTTTTCCCTCTCTCTTCCTCCTCCGGAATCCCAATTATGCATATATTATTGCATTTAATTGTGTCACTTAGTTCTCTAATTCTCCCCTCATACTCCTGGATTTTTTTTATCTCTCTTCTTCTCAGTTTTCTCTTTTTCCATAATTTTATCTTCTAATTCACCTATTCTTTTCTCTGCCTCTTCAATCCGAGCTGTGGTCACCTCCGTTTTATTTTGCAGCTCATTTATAGCATTTTTGAATTCCTCATGACTATTTCTTAGTCCCTTGATCTCTGTAGTAATAGATTCTCTGCTGTCCTCTATACTTTTTTCAAGCCCAGAGATTAATTTTATGACTACTATTTTAAATTCATTTTCTGTTACATTGCTTAAATCGTTTTTGACCAATTAGCTGTCGCTACTTCGTGGAGTTTCTTTTGAGGAGAATTCTTCCGTTTCGTCATTTTGGATAGTCCCTGGAGTGGCGCAGAACTGCAGGGCTCTTCCGCTGTGCTGTCTGGAGTAACTTGCGTTGGTGGGCGGGCCGCAGTCAGACCTGATGTCTACCCCCAGCCCACCACTGGGGCCACAGTCAGACTGGTGTGTACCTTATCTTCCCCTCTGCCAGGGGCAGGGCTCACTGTGGAGTGGTGTGGCCCCTGTCTGGGATACTTGCACACTGCCAGGCTTGTGGTAATCTGGGATCTGGTGTATTAGTCCAGGTGGATCCGCAAGGTGCACAGGGGCAGGAGGGGCAGACTCAGCTCACTTTGCATTCGGTGGTCTGCTTTGGGAGGGGCCCTGCAGCACCAGGAGGGAGGCAGACCCGTTGGAGGGATGGATCCACAGAAGCACAGCATTGGGTGTTTGCCTGGTGCAAGCAAGTTCCCTGATGGGAACCAGTTCCCTTTGGTATTTTGGCTGGGGGATGGGCAAGGGAGATGGTGCTGGCGAGTGCCTTTGTTCCCCACCAAGCTGAGCTCTGTCCTCTGGGGCTCAACAACTCTCCCTCCTGTTGTCCTCTAGCCCTCCTGCCCTCGGAGCAGAGCTGTTGACTTATAACATTCCAGATGTTAAGTCCCGCTGGCTATCAGAACACACTCCAAAGGACAGTTCAGAACTGAACTCCAAAGGACTTACAGAGTTAGATAGAACAATTTGGGTAAGTGATGCAAGAAGGGGGAGGGTGGGAAGAGCGACCCACAAAAGCTGGCGAACCTGCAGCTGGAAACACATTGATGAGGTGGAGGGTCTACACTAGGGATGTTCACTTTATCTCAAGAGTAATGGAGGAAATTTATCAGAGGGTTTATACTCATCATGACTGGTTTATATTTAGAAAGACCTTTCTGCTTGTGCAGAGCATGGGTAGAAGTATGGATAGGTAAGGGGAGGCCTGTTTGGAGGCTCTGGCTCTAGTAAGAATCCGAGCAAGAGAGGGTGGAGTCCAGGTTGGGTGGCAGCATTGGGGACCAAGAGAAAAAGGGGTAACTAAAAAAGATGGTTAGTGTCACTAATCACCAGAAAGATGCAAAGCCAAAGCACCATGAGATAGCACCTCACACCTGTCAGGATGACTATTATCAAGGAAAGAACGAAAAAGAAAGAAAGAAAGAAGGAAAAAGAAAGAAAGAAAGAAAGAAAGAAAGAAAGAGGGAGGAGGGAGGAAGGGAGGAGGGAGGGAGGAAGAAAGAGAAGGAGGGAGGAATGAAGGAAGAAGGAAGGAAAGAGAAAACAAGTAATGGCCAGGATGTGAAGAAATTGGAAATATTGTGCACTGTTGGTGGGAATGCAAAATGATGCAGCTACTGTAGAAAACAGTATGGCAACTTCCTGCAAAGCTAAAAATAGAAACACCATATGATCCAACAATCCCACTTCTGGTTTCATACCCAAAAGGACTGATATCAGGATCTTGAAGAGATAGTAGAACCCCGGAGTTTATTACAACATTATTCACAGTACTGGAAACAAACTCAATGTCCATCAGTGGATGAATGGATAAAGAAGTTATGGTCTATGCATACAATGGAATATTATTCAACCTTAAAAAAGAAGGAAATCCTGCAATATGTGACAACATGGATGAACCTTGAGGACATTATGTAAAGTAACATAAGCCAGTCACAGAAGGGCAAATACTGTATGAATCCACTCAGACAAGGTCATTGAAATTGTGAAACTCATAGAAGCAGAGAGTAAAAGGGTGGTTTCCAGAGGCTGGAGGGAGGGGGAAATGGGGAATGGGGAATCAAAAGGCATAAAGTCTTAATTATGCAAGATAAAGAAGTTCTGGAGGTCTTCTGTACAACACTGTGACTGTAGTTAACAATACCGCAGTGTGCACTTAAAAAAATGTTAAGGGGGTAAATCTCATGTGAAATATTATCACAGTATAATTTTTTTAAATGTTAATGATTTTAAAAAGAGACATATTTACGGTGGCTAACTGTTGGCAAAGCTGGGGAGGTGAGGGAGTGGGTGGATGGCCGTGAATAGTGGTGCCATCTAGAACTGTGGGAAAATACTTGAGCCTGCAGATCAAAAGTTTATATTTTGGCTGTCCAGAATTTGAGGCCTCAGTGAGATATCAGAGTGTATTTGTCAAGTGGGCAGTTGGTGGAATCAGACCGGGATCTTGGAGAAGAGGACTGAGGGAGGCAGACCATGAGGGAATTATCAGAGGATGCAGTGGGGCAAAGCCACGGGAGGAGCTGCAAAGAGAACTCACTGAGGAAGAGCCCAGGGCAGGAGAGGAGAACCAGGCCAGACCTGAAAGGGGAGGAGTTGCAGACTGACTGGAAGGGTGAAGGCATAGGACAGAGTGGCCAGTGGGAAGAGAACCAGGTGGGGTTGTGGGTGAGAGGCTTTGGGAAAGACAGAGGGGCAGCTATGTAGACTTCTGACCAGAAGTTGAGTCCATTGAAAACTGCAACACACCAGGGTAAGTTTAGTGATTTGGGCCATTGGCAAATGAGTAGGAGTTCTGTAGGTGGGGGTGCCGAGGCAGATTCCAGGGTGTGGTGGTCTGAGGAGCAAGAGAGGGGAGAGGGAAGTACATTCAGAGTGTGGGCAAATAGCACAAGGCACTATTTGGTCTGCTTCAACTTTTCCTGCCTAGATCAGTAAGCACTGGACAGTTTTCCACAAACACTGGGCACCACCATTTCTCGGGCACTGTGTTGGCTGAGGAGATCCCCAATACTCCCTACACATAGGGAGATCCTAGAACAGTGGATAAATCAGAAATTAAGATAATTATAATATTAGAAAGTGAGTAAGGTAGGAGTATGTGGGGGGTGGTGATTATGTTGACCTTGGAGGTTGTCAAGGAGAGAAAGGACCTTTGTGCAGAGTGAACAGCAGGAAGGGATTTATGAGGAGGGGAAGCCAGAGCCAAAACAGGTGTCTTGGTCTTGCTTCTTCCACCCTGAGAAACTTCAGCAAGTTCTGCCATCTTCCAGTAATTTGCCAAAATGACCAACACAAAAGGAAAGTGGAGAGGCATTTGCTATATGTTCTGTAGGCCTTTTAGAAAACATGGAGTTGTTCCTTTGGCCACATACATGCAAATCTCTAAGAAAGGTGATATTGGAGACATCAAGGGAATGGGCACTGTTCAAAAACGAAATACCCCACAAATGTTACCATGGGAGGACTGGCACAGTCTACAATGTCACCCGGCATGCTGTTGGCATTGTTGTAAACAAACAAGTTACAGGCAAGATTCTTGCCGAGAGAATTAATGTACAGATTGATCATATTAAGCACTCACAGAGCTGAGGTAGCTTCCTGAAGCATGTGAAGGAAAATGATCAGAAAGTGAAGGAAGCCAAAGAGAAAGATACTTGGGTTCAGTTGAAGCACCAGCCTGCTCCATCCAGAGAAGCTCACTTTGTGAGAACCAATGGAAAGGAGCCTGGGCTTCTGGAACCCATTCTCTATTCATTCATGGCATGCTAAGTATAAAAAAAACCCAAACAAACAAACCTCTAGACTGTAAAAAAAAAAAAGAAAAGAAATTCAGAAAATTACACCTTACATCTGTTTTCTTCCCAGTGAAATGTCTCCATGCTATTCATATTAAAGTTCTGACAAATCTCACAAAAAAGAAAGGTCTTAGATTTCTAATCCAGCATTTCCCATATTTTATCAAAACCTTCTTTTTAAGGGTACATTTGGGGAAGTTTAGGAGCAGGTGGTAGGGAGCCATTGCAGGGCTTTGAGCACACTAGAAAGGTTCCCCTAAGAGTTATGTGTAGGCAGATGGGAGGAAGAGATGAAGAATAGAGAGCTGGTTATGGCAAGATTAATGTGTCCTAGTCCTAGCTCAGGCAGCATTTGGGTAGATGCATGGAAGGGGACAGATTCCAAGAAATTTGGAAGAAAGAACCACCAAAACTGGATGACCCATTAGGGGTATGTGTGAGTGTGTGAGTGTGTGAATGTGTGTGTGTGTGTGTGTGTGTGCGCGCACGCGCGCACGTGTGTGTGGAGGTAGAGGTGTTGGTACAGGTAAGTCTGGAGGTGGTGTAGGTTGTTATGATAGTAGTGGTGGAGGATGTGGAGGTGGTGGTGACAGAGGTGATGGTGATGGTGGCAGAGGTGAAAGCACAAACAGAGGTGAATATGGAGGTAGTGGTCAGGGTAGAAGTTTTAGTGATGGTCGTGGCAGAGGTGGAGGTGATGATGGTGGGGAGTAGCAGAAATTCCTGACCCTGTGTCTAGATGAATTTTATCAAGAGAGAGAATGTAGGTGGAGGGTAGATTTGGGGCTGGGATAAAAGGTGGGAAAATAAAGTCAGTTCATCTTGGACATAGTTTGAGACATCTGCAGAGCAGACACAGGGTGTCCCAAAGAACTGCTGCTTTACCTGCTGGAACTCAGGAGAGGACTCTGGGATACAAGTTTGGGTATGGGTCAATAGCCACAGAAGTGGATGGAACCATAGGAAAGGCAAGGAGAAAGGAAGACAAGGGGACTGGTTGGTGACTGGCTTGGGTCAGGATCTCCTAGATAAGCTCCAGTGGAATGGGCCAGTGATGTCTCTCGAGTGCTACGTGTACCAGAAAATTCCTGGGCATAACACTCAGGGTCCAGTGCAGGCCCTGCTCTTATAGGAAAAAGTGCCAAGCCCAGCTCCATCTGGACAAGGATGGGCCTGCCTTGCCCTGCCCTGTTTTGCTATGGACCTAATGGACTATGTTTATGTTTTTGGTCCAGTTACTCATAGGCAGCCAATTGGCGGGGGAGGATTTGTGTGCCATTTGGAAGTGACAGCCCTACATCTCCATTCCTTGGCTGGACTCCGGCTGGCAGATTAAGGGAGCCTGCCTTGGCACAGGAGCGAACAGTGGCTCTGCAGATGGGTGTCTTGCTTGCACGCCAACTGGGCGTGTGCTCAGATCACACGGATTCCTTTCCTCCAAGCCCTTTGGGCTGTACTGATCTCAGTATGGAGTCAGTGGCCTCTGCCATCTTGGATTATTGGACAAATGTGTTGGCAAATCTAGTGGAGTTGGAGGCCAGAGGTCCCAGCAGGGTGCCTGGTGCCTATTGGGCTTCTTCAAACTTAGAACCACCATACCCACTGTAACCCTGGGTGCCAATGTTAGGAGGGAAGGCTTGGGATTGGTAGGGGGTATGCTTGTTGTGGGTTTGCATTTGGCTTGTGAGTCTGGATTCCTGTGCTTGGAGGCATCATAGGAAACAAACTTCCATGTACACAGACAGACACATAGACAATATCTATTACACAGATATTTCGTTTAAATATTGATTGAAATATGCATTGAAGGGACGCCTGGGTGGCTCAGTCGGTTAAGCGTCCAACCTCAGCTCAGGTCATGATCTCACTGCTCATGAGTTCGAGCCCCGTGTCAGGCTCTGTGCTGATAGCTCAGAGCCTGGAGCCTGCTATGAATTCTGTGTCTCCCTCTCTCTCTGCCCCTTCCCTGCTTGTGCTCTGTCTGCCTCTCTCAAAAATAAACAAACATTAAAAAAATTAAAATGATAAAAAAAGACATATGCATTGAAAATCAAGCCATTTCATTGAGGTTTTAGGTGTTGAGGTCAAAGTCTGTTTTAACCTAAGAGTTATACTTGGTTCTAATTTGTGTGTAAGATGCCCAGAGTTCAAGGAAGCCATAGGACTTGACGATCAATGGTAAGTAACCCTGTGGCCTCACTTAGGGACTATGTCATCCTCTGGTATTGGGGAAAAGGTGAGGCCTTCAAGTGGTGTCTATAGAGAAAGTGTGTCAGACCACTGCCAGCTCCATCCAAGATCTCGTGTAGGAAAGATCTTCCCAGACAGCCTGTTTAGAAATCCCTTTTTGGACTTGCAGACACCCAGGCAGACTTCGTCTCTTCCCTGAAATGCATCTCCCACTGAAAGCTCTCACAATGTAGCTGCTGGTTTGGGGAGGGGAAATAAAGACCATGGCTTGGTGTTTATGCAAAAAAAGCAAAAAACAAAAGTAAGCAAACCAACCTCCCTCTTAGCTTGCATTACTAGTGCTAAAATGTGCCCTTCTAACCTTGCCAGTTTAGACAGGGTAGACGGTGTAGACAGTCCAGCTCTGTCTCTCCAGTCCAGTGCCTGCTCTCTCAGACAAAACCTTTCCCAGATTCTGTCCCCAGAAGACCCAGGAGTCAGCTGGGAGGAAGCTCTTTCAGGCTCTGATGACCTTTGCCCCCAATGTGCATGTCACAGGCAGCTTGGCAATGTGCATCGTGCTGCATGTTGATCCTGAGGCCCAAGGAACTGGGTGGTCTCAATCCAACCTGATCCTGGCCTCCTGGAGACTCTGATGCCCACCCAGCCAGTCCCAGCCTTGTTCCATCCTGGGGTGCATGGGACAAGCAGGTGTGGGGGTGATGACATGGGCCAGGGAATTGCTGAGAATGGTCTTCAGAACTCTTGCAAGAAGAGAGACCTGACCCTCATTGGCAAATGGAAGCTGGATGACCTTGTAGTTGAGAAGAGTATTTTTTGCTTAGTCCCTTTTGGAAGGCTTTCCTGGATCTGGCCTCTTATTGAATGTTTTTAAGGGAAAAAGAGATGAAAAAAAAGTTTAATAGATCCATTCATGCTTAACTGGATTCCCAACCACTTCTCCCCTTGAGTGGCAGTTCCCACAGCCAGCCTTATACTCAAGTCTCAGTGAATTCTTTGGTTGGTGGGGCTATGTTAGTTAGCCCTGGATGTCAGAGCACATGATCTGGTCATTTGGGGGCTCCTTGACCCTCCTGCCCCATGTCAGGCTAGAGAGCCCCATGGTTTGACTGAAGGAGCAGAGGCTCTGCTACAGACAGACCTGGGTTCTGACAGTGAATCAGCCATGGGCCTGGGCAGGAAACCCCTCTAACCTGTTGATCCATCTCTAAATCAGGATAAGCATACTTACCTCGCAGGTTGGTATGCTGATTCATTAAATGCCCTGGTATAGGCATGTATATACAGCCCCAGCATGCTCCCGGGCACCTAGTGCCCTTGCAATGCTGGAGTCTGGCACGGAAGGGGCTTGGGAACTGTCTGTAGAATCTGAGTCCTCAAAGGGATTATTCATGGTTTAGTAACAGCCTATCAGGAAGGACAATGGTCCCCTTATTGTTCTCTTTCCCATCATTGCCAGCCAGGCCTATTTATAACCTTAGAGGATTCCTCAGGAGTGACTCACCTGCCACAAGGCTACCCCAAGGAGACCTTATCACACATTACCTGCCTTGCCTGCTGGCCTCTACCCTGGACTCTTCTGGTCTCACCTCAGCAAGCCCAGTCCAGAGGTGCCTGTTTGTGTCCTCAGCTCAGGCATGACATGACTCCACCAACTAGAGAGGCAAACAGAGGCCAGGGGTCAAAGACAGAGGGTGAGAGGAAACCAAATCCCATTGTGAGGCCCAAGTCAGGGACTGGGGTCACCATTCAGATGGAGACATCAGCCCCAAGTCATGGCTGGACATGTGGGGGAGGGCTGGCATGAACCAGTTGGATGGAGAATCCAGTCAGCACAAGGGGGTACCAGTCTGGGTTCAGGAACAAGAATTTAAGGCCAGGTCCATCCCAGCCATCCTGGGAGCCCACCTGGGGGTGACTCCAAGGCTTCAGAGGCTGTGTGAAGAAAGGCCTTCAGTGGGGCTTTCCTCTCCCCAGTAATGGGCAGTAAGGGGTTATAAGGGGCTAGGCACCACAATGGCTACAGAGAGGAGGGCTCTGGAGACACCTCATGCAAAACGAGCTCCCTCTCCACATCCCTTAGACTGTGGGGCAGCAATTTCTGGTGGAAGAGGGTGCCTGGGGCCCTCCCCCTTCTGTTCTCACCTCCTCATAGTCACCTCTGGCCTCAAGATTCAGCTCTGGGGCACTTGACGGTGTTCCTCCTTCCTTCACAAAAATTCCTGGGAAAAGACAGCAAGAAAACTCACATGCTGGGAGTACTAAGCATTTTTAAAGCCTTGTTTTTGGGGGGCAGCCCTAGGCTTCCTTCCTTGCAAAGGGCGAAGGTTCTGTTCCAGGGAGAGGGACCCTTGGCATCCACCCCAGAGTCAACGGCAGGGGTGTTCCAGGCCTATGGCAGGCTGGATTCTGCCATCAGCTTCTTCCACTTCTCTGCCTACATTTGGGGGTGCTTGGGTGGCTCAGTCAGTTAAGCATCTGACTCTTGACTTCAGCTCAGGTCATGATCTACAGTTCGTGAGTTCAAGCCCCCCATCAGCTCCACACTGTCAGTGCAGTGCCTGCTTGGGATTATCTCTCTCTACCTCTGTCTCCCTGCCCCTCCCTTGCTCACTTTCTTTCTCTCCCAAAATAAGTAAATTAAAAAAATAATAATTACAAAAATCTCCTTAATAATTATAAAATCATCTGTAAACATTGAGATGAACTTAAATGGATACTTTCTCAAGAATCTCACAACCCCTTTAGAGGAGTTGGGAGGTGCTCATCTGAGGGGCAGCAGGAACAGCCCCCGGGACAGTCCTCTTTACAGCAGGCCTGTGCCCTGTTAGGATGGTGGAGCTGGCAGATTATGCCTTCTGTGTGTTTTTCATCTTATCAGAAAACGTGGAAGAAAGGACACTAGTATTATTGTCAGGCACATACTCAACATTTTTCAGTGATTAGTCCACTTAACTCCTTAAGCACGCCTGTGCGTAGGTATAACTGTAGCTGGTAATAACTAACGTATAACTAAGTAGTAATAACTAAGCACTCACGGTTAGCTCTGTTTTAAGCACTGCTAAGCTCTGTTTATATGAATTCACTCACCCAGTACTCCTGACAACCCTCCAGCAGCGATCCCCACTTTATGAGGGAGGAAATCGAGGTTTAGAAATGTAAGTGACACAACATGACACAGCCAGTACCTGGAATCACTGGTATTTGGCTTCGGGCAGTCTGACTCACAGTCTAAGCTCTCGACCCCTTTATGTCATCCTTCTGAAGTGACCAGGCCAGAATTTGAATCCAGACCACCTTCTCTACCCTGTCAGGCTGCCTCTCAGGATTGGAAAGGAACTTGGCTCTCCAAATGGCCCACCAATGGCTGCTGGGGAAGTGACAGATCCCAGCTCAGAACATCAGATTCCCACTACGGGAAAGAATGGTGGGTAGAAAGGGGGCTAGGGAGAGGAGGAGGGTCTAGTAAGGAGGGGTCTCCTGTGCTAGTGCTGCACTTTTGGTTTAGTTCCAATTCCTTAGGTGCAAGACATTGTGTTGACCCCCAGGTTTTCCTTTGCTTGTTAACCCAGGGGCACCTGGAAGAATCTGCTGTACTGATGCTAAGAAATAGGCTGGGCCAGGCAGGGGCAAAGATGGCTTTCTCACAGCATGGAAGAGAGGCTACCAAGCTCTCAGTCCCCCCTCTGCTTCCCTGTCCACACACCCTCTCCTGTCCCTGTGAGCTCTTGTTCAGGCGTCTGTCTCCAGCCAGCAGGAGACATGGCCTGGTTCTATCTCGAGTGCTGGCACAGGGCCTGGCAATCAATAAACATTTGTTGAAAGAATTAATCAAACTTGGAGCATTTACTGGACAGAGGCCATTAACCCCTGGTTCGAGTCCATCGGCCTGACCTCTGTCTTCAAGTGGTCAGATTAGTCCTTCTGAGGAGACCCAATGGCCCTTGGCACTGAATCCACGCTTCCTTGCTGGTCAATGACAGCGCGGTCCTGGCCAATGGCCACTGGCTCCAGGAGCAGGAGGCTGAGCTTTCCCATCGTTGCCTCAGCAGTGGCCCTGCCAGGCTTCTGGTCAGTCTAGTGTCCCCTCTGGGCTGGCTTCTTGCTTCCCAGCTCATTTCTCCAGGCACGTGGACTCCAGGATCAGATAGAAAGGGTTGAGAAAGACAGGGCAGAGAGAAAGGCGCCACACTCCCTGGGAAAATAGTTGGTTATATTTGCTACTCAATGCCTGGCCCGCTGTTTGTTACTGTCTGCAAGGCTACAAGTACAGATATTGAGAGTGAGACATTTTTAGAGCAGTTTGACACTGCTGCAAGGGCCAAACAACTGACCTGTGGGCTCATCTTCTTGAACCACTAGCATGGATTCAAGTTGGCTCTTCACCATAGATGGTGGGAGAGGTGCTGGGTGGTAAAAGGTAGCTCCAGAAATGCATGTTCCTTGCAAGCCTCCTCTGCCTCTTCTCATCCCAACTCAAACTGACACTGAAGATGTGTCAGTCTCGTGCCCATAAAGTCCAGTGTGGGTTGGGATAGTTCTAGGTTTTCATTCTGGCTCCATCACCTATCAGCTGTTTGATGCTGGGTAAACTCAAGGGTGCCTCAGTTTTTCAATTGTTGATTATGGTGAGCATTAGCTGAATTAGCATAGAACTGGGTCTGGCAAATACTAGACAATGTACATATGTCAGTTCTTGTCACTGATGAGCATACCCCGCTCTGTTTCAGGCTCTCAAGAACCTGAAAGAAGCATGAGACCCAGACCTAGCCTTCATGTTGCTCTTTAGGAGAGAAGACATAGGTATTGAGACCAGGGAGGCCGGGCTCCAGCAAGGGATGCAGCCCAGAAGCTGCTGCAGAAGGATCCATAGATCACAGGGGCTATGACTGGTAGATGGGTCTTGAAGATGGATCACATGGGGAGAGTGTCAAGAAAGGGTTGAAAGTGGAATAAACACAGTTTTTTTAAGGGGACTATAATTGGCTTCCTTGGTGTGGGGGGCTCATTTAAGGAGAGTCTTGAGAAATGATATCAGATGGGGCCCAATTATGGATTATAAATACTTGAGATTGGTCCCATAGGCAACAGGACAGGGAGAGGGCAGCATTTGTAGTTTCAGTGACATGATTTAGATAAGTCACTAGTAGATGGATTAATGCCTAGTACCTAGTATGTAGGTGAGTGAATAAATGAATGAATTGATGCATTAATTAGAGCTCCTTGGGTTGTGCATAAAATCATCCCAACTCAAACTGACCTAAGTAAAAATAAAACTAGGACATTTATTGGCTTCAAGATATGAAAATAACTTGGAGCCTAGCTGTATCCGGGGCTCAAATGTTATCAACACTCTCTTAGCTGAGCAGCTGTAATTACTTTTCCAGTAATTCCAAAGTTCTGGAATTTTGTCTTCCTGCTCAGGCTTGGATCATGCTTCCAAAGGAAATGGAATAGATTGGTTGGCTATACTTGGGTCACCTGCCTATGCTGGGGAGTAGAGTCACCCTAAGCACAGAGCTCCCCATGGGGAAATAAGGGTGTTGTTCACAGAGAAGGGTGCAGAGTTGCAGAGCAGGTAAGGAGATCAGTTCTGCATGGCAGCAGATGGTAGCTGGAGCCCAGAAGACCAGAAAGATGTTAAAGTCTTGAATGAAAGTAAAGCTGAGCATGTCACCTTAGTAGACCACAGTGTTTCTCTTCTCAACCTTTCCCACAAAAGGGCATAATGGCTTGAGATCAGTATGACTCAGGATGCTGTGCCAAGCATCCAGAGGAGTCCTCTTGGCTGCAGGCACTGTGGACATGCAGACATGAGAGAGGAATTGTAGAAGGCAAGAAAATAAATGTCTTTATTTGTTTTGCTTTGTTTTCCCAGAGGGAAAGAGGGGATTGGCAGCTCCATGTTGGTCATATTCCATTTGAGATGCCTCCTAGGCACACAAATGGGAATTCCAAAGAGGCACCTGATTATAAGAATATGAGGATCAGGGGCAAGGTCTAGAGAGGTCTTCTTGGGGTCCTTAGTGTATAGAAGGTATATAAAGTCATGAGACCAGATAGGATCACATAGGAAGAGAGTGCAGATGGAGAAGAGGTCCCAGGGCTAAGCCTGGGGTGCTGTCAAATTGAGTATTAGTCAGTAAAGGAAGGGCCAGAGAATATGGGCAGGAAATGCAGCAGGAGGAAATCAAGTTGGGGAGAGGCCCAGGAAGTTGAAAGAGGAGGGTGTTTCAATTAGCAGGGAATAGACAAATGTGAGAAATACTAATGGGGGAAGAAAGTGTCTATCAGATTTGTTTACAAGGAGATATTGGTGATCCTGCTAAAGGTAGTCTCAGTGAGACTAGAGGACAACAGTCAGATTGGAAAGAAATGAAGAGGTATAGATTGTAGTGGTGTGGACATGGAGACAGAGAGTAGAGAGAGCATTTGGAGCCATTCTGCTGTGAAAGAAAGCAGAGAGATGAGACAGAGGATCTTGTAATCCTGGGTTGTTTGTTTGCTTGTTTTTAGGTTGAAGGGAGCCAGAGTATGTTTGTACACTGCAGGCAACAATCCAGTGGCAAGATGGAAGGTGATGGTAAGGAAGAGGACAGGGAAGTAGGATGCCATACAAGGGTGAGGAGGGGAGTAGGATATACTGCCCACTGCACCAGGGGGGGCCTGGGGAGATGGGGACCATGCAGGTACACATCTTTGAGGGGTGGTGGGAAGTTGAGGGATGGCGTCTCTATTGGTTTCAGTTTTTCCATGCAGAAAATAAGAGGCAAAGGCATCCCTGAAAATGGGATGTGGGTGGGAAAGGGCATGAAATTGTCTCAGATAGCCTGAAATCAACCCCAAGGGAATGATTCTGGGTGTTGAGCAGCACTGAGTATCTCTGAGGCTTGTCCTAAAGGGCTCAGGTGGAACCTGTCCACTTGGTTGGGAGTTTTTCTGTGGCAATGACAAACATGTGGGTAAGGCAAACTGTTGAGTCCATTTAAGGTTGGGGGAGCAGCCAGATGGGTTGATGGATGACAGCAGCAAGAACAGGGTGCCAGCAGAGTGGGAAGGGAAAGACAGTGGTGTGGAAGCAGCAGTGGGAGTTCCTTGCCTTCTGACCCAACCCATCTTTCTCTTATACCAGCTCCCTTTCCACTCTCCTAGAGGCAGCAGGGCAAGTAGAGTTCTCCAGGGAGGGGAAGCTCCATTCCAGTTAAGGCAAAGAGTTAAGGAAAAGTTTAGAGAAGAGGTTGGGGAGATGGAAAGTTCCAGAGAACCTGGTGAAGGGTTTAGGGTGAGGGAGGGAATGGGAAGTCAGGTCAGATTAAGGAATGAATGAATCTCAAATGAATGAATCTGTGAGTTGATGCCATGCTAGTTAGCTTGAAAGAGGGCACGTTGATGATACCTTGTTGATGGCACCATACTGTGCACATTCTTCTCCATTGTTCATTGTTGGTATTGCTGGTGGGGGCGGGTGGTGGGCGGATGCAATGACAGATAGTGTGTGCCATGTGTGGCGTGATGTGCCTCAGTGGTGTACATTTCATTGCTCAGTGATCTCGTTTTGAGTCTCACAGAATTTATTTCCTCAAGCTGTTTCTATCCTTATTTATATAAGTGACTAATCCTTTCATGGGTAGAGCCAAGTCTTCTGTTTCAGTTACATAGAGATACCACGACAAATTACTCATGAACGTTCCAGAAGAGATGAGTATCTGCAAATTATTGAGAGTGTTTCAATATGTAAATAGTATTCTGGAAAGCCTCACAACTATCCAGATTAGATTAGACACGAGAAGTGGGTAATTCCAGACCAGTTATCTCTTTCACATATGGCACAGTGCCCCACTACTTTGCAGCTCATATGCCTGTCCGTCGCATGTCTATGTGGTAAGACTGCTTCCAGAGGAAGCTGGGGAAAAGAAGGAGGGCTGCAGGATATGTCCCAAAGACTGAAAATTTAACATCCCTGTTCTGGATGTGTTACATCTTGTTGGTAGAACATTGTCCATTTAAAGGGAGGTGTCTCCTGAATTTACTTTGTAAGTATTTTTGCAATACCCCTCTGAAGAACTAATTGGCCCTAATAAATCTTGCAGAAGAAGAGCCCAACCCTAATGGGGAGAACCATTTGCAGTCAAGAGTCAAGCCAGCTGCAGCATTGACACATGCAGAGAATGAAGAGGAGTGCTAATGTCAAGGGTCATCCCACTCTTCATGTTGACATAAACAAAACCCTGAACACAGCCTAGAACAAGCTGACATTCATTCCTAAGTTTCCTGATAACTCTGAATTCTGAAAGGAAAATAAAATAAAATTTTTGTGAGCACAGAGATCCATGTTCTATTTCAAAATCCGTGAGTGTGTTGAGTGAATCATCACTTACAACTACTGGGTTTTGGTGTTTGACTCCTCACTGCAGACAAAGCACCAAGACCTTACTATAAAATGTAAAAGTACTTTTGAAAGTCAAGAAGATTTTTAATTTATCCTGACTAGTTAAGTTCAGGTAAGTCATCCTAATAATACTTGTCCACACATGTAGCTATCCCTGCCAAAAGAAATGCAAACAGAAGTCTAGTGAGTTTCTAACTTCCCCATCTCCCTGTCCCCACTGGAGACATCTGCCAAGGGTTCACCAAGGGGTATGATGAGACAGCTGGCAGGACTTAGACTCTCAATGGCAGTCAACCCCTTCAAAGTCACCACCCTGTCCCTGGATGTGGTGACTATATCCAGATTTTTGCTTCTAAAGTTGGCTTTCTTGAGAGGTTAGGCATGACTCCAGGGACAACACCAAAGCTTTCTCAAAACACATTTTTGGCATTAGCTTCTAGGACTATACATGAAGAATTAGTCATACAGAAAACCTTTAACGATAGCAAATTTGGGTCTACTGAGGGTGTATTTGATTTGTGAAAATCAAGCTATTGAAAATCAAGCCAAAACAAGTTGTAATTCTAACTCATGGACTCTGATTTTTTTAGGTAGCTTATTGAACCAGCCCTAGAAAGACTCTAAAACAGGCAGTTCCATTTATTTTTTTAATGTTTATTTATTTATTTTTTAGAGGGAGGGAGAGAGAGAGGGAGAGAGAGAGAACAGCGGAGAGGCAGAGAGAGGGAGACAGAATTCCAAGCAAGCTCCATGCTTTCAGTGCAGAGCCCAATGTGGGGCTTGAACTCATGAACCATGAGATCATGACCTGAGCTGAAACCAAGAGTCGGACACTTAACCTACTGAGCCACTCAGGCACCCCAGTAATTCCATTTTAACAATTCTTTCATCCTTTTTTTTTTTTTTTTTTTTTTTTTTTGCAGAATGGAAAAACAAAAAACAAAAATACTCTCACAGCCAGAAACACTTGATTTCAGATTCCAGCCCTGGCACTTATTAGCTGTGTAACTTTGGGCAAATTACTTAACCATTGAGCTTTAGCTGAAAAATCTCCGTAAAGGAAACATACCTACCTCCTAAGGTTATTCTACTCTTTTTTTTCTTTTTCTGTTTCTCCTTCCCTAAATGGAGGATCTTTCCCTCCTGGGACATTGTCTTCATTCCAGATTCTTCATTCCTCTACTCCCTGTAGTTAAGTGGTAAGTTAGATCTCTGAAAATAATCACGTCTTGATTTGTGGATTCTGCCAATCTCCGTGGTATAAATACTTCCACCATGGTTGAGTTTAAGTTATGAACAGTTTATCAATAGGCTCACAAGTTTCCTAAGTATTTAATAACTGGCCATGATGGATGATAGGAGCTCACTGCAGCACATCTCTTCTTCCTTGTCTCTCCTTTATGCTTTATACTTTCCTGATAGACCTGTGGATGTTGCCAGATAGAATTTCCATCTGTGCCTCTGACTTTTACATTTAACCAGCTCATGTGCTAGAATTCCGGTGGTCTAACCATTGCCTCCCATCTTCTTGAATACTCTTTTGCTATCTCATCAGCAGGAATTTTCAAAGGAGACAGAAGGCTCTTGGTTTTCTGTAGGGATCTGTTAATTTACAGTTGGGTGTCCTCATTCTACCTGTGTTGAGGACTGATCTATTACCAGTAGAGTTTTCCATTGTATAAGTGCTCAGGCTTCTCTGCCCACCCTCTACCCACAACGATTCTGGATCCAATTCCAATCTGAGTGTGTTTTGGGGAATGCGGAGTCCAACATTATCAACCAATTCTGACACCAGCTGGGTATCCTATAATTCAACTCAATTCTGACACTATCTACCTAAGGGGAACATCAGATCCCACAGGTTAAAGGGTTCAGTTCTACAAGACTGTCCTCACCATACACATACACTTCAGATGCCAGTCATAAGCTGAGATTATCACATGTGCTTTGGATCAACTGTCAGAGAGGTTTATGACCCCATCCTTCGATTCGATTAATTCACTAGAGTGGCTTACAAAACTCAAAGAACTATTTTACTTACTAGATCACTGGTTGATTATAAAAGGGTGTGACTCAGGAACAGCCAAATGGAAGAGATGCTTAGGGCAAGGTATAGGGAAAGGGTGTGAGCTTCTATGTCCTCTCTAGGCCCACCAGTATCCCCAAATCTCCACATGTTCACTAACTTTGAAGCTTTCTGAAACCTGTCCTTTTGATTTTTTACGGAAGCTTCACTTCATAGCTGTGATTGGTTAAACCGTGGGTCATTGGCAATTGATTCAACCTCCAGTTCCTTTTCCTCTCCAGATGTTGGGGGATGGGACTGAAAGTTCCAGTCCTACAATCACATGGTTGGTTCCTAAGGCAAGCAGTCCCTACCCTTAGATGGGGGTATAAAAGTCACTTCATTGACATAGCAGAAGACAGCTTTACTCTTCTCATTTCAGGAAATTCCAAGGGTTTTAGGAGCCAGAAACGGGATGGAAGACCAAATATATATTCCTTTTTGGAAGTCACAGTATCATACCATCTGATTGCATTCTACTTCCAGTGGAGTCTGGAGGAGATTTGGAAACCCAGCAAATGGAGAAAAAAGAACCAGAGTTCTGGTACTCTGTCACAAGGCCATGTGATAACATGCATGTCAGAAGGAGAAAGAGCACCATCCACAGACACTCTCAAAGCAATGTAAGTTGACTTAGTAAGGAGCTCTTCCTCCCAGGGTGGGTCTTAGGCACTAAAAACATCCATGTGTTGTAACAGTCTTGAGAAGGACCCCCAGGCATCCAAAGATAGATACCAACTCCATCAAGCACAGGTTATGTTCATAGATTATTTCACATCGGCTCTATCACAACCCTATGAAGGTGAAATTCTTACCCTGATTTTCCAGGTAAGGGTGGATCACACACCCAGGGTTATCAAGGGAGCAGGAAATGGTTCGGCTCATAAGCCTTACTGGAAATGTAAATTAGCATAATCCTCCAAAAGGCAATGTTGCCTTTTATCTCAGTCTTGAAATTCTTCATCCTGTCTCTTTAAAAAAGACCTTTGGTTATGTCAGTCCAGGTAAGCTTACTTTCATAACCAACAGCCCCCAAATCTTAGCTAGAGAAAGACGGGGTTGGCAAACCATCTATACAGGCTGGATAGTAACTGTTTTAAGCTTTGTAAACCATACAATCTCTGTTGGAACTGCTCATTTCTGTCTTTGTGAAAGAAACCACAGACAATAAGCGAATGAATGGTGTGGCTGTGCTCCAGTCAAACTTTATTTATGGACACAAATTTGAATTTCACGTCATTTTCACGTGTTACAAAATTCTATCCTTTAAACCATTTTACAAATGTAAAAACTATGTGGAGCTCACAGGCCATAGAAAAGGAGGGCGCAGGCTGGATTTGGCCTTAGCTCCACAGTTGGCTGGCCCCTGCCTGAAGCTCTGGAAGTTTCCTCTCATTGAGGCAGTGGTCCAACATGGGGGCTCCTGGCTGGAAGGCCCTCCTGGGCGGCTCTTTGCCAGTGGGTTCTCAGGGATCCAGGATCCTGTGCTCCACCCTTTACAGACCTTCAAGTCTTCTCTACTCTCTCACTGAAGGAGAGAGAGGACAGAGAGGATTTTGTAGGCATTTTTCCTGGGCAGCCTGGAGGTGTCCACATTACCTCCTCCCGCATTCCACTGCCCACGAGTCAGCATGCTCCAAATGGCAGGAGAGACAGCGAAGTTTGTCTAGCTGTGTTCCCAGGGGGAAAACGGACAGGGGCTCCGTGATCACGGAGCAGCGTATTCACAAATCAAATAACACACTATGTTCACATGTGTCTGTACTACAGCAGTACTTTAAAGTTGCAAGACTGGAAGAGTGCTTGGGTGACTCAGTTGAGCATCTGATTCTTGATTTCGGTTCAGGTCATGATTTCACAGCTTGTGAGTTTGAGCCCTGCATCGGGCTCTGCACTGACAGTGCAGAACCGGCTTGGGATTCTGTCTTCCTCTCTCTTTGTCCTTCCCTGACTCGTTCTCTCTCTCTCTCTCTCCTCTCTCTCTCTCTCTCTCTCTCTCAAAAATAAATAAACATTAAAAAAATAAAGGTGCAAGACTGGAAACAAGCTTGGTTGGAGGAGAACTTTGGAACAACAGTTGAGCCTGTGAGTATATCCCATGCCCTAGGCACCATGCACATTGTGATCCTGCAGCCTGTTCTTGGGCCTGGACCCTCCAGGTCATTGCTGAAGTGACCTCTGCACAATGCTATCCTCTTCTGCCATATGGCAGAGCCACGGCCACAGAGGCCAGGCTAAGGTGGTGGGCCTGGGGGCAGTAACTCTGTGCCCAACTGACTTGAGTAACCCCCACAACAACTGATAGGGAACGTGCTATGAACCATTCCAATTTTAAAGACGAGAAAACCAAAGACCCTGAGAATGCCTCATTTGACAGCTGAGGAAACTGATTCCAGAGAGATGAAATGGCTTTCTCAAAGTCATGTCGTATTAACTATAATAATAGTATTTACCCCAGGTGCATGGGTGTCTCAGTGGGTTGAGTGTCCAGTTCTTCATTTTCAGCTCAGGTCATCATCCCATGGTCGTGGGATGGAACCCCATGCTGAGCTCCGCTCTGAGCGTGGAACCTACTTAAGATTCTCTCTGTTTCTCTCTCTCTCTCCCACTCTGCCCCTCTCCCCCACTTGTGCTCTATCTCTTTCTCTAAAATAAAATATTTTTTAAATAAAAAAGAACAATAATATTCTCCCATTTAATTAGTGCCTATTATGTGTTAGGGGATATGCTGAAATTAGATCTAATTTTCATAACAACAATGCAAGAGAGAGCTTTCTTCTTATTTTTCAAGAGTCCCCACAAGGGGTATTCATTAAGGTCATACAGCTGGCAGGTGAGTAAGCAGGATAATGCTGTCCCCACTCTTTCTGAAGCCACTATGCCCAGCTGCTTCTTGGCACTGCGACAAGGCCTGAACATTCCCCATCCCTTCCCTGTCCTCAAGGGTGCCTTGGGGCCTAGGGCTGTCCTTGGCTTCCATAGACCTGCCCCAGCATTTCCCCCCTCTGAAAAAAGGTGAAGAAACATTTCACAATGGAGATACCAAGAGCTTGACTTGCCAGCAGCCCACGCTCTTGGGGACAAGAGGGAGAGGCCTCGGCTCTTGCTGCTCTTGGGGATGAGTAGACCAGGTTCCCTATTCCAGAGTTTCCCAATGTCCAGGAGGGGAGATGTGGGGCTGACAGAGGGTGGAGGGAGGGGAGGAGGGACTGGTGTGGGGTTTTATACACAAATTACATTTAAATTTAGATGCCAGCAGGTACAGCATGCTGAACGATTCTAGATAGGGGACATTACCCCTGGGCCTCAGTTTCCCCATTCATTCATAAAGGGAGAATAACAGGGTAATGCGCCTGGCAGGGGAGATCAAGTGGGACTGGGGAAGGCACTTACATGTTGAAATGCATCGTGTGACCTTGAGGTGTCCAAGACTCCCCATTCTGGCCCCTTCTCAGCAGGCCCTTCCAAGGTGTGCCTCCAAGGCTGGGCTCACTGGTTAAAAGACTATGTCAGATCAGATACCGAAAGTTTGAGGTGACTGTTCTGGGGGCCTTGTGTGGTGGTTGCCACGCCCTCCCACCAAGAGTTCTCCCTCAGTGAAGGTCACTGCCACTGAGACTCCCTTGGTACCTGCCCAGTGATAGGCAGGTTTGGAAGCCATGATGTGTGCCCTCATGAGCCTGGAAAATCTCCCCCAGTGGGGTTTGGAATTTAGAAAGGAAGTGTACTCCAAGTCTGTTCTCATCCATCAAGGTAAGCCCTGCAGGAGCCTGGCAACAACCAGGCTGACCACATCCTACATCTGGAAAGGTCCCAACCCCATTGTGCTTTCAACCTCCACCAGATGACATTCTCATTCACCAACTCCCAAGGGCTCCAACACACACTTGCAACAGGTGTGAGCTGAGAAACACAGAAGTGCAGCTTGGGGACACTCTGGGTCTGTCTGATTGTCTGGTGGGAGGCCAGGGCAGGCCCAATGGGGCAAGGAGACCCTCCTGTCCCATAAAGCACCCCTGAGGTTGGAGGGTACCTAAAGAAGCTTGAATGTTCTTCCTACTACTTGCATAGTATGACATTATTTTATGTATTTGTTGGCTTGTTGGCATTTTCCTGCCTCCCCTACGAGAAAGTAGGGTCTACAAGGCCAGGGACTTATTGTTTTCTTTTTAACCACCAGTGGCAGGCTGAACAATCTTTTTCCCCTAACGATATCAAGTCCTAATTCCTGGTACCTGTAAATGTCACCTTATAAGGTGAGAGGGTCTTTGTAGATATGATTAAAGATCTTGAGAACGGAAGATTATCCTGAATTATCCAGGGTGGTCCTAAACCAAATCACAAGTATCCTTCTAAGAGAGAGGCAGAAGGAGAGGAGGGCTATGTGACCACAGAAGCTGGGAGGTGAGGGACACGGCTGCCAGAACCTGGAAGAGGCAAGGAACAGATTCTTTCCTCGGAGTCTCCAGAAAGAGCACAGCCCTACCACACCTTCATTCCAGCCCAGCGATACTGGTTTCTGACTTCTGGTCTTCAGAACTGTGAGAATATATTTCATTGTGGTTTTAAGTCACCAGATTGTGGTGATTTGTTACAACAGCCACAGAAAGTAAATACACTACCATATCCCAGTGCCTGGCCCATGGCAGATGGTTGATAGATATTTGTTGAAAGCATAAATGAATGTTCCTAGCCAAGGAGCCAAGGATGCTCCCCAAGCCAGCTTTGGTCTACCCAAGGGTTCAAGACCCCAGCCTGTGTCCTGAGTGGTTCTGCCTACAACAATGCCTTCAGCCTGGGCCTGTGAGGCTGTCCACCAGAGGGCCTGTGTCCGACTGAATTCTACTCACCTCTTGCAGAGTCATTGCCTCCCAGACAAAGCTGAACGTAAGCAAGGGGGCCACATCCAGTCAGCAGACATATCTGGCTGGCATAGAATCTTGTTTGTAAATTACATTAGTTGCTAACATCTTATTGAAAATGGGGAGACTTCACATAAAATCAGGATTTCCAACCTCTGTGGAAAAATCAGATGTTCTTTTCAGCCTCAGGTTGTATTCCCACGTGGCTCAAGGGGTTAGACCTTAGTGGTAGCTCAGTCCACAACCACCAGGGACCCTCTCAGTGTCCATCTGCACACCTGCCCCCCACATTTGAGATGGGGGAATTCAGATTTTCTCAAACTTGCATGAAGTATCAGACCGTCTCAACCTCTCAGCTTCTCTGTCCCGCCCAACTGCCTCCCAGACCTTCTTTTGTAAAGATTCTAAAGGGACCCCTCCCTGCCCTGCTCAGGGGCTTTCTACAGGGGGTTCCACTTCCCTGGTCCCTTTCAGGCTCCAGGCCTCTGTAGCCCCTGGAAATCACCCAGTTGTTCCTGGGGGTCTTCACTCTCTTGGTCAGCAGGACAGCAAACTTCCCAGAGCCACCCAGGACGACCTCCCGCATTCCTGGAAGATGGTGGGACGGCAGAAATGCATCTGCTTTCCCAAGCACTCCCTGGCCGAGTCAGACAGTGGCTCCAACGGAAACCAAAAGCACTAATGAAGGAAAGGAATGTAAGTGAAACACTTGGGAAGGTCCCACGAGGAGGGTTCTTGGCTCACTTGGAGGACACAGGGTCCTCAACGTCTCCAAAACGATGCCCAAGTCTGAATGTCAAGTGTGCGTAAGACTCTCTGCATCTGCCTTTAAATGTGCAGATCCCAGGACTGACATTAGCAGGCTCTGATTCAATGCAACTGGGGGCGGAGGGGGGGAGGAGCGACCCAGAGAACTGCATTTATGGCCAGTGGCCCTAGTGGTTCTGACTTGGGGGTCTGGGACCGTACTGGGCCTGGGGGTGCAGAGCAAGGGGGTTCTCAGAAACACAACAGTCTCCTTCTCTCCAGGCAATAGCCACAGCAGCACAAAGAACCCATCTGATGAGAAGAGTCACTGAGTGGGGCCCCTAGGAAGTGATCTGTGTCCACAGCTGCCGTCTACTCGGCTGTTTTAGCAAGCCTTCCCCAGGGCTTGAGAAAATGAAATTTAAAACATGTGTCAGGCCTTAATAGGACCAGTAAACTCCTCAGAGTCCTGCTCCGGCTAACATTTTTAATTCTGTGAGCACTTCTGACCAGGGGTCTCTAGCACTTGGGAATGGATTGAGTGAGATGAGGAATAAATATGCAGAATCAGCTGGCTCTGTGTGACCGCAGGCAAGTTCCTTAGCCTCTCTGAGCCTTGATGTTTTTACCTATAAACCGGGAACAAGAACTGCCTCAAAGGGATATTGTAAAAAATTAATTGAGATGAGGAACATGCATGTCTGACTGTTAACAGGCACTCATGCAAGTTTCCATGTCTGGACCCCATATTTTAATCCTAAGGTTGGGGAATGTCTGATGTTGTGGTTTCCACATCTTTCTCTCCTGCACCACTGGGGTGAGGAGTGGGGTGCCAAGTCTGCAGCTCTGATAGTCATGGCTTTCGGTGACCATTAGCAGAAACCCACTCAAACAGGCAAAAAAAAAAAAAAAAAAATAGGTGTATAAATGAGGTGCATTTATTATCACAAAGCAGAGGGAACCCCTCAAAATATGTGAGCCTAGGAATACCTGGACCCAGGAATGGGAAAGCCATGGAAAACCCTCTTTCCTTCTGGGTTCCCTTCTCTCATTATCTGCCTCTCCACATGGCCTCTTGAGCAGGCTTGTGGCCAGGCCCATGGGACAGGGTAGCTGACATTTAACCTCCTTGCTGACATGTCTTCAATTCAGGTGAGCAACAGAGAACATTGACATCTCCAAATCCCACCCACAAGTTCCCAGGCCCAGCATGGGGGTCTTCACCCCCAGACCAATCAGCTACAAGGAGGGGCCCAGCTCAGCCCTGGCACACTGTGTCAGCCACTCCTCCCAATGGGATTTTCCTCAGTGCAACAGGACCAGGGCCTCCTAAAGTTGTCCGTCCAGGAGTCCAACTCTGATGCATAACTCATTTAGGATGCATAACTTTCATCTTCCAAACCTGCCTGGAAGCATCTGGGGATGGGGAGAGCAAGCCTAGCATCCATACAACTTCTCCACAGGGCCATGATGAGTCCTGTCATGCAAAAAGAGGCAGAAAACTGCTATTGTGAGAGCATTTGCTTCTGCCAGCCAGGTCTTGGTTAATCCTGGGTGATGCATGGAAGATTCTCCATCAAGGGGACACCCTGTGGAAAGGTACAGGTATCTGACTAGCACTTCCCTGCTCTGCTCACAAAGTCTTTGTGCAGACATCTGCTTGAGCCCTCACAAAACTATGAGAGAGAGAGAGTTAGGTGGTCACAGAGCTAACCAGAACCACTACACTGCACTACTTGGGGCAACATTCACACTGTGATCTAAGTGAATGGCACCTCCTGGAGTTGTGCAGGGCACTACCTGGGTAGCTGAACATAGTGTCCCTGTAGATAATCATTAACAGAGCCAGGTGAAACTCAGGACCTTGGCCTTGAATTCTATTTCCTTTCCATTGCTGTCTCTCCTTCTGAAGTACCTCACTGAATTTGAAAAGATGCCTGATGCCTACACTGTTGGGCTCCTCATCTGTAAATTCAGGCTAAAAAATCAACTTCCATTGCTGGGATGAGTAAATGCTATAAAGTAGAAAATGGGACCCTGACACAGGGTCTAGGTCTTAGTGAGAATGTGAGAAAAGGAAGTAGCTATTGCTACCACTTCTATTGTCATAATAATATTCATTGTAAGTATCTGTGCCCGCTATTATTAAGATCCTCTTTCCTATGCAGACACACCTCCTCCTCAGGGTGGTGAGGGTCCAAGGCTCCTAGCACCACACTGCACAGATTAGGTTGTGCTCTGTCTTCCTCTTGCTCTGCTAAAGTGGGGGTGACCCACGTCATACTCCAGGGGGTTGGTGAGGAAGGAGCCCTCATCGGCTGAGACAGGAATGGCCACCTGATAGGTCCATGAGTGAAATGGTTGAGAGCTTCTGGCGCCACCCCTGCCCTGCCTTCCTTCTCCCTGCTGTGTCATGCAGGTGTTGATGCGTGTGCCTCACTCTCCCTAGTAGATCCAGCAGCCACTGACCGCCTGCCTCACCTGCGCCCAGAGCAGGATGTGGTTCCTGTGTGTCCCACACAGTAAATGGATGAAGGGCTGGGTGAGCACATGAGAAGTGGAACCCTCCCCTTCAGCTTCCATTTAGCACATTTTCATTTCCTTTCTCCCAGCACACCTTAGGGTATACCTGCTCTGTGAAATGCACAGTGCCAGATTGGGACACTAAGACAAATCCACATGCCCTTGACCTTGGCAGCTCACACCTAGGCGGGAAGAGCTCTGGGCCTGCTCCACCCCCTCCTCCAAGCCCCTGGGCAGATTAGCTCTACCTCAGAGGTCCTCACTCTAGCAGGCAGCAGAACCCGCTGGAGGGTTGTCAGGACGCACACTACTGCCCCCCTCCCCCGCCCCCCGCATTTCTGCTGTAGTGGGTCTGGGTTTGAAAGCGGGCATTTCTCCCAAGTGCCCAGGGGTAGCTGTTGCTGCTGGTTGGGGACCACACCTTGAGGACCACCGCCCTCCCTGAAGGGGGCGCTGGTTCCCCAGTGCCAGCCTGCGGTTGCCTTGGGGATTACAACGTAATGCTGCCAGGTCTCCTGATTTTTCAGAGGAAGCCAGAAGTGCAGATTTTCATGTAAACTTTTCTGATTAAAATAAAATGTGTAACGAAGTTTTTAAAAAGTGAAACTGTCAGGAATTAAATAAAATATATCCACAGGTTGAATTGGATTCACAGCTTCCCACTTTGTGAGCGGGGTGTTTTACGCATGCGTGGTTTGATGCCGCTTAATGCCTGATGATGTTTGTGCCCATTGGCTTCTGACCGTTGCCACGTGTTCCCCAGGAGCTGAGGGTCTTGTTGGAACCCATGTGTTGTCCTTGTCCTTGCAGCCTAGGGCACAACGAAGACGGGTTGGTTTGTCTTACAAGCCTCTGTCAATGAGAAGGAACAAAAAGGCCACCCATCCTAAAAGGATTATCACAGACTTCTCAGACCACAAATAATTAATGGCGGGGCACACCACTGCGGGGAACCCTGGGCTGGGCTTAGCAAGAAGCCGGGAGTGCCCTGCCAAGTGGGAAACTGAAAGACGCCACCGGTAACAATAGCCCCAATGAAATGACAGGCAGCTCAGCTTTCAGGCTCAAAAGACAGAAGATGATCTGAGCGCAGGTCAGGATAAGTGTCTCCCTCCCCAGGCATAGGACGGCAGAGCAGCGCACACCTCCAGCATCACGTCTGGCTTCGAAAGGCGGGCCTCCGGCCAGCAGCGCAGGCTCATTCTTGAGCTGGGCACTGCCTCATACAGCCATTCCTCTACCTACTTCTCTTATCCTTCAATAGGACAGCAACAGCCACAAAGCAGTTAATAGCTCTGAGCATATCCAGCACATCGAGACTTTTCTGGATCTTTGAGCTGTACTTTCTGTTGAGTGATGATTACCTGTGGAACAAAGCACACAAAATATGGCAATTTTAGTTTACCTCCCCATCCCCACCATAAACACAACCAGCGAGCATGGTGCGGGACAGCTTACGCCTGAGTACCATCAGATCAGCTGTGCAGAAGTCAGTCATTAAACCAGTTTACAAAACTGCTTAATTAAAAACGCTCATAGTCATGTGTGTGTGTGTGTGTGTGTGTGTGTGTGTGTGTTTCTTGTTTGTTTGTTTTTGCCTTGATTCATTTGATTTTCAGAATGAAGTGTTCTCTAGCTTGTTTTGAAAAGTCATAGTGGTCCAATGTAGAATGTTTCTAGGCCTGGAGATTAAGGCTTACTATTGTTCACGTTAATATGAAGAAACAGAGGGAAGCTTCCAATCTTCAACATGCCTATAGTTGGGGTATGGTCGGCCTATGCCACCATCACTCTTTGCCCAGAAGATTAGCTTCTCCCTGGATGAGGACCATCAAAACGGATACAAGAAATTGACAAGGGGTTTATTCTAGACATTTCTAGACATTTCTCACTCTGATCCTGGAAAGTATGTCCTTTAAACATGGAAAAACTGGATTAACATTTGAGATTTCAACCAGAGCTCCTTCCTGGTGTCTGTGTCTCAGGCGGTCCCGCAGACTCAAGAGAGTTTGAGGCTTGGAGAAAACACACACTCAGCATGCTGACCTGATGGAGGGTGCTCACTGCAACACTTTTAAAGGACATGTTTTAGCAGGTACTATAGGAGGTTATTGTATTAATCAGGGTTTTCCAGAGAAACAGAACAAATAGGATGTGCATATATATGTCTCTCTGTCTCCATCTCTCTCCAAGAAATTTAAGGAATTGACTGACATGATTGTAGAAGATGGCAGTCTAATTTCTGCAAGGTGAGCCAGCAGGCTTGGGACCCAGGGAAGAGATGATATTTCAGCTTGAGTCCTAAGGTCATCTGAAGGCAGAATTGCTCTTCCTTGGGGGAGACCAGTCATTTTTCTCCTAAGGCCTTCAACTGGTTGGATGGGGCCCATCCACATTATAGAGGGTAATCTATTTTATCCCAAGTCTACTGATTTACTCCTAAATCTAAGACTACACTGTATGTTATCCAACTTGAATTTAAATAACTAAGTAAATGAGGAAAAAATGTCTACTGATTAAAATGGTAATGTTATCTAAAGAATACCTTCACAGAAACATCTAGAATGTTTGACCAAATATCTGGGTACCATTGCCTAGTTGAGTTGACACGTAGAATTGGCCATCACAGGCATGGACTGGCTAATATTTGGGAAGTGGGCCTCTTAGGAGACTGATAAGCAAAGATGGTCCATGCTGGGCCAGGGGAAATTCTTTCCAGGCCCTGGGAGGTCCTGAAGAAAGGGTTCTCACCCATCTCCCTTAAAATTCCAGCCCCTCAAGTTCTAATGCCAGATCTCACACCTGGGTTTTGGTGTAATATTTTGCCCTATGACCAGAACCATCTTGCTGATGATGTGACAATGCCCCAGCAGCACACAGGCAAGCATAACACAACCTTCCAGGAAACTAGGCTGTGGACCTTATTTTGGTTTTCCTTCCATGCTTTTTCTGTCCAATGTTCCTGTTTATGCTGTCTTGACTTCTATCAGCTTAGGGAAGGTACTGAGGATCACTGAGAACAACAGAAACAAAGTCTAACCTTTGAGCATCCCAGCTGACACCTGGTGCAAAGGGCATGAATGGGTCAGGGCCAGTTTTTCCCACCGTTCAAACTAGACAAAACTCCTGTGGGCTGCAGGGAGAACAGTTGGTGGGGAGAGAAACAGCATCACATCTGGGCATGGATCTCTGAAAAATGGGGTGAGAAGGTAAAGAGCAGGACAGTTCTGGGAGAACTGAGCACAGTGGGAAACTGCGCCTCCCATCTCCAAGCCTGGAGGGACACTGTACCTTGAAGAGAGCTCCTGTATGCCAGGATGGAGAGGAAGCAAGAGGGCAAAAACAGTACCTTGGCTTCCGGGTCTCCACCACCTCCCTGCTGGGTTTCCAGGACCACCAAGGGCATATGAAATCATGCACCTTGTCTTGTTCACTCTCACTGAGCAGTGTTGCATGCAGCCTAGGCCCTGGTAACCAGTTGATGAGAGATATTGGGTGAATGAAAACTCATTTGTTCAATGGGCCTGGTCCCAAAGAGAACCCACTCTGGGCTGGGTGGTGGTAGCTGTGGAGCTCCAGAGGCAGCTCCTCTTTTTTACCTGGTAGGCTTAATGAGGGTACAGTGAAGATCACAGTCTTTGCCCACAAAGGGGCAAGCTACCATCTGTCTGGTTCAGCCTCTTGCAAACCAAATACCCCTGGAACTCAGTGAAATTTGACTGGCCCCTACCAATTGGTTGGCCCTTGGAGAGTCTGCAGTGGGTGGGTGAGTAGGGCACAGGGAAGATTTCTCCTGGTGCCTCCTTGGCCCACACAAAGGACCAAGGCCTTTGATTGTGTCTTGTGGGAAGGTGTCCTTATGGCCTGACTCAATACCACCTGGAGATCTTACAAAGGCCCAGGGCATGGGTGCCATGTCTGAGAGTTAGTAGCAGCCAGATGAGTCTTTTTCTCTCCAGAATGGCCAATGCTGAGTCCTTCCCTAAGATGGGATATCTCCTAATTCAGAGGCAAGAGCCTGACTTTTCCAGCCTTTTCACAAGAAAGTTTCACCCATCACAGGATTCTGTGGGGGAAAGAATCAGAGTCACAGTTTTTATAGCCTCTTGTTCTGCCCCACAGCCAACTAGATAGGAGAGAGAAATTGTAGCCAAGCATGGTGGGAAAATCGAGGGAATTGAGACAAAAGTCTTGGTTCCTTCTCTCACCAACTGTGGCCTTGGGCAGGTTCCTGGACCAGACTAGGCCTCAGCTCTCCAGTATGGGAAATGGGAGCTCTGTGCAAGGCACTGCCCATGCTGCTATGGGATGCATGAGAACATAAGGAAGAACTCAACTTCAGGGAGCCTACACCCCACTCATTAAATCCGGCGTATTGAAGGAACACATGGAGTTCTGGTCAATTGAGATCTCACTTTCTTTTAGCTGATCTGTTTGTTCAGTTCAATAAGATGTTTACTTAGCACCTATTATGTCTTAGGCCCTTTATTAGAGGATGGCAAGAGCAAGGTTAAAAGATGGGATCCTGCCCTGGAGCAGTGATTCTCAAACTTTCTGATTTGAGAACCCTTTGCTCCTCCACTTTATTCTCCAAAACAGGGCAGGGGGAAAGCTAATGAGAAGAAGCGACATAGTTTTACATGTTTACTAATGTGAAATAAATTCCATAAGACTTTTTCAATGTTGAATTTAATAGAAGGCAGCTGGATTCATATATCTGCTTCTGCATTCCATGTGCTCTGATAAATCACATCCTGGAGACTTTAGAAGAAATAAGAAAAAGGGAAATAACATCTTAGTGCTAATTATGAAAATAGGTTTGACCTAGTGGGGCCCACTGGGCTTCAATAGACAGTTTGAGAGCCACTCAAAATGAGCCACGGGCATTAGTGTCAGGAAAATGTACTGCTTTTTGTAGATATTTTTAGTTGTCATATTAGTTGTAGGGCACTATTAACTGAGCCAGGAATCTAGCTCCATTTTACATGTAAACACAAAGTAATGTTTGCATAGTTTTAATATACTCAGTATTTTCCAAGAATTCAACTACCATGGCAAATGAGAGAAGATTACATGTTGCTTTGTTCAGAACTTTACTAAGAGTTATTAATCCTTTTGGAAAACACATTATTAATGGCAATGTTGTTTGTGGTATTTGAGTTACCAGCACAAACTCCAATTATCCTGGATTTGAGCCTGTTGTTGTCCTCCTGACTATCCCATAGATACAAGAATCTTGTCTACTATCGTATCTGTGGCTTCTGTATTTATTTTTGTAATTAAGATTTTATTTTGAGAAAATTACAGATTCACATGCAATGGTAAAAAAAATAATACAAAGAGAGGCTCCTGGGTGACTCAGTTGGTTAAGTGTCTGACTCTTGATTTCAGCTCAGATCATGATCTCGAGGTTCATGAGATTGAGCCCCACATTGAGCACTGCATTGACGGTTTGGAGCCTGCTTGGGATTCTCTCTCTCTACCCTTCCCACCCCCCTCAAAATAAATGAATAAATATCTTTAAAAAATGAAAAAGTAATAACACAAAGAAATCCCAACAATCATTTACCCACTTTCCCCTAATGGTAACCTTTTCCAAAACTATAGCACAGTATCACAACTAGGAAATTGACACTGACACAGCCAAGACGCAGAACATTTCCATCACCAGAAGGATCCCTCACATTGCTCTTTTGTAGCCACACCCTCGTCCCTCCTCCCCACCCACTCCTGAACCCCTGACAAACACTAATATGTTTTCCATGTTGATAATTTTTTCATTGAAAGATTGGTATATAAATGGATTCATTCAGTATGTAGGCTCTGGATATTGGCTTTTCTCACTCAGCATAATTCTTTGGAGATTCATCTGGGGTGCTGTGTAAATCAAGTTTGTTCCTTTTTCATTGCTCAGTAGTATTCCACAGCATGGATGTACTACAGCTTGTTCCATTATTCACCCACTAAAGGACATCTGCCTTGCTTCCAGGTGTTTGGTTGCTGCAAATAAAGCCACTATAAACATCCATATACAGTTTTTTGTCTGAACACAAATCATTTCTCTGGGATAAATGTTCAGGAGTACAACACTAGTTGCATGTTTAGGTTTAAAAGAAAGTGCCAAACTGCTTTCCAGGGTGACTACCATTTTACATTCCCATCAGCAACGTAGGAGTAATCCAATTTCTCTGTATCTTTTCAGTATCTTTTCATGTGCTTGTTTGCCATCCATATATCTGATTTGGTGAAATGTCTGTTCATGGCTTTGCCCAATTTTGAAGAATTGTTTGCTTTTTTATTGTTTAGTTTTGAGAGTTCCAAAAAACTCTAAAGATTAGCCTTTTATCATATACATGGTTTACAAATATTTTCTCCTACTCCATAATTTCTCTTTTCATCATCTTAACAGGGCCTAATGCAGAACAAAAGTTTTAAATTTTGATGAGATTTAATTTATCCATTTTTTTCCTTTTACACATCATGTTGTTAATATCAAGTCTAAGAACTTTTTTTTGTTTATTTATTTTGGTGGTGGCAGGGGGAGGCAGAGAGAAAGAGAGAAAGAGAATCCCAAAGCAAATTTCACTCTGTCAGCACAGAGCTCAATGCAAGACTCGGTCCCATGAACCCTGAGATCATGACCTGAGTTGAAATCAAGTGTCTGATGCTTAAACAACTCAGCCATCCAGGTGCCCAAGTCAGGCAAAATAGGGAAATACTTTCCCCTATTTTTTTCTAAAAGTTTTACAATTTTACATGCCACATTTATGCCCATGATTCATTTTGAGTTAATTTTTGTACACTGCAGGGCAAGGTTTTTTTTTTTTTTTTTTTTTTTTTTTGCCTATGGATGCCCAGTTGCTCTGATACTGTTTGTTGCAAAGGCTATCTTTACCCTTACAGAATTGTTTTTGTTCCAATGTGAAAGAAAAATCATATTTATATGAGTTTATTTTGGGGCTTTCTATTCTGCTCTACTGATCTATGTCTATCCTACAAATGCCACAAAGTCTTAATTACTATACTCATATAGGAAGTCTTGAAATTGCAGAAACCAATGCTTTCCACCATATCCTTCTTTTTCAAAACCTTAGTTACTTTGGTTCCTTTTGTTTTTCCATATAAATTTTAGAATAATTTTGTTCATATCCATAAAATATCTTGGCTGAGATTTTGATAGGAGTTGCATTAGCCCTACATATCAGTTTGGAAGAATTACTATGTTGAGACTTCCAATTCACAAACATATGCCTCTCCATTTATTTCTATCTTCTTTGATTTCTTTCATCAGCATGTGTAGTGTTAGCTTACAAAATCCCACAAATAATTTGTTAGATTTACACCTATTTTATTTCTTTTGAAAGATTGTAAGTGGTGTTGTATTTAAAAAATTTTTAGGGCACGCGGGTGGCTCAGTTGGTTAAGCTTCTGACTCTTGGTTTTGGCTCAGGTCATGGTCTCCTGGTTCATGGGTTCGAGCCCCATGTTGGGCTCTGTGCTGACAGTGCAGAGCCTGCTTGGGATTCTTTCTTTCCCTCTCTTTCTCCTTCTCTCTCTGCCTCTCCCCTGCTCATGTTCTCACTCTCTTAAAATAAATAAATAAACTTTTAAAAAAATATTTATTTATTTTGAGAGAGAGAGACAGAATGAGAGTGAGGGAGGGTCAGAGAGAGACCAGGCTCTCTGAAGCAGGCTCCAGGCTCTGAGCTGTCAGCACAGAGCCCGATGTGGGGCTCGAACTCACAAACCGTGAGATCATGACCTGAGCCGAAATCCAATGCTCAACCAACTGAACCACCCAGGTGCCCCACAATTTGTTAATCTTTAAAGAGAACTAGTTACCTGTTTTCTTGATTTTTCTTTAACATTTTCAATTCCAGTGAAGTCTGCTCTTATCTATATTACTTCCTTCCTTCCACTAGCTTTGGATTTATTTTGCTCTTTTTCTAGGTTCTTGAGGTAAGAACTTAGATTAATGATGTGATACTTTTCTTCTTTCCTAATGTATGCATTTAATGTTATAACTACCCTCTCACCACTACATGCTGTGTCCCCCTAATTTTGATATATTTGTTTTAATTTTTATTAATTTCAATATATTTTCAAACTTTTCCTTGAGACTTTCTCTATGACCCATAGATTATTTAGTGTATTGTTTAGTTTCCAGACAATTTCCTGTTATTTTTATGCTATTGATTTCTAGTTGAATTGCACTGTGATCAGAGACATATTGTATGACCCCAATTCTTTTAAATTTGTTGATTTTTCCTTTTTAAAGCATAGGTTGTGGCCTATTTTGGTATATGTTTCATGGGTACTTGAAAAGAATAAGTTCTGCTGTTTGGTGCAGTGTTTTATGAATGTTATTTGGATACTGTTATCTGATGGTGTTGTTGAGTTCTCCTATATCCTTGCTTACTTTCTGTCTAGTTTTTCTCTCAGCTGCTGAGAGAGAAATATTAAAATCTCAAGCCACAACTGTGGATTTATCTATTTTTCCTTTCACTTTTATCAGTTTTTGATTCACATATTTTGTGGCTATTTTTTGGTGCCTACCCACTTAGGATTCCTGTCTTCTTGGTGGACTGACCCCTTCATTATTATATAATGTCTCTCTCTGTCTCTGACAATTTTCTTTGCTTTTATATTACACTTATATAGCTTTCTGCTTTCCTTTAATTAATGTTTGCATGATATATCTTTTTCTATTCATCTCCTTTTAACCTGCTTATGTTGTTGTGTTTAAAGTGAATTTATTTTAGGCAACATATATTTGGATTGTGTTTTTTAATAGACTTTGCCAATCTCTGTCTTAAAAATTGGTGTATTTAGATTGTTTTCAAGGGCGTCTGGGTGGCTTACTCAGTGGCATTTGCTCACGGTTCATGAGTTCAAGCCCTACATCGGGCTTCATGCTGACAGTGAGGAGCCTGCTTGGGATTCTTTCTTTCTCCCTCTCTTTCTGCCCCCTCCCCAACTTGCACTGTCTCTGCCTCTCTCAAAATAGGTAAATAAACTTAAAAAGTAGATGATTTTCATTTAATAGAATTATTGATATGTTAGGGCTTAAGTCTGCCATTTTGTTATATGCTTTCTGTTTGCTATCTCTGTCTTTGTTTCTCTGTTTTCTTTTCCTGCTTTACTGTGGATTTTGTGAACATTTTTTAGAATTCCAGTATGATTTATCTGTGGCGTTTTTGAGTCTGTTTTTTGTATAGCTTTTAAATGGTTGCTTTAAGTATTACATTACATATAATAACATATCACAATCTACTGGTATTGTCCTTTTACCAGTTTATTGAAGCATGCATAGAAAATTTGCCTTCCTTTACAAGAAGAGTAAAGGGATTTACCCTCTCCAGTTACATTTGTATTACAATTTTCTCTACATACATTTGGAACCACATCACACAGTGTCATAATTTTTGCTTCCACCATTAAGCATAAATTAGAAAACTTAAGAGAAGAAGAAAAATCTCTTTTATTTGCTCATATTTTTGTTCTTCCTTCCTTCCAGGTGTTCCAAGATTCCTTCTTTATTATTTCATTTCTATATGGAGATTTCTCTTCCACCTATTATTTTGGGGTAGATCTGCTGGTGATAATTCTTAGTGTTTTTTTTTAATATGAAAATGTCTTGATTTACCCTTCATCCTGATGAATGTCTTTCTTGGGTACAGGATTACTGGGTTGACAGTTCTGTACACTCAGAACTTGGAAATATTATGCCTCTTCCTTCTGGCCTCTGTGGTTTCTGATGAGAAATCTGTTATCACTCAAATTGTTTTTCTTCTGTAACTAATGTGTTGTTTTCACTGGCTCCTTTCAAGATTTATTTTTTCCTTTAGCTTTCAGAAGTTCTGTTTTTATATGTCTTAGCATGCCTTTCTTTGTTTATCCTCTTTCACATTTGCTCTACTTCTTGAATCTGTAGGCCAAATCTATCGCCACATTTGGAAAGTTTTCAGCCATTATTTCTTCAAGTACTTTTTCATCTCTGTCCTGTTCCTTGTGGGATTCTGATGACACAAATTTTAGACCTTTTGTTATAATCCCTTAGATCCCTAAGCCTCTGTTCATTTTATTTCCAGTCTATTTTCTCTCTTTGTTCAGATTGGATTATTCCTAGTTTTCTGTTTTCAAGTTTAGTTGATTCCTTCCTCTGTATATTCTATTCTGCCATTGAACCCATCCATCAGGCTGTTTGTTTCAGTTGTTGTATTTTTAATTTTTTTTTAATTTTTAAAGTTTTTAAAATTTCCATTTGGTTCTTCTTTACATTTTGCGTTTCTTTGCCGAAGCTTTCTACTTTCTCCACATTTGTTTCAAGTGTGACCATGACTGCTTCCTCAAGCATTTTGATCATGGCTTCTTTAAAATCTTTTTTAGATAATTTTAACTTCTCATTTGTCTTCATGTTTGCGTCTGATTTTTTTAATTCTTTTACTGAAGTACAATCAATGTGCAGTATTATGTTACTTTCAGGTTTACAATATAATGATTCAACAACTTTATATATTAACTCTGCTCAACATAAGTGTACTTTTAATCTCCTTTATCTATTCCACCCATCTCCCCACCCCACCCAGTCCCCTCTGGCAACCACCAGTTTGTTCTCCAGATTTAAGACTGTTTTTTCCCTCCTTTTTACATTTGTTTGTTTTGTTTATTAAATTCTGCATGAGTGAAATCATATGGTATTGTCCTTTTCCATTCAATTTGAAATCTTCCTGGTTCTTGATATGATGAGTGATTTCAATTTTATACTGGACATTCTTGTATTATGTTATGAATCTATATCTCATTTAAATTTTCTATTTTAGCTGGCTTTCTCTGCCGCTACTCTGCAGGGGAAGGACAGAGGTGCTGCCTCATTATTGTCAGACGGAAGTATAAGTCCAGTACCCTCACTCAGTCACTATAGACACCGGAGGTAGAAGGCTTTTCATTATAGCCTCATGTAGGTGGGAGATTTAGCTTCCCACGTGGTCACCACTCTGACCCTGGTTAAAGTGGAGTGTTTCAGTCACTAGGGATAAAAACCCAGGTTTCTGCTTGGTCTTCTCTGACACCACCCTTGTGGGGGTGTTGGGACATGTCATTAGAGCTTCACAAATATAGAAGTCTAGGCTCCCCACTTGGTCTTTGCTGGCATGGGTAATGTTTTCTGTGGTTTTTTATTAGAATAGAGCAGTTATTGTGTAAAAGTTTTTGGTCTTGCCAGGCTGTCCTTTTCTGGTCCTTTGGTTTGAGAGAGAAGCCTTTTATTATTGTTTTTTTTTTTGTTTGTTTGTCCCCATTGGTATTTCAAGGGTTCCACCTCCTTCAGCTCCAAGACTGGTATATGTGAGGCAGGAAGAAACCCCAGGGGAGCCATCACCATGTTGTCATTCCTTGTTCTCAAGGCACTTAGCCAGCCTGCCTTCTTCTTTTCACTTTTCAGAGTCTTCTTTTGTTTTATATATAATGTCTAGTTTTTAGTTGCACTTAGCGTGAAGAATAGGGAAAAGTATGTCTATTCCATCTTCCCAAAAGTAGAAGTCTCCAAAATTTGTTATTAAAATGTATTAGTCAAGGTTCTACAGAGAAATAGAACTGTATGTGTGTGATAGGGAGGGAGAGGGTAAGAGAGGGAGGGAGAGAGAGACACAGATTTTTATGAAATTGGTTTACATGACTGTGATCATCACAATTGTGGATGTTGGCAGGTCTAAAATCCATAGGGCAAGCCAGCAGGCTGGATACCTAGTTAATGTTGCAGCTCAAGTCCAAAGGAGTCTAGAGGAAGAATTCCTTCTTCCTTGGGGGACTTCAGTTTTTGTCTCTTAAGGTTTTCTTTTTATTATTTATTTATTTATTTGTCTCTTAAGGTTTTCAACTGATTACTTGAGACCCACCTACATTATTAAAGGCAATCTTCTTTACACAAAATCTATTGATTTAAACCCTAATCCATCCAAAAATATCTTTACAGCCAAAGCTAGACTGGTATTTTACCAAATACCCAGATACCATGGCCTTAGCCAAGTTGACACATAAAATAACCATCACAATATTACCTTATTATAAAGCAATTTCATCTAATTTCTCCCTTATGATAAAGTTGAAGACCATTATTGTTTTTCTAAAAATACATATGGTTGGGTGATATTACCTGACTCTCAAGAAAATGAAGGAGACATTGCAAAGCATTAGTTATAAAGAGGATGTTATCTGGTAATGTTAAGAACTACCACCTTTGAGAAACCTCATTCTGACCTACTTCCCCAACCTTCTGCATGTTGAAGTTACAGAATCAGTTTAGAATCATATGATGTTGCTGTTTTCACAGTCAAAATATCAACAGTTTTATTACATTTATTATTTTTAATCTAATATCAACATATCCACCAAAAGGAGCAGGAGCAGATCAGACACCACTTTGTAAGAATGCTGCTCATCCAAGCTGCCACTCTGTGCACAAGAATATTGATTTCCAAGGTCCATTTGTTCTCCAGTCCAAGTCCTTCTCTGGAATGATTCCTGATGTGCTTTCTTGCTTAGGATTTTATAAAGATAATGATCACACTCTATGGAATGAACCAAATGATTCACTATATATACACAACAGTCGACATTTAAATGGAATGTCCAGCTCCCACTCTTCCTCATTAAGACTTCCATAAGACTGTTATCCAAGGACCTATTCAATTCTCTTTAAGCTACTGGTTCTTGGTCATGAGTCTTTCTTTTGTCTCCCAGCTAGTCTTTCTCTTATGGTTACCATTTATTGAGCACTTACTTTTGTGACTTGCATCTAATTTGAAGTGTCTCTATCTCTAAGTGTAACAGAGTAAGGTAGGTATCAGTGTTGCTCTTCTAACATACAATCAAACATCTTTTGGGCTCACTCTATGCACCAGAGTCTTTTATCCTTTGCTTCCTTCAAAGTTCATACTTTAAGTTGGGTCAGTCTTAGTTCTGTAGATCTAACTTTCTAGTATATAAAATACTGCACAGATCTATTCAATGCTAGTCATAACCTAAAATGTCAATACTACTCAAAAGCAATCTACACATTCAATGCAATCTCAATCAAAATTACACCAGCATTCTTCTCAAAGCTAGAACAAGCAATCCTAAAATTTGTATGGAACCACAAAAGACCCCGAATAGCCGAAGTAATATTGAAGAAGACCAAAGCAGAGACTTCAGCCTCTACTACAAAGCTGTAATCGTCAAGACAGCATGGTATTGGCATAAAAACAGACACATAGACCAATGGAATATAATAGAGACTCCAGAATTGGGCCCACAAAAGTATGGCCAACTAATCTTTGACAAAGCAGGAAAGAATATCCAATGGAAAAAAGACAGTCTCTTTAACAAATGGTGCTGGGAGAACTGGACAGCAACATGCAGAAGAATGAAACTAGACCAATTTCTTACACTATTCACAAAAATAAACTCAAAATGGATAAAGGACCTGAATATGAGACAGGAAACCATCAAAACCCTAGAGGAGAAAGCAGGAAAAAAAACCTCTCTGACCTCAACCACAGCAATTTCTTACTTAACACATCTCCAAAGACAAGAGAATTAAAAGCAGAAATGAACTATTGGGACCTCATGAAGATAAAAAGCTTCTGCACAGCAAAGGAAACAATCAACAAAACTAAAAGACAACTGAAGGAATGGGAAAAGATATTTGCAAATGACATATCGGACAAAGGGCTAGTATCCACAATCTATAAAGAACTCACCAAACTCCACACCCCCCAAAAAAATAATCCAGTGAAGAAATGGGCAGAAGACATGAATAGACCCTTCTCAAAAGAAGACACCCAGATGGCCAACAGGCATATGAAAAGATGCTCAACGTCACTCCTCATCAGAGAAATATGAATCAAAACCACACTGAGATACCACCTCACGCCAGTCAGAGTGGCTAAAATGAACAAATTAGGAGACTATAGATGCTGGCGAGGATGTGGAGAAACAGGAACCCTCTTGCACTGTTGGTGGGAATGCAAACTGGTGCAGCCACTCTGGAAAACAGTGTGGAGGTTCCTCAGAAAATTAAAAATAGATCTACTCTATGACCCAGCAATAGCACTGCTGGGAATTTACCCAAGGGATACAGGAGTGCTGATGCATAGGGGCACTTGTATCCCAAGGTTTATAACAGTACTTTCAACAATAGCCAAATTATGGAAAGAACCTAAATGTCCATCAAGTGATGAATAAAGAAATTGTGGTTTATATACACAATGGAATACTACGTGGCAATGAGAAAGAATGAAATCTGGCCTTTTGTAGCAACGTGGATGGAACTGGAGAGTGTTATGCTAAGTGAAATAAGTCATACAGAGAAAGACAGATACCATATGTTTTCACTTTTATGTGGATCCTGAGAAACTTAACAGAAGACCAAGGGGGAGGGGAAGGAGAAAAAAAAGAGAAGGAAGGAGCCAAACCATAAGAGACTCTTGAAAACTGAGAATAAACTGAGGGTTGATGGGGGGTTGGAAGGAGGGGAAAGTGGTTGATGGGCATTGAGGAGGGCACTTGTTGAGATGAGCACTGGGTGTTGTATGGAAACCAATTTGACAATAAATTTCATATTAAAAAAAATAAAGTGCTAGTCTGAAAAGATGATTGATATAGCAACTTGTGGTTGATTTTGGATTCACCTTTGGGTACAGCATGACACTTTATGAATGGGGTTAATGAATTTAGGTCTGTGTGGGTACTATGACTTTTGGTAGAAAAATAATGACTTTCAGATTGAAAGCTGCATAATTTCCCTCCCATTATTCAAAAGAAGTTTTATTATGGTTATTTTCCATTATACTATTACGTTTTACTGCCCTTTCCCCCACCTTTTACCTAGGGCTTTAGCCACCAGTCCCTCTTGCCAAATATATCATCCCCACTTATATGTGAACCATAAAGATTCTTCTTCTATTTTTGGTAGTCCTCACCATGAGGGTCTGGTATAGAGGATACAAGACAGGTGACCAGATGGCCTGTTTTCTGAGGCCATAAGTAGTGCTATAAGCAGATGTGGACTCTGTGGTTTCCCACCAGACAATGGGGGGCTGCTGAGATACCGAGAGCAACTTTATTTTGTTAGGAAAATTTTGAACATACTCAAATATACATACAAAGTATAATGAACACCCATCATTGAGTCTCAGTAATCATTAGCTCATTGCCAATCTTGTTTCATCTCTCCTTTCTTCCCTTAAGTGGATTTGTTTGAAGCAAATCCCAAACATCAAGTCTTTTAATCTGTAAATACTTCAGTATGTATATACAAATGATAAGACTTTAAAAAATAACCATATTATTATTATCAAGCCTAAAAATGTTAACTAAATGTCTTAATATTATCAGCTTTTTTATTTTCTCCAATATCTTATAATTCTTTTTGCATTTGGTTTGTTTGAATCAGGATCCAAACAAAGTCCGTACATTGTATTGGTTGATGAGTTTCCTAAACCTTTTTTAATCCATAATAAACTTCCTCTCTCCCTTAATGTACCTGTTGAATGTCTAAATTATTCACCGTATAGAGTTCGTGGTATTTTAGATTTTGCTGATTGCAACCCCTGATGTCATTTACCATACTCTTCCATCTGCAGTCTTCCTTGTGTAACATGGTAGATTTGGTGACTTGATTATAAACATATTGACTTTTGGAGACAAGAGTATTTCATAAGTCATGCTGTGTACATAATGTCTGGTCCTATCTATGCTATCAGAATTGATCAATAGGGTTTCAGATATTGTTAGCCTGATCCATCCATTATAAAGTTCCCCATCAGTTTTTCACCTAATACTTTTATCAGGCATTGATGATCATCAGAGGCTGCAAAATGGTGATCTCCTACTTCTATCATTCCTTCTTAATTTATTAGCTGGACTACATCTACAACAAGAAATTTCCTTTCATCAACAACTTGATTACTCTGAGATACAGTTCATAGAAGACACAGAGGATAAATGTTGGATTCTTTCCCTTTGTTTACCAGTTTCAGAATAATGAATTGGCATTCTATCAGGCTATAAATGTAAAATAAGTTTGAATTTTGTCTTGTTTTGTGTGTCTCCTCATCATTATGAACTCATGTGTTAAACATGTTTCATGTGCTTCAATCTTTGGTAACCACCATTTTTTTTGATTTTCAATTTGTACTATCTTTGGCCATTGGGAACCTTCTAAGTTGGCTCCTGAGTCCTTTTAGCTCATCCCTAGAAGTCCACAACCACTTCCTTGTTCTCCAGCTTGACAAGGTGCTGTGGGTTCCTCTTGCACAGTTCTTGTACCAGACTAGGATTTAGCCATTTCTTCAAGGAGCCTGTTCCTTCTGGTGGAAAATAGAATTTAGAGACCAAAATCTGGGCATTACTGGTCTTCACTGATCCTTGGTTGGCCATTGATTTTAGGCCTTTGCTACTGAACAGAACTAGAAAAATCTTTATTTTTTAATACATCATGAGTTTATGTTATTTTCAAATTCAAATTTAGGATTACAGAAATTTTACATTAAATCTTGATTCCTAACAAGATTAGCATACTTACTTATTTACTTGCCCCAAATATATATATTTATATAAATATATATTTATTTATATATATTATATATTCCCCAAATATATATTTATATAAATACATATATATGAAATAAATAAATAATATAAATATGTATATATATATATTGGTTTCAGAATATCAGTTCCAAAATTATTTATAATATCATGATTAGTAACAGTTAAGAGTCCCTTGTAGTTATTTTTTGTCTTTGGAGTATATCCAAAAAAAATGTTCAATAAAATTACTGTGTTTTAAAACCATTTGCAGTTATACCCCTTTGTATGAATAAGCCACCAGTCGAATAAAAACATTTATTTGTTCCAATTTGGCTTTCTATTTTTAGAAATTACCTTATATAAGTGTTCCTTTTATTTAATTTTATGCATATGTAAAACATTTACATGGCTGCAAAGTCAAGTACTGGAAACAGGTACATTCATAGAAGTCTAGTTATATATTAGTTTTACAATTTTATTGTCCAGTTTTCTTCTTCACATCATAATATATTCTAGAGATTATCTGTAGCAATATATAGAGATATTCTTAATTTCTCTTAAAACCTACATAGCATTCTACTGAGTGGAAGTACTATAGTTTATACATTTAATTTATACAATCCCATTGGTGGACATTTGGTTTGCTTCCTGTCTTTTGCTATGAATAGCCTTGTGTGTATAATTTTTTTCATATTTGGCACTATACTTTCAGTATTGATTTATATAGAAGGGATTTCTGTATTAAATGCTTATGTAATGTAGCTAATCTTTCCAAATTTCTTCTCATAGAGTTGTAGCACCTTTTTATTCACACTGGCAATAAGTTTGTCATCAAACTTTTGAATTTTTGTCCCATAACAGGTTAGAAGGGATACTTGGTATGGGTTTCATTTAAATTTCTCTTATTATAAAGAAGGTTAAGCATTGTATATGTTTGTAAGGGCCATTTGCATTTCTTTTCTGACCTACTTGTTTATAGATAGCTCTTGCCTGTTTTTTAAATGAGATTGTTGGATTTTTTTTTCCATCTCTCTTTTAGAATCTGTTTTTCATAGTTACTCATTTGGCCTTTCTCTTTATTTATGATGTTTTTGTTTGGTTTGTTTTTGCCATGCAGAAATTTTATGTATTTACTATTAGATTTATTAGACTTTTTCTTTCAAATCATAGTTTAAGAAGTTTTCCCTAGTCTCTGAATTTTTAGGAATTAATCCTTTTTTTCTATATTTTCTAGGATTTATTCTATATTATTAAATATTCTGTTTAATTTCTGAGCTATTTAGAATGTATCTTGGTATACAGAGTGAGAGACAGATTCAGTTTTCTTTTTCCCTACAGCTGTACAGCTATCCCAACACTATTTATTTAAAAAGTGTATCTTTTGAGATACCTCCTTTAGTATACACTAAATTTCTATAAGCAATGGAGGCTATTTTTGGACTTTTGATTCAGTTCTATCAGTCTGCCTATCCATTTACTAATTCTACACTTTTTTTTAAGTGATAAAGACTTTGTAATATATTTTAATATTTGGTAAAGCTAGTTTCTCTACATTGCTTTTTTCTAGATTATCCTGGCTATTTCTGCTTGAACTTTTGATTCAATTTGTCCAGCTCCAGAAAAAAAAATGGTATTATGTTAAATTCATAATTTATTTTAGGGTAAATTGAATTGATATCTTTTGATGTTCAGTCTTTCTATCTATGAACATGGTATATCTCCCCACTTCTTTTGCTACTTTCACAAAAGTTTTATATTTATCTTGCGTAGATTTAAACATCTCTCATTGAGTTCATACCCACAGTTTTCTTTTTCTATCATAAATGAAATCTCCTCTTTCATTGTTTCTTTCAAATGGCCTTTCTTTATAGATATGTAGTCCATTGCTCTTGCTTATTGATTTTACAGCCTGCTACTTTTGAGTTTCATTATTGTTTATGTTAGTTTTTCCATAGATTCTCTCGGGTTTTCCCAATATATTATCATATCATCTATAAACAGATATCATTTTGTTATTGTCTCTTTTCAAATTCTTCTGCTTCTAAATATTTCCTTGTTTCATTGTTTTGCCTAATGTTTCCAACACAAATTGACACAGTATTGATGATGTGGACATCTTTGTCTTGGCTCTGACTTCAATGAGAAAGTATTTTTAGTATGAATGAGTGCTGCATTTCTCAAATGTATTTTGTATCTTTGGAGACTGTCACATTGTTTTTATCCTTAGTTCTATGAATATTATGAATTATATTTCTGGATTTCCTATATTGAACCACACTGGAATTCCTGGAACAAACACTATTTGCTCATAATGTATTACCTTTAATGTGCTGTTGGATTCTATTTGCTTAGGTTTTTCTTTAACATTTGCATATCAATATTAGTAAGTGATATTGGTTTGTAGTTTTAATTTTTCATATTTTCAAATGATGATATTCTTAGCAATAGTCAGAACTTTTCCCTCTCTTTCTATGCTGTAGAATAGTTTACATAGCACTGGAATTACCCAATTTTTGAAGGTTTGTTAGAATTCTCCTGAGAAATTATTTGGGCTTAATGTTCTTTTGGGGTGCTGGGGGACAGCTCTAACTACTTTCTCTATTACTTCTATGATAATTGGTCTGTTCAGACTTTTTGAAGAAAGGGGGCCATTTCTAGTGGGTTATGACATGCAGGAATCAAAGAAAGAAATGCAAATATTCTTTGTAGGTCAGGGATCATAGTACTGTTTTTATTGGTATATTACTTTGTTTTTATGCTTTAAACACAATAGAAAAAAGACATAGTCCTTATTCACAACTTACATTAAATCTTTTTGGAAGTTGAATGTCCTTGATAATATGTTGTGAAACAGATAGCATTCTTTAAGACCTTTCTTAACTTGAAACAAAACTTTGTATAAATACATTGGTGTGTACATATCACAATAGAGCTGCGATCCCCAAAACCACCAAGTGCATATTTCAATGTCATGTCAATTCAGTTAGGTTAATAAGTAAAGATTCAATTTTGGTCAAAATTTCCAATAGAAATAGTAATTCTTGAAAAATGATTTGTTTTGGACTCAGGTTGGCATTTGCCAAATTAGGATGGTTTAATTTGGTTTGGAGTTTGTGATTTTGTGCTAAGAAGAGCTTCATGAGATTGTGTCATTTCTCTGTTTCACTCTTAAGAAATCACAATCCTCCACTCTTATTCTTCACTTACTTTTTCTCTAGATAATATTTTCCACTAGAACTTTGGGGAATGAAGCAGATGCATTTGGATTCCTTTGTCCAAACTAATGACTTGTTTCTGGACAGAAAAATGTTACCATCAACAGGATTTTTTTTTAAATATTATACAGTGTTTGGTTCAGGCCAGCAGTGTGGGATGGGGATTTAGTCTCTGGGTTTGCCAAGATGTTTATGCAGCGGGAATGTTACTTATGTAAGCCTGGAAGTGCTCCTCATGTACTCGCCTCCCTCTCCCCTTTCAGCTTTTTTTCATTAAGAAGTTGATCTTCCTTTCATGATACCACATTAAATGGCTAAAAAGAAAAGAAAAGAAATTATTTACTGTAAAAAATAACCTAACTGTCCACAAAACATCCATTTAGTTAAAGGAACCACAAGGAGATCTGGAAAACTGGGCTGTGAATTGTTTTTATCCTCTTGGTTTGGCCCCTAACTCACTTCCTATTGCTCCCCAGAAGAGATCAAACTCAGATTTGGGGGAAAAAATAAAATATTTTTAAAATAAAGGAATAAACAAACAAACAAAATACATTTTTTTACATTTTTCTGGGGACTGCAGATAAATTTCCATGTAACAGAGAAATGTAAAAGTGAGGGTAAATCATGAATGTTAGACATTAATAAAACATATTACAAATAAAATCTATACTTAACAGTTGTGAGAAACTAACACAGTGTAGAATTAGAACTAACCTCAACACAGGTAAATAAATATCTATGTGCTTACATAATCAACCAACAAAACTTATTGAAAGCAAATAGGGCATTTGGAGGTGAAAACAGAGATGACTGTGAAAAGTCATGAGGCAATACTCCCAACCCTCCCTGCTTACCTCATCCTCCTGCTTTTCTGTGTATGCTGCCCTATGAGTCAGTGGAGATGATAAACTTAAATGATTTTAAGCAGATGTGTGTCAACATTCCTTGATAAAAGCATGCCAGAACCTTATACCAGTCTGTTCCAGCACCCATCCCTCAACAAAGCAACGGTCCTCCAACCAAAGTGGTAACAACTGCAGGTTACACTCACCTGGGAAACCTCTATGACCTCAACAGCTCAGAGGGGGGATATTCTTCACTGAGGAGTCCCTGAGCCTAGGTCTTGAAGCATTGGTTGGAGTTTACCTTCTATCTATGGCTCTGTGAACTTCCTGGATAAATGTTGGAACCATGGCTCTACACTGACATATTTTTCATATGGACAACAATGAGGGTGAGACCATATTTCTGAGATTCAATCAAGTCTCTCAGTTCTAATTGCTGAAGAAGAGATGGAGCCTCAGCCTGGGAATACCAAGGTGGCAGGTGTGGGGATGGTTGCTACTCTGTATTCATAAATCCCTCCAACTAATATACATGGAGCAGACAGATATTGGCAGATCTGCCACATACAGCTGAGAAGGTTTCACACTGCACAAGCTTGATCTATTAAAGGGGCACCAATTCCATAGTAGACAGATATCATAGATTTTCATGTTTCTTGTGCCAGTTTTCTTTTTTTTAAGTTTTTTTTTTTTTGAGGAGAAACAGAGGCAGTGCAAGTAGGGGAGAGGCAGAGAGAAAGAGAGAGAGAGAGAGAGAGAGAGAGAGAGAATCTGAAACAGGCTTCATGCTGCCAGCACAGAGCCCAACACAGGGCTCAAACTCACTAAACCATGAGATCATGACCTGAGCTGAAACCAAGAGTCAGATGGTTAACTGACTGAGCTACCAAGGTGCCCTTCTTGTGCCAGTTTTTTTAGAGAATAATGATAAAGTGTCTTGAGTAAGGGATGGATCACACAAAAGTGCTATCTTTGCTTGAGGAACTGGGAAGATGGTTCTGGGTGGTGGGAATCCAAAGCTGCATGGGGCAATGAAAGCTTCTCATGATTCTGTGTTTTGCTGTATGTGTGCCAGAGTGGATGGGGGCTAAAATGCCATGGACCAAGGAAAGAAGAGGGCTCTGGCACCTAGCAGCATGCCCTTAAAGCAAGCCATGTCATATTGGCCATACTGTCTAGAAAGATGCTATCCAATACAAACATTATATGAGCCACAAGTGCAAGCCACCTACCTCATTTCAAAATTTCTAGTAGCCATATTTTAAAAAGTAAAACAAAACAAGTAGAATTAATTGTAATAATATAATTTCTTGATCTGCCTAAAATACTGTCATTCAACATATATCGTCAATATAAAGATGATTAAGGGGCGCCTGGGTGGCGCAGTCGGTTAAGCGTCCGACTTCAGCCAGGTCACGATCTCGCGGTCCGTGAGTTCGAGCCCCGCGTCGGGCTCTGGGCTGATGGCCCAGAGCCTGGAGCCTGTTTCCGATTCTGTGTCTCCTTCTCTCTCTGACCCTCCTCCGTTCATGCTCTGTCTCTCTCTGTCCCCCAAAAAATAAATAAACGTTGAAAAAAAAATATTAAAAAAAAAATTTTTTTTTTTTTTAAAATATAAAGATGATTAATGAGATAGTTTGCACTATTTTTTTGTACTAAGTCTTTGAAAGCCAGTGTGGATTTTATACTCTCAGCACATCTCAATTAGGACTAACCACACTTCAAAGGCTCAGTAGTCTTCTGTGGCTAGCGGCTCCCATATTGGACAGGAAAGTTCTAAAATCTTGTTGGTTATCATCTGGATTCTCTCTCTGAGTGAGGGTGAGGCCTCCCTCTGAAGCAGTCAAAGCTGAGTTTGGGTCTCTGAAGGAACAGAAGTGCAGATGGGCATTGAGGGTCCCAGAGCATCAGCACAGGAAGGCTGGAGCCGCTGACCACCCCAGGGCCACCCTCCCCACTGCTCTTCCCTCAGCCCAGAGACTTGGGTATATTGGATTGAGAGAGTCAGCACTTTGGTGAGACATAAGGCAAATAGACCCAGTGCTGTTCCCATTAGAGGAAGGAACCACTACAGACCATTCTTCAGGGAGCCACACAAGTGATCAAGTTCAGAGAGGCGGGAAGCCGCAGAGCTGGGTGGCCTCCCTCCAAAACATTTATGACGACTGTGGTCGCAGCCGCCACCACCATGTCCCAGGCGTGGTGCTTGGTGCTGGATCTGATCTCCACAGCGTGCACCCACTCTGTGGGAGGTAGGGATTAGCACTCTGTTTTGTGAGGAGGAAACAGAGACTCAGAGACACAAGTGTCTTGCCTGGGGGCCTCATGGCCAGAGCAGCAAAGCCATCAGTGCCTCTACAAACCCTGCTGCTTCTTCCAGGTTATCAGCTACTAGTCACAGATGGAGTTGGCATTTATAGGGTCTGAAACTTTGACCAAATCCGCTGGTCATGGTAGCTTCAGTGACCCTATCATCCCGCAGAGCCCAGCCTTATCACCATAGCCTGAAAATATAGGTGAAGACCTAAGTTAGATTGCTAGATGTGGCCATTTCCCTCTTCATCCCTACCTTTACCATGTTAGCCTGGAAGAGAAAAGCAGCTGGGGTGTGTTTCCTTTCATGCAAAATGCTTTGTCCCCTGCCAGGTGTGGGTCAGATGAAGGAAGAAGAAAGGAAGGTATGGGGTGTGTGTGTGTGTGTGTGTGTGAGACAGACAGACGGTGCCCGGGTCTGATGCAGGAGATGAGCACAGGACAGGGCACAGAGCAGGGCAGGGAATACCTAGCTTAGGGAAGTAGTTGAGGCTTAAGGAAGAGAGGAAACTTTTGCAAAGCAGAGACGTGATTAGGGATTAGAACTGTGGTAGGTGTTTCTAGCTGGGGGTAGAACCATGACCACTGAGGGCAGAAACCTGGTATATGTAAGAACTTTCCAGTAGGCACAACCAAAGGATGAGCTGCCTCAGCAGGATGTGTTTCCTGTCCCCAGAGGTATTTAAGCTTGTGCACGGTGACAAGTTGGCCACGATCACATGGACTGGGGGCTCAATGAGATGTCCTTAGTGGAATGGGGTGCTGACTTCAGCAAGAGATCAAGAAAAGAGACAAAGAAGGAAAGCCACAGTTACCCTGGAAAGTTCCGGTGTGTCCTTTTATTGGATTTAAAAAATAATGAAAGAAAGATCTGTATGATGAAAATTACAAACTGCTGATCAAAGAAATCAAAGAAGACCTAAACAGACTGAGAAACATCTGTGTTCATGGGTTGGAAGGTTCTGCATTGTAAAGATGTCAATTTCTACCCAAATTGATAATAGTTTCAATGGAATGCCAATCAAAATCTCCACAAGGTTTTTGCAGACCCAGAAAAGCTGATCTGTAAATTCCTATGGAAAGGGAGACTCAAGAATAAAATATCTTGACAAAGAAGAATGAAGGCAGTGGCGTCACTTGCCTGATATTACGTTTTACCATAGAGTGGCAAAAATCAAGACAGTGTGGTATTGGCCAAGGGGCTGACTCCTGGATCACTGGAACGGAAGGGAGACCCCAGGGCTTGGGATTCCCTGATTTCCAAATGCTGACCTATCTCAGGAGTTATGAGTCTCTCCTCTGTCTCTCCTTCTTCCTGGGGAGGTCTAATGCTGGTGCGGGCCAGGGATCATCTGGGTGATAGGCCAGCTTCCTTTTGCACATGCTCTCTGAATTGAGACACCACGTCTCCCTCTTTGGGCCTGGGCCTCCATCCACCCTTCAGAGGTTCCAGTTCTACGTCCTCTCTGCGCACCTCTGAGCCACCTCCACACCTCTCTGGGGAGCCCTGGGAAAGTTGTGGATTTTCTCGGGGCTGCCCTGGCTCTAGAGAGGGCAGGTGTTTCTGTCCCAACCTTCTCCACCACTATGTCCCTCTAGATGGCCACCAGAGGGGCCTCTTTACACCAACCCAGGTCAGTGAGAGAAGCTGTCACCCTCAGAGTCCCAGGTGGAAGACAAGACCCAGTGCCCTTGACCTGGCACCCGTCAACCCATGCAAGGTGTCTTTCCCTGAACCTTGGAGAGTGGGGTGAGTCATCCCACAGTCCGGGGATGTTCCTGAGGCCTTTTAGCCGGTGACCACAAGCCTTGAAGACCCAGAGGCACCCACACTTCCTCCTTTTCTGGGGTAAACCTTATACACCGAGTCTTTCTTGAGCAGCACTGAGCACCTGCACTTTCTTAAAGCTACTGCCCTACATGTGCCTCTGAGATCAGAGTTTGCATTGTGCCGCTTCCTCTGCTGTGTCTCAGTCTGTGCCTCCAGGTCCTCCTTCCCTGGCACAGTCAGCCTCAGCCTCAAGATCAGGCTCAAAGGGGCAAAGAGGAATGGCAGAGAAAGATAAGCCATGTCCGCTTATTCTCCTCTGCTTTGGTGGGCGACCCTCCCTCTTTTCCAGCTTGGCTCTGGAAATCGGACAGAAATCAGACAGAAGTGATCTCACTCAGGGTTGCAGCTACCAGACTGAGTCCCCAGGACGGGAGGAGCATAGAGCACTCTAAAAGCCCATGGCCGCAGCTTGCCTGGAGTGCCACAGAGGGCTTCTTGAGAAAGCACTCTTGGGTTGAGGTCTAAAGGATGAGCAGGACTTGACCAAGTGCCCAGAGTAGAGGAGTCTCCAGGCAGAGGGACCAGCCTGACTGAAGGCCCCAAAGCAAGAAGGAAGAGCTGACAGCCGGCGGGTGGAGCCTAGGCAGCAAGATCAAGGTGTGAGAAGAGGCCGGGAGACACTCAAGGCCCCCTGTAGCCTGTGACAGGATCTTGGTCCTTATTTCGACTTATGTCTTGTTCCCTGAACTTGAGGTGAAGGGTAGAGGGTCTAGAACCCTTGGCTCGAAGTCCAACTCCCCATGACTCACACCTGGCCCAGGGTAGGTGCTCAGTCCATGCTGAGACCACGGAGCCGTGGAACTGTGGATGTGGAGTTCCTTTCGTCTGGCTCTGATGAGGAACTGGAGGCACCAGGTGGGGGTTCAAAGTGGACCTAGCTCTGTTCTTATTACCTTTGCTGATAACAGCTCCTCACTTTTCCTTGGGGTGCCAACCCCACCACTACTATGTTCTGTCATGTGGTTTGTGGTCTTGCATAGCACCTCTACTCCAGAGGAAGGATGTGACTCAGACCAAAGCAATCAGCACAGTGCATCTCCTTGCCATCATGATAGGTTCAGGGACGAACACATGGACCAATTCAGGCCAATGAGGAGCAGCCTCAAGACTTGTTTGCAGACCATGATGTAGCCCTGGAGCTGCGGGAAGGCTCTTCTTGGAATAATCTGCTTGAAAGTGAAGCCAAGCCAAAGAAAGCTAAGCAAGAGAGTGATAGCTTTTTGATGGCATCATTAGAGTACCTGGATCCAGCTATGCCTGAAGCTATGATTTGAACTTTTTAATTACATTCAATGAGTTTCCTTTTTTTGCTTATGACAGTTTGACTTGTGTTTCTGTTATTTGAACCTCACAAATTCTGGCTCATTTAGCATTCCTGGTCAGGCCACCTTTTCCTCATCCTCCCGTTGGCCAGTGTAAAGAATGGAGCTTTCCTTAGGCTGTTCAATAGTGCGGAGCCTTAGCACTTGCCTGCAATCTGCAATGGGAATGACTGAGGGAATGAATCTCTTTCTTGTTTGCACAACCTTGGCCTTGCTGTTGTGTATTTCTACCAACCTTTATCAGCCCCACATTGCGGGGTAGGAAGCATTGCCAATTCCCAGGACCCTGGGCTTACCCAGCCTCAGACCCCTGGGTCCCCTGGACCCTGCAGTGCAAGGGGCTTGAACTGAGAAAGGATGGACTGAGCAAGTTCCACAGCCTGGTCGCCGCCCACTGCCCCAGGTCCCCCCACCGCCTCCCGGGAGGCTCTCTTGGGCCTGCCAGGACTGACAAGCTGTGAACACATGTTGCTGGGGGTGGGGGAGAGTTGTTTTTTCCAAGGGCCTTTTCCAAGCCAGAAAGAACTGAAATGTGAGCTCCCCTTACTTTAACCACGAGCAGAACTGCCAGGGCATCCTGGCTCCCTCCCCCTGTGTGTGCTGGGAGGCCGTGTGGGCATTCATCCACAGCAGTGGAAAATATCAGGAGGGGTGGCTAGAGGCGGACCACTTCGGGGGCTTCCTGTGTGTGGAATGACGCCGCTGGTGGAGGGGGGGGTTCCACTGCACCACCGTCTCCAGCCACCCTGGGGCCCGAGGAAAACAATTTGACTTCTCTAAACCTCAGCCTCTCCACTCATAAAATGGGCACACAAAGGCTTGCCCCCATGGTCATGGAGAGGGAGGAGATTACGCATGTAGGGTCTTTAACACGGTGCCTGGCGCATGCTCAGTGCCCGGTGGATTATTCTAGCTTCAGCAGTGATCCCGGGAGGCAGGCACCTTTGGCACCCACTGTACAGAGGAGAAGGCAGAGGCTCAGAATGGGTGGGCGGCTGCCCAAGGTGACAGTGGCAGCTCAGGTCTGTGTGCCTTTGATCTGGAGTCTGGCCGATGTGGGGGCTGGGGGGCAGGGGCCCCAGCAACAGATCAGGGAGATGCATGGGGGAGCAGAGGCTGGTCCCAGCTGCAGGCTAGCTTCCTGCGTGAATGCTCTCTGGACCGGGGTGGGGGGGGGGGGCGGGGGGAGGCTGGCTGGGCCGGACTCACAGGGCCCGGAACTGTTCTAAAAATAAAAACAAACTGTCCAACTCAGGTGAGAGTCAAGACTTCGAAAGGAAAGAAAGGCCCCAAGAGCCCCAGGACATGTGCTATTGGGTGAAATAATTAAGAAAACCTGCCTGATCTCCCACGGAGACATAAATCATCCTGTGCCACTCGGGACTGATGCTCACTGTCGAGTTCCTAATTTTTCACAGCTGTCCCCTCGAGACGCAACTGGGTGGGGGAAGGGAATGAGAGTATGAGGCAGGAAGGGGGGTTGCTGAGAGACAGGCCCAGAGAGAGATGGGGGAGGGGAGGAGGGAGAAGAGGAGGGAGGCAGGGAGGCAGGGAGGCAAGGAGGCAGGGAGACAAGAGTCAGAGATGGGGGGGGGGGGTGGATGGTGACACAGGCACAGAAGGAAACAGATAGGAAGAAGACAGACACAGTGAGGGACACACAGGGGGAGACAGCCATGCAGTCACTCGAGTGATTTAGGGGACATGTGATATAGGTGAACTAAGACCAGAGGATTGTGCAAAGCCTGGGTGTTTCTGGTCCAGGAGACCTTGGCCTGGCACCAGCTGTAGCCCCTGTGAGCCTGGGAAGCAGGCTGGACAAGGAAGCCACAGGCACTGGCCTGGGTCCCACCCCCACTTTCCCCACCTGGAAACAACAGTGGGCCATGTTCTCCGAAGCAGGCACCGGGCAGGTGCCATCTAACCTAATCTAACCGGGCCTCACCATCTAACCTCCATCAGAACTGCCCGTGCAGATGAGGAACACAGGGTCACAGAGGGAGTGAGGGCCTCTGCACCCCAGCCAGGCAGGAAGCCAGGCTGGGGAGGGCACTGCAGGTGGGCAGGCAGGTACTGCTGCTCTCCCAGGGCCTGGGCCAGGGCCCATCCTCCCCGGAGACCTCAGAAATGCCTGTTCAGTGGGTGGCCACTGAGGCCAAAACCTCACCCTGCCCCCGCCCTGTGGAGAGCCTGGTCCTACCCTGCCCTAAGGGTCAGGGATGAAGTGAGATGACTGCTCCCTGGATGTTTCTCAGAACATCCCTGAGGGGAGAACTGCTTCCCTGTCTTATAGATGAGGGGACTGAGGCTCAGAGGGGCTGAGCATCTTGGCCAAAGTCTCTAGAGCTGGTGAGAAGAAGGACCAGGAAACAGAAACCAGATGGGCTTGCTCCCACCCAGCCTTTCCTCTCCCCTTATCCCCCTCCCTTCCTCCCTTTCCCTCTCCCTCCTCCTTGGGTCTTCCCTCTTTCACTCATCTGTATCTCCCCCATTCATCTGTTGACTGAAGAGAGAAGGCTGCATACACAGAAGAAGCACCTCTAGGGGAAAATGGCAGCCCCTCTGGCTCCGACTCCAGCCATGGGCATCAGGCACTGAGGGCACTACAGCCCCCTTTTGCAAGGTGGCCTGAGTGCATCTCTGTGCCTCTGCATCGGAGACACCTGAACTGCTTAGGCACCAGGGCAGCCTGGAAGGAAATTAATCACCCTTCAGAGCAGTGAAGGCTCTCAATGCACCAAGGGCCACAAGCCTTGGAGCCCCAGAGGCACCCACCCTTCCTCCTTGGCTACCACCCCTTCCAATCACTCACCGCAAAGCACACCAACCCACCAAGCGGACCCAGTCAGATGGCCAACCTCAGTCTCTCAAACTTCCTCTTCCTCTCATCTGAGGTTGGGATGCAGAAAGGGCTTGGTCCCATCATGGTCGGGTCCCTGGAATTCTGATAGAAGCCTATGACTCTCACTGACCTGCACTTGAATCCTGGGTGCATGCAGACAGTTCATCGGGCTTCTCTGATCATTGGTTTTCTATAAAATGAGGAGAATTAGAGCCACCTTGAAGACAAGTGATAGTGAAGGGGCAGTCTGTGTACATGACACCCTTCCTAAAAACCTCCCTCCCGATGATGCTTGGGGTAAAGAGCATGAGGCTTAGATTTCATGCGGCTTAGCCCCAGGGAAAGGGCTTCAGGAACCTGAAGGCTAGGGGTGAAGGGGGATGTATTCAAAGTCCTCAGGGACATGCAGAGACAGCTGCGTCCATAGGACAAGAGCGAGACCACTCCTCTCCCACCCTGAGGGCTTAGCAGGACCTTTATGAGACTTTCTATAACTCCAAGTGTGGACATTTAGCTTCCCCAAGGGTCCTGTCCTCACTCTGGGGAAGACCTGGCTTCCAGGAAGTCTGTAGAGAGGGCCTCTGTGATCCTGTCTTACTTGACGCCCCTGCCTCCTGCTCCCCAGTATGACCAGTCTTCTCCTACCTAGAAGCTTGGCACATGGGTTGTAAGGGGATTCAACGCCTTTCTAATTCTCTTCTGCTTTATTGTTACTATCGGTTGTTATGGCCCAGACAAGTCCAGCATGGAGACATTAGATCAGCATTTCGGCCTGGGCCTCCTGGCCAAGTCCATTACAGCACTGTCCTCCCGGGATGGCCGATGGCTGCCCTGCCCCGTGGCCGCCTCCACAGGTCCTGCCTTCCCATGGGCTGCCAGAACGACCCGCCCAGTCCATCGGAGTCCAGCCTAGGGTGCAGAGGCCTCCCCTATTGCAGGCAGGAGGCCTCCTTGGAGGAACCCGGAGTCCCCAAGGATCCGATCTGTGTCCTTCTGTGCATTATCTAGACGCCAGGATGGAACAATGGATGGCAGTCCTGTGAGTGGGGAGCTAGGCAAGCCTGAAGGTCGATCCCAGCTCCTAAGAGCTGACAACAATCACAAATGCTTACGTGTCACTCTCCCTCGGTGCCAGGAACTTGCTCTAATGCTTATGTTAATTCTCACAGGATTTCACAGAAGAGGAAAACCAAAGCACAGAGCAGGTAAGAAATATACCCTGGAAGGGTGCTGAGACCTGGCAGTAGCCCAGAGGAGAGAAGCCATCATATTGCCCCTGACACAATCCACCAAGAGCCAGGACAGGAGCGCCAATAAGAGCCTGTGGCATCCTGCATGCATGGCCTGCCATACTAGGGCCAATGAGAAAATCACAACAAGTGGGCCAAACATCAGGAGAGTCTTCCTGACTCCACCATCTGCTTCTGCCGCAGCTTTTGACCTCGGGAGGCGCCAGGCCACTCACAGCTCTGACTGTGCCCATCCGGCCCTGCCGAATGGAGGCCCCAGGGTCACCTGGTTCCTGGCCGGCCTGTCTGATCACAGAGTGGGGGCTCTTCTCTGATGCCACTGTGCCTCCTCATCTTTCTGGGGTGTCACCAAGCTGACCCACACATGTCTATGCAGGGTTTGAGCTTTACAGAGATCCCTGTAATTGAACTGCAGTAATATGGAGTTTGTAAAAAAAAAAAAAGTAACTAAGGACGCCTGGGTGGCTCAGTTTGTTAAGCATCTGACTCTTGTTGATTTTGGTTCAGGTCATGATCTCACAGTTCGTGGAATCGAGCCCCGAGTCAGGCCCCATGATGACAGTGTGGAGCCTGCTTGGGATTCTCTCTCTCCCTGTGTCTGCCCCTCCCCCCTCAATAAATAAATAAATAATTATTTAAAAAAAAAACTCACCGAGGCACTCCTGGAACAACTCTTTTTCATCTGCCCATAGCACCAGCCCCATTCTAAACACTTCGGGGCTCAAACAGGTTTTCCATCTATTTACTGACTCCATCTCAGCTCCATGATTGATGGGGAAGCCATTGAACCTGTCCCTATTGGCCAAAGGTGGTCCAGCCAGGAATGGATGTGGAACACTGGCTGAATCAGTCAAAGGTTTCCCCACGATTTTTAACTTGGGGCCAGAGGGAGCCTCAGTCTATCTCCTGGAGGGGAGCTGGGAGACATGTAGGGTGAAACTGCCTGGGCCCAAGTGTTTGAGAAAAATCAGCCAGCAGGGAGGAGAGAGAAGAATCTTGGCAGGAGGAGGGTATCAGAGGACCCAGTTCTAGTTGTCCTGGAAAAAATAATTAATTCTTTTTAAAAATTTTTTTAATGTTTATTTTTGAGAGAGAGAGAGAGACGGCAAGCGTGCACAAGAGGAGGAGGGGCAGAAAGAGGAGGACAGAGGATCCGAAGTGGGTTCCATGCTGACAGCAGAGCACCTGGTGCAGGGCTCAAACTCATGAACCCCAAGATCATGACCTGAGCCAAAATCAGATGCATAACTGACTGGGCCACCCAGGCAGTCACCTCATTTTTCTTTTTAATTTTAGAGAGAGTGCGAGTGGGTCAGGGGCAGAGAGAGAGGGAGAGAGAGAGAGAGAGAGAGAGAGAGAGAATCCAAAGCAGGCTCATACACGGTTAGTTCGAAGAGTCTGATGTGGGGCTTGATCCCACAACCTTGATCCCACAACCTGAGCCAAAATCATCAAGAGTTGGAGGCTCAACTAGCTGAGTCATCCAGGTGCCCCAAGAATTAATTCTGATGAAAGAAGTTTCAGTAAAGTAAAAACAACAATTGGACAAACAGATCTTTTAAAACCCCTTCATGGGAAAATCATCTTGAATTGCAATTATTGTGATAGAATTAATGCTAGAAAATACCTCCTTCCCTAAAAAAAAAAAATTGAAATATTTTTGGCTAATAGTTTTATATTTATAAACATAGTGTCAAAAGCCCATTAAGATGGTGGATTCAGGCACCTGGGTGGCTCAGTCAGTTAAGCGTCCGACTTCAGCTCAGGTCACAAACTCGTGGTTCATGAGTTCGAGCCCCGCCTGGTGCTCTGTGCTGAGAGTTCAGAGCCTGGATCCTGCTTTGGATTCTGTGTCTCCCTCTGTCTCTGTTCCTCCTCCACTTGCATTCTGTCTCTCTCTCTTTAAAAAAATAAATAAAGATGAAAAAAAAATTTTTAAAGGTGGTAGACTCAAGATGCCCTGAATTCACTAAAGTCTGTCTTCTTCCTGGCTCTTCCTCACCCATCCCCCCCGCCCACCCTCTGAGCACTTTAGCAGATAGCATTTCTTAAAAACATCAATATGGAAATAGCACATTATTCCCAACTTTTTTTAAAAAACAATCCTTTAAGTGAGGCTACTTGGCAACCCATAGTCAGATCCCTTCAAGTCACTTTATATTTTCAAAAGTAATCAAAATGCAACTGCTTAATAACCAAGATATGGAAATAACCCCAATGCCCATTAACTTATGAATGAATACAAAAGACATGAAACACAATGGAATACTATTCAGCCATGAGAAAGGATGACTTTGTGCTATTTGCAATATTTTAGCACCATATGCTAAGCAAGATAAGTCAGACAGAGAAAGACAAGTACTGTAGGATATCACTTATACTTGGAATCTAAAAAGTCAAACCTATTAAAAAAACAAAACCAAACCCAGAGAGTAAACAGTGGTTAGCAGGGAAGTAAGATCGATGGTGTGTAAGAGTACTAACTTGTAATGAGTACTAAACCATAGAGATCTAATGTACAGTGTATTGAATATAGATGATAACGTATTACTGTAAGTGTGCAACGTGATAAATATCATTACAGTGGCAGCCATATGACAATATACAAGTGCACCAAAGTCACATGCTGAACATCTTAAATGGACACAATATCACATGTCAAATTTGTCCAATAAAATCAATATTCTAGGTTTCTGACTCCCCCCACCCCTTCGTTTCGCCTTCCATTATTTGGCCAGCTTCCCCAGAATTTGTCCTATAAAATTTAGTTAACGGCATCTTCATTATCATCACTTGTGTCTCTGAAGACGAGTGTGTCCCATGAAAACCTAGTCTTTGTCAGGCCTTTCCTTCCCACACTGAACACCACCCCTCCCATGGGTGTGCCAAGTGAAGGGACTGGCTCTGTGGGGTGGGCACCTTGTCCTGATGGGCAGGTGGCATTGACACCTCTGCCCACTCTAGCTTAGAGGCCTAGTGTGGGTCAAGGTCAAAGGTGGCCTGAGTCAAGGTGAGTTTGTCTGAAGCAAACCAAACCAAGTCAACTAAAGGGTGGCCTTCCTCCAGGCAGCAAGAGCCCCATTTCTCTCCAGGTCGTGGCTCTAGGAACAGAGTGCTCATCAGCCACCTACCCCTTCTTTAGTGTAAGATGACCTCTAGCAGTTAGGCCAGGGAGACAAGGGCTCTAGATGCTAGCTTAAGGGTTGGAGACCCAGTTTTCTATCTTTACCCTCTTTTTCAAGAGTTCATGCGATTTTCCAATGTCCCCACCTGACTGTCCCCACAGATGATTTTTTTTATATAATTGACATATATAATGTTATATATGTCATATATATTATGTTAGTTTCCAGTGTACAACACAATGATTCAATATTTGTATATACTGCAAAAGGATCACTACAATAAGTCTAGTTAACATCCCTAATGTTACGTAGTTATAGAATTTCTTTTTCTTGTGATGAAAACTTTTAAGATTTACTCTCTTAGCAACTTATAAATACATAATACAGTATTATTAATTCTAGTCCCCATGTTGTACATCACATCCCCATGACTTACCTAATTTAGAGCCAAGAGTTTGTACTTTTTAACCCCTTCCCCCAACAAATGATTTTTTTATATGAAATTTATTGTCAAATTGGTTTCCGTACAACAACAAATGATTTTTAATAAGGGCACGCAGTGGGCTAACTTCACTTGCTGTCCTGGACTGAGTGAGAGAAACAAAGACAGAGACAGAGAGGGACTGAGGGAGGGAGTTGGAGGTGGAGGAAAAGGGAGAGGGTGGACAGAGGGAGAGATAGTAAGGGAAGGGAGAGAGAGAGAAGGTAGGGAAGCACATTCACAGAGAGCAAAGCAGAGTGAAGCTCTGTCCTCACTAGCCAGGCTTTTACACTGAAGATGCCCTGAACCATCTGAAGACAGATGATCTCAGAATTGGGAGAAGTCAGGCAGGTCTGAGGCTCAGAGATAGGCTCCAAATCTAGCAGACCTGGGAATCAGGAAGAGGCTCTGGTCACCATCATATGATCAGTCGGGTGGCCGAGCCACTGTGCTAGCCAGGGTAGAAAGGCTGCATTCTCTGGACAGCAGGGATCAGATCTTCCTAGACCTGATCAGCCAACCATCGAGGTTTGATATTCATTTACTCCCTCTCTGACCCCTTAGCAGCATCCTGGAGCTGGCTCATTCCTGATCATGAGAGAATACCAGGACAACTCCAGAAATTTTGTGAGCTGGCTGTTAAACACAGCTTTTATGGAAAATTAAATTATAAACTTACAATTAAATACATTGCATCAAAAACACAGATCCCACCTAACTCATCACTTCCTAATTAATTTACTCTATTTTACAATTGAGTTTATTTATATCTATTTACGATCTATATGGTGCTTATATGGTGGGAATACCATATAGTATGAGCTGCTGTACATCTCTCCCCAGCTCCAAGTTCAATGATGTCTCATTGGCAGGAGTATTTACACCATAGACATTGCAAACACTACTAGTCAGGGACTCACCCCCTCCTGACCCCCGGAGTGTTGATTATTCTTCACATATCAAGTTCTAAGAGTGAGGACCATCACACTGCTTCCCATAAGGAAGGTGCTCAGCACACAGCTCAAATCAATCAATGTGTATTTAAATAGTATTTTTTTTAACTTTAGAGAGAGATAGCAAGCTGGGGAGAAGGGGAGAGAGAGGCAGAAGGGGAGGGAGAGAGACTCTCAAGCAGGCTCCACGCTCAGTGCAGAGCCCAACTCGGGGCTAGATCTCATGACCCAAGCCGGAAAGCAAGAGCTGGATGCTTAACTTGACTGAGTCACCCAAGCGGCCCTAATCAATGTGTATTTAATAAACAAGACAAAGCACAGTCAATATTTATGGCTATAGTGCTCCTCAAACTTTCCAGGACAGTTTCGATGCAAATGTTTTTCCTTGTGGTCAGACTGTAGAACCCAGTTAAGTTTCGGAGCCAACGTTGGATGTATGGGGTCACTTTGAGATAAATGGGTGATTTACAGACTTTGCACCCTCTCTTTCCATCCCCACAACACCAATTACTTTTTTCTTTGTACGCTAATTGCATTTTTAATTCCCCAAATTTAGGTCATGGGTATTTTAAATTACCTTCTTATTTACAGGCTTCAAGATCTAACGCTGAAAGTTTGAGGGGAAAGAACCAGTCTTTTCCAGGGCCATATTTGAAAATTAGTAAATAATAATAATAATAATAATAATAAAAACTCTCAAACCTTAAGCATCTATTGCCTAAAATAGGCAGTTTAGAGCTTGAAATCCAAGTGACTCACAAACCATGCAGCTGGTGACCCTCCTCCCTCCAAAGCTAATTGAATAAAAAAAAAATACTTGAAGATGGCTGGTCTCTCCAAGAAGCAAACCCCATGCACTTCCTCTCCCCCAGGCCCGAGGCTCGCTTGGCCACACAAGGCATATAAAAACCCCATTTGGAGAATCACTTGTTTCCCACGTGGTTCTTCCGTCAGTGTAATTTAAGAAACATACAATTCCCGCACCCAGATTTGGAAGTCACAAGTGGTGCACATCTGATAGGGAAGCCAGAAGCTGGAGGAGTGGTTTTTCTCTCTGCTTAAGCCCCTGAACTGGCTTCTAGAGATTCAAGCCACTTTCTACAGAGATAAGGTTGATATACACACAAGGGGAAAAGTGGCTCATAAACTCCAAAGGTGCTGGGGGGGGGGGGGGGGCGGTCCCCGGCCAACCATGCCATCGGGAGCTGGAGGAAGAAATGAGAAGGAAGTATGTCAGCATCTTAACTGTGCTCATCTCTGAGTAGAGGGGTTGTGGAGATTTTCATTTTCTTTATATCTCTCTGAATTTTCCAAATGCTCAATGATGAACAGATATGGCATTTTGCTTATAGTTGGGGTCCGGGACATTATTTGTTTGCTTGCTTTGTAAAAGGAGAACAGGGTTGTGTCTTTGCTTACCTCTGAGTGCCCCTGGGCTGGGGTCATTTGGTGTTTCCAAGAGCAGGTCCATTCAGGGCCATGTTAATCATCCCAACGTGTGGTTTTTTCCTTAATTAGCAGCTGAGGGCCTGCAGTTTTTTAAAATGGTGATTTAGGGGTGCCTGGGTGGCTCAGTCAGTTGAGCGTCGGACTTCAGCTCAGTTCATAATCTCTTGGTTCATGGGTTCGAGCCCTACACTGGGCTCACTGCTGTCAGCTCAGAGCCTGCTTCGGATCCTCTGTCCCTCTCTCTCTCCTCCCCTTCCCCACTCTTGCGCGAACCAGTGCACACTCTCTTTCTCTCTCTGTCTCTCAAAAATAAATAAACATTAAAAAAAAACTTTGAAAAATGAAAAACAAAAAATGGTGATGTAGATGAGGGGGCAACTCAGCAGAGTGATTTTTTTTTTTTTTTTTTGTAAACATGGCACTGAATGGTGCTGAAGTTTTTATACAGCTTGACAGTTCCCATCCTTCACCAGTGCTGAAGGCACCCGGCTCTTCTATAGCCTCCGTGGCAAGTACTACTGGTTACCCATCCAAAAGCTAGTTTTTTCCATTGCTAATAGCTGTTCTAGATTTCTTCATTCCATTCTAATTTTGATGAGGGTATCCATATGCCCAGCAAAAATACATCCACTTCCTGGCTCGGCCGCAGCTCAGCAGCCATGTGATCCAGATCTGGGGGAAAGACAGGGTGACCAGCTCAGCTAGAATGGCCCTTGGCCAGTTGTCCCTCTTCCTCTTTCCTGCCTGCAAAGTATCAACAGCTTGAAGGTGCCCGGCTCTGCCCTTGTCAGCTGCCCCACCCAGAGTAAGACCTGCCTTCACCTGACAAAGCCACTGAAGGTTTTGTTTCCCAAAGTGGAAGAAGTTCTCCCTCAAAATGAATTTGGCTTCTGCCTCTGGCCAACTTCACTGTGTTTTTGTAGCTTCCAGTTTCTGGCCACTCCATTTCCAGAACTTCTGGAACTAAGAGACGCCTGGATGCACACAATGGATAAAGGATCCTCTGGCTCCTCAGCATGGGCCTAAGTCTTCTGAGGTGGGAACATAGGTCTCTGAGATCTCTTCCACACCCAGTGAAGAGCCATGCCCTGATTCATTTATTCCTTCAGCGAATGCCTCTGATCCAGGCAAGGTTCAGTGTGAACAAGACAGTGTGCATCCCTGTAGAGCAGCTAGATGGTAATCTAACAAATACCGACATAGCAATTTCAGGTGATAAAAGCAGTATGAATAAAAATAAAACAGAGTGGTGTGATGGGAGAGGCCACCCAGCTAGGGTGGTCAGGCAAGGGGCTATGTCATCTGCCTTGTGATAGTAGTGACCTGATAAGAGTAAGGGGCTGAGCCATATGAAAATTTAAGGTAAAGACATTAGGCAGTGGAAACAAAGTCCTAAGGCCATGACACAGATGCCCACACATAGCTGGGCATCTCGGTGGCTCAGTCGGTTAAGCATCAGGCTCTTGACCTTGGCTCAGGTCACGATCTCAAGGTTCGTGGGAAGGAGCCCCATGTTGGGCTCTGAGCTGACAGGGTGGAGCCTGCTTGGGATTCTCTCTCTCCCTCTCTCTGCTCTCTCTGCTCCTCCCCCAGTAGCACGTGCACATGCTCTCTCTCTCAAAATAAATAAGTTAACTTAAAAAAAAGAAATCAAATAGTAGCAAATACATTCTATAATATTCTGGGCATTGTTTTCAGTGCTTTATATATTTTACGTGTTTAACCCTCACAGCAACTCTAGAGGATAGTTGCTATTGTTACCCCCATTTTATAAATGAAGAAACTGCAAACCAGAGAGGTCATTTGCCTAAGGTCACACAACAATTAGGCAATCTATTCTTTTTTTAATTTCATGGGTCCAAATACTGGATTCAGGGGTACTAAACATTCAGTCTTTCCTGTATAAAATTATAAGACTATATGCAGGTCTTTAATGTTTGAGGATGTGGTATTATACTATTGTCTCCTTTGGAATAGGTGATGGGATATGAACCGTTTTGCCATAATTCCAAATAGCTGGATGCAATCGACTATTTGTAAGTCAATCATTTAACCCTACTACAACCCTTCTTTAAATTATTAACAGTTTTATTGTGATATAATTCACATATTTTACAATTCACCAACTGAAAATGTACAAGTCAGTGGCTTTTGGCATATCCACAGGGCTGTGCCTCCATCACCATAACCCATTTTTAGAACATATCCATCACTACAAAAAGAAACCCTGTACCTTTTAGCAAGTACGACCCATTTCCTCCCCAACCCCAGCCCAGCCCTAGGAAACCACCGATCTATTCTCTACCTCTATGGATTTGCCTATGCTAAACATTTCATATAAATGGAATCATATAATATTTGTCCTTTGTGTCTGGCTTCTTCTTCTTTCACTTGCCATGATGTTTTTCAGGTTCATTCATGTTGTAACAGGTGAGAGGTTCACACATGTCATAACATGTAACATGTACGAATACATACAATATGTATACGTTCCTTTTTTTGGCCAAATAATATTCCATGATATGGATATGCCACATTTTACTTATTCATTCACCAATTGATGGATGTTTGAGTTGTCTCCACTTTGGGGCTACCATGAATAGTGCTACTAGGAGCATTCATGAACAACCTTCTGAGTGGACTGTGTTCTCCATTCTCCTGGGGAGATCCCTGGGGGTAGAAGTGGTAGGTCATACTCTACGGTCATGCTCCAGGGTTAAGCAACTGAGGAGCTTTACTGAGGGGTGCAGCTTTCCTCTTCTTGGGCCATTTCCCTCCAGCAGCTGCACTCACCCCTGACGGGTGCACTTGAAACCAGCCCAGAGGAGGGAGGGGCATTGGCTCTCACAAAAGTTGGGTGCCCTTCCCTGGTCATCTCCTTTAGAAAGTCAGGAACATATTTCCCCAGCAAATTTTTGGGGGTGAGGAGTTCTAATTAATGACACTTTATTACTAAAAAGTATTTTGGGAGTGATAAAATGTTGGCATTGTTTTACTGCTGCTTGAAGTGGTAACTTCCCATACACATCCCACCTCTGGGAAGCAGACCCCAGGAGTTAGCCATTCGGTGGCCTCTTGGCAGGAGGAGAGGGTCAGAATGGAAAGAAGTGAATCTTGCTTCATAAACAAAGGCTAACTAGCTTTGCTGCCCCTTCCCAGGGTTGAGGCAAACCCACCAGTTACCTCGTCACTGGCTACAGCTAATAACTCATGAGAACGGCAAGGACACTCTATCCCAGTTGTGGGCACAGGGCTGCCCTACAGCCTAGAAAGGTCCAGAACAGGCTGGACGGGCTCTGCTTCCCCCTCCCAACCTCCACGTGTGTCCAGTCCACAGGGAGACGGGCTGAGGCCCCTCCGAGGAAGTGGGCTGGGCCCAGCCAGGTGTTCCTCTCTCCCACGTCAGCGCAGCATTTAGATGACAGCAGGCTTCCAGGTGGGAAGTGCAACATCCGGGCGTCTTCGAGGTCTGTCCAAAGATCCAGATGTTTGGCATCGACGGCCCCCAAACCTGAGTGATTGAATCTGACACTTTTTTATAGAGTGTAGGCACAGCTGTCCAAAGGAAGCTTGTCTGTATTCACTCCTTCTCTCCCAGCTCAAGTGTGCTTTACATTCTGATTGCAGAAAACTTTTGGCAGCTTCCTTCCATTCTTATGCTGGGGAAAAACCCAAGAGACCCTCCCCTACCCCCATAAGAAGGAAGGAGACCAGGAGCCTGGCCTATTTGATGGAAGGGTGGGAAGGGGGTCCAGATGAAACAGTGCTGTGGGAGAGGGAGTCCTGCACTAAGTGGGAGTTCGACCAGACAGTCTTTGAGGTCACAATCGATTCTAGGAAAGCTCTATTCTTTTTTTTTTAAATTTATTTATTTTGAGACAGACAGAGACAGTGTGAGTAGGGGAGGGGCAGAGAGAGAGGGAGAAAGAGACAGAGAATCCCGAGCAGACTCCACATTGCCAGTGCAGAGCCCGATGTGGGGCTCGAACTCACAAAACCGTGAGACCATGACCTGAGCCAAAACTGACAGTCAGATGCTTAACTGACTGAGCCACCCAGGTGCCCCAAGGCAAGCTCTATTCTAAAGCAAGCTCAACAGATGCCTACCCCCCTTCCTAGAACCCAGAAAGAGGTTCTTCCTTAGGAGTCCTTGGAGGGGCAAGACAGAGAAGGAATGAGGCCTTCAAGAAGTCCTAGAGGGGACCCTGCTGAGTGCTTTTCTTCTCCCACTTTCCCAATTACCCAGCATCCCTGGGGTCCCCATCTGGCCCACTGGATGGACCACTTTCCTTTCCCAGAACACATCGTGTCCTCCTCTGCCCTCCTTCCCTTCCTTGGCTACCTGTCGATCTTCATCATCTTTCTTGACTCAGCTCCACCACCCCCTCCCTGTGGCCATCAGTTAGCACCCAGTGGAGCTACTGACATCTTTTTCATAAGCCAGGGAGATGGGGATGTACTTCCATGGGAACTTTCCTCGCCCAGCACATTTCCAAGGACAGGGACAGGGATCATCCCCCTCTACAGCTTCCTCTCCATCCCAGAGCCCAGAACAGGATAGCATCGTGAGAACTCAGTGGAGGTTTGTGGACATGAAATAAAAGGAGAGCCTGTCGGAGGGCAAAGAGGTGGTGCCAGAGTCAGCAAGAAGGAAAATGGAGGAGGAAGGAGAGAGGTCATCTGCTGGTGTTGAAGCCACAAGCTGGGGGCTTACAATTAGGGGACCCTTAGCCTTGCATCCCCTGAGGTGATTTAAAAACCATTACCCCCATTAAGGGTCAAGTATTAGGTGAGCATACTTTGGGGTGCCTGGGTGGCTCAGTCAGTTAAACATCTGACTCTTGATCTCAGCTCAGGTCATGACCTCACAGTTCAAAGATAGGAGCCCCACATTGGGCTCTGCGCTGACGGCACAAGGCTTGCTTGAGATTCTGTCTCTCCCTTTCTCCTTGCCTTTCCCCTACTCGCTCTCTCTCTCTCTCTCTTTCTCTCTCAAAAATAAATAAACTGAAAAGAAAAAAAAAGAAATAGAAAGAAAGAAAAAGAAGAATTAGGAGATGATACTTAAAAATCCAGATTTTTGGTATCTAGTGAAAAAACTCAGACAGTCCCAACAAGAGAGGCTGAGCTGGGTGTGGGGCTGCCCACTTGGCCAGGCAGGGTCCAGCCGCCTTTGCCCTTGGTGGTTTCTGCCCTGGGTTCAGTGGGCATCAGTTTGCCCTCCCGATGCTGGGAGGTGCTAAGCTGAAGGTCCTTGCCTTGGAAAGGGCAGCATAGAAAAGAACCTTCCCCAGATTTTACTTAAGGCCTGACTGGGGTTTTAAATCACACCCAGAGCTGCCTTTTCTCTTCCCCAAAGGAAAAGAGACCTCAGAGAGTCCTTTGGAGCAATCTCCACAGCCACTGAGTGTCTGAATCTCAGGTTCTCTCGGGACACTGCCGAGAGTGTATGTGTATGTGGTGAGTCGTGACAGTCCCCCAGCATTCCATCCACATACTAGGGAAGCTTATTTTCCCATCTTTACTTCCTGCCAACTTCTGTTCACAGAAAGAAATTTAATTTATTTTCGTTAAAAAGCATCGGTAAAAGCAAGAAGCACAGACTGGGGTTGGGGTGTGGGAAGGAGGGAGGGGGGATTCCTGAGGGGCTGCAGGAAACTTGTGGGGGGTGGCGATGTGCTCACTATCCTGATTGTGGTGATGGTTTCACAGGGGGGCCTACCCAAATCTAAGTTAGCAAACTGTGCATTGAAACAGGTACCACTTGTTATATGTCAATTATACCTCAGTGAAGCTGGAAGCTGTTTTTTTTTTTTTTTTGAAAGAAGCAAGAAGCACCATTTGAATTTCATTAAAAGGTAAATGGTTTCAGGGACGCCTGGGTGGCTCAGTCCATTGAGTGTCCAACTCTTGATTTCGGCTCAGGTCATGATCTCACAGCTCCTGATTCGAGGCCTGAGTCGGGCTCCGTACTGACAGCGCAGAGCCTGCTTGGGATTCTCTCTCCTTCTCTCTCTGCCCTCCCCAGCTCGTGCTCTCTTTTTCACTTTCTCTCTCTCTCAAAATAAATAAACTTTGGGAGCACCTGGGTGGTTCAGTCAGTTAAGCATCCGACTTTGGCTCAGGTCATGATCTTGCAGTTAGTGGGTTGGAGCCCCGAATCGAGCTCTATGCTGACAGCTTGGAGCCTGGAGCCTGCTTCAGATTCTGTGTCTCTCTCTCTCTCTTTCTCTGCCCCTCCCCAGCACCTCCTCTGTCTCTCAAAATTAAACATTTAAAAAATTAAAAAATAAATAAACTTAAAAAAAAGGGTAAATGACTTCAGCATGGAACCATAAACCTCACTGAGCCCAGTGACTCCAGTTTGAACAGTGTGTTGGGCATTTGGGAGAGCAGGTCAGTAGTGAGGGGCCCAGGGGCCAGGACGTGCCCTGGTGCCCTCAGAAAACCCTGCCTTTCTCCCACCTGTTCCCAGTCATCCTGTCCCCAAGTCCCCCTTCTGGGGCTTCCTTCTCCCTGTCCCCCACAGAAGGAGTGCTTTTCCAATCCCTGGCGGGTGGGTGTTAACAGCTCTTGGCTGAGGAGAACCCCGCCCTGCCACAGCAGACTCTGAGCCCCAGAGACCCCTCTCCAAGTGAAAGGCATGGGGTGGGGGGGCACACCTTCTTCCCCACCATCTTCCTCGACACCTGTTACCCGTGTCCTCTGGGAGAGGCCTGCCATCCATGGCCTGCTCATCCCTGCAGCCACTCCCAGGGGGGCTGTCAGGGCTCTGTTTTTGTCTTTGTCAAAGCCCAGAATGTCCAAACACGTGCCTCCCAAACAGTTCATCAAAAGAAATAAAAATGATCAGCCTTACATTAACAACACAGGTTAACTTGGCTGAGCACTGCTTTCTCCCTTCTCCTGCCTGGCTCGCCCCTCTGAAGGCCAGGAGGGCAGACAGTGGACCAGCTTGGGTGGTCAGCCTGCCAGGCAGGCCTCTCCATTCCAGTGACTGTGGGCAGCCCAGGGATCACTGCTCTCTGTCTCCCTAATGAAGTCTGACTCTGCTGGAAAGCATGTGTTTGCACAAAATGTAACCAGGGGAGGAGTGAACGAGTGGGGAAAGAGGAAGGCAAGGCCCCACTGCCACAGTCCAAGTACCCCCCCGGGAAGGCAGGAACAGTGTTTTCTGGACCCATTTGCCCCTTCTGCAGCAGGAAAGCCTGAACTGGGCTCAGCCTGGGCTCAGGCTGCAAGGCATGCTGGGAGCTCCGCTGTGGGAGGCTACGGGCCTGAGGGAGCTGATCTTGAGGCAGGACATGTCTTTAGGGAGAGGGGCATTGGTCCTGTACCCTGTTTCCGCAGGACCTGGATGTCTTTGGCCTTGTTCTGGCCACCCCAGTGGTACCCAAAGGGTCTGGGTTCCTGGGGGCTGGAGCGAGGGTGAGGGAGGATCAAGGGTCAGGTACAGACGGCTCTTAGCCCCAACAGGACAGTATCCTAACCCAAAGGTGAGAGTGCAGGAAATGGGTGCTGCCCTTGAGGTGTTGGGGAAAAGAGGGTGACCGAAGGCCTGGTGGAGCCAATGCTCAGCACGGGAGACCTGGGTCCAGATGAAGATCCTTTGGTCCTGCCCTGGCTCTCAGGTCATCTGGACCATTGTTACACCCAGCCATTCATCATACAGGCAAGCACACCACCCTCAGCCTGCTCTATCCCTCCTTCCCAGCCCATCTTCTGCTTCCCCACCTTTGGACTAATTTTTTCCTCTTGGACTTGACTCTGAGAACCATCTCTCAGCTTTGGACATTTACTGTCCTCGTAGACTACAATGCAGCCAGTCCCAGTGGCTACTCAGGTGTAGACCCCTCCATCAGCCCAGCTCAGCTCTGGATCCAGTCCCATAGCAAGGACAGTGCGGGTGATGCCCACAGCTGCACTCAGGCCCACGAGTGAGAGAGAGGGGAGGAGTGCCTGGTGGGACAGACTGCCCTGACACCACAGCACAAAGCTGGCAGCTTGATGGCAGCTCAGGACCCCGCTGGTCCCTAGGTGCCTATCTAACAGGCAGTGCTAGGGGTCCCCAGTGGGCTTCTGCCCTGCTCCGTATTAAGTCCAGCATTGGCAGTGGTGGTCGAGGGGGGTGTTCGATAGCACCCGTGGGAACTGGCTTCAGTGACTATTTACTTATCTATTGCTTCATAACAAACTGCCCCAAAACTTAGCGGCTGAAATCACTCCTCATTTACCACCATTACCTCTTGAGGTTCTGGAAGTTGACCTGGTAGCTCTGGCTTGGCTATTCTCACTCAGGAGTTTTGTGGGGTTGCCATGAGGAGTTGGGGCCGGAGGTATCTCAAAGGGCTTCTGCACTTACGGGTCAGGCAGTTGATGCTGGCTATTGTGGGGGTCTCAGCTGGGACACCTCATGTAGCCCCTCAATGTACATGGGCTTCCTCACAATATAGCAGCTGGCTTCCAGGGCTAAGCATCCCAAGACAGAGCCTGGCATAAACCGTCCTGCCTTTCATGACCTTTCCTTCCAGGTCATGTTGTACCATTTCTGCCCCCTTCTACTCCTCAGAAGGGCAGAATTCAGACTGGCCCAGATTGAAGGAGAGGGCAATTAGGTTCTGCCTCTTGATAGGAGGCATGTCAAAGAATCGATGAATAGATTTCAAAACCTCCTGAGTGACTCCTGCTGAGCTGGGCCTGGAAAAATAAAGCACAGAAATTAAAGGTAATTTCTGGGATTTTATCCTCTCTCCTTGCCTTCAGAATCTTTGACTCCAAGCTAGCCTTCCTATTGATGATACCTTTATCATGACAAGTGTGAGGAGCTCAAAAATGCCTGTTCATGGAGCTCAGACACTGGGGACTCTTAAATGGGTATCACTGGCCTTTTCAATGGGCGCCTACTCACCTGGGCGGGGGGTCATACCCTCAGTACACAGCACAGTGCTCACATGACATGGGGCAGGGCCTGTGCTCTCTGAAGGAAGGTGTGCTGTAGGAAAGCTCGTGAGGACCTTGCCTTTGTAGGGAGAAAAATCTTTTCCCTCTACCATCTTATGTTCTGTGTCCAGAGACCTGCAAATTAAACTTACAAAAGTCATCCTAACAAGAAAAAAGAACAGATATAATTACGAATGTGTGCCCAAGACTTCTCAAAGAAATGTCACTCAAGGAGCTACTTAGAATTTGGATCTCATATGCCATCTTAACAAAAAACTTGTAAAGGAAAAGACACAGGCCAAGTGTTTGGGGCTTCTGGGGGTGGTGAGTTGTGGGATGGTCAGCATATGGAGAAACTCACAGAAAGTAAGGGATATTTCAGTAAGGTTTGTTTATGCAGATTCAAGTTGGTGCAGTCTCAGTACTGGATGGTTTCCTCTTCCTGGTGTGGGAGAAGGGAGGGAAATACCTTCACAAGGGGAAATGTATGCCTGCCTTGAGGAAGGTAGGGGGAGTGTAGGTTTTTTTCTGGGTCTGCTGTTTTTCAATTGTCTTCACCTCAAAATAATCCTTATGGCCAAAAGGCACATTTTGAGGATGGCATATTCTGATCCCCGTTTACCTTCATTCAGTGACTGTGAATCTGCCCACCTGCCATGTTGCCTTCACTCCAGGGGGCATGTGTAGTGGTGTTTGGAGTCAGATGACAGGTAAGATTTTTGGCTCTGACCCTGACCAGGGTGCAATCTCAGGCATGGCCAGCCAGCTTTCTGAGCCTCAGTTTCCTCTTTGGTAAAGCATAGGGAATCACAGTGCCTAGCCCCTAAGGGGAGGATATAAGCATTCCACAGAAGGGATGAAAACATAGCCGGCATATAGCAAATGCTGCATATTTTTCAGATGGATATTACCTTAGAAAGGGGCAGTGATAATAATGGTGATTTCTGAGCCATGTAGCACATTGCCCCAAACATCCTAATGGATATGATCTCACCAAATCCTTATAGTTCTTTCATTGTGTGGATGGGAACATGAAAACTCAGGCCAGTGCCCAGCCCAGGTCACAGAGCCTATGGCTGTAACTCAGGCTCCTGGTCCCACATTACTGCTGTGCCAGTCAGGGCTTCCCTGGGTGGCTCACTAAGGCAATGAATCCTGATGTCCTTCAGGCCCCAGAAGGTGTGGCTGGGAGAGGAAAGGTTGCAAAGGGCTCCATGTGGCTGGAGGGTGGTCCTGAGAATTGGAGGTTAACCCAAAAACAAGCTGAAGAGGAGAGACAACAGCAAGGCCAAGAGGAAGGCCTAGGGGGAAAGAACTGGAAGAACCAGAGAGAGGTGGATAGATAGAAAGGATGAGATGCAGGGAAAGAGCAGGCTCGGTGAGGTGAAGCCCCAAGGGGACACAGAGTAGGGGTCAAACCTGGACCTGTCAGCACATAAAGCCCATATGTGCTACAGCGTGTGGGAGGACACAGCTGATGTGTCTCCACAGCTGGAAACTCTGGACAGGTTGTGAGTGGGCATCAAGAGGTCAGGAAGGGTAGGCTTGGCTGGGCTATGTGGGGTGAGGTGAGACTGCAGGAAGTCTGGAGGGGCCAAAGGGGGAGGAAGAAAAGGAGGTGAGCCTGAATGTGGGGAATGCGGAGTGGGTCCCCAGTTTGGTCACTGCACAGAAGGGGCAGTACCCTGGGCTCTCTGATATAGATTCAATGTTTGTGCCCCCCCCCACAAGTGTTAAATTTTAACCCCCCAGGGGCACCTGGGTGGCTTGGTCAGTTAAGCATCCAAACTCTTGATTTCGGCTCAGGTCATGATCTCACGGTTCATGAGTTCAAGCCCCACATCGGGCTCTGCACTGACAGTGTGGAACCTGCTTGGGATTCTCTCTCTCCCTCTCTCTCTCTGCCCCTGCCCTGCTCTAACTCTTTCAAAAATAAATAAACATTAAAAAAAAATCCTAATCCCCAATGTGATGCCATTAAGAGGTGGGGCCTTTGGGAGGTGAATGGGTCAGTAGGGTGGAGTCCTCATGAATGGGATTAGTGCCCTTACATCCGGGACCCCAGAGAACTCCCTCACTCCTTCCTCCATGGAGAACACTGCAAGGCTTCACAGCTTGCACAACTGTGAGAAATAACTATTGGTTGTTTAAGCCACTTATCTAAGGAATTTGTGTCATAGCAGCCCAAACAGACCAATGCATCATCTGATCTCAAGAAGTTCAAGGCCCTCAGTGGGGTGTGTGGGGCCCAGAGAACATTGTTCACAGGTCTGACCATCCTGAGTGTTGGTGACGGGTGTAGCCAACGGGGCTCTCCCACTGTGGACATTCTGGAAATGTGCCCGCAGCACCTACGAATGTGAAGACATGCACTCCTGTTGCTACAGTTCCACTCCCAGGCACATGTCCAACAGACACTGTGCACAGGTGTGCCCGGTGACAAGTACAAGGGTGTTCATGGGGGACAATGTTCGTGAGGGCCAGACCAGAAACCATTCCCAGTCTACCAGTAAAGGAAGAGGTGAAGAAATGGTTCCATTCACATAAATAGGTAATTATGTTAAAATGAGGTCATTAGGGTGGCCCTAATTCAATCTGACTGGTGTCCTTATAAGAAGAGGAGATTAGGACACAGGCTTACACAGAGGAAAGCCCAGGTGAGGACACAGAAAGCAGGCAGCCATCTGCACGCCAGAGAGAGAGGCCTCGGAAGAAACCAGACATGCTGATGCTTTGATCTTGGACTTCCAGCCTCCAGAACTGTAAGGGCATCTTGTCCTCATCATCCCCCTGCCTCCCACTTCATGAAGTTGTCAGCTCGTTGGATTTTATCCTGGGGCAGAACCTCACGGCTCACCTGGGCCAGACCTCTACTCTCTAGGCCAGGAGGTTAGTGGTTTGCCTGAGGTCATACAGCTCCGGGGTGATCTGCTCCCGCCACTGAGGCAGATGGTCCCACAGTGAAAGGGGCTGGAATAGGACTGGGGTGGGCGGTGTGATCCTACAGGGCATGACACTCGATCCAATCAAAATCATGAAATTAAAAACCATACCCTGCCTGGATCCACCCAGACCAATTAAAGCAATCCCAACTTGGATGCATGTATTTTCTTTTAAAATCCCCCCAGAGGGTTCTAATGGGCAGCCAGAGCTGAGAACCCCACCACAGGGACATCACGGGTACTCAGTGGTTGCCACTCCACTCCCTTGGTGCCACTTTTTAATGTTATTTGAATGTGCTTCTTGATGCCAGCTGTGTGGGCTTCCCTCCATCCTGTTGCTAAATCCTTGTTTGGCAATCGATTCGGTCAACATGACTTTTCCATAGAAACATCTTTGTGGTCTGGTTCTTCATGTAGAAATCGTGTGCCCTTTCTGTTGTCATAACCGACTTCTCCAGGCAGACCGAACATGGGCTTGGGTCCCTCCCAGCACCACACCTGCTTCCTTCCCCACACACCCAGGTGGCATGAGGTCAGCCACTTGCTCTGGGAATGCGAGAGCCAAGACCGAAAGAGGAACCTGCCTGGGCTGCAGCTTCCCCCACACAACCGAGCAGAAAAGCCAGGCTGGGCTGGGTGGGGCCCACATGAAGGGAGGGGTGGTGTGGGGGAGACAGGCAGAGCAGGGCCTAAAGTTAAAGGTGTGCTTTGGGTCGTGTCTCACATTGGTGAGCCTCGGTTTACTCCCGTGTAGAGCGGGACTAGAAGCACCTAGTTCCAAGGATAAATGAGATATGGTATGTGCCTGGGGGCAGGGGGCAGCAGGAAGCTCTTGTGGCTTGCACCCTTTTGGCATCCCCATCCTTGTATTCATTGGAGGAGATTCCCATGTTGCTAAGGAGGGTGTCTTCTAGGGCTTTCCCCTGGCAGTTCCCCACCAATCTCTGGGAACTCCCTCTCTTGCTTTTCCTTCTGAGAGCCTCCAGAGTCCTACCTGCCAATCCCATGGCATGCTCCAGGGCTGGAATGAGAGGAAGGGAGGGAGTGGGGAAAGGGAAACCTGTGGTTGGTAAGCAGGACAAGGTAGGGGGTGGGGTGGCAAGAGGTGGCAATGGCAGCCCTCTCTTAGCCTCCTGGAGCATCCCCTGCAGCAGGTCTTGGGATCCCTTGCTTCTTTGTTTCCTGGCTGTTGGGATGCACCAGGGAAAAACAAGCTTATCAGCTTTGGTGATCTGGACGGCACTTTTGGGTGGATTACAGAAGGTCCTCCCTCTGGATAGCAACAACCATGGGCATGACTTGGCGAGCAGGGTATGGGCTGGATTTCAGGTCCAGTTTGCTTTCCAGCTGGGCACCTTGGGCACAACACAACTACACCACTGAACAGAATGACTCCAAAGGTAATTGACATTTAATCTTCACATGTGGAAACCATTTCTAGCAAGGGAAACTTGAGTTCACGCCACAGCCTGATTTGGGGTCTGTCTCCTCCCTCCCTCCAGGCAACCATGTCTACAGTAGAAAGTCCTTAAGGGAGGCAATGGCCCTGGGATTCACCTCTGGGTCCCCTCTCTTCTGTACAGAGGATGGAGTCCTGTAGCATCTGTACCAGCTACTGCTCTGAGTCAGGATCTCTCAGCAGATGCATAGGACCTGGGAGAATACAGGGACAGGCACAGTCCTATCAAGGCAGAGATCCCCCAGAGTGGACTCCTGGCTGCCACAGAGACAGTTCTAGAATGAGATGCCTGTGAATGTGTCCATACACAGGATGTCACAGGGTTTTACCCTCAGCTTCCCCTTGAAATGTGAACTCTTTTCTCATTCCATTGGCCACCACCATCTTGGCTGTGCTGTCCCATCCATTCATTGATTCTGTCAGCAACTATGGAGCGCCTTCTGTATGTGCTTGGAGGAGCACACCATGGGAGTCTGGAGGTTAGAGTAGGAGCTATTCCCCCAGCTGACAAAGGCAGAAGGAAATTTAGTCAAAGAGAGAGCTCTGGCAGAAATCCAACCTTCACTTTGTGAATGACTGCGTGTGCCAGGCAATGTAACAGGAGAGTCACAGAGCCAGCCAAGGGAATCTTGTGATGGCCTGTGCTTCACGCCTAACCCTGCCCAGAAGGGTGGGTGACCAGCCCAATAGAATGGAATCAAACAGATTGACTCTAGAACTCCTGCTTCTCCTGTTGCTCTCCACGCCCCATGTCATGGTGCTGCCTACCCATGGCTCTGGCTAACACAATGGGCTTTCGTTTCTCCAGGAAAGCCTGCCCTCAGCAGGTGACCACCCCCATCCCCGCTCCCCCCAGCAGGTGCCTGGGCTCTCAGTTTCCCCCTGTGCCTGGCTACCAGAGCTTACAAGCCTTGGTTTACCAAGGGGTGAATGACCCCTCATGGCTTAGCATACCCCCATGCCTTGAGAAGATGGGAAATTCCAGGGAAAGGGAAAGAGATGAGTTCTCATCCCCACATCTTAGATTCCAACTGGAAGAGGATGCAGGAACATTAGGGTCCGTTGCCTGGCCTTCAAATCCTCGTATGGTTATTCCCTACCCACCCAGTGTGGACTAGATGCTTCCTCACGCTGCATACCTTCACAGCTACCTGAGGTAAGGATGTTCCTCATATTTCACAGACCAGGAGACAGAGGCAAGAGCAGGGAAGGGTCATCCTTGCCCCAAATCGCCAAGAGGGTCACATTACACAGGATCTTTGGACTTCATGCCTATGCCCCTTTCTCCATCCCTCCTCCCTGTGCCTGGCTATGTGGATGGAGCCCAGGATTCTAAGTGCCAAGGTGCTTTCCAGTAGAGGCACCTGATGATGTCCTGACCATCCTTCCAAGCCTTCAAAGTCAGCATTTGAAGCCAGACCAAATGGCAACCTGAGAGGGCACCTTAAGATCTCTGTGCTTCTGTTTCCTCATCTGCAAGGTGCAGGTGGCCATAAGAACACCCAAGCCCTGTAAGAACTAGAAAGGCCCCAAACAGGACACACACGTTCCCAGAAGCAGCAGTGATGGAGGCAGATGGAGTGTAGCGTCTATTTTCAGGCAGGCATTTTTCACAGCACGGGATCCCTGGAATACTCCTTTTATACAAGGCTTCCTTCTTAAATCTTCTCTCCCCCTTAACGTGGCCCAAGCCCCAGGCATCCAGTGACTTCCTTTGCCTCATAATCAAATATGTCACCTCTCCTATGATCTACTGTTTAAGATCTTCGTGGGTCACCTTTTAAAATGAACTAGTGTGGGGGCACCTGGATGGCTCAGTAGGTTAAGCATCTGACTTTGGCTCAGGTCATGATCTTGCAGTTTGCGAGTTTGAGCCCCGCTTTAGGCTCTGTGCTGACAACTTGGAACCTAGAGCCTGCTTCAGATTCTATGTCTCCCTGTCTCTCTGCCTCTCTGCCACTCACACTCTGTCTTTGTCTCTCCCTCTCAAAAATAAATAAACATTAAAAAAATTAAAATGAACCAGTATATGAATGGATAAATAAAATGTGGTCTATCCATATAATGCAATGTTACTCAGCTCTAAAAAGTAAGGATATTTGGACACACACTTCAACACGGATGAACCTTGAGGACACTAGGCTAAGTGAAATAAGCCAATCACAAAAAAGACATATACTGTATGATTCCACTTATATGAGGTTCCCAGTGTATTCAAAATCATAGAAACAGAAAGTACAATGGTGGTTGACAGGGGCTGGAGGGAGGGAAATGGGGAGTTATTAGTTTAATGGGTACAGAGTTTCAGTTTGGGATGATGAAAAAAAAGTTCACGTACTTATTGCTACTACATAGTACATTTAAAATGTGTAATTGGTAAATGTTATTTTATGTGTCTTTATCAATTTTTTTCTTTAATTGATCACGCTTTTGGTGTCAAGCCTAGGAATCTGTATCTAACCTTAGATCCCTAAGATTTTTCTCCTAGGATTTTTCTAAAACTTTTGTGGTTTTATGTTATAAGTCTATGATATGTATCTTGAGTTAAGTTTACTGAACGATGTGAGGTTTAGGTCGAGGTCACTCTCCTTCTCCGTCCTCCATCCCCCTCCTCCTCCTCCACCTTCCCCTCCTTCTCCTCCCCTTCTCTCTTCTTCCCCCTCTGTCTCCATCTCCCCCGTTCCTCCTCCTCCTCCTCCTCCCCTCTCCCCCTCCCCTCCTTTTCTCCCTTCCTCTCCTCCCCCTCCTTCCCCTACTCCTTTCCCTTCCCCCCTCCCTCCTCCCCCTCCCCATCTCCTTCCTTCCCCTCTCCTTCTCTCTCTCCCTCTCCTCTTTCTCTTTCTTCTACTTCTTCCTGGCTGTCCAATTGCTCTAGCATCATTTGCTGAAAAGGATATCCTTCCTCCATGAATTGACTTTACATCTCTGTCAAAAATCAGTTGAGTATATCTGTGGAGGTCTTTACTTCAGTTCTGGGCTCTCTAGTCTTCCATTGATCAATGCATTTGTACCCCTGCCATAGCACACTATGTCAATTACCATAGCTCTACAAGAGGCCTTAATGTCAGGAAGAGCAAATCATGCCACTTTATTCTACTGTGTCAGGATTCTTTTCTCGTCACTTCTCCTTTTCATATGATTTTAGACTAAGTTGGTCTATAGGTACAAAAAAAATCTTGCTTGGATTTTGGTAGGAAGTACATTAAACTTATAGATCAGTTTGGGGAGAATTGCCATGTTTACCACATGGGACATTATAATCCATGAATATGCTCTATCTCTCCAAATTTTTACGTCTTATTTGATTCTTTTCATCAGCATTGGTAATTTTCATAATACAAAGTCTCCACAGGTTTTCTTAAGTATATGTGTAAACATTTCTTCTCTTTTTTTTTTGTTACTGACTGTAAATGATATGGTGCTTTTAATATTGGTTTCTGTATGTTCATTTTTAGTATATAAAAGTGTGATTTATTTTTGCATTCTAATTTTATATTGTACCACCTTGCTGACCTCACTAATGAGTTATAGGATGGGTGGGTTTATGGGGTTTTTTGGTAAATCCCTTGGGGTTTTCTATGTAGACAAGTAAGTCATCTTCAAATAGAAAGGGTTTTATTTCTTCCTTTACAATCTGTACATCTTTTTCTTGCCTAGGACTTTTGACACTATGTTGACTATGAGTAGTGGAAATGGATATTCTTGCCTTCTTCCCAGTCTTAGGGGCAAGCATTCAGTCTTTCTACATTAAGTATGATGTCAGCTATGGTTTTTTTTGTAGATGTTCTTAATTGAGTTATGATAATTTCCTTCTATTCCTACCTTTTTCTTTTTTACAATATGCTTTATTTGGCCTCTCTCCATATATATATAATATATAAACAACAGGATCTTGTACCCAGTAAATACTAAATAAATGGCATTTATTATCCTGACTATGATTGTGTAGGAAATACTCCCCTAGAGACCCAGGTGTTCAGACTCCATAGCTTACTTACTGTGTGAATATAGCCAATTATTTAGTACAATATTATCATTTGTTATTTAAATGGGAATATACTTTTATCATATTATTATTTACTATCAGTTAGGTGTCATCTTTGAGTCTATACACCCTTACAGGGACGTGAGGTTGAAAATTGCTGCTTTGCATCTCTCATAGGGATCAAATGAAAAGTTAATTAGTTGTGCAGTGCAAAGCAATTTCCTGGCCAAATGCAAGGTAGCAATGCTACCAGGTAGCTTCACGAAGCCAGGCACGTGGTGGACAAACTTCCAGCTACGTAGATACTGCCCTTTCCTGTCTCCAGGCCCCCTGCTCACCCTGCACCCTTCCAGCTTCATACTGTGCTCCAGGCTGTGGCACTCTTTTTGTACCCATCAAGGGTAGCCATCTGAGTACTAGTAAACTACTGCATCCACACTAGCACATCCACTAGTACTTTCCTTCAGGAAATGAGAAGAGACGCTTGCCTCAACAATTTTCAACTAGGTGTGTCACCGTCAGTAAGTGATCTTAACTGCTCTCTAGTCAGCGGGATTGAGCCAGATGACACGTGGGTTCCAATTTTTGAGAAATTGATTGGAAATCAAGTTTTAGATTTTGTAAAATGCTTTTCTGCATCAGTTGATATGATCCCATGATTTCTCTTTTCTAGCTCTGATTGGTTTTGAAATGTTGAGCCAGCCTTGTCGACCCGGAATAAATCCTGCTTGGTCACCGGGTATGATTATTTGTATGATTGTTAGATTTGGTTTGCTGATATTTTGTTGTGAATTGTTCCTTCTAAGTTCATGGAAGATACTGGTCTCTCACATCTCTTTTTGCATTGTCTTTGTCTGGTTTTAGAATAAGGTAGTACTGGCTTCATCAAAATGAGTTGGGAAGTATTCCTTTCTCTTTCATTTTCTGATAAAGATTGCGCAAAATTGCTGTTAGTTCTTCTTTAAATGTTTGGTAGACTTCTCCAGGGAAATCATCTAGGCTTGGAAATTTATTTTTCAGGAAATCTTAAATTAAACATTCAATTTCTTCGGTACTTACAAGGTTATTCAGATTGTCTTTTTGTCTTGTTTTTTTTTTTTTTTTTTTTTTTTTGCAGGTTTTGGTTTTTGAGGAAGTGGTTCATTTCTTTTATGTTGTCAAATTTATGAGAAAAAAATTTGTCCATAATATTCCCATATAATCTCATTAATGGCTGCAGTCTGTAGTAATATACCTTATTTCATTCCTGAAACTTGAGATTTGTGTCTTCTCTTTCTTTTGTGTTCTAGAGATTTTTCAATTTTATTTTCAAAGACTCAGCTTTTTATTTCATTGATTTTCTTTCTTTTTTTTAAATGTTTATTTATTTATTTGAGAGAGAGAGAGAGCACGAGCACAAGCCAGAGGGGCAGAAAGAGACACACAGAATGAGAAGCAGGCTCCACGCCCTGAGCTGTCAACGTTGAGCCCGACACAGGGCTCGAACTCATGAACCATGAGACCATGACCTGAGCTGAAGTCAGACACTTAACTGACTGAGCCACCCAGGTGCCCCATTTTTCTTGTTTTTTCTATTTTTAAATTGCATTGATTTCCACTCTATGTTTGTGATGTCCTTTCTTCTTACTTTGGGTTAATTTTGCTACTATTTTTCTAGCATCTTGAAGTAGGACTTAGGTTATTGATTTGGGTTCTTGCCTTGTTAATCATTTAGTGCTATAAACTTTCATCTCAGCTTTAGTTGCATCCCACAAATTTTGATACATTGTCTTTGTTTTTAATCAATTATATATATTTTTAAATTTTCCTTCAAGGCTTCCTCTTTGACCCATGACTTCTTTAGATGTGTTTTGTTTAATTTCCACATTTAGAGATTTTCCTGATTTATTATAGTTGGAGAATGTACTCAGTATGATTTCAATTCTTTTACATTTGTTGAGGGTTTTTTTTTTTTTTTTTTTGGCCCAGGAAATGATCTATATTGATGACTGCTTCATGGATACTTGAAAATGCTTGGTGCTTGGAATGCTTCTAGGAAAAATGTGTAGGAGGGAACACTTGCTTCCAGCAGGTCACTATATTCCCTTTTAGACACTCATTTTCCCTTCAATTTTTTTTAACCCAGAAGGAAATATTTAAGTATATTTTTATCAAATTGTCAAAGAACAGAAAAATATCTATTTTTACAAGTTATTCCACATAACAGGAAGTAAGTAAAGCTGTTTTCTAAAAAAAATTTTTTTATTTTTGAGAGAGAGAGAGACAGAGCATGAGCTGGGGATGGGGAGGGCCAGAGAAAGAGGGAGACACAGAAGCCAAAGCAAGCTCCAGGCTCTGAGCTGTCAGCACAGAGCCCAACAAGGGGCTCAAACTCACAGACCGCAAGATCATGACCGGAGCTGAAGTCAGACGCTTAACCCACTGAGCCATCCAGGCACCTCAAGTAAAGCTGTTTTTGAGGCAAATACAATCTGGGTAAAATAAAAACTGCATAGTCTCTGTAGGAAAAGAAAATTACAGGCCAATGTCACATAGGAATATAATTGTAAAAATCCTGCAGGAAATATTAGCAATTCTAATCCACCAGTGTATTAAAATAATGATTTGTCATGTCCACGTCAGGCTTTTATACCAGGAAAGCAAAGATGGTTCTTCCATTAGAATAAATGTAGATAAAATTCATCTCATTAATATGCTAAAGGAGAAACAACATAAGCATCTCTCAAAAGATAGAGAAATCACTCAATAAAATGTAGAACTTGGGGTGCCTGGGTGACTCAGTGGGTCGAGGGTCTGACTCTTGGTTTTGACTCAGGTCACGATGCCAGCCAGGGTCATGGGATCAAGCTCCATAGGCTCTGCACAGAGTGTGGAGCCTGCTTGTGTTTCTCTCTCTCCCTCTGTGTGTCACTCCCCTAACATGCTCTCTTTCTCTAAAATTAAAAAAAAAAAAAAATGTAGGGGCATCTGGGTGGCTCAGTTGGTTGAGTGTCTGACTTTGGCTCAGGTCATGATCTTGTGGTTCATGGGTTCAAGCCCTGCATCAGGCTCTGTGCTGACAGCTCAGAGCCTGGAGCCTGCTTTGGATTCTGTGTCTCCTTCTCTCACTGCCCCTCCTCCACTCACACTCTGTATCTCTCTCTCAGAGTAAATAATAAAAACAATTTTTTTAAAAAAAATGTAAAACTCATTCATATGAAAACTTACAGCCCCTAAATATAGAAGAAAATATCTTAAAAATGAATTTGTAGTTATCAAAAACCTACTGCCAACAGCATATTGAATAGTGAAACAACGTATTTAATAATGAAAAAATGATTATTATCACCACTACTATTTAAGATTGTACTGGAGTTCCTAAATAATGCAATCAGCCAAGAATAAGAACTAGAAAAGTAGATGAAATTATAGATGATATGATCATCTATATTAAAAAACACACAAGAAAATAAATGGATAAAATAATAAAATTAATAAGGCAGTGAAGAAGTACACAGATAGGAAATAAAGTTACAAAAATCAGTAATGCTGTTTTATATGTGCAATGAGTAACTAGAAATGGAATATTTATGGGGGTGCCTGGGCCTGGGTGGCTCAGTCGGTTAAGCATTCTCATCCAACTCTTGATTTCAGTTCAGGTCATGATCTCACCATCTGTGGGTTCGAGCTCTGCACTGACAGTGCGGAGCCTGCTTGGGATTCTCCCTCTCCCTCCCTCTCTGCCCCTACCCTGCTTTCTCTCTCCCCCAAAATAAATAAATAAACTAAAAAAAATTTTTTCTTTAATTTCACAATTGTAAAACATAGGCATCCAGAAATAAACCTAACAAAAATGTGCGAACTTTATGGAGATCATTACAAAATGCTGAAAGACATAAAAGAGAAAAACACAGAATTAGATATTCTCTGTTCATTCATAGAAGGAATCAGTCCCCTAGCGATTTAGCCAATGTCCCTCCAAATAAATGAACACATTGAGTGCGATTCCAATTAAAATTCTTTGGCTCTTTGATTCACTTCGGAACACTGTTTCTAAAATTCGTATGAAACAATAAAGGAGTTTGAATAGCTGAATCAACTCTAAACAGTCATCACGGAAAACCTCACCCTACAGACATTAAGCCGTTTTACAAAGCCAGAGTAATTAAAATAGTGAGACACTGGTGCTGAGACTGGCAGCCAGTGTCATGGGATGCAATGGCCCATTCAGAGACAGTCACGGACATTTATCAGAACACAGTGTTTATAATAGAGGCAGCATCGTGATGCCCCCGGGAATAGCCGCTTGGATAGAAAAAAAAAAAAAAAAACACAAAATCCAACTTTAGATGAATGCTGTGAAGAAAAGGAAAGAGGGGCAGTAGCTGTAAAGAACAGCAGAAACGAGGCAGTTTTGATGTGTTGTTTTTCTTTTCTTGTTTTATGGAGACAGAGACCTGAGTGCAAAGAAGCCGATGGGGAGGACCCAGGTGAGAGGCAGAGTGTGAGTTTACTACAGGGAGAGAGTGGTGTCTGTTTCTGTAGGTGGTCAGTTTCTGTAGACCTTGGCAGGGGGATGGGAAATGTGAGCAAGTTCTATATCTGGCCCAGGAAAAGGCGGGAGTTTCTGTATTTCTATTCGCCACCATTCCATGTAAATTTCCATGGCACACTAAGTATATCTACATTTTTGGACACTGATCGGCAGTAACCAGAGACTCCATGGGAGGATTCGTGTCTGTGAAGGTCAAACTCAGAGAACTTATCAGCTGCTGCCTCTCAAGAACAAGGACCAGGGGAGATCATCAGCTCCAAACTAAGGGAGGAATGCTATACGTAGGAATCACTCTGTGGTTCCTCTAATGTCTACCCAGGTAAGAGTAAGTCAGCATGTGCTATGCAACTCTGCCCTCATGTAGTAAAATGAAAATGCCTTCAGCAAGGGGTGAGGTGCATTTAGTATGTTTGATTTAACAAGGGTGGGACCTGTAAAATTATGATTCTGCCGAAGGGTTAAGGTCTTAAAACAGCCTTGCTTATCTCTTTATTATTCATCGCATGCTCTAAAACCAACTAACCAAATGAACAGTGTAAACAGGAATGAAAAGATACCCGGGCTTCACGTTTACTAAAAAGAGGGAACCACCACATTGGGTGGGAGTTCCAGGGCTGGACCAAACAGGTTGGGGACAGGTGGGGGTATTAGAGAGACAGGGTGTGGGGGTAGGTATGCGACCCAGTGCAGCCAAGGAGAATAGAGCCAAGGAGTGACCGACAGCAAACCCAAGCTCTGGAATAAGCCCCCAGGGTCAAAAGGCAGCCTGATCCATGGCAGGGATCATATCTGAAGGGTGAGCAGAGGGTAGAGAGTTGGGTGAGCCCAACAGGAACATGGCAGGAAGAAAGGAAGAGGTTCCGGGCTTTGGTGGGAGCAGGGGACATGGGCCTGGGGCTCCCTTCCATCCATCGGGCTAGCCAAACAGGACTGGGTGCCCAAGGAGACAGTGAACTGAAAATTAGAGATATGAATCAGTTCTGTGAACAAAAATCTGGGGCTTCTGGAGCAAAATAAAAAGGAGCCAGTGGCTATCCAGGGTCCAGAAACAATAGCTATCAATCCAAGCATCTGTTAGAACTCAGCGTTAATTTGGCAACATCAGTGGTAGCCCCATGGAGATGGGCTTGGGGGTGGGGTTTGAGTGTTGCTGGAATCCCCCCAGTGACACTCCCAAACCCTACCCCTGTCCCTGTCCCATGGAAGATCTAGTTGCTGTCCACAAGGCTGAGTATCTTTTGCTCTGCTCATGCTTTTCAGCCATTGTATCTGGGTTCTAATGACACTGAAAAGTTCCAAAATAGTCTCACATTGCAAAAGATCCCTGGTCTTTGAAGCTGGATTGCTTCAGACCTACAGAAGAGATGTTGGTGTCCTGGAATGAGCTTCATTTCCTCTGACAAGAAACCCAGCCACCTGTGGATGGGTTTTTATCATTATCTTCATAATTTTCAGTACTGGCAGGTGTGAAAAGTTTCCTCCAGGCAAGTGGCTTTGTAGCTGTGAGGAACACAGCCCAGGCAAGAGAGAGAGACAGAGACAGAGACAGAGACAGAGTGTCTGTGTGTAGGTCCCACCCCCCACCCCCCTGTGTGGTGTTGGGTGTCTGTGGGTGCATACCTGCCCACAGCCAACCTGGGACAAGTTGGGCCCCACAGCCTGGGGTCTAATAACATGGCCTGAGCCCTCTCTGCTTTCAGGTGTCTAGGCCTCTCCAGCATCCACCCCCTGGGACACAGGGGATGTAAGTGTTGTTGGGCCATTCAGCCGGAAACCTGGGAGCAGTGGCTCTGACAGGGCTCCAGGTGCCCCGGTCACTGTGGATGGAGATTAGACGCCAATCTCCTTTCCTAGGACACACTATCCGGCAGGCTTGTTTTCAGCCAGACAATCGACCACTGTCCCTGCCTAGGGGGGCTGTTCGGCCGCCTGCCCAGGTCAATGCCAGACACGGAGCAGGAGCCCTTCCCAGCATCACTGTCCCCCGGGCCCAATTAGGGTGGGTGGTATGGGCCCCAGAGACGTCCTAGAGTGACTGGCCCTGCTACTGCCCGGGCTCCTTGCTACCGCACATCAAAGGTGGCCAGGTTGGAACCCACTTCCCCTTAGTCACAAGGACAAGTTAAACAGTCTCAGGTGTCCCTGGATGTCCCCTTCTGCCTGTTTGTTTTTGTGTTTATCCCCACAAATAGGTCACAGCATTTCCTATGGTGCTGAAAAAGGCAGAGCAAGCAATGACATGTATTCAACAACCAAGTAGAAAGTAAAACAAAGTAAAGAAAAAAAATCTTGTCTTCGAACCCAATAGCATGTAGCTAGCTAGCCTGCAGGGAACACAAGGCCACTCCCTGGTCAGTCTGCTTTGAGGCGGAAATGCAAGGTGTTGTCACAGCTCGTGCAGCAGGGTGACACTGTCATGGAATCATAGCGAACAGCCAGCAGCCGTCTTGTCTGAGGTTGGATGTGGATCAAATGCATTTCTGTGGGCCAGGAGGTTCTCTGATCCCCACTTGTCTCTGGAGACAGATGACAGAGCCCAGGACAGGATAATGTAATGGAATTTGGACCGTGGGGCTAGAGTATGCCATTCCCAATGCAGCCAGGCTGTGCACTGATTGGGCCTGCAGATGCCATGTTGGTACGTATGGCTCCCGCACAGATACAGTGGCCCTAGCAGTGAGTCCTGGGGAGAGTCTGGGGGTGGGGGATGGGGCTCCTGCCAAGAGTTATTCTGCATCCACAATGGAGTGAGAAGCTCCCTGCTGTGCCCAGCAAGCACTGAGCCTCTTGAAGCCCTGACCACTCTCTTTTCCTATCACACAAAAGACCTATTGATTTCATTAGGCAGTTCCCCTTCTTGGGCCTAATTGAGCTCTCCAGGGACATTTCTCCCAAGCTATTCCTTAAGCAAAGCTTAATAATATGTGCTGTGTCCTTCGCCTGGCTATTTACATGTGCCCAAGACTCTGTGAGCTTGAAGCTTCCTGGGCCCCTAATGGTGGGGCCAGGGACTTGCTTGCCCACCCTGGGTCACCAGTGGCTGAAGGCACCCAGAGGTCACCAAGAGCCTCCAGGGCCAAGAAGTCTGCCTCTGCCACACTGGGTGTTTATTAAGGACGGCGATTCAAGCTCCAGCTATTTGGAGGCAGCGGATACTTCATGAATAAAGACATTGTACTTATTTATAGGGAGGGTAAACCAACCTGGGAAGTATAGTCGGAGTTTCCACCCTCAGGCTCTGGATGAACTTGGGATATCAGGCCAGAAGGCATTATTTCCTGTCAACGATTTAAACTCCAATCCAGCCAACCAGGAACACTGTGGATAAACACACAGGGGCCTGTTAAACACGTAACTGTGGGCGAAAGTGAGTTTATCCCTCCCCAGGCCAGGTATCAGATGTTCACTTTCCAGTCCATGGAGGACTGGTAAACAGCCGCCGGGGAGTTTTCTGCCCTTTTAATTGGAGTGGTTCTTGAAGCAGATGTCCATTGTGAGGAAGACGTGGATGACAGCTCTGAGGCCTCTGGCCATTGAGGCTGAAAACACGGAGAAGGCCCAGTAGGCCAGAACAGGAAAGTATCACTCAAGGGTCAACTCGGTGGGCCTTAAATCTCCTACCCAAAGCAGCACCTTCCGTAGTTTACAACCTTTTGGCATAATATGAAGAAATTTAAAATGTTATTAAGTGTGTTGTATTCAAGCCAGATTCCAACAATGCTTAGAAAGTCTCTTCTGAAAAAAAGCTGTTCTCAATCTGTTTTCTGAACTTCACTTTTTAGAGCCTGACCTTGGGGCACAAGGCTCCTTTATTTCCACCCCCCCCCCCCATTCCCACCTGTCCCTGTCAGGGCTGACACACAAACACACATTACACTTGCTCACTTTGGGGAACACATTCCCAAAACCTGTTTCCAAATTACTGGTAGTGAGATTGTGCTTGCAAGCAGAGCTTTTACAGATGAGTTTGAGATTTGAAGTGTTTAGTCTTGCCAAGGGAGCTGGAGAAGGGCAGAAATAATAAATAAGAGCAGGCATCAATGCAACAGGGAAACAATAGATAAAATCAATGAAAGTAAATATGGTTCTTTGAAAAAGTCGATACAATTAATTAACCTTTAACCAGATTGATCAAGAAAAAAAAAATGACAGAAGAAGCAAAATACCACCATGGGGAAGGAAAGGGGCTTTGAAAGGCATCAGCAGAGTAATAAAAGGATACCATGAACAACTCTATGAACATAAATTCAACAACTGAGATGAAATGGACTGAGTTCTTAAAAGCCATAAGGTGCCAAAAATAAAAAAGAAATCTACAAATTGAATTTGTAGTTTAAAAACCCTCCCAAAAAGGCAAACTCCAGGCCCAGATGGTTTCACTGGTGAATTTGGCCAAATGTTTAAAGGAGAAATTGCAGGGGCGCCTGGGTGGCTCAGTCAGTTGAGTGTCTGACTTCAGCTCAGGTCATGATCTCACGGTCTGTGAGTTCGAGCTCCCCATCGGGCTCTGTGCTGACAGCTCGGAGCCTGGAGCCTGTTTTGGATTCTGTGTCTACCTCTCTCTCTGCCCCTCCCCCACTCATGCTCTATCTCTCTCTCTCTCTCTCTCTCTGTCAAAAATAAATAAAACATTTAAAAAATTTTTTAAAATAAAAATAAAGGAGAATTGCAGTGGGGCACATACGTGGCTCAGTCAGTGGAGCATCTGACTCTGGGTTTCTGTTAAAGTCATGATCCCAGGGTTGTGGGATCAAGCCCCGCATGGGGCTCCATGCTGATCATGAAGCCTGCTTGGGATTCTCTCTCTCTCTCTCTCTCTCTCTCTCTCTCTCTCTCTCTTCGCCCCTGTCCCCTGAGTGGACTCTCTCTCTCTCTCAAATAAAATTTAAAAAATAAAAGAGAAATTACAGCAATTCTTCACAAATTCTTCCAGGTAATAAAAAAGGAGGGAACCCTTCATAACTCATTTTAGGAGGAGGCCAATGTTACTCTCATGATAAAACCAGATAAAGACAAGTACAGGAAAAAAAAAAAACATAACCAATATCCCCATGAATATAGATCCAACAATCCTCAATAAAATATTAGCAAATTAAACATAAGAATATAAAAAATAATATATCATGGGTAAGCAGAATTTACCCTGAGATAAAGATGGGTCAACACTTGAAAAGTAATGAATGTAATTCACCACATGAATAGCCCACATTAGTCAGGATTTTTCAGAGCAACAGGAATAATAGGACACACACACATACACACACGCACACACAAATAACAAAATAAGGAGAAAATATTCATGAGAATTATTATTGTCCTCATTTCTGTAACTGGTCATGCAGCTGTAGCTGGTAATCATAGCTACCTTCTTCCATATTCCCTTTGCCTTCTGCCAGTCATGACCTCCACTGGTTGTGGTTTTTTTACCTGGTGGGGTAACTCAAACCTTAATTCGTGAAGGGTCTGGTCATCAGTAGCCCTGCTTGGATTGGGTTGCTGTAATTATCCATTGAACTTAATCACAAGGCATTGTGACACTAAGAGACACTGTAGGGGATCTCTTGTATTCCAGACATCCTCTTCCTCACCTCCATTGTAGTGTAGCAACTCAATTTCCTGCTGGCATTCAGGATCACTCACCTCAGCCAACAGACTTCTTTCTTTGTCTATTGACTCAAGAAATGAGGAGTCCAAAATGGTTAGGTGATGATCTTAACTTCCAGTTCAATGACATCAGTATTGGGTCTCCTGGTGAAAGCATTTCTTCTTCTGGAACTAAGACCTCCAGGCCAGCAGAGTATAACGTTGTGGGAACAGGAATCAAAAATGTCACTACTAGATCACTAGGAGTAGTAGTGAGTGGTGTCACTTCTATATCTACCCCTTGATTCGTGGATCCATGAATCCTGGCTCTGGAGGAAACAATAACATATATTTGGTGCTGATTCAGAGAATATGCAGTCTTCTGAAGAACCCTGCCCCAGCCCTGCAAGGTATTGCCACCTAGTAGGCACTCTAGATGAATCTTCCAAAGGCCATTCTACCATTTCAGTATGGGGGAAACATGGTAAGACCAGTGAATTTCATGGACATGGGCCCATTGTGGCCTTTCATTTGTAGTGAATTGAGTTCTTTGACCAGAAGTAATGCTGTGTTGGAATACCATGATGATGAATAAAACATTCTGTAATTCCACAGTTGGATGACAGTTTTAGCAGAAACATTTTGTGCAGGAAAAGCAAATTTGTATCTAAAGCATCTATTCCAGGGGCACCTGGGTGGCTCAGTCAGTTGAGCGTCCAACTTGGGCTCAGGTCATGATCTCATGGTTTGTGGGTTTGAGCCCTGCATCGGGCTCTGTGCTGACAGCTCAGAGCCTGAAGCCTGCTTCGGATTCTGTGTCTCCCTCTCTCTCTGCCCCCCACCACACTCACACTCTGTCTCTCTCTCCTTCAAAAATAAATAAACATTAAAAAAAATTAAAGTGTCTATTCGAGTAACAACAAAATGTTACCCCTTTCATAGAAGTGGTCCATTGAAATCAACCAGTCACCAGGTAGTTGGCTGATTACTCCAGGGAATGGCACCATAAGGGGAACTCAATGTTGGTCTCTGTTGCTAGAGGATTATGCCCTTGGCCTTGGTAAATGGAAGTCCATGTTGCTGAGTCCATGCATAACCTGCATCCCCACTGTGACCACTTTGTTCATGAACCCACTGAACAATGACAGATTGGGGAAAGAGGCTGACTGGTATCCACATGACAGGCAGGTCATCTGATCCACTTGATTATTAAAACTCTCCTCTGCTTAGGTCACCCTTTGGTGGGCATTGACATGAGACACAAACATCTTCACGTTTTTTATCTATTCAGAGATAACCATGCACATACCTCTTACCCAGAATTCCTTATCACCAATTTTCCAGTTGTGTTCCTTCCAAATCCCTGACCATCCAGCCAAACCATTGTCTACAGTCCATGAATCGGTATATAATCACACATCTAGCCATTTCAAGCAAAATAATCACCCAGGTGCACTGTTTGAATTTCTTCCCACTGGGAGGATTTCCTTTCACTATTGTCCTTCAGCATATTCCAGAAGGGGGCTGAAGTGCTGTAGATGTCGACTTGTGAGTGATATCTGCATATCATGCAAAACCATCTGTAAGCCAAGCCCAACTTTTCCCTTCCTCTGTTAGCTGATTGTGGAGAGCTCCCCATTAAGCCATAGGTGAAGACAGGGAAAGAGGTTAGTATAGCAGGAATAGGGAACATGGGTCTTTGTGCCACTTTTCCATGTGATGTACTTGCACCTTCAGGGTCTGCTCTGACCCAATCACATATATGCCACTTCATTTGATGATAAAGTGCCACTGTGCACAACCATCTTTATGGCTTAGTGTGTCAGACAACACCCAGTTCATCACTAGTGGCTCAGGTCATATGGTAACTTGGTGGCCCATGATTAAATGTCCAGTCTCTAATAAACCCTAGGTTCAGACCAAGAGCTGTTTCTCAAAAGAAAAGTAGTTATCTACAGAAATGAAAGGGCTTTGCTCCAAACCTGACTATTATGGTTCTAGAAGCAGAGAAGTATATATGTGTGTGGGGCGGGGGGTGGGGTGGGGGGTGGATGGGAGGGGGCAGAGGGTCTGAAAAGAATCAGCATTGTCTTGCATGGCAATTGTCTCAGGGAGACTGTGACCATTTCCTCTGGGAATGTATGGTTAATCCCTTCAGATGGGGGATAGAGAGGCTGCTTCTACTGGGAATGGAAAGGCTGCTTCCACTGGCAAAGAAGACTCATCAGAATTTAAGGACTCAATGTCCCCAGGTTCATCAGGGTCTCCCCCTATATCCCCATTCCAACTTTCTCAATGAAAATTACTTTAACAGTAGATACTTTGCAATATGGGGAATTAAATTTGCATTGTAAGTCAGCCACTCACATGAGGAGACCAAACACTCTTTGGTTTTCAGCAATCTTAGTTCTGGAACTACTGGAGATATGAGTCCTTTTAAGAGTAGATGTAGAAGATTTCAGGTCATTCATTCAACAATTGAGCTAGAAATTTGAATCTCTGAGCTCATCCTTTTCTTTCCCCACTTTGCCCACCAATGTTAGGAGAAATCAGCCAATCTCATTATACTCATTAGTTTGATAAAAGTGTTTTAAAGTATCATATATATGATACTATAGACTCTTGTTTTTTATAAGTTGATTAAGAATATCCAGTGGTGATATTTTGCATATCTCTATTGCCAGATCCTGCCACAGACTATTGGTGCTCTGTGTACTACCAGAAACAAAGTGATTGTGTCTTTAAACCTAATCAAATTAGATAACCAATTCTAGGAACCCTAGCACCAATTCAGAAAATTTATCCTTAAGAAATTTTGTTCCTCTAGAACCACTCTTGTTACCAAAATCTGGTAACAAAATCTAGGTTCCAGGCTCTGAGCTGTCAGCACAGAGCCCGATGTGGAGCTTGAACCTACAGACCATGAGATCATGACCAGAGCTGAAGTTGGATGTTCAACTGACTGAGCCATTGAGGCACCCCAAAAAACCATGATTTTTTTTAAAAAATTGGCAAATCAAGAAGTGAATTTCCTCAGTCTGATAACGGGCATATACAAAACAACTACAACTAACATAATTCTTAACAGTGAAATCTTAACTGGGAGACACAGTTGGTTAAGCATTCAATTCTTGATTTTAGCTTAGGTCATGGTTTTGCAATTCATGCAATCAAGCCCCATATGTCAGCTGTCAGCACAGAGCCTGCTTAGGATTCTCTCTCTCTCTCTCTCTCTCTCTCTCTCTCTCCCCCTCCCCTGCTCTCTCTATCAAAATAAATAAATAACCTTAAAAAAGTAGTAAAAGACTGAACACCTTCCCTTTAAGCCTGGGAACTAGGCAAGGTTGTATACTTTTACTGCTCAGTACCATACTGGAATGTTAACAAATGTAATAAGGCAAGAAAAAGAGTTAAGAGATATTCAGATTTGAAAGAAAAAATAAAACTATTCCTATTCAGAGAAGACATTATTATCTTTGTAGAAAATCTCAAACAACCTATTTTAAAAATAAGCTCCTTGAACTAATAATTGGGTTTATCAGGGTCATAGCACTTAGGAGCAATATACAAAATCAATTGCATTTCTATATAATAATAGCAGACAATTGGAAACTGATATTTTTACAAAATAGTAATATTTACAGTAGTTTTCAAAAATTAAATAGATATAAATGTAATATTTGCAGGATCCGAATTCTAAAAAGTACAAAATCCAATGAAAAAGATCAAAGAAGACCTAAATAAACAAAGTGATGTACTGTGTTCACAGATTGGAAGAATTACTTAATGTTAATCTCCCTAAACTGATTTATAGATTTAATCTTAGTAAGATTCTTTGTACATATAAACCAGTTGATTCTAAAGTGTATGCACTAAAGCTAATGAAATAGAATAGCCAAAACAATTTTGAAAAAGAACAAATTTCAAGGACCCATATTATCTGATTTTAAAGCATATAATGAAACTCCAGTGATCAATACCGTGTAGTATTGACAAAAGACTAAAGATACACATCTCAGTGGAATGGAATAGAAAATCTGGAGATAAATCACACAAATATGGCCAACTGAATTTTGACAAAGTTGCAAAGGCAGTTCAGTAGAGAAGGAACAAAATTTTCATTAAATGGTTCTGGAATGTCATGTGCAAAAAAAAATAACCTTGATTTTCACCCCACACCATATTAAAAACTGTTATTTTTAACTCTTATTTGAGTTGAAAAGTTAACTCAAATAAGATTATAGACCTAAATGTAAAATATAAAACTTTTAGGAGAAAAATCTTCATGACTTTAAGTTAGTGAAAGAATTCTTAGATATGATACCAAAAAGAAGTTTTTCCACAAAAGAAAAAATTGATAAATTAAATCCAATCAGAATTAAACTTTTGCTCTGCAAAGGGTACTCTTTAAAGAATTAACAGACAAACCAGGGGTGCCTGCGTGGCTCAGTCTGTTGAGTGTCTGACTTTCGCTCAGGTCACGATCTTGCGGTTCATGAGTTCGAGCTCCACATTGGGCTCTGTGCTGACGGCTCAGAGCCTAGAGCCTGCTTCAGATTCTGTGTCTACCTCTCTTTCTGCCCCTCCTCCAATAACACTCTGTCTCTCTCCCAAAAATAAATAAACACTAAAAAAAAATTAAAAAGAAAAACCACAAACCATAGGCTGGGAGAAAATATCTGCAAATCATGAATCAAGGAACTTGTATCCAGAATATGTAAAGAATTCTCAACAAAGAGAAAATAATAACAAGATGAACAAAACATTTGAACAGATACTTTATTAAGAGTATGGATAGCAAATGAACACATGAGCAAATGCTCAATATCATTAACTATTAGGGAAATGCTTATTAAAACCACAATGAGATACCACTACACACTTATTAGCATGGCAAAAAATAAACAAAAAACCCAAAAATGTGAACAATATCAGGTGTTGGCAAGGTTGAAAAGCAATTGGAACTCTCATACATCCATTGTTGGTAGGAGTGCAGAATGTACAGCCACTCTGGAAAATAGTTCAGCAGTTTGTTTTAACAAGCTATTGATATGCACGGCAACTTGGATGAATGTCAAGGGCATTTATGGTAGTGGAAGAAGTCATTTTCAAAAAGTATTCACCATGTGATTCCATTTACATGACATTCTGGGAAAAGCAAAACTGTATTGATAGGGAACAGGTTACCTGTTTGCCATGGGTTGAGGGCAAAAGGAGGATTTGACTACAAATCCCTTGGCAACACAAGGGATTTCTTTGGAGTATTGAAAATGTTCTGTATCCTATATGTAATGGTAGTTATAGGAATCTATGCATATGTAAAAACTCCCAGAACTATTCACAAAGAAAAGTAAATTGTATAGTGTATAAATTAAAGCATTAAAAATTCATAAGTTTCATATTGTATGTATATATTATAACATATAGATCTAATATATATATATACACATATATATCACACACACACACATACATATATACATATGAGTCTCAAATCTCTAAAAGTCATTTTGTAATATGAAACTTTTACCAATGGGCTAGAAATCTTTTAAATGAGGAGAAAAGAAAAAAATCATTTTAGAATGCTTAATTATACATAATTTATTGATGAATAGAGTCTGTAGGTTTTATAAAATGTTTTGTGGGCATTGGATTCCTAAAATTACAGTTGTCACATTTCTTGGGTATAATTAGGTGGGGAATAGCATTTTACATTGTTTAAAAAGAGGGAGTGGGGAAGAAATGTCAAAGCTTTTCTGTCTGGCTTAAATGATAGGTCAAACTGCACAGAAATCTCTCTGGTTTTGGAAACTGGCATTTGGGTCTAGATTGTCCAATTATCTGAGCCATCAGCCTCAAGTCTGAGCTGTCCACAATGATGCTTTCTAGGCCCAAGGCCAAGGCCGCTAGGCCAGAAAAAACCTTCACTGACGTCAGGAGGCAAAACTGGAGAGGAAGGGAGGGAAGGACCCTGCAGTGATCTGTGTCTGCCTTGAAGGAGATATTTGGTACTGTTCAGGATAAGAATTTTTACCTTTTCAAATTAGCTCATTATGATACGGCATATCGGAGCTCACTCAAAAATCCCAGTTCATACTTTGGAAGGAGCCCAAGATTCTGCAGCTGGAAGACTTCTGTCTTGTTCTCTTTCTGACAGTATATCTGCTTCCCAACAAAGCCCACAGTGAAATCCCTCCCAAACTGTGGAGCCCTAAGGTGAAAGGCCCCCATCCATGCCAGCTCCTCAGAGACAAATCCACGTTGTATCCGGGGACGGTGTTCAGCTTGAGACTCCAGTATTTCAGGAAGGTTCCCATATTCCTCATGCTTGGATATGAATCTTATCTTCATAAAGCCATCACCACCTAGTTGGAGATAACTTGCCAATAGTTTGCTTTCTCACAACTTATTGGGTGATTTATAACTTGAACACTGTGCCAGCTTCTTGCAGCAGCCTGCATGGATTGATGTGAAGGGCTCTGGAAATCATCTGCTCTCTGAAATATCTTCTCCATTGGCCTCCAAATGCTTCTAATGTTTACTCTTTGGACTAAGTTATTAACATGCAAATGTTAACCAGGATGGAGTCATCCGTTAGGTCAACACCACACAGTAAGTTGGCTATTCTACCAAGAAGGAGAACCCTGGAGAGATGGGACTAAGAAGGTTTGACATCAAGGAAGAAAGCATTTAGAATATAGGACGTTAGGGTGGTTCTATGCACTGGGGGCCTGAGAGGAGGGGAGGAGCAAGGGGCAGGTAAGTGTACACCCCACACCTTGCCACGTTTGTCATTCCTTGTACCAAGATGACCCTCCTCTCCTAGAGCATCTGTCAGGTGCCTGAGTGTGTATCTTTCCTTGAGTTTCTTGCACTGAGTGAAGAAAACCAGTATGATTCCTGCATCCTGGCAGCTAACACATCAGCACAGACCACACTGCCAGATCAAAATATTAGAAACAGACATCAATTAATAAATTGAGGGTTTACATTTTTATATTAATGAAAAGCAAATGGGTCTATGTGTTTGGTGAAAGAATGCGTGAGGAAGGAATTTTAGTAGGAAATCAACACCCGTTATCTAAATATTGGAGGAATTTCTTAGCGGGCATATATACCAGAAATATTTTAAGAACTGGGAAGCAGAGTACTTTAGTGAACTGGCAAAGAGAGGGCATTCCAGTGCAGACATGACTTTAGAGAAAGAGTGGAACAGAAATGGAATGTTAAAAGATAGGTGGATATGGGCAAAATGTGGTGGGGGAATGGAAGACAAACCTTGAAAATGATACAGCCCAGTGTGGGACATACTTCTGTCTTGTGTCCTTGATGTCCACTAGATTTGGGGTGCCTATGTCAGATCTCTAGCTCTTCAAAGGTGATGGTCTCTTGGAGGGACCCTCTGGCAGATGCAGCTTACCTTGGGCCTGAGATTCCAGTCATCCTGGACTGAGAAGTGGACAAGCTGGGCAACAGAGATTGGGGAAACTCTGCTGGTTCATGCCCAGGAACACTCAAAATTCATTTGTGCCTAGTTATCCCATCAAGAGCATCCCTCCAACCCTCCCCCAACCCAGCCCTGTGGGAAGTTGGCCTGGCCTCCCTTCCTCCCTGGGCACATGACTTATATTTCCTTTCCAGCTATCTTTGGGGACCACTTTAAAAAACATTTTATTATGGAAATTTTCAAATATTCTCAAAAGCAGAGAAACTAGACAAATGTACCTACATGTACCAATCATCAGCTTCAACAAGTATTAAGTCATGGATAAGGTTGTTAAACCTATACTTTGACTCCCCCTCCACTTCCCCTTACTGCATTATTTCAAAGCAAATCCAAGATATCATACCATTTTGTCAGTAAATAATGAAATGTGCATACCTAAAAAGTTAAAAACTCATTTCAAAAAAAAATGATAAGCACAATATCATTACCACATTTAATATTTTAACCCTCCCAAAATTAGTGTCATCAGATATATGGGATTTTTCCTGAGGGTCAGCACTGGAATTGGTGAAATGAGAGATATGGGTCAGGGCTCAGGCTCTGAGTTCCATGGTAGGGCCATCCTAGAAATCTGACAACCTTGGCAGAACCCACTGTTTTAAGCTTCATGCCCCTTGACTTGGTCCACTCTCCTTGCCTTCCAGCTCTGTATTAAGTGTAGAATAGGAAAGAAAAAAAAAAAAAAAAAAAAAAAAACGAAAAAACAAAATCTACCTGTGCTTGATGAATAATCCTGGTCTCTCTTACTTATTAGCTGCCTGGTCTTGGGCCAACACTTAATGACAGTTTCCTCATCAATGAAACGTGACAATAGCACATCATATGACAGTGATGATCATTGAGGACAACGACTTGTCAAATATTTGTTAAACACCTGCTTCACAGTGGGAACTCATAATTGTCCCTCCAATTTTGATTCTGAACTTGATGACATCACTGATTTGTTGACTTAGCATCAGATATCAGCTTGTCTCCCGCCCACCCATGCGAAGTCCATCCCACTGGCTATCATTTTACTTTAAACCCACCTATATCATTACATCTGAAGTAGGTTTCTTGTAGACAGCATGCAGTTGAGTCATAATTGTTCATCTAGTCTGCCAATTTCTGGTGTATTTAGGTCATTTACATTTAATGGAATCATTGATGTATTAGGGCCTAAGTTTGACACCTATTGTTTTCTGTTTGTTCTCTCTGTTTTCTCATTCCTCTGTTTTCTTTTTCTGGCTTTCTTGTTACTTAAACACTATTTAGAATCCTATTTTTATTTATCTGAAGTATTTTTTAATGTTTATTTATTTTTGAGATAGAGCATGAGCAGGGGAGGGGCAGAGAGAGAGGGAGACACAGAATCCTTACCAGCCTCCAGGCTGTAAGCTGTCAGCACAGAGACCAATTCAGGACTTGAACTCATGAACCAGGAGATCATGACCTGAGTCGAAGTCAGATGCTTAACCAACTGAGCCACCCATGTGCCCCTTATCTGAAGTATTTTAAGTATATCTCTTTGTGTCATTTTCTCAGTGGTTGCACTAGGTATTAAAATATACATACATAACTTCTCATAGTCCGCTGGTATTAATATTTTACAACTTCAAGTGAAATGCAGAAATCTTAACATTTACCTTAGGTCACTTTAGCACTCCCCTCTCCATTTACAACAGAATTCCCTTAAATATTTCCTTTACATACACAGTACCATATCAAATGATGTTACAGTTTTTGCTTCAACCATCAAACTTAAATTTAAAAACTCAAGAGGAGAATAGTTTATTTTACTTAATTCTGTTTTTTCCTGTTTCATTATTTCTTACTTCCGGATGTTCCAAGTTTTCTTCTGTTATCATTTCCTTGCTGTTTGAAGAAGTGCCTTTGGTCATTCTTCCAGGGAAGGTCTTCGAGTAACAAATTCTGGTTTTTCTTTATCTTAGAATGGCTTTATTTTCTCTTCATTCCTGAAGAATATTTTTGTTGGATATAGAATTCTGAGTTCACAGTTCTTTCCTTTCAGCACTTGAACAATGTGCCACTTTCTTCTGGACTTGGTAATTTCTGATGAGAAATGCACTATCGTTGAAATTTTGTTCCCCTATAGGTAATATATTATTTCTCTCTAGGTGTTTTTCCTATGTTCTTAGTTTTCAAAAGTTTGATTATGATGTATCCTGACCTGGATTTTTTTGTATTTATCCTATTTGGGATTCACTAAGCTTCTTGAATCTAGGTTTATGTCCCTTTCCAAATTTGGGGAAATTTCAGGAATTATTTCTTTGAATATTTTTCCAGCCCCATTCTCTTTTCCCTTTACTCTTGGGACTCTGATAACGTGAATATTAGTTCTTGAGGGCCTGTTCATTTTCTTCCAGTCTATTTTCTGTCTTTTTTTTCAAAGTGGGTGATTTCTATTCATCTGTCTTCAAATTCACAGATTCTTTCTTCTATTACTTCTTATTATCTATATCAACCACATCCAGAATTTTAAAACTTTGGCTATTTATATTTTTCAGTTCTACAGTTTCCACCTAGTTCGTTTTTATATTTTTTATTTTTTCCTGACCTTTTCCATTTTTAGATTTGTTTCAAGAGTGTTCCTAATTGCTTATTAGAGCCTTTTTTTATGATGGGTGCTTTAAAATCCTTGTCAGAAAATTGCAACATCTGAATCATCTCAATGTTAGCATCTGTTGATTGTTTTTTCTTAAGTTGTGATTTTTCCTGGTTCTTGATATAACAAATGATTTTTTAAAATTATATCTTGGACATTTGGGGATTAGGAGACTCTGGATTCTATTAAAATCCTCCATTTTACCGGGCAGTCATCTGTTTAGACTTAGAACACAGGTTTAGTCTGCTTCATTTGTGTTACCTTGAGGCTAATCTGAAAACCTAGGTGATATTTCCTACTGTAGTGTTCAACCTTTTGTCATGTTAATTATGGAGGTTAAATATGTTAAATATGTGGGTCACTTGGGGTCATTTCATATACAGGTTTAAAAAGTTCCCTTCTCAAGCTCCTTTCACTCTGAAATCTTCCTGAGTCTCTAGTTGGGAAAGGAGGAATACAATGCCACTTCTGAGTGCAGATGGAAGTCCATCTCCTTACTTGGCCTCTTAAACACCACCCTAGCTTGGGAATGAAAGGGCTTCCTGCTATTGCTGAATAGGGAATGGAAGTCAAGGCTCACCTCTCAGCCTCCACTGGCACTTGAGGGCTGGGGAAAGCTGGAACTGGGTGGGCATTAACAAAATGGTTTCTGTTCTGCTGTGCAGCCCTTTTCCTTGTCCTTTGGCTAGAGAGACCAGGCTTTTCTTGTGACTTTAAAAAATCTGCACCTTTTGGTGTTTTTCAGTTAGAAACTTTTCCAGCACCCAATTCAGGACATCTGGGAGATAAAAAGAAAATCCAGGAACACATTACTATATCATTCTTTAAGGCCCAAGATCCCTAGCCAGTCTGCTCTATTTTTCCCCATTATTCAGAGGCTTCCTATGTTTTTTTGTTGTATTATAGCCAAGGTTCTTAGTTGTCCACATGAGAGGAATATAAAGAAATGGGCCTAACACCATTTTGTCTGGCTTGTTGCCTTCAGAAGACTCTCTGGGACCAGGCAGAGCTGGCACCTCTTCAGTGAGAGGAACCACACCCTGTTTTGCCTCTGCCTTGGACGTAGGCATTTTCCCCTGACTTTTCCAGGATAAGGGATCTGCTTCCCAACTTGGGATGGCTCCTCTTGAAAGTTCAGGGTCCTTGGGAGTCTTGGAACCATCATGGAATTCTTTCTGGACTCCACAATCATGTATAAAAATGACTCTGTTGGCCAGAAGCATCTGGCTTGCCTGTGTGCATACTACCTGCCGCTTACTGTATTGGGGAGGTAATAGTCCAGTATCAACCACAGTATTCTCACCACAGGACTTCTGTCCCCTGAATTTCACAGCTGTGCCATAGAATTGTCCTGTCTTCAGTATCTGGAGACTAAAAAGGCCAACAATTAGGAAAAGAAATCAGTCCCAGAACTGCCATTTCAACCCTGTGAACAGTTGCTAACTTAAAAAAAAAAAACTCCCCAGATCATTACAAATGCAGGTGCCTGCAGTGTTTCTTTACCTTTACCTTTGTCCCAGAGCAGAAAAATCACACTTATGTAGTGAAGTATTTCCTTTCAAAAGGAAAGTCTCATTTGAGGCTCCAATAATCATGTTTTCTCAGAGAAATCTATTATCAAACAGAAATCCTATTGCTGTAGGTAATCTTTTATCATGTCAACTTTTTTTTTTAGTTGTTGGATTTAGAAGTTATTTCCCCAAAAATTCCATATCAGATATCCAAAAATATGCAGAATTTAGATCCTATAATTCACAGATCTCAGATGTGCTTACCTCCAGGCCGACCTATCAGGAAATGGCGAGTTTTCAATGAGGATTGCCTGCAGCATCCCAGAGACACCCTACTTGGTGGATGTGACTCCAGGAATGGGCTCACTGGGCTTGCTTCCTCAGGAGAAGGCCTCTTTCATTTCTGGATTTTATGAAAATTCATTTTCTTTTACTCTGTCCATTTCCCAGGAATTCCCCAAAATAACTATTACCTGAGTATTAGTAGTTACTCAGGAGGCCTCTGCTTGTGGCTTAAATTATATGGGACTACACAGGATCTCATATGTTCTATACCCTCTTTTTAAAAAAATTAGGTCATTACCATTAGGTGGAAGTAGATAAGGTGTTCTTGTTTGGGACAGAATAAAATCAAGATCAAAGTCCTTTCTAAAATTACTATTAAAGCCCAGGACAACTTCTAACCACCCACTAGTCTCCCCTTCATCCCGGGAATTTTCCTCTTCAATGTGGATGTAAAGGTGAGGGTGTTTTCAAAGGAAAATCCCTTCCTTTTGGTGGAAATGTTACCATTGCTTTCTGATTCTACTCATCAGTTTGGCCCACCCACTTGTTCCTCTTGAGATAAGAATGAAATTCAAAAGACATGAAGAAAATGGATTAATAGTAAATCAAGTCAAATCGCTGATGGTTGAGAACCTGCCCCCCTCATCCCTCATTTTGGGAGCATAAATGGTTCCCTAACTTTTCTTTGTGGGAAAAGCCTCTCATAAGCAACTTTGAATTCCTTTTATAATTAATGTAAAACTGCAGAGTTTCCATCAACTGAATAGTGAATTCCAGCACCAGGCAGGTGATATGGATAATTTGCCTTTGTAATGACATAGAATGTTTAATCAGATGACCATGGGTAAGTCTGGGCATCCAGATCCTGGGAAATGTTCTGATTTTTGACAGTGGTCTTTGAGGATTGTCTCCTGGGGCCATTGAGGCAAGACACAGCTCCATCCACGGAGATCTGGCTTAAGACCTGGGGAGCTTTAGAACAGGACATAGAGGCGGGATGGTGGATGTAGAACCAGGAGAGCCCTAGAGGCCAGGAAAAACACAATCCAAGTGCTGTCATCCTGGAGAAGATGGAAAAACCCTAAGCACCCATGGGAACAGGCAGCAGGAGGGAGTCAGGCCATCAGTTGGACTGCCCCAGAGCATACACAGATGTGTAATGATTGGATACCAGATGATTAGCTCCATGGGAAGGGAATGTGGTGAGTAGGGGACGAGGAGACAGGGAACCATCAACTTTCAGGTCTCTGGAGGCTAGCTCCACTAGCCTCCCAGGGCACAGAAACAAATGCCTTCATGAAATTCATCCATTTCTAGCTGGCTTCCTTCCCAGGGGTGGTGCCAATCCCTATAAGCCCAGGAAACTGGTACAAAGTTCTAGTCTTAACACTTCTTGGCTTTCTGGAATGATGATCTCCAATGATGCTGGCATTTTAAATGCTTCTCATTGACGCCCAATCCTCAGGATGTAACTCAGTCCATGAACAGATCACAGACCCAGACTGGACTTTCTGAAATGTAGAGGGGGTGCCTGTGTGGCTCAGTCAGTTGAGCGTCTGAGTTCAGCTCAAGTCATGATCTCTCGGTTCATAGGTACGAGCCCCATGTTGGGCTCTGTGCTGACAGATCAGAGCCTGGAGCCTGCTTCAGATTCTGTGTCTCCCTCTCTCTCTGCTCCTCCCCCACTCAAGCTCTCTCTCTCTCTCTCTCTCTCTCTCTCTCTCAGAAATAAATAAACATAAAAAATTTTTTAATAAAATGTAGAGGTTTTTATTCCACAATCTTTGGAAATCCATAAGGATTCCTTTGGCTTCTTTCTGAAAGGCTATTTTCATTGCAGATTCCACATCAAGCAATTGGCTTCCAATGACCTTTCCTTCACCTTCTATCTCCCCTCCTTCTTTCTCCTCTGTCTTGTTTCCTCCATCACCCCACCCCACCCCCACCCCCACCCCCCACTCTCTCTCTCATTTTCAGATTCCCCTGGATAAAGTCATCCAAAGATTGTTCATAAAACAGAACTCCAGAAATTTCTAAACTATCATTAAGTCACATGCCTTCATTTTATTTTATTTATTATTATTTTTTAATGTTTGTTTATTTTTGAGAGAGACAAAGTGTGAGCAAAGGAGAGGCAGAGAGAGAGGGAGACACAGAATCCAAAGCAGGTTCTGAGCCATCAGCACAGAGCCCCACGCGGGGCTCAAACTCACAAACTGTGAGATCATGACCTGAGCCGATGTCATACACTTAACCGACTGAGCCATGCAGGCATCCCAACATGCTTTCATTTTAAAGGAGGAAATTAGGGTACAAATCATGAACACAGAGCAAATTGTGCTCTGTCTCAGCCAAACCCATTTTTAAAACGAGCATACAAGCCAAATGCAAAGTCAGATATTAAAATTGTCTTCAAAGATGTTATCACACTGGTGACACATTATGGTGAGTGAAGTGTGATGTGTAGCATTTGAGACAGGGACAGGAAAGAACATGAAGTCAAACAAGCCTCAAATGACTGTTGTTTTGATGATGGAATTTGCAAGGTAAAAATATCAGAGACTTGAAAATTATAGTATTCCAGATGAAAGACTTTAGGTAGCAAAAGGATATTCATTACTATAATAAAGAGCGTAGAAATAATACAATATAGTAGGTTCTCAATGTTTGTTGAACAAATGATCAGAAATTCAAGTTAGAGTGAGCTATGGTTTCTAATTATGATCACAAAGCATAGCTCAATCAAGTGGGTAACACACAAAGGATATTTCATGCAACATGTTCACAGGTGATCTGACGAGAAAAAATCCTGTCTCCCTTTTCTCAGGGAGCTACCGAAGGATGTATTCCACAAAAATGAGGGAATAAGCCAAGAAAGAGAAAGGTGTGGGTTCAAGGAAATGAGATCCAATGAAGAAGAAGGTAAAGAAAATTTATAAGACAGTGACAAAGAATCAGAGATCAATGGCTGTGCAGCAGGCTTCAAGAACTGTCTGTGGAAATTGGTGCAGGGTGGGGCATTGAGGCAGGACGGGTCTCTGATGCCATGGCCAGAGGGAGCTGACTGGCATCTGCATGTGGGAGCCGATTGTTAAATATTCGGGAATTTTGCAAGCCAATTGTTAAACATAGCCATTATATAAATGAATAATTGAATAAATCATACTAAAGATGAAGGTAATAAATATCCAAAATGCAATTCTTTCTAATTATTTTTACTTCATTTTACTAATATATATGTTCTTGAGGTTATTTGGTTTTCTCCACTTGGATGGTAGAAGGGTATTGTAGATGCAATTACACGTTCCCCCAGATCTGTGTTCAGTGATGTCACATTAAGTAGGTTGAAATTGGCCAGGGTGGGAATATTTGCACTATGGAAATTGGCAAAAGCTGCAAATCAGGCCTTGATTTACTGTTTTGATTGTCTGTACTTACGAAAATAATGAAGAAATGGTTAACCATGCAGATTAAACTTTAAAGTGTATTATGTTTGAAGTTTCCTTCAAACATAAGAAAGCAGGGAAAAAAGCAAGGAAATACTTATTCTTCCAGCATTTGAAAACTAATATTTATTGCAGCAAAAAAGTTGCTCAAATCATTTGAACAAAATAAATGAAGTTCCAAGAAAAGTTCGTTGTTCCACTTTTGTCTTACTTGTTAACATAAATGAAAACATCGATCGACCATCATGTAAGAACATTTATTATGGATACATAAGAGTTCAGCAAAAAGCAGTGAAAGCACTCTATGAGAACAGACGTTATAATAAAGAGTATTGCATATTGTACTATTAGCTGAAAATTGTAAGTTCGATGTTACATATTCTGTATGTCAGTTGCCATGCACTTTGGCCCACGTCAAGCAAGCTACCTTGCAGAGCTGCTGAGAGAGGTAACCTGGAGCAGGTGGCCCCAGTCTGCTGGTCTGCCTTCTTTGCCTTGCAGTTAGATGTGTAAATATGCATAGACTGTTAGCATGCACATAGACTGTGCCGTGTTTATAGAATTTTTACAATGGGCAGGCACTATTCTTATGATCCTTCGTTTACAGATGTGGGAACTGAGACTCCCAGTGGTTCATATGCCCCACAAAGTCATACAGCATAAGCTCGCTTCCCCACACAGCCCTGTAAGAATCATGCCCCACAAAGCTATCTACCGCCCCAGGGTTGGGTTGGGGTCTGGAGGTGACCAGGAGTGTGGAAGAGCACTCCCTGCCCACCCAAAAGGTTCTCTGTTCACCTAACGACATCATCTTCTGCTCTGTGTGATGGCGGCAGTCCTACCCACTGCGTGCTTTCCCTGAGAAAATAAGTTAAAGCAGGGTCCCTCTTTGTCCCCAACCTGCCTTCACAGTCTTTGTGTGAGAAAGTCCCTGCATCTTTAAGACCCTTTAAAACATGTATCTGTCTTTGGGTGGTTATTTCTAGAATTTGGGCCTTTGAAATTCCACTCAATTTACAAAACTTGTTTTATGTTTCAAGCATCTCACTCATTCATTCTACACATGGTAGTCTTTCCACCCAGAGAAGAAGCTTGCAGCCAGTCTTGAAACACAGGCCTTTCCCACACACCTTACCAGGGCCCCACAACCTTCGTGACAGACTCGGGGGGACACACGGAACACCAGGAAGATCTTGGTGTTACACCCAACTAGGTCAGGGAACACATAGCACAGCAGAAGCACAGATGGACAGACTCAGAGACATCTACCCACTTTCAGGATTTGATGGGCCAGGCAGCCTCCAGCATGCCTCGTCTGGCCACGTTCCAGCAGTCCAGGCAGAGTCACCTGCAGCCACATATCAACTCCAGAGCCTTCCCTGAATCCCATTAAGGCTGTTAAATCAACATCTGACTCTGGCCAGATGAAGCCCCCCTCCTGCACTGTTTGCAGGAAGAACTACAGACTTTGTGCCCAATGCTTTTCATTTTTGTCTGTGTCAAGCCAATGCTCATCTTACTGAGGCCTAATTTGTGCAGTGACTGGTGCCAGGACACCCTGGAAAGCCCTGATCAGGAGTACCCTCCCATGAGCCAGGGTGGCTCTTTTCCATACTACAAGGGTATCGAAAATCAGACTGTATTGCTTTTCTGTGTGCTCAGAGGAGTGACGCCTGGGGATGGCCACCACCAGTTCAGACTCCTTGCATACACCTGCGTCCACCTTGCTGCTGTTTGCCGATCTCAGCTAGCATCTAGCTCCCGTCCGAACAAGGAAAGCCAGGTCTCATGGTAGGAGACCAAATCCCATACACCAGTTCATGAAACTAAAGAAGAAAGTAAAAAAGCAAGTGGAAAACTCATTGTAAGAACAATCACTGGTGACAACACTAAGTTGTTATGGGATTTGGGATTTATGCCAGTTGAGCTGAAAAAAGCAAGTTAGCTGAGGTACAGTGGAGAGCTGCAATCTGAACACAGACCAAGACTGAAATGAGTGAATTACATGATCTTGAACCAACCACACTTAGTATAGGGCTGGGCACATAGTTAGTGCTCAATAAATGTTAGCCAATGTTTTTGCCTATTTGTTATTATTATTAATATTTAAATTTATGTACAAATTGACTTTAACTTGATGTACAGCCCTATGAGTTTTCATCCATGTGTAGATGCGTATAACCACCACCAGTAGGTTATGGAAAATTCCACCACCCCAAACAACTCCCTGGTGCTGTCCCACTACAAATTCTTCCTCTACGCCAGCCCCAGGAAACCATTCACCTGTTTTCCATCCCTGTAGTTTTACCTCTATGTCATCAATATCGATTTGGACTGTAGGGCACCTTCTGAGACTGGTTTCTTCCGCTCAGCACAATGCCTTTGAAACATTTATGTTGCCATGTGTTATCAATAGTTCATTCCTTCTGACTGCAGAGTAAGTAGTGTTCCATGGTATACATGTCCATAGTTTGTCAATTCATCCATCCAAAAATACTGGGGTTCTTTCACTTTGGGGCAGTTATGAAGATTGTTTCTAGAAGGATTCATGAATAGGTTTTTGTGTGAGTGTGTTTCCATTTTTCTAGAACAAATACCTAGGAGTGAGATTGTTGGTTCTCATGATCAGCAGGCGATCACATTTGTAAGAGACTGACAAATTATCGTCCAGAATAGCCAGATTCTCATCAGCAATGTATGAGAGTGCTTGTTGCCACATTCTTGCTAGTACTTTGTATTATCACTGCTTTTCATTAAAACCATTCTAGTAGGTGTGGAGCGGTACCTTAGGGTGGTTTAAATCTGCGTTTCTCTAGTGGCTAATGATATTGAGCATCTTTTTATGTGCCTATTTGCTATCCTTATATCTTCTTGGGGGAAGTGTATATTCAAATATTTTGCTCAGTTTTAAAATTGGGTCATTTATTTTCTGACAGCTGAATTTTGAAAGTTCTTTATGTATTCTGGATATAAGTCCTTGATCTAAACAATGATTCGTAAATATTTTCTCCCAGCGTGTGGCTTGTCTTTTTATTTTCTTTAAATAGTGTCTTTTGCAGAGCAAAAGGTTTTAAATTTGATGAAATTCAATTTATGAAATTTTTCTTTTATCCATCAATCATCTTGTTGATGTCATATATGAGAACTTTTTGCCTCACCCAAAGCCATAAAGATGTTCTCCCATTGTCCCTAAGAGTTTTATAGTTTTCCATGATCTATTTTGAGTTAATTTTTTATAAGGTACGAGGTCAAGGATTTTTTGATTAAGGATTCTTGTTTTTGTTTTGTTTTTGTTTTTGCTTATGGATGTCCAATTGTTCTGTTAGCCAATATTAACACAAATTTTTACTCCCTCTTTTTTGACCCCCCCCCTTTATATCAGTTTTTCTTTCTTTGTAAATTGAAGGTCATTTTTCTTACCTCAAATAAGAAGATATATATGTGAAAGGGACTAGCCCAGTGCCTGGTATGTGGTTCATGGAAAATTAAATAAATAAATACTGGTTTAAAAATACACACCCACTCCTAGAAAAAAAAAAAAAAATGGAAACAAGGCCAAATGTTAAGATCCATCACCTGATACTAAATTCTAGAATCACAAGGTCACATTTGCAGGTCTAACTCAGCCACTAAAGACCAGTCATCACTGTCTCCAAGGGGCCTCTATGGAGACCCTTCCAGAGAAGAACATCCTTGCCTTCCTGTAGAAATGAAGTTGGTGCCTTGTCCACTTCAGTTAGTGGTCAGACAGGCTCACCGTTAAAATGCAATGACCTCAGCCGAAGTGGAAAGTTGTCCTCGTAAGTTGCGGCAGGGAGCATGCGCGTGCGGGCGCGCAGAGATGTGCGCACACGTGTGGGACGTATACGAACCCCACGCCTTCTGGGCGGACTGCAGACCCACGGACTCTGCCCGTGCAGACCCCTCATGGGAGCTGTCTTCCTGTGAACGATTTACCCCGATGACTTCAAGACCACAGAACTCATCCAACAAAGGAGCTCATTTACTTTCTGACATGGTTAATGTCCTGATTTAATGACCCTCTTATATCACACTCAGCACCCTAAATTATAGGGCAGCCCGGGCAATTACGCTGCGGGATCTCAGACTGCACCTCTCCGGAGAGCTGCAGCGTGGTTGTCACAAGCTGCCTTCCAGTGCTCCAGTGAGCGGCGGGAGGGGCTTCCAGCCTGCCATGGGCCGCAGGCCTCTGTCCCATTAAAGTAATTGTTTGCACCTCCTTCTTACCCAGATCGCGGTCTCCCGGGATTTTCAGCCACAGGAAATATTATTCTGAACATAAAACTGCACGTGTGAAAGACTAAAAAATGGCTTTCTTGTTATGACCAAAGAAGCAGAGTCCATGTTTCTTGACTGTGTATTCAAGGGGAAAAAATCCCGTCTTCCTGGCATGCTCCGAACTGTCTGTGTTATGAAAGCTCATTTTCCATAATGACCCTTGGGGATGAAAGCAGTTATGGCAAGGAGTTCAGAAACCAGAGTCCCCGGACTTGCTCAGAGCACTGCCAGGCACAGAGCACTGCCAATTAATTAGGCAGGTTTAGCGCCCAGCGAAAATTCTCTCAGATGGGTTTAAGAGATTTTTGTATCCCTGGCATTAACTGTAAGGTTAATGTAAGGTAGAAAGGTAAAAATCCGATGTCCAGGACCCACATTCAAGGGCTTACATCCAAGAAAACTTATGATGACTTATAGGTCCACACATTCTAAGAAGCATTTCTTAGCCTTGATCTACTGTTTATTCAGTAAATAATGACTTTCGAGGAAATGAAACAGTTGAAAACATAAATTGTCCCTGAAAAGAAAATTCACTTTGAAAACTAATGTCACACTCTAAAACTTAGACTCCACTTTATAAATATGAGAAATAAAATAATCTGTGTTTTGATGAGACAAAATAGGGAATGACAGGTTATAGAAATTAGCATTCAGAACAAGAAGAAATAGCTGAAAATCCTGTAATTATCTCAATTTGGCTCACTAAAAATAGATCAGGTGGAAAGGAGAGCCCTCTTGAGAGAGAGACATTGCAGGCGGGTGACAAGGGGACTGGATTTTCTGTTCCAAACACTGCTTCACTCTGTCCTGAGTCCTCGAACTCCTGATGTGACTCTAGAAAGGGGTGTCTCGCCACTTTGGGGGAAAAGATTCTTAGGAAGTCATAGAAAGGGAAATAACAATGGCTATTGTCTTCCTTAGGGCATTGCAACCATTCTGGGCTTTATCTCACTCCCACCTGAGATGAATTAATCCCTGACAGCTCTCAGTTTCTTCATGTGTACGATGGGAATAAAAATTCCTGTCTTAAAAGAGTTGTTGTAGGCACTGACGGAAGATCTGTGAGGCTTTTAGCAAAGACTGCTTTGACATAGGGTGAAGATTCAACAAAATTTAGCTAGTATCATTGTCATGGTTATTTGACGATACTTGAAGATGTTCAAATCAGGAGATTTTACATTGTTTCGTGAACTGATGACTGACCCAATTAGCAGCAAACCCTCTCTTCCTTCTTCTCTTCCTCCTTCCCTCCTCCTCCTCCTTCTCCCTCTCTCCCTTTCTCCCTCTCTCCCTCTCTCCCTCTCTCTCTCTCTCTCTCTCTCTCTCACACACACACACACACCACATAGAACTGAATTTAATTATAAGTTATTAAGCATTAGAATGCCTGGTTTCTTTTGGGCTCGTAATTATAAAACAATAGTAATTACTTTAAAATAATAATAATTATTACTGTATGGCACTGAAGTCAAGTACTGGTGGAATTTATAAGGAACATGAGTGAGCTACTCTGAGATTCATAGACAGCTGTGTTTGCTCTAAAGGAAAAAGGAGCCGTGGAAAGAAACAAAAAAGACATTCAAGGCAAAGTATAAGGGGAGAAATAGTAGGTAATGTATTCTCTCTTCTATTCTGACCTGATGGACTAGGGGGACCCAGGCCATTCCCTCCAGCTGGCAATGGAAGGAAAGCCTGGCTCACAGGGGCAATATAGAAACCTTAATAGAAAACACCCCTCAGCCCTGTGGAACTAAGGCCTACTATAGTCGATAGCATGTAATACAAAACACATTTGTCATTTTCCCTTATATCTAAATAAATAAATGTCCAGGGGGAAGGGGAAGCTTACTACAGTAATCAGATTTGGTGATGTGTCTCGAGAAAGAATGCACACCCAAGGACTGGCACGGAAGATGTGGACAGCAACCAGCCAAGTGAAACAACCAGAAAAGACCCACCACATTGGGACAGGGTGGAAAATGGCAGATGGTGTGGGCAATGGAACCAAATGAATCCCCTGAGAATTATATCATTTTCATCAGATTGAGTCATTGTGGGAAGATTTGGGGGAACAAATCAAACTCCATTACTTAAGGGAGCATTCAGGGCTAAAGTCACAGTTTTATAGGTTGGATGTGAAAATTCATAAAACCAAGGTCGGGTTTTAGACGCCACGTTTCTGAATGATTTGGGAGCAACACCTTCCCTTGGAGACGCATGGCAGAGGAGGGAGGCGTCTGTTGGAGAGGCTCTTGATGTCCATAGCGGCACATAGAAAAACAAGGGATGGAGCGAGAATCACTGCCCATCTAGGAAGGTAGCCAAGCTTATCTGTTCTGAGGTTGTTGACTAGATTCTGAATTTCACTCCTTCTGCAGGGCACCAAAGGGCCTGGATTATTTCTAACAAGGATTCCAAGAACATCCTAGGTTATTTCTGGGGGCTAGAGTCACGTGGCTTCCCGGGTATGAAATTCACAGAGTTAGGAGAATATTTCAACACTTCTTTCTCCCCTCTATGTCCTATATGTCTCTATCTTCACAGATGCTAAATTTCTAAGCCCATGCAACCTCTCAAAATGGCATCATTTAACTCTGTAGGTCCTTTCATTTAACTGAAAGCTCAATCCCACCCCTGGTAAATTGGGAAAGTAAAGTTAAATAAGCAAGGAAAAGAAAGTTGAATTTCTCAAAGTGTCAGGGAGCATGGAAGAAATGAACATAAGTGTTTTGCTTTTATCTGCTTTTGATACATCACAAATATTCAGGATCAAATAGCATTCATAGAGAAAAACATTAACAGCAGTTACTCACCTGTAAGGACTTTTTCACAAATAAATATAATCAATCTAGCAAGAGTTGTTTTTATTTTTTTAATTTAAATTCAAGTTAGTTAACATACAGTGTAATCTTGGCTACAGGAGTAGGACACATTGATTCATCTCTACATATGACACCCAGGGCTCATCCCAACAAGTGCCCTCCTTAATGCCCATCACCCATTTAACCCACCCTCCCACCCACCTCCCCTTAAGCAACCCTCAGCTTTTTCTCTGTATTTAAGAGTCTCTTCTGTTTTTCCTCCCTCTCTATTTTTATCTTATTTTTCTTTTCCTTCCCCTATGTTCATCTGTTGTGCAAGTGTTGTTTTTAGAAGCAACTGATTCCCACAAATTTTAATAACTTTCTCTTTTACAAATCTCAGGCCCTAAATTAAATAGAAAACAGAACTATAGAATATTAGAAAATAGGGGTGCCTGGCTGACTCAGTTGGAAAAGCATGTGACTCTTGGTCTTGGGGTTGGAAGTTCGAGCCCCATGTGGGATATAGAGATTACTTAGGTAATAAATAAATAAAACTTTAAAAATATATTAGAAAATAAAAATACTAAGTATATATCATAAACTATTTAATACAGCTAAAACAGTACTCTGAGGAAGTTTCATAGCCTCAGGTACTTAATAAAGTATGCACTTAAAAATATTAGGGAGAAAGCAATAAAATAAGTCTAAAGACATTTCAGGGACATAAATAGTAAAAATAAAAGGAGATAAGAGGAAAATGTGGTCCAACCACCAAATAAGTCTAAGAGATGCCTCACACCCCAAGGAAAAAGGAGTAAACTAAATATTATTAAATAAAAAATTTCAATTTTAAATAAAATAATTTACCAAATGGAGGTAAAAGGACAAAACCACTAGAAGAAAGAAAAATATAAAAACAGGGAAAATTCTCAGCTACAAGGGAAAATTTTGAAATAATAAATGACTTCCCTGCCCAGTTCTACAAAAGTACAGGTGAAAACCTCTATGATTTTCCAACAAAATATAATTACTAAAAATAGAAACCAGAAGAGATAGAAATAGAAACAAAATGATTTGCATCGTAGATAGTTTACAAGTTATCAAAAGTTACTTTCCAGAAAACAGTCCAGTTGGTATTGTAAATGGATTCTACCAAACATCCAAAGTACAGATACTTACAGTGCTTTTTAAACTGCCATGGATCGGGAAGAAAGAAGGAAAGCTTCCAAACTACTTTTTATTTCAGAATTTTTTATTTGAAATACTTTTAGATTTATGGAAGAGTTGCCAAAGTAGTAGAAAAAGTTCCATATAGCCTTCTCCTAGCATCCCCTAATGTTAATGTTTAATATAATCAGAGTATATTTGTCAAAAGTAGTTAACTAACATGGGTATAAAACTATAAACTATGGACTTTATTTGGATTTCACCAGCTTTTCTCAGTAATGGCCATTTTTTTAAATTCCAGAGTCCAATCTAAGATACTGTGTGGGCATTTAACAATTTATTTTTATGAGGCAAAAATTAGATATTGATAACAAGATGTGAAAACATGTCCCAAAGGAAAGATATAGATTAATTTCACTCACAAACATAGCTCCAAAATGTCTAAATAATCCAACCATGTTTTAAAAGAAAAATACACCATAACCAGATGGAGTTTGATCCAAGATGTGAGTATGTTCCAATTTAGATAATCTATTAACATAACACAAAGTAAGTCAAAGGACAAAAGTCAAATTAATTTATCTATAGCTTTGGGAAAGGCATTTATTAATTTCAACAGAATTCATAATTTAACATTTTTTAACAAGTTTATAAAATAGACACTGGTGCTCACAATTTTTAGACACACACACAGCAAGCATTTTGCTTAAAGACAAAAAAAACATTGGCAGTATTTCTATTGAAGTCAAGAAAGAGATACAATTACTACAGTTATGAAAAACTGCACTGGAATTACTAGCCAATTTAATAATGTAATTAGACAAAAGAAACAGAATGCAAAAAAAAATTGAGAAGGTAGTAAATTTTTCATTATTTGCAGATGACAGAATAGTATGCCTCAAACAAACACATACACATTCACATACATACACAAGAGAAAAAACTATTACAAACAAGGGAATTTAGTAAGATGGCTGGTGAAAAAATTATTAAGAAAATTAATAGCTTTCTCATGTGAAAGCAATTACTCATTAGAAAATAAAATGGAAGTAAAGGTTAGAAAAAAGGATAGAAATGGAATGTCTGGAATCATACCTCATAATAAATGTGCAGGTGCTGTATAAAGAAATTTTAGGGATGCCTGGGTGGCTCAGTCAGTTAAGTGGCTGACTCTTGGTTTCAGCTCAGGTCATCATCTCACAGTTTCATGAGTTCGAACCTCACATGGGGCTCCAAGCTGACAGTGCGGAGCCTGCTTGGGATTATCTGTCTCCCTCTCTCTGCCCCTCCCCCAATTGCTCTATCTCTGTTTCTCTCAAAATAAACAAATAAACTTAAAAAAGAAGAAAATTTAAATGATATTAATGGTCATAAGAGAAGATTTTAAAGTGAGAGACATTACCTTATCGAGTAGGAAAAAAATGTAAAGATTTGTAAAGATGGTAATTTCCTTCAATTAATGTGATCTCAATAAAAATACCAACTAGATCTCCATAGCTTTTCTTTTTCATTCTTAGATTTTATTTTAAGTTACCCCTATACCCAGTGTGGGGCTCGAACTTACAACCCTGAGATCAAGAGTTGCACGCTCCGCTTGACTGAGCCAGCCAGGCTGTCTACATTTTTTTTCAACTGCACAAGCTAATGCTGAATTCACATAGAAAAATAAATAAGCATTTGATTATTTCCAGAAAAACTGTTAAAACTCAAGAGCAATGAGAGGGAATCTGCCCTACCACATGTTAAAATATTATAAAGCTGTAGTTTGGTTTTTGCACACGAATGGGCAAAATGCAATGGAACTGTGTAATGAGTACAGAAACAGGCTAAATGCATATGGGAACTTGGCATATGATCAAAACTGGATTTCAAATCAGTGAGTAAAAGGGTAGATGATTCAAAAGTAGAGTTGGGGCATGGCATAGCTATCTGCAAAATACAATATGGAAATCCTTATCTCATTCCATTGAACCAAAAACTTCTAGATGGACAAAAGATTTAAACACATACAAGATGAAACTGCTGACATATTAGAATAAAACTCAGGAACATTTGAAAGAAATACCCTTGGATGAATGGGTAAAAATAATGTGGTCTATACAAACAATGGAATATTATCCAGTTTTAAAAAAGAAAGAAATCCTGACATATGCAATAACATGGATGAACCTGGAGGACATTATACTAAGTGACATAAACCAGGCACAGAGAAACAAATGTAGTATGATTTCATTTACATGAGGTATCTAAAATAGTCCAATTCAAAGAGTAGAATGGTGTTTTCCAGGGACTGTGGGGAAGGGGATATGGGAAATTGCTAATGAATGGGTATGAAATTTATGTTATGCAACATGAATAAGTTCTGGAGATCTGCTCGACAGCAGTGTGCCTATAGATAACAGTGGTGTATTGTACACTTAACAATATGTTAAGAGGGTAGATCTCATGTTAAGTGTTCTTACCACAATAAAGAAAAAGAACTAAAACCCAGAAATTATAGCATAGCATAGCATAAAAAGACATAAAGTAATTATTATGTATACTAAATAAATAGACGAATAAATACCTTTGAGTGTTTTTAGAAGGTCTTTCAACATAAGATATAGTATCCTGACATAATAAGGGCAATGAATCTGACCACACAATTTTGTTTAGGAAAACTTATCATAAACAGAATCAAAAAAGAAATGACAATCAGGGGGAAATACTTGTTACAGATAAGATAGGAAAGTGGCTGATTTCCATAAAATGGAATGATCTGTTGAGATTCAAAAAAAAAAAAAAAAGAAAAAAAGAAAATAAAGAATTAACAAAGAAATAAGTAAGGCTATTTTCATGTAAAAAGGAATATAAATGGCTGCCCAACCTTAGTGATAACTAAATAAATTTTACTTGATTTAGAAGAGTAAAACTTCTACTTTTCACAATGGCAATGATACAAAAGGTTTTTTTTTTTAATTTTTTTTAATGTTTATTTATTTTTGAGACAGAGAGAGACAGAGCATGAATGGGGGAGGGTCAGAGAGAGGGAGACACAGAATCTGAAGCAGGCTCCAGGCTCTGAGCTGTCAGCACAGAGCCCGACGTGGGACACAAACTCACCGACCGTGAGATCATGACCTGAGCCGAAGTCGGACACTTAACCGACTGAGCCACCCAGGCACCCCGATATAAAAGGTTTAAATTTCACACTACTGTGATGAAGCGGGCCTCTCGTTCAGCAGCCACAACAGGTACAGCTTCTCAAGAGGCAAATTTGGCACCATCAACCCTTTGACTCAGTTGACCTAGGACTGTATCCTTCATTAAACTCACAGAGGAGTGCCAAGACTCACTTAGAAGGAGGTGCACAGCAACAAAATTTGGTCCAAACCACCTAAATGGCCATTGGTTAGAAGACAGATGAAGTCAACTATGGTACATCCAGACAAAGGAACACAACACAGTTGTGTAAATGAATGAGGAAAAGGCAAAAATAATGAGATTATTTTTACAGATTTACAGATGTTTACAGATGTACAGATTTTACAGATTTACAGATGTTTACAGATTATTACCTATAAAGTAAAATGGTATTTATTTATTTTTTTATTTTACTTATTTACATTTGACTTGAAGTAAAATGGTTTTTATAGAGCAAGGTAGTGCACACGAACCCCCGTAGTGTTGGACAAGATCTGGTTCTAAGCAGCATTAGTAGGTTCAAAGGTCTGGGTTTTATTACTATGCTTAATACTATATACACTCCTTATAGGTCCTATCATACCTACCAAGTATTGTGCAATAAGAGCTGTCTTTTGGAAATGAGGTGGCTCTGGGGTTTCAACGTCAGTAGTAGTCACACAGGTTCTGAGTTCGGAATCCTGGGCTGGCCTCTCAGACCGGCGGCTTTGGGCAAGGCATGCCCCCCTCCATGCCTTTGTTTCCATATCTGTAAAGTGGTCTTAATAACTGTACCTACCATATAAGAGTGTCGAGGGGAGGAACTGAACTGAACACATATCCTTCCTGCACAGAGAAAGAACATGTAAAAGTCAGGCATTCTTGCAGCGAAGGAATGACCTACAAAAAGCGAGAGGCAGAAGTGGGTGAGGGGCCACTCCCTCTGGTGTTGTAGGTGGGGAAGAAGCACATTTTGTGAACTCCTGGAATACTTACGCCCACATAAGTTGGGCAATAATGACTCCTCTGGAGAGAAGAAATCGACTGAGTATTTAGGACAGGATGGAGACTTGCCTTTCATGGTACAGTCTGACTTTCTCCCCACCATGTGTATGAATTCCTTTTTTAATTAAAAAACAAATCTTGCATTAAGCCAGTACTAAGCTGAAAGTTTTTCTGCTCTGGCTAAGAGGGATTCCACATGCCCACAGCCTTTCTCTCTGCCCAATGATGCTTAAGCTATCAGTAATCATGGAGCTTGATGTCATGCCAGTTCCCAGTGGTGTTGACAGACTCCGGCTCAAAAGTCCCTTTATTAGACCTTGTCCCTCAGTAAAGCTTGCAAATTGCTCTGATCTTAGCAGACAAAACCATCGCTCATTCTCTGAATCTCTGAGCATCCTACACAATAACGTAAGAATTGGCGAAAATTACCCGAGATAAAGCGTCCTTTAGAACATCAAAGTCCCTGATTTCCAGGCTGTAGGCTGCAGGTATGCGACAGGCCTGACAGGCCAGGTGGACGGCAGAGATAAAGCAAAAAGTGAAATTCTCCAGCCAGGGTGCCCGAGTTGGATTTGGTGCTAGGTTCTCTGCGAAGGGGATTAATGTTATCCTCGGAGGCGTGAGCACATTTTGCTTTTACCTTCAAACCCAGGTAATCAGCAGAGGATAACAATCAGCGAATGAAGCCTTTAAACCCAGTGCAAGCTGCAAACCCAAGAAGCTTCCTCCTGCCGGGTTTAATTTTGGACTGGGTCATTTCAAATTGTGTGCACATATTTTATTTCCCATGTTTTGACTAAATTCTTTGTTTCTAACTTAATTTATGACGACAGCATCTTTCTCTTGTTGCTTTTAGGAGCAAGAGCAGCCTATGCTTGCATTTTTTTTAAATGTTTATTTATTTTTGAGAGAGAGAGAGAGAGTGTGAGTGGGGGAGGAGCAGAGAGAGAGGGAGACACAGAATCTGAAGCAGGCTCCAGGCTCCGAGCTGTCAGCCCAGAGCCCGACGCGGGGCCCAAACCCACAGACTGTGACATCATGACCTGAGCCAAAGTTGGACGCTTAACCAACTGAGCGACCCAGGCGCCCCTGCCTGCGTTTTTGAAGATGGGTCCTGGCAAACTTACCATTTCACACAGTTGACATAAATATTGTACATAAATACAGCCAAGGTGGAAGTTTACATATTTCCCCAAATACAAGCACATCCAGTCTAAAACCAGCAAGATGAGCTAGAAGTTTAGATATCTTCTTAGAGGAAAGTGATGGTGTCTTACAACTCACAGAGGAGTTGCCCAGCTTGACCACTGAGCTCTAGAGATCTCCCTGGAAAGGAAAGATTTTACTGCATAACAGAAAGAAATGTGAAGCTTTTTATATTTAACAGCTGGATTATTGGCTTTACCTTGACTATTTAAGCATTAGGAGTTCTGTTCATAAAAATAAACTCAAGTCATGGAATCGAATATGCCCTTGTTCCTTTAAGGTAGATTATGGGAAACTAACAAGAAAGAGGTCAGTAATGTGGACATAATAACTGAAGGTTCTGGTAAAAACTTAGACGTGAAAAAAAATTGTTGCTGAGTTCAAAGTAATGTGGATGTAAGTAGAGTTTGTAAATGTCACTGATCCACCATAGCCCTGGAACAGTGTTTTTAAGGGAAGCAGAATATAATTCAAATAATTCCAGGGCTCTGATCTCTGGCTCAGGAAATTTAATAATATATAGAATTTATCGTTTAGAGAAATGTTTCTTGAATCTGGAAGCAACCAAAATGCATGTGGATCAGTCTGTGGGGAAACGCTGTGAAGTAGAACAGACAGCAAGATGACGTGTGTCTGTCTGAGAGCACAGTTAGAAAGCGTAAGGCCCGACGAATGAAATGGAAGGATTCCCGAAAAGTCGAGTCCAAACCTGCACATTTAGTGGAGCACAGCCTTCTGAAGCCACCTCCTCAGGAGGCTGGACACCCACTCTCACAATGAAGCTTTGGAATATTCTTGGAAGGGCTGATTAATACACCTCATCAAAAAAGTGGTTTCATTCCTTTCTTAAGATTGCAAGATTTTCTTTTCTTTTTTTTTAATTTTATTTATTTGGTGGGGGGGCGGTGCAGAGAAAGAGGGAGAGACAGAAAGAATCCCAAGCAAGCTTTGTGCTGTCAGTTCAGAGCCCGACTCAGGGCTTGATCTCACGAACTGTGAGATCATGACCTGAGCCAAAATCAAGAGTCAGACGTTTCACCAACTGAACCACCCAGGCATCCCTAGATCACAAGGTTTTCTTAAATTAAAAAATGGCATTACCAACTCACAATTATTTTTTTCACCATATCTGAATGATTTTACACCTGTTTTCAAACATCAACGTCACCCTCAAAGAACAAATATTTGTCACCCTTGAGAAAAATCAAAATCATGCAGCGTCAGCCCTGAGCCATCCAGTCACATGTTAGACAGAGCTGGATGGCTGGAATGAAGCATTCGTCCCCTGAAGAGCCTGCTCCTCTCAAGACAGCATTGGTTGTTTGTGTGATGGCAATGTGTTTTCTACACGTCAGTTTCATGGCTTCTATTGACACCTGTGCGCTATGTGGTCCACACCCTGAATGCTACCCCCATGTCGGGTCTCTGGAATCTGATCTAGTGAAGGGCTGAAGGCCTTGGAATCTGGACAGGATGTACTGGTATCTTGCCTCACCCAAGCCATACTTCACCATTGTCCAAAGTTCATTTAGAGCTACTGTCCCAAGGTGATATGGAGTCACTTAAGAGGGTTCCATCTACTGACCTAGTCTTGCTCCTGAAGGGCTCAGGTCACAGTTGCCTGATCCTGGCAGCTTAGGAAGGCCCTTCAGCATCACCAAGGGAAGCAAGGGAAAGAGGTGAGAAGGGTGAGCAGACAGCTGAACATGACCTTGTGCTTCACAACCTTCTCAAGTAGCAGAAGCTCAGACACACCAAAACCCTCCAATTGTGTATTTAGAAAGACAGCAGGGCACCAGGAATTATAAGGCAGCTCAATTTTTGGTTCATGGTTAGGTTCAGTTCAAGACCCCAATGAGAATAACTTTTTATTCACCTAAAATATCTCAACCCAGGGGCAACCCAGGGGCAACCCATGTTGAGCATCCAACTTTGGCTCAGGTCATGATCTCACTGCTCATGGGTTTGAGCCCCACATTGGGCTCTGTGCTGACAGCTCAGAGCCTGGAGCCTGCTTCAGATTCCATGTCTCTCTCTTTCTCTACACCTTCCCTGCTCACACTCTGTCTCTCTCTCTCTATCTCTCAAAAATAAATAAACATTAAAAAAAATTTTAATAAGATCTTTATTAAAAAAAAGATATCTCAACCCAATGAACAAACAACAAAATGACATATTTTTCAACTTAGAAGCCATCCATTTTTAATGAAGTGGCCTCACTTAGAAATAGCTTCTCTGTCCTCACCTCCGGGAACCGACATTTAAGAATGCTTTGCAGTGTGTTCCGATACGGTTAAGGCATATGCACATTTGGGATCTTAAACTTTAAAAAAAAAAATTTAATGTTTTTATTTATTTTTGAGACAGAGACAAAGTATGAGCAGGGGAGGGGCAGAGAGGGAGACACAGAATCTGAAGCAGGCTCCAGGATCTGAGCTGTCAGCACAGAGCCTGACACAGGGCTTGAACCCACGGAGTGTGAGATCATGACCTGAACTGAAGTTGGACGCTTAACCGACTGAGCCACCCAGGTGTCCCTAAACTTATTTTTAAAAAGAGAAGAGAGTGAGTCCCTTCAGGCAGGTGAGTCAAGTTGGGGGAGCACTGGACAGGGCAGAGGCACATCAAGTGCTCAGCCACACTTCATGAGCAGTCATCATTATGATGCTTTATAAGTCACCCATGCTTCATATCCCCGGTTGCACCTGTTACTATTGTTTTCAAAGGTAATAAAGAGAAAAAAATAAATGTCTTCAGTTGCTCAAAAAGAAAACTTTGATACACACACACACACACACACACACACCCTGAAAATTATTCAGTCACAGAAAAGAAGGCATTCTGCCATTGGAGACCAGCATGGATGGAATTTAAGGGCATTATCCTAAGTGAACTAAGTCAGACAGAGAAAGACAAATACCATATTACCTCACCGATACGTGGGACTTAAAAACAACAACACAAAACCCCCAGAACTTATAGATGCAGAGAACAGATGAGTAGTTGCCAGAGGAGAGGGCTGGGGGGTGGGCAAAATGAGCGAAGGTGATCAAAGTTACAAACTTCCAGTGAGAAAACAAATGAATCTTGGGGGTGGAATGTACTTCATGGTACTCTAGCTAATAATACTGTATTGCATATTTGAAAGTTGCTAAGAGGGTCGCTCTCAGAAGTTCTTACCACAAGAGAAAAATTTGTAACTGTATATGGTGATGGATGTTATAAAAATTGTTTTTTCAACTTTTAATGCTTCAATTTATGAAAGAAGCTTTTTTTTAATGTTTTTTAATTTATCTTTGAGAGAGAGGAACAACACAAGCAGGGGAGGGGCAGAGAGAGAGAGTGAGAGACGGTGGGGGGGGGGGGGCGGGGGGAGACACAGAATCCGAAGCAGGCTCCAGGCTGTGAGCTTTCAGCACAGAGCCCAACACACAGGGCTTGAGCCCACAAACAGTGAGCCGAAGTCAGACACTTAACCAACTGAGTCACCCAGGCGCCCCAAAAGTTAAAAAAAATTAAGTAAAGGTTGTCATTTACTAAGAGCCTATACTCACCAGGCACATGATCACCAAACACACCTCTGCTCTGCACTGACAGGTGCTATGTTACCATTGTACAGAAGTAGCATCTGCAACTTTCAACACACCACCCAGCCAAGAAAGGTCCAGAAAGGTCCAAGCCAGGACTGTGGCTCAGCAGTGTCTGACCCAAAGCTGGCATACTGGCCGCACCCCGTGCCCTCTTTGAGTTGGACCATTTGTTGGAAAAACAGGCTGTCGGTGACATGGTCCTGACATCCTTTGTTTTTATTTGTATGCAATGTGTTGCTGGGGATTTTAAAAAGTAAATAACTCTCCTAACACATGCCTTAAGCTGAACAGAATTATGAACCAAACCTGGGACAAAGCTATTTAAAAAAAAAAAAGATTTTGTTTTGTTTTAAAACATAAAAGGGGAAATAATATATGAATAAAGACAGTTACACCCATAATTTCACTGTCTTCTCTTTCAAAAGAGAAGTTACATCATAATTATTTTCCCCATTTCTTGCACTTACATAATTTTTAATTGCTAAATATCATATCATACATTTGGCCTATTGAGATATATATATGTGTATGTATATATATTATATTATATTATATTATATTATATATATATATTAATTTCAGCTTTTCTGCTATTATATACTATAATGAACACCTTAACATATACAGTATTTTGTTGTTGTTGTTACCTTAGGATAAATTCCCAAGTCAGCAGCATGGAATATTTTATAGCTCCTGATATGGAGCACGAAGTTACTTTTTCAAAATTCTAGGGCCAGTCCACTGCCACCAAAGCAACCACCATAAGCAGTATCACTGTTTTTGAACATTTTTTAAAATGTGTATTTATTTTTGAGAGAGCACAGGCGGGGGAGGGGCAAGGAGAAGAGGACAGAGGATCCGAAGCAGACTGAGCTACAGCAGAGAGCCCAATGTGGGGCTTGAACTTAAAAACTATGAGATCGTGACCTGAGCCCAAGTCGGATGCTCAACCGACTGAGCCACCCAGGTGCCCCCAGAAGTACCATTCTTATTACAACCTTGCCAATCCAAGTGGGCAAACCTTCTAGATAATACTAACAGAATGGCGTGATCATTAGCTGTTTAAGATGTCATATATTTTCTGAAATGATTACAGTGGAAAACAATGAAACATCAGAAGAAATGTAAAACAGAATTTAGGTATGATTCTAATTACCGAATTTTAGAGCTCACAAAGACCTCAGGAGGAGGGGAAAGCTGGAGACACTTCACCCTCATCCTTTATTTAGCCCATGAAAAATCTGAGACTCATTTGCCTGAAGTCACAAATCAGGTCAGTAACAAAACAGGGTGGACAAACTGACGGAGACCTACTGAGGCTTTTGGTAAGAAGTCCAGAGAGATGAGCAGACTCCACCCCTCCTCCCTCTCAGGCAAAAGCCCCAGCAGGAGTCCACTACTTCCTCTGGAAGGGACATCCGAACATGTCCCTGTGATTCCTGGTGACCCAAATCAGGGTGTTAGAGCACTTCCAAAGTCACTGCACGTGGTCTCTGAGTTGCAAGAGCAACATGTCCCGGACGACTACCCACTTGGATCTCACCGTCTCTCCTTCCTCCACCCTCCTGCCTTCTGTTTTTAATTAGGACCTTGGAACTCACTAGGTCAGATCCAAGCAATTTAAAGAATGACTTTCAAGTCGTATCTTTTAAGGAAAATGACTCTTGGTCTCCAGCCTCTATCAGTCATTACGCCCTCAGGGAAATTAGCAACCTGATTCTTCCCCCGGCTGTCATTTAAAATAAAAAGCCTTCTTATTTGCCATTCAAGAAAAAGTACAGTAAACCTAGCAGCAGGCGGATAGGGGTAATGAAACATAATTAACCGTATTCAACAGGTTCCCAGTATCATATGTACCTGCATGTTTCTCGGTGATGTAACTTGGGGAGGATGAGTATTGGCAAATTGGCATCACGCTGCCCGTGAGTATGGAGTTTGTCTGGGATGGTGAGAGCAGTGTGTCTCACAAAATGACCTCGGTGTTCCCAGGGCTGTCCACACTGCCCCTATGTGGGGTATAGAGAACTAGCATCTGGGTTCAACACAGAGCCCTCAATGAACCCCACCGTGTGGTACTGGGGTCTCTGCACAGAGGTTATTAGAATGGCACTTACCTCCTCTGATGATTGATCTCCTCTGGCTAAACACACGTTTCCTCAAACCTCACGTTAACCCGTGCTTACCATGTACCACACTGTCCTGAGCACTTTCCAGGTATTAGTGTAGTAAGCCCTCTCAACAAAACTACAGGAAGATTCTGGTACTCTCCTCAGATAAGGAAACTGAGGCACAGAGGGGGCAGGTACACACCCAAGTTGCCACGGTTTGAAGCCAGGCAGCTGGGCTTCTGAGGCCACCTCTCCCAGTGGACAGTATTCTGGCTCTGCCTCTCAGGCAGCTGTGAGTACCCTACAGAGACCTGTACATGCACACCTCACCCGGGAGAGATTCCTGCCAGTAACATGCAATCTGCATCCAAGCCAGCCTTTATTTATTGTTTTTTTAAATTTTTAATGTTTATTTATTCTTGAGAGGGGGGAGGGGCAGTAAGAGAGAGAGGGAGACACAGAATCCAAAACAGGGTCCAGGTTCCGAGCTGTCAGCACAGAGCCCAACGCGGGGCTCGAACCCATGAACTGTGAGATCATGACCTGTACCTAAGTCAGACGCTTAACTGACTGAGTCACCCAGGCGCCCCTAAGCCAGCCTTGGGATTGAATTCTAGAAGCACAAGTTACAGAATGACATGAGGAAATAGGACATTCAGTTTAAGTAAAGCATTAAGCCAATCTCTTAAACACACACACACACACACACACACACACACACACACACCAATGCCATGGCAGAAAGAGCAAGCAGAGGCAGGATGGCTGTTTTAGATGAAAAGAAACTAAAGAGACATCGTGTGCCTTCTCAGATGATGTTACAGTATCACAGGTACTAGAGTTATATGATATCTCAGTATTGTTCATTTTCTTAGGAGTGATTTTGGTGCCGTGTCATGCAGAAAAAATCACTTATTTCTAGGAAATGCTGAGGTCTTTAGGTATAAAGCATGATAGTGTCTGCAACTCAATTTCCAGAGGTTTACAAGGACACACATACACAAAAAACAAGGCATATATGGCGAATGTTAGTAATTGTGGGATCCAGGTAGTATGTACACAGTATTTAAAGCTTTTCATAATTTAAATTGGAAAAAAAATAGATCTGGCTAGACTTATTTTGGAGTGTGCTAACTGAAAAGAGACCCATAATCAAAATCTTAGAATATAAAATTGTTGGGAAGAGGAACCTGAGATATCACTCAGCCCCTCATCACTTTAAAAATGAGAAAAGTGGGATGCTCAGTTGGCTGAGCATCGGACTCTTGATTTCAGCTCAGGTCATGATCTCAGGGTCGTGGGATCGAGCCCCACATTGGGCTCCACACTGAGTGTGGAACCTGCTTAAGATTCTCTCTCTCTCTCTCTCTCTCTCTCTTACTCCCCTCATGCTCTCTCTCTTTCTCTCTAAAATAAAATAATAATAATAATAATAATAAAGATGAGAAAAATGAGCATGTTTCATAGCTAAAAGCTATTTAAAATACAGTGTTATAAATATTTCTGTTAAGTATTCATCTTTTTAATGGCTTTCACAATTTTGAAGTTGGAAAAAAATGAAAGTGTAAAGCATTTAAATATTTTACTAATTATTTTTAAGACGTTTTAAAATTTTAACAAGTTAATAATATTGCTAGATAATCCTGCAGTATAAATATAAGTGACTGGAGTATTTGGCCCATGTTGTAAATGAAAGTAAAGAACAGAAAAGGTCTGGGACTTTACCGGAAGAGTGAGTGGGCCAGGCAGTCTCGGATTTAGTTCCAAATGACTAGAGTGGACAAAAGGCAAACATTTTAAAACCCAGGAAAAGGGATGGAGAGAGGGTGTAATGTGATGATTTTACCAAGTACTTCTATGTTATTTATACCAACGAGGCAGCACCTGGTGCAATAAATAACTCTGGGAAGCCGGGTCCAACATGAAGGGACCAAAGCACATCTTAGCAGTCATTATTGATGTATTTCCAGATGACAACTTTGTGATGTGACTGAGGTGCCCTGGTTGGACCAATGCAGTATGTATCTGTATCCAACATGGAGTGTGCCCAACTGGAGGTCTAGGATAGAGGTGGTAGGCCAGGAGCATGGATCTGGAAGTTACCAATAACTCAAAGTGCCTACATTCATGGTTTTCAACCTCTTCCTAAGCTACCCCCAACCTGTGTATGCCACCCCCAACCATAACTGTCCTCTTCCACTCCCCAAATCGACAACTGCGGGTCACACATCAGCTCTGGCTCCCCAACAAACAGTCTCAAAAGAATGAGAAACAAGGGCGCCTGGGTGGCTCATTTGGTTAAGCATCCAGCTCTTGATTTCGGCTCACGTCATGATCTCACCGTGACACCTGACAGGGCGCAGCCTGCTGGGGATTCTCTCTCTTCCTCTTTCTCTGTGCCCCTCATTCTCTCTCAAGTTAAATAAATAAACTTAAATTTTTTAAAAAAAAACAAACTTAAAAAAAAAAGAATGAGAAACAAACACATAATCGTTTTAACTGTTGGTTTACTACAATACCTGTCATCCAGGTATTTAAAAATTCTCCACGTGTTGTCCTTGTTATGTGCTTGAGAAAATGACCATGGGCACCTCTTAGAATTGTGAGCAAGAGTGAATCTGAGGGCTTGCAGAGCTGCTCCAGAAAGGTTTCCACTCTTCCAGCATTTTGCTTCCTGGCCCTGGACAGCAAGAACCAACTCTTTAAGAGTACTTGAATAAATACATCATCAGATCTGGGAATGGATAAAAACCTTCCTCGAATTACCCTCACACTATATGCAAGTGTTTCTTAATGCTCTTGGTCTTGGATAAAATATGTTCCAATAAATTAGATTTTAAGCCATTCATACATATCATAAATGGAATATACAATTATTTCAATTTCATTCTTGTTAGTTGATATGAATCTTTATTTATATTTAATTGATATAGTAGTTCTAAAAATAAAAATTCCTGGAAAGATATGAATTAATAGAATGTGTTTAGAAAAATCTGTGGGTATTGTTCCAAGTCACCTTAGGTACTTTATAAAATTATGTTCTGCAGGTACCAGCTATATGGCACCCCAACAAATTTGTAGCAGTCGACTTTCGACACTTTTACAGGTTGGAACAAATGCTATTTGTTCGGGCTGTAGAGTTACACATTAACAATCACTAGAAAGATGAAGTCAGCTGGAATAATGCAGGTCATGGAAACTGGGATGTTATACTTAGAGCAATGCCAGCTAAAGTTCCCTCCTGACCCTGACCTCAGAAGGCGGCTGGGGACCTGGCAGCCTATTGTAGGAGGTTCTGCTCAGAGGGCTCAACACTGACCCCACTGAACGTTGCATTAATGAGCTGGGATCTCCACTCCCCCCAGCTCCCGCCCGGAGTTTTCCCAGTTACTACATGAATCAAATTACGGGCACCTCTGCTGGGTTTCCTGTGAAATAACAGATCTTACTGTAACCAAATATTACCATCTCGGAAAAACTTTATGCAACTAGCGAGGACTCTTCATTCTCAGGCAACAGAGAAAAGCTTCTTTGTTTTGAGATTGAACACCTGGAACAAGTTATCCAGGGGGGCCTCCCCGGCCCACAGTGGAGAGAGGGCTCCCAGGACCCAATCACATCCCTGCCTGTGGACGGCCAGCCGCCCAGAGCTTCCTCCCAGCTCCGTCTGGCCCAGTTTCATTGGAACTTGCAGTTGGCTGTAGCCCCATGGCCGAGGGAGCCTTGCATCTATAAGGAAAGACGACAGTGATAAGGAGCCCAAAACTCCAAGGCAAGTTCCACAAGACAGAGGAGAAAGAGCTAAGGATTCGGAGATGGGAAGCATGGAGCCTATCCTGCCCCTAGACCGCTCAGACCCCCCTGAAGCAATTACCAGATAAGAATGCTGGCTGTGTCTCTGAGAGAGCAGGCAGACATCTGGCATGGGATCAGTCAGTGTGCGCATCTGTGCATGGCTTCCCTTGGAAACCAATGAAACCCTGTGTTTCCACCTTTGCCTCAAAACATTTACTTTCCAGAAGAAAACCTTGTGTTGCTTCTTTTATCTCTACAACCACGGCTGATCCAGCAGTCCCAAGGAGGAATCTAACTTGGGCCAGGGTGGAGGCAGGAGTCAGGGCTGGTGCGGTAGGAGTTAGGATGCAGACCCTGGTGACCTCACCTGCGGAGAGGAAAACAAGACCACTCCTCAGTGTGGAGAACCCAGGCGATCATAAGACAGACAACCATCCACCCATGAACGCACCTTTTTGAACCCATCTTTGCTCACATCTTAATAAAATATGGGCTACTTGCTGGAAAGGACCAGCTCTCACCCATCTTTGGGCCCCTCACTTTCGATGCCCAGATAAAAGTGTGTGGTCTTCAGCACATATATGACTAGAACTAGTCTTTCAAATCCTCCTGTGCACAGCAGTGCCCTGGGGGATGGGGACATGCGAGTTCTGAGTCAGTGACAGGGTCAGGCCTGACGCAGCACTTTTCTAGCAAGCTCCCATGAGATGCTGGAGAGGCTGGTTCAGGTCACACTGAGTTAAGGGATGTCCTAATGACATTTGTTTGCCTACAGAACAGGCAATTTCCCACATCCGTTGAAATTCCCATCTTTGACTGAGTATCCAAGATAGTTGTGTGAACATAGCTTCCCCCACCCACCACCAAATAACAACAAAGTGTAATTGTGTTTCTTGTTAATTCTTGTGTCATTAATTCATCCATTTATATGTGAATGGCAAAAACAAATCTAAGCAATTCCCTAGGAATGCCTCACAACACTTTAGATAGGACTTGGGAAAACAAAGCTGAGAAATGTACACTTTTTTACAGAATGGCAGGAACTGTATATTATTACCATTGAGTTATTGCTATTTTAATAATTTTAAATAAATTTTAATAAAAAACCATTAATTCTTGCTAAATACACAGATGTGGGGTTTTTTTAATTTTTTAATGTTTATTTTTAAGAGAGACAGACAGAGCATGAGCCAGGGAGGGGCAGAGAGAGAGGGAAACAGAATCTGAAGCAGGCTCCAGGCTCTGAGCTGTCAGCACAGAGCCTAACGCAGGGCTCAAACTCATGAACCCCAAGATCATGACCTGAGCCAAAGTCAGACACTTACCCTTAACTGAGCCACCCAGGTACCCCTACACAGATGTGTTTTGAGAGGAACAGAAAACCAGTTAAAGCCACTCTGAAGACTCTATCCTTTGCACAAAAATGATTGGGAACCTCTACCTGGTTGATGCTTTAAAAATGTATTCCTTGGGGTGCCTGGGTGGCTCAGTCGGTTAAGCATACGAATTCGGCTCAGGTCATGACCTCACAGTTCGTGGGTTCGAGCCCCATGTTGGGTTCTATGCTGACAGCTCGGGGCCTGGACCCTGCTTTGGATTCTGTGTCTCACTCTCTCTCTGCCCCTCCCCTGCTTGCAGTCTGCCTCTCTCTCTCTCTCTCTCTTTCTCTCTCAAAAGTAAATAAACATTAAAAAAATAAAAATGTTTTCCTTTACTTCTAAACTGTTGATAAAGGGCTCTAACAGTTAGCAGAATGTTTCCTTAAAATGGTGGGGGGACTATTAATTCTTTCCTTCCCAGTGTTCTGTTTCAAGGGACCCAGTGTGATTTTACTCAACGAAGCTGGTCTTTCTAGCAAGATGCAATTTGGCTGCTTCTTCTTGCTTTAAAGCAAGTTTAATTTACTTGATTAAAAGTATGTCTATGTTCATCGTGTCTCCAAAGGGCCAGGGAGAGACATTCATGAAGACTTTCCCTTTGAAATAAAATATACAGATTTTGTTTCCCGGTGTTTCCATGTCGATCTTCCTTGCTTTGTTAGTTTTTATGTAGTATCCAATATCACAGAGGTTGGCAGCAGCAGGACATGGAGATGCTTCTGATGAGGGCCCATTCTCTGGGCTTGTAGGCGTAACATATATTTTACGGAAACAATGAGAAATCAGTGAGGGGTCCACTTGTCATGTCCCCATGGAAGAAATGCTCACTGCGGTAGAGGTGTGGGGGTGGGTAAGTGGCTTTGATATAAAGCCCTCATCAGAAAGACAAGCACCCCCCATTCCTTGGGATTTTCTGTCACTACAGTCTCTTCCACAAAGTTCTTCTCCCTAGACTGTTCACACAAACCAGAAAAATTCATGAAGAAAAAGGAGCCCTACTGACCAGAACTCATTACCCAATTTTTAAAAAAAAAAATTGAGTGTTTTTTATTTATTTGTATATTTATATCCTTCAGAGAAAGATAGGTGACATATCTTATTTTTACCATGATGTGCAGAAATTCCTTAAGCAAATACGTGATCAGGCATTTTGAAACGTAAGACGTATTTATTTATAGCTCACACCCACGCATTTACTTTTATTTATCCAAAAGATTGAAACTGTACTTTTTCACTGGCCCTTTCTTTGGTTTCCTGTTAAAATATATAATTAGGCAGATTTTTTAATGTACCTAATAGCCCTGAGGAGACTAAGCAGTGATCTTTTTGAAACTTTAAAAATATTGGTAGGAAGCGGTTCTCTTTTCTTTTTTCCCCAAGTTCAATAGCTCAGCTATTCGTTTCCTGTTTCCAATAGCCGAGGTAATTAGACCATAATGAGAACTCTTTGCTTGGAAGATGACATCTGAAAATTGAAACTATTTGCTGCACCAACCTCAACACAGAGGGGAGGGGGCAGGGATCGCCTCCTTAGGGAGAGAAAATTCTACAACTAGAATGTCATTCCTCCAAAATTATTTCTTCCTGGAAGGACTCTAGTCTGGGAGGTAAAGTGACATTGGTACTGTTTTTTTTTTTTTCCTTTTTGGTTTTTTGTTTTATGGAGTGATCAATTCTTCATTGTCACAGAAACATCTCTAAAAGCTCCAGAAAGAGCCAGAACATACAGGAAACCTGTTGGCCACATTAACTGTTTTTCTTTCTAGGCACAGCACCCATACAGTAAAGTGCATGTCTGTCTTGATGACACAGCACGGGGAATACAGCAGTGTTTTAACGGTGTTGTATCGTGGTGTATGCTCACAGATGGTAGCTATAGTTGTGAGCACAGCATAACAGCATAGACTTGTCAAATGACTACGTTACACCTGAAAACTAAAGTAACCTAGTGTGTCAACTATATTTCAATAAAAAAGTATATCTTGATGAATTTTTCAGCTATGATGTACCTGTGAGGCTACCACCAAGGAAAAAATTAGTAGATTTCCAGCTCCCGAAGGCTCTCAACCCATTCCTGTCAATACCTATCCCCCAAGGGAGCCCCCATTCTTCCCCCAGAATGGTTTTGGCTGTCCTTGGATTTCACATAAATGGACCTATGAAGCATATACCCTGTCTGTCTGGCTTCTTTCTTTCAGTTCTGTATCAAATTCAGCCTCATGGTTCTGTATACATTGGGCTCTCACATTTTCATTGCAGTGTGTTTTTTTTTTCTTCATGTGGTTGTTCATTCTACCTTTCTATCTATACATTTGCATGTGTCCTGGTTCTTAGAAAGTTGTTATGAAAATTCCATGTCTTTGGGCAGAAGTGCTTGTTTCCCTTGGGTAGGAGTGGAACTCCTGGGGTGTCAAGTATGTACCACACTGACAGATTCTGCCAAACCTCTTTCCAACAAAGTTTTATCAACCATCCCTCCTACCGGGCACCCATTGAGCACTTGTGAATGGCAACAGGGGCACAGTCTCACCACTGGAAGTCAAGTCTCGAGTGTTTCCAAAAGGGAATACACTGGGAGTGAGTGACAGGAGAGGCAGGACAAAACAATTTACAAAATGAAAACTATTCCCCAGGGAGGAAGCTCGCCCTCGCTAAGTGGGCTCTGGTCAGGGTCCTAGGGGTCCTAGGGCTTCCCTGGGAGGACCATTTCCCATCCATGCTGGTCGGGCAGTTATGGCCAGTGGCACCAGCTGGGAAGCTCACGTCCTCAGGGCTTTTGGCCACACACACATGGCCAAGGCTCTTCCCAGACAAGCAAGACTTTCTCAGGGTCACAGCCCTGAAGAGGGACATTCACACGAGATGACTCCTTGACTCAGTAAGTTACCAAACATTTTCTCATTTGGATCAAATTCCATATGTTCTCTTTTCCAATAATCTTTCTAATGATTGACCAAAGAGTGAATAGCAGAACTATTTAAGGAATAGTCCTTGTGGCCAGTAATCCCCCAACCCACAGTGGCCCTGCTGCCCTCTATGGGTCCTGTCTGCCTTCTGGGGACCACATCTCATCCTCTTGATTTATATGCAAACCCTCAGAGGTTCCCAAAAGGGAGACTTGGAGTTCTGGGCTCTACGTAGGCCTGAATCCCAGGGGAGATGAGAATCCTAACCCCCCACCCCACCCCCACCCCCGCCAAGCAATTCTAGAAACAAAGGAGATACAGAGATTCCTAAGAGACCATTGCTCCTACCAACAACTTTTCTGAACTAGCAGGATGTTGCTTTTAAAGTTTAGTATTTCTGCTGCTCCCTATGCAAATTGAGACTCCTCCGCGGATGGGAGCTGTATGGGTTGTCAAAGGGTAACTTGGGAGGCCCTCCTAGCCACTGGAGGCCAGAGCCCCTGGGTCAAGGCCGGTGGCTGAGCAAATCTTGCCACCTCACTCCCCGCCTCCATCGCTCCATTTGCCAACTTCCCACTGGCTTTCTTCTCAGAGCTTCTGCTCTTTCCACTTTTCTGGAGCCCTGATGGGTTGAAATCTCTGCTGGGAGTTTCACACAGGCCAGGATGTTTCAGTTTCACTCAGGATGTTCAGCTGAAGTTTCACTCATAACTCAAAGGGTTACGTGCATAGTCGTTTGTCATTTCTCTGTAGCATAGACTTGAACCCAGGCCCTGGCAAGCTTATGTGTTTCGTATCTACTTAACAAGTGAAGGAGCCCAATTGTCAGTTCACCTTTTGCACAAAGAGGCATCCCAATCTGCCCAGGCAAAGACCCCTGACTCCAACAGGCCATACCCACCAGTGGCAGAGCAAAACTGGCTTAAGCCAGAGAAGTTGGTAGGGCAACTTCAAGGACTTAAGTATTTCCCTTCTTTCTCTCTTTGTCCTTCTTCACCAGGAGTCTCTTTTGAAATGTTTGCACTCCTCCCCTCCCACTGTCCTCCAAGTTGGAGAGGAACAGGGATGGATGGAAAAGCCCTGGCTACAACTAAAGAGGGCTGAACTGGGGCCATATGAAATCATGGCTCTGCACACTGGTCCCAGGCTCCAGACAGTTAGCTGCGGAGCACATGCAGGCATGAAAGTATTAAGATATAACCCCAGGTTCTTGAATACTCCTCCTTTCAAGAGACAGAGTCTAGGAGCACCTGGGTGGCTCAGTGGGTTGGGCAACTGACTCTTGATTTAGCTCAGATAATGATCCCAGGGTCATAGGATCCAGCCCCACATCAGGTTCCGTGCTGAGCATGGAGCTTGCTTAAGATTCTCTCTCCTTTCCCTCTGCTCCTTCCCCACATGTGTGCTCTCTCCTCTAAAAAAATCAAAAAAATTAAAAAAAGAGAGAAAGAGCCTAATTCTCTTCAACTTAAGTGTGGGCTGGACTTAATGTCTCCATTCTCCTGAATAGAAGAAAGCAGGAGTGATGGTGTACAACTCCATTGTTTTTTAAAGTGAGCTTTTTAAAAATTTTTATTTATTTTAAGTAATCTCTACACCCAATGTGGGGCTCAAACTCATGAGCCCAAGATCAAGAGTCACATGCTCCTCTAACTGAATCATCCAGGTGCCCCAATAGTGTACAACTCATAAGACTAGGTCCTAAAAGATACTGCAGCTGGCTGCTTGTTCTCTCTCTCTCTCTCTCTCTCTCTCTCTCTCTTTCTCCCCCTCTCTCTTTCTCTCTCAAATCACCAGCTTTGAGGAAAACCAGACTCCATGTCATGAGTACTCTTGGGCAGCCCAGGGAATGACCCACGTGGTAAGGAACTGAGGCCTCCTGCCAAAAGCCATGTGAATGTTCCATCTCCCTACAGCCCCAGTCAAGCCTTCAGATAACCATAGCCCCAGCCAACATCTTGACTGCAATCTCAAGAGAGACCCTGATCCCGAATCACCCAGCTATGCTGCTACCAGATTCCTGAGTAAGAAAATAAATACTTGTTAATTGAAGTCACAAAGTTTTGGAGTAACTTGTTACACAGCAATACATAACTAAATTAGAAAGTTACTGGTACTACTAACCACTACTTCTGGTCTACCTCCTAGAAACATAACAAGGCACCTCAACAGCCAGTGCACAGTCATGGTCTCTTTCTCCCTCTACCAAACCATTGGTAAATTTTTCTGATAATGGGACAATGCCCCATCAGCCCAGGGCCCAGAGTGCGGATGATGTGGTGCAGAGCTCTGAGCCAACCCACCACGGACATGTAACAGAAGAATAAAAAAAAAACCTTTGTAGATTGTAAGCACTTACATTTTGGGTGTTTGTTACAGCAGCAGGACCAGAACTATATGAGCATAAGCAAGGACACAAAGGGGTCTCCATCCCTCTACCTCCATTTCTTCCTGCCAGCGTCTCCATCGAGGGCAGCAGGATTGCACTGCTAATGTGGGATCCCTACCATCTGCACAGGGAACAGCGCTCTCTCCTGTGGAAGCCTCGTTCAGGAGTATGTTCAGAGGTCAGGCACCGTCACTGTGGCTCCTGTAGTTTAGTCCCCAGAGGATGAGAAAAGCTTGTGTGTAAGTTAGAGGAGTTTAAGGTGTTAACAGCCAATGTGATCCAGTTCTGAAAGTCACAAAGTCAACACTGATTGATCCTTTGCTTTCTTTTCCGGAACCATAGAGAATTTGGGGGAAGTTACTGTCTGGCCACCCAGAAAACAAAGGCCAGTTAGGATTTGTTTTATTTTCTTTTCTTCCCAGATCAATCCCCAGTTCCCCAAGGATCCGGTGTGGTTTTGAGCTTCCTCTGTGCCTGTTCTGCTCTTCTCCACACACCCCCTTCTCGCCCCTCCCAGCCACCCCCCCAACCGTCTTCTCCTTCCTCACAGCCTCCTCTCCTTCCCCCTGTCCTCAGGCTGTGGCCTCCTCATTAGGAAGTGTTAGAAAGTTGCTGGAGTGAGAAATGAGCCTGTGAAAGCTCCTTGTCCTAATTAAACTTCAACGAGGAGAGTGACAAGAGGCGACGGGGAGGAAACGGGTGCCACGGGGGTCTCAGACTGGGTCCAGGCTGGGGAGGCCATTGTCCTGCAGAACAAAAGCCGCTGTTTGCATGTGTTAAACCTCATCAAACTTCATCAGACCCAGGTGCAAAAACCCACATCCCAAATGCCATCCCGGCTTATGCCACCTTCCAGAGCACTGTTGGGGCCCCAGCCGTCAGGCCTAATCAGGACAGGGCCCCACATCAAAGCTGCACTCCCTCCACAGACAGCTTCTGCTCCAAGATGCATTGTTGTTACGACTTCCTACGCTCAGCCCTTGCCCACGAATTAGGGCACAGAGCCCCCCATGGCATGGCTGGTCCCTGCTGGCGTTGTTGTTAATGAGGTAGGAAGGGCGGGTTCGTCCTAGCCTGGGACTAACATAATCACATAAAGCTGTTGCTTTGGAACAGACCGAACTGCCCCAGAGTCAATTTCCCTGAAAGCAACGCAGAGCAGAGCTTCCTGGGAGAAGACACAATACTGTCTATTGTCTCTGTCACTTCCTCTGCACCCTCCCAGCGTTGAAGCATATAGTTGGGAGCCACAGCCCTTTGCAAAAGCTGTTTGCTGAGGCCCAGCCGCGGTTTTCTGAAAACCCCCGTGAGAAGCAGTTTTTCTCCGCAGTCATTGTTTCCAGACCGGCCAAGCCGGCTGGGGAGGAGAAGCCAGACCCAGGGAGACTGTCTTCCAGGCTCTGGGAAGAGGCCGGGCTTGCGACACAGGACCCTGTTTGCTCATGGCGTCTCAGGGTCTCTAGACGCAGCCCCGCATCTGGGCAGAGGCCAGGCCGGTGCCAGGCCCAGGAAGAGGCTCCCATGGGGCCGGGACCTATGTGAGGGCAGAGCAGGGATTATCTAGGAGGTCCTCAAAATGTTGCTGGGCCCCTGAAAACGAGCCTCCGGGCCTTTCTGCTCACCCACCCCTCCTTCCTAATTACAGCCGGTTCCCAAAGGCGCCAGCCTTCTCCCGGAAGAGGCCAAGACTGGGCGGAAGTTCCCTTCACACCTACCGGATATACCCACGTTTCTCTCTCCTCCTCTTGCTACATGTTCCGAAGAACCCAGGCGGGAAAAGGGTGGGCTGGAGGGATCCCCAGTGTGGGCCAAGGAGGGCCCAGGGCAGCACTGGGGTCGGGCCGAAGTGCAAAACGGGGGGAACCTGGACGGGGTGTGGGTGCTTGGTCTGTGCTGAGTGCCAGATAGGAGGTCGGACGTTGCAATGGAAGCTGTGACTCCCCATCTCTCCGCCTGTGCGTTTGGGAGGTTTTGCTGCATTCCCCAGGTCACCGAGAACTCTGGAAGGCCAACAAGCTGCTAGGGTGATCAAGACATGGCTCTTCTCTTACCAGCCAGGAGATCGATACGTGAACAATTAAACCTAACCCAAAGCAGAATTTTCTAAGGGCTGTTTAAAAGGTGGCCTGAATGAGGAACAAAGAGAAAGGTTTGATGTGGGAGGAAAGACTCCTTCCTGGGAAGGCTGCCCTCACTCAGGCCTCAGTGGCCAAGCGGATTTTGCAGAGAGGGAGCATAGGTGACAGGAAGGCTTTGCTAAAGCATTGCTTATGAAAGGGGTGCAATCACTTACTTCACTCCCAGCCCTGGGTTAGCCTGTTTCTCCAACCGAGTCTTTGGCATCCCTAGAAAACTGTGCCTTTTCTAACCTGTGGCTAGCCCACCGCGTCCTCCCACATCTCATTTTGCAGTCTGGTGTGTGTGGTGGGCACTCCAAGAATTCTTGCTGATCCTGAGGGTGAAGCCATACTGTGGGGCCCCTGGAAACCAAAAGGGCCTACTTAAGCAGATCACTCTTGGATGCTGGCAAGAGTGAAATCACTCGATAGGTATTTTGTCGTGTGTTTCTTTTTAACTATATAAAAAAAGGGTGGATGTGCAAACCCAACCCAAGAATACCTTGGCTCAGGCTCAACTAGATGAAACTTTAAAAAATGATTTAATGTTATGTTAGACTGTTGCATATTAAAGCAATGTAATGCCTTCTAAGAGATGAGAATCAGCTCCTAAAAGTGATGACTTGGACACATTTAAAGAGTTATAGCTCACTTATCAAAAGAGCAACAGTAAACATTTTGCCCAATATGTACAACAGGCTGAACCTCGGAGGAATGTATGGAAATGTCCTTTTCTTCCCAGATTATGATGCCACCACCTTTACTTCCCTTCCTGAGCTGCACCTTTCCAAACAGCAATTGTGTGAGGGGTAGGAAGCTCATGGGAGAAGGGGAGTATTTGGGACCGTGTTGGCCCATGGAGTGGGGCTGTGTGATCACTGGTTTGCAAAGCCAGAATTCTTCCTGATAAACACAAGTTTCCAATGGCTCTCTGGCCAGGGTTGGTGGGGGGCAGGTGGCGGCGAGTGTATGTGTTGGGTATGTTGCAGCTGTGTAACCTTTTGGTACAGAGGCATTCGTGGAAAATTATTGGACACTTGGCCCACAGCAGATGGGATGAGAAATCAAGCCAGCAGGAATTGGGATGCAGAGGAGACGAGACATGGAAGGACCGAGGAGCTTTGTGAGGTGACCACAGGTGGAAACCTGAAAAATGAAGACATTCCCACCAGTTCCAGAAAATGGGGCTAACTCAAAATGTAGGTTCTTTCCTTGGAGTGGGCTTGGCAGGCCCAATTGTTGAAAGGTAAAAATAAAATTATAAAATAAAATAAAATAAAATAAAATAAAATAAAATAAAATAATAATAATAATTTGTTTTTAAAAAGAAAGGAAAGAAAAAAAATCAACATGTTTGACATTTGTCTAGCCTACAGATCATCTGAGTTCCCTCCAGGCCCCCTTCACATGCTGAAATGATGTGTGAGATCACAACAAAAGGCATTTAGAGTAGTCTTTGCCGTAGGGTCCAAGAGCTAGGGAGGCTGTAATGGGAAAATATTGCTTCACACATTCATGATGTGAAATCAGCAAACAGGTAGCCGCATGCTGGGTCCTCTAGGATGCCACCAGAGTCTCACAGCTGTAACCTCCCCAGCTATTGCTTAGGAGGGTCACGTGTGCCCCTTGCCCTCAGCCCAGAAGCCAGAGGAAAGGGTACATCTCCCCTCACAGAGTCCTTTCCAGCACCTTAGCTCTTCACCTCCCTCCATCCTCCAAGTCTGTTCCTCTGTAGAGAGTGGAGACCTGCTTACGCCCTAATGTGAATGCCAACCCCAGATTTTTCTTAGGGTGGATAAGAAGGCTCTTGTTCCCATTGGGCCTAAGCTAAAGCACACTGTTAAGCACATGAGGGAATTAGATTTAGGGTCAAAAGTTCCACACTGGACTCCTATAAGTTCCTTGAAGTCTCCATGAAATTTCTTAACCCCAGGCTTTATGCAGAAGTTGGTTCTCTCCATCTGCAATGTTTTCCACCTAATTGACTCATGTTTTCTTTCTACTTGAAGATGACACTTCTCCAGAATGGTCTTCTGGGATTAGTTGTGGTCTCTGTAGCAGAAACTGCTAGTTGTCTACCAACACCTATTCCCCTTTCCTCTTGACCAACAGACCCCTATGTTGTTGGGAGCAGCAGTGGGGCCAGCTGGAACAAACAAAACTGCATTTCCCAGGTTTATAGATACCTGTGGCCAAGGAGATGTAAGCAGAAGACATTGGGAGGGCTTCAGAGAAAGTTCTTCAAAAGGAGGATAATTAAGCCAGGAAGCAGTTTTTCTTCTTTCCCTGTCTCCTTGAAATGTGGCCATGATGGTTGGGACCTCCAGCAGCCATCTTGGGACAAACTTGAGGATGGAATTTACAAGCTAAGATGGCTGAGAAGAAAGAAAGAGATGTCAGGTTTTCTGATGCTTGAGTGTGGAGCTGTCTTATCAGCCCTTGACTTCCCATCTCTGTATTTCCTTTATGTGAAAACAAACTTCAGTCTTCTTTAAGTCACCATGGTTTCCAGTTTCTGTCACTAGCTGAACTAAGCCTAAGTCCTCCTCTTTCTGCACGTCTCCTGATGGCTATTTACACTTCCAGCTCCTCCTTCTGAGTTTGTCTTCTCCCCAGTCTGTAAGAGCTATGAGGTCAACAGTGTATCTGTTCTTTTCACCTTTGGAGCTTCAGTGCCTGCCTTGGAGTCTGGCATAATGGCAGCCCTATACATGTTTGTTGAATGAGAGGCCCCTGACATATGACTCCGCCTTTGGGTGGGCACACTTGGAGCCCTTTTCCATGGAGTTAATCCAGATTCCAGGATATTGAGAGCCAGAGCCCATGAGAAGTCCGTGTTTAGACTAATTTGGACTCAGAAGAGGGAAAACCACCTACTTACATTTATTCATTTATAACAAAAAAAAAATGTCTATTTTTGACCACCTGCCGTGTGCTCCAAATATTGGCTCCCTCTGTCCCACTTCATCCCATTCTTTTAAGATTTCTCCCTCTGCATCATTGTTGCAGATTAAAACATATCCCCACATGCACCTTGCCTACCTCACCCTCTACCTCCTCAGCCAGGAATTTCCCCCATTGAATCTCTGCAGGTGCAACAGGAACCAGGGGCCTCCCTGGGTGGGTGCTCAGGAGGTGGGAGACGGAAACATGACTCCAGGGCCCAGAAGAAGCCCCTGAAGGAAGGTCCCCACAGAGCTTGAGAGTTTCCTTTGTGCACCCTGCATCTATTTTGCCCAAATGTGTTTTTGGACGAACAGTTACCACGGAAGAGCAGGCCAGGCCCCCTGGCCTCAGAGCTCAGCCTTCAGGGTAGGGCAGAAGAAAGAATGTAATCAGAGTTATGGCTTAATGAAGTGAACCGTGATGACCATAAACAGACAGTTTGGGATTTGGTTTGTTATTTTGTACAAGGCAGTACCTTTCAACAGTGACTGGTGTTAGGGTCAGGCTTGCACATTTTCATGTCACCAACAAAAAAACAGTAATGCCATTGTTACACTGCACTTTTCCACCTTAAAATGGGATTGGTTTTGTGGGTTGGGAAAGTTACCAAAACTAAGTTTCTTCGATCACAAAGGTTAGCACAAAGGAAGTTGCTAGATCATTTGAAAGATGAGAGAGGACTGTAGGTAAGAAAGAGCTGTTACAGACAACAGAATGCCAGACCACCTATACTCTAGCTTCTTTATATTTAATGTATGTAATAGACAGTAAATGCAGCACAACTGGGGGAGAAAAGTATGTTTGTCTACTAGTCCTTCTATGTGGGGCAGAGCCCAAGTAGTTATCTATATGTGATAGCTCATAGCTGTGTGCTATGCTTTAAGAAATAGCAATAACTAAAAAATGTTCTCCCCCTTGAGAACCAGCATCCCAAATGCAGCAAGCCCGAGATGGCCACACCAAGCAGCCCGACAATGGAGGGAGAGAGATTGGGGGGGTACTACCTCTTCTTTGAAAAACGGCTCAGCTATAAATTGGTGGCCTTTATTTCACATCCAGACATGTAGGCACCACCTAGTGACAGCCCAAATCAGGCTATTTTTGGCACTTTCAGAGTTTACAGCCATTTGGGGATACCCTGAGGGGTTGTTCATATTTAAAGCATGCCCTAGAAATGCTTTGCATGGGAGATGCTGGGAGCCAGGCAGAAATGGCAGGTCTGAAGGATGACAGGGTGTTGAGGCCATACGTTGGGCCAAGACTTGCCAGGCCCACGGCCCCAGGGTGATCCTAACACCAGAGGTGAAGCTGGGACTCTGGCACCATTAACGCAGCTGAGTCAATGCTGCCAGCTATTATTTTGTCAAAGTGAGTTGACAACACAAAGGTCCAAGTGTATGGCCTTGAATATTTCTCTTCTTAAAAATCTGCCCTGTACCCAAGAGTACCATCTCTTACCTCTATCTCTCCAGGAGGGCATATGATACATTATTCTACCTGGACATACTTTCCTAGCTAAATTAGAAACTCCTTGAAAGCAAAGACCATGTCCCATTTTTCCGTAGTCATCATGCCCAGCTCATAAAATGCTTTAACAGAGTATAAAATCCTTTGGCTTCCCAGAAAGTCACTTCACTCAGGATTGACCTTTTTACTTCTCACAAGATAAAAACCAAGAGGGTGCTTTGGCCTATGCAAGGGATCATGGATTTCCGCCTGGTAGAGAAGTCACCACGTGGCTGGGAACCAGGTGGCCGGGTGTTCTAGTCCTGGCTCAGTCAGAACTAACACCATGACTCTGGACAATGTTGGCCCTCTGTGTCCAGTGTGAATTTCCCTGTGAGATAAAGAAATAGGTTTCAGAGATCTCTGTGGTCTCCACCAGGTCTACAACATAGGCTAACCAAGAGAATGTCATTTCATCTATTAACATCCCAGGAATGGGTGGGAAAACAAACAAAACTTGTTTGTTTATTCCAACTCAAGACCTTTAATTTGTTCTAGAAAGCGAATTGACCATGATGCATTCACTGCAGACTTACAAATAAGCTATCCAACTCACAGTTGATGAATGTACTGATTAAATGACCGTTTGCATTTTGAGTATTTGGGGCCACTTTCCATTATCTAGTACCAAGCTGCCCTGGGTCAATGATGCCCCCTGGTGGCTAGTGTGTGTGTGTGTGTGTGTTGCGGGGTGGGGGGGTCTCTGCAGTTTTACATTTGGATTCTAGAAGCAGGAGTCCAGACAGAAAGCCAACTTGGCAGTAGAACAGAATGCTGTGAGGGAAGAATGTTGTGTGGGCTAGGCAGGGAAGCCTTTCTGACGAGGCAGCGTTTGAGCTGAGACTCTCATGACAGAAGAGGTCCCCAAAGAGCATTCCAGGCAGAAGCAATTTGCAATTGCAAAGGCCCTGAGGTAGAAATTAGATGAATGTTTTTTTCAGAACAGAAAGACACGCTATACAGCCGCCACCTGGTGTGCATGGACGAAAGACAGATCAGGAGAAGCCTTGCGTGGTGTAAGGAGTTGATTCTGAGTGGGAGGGGTTAGGAGCCAAAAAGGAGAGTAACATAGTACCACTATGCTATATGCCTTCTTTTCTTTCTTTTTTTTTAATAATTTTTTTTAATGTTCATTTATTTTTGAGAGAGACAGAGCATGAGCAGGGGAGGGGCAGAGAGAGAGGGAGACACAGAATCGGAAGCAGGCTTCAGGCTCTGAGCTGTCAGCACAGAGCCCAACATGGGGTTCAAACTCATGAGCCGAGAGATCATGACCTGAGCCAAAATCAGACGCTTAACCGACTGAGCCACCCAGGCGCCCCATGCCTTCTTTTTTTGCATGCTTCTCATACTATAGTCAATTCCACTCTAGAAAATATTTCTTTCTCTTCCAGCCTTTGTTCAAGTTTCTCAGAAAAAAATTTCTTCCTTTAATTAGCCTTCCATTCCATCCTATTGGAGGCAAAATGACCCTGACCTTGGCCAATGTATGCACTGTGGCATTGGAGAACCCCTCTTTAAGAAGATGAAGAGTGAGCACCCACCCAGCCTGACCAGCTCCCCTCACCTGGACAGGCCCATTTCCAGAACAGCTGGGCACCTTGACACCAGCCATCCACATAGCTGTGTGCTGCTAAACTGTCCTTATTTTACAGAGTAGGAAGCCAAAGATTAGAGGCCTGCCCAGGTCCCACCGCCAACAACTGCTGAAGCCAGGATGCTGGATACCAGAACCTTGGCCTAAGTCCATAACATAAGATGAAAACAATGCATTGACTCAACATTTAGTGATTTTTTTTTTTTTTATATCCACTGTGATGGCCACTTGGCTAGGCAAAGAGGGGAGAAACTAGACAGTGTTCCTGCCCTCAGAGTTCAGTCTCTTAAAGGAGACCACCATCAAGGGGCGCCTGGGTGGCTCAGTTGGTTAAGCACCCTACTTCAGCTCAGGTCACGATCTCAGGGTTTGTGGGTTCAAGCCCCACGTCAGGCTGTGTACTGAAGGCTCTGTGCTGACAGCTCAGAGCCTGGAGCCTGCTTCCGATTCTGTGTCTCCCTCTCTCTCTGCCTGTGCTCTGTCTCTCTCTCTCTCTTTCAAAATTAAATAAACATTTAAAAAATTAAAAAAAGAAAAGAAAACCAACATCGAATCAATGACTACACAAATAGATGTAAAATTATCTTTTGCATATACAAAATCATATGTATATTATAATGTAGCTACCCCATGAGCTGGAGTATATACAATGGCTAGAGTTGACATTCCTACAAAGAAACCTGTGGCTTGGTGCCATCTCCCTGCCCTGGCTGCTCATTTTCTCCAATGACTGTCCACTGTCCACATTTAACGCCTTTGATGTCACCACTTCATCAAAGGTCAAGGTAGGGGTGATCTTCCCTACCTTCTCCAAGTCTGTATCCCATTCTGCTAAAGCTGACTTCCTGAAGCCCCAGGATTCAACATCAGCATAAAGAACACTTTTTCCATGTAATGAAGTTACAACCTCTTCTTCATAGTATTGCCCTGGTGTTTCTGGTCTTTGATATTGTAAAGTTGTATTGATTATAATTCTGCAAAGCCATTCCTTTGGGAGACACTATAACAAGACTCTGAAGAGTGGGGGGAGTTTGCTCTTGGCTAGGAGTGCATACTGGACCTTCCTTATGCTCATGGTGAAATATGAGCTTAAGGTGGATCTCCACTCTGAAAAGAAACAGAGACTCACGAGATACAACAGACTCATTTCAGACATCCTGACAAAGTGGGATTCAGGTTAGGGGTGGGGAGGGGTGCAGGTGGGGTTGGGGGTGCCTTTCATAAGTTGCCAGGTATTGGCCAACCGGAGACCAGAGCCTGGTGGCCCTCCTCAAGCCACAATGTGCATACAGAATTCCTGGGGCTCTGGTTAAAATGTAGATTCCATCTCTGTAGGTCTAGAGCAGGGCCAGAGAGTCTGCATTTCTAAAAAGCTCCCAGGAGATGCTGATGCTGCCAATCTAGAGAGGACGCTTCTTACACACTTGTTAGTAGCTGGTATGTAGTGCAGAATCCTGACCTCAGACCCATGAATTGGGTCTGCACACTCACAAAATCCCAGTTGATTCCTGTGCTTGGTACAGTGTGAGAAGACTGGTTTCTAGGGCTTCCCCCTGTGCCCACAACAGACATTACTAATCAATCACCACACTGATGATGAGTTGAGGTCCTTCTCTGCAGTGCTGCAAGTGCCCTACTAATGCCTGAGAGTCAGCCTGGAAGAAAACCCTGTGACCAGTACGCACTAGAAAATTGGGAAGAATCAGCCCTAACATACATCTGATGAAACGGGGGAGAGAGAAACAAGTTAGGGCAAAGTGGGACTTTCAGGAGCCCCCAAACCAAAAAGATTTCTAGGAGCCCAGGAAGTGTCTGCAATGTCAGGATGAAGCATAAGTATATGTGGAGGGGATGTGTTTCAGGGGGAGTAGGCCAGGAGTCAGCCAGAGAAGGGTTTCTGTCCACTGGCATCTGGGGCCACTGAAAGCCACTTATCACATCCATCAGAGAGAAAACCAGGAAGAAGGTTCTAGAAGGGCTGAGAAGCTGCCTACCCAGCTGGGAATTTCTTGGCCAGGGCTGAAGGAAGGGACTGGGGTCTGTCTCACTCGCATGAGCATCTCAGGTGGCATACATGGAACATTCACCATACACCAGGCAGAGACTAGGTCCTGTCACATCTGTGATCTCATTTACATTTCTCAGGCTGTGAGGGAGGTCCCACCGTCCCCTTCTGACAGATGTGGAAAGTGAAGCCCAGGCAGTTTCAATAATGAGGCCAATAAATGCCTTAATGGGAATCCTATCCAGTCTGTCTGCCTGTAAGGCTGACCTCCTAGGCTTATACATATTTATTCTCTGGCATTAAAAAAAAGTCTACTTCCTGCAGTCTCTCGGCAAATTTCCACTAGAGGGTCCTTGGCCATCTTGCCTGTGTGAGGGGCAGGAAAGGATGGCACCCAGAAGGGAGTGATGCCCGGGAGGGCAATGAGGACAGGGCTCTGGCATGATGCTGTCAGGTCAATTATGACTTGGGCAGCAGTGGTGTCTTCCTGTCTGTTTTACTGCAAGTGTGCTTGGCACATCACACCTGCTCTCTTGTTCATTCCTGTGACCTTGCTGGGAAGGAATTTTTACTCTCATTTTCAGAAAAGGAAGTGGAGGAAGAGGTGCGAAGCGCTTAGCTCAAGTGCCAGGTCTGAGTCACACCCACATGTGTCTGATCTCAGAGTTAGGACCCCTTTTCAGGCTCATAAAGAAATGAGTGGGATTCTGTGGGCTAGTCTGAGCACTAATCTCCAGTTCTAGCATTGTGTCTATGATACAGTTGAAGTTTGGGGCACTATCAATAAACTTTTGCAACACCATTTATTTGTAAGTTGGGAAATTCCTGTTTCTCACAGTGGGAAAAACTTTAGTGGCCACTTCCTACTGAACTTGGTCCCATGACATCTAGTGGCCACCCGGAGGAGTGCAGTGGAGCCACCGGACATTGGCTGGCAGGTGCAAACGCTGGTACTTCCTGGGATAAGAGATGGGCTGAAATGCACAATAATTGAAGTGTCCATGGAACTTATAAGATGTACAGTTAAGCCATGTGAAATTTGTAATTCTTATTTTTGTTCCCAATATTTACGCTTATTTACCATCACTGGTGGAAAATACACCTTACCCAGTCCATTGTCTTTTAATTGATAAACTATGTTTAATGATTATAATATAATGTAGTAAAATATAATATAATATAATATAATATAAACTCAATTCTTGCATTATGCTCAATAATGAAAAGCATTAGAAATTTGAAAATGCTACAGTTCACTAATTAGTCTATTCCCCTGGGAGTAGGGTGGCTGTTTTAGGATCACCATAAAACCATATAAAAAAAAAACCCACAGGACAATATACCTAAATAGGCTTCCCGTCTGTTATGCCTAAACATATGATAAGACATGAATATGCTTTATAGAGACTTTCTGATTACAGGGGACCTTCCAGAGCACTGCTTGAGTAATTTTCATTTTCTTTGTGTCACCACAAAGACGCAAAGGCAACAGGATCCCCAGGCTATTTTGTGAGAACATTGATTTTAACAACTTTTCTACTCTCCATCCCCATCTTTATCCCAGGATTCAAATAATGGCAAAGATCCAAAGGAAGATTCTTCTATAATTGATGCTCCTTTACAGGGAGTCCCGGCTGAAAGGCAAGAGGAAAGTCTTGTCACTGTGGGGCTAGGATAGATGAGTCCAAGAGTGATTCGCCAAACTAACACACTCAAATTAGTTTTCAAACATTTTGGGTTTGGCAAACTGCATCTTGCTAAGCCCCCTTTCCCAACATTTTTATACCCATGTGGATTTCAAGGGAAATTTAATATGTATGTTTCTGATTCACTTAGGCTTAACTGAGCACAATTGTTTAGTGAAAGCCACTTTTTGTCCAAGAATCTTCCGGAACCCTTTTATAAGCCCCTTAAATACCTTTCCTTCTAACCAGGAAGTGCATTTTGCCAGAATAAATTGAGCTCACCCCCCTCCCAAAATAATTCAAATTTGGTTCAAAACTCAGAATCTCTGAATTTCAAAGAGGGTTGCAAATTTTGAAAACAATTCTTCACGTCACTGAGAAAGTCCAGCGGCAATATTGAGAAGTGGGGAGTGTTCCAAGGGAGATGCAATGATTATATGTAGTGACATTTTGTGTACTTTAAAACAAGAAGTCTGGCCTGAGTGCTGGCCTGGCCAAGCAGCTTCCAGATCTGGGTCGCCCAGGGAATGGTGCGGTCATATCAGCAATCTGAGCATTGGTACCTTTCTCAGTAGGCTGGAGGGTGAGGCCCCAACAGCTAATACCCCTGGGCACCACAAGATGGTGAGCTACCTGCCCAGCCCCATGAGAGCCTTTGTACCAAAAAGATTCTCTTCCCTGGGAAGGACATCACCATCCAATTGAGGTCATCAAAGCTGTGGATGAATGAATGAGCTAGCTTCATTTATTCCATCCCATGGTTAGGTTTATCTTTGCTTTTTATTTTCCTATAAATCTGAGCACAGACATTCAGAACATTTGCTTAAAGCCAAAGAAGGTAGAGATGGTGAAAGATTTCAGATGTGCTGCTCATTGTATATAGAGATAAAGAAAACATAATTACTCCACCACAGTTCAGAAGAGTTTAGAGTTGTTTTTCCAGTCATGGTGATATAGCATGATTTAAGCAGCCAGTGGTATCACTTAGGATTAGGTTCAACCACATATTACAGAAAGCCCAAATCGCAGGCTGAAATGAGATAGGATTTCACCCTGGGCTCACATGAAGGAAATCCAGGGGAGGAAATCCAGGGCAGAAAGCCTGGTTCTAGGATCATCAGGGACAAAGGCTCTTCCGGTGCATCTGCTCCAACTTCCTTATCATATAACTTCCATTCTCAGAATTGCTTTATGGTCATAAGACAGCTGCTGGAGACCCAGCCCTTGTATCTATGTTCCAGGCAGCAGGAAGGAAGAAGGGCCTCTTAGATGACTCAGCCCCATATAAAGAGCTTATTCAGAAGCCAAAACCAAAGACTTTGGCTTATATCTCATTAACCACTCCTGTCTGCGAGAGAGGCACGCTGTTCTCATCAAAGCACACTGCTGCCCTCAATAATATGACATTTTACTGGCAGGAAAGAAGCGAAGAATTGGGCGGTCAACCAGCTGTCCCTACTTTATCTGCCATACTCTTTCCTGGACTGATGACAACTCTTAATGCTTCTGTGGACTAGTCTGGGCACTAATAGAAGAAGGTGTTACTGGTAGAAGAAGGTGGACCAGGGGGAAAGTTCCAGAAGCGTAAACTGTCAGGCTAAGCATGTGTGAGGCCTCACCAAGGCCTGACCCACAAATATTTTGTGTATCTTCTTTGCTTTGATATAATTGATTCTCTGCTTCTGCGTGGCCTAAAACTGATTTACCTCAGACCAATCTTGTGTGTGAAGATTTTCCCTCAGGTCCACAAAAGACCTGGAAAAGAAGCAGCTGGAAAAAGAGGTTTTGTGGCCCTTTTTGCTTTGACATGGTTGGGTGTCAGCTGGCTCATCTTCCTCAGGCCTGGATGCTCCTGTCTCTGGTGTGACCACGGATGAAAACTCACAGGAAAACAATGCAGTTTGGTTGTTCCCTGAGGACAGAATGATGGGGAAGCGTAGAGCGGGCTTGACAGATCTTGAGTTATAGTGACTGTGAAAACCAAGTAGTTCCCTACTCAAGTCAAGTTTAGGCAATATTGAATAATTCGCATGAATGGTGGAATCCACTTCGTGGACACCAGTGGGGAGATGTTGGCAGTAAAGGTGATCTTCCCTCATTTCAAGGGCATCTATCAGCCCATTTTATAGTCAAGAAAACTGAGGTTAGGTCACCTGTCCTGAGGCACCAAAGAGCCTCACTGCTTCCCAACTGCAGAGAACCACCTTCGCCTGAGAAGCCTGGCTTTCCATGAAAGTGTTCCAAATGCCCATGGGTCCCAGAGCCTGGCCTTGACTTCCAGAAGCTGGGTGAGGTGAGTGGCCTTCGGGCGACAGCTCTGCAGCCAGCCACCAACTGTGGGGATGCTGAGAACCCTCCAAAGTCTCTGGGCACCCCCATGGAGGCTTAGGTAGCAGACTTGAAATAAAGTATAACAAAATGTGGGATCCATTACTGCTGTCATCATTGTTAATTACATTTACTGCAGACCTCAGTATCTCCCACGGTGTTTTATGAATTTAAAAATGGAATTCGGTTGAGCTTTCAATGCCGGGGGAGGAGTGGAGAGGTAATCTAACTTTGATTTTTATCTCAGTTTTTGTCTTCATCATTACTTTTATTGAATGTCTCGGCAGCAACACAGGGAAGCTAGGGGTGCAAAATGGTAGCAAAGAAGCCAAGAAGCTTCAGCATGAAACGTCTTGGGCTCATAATTTGACACGCCAGAAAGCAGCGCAATAGCACCACAAAGCTGAATACAAAATAAAAATGATATTTTTTTACCATGAAATTGGTAGAGTGACTGTTGATCCAGAGAAGTTTCCACACAAGTCAGAGAAGCTAGGAGACCTTGCTAACTTCCCAGAAGAACAGCCAACTCAGAGGAATTAGTCTCCAAGGAGAACAGGAAAACGAAGAAGAGGCATGGATATAGCACTTTACAGTTCGTGAAGCATTCCTTCGCACTGTGTTCTTGCTTTGGGCTTCCCCAGACATTCTAAAGTGGGAAGGAGATTATTTTGTAGGAAAAAAAAAACCAAAACTGAAGGGGCACCTGGATGGCTCAGTCAGTGAAGCATCTGACTTCAGCTCAGGTCATGATCTCACGGTCTGTGAGTTTGAGCCCCGTGTCGGGCTCTGTGCTGACAGCTCAGAGCCTGAAGCCTGCTTCGGAGTCTCTCTGTCTCTCTCTCTCTCTCTTTGTCTCTCTGCCTTGCCCACTCACACTCTGTGTCTCTCAAAAATAAGTAAACATTTAAAAAGAAAAAAAAAAAGAAAAACTGAAGCTCCGTGTGATGAAATGTCCAAGCCAAGAACACACAGCTGGAATCTCTATCGGGGATGGGGTCAGAAGGGGCTGGACCTCTGGTACCTTGGCATTCAGGCAATCTCTCTGGCACCCAGACACCCAGTGGTGGACTGTGGGAGAAAATGGTCCTTCCTCCTCCCTCAGCAACTGCGGTCACCACCTCGGAGGCCAGGACCTCAGGGGCTGACCCCTAATAGGCATATCCTAGAGGGTCACTGCTCCCATTCTGTACCCCTAGCTTCCCTGTGGTCTATGCCGCTCCAGAGACAAGGGGCCACAGGCCACAGGTGCTCACTTCGGTGAAAGAACATACAGAAGAAGGTAAGAGAAATCCCTCCTCCACAGTCTGCACCACCCACCCCCACACAGTCTGGCCTTGGTTTCTCCACGGCTGCCGATGTCTGGGGCAAGTATCTGCATGCCTCTGTTTACTCACCTGTAAAATGGGGAGAAGAGCATCTTGCCTTCATCCCTCCCACTGGGTGGCAAGACAGGGGAGCAGTGGTAGCCTGCTGGTCTAGACAAGTCTGGAAGCAGGCCCATTCTCCTGATCTGTTCCTGGGGAGCTGCCTGCTGTATCTGGGTGCTCTGCTCTGATCCCAGCCTCCCAGGATCATGTGGGTGGCTGTCTACAGGAGGAGCTGCAGGTGAGGTGGTCAACGTCACTGCAACTGGCCCCCAAGGCCAGATGCTGCAGGTCACAGGGGCGTCTTTGGGTGTGAGTTGAGGTGGCCTCTGTGTCTGACTTCATGATGAGCAAGATGGCAGCTGTCTAGCTCAGAGCAAACAGGCTCCACTCTCTGAGGGAGCAGAGTTCTAAGCCCCACCCTGTTTGCCTCCACCCAGACAGCCAGCAGTTATTTAAAAAAAAAAAAAATTAATGTTTATTTATTTCTGAGAGAGACAGAGTGAGAGAGAGGGAGAGTGCACGAATGAAGGAGGGGCAGAGAGAGGGAGACACAGAATCCCAAGTGGGCTCCAGGTTCTGAGTTGTCAGCACAGAACCCGACGCAGGGCTTGAACTCACAGATCACGAGATCATGCCTGGAGCTGAAGTCAGACGCTTAACCAACTGAGCCACCCAGGTGCCCACCAGTGGTTATTTAATAAACACAGTTGCTTCTACAAATCTTCAGACTTTTTTTTTAAAGCCTGGCACAAGTGATTTAAGTTCAACCACCCAGAGTCCCACAGAAACTCCTGGAATGAGAGTTCTGTTTAGAGAGTTTCTCAAACTTGCAGCCTTTGTCGTGCTTGGTGCACCCACCAGCCTTGCACCAAGCACGACAAAGGCTGCAAGTTTGAGAAACTCTCTAAACTGGGGCCTGGGTCCCAGTGCAGGGAGAATGTGCTGCCAGGACCCTGCAGGCCTTCCTGGGCTCAGCATCCAGCCAGGGGCCCTGACATGAGACATCCACCCACAGTTGTCCAAGAGCTGAATGGGGGCCATGGGGCCAGTCAGGCAGGGCAGGGAGCCCAGGGACTGGGAGGAGCATTGCTCCCCGACGCCTCAGTGTTCATGAGCCTGGCATTGAAGACAGACTCACTGATGTGGGTTGGCCCTAACCCACAGAGGGGACCCATTATCCCTTTCCCCTGCATCACCTGTGTGTTCTAACCCATAACAGCATTGGACCCTTTCACCCCCAGAGGGCAGGTGTTCTGATGATCAGTTTGTAAAAGCTTAAAAGTTTGTTTACTCCACTATTCAGAAGGACACACAGTAACACTGCAGTGAGGAAAGGGAGAGGGATGCTGAGACCCGCCAAACCAACAGAGCATCAGGACATCAAGACACCAAGGAGTGCCGCCATTTCCGGTCTCCCCGTTGAGATTACTCACAGAAGGAAATGGACTGAGGGGCTGAGCCTAACTGGAGATTAAACCACTGCTTTTGTTGCTGAGTTCATGCCCCACATCATTGTTCCAGAAACCCGAGGTATGACAAGCATGAGAAGCCACTTCCATGTCTCAGATGGGGCCCGGGGCAAGTCCCTGGGGTTGGTGGAGCTTTTCCCAACGGGCAAACCAAGGGGAGACGAATATGCCTCGGCTTCCCTGGGAAATCAGGAGCAACCTACCAGACAACCGCCCAACTCTTAAAACACAAAGCTGCAAAGATCTGATGTGATTTCTCTCTTTGTTACTTCATTCTTTTAAATTGAGGTATAATTTATGCATCCGAAAAGTCCAGGGCCCCTGCTGCAGGGCGGTCCGCGCCTGTTAAGGACAGAGGCCCAGCTCGCCAGAGGAAGGGCTAAACGATTTTCTTGCCTTCTGGCCCTCGGCCTGTGAAGCCCCAGGGCCGCGGGGAAAGTCCTGGCCATCTGGGCCAGCAGGGCCCAGGAGGCTGTCCCAGCAAGGGGCCGAGTGGGGCGCGGCGGGCGTCTGTCCTGAGAGCGGGGACCTGGCGACCGGACTCCAGGCCCAGGCACGTGGGCAGCGAAGCGGGGCGGCCCCGTGGGGCGCCCCGACCCCGGACGCGGCTCAGGCCCCGAGGCGGGGGGGACGCGCATTCCCGGAGCGCGGCGCGCCGACCGAAGTCAGCCGAGTGCGCGGAGCGGCGGAGGGCAGGGGGCGGCAGGTGCGGCGGAGAGAGCTCGCCCGACTCGGGGAAAGGGCCGGGCGCTGTGGCCCTGGCGCCCCCGCTCCCTACCCTGGCCCGCTGCGGGAGCTCTGGCACTTCCGGGGCCCGGTGGCTCTTCGGGGGAGCTCCTCCAAGGGCAGCCTCCGGGGCGGGGGAGCGCGCGCGGCGCGGTGGCCGGGCGGGGGGTGGCCGGGCTCCCGCAGGGGCGGCGGGCGGGGTGGGGTGAGGCGGGCCGGCCCCCTCCCCTCCCGCCCGCCCTCCCTTCCTCCGGTCCTGCAGCCAATTAGACGGCCCCCTTGGGCGGGAGGCGTGGGTCGCTCCATAAAGCGGCGCGGAGCTGTCACCCCGCGAGCAAGCTGCGCACCATCCAGGCCGGAGCCAGCGCCGCAGACTCGGGCGCCTCGGGCCAGGGAGCGCAGAAGAGCCATGGCCACCACCAACGGGACCGTGGAGAACGGGCAGCCGGACAGGAAGCCGCCTGCCCTGCCGCGCCCCGTCCGCAGCCTGGAGGTCAAGTTTACCAAGGTAAGGTGGGCGCCCATCCCACCCGACGGTCGCCTGGCTCTGAGCTGGGCTGTCCGGCCCGGGTGGCGGGGATGCGGAGCCAGCAGGCCGGGAGCCCCGCCGCTCCGCTCCGAGGGTGCTGGGCGCTGCGGGCGGCGCGCCTTCAGTCGAGTTCGCCCAGCGTTCCCGCGACCGGAGCCTCTCCGCTTGGGTCGGGCCCTCTCCAAGCGGCGTCCGGCGCAGGACCTCCCGGGAGCGAGCGCGTCCACCGCGCATCCCGAAGGCGACTCCGCGATCTGCCGTCCCAGACGGGCCCTCGGGCGGCGGGGCTCAGCGCTTTAAGCCACCGAGCCTGGCGAGGGAGGCTGCGCAGCGCCCGTGCGGCTCCAGGCTGCCACCGGCGCGGCCCCGACGTGCCCTTGCAGGGCCCGCTTTGAAGGCGAGTGGAGGTGCGGGCCGCGGCCCCTCGGGCCGGCCCGTCTCCCGCAGACCCTGCGACAAGGTTTCCGGGGACGAACGGGCCACGCTTTGGGAGGGTCAGAGGGTGCCTGAGAACACCGAGAGTTGGTCACGGAGCTCGCGCTGCACTGGGAACCCGCCACTTGGAGACTCCAAAACCATGTCATCGGGAGCCAACTGGAGAGACGTCGTACCTTCCGAGCCTCGCCTACCTGGCTTACCAGCAGAGCGAGGGGAAGTAGGAAGGTGAGCCCTGGTGAAACTGCCTTGGAGCCCAGAAGCACTGGTGCTGACAGACGGAGAATGTGTTCCCGAAGGTCTCCGAACTGGGCCTGGGAAGCCGCGCTGGTGGCAAGGCCCCGCCGCACCCCGTGGAGTCTCTGCTGGTTTGCGCCGGGCTGGGAGGCCGGGCGTCTGCAGGGCGGTGAGATCACCTGCCTAGGGCAGAAAGGAAGATGGCGAGGCCTGGAGAGCCGGCCGCGGAGGGCTGCCGGGAGCGCGTCCCGTGGGAGGACACGGAGAGGCTGTTTGGAGGCCGTGGACACGGGGAGCGCTGCAGGGTCGCAGGCCGAGAGCCTCCGTTGGCATCTCTTTCCCCAGCTTCCCTCCTTTTTATTTTTTAATTTGCATCTTATCCCTAGCCCCCAACTCCAGCTGACACAGCACTTAGAAAATTCCCCCAACAATTTTACTTTCAAAAGTAGCAATTATGCCTCTCAAATAGTTTTAATCAAGCGGAGAAAGTTGTAGGCCACTATGTGTGGCCTTCAGATTTGGGTCTCTTGGCACTTAATGTCGGCTCTGCCTCAGATCACATGACATTTAAATTAACTGTTTTCAGAGGGCTCTGTAATCAGTGGAGACACTTCACCATAAACGCTGGAGATTATTTTTAATGTAGTTTCCGTAAGTAGTATCAGCTTTGGAGCGAAAAATTCCACCACACGCTCTGGGAACATAAGAATAGTACCTACGTCTTTGTAGATCGTTAACACTGCTGGTGCTTGCTTGCCTGTTGGTGGTGGTGACGTTTGGTTTTATTTTTGTTTCGTAAGTTTTGGGCTTTTTTTAAAGGAGGCAGAACCCAGAAATCACCTATGTTATTGTCCTTTTTCTTTCTGCCTTTTTGAGTCCTATCAGAACAAGGAAGCCACATGGAATGTTTCTTTCTCTGCGATTCTTTATGGCCCTTTACAAGTGTATATAGAGAAGGATCTTAGAAGATTCACAGAGCGGCCAGTCTGTTGTCTTGCTGGGCAGCCCCTTTTTCTTAGTGGAACAGAGCAGGGTATGTGATTAAGGCTGAGAAGAGATGGGGAGGGGGAGGCTCCAAAGAACCTGGAGACTTAGGGGCTCCCGGGTGATGATGGCTGCTGTGGCCTGATGTCAGGCCACTGTACTCTCCTTCCCTGTGGAGGGTAAGGCCTCTGCCTGTTTTGTCTTTGCAGACCCACCACCACAGAGGCCTACTGCTAGCACCTGCAGGGCCCAGGCAGCCTGTGTGGTGGTGGCTGAGAGACAGCAACCCTGGAGAGCAATGCTGAGGGAGCCTCTGGCTGGAGAGACAGCAGAAGGGGCCTAGGAAAGAAGCAGGAGACACAGAATTGCAGAATCCATCGAGGCCCGGGGCAGGCGGTGGGGAGGGGTGCAGTGTGTGAGCCAGTAAAGGCCGGTTATTTTTCAAACCTGACTCATGGTACTTCTTGCTAATGGAAGAAATGGCGGGTCTGAGCCCCAGCCTTGGGGGTGCCATTTCCTAGGGTAAGGCCAGTTTCCAGAAGGACGACCTTGTCGGAACTTCCTCATTTGTTCTCCCGTTTTAACACTGGGCTCTGCTATGTGACCCTGGTGTGGGGGAAGGATCCCCTTGGGCACCCCCTCCCAGATTCAGAGGATACCAAGCTCTTTCACTTCAGGGGGACCTTTTCTTCCCTTATAAAATTTCTTCCGGTAACAGAGATTCTCCTTAAGAGTTTCTGGTTCACTAAAATTCCCATTTTTATGATCTCTTTTGTGAAAAATAAACTGCCCTCAACTCTCCTTTTCTGAAAACATACTCCTCTGAGTTTAGCCGAAGTCCAATGGAAGTTACTGTAAATGGCGCCAGCACACCTCCCTTGCACGACCCCCGTCTTCTCCACCCGGGACCCAGGTCTCCTCAGAGCAGCTGTGGTTTTCCAGCTCAGTTCGGAGAACACGCCTTTCTTCTTCAGGAAATTTCGAGTTCGCCTACAGCTTGGTGTAACAATTTCATACCTCTGTGAGGTTTATTTGATACCAATTCACAAGTGGAAGAGAACATTTTTTTTTTTCTGGAGACTTTCTCCTTATTTGGGGCTCAAGACAATACAGGCAGCATAATTGGTAAGCCACACTTACTGACCCCTTCTTTATTTGTGTTTTTGTTTTGTTTTCGTGGAGAGAAAATCAACAGTTAGAAACCACTTCCAAGATTACTTTACTAGTGTAGCAGGAAGAAAAAAAAATCTTGCTAAATTGGCAACATTGTGATGGGAAAATATGGTCAAAGTTGAGGAGTCTGAATGTTGTTGTTGTTGTTGTTGTTGTTGTTGTTGTTTTTTAAGTTGCTGGTTAGGAGGGACTACAGACCAATGTCATGACCGACCAAGTAATTTTTTTTTTTTTTGGAGGCACATGCTTGGAGATGAAGTATAACAGACATCTGATCGTTGCAATCTGTCTCCATCTTCCTTATTTATATTCTCTTCTACCGTCTTCTCATTTCCCTCCCCCTTGGAATTGATACCAGGAAGGACCCAGAATCAGCAGTTTTCACTAACAGTCTCTATTTGCTAACCCACGAAATTTCATCTTCCGACAAATGCCCCCCCCCCGCCCCGCTCTGGCTCTGCTTTCGTCCCTGCGCTAACTGAACCCCTCTTCCCCACTTATTAATTTCTCGCTGTTACCGAGTGATTGCTCGCTGGATGGCAAAAGTGAACGCTTGGATTTGGTTTCAGCTGGAAGAATAAACCTGTAATTGTAGCCTGGCTTATTCCACGTGCTTCCCTGGGGGCCTGGCCTCATGTTGAAGAAGCTGAGCTTCCAGAAGTCAGACAGGCACGTCCTACAGGCAAGGGATGCCCCCAGCCCTGGATTCCACATGGGGGACAAGGTGCCTCTCTGCCCACCTGCCCCGGCAAGAGTTGGCCTTCTGTGCTTTGTCCCCGCCATGATGAGACTTCCCCGCTTTCAGAGAGAGTTACCAAAATGGTCTTCCCCCAGCAGCTTCGCAGAGCGCGCTTCCTTCTCAGTGAGCTTTGGAATTTTTACAGCAGAGTCCAGGACAGAGACCGTAATCAAGCCATGCACAAGCTGGATGAGATGTCGCTCTGCTTGCCTATCATCACTGGGGAGTCAAGTGTACCTAATGAATAAAATTCACAGCAATTGAAAATAGCCCTTGGAGTGACACAATTCTTTGAAAATTAATGAAAGGGAAGCAAAAGATACGCATATAGATGTAGAAACGGACTTTGATAAGCTAGCTTTGTACCTAGAAATTATTGATGGAAATGCTTCTAAGGTGTCTTACCACGTCTGTGACTGGGGTCTTTGTGACGCCATGATGGGCTGTGATGACAAGGCTGTCCCAAGCTGGTACAGCAGCAGATCATCTGTCCTCTCTGGGTTACGGGGGCCTCCACGCTGTCAGAACGTGTTTTGTATGTTAGCTGTCACCTCTGTTCCTCATTCCTTTCCCAAAGCCCTCTCTTTTAATGTGGTGCTTTTTTAAGGTAGTTAGCAGCTAGAGTAAAGTAAGAGTAAATAGTACATACATTTCAGCGTGGGAACTTTGTGAATTCCTTTTCGTGTGCTCATGATGTCTTTTTATTTTTAACATCCTTCTTCTCGGTTATGTTCTAGGTAATTGAGGCCCCGAGCTAAATGATTTCTGTGGGTTAATTCCTTGGTTCTAGATATAAATGACTATTTGCTACATCTTTTCATATAACCAGACCATTTCCTAACCCAGATATTTATCTTTGTATTCCAACACTGGCTTTTATCAAGCCCAACATGAACATAGACATTTTAAAGAGAATGGGGGAGGAGTGCCAATGTACGTTTAACAAAGATTAGGGATTATGGTAAGATCCTTGTAGAAAGCCAATTCCTTGGCAATCTGGCTGGGGGTTTCCGCAAGAAGGAGGCAGAAGGGAGTGCTCACTGCCGACCTACCCTTCGGGGGTAGGTGATTCCTTGGCACTTATAGGTCCAAACCTATTTAGTCTTCGCCCAAACTCTATGAGGGTGTTGGATTTAACCTATACCCGCTAGCCATTCTTCCATGAATCCATATTAATCCTTTTTAAAAAGAGAGAGACAACATTTTAGAAAAATTCTAAATGACTTTAGTTTCATTATGACAAAAAGTAATTCTCTGAGAATGCATTAGAAGTTAGGAGACTTGGATTCTAATTCTGAGGGTGCTCCGGGGTGGGCGTGGGACTCCACCTCCCCTCCAGGTCTCATCTATAAAGGGGTGGGCGGGTGGGTAGGTGGCAGGGGGGTGGGGAAAGGACAAGACATTACCTAAGGTCCTCAGCATGTTGGAATGATATGATTTTGATTTAACCCTAATGCATTACAACTTCCTTTCCTGGTTAGATATTCATCAACAATGAATGGCACGAATCCAAGAGTGGAAAAAAGTTTGCCACATATAATCCTTCAACTCTAGAAAAAATATGTGAAGTAGAAGAAGGAGATAAGGTGAGTGCTCCACCTACCCCCCCATCCCCCAAGTAATTAAATTGCCGATAATTAAAGGATAAGGAGGCAGTTTGGCTCAGTTGTAAGAAAGAACGGGCCTGTCCTCCGGGTACGACCTAAGTTAGCTGCTTCCCAGACACATGGCCCAGAATGGGATCAATTAGGGACAATCCACTGCAAACAGTCACTCTCCTTTGATAGATGTTTCCCCATCTATAAGGATGACCTCAGCTTTCCTCAGCACAGGGATAAAGGAAAGGTTTTTATCAATTATTTGAACCTGGAGACATTAAAGAATCTTTCCAGAAAGCATTTCCGGCTGGTGTGTTTCACCCAAATGCAGCATTCTGGCAGGAGACACTTAAAAAAAAAAAAAAGACTTGAAGGGAAAAAGACTCAGTGGCCAGATTTCTCTTCTGCCAGAACCTGAAATGATCATGTAAAGCTATAGTCTTTATAACTATTTAAAACAACTATATAACCGTAAAACTATATAATTATGCATATATATCTATGTCTTCTGGATGTGTCCTTGATACGTTTCAAAGCCGGAAAGTATCTTTTAAATATATGTGCCATTAGAAGAAATGTTGAAGGTAAAGCTTTCCTAAGGAGGGAAGGGAAATTGAAACCTCTCCTCCACCACTAGAGTAATCATCTGATGTTCTTATAAGCGTATGGGTAATGTCGAATGTGGACAGGGTGAAAGACATGTGTAAAATAGGCTTGAATTTGATCCCACCAGTAATAGTTCTGTGCCAGGCAGGAAATACAGACCCTTCTATGTGTAGTGCTTCAGGCTAAGCTGTATTTACAAAGATAATAGCATCGGGAATCTCGTCTTTATATGATGTCAGTACATGGGGTGGCTGGGGTGTGGGGGCACAGAGCAGGATTCCCAGTGGGTGATTCCCAGGTGCATCATTACACAGGAATCAAGGAGGAGAATGAGATCCCTGCCTCAGGCTCTGGCTTTTCTCTTGGTCTGGGTGAGTGCTCTGAGCCCGTGGAATCAGAGGCTGTCCTGTCCCCTGTGCCTGGAGAGGCTCTGGCTCCCAGAGCCTGGAACAAGGAATTCAAAGTCATAATATCTCCTTTGCCCAAGTTTTCAGTGGCCTCCAAGCATGCTTTGGAGACAGAGAATCTTGGTGGTGTCCCCCTCTTGATTGCATCTGGCATCACCTTCCTAGGGAAATGAGGCTCTGAGGGGCCTGGGGGATGAGCTTTTGCCCATCAGCAATCAGAGCCTTGAACTCATTTTCCTGAAATAAGAATGGGTGGCCTTAAACAACTCTAAATAATTCTCACCTCCTTTCTTTTACGAAGAAGTTTTGATTATAATTCTATGGGTGCACAGAAAATCCAGTTCCTTGTCTATAAAATGGTGCAATACTTCTGCCCCCAGGGGGGTAGGTGAGGCTGAAGGGAGAGAAAAGTTCCAGATCCTCCCCGTCTGTGGACTTTTCCGATGTGATCAGTTCCCAAGAAGCACTCCTGCCCCATTCTCACTATGGGACCAGAGTCCTCAGCTTGAATACAATGCCAAGCTAAAATAAAAAGACAGACATTTCCCCACCTAATTGAATAACTGCAGGAGTGTGTGTCCAGACTGAGCTAGCAAGTGGAAAAATCTTTTCCTACTTGGGTCACCAAGAAAAATAATTAAGGTCGGTAGTTTTAGAAACTATTTTAAAACGCTTTTATAATCAGAAGGATGGTTCATGCTTGGCCATTGTGGGAATCTTGAAAAAGACCTAAGATGTAAAGAAGCAGAAAGTCACACTGAAGCCCCGAACAGGTCCAGAGATTTGAAACGTAGCTGCCATTTTCCGATTGCCACCAACCCCCTTCCTCTGCTTGTGTGATGGAGGCAGGTCTCTGCTGTTCTCCGGAACGGACAGCTGAGTTCTCCCAAAATGCAGTCACAGCAAAAGATGATACACTCACTCTGGTTTTCAGCCCGACGTGGACAAGGCAGTGGAGGCCGCACAAGCCGCCTTCCAGAGGGGCTCCCCGTGGCGCCGCCTGGATGCGCTGGGCCGTGGCCGGCTGCTGAATCAGTTGGCTGACCTTGTGGAGAGGGACCGCACCGTCTTGGCTGTGAGTACGCGCGCGTCGGCGGGCAGGTGTGGGACGACTGGCTGGCCTCACAGAGGGGGCCTGTCCCCCACGGAGTGTGGGGGAGACCCAGGGCACTGGTTTTGTGTGGAAGTGGATGTGTTAGGCCCTTTGAGGTATGGCTCTCTGGCAGTAGGCACGTGTCCACGCCCTCCGCCATCACCTGTTTGGTTTTGAAGTCAGACTGTTGCCCCCTGAAGTTCACATTCGGGACCAAGAAGTTGCCTGAATGCAGTTCAGCTGCGTTGGCGGTTCCCAGACTCATAGTCACAGCCAGCCAGATGAGCTAGGCCATATCCTGGCCCTGCACCTGTATGTTTATGACATTAACTTTTTTTTCACATGAGATCTCTTTCAAAGTTAAGTTTAACTTCCTCCTAAGTGACAATACCCATGACATTACAGATTTAATGTGCTGGTGTATATATTTTTTGAATTATTTATTAAGATAAATGTTGCCATTCAACATAGAAAAAACTGTTCCCCATGACTTAAAAATCAATTCAGATCCCACCTCTGCCACTTGCTAGCTGCGTGGCTTTGGACAAGTTGCTTTACTTCTCTGAGCATATATTTCTTTGTGGAAGATATCAGTAAGAATTGTATTTAAATGTTGTGAGATTGCTCCATTTAAAATCCTTAGCAGAGGTCCTGGCATGCAGTAATCACTAACTAGATGACAGGTATTATTGGTAACAGCATTCCTCATAAATAATGCTGCACACCCAGCTCTATACCCTCCTGGCCAGTAATTTCTAGTAATCTTAGTTCTGCTGCTGCTGCAAAATGGGTACATGAATTCCGCCCACCCCATGAGGTAGGGCTGCTCCAATCAGACCAGACTGTGAAGACAATTATAGGTTGTAAATGCATTATTCACAGGGGTCCTAAGACCTTCCTTTAGTCTTGCAATGAGTGAGCAGAGGAAATTTCAGGGCCATCTCCTGCCTTGAGGTCCTCTGCACCCTCCACATGCTGCCCTCCTATGGCTTTGACTCCTGTTTAAAACTTGCTCCAAACCTTGAGGCCCAGTTGGTAGGGGAGAAAAATCTCCTTTTCAGCCTCTGATTTGGAAAAATGGTTCTTTCCTTTCTTGATCGGGTGTCTGGAACGAGCCATAGAATATCTACCGTCATGGAGAACAGCGTCATCCAGGACACTGAGATTGTTTTTGTCCCTGGATGTGTGTTTTGGGGGTGGAGGGCTCAAGAACCCTGCATCTCAGGTCCTGCTCTTAGGTGCAATGCCCAGAGGGTGTGTCTGCACAGAGACCTGAGCTCTCCTTCCTTCCTTCCTTCCTTCCTCCCCAGTCGGCCCTTGCCCGGCATGTGTGCCCCAAATCTGGGTGAGGGGTGGCTCCCTCTCAAGGTCAGCGTTTCTGTCCGAGGAGCCTCTGGTTTCTTCCTGCAACGAAAGCCAGCCTCAACTCTCAAGCTGCCAGACTGGCTTTTTCAAAAACATTTCTGTTTTCACCCAGCATGAGCTCATCAGTCTGCAATGTCCGTGGGGACTAATAGCAGGCGGGAGAGGATGTGCCCTGGGCACCCCTCCCCACCCTGTCCTCAACTGTCAGTATCGTCTTAAGGAGCAGTGGCCATAGAACCACCTTCGCCGGCAGCCCGCCCCACGGGCCCAGCAGGACTGGGTCGTGATAGACGGAGCGAGTTGCCTGTGCTGTCGGGACCTGGCTGTGCACGAGAAACAAGATCCGGCTCTTTGCCACATCGTGAAAGGAACAAGAGAATTAGTGGGAAATATGTTTTTCAAACCAGGACCACATCATAGGAAAATACCCTCACCCTCCACCTTGATATAGTTTTCTTGCATTTTCATGCAGCGTAGTGCTTCTTTCCATCATGTTCTCTTGCCGGCTCAGTGGTTTTGACAGAGCTACGTATTTACTTCTGTGTTCAATGTTTAGAAACAGATGTGGGCGATCCGGCAGCCCCAGCTTTCTCCCCCTTCCTGAGGCACCTGGGGCCGAGACTCTGGCTCTGTGGGTGCTCTCTCTGGAAGCGCCCCAAATCGGGGCCCTCCCTGTTGACTCTCTTTTCAACCCAAGCCCCATTTCTGGGCCTCCTCATTTTAAGCCTTGGAATACTGACTTGAGTGAAGGGACAGGTTCCTTCGCACTTTGCCTCATTCTTTAGTATCTGAAGGTTACGATGCATTCGTTTTTCTGAAGGCATATTTTTCTCTTAAAATGTTAGAGGAAGTAAACGCAAGAGCGGCTGCGGTTCACTCCTGGTCCAGCCACAATAACTGTTTACAAGTCCCAATCAGTAGCTAACACTTGATATCTCAGGTTCAACCCCTTACACTCATCTGCGATTCTTTTTCTTTTTCTTTTTCTTTTTTTTAACGTTTCAAAAGAATTTCATGTCTAAACCTATTATGACCCTGGTTTTGCTTGGACAGATTCCATAAAACCAACCTGGCAAATTCATGTCATCCCTCTGGGAAGCAAAGTGGCCCAAGTTAATAGTGACAGCTAGCCGATGCTTGCTGAATCCTCACCATGTACCAGGCCTGTGTTGGGCACTTGGCCTGCACATTCATTATCCCGTTTCAGAGATGAAGATACTGAGGCCCAGAGAGGTTAGGTAGCCTGTGCAAGGTTATCCAGCCAGAGGAGGTAAGCCAGGACTGGAGGCAGGACTTCCCTACCATGGTACGCCATAGTCTTCTGCCTTTCTCCTCCTTGTCCCATCCCAGAAAAAGGCCAAGAATGATTCCCTCATTCCATCGACAGATATGCAGATGCCGTCAGGAGTAGGCCCGTCCTGGACTTTGGGACGTTATTTGCAATGCTTGGGTCTCCTGTGGGAAGATAAAAGTTTCAACATGGAATTGATAGGAGCGTAAGGGACGGCACACTGGATCTTACGTTGGCCTCACTTGGTCCCTGAACAGCATCCGCTGGGGGTGGGACACACCCCAGACCCAGACCAGCCCTGTCATCTTCAGCAACTCACAGTCCTCTCTCTTCAGTGTCCCCAAGTAAGGATTGCCCAAAACGAAGCCTCCCGAAAGGAAGATGATCATGATCATACAGCTGTCACCGGCAACAGTTAACATGGCACTTCCTGTGGGCGGGCCCTGCTGTAGCCCCCCCCACTAGCCCCATGAGACAAGTACTACTATTAGTAGTAGTTATTAGTATTATTGTTATTATTATTATGATTATTCTCATTTTACAGATGAGGCAACTGAGGCAGAGAGGGATTCAGGGGCTCGCAGCTCAGCAAGGGAAGCGGTTGCTCCTGTTTAGAAATGCTTGGAACCCCAGTTCTGACAGAGCTGCCCCGAGCACCCTGTGTGGCCATTCTCCAATCTTCCCAGATGCAAATGACCTCAGGAGTGGTCACTATGCCGGCTAGAAGTTTGATGCCCTGAATTCAGTGCCACTGACCCACTAGGTGACCTTGGGTGTCACCTGGCTCCATTAGCCGTGGTGTCGGCACCTCAACGTGGGAACACAGGTGTCAAGCTCAGAGATGAGGCACACACAGGTGCACGTGGAGGGGGCCTCTCTTCCCTAGTAAGTCACCCTCTCACTGCATCGACGCTAAAATGAGAATCCAGCCCCAGGCTATGTGTCAGGGTGGCCACTTCCTGCAGAGATGGATGAATGGATGACAGGCGGTCTCAGCGCTGGACTCAACTGGGGCCGCTTGTCCAAGGGACAAAGAGGTTCTCTTAAACCCCGGCTGGAAATAGAAAAGAATCCGGACCATTGAGTGGCTGCGCACTCGCCCTGGGTAATCACCTCCCTCACTGCCAAGGGCGAGCCTGCTCCCTTCCGACCGACGGCGCATCCGGCTTGGGCAGCCCAGTTGGGGAGGACTGCGCCTTTGGCTGGTGGCACTACCCTTTGGGGCTCTGTCACTCTTTCCACAGCCACTAGGGTCAGCCTAGCCAAGAAAGAAGAACCGCATCCCCCCTTTTGTCAGAGGAAAAGCCTAACCTTCCAGGAGCTTCCCGGGAAATGCACAACGTGTGGCCAGGTCACAGAGCGAGACAACTGTGCTCCAGACAGAAGACCAAATGCTACCGTGTCCTCCTTCCCAGTGAGGCTCCAGATCAGACTTCTATCCACTGTCCTTCACGGGGACACCTGCCCATGCTCTGGCCAGCCCCCCCAGATCGAGGTGTTTTGAAGGGAAAGAAATCCTCGACCGTCTGAGATAGGTCTTATGGGAAATGTGTGTCTTGCTTTCTGAAGGGACACACAGAACATTGCACACACAGTGTTCTAGGGCTGTGCTCTCCTCCCCTGTCCCCTGTCTTTAACAGCCCGACAGCCAAAAGGGAAACTATGTCTAAAATAGATGCTGTCTTCATGTTGCAGACCCTGGAAACAATGGACACAGGGAAGCCATTCCTTCATGCCTTTTTCATCGACCTAGAGGGCTGTGTGAAAACCCTCAGATACTTTGCAGGGTGGGCTGACAAAATACAGGGACGGACCATCCCCACAGGTGAGCCAGCACAAGACTCCTAGCCTCATCTGGGCCTTCTGGGGGCCCTGTCTTCTCGTCACTCTAGGTAGCCTCTTCATAGCACCCCTGGTTTCCCCTTCAAGGCGCCTTCCCTGTCCCCAAAGGAAATAGTGCTGTGCTGATTTCTTCTCTTAAGGAGTTTTTTCTTTTTTAATTCTTTTTTTAATGTTCATTTATTTTTGAGAGAGAGAGAGAGAGAGACCACACGCTCGTGCGAGCTAGTGGGAAGGAGACACAGAATTGGAAGCAGGCTCCAGGCTCTGAGCTGTCAGCACAGAGCCCGACTCGGGGCTCAAACTCACGAACCGTGAGATCATGACCTGGGCCAAAGTCGGAGCTTAACCGGCTGAGCCACCCAGGCACCCCAAGGAATTTTACTTAAAAAAAAAAAAATGTTTACTTATATTTTAGAGAAAGAGAGCATGAGTGGGGGAAGGGCGGTGGAGCAGTGGATCCAAAGCAGGCTCTGTGCTATAAGCACAGAGCCTGATTTGGGGCTTGAACTCATGAACTGTGAGATCATGACCTGAGCCAAAGTTGGATGCTTAACTGACTGAACCCCACCTAGGCACCGCCCCAGGAAGTTTGCTTTTAAAATTGAGTTCAAAATCACTTCTTTATAGACTAGACAAGACTTGGAGCTGATCCCATTGTGGGCTTCTGGGTTTCTTGTTGTTTTGCTACGTAAAATCCTTAACCTAGATTAATCCCAGTGTGTTCTCATCCATGTAACCTCTTCCAGATGACAACGTTGTATGTTTCACCAGGCATGAACCTATAGGTGTGTGTGGAGCCATCACTCCGGTAAGTATGATGACTTTTCTGGATAGATCCATGTAGATCCCGCCCCACTCCCCTGTAGCCTTTGGAACCTGTTTCTGATGTGTTTTGATTTTATCACATCAGCATTAACTGAGCATTTGCTCTGTGGCATGGAGTTCAGTGCTTTAGAGTTATCAGGATAGATTAGATCCCGCTCCTGTTCTCAAGGGGCTGACCCCAGGAGCACAAGAGAAGGCACCATGGATTCCAAGCAGAGGGCTCAGGAATAGCAGGCTTAGCCTAGAGCAGTGGTTTCATAAGCCAGCCTTGAAGGATGAGAAAGAGTGGTTCAATAGGAAAGTGGGTTTTCTAAGCAGCAGGAATAGCCTGAGTGAAGGTGTAGGGTTGTCTGGGCTACTTGGAGGGCAAGGACAGCTGGTGAGGCCACACTTAGATGGGGACAAAGTGAGGAAGAGGAAGTGTACACATCAGGTGGTGTAGACCCAGTGGGCTGTGGCTGCCAAGGGCCTGGGACTGTATTCACCGTGCAGTGGGGAGCCTGGCAGGAGCCAGGGAATGTGGTAATGCTGCCCATCTGTTGGAGGAAGCCCCGGGCCACTGCAACACCAGGGTGGGAGGCTGGGCAGACAAGTGACAGTGTACGGAGAGGATTGGAAATGTGCTCCCAGGGACGAAGGAGATATGTGCATTCAGCAAATGGTCGAGAGTCCACTGTGTGCCAGGCATGGCACCAGGGTACCAGGTACTGAAGACCTGAAGGAAAAGGGTCCAGCCCTTGTCCCTGAGAAACTTGCAGGTCACTTAAAAGGCTGAGGGGGGTATCCCCGCCAAGAAAATGATAAGACAGGAAATATTTGAGGACCTAGAAGAAGCATGGATTTGAAAGCTCCTAAGGACATAGAGTTGGTGGAGTTCAGTGGCTGATCAGAGGTTGGGGGTGAGTCCTGGCTGGAATTGGGTGGATCGTGTTGCTGGTTGATTTGAGGAAGACGGGGGGAGAAGTAGGTTTGGGTGGAGTGAAGTGAAAGATGAAGGTAAGTCTGGGCAGGTGAGGCAGAGGGGCCAGTGGGTCCCATCAGGCATTTGCGTATTTGGGTCTAGAGCTCAAGAGAGAGGTGAGGGTTGGAGCTACCCACGGGCAATGGTCAGGACAAAGGTGTTCCCACCAATCAAGGTGGGAGGGGGGTCATCCAATGAGGGGTTGTAGAGTGACAGGAGAGGACCTGGGGCCAAATCCCAAAGACTATCAGGGGGTCCCACTGAGAAGTCTGAGCAGCAAGGGTCAAGGGCATCCCAGGAATGGAATACATTCCCAGACATTGATCATTCCTGTGATCAATGGGGTCACCTCCTTCCTTGAAATTAAACAAGACAGAAACACAGCTGTTAGATTTGCTCACCAACAGTGCTGTCGGGAGATTTGGGTGCAGTGGAAGCCCCACTGCTGGGGCTTACAGGAGGGGACCTGGGCATGTGGGCACAGCTCTGCCAAGAAGCTTCGAGGAGAGGGAAGGGAGCTGCTGGAAGCAGTACAGGCCAAGTGAAGGTGTGGCTTTGCTTGTCAGATGGGAAAGAGGATGGTATTTGCATGCTAAGAAGTGGGGATCCAGGAAAGAGGGGACCCCAACCATTAGGGGGTAAACCCAAAACAATACCATCATTTAGCCAAGCGTATCGACCCTTGGGAACTGAGATCTTATGTTTGTTGTCTATGGTAGGAATTCCAGACAGAGCTGGGGAAGAAATATATACATATAGCAGAAATACAAACATACAGCAGAGTCCTCTTTGCAAAGACTACCTATTAACATCTCCCAGAATGCAGTTTAGGAAGCACCGGGCAGGAATGAGTTTCTTTTTCATTTTAATGTTTATTCATTTATCTTTGAGAGAGAGAGAGAGAGAGAGAGAGAGAGAGAGAGTATGAACTGGGGAGGGGCAGAGAGAGAAGGAGAAAGGGAATCCCAAGCAGGTTCTGCACTGTCATCACAGAGCCCAATGTGGGGCTCATCTCAAGAACTGTGAGATCTTGACCTGAGCCGAACTCAAGAGTCAGGCGCTTTACCGACTGAGCCACCCAGGTGCCCCAGGAATGAAATTCTGATCATTGCCGTCCTGTGTTACCTCTTATGCCCCAAATCTAGACCCTGCGAAGCAAATACCCTTCGGGGAGGCATCGCGGGGCCTCCAGGACAGGGGAGCAGGGTGGATCTAGGCCCTCCCACCAGTTCCTCTGTGTTCTGTTGTAGTGGAACTTCCCTCTGCTGATGCTGGTGTGGAAGCTGGCCCCGGCTCTCTGCTGTGGGAACACCGTAGTTGTGAAGCCGGCGGAGCAGACCCCCCTCACGGCCCTTTATCTGGGCTCTCTGATCAAGGAGGTAAGGCATCCAGAAGAGAAAGACAATAGTGTGCGTTGTTGATAACATTCCCACTCCCAGGCACCAGGCCACCGGCACCAGATAATGCTGCCCCGTCGAGCTGGGCTGCGGGTGACAGTGCCAGCCTGCTCACAGCTGAGTGGGAGGGAAGGGCTTCTGTGTCTCACTTGGCAACTGTACATTCTTTCTCCTGCTTGCGGTCACTGAGCTAGAAGAAACTCTATTCCTCCCACTGATCCTAATGAGAATACTTAACTCTTATTATGGGTTCAAACCTATGGTTGAGGAGCAAATGTTGTGTCTAGAGAATTTGTAGGAGGGGCACTTGAGAGGGAGCCAAATATTTGGGGGTTCTTTTGTCCTTGCATTTGTGGCGTATGAAATGGTCTGGTTTTCTCCCGGAGGGACGGTCTTGCGGGCTCCCACGGAAGCGGCTGCCCCGAGCCGGGCCCACTCACCAGTGCTCTTGCTCTCCGACGACTGTCCTCTCCCCCGGGACAGCCACCGTTCCAGGAAATAAGCCGCCCAAAGAAACACCTCCTTCCAGACACACCTGGCAACATGCTTCAGTCCTTCTGTGCCCAGCTTGTATGCTGCAAAGAGGTTAAAAAAGAAACAGGAAGGGAAGAGGGATGGGAGAAAAGATCCATTCATGTCACTTCTCAGCTGGGCGAATACGACCAGGAAGCGTGACCTTTACCGCTTAGAAGTAAGGCTGCAGCAGCGGCCAGGAACTGACCAGTTTCCCACTTTCCTTTGACTGGTGATGTTGGACATGATTACATAATATTCATGAGACTGACAGAACTGGTAAAACACAGCCCCTAGGACAACTAAGACTCAAGCACCATGTCCTGAATTCTTCCCTTTTAAAATAATGTGTTTTAAGAGCATTAAATATTAAGTTAATTAAACATTTGTTAAATAGCATCCTCCCCCCCACCCCCCACCGACCTCATTCACTTGCGGTATTCTTGGTTAATAAAGAGGCCTCAGATGTGCAAAGCAGGAGGCATGAATGTGGAAGAGATGGCAGTCCCCACCTTGAGGACCTGCCAGTTCGGGGTGTGGCCTGAGAGCTTTGAGGGAGTGATTACACTGTTGCCATTTGGAACATTGATGAGGCGGGTTTAAAAAATGAAAAGCTGAAGGTCATAGAGGATATTTTGCAGGTGCCTCTGAGCCTTGGGGCTTGTGAGCAAGGTATCTCTCTTCTCCCAACACACACATAGACAGATACACACAGACACACTCATGCACACGCACAGAATGGTGCTCGGCTGTGGAGGTTCACCGCCGTTTTGGTCAGAGGCCCTTTTGGGTTATTAAGTGCTGCCTGGAAGGAAGGGTGTGCACCTCACCCTGGCCCAGCCCACACACTGGCCGCGTGGGGCTGGGCCCTGGGGTGGACGTATGACCCAGGCCCTGGCTTCCCAGTGAGGGTGCTGCTGGGCTCATGGGCATCCTACAGCGGTTGGCCTGTTGGCCCAAGCATGGTCTGTGGTAGACGCTGGTCCGTTGTCCTCCTCTGAATGCCACCTCAATTTCCATCCAGGTCGGATTCCCTCCAGGAGTGGTCAACATCGTGCCAGGATTTGGGCCCACGGTGGGAGCAGCCATGTCTTCTCACCCTCAGATCAGCAAGCTAGCCTTCACGGGGTCTACAGAGGTAACCTTCCTCACTGGCTGTGGGCAAAAGTAGCAGTCACTGCATGATCTGAGACCTGGGAACTTTTCCTTTGAGGAGCTGAACTATGGTTTATTATCCTTCTAAATATGACCGTGTTATTTAATACAGAACAATCAGTAAAAATAATAACATAATAATAAGTAAATAAATAAAGTCACTGGTCCAGTTTCCAAACTAAATAAATGTTTAATAGAACTCAGAAGGCTTAGAAGAAAAGATTGGTAGATAAGATAAAATAAAAATGTAAAACATCCAGAGGACAAACAACATCACAATTGAAGGGAAAGGATAAATAGCAAGCTGGGAGAAAACCAGTTATAATTCATGCAGCTCTCCGAGGCTTAAAATCCATAATATCCCTAAAAATCCAGGGGTGGGCAGAAAGCACACTGAATGATAAGACAATGGGTAATTCAGAAAAGAGAAACACCGAATGTCCAATAAGCTTGACCTAAGTTCCTGGTTTTGTCGGACATGCAAAATCCAATGAAATTCAGATTCTTTTTTTGTCCATCAGATTGGTAAAAATTGGAATCCAATATCATTGACGTTACCAGGAAATGGGCACTCACCCATCCCAGTACCAAGATGCAGGGCAATGTTGCAGCACTGACCACAAATTTGAAAGCGTCAAACTTGTGCTCCAGAAATGCCATTTCAAAGCAACTACTTACAGAAATATTCCCCGTATACTGTCAGGTATACGGTACCCATTCTGTACGCCGTGTTGCAGACCCTACAATAAGGAAAACTGTCCCGCTTCTGTGATTGAAGCACAAAAACGTGGGAAAGTATCTTCGGGACGATCGCACTGGTAAAAGCATGGGTGTGGAGAAATAGAAATCGTTCATAAGGGTACCCAAGAAATTCTCAATTGTGGCCACCTCTGGGCAGGTCCTGGGCCACAGGGTGAGGGGAGATGAGAACTTCCCCCCCTTTTAACTGACACACATATGCGTGTGGAATTATTTTTTAATATTTTGTCCTTGAGAAAGAACACTGAACACAGAATAAACAGAATAAACGCTGTCCGTGCAGTGAGTGTCTCCTTCCTCCCCCTAAGATTCGTCCAGCTCGGAGCCTGAGAGGGCAGTACCATAACCACCCTCCTCTGCCGGCTGGGGTGAACCTGCTAGAGAAGCCTAGTCAGAACCGAATTGGGGCCCTGCATGGCGTCGTAACAGCCGGGGGGTGCTCAGCACGTCTTCTTACCCTAAGTGCCCCTGTTCCGTCCACCTGTGAGAGCACCCCTCAACCCCACAAGGAATCGCCAGCCCATGGCAGACTGGTCTTGCTGTGGTTGCTCTCAGGGGACAATCACTGTCACTCTGGAACTATTCCAAGCATCATTCCAGTCCAGCAACCGTGAGCTGGACAATTTTTAAAACACACTCACACTCAAGTTTTGGGGAAATGGCCTCAGCCCTAGAAGAGCCCAGCCCTGCCTCTTGCTAGCTTAGCTGCCTGGTTCCAAGCCTCTGTGTGCACATTGGTCTCTGAGAGTCTTCCCAGCTCTGAGTGTGTGGCACCAGCTGTGTGACGGGCCCAGCCTGGCTTCTAGCAGTACGTGGATTGATAAGAGAGACCCATCAGGGACATGAAGGAGGTTGGTAGGTGGTCCCTCTGTTACTGCACAGCGCGCCCATTCTCTCCCTCCCCCCGGGGAAGCCTCAGTCGAGTCTGTTTTCAGAGAATTGGCCCTTTCTCATCCTGAAGGTCGGCTTCCCTATTACCCCAACATTTGGAGGTTCCCTGAGATTATACCACAGAGCCACACGGAACCACCTCCCCTACTGGTGGGGGCTGGTCCCCTCAGGCCCCTTGCCAGACTAGCAGGACCAGCCTGCTGCCAGGACAGACAGGCACCGGGACAAGCGGGTAGCTGGCTGTGCCCCTAGCCAGCTGTGTGGCTGTGGGTGAACCGCTGGGCCTTCCAAAGGCTCCCACTCCACCCCTGTAAGTGGAACAGTTTGGACCAAGGATTCCAGTGATGTCAAGATCTGATGCATGAGATGCAGGGAGTGGGAAGACACTATCATGGCCCGGGGCACCTGGGCAGAGAGGCAGGGGAGCCCTGGGCATGCTGTGCTCACTGCCTCCTAGGCTGGAATGTTCAGGCCATGCCTGGCCCCATCTGAGGTTTCATCTGGTCTGTTTTTTATCCTGAAGGTTGGAAAGTTGGTTAAAGAAGCCGCCTCCCGGAGCAATCTGAAGAGGGTGACACTGGAGCTTGGGGGCAAAAACCCCTGTATCGTGTGTGCTGATGCCGACCGTGAGTCTCTCCCCTTGTGGGCATTGCTGGGGCTTTACGGGATCCATAAACCTCTCCCTGTTTCCTTGCCCAAATTCAGGACCAATTGAGACAGACACACACACACACACACACACACACACACACACACACGCACAGGCTGTTTTTCCACCTTGGGCTGTCCTGCCATAAGTAGGCAGATGGAGATCAAAACACCAGCTTTATTGCTGATAGAAAGCTGCATTGGAGGAAAATATGTCCCATGTGGTGGCGGAGAGGCTGCCTGTTTCTGCCTTTGAAGATTAAGTTTACGTCGCCTGTCCCTGCAGAGCTGGGGCCATGGGGAGCAAGTCCAGATTCTTCTCCAGAGTCCTGTGTGCAGGGAGGGGGCCAAGACAAGGAGGAGCAGGGCAGATGCTCCCCACTCACAGGCATTAATCACTCTACCCTCGCAGTCAGTATCTCTTACAGTGCTTCGAGGCTCTCCGCAGACTTGAGATGTTTCTTCCTTCTTTGTCTCAGGCCTGACAGATGAGAGGACAGTGGCAGCTGACCCTTAGAATTACTTCCCCGGTCTGAGTGCTCTCTCTCTCCCTCCACCTCGAGAAAGCAACCCTGCCCAGCTTCTTGAGGGCAGTTTGTGTCTTGCTAGAGCTTCATGGATGCACAATATGAAAATAGATGCTATTCTTGGCTGCTGTGTCCAGAAGGAGGAAGAAAGGGCCACATCAGGCATTCATTCACCTGCTGATAGGGTCAGCCGCCCAAAGGTGTCACTTCCCAAGTACCCTGAAGCACCCTAAAGAGTAGCCTCTCCCACCTGCCCACTGGTGCCAGAAATTCCTCTCACGGAAAACAAAGCCTTCCATTCCACGCTCAGATAAGGTTGGAACTACAAATATCCGTGAGAAAAATGACCCTGGCCCAATTTCTTGCTAAGGTGTAAATGACTGATATGACTTCCTCTCCTTGAAGCTGGCTTTCAATGGGAGAGTGGCCTGAGGGAGGAAACAAGCTTCAAGGAAGGAGAGGGAAGCTGGGCATGAAGACAGGGCTCGTTTTTCACCTGGATTGGTAGCCCTTGCGGGAGCATCATTAGTGTTGCTGATGGTTTCTGGAGCCACATGAAACAGTTCTGGGTATTGCCACATTTGGGCTCCCCAACTCCAATCCTGAAGAGCCAGGACCCCTGTTTTGCATTCTTGTGCCACCATATCTGGGTGCCCCGTCTGCACCTCAGCTCATCTTCTTACCCCCTCGGTGAAACAAACAAACAAACAACAACAACAACAAAAAAACTGCAGCTAAAACACAAAACCCTTCCATGTTTGAGGCTTGGTTTTACAAGGGTCATAAACACCCTATGTAGCCATTTCCTGCTTCTCATCCAGGCAGCACCAGTCCACAAAAGTAAATTCAGACGTCGCTGGCATCCAGACATAGTGTCAATGGTGACATGCCCCCATTCCCCACCACTTGCAGCCATTACCCCTGGCTCCTATCAGGATGCGGGAGGGGCAGTTGGCACAGAGGGTCAGGGAAAGCCAGAACCTTACGGTGCTGTCTGCTGATCCAGAGACTTCTACAGACTGTCCTGCTGGAGAGCAATGGCTGCGTTCTCAAAGTGGAGGCCAGCAGTCCTCAGAGCTGCCTCAGAGCAGTACTGGGTGTCTGTGGATCACCTGCTCATGGCAAAGCTGCATGTCTTAAGCAGCAGTGTGTGCATTGGAGGGGTGGGGGATGTGGAAAAACCAGCTAACAGTGGAGCAGGCACAAGAGGCCATCCTGTGAGCCCTAAAGGGAAACCCACTGAGCACTTCTTTTTCATGAAGCACATCCCCAAAGGTTTTACTTACTAAGCACCCTTCTAGTTTTAACTCGGTGCCTGCTCTCCAGTTCAGATTCAGCCCCCATGAGGCAGGATCCCTGCTTTCTTTTTTAACCCATATAAGTTCTACATGGAGTTCATGCTGCTTAGTAAGGCTTCATAAGCAAAAGAAGCTTGCTTAATAGGACTTGAAAAGTGAAGGAAGCACAACGTGGAAAATGTGGGCTGTCACCAATTGGGGGCGCCTCCGTGGCTCAGTCTGTTAAGCAGCAACTTTGGCTCAGGTCAGGATCTCAGGATTCCTGGGTTCCAGCCCCACCACCGCTCTGTGCTGACAGCTCAGAGCCTGGAGCCTGCTTCGGATTCTGTGTTTCTCTGTCCTCCCCTCCCCTGCTCGTGCTCTCTCTCTTGCTCTCAAAAATGAATAAACATTAAAAAAAAAAAATTTTTTTTTTAAGCTCTCACCAATTGGCCTACATCCAGACTTACCGAAGGTTAATCTATAGAACGGGGGTCCTCCCGAGAGGGGGAGGGGAGGGATCCGCGAGCAGGTGAACTGAGGTGGGTGGAGGGGAGGATTACTACAACTCTCCGAGTTCATTAGCATAGTAAAGAAGTCCAGCAGTCCCAGAACTCACTTAACCCCCCACTCCCAGTGCACCAGAAAATCCCTTTTCCCATCCTCTCTGTTGGGAAATGCCGAGAATAAAATTAATTTCTGAAACGCAGCCATTCCGGGGCCTGTTTTCTTGCGCCGGCAATTAGAGCTGCAGCTGTCACCAGTCCGGCCCTAACGACTTAATCGCTTCCTCTTGCCCCCGCCGCTCCCCTCCCTCCAGTGGACTTGGCGGTGGAGTGCGCCCATCAGGGAGTGTTCTTCAACCAAGGTCAGTGCTGCACGGCCGCCTCGAGGGTGTTCGTGGAGGAGCAGGTGTACGCCGAGTTCGTCAGGCGGAGCGTGGAATACGCCAAGAAACGTCCCGTCGGAGACCCCTTCGACGTCAGAACGGAACAGGGGCCCCAGGTAACCTACCGATGTGTGGGAACCCTGCGTTGCGCGTCTGGAGGCTGGACCAGGCAGCCCCTTTGACCACAGCCCCTTACAGCTCTGGTGCTTTTTGATTCCACGGTCTCTCCTGAAGCAGAAGGGAGGCTGCTTGCCTCCTGAGGCTTTTGTTGAGGCGCCATCGAGGGACAGGGCAGTCCCATCAGGTCTCTGTGGGCTTCTAAAGTGGGAGCGGACACACACCCCTGTGTGTTGCTCTTTGCAGCAAATAATGCCAAGCTCAGGGCCTTGGCAGGAGGGAGGCGTTCCCAGATCAGAAGGCCTTATGCTTGCACCCTCCAGCCAAGAGGACCCTCCAATTTTTGAGCCACCAGGATCCCCAGAGGAGAGACCCAGGCAGAGGCTGTCTGACTTGGCTGGTTTCCCTACAAAAGAGGGGTTGTAACCCTGGGCGAAAGGCAGCAAAGTGCAAGCAGAGGCAAAGTACCCAGAGCAGTCTCAGCCTCCGGGCCCTGGAGCTCACATGTGCTATAGGACAAGGTGACCGTCAGAAACCAAAGAGCCCCAGTGGAGAGGGCTCTGGGAACCGGGATGCCTCTCTGGGCGGGCGGAACATGTCACTGGAGGCCTGGTTTTCGAAACTAACGGCAGGATGAAAATGATCATAACCACGAGGTTTAATAACCTCTTTAAAAGGGCACATCCTGTATCACTTTCTTGCTAATTATGCAGTGCTCGCAGATGGATAAATATTTAAAAGAGGGCAGCCTGACCATCCCATGCATTACTGAAATAGAGCTCGACAGCAACCCACTTTTCTCGTAGCCAAAGTCCTGCCCCAGCCACGAAGTTTCAAATCACGTGTCAAGACTCACCTACTTATGTCTATATCCTGGGAACTTGCTGCTTACCCACTGCAGTGGCACCAGGTGTTTACATGGGAAGCCATGGATCTGAGTGCAAGTTTGGCTCTATGACTTTGAGAAAGTCCCAAGCTCCTTCCAAACCTCAGTTTCCTCATCTGGAAAATGGGAGTAATGGATGAATATTATGAATATTTCAAGGCACCTAATAAGTCTTTATTTTTTAAGGAGGGGAGCTGAGCATTAAATGACAGCCTCCCTGATCTAGGTAGCAATGAATGTCTGTGCATGACTTCAGGTCACGTCGGTCAGGTCTTGCTAGACCATCCCGTGGGGACGATCTGGCTGGGGAAGGGGGAGGACCACGTGGAAAAGGTGCATTTCTGGCCACAGTGCCCATCCTTGCCTTTTCCCAGCCCACATGCTCTGTGGCTCCAATGCCATGTGACCCTGGTGGAGAGAAGCATCTCAGCTTGTGGCCAAAACTCCCCACCCTGCCAGACCTCAGCTCCAAACCCAGCGGCCAGTGACACAAAGTTGTCCAGTGGCCTTGGTTGGATTTCAGGTCTGAATGCAAACATGGCCACAAGTCATTATCAAACCCACCGTCATTGTAAAGCTAATCCAGACTCCGTGGGAAATATGTGAGCTGATCCCATAGTAAGGAAACCCTTTCACCCCATCATTATTCATAAGTCTCTTTCCAAGGCTCCAGGCTTGACTTTTGAAGCCAGATACAGAAACCTCTTCCAAGAGAGCAGATCCAAGCAGAATGGGTGTTGATTTCGTCGGTGCTTTTGATGCTGCTGCTAAAAGTCCTTTTGAAAGCTCACTTAAGCCGCCTAACCTCAGCATATTATTTTAGGACACTGTTGGATTTTTTTCTCCCAAAGTGCTTTTTCATCTATGGTAATAAGATTTTTACTCAGAGAGGATTTACAGCTGTCCAAATAGTCCTGTCTGTCTCATGCCTGTAAAACAGCTAGCTGACCTAGATCGGTGTCCACTGCAGGCAGTTGCTTTGCCGAATGCTCCAAAATCTCTTAGGTTTATTTGGCAACGAGGCACATAAACACTGCACAGGCCACCTGGTGGGGGCAGGATCCGGTGCCCTCTCCAGCGGAGCCCAGTGCAACTTTCCACCTGTCCTTCGGGGTCCGTCTGACTCCGTCTCTGGTGTTGTGCCCCACCGGGCCATTCACTTCTGGCAGGTCTTCTTCCAGCACTGGAAGTCACCAGCTGCCATTTCTTGGAGGACTATTAGATTTAGACAATGTGTTCACATGGACTCATCAGAAAAAGTTGAGTCTGGATATGCAGGCTTTCCACGGGGACCCCAGCACTGCCTATAGGACAGACAGGTGAGAAGTCTGGTCTTACAGGCAGAGAATGGTCACAGCCACTCAGGACCCATAGTTTGATAAAGCCCACAAGCCCTCTTGGCCTCTGGGGAGGAGGAAAGAGCAGTCCTGGAACTTTTAACCCAAGACCAGGTTCATCCAGAGACAAATTGAGAGAACCTTGAGATATTCCTGGATCCATTACAGTTGTTTAAATTCATTCTCTAGGAGGGAATGCAGACACAGGAGTTAAAACCTAGGGCACATCTAAATGTCAATGGAGAAAAGTCTTTCTTCCATCCTTCTTCCTCTTGCACAGACCTGGTTCTTAACCTTCCCTCCGTGGGTACCCCACAGTCTTAGTTTCTCACATAGCCCTCCAGAATTTCTTTATGTATATATAAGCAAACAGGAATATGTGTTCTGATTTCCCGTTTTCACCCACAAGATAACTATGACATCTATACTGCTTGCACCTTGGTTTTTGTGTTCTAATAAGAAATTTGAAGACCTTTCCATACCAGGCCATGAGAACCTGCCTCATTCTTTTTCACAGGTACATAGAATCCTGCTTTATGAATTCACCAGGATTCAAATCACATGTTCTTTTTTTTTTTAATATTGTATTTATTTTTGAGATGGAGACAGAACATGAATGTGGGAATGGCAGAGAGAGACACACACACGCACACAGAATCTGAAGCAGCCTCCAGGCTCTGAGCTGTCAGCACAGAGCCTGATGTAGGGCTCAACTCGAACTCATGAACCGAGAGAACATGAACTGAGCCGAAGTCAGATGCTTCACAGACTGAGCCACCCAGGCGCCCTTACCATGTTCTTTTTCTTTTTTTTTTTTTAATTTTTTTTTTCAACGTTTATTTATTTTTGGGACAGAGAGAGACAGAGCATGAATGGGGGAGGGGCAGAGAGAGAGGGAGACACAGAATCGGAAACAGGCTCCAGGCTCTGAGCCATCAGCCCAGAGCCTGACGCAGGGCTTGAACTCACGAACCGCGAGATCATGACCTGGCTGATGTCGGACACTTAACCAACTGCGCCACCCAGGCGCCCCACTATGTTCTTTTTCTAATTAAAGTTTATTTATTTTTGAGAGAGAGGGGGACAAAGCATGTGCATGCATGCATGTGCTAGTGGGGGAGGGGCAGAGAGTGAGGGAGAAAGAGAATCTGAAGCAGAATCCTGATCTGCGCTGTCAGTGCAAATCCTGACGCAGGGCTCGATCCCACAAACTGTGAGATCATGACCTGAGCCCAAACAAGAGTCAGACGCTTAACCAACTGAGTCATCAGGGCACCCCTCAAACGACGTGTTCTGATGAACATGTCAGTATGTGCAGCTACACACGATGTTGTATGTCATTTTGTAAACATACAAGGACATCAGTGGGACGGAGTCCCCAAGTGGGATTACCGAGTGGGAGCACATTTGTAATTTCTGCAAGCATTGCCAAATTACCTTCGAAGAGGATGAACCAACTTATGTTATACCAACCTTGTGTGAGCTTGTCTGTTTCTCCAGCCTTACTAATAGGATATGGATTTTGCCCATCCAAGAGTTAAGAACCGTATCTCACTTAGTTTTAATATGCATGTATCTCTTATAAGGAGTAAGGCAGAACATCTTATCATGTTTAAAAGCTATTTGCAGTCCCTTTTCCATAAACTCTGCAGGTGCTTTGCATATTTTTTCCTTATATTTCTGGTAATTTTTCTTATCATTTCCAAGGACTCATTTTTTATTTTTAAATATTTATTTATTTTTAGATAGAGAGCAGGGAAGGGACAGAGAGAGAGAGGGAGACAGAGAACCACAAGCAGACTCTGCACTGTCAGCTCAGAGCCATAAGTGAGACTAGATCTCACAAGCCCTGAGATCATGACCTGAGCCGAAATCAAGAGTCGGATGCTTAACAGACTGAGCCCCCCAGATACCCCTCTAAGAACTCTTTAATTTTTTTTAATGTTTATTTATTTTTGAGACAGAGAGAGACAAGAGCATGAATGGGGGAGGGGCAGAGAGAGAGGGAGACACAGAATCGGAAGCAGGCTCCAGGCTCCGAGCTGTCAGCGCAGAGCCCGATGCGGGGCTTGGACTCACAGACCGTGACATCATGACCTGAGCCGAAGTTGGAAGTTCAACCGACTGAGCCACCCAGGCACCAGGAACTCTTTATTTATTTATTTTTTTTTTTTTTTTAATTTTTTTTTCAACGTTTTATTTTATTTTTTTTGGGACAGAGAGAGACAGAGCATGAATGGGGGAGGGGCAGAGAGAGAGGGAGACACAGAATCGGAAACAGGCTCCAGGCTCTGAGCCATCAGCCCAGAGCCTGACGCGGGGCTCGAACTCACGGACCGAGAGATCGTGACCTGGCTGAAGTCGGACGCTTAACTGACTGCGCCACCCAGGCGCCCCCACCAGGAACTCTTTAAATGCTAGAGAAATTAGCTCCAGTTCTATGAAATGATTTGTCAGTTTTTTTTTTCCAGTTTGTTTTTTGCCCTTTGATTTTGCTTATGATGTTTTTGCATTTTTTATATAATATACTCAAATTTATCATCTTTTCTTTTTGGCTTTTGGGTTTCACATCATAGAAAGACCATCAACACCCAATATTTACAGAAGCATTCTCCCACATGAGGGAATTTGAGAACTTCCTTGCGTTCATTTTTCATGGTTTAATTTTTGATCTGTTTGGAATTTATCCTGGTACAAGGATCCAAAACTTGGAATTTTAACACTGGATCTGCACTTCAGGAGATGACTGGTCTAGGGATGTGCATGATTTGTGCCCACTGGTTCTGAAAAAGCCGGCCTGCTCCTCAGGAACAGTCATCCAAATACACCATTGGGTTTGCTTATTTCTCTTTTTAAATTTAAAGTTGTTTTAAGAAAACCAGTTTTTCTGTCTAAAAATCTCAGTTACCACAAACCAATCACAGTCAAAACTCTGTCTCTCTCAGCCCAAGAGGAAGGGACTTAGCAGCTGGGTCATGGCCATGAACAGGGCATCCATGGATTAGGGAAGAAGGCCTACTGGGGATGAGGATAGCATTTCTTCCCTTGAGCACAGTCTCGCAAAAAGGGTGCCCTTTGACAGCTATTTGGGTGCCATGTCCAAGAGCAGAGTGTTAGGCTAGTGATGCAGGGTGCACGCTAGCCCAGGAGATTCCTACGCAAGGTGGCAGAAGGTGGAGCCTTTCTGATGACCTGGCTCCTTACAAACAAGCAGCCCATCCATCTCACCTTCAGGCTTACTCTGCTGTATTTCTGGGGGTTCTGGGTACAGTGGTTAGCTCCCTTCCTACTTCTCCACATTATGGATGGAAAATTCCAGTAACTGTTACGCTGATCCATGGTGCCCTGTGCGAAGGGCGCAGGGGTGCCAGATAACATACATGGCACTCAACTAGATTTGACATTCAAATAACCAATAAATGATATTTACCAAACATTGGTTTGGTATATACTTATGCTGAAAATGTCACTTATTGTTTTTCAAAAATTCAAATTTAATTGGGCATCCTGTAGTTTTATTTGCTAAATCTGGCAGCCTTCCCAGGATGCGAAGAGTTGGGAGAGCAAAGAACGTGACCACTTCAGATCTTGTTTCATTCATGGATTTGCTTAACAGCATGGAAGAGGTCAGTCATATGAATAAACCCTACACCTAGAGAGGATGAGAAGAGCCTATCTCCCCCTCTCTCCCCTGCTCCGAAGAGCCTAGATGTGTGCATCAGAGGAGTATTTGTATACAAGGCACATCTGCTCCATGACTTATGACTTGGCAAGAACATTTAGGGGTAGGACAGCTGATCATGTGAAAGGCCATTGGACTCATAAGATGGCAGCCACTGCCCAGAAGGAATCTAGGCTGTACTTCTCATTGTGTTTTGCAGATTGACCAAAAGCAGTTTGACAAAATCCTCGATCTGATCGAGAGTGGGAAGAAAGAGGGAGCCAAACTGGAATGTGGGGGTTCGGCTATGGAAGACAGGGGGCTCTTCATTAAACCCACGGTCTTCTCAGAAGTTACTGACACCATGAGGATTGCCAAAGAGGAGGTACTGGGCACTGCAGGAAAAGCTTCATTCCATGGGGACTCTTATGGGACTCGAAGGGGGAGAGGGCTGGGTCTTTCAAACAGAAGTCTTCTCTAGGGCTTGGGCATCCCAGAAGTCTTTGTGCAGGGAATGTTTTCTTTTCTCCTGTGGCCTTCTTCCTCTCCTTTGGGGTCCTGAGAGAAGCCATCTTGCCTACCTGCCTTTGGGAACCCCAAGCACTGTATAGCAGGTGCAGAGTTTGTTCTAAACCCCCCATTTTCACACATCTCTGGGGATCAACCGTCCCTCTTCTGTCTTCTGACACATCCTTGGGTTAGCACATGCTGGAAGGCTCTTGCTGCCTATAGGTTCACAGTCCAAAGCTGCCTTCATTCCCCCTAGACTGAACTGAAATGACAAGTGTGTTGATGCAAAGAACACCTCACGGCTGGAATTCTCTATGAAGTTTTCCACCATGAGCATCTTTGCAAATGGTGGACCTCCATATGACTTCCTTATGACCTCCATAAAAGTGTGATTCTAACTTTGTATTTCAATCTTACCATTAATCTAGATGGAAACTGGTTCCCACCTAGGGTCCTGGGTGGTTCGATCCTGGGATGTGGTCTTTTGGGACGTGTGAGAAAGTGAATTACTGCCTTCCTGTGGGGGTATTTTACAGACTTTCTCCTAGAGATTTTTATGGGATTTTTATTTTTATTTTGCATAACAAGGAACGTTGTCTCATCCCCTCCCCTGGGAGTTATTAGGGAAACATTTTATGGCATCTTCATTGATGGAAAATGTACCACCAAGAGGTCGGGGCACACAGTTCTATGTGTGTTTGCCTTGCAAACACCCTTGGCAATAACTTTCTCCAAGAAAAACTTGGAAAGTTTTGTCTTCTGTGTATGTCAGTATGCAGGGTCTATGCCAAAGCTCAAGGGCTGGGGCTTCTCAGAAGCCCTGATGACAATAAGAGATCATAAGCCTGAAATATACTTTCAGTTGATATTTTAATTTTTCATTGTAATCCTTCCCTTCAGATGTCAACCATCACGTAAATAAAAAGATCTCTGGACATTCTTTTTCCTCTGGTCGTCATTTCTCCTGCATGTAAGCACTCTAGGTACATGGAGAAGGCATAAAACGAAGGCAGTGTTTGCTCAGAGTATGTGTGCTTCATTCGAACATGACTCTCATGGCCATTCTTGCAATTAATCCTAGATTTTTGGACCAGTGCAGCCAATACTGAAGTTCAAAAATATCGAAGAAGTGATAAAAAGGGCAAATAGCCTTGAATATGGACTCACAGCAGCCGTGTTCACAAAAAACCTCGACAAGGCCCTGAAGCTGGCTTCTGCGTTGGAGTCTGGAACAGTCTGGTGAGTAGAGGGTGTGCGTGTTTCGGCTCTCCTGAGTTGCTGACTTGCTAACTTCATTACTCTTCTGTCGACAGAGAGATGCTAGTTGTATGTTATGTGCGAAGCACCTCCTTAATGCTTTGCTCGATACTCATGACTGCCTCTGAGACAGGGACCGTCATCGTCTCCATGTTACAGATGAGAAAATCGAGACACAGAGAGACTGGGTGATTTGCCTAGGGTCACACAGCTAGTACGTGGCACAGCAGAGCCCACAGCCCGCTGGGCAACTCTGGTGTCTGTGTAGCTCTGGTGTCCATGTTTTTGACCACCGTGTCGTGCTGTCCCTTGGACTTCACTCCCTCTTGCTTTAATTTTGTATTCTGGTTCTAAAAGCAGCGCATGGTCCTGTTCAAAGTGTGGGTGAAAGTCCCTGCTTTACCAGCAATCCTGCAGATGACATTATCCTCATTTTATTTTTTAATGTTTTTTAATGTTTATTTTTGAGAGACAGAGAGAGACAGAGTGTGAGTGGGGAGGGGCAGAGAGAGAGAGGGAGACACAGAAGCAGAAGCAGGCTCCAGGCTCCGAGCTGTCAGCACAGAGCCTGGTGCGGGGCTCGAGCCCACGAACTGTGAGATCATGACCTGAGCCAAAGTCGGACGCTTAACCAACTGAGCCACCCAGGCGCCCCATCCTCATCGTAAAGAAGATAATGCTGATAAACATGAATGGGGGCTCAGAGAGGCTGGGTAACAAGACCAGAATCCTATGACCAAGCAGGAAAACTTTGAGGTCAGGGCTGGCTCATTTCAAAGCTGAATCTTACTCCCTTATGCCATAATTTCACTCTCCTTTCTTCTCCCCCTTGACATTCCCTTCCTATCCCAGTGAAGAGCTTTATCCTTGAGAATATTTGAATTTTAGGGGCACCTGGGTGGCTCAGTCGGTTGGGTGTCCGACTTCGGCTCAGGTCATGATCTTGTGGCTCGTGGGTTTAAGCCCCACGTCGGGCTCTGTGCTGACAGCTCAGAGCCTGGAACCTGCTTCCGATTCCGTGTCTCCCTCTCTCTCTGCCCTTCCCTCACTCATGCTCGCTCTCTCTCTCTCTCAAAAATGAGTAAACATTAAAAAAAATGTTCGAATTTTAGCTTCTGGTGGGAAGAATGAGAAGACAGAAGTTGAACAACCTGTTCCCATTATTAAAACTTAGACAAAAGTCACTCTTGAGGCAACAGTCTGCTTCAAGTGCCTGACAGCCGAGATGCATGCACCCCAGGTGGGTCTTCTTCAGGTAATCATGAGCGTCTTCTGTTCTTCCTCCAGGATCAATTGCTATAATGCCATCTACGCACAGGCTCCATTTGGTGGCTTTAAAATGTCAGGAAATGGCAGAGAACTGTAAGTATTTCTGTTACTGCATGCCCACCAGCAGGTGGATAAAAAATATACTACATTCGCAGGGTGGTGGGGACATGTACTCCAGTCCGGTGACCTTGCCCTGTGCTCCTGGGTGGCAGGCTGGGTCAGCTGTGTCAGGAAGGCTGGTGGCCCTTTCCCTCTGGGGCTGCGATGGATCCCTTCCATCCACCATCTCCTTCCCGCCTTCCCACTCCTGCCCTTCCCTGCCCTCATTCTCATGCTTCCCTCCTTCTGGCCCCAGGACCAACCTCTAGCCTCAGCTCCTGTTTCCTCCCCAGCACCCACCACACGTGGAGATGTTCCATAGAGACTTGGCATAGGCTCCTTGAGTGAGGACAGGGGCAGAACTGGAAAAGTGCACTCTTTGCCAGACTCCCACAAACTCCAGCCCTCAGCAGGGAAGATGGGCTCTCTCCCAGGTCGGGCTCTGGTGCTGTCCACCCCACCAGCAAAGGCTCTGGGGACAGACTCTGGGCTACTCTGGCTCCTTCTGGGTGCTGCTTTGGGAGACATACTGCCCCGTCCTCTGTGGTTCCATCAAACCCACTCATATTCCTCCAGAGCTCCTTTCCATCTTGCCCGCTGGGAAGATGAACTCCATGCGTAGACTAACGGACAGGCCTTCTTGTGTCTGGCCTGAGATAAAAGGTCCAGACACAGGGCTGGACAGAGCGTTCCGGGAGTGGACACACTGCAGTTTCCAGCTGGACGATGCCTTCTCTCCCACATCCTTCGTGGTGGTGCTTGGGGTTTTATTAGTCTTTGTGGACAAACAGCTTGTAGGATCACTCTTCCCAGGGGGACCATCTGTGACAACATGCAGGGCTGCTCCTGGAACATCTCAAAGGGCTCCAAGCTCTTCCTCTTAGTTAAACAGTTTGTATTATTTATATACAAATGCATTACCTCGTCCTCGTTTGGGCATCTTCCAGTGGGAGCACTCAAATGCTTCTCCTCGGCTCGGGCCCTATTGGGGCTTTTGGGCAACTCCCCTTCCAGATTCTTAATAAAGATGTTATTATGAAACAGCAGGGCTGGCTTCCCTCCCTGAACAAATGCTTTTGACCAGTCTTCACAGCATTGGGGTCCCTTCCCCTGTGTTGGTCTTTCTCTATAATGCATTTCTGAGTCATGGCAAATATGCCAGAACCATCTGAACATCTGAGTAGAGTGTATCCATTGGTGTCATCCTAATTCCTATGGCTGGTTTTCCCTTCAGGGAACTTCAGTAAATTCTTGGCGGTGAAAACCCTTTGCAGAAATCATGTTTCATCCCCTGAGTGGCTTGTTTGTGTTGTGTTCTGTGAGTCTCTGCTTCATTTTCTTTTCACACCCTCCTGCCCGAGAGAGACATGAGGCCTGGGCCGGGGTCACCTGTGTCCCCGTCAGGGCCCCCCAACAGCCATAGTATGGGTGACAACTGGCATTTGCTGAGAACAGAGTCGGCCAGGCTCTGTAAGAGCACTTTCGCGTGTGTTCATTGATTCCACGCTCACACCATCTATGAGATGGTGTCTCATTGTGCTCTGGTGGCTATAACAACACCACAGACAGGCGGGCTTGAACAATAGGCATTGATCTCTCAATGCCTGAGAGTTCTGGAGGCTGGAAGTCTAAGATCAAGGTGCCAGCAGATTTGGGGTCTGGCGAGGGTTACCTTCCTAGTCCATAGATGGCTGTCTTTTCACTGTGTCCTCACATGGTGGAGGGGTAGGGGAGCTGTCTGGAGTCTCCTTCATAAAGATGCTTATCCTATTCGTGGGGATAACCACCTCCCAAATGCCTTCACCTTGGGAGTTAGGGCTTCAGTGTATGAATTATAGGTGGGCACAAACATTGTCCACTGTAGATGGCTAGTACTACTACCCTAATTTTTGGATGAGGAAACCCAAGGATGCTAGGGAGGGTCCCTGCCTTTCCCAGGTCACACTGCCCATAACTGACAGGGGTGGAGTTGAACTCTTGGACCCACCACACCACAAGGCCTTCCTCAACAGGGATGTCACCCCTGTGAGCCACCTGGAATGAAGTCAGCCAGGACATTGGTGTCCTCTAATCAGCTGCCTTTGACCAGTGACAGCTGAGGGCCCCAGAACCCCACACAGTCCTCCTCCCAGAGGCCAGACACAGCTTCCTGCTGCAACAAGAACTTGGGCCCCCAACCAGACGGCCTTGGATATGGAAGCCGTGGCAAGGGTGTGTGGGGCCCACCTGACTTCTAGTGTGCACTCACTCACGCCGACTATTGCTCATTACTTTCCTCACCTGTGTCACTTCTGTCCCCCTTCCCCCTGCTCTGACTGTGCCTCCGGGTCCTCAGCAACCCCGCCTGGCACGGAGCACAGCCCATGTTTCATCCTGCCACAGTCGGGACTTTTCTCGATGTGTTTTTTTGATCCTTGGCATATACTTTCCCAAGGCTTTAGATAAAGTACTTTAACATAATTCCCAGGGAGCCTGGAAACTGACTTGCAAACCAATTTCCATTTTCAGCCGTTCCTGATTAATGTCTTCATGTTGCATCTAGTTCTCCTTTTCTCTGTGCTGGAGCACTGCACGGTGGATTCCGTGGTTTTCCCCACCTCCGGCCGCCTGGACTGGGCTGGCTATCTGCCGCCCACCCACAGGCCCCTCCGGGGGCTGTTCCTGTGCAGGTCTTGGGCTGAAGCCTACAAGTCCTCTTCCTCCTGGGCAGTTTTCTTGGTTGTTGTGCAGTAACAACAACAGAAAGCAACAACAACAGAAATCCACACGGTAGAGGCATGTGGGAAGCCTAGGCTTCCCGCCACGGATCTTCAATCCCATTTGTTAGCGGTCATCACTGTTCAGTCATTCATTCTGTTCATGTGTTCCTTGGTTCACTCAGCAGGTGTTTAATGAGCACCTTTAGTGCACCAGGCACGTGCTGGGTTCTGAGCACATAGCAGTGAGCATATGATCCAGTCTCTGCCCCATGCAACATTATGATGAGGTCTACTAGGAGAATGGCTGGGCTCGTGGATGGCTTTGCATGCCAAGACAGTCATGACTGGGCAGGAAACCCATTAGGAGACGCCACAGTGGGTTGAATAAGAGCAGCATGAACTTGAACTCTGGCAGTGATTGCAGCAATAGGAAGAACGAGGCGATTCATGTACTTCATCCTATAGGAATGGTTGAATACTGGAGTTAATAGTTCATGAGCTAATGCAGCGTGCTTTCATCATTTGGTGTACTTCTGTTTACTAAGTTGATAAATCCTTAACCACTTTGGATTTTTAAAAAAATTTTTTTGAATGTTTATTTATTTTTGAGAGAGACAGAGACAGAGCACCAGCGAGAGAGGGGCAGAGACAGAGGGAGACACAGAATCCGAAGCAGGCTCCAGGCCCTGAACTGTCAGCACAGAGGCCGACATGGGGCTCGAACTCAGGAGCCGTGAGATCATGACCTGAGCCAAAGTTGGACGCTCAACCGACTGAACCAGCCAGGCACCCCAACCCACTTTAGATTTTAAACAGTGCAACACAATATGCTCACTGTTAGAAATATTTTGTAATCTTTTCTAAATGTAGCACAAAATACAAAGGCCCTATGCATTTTCTTTGCATGCAGTGGGTGTGCATGTGTGCGTTCTTTACTGTTTTCAAATGAAATGGGAGAGAAAGCTACTTTTTGCTTTTGAGAATGGGCTTTGGATACCCTTCCGTCCTTTGCATTAAGCGTCTCCCATGATGGACTCTTGTGCTGTTTCCAAGGGCTTTTGCTATTACAAACCATGCTGGTGTTCTTTCTTGTGCAGAAATCTTTAGGCACTCGTGGGAGATTGTTTTCAGAATAAATTCCTAAAATTGGGTAATCCGCCACACGGAACATGAGCTTTCCCCTCTTTTCGTTTGGCTGTCTTTAATTGTGAGGGTATCGAGCGCATTTTTAACACTAAGTAATCTGTGTTTGTGTTTCTGTGAACTGACTGTTCATGCCCTTTGTTGATTTTTCCATTTGGTTGTGTGTGGGTTTTTTTTTAATTGGGTTTTAAGAGCTCTTTGTATGTGAAGGAAAACAGCACTGTTTCTCACATAGAATTGTGAACGTAATTTTTTTCTAGTTTGTCATTTGTTTGTGGGGGTGGATAGATGGATTTCCTGCTCTATAAAAGTTCAATTCAGCATTCTGCATAGGGCTTTTATATTTTGTGTTACATTTAGAAAAGATTACAAAATAATTCACTCATTCTCATGGGTTCTCGAACTATTTGTTTTAGGGAACTACCAAAAACTCTCAGAGACATATTAATTCAAAATAGTGATGTTACTTTCTGGCATTCATTTTTTGCCTAGCACATAGGAGGTGCTCTATACTAAATTATCTCCAATCATTATAACTGCAAGGAGGTGATGATATGCCCATTTTAAAGATAATGAAATGGAGGCTCAGGGAAGACAAAGAACTTGCTTAAGCTACATTGGTCTAAACCAGTGGTTCTCCAGCTTGAGCTGTATCAGAATCCCCTGGCTTGTTAAAACACAGATTTCTGGGGGCACCTGGGTGGCTCAGTCGGTTAAGTGTCTGACTGTTGATTCCGGCTCAAGTCATGATCTCATGGCTTTGTGAGATCAAGCCCGGAGTTGGGCTCTGCACTGAACATGGAGCTTGCTTGGGATTCTCTCTCTCTGCCCCTCCCCCACTCGTGTGCATGTTCTCTCTCTCTCAAAATAAATAAGTAAACAAACTTTAAAAACGTTAAAAAAACACACAGATTTCTGGATCCCACTTTAGTAGGGTGTATTAGTTTTTTTGTTACTGCTACAATCAATTGCCACAAAATTCGTGGTTTAAACAGCATAAATTTATGATTTGATACAGTTCTGGAGGCTCCAAATCTGACAGTCTGCAGGGCTACCTCCCTTTCTGGGGACTCCAGGGAAAGAATATGTTTTCTTGCCTTTCCTGGCTTCTGGAGGCTTCCCACATTCCTTGACTGGCAGCCCCTTCCTCTGTATTCAAAGCCAACAATGTTGCACCTCTCTGAACCTGCTTCCATAGTCTCATTTCCTTCTGGCTTCCTTCTCCTTACATTTTTAAGGATCCTAGTGATTACATTGGGCCCATGCAGGTAATCCAGAATAACCTCCCTATTTTAATTTGCAAATTTAATTCCATCTGCAACCTTAATTCTCCTTTGCCACACAGGTGCAGTGGGTTGAGATGTGGTCACCTTGAAGGGGGGCATCATATCAGGGGCAGGGTAGGGGGCCTGAGAATCTGAATTTCGAGCAAATTCTGAGGTGTTTGTGAGGCTGCTGGGCTGGGGACCACCCTTTGAGAACCCCTGATCTAAGGGGTGAAATGGGACAATGTCTCAAGTCTTCCTAGAGACAGAGCCTCCAGGGGCCACCTCTGCGTCTACCTCTTTTCCTCAACAAGTACACATTTTTATGTGCTTAACAGCAGAGCAAGTGTTGGAGAGGCAGTTAAATCTGTCCAAAGTTGCATCTCAGTTCTGGGAAGAGGGACCGCCCGGAGGATGGCCCATGACGCCCAAGAAGGGTCAGCTGGACTCTGCAAGACTTAAAGAAGGGACAGATAGCAGAGAGGCTAACTCAAAGGCTGTGGTCCCCCTTGTGTCCAGGCTGTGCTAATGTCTGCTGCCCTCACCGCTCTGGGCTGGCCTTATTCTTCCTACAGCTGGTCCCCAGCTGCAGACTCTGAGGTCAACTCCAGGCCCTCCATGTCTCTGCCCCTTGCACATCCTCAGGCCACATCTCCAGCTCCCCTCCTTGTTCACCCATGCAGGCCCTCTTCTCGCTCTGTACTCCCCACTCAGGGAATCCACCTTTTTATTTCCATCCCTTTTTGTTCTTTAAAGACAAGCACTTATTCCTTCTGAAAATATTTCCAAAGCATCACACACCAAAAAACGTGATACTTATTTATCTCTTTTATTTATTTACATTTATTTATTTATTTATTTATTTATTTATTTATTTATTTTGAGAGAGAGGAAGGGAGAGAATCCCAAGCAGACTCCGCACTGTCGGCACACAGCCTCATGCGGGGCTTGAACTCACAAACTGTGGGCTCGTGACCTGAGCCAAAATCAAGAGTCAGACGCTTAACTGACTGAGCCACCCAGAAACCCCCCCGAGAAACGTTATATTTAAACTTAACTTATAGATCCCCTTACTTAAACATAGTAATGATGTTACAGTCCTGGCTTCTCCTCTATAAAGTCATCACATTCTGACCTTTTGCGTAGACTCCGAACTGCCCCCCAGAGTAGTGACCAACCAAGCGTTTGAACACAGGTTCCCACAGAACGGCTAAGTGACATGCCCATTTTATATTCTCCTCTTTTCTGTAATCGCAGTGGTGAATATGCGCTGGCTGAATACACAGAAGTGAAAACGGTCACCATCAAACTCGATGACAAGAGCCCCTGAGGGAACGACGGGCTCCTGCCTCAAACGTTGGACAGCCGAATGTGGCAGATCAGACTTGCCGAAGAAAACGTGCATTGCCCGCCTTCCTGGGTCACTTTGTTGTGGAGACTTTACATCTACTGGATTTGAATGATTTTTCTTTTCCTCTCACACTCCTGTGTTATTGACCATTATGTTGTGTGTGAAATTGTAGTCCTGCCTGGGGGTGGAGCTATTGGCCGTTTCTGTGTTTCCCTTTCAACCAGGTCCCCAGGGACAGTAAAGAGGCTCAGGGTGTGGCCAACGGGAAGTGGCATTTCAAGTATCCAGCGGTCACTTACAAATGTTTTGCCGGCTCTGACTCCAGTAAGAACTTGGAAAAACTCCCGGGTTGTTCTGCAAACAGAGCCCTGCACCTGTGGCTTCCTCAGGGTCACCTGCCCACAGAACAAGCCCCTCCCAGCATTCAGTGGGAAAGAAACAGCGTTAAGTTAAAAACAAAAACAAAAGCAGGACTGTGAGGAGCCAAAGTGGGGAGTTCTGGGGAGTCCAGTACTATGGAAGGGTACTGAAGGTCTTGGGTGTGAATGGGCGTGCGTCTTCAAGGACTGCATCTCGACATTGACCATGGGACTCAGCTCAAAAACCAGTGTTCCTTTTGGAATATGATCGAATCAGCGCCCAAAATGCTTATCTAAAACTATGTCACGGTCGACCTTAACCAAGGCACTTTCTTAGGCAGAGAACATCGCTGGTGTCACCATTGCTGCTAAGGACCCAGTGCTCTGACACTACAAGAGCATAGCCAATGCTAGGATAATTAACTCTCGTGTTTGACAAATCAGAGCCACACTCCGCTTTTACGGAATATCAATTTCTACCTTGCATTAATGGTTTATGATCAGCCTATGTAGTTTTCTTTTTCTCCAGTTTGGTTATCTGTTTTAGACTAGCAAAACATACACAACTGGAAAGGCCATTGGCCGTTGTTTAAATACAGCCTGGCTTTTTTAAAGTCCTATTTTGATATTAATTAATGATTAATTAACAAATAACACCCAGACTCTGTGGAAGAACTGGGTCTCCTACTACAGTGGCCTGAGTACTGCACTAACATGTTGCGAAATTTTCTTTTCCTGTGTGTGCAAATGCTGTGCAATTCCAAGTTTTAAAGCGTTCCCAGATAGCTTTTAAAAAACGAAAACCAAACGTAACTGCGTTATTTGGATACTTTTACCGTTACTAACTAGTACTTTTCTAATGGTGCTTATGTTTGGGAATTAAATTATGTTTGAGAATTAAATTGGGGGGAGGGCAATAATACAATGAAAATCGACATCAAAAGCAGTGTACGGATGAAGAAAGTCCTATGTGAAATGGGTTTATCATTCTTGTCAGAAATAGGCAATACGCTATTCACCTTCTCTGCATCAGTTAACACATCACTTAAACTGTCAGCAACTTGCTAAGTCAGGATTTGACTTCAGACACTGAATTTTCAGGATTTTATCTCAAGCAACTTTAGACACTAACCTTGATAGTAATACATTAGAGGGTTCTTAATCTTCTGTTGTATAATAATGCCTTTAATATGAAATGCTACATTATTTATAATTGGTATAGTTAATGTATCTTTTTATAGTTGTAAGTAAACAGAGGTGGTATATTTAAACTTCTGTAATATACTGTATTTAGAAATGGAAATCTATATAGTATTAGATTTCACTTCTTTTAAGGTTTACTCCTGTGGTATGGTTTTAAAAAATCTATTGGCCTGGGAATTCCGACCCTAACTGCAGATTGTGTTCAACAACGCAACGATGATAAAATAAAATTGGATATTTGACAAACGTGTTTTTTCCTTTAAGGACCAAACTCATTTTAATTCTATGGGTGGCCTTTCTCTTTCTCAGACCTTCAGTACAAAATGGCTTGGAGTAAAGCAGTATCAGTAGTTGAAGATGAAAATTCCATTTGCTGAATCCATCAGGCCACGCATTTAGCCTGTGTGGGAAACCCGCTTGCGTGGGTTTGTGGGTGGAGGCAGGCAGCAAGCTTGGCCTCAGAGGCTGTGCGTCTTAGTTGGTGAAGTTGAAGCTATCACCTAAGCTGCCCGAGTCTGTTTTGGTGAGGGTGTGATTGTGGAAAAGTGTGGGAAGGACAGCACGGGAAATAGAATTTAGGGAAAATACTGCATCCCACTTCTGTGTGCACAGGTTTGCATTTTCGTCGCGAGGATCTGAGTGTTTGGGTCTCACCCACCTTAAGTTTCTAAGGCTTTGAACCAAGAAGCTTCAATCACCAAGTCGTGAGCTGACACAGGTTGGGCCAAGAGCATCCTTTGTTCACTTTGGCCATGAGGTGGCAGGGTGCCACCTTTTAAGAGAAAACTTAAGGGAGGCTTGGATCAGATTTCTCTTTTTAAAAAAATTTTTTTTTTAATGTGTATTTATTTTTGAGACAGAGAGAGACAGAGCATGAACGGGGGAGGGTCAGAGAGAGAGGGAGATACAGAATCTGAAGCAGGCTCCAGGCTCTGAGCTGTCAGCACAGAGCCTGACACGGGGCTCGAACTCACAGACCGTGAGATCATGACTTGAGCCGAAGTCGCACGCTCAACCAACTGAGCCACCCAGGCGCCCCGAGATCTCTCTTAATGTATACACTTAATGTATGTATGAATTTCTTTAGAGACTTTCCATTTCTCAAGCTAAATGTCAGCAGAAAATTCTAGAAAAATGGCCTTTTCTTTCATTTGGTTTGCTCTCTGATGGGAACCATTCTGGGAGCACAGACTGGCCGTCATGTGTGTGGATGTACATGCCTGCACTTGTGTGTTTGTGGTGGGAGGGGGCCACCAGAGGTGGGCACATTCTCTAAAAGCAGACCCTTTGGAATCTCCTAGATTTTCCTGATAGTGGATAAATAATTTTTTGATGTTTATTTATTTTTGAAAGACAGAGTGTGAGTGGGGGAGGGGCAGAGAGAGAGGGAGACACAATCTGAAGCAGGCCCCAGGCTCGGAGCTGTCAGCACAGAGCCTCATGTGGGGCTCGAACTCCCAAACTGTGAGATCATGACCTGAGCTGAAGTCCCACGCTTAATGGACCGAGCTACCCAGATGCCCCTGGATGAGAATTTTTAATGTCCTTTCCCCTAGTATATATCTGACTTGAGCTTGAAGGTGGATAATAAGGGATTTTTTTAACTTAATTTATTTTAGAGAGAGAGAGAGAGACAGAATGCAAGTGGAGAGAGGCAGAGAGAGAGGGAGACACAGAATTCGAAGCAGGCTCCAGGCTCTGAGCTGTCAGCACAGAGCCTGATGTGGGGCTGGAACTCACGAACTGTGAGAACATGATCTTAGCTGAAGTTGGCTGCTTAACTGACTGAGCCACTCAGATGCCCTAAGGGATTTTTTTTTTAGGTGTCCAGGAAGTAATGTCTGAGGAAAGTGAGTTCCCAGCTGAAGAAATGACTAGAAGACAGTGTGGGTGGGGTGGTGGGGTAGCAGTCAGCCACAGAAAACAGTGGGAGTGGGGAGGGGGGCAGCAGTCAGTCACTAGGCCCTAAGGAGGCAGAAATGTTAGGTCGGGGAGGTAGTATCCACCTGACTCCACCTTAGGAAGTGTCATTCCAACATGAGATGCTGAGAACCCGGGTAGGCAAAGCAAAAGCTAGAGGACGAGCAGTCAGCGCGGGTCAAGAAGCAGCAAGAATAAATCCTAACTGACCTGTAATAACCTTCCCATGCAAACCCATGACAAATGCATGCCTAACGAATAGAGTTAAATGCTGGGATGCAATCAGCTCAAAGAAGTCCACTCGGCTGTTCCCTACTTTGTAGACATTCCCTAGCCTATTCCCAAACTCATGTAAAAGGGAAGTTCAGTTGCCCCCTGCCACACTGGCCACAGGAGCCCCGGGTACTGGGCGTGCTCTTCCTCCTGGCGCCGCTAGATGGCGGGGCCGTGCTCCTCGGAGTCGCAGCACCGCGATTGCCGCGCTCACTCAGGAAGGCGACGCCACGCCCTGCAAATTATTAGGGACTTTTCGGTAGCAATCACACTGCTGCCTTTTGAGTGCTGGAATTGGGACCGAAGTATTGAGGACAGGATTGCAAAACTGCACCCACCCTTTTGCAAGGGCGTTCCGTGGCAGGAGAGCTGGGGGCGCGGCCTCCTGGGAGCAGAGCAAAGCTGCCCGATTGTGCCCTTGCCAAGGGGCCACTACTGAGAGCGTCCTCGAGTTCGTGCGGGGGTCGTGCGGGGGACCCTGCGGCTGCCTGGCGTTTGTGAAATGGCAGTGAGGGTGGTGGCGATTTGTCTGTCTTACGCTAAATCCTGGGAATGTTCCAGTCATAACATTACATGAGTCTAGGGTGCGGGTCCTGCTGGGCTGCAAACCATTTACTTTATTCCAAGCAGGCTTCTCTTGCTGGGGTGGGCACGTGGACCCAATCTGATGCCCGCCCGCAGCATGGACGTGTGTCTTTGCGATCTGCGTTCGTATAATGGCCGCAGGGGTGTGATGAACATACTTACATTAGGTTGAAACCTAAGAAATTGCCAACATTCCATGTTTTATCTCCCCCGCCAAAACGCCCCACCCAATTAAAAATGATTCACCAAATAGTGACATCCTCATACATACATCCATAATTAAATTGGTACATTCATGTGATGGAAGGGGTACAGTTTGCGAAATACGAAAGCTTTAAAAATATGTATTTCCATACCGCCCTATAGTTGTACATAAGTGAATACTCCCGGCATTTTAAATATTTACTGCGAGTCTACGCCTAACAGCTGCAAGTCAGAGGTTAATTGGCATATTTAGCTCCCTGAGCAGAGCAGAGGGAAAGCTGGGTTGAGCTGAGAACCCACCAATCTTGTCTCTGCGCGTGCCCCGAGACGAGAGAGCAGGGGACCCAAACCTGGAGGAGACCTCGCGCTACAAGAAGGGCTCGCGGGCCTTGCGGCCTCAAGGGTAGGAGCGGCGAATCTTGGCACCTCCGGCTTTCGGCTAGGGAAACTGAGGCAGGCCACCGTAGGGACCCCTGGCGCCCCTCGTGGGCAGAAGCAGCAGCGGCCGACCTTCACCGCGCGCGCTCTTCGCGCCGCCCGCTCACCCGCCCGCCCGCGGGCCGCAGGATTGAGGAAGTGCGTCTGGGCCCTGCCCGGCCCCGGCGCGCGCGGCCGGAGGCGCAGGGGGGCGGAGGGCAGGGGGACGGCCAGGCCCCGGCCCGCTGGAGTCCGCCCCTCCCGGCCCGCGGGCCCAGCCCCTTGTCCCAGGCGCCCGGGGCCGTGCCCCGCCGCTGCCGCCGCCGCCACCGCCGCCGCCGCCGCCGCCGCCGCAGGTAAGTGCCCGGGTCCGCGCCCCGTGGGGGGGCCTCGCTGCCTCCCGCGGCGGGTCGCGGGGAGCCCGACTCCGCAGCCCAGGCCCGCGCTCCGGGCGGCCTCGTGCTCCGCCCAGGTGGCCTCTGCCCGGGGGCCCCCGAGGGTGCGGGCGCGGGCGATCTCCGTCTGGCAGCCCCACGGCCTCCCTGGCCCGCGGGGTGGGGGAGGGTGCGCGGTCCCGGAGGGGCGGGGGTGCAACCCCGATACCCCGCGCCGGACGGGGCCGGGGGAGCCGGGGCAAGAAACAAAAGTCGGAGGCTACACCAGGGCGTCTACAGGTTTCCTCCGCCTTTGGAGAGAACCTCTTCCTTCAGCCCGGCACGGGCGGAGTGTGAGCGCTCCTGTGTGCGGGCGAGTGTGAATGCGTGTGCCCAGGTTCTGGCCGATCGTGGAGTTGGGGGGACGGGGGGTGGGGGTAGGTTCTGCTGAAGGGGGCGGCCCAGCGCGCCTGCACCCCCAGAAGAGTCTACGGGACCCGCGGCTCTGCCCAGGTCCGGATAAAACCCGCCATCTCTGTGGCGGTCTCTGAGGGCCACCTTTCCTGGCAGGGGTTCGGAGACGGAGTGAGGACCGGGACGGGGCAAGAAGCGGAGCCTAGGAAGGCTGAGGCCAGAGGAAGATGGTGAGGGAGAGTTTGGGGACCTCTGGCCGGCTCCACCTGGCCCTGCACAGTTGGAGGCCAGGAAATTTTCTCCCCAAACACATCCGCAGGGGTCAGAGAGGCAGAGAAACAGGCGCCTGTAGTGAAGTGTTCAGCAAGGCTCTCAAAGAATATGCTCCTTTTAGAGTTTGGAGGTCATCCAGCGATTGTAACAAAGTACCCAGACATTAAAGGGACAAGTGGACTAGCACGATTTGGAAAACATTAACATTAAAATGCCTTTTGTGATTTGACTTTAATTACCTTTGCTTATGTCCCTGAAGAATAAAGGAATTAAGTTAAAAACATACAAACCTCACACCTGATTTGTCCCTAAAGGAGGTTTTGGGGTCAGCCAGACTTTCCCTCCCCCAAGCTTCCACATCTCAGGGAATAGCTCCCTCGTCAACTCAGTTGCTCAGTTGCAGGGAATTCGCCCCCAGCCTGTACCTCCATCCCTTGAATTCAGTGTTAGCAAGTTCTGTTGGGTTTACCTAGGTGTCTGGGCTCAACCCTTCCTTCCCACAGTCTCGACCCTAGCCCGAAGGTATCAGCATCTCTCTCCGGTATGATTGCAATCCTCCCCTCTCCAATTCTTTATTTGACAGCCAGAGTGATTTTCTTTTTTTTTTTAATAAGTGAATCAGAATGTGATTTACTCCCAGAATGTGATTTAATGTGAATCAGTCCTCTGCTTAGAACCCTGCCATGGCTTCTCTCCTTGTGATTGGCGTGAAATCTAGGATACCTCCTTCCCCTCAGTTGATCCGGCCTCTGCCATCATCAACCACCTGGCCATTGCCCAAGCCACCCCGGCCCCCCACCAGCCACCCTGGCCCAGCTCACTCTCCAGCATGTGGCCTCTGCAATGCTGGCCCTGGAGTCTTCACATGGCCAGCATGTTAAGCTCAGCCTCTTTCTCAACAACCCTCTCTCGCTGTCCTTCTGGAGCCTCCCCTGGTGTTGTGTTCCTTCTTCATGTATTTCATTTCTCCTTTAATTACCTGGCAGTCTCTTCTGGAGCTCCAGGGACACAGACCAGTATTGCTCACTGCTGGGTCTTCACTCCCAGAACTAAGAGATGCCCAGGACACATGGTATAGTGATGGAATGGTGAATGGACAGCCTTAATCCTTTGTGGTTTCAGACTCCTGAAGGGCTTCTGTTCCCAAACCCCTTGGGTGCTCATCTGAGATGGAGACCACACATTTCTCTGGTCTGCAGCTCCATGATATTTTGATGCTCACAAATCCATTAAACACATTTTGTAGCAAGCCAGTAACTAGTCAGGGAGACTAGCAGTGCCAAAAGGATGTCAAGGACCATGGGCCAACCATCCCTACCAGGCTTCTCATTCAAAGAAATTACTGGATAATATGAGAATTACTCACATGCTTTATTTGCAAGCATCTTCCCAGTACTGGCAATCCTTTCCAAGCCTCCTGAAGACAGGTGAGGAGGTGCAGGTCCTCCTATGTTTCTCTCTATCTATCCTGTGTCTGAAACTTTGCAACTGTCCCTTCCGGACCAGCTGTAAGTTTCATGAATTACATGGCAGTTCACTCCATGGAAAGGGCCCAATGAAAACATCTGTACAACGAAGGTCAAGTTCCTTTTTTTCTTTTTTCATTAAGTATTCAGGTTTATTCGTTAATGCAGGTATAAAGAACTGGCAAATGAAAATTGGTGAGGTTTTAAAGATTATTAAAATAATTATTTAAAAAAATCCTCTCGAAACTCTCTTAAGAATGTATATACACCATGATGGCAAGATAGACCTGTAACTTACAACCATGATTTGTTGCATTGATCTAAACCCAAAAGGAGCAGGAAGAAGCAAAGATCCGTTTGAGGGCAAAAATTGAGCAAAAACTGAGTTACCTCATTTTAAAACTTCTACCTTAGAGTCTAAGCCAACATACAAATTGCAATTGAAAAACTCCAGTGGTAAAAATCCTTCATTGGTAAAGTGATTTTTCAAAAGGAAACTGAAAATGAAAAGGGGAACAAAATGTGCTGGGCAAGGGTTGGCCTAAAATATTTTAACGATTTTTTTTTTATCACTTAAAAGCATTCTATGGTAAGACACTTCTGTTTTCAGAAGGAACATCTACTAGCATTTGGATTTTGAGGTGTTGTTAGGTATATGTGGTAGCTGATTTTAAGAGGTGTTTGAAGCAGATAGGAACTGTGCCTCTTGGTTTCTGAATGTTACTGTAGGATTTGGAGCCTTTTTATTTATTTAGTTTTTTTAATGTTTATTTTTTGAGAGGGAGAGAGAGAGACAAAGCATGAGTGGGGGGAGGGGCAGAGAGGGACGGAGACAGAATCTGAAGCAGGCTCCAGGGTCTGAGCTGTCAGCACAGAGCCTGATGCAGGGCTCAAACTCACGAACCATGACCTGAGCCAAAGTCGTACGCTTAACCAAGTGAGCCACCCAGGCACCCCTGGAGCCTTTAATTTAAGATGGAGATTATTTTCGTCTTCAAGTTGATTTTCCTGTCTCAATTTGATTTTCCTAATCAGGTTTTGCAATCTACAGTGCTTTGATGGTCTCCTAAATGTTGTCCAGATTGATCATTTCTCCTTGGAATTTTTAGGCTCCCAAACTTCAGACACAGGCTTTCCTATGTATGGCTTCCTCAGACCTTTCACTCTTTAGTTCAGAAAGGTGGGGGTGCATCATTGACGAGTCCTCTGGGGCAGGCTTTCCAAGCTCCTCCTTCCCCTGCCTGTAGGAGTACAACCCACCTGGGCCAGGTGCCCGATTTCCAGACTCTAAGATGAGACAGCCCCAGTGCTCTGCCCTCCAGCCTTGATGTTCTGAGCTTGTTAATCAGAGAGCAGCAGGGAGACCCTGCTGGTCTCCCAGGCCTCCCGCTGGTATTGTAGGTAAGAACCACAACTCTGGCCCTGTTGTAGAAAGTGATTCCAGAAAATTTACCTTACTTGAAATCACATAGCCACCCCAAGAGGTTCCCTGGGTGAGAGGCTACATGTCTATTTTTAACAGATGGGAAAACTGAGATACACATAAGTTTTAGCTTGAGGTCACACTGCTGATCTGTGACAGAGACAGTCCAAGCCTTTGACATCCAACCTGTGCTTTTTTCCTTTCCATATTGTCTTGGGTATGATTTATATGACCTTGATTTTTTTTTTTTTACTACACTTTATCAGTCTCCATTTCAGAGGTATCTGTCTCAGAGAATAGTTGCTAATTACTTATGTAATGGTTCTAGAAGGTTCTGAGCAGGTTCTAGAAGGTACCCTGAACAGTATGGGCACTGAGCAAGCTACCAAATAAGGCTGGAAGAGCACTGGGGCTGCCTCATCTAGAGCCTGGAAATCGGGCACCTGGTCCAGGGGGGCTGTACTCCTAAAGGCAGCAGAAGGGGGAGCTTGGCAAGTCTTGCCCCAGAGGACTTGTCCATGATAGTATAGACTCTACACCGACACTAATAGAAACACACACATTTCATATACTAATCCCCTCCCCACTGTGCAATGTATCCCATGCCAGGCCTGAGCTGGACCTGGGTCTTTCCCTCAAGGCAATGGATGTCACCTGTGTTGGGGGCACCACCCTCCCCCCAAGTTCAGTGGGAGCCCAGCATGAGAGAACCGCACTCTGCTTCAGCATTTACCACAGTTGTCCTGGTTTGGGGCCAGATAAGTCTCTGTTGTGGGTGGTGCCCTGTGCATTATAGGAAGTTCAGTAATATCCCTGACCTCTACCCACTAGTTGTCTGTAGCACCCAGACCCTGAGTTGTGATGACCAAAAATGCCTACAGACATTGCCAGATGTATCCAGGCAGGCAAAATGTGGGGCTCCTTTCTGTTATCCCCCAGGGTGCACACTGACTTGTCTTCATAACCAGTACCAATGCCTTCTGGAACCCTCACTTCAGGACTGTTGCCTGGTTGCCTCTTTGGGATTACATGCTTGCCTCTGGGCTTCTGGAAGAGCTGGTCCTGGGCAGAGGGGAAACCTTATATTGTGACCAGTTTAAAGTGCGTCTGCCCCACCCCAGCTGGAGTGTGAGCCCCTGAAAGCAGAAGCCTCGTGTAGTCATATCGACGTCGCTGTGCAATTGACAAGGGTTATGTGTTGACTAAACAATGGCTGAGCCCTTACCAGTAGGTGTCTGTCATTGTTGGGGTTTCTTAGGACTGTTTTTAAGTAGACATGATCAGCGGGGTGCAAGTTGGGGTGGGGGCAGCTCATCCTTTCACTTCCCCCACCTGACTGGGCATGGCTAGACAGATGGAATGTCAGGAATGTTGCAAGAAGAGAAATACCTGTGCGATGTATAAATAGTAAATGTATTGGGGCGCCTGGGTGGCTCAGTTGGTTAAGGGTCTGACTTTGGCTCAGGTCATGATTTCATGGTTCGTGAGTTCGAGCCCCGCATCAGGCTCTGTGCTGACTTCTCAGAGCCTGGAGCCTGCTTTGGATTCTGGGTCTCCTCCTCTCTCTGCCCCTCCCCCGCTCATGCTGTGTCTCTGTCTCTCTCTCAGAAATAAACATTTAAAAAAAAAACATTAAAAAAATAAAATAAATAGTAAATGTGTGCAGGGGTACAAGAAGGAACTTGACAATTAAGAAAAGCTTTCTGATTTTATAATGTTTTTCACCACCAGAACAAGACTGCTTTCTGCTCAGCCATGACGGCGTGTCTGTGCCTCAGTCCACCCTCCGGGCAGCGGTGGCGGCGGTGACCCTGGCCAAAACTGACTTGGAGAATAGCCACCGAGGGTTGATGGCTGGCATGTCTCGGCGACCGCCCAGCATGTACTGGTGTGTGGGTCCAGAGGGCTCAGCTGTGTGTCCAGAACGTGCCATGGAGACCCATAATGGTAAGAGCAGGGCCAGTCTCACATGCTGGGCACAACCTGCAGTTCCTGTCCTGTGGGGAGTCTAGAACCAGGGGTGTTCAACCCGTGGGTTAAAGTGAAAGTCTCATTATAAAACTTATCGTGGGATTCTCACTTAAATTCTAAACATTAGGGGGCTGTGGGCCAAAATTTATTATGGAGTCAAGGATCCTAAGAATCAGGGCATTACTTCATGTTGGTTAAAGGTTTTTTGATGGGGATTTGGTTTCATGATAAAAATGATGCATATTTATTAAAAAAGAGAGAAGTAGGAAAAAAAAAATATTGCCCAGAGTGCCACTGCCCTAAACACAAGCACTGCTACTGTCTTGAGATGTTCTCTTCTAGTCTGCTTCCTTCTGGGCTTCAGGGATTTTGTTTTAATTTTATAGTGTATAGTTTACTATCCTACTTTTTTCCTCCTAAGTTCACCAGTCACCTAGCTCGTATGATCTGGTGAAACATCTTACGTGGGAACACTGTGTAAAATGATTGACCTAGTCCTCACTCTCCTCTGGGGTGTGTGGGGATATATAGGTTGCTTCTAGTTGCTGAATCTTACCAAAACATCCCCTCCTGTTTTTACACTTAGTTTTAAGACTATTTCCTTAAAGTAGATTTGTAGGGAGATTATTAGGTTTGAACACTTTTAAGCCTCTTTGTACATATGGCCTGATTTCCACTAGAGTTAGTTACACCACTTTTTAAAAATTTTTAATGTTTTATTTATTTATTTGTTTATTTATTTATTTATTTATTTATTTATTTATTTATTTATTTTTAGAGAGAGAAAGAGAATGTGAGTGGCGAAAGGGCAGAGAGAGAGGGAGACAGAGAGTCCCAAGCTGGCATCACACTGTCAGCACAGAGCCCGACACAGGGCTCTATCCCACGAACCGTGAGATCCTGACCTGAGCTGAAATCAAGAGTTGGACACTCAACTGACTGAGCCACCCAGGCGTCCCTATGTGTTTTACCACTTTTAACACTATTAACACAAGTTAAGAGGATGGCAGTGACACTGCTGAGGTTTTTTTTTTTATTCTTTTTATTTTATTTTATTTTATTTTATTTTCATTTCCTAATCAGTATTTTTTTAAATTTAAATCCAAGTTAGTGAATATATAGTATAATAATGGTTTCAGGAATAGAACCCTGAACACTTACATATAACACCCAGTGCTCATCCCAGCAAGTGTCCTCCTTAATGCCCATCACCCATTTAGCCCCTCCCCCACCCAGTACCCCACCAGCAACTCTCAGTTTGTTCTGTGTATTTAAGAATCTCTTATGGTTGGCGCCCCTTCTGTTTTTATATTATTTTTGCTTTCCTTCCCTTTTGTTCATCTGTTTTGTATCTTAAATTCCACATATGAGTGAAGTCATATGATATTTGTCTTTCTCTGACTGACTTATTTCGCTTAGCATAAGACACTCTAGTTCCATCCACGTTGTTGCAAATGGCAAGATTTCATTCTTTTTTATTGCTGAGTCATATTCCATTGTATGTATATACCACATCTTCTTTATCCACTCATCCATTGATGGACATTTGGGCTCTTTCCATACTTAGGCTATTGTCAATAGTGCTGCTATGAACAATGGGGTGCATGTGCCCCTTAGAATCAGCATTCCTGTATCCCTTGGATAAATACCTAGTAGTGCAATTGCTGGGTCATAGGGTAATTCTACTTTTAATTTCTTGGGGGACCTCCATACTGTTTTCCAGAGTGGCTGCACCAGTTTGCAATCCCACCAGCAATGCAAAAGAGTTCCTTTTTCTCCACATCTTCGCCAACATCTGTTGTTGCCTGAGTTGTTAATTTTAGCCATTGTGACAGGTGTGAGGTGCTATCCCATTGTGGTTTTGATTTGTATTTCCCTGAAGATGGGTGATGTTGAGCATTTTTTCATGTGTCTGTTAGCCATCTGGATGTCTTTGGAAAAGTGTCTATTCATGTCTTTTGCCCATTTCTTCACTGGATTATTTGGTTTTTGAATGTTGAGTTTGATAAGTTCTTTATAGATTTTGGATGCTAACCCTTTATATGATAGGCAGAGATACTGTTGTTAACAATAAATATTTGTTAAGTCCCTAGTACATACCAGGCACTAGATTCAGTGTTTTAGGTTGTTGAATTCTCACAATGACCTATAAAATGGATATTTACCCCCATTTTATAGCTGAGGAACTTGAGAGTAAAGAGATGTGTAGATACATGGTGAAGGTCAACAATTTATAAGCGGCAGAACTGCTGTTTGAGCCGTGTCTTAACTCTAGAATTTCTCGCCCTTAAAATCTAGGCCATCGTGTAGGATATGAGAGGGCCCATATGTTGGGTTTGAGAGGGCCAGGGTGTTTGTACCCTTCATCAAGTTAGCAATCCAACAGTGCACCTGGCTCAGCAGATATTGTCCAGTTACTCGAGTGTTTTTCTTCATTGAAAATGCCCAAAAGCTAACTAGGGTGATGTTCCTGGAAGATTTCTTTGTGCATAAATCAGATTATGAAATGGGAAAAGAATTTGTTTCTTGACATTGCCCAGCACTAAATGTTCCCAGAATGTTCGACTTGCATCCTTTGAAAAGTTATTTCTCTCTTAACGACGTATGTCTTTTTTTTTTCTCTCTTTTTGGCTGCTTGTTAGAAAGGTGACCTGTGACAGAACATGATACCCGCTGTTTGGGTAGCACCTCTACTTTCCAGCTCCATTATTCTACCTATCTCTCCTCTTTGCAAGGGACATTTGGGTTTACTGGGTGGGTGACTGTGGCATCTGAAAAAACCCTAGAGGGGATCTGCCCAGTCCCCTTCCTGGTCAAGAGTTGATGACCTAAATGAGTGGCTCTCTACCCTCGCCCTCAGAAACACTGGGATGTCTAAACTACCATTGGCCAGGAAGCCCCTAGGCATAAGCATTTAAAAAAAGTGTTCCACCCCCTCTTCATGATTCTAATGTGCAGCTGGGACTGAGAATCAATGGGTCTAAATGGGTTGGGTCCGTAGAGCAGCACTTCCCAAATTGTAGTATATACTTGAGTCCCCAGGCGATCTTGGTGAGCTGCGGATGCCCACTGGGTAGGTCTGGGGGCCCCCAGAGCCTGTGTTTCTAATAGGCTCCCAGGTCATGCTGATGTTCTGGTCTACCCGCCAAGTGCAAGGCTGAGATGATACTTTCTGAGGTGTCCACAGATCCCCACTGATTCTTACGGATCCTGGGGACCTGGGCCAGTGGACTCTGAACAGACATGGATCCAGCCCTGCCTCCAGGCCTGAGTTAAGACAGATAACCAGAAAATGTTCATGTGCACTGAGAGGCCAAGCACTGAAACTACCCAGCCCCCATTTTTTTCTTCCCTTTGAGGTCTGTCTGGACTTTACCCTTCTCCCATAGAAGGGTTCCCCACTAGCTTAGAAGAAGCAGGCTCAGAAAAGTCTTTTCTGCTCCAGGGGCCTCTTTCCCCAGTGGAATCTCAGGATTCGCCACCACCCTGCTCTGAATGAACCATAGGACACACACAAGGGTACAGGAGCTTATGGGAGTCATGCAGCCCCCACTGGGGACTGCTCTAGGTGCTGGGGGTTGGAGGGAGGGGTTCCCCAGGGGAGGTGATGTCTTGTGAATCCCTGATGCTAAGTGAGGTGTTTACGTGAGGACAAAACACATAAACCACAGAGTTGAAGAAGATAAGAGGAAAGTGGCCTGAAGTGCATGGGACAATTCTGTCCTATGGCTCAGCATTACGGCAATTATTTTCTCTGTTAAGGAATTATAATAGTAATTGAATTCTCCTAAGGACTCCATGAAGAAGTGCAAATTTATGCCCGCACTCCCAAGGTAGAAAGGTACCACAGGTGGTTGCAGAGGAGCTGAGGGTGGGAGTCCCGCCTTGGGACCCTCAGGGACGACTTTCAGCACTCCCTTCCTGCTGGCAATGGGCTGCTTACTTGGTGGCCAGACGTCAGGCACCTTCTGGCCTCCTATAGCCACCATTGAACCCCCGTGAGAGCAGTGGAAGAATGAGGGCAGAGGAGGACACCCCCCCACTCCTTGCCTGTCCCCTCCACAGAACAGCATCACCATGGGGACCTCCACAGGATCCCACAGGCACTGGGAATGTTAAATCTATTACCTGTGGCTCTGATGTTAAATCTATTACCAGAGGCCCTGCTAATTGCATGTTCGCTAGAGTGACAAGGACTTCTGTGACTGTCTTGTTTGAACCCCACAGGTTGCTTCTGACGGTGTTTTCTTTTTTTAAGTTTATATATTTATTTATTTTGAGATAGAGAGAGAGTGTGTGCGCACACAAGCAGGCGAGAGGCAGAGAGAGGGAGAGAGAGAATCTTAAGCAGGCTCCATACTGTCAGCGCAGAGCCTGACGCAGGGCTCGATCTCACAGACTGTGAGATTATGACCTGAGCCAAGATCAAGAGTTGGACGCTTAACCAACCAACTTAAGCCACCCACGCGCCCCATGACTGTGTTCCTTTTCTTTTCACTGAGAGGGAAGCAGTGGGCAGACACACAATGGGATTCACACAATGTAAGGTCGAGGTTGGGGGAAGGGTGGAGGGCTTAAGGGCCTGCCTGTGGGGTTAATCGGGACTGCCTTCAATTCTTAGTGCTGGGTGACCTCCACTGAGTGGCTCAACTTCTCCGAACCCTGATTCAGGCAGACACAGGATCTCAGTGGGATGTACCAATGACAGTTTATTTCTGGCCTCCACGCCAGCAGGTGGCTGGGGGGGCTCTATTGCACGGAGCTGTCTGAAGCTCTGCTTCACGTGACTCCTGTTCTTCTGAGACCAGGGGACGCTCTTCCCCTACCAATGGCAGAGATGCAAGTGGAGAAAGCAGAAGCATGCCAGGTCTCTTAAGGCCTTGGCTCAGAATGGCACGCCGTTGCCCTTGGCCAAAGCAAGTCACAGGGGAGAGCCCAAATCAAGAGCTCCATCCGTGAGGAGGCCGAGGCCAGGCTGTGGATGCAGACAGACATGAAAAATTGGTGACCGCCGTTCCATCTGCCACGATGGGAGTTGGCGGGCTTCAGTCCTTTGGAAAATCAAATGTACCTTATGTATATATTCTTATTTATTTATTTATTTAAGCAGCCAGCAGAGTGCCTTCCTCCCCTGAACTCCTACCTGGAGCCTATGTAACAGCTAACAGTGAAGTTGCTTTGATGGGCAGTAGTGAGGGGTGGGCTTGGTGAATCCCACCTGTGGGTCTTCACCTTGACCCCAGAGCTCTGCAGGCCCAGTTTAAAAATATCGCGTGTTGGATTTTATTTTCACAAAGTGCAAATACACACACCAAGACCACAGCCTGAGGGCAGGTACACTCAAAGGGTAGCACAGTCACATGGAGATTACAGCCACTGCTCTGTGCTCACCTGCAGGGTTTATGTTTCTGCACTGAACTTGTGTTCCTTTTTCTGTTTGCTTCTTGTTTGTTTGTTTGTTTGTTTGTTGTATTATGTTTGCAACCAGAAGAATAACACTGCAATTTATTTTTAAAAGTGTTGACTTTTTAAATACCAATGTGTTCAATTAGGATCTAACTGGCAAACCTCAGCGCTCACTTTCAAGGTCAAATCCACGTCAGCTGGCCTCTTTCCTCCTAATTTCTTTCTGGAACAAATGGAATATTTGACTCCATGAGCCTGAAGCTGTACCCGCCATCTGGGTTGTTCCCCCAGCAAATGGGCTGGCTCTGTCCTGCCCACCTTCTCCCAGACCTTCTGGGATCACAGGGAGCCCTGCTTCCCCACCCCCACTCCAATCCACCTAAGGAAAATTGCCAGGAAGCAAACCAATGAGACTCTGATTATAGTCAATGTAGGAGCAGCTTGCTTTCACTCCAGAAGCTCTCTCTTTTAAAAATGCTTGGAAGAGGGGTGCCTGGGTAGCTCAATCACTTAAGCATCCGATTCTTGATTTCAGCTCAGGTCATGATTTCACGGCTCGTGAGTTTGAGCCCGGCATCAGGTTCCGTGCTGATGGTACAGAGCCTGCTTGGGATTCTCTCTCTCTCTCTCTCTCTCTCTCTCTCTCTCTCCTTCTCCCTCTCTTTCTGTCTCTCTCTCTCTTTCCCCCCTCTCTCCCTCTCTCCCTCTCTCTCTCCCTCTCTCTCTGCCCCTCCCCTGCTCGTATGCTCTCTCCCTCTCTCTCTCTCTCTCTCCAAAATAAACTTAAAAAAAAATGGTTGGAGAATAACATACTTTGGAAATGATAAAGTTATTATGATGCCTCCAAACATAGTTTAGAAAAAGATCCAAACATTAACAAAAATCAGGAAAGAACTCACGTTTTACTTTCGGGTTTGGGGTGCTGAGGCATTTTGTGTGTGTTTACAGATGTGTACGAGGTGTGTTTTTCATGCCCTTACCTGTATGGGTTGTATACCTCACCTTGTGCCTGTTTAGAATGGCTAGCCCTTCCAAAGCCCAGGAAGGTGCAAGTACTTCACCAGTTGCCCAGTGGTCCCAGGGGGTTCTGCCTGTGCCTGTCCTGTGTTTGCTCAGCACAGCTGTGTCCCAGGAAGGCTTGTTGCAACCTTATTAGTGCTGTCAGCAGTCAGCTTGCCTGAGGTTCAAGAGGAACATTTAGAAAGTGTGGAGGAGTGTAGAGTGTGTATGGGTAGATCGAGGGTCAGTGAGATACTGGGCTGGGGCTGTGGGGCCATCTATGTGAACAAACACATCATTATGCATTCTTCCGCATCTGACACCAGTCAGAGTGGAAAAACCTGTTCTGCCAGCTGAGGTGAGGCTCCCTGGAAAGTTGAGAGGTGAACAAACTTCTAGATAATTCAAGCCAAGAACTCTTGGTGAGTCTCTTCTGGATCGTGGAGGGTGAGGGGGGCTTGGGCAGACGTCACTGGCGGTGGCTCACATACCCCACAGCTCTGTGAGCAGTCCTGACTTCAGCTGCCTGCCTCTCAGAGCACTGTCCTCCACTGAACCAGCATGGACCAAAGGAGGAGAAGGAACATTCCGGAAGCTCTTCAAATCCCAGGTTTTTACATAGCCGCTTTTAGCGTCCTTCTCTTTTCCTTTTGCCTTTTTCAAATCTGTATTAAAAATAGCTTCCTAAGAGCCAAGGGGTTTGCTCGAGTAGGGGCTCTCTTCTTGCCTTCCAGAAATAGAACAAGGAAACAGGCTGAAATAGGAAGTGCCACTCCAGTGGTAGTGTGCTTTCTTGGCGGGCCGCTGGAAGAGATCCTACAGGGGATAGGTCCACATTGACGTGTGCCTTCCGGAGTGGAACTGCCAGCCCATGTGCCTGGAGGCGGTGTCCTGCTGGCGTCTGCCAGGCTGTGTGCATACCATGGGAGCCAGGAGGGCAGACAGGGCTTTGCTTGGAAGGAGACCGAGGTCTAGGGGGATGTCCCAACCTCAGCCTGGCCTCAGGGGCAGCACTGGGCCTTCCAGGGACCACAGCCAGCATCCAGTAAGGAATCCCTTACTCAGTGAGGTGAAGGGAAGGGAGGCCAAGCCGTGGCCCTGGGGGTGGGAGAAACGGCTGTGGGCATCCGTCCACGCGGGTAGTAGTTGACACAGCTGTGCTTCATGCCCACAAAGCCCTGCCCCACTGCAGAAAGCTCTGGATTTGATGGGGGTTTTAACATTAACCTCCGTCTGTGGCTTACATCTTCTGATTATTTGTCCAGAATACACTTGCTTACCTCTAGCAATGGGAAACTGACTACTGCTCAAATAATGCCAGCCATTCTATGGGCAACTCTGTTCGGAAGTTTATGCGATGGGACCAGTCCTGCCTTCCTTGCATCCAGCTCCACCCACCTTGGCTGATAAGAGTCCCTTAACCCCTTTCTTGAAATAATGAAAAGCAGATATCTTGTCCTCACTCCCTGCAGATTCCTTTTTTAGGCTGAGTAAACCATCCCGCAGCCTTCAAGAGCAAGAAGCCTTCCACTTGGTTATCACTGGGATTTTGCTCCTTGGTCTGTGCACCAACATTAGGCCTTGGCCACCTGGGCCCAAGGAAAGAACTGCCTCCCACCCACTCCCTGCATCTTGTCATGGCAGCTCTTGGGAGCACCCACTGTAGGTGGCAAGAGCCTGAAGGTCACCCAGGGCCTCGGCCCCTACCCACTGCCCATCTTCCCCTACCCAACATTGGTCTTTACTCGGTTCCCTTTATGAGAGATGGGCAGGGTGGTCCCACCTGAAAGCCTTTGTGCTCACTGGGGACCAGCCAAGACCCACCTGGCATGCATTCACTGGCCAAGAGAGGGTTTTTTTTTTCCCAGCCCTGCACCTGGGCCCCTATGGAGCCATCAGTGGCCTGTGAGCAGGAAAGTATCTGTGTAGACATTGCCAGGTCCCAGTACAGAGGAACAAGGATTTTCTTCCACCTGTCTGGTTTCCTGGTCCACATGAGTCAGAACTTGAAGCAGCCATAATTAGGGATTTTTATGAAATTCTTTAATTCTCTGGGAATAGACCCTCTGTCTGCAATAAGATGTAAGTCCAAACTTTAGTGTATGGATTTCACACACATTTTCAGGAACCCTGATGAATGAAAATAGGAGGCTTCCAATATTCTTTGGAAGTCCTTTACCATCCTGGCCTCCCTTGTGTTTAGTTTGTCCAGATTCCACTTAAACATCTTGTTGTATATTGGCATTCATCATGAAGAGAGAAGAAAAAAAAAAAACAAACAGTAACACGCATCTCAAGCATCCTGAGCCCATAACCCTGATGTTATAGAAGAAATCATACATTAGCAGGGACGCCTGGGTGGCTCAGTCAGTTAAGCATCTGACTCTTGATTTCAGCTCAGGTCATGATCTCATGGTTTGTGAGTTCAAGCCCCACGTCGGGCTCCGGGCTGACAGCACGGAGCCTGCTGGGGATTCTCTGTCTCCCTCCTTCTCTTTGCCCCTCCCCTACTCGCTTTCTCTGTTCTCTCTCAAAATAAATAATACTTAAAAAAAGAATTTATGTAAAAAAAGAAATCATACACTTGTTAGAAATTATATTTTCAACTGTAAATAACTTCTTAAGATTGTACTTAATTTTGCTCATTCTTACTGGGGTTGTGCTTAGCAGTCTTTATCCCACCTACCTCCATCCAACATCCAGTGGCCAGGACATGTCCCTAGGTGTTGATTGAAAATCGTCTACCTGGTGGTTTCAAGAGAACCAAGAACAAAAATAACTTAATTTTGCCATCTTGAATTTATCAGAGACTTAGAGATATTTATTTTTTTTATTTTTATTTTTTTTAGAGATATTTAAAAGTATTGAAAAATTGTAGTGCATTATTTTGGATACAGAACCATGTGATAGGGTGCCAGGGTGGCTCAGTCAGTTAAGTGTCTGACTCTTGATTTCACCTCAGGTCTTGATCTCACAGTGTGTGAGTTTGAGCCCCATGTCAAGTTCTGCACTTGGGATTCTCTCTCTTTCCCTCTTTCTCTGCCTCTTCCCTGCTCACTCTCTCTCTCTCACAAAATGAATAAATTAAAAAAAAAAACAAGAACCAATGTGATGATGTAAATTTGAGATTGGAATTTGAAAACAAAAGGACAAGAATTGACACTGGAAAGTTCCTTTTAGTAGCTTATTTTGGACTTGAGATGAGCACTTAAACATTGGCAGGTGACCTCAGGTGGCTTCCTACGGAGGAAGGCCAGGACAGGGCCCTCAGGCAATTCCACCTCAGCCTGGCGGTCAAGATCGAAAGGCTCCGGTGGGCAGTTGCCCATGTCTTCCTGGAGACATCACCAGCACCTCTGGGTTCAAAAGCAAAAAGCAAGCAGAGAGCCCTTGCCCCACAGTGGGCAGGAAGCACCCCAAAGTTAAGAAAAAGGTTTTTGTGTAATTACACACATTTCTCATAGAACATTCATACAATACAGATAAAGCCACTGTACTTTTTGGTTCCTTTTCCGTCTTTTCCAAGTGATCACTGTTAACTGAGTGTGTTTCCTTCCCAGCCTCCCCCACACTTGTGCACATGCACGTGCGCATGCACACACACACACACACACACACACGCCATTCTTTTGTATGTGTTTCTGGTTTTACATGCATGATATTCAATTTTACATGTGTTGTGCAACGTTTTTTCCTTGAGTTGTCTTGGAGTCTTTTTCATGTGCTCGTGCATATCATGACTAGAATAAAATCTATGTAATCAGTCTTCCATTAAAGTGTCCTTAGATTATTTCTACATTTTGCTTGTTATCGTAAGAGTTATTACTGCCTGTGACCCAGCAGAATTGCAAGATCAAAGAATAAGCACATTAAAAATTATCGAAGTAATACACACCCCTGTGTAAAGAAGCGAGTGACACAGACCAGACATTAAGGCAAAGCGCCAGTGTCAACTCCCAGAAGGGCGTCTATTTCCTGTTTCTAATTCCAGTTCCTTAGGTCATTACCATTTCTCTACATAGGGAATATATGCCTGCACATCTGCTCCATCGGCTGAGCCAGTGTCCGTGGCCTGCCTGCCGTGATAAATGATTTCCTTCACTTCTGTGCCACGTCTCCCAGCTGCTTCACCCATACTGATTCTATCAGTGTTGACGCACCTTTGGGTTGCATTTGTGGTGTTCAGTGATATGTTCCCATTACTGCGATTTGGCCCAGGGACTCAGTGTCATCCTTGCCCCGTGGGGTCCAAGGGGTGAGCACCTGTTCTCTTCTTTTTACTTCCACCCCCCATTTCTGACTCCTACTCAGAAGTCTTTGGCCCCTTGTTTATATGAAGCACATCATCCAGAAGACTCCTAGCACAGGCTTATGCAGGTGCACACAAGAGACTGGGCATTCCTGGAAGCAGGTTCACTTTGCCCTCCCTGGGTCCCAGCTGGAAATTGTCTGCCTTCAGAACTTGGAAGAGCCCGCTCTATCGTCCTCTAATGCAGTTTGATTCTCCTTGCTTTGTGGATGACTTTTGTTTTCTTCCCCCCTCCTCTGTGGCAGCTTTTAGAATCTTCCGAATGCTTGGTCTTCAGAAATCTCGTCACCACAAGATGTGGGTGAGGGTCTTTTTTTCATTCATGCTGCTTGGCACTGCATAGGCCAACTGTTTAGGCCTGGAAAATTCCTTGTATTCTCTTTGATAATATCTTCCTCCTCTGCTTTTTGTCTTTGAGGTTTGGTTTTGTTTGTTCTTCTGGAACTCCTTTTAGTTACAATAGATGTTGCTTATCTTTTCTCTCACATTTTCTGATTTTTCTTCTTCTTCTGAAAACTGTAGACATGTTTTTAAAAAATTTTTAATGTTTATTTATTTTTAAGAGAGAGAGAGAGTGTGAGCAGGGGAAGGGCAAAGAGAGAGGGAGACACAAAATCCAAAGTAGGCTCCAGGCTCTGAGCTGTCAGCACAGAGCCTAATGTGGGGCTCGAACTCATGGACTGTGAGATCATGACCTGAGCCAAAGTCAGACACTCAACCGGCTGAGCCACCCAGATGCCCCAGAAAATTTTAGAGATGTTCTTGACTTCATCTTCCATCTCCTGTACTGAAAGCTTCATTTTGGCATCCATTTGTGATTTCCGAAAACCTCTTTCCTATTCTTGGCGGTTTCTTTCATAGCATTCTGTTCCTTATGTCTGAGGTGTCTTCTTGAATTCTCCTGAGGATTGTAACTGGCATTTATTTTATTTTATTTCAATGTCCATCGTATTACTTTCTCAGCTAATTTTTAAATTGATCTCTTCTATCAAATTTATTCAAATAAATTTTTTAAAATGAATTCTAGATAAACCAATAATTTGAACTGTGAGATCATGACCTGAGCCAAAGTCGGATGCTTAACTGACTGAGCCACCCAGGAGCCCCTTGGGGAGCTCTTTTTAATGTCCTTTGTTATCTGTGTGTCTTCTAAAGCCTGACTTCCTGTTTGTTGTACTAATTCAGCATTATTTTGTGAATAGGTATCAAGCATCTTTCTGTGGTGGACACTGTTCTAGATTCTTAGGACATAGCAGGGGTGTGGCCTCTGCACTCCTGGAGCTTGTAATTCTAGCAGGAAAAACAGACAACAAAGAACAGGAAAAATCAGAGAGTGATCCTTGATGAAGATAGCATTACAGCAACAGGAGGTACTCAAGAAACTGTGTGGCTATTTTTAATTGTTATTTGGTAAGACATCTCTGAAGAGGTGACTTTGAATTTCAGGTCTGCTTTGGTTGACCAGGAAGGAAGGGGTCACTGGAAGACTGGGAAGAAGAGAGATTTTGAAATATACTGAAAATAATATAGCATGAGGTGCCCAGCTCTCCTTCCCATGCTCCTTCATTCACTCCTTCATTCACTCCACACTGTATCAGAACCCTCTACAAACTGAGCACTGGGAAGGTGGGAAAATGTCCTCCTAATACTTCTTTTTCCTGGGGTGGGGTGGGGGGATAAATAGACTGTATGCACCACTGTCAGGAATGAAAATTAACCAGTGTGCAGGGGATGGGGGGTGATGGGCAGAGGACACATCTTTAGATCAGATGTCAGGGAAGACATCTAGAGAGATGTGGCACCTACTCAGAATCAGGTGAATGGAGGGAGGAAGTCAGTCCCATAAGGGGCTGGGGAAAGGGCCCTCCTAGCAAGGATACCCGCCAGTGCACAATCTGTGAAGAGGGGCTGAGCTGGGCAAATTGGAGCAGCCACAAGATGGCCTGTGTGCCTGGAGCAGAGTGCTAGAAATGTCAGGTGGGACTGGAGAGGTGGGCCTTCCTGGCAGGCCAGGACAGGGGCTCAGATTTTATTCAGAGAGTAATTAGAGCTGCCTAGGGGCAGCGCGGTTGGATTTGGGAACTAGGGGATGGGGGGGGGGGGTGCGGGGCATGACCCAGGTGGGTGGGGCAGGAGCAGGAGCAGGAAGAAGAGGCTGGACCTGGAATCTGTTCCCAAGCGAAAGCTATCACGATCTGTTTAAGTATTTACTGTTACACAGGAAGCCACTCATAATTCACTGGCTTAAAACAACAGCAATTTATGGCTTCCCAGGATTCTGTGGGCCGGGAACCCGCAGGGCACAGCTGGGTGGCTCTTCTGGCAGCCTTCCCATGACTGACGCCTCAGTGCTCCTCCGCATGACTTCTCCCCCTCCACGTGCTTTGTCATCATCCAGCTGCTTGGCCTGAGCTTCCTTCCAGCATGGCAGGTGGATTGAGGGCGTTGAGAAGCACAAGCTCTCAGGCCTCCCGGAAGGTTAGGCCCGGTGCTGTCTCTTCATCACTTCTGCTGCCCCCTGTGGGTTCAAACAGGTGAAAAGGCCAGTCTGGGTTCCGGAGGATGGGAGAGATTCCACGGCTTAAAGGGAGGAAAAGCAAAAAGTTTGTGGCCATCTTTAACACACCACAGAACTTGATAATGGATTGCAAGTGAGGAGGAAAAGAAAGAGGCATCAGATGTATAACATGACAGGTGTAGTTAGAGCCCCCCACTTTGGGCCTCTCCCTGATTTCTGCCCTCCCATCAGCCCCCAAAGGTAGCCATTATTTTGAAAATAATTCAAACCCTTTGCCATATCTTATAACATTGCTATATAGGTATATATAGATATTGATATAGATAGATATAGATATATCCATAAGTATGTAGTGTTATTTCTGTCCTGCCAGATGAGTCCCCTCTGGGCTGCCACCTGGGTCACCATAAATTCCACAACATCATCTGCCTGGGTTAAGGAAGAGGCTTCACTGAGGGAAAGGAAATCACAAAGCCTAGCTTTGCAAGGTAGACTGCATGTGGTCCCCAGGCTCTCATCCTCTCCTAGGGAGGCATGCCAGGCCTTCAAAGAGGTGGGTTCCAGTCCAGCAGAGGGTCTAGCATGGACCTGCCTTCTCAGAAGGCTAGCCTGTCAGTGGTGTGCTAGGTGTGATGCTGGCTGTGCAGCTTCGAGCCATGGGACGGAACTATGGCACGTCACAATGCCTCAGCCCCTGAACCCACAGGAAACTGAGCATGGGCGCCAACCGTTTAGCTGAGAGAAGGGGGCACCCCTCAACTGGCTTGTTGGCTGTGTTTGTGGAATGGCTGCAGGGAGGGCCTGCTAACCAGAGTCGTGTTTGGCAATGCTGCTCCTCGCAGAATGGTTTCTTTATTTAAATTTTTTAAGTAAGTATTTTCATACTGTGCCAGTCTTTTGCTAACTTGCTCTTTCAACCAACATTAAGTTTGTACAGCGTAAGAGCTGTGTTTTCCAAGAAGCGGGGTAAAACCTTTTGCCTATAAAACTATCACTGCCTGGTACTTTTTTATGGGCAGATGTTTTACCATTGATTCCATTTCTTTAAAGGTTACATGTTGGGGCGCTGGGTGGCTCAGTCAGGAAGCCTCTGACTATTGATATCAGCTCAGGTCGTGATCTCGAAGTTGTATCTCGTGGTCATGGGATTGAGCCCTGCATCGCACTCCATGCTGACTGTGGAACCTGCGTGGGATTCTCTCTCTCCTTCCCTCTCTGCCCCTCCCCCATTCACATGCAGGCATGTCTCTCTCTCTCTCAAAAATAAATAAGTCAACATCTAAAAAACTAAACAAAGTTTACAGGTTTATTTAAAATTTCCATTTCATCTTCAGGTAAATTTGGCAATACGTTTTTCTAGATAGCCGTCCATTTACTCTAGATTTTCAAGCATGTTAGCATAAAGTTCATAGTAGCTTTGAGATTCAAAAATATTTTTAAATGATTTTACTCATTTGTCACAGATAAATCATATATTTGATATAAAGTTCAAAAGTGCAAAAATGGGGGACGCCTAGATGGCTCAGTTGGTTGAGTGTCTGACTCTTGATTTTGGCTCAGGTAATGATCCCAGGTCATGGGATTGAGCCCTGGGTCAGACTCTATACTGAGTGTGGAGTCTGCGTAAGATTCTCTCTCTCTCTCTCTCTCTCTCTCTCTCTCTCTCTGTCTCTCTCTCTCTCTCCCTCTGCCCAGCTCCCCCACTCATGCATGTGCTTTCTCCCTCAAAAAAAAAAAAAAAGTACAAAAGGGAATATAATGAAAAGTATTCTCTCCCACCCTGGCCCTCAGTCTTTCAGTTCCTTTCTCTTTCAAAAAACTCAGGGGAAAAAAAGCACCCCCTCTTGATTTTCTTCCCCCTCAGAAACCACAGTTTTTTTTGGCCTCGATTTAAAACAGCTGTTTTTCTTTTCATAAATCTTTAGGTTAGGCAGAATTTTGAAATGTTATGTTTTCATCTTAGTTATTTTTCATTTTCTATATTATGAACAATTTTGGACACCTTACAAAAGTATCTTTGTATCTATAGCTCCAACTTCCAGAACTGTCACGCATAGCCAAACCTCCATCTCTCTATATCCCATTCCCTATCTCTCTAGATTGTTTTGGAACCCAATTTGAGGCTTCCTATGTTAAGAAGACAAAAAAAAAAAAAAAGAGTCACAGTATATTTTACATACATTTTTAAAAAATGAAAACATGTTTCATTAATAACATCAGATATCAGTGTCCCTTGATTGTCTCATAATGTGTTTGTATCACTGTTTTGTCTGAATCCGGTTTTTTGAATCAATGTCCCTGCATTCTTTTGGGTGATTTGGTTCTTAATTTCTGCCTTTCTCCCTCACTTACTTTTTCCTTGCAATTTAATTGTTGATAAAACCACATTTGCAGTTTCCCACAGTCTAGATCTTGGTGATTACATCTGGTGGGTGTGGCTTCACAAATTCCTGTCTCTGTGTTTCCATAGATCCAAAGGCTTGCTTAGATTCAGTAAGATGTTTTGGCAAGAATGCGAGGTAGTTGGTTTACACTTTCTATTGCATCATTGCGGGAGTCAAATGATATCTAATTGTCTCTCCTCAGTGTTTAGATTTTTCAGTGATTTTGGGTGTTGTTGCTCTGATAATCCATTACAGAGGTCCTAATGGTTTTTCAGCTCTTCACCTAATGGTTTAATTAGTCATGGATCACTGCTTAGATCAGTTACTTCTTTCGAGATTGCAAAGTGGTGATATTTCGAGTCTATCATTCCTTCTTCACCTGTTGGCTGAAATCCATCTCTAAAAGGATTTTCTCCCATCACCTCTGTGATGGGAAAGTCAAAATAAATGTGTGATTCTTTGCCTTAATTTATTTATCCCTTTTCCTGAAAATGAGTCAGTTCCCTAGTAGTATCTTTCAAAGGTTACCAGTGAGGGATCGTTCTCTTAGTATTGTTATTAGATCATGAATTTTAACTTACTTGATTTTTGATGCTAAAATTATTCATCTTTGGCCAGTAGAACCTCTTTTGGGTTGGTTCTTCTGTCTTTTCCCATGACCCCAAGAGTCGTTGAGCACCGTCTTGCTTTCTGATGTGAAAAGATATTCCAGGCTTGGAATTTGTTGCCTGATTCCTGCCATCTGCCATTTCCTTAAAGAACCCGCTTCCTCTGCTGATCTCGTGATTTAATTCTCTACTGTATAGTTTTGTCCCCTTTCTCATTGCAGACACTATTTCCTCTCCCTCCCTCCCCCTCCCCCCCTCCCCCCCCCCCAGCCTCTCTTATTTTTTGTTGATCAATCTTCTAATAAGATTGTTTCATGAGTCTTTTGAAAAGAATCAGCTCTCTGGGTCCTGTTCTTTTTTACTTCTCTGCTTTCTATTTTCTATTTCTTTTTTTTCTAAATTCCTTTTCCCTTTTCCAACTTGTGGAGTAGTATCCTCTCACTTCTGAGAACTCATCTTTTTTCAGTGGGAGCATTCTTCTCATATATTTGAGTGTGTAGTTCTGGAATAATTACCAGACACGTTTTGGAAAGCTTTGAGCATCATCTTCCGTGTCTCTTAATTTTTTTGCCTGTACCCTTTGTGTCTGGGTGCTGCACCTTCTGGTTGGTCTCGCAGATGATCCATGTGTCCTCCAGCCCTGTCCATTCTTTTCCTGCCCTCTGTTTCATGTGTTTTACAGTGCAACTCTTCTAGTGTTAATTTCTCAGCTTTTTAGTCAAGTCTTGTTTATAGATGCCACATCCTTCTATAGATGCCACATCTATGTCTCTCCAAGATGCCAGTCATGTTCATTCTGAGGTCCTGCTCTTGTTTTATAAATGCAGGTTCTGGGTAGGGATGGATCCCTGAAATGTGGGAAAGCCAGAGCCCAAGATTTGGCTTTGAGATGCTCAGGCGTGGACTCGTCCTTTCTTCCTGGATGAGGATGGTGGTTGTTTTATCAGGGACCGGGAGAGTCCAAAGTTTGCCCTTAACTGGATTATTTGTATAGCTCCCCGTGCCCAACCCCAAGCAGTGATGTAAGGGTGCAGCAAACAATGCAGGCTTTCAGATCTGGCAAGACCCTGCCTTGTACAGGCATTGCCACTGTCAGCGGCGCCCTTCCCCTTGGGGACACTGAGGCCCGAAGAGGGCTGCAATGAGATATGCCCCAGCTTCTCCTGTCTGGGTGGTCAGTGTGCTCCAGTGGCCCTGGGTCCTTGGCTGTAAGCAGGGAAGTTAATTCAGCTTTACTTTCTGCGTGTGGGGGTGGGAGGTGGGAGGTGGGGAGGTCTCTTCCTGCTCACATGTTGCCTACTTGTTGGCTCGGTTGGTGAAACTAGGTGCTTCTCCTTATGGTGTTCATCTTCCTCACATGTTTGTGGGTGCGTCGTTGGATGCTGGTCTTTGTGGCTGGGACTCCCCGAAGCTGTCTGTGAATGCAGCATCAGACACCCCAGCCCTGGGAGAGAAGGGCGGGAGGCTGCAGTGGGCTTCCCTGGGCGTGGACGTGGGGCATGTCTTCTGGAGGTGGGGGAGCTCCATGTGCCTCCTGGGTGCCACCTGCCACCTGGAGTTCCACACTTCCCATCTGGCACATAAGAGGTAGCTTTAAAAAGGAAAAGAAGGAGGGGCGCCTGGGTGGCTTAGTCAGTTAAGCGTCCAACTCTTGACCTTGGCTCAGGTCATGCTCTCATGATCTTGCAGTTCATGAATCCAAGCCCCATGTTGGGCTCTACACTGAAAGTGCAGATTAGGATTCTGTTTACCCCTCTCTCTCTCCCTCTCTCTCTCTGTCTCTCTCTCTCTCTGCTCCTCCCCTGCTCTTCCTCTCTCTTCCAAAATAAAGCAAATAAATTTTAAGAGGCAGAACCCTGGACCCCTCCACTGCCTGGCACAGGCTGGCTGGGGCTCCCTCTACCTGTGCTTTCTCCCTCCCTGCAGTCCCCTGCTGGTGACCTTCGTGGCCCTCCTACTTCCTTTGTGCACCCTTGGCAGCCTGGGAGCACTCTCCAAACCACCTCCAACTTGTACAACATGACCTCCTGTCCTCTTAGGTCTCCTTTTTGTTTTCTGATGCTAATATGGTTTGGTGGTAATATTTTTTTTTTTTTATAAAATCTCCAAGGAATTGGGGCAGGAGTTGATGACTATATCAGGGTTCAGTCTGCTGTCTTAATTCCCTCTTCTAGAGTCTTCTTGATAAGTTATTAATATCTCTTAGATATCTTCTTGATATCTCTGATATGTGTAATTTATAGGAAAAAGTGAGTGACAGTGTCATGAAGGTGGGCTTTGCAATCAGAAGGAGCTGGATTCGAATCCTGGTCCCTCCACACGCTAGTCCTCATCGGTAACAGAGGCATCATGAGTGTGTTTGCAGAGCACTTAGCACCACACCAAATGTGATCCACTGCCTGTATGATCCGTAGCCCCTCAATTAGTGTTTTCTTTCTCCTTCCCTGTTGGGCAAGTTATCTAGCCTCACCTGGACTGTATTTTTGCGAGTGAAAATGATAATAACATTGATGAAAAATATGGGAGTTCTTAAAAATGGAAGAGGGGGTAGTCTTTGATTTTATTTGAAGGGACAGGATTTAAAATGTGGCCAGTCCTCATTTTCAAATATGTGTAGAACTATTAAAGTGATGAGTTCAAATCTAATCATCAAAATAGAATCGTTTTACTTAAAATGGAATTGAATCAAAAGTTGTTTAATTAAAGTTTTACATCCAAGACCTTTTCATTAACGTCAAAATCTTTCCTTGTCTCATGTTCGCAATGCATTTTTTTTTTTTGGCCCAATTAACAAAATGTGTATGTCTCATGGAAGAACACTCCTAGTAAATCTCAAAATTCTAATATTCTTGAGTATCTTGAATGTTTAGCCGCAAGCTGTCCATAGGGAATGCCTTGAACATGGGTCACAGAAGCATCGAGAACGGAGGCGGGAGGCGGGTTTCGGTGGCCCAGGGGCCATGGTGGCAGAGCCCAGGCATTCTTGGGATGTTTGCGGTTACACAGAGTCATGGAGCTCCTTGCTTTAATAATCAGGACATCGCTCATAAAAACAAAGAGCCATATTGTCGTCCAGCCAAGGTTGTACTGCACTGAATGAAGAAGCTTGAGCTACGCGCTTGGACATTTCCATACAGGAAAAGAGGCTGTGAAGGTGACAACCACAGAGCAGCAGGGTGCAGACTGAGCCACACACTAAAAACCCGGCCACAGAGGAGCCCGACTCCCGGGAAAGTCAGCCCTTGCTCAGACTGAAGATCTCAGCGTTTCTGTCTTAGGGCAAAGGGGAGAGGCTGCCGGCATTCGATTCTGTTAAGCATTATCTCCTGCACGGATGTGTCTGTGGCTTTTGCTTTTAACTCTTCAGAGGCCACGTTGTAGTCCCGCATTGGGCTCCCCTCCAACCCCTAACCCGTTAAGTACACCAACTCACAACTCTGCGAGCCACCGAGGAGCCCCGATCCTGGGTTTTGCCTCTTTGGTGTACGCCTGCTTTGGGATTTGGAAGGCAGATGGCAGTCCCAGTATTGAGGCGAATCAGCTGGAATCAATTTCAGTTGTGTGAACTTGAGGTTGTGTGTCTCTGCCTGAAGACATGCAGAGGAAAAAGAAGAGCAAATGACCTCATTTCTTCCCCCTTTGCCAAGATTCAGAAAACGTTGCTTGTTTCAAGGCGGATCACACGGTTCCAGAACCCTAAGTATCCATCTGCAATTCTTAGATTCTTACATCATTCCAGAATCGCCTTATGTGTATACAAGCAAAACCGATTCCTATTTCTCCTCCTTTCACACGGAACATAGCTGATCACACCCACTGATCTGTACCTTGCCTGTTGCCTTCGCACATTTGTACATAAAAGCTATCACAATCATCATTGTTCTTTTTGACAACTGCCTAGTATTCTATTGCACAGATGTCCCTCACTTATTTAAATAGCTTCCTTCCAAAAGGCATTTGGGGGGCACCTGAGTGGCTCAGCCGGTTGAGCGTCCAACTTCGGCTCCCGTCATGGTCTCACGGTTCGTGGGTTTGAGCCCCGCGTCGGGCTCCGTGCTGACAGCTCAGAGCCTGGAGCCTGCTTCAGATTCTGTGTCTCCCTCTCTCTCTGCCCCTGCCCTGCTCATACTCTGTCTCTCTCTTTGTCTCTCTCTCTCTCAAAAATTAAATAAACATTTAAAAAATGTTAAAAATAATAAAAGGCATTTGGGCCGTTCCTCCTATTTTGCTGTAATGAATAATGCTGGAATGTCTTTGCATGTACAGAAGCACACCCATGTAATAAATCCCCAAAGTGATGGATCAAGGGGTAGATGTTTCCAAAAATCTGCCAGGGACTGTCAGTCACCCTCACAGGAGCTGTTCCTGTTACCCCCTGCCCCACAGCTCATGTGCTTGCCTGCTTCCTATAGACCTGGCAACAGTATTGGTTCACACATTTTTGGTTTTTCCCAGTCTGACCTGTGAAAAATGGTGTCTTGGTATAGTGTTACATGCATTTCTCTTACAATAAGGGAGGCTCGGCCTGCGTTAGCATGTGGAAAACCTGGTTATATTTGCTTTCATTGAACCCCCTCTTCACACCTTTTGCTTCTCAGTTTCTAGGAGCTCTTTGTGTTAGATGGTATCCAGTGTTAACACATAAATAGATGCCCTCTAGAGATCCACTTTAAGAACCAAAAAACTGAGGGGTGCCTGGGTGGCTCAGTCGCTTAAGCGTCTGACTTTGGCTCAAGTCATGATCTCACGGTTCGTGGGTTCGAGTCCCACATTGGACTCTGTGCTGACAGCTCAGAGCGTGGAGCCCGGTTCGGATTCTGTGTCTCCCTCTCTCTCCCTCTCTCTTTCTGTCCCTCCCACACTTGAGCTCTCTCTCTTTCTCTCTCTCTCTCTGTCTCTCAAAAATAAATAAATTGAAAAGAAAAAACGGACCAAAACACTGAAATGAAAATGTTGAATGTTCAAGGAGCTATAATGTTTTACTTTTGTTCTTAATTTAATTATTAAACTAACATTAATTAAATATAAAATATTCAGGGAAATAATGATAAATATACAGGGCTCGTCTGAGGAAAACTTCAAGCCTTGGACAGAAAGCATATTTGAGTAAATAAAATGACACCCCCTCCTCTTATAAAGGAAGACAACACTGTAAATATGCCAATTCTTCACAAGCTGGTTCTATAATTCAGAGCAGTAGCAATTAGGATATTGGGGGAGGGGGGAACACGAACAAAATTTATTTTTAAAAAATGGGTTTTGGGGCGCCTGGGTGGCGCAGTCGGTTAAGCGTCCGACTTCGGCCAGGTCACGATCTCGCGGTCCGTGAGTTCTAGCCCCGCGTCGGGCTCTGGGCTGATGGCTCAGAGCCTGGAGCCTGTTTCCGATTCTGTGTCTCCCTCTCTCTCTGCCCCTCCCCCGTTCATGCTCTGTCTCCCTCTGTCCGAAAAATAAATAAATGTTGAAAAAAAAAATTAAAAAATAAAATAAAAAATGGGTTTTTTTAATGTATATTTTTGAGAGAGACAGAGACAGAGAGACAGAGCGTGAGCAGGGGAGGGGCAGAGAGAGAGGGAGACACAGAATCTGAAGCAGGCTCCAGGCTCTGAGCTGTCAGCACGGAGCCCGACGCGGGGCTGAAACCCACGAACCGTGAGACCATGACGGGAGCCGAAGTTGGACGCTCAACTGGCTGAGCCACCCAGGTACCCTAAACACAAACAAAATTGAATATGTTTTACCCAGAAAAATAAATGTGAGAGTCGCCACAAAAATTAAAATGGAGGGGAGGTTGGCTGAGAGAAGGAGGGGAGATTCCTTCCACTGTGTGTTTGAATGTATTATATCACAGTAGTGAAAGGGGTTGGAGACTATAGAGAGACAGACAGTGATGGAACGGAGTGGCAACTCGAAAACAGACCAAAACGCACATTGATTTATTTTGCTTTACCATTTGAGGTTTCACATCAGTCTAGAAAAGAAAGTAAATCGGGTAATAAGATAGAAATAACATCGCTTTCTCACTTCTGGACCAAAATCAATTTCAGATAAATCAAATATTTAAACATAAGAATTAACACCATTAAAAGTCTAGGAATATGATAACTTAAAAATAATTTTGGAGCGAAGAAGGCCGTTTTCTCCCTAAAACATCAAACCTAGTTAACATAGAGGAGGCTAATAAACATGGTTACATAAGAGTTGAAACTATTTTGCGGAAAAGCCTCCTCAAATGACAAAAAACAAACAGGTAAAAACTGTTTTCAACATATACTATAAAGAGCACTTGCAGATCATTGGGAAAAAGAACATTCCAGTTTCCAGATGAATCAAGAAATAGAAGCAGAGAGTTTTCATTTGCTGAAAAAGATAGAAATGGTGGGTTGGTGTATGAAAATATGCTGAATGTCATTCATATGGGAAAAAATGCAAACCAACGCCAATGATGAGATGTTATTTTGCTTTTCAGATCCAGAAAAATCAGAAAGTTTGATGTTATTTAATATAGCAAGGATATAATTTTTGCTTCATTCTTCATATTAAAAAATTTTTTTAATGTTTATTTTTTGAGAGAGAGAGGTAGAGTGTGAGTGGTGAAGGGATAGAGAGAGAGAGGGAGAGAGAGGGAGGGAGACACAGAACCTGAAGCAGGCTCCAGGCTCCACACTGTCAGCACAGAGCCCGATGTGGGGCTCTAACTCACGAACCGTGAGATCACGGCCTGAGCTGAAGTCAGACGCTTAACCAACTGAGCCACCTAGGTGCCCCTCCATTCTTCATATTTTTAACTGATGTTGGGTTGATAACTAAGTAAGCATTCAAGTGGTCCAACTTTTGGAAGAGCAAATTGACAATCTTGATAAAAACTAAAGCTCAATCTATCCGCTGCTCTGAATTAACCTGAAGATATAGTTCACAGGTGAGCAGAAACACACACACAGGATGTTCAGCACAGCATGAAAAGGGATTACAAAGACACTAGGAGTGCCCTAAAAGTCCATCAATGAGGACAAAGAACCACCGTGAAATAAAATGTCTGGATCTCCATGTGCACATACAGAAGAACTTTTAAGTCAGAAAAGCAAGTTGGAGAACATAACCCTATTATAATCTAATTGTTTAAAAAAAAAATGAAGAAAGAGAAGGAGGAGGAGAAGAGGAGGAAGAGGAAGAAGAGAAGGAAGAGAAATGAATATTTATGTGAGATCCAGGGAAATCTGAGCCACTTCGCAGCCTCTGTCATCACAATACAATGATGTATTCCAAGGAAGCTCCAGCCTACAATCTTAAAATGAAAAAGCACCTTAAATCCTTACTAAAGTTTCTTGACAAGGCATCTGTGGGGAATTCCATTTAAAGCACACAGCCAAATCCCCGAACGCCTCTGCCCAGATCTTCCTCAGAAATTCACAAAATACAGTCTCTGTGCTCAATCTCTAAGCTCATTCTGTCAAGAAATCCCCAAGTATTTCCCCCAAAGTCAGCTTGCCTTAGTGTTTGGATGTGTCTGCAAGGAAGGTGCACTCAGACTCCGCCTGGGAGGTGGGGAGGAAAAGTGGGGACACCTCTTGGAGGTTCTGTCCCCACCATCAGTACTTATGGATGCACGGAGATTATGGAAAGACATCAAGAGAGTCCTCAGCACAGTGACCCGTGGGCACAGTCGCAGGGAGGAAGAGAGCAGGCCTCTCCTTCCAAGAACAAAGGTCCCTTTATCGTCTGAGCAAACCAAGCCTGAGTGTCACGGCTCCCCCACTGCATGGTGCCACTTGGAGGCACCATTCAGGGTCTTCATTCACCATCTGCTGAGCCTCCGTCTTCCTAGCTCCAGGATGGGGTGAGCAGACCCAGCACACCGCGTTATGGGGACTGCACTGTTGTCTGCTCACCCCCGGAAAGAGCATTCCCTGAGAATCACAGAACAATAGGTGATGACTCCAGAGTGGATAGAACTTCACTTTCCTTCTTACCACTGCACAGGACTCTCTTCTGTGCATGTCCCAGAGTTTATTTAGTCATTTCTCTATGACACTGCATTGCTTCCTCTGCAGTAATGCTGCAATAAATAGTCTTGTGTAGATATCATTTTGCATTTTTGACATTGAATCTTTGGTGTAGATTTCTAAAAGCTAGAGTGTTGGCTAAGAGGGAAAATGCGGATATAATTTTGCCAGGTATTGTTAAATTCCCTTCCATAAGTGCTGCACTATTTTGCATTCCCTCCAACAATGCAAGAACATGCTTGTTTCATCATATTGACCCTGTCTCTGTGATATAAGTTGCAGGGTTTTTTTTTTTTTTTCTTATTTGCCATTTGTCTTCTTACCCTGCTTGTGTGTTTTGGGACACACAGATTTTTGTGGGAAGGGGGTTTCCTTACATGTTTAAATTTTATGTTTGGCTGTAAAACAAGCCTCAAGAAGTTTAAAAGGACTGAAATCATACAACCTATGTTCTCTGATCACAATGGGATTAAATTAGAACTCAATAACGGAAGAAAATTTGGGAAATTCACAAATTTGTGGAAATGAAACAGCATGCTCTTTAAGTAATCAGTTTAAAGAAGAAATCACAAGAAGGGCACCTGGGTGGCTCAATAGGTTGAGCGTCCGACTTTGGCTGAGGTCATGATCTCTCGGTTTGTGAGTTCGAGCCCCACATCAGGCTCTGTGCTGACAGCTCAGAGCCTGGAGCCTGCTTCGGATTCTGTGTCTCCCTCTCTCTCTGCCCCTCCCCCTGTCACACTCTGTCTCTGTCTCTCTCTCTCTCAAAGATAAATAAATGTTAAAAAATATTTTTAAAAAAATCACAAGAAGAATTATAACATATTTGAGGTAAAAAAAAAAACAACAAAAACACAACATACTAAAACTTAGGAGATGCACCTTAGGCAGTACTGAGAAGAAAATTTCTAGCTATGATCATCTGTATTTAAAAAGAGTAAAGATCCGAAATTGATAAACTAACCTTCCATCTTAAGAGACTTAGAGGAGGAAGAACAGACTAAACCCAAAACAAGCAGAAAGAACAAAGATTAGAGCAGAATTAAATGGAATAGAGACTAGAAAAACAATAGAGAAAATCAGTAAAACCAAAAGTTGGATTAAAAAAAAATCAACAGTATTGGCAAATTTTCACTTCAAATGGCCAAGAAAAATAAGAGAAAGGGCTAAAATTACTAATATTGGGGATGTAAAGAGTACATCACTACCAACTGTACAGAAATAAAAAGAATTAGAAAATACTATGAACAATCGTACACCAACAAATTCAATCAGCTAAATGAAGTGGACAAATTCCTAGAAAGACACAAGCTGCCTAAATTGGCTCAAGAAGGGATAGAAAATCTAAACAGAATTATAAGTAGAGACACTGAATTAGTAATCCTAAAACTCCCCACAAAGAAAAGCCAGACCCAGATGGCTTTTTAAACCATTTAAATCATTTAAACATTTAAAGAATTAATATCAACCTCACAAACTCTTCCAAAAAATGGGAGAGGAGTGAACACTCCCCAGTTCGATCTAAGAGCCCAGTGTTACCCCAAAACCAAAACCAAAGACAACACAGGAAAAGAAGACTACAGACCAATATCTCTTATGAATGCAGATGCAAAAATCCTCAACTAAATATCAGCAAACCAAATCCAGTAATATATAAAAAGGATTATATAACATCACCAACTGGAGTTTGTCCAAGGATTGTAAGCCTGGTTTAACATCAATCAATATAATACATCATAGTAACAGGAGAAAAAAAAAACATGATTATCTCAACAGACACAGAAAAAGCATTTGGAAATATCCAACACCCTTTGATGATAAAAAATTTAGTGAACCAGGAATGAAAGGGCACTTCCTCAACCTGAAAAAGGACATCTGTTAAAAGTCCACAACTAATATCATATGTAATTATAAAAGACTAAATGCTTTCTCTCTCGCATCAAGAACAAAACTATGATGTCCACTATCACAGCTTCTATTCAACATTATACTGGAGTGGCCAGCCAGGATAATGAAACAAGGAAAAGAAATAGAAGGTATCCAGATTGTAAAGGAAATAGTGAAACTACCTCTATTTGCAGATGACATAATATTTTATATAGAACATCCTAAGGAATCTACAAAAAATTAGAACTAATCAGCTCAGCAAGTTATCAAGATACAGGATCAAAATGTAAAAATCAATTTTAGTTACATATACTTTCAATGAAAAGTCTGACAATGAAATTTAAAAAAAACACATTTACAATAGCATCAAAAAGAATAAAACAATTGAGAATAAATGTAACAAAAGACGTGCAAAATTTATACACTGAAAACTACAAAACACAGTTGAAAGAAGTTTCACCATCCTGTGTTCATGGGTTGGAAGACTTAGTAATGTTAACATAGCAATACTCCCAAAATTGATCTACATGTGCAGTTACTATCAGAATTCCAGCTGAAATAGTCACAGAAATTGACAAGCCAATCCTAAAATTCACGTGGAAATGCAAGAGATTCAGAATAGCCATAACAGTTGTGAAAAAGAAGGACAAAGTTGGAGAATTCAACACTGCCTGATTTCAAAATGTACTACAAAGTTAGAGTAATCGAGACTGTGTGGTATTGGTGTAAGGGTAGACATATAGATCAGTGGAATAGAATTACGAGTCCAGAAATAAACCTGTACATTTATGGTCAGATGAGTTTTGATAAAGGCACTAATACAACTTAAAAAAAATTTTTTATGCTTATTTTTGAGAAAGAGTGACAGAGCACAAAAAGGGGGAGGGGCAGAGAGGGAGGGAGACACAGAATCCAAAGCAGGCTACAAGCTCTGAGCTGTCAGCACAAAGCCCAACCTGGGGCTCGAACTCACAAACTGAGAGATCATGACTTGAGCTGAAGCCAGACATTTAACCAATTGAGCCACCCAGGCAACGTGGGAGGGAAAACAATCATCTTTTCAACAAATAGTTCTGAGACAACTGGATATCCATATGCAAAAAAAAAAAAAAAAATTGGATCCCTACCTACACAATATAAAAAAAAAAATTCAAAATGGATCATAGACCTAAATGTAAGAGCTAAAATTATCAAACTCTTAAAAGAAAACAAGGGATTAAATCTCATAACCTTGGATTACACAATGGTTTCTTAAATAAGACACCAAAATCACAAGTGACAAAAGGAAAAAAAATAAATTGGACCTAATAAAAATTAGAAGTTTTTATACTTGACAGACATCAGTCAAGAAAGTGAAAAGACAACTCCCTGAATGGGTTGAAATATTTTCAAATCGTATATCCTGTAAAGGGCTTGTATCCAGATTACGTAAAGGCTGCTTATGAGTCAACAATGACAACAAATGAGCAAAGGATCTGAATAGACATATACCAAAGAAGATGTAAAAATGGTCAATAAGCACATGAAAAGATGCTCAACATCACCAACCATCTGGGAAATGCTGATCCAAACCACAATGGGACACCACTTCATACCCACTAAAATAGGTAACATTAAAAAAATGGACAATTCTCACTAAGTGATGGTCAGGATGGGGAGAATTAGAACCTATGTTTCAGGTGGGAATGTAGAATGGTACAGCCGCTTTGGAACATGGCTTGGCAGTTTCTCAAAATTTTAAACATAGAGTTACCATCTGGCCCAGCAATTCCACTCCTACATATATACCCAAGAGAATTGGAAGAACTTGTACACAAATAATCATACCAGCATTATTCACAATAGCCAAAGAGTAGAAAAATCCAAATGTGCCTGGGTGCCCAGCTGGCTCAGTTGGTTGAGCATCCAACTTCAGCTCAGGTCATGATCTCATGGCTTGTGAGTTCGAGCCCCGCATTGGGCTCTGTGCTGACAGCTCAGAGCCTGGAGCCTGCTTCGGATTCTGTGTCTCCCTCTCTTTCTGCTCCTACCCACTTGGCGCTCTGTTTTTGTCTCTCTCAAAAATAAATAGCCCCCCCTTTTTTTTTAAAATCACAATAATCATTTCCTATCAAGGATTTTACAGTGATTAACCAAGCGGTTAACTCCGAACACTGCCTTCATGATTAAAAACTATATTGACTATATTGACTATAACCATGTAAGGTTACCTCTTACATGGGAGTATTTTGGGGCATTTCTCATGCTTTTAAGCAAAATCACTGCCATGGTCTGAATGTTTGTGTCCCACTAAAATTTATATGTTGAAACCTAACCCCCAAGGTGATGGTATTAGGAGGTGGGGCTTTTGGGCGGCAATTGGGTCATAAGGGTGAATAGGATTAGTGTTCTCACAGAAGAGACCCCACAGAGCTCCCTGGCCCCTTCTGCCATGTGAGCATGTAATGAGAGGCCAGTCACCCAGAGGAGGGTTCTCATCAACCACACTAGCACCCGATCTCAGACCTCTAGCCTCCAGAACTGCAAGAAATAAGATTCTGTTGTCGATAAGCCATCCAGTCTGTGCTGTTTTGTTAGAGCAGCCCTAATGGGATAAGACAAGTTTTAAAGAAGAGTTATTAACCAAAATGAACTCTAAAGCCACTTACTTGAACTTGGCTGATCTCATTCAGCAGTATTTTTAGATAAGGGCACTGTCTGTGTAAACAATCGGGGCTCCCTATTTTGGCCGTTAGCATATTTATTGAGCTTCAGCTGTGTGCTAGGCAGCGTGCAGGGGCCTGTGTCCACTGGCACATACTACCCTGTCTGGAGTTGATTCCCAGGCATTTGGGGCGCCTCTGTACCCCTGCTCCCCCAAAAGTTCAGCAAGCGTGCTGGAGGAAATGACTTCCACTGTCTGGCCCCCACTCACATCTGCCCCAGAGCTCAGTAAACAAGGTACAGAAAACAACCAACTTGTCCATTTAAACTCACATGATTTATCTTAGATGCCTGAGAAATAAGATGGAACCCCAGACTTCATAATTTTTAGACACAGGCCACATTTAACTTCATGTCAAAGAGCCATACTTAAGAGCTAGCATTTATCTAGAGCCCACTGAGGGTTAGGTAGTGTTCTAAGCAATTCCCATGCTTCCATACTTCCATTCATGTGACCTTACAACCACCCTTTGCCGCCATCACCTCCAGGACGCACAAGGATGTAATGTAGATGTGGATGCCCAGCTGGGTGACCTGACCATTCCACTCTTCCACTCTTCTCCGTGGCTCTCTGTGTTTTGGGGCCTCCTTCTCCCGCTGTGTAGGACTAAGTCCTGGGCTACTTTCATGAGCTGGAAAGCCCCAGAGTATTATCTTGAAACAGTCTACATTTTGACCTGACGTGAACCCTACCACCGGAACACTGAAGCGGCCTCACTGGAGCAGGTGGGGTGGAGGCGAGCAAGGTCAGGTGGAAGTCGTTCATGGAAAGTAAATCCAGAAGGACCTGAAGGTGTCCTCCTCCTCTTTCACCAGGGGAATTCTGTGCCCTAGTGCCCGTGCTGAATGATACTACAGATGAGCCAGATTACAGGTGAAGCCCCTACTGACACAGAGAGAGCTCTGGAGGGTGGACAAATTGACTCCAAGAAGCTCTTACTGAGCATCTATGGTGCACATGGCTCAGTGCTAGGCACCACGACCCTGAGGAAGTGGGGCCCAGCCTGTGGCACTTCTGGGCAGAAAGGAGGTGGACAGACCCCTCACAAGAGGATGGTCCTGGTCAGTTAGAGGAAGGAGAAGGGGGCCCATGGAGACCCCCCCTGCCCAAGTCCTCCCTGGGGGAGTAGCGTCTGTGCTGAGCCTAGAAGCAGAAGGAGAATTTTGATAAATGGGGAAGGGGCAGGAGCTCCTTCCAAGTTGCAGAGATACCAGAGTAAAGGTTGAGGGAGCCTGGGGTCCGTGGAGGAAATGAGGGTGCAGTGTAGGGGGGGGAGCACACCCTCTGGAAATAACCCTCTGTTTGTGTACCGGTCCAATTTTTTTTTTGTCACGAATTTTGCAGTAGTTTTTTGTTTTTGTTTTTGTTATTTTTTACTTTTTAAGTTCATTTATTTATTTTGAGAGAGAGTGCAAGTGGGAAAGGAGCAGAGAGAGGAGAGAGAACCCCAAACAGGCTCCACATGGTCAGTGCAGAGCCCCACGTGAGGCTTGAACTCACAAACCGCGAGATCATGACCTGAGCTCAAATCGGACACTTAACCAACTGAACCACCCAGCTGCCCCACAGTAGTTTTTTTTTTTTTTTCTGTGCCATTTTGTTGTTGTTTTTAAAAGAGATGACAAGATTCAGACATAAATACTTGTCAAAACCTTGCAGCCATTAAGCAGCGAAGGTAGGACTTGAACCCAAGTCGTCTCATCTGAGTTGAGTGGCATTTCCGTCACCAAGTTTTAGCATAGTTCACGGTTCTTGGGGAAAAGACACCACTGGAAAGAATCTGGGTGCCTCATCCTTAGTTTCCTTCTAGACTGAGATATTTTCTTCCTTCCCCTGTGCCCATCTTTGCCAAGAGGAAGTTGGAGTCAGCCAGAAGTTTTACAGTGCTAACCTGGAAAGTGTATTTTTATTTATTTTTTATTTTTTTATTTAAATCCAAGTTAGTTAACATATAGTGTAATAATGATTTCAGGAGTAGAATTTAGTGATTCATCATTTACATATAACACCAGTGCTCATCCCTGGAAAGTATATTTAAAACACTACTTTTCCATTATAGCAATAACATAAGTAACTGGAAAACTGAGCAAAGGGAAGGGATCGCCTCAAATGCCACCACATAAGGAAAGCCAACGTTATTCTCTTGGAGTCTTTCCTTTTTGTCAGTTTTCCTATGTGGTGTTGCATTGTCCCTCTGTGTGTTCAACATGATAAGCATTTATAATGCATTAGGTGCTTGGCATAACCTCCATTCTTTGCTCTACGAAACAATACCGCAATCAGCATCTTCATGCATACTGCTTTTTTTTTCCTTTGCACAATGTTTTTAAATGTGTAGAATTATTCCCTCAGAGTCAGTTCCCTAGAAGCTGGGTTGCTGTGACAAAGGATGGCCTGGCCCTCAGTGTGTATGCCCACGATTGCCTCCCCACAGTGTGACCACTTTCTTTTTCTGTCTTCAGATTGTGCCATTTTATATTATGGGAGTATTAAACAAAGGAACTGTCTTACTTCTGTGATTTTTACTTCCCCAGAAGGATGGTTCCTCTTTCTTTACCAGGGCAGTGTTTGTCTCTCGAGCATGCTTTCTGTTGTAGATGTTTAAAATCTGGGAAGAAGACAGCCTCACACACTGGCTCTTCCCTCTGTCTCATTAGGCTGTGTTCCAGGGTCTAGCTCAGCATATGCTGGGTGTTAAACATTTCTAGAATGAATGAGCAATAAATAAATGAATATTTGGAAGAGGAACTAAGTATAGGAAAGAATTCATCTTTGTAGCTTGGTATTTCTGGGTTTTCTCTTCTGCTGCTGCAGAAAATTCATGGAGAATTTGACTTCCATCGTTTGCTCTCTGGTTTTTCCATCTAATGAGACAGGATCATCTCACCTTTTAGTTTCCATGTGTTTGCCAAGCACATTATGTTCCAAATAAGTATCCCATGTTTGGTTGGGGGCACACAGCCTGGGCGGGGGGAGGGGGGGGGAGGGGGGGGAGGTGGGGAGGGTTAGGGGTTAGACTTTGGTGGAGGTGTTGAAGGGTCCAAGTCCCAGCTGTGCTCTCTGACCCCTCAGAACACTGGTCAGCTCATGAAGGACAGTGAATAGAACCCCTGACTTCATGGGTTTGGCAGGAAGGTGGAAGTATGGAGGACATTTCTTACAACATCAGGCGGAACTTAATAAATGGCACCAATTAGTGGCATACTAAATATTATTATTATTGTTAGACCATTTTATTTTGTCTTTTGGAAATCTGTGACATGCTTACAGACTATTGTCCCAAGAGACTTTCTTGCTCTACCCAGAACCAAAATAATTGGTATATCCAAGACAAAGAGTTGTTTCAGTTTAGATAATGCCATCAAAGAACTGGTTTGTGAAGCCAGGTTGAAAATAGTCAACCTTGGGCTGAATATACTTTTTAAATTTCTTTTTCTGAAGTTCGAAGTCAATCCAAGCTTGGTAAGAAAAAACAATATTGGAAAACACAAAATTTTAAAAATCTCCATCCACTGCACCTGCTGAAGGCATCTGCTACTGTCATATATACAGACTGAATTTTTATAAACAAAAATAATAGACTGTACACATTAGAAACCTTTTTTCTCCAAGCATTTTAATCCCATATAATCTAAATTCTGTTACTCTGCATATTTTCAAATGATGTCAACCAATGATGCCTCAACCTGTGCCCCATGTCCTACACTTTTAGCTTAATATTATGTATATATTTTTTATTATTAGTCTTCATTATTATATTTTAATGGCTCATAGTAGTTGCTCATTTTGAACTACCCTGAGTCACTATTTTAAAAGTCATCTCAGGCTGCTGTAACAAATTGCCACACGCTGGGTGACTTAGACAACAGACATTCATTTCTCACATTTCTGGAGGCTGGAAGTCCAAAGTCAAGGCACCAGCAGATTCTGTTTGTGGAAAGGGCCCACTTCCTGGTTTGCAGACAGCCATCTTGTTATTGGATCCTCACTAGGCAGAGAGCTGTGAAAAAACTCTCCTGTGACTTGTGCCACTAAATCCCATTGTGGGGGCTCCATCTTCATGACACAGTCACCTCCCAAAGACCCTGCCTCCTAAACCATCACCCTGGGGATCAGGGTGAAAGCATGGATGTTGAGGGTATACAAACATGCAGTCCACAACAGGCATTAAATGGGAAAGCAGGGTGGCAGGAATTCTATGAACTCTGGGGTCAGAAAGACCTGCTTCCACTCTTGCAGCTACCTGCCAACTCTATCACTGTGAACAATGTCTGTATTCTGGCCCCCTTCATCTGTAAAATGGCAACCATGACACCTACCCACAGCACTGAGGTGAGCATTTGATTAAATAACAAAAATCAAGCAGCAGTCAGTGCAGGGCACCTAGACATTGCCTTTCTATAAGCCATTCCCTAAAACCTGATATTGGCCATTTACCTGGTTAGCAGGTTCTTCCCTCTGCTGTTGTAGGTAGTTCTGCAAGGTAGTGTCATAGCTTAAGAGTGTATCTTTTTGTGCATGCCATGTTATTTCCTCAGATAAACTCCTAGGAGAATAGGGTGTTGTTATATAATATTGCTATATATATAACGTATATATGTATACATATATATGTACATATACACACATATAATATTGCTATATATATGTATGTATGGCTATATATATGCAATATATATATTGCTATATATATATGACATAATGTATGCCAGAATATGTTATATATATATATGTGTATATATATATATATATATATATATGGCATAATGCATCAACACCCTATTCTATATATAGCTACATATACTATATATATAGTATTGCTATTGCTTTCTGAAACAGTCATACAATTTTCCAGGCCTCCCACAGTGACAAATGTCACCACACTGGCCAGCCAATGCACGTTAGAATTCGTTACACTTTTCGCCATGTCGGTGGGCATAACATGGCATCTTAAGATGAATTGTATTTTTTATTTCTAAAGAAAATAGCACTTTTTCTTGTGATTGTCTCTTGTGTGAGCTGTTTGTTTATATAACTGCTCATCCCCCCCTTATTAGCAAAAATCCATTTGGTGAGAATATCCTCAGAGAAGCTGTGCGTCTGTGCTGTGAGGCTCTGAAGCACGAGAACACTCAGCGTCCATTGCGGAGCGCTGTTCTGTGTGAGCCATGAGCCAGGATGCCACCGCTGCCTGGGCTTTCTTTTCTGATGCTGGTCGATCCAAGTGGCCCAGCGTGATGGGGCTGAGCGGCAGCCATCTGGAGCTGGTGAGGAATTATCACCGAGGGTCACCCTGGGGGTCACATCACCCTCCACATCCCCCAACCTCTGCATCTTCCCTGAATAAATAAAGGGTTGGATTTCACCGTAATACGACCCAGAGACGAAAACTGCTACTGAGGCTAAAAATCCTAGAGTGATAGCTGAAGAGAAAGAAGCATCCTTCCAGCTGAAGGTTGGTGAACCCAGGGCTACAGCAGGTGAGCCCCTGCAGAGCCAGGAGGGTGTCCCCTCCAGAGAGGGACAGCCCCTGCCCTCAGTGCTCTGGCCACCCAGGGACTCGGGGAAGGATGCAGGACAAGGTCCTTAAGCGATCATGACCAGGTCAGTAGCATCCTGAAGTTTACTTTTGTGTGCTTTGCTGTGAACTGTGGGTTGAGAGATATGTCTTTACTTTTTGCTACTCTGTTGATAGAGATGAATGGAATAAAAAAAATCCATAGATGTACAAGTAAAATGTTAGGGTCTTTTCCAGGATATACAGAGGATGCAACAGATTTTGAATGGACAGACAGCATTCTCTTTCCATCATACATGTTTTCTTTGGTGGGGAAGAGAGAATTAAAAATAATATATATATAACGATAATATATATAATTGTATATAATATATATTATTGATATAATTATACGTAATTAAATATATATATATATATATATATATATATATATATATATGAGAGGCCAACATTTAGAACTTAAAGAATTAAAGTCACTTTCGTATTACTTCTCCATTGTCCTAGATTTGTAGAAGAAAAACAGTAGAGAGAGAATTTTATTCTGATATTTGGGTGCGGAGGGATGACTTAACAAATGTTGTTCTAGAAGAAAAGGTAAGACTCTCCTTAGGACTCTCCTTAACGGACTCAGAACCAACAAACAAAGGAGGACTCTCTTTAAGGGAGGAGGTTCATGAGGAACTGTTCATGTAAGTGATATGGCTTTTACAGTTGACATCACTCAATCATATTCATGGAATTCTATTTTACTATGTCCCCAAAATAGAAGAGAAGAAAATTTTCCATTCATTTTCCTGCAGTCAGAATACTCTGCGTTTCCAAAACCTGAATTACAGAAATGATATTTAGAGCCTGAATTATTGGCAACTGAAACCATTTCTCCTAGCAATGGCTGAATACGTAGAGCACACAGTGTTGCTGAAAATATTTCTTTTATAAATAGAGTACTACATTGAAAGTGATTCTCGAGGACAAAATAATATTCTCATGCCACAGGCTAAAATACTGTTTTAACCAAATGCTTCTTCACATTCTGAACTTTAATTAGCATCATGTCCAGCATATTTAAATACCAGGCTATGCTGATATTATTGTTTGTCACCAACCAGGAATATGTCCACTATCATTTCACAGCTTACTGTAGATGTTTCCTGTGTTCTTGAATGGTTCTACATGGGCCAAATCCATAACCCTAGCCATCCACTCTATTTGTAGCCTCTCCTCACTAGCTCCTACTTCTAATTAATTGATTCCTAAAATCAAACCAAAAACCAAAATTGTGCTCTTGATTTTCCCTTCTCCTCCTTTATTTGTTTACTGACTTCATTAAGCATATTTATCATGTTAATTTTGCATTAAAAGCAAGTGAGATGCCTGTTTGTAGTGTGAGTATGTATATATTCATATATATATATATATATATGTATATGTATATGTATATGTATATATATAGGGGATTTTCATTGCTGTATAGGAAAATAATGACATTGCAATAGAGAACAAAAAGGGATTTTTTTTGAAACTGAATCATTCTAATGTTCTACAATTCTTTTCCTAGTGGTTTTAGTGACTTATTTGGTATTTTATTGAAATAGGATACATTTTGGGTGTTTATATTTTTAATACGAATTTTACATCTGTATGAACAAAATACTTAGAGCTGTCACATTTTACTGCAGAGAAGAATAGAATTATGGACAATGGCTGATTAACAGGCACAAATCCCTGAATAATCTTGAGTGGTGTAAATACAGTCCTCCGCTTTAAGTTTAAGTCAGAAGTCACCAGTTGTCAAATACAGAGCTGTAGTATTTGGGGGGAAAAGTAATATGAAAGTAAATATTTACCTCAAGAAAAGGTGTCTGATGGTGGGGAGGAAGGCTTCTGCTTTATTACATCATGAAGTTCTGTGTTATTTTTTTTTCAGTGAGAATGTGCTCTTTTATTACTGGTGTAATTTCTTTAAGGTTTAAAACAAAATAGTCATCTATTTCCATTATGGGGAAATAAAGAACAAAAATCTTTTCTAATTCCATTATTAATTCCACCCCAGCCCATCCTTAATACTAATTATTAGCATTGTGGTCTTTTTTCTTTCAATTTAAATATATGCTAACCATTATTTTTATAATTTCAGGAAATTAAGAGAAGTTGGCAGATTAAATCAAATGCATGCACATTAGTGGATGTTTTCCTGTAATGTCCTTCCAACAATTTGAATGTGCCAGACCCCCCCGCCCCAGCCCTCAGCATCAGTGACAGTGGACGTGCATTGTCCACGCAACCTAAGAAAATCAGATGCAGAACTGAAAACACCACAACGTTAAAAATTATATAAATAGAATTGAGTAGACTCTTGGTTCCGATTGCATCATTTACTGCACATATGCTGCATTATTTAAAAATCAAGTTAAAGTAAAATCACCCTTGTAATTTGACATGCACCCTATACCCTAGGTTCTGCCTTCTCAGTGTCACTCAATTGAGACTCAAAGGTGAATTGTTTTTATTTATGTTCCTAACGTGAACAGAAGAGGTTACTTTATACTTGCTTGTGTACACACACATACCACACACACACACACACACCACACACACACACACACACACACACACACACACACACTCATGCTTGTAATCTACAGAGATAAGGGAAATATTTGTTTAATTTTGAAAGATGGGCAATGACATAATTAAGTGCCCCTCCTGATGGATGCTGCTGCTGTTGATTTTACCTCCTTCTTACAACCTGCCCATGCTTTTCTCCTCCCAGTCAGCTCTCTGATGTCCCAGGGTCTCTGATGGTAAATAATTAATGGGACAGTTAGCTTGTGTTGGGGAGCAAAGCTGTCTTACTCACAAGTGCAACTACTATACCCTGAGCCGTTTTGTGATTCCTCTTTACAAAAATACACAACCAAAGATCCCCAGTAATCTCCACTCAGACACAGCAATCTTGCATTGGTGTTTTGGGAATGATGCAGATGGTGTGTGATGCTTATCCCTTCCATGGATTTTTCAGAATGGTCCCTTTGAAGTAGTGGAAGTCATGGCTTAGAATCAGCTGTAAAGACCCCAAACAGTGTCAAGCGCCTTTACTGTAAGCCCGTGTCTTTGCCTTTCTACAGAGCAGGATTTTTCTGCCCTGATGGTGGCGCTTACACAGTGTGCCATATGGTGGGCCCTGCATTTAGGGTATGATATTTTGATTCACTTCTGTACATTTTGTTACAAAAACAAACAAGCAAACAAAAAAACGTAAATGTGAAATTGAAAGAATTGAACCATGTACATCCATTACCCACTACCTAAATTCTACCATTAACATTTTCTAAAGTTGCTCTCTCACATTCTATCCGTATTTGTATCCCTGTGTCCATCCATCAATCCAATATTTTCAGTACATTTCAAAGAAAGTTGCAAGCATCTGTACACATCACCCTCAAAATCTTCAGCACTTGTGTTATTAACTACAGTCCAATATTGTTGATAGTGCTTGTGGGTAAAATCCATATAGAGCAAAATGCACAAGTCTTCATTAGACTGTTTGATAAGCTTTGACAAGTAACAAACAGCAATTTTCTCATGCCCCCACCCTGGTAAACTTCATGCTTGCCCCTGCCCCCCAGGAACCACCATTCTGATTTTTTTTCACCCATCGATTACAACAGCATATAAACAGAATCATTTTGTGATCAGTCTTTCACTCAGCATTATGTTTTGAGACTGCCTGTCACTTATTTCATGGATCAGTAGTTCATTCCTTTTTATTGCTGAGTAGTTACTAAACCACCGTAGTTGTTTATCCGTCCTTCTGCTGATGGACACGTGCTATTTACAGTTTGGAAACAGTATGAATGAAGCTGCTATGAACATTCTTGGATAAGCTTTTTAGACATATTTCTCTTGGCTAAATATCTGAAAACAGAATTGCTGGATCATAGGGTAGCTGTATGTTTAGTTTTATAAGAAACCACCAGACTTGTTTCCATTTTACACTCCAGCCAATGAAGCATGAGTGTTCTGGTTGCTCCATAATCTCACTAAATATTGTAAGTCTTCTTAAATTTTGGTGATTCTGGTGGGAGTATAGCTGTGTCTGCTTCTGGTTTTAATTAGCATCTGTCCGATAATTAGTGATATTGAGCTTTTTGAATATTTTTAATATCCTCTGCTGTTCCAATCTTTGCCCATTTTTAATTGGGCTGTCCTTTATTACTGAGTTTTGGAATCATTTTTGTATTCTGGATACCATTCTATTTTTTTCTTGATTTACGTCTGGTAAATATTTTCTTCCAGTATACAAGTTGCCTTTTCACTTTTAAATGGTAGCTCAATCTTCTGATGAGCAGAAGTTCTAAAATTTGGTGAAGTCTAATTTAGTAATTTTTCCTATCATGGTTATTGCCTTCTGTGTCCCATCTAAGAAATCTTTACTTACTCTCAAGACATAAATATATTCTCTTATGTCTGTTTTTCTAGAAGTTCCATAATTTTAACCTTTATGTTAGGTCCATGGTCTGTCTCAAATTAATGTGTTGGGGGAGGGGGGCGGGGGTGAGAAGTAGGAGTCCAAGTTTCTTTTTATTCATTGTGGGTGTCCAGTTGTTCCCGCACCATTTGTTGAAAAGACTGCTTTTCTCGTTGTATTACTTTGGCATTCTTGCAAAAATCAATTGAATGTACAAGTATGGGTACATTTCTCAATTCTCTATCCTGTTCCATGGGTTTATTTGTCTATACTGGTACCACAATGCCTTGATTACTGTAGCTTTATAGTAAGTCTTGACATCACATGGTATCTATCTTCCAGGTCTCCTCTTTTTCAAGATTACTTTGGATATTTAAAATCCTTTGAATTTCCATACAGATTTGAAGGTCAGATTGTTAATTTATACCCCCCAAAACCTACAAAAATTATGGCTGGGATTTTTTTTAATTTTTTTTTAACGTTTATTATTTTTGAGACAGAGAGAGACAGAGCATGAACGGGGGAGGAGCAGAGAGAGAGGGAGACACAGAATCGGAACCAGGCTCCAGGCTCTGGGCCATCAGCCCAGAGCCCGACACGGGGCTCGAACTCACAGACTGTGAGATCGTGACCTGAGCTGAAGTTGGACGCTTAACTGACTGAGCCACCCAGGCGCCCCTGGGATTTTATTCAATCTGTAGATAAAATTGAGAAGAATTGACCTGCTAATAATATTGATTTTTCTAATCCATGAACATGGAATGTCTTTTCATTTATAGAGGTCTTCCCATCTTTGGTTAAATATGTTTCTAAGCGCATAAATGTATGTTATTATAAATATATATATTTTTTAGTTATCCAAATGTCAGCTGGTATAATGTGATTCACTTCTGTGATATGAGAGTTTGGAAGCCAACCTTGCCCCGCATTATTTTCACGTGAGAAGAAGCTTCTTTTATTCATTCCTTCAAAGAGGTAGCAGAGACATGGAGGAGGTTCACCCTAGCCTGAGAGCTAGGGGTCGAAACTTCAGTTCAGGTTTGCCTTTTACTGACTATGTGAACTTGGCCAAGCATGGTAGGATTCTCTCCCTATTTCATTCAACACATTCAGAACATAACTCCTCATTCATTGTGGTATTTTCAGTAATATTTATAGAGGTAAAACTTTTAACTCTGATTCACTTGCACATTTGGAAATCTGGTAGAAGTCTTGAATTTTCTCCTCAGAAGAATGTACACACACACACATGTGCATGTGTGTGTGCACACGCACACAGACACACACACACACACACACAGAGTTTTGTGTCCAATTTAGGATGTTCAGGCAACCTCAGAAGGCTGTTCATCAACCTTTGAGGTCCACAAAACCCCTGTTCTAAAGGGAGAGCTCAATGAGGGTAGGAGCTGACTTACTTTACTTATACATCTTCAGCACCCAGTATGGTGCTCAGCCAATCATGACTGCTCAGTGAATGCCCCATCATTGCTGCAACATGCCTGCTGCAAAGCTCGCCATTTTTCCCAAGTAGCACAGCCAGTGTCACAATTAGAGGACAGCAAGATATTGCCTGATGGATGAGCCACATTTCAGATAACCAGACTGGCAGAGTCAAGAGATATCTTAGGGACACCCTGGGCCAGTCACACTAGTGGTCCAATGGTGTCCCAAGGCCTAGAGTTTCAGAGGATCGCCAAGATCAGAATGTGGCATATTTGTGCAGGGGCAAGTATGGATGAGGGCTGCTGATTCTAAATCCCACACCCTTAGTGGGGTTTTCTAGGCAGAGTGAGTATAAATTTCCAAATCCTGAATATTAGACCTGTCTTTCTTCCACCACTAGATACTATACCCCTGTGAGGGAAACAGAAGGGGAACAATTTGGCTGGACTTTCAGCTCTCCCACCAAACCCCTACTTTTCTGTCGCTGTCAGTGAGATCAGCCTGGCAGTTCCCAGCCAGGCAGCTGCCATAGGTGCCCTGGATCCACTCCATGGCAGGACAGTGTTGCTGCACAGACAGCCTGACTCAGCACCAGCCCCAGACAAAAAGTCCCTCCCACAGGGCTGCAGATCCCGGGGTCTGCTGTCCTTGGTGACACTGGCATTATTTCAGGGCAACCCTTTTCTCTTCCTAAAGCCCCAGATTTATTTCATGGAGAGCTCATCCTGCTGTCCTCTCCGTGATTCCCATGAGTGGCACGGGCAAGTGATGGTGACATTGTGTGTGTGCTTCCGTCCACCCAGGTGCTGGGGACATGGGCAGCAAACCGTCCACACCAGGCAGTGACCCCACAGCACAGTGCCCGGGAACGGAGGGCATTCACGCTGCATACAAGCAAGGAGACCCCAGCAGGGCCCGGCACTTGCTCCGGGAGGCTTGTGATGACAGCACATCCCAGCTGGAGAAGGTAGGGTCAACGCCGGCTCCTTCAACCAGACTGGGGATCTGGCTTGGATGAAGGTTATCATTCAGATTATTTCCTTGTTATCCTCTAATCATAGTGGGGATTTTTTTTTACCTCATTTCACATGTAAACTTAATGGCTGCCAGTCTTGTCAAGCCAGTTCTCAGCCTGCCACTATCTATGCACACCCTTTCACCTTCCCAGAACTGAAATGTGAACAACAAAAGGCCAGTCTGAAGGTTTAATGTACTGTATTCCTCTACATTTCTTTTCCATTATGAAAATAGCGCAAGCTAACAAGAAAATTTAGAAAAATGTAAAAGCAGAGAGGAAAAGAATAAGAAAGTAACCATATTCCTAATGCAGCCAAACAGTCCCACTTAACAGTTACATTATTTTTTCTCTCCATTTGCTGATCTGTGCGTACATTGTTGTTTCTAACAGAGATAAAGTCATTTTGTGTATATAGTTTTGCATGCTGCTTTTTCTCACCTAATATTATATCAAGCATTTTCCATATGATTATAAATTCGTGTGTGCTTTAAAGCAAGAAAGGTGTTTACACTTCACTTTAACTGGTGAAATGTTGAAACCGGTAGACTTGGTTAAGCTGTGTGTAACACCCAGAGCAACCACTTTAAAAACTATACAAAGAGGTACACTTACCTGGCAAGGGAGATACCATGATCACGAAGATGGTTTTCCCAGGGTGAGGCTCATCCATTGCACTCTGGATGTGCTAAGCCCTGCGATTTCCCTAAATGTGGGAAACTGGACTACATAATTTGTGGTAGTGGGGGACTGTGTTCGCACTTTCCCCTGAAAAGAAACAAAACAAAACCATACAAAGAGGTATACTCAAAAACACTATTGACCAATCAAAATGGGATTTGAAAAATGTTTAAGAAGCTCACAGGAAGGCAGGAAAATAATCAGAAAAATGAAAGAGAAAACAATGCATGGCAGACCTTAGCTTTAATATGTAAGTAACTATATTAACATAAATTTTCCAAAAACATAAACTTTAAGAGACTGCAGAGTAGATAAAAAAAAAAAAATAAACAAAAGGGGTGCCTGGGTGGCTCAGTCGGTTAAGTGGCCAACTTCGGCTCAGGTCATGATCTCGCGGTCAGTGAGTTCAAGCCCCGTGTCGGGCTCTGTGCTGACAGCTCAGAGCCTAGAGCCTGTTTCGGATTCTGTGTCTCCCTTTCTCTGACCCTCCCCCGTTCATGCTCTGTCTCTGTCTCAAAAATAAATAAACGTTAAAAAATAATAATAATAATTAAAAATAAATAACCATAAGCAGCTATATTCTGCCTATGGGAAACTCACTCCAAAGAGGATATATGTGGGTTGAAAGTAAATGGATAGAAAAAGATATACCATGCAAATATTAATCAAAAGAAAGGAGTGGCTAAGTATCAGATAAAATAGACTTCAGACTAAAGGAAGTTGCCATGGACAGGGAGGAATATTTCATAACGTTGAAGGAGTCAGTCCATCAAGAAGACATAGCAATCCTAAATGTGCATGCACCAAACAACAGAGCTGTAAAATATGTGAAACAAAAACTGGCATAACTGAAAGGAGAACGAGATAAATCCACAATAATAACTGGAGACTTATAGTTTGACACCCTCTCTCAACAAATGATAGAACAACTAGGCAGAAAATCAGTAAGGATACAGAACTTCACACCATCAGCCCACAGAATCAAACTGACATTTATAAAACATTCCACACAACAAGAGCAGAATGCACATTCTTTTCAAGTGTCCACAGAGCATATCTCTAGATAGACTGCACATCCTAGGCCATAAGATAAACCTCATCACATTTAAAAGAATTAAAATCAGACAGAATATGTTCTCTAACTTCAGTGGAATCAAACTGGAAATTAATAGCAAAAAGATAATAGGAAAATCTCCAAGCACCTGGAAACTAACCACAGACTTTTAAATTACCCATGGATCAAAGACAAGGTCTCAAGGGCAATTTAAAAAATACTTTTAACTGAACAAAAATGAAAATACAACATGTCAAAATTTGTGGGTTGCAGCTAAGGCAGTGCAGAGAGGGAAATTTATAGCACTAACTACTTACATTAACAAAGAGGAGAAGTCTCAAATTAATGATCCAAACCTTCCACCTAAAGGAGCTATAAGAAGAGCAAAATAAATCTAAATCAAGTGGGAGAAAGGAAATACTAAAATTAAGAGTAGAAAAATGATGAAATTTAAACAGAAAAACAATAGAAAAAGTCAGTGAAAAAAAGGTAATTTTTTGAAAAGATCAACAAAATTGACAAACCTCTAGGAAAACTAACATAAGACAAGAGAAAAATATCTAATATCAGGAAGGAAACAAGGAATGGCACTACATACCCTACAAATATCAAAAGGATTGTAAAGGAACAACTTTATACACATAAATTTGACAACTTAGATGAAATGGACCAATCCTGGAAAAGTACAAACTATAACTCACCACTATAAAATACGTACATGATTTTAATAGCCCTTTAACTACTAAGGAAATTCAATTCACAAGTTAAAACCTCCTAAAAAGAAATCTATAAGGGGGCCTGGGTGGCTCAGTCAGGTAAGCAACAGACTTCGGCTCAGGTCATGATCTCATGGTTCACGGGTTCAAGCCCCACATTGAGCTCTGTGCTGACATGACAGCTCAGAGCCTGGACCCTGCTTCAGATTCTGTGTGTGTGTCTCTCTCTGCCCCTCCCCTGCTCATGCTCTCTCTGTCTCTCAGAAACAAACATTTTAAAAAATTAAAAAAAAAAAAAAGAAATCTATAGACCCAGATACCTCCATGGGAGAATTCTACCAAAAGTTTAAAAAAGAATTAACACCAACTCTACGAATACTTTTCAACACTTCTGTGAGTCCAATATACCTGATACCCAAACCAGACAAAGACAGTACAAAACAGAAAAGTACAGATTGAGCCATCATGAATATAGATGCAAAAATTCTTAACATACTACAAATAGATTTCAACAATATATGAAAAGAGTTAAACACCATGATCAAGTGGGATTTATTCCAGAGATACAAGACTGATTCAGTACAGTACTCAATAATCAGCCAATATAATCCTCCATATTAATAGACTGCTACAGACTGAATGTGTCCCCCCAAAATGCCTATGTTGAATAAAGTGATGGTGTTTGGAGTTGAGGCTTCTGGAAGGTGATTAGGTCATAACGCTGGAGTCTTATGAATGGGGTTAGTGCTCTTATTAAATAGATCCCACAGACCTCCCTAGCCCTATTCTGCCATGTAAGACAGAAGAGATCAGCCACTGGGAGGAAGGCCCTCATTTGACCACATTGGCACCATAATCTCAAACATTCAGCCTCCAAAACTGTAAGAAATAAATTTTTGTTATTTTTCTGCCACTCAGTCTGTGGTATTTTGTTATATCAGTTTGAATGGATTAAGGCTTAAAGTGAAGAAGAAAAAAAATCACATTATCATATCACTTGATGCAGAAAAAACATTTGACTAAATTTAATACCCTCATGATAAAAACTCTTAGAAAATTAAGAATGGAGGGGAGCTTCCTCAGCCTGATGAATATCTACAGAAACCTACAACAAACTTCATACCTGATGGTGAAAGACTGATTTACCCCTAAATTGGGAATAAGACAAGGATATCTATCCTCAATGTAATACTGGAAGTTTTATTTGAGAATAATTATATAAAATTATATTCAATATATTACTGGGAGTTCTGGCCAATGCAGTAAGACAAGAAAATGAAATAAAAGGCATACACATCTGAAAGAAAAATAAAACAATCTCTTTTTGCAGATGACATGACAGTCTACATAGAAAATCCAAAAAAGAAATTATCCATAAAGAAAAAATTGACAAATTAACAACTTTTGCTTTGAGAAAGACCCTGTTAAGAGAGAGAAAAGAGGGGCGCCTGGGTGGCGCAGTCGGTTAAGCGTCCGACTTCAGCCAGGTCACGATCTCGCGGTCCGGGAGTTCGAGCCCCGCGTCGGGCTCTGGGCTGATGGCTCAGAGCCTGGAGCCTGTTTCTGATTCTGTGTCTCCCTCTCTCTCTGCCCCTCCCCCGTTCATGCTCTGTCTCTCTCTGTCCCAAAAATAAATAAACGTTGAAAAAAAAAAAAATTAAAAAAAAAAAAAAAAAGAGAGAGAAAAGATAAGCTACAGGCTTGGAGAAAATACTTGCAAATCACATATCTGACAGGACTCATCTCTGATTCATACATAAAAAATCTCCCAACATTCAACATAAAAGGCAAACAATCCAGTTAAGTAATGTAGGAAATAGATGAAGAAACATTTTGTTGAAGAGTATATACAAATGGCCAATAAATCCATGAGAAGATGTTCAACATCATTAGCCATTAGGGAAATGCAAATTAAGACACAATGGAATATAACTACATATTGATTAGAATGTCTAAAATTAAAAAAAAATAGAATGCCAAATTCTGATGAGGATGTAGAGAAACTATCTCTCATTCATTATGGTGAGAATATTTCCATTCCGGAAAATAGTCTGGCAGTTTCTTTAAAAACAAAAACACACTTACATTATGACCCAGCAAGTGCACTCCTGAGCGTTTAACCTAGGGAAATGAAAACTTATGTGCGCGCAGAAATCTGTGCATGATTTGTTCTTAGCAGTTGTACTTGTAATAGGAACTAGATACTACATAAAACTCTTAGCAGATGAGTGGTTATACATACAATGGAATATAATATAAAAGTATACTAGACACATATAAAATGTAATATATAGTATAAATATATTAAAATATAAATATGATACTAAGTAACACAAAGAAACTCTTTGAAATATGCAGCCGTTCAGGTGGATCTCAAGGGCATTATGCTGAGCAGGATATTAAAAAAAAACAATCTCACAAGGTCACATTCTGTATGATTCCATTCGTATATAAACATTCTCAAAATGGCAAAATTATAGAGATGGAAGAGACATTTGTGGCTGCTGGGGTTAGTGATGGTGGAGGGCAGTAAGGTGAGTGTGACAGTAAAGCGGGGGAGGGGAGGCTGGAGAGACTGGTCTCACAATGGAGTAGTTCTGTATCTTTTTTTTTTTAAGTTTTAAGTGTTTATTTTTGAGAGAGAGTGGGGGGGAGGGGCAAAGAGAGAGGGAGACACAGAATCTGAAGCAGGCTCCGGGCTCCAAGCTGTCAGCACAGATCTCGATGCAGGGCTCGAGCCCACAAACCACGAGATCATAACCCAAGCCTAAGTCTGATGCTTAACCGGCTGAGCTACTCAGGCACCCCGGAGTAGTTCTGTATCTTGATCACAGTGGTGTTTGCACAAGTGCAGAATGATATACCCACATTGTACTAACATCAAATTAGTGGGTTTGATCTTGAAGTACAGTTGTGTAAGGTGTCACCATCGGGGGAAACTGAGTTAAGGAAACATGGATGCTCCTCAAGACTGTCTTTGCAACTTCCAATGAGTGTCTACTTCAAAGCAAACAGAAAAAAAAAAAATAAGTGAAGTCTAATTCCACTTTTATAACATTTAAAAACTGGCCAAGAATGAATCTGTGGTGTTGAAAGTCAGGATAGTGGTTATTCCAGGTAGGACAGTGACTAGAAGGGGGACTTTGGAGCACAGATAATCTTAGGTTCCGTGGTCTGGATGTCCATTACATGAATGTACTCACTTGTAACAGTTCATGAAACTGAACACACAATTTGTGTCCTTTTCTGTAGGTGTGTTATATGCCAATAAAAGTTATAATGACTGCAGGTGCCTGGGTGGCTCAGTCGGTTAAGCATTCGACTTCAGCTCAGGTCACGATCTCAAGGTTCATAAGTTCAAGCCCCATGTCAGGCTCTGTGCTGACAGCTCAGAGCCTGGAGCCTGCTTTGGATTGTATGCCTCCCTCTGTCTGCCCCTTCCCTGCTCGTGCTCTCTCTTTTTGTCTCAAAAATAAATAAACATTAAATTTTTTTTTTTTAAGTTACAATGACTAAAGTAAAAACAGAGTTTGGTTTCATGTGGGATTACCCATGTGTTGATATGGATGAACATGTTCTGGAAGGCTGTGTAAAAGCACTTTCCTTTGCAAAAGGGCATTGGGAAGTAGAGGTATGGAGGGAGGCCTCCTTTTTTATTTTATACTTTTCTGTGCTATTTGAATTAAAATGAATACACGCTATAGAGCCTCTGGGCTGTCTCTAGCCAGAGTGCCAGCCCTGACCTTTCCTGCCTTCTGGTTCCTCTTGGCTTCAGGCTGACTCCTAGGAAATTACCACTTCATGAGGATGGGGCTTTTAAGCCTCCAACCCACTAGCGTCTAGACAGCTGTTGGTTGTGTGCAGTGAATCATTTAATCAATCCCTGTGGTTTTTCTCCCTAATGCAAGTGCTTTCCTGGAGTGGCAGGCCTCCCGGGCCCCACCCCGGGCAGATTGGCAGGCCAGTGGGTTTTGCTTTTTCGGTCATATTGAATGAGTATGTCACGTCACCAGCTCATTCACTCTCCTTCAGAGCCCAAGCCTCCCTCCAGGTCCCACAGTTCCTGGGAAGTCTTGGATAGAATGGGGAGAACATAGGTTTGGGGCTAGACAGACCCCAGTTCAAATCTTGGATAGTTCTGCAGACTGTAAATTCCCTCTCTGTGGGCAAGCCTTCATTTCCTCACCCACAAGATGGAAATACAGTGTGAAAATAAATAAAAGAAACCTCACTTAAACTGGAGTCTGGAAGCCCTGAAGGGGAGTTCTCACGTACTATCACTCACCTTCAGAAGCAAACCCTGCATTCTCCAAGGAGGCTTACTTACCACACCGCAGCTGGAGGAAGGAAGAATTTCTCCTTGCCCAGCAACAGCCCAGCCAATGGGAACTCAGTGAAACACCCTCCCAGCTTCTTCCTTTTTCCCTTGTAAAAGTAAGCCCCTCTCTTCTGTTCTCCAGACTTGGCTATGGTTCACTGTAGTTGGCTTGTCCTGAATTGCAATTCCTCTGCTATTCCCAAATAAACCCATTTTTCAGGTAAAATAAATGGCTCTTTACTTTTTAATTTTAAGTCTATTTATTTATTTTTGAGAGGTGAGGGGGAGGAAGAGCAGGAAGAGAGAGCATCCCAAGCTGTGAGAACAGAGCCTGACGCGGGGCTCGATCCCACAAACCGCAAGATCAATACCTGAGCCGAAATCCAGAGTCAGACACTTAACTGACTGAGCCACCCAGCCACCCAAGGCTCTTTTCTTTTTTTAAGATCAACAACAAATACAGTCCTCACAAGACTGTTATCAGGATGAAGTGTGACCATGTAAATAGGACGTTCAGTGCATGATAAGAGCTTAATATATCTGTCCCCATCCCTGGGATTCTGTTGACCCATCCCTGTCCATCTCACCCTACAGTGACTCTGAAAGCACAGGTTTCCTAACCTGTTCAGCAAGCAAAATGTGCTCTTTCATGCCACGGATTGGTTCTGGCACCCTCAGTGCTCATCCCAGCTTCTTACACACAGTAGTACGTCCTCAGTAAATGTCAGTGATGGCACAGACTGCCTCAGTTCCAATGTGGGTTCTGTGTGCACCTCCTTGAACACCGCTGATGCCCAAGTCCATGGGGAATAGTCAAGTTCCAGGAGGACTTCACGTTTCAGTAATGCAGTCACACGCTGCACATGCCAATCCAGCGTTCTTTTGGCAGCTCCGGTGAGCCCACGAAAAGCCAAGGCCATTTTTATAGTCTTTGAAAGCCATTTCCTAGCTGTGTGATCACAGGCAAGCTACAAAACCCCTCTGAACCTCCACGTCCTTGTCCATGTGTTAGTATTCTGCCTCAGATGGGGATACTCACACGGTCCCCATCCTCGTGAAGGTTATGGCAGCTTATGCTGTCCCAAAGAAACAGAATGGGAGCCACATTTATATCCAGTTGTCTAGCAGTCACATTCAAAAAGGAAACAGAAACAGATGAAATATCAACCATATATTTTATTTAATCCGAATGTATTAACGATCATTTCAACACATGATCAATATAAAAATTATTGACGAGGTCGTCGACAGTTTTGGACTGAGTCTTTGAAAATTGCGTGTGATTTTATGCTCCCGGCTCCTCTCACTTTGCGTGAGCCCTCTTTGCAAGTCCCCAACACCCACATGCGACCCATAATGCCATCCCAGACAGCACAGCCCAGTCTTGCCCTCGGACTTGGCGAGGCATTTCGAGTTGATTCTCTTGGTACTTCCTAACAGCACCCAGCTCCCCAAAGTCCTATTGTTCCTGCTCTATTTTGACCAGGGCCGGCTCCTGAGCATCTCAGCAGCCTATGGGGATCTGGAGACCGTCCGATACCTTCTCACCGAGAGACGGGTGGAGCTGCCCACGGAGCCCACCGATGACAACCCAGCTGTGGTGGCAGCGCATTTTGGGCACACTGACGTCGTGCAGGAATTGCTTGAATCTTTGCCAGGTAAATGCCAGGGTGTGAGTTTCTTGGCTACCTCTCAGGACACCCTCTTCTTAGGAATCAGATCGGCATGCGGGGCGGGGGGGGGGGGAGGCGGGGGAGGGCTTCCCCTCCAAATGCTGGTTTCTTCACACTTTTACCAAAGCAGGAGCTCCAGAAATCTGGGGCATCAAACTGACAACCAAAGTCAAAACTGCCTGCCAATGGCAACACCACATCCCACATCTCACTCCCTTTAGCTCAGGAGGTAAATGTTCTCATGCCATATTTGATAAGGAATGTGGATCTATGTCCCTTTTTTAAAAAAAAATTAAAAGGTTATATTCTTTAAAGCAGTTTTAGATTTTCAGAAATACTGATTTGAAAGGACAGGGAATTCCCATATACCCCCCTGCAAAAAGTTCCCCTGCTATTTTTACTTTGTATCAGTGTCATACATTTGTTACAACTGAGGAACTTGAGAGACATGGAGATTTCAAAAGGTGGTCCCAGCTCTTTCAGAGCTCCTGGTCAAGCCGAGGAAATCAAAACAGAACGGAGTAACTCCGTGCAGTGTAACTGTGCTGAGGTTGAAGTATTTACACAGTGGTCTGTGTAAATACACAGACACAAAGGGAATGTCTTGTCTGGGCACAAGGAAGGGTCTTCATAAGGAGATGACATCTGAGCTGGGTTTTGCAGGGTGAGTAGGAGTTTAGTCAGCAGACAAGAGAAGGAAGGGCTGAGGTTGCCTACTTTTGCAGAGAAGGGGCCTGAGCATGGCTGGACCTGAGCATTATTTTCAGCTGCTCTTGGGGCATCCTATCTTCAACTCAACTAGGGACAGAGTTGCTGAGGACTGAAGGAGTCTAGAGCATTGTTCTGGAACCTGCAGGAAGTGCAGAGATGGGCGGAACAGTGTGTGTGTGTCCCTGTGAATTCCCAAACTGGAGGGGAGGGCAGCCATTGTTAGGAGTTATGTAAGACCAGAAGACACACAAGACACAACTAGAGAACAAGGGAGGGTTTGAGAAGAGGAGATTCGAGGCTCGCAGGGGGTGGGTACATCATTATGTAATTTCTGGTCTCTGTAGCTGAGCAGAGATAGCGCAAGGGAGGAAGAGGCCAGATGGAGACCAAAATGGGGCTCCCTCTGAGTATCACTGGATTGGGACTTCAGAAAATACATGTAGGGGTTTCATATGGTTCAGAAAGAACCCTTTGGTTTCACGTGTTTAAACCTTTTAGTTTTGCATGGCTTAATCCTTGACTTTGCCATTTACTGTGGGACATTTGGCAAGTTCCCAGACCTCTCTGAGCTTTGAGTTCCTCATTCGAAAATCATAGCTTTGAAATATAGCCTGATACAGCTTCCTAAGACTGGTGTACATCCATCCTCAACAGCAGTTAGCAGCATGATGACTGGATTTCTCGTCTCTAGATATCCTGGCGGTAAATGAGTTAGGGATCACTTGTTAATATGTGTTCAAGTACCACCTCCTTTGAGTTGTTAATTCTAGTTACCAGAGGGAGAAGATGGGACATTTATTTACCATCTGCTGTAGCCCAGGCACTGCATCAGATGCCCTTTGTGCTGAATCTTCATTTCTTCCACCCCCTCCTCACCCCTATGTCCTGGTCAATTTCTTACCATGGAGGGGAGGGTCCCCATCTCCATGCTTGGGACCACTTTGGTTCCTAAGGACTTTCAGCCTCTGGAAATGAGACAGTGTTATAGTGCACTTGGCAAGTGTCAATGTGGAAGATGAGATCATTTTTCCATGGCAGCTACATCTAAAAGGCATTGCATTCCTGTGAACTTGAAGATATTGTAACACTTTAGCCCACACTGTCTCTGTTCATTCAGTGGGCTAAATGTTACTTCATTCTGGAATTAAGTAGGTGGTTCTTGCAGGGAGTAATTCTCAAAATTCTAGGCTGGATAGTTAGATCTATTTCTTTCACCATAGCTTTTTTCTTTTCATTTATGAAAGTAGTATATGTGTCTTACAGATATTTTTGAAATGCAGTAAAGTGTTAGTACTCTGAAAACATGATGACATATAATGAGTTAGAATGTTTTGAGCCAGGCACTTGACATACATTATGTCATGCAACCCTCACGTTAAACTTGGGAGGGTGAGTGTTATTATTCACATTTTAGCAATGCGTAAACTGAATCAGGGAGAGGCGAAGAAATTTGTTTTAAGATTACACCGCTGAAATGTTTTAACCCTAAGCTGCCCGTCTCCAAAGCCCATGTCCCTGTATGTAATGCTGTTGGTGGGGATGGGGATGGGGAGAAGGATGAGGGGAATAATGGTCATAATCCCACTACCCAGAGTCAAAGCTGCAACACTGGGATGGTAACTTTTAGTCTTACTTCACACATACATTTTTTTTAATTCAGTTATAATTACACTATATATGCTGTTTCAAATGCTGCTTTTTCTCCTTTGGCATTATGTGATGAGCAAGTGGGTTTATAATGATGTGGGAAAGTGTCCCATGCAATTCAGAGGGACTGTTCCAGAAAGCAGCATCAACCTGACAGAAGGCACTTTCAGCTAGAGACAGGCCAGCTCTATCAATGGTCCAAGGGGACATGGGAGTGGGAAAAACCAGAACCCTTCAGTGACGCTTTCCCTTTGTCCTGTCATCTCCTCCCAGGCCCCTGCAGCCCCCAGAGGCTGCTGAACTGGATGCTGGCCTTGGCTTGCCAACGAGGGCATCTGGGGGTGGTGAAGCTCCTGGTCCTGACACACGGGGCCGACCCGGAAAGCTACGCAGTCAGGAAGAACGAGTTTCCCGTCATTGTGCGCTTACCCCTCTACGCGGCCATCAAGTCAGGTGGGTCCCCCAGCCAATCCTGCCCATGGGAAGCCTCAAAGTTTCCACATGTGGGATGATGGCTTCACCCTCACTTATAGCTCTTAAAGAGCCTGTATGGAGACATTTGAAAATTCCATTATTTGCCTCTTTTTCAAGATGTCTGCACCTTCCCTCATTTGCCCCACTCACCCCTGCAAGGGGATTTCAGTGACAGGGACCAACTGTGGCAAATGGGACTGTAGTAGGAGGCACACCACAGGTCAGGGTCCCACAAAAAGTCTCTCACTAACAGGAATTTGACACCTCAAGGGAAGTAGTAGAGGAGCTCTACCAGCACAACTACCCTTTGCATTCCCATTTCACATATTAGCGTCCGCCATTTTGGACAGCTGTGCCACACTCTACATCTGAATAACCTTAGCTTCCCATTTTCTGTCCTTTAGGAAATGAAGACATCGCCATATTCCTGCTTCGGCATGGGGCCTTCTTCTGTTCCTACATCTTATTGGACAGTCCTGACCCCAGCAAACATCTCCTCAGAAAGTACTTCATTGAGACTAGCACCTTGTCCAGCAACTGTCCGGGAAAAATGGTGAGTTGTCCCTGCCTATGGATGAATGGATAAAGAAGGAGTGGTACATATATATGATCGGATACTTTTCAGTCACAAGAAAGAGGGACATCCTGCCATTTTCAACTAGATGGATAGACTTTGAGGACATTGTGCTAAATGAAATGAGTCAGACACAGAAAGGCAAATACTGTATGATCTTATTTATGTGAGGAATCAGAAAAAGCCAAACTCATAGAAACTCAGAGTAGATGCTTTGCCGGGAGCTGGAGGGTGCAGAAAATGCGGAGATGTTGGTCATACTGTATAAACTTCACTTATAAGACAAAGAAGTTCTGCAGATCTAATATACAGCTTTGTGATTATAGTTAATAATATTGTATTATATACTTGAAAGTTGCTGAAAGAGTAAATCCTAAATGTTCCACCCCAGAAAAGAAATGATGATTAGGTGACATGATACAGGGGTCAGCTAACACTATGGTGGTAATCATTTTGCAACATATAAGTGTATTAAATCAAGTTGTACACCTTCAACTTACCCAATATTATATGTCAATTATATCTGAATTAAACTGGAAAAACATGCAGAATGTGGTTTTAGTTAGTTTTCCATTGTAATAACAAAAAATCATGTTGCGTTACTTCCATTATCATCAATTTGGCTTTTTATGTTTTTTAATGTTTATTTATTTATTTTAAGAGAGAGAGAGAGAGAGAGAACAAGCAGGGGAGGGGCAGAGAGAATCCCAAGTGGGCTCCACACTGACAGTGCAGAGCCCAACGGGGGGCTCAATCCCACAAACCATAAGACCATGACCTGAGCTGAAATCAAGGGTTGGATGCTTAACTGACTGAGCCACCCAGGTGCCCCCAATTTGGCTTTTTAAATCTAGCACTCTAGATCAGTCAATGTGGCTAAAAGCCATTCTTTTAAATACATGCCTGAGATGCCTAGGTGGCAGTTAAGGTCAGTTAAGGTCAGTTAAGCATCTGACTCTTGATATTGGCGCAGGTCATGATCTCACAATTTGTGAGATCAGGTACCACATCAGGCTGTGTGCTGACAGTGCAGAGCCTGCTTGGGATTCTCTCTCTCTCTCTCTCTCTCTCTCTCTCTCTCTCTCTGCCCCTCCCCCACTCGCTCTGTCTCTCTCTCTCTCTCAAAATAAATACATAAATAAGCATACATAAATAAATAATCAAACAAACAAATAAATAAATGTATCGAGTGAATGTAGCTTAGTTGCCTCTGCCCTTTTCCTGTTGGTGGACATTTGGGTTATTTCTCGGTTTTGCCCTTTGTAATACAGCCTGGTTTTCTAGGATATTTGCTTCTGTAGATCTAAATCCTAAAAGTGGATCACTTTCTCAAAAACCTATGGGGTTTCACTCTTTCACCAACATTATATGGGCAATCTCTGTTCCCTTGGCTCTAGATATCCAGAAGCCTTTTAATTTTTATCAGTCTGTTGGATGAAAATGTGAGCTCCTTGTTTTTTTGTTTGTTTGTTTGTGTGTGTTAATTTTTTTAATGTTTATTTACTTTTGAGAGAGAGAGAGACAGAGCATGAGCAGGGGAGGGGCAGAGAGAGAAGGGACACAGACTGTGAAGCAGGCTCCAGGCTCTGAGCTGTCAGCACAGAGCCTGTCATGGGGCTCGAAATCACGGACCATGAGACCATGACCTGAGCCGAAGTCAGATGCTTTACTGACTGAGCCACCCAGGCGCCCCTGAGAGCTACTTGTTTTACTGGCCACGCTATTGTTATTAACAATATCAAACATCTTGTCATATCTTTATGAACTATTTGCCTTTCCCCTCATTCACATTAGTTGCTTGTTACTATTTGTTGATTATTTTCCTAAAGGGTTGGTCATCTCTTCTCATCTTGGAGGACCTTTTGTATATCAGATTTTAAACGTTTTTTAATCATACATATTGCCAATATTTTCTCCAATTTCTTATTTTTCTTTTTTGTCTGTTATCTTTTGTGATAACAAAGATCCAAGAATATGTAATCAGGTATGTCTTTTTCTTATGGCATCTGGGTTATATAAGAAAGTCATTCCCGCCTCAATTTTATATAAATATTCTCCTCCTGGGGTATCTTGTAATATTTTTATTCTTTTATTTTTTATATTTTAAGCTTTAATTTTTGTGATATGTATTTGTATGTGTGGTGTGAGGGAGGGAATCTAGCTTTCACCTTTGCTAGATGGATGTTCAGTTATTCCAGCACAATCTTTTAAATAGAACTTCCTTTTCCTTCTGAATTGAGATGTCACCATGGCTATTTTCCCCAGGATCTATCTGTATGGATTTTGGGATTCTCTGTAGTGGTCCACTGGCCTGTTAATCTATTTCTAGGTAAATGCCATACTTTTTTGATAATAGACATTTTTTTTTTTAATCTTACAGCCTATTAATGCATATTTTCTACTTGTTATTTGGGTTTCTTTCTTTGAAAATATATTGACTGTTATTACACATTTGTTCTTCCATTTTGTGCATTTCCAGCAATGACTCTGTGTAGCTTTTATGTTCTTTAATGAGATTTTGAATTTTATTTTATATTTTTATTTTTCATACTTTAAAAAGATTTTATAGTTTTATTCATAAATAACCTGGACCTATCTTGTTTATTGCTTTTCCCACTATTTGAATAAAATACAATTCTTTTCCATGTCTGTTTTCACCCTGATGTTACTGATATGGAGGAAAGCTTTTTTGTTTATTTATGTTTAATCCAGTCCCTTTGCCAACTTCTCTTATTAATTCTAATAAGAGAACTATTAATTCTAATAGTTTTTAGAAGAGTTCTTGAAACTTTTAGGCATGTGATTAAGTTATCTGCAAATTCCAAATAGGTTTGTCTCTCCTTCTCTAATATTTATATAATTTATTTTATTTCATGTCCTGTGGTATCACTAGAAATGTCAAAAGTTGAATCATCATGATAGAGATGCATCTCTCTTGTTCCTGATTTTAAAGGTCTTGTCCTCAGCAATCTATAGGCATTTGCTGTAGATTTTTGGTATATAGACTGTTATTATATTTGGGTAGTTTCCATATCTTTTTTTCTGCTTAAGAGTTTTTATTATAAGGGAAGATTGTGGGATTTTGTCAAATTCCTTTTTGGAATTTTTGGCAGCTATTGATACATTCATGAAACCTTTCTACTTTAATTTGTTGATGTAACAAATGATGATGATAAATTTCCCTTTTCATTTATGATGTTGGACAGTTTTACTTTTTCTCTTTTAAACTTAATCAGACCAGCCAGTGATTTATATGTTCTAGTGGTTTTGTCAAAGGACTTGCTAGATTTACTTATGTATGTATGTATGTATGTATGTATGTATGTATGTATTTAATGGTTTGTTTCTTATTCATTAATTTTATCTTTACCTATACTAAAATCATCATATCTCCCTCTTTGAATACTGAGTGTTTGTCTTTGAGTATTTTGGATATTGCGGTATGAGATTTCCTGGGTTGATCCAGGCTCCAGACTTCACTGCTCTAGGACCTTCATATGGTAACTTTACTTCTCTGTTTTGTTTCCTTATCTTAAAGATAAGAAAGATAAAGAGAGATAAAGTATCTGTCTCAGAGGGATGCTTGACAGTTAAATGTGGTAATATTTGTAACATTCTAAAAACAATGCCTGGCACATGATAAGTACCTAATAGAAAATAGTTATTATTATTGGAGTTCCTTTTTAGATTTACTAAGTTAAATACTTCAGTCTTTTTTCCCCCTAATTTTAGCTTGTCATTTGCATTATTCAGTCTTTCGTGTGCTATCAATTTGTGCTGGCTTTCTTTATCAGAATCTGAAATATACACATGGACGTACACATAAACATTTATAAAATACATGTTTATGTATTATGTGTACATATGTATTTCCTGCTTCTGATTTTTTTTTCTACCTTGTCACATGGTTCTATAAGTTTTTGCTTCATATGCCTGGTTTATGGCTTTAGGACCCATTTTGACTTATTTCATTATGTCAAATAACTGCTTTAATCCTGTTCATGCTTCTATCATTAAAATTGGGATTGTCCGCTCTTCACATGGCCCCAGGACGTTATTTTTTTTTTTTTGAATCAACCTTTTACAAGTTTTCCCAGACATTTATCTTCAGTTTTTTGATTGTCTTAGGTGTATTTTATAAACAGCATTTAGTTTTTAATCCCATCTGAGAGCGTATCTTTCAGGAATCCACTCAATTCACATTTATGTGGTACCTGTCATACTAACTTATTACTCCCATCTTTTTATATTCTATTCATCACTATTTCCTTTTAACCGGTCCCTTATTTGCTGGTTTTGTAGTTTTTAAAGAATACCAGGGGTGCCTGGCTGGCTCAGTCATTAGAACATGCAACTTTTGATCTTGGGGTTGTGAGCTCCAGCCCCACACTGGGTGTAGAGATTGCGTAAAAATAAAATTTTTTAAAATAAATAAATAACATAAAGAATACCAATATTCTTATCAATAGTCAATGTACAATAAATGTTAAAGATTAACCTCATGTTGTAAAGGAAATAGTGATCATCCAGCCTCTACCTTTATATTGTCCTTGGTGTTTTTCCCAACACCTTCTTACCCTATTTGATCCCTACAACACCTTGGTATGAACTGCAGGGATAGAATCTGTTTTCCAGATGAAAATATTATGGTTTAGAGACATTCTGTTACTTGTCCAAGGACAGCAAATACTAAGCAGTAATACTCAGACCAGAACCTGAGTCTTCTGAACTCAGGGCTTTTCCCATTTCTTGATTCCTGAACTGTACCTCCCAAGTTCATCAGCGGTTATCATATTTCTCTGTACATGGACTCCCTGGGAACTTCTAAGAATCCCAGTGCTCCTGTCATACCCTACACTGATTGAATCTGAGTCGTGGGTGGGACCTGCATCAGTTTAGTGTAAAACATTCCCCAGGTGATTCCAGTGTGCCCCCAAGCTTGAGAGCCAGTGACTTTGATTTTCTTGGCTAAAGGTTAAAAGCAGAAATGGTTGGCATCTATATCTGCCATCTTCTCTACAGGGTAAATCCTGCTACATTTGCCAAGATAGTCATAGAGCATAAAAGCCATTATTGCGTGTTAGAAGGAGTAGACAAAGAAAAGACAATGTTACTTTTCTTCTCCGTGGCCCAGAAGAGAAAATGAACTTTACAGTGCAGACTGAGTCATAAGGATTTTTTGGGCTTCCCCAAAACAGGTGGTATTTTGATTATTCACGTGAATTTCAAAGGCAAGTGCCTTTGTGTCTGGCAGTGGGTGTGTCGGGCTGCCTGTGATCTCTAACCTATGATAGCACATTCCTTCCGTGCTTCTGGCAGAGGAAAGGGAGGCAGGCACAGTCCAGAGGGACCCAGCAATCAGGAAGGATGACTCAGGAGCCAGAGGTAAGTGCTGCTACCTTTCCAGGTGAGCAGTGGGTCTGAACTGGCATTTTGGGCTCAGAATATTAGGCAAGAGCCATCGTTACAAGGGTGCTTTGCTGCCATGGATGCACGGCCTGAAAACTACCTTGCCTTTGCTGGTGTTCGCGGCAGTGACCTTGCAGAAGTAGTCCTCTTGTTTTCTGTGCGTTTATGCTCTGCCTCCTCCACCAGCTGGTGGGTATTTTGTGTATAATCGCTGCCTCTGTGGAAGCCAGAGCCAGTGAAGGTTCAGAGCCTTCCTGCGTGCCTTCGGGTCAGACTGCCAGAACCTGCCTCTGCCCACAAATGGGGAAGTGCAGAAAAGTCCACATTGATTTTCCACTGGCAACAGCAGGTTGCTTAGGTCGTGTTGGTGTTTGGCGAGGAAGGTCCCAGAGCCCACACCACGTGGTCTGGACATACTTTTAGAAGAGCAAACACAAAGCCAAGTCGGACCTGGCCGGAGCTGTTTCCTGGCTCTGGTTTGCTGGCCCCCCTCTTGAAAGCTGCCAAACCCTTGCCTGAAAGTTTAACGAGACGGCCTGTGTTCATGGCAGAGGTCCTGTCAATGTTTGCTTTGTTGCCATGAGAAATAGCAACATTTGGCATGCCCAGAAAGGAACAGGAAAACTCAGAAATGCCAGGAAAGGCCTGAGCAGATCCTGGAATAGCCATGATGTTTGTCTCCATTCAAGCAGTTAGCAGGCCTGGCGATAGGGCTTTCTGGGGCTGCTCTGAGTATTGCAAGTAGACAAGAACTGGAATTAATCTTAGGCAACCCAATGGAGAAATTATTAATTTCCTTCTAAAAGTCTCTAATGGTTTTAAATTGGGCAGCTCGCCTAGAGAGGAACATTGGTTATCATTACCATCATCATCATCTTCGTCGTCATGATCACTTTTTGGATCAGCTCTGGCTTATGTGCCTTAAAAATTCCTGGTGGCCCACCATTCAGATGCCTGTGTCTGTGCCCAGGAACAAATGTTCTGGCTGCACATTTTCCGAGCTGAAGCAGCTCTTCTCCATCCACGTGATCTGGGGCGGGAGGGGTGGGGGTGGGGGTGGTGTCCAAGGATTTGTGTTTGCAGGATGCTCAGAAAGGATAGGAAGCAGCAAATATGGCCTCTTGGCTGTTGCTGGGGCCTTCATGAGTGGCTGACGGATTGACTGACAGGTTGGGCGAGAGCACCTGAAATCCCATGGGAAAGCAGCCTTTTCTTTCTTCTTCTTCTTTTTTTTTTAAACATTTTTTTTTAACGTTTTTTTATTTATTTTTGAGACAGAGAGAGACAGAGCATGAACGGGGGAGGGGCAGAGAGAGAGGGAGACACAGAATCTGAAGAAGGCTCCAGGCTCCGAGCCATCAGCCCAGAGCCCGACGTGGGGCTCGAACTCACGGACCACGAGATCGTGACCTGAGCTGAAGTCGCCGAGACTTAGCCACCCAGGCGCCCCACTTCTTCTTTTTTTTAATGTTTATTTATTTTTGAGAGAGAGAGCGAGACAGTGTAAGTGGAGGAGGGGCAGAGACAGAGGGAGACACAGAATCTGAAGCAGGCTCCAAGCTCTGAGCTGTCAGCACAGAGCCCAACGTGGGGCTCAAACTCATGAACCGGTAGATCATGACCTGAACCAAAGTCGGATGCTTAACTGACTGAGCCACCCAGATGCCCCTGGAGAGCATAAAGCTCTTGAATAAAAACTCTTTGCATCAAGCAGTAGGCCTAACCCAAGACAAGGGTGTTCCCCAGAGGACTCAGTGTCCCTCAGAAAAGGCTTCTTGCATGGAGCATCTGGGTGGCTCAGTTGGTTAAACTTCCGACTTCAGCTTGGATCATGATCTCACAGTTCGTGGGTTTGAGCCCCTCATCGGGCTCTGTGCAGACAGCTCGGAGCCTGGAGCCTGCTTCAGATTCTGTGTCTCCCTCTCTCTCTGCTCCTCCCCAACTCACTCTCTCTCTCTCTCTCAAAAATAAGCATTAAAAAAAAAGAGTTTAATGCTTTCCAGAGTATTTCGACGTATGCACATTCCCACCTTCTTAGACCCTCACACCCTCCTTACAGCTGGCAGTGTAACAGGTGTAGGAACTGGTGTCCCCAGAATTCAGTCTCTGGAGCAGCAGCACCCCAGCGGGTAGGAGGCGGCTCTGGGAGCAGACTCACCACCCGGGGCCTGGCCTTCTCACCACTCGCTTGTGTGAGAGGAAGAGAAAGCCTTTCACCAGACCCTCGAAAAGTCGCAAACTCAGACTCAGGACTATTGTGGCCTCTGTCCATCAATTCGACCTTTCTTGTGCTTTCGTGAGGAATTTAGCTGATGATTCTACACGTGTCTGTTTTCTCCAGTTTCCAAATACTGAATCTTTCCCTGCCCTCATGCCTTCCTTCTCCGGACGCTTTCTGGGTATACAATCCATGCTGTTAGTTCTTCTTAGAACTTGAAATAGGGTAGTGAGGTTATACAGTAGAGGAAGTGAGCAAGGACACAGGATAACCTTTCAAGGAGGCTTTCGTGACAGAGTTCCTCCCAGATCTTAAACCATGATATGAAACAGCAGTGAAAGAAACCACTTGTATTTAGTTAAAATGAAGAAACTGATGAATAAAACAGAGATGCAGAAATATTAAAACTATGATTTGAGCTTAAATGACAAACTGGAAAACACAGTAAGGAAAGAGTGCAAAGAAACAGTATCAGATGTGGTTGCTATGGTGGCTTTCAGTATATAGACAATTACATCTGTAGCGATACAAATACACTTCAGACAGGTGAGTTAAACACTGGAAACCCATCAGAATATATTTTTAAAAGGGCATTTATCCCAGTTGTGAAAGAGAGATGATTACATTACCAAGTTTTTTACAAATATAAAGGTACATCGCCAGAAATCAGATGAGTGATTTATATATTAAAGCCAAACACTTATAGGAAAATAAATTTTGAAAAGAAATATAAAAAAGAGAGCAATAGAAGATTTTTGAAAAAAAAAAAACCTGACCAAAACTTAAATTCAAAATAGATCATTGGTAGAATGTACATGGCAGGCAATAACTGAATTTAATTCAGCCAGTGTTTATAGATCACCTGCTATGTGCTCAGGACTCAGGGGTAACCAAGCCAGAACCATGGCCCTTGCCACCACATTGCTCAAAAATTCTGTTGAGTAAGAAATTCTGTTGAGAGAGAAATTAAGGATTAATTTACATATAAGAAAACACAGGCAGCAAATCATGGCATGGATACATACATAAATTCAATGATAATTATAGAAAGTTGAATTAAAGCAACTTAAAAGAACTGACAGAAACCGGTTAAACTAGCAAAATAAATATAAATGCTGAGTAAGACACTTGGCGGGGTCATAGAGAAATAGGCACACCAAGGCCTTACTGCTGGCACTGTAAATCTGTTCCGTATGTGTGCAAAGTTAATGGCATCATGTGACAAAAGCCATAAAACTCTTTCTCCCAGTGAACTGTTCTGAATTTGGCATTTCCTTTCTGAGAGATACCTCTAGGACATAATTTAAAAGGAAAAAAAGCTATTCCCACAAACGTGGTCAACACCCTGCTATTTATAATAAGAAGAAATTAGGGGAAGGGAAAAAAACGTCCAGCAGCAGGCGAAATGTACCATTCGTGCAGGGTGGATACCACATAGCCAGGAAGAAGCATGCCTGTCTCCCCAGCACTTAGCACACACGGTTCCTTGACCCTAGGACACCCTTCAAATCATAACCCCCACACAACATCCTCAGGAAGGCTTCCTTGATCCACAGGCCTGGTCAGATCCCCTTATCTCTCTCAGAGCTTCCTGTCCATTGTATTCACAGCACTTAACAAGGTTTGAGATTGTCTGGATGACATTATTGTATAATGTCAGCTCTCCCATCTGACTGGAAGCTTCTCAAAAGCAGGGGAGTTAGCCAATTTGCTTTGTGTTTGACCCCCAGTGTAGGGCCTGGGAAAGATGAACAGATGGTTGCATGCGTGAATGGATGGATGGATGGACGGATGGATGGATGGATGGATGAAATTTTATAGATGCAGTAACCTCCCATTTACATAAGACTTCATAGCTGACAACTTTGGCAGACATTCTGCTTTATTCCCCTATACAGTCCTGTAAGGTAGAAATTTTTGTCTTTGTTTAAAAGTTGAGGAAGGGACGCCTGGGTGACTCAGTCAGTTAAGCCTCCAACTTCAGCTCAGGTCACGATCTCATGGCTCCTGAGTTTGAGCCCCGCATCGGGCTCTGTGCTGACATCTCGGAGCCTGGAGCCTGCTTTGGATTCTGTGTCTCCCTCCCTCTCTGCCCCCTCCCCTACTTGTGCTCTGTCTCCTTCTGTCTCTCAAAAATAAATAAATGTTAAAAAAAAAATTTTTTTAAGTTGAAGAAGCAAAGGTTTGCTCAGTAATAAGCTAAATAATTTAGTTAACTGCAGACATTTTATTTCTTGTGCCCTCCCCCCACCCCTTCTCAAATAGATGTTGGCAAAATTAACTTGGAACTAGTGATGGAATATTTCTGGTAAGCTTCCCATTTTTAAAAGGAATGACTGAAATACTACAGGGGAAAAAAAACCACAGTGAATGTTTAAAGAAAAAAAAAACCCTTCTCTTTATTTTAAAAAATTTTAGTGAAGAAAAAGTGATAAATCTTATTAAACACTTTTTGGCGTTCAGATACTCTTAACTATGGAGAACAAACTGAGGGTTACCAGAGGGGAGGTGACTGGGTGGATGGGTGAAGTAGGTGTTGGGGGTTGAGGGGTGCACTTGTCCTGATGGGCTCTGAGTAATGGACAGAATTGCCGAATCACTGTATTGTACACCTGAACTGATATAACACTGTATGTTAGCTACATTGGAATTTTTTAAAATTAATAAAAAAATAAAAGTTAAAACTTTGGGATAAAATACTTAAAAAGACACATATTGAATTAGGAAACTTTGGGCAGTGAGCCACTAGTTATTTTCCTTATTTGTTTGTCTTATGTACATGATTTTGTTTTTTCTCTGTTTATGTCACTTTGAGAATTTCTATCTTTGAAAGTGAATCTGGAATTTCAACATCTTTATTTGGTTTGTTACCTGTGGCCAAGGACAACACCTTCCATAACTTAAACATTATTTTTACACGGTTGTCAGATTATCATTTTCATTCTCACATTATTAAAAGTACATTTAAACTTTTTTTAATTTAGTCTTTTGTTATTGACTTTATTATTATTATTATTATTATTATTATTATTATTATTATTATTTCAAAGGCCCTTGAATTGGCTTTATTTATCTTGGCTTTATTATCTTCCTTGTCTTCACTTCATTCTGGTTTTTCTGTGCTTAATCTATTTGTTCTAATTTTCCTGTTTTTGTACGCTTAGTCTAATTGGTCTAATTTTCCTGTTTTCTTTTAGCTTTCTAACTTGGGCGGGGCTGGTTTACAACGTTTCACTTTTTCGTTTTGCAATTCTGATCAGAGTTGTGCGTTTTCTTTTTCATTAATTGTAATGTTTTTGTTGTTCTAAAAACAGATTCTGTTGTGACTTGGTTTCTCTCTGCCACACACGCATTACTTAAAAGGGCGTGTTTTCATGTTCAAAGAATTGGCCACCTTCTTTCTAATCCTGCCTCCATCCTTGGTTCTACCTGTACTTTGCCGTGGCCTTGAGATAAGATATTGTCTTCTGTCTCAAGAGATGTTTGCCTCTCCCTGCTCCCTTTTTTCCTTTTCCTTTTTCCTATTTACCTTTCCTTCACACTCAGAATTTAATCAGTAAATGTGCACCTTCCTATCTATTTGAACACAAAACTCATTCTCCTGCCTCCTACCATTGGTGTCTCCCATTTTTATGGTGGTGTGTACCTCTAGAATTTCTCGCTTCATTTTTTGCTTAGTGGATCTGTCCTAGTCTGCTGGTACTTTTCTTCAATTTTCATTAGTTTTTCTTTTCCCTTTTGCCCTGGGTTGGAGCACAAAGACTTAGCATGGCTGTATTTGGGGGTGGGGGTTGTTCGGGTATCTTTATTACTATCAGGGAGCCTTGGTTATTTCTCGTCATGCCTTTGAAACGGTGTCAGCTTTTCCACGGCCATGGGAACATGGCGGTATGGTAGGATGGGACCAGACAGAGCACTGGGCACCTGCATCGCCATCCTGGTTCTGTTACCTTTGAGCAGATTGTCTCCCTGAACTTCTTTATGGGCAAATGGTGCCTGACCTTACAAGGTTACTGTGAGAGTCAGCCGAAAGAGTGGGCAGGAAAGTCGGTACGTGCATCGCAGAGAGTCACCAAGAATGTGTCATCCTGTGATCCTAGCTCGACTTCCAGACGGTTTCCCTACAGTCTGACCTTGATTGTGGCCTTGGAGGCAGCAGACAGTTCCGTGTTGACTGTTGAACATGCCATCATTGGTTTGCTTGTAAGTTATTTTGGTACTTCTGTTTCCCATTGATCTGGTTTCTATGGTAATATTTCCTTGTGTTTGTTTGTCTTGAATGGTATTGGCAGCGAACCACTATACTAATTCTGATATTGCAGCATTTTGAGCAGACATGCTTTTTCAGAACAGATTACATTGTTTTTCCTCAGTCATTTCATTAACCGCCTCATTAACTTAATCTTCCTCCTGAGTCTGGAAAGAAGGCTGACCTCCCCTTTCTCTTTATCTGTCCCTTCCTTTACTCCCTGTAGTTATTCTCAGGTCCATTTTGAAACGCTCCTTTACACTGTGGAGCCCTCCCAGGCTTTTTGCTAATTTCATGACCGATCTTGCTGTCCTTTCCCTTACCTTTTTATCATATTTCTAATCTACTTATCTCAATAGGCATCCTCTTGGACTTCAAGAATCTCTGTTTCTTTGTTTTCCTTTTTTAATGTGTGGGCCTCTGTTGATAGAATGTTCCAAGATCTCAGGTCTTGACTTCTGTAGTCTTCGTTTCACTTGTTATCTTCTATATCACTGCTACCGTAACAAAGTACCAGACACTGGTTGTTGAGAAATGTGTTGTCTCAAGTTCTGAAGGTCAGAAGTCTGACATCAAGATGTCAGCAGCAGGACTCTGTTCCCTCTCGGCTCCAGGGGAGGGTCCTTCCTTGCCTCTTCCTAACTTCTGGTGGTAGCTGGCAGTCTGCGACTTTCCTTGGCTTGTAAACCCATCACCCCAGCCACGTGCCATTTTCCCCTGCACGTCTTTGCACCGTCCTCTCTCTGCATGTATCTGCCTTTGTGACTCAGTCTCCCCTTTTCAGAAGGACACCAGTCAGTCATTTTGGATGAGGACCCGCCTTAATAACCTCATTCTAACTTAATTATCTCTGTAAAGACCCTGTTTCCAATGAAGCTCACATTTGGAGGTACTGGGGATTGGGGCTTCAACGTATCTTTTATGGGGAACACAGTTCAGCTCATAACACCATCCTTGTGGCCTCCGCTCTGTTGCCCTTGACCTGGGTCCACCACTCGTGCCCACTTTGTGTGCATGGGCAGACATCCAGTGTCCTGCTCACCTTTACATGCTGAATGTTCCCTCTCTTCTCGAGAGCCCTACACTCTGGCAGGAACTTGAGCGGAAGGGGTTTGGAAGGTCTCACATGGAGCGTTCCCCCCGGGGATGACGAGGCAGGCACAGGCGGTTCTTATGTGTCATAGCCCTCACGCGCACGAGGACTCTGGGACAGGGCTGCCGTCCCCAACATGCTGGTCCTCTGTCCAGCCAAACCCTTGTCATCCATGACCTCCTCTCACAGTCCGGCTTCCCAGAAAACATTTGCAGGCATCTTCACTTTTAGGGTTTCTTTGGGTTTATTCCTCAGGCTTTTTAGCAAGTCAGTTCTGTTTAGATTAGACCCATTGGTTTTGTGGCCTCCGCAGCGGTCTGGTTGCCCTGACTGCTCCTTTCCCTATCAGAAAGTTGTTCCTGTCTTTCTGGCTGGTTCAACAAGGAGAAGACCCCTCTGCCATCATCCCAGGAATTTTCGATTAATCATAGAAAGAAGGGCTTGAGTTTTATGTTGACCAAGGATTCACAAATACATTTTAGAAGATTCTATTTATCCTGCATCCCCTTTTATTTCTTTTTAAGTTTATTTATTTATTTTGGGGCGGCGGGGGGAAACATGTGTGAGCAGGGGAGGGGCAGAGAGAAATGGAGGGAGAGAATCCCAAGCACCCTTCACACTGTCAGTGCAGAGTCCAACGTGGAGCTCGAACTCACAAACTATGAGATCATGACCTGAGCTGAAATCAAGACTCAGATGCTTAACCATCAGAGCCACCCACATGCCCCTCCCCCATCCCCTTTTAACATGTACATCTTGATTGAATAGACTAATTCAAGAAACTGCCTTTTTGTGTCATTCCCTAGTGTCATGGAGCTCCAGTCGGTTACCTCAAGGAATTTATAGTCTCTAGGAGGGAAGATTCTTACACAGTTAACCATAGGCCACAGGTCAAATGCTGACCAACTGAGAGAAACGATGAATTGGCAAGACAGGGAGAAGAGGTACGAATTCTGCTCTGTGGGCCCCGCAGAGACAAGTAACCATGTAACATCGAACCTCTACTCTGGTGAGGCTGCTCTCCACCTAACCAATGGCAGAGGCCCTCGGCGCAACCCCTCACCCCCACCCCACCAACCTGCAACTGTCAACGTTAAAAACCAGGCTGAAAGCTTTGTAGACCACAGCCCTCCACTTACCAATTATTTTTCTTCCACCATTAAAGGTTGCACTGACATAAAAGCAACCATAAGTGATATCATTGTGGTCCACTGGCTCTCTCACCGTGACATTTTATGTCCGGTGGCTTTAAGAAGGATTGTGTAAAGGCGGGTAATTGGACCGCAGCCTCCACTACGGGACAAGGAGGTTTTTCATACACACAGAAGCACCCCAAACATCACTATCCGTATTGAGCCATGCCCTTACATACACCTATTCCTTCTTGATTCGATTCTAATCACTACCACTGTCCCAGGAAATATGTTTCTAAGCCATCACACTGTGCCTCCTGGAAGAGTAGTACTTCCTTCTCTTTGGCCCGAAACTTAAAGGGCTCGTGATTGAGGACAAATGGGAACACGTATCCGTCTGTTTGCTCTGGAGTGGGGGTGCCTTAACCACAGTGCTGGTGAATTGGGGTGGGGGGGATCTCCGCATCCAGCTGTCTTTGATTTTGCGATTCTGCGTGCATGGATTTCATTATGCAATTGCTGGCCTCTGTCCCCCAGAACCTTGTTTATTGTGATCCTTCCCGGACTAAACACAAGTAAGTAATGAAGGCTTCGGGGCTTACCCGGCTCCGTTTCCATGTGACGTGTACTATTATCTTCTTAACTCTGCGTGGGTTAGACTCCTTTCACTGTTCTGTAAACGCTTGGGCACCCTACAGTGTTTGTGCACCCAAATAATTTTTGTAAATGAAAGTTTTCACACCAACCCAAGACCAGGTAGAAGTCTCACACATTTATTTGCAGCTCCCAAGTCCAGAAATCTTTTCACAAGGATGTTTATATTCTGAGTGTGTTTTCCTGTTTTCAGACTTCTGCTTTTTCTGACTTCTCTGGGAGCTTGACTTTAACAGATTTCAACCCTGCAGAAGCTCTGGCGGGTGTAAGACCCAGAAAGAGCTAAATATTAGGAACTGGCAGCATCTGCTTCCCCCTCTTCCTCATGTCTGGGGAATTCAATGGCACACAGCCACTCACTTGTTACTGATGATTTTCTTCTGCTAGAACAGTGCCCCCCAAAAGAAGCACGTGTGGTTTCCCTACAAGTGTTCTTTCGTGGCTGTGTGGTCAGCATCACCTGCTCATAGTCCATGAAGATCAAGAAACCCATGAGTTAGGGGCACCTGGGTGGCTCAGTTGGTTGAGCATCCGACTTCAGCTCAGGTCATGATCTCATGGTTCATGAGTTCGAGCCCCTCATCAGGCTCTGTGCTGATAGCTCAGAGCCTGGAGACTGCTTCGGATTCTGTGTCCACCCCCCTCTCTCTCTGCCTTTCCCCTGCTCATGCTCTGTCTCTGTCTCTCAAAAGTGAATAAACATTAAAAAAAAGAAAAAAGAAACCCATGAGTTAGGGCGACCAGATGCATATTTAACACACACACACACACACACACACACACACACATACACTTCTGTCCTTTAAACCATAATCTCCCTGCGCCTTGGTTCCATTTGGTAAGCCATTTCTCTCATCTGCCCCAGTGCTCACAGAATGGCTTACACGTCACACTACTCAAGCAAACGTGGCTAAATGTACAAACGCAAGTGAAGCAAGGTGGTGTCCCTGTCACGTAACTGGAGGCGATGCAGACCCTGGTTGGGGATGAGGAAGGCAGTCCTTGCACTGAAGCTTGCACAAGTAGGATATAGACAGGAGCTAAGAGGACTGTGAATTCCAAGGGAGAGAAACCGGAGCGGGGTGCAGAGCCAGGAGGAGGTTTCTTGCCCCCTTCATCGTAGTGGCAGAGCAGAGTGTGAAGGCAGAGGCCGGCCAGCCAGGCCTGCAGAAACTTGGTCCTTGAGTGACCTCATGACACCCACCATCAACAGGAGGCCAGTTTTCAGGAAGAAGCTTTTACAAAAAAAGTCAGCGCCCACAATGTGTTTGCCACAGTGTCCAAGTATTACCAAACAACGCACATTCCGGGGGGACTATCAGCAGCCCCAGCAGCCCTTTGGCAGATGGGACAGTCAGTTACTGACAGCGAGGCCACACTCCCTTGGCCCCCACAGCCTACCTAGGAATTTCAGTGTTGGGTCCACTTTCTGAGCCATGTGGTTCATTCATGAACAGGCTGTTGCTGTGCTTTAATTGGCGCTTTATCCTTGGCCTTGAATCCTCTGCTCTTGGGAGTATGCCCATCCCCCAACTTCTTCTACCTACAACAAATTATTAACTCCACAAACCCTCTGCCAAGAGAAGCGCAAAGGGCAAGCAGAGGGCAGGTAGGAGACAGGGAGGTGTAAAGCTGGAAAGAGGCTGGGGAGACTAGCAGTGTGGGGCTGCCCAGGGAAGGAGCTTGGATGTCCTGCTGCATTCAGGCGGGGGGTGTGGGGAGCCTGAAAGGTTCTGAGCAGACCTTGACATCTTAGGATGATCGATCTGGTTAGAGGTGTGAATATGGATTGGACTGCGGTTCTCGGTGGTTTGATTCTTGTCAGTGCACAAACATTTATTTAGTGTCTGGTACATGCTAGGCATGCTGCTGACCTTCAGAGACTGTCAGTCAAGGCTCTGCAGGGAGGTGCACGTGGACCAGGCTCTGGACAGGCCACACCCGCTAGGGCATAGGAGATGACCCTTGGTTTGAGTTAGCACAGTACAAAATCAGCAGGCAAGTTCATATAAAGGGAGTTGAGCCAGACCGAGCCCAAGATGATATTCACATCCACCACGACTTGCCCAAGACCCCCACCTGGAGGGGCTCAGACACAGGGCTCAGAGTCTTCTGAGGTCAAGTCCCTGCCCTTCATGCACTTACAAGCTGCAGCTCTGGACTCCCAGAACGTGCAGGAGATGCCGGAGGGAGATTGCCATTGTGGGGAAAGAACACCTAAGCTCATCTGCCAAGGATGTCTAATGCATTTGTAGCATAAGTGGTTCGTGTCACAGTAATACTCTGATGCATTTCTCATTTTCATTTACTTTTGATGGTCTTATAGTTTTATGTATGAGACTTTCAATAGACACCTAAGATTTATTGTTAAAAATCAACCCAAATCAGCCTCCTCGTCAGCTTACATTTGGCTGCCGTTTCCATTCAAGTCCAATCCGCTTGATATTGATTGACCAGAATGGCCACACAGGGTGAGTGGAGAATCAGACTGCAATCTGGGCCCTCTTGGCTTTGTGTCCAGCTGTTTGGGCCTGGGACCTGTGTGTGTCTCCAAGAACCCAGGAAGAGGAGGCAGCCAGGCCCTTGGAGGGCCTTCTTTGACTTGACATTGCAAAACCTGACACAGTGACCTTCCTGCCAGCCTGCTCCTGGGTTGGCTGTCTTCCTTATCCCAAGGCTCCCGGTAGGAGAACACTGTCCTTCGAAGCATACGAGCCAGACAGAATCCTGGGTCCAGAAGTGACTTAGACATCATCAGGTCCAAACTGCTTATTTAACAGATGAAAGCCAATAATAGCCAGATGAAGGGTGATACAGTTAGGAATTATGGAAAGATTAGGGAGAAGTGCATGTGGCTGGGTTTGAAATGAAGGCATCAGGAGGGACTCCTGTGTAACACAGAGCTATGTTGGATCAGTGGGCTGAGAAGCAGTGACACCCCAGTAGCAGCGGGTACACCTAACACCAGATCTTGGTTTCTATATACCACTTTCTGCTAAAGGGAATCGGGGCTGATTCCAGGGCTGGGGCTTGGAAAGCACCAGAAGAGACTGGAGCACCTTATCTTGCCAGGAAGTAAGGAAGTGCCCAAAACATGTAGGGACATGTCAGAGGAACACAGGAGCCCCCTTGATGGGACTCCCACTGGCCAAACTGGGGATGATCTGAGCAGCAAAAGAAATAATGATAACAGTAATGGCAATACTTTGAGTAAAAAAAGAATCCATGAGTCCTAGTGATACTTAAAAGGAGAGGGAGACACCCTTCTGCACAGAAGAATGCCAAGTAACAAGTGTAGAAGGAATGATCATTTTAGAAAAATCACTGTTTTGCAGCCATCAGTGTACTAACTGAGTCAGGCCAGGGTCAACAGTGGATGCTGAAATCAGTGGATGAAATGATGTAGGAACACAAGATACTCACTAGTCTCAGAGTATCACCCCACAGCTTGCTCATTAGTCACAAAGAGCAAAACGTACCTTTATAAAGGAGGGATCTGACGGACACAACCTTCAACAAGAGGTCAGGCCCGGCATCACCAACAGGGGAATAACCTGACATCAGTTGCCCTCGCATGAGGTCCAATTGGTAGGACTCATCATTGTCTGAGATTTTTGCCAAAAATGCTTCACTTGAATCTCAACATTGGGAAACAATTGAGTAGATTCAGATTATGGGGTATTCCATGAGACAACTGGAATGACTTGAAAAATTGCAATGCCAATGTTGGAAAAGACATAAAAAGCCATGAGGATTCTTCTAGCTTAAAGAAGAGTAAAGGGACATGACCAATAAATTCAGTGTGTGATTCTTGATGGGATCCTGGATCAGGACATAAAATAGTTATAAAAGACATGTCTGGGACGGCTGGGACTGTTTGAATGTGGACTGTGGATTTGATAATATCGTATCGATTTCATTCCTTGAAAATGATAAATAATGGAGGTCACCTAGGAAAATATTCTTGTTCTTCAGAGATACATGCTGAAGTATTTAGGGGTTAAGTGTCCTGATGGCGCTAATTTACTTGGAAATGATTCCGCAAAAAATGAAAAGTGTCTGTGGAGAGAAAGGAGAGAAAGCAAAATGTGGCAACAGAGTAACAGTGGTACCTAGGGGCAGGGCATTTTAGGGGTGCTCACTGTGTCCAAGTTCAGCTTTTCGGCAGTTCTGAACTTTTTCAAAATAAAAAATTGTGGGGGACCAGTAATGACAATAGAAACAGCAATAGAATGACTTGTCTTTTTTTAAAAATCAGCTGCAGTTAAAACTCCATTCTTTTGTCCTAAAATCCAGTATGCCATCACCTGTCCCTCTTCATCCACGTGAATGGAGAGAGAGATAAGACAGAGACACAGTCCTTCATCCCCTGGTTCAAAGACCAGAGCTTTGAGAGGGCGTGATAGACCGACCCTTTCCAATCCTGGCAGCTCAGCTAAGGAGATAAAGACAACACACTATCACCATCTAGTGGCCACAGAAGCAGTCTGCAGCTGCCAATTTTGAAAGCAAACTTTACCCCAAGTTATTACTGGTCTTTCCCGCCATGGGCTTGGTGAATACATTTTCCCATCTGCCAAGCCCTGGTTTTTGTTCCTCTAATTTTCTCATACGCCTTTCCAGCTGCTTTGGAGAAACAAGCCCAGAAGCTGATTTCCTCCTCCCGCCCCCCCGAAACCTAACTGAGCCCCAAATTCTTTGATAATCCAGAAGAAAGAGAAAAGCCCTGTTCATGCGTACTTAACCAGATCTTTTTTTACCAGATCTCTTTTTACCACCACACACCAGCAAGCTTCTGGCCTTTCTGACTCTGCCTTGTGGAAATAAACAAAAACTAACCTGATGAGGAAAGCAAAGGCGATTTATTCAGAGCTTGCTGTAGGAAGGGAGTCAACTACGTTCGCTTGTGTTTTGGCAGAAGAGTGAGAAAGCTTTATAGTGGGGAAAAGGGAAAAGCCTTGGGTGTTTCCCAACTGGAGGCTCTCAACGGGAAAGCTGGAGGCAGCTAAATAGAAGCGGGGCGGGGGGGGGGGTGTTCTACATGTTTGGTTGGGGGAGCATTTTGGCTTTCTCTGGTTGGTTTAAGTTGGACATAGGGCCAAAGACTAGTGACGCTGTCCATTATGAGTCAAGCCCTGGCAATTTGAGTTCAACTGTTCCAGAAGCTATTGTGTAGCTTCCTGGATTGATGTTAGCCATGGAGGCTTGGCTTCTTATGAGTCTGGCTTAGAACAGGCTGGCTTCCTGGGCTGGTTACTACAGATAAGGGGGTTAGTTTTCTGGGCAGGTTGCTGCTTGTGTGTCAAAGTTCCATTTTTTACATATGGCCTGGCCATTGTGTATTCAGTCTCTTGCTCTCTCTCTCTGTCTCTCTCTCTGTCTCTCTTTCTCTCTCAGCAAGCCCATCCACAAAGCACCCAACATGGGGCCCGCCATGTTGCCGGCAGCAGCATCTCTAATCACAGGGAAGAGGCCCCTGGAGGGAGGTCAGAAGACCTTCAGCCTTCTGCTCCAGTCTGGGGAGATTCCTCTAAGTGTGGGTGGCCTCCCCCCTGTACACAGCAGGTGCCATTCCTGCTGATTCCTGCCCTGTGAGAGGTAACGCTTGCTCCCTCTAGAGGCCAGAGAGTGAGGTGGAGTCTTGCAGAGATTACCTGTGAGACACAGGTGTAGATGGGAACAGGTACGTCCCCAATGCCAGCTACAAGTCAGCCAAGATCCTGACGTCCAGGGACTCCAGCTGAGATGAACAGACAGACTCACACATGAATAAACCATTGCTTTATCCCAAGCCTACGTTGGCCGTGGGCTCACCATCCGTGGGTGCTTTTCTCCTTTCTCCAAATCCAGGCGCTGCGTGTGAAATGGTCCCATCTCAAGTTGCCCTGGGTAGATCTAGACTGGCTCATAGACATCTCCTGCCAGATCACAGAGCTGGACCTTTCTGCCAATTGCCTGTCTTCCCTCCCCTCCGTCATCCCCTGGGGACTCATCAACCTCCGGAAGCTGAACCTCTCCAACAACCACCTGGGAGAGCTGCCTGGCGTGCAGTCATCGGATGAAATCATCTGTTCCAGGTGGGCACTCGGCCCACGCAGGCCCCCCAGAGTGGGGATGGGGACCTCTGGACCCAGCCGCCACCACTGCCCTCCTCCTACACGTACTCCCTAAGTGTCCTTTGTGGTTTTGAAAACAAACTCTCAGGAATGGGAGAGAAGTTCTGCCTGCCCTTATACAAGCTCTGAGGAATAAGGCCTCCCCGCTTTTTGGGGTGAACGCAGAGAAGTCTAGAGGGGCGGTTTGTCCGGCCCACATTTATATTCCCACTGGTGGCCACGCAGACCTGCCTGCCTGAGACATCCAGTCTTGGTCTCGCACACAGGAATCAGAGGATGCTGAAATACTCCTGGCTGGTGCAAAGCTTTTATTCCACCTCCCAGGGAAAGTTAAGTGAGAAAGGCGTCACAGAAAGAATTAACAGCAGGTGGATAGTGTGAGCAACTCCTGGTCTCCTTTTGCGGGGGGGGAGGGAGAACGTGGGAACAGGCCTGCACCTTCCCCCTGCAGTACATGGATGTACTGGTGATACCTACCTGCAAAGCCCCATCTTCCGAAGGACTTGAGCCTTAGAGCTATGCAAACCTATGCAAAGAGCATAGGGTCAGACATAACCCTTGAGGAAGAAGGCTGCACACAAACATTTAATTTTTTTAATGTTTATTTATTTTTGAGAGAGAGGGAGAGACAGAGTGTGAACAGGGGAGGAGCAGAGAGATAGGGAGACAGAATCCGAAGCAGGCTCCAGGCTCTGAGCCATCAGCACAGAACCCAACGCGGGGCTCGAACTCACAAGCCATGAGATCATGACCTGAGCTGAAGTCAGACGCTTAACCAACTGAGCCACCCAGGTGCCCCAACTGCACACAAACATTTAAAGGTCAAGTGCCATCTGAGCGGGGGTCCCTAACCAGGTTCCAGATGCCTGAAAGCACCGCCCTGTGGCTTCCAGGAACTTTCAGGACACCAGCTTCTTTTGCTATCATATATTGAGGAAGGTTTGCAACCCTATGAGTCAGTGAGACCAGGGCCCACGAAAGAGACAGTTGATTTTCTTTGTCTACACAGTTAATGCAATCAATACCAATCCTACTCTGCATTTAAAACCCACACTCTTTAGCTTGGTGCGAGGGGAAAAGAGAAATACGTGTGCAGAGACACGGAAACTTGATGCTTTGCCTCTTTGTTCTGATGCCTTGCCTTCCTTCTTCCCCAACCACAGGCTCCTGGAAATTGACATTTCCAGCAATAAATTGCCCCATCTCCCACCAGGATTCTTGCACCTCTTAAAACTTCAAAAATTGACAGCTTCAAAAAACTACTTGGAAAAGTTGTTTGAAGAAGAAAGTGGTAGGTTGGATCATCAGTAACCTGACTTACTTTGTTGTGGTGTACTTCTTGATAGGACCTTTTTTGTTTTTTTGTTTTTTTACTGATGCATTTATTTATTTATTTATTTATTTATTTTCCCCTAGCCACTAACTGGATCGGTTTGCGGAAGCTGCAGGAACTCGACATCTCTAACAATAAATTGACGGAACTCCCTGCCCTTTTCCTTCATTCTTTCAAGTCACTCAGTTATCTGAATGTCTCCAGAAATAACCTGAAGATGTTTCCAGATGCCTGGGCCTGCCCTTTGGTTAGTATTGTGCCAGAAGCTGGTCATTACCCAGGGCTCTCTCAGTGCGCTCACTTGCGCCCCCTGGGTGGCCACACTGGGTAGTAGCACTGCCGTCCCCCTCTTACCCTCCGAAGTGTCCCTCAAGAGCATCCAGCCCCTGAGTGTCTCAGGCAGGTAACTCACGTGAGAGCCAGCACCTGGCTCCGGGCTTGAGGTTCACACCATGACGCCCATAGAACTTTCCACAGTCACAGCTCACATGTCCGGTGTAGGAAGACTTCTGCCCCAGAATGGGGGCACAGTTCCTTTCAGATAGCTGTGAAATCAGAATAAAGAAGCAGAAATCATCTGCCTCCACAGCACTGCCAATTAAATGGTGGTTTTGCTTCTTGGGAAGTTTGCTTGTTAAAACAGATGGAATACCATAAAGAATATTTATGTTTTATTGCCATTGGTTTTGAACCAAGAAATTCTCTGTCACTAGCATTAACATTCTGGTGGAAACATATGTGTGTGGGAAACGGTTCCTCTCTGGAGCATGGTCCTGAATGATGCCATTATTTCCAAGGACAATGGGCCAGATGTTCTGGAATGAAGGGAAAGGACTATGAGCCACCTTTGTCTCCCTCAGGAAACCATTCCCGTCCCTTTCTTGGGGCAAAAGGACAGGAAAACGGGACAATAACAGTTTGTAGCGTCTTGACTCCGTTGCACTTATGACAGAAGCTTATTGTAGCATTCTGATTTTTAATATCAGGTTTGGAAACGGTCTTTCTCCTAGGCCCCCCGGCACTTGACAAGCTAACTAATGTCTCATTCTCTTTCTTGTCGAACTCTTAGAAATGTTGTAGAGCATCCAAAAATGCCCTGGAATCTCTACCAGACAAAATGGCTGTCTTTTGGAAAAACCACCTCAGGGATGTGGATTTCTCAGAAAACGCTCTCAAAGAAGTCCCCCTGGGGCTTTTCCAGCTCGATGTGAGTCGAACAGGCCCTCTATTTCTCATTTTCAGCCTTTGTGAGGAAATCGCTCCACATTGCAGTGCAATCCACATGCTTCTCCTGAGCTTCTGAGACCAAAAACAAAAAATGTTGAGCTGTCAAAAATGCGCATGTTTATGAGCAAAGATTGGGAGGAAGTGAGCCAAATGAAAACAGCTATGTGAAGGGGAAGGGGGAGCGTGGGGTTTTATCCACCAGGACTCTGCAGGGTTGAAACTTGTAAGCACAGCCCAGCAGCCCTCTGTCTGACCTGCTCTGGCTGTGTCCTTCCCGCCCCAGCCCCCACGGGGCCCACTGAGGCCCATGTGCAGAGCGGAGGGAGCACTGTAGGTGGGGCCTTACTGCCCCCCCCCACCCCCCACCCCTGTCTCCCTCCCCAGCTGGAATTCCTGAGGGTTAGAAGCTTCTTTGGATGTGAATTCAGGAAAGTGCCTTTTGCCACAGTCCCGAGTCCCCCCGCCCCACCCAACCCACCAACACAGGCTGCTTTCTTATCTTGGGGTATATGCAGACCTGTTCCCCCCACTTGAATGGGAGCCCCTAAAGGCCTAGAGCACAGATCATATTCATCCCTTGGCTCTGGGTGCCGCCCCAGATTGGGGCTGATGAGTGTTGCTGGAAGGCATCAGGGCAGCCCCGGGCAGAGGGCACAGGCCTCGGCCCCCAGTCCTGCCACACCGGCTACCTGGGCCCCCACAGGTTCTCCTGCAGGGAAAAGCTTCACTTCCCCCCATGTTCAGGGACCCCAAAAGGGCCAGGAGGGCACCTTGCATCTGTGTGTTCTCAGGGAGGATGGGCATCGAGTCTCAAGCCCCAAGGTGTGCATGTTTCAAAGGGGACAGAAGTCACTGCTACCCTCAGGGGGGCCCCGGGCCATACGCTCAGTCCCCCGCCCCAGCTCTGCCCTTGGGGAGATCGCCTGTATCAGCCCCCAGCTCTGGGGCCATTTCTTCCCACCAGCAGCTTGCCGACTCGGTTTTCTGGTTCCTAGTGGGGCCAGAAGCCACAAATCAGGAGGGAAAGAACTCTGTCTGGGACCTTACTGCTCGGCCCCGGAGGAATTCATGTTTGCTTGCGGTCTTCCCCTCCCAGTGGGGGTACTGGGAGGCCCTGCACAACTTTCGGTGACAAGCTGGTTGTGATGGCGGGGGTGGCGTGGACCCCCTTTGACAAGGGAAGAGACAAGTGCGTGGAGTAAGGAGTTCAAAGCAGGCAGCCTGTTCACACTGCTGAGCCACCACCGTAGAGGACAGGATAGTCGGTGTCCCCAGTGGTGGCATCAAGAAAGGTCACAATATGGGGCGCCTGGGTGGCTCAGTCAGTTAAGTGTCTGACTTTGGCTCAGGTCATGGTCTGGCAGTTCATGAGTTCAAGCCCCGCATCGGGCTCTGTGCTGACAGCCCAGAGTCTGGAGCTGCTTTGGATTCTGTGACTCCCTCTCTCTCTGCCCCTCCCCTGCTTGTACTTTCTCTCTCTCTCTCTCTCTCTCTCTCTCTCTCTCTCTCTCAATCTCTCTCAAAAGTAAACATTAAAAAAACTTTAAAACATAAAAACCTAAAAAAAGAAAAGGTCACAATCTGCCCCCTGTACTCCCAAGTAAAACACGTTACAAGTCCAAGGGTAGAGTTGGTGCCCCTCTGTGACTGGTGGGTGGACAGAGGGCCGAGGGCCGGGTAGTCACCAGGGGGCACCGCAGGCACACGGGTGGTGCCAGGCACCTGGCCAGCAGAGGGCACCCAGCTGGGGCAGATGACCCTCTGTGTCCCTGCCACCCTGCCCCTGCCAGGGGCATCACCTGAGGAGGTCAAGGGAGGCAGGGGGGCCCAGCACTGTGCAGCAGCCCCCTCCCCTGGGGTGTGATGCCTCGGCCTCCAGGACCCTCAGCATCGGCTGCTGTTCCCAAGACGGGCCTGTGAGTAACTGTTACTCTTAAGAAGGCCCAGCGCTGAGAAGCACTTGGACTCCTTTCAGCCTGAAATGAACTGCCTCCCATTGATCTGGAGGGAAGGATAGTGTATAAACTGTCCCGTTTGCTGTATTTGATACAATTTCATGAGGTTTTTTTTTGGGGGGGGAGGGGGCTCCATCCCACAACCGTGAGATCGTGATCTGTGCCAAAATCAAGAGTCAGACACTCAGGGCGCCTAAGTATCTGACTCTTGACTTCAGCGCGGATCATGATCTCACTGTTCGTGAGTTTGAGCCTGGCATCGAGCCCTGTGCGGGCAGCCCTGAGCCTTCTTGGGATTCTCTCTCTCTGTTTTCCTGTCTCTCTGCCCCTCCCTCACTCTCTCTCTCTCAAAATAAATAAATAAAGTTAAAAAATTAAAAAAGAGTCGAACGCTGAACTGACTGAGCCACCCAGGTGCCCCAATATAATTCCGAGTTCTAAGAGACTATGAAGCCCCACACTATTGGAATCTTTGCTAAAGTGAATCCGTTACAATCATTTGTGCATTTTGTCAGGCACATGACCTTTCTCTTCAGTTTCTGCTCCCTTTGGTGTTTGATGGTAACTTTGACTCTCTCTCTCTCTCTCTCTGTCTCTCTCCTTCCCAGGCCCTCATGTTCCTGAGGTTACAGGGCAACCAGCTCATGGTGCTGCCACCTCAAGATAAGTGGACCTGTAGACAACTTAAAACCCTGGATCTCTCCAGAAACCAATTTGGCAAGTAAGCATGGGGTCTCCTTACCCTGGCGAGCTCGAAAATGTGCGTGTAACCACAGTCAAGCCGACCCTTGGCTTGGTGCCTTCCTTGGTGTGTTAGGGCCGCCATAACAAAGTACCTCAGGCTGGGGGGCTCAAACAACAGACTTTTATTTCCTCATGGCTCTGGAGGCTGGGAGTCTGAGATTAGGGTGCCAGCAAGGTTGCTTTCTCCTGTGGCCTCTCCCCTTGGCCTGAATATAACTACCTTTTCCCTGTGTCTCGCATGGTCTCCCTGTGTCCTAATCTCCACTTTCTTAGAAGGACACCAGTCAGATTGGATCAGAGTCCATTTATATGACCTCATTGTAACTTGTGCACCTCTTTAATTTTTTTTTTCAACGTTTATTTATTTTTGGGACAGAGAGAGACAGAGCATGAACGGGGGAGGGGCAGAGAGAGAGGGAGACACAGAATCGGAAACAGGCTCCAGGCTCTGAGCCATCAGCCCAGAGCCTGACGCGGGGCTCGAACTCATGGACCGCGAGATCGTGACCTGGCTGAAGTCGGACGCTTAACCAACTGCACCACCCAGGCGCCCCTTGTGCACCTCTTTAAAGACCCCGCCTCTAAATACAGTCACATTCTGAGGTCCTGGGGGTTAGGACTTCAAAACATAATTTGGAAGAAAGGGGCACAACTCACCCAAAACAGTGTCCTGCCATCTCTAGGTTTTAAAGGCTCCAGGAGACCCTTCTCATGTCAACCTAACCTGTCATTCCGTTCCAAAATTTTGGCCAATCACTAGCCAAAATGAGCATCCAACGAATAAAAATCACTCCCAAAGCCTTCTAATAAAACAGGAAAATCTGAGGATGAGCACAGCTGGTCCTTGGGGGCCTGGAGACCAGACTCCCAATTTCATTTGCTGAAGTCCACTTCTTAGCAGAATTTACCTCCCAAAGAGAGCCCCCCACTCCTGTGAGAATGTGTAATATGGAACAGCCACTGGAAAAGGCCTTCCTGCCAGGCACAGAAACGCTCACATCTGCCTCAAATGGAGAAGCTCAAGAAAGGAAATCATCATTGATCATGCCAGTGTTTGATCACCTCCTTTAGAGGTTTTTTTCCCCCAAAGACTTGTGAACATCACTAGTGCAATTAGCAGTCAGGGGCTATGGGTGCTTACATAGCAGCTGCAGGGGAGCCCAAACATCCTGCTGATAGACTTTTCTCCCTTATCTCTGCATGGCTTGGCGTTGTATAATCACAGCAAAATAGTAATGTCTTTGCCGTGCTTTCCTCAAAATCTGACCTTTTTTTGTTTTTGGCCCCAGCAGAAATGAAGACGGACTTAAAACAAAGCGTATTTCCTTTTTCACCACCAGAGGGCGCCAGCGTTCTGGGACGGAGACAGGTATGTAAGGCGGTGCGGGCAGGAGACAGCTGGGTGGGTGTTCCCTGCTCCACCACCGGGGGTCGCCCTTGCATGGGGCTTTTCTCTCCCCGTTTGGCCTGCAAGTATCCTGAAGTCCCCTCTCCTGCTTGCGGTCCGATGAGACTGGTAGCTGCTGTGTGGGTGGGTCTGCCATGAGCGAGCACCACCCTAGATATGGTGAACGTGTTAGAGCCTTTCTTGAAAGCCCACAGCATGAGGTATGGATTGGGGTTCCCATTTTGCAGGTGAGGAAACTGAGGCTTCCACCGTCTTGCATTCAGCTCAAGCTTCCATAACAAAGCATCACAGACTGGGCGGCTTAGACAATGGAAATTTATGTTCTTACGGTTCTGGACGCTGGCAGTCTGAGATCAGGGTGCCAGCATAGTCGGCTCCTTGTGAGAGCCTTCTTGCTGTGTTCTCGCAAAGACCGACCGACAGACCGAGCCCGCCAGTGTCTCTTCTTGTGAGGGTACTAATCCCATCGTGGGACCCTACCTTCGTGACCTCATCTAAACCTAATTACCTCCCAAAGGCTCCAGCTCCAAGTATCATCACTCTGGGTGTTAGGGCTTCAACATATGAAGGGAGGAAGACAGTTCAGTCTGTAGCACCTGGCTGATATGCCCAGGTCACACGGCTGCTTGGTGTGGTTGGGAAGGGCAGCACTGTGAAGTCCTTACTGCCACACCGTAGCATCCACGGGAAGTCCACGTGGGCACACAGTCACCCCACCCCCACCACCGCATGCTATCCTGGCCAGCCTGAGACTCTGTGGGGGGCTTAGGGTCTTCCCCCAAACTCATCAGGAACAGAACTTTTCTTAGAGTATTTTTACTGGTCTTAAAACCAGGCCAGTTCAGCAGACACTATTCCAGGAAAACAAATTTTTCTGGTTTCATTTTGTCTTCTGTGAGGTATGGGGGAAGGTGTGAACCTGTCCCTGGAGCTATTCAGCCGGCCCTTTTCTTTTTAACCTGAAAACTAAGACTTCTAAACCCAGCAGGGGTCACAGAAATATCCCTCAGGATGCTGTCCCGTAGAACCGGAACCAATATTTAGGTCATTTTGAAATGTAACATAATGTTCTTCTTTGGCTCAATTTATGTTGGCAAGTGCTCTTTCAGTACAGATGGTGTAAGATGGGGACGAGAAATGCCAGAGGCCAAGACATATTGCAGGCATGACCCAAATGGTCTGTTCACCTGTTACGCCTTTTGATGAACTGATATGTTCAGTATATATATGGATATATGCATATATAGCAGTCACGTATGAGTGTGTGTATTTACATATGATTGAAAAAGTAATATGTCAGCAGTGGAACAGACCTAAGTAAATATAGGAATTCAGTATATGACAAAGGTGGAATTTCAATTTGGTAGGGAAAAAATGTTTTATTGTTTTAATAAATACTGTGGTGTAACTGCCTGTCCAGTTGGAAGGGGAAAAATCACAAGGCTGGAGTCCCTTCCTTATATCAACTATGAAAATTTCCATGTGGATATCAGATTTACAGATAAAAGAAAAAGAAAACAAGAAGCATTTAAGAGAATATATGTATAATCTGGGAATGGAGAAGACCTTTAAAAACTAGGCGGGAAACCCAGAAGTCTTTAGAAAAGGACCAAAATCTTGGGCTTCGTAGAAATATGAAAGCTTTGTTTGGTAAAAGACATCATAAACCAAGTCAAAATGCAAACAGACAAGAAATGTTTGCAACACAAATTGTTGCAACATAAACTGGCTTAAGTCCTAATATACAAAGACTGCTTACAAATTGTTTTTTCTTGTAAAGACAAACCAATAGGACAAAAAAAAAAAAAAAAAAAACAGGGGAGGGCAGTGGATATAAACAGTTTGCAGAAAAGGAAGTCCAAATGGCCCCTGTAACAAATGATGAGGCCTCGAACCAACTACTGGGGACTCACGATTAGGAATTTCATAACCGGTCCTTTTTAAAAAAAATTTTTTTAACGTTTTATTCATTTTTGAAAGACAGAGTGCAAGCAGGGGGAGGGGCTTGCAAGGGGGGAGAGAGAGAGAGACACAGAATCTGAAGCAGGCTCCAGGCTCCAAGCGGTGAGCACAGAGCCTGATTCGGGGCTTGAACTCACAAACCATGAGATCATGACCTGAGCGGAAGTCAGACGCTCAACCGACTGAGCCACTCAGGCGCCCCTCATAACCGGTCCTTCTTAAAATGAAGGGCCTTGAGACTTTGGAAATTGAGTCCAGACATAAGGATTTCACTTGGAAGGAAAGAGAAACACACCCTTTCTTCTTGTCGATGCCCAAACGGGATGATAACACACGAGAAGTGTAGTGGTGGTGGATCTCAGTCATGTTTCCATTGCTGCGGGTTGAGCCTCGTACTTCATGAGTGGATTAGAAAGGTGTCTCCGGTTTAGAAATGTAGGCCTCGCAGGAGGTGGGCCCAACGCTGAGCGGGACCAGACACTCCCTCATGAGGCTACCAGAGCGCAAGGCCAAAGGCACGCATGAGCAGCGTAACTGGAGCGTGCACCGTTCTGGAAAATGACCTTGCCGGTGGCCCCTCAGGAGCCTGTCTGGGGAGCGAGGTGAGGGGGGCCACACGGCTTGGCAGTTTCCCTGGCAGAGGTGGGCCGGGGCATCAGCACACGACAAAGTCCGCTGGAGTTCCTAACTTTCGCCTCGTGAGTTGAGGCCCACACCTGGGATTGCAAATTCTCCCTCGGTGGGGCGATTCTCTCGGGGCTGTTGATCCTTGGGTGAGGAATTATCTATAAAAGATCACTTATTTGCAGAAGGAGAGTAGAATTCTGAGGAGATTTATGTACATTCAAGTAGTCATGTTTGTGTGGCGGCCTTGTCCAAAAATAATTTGGACAGCCGTTTTTACGGTAAAATTCAGACCAGCAGAGTCATAAATTACTTATGAATAAATAATTACAGTTCATAAATACCTCGAGCTGTGCTAGCGCAGCCCCGTTTCCATAGTTTCTGCACCGGGCCGAGAACTCTATGACAGGTGCTGTCTCTGTTTGCAGTGGTAATTGCTTGTTCCCTCCGTCCGTTACTTAGAGAGGCTTCATAAACACCGAGGTCAAACTGGAAAATCGGGACGCACAGAGGCCAGGTGTTGAGAACGTTCTCTGGGTAGAAAGGGAACCTTTCTTATCGTGCATGTGTTGCGGCAGGTTGAAGTTGATCATTCTTTTTCACTGGGGGGACAAAAAGAAAGTCCTTTTGAGCATCTTCCTATGTCCAAATCCATTTTCTTTAGAAAGCGTGTTACACCTTTATTTCTAAAGGAGCCCCTTCACTGAGTCCCCTCCCTGTGGCTGCTAGCTGGGTCAGTTTTCCGGGCGCTGCTTTCAGTATTCTGTTATCGTCTCTCCCGGAACATTCTCTGATGCCAGGTTACCCCCATTAGCATTGATACCTCGGCTACATGTGTGGAGGAGAGCCAGAGGACAGGGAGGAAGTTGTGATCAAGGACAGTGGAAAGTCGCTCGGCCCAACAAAAGAATCCCAGCTTCTCTATCTCGCTTGGCTGGCAGAGGGCCGGAGAAGAGGGCTTTGGGCCAGTCTTTTATCTTGAGTTCTCAGAGCTGGAGCTGAAAGGGACCCTTGGGGGCCTGCAGTCCTGCCCCCCTCTGTGCCTGACCAGGGAGGATAAGGCACTTCAGAGATTCTGCTAGAAACCTAAGCCTCTCATCCCCATCAGAGTGCAAGCACAAGCTCCCTGCCACGGTCTTTCTCCACCCCCACCCTCCGGTGCCCCTGGAAAGAGCACATGTGACATGATTTTAATGGGAATCTCCTAATTAGCCCAATTAATGAAATCACTGAAGTACTAGAGAGCTGGCTACTTTTTCAGAGAATGCCATCTTAGGAAGCCTAAAAACTGAGCCCATCGTATTATTTTCTGGTTGCCTGGCTCTTTCTTAACTGGAGAGGTAATTCATGTCCGCAGTAAACAGAATTTTTGAACAGTGCTGAAGGTATGGAATGAATATCCAGCCTCCTAGTCATCCTCTTCCCCAGAGACAACCACGGAATTTGCTGTGTCTCTGGTAACGGATATGTTTGTGTCTAACATACTTGTAGAACACGTACATGCATTACGTGCCTGTGTGTATCCACATGCCTATAGCAGCACGTAAAATGCATGCACATGGGTGGTGTGTGTGCATACGCCTATAATATCATATAGCACACTTATATACCTGTGTGCCTGTGTAGTGTGCACATAAACAGCATCAGATAGCATATCCATGTGCATATACCGCACATACATGTAACACATTCATGTAAATGCATGAGTGTGTGTTTGCTCACATGCCTGCACATGTTTTGGTGGGTCACAAGTTAAGCCTTCTAGATGCCTGATGCCACCTCCTTGCTTTTCAGTTCACCAATAGCTCGTGAGTATCACTTCATACCCGCACGTGTAGACCTGCCCCATGCTTTGTAATAGTTGAATACTATCCTATTATTCATTAGCTACCCCCCTTTGGGGCAGACATGTAAGCCATCTTTTGTCTTTGCTGTTACAAACAGTGTGCCATCGAGTGTCCTGTCTTTGCATCTTTGCCACACGGGTAAGGGCATCTGTAGGACCATTCCCTCGAATTAGAATCCCTGGGTCAGTCAGATGGGCACCTCATTCAGATTGCCTTGCCCAAAATACCCTCCAGAGGATGCACCATTTTGTATGGCCACCTGGCCTCCAGGCTGTGACGGTCCAGAATTATCTGCAAATATCTAGTCTGCTTTGCCATTTCTTTGCAGCCGGTGTGCTGGAATTTCCGGCCTTCCTAAGTGAGTCTTTGGAAGTCCTTTGTCTGAACGACAATCATCTGGATGCAGTCCCTCCCTCGGTTTGCTTACTGAAGAGCTTATCAGAACTCTACTTGGGAAAGTGAGTACCCAGCCAGAGCAGCCGCACTGGCCCTTCTGGCCCGGGGAGGCAGAGTGTCCTGTAACCCATCTGAGGACACAGACACGGGGAAAGAGAAGCCATCTATGTACCAGGAAGCAGCAGGCGGACTTTGAGAACCGGGCTTAGTCAAAGAGTCGGGGTGGGGGGTGAGGGTGGGGGGAAGGCTGGGCAATGACGCCATGATGCATCGTTTGCTACTTGACTCAGTTGTAATGAAAGGAAGTGCTCCTTCATCCTTCCATTTACTGGATACCTACTGCCAGGCACTGCTGGGGGGTTCAGACAGTGTGCAAAACAATGAAAATATGAAAAAAAAAGTTCAGGTTATGTTGCCTTTTTGAGAAGAGATACTAGTAATCATTATGGATCATCGTAATACATAGAAGAGAGGCGGACGTTGGGGGTGGAAATCCAGTTCTAAGCCACAGGGCTTTGCAGAAGACAGGGCTCCCATTTGTACTGCTGGCTTCCCAGGGAGAAAGGCTTTAGAATTACTATATAAATGGGAGGCAAGAAAGCAGGGGCCCATGATGTCAGGCTTGGGGTGCAGGCCCCAGAGGCTGACAGGCTGCTGTGTGTGTGTGCACATGTGTGTGTTCTCCCACGGTGTGTGTGTGTGTGTGTGTGTGTGTGTGTGTGTGCGCCCTCAGCAATCCTGGCCTCCGAGAGCTCCCTCCTGAGCTGGGGCAGCTGGGCAACCTTTGGCAGTTGGACATTGAAGACCTGAACATCAGCAACGTGCCCACGGAGATCAGAAAGGAAGGTAGGGCTTCCTCAGCACCGCCCCCTGGGAAAGATGACTCAAGTCCACTTGTTAAGGACCTTGGGGTGGAAGCTGCTGGGTGTCCCATGGAGCCCAACTGCGGACTCCCATGGTTGGGAAGGTGCTGTAAAATTACCCAGAAAGTGATAGTTGCTGGGCACCGTGGTATTGCGATTGACCACATGATAAAAGTATCTTTGGTTCTGTGGGCAGGAAGGATTTTGTCTGGACGCCCTTGACTTTTGGACTCCACTTTTGGGATGATTAGTATCATACCTTTTCCCCATCAAACCCAATACTGCTCTCAACTTGCCCCATTAGAACATGTGCAAAGTGTTCCTTCAAGACAGGATGTTGTTTCCCAAGGGCCGTGAGCATGTTCTCGTCTATACGTCCACCGTGTCTACTTTCCCCGCTCTGTGATTTTGCATAGGCCCCAAAGCGATGTTGTCTTACCTGCGCGCTCAGCTGCGGAAAGCAGAGAAGTGCAAGCTGATGAAAATGATCATCGTGGGTCCTCCGCGCCAGGGCAAGTCCACCCTCCTGGAGATCTTACAGACGGGGAGGGCCCCCCAGGTGGTGCACAGCGAGGCCACCATCAGGACCACCAAGTGGGAGCTCCAGAGGCCAGCTGGCTCGAGAGCCAAGGTCAAGGATGTTCGGTGTGCAGAGTCCCCCATGGGTGGGAGGGAGTTTTCCCTGGCACCTTCTGTCTCCTCTCCAGAGAGCCCGGGATTTTCACAGCCTGGTGTCTGGGGCCAAGGATATTTACAGGGGCCGCTGTGTGCTGTTTCAAAGTTCCTGCCAAGGGCCAGTGAATAATTTCTTAATATGACTTCATAGTTCTGTTACGGTTAAGTTGAGGCTTCAGGCCAGTGGTTTGGCCGTCCGTTAGATTTCTTTGATGAGCTTTTGAAGGCAGCAGTGGCCCGGCTCTGCCCTTCCTGGCTCTAAGGATTACAGTTCAAATGGTCTGGGGTAGCTGCCCCCCAGAGCTGAGAGCAAACTGCTACCATAGACAGTGAGACCCAGCAGCACCTGCCCCTCGCGGGGAGGCTGAGAACCCACCCCCTGGAATGAATGCACTGTCCTGCCTAACACCTGCTTCCACCCCAAGTTCCTAAAAGTCTAGTTTTCAAGCCCCTATGTGGTGAACCTGTTAATCATCTTGTTTTGCGTTCAGCGTGAGACAAAGGAAAATGAAACTTGCCTCGCACTGGAATCAGAGAAGAGAGCCTGTAGAGGAATGCAGGGGTAGAATATCCCAGAATATAGAATGCTGGGAGCAACAGCTCAGGGGAGAACACACCCCTGGAATGCCTCCCTTACCTGTCGCAGTATTTTTAGGCACACAGAACCACACAGGGAACCAGGTGCAGGGAGGCTGTTCGGGGAAAACCGAGGGGCATTGGGGCCAGAGGCTGCAGGATTTACCCGCCCCCTCCCCCAGCCCCAGCCCCCAGCACAGTGCCAACTAGAGACAACAATGTTTTGTTGCAGAATCTTTTATACAAAATCACTTTCCAAGTCGGAAATTCCGGTTCGGGTCGTTAGGCATTTAGGCTGTACATTTTAGCAGACTCAGAAACCAGTCCTCTAAAGGGCAGAGCCCTGCCTTTTAATGCCATAACAGTCAAATAATACCAGCCCCACCACAACCCCCCAAAAGGCCCCAGGAGTGAATCTAACTACCCTGTGTCCAAAGGTTCTCTAAAGCCCCCAGGATCTCTGGATTCTCTCCTGGTTTTTTAAGCAAAACTACTCAATATCACTTTCTCCCAGCTATTCTTTAGCAAATGATTGTCTGACGTCTGGGGGGTGAATTGCAGTTTCCATTTTTCCTGTTCTTTGGCCCCTACTTCCTTTCTGCCGTTATTATCATTTCCCCTCCTTTAGTGGAAGGACAACCACCTGATGTTTCAGACGCCGAGCCCCGTAACGCCCTGTGTGTCTGGGCCTTCTGCCAGTTTAAAACAGCTGCCCGTTTTCATTTCTTTGCAAAAGCAGGTCAGCACGCCTTGTCTTGGAGGCCAAAATGCAGCAGCTTGGAAATGATTCTTTGCTACAGAAAACTGCAATCTTAGCTGGTGGGGCCAGACTCTTAGCTCATAGAACGATAGAGAAACCACCGTTTACACAGCCTTTCCCGGCAGCACTACAGCTAATCTTTTGTTTGATTCCCACGTCGGGGAAGTTTCCCATCATCCTTGGTGGGCGCCGCCCTCTGGCCTACTCAAGTCCGGAGGCCGGAGGTCCGTCTCCTTGGCCTCGCCCTTGCACAGATGGAGGTTAAGCCTTGGTGTGGGCGCTGACGTCAGCACCGGGGTTCCCTCCAGCAGGATGTCTCCTAACTGTCTGCAGCAGAGACAGAAGCAGGACAGAGCCCCCAGTGTTCAGCTACAGGTGGACACGAACGGGAGCCAGCCATCCAGGAAGGCCTGCCCTCCCTCCTACCCCCGGGCTCTGTCAGGGGTAGATAGATGCTTCCAGAAGTCCACCTCCGCACTGCTGGGCCCCTTTCCCTCCCTTGGGTCACTTGCTTCCTGAGACAAACAGCAGGACGGGCAAAGCCCTTCCACTGCTGGGCCGTTTTTAGGCCCCAATCCCAGCATCTGAAGTGATCAGTTATCCCAATAACTGTACAGCCTTGGTTCCTAAATGCCTCCTGTCGCTGCCCTTGTTGCTCAAGCAGGTTGAGTCCGTGGAATTCACCGTCTGGGACATCGGTGGCCCCGCCAGCATGGCCACTGTCAATCAGTGCTTCTTCACAGACAAGGCCCTGTATGTGGTGGTCTGGAACCTGGCGCTGGGGGAGGAGGCCGTGGCCAACCTCCAGTTCTGGCTGCTCAACATCGAGGTGAGGAGATGCCAGCCAGCCCTGCGGTTGCCAGTCCTCAGAGTGTCACAGGGGTCCGCCACTTCTCTGAAGCGTCCCCCTTCACTGAGGAAAAAAAAGAGAACAGAAAAGAAATGGTCAGGGAGAAACACTTTGCGTTTGGGCTGGTTTTCTGAGGACCCAGGATCCTAGGTCACAGTGAAACACTTCACAACCATCCTGAGCCAGGGGTACCTGGGTGGTTCAGTCAGCTAAGCACCCGACTCTTGATTTCAGCTCAGGTCACGATCTCATGGTCGTGAGATTGAGCCCTGCATCAGGCTCTCTGCTGAGCGTGGAGCCTGCTTGGGATTCTCTCTTGTCTCTCTCTCTGCACCTCCCCTGCTCATGCTCTCTCTCTCTCACTCTCTAAAAAGAAAAAGAAAAGCGAAAAACCCTCCTCAGCCAGATTGTTGGTGGTGCTCTTGTAATTTTCTTCTACCTTAAATTTAAGAGCCCCCCACCCTTGGACCCAAGAGGAAAACAGAACTCCCCTCTCACGAGCAAAGGTGATGAGAGCCTGGATTCAGGCCACTGCCCCAGGGAGCTGACGTGCTGGCTGCAGGGATCAGAAATCCAGACCCTCCGGGGTGCCTCATGGAACCCCTCAGGGCCAAACAGGTTTTGCAGAGAGGAGTGCGGGGCACCTGGGAGCTGTTTCCCAGTGCCCCGATGCTCAGCCACGGGGTTCTCTCTGGCAGGCCAAGGCCCCCAACGCTGTGGTGCTGGTGGTTGGAACACACCTGGACTTAATCGAAACCAAATTCCGAGTGGAGAGAATCGCAACCCTGCGCGCCTACGTACTGGCGTTGTGCCGCTCGCCCTCCGGGTCCAGGGCCACGGGCTTCCCGGACATCACCTTCAAACACTTACAGTGAGTGTCCTGCTTGCTCCTACCTTGTGCCTGAGGCTGCTGCTCCCTCTGGTGTCCATCTTTCCCGGGGACACTGGGATCCGCCTGCAGAGGGCTCCCCGAGCCGGGGGCTGGGCTCCTCGGGGGCCCCTTCCGGGCTCAGCCCCCAGAGCAGACTCGGCCCTGGGGAGGGCAAGGAGCCACTAGAGGAGTGGCAGGGCAGAGCCTGGGCACACCCTCTCCACGCTTCTTTCCTGGTCCCCTCCTCCCCCGGGGCCAGTGCTGAGTGTGCATGGCCCCCACGGGACCAGGAGATTTGAGCTCGTGCACCACGCATCACATTTGCTGATCCCTGACCAAGGACAGACCCCACGGGCAGTCTTGGTCCTTGCTTTGGGGCTGAGCGGTCTGGGCCCGTGCCAATGGAACTGGTGCCCTAGGCTTGTCACTTCTCTTACCTTCTGAGCTTAGACTCACGACAGCCCCGTGAGGTACAGGGACCGTTGTGCCCACTTCACAGATGATAAAACAAGCCCAGCGAGTGACGTAAGCATTCTCTCAGAGGAATCAAGTGTGTGTTACTACAGCTGTGCCGGTGGCTCTCAGCTTCCCTCACTGTGGGTGCAGTGCTGCAGACCTGGGTGCAGGTGACAGCCTGGGGCCACTTCTGCCCCGCTCAGAATGCGGGATCTGGCAGATCCTGATGCAGAATTTCCGGAATTCTTCGTGTGTCCTTGAGAACACCCCTGAGTCCTGTGACAACAGGAGCACTGGCTCTGAGCCAGACACCTGGGTCCACCCCAAGTCTGCTCCTTTCCAGCTTGGAGGTCACCTTGCACCCGTGTGCCTCACCTTCCTCCTCTGTAAAACGGGCGCACTCAGAACACATACCGCGTTGCTCCCAGTGAGATCTGGATACATTTGTCCGTGCCCACCTCTCACGAGTTCCCTTGACTTGCCAGCATTAGGGACAAAACCTGTGGAAACAGAGACACTACAGGGCTTGTCAGAGGGAAGACGCATGATGAGTGATCACCTTCTGTGTTACACTCGCAGCGAGCTCTCCTGCAAGAGTCTGGAAGGCCAGGAAGGGCTACGGCAGCTGATCTTCCACGTCACGTGCAACATGAAGGATGTGGGCAGCACCATAGGCTGCCAGAGACTCGCGGGGAGGCTGGTGGGTACCCGACGCTTCCGACCAGAACCAGAGGGGCTGCTCCCTCCCATTCTGTTGGGAACCCAAACTGCCCTTCCTCCCTGCTGTCAAACAAGTATGCTGGGTCCTCAGGCGAGGTGGTCCCAAGGCAAGAACCATTTTTGGGAGGCGGGGGGGAGGGAGGCAAGGGGATGGGGCAGTGAGGGGAGAGGTTCACCTACCCGGGGGACACCTGGGTGGCTCAGTCGGTTAAGCATCTGACTCTTGATGTCGGCTCAGGCCGTGATCTCACGGTTCGTGAGTTCAAGCCCCGCGGTGGGCTCTGCGCTGGCAGTGTGGAGCCTGCTTGGGATTCCCTCTCTCTCTCTCTCTCTCTCTCTCTCTCTCTCTCTCTCTGCCCCTCCCCTGCTTGTGCTCTCTCTCTCTCTCTTTGCAAATAAATAAACATTAAAAAAAAGAAGTTCACCTGCTGAGCCTCAGGGGCTGGCAGGCAGGGCTGGGGACCTGGGGATCCAGCCACCCACCTGTCCGCCCCCCCCCCAGATCCCCAGGAGCTACCTGAGCCTCCAGGAGGCAGTGCTGGCCGAGCAGCAGCGCCGAAGCCTGAGCGACGACGTGCAGTACCTGACGGACAGGCAGCTGGAGCAGCTGGTGGAGCAGACACCAGACAACGACATCAAAGACTATGAGGACCTGCAGTCCGGTGAGTGGGGGGCGGGGGGGGGGCGCAGTGGCCCAGGTGGACTCCCATCGGCACAGGCGTGTCTGCGAATGGCTGGCAAAGCACTTCAGGTGTTTGTGATTCGGGGGCCACAAAAAAAATTGTCAGGAGCAGGCAAGTGTGCCAAACTGGAACCCATGAGAGGCGGAGATCAACGGCCGGGGGCTCCCCAGCTGGCCATGTTGGATCAGCACGTGGGCAAGACTTACGAGACAGGGCGGCCGACCCGGCTAAAGGGCCATGCGTGTTGGGAGCCTTGGTTGCTTTCCTAGGAAGAACGTGTGGCCTGGGCCCCTCGGGATGAGGCCACCCCAGAGTCCTTTGCCCCTTGTCTGACGCCGCTTCCTCCCGCCCGCTTCCCTGGGCAGCCATCAGCTTCCTCATAGAGACCGGCACCCTGCTGCACTTCCCGGACACCAGCCATGGCCTGAGGAACCTCTACTTCCTCGACCCCATTTGGCTGTCCGAATGTCTGCAGAGGATCTTCAACATCAAGGGCTCCCGCTCCGTGGCCAAGAACGGGGTGATCCGGGCCGAAGACCTCAGGATGCTGCTGGTGGGGACCGGCTTCACACAGCAGACAGAGGAGCAGTACTTCCAGTTCCTGGCCAAGTTCGAGATCGCCCTGCCCGTGGCCAACGACAGGTGAGCCCTCGGCTGGGCTGCCCGCACTGCTCCCTGGAGGAAGGACTTGGGACTGGGGGCACTGGTGGCTGGAACGAGATGTCCAGGGATGGGCCATGGTGAGGACCCACCTGCCTGGGCTGGCTGCTCCTTCCTGTGCCATGGGCATCCCTTTTCAGGGGATTCAAAGAAAATGCATTTATTGAAAAAGTGCAGGAAACTGTGCAAGAATGGCATTAAAAATATTCTGGGGGCTGGGGAGGGAGTTCATGTTTTAGAGGGTTGACTGCTTGGGTATTTGGTGAATACATATGGGTTAAGTGACGAGGGTGACCACGCTAATTACACAGCCTGGCTTCAAAAGGCAGAGAGGGCAGGGGCTGGGGGGCAGGTACTCATGGGTCCGAGCTAGTGATGATACACCTAATCCAGTGCCACCCAGGAGGCAGTAGCCAGGACTCCAAATCCACAGACCAGACCACACAGACCAAATCCACCTACTATAGACCTTGTCACCACTCACCCCTGACCCCAGAGCTCTGGGGAGATGACCACTGGAGGCTCCTGCGAAGCTGGCCTGGACCGGACCCTGTGTGGCCAGCCCAGAGACTCTGCCTGCATAGACTGGGGCCTCTCAGGAGCCAGACCTCAGTCGCGGTGCCTGAGACACGACTCAGATTTCCACTCAACCTTATAACTACAGGAGAGGGCCTCAGTCCTTCTTGTCGCTCCAGCCCCCTGGGGGCCATGAGTGAGTCCTAAAAAGAGAAACTCCAGAGAGGAACTGAGAGTCCGCAAGATACCTCATACTGTGGCCCAGGGGGTGTCCTGGACTTTGGTCCATGCAACGTGAGGCAGCCTCTGAGTTGACAGCATTGCCAAAATCTGACGATTTTCTGGTTATTTTACCGACAGGACAGAGAAAGGTGGGAATTCCTACACTCAGGAAAGGCAAGGCAGTTGTCCACACATGTGTGTCCGGGTGGACCATAAAATCATCCAGGTCACGGCCAAGTGTCCAAAGAGGCTTATAGCACAGCGGGTCAGACCACAGAGCCAGAATGCCTGAGTATGAACCCCAACTGCCCTTCTTGCCTCATCTGTAAAATGGGAATAATGCGATTACCAACGAGTATTATAGTTGTTGTGAGGATTAAATACAACAATGCACGTTGGGGTACTTGGGTGGCTCATTCGGTTAAGCATTTGACTCGATTTCAGCTCCGGTCATGATCTCATGGTTCATGAGATCAAGCCCTGAGTTCGGCTCTATGCTGACAGCACAGAACCTGCTTGGGATTCTCTCCCTTTCTCTCTCGCCCCTCCCCCACTTTCTCTCTCTCGCCCTCTCTCTCAAAATAAATAGACATTTAAATAATAATAATAATAATAAAATTAGATAATACACGTAAAGTATTCAAGGAGTCTCTTGCACTTGAAGGCTCCAAAGACATCAGTACAACTTACTGTCACTCTTCCTTTGTGTTAAGTACTCAGAGCCAGTGGCATCTGGTTCCATAAAAAGTAACGAATATCCGAGCATTTTCCATTTTAGCACAGGTGTGATGGTTCCCCTGTGCCCTAGGCTGAGTTCCATCTCCTTGCACATAAGCCTTTATCTGGTCAACGATGCTACTGACCATCTCTGAGAGCTCCTGTCCCACCAAGGCAGTCATGGTGGTGTAGCATGAGTGAACCAGCTCCCGGGTACAGACCCGGTGCCCTGCCCAGGGTTTCATGGCTTTATGTTCAACAGGCACATGAACATAGCCCCCATCTTGCTGACACTGTGGTTATCCCCTGGTTCAGGCTTCCCAGCTAGTAATTGCTCTCAAGTAGGTCAGCAGGTGTCCGTGGTCTTGCTCCACACACCTTGAGAAGAGCTTCCGTTGCCAGTCGGGATCTCTTCGTTTGCCATGCTGGCTTCTGAGTCATCCCTGCCTTTGGAAATATTGAGCCCCTGCTCTGTGTGTGCCGTGTTGCCTGCGGGGCTCGTGCGTCTAGAGCAAGCTCTCTGCACTCACTCTCACACCTACAAAGACGTGGCCAGCTGAGTGTGATGTGGGTGGAAGATGTGGAATAAATCATGCAAGGCACTGACAAGGGCCTCCCACTTGAGGAAGAGACAGAACAGCTAGATAACAAGGACTTTTCAGAACATGAAGGAATAAATCAGGGTGTCCTGGTGGCCAAGGCCGGGGGTGGAGGGAAAGGTGATTGAGAAGGTCCTTTTACTTAAGATCTGAAGTGGCTAAAAAGAACCTAACACTTCATTGCCTGCCCCCTTTGGGCCTCACCTGCACAGCCCCTGTCCATCCTCCACCAACTCTGTGGGATAAGTGTCCTTTCTCGTCCCACGTCAGGGAGGTGGAATCTCCATATGGTTACACTGCATGCCAAAAACACAGAGCCAGGATTAAGTATTCTTTTACAGTATTTTATAGGGTCTCTTCCAGAAAGTTCTAAAGACATTTTATTGGACCTAAACTGATGTATTTTAAAAGCATCAGGGGAGCTGAAGGCAAGGCCTTTGTTGAGAAAAGGGCACACCCAGGGGCCGCCCTGTGCCTGCCTCCACAGCTCCACACACACACAGAACATGCTGGTTTTCAGGCACGCTCTCAGTGGGACCTCCCCAGGCTTCAGCTGTTTCCCACTGACCACAGTCATGAACAGCTCACTGACTCGGTGACTCAGCACTTTTACGATGAGCAAGAGTGCTCTCATAAACCATCCCTCTGTGCAAAAACAGCCTCGTCCTGACTTTGAAGGCGATTGTGTTGTCTCAACTGTCCAAGAACAATAAATAGCTTCGAAGGCCAAAAATGTTACTCTGACCCCAATATCTGCATTGTCCTTGGAACCGTGCAGCTGTATTTGTTTTTCCTCCACCATCCAAAGTTCATTTTAAGTGATTTCCCCGATCACAACCCACTTTTACAGAGAGCGAACCGTGACTTGCTATGTCTGACGGGTTTATGACTACAGATGTTTTCATGTCTTCCCTCGGGATATTCTAGTCGCCGTCTTAGAGACCTTCCTTGATACGTGTGCTTGCTGTGCCCATCTTCATTTTCTCTTGGAGCATTTATTCTCAACACAGAAACTACTGTCTCTTTCTAAAAGTAAAATCCCAAAGGCCCCAGGGGGGAAGGGACTTGGGCAGTGTGCCCCGGCCAGCTCGGGCCACGCTGTTCACCTGTCCCCTTTGTTGTGTTTCAGCTATCTTCTGCCACACCTCCTTCCGTCCAAACCCGGCCTGGACACTCACGGCATGCGACACCCCAAGGCCAATACCATTCAGAGAGTGTTTAAGATGAGCTTCGTTCCTGTTGGCTTCTGGCAAAGGTTTATAGCACGGATGCTGATCAGCCTGGCGGAGATGGACCTCCAGGTAGCTGCCGTTTCTGCATGGGGTTGGCGGGGGGTGAGGGGGGTGTGTGTGTGGGGAATGCGTGCGCAGCAGCCGTAGCTGAGCCCTCGAGGGAAGGAGGTGGCCCTTCACGGGAGGGGCTTGATCAAAACCCCTTTTCCTGCAGCAAAGCTACTGACTTGGGGCCAGGAGGCCAGTGCGGCACGGCTGCCTTCTCTTCTGTAGGCTGGCAGACCCATTTGAACCATTCTGCAAATACCAAATCAGCACCTCACTGGCTCCAGAATACTCATTTTAGGAGCAGTGGTTGTAAATCAATCCATATCAAAATCCCCTGGAGGGGTCACCTGGGTGGCTCAGTCGGTTAAGCATTTGACTCTTGAATTCAGTTCAGGTCATGATTTCATGGACCACATGTCAGCTCCACGATGGGCTTGGAGACTGCCCGGGATTCTCTCTCCCCCTTTCTCTCTGTTCCTCCCCTGCTTGTGTGAGCATGTGTACACACTCTCTCACTCTCTCCCTCTCAAAAAAAGAAAACAAAATCCCCTAGCTTGTTAGGACATAGATGGCTGGTCCCCCTCAGAGGTTTTGATCAGGTGGGTATGGACTGGGACCCATCATTTTGCATACCTAACCCTTGTCCCCAGTGATGCCACTGGGTGGTTTGGGGACCACACTTGGAGAACCATGGCTTTAGAACCATGTTTTTGCCCACTCAGGCTGTGCGCTAGAAGCCAACGTGAACCTGGGGAGCTTCTAACAGACATGGACAAAGCCCAGACGGCTTAACTTAGAATCTCTCAGGGCAGCACCCAGGCATTGGTAGTTTTTAAAGCTTGGCAGGTTATTTCACCATCCAGTCAAGCTTGAGAACCAGGAGTGTAGAGCTTTAACTTGGTCTGGAAGCAACAAAGACCTAACCCAAGAAGTTACTTTCTGTGGGTTCACCTGGGGTGGTTGAAAGGCTTCCTGGCTGTCCGTCAACGTGAATTTCATGCAAAACAGTAACATGAAAGTAGCATTTGTATGGAGTGGTGTTTCTCAAAGTGGGGTTCCTGGACCAGCAGAGGCAGCCTTACCTGGGAGCTTGTTAGAAATGCAAATTCTTGGGCCCACCCTGGACCCACTACATCAAAACCCCCAGGATGGAGGCCAGCACTCTGTTTTTCACAAGCCTTCCAGGGGATTCTGACCCACTCTACAATTTGAGCACCCCGGCATAAACTTGGACTATTGAATAATTGGCATTAAATTCAGTATGGATTTATTTTTCACCCCATTGTAATTAAAAGGCTCTTATAGAATTAGCAACTCCTTGACTAATTAAAGATATTCTTTGATCTCCCCATTTTACTGAAATGTTAAAAAATAAATACAAGAGCCTGAAAATCATAACTGCTGTGGCCCATGTTATGGGGAGTTTGGGGGGGGGGGGCTTGTTTGCAAGGCCTGGAGGGCTCACTGGTGGGGAGAGTGGGTGCAAGAGCTGGCTCATCTACAGTCCCGATTCGGTCACGCTGCCCTCCCTTTGAACTCATTGTCCTGCCACGTTCTAAGTGGGAGGTCACAACACAGCGTCCTCGTCCTCGTCATCGTGTGAGGCCTGAGCTCCCAAGTGGGCTCAGTGTTGGCGGTGGGGGGCAGGCGCCCTTCCAGGCAGCATCCCTCACTCAAAATGAGGGGGAAAGTCCCATTGAAATTCAGATGAGAGGGATTTCAGTCTCAGGAGCAATCAAGGCATACAAATTCAAGCGAGGATGAAATGCTGGCCACTTTTCACCTCTCAAATCAGCAAAGAGTAAAGCCATAGTAGCCCCCAGAATCATGACGCGGTTCATACCCTGTGGTCAGAGTGTATATGTTCTAATCGTTTCAAAAGCGATTGCTCAGTACACATCCAGGGCTAAGAGTATTCCAACCCTCTGATGCAATAATCCCACTGCTAACACTGTGAACTAAGGAAATCAGAGAAAGTTTTGTGACTTTTCACATTCTACTGGCTCACAGTCTGCATTATTAAATAAGGCTTTCTTTTTTTAAGTTTATTTATTTATTTTGAGAGAGGCAGAGACAGTGTGAGCAGAGGAGGGACAGCATGAGTCAGACAGAGAATCCCAAGCAGGCTCTGCGCTGGTAAGTGCAGACTTGGGGCTCGAACTCACGAACAAACCATGAGATTATGACCTGAGCGGAAATCAAGAGTTGGCTGCTTAACCAACTGAGCCACCCAGGTGCCCTGGGAAGTTACTACACTTAGTAAAATATTGAGCTTTAGGAAAATGAATTTTATATGAGTTATTAATGGCATAGGGAAAGTGAGGTTTTTAAAAGCATACAAATTTAGAAAATTAGAAGTACAAATTTAGAAAATATGGCCTCAGCTATTTTCTAAACATACATGTAAACAGAAAAAAAATCCTGGATTAATATACACCAAAATATACCAAAATAGTGTTGTTTTGTGTTCTTTTGCACATTTGTCTGTATTTTCTACATTTTCTAACATAAATTGTTGCTCGTAAAGTCAGGGAGGGAAAAGATTTAAACAGAAGAAGCCTATTATTATCAATCCTTTGGGGAAAATGTGCTCCTAGAGTATCCTGGAGACCCGTTCAGATAATGCAGTGTTTAATTTGGCAGCGGGATGCGTGGTGCGGGAGGAGGGGGTGGGAAAGACGGGGGTCATTTATCACGATGGGGCCACACCGGTCTCTCCAGAGCTCTGTTCAGGGCCAGCGAAGAGGCCGGAATACTTAAGCAGCATCTTTTCTCTGTCTTTCAGCTTTTTGAAAACAAGAAGAATACTAAAAGCAGACACAGGAAAGTCACCATTTATAGTTTTACAGGAAACCAGAGAAATCGCTGCAGTACGTTCAGAGTGAAAAGAAATCAGACCATCTATTGGCAGGAAGGGCTCCTGGTCACTTTTGATGGGGGCTACCTCAGGTAGGAATACTTGAGAACCCACGTGACTGGGTCAACGTGGTGCCGTGGAAATAGCCCCGTGGCGGCCTCTTCTGGGAGACTGTCCACTGGTGTCCAGAGTTCTGTTCCCGAGAGCAGCTCATCATGGCAGTTTGCTAGAAATTGCTAGAAATACGAGACTCTCCCCTGAAAATATCCAGAGGCTCCCTGTCTCCTCACCTCCTTCCTCTCCCCGTGAGAGAGGGTATGGTGACCACAGCCCAGGACTTGAGGGAAGTGGGCGGGCACTGAGCTCCAGCACCCCCCACCCCCGTGGTCACTTAGGTGACACCTGCAAGAGCCTTGCAACCATCTAGCCCTATCCCCTTGTCCTAAGTGACGATGGCCCAGGTGACCCCGCTGGTTCCCCAGCCCGGATCCTACGTGCAACATAACGCGTTACCTCATTTAGCTCCCTTTTCCTGTCTACCTTTTTGAGAGACAGAAAGACATAAAGTCAACTCAAGAGGTTTAATAAATGACTTTTAATCAGTTTTAATAAACACACACAATTATTTCATATTTACAGTGAGTTTTTCAAAATATTCTTCAGTTGCATGAGCAGAGAAGAGTAATGTATCTTCTTTTGAGGGCCTGACTTGAGCCCCTCTCTTTGCCTAGGGTTTTCATATAGATAGATGTTCTCACTTAAAGCTCACAGCTGCCACCTGGCAGATGAGAATCTTGTGGTTCAGAGAAGGGGAGAACCTTCCCCAAGGCCACGCCTGGAGATCTGATTCTAGCTTGAGCATCCCCTACTGTCAAGTCCTCATTACGTCCACCTCATGGCATTGGGAAGTCGTGGGGGCACAAGGCAGGGTCAGCACACGAGGGGGTCCCCTTGACAGTCCTGCCTGGGCACAGGGTACTGGGGTGGGATGGTAGGGTCCCTGGGGTTTAGGTCTTGCCCTGGAGGCAAGGAGATCATCCCAGGGCCCTCCACGGGCAGATCACAGTGGACTCTTTCTGGGTTGCAGTGTGGAATCCTCGGACGTGAACTGGAAAAAGAAAAAAAGTGGAGGAATAAAAATCATTTGCCAGTCAGAAATGAGGGACTTCTCTGCAATGGCTTTTATCACAGACCATGTCAATTCCTTGATCGATCAGTGGTTTCCTGGTAAGAGAATGTTCTGGAACCAAGTCTTTGCTCATGTTAATATTTCTTTATGAATCAGGGTGGGGCACATTATTTAGGGAGCAGAAGTCTCACTGGGATTCAGCCCAAGGCAACCAGAGAGGTCCTAATGGCCCTTTGGCAGAATCCTGATCCCAGGGGAGTATGGCTGTGACATGGGGGTGGGTGCTATGGGGAAGATGTGGGCCTGGGCCCCACAGGGTGTGTGCAGGACTTGGCCCCCTGGCTTCCCACAGTGTGTGGGAAGGAAGACTACCCTGGGTACCACGCGTGGTCCAGGAAGACCTTGCGTGTGAACTTCACGTGGGTCTTTTCTGCACAGTGAGGCTAGTGCTGAAATCTGGGGGCACCGCATGGATGCAGATTTAACCCTTACACGGGGGTGGGGAGGCAAGAGAGCCACACCTGTCAAGGACCCCCATTTTTCTTTCCTGCCTGCCCCCATCCTCAAATCCCAGAGGTGATCAACCACCCACATGGCCCTTTGATCAGTTTCTCCATTGACAATCCACCCAAAGAAAACACTTTTTGAAGTGAAGCTTTTGAGGCCCTCTGTTTGTTTTGCTACCAGAGTGGAGACAAACCCGCAGGGTGTCCTGCAGAGAGGAGGCTGTCTGGGGCCAAGCAGGCAGCCTCTTCCCCATGAGCCCTCAACCCCTGAAGGCTGGCAGCTGAGAGGGCAGTGCTGGGTTTGGACACCAAGACCTGCTTGGCCAGCCTTCTAACCTCCCAAGCTTGCTTCTCACTTGAAGCCATCCCTGGGCAGGGGGTCATCGGAGGACATGGCAGGATGTATGCTTTGGACACCAGGGCCTGGGATCCTTCCAGGGTTGATGGAAAAGCTGACCTACAAGGCAAAAATCTTAGAAAGGAGCCTAAGAGAAGGTAGTTTGGGTGTGCTTGGCCATCCAAGGGAGCCTCCCTGGGCTTTTATGACTCCCCGCCAACCAGAGAGCCCTACAGCAGGTGCTTCTGCAGATGTGAGGGGGGCAGGGCAGCGGGTGCATTAGATAATCACCTGAGACAGGAGGGGCTGGGCCGAGCGCCTGAGACAGGGCTGCCCAGGAGAGAGCACCACCCGCCAGCTAGCAGGATATATTATACACAGGGCTGCAGATAGCAAATGTGCCCAGAAGCTTCTAAGAGTCCCCCTCCTACCCTGCACAAGACAGGCCATCAGCTCACCCTGAGGGTTCCTCTACAGGGGGGCCATGGAGCCTGTTTCTTTGCACCTCCTTTCAGAGGCAGGCAGCAAAGCTGTGTGTCTCCTGCCCAGGGGAACGCAGGTAAAATGACTAGGTTCTATTTTAATTTGTACTCATTTCTCCCCCCTGCATTGCTCTTCTAGGAAGGATCGGAGTAATTGCAAGCCTTATGTTTCTAATTTTAAGAATAGCTCCTTATTGGTTGTGGTTCGGTTGTTGGAGCGTGACATAGCTCCGACCCAGCCCGCAGCATCCTGTCAGGGCCCGGCTGTGCAGGAGGGATCCCCAACCTCTCAACCCTGCCTCAGCCAGCCGGCTCAGGGTCTAGACCACCCACTGTCTGTCCAGTGCATCCCTGACCTTTCCCTGTGCGCGTCTTTCCTGGTGAAGGATCTCGCTGTCCAAAAAAGAACCCAAGTCATGGTTCAGCCACTCCCTTGGGTCCAGGCAGGGGCACACAGACCCCCTCCCGTGAAAAGCCCACCCAGCCCAAAGTTGGAGGGTGCTACCTGCAGCCACCTTCATGTGAACTGTGTCCTTCTCTGTCCCCATTTAGCCCTGACAGCCACAGAAAGCGATGGGACCCCACTCATGGAGCAGTACGTCCCCTGCCCAGTCTGCGAGACCTCCTGGGCCCAGCACACCGACCCGAGTGAGAAATCAGAGGGCGTACAGTACTTCGACATGGAAGACTGCGTGCTGACAGCCATTGAGCAGGACTTCATCTCCTGCCCCAGACACCCTGACCTCCCCGTGCCTCTCCAGGAGCTGGTTCCTGAGCTGTTCATGACTGACTTCCCGGCCAGGTAGGCCACAGCACCACACTGCATGGCTGGCCCCCACCTTGGGGCTGCCCTAGCCATGCTTCCCACACAATCTCCTGTGACCTTTAGGTCCCTGTCCTAGGCTGCCTGAAGGGAACCAGGCTGTCAGCTTGCCATTTTTGAGGCCACAACAGGCTCAGCTGAGCCGATCACCTGGAGGGGCACACCATTCTGGGTCCCCCACACTGTGTTTCCATCACATCGCCTGAGCTCCTTTGCACTAAGTTTGCTATTCCCTCTGATTCCTCCTTTTCCTGCCGGCTCAAGGAATAAGAGGCAAATTCTCCTTGCCGGCGTTCAGGAAGGGGGCGCTCCAGACCTACAGCCGCATTTGCCTTTCCTGGCAAACGAGAGCATTTGGATCCCTGAATCTGTTCTCCTTTTTTTGTTGTTAATTTTTTTTAATGTTTATCTATTTTTGAGAGACAGAGCACAAGTGGGGGAGGGGCAGAGAGAGAGGGAGACACAGAGAATCAGAAGCAGGATCCAGCCTCTGAGCTGTCAGCACAGAGCCCAATGTGGGACTCAAACTCAGGAACAGCGAGATCATGACCTAGGCCAGTGTTGGACACTTAACCTACTGAGCCACCTAGGTGCCCCAATCTGTTCTTTTTCTTTTTTAAGTTTATTTATTTATTTTGGGAAGAGAGCACAAGTCAGGGAAGAGCAGAGAGAGAGGGAGAGAGAGAGAATCCCAAGCAGACTCCACACTGTCAGCACAGAGCCCAATGCGGGGCTTGAACTCACAAACCGTGAGATCATGACCGAGCTGAAGTCAGACACTTAACTGACTGAGCTACCCAGGCGGCCCCTCTAAATCTGTTTTTAAAGCTGAGTCTACTCTATAACCCAAGATGATGGCTGGGCAAAGAATGCTGGAGAAATAGAGAATGTTTTGAGGTCCCATCCAACAGGAAACAGTCACAAAATCCGAGTGCTTGGTAAAAGAAGGAATCTTCTGTAGTCATGGAAACCAAAAGGTATGACTTCGTCTCCCTGGAGACAGTTTGACATTGGCCATTACCAACTATTTTGGAGTTATGGAGTCCTATTGTTGTCTTATTCAAAGGATTGCTAGATCTGGCTTCTTTAAAGAAAAGTAAACTTTATGGGGTTATTTTCATTTTTCCAGATTGCCCCCTCTCCCAAAGAATAGACACAGAGCACTCGGAGATACTGCAGAATTGGGGTTCCAAAGCCTGCTTCTGGTTGAGTCTATCAGATTAAGAAATTGCTTCCTGCATTGGTTGATGTCCCCCTCCCCACAGCCCTTTTCAATATCCCCAGTTACCTCACTGGTAGAAAGAGCAATAAAATGCTATTCTTCTGCCAAATGAGCCCTTTATTCCTAGAATTCTAATGTGAGGGTTATCACTTCTCAGAGACCACATGCAGAGTTTTGTATATGTGTGAATCAGATTTCTTGGGGGGGGGGTGCCCAGTTAGGCAGCCCCAAATGTTAGGATTTTCATGTATTTGCTGAACCTTGTCAGGTTTTATGCCCCAACTGCTTCCAGGCTGTGGCATCTACTGTATGAAATCTGGAAAGCCAGTTTGGATGTCCCCATTGGTGTGGATCTAATTACAAGCTATGGCGTGGTTCTTAAATGACGGTACTTGGCTGGGACTTGAAAAGCCCAACAATGTGAACAGGATTCCCAACCTGGCAGAGGCTCTCTGGAAACTTGGGCAGTGGCCCCAACTGCGGCCCTGAAGCATCGCACTCCCCATGCTGGGAGTTTGGGCAGGTGGGGGTTGGGAGAGTGACTACGTGGCATCCAGGGAGCCCCATCCTGTGGCCCCGAGTTCACAGGAGTCCTAACTGGATGCCCTGAGGGATCCCCGATGGTCCTGCTGCTTCTCATGCCCATCCTGGGAGGCTCGCATGTGCCCACGCTGCCCAAGCAGGTGGTTTTGGGGTGGGCACTTGGAGAGCAGCCCAGCTCGTCTTCTGCTGCACCACTGAGGTCCACCGTGGGTGCAGCTGCACCCGCCTGGAGTGCAGTGCTTGTGGTTGAGCCGTGCAAAGTCTGAGCAGCTGCAGAATCTGTTCCTGGAAGGCGTGGGAAACAACAGCCTGGCAGGGTTGGCCTGTGGGGCCAGAAGGGCTTCAGTGGGTGCACCTGGCGTAGGCAGCTGACCAGGAACCCAGACAGACCTCAGCAGAGCAGGGGGAGGCCCTGAAATGGGAAGGCATCTCCCCCTCCTTCCCTGCCTCCCATCATCCCTCTCCATCTCCCTCCCTTCCAGGAATGACGTGCAGTCTTTCCAAAGCCCCACAGAAATCTTCCCTTTACCCGGATTAGAACACACAGACCAGTGAGGTCTAAACTGCCTGCCCTTGGGTGAAATCCTAGTCATCCATTGTGCAGACACTGCTCATGACAGTGAGAAGCCCTCTGTGGCTGCCTGGGGCATCTGGGTGGCTCAGTCCGTTGAGCATCTGACTTGATTTCAGTCATGATCTCACAGTTCATGAGTTCAAGCCCCGTGTCGGGCTCTGCACTGACAGCACAAAGCCTGCTTGGAATTATCTCTCTCTCTCTCTCCCCCCCACCCCATCTCAATTGCTTGATAAAAAGAAATAGGGAAACAACTAACCTAGCAGTAGATAAATGCAGTTTGATGGATACCAGTTCTCAAAACACAGAACCTTTTGGAGGAAAACATCCAGAAGAATTGTTTTTCTATGTAGGCCACTTTCCAAGGTGTCCCCCAGTGCCAGCCACCATCCACACACAGGAGGCAGTTTCTATTATGAGCCCACTTTACAGAAAAGGTTTGAGGAGGCTGTATGACCTGCCCACGGCCAAGGTTTATCCCAGATCTGTCTGACCCCACCGGTGGCTTTGAACCATGACTCCCTGCAGTAGGAAGAGATGACCATGGGTGTCCTCACACCCACCCATCCTGGGACCTCCCCCCCCAACCCCAGCGGGACCCTCTGGAGGGGTGGGTAAGGGAACGGTTAGGGAGGTCTGATCTGCCCCACATGCTGTGTTGCCGGCAGGCTCTTCCTGGAGAACAGCAAGTTGGAGCACAGCGAGGATGAGAGCAGTGTCCTGGGTCAAGGTGGGAGCGGCACCATCATCTACCGGGCCCGGTACCAAGGCCAGCCCGTGGCAGTGAAGCGATTCCAGATCAAGAAATTCAAGAACTTTGCCAACGCCCCAGCAGGTAAACAGGGAGGGCCCTATGTCCTTTCTTTTCAGACATGTGCTCCCATGGTCCAAACTCCCTGCCACCTTAGGGAGACCTAGGGAGGAGGGTCAGTGAAGCCAACAGAGGCCCCTGGGTGGCCAACCTGCTTTATTCCTGGCAGGATGTGGGACAGGCTGAAAGGTCAGGCTGAGCAAGACCCAGAAGTTGTTTTGGAAGATTGCTTCCTTGTCTAGATGCGAGCCCCCAAGAGCCTGGGCCATCCTTAAAATTTCCATCTGCTTGCTCCACGGCCAGCACAGGCCTGGCATATGGTGGGCACACACTTAGACCTCAGGTGGACCCCTTACCTTGCAGGGCCCCTCTCAGCCATCTGCACTTAAGGAAGGGAAGTGATACTCTGGCTGAATGGATGGGGCAGCCAGCATGGGGTGGCTTCTACCCCACCCACACGAAGGAGGGGATACCGTCTTGCCTTGGCACATCAGCTCAGAGATGCTCTCTACCTAGAGCAACCCATCACCTCTTAACACCCAACCAGCACGGGTGCTGGGCAGCCGCCTCGCTTCCAGCCAGCTGAGTTTCACATTTTCACTGCCCCTGGCTTAGCACATTCATCTTTATGACCACTAAGGTAATTTACACTCTTGGTAGAAAAAGCAGAATCCTAGAACAATCAGATCAGAAAGGAAGAGACAAGTTGTTGCTATGGGGAGAGAATGACTTCCTGCACAGAAAATCTAAGCAAATCCACTGGCAGAAATGAGAGCCAGGAAGAGTTCCACAAAGTTGCCAGACGTGAGCTCAACCTCAGAATTCAGCAGCGTTCCCACGCACGGCAATGACCCATTGCTAGAAAATGTCCCCGTGGCAGCGATGAAACCACAAAGTATTGAGAGATAATTAGTATATACCATTCAATTTAGTTCCCATTTAAATCCTAGCAAGGGGTGTGTGTGTGTGTGTGTGCGTGTGTGTGCGCACACAAGTGTGGGCTGGGGGGGGGAATCTCACTGATTCTAAAATATGCGTATGAAATGACAAAATCCCAAGGACAGCTGACAGCTGAGACAATCCTACAGTAGGAGACAAAGGAAAGCGGCCTGCCCAGCAGATGTCATGACTTAGAACCCTACGGACACGAAGGCAGTGTTCTCCAGGGCTCGGCCAGGCCCGCCAAGGGAGCAGACACAGCCTTTCGTGTGCGTGGGAAGCTGGCACTTAGCAGAGGTCACATCGTGAGTCAGAGGGGAAAGGCTGACAGTTCCCTAACTGAGGCAGAGACTTGGGTCAGACTTCACACCGTAGTCAAAAATAAATTCATAATGGGTTAAAGACCTCATGTAAAAAACAGAACCTTTGTGCTTGAAAAATAAATTTGGCCAGCCTGCACACAAATCTGACACAACTGATGCATTTTAACTGCCAAGGGTTTTTTCATGCTGTTTAAACCTCCATATCTAAACATCCCTGATTTTTAATTCTGAACATAGGGGAGGAACAGAGAGGGATACAAGAGGACAAGAAAGGCCTGGTGGACCCTGTTCGATGACCTCAGAGCCAGCCACAGACCAGTGGGCAGCACCCTGACCCTCCACTTGACAGGAGAGACCCCTCAGCGGGTGGGGTCGTGGGGGGTACTTTAGCAGCCACGGGTTCGACGGGTTACAGCGCAGACTGGAGATCGCCCACCACTGCCCACAGACCTTGCTCCTCTGGCCTGAGACGACGTGTCACAGGCCTGTGACGGCCCCAGTTTTCTCTCTGACTGAGGAGAGAGTGCTGGTTCTTTCTGCCCTTGGCAGTCCTGGCTGCTGGCAGGGAGCCAGGTGAGCAGTGACCACCCAGTGCTCAGCCCCCTTCTGGTCATGCTGGTTGAACCAGGCTCTGGGTGGCACTCAGGGATGCAGAACTGGAATAAGCCACAGCTATGACCCTCAAGTAGCCAGCAGTGGGGTGTGGTGAGGGCTACGAGAGTGGCACCCGTGTGACAAGGGCAGGGACATGCGCGGTTCTCCATCGAGGGGGCAGGAACTGCCCACTGTGTTGGGCCGGGTTTAGCACCTGAGGAGGAGAAGTTTGATACCAGCCTGGAATGCCTCAGGAATGCCAGCGTGTGGGGCCAAATTCTGGGTGACAGTGTTGCAATCCCTGATGTGTTAAGTGCCTTAGAATATATATCTTGCCCTCCAGCCTCTCAACCCCATGAGGCAGCTCTGAGTGTGGCTGGCCCTCCACCCTGAGTGGCCCTAGAGGGGCTCCCAGCAAGGCAGCAGGTGCTCTGTGTCCCTCACCCCCCTGGGCTGCGCTGATGGCTGTGCCCTCCCCCGCAGACACCATGCTGAGGCACCTGCGGGCCACGGACGCCATGAAGAACTTCTCGGAGTTCCGGCAAGAGGCCAGCATGCTACACGCCCTGCAGCACCCCTGCATTGTGTCCCTCATCGGCATCAGCATCCACCCGCTCTGCTTCGCCCTGGAGCTCGCCCCACTGGGTAGCCTCAACACTGTGCTGTCAGAGAATGCCAGAGGTACTAGCCACACCCAGAACAGTCCGGAAAGGGATTGCCTGGGGCCCCTCCTGGCCAGATATAGCCCCTCAGGGACCAGAGAGCCCTTGCTGGGCAGCACGGGCCCCAGGGAAGCTGTACCCTGGAGGTTCCCTCCTCCTGCTGGGCCTGGCTGCCTGGGGCAGAGCACACTGGCCCCACAGCTCACGTGGCCAACTCCCCTCAGGCAAATACCTGCCCTTCCCCAGGTCTACGCCCTGTATGGTGCTGTTGGCAAGGCTAGAGAAGTTTAGGGTTTGGAGTCAGATGCAACCATGCACGTTCCCAGACCTGGTTCTCAGCCATAATCCAGTGAATTAGTGCTTAGTTTGCTGGCCTATAAAAGGGGGATAATAATAGCCCCACTGAGGGGGGTAGTTGAGGGCCTCAAGTGAGGCGGGCCAGGGAGGGCCCAGGCTGCAGCCTGGCCCCCAGAAGCCCACCAGCCACGTGTCCATCATCATTAAAACCCTGAGACCCTGGGGTTAGGTTTATCTTAGGTTTTTTTTTTGTTGTTGTTGTTGTTTTTTAATTTTTTAATGTTTATTAATTTTTGAAAGAGAGAGACAGAGCACAAGCAGGGGTGGGACAGAGAGAGAGGGGGACACAGAATCCGAAACAGGCTCCAGGCTCTGAGCTATCAGCACAGAGCCCAACGCGGGGCTCAAACTCAGAAACCACGAGATCATGACCTGAGCCAAAGTCGGATGCTCAACCGACTCAGCCACCCAGGCACCCCAAGTTTTTAAGGAAATTTTAAAATAATTTTCCTTGGGAAATTGGTAACTAAATTCCAAAGAGCTGACAGAAGGAGAGAGGTAGTTGTCTCTCGATTCAGGAAGAAGAAATGTAATTAAACTCAAATCGTTTCTCCCTCGATGGAACTTTTTAAATTATTTTATTTATTTTCTAATGTTTATTTTTTTATTTTTAAAATTTTTTTTAAGTTTATTTATTATTCTTGAGAGATAGAGACAGAGCATGAGCAGGGGAGGGGCAGAGAGGAGGAGACACAGAATCCGAAGCAGGCTCCAGGCTCTGAGCTGTCAGCACAGAGCCGGACACAGGGCTAGAACTCACGAACTGTGAGATCATGACCTGAGCCAAAACCGGACGCTTAACTGACTGAGCCACCCAGGTGCCCCATAATGTTTATTTTTGAGAGAGTGCAAGTGGGGGAGGGGCAGAGAGAGGGAGACAGAGGATCCATAGTGGGCTCTGTGCTGACAGCAGCGAGCCGGATGTGGGGCTCAAACTCACAATCTGTGAGATCATCTCCTGAGCTGAAGTCAGACTCTCAACCAGCTGAGCCACCCAGGTGCCCCGAGAGCTTTTTTACTTTTATTTTTTAATGTTTATTTATTTTTGAGACAGAGACAGAGCACGAGCAGGGGACGAGCAGAGAGAGAGGGAGACAGAATCCGAAGCAGGCTCCAGGCTCTGAGCGCTCAGCACAGAGCCCCAATGCAGGGCTTGAACTCACGAACTGCGAGATCAGTTCCAGGTCCCCTGAGAGCTTTTTTAAAATGAAGCTCTTACTCCTGCAACCCACCTCTTGACAATATAGTAAACTTGGCCTACAGTGAACTCTAGGAATTTTGAATCCTTGCTGTTTTAGTGAAAACACCAACAATTCCAGGCATGAGATACTGGGAATCCAGCAATGTCTATCCTAAATACTATTGCACTTCAGAAAGTCATTCTCTGTCTCCTCCTATATCCAGCACGGATAATGATGAGAAGTATCTGTAGAATATAAAGTATCTGGGAAGAGAAAAGGTTAGAAAAGACAGTTGTAATGATGGTTTGCTTTTTTTTTTTCTTTGCAAAGATTCTTCCTTTATGCCCCTGGGACACATGCTCACCCAAAAAATAGCCTACCAGATTGCCTCTGGCCTGGCCTACCTGCACAAGAAAAACATCATCTTCTGTGACCTGAAGTCGGACAACATTCTGGTCTGGTCTCTGGACGTCAAGGAGCACATCAACATCAAGCTGTCGGACTATGGGATCTCACGGCAGTCATTTCATGAGGGTGCCCTCGGCGTGGAGGGCACGCCCGGCTACCAGGCCCCAGAGATCCGTCCTCGCATTGTGTACGACGAGAAGGTACCCACCCCAGCCCACTTCTACCCAGCCCAGCCCCACAGCCAAGCCCAGGCCCTGGTGAGGCCAGGAACCTGCAGCCTCTGAGCTCTGTGTTTCCCCCGGCACACGTCTGTCCCTCTCCTGTGCTCAACCAGGAGGGTATGGCTTGAGCCAGAAATGCACAGGGGCCTGTGTCCACCTAGCAATGTCAAAGTTGACCTCTCCTTAGCTTCAGGAATGGTTCTATAGCCTCTGAATTCTCTAACCTTGATTCAGAGACATAATGAAGGTGGTACACAGTGGACAGTGAGCCCAAGACAGAAATAGGTCTGGATTTGGGTCCCAACTCTACCATTTAGATGGGTAAACTGGAGACAGTGGACCAGCCTCATGGGGACTCGTGAGGGGCAGACAGAGTAAGGATGGCAAAGGCTCCCGGCCCATAGGTGCTGTCCACAAGGCATTGTCCGAACTGAATGGCAGAGATGGCCAAGACAGCATCCTCCAAAGCCAGAAGAGAGTGAATTCTAGCAAGACAGGACTGGACTCCCGAGCAGCTTCCTGGCCCGCCTCGGCCAACATGATGGCTAAATGTTTGCCTTCTTCCCTGAAATAGATGCAGGCACACAGGCAACTAAAAACCATGTTACAGCTGGTGCCATCCCTGCTTCACTAATCGCCCGGCACTGAAACTCCCTTGGTCTATAATTTTTCATTATTTGGTGATTTACAGATGAGTCATTGGCTAATTGCTTCAGGAACGGCCTAAATGGCAATGCTGGACATTACATTCCCATGTTATCTTATAACTGGACGTTTGTACCACCTTCAAATAAAACAGGAAGAAGAATGACCTTAGCATGTGTAGGTTAACTCATCGCCTGTGGTTATTAACCGAAATAGAAAAGGCAAATCAGGGTGATAAAAATAAGAGCTTCTTAAGTAGCAGGTGACACAGGCAAGGCACCTTGAAACTAAGATTATAACAGGGACCTTCACGTTGAAAATTCTCAGGTCTATCTCAGCCATTCTCCCACTAAAACGTTATTTCTTGGCCCTCATGGAGGCCTATACTAACTTCTCCTTACTGGGCCTTTTGATAACATTAAAATTAGAGGAGTCAACATGTTATGATTTAGGAAACATCCCCCCCTTTATGATTTGCAGACACTGCTCTTCTAGTGCCAAGCACATTAAGCTGAGGGTCCGTGTTCTCCTGCCTTGTCTTGATTCTCAAGCATAAAGGAACATGACATCCTTGCAGCCCTTAACCAGTGGCTGGCAGTTAGCAAGTTCTCAGTGTGTGTTTATTGGATGGATGGGTGGGTGGGTGGGGGAAAGGATGGATGGATGATGGATAGATGGAAAGAAGGAAGGAAGGAAGGAAGGAAGGAAGGAAGGAAGGAAGGACTGAAAGATGGGTGGCGAAAGGGACAGAATGATGCATGGTCAGATGGTTGGCCAGATGTTTCGACAGGTAGGAAGTGATGGATACATTCATTGGTGGATGATTGATGATTGTATCCCTTTGGACAGGATCCCTTGTCTAATTGTGTCCTCCTGCTCCCTCCATCTCAGGGCCAGCTTCTGAAAGGTGCTGGGCCCAGGCAGGGGACCTGACTTGGCTTGCCTCTTTGCCCAGGTAGACATGTTCTCCTATGGAATGGTGCTCTACGAGTTGCTGTCGGGGCAGCGGCCAGCACTGGGCCACCACCAGCTTCAGATCGCCAAGAAGCTGTCCAAGGGCATCCGTCCTGTTCTGGGACAGCCCGAGGAGGTGCAGTTCCATCGCCTGCAGGCACTCATGATGGAGTGCTGGGACACAAAGCCCGAGAAGGTACCGGGGGCCCAGGGCCTGGGGGACCAGACACCTCCTGCCACAGTGGTAGAGGGTCTACGTCTCCAGAATGCACGTGTACAACTAACTGCCCATCCTTCACTAAAGGTCTAGAACAAATGAGGCAACCCTCCTCTGCTCATCCCTTCTAGAAAGAGATGTTTACTGTCCTAATACATCCAGCTCATCTCTTTGTGTGTGTGTCACTCTCAGGAAAAATGAGCTTTTTTTCCTCCCCACTTTTATGTCACACCATCATGCAAGCTAAACATACCAGCCCCTTTATAGCAGTACAGTCCCCATGCAAGAGCAGAGAGAATGTACATATCTCTTTTTAAAGAAATGGGGAGCAAGTTTGCTTGTGAGAGCAGGAGTCATATTATCACTTTTTTAAAATGTCTATTTTTGAGAGAGAGAGAGTGCAAGCAGGGGAGGCATAGAGAAAGAGAGGGACAGAGGATCTGAAGTGAGCTTCATGCTGACAGGAGAGAACTCAATGAGAGGCTCAAACCCACAAGCTGCAAGATCATGACCTGAGCTGAAGTTGGATGCTTAAGCAATTGAACCACTCAGGCGCCCCGTCATATTATCATTTTAAAACTTAGCTGTTTGGGAAAGAGGCCAGTGGTTTCAAGGTTAAAATGCATTCATCAAACTAGATGGTACTAATTCAATGTATTGGGAGTAAAAGAAGCTTCTGAGAAAAATCCTTTACAAGATTGTATGTCTATAGGCACGGAGGTTGAAATCTTAGAGTTTAAGCCAACCAGAGGACCAAAGTTCAAGTTGCCATTGACAGTGATGACCCAGACACTCTGGCATCTGATGTTGTTTCAGCCTCTTGTTTTGAGCAGTTTCTAGACCTTCCTCCCTTGTTCAAGACCATTGGTTTCATGGGCAATATAGGTATCAATCTGGTTTAAGTGACCCTTGCTCATGGCTCTGGTGGCTTCTCTCCCTCAGCGCCCACTGGCCCTGTCGGTGGTGAGCCAGATGAAGGACCCAACCTTTGCAACATTCATGTACCAGCTACCCTGTGGGAAGCAGACGGCCTTCTTCTCATCCCAGGGCCAGGAGTACATGGTGGTGTTCTGGGATGGGAAAGAGGAGTCCAGGTAATGTCCTGAGGCTTACTTTGCCCTGCTGGGGTGACCATGCACTTGGGGAGCAGTCAGGGCTCACCATGGTGAGAGATGTTTACGGACGGTGGGTTGGGAGCCTGATGGAGTTTGCTCCAGAGAGAAAACTGAGTCCATGCAAATGACAGGCATGTATGCATTTGTGCTTAAGAGGAGCAAAGAGAAGGCAGTGTCTGCCAGGGGTGGGGTCAACACAGGGCTTTGCTTTTTGTTGGTTTTTTCCTTCTTAATCCCCATCACCTGTTTCATCCATTCTCTCACCCCAACTCCCCTTTGGCAACCACCAGTTTGTTCTCTGTGTTTATGAGTCTGTTTCTGCTTTATTTTTTCTTTTGTTTTTTAGATTCCACATATAATTGAAATCATATGGTGTTTGTCTTTCTCTGACTTATTTCACTTAGCAGAATACATCTAGGTCCATCCAAGCTGTTGCAAATGCCAAGATTTCGTTCCTTTTTATGGCTGAGTAATATTCTGTGTGGTGTGTGTGTGTGTGTGTGTGTGTGTGTGTGTGTGTGTATAAAGTGCCTTTATCCGTTTATCTATGGATAGACATTTGGGTTGTTTCCGTATCTTGGCTATTGTAAATAATGCTGCAGTAAACACAGGGGTGCATGTATCTTTTCAAATCAGTGTTTTTGTTTCCTTTAGGTAAATACCCAGAAATGGAATTACTGCATCATATGCTATTTTAGGAACCTCCATACTGTTTTCCTTTTTTTTAATATTTTTATTTTTGAGAGAGGGAGAGAAAGTATGAGTGGGGGAGGAGCAAGGGTGGGGGGACAGAGGATCCGAAGCAGGCTCTGTGCTGACAGCAGAGAGCCCAACATGGAGCTCCAACTCAAGAACTGTGAGATCATGACCTGAGGCAAAGTTGGAAGCTGGTTAATGGACTGAGTCTCCCAGGCATCCCCATTTTGTTTTCCAGAGTGGCTGCACCAATTTATATTCCCATCAATGGTGCACGAGGGTTTCCTTTTCTCCACATCCTCACCAACACTTGTTTCTTGTCTTTCTGATACTCGCCCTTCTGACAGGAGTGAGGCAATATCTCATTGTGGGTTTGTGTCATATTTCCCTGATGATGAGTGACGTTGAACATCTTTTCATGTGTCTGTTAGCCATCTGGATGTCTTCTTTGAAAAAATGCCTATTTAGGTCCTCTGCTCATTTATTAGTCAGATTGCTTGTTTTCTTGGTGTCGGGTTGTATGAGTTCTTTATATATTTTGGATACTGACCCCTTATCAGATACTTCATTTGCAAATATCATCTGCCATTCAGTAGGCTGCCTTTTCATTTTGCTGATGGCTTCCTTTGCTGTGCAAAAGCTTTTTAGTTTGATGCAGTCCCATTGTTTATTTTGCTTTAGTTGCCTCTACCTGAGGAGACAGATTCAAAAAAATATTGCTAAGCCTGATGTCCAAGAGTTTACTGCATATGTGTTCTTTTATAAGTTTTATGTCTCACATTTAGGTCTTTAATCCATTTTGAGTTTATTTTGTGTATGGTGTAAGAAGGTGGTCTAGTTTCATTCTCTTTCATGTTGCTGTGAAGTTTTCCCAACACTGTTTGTCAAAGAGACTGTCTTATTCCCATTGGACACTCTTTCCTACTTTTTCAAAGATTCATTGGGGTGCCTGGGTTGCTCAGTCAATTAAGCATCCAACTTCAGCTCAGGTCATGATCTCACAGTTCAGGAGTTCAAGCCCTGTGTCAGGCTCTGTGCTGACAGCTCAGAGCCTGGAGCCTGCTTCAGATTCTGGATCTCCCTCTCTCTCTGCCCCTCCCCAACTCGTATTCTCTCTCTGTCTCTCAAAAATAAATAAATGTCAAAACAAATTCAAAGATTCATTGACCATATAGTTGTGAGCTCATTTCCGGGTTTTCTGTTCTGTCCAACTGATCTATGTGTCTATTTTTGTCCCAGTGCCACACTGTTTGGATTACCACAGCTTTGTAGTATAGTTTGAAATGAGGGATTGTGACGCCTCCAGCTTTAATCTTTTGCCTCAAGCTTGCTTTGGCTATTTGGGGTCTTTTGTGGCTCCATACAAATTTTGAGATTATTTGTTCTAGTTCTGTGAAAAATGCTGTTCCTATTTTGATAGGGATTGCATTGACTCTGTAGACCACTTTGGGCAGCATAGGCCTTTTAACAACATTAATTCTTCCAGTCCACAAACACGCTGTTCATTTATTTGTGTCATTTTCAATTTCTTTTCTCAATGTCTTAAGTGTTCAGAGTACAGGTTTTTCACTTCCTTGATTAAATTTATTCCTAGGTGTTTTATTCTTTTTGGCGCAGTTGTAAATGGGAACGTTTTCTGAATTTCTCCTTCTGCTAGTGTGCTAATAGTGTATAAAAACACAACAGATTCCTATATCATTATTTTGTATCCTGAAACACTCCTGGGGTCATTTATTAGTTGGAGTAGTTCTCCTGTCCTGAGGGGACTTTGTTTTAACATGGATGCTATTTGCAGCTTGATAGTCGAAGAAGTCAATGATGCTGGGGGTGGGAGGGAGAGGACAGTCACCAGAGTGCAGTTGCTGAGTAGTGAGAGGAGCAGAGGACCCAGAGCCAAGCACAACTGGTGCCCTTAAATGAGAGTTTGTGGGCCTTCCCTTCTAGTTGCATCTTTTTCTCAGTGAAGTGGCAGGAGGGTCAAAAGCATGGGGAGAGGTTTTGAATATTCGAGGAGAAAATGATGACGTGTGATGTGAGCAGTGACACATGAGACCAGGGTGATTGCAGGATGGCACTGAGGCCCACTGGAGGTTGGAGATTGTGCGTTCCCCCAGCATGCTTTGCTGACCCACATTGCAAGATAGGCAACCGTTGGTTTTAAGCCGAGTTGGGTTTTTGCCAGGAGGGAGAGAAGGGCATGGGGGGGTGGGTATTTTCAAATGGCACATGACAGAGATGGATCATAGAACCTAAGGGAGGCCATAAAACGGATGAGGAACAATGGAATATACCAGGAAAATCCTAAGTCTTGGCAGAGTGTAAACCCACCCTCCGCCACACACACACACACACACACACACACACACACACACACACACGTAATGAGTTATGGTAGTAGGTGGAGTGATCTGGGAAACCAGGAGGTAGTGGTCAGAAAACAGATGCTTGACATTGAGTGGGTGGAGAGATGAAAATATTAGGAAAGGAAAGATCTGATATGCGACTTTGGGAGAGGCTGGCTGGGGTAAAGTGGGGATAAGATCATTGAGAAACAAGGAGGAGGTCACCGGACCAAAATGATAGGGTATTGGAAAGAGCATCAAAGACTTTTCAGACTCCCCCAAATCACCATCTAATATGAGACCCGTCAGTCCTGGCCAATGTGTGGTCTCTCTCACCTATGTAGTGTGACATCTTCAGAGCCACAAGAGCATTTCATGGCATGAGGAGTCTTCTAGTAAGCCTTGTGGCAGACATTTATAGGTGCTAAAATATGATAAGGCTTAGACAAAGTGAAGCTTGAGACACAATGAGATAAAGGGAAAGAAATTTGCCATTTTCCTTAGGTCAGCCTAGGTGAGCTTCACATCAGGTTTTATGGCACTGGGACTGAGTGCTCTGACCTAAGACACAGTCTAAGGAAACATGGCCTAAAAAAATACATATATGTGTGTGTGTGTTTATTAATTTCTATTTATATATGTAAAGATATATGTTTTCAGTTTTTACATCATTGGTAGCAGTGTTGTTATTGCTATTTTAAGGCTTTGCTTGTAATTGCAGGGCAAAGTGGGTAATTACAATGGTGTCACGCGTTGCACATTGGGCTCTTTGGCATGCAAAATATGAAAGAGAGGTTAAATAAAAAAGCTGCAGTTCTGAATTTAAATTTTTAGGCTCATGATATATTATATCTTTAAGAAAAATGAACTCATGTTTCCTCATCCTGCCCATTGAAAAGGCCTAGAGATGATGACCAGTTACCAATGATGAGCTCTGGGACCCACATGATGGTCTCTAAATACCATGAGGAAGCAAAGCTTATCTGAGAAGTGGCTGACTCCAGGTCTGGGACAGGAAGACAGCCAGAAACATCTGACACAGTAGAATCAAGGATGCCATCAGACACTTATGAGGGTAGATTAAAGGGATTTAGGAGCCAACCCAAAGAGGTTCCCACTGGCCAAAGATAGGGCAGCCGGCCAGCCATTAGTAAGAGGAACTGCAGTGGACTGAGGTACATCAAATTGTTTACATTCATGAGTTTCTAATGCTGTTTAGGAAAAACAAGCCAATAAACAAAAACCCCTCATTGATCACCATTGGAGGCTCCTAGAGAACCAACACATTATTTTGAAACTCGGCACATACAGAGGAGTCAAGGTTGTATCCTGTCTTTCCTATGTGTACCCCAGGGTAACAAAAGAGATAAAAGGAGGAAGTTTCTCTTTTGAGAATAAATGAAGCTAATAAATGAGGAAGAAATGCCAGAAACAGAATGTCCGCCTTTTGTGATCTCTATTGAAATAATGCATGTAGACAATGATCATTAATGATCACAAAAGGAGAACCAGACATTCCCAATAGAAATCCACAACCCCAATGAGCAAATGTTCGTACCTGAAAAAATCAAATAGAATCTGACCGAGACTCGAGATTGGGGGCAGGGGGCTGAGACAGATGGCACCCCAGGATGTGAGGACCTCATAGGACACCCCCACCCCCGGAATCCTCAGCACATAACCTGCCGGAGAAAAAAGAGAAAGAGGGGAAGGAAGTCAGTCAACAGACAGACACATAAAGACCAAGGGAAGTGTGGACAAAAGATGTGTGTGACCTGGGTAAAGAACTTCAGTCTCTGCCTCAGATAGTGAGCACACTGGGATGCCACTGAGGACAGTGGGGAGACAGAAATGCTAGCGGGTGGCCAGACCTGGTGAGCACACAGCTGCCCTCATAAATGACAGCTTATTAGTTCTCAGAGCACCTAGGTTGGAAGGGGTGTTTTGAGGCCCCCCAGCCTACTATGAAATTCACCCATCTATCTTTAGTCTTGACTTTGTCTACTGTGATATTGAGAAGTTCCCCTGCTGCTCGGGTGCAGCAGATAAGGCCAGTGGGAGGGCAGTGAATGGCTTCGGTGGAGGTACAGCCCCCTGTGCCCCTTCTTCACATTGGGGGCAGCTCGTTGAACCCTCCAATGTCACAGAAGAGTGTCTCTCTTCCCAAAGGGAAGGCCCTTTCGTTGCCCGGATGTTCGAGCACTACCAGTGGGGCCAGAACCCCCTTGCACCCAATGCCATGAACAGTTCTGGAGTCTCTCAGAACATGGCAAAATTCAACTCTGGGTTCAAGGCCTGTAGCCGATGTCCTCCCCCAAGGCTGCTTCAGGCCAAGAGCCGACATAAGGGAGGTGGCCCCTGGCCACCATGAGCTGACCACACTGTGGTTGCCCATTGCAGGAACTACACGGTGGTGAACACGGAGAAGGGCCTCATGGAGGTGCAGCGGATGAGCTGTGCGGGAATGACACTAAGCTGCCAGCTCAAGGTCCAGAACTCTCTGTGGACGGCCACTGAGGTAACTGCCACCATGCAGGGTGGGCCATCGAGGTGGGCAGCACAGGGTGCAGTCCGTGTGAAGCCAGATTTAGCAAATAAAAATACAGGATGCCCAGGTAAGTCTGAATATCACATGAACCCCACCTGCACGTGTGAGGCCCCCGGCACAGTGGCAGCAGCCCTGGGAAGCAGAAGCGTCTCACCAAGGCCAACAACCTGCCTTGTCCCTGCCTGGTGACTGAGACTCAGCCGAGATAAGTATCAGGGGCAGGATCGCAGCAGGAGAACCCCATTAGGTTAGTGAAGTGACCAGGTTTCTTATAACACAGCCGGATCTACACAGCAAATCCACTCAGCTCTGAAGGCTTTTTGCCTTCCTGTCAAAGAAGTCAGCGGAAAGCCCGAGAAGCTGTCTTCTGAGAAATGCAGAGAGGGATGCCCCAAACAAATGCTGTGAAGCTCCTGGTGGTATGGGGCCGGGCGGGGCAGTGGGGGATGGGTGCAGCCGTCCCAGGTATGCAGAGAAGAGCAGGCAGACGTGTCTGTACTATTGAATGTTCACCCCAAAGAAACACCTAGTCATGAAAACCTGGAAACATCCTGAGCTTCTGACAGCAGGTTAGCCAGGCTACAGCATCCCTGAGCGACGGGCAGCACAGAGGCGCTCGGACACACTTCCCTCACCGGCCAGGCCGGGCAGGGCCTCCTCCCGCCTGCTGGGTATTGTCGCGAGATCAGTGAGGGAAACCAGCACAGTCGTGTGGTCCCACATTTGCCGGGAATGCGGACACAAACACACAGATACCCAGAGGAAACGGAGTTTGGGCCCCACGTCCCCATGGCAATTTTCTCCAAATAATGGGTTATGGGCGATTTTACATTTCTTCTTTAAACTCTTCTGTAGTTTTCAACATTTCTGCCAAGAATGGGAATATGAAAACAGACAACCAGATAGCCTCAATACGTGTTACTTTTTAAAGCACAAAGGGATTCCCAAGGCAGAACGCACCTGGTAGGAAATGGCCGCCATGTTCCAGCCTGAGTCTCACGTTGGCTCCTCTGCCTCTGCAGGACCAAAAGATCTACATCTATAGCCTCAAGGGCATGTGCCCCTTAAACACACCCCAACGGGCTTTGGACACCCCGGCTGTCGTCACCTGCTTATTGGCAGTGCCTGTTATTAAAAAGGTGAGGTAAGGGGAAAGGTGGTTGCCCGGGTGTCTGATTCTCACTTCCTCTTCCATTGGTGTGGGACTCCCTCTGCCCACCCAGCTTGGGGGGAACAGTATGAGGAGTGGGAGCAAAGCCGGGCCCTCTTGGACCAGCAAACCCAGGGCAGGTCACAGTCAGCCTTAGAAAGACAGACCATGATTAGTGCCTTTTCAAGAACCTATGTAACCAGCAAAGCAAAGCAGAGGGCTGAGTGGAAGCTTGCATTACGCCTGCAAATGCCATGGTCCCAGAGTAAAAGAGCACTTAGACGTGTGCCCTTCCCCTTCTGATAGTGGCGTGGGGTGTTACTTCCCCACCTGTCAGGGCCAGAGCCACTCAACAGGCGCCGGTCCCCCTGCCCCCACCCCTGGGGAACAGTCGGTTCCCCCCACTTGTGGTGCCCACTGTCAGCCTGAGACTTGGGTCCCTCTTTGTCCATGTCCTTGACCTTCTAGCCCCCACCTCTCTGAAATGGAAGCCCACGTGGTAATCTCCACAGCCCGGGGGTCGGGCTCTCCTGCTCCTCCAGTGGGACCCTGCCCTTCTGCAGGGCCGGCAAGCCTCCCCCTGCCGGCCCCCTGCTCCCCACCGCATCCAGCACTGCACTCTGAGGAGACCCTGCCTGTTAGCAACAGTCCCACCCCACATACCCCTGCAGGACTACCTCCTGTTCAGTTCTCAAGATCAAAAACCCCCGACCCTGCTCTGAGCAGCTGGCCTGCCCCGGCCCCAGGGCCCCAGTGGTGCTCTCAGGCCACTCTGGTCGTCCTCTCTGCTCATGGTAGACGCTCAAGGAATCATTATCAGTGTCTTTATTGGTGGTGTTTGTTTAAAACATGCTGGCTGTCACCATCCAATTTCAGTTTTCCCATCTGCAAATCGAGGATAAGAAGCAGTCAGAGAGGGTTCCCTGGGCATAACGTGCCCCAAGCTCTGGGCGCAAGCACTTGGGTAAATGTGAGCATTATTATTACTTCCTGGCAGTGGTGAAATATATACGTTCTTCATCCTACTACAGTTTATTTCTTTAAAAAAAAAAAAAAAAGTCTGAAATCCACCCTCGAGTCATTTACGACTGTGGCCCCACGGGTGAGGCTGGGCAGTGCGGGACCCGGTCCGCCCCAGAGCACAGGAGAACATGACACAAAGCGCTATTTAAGGCCACTGCTGGCCAGAGCCCCCGAGCCAGGGCACCACCGCCCGCGCCACCAGAGGGAATAAAGCCGGCTCTGTGCGGAGCCTCCCTGTCAGGGGCCTGCCCCTCCGAGGCCAGGCCGCCCTGTGGCCGCGACGGCGGCCCCTGCATTCTTGCACGCGCACGTTCACACCCAGCCGGGCCGTGGGGCTCGCCGCCCCAACTGGGGCCCAGGGCCGGGATCGGATAGAGACATTGCTCTTGTTTGCTTTGGCTGTTTTCTTCCCTAAAATTCTGAAGATGGATTTTGATAAATGTTCCTAGGGCTTGTTGACCTCACTGTTGAGCTCGAGCTGGTTCCCTTGTTACCTTGGACAGCCCCGCCTCCCAGGTTCCCAGGGTGCTCAGGTCCCAGAAAGGGGGCTTTCTGCCACTCACCCTTGCTGATACAGGCCTGGATCCCCACTCTGTTGTGGCTTCGGCTCTGTGCCCCGAACCTCTCCTGTGCCACCCCAGCCCAAGTTGGGCATCCAGGCGTCAAAGCCACCCTCTGTCCCCGGCTCCACAGGGATGCTCCTGGGATGCCTGGGGTGGGTCCCAGCATTTAGCGCTGTCCTTGCAACTTTGCCCAGTGATCTCTGGTGCCGTAGAAGATCACATGCTTCACTGCAGGGGCAGAGAGCAACCCACGGACCCTAGCACTGCCAGCTAGGCATTTCAGGGTAGGTGTGCTAATTGGGAAGTGTAGGCAGTATCCAAGAAGCGCCTCCACAAGAGGGTTGAGTTGGAAGCAATTTCTTCAAGAATAAATAAGGTCGGCAGGCTCGTATTGTCTACGGGTGCAGAAGATCGGGTGGAGCCAGAGAAGCAGATGAGACGTGGCCCTTCCTGTGGCAGGCCAGCACCCAGGGCAAGAGGGTGGGGGGTGGGCACGCAGAGCCTGCCCAGTGGGGCTGGCGGGCAGGAGATGGCAAGCAGCCCCACACTCTGCCCACAGCTACTGTCCCGTCGTTAACCAGCAGAGTTCACCGGCAGGGGGGGAGCCACATCCTGCTTTTGAAATACGCTCCTGTGGCCTGAAGGAGAAGGCAGACTGCTTCTGCTCACACTGCAAGAACCCAGCCTGAGCCAAGGCGGGCCACGTGGTTCAGGCCACATGCACTCCTCCCCTGGGCGCCATGGGCCTCGTTCTCCCCAGACACATTCCTCTCCTGCTCACTGCCAGACGGGCAGGCTGGCTCAGCTGGGCCTGGGTTACCTCCCTTGGGATCACGTCCAGAAGGTCCCACTGGCAGCCCCTGCCTCTTTAGGAGCCTTGCTCCTCTGGGGTGCACAGGGTGTATGCCGAGATGAGTCTTGCGCCCGTGCTGTTTCCTCCCCTGGAATGCGTGCAACCAATGAGCGGTGCTGTCTTTTCCTTGCAGAATTCCTACCTGGTGTTGGCAGGCCTGGCCGACGGGCTTGTGGCAGTGTTTCCCGTGGTGCGGGGTGCCCCGGACGACAGCTGCTCCTACCTGTGCTCACACACAGCCAACAGGTCCAAGTTTAGCATCCCAGATGAAGACACACGGCAGAACCCCTACCCTGTGAAGGCCATGGAGGTGGTCAACAGCGGCTCCGAGGTCTGGTACAGCAATGGGCCCGGCCTGCTGGTCATCGACTGTGTGGCCCTGGAGATCAGCAGGAGGCTGGAGCCCTACTCGGCCCCTTCGGTGGTCACCTCGGTCGTGGGCAGCTCCGAGTGCAGGGGGGAGGAGGTCGTCTGGTGCCTGGACGACAGGGCCAACTCCTTGGTGATGTACCACGCAGCTACCTACCAGCTGTGCGCCCGGTACTTCTGTGGGGACCCCAGCCCGCTCAGAGACATGTTTCCTGTGTGCCCGTTGGGTCCAGAGCCCTGCGGCGGCCACACAGCCAGCCCCAAAGAGCCCAAGGGGGACTCCATCGCGGACGTGAGCATCATGTACAGCGAGGAGCTGGGCACGCAGATCCTGACCCACCAGGACTCGCTGACTGACTACTGCTCCACGTCCTCCTCCTCATCCTCCCCCCACCGGGCCCCCCGGTCGTCCTCAAGCCTGCCCTGCTCCCCGGCAAGCTCTGCCAGCGTGCCTTTCGCCGCCAACTACGAGGACTCCGACAGGCTGCACGAGCCCACTGCGGGCTCCGACAGGTCTGAGCACGACCTGACCCCCGTGGACGGGGAGGCTTTCAGCCAGCACCTGCAGGCCGTGAGGATCCTAGCCGTGAAAGACGTCATCTGGGTCCCCAGGTACGTTTCCCGGGAGTGGAGCACATTCCTGTGCTGCCTGAGGGAGCTTTCAGATGCTGTGGCATCAGGGGCCATCAGGGGCCACCCCCTCTGTGCTGGGGCCTGGAGGGATCTCTTTAGCAAACCTGAGAAGGGCTGCACTGACGCTCACCTGCCCGCAGGGAAGCTGCCGGCAGCACAAGGCAGAGCCGTGGTCAGCTGCGATTGGGTTTCCCGCTGGGAAAGGCCTTCTGGGGCCGGCTTCAGTGCCCTCCCGGTAACTCGATCCATTCGCTGAGACTGCGCGTTTGTGGCCGGCTCCGTTTCCCCTGGAGAGCACAGCCCTGGACAAAACGCTTCCCCTTCTCGGTTTTGGTTTCGCAGGCGCGGCGGCGATGTTATCGTCATCGGCCTGGAGAAGGACGCCGGAGGCCAGCGGGGCCGTGTCATCGCCGTCTTAAAAGCCCGCGAGCTGACTCCGCGTGGGTAAGACTGAGGGCACCTCCTTTAGGACCCGAGGTGTGATGTGGGGAATCTAGGCCCCTCCACCACATCCCCGCACAACAGCCTCTTGCCCTTCTGGCCTCCGCAAATAAATGCCACATCTACCGGTGTGGCCATAAGGCGGAGAAGGAACAAAATGGGGTCCTCTAGGCAGCACCTAGGAGCTCAGCAAATACCAGCTGAACCAGGCATCAGCCAGTGGTCATGGCTGTCTGTTTCTGGCATACCCCGTGCACCTGTGGACCAGGTCTCCTGACTAGGGTGTGTCTCCAGGGCCAGAGTTCAGCTGAAATGGAAACAGGGAGCCAGGTGATTCACTGTCCTCCCTGCCAAGTGGGAGGGCCCTTCCTGGGTGCTCCACCTGCCCATATAGCACCTACTGGAGCCACAGACCTAGCACCCACCACCCTCCACCATGCCCAAGCCCAGGCTCATCCATAGCTCCATACCTGTTGGGTGGCGTCCGACCAGGAGGCAGGTCATACCCCACTGTGAGGGTCATTCTGGGGCAGGACAGCATGGCTGTGGGCATGGGAGGCTGGCAGCAGCTGGTATCCTCAGAGTCCCCTGCAGCCAGCAGTGTCCATACCTCACTTTGTCTACTGAGCCCCATGCTATAAATCTCACTTATGGACAAACACCATTTGACCCATTTTCCCCAGAATGGGACGACAATGGGAGGGGAAACATCTATGGCAGGTCCCCTCCCTTGCCTGAACACACTGAGCGTTCTCAGAGAGTCACCAGATCCATTGACCCCTGCTGTGCCAGTGATTCCAGAAACAAGATCTGGGTGTTTTCGCTGAGTCCCGGCTGAGTTTGTGGGCCACAGTAGTTACCAGATGGCAAGCGGGGCTTCTGGGGGAGCAGGCGGGTCTGTAGAGCCCAGGCCTGCTAACCTCAGACTGCCCATGATTTGTGTTCCTGAATTTTTCCCTAGTGTCGTTTTTCTTATTCAGCCCCCAAAGACAGGTTTACTAGGAGCCAGGCGTGTTCACTGTAGGGAGAAAGCAGCCCAGGCAGCCAGCTGACAGGGGGGCCATAGCCTGAACCCTGCCCCCCAGCTTTCTGCAATGCATCTGAGACATTGATCCTGTCGGCAAATAGCTAGTGAGTGCCTGCAGTGTGCAAGGCCCCTAGGAGGCCAGAGGCCCTGTGCATGCCAGTTTGCGTGCTGGCCACAGGGCAAGGCAGTGAGGGCTCAGACGTGGGCTGCACGGCCCGGCAGAGGCCCAGAAGGAAAACCGGTGCGCGCACAGATCAGCAAAACAATCCACAGCCTCAAAAAACTAGTGTATGTAGTTAGGACATGTTGGCACATGTCTTCTGCCCGGTATACCGCCCCGTTTCCCTAAGCTGGGCACTTTGCACAGGAGAAGAGCCATGCCTGAGCAGACGGCAAGGGAAGGGAGTCAGTGCTTCAAATCCATCATGGGCCATTCACAAGCAGGAGTCAAAGTTGGTGTTTTCCAACACTTGGGAGTCTGGGTCCAGTTATAGAGGCTACCTGCTCTCGTTGCATCTGTGGCCTTCCTGAGTCCCTTACAGACAGTCCCCATCAATGTGCACTGCCATGCTAGGCTCTTCTTCAGATGGTAGGAAGTCTCTGCCCGCAGGCTGGACCACCCAGGGAAGCAGGGCATCAGAGAACATCGCAGCTGCTAGGCCGGGATGGACAGATGCACCCGCTTAGCCAGGCTCCCAAGAAGGTGCAGGCTGGGGGTCCTGGCCCCGACTAGGTGGGGACCCCTGCAGGTTTTCTCAGACCCCCCTCTCTCTGTAGGGCGCTTGTGGATGCGGCCGTGGTGGCAAAGGACACAGTTGTGTGTGGCTTTGAGAACGAAAACATGGAATGGTGCCTGGCTGTCTGGAGGGGCTGGGGCACCAGGGAGTTTGATGTTTTCTACCACTCCTACGAAGAGCTGGGCCGGCTGGAGGCTTGCATGCGGAAGAGAAGGTAATTCCTATGGAATGACAGTTGTGCAGAGTGGCCGCCCCGGGCCCACACCCTGACCCCTCTGCCTGCAGCCTGCAGCCTCCCGAGGACCCAGAAGATGGACTGGGTTCTCCCGTGAACAACTTGCTGCTAGAAATGCTGAGAAGTTACCACCCTGGCGGTGGTTTTGGGGTTCTCCGGTTCTCCAGGGCGGAGTTAGCTGCCTACCTCCATTCTCCCACTGCGGAGAGAAGATGGGTGGGAGAAACTCTCCCTGCCTCCTGCATCCACTTCCAAAGAGCAGGGGAGGGGGATCCTGCTCTGTGCTGGGTCACACAAAGCAGGGGTGTGGGCTGGGCCTTTACAGAGCAGGCCTGCCCGTTTTCCTCCCCATGGCTGGGACAGAATTACACTAGAGGCTCTCAGTTGGGGGAGCAGTTCGGGGCAGGGTGGGAGGAGGGCGATGACCCTTGCCCCTTCCCCCCAGTGGCCTCCAGGCTCTCAGGACATTTCACAAGCCTCTGGGTCCCCGGGGCCTGGGGCCCCACTTGGGCAAGCGGAGATCAGGTATCTCCCGCTCAGGAAAGTCTCTGTGTGAGAAACCCTTGGGGGAATGAATGAGTTCCTTCAAGTGACACAGCCAGAAAGCCCAGAGCTAGTCCAGCGCCCAGAGCACCGCCTCAGCCTTTACATTCTTCTTCTGCCGACAAAAGGCAAGGGAAACTCAATCAGCAGGACTTGAGAAAGGGCCGTGTGTTTATAGCTTTGTAAAATACACTTGGACGCAGCTGGAACGCAAACCCTGTTTGTTTGCACATAATAATCTTGCTTATCACTTTAACAAATTAAGTAATAGCTCAGTGGTTGGGCCTCAGTTGTGAAGTCACATTGTATGGGGCTTCTACCAAATGATGTATTTGCTAAACATTTACTACACACGTGTACAGCAGAGTAGAAAAAGTGAAATTGTTAATGGGGGGGTGTATGGGTGTGACGGCAAGAATTTTTACAAATGATGCACACACACGCACACACACGCACACGCACACGTACCGCGTGGTTACCCAGAGTAACCGTTTGAGGCTGCTTCACCCGGGATGGCAGGATGACCGTGAGGTCATACTCCAGTTCAAGTTGTTAATCTTTTTCTAAAATTAAGTTATGAAAACCAAGCTTAAGATTTGCTGGGGTATGCAGGCAAATGTGGTTCCTTTTATCTGAAAATAAACAGACCCTCTTGAGAACGATGTCACAGCCTCTCTCTGTCTTAGAGCGCGTGTCATAGCAGCACGGGTCTGTCCCACCCAGGCCTGCTCCCTGCAGGGGTGGAAAGGAAAACCACCCCTTGCCCACGGCTGCCCCCGTGCAAGGAGTCCCACAGCAGATTCCGTGGGCAGAAACAGCCACGCTTAGTCTCCCCACTTCATTTTGCTGGCCTGGGCACTGAGTCCTACAGGGGCTGTTTGGCTACGCCTCCTGCCCACATCATCAGCATTGTCCCGCCCTGTCCCTGAACTGGGCCTTGGTGGTCACTGCTTTCCTCTCCTTTCCTTCTCATTCCAGCACGCCACAGCTGCCCAGTTGCCCCCCAAGTGCAAACAGGGTCCTGTCCTTCCCCTGCCCGAATCCTGTGCCCTATAACCTGCAGCCAGACTGCTAGAGGCCGACACTCAGGGCCCCCACGATTCAGTCCTAACCTGCCTTTCTAATCTGGCCTCCTCCCAGCCCGAGGCCCAGGCTGCTGTGAGGAGAGGCCAGGTGATCAGCCAACGGCCTCACGGAACCAGCTCAGGGCACCTCTTTACAAAAGTTAGACACCGTGCAGGAAATGCGTAATGAAGTTCACTACATAAAAAGTAGAAACCTTAAATGGGAAAAACTACCACAAAGTCAAAAGACAGTCAACTGGGAAAATATATTAGTGGCAAATGAGAGACAAATAGCTATTTTGTCTTATAAACAAAGAGTTCATACCTAGCAATAGGAAAGAGAAAACACAAAAAGGAAAAAAGGTAGAAGATATAAATAGCACCCGACATCACCCAACAGTCAGGAAATAGGAGGACAGCAACAAAATGTCATTTACTACCCTCATGTTGGCATCCCTGTGGAGACCTGAGGGCACCAGGTCAGAAGATCCACGCATGCAAAGGCCCTGTGGCCAGAATGAGCTGCTGTGCTGGAAGAAAGATGAAGAGCTGGTGGAGCATTTGGAAGAAGGGGGAGCTAAGGGTGGGCCCGCTAGGCCTGACTTTCTAGGCCATGGATCTCCATCAACACCACTGGCGGTTTTAAGCAGGGATGTTAGACGACCTAACTATCTTTAAAAATCACATTGCTGAGTGGAAAATGGCCTAAAGGGGGCATATTTACAGGGGGGCCACCCCTAAGGGGGCATTTTGGCCATATCCATCAAAATTTCAAGTGCGCATACCCTTTGAAACCGGGTCCCGTCCTTCCCCTGCCCCAACAGTCCTTTTTAAGCATTTGATCCTGAAATTTCCATGCAAGTGCCCAAAGATACAGAACAAGGGTGTCATTGCAGCATCGCCTATAATGGCCCCAAATGGGTGACCGCCTGAACCTCCCACAATGCCATACTCTGCAGCCGGTTAGAGAAGGAGGCGGTGCTAACCATGCTGGTCCAACATGTTCTCCAGGGTATAATAAATGCATTGTGTTTCTAAAAAGCAACTCACAGTGCAGTGTGTATAGAGTTACTATTTGAGCAGAAAATGTTGTCTAGCTACACGGGCACACATGGGGAAACTATCCCACAGGATGCCCAAGAGTCTGGTAGACCTTGGTTACCTCTGGGGAGGAGAATTGAGGGGGCACAGAGTGGTAGGTCCTTAGCTTTCCCTTTATTCTTTCCTCACTGCACTGTTGGAATTGTATAGAAGTCTCTTCATGATGGTAAGCCAGGCTGGGAGGGACTTCGCTCCTGGACCCCAGGAAGGACACACCTCAGCCTTGCTGTCCGCAGGTAAAGGGAAGTCCCCCTCTGCCCGCTCTCCTCCATGAGGGCACTTGACCCCCACGGAGGGTATCAGGTCCCAGGGGGCAGGGCCAATCTGTCACATCCGTCTGACCTCATGGCATGACTCAAGCAGAGCCCACCCCAGCCACCTTTGGGACATAGGCAGAGAGTCCCAGGCAGAGGTGGATGTCCACAGTGGGAGGACAGGTGGGAGGGGCTGGGGACAGTTGACAGAAGCCAGTGCGCTCTGACTCTGGTCCGCCCTTGCCCTGGTATTGTGAACATGGACAGCCCAGCTGCAGGGTCAAGACCCCTCCCACAGCAGATAGCGCCCAGCTTCCTCCCACCCACCACCCTGCACTAGGGAAGGCAGCAGCCTTTTTTTGTTTTTTTAACATTTATTTATTTTTGAGAGACAGAGCACAAGTGGGGGAGAGGCAGAGAGAGAGGGAGACACAGAATCTGTGCTGACAGCTCAGAGCCTGACATGGGGCACAAACCCACGAACGCAAGATCATGACCTGAGCCGAAGTCGGACGCTTAACTGACTGAGCCACCCAGGCACCCCGAGAAGGCAGCAGCCTTGCTGACGATCACCGGCTAGTCACTGCCACTGATTACTTGGAGTCTCTGTAGTGACCCTACCTGGGAATGCACAAGACCCCATGCCCCTGCACAGCACCTCGAGCAATGGGAGTGGGTCCTGCTTTCCCTGATGTTCCTCTTGCAGGAAGCATCTGCTGAACCCCAGAGCAAGCACGATGACACAGAACCCCCACCAAGGTTACAGAAAAACAGCAGTGTGAAACCCCTCCAGATGCCAGCAGGCTGCTGTCCAGGAAGGAGCCACATCTCCTGGAGTGTCGGGGCCTGGGGCCTCAAACCCTCTGCCTCCCTAAGTGCCTAATGGTTTTTCCCATCCTGGGCAGAATGGGGCAGTCCTGAAGGAAATAGGGGAGGGGTGGGCCATTCATTGAAATAGCCCTTGAAGAACCACTGGTAGAAACTGCTTGGTAACAGACCCTTCTTTTGTTGGCACATCAGTTCCCAGCCTCCCTTACGTGGGGGGGGGGGGGGGGGGGGGGTTGGGCCGGGGACTGAGCTCAGCCAGGGATGGGGTGGAAATGGCTGAGTAGAGCTTCAGGGAAGCACCCCCAAAGGTCTGACTCAGTGGGAGCCCCTTCGGCCCTGCCTCTGCCTCCCTGGTCCTCAACAGAGCATGACGGCAGGGCCCTCTGGGGAGGCTGGGAAGGCCTTGGGACAGTGATGGGGAGGCAGCCCTCCATGCCAGCCCTGGAAGCTGACCTCTAGTCTCCTCATTACCTCACAGACCAGGAAAGCACTTCCTTGTTTAAATATTTCCCAGTTCTCCTCTACCAGCAGCCCAGTGCCATATTCCTGGATGTTCAGGTACCTTTCCCACTAGCACAACCAGATCCCTGAAGGTAAGCAAGTGAAGCTCTCAAGTTTCTGTTCCAGTTCAGGCAGATGCACCTGAGCAATGATGGATTGGAACATTCTGTGGCCAGACCTGCCCTGAGAGCTTCCTTCTGCACCATGAGGGCTGGACACGGTCTAGTTCTTAACACAATTACAAAGAGGTCCAGGGTTACAGCCTGCTCACCCAAAAACCAGCTCTGATGTCCTGCAAGTTTAAACCTTCCACTCAGGGCAAGCTACCCCACCCCTGTGACCCTGGTTTCTTCTTTGTGAGATGGCAATGACAATTCTCACCCCATCAGGATCAGGAGAGAGAGGGTATGTGATAGCCCCCAGCCCAGGCCCAGCCCAGTCCAACCCCAGGGCCAGGACGCCCTCCCTGCCCCCCAGTCATGACCATCCTCTCCCCTGTCATTACAGCCTAGGAAGGCTCACAAACACTTGGAGGAACTATGGCTATAAGTAAGAAGGAGGCTCATGTGAAACAAGGAAGATGTGAACCTAAGGCAGTAGAATTTGGGTCAGTTTTAAAGTACTCAGTTGGGTAACAGATGTAGCATTTTATGGTATTTAAAGCACTGAAGGTCATCTACTATTTCAGACTCTGATTTTTAGTTGAATGTTTATAGTGGGATTCAATAAAACTTTAAATCAGTATTTAATTGGAGAAATAGGTCAAAACTCAGGTGTTACACATTAGGAATATAAGGAGTATAACATTTAGAGATCGGTTGATTGTTTTGTATTTGATAGATCCACAGGCCTCATTAATCAGATATCAGACAGTGTACAGGCAGTAACAAATGAGCCTGTAGGATGCCCACAGCCCAATCCCCAGCCTTGCACCCACAAAATGCTCACAGATCTGAGTTAACTGCAAGCAGAGGGAGACAGAAAATACTTCAGGTTTGGGGGCTTAAAATTCTGGAATATTCCCATCTCTCTGACTTAGGTGCCAGAAAGATCCAGAAGAAGATGGCATCCTATTCCCACCTTTCCCCCAAAGTCACACCCACCCCTCTCCAGGACAAACTCCCCACCTCCCTCTATCTACAGAGGATGCAGAAGAGGTCTGAGTGATGAAAAGAAACATCAGCACAGGAGATCTGTGCATATCTGTGTGATTCTGCAAATGAACCTTCAAGGAGTGGAACTTAGCTGCATTTGGGGAGGCCAGGGATTCCCTGGCACCATCCCACTGACTGTGCAGCTCTGGGACCTCCCTTTCCCACCCGGAGGACTGCAGAACAGAGACCCCCACCAGAAGCCACAGTCTGCATCATGGCCCACTGAAGGCAGTTTTATCCAAGTTAAGTTCTTATCAGCTTGAAACAGATTATTATAAGATGTTTTATGTAAGCCTCATGGTAACCACAAAGCAAAAATGTAGATACACAATAGAAAAAGGAATGAAAGTACACTACTATATAGTAAATCATCAAATAACAACAGAAGTCAAGAAGACAAGAACAAAGAAACTACAAAATAGGCAGAAAACAATTAAGGAAATGGCAAAAGTAAGTCCTTTTCAATAATTACTTTAATAAGTAGATTAATTTCTCCAACCAAAGGACAATGAATGGCTGAATGGATAAAAAACAAGACCCAATTATAGCTATCTACAAGAGACTTCCTTCAACTTTAAGGACACACATAGGCTGAAAGTGAAGGGATAGAAAATGGTATTCCATGCAACTGGAAACCCAATGAGAGTACAGACAGGTAAACTTATATCACACAAAATAGACTTTAAGTGAAAACTATAGCAAAAAAAAAAGTCATTATGTAAGGGGTCAAATCATTAAGAGAATATAATAATTGTAAAAATATATGCATGCAATATCAGAGCACAAAATATATATAGTAAATATATATAGTAAATATTAACATTTTGAAAGGAGAAATGGATAACTATACAATAATAGTAGGGGATTTCATTATCCCATTTTCAACAATGGATAGATCACCCAGACAGAAGACATTAAGGAAACATTGAACTTGAACTACAGTTGAGACTAAATGGACCTAACAGACATATGCAGAACATTTCATCCAACAGCAACAGAATTCACATTCTTCTCAACATTCTCCAAGATAGATCATACGTTAGGTCACAAAACAAGTCATAACAAATTTAAAAAGATTGAAATCATATCAGCATCTCTTCTGACCACAATGGTAAGAAACTAACATTAATAAGAGGAAAAAAAACTGGAGAAATCACAAATATGTGGAAATTAAGCAACACACACTTAAACAACCATTGGATAAAAAAAAAAAATTGAAAGAGAAATCAAAGACTATCTTGAAACAAACAAAAATGGAAACACTACATACCAAAACTTATGGGAGGCAGCAAAAGCAAATCTAAGGGGGAAGTTTACAAAGATAATGCCTGCAGTAAGAAGGAAAGAAAAGATTTTAAGTAAACAATGTAACTTTATACCTCAAGGAACTAGAAAGAGAATAAACTAAAAAATAAAGTTAGCATAAGGAAGGAAATAACAAAGATCAGAACAGAAATAAATGAAACAGAGACTAGAAAAACAGTAGAAAACATCAGTGAAAGTGAGCTCGCTTTTTGAAAAAACAAACAAAATTTGCAAGTGATTAGCTAGACTAAGAAACAAAATACTCAAACACATAAACTTAGAAACAAAGGGGATACAGATTACAACTGATACCACAGAAATACAAAGGGCCATGAGAGCCTACTATGAACAATTGTACCCCAACAAATAGAATAACCTAGAAGAAATGGATAATTTCCTAGAAACATACAATCTACCAAGATTGAATCATGAAGAAATAGAAAATCTAAACAGATAAATACGGGTAGAGATTCAATCAGTAATCAAAAATATCCCAACAAAGAAAAGACCATGACAAGATGGCCTCACTAGTGAATTCTACCAAACATGTAAAGAAGAATTAATATCAATCCTTATCAAATTCTTCCAAAACATTCAGAAGAGAGCACTTCCAAACTCATTTTATGAAGCCAGCATGACCCTATACCAAAGTCAGACAAGGACACTACAAGAAAACAAAATTACAGATCACTATCTCTGATAAACATAGATGCAAAAATCCCCAACAAAATACAACAACCAAATTTAAAAACACATTAAAGTGACCATACACCACACTGAATGGGATTTATCCCTGGGATGTAAGGATGTATCAACATATGCAATGGACATATTGCATATTGCATATGTCCAATGGACATATGAAGGACAAATTCACATGATCATCTCAATAGATGCATTTGACAAAATTGAACATTGTTTCATGATTAAAAAAATATATTCTCAACAAATTAGATATGTAAAGAATGTACCACAACATAATAAAGATCATATATGACAATCCCACAGCTAACATCAAATTCAGTAAAATTTTAGGATACAAAATCAGCATGCAAATATCAGTTGTGTTCCTATACACTAAAAATGAACTCTCCAAAAAAAGGAATTAAGAAAACAATATTATTTGCAATAGCATTTAAAAAAATAAAATACCTAGGAGTAAATTTAAGCAAAGAGGGGAAATATCTTCTGTACACTGAAAACTATAAACATAGGTGAAAGAAATTGAAGATATGAATAAATGGAAAGATACACTGTGTTCATAGATAGAAAAATTAATATTGTAAATACTATATGAAGTGATCTATGTAATCAATGTAATCCTTATCAAAATTCAAATGGAATTTTTCAAAGAAATAGAAAAAACAATCCTAAATTTGTATGGAACCACAAAAAAATCCCAAATAGCCAAAGCAATCTTGAGCAAGAAGAACAAAGCTGGAGACATCTTCCTGATATCAGACCTCCTGATATCAAACTATATTACAAAACTATAATAATTGAAACAGTATGGTACTGGCATGAAAACAGACAGATGGGCCAATGGGATACAATCAAAAGCCCAGAAATAAACCCATCCATATATGGCCAACTGGTCTTCAAAAAAGGCACCAAGTATAAAACAGAATGGGGAAAGCATCATCTCTCTTCAATAATTGATGTTGGGAAAATTGAATATCCACACACAAAGAATGAAATTAGACCCTTGTCTTACACCTTACACAAAAATCAAGTCAAAATGGATTTAGACTTCAATGTTAGACCTGAAACAATAAAACTTCTAGAAGAAAACATAAGGAAAAATCTCCTTGACATTGGTCTTGGCAATGATTTCTTGGATTTGACATCAAAGGCACAGGCAACAAAAGCAAACACAAACAAGTGAGACTACATCAAAGTAAAAATTTCTTCACAGGAAAAGAAGCAATAACAAAGTGAAAAGGCAATCTACGGAATGGAAGAAAATATTTGCAGTCCATATATCCAACAACATGTTAATATCCAAAATATATCTAAGGAAATTGTAAAGCTCAATAGCAAAATAATAACAACAATAATAATAATAATGATAATAACAAAAACAAACCAAACGACTTGATTTAAAAATGGGCAAAAAACCTGAACAGACATTTTTGTAAAGAAGACATACAAATGACCAACAGGTATATGAAAAGATGCTCAATGTTATTAATCATGAGGAAATACAAATCAAAATAATAATGAGATATCACCTCACATCCGTTAGGCTGGTCATTATAAAAAAGTCAAAAAATAAAAAATATTGGTGAGAATGTGAGAAGAGGGAACCTTGTACGCTTCTGGACATTTCAATTGTTACAGCTATAATGGAAAACAGTATGGAGATCTCCCCATGCGTGCTATTGCATGTTGATTGTGGCATTATTCACAGTAGCCTAGATGGAAACAACCTAAGTGTCTATCAGCAGATGAATGGATAAACAAAACGTGGTGTGTATGCATATATACAACGGAATATTAGTCTTTAAGAAGAAGGAAATCCTGGCATTTGCAACACTGTGGATGAACCTGGAGGACATTAGGCAAGGGTGACATAAGCCAGAAGCTGAAAGACAAATACCGCATGGTATCGCATGTGGAATCTGGAAAAGTCAAAGTCAGTAACAGAGTGGAATGGTAATTACCAGGAGTTGGGGCACACGGGAAAAGGGGAGATGTTGGTCACATGGTACAAACTTTCAGTAATAAGTTCTGGAGACCTAGTGTACAACATTGTAACTGTAGTTAATAGCAATACAGTAAAACCTTGGTTTGCAAGCATAATGCGTTCCGGAAACATGCTTGTAATCCAAAGCACTTGTATATCAAAGTGAATTTTCCCATAAGAAATAATGGAAACTCAGATGTGTCATTCTACAACCCAAAAATATTCATATAAAAATGATTGCAATACTGGAATAAAATACAAAATAATAAAGAAAATATAAAATATAAAGAAATAAACAAATTAACTTGCACTCACCTTTAAAAAACCTTCCAGGCTGGTGTGAGGGAGATAAGAGGAGGGTTATTATATAGAACGATTTTTACCATCAATAACAGAATTATCACTGCTATCTATTGGCTCAATGGAATGTTTTTCTGTTCATGCAACTTTAACAAGGAACGTATCCAATGACCTAGAATGAAGCAAAGCATTCCTAAGCTTACTCTTGTCTGGAAAAGCAAAGGACTGTCCATAGAGGCTTTGAAGTGACAAAAAAATACACTAGTGCCAATTGTGGGCACCTTGCAACGTTTTGAAGGATCACTGATTTCTGCCAATCACCGCAGCCTGAGATCAAGCATCCAGACATGGGAAATGATTACCCAAAATCCAGCAGAGAGAGAGAGCGAGAATAGAACCATTGGCTCAGTTGTGATCATGTGACATTCGGCATCACATACTACTCGTATTGCAAGACATCGCTTGCTTATGAAGTTAAAATTGATTAGAAATGTTTCCTCATCTTGCAGAACACTCACAGAACAAGTTACTTGCAATCCAAGGTTTTACTGTATATTCTATGCTTGCAGTTTGCTACAAGAGTAAATCTTAAGTGCTTTCACCACACAAAAAAAGTGGTAACTCTGAGGTGATGGGCATGTCAATTAGCTTGATTATGGTATTTGTTTCACAATGTACACGTGTATCAAAACGTCACGTTGTACACCTTAAATATACACAATTTTTATTTGCCAATACTTCAGTAAAGTTGGAAAGAAAATAACACAGGTTTGGAGGGCAGGGCACGTTTTGAACCTGCAGGAGGCGGCTCTCCGTGGGCCCTGGACAGCTGCGTCCTGCCCTCTCCTCCCCTCCAGGTACACACCAGTCCCGCAGGAAGCTTCTAAACAGCTCTGGCTGGTGGCCTGGCCTCCACTGCACAGGGACTGGGAGCCACCTTCTTCACTTCCTCCTCAGGTGGCCTCCCAGACATACTGTGAGCGCCGCAGGGCAAGTGACATCTTTACCACCAGCCAGGAAAGGATGCCTGTCTTCAAGTCCGGCCAAGGCCAGCCTGTGTCAACCCTGCTCTCGGAGCAGTAGTGGGGATGAGGGAGTGGGGAGGGGGGATGGGTGGGGTAGAAGCTGCAGCAGAGGACATACTCCACACACGGGAACTAGAAGCCCCCTCCACCTCTCAAATAGCTGGGCCAGGTCACTGAGGCCTCCAACCAAGTGCAGCTTGACAAGGGAAACTGAATCACATTTTACCTGGATTTTATTTATCAAAATGGTCTAAACTGGATTTAAAGTACACTAGGTGGCCGTGGCCTTCAGTGGGAAAGAGAACAGGCTGGAGCTCAGCCTGACTCGTCAGTGAGGGAGACATCCTTCACAGAAGCCTGCTGGGTGGGGACCCAGGGCCACTGGTGATCTCTGGACCCCTTCCAGCCCCTGGGCCTCCCATCCCCCAAACTCCTGTCCTTGAAGCCACCCACTCGCGGTTTCCCTTTCATTCGCTGCTGTGTCCAGCGGTGGGCATTGAGCGAGCAGGGTCACAATGAACGGTGCAATGTGGTAAAGCAGCGGCTGGGGTGGGAGTCCGGAAACTAGGCCTTGTCTCCACCTACCACCTCCTGGCAGCCCCACAGCAGCCCCCTCTCTCCTGGGACCTCCTCTCCTCTGTCCCACCTGCCGCCTGGGTGACAAAGTAACAAAGAACCCATGGTTAGTGTGCAGTAAACCACTCAGCCCCCGCGTGAGGAGGCCAGGTGTGTCCTCAGAACAGAAAAGCCCAAGACCCTGAGCAGAGGGAAGGGGTGGCTGGAGGTCTCTGCCTGGTCCTGTCGTCGGCCTCTCTAAACCCCCAAAGGCCAAATGCCCCAGAGCTTTCACCCCGAACTTTCCTCGAGGACTAAGGGAGTGCCCATTCCCCAGTGTGGTGACCAGGGAGGGGTTTGGAGACACGGAGAGACCCATGTTCAAATCCTGCCTCTGCCGATTGCCCTGAAAGGCCCAGGAGGGTTTCTCAGCTTTGTGACTCCCGTTTCTTCAGTCACAGAATACAAGGGTGACTTCATGACAGCTCCAGGCACACAATAGAGTGAGTGAAAGTGAAAGTGAAAGCCTCTGACCCAGCAGTGTGCCCAGCAGCGTGTGTGTGTGTGTGTGTGTGTGTGTGTCTGGGACAGTGGCCAGGTTTTGAGGGCCCACACAGGCCTGGAACAATTGGTTGTGAGGATATGTTCACAGGTCGACCTTTGACTGTGGAGAGGACGACATGAGAGTCAAACCCCTGAGGGCACAACACCTCTGGAGGGCCAGGGGTCCCCACCCTGATTCCCAGTGCCTGTGTCAGGTGCCTGCAGGAGGCCTCTGACCCTTTCCTATTGACACTTCTTGGGTGACATCCACAGACCAGAGCTGAAGACACACGTCACCCATACACATGCGCGCGTGCATGCACACACACACACGTGGGAGCATGCTGGCACAATCGGGGCTCTGGGCTGTGTCAGCCCCTGGTGGGAGAGCCATCTCCTACTGTCCACGTCTGCTCAAACCAGGGAGGAGAGCTGACCTAGATGCAACTTAAGAGTTGCAGGTTAACTCATTCCAGAGTTGCAGGCTAAGAGCCAAAAAACACAAGACCCAAAGCCACATGGGTATGCTCCTCTTCTGCCCCTGCACACGGCTATCCCTGTCACAGAGACCAGGGCTGTGCACAAAACCATGCCTGAACATTACTGTCATTGTCCCCCCCCGGTCCCCAGCAGGGATAGCATGGAAGTCAGGGACCAGGCCCAGAGGACCTACGAGTTAAAGGGAGACAGGTGGGCAGGTGGACCCTGGTCCAGGGCAATGTAGAGGTTGGGGTGCAGAGGCGTCCTCCACACCCCAGCATGTGTGACACTTCTGGATGTGGCCCCTTTCTGAAAGCCAGTCTGCCCCAGTTGTCGGTAGCCCCCAGATGGTACCAGTAACACCTGGGGTAAGGCCAGGGGCTGGGTCCCACCCTCTTCCACAGCAGAGAAAGAACTGGGCAGACCGTGGTGGCCAGCTGCTGGGTACTCAGCCAGAGGATACGATGTTTTCCAAAACATGAGAGCTCTTCTCCCTCCCTGGAGCCCAGGGGAGGAAGGGAGTTGATGTGGCCTCTGCACCCCCCATTCCTCACAGCTACAACCTCCCCCTGCCAAGTTCACCAGACTCACTGCCAGCAGTTCCGTCACCCGCGGCCAGGGGGCGCCCTGGTCCAGGAGGCCCAGCCCCTGCGCTCCCCGCCTCGACAGCGCCTGCTGAGAAATGGATGCCTCTGGGCTCCTGGCCCTCTGAGGAGGGTTTGTGGGCTTGATGAGTTTACTTTACCAAGTATTCCCAAGTATGAGCCCATCTGAGGAAGTAGGAACCCTGCGGCTGTGTGTGGACGTCGGTAAATACAGACACTCAAGCAAGCTGCTGGGGCGGGCAGAGGCCCAAAGGAGCCCCGGCTGGAGGAGAGGCGTGGCCCATTTTCTCCACTTCTTGGAACTTTCTAATCGACATCTTGCATTCTCTGCGTATTAGAACGTTTTAAGAATGTGACTTGGCTTTCCTGCATATGCCACAGGCTTGCGAAGAGTCTCTTCTCTGCGTGTATGTGTGCTTATGTGTACGTGTGCACGTGCATATGGAGGGGGTGGGTGCGTATGAGATGTGTAGTGTGAGTCCCCACGTGTGGGAGTGTATGGTGTACATGTGTGCGGTATGTTGTGTGTGCATGCACGCGCGGTGTGTATGGTGTGGTGGGTGTGTGTGTGAGGCACGCGTGGTATCTGTGCACATGAATGTGTGGTGTGTGTACGTGTGTGAGTATGGCGTGTACATGGGCGAGTGTGTGTGCATGTGTGGTGCTGTGTGTGGTATACATGTGGTGTGGGTGTGTGTAGTGTGTGGCATGAGGTATGCAGGCATGTGCACACAGTGTGTGACGTAATATGCGGTGGATACGCACATGTGTGCATGTATGTGCAGTGTGTGGGTCTATGTGTGTGTGTGTGCGTGTTGCCGCACAGCCAGATGCAGGCTGAGTGGGGCCCTGCGTCCACTCTGGGATCACTCAGGTCTGAGGGTCAGCAGCAGTGGGAGGTCGCTCAGGTCAGTGAGAGCAGGCAAAAGAGTGGAGGGAGGTCTGGAAAATCCAGAGAAATTATTTTCTCTGATAATAATTTTTTAATTTTTTAAATTTAATAAATTTTTTAAATTTTTCTCTGATAATAATAATTTTCCAGAGAAAATTATTCCTGTGAGAGTCTCTGGAAAAAGCAGCTTCTGGAACTACAAAGGTCCCTCAATTCTCCCAGCTAATTCACCCACTAATCCTTTCAGGGTCCTCCGCTCCTGAGCCACCAAAGGCAGCAAGGGGCACCACTGGAGTTCACTCTGTCTCAGCCCCACAGACACTGTCATCCACAAAAAACCAACCTTTACATAAAAGTAAAGGGCACCTCAAGGGTTCTGTCCCAAGACTCCTGAACCATAGCCACCGAGGGGCAGCCATCCACGGAGGAACCCCTGGACCACTGTGGGGTCTTGTGGGGCCCCAGGCCGCTTGGCTCCAGGGTGAGGCTCTGCCTGGCTCCCCTCATTCCAGACTTGCAGGTTAAGAGCCAAGAAACACAAGACCCAAAGCCACACGGACAGCCACAGATACAGAGGGAGGCAGGTGAGCCCAGGCAGTCAGAAGGCAGAGGTGCGGGACCTCTCCCACACTGTGTGGCCCAGCTCACTAATGGGCCTGTTGAGGACCTGCCCTACCACTGGTCAAGAGGGAAAGAAAACATGAGAGAGGCCTGGTCAAGGCCAGCTGTGCAGGCTGAGGAACCCCGATGAGTGGTGCATTCTGCCATGTTTTCCAAAGATGGCCACAACAGCATCCCCCACCCCGTGTGCTTTACTACAACTGGCCTTGATGTTCCTCCCATCAAAGGGGGAGGAGGGGTGTCTGGACCCCCTCCCTTGAATCTGGAGGGCTTGCAACTTGTTTATAACCAAAGGAATACCATGGAAATGATGCCGTGTGACTTTGAAAGCTCAGTCAGAAAAGGCAATGAATCTGGACACTCACCCCTGGAGTCCTGAGCCCCCAGGTAATAAATAAGTGTGACTATGATGAGGCTGCCATGCTGTGAGGAAGCTCAAGCCACATGGAGGTGCCCCATGGAGGTGCCCTTACCTATAGCCCCAGCTGCAGTCCCAGCCAGCAGCCAGCACCATGTGAAGGAAACATGAGGGAAGGAGCCTTCAGATGATTGCAGCCATTTGGTCACGCTTCTGCTGTTGCCAGAGGCCTCAGACACCACAGGGCAGAGGCGAGCCAGCCTCCTATGCCCTGTCCAAATTCCAGACCCACAGAACCATAAGCATTGGAAGATAGTTGTACACTACGAAGTTTGGGTATGGCTGATTATTTCTGACAGAAACTGGACCGAGTGGGGTTCTGAAAAGCTGTGCCAATCCACCTTCCTGCCCTTTTCCCTTTCTCAAATGCTGCAGGGACCTAAGAGGCCACAGGTCCCTTGGACAGCTGCCCCTCCTCGTCTCAAGCCACTAATGACCTGGGCTCTGGGCTGGGAGCTGTCTCCTAGGGGGCAGTTTAACCATAAGACCCTGTGGCCCCCGGCCCAGGGAACCAGAGTCAGTGGGTCCTGCTGGGCAAAGCTGGCCTGCCTGCTCCCAGGCCTGTGGAAGGCACTGGTGGCCAAGAACTGGCCGTTCACACCGTGAGCTCCAGGGCTCCATTTGCCAGGCTGTGCTCAGTGTTTCTGAGCCTGATGGATGGACGGAGGCTCAAGTCATGGGTTACCGCAGCAACAAAGTCCTCACGAGAGGCAAGCAAACCCCTACCACTATGGATGGTCAACTGAGAGAGGGAACGGGCCTTCGCCCCTTGTTGTTGGCCTGAGCTCCGCCCTCCTCTCCATCAGCCACTCTCACTGCTTGGGAGTAGACAGATGAGTGGGGATTTTCAGGAGCAGAAAAAGGGTGTCAGGTCCCTGTGGCTGCAGAGATGGGGCTGGGCAGAGGGCTGGGAAGCCTGGACGAGTGCTTCGGGGACCCAGGTTTGTCCACAGCAGTCAGGGCCCCATGGTGGTCAACAGCCACCTTCATTAGCCATCAGGTATCTGCTCCCAGGCAAGTGGCCTTGTGAAACCAGCACCACAGAGGCCTTTATTCTCCCTGCTGTGATACCTACCAGGGGGCTCCGGGACAGGAGAGGGGCCCCAAGGTATGGGTTTGGCTTCCCAGAACATGCAGCCAGAAAACGACCTGACCTTCTCCCAGCCCGGTTGTTGTGCATGAGGGAAACAAAGACCCAGCGGAGCAGCTAACCCAAAATGTGTCGTCACCAGGGGCAACCTGGCCGAGGGGCTTGCTCGCTCCCTGGGAAAAAGTTGTGGTTCACCCCAGTTGGGTGTTTGTTTTGTTTTGATTTTTTAAAAGCCTGAACCAAATCAGCTTTTTAAAATTCTGCTCCAGGACACAGCACGGCTTGCAGACGGCCCGAAGGGGCAGATCCAGGCAGAGAGTGGACACATTCCAACGGAAACCCTTGCAGATTCCCAGACGCCCGTGTGCAGCTCCCGCCCAGGACCAATGCTTCCTGCGGGTATCTGTCCCCTCTGCTCAGTCAGCAACGTTGATGCCTGAATTAAAGTAAAAAATTGAGTTCCTTGTCCATGATCTGATTCAGTTGCCGCAATTTCCCTTCTCGGAAAACTTAGACATCTCAAGGTGGAGGGGTCATTTGTCATGAGCTCATGTTGTCACATACATTCAACTAATTGTCACATCAGACCAAAAAATGGCACTAATCCAGCTGCGTGGGACAGGACTCCAGACTTCTTGGTGAGTAAGAGAGATAATTATGGCAGAATTCCAGCCTCTCTGGTTTCAAAAGAAATCAAGTCAGCATAGCCCGGCTGGAGGTTCCTTCCACTCATTACATCCTGAGCGTTTTTGCTGAGACAAACCTCTTAACTCCTGGCCATGGCCCCAGGCTCCCCATACCCTCTCTCGGGGCTGCCCTGCCCTCCTCACCCTGCCTTCTCCATACACCACTGGGTTTGTCTTTCCACTGAGATCCAGTCTGAAGGAGGATCTGGGGACAGCTCCTGGGGACCCACATGCAGGACTGAGTGAGACCAGGAGACCGGGCAACCAGGCAGAGGGGAGGGGAGCTGGTGCAACTCGACCTTGCTGCATCCTGCCCTTGCCAAGGATGGACTGCAGGGATCCAAGAGACCGAATGAGGAGATCTTGGAACTCTAGCCACTTGGGCACCTCTTTGTGCCCAGCTGATTGTCAAGTTTTTAAAAGATTCATAATATCAAATGTTGGTGAGGTTGTGAGGAAAGCTTACCCTTCAGATGCTGCTAGCAGAAAAGTAGGTAAGAGCAGCCGCCGTGCAGAGCAATTTGACAATAGCCACCAAACATTCAAATCCACGTGCCCTTGGACCCATTTCTGCATATTTGTTTCCTAAAGAATATGTTAAGACACTGCATGTGTACTAAAAAAAATAATAATGATGAGTCAGGTAAAATAGGAGAAATAGAATATTTATTTATTTATTTATTTAATGTTTATTTTTGAGAAACAGAGACAGAGAGACAACCAGCTAGGGAGGGGCAGAGAGAGGGGGAGACAGTCTGTGAAGCGGGCTCTGTGCTGACAGCTGAGAGCCCGATGTGAGGCTCAAACTCACAAGGCACGAGATCATGATCTGAGCCAAAGTTGGACACTTAACCAACCAGGCTACCCAGGCATCCCTAGAATTTTTTAATTGGATATGAGGGTTCTAAAAAGTTAAGAGGCACAAACCACACCATCAGGGTAGCTCTTGCAAAAGCACACAAACAGGGGCACGTGGGTGGTTCAGTCCTTTAAGCGTCTGACTCTTGATCTTGGCTCAGGTCATGATCTCACAGTTCGTGAGTTTGAGCCCTACGTAGGGCTCTGCACTGACAGTGCAGAGCCTGCTTGGGATTCTCTCTCTCTCCCTCTCTCTCTCTCTCTCTCTCTCTGCCCCTACCCCGCTCTTGCTCTCAAAATAAAGTTTTAAGAATAAATAAAGTACACAAACAAACTTAAAATAGCAAGTGTTGGCAAGAATGTGGAGGAAAGGGAACCCCATGCACTGTTGGGGGGAATGTAAAATTTCACAGCCTCTATGGAAATGCTATAGTGTTTCCTCAAAAAATTAAACATAGAATTACTGTGAGATCCAGAAATTCCACTTCTAGGTTTAGGCCCAAAGAGCCAAAAGCAGGAACTCAAACAGGTATTTGTGCAACCCTGTTTATTGCAGCATTATTCACAATAGTTAAAAGGTGGGACCAGCCCAAGTGTCCATCAACAGATGAATAGATACACAAAATATGATATACACATGCAGTGGAGGGGCGCCTGGGTGGCTCAGTTGATTAAGCATCCAATTTCAGCTCAGGTCATGATCTTGCAGCTCAGGCCCAGAGCCTGGAGCCTGCTTCGGATTCTGTGTGTCTCCCTCTGTCTCTGCCCCTCCCCCACTTGCATTCTCTCTCTCTCTCAAAAAAAAAATAAAAAAACATTAAAAACATTTTTCAATAAACATACAGTGGAATATTATTTGGCCTTAAAGAAGAAAAATTCCGACACTTGCTGGAATATGGGTGAACCTATAGGACCTCATGCTGAGTGAGATACGCCAATCAGGAAAGGACAAATACTGTATGATTCCACCTCTATGCCACAGAATTGTACACTTTTTTAACTTAAATGGTTAAAAAGGTAAGTTTTGTGTTATGTGTATTTTACCATAGTAAAAACTAAAACAAAAAAAACAACAAAAAAACCCCATAAGTTGTGAGGCAATCTCACGTCTGTAAATAAACCTTCTGGGAACCCAAGAGGAAGTCAAAACAGAGTAATGTGGTTTTTGCAATGCAGCATCTAGAGGGTCAAGGGGTTAAGGGGTGGCAGACCAAGGCCCAGCCTCCCCTCACTGCTGCCTGGGCTGGCCTCAGGTTGGGGCCAAGACAATCAGCGTGGAGAAGTCTCCAGGCACTCCTTGGGAAGGCCCCGATCCCAGTCCTTTACCCCACAGCCTGCGGGGGGCATAGACTTTCCGCTGGCACCTCCTTCAGTTACTTGGGTCTGGAGTTCATTATTTCCCTGCTAGACCATGATTCTACTGTGACAACCGTGATCTGCCAGATGTCTATCTGTTGGCAGTCTCGTGGAATGCACAGGGCACAGTCTGAGGGGTCAGACTCCGTCCAAATCCTGCCCCTCCCTCTTATGTACTGACTAATCTTGACCAAGCCTGAGCTTTCTCAATTTCTTCACCCAGAAAACGGGAAACACCCCCTCACAGGACTCCTGTAAAGCTCGGATAAGAAAATGTAAATCATCGGGCCGAGAAGGTGTTCAGTAAAATGCTACATATTTTCTCTCGTTGATTCATGAGTTCTTGAAAACCTAACGTTATGGGTGAAAGCTCCCTCCTGGGGAGCACCCGTTCGTCCTTGCAACATCTAGTCAGGAACCTTCCGTGTGGCAGTCACAGGGCTGAGTGCCAGCCTCAGAAGGCACAATCTCTGCAGCTAAGAGGCTGGGGACCTTGCTTCAGAAGAAAAAGAGTAAGTCACCCATGGGGCCGGCCGGAGGCCCCTGGTGCAGTCACCACCTATGAAGCAACCGTGTTACTCATGAGGTGAGAGGGGCCCTGATATGGTGCCTGGCGTCTAGAAACCGCTCACCATCCATGAGCTTCCTGTGGCCTATTGTGCAAGCAAGAAAACCGAAGCTCACAGAGGTCGGGGGACTTGCCTGCGATCACACAGCGAGGGGCAGCCTCCAAGTCCAGGCCTCTCTCCAAATTCCACTGGAAGAGAATCCACATGAGAACGAAAATCCTACATTCAGAGCTGGAAGCAAAGGGTCTTTCTCTTGGGGCTCCGTGAAGTGTTTCAACAAGCCTAATTTGGCTGGGACTTCCTAAAAAGAAACCTGGGCTCTTTCTCCCCATCACGCCGGCCCCTGGCTGTGCCAAGACCCTTTCTAAGTGGATGGCATTGGGAACTGCAGACTGGCCGCAGCTGGGCCTTGGCATGGCTTCCCCTGTGGAGCGGAGAGGACAGCCGAGCAGCTGGAAGCCTTCAGAGCCACTACTGGGGGTCAGGACGCCACAGTCCCCTCAAACTAAATGGTCACACTTTTCAGGAGGACAGCCGGGGTCCACTCAACTCGCACAGGGGCTGACACAGGCTCCGGGTGTATTGGTGGCTGTCACAGCCTCTTGTCATGAGGGGAAGTGGTCTGGTACCTCGGTTCCTCTGTCGGCCGGGTCCCACCACCAACACTGGCTCTGGAGCTCCACTCCGTGCTGATGGCCACAGGCCTCGGGTCCAAGGGATATGGGACAGATGCAAACAACCTGGTCTTTGGGAGAACCGCCAGCATCAGCAGCTACCCCAAGATGAGGATATACAAGACGGCCACTCATTCATTCCTGGGCAGGGTACCTCGCAGGGGTGGGGGCAGAAAATGGGGACAGTGGGTCCATCTGAATATTATACAAGTTTCCTAGGAAACATCAAGACCATCGATTTCACATTCCGGAGGAAACCATAAAGGCATCTAGACTCCTCACCCACACTGAGGGTCAGAAGCACCAAGGATATGAGAAGCACCAAGGGGGTGAGAAGCCAAGTTTTAGAAAGAGCCATTGCTATCCTGGGAGTCCCCTCTCTACCCTCCAGAGGGGAAGAAGAATTGAGGGTGTTCCCCCTTCCCCTCAAATCTCACAAGCAGGGCACAGAGAGGACCTCTTGTAACCTTCATATTGTCCCCTGCAGCATAGGGCACACAATGGACAGACACCCCCCTGGACGATAGGAGACATGCACTGGGCTGGCATACTGCTCTGATGGTAGAGTGAGGGTGAGGCAAGACCGTACCCCCAACGTCTGTCCAAAGGTTAAGCACCATGGACCATATGTGATGAATAACTGCCGAGGGGCCCAGCAAGAGAGAGGCTGGGCATGCTGGGCCTTACGGAAATGCATTCACTGAGGCCAAAGGCACTCAGCAGAGCCTATCCCAGAGAGTGTAAGGGTAGGATTCCCTGGAGACCTCAGACAGTGCTCAGGAAAGACAGCTCTTTTTAAAAAGCCAGCTAGTGGGGCACCTGGCTGGCTCAGTCGGTTAAGCGCCCAACTTCAGCTCAGGTCATGATCTCACAGTTTGTGAGTTCGAGCCCCGCATCAGACTCTGTGCTGACAGCTCGGAGCTTGGACCCTGTCTCCCTCTCTCTCTCTGCCCCATCCCTGCTCATACTCTATCTCTGTCTCTCTCAAAAATAAACATTAAAAAAAAGCCAGCTGGTCTAGGGGGAATACATGTGAAACAACAATGACAGTACCAGCCAAGTAATAGCTTCTTGATTGCCCTCTCCCACTCCTCCCCTCTGAGGGCATCAGAACCTGAGCAAGATAAGGAGGGGGAGGAAGAGAGGACATCACCCTTTCCCCAACTCCAGGCTTCCTGGGAACACCTCCAGAAACAGGTGAGTACCTCCCTGAAGCAGGGAGAGGCCAGACACCAAGGGCGACCAAGGGCCCTCTAGGCGGAGGGTGTCAGAAAGGGCAGAGGGCTTGGCTTGCATGGTGACTTTGGGGCTGGTCCAAGGAAGCAGGACTTTGCTCTATAGATTGGGTGTTGTTGGGAAGCAGGTGCAGGTCAGGGATTGTGTGTCCAGTCTGCAGGGAGGGCAGTCCAGAGCAAGGTGAAGAAGCAGTGGTCGCTGATTTTAATCAAGAGACGACATTTGCTGTTTTGCAGTTTGCACCCCGACCTTGCTTGTGTCCGTGCTTAGACACGGTTATGAAGTGGCCTTGTTCTGTGACACTTCATCACAGCCTCGGGGTCATCTTGCCTGGTGGTGGTGCTCCATGGTGCCTATGGGACACCAGGCCTGGGCTGAGAGGGTCCCACCAAAACCAGGGCCCAGCTCTAGGGGCCAGGCCAGCTCCTGGACACCAGGGGCTGCTTTTCTCTTTCTCTGCAAACTCAGCGGTTCTCAACAAGGCCTGCAAGGCCATGTGGTCTGGTCCTTCCAGCTCTCCAGAGTCAGAGCCCATCTCTGCTATAGCTACACTGGCCTTTCTTTTTTTTTTTTTTTTAAGTTTATTTATTTATTTTGAGAGAGAGAGAGAGAGAGAGAGAGAGAGACAGTGTGTGTGTGTGTGTGTGTGTGCGTGTGTGTGTGTGTGTGTGTGCGCACACAAATAAGGGAGGGGCAGAGACAGAGTGTGAGAGACAATTCTAAGCAGGATCTGCACCATCAGCACAGAGCCTGATATGGGTTTCGAACTCACGAACCATGAGATCATGACCTGAACCTAAATCAAGGGTCAGATGCTTAACCGACTGAGCCACTCAGGCACCCCCTACACATGCCTTTCCTCCCCTAGCTACTACCTACCTCCCAGAACTCAACTGTCACTCCTCAGCATCCCCAGGACAAGATACCCTAGTCCCACCTCCCTCTCCTACCACTAGTGTAATTGTGTGTGTTTTCCTGGGGGCCCCTCACCACGTTGGTCCCTTCTTAGACTGTAAACTTCACGACAGCCAGGACTTTCTCCTCTTCTGCTTCACTGGAAGTGTTGCTGAGGTACCATGTCGGGAATGGTATGTGAGCCGGACAGAGATGCTGCGATCAACTGGCAATGTCGGCCATCCTCTTCAAACCATAAAGGCTGGGACATTCTCCCCATTGGGACACAGAGGAGCTGGACTCCAGACTGATATTCCCCATCCCCACCGATTACATTTGAATATAGTTGAATTAGGAGCACCAACTCTTTTGCCCCACAGTCAAAAATCCACATATAACTTTTGAATCCCCCCAAATTAAATCACAAATAGCCTATTGCTGACTGGAAGTCTTACCAACAACATAAACAATAGATCAACACATATTATATGTATTATATACTGTATTCTTACAATAAAGTAAGCTGGAGGAAAAAAACATTAAGAAAATAATATAAGGGGTGGGGCGCCTGGGTGGCTCAGTTGGTTGAGCATCTGACTTTTGATTTCAGCTCCGGTCATGATCTCATGGTTCATGAGATGGAGCCCCTCATCGAGCCTGCTTAGGATTTTCTCTCTCCTCTCTCTCTCTCTCTCTCTCTCTCTCTCTCTTTCTCTATCTCTCTTAAAAATAGACTTAAAAAAAAGAAAGAAAATCATAAGGAAGAGAAAATACATTTACAGGACTGTCCTACACAAAATCCACACATAAGTGGACCCACCCACACAGTTCAAACCCACTTTGTTCAAGGGTCACATGTAGTTAGAAATCTGATAAATGAAATTGGAATCAAATAAATGGGCAGTCTCCCGCAGAACCTCAGGATTCTGCAACCCACCTCGTGCAGGTTCCTCCCACTCTGTTCTGCAAACTTCCCCCTCTTACTAACCCTTCATCCTTCTGTCCCCCCTCACCCAGGCCAGGTGCTGGGTGATAGCAAACCAACAGACAATCCCAATTTAATCACTCACCCTTCATTGGCAGATTTTAATGACTTAATTTTCAAGGGGCTATATTGATATCCTGGGGCTGCCACGATAATTACTGCAAATTTGGTGGCTTAAAACAACAGATCTTTCTCCTTTAACCGTTTTGGAGACGGAAGTCCCAAGTCAAGGGGTCACAGGGCCATGCTTACCTCCACAGGCTCTAGGGATGATCTGGTGACTCAGTCGTCCTAGTGGTCACACAAGCTTCTTCTTTATGTGCCAGTATCTCCTCCTCTGTCTCTCATAAGGACACTTGTCTGTGGATTAGGACCCATCCAGGTAATCCAGAATGATACCATTTTAAGATCCTTAATTTAATTACACCTGCAACGACCCTTTTTCCAAATAAGGCAACATTCACAGGTTTCTACGGACTTGGACATGGACATGTGTTTTGGGGAGTCACCCTTCAACCCACTGCTGGGGCCAACTTTTCTCCCCTTTGTTACTTTGTGTCTAAGAAGCAATCCGCATGCTTCCTGGCACTCAGCGGGTGCTTGCTCAAAGGTGGCTGATCTTATGCCCCCCACCTGCCATGTTCTCAGGGTCACATCTCTCTTATTCATTCATCCCTTCCACATGGACCAAAATGTCTTTGGGAAGTTGATCATGCTTTGTTTGGCTGACTACACTTTCACAAATGGCTATTTTTTCAAAACCGGTCTCATTGTTTAATGTCAATTGCCAACTGGCTCATTTGCTTAATGCCAATATTAGCTAAGTGACACTGTATCATCCATTTGCAGACACTCAGTCTAACATCTCAACAGTCAGAACTCCCCTTCCCTCGACCCACATCAGACTCATGCCAAAACCATACTCTGGAGCCATGAGCTCATCACATTGCCTTTTCTGACTCTGTGCTTCTTTGGAAATGTTGTGTCCCTGCTGAGGCAGCATCACACGAGGAGACACCTTGGAGGCAAGACAATGGAAACCCTCCTTGGCCTTCTCAAAGAATCTCTTCTGTTTCCTGACGCCCGCTGTAGCCAGACATCAGCAAAGAAAATATTCATGACATAATTAAAGAAAAAAAAAGCAGTACATCGATGTTCACAGCAGTATTATTCACAATAGCCAAGAAGTGGGAATAACTCAAGTGTCCACTGATGGATGAAAAGATAAACAAAATGTGGCTTTTCCATCCAATGGAGTATTACTCAGTCTTAAAAAGGAAGGAGATTCTGGAACCTAGGGGATGAACCCATCCTCTCTCTCCTCCTTCCCAGACCTGCCCACCTCCATCATTCTGGGAGGCTTGGAACACTGAAGAAGCCCCTTAGATCTAATCAGATGGGAGCAAGGAACAGACACAACTGGGGGCCCCAGGGGGCTGCTGGGATGGAAGCCCCATACCCGGGCCCCAAACTCAAGACCTCTGCTGGATCTGATTCCCCTTCGCTTCCCAGCTTCCTTCACCCCTCCTGCCAGCCCACCCTACCGCCGCAGCTGTCCTTCCTCCTGCCCCCACAGGTATAGGATCTGTATACCCTGCACCAGCACTGACTTCCCCAGCTAGAAGCTGAAAGCATCTTCTTTACTTCTCTCAGAGCAGGAGAACTGCGAGGAGGCACAAGCTACCCCTGGAGGGACGGGGGTGTCCTGTCTCTGTGCGTTCTACGACATGGGACCAATTCAGAAGAGGCATCGGGGGTGTTTATGTATCCAGCCAGCAAACAGTTAGCAATTGCAGCGGGGACCAAAGGCAGTGTGGGAACAGTAGGACTTACCTTGGAAGGCACTGTTCGTGAGGCCTGCTCAAGCCCTCTTCCAGCTGGGCCAGTGGTGTGTGGGTGCAGGGGATAGGCCCACTCAAAGCCCCTGCCCCAGAGCCCAGAACCACCCCCCTACCATCACAAGCCTGCATGGGCCTCTTGACAGACCCATCCTCTGTAGGGAGGCCACACCATTGGCGGTGCGTGCTTAGGCTGCACACGAGGAAGTTGGATAAAGCTCGAATGTCTGGTCACATGGCCCCTCACAGACAGAGCCTGGGGTGGGGAGCAGCCCGGGGCTGGGTTCCAGACCTCTCTTCTCTATCACTTTCTCATGCAGTATTTATAAAGCACTAAAATCCCTTATTTGAAGCAGGCCTTTCATGTCATTACAAAAAAATAGATCTACCAAGGTAGGAGGGGAGAAAATATTTTACTAAAAATATAACAAGTTATAACTTAGAAAATATTTTTGCATATCGTATTTGCGTGTCCCCTTGTGCCCATGCTTCAGGGCCTGAAGATATTAGGGGCAGGCCCAGGGGAGCCCAGGCCCCCAGGGGAGGAATGCAGTGTCCCCCACCCCACCCCCGGCCCACCTTGGGTGACTTCCTGAGACATGTTCCCTGCTAAGCAATGAATCCCGCCAGGGCAGCCGAGGGTGCGTGGCCTGGTGCAGAGTCTCAGAAGGAAGGGTGTAGATACAGAGGAAAGGGGTCTGCACCCCACCCCTACCCTGGAAGACTAGCCCTCGCCAAGCCCATCCTGTGGTGTATTATGGCATCCATTGGCGGCCCTGTGCCCCCCAGGCTAATCTGAAGAAAGGGGAACTTCAGCCTGTCCAGACTGTGAGGGCTGGGGGTAAAGTTTCCAGTTCAAACTTTCAAATATCCCCATTCACAGATGCGTTCTTTGCAGTATTTCCAATCTTTGTTTATACAATGCCATTCTTCATGTGGCTTTGCTGACTGAATAACAAACCATACTTAAATTTAATTTATATATATTTTTGGTAAATAAGTAATACATTTGTAAAAATGATTTTGTACTATTTATAACAAATTTACAAACCTGAAAAAAAATTTTGTCCAATAAGGATGTCATTTGTTTGCTCTGAAAGGATGACCCTTCTTCATATATATGTGTATATATGAAGCCCTCACTTGAAATTGCCCATGCACAATCCATAAAGGAGTTTTCAGCACCGCCTGGTGGGAGGCAAGTTTAAGGAGCCGGCTCCCCCTCAGCCAGGTGCAGGGACCACATCCTATGGTCCAGGCTGGCCAAGTGCTGTAGTCCCAAGGACATGTACTTGGTGGCTGGTTGTCTTTGGTCCCGGCTGAGATCTCTGAACCATCGCCAGGGCTGGTGGGAACAGCTTGGGAATGCCCAGAACTGTGGGAGAGGCTCCAGGCTCAGCAGCAGCTGCTCTGAGGCTCCCAGCAGCTCCCATGGGTGCTGCAGAGGCTGGCCAGGCCTGGGTCCAACTCACCCCACAGGATGCTGAAGGATATGACTCCTTCACAAGAACTGATCTATTCTAACATTTGGGTCTCATCCAGGTCATTCGCTGGTTCCTAACCACAGGGCGTGGACGCTTTTCTCCTTTACCTGCAAACTAGAATTCCCGGGGTTCTCCCGGGACACTCCATCTGCCTCTCGCTTCTCCACTTTTAGTAGCCCTTTGCACCTGCCTAGAGTGCAGTCTGTTCCCTTCCAGAAGCTACATACCTTCCATCCCAGCTCAATCCCTATCCCTCCCACCATGACCTCCCCAAACCTATCTCAGCCATCCTTGGGGTACCCCCTCCCTTTCTGTCACTCATGGCATTTATGCTTATCAGGAGATCACCAGACACCCTAACTTTCCTGAGATCATCCTGATAGCAAAAACTCCACCCGGGTGTCCCCACGTGCCATCCAAATGCCCTAGAAATCACACGGAATGAAACACACCCATAAGATTAGAATGAAAACATGCCAACAGCAGAAATAAGAGCATCTCAGTTACTTGGAGAAAAGTCCTTTCCCTGTGAAGCCGCTGAAGCCAGGTCCCACCTGCAGTGACTGACTTCCCTGGTGGAGACGTGGGCACTGGGCTTTGGAAGAGCTCACAGCGCCTCCAATGCAGGGGTTCAGGGCTCATCAAGAGTGGAGGGCTGGAAACTGAGCCTCTTCCCCAGCCAGCCCTGTACCTGCCGGGGAGAGTGATGGGGGGAAGGGGCATTATTTCAGGCCCTCGAGAGCCCCCCTGACCAAGACCACGGTCAAGGGAGCCCTGGTTACCGATTGCTGGTACGCAGCTCCCTGCCTGGGGGCCTGGGCTGCCCGCTCCGGATGGAGGTGTGTGCAGCCCCACCATGATGCTGAGATCTAGGACAGGACATCTGGGACACCCTTCCACACAGCTGCAGAGGCACAATTTAAAGATCAAAGTATTCGATATTCAGGTTGAGCTGTTTTAACTTCACCAAGGGATGTGCACATCAGTGCCTTACCGAACTCTCAGGGAACCCTCCTAGGGGCAGTTTAGGGTATGAGGGTGAGCAAGACATCCCAGATCCCTGTGCAGGCTGACCTGGTGCTTAGTCTGGGGTCTGCCAGCCCCTCTTTGTCCTGGACAAGACCCCAGGCTCTCAGAGGACCTGGCCCTTCCAAGGTCATCAGAGAGGGAGAGGGGGCCCCTGGGGCGAAAGCAGCAGACACTACCCTCCCGCAGGGGGTTTGTCCTCTGGTGTTTTCCTGCTCAGCCCACTAGGCCAAGAGTTCCTCAGGACTGGCTTAGTCACCAGGGGTCTTGGTATTTCAGCCTCAAGCCAGACAGGACATCTGAACCCTGATGAATGGGTCCCCCTCTTCTCAATGATTTATTTGTCCACGCACTCAGATCATGCACCTTTCATGGGGCAGGCACTTTGCATGACCCAGGGACCCTGTGATGGGTGCGACAGCCAAGGTCCTGCCTGCCGCAGGGATCCATTCCAACAGGAGGCTGACATTAATGAGCACACAAAAAAATGAGAAAGTCCGTGCAGTTCACAATACGTGGCGGGAAGAGGATAGGGCCAATGGGACCCAGAGGTTCCTGGAGTGAGGCGTGCAGGGTCAGGCTGGGTGGTCATGAGGCCAGAGGAGGTCGAATAAACTCAGTGTGTTTACCAAAAAAGTCGAGATTTCACTCAGAGCAATCACCCCAGATCCAAGGGGGAATACCCAAGGAAGCCAAGACTTAGGCAAGCCAGACTCAGCATCTTTCAGGGTGTGCAGGTTAGGGACCTAAGCCCAGGGCCAGCCCTGCTTTCCTGGGCAGGTCGTGGCTGCCTGTGTGCAGAAGGCCCTGACATCCAGGCCACACCCCAGCCAGTAGATTAGAATCTCTGGGGCTGGAGTACAGACATAGCTCTTTTGTAAGCTCCCATGGGGATAGTTAGGGAAAGCTTTAGGGGAAGCAGCACAGGAGAGCAGCAAAGAGTGGGGTGGGTGAGACCTTTGGGGTCAAATAGGGCTGAGTTTCCATCCTAGCTCACTTAACACAAGTTACTTAAGCTCTCTGAGCCTCAGTTTCTTATCTGTAAAATGGGTCAATACCCACAGTCCAGGTGTGGTATGAATATTGAATGAAGAGACCCAGATAAAGGCTGGTGTAGAACCTGCCCCCTACGAGGCAGTGTGTCCTGTGAGCACCCCAAGATTGGAGCAAACAGACCCCAGCAGAACCCAAGCCCCAATCCTAACCCCTCCTGGCTCTGTGAACCTTAGTTTCCCTGGCTGTAAAATGGGGAGAATCAGGATCCATCCTCTGGTAGAAGACGGCACCTCCCAGGGCGAGCCTGCCTGAGCATGTGGCCTCCCACGGTGAGTTGTGTCTAAGGTGAACAGAAGGCCACGATTGCAGAGAATACACCTACAACTCCGCTGGTGGCCTTTCCATGGATGCGGAAGCCGTTACTGTAAAACAGTTGCTTTCCTGCATAAACGGTGTGAGTGGAGAGGCCACCCCCGGGATGTGGTTTTAGTGGAGTGCCTCCAGCCTGCACAGAATTTCACATGGGCCCCGATGTCTCAACTGCCAGATCCAGTGTTTATCAGTGAGCTCAACGGCTGCCAGCAGTGGTGACAGTGAGGCCACCTAGGGAGGCAGTTTGGGAGCCACAGGAAGTGCCATTTCTGAAAAGCCCCCCTGCCTGGGGAGGGGCCTCTGTATCAACCTCCACATGGGTCTGGCTTCTGCTCGGAAATGCCCTGAGATGAGTGCTCTGGAAAGATCTGGAACCCTGGAGCCCGGTAAGGAGGACCTCGGAGGGACCCTCCGTCTCCTTCCAGTTTCCGTGAAGGTCACTCAGGAGCCTCCTCTCCTCTGGGGAAGCTGGGGGGAGGTCTGGGTTCCCTGGAGCCCCTCCTACTCCTACCCTCAGTTCCCTGATCGGTCCCAGCAAGGCCCTGGAGCACAGAAACATACCGGTGACCTCCCCAAGGAAGCACTGGTCCCCGCCAAAGGGGAGGGCAGGTGGGCCTCACTTTCACTCCATCAGCCCCCACCCCGGGATGGAGAAGAGCCCTAAGGCCAGGCCAGGCAGCCAGGACACACCACTTCCTCCACCAAACCTCCAAATATCTAGGCTATTGTTGCTGGAACGAAAGCTGGGCAGTTGTGAGACCCCAGTCTGATAGTCAGGCCAGCAGGGGATGGCAGGGAGGGGAGGCTCACCGGGGGAGGAAGAAGAGGCCAGGCACCAGGGAGTGGGTCCTGGGGTGGGGGTGGGGGGTAGCCTAGGCCACGGCTGCTGCCTTGAAGAATCCCAGCCACGCGTGGGTCCTGGGCCAGGTTCATGGCCAAAGAAGCCAGGCATCCTCCCCGCGGGCCCCTGAGGGCTTGCTGTGTCCTGATGCCTGACAATGGAGGGCCCTGTGGGCTGACCTCCCTCCTTGGGACCACCACTGTGAGAGGAGGCCTAGCTTCGCGGAGATCATGGAAGTGCACCTACTCAGTTTCCTCAGGGATACTGGGAACGAGCCCCCCACTGCAGGCTGGTTGGAGCTGGAGTGTCCCCTTTGGGTTGAAGCCGGATTCTCAGCCCAGGGCCCACAGGGCTGATCCCCTGCTGTCCATGAGGGGCATGCTTTGGGAAGGGGCCTATGCTAGACATGGTACAGGGGCCACAGGCACACTCTCCACCCTGGGAAAGGCTGGCTCAACCACGCAGTAGGTGTCCACGTCGGGGTGGTCTTAAGCCTCTGCACCTCTGAGCCTGCAGTCCCCAGCCCTGCTCTCAGCTCCCATCAGGCAGCTGTGACTCCACTTCCCAGAGGGACAGATGAGGCCCAGAAAGGCTGGCCACCTTGCTCGAGGTTGCACAAGATCCCCGGGGCTCTGAGTCTCCTACACCCACAACCTCCTGGGCCCAGCACCTCCTAGGCCTTCAAGGTCAGCCAGGTCGGCCCTTTACAAACTTTCTTTGAAAAACCTTCCTCCTTAAAGTCCGACCTGGACGTTCATTCAGTCAAAACTTCAGAGCGTAGACGTGGGTGTGGTTGCCCGAGCCCCGCCCGCCCTGTATGAGACTCCCCGCCTCCGAAAAGCCCCCGAGAAACCAAGGAAACTCTCTGATTTACTTTCATTCCAGGGGATGAGGACCCCACACTATGGGTGGGGAAGCAAGACAGTGGCGGCAGGGTGTGTGCTGAGGCCGCAGGGAGAGAGGCAGATGTGGGCTGCCCCCCACAGCCCGCCTTCAGCTCACACTGGAAATCCATTCACACTGGCTCCTGCGGCCTGCAAACCACACTCACCCTGGCTCCTGCCGGAACCCTGATGCGTCCCATATTTCTGGTCGGACAGCCAGGAAAACTCAGTCTCCTCCTTGTGATCGCCAATCCGTTTCCCGTTGGAGGAGCTGACTTTGAACAAAGACCCCTTTGTGAGTGGCTTTGGGGCAGGGAGATGGGAGAACATCGCATAAGTAATATGCGAAACGGCGACCCCGATCATTTTTTGTTCCTCCCTGGTGAACGTGAAATCAAAACCACTTCTTCGGAGACAAGCAAGTGGAGCCAAGCTTCTCCGGCCTGGACGTGTGGGCCTCCGGGCCAGAGGGACAGCCGCCGTGCCATCAAGGGCAGCAGGGCTGGCTGCGAGCACGCCAGCCTGCTGTGGCCCTACCCTGCCAGGCCAGGCATCGCAGGGCATGGCATTAGTACTTTTTCCCACAGCTGCAGGAAGTCCAGCTTGTGCAGGAGGAAACTTGTTTCTTTACCATTAGGAGGGGAAAGAAAATGGCCATATCCCTCCTTTCCCAACCCCCTGCCTCCCCCCCTCCCGCCCCCGTTCTCAACCGTGCATGTCCTCCCAAGCTTGCCTTCAGTCTCTTCCAGCCGACGACACCGATACCGCGGGCAGAGACAGAGGCAGAGGGCCGGCCCCAGGGCTCCTGCAGGAGCCGGCCCGGGGCTGCCGCTGTCCTCCTGCCCTCCCCGGCTCCGGGGACACTGGCCTCCAGCTCCCTGCCTGCGGTTTCTTCACACACTCTGTACTCTGTCAGCTGCTTGGCCGGTGCCTCCATGGCCTCTTCTCTCTCTAGCCAAACCCCATCTTTTCCCTCAAGTTCAAGGCATTTGTCACCTCCTCAGGGAAGTCCTCTCTGATTTGGTTCCCCTCCCCCACCCCCCTTCTCTAACACTCAGCATGGGGCAGCGTGGAGCTGTCTCAAATCCCCCCTCAGCCCAGCAAGGTCCTCACTGAGGATGTAATCTGAGTTTGTGCCCCTTCATTGTCAGAGGTGCACAGGGGCTGCTCAGGGGCAGTGAGGGCCCAACAGGACCTCCAGGACCCGTAGCAGTCAGTGGCCCAATTTGGCCACCCCTAGGGGCCCAGAGCAGGCAGCAGCCCCCGGAGGACCTGCTTAGGAGACCTCTAGAACTTTCCTGGGACAAGGACAGGAATGTCATTCTGATTTCATCCATTCACATGTGCCTGCAGGTTGGAGGCCTTGAGATTTTCACTCTGGCTGTAAGATTTCCCCGCATCTCCTCTGCTCCAAGCCCAGGACTTCCCAGTCCACACTTCCCAGTCCACACTGGCCACTCAGGTCCCTGTTCCAGTCCCACCCCAGCACTTCCCTGGCCAACCCCACATGTCTTTGGGGCTTTGCTCAGTGGCCAGGGCGCAGGCCCTAACCTCACCCCCACAGTGTTCTGTCCTGTGGAGTAGGTAGGTGAGCAAGCTCGTGTCATGAACATGGAGAGGACCAAGTGACACCACCGTGTGATGTCTACCAAACAGGCTCCACAACTCAAGTGCCGGCACCGGGTGGAGATGCCACAGGCCCGGCAAGCTCTGAAGTGGTCACCCTGTCACAGCAAGTGGGGACTCACTTCTGCAACATGGCGTCACCCACCTCATCAGGTGGATGCCGGTCTTTGGAATCTCTTCTTTTCGTTTTGTTTATAACTTTTGAATGATCTTGGGGGGATGGGTCCATAACAGCTACAAACAGAAGAGGGTCATGCCTGCTCTCACGTTTTCATGTACTTAAGGAACGATATAATGAAAATCATCTAGATCAATCAGTACTAGGCATCCAAGATAATTTTTTCTTCTAAAAGGGGAGTGGGGAGGGTCCTGCATTATTTGGGTTTAAGAAACACTGTGATCAAGGGACGCCTGGGTGGCTCAGTTGGTTAAGTGTCCAACTCTTAGTTTCGGCTCAGGTCATGATCTCATGGTTGGTGAGTTCAAGCCCTAATTCAGTCCCTGTGCTGACGGTGCAGAGCCTGTTTGGGATTCTGTCTGCCTCTCTCTCTGTGCCTCCTCTGCTTGCATGCTCTCTCTCTCTCTCTCTCAAATAAATAAACTTAAGAAAAACACTGTGATAAAATAATCAATCCCATCTGAGGTGTCAATAATCAATAAGGGACTTCGTGAGGGAGTAGCCTGGAAGAGGGTCAAAAACCCAGAGACAACTTTGGGTTTGAACTCACATTCTTTTATGAGCTCTGACCTGGGAAAAGGAACTTGGAGTCTCTGAGGCAGTTTTCACATCTGAAAACCAGAGCACTAGTAAAGATTAGGTGGTTTCTGTCCTCTGGCATCACTCTTCCCAAGGCAGACGTGCTGCACCCTGGAGAGACACCTTGAGCCAAGAAAAGCCCTTCCCCAGTGAGGATGCCAGGTCCCTGATGAGCAGGATAGGACAGGGTTTGGCGGGGGCCTCTGGAGCAGTGGCCCCCAAGACCCACGAGGGGCCAGCTTCCCTTCGGGCTATGAGGCAAGGACTCCGTCACCTGACGCTCTCAAATCCAAACCAAAGGGTGAACCCAGCCTCCCCTATGCCCTCCGGTGCTAGCACAAGAAAAGCTATCGCCCCTGACCTTAAAGCAGAAGGGCTCCAGCAGGTGTAACCCTGAGAGCTGGTGCTATCAGGTCACACAGATGAATTTCCAGAGCATTTAAGCCAACAGACTCTTGTGTGCCTCTCCGAGCAGGCAGGACCTCCTGACCTGAGCTGAGGTCAGAGAGGTCAAGCCAGTGCCCTCGTGAGACCCAAAGCCCCTGGTCCCGGTCAACAGCCTACCAGCCTCTGAAGGACCCAGCATGACGCAGGGGAGCTGGGCCCAGGCCAGAAGGCTGGTGACAGAAGGGCTGAGGTCTTCCCAGTGAGGGGCTGTGGTCATCACCAGCTTGGCTCCGTGAGGGACCCTCAACTAGCCTTGATGACTGCCCTGGACATTTGAGGACTGGGCTCAGGGTCCACCCAGCAGGGACCAGTGCGATGTACTGACAAGGCAAAGATCTGATTTATTTTTACTTTTCAGGGTTGCCCCCATCAAAGTGAAGGCTCTATTTAACCAGTGGCCACTAAAAATAAATATTTAAACACCACATTTGTGTGGCTGGGCCAGGCCGCGTTGGGCCTCAGAGGCAAGCCGGCTCCCCCTCAGCCTGCTGGGACAATGACACCCTCGTGCCTCCAGCACTGGAGGGGCCAGGACCGGCCTAGAAAGAGGACAAACCCTGTGATGTCCACGCGCATCCCCACGTCCCAACCTCTGGGGAAAACACTGACTGATCCGGAAAGAAGGTCAGAAGGAGACCAAGAAAGGAAACGCCTCTCCAGAGCATTCTCTCCACACGAGAGTGTGGGCGGCCCTGCAAGAATGCCCTCGCCTCCCCCGAATCCTTGGCCCGTGGGGGCCCCACTGAGACATCAGACACCAGCACCCTGGCCCCGGCCCAGGCCAGACACCACACACGGCAGGGGGTCCCGGGGCAGGGCTGGCCGGGCCCTCCAGCTGGGAGAAAGCCAGGCCAGAGAGAAGAAAGTCCCCACCCTGCCGGCAACCTTCTGCTGTTTTCCAACCCTGAGATGTCCGAATGCAGGTTTATTGTGAGGAGGCCAGGCCGTGAAGGCAGGAAGGCCTCTGGAACGAGCGAGACAGAAACAGAGACAGAGAAAAGAAAGACACACAAAGAAGAGAGAAGACAGAGATAGAAAGAGACAAGAGACAGACGGAGAGGGAGAGAGACCTTCTAATGCTCAGACAGGGTAAGGGCAGCCGGAGAGCGGAGTAAGGCGCTCAGGTCCCTGCTGGACCCCCAGGCCCCCCCTGAGCTGCCGCCCTGCTGGACCGATGCCCCAGCCCGTGCCGGAACAGAGCTCCCCGCTGCCGAGGCCCGGCTCCCACTCGCTGACCCTGCCCTGGAGGGCATCCCGGGCCACCTCTCCCCAAATGAAGCTGGACCTGGAGTCACACAGGGGATGGACAGAAGCTACAGCTCACCCAGTACAAGAGCCTTGGGCTGCGCTATGAAGTAAGGTTTTGGGGAAGCCCGTGACTGTGTTGTGAATAGTGCACCGTGCTAGTTTGTTCAGCTGTATCTTGTGGATTTAAACACTGTCAGGTTTGTTCATATGCTGAGCACACCCCATGCTTGCCGGCTTGTTTTTTTCTGAATCTATTTCTTCTTCCTTCCTCCCTCTCCTGTTTCTTTCTTCCCTCCTTCCTTTTTTCCTTCCTTCTCTCCCTCATTCCTTCCCTCCCTCCATCCTCCCTTCTTTCCTTCTTTCCCTCCCTCCATCCTTCCTTCCTTCCCTCCCTTCCTCCTTCCTTCTTTCCCTCCCTCCTTCCTTCCTTCTTCCCTTCCTTCCCCTCCCTTTCTTTCCCTCTTTTCTTTTTTCTTTTCTTTTCTCTTTCTTTCCTTCTTTTTTTAATATATTGAAATGCTCCAAGAGCACAAGTGTGGCCAGGACTTGCCTCCAACCTGAGGTCACCTAGAAGGCTGGTGTGGCTCTGTAAGTGCCCTCACTGAGAGCATGACAGTCTTCCCATGGACCCCATCACAGGCCCCAGGACCTACAGCAGTCCCAGGGAAAGACTTGTACCCCAAAATGCTAAGACCTTTGAATCCTTTTGCCCCTTAGAAGTCACTGGAATCAGGGACCCTGAAAGCCAGGGTAGCCTGGGCAGCCACCTGGCTGTGGCACATGAGAGGGCCCCTAGCTGGGGCTGAGAAACCAGGAAGAAAGGGGATCCAAAGCAGGTACTCAGCCTACCTGGGAGGACTGGCCCAGGTTCCCAACGCAGTGCCCACTTTGGGTAGCAGGCATTGGACACTAAGGGGAATGTGGCATGCCTGATGCTCGTCCCTGGCCCTGATCTAGCTGGATGTTATTACCAAGGGTATCTTCTTTTGTCTTCTCTCACCCTCTGGAAATATCTTGGGAGAATCTCAGTGATAGGAAATAGCCCACCTTTCTCATCCCATAATATAACTTGCTTACATATTTTTTCCCATTTCATGTTCACAACAGCATCACTTCTCTCCTGTCACACTGATCTCTATGCTGTTCCTTGAACACACCACATGGTTTCTTGCCCCAGGACCCTTGCACATGCTCTTCCTCCTGGCTTAAATACTCTTCCTCATTCTGCATTCCCTTCACTCAGGTTTCTATCAAATGGCCCCTCCCCTGAAAAGGGGGACACCCCCTGAACAGCCTCGTGTAATCTATGTATAATCCAGAATTTCCTTGTTCTTAGAAGATACAAACTGGTGTGTTTAGAGATTGTTGTGAATTCAAAATGGTCACAGATACTTTGGAGATTCTTTGCAGCTTCTTCCATCAAAAGGCACAGTCTGTGTCCACACCCTTCTAAGATGTGCCGACTTGTAAATTTGCTTTGAGCTGCAGAGTGTGGCACAGATGATGCCGTGTGACTCCAAGCAAAAACTCAAGACACTTGCAGCTTCCGTTCTCATTCCTTTGGAACTCCCTGGGAGGAGGCCTGAGCCAGCCTGCTGGAGAGGCACGTGCAGGAGAACCCGGGCAGCAAGCTGACTGCCCAACCAACTACCAGGGTTGTGAGTGGGGCCACCTGTTGACCTGTTTGGAAAGAATATCTCACCAAAACAACACAGAAGAGTCAAGGTCAAGTCAACTTATATTTTTCTTTTTTAAATTTTTTTAAATGTTTATTTATTTATTTTGAGAGAGAGAAAGCGCGAGTGGGGGAGGGACAGAGAGAGAGAGAGAGAGAGAGGGAGACACAGAATCCAAGCAGGCTCCAGGCTCCAAGCTGTCAGCACAGAGTCCAATGCAGGGCTCGAACCCTTAAACCACGAGATCATGAGCTGAGCTGAAGTCAGAAGCCCAACCAACTGAGCCATCCAGCACTCCAAATCAATTTACATCTTTCAAAATAAGATGGAGGGGACAAACATAAATAAAACTTCAAATAGCTACATCTATGGTCTATAGATTTTCACTAAGGGTGCCAAGACAATGCGTGAAAGAAAAGCTTTTTCAAAAAATGATTTGGGGACAATTGGATATGCACCAGCAAAGAAGTGAAATTGGACCCCCCAACTCATACCATATAAAAAAATTAACTCAAAATAGATTTTTAAAAAATGTACAAGGGGCACCTGGGTGGCTCAGTCGGTTGAGCGTCCGACTTCGGCCCAGGTCATGATCTCGCGGTCCGTGGGTTTGAGCCCCACATCGGGCTCTGTGCCGACAGCTCGGAGCCTGGAGCCTGTTTCAGATTCTGTGTCTCCCTCTCTCTCTGACCCTCCCCTGTTCATGCTCTGTCTCTCTCTGTCTCAAAAATAAATAAACATTAAAAAAAATTTTTTTTAAATGTCCAAAAGTGAGAGCTAAAGCTGAAATACTCTTGGAAGCAAACATAGACATAAATCTTGATCTCGTATCAGGCAATAGTTTCTTAGATATGATACCATAAGCAAAAAAGGAAAAAAATAAATCAATTGGACATCATCAAAACTAAACACTTTTGTGTCTTAAAGCACACCATCAAAAAAGTGAAAAGACAACCCAGAGAATGGGAGAAAATATTTATGAATCATACATCTGATAAGGGATTTATTTCTGGAATATGTAAAGAATTCTAAAAACTGAGAATAAGACAAATAATTTGGCTTTAAAATGGCAAAGGATTTGAATAGACAGTTCTCCAAAGAAGATTTACAATGAGTGTTTGTACAAAAACACGTACAAAAAGATATTTAACATGATTAGTTATTAGGGAAATGCAAATCAAAACCACAATGAGATTCTACTCCAAATACATTAGGATTACTCTAATTTTAAAAAGGCAGATAATAAGTATTTACAAGAATGTAGAGAAATTAGGACACTTAAACACTGCTAATGGGAATGCAAAATCACGAAGCCACCTTGGAAAACAGTGTGGTGGGTCCTTTAAAATGTAAACGTAGAGTTACTATATGAGCCAGCAGTTCCACTTTTGGGCATATACCCAAGAGAAATGAAAGCATATGTCTCCCCAAAATCTTACATGAATCATCACAGCAGCATTACTCATAATAGTCAAAAAGTATGAACAACTCAGATGTCCATCAACTAATGAATGGATGAAGAAACTATGGTATATCCATAAATTTAAAGGCCTGCATCGGATTCTGTGTACCCCCCCTTTGCCCCTCCCCAGCTCACACCCTGTCTCTCTCTTCCCCAAAATTAAATAAACATTTTTTTTAATTAAAAAAAAAATTGGGGCACCGGGTGGCTGAGTCGGTTGGGCGTCTGACTTTGGCTCAGGTCGTGATCTCACAGTGAGTTCGAGCCCCACATTGGGCTCTGTGCTGATGGCTCAGAGCCTGGAGCCTGCTTCAGATTCTGTGTCTCCACTCTCTCTACCCCTCTCCCACTCATGCTCTCTCTCTCTCTTTTTCTCTCTCGAAAATAAACATTAAAAAAAAAACTTTTTAAAAAGATAGCAGTCTGACTTGGTGTCAGTGTCATTATTGTCCAGTTTTCTACAGATGGCCCCCTCTTTATTGCCTAAACCCAAGCCGAAGGCTCCATCACTCTGCCCTTGCTTCACCACCTACACTTTCTGTTCCCCAATGCCTTATAGTTCTTATTTTAGCCAACCCTCTGGAGAAAATTAAGAGGTTAGCTATTATAGTCCCCGTTTTACAAATGAGGCCCAGAGAGTGAGTGGTTTGTGCAGGAGCTAGGAGGAGGGATCAGAGCCTGAAGCCAGGTCTGCCATTTTGGTTCAGGGCCTAGCTTCCCACCTGTGGGACCCCACCCAGACTGGCCTCTCTCACTGCTGCCACTGATTGGTCTACTCACCACATTTCTGCTGTCAGATTCACCCCAGGTGGGTCATGTTCCTAGGAAACTGTCCTCAGCTCAGTGTCTGTTATAAGCCTGGATAGAACCTGGGAATTCCTTCACACTAAGGTGCCCAGAGCTGATAACAGCCTCTTTTCTCAAGAGATATTTGCCTTTAACAAAGGGAATACTTCGTAAGTAGCCAAAAGAATGCCTCTACTAGGCTGCCAGAATCATCCGTATAACACATTCCCTCCTCCTCCATATCACCTCAGGAGTATTTCGCTCCCCAGACATGAGTTCTGCCTGAGGATAAAGAGAGAGACCCCAAAGACAACTCAGCTTCAAAGTGCATTTAGAGTAACAATTGCATGACACATTCTCATGTGTCTGGTTATGTGGGGCCAAGAAAATCTAGCTTCTTCCCCAACTGGAGCTAGCATCCAACAGCTTAGCCTCTGCCCGTGAATGCAAGCAGGCTGAGCAGGGCCCAGGAGAAGAGGCTGTGAGAGAAAAGAGAATGCTCTGGAAGGGGGGCCTTTCCTTCTCAGTGCACTCAGATCTTCCCTCCAGAGTTGCCAGATTTACCGAGCTCATCAAGTGCCGATGTCTTTATTATTGTCTTCCCAGACCTCATGACTCATTAACATGCTTCTGCACAGACAGATTAGGGAACAGATTAGAAAAATGTCTATCTGTTTTAAGGAGGAAAAAAATGATTTCAGACTCAACTTTATATCATCCAGGGTTTACTTACAGGAAATAGAAACCACTCAAACAATTTTAAGCAAAAGGGGGTTTAGACAGGAAATTATGGGCTTACAATTTTATTGAAAGGGCTGGAGGAGCAGGCGTGGGCCAGGACGATTGGAGAGATGCCCAGAACAATGCCTGGGGACCAGGCGGCCGGGTGCTGCTGCCTCAGCCCCAGCAGCCAGGTGGGGATGAGGAGGTCACCCCTGCTGCCTCTTGACCCCACAGATGGACTCAATGGACCCTGGATTCCACTGGAGCAGAAACAACCACCACAACCTTGCTTGCCAGCAGAAACAGCCAAAAGCAGCAGGGGGGATGCTCTTGGCCTTGAACTACGTATAGTCCCATGCAACTAATTGGCAGAGCTGGGCATGTGCTGGAGCCGGCTCACCCAGCAAGGGTCGATGGCACACAGCAATCCAGCTTCACAGTCAGTGACATAATATGAATAGCTTGACTGAAACTGACCACAGTCGGAGTATACACGGCCAGAGTGTACTTTTTAATTTTTTTTTTTTTTTTTTTTGAGAGCTGGTTGAACACACCACTGGGCAGAGCCCGATTCACAACTAGAACTCTAGCTGCAAGGGAAGCAGGAAATGCAGCTGTTCACTTACCAACCTTTGAAGAAAGAAGAAGGTGGTAAGGATGCCCGCTGCCAAGCCACCACCCATCCCCCGCACTTCGGGACTGCATCTTGAAGGAAACGCACATGTGTGCGAAATGACCTACGACTGATTATGTCATGGGGTTGTTAGTAATTGTGCTGAAGCTACATTTCTTAGCACAAATTGCTCCTGACCATATGTCGAAATGTATTAACCCCCCAGCAAGGGAACTGGCAATGTGACAAAATAATGTGTTGGTTCAAAACAGGGTTTGGAAATTGCTGATGTGTGTCCACAGCAGAGAAAGAAGACTTGCATAAGCAGCTCATTAGGAAAAGAGGCAGCTATTAGGGTCAAGATTACGGCTTCAGTTGCCATGATCATTGACATGTTACTTCCGTATCAGCTGCAGCCAATGAAATTCCAGGCACAATAATCCTAGAGACAATTTTTAGAGAGGCCAACTGTTCTTCAGAAATAACAAGAAACAACAATAAAAAAAAAGAAAAAACAAGAAAAGAAACAAATCCAAGACACCGTACATCTGTGGCTATTAATTAGACAAAGTTACCCAGTTTCGTGGCCCAGAGGAGCCAGATGGGGGGGCCTGTCAGCCCCTAGGAGCTGGCAAGTGTGTCGAGAAGAGGTAAGACCAGAGGGCCAAACAACCAGGCCCTGCTTTGTCTCCTTAGCCAACATGACCTTCTGGCTGCCTAATCATTGTTTTTGGTTTTTATTTAATAATAGGCAAATATGGGAGCACTTGAGTTGCTCAGGTGGTTAAGTGTCCGACTTTGGCTCAGGTCATGATCTCATGGTTTGTGAGCTCAAGCGTCACATGGGACTCTGGACTGATAGCACGGAGCCTGCTTCAGATCTTCTGTCTCTCTCACTCTCTCTGCCCCTTCCCTGTACATGCACATGCACACATGTACATGCTCTCTCTCTCTCTCTCTCTCGGTCTCTCTGAAAAACAAATAAACATGTAAATAATAATAATAATAGCCAAATACAGAAATAAGCTATATGGACTGAACTGCATTCCCCCCAAATTCATATATTAAAGCCTTAACCCCAAGTGTGACTGTATTTAGAGATGGGACCTTTAAAGAGGCAGAGTTACATGAGATCTTAGGGTGAGGTCCTCATCCAGTAGGATTAGTGTCCTTATTAGGAGACGAAGGGACTCAGAGCTCACTCACTCTCTCTGCCATATGAGGACACCGTAAGGAGGTGGCTGCCTGTAAGCCAGGAAGAGAACACTCACCAGGAACCCACCATGACAGCACCTTGTTCTTGGACTCCCAGGTGCCAAAACTGTGAGGAAATAAATGAGTGAAGCCTCCCAGTCTGTGGTATTTTGTTATGGCAGCCCAAGCAGATGAATACCCAAGCAAATTTCAATTAACAGGGAACTGGTCAAATAAGTTATAGTGCATCTGTCCAGGGCCACATTGAATACCACGCGAAAGACACCTCCCCAGAGTTGCACGAACAGCAATACTGACTCCTGCACTGAAATACTATGCAACCATGAAAATGGAAGAGGCAATTCTATAAGCATAAGGAAGACCCTCCATAATACGTTAAATGAAAAAATGGATTTTTTTTCCAAATCATTATGTATATAGTATACTGTCACTCAGTTGAAAGCGGTCAAAGGAATCTATAAATGTATTTACTTAGCTAAGTAGAACAGTCTCTAGAAAGATACCTAAGAAAATGAGTCCAAGCAAAAGGTTTGCCTCCAGGGGAGAGTAGAGGGAAGCAGGGATGGGAAAGGAGATTTTTACCATATGCCTTTTGATACATTTTGAATTTTGTACCAACGAACAACTATTGCCAGTTCAAAAATATTTGTTTTAATGGTTGCAGAAATATAATACATCGGCCATGGGAATGTGGTGTTTGGCCAGGGAAGAGCAGAGCTTGGGCTGGAAGAGTCAGCACCACCTTACATGCCTGCTTTTCTGCAGGAATCAATGCTGGACTTCGGGGCACACGGGGGCCTGGGCCTGTTCTGACCTTGAGAGAGTCATTCATCCCCGTGGCTTCAGTGTCTTCACGGGCGACCACCCAGCTCGGGGGCGGCCATAACCTATGCACGACCGCACAAACCTAGGTGTGAGGGGGGCTCTCATCCTAAGCGAGGCAGGGGTTCAGGCCCAGAATGGACCCCAAACCAGACACTTCTATAAAACCCCCACCCCAGGCATCCACAGGAAGTCCACTTCTGATCTCCGCAGGGAGGACAAGCAGGCCAGTGGTGCTAGCGGTCAGTAAGAGCGGTGGCAAGTGTGGGCGCTGGAGTCCCTGCTTGGCTTACGTCCTGGCCCGGCGTCACTACCCTTGCCTGCGTCTCACCTTGGCCTGAGGGACAAGCCTGGTCCATTCTAAACAGTGCTGTGGGGACTGCAGGGGACACGGCCCATGGTGTGGATGATGGCATGGGGCTACACAGCTCATAAATGCTGGCCACTGCTATTTCCTTGGCTTCGGCTCTGGCCAGGAGAGGCCACCACAGCTGCTTCATGGCATCCCAGTGACTAAAACATCATACAAACTCAAAGGCTTGCTCGAAGGAACAGATGGCTTAGCAATCGGGAGCGGGCAGGTCTCGCTGAAGCATGCATGTAGATGTCCTCAGCTGGCCTTGCTGGGCCAGGTTAGGGGGGCCTGGCTCGGCTGCAGCGCCCACCATGGCCCCTCTCCCCTTCCTTCCATCCTTCCCCACAAGGAGCCTCTCCTCCTCCCCTTGCCGTCTCTCCTCCACACCCAGGCAGAAGCTCCCCTTGGCCCTGACCTCCTGTAGCTGCCTGGAGAGTGAAGGGAAGTGAGTGCCGGGAGCAGGCAGAGAGGGAGCAGGTGCATTGTTCTCCCCTGGCCTGTTCCAGGAGGCTCGCCAGCTCCGACCCTTCCCCCCCATCGGACCATGGCATTTCACAAGAGCCGCTCATGGAGGATGGGTGTTGTGACTGCCCTTGTCCATCAAAGAAAGGCCGGAGAGGCTAGGCCAAGTCCCCTGGAAGGAGAATGGAACCCAGGCCCCCAAGCCCCTCTCACCTGAGCACCGCCCCCACCCCCACCCCCACCGCTGAGACAGGAGTGAAGTGACAGGTCACACCACCTTGCCTTGCCGGTCCTCACAGCAGCCCTGAGGTCAAGGATAAAGACACTAAAGCTAAGGGCCATGGGTCCAAGTGGCACAGGGTCTATGCACCCCCGCACCTGGGGCTGACTAGGGGGTGACTCTCCACAGTCCAGCAGCCCAAACCTGGTCACAATGTGCTAGAAAAAGGCTCTGGTCAGCCCCACAAGACAGCAGCCACGCTGGCCCGGCCCGATGGCCACCAGCACCACAGGGGCCCTGCACGACTAGCAGCTCTTCCCTGACTTATGCAGTATTCTCCACTTGCTCTTTTCAAAGTCCCTGTGCTCACTGACCTTTCTCCTCTGACCCTCCTCTACCACAGCTTCATGCTCCCGCTTGACAGGGCCCCGGTGTCCCAGGGTCTGGGTCTGGCAGGGGCCACAGCTGCCGGCACCTCTTGACATCTCCCCTGTCAAGCCCTTCAGTCACATGTTTCTAATTCCCTGACACTGGGCCTGAGGTGGGAGGGGGCAGCGCCTGGCAGGAAACTGCAGGCTGCCAGGCAGCCCCGGGGCTGGGGAAGGAGGAGTGGCAGGGCGGGGGCTGCCCACGCAGCCCTGGCCTACCCCCAGGGAGCTCCTGTCCCCTGCCCAGAGCCAGCGGGGGAGCAGCGAGTAGCCAGCAGGGCCCGGCTGAAACGGGCCTTTCCCAGGCTGGATGTTTCTAGAATCTAGCCTGGAAAAGTCCTGACAGAATCCCTCCCCAGAGATGGGCCTGCCCAGTGTTCCCGTAAAGGAAGCAGACGACAAAGCCATTTCCCCAGAGCCTGGGAGATAGAACCCCGACTCCTTTGTGAGTATGATTCTCTCCTTCCCAGCTCTGCCCTGTGGCCTCCTCCATCCCGGGTGTCTATACGGGAGATGGTCGCTCACCGGCATGGCCTGACAGCTGATCATATGGTGAGGTTTGGCCCTTCAGGTTGAACTAGATTTTTTTAATGCTTAATGTTTTAATGTTCAACGAGCAGGGGAGAGGCGGGGGGGGGGGGGGGGCGCCGAATGGGCAGAGGATCTGAAGTGGGCTGTGCTGATAGCAGAGAGCTGGATGCAGGGCTCGAACTCACAAACCATGAGATCATGTCCAATGCTTAACCGACTGAGCCCCCAGGCGCCTCCCAGGCAGAACTATTTTTAAATCAAATTTATTGACGTGTCCTTTATATATAGTAAAATTCAGCCTTTGTCGGTGTACAACTTGATGCTTCGGGACAAGCGCATGGTCATGTAACCACCACCACAATCTAGGGAAGCAACATCACCGCCTCAAAACGTTTCCTGTGACTTTGTGGTCAGTATCCTTCCGCCTCTCCAAACCCGGCGACCGCTGATCTCTTTTCCATCCCTAGAGTTTTACCTTTGCCAGACTGTCATATAACTGGAACCATAAAACAAGCGGGCCTAGTTTTCTCACAGTGTTTTTGAGCTTCCTGCACATCAGTGCCTGCTTTGGAACTTCCTTCTCTTACTGCTGGGTAGTATTCCCCTGTGTGGTGGCTACACTATGCTTTGTCTCTCCATGCACCGCTTGAGGGACATTGGGCTGTTTAACCTCTTAGCTACGGTGAAATGTGCCGCTGGGAACCATCACGCACACGTTTTTGTGAGGACGTACGTTTTCAACGCGTGGGTGAACCTAGGGGTGGGATTACTGGTCATATGGTAGGTATATGTTTCCTTCTGTAGGAAGCAACCATACTGTTTGCTAGAGTGTTTTTTCTGCTTTATGTTCCCAGCAGCGGCGTAAGGGGGTTCCAGTAGCTCCGCATCCTCGCCAGTACTCAGTGTTCTCAGTGCCTCTCATTTCCGCTGTTCGAACGGGTGTACAGTGGCATCTTATCATGAATTTATTTTGCATTTCCCCTAACAACTGATGACGGTCCATCTTGTCATGTGCTGATTGGCCAGTTGTGCATCTTCTTTGATGAAGTATCTGTTCAGATCTTCTCCCCCAGCTCCCGCACCCCACTTTTTTAAAAGGCTTAGAAAACTGTCAAAAGGGCTCCCTAGCATTTGGGGAAATTAGCAAACTCTCATCAGGAACACAGGTCGGGGAAGGGCCCGTTTATTCAGCATTGGGCTCTCAGCTCAGGGTCATGCTGTCTTTCCACCGCCAGACTCACTTCGCAGGCTGCACCGAAGTGAGAGCCAGCCACAGGCCGGCCAAGGGGAGGCATTGCCTTGGGCTACAGCCAGGACATGGCCCTGCCCTGCCTTGCCCTGCTGTGCCCTGTCCTTCTTGTGGGCAACACCCCCCGGGGACCCAGAGGGGTAGTAATGCCCAGTTCCCTGAAAAAGTAAAAAATAGTACCTACAAAGATGAATTACATACAGGGAAAGCATTTAGTCAGTGCCATGCAAATCACAAGTGCTAAGTGTCAGCGTTCATCCTTACCATAATCTAGTAATTCAGTATTTTGCTGAGCCTGAAATCCAGGCCCCCAAGTTAGGGACCAAGGCTAGGAGGAGGTCTTGCAGGCGCCATGGGCCCCCCAGACCTGTCCATCTCTGCAAAGCCAAGCTCAGCTCCCATGCATTGCCCACAGGGTACTATTGCCACTCCTGCAGCAGGAGTCTGAGGGCCTCTGTTGGTGTCATTCGGTGTCACCTGCCCTCTTCCAGCGGCCTCAAGCAGTCTTCCATCTCACACACACACACACACACACACCTCATGCCTCTGTGCCTCCGAGAGGAACACCTCGTCCCAGATGCACCAGATGCATCTTCCAGAAAGAAGTCACTGTCATGCCTCTGAACTCCTAGATCTAACATCTCCTGGGTAGTGCCTGTGGGCAGTGAATGCAGGGCAGAGACCAAGGCCTGGGCACTTGGTCCACAGGGAGCAGCAGTCTTAGCTGGCACCAGGCAGTGTGGATGGCACTTGGGAGAGAGGACACAGAGAGGGCAGGGCTGAGCCGCTAAGCAGAGGATGGGAGCAGGGGGCTGGGCAGCCGTGCAGGAGCTGAGCGGAGGGGCCGCCTGGGGCCTGGCGTGGGGTGTGGAAAGAACGTGGGTTCGGGAGAAGCCGCTCCCAGCTGTGGGACCTTGAACAAGTCCCCAAGACTCTGAGCCTCACTTTTCTCCTCTGTGGAGTGGGCCTAACAAGCCAGCCTGCCTCTGAGAAGAGGTGGGGAGTCAAGGTATGATGTGCTGTGTAAGCCAAGAGGGAACGTGACGCCACAAGTCGCCACATTTGCGCTAGTGAAGGTGGAAGAGAAGGCGGTGTCACTGAGGTGGTTGCATGGCTTCCTGAGCAGGGATGTGATGGAGACTGATCTGGACAGACATCGAACATACAGGCACATCCAGCGCCTTCTTATGATTCCCTGCTCCACACACATGCCAGATCTCGGGGCCTCCCTTTTTAGTTTTCTGATTCCACGGATAACATACAGGACACCAAGCCAGGCACATGCATGTGTGCGCACACACACACACACACACACACACACCAAACCCTTGATCCCTCCCCACCATCAGTAGCAGAGTGGGCTGGGTCCTGTTCTTCTATACTTAGTACACATGCTCAGCACCCCAAGTGAGGAGTGTGTGTGTGTATGCATGTGATTGGCTCTTAGCATATGTGTTGATCCAACCTGCTTTTGTCACTTAACACCAGGACTTAGGGACGACCCTGCTCCTCCTGGTCACCAGGACATCCTCTGTGGGAAGCGCCAAATTTCACAGGGCCAGTTCACTGCAGGGTTATCTCAGACCTCACTCGAGGCAAAGAAAGACCGAGAAACTCTGTCCAGAGTCGGCAGCGATGTTTTTCCAGGTTAGGAGGCCAAGAAGTCTGGAGCCTGCTCCAAGACCACCCATCAGGAGAGCAGAGTCAGACCCCCAGGGCCCTGCCTGCCACCCTCAAAGGAAGCCTCTCTGCTCAGAGGAAGGCATCTCTGAGGAACCCAGTCCCCAACACCATGGATTGTCCCTGTACCTGGAGCCACACATGTGACCAGACTCACTGCCCTCCATTCCAGAGGACTAACAGAGGGGTCTGGGAAGCTGGGGCGGGGACCCTTGCCCAGGGCAGCCCTTTGTCAGCTCAGAGACGGCTAGATCTCTTTCACAAAGGGCTTTTTTTTTTTTTTTTTGCTTTTGTGATTGTCAAGTTATCCACAGGGTGATACTTCCATGTCCCGTGGATACCCCAATCCCCAGGAACATCTCACTAAATGGTTTTAGCCTCCACCGATGGTCTTGGCCTGAATCAGTTACACACTGAGGGCTGCAGATCCGTGACTTTCTGATTCTCTCCTTTCTACATTATCCGACATTCTTCTGTGAAGAAGAGCTTCCCTTACCCCCCGGGGCAACAAGTGCTTCTTCTAAAAATGTGTCATGCTCACCTCCAATGGTGGGAAATGGGCTTTGCTTTCTCCTTCCCTTCCTTCCTTCCTTCCTTCTTCCCTTCCCTTCCTTCCTTCCTTCTTTCTTTCCTTCCTCCCTTCCTCCCTTCCCTTCCCTTCCCTCCTTCCTTCCTTCTTTCCTTCCTTCCTTCTGTCCTTCCTTCCTTCCCTCCTTCCTTCCTTCCTTTCCCTTCCTTCCTTCCTTCTCTCCTTCCTTCTCTCCTCCCTTCCTTCCTTTTTTCCTTCCTTCTTTTCTTTCTTTCTTTCTTTCTTTCTTTTCTTTCCTTGATAATCACAGTGGGCCCATGATTTGTATGTATGGTTTTTTCCACTTACTTATGGTCATTATGCTTTTCAGTGCTCCAATTGCCCCAGAAATCTTTGAGCACTTGCTTACTTTCTGGCACAAGATGTCCCAGACCTGCCTCGTGCTGTTCCTGCCCCAGATCTAGGACCAGCTGGTCTCCCAAAGAGCCGCGGGTCCCCAGCATGGGAGCAGGATTTAGAACCTAAGATTTGGCTCTCGGTGTGCTCACTGCTACAGAGGTGGCCCACTTCCCTTTACAGAGGAAAGATCTGATGGCAGAGAGAGTCTGGGGGCCCCCAGTTCCCACAGGCAGCTGGGAAAGAGTGGGGACTAAGCTTCCAGCCCCTTGACTCTCCACAGATTCTCTGGGGTGGGGAGGCGTTGCTGAGTTGGTCAGTTCCAGGCATACAACCTGCAGCTCATGGTTCTCCCAAGGGAGGCCTTGTGAGAGTCCTTTTCATATCCTTGGTCTTAACCCTGCAATCAGGGCCTTAAACCCAGATGATGAGTAATTTCAAGAGCACTGGAAAAGGCCAGTCACAGAAACAGAGCTGCCCACCCACTAGCTGACGCCTCAAATTCCACCATTCATTGCTAAATGTGGAGTAGATCCTTGTTCAAGTACAACCTCCTTGAGGAGTTCACTTTAAGGGTTCATGTGTTCCTAAGAGCAGACGTCACCGATGGGACAGATGACCCTGAGATGCCTGGGCCCCAAGGTTGGCAAGAGGGGCCACCCTACATTAGGGAGGGGCCTGGGGACTTACACACACTTTGGGGACCATCTAGATCTGGGGCACCACTGCATAGACATGTGTCACAATCTGGCAGCCTCAACCCCCTGCCCACCCACTGCTCTAGGAAAAACATGCATCACCCCTCATAACCTCCAAGACCCCCCTGGGGCTCCTGGGGCTAGATGTAGAACACCCAGCTTCTGCTGGGCACAGACGCCCTTTATGGCTACAATGCATTAAACTCATGATGGTCAGTGAAGAAATCTCATTTATTTCCTTTTCCACCACAACGCCTTAGTCTCCAGGGCCTAACAAAGTACCAACAAATGGAAATGTTATTCTTTGACAGAACTGAGAGGCAGGAAGTGAAAACATCAAGCCAAGAGAAGTGGTAGGCGGAGCGGGTGTGTGGGTGTTGTCCGTGTCTGTGTGTGTATGTGTGTGTGTGTGGTGGGGAGGTGTTGGGGGGCCTGACTCGGGCTGCATCTGCTTTGAGGAGTAGGCCCCAGAAGACCTTAGAGGGGCTACAACCTTTGAGATGGGCTCACCCCACCCCTCCACTCTGCCCTTCCCAACTGTTCCCCAGGGGATCCAAATACCTTTTAGGCCAAAAGGTTCTTCGTCATTAACAGAAAGAGGGAAAGGGTTGTTTTCAATCCACGGGGAGCTATTTCTGTTTGTGACAGGATACTACCTTGACATATTAATCAAAGGGCTTTGTTTTCTGTTCAGGGGTGTTCTGTACACTATGTTTACTCCATCAATTAGCCCGTTCAGAAGGGGGTTATTTCAGAATGGTGGTCCTCAGAAGGGGGACCACAGAACACACACAGGTAGACTTTTGATGTCCACTACCGGCTGCTGAGACTCGGGGAAGAGGAAAGACAGTAGGAGCCAAAGCTTCACGTTGCAAGAGCCCAGCTTGAGAGAGAAAGTTTTGGTTTCGGGTTTTGGCCAGAGGACAGGCGTTAGACCATACAAAAGAAAGGATGCATGCAAAGCCACTTGGAAGAAATCTGTCCAGGAGGAGGGGGTGGCAGGCAGCAGGAGCAGCGGCTGCGCTGAGCCCCTCAGCCCAGGTCACGATGGTGCACGGGCTGGAGGTGAATGGACGGAACCCCTGTGGAGTCAGGAGACGACAGAAGAGAGTCGGGCCTGGTAAGCCTCATCCTGCCAGGATTTCCCACCACAGCAGGTGAGCTAGTTGTGCTTAAATATGGGGCCCAGGCCACCTCTGGCTTTCCCCTCCATCATCCCTGGGGGTGGGGGTGTTTGCTGATCCTCATGACAAGAGATGGACCTCAGCACAGTTGCGCGCAGCAAAGGCCACCCCGCAGACCTGTCTTCAGGATGTTCCACATTCGCTGCCTGACAGCACTTCTGCTCTCATCCTTTCCACCAGAACAAAGACACCCACCCAAGTGCCACGGAGGCTGAGAACACACGTGGTCTTAGCTCAGGAGGCCACGAGCCAGCTCAGCCAGGAGTTCTGGAGGGGGTGAAGGGATGTGGGGGAGGTGACCTTCAGGCTCAGCCGGCCCTGATAGGCTCCAGCCTCTGCAAAACAGGGAAGGACTCCTGAGTCCCCCAAGGCTGTGCCTTCTCATGTCTATGCTACAGTGACATCTCTCCCCCTGCTTCATTCTGGGTTCTCAGGCTCAGGAGTCAGGGGCGTCCCTGTCCTGGGACTCTTCCTTGAATGAGGCTGTCTTACAAACTAGAGCTGACCCAGCCCACCAGAGCTGTGCCTCCTCAAATGGTTCACTGCCACTACTCATCTGTGGCTGTTGAAATATAAATTTAAATTAAGCTTAAATAGATTTTGGTGCCCAACATCACTAATCATCACGAAAATGCAAACAAGACCACAAGACATCAGCTCTCAGGTATGAGGATGACAAGAGATAACCAGTGCTGACAAGGATGTGGAGAAAAATCCTTGTGCACTCTTGGTGGGAATGTGAATTGGTGTAGCCACTGTGGAAAGCAGTGTGGAGGTTCCTTGAAAATTAAATACAACTACCATATGATTCTTGCGATTCCACTTCTGGGTATTTATCCAAAGGAAGGGAAAACACTCACTCGAAAATGTATCTGCACCCCATGTTTATTTGAGCATTATTTACAATAGCCAAGACATGGAAGCAATGTAAGTGTCCATCAAGAGATGAATGGATAAAGAAAATGTGGCACACGTGCACACACACACACACACACACACACACACAAGAATATTACTCAACCATAAAAAAGAAGGAAATCTTGCCATTTTTGACAACATGGATAGACCTTGAGAGCATTCTTCTAAGTGAAATGAGTCAGACAGAGAAAGACAAATGCCATATGATCTCACATGTGAAATCAAAACAAAACCAAACTCATAGATACAGAGAATAGATTAGTGGTTGCCAGGGGTAGGGGATGGGGTGGGTGAAAGGGGAGAAGGTGGTCAAAAGATACACGCTTCCAGTTATTAAAAAAAAAAAGTCCTGAGGATGTAATGTACAGCATGGTGGCTATAATTAATAATTCTATATTGCATATTTGGAAGTTTCTATGACAGCCAATATTAAAACTTTTCATCATGAGAAAACAATGTAAGTATGTGCGGTGATGGATGTTAATTGCATGTAATTAATATAATGTTATGTGTAATTATATCTCAATAAAAAATAAACAAGAAAATTAAATAAATTTAAAACATCAGCTCCTCTATCACACTAACATTTCGACATTTTAAGTGTTTAATAGCCACATGGGCTAGTGGCTACCATATTGGACAGCACGGACATAGAGCAGTCCATTATTGAAGAAAGTTCTATTGGCAGTTCTGCCCCAGAGGGTGAGGGTCCAGAATCCTCAAGTTTCCACCTGGGGAACTACAGCTGTGGGCCCCATTCAGTACACCTGCTTCTTCTCTCACCACAATCCCCACTTCTGGTGACCAGAACCACACCCTGGCCCTGTCACACCCACCAATGGAATGGACAGTCGGCCTGATGCTGGGGCCCAAAGGGAGGAGAGACCAACAGGGACAGGAGGAAAACAATTGAGGATTGGAGTACCTCTGTGATGGCTGGCTGGGCAAGTGGAAGCAAATCCCCTCCCTGATCTCAACTTCCTCATCTACCCACCCACCCACCCATCCATTCACTGAAACATACAGCCACCACCCTTCCATCTACCCACCCATCCATCCACCCATGTAACCATCTACTAACCCATCCACCCACCCACTCATTCAACCATTTATCCATCCACCCACCCCTGCACCCATCCAACCACCTATCTACCCATACATCTACCCACCTAGCCATCCATCACTCCATTCATCCATCCATTTATCCACCTGTTCCATATTCTTACCTTCCAAGTATTGTGGGTACAAAAACAAATGAACAACAGCAAGTGTCTGGGTGGTGTCATAAGAGCTCTGATAGTGTGGAATGAATGCCCCATGGAGACACAGCAAATGATAAAGACTGATGAGTGCTAAGGAGCCCGCCCAGGTCCCTCCTCCTCTGCAAGAGGGCGCTTCTCAAGCGAGGCTGTCAATCCACATGCTGGGACTGGCCCAGACACCCTAAGGGTGTTGTGGGAGAGTGTGTGACCTCCCAGGACCTGGTGTGGTCAGGCCACTCAGCCAAGGTGGGACCCAGGTCAGCCCCCACCTGCCCGCCTGTGGTCCCATTCCCAGGCTGCCAAGTCTCCGCCCCCACAAGGGGAACAAACCCAAGAACCCCCAAGGGATGACCTCACCTGCAAGAGGAGCCTGGCCTAGGCTGCCTTTTCGGCTTCAGCTTCCCTTCAGGGCGGTTGGAAAAGGTGGACCTGACCACAGTCCCAGTTCTTCCACTCTCAAGCTGGCGGGGGGACGGGGGGTGAGGGGAGGGGCTGCTCAGAGCTTCAGAGCCTCCTTCTGTAGAATGTAGAGACCTTTCAGAATCGCAAGAGGATGGCAGATGGTGTGAATAAAGGCCTATCTGGGGACTGGTATACAGCTGGCGCCTAGCAAATGCTACACATGGTTACCATGCGCAAAGGGCTCCCTTTCCACTCTCACATAATTCTAATGCTATAAACTGGAGATTGGAGGCATGCGGGATTGCTCCTGTAACTTCGCAAAGCCTGAACAAAACCACGCTGTACATGGTCTCCAGCCTGTACTCAACAGGAAAGGGCAACACATCATAAATCAAAACACCTTTGACCTGCCTGGGAGATCTGCTCCCCCACACACTTCACCTGAGTCTTTGGAGAATTTTCATCACACATGTCAACGTGCCAAACAACCAGGAGGTCCGAGGCCTCCGGGGAGCCGCCTTTTACAAGCGTGTGAACAGCCACGGAGCCTGGATTCTTGGTGGGCAGAAGACTGGGCCTGCGCACACCTGAGGGCGAGCTGGTTGGCTGCATTTCACTGCTGGTTATTAAAAGGTTCAAGATCAAATCCATTCGTTGTAAATGCAGTTTGAGAGCTGAGTGGGCCACAGGGTTTGCCAAACCACTTCTCCCCCACGAGAACATATCTTACAGGCAACATTTGCCCAAGCGTTCGAGCCAGAGGAGTCGATAAAGATTTCTGGAGCACCAGGTGCCGGCCTATGTTTGAGGGACAGACAGATAATATTCAAGCAATTTGAATCTGTGGAGAGCCTACTCTTCCCAGTATTCTGCTAGTCAGTGAGTGAGACAGGGTTGGTCTCACCCTCATGGGCCTGCAATTCAAGTTGAGGAGCAGATAAGGAGGCGGTTGAATAAATAAAATGACTGTGAATCCATAAATGCTCAAGTATTGTCAAGAAGATAAACAGACTGAGACAATTATAACACTAGGCAATCAGAGTCCTCTTTGACAGCAGGACATTTAAACTGAGATAGGAAGAATGGAGAATGAGCCAGTCATGGAAGAATGCAAGGAAAAAACATTGCAGACTGAGACTAGCATTTGCAAATGTCCTGAGGCAGGGAAGAAGTTGCCACGCTCAACTCCCTGAGAGAGACTAAGGCGGCTGGCGCAGGCAAAAAGAGACACAGGAACAGATGATCGGGGCCACACAAGCTATAAAGAGTGTAGGTTTCCTCCTTAGTTAGATGGGAAGCTGTTGGGAGGTTTGAGGCAGAGGACCCACATCTTCCCACTGCCAGTCTTCTGCTGCCGTGTGGAGAATGGGCTGGAAGAGACACAAGTGGAACGGAGAGGCCTTCAGAGCACTCCAGGGGGAAAACCGAGGCTTACCTGGATAGCAGTGAAGTAGGGAGAACTGGGATAGTTTTGAATATAGAGCCCAATGCAACTTGCTGCTGGGGGTGGATCTGAGATTGGAAGGAAAGGAGAACCCCTTACGCTGCTGGCTTTAACATGGCAGTGTCAGTGACTGGACGGGGTACGCCGACTGAGAAATCAAAGAGGGAAATCGGGAGCTGTGCGGTGGACAGAGGAAGTTAGGGGTGTCTGTGGAACAAGTACACACAGGGAGTGTTAGGGTCTTAAGGGAGAGGTCTGGCCTAGAGATGGAAATGTAAGGCCATGGCTCACGGGTGGAATCATCTAGGTGGTGCAGGACCCCTCAGACATAGAAGCCAGGAGGAGGAGGGGGAGGAAAGGGAGGAGGCAGCTGAGGAGCCAGAGGAGTGGCCACAGGAGTAAGGGGAACCTGGGAGATAGGGTGCTGAGGAAGGCGGGAGACAAGTGTTCTAAGGAGGAGGTCAACATGTCCCCTTCTGCTGAGAAGTTAGACGGGCACAGAGACCTGCCTGGGGATGGTCACAGGGGGCCACTGGTGCCGGGCCAGAGCAGCTCCATTGTAGCTGTGGGACAGGAGGTGAACGGGGGTGGAGAGAATAGTGACCGAGAGGTGACGAACAGGAAATGGTGCATGGGGTGACACCCGTCATGTGTTCTGGCTGCCCTATACTTTGAGAACACTCAGGCTATGTTTGTGAGAGTCCCGTGCCCCTGAGGCAGACTGGAGAAAATTCTCCTCCTGGTCTCCTTTGCACCCAGGGCTCAAACCAAGCAGATGCAACCTCATGAAATTTCTCTCTCTCCAGCTTCCTTTGCAGCCAGGCACAGGCATGTGACCTGGCTCCACCAATCAGATTCAAGCGCATATGGCATCAGTCCAGAAGGAAGCTCCACTGGGCAGCCGTGGTTGAGCTCCAAGCACCAAAGGGCACTGGTGGTGTCACCAATGGCAACTTCAGTAAGGTCAAGTTCCAGGCAGTGGACCCACTGTAGCATCTGGTGGTCCGTGGAGCAGCAGTAGTGGTTTCCTCTCTAGCTACTCCATGGCGTTGGGGGCTGGGGGGGGAGGAGGGTTGCTGATCCTTGGGGTTTGGTTTCCAGCCTGCTCCTCCAGCCTTCCTCAAAACTCCTCTTAATAAACTCATGTTTTGTTCAATGTCCTTAACTTGGCTTCTGTTGCCCAAACTAAGAATTATGCCTGATTTCAAAGGCTAGAAAGAACAGAAAGGGCAGAACAGAAAGCAAGAAAGAGACTGAGTGCCTGTCACTCTCAGATGCTGGGCCAACCCTGGACTGCCCCAGACTTCCTGTTGCATGAGACCAATAAATCTCTCCCCAGTTTTCATGTTTTCTTACAGCCAAGTGCACTTCTAACTAAGCCAAACTCTGGTAGCTGGCAGTGGAGGGCTGCAGGGATGGGCTGCGGGGGGAGGAAGGGGCAGGCATTGAGAACCCCAGCGCTGCAAGATGGAAAGCTGGCAACCTCTGCAAGACATTTGGCCAACCGGTTGCCTGCTGCATGGTGGGACACAGACTATATGCAAACTGGGTCTGTAGAATTGGGGAAATGTGAGGGAAAACCCAGAATGGGGTTGCTGTTGGCTACTTTGGGCAATGTCTTACAAGAGAGGAAGGATTGAGACCAGTGATGGATGTGAAGCAGTGACAGAAAGGAACGTGACAGCATTGAGAGAGGCACCCATTGCCAGTGGCCTGCCATCTGAATGGATGGAATGTTCCAGAGTTTAGAGTCTTGCAGTCTTGCACATGTGCGCACATACACACACACACACACACACACACACACACACACAGTTTCTTTATCCCAGACTACAGCAAGTTCTTGCCTGCAAATGACAGCCATGGGAGCATCTGGGTGGCTCAGTTGGTTGAGTGTCTGACTTTGGCTCAGGTCATGGTTTCATGGTTCGTGGGTTGAAGCCCCATGTCAGGCTCTGTGCTGACAGCTCAGAACCTGGAGCCTGGAGCCTGTTTTGGATTCTGTTTCTCCCTCTCTCTCTGCCTCTCCCCTGTTCCCACTCTCTCTTTCTGTCTCTCTTCCTCTCTCTCTCAAAAATGAATAAGCATTAAAAAAATTTTTTTAAGTGACAGCCATAGTGGGAGAGGAAATTAAGACACAAAGTCTTTTTCCAGAACTTTCTCTTAAGAATTCCAACTAACAGAGGCCCCTGGAAAAGAGCATATAAAGGGACAGTCTCCCACCGAGGTCACTGTTTTGAATTGCCTCAGAACAGTAACCATTCAGTTAGGGTGAAGGCACCGCAGGGGTCAGTGGGCACATAATTGGAGATGTCACATGTAAGGCTTGGCCAGAGAGCTCTTTGGCTGGAGTTACTCTCAAATGGAACTGACCCCTCCTCCCCCTGCCACCAAAAGACCAGAAGCCAACCAAGTTTTTGAGAGAAATGTATTGCCCCAAATAACCCAAGGCCAATCCCTGAAGCTACCCCCAGGTCCCCAAACTCACACGAACAGGAAGCCACGTGGCCCCCAGAGATGGCATGCCTCTGGTGTGGCCATGGAGAATAACGGACAAGGAGGACCCCTCTGAAGGGCAGAACCGAGTCCACAGGGGCTACGGGCAGAGTCTCTCAGGAGCAGAGCAGGCAACTTGTGGCCGCCCAAGGAGCCGGGCGTCCTCGCAGAGGAGGATTTTACTGCTGCCTGTGCTCCCCTTTCCTGAACACAAGCTGCTTCTGCATTCTGCCACTTTTCACCAATGCTAATTGGAGAACGTTGGAGCAGATAACTTATCTCGTAGTTGAAAGGTGGCAGGACCACGGGAACGTTATGGAGAAGCCTGTCCTGGGTGGAGCAGGCTGAGACCTTGGCTGTCTGCCCTGGGAGACAGACATGTTTTCTGTGTGTGAGGGAAGGAGTGACAGGTGTCAGCTAGCAAGGGGGTAGGCTGTGAGGCGGCCACTGCTACTGCTTATCCAGCATCCATCCCCCCACCCCACCCCCGCCCCCCAGCCGCCCCTTCTTTCTCACTAACAGAGTCCTGGTTTGGAAGGGATTGTAAGTGTGCCCTGGGCGCCTGGGTGGCTCAGAGGGTTAAGCATCCGATTCTTGATCTCAGCTCAGGTCATGATCTTGCAGTTCATGAGTTTGAGCCCCACATCAGGCCCTGCACTGACAGTGCAGAGCCTGCTTGGAATTCTCCCTCTCTCTCTGCCCCTCCCTTGCTCTCTCACTTTCTCTCTATCAAAATAAATAAATAAATAAATAAATAAATAAATAAACTTTAAAAACACTCATCTTCTCGGAGGTGGCCACTGACACAGGTCTGGCCAACAAAATGTAGGTGAAAGTTTCTGGGGAGAAGAACCCTGTCTAGATAAAAAGTTGAAGCCTTGCTAGAAGAAAGACTGCCTGTGTTCCTTTGACTCTCCCCCCTTCCTCCTCTTCCTGCGTAGAAAGGAGATGTGATGCCTGGTGACGCAGCAGCCATCTTGCGACGATGTGGTGTGAAGGGAGGCCATCAGCCAGTGGGAGGGAGCCAGAGAGATGTGGGAGGTTAGGAGAGAGAGGAGAGACATGAAATGGTGGTGAGTGGAAGAGCAAACTGGCCAATAAAGTCAGATACGACACCGCTGTCAAGGAACCAAAGCTCAGAGAGGAGCACATGGCACTGTGGGGACATAGAAGGAAGAAGGACACACAGAGGGAAAGAGAGTGCAGCCCAGGCAAGTAAGTGACCTGGCCAAGCATCTTCTAATACCATCAATTATCTGAAACAGGAACGATGTCATCAGTGATATTCACGGCACAGCAAGCTATACACACTTGCAACCCTCCAATCTTTTTAAGTGGGATCGAAAACTCAAACTGAAATCTAAATTAGCATTAAATTTTTATGGTATTAATAAATATTTCACTCTCGCCTTGGCCAGGCAAGCTGACTTTGCTGTAGAATGGGGAGGTCAGGAAGATGAGTAAAATTCCCCAATGGCCCTTTTTGGAATTCAAGAGGTGAATTTGGAAGAAGAAAATGATTACCGAACGTAATCCTGTGCCCTGGGCTTGCAGGCTGGCTAGTCCCCAGGGGCCATCTGATGAAACTATAAAACCAAGAGCAGGACATCAGGCAGCTGAACCACAGATCTCCACACGGGCAGGGAACTGTCAGAAAAACATTATCCGAACCCCACAGTTCCCAGCTTCGTAGAGAATTCCAGAGGGCACCAGCCTCGTGCATGGAGTCTTATGATGCTGAGTGCATTTGCCTCTTCCAACAGCCTCGTGTGGCAAGATGCACAGAATTGTCACTGTTTTGTGGATGCTCCCTTGCACCTAGGACAGTGAGAGGACCCTCAGAGGACATACGAGAAAGAAGAGGACTGGAGCCCGGAGCCCACGCTTCGTAGACGTCCACCAGGGCCGGGGGCTATAGGGCTGTTCATGGTCACGGATGTGATCTCATTTAATCCTCCCAGCGTCCTGTGACGTGGGGATTATACCGCATTTCACCTCAAGTAACAGGTTAACAGAAACACAGCAATTAGGCACAGCCACCTGGCTGGTAGCAGCCGTGCTGGGATGCCGTCCTGGGTCAGGGCTGTGCCCACTAGACCCAGTCACGGGCACCTACAAATTTCTTTAGAGAACATGTGTGGGCATTTGTTGCCTTACAGTACCGAAGGTGAGGTAACTCCCAGGCTCGGGAGACAGGCAGCCTCGGTTTGGTTCCCAGTTCTGCTACCCCCCGGCTGAGTGACCTGGGGCAACTTTCTTAACCTCTCTGGCTTCAGTTTCCTCATCTGTAGAATGGGAATAATGAGAGCAGCATCTAGCATCCAGCTAGGCGACATAGGGCACTTAGTGCTGTGGCTCTGGCAGGCGGGGGACGTATCAGTGATTGCTATCTTATTATTTTTATTGTGGCTGATAATGCCAGAGTGGGCGGAGAAGCTTGTGAAACCGTGTGGCAGAGGCAGTAACAGGGGAGGGTGTCTTGAACTCCGCGGGTGCTAGGAGCCCCAAAAGCCCACTTTGGCAGGGCAAAGGTGGAGGGCAGTGAGCTGGGCCCCGACACCCCAGGTGCTGCACGCCCTCCCACCCTCACCCAGGAAGCGGTTTAGTTTTGTGTGACATTTGCTCTGAGTGTTCAGACCTCTTAGGGTTCCCAACCCCACATGGCCTCCCACACTGTTCCCCAAGGGGAAGTGAACTGATGCCATAATCCTGTCCTGGGCAGGCCTCTGCTGAGGTTTTGGCCTGCCTCTGGGGTGGCCAAAGAGTGGGCTTGGGTTCACGCCAGGCACCTGCAAAAAGATCAGCCGCCTCTGATGGAGGATGCATGTGGGTCTGTGGCCCAGCCAGGGTGGAGACACCTGTCCTTCATCCCTGAGCTGTGGTTCCCTGTCTGTCCTGGGAAGGCCCAGCCACCAAAGGGAAATGTTCTGGCTGGTACCACACACTGCTGGTCTGCCTGGACCTTCCTTTTGTTTCCCTAAGGGTCCGGCTCATCTCTAACCCCCAGGACCCGGCCACTCTGGCTGGGCCACCGGCCTGAGGGCTGAGACCCTCTCAGCGTACCCTTGGGCCTGGCCATAACCACCCAGGCCTGCACCTCTGAGACCAAACAAGAGTGCTGAGTAAGCGAGGCTCCCTGACCCTACTTGGCAATCCTCTTGGTTGCTTCACCTCTCACCTAAAATGGAAGATCTGGGAGACAGGGCCCCATCACCGCTTACTGGGCCCCCAGACTGGAGCCCTGCAGAGCAGGCACTTTGGCTGCCCAGAAACAGCCCTCCAATAATCTTATCAGTCCAGATAGCCACAAAGCCTTGCCGTCTGCTACAGCCTGGTCACACAAAAATAGCACCACTGATTAGAATCTTCCAACAGCACTAAGGCCACAGCCCCTCCGGGAGGTACTGGAGAGACATTCTCATGAGCTCTTCCTGCCTCGCTCTAGCTTTAGAAAACTGTATGAAACTTATTTTGGGTTTTGCAAATTAGCACAGCATCTTTGAAAAGAAATTTGCCACTATCTTTAAAAGGCCATAAAAACAATCCATCCCCTTTTACCCAGAAACCTCATTTTCTGAGAATGTAGCTTAAGGTAATAATTAAAAAGAAGAAAAAAAGAGTAACAGTTAAAGCCACCCGCTGCAGGTTTTGACTAAATCATCTAAGATGACTCTGGAAATGGCCTCATGTCTGTCCAAACACCAGAAAGATGGCTGTTATTAGTGTGTGACTATCAACTCAATGACTTCCTGTATGGCTGTGGAAAATGATGTCTGTTTCACAAGGACAAACAGAGCAACACAAAATGGTCTGTGCGGTAACTGACATGAAACAGGTCTGCCCATGACCTGGAAGGAGGTTGTGTGTTGGGATTTGGAGATTGCAGGGGACCCTCCCTCCCTCCTTCCTTGCTTCCCTCTTTTCTTTTTTTCTTTCACTCTCTCTTCCTGCCTGTAAAGGAGGCCATTGGGTTTTCTGTCTGTCTTCAACAGGCAGAGACCAGAGCCCCCATGATGGTTCCTCCAGGCCGGTAGAGAGAGGGAGAAATGCCCTCAAACTGTTTCCCAGCTTTCTTCTTTGTGTCGAAATCCTTGCTCTACCTCTCAGCCCGTGTGCAATCCAAACAACAAAAAGCATCATCATGTCCACTGCTGTTGTCATTAAAGCCAGAACCATGCTAAACCCCATTTCCCCTGATAAAACCACATTTTCGGAGACTCCAGCCCCAGAGCGGCTGCCCAGGAAGGCACCATGTGGTGGTCACCTAGATGCATCCTGGACTGTATCCTGCATTGTATCCCAAAGAATACAGGCTGGTCCCACCATGGGGAAGCGTGTTACACAGAAAAATAAAATTCCAGGCCCAAAGGAAGAGCCGATGATGGTGTGTGAAGGTGGGGAGACCGGCCTGGGGTGGTCAGCAGAGTGGGCCAGAGGGTTCCTGTGTAGCAGGAGATTCCAACATGCCCCTGGCAGGTTTGGGAAGGGGCAGGTCTCTCCCAGCCTCACTCTGGACGTGGGGTGGCCAGGTTTGTGCTAGAAACTCCTCAGGAGGAGCAGGCTAGATCAGAACCTGGGCACCAAATCTTGGCCTTGAACACATTACCCAAACATCTGAACCACTGTCTGCTCCCATGTGAACTGGGGACTGAGACCCAGACTAGGAAGGCTTCTCAAAGAAACAACAGAACACCAACCCTAAGGGAAAGATGTATTTGACCACACTGCATTAGGAACTTCTGTTATCAGAAGACATCATGAAGAGGGTAAACACAAGTCACAAACTGACAGTATCTGCAGCGATTATAACCAACAAAGAGTTAGTATTCACTACGTATAGAAAGAGCTCCTCCAATCCAACAGGGAGATGATATCGGTCTGGTGGAAAAAATGGGCAAAGGTCACAGAGGCATCTGCAAATGCAGAGACTCAAATCACAAAGAAAGGAAAATTTGCTTAACTCTAAATGCAAAAGAAAGCTAAGATAGGAATGTGGAGTGGTGGAGGTCTGTTAAATGTCAGTGCGATTCAGCACATCCAGCCTGGAGGACGGTCTAGCAGCATCTAATGAGGCTATACATTCCCGCCCTATGATAGTGTAAGCCCTACAGAAAACATGCACAGTGCACTCAAGGCCAGGGAATTCACTCCCCATCGTCCAAAGCTCAGAACACCAGCAATGATGCAAACCATCCTCAAATGTAGACTAAATTATTTTTTAATAGCAGTACATTCACTTAATGGAATCCAACATTCATTACATGCATAAATCTCAAAAATATTTTGAGGGGTGCCTGGGTAGTTCAGTCAGTTGAGCATCTGACTCTTGATTTCGGCTCGGGTCATGGTCTCAAGGTCATGGGATCGAGCTCTGCTTAAGATTCTCTCTCCCTCTCTCTCCCTCTGTCACTCTCCTGCTCTTGTACATGTGAGCTCTCTCTCTCTCTCTCTCTCTTCCTCTCTCAAAAACAAAAAACAAATAAACAAACAAAGCCATTTTGTGCAAAAACGGGGGGAGAGTCACAGAATTTAAAAAGAATATATTTAATCTATTCTTGTTTCTATAAGGTACAAAACTAGAGAAAACCATCCAGTGCATTAATCTGAGATGCACACATACAAGGGTGCTAACAGCCTGTGCTCATTTTACTCCTATTTAAGATGTATCTAAAGTGATGTTTGTACAGCATGACTTGTTGTGCCATGGTTTGTAATAGCAAAAGATCGAAACAAGCCCTGTCCCTCGGTAGGGACTGAGGTTCACCAAGCGTCACCGTACCAAAGCTTGCAAGCAACCACCCAATGCACAATCTCTGCGTGAAAGATCTCCGGGATACACTGCAAAGTCGGAGAAATTAAGCCAAAGTATAGAAGAGGCTACGTGCCGTGCCTTCCCCTTTTGTAGAAAATAAGAAAAATATGAAAACATATTCTTCGCCTGCTCTTGCTCCCCCAAAGCAGAATGATTGTCTGTCCCCATTCTGGTTTGGGCTTGCTCTCCTGGCATAATTTAATCACACTCTTCCCTGTCGGTGGTAGGGCCTTAGTTTGAATGATAAATTACAAGGGTCACCCTATTCCAAATCCAAACCCATTTCTCTTTTGTCCTGAGTGCACAGCTGGACTGTGTTTCTCAGTCTCTCGTGCAGTTAGGTTTGGCCATGAGAGTGAGTTCCAGCCAGTAAAACATAAGTGGAAGTTACGTCATGACTCTCAGGACTGGCTGTAAAACTCTGCCCTGTGAGTTCCTTTCCAAGCGGCTGCCTGTCCATGCCAAGGGCAGCCTCATACACCCTGAGCTGGAAATAGCAGAGCCCCCGGCAGCCTGGATCCCTGAGTGACAGTGTGGACAACAGCCCCCCACCCCTCCTCTGCCTGCCTCCACTGCCCTGGCCTGCTTTGGCCTGCTTTGGTGAGTAGAAATCAAAGGTCTTTGTGTTTTAGCCATTAGACATATGGGGGCCTATTTGTTATAGTAGTCACCCTGATGAATGCAATTAATTTCCTATTAAAAACTCAAAAATAAATGTACAAATATATTATACCTGCTTCTGTATCTGTAGCATACATTTTACAATTATTTAAAATAAATTATTTAATTTATTTAATTATTTAAAATAATTTAAAATTATTTAATTTTATTATTTATTATATATATCTTTATTTAAAATAAAGATGCTGGGGTGCCTGGGTGGCTCAGTCAGTTAAGCATCCGACTTCAGCTCAGGTCATGATCTCATGGTTCACAGGTTTGAGCCCCACACTGGGCTCTGTGCTGACAGCTCAGAACCTGGAGCCTGCTTTGGATTCTATGTCTCCCTCTCTCTCTGCCCCTTTCCCACTTGTGCTCTGTCAAAAATGAATAAACATTAAAAAAAATTTTTTTAAATAAAGATCCTTCACCACAGGATTTCTGTGAGAATTTTAAAAATAATGCTTATAAAGCCCTCCTTGGTGACCGGACCAGTGTTGGTGCCCTAAAATTTGTAGCACCTACTTATCTAATGGTTAAATCAAGGGCTGTTGTCAGGGCTGATAACTGAACAACTGCCCTTCACCCTGGTTTCCTGGCCCCCCTGACACTCTAGTCCACCCTCAGGACATATCCAGCCACCTTGCCCGCAGGCACAAGACTCAGGCCCTGGGCAGTGGGGGCTGGGGATGAGATCCAGACAATTCACTCCCTTACTTCTCATTGCCTTTTAAATTCTTAAAGTGCCCTTCGCCCTCCCCTCAATTATTAAAGTAATAAGTGCTCTTTGCAGGGAGTTAGGGAAATATATTATGGCTCAAGGGAAAATACTAAGATGTCCAGAATCCCATCCACCAGGGGAGCCTGGGTGGCTCAGTCGGTTGAGCTTCTGACTCTTGATTTCAGCTCAAGTCACGATCTTGCAGTTCATGGGTTTGAGCCCAGCATTGGGCTCGGCATTAATAGCACAGAGCCTGCTTGGGATCCTCTCTCCCTTTCTCCCTGCCCCTCCTGTACGAGAGAGAGAGAGAGAAAGAAAAGAAAGAAAGGAAAGACAGAAAGAAAGAAAGAAAGAAAGAAAGAAGAAAAAAGAAAAGAAGGAAAGAAGGAAAGAAACACAGAAAGAAAGAGAGAAAAGAAAAAAGAAAAGAAAGGAAAGAAAGAAAGAAAGAAAAAGAAAGAAGGAAAGAAAGAAAGAAAGAAAGAAAGAGAAAGAAGGAAAGAAAGAAAGAAAGAAAGAAAAGAAAGAAGGAAGGAAGGAAAGAAAGAAGGAAGGAAAGAAAGAAAGAAAGAAAGAAGAAAGAAAAGAAAAGAAGGAAAGAAAGAAAGAAAGAAAGAAAGAAAGAAAGAAAAGAAAAGAAGGAAAGAAAGAAAGAAAGAAAGAAAGAAAGAAAAGAATCCCATCCACCAGAAACAACCTCGGTGCTTCCCGCTGAGGTGAAGCACTGAAGAGCAGGGCATGGTTCCTGTGTATGTGTGTTTGTGTGTGTGTGTGTGTGTGTGTGTGTGTGAAACTATGCACAACACAAAATTTACCATTTTACCCATTTTTGAGTGCATGGTTCAGCGGAATGAAAGACATTCACACTGTCGTGCAGCCATTACCACTGTCCGTCTCCATGACATTTTTCATCTTCCCAGACTGAAACTCTGCACCATTAGACACCGACTCCCAGTTCCTTCGTTCTTACAGTCCAGGCCTGGCACCAGCATTCCACCCTCTGTCTCTGTGAATGTGCCTACTCTGGGTACCACATTTGAGTGGGGTCATGCAGGATTTGTGCTTTTGTGACTGGCGTATGTCACTCAGCACAATGTCCTCAGGGCTCTTTCATGCTGTAGCAGGTGTTAGGATTTCTTTCCTTGTTAAGGCACGGTACTAGTCCACTATATGGAGGGACCATATTTTGTTCATCCATTTGTCCAAACGCTGAGTGTTTTCTGTGGACTTTTCTCCCCTCTGATTTACTGGTGTCCCGAGGGCCATTTCCCTCTCCCAGCTCATGATGAAGTCTCAGAGAAGGTGCCAGAGTAAGAAACAGAAAGATCTGGATATGTGCTTATAGGGCCAGATGAGGGGCGTGTCCTGGAGACCAGGGAGAAGGGAGGGGTCAAGGTAGCTGGAGTCATCACAGGGACTCTCCTGTGACCTGGGCCTGCAGGTGACCTGGAGGGGTGGGGGTGGTGTGAAGGAAAAATCCTGCCCCGACAAGGGGATAGGAACCAAACCAGGGAATGTCTCAGGAACCTTCCTCCGAAAGACAGTGGTAGGCACAGGACCCCTCTTCCACACCCATACATACCTGTGGCCAAACCCTCCCCCAAACAGTAGGTGGGCTAATTTAAAAAGACAGTTAAAGCGGGGAATCATAAAACCACTCTTACAAGTTGAAGCTTCTAACTGAAAGCACACTTAGTAATTACACTTTGATTCAGGTTCAAGCCCGCAACAAGGAGCCACTTGATAGAATTCCACGTCCGCTTTTATTTTTTTTGCATCACTTGTGTCTATAATGTGCATCTATGATTTTCCACTTGGTTTGCCTCAAAGCGGAGCCAGAACTTGCAAACCCGTGTGAAGCGAGCGGCTCGTGGGCAGGGTCACTGCGACTGGGCTTTCCTGATCTTTCATAGCTGTGTTGCCCACATCTAGCTTGACAGAGATTTTTATAAGGTGACTCACCTTTATCAAGTGTTTCCAAAGCATCTCATCTACATATCATAAAGACAACAATTCAGTCTTATTACCCTGTAGCTCATTAGTTTGCATCATATTTAGATTGCTTCCTTAATGTAACAAGTGTAATTGGCATGAACAACATTGGGAATAAACCCACCAGATTCTCAGCGTGCTTTCCAGAAGGAACGGCGAGCCCTGGCTCCTTAGCGGGGGTGGGAGGGGTCAGTAACAGCCCATGCACATCTATGTAGATTACAAAATTAGGATCTCTCTCAGTATCAACTCTTGATGAAATGATACTTGTAAAGAACTTAAACTAGTCCCTGACTCATACAAAGCCCACCATAGATGTTATTAGCTATTATTATTATTGCCAACTTCACGCCCTTTGAGCATTTCTCCCAGGCCAGGCTCTCAATGCCGCGGGCAGTTGAGAGCAGTTGAAGCAGGACTCAACAAAACGACTGGGGAAATTGGGACAGGAACATCCCTAAATTAATGGCCCAAGTACACAGCCAGTAGTCAACACAGCACTGGCAAAAAAAGAAAGAAAGAAACGTGAAAGGTACCACGTGATCCACTGACATATGAACGTGCTGCACCTAACAACTTGCTCCATGACACCTGCGTGCAAGAAACATCTGTTTTCTAAATAAAGTTTTACACTTAAAAAAAAATGGTCTTTGAGCAAGTCATACCGGAACACATTTGCACGGTACAAGCCCCAAACTACGTAAGTGTGGGGAGGAGGTCTCCCCGCACTCCTACCGCCCAGAGGAAATGCTGTCTGGGGGTGGGTTGTTCAGGGTGCTGGGCTCACCACTGAGCAGGACTCCAACACCCATCTCCTTCCTCTCACTCAGGGTGGCCAGGCCGGCCCCAAAACCTCTGGCCAGAGGTTCCACCCTCCATCCTGTTCCGAGGATGCAGCAGCCCCCCTCCAAGGGACTGAACCATAAAGACCAGTGCCCCCATGGGAGTGGCCCAGCCCCTTCCGACACCCGGGGGTGGCTTCCCCTTCCTGGGCTGGAGGTGGGAAACCCTCTAGGGAGAGCACAGCTGCAAGAAGAAAAGCCACACACTTGAAACCCACAAGAAGGAGACACCAGCTCATGTTTTCCGCACTTACTCACCTTTTCACACCCTCCCTCAGTAAGTCCCTGTGGAGGAGGACGTTCCTCATTCCTCGTCCTCATTCCTCCGCTGGGGCTGGGCCTCTGCCTGAGGCTGCCCCCAAGGTGTGGGTGGGGAATGTGGAGATGCTGGATGTCTCTCTCCCAGGTTCACACCAGCCGCCACAAGGATTTTCCTTGCACTTACCCTGTTACCCAAGGTACAGACAGCAAGTGTCTGACACAGAAGTTCTCGAGGGACTGGGCAGGCAGAGAGTTGAAAATGAGAACACCTAGAAAGCCATCTCCTTACCTCTGGACTGCTGGAGATCCCTAGAGGGCGCAGCCCTTCACCCGACAGAAAAGAGGGTGGATCTAAGCTGGATGGGGGTGCACGGAGGTGGCCAGACGTGTAACAGATGAAAGAACTGGGAAGGGGGCTCTGCAGTCATCAGAACTTTTTGTTGCCAGTGGCAGAAACTGCACCCGGGCCAGTTTAGGCTGGGAATCGACTGGCTTGTGTACTCGAACTATCCAGGGAGGGCTGGTTTCAGGTACGGCTGGCTCCAGGGACTCAACATCATTCTCTCTTACTCACATTCTCCCTTCACTCTCCTTGTCTTGACTCCTCTTATACTGTGTGTCCTCCTTTTCTTTCTGCCTGCAGAGAATCCACAAGCTTCCCAGGCTCATATCATCCCAGTTTGGTATGCCAAGCAGAAAGAGACACTTCTCTAATAGCCACATTGTGGCCTGACTGGCATGGATTGAATGGCCACCCTGTAGGCCAGCCCTTAAACCAAGCTGCTGGGAGCACTAGGGTCAGGCAAGACTGGGTCATGTGCCATTGATGCAGCCAGGAGGGGGAGGGACACCATGACCCACAGTCCCAGCAGAACTATCTCAAGAGGAGATGCAAGAAGGTGTTTCTTGTGCAGGCAAGAAAAAGTCTGCTGCAAAAGTCCATGTTGTTGGAATGGTATAATGAAGGCCAGAAGATGGAAACGCCCAGCTAGAGCAAAGAAAGCATTCTTGCTGGGAATGGCAGGAAATGAGATGGAAAGCAGGGCAGAGGGCCCTGGATGCCCTAAAAAGGGCTCGTTTTCTCACCCAATGATCTCTCACCTTGCCTCCCATCAAAATCACATATAGATACAACTCAACAAAAACAACCAAATCCAATTTAAAAAAATGGGCTAAGGACTTGAACAGATATTTCTCCAAATAAGATATACAAATGAACAATAAGTCCATGGAAAGATTCTCAGCATCCCTGAGTGTCAGGGAAATGTAAATCAAAACTACCATGAGATATCACCTCATATCCACTAGGATGGCTACTACCAAAAAACAAAACAAAACCCCAAAAACCAACAAAACAAATGAATGAACAAAACAGAAAATAACAAGTGTCAGTGAGGATGTGGGGAAATTGGAACACTTGTGTGCATTTGGTGGGAATGGAAAATGGTGCAGCCACTGTAGTATGACGGTTCCTCAGAAGCATTAAAAAGAAGATTGCCGGGGCTCCTGGGTGACTCGATTGGTTAAGCATCAGCTTTTTTTTTTTTTTTTTTTAACTTTTTTTTTTTGTAACGTTTATTTATTTTTGGGACAGAGAGACAGAGCATGAACGGGGGAGGGGCAGAGAGAGAGGGAGACACAGAATCGGAAACAGGCTCCAGGCTCTGAGCCATCAGCCCAGAGCCTGACGCGGGGCTCGAACTCACAGACCGCGAGATCGTGACCTGGCTGAAGTCGGACGCTTAACCGACTGCGCCACCCAGGCGCCCCAAGCATCAGCTTTTGATATCAGCTCAGGTCATGATCTCAAGTTTCATGAGATCAAGTCCTGCTTCCAGCTGTGTGCTGACAGCTTGGAGCCTGCTTGGGGTTCTCTCCCTCCCTCTCTCTCTCCTCTCTGCCTCTCTCTCTCTATCTCTCTCAAAATAAGTAAAATTTTAAAAACTTAAAAAAAAAATAGAATTACCGTATGATCCAGCAATTCTACTTCCAGATATGAACACAAAAGAATTGAAGACAGGGTCTGGAAGAGCCGTTTATACACCCGTGTTTACGGCCACATTATTCAGAAGAGCCAAAACACGTAGGCAACCCAAGTGTCATCGACTGATGCCTGGATGAACAAAAATGTAGTCTCTGCAAACAATGGAATGTTATTCAGCTTTAAAAAGAAAAAAAATTAAAATAAAAAAAAGAAAGATAATTTGGGCGCATGCTACAAAATGGCAGACATTACGATAAGTGAAATCAACCAGTCACAGAGGACAAATACTATGTGGTTCTGCTTATATTCATCAAATTCATAAAGATAGAAAGTAGAAGGGGCAGAGGGAGGAATGGGGAGCTAGTGTTAATAGACACAGGGTTTCAGATGGGGGAGAAGAAAAGCTGGTAAAGGTAGCTGGTAATGATGGTTACACAACAGTGTGAACGTACTTGTCCCAGGCAGCTCAGGCTGCTATTCTAGAACAGCAGACCGGGTCGCTTAAACGTCACTTACTTTCTCAGTTCTGGAGGCCACATTCACATGGCCTTTCTTCCAGTGGATGCTCACAGAGAGAGATCTCTCTTTCTCTTCTTAGAAGGACACTAATATCATAGGACCCCCACCCTCCTGATCTCATCTAAACCTAAGCACCTCCCAAGGGCCCCACCTCCAAATACCATCACAACAGAGATTGGGTCTTCAACATATGGACAAACATTCAGTCCATGCTAGTACTTAATTCCCCTGAAGTGTATATGTAAAAATGGATAAAATGGTGAATTTCATATTTTGTGTATTTTACTACAATATTTAAAAAATGTATATATACGAGTGAACAAAAGGTCACCTAAGAAGTAAGTTAAAGTCCTTGGGCTCCACCACTGGAGGTCTGATTGCTGGGTCTGGGATGGGAGCTGGAAGGGGATGATCTTTTATGACCTACAAACAAGTCTGCAGGTCTGAGGCACTCAGTCTGAGAAAAGCCACTTTAGGCAATAGGGAGCCATAAAAGGTTTTGGAGCAGGGCTGTGCAGGAGGCCAGAGGAAGGCTTTGGAGTGGCGTGCAGGATGGCTGCAGAGTCGTCCTGTCCATGTGGCTAAGAGGAGGAAGGGAGAGGAAGAGACAGAAGCAAAGCATGGAGGGGCAGGGTGACTGATCCCCAGAGAAGTACTGAACAGAACCCCGCTAACCCCAAGGCCATTTCCACCCCAGCCGGCAGCACCCTCTCAAAGGAAGGGGAACGTCAGCTCATCTTGGCATGCTCTTCCAGAAAGACCCGGACCGAGGCACTTGTCACAGGACCATCTGCAGACACAAAAAGAACAGCTTCTTCCGCCGGAGAAAACCAGCCGGCACCTCTGGGGCCTGGCCAGGGATGGAATCCAAGCTTCGGAGCGACCCACGGGGACAAAGGCATCCGTGCAGTCCCGGCCAACAGCCGCTGGAAGGGAAATGTGAAACTCTCGCTGGGAGCCACAGGGCTCTGCTCTGACCCTCTGGCCACAGATGACCGCTTATCATTCAAGCGGACGGTCCCAGCAGTGGGGAGGGGAGCCCAGGCCTCTCTGGTGTCTCGGGAGCTACTCCCATGGCCACTGGAGAAGCAAGACCGTTTCTGTGCAGAGACACTGCAGCAGCTCAGGGAGGAAGGCAGGCAGGCATGTGTCCCCGCTCTGAGGCCGGGTCTCTGCCAGATCAGATCAAGACAGGGCCTTCTTCCAGGGCCTCTGCCTGTTCTCCCAAAGCTTTCCTAGGCCCAGAGCCAGACCCAGAATAATAAAGAGGTGTGGGGGCCCCAAGCCCCAGGGACTGGCTCTCTCCTCCCCCTCCAAGGTGCGTCCAGCCAGATGGCAGCTGGGGGGGTTCAGACAGGGCGTCGTCCCACACAAAATAAACCCCCCAGGTGGTGCAGAAGGCAGATGGAGTTTTATGTTAGTTCTTGGACCCTGCTGCCAACAAAGCGATCACCTGGAAGAATATTCTCGGAAGGCTGACATCTGTGTCCTTGGTGCTGACCTTTGGCCTTGAAAATTGCCCCAGGGTCCCAGCCTCCACAGGGCCCTTCCCAGCACATCACATTGTCAAAGACTCCATGGTTAATCTGCAGAGAATCTTGGGTTTCCTTTTTCCCTCCATTATACATGCTTTTTGTAAGAAGCTTGAACGTATTGGGGCGCCTGGGTGGCTCAGTCGGTTAAGCGACAGTCGGTTAAGCTGTCTATGCTGACAGCTCAGAGCCTGGAGCCTGCTTCCGATTCTGTGTCTCCCTCTCTCTCTGACCCTCCCCCATTCATGCTCTGTCTCTCTCTGTCTCAAAAATAAATAAACATTAAAAAAAAAAAAGAAGAAGCTTGAATGTATTGTTATGGGTTGAATTGTGTCCCCCTCTCAGATTCATATGCCCTAACCCCTAGTTTCTCAGAAAGTGACCTTGTTTGGAAACAGGGTCACTGTAGGTGTAATTAGTTAAGATGAGGTCATGCTGGAGTGAAGTGGCCCCTGATCCAATGTGACTGATGTCCTTATAAAAGAGAAAATTGGGGGGCACCTGGGTGGCTCATGAGTTAAGTGACTGACTTCAGTTCAGGTCATGATCTCGCGGTTCATGGGTTTGAGCCCTGGGTCGGGCTCCACACAGACAGTGCCTGGAATTCTCTCTCTCTGCCCCTACCCTGCTCATGTGTGCACGTATGCTCTCTCTCTCTCTCTCTCTCTCTCTCTTTTTCTCTAAATAAATAAACCTAAAAAAAAGAGAGAGAACATTTGGATACAGATATATGGATAGAGAGAAGACCATGTGAAGACATAGCCATCTATAATCTAACAAAAAAGGCCTGGAACAGTGTTCCTACAGCTTTCAGAAATAATCGGTGCTACCAATGCCTTGATTTTGGACTTCTGGCCTCCAGCACAGGGAGAAAGCACATTTCTATTGTTTGAGCTGCACAGTCTATGGCATTATTTTTTATGGTAGCCCTAGCATTAAATCCAAAAGGGCATAAAGGGCACCTGGGTGGCTCAGTCGGTTGAGTGTCCAACTCTGGATTTCAGCTCAGGCCATGATCCCAGGGTCGTGGGATCAAGCCTTTTGTTAGGCTCCATGCTGGGCGTGGAGACTGCTTGAGATTCATTCTCTCTTTCTTTTCCTCTCTCTCTCTCTCTCTCTCCCCCTCTCATTCTGCTCCTCCCTTGCTCTCATTTTCTCTCTCAAAATAAATAAATAAACTTTAAAAATACATACATACATATATACATACATACATACATAATAGCTCAAGGAAGGATGTCCCCCTCAGCCACATCCTCTCTAACCCCCTTGAGGATAATCCCCATGGACGTGCAGGGTGCACAATGCTCTAACCTCCATTCACTAGACTCATCCACCTGGGCTCTGCATACATATTAGGTTCACTGATGAGAGACATTCGTGTAATCTACAAGGTGGGACTGAGGTAGAGGCCAGCTGTGGCTGCTCCTGCTGCTGGCAGCTATGTGTAGCTGTGACCCACCACGACCAATTGCTAAATCTCTTCCTGGGTGTGAGATGTGTCTGTGGCAGTGGTGGCCTGGACAGTGATGACTTTTGAATCAAAGCCACAGTGGTGTACCCTCTTACAGATCAGTCCAGGCATAGTGTCTGGCTTCTCTAGTCTTCCAGTACAGCAGGCACCCAAGCCCCTCTATTCAATACTTTTTCTGGAAATACCTTGAGGGGTTTCCATTTCCTACACTAGATCCTGATTGATAGAAATAACTTGGTAAGTTTTATTTCAGACCTTTCTGCAGAGAATTTACATAATATGTATTGGTTTCCTATTAAAACAAGAAAGTTAACATTTATTCATTGTGCAAATTTGGGTTATCACTTTAGAGTATACAAAAAAAAAGAATCACTTAACATTTTTGAGGTTTTCCTATTAGATCTTTTCTCTGTGAATATATACATCCCCTTCTAAGCTGCACTCATGCTGTGTATATGGTTTTGTGACTTGCTTCCTATTCTTATCAATACTTGAACGGTGTCCCATGTTGTAGAATTGTCTTCAGTAAGATGATCTTTAGTAAATACAGCATACAGTGCCATAGTTCATTTTTTCTCTTAATTCATTTATTTTGTGAAATGGATAATAGATATAAAGGAGGTCATTAGCATATGTACAGTTTAAGTTGTAATTATAATAGGAAGGCTCAGGTAAAGTAACAATATTTACTGCACCCCAGAAAGCCTTTTCTTGACAGATTCAACCACTATACTGTCTTTATGATAATTCTCTCCTTTTTTTTCTTAGTAGTTTTACCATCTCTGGATTCATCTTTAGACAATTAAGTGTTGTTTAATTTGGCTGTTTTTTTTTAATTTGATGTGCATAGAAACATAATGTCTTCCTGCTGACTTTTTTCATTCATTTGTAGGTTCATCTAGTGTCACGTTTAACAATAGATTATTAATTTTCATCGCTATATATGGTATTCTTTTTATCAGTATGTGCTTACTCCATTTATTCATCCACTTTTACTGTTGAGAACCATTGAGTTGTTTCCAATATTTGGCTATCATGAGCAATGCTATTATGAACATTCTTGCATATGAATCCTAGCATACATCCATTTCTACTTATGAGAATTGTTCCTAAGACAATAGATGTGTCATCAACTTGATTAGATAATGCCAAACTTGTTTCCAATGTGTCTATCCCAATATACATTCCTGTCAACAAGAGATGGGCCCTCATTCCTCCCTGTGTTCACCAACACTAGGGATCATTCTTTAGACTTGAAAATGTCTTACTCCTCTACTGGTGTGTGAGAGTTTCTCAGTATGGTTTTAGTTCACATGCTCCTGAGTACTAATAAAATTGAATGTCTTTTCATGTTTAATGGACATTTAAATTTCCTTCATTGTGGAATTTTTGTTGAGAACTTTTGCGCATTTGCTGTGGGTCATCTGTCTTGTTCTTATTGGCTTGTAGGAGTGCTTTATGTATTCCAAATGTAAGTATTTTGTCAGTTATATGTGTTGAAAATATCTTTTCCTGGTCTATGGCTTGTCTTTTTGTTCCTTTTATGATGCCTTTTGATGTGCACAAATTTATTAGTCTTTGCCTTTTTGGTTAGTACATTTTGGGGATCTTGTTTAGGAAACCTTCCCTAACCCCCAGATCAAAAAGATATTCTCCCATGTTAATTTCTAAAAGGATGATGGTCTTGTTTTTTTACATTCAAGTGTTTAAGCCACCTGTGAGTTTTCTGCGCACGGCATAAGGTTGGGGTCATATTCTACTCAACTTTGAGTGTCAGCACCATTTATTGAGAAGTCAATCCTCTCCCACAAATCCGCAGGCCACCCTGTAACATTTCATGTCTGCATATGCACAGACCTGCTTTTGAGCTGTTTAGTCTGTTCCATTGATCTCTCTCTCTCTCTCTCTCCCTCTGCCCAGGCTTTATTTACACAGTCATTATTACAGAAAAGTGTGGGCAGAATCATGTTGTGAAGACAAGTGTTTCCTCTACACCACCATTTCCTGTTGCCCCATGTTGTTCCCTCACTCAAACAGCTGGCCTATGAGACACCCATTTCCTCAAGGGATTGTTGTTGCAGCAGAACGTAGATGATAAATAGTCAAGGTTCTTGACTTCTGAATTTCAAAAAAAATTTTTTTAGTGTTTATTTTTGAGAGGGAGAGAGAAAGAGTGAAAGCAGGGGAGGAACAGAGAGAGAGGGAGACACAGAATCTGAAGCAGGTTCTAGGCTCCAAGCTATCAGCACGGAGCCCGATGTGGGGCTTGAACTCACGAACTGTGAAATCATGACCTGAGACGAAGTCGGACGCTTAACTGACTGAGCCACCCAGGTGCCCCTTGACTTTTGAATTTCAAAAGGATACAGATAAGTCAGAGATGAGATGCCCCTGAGAGGACATAAAAATCCCTTAGGTGAGGAGGAGGAGAAGCAAGGGGCAGAGCACAGGTTGGGGTGGGCTTCCTGTCTCTGGACCATCTCTCTTGAATCCTTAGTTTCTTGGGAATCTAAGATCAGTGAGAACTGATGCTCCCATCCTCAGGAGGACTGGGGATATTAGCAAGACCCCAGATTGATTTATCCTTGTGCCTGGCAGTGTTGGGACAGTGAAGCAGAAGAAATGCAGAAGGTAACAAATGTTTCCTGAATATGGCTAGTGGCACTTCTGGAAGTGAGGAAGGATGTCCCATGAAGAGAGGCCTTGCAATGGAGGACATGATAGGGCAACCCATAGCCAGAGTCTAGGACACCTCAGCAGACACACCACTCTACAAGGCCTCCAGTATCTTTGTCAGGTTTTGGTATTGGGTTATGCTGGTCTGAAATATGAGATGGGGACATGTTCCCTCCTCTTCCACTTCCTAACAATTTCTGTGGGATTGCTTATCATTTATTCATAAAATATTGATATAATTCACCCCTGAAGCCATCTGGCCTGTTATTGCTTTTCTCTGGCCAGGTTTTTAATTACAAATTAAATTTTTTATTATATGAAAGGCTATTCAGATTATCTATTTCATCTTGTGTCAATTTTGGTAAGTTTTGTTTTTAAATGCTTCCATTTCATTTTTGTTATTGAATTCATTAACATAAAGTTAATATTACTCATTTAATACAGTAATTAATCACTCTAGTAAGTAATTATCACTGCAGGATCTGTAGTGATATCCTCTGTTTCATTTCTGATTTTAGTAAATTGTGTTTTGTCCTATTTTTTTCTTGATCAGTTTTGTAGTGGTTTGCTAATTTCTTTAATATTTTTAAAAATCCTTTTGTGAATTTATTTTGAGAGAGAGAGAGAGCATGCAAGCAGAGGAGAGACAGAGAGAGGAAGGCAGAAAATCCCAAGCAGGCTCTGCACTGTCAGCACAGAGCCTGATGTGGGGCTGAAACTCACAAACCATGAGATCATCACCTGAGCCGAAATCAAGAGTCAGATGCTTAACTGACTGAACCACCCGGGCACCCTGCTAATTTCTTTAGTCTTAAAAAAAAACAACAAACTTTTTTTCAATTTCCATTGTGTGATTAAGTCCATTCAGTGAATCCTTCATTTCAGATATTATATTTTTCAGAATATCTATGAAATTCTTTTTTCTATTTTCTATGTCTCAGTTAAGATTCTCCATATAGTCACTCCTTGAATATTTTATAATTGCTGCATTAAAGACTTGTCTGATCATTTGGGGCACCTGGGTGGCTCAGTCAGTTATATGTTCAACTTTTGCTCAGGTCATGATCTCACAGTTCATGAGTTTCAGTCTTGCATCAGGCTCTGTGCTGACAGCTCAGAACCTGGAGCCTGCTTCAGATTCTGTGTCTCCCTCTCTCTGCCCCTCCCTGACTCACACTGTCTCTCTCTCAAAAATAAACATTAAAAAAAATTTAAACACTTGTATGGTCATTTGAATACCTGGCTTATGTCAGGTCTGTTTCTATGGCCTGGATTTTCTCTTGACTGCAGGTCACATTTCTCTGTTTTTTCACACATGTCTACTAATCAAAAGTTATCAGTCTGGTGTGGCAGCCAGCCAAGCAGCAGATCTTGACAAGAAGCCCCCATATAAGTATTAGAACTTAACCTCAAAGGGGGTCCAGGATGGGAATAGGGAGCCATGACTGAAATTCGGCCAAAGGCAATAATAAACCTATGACTGAGAGGGAAATCTTAGACCTCATCAGTGAGGTTGTACAAACTCTGGATTCTGTTATCTTCCTCTGAAGAGTGTTGATTTTTGTGAATACCTGTTAAATTCCTAGCTGATCATCTTGATTTTGTGGAGCCTCGTTTTTAATACTTATTAGGGGCAGTCTGTTTTGATTTTGCTATTGGTCTTAGGATAAATCTGAGACAAAGTCTTTGCTCCTAATATGCAGCCTCTTTGGGGTTTTAATGGAAATGTCCTTCAACTTAGTGGGATTCTAACTCCCAACTCTGACTCCACTGCAGTGGGAAGCAGCTGAAATTTTTGATTAGCTTTTCCTGCTTATTACTTTCCACTGTGTTCCTTGGAGTCTCCCCATTGCAAGCACAGCTCAGGAGTAACTGATTCCAGGAACAGAGTTGATGTGAAGATTTGGGGTTTGCCTCCTTCATGTCTCCCTGCTTCCTGGGATTTCCTACTTCCACCTTCAGCTTCTCTGTCAACTCTAAACTCCATCTTTAATAAATAGTAGAACTTTCTGAGTCCCTATCCCCCCATGCTCTGTGGCCAGGAGAGTGCTCTCCAGGAAAGAGCAAAATAAATAATATGTGTAATAATAACAATATGCAGTTCCCATCTTCGAGGGTCATATCTCCTCTGGTAGCTGCCTGATTTCTGTCACTCTCCAGGGCCTTCAAACCTTCAAATATTTTTTTCTGTGTGTAGCATTTGCTGCTTTGTCCATAGTTTATCATCACTATCAATGGAAAAATGAGTCTGATACAAGGTACTCCACCATTACAGGAACTTTAATTCTTCTGAATACTGTGTATATTGAAAATAAAATTTTTTACTCTACCTATATTGAATTGCATGCTTTGGGAATCTCAAAGAAATTCAGCATTTAAAAAGGTAGACAAAAATTAAAAGATAAAGTATTTATGCATTGTCTTTTTTTATGGTTCTGAAAACATCCCATTCAGTGGGTTCTCACATCCTGGTACTCTGTGAGTGCTCTAAATAGAGGACCTTAAATTTCCCTGACAAGTAGATACACTGCCTTTTCCACCCCCAAGACATGGATTTGGTGGGGGCGTGGAAGCCTGATCTGGTGTGAATTTTGGATCTGCCATTTACTAGCTCTGTGACCTTGAGCATGTCACCAAAACTCTCTGAGCTTCCATTCCTCCCCTATAAATTGAGGTCAGAATACTGATCTCACAGGGATTAAGGGAACAGTAAATGAAGTAACATATAAAATGCCTGGCACTTAGTAACTGTTCCATAAATGTTAGTTTCATGACTCAAGAGGGAGAGCATTCCACATCTCTGAAGTAAGTAAGGTTCTTGTTCCTACAGTTCGTACTGAAAGCTATTTGATTGTTTTCACCAAAAAACTGGATGTCCCAGGCTGTCCGTATAGAAATATTTCATCTTAGTTATTTCCCCTTGGCAAATAACCCAGCCAAGAGCCTAGAATAGAAGGGAAACTAACACTGGCCCCTGGTGAGTCACAAAGGTGAATGAGCCTTAGTCTGGGCCAGTCTGGTGTGGCAGCTGGGCTCCCAGCAGTTGGAGACAAGAAGCCCCAGCTAGGAGCTAGGACCTGCAAGGGTGAGTGGAAAGGGGGCCTAGGATGGGGTGAGGCAGCATGATGAAACCCCATCTAAGATACCCAGATGGGCCTGAGTGATGAGAGGGTAACATTGCCACCGAATCTGCAAATCTGCTCCAGACAGAGGAGGCCAGCATTCCAAGCACAGGATGCCATCTGGGCCAAAGCTTGCAGTTTCAAGAGGGATTTCCTGTCTCCTCTTGGGCAGGGAGGTGTGGTAATGGGGGCAGGGGTTGCTGGGCTCAGATGAGGCCCTCTGGAGGCCAGCCAAGCAGAGCCTCGGGCCAGTCAGGGCTTATGTCTGGACTTGAACCAGGGTCGTGTCTAAGCGGGAGAATATGGATTAAGTTTTGTGTTTTTAAAGAAGAGTCCAGTGGCCAAGAAGCAACTGGACTGGAGCAGGAAATGGGCAGGACCTGCCCAATGCGGGGCCGCTTTGTGGGGAGATGATGGGGTGGGAGGAGGGGCCACCCTGGTGCCTTTATATCCAGGAGGATTGAGGGACTTGATGAGTCACCGGATACGGGTCTGGAAGGAGTTTTGAGCAACTGCAAGTTCTAGGTGGGGACACAGTGTGGAGGTGACGCATTGACAGAAACCAAGCGACAGGAGCTGAACCAGGTTCTGTGAATTCTTTCATCAATAGCTGGCCATTTCAGAGGAGGAAGCGGAGCTCTGGCGCAGGTAACCTGTCCCAGGTCCCCCAGTGGCGCCTGTGCGCCTGATCCCAACCGGTGCAAACCAGTGCTGTGCTAAAGCCAACTCCACAAACACACAAGGAAAGAAGAGAAATCCTGACCTGAAGCATTCATTCACCACACTCCCACCCCGGCCAATTGCAGGCTACTTGGTGTGAGGTCACCGAATGGGGGCTGGGGGTGCTGCCCACAGTTGACTGTCGTGAGCCAGTACCAGCCAGTACTCACTGGTACTAGCCTGCGCTAGCCAGCACCAGCCCATTCCAGCCCACCACTGACCCAAACTGCCTGCTTCTGGGCGGCTTCTCCCACCAGCATGCCAAACCAAACACCTCACTATTAACCCAATTCTTTGTATGTTTATTCCCTGCCCTTCCCCCCAAACTCCCTGGGGTTTCTAGAACCACAGATTGGTGCATCAAATGGGCCACAGGGAACAGCAGGGTGGACTCACTGTCCCCTATCTGTCCCCACCCTCCAGGCCTTGCTATTTCAGGATGCGTGGTTTGGTGAATTCTGCTGGAGCCATATTCAAGCAGCGAATCTCCCACAGAGACACTCTTTGCTGAGAGGACATGGGAAGTAGCTGCAGCCGAAGCGAGCTGGTTTTCACACCCGCCTGGCAGCACTCCCACATCAGCAGGGCTGGGAGCCGCTCACCGTTCACCGTTTAGAGCCCCATCGCAGCAGGTTCTCGTCCCAAGTGTGTTTGTGGCGTCACCGTCTGCAGACAGGCTCAGTTTGCACAGCATCTGTTGTCAAAGTTGGCAACTCCACGTTCTCTCAAACGATTCCTTTTAAGATGATCTGTAGCATTTTTAAAATATGTTGTCTTTTAACTTAGGGGGCGCCTCGGTGGCCACTTTCAGCTCAGGTCATGATCTCACGCTTTGTGGGTTCCAGCCCCGCGACGGGCTCTGTGCTGACGGCTGGGAGCCTGGAGCCTGCTTCGGATTCTGTGTCTCCCCCTCTCTCTCCACCCCTTCCCCTCCCGCTCTCTGCCTCTCTCTCAAAAATAAACATTAAAAAAAATGTTTACTTTTTTATTTTTGATAGAGACGAGAGAGGACAAGTACGGGAGGGCAGAGAGAGAGTGAGAGACAGAATCCCAAGTAGGCTCCACACTATCGGCACAGAGCTGGATGCAGGGCTCGAACTCATGAACCATGAGATCATGACCTGAGCTGAAATCAAGAGTCAGACACTTAACCGACTAAGCCACCCAGGTGCCCCTATCTGCAGCATTTTAGTGCCAAACCTATGCCAGTCTGTACATGCCATATTTTCTCCCCAATCTTGCAGTTTGTGGACATTCTCCTCTTAATTTGGGACTGTGTGGAGGCAGCAAAGGCCAACACGTGGTGCCAGAAATAGGGCAAGCGGAACCCTCCCGACCGTGCATTTCTATGGGGAAAGAGGGGATGGGCTTTGGGGTGAAATGGAGTGATTCTGTGAGAAACTCACCTCCCAAAGCAACACGGGAGCAGCTGTTGGCTGCAGCAATGACTGTGAGGGGAAGGGCACCTCCTTGGCCAGGAGGCGAGAGAGGTGACCCAGCACTGCGGGGCAGGAGCTAACTGGAGGGTCCCCAGTGGGGTGGGAAATGGAAGCCAAGGTAAGCATCCTTCTAGCTCAGGGGAGACCTGGCAGCCAGGATTAGCTCCTGAGCAGACACAGTGGCCAAGACTGCCTGGCACCTCCCCACAGAGCCAGGGGACACCGTCTGGGGCTGGACAGGGCTTTTCTATCCCGCCAAGCTGGCAGGACACAAAGGTCACATCCTCATGAGGACGTGGCCCAGCCAGGGACTGCGCTGAGAGCCTGCCTCTCAAAGAAACTGGGCCTGGCAAGTTTTTGCTGGAAGCCACATCCTTTTGGGAGAAGGAAAGGCCCGTCCCCAAATCTAATTTTTAAAGAAAGCCCATGAATCATAACCTAAATGGCTCCATTACTCATGACTGCATGGTGATCCACCTCAGCCCTCTGCCTGCTCCAGCCGCCGGAAAAGCCTTGAAGGTCCCTGTCATTAGCACTGGCCTTCCCTGAGCCCAAGACACTCTCTCAGAGATCTCCAGCTTGGTGGGGCCCAACAGTGAGCTTCCATGAGATACCCCACATCTCCCCTCATGGCCTGCTCCTACAAGCTACCATTCAGTCCCCAATACTAGCCCGCAGCCAATAAGGCCTTCAAACCCAGTCACAGGCTTTGGTGTCCAAGCAGCACAGATGCCAAATGACAATACATCATTATGATAGGAGTATATAATGAATCCTCAAAGCTTGCCTGGAACATAGGTAAGTGGTCAGTAGTTTCATCTCTGAATATTGAGATTAATTCCCATCTGTGTTAAATGGACCCATCGCCCACCCCAAAATGCAGACTCCCTTCCGGCTGCACAGAGGGATGCCTGGCGCCTCTGGTCACATCCACACCTCGCCCAGCACCCCCGCTGCCTTGTGAAGTCTGGAAAGAGCCGCTCTTGATCTCAAGCCAGCCACGTCCATTCCTGACCCCTGCCCTTCAGTCTCCTGGGATGAACGCCTGTGGCCCAGGGGTGGAGAAATGTACCTTATTCCCAAACAGGCCATCTGTCTGGAACTTGCATCTCTTCGCCCCCTGCCTGACTCATCAATAAGTCTGTCTGCCTCTCTTCTCACTTCGTAGTGATTCGGTGGTGTACTCTCAGAGTGCCTGTTCCCATGGGATGGCGTAACCAAGATACCGTGTGCAATATGCCCGTAGTATTTCTTGAAGGCCAGTTGGCTGAGTTCAAGTTTATTTTTAAAAGGTTTTATTAGAAGTGCTGGTAGGGACAAAATGTCAGCGTTGACCAAGTAAAATACCAAACGACTTAGTGTTGTGTCAGAAATAGCCAAACACCGAGTCCCAAGGCCCTCGAGGTGGATGGCCCACTTCCGGGAATCTGACGGTCCAAGTACAAAATGCTCACTGAAGTGTCACTTGGGATACAATATGGGGCACTCGGGATGGTCAACACTGGGAAAATTCTCAACTTTAACAGAGGAGGCAACCTCTAATGGTGATTTCAAAGGACCAAAAAAGGGGTTTTAAGGGTATGTGGTGTGGGAGCAAGGAGAAAGTTGCCCCACTGAACATACGCCATTGCATCAAACTGTAAGTGCGTTATAAAAACTCCAGAGGAACCTGCCAAAGTGGGAACGGGCTGGTGGAAGAGGAAGATCTTTCCTTCTTGACTCAATTTCCCTGTATACATATTTTCATATTGTGATTAATTACACTGCTATTCACAAGGGGAGACAGATTTAAAAGTCCAAAATGCTCCCTTCACAACACCTTGAATGTGTATTCTAGAACATTTCTAGCTTTGGGAGGGCATTCTGAACCTATGATTGAGGTTTCCCTTTTAGTTTTGTAACAGGAGGTAAGCCTCTGCCTAGAGAAAGCCCCGAACTTAATTCAGAATAAATTTGAAGGTACCTTTGAGATTTGGCTCTAACCGTGTTCCTTCCTCCAGTGGGAATGTGTATGTAGCATTAAGCTGGGTATGCAGTGGGCTGTGGCCCAACACAGATGTTGAGTTGCAGCACATCAGCAAGAGGAAAGAGAAGGTGGCAGGCCAGAGGCATCACCGGCTCGTGATAGAGGGAAATTCATTACAGATGCATTTAAGTAGATTCCAGAGCTTACCTATTTTGCATCACTAAATGGTTAGATCAATTTCTTATACTTTCTCATTAGATATCAAGTCAGGCATAGGGGTGCCTGAGTGGCTCAGTCGGTTGAGCGTCCAACTTCAGCTCAGGTCATGATCTCACAGTTCACGAGTTCGAGCACCACATCAGGCTCTGTGCTGACAGCTCAGAGCCTGGAGCCTGCTTCAGATTCTGTGTCCCTCTCTCTCTGCAAACCCCCCTCACTCGCGCTCTGTCTCTCTCCCAAAAATAAAACATTTTTTAAAAAGAAAAAAAGAAAAAGAAATCAGTCTGGCAGAGGCACCTGGGTGGCTCAGTCAGTTAGGTGACCGACGCTTGATTTCAGTTTAGGTCATGATTTCACATTTCATGAGATCCAGCTCCGAGTTGTGCTCTGTGCTGACAGTGCATACCCTGCTTGAGAGCCTCTCTCTGCTCCTCCCCTGCTCATGCTCTCTCTCAAAATAAATACATAAACTAAACAAACAGGAACAATTCGTGAGCCAGACAACTTGTTTTAAAGAAAATGCAGCTAGAATGTTTTCCAAAGGACAAAATTTTGTGGGTTTTCTTTTAAGTTTATTTACTTTGAGAGACACAGGAGAGAGCATAAGTGGGGGAGGGGCAGAGAGAATCCCAAGCAGGCTCCATACTGCCAGCACAGAGCCCAACATGGGGCTCAACCTCATGAAACCGTGAGATCATGACCTGAGCTGAAATCGAGTCAGATATTTAACCAACTGAGCCACTCCGGTGTCCCCAAAATTTTGTTTTTTATTGTTGTAGTAAGACATGAAAACCTTCAAAACTGGAATATAATTAATGGTAAATAAATGCATTAAAAAGTATCTGACAACAGGCATGTAAATGGTTTAACTCATTGGTGACAAGCTGGCCCTTAATCTGGTTTGCCGTACTGTTGAAGGTTTTTCTTTCTTCCCCCTTCTCCGATCCACCCCCTTCACATCTCTGCAAAAACAAAAACAAAACAAACAAAAAAACCCCCCAAAACGCTGAAGCATAGCAAAACTAACATGAGAAGTTTTTTTTTTCCCCCTACTGGAAGTCATACAAAATTAGTTGCTGTAATTTGATCCAAAGCATTGCAACATTTACACTTCAACTGCACTTGTAACAAGTTTGACGAAGCAGATTTGGTATGAGCAGCCTTTTCCTTCAAGTGGAACAGAAGCCCATCCTTTCAGGGCTTGAAGAGCACAGTGGGACCCATTGAGGTAGTGTGCAGGCCTGTGCAGCCACCATAGCAAACAGGTCCCCTCCCTGCTGGCCCCCAGTCACTGCGGCACATAAGCTCCTTTGCAGCACAGATTACAGCAATTTATATGCAGTAACACACCCTAATCCCCCAGGGCGGGTGCCAGTGCAGGTGCAGGAGGGCTGGCACTTGCTCCCCACCATGACAAGAAAGCACAAGGGGAGACCCTGAAGTCTGGGGCCAGGGCAGAGCCCCTCAGCGGCTGACAGAGTCCAGTGGGCAGGCAGCCCCGCAGGTGACAATTCACCTTCCTGGAGGATGGACTTTTTGTTGAAAGGCAAGAGACCTGGCATCAGAATGCCTCTGAAAACCTACCATTCCCCTTTACTGTCATCCTCCTCCACGTGACCCTTCAAGGGCATAGGATTGAGGCAAAATGTGACTGTCATTTTGCTCAATCGCACATGACAATGGTAAGCGTCTCTAGCCTGCTGGCAGTGAAGATGTGCGTTAGCCGCGTCCCTGCACCTGCTGTCTGAGCAGCAGAGGAAGCACACGCCCGCTGAGCTCACTGGGGGTGAGGCTGGGTGAGCTTTGTGAATGGGATGTGTCAAAAGGCTGGGCAGGAAGGGAGCACAGTCTTGGCCCACAGAGATCAAGAGCTTGATCCCGCTGGGTTATTGGGAGTTTGGGGAGACTAGGGAAAGGTCAGGGCTACTTCTGTGTCCCCCCAGCTGTGGGTGCACCAGCAGCACCTGCCCCTTCTCCCCTCAGCACCCTGTGAAAGGGAATGCATCCCCTTCACTCCCAGCTGTCACTCTGCAGCCAAGAGGGACGGACAGTCGTGTGACCTATAGTTTGTGACACGTGGCCCTGTCTCCAAACACCAAAGTCCTGGAATGCTATGGTCCACATGCATACTATGACCTCATGTTGGCCCAGAATAGCAGGACTGGGAAAGCAATCCCACCTTCCAGAGGTGAGGTGCCATGAGCGTCTCCCCCACAAGACTCTCCCACTCCCACTCTGGACAGGGCTCCCACACGTGTCCCCACAACGCCCAAAAGCCCACCGGTTCCGCCCTGCCCTCCAGAAATATGTCCACCAGTCATGAACGGTCCACCTCTGTCGTGTGGTAAGAAGAGGCTCACACAGGCCCACGTGCCCAAGCAAGCATGTGGTTGTCATTTGTGTAAATGAATTGTTTCAAATGCTACCAATCTAGTTCACACACGTTTCGCACCGCCCATTCCCCACCAGGACACACAAAGCCGGTGGTTCTTTGTGGGAGGGACCTCAGGGCTGGACAGTTAGAGGAGGAGGAAGGCTCCATTTCCCCCCTTTGTGCAGCATTGTGATCTCTTCCCCCTTCCAACCATCTCCACGTATTCTTCATTTCTAGATACTGTTAACAAGGGCTATCTGGTTTGTGGGGTTATGGGCCATTTCAATACTTCTCTATATTTAAAATAAAGCAATGCATACTAAGTATAAATAAAGTAACAATGAAACAAAGCGTATCTCAAGTAGAAGGCCTTCAGAGGTTTAAGGGAAGAAGCAATTACTTCCAGGTCATGGGTATGGATGGGCCACAAGGTCACAGCCAATGCAGTGACAGGTAGGCAGGTCAGCTGGACATTCCACTGGGAGGAACGCATACTGACGGGGCACCATGCACTAACAGCAAGGCTGGGGACAGCGTAGGACACAGACAAGAGGGCTCAACGTGCCAGGGTACCGCTGGGAAGAGATCCAGATGCACTCGAGGGGCTGGAGTGAGGGAGACATTATCACATGACCATGGAATGAAGTCCAGCTGGGTCACATCTATGCTGGAAGGGTCCAGGATGAACCCAGAGTGGTCAGGGCGAGAGTTTCAGTTGGCTCCTGGAGAATGAGTCTGGGTGGCCAGCGGAGTGGTGTGCAGAGAGAGCTCCAGACAGAGGCCAGAGCAGGAAAGAGACTGATGACCCCACAAACTTAGAGCCCAGTTTGGCTGGAGGCTCCTGAGGAGGGGGCTCACAGAGTCTTCTCCCAGGCAGGAAGACACTAAAGCTGCTGATTGAGAAGAGGGATCCTGGCGGGATACACGAGGAGAGGCCAGGAGGAGAGTGAACCAGGAGGCCAGTGAGCACAGAGTCTGGGCATGGCACCACCAAAGAGGGAACCAGAAGGAAAGGGTCCAGCAGCATTCCTAAAGACTGAATCTCGAGGAAGGGAGGGCAGCACCTCCATAAACATCCACACGACATCATCAGGAAGTGGAATAGACGAGCACGAGTGGGAGTAGGAAGGAAACGGTGAACTTGAACAAAGCATCACCAAGACACTGGATGGACATTCAAGCTTGAGAAGGAAACTGCTCATACCCCGTCCTAAATCCCTCTAGTTAGCTAGTATGATGGAGAACTTACTTTGTCATCAGGACGCATACTGTGCTCTTCCTTACTGAAGAATAAAAACATCTGTGCTTTTTTTCCAAAGGAAAACTAAACATCCCCACAAAGTAAATGACAATTAGGCTGAATGGCAGCAATCCCTCCCGAGAGCACAATGTTATTATACTGGGTCTTAACTGTCATTACACGGTAAGTACCTGTCCCAGACTGGAAGTGGCATCCACACAGCTTGCTCCCTTGGCATCAAAGATCTAAACTTTTTTTGATTCTTGGATTATAGAGCAACCATACACAATTTATCCTGTAGTTAGATCTAGCCTAAAACCCCGAGAACGTTCGTGCACACAGTAGCACGTGGGCACTGGTTAAAATGCAGATTCCAATGGGCGCAGTCAGTCCAATATGGGGCCCGGAAGGTGCATCCGTACCAGGAAGCCAGATGGGGCATGGAGTGGGTTTGAAGACCCTTGTTCTAGAGAACAGAGAATGGACAAGCTGAAGAGGAACAAAGGACAGATTCACTGGAGGGGGGTGGGGGGAGAGGAAGAGGCACTTGAAAGTTTCATTTCACTCCCAAACTGCATTCTACATAAATATTCCCCCTGAAATAACTTGAAAAACTTTATAAATCAGTGTTTCAGTTTTTTACTCTCCAAATGTTATACAATTCTTTAGCTAAAACAGGAGTAATGAGACAAAATGGTCCTGAAAAGTACAATAGAAAAATACTGTTGACTGGTTTATTTTCCCGAATGAGCAACAGACTATTTACAAATAAGCAGATCTCCAACAATGTGTATTAAAATGGCAAGTCTATTACTGTTTGAAATCTAAATGAAAAAGAAAATTTATTAAGGCACATTTGATCTGTGAGTTTTTAAAACAAACGAACTTTCTGGTGTAATGACAGATTTCACTTTTGTCCCCAAAACATGTGAGCACCAAAATTGTCAAAGAACACTTAATATTTAGTAAAACAGTAAGGAATGTAAAAATTGAGGAGGGAAAAGCATTTTCAAAAGGAAATCTTTGGAGATCAGTTTACTGCAAATAAAATAACACTAAACACACTCCTGATACACATAAATACTAATAGCTAAACAGGTACTTGAGAAATGGCCGAGCTCTAAACAATGGATATTAAATAAATTAAAGGTATTTCAGATACAAAGAATAAAACAAAACAGTAATTAAAGATTGAAACAGCCAACTCCACCAATGTAACACAGACAGGATGAACAAAACCAAAATACATTTTCCCCCAATGCTTTCATTAGGGTGGGTTTTTGTTTCTGTTTTAGCTTGTGTACATTAGATTTATTACAATAATTCTTCTTTGCCATTCCAAATATTAATAGTGTACCCTTTAAAGAGGAGACAAAACAAAAAACAAAAAACCAAATCCTTCTTGGAATTTAATGCCAGGTCCATTAAGCCACACAAATTACGACGACAGCCATTCATCTTACTGTGCCTTTCTCCCCTTGCTTTTAAAACAACTCCGTGACCACAATGAGCACAAGTTGGGGGAAAGAATCAACTTTGGAAAGCTCTCCCAACAATGATGATACAGCTTATTATCACATTTCCTTATTTTACAATTAGAACATGAAATGGCTTAAAAAAAAAAAAATCGCCATTGAAAAAAAAAAGACAAAAGGTCAAATCTGTGCAACATTACCAGTTACAACAAAACATGTACCAGAGTTACAGTGTTCTGTTACATTAATACTTTGCAGGAACGTTCATGTTTTCTACCATAGGACCACAGCAAAGGGGTCTGAAAAGAAACGCATAAAACACAACGAAACACGACAAGAAAGTTCTGTCCATCAGGTACATTTCAAGTCATTATCAAGCAGGCCTGCTACATGACGTTCAGCAAGAAAATGTGCTCAAAGGCAAACATGATCACATTTTTGTTCAAAAAGCTCAATCATCAAGGAGTCCTTTGTAAGAAAATCATGTGTAAAATATATCCTTGTATGGACTTCGAAAACGCATCATACAAAAAATTTTTGAAAAATAAATTAGATAATTAAAAACGTCTCTTCCAGCAAAGCTGGACCTTAGGCTGTCCTCACTGAGCCACTGTTATTGCTGTTTTTACTGTAACTTGGGTCGTTTTTTTCCAGCCACATTTCAGCCAGCTGCTGTGTGGACCCATATGTGGATGCTTTGGACCCCAAGCACATTTTGTACTGTTTGGGATCGAGATTGGGATCACAAAAGACAGGATGGTGGACATGGACTACTCCCACTTCTTGGCTCCTAAATGTCTTCAAACCTGCCTGGACAACCTTGTTGAAAAGGTCCACATCCTCGAGCCCCCAACCCTGGATGGAAACATCAAAGCCGCCTACTCGGACAAGATCTCCCTTGTAAATGCAAGTAATGCCAAACCCATAGTTTCTCCAGAAGCCAGTTTTCTGAGTGAAGGCAAAATGGTTATCACTGGGAACTTTCCCACTATAAACAATCTTTGGATCGTACTGGCTAAAGATGATTGGAAAATATATCTGTTGGCCCAGAACTGTGTTTGCTCGACATCGTTGAAGGAATTCTGTAGTAAACACGAGGTCAACGTCACAGAAAAAGAGCAGAGACTCGTTACTGAACTGGGAAGACCCTACTTCAAGGGCCAGAGCTCTTGAAAACTCTCCAGACACAGGCAAAATCTGCATGTCAGCTTTAGGGTACTTAATGCGATAATCTCTCATGAGTTCAACTTGTTTGGCCTTGTCAGGGTTCGAGTCAGAATTGAAAAGCAGAACCACGAGCTTGACGTTCTGATTGGGAATGAGACACGTCTTCTCGAAGTTTCCCATGAATCTCACGAACATGTCGAAACGCCCAGACAATGGAATCAATATATTTATCTTTTTCTCTTTGGGTTCTTTGTGCTCGTTCTTTGATCCAGGGAGCTGAAAGGGAACAAGTTTCTTCAGGGAATTTGAGAGAAAGGACAAGGATCCGGATTCCTGATTGATTTTGTTGGCCAATTCCTTTGCATCCAGTTCCTCATGCTCCACAAACTGGATCTTGCTGAAGGTCTGCTGTAAATATGCGTGTCGCCGGACGGGAACAGTCATTTTTTTCCCTTTGTGCTTTTTGTACAGAAGGAGCAGGTCCAGGATGTATTCGGCCCCATACATGGGGTTCACCCGGCGGTAGCCATACTGTATCTCCTTGAAGTCAATAATGCGTCCTCTGGTCTTGGCATTGGCATTGATCATCTCCATGACCTGCATGACAATGTCATCCAGGGCCTCCCTCTGAGCGGAGTCCATCCCTCTCCGAGGCGGCTGGCCCTCAGCCGCAGAATACAAGTATTTCCCAGTCAGAAACTCCCACTCCAGGATCTCCTCCCGCTGGCGGGGCTGAAACCTCATGAAGGAAGGTGGGATTCCCAGCTGGAGGTCTTCTTTGTGAATCTCCGTGTTGCTGTATCTGCCCATCAGGACGATCTCTCGGTGGAGCTGGATGGTGCGGTGGCGAAGCTCAGCTATCTTGCGGCTGAGCATGTAGCTGTGGAGCCGGTACTGGTAGGGTGGGTTTTTGTTGGGGTGCAGGGTGATGGCTCGGTGAATTTTACTATTATGGAGATCTCTAATGTACCCCTTTTTGTTCTGTTCGTAATTCTCATAAAAAAGCTGCTGCATCTGTTAAGGAAAAAAAAAAAAAGATGATGGCTAGGTTAGTATCACGTGACTCTGTCCCTCTAGTCTCGCATTTCCTTACACACCTGCAAAGTCTTCAAAAAAATCTAAATATTTGAAACCTTTCCAAATGAGCCACCACAGCATACCAGAAGCCTTAGGTAAAGCCCAATCTCCAGCAGTCCGATGGGATGAAATGAGTAAGAAATATGAACTGCATCAAGAAATAAGCCTTCATCAATAACCAGAGTTGGCCAATATAATTCTGAAGGCAAACCGAATTTTAAGAAAGTTTTCCTATAGAAAAGGTGTAATCTTCAGATCACAGTCAGCATACCTGGAAGAGAATGTCACCCTGGGTCCCCACCAAGCCCATGTAAGGGACCCAAGAGCCGAGGTCCCCCCTCCTGAAGACTGGCCCCCAGTGGGAGCTGCTGCCCAGCTGGAAGAGCAGACCCTACAGCTACCCAGACACAGGAAGTGCCCGCATCAATGGTGTAAAGAGAAAAACTCCAGGAGCAGGACCTGACACAGGACTAACACTGTTTCCAGGGAGCTGAAGACAAGGAAAGGGGAGGAGGCCTGCCGTCTGGAAGGGCATGCTGCAGGCGAAGCCAAGGTTCTGCAAGGTCACTGGAAGTGAGCACTTTGACTTGCTTGTTCCTAGTGTCAAGTGCACCTCCCCACGGCCTCTGTGCAGGCAGGAGAGGGTCTGCTGACTCAGCACAGGGGCTCCAGCACTGGCACAGGGCAGCCCACGGCGGGCTCAGAATGTCCAGCTAAAAGGCAGGCAACCCAAATGGGCCCATTATTCCACCAACTCGTCCCCTGTCCTGGGACACTGGCTTGGGGGGAGCAGGGGGGACAAAGGTTTGAGGTCCATCAGCCCAAATGCGGCATGTTCCTTAAGTCAGATAGAGAATATACTTAATTCCCCTGAACATCCGAGCGGTGAGATGATGAGTATCTACAAAGCCTTCTGGAACGAAGAATAAAAATCTGCAAAAACCATTCAATAATATTGAAGTTGGTATGTGATAAATTAGTCTTGTTTCATTTGTGGGTCATTTTGGGGTTTTGTTCATATTGCTAAATACTAACGCTTGATAGGGTGATATGTATGTGAACCAAGCAGTTTATGTGCCTTTGGAAAGTCTTTTTTCTTTTTTTTCTGAGACATGGCAATCAATGTAACAGTAAAATATGGGTTAGCATTTTTACATCCGGTTTTCTTCTTCGATATGATACTACAAACTACCAATAAATAAAGTCAATAAGAAAGAAAAAAAGGGGAAATACTTCCACAGAATGGTGACAGAGATAGAAACAGAGAGAGAAAGACAGAGAGGAAGAGGGGGCAAAGAATACAGGCCAGGTTCTGAGCAAGGCCTCCACCCACATTCACTCCCTCACTCAATTCTCAGGGAGCCACGAGTCTGGCAAATGCTGACCTTCTCAAACTCGGCCCTTTGCTCTCCTGGACGCCTGTGAGGTCCGTTCGCAGAGTAGGACTTAGCCTGGAATAAGACAACATCTCGGAAGTGCCCTGTTTCCAACTTTCTTCCCACAAGGTCTGTGATCAACATGTGACCTGGGTGCATGGGATCAGCCACTGAGGTAGTTCCCAAATTTTAAATTAATTAGAAAAAGCAGTCAGGTGTCAAAGAAGCTAGAAGGCAGGCAGAGTGTCCTGAACCCGGGAGAGCATCCCCGCTGTTGTGGTGTGCCAGGAGGCGCTGGGCGCACGCTGGATGCTCCCTGACCGGCCTGCAGGGCCCCTCGTAGTTTCTGCTCCCAGGGGATAGCATACAACACAGGCACTCACTGATGTGCGACTTTACACACATCTTCTGTCATTTACCAGGCAATGCGGGAGAGCAAAACTCTAATGCTGGACTCAAACGGCCAGAAGCAAGGCTGCAGTCCGGGATGTGCTTAGGGAAAGCAGGGCGTCTGGACTCCCCTTACCCCTGCGGGCCCCAACAGCAGCCCGGAGGCCCTTCCTCCAGTTATCTGAGTCCTGCCCCCCCCCCTCCCCTGAGGATGCCAGCTGGGTGCAGGGGAGCTCCGGAAAGGACACAGCGGTGCCCCCACCACCATGGCAAAGGAATCAGCAATGGCCCAGGGCTCCATGCCTGTGGACTAGTAAAACAACTATTGTACGAGAGACGGAAGGCTATGTAATAATTTATATGTATTTGTTATGATGACATAGTATTTTCATTTTGTCCATTTAAAATTTTTAACAGTGAGCATTAAGAACCATAGCTTGTTTTAAAGGTCTCTCCATTTGCAAGAATGTAAACACAATGAACCATACAAGCTGCTTTCCAAAATTAGGTCAGAAGAGCCTGAAGCCGGTGGTGCTCCTCGCCCCTCCGGCCCTTGCCCCCTGCAGACAGCTAGTGCTGCCCAGCCCACCTCTCCAGGGTCTCAGGCCTTCTCTTCTCTCTCCAGGCTGGGCTATGCCTCCTCAGGGCTTCCCAATGGGGCTCCCTGCAGAATTCTGTTCTCCTTCCCTCAGGGCCATTTTGACACAGTAGCAACAACGGTCTTAATATACAAATCAGAGGCTTATGGCTAAAAATGAAGTCCTAGAACCCATATGATTCTTCCCAAATTATCTCTTCAAAGAGAAGAAAGAAGTAAGAAAGGAATAAACCCACAAGGACCAAGAGAATGGGAGAGGAAACACAGTAGGTAAGAGATGCCCCCAAATGCTGAGGACATGAAAAGGGAGCCAAGGAAGATGGAAACTAACGGCCTGCTCTAAACGGTAAGCCAATGTGCCCTTCAGAACCCCAGGAAAGGTGCTGTGAAAGGCAGGGGTGAGGCCCAGTGCTGGACCCAGCAAAACCATAGGCACATGGAGGGAGGAGAGCGCTGACAGATGTCCAGCATCTTCAAAGACATGCTCCAAGTTACTCTGGCATTTAGATGATGGGGGTGTTGCCCAAATTCATGTAGGACTGCCCACCAACTGTAACAGAATCGGGATGCGCGAGGAGCAAGTATTGGAGGTTTCTTAACACGGTCATCATTTACAGTAGTTGTTCCAGAAGAGATCTGTCTACAGGCTCCTTCCCTCACTCCTCTAGGACTTAGTTCACTGAAGAGCTGGGCAGGGATGAAAGCAAGGCTGACAGCTGGAGGGAAATGAACGTCTAAAGAGCAGGGCTCCCAGCCCTTTCCTCAACTGGGTCTCAGAGCACTCACCCTCCACTCTCCATTCCCAGTAGGAGACTGGAAGAGTCTTTTCTGCATCAATTAAACATTCTCATAGATTATCTGGGGTCCTCCTGCAAAAGGGATCGCCCAAGGCCAGATCACTACAGCTATGACACTAGTTTAAGGAATCTTGCCTACAGGGCTTTCAGTTAGCGTCTTCAATGCCTGAGTCTTCCTTGATCATCAACAGCCAGGGACCATCAGGCAGCTGAAGGAGGGTTCCAACAGGAAAGATGGAGACAGAACACAGAAACAAAAGACTGCCGGAAAGAGAAACAACGCAGTGAACAGAAGAGAAACTCAACAACGGAAACAAAAAACAAACCTGTAGCACATTCACACAGAAGACAAGGCACTCGTGCAACAAAAACTGAATACTGTAAAAAAAAAAAAAAAAAAAATCAGAAAAACCAAAAAAGCTCTTGAAAATAAACATAAAATAGCCAAAGAAAAAAAGGAGAGTTTGAGGATAAAGCTGAAGGACATCCCAGAAAAGAGAGATGAAAACAAAACCAGGAAACAGAAAAGCATTCATTCCAAAAAGAGAAAAGCACATGAGGGAGAGAGTAACAATACAGAAAATGAGCTCAGAATTAAAGACACAGTTGCTGAATTAAACCCCAACTACCTAGTACTAAGAGTACAAACTCGGAACACCACAGATAAAGCAATCTGAAAAACTTCCAGAGGAGGAAAAGGGCCATGTATAAATTAACCAGAAACTAGAGTGCTCTGTCCTGACTGGAAGAGAAAGACCAATGCCTTGTTAAAAGCAGGGGGGGAGTGAAAGTAATTCTCAATGGAGAATTCTCTTCCCAACCAAACGACCCATCAAGTAGGAGGGTAGAAGAGAGATTTTCAGACATTCAAGGACGGTTTTACCTCATACTCATTCCATCCCAGCTATGAAAGGATGTGCCCTTCTAGAGTGAGGGAATACATCTAGAAAGATGATCACATAGGATCCTGGAAACAAAAGGTACAACAGAGAAGAAAGCAAAGAGAGTCCCAGAAAGACAGTGCAAGTAAGCCCCATAAGAAGAGTGCAATGGACTGGATGTCTGCGGACTCCCAATTCACCCCAACTGACACGCTGAAGCGCTCTCAATGTGATGTTATCTGGAGGTGGCGCCTCTGGAAGGTGACTGAGTTTAGATGAAGTCATGAGGATGAGGCCCCTGCGGTGGGATGGGGGCCTGTATAAGGGGGTGAAGGGACCAGAGCACTCAGTCCCCACCAAGACGGTACACAAGAAAGCAGGTCTGTAAACCAGGCAGACGGTCGTCACCAGAACCTGACCATGCAGATACCTTCATCTCAGACCTCCAGCCTCCAGAACTGTGAGAAATACATTTCTGCTGTTTAAACCTCCCAGTTGACAGTGTTTTTGCTCTGGCAGCCAGGACAGACTTGAGACAAAGAGTTCTAGAGCAGACTGGGGGAACTGGTATCCAGACATTCACTACATCTCCAGAGTCTGGCTCACACTGGACACAAGACGCTCAGCAGGTATTTGGTGAATTTATGATAAACAGGAAAGTCTTTACGCACAGCAGGTATCAAGATACTGTGGCATGATTTAATGCAGAAGAACACAGAAGCCGAGGGCTGACAGACATGAGATCCTCAGTAACTAACGATGAGGGATAAGCCTGAGGTCTCTCTGGCTAGAATATATTTTGGAATGTAAAAATCAGCAGTGTATCTTGAGGAAAAATAAGTACCCTTCCAGACAAAGGATGTAGTTGTTATTTGTCCTTTACTCCCTAGAAAACTGAGTCCATGACTACACATTTTATTCTTGGCTATCAAAACCCTATGCATGGAGAGTGATCTCCAAAGGGAGTCCTCTGTGCAGTGCATGGTCTGCTGCACATGACTGCTGCTTCTTACAGGCTCACCAGGACATCACATCCCCGAACACTTTCAGGACTACATTTCTCAATATCTTTTAGAGGCCGTCTGCGGCTATGACTTTCATAGTGTCGGACGTCTCGGCAAGCTTCACCCGAAACAGAGTATGTGTGCTAAAGGCATAAACACAAAGAAAATTCTTGACATTTGACTAACGGGCTTATGGAAGCCTTAAAATCCCCAGGAACGATTACAGACTGAGAATGCGAACTTAGAGGAAAGTTGTAGGTATCTTCTGACTAACCTCTAAAAATCTGAATGAAAGGAATGTTATGTTATATCCTTTATTCTTTTTTTTTTTTAATGAAATCTTTTACAAGACAGAGATCGCGTGAGCGTGTGTGTTCGGGGGAACAGCACTTATTTTGTTACAAATGAGGCCAAGTCTATGCCCAGACTAGCTCGTGCTCTCCCCTCCTGTATCACCCCCAAAGGATTTACTTAGCACACTAATATTACTACAAAATAAACATTTTAGACAAAGAAGCCACCCACCTGACAGACTGGATGGAAAAGACACCTGCTATGATCCTAAGAAAAATCTAAATAAATAGCTCCTTGTCTAAAAGAGCAAATGTGGACATAAGTACTTTACAGGTGAGCAGACAGAATGTCTACAGGTGAGGCCATGCACCTCCACAGAAGGGTACTGATGCTGATACTAAGACCCTGCCCAAATCGGCTTCTAGTGGCATCTTCTGTTCATTCAGCACATTTAACAAATGCCATCAACTTCTATACAAAGCCTTATTACAAAATGGCTTCGGAGGAAAGGTAAGGAAAAAGGTTGTGAGTGCGCAACACCACCCCCCTCCATCTATCCCCTTCCACTTTTACCCCGTCACCTTTTCCACCTGTTCACATCAAGTGATCTTAGTGCTTTTGGATCTCATGTCTGCCTTTGTAGTATTTTAGGCATTTGCTTTTGCTCTGGGGATCCCTTGCGAAGTTCTCCTCAAATTATCTTTGTTTTTATCTTCACTAGTTCCTAGTTTCGTGCTGTCATTTGGGTTTTGCCTTTAAAGATGCCTGGTGGCATTTAAGAATGCTGCAGGTGAGATGAAATCAAGCCATTTTGCTCTGGGGCACTTGAATGAGGAACAGTTGGATCATTAAGGTGAACATCTGTACCTTCTATTATGCATTGTCCCTCTTCTCCTCAAATTATGGCTAACGTGCTGTTCACTACAATGTTCCCCACTAAGCAGATAAGAGGCAGGTACCATTTAATTTCTGGACTCCAGGCAATTGCCTAGATTCAACAGGAATGAAGTCCTCTACCTTTAAGAGGTATAATTACGTGACTAAAGTAAGTGTTTAGCAATTTAGTGGTAATAGAAATAAACTACTATTTCTCTGTGAGAAAGTTCAGAATGTAACAATTTAAAATAAACATTCAGAAATAAGACTATATGGAGACATTTATCGCTTTTATGCTACTAGTGAGTTGTAAGACCTTGGAGGAGTCACTTGAATTTGTTGGGTCTCAAAGTTTTCTCGTTTATTGAATGTCTATATCGTACTAAAGGTTCCTTCAGTGTGAAGAATTCTAAGATGGGATCTACGTGCTAGTTTCATAACCAATCACATAGGATTCTAAAGTCATGCTGTGATGTTCTACCCATCCATCCTCATATGGTTGAAGATACAGCATTAGAAACGTTACAAGATTCTACCTTCACTGAGTCAAACTGTTTGGAGCATTAAAAGATACCACTACATCCCAGTTAACTGCTTCCATCTTATAAAAGCAAACCTCCAATTCTTTTTTTTTTTTTTTAACGGTTACTTACTTACTTACTTACTTATTTGGGGGGGGGGGAGTGCGAGGAAGGGGCAGAGTTAAAGAGACAGAGAATCTTAAGCAGTCTCCACGCTCAGCGCAAAGCCCAACATGGGACTCAGTCTTACAACCATGAGATCATGCCATGAGCCGAAATCAAGAGTCAGAGGCTTAACTGACTGAGCCATCCAGGGGCCCTGCAAACCTCCAATTCTGCTATAAAAATAGTTAAGGATAGGAGATTCATAACAGGTCATTGTAGTAATTCCATGCGGCAACAAATATGTAGTTTGTTTGTTACAAAGCATTCAAATTTAAATTTTAAGAAAACTTCATTATTATGTAGTATAGTTCAATAATCTGTCACTTGGCACATTCCTTCCAAGAATATTACATAATGGGAAGTTAAAAAGTACTGCAGGAGAAAACACAAATCTGGCATTCAGGTTTCTTTTATAATCACAAGGTCATTTCTTGCATAAAAAACAAGGAAGAAAGCCTTTTTAAAACACATACAGCACCACTGATGGTTTAATTTCCAGTGTCCATAATACAGCTCTTAAGCTTTGTTCTAAAAAGTGTCCCCATAACCTTGGACTCCGGAAAAGCCATCTCCTGTACTGTGAGATGTTTCAGAACTGTGACTCATTCTATGGTAAATCTGAGAGGGGCTAACAAATATCAAGGTCACGCTATTCCCAGGAACTTCTAGCCCAGCTGGGAACACCCATCAACTACCCACATCTAATCTTCAGTTAACAAATACCGACTGCTACAGTCTTCATTAGCAAATGTCCTTGGCATCCTCTGCAAGGAAGGCCAACATTCTCATTAAGTCACGGTTCTCCCCATTAACTGTTTACATTAGTGTCCATCATTAAATATGTATTTCAGCTGCATCAACAGACTATCACTGCTCCAGATCGATGGATATTTCTTCATTCTGATTTATGCAGCATTTCAATTCTTTGCAGAGAATTTTTCTCATCCTTTTCTGCTGAAAAACGTTTCAAAGAAAATATGGGTTGCCTAAATGTCAGGAGATCATAACTGGCAATAGTTTCAAAATCATCTCACTCACAGTTTTAAATATTTAAATTAGCATTCTCATATACCTATAGATAGGGTTTTTCCAGAGAATTTACTGGCTGAAGCAGGACCTTTAGAGATGAAAGAGAAAATCTGTTAATAAATTAGGCCAAGATCACTGGCGTAAACTGGCCTGTCCATGGCTCTCGGGACATATGGTCACTCCACATGCCCCTCTTAGGTCTCTCTCCTAATGCGTTTGTATAGGCTTTGCCAATTTGCATTCAATTAATAAGTTCAAGGATTAGGTGCTTTGTATTTTAAAGAGTTCATTTAAAAAAGCAAATTTTTTCATGGGAATTATGCTGGGCCTCTAGTGGTAAAAAAAAAAAAAAGAAAAGAAAAAAGAAAAATAGTAAGAGCTGTATGTTTGTGTCTTGATCCGTTAGTGCCAAAATCTGAAATCTAAATACCTTTTTGAGAAGTCTGACGCATTTCAAAAGACCTGAGAACTCAGCTTGGCAAACTATTATGAAAACTGTCCGTAGTAAGGTAATACTTCTACATAAAACAATAAGCAAAGTGATCAAACTGAAATCAATAGAGTGTGCGGGTGAACATTTCGTGGTTTGAATAGTCAACAGCGGCAGTGAAAAGAGAACGCCTTTATCTGCAGTCAGAAAACTATCTAAACTTCCATCTCTGCTCTTTACTAACGTTTGACCTGTGGGAGTCAATTAAGCTTTCCAGGCACTGCCTTTCCCCACCCCACCCCCACCCCCTACCATAGATAAAGAAGCAAATGTGGCAGCATTATGAAGAATGTATGCACAATTATCTTCAAAAGAACAAAGTCTTGCGCAAATGTGGCACCAAATACTTACTGAACACATTAAAGGCACCCTCCGAGGCAGGGAAAATCTAAAAGGTCAAGTACAAAGAAAAGATAAGCTTGCACACAAAGATAAAGCACACAGTGGGCAGCACTACCACCTGGGCCCTCAGCCTGCTCTTAAGGGAAGTGTATGAAGGGCTCTCCCTCTGTATAGGTGTTTCTCTAAAACCTGACTCACAGCAGGTGCCCGGGTCCAGTCACCGTTGGCCACCAGCTGGCCACCACATACGCGTCCCCTCACAGTGCTCCTTCCTAACGCTAGTCCCTTTGTGGCCACATATAGCTCTCACCCTGGAGCAAATAACCATAGGAAAAGCAACTTAAGCTATAGCCTAAGGGATCGCCAAAAAACAAACAAAAACAGAAATAAAACTAAAAACAATCTTACGGGGCAATATTGAGGAAGTGCACCAGGTTAGGGAAGTTGGAGGACAGGGACACATAGGAACACAGGCCCAGTGGGTTCAGATCTGATTTTTTTTACAGAAAAGGTAGAAATATGGCTATTTTTGTATAAGTTTCCTACTTTTTATTTTTTTGATGTTTGTTTATTTTTGAAAGAGAGAGAGAAAGAGTGTGAGTAGGGGAGAGGCAGAGAGAGAGAGACAGAATCCGAAGCAGGCTCCAGGCTCTGAGCTGTCAGCACAGAGCCTGACATGAGACTCAAGTCGGATGCTCAACCAACTGAGCCACCTAGGTGCCCATAAAGTTTCCTAATTTTTAAATGTTAGCCACCAATTCAAATTTTAGAATGAGACACAGAGAAATATGAGCCCAAATGAACCCATTTGTATGGGTTCATTGTATGAGCCCATTTGTATGGGTTCATTGTATGAGCCCATTTGTATCCCAAATGTGGCATACAAGTTCATTTCCTTCTAGGATTTTTTGAAGTCAAGATTCCTGATTTCTTGTGGAATCTCATTCTAAATAAAGACATTTTAAGCCATTTTAACTTGCCACATTTATCAAGTAATATCTTATACACACACACACACACACACACACACACACACACACACACCCCTAAAGATCCAAGCAGGCTTTGAATGATGAAGGTCCAGGAGCACCTGGGTGGCACAGCCGGTTAAGCATCTGACTTCGGCTCAGGTATGAACTCACACACTCTCTCTCTCTCTCAAAAATAAAGATTAAAACAAATTTTTTTTTTAATGATGAAAGTCTAATGAGTTAGGACAACCCAGTGGAGTTGCAGTCACAAGACGAGGCCACCAGAGGAGGGCAGCAAGGCCAGTGGAGGGGGAGCAAGAGCACAGCCCAATTCCTGTTCACTCCAGCCTTTTGAAAGTACAGCTTCTGCTTGAGAACCTGATGGTAGATATCATGGCTTTGTTTCACACATTCAAGTCAGTATTTCTGTCACACGGTGGTGAGGGAGTCTGCATGGGGACTCCCAGGCTTAATAATCCTGCAATTAACCCCATGTAAATCTGAGAAGGGGCTCTCACTCTGCAATTACAAAGGGTTGAGTTCCTACAGTTGTCTTTAAGAAATGGGGAAAGGGGAAGGAAAGGGAGTGTTTCCGGGGGAAGGGGGGAGCTCTTAAATTCTACAGTATCAGATTTCTAGAGAAGTGATACAAATAAACATTTTCTAAACATAGGCAACCAACAAAGGAGCAAAGGCAATATAAGCTGAAGCAAAGATAGTCTTTTCAGCAAATGTTGCCAGAGCAACTTAACACTCACAAGAAAAAACAAACAAACAAAAATCAATCTGGACATCGACTTTACACCCTTCACAGAAATTAACTCAAGACAGACCACAGACCTGAATGTAAAAACACAAAACTATAAAAGTCCTTGGAGATAACAGGAGGCAACATAGAGAACCCTGGGTATGGAGATGACGTTTTAATACAGCACCAAAGGTGATCCATGAGAGGAATAATTGAGGAGCCGGACTTCATCAAAATTAAAAAACCTCTCTGCAAAAGGCAATGTCAAAAGAATGAGAAGAAAATCAAGAGGCTGGGAGAAAATGTTTGCAAAAAACATATCTGATAAAGGACAAGTGTCCAAAATATACAAAGAACTTTCAAAACTCCCCAAAGAAGATATGCAGATGACCAATAAGCATGTGAAAAGGTGTTTAACATCGTATGACATTAGAGAAATGCAAAATAAAATGAGATACCACCACAGACCTATTAAAATGGACAAAATCCAAAATACTGGTAACATCAACTGCTGGCAAGCATATGGATCAATAGACCCTCTCATGGGGTGTCTCGGTGGCTCAGGTTTTGGCTCAGGTCATGATCTCATGGTTTTGTGAGTTTGAGCCCCACATTAGGCTCTGTGCTGACGATGCGGACCCTCTTAGAATTCTCTCTCTCCCTCACTCTCTACCCCCCTCCTCCGCTCATGCTGTCTTTGTCTCTCTCAAAATAAATAAATAAAACTTAAAAAAATAAAAAATAAAAAAATATAGGATCTCTCGTTCATGGATAGTGGGAACACAAAATGGCACAGCCTCTAAAGACATTTGGCAGTTTCTTACAAAATTAAACGTACCCTTAACTGTTAGATCTAGCAATTACATTCCTTGGTATTTAACCAACTGAATCGAAAACTTACGTCCACACAAAAAAAGCTGCACACAGGTGTAGCAGCTTTAGTCATAAATTCCCAAACCTGCAGTCAACCAGTGTGTCCTTCAAGCAGGTGAATGAATAAACTGTGGTACATCCAGGCAACGGAAAGTTATTCAGCAATAAAAAGAAATGAGCTATCAAGCCACGGAAAGACACAGAGGAAGCTCTAATGTGTATCATTAAGCGAAAGAAGCCAATCTGAAAAGGCCACTACATACTGTGCAATTCCAACTATGGGACATCCCGGAAAAGGCAAAACCATGGAGACAATAAAAGGATCAGTGGTTGCCAAGAGTTAGGGGAGAGGGGGTGCACAGAGGATTTTTAGGGAAGTGACACTACTCAGTATGATACTACAATGGTGAGAGAATGCACAACATCAAGAGGGAACTCTAAGGTAAACTAGGGACTGGGTGATTATGATGTGTCAGTGCAGGCCCACCGACTGTAACAAATGTATCATTCTGTGGGGGTGCTGATGACGTGATCGTGGGGTTGGGGGAGAGACGGGTATATGGGAACACTACAGTCTGCTCAACTTCCCTTTAAACCTCAACTGCTCTAAAAAATAGTGACTTAATTTTTTAAAAACTCACAGGCAACCTAGTAGGAAAAAAAATCCTCAAACTATGTTTTATGTTAATAAAAGTAGATTCCAGGGGAAGATAGTCAATCCTTTTTCTCTGACTTGTTATTTATAATCAATTCTTTTGTTCTTCCCTTCCACTCATTAGTCTATTCCCTGCTCTAAGCAAAACAAACCCTTTAGAGGAATATATAAAATACTGTAGGATTCAGATCCTTGTGGAAAGAGATATGTGGAAACAAAATCCAAGTGATTAACAATTCACAATGAGTTAAGATTTTTTGGTCTTTGAAGACAGCAAACTAGAAAGCCCTATACAAAAAGAAGAGTTTTTTTTTTTTTTTGAGTATTTGAACATCTCATTAGTGTACCTCCTGCCCTCCCTTCCTCCCCCCACACGCACACACTCATTTTAATCCTTACAATTTTAAACCCCTTAAGGGCAAAACCTACTTTTGCTCTAGGTGCCTAACACAAGCAGTTGCGCAATAAGCACTGGCTGAATAAATGAATGGGTGGATGTTATTTCTCCTACTTTACAAATGAGGACAAAAAAGACTAATCACTTAACACTGTAAGTGGCTCCAGGCGATATTTCAACATCGCAATGACAGAGAAGCACCTTACCCAACGGAAGAGGTGACACTTTAGGAAAGAGAAGCCACATCGTACCACATGTGCCAGGCAAAGCTACCCCTGTCCTCAAGCCAACCCTGCCCCTCACATTCCCAGGCAGACCGTCCAGGGCTCGGTGGGCAGACCAGTCAAAGGCGAGACACACACTCAGCCCACCCCTGCCCCCTCCCTGGCCCCCGCTTCCCCAACTCCCAACAGATACGGCAACAGGACCTCAGAAGACAGCCCCTGAACGTGTAGATTCTGTCCTCAGAGACATGAAAGAGGAAAAGCATCCTTGAGAGAGGATCTTCTAGGGGCACCTGGGGGCCTCAGTCAGTTAAGCGTCTGACTTTGGCTCAGGTCGTCATCTCACGGTTTGAGAGTTTGAGCCCCGCATCGGGGCTCAGCCTGCTATGGGTCCTCTGTTCCCTTGTCTCTCTCTGCCCCTCCCCTGCTCTCTCTCTCTCTCTCTCTCAAAAAAAAAAAAAAAAAAATCGATCTAGAATTTTCAAAAATCTCACTTAGGGCCCCCTAGCTGCTCCGCCAGACTGAAGTTCCTTGAAGGCAGACCTCGCCCACTATTTCTGCAGCTCCAGCACAGAGCAGAGCCCGGCATGGGACACAATCCCTTAATAAACACTGACCCAAAGGAGAAAGGGTAAACAGCGGAGAATTTTAGTGTACTGAGCACATAATCATCCTACACTTCTAAAATAACCTACCCGACTTCTAAAATAACCTACCCGACTTCCAAAACCATCAACAGAACCTTTCTGTTAGTTACATGTTAGGCAACACGTTTGAACTGAAAGCGTGTCCTTTGACCCTTCAGAGGTACTTGAGTTTTTTTTTTAATCCTTATAACCTAATGGAAGTTGAACAGTTTATGATTTTAGAACATGGATAAGCAACACCTCTCAGAAGCTCCACGGGCACTTCCCATGCACTCACTCGTTCAAGCCTATGAGGTGGTGCGATTATTATCCACATTTTCAAATCAGGAGATTCGAGCTGCCCAGTGCCCCACTGTCCCAGCTGCCCGGAGGGCTATTTCATGACAGCTCGGGGGCTCTCCTGCAGGCACTGCTCTGGGCACAGGGCACACACAATGGCCAGGCAGGTCCTGTCCTGCAGCTCACACTCCAGGGCTGGGGCAGGCAGGTAACTCAAGAGAGGAGACTGGAGCCCTGAGGAAATACAGAGGGTGGGGAGGCAGGGGACAGGGGAGTGGCGGGTAGGGGCAGGCCTCTGTGGCAGGGGGAAATCTGAGCAGTGACCTGACAGAAGCGAGGGGGAGGGAAGAGTTCCAAAAGCACCGTGGGTCAAAGACTAGACAATATGTGGTACTCCCTCTAGAACATTCATTTCTTCAGCAAGTATGACTGACATACTCTGTGCAAGGGCCACACTATGGGGCAAATAGCAGGAACCGTGGCCAGGACACCGGCCTGAAGGTCCACCCAGGAGCTCTCCAGACACAGTGCCAAGTCCCCTCCCAACCTGCCCGTCCCTCTGTGCCAGCCCTTCCATGCTCACAGCAAGGCTCGTGCATGTGTGCAGTGGGGCCAAGCAGAAGTCTGGGGTTTAGGTAACGGAGTGAGTGTCAGGGGGAGGTATCTTAATGGTATAATCAATAAGGAAGGCTTAAAAGCTACCCCAAACTTTCTGAACAAGTATGTAAACTCCATGGAACCAAATTTTGGCCAGATGAAGCATCAAAGCAAGCAAGAGTCAAAAAGTCTCCTATTTAATGTGCACACAACACAAACATTCCTGGGGCAAAGGAAGATCTGGTGAGGACAGTACCAATCTCCTACACCAAGATGACGGGGACCTTCACTTTCTAAGAAAACCCGCTCTCTAGGCAAAGGTAGGATCATTTTGACTCTGTGAGCAGACAGACTGAGTATCCACAATGGGGGTGTTGGGGTGGTGGGGGGGGGGCAGAGGAGGAGGAACCATTCAGCACGGATTCCCACACCTCTCTCTCTCCACCCACTTCCTCCCTCACTTATGGGCAGCCGCCCACTGCCCTGCCCTGGCCCAACACCAGAACAAAGTGGGCTCCCGATGCCAGCCCAGCTGTCTTTTAAAGTGGAAGTGACTCAAAAGGACTAAGCAGCTGCACCCGCCCCGTGCCCCATGGTAGTGTTCAGCAGTAAAGCCATTACTGGTAATGGTAGTGAAGTGATCTTTACCATAGAAAAAAAGAAAAGAAAGCCATTCCTAAAGATAAGAACGGGCAACTGGTTTTATTACTGACATTTATTTACACATGGGCCTCCAGCACTCTAGGCTGAAGGCAAACAGAATGAAAAAGTTCATTCAAGGTAACGCTATCTCAACTAATTCAGTGATTTACTCTCCTGCTTCTTCCTTGCCCTGTTCATGTGGACACATTTTACAGGGGCACCTCAGCAAGAAACAGTGGAGCAGGGTAACACTTTAAAGTACTCTATTTTGAAATGAAACATTTTCACCACAGCACTTTAGATGAGAATGTCTTAACTGTGCTTTGAAGTCTGTGGCCAATACAACTATCTAGCCATCATTCTTGCCCTTAGAGTGAGTCCTTGTTTCCTATCTAATATTCTGCACCATTAAATAACTAACAATCCGGTGCTAGGAAGAGAAGGGGAGATTTGATTCTACACGCCAAAGGCAGTGGTGTTTCGTCAGTCACACCCAGAACTTTCCACTCCTGCTGGAAACACTGCACACGCACCGTCTCCAAGTCCCTGCACACTCAGACTTTCAAATTTTGCCTCTATTTCTAAATCAAACAGCAACCTCTGACTCTGTGTGCACATGTGTTGGCTGGGGGAAAGGCGAGACCGTGAGAGCTGTGACAGGTAGGGGTGGAAGATAACCACTGGTTGCTCTGAAAAGTCAAAATTCTATTTTCTTAATTTTAATGTTTATTTATTTTTGAGAGAGAGAAAGAGTGTGAGAGGGCGAGGGGCTGAGACAGTGGGAGACACAGAATCCGAAGCAGGCTCCAGGCTCCGAGCTGTCAGCAGAGTCCGATGCGGGGCTCAAACCCACCATGAGATCTTGACCTGAGCCGAAGTAGGACATTTAACTGATGGAGGCACCAGGCACCCCTCAAATTTCTATTTTCAAAAGGACACTTCTGAAAAGGATGACAAAAAGATCTCATCTACTTCTTTGCTCAAAGTTTCGATCAGATTCTACAACATGTATGTTATAACAAAGATCAAGTACAATGAAATAAAGGGGGATTTCACAAATGAAGCGTAGTCTTACAAAGAGCATTTACTGTCTACACTGCAAGCCATGTGATTTTTATTTATTTTTTTTTTAATTTTTTTTAATGTTTATTTATTTTTGAGACAGAGACAGACAGAGCATGAATGGGGGAGGGGCAGAGAGAGAGGGAGACACAGGATCGGAAGCAGGCTCCAGGCTCTGGGCCATCAGCCCAGAGCCCGACGCGGGGCTCGAACTCACGAACCGTGAGATCGTGACCTGAGCCGAAGTCGGACGCTCAACTGACTGAGCCACCCAGCCACCCCGCCATGTGATTTTTAAAATGCCATCTTGTAGAAATACTCAAATCACATGATTACTATTTTTAAATCTTTTTTTATTGTTATGAAACAATATGCATTCATTATAAAATGCTGAAAAGAGGGAGAATCACAAACCTACTCTGGGGACATCTGACAAATATTCATTCTAATGTACATACTCACATATAAGGTAACAAAACCAAATACATTCTGCAAGCTATACAGTATGTATATACTTATAAGTACATTCTATTGGAGTAGTAATTCTACTTCTGAACATTTATTTTCCTGATATAGTTAACAACACTAACTCCTAACTAAAATCAAGCGATTCTTTTTTTTTTTTTTTCAACATTTATTTATTTTTGGGAGAGAGACAGAGCATGAACGGGGGAGGGGCAGAGAGAGAGGGAGACACAGAATCGGAAACAGGCTCCAGGCTCTGAGCCATCAGCCCAGAGCCTGACGCGGGGCTCGAACTCACAGACCGCGAGATCGTGACCTGGCTGAAGTCGGACGCCTAACCGACTGTGCCACCCAGGCGCCCCGTAAGCGATTCTGCTATTTGTCAAATCAGGACCTTTGAACCAAAGAAAAAGAAACACTAAAATTATAAGCCACAAGAAAAGCAAACATTTCATAGACGTGAGCAAACTTACAGGGTAACGTAAAGGAATAAATCATATGTCAAATGAAGGGGAGAAGTATAAATTTTTTTCACAAAAGCGGTAAGGGACAGTAACCAAAGAATTCCACATAGGTTCAAATTCAAGTTGCACATTATCTTTTTTTTTTTTTTTTTAAGTAGGCTCCAGGCCTAATGTGGAGCCCAATGAGGGGCCTGAACTCATGACCTTAAGATCAAGACCTGAGGTGAGATCAAGAGTCCAACACAACCATCTGAGCCACCCAGGCACCTCTAGTTGCACATTATCTTGACCCAAGTAAGTCAACATAAATCATCTATAAATATACAAAGTAGATGTGTCTGTGAAATAAGCATACTCTAAATAAACAATGTATCACTCATCAAACCCTGTAAGTATGAACTGCACTGGAAGAAATGAAAACCTCTTTCTTTATAAGCCTCCTGGTCAGGAATTTTCTGGTGTCCCATACTGATGTGAAGTCCGGGTGTCAGACATTACTGTGCCATTGCAAAGTGGGGAGAGGTTTAATATACAACCCCTGTTCACTGGTTGAAACCAGGAAAACTCAAGAGAGGTAAAATAAAACAAGAATTCTATTCTTACTACCCGGCCATAACCACTGTTACTATCTTAGGGTCCAATTGATGTCAAAATAAATTTAAATGTGAATGCCCTGGTTTCTTCAAATGCATTGGTCTAACATGCTAAAATGTTACACTGGGTGTATGAAAGCTTAGCAGTTCACAATGAACTACAGGCATACTCCTAGAATACAAAGGAGCAATTCATGTTTACGTTTAATTATTTTATTCTTTGTTTTACCTTAAAAGTATGTAACTAAGTAAATACTGAAGAACCATAAACTTTATTTTCTTCCTAAAGAAGGTAGTGTTAATCCAATTAGAGATTTTCCTTAAATTATTGACGAATTTGACTGCAAGCCCATTAATTACATTCCTTCTTTAAACATCAGGTTAAGCTTTGATAACTACCAGTAAGGCATTTCCACATTCCCCAGATGCAAATTTAATCACGAATGCATCCCCAGTCTCCATGTTATGGAAAGGATAAAGCTAAAAGCGACATAATATAAATTTAAAAGAAAACACCTTAAGGGAAACTTTCCCATTTGGACTGATTTGATGGTTTCATTCTATATTTTGAAAATATCCCCAGGTCTTTATACCCTTACTATTACAGCCAGAATGATTTTCTAGAAGAGAAAAATTTAGGCAAAGTATCTATGGACATCCCAAATGGTGGCATTTATACAAAGTTAAATTATAAGAGCGTCATATAAAACAAACAGTTCCTAACAGGCAATGATTCTTGCCAATGGAAATCCTTGGGAGAAGCCTATTTCCTATTTAGACCTCATAATTAGGTGCGTTTTCACCTAAAAGTTAAAAATTAAATTGTACTCCACAATTGTATTTCTTCAACGTCTGACCTGGGTACACTGCCATGATTTCTAAAAGTGATATTCAGACGCCTTGCACTTGCAACCTGAGAAACTCAATCCACAAATCCACCAGAGAGGAAAGGCTACTCTGGATGTAAAGATTCACTACAGGATGTAAAGACTGCTTTCAATTGTATGGCAATGACTGTGACCTGACTGCCAGCATCTGTCCTCCCTTCCTTCGTGGGGACAGACGGTGGCCTGGCTCCAGCCGCCTGCCCCATCTAGTTAGGTGTGGCCACACACCCGAGTTCTCTCCCGCAAGTGTGAATGAAAGCGATGTGCTCCCCTTCCAGCTGGTGCCTCCTTAGGGCCTGGCTCTGTGTCCCCAGGCTCTTGTCCCCTCCTGTGGCTCTTGTACCCACAGCCTCAGCCTCGTAACCACACGGTTGAGGAGGATGCCGCAGGCGATGCAGGGAAGCAAAAGGAGAACCTGGGTCCCTAAATGACCGTAAGGAACAGAGTCCCAGTATCCTGGAATGCCTACCTCCCAGCTCCACTGCATTCCTCAGGTGTCTGTTACAGTGTTTAGCCCTTTTGTAGTCATAGAAGTTATAAATTTGCCTACATATTAAATACATGAGCCGATGAACAAACTACGATTTAAATCCAACTCTGCAAAATGACACCTCACAAAAAAAAGCAGGACAACTATTATTTTCTGAGTAGTATTTTACATATTATTTCACATAACTTCATGCCAGCCTTCAGTACAGGTGACCCATGAGCAGCATAGGTCTACTGACACACTGATTTTTTTCGATCAGTATAGAACAGTCCTGCAAATGTATTTTCTCTTCCTTATGATTTTCCTAACATTTTCTGTCCTCTAGCTTACCTTACTGTTATGAATACAGTACATAGTATATATACAAAATGTGTTAATTGACTTTGTTACTGGTAAAGCTTCTGATCAAAAACAGGGTACTAACAGTTAAGTTCTGAGGGAGTTAAAAGTTATACACAGGTTTTTGACTGAAGGTGGATTTCTGACCGTTAGGGCACTCCTAACCCCCAGCACTGTTCAAGGGTCAACTGGATTATTCCCATTTTACAGAGCAGAAAAAGAACTTTGAGAAACGGGCCAAACCGACAAGGCAACAGAGTAACAGCAGAGTCAAACACCCAAACACTCAGGTCTGCAACCAGAGCAGAGGTTGGCCAACGTGGCCCCGGGGCCACAATCTCAAAGTGGCCTGCCGCTTGTTGGAAGTTTTACTGGAACACGCTTTGTGCATTTGCTTAGCAGCTGTCTCTGGCTGCTTCTGTCGAGACCGAGACCTTATGTGCCACCAACACCTAAAATACTTACTGTCTGGCCCTTGACAGAAAAAGCCCTCTGACCCCCGATCTAGGGACACTCACCACCACTGTGCCTCCTTGAATAGAGGCAGGCCAGCATGTGCAGACTTGGCCTAAACAACACGCCTGTTCCCACCTGTGCTATTCTCCCCACGTGGTTCACCGTCCCGTCTCCTTGCTCTCTGCTCCCTGACCCCACGCCCACCTGTCTTGACCGGTGTCAGGTTGTATCTCGCCAACACACCATGTCACGCCTGTGCAAGTCAACGCCTCTGTGTTCCTACTTTTTCAGTGCTAACAGAACTCATTCCAAAAAAGTACTTTCGAAGTCAAAATCTTATAAGAGTTGTTCAAAAACAAACATATTTGATTCAAGCTAAATTAAAAACCTGAAAGCAATAGCACCAGAAGCAGAAAACACAATGAATCAAATTCTGCATGCCTTATACTTTGTGGTATACATTCATTCTACTTCGGTTTTGTGCATAAAAGGCAGTTTCAAGAAACTAAAAACAGACACAGCGCTCCTCAAAATAGAACCCTCAAAGACCACGAACCAGCAGAGTGTGCTCATTTTATGCCTACTTCTGACCAGCTTTTCAGCTGCGTCAGCAACTGGATATGAATGAGTCACAAAAGCTCTCGGAAGCATCACTGTGAATAAGGTACAAGAAAGTGCTTCACACACAATTCGTTTCACACGACAAATATTTTGTGAATGCCCACTGTATGCCAGGCAAAGCTGTACTGTTATCTGATACTCTACAGGACGAGTAAATATTTTTAATTTCAACTACTCATCATCACCACTCAGGTGACAATCTAGGATGAGTAAGACAACATATTTTCACCAGTTGGAGTCATTTCATGAGCCAGCTTACCTTGAAAATTCTTTTTTGATTTTCATTTTTACGAGTTTCAAGGTAAAAAAAGAGAGAGAGAGAGAGAGACAGAGAGGGAGGAAGGGAGAGACAATGACCAAAGAACGAATACTAGCTAAAAACAAAATTAGGGTCTACCGTGCTGTAACACTCAATGTTCGGTATGATGCCCACGAGGCGCTGAGAAGCCAGGGCCTGCTCTGTGTCACAGACTGGTTGACCTTAAGCAAATCTGTTTAACTGTGAAATGAGGGGGCTAAACATGATAGTCCCTTTCTGGGTTACAATTTAGAGCAAATTAATAGTATGGACAAGTTTAAGAAGGATCATGCAAAGCCTGCTCTCCAGTCCAATAAAAACGGACAAGCTGCAGGTGATCAAACTCTGGGAAATGCAGCCCCTGGGTCTTACCGTTGCATTCACCCTCGTGCAGCCCTCGTGCAGCCCTCGTGCAGCCCATCAGCTAAGCTCTGACCCTCCTCTTTCCTCACCTGGCTGCAGTAGAAACCTCCTGTCTTCCCTGCCCCCTGCCTTACCTTCCTCTAAGCCTGCTGGGTGGTCTTTCAAATACAGAACTCTGGTCATGTTGCCTGCTTGCTGAACTGCTTGCTGGGAATAACTGACTCCATCAAAAGAACCTCTCTGCGTAATCCCTAGGTCCCCTCACATTCCAGCTACGTCCAACAGGCCCAATTCTGTGGCAGCCTGTGGCTGGGCCAGCAGGTTTCCACTCTCTATGCAAGCCAATCTCCAGGCCTGGTCAGCCTCCCCAGGACTCATCTTTCCCTGAGCCCGGGGCTATGGGCCCCAAAGGGCCTGTGTACTTTCTGTCACAATACCCCACTGCTCTCCCAGGATCTCCCAGATGTGCCTACAAGACTGTGTGTGTGTCGGGAGAGCCAATGAGATATAGGAGACCAATCTCCTTTATTCTTCTTACAGAGCAATGATTCTCCAACAGGGGCACATGGCAGAACCATGTGGGATTCTAATGCACATCCCTGGCAAAACCCACCACATAAAGAATATAAGGAGGCAAGTGTCTGCACAAAGGGACCTCGGGAAGAGTTGCCTATTCTTCCCCCCTTGTCCCCTTCTATGAATATCAACATGGAGGGGCTCTCGCAGAAAGGACTACCTCTCAAATCCTACGGAACAAGGGAGGACAAATGGACAGACTAGGAAGCACTGCATAAATGCCTAAGAAAGGGTTCAAAGTTGATCTCCAGCCTCCACTCTTAATGTCCTTGGAGGCTAACCTGCTACACTCAGGGAGTGGAGAAGAGGGCTCCTTCCCAGAACACTGGACAAATGGGGAGGGCAGCAGGAAGGCACCAAGTCAAAGGAGCTAAGTCTCAGCTGAAGGCTACAGCTGTGAGTCACGGAATGGAGAGATTACAAAAGGTTACAAGGACCAGCAGCAGGAAAGAAATACAGACAGGCGTTCCCTGGCAGCTCTGGTGGCCCTGGGCTGGTAGGGACTGGCCTTTTCTTTTGATTTGAGGGACATATTCTCTCAGGGAGACCAGGCTAACCAGTTGAAAAGGAAGGAAAGGAAGACTGTCACCTTCTACCTTTCCTGAGCTGAGCCCGAGCGAGAACTGGAGGCTGCCTTCATGCCCACGGAGCTGTGACAGGAGGGGTTAGAAGTGATCTCAGGTCAGCATCAAGCCAGCCAGGGCCCAACACCACAGCTGAGGACAACCCTCAGCCCTCCGCCCGCACTCTAGCTTTCAATGTGAGCTAATGTGATGGGTCAGACTGCATTTCCATGAGCTTTAGCAACTTCAGACACTGCTTATGACAAGTTCTCTTCCTACCTGGCCCCAGAGAGGAAGGACGCACCAGCCTGGAAGGGGCGGTGGGGTCTGAAGTTCAGGGGTACAGTCTGCAGTGAAGGACCAGGGCATCTGTGACCACTGGCAGCACTCACTGGTACAGATGGGACAAGGTGACCCCAATTTAGGATGTTGGCTGTTTTTTGTTTTTGTTTTTTTTTTTACTTTAAAAAGGTTGATTAATAAATAGTTTGCATGTTGAGGAATTCTGGAGTGGTAGTTAAGACCAAAGGCTAAAGACTATAAAGTAAGGACCAATAATTAAAGGTAACAAGAAAGCAACCACAGATCAACTGTGTTAAGAACCGAACACCTAAAAGCAGGCTTTAACGTGGAATGCGCTGAGTTCCAGAGCCCTAAACCCCTGAAAGAGGGAAATGAGGGGTGCAGAATATAGAAGAGCAGAGCAGAGGGCACTCGGCAGATCCTATCCACAGTCCCCCCAGGCCACACACCATCTCCACCCATTCCATAGCCGGAGATACGCCCAAGGGAACAGGACAACAGAGGACAAGAGAGACACTACTTAATTCAATACAAAGCCTTCCCAAATTTATAGTCACTCAAACTACTTCTAAGAAAGCAAATAATTTCCAAAAGCCCCCATTATAAAGCTGCTGGGCCTAAAAAACTACCATCTGGTGGAGTGAAGCATACCATCATTTGACAAATAGAGTAATCAATTCAGGTACGAATCATCAATGGATGCTAAAATTAGTGGATGGCAGCTAGAGGAGGAATCAAATAGGAATAGGTCTCAAAATATGTCCCTATAATGTATATATTAATTAACAGAGGAAAACAGCAATTTTACAGTGGAGACTTAGTAAGAGATCAGTTAATCCTGCCCATTGGAGTCACAATGACATTGTGGGTCTCCTGAGATGACACATCGAGGAGGACATTCCTCACTTAGCCAGGGACCCAACAGATAATTCCAAACTAAGGGATACTGCAAGATAACTGGTCAGTACTTTTTGACAATGTCAAGGTCAAAATTAAATCACACTTAAGAGACATGTTGAGTAAATGCTACATGTGACCCTGAACTGCAGTCTGGATGGTTTTTTTCAGTTTTGCTTTTAGTTTGTTTTTTATTTTTCCTATCAAGGATGTTATTAGGACACTGGTGATATATAAATAAAGTCTGTGGATTAGATAACAGTATTATGTCAATATTAATTTCCTGATTTTGATTATTGCACTGTATCTATATAGGTGAATATCCTTCTTAGGAAATACATGCTGAAGTATTTAGGGTCAAAAAAGAGTATTATGTCCATAAATTACTCTCAAATGGTGCTCAAGAAAAAATAATATATACGTATAGAAAAAAATGATAAAGCAAATGTAGCAAAAGTTAATAAGGGAATTTGGGTGAAGGGCATGTGGGAGTTCTTTGTAATATTCTTGAAACTGTTCTAAAATTATTTCAATATCTAAAACAGTTACCAAAAAGAGAGGTTAAAAATGACAGTGATGGCTTTCTGCAATACTGTATACTCCACCCACCCACAAATTAATCATGAACTTCTGGTAAGAGATTTCTTAAACATTCTTTAGCTGCTCAAAGAGATTTTCAGAAGTGTAAAGCAAGAAGCCTTTGATTTATAATCTGTTTTATTAAACCTAAGGTTTCAACATTTTGTCTTCTGGATCTTTCTTTCCCTTTTTCTTTTTTTAAAATAACCAACACGGCAATACTTCATTATATTCTTTGAGGTTTCCTGGACAAAAACCTGTTACTATTTCTGTCTCTAATTCATCCTTTTTTGCCTGCTATGTTGTGAGCATGACATCAATTTATTATAACCAATAATTTACAGTGCCTCCTAGTCACTAAATTACCACCATACACGCTGATGATTCAGAGGGGGGGAAGCCAGTATGTACTACTGGAACCGGCATACCCATCAGCTGTTCAAGAAAAAGACTGGTTCTTGTATTTCCCCTTAATATAAAGCAGCCATCAACCTACACGGAGCCTACAAAGCTTCCTGGTAAGTAGAAAAAAATAGCTCTACCAGCTACTATTTGAGCTATTCACTGAGAGATCCATATTCACACCTAAAGGGTATTGTGATAACAAAACGTTAGGAATCTGACGTGTCTGTTGATGACTATTAGTATCAGCCGCTGATATCTAGATACACAAACCCACATACACTTATTCCGCTCAAAGAGAACTTTAATTTTGAAGATGTTTTGTAACGGTATGGCAGAGTTTTCTAGTTCAAGTACATATAGCTAGTAACATGTCCCATTCTTAAAATAATAGTATTTAAGGGCATTTGATTTTTGGTGGATGTTACACAGTGTTTGCATGACTAAATGAGAAGCTTAGTTTCAAATCCTTTCTCCTTTCTCTCCTACAGGCAGTCTCTGGGCAAAGAGGTAAAATCCAGGAAACAGACCGAGGCCACACGAGCACAGTCAGGCCCATGTGCCAGGCGTTGAGATTAGATACACGATGGAAAACTCAACAGGTCTCCAAGCTGCAGGACAACCAACTCCCAGATGTTTGTTTTTAAAGAGTCATGTGGTCCCTGAAAGAAAGCAACTAAGCCACAGGGACAGGGTGGGGGGACGCCGTGCGGTGCAGGATACCTCACAATACCCTGGACAGGGAGTAACAAACTCCTCAGCTGGTTTAATTCCCTGGGCTCTGAAGATGGAATTGGGCTAAGTGCTACGGTCACAACGGAGATTTGTTTCCTCTGAAAATGGTCTGGGACAGAAGCATTTATGTGAGCTAACTACACAGAAGTAACACTTCAGAAAATAAACAGCTCTCACGTTATTCACTGAAAGAATATGGTGTCCTATGTAAGGTAGTGTACTATGGAAGCTAGAAAAGACAGAGGCATTAGACCACATCACTAAACTGGCTACAGAAAAGAAGAAAGGACTAAAATATAACCTATGAGAAAATAAATGCAGCTTTTTCACTTTCTGCACACAGAAGTACCCAAAGGGCAGGGAAGAATGACTGCACATTCCACAGTCTGGGGGCACATAGCTAAAGCAGTCCTCCAGTAAACATTAAATTCCATTTTTCATATTTTTACTCTTAAAATTTCATACAAATTTGCATTATGCTCTATGATATCCATGTCTGTCTCACTGTAAAAATGTCTCTCTTGCTCCCCAACTTGATATAACATTAGGGTTCTAGGGATGTAAGCTATGTTTATCCTCTGGCCCTGGCATATCAGCACACACCTGAATGCCCTTTTGGAGAAACCTGATTCTAACAGTAAAATTTTATCTAAAACCAACAAGGCTAGACAAAACAAAACAAAACCAAAAGCAAAGAAACAAAACTGGAAGGGGGGTAAATCTCAGTGGGCATTCTGAAACAAATCTTGTCTAGTCCACTTCTCGGAAAAAGTCCACTCCTGAAAAATGTTTTTTATATTAACATAGCATTTATGGTAAAAAGAAAAAGAAACCACTCACTACCTAAAATGGGAATAAAAGGCTTTTCTTCTATACCTCATTTTTTGGAAACAAAAAAAAAAATTTTTTTTGGCTAAAATAAGAGGAAAGAGTTACACCCATATGAAACTTCAGAATGGGAAGAATTAGTATCACCAAGTGCTTCTCAAGTTTGCCAACTAGCAACAGTATTTTAAAAATTATCCATTCCAATTTTGAGAGTACAAGTCATGATGCTGGCTAGTTGTCACAGCTATACACAATATTTGATTTCAATGTTAACAGAATACTTTTTTCTTAAGCCTCAATGTACCTTTATTGTATTCCCTATATATGCTAATTATCAAACATTTAAGTGTCTGATATATTAGCCTTTAAAAGGAATACAGAATGGTTAAGACAAGACCCAATCTACTAGGAAAAAGACCAAGACAAACATTTGGTGCAAAGACTCAAAGAAAATCTATCTTCAAAGAACATACTATCAAAACAGAAATGCTGTTTTGCTAAATTTACCAATATATCTATAAATAATGGGAGTGAAGATTCCTCAACTGTCAAAGAAAGGAGATAAAAATATGAAAAGGGAGATGACAAGAATAAATTCTTTAGTGTTGAAATGGGATTTGGGCTATCACTGTGAACTCGTGGATACACATCACACACACGCACACACACACTTTCCCAAATGGTTTAGTTCACTGAACAGGACTGGAAGCAGCAACACCCCAACGACAATGAGCACACCTAGAGCCTAGATCTTGGCTTCTACATATTTTTCATTAAAAGGAACCAGGGTCTCTTAGAGAAATGGCAGACTGCAGAGCTGTGCCAGAAAAAAATAAAAATAGGAGCCTGAAATATTCTGGTGTGCCAGAAAGCAAGAAATTGCTCAAAGAATGACAGAGACATGACAAAAAGACACACAAACTAGCAAGAAAGGGCTGCCACTGGACAAATCTGGGATGATTTATTAAACATAAAAATATATAATAGTAAAACATTAGAACCCAAATGCCAAGATAAGGAAGCAGCCCAAGTATCCACTGATTAATGAACAGATAAAGATGTGGTGTGTATGCATATGCATGTTCGTACATGCACACACACACACACACACACACACACACACACACACACACTGGAATATTACTCAGCCATAAAAAAGCATGAGATCTTGCCATTTGTGACAACACTGATGGACCTAAAGGGTATTATGCTGAGTGAAACAAATTGGCCAGAGTAAGATAAATACCATGACATACATATATATAATTTAAGAAAGAAAACACAGAAAAAACACACACACACAAAAGAACAGACTCTTAAATACAAAGAACAAATTGGTGACTGCCAGAGCAGAGAGGAGGCATGAAATAGAGGGGGAAAAAAAAATGATAACCCATCAAATAAAACAGGAATACAGAGCCTACACTCAGACAAACATATGTATGAATAGGTAAATGGGAAGAACAAGCTTTCCTTACTTTTAATTATAAAAGCAGAAAGAAAGAATGGAATTAGAAAAGTGCCTTTTGACAATCATTACAGCAATACTTTATTCAGCTGAGAGACATCGATGGTTGCTAAAAACAGCAGCTGGAGTCTGATGAGGAACAGGATATTTACACCATCTTAAAGCATCTCTCCACAATGATGCTTCTTAATTATAAAAGGAAAGTTACTTCACCGTGAAGAAAGCTGCCAGATACCACCTTTATCAAGTGATCAGTGTTAATACCACCAATGAGAAAACAAATCAAAATCATGACTTGTTGGAAAAAAACAAGAACACAGCATTATTTCTGTAACATTCCTGCCCAAAATGTAGAACTTGGATCTAATCATGAGGAAACAATAAACAAATCCAAATATCTAAACATTCCACCAGCTTGTAATCCCCTGAAGTGTCAAGGTCTAAACATCAAGAAAGCCAGCCGCTATTTCAGATTGAAGGTGACTAAAGAGAACACCCACAGCATTGTAAACGTCAGACACTTAAACAGAATCTCAATTTATACAGATTTTAGAAAAGGAACAAAGGGATCTATACCTAGAATGCCATGTAGCTTTTTCTATTTTAAGGAAAAAGAGTTAACTTATAAATCTTCATCGCTGATGCTTCAGAGACTGGAAATTGTTATACAAATTCAATGTTCCATAGGAAAAAAAAACTGCTAAACAAAAATCACAAACACAAAGTCAGTTGCTATGCAACAATAATGAGATACGTTTGCATGAAGTCAACAGAGGAGGAGAAAAGGCAGTAAAAATAAATCTTTCTATATCTTCTATGCTAAATTTCCAGGATAGGCTGTCAACAAATCAGAAACCACTCCAACAGACAAACGTTATTTGTTTAGAACACACACAGTAGCACACTTCAGCCTCCTGGAAGGTGAGGGTGGATATAGGGTTATGTTAAAGGCAAATCTATTGGCATGTGATCAAGCTGTCTTAAAAGATCATTTAAACGGCTAAGTTCAACACATAAAATATAAAAAGTGCCTTCAACTTTGTAACATCGACTCTTTAAGATTCCTACAAGGTAGTGCTGTTAAAATACTGATCAAGCTTCTCCAAGTACTTGCTTTGGACTTTTGGTCTAGTTATTTCTCTTCCCAGGAGCAACTGGGTGGCTCAGTCGGTTAAGCATCCAACTTCAGCTCAGGTCATGATCTCGCAGTCAGTCCGTGGGTCGGAGCCCCACGTCGGGCTCTGTGCTGACAGCTCAAAGCCTGGAACCTGTTTCAGATTCTGTGTCCCCCTCTCTCTCTGCCCCTCCCCCACTCATGCTCCGTCTCTCTCCATCTCTCAAAAATGAATATTAAAAAAAAATTATAATTTCTCTTCCCATCTACCCACTAGCCCTGGGAAAACTTTCTGAAAGCTTCTAGTAAAAAGCATTGAAAAAGAAAAAAAGCCAAAAAAACAAAAGAAAGCCCCAAAAACAAGATCTCTGTTTTTTACACTGGTTTAAAAGATTTGACTGTAATTACTCATTAAACAGTTTGCAATTAGGCAGGACCTTTTACTGGTCAGGTTTGTTAAACCTGTGGCCACAGGCAGCTGTCAGTATGGCATACTAACAGCCGTAATTCTGCACAGCACACGTAGTGGAACTGCTTAGGAGGAAGCGAGGCTGAAGGCTCTACCACACCTTGAACATCAGCCTCTTGAAATCATATTCTTGTCACTACAAAAACACTGCATTTGACAGAAAAATTCACTCTAAGTAACAATCTAGAAGTGATACATACAAAGATACATGGGTGCTGGAAAGATATTGCATTGAATCTCAAGTTTTTCTTAAGTTTTCTTAAGTTTTCAAATTAGAAATAACTTCCGGGAGTCGAGAGAAACTGGGACTTAAGTTGTAATAAAAAAACATCAGGGGCACCTGGGTGGCTCAGTCGGTTAAGCATCTCACTGTTCATGAGATCAAGCCCCAAATCAGGCTTCGCACGGACAGCATGGAGCTTTCTTGGGATTCTCTCTCCCTCTCTGCCCCTCCCCTCTTCTCACACACACACTCGCTCTCTTAAAATAAAGTAAAAAAATCATAACAATTAAGTAGACTGCGGAACAGAAGCAAGTGGAGAGATTAAGGAGAACTGCATCTCAAGTGTAGGGGTGCAGTGGAGAACAGCAACTTCATGTCCCTGGGCACCTCTTATTTCCCTCACCCCCACATGCATTCAACACAGACTTACCAGGGCCTGTTTATATCTTAAAAGCAATATAATTTTTATATCCCTTTTTTAGGGAGACCACTGACTATATACCAAGGAAGGTCTGCATCAACCTCACCCTACAAGTTGTGTCTCCATCTGCCATCTTAAAAAAAACAAAAAACACTAACAATTTCAATCAGGTACATCCTCTGTAATCTTAACAAATGTTATATACTTTATTAAATGATGTACATTAAATGATGTACATTACATTTTTGTTTAATGTTTATTTTTGAGGGACAGAGAGACAGAGTGCAAGTGGGAGAGGGGCAGAGAGAGAGGGAGACACAGGATCTCTAGCAGGCTCCAGACTCTGAGCTGTCAGCACAGAGCCCGACACGGGGCTCGAACCCACAAGCCGTGAGGTCATGACCTGAGCTGAAGTCGGACGCTCAACTGACTGAGCCACCCAGGGCCCCTTAAATGATGTATATTAAATGATGTACAAAGAGCTGCAAATACTTGGTGAAGACTATAACTCATGGAGCCAATAATTTAAAGGGTGTTCTGGAGTATAATATCAATAAAAGCTCACAATGTCAGCGCAAGCAAACTTAAGTTTGAGAGGACATTAAAAAACGAAAGGGTAAGTATATAATGTTTAGTAGCTACTGAGTAAGCCCTTCAAGGAGTTGCCATGGCACAGACTGACATAATTATAAAATACAGAGAAAAGTAAATTCTTTCAAAATGATTTTTTAAAATCAAAATAATTTCCAACTGTAAACAGATTTACAGTATTTCTATGCCAGCATTCTTATTACATGCTTCTAAGTCAATGCTCTATGATCTTGGGCTTCAGTGTTCTTGTCTGTAAAATGGGGAATAATAGCACCTATCTCCTTGAACTGTTATGACGATAAAATGAATTAGTAAACATCAAGTTCTAAGGGTCAAGCACTTATTTAAGTATTCAATCTTCCTGTGAAATTTGCTACTTTAGTAATTTTTCTAAGAATTCAAGCTGCTCGGAACACCTTTCCCCACATACTTTCTCTACCTATCTGCGTTCAACCCTACCTCATGTGTCTGTCCATCTGTCTGTCCATCCATCCACCCATCCATCCTTCCTTCCTTCTGCTTATGTACTTACTCAGTTATCGGACACCTACTATGTGCCAGGGACTGTACTAAGCATTGAGGGCAAGGGGAACAAAACGTGGTATCCACAGACTATAGTTAATCACTCTGATAATCCAGTAGGCGGGTATGCATAGGGAATAGAGACCCGCCCCCATTTCAAGTTTCCCACATCTCAGCATCTCTGAGGTCAGGATGTGTCCTATCACCCGTAAGAAAGCACCCCGGAACAGTTACCGCGCAGCAATGTCTTCTTTCTCACTGGTACACAGAACAGCGTGGTGTCCTATAATGGCTGGCATCTTAGAATCAATGAAATATGGTTCAGTTCCACTCTCAGGTGCCAACTGCTTGAGTCATTTGCTCTCTTTGAGTCTGAATTCTTGTACTTTGCTAAACAAATCATAAGTCTGCTTACTTTTCCACAGGTTTTTCAAATTTTGAGTTCTGATAAAAAAATAATTTTGTGATCCACTCGTTTTGGTGGGGGGTGGTTAAGATGTAGATCTTAGGGTCCTCCTGTCTTTGAGCAGAAGCAGCTCAGTGAACATCTTTGGTAAGACTACAGCATAACCTTTCAATTCCACTAAAATAATACTTTATTCTGCACTGGCTTTTTCCACATAGTTTTGTAACTGCCGAAGAAAATGCATGGGATGATTTTTATTACACACCATGGGATGATTTTTATTACAAATTTACTTGGATGGATCAGGCAATGTATGCTGGGCACATACACCTCCCTTAGCAAATAAACTATGGAAATCTTTAATCGCTTCACTGTAATGACCTTACTGCAGTTTATAGAAGGCTCAGTTTTTCCATACAAAGGTCTGTTGGTTTGTTACAAGAATCAGGGAAGTTTTGTTAAAACATCAAGGCAGTCTGCATACAGCATGTTTCATGGTGGATGCCCTCAGCCCCTAAAATAAAAACTAACTACTTTGTCCACCCATCTCTCCAGTTTAATTTCTCACCACTTCAGTCATACTAAACCACGTGTGGTTTTCACAGCAGGCTGGACTGTCCCAGATCCCTGTGACTTCATACTCACTGTTTGACAGGATGCCCCATCTTTGTAAGGTTGGGACAGCCCCTAGGGTCAGTCAACAAGGTTCTGGGTTAAGAGCCCCCCACGTGGACTTCTCCCTGCCACCCTCTCCTCCACCCTAAGCAGTCTGCCGCTGGTTTCCTGGAACACCCTGTTCCCGGCTATATCAGTACTACTTCTCTCTGATACGTGTGATTACAACACAATCTCTCCCATGCAGGACGATGGGCTACTTCAAAGTAAGGTTCTTGTCCCACTCATCTTTGATCCTCTGGCTAAAAAGAGGGGAATGCTTTTTACTCTTAACATTAGTCTGTACTGTTTCTATTAGACAGTAAAAATTCAGTTTGCAAGAAGTATGTTCAATTATACCACTGGCACTCTATTTACCTATAAATGGGAAAGGGTTGGGATTTGAAGCACTAAAACAGCCTTTAATGGGGGAAAACATCAAACTGAAAGCAAGTGGATTATAGAACACTACCAGGCGCTACTATCTAACTTGAACTTGGCTCCTTCTACTCCTTACATTCCTCATCTCCCCTCTCCCTACCTGAACCCACTGAACTCATTACTTCCTCCTTTAGATGCTTCCTCATGGAGGCCGCCCTGCCCCACCAGCCCAGGTCAGGCCTGCCTGCTCTACAGAGCCTGCTAATAGCTCTCTGTACTCTTGTCTTCGCAGTACAGAGCAGCAACGCTGTAAAGAATGAAGTAGTACCTTTGCACAGACGTACGTACGCGCCAGAGCTCAGGGACTTCCTCGCTGCTCACCCCTGACTCCTCAGTACCAGGTACATGGCAAGCACACAACATTTTGCTAAGTACTGATTTTGCTGAGTGCTGAATGAATCACAGAAGTTTATATATCCCGTCTCTCCCTTTAGAAAATTTCCACAATGGCAAGGATGGGTACAAGTTTACCCCTTAGTACCCCTGCCACACAACCCCACTATTTCATGGTACACATTTATTAACTGCCTGTTGAATAAGCAATTCATATTCATCTCTTCAGAATCACTCTCAGCTTTTGTTAATATTCACCTAGGTATGAAACACACAATGTGATCATCTTCTATACGTTGTTCAGACTTGTTCTAAAAACTTTTGCCATTACCGTTAAGGTTGAGTTCTCTGCATTAATATTCCACATGCCTAAGGCGCATGAATACCCAAAAAAAAAAAGAAGAAAAAAAAAAAAAAAAGAACAGGGAGGGGGGGAAAAATCAAACCCAACCTCTGGGAAGATCAATTCAACAATTTTCCATATCCTCATTATAGTCAAGCACAAACCTGTCCAAGCTTAATATTATTAAAATACAAAAATGGAAAGAGCCACCTGCCCAAATTATACAGTTAGAAGACTACCAAATAAAAGCATGTCTGCCTGGACTAAACCATAAATAGGGTACTAAAAACCTCTTCCTAAAACAACAATGAAACACCACTACACACCTATTAAAATGGCTAAAATCCAGAACAATGACAACACCAGGCGCTTGAGAGGGTAAGAACAACAGGAACTCTCATTCACTGCTGGTGGGAAGGCAAAGTGGTACAGCCACTCTGGAAGATGGTTTGGCCCTTTCTTACAAAGCTAAACACACTATGACCATACATCCAGCAATCACACTTCTACATATTTACCCAATTAATAACATATGTCCACACAAACTCATACACGCATATGTTTTATAACAGCTTTATGCATAATTGCCAAAAACTAGAAGCAGTCAAAATGTCCTGCAACAAATGAATCTACTGTGGTACATCCAGACAATGGAGTATTAGTTGGTAGAAGTCATGGATGAACCTTAAATGCATACTCCTAACTAAAGAAGGCAATTTGAAAAAACTGATGATTCCAATTCTGGAAAAGGTAAAACTATAGAGACAATAAAAAGATCCGTGGCTGCCGAGGGCTTAGTGGGGGGAGGAACCCTGAACAGGTGAAGCACATGGATTTTTTAGGGCACTGAAACTCTTCTGTATTCAACTGTAATGACAGACACATGACACATATTCATCAAAACCCATGGAACTTTAGATATAACACAAAGAGTGAACCTTAACATATACAAATTTTTTAAAGAAAGTCTTTTAAAGAGGTCAGGGGATCCCAGGACGGAATGCAGCCAATGACAAAAACAGTTTTACAAATGTATGGAACAGTGACAACAAAGGGAGTGGGGAAAAGGTTGCTGACCTAAGTATAACGAAGCAGAAATGAAGGCTACAGGCAAATGAAAGTGGACAAGAGTGCCATATCATTGATGAAGTTTCTCACGGGGATACATGGTAAAGATTCAGAAACCACTGTATGTGTACTCAGGGATTGAACAATATACTAAAGGGATGATGGATGGTGACAGCGACAGCTCTCAGTGCTGAGGTGGAAGGTGACAGTTAAGCAAAGGGAGGAGGCTAAAATGACCCACGTGCTGACGATCTGACCTGGAGACGTCAGTATCAACACACGTCTAGTTTCATATAGACACAGGTGGTTACACACAGAAATATTTATACACTTGTATATATGCATGGGCCAGTATACACATATAGCTTCCCTGTTCTGTCATATGAGGGGGGCCTAGAAGCAACGGACACCCCAATAGCAACAAGCACACCGAGCACCCAGGTCTTGGTTTCTAATGCCATTTTCCAATAGAAAGAACGTGGGCTCCTTGAAGAAATGGCTGATTCTAGGACTTTGGCAGAAAATTTACAAGATGAGCCTGCAGTATCTTCTAGTGCCAGAGAGTAAGGGAAGTGCTCAAGAGAGAGGACAGGTAGAGGCAGGTGGAGGAGGAAGTGGAGGGGGAGGAGAGGGGAGGACAGGGGAGGGGAGAAATCCAGCTGAAAGAATTTCCAATGACCAGAGCTGGAACAATTTTAGCAACTAAACAAAGTAGTATATAACCCAAAATATAGAATAAATATCCATGAGTCCATACTGATACAAATTCACAACTGAATACATAAATGGGAAAGAAGAGACAAATCTCCTGTGCAGAATTCTAAATAATATTTGCAGACAGTCCAACCTCAAGTTGGGGGAGCATAACCTGTCACTCCTTAAGTGTAGGCTGTGTTTAGTGCCTTCCTTCCAAAAAGCACACTCTGGAAAGGGGAGGAAAGAGTTTTGTTTACAGAGGAGAAACCTAACACTCCCTCAGCTGGGAGTCAACGTACAGTGATACGTCATGTTGACAATATTACTCCTGACATTATGTGAAAAGAAGAGCACTTCACCTCTGTGGTCTTCCTCTCAAATTCCATAACCCCCGTCTAATCATGAGAAAAAGAAAAACATCAGTTAAATCCTAAAAAGGGACATTTTACAAAATACCTAACCAATACTCCTCAAAACCATCAAGGTCATCAAAAACAAGGAAAGCTTAAGAAACTGTCACAGACCATAGGAGCCTCAGGAGATATAATGATAAAAAGGACAGCAGGTAAAAACTAAAAACATCTGAATAAAGTATGGACTTACTTTATCTTCACGATTTTTCTGTAAATCCAAAACTCTCCTAAAGTCAAAAGTTTATTTTAAAACAAAATAAACAAACCAAAATCTCCTTCACTCCAACCACTGTTCTCTAAACCACCAAACTAGTGATTCTCGAAGTGTGGTCCCTGGACCAGCAGCATCAGACCCACCTGGCAGCTTGTTAGAAATGCCAGTTTTCAGGCCCTGCCCCAGACCTGCTGAATCAGGTCCAGGGATAGGGCTCAGCAATCTGTGTTTTTAAAAAGCCCCTTCCGTGACTCTGACACACGATAACGTTTGCACGCACAGACGCTCTGATTTCTGATACAGGATGGGGGTGGGACTTCAGAATCAGGTGATGCTCAGGCTGCTGGTCTGGGGACCACATTTTGAGAATCACTGCTTTAGGCCAGCCAAGCAATAAGAAAGGCCTTTAGTGAATGCTTACCATGTGTCAGGTACTTACCACAACATAACCACAAGAAACACCCCCATATTAGAGAAAGAGAGTGGTTTTCCTCAGGCCACAGCTACATGACTGGACTGTGGAGCCTCTGTCCTGTCCTCTTGAGGGGCCTCATTTCTGGGTAATGTATTCATCTCCTGAGGTGGCTCTAACAAATTACCACAAACTAGGTGGCTTAGAACAACAAGAAGTTACTCTCTCAATGTTCTGGAGGCTGGAAGTCTGAAATCCAACAGGGCCATGCTGTCTCCAAGGAAGATTCTACCCCTCACCTCTTCTAGCTTCTGGTGGCCCTGGCACTCTGGGCTTCTGGCCACATCACTCCAGTCTCTGTCTTCTCTGTGTCTGTGTTATTTTTCTTTGCTTCTCTCTTATAAGGACTCTCATGATGGCATTTAGGACCCCACTGGATAATCCAGGGTAATCTCATCTCCTTAAATACATTTGCAAAGACCCTTTTTCCAAATAAGATAATATTTACCAATTTAAGGGATTAGGACCTGATATCTGTGGGAGGTCATTATTCAACCTACTACACACGCTGTAAGTCAAGAAGACATCAATGGATTTCCCCTACAAAATTATAGCAGAGAATGAAGATTTCTGACCAAGGATCTGGCAGTTGTTTCCTTCCTGCAGGGATGACCACAGAACACTACATAAAATCAACTGTGGATGTAGAGTATTACCATCTTCTAAACTACCTAAAATTCAATTACACAGTTAATAAACACCTTCATCAAGGGCGGAGTTTTCAGAGGGCTTGTTTTAGATGACTGTGACCAACCGGGATCTTTAAAGTGACTTTTGAGAAATTTTAAGACTAAAATGAAAGATTTTTAGTTTAAAGATTTCTTGAGAATTGAAGATTTAGCTTAAAGATCTCTTGCAAACTGATCCAGGAATGTTTGTTCTGCTGCTCTCTCTTACATTAAAAACTTCCTAAGAGTAAATCTAGGGATTGGAGATCAAATACCTCTTTTGTTTGTTCTTGGGTTGAGGTCCACCACTTTAAACCCATTTAAACCACTACTTTTCAGCTAGACATTTACACTAGCTTGGCAAGGGTCTAACAAATAAAAGTGACAGAGTACTATGTGGTCTAATTGCTCTCAGCTGAATATTATCTTAAACATTATGAGTATACTGAAAATACTGCACCAAAGGAATGTAAGGAGCATGAAAATTTTCCCTTTGTCTAAAGTTTAAATTGATTCTTTTCAAATACCAGCAATAGTTACAATAAAAAGGTAGAGTGCAGCACAGTGTGATACAGAAAAAGAAAATTTATTTCATTAGAGTTAGAATTGTAGGCTCAGCAGCCAAACTGCCTGGATTCAAATTCTGAATTGAGCACTTTACCATCTGTCCAATCCAGGATGCGTTAACTGATCTCCCACTTCAGATAAGAGGATACTGAGACTTGGGAAAGCAGAGTTTAGACACACTTTCTCACCACACCAAAAGTGTAAGATGTCCTTTAAACCTATCCCTCCAAAAACAAATTCTTTAATACAAAGGCTTAACTGAATCAATGTTCAATTATAACTGTCTCCTGAAATTAACAGGGATTTCTGCCTTCCATGGTAAGTGCCCACTTGGAAACTTCATTGATCTACTGTAACTATTACAAAGTGACTTAGATCACTTGATGATCAGTAAACTCTTTGTCTATTAGTAGTAGTATTATAGGCCAAAGATTATAACAGAAAGGCTAAGCCCCTGTTACATTTCTATTATTAATTAGTTAAGGATGTGGACCAACTTTGTGATGACATATGCAATTCTATGGAGTGGCTTTTTTTTTTTTTTTAATAAGTAAAACCACGTAGTTTTCAATGAACATACATGAACATCAAATTCCATGACAAATAAGACCTCTGTATCACTGGGACACAAGCCCCACTGCTTCTTACTCCAAGCAAACAACATTCCAGTTTCTGCCTGGATGCTGACCACCAGCCATCTGTGGTCCACCGGTTCTCAGCTGTCCCCTAAGGTTTATCAGTTTTAGGAACTATTCAGCCCATGAGTCATCAATAGATTAAAAAGTCTAAATGGTGAGTGTTCCAACACTTCAAGTTCAAACTAAGCAAATGTAAATCAAAGGTGAAGGTTTCTTCCTCTTTCACTGGCCTCCCTGGCTCAGTCTCCTCTGCCAGATCCTCATTTCAGACTTCCAGCCCCTGGAAGCCCTTGGGCTCAGCCCTAGAGTTTTCTCTATCTTCATGGATGTCATTCATCCTCCGGCTTTAAATATTGTCAAGATGCAGAGGACTCACATTGGTATCTCTAGCCTGACCTTCCAAGTCTTCCCCATCCCTCCAGCTGCTCAGAAAACCCTCCTCTCTCCCACATCTCATCCCTCAACAAGTCCTATCAGCTGTACCTTCGAAATTCATCACAAGCTACCACTTCTTCCCACTCCCACTGCTGCCACCTGCACCAAGCGCTACCGTTTTCCGTTCTCTGAGTTACCAGAAGTGCTTGCTCATGGATCTCCCTGCTCCCACTCTTGCTCCCCTGCAGTTTCTTCTTCAAACACCAACTGGTGGGGTCCTTTTGAAACAGCTCCCTATACTCCTCTGCCCCGAACCCCCAGTGCTTGCCCAGCTCACTGGGCATAGAACACAGAGCCTTTATCAGGGACAGGCCTTCCACAATCCGGACCCTCCCACTCATGTGCTCCAGCCATGCAGATTCCTTGCTGTCCTAATCATGCACACAATCTCTGCCTCTGGGCCTTTGCATGCCCCATTTCCTCTGGCTGGAGATGGTCCTCCCTGGATGTAAGCAAAGTTCACTTTCACTCTCTCAGCTGGGCTGGCACTCCCTGACCCCTCCATCACTCTGTCACCTCACCATGCTTGTACTTCTTCAAGCAGATATTGGCACCAACTGCCAGTATATATTTGTCTCCTCTGATGTCCCCATAAAGAAGTAAATGCTCCAGGAGAGCAGGCTTTGCTGTGCTCACTGCTGTAGCCCCAGTGTCTTGAGCAGGGCCTGTCACAGAGCAGGCAAGAAGATAGTTTATTTAGTGAGTTAACCATTAAAGATTTGTTTGTATCATCTGGGATATTTCAATTTCCATGCCCATCTTCCCCCCATAAAACTACCAGAATTCTAAACTATTGCAGAATCTGTTCATAGCAACATAAAAAGCAAACAGGCATTCCTCGGGTGGTAAAAAATAAGAATGCACTCCTCTTTCTGCCTTAAATGGACCACATCATTATAAATAAAAATATGGCTTCTGTCCTTAAGCTGAATATTCCTGCCAAAGGGGAATGCACAGGTGTGAACATGTACAAAAAGAAAAGTAGTGCAGTATTTTTCAAAAGAAAAAATCTTCAAAAATAAGTGCCAGGCAGCAAAGAAAAAAAACTCTATACTGATTTCTTTATCCTCACAAGGCTCACTGGGAGAAAACCCAGAAACGAAACACTATAGGGTTAACCAGGATGATGTTGGTAGGAGCGCTAGCATAAAATTGCTGAGTGAATGCTGAAGGACTCTTTTTAGCCAGGGAGAAGTTTTGCTGTAATGGTACCATTACAAATTTCTTACAGTAATAACACGGTACATTATAAGCTTGCTCAAATGATAAGCTCTTTATGAGGGTTAGAAGTCTGCAGCCCTCTCAAACAAAGGCCTTTCTGTCTTAGATTTCCTAGAAGTCAATAAGCTAAAAATCACATCCTGCACAATATCCACTTAGACTCACAGAAGATCTAGTCTTCTGTGGCTTCACCCCAGCTTCCCAGGGCACTGGGCAGTCAACACCATACACTCCACTTCTGTGTGTCCAATCAGATCATCTCTAGGGTCTAACTACTTTTTATTTTGAAATAACTTCAGGTTTATAGCAGAGCTGTAAAGACAGTAGAGAGAGATCCCATCTCTTGACCCCACTTCCTCTAATGTCAACATCTTATGTAACTATATCCTATGCATATTAAAACTAAGAAATTGACACTCATACAACACTATTAACTAAACCACAGGCTCTATTCAGATTTCATCAGTTTTTCCACTAATGTCTCTTTTCTTCCAGTCCAGGACCCCACAATGCATTCAGCTGTCACATCTTTGGTCACTGCCAATCTGGAACAATCCCTCAGTCTTTCCTTGCTTTTCATGACCTTGCCACTTGGAAGAACAATGGTCAGGTATTTTGTAGAATGTCCCTCAAGTTGGGTTTGTCTGATGTTTTCTCACGACCAGACTGGAATTACGGCTTTGAGAGGACTAAGGCACAGGTGAAGAGCCATCTCATCCCATCATACCTGAGAGTACATGATATAAATATGACTTTATACTGCTCATGTTAAGGTGGTGTCTGCCGGGTTTTCTACTGTGAAGTTACTATTTTTCCTATTCCCTACTCCATCCATTACAAATGAATCCAACCCACAGTCAAGGGGAAGGAAATCAAGCTCCACCACCAGGAGGGAAGATTATTCAAAAATCTGTGAATGTTAAAACCACCATGGCAATTAATGAATACTTTGTAAGTCCCTCTTTTGTTTTTTTTAAAATGAAATTTGTTTAGCTAAACAAATCTCAGCTTATGGTTCATGGCAACAAACAAAAGTTGAGGCAAAAAAGAAACAAAAAAGGCTAAGGCTCAAAGAAGATTTATAACTAGACCACATAGGCAGACATTTGTGAAATCATCAACTGCAGAGACAAAAAGATTTTTTAAAATATCATTTGATTTTAGCTTTAGAGCATTTGTCAGTTTTATCTCTGGCCAAAAGTTCTTTGTTTTCGTCATCACATCAAATAGAGCTTCTACCCCTGTCATTACTCAAGATTTACTGCTGATCAGCTCTCATCCTTACTGACTTTTATCCGGCTATGCAACTCATGGCAATTAACATGGCTCATAGGAGAGAAGAAAGGGGAAAAATGATAAAGCAGTAGTCTGTCAAACATGTATGATGGGGCGACACCGTATGCCAAGTATGGCTTCCCTGCAACTGGACTGTAAGTCATTTACTGGAAAGACCAAAGTCCAAACTCCTTTTTTGTCTTCTCCACCACCAACAAAATGCTCTGCACTGAACAGGGGCTAAATAAGATGATGCCAATTAATCAAAACATAATGTCAGTCTCCACCTAGTTCCAAAACCTCATTAGATTATAAGCAATGTTGTAAGAGTATTAACGGCATCTAGGGTTCTTACACATGAGCAAGTAGAATGATCAGAGAAGCCTATAAATAGTGCAGATCATTGGACTCCACCTACCAAGAGTCTGGTTCTGGGTTGGGTCTGGAAATTTGCTCTGTAACAAACACCTCAAGTGATTCTCTTTTAAATAGCTTCCCTTTGAGAAAGAGCAACTTAGTGTAAGACCTATGGACAATGCTAATACTTGAAGTACACGCACACGCACACACACACACACAATTTTCCCACTGAAAAAGGCTTGGAAAACTGACTTACAACACACCGTTACGCCTTACAAAGCTTTACCTCCAAAGGTCTCTTTCTGACCCACACAACACTGCTACCATCAAGTTCATTCCTGCCTTTGTCCCCTCACTTGTTATTTTTCAGGTGCCAGATAGTCTTACCAGTTCAGGTCAGAAAGGATGATTAAATACTGGAATTACAAACTTTATAAAGCTTTGCTGTTGCCATCCCTAGATCTCTTACAACTGTGAATGGATACCATCCTGACAGTGGAAAACAGTCCAGAAATCGATTAGAGAAAGGAGTGACCCACACAGTGCAAGCCTCCTCAATGCTACCCTCCCAAACCATTCCACCCTGAGCCAGTAGTCCCACAGCCCTCCACACTTTACTGTGCAGCTCACACTATTTTTCCCTGGTTTATTGTTGCTTTACTATAATTAGGCAGTGAGGTATTTTTTTTCATAAAGATTAGTCCCTTTTCACATAGTGAAAATAAGTTCTCAGAGCTCATTTCACTCGTATTACCTCAAAATGTCTCATCTAACACTTCAAATAAACTGTCAGTTTATTATAGGAATTGAGTTGATGGCACATGTGATCTCAATCTTTTCATCTACACAGAAAATACTCTTCAGCTATTAGCTTAAGATAAGGAAAATGATATTCTGATCCCACTTCCCGATAATGTTGCTAAGGAGCCCTTTTCTGTCAACTCAACCTAAATTAGGTATGTCTAGTGATGACCTTATAATAAGAAAGATGATGAACATGTAAAGTCTCGAACATCTTTAACACACTCCTACCAAACTTGAACAAAGCACTTTGCCTTGCCACCCCCTCCCTCACAAGCACAAGACTCTGATATAACAAATGGGGACACCATTTCAGAGATGTTTGTATACTTACAGAAGGTTTTGACAGTAAAATAATTACAGGTCCAAAGCAACTAACTTCTCCATTTTAGGTCAACTCTGATGTGTTCTGTCAGAACAGTCTTCTCTAAATTTTAACAGCAAAAACCAAGGATTCTAACACCACAGTGTTCCTACAAGTCATATCCAAGTACTTGTTTATGCAGGTCAAAACCTATGCAAAGTCCTCAGGGAATGAGTTCTGAAGGGCTTAGTTTTCCAGATACTTGGGTATTTCATAAGCACTCACTCTGTGCCAAGCACGAGCTACGATAATATGCAGCATCTCAATGCTTGAGACAATCCTACAAGGTAGGCAATGTCTTATGCCATCTTTTAAGGAGCTAACAGTCCAGAGAAGTTAGGCTACTCGCTGCCCAGGATGACACTGCTAGTGAAGAATGCCGAATGAACTGGGAGATTCCAGCCCACTGTATCCTAAAGCACGTCCTCACCACTCACTCCCCTGCTCCCCTCAACCTTTGTGCCACTTGGCCTCTGCTTACACCTCTCTCCTCTTGCTCACCCCACACCAAAAACATTGGTCCCTTTGTGATGTGTTAAACACCTCATACATTACTCTACTGTCTCTTTGCACCACAGCCCAGCCCCACAGGAACAGGAGAGAGCAGGACCTCTGCTCTCTGCACTGCTGCGTCCCCAACTAGAACAGTGTCTTAATCATAGCAGACGTTCACGATTTATTTGAAAAGTAAGTATGTGTGAATATTGTAACTGACTCGCTGAAAATCTTTCTAATTTTTAGGGCACAATTCCCTGACCTCTTATGCAGAGGATAAGAGGATATTCAGAGTGATTTATCTAATTGGAGAAAGCAAAATTTAAGCTGTGAAGCTAAGGCTCCATAATTGATGGTCTTAGGTGATACCAAATGAAAATGGTGGAGTAAAGACCTCCAAAAATTCCCTCCTCCATAAAAGCAAAGAGAACTTGGGCCAAAATAGTTTCCGGCACCTATTCAGGACTCTGGATATTAACCAAAGGCTTAGAGTAACCCAGGAAGCATTTATGCAAGAAAAACAGTGAAATTTTGGTAAGAAGAGTGAATTTTGTGGCATGTTAACTGTCCGTTCCCATTCCCTATTCCCCAGCAATGTGGTGGTAACCTTGAAAACCAACATCTACAACCATGCCGAAAACCAGCAAACTGGCAGCCACTGGAAGGAGACAGAGCAGGCAGGGCTGGAGCTCCTTCAAAGCCCCATTCCCAGAGAACTGTCATTATCTGACCTGCCTGGTGGTTTCCTAGAAGACCCTACTTGTAAGGCTGTCTTTATTTGACCTGACTCAGAGCCCTCCTATTGCAAAAAGTCTCTTGGTGGGGAGGGGAGGAAGTATTTGTTAAAAATAATCACAGGTAATTGTTGAATATCATGCTGCCTGAGGATGTGGCTAACAGTATAGGCAAAACACAGGCTAACCAAACAGCTTAAAAAGAAAAGTAGGGGTATGACATGTCCATACGGCACTTTGAAAAGCTTTTATATATATCTGGGAACCTAGAAGGCCATGAACATGCATCGGGCTGTGCACATGCCCAGGGAAGACCTGAGAAGGCCCTAAGTTCTCATCTCTGGTTGACCGTAAGGCTGTGTACAGGCAGGAGGTGAGGCTAAGGAAGAGCTGAAAACTGCATGGTGAGTATTAAAGGCAAGCACCAATGAGTACACAGAGCCCCTAAGCAAAGACTGGGAGACTTAGTTCCAGGCATCTAAGGAAATCTTCATCCATTCATTAGCTAACCGCTAAGCAAACCAAGCAGAGATTTAAGTGGCTACACACACACACACACACACACACACTACAGACTTTACAAAATTTTCCAAAAAGTCACTAAAACAATAGTAACATCATTAACCCCTGGGGAAGGTGCAGAATCTGATTTCCAGGGCTGCTGTATTATTTTAAATGTTCTGTTGTCTACAAGAAATTATGAGACATTCAAAGAAACAAGAAGGTACGGCCCATTAATGTGGGGAGGGGGGTAGGTAGGGCAGGAAGGAAGCAGCCAATAAAGAGGTGGAAATTATAAAGAAAAGAGGCAAGCAGAAATTCTGGAATTGAAAGTCATAATAACCAAAACAAAAAATCCACAACCAATCTGAACAGACAAAAGAAAGGATCAGTAAACTTGAAGATAGGCCAATTGAGATTATCCAGTCTGAGGAATTGAAAGAAAAAAGGAAAAGAAAGAGCCCAAGCATATGCATAGGGCAGTGGCAGAAGGAGAGGAGCGAGAAAGAGAGAAGGGCAAAAATGTTTGAAGAAATAATGGCTGAAAACTTACCAAATGTGATGAAAAACAATCTACATGCCCAAGAAGCTCAAGGAACTCCAAGTATAATAAACTCAGAGAGCCACACCTAGACTCGTCATAATCAAACTACTGAAAGCCAGAGCCTCAAAAGCAGCAAGAGAAGAGACTCATCGCATTGGAGGGATCCTCGGTAAGATTAACAACTGGTTTCTCATCCAAAGAAACCACGGATACCAGAAAGCCTCCATTCAAACTGCTGAAAGAAAAAGACTGTCAACCAAGAATTCTCTACCAACAAAACTGTCCTTCAAAAGTGAGGAAGAAATTAGGGCGTTCCCAGATAAACAAAAACTGGAAGAATCTGTCACTAACAAACCTACCCCATGAGAAATATTAAAAGAGGCCTTTCAGACTGAAATGAAAGCACACTAAACATTAACTCAAATACACGTGAATAAAGAGCCCAAAAAAGGTAACTACATAGGTAAATATAAAAGACGGTATAAATAGGTTGTAACACTTTTTTCTCTAATCTGATTTAAAAAATAACTGCATTAAGCAGTAGTTATAAATCTGTGTTGATAGGCATATCATGTATAAAGATGTTAATTTGTGTGACAATAATAGCAGGAGGGAACAGGGAGAAATAAAGCTTTATATCAAAGCAAAGATTGTGTATACTAGTTGCAAAGTTGGTGTTAACCCAAACTATGTTATTACCAGTTAGGATGTTAACTGTTAACACTTAGGGTAGCTTCTTAAAAAATAACTCAGAAAAAATAAAGTAAAAGAAATGACAAGAGAGTGAAAATGTATAAAAACTAACACAAAATAAGGCAGCACTGTAGGAACAAAGAAACAAAACAGACATGACCTAGGAAACCAAGAGCAAAATGACAGACATAAATCCTACCCTATCAGTAATGACATTAAATGTAAATGGATTAAACACTCCAATTAAAAACTGGTCCAATTACATGCTCTCTACAAGAGAAACATTTTAGATTCAAAGACAAACAGACCAGGGGTGGCTGGGTAGCTTAGTCAGTTGAGTGTCTGACTTCCACTCAGGTCATGATCTCACGGTTGGGAGTTTGAGCCCTGCATCAGGCCCGCTGCTGTTAGCCCAGAGCCCACTTCTGATCTGTGTCTCCCTCTTTCTGCCCCTCCCTCACTCGTGCGCGTACATATGCGCGCTCTCTCTCTCTCTCTCTCTCTCTCTCTCTCAAAAATAAATAAACATTGAAAAAAAAAAAGGCTAAAAGTGAAAGGCTGGAAAAAGATATAGCATGCACTGGTAACCAAAAGAGTGCTGGAATGATTATACTATCAGACAAAACAGACTTTAAGACAAAATTTGTCACTAAAGACAAAGAATGAATTTTATAATGATAAAAGGGCTCGTCCACCCATAATTGCATGTACGCACTTAACAACAGAGCCCCAAGATACATGAAGCAAAAACTGACACAACAGAAGACAGAAATACACAATTCAACAATATTAGAGACTTCAATATCTCACTTTCAATAATGCATAGAATAACTAAACACACAAGGAAAAAGACTTAATCAACATACAAATCAACTAGACCTAAGAGATACCCACAGAATACTCAATAGCAGAATATACATTTTTTTTATTTTTTTAATATTTATTTATTTTTGACAGAGAGACAGAGCATGAGCAAGGGAAGGGCAGAGAGAGAGGGAGACAGAGAATCCAAAGCAGGCTCCAGGCTCTGAGCTGTCAGCACAGAGCCTGATGTGGGGCTTGAACTCAGACCGTGAAATCATGACCTGAGCCGAAGTTGGACGCTCAACCGACTGAGCCACCCAGGTACCCCCAGAATACACATTCTTCTCCAGCACATACAAAACATTCTCCAGGGTAAACCATATGTTAGGCCGTTAAAAAGTCTCAATAAATTTAAAAGAACTGAAATAATACAAAGTACGTTCTCCAACCATACCGAATGAAATTAAAAATCAATAACACAATGGTGGGTCTTAGACTGCTGTGCTGTTCAGTCTCATTTCCTCTTGTGTTTCACTTCTTCATATCCTTCCCACTCACTGCTGACAGTGTCTTTGTATGGTAACCCCCCCACTGCCATTGTAGATGCTAATTTGCCCTTATAATCTATTAGAAGTTTGGAGATGGAACCATTGAACTTGTAGAACAAAAGAATAAGGCTCAGTATAAAACCACAAGGGGCTCTGCCTTGAAGAATCAGGAAGCATTAGGGATCAGTATTTGGAGCACCTTATTCTAGCCACCTAGGAGCCAGCCTAGTTCTTAGGCAGGCAAGGTTAATGGGCAGCCTAAAGGCCCAGGAAGGCACCAGTATAATGCAAATCAGTTCCATGGCAACCAGCGGTTAAGAAACATTACTTCTCCCATTATTAAGGAAAAAAAATTCCCAGCCTTCTGATATAAAGATGTTCAACATTCCTTTATAAGCCAGTCAGACTAACAAAAGGAAGATGTCCTCTTTTTACATATTTTGCTCTAAATTCCAATTTCCTTTGAGGACATGCCTTCCCATAAAAAGAACATCATCAATCTTACCCTTCCCTGTACTGTTTTATACTTAAAATCACTATCACAGGGTTTTACGCTCTCACATTTTTCTAAACTGCTTCATGAACATGTTTTTGTTTCCTTAACCAGACTTAAAGCCCTTGAGGGGAAAAAAAGGCCATTCATGTTTCATTCTCCTTTTTGTAGTTCCCTACCCGCTCAGAGAGCTGTACTGGGCTCATTAATGCTCCCTTAACAAATACTGGTTAACTCAGAGGGTCATACGGGTGTGTCCTAATATACTGGTGTGTCCCAAACAACTTCTAGGTGTGCCAAGATAACAACCCCTTTGGGTCTGGGGCAGGGGGTGCAGTGGTTAGATGTTGGGGTAGCAGGAGCACCTCAATGTGTGCATCACCATGTGAAAAAGGCTGGGAAACACTGAGTTAAGGGACTAATTAGAAACACTGCTGAGGGGCACCTGAGTGGCAGTCAGTTGAGCATCCAACTCTTGACTTCGGCTCAGGTCTTGATCCCAGGGTCGTGGGATCATGGGATTGAGCACCGCATCGATGCTTAAGACTCTCTGTCTCTCTCTCTCTCTCTCCCCTCTCCCCCCACTTGCACACGTGTGCTCTCTCTCTCTCAGAAACAAACACACAACAACAAAAAAACCCTGGGTTAAAGGACTAATTAGAAACACTGCTGAAAAGAACTAGAAAGAGACTGAATGTCCATAAAAAAGATGAAGCTCCTCATGTACCAACTAGAAAATCTTCCAAGACACGTAAGTGAAAGCCAGCAAGATCCAGGCAGTATGTAAAACATGCTACCATCCACGTAATAAGGAGGATACACACACTTCATGGATTACCTATGCATACGGTACGCCTTTACGGGTACACCACAGTGGCTGGCCCTGAAGGGAACCCAGGAGGTAGAGATGGAGATGGGAAAACTTATCCCAATGAACCCACTGAACTTCTGAATTTTAAAGCATGTGATGGCATTAAATTTTTTTGAATTCTATTTTAGAGGGGGAGAGAAAGTGGGTAAGGGAGGCAGGGAGGGCAAGGGGAAAGGGAAGGGAGAGAGGGAGAGGGAGAGAAAGAGAGAGAGACAGTCTCAAGCAGGTTCCACACTCAGTGCAGGGCCTGACATGGGGCTCCATCCTACAACCCTGGGATCATGACATGAGCCGAAATCAAGAGTTGGCACTCAACCCGACTAAGCCACCCAGGGCCCCCCAATAATTTTTTTTAATGTTTATTTATTTTTGAGAGAAAGAAAGACAGAGTGTGAGCAGGGAAGGGGCAGACAGAGAGGGAGACACAGAATTCAAAGCAGGCTCCAGGCTCTGAGCTGTCAGCAGCCCCGATGCAAGGCTGGAACTCATGAACTGTGTGATCATGACCTGAGCCGAAGTCAGACGTTTAACCGACTGAGCCACCCAGGCACCCCAATAAACTTTTTAAAGTTGCCAAATCCACCTATGCCTAGTAATGACTATTTTCTATGCAAAACACCTTTATGACTAAGTCAAATGTTGGGTTAAAATAAGAAAAGCAAGATCTGGTTGCTGGTTACCCAGCTATGTTCTCTTTGTGAAAATCCACTGAGCTCTACACTTAATTATGATCTGTGTACTTTTCCACAGGTATAATATACCTCAATAAAAAGTCAAACATAAAATGAAAAGGTTACTTAGGTCAACTGTCTTTTTGTTCCCTTATTAAAAGGCCAGTATATGTCATTTATTTGCCTAAAAAATTGTTTCAAATCATTCAGCAATGTTTCTCAAAAGCAACCTCCTATGACTGAGATGTCATGCCGAGCCCGTGTGACAAGGGGGCTCAGGTCTGCCTGCTCTGCTTCTCCATCAGTAGTAACGGCCTCCAGTCCCACATTCTCACTCTGGGCTGGGAGGGTTCAGTAAGCACTGAGGAGCATTACTAAAAACCACCTTATGGTTTACTGCATTGCAATTACATTTTTAAATTATGAAAATGAAAGTATTTAAAGCCACTTATCAAAAATGCCAAAGTCACAAAGGATGCAGATGGAGGCTGTGCAAACAGTCCAGACAGAAGAAGGCTACCTATAGAGGCGTGACCATCAAATCCAACACCTGACCCGAGGCTGCTCCTGTGATGGAGAAGGGAGAACTGTTACCCAGGACTTTGCTGCATCAACAGGTAAAATCGGAAAATAAACGGCAGGTTGAAGTCTCCGTGTTGAACTGAACTTAGGCTATACTATGGTCATATGAGAGCATTTCCCCACTCTTAGTCAAAATACAATTGATGTTAGTTGAAGTAAAGGGCCACAATGTTAAGTTACTCTTAAATGAGGGACAGGTCTATGTCCCTGTATGCGGGAACAGGGGGAGACTCAGCAGCAGTGGCAAATATCATGCGAATAGGGTAAAATGTTAACAGGTTAATTTGAGTCCAGGGTGTGTGGATGTGCTTGGTGTTGGTTTTTTTTTTCTGTGAAATTAAAATTACTTCCAAATAAAGTCTTTTAAAACCATGTATTAATAAATTACTACCAATAAGAATCAAAACAAGCTTAGAAATGAATCTGGATTTTGATTATGACAGTTGCCTCTCATGAGGCATTTTAATGCCAAGGCACTATTTCAATTTGCAAAAAAAAAAAAAAAAAAAGAAAAAGTAAAAATTACACCTTCTGGCTAGATTTATAAGAGCTAAATAAGTACCTTCCAAGACCTAAAGCTTAACATAATTGTCTTTAACATAAGACTCCACCTCAGTAATTTCTCATAATGTGAACCTTAATGGAGAAACTAGATTTACAGGAAGTTTAATAAAAGTTCTCATCCACACGAGGGATTAATCTCACTTGAGTGGCAAACACAATGATAAATCCTAGCTAACGATGTAGGTTAAGAGCACTTAGAGCCCTACCAAAAAAGAAAACAGAAATCAAAGGTCTAATAAAATGGTACATGTCCCAATAGATCTAATTCTTAGAAATGACAATGATGAAGGACTACACATGAAAGGCAAAACTTTAAATTTACAGAAAAACATACGGGAGACAATTCCCATCCCTCCAGGAAGGGAAAATTTCTTACACAAAAAAGCACAAGCCATACAGGAGAAGAATGAGACATTAAACTACACTCAAAACTCACGATTTGCATGTGAAGTAAAGCCACATTTAAAGGGAAAGGACGAGTCACTTTTGGGGAGAGGACAGGCCCCTGCAAAAGGAGCTCGCAAACTGTCAGCACCCAGGAAAAACTCTGTCGTCATCAGGCCTGTAAACACATGGAGTAGCAGCGACACCACCCAGAGCTGACTGTCCCCTGGCTGCCCACATGTCCTCCACACCCCCCAGAGATCCTAGGGACAGGGAACTGGCCAGGGAGGGAGCCTCCTCTCCACCAGATCCCTTTAATAAAATCATTCACCAGGTGCCTCCAGGCAAAGAGGTGGCCTCCAGTGTCCAGAAAGGAGGATCCTCAGCACCCAGGTTCAGGCCTTAGAGAACTTTGGCGATTACGAGAGGACAGCCCTAAAACTACCTCCCAGCCCCTGCAGCCCTAGGACAATACTTTCTAACAACATCCTGGCACTAATGCTAGCTGAGAGTTCTGGATAAACAAGACGCTGGCTCCAGCGACATCTATCTAGCAGGATGTAAGATATAACAGCGCCACGACACTAAGACACAGGTTGTTAAAAATTCACTCTCAAAGGTAGGCCTATTGTCTACAATTCAGCAGGACGGCTAGCTTCTCAGAGATCAGGGAGAGAGAGGGTAAAACATTCCAAAATACACAAGGCACTGCATGTTTCAACTATAATGAAGCATGTTAAGGTTATAACTACTAAATTAAGGATGGGAGGAAATGCAGAAACACTGCCAGCTGTATTCTTAAAACTGCATGACATCCCCAAATAGTTTTCTCGCTGCAAAAATCCAATGCAACAGAAATCCCCCCTAGATCCAGTGAGGAGGTCGGGGGGAGGGGGGGGGGGACACACACACAGAGATCAGAGGTTTCACTCAAATGACATCTGAATGTACCTTTTATAATTAGAAACAACATGAAAACTACTTCCGGTATTCTTGAAAATGTCCACTTCCCTAACAGTTCAAATGAAAGAAACAGTTATTAGGAAACCTTTAAAAGCAAGTCTTGGGGGCAGAAGGCAAGTACTGGCAGGAATACAATTTCTTCACTCAAGCCCTTGAGAAAATTAACTCATAACAAAAGCTAACAGTTCACATCAGAAAGTAGGTTTCTTTTTCTTGGGCAGAGGTCTAGAAATTCCCTCTGTTCATCACAACTATCAGTAGTTTATCAATTTACACACAACAACAACCTAAATAATTTTTTCCATTCTGACTAATATCAGATCCTGTAACTGCAGGCAAGAGGTGCACATCTGCCAATAAAAACAGAGAAAAGTCAAAAGCTAACTCATGTTCTCGAGAGCATTTAAAGAGAAAACATCTACAAGTAGACTTCCTACAAAAAATCGCATTTGTGTGTCCAGATAAGTCAGAGATTGCCTACCCACTATCCTCAAAGGAACCTTACTGCAAACTTACAGACTACAAATAAAGGTCTAAAATGTCAAGGTTTAAAATAAATGCAAAACCAAATGCTAATGGCTTTTTTTAAAATATCATTACTCAGGGGCGCCTGGGTGGCGCAGTCGGTTAAGCGTCCGACTTCAGCCAGGTCACGATCTCGCGGTCCGTGAGTTCGAGCCCCGCGTCAGGCTCTGGGCTGCTGGCTCGGAGCCTGGAGCCTGTTTCCGATTCTGTGTCTCCCTCTCTCTCTGCCCCTCCCCCGTTCATGCTCTGTCTCTCTCTGTCCCAAAAATAAATAAAAAACGTTGAAAAAAAAATTTAAAAAAAAAAAAAAAATATCATTACTCATTTTATCAATTCTAAACATGTTAAGTTTCAATACTGTGTGGGTCAACAAACGACATGAGAGAAGTCAGGCCTTTGGGAGAACAGGGACAGGGAAAGTTGATACAATTGTAATCACATCTACAATTCAGCAATACTCAGATTAGATGAATTTTCCAGATAACTGTGAAAATATCACTGTGACCTACAGTGAAATGTATCATTTCTTTGGGCTCCAAATGCCATGATTTATTAACTAAGGTATGAGGACAAAAGTATAGAAGGTATGTCCTACAAATGAAGGCTCAAAGATACTAAAAGGGAATTCAAATTTAACAAACTGAGGTAAGAATGTATAATAACTTAATACCAACTTCAAGCCTTAGAGAAGGTATCATCACTAGTTTCCTGCAATTGGCTCATAACTGATGATGAAATTAACTGGTTTTTTTTCTTCTGTTCTTACCTCATAAGACCAGACACACTGCACCCCCGCAAACCTCCGGACACATCTTCCCACCTCCACGTCCTCGTGAGTCGTGTACATTTCCCGGAGACACTTTCCAATGTGCGGCACCATTCTCCGGAGAACCTCCCGGCTCATGATCACACCGGGCCCCCCCATGCAGAAGTTCTCACCGGGTTCCAGGGCCAGTTTCCCCATCTCTTCCGTGGTGCCCAGTCCTGTCTGCCCGAGAAAGAGGGGCTCACTGCTATTCAAACTCCTCAGAAAATTCTCCAGACGGTCTCCTTTGATATACACGTCATCATCTGCTCTCATAAACCATTCATACTTGTCCAGGTAGTGGTCATGCATGTACTTGAGCATCATGAAAGACTTCTTCTGGGGTGGGTAGGAGTCGTCCACGCCCCGTAGTGGCACTATCGGAATTGGTATCGAGGTGTCTGAACCCTCACTAGAGAAGAATTCGACTTTCCCAGGAATTGTCTTGGACCATGTTCTGGAATTAAAATAAGCATCAGTGAGAGAACAGTTTATTTCAAGCTTCTCATTTCCAGAAATCCACAGATCTACTCATGTTGAAGCACTGTGTGTTCAGAAGGAATGATAAAAAGCTACCTGATCTGCTTGCTTCCCCTTAACAGAAGTCCAGGCTATGGGGTATTGCAAGGCCCACGTTCATTTTCAAAAGAATCCCCCCAAAAAAAGATTAATGAAGTGTTAAAATATTTCCGGGATAACTAAGTTTTAAGCTGTGGCTGAAAACCAAATTGCCGGGGCACCAAGGTTTCAACACCCAGGTTAATTTTCTGATACTATCAACCCCCCACCTATAAACTCCTCCACTCCAGAAGACAATTAAAAATCAAATTCTTCATTCAGCAAAGTTTCTTTGGATGCATATCAATGCCAAGTATGTGCTAAGCCAGGGGATGCAGGGCGAACAAAACACAGATGCCACCTTACAGAGCAGTCATCAGGAGAGACAGACGTTTATCAAAGGAGTCACATGCAAATGTACATACTATTATAAATTAAAACAAGTGCTCTGAAAGGCACACAGCCTTCAAGAGCAAACACACAGAAAGATCACAAACAAGACACACAATGCAGAGAATGCTTCCTGGAGACAGGGTGAATGTCAAGGATGAGATACAGACCCAGGATGCAGCAGAGGAAAGGGATGGCACAGAAACGGGTGAACGCTGAGTATTCCACAGTCTTCGGGGGTGGAGGAGAGGGTTGGGGCCACTGGGCGGGAACTGCCACAGCAGCCTGGACGGGGGGTGCCAAGGGTAACTGCACGTCCCATTGTCAGAGGAGAGATTAGAAATGAACGAAAAGGAAACAAAGAATCCTGCTCCTGCACAACTGATTTAAGGCCATCGTGTTCCAACTTTCCTTATGCCTTCCTCATTTTATGTAGTAAGAGCTGAAGCGGTCCAGCTACAAATATGCATTTATACAGACTACTTCTAGGAAAAACATCGCAGAACATAAATGAAGCAGTCAATGAACAGAACATAAATGAAGCAGATCAAAAAAGGTCTGTTCCCAGGTGATATTCTCTCCAATATATTTTTATTTTGCTTATCCATTACAATCATATGTATTATAGTGAAAAGTGAACTTGAAGGGTCAATGAAAACCACACATCTTACATGAAAGGTCTTAGGGAGAGAAATTCTTGTAAAAGACATATACCAACCCCCAGAGGAGAGGTACAGAAGTAGGGGAGTGGGGAGGGATTAAGAAGGGGATAAAGAGCTTTCTCTTTTTATTCTGTGTATCTTCAAATGAAGGAAAGTTTTTATAAGCAGGATATTATTGGGGGGGAGGGTTAACTGTGCTAAAACATATGTAACTTGAAATTTACCATTTTAACCATTTTTTAAGTACTACTGTTCAGTGGCATTGAACATATTCATATTGTTCTTCAACATCACCACCATACATCTCCAGAATGTTTTCATCTGCAAAACTAAATTTCTAAAGTACAGTATTATTTTTGTAATTTTATAAATGGTCTACAATGAATTACTTAAAAAAGCAATTACTGGCTTTTAATTCTTCTCCTAACCCAAATATAAGGAATACAAAATGACTTCAAATTTCTCTCATTCAAGCAGAAGAGGAATTCGATGAACTTGTCAAACATGCTTCTCAAAAAAATCCAAGGATTAAATACATATCGTTTTTCATCAAAGCTAGGAAGTCGACTGTAAGACACACAATTGTTTTTTGTGCCAATAACAAGGAAAAAACAGTGCCAATCATAATCACATGATGCCAGCAACTATAAAACGCATCCTGTTTCAGAGATGTTAAAATGTGGGGGGAAATGTGCATCTTAGAATGATGTAAGACAGTCGTAGTAATGTTTTTCCCTTAATGCCTGTGGATTTAAAATGGACCTATGGAGTCTTATGCCATTTACAAAACTCATCATATATGGTACCTGATGGGACTACAGATGCTGTACTCCCATTTTCACAAAGGATAAGCTCCCAAAAGAATGGATGAAAAGTAAACATGGCAGGAATGTAGCAACTAATTTAAGGAGAAACCAACCCTTTCCATAAAGAGATGTCTATTTAAAAATGAGAATGAACTGGGGGCGCCTGGGTGGCTCAGTCGGTTGGGCGTCCAGCTTTGGCTCAGGTCATGATCTCATGGTTTGCAGGTTCGAGCCCTGCATCGGGCTCTATGCTGACAGCTCAGAGCCTGGAGCCTGCTTCGGATTCTGTGTCTCCCTGTCTGCCCTTCCCCCGTTCATTCTCCCTCCCTCCCTCCCCCCAAAAATAAATAAACATTAAAAAAAAAATTCTAAGCATGAGAATGAACCACAGTCTACACAGAATGTATAATAACTGAAAGACACCCTTCTGACGTGGTAATCTAGAGGGGAGATGACTTCCCAGCCCCAGGAGGTGGGTGACAATGAAGATGTACTAAGAGGACCACCATCCAGGGCAAGGAGCCTCTGATTCCTTCCTCTAAGAGAAATGATTTTTGCTTGGGAGTCATATCAATTACTTGAAAAAGTAAATAATTTCAGTGGTTGGCACATAACAAGTCAATAAATCCTGCTCACTTGCATTAAAAAAAGTGACTTAAAGTGCTGTGTGTGTGTGTGTGTGTGTGCAAGTGTGAGCACACCTCCACGCGGAAAAGAGCAGAAACCATTTCTGTCTCTGAGACACCTCCAAGTGAGTTTCTAATCACTTTCCATAACACTCTACCATTTCCTGCCATTCCTACATGAAGAACCGGACTTAATCAGACCCAACCAGAAAACAATTAAGAGGTAAAATTCACAGGCCTGCTGGAGTTCAAATATACTACCATCCATGGTCCCTGTGAAATGTAGTTTAAAGCTAAAGAGTCTGCATTATCTCATAACTGATTACACATGGATAGTGAATAAAATCAACCTAACTTCAGCTTCTACCCAACTGCTTCTGAACTAAAATGTGATTAATAAAAGAGACCAAGTTCAAACCAGTAAGTACTAAAGTACTGGGGTTGGGTGAGCTCAGAAGCTGTTAAGATATTAAAGCACCATGATATTGAGACATGGGATGAGTAAGACAACATCCGCCTCCAAAAGAATAACCTACTCAAGACACAACACGCTGTGTCACGGCTAAGAGGACAGGCTCCGGAATCAAGCTTGTGGGGTGACGGTCCTGGCCCCACTTTGGGTGAGCCACTTTGTGCCTCCCTTTCCTTATCTGCAAGCTGGGGGATGGGGTAATAATGGCACCTACCTTAATAGGGCTGTTGTGAGGGTCAGATGGGCCCTTCTATCTCAAGTGCTCAGACGTCGGCCTGGCACGCAGTAAGCATAACAGAAGGGTGACTTACTGGGGAAGACGGCAGTTTGCAAATAAGACGGTGAAAGAGAAAATGATGGACACAAGGGAGCGTGGGCTGGACCCGGGACAGCCCGTCACAGGATCACACGCCAGCGCGGAGGCGCTGTGGAAAATGCTGCTGCTCACGTTGCTGGCTGAAAACCTGACACTCAAGCCAGCTATTAGAATTCCGTTTTGCTGTCAATCTCAGACAACATCAGGGTATAAGTCTAAGGAGACTTCAACTTTTAAGTGTTTTCGCTTCTGAATGCTGGAATCCTTTGTAGGAGACTGAGGATGGAAACCCCTCCCGGTCCGGGCCCGCAGCGCCCGTGCCCCCGCGGACAGAGCAGGCAGAGAAAGTGCCGACGGTTCAACCGGCACCCAGGCGATTAATGCCCGCACTGTGACTTGAAATGGTGTAATTTGTCTAAGAAGAGAAGCCAATTAATTTTAAAAACAGACAATCTAACCTCAAACCATCCTTAAAAGCCTCTCTGCAGTTTTATGGCAACTCCACCCAATTATTATCTTTTCCTTTTTAGGTAACCCAGGGAAAAACCTCAAGCTGCCCTTTTCTGTTCTAAATGACTGGCAGTTTGAGGGAAATCTCTCAGAATGAATTTCTGTAAATCCTCCAATCTTAAGAAATGATGACCGTTTTCACTTAGGGTGCCTTTGGCTTCAAGAGCTCCATCCAGTTAAAGGCTTCTGGAAGGGGGCGGGGGGAGGGGGGCCTGTAATAATGGCTAAGAAGTGAAGGAAGCACGCTGCTCAAGCAGCAGGCTGGCCCTCCTTCCGTGAGAGAACCAGGTCCAGTTCCTTAATTTTCATAAGCAAATGTCAACCTTGCCACTGACACGTTTGTTACCGGGAGCAAAGAGCTCTCACTTGATTGAAACCACAGAACGTTTGCAGAGGCCCTCGCCAGCTAGCTCAAGTTTCAGTGGACCGATAACCAACTCTAGCTAAAGGCACAGATAAGACAACTGAAATCTGAGAGAGCCAAGAAAGCTATCAGCCCTTCCTCAGGGCTTCTAAACACTATCCCTCCACCAAGTTAAATCACTGTTAAGTAATGCAGCTAGACGATAATTAGCTTCGCTAAGGGATGCCTTTGCTGACTTAAGACTTCATATAGTCCCCCTTCCCATTCGGTTACCATTTTAAGAAAAACTACACAAAATACATTTCTGTATAAAACTGCATCTATAGCAGGACTCCTGTCCTAAGTACACATTCGTAATCCATGGGCAAAAAGCAGGCAAGAGTATATACTTGTGATGTGGACTATTAAGGGAACAAAAGTACATATACAAAAATAAAATATTTTACAACTTTGCCCCAAAGTGCTTACTACGGTTATTTGTGGTTGGAGGATCAGAAGGCATTTAATTTTCTTCATGTTTTCTACATTTCTAAATTTTCTGCAACAGAAAGGTGTATTTAGAACTGGGAAAAAAAATTTTTAATCTGGAGAAAAGCTTTAAGCTAAAAAGCATCCAAAGAAATGAAAAGATATGACAACAGAAAATTCTATTTTTATAATAAACATTTTTCTATTCTATCCAGTGGACAAAAACTCAGTAAGACTTTTCAGTACTCAAACTCAGTGGACAAAAACTCAGTAAGTACTTTTCCTGCACATTTTCTGAATTTGAATAGCTATAGTAATTCTTATAAAAAGAGGAGCTCTTCTGTGATTTCCCCAAAATCACGATTAAATACATTTAAAAACATAAGAGACTCTTAAATATGGAGAACAAACAGAAGGTTACTAGAGGGGTTGTGGGGAGGGGGGATGGGCTAAATGGGTAAGGGGCATTAAGGAACCTACTCCTGAAATCATTGTTGCACTATATGCTAACTAATTTGGATGTAAATTTAAAAAATAAAAATAAATAAATAAATACATTGTCAGACAGTTACAGTGATACATTTGAAAGGACTCACGATCAAATCATCTCAGAACCTGGAGTCACGGAAGGAAGAATATAGTCTTTCCCCTCGTAGAACTGATAGATAATAGGAATTGAATGTATGTATTTCTATTCTTGCATTACAGAAAAGATTTCAGCTAACCTAACCAAAAGGCATACAGTACGATAACAGAAGCGAGAAAACGAGGCTGAAGAAAAATAAAAGTAGGGTCGTGGGAGCAAGGCAGGAAAGTGGTACCTATACCAGGGAAGGCAAAACCCTGCCTGGGAGGGGCTGCCTGCTCAGCGCTGTGCCCACAGGAAACACTCAACCAAGGGGAGTCCTCTGAAAAGATGCCAACTAGAACAAGGGAGCCCGCGTGATGAGACCAACTGCCATCACGTGGTCTCTACGTCCGCTAACAGTGGCCCAAATCGGCAGCACGCCTTCCAGCAGGCAACCAAGAGAAGTCACAGGACTGTGTCCCACTGCTCAGGGTTAAGTGAAGTAACTATTACAGACAGGGAGACCTGACAGAAACTTCTCTGCGGGGCCACAGTAGAGAGAGCAGGGCAAACGTGGTGAGCATCGTCACAGGAAGCGCAAGCTTGATGAAGCAGCAAGCAGTCTCAGCTCACCCTCCCAAAAAGTATGTGGAGAACAGCATGCACTTGAGCAGGCAGAGCAGCCATGCACTTGAACTTGACCAGGCCTAGTGAAAAACTCAGAGGTCTTCCAAGGCTACCAAGTGAAGGCTCAAGGCCTCTCCTGGCCCTGAAGGAGTACCCTCTGGCAGGAGGCTGCAAGCATTACTCAGTCCATTACCTCTGCCCTGTCCTAGGATGAGGGACCAGCCCTGCAGCCAGCACCCTTAGCCGTAGGTTTTCCTTCCTCTGTCTGCCTTCCGGATACACGGCTTCCTCTTGTAAAGTCTTTAACTGTCTTATTGCAACACCTTATGACGTGAGCAATCTCAATTCTTTTTAGAATTACATGGGGAAATAGAAATCACAAATGGTGGGAAAAATATTTTTTAAAAGAAATCAAATTATACTCTTTACCATTAATCCTTAAAAAGCACACTAAAGGTGAAAGCAAGCATTAAGGAGACTTTTTTTTTTTTCCGTTCAATAAAGCCGTTGGCGGGTGGATTACAGCTTCCCACCTCCACAATGGCCTGGCCACTAGCCCAGGAGGCAGCTCCAAGGTATTAAGAGCTAACAGCAACCTGCCCTTTGAGCCCAGGCTCACAGCAAACAATGGGAATACTCATCAGTACAGACCACAAAAAACGCCCTCTTTGGAACCTAAGAATCAAAATTCGGAGTGTTAGTAACAGAAGGCAAAATGTAACCTAATGATACATTTCCAAAGCTTCAGATGTTGGAAAGCTACCTTATATAGTTTGTATTTTGCTGTTGTGCACTTAAAAGTATAAATATGCAACTAATTCTTAATCACGCATGAACAAAATTCGTTTTCAAATTTAATTCTAAGCAAAAAACCCCAAACAACAACAGCAAAAAGTGTTGCTTAATGCAAACAATAAAACCACCCCGAACCTATTTTGGCCCACCCCCTTACAAGTCAGTGTTACTGTTATCAAGGTACTTCCTGGTATCGAACCACTGAACAGCAGCCCACGGCCACCCAGCAACCAAGCAGTTACCTAGTGTGGTGTACCATGCTAAGGGCATTTGAAACTCGGCCTATGGGGGGCACCTGGGTGGCTCAGTTGGTTAGGTGTCCAAGTCGGCTTCAGCTTGGGTCATGATCTCATGGTTCATGGGTTCAAGTCCACACTGTTAGCGCAGAGCCTGCTTGGGCTCTCTCTGCCCCTCCCCCACTTGCATACACATGCTCGCGCACGCTCTCTCTCTCAAAATAAATACACTTTAAGCAAAACAAAGTAACTCAGTCTGTGAGAGTTCAATGGGGTGTGTTGAGGTATTGCCACCCACATATTCCAGATGAGGGGACGGAGGCTCAGGGCCAGGTAAGTAATTTGCCCAAGATCACAAGGCTAATAAAAGTCGAAGCCAGAATGCAAATGGGGTCTGACTCTAAAGGCTCTGCTGGCCAGCTACTGGCTTTTTCATCCCGCACAGTTATTTCCAGGTTAGCACCCACATTTCCTTTGCAGACTATACTCCACTGATAAGGCTGAGAAAACAGAGTCATCACAGACACGGGGAGCACACTTACAACTACTTAAGCCACTTCCACTGTGTCTGCCTCGCAGAAACCTGCCTGTTGAGGACACCTCTTCAGAGTCTAAGCTGGATTTAATTAAAGGTCAGAAGACTCTACTCAAATGGTAGCTTCTGAAACCCTCCTTCCGTGTGGGTCCCTTCGCTACTGTAAATCCTGCCCAATCATTTTCCCCACAGCAGGTTGGAAACACAGAAAACCCCAACACAAAAGCCGCCTTCACACCTGGGTTCTACTTACAAAGCAATCGTTTTAATGGCATTAATAACTACATTTTCATTAGTCTTCAGGCTTTGGGTTTGCAAGCCGAGGACTGCATCAAATCAGAGCAGTGGACACCTTATATTTTTAATCATCCACAAACCAAGGTCCTCAGCTACGGAACAAATACCATCGCTATAAATGCTTCAGAAAGGACACTGAATTAAGGTAAGTAGATGGACAGTTTCAGGACTTATAAATCGTAACTAAGTTTTTTATTCCTCCCAATTCCACCCACATCCACAAAAAGACACTGGCAGATGGAAACACTGATACCGACATCCACATATTGGGGGGGGGGACTGGGAAGTTAGAGTAACTGAGGAAAATACAGTTACAGTAACCAAATAAATACTTTTCAGTGCAGGATTAACTGTTACTTGCAAAAAAGAGTGACCTCTGACCCCAGCCCCAGGGAGCCTGCTGTGCCCAAGTTACAGGTACCTACAACCTAACTCGCTGGAAACTGCACTCATTTCCTTCCAAGGGCTCTTCCCTCCTCCCCCTCCTCCCCCCTCCTCCCCCTTCTCCCCCTCCTCCCCCCTTCCTCTTTTTTTTTTTTTTTAACTGTAGCTCTGTAGATTTATTACAAAATAATTGCTCACTATAGTAAAACACAAAAGTACAGAAGAGGGCCAAGAAGAGTATGAAAACTCCTCGGCATCATTGTGTATAGAGATGCTTTCACACTTTCTTTTCTACGCTACACAAACATAAGATTATTTTGATTTTTTTTTTTTTTAAATTTTTTTTTTTCAACGTTTATTTATTTTTGGGACAGAGAGAGACAGAGCATGAACGGGGGCGGGGCAGAGAGAGAGGGAGACACAGAATCGGAAACAGGCTCCAGGCTCCGAGCCATCAGCCCAGAGCCCGACGCGGGGCTCGAACTCACGGACCGCGAGATCGTGACCTGGCTGAAGTCGGACGCTTAACCGACTGCGCCACCCAGGCGCCCCAGATTATTTTGATTTTAAGCAAAAATGGAACCCATACCGGGCATACAATTTTATAACCTACTCTTAAATTTAAGTATATTGTGAATCTCTCTTCATTTCAGTCAACATATTCGAGCCACTTGATTTTTTGTGGCTAGAGAGACATCACAGTATAGATAAACTTGGGAAATCAGTTAAGGTCCACAGTTCCTCACGCAGGACACCAAAGACACTTGAAATTTCCACTCCTTACATACATCTTCAAGCACATCTTTAAATCCCTTTGAAAAATTCTAGAGGAAATGCTAGATTTCAGGTCCCAGCCTCAAAATGAACAATCTCGTTCCTTCACTACTTCCTGCTATTCCACATTTCTGGGAATCTGTTGTCTCTGCCTCAAAAACTCCTATTCATCCTTCAAGACCAAGTGAGGGAAATGGGGCAGGAGAGTGTGAGTGAGGCCTTTCCTGATCCCCTTCATAAATCAGCACAGGCCTCTTTCTCCTGTGTTCCCGCCCCAGTGAGCCCAGGCACCCATTGAGCCCTTATCATGAAGTATTTCCATTTCTTTCCTTCCCTGGATGACAAACCCTGCAAGGATAGAATTATTAATTCGTTTCCAATAAAGACCACCTTAATGAATGGACAGGGGAAGTGAAAACACAACCTTGTATCATCTTCTGTCGACAGCCACAGCTATCCCTAACTTGGAACATTCTGACTATTTGAGGGCATCAAGTTCTGAAAGCACGGCATAGAAAACTAAACTCTTTATCAGGATCACGTATTCCAGCGGTCATCTTATACAGGCAATTCACAATGTGAAATGGGTTGTGCTCCGTAAGTTCATTTACGGGTTGATTATTCGGATTATAGAAGGCAGTCGGTAAATTTTTGCCAAACTGAATTCTATCTGAGAAAGGAAGTATTGCTCTAAACTGTCTCGAGATAAGCACGGTTTACTGGGTTCAAGAATAAGGAAAGGAACCCTGAGGTTTGCTCATTAAGGTTGGTAAAAGAACAGCGTGCCTTCGCTGAAAGCATTAGGAAGAGGCCATTAACTGGTATAACAACATCTTGCAACAAGATTCCTATATCTCCAGCTAGTGTTTCTCAAACTTTCTTCCCACAGTTCCCTACAGACTGATGCTAATCTTTAATGGTGCCCTTTATCACTCCCGGGGCAAAGAAGGGAAACCATCCACCTCTTTCCTCTGAGAAAGTAAAGAAAGAACAAAACAGTTCCCCATCTTCAGCCCAGGGGAGGTAAGAATCAAGACAAATGAAAGGTGTTGGATTAGCTTAGCGTTCTGGGCATAAGAAAGGACCAAAAAGCAAAGTATGTATGTTTTTTTTTGTTGTTCTTTTTTTATCAAACCATTAATTAAAAAGAAAACCCAAACGGTATCAAAACTCTCCCAGCAAGAACAGGTAAGTGTAGCCAAGAAATGCTTGAAACAGAAGAGGAACAAAGAAGAACTTGTCTACCGGATATTAAAAAATTATTCAACTTCCAATCATTTCAATGGGTGGTACTGGCACAAGAACAGAGAGAAAGATCAGTGAACAGAATAAGAAGTCCAAAAACATACCCAGGAATTCTGAGTATGATGAAGATGGCATTTCATATTGGTAGGGAAATGGGAGATTACTCAACAGATGGTACTGAGACAATGCACTATTTGGGGGAAAAAATGAGATTAAGATTATTTCTACCCCTTCTAGAATCAGCAAAAAAATGTTGCTTTTAACAATCTCTCCAGGGCAATAACCTTCTGAGCTTGAGCTTGGTGGGGGGGGACCCTAAAATCAGAAAGGTAAAGATGGAACTACATGAACTTCTGTGTATCAAACACCATAACTAAGAACAAAGAATAAAATATGGAAATAATATGAACTGTAGCTAGTAACAAAAGACCCAAAGAACACAGGGTTCTGATGATCAGTCACTAAATGACCTAACAAATCACTCGGAGGAATCAAGGTACCATTCTGAAGTGAAATTGCCGAGAAAACAAATACTCTAGAATATGAGTCAAAATGAATTTCTTTATATATTTGTAAAACCCCAGCTATGCAGAACCCTAGGCAATTTTAGTTTAAGACAGCTTCAGAGCTCTAGCACTGTAACCACCTCAGATACAAATCTTTTCTTAATTTCTTGTTTTTTACTTTAAAAAAAATTTTTTTTAATTCTAAGTTCATTTGGAGAGAGAGCGGGAGAGAGAGGGAGAGAGCGGGCGAGCGAATGGGAGAGGGGTAGAGACAGAGAATCCCAAGCAGGCTCCACATTGTCAGCAAAGAGCCCAATGCAGGACTTAAACTCACCGACTGTGAGATCATGGCCTGAACTGACGCTGGACACTTAACCGACTGAGACACTCAGGTGTCCCTTTTCTTAATTTCTTTGTAAATTCATTACATTTATGAAGCTAAGGATACTTCTGCCTGTGTGTCTAAAAGCCTTCTTCAAACTTCTTATGCAAAACGAGACCTGTTGACTCATTTTCCCCATCTCAATAAATGATACAACCACTCACACTGTGTCTCAAGCAAGACCCCAGGAGGCACTGTGATTCCTCTCTGCCTCACCCCTCACTAGCATTCCATCAGCACCACTTTACCTTGGCCCCAGCATATATCCCAGAACCATCCACTTCCACCTCCACTGCTACACCAGTCCCTGCCACCCACACATCCACCCTGACCACCTCCTAACATCTCCTTGCTTATCTCCAGTCCATGCTCCACACAACGGGCAGAACTCACAATTTAGGACATAATGCAATCACCTCCCCTTCCTATCTAAACCCTCCAAAGGCTTTCTAATTCACTGAGAATAAGAGACCAGACACTATCAGGCCTCATCCGCTTTCTTTTATCAGCCTTCTTTGATTCCAAGTTGGTTGTAACTTGGAATCAAGTTGTAACTTACCAGCTCTCCCCTCTCCTCCCTTGCTCATCAGTGATATTCACACAACCATGGTTAAGACTGCACCCAAAATACCAAATTCTCCAGATGCCACCCCACCCTTTCCTTACCTTGTTTTGTTTTCTCTATAGTACCCATCATTAACCCTCTTTTCAGTGTCTTCCCTTCCATTAGAACAGAAGCAAAGCACCATGAGAACAAACATCTTCACTACTGTGTCCTTAATACTTAGGGTCTGAACCCAGAGGAGCCATGCATGTATTTGTTAAACAAAGGAATGAATCTTAAGTGCAACTGAATAATTTTTTTTAATGTTTATTTTGAGAGAGAGAGAGAAAGCAAGCATGGGAGGGGCAGGGAGAGACAGAGACAGAGAATCCCAAGCAGGCTCCGCACCACCCAGTGCAGAGCCCAACCCAGGGCCCAATCCCAAGAACTGTGGGATCAGGACCTGGGCCAAAATCATGAGTCAGACGCTTAGCCAACTGAGCTGCCCAGGCACCCCTAGAACTAAATATTAAAAAAAATAATAATAATGTTTCTTTTTGAGAGAGAGAACGAGCAGCACAGAGCCTGATGTGGAGCTTGAATTCATAAATCATCACAAGATCATAACCTGAGCTGAAGTCAGACACTTAACTGACTGAGCCACCCAGGCACCCCTGTAACTGAATATTTTTACGAACCATATTTTTACTCCTTGACTTAACAGCTATGGTGTCTGCTCAGGGCCTAAGGAAGAAGTTAGCCCTGTTCAGTCTCTGATCAACTACACTTTGAGTTTTGTTCTGCCTCCTTTTTAAAATTTGTTTCTTGCCTGCCATCAGCTGTCACTGCACTGCTAACATCCCTTGGTGGCCCCTCTCCCCACTTCAACCATTTAGCAGGTCGGGAAAATAAAAGTCTGTAACGATGGGGCTGTTCCATCATTAAAGTCCACTAACGTTAGTGCAGAAAGGCAGATCTCACTGAATTTCTAAAAGGCTTTTTAAGCTCCTTTCTGGATCTCAGACAGTTACTAGTCCCTACACCTAAATTCTGACATTTTCAATATCCTAGGATAAAAGTACACCATACAGCCATCTTACTAAAAATGTTGGCATCTCCTTCAAGCCATAAGTCAAACAATAATTTCATTAAAAAAAAAAAAAAAACTAAAAACATTAGAGTATTTCTTAAGATAAAGAATGAGTGTGCCTTTTAGGGGAGATGTAAAACTGAGCACACCCACTGCCAAACTAGAGTTTCACCTAGTGCTGTTAAGATTCAGGCCGACTTTTATGCCAAACTGTGTGTGAAATTTCCATTTTAAGAGCCGAGTGTGGAGTTTCAGCCTGGGCTGCAAAGCACAGCAAAAGCTATAATCATAAGTTACACACTGTAACCTCGGCCCCAATTCAGGCCTTCCCCAAAAGTTCTTTAAGACTAAAATCGTCTTGTGCCATCTCCTGCAGCCAGTCTAAACAGAGGGTTGACAGGCTGAGAAGCAGAGGACCGGAACCGGAAAGGTAAGTCCACTCCAAAGCTTCAAGTAATGGGACTTCTTAGGATCCAAGACAGAAAAGAGAAGAGCTGCAGGAAAGCTGACAGAATGCCTGAGCAGGTACACTGTTTCCCCGGAAAGGTTTCCCTGACCAGAAAGGCAGAGTGGTCACAAAAAAGGAAGAACTGGCACCAGAGGGCAAACTGGATTTCTACTTTATCTCAACTGTCTGAAAGTTAATAAACAGTGAGATACAAGTCCTACATCCAAAAAAGATGAGGTAGGAGATTTGCTAAAGGAGACCAAAAGTAAGAGGGTCAAGCATGGGCTTAGGGAAAGGACTCTCCAAGTGTAAGAAGGGTAGGTCAAGTTTGGGCTACATTTTCTGGCGTACCAGGACCCCTACTGGTTTGTATATACTGATTCTGATTCTGAATCCGTAAAAAATATATTTGTTTGGTGGGCAATCTAGCATTTGAACTACTTTGGTAATCATCTCCAAAGGTGTGATTTCACCCAATGGCAGTCAGGTGGACTTACTTTCAAAACCATTCTGTAAACAATTTATACAGCTCATCCTCAATTTCAGATGTGGACATTTCTCTTGTCCAAAAGCACAATTTGCATAAAATTCCAGGTAATTCATGGGAGATCTGGGAGAAAATTTTTATCTGCGGGTTCCTAAATCACTACCATAGTTTAAATTTGTCCTAAGTGGCTATCCTCTAAGCTTTCAGACACTCAGGACCCTTCCTGGCAGAAGCTGGGCTCTGGATTTAAACAAGATCCTAATGGAAACACAGAGGAACGCGGGATCAATGTGCTGAAAGCACTGACATTCTCAACTGCTGTTTTATCTTCTTTCCCAATCCTGTACTTCCTCCCTTAGAGGAACAAGTATCCATATATGTTTTCCCCTCACATCTAATGCTTGAACATTTAGACCAGCACTAGATTTAAAAGCCAAAGTTTCAAAGGTATTGGTTACAAATTAAAAACCAACAGTAACCAGCTTGGCCTTGCTCAGTACTGACTCCTCTAAAAGTTCATTCTCAGGGGACCTCCCTGCATTGGTTTGTTCTGTGGCTGGATGAATCCCAAATCTTACCCACACAGTAAGCATTTCTGTACTTCACACATATGCTGTCCCATTAAATCCCTTTACTGAGTCCACATTCCTCTTCTACCTCAAATTCACTCCACTACAAGTCTGTCATTCCAAAATCATCGCCCTTCTAAAGATTACTTTGGTTAATCCCTTTGTTAATCCTGAACATGATTCCAGCCACTTTTATGACTCATATGGCCAATGAGGACCCAGACACTGGATAACACACACACACACACACACACACACACACACACGCACACACATCCCTAAACTGAGCTAGTTAACCCCGAATCTACCACGGGCTAAGCTACTTTTCCCAAGGTTCTCTCTCCATTAACTCAACAGACTGGTGTGGTCAAGAGTGCAGTGGGCAGCCCTTTTCATTTACAGGAGAGCCTCCACCAGGGAAATCTGTAAGTATGCTATGGAAGGGTTCTAACCAGATTAACTGACCTCGGCTCTACCTCTGCAAAAGCAAAGGTGCATATTTCAGAGAATCAAACGATAACCGTTACTGTCACTACTATCACAGGTATGGTGCAAACAACCTTATGAGAGAGCGATGGTCAATCACACCCATTTAGCAGAGGACTTGGACGTGGAAAGCTAAAGTGCCTTGCACAAATTCGGGCTGAGGACCACACCCAAGGGGGCCACCCTGGTCGGCCTGACCCCAAAGCCCGTGCTCTTGTGCGTTGCATTCACCGCCCCACCACTGACCTCTGCTTCCAACGCCCGACATTGCCGGGGAGCTTCGGGTCTGGGAAGCAGGTAAATGCTCACGCCAACGGAATACCGGCAGGGCCGCCCGCCGGGATGCTGGATACAGGAGGCGGCTCCCGGGGAGCAGGGACTCACCTGTAGGCGGCCACGGCGCGGGTCTGCAGGTATTTCTGGGCGGTCATGACTCCCACGAAGAGAAAGTTCCTGTCGCGCGGACCGCCATCCGAGGCCGAGCCGTGCGGCCAGAGCTGCGCCCCGCGCGCATCGCCGCGCGCCCCGCCGGCCTGGGAAGCCGCCGCCTGCCCTGGCCGGCAGCCCTCGAGGCTGGCGCGGCGCCGAGGACCCGCTCGCTTCAGCTCGGAGGCGCGGGGCAGGACGAGCCGTGAGGCCAGCACGAAGCCCAACACGAGCCCGAGCAGCACGCTGAGCCAGGCGCGCCGGCCGCGCGCGGCCATGCCCGCGCCGCTCCGCCCGCCGGGCCGCCGCCGCCGCCGCCGCCGCCGCAGGCTCCGCGCGCCCTCAGCCCGCCGCCCCCGCCCGCGGAGGCCAGCCCGCCCTAGCGCCGCGAGGCCCGGCCCGGGCAGCGCCGCGGCCGCCGCGGGCCCGCCGCGCCCATCGCGGCCCCGGAGCCGCCCGCAGGCCCGACGCCGCCGCTTTGTTCCGCACGCCCACCCCCACCGCCGCGGCCTGCGCCTTTAAGAGGGGACCATGCCCGGCGCGCGCCGGCAGCGGCTAGAGCGCGAGGCGGCGGCGGCTCCTCCCGCTGGCGCACGGGGGCGCGGGGCCAGCGCGACGGCGACGGCTGTGGCAGCGGAGTCCGCACCCCAGTCCCGCCCTGCCCGCGTCTCTCGGCTGGCTCGGCTAGGCTCGCGCGGCACCCGCCCCTGTCCTCTTCGTGGCCGGCGCCGCCGCTGCAGCTGCACATCCTCCGGCTTAGCTCGCCATTGCAACAGGAGCCCCTCACGTCACGCACGGCGCGTTATGAAGCGGCCCCGGCGGCGGTGGAGGCTGGCCCCTCTCGGGATCCGTCCGCGCCGCCGGATTGGCGCAAAAGTGAATGGGGGGCGGTTCACGTGGCCAAAGTTTAACAAAAAAAAAAAAAAAAACCCTCCCGGCGCGCGCTAGGCGCCCGCCCCGCCCGCGCGGTCTGCGGCTGGGCTGCCGGGGCGGAGGGGGCGTGGGGCCGGCTCGGCGCCGGCGGGGGCCCGGGCCGCGGCGCCCTGCAGCCCGTTATCCGCCCGGCGACCACGCCCCCGCCGGTCCGTGCTCGGACTCTTGGCGGCGGCGCCCAGCCCTGGCCCCGGGGCGTCCTCTCCCCAGGACCGTGTCCTCCAGGCGGCCCCATCCTACAAGATGCACTGCTGGCGTGAAGCTGAGGAGGGATTTTTAAAGAAGGGGCTTCTTGGTCCCCAAACTCTGCACGAACCGCTCGTTCCATCTGTTGAGACTGTCCTCACATAAACCCCACTGCCCACGCCCTGCCCTCCAGCCAGGCGGACCTGACCGTCTACCTTCCCCGCGTCTTCCCGATTCACACTGCACCTTTGTTCCCGCCGTTATGTGGGCAGGAACGAGCACATATAGAATAAACAGTGCAGGAGCCGTTTGAGACGTGCAAGCTTAGAGAGTGAACCGTGAATTCACTTACCTTGTTCCCTGCCCCTAGTTTCTAAGCTAAAAAAAACAAAAACAAAACAAAAAAAACACCCGTATTTAATGCCCAAGCTCCTAACACTGCTAGTCTTTAATGGATTTGAAGAAATGGTAGGTGATGTTAATACTCTGGATGGTAAACACTACTTTTATTTACATTCTTTGTGGGCAGATAGTCGACTAGTACCCCCAATCTACCTGAATCTTTGTCAATATTTCTACATAGTTCATCCATAAAAGTGCCGTGTATTTCTAGACACAGGTTTTGAATAACAGCCTCTCTAGGATGGATTTTAAATTTTACACATTTCCTCTTTTTAAAAAGAAACTTAGTAAGGCTACAAAAGCCAAGGAAGTGTCCATACAACTAATGTTTGCATAGAGTAAATATTAGTCTTGTTACTTAGTCGCCAATATGTTGGAGTTTTCTAATGAAACTCCTGGAGAGCAAAGTGTTTCCCTGGGCCTGACAGGTCCCCTTCATGTCATCAAATAAATTAGGGACAGAAAGTAAGCATGCTTGGGGTAATCCTTTGGATCTTTCTTCATTGTTAATATGACCAAATGTTTGAAATATTACACAATTTGAAGTGGCAAGTTGTGGGAGATACAGACACAGTCTCTGCAATTGAATGGTGGTCACTGTTGTTTATTCTTCAGATATTACCACTTTCTTTGGCACTTGTGATATATGTCAAAAATAGTTCATTACCCACCTTCCCCACAGACTCCCTCCCGAAGAGGTGATCCACATCTAAAAATAAAATGCTCATTATACAGTGAACACAGGATTCCAGCAGTGGTCTTGGGCAAAATACAGAACATATAACCATGAATTACAGGCTTGAAAACCATCCAAAGGGGTTTCCAGTAAGACCATAAGCCACAAATGCCAAGTAGTCACCAGATGCCCCAAATTCAGCAACAGCCCCATAATTCACAATGATTTCCATAAAGCACGAATCTGGCAAGACACAGATGTTCAATCTGGTGACATACTTAATGAGTTCAGTATTTTCTAACCTGCCTAGAACCCTGTATATTTCCTCTTCTAGACTGAAATCCAATGAAAAGCATATAAACATGTGTTGGGACTTAACATTTTGTGGCTGGTAAACATTTTGTCCTCCTCAATTTCTTGCTTCCTAGATCCATAGCCTCACCTGCCTCATCTGCAGACTCATGAAGTGTGTCTTTCATGATGTAGAGAGGATTCCCTATCTCCATAAAGCCTGAGTCTGACCATTTAGAATGCCCAGTACAAAGAGAATGTGACATAGGTGAAGTCCTCCCAGGAAAAGCAGGGTGATGCCTGCCCAGAGGATGGTGGGAAGGGAGGAGAGTCAGGGACCTATAGAAGTCAGCCAGGGGCTCCCGGAGCCTCTACACTGGTGAAAGGGCCGCTTCCCAAGTGCGGCCTGGGGATAGGGAGGGGAAGCTTCAACACAGCTGGAAGCAGCAGCTCGATCTTCAAGCTGAGATAGTTCTCCCTGGGAAGGATCTAAAGATGTCCCATCAAGGGCCCCTGCAGAGGCCTGAATCAGGAGGGGATTTCATAGCTGAAGGCAAATGCCAGGATTTCAGTGACAGCCCAAAGGGCCAAATCGGTAACTCCACTGTGGAGGTCTGCCTGTCTGGACACCAGCCCCACCAGCTCCTGCACAGCCATTACCAGCAAGGATCTTGGGAGGATGGCGTGCATCTGAGACCCCAGCCTACCAATGCACACACAGCACCCTCCTCAAAACCTGCTCCAGGCCAGGCAGCTCCTCACTCCCTATGTCTCCTTCCCCCTAATTTATTTTTAAAGGTGAGGAGAAGTCAGGTTGATCAGATTTCATAGGCATTGCACCTTAGTAAATGGAGGAAAGAACTATTTCTCGATTTTGCTGCACTAGGAGCCCTCCCTCTTAGGTTGAGGGACTCGTTGACTATTTTTCCCATCTTAAACAAGGAGTGGTGTTTGGGACACCTGGGCGGCTCAGTGGATTGAACATCCAACTCTTGATTTCAGCTCAGATCGTGATCTCACGGTGCATGAGTTGGAGCCCCACACTGGGCTCTGCGCTGACAGTGCAGAGCCTGCTTGGGATTCTCTCTCTCTTTCTCCCTCTACTCCTCCCCAACTCATGCTCTGTGTGTGTGTGTGTGTGTGTGTGTGTGTGTGTGCCTCCTTCTCTCAAAATAAATAAACTTAAAAAAAAAAAAAAGGAGTGGAGTTAGCCACACTCAGAAAAACTTGCAAGGGAAGCCCCAAACTAGAGAGTTATTTAAGAATGACAGTTCCTAATGGCACACACACCACCTAAGATGGGGGTCCCCGGCTGGCTCAGGTGCAGAATTGGGATTCTGGTCATCCCTCTACACGAGGAAGTCCCACCAGGAACAAGCTGCACACCCCCCTCAGGGGCTCAGTTTCCTCATCTCCAAATGGGTCTTTCCACACGTCATGTTAAAGTCCCTTCTCCGTGATTCTAGACAGATATTTAGAAATGTGTTCAAAAATGCCATGCTAACTTCATTTCTGTCTTCATGCAGTGTGATTATCTATGTCACGTACCTAAAATTCATCTCTACCTACATTACTGAACATTTTCTCACAAATTGCAACCCTCTTCCCACCCACGTTACATTTATTTTTTCTGTTGCTAATACATTGAATGCCTGTAACAGGTATAACATTTCATATAATTTGCAGCAATTTCTTGGAAACCCTTGGTAAATACCTCAATTGTTTGTTGGCAGCAAGCCTTGAGCAACCGACAGAGTTCCCTGTAAGGGCTTCTTTAAAGACACAGCTCCTAGACTCCAGCCTCAGACAAGGGGCCCTGCAAAAAGTGGTAATCATTTTTTAAAACCTTTAGAAACACCTCTTTTGAGAAACAGCAAATTCAGAGGAGGCAGTTATAATAATTGGTCTTTTCAGAAGGTTCTGTTCATTGCCTGCAAAGAAGAAAATCTATAATGACCATTTTACTAAGATTGCCACTTAACCTCTTTTAACCCAATAAAACTTTGCTTTATTATTAATGCTGCTATTAAACTGGCATTTAAGGTCCTCATTAGCTAATTACTTTTGCTCAATATTTCCTTCTATTTGCAGCATTTCCAGGCAGATGCAGGAAAGGGCAAGCTACTGTGGCTTATGTTCTGGCTTCCAGACATGAGTGGATCTGACACTGGTTGTGCTAGAATGATCTTCATGCTTCTTTGGTCTCTGCTTATCAGCTCTGTCCATTCTTTCTGTCAGATACTGAGTCATTATGGGTGTGCTTCTCACACAAGTGTGTGTGTTTGACAGACAGAAGAAACTCAGCACCACTCTGCATGCTGGGCGGATGGGATGTAATCTTACTAACTAGGAAACATTGGCTGACGCCAGCACAGGCGCTATTGAGAAACAGCCTGAATGTTCTCTGCAAGATAACCTCACGGCGGAGGCCGGGGACAGTTTGCTTCTAGGCTAAGACTTAATCCTTGTAGAGCAGAGAAGTTTGCTTTTCCCATCCTTTGCCAAGAAATGCCATTAATCTTTAGAGCAGTGCCAGAGTTTCCACAGCTGGAAAGTTTGCACAAAGACAAAGCTTCCATTCCACAGGAGGGGGGGAAGGAGTGCCCCCCCCATCAGAACACAAGCACTAGTCGGCAGCATGGCCACCTTCAGGGGTCCATATGGTGGTCAGACCTGGTCACCTCGTGGAAACGCTCCAGACATATATGCAGCTCACACTCTCTTTGTTTTACTCACAGCCTAATGAAGCATAAAATTGCTTGGAGGAAAAAAATATGCAAGTTGCAGAAGAAGTTTTAAGCTACAAATTGAGGCAGCAGAAATTCATATCCACAAACACATAGAGTGCAAAGCAAGAATAAGAAAACATCAACAACAGGGGCACCTGGGTTAAGCATCTGACTTTGGCTCAGGTCATGATCTCGCAGTTAGTGAGTTTGAGCCCTGCGTTGAGCTCCATGCTGATAGCTCAGAGCCTGCTTCAAATTCTGTCTCTCTCTGTGCCACCTCTGCTCGTGTTCTCTGTGTCTCTCTCAAAGAATAAATAAACATTAAAAAATTTTTAAGAAAACATCAATGACATAAAACCTGCTCAAACGACCCCATGTCATTAATCTTTCACATGCCTTGTTGTGTTATCACGCCCATGCTTGGGTCATAAATACATCATTACCCATCTAATGCATTATAAGGATGATTATCCAGAAGTGATATTAAGGCCTCTACAGGAGTTCAAAATAAAAATAGTATGATGATGCACTCTGTTGGAGAGTCTGGAGAAAGAGGCTCTCCAACAGTCTGGGAGCAAAATCATGCAACCCACTGAGAAGGCAATTTGGTCAAAATTGCAAAATACAAGTGCATTGACTTTTAACCCAACAATGCCACTTCTGAGAATTTGTTCCCCAGCTATACCAGTACAAAATGACACTCGTACATGGTTATTCTCTGCCACATTGTTCGTGACACTAAATGATTAGACCCAAGTGTCCATTTCTTGAGTAATAGAGAAATAAACAATGGTGCATCCATCAGAGAAGGAAATAGTTTGCAGATGGAAAACAGAGCAAGGAAGCATTCACCTCCTACTGAGATGGAAAGAGTATGATGTGGTACAGAACAAAGAGCAGAGAGAATAAGAATTTTGCTAGTGTATTTATAACAAAACACTAGAAGGATGCACAAGAAATAAGAGAAGAAAAGCCCCAGGTGTGGGGCTTGGCAGTTGAGGGAAAATGTGAGTGAGATTTCCCAGTAGAGGCTTAAATATTTGTCTGATTTTTTGTTATATGATTGTATTTTGTATCTAACCCTCCAAAAAATGATACCAATTTCCCACAAATTGAAGCCCAAAGATGATATTAACAGAGTATTGATCACTAAGACCACAAATTCTCCCGGACCATTTATTTGGTGCAACTGCTCCTGTTTGATGCAAGTGGAAACCGGGACCCAGAGAAATGAAACCAGTTGGCCACGTGGGTGCTGCCATCAACTAATTAGCCAATACCTCAGCCCAGAATGCCTCAGATTCTAAGCAAGAATCCCCCAAATATTTTCTTTCAAGTTTTGGCTCTCACCCCTCAGCAAGCAGCTAAAATGAAAATTTCAGAGATATAATCAAGCTTTTACTATCTAATTTTCCTAATACATCATTGTAAGTGTTCTACCAGCGTGGAGATGCCATTAAGAGTCCTCTCAAACCATCAAAATCCCTATGCTACTTTAAGAATTTATTTCTCATCAAAATTGCACCAGCATTCTTCTCAAAACTAGAACAAGCAATCCTAAAATTCATATGGAACCACAAAAGGCCCCGAATAGCCAAAGGAATTTTGAAGAAGACCAAAGCAGGAGGCATCACAATCCCAGACTTTAGCCTCTACTACAAAGCTGTCATCATCAAGACAGCATGGTATTGGCACAAAAACAGACACATGGACCAATGGAATAGAATAGAAACCCCAGAACTAGACCCACAAACGTATGGCCAACTCATCTTTGACAAAGCAGGAAAAAACATCCAATGGAAAAAAGACAGCCTCTTTAACAAATGGTGCTGGGAGAACTGGACAGCAACATGCAGAAGGTTGAAACTAGACCACTTTCTCACACCATTCACAAAAATAAACTCAAAATGGATAAAGGACCTAAATGTGAGACAGGAAACCATCAAAACCTTAGAGGAGAAAGCAGGAAAAGACCTCTCTGACCTCAGCCGTAGCAATCTCTTACTCGACACATCCCCAAAGGCAAGGGAATTAAAAGCAAAAGTGAGGGGCGCCTGGGTGGCGCAGTCGGTTAAGCGTCCGACTTCAGCCAGGTCACGATCTCGCGGTCCGTGAGTTCGAGCCCCGCGTCAGGCTCTGGGCTGATGGCTCAGGGCCTGGAGCCTGTTTCCGATTCTGTGTCTCCCTCTCTCTCTGTCCCTCCCTCCCCCGTTCATGCTCTGTCTCTCTCTGTCCCCAAAATAAATAAACGTTGAAAAAAAAAAAATTTTTAAAAAAAAGCAAAAGTGAATTACTGGGACCTTATGAAGATAAAAAGCTTCTGCACAGCAAAGGAAACAACCAACAAAATGAAAAGGCAACCAACGGAATGGGAAAAGATATTCGCAAATGACATATCGGACAAAGGGCTAGTATCCAAAATCTATAAAGAGCTCACCAAACTCCACACCCGAAAAACAAATAACCCAGTGAAGAAATGGGCAGAAAACATGAACAGACACTTCTCTAAAGAAGACATCCGGATGGCCAACAGGCACATAAAAAGATGTTCAGCGTTGCTCCTTATCAGGGAAATACAAATCAAAACCACACTCAGGTATCACCTCACGCCAGTCAGAGTGGCCAAAATGAACAAATCAGGAGACTATAGATGCTGGAGAGGATGTGGAGAAACGGGAACCCTCTTGCACTGTTGGTGGGAATGCAAATTGGTGCAGCCGCTCTGGAAAGCAGTATGGAGGTTCCTCAGAAAATTAAAAATAGACCTACCCTATGACCCAGCAATAGCACTGCTAGGAATTTATCCAAGGGATACAGGAGTACTGATGCATAGGGCCACTTGTACCCCAATGTTCATAGCAGCACTCTCAACAATAGCCAAATTATGGAAAGAGCCTAAATGTCCATCAACTGATGAATGGATAAAGAAATTGTGGTTTATATACACAATGGAATATTACGTGGCAATGAGAAAAAATGAAATATGGCCTTTTGTAGCAACGTGGATGGAACTGGAGAGTGTGATGCTAAGTGAAATAAGCCATACAGAGAAAGACAGATACCGTATGGTTTCACTCTTATGTGGATCCTGAGAAACTTAACAGGAACCCATGGGGGAGGGGAAGGAAAAAAAAAAAAGAGGTTAGAATGGGAGAGAGCCAAAGCATAAGAGACTGTTAAAAACTGAGAACAAACTGAGGGTTGATGGGGGGTGGGAGGGAGGAGAGGGTGGGTGATGGGTATTGAGGAGGGCACCTTTTGGGATGAGCACTGGGTGTTGTATGGAAACCAGTTTGTCAATAAATTTCATAAAAAAAAAAGTTAAAAAAAAATTAAAAAAAAAAGACAGGGTTATGATATTAAAATATTACTTATTAAGCAAAAAAAAAAAAAAAAAAAAGAATTTATTTCTCTACTTGTTTTATCCTGGTTCCTCCTCGTACTTTATTTTTGGCCCTACCATAATCTCAGGACCTCATGCCATGTCTTTTATTTTTTTGTAACTTTAAACGTATAAAAAATATCAATCTTTTAAAATTTTCTTAGGCTAACAGTATTAAACACACCAAAGCGATCAAGGGCAGTGCCAGAACATTGTGACGATGGCGCCCTCTTGTGGTATATAACTATTCCTGTTAAATTGACTTCTATAATCTTGGACTCCGAATAATGGTTAGATTTTTTTTTAATTTTACGGTTAATAATGACCTGTTTCTAGGGGCATCTGGGTGGCACAGTCAGTTGAGCATCAGACTCTTGATTTTGGTTCAGGTAGTGATCTCACGGTCATGGGATCAAGCCCCGCATCAGGCTCTGTGTGTGGTGAATGTGGAGCCTCTTTGGGATTTTCTCCCTCCCTCAGCCCCTCTCCCCTGTTTGCGCACTCTCTGTCTCTCGCTTTGTCTCTCAAATAAAACAAGAAGAAGCAGCAGAAGAGGAGGAGACGGTGGAGAAGGAGGAGAAGGAGAAGAAGAAGGAGGAGGAGGAGAAGGAGGAGGAGGAGGAGAAGGAGGAGGAGGAGGAGGAGAAGGAGGAGGAGGAGAAGGAGACTCTGTTTCTAATCACTGCCTTACCAGAATTTTCCAAGGAGATAACCTGGTCTTGGATTTGTGGCTAACCAGCTTGTAAAACTGTAAAATGAGAGGAGTTGAGCTTAAAAAGCTCCAGTTAGAATCTACCCCTTGCTTCTTGAAGCTGAATGAGAAATTCAGGAAGTGTGATAAGTGTCTGTAGTTTTAACAAGCGCTGGTGAGATTCTGATACCCAGATAGTTTTGAGAGCCATGGATCTCTGCTTTCATGTGGGAAATGGGTCATATCCCCCATCAGTGAAGACTACCAGCCAGTGTAAATGGATTGCGTGTGGTAGTAGATGCCCAGGGAGAATCTTTAGCTTCCTGCATGTCCCGGAGATCACAGCTACAGAATTCACACCGGAGAGGGTGTCTGCCAGCCCTTGAAGCAGCTGTTGGAAGTAAAAATGTTTTCTTTGCAATTCTCCTTAAGATGCCACCTTTAACACATTTGCACTCATACGAACTGTCAGTGACATGGTCATCTGTACATGGCATTTGCCTTTGTTGTGTCCCCCAAGAAGGGCCCAGGTCCCCAGCTACACCTAAACTCAGGGGGCACTCTGAAAATGTGCCCTCCTGCTGGGCAAATGGAAAAGAAGACTCAAAGATAACACACTTTAATATCACAAACTAGAAGTGGTCTTTTTAAAAATAATTTTATTTTAATTTTTTTCATCATGACAAGTATTCTCTTTAATCCCCATCCAGTTCCCCCATCTCCCCACCCACCTCCCCTCTGGTAACCATCAATTTGTTCTCTATAATTGAGTCTGTTTCTTGGTTTTCCTCTCTCTCTCTCTCTTCCCCTATGCTTGGTTGTTTTGTTTCTTTTTTTTTTTTTTTAATTTCTTTAATGTTTATTTCTTTTGAGAGAGAGAGAGAAAGAGAGAGAGAGAGTGCGGGGAAGAGTGGGCAGAGAGAGAGAGAGAGAGAGAGAATCTCAAGCAGGCTCCATGCTGCCAGAACAGAGCCCAATGTGGGGCTTGAACCCACAACCTGTGAGATCATGACCTGAGCTGAAATCAAGAGTCGGACACTTAACCAACTGAGCCACCCAGGTGCCCCTGGTTGTTTTGTTTCTTAGATTCCACATATGAGTGAAATCATATGGTATTTGTCCTTTTCTGACTGACTGGTTTTGCCTAGCATAATACTCTCTAGTTCCATCCATGTCATTGCAAATGGACACTTGGCTGAATAATATTCCATTTTATACACATATAAAGTATTATATATAATATTCCATTATATATATAATGTGCACAATATATATACACATATATATGTGTGTATATATATACATATATTTGTGTGTGTATGTATATACATATATGTGTGTATATATATACATATATTTGTGTGTGTATGTATATACATATATGTGTGTATATATATACACATATATATGTGTATATATATACATATGTGTGTGTATATATATACATATATGTGTGTATATGTGTGTATGTGTATATATATACATAACTTCTTTATATTCATCCATCTTTATCCATCCATCTATCAATGGACACTTGGGCTGTTTCCATAATTTGGCTACTGTAGGTAATGCTTCTATAAACATAAGGGTGCATATATTCCTTTGAGTTAGTGTTTTTGAAGTCTTTGGGTAAATAAATACTCATAGTGTGATTGCTAGATCATAGGTTAGTTCTATTTTTAATTTTTTGAGGACCCCCCCCATACTGTTTTCCACAGTGGCTGCACCAGTTTGCATTCCCACCAACAGTGCAAGAGGGTGCCTATTTCTCACCAACACTTGTTGTTTCTTGTGTTTTTTATTTTAGGCATTTTGACAGGTGTGAGGTGATCTCTTTTGAGCTTTGATTTGCATTTCCCTGATGATGAGTGATGTGGAGCATCTTTTCATGTGTCTGTTGGCCATCTGTATGACTTCTTTGGAGAAATGTCTGTTCATGACTTCTGCCCATTTTTTAATTGGATTATTTGGTTTTGGGGTATTGACTTGTATCAGTTCTTTATATATTTTGGATACTACCCTTTTATTGGACATGTCATTTGCAAATATCTTCTCCCTTTCTGCAGTTTGCTTTTTAGCTTTGTCATTTTTTTAGTTTTGTTGTTTCCCTCACTGTGCAGAAGCTTTTTATTTTGATGTAGTCTCAATAGTTTATTTTTGCTTTTGTTTCCCTTGCCTCAGGAGACATATTTAGAAAAATGTTGCTACAGCCAATGTCAGAGAGGTTACTTCCTATGTTCTCTTCAAGGATTTTTATGGTTTCAGGTCTCATATTTAAGTCTTTAATCTATTTTGAGTTTATTTTCTGTCTGGTGAAAAAAAAATGGTACAGCTTCATTCTGTTCCATGTGCCTGTCCAGTTCTCCTAACACAATTTGCTGAAGGGACTGTCTTTTTCCCATTGTATATTCATTCCCTTTGTCAAAGATTAACTGACCATATAATCATGGGCTTATTTCTGGGTTTTCTGTTCTAGTCTATTATCTATGTGTCTATTTTTATGCCAGTACCATACTGTTTTGTTAATATAATTTGAAATCTGAAATTTTGTTTCTCTTTTTCAAGATTGTTTTGGCTACTCAAGGTCTTTTGTGGTTCCATACAAATTTTAGGATTGTTCGTTCTAGTTCTGTGAAAAATGCTGCTGGTATTTTGGTAAGGATTGTATCAAATCTATAGATTACTTTGGGTAGTATAGATATTTTAACAGTATTTGTTCTTCCAACCCACAAACATGGAATGTCTTTCCATTTCCTTGTGTCTCCTTGAGTTTCTTTTATCAGTGTTACAGTTTTCAGAGTACAGATCTTTCACCTCTTTGGTTGTTTATTCCTAGATGTTTTATTGTTTTGGTGCAATTCTAATTGGGATTGTTTTTTTAATATCACTTTCTGCCTGCTTCATTATTAGTGTATAGGAATTATGTATAGTGTATAGTAATACAACAGATTTCTGCACATTGATTTTGTATCCTGTGACTTCGGTGAATTCATTTATCAGTTCTAGTAGTTTTGGTGGACTCTTCAGGGCTTTCTGTGTATAGAGTATCATGTCATCTGCAAATAGCAAGAATTTGACTTCTTCCCTACCAATTTGGATGCCTTTTCTTTATTTTTCTTATCTGATTGCTGCAGCTAGGACTTCCAGTACTATGTTGAATAAAAGTGGTGAGAGTGGACGTCCTTGTCTTATTCCTGACTGTAAGGGAAAGGCTCTGAGGTTTTCACCTTTGAGTATGATGTTAGCTGTGGGTTTGTCATAGATGGCCTTTATTATGTTGAGTCATGTTTTCTCTAACCCTGTTGAGGATTTTTATTATGAATGGATGTACTTTGTCAAATGCCTTTTCTGCATGTATGGAGATGATCATACAGTTTTTATCCTTTCTCTCACTGATGTGATACATCATGTTGATTGTTTTGCAAATATTAAACCATCTTGCATTTCAGGAATAAATCCCACTTGATGGTGGTGTATGATTTTTTAAAATATATTCTTGGATTTGGTTGCTAATATTTTGTTGAGGATTTTTGCATCTATATTCATGAGATATTGGCTTGTAATTCTCTTTTTGTATGTCTCCTTATCTGTTTTTGGTATCAGGGTGATACTGGCCTCACAGAATGAATTTGGAAGTTTTCCTTCCTTTTTTATTTTTTTTGGAATAGCTTGAGAAGAATGGGTATTAACTCTTCTTTAAATGTTTGGTAGAATTCATCTGTGAAGTTGTCTGGTCCTGGACTTTTGCTTTTTGGGAGATTTTTGATTACTGATTCAATATCATTGCTGGTGATTGGTCTGTTCAAATTTTCTATTTCTTTCTGCTTTAGTTTTGGTAGGTTATATGTCTCTAGGAATTTATTCATATCTTCTAAGCTGTCCAATTTGTTGGTATATAGGTTTTCATAATGTTCTCTTACAATTGTTTGTAATTCTATGGTGTTGTTTTTTATTTCTTCTCTTCCATTAGTAATGTTGTTTATTTGAGTCCTCTGTCATTTTTTTTAATGAGTCTTGTTAGAGGTTTATTGATTTTGTTGATCTTTTCAAAGAACCAGCTCCTGGTTTCTTGATTCATTCCGTTGTGGGGTTTTTGTTATTGTTGTTTTGTTTTGTTTTAGTTTCTCTATAATTTGTTTCTGCTCTCGTTTTGTTATTTCTTTCCTTTTGCTGTGTTTGGGTTTTGTTTGCTCTTTTTCTATCTCCTTTAGGTGTTATGTTAGGTTGTTTATTTGAGATTTTTCTTGCTTCTTGAGGTAAGCCTGTGTTGCTATAAGCTTCTTTCTTAGAACCACATTTGCTGCATCTCAACAAGTTGGGGGGGGGGGCACTGTATTTCCATTTTCATTTGTTTCCATGTAATTTTTTATTTCTTCTTTGATTTCTTGGTTGGCCCATTCATTGTTTAATAGCATGTTATTCAACTTCAGCGTATTTGTGGTCTTTCCAGGTTTTTTCTTATGATTGATTTCTAGTTTCATAATGTTGTGGACTGAAAAGATACAGGGTATGACTTCAGTGTTTTTGAATTTGTTAAGACTTGGGTTGTGGCCTAATATGTGATCTGCTCTGGAAAATGTTCCATGTGCCCTTGAAAAGAATGTGTATTCTGCTGTTTTAGGATGGAATATTCTGAATATGTCTGTTAAATCCATTTGGTCCAGTGTGTCATTCAAAGTCACTGTTTCATTTTTTTTTCATATGAATGACCTTTCCATCAATGTAAGTGGGGTGTTAAAGTCCCTATTATTATTGTATTTCTATCAGTTATTTCTGTTATGTTTGTTATTAGCTGTTCTATGTATTTTGGTGCTTTCATGTTGAGTGCATAAATATTTACAATTGCTAAAAGATTTCCCCTTTTATTATTATATAGTGTCCTTCTTTGTCTCTTGCTACAGTCTTTGTTTTAAAGTCTATTTTATCCAATTAAGTATTGCTACCCTAGCTTTCTTTTGGCATCCATTTGTATAATAAATGTTTCTCCTTCCCCTCACTTTCATTTATGTTTTAAGTTTATTTATTTATTTTGAGAGAGAGAGTGTGTGTGGGGTGGGGGAGGAGGCAGAGAGAGGGAAAGAGAGAGAATCCCAAGCAAGCTCCAAGCTGTTAGCTCAGAGCCCGATGTGGGCTTGAACTCATGAACCATGAGATCATGACCTGAGCCAAAGTCAGACACTTAACCATCTGAGACACCCAAGCACTCCTCCATGCAGTCGCTTTCAATATGCAGGTGTCTTTTGGTCTGAGATGAGTCTCTTATAGGCTAGAAGTGGTCTTAAGTTTCATCTGGCCCTGCTGCAAGACAGAATAATTTAATCATTTCAATGAAGTAGAAAATAATGGAGAAATTCTACTGAACTAGTATAATTTGTTTTCTTTTCTACATTTTCTGGGTTTCCCGACATTTTCCGATAAATATTTTATTTGATTACATGAGAAAAATATCTCTGCCATTGCTAAATCCATTTTAGTTCTAAATATTTCATAGTAATAGAGCCAAGTGCTTTGGTTACAAGAGGGTGGATATCAGAAGCAAGGGTGAGAAGCTGTGTAACTTAGGCTCAGACAGGAGCTTCCCATGACACTTGCCTGGAACATGTACCAGGCCCAAACCACCACTGTTTTACTCCTTTGTGAAATTTTGTGATATCAAGAGAGCAAAGCTGACAGAAACTCAAAGATCCCACAGAGAGCTCTGATCCTGAGCCAGAACAACCTGTGCTATCAGAGTCCAGTCAGGGGACAGAAATCTTGCCAGTTATTTGAACAAAACAAATTTTTTATGTCTTTTTAAGTAGGTTCCATGCCCAGTGTGGGGATCAAACTCACAACCCTGAAATCAAGAGTCACATGCTCTACCAACTGAGCCAGCCAGATGCCCCTGAACAAAAATAAATTTTAAAAAGTTTTATTGAGGTCTGATTGGTATATAATAAACTGCACTGGTTCTAAATGTACAATGTGACAAGTTTTGATATATGTATTAAATATATCAATCACTGCTATGGTCTGAATGATTATGTCCCTGCCACCACCAAATTCGTATGTTGAAATCCTAATCTCCAAGATGATGGTATTAGGAGGTGGGGCCTTTGGGAGGTGATTAGGTCCTGAGAGTGGAGCCCTCTTGGATGGAATCAGTACCTTTATAATAGGGACACCACAAATCTCCCCGGCATCCAAATGAGGACATGTGAGCACATACCAAGAGGGCTAAGATGTGGAATGGACCCTCATCCAGCCATTCTAGCACCTTGATCTCAGACTTCCAGCCTCCAGAATTATGACAGACAAACTTCTGTTCTTTCTAAGCCACACATTCTGTGATATTTTGTTATAACAGCCTAAATGGACTGAGACAACCACAATCAAGATACAGACCTATCACCCTCAAAAGTTACTCCTTCCCTGTCTCCAGCTTCCATCTCAGGCAACCACTGGGCTACCCTCAGGCTAGTGTGCATTTTCTAGAGTTTTGTACAAATGGAATCATACAGTATGTACTCTTTCATCTGGTTCTTTTCACACACATTAGTTATTTTAAAATCTATCCATGTTGTGCATATCAATAGTTCATTCCATTTTATTGCTGAGTAGCATTCTATTTCATGGACATACTGCAATTTATCCATCCAACTGTCGGTGGACATTTGCATTGATTGTGATTTGGACTATTACATGTAAAGCAGTTATGAACATTCACATGCAAATGTTTGCATATGCTTTCATTTTCCTTGGGCAAATACATATGAGTGGAATGGCTGGATCATATCATAGGTGTGATTTAACTTTTTAAGGAAGCTCCAAACCATTTTCCATTTTATATTCCTACCAGCATTGTCTGAGAATTTCAATTCTTTCATATTTGTGCCAATACTTGGAATAGTGAGTCATTTTAACCTTTCTACTAAGTGTGTAGTAGAATGTCATGGCAGTTTTAATTTATATTTTCTTCATGACTAATGATGGTGAGCATATTTTCATATGCTTTTTGGCCATCCATATGTCTTCTGGGTGAACTGTTTATATAGTCTGTGCCTATTAAAATGTTTGTTTTCTTTTCTTCCTTTCTTCTTTCTTTCTTTCTTTCTTTCTTTCCCTTGTCATCCTCCTCCTCCTCCACCACTTCCCTCTCTCATCCCCTTCTTCTTCTCCTTCCTCCTCCTCCTCTTCCTCCTCCCTCCTCCTTCTTCTTCTTCTTCTTCCACCTCCCTGGTTAAGTTTATTCCTAGGTATCTTATTTGTGTTGATGCAGTTGCAAATGGGATCATTAATTTCTCTTTTTGCAACTTCATTATTAGTGTTAAAAATGTAACTGATTTGTACATATTGATTTCGAATCCCTTGACTTTACTGAATTCATTTATCAGTTCTAGTAGTGTTTGGGTGGAGTCTAGGGTTTTCTATATGTAGTATCATGTCATCTACAAATAGCGAGAATTTGACTTCTTCCTTACCAGTTTGGATGCTTTTTCTTTCTTTTTCTTGCCTGATTGATGCAGTGAGGACTTCCAGTACTATGTTGAATAAAAGTGGTAAGAGTGGGCATCCTTGTCTTGTTCCTGATTTTAGAGGAAAAGCTCTCAGTTTTTCCCCATTAAGGATGATGTTAGCTGTGGGTTTTTCATATATGGCCTTTATTATGTTGAGGTATGTTCCCTCTAAACCTATTTTGGTGAGAGTTTTTATCATGAATGAATGTTGTACTTTGTCAAATGCTTTTTCTGCATTCATTGAGGTGATCATATGGTTTTTATCCCTTCTCTTATTAATGCAATGCATCACGCTGATTGATGTATGAATAGTGAACAACTTGTAGGAGGGCTGACAACACTGACTCCATCTTTAGCCCTCCATCTTGTTCATCCCCACACAATGACCGCTCTTGGGGCTATGTCCTCCAGGCCCCTTACAGGTTAATGTGTACCCTGACCAGAATGCGGGAAGGCTTGTTCTGATCTTCCCTAAAGTGGCACACAGAAGGCACCACTTTGGATAACTACCCTTTGACCTCCCCACCATGATCCCCTCACTGTAAAAACAGTGGGTAAAGGTCCAGATGGGGGTGGAAAATAGCTGTTTAGTGTCTGGATCATCATCCACCTGATCACCCCCTGTCAGTAAGTTACCTGACTAAAATTCTGTGTAAACAGTATGGAATGATTTGATTCATTTTTCAGTCTTAAAGTGCCTGTCCAGTCTGGAAGATCCTTTACTGTCCCTCCTCTGCCCTCTAATAATTGGCAAGCCTGCAGGAGACCAGAAATGAAGCAAGCCTGGGTAAAGAGACGGGGTGGGAGGTAAAGCCCTGTGTCCAATGGGGAGATTCCAGGTTGGCCAACCACCTCCATGTAGGGAGACTCGGCCAGGTTTTTTGAGCATCTTGAACCAGTGTGTGAGTATGGGAATGTCTCAAAAACTCCCAAGGGATTGTTAGATATCCTATCCAACAAGATGGGGAAAGAAAACAGAAGGGAAAGTGGACAAGCTATTGCAGCTGTAGCTTGGCCACTGATCTATGTGATAGAAGATACTGCAAAAGGGAATTACCAGTAAGGAGAGAACTGGAACAGACCAGAGAAGCATTGGCTTTAGGAAAGGATGTATGAGCTGCATGTTCTCTAATACAGACATTATGTCCAAAAGAATCCAGCAGCAAGAGGAACACTTAGAAATTACAGCATGTAAGATGGCAGATAGTGTGTAATGGGTACGGTTCACTGTGCACTAAAGTGAGAACTATTGTATCTCAAGAGAATGGAACCCTAAAGCATGGGAGCCCCAGGATAAGGAATCCTCAGATGAGGAGGACATTATACAGGAGGAAAATGATTTATGGGCGTGCCCTTTGATTCAAAGACCTAGTCCATGCCTAAGCCTGAGGATGACAGAGAAAAAATTTCCGCTAGTCAGAAAATGACTATGAGGGAATATTCTGCCACTGAATTAGTGACTAACCAGCCTCTTTAAGCAAAAAGGCCAAGAAGGTTGGCAGCTTGGGTGTTATATGTGGAATACTGGGGAAGGTGGTATAGTATTAAATGGGTTTGAGATGTCAAAAATGGCCCCAGGGCACCTGGGTGGCTCAATCAGTTAAGCTTTTTAGTCTCTTTTTTTTTATTTTTATTTATTTATTTATTTATTTATTTTGAGTTCAAGCAGGGGAGGGGCAGAGAAGGAAGGACAGAGAGAATCCCAAGCAGGCTCTATGCTGACAGCACAGACAGCACAGCAGACATTTAACCAATTGAGCCACCCAGGCACCCTGTGTTTGACTCTTGATTTCAGCTCAGGTCACGATCTCATGGTTTGTGGAATCAAGTCCCCTGTAGGGCTCTGCACTGACAGTGTGGAGCCTGCTTGGGATTCTCTTTTGCTCTCTCTGCCCCTCCCCTGTGCCCTCTCTCTCTCTCTCTCTCTCAGAATAAATAAACTTTTTTTTTTTTTAATGGCCTCAATCAATGTTCAACTTACCTACCTTGCAGCAAAGGAAATATGCTGCGGGCATTAGTAAGAATGGTGGGCAGTTAACTAATTTGATTGAGTAAATGTTAGCATTAAGATGACCTGGTGAAACAAAGGGGATGTTCCATTCCCCTCCTTCTCCCCCTCCACCCCCCCCCCCCAGTCCCTATTACACTGGAACTCTATGGAAGAACTATAAGAATTATATGTGAACTGGGCATAAAACATGTCCTTTACACCCAGCATTTTAGAGGCCCAAATGAAGAATTATTTTCCTCTCATATGAAAGACTGTGTTTTACAGTCAGCATGTCTGTTTTTCAGTTAAAGCATGTACTTTAGTATCTGTCCTTGCCCCTATCATTAAGTTAACCCATTGCTATAGTAGCCACTATGATGGCTGATTTAAGTGAAATGGAAAGACTTCGTCATAAGGGAAAAAGATGGGTTGAAAAACAGAGGAAAACAAAAGATCCTGCCAATGACAGAATCGTGGGAAGTTGTGGCAAGATCTAGTATTATCTGGGACACCAAGAGAAAATATGGACAAACAACCCAACTGGGTCTTGCTCAGCCTACACAAGGTGTTGCCCCAACGGCATCTCCATAGTCCCACAATTTGTCACTACATGGTAAATTGGGAAAATGCCAGAGGAGAAGGTGCTTTATCATTATATAGATGCTGATATGTTAACTCATGATGATTTATCCTCCCTGCTCAAGCAACTGCGTCATTATATCACCAGGATGGGAGATAAGAACTGACAAGATCTGAGGGCTAGGTCAGTCAGTAAAGTTCAGGTTGTCATCTGGGTGGGCAAGACAAAAGTGATGCCAGAGACAGTCATTGATAAAATCAGGCCTTCACAATCCCAAAACAGTAAAGGAATTACAGGCTTTTGTTGATTTATTGGGTTACTGGAGACCTTTTATTCCCCATTTGCATAGATACTAAGACCTTTAGATGTCTTGGTTAAAAAGAGAAGCCCGTGGGATTGGAGTGCTAACCAAAAAGATTTCTTGGGAGCAAAATGGTAGTCAAACAAGTAGAGGCCCTGGGGGTATTGACGCCAGATGTGAGTTGTGAATTAGACTTAAACTCATATCCAGAAGGGTTTGGCTGGGGCCTGTGGCAATGACAAAACCGGAAACAAGTCCCGTTAGGATTCAGGCCTCAATTATGGAAGGGAACAGAAACCAGGTATGGTCCTGAGGTGGGAGCATAAGACAAGCTAAGGGCAAAGCACAAGCTAGCATACCCCCCTCCCCCCACCCCAGCCCCAGGTAGGATACGTGCCACATTCCTCAGGCACTCCTATCTGCCCAAGAACAAAGGAAAGGACAGAAAACAAATGGTTAAACTGATAGAGTCTCCATCCTTTATACATATCTTATCAATAGCCTCATCTCCAGGAACTTTTCTTTTAATGATAATGTTTTGCCAGAGGGAAAAACAGCTTGACAATAGCTAGGTCTCCAGTAATCTGAGTCTTCTTTAACATATGGAAATCCTCTTAAGAAACTTCCTCTGGCTTTACCTCCCCCAACTCCATAGTATAGGAGCAGTCACTCTTCACAAACCCAGTGCAGCTCTTTCTGCCCATGGGTCCTGTCCCCGTGCTTTAATAAAATCACCTTTTTTGCACCAAATAATTATTTCTTGGCCCTCAGCTCCAACACCCCACCACCACTCCAAAACCCCATCAGTTCTATCGAGAAACAGCTAAGAGCTGTCTTGCACATCAATACACAGAAAGACTGACTGCTAACTTGCCTGTGATGATGCAAACCTCCCTGCCAGTAGAAGGATGGCATTAGGACATGTTCAGTAAACCTCAGGGTGCCCGTGCCCAGGTAAGCACCTTATAGAAAAGGCGCACTTACCTACAGCAGAGGAGCGCCTACAATACCAGCCTGCTGTCTCGTGAACTGCACTGGTTACTGGTTACTAAAGCCAGTCATTTCACGTTGACCCAGCCCAACTCCTGGAAATCGCTGACATGCTGACAGACTCCTCCCTAAGTAAAGGAAGGAGTTGGCTTGTTAAATTTGGTTAAGTGCTTTCTCTGTGCCTACTGAAATGATCACATGATTTTTCTTCCTTAGTTTCTCAATATAGTGAATTATAGTGGCTGATTTTCAAACGTTAAAGCAACCCCACTTGGTCATGACATCATGAATACTCTACTTTTTTTTTAATTTTAAGATTTTTATTAAACTCAGCTTCATAAAATTTTGTTTAGAATTTCTGCATCTATGTGTGTTTCTTTGTGTCTTTGTAATTTTCATATCAGGGTAATGCTATCCTCATAGAATGAGTTTAAAAAACATTCCCTCCTCGGGGCGCCTGGGTGGCGCAGTCGGTTAAGCGTCCGACTTCAGCCAGGTCATGATCTCGGGGTCTGTGAGTTCGAGCCCCGCGTCAGCCTCTGGGCTGATGGCTCAGAGCCTGGAGCCTGTTTCCGATTCTGTGTCTCCCTCTCTCTCTGCCCCTCCCCCGTTCATGCTCTGTCTCTCTCTGTCCCAAAAAAAAAAAAAAAAATAAACGTTGAAAAAAAAATTAAAAATATATATATATATTCCCTCCTCTTCCATTTTCTGGAAGAGCGTGTGTAGAATTTGTATTATTTCTTCCTTAAATACTTGATAGAATTCACTAATTAAGTCATCTGAGACCGGGGCTTGCTTTGTGGGAAAGTTTTAAACTACAGATTCAATTTCCTTACTAGACATAGAACTATTCAGAGTATCTATTTCTTCCTGAGTGAACTTTGGTAGTTTGTGTCTTTCAAGAAATTTGTCCATTTCCTAAATTGTCAAATTTATTGGCATAAAGTTCATAATATTTTCTCGTTTTAAATTTTTTAATGTTTATTTTAGATAGAGAGAGAGAGAGACAGAATCCAAGGCAGGCTCCAGGCTCTGAGCTGTCAGCACAGAGCCCGATGTGGGGCTCAAGTCCACAAACTGCAAGATCATGACCTGACCTGAAGTTGGACACAACCAACTGAGCCACCCAGGTGCCCCCATAATATTTTCTTTTTGTCCTTTTTAATATCTATAGAATTTTTAGTGTTATTATCTTCCTCATTCCTGATACTGGTAGTTCATGTCTTCTTTTTTTCCTCCCTAATTAGTCTGGCTAGATATTTTTCAATTTTATTGATTTTTTTTTTCAAAGAACCAGCTTTTTATTCTATTGATTTTTTTTTCTATTTTTGTTTTTTCCATTGATTTCTGCTCTAATCTATTATTATTTCCTTTGTTCTATTTGAGTTTAATCTTAATCTAGTTTTTTAAGCTAGGAGAAGTAGCCACTTTAAGACCTTTTTCTTTCCTAATATAGGTGCTTAATGCTATAAATTTTCCCATAAATTTTAGCAGCATTCTACAAATTTTCAATGATGTGTTTTCATTTTTGCTTAGTTAAAAATCTTAATTTCCCCTTTGATTTCTTTTTTGAAAATTGATTATTTACATGTGCTATTTAGTTTTCAAATATTTGGAGGTGGATTCCAAATATCTTTCTGTTATCAATTTCTAATTTAATTCTATTGCAGTCAGAGAAGATGCATTGTATGACTGGAATCTTTAAACATTTTTTTGTTAGGATGTCTTTGGAACCACAGTAGAGGGGACGGTCATCTTGCCAGCGCAACCCAATGAAAAGCCCCTAGTAGCTGCCAGAACGAATTGGAGGTAAACCAATCAGGGAGCAACAGCACGACCTGAGGTGGAAAAGGCCCACCGGACCTAAACTCAGAACCCCTGCAGCTTAAAAACCCCACCCCACCACACCTGGGGGCGACTTCCCTGACTCCCTTCTCTCTCTCTCTCTCTGAGTCACAGAACCTCTCCCGAGACCTTAGTTCCCAAATAAAGCCTTTGACTGCTAAAATTTTTTAGCCTCTGACTCCTATCTTTACCCTGCCTTACGCCTGACCCTAACATTTTTGAGATTTATTTTATGGACAGAATAGTGTCTATCTTGGTGAATGTTCTCTGTGCACCTGAAGAACATAGTGTTTGTCCTGCTAATTTTGGTAGAGTGTTCTATAAATGTCAGTTATGTCAAATGGGTTGATAGTGTTGTCTAAATATCCTTTACTGATTTTACTTGTTCAATCAATTATTGAGAAAAAGTATTGACAGCTCTGATTACAAATCTGCCACCCTCCCTATCTCTGTTCTTCTGCATGTACTGTCTTCCTTCTGTCTCCAGCTGCTTTTAAGATTTTCTCATTTTTATATTTTATTTTATGTTTAATACTTGTGTTCATCAATTTATTTATGCTGTGTGCTGGAACAGCTTTCTTCATGCTTTTGTTGGACCTATGGCTTTATAGTTTTCATAAAATTTAGAAATTTTTGGCCATTTATTTCTTCAACTATTTTTTTCTGTCCTCCCCCAACCCCAGGACTCCAATTATGCATATTAATATGGCTGCCTGAAATTGCCCCAAAGATCTATGCCCTTTTCATCTTTCCAAAATGTTTTTTTCCTCTGGGTTTTATTTTGGATTGTTTCTATGGCCCTGCCTTCAAGTCAACTATCTTGTCTTCTGAAATGTCTAATTCCACCCAGTGTTCATCCCATCCAGTGTTTGTTTCTTCTCAGACATTGTAGTTTTCATTTCTAGAAGTTCTATTTGAGTCCTATGTATATGACTCACATATATAAAATCTTCCATGTCTCCACTTTTTTGAATATATAAACTATAGTTATAATAACTGTTTTAATGTCCTTCCCTGTTAATTCTAACATCTCTGTCAATTATAGGTCAGTTTCAACTGTTTTTTCCTCATTATGGGTCATGTTTCCCTGCTTCTTTGCATGCCTGGTAATCTTTGGATGGCAGAGATTATTAAATTTGCCTCATTGGATCCTGAATGTTTTTGTATTCCTGTAAATCTTGAGTTTTGGTCTGGGAAGCAGTTAAGTTCCTTGGAAGTAATGTGATCCTTTTGGGTCTTGCTTTTATGGTTTGTTAGCCAGGTCTGAGGCAATGCTCAGTCCAGACTAATTATTTTCTGCTACTGAGGCAAGACTTTCCTGAGTAATTTACCCAATATCCTATTAATTACTACATTTTCCACTCTGGCTGGTAGAAACAGGCACTTTTCCTGGCCTTCTGTTAATATATATATTTTTGAATGTTTTATTTTTGAGAAAGAGACAGATAGCAAGCAGGGGAGGGGTGATAGAGAGAGAGGGGGACAGAGAATTTGAAGCAGGCCCCAGGCTCTGAGCTGTCAGCACAGAGCCTGATGAGGGGCTCAAACTCACAAAATGTGAGATCATGACCTGAGCCAAAGTCAGATGCTTAACTGACTGAGCACCCAGGCATCCCATGGCCTTCTGTTAATATTTGAGGATGAACTTCTGCAGATTTCCAGAGTTCTATCTACAGTTCTTTTTTCTGGTACTCTGTCTTGCAAACTCCAGCTTCCTGGGTCTCCTCCCAACTTTCAGTTCAGCTTCTTCAATGCTGGGAGTCAGCGAGGCCTCACTGTTCTATATTGTATCTTGGAAACTCTCTGGAAGCAGTAACTGGAGCAATGATATGACCACCTTGCATGTTCCCATTTCTCTAGGATCACTGTCTTTCATGATCTGATGACCAGTATGTTGAAACCATTATCTATTTGATTGGGTTGTTTCAGATGGGTGGGTAAAAGCAGACACTGCTATCCCATCTTGGCTGGAAGGGGAAATCCAAAAGGAGAGACCTTAATACAAAGAATTGTTAACTACCTAACCAAAGGGTAAGGGGAAACATTAAGATATCATGGAAGTGGCAGCTACAGAAGCAGCTACTATTCCTAGGACTGACAGAACAATGGGGGACAGCTGGAATTCTTAAAACTTAGAATCTTAAGAGGAGGGACCCTACAGAGCTGAAACTCAGATATCTGAGGAGGGGACCCTGGGCAGTAAGGGCTGGTCTCTCTGGCATCTGGAATCACATGAGCTGCTGCTGTAGGAAGGACTTGCTTCTGCTGGGGTGAAGAAGCATGGCTGGGGTAATGCTTCTAGGAAGAAGAGGCAGAAAGTCCCTTCACCCTCCTTCAGCCATGCAGCTTCCCTCTAGCACCCCCACCATTGGCAGTGACTGAGAAGGAGCTGCTGGCTAAGCAGAAAGTTAGTTTGCCAAGTCCCATTGCACACATCGCAAGCACCACCCACAAGAGAGTGGGACTGAAGCTAAGAGAAAATTAATAACCAGCATGTCAATCAAAAAAATAGTGAGCAGACCTCTCAACTTGTTGGAGAATGCCAACCCTTCTATATACTTGTATAGTTTCTAGAATATGAATCATCCCTTAATGTTAACATATTATACCGCACTGCAGGCATTATCAGAATATGTAATAAAATTATCCACAAGCCTTGGCTGGCCAAAGCTTGGCTAGATTTACTGCAAAGATATATCATGGCCTGACTATAACTGCAAGAAGTTGGAAACAACCTAGATACCCAATAATAGGGGAATGATTAAATTGTGGTCTAGATGAACAATGAGATACTATTATATTATTTTAAAATATATATTATGTTGTGATACATTGTTTTTACGTCATGAATTTGTTCACATTTTAACCTCTTTTGTTGACCTTCCATCCTGCTTCTCCACCTTCTAACCAGGATCATTTTCCTTTGTATTAAAGAATACCTCTCAGAATTTCCCTTGGTATATGTCTGTTGATTGTAAACTTCCTCAGTTTTTGTCTAAAAATGTCTTTATTTTTTTAATTTTTTAATGTTTATTCATTTTTCAGAGGCAGAGAGAGACCGTGTGAGTGGGGAAGGGGCAGAAAGAGGGAGACACAGAATCCCAAGCAGGCTCCAGGCTCCAAACAGTCAGCACAGAGCCTGACACAGGGCTTGAACTCATGGACTATGAGATCATGACCTGAACCAAAGTCAGACACTCAACCAACTGAGCCACCCAGGCGCCCCTAAAAATATCTTTATTTTGCCTTAATCATTGAAAAATAGTTTTCCTGGGTAGAGAATTATAGGATGGGAGTTATTTTCTTTTGAGTCACTATAGATATCATTCTAGCATCCTGGTTTCCAGTAGTCATTCTGATAGAAGCCAGCTATCAGTCTACTCCATCAAGGATAAGCTCCTATAAAGATTTCTTTTTTCCTATGGCTGATTTTTAGGTTCTTTGTCTTTGGTTTTCAGTAGTTTTACCATAGTATGCCTGCGTGTATTCTTTGTATTGATTCTGATTGGGATATGTTGGGTTTTTGAATCTGTGGATTGATGTCTTTCATCAGGTCCAGAAAAAATGTCTACCATTATTTTCTCAAATAATACTTCTGTCTGATTTTCTCTCTCCTCTTCTACTGTGACTATAATTCCAAATATGTTAGACCTTCTCTCTATATCTACTATGTATCTACTACAATCTTTACCTTGTCTTCTGTATTATTCAGCATTTTATTTCTCTTTGTTTCATTCCAGATTATTTATTTTCACCTATTTCCCAGCTATTTCTTTCTTCCGTTTTGACTACCCAGCTATTAAACCTGTCCATAAACTATTATTTTTAGTTACCGATTTGTTTTCAACCTTAAAATTTATTTTTAAAAAAATATCCTATGTCATTTTTAAATGTTTCAATCTTGCTTTTCATTTCCTTGTACAAGATAAACATCCCTGTTTACAGCATATTTTATGGTTGTTTTACTGGAAGCTTTAAAGTCTTGGATTCCTGAGAGTACATTGACTGTTGCTTTTTCAGTTCTCCCTTATGTGGTCTTGTCCCCTCATGTGTCTAATTATCTTTGATTATGTGCTGGAAAGTACTTACAAAATTATGTGTGGAAATAATTTGAAGTCTAGGATGGGCTTATCTTCCTTCAGAGAAGATTGTGATTGCTTCTGTCAGGCATCTGGGAACAGTTATAGTCCATGACTACCTTAATTCTGGTGCCAGGCTGAGATTTTTGTGAGCCACCAAGATGACTGGAAACCAGGCTGCAAAGTCTGTTCAGGCCTTTAAAGTTAGGGTGAGGGATTTAGCAAGGTTCCCAACCTTGCCAGACCCCAGATTCAATGTTCTCTAGCCTTGAGAGGCCAGGAAAGACTGTCAGATACCTTTTGAACTGACAAATGTCCCAGGTGTTACTGCCCTTTATTCCCAGATGTTGGCTTTATAACTGCATGATTAAAAAAAATATGTTAACCTATCTTGGTTACGGTTTTTTTAAGTTATTTTAAGTTATTTTTTAAGTTATTTTAAGTTATGTTTAAGTTATTTTAAGAAGGTTTTTTTAAGTTATTTTAAGAAGGATGGCTGGCATGAACCACCCAGTCTACCATTACATGAATACATTTAAGAAAAGGGATAGGGTGCTCTTGCAAGAGTCTAGTCTAAGGCACCTGTTCACCACTTGAAAGTCACAGTAGCCAATTCTAATTGTGAGGCATGTACAGTGTAATTTTTTTTTTTATTCAAGTGACTCTGCCACTTATTAGCAAGTCACTTTGCTTTTCTGAGTCTTGGTTTCCTCATGGATCAAATGGCAGGAATCATCTCTTTCACAGGGTTAGAGCAGATGATGGATGTGAAATTGCTTTGTGACAAAGGCAAAAAATTGAATGTTATTATTTTGGCACTTTCCAAATGTAATTTTGCTTTTTACTAGTAAGAGCCAAGCTCCAGAAGTTTGTAAGTGGTTGAAATATATTTTTCAAATAAATAAAATGTTTCCTAGTAATAGTCAATTTCTTGAAGTTTGTGAATAGTTTAAATCTATACTTGAAATAGTTTGGGATTCTTGGTTACTTGGATGTGATCAGCTTCTAAAAATTTATTGAGCTGTATATTCACAGTGTGTGCATTTTTATGTCTATGATTTTATATTTCAATGAAATCTGTTTAAAAACCAAAAATTTGAGGGTGCCTGCATGGCTTAGGTGGTTAGGAATCCAACTTCAATTCAGGTCATGAGCTCATGTCTCATGATTTCCAGCCCCACATCGGGGCTTGAAATTCTCTTGGGATTCTCTCTCTTTCACTGCCCCTCCCCCACTCACTCCCATGCACATGCACTTTCTCTCTGTCTCTCTCTCAAAAATAAATAAACATTTTTAAAAAACTGAAAAAGAGAAAACCCCAAAATTTATATGTGTATATTTTAAAAAAATTTTTAATGTTTATTTATTTTTGACAGAGAGAGAGAGAGAAACAGAGCATGAGCGGGGGAGGGGCAGAGAGAGAGGGAGACACAGAATCTGAAGCAGGCTCCAGGCTCCGAGCTGTCAGCACAGAGCCCGACACAGGGCTTGAACTCACAGACCGCGAGATCATGACCTGAGCCAAAGTCTGACACTCAACCGACTGAGCCACCCAGGCACCCCCCCAAAAATTTATATTTTATGTGAATGGGTATTATATGCATGTAGGATAAAAATTAAAAAGTAGAAAGGGGTGGAAACATGTTTTTCTTTTCATCCTGCTCTTCAACCTTTCACTTTCCTTCCTCAGCGATCACCATTGTTGGTTTCTTTTGTATTGCTCCAGAGATTATTCTATGCATATTGAAGCACATGTGTATATGTAGGTGTCTGTACCTACATGGTCCCTCCCCTTTTAAACTCAATGTCAGCATCCTATACATGTTGTTCTGCAACCCACTTTTTTCACTAAATATAAATAATTCTGTAGCCATACTTATGAACTCGTGTATAGTTACAGTTACTTAGTATTCTGATGTATGGATATTCTGTAATTTGTGTACTAATATTAGATATGCCACTCTTTTGTATTATGTACCCAAGAATATTATTTACACACCTTTTGTGTGAACGTATTTTAGGGTAAATTTCTAGAAGAGGAAATGCTTAAAGAGTGTATGCATTTAAAATTCTCATATATTCAGATTGCTTTCTGTAAAGGTTATACACTCCTGTCAACAATGTATGAGATTTGAGAGTGTCTGGTATCCCACACTCTTGCAAATATGTTAAGTGTATTTACATTTGCCGATTTGATAAGAGTAAAGAAAGGAAAACAAAGATATCTCATTGTATTCCTTTTATATGGATGAGGTTGAGCATCTTTTCATATGTTTAGAAAAAATTTTAATTTTCTTTTCAGTGAAGCTTACCATTTGTGTTTTTAGTACGTTTTGTTTTGTTTTCTAAAGTAGGCTGCATGCCCAGTGTGTAGCCCAACTCAGGGCTTAAACTCACAACCATAAGATCATGATCTGAGCTGAGATCAAGAGCTGGACCCTTAACCAACTGAGCCACCCAGGTGCCCCCTTAGTACATTTTCTATTGATGTGTTATTCTTCTTTTTATTAGTTTGTGGTTTGCAAATATTCTTTGTTAATTTGTCCTTTATATTTGTGGTTGTTTTAGCCAGGCAGAAATGTTTTATTCTTATGTGGCCATATTTATTAATCTTGCCCTTAGACATAAAGATTCCATAGTATAAAGATGTTGGTTCTCAGAAAATTACTTTTAAAAAATGAATATAAACCCAATAAAAAATACCAGTGGGTCTCCTTCCTTCTTCCTTCCTTCCCTCCCTCTCTCTCTTTTTTTTTTGAAATAAGCATTTCTAAAGTTTGCATGGAAAAATTAAAAATGCATAGAAAAATTCCATAAAAGAATAATGAGGGTGACTGTATCCATTACACATTAAAAAAGTATTACAAAGCTACATCAATTAAAGCAATGTGGTGTTGATGTATTGTATTAGTCTCTTAGGGCTGCTATAATAAAGTACCCCAAAGTGGGTGGCTCAAAACAAGAGAAATCTATTCATTTCCAGTTCTAAAGACTAGAAGCCTGAAATCAAGGTGTGAACAGGCCATGCTCACTCTGAGACTCTGGAGAGGATCCTTTCTTGCCTCCTCCTAGTTTCTGGTGGTGGCCATCAATCGTTGATGTTCCTTGATTTTGCAGATACATTGCTCCTTCCTATCTCCACCCATCATCACATGGCACTATCCCTGTGTGTCTTGTGTGTGTATCCAAATTTCCCTCTTTTGTTAAATTTTATTTATTTATTTTTGAGAGAGAGTACACAGAAGGGGCAGAGAGAGATGGAGAGAAAAAGAGAGAGAGAATCCCAAGCAGGCTCTGCACTGTGGCAGCAGAGAGCCCAAAGTGGGTCTTGAACTCACAAACCATGAGATCATGACTTGAGCCAAAATCAAGAATTGGTCACCTAACTGACTGAGCCACCCAGGTGTCCTTATGTTTCCCTCTTCTTATGAGGATACCTGTGATATTGAATTAGGGGCCCACCCTACTCCAGTATGATCTCATCTTAACGAATTACATATGCAATGACCCTCTGTAAAAATAAGGTCATATTCTGAGGTACTGGGGGTTACAACTCTAACATATCTTTTGTTTTGTTTTGTTTTTTTGTTTTTTTTTAAATTTTTAAAAATGTTTATTTATTTTTGATAGAGAGAGAGAGAGAGACACAGAGCATGAGCAGGGGAGGGGCAGAGAGAGAGGGAGACACAGAATCCAAAGCAGGCTCCAGGCTCTGGGCTGTCAGCACAGAGCCCAACGTGGGGCTGGAACTCACAGACTGCAAGATCATGACATGAGCCAAAGTCAGACGCTCAACCGACTGAGCCACCCAGGTGCCCCTCTAACATATCTTTTGGCAGGGTAGAAGGGAATGGACACAATTCAACCCATAATTTGAATGTATAGATAGATGTCAAGAAAATATAATGGAGATCAAAAATAAGCCTAAATATATTTGGGGATTTGGTGTATTATTAAAATGAAGGAAAGATGGAACAACTGTATAGCAGTTTGGGGAAAAAAAAAAAAAAAGGAAGTTGGATCACATTGTTCTTCTTGATACCAAGGTAAATTCTAAATAACAAACCTTTGATCAAAGGTTTAAATGAAGTACTGGTAGAATGAGAGAATCTGAAAGTAGAAAAAGTCTTTCTAAACATGACCTAAAGCCCAGAATCTGCAAATTTACTTGTAAAACTAGAAATTAAAATAGATAAGACATTATCCCTGCTGTGACATTGCTTCCACTCCCTTATGGCTTCTGGGGTGAGTGAAGAAGGTATGTAGTTACAGTTGCTCTTTGGGGGACTGTGGGTAATGCTGGGTGTGCTCCTGGGTGCTGGCAAGCAATGTTGAGGTGAAGCCTTAGAAGATTGAAAATCTCTGATAAAGATAAGCTATCTTAAAGTAAACATTAAGAAATTTTTTAAAAATGGGGAGGGGGTGCCTGGGTGGCTCAATCAGTTAAGTGGCCAACTTTGTTCAGCTCAGGTCATGATCTCAAGGTTCGTGAGTTTGAACCCCACGTTGGGCTCTGTGCTGACAGCTCAGAGCCTGGAGTCTGCTTTGGATTCTGTGTGCCCCTCCCTCTCTGCCCCTCCCCTGCTCTCTCTCTCTCTCTCAAAAATAAACATTAAAAAAAGTTAAAGATAAGCTATCTGGAGCCACCTGGGTGACTCAGTTGGTTAAGCATCGAACTCTTGGTCTCCGCTCAGGTCATGATTTCATGGTTCATGAGATACAGCCCCACATTGGCCCTGCACTGACAATGCAGAGCCTGCTTGGGATTCTCTCTCTCTCTCTCTCTCTCTCTGACCCTCCCCCTTGTGCATGCACACACACTCTTTCAAAATAAATACATAAACTTAATGGGGTGCCTGGGTGGAGCAGTCGGTTAGGCGTCCGACTTCAGCCAGGTCACGATCTCGCGGTCCATGAGTTCGAGCCCCGCGTCGGGCTCTGGGCTGATGGCTCAGAGCCTGGAGCCTGTTTCCAATTCTGTGTCTCCCTCTCTCTTTGCCCCTCTCCCGTTCATGCTCTGTCTCTCTCTGTCCCAAAAATAAATAAATGTTAAAAAATAATAATAATAAATAAATAAATAAACTAAAAAAAAAAAAGATAACCTATCCATCACTCTGCTGGATACTGTAGATTCAAAGATTTAATATGACCAATGGCCTATATCAGCTTAGGTCAAGGTTGACATGTTTCCTCCAGGCATACCTCCATTCTCCAATCCCTGCCTACAGCAGCATCTAATCCATCATAGCCCTCTGAGCCAGGTGATTCTCAATACAAAAAAGTTGAGGCAGCCACAACCTACCAATAATAGATGAAGCCTATTGGGAATTCTGGGCTTGACCCATTACAAGTATTGTCTCCACTGATTTGTGCAATGGTGCAATACCCTTAACTTATACTGTTTGTCTTTGCAAGAAAGACCAGCATCCTTGTTTTTCAAAACTACATATGAATTTACTATAAACCTGTTTTGGGGCACATTTATTATGCCTTCTAGTATTTGTTTCTCCTCTGTTAAAGTCCTATGTCTGAATTTTGTCTTAAACTTTAGTGCCAGGATAAACTCTCTCCTCCCAAAATGTCTGACATCTTTCTTTTTTCTAGCAATGAGAAACAAACAATTTGTGGTTCCCCCTGTTTGCCTTGGCTACTAAGAAACTCAGAACAGGGGCGCCTGGGTGGCTCAGTCGGTTGAGCGTCTGACTTCAGCTCAGGTCACGATCTCATGGTCCGTGAGTTCGAGCCCCGCGTCAGGCTCTGGGCTGATGGCTCAGAGCCTGGAGGCTGCTTCCGATTCTGTGTCTCCCTCTCTCTCTGCCCCTCCCCCGTTCATGCTCTCTGTCTCAAAAATAAATAAATGTTAACAAAATAAAAATAAAAATAAAAAAAGAAACTCAGAACAAAATTAAATGCTCAATAACAGGAACTGTATGATGTCTTTTCCCTCCTCTCTTTGTCCTCATTTTATATTGCTCTTTTATCAACCTCACTGTACACATATCCTTTCCGATAAGCCACCTCAAAGCCAGAGCATTTGCAGCACATGGTACAGGCCTCACTATCTGGGTCCCCTGCCAGGGTACCATGGGGTGCCCCCCTACCTCTATGGAAGGCTCTAGTTTTCTACTCTCCCTTGCTGCCTCAGACCTGGTGGTGGCAATCACCTCCCTGGAGTTGCCAGCCCTGGGCCACTGAACCCCACCCCTTCATCCACCTAAACTTTGCCTTTGTAGGCCTTTATTAGGCTCTTCTTGATTACCCAGTTCATGCAGGCCATCTATTTCTAGCCAGGACCCCGTCTGCTACATACAGTGAATGTCCAGGCAGTGGGTCTGGGAAACAGACCCTCAAAATGGGATTGGGGACTGTGTTGCTCACATATTTAAGAAGCGAGCAATGGGACACTGGTAACACATAGCATGCAGTGGCATCTCAGGCATTCAAAGTATCACTGGTGACATCCTAGGAGAGCAAAGCAATGGGAGATCAAAGGTCTGAGTAACAGTCCTTGTGGCAACAAAGGGAACTGGAAAGACAGTGAGGTCACCTAGCCACTTCTGATGGGCTCCCAAGTGTATAGGGAGGACAGGGAGAAGGACAAACTGAAGGTAGTTATTTATGGTCAATGTAGAACCTAAGTGGGAAACCAGAAAGCTCTGATGGAATTCCTGTATTCGTTATGGCTGCAGGGGAGAAATGGCTGTCCAGGGCTGGACTGTAAGGGTTGCAGAGTTGCATTGCCAATGAAATGCTTGGCCCTATCCGGTCTTGCACGCTAAGGGCACTGATGGGAAAGAGTGGGACCTTGAGCTATGGGTTGACCCAGAGGAGGCTGAAAACTTTGACCTCTAAATCCCTTTGCTTCAGCCCAGCCAGCCTCCCCCTGCAGGAAAACCTTTCCATGAACACACCTGGGGCAGCTACCTCTCCTGCTGATGCCAATTACAACCTCAAGGACTCACCCATTCTCCTCCTTAGTGCCTCCAGGCCACAGGAAGAGTTTGATCCCAACATATGCCAGATGGAAAAGTACCATGCCGGTAGTGGAAGGGCAGAGCTGAACAGGCCCTGGCAGGGCCTCATCCCTCTGTGCTGGCAGGAGTCTGGGAAGAATCATAGTAATGGACTCCAAGGCTCCCAGAAGGACAATGAATTATAAAAGGCTTACTGGAGCTGAACTTCTCAAAATGGAATTCAGGGTTTAATGTGCTGGCTGGAGCAACAGGGTTGAATTCAGGATTTAATGTGTTGGCTGGGGAATGGTGTTCAGGTCCACTAGATTCCTTATCTGAAGCCTGTGTTCAAAGTGGCCTAGAGTCAGCTCCCCATGATGCTGGCTTGAATGGACTGCCAAATATGGCTCCCTGCAGTTCATACAGGTCAGCTTCTTGGGGCAAGAATGGAGTGGAGAGTGGATGTGGAGGGGTAAACAGAAATTACCCAGCACTGTCACTGTCACTATCCTTGATAGTGGTAATGAACACTGATACCTCCTCACCAGCACCATTTTTAGTGCATTGATAAAGGGATGTCCTCAAGGCCACTTCTGGACGGTATCATTAAGGGGTACACTGTAGGCCACTGTATTAGCTTCTTCTGGCTGTTGTAACAAATTACCACAAACTGGGTGACTTACAACAACAGAAATTTATTCTGTTATAGTTCTAAAGGAGAGTCCAAAGTTAAAGTGTTGGCATGGCCATACTCTTTCCCTGCCTCTAGGGGACGATCCTTCCTTGTCTTTTTTGGTCCTAGTAGCCCCAGGCAGTCCTCAGCTTGTGGCTGCATCACTCCAGTCTCTGCCTCTATCTTCACAGGGTTGTCTTCAGTCTGTGTGTCTCGTCTTCTTGTAAGGACACCGATTGTTATGGGCTGAATCCTGTTCCCCCCGAAGTCACACGTTGGAGCCTTAGCCTCCAGTACCTCAGAATGTGACTGCATTTGGAGATAGGGTCTTAAAGACATAATTATGTTAAAAGGAAGCCTTCAGGGTGGGCCCTAATCCAAACTGAGGGGTCTTTTTAAATTTTTTTTAATGTTTTATTTATTTTTGAGAGAGAGAGAGACAGAGCGTGAGCAGGGGAGGGCCAGAGAGAGGGAGACACAAAATCTGAAGCAGGCTCCAGACTCTGAGTTGTCAGCACAGAGCCTGACACGGGGCTCGAACCACGAGCCGTGAGAACATGACCTGAGCTGAAGTCGGACGCCCAACCGACTGAGCCACCTAGGTGCCCCAAAGGATCTTTTTAAAAGAGGAGATTGGGACATGCAGAGAAAGGAGAAAAGACCACGTGAAGAGGCACCAAGAGGGTGGCCATCTGCAAGACAGCAAGGGGCCTCAGAGGAAAGCAAGCCTGCAGACTTCGACTTCCAGCCTCCAGAATCTTGCGATAAGAAATTCTGTTGTTTAAGCTACCTGGTCTATGGTGCTTCGTTATGGCAGCCCCAGCAGACAAATACACTAATCACACTGGATTAAGGCCTACCCTAATTCAGCATGACCTCGAATGAACTCATTTTAATTTGATAACATCTACAAAGATGCTATTTCCAAATGAGGTCACGTTCACAGGTACCAGGGGTTAGGTCTTCCAACATATCTTTTGGGGGATAGATTTCAACCCATAACAGCCACCAGGGCATCAGTTGACCAGTTTAGCTGGTATTATGTTGACCCCACGAGCTCTAGCTTTCAGCTGAGTTCAGCCAGTGAGGCACTGGCAGAGACTGGTGGGTGGGAAAGTGGGGTCAGAGTACTTATTCTGGTTCCTTCTCACTGGGAAGCACGGGTTGGCTCTCTCTACCGCAGGCCGTCTTTGTCAGGTGGATTTCTCCCACAGAGGCCCTCTCTACAGGTTCTGGTGACTGGTCTCTTTGCAGATCTTTAGCTTGTGGGGTGGGGAGGAAAGCATCAATGGCTCCCCAGTGGTGCTGGCTGCCCCTGGTATTGTACCCTCTCTCACTGGTTTCCCTAAACCCCAACTACACCTATGCAGTTAGCTTCTCTACTGAGTACTTACTGAGTACTTACTCCTACTGAGTACTTACTCCTCTACTGAGTACTTACTCCTCCATCAACTGGTTTGAGTAAGCCATGTTTCCTGCTGGACCCTAACCATTAACAGGGCATTTTCTAGGCTCCTTTTGGGATCAGGGTGTGATATATCTACCAGAGCAGCATTCTTCCTATTTGTTAGGCAATTCTCTTGATTACAAATCTTGGGGATGGTCCTCAAGGATCAAGTGGGGGAACCTTGATCCAGATTGGGTATTTCAAAGACTGAAAGACTGGTATTAGAAGATCCATGAGGATTTACCATACTTCCACTGCAAATGGCCAGTTTCTTTCCCTTCCCTGCTTCCACACCCTTCTACATGGTTTTTGTTTCTTCCATTGAGAGGTCTTCCCCCACCTTTGCATTGGGCCTGGACTTAGGAATTGGTTAGGCTGATGGGATGGTGGCAAATGTGAAGCAAGCAGACTTGGAAAGTTTTGGCACACTCTTCCTGGAGCTGAATCACCATGTGAACAAGCCCAGCCAGGCTGTTGGAGATTGAGAAACACATGGCCTCCCTCACCTGCCACCAGCTAAGAGCCAGCCAACCAGTGTGTAAGGTGTCCGTACCTGTGTGGTTTCCACAATGCCCCCATCACTGGTTACCTTCTTGACTTTTTAACTTCCTCACTCCAGCATTTAGTGGTCAGGAAGGTGAGAATAAAAGCACATAGCAACGGCCAGAAAGGCAGGAGCAAACCAGTCACGTGCGGAGTCCTAGCAGTCAACAGTGTTTTTCCAAGGAGTGCTCAATTATCGCCATTGATGCTTGGTTAAGGGGAGTACTGAGAATGGTCCGTCAGGCAATACCACAGGTGACCTTAAGAGCTTTGGAGAGGCAGAACTAGACAGAGATTACAGAAAACTGGTTCAAGGAGGGAACTGGCAAGGGGAGAGATGTGGGCCATTGTGGGAATAAAACCCAGCTTGTGGTGCTGTGGCAGACAGAATAGGAGGGGCAGCAAGGAGGGGTCAAGTGCTACTAGGCCAAACAAGACGTAACCAAGAGTTCCACCAGTTTGAAATCTGATGGCCCAGTGAGAGCCCAGTGTTCAGCAGGTCGGGTAAGGAGCAGATGACAAGCAGAGACAACTCGAAGCTTGAGCTGCAGGGAAGGGCACCAGTGGGAGCCAAGGCTCTGTTTCACATGGGCTCATTCTTGTTTGGATGCAAAGCCTGCTTGAACATGTGGTGAGGAAGAGCCAGTAGAGAGGGCAGGGGGTTAGGAGAGGCAAGAGTGGAGTCCGTGAGAGGGTAGGGGATCCGAATGACTGTTCAAATCTTTCTCCTCATGTACAGAGGCAGGTGCACGGGTCAAGGACAGAACTCCAACTACCAGAGTTTCAACTGAAGACTCATCTGTATCTTGCCCAAGGGTCTACTAATGTTTCTCCATGATCAGGATGGACTGGGTCACACATTCATCACTGAAAACTTACAGCTCCTAAGGGTCTATCACGTCAGTTCCAAGCTGCCATCCCAGCCGCAGCCCCTTTGCTGAGGCATGAGGCAGTGTCCTGCCCGGTTCGACATGGCTCTCTGGCCCTGGCCCACTCTCTTCTTCCCCACAGGCCTCAGGTTCTGGCTCCACCTCCTCCTCCTTTCAAGAGGAGAGCAAGACCCACCTTCCCTGGCTACCTCAGCCCACCCTTCTGAAATGCTTTCTGCCCTCAGCTTGTGGCACACAATTTCCCCACTATTTCTACCCCACAGAACTGCTTCATTGGCTAGAGCAAGGTCCCCACCCTGGTTATCTTGGGCCCTTGCCTGTTAGGGGTGCAAGGATGAAGTCAACTATGGTGATCAGTGCTCAAAATTCAAGCATCGTTTCTTCCCATGTGCTCATGACTTGCTAATTTCTAAATTTATGGAAAAACGAGGCTTGAGGGAAATGAGTCACAGCTCACGTATACTAAAACATGCCCTTCCACTTCTAAAATGAATCACTGAGAGCAACTTAACACATGTTTTCAGCTACAGAAAATATGTAAAAGAAAGAATTATTAAAAAGTTCCTTTACAGCCCACAAGGGAATCTCTCTAAATGTAAACAAATCTGGATAAAATACTTTAACCCACGTGTGAAACTTCCCATGCTGTAAGGCTTCTATACTGGTACAAAGCCAATCTGGTTACAAACTAGAAACTGGGATCTCCTAAACCTCACAAACCCCAACCTTGTTTTCACTGGCCTGCTCTTCTGTCTGGAACCCCTGGTATCCCCCACCCAAAATTTTCTTTTATAAATTTTTTAAAATATTTTATTTATTTTTGAGAGACAGACACAGCACAAGTGGGGAAGGGGCAGAGAGAGAAGGAGACACAGAATCTGAAGCAGGCTCCAGGCTCCGAGCTTAGCACAGAGCCCGATGTGGGGCTCGAACTCACAAACTGTGAGATCATGACCTGAGCCGAAGTCGGAAGCTCAACTGAGCCACCCAGGCGCCCCTCCCCCACCCAAAATTTAACTCAAATGTCTCCAGACTCAAATTCTAGTCTTGACTATCCCAACCTACTTGTTTGTTAAGTACGCTGTTCAAGTGTCCTGTTTTTGCTCTCCCCAACCTTCCCCAAGAGACTGTGAGTCCCATAAAACCAGAATGTATTTCTTCCTTTCTTTATATCAAGGAAGACGACCACAGAATACTTCACATATATCAGATACTCAACTCAAGAATGTTGGCTAATTTATATATGAGACCACTCTAGGATACTTTCCCGGCTAATTCTGAAGATTAATTTTGTTCCTTCTTAGGATATCTCCACTTGACAGCAGGCTCTGTAAACTACAGCACACAGGCCAAATCCAGCCCATGAGCTAAGAAGGAGTCATCGTGCAAGGGGAATAACCCACAGGGCCCTTAGAAACCTGGATGGCCCTCGAGACACCTCTAGACAAGATGTTTATCTTATTGGTTTAGCAATTCCACTCCAAGCACTCGATTTTGTGGACAAACCCCAATGGGTCTGCCAACTCTGGGAATCATTGTAGCTGTCACGCGCCATGCTCACCACAGGAGAGAAATCATGAGGAGGGAAAATGAGTAATAGTAGGAGGTTGCGGGATGATAAAAAGCTGTTTAATGTTTGACAAATTCAAGTTCATAAAGAAGTTTCCTTGAATTTAATAAAGATGCTAAAAATGTTCTTTGCATTTTTTTTTAATATTTACAGGTTTTTTAACAAAGTTCTGTACATAAAAATAAATATACAGAAACAACCCCATCAACTGTCTGCATCAGTAATCCTCGCTGGTGGGCTCACCATTTACAAGGAAGACATCATTCAACGCAACCTGTCACAGAGACTGTCCTACCAGCAAGGACTTCTAACTTGAAGAACCATTACTAGGTCTCTTTCATCTCAAGATTGTTAGTCACCTGGAGGGTCTTATCTACCAACTAGCAATTACTCACGAAATCAATGAACACACTCATTGTGTTCACCGTTAGTGAACTGTGACCAACTGTCACTACTGCTAGTGGTGAGGTCTATATCCTATGCGGACTTCGACCATTAAAGATGCAGGTGTAGTTAAGATCAGAAATAAACCCCACTCCCCTTGGCTAGTCACTGTGAAAAGTGTGCGTAAGGCAATTGAACTGAGGGTTACAGATTCATCTTGCTAATGTCAAAAGCGACACTAACAAGATTCTTAGCCTCATCCACCAGCTGACGGGCCTCTGCGTCCGGGTCTCCAGGAGCAGGCTCCACCTCCTTCACCAGACAAAGGGTTGTAACCTGGGATGAGAGAAAGGAAGCAAAACAGTACTGGGAACATTCTCTATCAAACATAAAATCGTGATCCTCACATGCAAAGCACTACAAAGCTATGGATTCTATTCTCACGGACATTTTCACCAAACTTTTAGCTACCATGTGAAAAAAATAACTTTATTCTGTGACTGCACTTTGAACCGACTTTCGGCTGGGAATAAAAGAAGCCATCCAGCTTCCTGATCTCAACTCCTCAAACATACGAAAACTCCCCAAAACACACAACAAATTTGCCCAAAAAAACCTCTCAAGATGGCTGGATTTAAATATATGGAGGCCCCTATTATAGTGCTTAACAAAATGTATACAATTCAACAGCGCCTGGGTGGCTCAGGCAGTTAAGCATTTCTTAGTCTTGGCTCAGGTCATGATCTCATGGTTCATGGGATTGAGCCCCGAGTCAGGCTCTGTACTGACAGCACAGAGCTTGCTTGGGATTCTCTCTCCTTCTCTCTCTGCTCCTTCCCTGCTTGTGCTCTAACTCTCCCGCTCTAAAATAAACAAATAAGTAAATAAAATGTATACATGCAAATAAGGACTGTTCAAACTACAGAAAATAAATTAAAAAAAAAATCAAAACAGAACAGAACTTGCTGTTCTCAGTGAGAAATGGGTAATCTATGTACTCTGCCCTCATTCATAACCCTGCAAACTCACTAGCTTCCCAAAGTTAATGGACATTTGGTAACTGGGTTGAGTGCTCAGGCTTTAGACCAGTGAGACCTTAACTGAGGTGGTTTTGCTCTTTACTTGCGGTGGCATCTTTGGGCAATAACTCCCTATGCCTCAATTTCCTCATTTGTAACACACCAAGCTAGTCAGAGAGTATCTAGCTCAGGATCAATGGAAACACTAAGATACCATGCACATAGCAATATCATGCATTACATTTTCTACGCTTTCCACTCCTCTCCTAAATATCACCACTGTTTGCTCTGAAAAATATCCCTCCAGCAAGGTAAGTTAAAAAAAATTTTTTTTAATGTTTATTTTTGAGAGAGAGAGAGAGAGAGAGAGAGAGAGAGAGAGTACACGTGCAGGCAAGTGCAAGCAGGGGAGGGGCAGACATACGAGTGCCATCATTCCACTCACTGGGGCCTTGACTGACCTCCCTTTCAACTTACTGAAGGTTTACTTTTTTTTTTTTTTTTTTTCCACTAAGTGGACACTGAGGCCAAGGAGGTTACAGGCCTCCGGAAAGCGGGATTTGCACCCACATCCTTGCCCTGGGACACTGGGTAAGAGGGCTCCCCAGGTTGGTGACTGCCAGGGGTATGGGGGGCTTGGTATGTGCTTCTTCTGTTTAATCTCCATAATCCTAAACTTCGGAATTAGCCTCAGTTTATAGACAACAAAAGGAAGAAACAGAACCTTTTTTTTTAAAAGGTAAATATATGCCATAATTGCTCAAAATGCTTTAACGTTAGGTACTTACCACCTCCTCGCAGAGGTTTTCTGTCAGACTTCCGTTTCGGCAGTACTGATGAAGTAGAAGGCCCAGCACTATCTTCTTCCGGGGGCTTTCTTACATTTCCTTTGTAACTTTTTCCTTCTTGCATGCTGTCCCACATTTCAATCTTCTGTCTCCTTTTTTGTTCTTCAAGCTGAGGAAGAATCACACATTACAGAATGAATTCAGAAGCTGCCATCTTCCTCAAAGAAAACGCAAACTGCCAATTTTCTAATTTTTGTTTTTTAATTTTAGGGCATGCAAGCAGGAGAGAGACACAGAGGGAGAGAGAGAGAAACTTTTTAAAAAAATTTTTTAAAATTTACATCCAAGTTAGTTAGCATATAGCACAACAATGATTTCAGGAGTAGATTCCTTAATGCCCCTTACCCATTTAGCCCATCTCCCCTCCCACAACCTCTCCCATAACCCTCAGTTTGTTCTCCATATTGAAGAGTCTCTTATGTTTTGTCCCTGTTTTTTGTATTATTTTTGTTTCCCTTCCCTTATGTTCATCTGTTTTGTCTCTTTTGTTTCCCTTGCTTCCGGAGATGTGTTAAAATCCTCATATGAGTGAAGCCATATGATATTTGTCTTTCTCTGACTAATTTCACTTAGCATAATACCCTCCAGTTCCATCCATGTAGTTGCAAATGGCAAGATTTCATTCTTTTTGATTGCCGAGTAATACTCCATTGTGTGTGTGTGTGTGTGTGTGTGTGTACCATATCTTCTTTATCCATTCATCCATCGATGGACATTTGGGCTCTTTCCATACTTTGGCTATTGTTGATAGTGCTGCTATAAACACTGGGGTGCATGTGTCCCTTTGAAACAGCACACCTGTATCCCTTGGATAAATACCTAGTAGTGCAATTGCTGGGTCGTAGGGTAGTTCTATTTTTAATTTTTTGAGGAACCTCCATACTGTTTTCCAGAGTGGCTACACCAGTTTGCATTCCCACCAGCAGTGCAAAAGGGTTCCTCTTTCTCCGCATCCTTGTCAACATCTGTTGTTGTCTGAGTTAATGTTAGCCATTCTGACAGGTGTGAGGTGGTATCTCATCGTGGTTTTGATTTGTATTTCCCTGATGATGAGTGATGTTGAGCATTTATTCATGTGTCGGTTGGCCATCTGGATGTCTTCTTTGGAGAAGTGTCTATTCATGTCATTGGTATATTTCTTCACTGGATTGTTTTTTGGGTGTTGAGTTTGATAAGTTCTTTATAGAATACTAACCTTTATCTGATATGTTGTTTGCAAATATCTTCTCCCATTCTGTCGGTTGCCTTTTACTTTTGCTGATTGTTTCCGTAGCTGTGCAGAAACCTGTTATTTTGATGAGGTCCCAGTAGTTCATTTTTGCTTGTTTCCCTTGCCTCCAGAAACGTGTTGAGTAAGAAGTTGCTGCAGCCAAGATCAAGGAGGTTTTTGCCTGCTTTCTCCTCGAGGATTTTGATGGCTTCCTGTCTTACATTTAGGTCTTCCATCCATTTTGAGTTTATTTTTGTGTATAGTGTAAGAAAGTGGTCCAGGTTCATTCTTCTGCATGTCGCTGTCCAGTTTTCCCAGCACCACTTGCTGAAAAGACTGTCTTTATTCCATTGGATATTCTTTCTTGCTTTGTCAAAGATTAGTTGGCCATACGTCTGTTGGTCCACTTCTGGGTTCTCTATTCTGTTCCACTGATCTGAGTGTCTGTTCTTGTGCCAAGTACCATACTGTCTTGATGATTACAGCTTTGTAATATAGCTTGAAGTCCGGGATTGTGATGCCTCTTGCTTTGGTTTTCTTTTTCAAGATTGCTTGGCTATTTGGGGTCCTTTCTGGTTCCATACAAATTTGAGGATTATTTGTTCTAGCTCTGTGAAGAATGCTGGTGTTATTTTGATAGGGATTGCATTGAATATGTAGATTGCTTTGGGTAGTATCAACATTTTAACAATATTTATTCTTCCTATCCAGGAGCATGGAATCTTTTTCTATTTTTTTTGTGTCTTCTTCAATTTCTTTCATAAGTTTTCTATAGTTTTCAGTGTATAGATTTTTTACCTTTTTGGTTAGATTTATTCCTAGGTATTTTATGGTTTTTGGCAATTGTAAGTGGGATCGATTGCTTGATTTCTCTTTCTCTTGCTTCATAGCTGGTGAATAGGAATGCAACTGATTTCTCTGCGTTGATTTTATATCCTGCCACTTTGCTGAACTCATGAATCAGTTCTGGCAGTTTTTTGGTGCAATCTTTTGGGTTTTCCATATAGAATATCATGTCATCTGCAAAGAGTGAAAGTTTGACTTCCTCCTGGCTGATTTGGATGCCTTTTAGTTCTTTGTATTGTCTGATTGCAGAGGCTAAGACTTCCAATACTATGTTGAATAACAGTGGTGAGAGTGGACATCCCTGTCTTGTTCCGGACCTTAAGGGGAAAGCTCTGTTTTTCCCCATTGAAGATGATATTAGCATGGGTTATTCATATATGGAGAGAGAGAATCTTAAGCAGGCTCCATGCTCAAAGCGGAGCCCAATGCAAAGTTCTAACTCACGAATGTGAGATCATGACCTGAACTGAAATTGAGTTGGACGCTCAACCGAGTGAGCCACCTGGCACCCCAACAATTTTCTAATTTAAAAGTCCTTCAAACCAAACCTTCACCTGTGTTTTCTTTAGTTAATAACAGTGCTGTCATCTAGTGGTAGGAATTTAACTCACAAACAGAAACTTTACTAAAGAAAGCAAAAGGCATCATGGAAAAATGAACACTGATCAGTTCTCCTGAAACTTGCCCATAGGAGGACATGTGAAAGAATTCTGACTTGGAACAGGTGAGCATGGCTGGCAGGCCTGCTCTGTGGCCATGTGGCCATGTTACCTAAATCACTTAATCCCTCTGCTTTGCATTCTGTGAGGATCTAATGAGAGAAGATTTGAAAGTGCTTTGAAAGTCAAATACTACTGGAAACATAAGGAAAAACTAATCTCGGTGGAAAACTGTGCACAACAATGAGCACTTGAGAAAGCTTGTAATCCTACAGTGAGTAGGCACCCGAGGAGGGTGGGAACACGGTGCCCTGGGCCTTTGCCTCTGCTTCCTACTCCCAGAAGAACAACATTTCTACCAGTAACTGGGTACCATAGCTTACATACGCTACATTTCCCATTCCCAGTGGATTCCAGACCCAAACTGCTGTTCATTCTGGTTCCAGTTACACTGTGATGTCACAAGGGTATGTGAGAAGATGCCTTAAGAAATCACATATCCAGAAAATTCCTCCATGGCTTTCAGAGCCCCTTGCTGCTAACCCCAAATACCTGTCTCCCCATGCTTCTGCTGTCTGCAGATACAAGAAGTCAAGGAGGAAATCATCTATTCTACACTCCTAGCTGACACAGAGAATGCCAGGATGGGACTCAGCTGACAAATCCCGAGACTACAAACAAGAGAGCGCAGTTAGCTGTGGGTCAGGCAGGCTCAGTCAGTTGATTATGACTATTATATTTGTGAAGTACACGAGACAGAACCACATGTGCTACAACAATCTGAACACTGAACACAAGCTTTTGTCCCTTTCCCAATTTTCGGGGGCTCAGACTGCAATTTTAAAAAGTGATCTTTTAAAAAGATAATTTTTAGCTGCATCGGCAAACTGCATAAACGATCAAGCTATCTCATGGACACCACACAAAAAAATCAGGCCCTGAAGTCATCCATTCTGACATGCAGAAGGAATTCAACTTATTCGGTGGCTCTAGGAACAATAATAATTACATGGTTTGAGATCGGCAGAGCAAAAACCTAAAATATGCTCAAAACTGGCTCAAAAACTAAAAGAACTAAAACATGCTCAAAAATGGCATTTATGTATACTCTGCTGCCACTTCAATGAAAAATTCCTATGTGTGTTTATATATGGATAAATACTTCTGGAAAAAATATCTACAAATCCTAATAGGGAATGCTTGGGCAGCAGCAGGTAGAACAAGAAGATGAGAAACTTAATTTTCATGGTATTGATTTTTTATATCTCGAATTTTTTTACTCTGTGTGATTTAAAAAGTTAAGTAACAGCAATGTGCTAGTACATTCTAGGTTACTGGCTGCTTTTAGTGGAAATGTGCAACTACACACAGAAGAAGGCTGCTGAGAGAGTTACCATGGAGGAGGAATGTGTGGAGCAGCTGTGGTCCTGCTTTACCCTTTCTTTCTGGGCTCCAGCCAAGCTGGGGAGACCAGGCAGAAACCACAAGAGCCACTAGCAGTGGCAGAAAGGCACATGACCCTGGAAACACCAGAAACACAGGCAAAGCCGACAGGAAGACCTATTGCTCTGCTGCCTTAGAGCCAGCAGAGGTTTCCTTCTGGGAGGATGAAGGGGGGCCCAGAAACATCTGGACTGACACTTCTCAGAAAGCAGAGTCCACACCTGGTCGTTTCAGTTACAGACAGGGTCCAATCTGGTGGGTGGTCTCGCACCTATGAAGGGTGGCACAATCCCCTGCCGGCTCAGGTCACTTCCAACCGCATCCTTGGTTCTTCCACCCCTCCCCTTCTCCTCCCCCCTCCTCAACCAAACCTGTAAAAAAGCTTTCAAAACTCCATCTCCTGCTCTCCTTCTCACCCTTGGGTTGAGCCCATCGCCACCCTCCCTGGGCTCTCCTTCCATCCGCCGAAGGTGGCCCCACCAAGCTAGTTCATATGAGATACATGGCTTGAAAGAGACAATGGAGGAAGAAGCTGAATGTGTACCCCGTGTGTCCAGTGCCACGGCACCCGGACACACCGTTTTGGGTGAAAATACTATGCGAGGAAACCACTGAAAAGCAAAAAGGTAAATAAAAGACATCTTTTTTAAAGGAGTCTTTTCCCCATAAACCGTAAGATATTGCACAAGGAAAGCACGCTGACAGATGCTAAGTGGAAATGATTCTGTCACAATCAGTTGTTCCCAGTACCCGCCCTAATGGGGGAGGCCATGCAGGTAAGCGTGTGTATACACACCCACACACACTCTTTTACCCACTAAGCCTCCAACTATATATTCAAACTCAAACCGGTTCATACCTGTCTCAGTTTTTCCTTATGCTTTTCGACTTGTGCATTTAATTCTTCTTGCATTTTCAAACGGGCAGCTGCTAAAGCCTCTTGCCGTTTAACAACAACATCAGGTTCTAAAATGTCAGAAACAATTTGAGAAAAAAGAAACTCCTGAGAGTCCATATTATTAGGAGGATATGGAAGTACAGATGTCAGACAATACAAAAAAACATGGATTTTACACAAAAATTCTATTGCTCTGCAGGTATTTTACTGCTTATGGGGGCAGAGGATTGTCCTATTGTCATAGTTCATAGCCCTAGTTAAATATCCAGGGCACCAGAAACCCTTTAGAAATGTGTTATGCCTGGGCTCCCCCAGCAATTCCAAGTCAGAGAGCCTGGCACAGCCCAGTGACTGGGACAGAAGTGGTTTGAGGGGCACCCCAAAATTCCATTCCACAACCTGGACACCTCCTGACACCCAGTCTCCAGGCTGACCAGAATGCTAGAAGACAACCAGGAGAAGATAAAGTTTTCTGATCATTAGCCGTCACTTAACTGGCCCAGATCTATACCACAAAGAGGTAATGATCCTTAGATACTTTACCCTTGTTTCTATGGAAAAGAAACATCCTTCCAGTTAGCATTAATGGAAATGAGCTCCCCAGCTTTATCTGTTTTATTTGGTTTATAAAACAAAGCAGAATTTTATAAATATTCAGCTAAGTTCTCTATCTGCTCATCTACTCAGCCCACCATGTCAAGGATCACCAAAGGGCAAGGACACAGGGGTGTGGCTAATTTTTAAAGAAGAAAACAGGGGCGCTTGGGTAGCTCAGTCAGCTAAGCATCCAACTCTTGATTTCAGCTCAGGTTATGCTCTCACAGTTTCGTGAGTTCAACCCCCACGTTGGGCTCTGTGAAGAAGGCCCAGAGCCTGCTTGGGATCCTCTCTCCCTCCCTCTCTCCCTGCCCCTCCTCCACTCATGCTCTGTCTCAAAATAAATAAATTTTAAAAAATAAAGAAAAAACCAAAGAACTGTATGTTCAAATCAGCACTATACAAAAGTATAGGCAATCATCACGACCTAGACAGTAGTGGGAAAAGACCACTTAATTGAATCCACATAAAATGGGCTAAAATGTTGTGGTCAGTCAAGGGAGCATATGCAGTGGTAGGAATGGCTGGAACTTTTAAGTAAATTATTTAGGTATTTACTTATTTTTGAGAGAGAGAGAGAAAATGTGACTGGGGGAGGGACAGAGAGAGAGGAGACAGAATCTGGAGCAGACTCCAGGCTCTGAGCTATCAGCACAGAGCTTGATGTGGGGCTCGAACTCATGAACTGTGACATCATGACCTGAGCTGAAGTCAGATGTATAACTAACTGGCTGAGCTACCCAGGAGCCCCTGGAACTTTATCTTAAACAAAACAAAATGACAATTCCACTTTATAGAAATATGAAGTTTGGTAACATTTGTAACTATCAGGTCATTCTCAGTATAAATCAATCAAGTGTAGAGTTTTTAAACCTGATTTTCCTAACAAAATCGTACAACAGCACAACATAACACTTTGGGCTGCACATTTACTTTTTGCAGTGCTTCACGAAAACAACGAGTTCTCTTTAAAAATGCCCATCATCTCATAGATCTGCTCTCCCAGTGTAAGACAGATTTCACACTGCCAGCACCTCCGCCATGAAGAGGGCTGTACTGGGTGACGAAAGCAGTTTCCTAACATCACTGCCACCCTCTTGATGAAATCCTGCACCTTATGCAAGATGAACAACTGTAATTTGTAGTTTGTTGTTGGATGTACAGCCAATAATCAAAAAGATGGAGAGAATGGCAGGACCACAGGGCTTCGTGGGAAAGAGGAGAGGCATGTTTGAGTAAAGGACATTTCTTTTTTTTTTTTTTTCAACGTTTATTTATTTTTGGGACAGAGAGAGACAGAGCATGAACGGGGGAGGGGCAGAGAGAGAGGGAGACACAGAATCGGAAACAGGCTCCAGGCTCTGAGCCATCAGCCCAGAGCCTGACGCGGGGCTCGAACCCACGGACCACGAGATCATGACCTGGCTGAAGTCGGACGCCCAACCGACTGCGCCACCCAGGCGCCCCAGGATATTTCTAAGTCTTTCCACTAATGACTACTTTTGTGTCACAACATGTGCTTTTCTCTCTTCTCAGTAACTGTGGGGAGTCCAAAGAATGATTTTTATCTGTTTAACTATGCTGCTACTCCCCAAACATTTAACATGTCTTTTTTTTTTTTAACTGTTTATTTTTGAGAGACAGAGAGAGTGTGAGCGGGGGAGGAGCAGAGAGAGAGAGACACAGAATCTGGAACAGGCTCCAGGCTCCTAGCTGTCCGCACAGAGTCCGACGTGGGGCTCAAACTGGTAGATCATGACCTGAGCCGAAGTTGGACGCTTAGCCGACCGAACCACCCAGGTGCCCCTGAACATTTATCGTTTAGATATGTCCTCAGAAACTAGCTTCTATCTAGGAAAAAGGCTAAATAAATTTTTGCCACAGCCAAATGTAACTTGAAAGCAGATCTGATGAGGAAGTTGCGGAAATAAAAATGTGACGGATATGAAGAACTAAGTCTGCATTTCTTTTGTTGCTCACAATGGTTCTAGAAATTTAGTAGGTAGACCCCCAAGTATGGAGAAGCTGTGAAATTTTCATTTCAATCCATCCCCTAAATGAAAAACCATTAAAAGATATGCAGGAGTGCCCTACCCACCACCAAGCAGGTTTTCCATCCCATGACAATCTCTGAAATTAAAAAACCTATTGCACATTTCCCCAAGATCAATTGCAGAAACATAAAATGGTTTTCCTCTCGTGCAGATTAGAAGCAAGACCTTCTTACTCTTGGTAACAGACTAACTTTTAAATGCTAGAAGAAAGAGGTGTAAAGCCACCGCCTTCCTTTCTGTTATCAGACACTAACCCACTGCAGCCGCAGCTCGGTCCAGCTGTCTCTGCCTCAGGGCCCTGAGTCGGGTGGAAAGCTTCTGAAATACCACGTAGAGAAGGATGCAGCTGAAGACGATGTACCAGCCATAGGTGGCTAGCAGGGAGCCCACTGAAAAGAAAACAGTTTTCAAGCAAGTAAAAAAAACCATATATTGCTAGTGGACTTTTGCATAAAATTCACCAAAAGACAAAGGAAGCATAGCTCCTGCCCTCGAATCCCTCCGGGTCTAGCTGAGGAAATGGCCTCCTAAGTAGGCAGTTAAAATAGAAGCGAGTACAATTCGGGGGTCACCGAGAAGGGACTCCTCAACCATCTGGAGAGTCGAGGGTGGAGGGCAAGTCCGGAGAGCACGGGAAAGCGGGTTTTGACGGGTCTGGAGGGATGTTGATCCGACTCAGGAGGGCAAAGGCCTTTCGGACCTCAGAAATTTATAGACAGGGGTGGCCGTGGGGGCCGATACAGCGCCGGGTATGGGGGACGAAAGCGAGGTCTGGAATGAAATGCCAAGGGCCCAGTGGCCCCAGTAACGCAAGCCACAAAGGCTTGCTTCACATAAAGGACTGGCGCAAAAAAGGGCCCGACGGCGCAGCCAGGAGGAGTGCAGCTCCTAGAGGGCCTCGGCGCGCGTTCCAGGCCAGCCGCCCGGACCTGCGTGGCCGCCACCGGCTCCCAGCCAGGCCTCCCCTGGCCTCCCCAGGCCCCGCCGGGCGCGCAGCGGAGGACGACCCACCAAACATGGCGGCGCCCAGGACAGCTGGTGGCACCAACCGGCAACCCGGGGCCACTCACCCGTGACGTGAAGGAAGCGCAATCCCTCTGTCTCCAGGGCCGGCCGCGCGGACAGCTGCTGCCCGTCGCGCTCCATGGCCGCCGCCGCCACCCTAGGTGGCCGGTCCGCGTCAGCTCGAGTCTTCGCCTTGCGGCCCGCCCCTCGTATACGTGGCGCTCCGCGGACCAGAGTCCCTGAGCCCCGGCCAATCGCGGCGCGACCCGGTCCTGAGACTCGGCCTATCACAGCGAGGGTGTGTCCATCCAGGAGGGGCGTGGCCAGCCGGGCGGGGCGGGGCGGCAACAGACTGTCCCAGCCGACTGCGCACCGTGTGGCTGGGCGGCCTCACCGCTCGCCTGAGGAAAGCCGCCTAACTGACCTGCGGGCTGACTCCCGCGGGCGTGTTTACTTTTGTACCGATTGCACGCCGACGTCCCCGGAGGTTAAGGGGCCGCCTGGAAACAGGATTTGCGCCCACATCCTTGCCCCGGGCCCACTGGGCCGCAGAACTCGTCAGATGAAACGCTGGCAGCCTCCTCCTCCAGCTGCCCGTGTTCAGGCTAAGAAAGGCCCGCCGACTCTCACGGTTCTCCACCCCTCCAGATCCAAAACCTCCGGGGAAAGAATTAAGGCAGTGGCTCCAGCACGTATCGAATCCTACGAGGTGTCACGCGGCAGTAGCAGTTGTTATCACAGTTTCCTGGTTGTTTCCTCTGCCTGCAAAGCCTTCCTTCACCGCCTTCCACTCCTCTGGCGTCTCTGCCGCTCAGAGGCCTCCTGCTTTAACCACCTTACTTGAAATTTGGGCTTGAGTGTGTTTTTGGAGAAGGCTTTGAGGTGAACACACACAGCTGTGTCACGGAGGGAGGGTTGAGAATCAAAAATGCAACCGTGAAAAAAAACAGAGACCAGGTGATGACGTCAGAGCGCGCCGCCACCCCGTAGGAGGCCTGCATCACTCCTGCCCAGGCGCTACCGCTACCGCAGTGGGCGCTCCCAGCTCTGGGTCACCTAGGAGTTCCAGGGGAGTGGGCGATCTGGGGGCTGCGCGGCAAGAGAGGTAGATTTCTACTGGGGGACTGTGGTTCGTGCGCCGTGGCAAAGAAAAGCCTGAAAGCTGTTCTCCACCTTGAAAATGGGCTCTTGAAATGGGGAAACTGAGGACCCTGGATTTTGTCAATTAAGGCTGTGAAGACAGCCACTGATTTGATGAGTTTAGGAGGGAGGAATTTTGTTCTCTTTGATGTTTTCCTCTCACTTGTAAAAGATGATGAACCATTACTCTTTTGAAGTGGTTTCTCACTTGCTCTGGCATCCTGCAGGAACTCGATGTGCTAAAACCGAACTCTTTCTCAGGATGACTTCAGTACTTAGTTTGGGACCAGCTTTAAATATACCACGTGCGGGGGCACCTGGGTAGCTCAGTCCGTTAAGCTTCCGTCTTGGGCTCTGGTCACGATCTCAAGGCTCCTGAGTTCCCGCCCCTCGTCGTGCTCTGTGCTGACAGCTCAGAGCCTACACACACACACACACACCTTGTGCATAGTGATCAGGCTTGCCTGACTTGTTTGGTTATGCTCTGGACACCAGGTACACTGTACTGCGGGAGTCACTGTTCATGGAAGCAGTCGGTGAGGACCTCTCTTTTTTCTCAGAGTTGAGTCCTGAAAAGTGATCTGACCCAAGTTTCAACTAATGTATGGTAAATTCTTTTTTTTTTAATGGTAACTTAGTGGTTAAGTGGGTTAAATAAGATTAACAGATACTTCCCCACCCTGACAAGTGTCAGATTAAGATGTGAAAGCTTCAAGAATGTTGCAGTGAACATCATTTCAGAGCTTGCGGTGTGGTTCAGGGATTAAGATATTTGGAGTAGCGATGGAGGAAGATCCTAGGTTGCAAAGATTTGCTGTTGTTGCGAGCTTTCATTCAGGATTTTGATATAAAAACCAGCACAACAGTCGTGAAAATATTGCACTTTTTAAAACACCTACAAGAATAAAGTACCTTTGTGTACTATTATGAACTAGTCTGTGTGTCTATATATGTACTTACAGTATGAATAGTATTTTCAACTAAAATCTAATAGATTTTGAGTTACTAGAATGCACGGATAAAGGAGTTTTGCTTCAGTTCCTAGAATATGGTTTTTTTTTTTTTTTAATGTTTATCTATTTTTGAGAGAGAGACCAGAGTGTGAGCAGGGGAGGGAAAGAGAGAGAGGGAGGTCCAGAATCCGAAGCAGGCTCCAGGCTCTGAGCTGTCAGCACAGAGCTGGATGTGGGGCTTGAACTCACCAACTGTTGAGATCATGACCTGAGCTAAAGTTGGACGCTTAACCAACCGAGCCACCCAGGGGCCCCTCAATGCTGTTCTTAAGTTCCCAGTGAGAAGTTATTCTTCCTAGCCAGGCTTATAAGTGTTACCTTTGTCCCTTTAATAAGGGTGTATCATCTCATTTATCTTATCTAGAACCATAAAGTTATTTCAGCACACACTTTGCTTAATATAATTGCTCAAGTGTTATTTGTAAAAACAGGACAAAGGTAGTAATCCAGAACGTCCATGGTATAGTCTGCCCATGATAGACTACATGATTAGCCCCAATTCATCCATCCTTCCTTCTGAGAACATCCTTGCAATAGCCTCAAGGTGGAAGGAGTGTGTTTGCACATCCTTTGACTTTGGACTTGGCCAGGTGGCTTGCTTAGGTTAATAGCAAGTAGGCAGATGTCCTAGGAGAATGACAAAGCTGAGCCACCCTAGTTAATCCACTGACCTGCAGTAAAAAGCAAAGCCAGCTGTGAGAATGGTGATTGTCACTTAAAAGCCAGAGTTTTGGGAATGGTTTGTTAATCAGCATTACTATGGCAAAAACTAACTTGATAAATTGCCTAATCTCACCTTTTCACAAAAGTATACGCAAGACAGGATTAAAAGTGTCGGTAACTAAGGGAGATTACTGAGATGGCAATCGAACAATAGTGGTTGTCAAACTTGAATTGCCCTTTCGATGGCATTCTTGTAGATTCCTACTGTGGCATTTATGTTAAATATCTGCATATATATATAAAAAAAATATATATATATATATTTTCTAAATTTATAGTTCTTAGAATGTCAAAACCTACTAATTACACATAAATACTACAAAACTAATATTCAAATGAACGTCTTAATGTGGTTCCACAGAAACTGTTGTTTTGAGAGCTGCATGTCTGCCACTTGGTACACTGGTATAGTTTTGGCTATAACATGAGAGACGTTATCTGTGACTGAACCTCATGTTCCACAAAATTGCACATGGAAAACACTGGACTTCTGGGAAAAACTGGGTTGAGGCAAACCCAATTTTTCTGGTCCTGAGACACACAGATGTTGGTGGAGCTCTGAGCAAAGGAGCCCTCACTTTCCTCTGGTCAAGTTTTTGCCAAATCCTCACTTGCAACAATAGCATAAATAACATAACAAGGTCTCCTTTTGTTTTTTGCTTAGCAGCCCTCCAGTCATTACCCGGGAGTCATTAATCTGTTTGGTGCCAGAGTAATCCTGTTGAGTTCAGATCCACTTAGCAATGGCACCAAAGTCCGGGTATTATTGCTAAGTACTGCCCGCAGTCAAAGCCAGAACCCAAAGTAGGCTATGTAGAGGTAGGGCACGTGGTGGGAGAAAAGTGAACTGCAACCAATTTATTACCGAGGTTAGTGACCAGAGGCTCCTTCAGAGGCTCCTTAGTAGGTGGCTTATAAATGATGGGAGCAGGGAGCCTCCTGGCAATAGCTTCCCTGGATGTTAAGTACGGAGAAGAAAAATGGACTCATTTTAGTTGTCTCATCAGAAGCACAAGTGTCAAGTAAATGTGCATCAACAGAAAGGCTCTGCAGAAGTAGAAAAGGCAGCGTCACTGGCATATGTCATGAAAGATGTTGCAGGAAGATCTTAAGACCCCCACCCCCTCCAAGTCCTGTTCTGATCCTGTGGACATTCAGCAATGTTCTAATCCCAAAGGACACCTTGCTGAGGGGAACAGGAGAGCATGAATTGCTGTCACCTTCCTCTCACATTAAATGAACAACTTTTAGTTTATAAATCCACCTATTGTATATTTGGGTTATTTCCTTGGTGCCTGAATGCCCCCAGGAACTCATTAAAAAACATGAATCTCCAAATCTGTCAAGGTGAGGATAAAACCAGAACAGAGCAACCCCCTATGGTGTGGGCCATCAGTACAAGATTAGAGGGGACTGCTCTGGAAGGGGCTGAAAGGGGTCAGGTAGAGAAGTTAAGGAAGTGGTGAGAGGGAGGCTGGAAATCCTGTGTGGAGTGTTGTCCTCTGAAGGCCAGCACCTGGGAACCTACTTAAAGCACAGCCTCCCACCCCACCAGATCTCCCATTTTAACAAGATGTCCGGGAAGTTCAGTGCACTGGAATGGGAAAGCACCGGTTTAGGGCCACACTGAGGAAAACTAAAGACCAGATTCTCCTGATAGCCAAGTTCCACCTCCTTTCTGACCGCTCTACCCTACTCTTTTCTAGCAGTTACTACTGCACTGAGGTTTAGCCCCACTGCTACCCACGGTTCCATGTTCCCAGCTAGACTGTCAGCTCCTTGAAGGTTGCGTTCCTTCAATGTCTCATGCACCTTGTACACACTTTACAAGTACAGCAAACCAGCAACCAGGAATCACCCACAACTGTTCAGAGGCCTACTTAGAGCGAGTGTTTCTCACATTTAGAAAATCTCCCAAGGAGCTTAAAAAAAACCCGACCCAAAGCCAACCAAACTCGAGCAGATGAAAAGACGGATGGTGAGGTGCTCACCTCCATCATGTTTTTTAGACTGGCCTAACTGGCCAGAGCTGGGTGGGATGTACTGCATGTACTGCAGCATCCAGAGGTGTGAGGACTCTGCCGTAGCCTGCTCACTGGGCTGGGACACCCCCCCCACCACCCCCCCCCCCCCCCCAGCCACAACCATGTCTTGAATGCTCGAATGTGCTGTTCACATTCCAACAAGCAGAAGTTGCAATTCCCCTGTAATTTTTCAAATCAGTAATTAAAGCCTGTCTGTCTTTAATGAAGCTGTTCTTTGTGTGGAAAAAAATGCACCAGAGATCGCAGAGTCTTACTGAAACCACTGGCAGCACACAGATAATCTTCAGTTTTATTAACAATTTAAAAATCTAAATATTTAAAGAGGCCTGGGAAGCCTACCTAGAAACAATGCCCTCTGGCATTTCCAACTGAAACATGTCCAGATACCTCACTGCACACCCCGCCCCGATGACAGACAACTTGGTAGCACAGCGAATGTCTTTGTATTTTTACTATTTGTAGAAAACCGGCATTTAGATTTCAAAATGTATGATGTTACAAAATTACCAGCAGCAGTCTTAAGCATTTCAACAATGCTTATGAACTCCACTTTGCTGACACAAACAAGGCTATTATTCCAAGTTCAAAACGCAGGACTTGTCCCAGTGGGCATGTTATATGTCCTGCAGATACTCAGGCCATCTTGCTCAGGACCCATTCGTGACCGTGTCTTCTTCCATCTCCTCTTCACCGTCATCAGTGGGGCCTAAAGAAAAACACAAAGCCACATGTCATGTTTGCTCAGTACACGAGTGGCCAGTCTGTGAAGCTATTGCACACTACTCCCTGGACTAGCTACAAATCCCAGCAGCCCCTGCCCTCAAGGAGCTTACAGTCCAGAGACTATCTTTGGCAGCTATGGGAAGGGATGGTCAATTCCTAGGGGGAAAGGATCACAAAGGTGTTTTACAAAAAGTCAAACTCATTGCCTGACATTCTAACCTTCTTTGGTTGAGCTGTTCATTCATTCATTTTTTTGTGAAGGTAAAAAGCTTATACGTTGTGTTTTATTCTTACAACTACCACAGGGAAAGAAAATGGGAGTATCAAAAAACGTTTGAGGGGCACCTGGGTGGCTCAGTTGATTAAATGTCCAACTTTGGCCACATCATGATCTCATGGTTCATGAGTTCGAGCCCCTTGTTGGGCTCTGTGCTGACAGCTCAGAGCCTAGAGCCTGCTTTAGATTCTGTGTCTTCCTCGTCTTCCTCTCTCTCTACCCCTCCCCCCTCCTCAAAAAATAAACATTAAAAACAAACATTTGAATGTGTACCACATGCCAGATAATAGGACTACTCAATGACTTTATTGTCTCTAAATGAGGGAAAATACAGCAAAAAACCAAGTCTGTTATGTTTACTCATTAATTTATGAGATATTTTGGTCACTGTATTCTGAAAAAGGAAACGTTTTAACTATCAGTGTTTGGGAAGATTACTCTTGGTTAAGCCTATTGTTTTTACAGTAGACTCAACATCACATTTCTAGATGCAAAACTACCAAGATAAGAATGTCAGTCCAGTTTTAGCATACTCAGAAGCCTAGGCCCACTGCAATCTATGGAGTGCCCTGAACAATTTCTACCTTCCTCTCCCCAGTAATCTTTCAGATTGCTCTGAAAATCCCAAGAGATCCTAAGGCTCAAAGAAAACGTTTTGAGGGGAAACAGATTAATTCAGTAAGTCTGTCATATTACAGTCACTATAAGCAATTGTGATATTGCCTCTTCCCCTGTCAGTACTGAGCCTTAGAGGCCTTTAATACCCTTCTAATGCTGAGGACAAAGACCTCATCCATCACAGTCTGCAGAGCCTTGCGTGGCCCAGACATGCTTTCTCTGTTGGCTTACCCTTCTCCCTGTGCTTTGAACTCCACTGCCATTGGCCTCTTTCAGTTCTAGTGTGCAAGTCTCCTTTTCAACACAGGTGCTTTGCCTGCCCAGTCCCTCACTCACCGCTTTGCCCCTAGAATGCCACTCTGGCCTTTGTTTAGTTCAGTAATTCTCAGACACATTAGTTTTGGGACCCAAAGAGCTTTTGTTTATGTACATTTATCGATACTATATTAGAATAATCAACACTGTATTAGAAATTAAAGCTGAGTATTTTAAAAAAGTAGTAACTCGTTAAAAAAGTGTATCCGTTGGGGCACCTGGGTGGCTCAGTCGGTTAAGCATCCGACTTCAGCTCAGGTCATGACCTCACAGTCTGTGAGTTCGAGCCCTACATCAGGCTCTATGCTGACAGCTCAGAGCCTGGAATGTGCTTCAGATTCTGTGTCTCCCTCTCTCTCTGCCCCTTACCCCCTCACCCTCCCTCTCAGTAATAAACATTAATGGGGTGCCTGGGTGGCGCAGTCGGTTAAGCGTCCGACTTCAGCCAGGTCACGATCTCGCGGTCCGTGAGTTCGAGCCCCGCGTCGTGCTCTGGGCTGATGGCTCAGAGCCTGGAGCCTGTTTCCGATTCTGTGTCTCCCTCTCTCTCTGCCCCTCCCCCGTTCATGCTCTGTCTCTCTCTGTCCCAAAAATAAATAAAAAACGTTGAAAAAAAAAAAAAAAAAAAAAAAGACCCCTCAGAGTCCTATGCCGTAACATTTTATATCAAGTAACTTATCTTCCAAGAGCATATGAAAAAAGGGATTTTGTGTGCATTAGATGGTAATGAGGCACTATTCTAACATCCTTGGGTCATAGCACCTCAACTGTTTAGGAATCCACCTCAAGTATAAGATCAATCTGGAAGTACACAGACAGACCACATGTCCTGACCTGATCTGCGTTCCCTGCCAGGTATCTGACCAGACTGCAGCAAGCCCTTCAGCCGCTCTACTTCAGCCAGAGTTGACGCATTTGCTATAGCATTCTGGAGGACAGAAAACAACAGAGAAGGACAATTAATTGCATCTAAGTATCAATCACCCAGAAAACCTTACAGAAGTCCACAGCAACTTTTTGAGGTGGAACATTCAACAGCTCTACTGGGAGAATTTTATTGTCACAATGAGCAAATGATTACTGCACATGTCCTAAAATTTTAGCTAATTAAAGCACCTATGTGGAATTATGTTACTGGATAATTTAGGAAGCAGTATTAGGAAACTAGGATTTCCCACTGATCATCAAGCAGATCTTTCAGACAGCAAATCTCTGAAAGTAAAAATTAAGGCAAACAACCGAGACAGCATACTTCAGTGACTGACCATTCAAATACCCTGGGAAAATGGAAAAGAACTAGAGCTGTCTCTGTGCTGACTGGCTCATAGAAGCGATTCACATCAAAGGTGGTTGAATAATCACTTTAAGCTAGTTCCCACCTAACACAGAAATGGAGCAGGAATCTAAGTGTGGGGGGTGGGGGGTGGAGGGTGGAAACTGCAATGTTTAGAACTTGGTCTATTACATATTTTGTGTCCTAAACCCATGGCAACTCTTCTAACATTTTTACCTTGATGGCTTCTACATCCCCTGGAGATGGCCCACCTTTCTTTTTGTCAGTCGGCAAACCGGCACCTGGGTTGAAACTTGGGAGGGGAGGGAAGAACATAACTGTTAAATCCAGACCAATGGAAATTGCTTCTCTTTTACTTTCAAAAAGGCTTTTGAAAGTAATTCAACCAGTGTAGTATCTTATCTTTGTTAACAAACTGATACAAGAAACTCTCTCCTTCAGAAACACCACCCAGTTCATCTTCCTCTAGAGAAAGCAGGATATATACAGTGTTGCATTAAGACTGAACACCGGGAAGTATTTGCTAACCTGGTAGAAATCTCATGTGATGTGTGGACCATTGAAGGTCATGGGCTATCATCACACAAATTCAATACTGTATTAGTCAGTCACAGGTGTTTTGTTTAGTTCTGTAGGAGGCAAAAAGCCAGACAGATAGTGTTTCTGAAGGTGAAGTGGAGTGAAGTTGGATATCCGTATCTTACGTTTTGCTTCTCCTGGCAATATCCTTTGCAAGTTGTGCACCCCGTTTGCCCTTGAACATTTTCTCTGCTTCCTGACGCTCCTACAGCAACACCACACACAGAGTTAATGGAAATAGGAATACCACATGCATTTAGATGCATTCCTCAGAAAACACGGAAGAAAACTCTTCTGAAATACTCGGGGCTGGTAAAAATACCAAAATGTCAATTTCAAATTAAAAGGAGACACAATGGCCTTGCTTTGTCTGGTGAAGTTCCCTGAAGAAAGTTCCTCCTCCTAGTTTCAGGGAGGGGCTCTGGAGGAACTAGGAAGGTTTAAAAAGGAAAGAAAAAAAAAAACAACAAAAAACAAAAACAGAAACAAAAAACGAGGGAAAACCCACTCCCTGTAAAGGGAAAATCATTCTAACAATTAAAGCTGCTGAAAAATGGATTCTATTAAGCTCCCCAAGGGGGAACATATCTTAAGCACAGTCTTGCTGACAGTGCTCACCGCGGCTGATACTGTGCTACGACCTCTGAATGACCAACACTACTGCACAAGACAGCTTTAACTCAAAGTCCTACTGTAAACTCTGCTACGAAAAAAAAAATCTGACTTAACATTTTGTTTCCCACATTTTTATGACAAACCAATAGTAAAACACATTTGGCAATTAAAAAAAAAATCAACAGCAAAAGTATAAAATAAAACATGAACGTATAATGACTTACAACCAACAGAAAATACTTACTTTCAGTTTCACCTTCTGGAAATCCAGTACTCTGACTTGTGGAACTTTATAAATTACATACAGTCTGTAATGCTTCTTATTTGTTACAGGATTTCTTAGGATACTGCAAGAAAAGGAATAGCAATGCCAGTTTTGTTCATAGTGTAGCATTTCAAGAGGTCCATTTTAATAAAATCAAATGAGTCCATAAACTAAGGAAAAGTTGACCTTTTTTTTCACAGTTCAATGTTATTCAGTTAACGTTAGGTAAGTTTTAATAGAGCACTGGACTTATTTTCAGTATTTGTTTTTAAAAGGTGCTTCTTACTAACTGATTACTTTAAGATCAAGGCTGATAATGGTGTCATTGTAAAGGACTTCCCTGTCACCACCACAGATCATTTCCATACCTTAGGTAAGTCAGTGATTTGAGAGATGCCAAAGGGTCCAGATCACCCTGTAAAATAAATGGCCATAGATAAGAACATGAATACCACAGGCTTTTTTTTTTTTTTGAGAGAGAGAGCACGCATGTGAGCAGGGGAGAGTGGCGGGTGGGGGGGGGAGAGGGGGAGGGAAAGTGGGGGAGGGAAGGTGGGGGAGGGAAGGTGGGGGAGGGAAAAGGAGGAAGAGAGAGAAAAAGAGAGAGAGGGAGGGAGGAAGAGAAAGAGAGGGAGGGAAGAAGGGAGGGGGAGAGGGGGAGAGAGGGAGAGAATATGGATCCCAAGCAGGCTCCATGCTCAGCTCAATCCTGTGACCCTGGCATCATGACCTGAACCAAAATCAAGAATCAGACACTCAACTAAGCCCCAGGTGTTCCCCCCCAACCCCCCCGCCATAGGCTACTGTGATACTCTGAAATGGCAGATGTCTTTGGAGCAAGGACTCTTTTTTACTGCTAGCATCTAGCACAATATTAGCGCACCACAGATGCTTAATAAAAATTCTGACAAACTGGTGAGTAAATTTGAGCTTCTTAAACTGAAAATTTTAGCCACATCCATAAAAACTTGTGTCTCAATAGCAGAATAGAACCCCCCCAAATTGATTTCTTGTAGCAACCTCAAAAGGGCTAGAATTTAAAGCAATGATTTAGAAAAGAAAGAAATGTCCAAGCTGATGTAACTTTGGAACAAGTAATTCACACAGGTTATCTCCAGCTGGATTTTGGTGGAAGGTGGTTTTTCCCACTAGTAACTGTACATGCCTGGTGGTGACACAGACATCTCATGGTTGAGAGGAGGCACCTTTATTTTTTTAAATGTTTATTTGAGAGAGAGGGGGAGAGAGAGCAGGGGAGGGGCATGGAGAGGAAGAGAATTGGGGCTCGATCTCACAAACCATGAGATCATGACCTGAGCTGAGAGCAAGAGTTGGACACTTAACCGACTGAGCCACCCAGGCGCCCCATGGGGAGACACCTTTACTCAAGGCTCCCTCAAATCGCTTCAGATAATTATTCAAGGACAAGGAGTTTGGTTAAAAAACAAAAACAAAAAAAGGACCCAATTATGGGAAAAAGGCACTTTTTTGGTATTTAATCTTCCCAAATCATCTCATAAAACAGGACAGCAAAACCAAAGTCTATGGTTAACCACTACAACTAAACCAGATGAAAAGGCATTCTGGCAAGAACTCTAAATCAGGAATGGGCAGAGACTGACTACTGGGAGAGCTGCAAGGCTTATAGGGGGGCAACATCTGTGCAGGATGAAGCAGAGGGAAGGCAGAGGCATCCAACAAGCCCGAGTACTCCAAAACGACCGACAGTTTAGTCGGTCTGAAAACAGCAGCCAACAGATACAGACATCCCAATAATGAGTCCAGTTAAGTCTGTGATGAGGCCTGATGGGAACAGGCAATTTGGGCCCTCACTCCCAGGACAAAGGCCTACAAAGGGGAGAAACTGCTACGATCAGACTGAAATTGAGCGGGACGGGGGCAAGAAGGACAATGAGAAAAAAGTAGACACAAAAAAGCAAGAGGGGAACAAAGCCAGGAGTTCAGAAAATAAGCTGCCATTTAAAAAACACTTCACAAACACTGGAAGAGGGAGCTCTAAGCTTGCTACTAGCATGTCACCACTAAAATATACAGGATGATCTAAAAAGGAACAAAAGCAGGCAAACATGGCATGATCCCACTTAGATGTGGAATTAAAAAAAAAAGACCCCCTCTCAGCAACAGACAGTTGAATGGTAGTTACCAGAGGCTGAAGTGGAGGGGTGGGTGGGGGTGGGGTGGGGGGGGGATGAGCTATTTGATCAAAGAGTACAAACTTTCAGTTGTAAGATGAGTAAGTCTGGACACCTAATGTACAACAGGGTGATTATAGTTAATAATAATGTACTACTGTATACTTGAAATTTGCTGAGAGGGGCACCTGGGTGGCTCAGTCAGTTAAGTGTGTGACTTAGGCTCAGGTGATGATCTCAAGGTCTGCAGGTTCGAGCCCCACATCGGGCTGTGTGCTGACAGCTCAGAGCCTGGACCTGCTTTAGATTCTGTGTCTCCCTCTCTTCTGCCTCTCCCCACCCACCTTGTCCTCTCTCTTCCACTCACTCTCTCTCTCAATAATTTAAGAAAAAAAAAAATTTTTTTTTTTGCTGAGAATAGATCTCAAGTATTCTCAACACACAAACAACAAGTAAATATGTGAGGTACTGGATATGTTAGATAACGGTAATCACAATGTATACATTTCTCAAAAATCACAATGCACAGCTTAAATACATACAACTTTTATCTCTCAGTCACACCTCAATAAAGCTAAAAAAAACCCAAAAAGGAACAAAGAATGGCAACTTTCGTTACACTCACACAGACTACATAAAACATAATGATGATGTCTTAGTGGGTTTTTTAAAGACAGAATAACTAAATAACATGTTGAAGGGTTTGAAATGTTTAACATCATTGTACTGTTTAAGAAGCTAAGGGTACTGAAACTTAATGAATGTGTATTTTTTTATTTGTAATATTTAAAACATTTTTTTTAATGTTTATTTAATGTTTTTTAAATGTTTTGAGGGAGAGTGCGCACACATGCACGCGAGAGCAGGGTGGGGGCAGAGAGAGACACAGAATCTGCAGCAGGCTCCAGGCTCTGTGGTGTCAGCACACAGCCCAATGTGGGGCTCAAACTTGAGGGGCTCAAACTCATGAACTGTGAGATCACGTCGTGAGCTGAAGCCAGGCACTTAACTGAAGGAGCTACCCAGGAGCCCCAATGAATGTGTATTTTTAATTCCCACATTGCTAAGATAGGAATAAGTAGGGGCACCTGGGTGGCTCGATCGGTTAAGCGTCCCACTCTGGATTTTGGCTCAGATCATCTCAGGGTCATGAGATCGAGCCACACTGATCGATCCACACTGAGCATGAAGCCTGCTTATCTCTCTCTCCCTCTGCTTCCCTCCCCTGATCTCACTCTGTCTCTCTCTCTCTCTCTCAAAAAAAACCCCAAAAAACAAAAAACAAAACACCAGGAATAAGTAATTCCTACACTATTAGTAGGCAAAGAATGACAGAGAAAGAGAATGAACACAATGGAGACAAAAAAAAAAGAAATGCAGAATGGGCTGTCAAATAGTAACCTCCAGAAAAGAGAGAAGACAAACTCCAATACACCAGTAATTACATTATGTAAATAGACCAAATACTTCATTTAAAATACAGACTTCACATTGGATTAAAAAAAAAAAATCCTACCACATATGCTGTTTTTAAGATATAAACCTAAAATACAAGGCACAGAAAAGTTCAAAGTAGATTCTGCATGGACAAAAATTTATCATCCAAACACTAAATAAAACAAAGCTTGTTTTGGCGTAATATAGCAGATAAAACAGACAAGGTAAAACAGCACTAATAGAGATAAAGAGGGGCACAACAGAATAATAAAAAGATTAGTTCACCTGGATGGTATTAACAATTTAAAATTTGGGGGCACCTGGGTGGCTCAGTTGGTTAAGTGTCCAACTTCGGCTCAGGTCATGATCTCACAGTACATGAGTTCGAGCCCCACATCGGGCTCTGTGCTGACAGCTCAGAGCCTGGAGCTGAGCTTCTTTGGATTCTGTGTCTCCCTCTCTCTCTGCCCCTCCCCCACTTGTACCCTGTCTCTCTCTCTCTCAAAAATAAATAAATGTAAAGAAAAAACAAACAAACAAAAAAAAAACCTTAAATTTGTATGTATCCATGAAGATACCTTCCAAATATGTAATACTAAACTTGACAGAACTCTAGGCAGAATGAGATTTTAACACACCTATACAACACACCTAATACACCAAGCTCAGTAACTGACAGGACAAACTCAGCCTTCATCTTTACAAACAACTTTAAATATAAGTACAACATACACAAAAATGCAAGCAGCCTCTATTACGCCAAACATTTCCTATGAATGTGCATTTTGGGTTGAATACCTCCTATCTTTCAGAAAAGACACGGTCTCAGATCAGCGCTTTCTTACTGCTGGAGTCAAGTACTCTGAGAATCTGTAGGAAGCTCAGGACTGAGTCCACAAGGAAAGGAACAATCAGGAAAACAGGGAAGGGAGGTAAGATCATAAAAGCACAAAATCAAGTTATATGATATGGACTTAAACTTACCCAATGTTTAAGCGAAAAACTCAGGTTATAAAACAATGTATGCCATGAGCTCAATTTTGTTAAATAATCCCATCCAAATAGAGAAAACTTGCCCCTTATCTCACAGGAAAACCAATTCCAAGTGATCACTGACCCAAATATGAAGAGTAAAATAAGTTTCTAGAATGTAAATGTGCAACAAAAGTTAACATGTTACATATGTAACTAAATGTTTTGTGGCAGCCAGTGAGAAGAGAAAAACAAGTGAAACTAATTTTAGTAGAATATTATTTAACCTATTATCCAAAATATTATCATTTCAGTATCAACATAAAAAACTGATAGTCTACATTTTTTTTTTTTTTTGTACTATGTCTCTGAAATCTGATGTGTATTTTAGTTCTAGTACATAGCAATTCAGAGTAGCCAGGTGTGGCTAATGGCTACCACACTGGACCCTACAATTCTAGAAAACAACTTAGGTGAGTTTTTCTGGGACTCTGGGGTAGGGGAAGCTTGACAGACCATCAAACGCACTAGCAACAACAACAAAAGACAGATAAACTGGACTGCACTTAAATTAGGGACCTCTCTATGAAGACACCCTACGAAGGTCCACCAAAGGTGAGCTACAGAGTGGAAAAGGGTATTTGCAACATACATAACTGAAAGAGGCCCACCCAGATCTTGAATTAAGAAAAAGACAAAAGATGATAAGATAATTTTCTGGGTTTTCCAAATTTTCTTTAAGAGGTGTGCAGCACCTTTAATTCCTCCCCCAAATACATTTCCCCTGTTCAACTTACCAGTTCCACGAGACTGTTGTTGGTGAGAATGAGCTCTGTCAGGCAGGGTAGAGCCTGATCAAGTCCCTCACCTATACGGCTAAAATGAAAACAAAGACTTCGTAAGAGTGAAAGAAAGCTAACAATTTTATCAAAGTCCCTGCTCAGAAGATTTCAGACTCCAAAGATGGAAGAACTTTAGAGATCTTTCTTCCAACACCTTATCTGACAGAGGGAAAATGAGGCACAAAGAGGACACCTTGTCACAGGGTTAGTGGTGGAAGTGGAATGATTCTAGAACCCATGTGTCCTGAAGGGGTGCCTGGGGCTCTTTCCATTACCACACTGTCCAGGGAAAGCTAAGTGAAGAAGAAACTGCTCAGCTTACTTCATGACTTTTGTGCAGGTAGCACAGAAATACAAACAACTCTGCATTCACAGCTCAGGTACATGGCAAACAGCTACACCATAAGGGAACGGTTAACTCATAAGAAATATGCCTATTGTAAAAAAGCAAGTCACTAGTACTTCCTAGCACTTCTTAAAGACATTGTCTATAACTTCAATATAAGTTCAATATAAGTTCAATAACTTTTCTGATGAAATTTACTCAGAGATGATGAAAGAGGGTAAAAAACAAAACAAAACAACCCCTCAATGTCAATAAGTAATATTCTACAAATCAGTTGTAAAAAAAACAAAAAACAAAAAACAAATGACAGAGATAGAAACAGTCAAAAATATAATTTTGAACTTTATGCATCTTTTAAATACAATCCTCCAATAATTACAATTATTGTTTTAGAAGCCAAAATATGTACAAAACTGCATGCTTGTAACTTAAATATTTATTACCATGAATATATAAGTATTTCTGAATAGATGCAAATAAAACTAGACCAATGCCAAGTTAATCTCTGGATCTGTATGGGAAAAATGCAGCTTGTTTCTCATTTTTAGGAGAAATACGGAGCCTCAACTGGTATGTGCTACAGCGTCTTCAGGGAACACTGCAACACTGTACTCTAGCAGAAAAAAAAAATTACTTTCCACCAGCAGACACTTACCATATTCTATTGTTGTTCACTAATAATGTTTTCAGTCTTCTCAACAAAGGAAAACCATCCAGTTTCCTGATTTCATTGTCAGAAAAATCAATAGCATCAAACTGGTCTAAGGTAGCACCTAGATTTTCAATGACAGGAATTTTATACCCTACAAAATGGAGGGAAAATACACAAGTATTAATATAATTAAAAGGTACCTGAAAACATTAGCAGTACTTCATGGTACTTTGACTCAAAGCTTCCTTTTTTTCAGAAAGTGTTTACCCAGCACCTATGCTGTGCCAAACAACTGTTCAAATGTGCAAGGTATTGGCACATAAAATGAGGAACAAGAGGGGCGCCTGGGTGGCTCAGTCGGCTAAGCGTCCGACTTCAGCTCAGGTCACGATCTCGCAGTCCGTGAGTTCGAGCCCCGCGTCGGGCTCTGGGCTGATGGCTCAGAGCCTGGAGCCTGCTTCCGATTCTGTGTCTCCCTCTCTCTCTGCCCCTCCCCCGTTCATGCTCTGTCTCTCTGTCTCAAAAATAAATAAACGTTAAAAAAACAAAAAAAAAACCCTGAGGAACAAGAGTCGCATGTCCCAGCTGCCGCAAAGCTTACAGTCTGGGAGCGGACATGAAGATAGTGATGACAACAAGGACGAGGGCTATGATAACGAAGATACACCTATTCACAGTAATATTGGTAGCTAACATTCATTTGTAAGGCTATCTACAAGGTGCCTCACACTGTTCTAAATAGTTAAATGGCATGATGACAATTTACACTGTGAGCTGCTTACTGTCAGTGTCCAAGTCTTGTTCATACGTTGTGGACAACAGTTCTTAACCTCTTTTGCATTCCCACAGGCCAGATTCATCGAACTTAGCAGGACACCCTAGAGATACCATGACAGTTCTACCTCCCCCCAGCTCCAATCAGGAGTTGAAGGTCAATGTTTTATGCACAATGGTAAATCACCCTGTGAACAGTTCACTCAAATACTGATTTGTCTAAAATGGACATGGCTATTGTGCTAGGTGCTGGCAGAAGAAACGAATCCAAGCCAAGGTTAAAGTACATAATTCAGAGCTGCTAGGGCTACATCAAAGTGCTGCACCAAAACAAGTATCCTCAACACTCCATGCACTTCAGACTTAGAAGGCAGAGCTCACTCTGGGCCGAGAGAGTGGGAGTGGTCAGTTACTCTTGAATTGAACTTTTCCCTGGGAAACTTAATTTCAACAAAATGAAAGCACCGGGTTTTGTGAGTCACGAATCCAAGTCGAAAGCAGAGCCTGCAGTAGCGCTGCTCCTCAGATGGTGTTGCCCCTATGGAGCCAAATCTAAGGTGCAAATTGTATTCTATTACATCCGCTAAGAAACTGCTCTTCACATCCTTCCTCAAGTCTTTTCCTTGAAATGCCAAGTAGACAGCTGCACCCCCAATTTTTTTTTAATTTTTTTTTAACGTTTATTTATTTTTGAGACAGAGAGAGACAAAGCATGAACGGGGGAGGGTCAGAGAGAGGGAGACACAGATTCTGAAACAGGCTCCAGGCTCTGAGCTGTCAGCACTGAGCCCGACGCAGGGCTCGAACTCACAAACCGCGAGATCATGACCTAAGCTGAAGTCGGCCGCTTAACCGACTGAGCCACCCAGGCGCCCCAACACCCCCAATTTTTTAAACAAGCCTTAGTAAGGTTGGAAGTGCTACATGAATCTGGGTAGTTCAGAGCTTCCACCTCTTACGGCACTCGTAGTGCATTCCTCTTGAAAATGTTGTGATAAAGGGGCAGGATCAGACGACTGAAGCTAGTAAGAAAGAAAACTTGGGGGAAGCCATCGCTTTTGTTCTCAGACTTCATTTCCTCCCTCGCAAATTACTTGTAAGTAACACGTATCCTGTCTATAATCCCACAATAACACTCTAACGTCTTTACTGAGAACCAACCGGTCGCTGAGCCCTAGAATTACAATCATTAACATTCTTCCAGCTCTCAAACAGTTCAGACTGCGAAATACGCCAAGCAAGGCCGAACTGAGGCCCACGGGTGTGGATCAGGAAGCGATCAATCAATCAGCTGGGTGTGTGAGTAGGAGCGAGGCCAACAGAAGCCTCAAGAAGGGCCTAGGGATGGATGGTCTTTTGGCATCAAAGGCAGGACTCAGGGCCGGGAGGCGCTGGCGCAGCCGGGCTTGGCGCCCACAATGCGGGCCTCCTGGCCAGGCTCCAGCCCTCCGCGCACGCGGCGGGACGCGAACCACCGGGCGGCGTGCTGAGAGGCCCGCTCCCTTCCTCGGACTCACCCCGGAGGTCCAGCTCGCGGTCCCGCACAGCGTTGGTGTACTGCGCCGCCTGCTCGATCAGCTCCGCCGTCAGTTTCACCATCCTGCCGCCTCCCGCTGCCGGTGCCGCGGCCCACGGGCTGCTTCCCGCCGCCTCCCGCCCGCCAGATTTCCCAGCGTCCCCCGCGCCCCGCCTCCAGGCAGCACCAATCGCAGCCGGCCCGTGCGCGCGCAGCTCGACGCCCAGACCGAAGCAATCGAAGGGCCACTCCCGAGATCTCGTTCTTTTTGGAGGTCCTGGCGCCGGTGAAGATGACTCAGGGTCTGGGTGCTTCCTTAGGGCGTATCTGGAGGAAGGCCCCCGATGCCAGATGTTTATGTCCGCAAGTTAAGCAAATGTGAAAGCACCCGAGTGGAACTTTCTCATGCATTGGTGCACCTTCAGGTGGGAGGGGACGCTGTGTCCTCACTCCACTCAGGAGGGCGGGCACCCCTGGGATCCAGTGAGGGGTCCAGGACTTCAGGTTTACATCTTGGTCCGGGGCTTTGGCCCCCGAGGCTGCCACGCGAGAACCAGGCCCAGGTCACTCGCAGGGCCATATCACTGGGACAGTCTCACCGCCGCGCAAGTCCGACCGCGGGATCCGTGCACCGTTCAGTGTGCGGTTTGCCCTTTGATCTCCAGACATTTAAATATTCACCAGGAAGCATGTATACAGAAAAGTGCGCAAACCAGGAGTCTGGAACGAGACGAATAGCCACAGAGTAAGCACACCCGCGTTGCTGCCTCTGGGTCCAGAAGAATACTTCTCTGAAAGCTTCCCTCCCTTCCCTAAGGCAACCACGAATCCAGCACCCTAGATTAGTTTTGCTGGCTTTTGCTATAAATAGAATCATGCAGTGTACTTCCGTGCCTGGTTTCTTTGTCTTTGTGTTATGCCTGGAATCCATCCAGGTTACATACAGCAATGGTTTGTTTACTTTCGCTGCTGTATAGAATTCCGTTGTTTATTTTATACCATAACTTAGCTATTCTGCTATTGGTGGACACTAGGGTTGTTTCTTTTGGGAGCTATTCAGAATAATGCTGTTATGTATTTTCTTGTACATGGATCCAATGCTCACTTGCCTGAGTTTCTCCAGGAGTAGAACTTCTGGGACATAGAATATGATATCATCAATAGGTAATGCCTGTTTCAGCCAAGAGGCTGAAATAATACACATAACTCTTTAGCGGTGTGTAAGGGTTTCCATAGCTTCAAACCTCAGTCTCATTGTCATCGTCAGTAGTTTTAATTGTGGGGCTTCTGGTGGGTGGGTAGTGGTATTGCCCTGTTGTTTTGATTAGCTTTTCTCTATAACTAATGAAGTTGAGGACCTTTTCATGTATATTGTCTATTTGGATATCTTTTGCGAAGTGACCAATTTTTTTTCCCTAGTGGATTATCGCCTTTTTCCTACTGACTTACAGGATTTCTTTATATGCTCTGCATATGAGCACACTCTGTGGCTTGCCTTTGCACTTTGTTGTTGTTGTTGTTGCTGTTGTTGTTATTGTTAAAACTGCTTAAATACAAAAGAATTCACAGAGACCAGAAACACTATCCTTGTACATGTCACCTATGCTGCAAAATACAAATTGTAGTCCATTTTGGTCTGTTTAAGGTAACATCCTATTACCCAAATCACCAAATCATAATCAGGGCTGCAATTCAGATCAAAAGACTACAAAAATGGTCTCCTCACCCATTTTGCAATGGGAACACGATTTCAAATGGTCCATTTTAAGAGGGGTCATCAGAGGAAAAACTTCTTAGCTCAGGAAGCCCTATCCATTGACTACCTTTTGTCCTTTTTCTTGTAGGGGGAAAGTTACACTGTGGTCAGGTAGGTCTAGGACAGGAAGTTTTTCTGCGTACTGGCCTTTCCACTCTTAATGGTGTTGTTTGATGACTGGAAGTTTCTAATTTTTATGTAATTCAATTCATCTTTTCTGGTTAGAGGGCTGTGTGTCTGTGCATGTACCCTCAAATATTTTTCTTTGTTGTCTACTAGAGGCTTCATTGTTTTACCTTTCACATGTAGCTCTACAGTCCCCCTGGAATTGATTCTTTTTGAGCTTTTTGAACAGAATGCAAACCAAACACCCCCAAGTAACTGGTATCCTGATCAAGAACAGGACTTTGCCACATTCTAGAACCTTCCTTCTTGTCCTTTCAGTCACACACTTGCCGCAATGGTAACCACATCTTACATAGATTGGTTTTGCTTAATTTTGTATTTATGCAAATGAAATTGTACCTTATGTATATCTTGCTTAACATTATATTTGTGTGTAGATGTAGTTAATTTATAATCATCGTTACATAGGATTTCATTGTGTGAATATAATTTATCCATTCTGCTGTTTATGAACTTTTGGGTGATTTCCAGTTTGAGCTATTATAAGTACTCCACCTATTAATATTATAATACATATCTTTAACTGAAGACATATACTAATATATACATGGAAATGGAATTGCTGGGTCATAGGGTTAACTTACATTCAGCTTAAGTAGGTTCTACTAGTTTTCCAAAGTGGTTGTACCAGTTTACATTCCTTATTGGTATTGTCAATCTTTTTATTTTTAGAATTTATTTTAATGTTTGTTTATTTTTATACTTTTTTAATGTTTATCTTATTTATTTTTGAGAGAGAGAGAGAGAGAGAGAGAGTGAATGTGAGCGGGGGAGGGGCAGAGAGAGAGGGAGACAGAATCAGAAGCATGCTCCAGGCTCTGAGCTGTCAGCATAAAGCCCCACCAGGCTCAAACTCATGAACCATGAGATCATGACCTGAGCTGGATACTTAACCGGGTATTGTCTGTCTTTTTAATTTTAGACATTCTAGTGGGCTAATAGTGGTATTGCAATGTGGTTTTAATTGTATCTGCCTAAGTACTAACACAGTATTTAAAAAATATATTAAATATATTTTAAAAAATATATTGTCCATTTGGATCACTTCTTTTGTGAAGTGTCTGGTAAGTGTTTTGCACATTTTTCTATTGGGCTGTTCTTTTTTGCTGATTTGTAGATTTTTATATTTTTTGGATATGAGTTCTTGTGAGATACATGTATAGTGAATGTGTTCCCTTTTTTGTGGCTTGCCTTTCACTCTCTTAATGGTGTCTTTTGATGAACAGAAGTTCTTAATTTTAATATAGTGTAATTTATGAACTTTTCCCTTATGTAGTTAAATGTTCTTTTGAGTCCTTTTTAAGTAATTTTTCCACCCCCAAATCATGAATATTTCCTTATGGAAATTTTGTTGTTTCACCTTTCACATTTAGATTTGTAATCCATCTAGAATAGATTTTTGTGTATGGTCTGAGGGAGGGATCAAGATATATTTTTCCCCATATGGAGATTCATTTGACCCAGTATCATTTATCGTAAATGCTCTGCACTGCCAGCTTTATCATAAATTAAGTGTCCAAATATGTGAAGGTCTTGTGGACTGGCTATTCTGTTGTGTGGGTTTAGTTGCCTACCAACTATTCTTGCATAATATCATACTGTCACTTAAAAACTTGATATTTGCCTTTAAAAAGGGGTTACTTTTTTCCAAGATTGTCGTGGTTATTCTTGCACTTTGCATTTTGGTATAAATTTTAGGTACATCTTGCATCTAAGAAAGAAATTATGCTTTGATTTATGTTGTATTGGCTCCATAGATAAGCTTGGAGAATTAATATATTTACAATATTGGGCATTCCAATCCATGGACATGGTATAACCTTACATATATTTAGATTGTATTTAATTTCTCTTAGTGTTGGGGTGCCTGGGTGGCTCAGTTGGTTGAGCGTCTGACCTTGGCTCAGGTCATGATCTCGCTGGGTTTGTGAGTTTGAGCCCCGCGTCAGGCTCTGTGCTAACAGCTCAGAGCCTGGAGCCTCCTTCAGATTCTGTGTCTCCTCCTCTCTCTGCCCCTCCCATGCTCATGCTCTGTCTCTCTCTGTCTCTCAATAATAAATGAACGTTAAAAAATTTTTTTTTAATTTCTCTTAGTGTTTTATAATTTTTTGGTGTAGAGATCTTACACTTCTTCTACTAGATCTATTCTAGGTATATGATAGTTAAAAAAATTTTTTTTAAGTTTATTCATTTATTTTGAGAGAGGGAGAGGGAGAGCACAAACAGGGGAGAGGCATAGTGAGGGAGAGAGAATTCCAACCAGGTTCCATGCTATCGGTGCAGAAGCCTGATGCAGGGCTTGATCCCATGAACCATGAGATCATGACCTGAGCTGAAACCAAGAGTCAGACGCCTAAGCATCTAAGCTACCCAAGTACCCCAGTATATGATAGTTTTTGATGCTGTTGTAAATAGTATCTTCTGCTAAAACAAAATCCAATGTTGTAATCATTAGTTTCTGGTACATTGAAATATAGTTGATTTATAGTTGAAATACAATTAATACTAGCATTGTGTCTGACAGTCTTGCTAAATTCACTTACTAGTTGTAATATTTTAATAGTTTAGAACCATTCTTTTGGATTTTCTATGTATGTAACCACACTATCTGACAATAATGATAGCTTTATTTCTTTCCAATTCTTACACTTGTTCTTTATTTCTTGCCTTGTTTTCACTGGCTGAGATCTTCAGCACACTGTTGGACAGTGGTAAAAGCAGACATCCTTTGGCAGGCCTCACATCATAGGTATGGGCGGGACCCCTAACCAAGCAATCCATGTAAATATCACCAATAATGGAACAAATCAAAATCATGATTCAGTTACTAGAATGCAATTAGAAGAACATGGCATCACTTCTGTGAGATTCCTACTGAAGATGCATGACCTGAATGGAAATGTGAGGAAACCTCAGATAAACACAAACTGAGGGACAGCCTACAAATAACTAGCCTGCAGTCTTTGAAAGGTTCAAGGTCATGAAAGTCAGGGAACTGATGAATTGTTCTAGATTGAAGAAGACTAGAAGTTCTAGATTATAGAGACATGATGACTAAATGCAAAGAGTGACCTAAAGTGGATCCTTTTGCCAAGAGCATTCATTATTGGGACAATTTGCAAAATTTGAATCCAGTCAGAGGATTAGATGGTAGTAATACATCAATGTTAACTTCCTGATACTGATGGCTATGTATAAGATCCTTGTTTATAGGAAAATAAAGTATTTTCTGAAGTATTTTGGAGGTAATAGGGTATCATATCAGTAACTTACTCTCAAATTGTTCAGGAAAACATTTCTTGGTTCTTTACTCGCAACTTTCTTATAATTTTGCTTTGAGATTGTCTCAAAATAGAGAAGTCAAAACAAAATAATCCCAAACACTTAATTCCAGAGAGGACCACCAGGTGGAGTCCTTAGACCAGAGAGCCAGTTTTACTTGGCTCTTCAGTTCTGGATTAAAAGAAGGGGTTTCTCTGATAAGGGAAAGAAAGCTCTTTCATCTGGGCTGCCGACATGCCATCCAGACTGAGGAAGACCCAGGAACTTCAGGGCCACTTAAGCCACAGCCACGGCCACATCAGCAAGCACCGGAAGCACCCAGGAGGCCAGGGTAATGCTGGTGGTATGTATCACCATCGAATCAATTTCAAACAAATACCAGCCAGGTTACTTTGGAAAAGCTGGTATGAGGCATTACCACGTGAAGAGGAACCAGAGCTCTGCTGAACTGTCAACCTTGATAAACTGGACCTCAGTCAGTGAGCAGACACGGGTAAATGCTGCAGAAAGAAGGGGCGCCTGGGTGACTCGGTTAGTGTCCGACTTCGGCTCAGGTCACTATGATCACAGTTTGTGGGTTCCAGCCCTGCGTGGGGCTCTGTGCTGACAGCTCGGAGCCTGGAGCCTGCTTCAGATTCTGTGTCTCCCTCTCTCTTTGACCCTACCCTGCTCACACTTTATCTTTCTCTCTCAAAAATAAATAAACATTTAAAAAAAATACTGCCAGAAACAAAACAAGAGCTGCTCCTGTCGTTGATGTGGTGCGATTGCGTAACTACAAAGTTTTGGGAAAGGGAAAGTTCCCAAAGCAGCTTGTCACCTGACGGGCAAATTCTTCAGTGGAAGAGCTGAGGAGATTCAGAGTGTGGGAGGAGCCTGTCCTGGTAGCTTGAAGCCACTTGGAGGGAGGTTCATTAAATACTAATAAGTGCTTTAAAAAAATAAATAAATGAAAGTTGTATGGGTTTCCTTTGCTTCAGCACATGAACAGGGATATAAACTGTAGGTGGTTTTATTCATTTTAGGATATCCCTATGAAGTTGAGAATAGAGTACCTTTTTTTATTTCATTTCTTTTGGGTAGGGTTTCTTAACCTCAGCACTGTTGACATTTTGGGGCTAAATACTTCTTTATCGTGGAGCTACCTGTGCACTATAAGATGTTTAACAGTATCCCTGGCTTCTACTCATGTCAGTACATACCTCCAATTGTGACAACCAAAAATGTCTCTAGACATTGACATGTATTCCCTAGGAGACAAAAATCAACAGGTTGAGAACCACTGTTTTTGGCAACAGAATGTTCTCTGCTCTGAGCACTTTGGTTCCTCTGTGCTCAGCAGGGAGCCTAGGAGGTATCTGATCATGCCTAATGTGGCTGGTACATAGTGTGTGCGTGTCGGGGCAGGAGGAAGCATTGGGTGGTGGGAACTGAACCCCAGGACCTGGAGTTCTGGTAGGTGCTCAGTGCTGTATCACCTAGCGGTACTGTTCTGTGCACAGACAAGCCACAGAGACTGGTGTGTCGGGAAAGGCCTTGGGCAACCAGTCAGAAAGGATAAGACCTGGGTTCAAGGAGGGAAAGCGGCAGAGAAGGCTGGGGTAGGAGGCAGACTTCTTTCCCACAGCAGCCAGAACCCCAACGCCTCCTAGCTCTACAGGCAGAACCTTAAGATGCTGGAGAACGGCCTTGGTTTCCCATTATCCCTGCTTGTTCCCATTCAGATGACCTTCTTTCTACTTTACTTCTCCACCTCCTTCCCTTTCCATCCTCTGATCTGGACCTCTACCCCCCACCTGCTCGCAGGGGCCCTAGCATACCTTAAGCATTCAAGGTTAAGGCTCTCTTCAGCCATATTATGGTGATTCAAATGCAGTGGATGGTAGTCTCCCCAAATTCAAGAGCGCTCTAGTGCTGGCCATATTTAGACCATGTTGCCCTTTTGGTTTCTTTAAAGTTCAATTGTGCCCCCATCCCCATCCCCTTTCTATCGTAGGTGTATCTTCTGTAAAAAGTGCAATTTTCCCCAGCCTTTTGAAGAGTTACAAAGTATACTTTGTAGTGGCCTGGGCGGGATACAGATGAGCACATGGGGACCACTGTGAGGTGCCAAAGAATTTGGGGACAAGGTCAGAAAACTATCACCTGCTGGAAATAGAGCCAGTTTGAAACAAATGGGTCATGGCTGAATTTGGCCAACTGCAGAATCAACTTCCCCTCTGGCAGAGAGCCAGCCTCCCTACCTGGGGATGAGGGAGCCACCTTGCCAGTGTGTGGCCTAACACAAGTTACTTCACCTCTGTGAGCCTCAGTCTGTGAAACAACAGATTTAGAGGAGGTGATCCATGACTTTACCACGTAAAACAAAATCCATAAACATGTCCTGCCCCTACTGAGTCCAAATATCCTTGAGGTTGGGTGATTTGTGAACAGGCATTTGATGGGGTCAGTCCTTTTTAACAAGGTGGTGTTTTGTCCTTAGGATTTTGTGAACAGCTTCTCAGCTTGCCACCACCCTCATCAGCCCCAGGACCAGCTGGCCCACCCACTGTGAGGAGGGTACATGTGCTCTGGGGCTGCTTGGTTGGCTTTTTGTAGCTGGTCTGCTTTGGGAATAAAAGGAATTTCTGATTCAGCTCCAAACATGTTAGACCATAGTTCTCCATGTTCAAAGAGCTCTAGGAGCAAAAATGGTGCCTTGCACAAGAAGCACCTAGCAATCTTTGGTTTTAAATTTTTTTTAAAGTTTATTAATTTTGAGAGAGACAGCATGAGTGGGGGAGGGGCAGAGAGAGAGAGAATCTCAAGCAGGTTCCGCACTGTCAGCACAGAGCCCTACTCGGGGCTCAAACCCACAAAACCATGAGATCATGACCAAAAGTTGGACACTTAACCAACTGAGCCACCCAAGTGTCCCAGCAATTGCTGGTTTCAATACGATGTTAGTCGTATGGGGGAAGTTGAACCCTTATCAATATTCTGCCCAGCTCTGGCTACTGTCTCCCAAACACACTCATTCCTTCATTGTCTCACCTTGACAGCTCCAGTAGGTTGATGCTTATGGTGGGCAGCTGTCGGGTTGTGTGGCCTACCTACCCCTACGTTCTAAGAGCTGCACATCGCTCCCCTCCTCTGGCTATGAGGTCGCCGGAAAGTTCCTGTAGCCGTGTTCTGTGCAAACCTGTGTCTGTGGCACAGCTGATGGGGCTGGATGAACACTGATGCAAAGCAGGGTAACCAGGGCCAAGCAGCAGATTCAGAAAGCGTGCTTAGGGAGTTTGAGTTGCACCAGTTTCGCTTAGAGATGTCAGTAGTCTCATTTGCCCCAACTGGAGAGTGAGGAGGACATGCTATGGTGCAATGGAGGTCCTGGTGCCATTTAATGCTGGCACCAGAGTTCCCAAGGCCCAGCTGCACCCTTCCTGGAACTCGGAGTCAACCCCAGATTCCTAAAACAATGCCCCTCACCCACTTTTGTTTTTTTCCTAGCCATAATTGTAAATAAAAACCAAAAATCTGGGGCGCCTGGGTGGCTCAGTTGGTTAAGTGTCTGACTCTTGGTTTTGGCTCAGTTCATGATCTCACGGTTATGTGAGCTCGAGCCCCACTTGGGATTCTTTCTCTCTCTCCCTGTCTCTCTGCCCCTCCCCCGCTCCTGTCCCCTCTCTCTCTCAAAATAAATAAATAAACGTTAAAAAAAATTGCTGGATTCCCAACAAGTACAAGCTTCTGACCTCAAAGAGAGGCCATGGTAACAGTCCCATGGAACACAAAACCCATGGGTGCAGGGATTTCAGTCACTTCGAAAGATAAGCTGTGACCTAATTAAATCACACTGGGCAGCTGTAGGTGAAGAGGCTTGCAGTCCAGACTGTGGAGGGCACTCCCTCGATAGATGGCAGGTATCCCTGCACCAAGCCCCTCCACCCAGCCAGGCTGTTGTGGCCTGAAGAAGGTCTGTTACCAAAGGACACCTTGGAGCTCTAGGATTTCCCCTATGACGTTGTTACATGAACATTTGCTAAAGCTCAAAGACCTTCTACTTAATGACATCATATAGACCCAAAACCACAAAGAAAGCCATTTCACACATTGGTCAACACCTACATTTAATCGTTGTGTCTTGGAAAGAAATACAGGCGTCTTGGTCATGGGATGTTAACTCTTTTATTAACTTAGGGTTAACATTGTATTTGCTCTGTGGATTTCTTTTTTGAAGTTGTGGATTCAATAAACAACAGCTGGGTTTCCCCCAGCTCCTAGGGGACAAGGCAAACGCATTATAGTCAAAGAGGGGAGCAGGACAAAATGGAGAACAAGCTTGAAAAAATTTAAGGCAAATGTCACTCCCATATTAAAGGGAATTGATCAAGCATATCTGTGCATTTCAATGAAAATATATGAAATATCTGTCAAAATAATTAACATCGGTAAAAATTAGAACATGTAGCTTATAAAATGCCTACACAGGTTTGGCAGAAATAAATCCAACCGTGTCATTAGGCTCATAGTACACAGACACAGGAGCATCTACCTTAAGAACAAGTTTCCTGAAGAGCAGAGGCCAAGTGTATTTCAAAAGCAATTCCACGAAATGGGCGGTGATAAGATTAATGATTCACGGGTTGGGTTTACATTTTGGCAAGAGGAATTGCTTAGTCAATGGGGCTCCTCTTGGCTGGTCCCTGGGATGCTTCCTGGGGACCCTCCCCAGAAGGCTCTGCATCAAGTAGAGGTGATCATTCGGGTCAGGAGGCTCCCAGAGACGTGGTGACAAGGGGCGCTCAGCTCACCTATGGGACAGTGCGGCAGAGAAACGAAGGGTCTTCCCGTCCAGATTTGGAACTGGGACGTTCTAAGACATCGCTGCAGTTCCAGAAGTAGCTGACTGTGTAGGAATGGATGCTCCATCCCCAGTGGTCATATATTTTATGCCCCCCAAGTCTATTTTATTTACAGTCTGACCAAACCGTCCCCAGGCTGCTCCGTGGCAGGTGGGGGAGTAGGTGCGCGCTCGGCCGGGCATCACGCGTGGGGATGTCCCAGGCCTGGTGGGTGAGATTCACTGTGAGGCTGCACAAAAGCACGGGGAGAAGAGTGGTGTGTGAAGCCAAGCATCTTGCCTTTCTGCTTTGGTCTTGAAGATTCAGTAAACTTAGGGTCCCAGAGGCTGCCCCGAAGCTGGAGCTATGGATTCCCAGAATTCTTTGTGTTCCCATCTTAAGTTTGCCAGAAGAATGTAGCCAGCAAGCAGAGTTTGAGAGCCTGTCACTGTTTGAAGAACACCCCCTTATGGCCCACCACCCATCTGGGCTGGGTGCTCAGAGATGCTGCAGAAGGACCTTGCTCCTGGAGAGATAAAGCTGTCAGACGCAGGGCACCCCCCAAACAGGCTGTGGCTGACGGTCTGGAGAAAGGCTGCTGAACGGACGGACGGACGGGCAGGAGGGGCCCTGCCCCCTGCAGTCGGCTGGGTGCCCCTACCCAGCCAGGAGGCACGTGCGGCAGCAGAACTGAATGAACAGCTTCCGTTCACAGAGCCGGTTGGACTTCACCATCTCGCAGAACATCTCGTCAGCTGGGGTCCCACCAGGAAAGAGAAAGGAGGGATGTGTCAGACTTTGGGGCCTGACATGTTCCAACCATCCCATTTCACCAGGCCCCAGCGATGGGTTGGGCAAGGGTCACGGAAGAAGCTGGGGGCGGCAGCCGGGGTGGCCGTCACGGTCTTCCTGGGACATGTGGCAAGCCTGGTGTGGCAGAGGGGACATGTGGCCTAGGGAGCACCTGGGTGGCTCAGTCGGTTGAGCGTCCGACTTAAGCTCTGGCCATGATCTCAAGGTTCGTGAGTTCGAACCCCACATGGGGCTCGCTGCTGTCAGCACAGAGCCCACCTCGGATCCTCTGTCTCCCTCTCTCTGCCCCTCCTCCGCTTGTGCTCTCTCAAAAATACATAAACATTAAAAAAAAAAAAAAGAAGTGGCACCTAGCATGCAGGGGCTCATGCTGGGTATAGGGGATGGGGGGAAACTGAGGCAGGGTGGAGGATGAAGCCAGCTGTACCAGCCAGGTCTCAGTGCTCCTTTGCATCTATCTTCCCAGACAACTGTGGTGGTGCAGGACTTCGTAGGAAGACTCTGGGGGGTGGGGCTAGGGTAGGAGGGCAGGCCTGGGACAGGTCTGTGTCCTGTGGCTGTGTTCTGTCTGGCGGCTGCTCTTGTGTCCAGGGGGCTCCCCAAACTGAATGGGATGGGAGGGAGAGAGTCGTCAAGGCGAATGGAAAGGGGGAGGGGAGGAGGGATGGAGACCAGCCCATCCCAGCTGGCTGCTGAGTTTTTGAAGAGGCCTCGTCCTTGATGGGACCTGGAGCCCCTCCCGAGACTGCCCCACTTTCTTGGGCTGTATCTATAACCTGAGTAGGTGACATCCTACAGAGGGAGCTTCCTACTCTGAAAACACACAATTCTGCAAACCAAAAAAAGAAAAAACAAAAAGAAAAAACAAAAAAAGACCAAACACCAAGGCAAGGAGGCCACACTAAAGTGTGCAGGACATGCTGGTTTGTGCTCTGCCATGGCAGGGCCAGTTATAGCTCCAAGCCCAGGGATGCCATGGGGCTACCAGCTTTCTCCCCCGCACACCGGTTTGAGGTGCCCAGAGCTGGCCTGCGATGCTCCTCCCGGTGGCTCGTTGAGCATGGAGTCTTCTGGCTCACTACTCCTGCACCAGGTCCCTGGGCCAGAGTCCTCTGCCTGGAACTCCAAGCTGGTCTTTGGTCTCCCTCAGAGTTCCTGTCTTCACAGCTCATTCTGGTCTCCAGTGGGCCTAGAGATCCAGGGCTCTCCCACAGCAGATGTGGGGCTTCCCTGTGGGACCTGGGGGGCCCCGAGTCTGGGCTCTGAGGCTGACACCCTCCAGGCCTCCTGGCTTCGACCCCCAAGGTCAGGCCTCTTCTAACAGGACTCACCGCACCCAGGCCACCGGGCTTATGGCACAAGAGTGGGAACGGTACCAGAACAAAATCAGCCTTAAGAGTCACTTGGCAAATGGACCGGCAGTAGCTTGGTGGCCAGGATGCCTCCCTGGTCAATGTAAGGGGCCCAAAGGGACAGTAGGAGGCTATGAGGCATCCCTGATACTGGGGCCAGCACACCCATTCAGAAGGGCTACTGTTCCTGCCTCTTCTCCTTCTCTTCTTCTCAGCTCAGTGAGCTGAGCTCCTCCAAGGGCAGCCCCGAGGGTAACTCACGTCCCCCCATTCCCTCACTGGTGCTCACCGTTGCTGCACGTATGGTTGGTGATGCATGTGGTCCCCAGCAGCGTGAAGCCTGTCTTACACCTGCTACAGTTCCTGCTGGAGCCTTCACAGCTCAGGCAGCTCTCGTCACACCTGTGGGAGGACACGGGTTCATGACGCTGCTTGGGGAATGGGCCCAGCCACTCCAGGAGCCCCCTCCTGGAGCCCCCCTACCCTCTTGCACTGTCTCCACCTGCAGCTGTGGCCACCATGATGGCCTGAAACCTCAGCCAAGCATCTGCACATCCTACCTCCTGTCTGACTGCACTATCGCCCTGGGAGGGTGAAGTCGGCAGGAGCATGCCTGGAGTCGCAGACAGGCCCAGGTCTCTGAGACTCCCTGTGGCTCACCTGGACACCTTCTTGGATACTGTGCCCCCTGCCCCGCGCCCCCCCCCCCCCCCCCCGCCACCAGGTGGCTCCTCAAGCGGCATCAGCACATGCACCCTTGGGCAGCTGCCCAGCTCTGATGGCTACAGGGTTGGGATGCAGGGACAGGGGCGTGGCAAAGCGACCCTGGAGCTGGCCTGGGGACTGCTGTTGCCCATGAAGCTGAGTTTTCTTTGCAGTGATGCCAGCCTCCCTCCAGGGCAGGCAGGCAAGGTGAAGATCTTCCAGTTCTTGCCCTGAGATGAGACCCAGGGCTCTTTCTAATGCAGAGTACCGTGACCTCAGGGGAGGGTTGGCACACCGTGGCCCTCAAGCCACATCCAGCAGTTTTACTGGAAGGCAGTCACTGCTCATCTATGTATCATCCGTGGCTGCTTTCACAGCGGCAGGACTGAGTAGCTGGGACAGAGACCATGTGGCCAGCCAAGCCCAAACTACTCACCACGGGGCCCTCTACAGAAAGAGCTTGCCAACCCGTCCCTGGGGCTTGATTGTGCACCTCACCTCCTCTGGACCACGTGCGGACTGGGGCTGCACCTGCCACCTTTTCTGGGGCCACTTTGGTGAGTGGGTCTCCCAGTGCTCCAGTCTGCCACCCGGCTTCCCCACGGATGCCAGCTGCAGGTGGAATAGGCCCCAGAGGTGGAGCTCAGGCAGGGTGGGTGGGGCATCCAGGGCAGGAGCCTGGCTCAGATGGCTCCTGCATCTGCCCTGTGTGGCCAGTTCTTTGCTTAGGACAGATGCCACCCTCCCAGTCAGGGACTAGATGCTATCAACAAAGGCTCCTATAGGCCTCTTTCCAAAGCAGCCATCTGCTGGGTTCTCATTTCACCATTGATTCTGACTACATGGAGCCCTGGTGGGTCATGCCCTCAGCCTGCTCTTCCAGTGCAGGATGCCCCCAGACTGGAGTTCAGGCCCGTAGTCTATATTTATAAATGTGTAAATCCCACAGGCAAACTTGCTCTTCTGACTTCCTCCTCCTGTAGCAAGAGCTTGCCCCCCCACCACACCTCCCTGCCCTACAACCTGGAGGGAAAGTGGGCCCTGCCATGTGGGACCCTGTTTCTGTGCACTCTGGGGAAGCCACTAAGGTCTGGACTCTGTCCTGCTGCACCTTCTGGTGGCCCAGCCACAGACCCTTGACGCCACAGCACAAGGGATGACTTCCCCTGGGAACCCTTGGCTTCTTATACAGACCACCCCTGTGGGACCAGAACTAGGGCCTAGCCTGTTTCATGAAGATGCTTCAAAGGCCCTGGGCCAGCTTTCCTAGGCCCTGGCTGAGGGCAGCTTCAATGAAACCATGGGTAGAGCGTGCTAAGGTGGAGGGCCACCTGTGCATGGCTTACCTTCTCCAGATATAAGCTGGCCACGTCAGGGGTCTCCCTGCCAGCCCCCAGTGGCACTGAAGGTGAGTCAGTTTTCTATGGCTGTGTAACAAGCTACTACAAACCCAGCAGCTTAGAACAGCCTCATTCACCATCTCCCAGGTCTGCAGGTGGAATCCTGGGCAGGCTCCGACCTGCTCCCTGCTCAGGGTGTCACAAGGCCCAGGTCAAGGAGTCAGCTGGGCCGGGGCTTAGATCTGGAGGCCCCAGCTCAGAGAGAGAATCCAGCATCACGCCGCCCCCAGGGAAGGATGATGCCCCCCATCGCCCCGGTAACACCGCACCCCCACCCCCAGCTGCCTTGAGGTCCCTGCTTCTCTGAAAGACCCTCTTGACTCCTCTCTGTCAGGATTACCTGCCCAGCGGGTAGCCCTCTCAGGCAGGGGGCTTTCAAAACACCTCTGGTTCTGTCACTTTCTATGGCACCCACTTCCCCACAAAACACCATGGCAACTTTGCCCTGCCAGACTCTGGAAGGACAGGCATGTGCACCGCAGCTCTTTTTCCGTGCTCTATTGCACGGGCCACGTGTCCTCGCCTTCCTTTTGCCTTCAGGCTGTTCCAGGCGAGAGTCAGACAGCAAGTCTTGTCATCCTCCAGTGTGGGCACAGAATACAGCAGAAGAAATGCCTGAAGTCTCTGCCCCCCTGAGCACCCAGGAGGGGCCAAGGGAGCGGAGATCAGTGGGGAAGACTAGGGGCCTGATGGGCTAGCTACCCCTCAGGCAAGTACCCCACTGAATTGCTCTCCAGAGAGGTCCTTGCTCGCTCTTCTGGGTTCTCTTACTAAGCCTTGGGGGTGTCCAGGGCCTCTTTTGAGATCCTTACCATGGACTGTTCTCCACTTTGGGCCTCAGGTTCACTGGTCTTCCTGGCATCCTGGTTGCCAACCCAGCAGGCCTATGTTCTGGGCTGGCTTTTCCACATAAGCCCCCCCATATGGCTGTGTGGCCCAGAGCTGCCCCAGGCCTACCAGCAGGGGCCAGCCACAGCGCTTCTCAGCATCCTGGGGCCTGGAGGAAGCCAAACCCTAAAAGCTGCTGCTGCCTGAGTGGGGAGAGGCCCTGCACAACCAAGCAGACCAAGACTATTCTTCCTTCAGGAGGGATCCACATCAAAGGGGTCTTCAGAGCCAGGGCACTCGAAAGACAGAAGCTTCCTGAAGGGCTGGCATTTCACCACCTCAACGCCTTATGCAGGGCTCCTCCTAGGGATGTATCTCCAAGATCTGCTGTGGGAGCCCTAGCACTGGACTGGAAGCTTCCCCTCCTGTGGAGGTGAGCACCCAGGAAGATGCTGTCCCCCACTGTTGAGAAGGGGCTTAGGAGGCTGCCTACCTCTTGCTTCCTGGGCTGGGGACACCATAGTTTCTGGGTTACCAGAAAAACCAGGGGGGCTGGTTACCACACTCATGGGGATGCCCAGCATCCTGTGGGATCCTGGGCATCTGACAAACAAAAGTGATTATCACTGGGGTGTCTGGGTGGCTCAGTTAGTTAAGTGTCTGACTTTGGCTCAGGTCATGATCTTGCAGTTGGTGAGTTCAAGCCCTGTGTCAGGCTCTGGGCTGACAGTTCAGAGCCTGGAACCTGCTTCAGATTCTGTGTCTCCCTGTCTCTCTGCCTCTCTCTCTCTCTCTCTCTCTCTCTCTCTCTCTCTCTCTCAAAAAAATAAATAAATAACAATAACCATTAAATAAAAGAGAGTATCACTGTTTAATTCCATGTGCTCCCTGGCTGCCGTACTTAGTGTAATCACCCTTGAACCAATGGGCTGGTACAAATGAAACACTTACTTCAGACACCCATCCGAGGGCCCCACAGAACTCAACAAGGCTGGTGCCAAGTTTCCTGTTTCAAATCAGCTCAAAAGAGGGGGCTGATGCCTGCACAGATACATAACCCCCTGTGGGGACCTTCTTTTGTGAGTCAAAAAAGTGCAAGGATTTGGTGGTCTCTCTCGGGCAACTGTGGGGTTTTCTGGTTTTGTGAGAACAGATTAGAACCCAGAGCAGTGTTCAAACACAGACTGCGGAGGCAACCCCAAAGTGGGTTCAGCTGTGACCTGGAAGACAGGGCTGCTCTAACAGGGGCCCCCAAGGCTCCCTTGTTTTGAGGCTGTTTCAGAAGGAGGCCCCTCCCCCACCCCCACCATCATTATCAGCAAGGCCACCTTCCAACACCTCATTATCGGCTGCCCTGCCTGTCCTGGGATCTAGGTTATGGAGTCCTGGTGTAAGGCAGTAACTATTCAGCAGCAAGACAAGAGGATACCCAAGCAAACTTCTTTCATGGCCCATGTCCAATGACAAAGAGAAAGAACCAGACTGGGTTGGAAGCCACCAAATAAGAATGGCACACCGTGCGGACACACAGGAGAATGAGAAGGGTTACAGTATATGTTCATTGACTGCATGGCAAGTGGTTTTAGAATGAGGACATTGTCTGGACCTAAATTTTCTCTAATTTAAAATGAAAGAAATCCCCAACACATGGATTCCTTCGTTACTACCAGCATGGGTGCATCTTGGACTGTAGCAGGGAGTTGCTCCCATGGAGTCTGCTGTAGTGATGTGAGTACCGCCAGGCAGGCACCTTGTTATCCTGCTTCCTGCCCCCTCCCAGCTAGAGTGCCTGGCACACAACAGACACTTGTTAAATGAACCAAGGAATGAAAGCCACCAACGAACTTGTGACCTTGGCAATCGCCAACCACAGGGGGTCCCTCCTCTGTAAATGGGGTCTGGCACCCCCACCGTAGCTCCCACATCCTCTGCAGCTGTGTGATGTGGCACCCTCCCCCAGGCCCAGGGAAGAGGCCACCAGACTTGGCCCTCCGGCTCCTCCCTTGCTGCCCCAGGCAACGCCATTCCCTAGCAATCTTGGTCTGAGCCAGGAAGACTGAAAGAATTGCGTACCTTCGGCACACTTTGTGGGGCAAGCCTGGCATCTCCTCTGGGTAGAAACCTTCACCACAGGCTGGCACACATTTCCAGTCTTGGAAGTGGAAGTTTGCTGCACAGTGAATACATTCTTCTCTGCTGGGCCCTGAGGAGTGCAGGGACAGAAGCAGATGTCAGGGATGCCTGCCTATTACCATGTTCCAGGTCTGCCGCGGTGCCCTGGGGATCTGGGGTCTTGTTTGGATGCCCCTGTCCACCACCACAGCCAGGTTTCCCAAGTGCCCACCCTGTGTCTGCACCGGGCCTCCCTGCACCCAGGGAGGGACATGGAGGCATGAGCCAGGCCCAGCACCCCTCCCACTGCCCGTCCCGTGTTTGATGGCCACCATTCCAAATGCTTCCTTGCCAACAAGCCTTGGTCCCACTTCTTTTTGCTAGAGGTAGCCACGTGTGGCTTGGAGCGCTTGAAATGTGGCTGGACCAAACTGAGACATACTGCAAGTGCAAAATACAGACACACTGGATTCCAAACACTTCGCATAAAAACAGAATAAGAAAGTCCTTGTTCATTTTTCAATGTTGATTATATGTTGAGATGATAGTATTTTAGACACAGTGGGTTAAATAAGATGTTATTATACTTATTTTTGCCTGTTTCTCTAGGAAATTTAAAATTGGTTCAGCGGCTCCCATTTGTGGCTTGTGTATTTCTTTTGGACAGAACAGCATGTAAGATGTGGGAAAAGTGAAGGAAGAGATTTTCAGGGGATGGTGTTGACAGGTATTTGGTGTGGACAACCAGGACATTTTCAACCACAGAGAACAAACAACTAAGGGCTTATAGAGTGGGGGATGGAGGCCTGAAGAGACAAAAGCTCAGAATGAAGGACCAAGAGTCAGGAGGGAGAATCTTCAGCTCAGCTTGGACTCATCAGCCTGCAGCAAACTTTGGTCTAGAACGAAGAAAGAGTGCTGTTCACCTCTCCACCTGTCCATGTGTCCGCCTGTCTGCCTGTCCATTTGTTCATTCATCCACTGAACGTCAAGCAGGCTGGAGCCTACTCTGTGCCAAATGTCCCTGAGGAGCACCTGATGGGACATCAGAGAGAGGCAGCGAGGTGGCCCCTGGCTGATAGCTTAGGGGGTTGAACACGGGAAAGAAGTCATCTCAGATGTTTATGGTGATCACAGTCCCTTATTAAACATCTTCCTTTAATTTCACTGTGGTCTTAGATGGAGGCCTGGCAGCTAAAGCAGTAATGTCTGGCCCTCTTCCCGGAGTAGCATCTGGACTAAGAGGGGGCCTCTTGGCCTTGTCAAGGGAAGACCCCCTTGAAGACAGGGGTATGCAGGGTGGTTCCACCAGCCCCAAGGCTTGGTGCTCTGGTAGCTGGTTCCATCTCTCAGAACCACAGCTTGCAACCTGGAAGGAAATTCTGAGCTCATTCAGGATTGTGAGTGGGAGGCAGAAGCAGGAACCCTTTGGGGTCACTGGGCCTCCATAATGAGCAACGGCCCACCCACTTGTAGTCTCCACATGGGATGTCCTCTTTCCTTCGCTGCAATGCCCCACAAACATGTAGGGTTCCTGCCCAGTTTATGTCATTCCAGATGGAAGACTGGTCTTGTGCTTTGGCCACCCCTCCATCATGTATCTCCAGGGAGCATCTGGCATTGGCCACTTGGCCCTTGGAAAGCCCTGGGCCTCCAGAGCTGTGTGGTCCTTGTGGCTGTCCCCTTTGGGCCTCCTCTGCTGAACCCTGTTACCCACATTGTTCTGTCTCAGCCATTAGGGTCCTTAATGCCTAAAGAGCTTCTGTGGTGCAAAAGAACACCCATTCATATTTGTACACTTGACCCTTGACGAACATAGGGGCTGGGGCGCCAATCTCCCACAAAGTTGAAAATCCACATTCCCCCAAATGTGGATTTTGATTCTCCTAAAACTTAACTATTAGTAGTCTACTATTGACCAGAAGTCTTTCTTTTTCTTTTTTTAAAATTTTTTAAATGTTTTTATTTATTTTTGAGACAGAGAGAGACAGAGCATGAGCAGGGGAGGGGCACAGAGAGAGGGAGACACAGAATCCAAAGCAGGCTCCAGGCTCTGAGCTGTCAGCACAGAGCCTGATGTGGGGCTCGAACCCACGGACTGTGAGATCATGACCTGAGCTGAAGTTGGACGCCCAACTGACTGAGCCACCCAGGAGCCCCTCTTTTTTATTTTATTTTATTTTTTTGAGAGACAGAGAGAGAGCACATGCGTGTATGTGCATGCACATAAGTTAGGAAGGGGCAGAGGGAAAGGGAGAGAGTCTTAAGCAGGTTCCACATTCGGCACAGAGCCCAATGCGGGGCTCAATCTCACAAACCAAAAGCTCATGACCTGAGCTGAAATCAAGAGTCGGACGCTTACCCAACTGAGCCACCTAGACGTCCCCAGAAGCCTTTCTGATAACACAAACACTCAGTCAACATACATTTTGTATGTTACATGTATTATATGCCATATTCTTACCATAAAGTCAGCTACAGAAAAGAAAATGTTAAGAAAATCATAAAGAAGACAAAGTATATTTACTGTACTGTATGTATTGAAAAAAAATCAAAGTACAAGTGGACCTGTGCAGTTCAAACCTATATTGTTCAAGGGTCAAGTGTACTTAGTTTAATGTCCAATTTGCTAAACTTCAAAGCTGGTGAAACACCCAGCTGGGTTAGATGGGAAAGTTCTGGAGACGGATGGTGGTAAGGTACAATGTGACTGTACTTAATGCCACTGAAGTGTTCACTTAAAAATGGTTAAGACGGTAAATTTTATGTTATGGATATTTTGCTGCAATAAAAGAAGCTGGTTAAACACACATTTTCAGGACAAACTATTTTCACAATTAGTACAAACTATGAACTTTATAACCAGAAGTCTCTTAAGGATCCCATTAAGTCACCAGTCTTTGCAGGCCTCAGATGCTTGAAAAGCACCCACAGATCATAACAATAATAGCAAAATGGGGTTTGCTTATACGAGACCCAATCCGTCACATGTGGGGCCCTACCACAAAGTGAACACACGGAGTCCTTGTTCAAAATGCAGGAGAAATGTGCCATTAAGGGTACTAAGATATAAAGTGCTTTTCTTGCTTCTGCAATCTCTCTCTCCAGCTGTCATGGTGCTTTTTATCTGCAATTTCGAGCCTCTCTCCGTTAGTTAGAGGCCTGAGGAGGCTACAGTGGGTGAGGGCCGACTCTCACGGGGACCTGGGGCACCACCCTTCAACTCGTCTCGCATATGTTCTACCAGCTGCCCAGTGCTGACCAGTGTGTCAAGTCCCAGCCGGGGACAAGTTCAGCCAGGCACCTCCCTGTCCCACGGGTCCCCTGCACCAACCCACAGCTGTTGGGCAACCCCAAGGGGTCACATGCCTCTGTGCCAAGACTCTGGGTGTCTGGACTGGGAATGGGCAAGAGGTTTGTTCCCATCCAGTGGCCCATCAAATGCCCTGAGGCACTGCCAGCCCAGGGTGGGGACAGAGGCCACCGTGCCTCACCCTGCACTTGTGTCTGACCACAACCCTGCCCATGACCATGCCCAGGCCCACATCCAGGAGAGGAGCAGCAGCAACCACTGAGTGGGAGCAGGGATGGGAAGGAGAGGTGGGCCTGGGCCTCAAGGGCGTGGGGAGCTGGCAGCTGAGAACAGCTATTTCTGACACAGACTCACATTTGACACGGAACAAAAAATCCTCCAGGCAACTCAGAGCAGAGAAACGGGGTCCTCTCCCCAGCAGCTGCCAGGGAGTGGATGCATGCATCTCAGGAGCCTAGAAAGAACCCAGGCAGGCAGGCACATGGAGGAAGGAAGACCCCCCCAGATGGCCTCAGACTTCATAGAGTGACGTGCCCGAAGTGACAGAGGAATCACTGGGTTGAGAGGAGAAAACTAGGGAGCAACTTCATCAAGCAGTTTGCCAACCGGCAGTCTGGGGATACGGAGAAAGAAAAGTAAATTGAATTATTGAAATCTAAAGCGTTGTAAAGGCACATATCCGAATTTTATGGATTTGAGCAGCTATGAAATTTAAATAAGGAACATCGGTGATGCTCCTTAATCAACCTGGGCTAAACAAGGAGACAAAGAAACAAAGAATAAAAATGACAGCAAAAAATTAACCGGGCAAATGGCTAGAAAAAAGAGCTCAGCTGTCAGCGGCTGAGAAGGCTTCCAAACGTCGAGCTCTCGCTCCTTTGGGGTTTGTCCCAGGAGGGACGTGTCCTGGGAAGGCACATCTCTTGCAGGATTGTGGGGGCTCCGGCCTTGGCCACAGCCCTGCTTTCTCTGGCACGTCCACTCCCGGAAAGCACAGCCGTGGCCACCCGGGGCTCACATGGCCATATGGCGACGGCTGTGCTGTCCCTGTCAGGTGCCGGGTAGGGAAGGTGAGTCAAGAGGAGAAGACTGTTCCCGAAATGTATCTGAGCCCACAAACTCACAATGCACTTCACCGTCTAGGGCGAATAACTCTGTCACCGGAAACCCAATAAAATGAGCGCGTTCTCTGCTGTTGTGCGTAAAAACTGTGCCTGGAAGACATCTGTGCTATCATCTTCGTGGGGAATTATAATACACATAAAATTGTTTATAGAAGTCTTTCCTCTTTGAATAAAATGTTCGAAGTGAACTAAAGATGGGTACAAAAAAGAAGGCTGTGTTTTAAAACGCCTTCTTCCCTTTACCACCACAATCAGCCCCCGTCTCTCTGCATCTTTATAGCTTGTGTCTCAGGCAGTGCCTTTTCCGCGGGAGCGATTAGCTTCCCTACGCAGCTGACAGCATCCGCTGCCTGGCTGTGCTTCTAATGCAGGGAAGCCCAGACTGCTCATGGAAAGTGAGGCCTTATGGTTTTTCCTTACTTTGAATTTGTAAAATTGTGATGAAAGGAACATCACATAAAATGGACCGTATAACCAGTTTTAAGTGTCCGGTTCAGGGGCATTAAATACAGGGGGCGCCTGGGTGGCTCAGTCGGTTTAAGCATTCGACTTTGGCTCAGGTCATGATCTCACGGCTCAGCTCACGAGTTCGAGCCCTGATTCAGGCTCTGTGCTGACAGCTCAGAGCCTGGAGCCTGCTTCAGATTCTGGGTCTCCCTCTCTCTTTGCCCTTCCCCTGCTCACGCTCTGTCTCTCTCTCTCTCTCTCTCAAAAATGAATAACCATTTTAAAAATTAAAAAGATATATATTCACATGGTCATGCAACCACCCCCACCATCTATCTCCAAAACTTTTTCATCTTCCCAGACTGAAAGTCTGTTCCCCATGAAAGTCTGTTCCCCATGAATCCCACACTCCCTCCCCTTGCTCCCTCCCCCCCGCCCCCCAGGGCCTTCCTGAGCTTCAAGACCATTGGCCTACAGTCAGTGACCCAGGTTCCAAGTGTCTGGCGTCATGAAGCCAATGCCTCTGCAGGCGATGAACTCACCCACGCAGGTTTGGCAGCTGTGATGGCACTCCCCACATTTGATCAGCTCGGAATCAAAGTAGGTGCCCGGCTCACAGTCTGGAATGCAGCTGCCCCGTGCAAAGCTGTTGGAAAAAAAAAAAAGCCATGTTTTCATATCTCTTTCAAAATTCTAATCAAATTATGATTTGCCCCTGGGGTGCCTGGGTGGCTCAGTCAGTTGAGCGTCCTTTGGTTCAGGTCATGATCTCACAGTTTGTGGGTTTGAGCCCCACATTGGGCTCTGTGCTGACAGCTCAGAGCCTGGAGCCTGCTTTGGACTCTGTGTTTCCCTCTCTCTGCCCCTCCCCTGCTTATGCTCCCTCTCTATCTCTCAAAAATAAATAAACATAAAAAAATTTTTTTAAATTATGATTTGCCCTTAATTGCCTTTCATGAAAGGCAAAGGAAGTTGCTCTTTGTGTCACTTGAGGTTCCAAGCTAATGAAAGCAGGAAAAGGAGTCCTGCGGCCAGCTGGAGGGCCCCAGGAAGGGATGCCCTGGCCCTGGGAGCAAAGCCTCTGTGCCCAGGTGGCCAGCAGCCCCAGGCTTCATTCTCAGATCCCTGTGGACTTGGTCCTGGTGCAGGAGGCCAAGTTCTCAGGCTCTCTTGGGCTGTGATGACTTCTTTTCATTGACATTAATCAAACTCTAAATCAAACCTCAAGAGGAGAAATGGAGCACGTGTAGGTTACCCCTGGTGGCAGGCTGGCTGGCCCAAGCCTTCGGCAAAGTGTTAGCATTTATGATGTGTGAGCTGGGGTGGCAGTGGCAGGACAGATCCCAAAAGCTGGACCCACTGCTGCCTCTGCCTTGCTTGAAACCTTCGGTGCTTCACAATGACCTTGAAATAAAATTCACTCCTGGAGCCTCACATGCCCTGCCTGACGTGGTTCCTGCCTTCCTGTCTCACCTGGTGGGCGCCTGCCCTCACCTCTCTTGCCCATGCAGCCGAGTGTGTGGATTCTAGAGTGGTCTCTGGGGCTGGACTGCCCACTCCAGGATCCTGCCTCTGGAACTTCCTAGCTGTGCAACCCTGGTCCCAGGCCAGCCGGCTAACCTCTCTGCACCTGTCTCCTTTCCTGTCCGCTGGGACAATCACGGCTCCCGCATTGTAAGGTTGTTTTGAGGACTCAGTGAGCAAATACTAGTGAATCACTGCAATGGTATCTGGCACACAGGGGTGTGTCTGCTACGGTGATTGCTTCCGCGTGCAAGATTACAGCGTTGGAGGCACATGTTGTAAGCTGTCTGCCACTAGACACACGGAAAGTGTGTCTGCAAGATCCAGAGAATCCTGTGTTTAGTGGGGAGAGGTCGGTGGGTCCGTAAGCCTCTTCTCATCGATGGTGGCTGCCCGCCCAGGGCTCCTCCTCATCATGGCTCCGGGGCCACCGAGACTGGCAGTTAAATCAAGTCTTCGATAACTGATGTTCCCCCTCGAACCCTTCCTGCGTTTATCCCCCTAAAGAGATGGATGGCTGCGCGTCAGCGGCTCGGCTGTTCTCACTGCTTTAACGTGACAGCGATGATTTGAAGCCACAGCTTAAAAGGATATTGGGCAATAAAAGGAAGCTTTCTGTGGATTATGGCTGACGATGTTTTCCGAGTTTCTGTGTCTCTCTGAATGCTTGTCGTGGCTGGAACCGCTGCGTCCGGCTGTGTGGCTTCTGCCTGACAGGCATTTTCTGTCTGTGACACTATTCCTGACCTGAGCAGCTGACCTCCTTTCTCCCACTGGACCCACACGACACAGAAACCAGCTCCCTGGGACTCACCAGTGCTTCCGGGGTGGGAAACAGGCTACAGTGAGTTGGAACCACAGAGCCCCCCCCTGCTCCCGACACCTGAAGTCACCAGACTGGGGTTTGGGAGCCCAGGTGAAAGGTGTCATCACAGCTGCCCGTCCCAGGCCACCTGCTGTGGCCATCAGCTCAATGCCTCCTTTCCCCTTGGGGACCTACTTCCTTGACCACATCATCCTTTAACTGTTGATCCTGCCTTGTCCGCCTAATGGGTTTAAATGACCACAGGCGTGATGTGTGACTCTGATGGGTCCTGCTTCCTTTTCTTTTCCCAGACTCCTGGGTGCTTGGGCGGTGGGCCCTCTTCTCTCCTGATCTTCTTCTCTCTGAGCTGGCAGAGAAGGGAGGGCTCAGGGGAACCTCAGGAAAGCAGCGACATCACGCTCCCTGGGGAAACAGTTTCTCTCCCCAGTGAGTAAATGGGAACAGTAATATCACGGTCACAGATTGCTGTGAGGATTTAAATGAGGCAATATTGGTGAAAACACCTGGAACAGCGCTTGTTAAAGGTTTTCATCACAACCTCCTCCAAAGGCATTCCACCTCTACTGGTGAATTCCAGCCCTGGCTGGAACTGGGTGGAAGGGAGGCTGGGGTGGGGTAGGGGGGCTGCAGACCCTCTGGTACCTCACCATGCACGGGCCATTCTCACCTGGACCAGCAGCATCTCATCATTTGGGAGCCTGCCCAGAGCTGCTGGACCAGGGTCTGCATTTTTAAAAAAATGCTTTTATTTAGTTGTGAGAGAGAGGGCTGGGGAGGAGGGGCAGAGAGGGAGACAGAATCCCAAGCGGGCTCTGAGCTGTTGGCGCAGAGTCCAATGCAGGGCTCGATGTCACAAACTGTGAGATCACGACCTGAGCTGAAATCAAGGGTGGGATGCTTAACTGGTTGAGCCACCCAGGAACCCCCAGGATCTGCATTTTAACAAGAATCCTGGGAATTTCCTTGCTCACACTGCAACAGGGGTGCGGGTAGGGGGGTGGGGAGCGCTGCTCTCACTGACCCTTCCATTTCTTCCTTAACATGTAGACCCTGGCTCTAGTCCCTGGACTATGGCAACGTTCAGAGAAGGTAGTTTCAAATAGAACGTTTCCTAAGCTCTAAACGGTAACTTAGAGGAACAGGTAATATATATTTGCTTTTGCATTAAATGCAATTTAGTTGCATTAAATGGGCTACACAAACATTCCCAAGTATTCTAATAAAAATCCTTAACCCAGTAAAAGGTTTTTAAAGCAGATGTGTACTGAGCTTGGTGGGACAGAGAACACCAGGAATCTAAAGAGCATTCCCAGGCAGCAAGCTCCCAGAGCTGGAAGGAGGTATCTGAGCTGGAAAAGAAGAGAGAGAAGGCAGAGGATGGAGAGGAGGTAGGCTGGGCTTCCCAATGCCCCACCTCCCCTCACTTGGACAGGAGGGACACGGGGGGAGTAGGTGGTGTTACTGGTGCCTAAAAACGGGAACTCTGTTAGAATCTCACCTTTCCAGCAGCCAACCCTGCTTTTTACGGTAGCATTGATTCCTGTGTTTATCAGTTCCCCAGTGCAGCATAAAGGATAGAGATTTTACCTTGACTGTCTTCTAACTTCCTATTTTAAACATCAATCTCCAAGTGGAATTCTGATTTCTACAGACTCAGAATCTTCACCCTGAAAGGCTTTGGGCCTCTGCTTTTCGGAAAAAGTTGCCCAAACTTGGTAAACCAAGAAAACAAAAAACAGCATAAACCCTTTGCCATTCTTCAGGTTTGAAGGGAGGATTTTACCTGAATCCTTCTTTACAGACAGTACATTTCTCTGGTTCATCAACACACTTCCTACAGCTTGGGTGGCATTTAAGGCAATTTTTCTGACCTGGAGAAAAATGAGGAGAAGAGAAGGAGAAAAATAGATGTGAATCGAATCTGGGCAAAGAGGACTCTGGCATTTCAAAGCAGGGTTGCTGGCATAGCTCGTCACCGGTGTCAGCTTCCAGGAGGGATGATGGAGTGATAAAATAGCCAGGGCAGCCCAGGTGTGGGATCAGAGGCCTCTCACCTCTCCTTTCTGGAGTAAATTAAAGTCCTTACACCATTCTGAGGCTTTGGAGTGGGCCCTTGGCAGAGGAGACATCGTCTGCTTCTGTTTATTTCAACAAGGACTAGAGCCAGTTCCTGGCTGACCAAGCTTGAGATTAATCAGGTGCCAGTCTTTATATATCTATATCTATATCTATATCTATGTCTATATCTATATCATCTATGTATATATATAAGAAAGTGACAGGATGGAGCCTGAAGAGGCCTGGGAGCCCTGCTGGTGCCTTCACAGGGGACTTTATTGAAACTTGGCAGTTACGTACACCAAGAAATAAATCTACGATGCCCATCCCACCTCCTGGGGAAACGCTGGGTCTCCATGACTCCCATGTGCTTTTCCCTAAGTTATTATCTGGTCTTTCCCTCTGGCATCTCATCAACGCCACCTGGCATTGTGCCTGGACACTGCTTGCTGCCCTCTGTGCCTCCTCCTCAGGGCCCCGCACGTGGTATTACACACTCACTCAGACACACACACACGCATGCACGCACGCGTGCACGCGCAGCAGCAGCAGGTGTTCAGGGGAGATGCTGGGTCAGTAAGCGTGGCTGATTCTTGTCTTGGAAGCAGGGTGGGGATGAAGGAAACTCCACCCTGAAAGCAGGTCTGGCTGGCAGCCCAGGGCAGGTGTTTGTAAAGACTGTGAAACACATCTTGCAAGACTATTTGTTTTTCCTCTAAAGAGATTCTGGTTATTCGATGGCTTTATTTGTCTTTAAAGATTTCCTGGCTCCTTCTCCATAGGAGGAACACTAATGCCGTCACAGGCTGGATCAATGAACCCTCCTGCCTGGCAAGGGCCTCTGTGGGAAGGCTTCCACCTGCAAATTGCCAATGTCAAAACAGTAGCTTCTTTGAACTTAAGGACTATCCTCCATCAATTTAACCCAGACCCTGTCTTTTGTCTCTTCTGGGGCAAGGTGAGTTGGTGACACACTGGCATGGGTCACGAGCCCCAGATCCCCCCCACCCATCTGCAAGACCAGGAGAGCACCCCCACTCACTGCTGAGTTCAAGTTCCACCTATGCCATTACTAGCTGTGAGCGTTTTGCCACCTCTCAGCTTTGTTTCCCCATCCTCAAGACCAGGAGAGCACACCCACCTCTTAGAGGTGTGGTCACTACCTGTAAAATGGGCCACCAAGACTAACCCGTTTCTTCTGGGCCCAATTAACACTGGCCAGTAGGCTCCTCTGGGTTTTTGGAGGACTGAAAACCTTCTGCCCAAACTTGAATCCTGATTTCAGCTCAGCAGTTCTTCCGAGGAGGGGCTTTCCCCCAATTTTGACTACCCAGTCCATAAGCTGGTGCTGGGCCCTGGGAAAATTCTCCCAGGAGAAGGGACCCCAGCCCTGAGCGGGGGTGAGGGGAGGGGGAGAGGGACTGACTCATCACTTCTACGCACACAGACATGCACTTACTTTCATCAGCATAAAATCCGGCAGGACAGAATGTCACACAGGTGTTCATCTCCTGATGGTGATAGAACCCACGGCGGCAGGACAGGCACTGGGTTGGGCTCCTGCCCGAGCAGGTCTCACACCCCTTGTAGCAGCGGCGACAGCGTCTCGCTGCTGTGTCCCCAAAGTAGCCTGGAGGGCATGTGTTCACGCATTTCCTGTGGGAGCAGAAGCCACAGAGGGCCTTTGCAACTCAGCCCCGCATGGCCCTTGGAGCCTGCAGCACCGCCAGGTCCTGTGAGGCAGGATAGCTAGCTGGGGGGTAAATCCCAGCCACTCCTCTGCACCTCCAGCTTAGCAAAACTCCCAGGGAGCCAAGGCCTGGGGGTGAAGGTTAAACCATTAATGCCCATCATCCTGGTGAACACAGCTGAGAGATTCCTAAGTACCCAGGAGAGGATCCAGGACTTGGACAAGAACCCAGGAATCCTTTGTTTCAAAGTCTCAGTGGCACCTGGATGATGGTATTCAACTTTTGGAATTTTGAGCTCTGCCAGAATGTCACCGATGGTGCCCTTCGAGAGCTAGACTCACTGGACAGTGCATAAAGGCATCAGGCTGGCTGCCTGTGTACTGTGCAGGGCACGTGTGGCTGTGTCTGGGAGCTCAAGCACACCAGGAGAGACACGCCCGCAGCCCTGCATGGCTGCACCATTGCTGGGGCCCCTGGTGGCCATGTGTCCCACCTTGTGTGGTTGCACCGCTGACTGGACACCTGGGGCTGGGAGCTCTCCAGGTGCGGCCCACAGGGCTGACTTTCAGAACAGTGCTGGCCTCTAACATGGCATTTGTCTATAGTTCCCAAGTGGTCAGTCTTGGGATGCTCAGTCTGACCAATCTTTGTTTAACAAAATGGGTACAAAACGGTTTATAAGCACAGATACTACAATGACACAGCTTCTGATTTCATGAATTACTTTGTGATGAGGACCAGAAGTTACTAATATGTATGAAATTCCAAAGCAGTAAACCTCAATGCAATTTCCTTTTTGGGGTTTTACATTGATTCATAAGTAGGGTACTAGGCTGCCGGGGGCTGAGACAGCTTGAATCAGGTCACCTTAGCGGTATGCCGAGGAACTCCAGGACATGTGATCAGAAGTCCCAGCCCATTACCTGCTGGTCTTGGCACTCCCCAGGCTGAAGTGGACACAGTTCAAGCACTGGTCTGCATTGGGGCCATCACAGCCTTTGTCACCACACTCCGGATGGCACACACCTTAAAGACATAAGCATTTCCTTTCACCCAGAGAGATGCTTTGTCAACCAAATGCAGTCCCCTAAGACCCTGAGTCAGGTTGTCACAGCCTAGGTGGGTCGGGATTAGCTTCCCTAGAGAGTGGTGGATCTGCTGGGGCTGGACGGCAGGACCTCAGCTGGACAGAGTGCCCACCCCCATGGCAACCTGGCTACGGCTGAGAGCTGAGCCTAGCTCTCAAATGGGGCAGCCTGAGAAGGAAAACAGCCAGTGGTAGGTGGGGACCCAGACCCACAAAAAGACGAGCACTGTGAGATACCAAGAGAGAGGCTGGTGGTGCCTTCTTCGGGGCATTCCTCTGCAACAGGGTCATGATGTTGGCACCAGCCATCTCTCTAGATTCCTGACGTGAAGGACAAAGCAAGGCAATATGGGGCATCAAAGGCATCAGGGAAACTGCTGCCAAGCGGTGAGGATCATGGAAAGGATGGGAGAGACGATTCACTACATGCACTGGTGGGAATAGGATGGATCTGCAAGCCCAGGACCGCTGTGTGGGGCTGTCCCGGGGCAGGGCTGAGCTGGGCTGGGCTGTTCCTGGGCAGGGCTGTCCCTGGGTGGAGCTGGTCTGGGTGGGGCTGCCCCTGGATGGGCCTGGTTTGGGCTGGGCCTTTCTCTGCAAACCTTTCTGCTTCCCTCCCTCTCCTCCAAGTCCCCTGCCATCCCCAAATTCTGACTCTGGGGGCCTGTGTGTTGTTGGAAAAGTGTTGGAGAGAAATGTAGGGAGCTCAGTGGACTCTAGCAAGCCTCACTCTTGCAGGTGGTCTGCCCTGCAGGTGGGCCACACAGATGAGCCCAGTTAGAAATGTCTAGTGCCCTCAGGCCAGGGTGGGGCAGGTCCACAGATGTCCCCTTCACCTAGCCTGAAGAACATGACCACATCATACTGAAGACCAGCACTATGGTGGGACCGCCTGCCCGCCTCGTCCCTCACCCTCCTACTCTGGGCAATGGTTCCAGAAAACTGCCCCATGTGGGGAGGTGGCCAGTGGGGTATTACAAAGGCTTTGGAGTCTTTAGAAGAAAAAAGCCTTCTGTAAGGTTTGAGTTGTTGGAAGGGGTGGGGAGTGAGTTCAGAAGCAAAGAAGAGGTGATTTGCTGGCCACCAGCGTTTCATGGGGATGCAGGCACAGACAAAAGTCCCCATTCTCTGTTGCCCACAATGGGTCTTTGCTGAGGTACACAAAGCCCTCTTCATTCGTCCTTAAAGGGCCTGTGGACCTTCCTAGTGTTAGACCCGGTTTATTTTGCTTCCCTCCCTGAAGGTTTACTGTTGTTGATATTTCCAAAGTTTTCATTGTGGGTCCCACTGTGAACCCCTTTCAAAGCTGAGCTTGTCGCTGGGAATGCACTGGTCTGGGCTGGGGAGGGCTCTGCTGCGGGTAGAGTTCTAGTGCATGGCCTGACATGCACAAAGCTTATCATGGAGGCTACCCTCACCCCGCCCCCTTCCCCAGCTCCAGACTGTCGGGCTATTTTGCAGTCAGTTCTCATTTGATTTGATTCTTGTCCACCTCATTCCGGGACATTTCCAGATTTCCAAGCAAATCCTTGCTTCCTGGCACATTGTTTTTCAATTACCCACTGTGCAGAAGACACCTATGAGTTTGGCCACTGGGCTCTGACCTTCCACCCAGCCTGAGCTGTGGGGGCCTCAGGATACACCACCATGAGGACCATCTGCCTTCTGTAGTGGTTTCTCCCCAAGGCCAATGGAGGCGGGAGGTCTGTCTTACTTGATAAAGTAAACAGTTTCTTCAATCTTAAGGAGGTTTGGGGGGGGACAGGGAAGAGACAGACCAATTTCCCTACTCTCTCCCAGCACGGGAGACAGAAGCTTCAAGAGGCTGGATCTGGACTAGGGTGTTTATTGCTATATTCCCAGCACCTAGAAAGGTGTCTGGCATAGGGCAGGTGCCAACTAAATATTTGCTGAGAAGCTGAAGGGTGAGAGAATGGATGAAAGAAATATGGGTGGAAATTGGGAAAGTGCAGGTAACCTCACCATCCACAAACAGAACAGTCTAGGATGTACCAAGAGAGGGATAGCCTTGGGAGAAGGCCTGGTTCATGGCATGTGGACTTCACCTTCCTCCTCCCTCCTGGGGCCTCTTTGTGGTGGAGAAGTTAGTTAATAACCCCGAGGGAGCTCCACACAAGGCTGGGGTCCCCCTAACAGGGCATCTGGCTAACCAGCCGTGTCCAGCCCCAGTGAAGAGCGTGGTAAGATATTGTCCAAGGCAGGACGCTTAGATGAGCGTCTGTAAGCACCTCTCCTACAGCTGTCTACTTGAGTTGTCTCCAAAAGCCCAATGTCAAAATTCGCCTCTCGATGAATAGTTCTTGGATTAAATCTACCTGGTTGGTAGATTTACCACTTATCCTGCTTACTCCATCACTCCTAAGATTGTGTGTGTGTGTGTGTGTGTGTGTGTGTGTGTGTTCTGGTACAGCTGTAACACATTCTCTGGGTAAGCATATGTTATTTTTGTTGCCATTTGTATTTGTTTTTCCTCTTTCCTCAATTAGCATGAAAATTCTTCAAAGACCCACTGCCATCCTGTGTCATTTCCCAAGGTTCCAGATACAAGGGGGAGTGTGATTCATGTGCTGACAGTCTGCCAACTCCCACCTACTGGGTGTTAGAATGACAGAGGCTTATTTGAAATCTCTACCTTAAATCTTTTGTGGAGAAAATCCAGGATTAAAAAAACAACAACCCACAAACAGGGGCACCTGGGTGGCTCAGTTGGGTAAGCATCTGCAGAGCCTGCTTGGTATTCTCTCTCCCCCCACCCCACCCCGCCCCTGCCTCTCCCCTGCTTGTATGCTTGCAAGTGCTCTCTCTCTCTCTCTCTTCCTCTCTCTCTCTCTCAAAATAAATAAATTAACTTAAAAAAAAACCCCACAAACAAATGTTAGAAAGCAACTTGGGAATTCTCAATGGCCTTTGTCATAAGACGCTTAGACCAGTTTCTGAAGACACTTAGATACTTAGGAGGACTGCCTAAGTATCACGATCTTTCCCCTGCCGTTCATGCTGTCCAGGAAGAGTGTGCTGGCATGTCACTGGCACACCAGCAGACATGAAGTGGAGTGGCAGGGACAAAGGTGGCTGACTGCAGACGAGAGGTACGGAAGAGAATAACAGACCACTTTCACTGCAGGTCTGGTCTCTTCCCTGATGGCTCTATTCTGCTGGGTGAGTGCTAATGTGCCCAAAGTCCATGACCTGACAATGTCCTGCACTGGACATGCCACGTGTCCTGCGAATCAATTCCCCTGTGCCTGTTGAGCTGTCCTGGAATGCATCCAGGCAAAGGCTGCATGGGCTCTTGGCTTCCCTCAGTCCCGTGGGGCTGACCACACTGTCCCGCACTGACCTTAGCTTCCCTTCATCCTCATGACATTCTGTCCTTCCTTGGAGGCCACTCTCTCATAGCAGCCTGAGCACCACCCTATGTCCTGCCATCATCATCAAACTACCTGGAATCACCCAGGACAGCCACTGAGCATCCCCAGACCTGCTGAATCCACCTCTGAGGTGGGGCCCAGCCCTGGGCCTGCTCTTCAACCAAGCATCCTAGGTGGGTCACTGGGGCAGCCTTGCTCTCTGCCATGTCTGGTGCTTGCTCTCCAGGGACCTCCCGCTGCTCCTCAGCCACCAGGCGGCTCTGTCCCAGCAGGTAGGCCATCGACCCCTGTTTCCCTGGTACCTCACCCAGCCCATGTGGCTACTGCCCCCCACTTCCTGCTGGACTCACCAGCCCCCCGATCTCCAAGCCCTCCTCTCTAAGTTGGATTTCCACATACTCTTTTACTTTGGGGACCCCAGACTCCACCACTACCTTGGACGCAGTGCTGTCCTGTGCCCCCTGCTGCTGGCCCCTGGGACCACTGTTTCATCAGACCTCTCTACCCCTTCCTGACGCGGTAACTGCTCTCTGGCGCACAGGGCCCAGGTGGAGTACCACCAGGCTGCACTCATCACCCCTGTGCACCTCTGCCCATGCCAGTTCTCCAAATTCTTAAGAACCTTCTTCCTAGTATAACCACCCCGGAAAATCCCTGCTTCAACCTGTTGCACCTCTGTGCTAAAACTGCAGAAAGCTGATAATAATCATGGGCCTACCTCAAAATCACCCTTCCCTTCACCCTGTCTCTTTCCCTGAGTTTCTGCCCTGAGGCTTATCTGTGACTGAGCTTCTGGAAGAGGCATGGACAAGCCCTTGAAAGTGGAATCTTTTTTATTTTTTATATATTAAAAAAGATCTTTTTTAAGTTTATGTATTTGAGACAGGCAGAGACAACATGAGTGGGAGAGGGGTAGAGAGAGAGGGAGAGACAGAGAATCCCAAGCAGACTCTGCACTGTGAGCACACAGCCCGATGAGGGGCTTGAAATCATGAAATTGTGAGATCATGATCTAAGCTGAAGCTGAGAGTCAGACACTTAACCCACTGAGCCACCCAGGCGCCCCTTGACTATGGAATCTAACATGGCTGCTTCCTCCTCCCCTGCTCCTCTTCCTCCTTTTCCCCTCCTCTCCCATTGCCCTCCACATCACCCCACTCTTGCTCTCTCCCCATCTCTGTCTCTACCTGCTGTTACTGGCCTGCCCATCCCACTTGCCCCAAGATTGTAGGGACCTTCCCCGAGAGTCAGGAACACTTTCCATTCCCACAGAGACATCCTCTATCCATCTAGGCCATACTTGGGAAAGACTAAGTGACTTGGGCTACAGGGCAGTCATATTGTGAGATTCCAGGACAGTGTAAGGGTAGAGTCAGTAGCAGATTTTAAGGAAAAAAAAAATCAGTCCTTTATTAATAATTACTGAATCTTGCCACCGTTTATAAATCGCAGGGGGAAACAGAGCAGATTAATCCATACATAATTCAATGCTCCATTTTAAAGGAATGGTAGAAGAAATTTAAAATGGAATCAACCGTAATTTATGCTTGATATGTATCAGTGGAATTCTCCATTTTGTTACTTTTCTTTTTTCAGAAGCTATTAGATAATTCAAAACATCAATATCCTTAGATATCACCCATCATTTATCAAACAGCTGTAATATTTAGCTAAGCAAAATATGCCCAACCAGAAACACTCAGCTTCTCACAAATCACTGTGGGTTAGTGCAGAGGGAAAGGAACAGCTTTCTACCTAATGTGCTAATCATGACTGCGCCCATCCCAGAGGCTAGATATGCCGAAGCCCTCTCCAGGCTGCTCCCTCCACGAGGGTGCTGGAGGTCCAGAGCCAGGGGCACCTCCCACCTCCCAGCAATGGTATGTCTGGAGAAGAAGCATTTGCACGAGGCATCTTTACTTTCTGTGAGATTTTTTTGTTGTTGTTTAAGTAGGCTCCACACCAATGCATGGCTTGAACTCATGACCCTGAGATCAAGACCTGAGCTAAGATCAAGAGTCGGATGCTCAACCGACGGAGCCACCCAGGTGCCTCTCCTGTGAGATTCTTAAGTCCCTTCCAGTGGCATCAGTTATCTACTGACATTCAGAGCTAAGACTCTCTCCTGGAGTCTTCATCCCAGCTCTCAAGGCCAGTCAAGACCAGCACTGTAAGTTCCTCTCCTGGCTATCTGGCTATGCTCATTCAACCCAACCTTTCTGGGCCCATTTCGACCCTCGTCCTTCCCACATTCTGGCCATAGGGACAGAAAGTGGATGGATTTGAGAGGGTCAGGAGGTTGAGGCATGAGACGAGGGACTCTGAAATAAGTGGGTGCCCCAGGAGGGGGATCATTAACCAGGAGGCAAGTCCCAGTTCTGGTTGGGCATATAGAACCTTCTGTTTCCCAGCCTTGTAAGGTTGGAGAATACTTACTGGTTCGAAGCATACTTACTGGTCTGTAAGATATTAGGAGAGCCGTGGGTGGAAGGAGCTGTGTGGGTGTAAATTGCCATCATTATTACAACTTCCAGGAAGGGAGGAAGACCTACCATCACAATCCCCGCCTTTGCCAGGTATAGCCCCACGTTTTAAGAGCCAACAGTGGAAAACCAAAACTCGCTGAGGTTTGCCATCTCCCTCGGCTTCGGGTTCATTACCTGTGTAGTCTTCTTCGTCCTCAGGAACCTCGGCCTGGGGCGGTGACAGAGCGGCCTTGGGTGGCTCCAGCTCCGGGGTCGAAAGCTCCAGCATCCGAGAGCGAGACTGATGGGAAATGAAAGTGTTGTATGGGTGTTCCGCTGTGCCGTACAAGATGAGGCTCCATTCTTTCAGTTTCCCTGGAAGACACCAAGCCCAGAGTTACCGGACAGCCATGAAACCTCCCTCAGAAAGTCCTTGAGGCACCTGGCCCAAGGCCGCCATCACTCACAGAAGAGCCAGGCGCAGGGCTCCTCCTGGGGGGCTCTTCACCCACCATCTAGTCACCGGAGAACCAAGGATGTGCCGACTGCCCAGGCCATGTACTCTGTCCCCCAGTCTCACCATGGCTCTGCTGATTGGCTTCCTTGCCCTCTTGGACTATCCAGTGGGTGGACCTGGGGCCTGGCCCTGAGCCTTTTCCCATTTGCTTCCAAATGTGAAAGCTGGATTCCATATACCGAGGAGTCCTGCTATTTGCATCCTTGACCCTGGATCACACGAAGATTGGTCTTGGGATCCTTCCTATGTAGCCCGCCAAGGTGGGTGGGAAGTGTGGTAGGGTGGGAATAGCAGTGCAAACCCAAATGTCCCCAGATGCTGGGTGTAGAGAGGATGGCCTCAAAAATGGCAGGATGGGGGCACCTGGGTGGTTCAGTCAGTTGGGCATCTACCTCTTGATTTCGGCTTGGGTCACAATCTCTCGGTTCGTAAGTTCAACCCCCACTTCAGGCTCTGTGCTGGCAGTGTGGAGCCTGCTTGGGATTCTCTCTCTCTGCCCCTCCCCTGCTCATGCTTGTGCACTTTCTCTCTCTTCTCTTTCTCAAAGTAAATAAACTTAAAAAAAAAAAAGCCAGGATGAATGGCACAGAGGCTGGATTGTGCATGGGGAATTGAGAAGCTTGGGGAGGAGGGGTAAGGGCAGTGTGCCCAGCTATGAGTGAACAGGGGTGGGGACCCCACCGTCTACTTCCATGTGGAAATGATGGCCCATGCTGCTAGGTCTTCCCAGGGGTACAGAGAAGTGGAAATCTGGCCTGCAATTTGTAGGTGAAATCCCTGATCTTATAAAACACAGTAGAAGCCAAGTTAGATATGCCTGGGGCTGGCCCAGCTACATGCACCACGCGTCTGAGCTTCCCTTCCTAACTGTGTGTTCCCAGCATTCAGGGAGGTGAGACCATATTGAGGAGGTCATTGCTGTTATTCTTGTGCAAATGAGAGGCCAAGGTCCAATGTGGCCAGCAGGGGACACACTGCTCATGCTGAAGGACTCACTGCCTCTCCACCCCAGCAACCATGCAGCTGTGAGCCACCTCAATGAACCCTCATGACAGGCCACGGTGACCCAAGCTAGGGACAGTGTCTTTGCCAGCTTCGCGTCTGTGTCAGCTGGGAAAAATCTCTGGCTTCCTCTTCATTTTCTATCATTGGGTTTCTTGGCAATTGGAATGCTTTAGGTGACGGCAATTATTGCTCTGATTAGTCCCTAAGTGATTTGTGTTTTTATTGTTGCTTCTGTTCACACTATTCCACTTCTTTCCTCTGAATGGCAGGCCATCTGTCTTTAGATATCTGTCTATACACTATTTTTGCCAGATGGTCAGCTCTGCTGGTATAACTTTATCTTTTATTCCAGTTCCAGGAATCCCTTGGACTCCCTAAATTCTACAACATGGGCTCCTGCTTGTCCACATACCCCAGAAGCCTGTGGGCTAAAACCCATACTGTCCTAGGAGGACAGAGGCAGGACTGGCCTGCAAATACCAGGCCACACTTATAACTTACTGTGCTGTACCCCCCCCCTTTTTTTAAATTTTTTAATGTTTAATTATTTTTGAGAGAGAGACAGAGTGCAAGCAGGGGAGGGGCAGAGAGAGAGGGAAACACAGAATCTGAAGCAGGCTCTAGGCTCTGAGGTGTCCGCACAGAGCCCGACATGGGGTTCAACCCCATCAACGGTGAGATCATGACCTGAGCAGACTTAATGGACTGAGCCACCCAGGCGCCCCTTATTGTGATCTTCTAAATGGTGTCTGATTTTGATTCAGTTATACAACGCAGCAGAGCCACACTCTAGCCAACCAAGGTCCCAGGCCCTGAAAGCCTGCCGCCCTCAAGCTGTTCCAAGTCAGGCCCCACATCACCTGGGCCTTTCCCGGCCTGGCCAGGGCTAGAGGATGCAGGTCCTTGAATTTGCAAAAATATTCCTGAGCTATTTCCCAGTACATGGACTTCCAAAGGGCCTGGTTCTTTTAGACACTCCGTGACCATTTCCCTAACACCATGAGAAGCACTTCACCCGGGTGCAGGTGCAGAAAACACAGTCCCTGATTATGAACTGTCATCCGTTCTCAACTTCTGAAGACCAAATTAGAGCCAGATTTCAAAGCCACAGAGGAGCCGGGCATGTTAACTGCAGGGTGAGGAACCGATTAAGGGGGAGCACGAGGACCACACGACAGGGAAAAAGGCTCTGTAAGCTGTCATTTGAGTCAAGACCTGTTTCCGCCCTGTATCGTGTCTCCCAAAACACCCACGAAAGCCCTCACCACTAAAATTAGACTCGTATTTTCAGATATGGCTTTGGTAGGACAAACAAAAGAGGCTGCTCTGAGCTCAGGATCAGCAAGCACCCAGTGGAGGGAGGGTGAGCAGGAGGAATTCAAAGAAACCAAGACAGTAGATCCTCAAAGTTCTCAGCACAAGGAGAAAAATCATTTTTTTTCTGTGTGTGTGTGTGTGTGTGTGTGTATGAGACAATGGATATTGACTCACTTATTGTGGTAACTACACACAATCTAGGTAAGTCAGGTCATTATGCTATACATCATAAACTTCTTCTTCTTTTTTTAAAATAGTTTCTTTTCGGGAAGGCTGGGTGGCTCAGTCGGTTGAGCGACAAACTTTGGCTCAGGTCATGATCCCACGATTTGTGAGTTCAAGCCCTGCATCGGGCTCTGTGTTGACAGCTCGGAGCCTGGAGCCTGCTTCTGATTCTCTCTGCCCCTCCCCCACTCATGCTCTGTCTCTGTCTCAGAAGTAAATAAACATAAAAATTTTTTTAAAAAATAGTTTCTTTTCTTTTTTTTAATGTTTATTCATTTGGGGGGCGGAGGGGCAATGAGAGAGAGGGGGACAGAGTTTCCGCAGAGGGCTCTGTGCTGACAGCAGAGAGCCGATGCTGGGCTTGAATTCATTGTGCAAGATCATGTCAGACCCTTAACCGAATGAGCCACCCAGGTACCCCTGTACATCATAAACTTCTACAATGCTGAGTGCCAGTCATATCTCAATAAAACTGAAAGGAAAAAAAAATATTAAGAAACCAGCAGGAGGAGCTGCCTTGGGATGGTAGGAGGGGAGGCTGCAATTCAGGAATAAGAAAGAGACTTCATTTTTACTGTATTCCCTTAGGGACTGTCGGATTTTTGTTCTGTTTTGTTTTTAAGCCACAGCATATGTTACCTTTCAGATATATAATTAAAAATTTGTTTTTTAATGTTTATTTATTTTTGAGAGAGAGAGAGACACACCGAATCCAAAGCAGGCTCCAGGCTCTGAGCTGGCAGCACAGGGGCTTGAATCTACAAACTGTGAGATCACGACCTGAGCCGAAGTTGGATGCTTAACCGACTGAGCCACGCAGGTGACCCTCACATATACAATTTGAGAAGAAATCTAAGTTTAATGAAAAAAAGGGGAAGGTTGTATACTCAAAGAAAAAAACATTAAAAAAATGGGATACTTGGGGCTTTGGGTTTATGTTTCTGAATAAGTAATAAATATGAATGAATATGAATAGCTAAAAATCCAAAAGTATAAAAGGGAATATGGTGGAAGTCTTCCTCTAGCCCTGTCCCCTGGCCACCATCTTTCTCATCACAAGTGACCCCATTACTTGTTTCTTATGTACCCTTCCAGAAGCATTTTATTCTTTACCAAGCAGATATGAGCATATATATTTTGTCCTGTCCCCTTTATCAACACACCTGCTACACCTTCTGAACCTTGCTTCTTCCATTAGCAAGGCATCTCGATGACCTTCCCATCCCTACAGCAGAGAGACGTTGAATCATTTAACAGTCCCCTATTGGCGGGCATTTAGGTTGTTTCCAACTTGCAATTATGAACAGTGCTATAACCTGGTCACATGAGGAGGGGCCCGGAGAAGTAGAAAGAGGTCCTAGTATGTGGCCCGGTCCCCAGTGTCAGCTCCCTCCACGCTAACCATCCCCAGAGTCTGCCCTTGCTCTGGGGGAGATGAGACATGTGAATGTGGAAGAACCACAGAAAAGTAGAAGGAGAACATAGCTGGGGCTACCCCAGACCAGAGACTGGGTCCACACTCGACAGAACTGCCGTCCAGGCGCAGGATGATTGAAAAACGTTGGCCTGCTTTGGACAAAGCATTTAGCCAGAATGTATTATTTACTATTCAGGACACTCAGCATGCCCGTTCAAGTTTACTGGGACAAAAACCAAGCAGTTCCATTAATTCCTTAATTTCCAGCAGGGAGGTCTTAAAAGACATCCAAATCCAAATTCTTTGGTTTTTCTTTCCATCAGCCTCCTGAGATTGTAAAGAAAGAACAACAAATCCACCTGCTTAGCTGCTTGGGGCCAGCACTGTCAGGACTCTGCCTCCAGATGTCACCAGCAAAGCCCAGGCAACAGTAATTGTGTCCCAGGCACACGATAATCCTGGCTAATGCCAATAAATGGCTTTATCATCATTCACTATCTTCAGTGCAGCATTTCCCCTTGATGAATTGAATTGGTAATGAACAAACAGGATTATTCCTATTATTCAAAGGAAGAACCAGAATTAAGGAAGACTACGGTTGAATTTGCCAATAGGAAAGTACCAGCAGTAATAAAGCTTTTCTTTGCCTCATATTTTGAGTGAAGCATTAAAAATCCTTGAGAGGGGACTTTACAATTGGAGACAAAGAGGGTAGAAGTGGGGGAAAGTTTTTGTTAGGCTAAGAACTCTGAGCTAATACTTTTGAATTCTTGGGTTTTCTTTGGGCATAAGAAGTTATTAACAATAAAGAATTTATTAATTCTCCCCCGCCCTTATATTGAAAACATGCAGGGAGAAATTCTTTAGTCAAAACATAGTAAAGAAAGAGAAACCTAAAAAAAAAAAATTAAGAAAGAAATACATTTCAGTCTCTGCCCTCCCTCCAGCCCCAACCCAGTGGAAGTTTTTTCCACATAAGGGCCAGTGAACCTGACTTACAAAGTTTATGAAGTTTAATGAAGAGGTTTTGGTAGAAGGAATAAAAAAGGCTCACCTCCATCTGTTTATAAAAATATACAAAAACACTTTAAAGGGAGGATTTTATGGTATGTGGATTATAGTTCACTATATTTCAATAAAGCTATTATATGAAATACTGTATATATATATATATGTATACACACACACATACACTTGTGTGTATTATAGACAGAAAAAAACCCCAACATTTACTCAATAAATTTAACACATAATTAAAAATGCACTTTAAGTCCACATTGTGGCAACTAAGAGGGAGGGGAATAAAGGGAATTTAGGAAACAACGTGGAAAGGACAAGGAAGAGTGTCCACACATGTGGGCCACCATGTGTGCGCATGTAGGCGCACACACACGCACACCTGTGCATGTTTCCCTCAGAGCCCAGTGCAAGACAGGGGGGATGAGAGACTCTTCCCTACAATCTTGTAGTCATAAAAACCATTAAAGATGGTGTTTTCAGTACCAGAAAAGGATCTAAGAATCCTAAGTGCTAGTGTTCATTTAGGTGAAGGTAGAACAAGTACGAATTCAGTAAAGAACAATAGTGGTCCTGTACGGCAATGCACAAAATAGCATTTTCCTTAATGGTACCCTAAGGTTAGGTAGGATACCATCTTTTTAACGTTTGTTTTTTTTTTTTTTTTTGCTTTTTTCAAAGTAATGAATTCACAGTTTGAAAAGTCAAGCAATGGTACACATTGCTTGTGTACCAAGACCACTAGACCAATGGTACACAGTCTAGTCTTTCTGTTACCGCCCCCTCCCTCTCTGAGTCCTTTTTTGGGACACGGTATCTTTTCACACGCAGAGCGTCTATTCTAGCACTTAGTACCTCATTGCTTGATTAAATGTGTGTATGCTATGTCCTGGTTTCTCATGTTTTTTTTAAGTTCATTTATTTATTTTGAGAGAGAAAGAGAGAAAGAGAGAGGGAAGAGAATCCAACAGGATGCACACTGTCAGTGGAGAGCCCAATGCGAAGCTCCATCTCACGAATGTCAGATCAAGACCTGAGCTGAAATCAAGAGTCAGATGCTTAACCAACTGAGCCACCCGGCGCCCTTGGTTTCTCAGTTTTAGACACCATCCAGTGACATCCTACCTAGGATATGGAGAAGAAGCCCCACTTTCACGTCATCCCTCATATACTCACATCCTTCCCCATATACCCAACACTCTGTTGACATGATTTCTTACTGGGTCAGTATTCAGTGTCTTCTCCCCCACCTTCCTCCCATTTCATTTTGTGGGAGATTTCCTCAGGGCTTCTAACCTATCTATTGACTTCCTAAGTTTTGCCTCACGCTTAAAATTTTCAAAGTATTTATCTGGTTCTCCCAATGTTCTTTTTTTATAATACAGAATCCTGTTCTTGGTTTATAGATGAAATATTTTCTCTTCTCTTCCCTGAGGACACCTATGAGATAACGGAATTTATATATTGGTCTCTGCCCTAGTTCCTGGTACAGAGCTCCTGAGACCCTTGTTATTTCCTAAGTGATAAGGACAATAGGAACATCTCTTGTTAAAACATTTGTCTTTGACCCTGTCCCTAACTCAAGACTCCTAAAACCCTTGCAAACTCTTAAGTGATAATAAGGAGCATCCTTTGTTCTCTGGAAGTGACTCTGGGCGAGCTCTGGGGTTGGTCACCAAAAAGACTAAACTAAGATTAGTAGCTTGGAATCTTCAGCCCTGCCCCCAACTTCTCTAGGGAGGGGCTAAAAATAAAGATAGTAACAGACTATGCCTATATGAAAAAGCCTCCTTAATTTCCCAACAGTATATGGTTTGGTGAACTTCTAGGTCGGCAAACACACACCAGGAGAATGGCGCACCCCAACTCTGCACAGATGGAAGCTCCTACTCTCAGGGCCCTGCCAGACCTCGCCTTGTGTATCTCTTCATCTGGCTATTTATCTGTATCCTTTGCCATTTCCTTTAACAAACGGATAAGTGTAAGTAAGAGCTTCCCTGAGTTTTGGGAGTCATTCTCCCAAATTAAATGCATCCCAAGAGGAGGTCTTTAGAGCACCCATCTCTGGCTGGTAGGTCAAAAGCACAGGTGGTAACCCAGACTTGTTACTGGCTTCTGAAGTGTATGTGAGTGTGTAAGGGGGAGCCAGGGGCAGTTTTGTGGGACTGAGCCCTTAAGCTGTGGGATCTAACGCTATCTCTGATGGTGTCAGAACCAAGTTAAATTGTAGGACGTCCAACTGGTGTGACTGAGAATTGCTTGTTGTGGGGGAAAAAAACCACACATTTGGTGACCAGAGGTGTCAGAGGTGAAGTGTTTTGTGTGAATAGTAGACACACAGGAGGAACACAGACTAGGGAATAACTGGTGTTCTCCCTACACAGGGGAACTAAATTTTTCTATTTTGTAATACCAATTAAAGTCAGTTGAGTGTCTGACTTTGGCTCAGGGCATCACTGTTCATGAGTTCAAGCCCCAAATCAGGCTCGCTGCTGTCAGTGTGGAGCCTACTTGGGATTCTCTCTCTCCCTCTCTCTCTCTGCCCCTCCCAGGCTAGCACTCTCTCTCTTAAAAATAAGATAAACATTAAAAAAAAACAATTATAGTTTTTCTGAAGTTTTCTGCCTTGCTCCTTCCCCTCTAAGTTTCTTCTCTGTTCGAGTTTGTTTCTGTTTTAATGTCAGATAATTTCCTCAAATGTCTGGTGGTCCTTGTACTGAGGTGTGCCTCAGTAGTGAGGCACTACAAAGCTGATTGACAGTTCTGTGTGCTGGAATATGGAAACGTATTTTTTTGTTTGTTTATTCACTTTGTACACGGCCAACTTGCTGGCTTGTGCAATATGAGAAAGGAAATGCCATCACAGTGTATGAGGTGGCTCAGATGTACACAACATTTACATAGTAAATGTGAACACTTCCCATCAGAAACAATGGAGGTCAGAGCAAAGCATATCTTTACACTGCTGAAATTTAAAAAAAAAAAACACTGCCGACTCAGAATTCCATAAAATGAAAATACTATTTACGACTAGGTGGATACATGGAAACATCACAATGATTTCCTCAAAGCACAAAGTCAATGTGTCAACAAAGGAGCAAACACACACATTTTTCAAAACAAACAAATAAAATTGGTTGAAATAAAGACTTTTTTTGAAATAAACCTAAGCTGAGCAAACTCATGGCCAGCAGGCCAACATGATAAGAAATGATAAAGGAAATTCTACAGGCAGAAGGAAAATGATACCAGATAAAAAACTGTATCTATAGGAAAGAATAAAGAACACCAGAAATGGTAAGTATGTGGATAAACAAAAAGAGTAGCTTTTTTCCTTCTCTTACTTTCTTTTTTAAAAATGTTTATTAAAAAATTTTTCAATGTTTATTTCTGAGAGAGAGAGAACGAGCAGGGGAAATGCAGAAAGAGAGAGGGAGACACAAAATCCAAAGCAGGCTCCAGGTTCTGAACTGTCAGCACAGAGCCTGATGTGGGGCTCGAACTCACCGACAGTTGTGATCATGACCTGAACCGAAGTCGGACACTTAACTGACTGAGTTACCCAGGCGACCCCTTCTCTTACTTTCTTTAAAAGACAAAGACCGCGTAAAGCAAAAATATCACTGTCTGATGGAGATGGTAATATAGAGAGAAGTAAAATATATGACATAATTATAGCACAAAGTGGGGAGTGGGAGAATAGAATGACACTGTCGTTAGGCTCTTAAATTTGTGAAGGGTGAAGTCCATGTGATATTAATTCTAAGTAAACTGTAATATATTAAGGCTACATATAGTAACCCTTAGAGTGAACACACAAATATTGCTAAAAAGCCAAAAAGGAAATAAATGTAATATTCAAAATTATTTAATACCCTCCCTCCCAAAAAAAGGCACAAGAAGAGAAACCTTTTTAATATTGTTGGATTTAGTTTGTTAACATGGTGCTTGGAATTTTCGTATTAATGCTCCTGAGTGAGACTGGCTGAAAATTCTCCATTCTCATACTGTGCTGTTGGGATTTGGCACCAAGGATATACAGGTTTCATTAAACCACTGGGGATCATTTCCCCTTTTTCAACTGTCTCAAAGAGTTTACAGAATATTGATATTATTTCTTCCATTTGAATGTTTAGTAGAATTTGCCAGTTCATCTATCTGGTGAATTGTTATCCTTGAGTTTTCTTTTCTTTTTTTTTTAATTAATTTTTTTTAATGTTTATTTAGTTTTGAGAGAGAGACAGAGAGTGAACAGGGGAGGAGCAGAGAGAGAGGGAGACACAGAATTTGAAGCAGGCTCCAGGCTCTGAGCTGTCAGCACAGAGCCCAACGCCAGGCTTGAACCCACAAACCGCGAGCGTAAAATCATGACCTGAGCCAAAGTCGGATGCTTAACCAACTGAGACAACTGAGTTTTCTTTTAAATTATATAATCAATTTAATAGGATAGTTTCAATCTTTATTTGTTTTCTTGTGTCAATTTTACTAAGTTGTATTTTTTTCTTGGAATTTGCTCATTCCACTTAAAATTTCTTTTCTTTCTTTTTTTCTTTTGGTCACAAGTTTATAATACCTTCTTACAACAATTTTAATGTATACAGGATTTATAATAATGTTCCTCATTTTCATTCCTGAAATGATATAGTCTCAGTTTTTTCCTTGACTGATCCTCCTAGAGGTTTATCAATTTTATTCATCTCCTCAAAAAACTAACTTACGGTTTTCTTGATTCTCTCTTTCATATTTTTGTTTTCTAGTTCACTAATTCCCGCTATTAAAAAAATTCTTTCTCTCCTATTTCTTTGCATTGATGTTTTTGGTCTTTCTCTACCATCTCAAGCTGGATGCTTAGCACATTCATTTTTAGCCTTTTGTCTTTCCTAATGCATAAATTTCCCTCACTCCACAACTTTCCTGGCATTCCACTTGTTGGGATATGTACTATTTTTATTATCATCTAGTTCTATATATTTTCTAATTTACATTATAATCTTTTTCTTTTGACACATGGGTTATTCGGAAGCATTTTTCAATTTTCAAATGTATGGGCTTTTTCTAAGTCATCTTTTTCTTTTGAGTTTTAACTTAAGTGTAATGTCAGAGAACAGGGTTTATATGCTACCAATCCTTAGAAATATGCTGAAGCTTGCCAACCAGCCCACTACGTGGCTGATTTTCATAAATATTCCATTTATGCTTGAAAAGAAATTTTATTCTTCGGTTGGTGGGTATAGACCCACCAATAGACCCATTAGACAGACCCATTAGATATAACTTGTCAGTTGTGATGTTTGAATCCTATATTCTTGAATCCTGTTTTATCTATCAAATATATTCGAGCATGTTAAATCTACTTAGTGTGTGAGTTTGTCTTTTTCCCTTTGTACTTGTAACAGTTTTTTGCTTTCTATGTTTTGAGGCCAGTGTTAGAACTGAACCAAATCTTTTATCAATGTGGGGTAATACTCTTTAGAGCTAATGATGCTTTCTGTGCTGACATTTCTGCTTGTCTGATGTTAATATAACTACACCAGCTTTCTTTGGGTTGGCATTTTCTTGGTATGTCTTTCTCCATCTGCTTTATTTTTTAATTTTTCTGGTTGTTTGTTTATTTGTTGTTTTTCTGTTTTAGAGACCCTTCTTCATAGTTCTTTGGGTCAGTCCCAGCAGGAAGCAGACAGCATAATTAAACAGGGATAATCCAAGGAGGCTTTAATAAAGAGACTGTTTACAAAGGTGTGAGCAGAGCAAAACAAAGTTATAACTTTGGATAGTGGAGTTCCCTGGGGCTAGTAACAGAACTGGTGTTAAGACCTTAGGTTACTTTATTCTACTGGCTAGGGTGGGGGGCAGGACTGTGACCCTGGGGAACTCTGGCTGCTGAGGGCAGCTGGAGGAAAAAATAAAATAAACTCATAAATAAATTTTTTTTCTCCCTCCATTTTCCTCTGGAGTTTCGCCTTGGCTGAACTTAACCGTAAGCCATAGGCAAAGAGTCTGAGATGATGCCAGCCTCCTAAGGCAGAGTGGGGTGGAGAAAACTAGACAATGGGGCTGGTAGACACCAGAAACACACTTGGCACGAGAGAAAATATATTTTTTAAAAATCTAATATGACAATTTTTGTCATCTAAAATGAAGCAATTAGTCTATTTACCTTTACTGAAACTAGGACTTCTTTTGAACCACTTGTTTTATGTGTTCTGCCATAGGGTTCTTTTCTCTTGTTTTTCCTTTCATGCCCTGAGGTCCCAGCTTTATGCAGGTGCTATAAAACTCTCTAGGTGGGCTCCCCAGATTCAGCGAGTACCCTAACGCACAAGCCACCATCAATCCTCCATTGACCTGACTGTCAACATGTCAATCAGCATTTAAAATTGTTTTCTGTGACCAAGCAAGGACTAGGAGTCTGTAACAACTTTTAACATTTCAATTCGGTCTTTGATTTGGTCGTTTGTTAGCAATTTAGAAAAAAGATTTACCTTAAAAAAAATTTTTTTAACATTTATTCATTTTTGAAAGGCAGAGAGAGACACAGCGCAAATGGGGGAGGGGCAGAGAGAGAGGGAGACACAGAAACAGAAGCAGGCTCCAGACTCCAAGCCATCAGCACAGAGCCCGACGCTGGGCTCGAACCCACAAACCTCAAGATCATGACCTGAGCCGAAGTCCCGACTGAGCCACCCAGGTGCCCCAAGATTTACCTTATACTATAACAAAAACAAAACCAAAACCATTGTGGAGAAAACCAAATCATAAACAACCTGGAATGGAAAAAAAAATTATCAAAACTCTGGAGGAAAATCTTCAAAAAATTAAAGGTCAAATAGCACATGAGGAAAAATATTTATAGGAACTATGACACATGATGGGCTATTACATCTGTATTTTACATGGAGTACTTTCTCAGCAGTGAGGGGAGCCTGGGTGGCTCAGTAGGTTGAGCATCTGACTTTGGCTCAGGTTGTGATCTCATGGTTCCTGTGTTGGAGCCCTGCATGGGGAGCTCTGCTGTCAGTACAGAGCCCGCTTCAGATCCTCTGTCCCTCTCTCTCTGCCTCTCCCCTGCTTGTCCTTTCTCTTTCTCAAAAATAAACATTAAAAAATAATAATAACAACAGCAGTGAGACGTCTTGGGACAAAAACAGAAATGGCAATTTTCCAAAGAAAAAACACACTCTGTACACAAATATTTGGAAAAAAGTGTTCCTCCTCATTAGTAATTATCACAATGCAAATTAAGGAGAGATATCATTTATTTCCTCTAGAGCTGGCCAGTGAGTGTGCCTGATGAGATTACAAATTGGTTCAACTATTTTGAAAAGCAAATCCGTAACAGGCATCAAAAGTAGATATGCTTCCATCTCTTACTTGTCTGGTGAATGGTCCCCAGGAAATAATTTTAAATTTAGGAGAAAGCCTTTTGCACTAAGCTGTCTATTTATAATAGCAAAAAAAAAAAAAAAAAAAAAAAAAAAAAGAAGAAAAAAAAAGGAAAATAGCCTGCATGTCCAACAATAGATGCATGGCTCAAATAAATTATGGTGTTTCTACTTGGTAAAGTTTTATTAAAAAAAATGCTGCTTACAAAGGATGTATAATGATATTAAAAGATGCTTGATATGCAAGTCATACAAAGAAATCCAAAGTTATGAATGCAGCCTGGTTAGAACTCTATAAAATGTCAGGAAACAGAACACCAAATAGAAATATAGATGTATTTTTGAACATGACATGTTTCTGGGGGAAAAAAAGGCAAATGTTCAAAAATTAAATGCACTTATATATTTGGTCGTGGCTCTGGCTGCCAGAATATTGCCCAGTGTGGGCAGCACGGACCTCCAGGTACATCTTTTTTTTTATGTGTATTTATTATTGAGAGACAGAGAGAGACAGAGCATGAGCATGGGAGGGGCAGAGAGAGGAGGAGACACAGAATTTGAAGCAGGCTTGAGGCTCTGAGCTGTCAGCACAGAGCCTGATGTGGGGCTTGAACCCACCAACTGCGAGATCATGACCTGAGCTGATGTTGGATGCCCAACCGACTGAGCCACGCAGGTACCCCTCCAGGTACATCTTTGTACCTAAAAGCTGATTGATGGTATAGGAATGTGACAGAGGAGTTTCGGGGAAGCTCTTTCTCTTCTCCATGACAATTGATTTTTCATTTTCAACCACATTTAGACTATTATGTGCAAAAATGAAATATTAAAGAAAAAAATCTCATCTTTTTATTACGTTCACCATCAGGAGATATGAAACCAACTGGCAATGCCATGACTCATAACCATGCACAACGGCGGTTGGATTGTCCCCTCACCTATCTGAAGTAGGAATGTTTGTTTTTTTCCTGCACTAGGAGACCTGGGGGATGGCGAGGAGAAGGGAGGCAAAAAGACCAACCGAAACATAGCGAAGCAAATGGGGTTAGAAGTGGGACTTTTGGATAGCTGTGTGTATAGTGGCTGTTTGGAAACTTTACTGAAATCTTCAGTTCTGGTTGTTTTTTTTTAAATTTTTTAATGTTTATTTATTTTTGAGAGAGACAGAGACAGAGTGTGAACAAGGGAGGGGCAGAGAGAGGGAGACACAGAATCTGAAAACAGGCTCCAGGCTCTGAGCTATCAGCCCAGCGCCCGACACGGGGCTCGAACTCACAAGCCATGAGATCATGACCTGAGACGAAGTTGGACGCTTAATCAATTGAGCCACCCAGACGCCCCTGGTTTTTTGTGTTTGTTTTTTTTTAATTAATTAATTAATTAATTAATTAATTTAGGGAGAGAGCTCAAGCAGGGGAGGGGCAGAGAGAAAACGGGAGAGAGAAAGAATTCCAAGCAGGCTCTGTACTGTCAGTGTGGAGCCCCATGGGGGGCTCAAACTGCAAGACCACTACCTGAACAAAAGGTCACTTAATTGACTGACTTTCTTTTAAGTAGGCTTCTTGACTAGTGTGGAGTCCAACACTGGGCTTGAACTCAAGCCCCTGAGATCAAGACCTGAGCTGAGATCAAGTCAGACGCTTAACCGAGGGAGCCACGCAGGCGCCCCTCTTCAGTTCTGTTTCAAGAGAAGCAGGAGTGATACTCTAGAATCGTACTTTCCAGAAATGAGAGTTCAGTGACAAACTTGAAAGCCGGCACAGAAGGCACATGCTTTGAAATCTGACTTTCTTCCTAGCCGTCAGGACAAGATATATTGAGCCCTGGATCGCAGATTGCAAAATTTCAACTCCTCTTGGAAGCGGAGATGAGCCCAAAACAGATGTCAATTAAACAGCAGTCAGTAAAACAACAATAAAACGAGAACAGCTCTCCTCTTAGGAAGAAATGCCTGAAAGAGCTAACTAACTGAAAGGAAATCAGAAAACCATGGAACTTTAGATGGTGAAAAAAGGAAAATTGCAGTCACATAGGAGAGACTAATTTCTTCCACTTTTAACTAATTATTAAATGTTTTTACTGAGTGTGCACAGCCGAAAAGAGAACTGATTAAAATTCTATGAGCTCTTGATTTAAACAAGGTTCATGGGTGCACGCACATTCAGTCATCCAACAACTATTCACGGACTGTGCTCAAAGTGCCCGGCACTGGGGGCGGGAGAGACGAAAGCCTGAGCACTGTGCTTCAGAAGGCAAGCTTTGTCCGCCCACAGCAGAGTCACATTGGACCAGTTCTACCTATGACACTTTTGATCACCTCTGCCTCTGCAATATTTCATCCACATTATTGAAACTCACATTAGATCGGCCACCTGAACATGTGTTTTAGCCCAGGTTCCCTAGAAAATGGGAATCTGAGGCAAAGCCTGGGGACTGAGGCTTTATTGGGAGGTAGGATCCCAGGGCAACAAGAGTGGGGGATGGGTGGGTGGAGAAAGACAGGGGAGGGGGCAGGGGACAACCCCCCAGCAGGCTGCAGCTTCACAACAAAACAGCAGGGCCCTTGGCCAGGAGACATCCTTCAAAGAGGCTTTGTGGAACGCAGGGAAGGGCAAAAGCTCCCCACCCCGCCCCTCCGTCTTTTGGGCAAACCTGCTGTGCACTTCCTGATGCGTCACCTGCCCCCTCCAGGAAGCTCAATCCTGGGGAGCCCAGATGTCACACTTCTTCTGGAAGTGGAAAGAAAAGTCACAGCCTCCCCAAGTCCTGCTGGGAAGTACCTGACTCCCCAGAGCCCCTGCAGCTCTTCCCTGTGTGGGAACAACTGTGCCCCAGTCCAGCCTTCACAGCGGGGGGGGGGGGGGGGGGGCAGGGGGGTTGCTCAGGAGATAAACTGGGGGTCAAACCTCTTCACCGGGCAAGAGGGGGGCCCAAGGGCAGAGGGGCTGAGCCAACCTGGAGAGGCATAGAACAGGTCCAGGTGACACTGATGGAGTAAATTGTAATCATTACATGTGCTTGGAGGTAGAAGGTATGAACTAGCACGAGTAATATTTGAAAAGAACCTTTTACCCCCGGCCTTTCTTTGGTCTTCCATCCAAGTGAGCACAGCATCTTGGTAAGATACTGTATAAGAGTATGAGGCAGAGTTGCAGAACTGGTGACATGTGACACATGTGATAGGTTCCAACATGGCTTAACATCAAGAAATACTTGGTACTTTTAATATTTCAGGCACTATGGTCAAACACCAATCGAAACCCTTAAAAAATCTCACGAAGCATTTTTTTTTCATATAAAATCTTCCTACATTTGAATCTCCTCCAGGCCTGTGAAGTACATACTATGATTCCCATCATGCATGTGCAGTGATGGGGGCTGAGAGGAGAGAGGGTCTGTGACCAGGCTAGCAAGTGGCCCAGTTGGAACTCAGGCCACACCCACCAGAGACTCTGCCCTGGGCTCACCCCAGACAGGTCCCAACACCCATTTCCTGTGCCCAGGACCCCAGTTCATGTGGCAGCCTGGTCTTCCTCCTACCACCACCCTGTCAACTTGACTGTGGTTCAGGGTTGATCTTTATGGCGTGTCTGTCTGTGCCCCCTACAGCTAACTCTGCAGGTTCTGGCAAATGCACTCAAATTCTTCCTGAGCTTCTTTGATCTCGCCCCGGCTTCAACTTTCACGTTTGTGCTAAAAAGAGAACCAAAGATGGGATTCTGCAGAAGCGAGAGCAGGTGGAGTCGGGTGTCCTGGGCTGAGCTCCAAAGAAAGCCAAGATGTGTGAGAACTTCTAAAGTGGCTCTGACCCCAGAGAGCACACCGAGCACAGACACAAAGGCCCCTGAAAAGCCAGTCAGTTTGTGGTGTAGTTAACTCCTCACAGCAGTTTCAAAAGCAAGCTGTTGGTTAGCAAGTTTTGGTTTCTTTTGTTTGGGAAAAAAAAAAACATTGCTTAAGAAGACGAAAGAATAGAAATGTACCTGCTGAGTTCAAGACTTGGGAGAGAGTTTTTCCATTCGGTCTGTTGACTGGCCGGTGATCCAGCTTGCCCTCAGCACAGCAACCCTGAATTCTGTTGTTTGCAGATCCCTGGGTTCTCTATAAGCAGAGACTCTTTAATTTTTCTCAAAGGCAGTAGGGCAGGTCTCTGCCAGTTACCTCTGGGCTGGAACTTTCCCGGAGGGCAAACGGATCCATTCCTAAAGGCTGTGGTTAGAACTACTGCAGGTGAGTGAGAAGGGGGAGGGAGGAGTGGGGGAGACAGGGACCCGAGTTTCCATGGCAACCCACTATATGCCAGGTTGTGTTCAAAATGTTCACTCCCATCCGGTGCTCACAACACTCCTATGAGAGAATATTATTGGTCACAAGGTCTTCCAGCCAGTGTCTGTAGCTGGTACGGCCAGTATTGGGACCCAGGCCTTACTACTACATTCATGTTCTTCTCACCAAATCACACTGTGGTTCCAGGTGCAGAATACCTGGTTGAAATCTCGGGAACTTCTGCTTGTTGACTTGCTCTCAGGACATTTACCCTCCCATGTTTTTTGTTTGTTTGTTGGTTTGTTTTTTAATTTTTTTTTTAATGCTTATTTCTGAGACAGAGAGACAGAGCATGAGTGGGGGAGGGGCAGAGAGAGAGGGGGACACAGAATCTGAAGCAGGCTCCAGGCTCTGAGCTATCAGCACAGAGCCCAACGCGGGGCTCGAACTCACAGACTGCGAGATCATGACCTGAGCTGAAGCCAGACGCTCAGCCGACTGAGCCACCCAGGTGCCCCTTCCCTCCCATGTTTTAATTTATATTTTGTTCGGTTACTATGAAGACTGAATATCTTTTGCTGTTCACTGGTTATTTATATCTTTTCTTTATGAATTGTCTTTTTTAGGCTCTTTGCTGATTTTTCTGCTAGGGTGCTTTGCATATTTTTTAGATTTTTAAACACTCTTTATATATTAAGGCTATCATAATGTAAAGCTCTGTTTGCCATCACCTAATTATGGGGGTTGAGATGTTAGAGATAAAGAAGGTGTCTGCCTGTGTATTGGAACTTTTTTATACCGGACATTGTTTTTTAACTCTATCTCTTGGATAAATGACTTTTTAGCATATTGAGAATCCAAATGATAACTGCTTGCTGGTTAGCAACATTTAGTCAGAAAAGGAGTTTGGTTTATTAATTAAGCAGTTAAACTGATGGCAATTACATGTTTACTCTTCTGAGTGGGCCTTGAGAAGAAATAAACCAATGATTTGTAAGAGCCCCTGATTGTGATGTCTAGTCCTGGCCGAGGTGGGGAGGAGGACCAAGGCTCTACTCAGAGATGGTTTTGCTTTGTTGGGATGAAGAGGAGTTGCAGGGTGGAGGACAGAGCACATTATAAGGTCTGAGCCTTGGTCATATCCTGATTGAATGCATCTGCCTCAAGTATACCCATCCCAAAAGAGAGTCCTTGACCTATATGATTCCCAATAAGCAGTGGTGCGCTAGGACCACTTTGCCTTGGTGTATTGATTGAAAACATTTTCAGGGACTTTGTGAAATGGTTGTTAAACCTAGCCATTATTAAAAATTAAATGATAAAAGCTTATAGTTAAATTATATTCAGAACAAAGGTAAGAAATACTCAAAAGTCATCACTTCCTAATCATTTTACTGTATTTTGTCATTATCTATGCTTTGGGGAGATTACCTATATACTATGGATCCCATGGAAATACTATATGATGAGGGAGCGTGGGGCAGGCTGAGGGCAAAATACAAGCTACTGCCCTCCGTCCCCCCACATCCCAGGTGTGCTGCGTGTGATATTCCCCAGGCACTCCTGGCTGCCCAAGGACAAAGGAAAGGAAAGAAAATAAATGGTTAACTGATAGAGATCACAGTCATACAGGACATGGGTCTCCATTAGTTTACAAATATCTTAGTAAATTATAAGAAAAAGGCAATCTTATCAACAGCCTAATCTCCAGAAACCTGTAGACTGGAGCCCCAATATCCCCCTGCCTAATGCTATGGAGAACAAAGGCAAGAAGGAAAAGGCAGGTAAAATTAAATTTCCTTATAACCTGCAGCCCATTGACAAATACTTGAGGCAAA